>NC_133128.1:10256230-15818730 GCF_048418815.1 Hemitrygon akajei
TCCTTAATCTATGACCTCTAATTCTAGTTTTACCAAACCTTAGTGGAAAAAGCCTGCTTGCATTAACCCTATCTATGCCCCTTATGATTATGTATACATGCTAAAAACATTAAAAAAAATACATATTAACATACAATACTATGCAAAAGCTTTAGGCACATTGATATAGCTAGGGTGCCTAAGATTTTTGTACAGTATTGTAGTAATCTTGTGTAGTAGTAGTAGGCCTCCGTTAGTCTCAATAGACCACAGATTTTCACCATGGAAAGTTTCCAGGGTGCAAGCCTGGAAAGGTTTTTTTTTAATGGAAGACTGGCAGTTGCCCAAGCTGCAAGTCTCCCCTCTCCACGCCACCGATGTTGTCCAAGGGAAGGGCATTAGGACCCATACAGCTTGGCACTGGTGTCGTGGCAGAGCAATGTGTGGTCAAGGACACACACGCAAGCCTCAGCCAAGACTCGAACTAGCGACCTTCAGGTAACTAGACGAACACCTTAACCACTTGGCCACGCGCCAACACAATTCACAATCTTATGTATTGCACCGTAATGATGCAAAAAAAAAACAAATTTCATGACATCTGTGAGTGATGATAAACCTGATTCTGTTTTGGGTCTCTTGTGGAATGTGTAGGAAGGGGGCAAGGAGAAGGGAATCATGGTTGGGAAAAGGGGAAGGGAGGGGTAGGGAATAGGAAGCACCAGAGAGATATTCTATAATGATCAATAAACAAATTGTTTTGTATCACATGACCTTACCTTGTGCCTCAGGGCTGGGTATGTCTGCACCTGTGTCTACCCCCCCCCCCCACCCTGGCAGTCCTGTCCCAAACCCCTCTATCAGCCATTTCCACCATCCTTTGCTCCCGCCAGATTTACAAACTCATTCTCTGCTCTGCGTTGACATTTACAGTATCATGCAGAAGCCTTAGGCACCCCAGCAATATATATGTGCCTAAGATTTTTACACAGTACTGTAAAGCACAATATGAAGCTGAGTGGTAATCTGACAAAGGTTGTACAATTATGAGGAACATAGATAAGATTGATAGTCTCAGTTTCTTTCCCCCAGGGTAGGGAAGTCAGAAAGTCTAGAAGGCAGAGGTTTATGGTGAGGGTTAAGGGGGAATCTGAGGGCTACATTTTTCCACATAGTTGACGGTAGGTACAATAGTTAAATAAATAGTGCAAAAATAAAAATAAAAAAGTAGTGAGATAGTGTTCATGGGTTCAATGTCTATTTACAAATTGGATGGCAGAGGGGAAGAAGTTATTCCTGAATTGTTGAGTGTGTGCCTTTGGTCTCCTGTAATGAGATTACTTTTCCCAAAGATACTTCTTTTTCTCACTGGTGACTGTTCAGACACTTTACTGAAGGTAGTACATCTCTGGCCTGAAGCCACAGGTTAAATGAAGTACAGATTTGCAAGGGTTTTCCCCGCACTGACCAAAGGAAATGATCATTGGCGTGTGCAGAGTAATGTTAAAAGTTGCAGTTACTACATTGGACCACCAGATGGCAGAAAGGCTCCATGCCTGATCTGTCGATTGACCACACTGAGTACATTCCTTCTCCTGCTGTGAATGGGAGTTAGTAATAAATTGGTTCATGGATTATTTTTCCAAAAAGGCCTTTAGTTCATTAAAAAATTGACTATTCAAGATAAGGAGCATTTGCTAGCTCAGGGCCTGTACTCGCTAGAGTTTTGAAAAATGGGGAGAGGAAAATCTCATTGAAACCTATTGCATATTGAAAGGCTTAGATAGAATGGATGTGGAGAGTATGTTTCCTACAGTGGAGAAATCTGGGACCAGAGGACACAGCCTCAGAATTGAAGGATGTCCCTTTAAACAGAGGTGAAGAAAAATTTCTTTAGCCGTCCTGTTGCACTCAGCTCAATAATAAGTAAATGTTTTGTGAGGCTGGTCAAGGACTACATCTGCATTATGCTACTACCCACACTGGACCTCCTACAATTTGCCTACCGACACAACCGATCGGCATATGATACAGTAGCCAGAGCTCTACACACCATCCTTATACACCTAGAGAAGAGTGATGCTAACGTGAGAATGCTGTTCTTGGACTACAGTTCAACATTCAAAATCATAATTCCCTCCAGGCTCGACAAGAAGCTCAGAGACCTCAGCCTGGACTCTGCCTTGTGCAGCTGGATCCTGGACTTCCTGTCAGATCACTGCAGGTGGTAAGAGTGGGCTCCCTCACCTCTGCCCCTCTGCAGAGAGTGGTGCAGACAACCCAGCACATCTGTAGACGTGAAGTTCCCACTATTCAGGACATTTACAGAGTCAGGTGCGTAAAAAGGGCCCAAAGGATCATTGGGGACCCAAGTCACCCCAACCACAAACTGTTCCAGCTGCTACCATCAGGGAATTGGTACCGCAGCATAAAAGCCAGGACCAACAGGCTCTGGGACAGTTTCTTCCACCAGGCTGTCTGACTGATTAACTCACACTGAACACAATTGTAGTTCTACGTTTTATTGACTGTTCCATTGTATATCCTACTGCACACGCTATTTATTACAAATTACTATAATTTGCACATTCAGATGGAGATGTAACATAAAGATTTTTACTCCTCATGTATGTGAAGGATGTAAGAAAGACAGTCAATTCAATTTAGGAAGTTTCCTTAATTGATACATAGAAGTCCTAATGAGAGAGCATGTGATGGGGATTGAGACAGGGCAGGTGACAGATGTTTATGTGGGGAAACATTTTGCATCCTGTCAGATAGCAGGTTGGGGAACTTTGGTTTTGAGAGATATTTAGATCGTGGTTAAGAAACAAAGAGGAAGTATCTAGCAGGTATAGGCGGGTAGGGACAAATGAGGTACTTGAGGACACTTAAGAAAAAATTCAGGAGGTGAAAGGAAAGCATGAGGTGAAGGAGAATCTTAAGGGCTTCTACAGATATATTAAAAGCAAAAGGATTACAAGGGACAAAATTGGTCCTCTGGAAGACCAGAATGGTAATCCATGTGTGGAGCCAAAAGAGATGGGGAGGATTTTCAATTTTTGCATCTGTATTTAAACCATAAGAGCATAAGATATAGGAGCAGGATTGGGCCATTTGGCCCATCGAGTCTGCTCCACCATTTCATCATGGCTGATCCAATTTTTTCCTCAGTCCCAGTCTCCTGCCTTCTCCCCGTATCCCTTCATGACCTGGCCAGCCAAGAACCTATCAACCTCTGCCCTGAATATACATAAAGACTTGGCCTGCACAGCTGCCTGTGGCAACAAATTTCATAGATTCACCACTCTTTAGTATAGTGGTCACCAACCAGTCGATCTTTGAGCCTTCCCGAGTAGATCCCGAAAAAAAAGAAAAATAAATAGATAAACCTTTTGATGCAAAAGCAAATTTTACCCCTAGAGTGCATACATGAGTTGTTTTTAACCCACACTGATTTGCTTTCCCTGGTTACTGTGTTTCTCTTTTTCCACTGCCCAGCCTCATGCGTCACATGTGTGCTGACATCATGTGACCGTGGCCGCTGTCCATCAAATTCCCATGGAGCGTGGGAGGGGTTCGTTTATTTTAAACATAAACGAACAAACGGGCAAACTGTCCAATGGCGAAAGAAAACAACATGAGTGGGCAAAAATGACTCATTTATGCATTCATGACTTAACTAAAATTTGATCAACTTTCATCAGTTTTGACTCTGTTATCCTGCTATTTATATTACGTCAGTTATGCAAAAGTTTGATCAGTTGTACTGCTCTCTCTTCCTTTTGAATTTTTTGCCTTTGATAGCGTGAATTCATGTTTAGCATTTCAGATAGTGTGCTAATAATTAGCATTAATTTTAGTTTTTACTGAAAAGTTAGCGCCTCTCTCTCTCTCTTTTGATTTAGCTGTTGTATTTTGTTCCGCGTAGCTTGCGCTGCATCAAAGTGACCAATTAGATTAGATAAGAGTACAGACTATCACAAACATCAATATATGGCACTCGCTGGTGATATCCTGCAAGGTAGCTAGCTAGCACGGCGGAGGCTCCACGAAAGAAGGCGAAAGTTAAGGAGCTGAAATTGGGGTTGAAGGCCCAGCAATCGTTTTTCACAAAACATGCTGCTCAAAATAAGGCTGCTGTTGAAGCATCATTTCGTGTTGGTCACCTTTTGGCTAAACACAAGAAGTCTTTTACAGATGGCGATTTATTCAAGGAAGCAATGGCCATTACCACAGAGACTATTTTTAATGACTTTAAAAGCAAAAACGACATCAAAACTGCAATATGTAATTTACTGCTTGGCCCTGAAACAGTGACAAGGAGGGTGGAGTCACTGTCAGAGGACATTGATCGACAAGTGTTAAAGGACTTGTCACTCTGTGAATACATCCCACTACGGTTTGTTGAATCCATGGATGTAATGCAAACAGCTCAGCTTGTTGTATTTGTCAGAATGGTTTTCCAGGATTTTACTACAAAGGAGGACTTCCTCACTCTTTTGCACTTAAAGGAGAGAACGAGAGGTGAGGATATTTACAATGAGTTTAAAAATATGTCCGTGAAAATGACATCTCCGTTCATAAACTGTTAGCAATTACTACTGATGGGACCCCAGCAATGAGCAGTGTGCGCGTTGGTTTTTATAGCACTGTGTCGTAGTGACCCTGTTTTTCCCGACTTACTGGATTATCACTCTGTGATTCATCAGCAGGCCTCGGCTGGGGAGATCGTGGACTTTTCTCACACTGGTGGTCAAACTGATAAAACTTGATTCGAGCAAAAGCGCTTCAGCACCACTTATTCAGGGCGTTATTGAACGAGCTCGATGCTGCTTACGGAGACATAATTCTTCATGCTGATGTTCGGTGGTTGAGTCGCGGCAAAGTGCTGCAACGATTTGTTGACTTGCTGCCTGAGGTAAAGACTTTTCTGTTGACAAGAAACAAGGAGCATGAGGAACTGTCAGATGATTGGTGGCTCCTGGATTTAGGGTTTCTGACAGACTTAACGGCTAAATTAAATGCACTTAACAACAAGCTCATGGGAAAAGACCGACATCTGCCCCACACGATAAGCTCAGCAAATGCGTTTAAGGCCAAGCTCGGTGCTTGGATTTCAAATTTAAAGAATGGGAGGCTGACACACTTCCCCAACTTGAGAAGGTGTTACAGGCCATCAAGGACAAAATGCTTTTCGCCCTGAGCAGTACCGTGCTTACCCAGACAAACTGGCAACAGAGTTTGATCGGCATTTTGGGGAGTTAAACGACATGAAAGCTATTGCTGCATTTATTTCACACCCATTTCTGCCGATCGATATAGAACAGATAGCAGCCAAATTCCGGCAAGTATTTGGTGTGCCAAGTGATATTGAAATGGAAATAATTGATTTGCAAAATGACATCGAACTTAAAGCAAGATCAAGGGACGGTGACTTCTGGGGGCTCGTCAGCAGGGAGAAGCTTCCTCATCTCACCACATGTGCACTAAAAGTCAGTGCCTACTCCGGGTCAACTTATCTGTGTGAAATCGCATTTTCACAGTTGAAAATTATTAAATCTAAGTACAGGAGCTGTCTTACTGACAGATACCTCACAGACTGTCTCAGACTGGCTGTCTGTAGTTATGAGCCAAATTTCAAGGAACTAGCAGAAAGTATTCAGCCCCAGTCATCACACTGAGTGCAACAGTCAATTTTTATTCATTTATTTTTCGTGTTGAAATAAAATTAAAAATGAAATTTAGAATAAAATGTATGAAGTATTGTAATATTCTTAAAGGAAGACAGCTATGGCCTGTTTGATATGTTAGTTACAGTGTTTTCTTGGTTGAATTAATTTGAAAGTTTGACAAAAGCATTTTATGTAATTCAAATACAATTAACCCAAATGAAAGGCCTCAAGTTGGAAGTGCAATGTGAGCTGTTTTCTCTCTAAATGATTTAGTAGGTCGATCTTGCCTTTCACTAAGGCCAAGGTAGGGGATCTTGGGCTTAAAAAGGTTGGCGACCACTACTTTAGTATTTACTTGGCAAAGAGACACAGTCTATAGAGGTGAGGCAAAGCAACAGCGAGGTCACGGACCGATACAGATTACAGAGAAAATGTTGGGTGTCTTGAGGCAAATCAGGGTGGACAAACCCCCAGGGCCTGACCCTGTGGGAGGCAAGAGCAGAAATTGCAGGGGTCCGCGCAGACTTATTGAAATCATCCTTAGCGATGGGAAACGTACCGGAGGATTAGAGGATAGCTAATGTTCTTCCACTGTTAAAGAAAGCTCTAAAAATAAACTAGGAAATTAAAGACTAATGAGTCTAACATAAGTAGTGGGAAAGTTATTGGAAGGTGTCCTGAGAGACCACATTAAGCGTATTTAGAAATACTGGGATAGATTATGGATAGTCAGCATGGCTTTGTGTGTAGTAGGTCGTGCCTAATCAATCTTATAGAGTTTTTCGAGGAAGTTACCAGGAGAGTTGACAAAGGCAAGGCAGTGGATGTTGGTGACATGGACTTTAGCAAGGCCTTTGACAAGGTTCTGCATGGGAGAAGTAAATTGGATTGGACATTGGCTTTGCGGGAGAAGCCAGAGAGCGGTAGTGGATGGTTGCCTCTCTGAGCAGAGGCCTGTGACTAGAAGTGTCACAGGGACCGGTGCTGGCTCCGTTGTTTGCCATCAATCTGGATGATAATGTGGGTATCAAGTTTTATATAACTGTAGCATGACTCCTTGTGTTTACGCTCAGCAGCTCCACCAATGAAGGCAAACAAGCCATATATCTTCTTTACCACTGCATAGTGCTGTTCAGTGAACAATCAACCTGGACCCAGATCACTCTGTAGCTCAAAGGTATGAAGTGAACTTCACTGTATTCCTCAGCATGTACAACTACACCCTGGAATGTGCCTCAGCCTAAAACATCGACTTTATTCCTCTTCATAGTTGCTGCCTGATCTGCTGAGTTCCTCTACTATTTTTTTATGCGTCACTCTGGATTTCCAGCATCTGCAAATCTCTTGTGTGCAGAATAAAATGTTACAGTTACTGAGAAAGTGCAGTGCAGGTGAACAATAAGGTGCAAGATCATGATGAAGTACTGTAGGTTGTAAGGTGAAGAGATGGTCTCATTATACTAGGGAACCATCTAATACTCCTACATCAATAAGGTAAAAGAAGTCCGTGATCCTGGTGGTGTGTGTTTTCAGGCTTATCTACCCAATGGAAGAGGGGAGAAAAGAGAGATTGTTTGGGGTATGTGGGGTCATTGATTATGTTGGCCGCTTCATGAGGGCAGCGAGAAGTCCATAGTCCATAGGTCCACAGCGGGAATGCTGGTTCCTGTGATGTGTTGAGCTCTATCTGAGTGTTTTTGTGATCATTTGCAGAGTAAATGTCATACCAAGCTATGGTGCATCCAGATAGGACACTTTCTGTGGCGGCCAGTGCTATCATGTCTGCTGTTGTGTGCTGGGGCAGCAGGCTGAGGGTAGCAGACACCAACAGAATCAACAAATTCATTCGCAAGGCCAGTGATGTTGTGGGGGTGGAACTGGACTCTCTGACGGTGGTGTCTGAAAAGAGGATGCTGTCCAAGTTGCATGCCATCTTGGACAATGACTCCCATCCACTCCATAATGTATTGGTTAGGCACAGGGGTACATTCAGCCAGAGACTCATTCCACCGAGATGCAACACTGAGCATCATAGGAAGTCATTCCTGCCTGTGGCCATCAAACTTTACATCTCCTCCCTTGGAGTATCAGACACCCTGAGCCAATAGGCTGGTCCTGGACTTATTTCCACTTGGCATGATTAACTTATAGTTATTTAATTATTTATGGTTTTGTATTGCTATATTTCTTCACTATTATTGGTGCGGCTGTAATGAAACCTAATTTCCCGCGGGATCAATAAAGTATGTCTGTCTGTCTGTCTGGCTATGATGCATCAATAAAAATTCATCAGTCAGATCGGATTCAATCAGGTTCAAGTCCACGGTCGTGCAAGAGGCAGTTGTAGTGTTCTGTGTCTGAGATAGAGTAAGGGTTGTGCCGACCGGTGCAAGAACCTGGTGGCTGTAGCTTTCTCTGAGCCTGTTGGTGTGGGTCTTCAGGCTTGTGTACCTTCTGCCCAAGGGTAGATGTGGATAGATGTCCTGGATGGCAGTGGTCCATAATGAAGCATGCCATCTTTTTGTTGCCATCACCTTTTGAAGATGTCCTTGGAGGCGGGGAGTCTAGTCCCTGTGATGGAGCTGGATGAGTTTACAATCCTCTGCAGCTTTTTCTGATCCTGTGCAGTGGCCCCTCCATACCAGACAGTGAATCAACCGGTTAGAATTCTCTCTGCATTACATCTGTAGAAATTCAGGCAAGTCATTGGTGAAATACCAAATCTCCTCAAACTCCTAATAAAGTATAGCCGCTGTCCTGCCTTCTTCGTAACTGCATTGGCCCAGGATAGATCTTCACAGATGTTGACACTGCTCTCCCTTTCCACTGGAAACCTGTTGATGAGGACTGGTTTGTGTTCACTTGAGTTCCCCTTCCAGAAGTCTACGATCCTTGGACCTACTGACCTTGACTTTGATGGGCCAAGCTGTGTCCACTGCTCTCTGCCGCATCTTTCACTAGTTGAAATTGCCAAAGAAAACCATGATGCAACTTGCCAGGGTTTTGGCCGTGTATCTGTAGAAGCTTGTTGGGAGTATTTGGTGACATGCCAAATTATCTGACGCTTCGAGGGAAGCAGAGTTGGTCATTTACACTCCTAGTTAACTCCTGTACCTAATAAAGTGGGTTTCTGCCGCTGTGGCCCATCCACTTCAAGGTTCGAGTGTTGTATATTCAGAACGCTCTTCCGCACGCCACTGTTGTAACGTGTGGCTATTTGAGTTACAGTCACCTTCCTGTCAGCTTGAACCAGTCTGGCCATTCTCCTCTGACCTCTCACATTAACGTTTTCACCCACAGAACTGCCGTTCGCTGGATTTTTTTCTTTTTCGTTTTTCGCACCCTTCCTGTAAACTCTAGAGACTGTTGTGTGTGAAAATCCCAGGAGACCAGCAGATTTCTGAGATACTCAAACCACCCCGTCTGACACCAACAATCACCCCACAGTCAAAGTCACTTAGATTACAATTCTTCCACATTCTGATATTTGGTCCGAGTAACAACATAACCTCTTGACTATGCCTGCATGTTTCATGCTTTGAGTTGCTACCACATGATTGGCTGAGTAGATATTTGCATTAATGAGCAGGTGTTCAGCTGCAATAAATAATTTAAATGACCAGCGAGCGTATGTATAATTAATGTTCAGTGTTTTGTCTGTATCTATGTGCCTGTGAGCCTGCAGAAGCAAGTTTTTTTATTATACCCAAAGAACTCAATTTCAAAGATTCTTCATCTCATGCTCTCAATATTTATTGTTTATTTACTCATATTATTGTTACTGCTTTTTTGAATTTGCAGAGTTTACTGTTTTCTGTACTCTGGTTGAAAGCCCTACCTAGTTTGACGGTTGTTCATTGATTCTGTTATGGTTTTTATTCTATAAATTTACTGAGTATGCCCACAAGAAAATGAATCTCAGATTTGTAGTTGGTGACGTACGTGCACCTTGACTTTGAACTTTACCTGCACCTCCCTGTACTGGTGCCACTCGACAATAAACTCCACCTGACTTGCCTTGCTGAGAATTTGGTAACTGGGTGGCGCTTTACGCTGGGACCAAATCCTGTCCGACTGTAAAATCTCCCAAGCAGAGAGTGACTTGTTTAGTATCTACTTCTGGGATGGAATCACGATGACGAATAAAGTTAGGTCTGGGTCATGCGACTGTGTATTTGCGCAGTAAATAAATAGTCTGGAATAACGGCATGCGAGGAGCAAACAGGAAAGAGAAGAGGGCTGCTGCACAAGTGATTGTGACAGGGATAAGTGCTCCAAAAGTCATTCATCAGCAGGATGGGCAGTAACGGGGCACACGCTTTTCAACACAGAAAAAATATATTCTCAACATAAACAAGGGAAGTAAACAGTGGTTTAACCAGCTGGTAAAAGTTCAGATTTATTTATCACATGTACATTGAAACATACAGTAAAATGCGTTGGTACATTAACAACCAACACACCCAAGGATGCGCTGAGTTCACTGTTCCCTCTAAGCTGTATGCGTGCGTGGCCGCGCAGTAACCAAAACGATCCTGTGTACATAGCCTCTGTTGCCACACAGCTGGGATAAAGAAAAAAACGAGAAAATGTTTATGAGACATGAAAGATTTTCTTTTGTTGTGTTGTATTCCACTATACTTTTCAATTAATAATTAAAATCAAAATTATACGATTTTTCAATTTTCATTCTAAATGTTCATAGTATGCATATTTACAATAAAAAATGCTGTCCAGTTATCAGGCCATGTAAAACTTCCCTGCTCGGACCAATGGTTGGTCCACGCAGTTGTAAAAAAGTTCAGAGGGAACATTTCTGGGGGCAGGGTGGGGCAGCTTGCAGGTGTCGCCATACGTTCCAATGCCAACAGAGCATGTTCAAAATGCTCAGCAGAATAAGACAGATCACAGCAAAACAGAATACACGAAGCATCAAAGCAAGAACAGTGAAACAAACCCTGCTGCCTCAATTAAATCGGAACCACAACCACAACTTGGCACCACCTTGAGCAGAAGATTAAACCTCACGGCGGTGTCACTGGTGAGTTTGTACATTCTCTCTGTGACTGTAGATTTCTCAAAGTGTTCCTGATTCCTCCCGTAAACTCTCCACGTTTGAGAGGTGTTTGATGGTTTGATGGGGTGGGTAGGATCTCATTGAAGCTTATCAAATACTGAAAGGCCTAGGTAGAGTGGATGTGCGGAAGATGTTTCCTATAGTGATGGAGTCTAGGACCAGCGGACACGGCCTCAGAATAGAAGGACATCTCTTTTGAACAGAGAAAAGAAGGGATTTCTTTCGCTAGAGGGCGGAGAATCTGTGAAACACATTGCCGTATGTTTAAAATGGAAGTTCAGAGGTTCTTCATTAGTAAGGGCGTCAAAAGTTATGGGGAGAAGGGGCGTTGAGAGGGATAATAATTCAGCCATGATGGAATGGTGGAGGAGATTGGATGGGCTGTATGGCCTAATTCTGGTCCAATGTCTTATGGTCTTATGATCACATCCCAATGGAGTATGTATCAGTGGATTAATTGGCCATTGTAGATTGCTTGAAACATGTTTGAGTAGCAGAATCTGGGAGTGTTGATGGGAATGTCGGGATGAGAGCAGGATTAGTATAAGTGGGCATTCAGCGGTCAGCATGGAGTTTTGGCCAAAGGATCTGTTTCCATATGCCATACCACCCTGCAACGTCTCATCTTGGAAAGGTTTTCAACAGAGTAGGTGAACACTGACGACCTTGGTGAGTGTATGAAAGGTAATGAATCTTAGGTCCCGAAAGATCTAGATCTAGACACAGGCCAATAAAGCGGACAGATCCCTCATGTTGATACTGTGCCAGCCAATGGCCAGAGTGAGATTCTTCCTCAAAATCTGCTTTGGAGCGGTCACTGGCCTGAGATCTTACATCTGACCACTGGAGGGCAGCAGAGTACCACACAATATTCAATACTCATTTGCTTCGAGCTGCTGGGCAGAACAGTCCCAGCAAGCCACACTGCTCAGCAACCCAGCTACTTAAGCCTGGCCTATTCACAGGACAGTTTACAGTTCGCCTCTGGAATGTGGGAGGAAGCCCGTGAATTCATGGATAAGATGTACAATCTGCGGCGTCGGAACTGAACTCCAAGCCCGAGCTGTAGTAGTGTCGAGCTAACCACTATGCTACCAATGCCCAGTCTCTAAGATGGTAAGATGGGCAGAATTAGGCCAATCGGCCCATTAAGCCTGCTCCACCATTTGATCACGACTGAATATTTTCAACCGCACTTTCCCAGGGAGGAGGTACAGGATCCTGAAGAACCACACTCAAACGTTTAGGAAGGTTCTTCCCCTCTACCATTGGGTTTTGAATGATCCATGAACCCATGAGCATTACTTCACTAATCCTCTTTTGTACTATTTATTTATTGTATCTTGTAGTAACATGTTACACTTGCACTGTACTGCTGCCACAGAACAACATATTTCATGACTTATGTCATTGATAATAACCCAATTCTGACTCTGAATATCTCCTTTAAATCCACTCAATGAAATGCCTCCTCAGCCCTCTGTGATTATTAATTCCACGGATTCACCACTCTCTGGCTGAAGATGTTCCTGCTCACCACAGATCAGTAAACGCCACTGTTTCAGAAGCTCAGAGCATTAGCAGAATTTGTGTTTTCGGGTGAGAAGGCAGATGACTTTTCACCCAGGGAGCATAGCGCATTCATAAATCTCTCTCTCCAACACTGCTTGCGAGGAAAATGCCTGCAGGCTTTTCAGCTTGCTCCGGAAGAGATGGTCAGGGGGAAATTCCATTAAACAGGTCCCTGCAGGAAGTTGTGGAAAGTTCAGCCCATCAAGAACACCAGCCTCCCCAAACTTCTCACTGCCTCAGTAAAACAGCTAACATAATCAAAGACCTTCCCCAAGACCAGACTTACCCTCTTCTACCCCATCCTTTCAGATAGAAGATACAAAATCCTGAAAGTGCATGCCACTAGGCTGACTGACAGCTTCTATCCCACTGCTATGAGTTTCTAGTACAGTAAGACAGACTCCTGACCTCATGATCTGTCTCACTATGGCCTTGCACCTTGTTGTCTCACTGCATTGCACTTTCTCTGTAACTGTTGTTGTAACTGTGACAAAGTCACCGGACAGACACTGAAACTAGTGGATATAGAAGTATTTTATTCAGCAATAGCAAGCAAAGGCATCATACTGAGAAGCTCTAGGAGGAAGAGGTCTCCTAACCCAATACTACATGACATTTTATATGCTAAAGATCCAAGTTAACAGCAGAGCAATTCTACAGGTATAAAGCATCTACAATACTTCCTTGAACCTTGAACTTCGTGCTCTCTCCGGTCCTGTTCACCCTGTACACATCAGACTTCCAATATAACTCGGAGTCCTGCCAAGTTCGCTGATGACACGGCCATAGTGGGGTGTGTCAGGAATGGACAGGAGGAAGAGTATAGGAAACTGATACAGGACTTTGTGATATGGTGCAACTCAAACTACCTGCGTCTTAATATCACCAAGACCAAGGAGATGGTGGTGGACTTTAGGAGATCTAGGCCTCATATGGAGCCAGTGATCATTAATGGAGAATGTGTGGAGCAGGTTAAGACCTACAAGTATCTGGGAGTACAGTTAGACGAGAAGCTAGACTGGACTGCCAACACAGATGCCTTGTGCAGGAAGGCACAGAGTCGACTGTACTTCCTTAGAAGGTTGGCGTCATTCAATGTCTGTAGTGAGATGCTGAAGATGTTCTATAGGTCAGTTGTTGAGAGCGCCCTCTTCTTTGCGGTGGCGTGTTGGGGAGGCAGCATTAAGAAGAGGGACGCCTCATGTCTTAATAAGCTAGTAAGGAAGGCGGGCTCTGTCGTGGGCAAAGTACTGGAGAGTATAACATCGGTAGCAGAGCGAAGGGCGCCGAGTAGGCTACGGTCAATTATGGAAAACCCTGAACATCCCCTACATAGCACCATCCAGAGACAGAGAAGCAGTTTCAGCGACAGGTTGCTATTGATGCAATGCTCCTCAGACAGGATGAAGAGATCAATACTCCCCAATGCCATTCGGCTTTACAATTCAATCGCCAGGAGTAAGGTATGTTAAAGTGCCGGGGTTAGGACTCAATGTATTTAAGTAAACTACTTAAGAACTTTTTAAAAGCTATTATTAATGCTTTTTGAGAGGGTGATTTTAGATGCATATCATATTTTTACTGAGTTAAGTATTGTATGTAATTAGTTTTGCTATAATAAGTGTATGGGACATTGGAAAAAATGTTGAATTTCCCCATGGGGATGAATAAAGTATCTATCTATCTATCTATCTATAGTTTTCACGCACCTCCTTCTTCGCACCCACACTCCTGACACTGAAAACAAATGTAAATCTCCACTGATTTTAGGCTGCGTTTGTGTATATGCAGGCATTTGAGGTCTAATTGTTTTGAGCTGTGTTTTAAATTGAATCTACAATCCACATTCAAATCTGAAGATTTGTTGCTGTTGGAGTTAATATTTGCTACATAACCTAACTCCAGAATACGCCCTAACACTGCCATAGGCATAGAAAAATACAACACACAAACAGGCCCTTCAGCCCATCTAGTACATGTTGAACCCATTTAATCTGCCTACTCCCATCGACCTGCACCAGATTGCAGCCATCCATAACCCTACCATTCATGTACCGATCCAAACTTTCCTTAAACATTGAAATAGAGCTTGCATCCAGACCCTCACAACCCTCTGAGTGAAGAAATTTCTCCTCAGGTTCCTCTTAAATTTTTCACCTTTCACCCTGTTTGCATTTATCCTATCTATATCCCTCATAATTTTGTATACCTCTATCACATCTCCTCTCAATCTTGTGTGTTCCAAAATGAAGTCCTTAACTATTCAATCTTTCTATCTAATTCAGCCCACCCAGTCCTGCAACATCCTTGCAAGCTTTCTCTGTAGTCTTTCAGTATTTATTGTAGGTAGGTGATCAAACCTGCACACAGTATTCCGGATTTGGCCTCACCAATGTCTCACAGAACTTTAACATAACATCCCAACTCCTCTACTCAATATTTTGTTTATGGAGGCCAAAGAGGCAATAGTTTTCCTTGCAACCTTATCTACCTTGAGCTGCCTTAATGACTATTGCCCGGTAGCACTCACATCTACAGTGATGAAATGCTTTGAGAGTTTGGTCATGGCTAGAATAAACTCCTGCCTCAGCAAGGACCTGGACCCATTGCAGTTTGCCTATCGTCACAATAGGTCAACGGCAGATGCAATCTCAATGGCTCTCCACACGGCTTTTGACCACCTGGACAACATAAACACATGTCAAGATGCTATTCATCGACTATAGCTCAGCATTAAATACAATCATTTTCACAATCCTGATTGTGAAGTTGCTGAACCTGGGGCTCTGTGCCTCCCTCTGCAATTGGATCTTTGACTTCCTAACTGGAAGACCACAATCTGTGCGGATTGGTGATAACATATCCTCCTCGCTGATGATCAACACTGGTGCACCTCAGGGGTGTGTGCTTAGCCCATTGCTCTGCTCTCTGTATATACATGACTGTATGGTTAGGCATAGCTCAAATACAATCTATAAGTTTGCTGACAATCAACCATTGTTGGTGGTATCTCAGGTGGTGATGAGAGGGTATACAGGAGTGAGATATGCCAACTAGTGGAGTGGTGCCACAGCAAAAACCTGGCACTCAACGTCAGTAAGATGAATGAGCTGATTGTGGACTTCCAGAAGAGTAAGACGAAGGAACACATATCAACCCTCAGAGGGATCAGAAGTGGAGAGACTAAGCAGTTTCAAGTTCCTGGGTGTCAAGATCTCTGAGAATCTAACCTGGTCCTAACAAATCAATGCAGCTATAAAAAAGGCAAGACAGCAGATATACTTCAATAGGAGTTTGAAGAGATTTGGTATGTCAACAAATACACTCAAAAACTGCTATAGATGTACCATGGAGAGCATTCTGACCGGCTGCATCACTGTCTGGTTTTGGGGGGTGGCTACTGCACAGAACTGAAAGAAACTGCAGAGGGCTGTAAATTTAGTCGGCTCAGTCTTGGCTACTAGCCTACAAAGTACCCAGATCATCTACAAGGAGTGATGTCTCAGAAAGGCAGTGTCCATTATTAAGGACCCCCAGCACCCAGGGCATGCCCTTTTCTCACTGTTACCATCAGGTAGGAGATACAGAAGCCTGAAGGCACACACTCAGTGATTCAGGAACAGCTTCTTCCCCTCTGCCATCTGATTCCTAAATGGACATTGAACCCTTGGACACTACCTCACTTTTTCAATATATAGAGTTTCTGTTTTTTTTTGCACAATTTTTAATCTATTCAATTTACGCATCAGTGATTTATTTATTATTATTATTATTATTATTGTTTTATTTTGTATTTTTTCTTCTATATTGTGTATTGCATTGTACTACCACTGCTAAGTTAATTTCCCATCACATGCCAATGATAATAAACCTGATTCTGATGACCTGTGCCCCAACATTCAATGAATTATGGTCCTGTGTTCCCAGATCCTTTGGTTCTACCACACTTCCTCAGGGCCCAGTCATTCACTGTGTAAGACCTACCTTGGTTGGTTCTACTGAAGTGCAAAACTTCACACGTGTCTGTATTAAATTCCATCTGCTATTTTCCAGCCGATTCAGATCCCACTGCAAGCTCTGATAGTCTTCCTTGCTGTCTACTACACACACAATCATGGTGTCTTTCACAAACTTGCTGTTCCAGTTAGCCATGTTATCATCCAGATCATTGATACAGATGACAAGCAGTGCACATGACACTGATTCCTGTGGCACACATTAGACACAGGCCTCCAGTCAGAGAGGCAGCCATCCACTACCACTCCTTGGCTTCTCCCACAAAGTCGATGTCTAATCCAGTTTACTACCTCATCCTGAATGTCCAGCGACTGAATATTTGACCAACCTCCAAAACAGGACCTTGTCAAATGCCTTGCTAAAGTCTATGTAGACAACATCCACTGCCTTACCTTCACCAACTTTCCTTGTAACATCCTCAAAAAACTCAATAAAATTGGTTAAACATGAGCTGCTGCACTCAGAGCCTTGCTGACTATCCTTAATCATTTATGTCTACAATAACCTTCCCATAACTGATGCCAGGCTCACCAGCCTATAGTTTCCTGGTTTATTTTTAGATCCTTTCTTGTACAGTGGAACAACATTGGCTATCCGATCCTCTGGTACCTCACCTGCCACTATGGATGATTGAAATATGTCAGACCCTGGGGATTTGTCCACCCTGATTTGCCTCCAGACAGCAAACACCTCCTCCTCTGTGATCTGTCTGCGTCCAAGACCTTGCTACTGCTTTTCTTCACTTCTGTAGACTCTATGTTCATCTTCCGAGTAAATACAGAGGAATTCCCCCATCTCTTTTGGCTCCACACATAGACTACCATTCTGTAGCAACAAATTTCACAGATTCACCACTCTCTGGCTAAAGAAATACCTCCTCATAACCGTTCTAAATGGACATCACCCTATTCTGAGTCTGTGTTCTCTGGTCTTAGACTCTCCCACCATAGGAAAAATCCTCTCTATATCCGCTCCATCAAGGCTTTTCAACATTCCAGAAGCTTCAGTGAGAATCCCCTCATTCTTCTGAGTCCAGTGAGTTCAGGCCCAGAGCCATCTGTTAATCCTCACATGGTAGCCCTTTCATTCCCGGAATCACTCTTGTGAACTACCTCTGAACTCTCTCCAATGACAGCATATCGTTTCTCAGATAAGGGGCCCAAAACTGCCCACAATACTCCAAGTGAGGCCTCTCCAGTGCTTTATGAAGCCTCAAAATAACATCTTTGTCCTCTTGAAATGAGTGCCAACATCGCATTTGCCTCCTCACCACAGACTTAACTTGCAAATTAACCCTTACAAGGACTCCAAAGTCCCTTTGCTGGATTTTAGAATTTTCTCTCCATTTAGAAAACAGTTTGCACTTTTATTTCTTCTACAATCAAAATCAGAATCAGAGTCAGGTTTACTATCACCGGCATGTAACGCGAAATTTGTTAACTTAGCAGCAGCAGTTCAATGCAATACATAATATAGAAAAATATAAAATAAATGAAATAAAATAATAATAAATAAATAGATAGATAGATAGATAAATAAATTACAATATATGTATATTGAATAGATTTAAAAAATGTGCAAAAAACATTTGGGAACCGGATGGCAGAGGGGAAGAAGCTGTTCCTGAATCACTGAGTGTGTGCCTTCAGGCTTCTGTACCTCCTACCTGATGGTAACAGTGAGAAAAGGGCATGTCCTGGGTGCTGGAGGTCCTTAATAATGGACGCTGCCTTACTGAGACACTGCTCTTTAAAGATGTCCTGGGTACTTTGTAGGTTATTTTCCAAGATGGAGCCCACTAAATTTACAATCCTCTGCAGCTTCTTTCGGTCCTGTGCAGTAGCCCCTCCATACCAGACAGTGATGCAGCCTGTCAGAATGCTCTCCACAGTACATCTATAGAAGTTTTTGAGTGTATTTGTTGACATGCCAAATCTCTTCAAACTCCTGGTGCGGGTCCTTCATAATGGATACTGCTTTCTTATGGGAGCACTCCTTATAGATGTGGGGAGGGCTTTGTCTGTGACGGACTGGGCTACGTCCATCACTTTTTGTAGGCTGTCTATTCATTAGCATTAATGTATCTATACCAGCCTGTGATGCAATCAGTCAGGACACTCCTACTGTGCATCTATAGAACTTCGTCAAAGTTTTAGATGACATGCGAAATCTGCTCAAATTTCTAAGACAGTAGAGGAACTCCAGTTCTTTCTTTGGAACAGGACTCATGAGCTGAACCCAGGGCAGATCTTCTGATATGTAAAATTAAGGACAAATGTTTCCATGTAAGTTCCTTTGGTGAATATTGGTGCACCTCACCAGGAAATGGATGGTGTCCAGGCGGCCTGCACCGAAATCAACCACCAAACTACGTTAATCTAAAGGAGCTTGACTCTTTTCCGTCAGTGTGAGCTTAGCTTGGAACGGTATAAACAGCCAGATGGTTGTTGCTTTGCTGTAGAGCGGGTTTCATCCTCAGTGCCAGTGATGCACAGATGAGTGCGCAGAACACATGTTGTTGAATCATCAAGTGTCACTGCCAACAGTACTGTGGTGCGAGCAGAAGGAACAATGACACATTGTTTGGGATCTTGCTCCAGAATAATTTTCATCTGCATTCTGGCTCCCTGCTCCCTGCTCCCTTCCCAGGAAAGTTCCCTAAGTCATAGGATCAGAATTAGGCAATTCAGTCCACTGAGTCTTCTCTGCTATTCCTTCATGATTGATTTATTATCCCTCTCAACCCCGTTCTCCCTGCCTTCTCCCTGGAACCTTGATGTTCTTACTAATCAAGTACCTTTGAACCTGTGCTCTAATTATACCCAATGACTTAGCTTCCACAGCCGTCTGCGGCAATGAACTCCTCAGATTCACGACCCTTTGGCTGAAGAATTTCCTCCTCATCTCCTCATCTCTGTTCTATAGCAAGGCTGTGGCTTCTGGTCCTAGACTTCCCTCATTATAGGAAATATTATCTCCATGTCCACCCTATCTTGTTTCCTCTTCATCCTGTTAGTGATGGTTAACAGCTCTCCCAGTGCTGATAGAGGTAACATTATGTAACGTGAAAGCTATGGATGGTGGTGAATCGAAGTTCAGCAGATGCACTCAGATTCAGACTTTAGATAAATAAGACAGCACAAACAATATCCAAAGCTGATGTCACAAACAGTAGTACTTGAAATGGAACTCCTACGATTGAGCACAGAGTGCTCAGCACGAGGCCTTTAAGTACCGTACAGACTTTCCATGAGGTATGTGGTGGGCAATAATTGGCAGACTGAGTCTTAAAGGAAAAATGGCAGCTAACCGTACTCGAGGGAATTGGAGTGTCTGTTGCTGCTCTGTTGGAACCATGACACATTATTCTGTGCTTCTTTGGGGAGGAATTAAGGAACTGAGCAATACTTCAATCTGGGAAGACACTAGTTGGGAGTGTGAAGTCTATTTGTATTTATTTTCCACCTGTTCTACTGTATTTCTTTACACCTGCTCTGTTGCAGTAACCTGCAAAATTCCTTTTTATCAAGGAAGCAATCATAGGCTTATAGAGTCAAGCAACATTTCAGCCCAACTGGTCCATGTCGACTGAGATTCCCACCTAAGCTAGTCCCATTTGCTCTCTTTGACCCATATCCCTCTAAACCAGGGGTTTCCAACCTTTTTTATTCCACAGACCTCTACCATTAAGCAAGAGGTCCATGAACCCCAGGTTGGGAATCCCTTCTCTAAATCTTTCCTATCTGTGTATCTGTCTGATTGTCTTTTAAATGTTGTTAATGTACCTTGTCAATCACATTCTCAGCAGCTCATTCCATGTATGGTCCACTCTTTGTGAGGAAAGGTTATGCCTCAAGTTCCTGTTAAATCTCTCTCATCTCACCCAAAACATACAGTAGGTCACCTAGTTCCTTAACCCTGTGAACAAGACTGTATGTGTTCACCCTGTTATTCCATTCATGATGTTATTTACCTCTTGAATATATTTAATGACTTTGCCTCCTCTACCTCCTCTTCTTAACTAATGCCCTCTAATCTGGGCAGCATCCTGGTATATCTCTTCCACACCATTTTCAAAGTCTCTACATCTTTTCTATCATGGGGCGACCGGTAAAGAATGCAATATTCCAAAAATGACCTAACCAGTGCTTTACAAATCTGCAACATAAAGTGTGCAGTCAGCACGGTAGCATATTCGCTCGTGTAATGCTGTTACATCATCAGCAATCTGCGATCGGGTTCAATTCCCATCGCAGTCTGTAAGGAGTTTATATCTTCTCCCCTTGACCGTGTGGGTTTCCTCCTGGCGCTCCAGTCTCCTGCCACAGTGCAAAGACGGGGTAAGTAAGTTGTGAACGTGACGACACTTGCAGGCAGCCCCCAACACATATTTGGACTGTGTTGGTTGTTGATGTAAACAAAGCATTTCACTGTATGCTTCAATGTACATGTAACAAATAAAGCCAATATCTTAGTCTTAAGCACAAGAGATTTTGCAGATGATGGAAATCCAGAGCAACACATGTAAAAATTACTGGAGAAACTCAACGGATCAGGGAGTACCTATGGAGCAGAATTATCTCATGAGATTCAGGTGGGGTTAAGGCAAATTAGTGGTAGATGGTCAGCATGGGCTTGATGGGCTGAAGGGCCTGTTTCTGTGCTGTGTCTATATGGCTCTAAGAAATTAGGTTTGATTGAGGAAGCAAGACTTGCTACAATCTACAGTATATTGTCTCTGTACTCCCAAGGAACAACGGAGTACCAAGGCAGGACAGGACGAGAAGGCTGACTAACGCATGCCAAGATTTACAGGATGTCGTGGGTAATTTCGAAATCTTACAGATGGCATTCGGCACGTTAAGGGAAGAGAACCACACAACCTTATGAAATAAGACATGGGTCCCAAAGGGGCTTCTTCCTGATGACAAAGGGCAGGGTTGGTGCGGCCAAAATGTTTTAGTACAGCTCTGGGTATTTTGGATGAGCTGAACATTCACTTGTGGCTTTACGGAAGCAAATTAAAGAAATCTGCACATTATTTTCTGTGATGTTTCACTGCAATCATCTGGACTTCATCATAATTTATTAATTTGCTGATATCACGAGTAGCTCTCCCTTCAGTTTTTTATGACACCATTTCCAATGTCTTTGGCATCTGTGAACAATTTTTATGCAACAAGTTCTCCGAAGTAGTTGTTAAAAGGGAAAGTTGCATTTATTGGCATCTACGTTAGAGTTATAGTCATAGAAAAGTACAGGACAGAAGCAAGTCTTTTGCCCCATCAAGTCCATGCCAAGCCATTTAAGCTGCTTACTCCCATTGACGTGTACTGGGACCATAGCCCTCCATATCCCTTCCATCCTTGTACTTAGCCAAATTTCTCTTAAACCTTGAAAATTGAGCTCCCATGAACCATTTGCATTGGCAGCTTGTTCCACACTCTCACCACCTGCTGAGTGAGGAAATTTCTTCTCAGGCTCTCCTTAAACCTTTCACCTTTCAACTTTAATCCATGACCTCTTGTAGTCCCACTCAAACTCAGTGGAGAAAGCACTGCTGTTTACATGTGACAATGAACTTGACTTTAACTTTAAAATGAAAATGCATGCATATGGAGTTCTTTGTTTGACTGCCTGCAAAATGCCAGCGATGTATGTGAGACTGTCCTGGCGTGACCCTTCACACACGTGCACCCTCCAGCAGTGAGTAACATGAGAACAGCTGACAATCAGAGAATTGGATGGTCTCTCTTTCTCTCTCTGTCTCCCCACCCCCCCCCCCCCCCCCCTCTCCAAGTGACGGTGGCCAAGTGTAGAAGTTACTTTAGCCAGCTACACACACAGCAAGCTGGTCATTACACTGAGTATGTCTTTTCTCTGCGTGGGATGCATTTACCCAACAGAACTTGAAAAATAATCATATCTATTTGGTATAAGCTTGTAATTTAAGCCGGTAATATAAGGTTGGTGAATTAAAGTTGCAGATAACATTATTAGATAATGATGTGCAGCCAGTAAAAGAAACTTAGCTCTAAAAGAGACTTGTCCAAGTATAAAATATTATTTCTTACTTAACCCATGACCCCACCAACTGTAGCTCACCAGAGTCCTCCGTCCTCGGCCAGTCTTTCAAGTTGTCCCCAGGTGCAGCCCATCTTCTTGGTGTATCCTCCCTCTCCCAGGGATAAGGTCTTTGGAGCTTCTCTTGATGTTTCTGTAGCTCTGTGTTTTTCTGGGATGGGTTACTAGGCTCATGCTCAACGCTCTTTCTTTTGCATCCAGGCTTGGGACCATGCATGGCGAAACTATGAAATATTCCTGGATTCTAATATGTAAGAATCATAGGAAAAAATAAGGAATAGTAGCAATATTGATTCAAGGGAACATTACAGTACAGGAGAGAGAAGATGCTTAGAGCAATGGAATGGAAGAGAGAAGACTGGTCCAACCTTGTAGACACTACAGCCAAGAAGGTTCACCAGCACCTCCGGTTTGTAGATCTTGGTGCTTTAGTGACCCTGAGGTACGGAAGTTAGGAATGAGGCATAGAATTTGTTCCCTGCAGATGTTTTATTGAGTGTTACAAGAGCAGAGAATGGACAAAGGGAAGTATAGAAGAACAGAGAAGTCCTGGAACCTGAGTGACAGAGTGGAGATGCGACTCTACCAAAGGACGTGTGAGATACTCCTTCCTTCCACTTGGGCAAGGTGCAGTAGCTGCTTAGCCCCCCGATCAGGGTAACATGAAGGCATGGGAGCAGCTGGTGGATGGTTGTATGAGCAGCCAGTGCATATCACAAGTCCCGGTTATGCAGCCACTGACACCAGGCAGCCAATCTCTGAACAGTATTGAGAACCGAAGAGGTCACCCGTCTTGTAAGGACACTTCCCAGAAGAAGACAATGGCAAACCACTTCTGTAGAAAAACTTGCCAAGAACAATTACAGTCATGGAAAGACGATGATCACCCATGTCATACGGCACAGCACATAACAAACAAAGAGGTAAGAGCATACCAATGATAACAATTAACCAATAAAATAGCCAAATTCAAGAATCATGACACCTACTACAGAGAAACTAAGAAACTTCTGGAAAAATACAGAAGCAACTATAGTACTGAAAAGAAAAGTACAAAACTAATAACAATTCTATACCCTAATCCAACAGCTTTCTTAGAAAGACTAAAGGAATTCCCCATATCCCCATGACCCTCACCAATTTTATCTGGATACATCACATATACTCATACATCCAAATATATCACAGTTTGGTTATGGCAACTGCTTCGACCAAGGCCGCAAGAAATTGCAGAGAGTTGTGAACACAGCCCAGTCCATCACGCAAGACAGCCTCTCCTCCATTGACTGAGTCATTCAAGCTGACAAGACTAAACCAATTACCAATTACCATCAGCTTTTCAATTTTATAATAGTAAATAATAAAACCATTAATGACCAGTTACCAGACTGCTGTTGCTGATATCTGGGTGCTGTTTGTTGTAGTTGGTGTGGTCCAATGAGAAGAAGAACACAGAGTTCAAAGTTCAAAGTAAATTTATTAACAAAGCATATATATGTCACAATACGTCGTGCATTCAGAGATGCTCTTCTACACACCACCATTGTAATGTGTGCTTATTTGATTTACTGACGCCTTCCTGCCAACTTGAACCAGTCTGGCCATTCTCCTTTGACCTCTCTCATTAACAAGGAGTTTTCACGTACAGAACTGTCACTCACTGGATGCTTTTTCGTTTCTCACACCATTAACTGTGAACTCTCGAGATGGTTATGCGTGGAAATCCCAGGAGAGCTTCAGTTTCTGAGATAGTCAAACCACACATCTGAATGCACAACGTGCCAAGCCTTGAAGTAGATGGGCTACAGCAGCAGAAGACCACATCAGGTTCCACCGAGTATACCTGAATAGAAGTGGTTAAGGCAGGGGTATGTAACTTCTGGAGATTGAGTGCTATGCGGAGCAGTCACAGAAGAAGAGCAAAAGCCAACATAGAGAAGTCAGAAAGAGGTTGAATGGGAGGGACAGCTTGGGCTACCTGGTGACCTCCTCCAGCTCCTGTTTGCTTGTGATCTTTCAACTCTGTTTCGTGAAGTTAATCCCACACGTGGGCACGCCTTGTCATCAGATCCTCAGAGTCACAGAGCATGGCAGCACCAAAACCAGTTCTTTGGCCCAGTTAGTCTGTGTAGGCCTGGTTTTCTGACTAGTGCCATTGACCTGCACTGAGACCGTAACCCGCCACACCCCTTCCATTCACGTGCCTATGCAGACCTCTTATAAATGTTACAGTTGAACCTGCATGCATCACTTCTGCTGGCAGCTCGTTCACACTCACGCCACACTCTGAGTGAAGCTGCTCATAGAGTCACTGAGTGATGAAGCATGAAAACAGCCCCTTTAACCCAACCGGTTCATGGAGACCACGGCATCCGTCCGGCTGATCCCTGTTCTCCACCTTAACCCACCAAGACCCTCCCCTCCATGTACTGATCCAAATATCTCTCAAATGTTGCAACTGTACCAGTCTCGACCACTTCCTCTGGCAGCTCATTCCAGGTTCTTGTTACCCTCTTATGTTTAATTCTCAGATTCCCCTAAAAAATTTCACATTTCCCCCTAAACCTATGACCTCTAATTTTAGTCTCACCGAAACTGAGGGGAAGAAGCCTTCAAGTAATCACCTTATCTGTACCCCTCATAGATTGATGCACCATCAATAACTCTGAGACGTGGTATATGTAGTTCACCACATAGATTCAATGGAATCATCGATTCCCTCATGATTTTGTACTCTTGTGTAAGATACCATGTCATCCTCCTGCGCACAAGTCTTAACCTATTCAACCTATCCCGATAACCTAGGTCTTCAAGATCCAGCAGCATAGAGCACTACAGCGTAGGAAAAGGTCCATCAGCCAAAACAGTCCATTCCATATTATTAACCTGACAAGTCCCTACACCCGGGTCATAGCCTTCTGTACCCCTACCATCCATGTACCTGTCCAAATTTCTCTGAAGTGTTGAAAGCAAACCTGCATCCACCGGTTCCACTAGCAGCTCGTTCCACACTCTCACCACCCTCTGAGTGAAGGACTTGTCCCTCAGCCACACATACAAAATGCTTGGAGAAATCAGCAGGTCTGGCAGCATCCATGGAGATGAATAAGTAGTCGACGTTTCAGGCAGAGGCACTTCTTCAGGACTGGAAAGGAAGGCAGCAGAATAAAAAGTTGGGGAAAAAGGAAGGAGGACGGCTAGAAGTTCCCCCGATGTTCCTCTTAAACATTTCACCTTTCATCCTTAACCCTTGACCTCTAGTTCTGTATCATGTGTAAATTGTACTCTGTCAAGCTTATTGGTGCCTTTGGAGCCACTGAAGACTGTTTGTTGTAATTCAGCATCCTAGCCATGACTGTATCTTATACAGCTTGCACAGACCTCAGGCTATCCTTGAACTGTGCCTGATCATCCCTTGAGGTATATTGCACCATCTGAGATATCCATACATTTCACATCTCGGGCACTGCAACATGATATCAAAAAGGCAAATGAAAGCAGGGCACGCTGAGGGCCAAATTCTGTTCCAGCACTTAAGTGAGTTTTAAAAGCAAATAAAGTTCAAAGCTTTGAGTTTGGCTGTTTCTTTTTTTTCCTTAAATAATACCTTTTTTTTTAAAGGTTGATGAGGATGTCAGGCCCATTAATGGAAAACTTGGCGACACAAGCACTGGCTTCAAGCGGAGCTGAGAATAATGTGAGCTCTCCCACTCCATCCTGGAGTCGTTCAAACGCTTTAGCTTCAATGATTGTGGTGCACATTAGTGGAAAGGCCACACCCTGGACAAAATTACAGCAACACATCTGCAGGGCAACAGGCAACCTAGCTCTGCAGCGCCCCCTTTTGATATGGTGCAGTGTTGCCTCACTGCATCAGAGACCTTGGTTTAATCCTGGACTCGGGCACCATCTGGGTGGAGTTGGGCGTTCAACAGCAGCTAGCATGATGCTTTACAGCGCTATTTTCCCAGGTTCAATTTCGGACATAGTCGTAAACATGTTGTATGTTCTCCCTGTGACTGCATGGGAGAAAGTGAAACAGGAGAGGGAACAGCGTGGATGTGATAGACAGTTGAAGAGAAGAGATGGGGGGGGGAGGGTCGGACTGGGGAATGAAAGAAGAGGGAAAGGGGACTGGGAAAAATTACCTCTGGGTGCTCTGGTTTCCTCCCACATTTCAAAAGATGAACAGTTTAGTAGCTTAATTGATTAATGGTGCACCAGAGGGAGGTGATTGGCAGGTGAAAGATCAGAATCAATTCTGGTCATTTTTTCCAGTCCCCCTTCCCTCTTCTTTCATTCACCACTCCATACCTTTATCTCCTCTCTTCAATTATTGCCTCCACCCTGTTTCCCCTCCTCTTTCCCTTTCTCCCATGATCCCATCTCCTGTCCTATCAGATCCCTTCTTCTTCAGCTCTTTACCTTTTACACCTATCAATTCACAGCTTCTCAATTCATCCCCCTCACCTGGTTCACCTATCACATTCTAGCTTATATCCCTTGTCCTCCTCCACCTTCTTATTCTGTCTTCTTCCCTCTTCCTTTCCTGTCCTGATGAAAAGTCTTGGCCTGAAACATTGTCGGTTTCATGTTTAAGTTCAAGTTCAAGGTTATTGTCATTCAACCATGCACATATACACCACCAAACAAACAATGTTCCTATGTGCAACACAGTACATATAACACACACACACACACACACACACACACACACACACACACACACCTCTTAAAATAATATTACAACAAATAAATTAACAAATTCTAAAGTGCATTTACAACACAAGTTATAAAATAAACAGCATATGCTTCTGCAACACACACAAAATGCTGGAGGAACTCAGCAGCCCAGGCAGCTCTATGGGCTTGATAGTCCTGATGAAGGGTCTCGGACTGAAACGTCAGCTGTTTGATCTTTTCCATTGATGCTGCCTGATCTGCTGAGTTCCTCCAGCATTTTGTGTGTGTTGCTTGGATTTCCGACATCTGCAGATTTCCTCCTCTTCTTGAGTATTTGCTACTGCAACTTCATATGTTTTGAGACCAGGGAGTTCAGTAATCTCACAGCCTGGGGGAAGAAGCTGTTCCCCATCCTAACAGCCTTGGTCCTGATGCTGTAGTACCTCCTACCTGATGGTAGGAGGACAAAGAGATTGTTGGATCGATAGGAGGGCCCATTGACAATGCTAAAGGCCCTGCATATGCAGTGCTCCTGATAGATATCCCAGTTGGGAGTTTATACCTCTCCATAGATGCTGCCTGGCCTGTTGAGTTTCTCCAGCATTTTGTGTGTATAGCAAGGGAACCTGTTGTGGTGGGTGTTTCCCTAAGCTTGCTATCCATGGCTTTCTGCCTGGCGGAAGTTACAGTTTGGGAGGAGTTTTGGCAAGTGAATGGACATAGATTGATTTGAGGCACAAAGTCAGAATCAGAATCAGGTTTATTATCACCGGCATGTGACGTGAAATTTGTTAACTTAGCAGCAGCAGTTCAATGCAAAACATAATCTAGCAGAGAGAAAGTAATAACTAATATAAAAATAATAATAATAATAAAAAATAAACAGGTAAATCAATTACGTAAATTGAATAGATTAAAAAACATGCAAAAACAGAAATACTGTACTGTATATTAAAAAAAAGTAAGGTAGTGTCCAAGCGTTCAATGTCCGTTTAGGAATCAGATGGCAGAGAGGAAGAAGCTGTTCCTGAATCGCTGGGTGTGTGCCTTCAGGCTTCTGTATCTCCTACCTGATGGTAACAGTGAGAAAAGGGCATGCCCTCAGTGCTGGAGGTCTTTAATAATGGACGCTGCCTTTCTGAGACACCACTCCCTGAAGATGTCCTGGGTACTTTGTAGGCTAGCACCCAAGATGGAGCTGACTAGATTTACAACCTTCTGCAGCTTCTTTCGGTCCTGTACAGTAGCCCCTCCATACCAGACAGTGATGCAGCCTGTCAGAATGCTCTCCACGGTATAACTATAGAAGTTTTTGAGTGTATTTGTTGACATGCCAAATCTCTTCAAACTCCTAATAAAGTATAGCTGCTGTCTTGCCTTCTTTATGACTACATCGATATGTTGGGACCAGGTTAGATCCTCAGAGATCTTGACAGCCAGGAACTTGAAACTAAAAAGTAATGAAGTAATGGTTTGTGTGGAAGGGATGCTAAACTGTCTCCCAGCAGTAGTAAACCAACTTACCAACTACCATTACTGAAAACAAAATATCCAATCTTAAGTTACAGACAGTTTGGACCTGCCTCTAAATTGCTTCATTTTTGCTACAAGAATATTATTCCTACAATAGTTATGAATGCTTCTGATTCATTTGTTCATTATGTGCCATCTCGTGTAATGTAGGCAATCGCGGTCTTTTCCATGATCGTTCTTGGCAAATTTCTCTACAGAAGTGGTTTGCCATTACTTTCTTCTGGGCAGTGTCTTTACAAGATGGATGACCCCAGTCATTATCAATACTCTTCAGAGATTGTCTGCCTGCCTAGCTAATGGCATTCATGGTACATAAGCAAGACTTGTGACCTGCACCAGTGACTCATACAACCATACACCACCTGCTCCCAAGGCTTCACATGATCCTGATAGGGTGGGGGTGGGGGGGGGCGTGACCTGCAGGCTAGCGGAGGGAAGAAATGCCTTACACCTCCTTTGGTAGAGACTTATCTCCACTCCACACCCAAAATCCCTGACTAGGATATGAGTAAAGTACTTGAAATTCCATAACAGCTTCGGGAGGCACACAGCCATTATAATTGTAGGGAACACAGCATCCACTTTGTGAATCTCCCATGAACAATAACTGGCACTGGGATTGGTTTATTATTGTCATATGTACCGGGGAACAGAGAAACACTTGTGTGCAATACTAAGCTAGAATAAGGTAAAACAATTGCAGAATAAAGCGTAAAAGCCTCCAAAAGGTTGCAGTGCAAAATCATAATGCAATAGCTTATAAGGTAAAGAGTTAATCTTACTCTCCAAGAGGTCTGGTCAAGAGTCTGATAACAGTGGGACAGAATCTGTGTCTGGTCACCTTCAAGGGAAAACATGCTTCCAGTGCCAACAGCTTCCTAAGCCAGACCCGTAAGCCTTCGGAATGTGGGCATAAATTGAAGCACCGGGAGGCAGCCCACGCGTTTGTGGTGAGGACCGTACCAATGCCTTACAGACAGCATCAGTAATTGAACCTGGGTCGCCGGTGCTGTAAAGCACTGTGTGAACTGCTACGCTGCAATGCTGCTTTGATGTTTGAGAGGGAAAGGGATTTGACTGTGCTGTGTCCAGCTTCGAGGAGAGAGAGTTCCTGCTGGATGTGGCAAACTAGAGTCCACGTCAGGGCCACCAAACACAAAAACAATTACTTTCTCCAAGCAGTAAGGTGGACCACACCTCCACCCACTCACCCACTCCTCCCACACCCCAATCACCACTACTTTATCGTTTCCTGTCCGAGTCACCCTACATGCAGACTCTACTGTGCCCAGTGCCACTTTATGGACATACAATTAATCTATGCACATAATCTATCTTATATTTATATATAGCTTTTTTTATTATTGTGTTATTTATCTTTATTATGTCATTTTGTGCTGCAACAGATCAGGAGTAACAATTTTTTTTGTTTTCCTTTACACTTGTGTATTGGAAATGACATTAAACAATCTTCTTAATGTTAGGGTACCACATTAGCGTAGCAGTTAGCGTTGTTGCTATTACCACTTGGAGCATTCCAGAATTCGGAGTTCAATTCCAATGCTGTCAGTAAGGAGTTTGTACATTCTCCCCGTGGCCACATGTCTCCAAAGACATAGTAGTTAGTAGGTTAACTGGTCATTGTAAATTATCCTGCGATTAGGCTAGGGTTATGTAAATAGGTAGGTTGCTGGCTAGCGCAGCTTGTTGGGCCAAAAGGGCCTGTTCCACACTGTATCGCTAAATAAAAAATAAAATAATCTTGAATCTTGAGCAGAATTTGAAGAAAATCAATGACCTATTGCTGCTTAATGGAAAGGAATAAATCTCAGTTACACCCAAAAGGTTCCTCATAGCAGCGTGGGGAGGTGTAAGAACTGCAGAAGAAAGTGCAGGCTCTGAGCCAAGTTATTTCCTTTCTCCAGCCCACGAGGAATTTAACAATTACCGTGACATTGCTGCTATGAGGCGAGGATACTGTGGTCGCTGTTATTAGTCAGATGATTTGTGGGGAGATGTGGAGGTGTAACACTGGAAGCTCTCTATGCCCCTGAGCCCATGTTCAGGAAATCAGATTTACAGCATGGAGCTGTTCGGATTTCCTTTGGAAGTATCGGTATGTTCAATTGTCAGATATCCAGCAGTCATTCAGAGGATCACTGTGTGTGTGTGTGTGTGTGTGTGTGTGTGTGTGTGTGTGTGTGTGTGTGTGTGTGTGTGTGTGTGTGTGTGTGTGTGTGTGTGTGTGTGTGTGTGTGTGTGTGTGTGTGTGTGTGTGTGTGTGTGTTTGTGAGTCTGTGTGTACGTCTGTGTCTGTCATAGAGTCATAAAGCACAGAAACAGGCCCTTCAGCCCATTTAGTCCATGCCAAACTGTTATTCTACGTTGTCTCATCAGCACACACGGACCATTGCTCTCTATATTCCTCTCAAACATATACCTTTTCAAACTACTCTTAAACGTTGCAATTGAACCCACGTCCACCACTTCTGCCTGCGGTTCATTCTACACTTGTTTCCCCTGATTCTCCTTAGACGTGTATGCATGTATGATTGTATCAATGTGCGTGTGTGTGTGTGTGTGTGTGCACATGTGTGTGTCCTTGAAAACAACACATTACCAAAAATTGAAATTCTTGTAAATTCCAAAAAGTCTTTGTTAATCCCAATATCTTTAAGCCCTACTCTGCTTCTAGAATCAGCAGTTCGGGCTTGATCCTGGCCTCAGGTGCAGTCTATGTGGTTCTCCCTTTGACTGAATCGACCTCCTCCAGATGGTCTAGTTTCCACTCACGTTCCAAAATTGCACGGATTGATTGGTTAAATGGATGGTGGAAATTGTCCCAAGTGTATAGGTGAGTGGTAGAATCTGGAAAGAATCGATGGGAATGTGTGGAGAAAGAAAATATGTTGGTAAGGGATTAGCTGAAAGTTCAAAGTAAATTTATTATCCAAGTACATATATGCCACCTTATAAAACCCTGAGATCCATTTTCTTGCGAGCAATCACAGTAAATACAAGAAACATGATTGACTCAATGAAAGGTTGTATCCAAAAATATGCAAGGAAAAACTAACAAACTATGCAAATACAATAATAATAATAATAATAATAATAATAATAATATAACTAAGCAATAAATATTGAGAATGGGAAATGAAGAGTCCTCAAAAGTGAATCCATAGGTTGTGGGAACAGTTCAGTGATGGAACGAGTGAAGTTAAGTGAAGTTATCCCCTTTGGTTCAAAAGCCTGACAGTTAAGGAGTAATGACTGTTCCTGAACCTGGTAGCATTGGTCCTGAGGCTCCTAAACCTTCTTCCTCATAGCAATAGTGAGAAGAGAGCATGTCCTGGATGGTGAGGTCCTTAGTGATGTATGCTGCTTTCCTACAACAGCTCTCCTTCCAGATGTGCTCAATGGCTGGGAGGGCTTTATCCATGATGGACTGGGCTGCGTCCACTGCTTTTTGTTGGCATTGATGTACAAGGGGATTGGTATTTCCATACAAGGGCATGACACAACCAATCAATATACTCTCCACCATACATCAATAGAAGTTTGTTTAAGTTTTAGGTGGCATGCTGAACCTTCAAAAACTTCTAAGAAAGTAGAGGCACTGCCATGCTTTCTTCATAATGGCACTTACATGCTGGACCCAGGACAGATCCCCTGGAATGATAACACTGAGGAATTTAAAGCTGCCCATCCTCTCCACCTCTGATCCCCTGATGAGAACCAGCTCACAGCCTTCTGGTCTCCATTCCAGAAGTCAATAAACACCGTCTTGGTTTTGCCGATATTGAGGGAGATGTTGTTCTGGAACCAGTCAGCCAGATTTTCAGTCTCTTTCTTATATGTTGATTTGTTACTACCTTTATTTTGGCCAGCAAAAAGGGTGAAGTCAGCAAATTCAAATATGGCATTGGAGCTGTGCTTAGCCTCAGTCATTTGTATAAAGCAAGTACACAGCTGTGTGGTGTACCTGTACTGATGGAGATTGTGAAGGAGATGCTGTCAGTCCGAAATGACGGGGGTCTGCAAGTGAGGAAATCAAGGACCTAGTTACACAACTATATTGAGACCTAGGTCTTGAATCTTATTGATTAGTTTTGAGGTGATAAGAGCACTGAATACTGATCTGAAGTTAATGAAGAGCATCCTGATGTATGAAGCTTTGTCATCCAGAGGTTGTAACATTGAATGAAGAGCCAATGAAATGGTATCTGCTGTTGATCTGTTGTGACGATAGGCAAATTGGAGTGGATCCAAGTCACTTCTCAGGCAGGAGTTGATATATTTTATCACCAATGTCTCAAAGCATATCATCAGATTAAATATAAGTGCTACTGGGTGATCATCATTGAGGCAGGTTGTCATATTCTTCTTGGCCACTGGTATGATTGAAGGCTGACTGTAGCAGGGGTGTACTTCATACTGCCAAAGTGAGTGGTTAAAGACACTAGTGAACACTCCAGCTCGTTGATCAGTACAGATCTTTAATACGTGGCCAGGTACTCTGTCCAGGTTAGATGTTTTCCACTGGTTAACCCTCTGTAGGATGCTCTCACATCAGCCTCAGAGACTGAAGTCACAGGGCCATTGGGGACTGTGGAAGTTCATGATGGCTCCTCCATCTTTTGATGCTCAAAGCAAACATAAAAGGCATTGAATTTAACTGGGAGCAAAGCCTTGTTGTCAACAGTATTACTTTAGTTTCACTTTGTAGGAGGTGATAGCATTCAAGCCTTTCCACAGCTGTGGAGCATCCTTCAGTGATTCAACTTTGGTCCAGATATCCACTTCACATGTGGGATGGTTTTCAGGAGATCGTACCTGGACCTCTTGCATTTAACTTGGTCGCCAGACCTGAATGCCACTGATTTGGCCCTCAGCAGTTTGTGAACCTTATGATTCGTCTGGGGCCTCTGCTTGAAAAACACTTTGAATGATTTTGTGGGGACTCGCTTGTCTATGATTGCTTTAATAAAGTCCATGATACCTGCGGTGTATTCGTTCAGTCCTTGAACACAGCTCAGTCTACCAACTTGAAGCAATCCCATAGCCACTCCTCAATCTCCCACAACCACCTCTTTTTTGTCCTTATCTCAGGAATCATGCTCTTTAACCTTTGCCTGCATGCAGGTAGGAGAAGGACAGCTACATGATCAAATTTCCTAAAAAAATGGTCCAGCCATGGAATGGCAGGCACTCCTTATCTTAGTGTAACAGTGGTCAAATGTGTTGGGACCTTGGTGCTGCAGGTAATATGTTGATGATAATTGAGGAAGAGATTTCTTCAGACAAGTCTAATTGAAGACCTTGACAACGATTTAAAAGACATTAGGGTAGGTTATTTCTTGTATGTTAATCACAGCACTCTATACATAGAGTGCTTTCTTAACATCTGCCCCTGGGGGTATGTAAACTGTGGTAAGGCGCACAGAGAAGAATTCTCTTGGTAAGTAGAATGGTCAGCACTTAGTCATCAATGTCTGCAGTGAGATGCTGAAGATGTTCTATAGGTCAGTTGTTGAGAGCGCCCTCTTCTTTGTGGTGGCGTGTTGGGGAGGAAGCATTAAGAAGAAGGACGCCTCACGTCTTAATAAGCTGATAAGGAAGGCGGGCTCTGTCGTGGGCAAAGTACTGGAGAGTTTAACATCGGTAGCTGAGCGAAGGGCGCTGAGTAGGCTACGGTCAATTATGGAAAACCCTGAACATCCTCTACATAGCACCATCCAGAGACAGAGAAGCAGTTTCAGCGACAGGTTACTGTCGATGCAATGCTCCTCAGACAGGATGAAGAGGTCAATACTCCCCAATGCCATTAGGCTTTACAATTCAACTGCCAGGACTTAAGAACTTTTTTTTAAAGCTATTATTAATGCTTTTTGAGTTAGTGATTTAGATGCATATCATATTATTACTGAGTTAAGTATTGTATGTAATGAGTTTTTGCTACAACAAGTGTATGGGACATTGGAAAAAAATGTTGAATTTCCCCATGGGGATGAATAAAGTATCTATCTATCTATCTATCTATCTATCTATCTATCAGTTGTTTCAGGTCAGAGGAACAAGAGTGTGACAAGACTGCTGCCTCCCAGCACTGCAAATGATAAACACAAGAGATTCTGCAGATGCTGGAAACCCAGAGCTACACACACGGAGTGACAGAGGAATTCAGCACGTCAGGTAGCATCTAAGGACTTGAATAAACCGTCAATATTTCGGGCTGAGAACCTTCTTCAGGACTGGAAAGGAAGAGAGAAGATGCCGGAATAAAAAGTGGGAGAAGGGGAAGTATAAGGTGCTTGATGGTTGACATGTATTCAGTCGACTGAGGGGCCTGTAAGCTCTGACTATCTATGATATTAAAATTTATAAGGGTGTTCAAACAAAAGTTACATGCATAAATTAATTCAAATCAATGCTAATTCTATTTAGCTGTTACTTCTCTGTTGGAGTTTAGAAGAATGAAGAGGGAGCTCATTGAAGCCTACCAAATTTTAAAAGGCCCAGATGCAGTGGATGTGGGGAGATTATTTCCTATAGTGGGGGAATCTAGGACCAGAGGGCACAAGCTCAGAATACAAGGACATACCTTTAGAACAAAGATAATGAGGGATTTCTTTAACCAGAGAGTGATGAATCTCTGGAATTTATTGCCACGGATGGCTGTGGAAGCCACCTTATTGAATATTTCAAAGTGGAAATTGATAGATTAATAAGGAGGTCAAAGGTTATGGGCAGAAGGCATGAGAATTAGTTGAGAGGAATAACAAATCAGCTACAATGAAATGGTGGAGCAGACTCAATGGGCCAAATGGCCTAATTGGCTCCTATGTCTTATGATCTCCACATCCTCCTTAAGAACAATTTGATTGGAAATGGATCATCCAAACTGAGAACAATTTAGTGGAAAGGTTTCTATAAATGTCGGGAAATCTGCGGATGTTCTGGAACATGGAGTCCGTTCCAATGGCCACCAGAGATTAGCTGTGCGGAAGTTCAGGAGTTTGGCACGGAAGGTGGACTCTCTATGGGAAATATTAAAGCCTGTTTCCTTTAATTGAATACACCTCAGAAGCTAAAATGTGAAATGAAACAAATGGCATCATTGTCAGGCTGTGACAACCACCCATGTCATTTATGAAGCATAATAGAGGTATGTGTCTGGAGACAGGCTAACCTTTGAGAATATGTTTTGTTACTTATACATCAGTCAAGATTTTTAAGATTCCATATCTAAGATTGGTTGATATCATTTCTAATACACAAGTGTAAAGGAGAACGAAATAATTGTTACTCTGGATCCAATGTGGCATAAAATAACACAATAAGATAAAGAACACAATAATAAAAAGCACAATAAATATTAATACATAAAATAGCTTATATACATAGATTGATTGTATGCCCATAAAGCAACACTAGGCACAGGACGGTCTGTACATAATGTGCCTCTGACAGGAAATGATATAGTCATGGTGGATGGGGGTGCAGAGGGGTAATAGAGTCACTGTGGAAGGAACCTTTAAAGAAGGAAATCCTAGCAGACTGTGGTGGTCTAATCCTAGAAGGACAGGTTGACACATGCTTGCTTCCTGCTCTGTGGCAGGGGTATTTTCAAAACCACCAGCAGTCATTTCCCCCTCAGTGGTGGGCGGATGGATGTGTGGCCCTGAGATTGCCACACAGATGGTTAAAGTGTGCGGTGCTGTGCGTTGGAAAAGGGATGCAGGAAGTCACAGCCGGGAGTTGAGAGAGGATGGCAAAGTTGTCCTGGATTACTAATTGGGAGTGTCAAATATCTCACCGGGGATTCAAATTGGGCGTAGATCTTTCTTTCATTCAAATCTACAGGAAATCCTGAACAATCAAATTTGCAAGTTGGAATGAATATTTCAGCTCTTGGTTTTTTTTTGTAAATTTTAAGTTTGTTACAGTTTTCTACACTGTTTTCTCTATACCACTGACTGAATCAACTGCACTAGCTCCATCAAGATTCAAGACTCAAGAATGTCATTGGCATTCTTCAGTACACAAGTCTAAAAGAGAACAAAGTTATCGTTAATCTGAATCTCATGCAGCACAAAAAAACACAATAAGCATAAAAAGCATAATTAAAAAAAAACATTTTAAATAAAGTACCCAGAGGAATGCCAGTCAGTCATAGGGAGGATGTGCAAACTCCTTACAGATAGTGGCAGAGTTGAAGCTGGGTCACTTCTTAAGCCCTACAGGGGCACAAGCTGTCAACAGTTTTGCGAATTGTCACCTGGCATGGCCTCTCTTCTTGGTATCTTTCCTCCCATAGGGATAGGGTCTTTGGAGTTTCTGTTGGCATTTCTGTAGCTCTGTGTTTTTACAGGATGAGGTTGCTATCCGCAAGGCTAACCCTCCTCCTTTTGCAGCTGAGCTTGGACTACCCATGACAGAATTTACCGAGGTCGTTGGTGTGGTAATTATATTGTGAAGGTACACGCTACGATGCTGGTTAGGCCAATGCTTATTGAAAATCTTCTTTTCCATCTCAGATTGTCCCTTCAGTGCAGAGGCATGTTAACCATATAACCATATAACAATTACAGCACGGAAACAGGCCATCTCGGCCCTTCTAGTCCGTGCCGAACACTTACTCTCACCTAGTCTCACTGACCTGCACTCAGCCCATAACCCTCCATTCCTTTCCTGTCCATATACCTATCCAATTTTGCTTTAAATGACAATACCAACCCTGCCTCTACCACTTCTACTGGAAGCTCATTCCACACAACTACCACTCTCTGAGTAAAGAAATTCCCCCTCATGTTACCCTTAAACTTTTGCCCCCTAAGTCTCAACTCATGTCCTCTTGTTTGAATCTCCCCTACTCTCAATGGAAAAAGTCTATCCACGTCAACTCTATCTATCCCCCTCATAATTTTAAATACCTCTATCAAGTCCCCCCTCAACCTTCTATGCTCCAAAGAATAAAGACCTAACTTGTTCAACCTTTCCCTGTAACTTAGGTGCTGAAACCCAGGTAACATTCTGGTAAATCTTCTCTGTACTCTCTCTATTTTGTTGACATCTTTCCTATAATTCGGTGACCAGAACTGTACACAATACTCCAAATTCGGCCTTACCAATGCCTTGTACAATTTTAACATTACATCCCAACTCCTATACTCAATGGTCTGATTTATAAAGGCCAACATACCAAAAGCTTTCTTCACCGCCCTATCCACATGAGATTCCACCTTCAGGGAACTATGCACCATTATTCCTAGATCACTCTGTTCTACTGCATTCTTCAATGCCCTACCATTTACCATGTATGTCCTATTTGGATTATTCCTACCAAAATGTAGCACCTCACACTTATCAGCATTAAACTCCATCTGCCATCGCTCAGCCCACTCTTCTAACTGGCCTAAATCTCTCTGCAAACTTTGAAAACCTACTTCATTTGGGGTAAATCAGAGGGACGCTATGAATCTGGAATAAAAGGCAAAGTTAGGAGGTCAAAGTTAATGTCAAGTTTATTGTCAAAGTTCAAAGCAAATTTATTATTAAAGTACATATACAGTATATCACCATATACAACCCTGAAATTTATTTAGTTGCAGGCTTTCTCAATAAATCCAATCATAATATAATTTTAAAAATGCACCAACTGGACATACAACGAGTGTGCAAAAGGCAACAAACTGTGAAAATTCAAACAGAAAGAAATAACAACAAAGTTGACTTAAGAGTAGGGGGGGCATTATATGCTGCACATTGCTGTGGGAGTAATTCAGAACAGGTATATTTAGAAATATCGCACGTAGCCTGTAGAACGTCACTATGGTTCACTGCTGCTATTGTGCACAAGTACATGTAAAAACTCACTTGCAGTAAAAAAACTTACTGCAGCAGCATCAATTAGCTTCAGATAGGTAGCATTCACAAGAAAAACACAAGAGATTCTTCAGGTGCTGGAAATCCAGAGTGAAAATTATGTTTAATTTATGAATTTGATTAAGAAGTCAATGTTTTGAGCTGCAACTCGTCATTAGGACTGGAAAGGAAGGAGGCAGAAACCAGAATGAGAAGATGAGAGGAGGTGAAGCTGGCAGGTGATAGGTGAGATCAGGTGGGAGCTGGGGAAGGTGGGTGTGTGGGGGGGAAGAGCTGGGAGGTGATTGGTAGAAGGGGTAAAGGGCTAGAGAAGGAGAAATCTGATAGTACAGGAGAGTAGACCATGGCAGAAAGGGAAGGAGGAGGGGCACCAGAAGGAGGTGATGGGCAGGTGTGGAGAGAGAAGGCACAAGAGGAGCCAGAATGGAGGATGGATAAAGAGATTACTGGAAATTAGAGAGATCAGTATGCCCTTAAACATGTTGGTACGTGTCATGATGTGTGCTGGCAATATCAGAACCCAAGTGCAGAGGAAAGACAGACTGATGTAGACACGGTGACAAGAGTTTATTCATAATAATTCTGAAAGAACATCTGTGGCTTGGCTGAACGACACCACAAGAAGCAACCTTCTCTAAACTAGGACCTTATGATTCATGCTAATCAGGCATCCACTTAAATAATGCAAGTAACATGGAACCCCTGAGCCTATCAAATTAATTTAGCATGTTTAAACAGAAAGCACCAGGAGATCGTGTTACACAAAACGAAATAACACAAAGAACTCTAAATGATCAACAACTCTCGTTAAACAGCAATTAAGTAGTTCAGGTGCACTAAAACCCTTGGGCCCAGTGCTCTCCAGCACTCTGCACAGGATCAAAGAGCGCATTACAATGTGCCCTTAAGCTTTTCTATCTTCTACCCAATGGAAGGGGGCTGAGAAGAGAGCATGAGTGTAACGTGCATTATTATTATGACATTTTCCTTCCACTAAACTCACTTAACCTGTGAAATCTTTCTATGCAAGTAATATGCACTCCTAGCAAAGTGATCAGAATACACTAGACAGTGCGGTAAGTGCAGATGTGACTGAAGAAGATTATGGGATATCCGGGGGTGGGAGCGGGGACAGGGTGAGTACAATCTTGAGGGTGTTTGCTTTGGTCAATACTTTACAGCAAACCCCTGTGTAATTCTCGTTCCTTCATTGCTGACTCTGCAGTGGAAGCCTTCATGGTACAATAATACGAATGAAAACCTCAGCACAACTCTGACGCAGAAATGGAAAATCTTCTCACCCGCAGCTCTAACAACTCCTGCCATCATGAGAGAGAAAAACAAAATCCCACAATTAATTTTCCAACCTGATAAAGGGATTTTTTAGCTTCAAAGGACCAAAATGAAAGCTTGTTAGGATTGTTCCTTTTGCAAGCCTAATATTAACAAGGTTAATTTTGACAGAATGTTTCTACCCCATAGATTCCCATTTGGATTTAATTCCTGGTTCTGGTCGAAGGTGGCTTTCATTAGGAGTGGCACATGGTGTAAATTAAAAAAAGCTTGTGAGCTTTGCTCAGACAGGCCACATCTCATGAATAACCGGATGAGGCAGCACGGCTAACGTCTATTTGCTCATGCTTTCAGAACTTCCATGGCGTTTAATGTAGAAACGGGAACATTTCCCACACTGGATTGGTTTCTGTGTTTTCTGTGATGGTTTGGCTGGGCGAAGTGTATAATAAGACCATCAGATTTCAGATCGGTCGTCAAGAAAAAAATCCCAGACTGCAGTCACAGACTGTGATGTAACCAAGGTATCAAACCCATAAACTACACAGTGCATATTATATTTTCCTTCTCTTTCAAAATTAATAAGACCATGAGACATAGGAGCAGAACTAGGCCATTCAGCCCTTTCAGTTTTCTCCTCCATTCCATTATGGCTGACTTACTATCCCTCTCAACCTAATTCTCCTGCCTTCTTCCCGTTATCTTTAGGGCCCTTTCTAATTAAGGTGAGTGATTGCAGTCTTTTTCCCCAGGACAGGGGAATCCAAACTTAGGAGGTATAGGTTTAGATTGTGAGGCAACAAATTTAAAGGAGGTAACTCGTTCATGCTAATAGTGGTGAGTATATGGAATGAGCTGCCAGAAGCAGTGGCTGAGGCACATACAGTCGTATCATTTAAGAAGCACTTGGTTGGGTACATGGCGGAGTGGGGCTCTGTGGAATATGGGCTGCATGAAAGAAATAGGACAGCTCTGTGGCTGGCATGGATTTGTTGGGCCAAATGGCCTGTATCCATGCTGCTTGATACTCTGACTCTGTGAAGGACTACCACAACCCCACAGGTGCAGGTAATGTCTCCATCTCGTTCCCCAGATTATTGTCACACTATGCTGTTTCTGGCATCTCCACTGAGGTTAGTGCGGGGGCACATTGGAAGAGACCATAGAGGTAGAGGTGTGCAAGAGATATAGATAGAGTGGATCGTCAGAGACTTTTGCCCAGGGCATCAATGGTTAATACTGGAGGGTTAATACGGAAGCTGCACTGCAGCAGACCGGAAGGCTCGACAATGGACAATTAAAACTGCCTCATGCATCAAGGACATTTATACAGAAGGGTGCCAGAAAAGGGCCACGAACATCATGTAGGATCTCAGCCACCCTGCTCATGACGGTTTGTCCCACTCCCATCAGGGAGGTGGCCTCGTAGCATCTACGCCAGGACCTCCAGACTCAGAAACAATTACTTTACCCGAGCAGTAAGGCTGATCAACACCTCCACCCACTACTAATCCAATCCACCACACACCCTCACCACCCTTACTTAATCATTTCCTGTCAGAGTCACCTTATGTAGAGCCACTCCTGTACCTAGTGTCGTTTTATGGACATAAAATCAATCTATGTATATAAACTAATCTTATGTGTTGATATTTATCGTTTTTTTATTTTTTTGTGCTGCATCAGATAGAGAGTAGTAATTATTTTGTCTCCCTTTACACTCGTGTACTGGAAATGAATTTTAACAATATTGAATTATCTTGAATTGAATTCTCATAATTTTAAGATGATTGGAGTAATATATAGATGGCTGTCAGAGGTAGGTTTTCAACAGGGAGTGGTGAATACGTGGAATGTGCTGCCGGGGTGGAGGTAGAGATGGATACATTAAAGACTTTTAGGAAACTCTTAGATAGGCACATGGATGATAGAAAAATAGAGGGTTGTGTAAGAGGGAAGGGTTAGACGGATCTTAAAGTAAATTGTAAGGTCGGCACAATACTGTGGGCTGAAGGGCCTGTATTGTGTTCTAATGTTCTATATTGTATGTTCTATCACATAGCTGAAGTGTGAACATGGTAATTCCGTGCAAGCAAGCATTGAACCTGGGCCACTGGATCTGTGAGGCAGCAGTGTTACCAGATGCACCACTGCACTGTTCCAATTTGGAAATAAGGTAACTTCCAGGACATTGGCTAATAGGATTATTAGACCATAAGATCTAGGAGCTCAAATAAGCCATTTTACCCATTGAGACTGCTCTGTCATACCGTCATGGCTGACTTATTATCCCTCTTAACCCCATTCTCCTGCCTTCTCCCCATAAGTATTGACACCCTGACTAATCAAGAACCTATCAACCTGTACTTTAAATATACCTAACAACTTGGCCTGTACAACCATCTGTGGCAAATAATTTCACAGATTTCCTACCCACTGACTAAAGAAATTTTTCTTCATCTCTGTTCTAAATGGGCATCCCCCTGTTCTGAGTCTGTGTCCTCTGGTCCTAGGCACCTCACTATAGGAAACATGATCTCCACATCCACTCTGTCCAATCCTTTCAACATTGAATAGGTTTCAATGAGATCTCCCACCCCCCCTTATTCTTCTAAACCCCAGTGAGTACAGGCCAGGAGCCATCAAATGCTCCTCACATGTTAACCCTTTCATTCCTGGGATCATTCTCGTGAGCATCCTCTTGATATTATTGTTGTAGGGGAAAGAATTGTGAGTGCTAATATTTAGAAAATAGTGCTGTGGACTGTTGCTAATGTGGTAACAGAGAGCCACCAGACAAAACCAGAAACATGGAATGAAGTAGCCACAACACACAAGTTTCAGGAACTTCACTAATTATAATGTGCACTTATCTTGTAATAGAGAATTGGATTTGCTGTTGAATCTGTGGATAATCATTTTATTCTGTAATCAGTACCTGGTCTGTTACTTAGATAAGTCTTCCTATAGCCACCATTCTGTTAGAAAAATGTAGTTCTACTAGTAATCTCATCAGATTACTATTAATCCAGATCGGGAGCAGCATCTCCAACACCATCACACTGAGCACGGGGGCTCCCCAGGGCTGTGTGCTCAGTCCACTGCTGTTCACTCTGCTGACCCACGACTGTGCTGCAACACACAGCTCGAACCACATCATCAAGTTCGCCGTTGACACGACCGTGGTGGGTCTCATCAGCAAGAACAATGAGTCATCTTACAGAGAGGAGGTGCAGTGGCTAACGGACTGGTGCAGAGCCAACAACCTGTCTCTTAATGTGAACAAAAGAGATGGTTGTTGACTTCAGGAGGGCACAGAGTGACCACTCCCCGCTGAACATCGATGGCTCCTCGGTAGAGATCATTAAGAGCACCAAATTTCTTGGTGTTCACCTGACGGAGAATCTCACCTGGTCCCTCAACACCAGCTCCATAGCAAAGAAAGCCCAGCAGCATCTCTACTTTTTGCGAAGGCTGAGGGAAGTCCATTTCCCACCCCCCATCCTCATCACATTCTACAGGGGTTGTATTGAGAGCATCCTGAGCAACTGCATCACTGCCTGATTTGGAAATTGCATCATCTTGGATCGCAAGACCCTGCAGCGGATAGTGAGGTCAGCTGAAAAGATCATCGGGGTCTCTCTTCCTGCCATCACGGACATTTACACTATACGCTGCACTATACTACCCGAAGCCTGGACTGACACCTTGCCCTATTGTCCTGTTTATTATTTATTGTAATGCCTGCACTGTTTTTGTGCACTTTATGCAGTCCAGTGTAGGTCTGTAGTCTAGTGTAGCTTTCTCTGTGTTTTTTTCTATTACGTAGGTCAGTCTAGTTTTTTGTACTGTGTCATGTAACACCATGGTCCTGAAAAACGTTGTCTAATTTTTACTATGCACTGTACCAGCAGTTATGGTCGAAATGACAATAAAAGTTGACTTGAACTGATAGTGTGAAAGCTCTACCAAATTCTGCTCAGGTACTGGCGATCAGCGTTGGCTGGTCTCATCGTGCGTAGCAGATTTTAATAAATTGCCTGCTATGTCAGACACCAACTCCATTTGACCTTTCCGCTTGCTCCTACAATAATCCATAGAGAGAACCCCTTTTCTACTGCCATCTCCACACCTTCTTTGCTTTCACATCATTGTCCTCCAATCATGCAACAACAATTCCAACCCATCATTACCATCAATCACCACTGTCCCCGAACTGACACATCCACCAACAATATGTGGCCTTGAAACTCTGATACTGTTAAACATTGCAAGAAAGAATCCATGAATAAAAGTAATAAGACCAAAAGATAAAGGTGTGGAATTAGGCCATTCAGCCCTTTGAGTCTGCTCCACTGTTTCTTATTCCTTACATCCCCACTTTCCCCGTAATCTTTGACACAATACTAGTAATAAACCTAACCAACTCTGCTTTAAATATACCCAATGACTTGGCCTCCATAGCTGCCTGTGGCAATAAATTCTACAGTTTCACCATCCTCCGGATAAAGAAATTTCTCTCAATTTCTGCTGAAGAGGAATAATCCATTGTTTGGATGATTTAAGCACCAGGCTAGATTGAAGGTGTTAGGTATGGAATAAAAACTAGCAGGGCTCAGGCCAGAGAGCATATCAAAGAGGCGGGGCCCAGGTCCAAGAATGAGAAATGACCCAAGGCTTGGTCAATTTATGTGTCGGGCCATATTGAAAATATCATGGTGTCGGGGACAGAGGCAAGGGACAGGCTGGTGCTGAGCTCGCTGCTCCATGGGGTTTACTCGTCTCTGTGCTGAACTGAGGCTGTGGCCTGCAACTAATGGCATTCAGGATCAGCTGCAGTAATGACTGGCTTTGTAGCCATGGACTCACTCTCATGAATTTCAGTTCTGAATGCTATTTGCTTACTTCTATTGTTTGCACAATTTGTTCATTTCTTCTGCACATGGGGTGTTTGACAGACTATTTTTTAATGGTTTCTATTGCATCTCTTTGTTTGGGGCTGCCTGTAAGGAGGCAAATCTTAAGGTTGTATATAGTGTACGTACTTTGATAATAAATGTACTTTGAACATTGATCTTTGATGCACATTGTATCTCCATTAAACGATATGGCAGCTTCGGTGAAGATCTGTCCTGGGATGAGCACATAAGTATCAATGCTAAGTCGGCATGACAGCACCACTACTTCCTTAAAAATTTGCGCAGATTTGCATGTCCCCTAAAACTTTAACAAACTTCTATAGAAGCACAGCGGAAAGTACCCTAACTGGTTTCATCATGTCCTGGTATAGAAACACCAATGCACAGAATTTTAAAAAAGGCTGCAGAAAAAGATAGATTACAATCCATTCCATCAAAAGGAATCCCTCCCTACTACCAAGCACATTTTCAAGGAGCATTGCCACAAGAAAGCAGCATCATCAAGGTACCCCTCCATCTAGGTCATGCTCTCTTCTCAATACTTGGGCAGAAACCTTAGAAGCCACACCACCATGTTCAGGAACACTTATTACTCTACAACCATCAGGCTCCTGAATCAGTGTGAACAATTTCACTCACCTCAACAGTGAAATGATTCCACAAAATACAGACTCACTTTTAAGGACTCTACAAGTCATGTTTTCAATATTATTTATTAATTCATTTTTATTTGCATGATATGCCTTCTTTTGAACATTGGTTATTTTTGTCAGCCTTTATTTATGTGTAGATTTTCATAAATTCTCTTCTATTTCTTTATTTTCCTGTAAGTACCTGCAAGAAAATGAATCTTAAAGTAGTATATGGTAATGTATACATACTTTGATAATAAATTTACCTTAGAATCATATTTAATATCATTGGTATATATGGTACAGCAGTACATGGTAATAAAACAATAAATTATCATGAGAATTATAAATAAAAAAGTAAATTAATTTAAATAAGTAGTTCAAAAAGAGAGGGGAGATTACTGAGGAAGTGTTGATGGGTTTATTGTCCATTCAGAAACCTGATGGCAGAGGGGTAGATTTTGACTCTGAAACATTGAGTGTGTGCCTTCAGGCTCCTGTGCCTGCTCCCTGATGGTAGCAATGAGAAGAGGGCACTTCCTGGGTGATGAGGGCTGTAATGATCGATGCCGCCTTTTTGAGGCATCGCCTTTTGAAGGTGTTCTGAATGCTGGGTAAGTCGGTGCCCATGATGGGGCTGACTGAATTTACAACTTTCTTCAGCTCTTTCTGATCCTTTGCCTCTCCCCCTCCATAATAGATAGTGATGGAGCCGGTATATAAGGTGTTGTTCCTCCAACCTGAGTGTGGGTTCATTTTGACAATAGAGGAGGCCATGGATAAACATATCAGAATGGGAATGGGGCATGGAATTAAAATGTGTGGCCACTGGGAGATCCTGCTTTCTCTGGCGGACCGAGCGTAGGTGTTCAACGAAACGGTCTCCCAGACTGCGTCGGGTCTCACCAATATATAAAAGGCCACACCGGGAGCACCGGACACAGTATACCACACCAGCCGACTCACAGGTGAAGTGTTGCCTCACCTGGAAGGACTGTCTGGGGCTATGTCTGTGTCTATCCATGGCCTCCTCTACTGTCAAGATGAATCCACATTCAGGTTGGAGGAACAACACCTTATATACCGGCTGGGTAGCCTCCAACCTGATGGCATGAACATTGACTTCTCTAATTTCCGTTAATGCCCCTCCTCCCCTTCTTACCTCATCCCTGACATACTTAGTTGTTCTTTTTCTCTCTCTCTCTGCCCATCACTCTGCCTGTTCTCCACCCCCCTTAGGTGCTACCACCCTCCCCCTTTCTTACTCCCGAGGCCTCCCGTCCCATGATCCTTTCCCTTCTCCAGCTCTGTATCACTTTGCCAATCACCTTTCCAGCTCTTAGCTTCACCCCACCCCCTCCGGTCTTCTCCTATCATTTTGCATTTCTCCCTCCCCCCATACTTTCAAATCTCTTACTATCTCTCCTTTCAGTTAGTCCTGACGAAGGGTCTTGGCCCGAAATGTCGACAGTGCTTCTCCTTATAGATGCTGCCTGGCCTGCTGTGTTCCACCAGTATTTTGTGTGTGTTACTAGTTAAATGGAGATCTGTTTTTGGTGTTTCAACTGATTGTAGTAAAAGTCACCTTTCTCTGGAAGGTCCAACTGCTGGTGAGTCAGTATCCTAACGAAAGTTACCCCATGAAGACAAAAGAACACTCCAAGCAGTTCTGCAGAAAGAAAGGGGGCAAAAGTTTAAGGGTAACATGAGGGGGCATTTCTTTACTCAGTGAGTGGTAGCTGTGTGGAATGAGCTTCCAGTAGAAGTGGTAGAGGCAGGTTTGGTATTGTCATTTAAAGTAAAATTGGATAGGTATATGGACAGGAAAGGAATGGAGGGTTATGGGCTGAGTGCGGGCCAGTGGGACTAGGTGAGTGTAAGCATTGGCACGGACTAGAAGGGCTGAGATGGCCTGTTTCCATGCTGTAATTGTCATATGGTTATATATGGTTATATGGTTGTTGAAAAGCACAAGTCAGGAGATGGATACAAGAAAATTTTCAAGTCACTGATTATCCCTTGGTACTCAGTTAAGTCAATCATCAAGAAATGGAAAGAATATAGCACAGTTGTAAGTCTGCCTAGAGTAGGCTGTCCTCAAAAGCTGAGTGATTGTGCAAAAGGGGAACTAGTGAGGGAGGCCACCAAGAGACCTATGACAACTCTGGAGGAGTTTCAAGCTTCAGTGGCTGAGGTGGGAGAGACTGCATATACAACAACTGTTACCCCAGTGTCTCACCAGCTGCAGCTTTATGGGGGCAGTGGCAAAGAGAAAGCCATTGTTGAAAAAAATTCACATAAAATCTCAGCTATAAAGTTTGCCAGAAGGCATGTGGGAGAGTCTGAAGTCAACTGCTGAAAGGAGGTTCTATGGTCCGAAGAAACCAAATTTCAGCTTTTAGGTCCATCAGACTAAATGCTATGTTTGGTGTAACCAAACACAGCACATCTTCAAAAACACATCATCCCTACCGTGAAGCATGGTGCTTGCCGCATCATGTTGTGGGGATGCTTCACTGCAGCAGTCCTTGAAAGGTTTGTGAAGGTAGAGGGTAAAATGAATGCAACAAAATACAGGGAAGTCCTGGAGGAAAACCTGAAGCAGTCTGCAAGAGAAATACGACTTGGGTGAAGATTTGTTTTCGTGCAAGACAATGATCCCAAGCAGAAAGCCAAAGCTACACAAGAATGGCTTAAAAACAACTAAGTTAATGTCCTGGAGTGGCCAAGTCAGAGTCCAGAGCTTAATCGAATTGAGTATTTGTGGCTGGAGTTGAAAAGGGCTGTTTACTCACGATCACCATGCAATCTGACAGAGCTTGAGCAGTTTTGCAAAGAAGAATGGGGAAAATTTCAGGGTCCAGATGTGCAAAGCTGATAGAGACCTATCTACATCTACACAGACTCAAGGCTGTAATTGCTGCCAAAGGTGCATCTACTAATTACTGACTTGAAGGGGGTGAATACTTATGCAATCAATTATTTTGTGCTTTATATTTGAAATTAATTTAGATCACTTTGTAGAGATCTGTTTTCGCTTTGACATGAAAGTCTTTTTTTGTTGATCAGTGTCAAAAATAGCCAAATTAAATCCACTGTGATTCAATGTTGTAAAACTATAAAACATGAATACTTTCAAGGGGGCTGTATGTTTTTATTAGCACTGTATATGACATGAAATTTGTTACCTTGTGGAGTAAAATTACCAAAAATTATAGAATTACCAAAAAATTACCAAAAATTATAAAAATTATAAAATTAGCAAAAATTATAGAATAAATAAATAGTGCAAAAGAATAGAATAATGAGGTGGTGTTCATGCCTTCTCAGACCGTTCAGAAACCTGGTGGTGGAGGAGAAGAAGCTCTACTGTAACTTCAACTCTGGGTCTTCAGGTTTCCAGGCCTTCTGGTCTGTTCCTTTCCCTGATGGTAGTAACAAGAAGGTGGCATCTTCCAGTTGGTGAGAGTCCTTCGTGATGGAAACTGGCTTCTTGAGGCAGTGTCTCTTGAAGATGTCCTCAGTGGTGGGAAGGTTTGACTTATAATGTAGTCTGCAACCCTCTGCAGCCTCTGGTGATTCTGAGCCACCATGCTAGGTGGTGAAGCAATTTTGCCATAAAGGATACAGACACATCAGAGTGGGAATGGGATATGTGAGATCCTAGACGGGATAATAGATGGTGAGAAGGTGCTCGGCAAAGTAATTTCCTAATTATGTCAGATCTCACTAATGTAAAGGAGGCTGTGGTAGGAATAACAGATGTAATAAATGACACCAATGGATTTACAGGTGGAGTACTTCCTCTACCGGTAGGACTGTTCAGAACTCTGAATGGTGGTGAGGGACAAAGTGTAAGGGCAGGTGTAATGCTGAGCACAGTTGCTAAGTGGAGGCTGTTCAGTAGGGAGGGATGAGGAAGAATGGAAGTCATGGAGGGAGTGATCGCAGTGAAAAGCTGAGGGGAGAGGAATTGTGCCTGATGGTGGAATCCCACTGGAGATGGAAGAAGTTACAGAAAGTGCTATGTTGGATGAATAGATTAGTGGGTGGTAGGCAAGAACAAGGGAAACCCTGTCCCTGCTATCAGTGTGTGTGTATGTCGGGGGGGGGTGCGGGGGTGTGGATATGGTAAAGGAAGAAATAGAGGAGATATGTGTGAAGGCTGCATCAAAATCAGTGGGGGGGGGGGGGCGGCGGGTGCCACTTTTCCCAAAAGATGGAGGATATCTCAGATGTCCTGAAGTGGAAAGCCTCATCATGACTTGGGATCTCAGGAACTTGCAAGCCTCTCCACCTTGACAAGGTGATGATCCGCATGTGTGCTGATGAAAGGCAATAAAGCAGTCTTTGCAGGGAGGCAGAGGGATGGGCAGCAGAGTTCCAGAACAGACAGTGGAGAGGTGTGGAGACCTCAGACTAAGTCAAGAATCAAAAGGCTGAGCGTGCTGGAACTAAGGTTCTGAGCTGTGTATATTTCAAAGCTAGAAGTATCGTAGGAAAGGCAAATGAGCTCAGGGCATGGGTCAACACATAGAATTATGATATCGTAGCCATCAGTGAGACTTAGCTTTAGGAGAGGCAGGACTGGCAGCTCAATATCACCAAGTTCTGTGGTTTTAGATGTGATACAGCAGGAAGGATTGAAGAGGATGGCGGTGTTACTAGTCAGGGAAAATGTCATGGCAGTGCTCAGTCAGGACAGACTAAAGAAATCATCTATTGAGACTTTATGGGTGGAACTGAGAAATAGAAAGATATGACTATATTAATGGGCTGTGTTATAGTCCACTGGGATTTAGAGGAACAAATTTGTGGAGAGATTGCAGATTGGCAAGAAACGTAAGATTGTGATAGAGTCATAGAAGAGTACAGCACAGAAACAGGCCCTTCTGCCTATCAAGTTTGTGCCGAACCATTTAAACTGCTTATTCCCATTAATGTGCACCAGGAGTACAGCCCTCCATAGCCCTATCATCCATGTACCCATCCAAACTTCTGTTAAACATTGAAATAAAGCTACCATATCAAACCCCTCATAATTTTGTATACCTCTGTCAAATCTCCCCTCAATCTTATATATTCCAAGGTATAAAGTCCTAAGCTACTCAATCTTTCATTTTAACTCAGGCCTTCAGTCCCGGCAACATCCTTTCAAATTTCCTCTGTACTCTTTCAAACTTATTTACACCTTTCTTATAGATAGGTGAATAATACAGCACACAATACTCCAACTTAGGCAGCTTATACAAATAAATCATAAAATCCCATCTCCTGTGCTTAATACTTTGATTTATGAAGACAAACGTACCAAAATGACCCTATCTACCTTCAATTATTTATGAACCTGCGCTCCCAGATCCTTTTGATAAAAAGTGATTTGAATTTTCCAAAGGACTCCCATACTGTGAAAGGACTAGATAAGATAGAGTTTGTCAAATGTGCTCAGGGAAGTTTCCATAATCAGTACATAGAAGTCCCAACAAGACAGTATGCGATACTTGAACTCTTATTAAGGAATGTTACAGGGCAGGTGACAAAGGTTGGAGAAGGCAAATATTTTGTATCTAGTGATCATAATAGCATTAGTTTCAAGGTAATTATAGAAAAGTATAAATCTGGTCCTCCGGCTACATTCTAAATTGGAGAAAAGCCAATTTTGATGGTGTCAGAAAGAATCTGCCAAGTGTGGATTGGGACAGGCTGTTTCCTGGAAAAAGTGTACTTGGTAAGCAGGAGGCATTCAAAAGTGAAATTTTGACAATACAGAGCTTGTAAGTGTCTGTCACAATAAAAGGCAAGGATAACAGGTTTAGGGAACTTTGGGTTTCGAGAAATATTGAGGCCCTAGTTATGAAAAAAAAGGAGGTGCATCACAGGTATAGGCAAGTAGGAACAAATGAGTTATTTGAGGAGTATAAGAAATGTAAGAGAATCCTTAAGACAGAAATCAGGAGGGTTAAAAGAAGGCATGAGATTATGTAGTTTATTTATTTAAAAATAGGAGCAGGAGTAGGCCATCTGGCCCATCAAGCCTGCTTCATCATTCAATAAGGTCATGGCTGATCTGTCCATGGATTCAACTCCACCTACCTGCCTTTTCCCCATAACTCTTAATTCCCCTACTATGCAAAAATCTATCCAGACTTGTTTTAAATATATTTACTGAGGTAGTCTACACTGCTTCATTAGGCAGAGAATTCCACAGATTCACCATTCTCTGGAAAAAGCAGTTCCTCCTCATCTCCATCCTAAATCTACTCACCTGAATCTTGAGGCAATGTCTCCTACTTCTAGTCTCACCTACCAGTGGAAACAACTTTCCTGCCTCTATCTTATCTATCCCTTTCATGATTTTATATGTTGCAATAAGATCTCCTCTCATTCTTCTGAATCCAGCGAGTATAGTCCCAGGCAACTCAATCTCTCCTCATTATCTAACCCCATCATCTCTGGAATCAACCTGGTGAACTCCTCTTAACTAGATCTCTTGCACTCAGGAGATAGGCAGAGAGTCTATAGAAATGAGGGAAAGCAGCAGCAAGGTCATGGAATCTTTGAAGATTACCGAGGAGGAGGTATTTGCTGACTTGAGGTAAATTCGGGTGGACAAATCACCAGGGCCTGATAGGCTGTTTACTCAGACCATACGGGAGGCAAGTGCAGAAATTTCCGCAGCCCTAGCAGAGATATTTAAATCATCTTTAGTGATAAGTGAAGCTCCAGATCATTGGAGAATAGCTAATGGTGTTCTGCTGTTTAAGAAAGGCTCTAAGAATAAAGCAGAAAATTATAGGCCTGTGAGCCTGACTTCAGTAGTGAGAAAGTTATTGGAAGGTGTTCTAAGGGAACTATTTGGATAGACAGGGACCGATTAGGGATAGTCAGCATGGCATTATGTGTAGCAGCTCATGCCAAACCAATCTTAAAGAATTTTTCAAGGAAGTTACCAGAAAAGATATACATAATATTGAAAGATAAAATTTACAAGGATCTTGCCAGGACTGGAGGACCTGAGTTATATGGAAAGATTGAATAGGTTTGAACTTTATTTCCTCAAATTTAGAAGATTGAGGGGGATTTGATACAAATTATGAGGGGTATAGGTAGGGTAAGTGCAAGCTAGCTTTTTCCACTAAGGTTGGGTGAGACTACAACCACAGGCCATAGGTTAAGGGTGAAAGGTGAAATACTTAAGGGGATCATGATAGGAAACTTCTTCACTCAGTGGGTGGAACGAGCTACCAGTGCAAGTGAAGGATGTAAGCTTGATTTCAACGTTTAAAAGAAGTTTGAGTAGGCACGTTGGTGGGAGGATTATGGAGGGCTTTCATCTGGATGCAGGTTAACAGGACTAGGCAGTTTAAATGGTACAGCCCAGAATAGATGGGCTGAAGGGCCTGTTTCTGTGCTGTAGATTTTTTTTAACTCTATGACTCTATGACCCTAATCTTGAATTGTGAATCTTGAATTGTGGGTGGCAATACCAACACTGTCGACAGTGTGGGCCCAAAGCAAGTCTATACTCTGATATGCAGCCCGCACTTGAAGTGAGATCATTGATAGAATCAAAGAAGCTGTGAAGAATTAAATGCAATGCAGCTCTCTTGATATCCTGACAAGTTAATCTGATTCGATTAGGGAAACAGAGAGCGTGTTTATGTTCTGGTAACTTGAAGCCTGCCGCATGTTCAGGCTGGTGGTCATTGTGAAATCCTGCCGGGAATTTATAATGCCTTCGCCCAGATACTGAAAAAACTTGGTGAAAAAGAAGAGGCTCTGATAACTGAATCACATCACTTTGTTTATATTTTCAATGTTATGTAATGGGACATTGTTTTATTTAGGAGTAAGCTACAATAAAAATTACTTTCAGGTCACTTTGTGAAACATAGGATATTCACAGGGTATTAACTGGTGTGATTCAGGGGATTAGAACAGATTATAGAATTATACAACACAGAACCTGGCCCCAATCTGTCACAGACCACCTGTCCACGAGGCTCCCCATGTTAAACAATGTCATGTACAGGCATTCTCATTAAGAGCATCCCATTTATGTGGATCCCAGATCAACTTCTACAGCCACCTGGGGACTTACCAAGAGACCAGCTCTTAGGAGAACATCTTGCTCCATTTGAGTAACTGCACTGTATGACTACAGCACAGAACCAGGTCCTCTGGCGCAACTGGTTCAAGCAAACCAATATTACCATGCCATCCACATTAGGTTCATTTAAGATGTTGTGTAGGTAGAAGGAATTAAGTTAGTTAGGCATTTAATTACCAGTTCAGCACAACACCAAAGGAACTGTGTTGTTTTATGTTCTGTGGCAAGTCCTGCAGTGACCAGAAGACTGAAGCCAGTGACCTTTTCTGCTGACCTAACAGTTTGCTGTTGATTTTGTATATTGTGAGAGGATATTGCACCATTTCAGACAGTAATGGCTGATGTGAGGATGTTCCCTGTGATGCCAGTGTAGAATTGCACCAATGTGTTCTGGGGAAAATGGAGTTTTACCAATAGCCACAAGAAGTACATCCTCTGTCAAGCCTTTTTGTTAATGAAGGAGATATGGTTCTCCCACATGGGGTCCTTTGAAATCTTGATTGCCCAGGAACATAAATGTTGAAAGGATGCTAACTGTAGAGATGTTGATGATGTGTGGAGATGGTCCATCTTCCCCAGAAAACTTTGTAACCCCAGTCTGAACGGATACACTAAATACACTCTAACATTACCAAGTGGAATAATGAAGTAGTATTCAGCAGGCCAGGCAGCATCTAAGGAAAAAAAGTACAGTCAACATTTCGGGCCGAAACCCTTCAGCAGGACTGGAGAGGAGAAAAAGGCTGTGAAGTAGATTTAAAAGGTGGGGGGAGGGGAGAGAGAAACACAAGATGAAAGGTGAAACCTGGAGGAGGAGGGATGAAGTAAGGAGCTGGAAAGTTGATTGGTGAAAGAGACAGAAGGCCATGGAAGAAAGAAAAAGGGGAAGGAGCACCAGAGGGAGGCGATGGGTGAGCAAGGGATGGGAAATGGTGAAGGGGGGGGGGGGCTGAAATGTCAACTCTACTCTTTTCCATAGACGCTGCCTGGCCTGCTGAGTTCCTCCAAGCATTTTGTGTGTGTTGCTTGATTTCCAGCATCTGCAGATCTTCTGTTGTTAATGAGTTAGTATCCATGGGTTCATGGACCATTCAGAAATCTAATGATGGGGAGGAAGCAGCTGTTCCTAAAACGTTGCGTGTGGGCCTTCAGGCTCGGTACCTCTTCTCTGATGGTGGTGATGAGAAGAGGGCGTGTCCAGGGTCTTTAGTGGTGGATGCTGCTTTCTTGAGACACAGCATGACTCAATGACGTCCTCAAAGTGGGGGAGATTGTGCCCATGAAGGGGGAGGCTGAGTCTGCAAACCTCTTGTGATCTTGTGTATTGGAGCCTCCATGTCAAGCAGTGATGCAGCCTGTCAGAAAGCTCTCTAATGTACGGTACGTGCATAAGTTTTAGGCACATATAGTCCTATATTTACTTATAATGTATGGCATTGAACTGTTAACAAATTTCATGACATTTCATGATTTCATGAAATCAATTTGAGGAAACTATGAGAGAGGAGGTTAGTTCACCAGTAGAGCAAGTAAGTAGACAGTGTGTGAGGGAGGAAAGGCAGGTGATGGAGGAGGGATGCGCTCAGCCCGAAGTTGTAGGGGAGAAGAAAGAAAAGGATAATAAATTTGAATGCATTGCTAGGGATGAAAAGAGAGGAGGAGGTGGAGAGTATCTTAAATGTATCTATTTTAATGCTAGGAGCATTGTAAGAAAGGTGGATGAGCTTAAAGTGTGGATTGATACCAGGAATTATGATGTTGTAGCTATTAGTGAAACATGGTTGCAGGAAGGGTGTGATTGGCAACTAAATATTCCTGGATTTAGTTGCTTCAGGTGTGATAGAGTAGGAGGGGCCAGAGGAGGAGGTGTTGCATTGCTTGTCCGAGAAAATCTTATGGCGGTGCTTTGGAAGGATAGATTAGAGAGCTCCTCTAGGGAGGCTATTTGGGTGGAATTGAGGAATGGGAAAGGTGTAGTAACACTGATAGGAGTGTATTATAGGCCACCTAATGGGGAGCGTGAGTTGGAAGAGCAAATGTGTAAGGAGATAGCAGATATTTGTAGTAAACACAAGGTGGTGATTGTGGGAGATTTTAATTTTCCACACATAGATTGGGAAGCTCATTCTGTAAAAGGGCTGGATGGTTTAGAGTTTGTGAAATGTGTGCAGGATAGTTTTTTGCAACAATACATAGAAGTACCGACTAGAGATGGGGCAGTGTTGGATCTCCTGTTAGGGAATGCGATAGGTCAGCTGACAGATGTATGTGTTGGGGAGCACTTCGGGTCCAGTGATCACAATAGCATTAGCTTCAATATAATTATGGAGAAGGACAGGACTGGACCTAGAGTTGAGATTTTTGATTGGAGAAAGGCTAACTTTGAGGAGATGCGCAGGGATTTAGAGAGAGTGGATTGGGTCAAGTTGTTTTATGGGAAGGATGTAATAGAGAAATGGAGGTCATTTAAGGGTGAAATTATGAGGGTACAGAATCTTTATGTTCCTGTTCGGTTGAAAGGAAAGGTTAAAGGTTTGAAAGCGCCATGGTTTTCAAGGGATATTAGAAACTTGGTTCGAAAAAAGAGGGATGTCTACAATAGATATAGGCAGCATGGAGTAAAGGAATTGCTCGAGGAATATAAAGAATGTAAAAGGAAACTTAAGAAAGAGATTAGAAAAGCTAAAAGAAGTTACGAGTTTGGTATGGCAAATAAGGTGGAAGTAAATCTGAAAGGCTTCTACAGTTATATTAAAAGCAAGAGGATAGTGAGGGATAAAATTGGTCCCTTAGAGAATCAGGGTGGTCAGCTATGTGTGGAGCCGAGGGAGATGGGAGAGATTTTGAACGATTTCTTCTCTTCGGTATTCACTAAGGAGAAGGATATTGAATGGTGTAAGGTGTGGGAAATAAGTAAGGAAGTTATGGAACCTATGACAATTAAAGAGGTGGAAGTACTGGCGCTTTTAAGAAATTTAAAAGTGGATAAATCTCCGGGTCCTGACCGGATATTCCCCAGGACCTTGAGGGAAGTTTGTGTAGAGATAGCAGGAGCTCTGACGGAGATCTTTCAGATGTCGTTAGAAACGGGGATTGTGCTGGAGGATTGGCGTATTGCTCATGTGGTTCCATTGTTTAAAAAGGGTTCTAGAAGTAAGCCTGGCAATTATAGACCTGTCAGTTTGACATCAGTGGTGGGTAAATTAATGGAAAGTATTCTTAGAGATAGTATTTATAATTATCTGGATAGACAGGATCTGATTAGGAGTAGCCAGCATGGATTTGTGCGTGGAAGGTCATGTTTGACAAACCTTATTGAATTTTTTGAAGTAGTTACGAGGAATGTTGACGAGGGTAAGGCAGTGGATGTAGTCTATATGGACTTCAGCAAGGCCTTTGACAAAGTTCCACATGGAAGGTTAGTTAAGAAGGTTCAGTCGTTAGGTATTAATGCTGGAGTAATAAAATGGATTCAACAGTGGCTAGATGGGAGATGCCAGAGAGTAGTGGTGGATAATTGTTTATCGGGATGGAGGCCGGTGACTAGCGGGGTGCCTCAGGGATCTGTTTTGGGCCCAATGTTGTTTGTAATATACATAAATGATCTGGATGATGGGGTGGTAAATTGGATTAGTAAGTATGCTGATGATACTAAGGTAGGAGGTGTTGTGGATAATGAGGTGGGTTTTCAAAGCTTGCAGGGAGATTTATGCCGGTTAGAAAAATGGGCTGAACGTTGGCAGATGGAGTTTAATGCTGAGAAGTGTGAGGTTCTACATTTTGGCAGGAATAATCCAAATAGAACATACAGGGTAAATGGTAGGGCATTGAGAAATGCAGTGGAACAGAGAGATCTAGGAATAACAGTGCATAGTTCCCTGAAGGTGGAGTCTCATGTAGATAGGGTGGTGAAGAAGGCTTTTGGAACGCTGGCCTTTATAAATCAGAGCATTGAGTACAGAAGTTGGGATGTAATGTTAAAATTGTACAAGGCATTGGTAAGGCCAAATTTGGAATATTGTGTACAGTTCTGGTCACTGAATTATAGGAAAGATATCAATAAATTAGAGAGAGTGCAGAGACGATTTACTAGGATGTTACCTGGGTTTCAGCACTTAAGTTACAGAGAAAGGTTGAACAAGTTAGGTCTCTATTCATTGGAGCGTAGAAGGTTGAGGGGGGATTTGATCGAGGTATTTAAAATGTTGAGAGGGATAGATAGAGTTGACGTGAATAGGCTGTTTCCATTGAGAGTAGGGGAGATTCAAACGAGAGGACATGATTTGAGAGTTAGGGGGCAAAAGTTTAAGGGAAACACGAGGGGGTATTTCTTTACTCAGAGAGTGATAGCTGTGTGGAATGAGCTTCCTGTAGAAGTAGTAGAGGCCAGTTCAGTTGTGTCATTTAAGGTAAAATTGGATAGGTATATGGACAGGAAAGGAGTGGAGGGTTATGGGCTGAGTGCGGGTAGGTGGGACTAGGTGAGATTAAGAGTTCGGCACGGACTAGGAGGGCCGGAATGGTCTGTTTCTGTGCTGTGATTGTTATATGGTTATATGGTTATATGCCAATGATATAAAACATGATTCTGATTCTGATATTTTGTATATAGCTAGGGTGCCTAAAAATGTTGCACAGTACTGTATTTGTCAATGTGGAGCAGAGAACGGCTCTCTAAATCTGACTGGAGCAAAGGATGTTCAGAAAGGCAAGGGTGGAGCACCATGGGAGGGGTGTGGGACAGGTAGCAGAGAAGGAGTGCTGGGGTGAGGGTCGATACGAGTACAGACACACTCAGCCCTGAGACCCCAGGTGAGGTCATTTGATTCCAAACAATTGGTTTATTGATCATTACATAATTTCTTGATGCAGGCTCTAACTTCATTCAGCACTCCTGCAATGTGGTAAAGAGAGCAGAGGTTTACATGGATGGTTGGATGTGTCTGCTGCTCTTCCTGTTGTGATCAGATTTATCATCAGAATTTAACTCTTGGAGCACATGAAACTTGCTGAAGGGTTAAAAGGCTCAGTTTCTTTAAATTGACCATGAAGAGCATTCTAACTGGTTGCATCACCATCTAATATGGTGAAGCCACTGCACGGGATTGGAAAAACCTGCCAAAAGTTGTAAACTCAACTGGCTCCAATATGTGCTCTAGCCTCTCCAGCATTGAGGACAACTTCAAAAGGTGATGCCTCAGTAAAGCAACATCCAACATTAAGGACTCCCATCACCCAGGACATGCCCTCTTCTCCTTGCTACTATCAGGTACAGGAGCCTGAAGACAAACACTCAACAGTTCAGGAATAGCTTCTTCCCATCACCCATCAGATTTATGAATGGACAGTGAACCCATGTCACGCTAATTTTTCATACCTCACTATTTTTCTCCTCTTTTTGTACCACATATTTATTTTTATATATACTTCTTACTGTAATTTATAGTTTTTATTGCTATGTATTACTGCCGTAAAACAACAAAATTCATGACATATGTCGGTGATATTAAACCTGGTTCTGAACCAATGAAGTAACTTTGGAAATTGCTGAATTGAATTGGTAAGTTGGTTTGGTATTAGTGTGTGTCAAGGTACAGTGAAAAACGCGTCCTGCAGACTGTTCAGACAGACCAATTCGTGACATCAGTGCATTGAGGGAGTACAAGGGAAAATAGTTACATAATACAGAATAAAGTGTTACAGTCCCAGAGAAAGTACAGTGCAGGTGGACAATAAGGGGCAAAACTATAATGAGGTAGATTGTGAGGTCAAGAATCCATCTTATCGGAATAGGGAACCATTGAATTGTCTTATATGAGCAGGTTAGAAGCTATCATTGGACATCTGGATTGCTGCCTGTGCCACGCACCAGTGAGGGTAGAAACAGGATCATTTGGCAGATTGATGCGTGGTTGAGAAGCTGGTGCTGGGGGCAGGGTTTCAGGCTCTTGGATCATTGGGATCTCTTCTGGGGGAGGTATGACCTGTTCAAAAGTGACGGGTTGCACCTGAACCCATGGGGACCAATATTCTTGTGGGCAGGTTTGTTAGAGCTGTTGAGGAGGGTTTAAACTGATTTTGCAGGGGGTTAGGAACTGGAGTGATGGGACTCAGGATAGGATGGATGGTAAAAAAGCAAAGATAGCGTGCAGTCAGACCGTCAGGAAAGGCAGGCAGATGATAGGACATAATTATAACCAGCAGGGTGAGCGTCAGTGCATTAGTGATTTTATTTTGTGTGCGCCATATTCTGCCAGAGCCTCAGCGACCACTTTTTTTCTCAAGTGGTTGTCTTGGAGGAAAAATTCTGTGAGTGGTCCCCCACATGCTTCTCACAACACACTGTTTTTTTTTTCATGAGGTCTAAGTTGCGAGCTCGACACTCAACCCGGCACGAATGGAAAGCGTGTCCGGGAGCGGCCCAACTGGATTCAAACTTGGGAACCTTTGATCTGGAGGCCGGCACTGATGTCACTGCGCCACCAGCCAGTAATACAGAATCAAAAAGAGTAGCAAATACAGTCCTCAAAGTGTTATATCTCAATGCTCAGAGTATAGGAAATAAGGTGGGTAATCTTGTTGCACTATTCAAGATTGTCAAGTATGATATTGTGGCCATCACTGAATTGTGGCTGAAGGATGGTTGTAGTTGGGAGCTACATGTCTAAGGTTGCATGTTGTATCAGAGGGATAGGAAGGTAGGCAGAGGAGGTGGCTGGCTCTGCTGGTAAAGAGTCAGCAGAAAGATGTCACATAGGATCGGAAGATGTTGAACCCTTGTGGGTTGAGTTAAGAAACTGCAAGGATTAAAGGACCCTAATGACAGTTATATACAGGCCTCCCAACAGTAGCTGGGATGTGGACCACAGACCAAGTAGAACAGGCGTATCCAAAGGGCAATGTAATGATAGTAATGGAAGATTTCAACATGCAAGTCAATTGGGAAAATCAGGTTGGAAATGGATTTCAAAAGAGTGAGTTTGTTGAACGCCTGTGAGATGGCTTTTTAGAGCAGTTTGCTGTCGAGCTTACTAGGGGATCAGTTATAATGGATTGGGTGTTATGCCATGAGCCGGAGGAGATTAGGGAGCTTAAAGTAAAAGAGTTCATAGAAGGCAGTGATTACAACATGACTGAGTTCAACTTGGAATTTGATAGGGAGAAAGTGAAGTCTGACGTAGCAGTGTTTCAGTGGAGTAGAGGAAATTAGACTGGTATGAGAGAGGAGATGGCCAAAGTAAACTGGGAGGAGATGCTGGCAGTGATGACAGCACAGAAGCAATGGCGTGAGTTTCTGGGAAAAATGAGGAAAGTGTAGGATAGATGTAGTCTAAAAATGAAGAAATACTCAAATGGCAAATTAGTACAACATGGCTGATAAGGGAAGTCAAAGCTAATGTAAAAACAAAAAAGAGGGCATACAACAAAGCAAAAAATAGTGGGAAAGCAGAGGATTGGGAAGCTTTTAGAACCCTACAGAGAGCAGCTAAAAGAATCATTCAGAGGGAAAAGATAAAATATGAAAACAATGTAGCAAACAATATCAAAGTAGGTAGTAAAAGCTTTTTCAAGGATGTAAAAAATAAAAGAGAGATGAGCGTGGAGATAGAACTATTAGAAAATGAGGCCAGAGAAATAATAAAAGTGGCCAAGGTTTGGCAGATAAACTAAATGAGTATTTTGCATTAATCTTCACTGTGGAAGACACTAGCAGTGTGCCAGATGTTGAAGGGTGTGAGGGAAGAGAAGTGACTACAGTTACTATTACAAAGGAGAAGGTGCTCAAAGAACTAAAAGACCTAAAGGTACATAAGTCACCAGGATGAGATGAACTGCACCCCAGGGTTCTGAAAGAGGTATTGGTAGAAATTGCGGAGGCAGCAGTAATGATCTTTCAAAATTCATTGGACTCTGGCATGGTGCCAGAGGACTGGAAAATTACAAATGTCATTCCAGTGTTTAAGAAAGGAGAAAGGCAGCAGAAAGTAAATTGTAGACCAGTTAGCCTGAAGATGTTGGAGTGAATTGATAAGGATGAGCTTATGGAGTACTTGGTGACTCAGGACAAGATAGGACAAAGTCAGCATGGTTTCCTTAAGGGAAAATCTTGCCTAACAGACATATTGAAACTGATACAGGACTTTGTGATATGGTGCAACTCAAACTACCTGCGTCTCAATATCACCAAGACCAAGGAGATGGTGGTGGACTTTAGGAGATCTAGGCCTCATATGGAGCCAGTGATCATTAATGGAGAATGTGTGGAGCAGGTTAAGACCTACAAGTATCTGGGTGTACAGTTAGACGAGAAGCTAGACTGGACTGCCAACACAGATGCCTTGTGCAGGAAGGCACAGAGTTGACTGTACTTCCTTAGAAGGTTGGCATCATTCAATGTCTGTAGTGAGATGCTGAAGATGTTCTATAGGTCAGTTGTGGAGAGCGCCCTCTTCTTTGTGGTGGCGTGTTGGGGAGGAAGCATTAAGAAGAGGGACGCCTCACGTCTTAATAAGCTGGTAAGGAAGGCGGGCTCTGTCGTGGGCAAAGTACTGGAGAGTTTAACATCGGTAGCTGAGCGAAGGGCGCTGAGTAGGCTACGGTCAATTATGGAAAACTCTGAACATCCTCTACATAGCACCATCCAGAGACAGAGAAGCAGTTTCAGCGACAGGTTACTATCGATGCAATGCTCCTCAGACAGGATGAAGAGGTCAATACTCCCCAATGCCATTAGGCTTTACAATTCAACCGCCAGGACTTAAGAACTTTTTAAAAGCTATTATTAATGCTTTTTGAGATGGTGATTTAGATGCATATCATATTTTTTACTGAGTTAAGTATTGTATGTAATTAGTTTTGCTACAACAAGTGTATGGGACATTGGAAAAAAGTTGAATTTCCCCATGGGGATGAATAAAGTATCTATCTATCTATCTATCTATCTATCTATTTACACATAGGATAGATTAAGGGGATGCAGTGGATGTTGTATATTTGGACTTTCAGAAAGCCTTTGACAAGGTGCCACACATGAGGCTGCTTACCAAGATAAGAGCCCGTGGTATTACAGGAAAGGTACTGGCATGATTAGAGCATTGGCTGATATATTGGAGGCAGCAAATGGGAATAAAAGGATCTTTTTCTGCCAGTGACTAGTGGTTTTCTGTAGGGGTCAATCTTGTGCCTACTTCTTTTTATGCAGGGTATCAATGATTTAGATAATGAAATAGGTGGCTTTGTTGCCAAGTTTGCAGATGATACAAAAATTGGTGGAGGGGCAGGTAGTGCTGAGGAAACAGGCTGCAGAAGGACTTAGATAGATTAGGAGAATGGGCAAGAGATTGGCAAATGAAATACAATGTTGGAAAATGCATATTCGTGGACTTTGGTAGTAGAAATAAATGTGCAGACTGTTTTCTAAATGGGGAGAAATTCCAAAAATTTTGAGTTGCAAAGGGACTTGGGAGCCTGTGTGCAGAACACCCATAAGGTTAATTTGCAGGTAGAGTCAGTGGTGAGGGAAGCAAATACAATGTTAGCATTCATTTCAAGAGGTCTAGAATACAAAAGCAGGGATGTGATGTTAACATTTTATAAGGCACTGGTGAGGCCTCACCTTGAGTATTGTGAACAGTTTTGGGATACTCATCTAGGAAAAGATGTGCTGGCATTGGAGAGGGTTCAGAGGAGGTTCACAAGGATGATGCTGGGAATGAAAGGGTTATCATATGAGGAAAGTTTGATGGCTCTGGGTCTGTACTCACTGGAATTTAGAATGATGAGGGGGGAATCTCATTGAAGCCTTTCAAATGTTTAAATGCCTATGTTACGAATGAGAAGCAAACCTGATGGGCAGAAGGGTACAGAATCGCCAATGCCCACCCACCCCCCCTTTTGAGAATCGCAAGATCGCTATTATTTCGGGTCTGGTACCTAGGAAATGAGAGAGATACACAGCATGTCAGGAAATGAGAGAGAGAGAGACGCAGAATACACAACAAGGTGGAATGTCTCTTAACAGAAGCGGAGCGGAACCACTGATTACTGCTATTGTCTCTTGGAGAAGGAATTGTGTATTGAGTACTGTACTATTCATTGAAACCCCTCAGGGACAACCAGAGTGGGCTGGTTGAGGGATTGCATCATCCCAACCTGATTGACATCCGAGACCCTGTGAGTGAGGATAAAAGTAGGGTCTGGGGAAACACCCCTCAGACGCACCAGGAGAAACGCTAGAAATCCAGTGACAGCGTTTTATAGAGAAAGCCGGTGGGAGCTCGTGTGCGTCCTCCCTTGCCTGGGTGGCGGGCTCATCACGGAAGAACGGTTTAGCTAAAGGAGAGGTCATACTTGAACGGCCACAACAACGAGACACCGATGGATCAAAATCATAAAGGAAGGTTGGCAAAAACAATAGCGGTAACTGTTCCCATTCTTCTATCTCTCTCTCTCTCCAACAATTGCAACATGGCGACAAACAAACGACGGCAGCCTGTGTGAACTGAAACGAACTTTATATTTCCATCGGACAATTCATTATCCCCTAGACAACGATAGAGCTTATTTCTTATTGATGATTATTATACCCGCACTTTTAGGTTTAGTATTGATGACGTATATTATCTGTATATTTGCATTGATATTATTATTGTGTATTTTTACTAATAAATACTGTTAAAAATAGTATCATCAGACTCCAACGGACGCCTCTATCTTTGCTGGTAAGACACCCAGTTACGGGGTTCATAACACCTAGAATGAGTAGATGTGGAAAGGATGTTTCCCGTGGTGAGGGAGTCTAGGACAGGAGAGCACAGCATCAGGATAGAGGGGATTCCATTTCAAACAGAGATGAGGAGAAATTTCTTTAGCCAGAGGGTGGTGAATTTGTGGAATTTATTACCACAGCCAGCTATTCAGGCCAGGTCATCGGGTGTATTTAAGTCAGAGCTTGATAGGTTCTTGATTGGACACAACATCAAAGGTTACAGGGAGAAGCCCGGGGAGTGGGGCTTAGGAGGGGTGAAAAGCTTGCTATGCCTGAATGGCAGAGCAGAGTTGATAGCCTAATTCTGCTCCTATGTCTTATGGTCTTATGGATATCAAACTTCTCAGAATTGGACAATTCATATTGCTATGGTAGGGTATCATAGTGGTGCAACAAAAGATAAAGTTTCATCAGATTGTAGATTATAAAATAAGGAGCATTCAGGACAATCTTTGGCAATTTGTAAGGTAATTACTAATTGGTTTATTGTTGTCACATATACTAGAATAAGCTGAAAAACATACAGATCATTCCATACATGAGTACATCAACAGCAATCATCAAGCAACCATCTGCTCAAATTCCTTTCACATCCCCCCTTAATTTGACCTCCCTATACAAAGCTTTGTATTTCCTGTCACCCACAACAGAGTTAATCTGACAACAGGCAGCATGTATGGGAAGAAACCAGAGCACTTGAGGGGCACACGTATGGTCCAAAGAACATAAAGATCAGGATTAGCTTTATTTGTCACATGTACATCCAAATAGATAGATAGGATCAGCAACTTTCAATTCCTCAGTGTTATCTTTTCAAACGATCTGTCCTAGGTCCAGTGCCATTATGATGGAAGCACGGCAGCATCTCTACTTCCTTAGATGTTAGTGAAGGTTCAGCATGACATCTAAAACTTTGACAAAGTTCTGACTGGTTGCATCATGGACTAGTATGGAAACACCAATGCCCTTGAACAGGAAATGCTACAAAAAGTAGTGAATACAGGCTAATCCATCATCGGTAAAGCCCTTTCTACCATTAAGCACATCTACATGCTCACAAGAAAGTAGCATCCATTGTCAGGTACCCTTACCATCCTGACCTTGGCTTTTTCTCACTGCTGCCATCAGAAAGGAGATACAGGAGTCTCAAGACCCACACCATCAGATTTAGAAACAGTATTATCCCTTAATCATTAGGCCCTTAAACTAGAGGGGATAACTTCACTCAACTTCAACTCGCCCCATCACTGAACTGGTCCCGTAACCTATGGACTCATCTTCATAGACTCTTCACCTCCTGTTCTCGGTATTTATTGTGCATTTATGTATTTATTTATTATCAACATTATCTTTTTCTGTCTTTTTGTTTTTGCACAATGATTGTCCTTTTGGGTATGGTCTTTCATTGATTCTAATGTGTTTCTAGTGTTTACTACGAATACTTGCAAGAAAATTAATCTCAAGTTTGTAATATATGTACTCTGATAATAAACTTAATTTGACTTTTGAACTTACTTTTAACTTTAAAGCACCAAAGCATGCAGTGATATATATTGTCAATGTCCCAGGCACACCTCCTGAGATGTGCTGGGAGCAGCCTGCAAATGTTGCCATGGTTCCAGTATCAACATGCCCACAACTCACCAACTAATTTGTAAGACTTGAATGTGGGAGAAAACCGGAGGACCTGGATGAAACCCATGAGATCATGAGGAGAACGCGCAGTCTCCTTACAGACAGCAGCAGGAGTTGAACCCCATCACTGATTCCCACTGTTGTACAGCAATTGTGTTAACAGCCCCACTACTGAGCCTTCCCCTTTCGGTCATATGTGCTCTATAAGAGACCATAAGGTATAGGAGCAGAATGAGGCCATTTGGCCCATCACATTTCATCATACCCATGACTATTAGGCTTTGATGTTAAAATTTAGCATTAATTTATCAAATTTAAGTTCATGTTTATTCTCATTCTACTGCCAAACGAAACAACGTTCTTCCAGACCAAGGTGCACAACACAGTACATACAGCTCACAAACACAGCACATAAAGTAATATTACCGCAAATAAAGTAATAAATAATAAAATGTATTTTAAAGATTAGAAATGTCTGCTTGATACTGCTACCTTGCAGAGGTATTAGTTCAATATTTAGTCATGCTTGTCGGCAGTGGATTGAGGGGTTAAACAGGCCATGTGAACAATTAGATTAACAATGTTGTTCTAAAGCAAAGAAAAATTCTTCACAGTCAGTCAACTACATTGTTTTCTCTTTGGTGAATGGACAGTGTGGTGACTTCATACACTGACCTCTCTGCCGTGGGACCCGGGCATAAATCCAGCTTCAGTTGACAAAAGCATTCCTTTCGATCTCTCTGAGTTCAGCCTGAAGGGAAATGGATTTGACCTTTATGAACTTTCCTCATTTTGCAACCAGAGCTGTGCCAAGAGGTGGGAATGCACCAGTATCGCTACTTCAAAAGTGTGGAATGTCACAAACAATCTACAGTTGTGAGAAACATGATTAGAAAGCACTTTAGGGGGAGAATCCTTAAATCCAGTAACACTGCAGAGAGTCATAGAGCATAACACAGAAACAGATCCTTCAGCCCATCTAGTTGTGCCAAACTGTTATTCTGCCAAGCCCAATTGACCCATACCGGGACCATATCCCTCCATAGCCCTCCCATCCATGTACTTATCCAAATTTTTCTTAAATGTTACAATCAAACCTGCATCTACTGCTTCTGTTGGTAGTTCACACTCACACCAACCTCTGAATGACAAAGTTCACCCTCAGATTTCCCTTAAATATTTCAACATTCACCCTTAGCCTATAACATCTAGTTCTAGTCTCACCCAATCTTAAATTTACCCTTTATATACCCATCATAATTTTGTACAAACTCATTCGTAAGGCCAGTGATGTTGTGGGGGTGGAACTGGACTCTCTGACGGTGGTGTCTGAAAAGAGGTTGCTGTCCAACTTGCATGCCATCTTGGACAATGTCTCCCATCCACTCCATAATGTACTGGTTAGGCACAGGAGTACATTCAACCAGAGACTCATTCCACCGAGATGCAACACTGAGCGTCATAGGAAGTCATTCCTGCCTGTGGCCATCAAACTTTACAACTCCTCCCTCGGAGTGTCAGACACCCTGAGCCAATAGGCTGGTCCTGGACTAATTTCCACTAGGCATGATTAACTTATTATTATTTAATTATTTATGGTTTTATATTGCTATATTTCTACACTGTTCTTGGTTGGTGCGACTGTAACGAAACCCAATTTCCCTCGGGATCAATAAAGTTTGTCTGTCTGTCTGTATAACACTATCAAATCTCCATTGTTGTCCTACACTCTTGGGAAAAATGTCCTAATCTATTCAACCTTTTCCTACAAATTGGGGCATCAAGTTCTGGCAACATCCTTGCAAATTTTCTCTTTACACTTTCAGTCTTCTTGATAACTTTCCTGAAGGTTACTGACCAAAACTGCACACAAAGCTCCAAGTTTGGCCTCACCAACATCTTATACAAATTCAACGTAACATTCCAACTCCTGTACTCAATACTCAATTTATCAAGGCCAATGAGACAAAAAGCTCTCTTTACAAACCCATCTACCATTCAAAAATTTTTCTCTCCAACTTAGTGGCACCCCTGTGTTCGTACTTAGCTGGTGTGAAGACAAATTGTTTCTATCTCTGCTATATGTCCTTTGGCTCACGGGAATGGGATATTCTCAGACTGCCCTGTAAGTACCAAACTCTCAGTGTGGTTCTGAAGCTCCAACACTGACCAACAGTGAACAACGCTGGACAGAACAGTAGACTGTCAATAGTTTGGGCTGAGACCCTTCATCATGACTGGACTGCAGTCCTGCCGAAGAACCTCAGCCTGAAATGTCAACTCTGTTTTCCCTTCCATTGATGCTGCCTAACCTGCTGAGTTATTCCAACATGTTCTATGTGTTGTTCTGGAATGAGAATCCGAATTAGAATCCGATTTATTATCATTGGCATATGTCGTGAAATTTGTTAACTGTGCAGCAACAGTACAATACAATACACGATAAGACAGGGAAAACTGTGAATTAAAGCAGTGTTAATATATGTGTGTGTGTATGTATAATAGTTAATTTAAATAAGTAGTGCAAAACAGAAACAAATAAGTAATGAGGTAGTGTTCATAGGTTCTGTGCTCATTCAGAAATCAGAATCGCTGAGTGTATGCCTTCAGGCTTCTGCACCTCCTTCCTGATGGTAGCAATAAGAAGAAGGCATGCCCTAGGTGGTGGGAGTCCTTAATGATGGATGCCTCTTTTTTGAGACACCGCTCCTTGAAGGATACTATGAAGGCTGGTGCTCATGATGGAGCTGACTAATACTTCAACTCTCTGAAGCTTACATTGATCCTGTGCAGTAGCCCCCGCCCCATGCCAGATGGTGATGTGGCCAGTCAGAATGCTCTCCATGGTACATCTGCAGAAATTTCCAAGTGACACACCAAATCTTCCCAAATGTCTAATGAAATAATGCCGCTGTCTTCCCTTCTTTGTAGCTAATCAATATGTTGGGTCCTTGTAGCTAATCAATATGTTGGGTCCTTGTAGCTAATCAATATGTTGGGTCCTTGTAGCTAATCAATATATTGGGTCCTTGTAGCTAATCAATATGTTGGGTCTTTGTAACTAATCAATATGTTGGGTCCTTGTAGCTAATCAATATGTTGGGTCTTTGTAGCTAATCAATATGTTGGGTCTTTGTAACTAATCAATATGTTGGGTCCTTGTAGCTAATCAATATGTTGGGTCTTTGTAATTAATCAATATGTTGGGTCCTTGTAGCTAATCAATATGTTGGGTCTTTGTAACTAATCAATATGTTGGGTCCTTGTAGCTAATCAATATGTTGGGTCCTTGTAGCTAATCAATATGTTGGGTCTTTGTAACTAATCAATATGTTGGGTCCTTGTAGCTAATCAATATGTTGGGTCCTTGTAGCTAATCAATATGTTGGGTCTTTGTAACTAATCAATATGTTGGGTCCTTGTTAGGTCTTCAGAGATATTAACATCTAGGAACTTGAGACTGCTTCACTCTCTCCACTTCTGATCGCTCTGTGAGTACCAGGGTATGTTCCCTCGTTTTACCCTTTCAGAAGACCACAATCAGTTCTTTACAGAATCTGCAGAAACTCTTGTGTTTATCTTCTCTACTCGTCTCAGTTGCCTGTGGTCAGCCCTTAAATCCTTCCCCAAATATCTCATTGTTGAATCCAGACTGCACCTGGAGTGAATACTTCCCCCCCCCCCCCAAGTCTGCAAGGGTTTCCACAATGTGCTCTGGTTTCCTCCCACATCCCAAAGATGTGCATGTTGGTAGGTGAATTGACCATAGTACGCGGGTGACTTCAGAATCGTGGAACATAGAAAATTGAAGAGTACAGCATAGGAACAGGCCCTTCCAATTAATTTAGTAATCAAATGGCTAACTTATCTCTTCAGTCTGTAGAATGTCCATATCCTTCCATTTTCCTCACTTTCATGTGTATATCTAAACGTCTTTTAAAAGTCCCTAATGTATCTGCTTGTTCCATCATTCCAGGCACTCTCCACTCTGTGTATAAAGGCTTTATGATTCACATTTATATATCACATGTGCATACAGTGAAATTTTATTTTTATGTTGTTGAGATATAGAGCACAATAGGCCCTTCTGGTCCTTTGAGCTGTGCCGCCCAGCAATCCCTTGATTTAATCCTAGCCTAATCACCAGGGCAATTTACAATGACCATTTAACCAACCAACTGGCATGTGTTTGGACTGTGGGAGGAAACCAGAGCACCCAGAGGAAACCCCCATGGTCATGGGGAGAACAATGCAAACTCCTTAGAGGCAGTGGTGGGAATTGAGCCCGGGCCACCTGTATTGTAAAGTGTTGTGCTAACCACTACACTACCATGCGACTAACAACCAACCAAGGCTGTGCAGGAGCAGCCTGTAGGTGGCGCCACATATTCTGGCGCCAACATAGCAAAATGATCAGCGAGAGTTTGATGAGACTGTGGAAAGAATGAAAGTGGGATGATTGTAGGACTAGGTCAGGGGTTCCCAACCTTTTATAAGTTATTGACCCTTACCATGAACTGAAGGGTTTGTGGCCCTTAGGTTGGGATCCCCTGCAATAGAACAAGCGGGTTCATGATGGCCAGGGTGAATTTGGTGGGTTGAAGGGCCTTTTTCCTTGCTGTATAACTCTATGATGGAAGAGTACAATAACGAGCTAAACTTAATGATGTCGTCATTTGCCTGCCAAGTTTAAGAAACATTATGTTTGATTAAGGGATCGGAAATGCCAACTTAATTTTTAGCACATTTGATTCAGTTTAGTAAACTTCCCATGCTAGATGCTTGTAACAGAACAATGTGTTGCGTGCCCATGGGAAGTGATCTCACCCTTGCCTCTTCTTGGCCTTGGTCTCAAGTGTCACATGCAGCCCTCAACAATGACACTGCCTTGAGAACAGTCTCTGTCACTGCTACAGAGGAAATGATGCACGAACTAGCTGCGACCAGCCTGGTCACACTGATTTCTGTTTGTGTCAGTCTCAGAGATTTCAGGAAAAAGCCATATGCATACACCCCGTTGATGGTATAATAATTGTTAGATTACAACAGACTGGATTATTCAGTTCTGTAGTGACCTGCTGTCGATTTATACTTGCGTAACACATGTCCTGTGCAAAACCAAAATGAAACCTAGTAGCTTGTTTTGCAGCTCAAATCGTGCCAAATTCTTTCTACATGTTTTATTGCTTGTGGTGTGGAAGCATATATAAGCAGCTTGGCAACAGAGTATAATGCTGCAACTGGAGACATCAGTGGTTCTTCCTTCATCAGGACTGGATGCAATTAGCTCAGTTAGTGTCTGCCGAAGTGACTGATAGGATTTATATTTCAACCAGTTGCTTTGTGATTAAAGTTTGGTATTTGTGTCACATTTTTTCAAACTCCGGATGCCCTGAAGTCGTTGATGTTACCTTGTTGAAATGCAGGAAGAACGGCAGCAACCTCAATTTGTCAAGAGTCTTCACTCTGCCCACCACAACAGAGAGGATTTCTCAGGGCCAACCTCTTTAATTCCATTCACCACTCCTATTCCACCATGTCAGTTCATGGCCTCCTTTACTGCTACAATGGGACCACTCTCAGATTGGAGGAACAACACATCATATTCCACCTAGGCAGTCTCTAACCTGATGGTATGAACATCGATTTCTCCAACTTCAGATAGTTTCTCACCCCTTCTTCCTTCTTCTCTTTTTCTATTCCCCATTCTAGTTACCCTCTTCCCCTTTCCTTCTTTCACCTCCATCCGGCTTCTCTTCTCCTTCACTTTCTCCCATGGTCCACTCTGCTTTCCTATCAGACTCCTTCTTCTTCAGCCCTATACCGCTTCTGCCTACCACCCCCCCAGCTTCTCACTTGATCGCCCACCCACCTTTCCCCTCTTCTGGTCCCACCTGCCAGCTTGTACTTTTCCTCCTCTTTCCACCTCTTACTCTGGCTCATTCCCCCATCTTTTCCAACTCCGATGAAGGGTTCAACCTGAAATTCCAGTTGTTTATTCCCCTCCATAGATGTTGCCTGTTGAGTTCCTTCAGCTTTTTGTGTGCGTTGCAACAGCTTTATATTCCTGGGCATTAATGTATCAGATGACCTTTCCTGGGCTCAGTGCATAGATGCACCATTTAAACTGCCTTGACTGGTTGCATCTTTCTCTGGTCCAACAATTCAAATGCACTGGAACATACTGTAAGAAGCTGCAGGGACTAGTGGACTCTGCCCAATACATCATGGGCACATCCCTCTCAAAAGATCGATAGAATCTGCAGGAAGCACTGCCTCAAGAAGGCAAGGTCCATCAAAGATACCCACCATCTAGGCCATGCCATCTTCTTACAGCTGCCATTGAGCAGGAGATACAGAAACCTGAAGTCCAACACCACTAGATTCAGGAACAGTTATTCGCTTTCAACCATTTGTTTCTTGAACCAACTGGCAAAACTTTAATCACTACAGTTTACATCCACAGCTCTACAATTTCTTGCGGTCACATCCAGAACAGTTGCCATACCAAGTCATGACCCATCCAGAAAGGATGCTTTCTGTGGTGCATTGATAAAAATTGGTAAAGGTTGATAAGGTCATACCAGTTTTATTTAGCCTCCTGAGAAAGTGGAGACTTTGGCGAGTTTTCTTGCATCCTGAATCACATGGTGGCAAGAGAGCATTTTCTGCTGAGATCCTCCTGATGAAGTGTCTCATCCTGAACCAGTGATTCTTCATTTATTTCCATAGATGCAGCCTGACCTGCAGAGTTCCTCCAGCATGTTGTGTGTGTTACTCCAGATTTCTAGTATCTTGCTGTTCCATGGTGTCCATGTTCTCCAGAGGATTCATATTATATATTTTTTATTTATTCAGATTCAATAAAAAACTTACTTGAATGGACAACATGCAGTAGCAGAAACCAATTATGTATATATAGTTAAATTAAATACTGTTAGGAAGGCAAAAAAAAGCAGTGAGGTAGTGTTCATGGGTTCATTGTTCATTCAGAAATCAGAAGACGGAGGGGAAGAAGCTGTTCTTGAATCATTGAATGTGTGTCTTCTGGTTTCTGTACCCCCATCCTGATGGTAGCAATGAGAGGAGGGTATGTCGTGATTATGCAGAAAGTTTGAAGTTAATAACTCATTGGGGTGATTGATAAGTTTGTGGCCTAGGGTAGAAGGAGATGAGTTATTAACTTCAAACTTTCTGCATAATTACTCAAAGAGTTGACCTGCATGTGTTTGTAACGAGAGCTGTATAACTCATCTCCTTCTACCTTAGGCCACAAACTTATCAATCACCCAAGCTGTGGCCACTTTCTGGAGGTCCAAGATCTGTATGCTCCACGACTGCTGGACTAAGTGTGTAAATGTAGGAGGGGATTATGTTGAAAGATAAATGTGCTAGGTTTTATAAAATTGACTCCTTCTACCTTAGGCAACAAACTTATCAATCACCCCTCATAGGAAAGAGTTTGCTTCATAGGTCAAAGGGTCTGCTCATGTGTTGTACTTTTCTTATGTTCTGAGTTCCAAGAAGAGAAATAATTTCCCAAGAATAGCAAAGCAAACTGAAACAATAGCTGCTGGAATGATCTGCTTACTACTTTCAGTCAGTTTAACTTCATTAGAAATACCAGGAAGAAACATTTCCTATCAGCATATTATATCGACATACATTCCATGGATTCTGAACTACAAAATAACTCAGACTTTTGCCCTTCGGCGCTCAGTCCCTTCTCACAAAAACTCCAAATTAATCACATTCACAGCCCAAACAAACACAGTCTATGCTTAGCGGCCACTTTACAAGGTACCTTCTGTACCAAGTATAGTGGCCACTGTATGCATGTTTGCGGTCTTCTGCTGCTGTAGCCCATCTGCTTTAAGGTTCAATGTGTTGTGTGTTCAGAGATGCTCTTCTGCACACCATTGTTGTAATGTGTGGTTATTTGAGTTACTGTCGCCTTCCTGTCAGCTTGAACCAGTCTGACCATTCTCTTCTGACCTCTCTCATTAACAAGGCATTTACACTAACAGAACTGTCATTCACTGGATGTACTTTTGATTTTTGCACCATTCTCTGTGCACTCTAGAGATTGTGTCTGTGAAAACCCCAGGAGATCTGCAGTTTCTGAGATACTCAAACCACCCCATCTGGCACCAGAATGGTCAGTGTCACTTAGATCATATTTCTTCCCCATTCTGAAGTTTGCTCTGAACATCAACTGAACCTCTTGACCATGCTTGCATGCTTTTTATGAATTGAGTTGCTGCCACACGATAGATGGAATAGATATTTGTATTAATGAGCAGTCGTACAGATGTACCTGATAAAGTGGCCACTGAATGTGTAATGGAAACAAACTGTAATACATAACCTGATCTAAAATGCAGATCCCTTTATCTTCACAACTGAAAGACCAGTTGGTATATTTACATGCAAACACATAATATTCTGTAGATGCTGGAACTCTTGAGCAACTCTCATAGAATGCTGTCTGTCCGTGGTTTCTTCTGCTGCACTGATGTGGCCGAATTCAGGTTGGAGGAACAATTCCTCATATACCTCTGGGTAGCCTCCAACCTGATGCATGGACATCAATTTCTCTGACTTTCCCTTCCTTTCCCTTTGCTCTTTCTGCAGTTCCCATTGTGGTTCCCCTCTCATTCCTTCTCTTCTCACTTGCCCACTACCTCCCTTTAGTTCCCCTCCTCCTTCCCTTTCTTCCAGGTCCACTGTCCACTTCTATCAGATCTCTTCTTCTTCAGCCATTTACCTCTTTTACCTATTCCCTCTCAGCATCTTAATTCATCCCCTTCCCCCAACCACTTGCTGTATGTCCCCCTCATCTGGTCTCACCTATCACCTGCCAGCTTGGACTCCTTCTCTTCCCCCAAAGTTCTTATTCTGACCTGCTTCCTTTCCTTTCCAGTCCTGATGACGTGTCTCAACCTAAAATTCCTTTCCTATCCATAGGTGCTGCCTGACATGCTGAATTCCTCCAGCATTTTGTGTGTGCTGTTCAAGATTTCCAGCAATTGTAAAAACTATTGTGTTTAGATCAGGGGTTCCCAAATTTTTTATGCCATGGACCCCTACCATTAACCAAGGGGTCCAGGGCCCCTAGGTGGGAACCCCTGGTTTAGATTGATTACTATGAAAGGTAGCACAATAACAATGAGACTCAATAACAATGAGTTGGAGTACAGGAGAGAAATAGAGAGTCTAGTGGCCTGGTATCATGACAAAAGCCTCTCCCTCAATGTCAGCAAAACAAAAGAGTTGGCAGGAGTTACATACACTCCTGTTTACATCAATAGTGTTGAGGTTCAGAGGGTAGAGAATTTCAGATTCCTAGGAGTGACATCACCTGTCCTGGTCCAACCACATAGATGCCATGTTCAAGAAAACTCACCAGCGTCTATACTTCCTTAGGAGGCTAGGAAAATGTGGCTTGTCCCTGTTAACCTTAATCAATTTTAATGCAGTAGATAACCCATGAAAAGCATAACGCCGGTTATACCACGGCTTGGAATGACAACTGCTCTGCCCAAGACTACAAGAAACTGCAGAGAGTTGTGAACACAGCTCAGTAGGTCAAGGAAACCAGACCCACTTCCATGGACTGTGTGTATGCTTCTTGTAGCCGACAGAGTCAAAGACCTCATCCACCCAATATTTTCTCTCCTCTTCCTCTTCCCCTTCCCGTGGCAGTAGATACAAAAGTCTAAACGTGCATGCCATCAGGCTCATGGACAGCTTATATCCTACTGTTATAAGCTTATTAAAGAGTGTTCTTGTACTGGGAAATGGACTCTTGACCTTACGATCAAGCTTGTTGTGATCTTGCACCTTATTTTCTGTCTGCACTGCACTTTGTCTAGAACTGTAATTCTATTTTCTTCATTCTGTTATTGTTTCCCTTCCACTTAAATAATAATTTAATTTAGAAATATCCACTATGTTAGTAAGAACTCCTTAATTTCAGTGAAACAGGAATGACCACTGGCCATCATGTTTTGAAATATTATTTCCTTCTTTATCAGCTAATCAATTACATCCAAACATTAGTTTTGATTTCCAGAACATCTGATGGTCTCCTGCTTAACCTAAGTGTAACTTTCAAATCCCAAGGTTCATTCTAAAATGTTGATCATGGGAGTCAATATGTCATACTTTGTCTTTTTTCCTTGGAGCGATGGAGGATGAGAGGTGACCTGATAGAGGTGTATAAGGTGATAGGAGGCATTGATCGTGTGGATAGTCAGAGGCTTTCCCCCAGGGCTAAAATGGCTAGCACTAGAGGGCACAGTTTTAAGATGCTTGGAAGCAGGTACAGAGGAAATGTTAGGGGTAAGTTTATTACGCAGAGAGAGGTGTGCTTGGAATGGGCTGACGTCGACAGTGGTGGAGGCAGATACGATAGGGTCTTTTAAGAGACTCCTGGACAGGTATATGGAGCTCAGAAAAATAGAGGGCTATGGGTAACCCTAGGTAATTTCTAAGATAAGGACATGTTTGGCACAGCTTTGTGGGCCAAAGGGCCTGTATTGTGCTGTGGCTTTTCAATGTTTCTATACTTATTTATCCTGCTAATTACTGTGATAAATCACTATAAGTTTCTGTAACTGAGCTCTCTTTAAGTACCAGTTGGGGTACCAGGAAGTTGATAAAACTTCAGCTTAATGTAATCAGATTATTCCAGGCAATGTACAAGGGGTGATTGATATGTTTGTGGCCTATGGTAGAAGGAGATGAGTTATACAGCTCTTGTTACATGCACATGCAGTTCAAAACTTTGAGTGATTATACAGAAAGTTTAAACTTAATAAGTCATCGGGGTGATTGATAAGTTTGTGGCCTAAGGTAGAAGGAGATGAGTTATTAACTTCAAACTTTCTGCATAATTACTCAAAGAGTTGACCTGCATGTGCTTGTAACAAGAGCTGTGTAACTCATCTCCTTCTACCTTAGGCCACAAACTTATCAATCACCCAAGCTGTGGCCACTTTCTGGAGGTCCAAGATCTGTATGCTCCACAATCGCCGGACTAAGTGTGTAAATGTAGGAGGGGACTATGTTGAAAGATAAATGTGCTAGGTTTTCTAAAATTGACCTTAGGCTACGAACTTATCAATCACCCCTCGTATGTGTTATGATCTTCTGCCGAGGTGAAATGCAAGCAGCTGAGTTTACTGTAAGGCAACTGGGGTTCTTATAGCTGACTACAGCACACAAACACACATATCCATATAATGGCAAGATCCTCATTCACAAGTAAAACCAGATGGACTAAATTGGAGCACTTGAGAACAGCACATTCCATTAACCACTTGATGACGTCTACGCATCCATGGCGGTAATAGTATAGCCCAGTTATTAATGCAAGTGCACTTCCGAAAGAAATTATTAAATACCTTTCTTAATCTAAAAGTCTAGAATATATTGAAATAACAACAGCTTTAATTAACATTTTTTAATCTTAATCCAACTTTTAATGCATGTCTGTTCATGGTTTGGGACAAATTCTTGGGCAATACTTGGCTTTGAAAGAAAATGAATCTTGACATGATCGTCACTATGAGGGACTTGTTGGGAAACTAATACCATTTCCAGTACAAACACTATACCAGCATTAGGAGTTTCCAAGTGAAATCCACCATAAGCCCAAAACTAGGTGGAGAGCAGGACACAAGCACACTGAGGAACTCTTGCAGAAGTATTCTGTGGCCGAGATGACTCCACTCCAACTACGCAATCATCTTTCTTTTGTTGCCCTCCGAGTTATCAAGGAACTCTCTTATCTGTCTCAAAATCTTTTTGACCTCATACCATCAGGCAGAAGGTACCACAGTTTTAGAACAAGAGCTGTTAGGCTGGGTAACAGCTTCTTCTCCCAGGCCATGAGATTTCTGAGCACTCTGCTACCACCCAGTACACATTATTTATGACAGCACTAGTAGCAATATACTGTTGTATTTTTAAATACGTATATGTCGTATATGCACTTTATGTCAACTTGTACATCTACAGATTTTAAAATTATTTGTTAGTATTGTTGATAATTTTATTTTATGTGTTGTTAGCAATGTATTGAGTTTTGCACCTTGATCCCAGAGGCATGTTGATTCATTTAGTTGTATACAGTACTGTGTAAAAGTTTTAGGCACACATATATATACCCAAGGAGCCCAAGACCTTTGCACAGTACTGTAGTAATTTTATATATTGCACTGTACTGCCGTTACAATAAAAAACAAGTTTTGCGACATATGTGAATGATTCTGATATGGGTCCCTATTGTGGACTGAGAGTGGGAAGCTGGCAGGGAGAGTGAAGTGAGCAGGAAGCACCAGAGAGACATTCTATAGTGATCAACAAGCCAATTATTTGGAATCAAATGACCTTGCCTGGTGTCTCAGGCAACCTCCCCCCCGCCCCCCCCCCCCACCGTCCCTAGCACTCCTTCTCTGCCACCTCTCCCACACTGCTCCACCCTTGCCATTCCCAGCATCCTTTGCTCCTGGCAAATTTACAAATTTACTCCCACAATGTATGTGTAGGCCTCTGTTAGTCTCTATAGACCATGGATTTGTGTCTTGGAAAGTTTTCAGGGCGCAAACCTGGGCAAGGTTTTTTTTTAATGGAAGACCGGCAGTTGCCCAAGCTGCAAGTCTCCCCTCTCCACGCCACCGATGTTGTTTAAGAGAAGGGCATTAGGACCCATACAGCTAGGCACCAGTGTCATCGCAGAGCAATGTGTGGACACACACGCAGCCTCAGCCAAGGCTCAAACTAGTGACTTTCAGATCATTAGGCGGATGCCTTAACCACATGGCCACGCGCCAACACATTCCCACGATACAGTACTATTGAATGACAAGAACTTGAACTCGAAGTTGTTCATGGTGTCTGTTCTAAGCAGCAGAAGGTATTTGCTCTTGATTGCCATGGACTCCTGTTTAGCCAAGGCTTCTTGATCAAATCAAACTTCCATGTCAAGGCCAGTTTTACTCACTTCCATCATTGCTGATTGAGAATAGATGGATGGGCAGTAATTGGTCAGGTTGGATTTGAGTTAATATGAAATTGGACTACTGTTACCAGTAAAGTCAGGGTAACTCCATGTAACTGGTCCAAATTTAAGTTCAAGTATATTGCAATAATAATCTAGTGTATAAATGGCATGAAAATTACTCTTTGCAACAGCAGCACAGTATGTTACAAACATGACATGAACATAAATTAACATAAATTATACATAACTTATAATTTTGTGGCAGCAGTGCAGTGCAAGACATGAAAATATTGCAATAAAAATAAATAAATAGAATAGATAGATAAATACATAAATGAATACATAATAATGCAAAAGAGGAATAGTGAGGTAGTCTTCATGGGTTCATGGACATCTGAGAAATCTGAGAGCAGAGGGGAAGAAACTGTTTCAAAAACACTGAGTGTGTGTGTCTGCAAGCTCCTGTACCTCCATCCTGATGGTAGTAATGAGAAGAGGGCATGTCCTGGGTGGTGAGGGTCCTTAGTGATCCATGCTGCCTTTCTGAGGGAATTCCTCTTGAAGATATCCTCGATGCTGGGAAGGCCCATGATGGAGCTGCAGGTTTTGTTTCAATCCTGTGTATTGGAGCCCAATACCAGACGGTGATACAAGTCAGAAAGCTCTCTATGGTACACCTGTATACATTTGCAATCTTTGTTGACATACTTAATCTCCTCAAACCCCTAATGAAGTATAGCCACTGGTGTGTCTTCCTTGCACAGCCTAATTATCAAGATGCTTGTTGAGATAAGGTGTACAAGGTGTCAGTTAGTCCTGATGAAGGGTCTTGGCCAGAAACGTCAACAGCGCTTCTCCCTATAGATGCTGCCTGGCCTGCTGTGTTCCACTGAGTATTGCGGTAGTTTTGGTTCCCATATCTAAGAAGATGTGCTGACATTGGAGTGAGTGCAGAGGAGGTTTAGCAGAATGATTCTGGGAATAAAAAGGCTAATGTATGAGGAGAAGTTGATAGCTCTAGGACTGTACTCACTGGAGTTTAGAAGAATGAGGGGGAATCTCATTGTTGGCTATTGTATACTGAAAGGCTCAGATAGAGTGGACATGGAGATCATGTTTCCTATAGTGGGGGAGTCTAAAAGTAGAGGACACAGCCTCAAAATACAATGACATCTTTTTAGAACAGCATTGAGGGGAAATTTCCTTAGATAGAGTGTGCTGAATCTGTGGAATTCATTTACACAGATGGCTGTGAAGGTCAAGTCACTGGGTATATTTAAAGTGGATGTTGATCATTAAGGGGTCAAAGATTGTGAGAGGCCAGGAGAATGGATTTGAAGGGGAAAATCAATCAAGGATATAACAGCACAGTACAGGCTCCTCACCTCACAATGTTGTGCTGACATTTTAACCTACTCTAAGATCAATCTAACCCTTTCTTCTTTCACAGCCAAATGAGGAGCCAAATGGCCTATTTCTGCGCTTCTGTTTGATGGTCTTATGGAAGGGAAGCTGTTGCTGAAGTTTGGAGCCTCTAGCCGGTGTTAGGGAGTACTCTGGACTTTCATGAATCTAGCAGATATTAATTCTTATTGTAAATGTAAATAAGTTCAGGAAGCTTGCAATTAGTCTTCAGTTTTTACTGTAAATAGTGAACATAAAATCTCAGATGTGGATTGCAAAATGGTGACCATGAGTTGTTTGCATGTGCATCAGACAAACGTTAAGACAATGGGGCTGTCTTAATTGGCCGGCAGCAATCAGATAAACATGGGCTAACTCATTTACAACATTATGACTTGAGTTCAAGCTGGCAGACAAGAGTGTTGGTCACTTAGCATATCAAACATGATCACAGGTATAGACAATCAATAGTTTTGTGTGCTTATCATATTTGTGTACTTAGAGCCAGCCCTGACAACATTAATTTTGGGTGCCTGGGATTTCTGTCCCCAGAAGCTTTTAGAACATTTGTGTGACTTACTTTGTGATAAAGTTGTTTTGAATATCCAGATTCATCTGTCACTGTTGATGCAACACTGTCCAAAAGTCTTAGGCACATATGTTTAGCTCGGGTGCTTAAGACTTTTGCACAGTACTGTAGTAATCTTATGCATTGCACTGTACTGCAGCAAAAAAACTAACTTCATGACATATGTGAGTGATGATAATTCTGATCTGGGTCTCTATTGTGGACTGAGAGTGGGAAGGGGGCAGGGAAAGGAGTACCATGTTTGGGAAAAGGGGAAGGGAGAGGGGAGGGAGCAGGAAGCACCACAGAGACATTCTGTAATGATCAATAAACCAATTGTTTGGAATCAAATGACCTTGTCTCAGGGCTGGATGTGTCTGCACTCATGCCAAATCCCTACCCATGGCACACTTTCTCTGCCATCTGTCCCACACCCCTCCTGTGGCACTCCACCCTTGCCATTCCAAAATGCTTTGCTCCCGCCAGATTTATAAACTCGCTCTGTGCTCCACATTGACGAATAGAGCATTGTGCAAAAGTCTTAAGCATTCCTGCTATGTATATATGTACCTAAGACGTTTGCACAGTACTGTATGTAATCCAATGGAAGCATTGTCAACCTAAAATATTGCAGAAAATAATGTCATTTTAACTATTGAAATTGTATTGAATCAGCTGCTGTTATCTTTGATCTTAAGGATATAAAAATGTGATGTACCTTTGGGTTTGTGAGCCTCTACTGAGAGTGGCTCCAGAATGATATCAGCTCATTATGATGAATAAAGACTTCTATATCAGCAGTTTCAGTGTCTCTCCTGTAACTTCAATCACAGTCATACCAGCCAACATAACACCTAGTACATTTTGCTTCCAACTTGGCTGATGCATGATTCTGTTCAGTATTACTCAAGGGCTGCATGGTGCTCTAAAGCTGGAGACTGGGGTCTGAGATCTGGAACTGGGAAAGAGTCTCCCTCCTCCCTTTCTTCATCCCTACTCCCATCCCGTAACTTCCGCTGCTCCAGCAATGTGGTCAAGGTTAAGTGTTGGGGTGTTAAAGGTTTCAGGGTGAGGAAATAACACACTTGATGGATGTCCGCCATAGGGTTTTCATGCCTTCTTAAACTGGAATCTATTCATGTGATGCATTCCAGACTCAGAAACCAGCTGAGTTCCATTTACCTGAGCATAAGCCGCTATTGAACTCAATAGAAAAGCTCTGTAAAACTGTTCTGAAGCCTTTGGGATGTCAGCATTGTTTTCTTAAGGGGAAATCTTGCCTGACTAAGTAGTTGAAATTGTTTGTAGAATTAACAAGTAGGAAAGACAAACATGAGTCAGTGGATGTTGTTAACTTGGATTTTCAGAAGGCTTTGAACAAGGCGCTGCATTTTTAACATTATCTATTTATTCATTGATTTATTGATATACAATATGGAATAAGCACTTTCAGCCTTTCAGCCCTTCAAACCACGCTGCCCAGCAACCCCAGATTTAGCCCCAGACTAATCATGGGACAGTTTACAATGACCAATTAACTTATCAACGGGTACGTCTTTGGACTGTGGAAGGAAATCGGAGCACCTGGAGGAAACCCATGCATCATGGGAAGAACGTACAAACTCCTTACAGACAGCAGCAGGAATTGAACCCAGGTCACCTGTACTGTAAAATATTGTGCTATCCACTACTCTACCATGCTAAGGCTGCTAAACAAGATAAAAGCCCTTGAATAGTAAGGGCGTCAAAGGTGACAGGAAATGGGGTTGAGAGGGATAATAAATCAGCCATGATGGAATGGTGGAGAGGACTTGATTGGCCAAATGGCCTAATTCTGCTCCTATGTTTTATGGTTCAAAGAAGAGTAGCAAATTATTTCTTTACATGATGTTTCTGGCTGCTGAATAACTGGCAACAGATCATAATGGAAAAATAAATATTAACTTACTGTAGACTTCTCCTTTCCCACTACCTCCCCACCCCCTAACCACATGTGGTTGCTCTGTGAAAATTCAGCTGGCATTGGCATAATATCTGTTTGACCATCAGTCTGCTGTACTGACTTTCTTTCCAGCCCAACCCTGACTTTTTAACGTGCATGAGACTCTTGATAAAGATTTAGATTTGCAAGATCACACAAACACAAGCTGATCTTATTCTGACAAGAAATAAATCTTGGCCAAGGCCGTTTTGCAACTCTGATATGAATCGTATCATGAGATGCACAACATTCACCTGAAAAGATACCTAGATTTTTGCTATAAAGTCCCACCGGAAGCTCATATTTGATAGCTCAGCAACTTGAACGCTGGATATTTGAAACACAAACAGTAAGTTCTGGAAATAGTCAATGTGATAAATTCCAGTGGAGCTCAAAGTAAGCACCTTACCTTCCAATTGGACACAATGCAGTCCTCAAGACCCAACACAGAGTTCAATTGGAGATGGTGAACATTTCTGGCATTTTTATTCCAGATTGCCTGAATTCCTTTCATATTCCTCCCATAATTTTAGATAAATTTTCTGAACTTGCACTTTTGTGAGACTTTTGCTACCCTGTACATGAGTAATTCTTTCATTAATCTCTTCTGTCCCACAACCTGAAACTATTAAAGAACTTCCTTTATGTTCTCTTCTTCACTCCCACTTTATTTTCTTTTGCCTCATTTTCCAGCATAGGGCTTTTCTCCTTGGAGAGAAAGAAGATTAGAAGTGGCTTGATATAAGTGTAGAACAGGGACTCCTAACTTTTTTTGTGCCATAGACCCCCAAGTTGAGAACCCCTGGAGGCATAGATCGAGTGGACACCCAAAGATTTTTTTTTGCCAGGCTGGAAAATGGCTACCACAAGGAAGCATAAATTCTAGTTGTTTAGAGGAAACTATAGGAGGGATGTCAACTGTAGGGTTTTTTTTCCACAGAGCGGTATGCTGCCAGCTGTTGTGATAGAGGCAGATACATTAGGAACACTTAAGAGGCTCTTAGATGGGCACATGGATGATAGAAAAGTGAAGGGCTAAGTGGGCCGAAAGTGTTAAATCAATCTTAGAATCCGGTTAAAAGATCAACACAACATAAACACAAGAAAGTCTGTAGATGTTGGGAAATCCAAAACAACACGCATAAAATGCTAAAGGAACACAGGCACCATTTACGGAAAAGAGTAAATAGACGACATTTCAGAACAAGACGCTTCTTCAGGACTGAGCGAGAAGGGGGAAGATGCAACAATAAAAAAAAGTGGGAGGAGGGAAAAGAGACTAATAGGACAGAGATAGGTGAAGCCAGTTGGGTGGGAAAGGTAATGGGCTGGAGAAGAAGTAATCTGATAGGAGAGGAGAATGGACCATGGGAGAAAGGGAAGGAGGAAGGGATCTAGGGGAAGTAATAGGCAGGTGTGAAGAGGTAAAAGGCCAGATTGTGGAATAGAGGAAGTAGACAACTTAACTGGTTTAGATAAATTGAGTCAAAGAGCCTGCTTCTGAACATAGAACTTAGAACATAGAACAGTACTGCACAATACAGACCTTTGGCCCATGATGTTGTGTTGATAAAGAATAAGATTTCTCTTCCTCTACCATTTAATTTAAAATATGTTTATTTATTACCGTTCACAGTTTTGATAAAAGGTTGGAGAGTTGAATTGCTGACAGGTTTTCTCTCTTTTTGCCAGTCTGACCAGCTGAATATTTCTTGCAATAACACACACAACATGCTGAAGGAACTCAGTAGGTCAGCCTGTATCTATGGAAGAAACAGATACAGTAGATGATCCTAATAGATTTGCAGGTGAAGGGTAGCTTTACCCAAAAGCTGTCTGGGGCCCAGAATGAAGATGAGGGAGAAGGTGGATGGGCAGGTGTAGCACTTCTTCCACTTGCTGGGATCCATGCCAGGAGAGAGATTAGAGAGAAAAGATGAATGGACAAGGGAATCACAGAGAGAGCATCCCTGTGGAAAGTGAAGAGTGGGGGGGGGGGGGGTTGAGGTGAAGATGTGTTTTGTGGTAGGATTTCTTTGAAGATTGCGTAAGTTGTTGAGAATGATTTATTGGATGGAGAAGTACGTTTGAATTGAATTGACTTAATTATTTACATCCTTCATATACCTTTCCCCAGATGGTAGCAGCTGGAACTGTTTGTGGCTGGGGGGACTCTTGTCCCCAATGATCTTACAGGCCCTTTTTACACACCTGTCTTTGTGAATGTCCTGAATCATGGGAAGTTCATAACTACAGATGCGCTGGGCTGTCCGCACCACTCTCTGTAGAATGCTGCTATTAAGGGAAATAGAGTTCCGATACCAGGCAGTGATGCAGCCAGTCAGGATGCTCTCACTTGTGCCCCTATAGGAAGTTCTTAGGATTTGAGGGCCCATACCAAACTTGCTCAACCGTCCGAGGTGAAAGAGGGGCTTTTGTGCCCTTTTCACCACACAGCTGGTGTGTACAGACCACGTGAGGTCATCAGTGATGTGATTGCTGAGGAACTTAAAGCTCGGGTGGTAAGTGTGGTGGTAGATAAGGACAGGGGGAACTCTACACCTGTTAGGGTGGCGGGAAGATGGGATGAGGGCAGGTGTCCAAGAAATGGTGGAGATTCAAGTGAGGGCAGCACCAATGGTGGAGGAAGGGAAACGCTGTCTTTAAACGAGGAGGACATGTCTGAAAAGGAAAGCCTCATCCTGGGAACAGATGCAGCAGTGATAAAGGAATGGAGAAAAAGGAATAGCATTTTTACAGGTGACAGGGTAGGAAAAAGTGTGGTCAAGATATCTGTGATAGTTGATAAGTCTATAAAAGTTATCAGTAAGCAGTGTGTTACTGGAGATGGAGACAGAGAGATTGAGAATGGGGAGAGAAGTGTCAGAAATGAACCAAGTGAATTTAAAAGAAGGGTAGAAGTTGGAGGCAAAGTTGATGAAATTAACAAATTCTGCACAGGTGTATGAAGCAGCTCCAAAGTAGTTGTCAATGTAGCGCAGAAAGAGCTCGAAATCACTACCAGAAAAGGCTTGGAAAAGGACTGTTCTACATCATCTTCAAAAAGGCAAGCACAGCTGGGGCCCATGCGTGTGCCCATGGCTACACCTTGGGTTTTCTATGGAATCAGCTGTTTTTAGCCTTACCAGATTTCAACCCTCTATCCCTCACAACAATCACAGACACAATGTAGTCTCCATTCCATGTGCAACTGTGATCTCTTCGTGATAAACAAACACTTGAAAAAAACTGATAAAAAGTTTTAACCGAATTAAACCATATGGAAAATTAACCTTATACAACTTCCGTGAATCTACTTGAATGTTAAAATGCATCAGTGAGTATAAAAACAGTTTTCTGAAGGAGCTTTCACATCTGTTTCTGCAGTTCTCATCTCTCAATTAGGCTTTCTCAATCTCATTTTCTGGCGCCGTAACTCCCTCCCCCACAGTCTCTCACACTCTTGCACTTTCCATATGTTTTCTCTCTCTCTGCCTTCCAGAGATACACAGATCTTCACTGCTTCATAAACAGGCACTGAACAGCCTTACACTAAGGTTCATCACTCAACAATAATAGGCACCATTTTGCACTCTTCAAGGGTACAGTGCACACTCTGTGGAAAGCTTAGCTTTATTTGTCACATGTATGTTGAAACTTTGAAACATATGGTAAAATACACCACTTGCTTCAATGGAAATGTGCTGGGGGTAGCCCGCAAGTGTCAACAATCTTCCAGCACAACATAGCATGCCCACAACTTACTAACCCTATCACGGACATCCTTGGAACGTGGGAGGGAAAGGAGCACACAGTTTTAAACACCTAACTACATTAATACCTTTTGCCTACCAAAGATCCACATCTCTCTGTAGCAACTACTTGAAAGCTAACTAAAAGTTGTTGAGAGATGAAGTGTGAGGGAGTATCACACTGTATGACACTCTTCCAACTAACTGAATTCCGAGTCGAAAAAGTACATTTAATCCTTTATTACAAACCAACAGCAAAATCATTCAACTCTTCTGCAATTCATGTAAAACTAAAATGAGCAGGACGAGTGCAATTGGGTCAAATTCAAAGACAAGCAGTTAACAAAAAATATGCACTCCCTACTCATCCCTTCTCTATGTCACCATGCCGTTGAACAAATACAATATAGACAGACAATAACTAGATATGTGGCTCCTAGACGCTCCATTCTCTGCACATCCTTGTACCTATCAAGGGCCTCTTGAAGAGAAGGATCAACTTTATTCACCATATATATTTATATGTATTAGGAATTTGCTGTAATGTGTTGGTCAGGATACGTTATGCAACAGAAAAACAACAATATACCACAAATACAAAAAAAGAATAAAGATACAGAATAAAATGTGCATAAATACATAAGAACCATCGTGTATCTCAAACACTTTTATGGTGCTTGCTTCCACCAGCACCTCTGGCAACGCTTTCTGTGTAGTCTTCAAAACCCAATTACACCCATGTTACCAATCAACCTACTAACCTGCATGTCTTTGGAATCTGGGAGGAAATCAGATCACCCAGAGAATGTAGAAATGCCTTATAGACAGCAGCAGGAATTGAACCTGGATCACTGTGCTGTAAAGTGTTATGCTAACCGCTGTGCTATGATATCGCCCTGTGTTAAACGATTCTGGCATAGGTTTAGTAACCTTAGCCATTGCACATTTGATCCCTCACAGCCTTCCACTCTTTCATGATAGTCTCATATTATCTCAGCTAGTTTCTAACTATTTGCAGTGGGAAGCCCTGTTTAACCATCTGTGACCAAATTACACAGCATTTCCAACACTACAGCAGTGAACACACATCACAAAAAACCTAATTAGCTTTAAAGCATCTTATTCTATATTCTAGATTTTCTTGCAACCTAGAAGGAGACTATTTTGTCCTATAAAATCTGTGATAGCTCACGCAGCAATCTCATTCCTTGCAACTTCTCCCTGCATTCCCATGAATTCCAAGGTCCGGCAGTTGAATTGGAAGTCCAGAAGTCAAGGGCAGCTGACCATAACCAAGTCTGCAAAACACTGTGAGTCCTCTGGGGAAGTCAAGGCCTAATTTTTGCAGGCCCAAGTCCGAGTCTGAGTCCACTGGAGGCTGAAGACTGAAGAAGCCAGGTGATTCCGAGGTTAAACATAGAAAACCTACAGCACAATACAGGCCCTTCGACCCACAAAGTTGTGCGTGCGCACACACACACACACACCACCACCCCCCCCCCCCCCCCCACCTTTCAGCCTTCAGTGGTTTCACAGACTCGAAGCTCTGGTCATCGGGCCTCGATTTCTGGCCTCTGATCAACCTTCAGGATTCAATTATTGGTTTTAACCCAAGATTGGCCATGCAAGGTCTTTATTCCCTGGAGCCTTGGATACCGAGTGGTGACCATACAGAAATAGGAAAGATGGATACAATCAGACTTTTCTCCAGGGTAGAAGAGTCCAGAACTAGGGGACATAGGTTGAGGGTGAGATGGGAAAGATTTAAAAAGCACCCAAGGGCCAACATTTTCACACAGAGGTTGCTGGGTATATAGAATGAGCTACCAGATGAAGCAATGGAGGAGATACAGTAGAACTTGGATAAGCACATGAGGCAGTTGGGTTTAGGACAAATGCAGAAAAAAGCAACTAGTTGAATAGGATTATGATTGGCATAGATTCAATGGGTTGGAAGACCTGTATCTGTGCTGTATTTCTCAATGGGTTTATGATTCTATCCAGTCAGAATGAAACAAATTTATAACACATAGCATTGTTGTTGTATTCTTAGGCCACTGGAAAAGATAATACATTGCTGAAGTTACTGGGTAGCTGCCAGAGATCTGGAAGTTTTTAAAAAACTTTTTAAAGGTATACATTTAGCATGATAACTGGGCCTTTTGGTCCACTGAGCCTGTGCTGCCCGATTACACCCATCTGACCCACTAACCTATTAATTGTTACGTCTTGGGAGTGCGGGAAGAAACTGAAGTGTAACGGGGAGAACATACAAACTCCTTACAGACAGCAGCAGAAATTGAAGCCGGATTGCTGGCACTGTGAGCTGCTTCACTAATCACTATGCTACTATGCCACCTTTTCTGCTAAGGATGTTAAAAGTCATGTAATTAAATAAATCTGCAATGAAAAAATAAACTAATTTCTAGAAACCACAAAACAACAAGATTGCCATAAAATTCACCTCATTCACCAAAGCCCTTGACTTCAGATCCAGCAAGTTACTGATTATTTGCCATCTCTTTGGTTCCTGATGCTTACCACGCCAGCTATAAATTCAGGGTTCAATGTGGAACAGTAGGAATTAAGCCTGTGTTACTGACACTGTCAGATTTGGGCAGCAAGGAAACGTAACCGCAATGCTTTTACAGTTCGGGCCACCAGAGTTTTGAGTTCAATTATGACGTTATCTGTAAGGAGTCTATATGTCTCCCCTGTGGGTTGTGTGAGTTTTCTTCAGGCGCTCCAGTTTTGTCCCACAGTCCAAAGACGTACTATTTAGTAGGTTAACTAGTCATTGGTAAATGCCCCGTGTTAAGTTTGGGGTTAAATTGGGGGCTGCTGGGCGATGCGGCTTAAAGGGCCAGAAGGGCTTATCTGTGTTGTACCTCAGTCAATAAATAAATCAATAAATATGCACAAGCAAACTGCTGGAGGAACTCCGCAGGTCAGGCAGCGTCTGTGGAGGTAAAAGAATAGTCAGCATTTGAGGTTGAGATCCTGCATCAGTCCTGACCACCCACCCCCCCAGATCCCCAACAGCTACCTGACCCACTGAGTTCTTCCTCCTTCTTCTTCTTAAGCATGTCACCCCCACTGGGGTGCAGGCTGCTGACAACAGCTTCCCAGAATCCTCTGTCTTGGGCCAGTTTCTCAGCCTTTCAAAGTGTAGCCCATCAAAGAATCTTCCTCTCCCCAGGATGAGGACTCTGGCTCTTCTGTTGGTGTTTCTGTGGCACTGGGTTTTTACAGGATGGGGGTAGCAAAGCCCTATGGCCAACCCTTCTCCTTTCAGAGCAGAGCCTGGGGCTGTCCAAAGTGGAGCTACCGAGCTCCTCTAGCAATCTGCTTGTTTGCTTCAGGTCCCAGCGCCTGAGGTCCCTCATTCTTCCTGGAAAATTTCTTCAGATGAAACTGAGCACAGCAGGCTTTACACTCAGGTGCTGAGGAGATGATTCGCTGTGAAGGTAGAGGGTAGAATAAGGGAATCTACAGCCAAAACAAGGGGTCATGCATTTAAGCATGGGGGTGGCGCAATAATGTAGTTATTAGCTTGACCCTATAACAGTGTCAGTAACATAGGTTTAAATCCTACTATTCCACATTGAACCCTGAACTTATAGCTGGTGTGGTAAGCATTGCACCAATTACCATGCTACTGACCTGCCTTCTCTGCACTAACATGATGGCCCTCCACACTCTCATGCCACCCACCATAGTTTGGCTGATATCCCACTAAATCTTCCCTAATCCTTCTGTTCTTTGTAAGAAGTTTGTACGTTTTCCTCGTGACCACATGGGTTTCCTCCGGGTGTTCTGGTTTCCTCCCACAGTCCAAAGCCGTACGGCCCAGTAGGTTAATTGGTCCCATGGATGTATTTGGGCAGTGCAGGCTCATTGGGCCAGCAGGGCCTGTTACAATTCTGTATCTCTAAATAAATCAATACAAGTATTCATCCCAGTTGTGGATACAAGCTTTTTAGCCCAAACCCATCCAGGCCAGATATGGTATCCACTGGTCCGTCGCACTTTCTTGTGTTTGGTCCATATTTGGAGAGAGCAGAGGAGCAGCAGACATGCAGGAGCCCTAGCTAAGTTGGGGGCAGGCTGTTCCCTTCAGTGCAGTCCTTACTATTCACCCAGTGGAAGACATGCTGGATTATGTTCATTGTTTGTTGCACTGGTGAATGATAAGGAACTTCTGCGTGCTTGTTCTTGCAGAAACATGGCTCCAGGACAACATTCCATGCACCATAAATCTACAGGCCATGAGACTTGGGATATATTATTTTTTGTAACTGTTGTGATTTTCTGCTATCGTAATTATATGTGCTGTATGTGCCTTTTGCCGTATTTTGCACCTTAGCCCCAGACGAACGCTGTTTCATTTGAGTTTTCATGTGCATGGTTGAATGACAATTAACTGTGAGTTTGAGATTGAACATATTCCTCTAAACCCCTCCTACCCACATACTTATCCAAACGTCTTTTAAGTCCTTTAACTCCTTAGCAATCAAGGTGGAATTCAAACTGGCGTCTCCAATTCCAGTCAACATTCCAGGAGGGAGGAATTAACATTCCAGTAGGGAGGAATTACTCTCTCAGTGGGTTATGAATCTCTACAGTTCTTTTCCCAAGGGAGATGTGGAGACTAAGTTAATGGGATGAAATATTCTTGCCTTTTGTTGATAGTCTGGAAGAGAATCACTGGCACACTGCTCTTAAACATTTGTAGCTGTACTTGAGTACAAATAGGTTTTGGAGCAACCTTCCTCCAAAACACTCACACCTTTGTTCCCCATTGCAAGGACACTGTATGAAATTGGTGACTGCTGACAAAATGCTGCATCTGTGGAAATGAAAGGGGACAATAGGCCTGCTCCATCTGAAAATGGGGAGGAACATTATGCCCCTAACATCTAAAGTTTGACTTCCAGAAGTAAGGAATGTCTGTGGGGCGGGTAGCAAATCATCTGATCTCCTGCTCCACCATTAGGTTCAACTCAGGAACCAACTCCTATTGTACTAAGAAACCATTTAATAGTCTAATGACAGTTGGGTAGAAACTGACCTTGAGCCTTGTATTGCATGCTTTCAGGCTCTTATCTCCTGACGAATGGAAGGGGGAGAGTGAGAACGTTCAGGGTGGGCAGGGTCTTTGAATGTGTTGGCTGCTTTACTGAGGCAATGAGAAGTACAGACAAAGTTCACAGAGGGGAGGATGGTTTCTGTAATGCTCTGAGCCATGTCCATGAATCTCTGCTTCCATTCTGGTTTCAGCTACAGAGAAAAATTCACTCTATCCAGTCTAACAAGCCTTTTCAGCACCATTTCCTCTGGGGGAAACTAAATCAGCCAATCCTGTCCCAATTAAGATGCATATTGTCCCAAACAAACAAAGGGAATCCTGGCTATTTTCTCAATTATTTGGTGTTCTTTAAGAGTTGCCCCAATTAAGCAGATGTCCTGATTAACAGATAGCCAAAAAAAACAAGATCCATTTTACCTCCTCAAACTAGTCTCAGCTGCCTGTATTTTTTTAAGATTAGCTTTATCAAAGCATCACAACAGATAGTGAAATGCAAAATTTGCATCAAAGACGTGTTGGAGTCAGCCTGCTAGTGCTGCAATGCTTCCAGCACCAGTGTAGCATGCCCACAACTTGCTAAGCCAAACCAGGAGGGTTTTTGAATGTGGGTGAAAACTGGAAAATCTGGATGGGGCCCACACAGTCGTGGGGAGAACTCTTTACAGACAACAGAGGTAGCTGAACCCCGATCTAGTGCTAACATTGCGTCACTTGCACTACTGTGTCACCCATGCTACTATTCTGCACCACTTACCCCCAACCCAAGGTTTGGCCCATACCCCTCTGAACCTTTCCTATTCCCGAAATTGAACTTAAGGAATTTGTGTGTTCCCCCTGTGATGTGTGGGTTTCCTCCCACATTCCCAAGGTGTATAAGTTCGTAGGTTAATCGCATAACTGGGCAGCACGAGGTTGTTGAGCAAGAAGATAGATATCTGTCCTGGTGTCTTTAAATGTTCTTATTGGAGCCATGTCAACACTTCACCATGAATTCCTCCAAGAAATGATTCAGTGTAATATTGAACATTGGACATGCAACACAGACAGAGGTATTCATTCTACTGTGCATTGCCTCTTGTAAACAACCCATTTAGAACCCATTCCCTGCCTTTGAATCAATCTTCCCTTACCTGGATGGGCACATAGAGGGTTGGGGTTTAGACAAAGATAGCCTGAACAAAGGAAATTGGGACTAGCTAGGTGGGCATCAAAGTCAACAGCCAAAGTAAATTTATTATTAAAGTATGTTTTTGTTACCATATTCTACCTCAGATTCATTTTCTCGTGAGCAATCACAGAAAAATAAAGAAATCCAATACAATTTATGTAAAACCATACGTAAAAGAAAGCTGTCAAACAGCCAATGGGCAAAAAGAAGACAAATTGCGTAAGTAATAAATAAATAAATAATACTGAGAACATGAGTTGGAGAGTCCTTGTCAATGAGTCTGTGGGTTGTATAAAACAGTTCAGAGTTGAGGTGAAGGAATCTATCCAAGCCAGTTCAGAAACCCGATGGTTGGAGGATGATAACTGTTCCTGAACCCAGAGGTGTGAGACCTAAGGGTTCTGTATCTCCTTCCCAATGGTGGTAGGGAGAAGAGAGAGTGGACTGACTGGTGGAGTGGCATGGACTCTTTGGGCTGAATGGCTGGTATCTTAGCTGTGTTGCTCTGTGACTCTATGACACTGCATACATCCTATTCACTTTACAAGTTACTCTTGAATACTGTTCAGTACCTCTTTCAGGAAGGGCCTCCACATCACAACATCCCACTGCACAAGTCAATTGTTCCTTTTATCTTCCTTAGGATATTTCTCTGTTATCAGAAATATTTGTCCATTCTGGAGAAACAGCCTTTTACTTCCTGCTCTTATCTACTGTGTGATTGTCATTTCCATCAGTTGTCTTGGATCACATTTTTGATCATTGGGCTCTCTTCCAGGAAAGGTTGCACTTGTACAGAAGGGACTGTTGCACCTGAATGGGGGAGGGGGGCTAATATCCTTGCAGGAAGGTTTGCTAGTGCTGTACTGGGCAGGCGTGGGGTTTAACTAGAGTTGCAGGAGGATAGGAACCAGAGTGCCAGGGCAGATAGTGAAGTGGCACATACAAAATGCTGGAAGAGCTCAGCAGATCCATGGAAATGAATGAGCTGTTGACATTTTGGACTGGAAAGGAAGGGGAAAGATGACAGGATAAGGTAGGTGGGAGGGAAAGGAGGCTAACGAGAAAGTGATAGGTGAAGCCAAGTGGGTGGGAAAGGTAAAGGACAGGGAAAAAGATTGTGGGAAAGATGTTGTTGAGCCTACATACAAAGAATTGAAAGGTTGAGCATGCTGATAATAATACTCTAGGTTGCGTTTATGAGCGTCTATGAACACTGAGCGTCATAGGAAGTCATTCCTGCTTGTGGCCATCAAACTTTACAACTCCTTCCTCGGAGTGTCAGACACTCTGAGCCAATAGGCTGGTCCTGGACTTATTTCCACTTGGAATAATTAACTTATTATTATTTAATTATTTGTGGTTTTATATTGCTATATTTCCACACTATTCTTAGTTGGTGCGACTGTAACGAAACCCAATTTCCCTCGGGATCAATAAAGTCTGTCTGTCTGTCTGTTTGTCTGTCTGTCAATGAAAGGAGTATTGTAGGAAAGGTGATAAGCTTCGAGTATGGATCAGCATGTGAAATTATATAAACAGCATCGTCTTTCTGGAAAATCTGTAGAGAAGAACAATTCGAATCTTAGGCTCGTCTCCACTGTTTGTATTCAGTGGTGTTCAACTCAGAGTAATCAGAAGTGGTGTTGGACTTCACAGCAATACCCTGGAACCCTCTGCCGCTGATGTTTGCATGTTGGGATTGATCCTCCCTAATGTTGTGGCCAGGTGTGCGGTGATGCATGTTACATGCGGTGAAATGACTTGGCCCTAATGAAAACAGTGCTGCCACAGGAAGAGTGATACGTAAAGCTCTGACCCCCTAACCCATTCCACCCCATTCAGCAACGAGGGCTCCTCCTTCCCCCAAACCCATTCTTTGCCCCACTAATGCAAAACCGATTACAGAGAATAAGCAGTTTAGCAGTTGTCCTGCAGGAAGGAGAGGAAATGCTTTTTAGATTGGCTTCCAGGTAATTTGCTTCATTGAGCATCTGAGATGGCTATTTGCAGTACTTTGGACTCCAGGAGAGGAGCCATGCTTTCTGTGGTTGTTACTGAGTGCCTGACCCCTCTCTCTGCTAAAATCATTTCTTCAGCTCAAGTTTCTAGGAATTCATTTTGTTATGATTTCCAGTGCTGGAGTTATATTTCATAGAATTATAAATTTATGGAGTACTATTTTAGAGGAAGGGGCCATTCAGCCCATTGTCTTCAGAAGAGGGTGTTGTAGGTGACAGAATAATGAGGGCTAATAACTAGCAAATAGTGATGTGGATTGTGTGAGTGTGACATACTCTCACACACACACGCATACACACACACACATACACTCATACACACACACATATACACACACACTGACATACTCTCACACACACACTCTCTCCCACACTCTCATACACACTCACACACACCCACATTCACACACTCCCACCACACACACTCACTACCCTCAGAAAAGGTGGAGACATGAAGTACAGCAGGGATAACACCATAACTAGGGTAGCACAGTAGTGCAGTGGTTAGCACAGCACCTTATAGTACCAGCGACCGGTGTTCAGTTTCCGTTGCTGCCTGTAAGGAGCTTGTACAGTCTTCCCAACATGGTCACTGGTAACTGGCTTTGTAATTTTCCCTGTGATTAGGCTATGGTTAAATCAGGGTGATTTCTGGGTGGCACGGCTTGAAAGACCTATTCTGTACTTGATCTCCTTTCACGTATCATGGCAGCTTGCAGGATGAAGATTATTTTTCAAGGAACTCTTAACTTTTAATGAGAACGTGGGTTTCACCTTGTGGTCCAGGATTTAGTTTTTAATTAGTTGAGAGTTGAAAGTCAGGTTTATTCTCGTGGGCATGCATACACAGAGCATAAAACTATGAAAAGCAGCAGCACACTATGTTAACAAATATGACAAGCATAATTTAATACAAATTAATATTAATTATGCATATTACACAACCAAATGAACACAATGATACTAGTGCAAGTTGAGAGAATGAAGTATAGTCCAGGGTAGTGTTAAGGATTTTCAGGTCTTTTTAAGAAAATAATGGCAGAGGGAAAGAGGCTGTTGTTGAACCTTGATGTGAGTGTCTTCATACCCCTGCTGCTCTTGCCCGAAAGCAGTGGCAAGAAAAGGGCATGGTCCAGATGGTGGGTGACCCTGATGATGGCACAGTATCAGACATATTGTGAGTTATTATGGACGACCTAAGTGGGTTAAGCGGTATCTGTGAGGAAAAGGATTTACTGACTATATAGTACTGTGCATAAGACGTAGGCAGATATATATAGGATGCCCAAGACTTTTGCACAGTACTGTACTCATCAACGTGAGGCAGAGAGCAAGTTTGTAAATATGGTGGGTGTAAAGGATGTCGGGAATGGTGATGGCGGAGTGTCACGTGAGGGGTATGAGACAGGTGGCAGAGAAGGAGTGCCAGGGCAGAGGTTTGCGCAGGTGCAGCTACACCCAGCCCTAAGATACAAAGCAAGGTAACTTGATTCCAGACAATCAGTTTATTGATCATTACAGAATTTCACTTTGGTGCTTTTCACTCCCTCCCCTCCCCCTTCCCCTTTTCCCAATCATGATTCCCCTCTCCCCGGCCCCTTCCCACTCCTAGACCACAATAGAGATCCATATCAGAATGAGGTTTATCATCACTCACATATGCCATGAAATTTGTCTTTTTGCAGCAGCAGTACAGTGCAATACATAAAATTACTATAAATGACAATTAGACCATGAGATACAGGAGCAGGATTAGGTCATTTCAGTCTACTCTGCAATTTCACTATGGCTGATCCATTTTACCCCAATCTTCTGCCTTCTCCCCGTATTCCTTCAAGCCCTGACTAGTCAAAAATCTGTCAAACTTTGTCTTAAATGCACCTAACGACTTCGCCTCCACAGCTGCCTGTGGCAATGAATTCCACAACTTTGGAATCCCAACACACTCTGGCTAAAGAAATTCCTCCTCATCTCCATTCTAAGAGGACACCCCTCTACTCTGAGGCTGTGTCCTCTGATTTTAGACTCCTCCACCAGCAGAAATATATCTCCACATCCAATCTATCAGGGCTTTTCAACCTTCAATATGTTTCAATGAGATCACCCCTCATTCTTCTGAATGAGACACGTACATTCAAACACTGTTCATAGAGTTCAGTATTCAACATAATCATCCCTCAGAAAATGTTTGGAAAGCTGAGCCTTCTGGGCCTGAGCACCTCCCTCTGCAACTGGATCCTAGACTCCCTGACTGGGAGATCTCAGTCAGTCCGGATCGGGAGCAGCATCTCCAACACCATCACACTGAGCACAGGAGCTTCCCAGGGCTGTGTGCTCAGTCCACTGCTGTTCACTCTGCTAACCCACGACTGTGCTGCAACACACAGCTCGAACCACATCATCAAGTTCGCCGATGACACCACAGTGGTGGGTCTCATCAGCAAGAACGACGAGTCAGCTTACAGAGAGGAGGTGCAGCAGCTAACGGACTAGTGCAGAGCCAACAACCTGTCTCTGAATGTGAACAAAACAAAAGAGATGGTTGTTGACTTCAGGAGGGCACAGAGCGACCACTTCCCACTGAACATTGACAGCTCCTCGGTAGAGATCGTTAAGAGCACCAAATTTCTTGGTGTTCACCTGGTGGAGAATCTCACCTGGTCCCTCAACACCAGCTCCATAGCAAAGAAAGCCCAGCAGCGTCTCTACTTTCTGCGAAGGCTGAGGAAAGTCCATCTCCCACCTCACCCCCCCATCCTCATCACATTCTACAGGGGTTGTATTGAGAGCATCCTGAGCAGCTGCATCACTGCCTGGTTCAGAAATTGCACCATCTCGGATCGCAAGACCCTGCAGCGGATAGTGAGGTCAGCTGAGAAGATTATCGGGGTCTCTCTCCCCACCATTAAGGACATTTACACTACACGCTGCATCGGCAAAGCAAACAGCATTATGAAGGTCCCCACACACCCCTCATATAAACTCTTCTCCCTCCTGCCATTTGGGAAAAGGCACCGAAGCATTCGGGCTCTCACGACCAGACTATGTAACAGCTTCTTCCCCCAAGCTACCAGACTCCTCAATACCCAGAGTCTGGACTGACACCAACTTACTGCCCTCTACTGTGCCTATTGTCTTGTTTATTATTTATTGTAATGCCTGCACTGTTTTATGCCCTTTATGCAGTCCTGGGTAGGTCTGTAGTCTAGTGTAGTTTCTTTCTGTGTTGTTTTCACGTGGTTCAGTCTAGTTTTTGTACTGTGTCATCTGTGTCATGTAGCACCATGGTCCTGAAAAACGTTGTCTCAGTTTTTACTGTGTACTGTACCAGCAGTTATGGTCGAAATGACAATAAAAAGTGACTTGACTTGACTTGAATTCCAGTAAGCACTGGTCCAGAGCCATCAAATGCTCTTCATATGACAAGCCTTTCAATCCTTGAATCATTTTCGTGAATCTCCCTTGAAACCTCTCCAATGTCCATGCATCCTTTCTAAGATAAGGGGCCCAAAACTGCTGACAATACTCCTAGTGAGGCCTCACCAATGCTTTATAAAGCCTCAACATTACATCCTTGCCTTTACATTTCAGTCCTCTTGAAATGATTGCTAACAATGCATTCATCCTAAGTGAATCCTCATCACAATCTCAACCCGCAAATTAAACTTTAAGGAATCCTGGACAATGGCTCTCAAGTACCTTTGCATCTCAGATTTTTAAATTTTCTCTCCAGTTAGAAAATAGACTACCTTTTTATTTCTTCTATCAAAGTCCATGACCATACACTTTCTGAAATGGTATTCCATCTGCCAATTCTTCGCCCATTTTATAAATCTATCCAAGTCCTTCTGTAACCTCTCTGCTTCCTTAAAACTACCTGCCCCTTTCTTTGTATCATCCACAAAATTTGCCAAAAAGCTGTCAGTTCTGTCATCCAAGTCATTTAACGTAAAAAGATGCAGTCCCAACGCAGACCGCTGTGGAACATCGCTATTCACCGGCAGCCAAACCTTTATTCCCACACTTTGCCTCCTGCTGATCAGCAACTGCTATATCCATGTTAGTATCTTTCCTGTAATACCAGGGGCTCTTAATTTGTTAAGCAGCCTCATGTGTGGCACTTTGTCAAAGGCCTTTAGATAATCCAGACACACACAAGAACCACCAGTTCTGTTTTGTCTATCCTGCTTGATATTTCTTCAAAGAATAAAAAAGATTTGTCAAGGAAAAATTTTCCCTTGAGGAAACTGTGCTGAGTATGGCCTATTTTATCATGTGCCTCCAAGTATCTCTAAACCACATCCTTAACACTTGACTCCAATATCTTCCCAACCACTGAGGTCAGACTAACTGGCCTATTGTTTTCTTTCTTCTGCCTTCTTGAAGAATTACATTTGCAATTTTACATTCCTCCAAAACCATGTCAGAACCTAGTAATTCTTGAAAGATGATTACTCTTGCCTCCATAATCTCTTCAGCAACCTCTTTCAGAGCCCAAAGGTATAGAGCATCTGGTCCAGGTGATTTATCTACCTTCAGACCCTTCAGATTCCCAAGAATTTTCTCCGTAGCAATGGCAACTTCTGCCCCGACACTCTCAAGCTTGTGGCATTCTGCTGGTATCTTCCATAGTGAAGAATGATGCAAAATTCTTTTTGTAGACTGGGAAAAATACCCACACGCAGGACAACAAATATTTTTCGGGTCTTTAATTCCTTTATCTGTTCTAGATGTTTTTATGCAGCAAAAGTGTATCAATATAAGAACAAGGTGAATTTTAAAAGAACACAGTTCTGCTGTTACAATCTCTGCTTAATTTTGGTCCACACCCTTGTTATTTAAGCAGCATGAAAATAAATAAATTCTAAAAAAAATACAAATAATATTAGAATCCCACCAAACCTGTACCTTATAGACATCAAAAAATGAATAAATACATCTCATCTTAACTAAGAGATATACTCACTTCGGCACACATGTGCTTAACTTCCAAACACGTATAGGCTAGACCTTGAAGTGAGTTTTTCTTGCTCACGCTAGTGAACAGAGATTAACACATTCACATTACTCTGTTACATTCACATTTGGTCATGAAACAATAAAGAAAGATAAAAATAAACTTTCACAAAAACTTTTAGAATATGTTGCCTTGGAGTTTAAATTATTAAAAAGGTTAACCTACTGGGCCAACAAATAAATTCACACAACCATGCTATCCAACACCAATATCTTACTCGCAAAAATCTGAAGCATCCTTGAGTAGAACATGTCAAATTACCAATATTCTAGATTTACAAACAAGAGTAAACAAACTTATATGGATGTTGTCAGATATTACTTACCTTTCCTCACTAAACCTGGGAAAAGCACTCGAACGTCGTTCTCTTTAGAACATGGTAACTCTTTGTTCTACTGCACCCATGCAAAATGTCACCGCTTTCCCTTAAAGGCACTGACAGCCATTTTAGCATTATCAGGGTGAATACATAAGTGCACTTTAACAATAAAAAATTATATTCAACGGTCACCTGGTTACTTACGTACTTAGTTCTTCCACCATTTCATTGTCTCCAATGACCATCTCTCTAGAATCATTTTTCAGCGGTCTGATATCCGCTCTCACCTCTCTTTTACACTATGTATCTGAAGAAATATTTGATATTCTTTAATATTATTGGCTTATTTTTATATTCCATCTTTACCTTCTTAATGACTTTTTAGTTGACTTCTGTTGGTTTTTAAAAGCTTCCCAATCCTCTAACTTCCCATTAATATTTGCTGTATTATAGTAATAGTATTCATGGGTTCACAGTCTATTCAGAAATCTGCTGGCAGAGGGAAAGGGTGTTTCTAAAATATTCCTCTGTGTTGTCAGGCTCCTGTACCAGCTCCCTGATGGTAGTTTTGAGAAGAGGCATGTTCCAGGTGATGGGGTGCTCTATGACGGATGCCATCTTCTTGAGGCATCGTCTTTCGAGGGTGTCCTCGATGCTGAGGAAGATGGTGCCCATGATAGATCTGGCAGAGTTTACAATCTTCTGCAGCTGCTTCAAATCCTGCACGTTGGCCTCTCCACACCAGCCGATGATGCAACCAGTCGGAATGCTCTCCGCAGTAGATTTGTAGACACTTTCTGGAGCCTTGGTTGACAAAGTAAATCTCACCCATGCCAGTGAGGTAAATGTTAACAGTGATTTTAATGAACAGTGAAGCAGTTCTAGGGAGGTACAAGTCCTAATCCTACTTCATATTTCCATGAATACACGTGGCTGAATGCTGGAATCTGGAGCGACAAACAATATGCTGGAGAAACTCAGTGGGCAAAGCAACACCGGTGGGGGAAAGGAATTGTTTATACTGACAATTTATCTTCCACCACAATGCTGCTCGACTGCAAGAATCTGTGGACAGAGCTTAGCATGTTATAGAGATTAACACCCCTCTAAGGACTCTGCCTATGCTTCTTGCCTTATTAAAGCAGTCAACATAATCAAAGGCCCCACCCACCTCAGACATTTTCTCTTCTCCCCTCTCCCATTGTACAGAAAATACAAAAGCCTGAAAGCACATTCCACCAAGTTCAAGGACAGTTTCTATCCCACTGCGATCATACACTTGACTGGACATCTTGTGCGATATGATGGACTCTTGACTTCACAATCAGCCCCGATTACTTTATTATTTATTTGCACCGCACTTTCCCTGCAGCTTTTACACCCGTATTGTTACTGTTTTACCTTGATGCACTGTGTGATGATCTGATCATTATCAGGAAAGAAACACGGATGGTAGTTGGCCTCCCAGGTGTCAGGGTCTGGGATGTTTCTGATTGTGTCCACGATATCCTGAAGTAGGAAGAAGAACAGCCAGAGGTCGTGGTACATATTGGTACCAATGACATAGGTAGGAAAAGAGAGGAGGTCCTGAAAACAGAAGACTGTCACGAGGTGGGGACAAGGGTGCTGGGAGAGGACCCACACGCAGGACACAAACTCGTCTTTCTGAAGTACAATAAAATAGCGTTTATTACTTGCTACACAGAAGATTGGGAAATCGAGGACAAAGAGAAACGTGAACCTCGAACTAGGGGACTAGGGACTTGGATCGCCGCGGACCTGGGACTTGGACAGGGTGGAACATGGACAGCCGCAGACCTTGGACTTGGACAGGGGGAGCATGGACAACCGCGGACCTGGGACTTGGACAGGGTGGAACATGGACAGCCGCGGACCTGGGACTTGGACAGGGGGAGCATGGACAACCGCGGACCTGGGACTTGGACGGGGGAGCATGGACAGCCGCGGACCTGGGACTTGGACGGGGGAGCATGGACAGCCGCGGACCTTGGACTTGGACCCTGGGGACTGGGACCTTGATTCACCGCCGTCAGACACTTGGATACCATGGATCGCTGCAGCCAGAAACGTGGACACCAAAACACAGGACAAGGAATCTTGAACCAGGACTCCGCCTTCAGCTCAGGCACCGAGCCGCGACTCTTCGAGGGTAGACATGGACAAGGGGCATAAACGTCGAGTCAGGACTCCGCCTTCAGCTCAACCCTGGTAGATTGACCTTGCCCGGACCCACTCTGGTGACGGAAGGTGAATTGCTGGCTGGATCACTCTGGCTTGTCGTGGCGGTGGCGACCTGCGAAGGCTTCTTAACACTCTCGCCCCGAATGGCTAAAGCCAGGGGCTTATAAGCTGCCGGTTCGGGTCGAGGGTAGATTACCTTGATTGCCAAGTACAAGGGACGCGTGAAACGGAATTAAAAGGGAACAAGGCGTCAATGGTCCGGATCGCAACTTAACTAAATTTAAAGGGGAACTGATCCGGACCATGACAACTACAGGGAGTTAGGAAGGAATTTGAGAAGCAGGACATCAAAGGTAGTAATTTCGGGATTACCACCTGTGTGTGCTACGTGACAGCGAGTATAGGAATAGAGTGAGGTGGAGGATAAATACGTAGCTGAGGGATTGGAGCAGAGGACAGGGATTCAGATTTCTGGATCATTGGGACCTCTTTTGAGGTAGGCGTGACCTGTACAAAAAGTGCAAATTGGGAATTGCATGGCAGCACTGCTCCAGGGGCTGGAAGGTTCTATTCTATGTTGTATCTTGATTAATAAATAACCAAACAGTTTGCAAGATTTTATTCACTGTATATTGTTACATGTGACACTAATAAACCAATACTAATGCAGTTATGTTTCCAACTATAGTTGACTACTTGAGGCAAAGACAGCGTCTGAGGTGCAGATGTCTCCTTCTAATATCGACAGTGACTGCACCATTTGCCAGGATAGGTTTCTGGGCACTTATTTTGTGGTTGTGTTCTGTTTTGGATATTCCTGGCCAGTTCAAAAATTCCACAATTCACCATGTTGTTTGTCCTTCTTGGCTCCACAGTTGGATTGCCATACACAACTCGGTGCCTTCCCGAAGCAGATCTCCAGGAAGATCTCGCTTGGGGTCAAATATTGCCCAATCCCATTTTTACCATTCCAAAGTTTAATGACCAAAAACACAAGAGATTCTGCAGATTCTAGAAATCCAGGGCAGCACACACAAATTGCTGGAGGAACTCAGAATGTCAGGACCTGATGAAGGGTTTCTGCCCGAAATGTCAACTGTTTATTCATTTTTTATAGATGTTGCCTAATCTGCCAAGTTCCCACAGTATTCTGTGTGCGTTGTTCAAAATTCAGTGTAAGTTTATTATTAATGTATGTGTATGTAACCATATAACACCTTTGGATTAATTTGCTTGCAGGCATTGATGAAAAAGACTGACAAGAAATAAATACAGAAAAGAAGATAAATTGTGCACATTAAAAAAAAGAAATAAATAATACTGAGAGCATGAGTTAGAGAGTTCTTGAATGTGAGTCCATAAGTCAGAAACAGAGTCAAGAGTCTTGTATATCATCACTAGCATGTGTCACAAAATTTGTTAACATAGCAGCAGCAGTACAAAGCAATGCATGATTATATTGAAAGAAAAATAAGTAAATCACTTAGAGTAAGTATATACATGTACATTAAACAGTTAGATTAAAAATAATGCAAGGCAGAAATAACATATAAAAAGTGAGATAGTGCTTATGGGTTCAATGTCCATTTAGGAATCGGATGGCAGAGGGGAAGAAGCTGTTTCTGAATCACTGAGTGTGTGCCTTCAGGCTTCTGTACCTCCTTCTTGATGGTAACAATGAGAAGAGGGCATGTCATGAGTGGTGGGGGTCCTGAATAATGGACGCCGCCTTTCTGAGGCACTGATCCTTGCAGAAATCTTGGATACTACGGAGGCTAGTACCCAAGATGGAGCTGAGTAATTTTACTCCTTTCTGTAGCTTCTTTCGGTCTTGTGCAGTAGTACCCAACCCCAAGCTGGACAGTGATGCAGCCTGTCAGAATGCTCTCCACGGTACACTTATAGAAGTTTGAGTATCTTAGGAGGCAAACTAAAACACTTGAAATTTGTGGAGTTAGATCAGTGTTGAGGTGAATGAAGTTATCCATGCTGGCGCAGGAGCCTGATGGTTGTCGGGTATTAATTTCCCTGATCCTGGTGGTGTTGGGCTTAACTCTCCTGTACCTCCAGCCTGATGGCAGTATGCCAGGCCTACTCCACATTATTTGTTTTGGCTAGATCCTCTTTCATACCAGCCCACCAACGACCAAGTCAGCACTTAAGCCTGAGTTCAGTCTGGCATGTGTAGACATTTTTACCAGATAAGCTCACTATGGCATCAGTGGAGGTTTCTGATAGAGTTCTGATGCTTGAGTCATCAGTGGTTGGAGACTAGATGTGTGGACTGTTATTGAGCGAACAATCAGATCACTACCGAAAGACAAGAATACTCTGTTTGAAGAGAGAATTTAAAAAAAAACAAGGAGTAAGTCTGGAATACCACTGACGCCAGGGTTTTGTAGGTTTGGCATTGAAGCTTGGGCCCTGGAACTCATCCTAGAAGTTTGGCAACCTGAGCGGTTTTACTGAACAAACTTTAGAAAGAGTCAAAGATCTGGGGCAATGCATACAAAATGCTGGAGAAAATCAGCAGGTCAGGCAGCATGTATGAAAATGAATGAATAGTCGACGTTTTAGGCCAAGGATGGGAAAAGAAGGGGGAATATCCCAGAGTAAGAAGGTGGAGGAAGGGAAGGAGGACAGCCTAAAAGATGATAGGTGCAGCCAGGTGTGTGGGGGAGGGAGATGAAGTAAAAAGCTGTGTGGTTTTAAGTGGAAAAGGCAAAGGGCTGGAGAAGAAGGAATCTGATAGGTGAGAAGAATGGACCATAGGAGAGAGGGAAGGAGGACAGGCAAGAGTGGGAGACGATTAGCGGCTGAGGGGAAGAGGTAAAAGTCCACAGTGGGGAATAGAAAAATAGGGAAGGAGAAAGGAAGAAATACAGGAAGTTTGAGAAATCAGTGTTCATGCCTCAGGTTGGAGGCTGTCTAAATGGAATATGAAATGTTGCTCTTCTGTCTCATTGTGGCAGAAGAGGAAGCCATGGACTGCATGTTGCGATGAAAGTGGGGATAGGAATTAAAATAGTCAGCCACTGGGAAATTCCACTTTTTGTGGACTGAGTGGCAGTACTCAGATCTAAAAGATATTAAAAGATATTGTAGGAGCATTGGAGGGGGAAAATGATCCCACTCAGAGGGCACAGATAGTGCTGTAAGTGTTGATGCAGCATTTGTGAAGACAAATAAACTGTCGACATTTTAGACCAAAACCCTTTATCAGGACTGGAAGAGAAGGGGTAGGGAGCTGGAATAAGAAGGTAGGGAAAGGGAGAGGGATACAAGAGAGAAGCTGTTAGGAATGCATTGCAACAAATACAAAATGCTGGAGGAACTCAGCAGGTCAGGCAGCATCTATGAAGAGAAATAGAACCATAGAACATTACAGCACAGAAACAGGCCTTTTGGCCCTTCTTGGCTGTGCCGAACCATTTTTCTGCCGAGTCCCACTGACCTGCACCTGGACCACATCCCTCCATACACCTCTCATCCATGTACCTGTCCAAGTTTTTCTTAAATGTTAAAAGTGAGCCCGCATTTACCACTCATCTGGCAGCTCATTCAGCATCTGGTGGAAATCCACGCAGTCAAGGGGATTCAGGTCGAGACCTTTCATCAGGACGCTGATGCAGACTTAGTTGTAATAGTTCAGAGAAGTTTGGACAGGTACGTGATTGGGAGGCGTTTGGAGGAATATGGTCCAGATGCAAGTAAATGGGACTAGGCATTGACTTGAAGGGCTGCTGGGCCTGTTTCTATGTTGTAGTTCTCTATGACTCTAAGTCAGGGGTTCCCAAACTGGGGCCCACAGACTCCTTGCTTAATGGCATTGGTCGATGGCATGAAAGAGTTTGGGAACCCCTGCTCTAAGTAAAACAGCTGGTAGAATACTGTTTTACAGCTTGAAAGTTCAAAGTGCTTTTGCTATCAAAGTATGTATTATACCACATACCACCGTGAGATTAATTTTCTAACAGGCAGCCACAAAACAAAGAAACACAATAGGATTCTACAAAAAAATAACCACATTGCTAAGACCATCAAACATCCAGTGTTCGAATAAAAGAATAAATTATGTAAGCAAATACCACAAAGGACATGAACCACAAATTATACGCAGTAAGTGTCCACAGCCACAGAGCCAGTTCAACACTGGGACGAGTGCAGCTGTTATGTCAGTCCAGTGCTGAGGTGAGTAAACCCTCACGATGTAGTGAGTTTGGTCTTTCTTGGCACTTCAATCTTTTTAATCTGGCTCTAAACTTAAATATACTAAACATCGGTTCATTTTTTTAAACTTTCCCACCACTTCAAACTGGCCCGAAGTTTCAATCCTGCCCAAAGACTCAACCCCGCTGCTGACTGGGTGGAATTTGCATGTCCTCCCTGTGACCACGTTGGTTTTGTCTGGGTGGTCCAGCTCACTGGGCTGTGCAGATTGGTAGGTAATATTGGCCAGTGGATAGTGCCCCTCGTGTCCCTACTGCTCCTAGTGCAGTTGGAGGGGAACCATTCTTCACCCCACCACTGACACACTGTGGCAGCAACTCATACCATCTACAAGGTGCACTACAGCAACTCACCACGACTCCTGAGGCAGCTCATTCCAAGCCCTCCACCTCCACCAGCTGGAATGACAAGGACAGCAAAACCATGGGGAACACTGCCAACACACACCATCCCAGCTTGGCCCTTCATGGCAAACACCATCCTGACTTAGAAATATATTGATATATCTTTATATGGCTGGGTCAAAACCCTGGAACTCTCTCTCTGATAGCGTTGTGGATATACCCACACCTCAGGACTGCATTGGTTACAGGAGGCAGCTCAGTATCACCTTCAGAAGGGCAAATAAATGCAAAGCCCACATCCCTTCACATCGCCTCATCAGCCACCCTGCCAGTCTCCCTTGGAATATTATGGTTTTCAGCGAGATCTCTGCTCCTTCATCTATACTTTAATCTATCCAAACGTTTCAAATAAAATATCTGCAATTTCACGCACCTATCCAAGAGGCTCTTAAGTACCTCTAACATATGTTGCTCCAGCACTACCCTGGTAGCGCATTTCAGGCACTCACTAGATAGATAGATAGATAGATAGATACTTTATTCATCCCCATGGGGAAATTCAACTTTTTTTCCAATGTCCCATACACTTGTTGTAGCAAAACTAATTACATACAATACTTAACTCAGTAAAAAATATGATATGCATCTAAATCACTATCTCAAAAAGCATTAATAATAGCTTTTAAAAAGTTCTTAAGTCCTGGCGGTAGAATTGTAAAGCCTAATGGCATTGGGGAGTATTGACCTCTTCATCCTGTCTGAGGAGCATTGTATCGATAGTAACCTGTCGCTGAAACTGCTTCTCTGTCTCTGGATGGTGCTATGTAGAGGATGTTCAGAGTTATCCATAATTGACCGTAGCCTACTCAGCGCCCTTCGCTCAGCTACCAATGTTAAACTCTCCAGTACTTTGCCCACGACAGAGCCCGCCTTCCTTACCAGCTTATTAAGACGTGAGGCGTCCCTCTTCTTAATGCTTCCTCCCCAACACGCCACCACAAAGAAGAGGGCGCTCTCCACAACTGACCTATAGAACATCTTCAGCATCTCACTACAGACATTCAGTGCAAAAATTAAATCAGAACCAGACCAGCTTTAATATCACAGGCATAAATTTGTTGTTTTTTGGCCATAGTACATTGCAATACATGTTAGTAAAATCTCTAAGTTACAATGAAACATTTATGTAAAAATAAATTAAGTAAGTAGTACAAAAAGAGAGGAAGAAAAAACAGCGAAATAGTGTTCATGGGTTCAATGTCCATTCAGAAATCAGATGGTAGGGGGGATAAAGCTGTTCCAGAAAGACTGCCTGTGTGTTTTCAGGCTTCTGTACCTCCTTCCTGTCGGAGGCAGTGAGAAGAGGGCGTATCCTGGATGGTGGGGCTCTGTAATGATGGATGCTGCCTTCTTGAAGGTGTCCTTGTTGCTGGAACGGCCAGTGTCCATGAAGGAGCTGGTTGTAGCTTTCTGCAGCTTTTTCCGTTCCTGTGTAATGGCCCCCTGCGTACCAGATGGTGATGCAACCAGTTAGAATGCTCTCCACGATACATTTCTAAAGTCTCCTTAAACTCCTGAATGAAACATAGCCACCATTGTGCCTTCTTCGTAATTGTATCAATATGATGGACACAGGATACATCTTCAAAGATGTTGAAGCCCAGGAACTTGAAACTACTTACCCTTTCCACTGTCAATCCCTCGATAAGGACTGGTGTGTGTTCCATCAACTCTCCCTTCCTGAAGCCCATAATCAAGTCCTTGGTCTTACAAACATTGAATCCAAGGTTGTTGTTGCAACGCTATTCAAGCAACAGATCTATCACGGCCCTGTATACCATCATCTGAAATTCTACCAACAATAGTTGTGTCAGCAAATTTATAGATGGCATTTGGGCTGTTGCTAGCCACATGGTTGTAGATGTAGACAGAGTAAAGCGGTGGGTTAAGCACACATCCTTGAGGTGCATCAGTGCTGATGTCTGCGAGTAGGAGATGCTGGTTTTGAACAGCACAGATTGTGGTCTCCTGGTGATCCAGTTGAAGAGGGAGACACAGAGCCCCAGGTTCAAGGTTTAAGGTGCATTTATTTTTAAAGTATGTATGCAGTATACAAATCTAAGATTCATCTTCTCCGGACAGCCACAAACAAAAGAAAACCTTGGAAACTGTTCAATGAAAAACATCGAACCCCATGCACCAAAAACCCAAAATTGCACAAACGGCGACAGAAATATTAACACCCTTCCATATGCAAAAAACAAATTATGCAAATGACAACAAAAACATCAACCTTCTCCCCCCATGTGCAAAAACAGCCACAAGAAAGAATGGGCGGAAACCACAGAATACAAAAACATAAAACTGAAGGAGTCTGTTTGAACTTGACTCCAATCCATAAGTCACAGGCGCAGAACTTTGGTACCATAAGACCATGAGAACATAATGCCTGATCCTGGATCCCACTCAACCCCATACACCTGTTTTCTTGCCATATCCTTTGATGCCCTGACCAGTCAGGAAACTATCAACTTCTGCCTTAAATAAACCCAGGGACCTGGCCTCCACTGCAGTCTATGGCAGAACATTCCACAGAATCACTACTCTCTGCCTAAATAAATTTCTTCTTACCTCTGTTCTAAAAAGTCACCCCTCAATTTTGTGTCTGTGCCCTCTTGTTCCCGATGCCTCCTCCACAGGAAACATCCTCTCCACATTTACCTTATCTAGTCCTTTCAACATTCGGTAGGTTTTAATGAGATCCCCCCACATTCTTCTAAATTCCGGTGAGTACAGGCCCAAAGCTGCCAAACACTCCTCATGCGTTAACCCCTTCATTCCTGGAATCATCCTCATGAACCTCCTCTGGACTCTCTTCAATGACAACACATCCTTTCTGAGATGAGGGGCCCAAAACTATTGACAATACTCCAAGTGTAGCCTGACTAGTGTCTTATAAAAGCTCAGCATTATTTCGTTGTTTTTATATTCTACTCACCTTGAAATAAATGCCAACATTGCATATGCCTCTTTACCACAGACTTAACCTGTAAATTTAACTTCAGGGAGTCTTGCACAGCACCTCTAATGTTTAAACCTTCTGTTCATTTAGATAACAGTCTGCTCTACTGTTCCTTTTAGCAAAATGGATTATCATACATTTCTTAACACTCTATTCCATCTGCCATTTTTTCCAAGCAGCCTCATGTGTGGCACCTTATCAAATGCCTTCTGAAAATCCAAGTAAATGATATCCACTGTCTCTCCTTTGTCCACCCTGCTTGTTACTTTCACAAAGATCTCTAACAGCTTTGTCAGGCAAATTTACAGAAAACACTCTGACTTACTTTATCTTTAGTCTCCAAGTATCCCAAAACCTCATCCTTAATAATAGACTCCAACACCTATCAAATCACTGAGGTTAGGTTAACCAGCCTATAATTTCCTTTCTTCTGCCTTCCATTTTTAAAAAGTGGAGTGACATTTACAATCCAGTCCTCCAGAATCATGCGATTCTTGAAGGATCATAACCAATACATTCATTATCTCTTCAGCAACCTCTCTCAGGACTCTGGGATGTAGTCCATCTGGCCCAGGTGACTTATCCACCTTAAGACCTTTGAGTTCGCCTGGCATTTTTTTCATTGTAATAGCAATGGCAGTCACTCCTGCTCCCTGACACTCTCAGTCCTCTGGCACACTGCTAGTGTCTTCCACAGTGAAGACAGATACAAAGTACCCATTAAGTTCATCTGACATTTCTTGTTCTCCCATTACTACCTCACTAACATCATTTTCCCGTGGTCCAATATCAACGCTCGCTCCCCTTTACTCTTTATATAACTGACAAATTTTCAGTATCCTGCTTTATATTATTGGTTACTCTGCCCTCATATTCCATCTTTTCCATTCTTATAGATTTTTATTTGGCTTTTGTTCGATTTTGAAAGCTTCCCAATCATCCAACTTCCCACTCAATTTTGCTACCTTATATGCCCTTTTCCTTGGCTTTTATGCAGTCCTTAACTTCCCTTGTCAGTCACAATTGCCTACCCCTGGCATTTGAGAAATTTTTCCTCTGTTGGTCATATGTATCCTGTGCCTTGTGAACTATTCCCAGAAACTTCAGCCACCTCTGCTCTGCCATCAATCCTGCCACCCTCCAACAGCATCGACGGAGACAGAGATCACTCAAAAACAGGGGCCTTCCCGTGGGAGCAGCAGGTGAGAGACCATCACACTCAGAACTTCCCTCTGGTGACAGCAAGAAGCATATTTATTAGAACTGTAGGTTTGATTATGTTGTACGCTGAGCTGTGGTCAATAAATTGCAGCCTGATGTAGGTGCTGCTGTTGTCTAGGTGACCCAAGGCCAAGTAAAGAGCCAATGAGATTACATCTGCTGTAGACCTATTGTGGCAATTGGAAGATTGCAACACATTCATGTTCTTGATTAGGCAGGAGTTTATCCTAGCCTTGAGCATCCTCTCAAAGTGGATGTGAGTGCCAATGGGTGGTAGTCATTGAAGCATCTCACCCTGATCTTCTTGGGCACTGGCATGGTTGTTTCCTTTTGAACCTTCAACTGCAGAGATTGAAGCTGTACCTGAATCTCCCACTACTTGGTTTGCACAGATTTTCAGAGCCCTATGAAGTACACCATCAGGATCTGATGCCTTGCGAGGGTTCACCCTCTTGAAAGATGTTCTGATGTTGGCTCTCTGTGCCACGTGTGTCTCCTTTGAGCCCTCTGTTGGATTGGAGCGTAGAATTTTTTTAAATCATTTATCTTTCCTCTGTTTCCTTGTATTTATTTTAGATAATCGCCAATATACATTTAATTGTTCAGTGAATTGCCCAGCAATCAAGGTATAGTTCCTTCTGTATTTCTCTAGAAACTTGCTGGTTTTCAGTAGGAGGTGTCACATCACCAAAATATGGCTATTTTATAGGTTAAATTTTATCATTAGAAACTTTGCTTTCTAGTTTGAGTATAAGACAATCTCAACTGCATTTTCCTTTCTTAACCTTTCTTTTCTCTTCACTCTCGTGTTTTTAGTTCTTGCAACAGAAATAAAATGGTGGTAAGCAACAAGTTTTATGCCTCTTTCTTGACTTCTGAAGTACCTTTGGGTCACAAATGCATTTGAATCCAGCCCCTCCCCCCCTCTCACTTTGAACACATGCACACTAGTATTGGACATTTCAAACCAGAGATTGAAGTAGTCTTCTCTGTCTACGTCTCTCATAATTTTGTTTACTGTTCTCAGGTTACCTCTCAGACTTGGTAAGACCATAAGATATAGAAACAGAATTAGGCCTTTTGGCCTATCAAGTCTGCTTCACCATTTCATCATGGCTGATCCAATTTTCCTCTCATCCTCAATTTCCTGCCTTTTCCCCATATCCCTTCACGCCCTGACCAATCTAGAATCTATCAACTGTTGCCTCCACAGCTGCCTGTGGCAAAAGAATTACACAGATTCACTTTCCTCTGGCTAAAGAAATTCCTCCTCATTTCTGTTCTAAAAGGATGTCCCTCTATTCTGAAGCTGTGTCCTCTGGTCTTAGACTCTCCCACCATAGGAAACATTCTCTCCACATCTACTCCATCAAGGCCTTTCAACATTCAATAGATCTCAATGAGGTTACCTCTCATTCTTCTGAATTATAGTGTTGAATTTGAGGTGCAACACTGAGCGTCATAGGAAGTCATTCCTGCCTGTGGCCATCAAACTGTACAACTCCTCCCTCGGAGTGTCAGACACTCTGAGCCAATAGGCTGGTCCTGGACTTATTTCCACTTGGCATAATTTACTTATTATTATTTAATTATTTATGGTTTTATATTGCTATATTTCTACACTATTCTTGGTTGGTGCGACTGTAACAAAACCCTACTTCCCTCGGGATCAATAATGTATGTCTGTCTGAATACAGGCCCAGAGCTATCAGACACTCTTCATATGATAAGGCATTCAGTACTGGTATTAGCATAAAATCTGATTTCTGAAGTCAGATCATCCATTAATTGGGAAGCCCCTGAAATTTCAAAGACTCACAACACTCTAAGAGAAAGAAAACTTTTCTTCAAAGCAAGGTTCAAAGTTCATCTACTCTATTAATGTATACAATCTTGAGATTTGTCTTCTTGCAGAGAGTCTGAAAACAAAGAAACAAAATAGGACCTATTAACACACACACAAACATTTTGTGAAGAAAAGAACAAATTCTGCAAACAATAACAAAAAATAAAAATAGTAAAGAGAACATTATCTGCAGATTCCAGTGAGTCCAGTATTTGATTCCACACCACAGCCTCCAACTGAAAACTTATTCCTAGCAGCTAAGCTTTTAGTGTGCTTAACAGACAATCCCAAATACCAAATGAGCTCCAAGCTTGTATAGCATCCTTTTGTATAGTACTTTATCAAGTGTATTTTGTATTCTCTTTTACCCTCCTCTAATATGTAGTGTGGAGATACGTTTCCACCAAAGGAGGTTTGAGATGCTCCTTCCCTCCACTATCCTGCAGGTCACCCTTAGGCGAGGTGTAGCACCTGCTTAGCCCCCTGATCAGGCCCTGAGAAGCCATGGAAGCAAGTGGTGGACGGTCATATGAGCAGCTGGTGCAGATCGCAAGTCCTGGTTGTGTGACCACTGACACCAGGCAGACGATCTCTGAAGAGTGTTGATAATGGCTGGGGTCACCCATCTTGTAATGTCACTGCCCAGAAGAAGGCAATTCTGTAGAAGATGTGTCAAGAGCAATCATAGTCATGAGACTATGCCACGATTACCCGCATCATATGACACAGCACATAATGATGATGATGATGAATAGGTGGTGAAGCAGATTTCCCTTTCCATAAACTGTATTAACTGTGCTGAATGGTATTTAGGGCAGCTACAGTTGCATAGTAGTTAGCCCAAAACTTTACAGAACCAGTTCTCTCCGTGACTGTGTGGGTTTCCTCCTACCTTTCAAAGACATTCAGGTCAGTAAAGATTAGTATATTGTGGACATGCTAAGTTGACATCGGAATAATGCACCCAACACATCCTCTGACTGTTGATGCAAATGATGCATCTTACTGTTTCGATATAAATGTGACAAATAAAACTATTCATTATTTTGATTTTTTTTCAACGCTACTGTTTAAGATTTTGGCTTTTTGCCAAAGACAGAAGCTGATTGATCTATTGTTTCCTGTTTCTGCTCCTCGGTGCAGATTTCTTCCTCTTGTCTGCACTCCTTGCCTCTCAGGAGGATATAAAACATCTATTTCCATTTCTTGAACAACTGTTTGTGAAAACCTTTGGGTGGCCTCTCATCTTTCATTGAATAAATTAAACAGATTAGACAATCTATTGGTGGAAGCTTTCCACTTCCTCGAAAGTCAAGCTGAAATATTATCCATACTGTGTGCAGTTCTGGCCACCTACCTACAGGAAAGATGTCAGTAAGAGTGCAGAGAAAATGTGCACAGATGTTGCTGGGACATGCGGACCAGAGTTATAGGGAAAGGTTGAACTAAATTATGAGGGATACAGATAGTGCAAATGCTTGCAGGCTTTTCCCCTTCAGGCTAGAGGTGACTAGAACTTGAGGTCATGGTTAAGGGTGAAAGGTGAAATACTTAAGGGGAAGCAAAGGGGGAACTTCACTCAGAGGGTGGTGAGAATGTGGAATGAGCTGCTAGTGGAAGTGGTAGTTACAAGTTTAATGGTATAATTTATGCAAGGTTTTTATAGGCACATAGATGACATAAAAATGGGGGGCGATGTAAGGAAGGAAGAGTTAGGATTGATTTGAGCAACAGACGCAAAATGCTGGAGGAACTCAGCAGGCCAGGGAGCATCTATGGAAAAGTGTATAGTCAACGTTTTGGGCCGAGATCCTTCAGCAGGACCTGCATCTGCAGATTTTCTCTTGTTTGTGATTAGATTGATCTTAGAGTAGGTTATAAGGTCAATACCCAATTTTCTATACAATGATGTAATTGCATTATCAGATGCAGAATTAGTTTGTAATGCCTTTTGCCAAATTCCTTTAATGGCAAATCCATTTCATTCCAGTGCAGCCATTGGAAACTCAGGACTTCTCATGGAATGCGGTCAGACTCTGGAATGGTGGAGAATGGGTATCTGAGAGCATTTAACAGTTGGGTGAATATATCTTTGAAAGATTAGGGAACAAGGGATTTTGGAGAAGTGGTCCAGAAGGGGAAGAGGTCCTGGTTCAGATCAGACATGTAATTGAACTCCAGAGGGTATCCCCTCTTTGGAGTCACAAGAGAGACTGCATGCTGGAATATGGAGCGGCATACAAGATGCTGGAGGAGTCATCAGGGTAGGTAGCATCTGTGGAGGGAAATAGGCAGTCAACATTTTGGGTCAAGACCCTTCATCTAAACAGGGGTTCCCAACCTGGGGTCCATGGACCCCTCGTTTAATGCTAGTGGTCCATGGCATAAAAATGGTTGGGAATCTCTTAGATACTGGCTTGCTTCCTTTCTAGTTTTCCTGCATACTTGCATTCAACTGAATATGCAAATAATTCTAGCACATTTATACATAGAATATAGAACATTACAGCACAGTAGATTTTATACATCAGTCCTGCACCATTTATATAAATGTAATTCCAAAGAAAGCATGGTAGCACCCCTACTTTTTACACTACACGCTGCATCCGCAAAGGAAACAGCATTATGAAGGACCCCATGCACCCCTCATACAATCTCTTCTCCCTCCTGCTGTTTGGGAAAAGGCACTGAAGCATTCAGGCTCTCACGACTAGACTATGTAACAGTTTCTCCCCCCAAGCTATCAGACTCCTCAATACCCGAAGCCTGGACTGACACCTTGCCCTACTGTCCTGTTTATTATTTATTGTAATGCCTGCACTGTTCTTGTGCACTTTATGCAGTCCAGTGTTGGTCTGTAGTCTAGTGTAGCTTTCTCTGTGTTTTTTTTAATTACGTAGTTCAGTCTAGTTTTTTGTACTGTGTCATGTAACACCATGGTCCTGAAAAACATTGTCTCATTTTTACTATGCACTGTACCAGCAGTTATAGTCGAAATGACAATAAAAGTTGGCTTGACTTGACTTGACTTTCGTAGAAGGCTGCAGAGATTCAGAATGACATCAACAACATTGACAAATTCTATAGGTGTGTAGTGGAAAATATATTGACTGGCTGCATCATAGCCTGGTATGTGAACACCAATGCCTTTGAATGGGAAATCCTGTAAAAGGTAGTGGACTCAGCCCAGTACATCAAGGGTAAAGCCTTCCCAATCATTGAACACATTGAAATGAAACACTGTTTTAGGAAAGCAGCGTCTATAGTCAAAGATCCTCACCATACAGGCCATGGTCTTTTCTCCCTGCTGCTATCAGGCAGAATGTACAAGAGCCTCAGGACTCACACCACCAGGTTCAAGAACAGTTACTACCCCTCAACCATCACGGATGTGAACAAAAGAGGATAATTACACTCATGTATTGAGATGTTCCTACAACCAGTAACTTCACTTTAAGGACACTTTATCTTGCAATTTTATGCTCTCATTCTTATTGCTATTTTGTTTTCTTCAATGCTGTTGCTCCTTCATTGATTCTGTTTACAGTTACTATTCTATAGATTTGCTGAGTACGCTCACAGGAAAAAAGAATCTGAGGGTTGTATGTAGTGACTAGTATGTACTCTGATAATAAATTTTACTTCGTACTGTAAGTCACTTCTCATCCTACTTCACTCCAAAGTGAAAGGCCTAAGTTCGTTCAGTCTATCCTCATTAGACATTCTCTCCAATCCTGGTAAATCACCTCAACACCCTCTCTAAAGCTTCTGTATCTTTCCTAAAATGATGCAACTAGAACTGAACACAATATTCTAAGTGAAGCTTGATGAAAGCTTTATAAGTCTGCAGCATGACCTTGCTTCTCTTGAAGGCCAACACACCATAGGCCTTCCTAACCACCCTATCACTTGTGTGGCAACTCTGAGGGATCTATAGATGTTGAGGCCAAGATCCCCCTGTTCCTCTACACATCTAAGAATCCTACTTTTAAATTTGTGTTCTGCCTTCATGGGCAATCTTCCAAAGTGAATTGCTTCACAATTTTCACACAGATCCCTTCGGAGAACAGTGGTCACCAATGTCGAAGCTCCATCTACACCCACCCTTTGCTTTCTATGGGCAAGTCAATTCTGAACACTTAGAGTGATGTCATTGATTTAATATTTGATAAAATACATTGAGGGAGTTAGGAGAGACTATTACTCAATGACCAGCTGGCAGCATAGTGGTGTTAGTGCTGGACTTCGGGGCGAGAGATCCAAGTTCGAATCCTGCCGGCTCCCTTGCACACTCTCCACACATGCTAGCTGCTTGTAAAAAAAAAAATCCTGGAGAGGCTTTGCCAGTTTTCAGATGCCCAAGACGTACGATGAGCAATCACCAAAAAGATTGGATGCAAAAGGCTTGTCATGACTCCTCCACCAGGAGTTAAGGGTGCACACACATGCACACACATTACTCAATGACTGGGTTTGATTGGGAACTCACTGACATGGAGTAGTTAGGATGAACTGTTGAGGGCACATGAAAAGGAAGGAGAAAGAATAACAGGGATCCACAAAACTGTAAAAGCTGGAATCTGAAGCAACACAGAAAGTGCTGGAAGAACTCCACAGGTCAGGCAGCATCTGTGGAGGGAAATGGATTGTTGTTACTTTAGGTCGAGACCCTTCATCTGAAAGCATCATCAGGGATCCCCCACCACCAAGGTCATGCTCTCTTCTAACTGCTGCCATCAGGAAGAAGGTACAAGAGCCTTAGGACTTGTTCCACCAGGTTCAGGAACAGTTATTACCCCTCAGACATCAGGCTTTTGAACTGGAGGGGATAACTTCACTTGTCCCCTCATTGAAATGTTCCCACAACCTATGGACTTACTTACACAGACTCTTCATTTCATGTACTTGATATGCATTGCTTATTTATTTATTATTATTGTTTCCTCTTTTGCTCAGTTTGCTGTCTTCTGCAGTCTGGTTGAATGCAGTAGTTGGGTGATTTTTCATTGATTCTATTAAAGTTATTATTCTATAGATCTGTTGAGTAAGCCCACAAGAAAATGAATCCATAAGACCCTGAGACAGAGGCCCAGAATTAGGCCTTTCAGTCCATCGAGTCTGTTCTGCCATTCCATCATGGCTGATTCTGGATCCCACTCAACTCCGGATTGCATATGGCGACATATACGTACTTTGATAATAAAATTTACTTTGAACATTGAACAAATTTCATGACATATACCAGTGATATTAAACCTGATTCTGAACTTTGAAGTGATGTTTTTGCTGCAGACAAAAGAATAGGTGAGGCTCAAAGTACGCTGGTAGGGGCCGAGTTTGAATTTAGACTAGTTTGGGTGAATAGTCTGGAGGTGTTCTTTGAATTTCATTACCATACTTTTCGTAGTTGTCAGCTGTACAATCTGCAGAGAATATATAATCACTTAAATAGTGCTGGATGTGTTAAAGGATATTCTGAGAATAGTGAAAGAATTTTCTCTGAGAAATGGAACAGCATACATTCAATACCTGGAAATGGACACCTGATACTGTTAACCATGTCTGCTCTAAGTACAAAAACAGCTTCTTCCCTTCAGCCATCCGATTTCCAAACAGTCTATAAACCCATTATCACTGGGTTGTCATTCCCTTTCTTTTGAATTATTCACCTATTTGAGTAATTTATAGTAATAGCATAGTATAGTTTGGGGTGTCCATGGAGGTGTAGCAACTCTAGTGCGGGGGCTTGTCATGTCCATTCCAGGGCAGCTCATTCACATCTGGACACTCAGCTCTCATCCGTGGCTCCAAGTAACTCTTTGTATGCAACAATGACCACAGCACCGGAACACTGCTTCGACAGGCGGGCTAAACCAGGTGAGAGTAGCCGGTGGGTCTCATATCCTGGTGAAATAGGGACATGGATGTGAAATCAGCTTCAGCAGACTGGGTGGATGAGATCGACAGCGAGATTCCAAGGCCAGGAAGGCCTTGGTCATTATGGTCACCCACCGCAAATGAGCAGGACCCTATACAGTAACGTTTGTTGACACCACTGGACCTGGACTCCCGAGGTCGAGAAGGTGGAACTTCCCCGGTGCAATGGCTTTTCCAGTTTTCAAACTCTCTTGCACAAAATGCCTGTCATTGTCAGACATAGTGGAATACTAACATGTGTTTGCACTGCACTTTTGTTGTAAAACAATTTTCACATAGTAGAAGTCAAATCTGATTCCGGTTCCAATTTTGTGAATCAATAAACTAATATAAAATGCATAAATTATACCATAAGTTACAATAAAAAAAATATATAGAAAAAATTAAAATTAAATAAAAAGTGCAAAAAAAGACAGTAAGTGACAGATACCACCTTTTTGAGATATCAGCTTCTGAAGATGTCCTTACTGGTGGGGGGGGGGGGGGGGGCTAATGTCCAAGTAATACCAAAAAGCTCGAGGATCTGTTTTTATATTTGAGGAGATTTTGTATGTCACCAAAGACTCCAGCAAGTTTCCACAGATGTACTGTGCAGAGCATTGTAACAAGTTGCATCATCGTCTGACACGGAGGGGCCACTGTACAGGATTGGAAAAAGCTGCAGAATGTTGTAAACTCAGCCAGCTCCATCATAGGCACTAACCTTCCAAGCACTGAGGACATCTTCATAAGTCATGCCTCAAAGAGACAGCATCCATCATTGACAACTCTTATCAACCAGGGCATGCTCTCTTCTTATTGTTCCCATCAGAGAGGAGGTACAGAAGCCTGAAGATAGACACACTCAACAATTCAAGGACAGCTCCTATTCCTCCACCACCAGGTTTCTGAATGGCGATGAACCCACCCATGGACACCACCTCATTATTTGTTCTCTTTTGCTGTACTTACTTAATTTGATTTTTATATAGTATATACTGTATTTCTTATTGTAATTTATAGGTTTTTGACTATTGCACTGTACTGATGATGCAAAACAACAATCATGAAGTGAGTCAGTGATAATTTATTCTATTTATTTAATTGTATCTATTGAGAGAAGGAGGGAGTGAGAGAAGTAGAGAGAGAGGGAGAGACTAGCACTCACATCTATGATGACGAAATACTTTGAGAGGGTATTCCTGGTTAGAATCAACTCTTGCCTCAACAAGGATCTGGAACCACTGCAATTTTCATATTGCCACAGTAGGTCTATGGCAGATGCAATCTCAATGGCTCTTTATGAGACCTTGGATCACCTGGACAATACAGAAGAGGAACACTGAGGTAGATTGCCGAGATTTCTGAAGGCTGGGTGCCTTCAGGGTCCTGAAACTCCTTCAGTTGAGTGTGTACATTCAAGCTCTTATATCTCCTTCATGATGGTAGTAACGCGAAGTGGACCTGTACCAGGTGGTGAGGGTCCTTAATGATGGATGCCACCTTCTTGAAGAAAAGGCTTTTGAAGATGACGTTAATGTTGGGGAGACTTGTGCCGATGTAGAAATGGCTACCACTCTCTGTAGCCTCTTCTGCTCCTTTGCTTCAGAACCTCCTTCCCAGATGATGATGCAATTAGTCAGAATGCTCTCCATGGTACATAACATCATAAAATATAGGAGCAGAATTAGGCCATTTGGCCCATCAAGATGCTCCACCATTTATCATGACCGGTTCATTTTCCCTCTCAGCCCTAGTCTCCTGCCTTCTCCCCATATCCCTTCATGCCCTGACTAATCAAGAATTTATCGACCTCTGCCTTAACTATACCCAATGACCTGGCCTCCACAATCACCTGTGGCAATGAAAATCACTACAATCTTTGGTGACATACCCAGACACTTAATGAAGTAGAGCCACTGGCGTACCTTCCTCATATTGGATGAATATGTTGGGCCCAGGATAGATCCTCTGAGATGTTGACATGCAGGAACTTGAAACGGCTTAAACTTTTCACTGGTCAGGATGAACTTATCCCAAGAGGAAATATCTGAAGCAAAGTCTAGATGCATGAATCCACCAGTCAAAATTAGGGAAGCCACAGAGTGCAGAATATTCTGCAAGTTTGCCATATCTTCTTTATACCAATGTTCCATTAACGTAATAGATGTAGTTCAGCTATTTAATTGATCATAAAGAATTGTGGAGATGACATACAGCAGACTGAAATGCTTGAGCATATAGACATTAAGAAAGAGGATGTGCTGGAGCTTTTGAAAAGCATTAAATTAGATAAGTTACCGGGACCGAATGATATATACCCTAGGCTACTGTAGGAAGCGAGGGAGGAGAATGCTGAGCCTGATCTTTGTGTCATCAATAGGGATGGAAGAAGTACTGGAGGATTGGAGGGTTGCAAATGTTGTTCTCTGTTCAAGAAAGGGAGTAGAGATAACCCAGGAAATTATAGACCAGTGAGGCTAACTTCAGTGGTGGGCAAGTTGCTGGAGTAGATCCTGAAAGGTTGGATTTATGACCATTTATAGAGTCATAATCTGATTAGGGATAGTCAGAATGGCTTTGTCAAGGACAGGTTGTGTCTTACTAGCCTGACTGAATTCTTTGAGGATGTATCAAAGCACATTGATAAAGATAGAGCAGTGGATGTAATGTATATGGATTTCAGTAAGGCATTTGATAAGGACCCCATGCAAGGCTCCTCTAGAAAATAAGGAGGCATGAGATCCAATGAGACCTTGCTTTGTCAATCCAGAATTGGCTTGCCCACAGAAGGCAATAGTGGTTGTAGACAGGTCATATTCTGCATGGAGGTTGGTCACCAGTGGGGGTCTGCAGGAATCTGTTCTGGGAGCCCTCCTCTTTGTGATTTTTATAAATAACCTTGATGAAGAGGTAGAAGGGAGGGTTAGTAAGTTTGCTGATGATGCAATGGTTGGAGGTGTTGTGGATAGTTTGGCTGGTTGTCACAGGTTACAGCGGGACATCGATAGGATGCAGAACTGGGCTGAGAAGTGGCAGATGGAGTTCAACCCAGATAAGTGTGAAGTGGTTCATTTTGGTAGGTCCAATTTGAAGACAGAATACTATATTAATGGTAAGACTCTTGACAGTGTGGAAGATCTGAGAGATCTTGGGGTCCATGTCGATAGGACATGCAAACCTGTTGCGCAGGTTGACAGTGTTGTTAAAAAGATGTATGGTGTGTTTCCATTTATCATCCATTGGATTGAGTTCAAGAGCCGTGAGGTAATGTTACAGCTATATAAGACCTTGGTCAGACTCCACTTTGACTACTGTGTTCAGCTCTTGTCAGCTTACTACAGGAAGGATGTGGATTCTAAGGAGAGAGTGCAGAGGAGATTTACAAGGATATTGTCTGGATTGGAGGACGTACCGTATGAGAATAGATGGGTGTACTTGGGCTTTTCTCCTTGGAGTGTTGGAGGATTGGAAGTGACCTAATAGAGGTGTATAAGGTGATGAGGAGCATTTATCATGTGGAAAGCTGGAGACTTTTTCCCAGGGCTGAAATGGCTATCATGAGGGGGCATAGTTTTAAGGTGCTTGGAAGTAGGTACTAAGGTGATGTCAGGGGTAAGTTTTTCACACAGAGAGCGGTGGATGCATGGATGCACTGCAGGAGGTGGTGGTGGAAGCGGATACAATAGGGTCTTGTAAGAGATTCTTAGATGGGTACATGGAGCTTAGAAAAATGGAGGGCTGTGCACTAGAGAAATTCTAGGCAGACTCTAGATTAGGTTACATGGTCGTCACAATATTGTGTTCTATGTTCTATGTAAGAAATTCTAAGTGAGCCTCTTATCCCCAATTAGGGAGGGACACTGACATTACAATTTGCTGCTTGGTCACATATATATCCACTTCTGACTTCTGAGTGGATTTATTGAAAATTGATCAGTAAAGCTGGGAGATGCCCATACCACAACAATTGCAAATGTGACAGGCCCCGGATTGCTCCCCTATGCTGGAAGAAATACAGAATCTTTTGTCTGTAACCATTGACAATCAAAGTGCAAAGTTTGAAGTAAATTTATTATCAAGATACCTTCCTGTATATGTCTCCATGTAATACCATGAGATTCATTTTCTTGCAGGCATTTAAAGCAAAACAAAGAAATACAAAAGAATCAAGTTCTGACAAGCATTCTCTGTGTAAAAAACAACAATCTGAAAATACAACAACAATAGTAAACAAACAAACAAATAAATAATACTGCAAATATGAGTTGTAGAGTCCTTGATGGTGAATCCATTGGTTTTGGAATCAGTTCAGTGCTGAGATGAGTAAAGTTGTGCAAGATGTTTCATGAACTTGTTGGTCAAAGGGTAATAACTGTTTCCTGAAACTGGAGCTGTGGGACCTGATTCTCCTGTACCTCGTTTCTGATGGCAGCAGTGTAACAAGAGCATAGGTTGGGTGGTGGGGGACCTTGGTGATGCTCTTTCTTATAGTAGTGTCCCTTGTAGATGTGTTCAATGGTGGGATGGGCATCGCCTGTGATGAACCAGGCTCTTTCTAGGCTTTTTTGTCCTTGAGCACTGTTTATTCTTTGGACGTTGGTTTCCGGGAATCCAGGTCTCTGTGTCTAGGAGACCAAGAAAGTTAACTTGGAGGAGAAAAAAGAAATTAGGAAGGTGTTTGGAGCATTTTGCCTTTGTTGCAAGGAGAATTAGGCACAATGACCAGGATGGGTGGAGTCTTTAATGGTGCTGGCTGCTTTCCTGATGTAGCTAAAAATGTATGTAACTCTCGCTTCGGCTAGCGGCTAAACTCGGCCCGGCCAAACTTAAGAAATTTTGTTTGGGTGGATGCTACGCGATGTGTCTCCTGTTACAAATCAATACCATGAAATAGCAAGCAGTACGCAATATGCAATTAAACGTTTGAGCTTTATAATTCTTAATTTGACTATGGTTAGTAAAGAAAACAAAAAAAAGAAAAAGGGCCCATTCTCATGAAGCAGTCTAATGCGCAATGTTATTCACTGATAAGCCATTCGTCCACCATCAACTTCTCCAATCGTCGCTGACCTTTGGACCCTTGCTGCAAGTCGACTCCATCCGGCGGTCTATCATCTCTCTCCATTCGCGTCTTCTCTCCTCATCTCTCCCCGGCAAAAGACCACGAAAATCTCTCTTCCAGACTCACAAGAAAGAACAACATTTCACTCATTGGATAGCCTACACATTCCAAAACCCTGTTATCTCTAGTCATAGCCCAAACATTGCTGCTACAGAGACACCATTACATTAGCAATGAAAAATTACAGAGGCCACTACATTAGTAGTGAAACCTTACCATGTGTTACATGTAGACCAGATCAATGGAGGGGAGGTTGGCTTCCATGATGTGCTGATCATCTTTCTGCAGTTTCTTGCAGTTTCTACCCAAGGCTCATAAATAGGCCACTATACGCATAAAATGCTAGAGGAACTCAACGGTTCGGGCAGCATCTGTGGAGAAGAAAAACAGCTGATGTTTTGGGCCAAGACCCTGTTATGGCATATTCTGGAGAGATGCAATATAGCAATTTCAACAGCAACCAGTCCTCAGATCTGAATGTGGACTGTAGGTTGAATTTAAAGTGCAGCTCAGAACAGTGGTCTTCCTGGAATTGCAGACTGCAGTTGATTGCAAACTGGAAAACTCCCATTCACATCAGATGTCTGCATATGCGTGAATGAAGTACAGATTAACACTCATTTTGGGTGTGTTGGCGTGAAGATTGAGGTGTTTGAAACTATATGCAACTCAAAGGAAGCATTATGAATGCATTGCAACTATTGAAATTGTACTGTTGTTACCTTTGTTCTTTAACATATAAAATGACATGTAACATTGGGTCAGGAGGCCTCTTCTTCTAAGAGTGTCTCCAGTATGATGCCTGTTTGTTTTGCTGAAAAGACTTCTATCTCGACCAGCTTCAGTGTCTCCTGGTGACTTCGTTCAGAGTCACAACAACCCTTCATCAGCACTGTAAGGAAGGGAGTAGAAGTCAAAATAAGAAGGTGGAGGAGGGGAGGGAGTACAAGTTTGCAAGTAATAGGTGAAGCCAGATGAGGGGGAAGGTGAGTGGGTGGGAGAGGGAGTATAAGGTTCCATAAGTGCTGAATTCCTCTAGCATTTTACTTGTGTTGCTCTGGGTTTCCAGCATCTCCAGAATCTCTTGGATTTATCATAAACAGTTCAGTCTCAGTATATTGTAACAAAAAATCGATCTTATAATGTCCCAATATTAGCAGATTTCTCCCAATGAATTTATAGTTTCCATCTCCTCTCATTATAAATATCTTATAGATCGTAAAGATGAACTTTCTTTGTCACGTCTATCTGTTTGTTGAAGCATTGAACCAAGCAGTGAAACGTGCCATTTGCGTCAACAATCAACACGGGCCAAAGTTTTACTGGTGGCAGCCTACAAGTATCGCCATGCTACTAGCACCAACATAGCTTGTCCATGATATACACTTTGAATGAAATTGAAAGGGTGCAGCACACCATGGTAACTCCACTGAACTCAGGACCCACACCAAGTTCAGGGTCAGATATTGCCCCAGCCATCAGGCTCTTGAATCTGAGGGGATAACTTCACTTACCTCATCACTGAACTTTTTCTACACCCTATGGACTTAGTTTCAGGGACTCTTCATCTCATGTTCTTGTTATTTATTGTTTATTTATTTATTATTGTTTATTTTGTATTTGTACAGTCTGTTGCCTTTTGCACATTAATTGTTTGTCCTCTTCGGTGTGGTCTTTCATTGATTCTATTATGGTTCTTGGATTTACAAGAAAATGAAACTCAGGGCTGTACAGAATATGGTGACATATTGTATTTTGATAATAAATTTGCTTTGAACTTTGAAATCAAAAGCCTGGCATGACAGCTATGCCCAGTAAAGGAAAATCCAACAGAAGGTGTTGCACAGCCCAGTCCATCACAGAATTGAGGACATCTGCAAGGAGTATTGCCACAAGAAAGCAGATTAAGTATCAACGACCTCCACCATCTAAGCCATGCTCTCTTTTCTCCACTACCACTAGACAGGAAGTACAGAAGCCTTACGTCCCAAATCTGCAAGTTCAGAAACCGTTACTATCTTTCAACCATCAGGCTCCTGAACCAGCAAGGATAACTTCACTCACCTCAACTCTGAACTGATTCCACAACAGAAGGACTCACTTTCAAGGACTCTTTTGTACATTGATTGTCAGTCCTTGTGTGCAGCTTTTCATTTTGTAAATAAATCTCAAGGGGTAGTATATGGTGGCATCTACAGTAAAGTGTTAGGTGCATGTGTACACCTCGGGGAGGGGGGGTTCTAAGAGTTTTGCATAGTACTGTAGTACTTTTATGTATTAAACTGTACTGCTGTCCCAAAAAAATGTAAAATTCATGACATGTGTGATGTTGAAAAATTTGATTCTAATATGTGTATCTATTGTGGATTGAGAGTGGGAAGTGAGCAGGGAGAGAGGAATCATGGTTGGGAAAAGGTGAAAGGAGAGCAGAGGGAATAGGAAGCACCAGGCAGACATTCTGCAATGATTGATAAACCAATTGTTTGGAATCAGTTGACCTTGCCTGGTGTCTCAGGGCTGGGCATGTCTGCACCCATGCTACTCCCTACCCCCGACATTCCTTCTCTGTCACCTGTCCCACACCAGATTTACAAACTCATTCTCCACTCCATGTAATACAGTACTGTGCTAAAATCTTGGGCACTCAGGCTATATATATATATATATATATATAGCATATATATATGCTTAAGACGTTTCCATAGTATTGTATGCACTTTGAACTTTGAAATTTGAACACCAGTCACAAGTCCATGATCTCATCCTCCCCATCCAGGAAGGGAATGATATGTCTGGGAGCCTCAGAGATGATTCAGTTGCAACTGTGGTGCCAAAGACCACAAAGATCTGCAGAGTTGTGAACACAGCCCAGCCCATTATGGAAACCAGCCTCCCCTCTTCTGACCCTGCCTCTCAATCCCTCTCCTTCCACTGCCCAGTGTCAATGCAGAGAGCTCATTAAATCAATGAGCCAGAGAATGGGGTAAGTTCACACACTGAGTGGTGGTTACCTATAATAAGATGGTGGAGGAAGATATACTTATAAGGCATTTGGACGAGCAGTGGAGGGACATGGCTTGGACAGGACCTCGTATGGATTGTATACACCCCTGTTTCTAATGACATTTGAAAGATTTCTGTCAGAGCCCCTGCTATTTCTACACTAACCTCCCTCAAGGTCCTAGGGAAATCCTGTCAGGATCCGGAGATTTATCCACTTTTATATTCCTTAAAAGTGCCAGTACTTCCTCCTCTTTAATTGTTATAGTTTCCATAACTTCCCTACTTGTTTCCCTTGCCTTACGCAATTCAATATCCTTCTCCTTAGTGAATACCAAAGAAAAGAAATCGTTCAAAATCTCCCCCATCTCTTTCGGCTCCACACATAACTGTCCACTCTGGTTCTCTAAGGGACCAATTTTATCCCTCACTATCCTTTTGCTATTAATATAACTGTAGAAACCCTTCCGATTTATTTTCACCTTACTTGCCAAAGCAACCTCGTATCTTCTTTTAGCTTTTCTAATTTCTTTCTTAAGATTCTTCTTACATTCTTTATATTCCTTGAGCACCTCATTTACTCCATGCTGCCTATACTTATTGTAGATATCTCTCTTTTTCCTAACCAAGTTTCCAATATCCCTTGAAAACCATGGCTCTCTCAAACTTTTAACCTTTCCTTTCAACCTAACAGGAACATAAAGATTCTGTACCCTCAAAATTTCACCTTTAAATGACTGCCATTTCTCTATTACATCCTTCCTATAAAACAAATTGTCCCGATACATTCCTTCTAAATCCTTACACATCTCCTCAAAGTTAGCCTTTCTCCAATCATAAATCTCAACCCTGGGTCCAGTCCTATCCTTCTCCATAATTATATTGAAACTAACGGCATTGTGATCACTGGACCCGAAGTGCTCCCCAACACATACCTCCGTCACCTGACCTATTTTATTTCCTAACAGAAGATCCAACACTGCCCCTTCTCTGGTCGGTACCTCTATGTATTGCTGCAAAAACCTATCCTGCACACATTTTACAAACTCCAAACCATCCATCCCTTTTACAGTATGGGTTTCCCAGTCTATGTGTGGAAAATTAAAATCCCCCACAATCACAACCCTGTGGTTACTACAAATATCTGCTATCTCCTTGCAAATTTGCTCCTCCAACTCTTGCTCCCCATTAGGTTGTCTATAATACACCCCTATAAGTATTACTACACCTTTCCTATTCCTCAATTCCACCCAAATAGCCTCCCTAGATAAGCCCTCTAATCTATCCTGCCAGAGCACCGCTGTAATATTTTCTCTGACAAGCAATGCAACACCTCCCCCTCTTGTCCCTCCGATTCTATCACACCTGAAGCAACGAAATCCAGGAATATTTAGTTGCCAATCACACCCCTCCTGCAACCATGTTTCACTAATAGTTACAACATCATATTTCGAGGTATCAATCCATGCTCTATGCTCATCCACCTTTCTTACAATGCTCCTAGCATTAAAATAAATGTATTTAAGAAATTCTCCACCTCTTCCTCTCTGTTTATCTCTAACAGTACAAAGAATTTTACTGTTCTTCTTTTTCTTTCTTCTCCCACACATCTGTTCCTACACTGTGGTTCCCCTCCCCCCTCATATCTAGTTTAAATCCACTGGAGCCTCCCTAACAAACCTACCTGCAAGAATATTTGTCCCCCTCCAGTTCAGATGTAAACTGTCCCGCCGGAACAGGTCCCACCTTCCCTGGAAAACTGCCCAATTATCTATAAATCTGAAGACCTCCCACCTGCACCATGTCTTCAGCCACGTGTTGATCTGCACTATCTTACTTTTTCTAAACCCACCTGCACGTGGCACTGGAAGCAATCCTGAGATTACTATTGTGGAGGTCCTGTCCTTTAACTTGGCACCTAACTCCCTAAATTCACCTTTCAGGACCTCCTCACTCTTCCTACCCACGTCATTGGTCCCTACATGGACCACAACATCTGGATGCTCACCCTCCCTCTTGAGAATACTGAGAACTCGATCTGAGATATCATGGACCCTGGCACCAGGGAGGCAACAGACCATCCGGGATTCTCGATCTCTTCCACAGAATCTCCTATCTGTCCCCCTAACTATCAAATCCCCTATCACCACTGCTCTCCTCTTTTCCCTCCTTCCCTTCTGAACTGAGGGTCCAGTCTCGGTGCCAGAGACGCAACCACTGCAACTTGTCCCTGGTAGGTCGTCCCCACCAACAGTATCCAAAACGGTATACTTATTGTTGATGGGAATGGCCACAGGGGTGCTCTGCTCATTCTGTCTAATCCCCTTCCCTCTCCTGACAGTCACCCAGCTGCCTGTCTCCTGACTCTTAGGGGTGAATATCTCCCTGTAACTCTTGTTTATTTCTGCCTCTGCCTCCCGAATGATCCGAAGTTCATCCAGCTCCAGCTCCAGTTCCCTAACACGGTTTGTCAGGAGCTGCAGCTGGATGCACCTTTTACAGGTGTAGTCATCAGGGACAACAGTGCTCGCCCTGACTTCCAACATACTGCAAACGGAGCACTCAACTGCCCTAACTGCTGCCTCCATTACCTACTCCTAATCTAATTAGATTCATTAAAGGAGCTTACCCGGCCTTACCTCACCTGGAGTGAAGCTCGTACTCAGCCCCTGCTCGCTATTTAAATTCCCCCGCTGCCTCAGGGGCCGACTTTCACGCGCTTGCGCAGTTGTGTCCCGTCCAAACCTCACCTCTGCCTGTTCTCACCGAAGCCTGATTGAGCCATAGCCAACCCACTGTGCCTCAGTCCACTCCAACGATGGCCGCTGTATATGGCAGTCTTTCTTTTTAAACCTTTGGTGCGCTACGTCATGCGCCTGTGCAGTCTGGCCTCTTTGCCGCGATCAGTTAAAAAAATAAACAGCTTCTCTCCGAGCTTCTTTTACCTCTTCCCTTTCTGCCTCTTGCTGCAATTTAAAATCAGAGCAGATGACGGCAGAGCAGCAATGACTGGAATTTCTGGAAGCAATTTGGAAGATACAGGACATACACTATATTGAGTTGACTTTATTTCTTACATCCTTCACATACATGATGAGTAAAAATCTTTATGTTATGTTACGTCTCTGTCTAAATGTGCAATGTGCAATTTATAGTAATTTGTAATAAATAGTATGTACAACAGGACAGTCAATATAGCATAGAAATACAATGTCATTAGAGTGGATCAAACAGTCTGATGGCCTGGTGGAAGAAGCTGTCCCGGAGCCTGTTGGTCCTGGTTTTTATGCTGTGGTACCGCTTCCCAGATGGTAGCACCTGGAACAGTTTGTGGTTGGGGTGACTCAGGTCCCCAATGATCCTTCGGGCCCCTTTTATGTGCCTGTCTCTGTAAACGTACTGAATAGTGGGAAGTTCACGTCTACAGATGCGCTAGGCTGTCCGCACCACTCTCTGCAGAGTCCTGAGATTGAGGGAAGTACAGTTCCCATACCAGGCAGTGATGCAGCCAGTCAGGATGCTCTCAACGGTGCCCTGTAGAAAGTCCTTAGGAGTTGGGGACTCATACAAAACTTCTTCAACCATACCTCCCAGAAATACCTTTAGTATTCTAAAGGAAAGATGACACAACCATAGCTAAAAGAAGAAATCAAAGACAACATGAAAGCCAAAGAGAGGACATAGAATAGAGCAAAAATTAGTGAGAAGTTAAAGGATTGGGAAGCTTATGAAAAACAACAGAAGGCAACTAAAAAAGCCTTAAGAAGATAAAGATAGAATATGAAAGTATGCCAGCCAATAATATTAAAGAGGATACCAAAAGATTCTTCAGATACGTAAAGTGCAAAGGAGAGGCATATTGGATATTGGATTACTGGAAAACGATGTTGGAGAGGTAATAATGAGGGACAATGAAATGGCGGACAAAGTGAGTAAGTATTTTGCATCAGGCTTCACTGTGAAAGACATTACCAGTAAGGTGGAAGTTGCAAGTGTCAAGGGCCATGAAGTGTGTGAAGTTATAGTAACTAGAGAGAAGTTTCTTGGAAAGCTGAAAGGTCTGAAGGTGGATAAGTCATCTGGACAAGATGGTCTACACCCCATTGTTCTGAAAGTGGTGACTGCAGAGATCATGGAGGCATTGGTAATGATCTTTCAAGAATCACTAGATTCTGGAATGGTTCCAGAAGACTGGAAAATTGTAAATGTCATTCCACATTTCAAGAAAATTGAGAGGCAGAAGAAAGGAAACTATCGGCTAGTTACTCTGATCTCAGTGGTTTGGAACACATTGGAGTTGATTATTAAGGATGAGGTCTCAGGGTTCTTGGAGGCACATGATAAAATAGGCCGTAGTCAGCATGGTTTCCTCAAGAGAAAATCTTGCCTGACAAATCTGTTAGAATACTTAGAAGAAATATCAAGAAAGATAGACAAAGGATAATTGGTTGATGTTGTACACTTGGATTTTCAGGCCTTTGACAAGGTGCCACACATGATGTTGCTTAGTAGGCTATGAGCCTGTAATGTTAGAAACATAGAAACAAAGAAAACCTACAGCACAATAAGGCCTTTGGCCCACAAAGTTGTGCCGAACATGTCCCAACCTTAGAAATTACTAGGGTTACCCATAGCCCTCCATGTACCTATCCAAAAGTCTCTTAAAAGACCCTATCGTATCCACCTTCACCACCATTGCTGGCAGCCCATTCCACACACTCAACACTCTCTGAGTAAAAAACTTACCATATAACCATATAACAATTACAGCATGGAAACAGGCCATCTTGGCCCTTCTAGTCCGTGCCGAACACTTACTCTTACCCCTGATATCTCCTCTGTACCTACACATCAGCACCTTAAATTTGTGTCCTCTTGTGGCAACCATTTCAGCCCTGGGAAAAAGCCTCTGACTATCCACACAACCAATGCCTCTCATCATCTTATACACCCCTATCAGGTCACCTCTCATCCTCCATCACTCCAAGGAGAAAAGGCCGAGTTCACTCAACCTATTCTCATAAGGCATGCTCCCCAATCCAGGCAACATCCTTGTAAATCTCCTTTGCACCCTTTCTATGGCTTCCACATCCTTCCTGTAGTGAGGCAACCAGAACTGAACACAATACTCCAAGTGGGGTCTGACCAGGGTCCTATATAGCTTCAACATTACCTCTTGGCTCCTAAATTCAATTCCACGATTGATGAAGGCTAAAACACCGTACTCATTCTTAACCACAGAGTCAACCTGTGCAGCTGCTTTGAGTGTCCTATGGACTCGGAAGTTACAGGAACAATGAAGAAAGCCCTGAGCAAAAGGAGACCGAGATGGAAGATCTTCATTGTTGCCCTAAATGTAGCAGGCGGAATGGACAGTAAGTAAGTAAGATGGTGGAAAGATTTTGCAGGGTCAGAGAATGAGTCACTCACCGCAGATTCTGTAACCTCTGGCATGCTCTTCTAGCCACAATATTTATTTAGTTGAGGCTTTGGTTAATGGTAACCCCAGACTGTTGATGGTGGGAGTCAATAGTGGTAGGTAAATGGACGCTCCCTTGTTTATATTGGTCATATCCTTCCACTTATATTGATGAATGTTATTAGTTTCCTCGGCTCCATATGATGCAAATCATTTTGAATCTTCTCCTGTTCCCCACAAAACAAGTTCAGCTTTACTGCCATATGTATACATACTCAACTCATAGACAGGAAAGATTCTGCAGATGTTGAAAACATTTAAAACTTCGACAAACGTCTACAGATGCACGATGGAGAACATCCTGACAGGTTGCATAAGAGCCTGGTAAGGAAACACCAGTGCCCAGGAATGGAAACACCTACAAGAAGTGGTGGATACAGCCCAGTCCATCAGGATAAGCCCTCCCCACCATTCAGCACATCTACAAGAGCACTGCCACAAGAAAGCAGCATCCATCATCAAGGACCCCCACCAACCAAGCCATAATCCCTTCTCACTGCTGTCATCAGCCAAGGGATACAGGAACCTTAGGTCCAACATGACCTGGTTCAGGAACAGTTATTACCTACAACCATCAGGATCCTGATCCAGTGTGGGTAACTTTATTCACCTCAACACAGAACTGATCACTGAACACAACTCACGTCCTCAGTATTATTTATTTATTAATTATTACTATTTTTCTTTGCATTTGCAAAATCTGTCTTTTGCACATTGGTTGCTTGTCAGTCTTTGTGTGTGGTTTTTGTTGATTCTATTATGGGAGGCAAGGTTTGAGGGTTGGCACAACATTGTGGGCCGAAGGGCCCGTAATGTGCTGTACTATTCTATGTATTCCTTTGTTCTACTGTGACAGCCAGCAAGAAAATGCAGGGTAGTACTGTTATGGAGTTGGATAATACAATTACTTTGAACTTTGAACACACACAAAATGCTGAATGAAATTAACAGGTCAGACAACATCTATGGCGGGGAAATGCTTGACCTGCTGAGTTCCTCCTGCATTTTCTATGTGTTGCTCAGCCCCAATGTATATCTGCCATTAAAAATATTTTTTCTGCAGCAGTAGAGAACATTTCACACATTACAAACATAACTTACATAAACTAATAAGTATAAACTCCTTGTGGTAACAAATCCCTTATTCTCATCTTTCTTAGAAGTAAGAGGTTTCCTCACTGGGTAATTGTAGTGGCTCTTTCCCAGCATAGGAACCATGAAGCCAATTTAAGATAACTGTCCATTCACTCCTGTTCATGTGTCAGACTAAATGTCTCTTAAACATTATTTCATATCTGTTTCCAGCCCTCCAACTGCATTCTAGCAACTATAATCTCTACAGATGTGCTCCTCTTAGTAATAAACCAATACCTTGTGTGTGGCAAATGAGGCCCCAGAAGTATCTTGGCCAGACTTACTGCCTGTGGAGGTGGCAGTGGGTGTTCATAGAACCACACACAAAGTGCTGGAGGAACTCAGCAGGTCAGGCAGCATCTATGGAAATGAATAGATAGTCAATGTTTCGAGAGTCAACTATTCATTTCCATAGATGCTGCTTGACCTGCTGAGTTCCTCAACTTTTTGTATGAGTTGCTTTGGATTTCCAGCGTCTGCAGACTTTCTAGTGTTTAGAATGGATGTTCATGCTTGTCTCTGGCAATGTTATTCATCAACCTGAAACATCAATTCTTAAAAGATACAAATGATTCAAATATTAAAGATTAGCTTCATTTGTACATCAAGAAATGGAAACATACAGTGAAATGCATCATTTCTGTTAACGGCCAACGCAGTTGAGGAAGAGCTGGGGGTAGCCTGCAAGTGTTGAAGTGCTTCTGGCACCAATAGAGCATGCTCACAACTAATTAATCCTTACTAAAGTGTACTCCTTTGTAATGAGGGCGGAATCCAAAAAATCCAGAGGAGCCCCATGCTGTCACAGGGAGAGCATACAAATTCCTTATAGACAATGGTGGAAATCGAGCCACGATTGCTGTTCATTGTTGCTGTAAAGCATTGCACTAGTTGCTATGCAATCACGCCACCCCATGGAACCATCTTCTCCATGTCCGCTCTATCCAGGCCTTTCAATATCAGCAGTCAGTGGAAACTGTGGACAGTTTCCCTTTTCCTAACTCATGAGGCATCTAAATCCTGGAATCAACTCTTCCCGACACAGTCTCTGGATGTCAAAGTGGTGGTGGCCCAAGGAAAATGAAGCCTTCACCTTTGACAGGGAAGCCTTACTTTCCACCTGGCTCTTCTGGGGATTATTCCCATTTTCTCACTGATCACAGGGAGGATGTAAAAACTCTTTACAGACAGTGGCAGCAATTGAGTCCCGATTGCTGGTGCTAACTGCTATGTTGCCGTACCACCCATTTTCCTTTTTCTTCACAGTCGCATCTGTTGGAATCTGATGCTTTAATCCAAAGTTCTTTTGGAAGTCAGGAAGGAGGCATGAAACTTGTTGCTTCACAGTCTTATTTAAAAACTACTTGAAATGCACCAAGATAATTGATTGTTGAACTGCAAAAAAAAATTCACAATTAAACAGTATGACCCAATACATCTAAGTAATTGAACATTTCCTTTTCCTATGTCAAACATCTAGGATTCACGTGGTTTTGTCTCCAGTCAATGCATTGCTTTGTTCTCCGATGCACTCCCTTGCCACCATTCGACATTTTCCAATGCAGCGGACTCACACTTGTGGTCACAGAGTCAGGAAACACAAACTTTGGGAGAGGTATCAGAAGCAACAGGAGTGGGAAGCAGATTCATCGGATCAGGAGGGGAACCACCACAGATGTCAGGTTAGCTGAAGTGGTGGTCCCCCTCAAACACCGGAGAAAGTCATTAAGGGAAATTCATTTCAACACAGCTGGTAAAACAGAGAAGGACTCGGTCCTCAGAGGACTGACCTGCGGGATTATGTTTGGACCTCTGAATCTAATTCACATCGGTTTTAACTTGGAAAGGGAGGGTCAGTGGCTGCTGTATAGAAACATAGAAAACCTACAGCACAATACAGGCCCTTTGGCCCACAAAGCTGTGCTGAACATGTACTTACTTTAGAAATTACCTAGGGTTACCCATAGCCCTCTATTTTTCTAAGCTCCATGTACCCATCCAGGAGTCTCTTAAAAGACTCTGCTGCATCTGTCTCCACCGTTGTCACCAGCAGCCCATTCCACACAATCACCAGTCTCTGCGTAAAAAAACTTAACCCTGACATCTCCTCTGTACCTATTTCCAAGCACCTTAAAACTGTGCCCTCTCATGCTAGCCATTTCAGCCCTGGGAAAAAGCCTCTGACTATCCACATGATCATCTTATATACCTCTATCAGATTACCTCTCATCCTCCAGCACTCCAAGGAGAAAAAGCAAACTTCACTCAACCTATTCTCATTAGGCATGCTCCCCAATCCAGGAAACATCCTTCTAAATCTCCTATGCACCCTTTCTATAGTTTCCACATCCTTCCTGTAGTGAGGCAACCAAAACTGAGCACAGTATTCCAGGTGGGGTCTGACCAGGGTCCTAGATAGCTGCAACATTACCTCCTGGCTCTTGAACTCAATCCCACGATTGATGAAGGCCAATCCACCATACGCCTTCTTAACCACAGAGTCAACCTGCACAGCATCTTTGAGTGTCCTATGGACTTGGACCCCAAGATGCCTCTGATCCTCCACACTGCCAAGAATCTTACCATTAATACTATATTCTGACATCATATTTGACCTCCCAAAATGAATCAACTCACACATCTGGGTTGATCTCCATCTGCCACTTCTCAGCCCAGTTTTGCATCCTATCGATGTCCCGCTGTAACCTCTGACAGCCTTCCACACTATCCACAACATCCCCAACCTTTGTGTCATCAGCAAATTTTTTAACCCATCCCTCCACTTCCTCATCCATGTCATTTATAAAAATCATGAAAAGGGGTCCCAGAACAGATCCCTGAGGCACACCACTGGTGACTGACCTCCATGCAGAATATGACCTGTCTACAACCACTCTTTGCCTTCCATGGGCAAGCCAATTCTGGATCCACAAAGCAATATCCCCTTGGATCCCATGCCTCCTTACTTTCTCAATAAGCCTTGCATGGGGTACCTTATTAAATGCCTTGCTGAAATCCATATACACTACATCTACTGCTCTACCTTCATCAATGTGTTTAGTCATATTCTTAAAAAATTCAATCAGGCTCGTAAGGCACAAAGCCTTTGACAAAGCCATGCTGATTACTCCTAATAATATCATGCCTCTCCAAATGTTCATAAAGCCTGCACTCAGGATCTTCTCCATCAACTTACCAACCACTGAAGTAAGACTAATGGGCCTATAATTTTCTGGGCTATCTCTACTCCCTTTCTTGAATAAGGAACCGACATCTGCAATCCTCCAATCCTCTGGAACCTCCCCCGTCCCCATTGATGTTGCAAAGATCATCACCAGAGGTTCAGCAATCTCCTCCCTCACCTCCTACAGTAAATTGCGGTACACCTCATCCAGTCCTGGTGACTTATCCAACTTGATGCTTTCCAAAAGCTCCAGCACATCCTCTTTCTTAAAGTCTAAATGCTCAAGCTTTTCTGTCTGCTGTATGTCATCCTTATAATTGCCAAGGTCTTTTTCCATAGTGAATACTGAAGTAAAGTACTCATTAAGGACCCCTGCTATCTCTTCCAGTTCCATACACAATTCTCTACTGTCACACTTGATTGGTCCTATTCTCTCATGTCTTATCCTCTTGCTCTTCACATACTTGTAGAATGCCTTGTGGTTTTACTTAATCCTGCTCGCAAAGGACTTCTCATGGCCCCTTCGGTCTCCTAATTTCATTCTTAAACTCCTTCCTGCTAGCCATATAATTTTCTTTATCTCTATCATTACCTAGCATTTTGAGCTTTTCGTAAGCTTTTGTTTTCTTCTTGACTAGGTGTTCAACAGCCTTGGTTTACCATGGTTCCTGTATCCTACCATCCTTTCCCTGTCTCATTGGAATGTACCTTTGCAGAACCCCATGCAAATATCCCCTGAACATTTGTCACATTTCTGCCATACATTCCCTGAGAACATCTGCTGCCAGTTTATACTTCCAAGTTCTTGCCCGATAGCTTCATATTTCCCCTTACTCCAATTAAACATTTTCCTAACTTGTCTGCTCCTGTCCCTCTAGAATGCTGTCCATGGTACATCTTTAGAAATTTGCTAGAGTCTTCGGTGATATATCAAATCTTCTCAAACTCCTAATGAAATTTAGTCACTAACGTACCTTCTTTGTGAGTGCAGCATGAACTGAAGATAACTGTGCTAACTCCCCACAGAGCAAATTATTCAATCCCATTCCATCACTCCATCTTCACAGCCTTGAAATTATTCTAGGCATGAATGTGATGGTTCCTACTCAGGGGGAGTCTTGGTCTAGAGGGCACAGCTTCAGAATAGAAGGCCGTCCCTTTAGAACAGAGATGAGAAGGGATTTCTTTAGCTAGAGGGTGGCGAACCTGTGGAATTCATTGCCTCTGACAGCTGTGTAACCCAAGTAATTGGACATATATAAAGTGATGGTTGATAAGTTCTTGATCAGTACGGGCATCAAAGGTTATGGAGAAGAGGCAAGAGAATGGGGTTGAACATGATTATAAAACAATTATGATGGAATAGCAGAGCAGATGGAATAGCCTAATTCAGCTCCTACAGTATGTCTTATGCTCTTATTTCCTGCAGTTGCCTATACAACTACCTTTTCAAAGTCCTGAGAGATTCCAGATGCCTATACAACTACATTTTCAAAGTCCCGAGAGATTCTAGTTGCCTATACAACTACCTTTTCAAAGTCCTGAGAGATTCCAGGTGCCTATACAACTACCTTTTCAATGTCCTGAGAGATTCTATTTAAACTGTCCTTATTGGATCAGATCAGAACATATCCCTATCCATGACATAAACACAAAAGATTCTGCAGATGCTGGAAATCCAGATTAATGCACACGAAATGCTGGAGGAACTCAACAGCTCAGGCAGCATCTGTGGAGAGGAATTAAAAGACAACATTTCGTGCTGAGACTCTGTCCTGATGAAGTGTCTTGGCCTGATATGTTGGCTCTTGTCCTTAAATTTTAATCCTATGAATTATCTACTATTCTGAACAGTTTCACTCTCTTTACCAGCCTAAGCCCACCATGGACCTGTCACCTTCATAACAGCTCCTCTTAAGCTCTCTGCTCAGATTCAGATCATTTCTTTGTTGTCATATACACTAAGGTGCAATAAAAATCCTTGCTCATGTGAATCACACAAACAGTACACACAATACTAATAATCTACAATAATAAACACATCGACAAGCACAGAACTATCAGAATGCAGTGATACAAACTGAGATAGCAACATAACTGCAGAGGTAGAATGGAGGGTTCAGATCCTTTCACTTATTTATCACATGTATATCAAAACATACAGTGAGAAATTCCTTTTGTGTTAACAACCAACACAACCTAAGGATATGCTGGGGGAACCCCACAAGTGTCACCACATTTTCCAGTGCCAACATGATATGTCCACAATCTTCAGCAGAAGAACACAAGCTAAAACAATGGATGCCTCAGTCACATAGTGGCTAGCTCGACACTATTACAGCTCAGGGCCCCAGAGTTCAGAGTTCAATTCCAGTGTCCTCTGTAAGGAAGTTTGTACGGTCTTCCCGTGAGTACACGGGTTTCCTGTGGGTGCTGCAGATTCCTTCCCCATTCTGAAGACGTACCAGTTAGTAGGTTAATTGATCATTGTAAATGGTCCTGTGATTAGGCGTGGGTTAAATAGGTGGCTTGTTGGTCCAGAAGACCTGTTCATCAGTGTACCTCTGTATAAATTAAACACAATAACAGCAACATATCAACAACTAACCAAGTCCCTTTCCTCTCTTCGACCTACCCACTAACTCACACAGAGATAGTTCTCCAACTATCTGTGTGTGTGACAGACTAGTTTACCATTCTCCACAGGTTCCACTGTTCCACAGCAGAGCAGTAAACATACTGTACTGAGACATGTTCATTCTATCGTTCATGTAGAAGTTTGAGAGAATCCTTGTGGATGGGCCAAATTTTCTCAGAAATCTAAAGAAGTGCGTATTCTGATCCATTCTCTGATCTGATTCACACTGCACCAGTGTGGAGAGACCAGGTGAGGTTACTGGTTATATGGATCCAAGGAACATGAAGCTGTTGTTCATCTCTTTATCAGTTCAGTTCATGAGGACAGCATTGTATTCATTCTTAGCCATCCAACCCTCGCTCCACCTACCCCAACTCCATAAATCAATAGACAGTTAATTCATCTCGCAGACATTAAGAGCTCATTTGTCATTCTGAGACCATGATATAAGAACAACCTTAGCTTCTCCAGTCTAACCACATAGCTGAAACCACTCACTCTAAACACCATTACATTGTCATCTTGTTCTGCCTAATAGTCATGACAGATGAGTTGCCCTTGTGTGTAACCCTGGAGTCTCCAAGACATTAGAAGCTAACTGGGTAAACAGCGCACCTGAACTTTCAGTAAAGTACCACTAAAATAAAAAAAGTATACAAATAATTGTAACGTAGGGACATAAAAACAGCAAAAAATGCAGGAAATACCTATCAGGTCAGTCAGCATTTGTGGAGAGGGAAACAGATTTGACTTTTCAAGTTGAAAGGAAGACCACTCACCTACCCTCCCATGCTCCTTCCCCCTCAGCTGGTCTCACCTTCAGCTTACACGCTTCCCCCCACCTTCTTATTCTGGCCTCTTCCCCCTTCCTTTCCAGTCCTGATGAAGGGTCTTGGCTCGAAACATTGACTGTTTATTCCTCTCCACAGATGCTGCCTGGCCTGCTGAGCCCCTGCAGCATTTTGTGTGTGTTGCTTTGGATATCCAGCATCCGCAGAATCTCTTCTGGTTAAGAGAGTACACTAACAAAAGTAAATCTGCAGATGCTGGAAATCAAAGTAATACACATAAAATGCTCTAGGAACTCAGCAGGTCAGGCAACATGTATGGAAAAGAGCAAAAAGCCAATGGTTCAGGCCAAGATCCTTCATCAGGACTGGAAAAAAAAGGTAAGGTCAGAGTAAGAAGCTTTCTGGTAATTGCCCCCCACCTTCACCATTTCCAATTCCCATTTCCCTCTCTCACCTTATCTCCTTCACTGCCTGCTTCCTTTTCGTCCATGGTCTTCTGTTCTCTCCTATCGGATTCCCCCTTCTCCGGCTGTTTATCTCTTTCACCAATTGACTTCCCAGCTCTTTACTTCACACTGCCCCCTCTCTCAGTATCACCTATCACCTACCAACTTGTACTTCTTCCTCCCCTTTCCCCTCCTTCTTACTCTGACTTCTCATCTCTTTTTTCCAGTCTTCATGAAGGGTCTCTGCCAAAAATGTCAGCTGTTTACTCCTTTCCATAGATGCTACCTGGCCTGCTGAATTCCTCCGGCATTTTGTGTGTATTACAAGAGAGAACACTACTTGATTTTTATTTTAACCAGCTCTGAACAAGGGTCCTCCATATGAAACATTAGCTCTGCTTTTACAAAGTCATAGAAAACAGGCTTTTTGGCCCAACGTATTCCTGTTGACCAAGAAGTCCCATTTACCCCATACCCCTTATTTGTCTCATTTTCCATAGAAATTTCTTGGAGTGCTGAGTTGGACAAAGATAGCCATTTCTGTTGGCTGCCAGTGGTGTTCCTTGGGGGTCAGTATTGGGACCACTAATTTTCACATAGTCAATGATTCAGATAATGGAATTGATGGCTTTGTGGCAAAGCTTGTGGATGATACAAAGATAGGTGGAAGGCTAGGTAGTGCTGAGGAAGCAATGTGATTGCAGCAGGACTTAGACAAATTGGAAGAATGGGCAAAAAAGTGGCCATTCAGTGTTGGAAAATGGATAGAACCATAGAACTATAGAACATTACAGCACAGAAACAGGCCTTTTGGCCTTTCTTGGCTGTGCCAAACCATTTTTCTGCCTAGTCCCACTGACCTGCACCTGGGCCATATCCCTCCATACACCTCTCATCGATGTACCTGTCCAAGTTTTTCTTAAATGTCAAAAGTGAGCCCGCATTTACCACTTCATCTGGCAGCTCATTCCACACTCCCACCACTCTCTGTGTGAAGAAGCCCCCCCCCCAATGTTCCCTTTAAACTTTTCCCCTTCAACCTTAACCCATGACCTCTGGTTTTTTTCTCCCCTGGCCTCAGTGGAAAAAGCCTGCTTGCATTCACTCTATCTATACCCATCATAATTTTATACACCTCTATCAAATCTCCCCTCATTCTCCTACGCTCCAGGGAATAAAGTCCTAACCTATTCAACCTGTCTCTGTAACTCAGTTTCTTAAGTCCCGGCAACATCCTTGTAAACCTTCTCTGCACTCTTTCAACTTTATTAATACTCTTCCTGTAATTAGGTGACCAAAACTGCACACAATACTCCAAAGGCACACGAGTGAATCTGCAGATGCTGGAAATAAATAAAAACACAAAATGCTGGCAGAACTCAGCAGGCCAGATAGCATCTATGGGAGGAGGTAGTGACGATGTTTCGGGCCGAAACCCTTCATCAGGAGTGAAGTAACATGGGATGGTGGAGAGGGGATAAGAAGTGGGGGGAGGGATGAAGTAGGGAGCTGGGAAGTGATTTCCGCAGGGATCGCTCCCTACGTGACTCCCTTGTCCATTCATCCCACCCATCCCTCCCTCTGGGCACTCATCCCTGCAAACGGAAGAAGTGCTACACCTGCCCCCACACTTCTTCCCTCACCACCATCCCAGGCCCCAGACAGTCCTTTCAGGTGAGGCACCACTTCACCTGCGAGTCAACTAGGGTGATATACTGTATCCGGTGCTCCCGATGTGGCCATTTATACATTGGGGAGACCCGCCGCAGACTGGGAGACCATTTCGCTGAACACCGGCGCTCAGTCCTCTAGCAGTGGCCACACACTTCAATTCCACAGACCACTCCCACTCCCACTCTGACTTGTCTGTTCATGGCCTCCTCTACCATCAAGATGAGGCCACACGCAGGTCGATGAAGCAATACCTTATCTCCTGCTTCGGTAGTCTCCTACCTGCCGGCATGAACATCCAACTCACAGACCTCCGTTGATACCCCTGCCCCCCCCCCCCCTTACCCCCATCCCTATCTATTATTTTAGTCTGGTTCTCTTTCTCTGTCTTTTTTCCCCCCTCACTATAATCTCCCCCCAGCCCTACCTTTCTTTCTCTTTTATTTCCCATAATTCTCCACCTTCCCCCAGCCCATTTCCCTCCAGCCTATCACTTCCCAGCTCTCTACTTCATCCCTCCCCCCACTTCTTATCCCCCCTCGACCATCCCATGTTACTTCACTCCTGATGAAGGGTTTTGGCCCGAAACGTCGTCACTACCTCCTCCCATAGATGCTGTCTGGCCTGCTGAGTTCTGCCAGCATTTTGTGTTTTTACACAATACTCCAAATTCGGTCTCACCAATGTCTTATACAGCCTCACCATTACATTCCAACTCTTATACTCAATGCTTTGATTTATAAAGGTCAATGTACCAAAAGCTCTCTTTACAACTCTATCTACTTGTGACGCCACTTTTAGGGAATTATGTATCTGTACTCCCAGATCCCTCTGTTCTACTGCACTCCTCAGTGTATGATAATGCATTTTGGTAAAAGGAACAATAGTGCAGACTATTATCTAAATGGGGGGGGGGGGAATTCAAACATCAGAGGGGCAGAGGGAGTAAGGAGTCCTTGTGCAAGACTCCCAGAAGGTTAATTTACAGGTTGAGTCTGTGGTAAAGAAGGCAAATGTAAAGTAATGTTGGCATTTATTTCAAGGGAAATAGAAGGTAAAAGCAAGGAGATAATACTGAGCCTTTATAAGACATTAGTCAGGCCACACTTGCTGTATCGTCAATGGTTTTGGGCCCTCTCTCTCAGAAAGGATGTGTTGTCATTGGCAAGAGTCCAGAAGCGGTTCACGAGGATGATTCCGGGAATGAATGGGTTAACATATGAGAAGCGTTTGGCAGCTTTGGGCCTGTACTCACTGGAATTTAGATGAATGCAGGGGGTTTCTCATTGAAACCTGTCGAATGTTGAAAGGACTAGATAGGGTGGATGTGGAGAGAATGTTTCCTATGGGGGGGGGGGAATATCCAGAATTAGAGGGCACAGCCTCAAAATTGAGGGGTGACCTTTTACAACAGAGGTAAGGAGGAATTTTTTATCCAGAGAGTACTGAATCTGTGGAATGCTCCGACACAGACTGCGGTATATTTAAGGTGGAATTTGATAGTTTCCTGGTCAGTCAGATCATTAAAAGATAAGGCAGGTGTGTGGAGTTGAGTGGGATCAAGGATTAGCCATGATGAAATGGCAGAGCAGACTCAATGGGCTGAATGGCCTAATTCTGCTCCTATGTCTTATTCTGTCTTATGATCTTCTAAATAGGCATCAAAGGGAGTAGGGAACAGAGCGTCACACAAACAAACAGAATGGGAAGTGTTTCAATGGAGCATAGTCAACTCTTCAGGCTGAATGGTCTGTTTCTATACTGTATATCCCATGAAATCCAAGCTTATGAACATGGAGCATAAAACACTACAGCACAGTAGAAGCTCTTCAGCCTATAATACTGTACCCACCTTTTAACCTACTGCAAGTTCAATCTAACCCTTCCTTCCTACATAGCCCTCCATTTTTCTATCATCCGTGTGCCTACCGAAGATTTTCTTAAAAGTCCTGAATGTATCTGCCTTTACAACCACCCCAACAGCACATTTTATACACCCACAACTCTCTGTGTGAAAAATTGACCTCGGACTTCTCCCCTATACTTTCCTCCAATCACTTTAAAGTTGTGCCCTTTCATATTAGCTACTACTGACTTGGGAAGAAGTCTTTGACCGTCCACTCATCATCTGCCTCTCATCATCTCATACCTCTCTTTGTAACAGTAAATCCCGACTAAGGACTAAGCAGATTGCAACCACTGGTTTTGACTCCTGTTTGTTTCTCAGCCAAAGGGAGTCTCTCTGGAGGGCTCCCTTCCGCCTTTCCCACTTCCGATGATATTTGCAAGCTCCTCCATGCTGGTTGAGTGTGTGCTGACTGAGATGTAAAAAGCAGACTAGTATCCTCGTTACAAGGTAGGGCTTACTCAGCAGGACGCCCAGCTCAGGGGGAAGCCTGACTAGCAGAGGACGCTGGTGTAGGTGGAAAGTTCCTACAGAAATGAAGCTGGGTGAACAGGATGCTTCGTGTTCTAATGTGGTCACAGGTCCGACATTTAGCCAGGATGAAATTTAATTTCCCACTTTACTTAAAGCTGCGATTTTTTTTGGTTTTGAATCAGTTTCATATGATGTGATTTATTCAAGATTTGGAATTGAAATTAGTTTTATTCTTGTCACATCAGAAATAGAATTAGGTTTATTATCACTGACATACGACATTCAGTTTGTTTTCTTGTGGCAGCAGTAATATACAAGACATAAAAATAATTCCAGAAGTTACTAAATAGATAGATAGATAAAGAAACATGGTGTGTTTTGGGGTTGATTGAGTGATTTGGCGCTTTGCAGTGTCTGAGGGCGTTCAGTGAGGCCTGGTACGAAGCATGTGGCCTGGAGACTACGATCAACCCCATTGCTCATCTCCAATTGAGGCATCGAGGGCGCAAGCCCATAATTGACTCCATTGCTTCTCTCCCACTGAGCCACTGAGCAAGGCTGAGGTTGACGAGGAGGAGTGCGGAGGATGGGCAGGTGTTTAACCAATCTTCCTCTCCCTCTGATTGGAGGGAAGTACAGGAGTCTTGGCATCCATGTTACCAGGATTGATTGGAGAGACTGTGGACTTGTTTGGGGGACTTTGAATTTATGTTGCATTCCTGGATTCTGGTTACTTTTTTTTGCTGTTTTTGAGAGGTCTAATCAGGGTGATCAATGCAGACTGAGGCGCTTTGATGAAGAATCACCCTGCAGCCTACATTGGCTAGTGGCACTGAACTGAACGAAATTGAATACTGCTGGGTTGATCTTTGATATTCTATGTTTTGTTTGCTTGCTTTTTGCTGTTTGTACAATTTTTATTTTACGCATTGTGTGATGTTTCCATGGTGTTTCTTTGTTTTGTGGATGTCTGTGGGAGGATGTATATCAGATTTGTATTCTGTGTACAAATACTTTGATAATAAATGTACTTTGAAACTTAAATTACTGAAATAAATAAATAAATAAATACTTAAGTAAATAGTGGGGAAGAGGAATAGTGAAGTAGTGATCATAGGTTCATGGACTGTTCAGAAATCTGATAGCTGAGGAGAAGAAGCTGTTTCTCAAACTTTAAGTGTGGGTCTTCGGGCTCCTCTCTGATGGTAATACTGAGAAGAGGGCATGCCCCAGCTGTGAGGGTCTTTAATGATGGATGCCGCCTTCGTGAGGCATTGTCTTTTAAAGTGCTCACTCCACTGTACCTTAGCCTGTGAAAGGAGTGAGTATCTTCCTTGCCATCCACTTATATGAACGGATTGGATCATACATGGCCGGTCTCCGATGTTAAGTCAGCTTGCATGCACTGATTCAGTCCATTGGTGCTTAGAAGCTCTTGCAATGAACCTCATGCTCCATCCCTGAACTATTGCTGTATCCTGCTGGAACTTGACCTACTTGTGCAGGTCTTCATACTAACAAACCTTTCAGTCTCCCCACCATGGTGCACATCTGCATGAAGCGTTGTCACCGGAAAGCAGATTCTATCACCAGGGATCTCCATCACCCTGGTCTTGCTCTCTTTTCAATGCTGCCATCAGGAAGAAGATACAAGAGTCTCAGGACTCACATGATGAGGTTTAGGAACTGCTATTACCCCTCAGCCATCAGACTCTTAAACCAGAGGGTATAACTCCACTTACCCCATCATAGAAATGTTTCCGCAACCAATGGACTCAATTTCAAGGACTCTTCATCTCATGTTCTCAATATTTATTGCTTATTTATTTATTATTATTCTTTCTTTCTTTTTACATTTGCACAGTTTGTTGTCTTTTGCAAAGTAGCTAAATGTCCAAGTTGGTGTGGTCTTTCATTGATTATGGTTATTATTCTATTATGGACTTTTTGAGAATGCTTGCAAGGAAATGAATCTCAGGGTTGTATACGGTCTCATATATGTACTTTGATAATAACTTTATTTAGAACTCTGAGTAACTCCACACTGAGCAGAACAGAGGCACAATCGGTTCAGCTACTACCTGACAGCTCTAGTGATACAGGTTCGATCCTGAGCTCAGGTGATGGTTCCATGGTCAAAGTCAAAGACAAGTTCATTTTAAACACAAGAGATTCTGCAGATGATGGAAATCCAGAGCAACACACACAAAATTCTGGGGGATCTCAACAGGTCATGCAGCATCTCGAGAGGAATAAATAGTTGCTGTTTCAGGCCGCGACCCTTCATCAGCACTGGAACATCTTCACTGCTGCTGCCTGACCAGATGAGTTCTTCCAGCATTTTGTGTGAGTTGCTCGAATTCACTGTCATATGCACGTGCATAAATGCACGGGTGCACTGAAACATCCAGCTACAACAGCACCCGATACACAACATTCACAAGAAAAACGTAAGTTATACAGTCCATAACTATTACAAGAAGAGCAGAATTTGAAAAAAAAAGAACAAAGTACATGGTACTGCAAAATAGTCAAAGTAGACAAAGCTCTTCGCATTGTAATGGGATTGGGTTCACTATTTTCAAAGCCCTAAACTCAAAAGAAGATTTTATGCCCTATCTGATATAGGTGTCTCTGGATACTCTCACTATGGGGAAGCTATAGTATATCCACTTTGTCGTCAAAGGCTACCTGACTTCCCTGTCTAGCTTCTGCAGTGAGGTCTTGCTGGCAATACTCATTATTTGAATGGTGGGCTCCCTCTCTCTACCAGAAAGGACATACTTAGACCATAATACACAGGAGCAGAATTCTGTAATGTGGTCCATTGGGTCTGCTCTGCCATTACATTATGGCTGATCCATTTTCCTCTCAGTCCTAATCTTCTGCCTTCTCCCTGTATCCCCTCTTGCCCTGGATAATCAAGAATCTATCAACCTTTGCCTTAAATAGACCCAGAGACTTGGTCTCCTTAGCTGCCTGTGGCAATGAATTCCACAGATTCACCATTCTGCTAAATAAATTCTTACCCATCCCTGTTCTATATTGACATTTCTGTGTTCTGAGGCTGTGCCCTCTGGTCCTAGACACCCCCTCCCCACCATATCCTCTCCACATCCACTCTATCAAGGCCTTTCAACATTTGATAGTTTTCAAGGAGATCTCCCTCAATCTTCTGAATTCCAGTGAGTACAGGCCCAGAGCCATCAAACGCTTCTCATATGGCGAGCCTTTCAATCCTGGAATAATTTTCATGAACCTCCTTTGACCCCTCTCCAATGTCAGCAAATCCTTTCTTAGATAAGGGGCCAAAGCTACTCTCAATACTCTAAAAGAAATACTTCCAGGAACAAAGTACTTCAAACATGGTTTAAACACAAGAAATCAAACATAGTTTATTTTATACTTAATGACACATGTTTAAATTTAGTCAAGTACTTGAAATTAAAGAGAAGATTGTTTGCTCAGGCTGTTTGTTTGTAGGGTTGTTCACCGAGCCTAGAGGTTAGGTCGCAAGTATTTCATCAGAGGTGACATCATCAGTGTGAAACTGAGTGTTGTTTCTGACAAGTGCTCACGTTTAAATTGGTCCGACTCGTAGTTCTGAGTGGTTGGCTGCCGTGCTAGTCTCTGCTGGGTTTCGTAGAGTAATCTCCACTGGCCCATATCCCTTGTTATTAGTTATTGTAAGCATTGGTTCCTCAGGTGCCTGTGGTTCACCCCTCGGCCCTGATCCCACAGCCTCACAGGTTTGTAAATTTCCTCCAGTTTAATATGCTTGTTAATAGAGTCTTCCGTTGAGAACCAAGCTTCTAAAAATTCTCTTGATTCCTTGTTTTGTGATTCTGCCAACATTTTTGTAGTTTCCCAGACAAACTTGTGTCCTTCTTGGTGATCGTGTGAAGGCATGAGAACGAGTCGAACCAATATAAACACGAGCACTCAGCAGAGACAACAATCAACTGTGCACTGATGATGTCACTGGCTGGTGACGAAACGATTGCGACTGAACCTCCAGGCTCACCGAACAACCCTACAAAAAAGACAAATAGCTCTTCACATGCATATAGAACTTACAAAGGAACTTCGGCTTTATAAAAGAGTTCCAAATTACGAAATATTTATCAATTTCAAATGATTTCCAAGCACACGTACCATTCCTTCATACTAAAAGAATATACCAGTGAGTTGCAGGAAAGTGAGTCGTCCGTCACAGAAACCAAAAGATGAGGGTTGACCTCATTTTTCTTTCTGTTATTCTGCTTTTCATTCCGAACAATCCCCAGTGCCTTCTAACATTTATACTCTTCTGCTACTGTTGACATTATCTCGACGTGATGTGTTTTAGATAGCTCTGTCAGGCTAAGTGAACACAATGTTTGGGTTTCTTTACCAGGCCAGGTGAACAGAATGTTCAGGTATCTTTACCAGGTCAGATGAACACAACGTTTAATTAGATTAGTATAGACTCCATTGTTTTTCTTGATGAAACATGGGCCAACAAGACCCCACTGTTGACTTGTTTACAACGAGGAATATTGGGTAGAATTTGTGAAAGCAGCTCTGACCTCCTTGCAACGGTCATGCTGCTTGCTTGTAGTGGCAAAGCTAATCCAAAATCAAAACAAAACAATTGCTGCTTGCCTGCAACCATACGGACATGCCCACAGCTCCAATGAGTGCTCCAAAAGTCATACCCTTTATTTGATCCTTTATTAGCAATTAGGAAACATATAATTGAACATTATTTAGCATTATCTTAGTTGTCAGTATAAGATATGACCTCCCTCGATCCCATGCTACAAACTGCAATGAAATAAGCAAGAATACATAATTTGTTCCCTTCACTTTTACCATGTCTCCACTAGTATGATGTGACTGGTTCCCGTAACAAACACACAACACATAAGTAGGAGAACAGATACATGGTTCCCTCATTCCAGCCGACAGATTCTCTGTTCTATAAATCTGAGGTGAGCAATTAGCTTCTTGGGCCGAGGAACATGAATATCTATCACGACCTCTGTTGTATGGATTTCATAGAATTATACCTGAAACCCACACAGTTTCATGCATGTATTGTATAAAATGGATCATACAGAGTTGTCCAACCAGTCCAGTGTATCCAAGGAGACCGTTTTGTTCATCTACATGAATCCCTTTTGCCTGCATCCATGTCTTTCTTTCCCTTGCCTATTCAACTGTTTGTCTCTTAAGCATAGCGATAATATTGGATTCCATCCCCTGGAAGTGAATTCTGTATATCAACAACTCACTCCAAGGTCTTTTATCTAAGCTTCATGTTCTCCATAAACATTTGGATGTTGACATCAATCAGATTGGCTTTGCATGCAGCCAATTGCTTCAGACACTAATGCTGCCAATCCCACAATTTAAGGAAAGCCTTCTAACCATCTTAATCTTCAGCTGAAAGGGTTAAGACATTAAATGTTAATGAAAACATCTTAACATTTCTCTGAAATTAATTTTACTTTTCTTCAGCTTGTATTATATTGAAAGAAAACATTTACATGAGAAAACATTTTGTCATCAGAGTCACAGTGAAAGCAATAACACATGAATCGGCATCAATAATTAGTTACCATATGTAATAGTGAAACAGGCAACTGTTGATTCACAAGTGCGTCATTATTACATTTAATGTCACTGACCGCTGTGGTGAAATTTGATGTTTTGAAGTAGCAGTACAGTGCAATACATAAAAAATACAATAAATTACAATAAGATATATATAATATATATTTATGAAGTGGATTTATGAGGGGGATAGATAGAGTTGACGTGGATAGGCTTTTTCCATTGAGAGCAGGGGAGAATCAAACAAGAGGACATGAGTTGACAGTTAGGGGGCAAAAGTTTAAGGGTAACACAAGGGGGAATTTCTTTACTCAGAGAGTGGTAGTTGTATGGAATGAGCTTCCAGTAGAAGTGGTAGAGGCAGGTTCGGTATTGTCATTTAAAGTAAAATTGGATAGGTATATGGACAGGAAAGGAATGGAGGGTTATGGGCTGAGTGCAGGTCAGTGGGACTAGGTGAATAAGCGTTCGGCACGGACTAGAAGGGCCGAGATGGCCTGTTTCCGTGCTGCAATTGTTATATGGTTATATTCAGTGCTGTGCAAAAGTTTCAGGCACATATAACTAGGGTGTCTAAGAACACTGCAGATGCTGTGGTCAAACCAAGACGTACAAAAAAGCTGGATGAACTCAGCAGGTTGGGCAGCATCCGTTGAAAGGAGCAGTCAACGTTTCGAGTCGAGACCCTTCGTCAGGACTAAAGAAGGAGGAGGCAGGGGCCCTATAAAGAAGGTGGGGGGAGGGTGGAAAACCAATCAGAGGAGAGATCAAGGGGTGGGGGAGGGGATGCAGGGAGGGGATAGGCAGGAGAGGTGAAGAAGGAATCTAAGGGGAAAACACTATGGGTAGTAGAAGGCAGAGTCATGAGAGGTGATAGGCAGCTAGAAGAGGAGACAGAGTGAAGGTGGGATGGGGAAGGGAGAGGGAGGGAATTACCGGAAGTTGGAGAATTCGATGTTCATACCAAGGGGCTGGAGACTACCCAGACGGTATATGAGGTGTTGCTCCTCCAACCGAAGTTTGGCCTCATCATGGCAGTAGAGGAGGCCATGTATGGACATATCCGAATGGGAATGTGAAGGAGAGTTGAAGTGAGTGGCAACCGGGAGATCCTTTCTGTTGTGGCAGACGGAGTGTAGGTGGTCGATGAAGCGGTCCCCCAATCTGCGTCGGGTCTCGCCGATGTAGAGGAGGCCGCACCGGGAGCACCGGATGTAATTGATAACCCCAACAGACTCACAAGTGAAGTGTTGCCTCACCTGGAGGGACTGTTTGGGGCCCTGAATGGTGGTAAGAGAGGAACTCCTTCTTTAGTCCTGACGAAGGGTCTCGACTCGAAACGTTGACTGCTTCTTTCAACGGATGCTGCCCGACCTGCTGAGTTCATCCAGCTTTTTTGTATGTCTAGGGTGTCTAAGACTTTTGCACAGTACTTTATTTGTCAACGTGGGGTGGAGATTGTAAATCTCATGAGAGTAAACGATGTTGGGAGTGGTGAGCGTAGAGTGCTGTAAAAGGGGTGTGAAAATGATGGCAGAGAAGGTGTGCCGGGGGTAGGGTGTTGGTGCATGTGCAGGCACACCAGGCCCTGAGACACCAGGCAAGGTCACTTGATTCCAAACAATTGGTTTATTGATCATTATAGAATCTCTCTGGTGCTTCCCACTCCCTCACCTCTCCCTTCCATAAGACCATAAGATATAGGAGCAGAATTAGGCAATTTTTGTGGCAGCAGTACAGAACAATACATAAAATTACTACAGTACTATGTATATTTATATTGCATTAATTTATATATATTTAAATACATTGTACAAAAGGGGAACAAAGATAGTGAGGTAGTGTTCATGGGTTCATTGTCCACTCGGAAATCTGATGGCAGAGGGGAAGAAGCTGTTCCTCAAATATTGAGTGTGTATCTTCATTTCATGGTAGTAATGAGAAGAGAATGGTGAGTTTTTAACACAGAAAATAGTGGGTGCCTGGAATGTGCTGCCAGGGGAGGTAGGGGAGGCAGATGTGATAGTGGCATTCAAAAGGTCCCTGTATAGACACATAAATGTGTAGAGAATGGACGGACATGTAGCATGTGCAGGCAGAAAGAATTAATTTAATTAGCTGCCATTTTCTGAATTAATTTGGCAAAGATCATGGGCTGTATCAGCCACAACCAGCACCCTTGGCAGTGCGTTCCAGGCTTGGTGCAAAAAAACTACCAGTGACATCTCCCCTGAACACTCCTCCACTCACCTTAAAATCCCCTCACCTAGTGACACTATCACCTAACCAACCAGTTATATTCTTTACTTATTTAAAGATACGACACAGAACAGGCCCTTCCGGCCCAGTGAGCTCCACCACCCAGCAACCCACCTATTTTACTCAAGCCTTATCACAGAACAATGACCAATTGCCCTACTGACCGGGACATCTTCAGAACATGGGAGGAAAACAGAGCACCCGGCACAACACAGGGAGGACCTTTCAAACTCTTTACAGATGATGTCAGAATTGAACTCTGAACTCTGGTGCCCTGAGGTGTAACAGTGCCATACCAAATCCTACACTACCGTTTTTCCAGCTCCACTATTTCCAGCTTGCTCATTTTTCTTTGACCATTGGCTTAGTTGTCCCCTTGATGAAGTAGCCAATCATTTTCTCATCAGGAGACAGTGAGAGATCGAAAGCCTTTGCTAAGGACTCCATTTCTGCACAATTCCCAAAGTTCAATGTAAATTTAGTATCGAAGTATGTGTCCCATATACAATCTTGAGATTCATTTACTTGCAGGAACACACAGGAGAATAAAGAACTACAATAGGATCCGTGATAAACCAGATCTACACCTCTACCCAATAACCTAACTCTTCACTCTTCCTCCTCCACCACTACTTTATCATTTCCTGTCAGAGTCACCTTATGTACAGACACTTCTGTACCTAGCATCACTTTCTGTACATATAATCGATGTGTGTATATAAGATATTTTTATTGTTTCCTTTATCTTATCATATTTTTTCTGCGCTGCATTGGATCCGGAGCAGCAGTTATTTTGTTCTTTTTCACTCTTGTGAACTGGAAATGACATCAAACAATCTTGAATCTTGAATAACAAAGATCGACAAATATTCAATGTGCTAAAGAGGACAAATCTTGCAAATAACGCTCTTAATAATGAAGAAATATAAACAAATAATACTAAGAATATGAGCCGCATAATCCCCGAAAGTAAGTTGACAGGTTGGGAAGTCAGACTTCACACTGGTCCAGGAGCCTGATGTTTGCAGGACAACACCTGTTCCTGAACCTCGTGCTGTCAGACCCAAGACTTCTGCACCTCCCACCCAATGGCAGTAGCGAGAAGACAGGGAGCTGGGTCAAATGCAGGCATAGGTGATGTTTTCCACTCCCTGGCCTCAACACTTTAACCTGCCTTGTAGTCCACCCAATGTTCTCCCTTCTGGCGATGGCCAACCTACGCCCACTTCAAGGTACCATATCTGCAGTTCTGAGAGTCAGGTTCACCACATTCTTCAGAAAATCGTAAAATCATGGGATCATTAGACAGTTCAAAAATATGTTACTTGGGGAAATTACAGTCTGCGGATTCCAGCGACCGTAGTTCAGAAGAAGTATATCTAGTAGTTTTGTGAGCTAGCTGAAAAGTGTCGTTGTATATTACCAGTATCAGCTTGAAATGAATTTGAATGTGTAGAAAAATTATTTATTTCTTTGCTTATTTGTTTATTGAGTTACAGCATGGAATATGCCTTTCTGGCCCTATGAGCTGTGCTGCCCATCAACCCCCCGATTTAACCCTAGCCTAATCGCGGTCAATCACAGGAGAGCATTCTAATTGGCTGCATCACCGTCCAGTAAGGGGGAACTGCGGCACAGCTTGGAAATAAGCTACAGAGGGTTGTATACTTAGTCATCTACAACATGGGCACTAGTCTCTGTAGTATCCAGGACATCTTCAAGGAGCGAAGCCTCAAAAAGGTGGTGTCCATCATTAAGGACCCCGGTCACCCAGGCCATGCTCTGTTCTCATTGCTACCATCAGGGAGAAGTACAGAAGCCTGAAGGCACACATTCAGTGATTCAGGAACAGCTTCTTCCCCTCCACTCTCAGATTTCTGAATGAACATTGAACCCATGAACACTACTTCATTACTTTTTATTTCTATTTTTGCACTACTCATTTAATTTAAAATATATATACTTACTGTAATTCAAGGTTTTTTTCGCTATTATTATGTATTGTATTGTACTGCTGCCACTGTCAACAAATTTTTCACGACATTTGCCGGTGATATTAGACTCGATTCAGATTCTGATTTACGATGACCAATTGACCTATGTCTTTGGACTGTAATTTTCCTTGTAACTACCTGTTCTACAGCCCAGAGGAGGGCAGTGTCCCGGGGCTAAGTGTTGGCCTCCCATTAAGAACAGACCATAGCTTCATCCATCTTTCCTGACTCCAGATAATTCAAGCGAAATACTGGCTGCTACTTGTGGAGCTTTGCTTTGTTTTGATTCGGGGCACTGAGAGGCTGCGTCAATGGTTTGGCACAAGATGCATTGAACACATGGCCCCCATCAATCACTCAGAGGCCTTTCACTTAGCTTATATGTTAAGCAATGGGGGGGGGGGGAATGGCAGAGGGGAAGGAAGAGCTCTGTCATTGCTCACACAAAATTCAAATAACACAACTCTCCAAACACAGATGCAGATTCCAGAAACAAACTTTGGGGTTTTGGAATGGTTGGAGGGAAGATTTAACACAGGATCACTATGGCTTGTTCTGATGTCGTGCTTTAGAGCAGAAAGCACCCTTCACCTGTACTGTAAGACGAAGGATCCATCCCTGGGAACCATTCCAAAAGAAGGGTGTGACAAAATGAGAGAAGATGACGTGGACACATACAAGGACGCTGTTCGCATTGTTTAATTAGGAGGAAAAGTCCATGGACTCTTTTGTCTTGGTGCAGAAGAATCTGAGGAACAGTTCAAATAAGTGCAATGAAATATAAAAGTGAAATGAAAAAGGAAATATTTCCCCTAAAATTCCTTGTACTTTTAAATTTTTGTGATTTTTACCTCCACCTTATGGGAGCAACTAATCAGATAATCTCTGCCTAAATTCTTCCAGACAGGAGAAACAGGAGTTTATATTTTATTTGTTTTGACTTATTTAGAGATACAGCATGGTAACAGGCCCTTCCAGCCCAAAGAAACAGCACGGGCAATGTGACCAATTAACCTACCAATGTGTACTTCTTTGGAACGTGGGGGGAAACTGGAGCACCCAGAGGAAACACACGTGGATCACAGGGAGAATGTTCAAACTCCTTACAGACAACGGCAGGAATTGAACCTGGATGACAGTTGCTGTCATAGCATTGCGCTAATCGCCTCACTGCCCTGCCACGTAAGCTAGCAAGACTGGAGTACTTTGCCAGAAATTAGGGGAACCGAACTGAGGTTTTCACAACTTTGAAAAACTTTCTTAGAACATAGAACTTCAAACATAGAATAGTACACCACGGGAGCTGGCCTTTCAGCCCACAATGTTATGCTGAACTAATCAGATTAGTAATCAATGTCTAACTAATATAATTCCTTCAATTTACACAATGTCCATATCCTTCCATTTTCCTCACATGCTTAACTAAATGTCTCTTAAAAGTCTCTGAAGTATCTGCAACTACCATCACCTCAGGCAGCACATTCCAGGCACTCACTACTCTCTGTGTAAAAACACTTGCTCCTCACAGCTCCTTTGAAATGTCCTCCTCTCACCTTAAATGCATGCCCTCTGGTACTAGACATTTCAACCCCGAGAAAAAGTTACTGTCTGTCTGCTCTATCAATGTCTTTCATAAAATAATAAACCACTATCAGATCTTCTCTCAACCTGCACAGCTCCAGAGAAAACAACACAAGTTTGTCCAACTTCTCCTTACAGCAAACTTTCTCTAATCCGGCCAGCATCCTAGTAAACCTCTTCCACGCCCTCTCCAAACCCTCAACATCCTTCCTGTAATGGGACAACCAGAATATTCCAGATATGAGCTAAGCAGGGTGATATAAAACTGCAACATAACTTCCTGACCTTCAAATTCAATGCCTTGACAAATAAAGGCAAGCATGCCATATATGTCTTTTTAACCACCTTAGCAAACTTGGGTTAATGTAGGGAGGACTTTTTAGGCAAGGCTAGTGCCAGGGGATATAAAAATGTTTGCTAGATCCTGTCAGGAAATAAAAAAAGTAATTCGTTTTCTCAGAAACTGCTGAGGAAGTGGAGGTGGTTGCCGTAAGGAGAGTTTGAGCCAAATAATAGGGATAGAAATAAGAGAAAGCAGTCTGCTGGAAAACTCAGCAGGTTGAGCAGCGTCTGTGGGGGTGGAGGCAAGGAGCTGTTGGCAAACCTCCAGCTTGCTGAAGGGCAAGGGGTATGTGAAAGGTTCAGAAACTAAATACTATGCTATGATGGAATGATGAAGCAGTCTTGATGGGCCAAATGGCATAATTCTCCTATGTCTTATGATCAAATGTAGGCAGTTCTGAAATCAAACAGTAATAGGATCACGGAATCATTGCAGTTCAGAAATAGGCCATTCAGTCCATCAATTCTGGGCTGACTCCTGTCAATCTCATTCCCCTTCTCTTTCCTCATTTTTTCTCCTGTTCCCTGTTAAGTGTTCCAGTTTCCTTTCAATCTCACCAGTTAATAATGTTCAGATCAAGATCACACAGAGTGTAAAAACATTCTCCAGCTTTGCAGTCAGCCTCCCCCACAGTGACTCTGTCTACTCCTCCTGCTGCCTCACGAAAGTGACCCCTCCCAACTTGATCATCTTCAACAACCTCTCACAGCATCCCCCTCCCCACCCATTGCTCCCATTGGGCAGAAGACAAAAATCCCTAGAGCATATACCAGTAGGCTCAAAGACAGCCTTGATTCCACTTTTATCACACTCTTGAACGTATTTCCCAGGTCCTAAAAGATGAAGTTCTGATCTCCCTGTGGTGCCCCTTAGCACATTATTTGTCTACCTGCACTGCATCTTCCCTGTGACAGTAACACAATATTCTTGCTCCATCTCTCCTCCTGTCACCTATCACTTTGTAGCTTGTACTCCTTCCCCACCCCCCCTCCACATTCTACCATCAAATCCCCTCGCTTTATCACCACCAAGCAGCAAGTTCCAGGCACCCAGGAGATCTGCTAGCATCCGTGGAGAGGGAAGCAGAGTCAACATTTCAAATCAAAAGAGAGGCCACCTTCCCCCTCACCAAGCTTCACCTATCACCTTCCAGCTTGCCTTCCTCCCCTCCCCCCACCTTCTTATTTTGGCTTCTTCCCCCTTTCCTTTCATCAGATCCCAATGATCCCAAAGTTCTGATGAAGGGTCTCAGCCTGAAATGTTGGCATATCCATAGATGCTGCATAACCTGCTGAGTTCCTCCAGCATTTTGTGTGTGTTGCTCTGGATTTCCAGCATCTGCAGGATCCCTTGTGTTTAAGATTTCCAAGGACTGGAGGGACTGAACTATCAGGAGAGGGCAGACAGGATGTGAATTTTTAAAGTAGCTTTATTTGTCACATTTACCTACAGTGTAATGCATCGTTTGCGCCGATGACCAATACAGCGCGTGAGTTGTACTGCCGTGCTTCTAGTGCCGACATAGCATGCTCACAACTTACTAACCATTGCCCACATATCTTTGGAATTGATCAGGGGAAGCCCAGATGGCCACGTGGAGAATATACAAACTCCTTACGGACAGTGAAAGTAATTGAACCCCAATGCTGATTGCCAGCACTACAAACTGTCAGGCTAACCATTACACTACCGGACCTTACCATCATTTACCTTGGACCGTAAGAGACTGAAAGGTGAGCTTACATAGGTATAAAATTATGAGGGCATTAGATGGTTTCAAGTTCCTTGGTGTCAATGTCTCTCAAGGTCTGTCCTGGGCTCAACATACTGAGGCAATTACAAAGAAGGCACAACTGCAGCTACATCTCGTTAGGAATTTGAGGAGAATTGGTGTGTCACCAAAGACACTTGCAAACTTCAGCAGATGTAAAGTTGAGAACATTCTGACTGGTTGCATTGCTGTCTGGTATGGAGAGGTCACTGCACAGGATCGGAAAAAGCTGCAGAAAACTGTAAACTCATCAGGATCACCAGCCTCCCCAGCAATCATGACATCTTCAAAAGGCAATGCCTCAAAAAGATGGTTTGCAGCTCAATTGGAGGGGGACAAATATGCTAGAAGGGTTAGGGTTTACTAGTGCTGCATGGGGTTTGGGTTGGGGGTGGTGGGAGGGATTAGAAACATAGAAAACCTACTGCACAGTACAAACCGTTCGGACCACAAAGTTGTGCCAAACATGTCCCTACCTTAGAAATTACTAGGCTTACCCATAGCCCTCTATTTTTCTAAGCTCCATGTACCTATCCAAAAGTCTCTTAAAAGACCCTATCGTATCCACCTTCACCACCGTTGCTGGCAGCCCATTCCACGCACTCAACACTCTTTGAGTAAAAAACCTACCCCTGACATCTCCTTTGTACCTACTTCCAAGTACCTTAAACCTGTGTCCTCCTGTGGCAACCATTTCAGCCCTGGGAAAAAGCCTCTGACTCTCCACACAATCAATGCCTCTCATCATCTTATACACCTCTATCAGGTCACCTCTTATCCTCTGTCACTCCAAGGAGAAAAGATTGAGTTCACTCAACCTGTTTTCATAAGGTATGCTCCCCAATCCAGGCAACATCCTTGTAAACCTCCTCTGCACCCTTTCTATGGCTTCTACATCCTTCCTGTAGTGAGGCGACCAGAACTGAGCAAAGTACTCCAAGTGGGGTCTGACCAGGATCCTATATAGCTGCAACATTACCTTTTGGCTCCTAAATTCAATTCCACGATTGATGAAGGCCAATACACCGTACATTTTCTTAACCACAGAGTCAACCTGCGCAGCTGCTTTGAGTGTCCTATGGACTTGGACCCCAAGAGTTGAGGGGAATAAGAAGCACAGGTAGTGGAGTGGTTGTGGAGAAAAAAGTCGTTAAACCTACATACAAAGTCAGGAATCAAAGTAAATTTATAATCAAAGTACATATATGTCATCATATGCAGCTCTGAGATTTGTTTTCTTATGGGCATCCTGACTAAATCTATAATAGAATAATAACTATTACGGAGTCAATGACAGACTGCAGCATCTTGAAGGGTGAGCATGGTCGGACTAACGTTCTGAGCTGCATTAGGGTAGAAGAATGTACTGGGTAGTTGGTCATTGCAAATTTTCCCATGATTAGGCTCGGGATAACTCAGCGGCTGCTGGGCTGGAAGGGCCTACTCCACGCTGTATCTCAGTACATAAATAAATAACACAGGAGCAGCTCCTTCAGTCAACAGCATTGTATAGAAATAAAAAATGTCGAAATCAACAAACCTCTTCCGTTTACATAATGTCCACATCCTTCCACTTCCTGCATACTCACGTCCTTATCTGAGAGCCTCTTGGACGCCTCCAACACAGAAGTTTAAATATTGGATGGGTACGTTGATAACGGGTTTAGATAGATATGGTCCTGCAGCTGCACGGCAGATGGTACCTGACACAAGACTGGGCCAGCCCCCGTGGTTATGGGGATAGGTACAGCTCAAAGACCATCTATAAATTTGCCGACGACACAACTATTTTTAGCAGAATTTCAGACGGTGACGAGGAGTAGGAGTTGTACAGGAGCAAGATAGATCAGCTTGCTGAGTGTTGTGTAGCCTCTCCAGCATCGAGGACATCTTCAAATGAAGATGTCTCAAAAAGGCAGCATCCGATGTTAAGGACCTCCGTAGAGTAAATACAGGAACCTGAAGACACACACTTAATGTTTCAGGAACAGCTTCTTCCCCTCCACCATCAGATTTCGGAATGGACAATGAACCCATGAACACTACCTCACTATTTTTTACATTATATATATTTCTTACTGTAATTTATAGATTTTATTACTATGTATTACACTGTACTACTGCCACAAAACAAAAAAATTCACAAAATATACTGGTGATGTTAAACCTGATTCTGCACAGGATCACAAGAGCTTTCATGGCCAGCTCCACATCTTCCAGAGGAGGTGCCTCAAAAACGAGGCATCTGTTATTAAAGACCCTCATCATCCAGGATGTGCCTTTTTCACATTACTTCCATCAGTAAGGTGATACAAGCGTCTGAAGACTCACACTCAATGTTTCTTCCCCTCCACCATCAGATTTCTGAATGGTCCTTTTGAACTGTTTATTTATTTTGTAATTCATAGTAATTTTTAATGCCTGCACTGTTCTAGTGCTGCAAAGCAACAAAATTCATGAGATGTCAGTGATAATAAACCTAATTCTCATTCTGATACTGCCCAAGTTGGGGTTAACGGAAGCACATGGAACTGCACCATTCAGACGATAGGTGGAAGTATTGCTCCATCGTACTTCTGACGACTGGCGTATGAACCCTGATTATGAAACAATCTGTATACTCACTTGAAAAGAAAGGCAGCCTGAAAGAAGCCAGTATCTGGGAGACAGTCCAGGCAACAGGGAGTGCTTCAGATCATGATTTTTCCAAGCCAGAGAAAGCAGTTTAATCCCACAGTTCCCATTGTAGGGAAGGCCTCCACACAAGGTCAAAGCTTGTAGGACAGTCATGGAGTCATAGAATCACAGGGCACAACAGCACAGAAGTAGACCCTTCAGCCCATCAAGTCCATTTCAAGCTATTAATCTAGTTCCAAGTTCCATCGATCTGCACCTGGAGCACAGCCATCCCGACACTTATCCAAATTTCTCTTAAATATTGAAATCAAAACTGCATCCTCCTCTTCCACTGGCAGCTTGTTCCACTCTGAGTGGAGAAGTTCCTCCTCATGTTACAGTTAAACGTTTTACCTTTCAACCTTAACCCGTGACTAGACTCATCCAACCTCAGAGAAAAAAGCCTTCTTAGATCTACACTATACCCCTCATAATTTTGTACACCTCTATCAAATCTCCCCACATTCTACTATGCTCTAGGGAATTAAGTCCTAACCTATTCAACTTTCCTCTATAACTCAGGTCCCAAAGTCCTGGCAATATTCTTTTAAAGTTTCTCTGCATTTTTTCCAGCTGATTGACATCTTTCTTGTACGTAGGTGACCCAAACTGCACAACAATATTCCAAATTAGGCCTCACCAACATCTTATACAACTTCCACACAACGTCCCAACTTCTGTACTCAGTACTTTGAATTCTGAAGGCCAAGTTCCAGAAGCCTACCTACAGTGCCTATAAAAGTACTGACCGCCCTTGGAAGTTTTCATGCTTTATTGTTTTACAGCATTGAATCCCAGTGAATTTAATTTGGCTTTTTTGACACTGATCAACAGAAAAAGGCTCTTTCGTGTCAAAGTGAAAGCAGACCTCTACAAGATTATCTAAATTAATTACAAATATAAAACACAAAATAATTGATTGCATAAGTATTCACTCCCGCTTTAATATGACACATCAAATCGTCAATGTTGCTGCCAGTTAGTTTTAGAAGTCACTTAATTACCTAAAAGGAGATTTGGTTTTGGAGACCTGTGTGCAGTCAAGGTGTTTGAATTCATTGTAGTAAATCTGGAAGTCTAACTGCTGGTGAGTCAGTATCCTGCCAAAAACTACGAAAAGACAAAAGAACACTCCGAGCAACTCCACAACAATGTTATTGAAAAGCACAAGTCAGGAGATGGATACAGGAAAATTTCCAAGTCACTGAATATCCCAATTAGGCCGATCATTAAGAAATAGAAAGAATATGACACAGATGAAAATGTGACTAGAACAGGCAATGTTCAAAAACTGAGTGACCGTGCAAGAAGGGGACTAGTGAGGGAGGCCACTAAGAAGCCTATGACATCTGTAGAGGAGTTACAAGCTTCAGTGGCTGAGATGGAGAGACTGCACATACAACTGTTGCCCGGGTGCTTCCCCAGTGACAGCTTTATGGGAGAATGGCAAAGAGAAAGCCACTGTTGAAAAAAACTCATATGAAATCTCAGCTGGAGTTTGCCAGAAGGCATGTGGGACAGTTTGAAGTCATCTGGAACAAGGTTCTATGGTCTGAAGAAACCAAAATTGAGCTTTTGGCCATCAGACTAAATGCTACATTTGGCGTAAGCCAAACACCACATATCATCAAAAACAGACCATCCCTACTGTGAATGATGGTGGCCGTTGCATTATATAGTGGGGATGCTTCACTGCACCATGGCCTGGTAGGGGGTAAAATGAATGCAGGAAAATACAGGGAAATCCTGGAGGAAACCTGATGCAGTCTGTAAGAGAACTGTGACTTGGGAGAAGATTTGTTTTCCAGCAAGACAATGACTCCAAGCATAAAGCCAAAGCTACGCAGGAATGGTTTAAATACAACAAAGTTAATGTCCTGGAGTGGCCAAGTCAGAGTCCAGACCTCAATCCAATTGAGAATATGTGTCTGAACTTGAAAAGGTCTGTGCACTCACAATCCCCATACAATCTGACAGAATTTGAGCAGTTTTATAAAGAAAAATGGGGGAAAACTGCAGTGTCCAGATGTGCAAAGCTGATAGAGACCTATCCACACAGGCTCAAGGCTGCAATTGCTGCCAAAGGTGCATCTACAAAATACTAACTTGAAGGGGTGAATACTCAAGCAATCAATTATTTTGCGCTTTATATTTGTAGTTAATTTAGATCACTTCGTTAAGATCTGTTTTCATCTTGAAACAAAAAGTTGTTTTTCTGTGGATCAGTGTCAACTAAAGCCAAATTAAATTCACTATGATTCAATGTTGTAGAAGAATAAAACATGTAAACTTCCAAGGGGGTGAATATCTTTTATAGGCACTGTACTTGTGACGCTTCTTTTAATTACCGTAGATTTCGCACTACAGAGCGCACCTGATTAAAAGCCGCTGGCTCTAATTTTAGAAAGAAAATCAATTTTGTACTTGTACAGGCCGCACCGGATTTTAGGCCGCAGGTGTCCCACGTTGTAATATGAGATATTTACACAGAAAGATATTACATGTGAGGATTTTTTAACTTTTAATTAAATCCATATGGTAACAAACAAATACATATTGCAAATGCTTTTTTTCGAACCGTGCCTGTAATACGGCTACTTTTAAATATACATACGTATCGGTAACACACAAATTACGTTGCATATACATTCCAATATCTCCTAGCGACTGGTAAAAATATATATACTGCAGCCTACCAGGAAAAGTTATTGATCGCCTTTAACTTAAAAGCAGCGTTTTGGCTCCGCCGCTCCCCCCCACCTTCCCGTTTATCGCAAACCGGTATTTCCCACAAGACGCGGCGAAACCGGATGTGACGTCTAGCATTCCGGGCTGTAGTACAGAAAACATACTAACAAATGAATTACTAAGCGAAAATATTATAAACTAAATAACTGCCATAAAGGCAGCACAATGCTTTTCTTTGAGTGTTTTCCATGTTGATGAGGGTGAGTACAAATGACTGATTTACAATAATTTAATTGTGAAAGTGCGCTTGATTTATCGTACAATTTCATTGGACCTCTGTGAACTACTCATCAATTTTATTGGTCTACTGTTACGAGGCAAAATGTTTTTGGCGGCATGAAAAAAAATCATGCATTAGCCGTACCGTAGTAAAGGCCGCAGTGTTCAAAGCTGATCAAAATGTGGGAAAAAAGTAGCGGCTTAAAATCCGGAATCTACGGTAATTATCAATGTGGATTCCCAGATCCCTCTGTTCTACCACATTCCTCAGTGCGCTACTCTTCATTGTGTAAGTGTTACCCTAATTTGTTTTCCAAGCTAAAACATCTCACAATTGTCTGCATTAAATTCCATCTGCTATGTTTAAAGTTCAAAGTAAATTTATTGTAAAATCAGTTCATTGTTGGGTGACTGAAGTTATCTGCCTTTGGTTCAAGATCTGATGACTGAGATGTAATAACTATTCTTGAACTGGGTGATGTGGGTCCAGAGACCCTTGTACATTCCTCCTGATGGAAATGATTAGAAGAGAGCATGGCCTGGATGGTGGGGGTCCTTAATGATGAAAGCTGCTTTCCTGCGACATGTAAATGTGCTGGATCAGCAGTGGAGATGCACTGACTGGTTGCATCACAGACTGGTCTGCAAACACCAGTGCTTTTGAATGAAAAAGAACTACAAAAAATTCAAAAAGTAGTGGACACAGCGCAGTCCATCACAAGTAAAGCCATCCGCATCATTGAGATTTACACAGTAAATCTCCTAAATCCTGTACATTAAACAGGATGCAAATATCCAGCAGTTTGATAGAAAGTGAAGCTGGGTGCTTCTTCCCATTGCTCCATCAGCAGATCTACTGCTGAAAACTGAAACTTCAAAGTACATTTGCTCTTAAAGTACTGACATGTTGCCATATACTGCCTTGAGATTAATATCCTTGCAGGTGTTTATAAGAAAAAATAAAGTATAATAGAATTGACAAAAAAAAATTATACATCGACCAAGACTGGCAACAACCAATGTGAAAAAGAAGACAAACTGCAAATACAAAATAATACTGAGAATATAAGTTGCAAAGAGACCTCGAAAGTGAGCCTGTATGTCATTAAATCAGTTCAGTGTAGTAATGAGTGAAGTTATCCACGCCAGTCAGGAGTCTGATGGTTGAAAGGTTGGTCCTGAACCTGGTCTCATAGGACTTGAGGCTTCTATACCTCCTGCCTGATGGTAGCAGCAAGAAGAGAGTATAGCCTGGATGGCGGGGGTCTTTGATGTTGGACGTTGCTTTCTTGTGGCAGTGCCTCATGTAAATGTACTCAATGGTGAGGAGGGCTTTGCCTGTGATGGACTTCCCTGCCTTATTGTCTTCGCCATCCGAGAATAGTTGTGGATATCATCTCGACTTTGGTCACCTGCATAAGTAGATTTCCGTCTCATCCACCATGGATATTCTGTCCTCTTCCCTCTCCCATCAGGAGGAAGATAGAAAAGGTTGAAAGCACGTAACACAAAGCCCAAGATCAGCTTCTACCCCACTGTTATCAGACTCTTGGACGGACCTCTCATATGATAAATTTACTCTTGAGCTTGTAACTTACCTCATTATGATCTTGCACTTTAGTGTTTATCAGTATTTCACTTTTTCAAGTATTCTTTACACTTACAGAAAACTACAGCACAGAAACAGGCCCTTCATCCCATCCAGTCTGTGCCAAACCATTTAAGCTGTCTAGTCCCATCAACCTGCACCCTGACCACAGCCCTCCAAACCCCTCCCATCCATGTACCTACCCAAATCTATCCTATCTTAAGCATTGAAATCGAGGTCACATCCACCACTCCCGCTGGCAATTTATTCCACATCCTCACCACCCTCTGGATGCAGATGTTTCCCCTCATGTTCCCCTTAAACATTTCACCTTTCACTCTAACCCATGAACACTCTTTGAAGTCTCACCCAGCCTCAGCAGAGAAAGCCTGCTTGCATTTACCCTATCTATACCCTTCATAATTTTGTATACCTCTATCAAATCTCCACTCAATCTTCTATTTTCTAGAGAATAAAGTTCTAGAAACATAGAAACATAGAAAACCTACAGCATAATACAGGCCCCTCGGCCCACAAAGTTGTGCCAAACATGTCCCTACCTTAGAAATTACTAGGGTTACCCATAGCCCTCTATTTTTCTAAGCTCCATGTATCTATCCAAAAGACTCTTAAAAGACCCTATCGCATCCACCTCCACCACTGTTGCCAGCAGCCCATTCCACGCACTCACCATTCTCTGAGCAAAAACCTTACCCCTGACATCTCCTCTGTACCTACTCCCCAGCACCTTAAACCTGTGTCATCTTGTGGCAACGTTTTCAGCCCTGGGAAAAAGCTTCTGACTATCCACTCAATCAATGCCTCTCATCATCTTATACACCTCTGTCTGGTCACCTCTCATCCTCCGTCGCACCAAGGAGAAAAAGACGAGTTCACTCAACCTATTCTCATAAGGCATGCTCCCCAGTCCAGGCAACATCCTTGTAAATCTCCTCTGCACCCTTTCTATGGCTTCCACATCCTTCCTGTAGTGAGATAACCAGAACTGAGCACAGTACTCCAAGTGGGGTCTGACCAGGGTCCTATATAGCTGCAACATTACTTCTCAGGTCTTAAATTCAATTCCACGATTAATGAAGGCCAATACACCATATGCCTTTTTAACCACAGTGTCAACCTGCACAGCTGCTTTGAACATCCTATGGACTCAGACACCAAGATCCCTCTGATTCTCCACACTGCCAAGAGTCTTACCATTAATGCTATATTCTGCCATCATATTTGACCTACCAAAATGAACCACTTCACACTTATCTGGGTTGAACTCCATCTGCCACTTCTCAGCCCAGTTTTGCATCCTATCAATGTTCCGTTGTAACCTCTGACAGCCTTCCACACTATCCACAACACCTCCAATCTTTGTGTCATCAGCAAATTTACTAACTCATCCCTACACTTCCTCATTCAGGTCATTTATAAAAATCACGAAGAGTAAGGCTACCTGAACAAATCCCTGAGGCACACCACTGGTCATCGACCTTCATGCAGAATACGACCTGTCTACAACCACTTGTGTGGGCAAGCCAGTTCTGGATCCACAAAGCAATGTCCCCTTGAATCCCATGTCTCCTTACTTTTTCAATAAGCCTTGCATGGGGTACCTTATCAAATTCCTTGCTGAAATCCATATACACTACATCTACTGCTCTTCCTTCATCAATGTGTTTAGTCACATCCTCAAAAAATTCAGTCAGGCTTGTAAGGTATGACCTGCTCTTGACAATGCTGACTATTCCTAATCATATTATACCTCTCTGAATGTTTGTAAATCCTGCCTCTCAGGATCTTCTCTATCAACTTACCAACCACTGAAATAAGACTCACTGGTCTATAATTTCCTGGGATATCTCTACTCCCTTTCTTGAATAAAGGAACAACATCCGCAGCCCCCCAATCCTTTGGAACCTCTCCCATCCCCATTGATGATTCAAAGATCATCACCAGAGGCTCAGCAATCTCCTCCCTCACCTCCCACAGTAGCCTGGGGTACATCTGGGGTACATCCCCAGGGCACCAATAGCAAACACCAGAGGGCATATGTACAAAATTAAGGGAGGGATGTTTAGGGGAGATATCAGGGGTAATTTTTTTACACAGAGGGTTGTGAGTGCCTGGAATGACTTGCCAGGGATGGTGGTAGAGGCTAAAACATTAAGGGTATTTAAGAGCCTCTTGGACAGGCACATGGATGAAAGAAAAATGGAGGGTTATGGGGTAGTGTGGGTTTAGTACTTTTTTTTAAGGATTATATGGGTCAGCACAACATGGAGGGCTGAAGGGCCTGTACTGTGCTGTAGTGTTCTATGGTTCTATGGTTCTAGGGTTCTATCTCATCCGGTCCCAGTGACTTATCTAACTTGATGTATTCCAAAAGCTCCAGCACATCCTCTTCCTTAATATCTACATGCTCAAGCTTTTCAGTCTGCTGCAAGTCATCACTACAATCACCAAGATCTTTTTCCATACTGAATACTGAAGTGAAGTATTCATTAAGTACCTCTGCTATTTCCTCTGGTTCCATACACACTTCCCCATTGTCACACTTGATAGGTCCTATTCTTTCATGTCTTATCCTCTTGCTCTTCATATATTTGTAGAATGCCTTGGGGTTTTCCTTAATCCTTCCTGCCAAGACCTTCTCATGGACCCTTCTGGCTCTCCTAATTTCCATTTTAAGATCCTTCCTGTTAGCCTTATAATCTTCTAGATCTCGAACAATACCTAGCTCTCTGAACTTCTTTTAAGTTTTTCATTTCTTCTTGACTAGATTTATTACAGCCTTTGTACACCGTGGTTCCTGTACCTACTATAACTTCCCTGTCTTATTGGAACGTGCCTGTGCAGAACTCCATACAAATATCCCCTGAACATTTGCCACATTTCTTCCGTACTTTTCCCTGAGAACATCCGTTCCCAATTTAAGCTTCCAATTTCCTGCCTATAGCCTCATAATTCCCTTTACTCCAATTAAATGCTTTTCTAACTTGTCTGTTCTTATCTCTCTCCAATGCTATTGTAAATGAGATAGAATTATGATCACTATCTCCAAAATGCTCTCCCACTGAGAGATCTGACATTTCCCAATATCAAATCAAGTACAGTCTCTCCTCTTGTAGGCTTATCTACATACTGTGTCAAGAAACCTTCCTGAACACACCTAATCTACTCCACCCCATCTAACCCCTTGCTCGAGGGAGAAGCCAATTGATATTTGGGAAATTAAAATCTCCCATCACGACAACTCTGTTATTACAGACAGACAGGCAGACAGACATACTTTATTGATCCTGAGGGAAATTGGGTTTCGTTACAGCCACACCAACCAGGAATAGTGAAGAAATATAGCAATATAAAACCATAAATAATTAAATAATAATAAGTTAATCATGCCAGGTGGAAATAAAGTCCAGGACCAGCCTATTGGCTCAGGGTGTTACACCTTTCCAGGATCTGTTTCCCTATCTGCTCGATATCCTTGTTACTACTGGGTGGCCTGTAAAAAACACCCAGTAAAGTTATTGACCCTTTCCTGTTCCTATCCTCCACCCACAGACACTCCGTAGACAATCCCTCCATGACATCCACCTTTTCTGCAGACGTGACATTATCTCTGATCAACAGTGCCATGCCCCCACCTCTTGCGCCTCCCTCCCTGTACTTTCTGAAACATTTAAAACCTGGCACTTGAAATAACCATTCCCATCCCTGAGCCAACCAAGTCTCTGTAATGGCCACAACATCATAGCTCCAAGTACTGATCCACGCTCTAAGCTTATCCGTTTTGCTCACAATACTCCTTGCGTTAAAATAGACACATCTCAAACCTTTGGTTTGAGCACGTCCCTTCTCTATCACCTCCCTCACACACTGTCTCCAAGCTTTCTCTATTTGTGAGCCAACCACCTCTTCCTCAGTCTCTTCAGTTTGGTTCCCACCCCCCAACAATTCTTGTTTAAACTCTCCTCAGTAGCCTTAGCAAACCTCCCCGCCAGGATATTGGTCCCCCGGGATTCAAGTGCAACCCGTCCTTTTTGTACAGGCCACACCTGCCTCAAAAGAGATCCCAATGATCCAGAAATCTGAATCCCTGACTGCTACTCCAATCCCTCAGCCATGCATTTATCTTGCAGCTCATCCTAATCCTATACTCACTATCGCGTGGCACAGGCAGTAATCCTGAGATGACTACCTTTGCAGTCCTGCTTCTCAACTACCTTCCTAACTCCCTGTAGTTTGTTTTCAGGACCTCCTCCCTTTTCCTACCTATGTCACTGGTACCAATATGTACCACGACCTCTGGGTGTTCTCCTTCCCACTGCAGGATATTTTGGACATAATCTGAAACATCCCGGACCCTGGCACCTGGAAGGCAAATTACCATCCAAGTTTCTTTCCTGCGTCCACAGAATTGCCTGTCTGACCCCCTAACTATCGAGTCCCCTATCACTACTGCCTTCCTCTTCCTTTCCCCACCCTTCTGAGCCACAGGGCTGGACTCTGTGCCAGAGGCATGGCCACTGGTGCTTCCCCCAGGAATCTTTTCATATAGCTCAAGCCCTCCATTCCCAGCAACATCTTTGTCAATGCTCTCTGTACTCTTTTAAACTTACTTACATCTTTCCTGTAGATAAGTGGCCAAAACTGCACACAATACTCCAAAGTAGGGCACACATTCAGCATAACATCCCATCTCCTGTGCTCAATATTTTGGTCAACTTTATTCTACATTGTTATTGTTTTACCTTATTCCTGCACCGAGTAAAGATTTGATCTAAATAAATACCATGTCAAGGTACATGTTACTGTAATAAACCAATACCAATGCTAGTACCAAGAGTGAAAGTTCTTTTGGGGATCTGAGGGAGATTTGTTTCCCCCAGAGCGGGGTTAGAATCTAGAATGTGGACAACTCGAGGGGCTGGTAGAGGCAGAGGCTCTCACCACATTGGGATGACTGTGGGGTTAGTGTATGGGCTGTTTCATGATCAGCATCAACACAGTCAGCCAAAGAGCCTGATTTATGCCAAATTACTCTGTGATGTTAAGCATCTTGATGAACACTTGACTCACCAAGGCATGGTAGAATACAGTCACAGAACATAGACCTGTGCAAGGCAGGCCCATTGGCTCACCCTGTCTGCCCCAAACCGATGCCAATTTAACCAATGCTATCTGCTTGCACTTGGTCTGTATCCCTCTATTCCCCATGTGGTCATGTGCCTACCTAGAAACCTCTCAAACGTCACTGCCGTATCTGGTTCATCAGTACCTGATCGCCCATTCCAAGTACCGACTCCTCTGGCGGACCAGGCCCTCATGCTGCCGTGTCGCCTTTTGCAGTTACCCAGGTGAGGAGTCTCTGGAGGTGGTGTGGTAGAGGCCACAGGCCTCTGTGGGAATTCTGGAATCCATACTACCATGGGAGCTGGGTCCTCTCGTTGGTGTTGTTCTCCAGCCGTCACTCAGGACTTGTGTTATATTATAATTTTTGTATGACTATACACTTTTCCCGGGTGGCAGGGTAGAGATATGTCTGAACCTAAGGAGGTGTAAGGCACTCCTTCCCTCTGCTAGCCTGCAGAGCACCCATTGGCAAGGTGTGGTACCTTATACCCCCCTAATCAGGGTCATGTGAAGCCATGGGAACAGGTGGCGGATGGACAGCTGGTACATATCACAAGTCTCAACCACTGGCACTAGGCAGACAATCTCTGAAGATTGTTAATAATGGCTGGGGTCACCTGTGTTTTAAACTTAAGAGCATTAGAAACAGGAGCAGAAGTCGGCCATCTTGTCTGTCAAGCCTGCTCCACCATTCAATAAGATCATGGTTAATATGGCCATGGCTTCATCTCCACCTATCTTTTCCCCATAACCCTTAATTCTCCTACTGTACAAAAATCTATCCAATCTTGTCTTAAATATATTTACTGAGGTAGCCTCCACTGCTTCATTGGGCAGAGAATCACACAGATTCACCACTCTCTGGAAAAAGCAGTTCCTCCTCATCTCCATCCTAAATCTACTCTCCCGAATCTTGTGTCCTCTAGGTCTAGTCTCATCTACCAGTCAAAATAACTTTCTTGCCTCTATCTTATCTATCCCTTTCATAATTTTTCTCCTCACATTCTTCTGAATTCCAGCGATTACAGTCCCAGTGACTCAATCTCTCCTTATAGTCTAAACCCTTCATCTCTGGCATCAACCTGGTGAACCACCTCTCCACTGCTTCCAAAGCCAGTATATCTTTCCTCAAGTAAGGAGACCAGAACTGCACGTCGTACTCCAGATTCAGTCTCACCAGTACCCTGTACAGTTGCAGCATAACCTTCCTGCTCTTAAATTCAATCCCTCCAGCAATGAAGGCCAACATTCCATTTGCCTCTACAGGACACTCGGTCCCCTCTTTCAGATCAGATCAGTGTATATCTTGAACAGTTGCAAGCCCTGCACCAGCCCTGTGGCACACCACTCACCACTGATTGCCAACCTCTGTAACACACACGTATTCCAATTCTTTGCTTTCTAATAGTTAACCAATTCTTTATCCATGCTAATACATCACCCCCAAATCTATACATCCTTATCTTATGGATAAGTCTTTTATGTGTCACCTTATTGAATGTCTTCTAGAAATCCAAATAAATAACATCCATCTGTTCCTCTCTATCTACTACACTCGTTATATCCTCAAAGAACTCCAGTAAGTTTGTCAAACAGGACCTGCCTTTACTGAATCCAGGCTGCATCTGCCCAATGGATCCATTTCTTTCCAGATGCCTCGCTATTTCTTCTTTAATGATAGCTTCAAGCATTTTCCCAACTACAGATGTTAAACGAACTGGCCTATAGTTACCTGCCTTTTGCCTACATCCTTTTATGAGCAATGGCGTGACATTCACCGTCTTCCAATCCTCCGGGACATGCCCAGAGTCCAGAGAATTTTGGTTAATTATCACTAAAGCCTCTACAATAACATAAAGACATTGCCCAAAAGAAGACAATGGCAAACTAATTCTGTGGAAAAAAAATTGCTAAGAACAATCATGGTCAAAAGACCATGATCACCCACATCATATGGCATGACACAAATAATGATGACTTATGTTTTCTACTATAGCAACTATATTTGCTCTGAGCTGTGTGCTGTTGATATTGTGTTTTGTACCATAGCCTTGGAGAAACACTGTTCCATTTGGCTGTATTCATCTATATTTAAATAACAATTAAATTTGAACTTCTCCCATACACCTCCTTTAACCTTTCCTACTCTCACCTTAAATGCATCTCCTATATTATTTGAGATTTCTACCCAAACCTCTTCATAAGATCATAAAACACAGGAGTAGAGTTAGGCCATTTGTTCCATCTAGTCTATTCCCATTTGATCATGTCGTTCTCCCTGTAACCTTTGATGCCCTAATTAATCAAGAACCTATCAAACTCCAATTCAAATATACCCAATGACTTGGCCTTAACAGCCATCTGTGGCAATAAATCTACAGATTGACCACATTTAGGCTCAGGAAATTCCTCCTGATTTCTATTCTAAAGGAAATTTCTTGCATTCTGAGGCTGTGCCCCCTGGTCCTGGACTCCCCCAATAATTGAATCATCCTATCCATGTCTACACTATCACTCCTTGTCTCATGTCTCTCTAGCCAACCTAATCCTCTCAATATTTTAAAAGCTTATGTCGAGTTGCCCCTCAAATGCTGGAAAATGGTATTACTATGGATAGGTTGTATGATCACATGGATATGATGGAACAAAGGCCTGTTTGTGAGGCCTGTATCTTGTACACATATTCTCCACACTTGAGTTACATTACACACTTAATTTTCTCACATTTCCCAACCTTCTCAAGCTCCTACAATAGAATATAGAGCATTACAGCTCAGTAGACCTTTGACCCATGATGTTATGCTGACTTTTAACCTACTATAAGATAAATCTAACCCTCCCCTCCTACATAGTCCTTCATTTTTGTTTCATTCATACACCTCTTATGTGTCCCTAATATATATACCTTTACCACCACCCCTGGCACCACGTTCCACACATCCCCACTATCAGTACCTGTGTCTGACACCCCCACAGTCAACTGGAGAAGAAAACAAGAATTGAATTCTGATTGCAGGCACTGTAAAGTGTAATGCTAACTGCTACACTACCAAGTAGTCCTATGTTTGGAATCTTCCAAGTGGACCACAAACTTGTCGTGATTTGGAGGCTTGCATGTTTCAATCACCTGGCTAGAATCAGGGTATGGCATTAGCTCTTGGGGGCAGGGTCACCCATGCCAAACAAGTCAAAGGGTAGATGCCAGACAAAAAATGGTCAACTGGTCCTTTGTGTTTGGGGGTTCAGCTCAGGGTCAACGATCCTGACTGGTCAATCAAATCTGTTTCAGAAACAGCAATGAAGAGACCTTCTACATCTGAGTGTGACAGTGTTCCTGAGTCTCCAAACAAGACTTGCATGGCTGTTAGCAGTGAAAACTGAGAGGAAGCAATTGGCATGATGACAGAAGCCCTGAACACCATCAAGACCAAGACCAAAATTGGCCAAGGACAGACAGAGATGGACAACCTTCATTGCGGCTCTGAACGCCAGCGGTGTAATGAGCAGTCAGTAAGCCTGTTTGGAATGATCTGTCTGGATGACATAGAAAATAGAACATAGCACATTACTACACAATACAGGCCCTTCAGCCCACAATGTTATGCTGACCTTTGAATCATCTCCATGATCAATCTAACTCTTCCTGCCTACGTTACCTCCATTTGTCTATTTGTCCAATTACAATGCTCTTGAAGCAGCCATACATCAGGATCAAAACTTAAGGAGTTCCTAAATATGCTACTAGAATTCCCCTGGTTTTAGGACACTCTGTCTCTCCTTCACTGTTTGAACCCCTCCCCCCCCACCTACAATCCAAGATGATTTATGAAGGGCTCTTTTTGTCTGGGGTTTAGATCTATCTGAAGATGTGTCCTTTTCAGGGGCCAGTAAAACTGAGATGCACTTATGTTATCTAAATTAAGTCACATTATCATTTCATGCCAAACTATAAAAGAAACATTCTCTCCATAGGGATTAGAAACAGAATTCAGAGGGAATAAAATTACATTGGCCTTTTACAATAAAGGCAAAGCTTCCTGCTTAACTCCTTTGGCATCAACTCTAAGACTTACTGGAAGTTGAAGAGTTTATAGGCTGCCAATTTATTAGTAGCACGTGGTTGACTGAGTGGACCTGGAGATCAGTGACAAACGTTTCTGTAACTGCCAGCAAGTTCAGTTGATGTCAGGTCAGAGAATCCGTCCCCACTTTCACAGCTCTGTTTCATAGCTCTTGAGACAGCCATTCTTTCCACTGACACAACAGCTTTAAACGATAGCTTGTTTAGGATAATGTGTGAAATTGTAATGAAGTTGGTGAACTGGTAAATTGGTTTATTATTGTCACATTGAACACAGAACATGGAACAGAGCAGCACAGTACAGGCTCTTCGGCCCTCAATGTTCTGCTGACCCCTTAGCCTATACTAAGATCAATCTAACCTTCCCTCCCACATTCCCTCATCCAAGTGCCTATCTAGGAGTCTCTTAAATATCTTAATATATCTGCCTCTACCACCACACCTGATGGTGTGTTATATGCGTAAAAACTACTTCTGACATCCTCCGATACTTCACTCCCATCATCTTAAAACTATAATGTCATGTTCAGAGGTACAGTGAAAGGCATTTTTCATGCCATCCATACAGAGAACTTCATCACATCAGTATACCAAGGTGATACAAGGGTGGCAGGGTGGAGATATGTCTCTATGAAAGGAGGCGAAAGGTGCTGATTCCCACTGCTAGCCTGCAGGTCACCCTTGTGTAAGGTGCAGCACCTAATTAGCCTCCCAGTCAGGGTCACTTGAAGCCATGGGTGCAGGAGGTGCATGGTCAGAAGAGGTGGAGGATGGTCAACTTGTCCTTCTACTGAGACACTGTAATTTACTTTGGGATCAGTAAAGTATCTATCTATCTATCTATAAGCAAACTAGTCTCAAACCACTCAGGTACAATTTGCCAAGAACAATTCGGGTCATGGAAAGACCATTGCTCCCCATGTCATACAATACGGGAAATAACAGATTGCAGAATACAGTACAACAAGCACAAAGAAATAGCAGTGCAAACAGACAGTAAAGTTCAAGGTCATGAAGAGGTAGATTATGAGGTCAATTGTCACCTTATTGTAAAACAGGTATGTTCAATGGTCTTTCAACAGCAGGTTTGAAGTTGTCATTGAACCTGGTGATACATGCTTTCAGGCTTTTGTATTTTCTTCCCAATTGGAGAAAATGTCTGGTGTGAATGGGATTGTTTGATGGTGTTGGCTGCTTGACCAAAGCAGGGATAATTATAGATGGTGACCTTGGAGAAGAGAGTGGCTTTTATGATGTACAGAGCTATATGCACAAATCTGGAATTTCTTGTAATCTGTTCCATAATTCATAATACAACACTGAGCCATGTCATCTGCAGAAATTCTCTAATGACTCCACAATAGTTGAGTGTATAAAGAGAGGACGGGTGGATGAATACTGGATCCTGGTGGAGGACTTTGTCAAATGTTGCAAACTGAATCATCTGCTGCTCAACATCAGTAAGACAAAGGAGATGGTGATAGACTTTAAGAAGACTAAGCCTGTACTGCTACCTGTTACTATTGATGTTGAGGACATAGATATGGTGAGGACCTACAAGTACTTGGGGATGACAGACTTGAGTGGAGCGCCAACACAGAGGCTGTGTACAAGAAGGGCCTGAGTCGCTTCTACTTCCTGAGGAGACTGAGGTCCTTTGGAGTATGCAGGCCCCTCCTTCACATGCTCTACCAGTCTGTTGTCACCAGTACAATCTTCTATGCAGTGGTGTGCTGGGGCAATGGCATCAACACGGATGATGACAACAGGCTCAATAAACTGATTAGAAAGGCTGGCTTTGTTATAGGAGTCAAACTGGGCACATTTGAGGCTGTGGTAGAACGAAGGACCCTACACAAAATCCTGGCAGTTCTGGACAATGTTTCTCACCCTCTGCCTGCCACCTTGGCTGAACAGAGGAGCACTTTTAGTAATAGACTAAGAAAACTGTGCTGCTCAAAAGAGCGCTATGTGAGGTCATTCTTACCCTCGGTCATTAGGCTCTATGATGAGTCAACCTACAGCCAGGGAAGTGATGGTCTCCTCCTGTTAGACTGAAGTAACTTCTTTTATTATTTCTTACTTCCCTTCTAATATTCGTACATTTGTATATCTGTGCACTTGCAATGTACTGTGACACTGTAATTTCCTTTGGGAATAATAAAGTATCTATCTATCCTATAAACAGATGCATTAAAATACCAGTGACCTGGGTTCAATTCCTGCTGGAGTTCGTATGTTTTCCCTGTGACTGTGTGCATTTTCTCCTGGTGATCTGGTTTCACCCCACAGTACAAAGACGTATCAGTTGGTAAGTTAATTGGCCAATGTAAATTGTCCTGTGATTAAGCTAAGACTAAAATCGAGGAATTGCTGGGTAGTGTGGCTTGAAGGGCCCAAGGGGCCTATTCAATACTATATCTCAATAAATAAAATGTTATGTCATTTCAGTATCATATTGTCCCGATATGTTGGTCCTTCCCAATGAAATCCACCTCCAATATATACCAGCAATGAATTAAAATGAGTGCAGCGCACCATGATATCACTCCTGGACAAATCCATAATCTCATCCTTCACATTCAGGAAGAGGACAATATTGAAGGGGACCTCAGAAATGCTGCAGTTATGATCATCTTCTGGGAACATGAGAATTTCGACCATGGAAATAAATGAATGGTCTCCCGATGTCTGTCAGAGGGCAAGTCATCTCTGGGATTTTCCTCAAACACCTTCTCCTAGTGGAGCAGTCATTCCCAGAATTATTGCTTGGATGCTGTCGATGTTCACCAGGTGAATTGTATCCACTTCAATATATGGAGCAAGGCTGACCACTTGCCTGGAATTGTAATGACATGACATTAAGAGATGTTGTTTATAGTGAATAAGGTTATCTTAGATTACAGGAAGATCTTGATCCTTTACAGAAGTGGGCCAAGAAATGGCAAATGGATCTCAATACAGATAGGTGTGAGGAGTTTCATTTTGGAAAGTCAGATTATTTCATTTCGACAAGTCATTGAGGTAGTACAAGGGAAAAAACAGGGGTGTCAAACTCATTTTAGGTCACGGGCCGGATTGAGCAAAATGCAGCTTCATGTGGGCTGGATCAGTCGGACGCGTGCGAACGCAGCTTTCGTTGCCTCCGTTTTTTCAGCCTGCTCTCATGTGTCTCAGTCTCTGCTATAACTACAAAGTGTTTCACTTTACAAATTCCGTTTCTTATGAAGAAGACTGCCGAATAAACACTAAAACCCCTGAAAACCTGGTACCTGAATAAACTCAGCATTAGCCATATCATACGCCATAGGCGCTTCGATTACTGGGGCCAGCTTTAATAGTAAATAGATATTATCTCGCGGGCCAAAGATAATTCCACCGCAGGCCGAATTTGGCCCGCGGGCCTTGAGTTTGACATATATGCCATAATAGAATACAAAATAAAGCCTTACAGTTGCAGAGAAAGTGCAGAGCAGGGAAACAGTAAGGTGCCAGGACAGAGCAATGTAGATTGTGGTCAAAGGTGCATGTTATTGGTCTAGGGCACAGTTCAATAGTCTTATAACTGCAGGATAGATGTTGTCCTTGAGCTTGGTGGTGTGTGCTTTCAGGTATTTGTATCTTCTGCCCAATGGGAGGGGAAAAAAGTATGTCAGGTGTAGATGGTGTTTTTGATTATACTGATTGCTTTACTGAAACAGCAAGAAATATAGACAGAGTCCATAGAGAGGAGACCAGTTTCCATGATGTGCTGAGTTACGTCCACAACTCTCCACAGCTCCTTACAGTCACGGGCAGAGCAGTTGCCCCACCAATCTGTGATGCATCTAGATAATTTATTTTCTATTGGGTATCAATAAAAATTGGTAAGAGTTGATGGGGTCATGCCAAATTTCTTTAGACTCCTGAGGAAATACTGTAATTGAGATAGAGATAGATAGATACTTTATTGATCCCCAAAGGAAATTACCGTGTCAAAGTAGCATTACAAGTGCACAGATATACAAATATAAAAATATTAGAAGAGAAACATGAAAGAAAAAGATATAAGTTAGAAATCTTTCATGGAGTTTTTTTGGTAGTGTTAGTGAAAAAAGCATTTGACATGCTTGCCTTCATAGGCTGAGTCACTGAGTACGATAGCAGGAACGTCATGTTGCAGCAGTACAAAGCATTGGTTCGACCACATGGAGCACAGTGCTGTTTGCCACACTACAACATGTACATGGCAGCAACAGAAAACGTGCAGAAGAGATTCACTGCTGTCTTGCATGGAATAGAAATAGACCCCTTCAGAAGGTGAAGGATATATTGGCTCATCAATTCTCATTGGAATACAGGAAGCTTACCAAGATTTACACATACAAAGTGTTGGAGAGATGCAGCAGGTCAGACAACATCTACGGAGAGGAATAGCATCAACATTCAGGCTGAGATCCTTCAACAGACTTGTGTTTATCAGGGTTTATGAAGTTATGAGGCCATAGAGAGGAAATGCAAGAGATATTTACCCCCAGGGCAGATATGTCCAGAACCAGAGAGCACAGGTTTAAGTTGAGAAAGAAGAAATTTAAGGAGACCTGCCACCATAACGTTCTTCACAGACAGATTGACGCTTTCCGGAATAAGCTGCCAAAATTGATGTTGGAGGCAAAGTCAAAGTCAAGTTTATTGTCATATGGACAAGTACATGTACAGTATACACAGTTGCAATGAAAAACTTACTCGCAGCTGCATTACAGGCACATAGCATTAGATAAACAGCATTCACTAGAAAAATATGAATTAAAAATAAATTACACAATTTTTACCAGAATGAATGCAGTTCAAACAAAATGATCAAAGTGATCAAGTGATCATAGTGTTGCTAAACTGCACTGATTAGGATTTTGCAAGTTAGTTCAAGAACCAAATGGTTGAAGGGAAGTAGCTGTTCTTGACCCTGCTGGTGTGGAATGTCAGGCTTCTGTACATCCTGTCTGATGCTTATTGGAAGAAGATAGCATGGCCCAGATAATGAGAATCTTTAATGATGATGTTGCCTTCTTAGAATAGAATAGAGTAGATCATTATTGTTGTTGCTCAAAACAATGAGATTGTGGTGCTACTCCAGTCCATGCAAAACAGATATTTACAATGCATGTTGTAAATGCATGACACATTAAAAAGAAAATCCCATATTTACAGTACATGCAACAAGTGACTTCAATAGTCCGTTAGGCAATGCTTCCTGCACATGTATTTGTACTTAGTGGAGAGCGGCCAGTGAAGGAGTGGAGCTTTGAGGCTTTGGCTCGAGAGGTTTTGGCAGTTTTGGCAGTCGGATTGTGCAATCAAGTCAATCAAGATTTGAATAGCTCAGGCTCAGCAGAAAGTGGCTGACTGGGCAATCAAAAATTGAAAAGCTCAAACACATAAAAAGAGGGGTAGCTCAAGCAGAGCGGCCAGTGGAGGAGTGGAGCTTTGAGGCTTTGGCTCGAGAGGCTTCGGCAAGAAGAGGCGGAGGATGAGCTTGTTCCCAGTGAGGTAAGGCTGGGTCAGTTTCTTTAATTAATTTAATTAACTTAGGAGTTGATAATAGAGGCAGTAGATAGGGCAGTCCAGTGCTCTGATTGTAAGATGTGGGAAGTCAGGGACAGCACAATTGTCTCTGATGACTACACCTGCAAAAGGTGCATCCAGCTGCAGCTCCTGTCAAACCAAGTTAGGGAACTGGAGCTGGAGCTGGATGAACTTCAGATCACTCGGGAGGCAGAGGCAGTAATAGATCAGAGTTTCAGGGAGACAGTCACCCCTAAAAGTCAGGAGATTGGTAACTGGGTGACTGTCAGGAGAGGGAAGGGGAATAGACAGGAAGAGCAGAGCACCCCTGTGGCCATTCCCATCAACAATAAGTATACCGTTTTGGATACTGTTGGTGGGGACGACCTACCAGGGACAAGTTGTAGTGGTCGCGTATCTGGCACCGAGACTGGACCCTCAGCTCAGAAGGGAAGGAGGGAAAAGAGGAGAGCCATAGTGATGGGGATTCGATAGTTAGAGGGACAGGTAAGAGGTTCTTTGAGAAAGATCGAGAATCCCGGATGGTCTGTTGCCTCCCTGGTGCCAGGATCTGCAATATCTCAGATCCAGTTCTCGGTATTCTCAGGAGAGAGGGTGAGCAGCCAGATGTCGTGGTCCACGTGGGGACTAATGACATAGATAGGAGTAGGGATGAGGTTCTGAAGAAGGAATATAGGGAGTTAAAAAAGAAGTTAAAAAGCAGGATCTCAAGGGTGGTAATCTCGGGATAGCTGCCTATGCCACGAGACAGAGAGGGTAGGAACAGGAAGTTATGGCAAATGAATGCGTGGCTGAAGAGTTGGTGCAGGGGGCAGGGGTTCAGATTTCTGGATCATTGGGCTCTCTTCTGGGGAAGGTCTGACCTGTACAAAAATGACAGGCTGCACCTGAACTGGAAAGGGACCAATATCCTGGCCAGCAGGTTTGCTAGAGCTGTTGGGGAGGGTTTAAACTAGTTTGGCAGGGGGGTGGGAATCAGAATGTGAGTGCAGAGATTAGGATAGAAGGACAAGGGTATGATGCTATGTGTTCTAGGTTGGTGAGGAAGGACAAGCAAGGGACAAAGCATAAATGTAGCCAGTTAGAAAGGCTGAGATGTGTCTATTTCAACGTTAGGAGTATTAAGAATAAAGGGGATGAACTTAAAGCATGGATCAGTACGTGGAACTACGATGTTGTGGCCGTCACTGAAACTTGGCTGGAGGAAGGGCAGCACTGGCAGATGCAGGTACCTTGGTTTAGGTGTTTTAAAAGGAATAGGATGGGAGGTAGGAAAGTGGGGGGAGTAGCATTACTGGTCAGGGAAGTATCATGGCTATAGAAAGGGAGGATGCTGCAGAGGGAGTGTCCACTGAGTCAGTGTGGGTGGAAGTCAGAAATAGGAAGGGATCGATCACTGTGCTGGGTGTAGTCTATTGGCCCCGAAATAGCCCTCAGGACACTGAGGAGCAGAGAAGCAGGCAGAATTTAGAGTGATGCAGGAAATACAGGGTTGTAGTTATGGGTGATTTCAACTTCCCTCATATTGACTGGAACCTCCTAACTGCAAGGGGGATAGATGGGGCTGAATTTGTCGGGTGTGTTCAAGAAGGATTCCTGACACAGTATGTGGACCGGCCGACGAGAGGAGAGGCCATACTGGATCTAGTTCTGGGTAATGAACCTGGTCAGGTGACAGACCTCTTGGTGGGGGAGCATTTTGGTGAGAGTGACCACAAATCCCTTAGCTTCAGCATAGCTATGGAAAAAGATAAAAACAGACAAAATAGGAAAGTGCTTAACTGGGGTAGGGCTAACTATGAAGGGATGAGGCAGGAACTAGCGAGAGTAAATTGGAAACAGATGTTCAAGGGTGAAAGCAGAAAAGTAATGTAGTGGAAGTTTAGGGACCACTTGTGCTGGGTTCAGGATAGGTTTGTCCCACTGAGACAAGGAAAAATGGTAGGAAAAGGGAGCCATGGCTGACGAAACATGTGAGGCACCTCGTCAAGAGGAAGAAGGAAGCATATTTAGATATAAGAAACAGGAAGCAGGAGGGGCTCATGAGAAATATAGGGTAGCCAGGAAGGAGCTAAAGGAAGGACTTAGGAGAGCTCGAAGGGGGCATGAGAAGGCCTTGGCTTGTAATATTAAGGACAATCCCAAGGTGTTCTATGCATATGCGAAGAACAGAAGGATGACAAGAATGAAGGTGGGTCCGCTAAAGGATAAAGAAGGCAACATGCGCCTGGAGGCGGAGGAGGTCGGGGAGGGCCTAAATGAATACTTTGCTTCAGTATTCACAAGTGAAAAGGACCTTGATCAGGATGAGGTCGAAATAGAACAGGCCTGTGTGCTGGACAATGTGGAGACTAAGGAAGAAGAAGTGTTGGACCTTCTTAAGAACATCAAGATTGATAAGTCCCCAAGGCTGGACGTGATATACCCCAGGTTAGTGTGGGAAGTGAGAGAAGAGATTGCTGGAACAGTAGCTATGATCTTTGAATCCTCTTTGGCTGCAGGGGAGGTGCCAGAGGATTGGTGAACGGCAAATATAGTTCCCTTGTTTAAAAAAGGTAATAGGTAGAATCCTGTGAACTTTAGATCGATAGGTCTTACATTGGTGGTCTGCAACCTATTGGAAAGGATTCTTAAGGACAGGATCTATGAGCATCTACTCAAGGATAGTCAACATGGCTTTGTGAAGGGAAGGTCGTACCTCACGAGCCTAATTGAGATTTTTGAAGAGGTAACAAAAGAAGTTGATGAAGGTAGAGCGGTAGATCTAGTCTACATGGATTTTAGCAAGACATTTGACAAGGTCCTCCACAAGAGACCCATCCAGAAAATCATGAGACATGGGATCAGTGGAACCTTGGCTGTTTGGATAAAAAATTGGCTTACAGGAAGAAAGCATAGGGTAGTTGTGGAAGGAAAGTATTCTGCCTGGAGTTTGCTGACTAGTGGAGTGCCACAAGGATCTGTCCTGGGATCCCTGCTCTTTGTGATTTTTATAAATTACCTGGATGAAGAGGTGGAAGGATGGGTGAGTAAGTTTGTGGATGACATGAAGATTGGAGGAGTTGTGGATAGAACTGTAGGTTGTTGAAGGTTATAGACAGGATGCAGAGTTGGGCAGAAAAGTGGCAGATGGAGTTCAATCCAGATAAGTGTGAGGTGATGCATTTTGGAAGGACAAACCAGAAGGCTGAGTAAAGGGTTAATGGTCGATGAACAGAGGGACCTTGGGGTTCAAATCCATACATCCCTCAAGGTCGCTGCACAGGTTGATAGGGTAGTTAAGAAGGCCTATGGGATGCTAGACTTCATTAATAGGGGGATTGAGTTCAAGAGTAGAGAGGTCATGTTGCAACTCTACAAATCTCTGGTGAGACCACACTTAGAGTATTGTGTTCATTTCTCGTCACCTCATTATAGGAAGGATGTGGAAGCTATGGAGAGGGTGCAGAGGAGATTTATCAGGATGTTGCCTGGTTTGGAGAACAAGTCTTATGAGGCAAGGTTAGCAGTGCTGGGACTTTTCTTTTTGGAGCGTAGAAGGATGAGAGGGGACTTGACAGAGGACTACAAGATTATGAGAGGCATAGATAGGGTGGATAGTCAGTATCTGTTTCCCAGGGCACGAATAGCAAACACCAGAGGGCATATGTACAATGTTAAGGGAGGGAAGTTTAGGGAGGACAGCAGGGGTAAGTTTTTTACGCAGAGGGTTGTGGGTGCCTGGAATGACTTGCCAGGGATGCTGGTGGATGCTAAAACATTAGGGGTATTTAAGAACCTCTTGAATACATGGATGAAAGAAAGATAGAGGGTTACAGGGTAGTGTGGGCTTAGTACTTTTTTTTAAGGAATATGTAGGTCGACACAACACAGAGGGCCGAAGGGTTTGTACTGTGCTGTAGTGTTCTAGTGTCCAGTGTCTAGTTATTTTATTTCTTACATCCAAGGGAGTAAAAATCTTTATGTTGCGTCTGCGTCACAATGTACAAGCAATAAAGAGTGGAAATTTTGGAGGATATTGCCCAAACACCAAGATTGTATACATAATTGTTTTGTATTCATGTGTGTACAGTCAGATACAATCAGATCAATGTACAGATCTAGGGAGTCTCTGTGGGTGGAAATTAGGAATAGGAAGGGGTCCATAACTCTCCTGGGTGTTTTTATAGACCACCCAATAGTAACAGGGACATTGAGGAGCAGATAGGGAGACAGATTCTGGAAAGGTGTTGTTGTGGTAGGAGATTTTAATTTCCCAAATATTGATTGGCATCTCCTGAGAGTGAGGGGTTTAGATGGGGAGGAGTTTGTTAGGTGTGTTCAGGAAGGTTTCCTGACTCAATATTTAGACAAGCCTACAAGAGGAGAGGGTGTACTTGATCTGGTGTTGGGAGGTGAACCTGGTCAGATGTCAGGTCTCCCAGTGGGAAAGCATTTTGGAGATAGTGATCACAATTCTATGTCCTTTACAATAGCATTGGAGAGGGATAGGAACAGACAAGTTAGGAAGGTGTTTAATGCAGTAAGGGGAAATATGAGGTTATCAGATAGGAACTTGGAAGCATAAACTGGAAACAGATGCTCTCAGGGAAACGTATGGAAGAAATGTGGCAAATGTTCAGGGGATATTTGTGTGGGGTTCTGAGTAGATACATTCCAATGAGACATGGAAAGGATGGTAGGATCTGTGGTGTACAAAGGCTGTTGCAAATCTAGTCAAGAAGAAAAGAAGGGCTTACGAAACGTTCAAAAACAAACGTAATGATAAAAATCTAGAAGATTATAAGGCTTGCAGGAAGGAGCTTAAGAATGAAATTAGGAGAGCCAGAAGGGGCCATGAGAAGGCCTTGGTGGACAGGATAAAGGAAAACCCCAAGGCACTCTACAAGTATGTGAAGAGCAAGAGGATAAGACATGAGTGAATAGGACCAATCAAGCCTGACAGTGGAAAAGTGTGTATGGAACCAGAAGAAATAGCAGAGGTACTTAATGAATACTTTGCTTCAGTATTCACTACGAGAAAGGATCTTGGTGATTGTAGTGATGACTTGCAGTGGACTGAAAAGCTTGAGCATGTAGATATTAAGGAAGTGGATGTGCTGAAGCTTTTGGAAAGCATCAAGTTGGTTAAGTCACTGGGACTGTACGGAATGTGCCCTAGGCTACTGTGGGAAGAGGGGGAGGAGATTGCTGAGCCTCTGGCAATGATCTTTGCATCATCAATGAGGATGGGAGAGGTTCCAGAGGATTGAAGGTTTGTGGATGTTGTTCCCTTATTCAAGAAAGGGAGTAGGGATAGCCCAGGAAATTATAGGCCTGTGAGTCTTACTTCAGTGGTTGGTAAGTTGATGGAGAAGATTCCGAGAGGCAGAATTTATGAACATATAGACAGGCATAATATGATTAGGAATAGTCAGCATTACTTTGTCAAAGAGAGGTCGGGCCTTATGAGCCTGATTAAATGTTTTGAGGATGTGACTAAACACATTGATGAAGGTAGAGCCATAGATGTAGTGTATATGGATTTCAGCAAGGCATTTAATAAGGTACCCCATGCAAGGCTTATTGAGAAAGTAAGGAGGCATGGGATCCAAGGGGATATTACTTTGTGGATCCAGAACTGGCTTGCCCATGGAAGGCAAAGAGTGGTTGGAGACGGGACATATTCTGCATGGAGGTTGGTGACCAGTGGTGTGCCTTGGGGATCTGTTCTGGGACCCCTACTCTTTGTGATTTTTATAAATGACCTGGATGAGGAAGTGGAGAGATGGGTTAGTAAGTTTGCTGATGACACAAAGGTTGGGAGTGTTGTGGATAGCGTGGAGGGCTGTCAGAGGTTATGGCGGGACATTAATAGGCTGTAAAACTGGACTGAGAAGTGGCAGATGGAGTTCAAACCAGATAAGTGTGAAGTGGTTCATTTTGGTAGGTCAAATATGATGGCAGAATATAGCATTAATGGTAAGACTCTTGGCAGTGTGGAAGATCAGAGGGATCTTGGGGTCCGAGCCGATAGGATGCTTCACAGGTTGACTCTATGGTTAAGAAGGCATACAGTGCATTGGCCTTCATCAATTGTGGGATTGAGGTTAAGAGCCGAGAGGTAATGTTGCAGCTATATAGGACCCTGGTCAGACCCCACTTGGAGTACTGTGCTCAGTTCTGGTCGTCTCACTACAGAAAGGTTGTAGAAACCATAGAAAGGGTGTAGAGGAGACTTACAAGGATGTTGCCTGGATTGGGGAGTATGCCTTATGAGAATAGGATGAGTGAACTTGGCCTTTTCTCCTTGGAGCAATGGAGGATAAGAGGTGACCTGTTAGAGGTGTACAAGATAATGAGAGGCATTGATCATGTGGATAGTCAGAGGCTTTTCCCTAGAGCTGAAATGGCTAGCATGAGGGGGCATAGTTTTAAGGTGCTTGGAAATAGATACAGAGGAGATGTCAGGGGTAAGTTTTTTACGCAGAGAGTGGTGAGTGCGTGGAATGGGCTGCTGGCGGCAGTGTTGGAGGCAGAAATGAAAGGGTCTTTTAAGAGACTCCTGGATGGCCACATTGAACTTAGAAAAATAGAGGGCTATGGGTAAAGCCTAGGTAGTTCTAAGGCAGGGACATGTTCAGCACAGCTTTGTGGGCTGAAGGAACTGTATTGTGGTATAGGTTTTCTATGTTTCTATGTTACAGTCAGATATGCGATCATATTGATAAATCTGATGGCCTGCTGAAAGATGCTGTCTCGGAGCCTGTTAGTCTTAACCCTAATGCTGTAGTACCATTTGCCAATGGTAGCAGCTGAAACTGTGGTTGGGGTGGCTGGAGTCCCTGATGAACCTCTGGATGACTTTTATGCACTAGGCTATCCGCACCATTGTCTGCAGTGCCCTACGAAGGACAGTAGTCCAATTCCCATACCAAACAATGACGCAGGCACTCAGGATGCTCTCAATGGTGTCCTTGTAGAAAATCCTGAGGATTTGGGGATGCATGCCGAACTCCTTCATTTTCTGAGATGAAAGAGGCACTGTTGTGCTTTTTTGCACCACCCATCTGGTATGTACAGACCAGATAAGACCCTCAGTGATGTGCATACCAAGAAATTTGAAACTACTCACCCTCACAATGATCAACTATGGTGGTAGATACAATTACAATTACAATATTTAAAAGGCATTGGTTTCAAAGGTACATTTAATGTCGGAGAAATATATACAATATACGTCCTGAAATGCATTTTCTTCGCAACCATTCATAACCACCATGGTCCTGAAAAACGTTGTCTCATTTTTACTACGTACTGTACCAGCAGTTAGGGTCGAAATGACAATAAAAGTGACTTGACTTGACTTGACTTGAAAAACAGAGGAGTGTCCTTAAAGAATGATCTTCAGTTACTGTAAATGTTAGAACCCCAAAGTACCCCCCCACCAGCTCCCCTCCCTCCCGCGAGTAAGCGACAGTAAGGAACAACCCCCTGTCCCCCCATCGGCAAACAAAGCATTGGTACACGCCACCGAGCACTGAAACATGAGCAAAGCAACAGGAAAGACACAGACTTGCAGTACTCCAAAGACTACATTGTTCACTTGACATTCGACATACCACAGCCTCTCTCTTTCCCCAATAAGTGAGAAAGAGGTGTCTCCGTTTCACAGTGAGAGCGGAGATATAACAAACAACTCGCAGGTTTATGATGTTAAAAGTCTGTTGCATTGTTTTTTCTGAGCTCTGTGTCCAAAGATCTTGAGTCTCTGGGCACACAGCCAGAGATCTTCCTTCTCCAACGACACACCGATCTCCTGCAGAGGCAATGACCTCCAATCCCCCTGTCTCCAGGGCCATGAGATCCCGAGCATCGGAAGGTGAGTGGAGCTCTTAGGCCAAGCCCTTAGCGTGTCGAACAACGGCCAGTTGTGAAAACCTAAGAGCGGGTCCCATTCCCACAAAGGACCATAGTCAGCATGTAACTCCACATCAGGGTCTTCAAAAGAACCCTGAAAGGGAAGAATAGAGATATTAAAGATGGAAATAGAGCTGTTTCCAAAGATGCAAGCAAAGGAGTCGCCATTAGGCGCCATTAACCTCCTAAGTTTTGCCTTCTAGATAATCAATGTGAAAAAAAACAAAGTGTACAAATAAAAAATAATACCGAGATCATGAGTTGTAAAGAGTTCTTGAAAGTGTATCTGTAAGTTGAGGAATCAGTTCAGAGTTGAGGTGAGAGAAGTTATCCACACTGGTTCAGGAGCCTGATGGCTGTAGGGTCAGTTCTGTCCCTGAACCTGGTGGTATGAGTCGCAAGCCTTCTGTACCTCCATAGATGCTGCATTACAGGCTAAGTTCATCTTGTGTGTTGTGTTTGGCGCTCAGTAGTGAGCCTTACGGTCTGCCCCTCTAACACAGGCTAAGACACTTGTTCAAAGTCAAAGTAAATTTATTATCAAAAAGTACGTATATGGTGACATATTCATTTCTGTGCAGGCATCTACAGGATAATAAAGAACCAATGGAATCTCTTCACCTCATGTTCTTGATATTTATTGCTTATGTAATTATATTATTGTTTCTTCTTTTTGAATTTGCACAATTTGATGTCTTCTGCACTCTGATTAATTTGGTGGCCATATTCTGTTATGTTTATTATTCTACAGATTTTACTGAGTATGCCCACAAGAAAATGAATCTCAGGATTGTATATTGTGACATATATGTGCTTTGATAATATAATTTACTTTGAACATTGAAATTTGAAATACATTATAATTTATGAAAAACTATACATACTGTAAATAACTAATGTGCAAAAGAAGACATTTTTCTTTCTTTTCAAATCTTTTTTATTATTATTATTCAAAAATAGCACAAGTACATCGAAGTAACAACACTTACAATGCCTCAAAAAAGAAGAAATTATCTTAAAGATTGAAAATTTTTGTGAATAAAAAACCCTACTAAGCAAAAAAAGTGAGATAAAAAAGGAAACCCATTGGAGGTACATCCCCGGAGCCTTGCGTCATGCAGAAAGCTTCTAAAAATAAACATCAAACCGCCAACAAAAAAGAAAGATATATCAAAAAGAAATTTACGTTTAGATCGTGGAGGAAATGACAACGAGCAAATGAGCCCCGTCTCTTCTCAAAATCAAATAAAGGTTCAAAGGTTCGACTTCTAATTTTCTCCAAGCTAAGAGGCATCTAAGGCATCACTTGAGAGAACCACTATGACAAAGTAGGAGCTGATATATCCTTCCATTTCAACAAGATGGCCCTCCTAGCTATCAATGTAACAAACGCAATAACGTGTTGGTCAGAGAAGACATCTTTCAAATCAAAATAATCTATAATAAAAATATTTACAAGAATGAGCAGTTCAATGCATTTTCATTCTTTACATTCATGGTCAATGCTTTCCGTACTGTTTGATTACATGTTTACACATCAAAAGCACGGCTGCCACTCAAATGGGCTCCATCACGTGGTACGCTGGCACAGTAGTTGAGGGGCTTCCTCACCCATTCTGGCTTCAACCTCTCCAATTACGGAAGAATCCTACACTGTGGTCCTCCCCCACCGAGCCAACAAATTATTCTATGGTCTATTAAGGTGGGGGTGATATATAGGACGCAGGGTTTAAGGGTCGGCACAACATTGCGGGCAGAAGGGCCTGTACTGTGCTGTACTATTCTGTGTTCTATGTTCTAAATGGTGCAAATAGAAGAGAAATAAATATAATACCGAGAGCATGGGTTATAGAGTAATTGAAAGTGAGTCTGTAAGTTGTGGAATCAGTACAGTGTTGAGGTGAGTGAAGCTATCCATGCTGTTTTAGGAACCTGATGGTTGTAGGGTAATAAATGTCCTTGGATTTGATAGAAGGAGGCTTCTGTACTTCCTTCCCAATGGCAGCAGTGAGGAGAGTGCATGTCCTGGATGGTGGGGGTCCTTGGTGATGGATCCTGCTTTCTTGTGGCTGTACGTCAGAGGTTTTCATCTGACGATCTCTTGTCACGGCCATCTGCACCCTTCACTTAATGTGACGGCTCTTTGTTACTTAATTGGATAACCTAATCCAAACTTCATACCATAGCAATGAGGTTAATCACTTCTGGTGATACAATCAGAATCTCGTTTACCTTTACTGCTCAGCCAGATGAGTTTTTGCTTGAAGTTCGATCACCCCAGATAAAGTGATAGTACTCAGAACATTCTAATCGAGGTTGCTGCTGCCTGGGCCACTGCCAATCTTTTGTGCTCTGGCATCACATCTGTTTGTTGTTTATCTTTGAGATAATGAAGAGCCCCTTTGTGTAGAGGCCTGAAGGCACACAGGCTGCTTTGGGAGCTGAGATTACGTGAAGTGCATTCCGTGACTTTTACCCGAGCTCTAGGTGCAAGTAAGACCTCAGCATTCAAAAGAGAGAGAAAAAAAATATCTGAGTGATGGAAATGAGCAAATAAGTTAGTGAAAGTACACAACTGGTCAGCCTGCATTTGTAAATGGAAAAAGGTAGTAGCAATTTTAGATGAATGCCAGAGACACAAGAGATTTAATCACAACCAAGAGGAAATATCGGTGAGACCTGTCGGAGATTGGGAAACTGAGCATTTACGACCGAGACTGGGATCTCCGAGTGGCCACACATTTTAGTTCTACTTCCTAATCCCATTCCAGAATGTCAATCCATGACCTCCACTACTGTCGCAATGAGGCAACACTCAAGCAGCCCTTATATTCCGTCTGGGTAGCCTCCAAGCTGATGGCATGAACATCGAACTCTCAGACTTCCAGTATTGCCCGCCCATCAGCTTTTCCCTCTCTCACCTTATCTCCTTGCCTGCCCGTCACCTCCCTTTGATGCTCCTCCCCCTGCCCTTTCTTCCATAGCCTTCTGTCTTCTCCTATCAGATTCCACCTTTCCACCTCTCTTTCACCATTCAACTTTTCAGCTCTTTACTTCACCTCCCCCCCCAGGTTTCACCGATCACCTATCACCTAGTACCTTGTATTTCTTCCTCCCCTCCCCCACCTTCTTACTCTGACATCTCATCCTTTGTCTTCAGTTCTGATGAAGGATCTCGGTCTGAATTGCTGACTCTTTTCCATAGATACTGCCTGGCCTGCTGAGCTCCTCCAGAATTTTGTGTGTGACCCAAGAGATTCTGCAGCAACGCACACAAAATGCTGGAGGTGCTCAGCATCTATGAAGGGAAACAAACAGCTGATGTTTCAGTCCCTGAACCTTCATCATAAAACCCTTAGCCAGTTCCAAATACAGCCTTGCTTCGCGTGGTTAGTTTGGACAATGTCATAGTAACCCATCCTGATCCAAGCAGTGACAAAAGACCTGAACAATGGTGGAGAGACAGAAGTGATGGGCTGGGCTATATTAGTAGATACAGCTCAGTGATTCATGGGTAAAGCCTTTCCTTCTATTCAGACCATCTACGAGGAGCGCTGTCACAGGAAGGCAGCATCCTTCATCAGCAGCACCCAGCATCCAGTTTGTGCTCTCTTCTCACTGCTGCCATCAAGATGGAGCCTCAGGACCCACACCATCAAGTTCAGGAACAGTTATTACCCTCAACCATCAAGCTCCTGAACCAGAGGGGTAACTTCACTCAACTTCGCTTGCCCCATCACTGAACTGTTCCCACAACTCAGGGACTCACTTTCAATGTCTCCTCATCTCACGTTCTTGATATTTATTGCGTATTTAGTGATTTTTTTTGTTTTGAATTTGTACAGTTTGTTGTCCCTTGCACCTCGGTTGTTTATCATGTCATGGGCAGTCTTTTGTTGATTCTATTGTTTCTTTGTATTTACTGTGAATGCCCACAATAAAATAAATCTCAGGGTGCATGGTGACATATATGTACTTTGATAATAATATACTTTGAACATCAATGAAGTGCTTGATTGTTTATAGGATGAAGTTGCATCAAAACAGGGATTAATATGGTGAGCTGAGGGAGACAGTGTACAGATGTTGCACAGTCACCCAAGCTGAACATTGCTACCAAATTGTATGTGAGCCTTCACTTTGTACAGCTTTTCTGTTTAAGCTTGGGAAACAAGGTCACCAGACATACCCAGACAAGATAAAAATACTAACAAAAGCTTTATAGCATTTACTAGCTACTGGACAGTTCTTTTACTAATTCTCAAGTATTATCAGTCTTTTTCTAATAGATTTTATTGATTGTTAACAGCTGAAATAAGTATTATGATTGCTACATAAATATACAAATAATGGGATTCCAAAGTGCACAAAGTTTCTATTGGAACTATATATGTATAAAATTTGGCAATTTTGCATTATAGTTTCATTTTAGTTCAGTGACAAGAGCTGAACTGTTCTCCTTGTGCACAAGTTAATTGAGTGAGATTGATGAATAAGTACAAGATGTCAGAGTCCAGTTATAGGTGACGACAGAGGTGAGTCAAATTATTATCAAAGTCACTATATGCGATGCTGAGATTCATTTTCTTGTAGGCATTGAGTTGCAGAGTCCTTGAAGGTGAATCCATATGTCACGGTATCAGTTCAGAGTTGAGGTAAGTAAAGTTATCCACACTGGTTCAGGAGCCCGATGGTTGAAGAGTAATAACTGTTCCTGAACCTTACAGTGTGAGACCTAAGACTCTTATATCTGCTTCTCAAAGGCAGCAGCATTAAGAGGAGAGAAGAAGTCTCCCGGTGATGGGAGTCATACTTTGTAGACTGAGGGATAACTGTATGGATGTAGGACAGCAAGAATTCTGAGATACCTCCAGAGTGAATCCCATAAATTGGAGGTTATGGGATTGCTGATAATTTCTTGGGACGACAGAACAGATTGGGCAAGGGTTACTGGTTGAATGAAAGTCACTACTCTCTTGTCCATACTATTCTCATGCTGAATTTCATACCCTCTGGCAAATTTCAGGAATCAAATCTGTTTCTCAGCACTGTGGGGCTGCTTTCCAGTTGTGACTTAAAGTCAGCATTAGAATCAGAGTCAGGTTTATTATCACCGACAGATGTCATGAAATTCGTTGTTTTGTGGCAACGGTACATAACAAATTAATATAAGTTACAATACAAAACAAAGTCGGTAAGTAGTGTAAAAGAGGAATATTGAGTTAGTGGTCATAGGTTCCTGATCTGTTCAGATATCTGATGGGAGAGGGGAAGAAGCTCTTCATGTCTTCAGGTTCCTGTACCTCCTCCCAAATGGTAGTACGGAGAAGAGAGCATGTTCTGGATGGTAAGGGTCCTTAATGATGATTCCTGCCTTCATAAGGCATCACCTACTGAAGATGTCCTCGATGGTGAGGAGGTTAGTCTGAGTCTACAAACCTCTGGTCTTTTTATGATCCTGTTTGTTGGTGTCTCCATACCAGACAGTGATGTAAACAGTCAGAATTCCGTCCACGGTACACCTGTAGAAATTTGCTAGAGTCTTTGGTGACATACCAAATCTCTTCAAACTTCAAATGAAATATAGCCTTTGGTGTGGCTTCTTTGTAATTACATCAATCTTCAGAGATAGAGCTTCAGAGATGTTGACACCCAGGAAATTGAAGCTGCTTGTGTTTTCTAATGCTGCCCCTCAATGAGGACTGGTTTTCTCTTGACTTCTCATTTCTGAAGTCCACAATCAATTCCTCAGTCTTTCTGACGTTAAGCGCAAGATTGCTGTTGCAATTTTATGGGTACACTAACTCTCTTAAATGATGTGATGAGGTTCTAATGCATTAATGGGCTAGATGGTTTTCTTTATTCCATCTTTCCCTCCACTGCATTTGCTCACTTGTTTGTGGTTCTGTGGATGAGGAGTATCACAGTTTGGATAACCTCAGGGCAGCTCTGGGTAGCCAAAGGAATCCTGAGAAAACTCCGCAGCTCTTGATCTGTGTTACTGTAAACACAGCTTTATCTCATCTGTGCTGTAGGCCTGATGTCTCTCTCTAGCTTTCATCAAAGGATCGAGGCATTACTGACTTTGGGGGCATGATTTCCATCTTTAAAGAGAAATCTTAAATGAGGGTTTTCCTGTAACCACTGAAGCATCAGCTTAGAGTGTTGATTGAATGAGTCTTTTCTTTATACCTGTTCAGATTTTCAGAATTAGTATCGGTAACAGGAATTTTATCGCTAAAATATATTGTGAAATCTGTTGTTTTGCACAGCAGTACAGTGTAATACATAAAATATACTATAATAATTATATTTATGCATATATATATATATACAATACTGTGCAAAAGTCTTAGGATTGTGTGTGTGTGTGTGTGTGTATGGAGAGAGAGAGAGAGAGAGCGAGCGCGCGCGCTAGGGTACCTAGGACTTTTACACAGTATTGTAGTAATTTTATGGATTGCACTGTACTGCTGCTGCAAGTGACATATGTGAGTGATGATAAACCTGATTCTGATATGGGTCTCTGCTGTGGTCTGGGAGTAGGAAGGGGGCAGGGAGTGGGAAATTATGGTTGGGGGAGGGGGAAGGAGGAGAGAAGGGAGCAGGAAGCACCAGAGATTCATTCTATAATGATCAATATATCAATCGTTTGGAATCAAATGACCTTACCTGGTGTCTCAGAGCTGGGAGTGTCTGCACCCACACCATACCCCCGGTCCTTGCACTCCTTCTCTGCCACTTGTCCCGTATCCCTCCCATAGCGCCCCACCCTCGCCATTCCCACATCCTTTCCTCCCACCAGAGTTACAAACTTTCTCTCTGCTCCACGTTGACAAATACTGTACTGTACTCTTTACCTTGCCCCTCCCCCTCTCCGGGTTTCACCTATCACCTACCACCTTGTACTTCTTCCTCCCATCCCCCCACCTTCCTGCTCTGATTTCTCTTCTTCCTTTCCAGTCCTGGTGAAGGGTCCTGGCCTGAAATGTTGACTCTTTTTTCTTTCCGATGGATGTTGCCTCTGAGTTCCTCCAGCATTTTGTGTGTGTTTCCTTGTGATGTGGTGGGATTCCCCTGGGTGTCCTAGTTTCATCTCATATTTCAAAGATGTGCAGGTTGATAAGTTCATTGGGCATTGTAGATTGTCCCTAATGAGCCATTAGGATAAATCCAGGAGGAGTTAATGGGACGATATGAGGGTCATTGTAATATTTGTATAATTGGCTGATAGTTGGTCATCATTTTTATAATTTTAAGCAATTTTTATGTCTTACATTGCAACAGATTTCATGATATGTGCCAGAGAAAATAAACTTGATTCTGATTCTGATTTTGACATTCATCCTTGAAATCAACATTAAGGGCACTATTTATAATTTGTAACTCCAGTGGATTGGGTGGATGAGGTCAACAGTGAGACCCAATGGCCAGGAAGGCGGTTCTGCAACGCTCCATGGAGAACAGAGGGCACGACAATGCACAGAGGACATCATGGTCATCAACTGTAACCAAAGAAGATCCCAGTTTGTGACTCTTGTTTGTACCACTGGACCCGGACTTCTGAAGCTGAGAGAGTGGAGCTGCCCCAGCACAATAGCTTTTTCCACTTTAAAAACTCTCCCGCACAGGTTTTCTATTATTGTTGGACATGACAGCTAACCAACTCCACCAACATATATAATGACAAATTTCATGACATATGTCAGTGATAATAAACCTGAATCTGTTTCGGATTCCTACTGTAGTACTTGCTGTCCAACTCAGCAGATCTTTCCAACTCCTTCCAGCTCTGGAGGCTGAGGGAAAGACTGATAGAAGATTATAAATTTATGAGGGGCATAGACAAAGGAGACAGTTAGTACCATTTCTTTCTCAGAGTTGAGATGGCTAATACCTGAGGGCATGTGTTTAAGGTAAGTTCAAAGGAGATGTAAGGTCAAGTTGTTTTTACAAGAGAGTGGTGGTGTTTGGAGAGAACAGTCAGGGGAGATGGTGAAGGAAAATATGATATAGATGTTTAAGAACATCTTACACAGGTACATGAATATGTAGAGAGTGGAGGCATAGTGACATTGTGTGGGCAGAGAGGTTTAGTGCAGTCCTCCATTGGTCAAGGTTGACTATAAATGTTGCATACTAGATGTCTAGATACACAAGCCAGGGCAGTACAATATGGAGAGTGAACTGTTGTCCATATAGCAAGCCCACCTTCTCCATGCAGCTGATGAATCCAAAGGAACAGCAGAGACTGATAGAGTTTGGCACCAGGAGTTGCCAGCCAGCATTGATCTGAACATAGGACTACCTTAGTGTCTTTACCTCTGGATTTTTTCCTTTGGGTTTACTCTTTACCCTTTTTCCTGTCAGTAGAAATGCCAGGCTTAGAAACAAAGTTATGTGTGAAGGCCAGGGGCTGGACTTAGTTGTCAGAGTCTATTTGAGACTCACATCATTGGGACCATTTAATAAGTAATAAGAGTTTTCCCCACTACCCCTTCCAGATATAGTTAAGTATTTAATTATTAGTTTAATAAGTTTGGCACAACATCGTGGGCTGAGGGGATTTTTCCTATGCTGTACAAGCAGGCAGGTGATAGGTGAAGCCTGAAGCCAGATGAGGCGGAAGGTATGTGGATGGATGGGAGAGAGGGATGAAGTGAGAAGCTGGGAGGGGATAGGTGGAAAAGGTAAAGAGCTGAAGAAGAAGGAATCTGATAGAGAGGAGAATGGAGCACAGGAGAAAGAGAAGGAGGAGAGGCACCAGAAGTCCTGATGATGAACGGTCATATCCACAATGTCATCTGTTAATTCCTCACCACAGATGCTGGCTGACCTACTGAATTCCTTCTGTATTTTGTGTGTATTATTCTAGTTACAGAGAAAAAAAACAGTGCAGGTAAGCATTAATGTGCAAGATCATAAAGAGTTTGATTTGGTATAATTCTATACTGTACACTGTGCATTTTTAGTGGGGGAGGCAGTCACTAATCAATTGTAAAACTTAGAATCAGTGGATGTCCATGAATATTACCAGATACCTTTGTAGAATGAAGGAGGTCAATATGATTGCCACATGATGTGCTCAATTGTCAAACGGTGGACAATATATATCAAATACTGTAAAATAATGATAAATGCAAATGCCATGGAATAAATTAGTCTCAGATGAGTTCTGCTGCTCTCCATATTCTACCTTGAGCACAAATTTTATAACATTTCTTGTAGCATATTAATACCTTTGCATTCTTCATGGGAAGTGCGAGTCAACTTGAATATCTCATTTTGGAATGAGGCATTACAGAGATGGATCTGACGAAAGAAATCACTTTAATAAACTGAATACTGACCTTCAACTCAGCTCAGGATATTCACAGGCCTAGCAAAATATGAGCTTGCCCTCCTGTAGCCAAGATTAAAATTCAAGCTTATTGTCATTCAACCATTCACATGTATACTGCTAAATGAAACGTTGTTCCTCTGGGGCCAAGGTGCAAAGACAAGGCACGTATTCACACGCAGCACATTCCAGGCTCTCGTTAGAGAATAGAATAGTTACAATTAGCCAAGGATGGGGTGCTGCAGAACTTTCACCAGGCTATCCAGTGGTTTGCAAATATCTGGATTTGTGCTAGATCATTAACCTTTTTTTCACTACTGTGCAGTTCGGTTTCGAAAACATCAAAAGATAATTTTAACTGTTAAAACAGAAACTACTGTTTTCCTGATCTGAGCTGATAATGAAGTTATTTAATTACTAGGCATTTTGTGAGATGAATTCTCTTTGAGAAATGCAAAATTTCTCTTCCTATCTGCTGCTTATTTAGCCCCAGGTTTGCCAATTGTGGTGACTCTGTGTTCCCAGAGATTGCAGATATCCTAGTTCAGCCTTACCCAGAGCTTCAGCCCACAGGCGTTAATCACACAAAAACAGCCACATGGACAGTCCGTCAGGAACAAGGGGTAAGATTTTCCTTGGGCCAACCCAACTGAGCTGAACACTTTGACATCTAGAGACTGTGTTGGGTGGTGTTGATTCAAGGAATTGGATACCACTTGAGTTAGGAAATGGGAAACTGTTCACAGTTTCCACTGGCTGCTGATGCTGAAAGGCTTGGATAGAGTGGATGTGGAGAGGAAGTTTCCTTTAGAAGGCCAGTTTAGGATCTAAGTGCACAATCTCGGAGTTAAGGAGCTTTGCGAATGATCGATATTGGTTTATTATTGTCACGTGTACTAAGCTACAGTGAAAAACTTGTCTTGCACACTGTTCCTACACGTCGAATCATTGAGCTAGAATGAGATAAAACAAGAACAATGCAGCATACAGTGTGAAAGCTACAGAGACCTTAAGACCATAAGATATAGAAGCAGAATTAATTAGGCCATTTGGCCCATTGAATCTGCTCTGCCATTTCATCATGGCTGATCCAATTTTCCTGTTAGCCCAATCCCCTGTCTAATCCCTATCCCCAAAACAGTGGGTGTAATTAAGGGGAGATCAATATGTGTTTGACTGGTATAGGGGGTTCAGGGTTAATTGGAGAAGGCAGGAGAATGGGATTGAAAAAAATTAAGCAAGGTTGAATGGTGGAGAGACTTGATGGGCTGAATGGTCAAATTTTGCTACTATATCTTATGATCTTATGCTATGACCCACTTCTCATCACCCACCAACTATCACCCTCCGAATCCTTCCCACCCACTACCCTTCGATCACCCACCCATTGCCTGGAAGTATTTGTGTTTTAGGAGATTGACAGCATTCCTTTTCCCACTCCATAAACGATTTCCAAATTCCTGCATTAAATACAAACTGCCCCACATTGGTTGTTTACCAGTCTCTGGGTGTAGTTTTCCATTGATTCTATTGCACTTCTTTGTTGTATCGTGAATGCCTACATGAAAATTAATCTCAGGGTAGTATCTGGGGATATGTGCACTACATACTTTGATAATAAGATTTACTTTGAATTTGGAACCTTTCCGCAACCCCACGACAGCTGATTAGCTTTATAACTGAAAATAAATTGATTCTTACTCCTGGAGTACAGAATAACAACATTTGGCCCAGTGAATCACCCGTACTGTCGAAAGCCACTATTCCTTCTAAGCTGCGTGGGGTGCGCAGCCAGACTGTAACTGAAATGCTCCCACACATGTAGCTTTTGTTTGCCGGGCTGCTATTCATAGTATGCATATTACCAAAAAAAACATTTAAAGTGCTAACAACAACACACACAAAATGCTGGTGGAACACAGCAGGCCAGGCAGCATCTATAGGGAGAAGCACTGTCGATGTTTCGGGCCGAGACCCTTCGCAGTTTTCAGGCCATGTGAAAATTTCTAGCTCAGAGCAATGGTTTGTGGGTGCAGCTGTAAAACAAAATGAGAGGGAAGTTTGTTTGAAGGTATCCTGATCGGTTGCATCATGTTCAGTTATGGCAAATCAAATGTGCAGGAATGTAAGAATCTACAGAGCAGTAGACTCAACTTATTATACCACAGGAACTTCCCTCCCCACCATCAGTACGACCTATGTCAGCCACTGCCTCAAGAAGGCATCATCCTTCATTAAAGATCCTCACCACCCAGGCCATGACATTTTCTTGCAGCTTCCATCGGGCACTTTGTACAGAAGCCTGAAGTCCCACATTAACAGGTTCAAGGAGAGCTGCTTCCCTTCACCCACTGAACCAACCGCACAACTCTAATCACTCCCTCAATATAGCAACAGTAGGAACACTTTAGACACTTTGAACCCAAAACGTTATTTTTGTTCCAATTGTGTTATGTCTTGTAAAAATAGTCAGAATCTGAATCAGAACCAGATTTATTATCACTTACATGTCATGAAATTGTTGCTTTGTGGCACCAGTACTGTGCAATAGATAAAAAATTATTGTAAGTTGTTTATTTATTTAGTTAGTGATACAGCTTGGGGTAAGCCCTTCCAGTTCTTCAGGCCCAGCACCCTCACAATCTTGATCAATCCAAATCTAATCATGGGACAATTTACACTGATCATTTAACCTACCCAGCATGTCTTTGGACAGTGGGAGGAAACCCAGGCACCCGGGGAAAACCAACGCATTCCACAGAAAGGCACTGGAACGAAACTTCGAACATCAGAACATCCCGAGCTGTAATAGTGTCATGCTAACCACTACGTTACCATGGCATTGCGAAGTTACAGCACAAAATGTAAACATTTTAAGTAAAAATATTGGGGTAATGTTCATGGGTTCATGGACCATTCAGAAATCTGATTGTAGAGGAAAGCAGAATTTCCTAAAACATTTGAGTGTACATCTTCAAGCTCTGTACCTCCTCTGTGATGGTAGCAATGAGTAGAGGACATGTCCTGGATGGGGAGCGTCCTTCATAATGGATATTGCCATTGTGAGACACCCACTTTTGTAGATGTCCTCAATTGTGGAGAGGCTTGTGTCCATGATCGAGCTGGCTGACTCTACAAACCTTTGGGATTCTGGCCATTCTCCATATCCAGCAGCGATACAACCAGTCAGATCTCTCCACAGTGTAGTATTGTGCAAAAGTCTTAGGCGCCTATCTATAACTAGAGTGCCCAAGACTTTTGCACAGTCCTGTATATTGGTTAAAATAGGAAGGTGGCTGGGAAACAGAAATAAGACTAGTTAGCTTTGTATTAGCTCTGTAGTATTCATTGCTATTTGGTAACTGGAGAGACATAAAATAGAGTACTATGCAAAAGTCTTAGGCACCTTAATTCTCATTCTCATTTTCTCTCTCTCTCTCTCTCTCTCTCTCTCCCCCTCTGCTTCTCCCTCTCTCTCTCTCTCCCCCTCTGCTTCTCCCTCTCTCTCTCTCCCCCCACCACCCCCCTCTCCCTCTCTCTGTGCCTTCATTGTGATTGGGCCATCCAGGATAGATTCCCTGAGATGTCAATGGCCCAGGAACTTGCACTGCTCACCCTTTCTGCTGTTGACCCCTCTATGTTTAATTTATGTTTTTCTAGTAATTGTTATGTCCAATGCTGTCTGCCCGCGAGGCTGTTGCAAGTCAGATTTTCATTCCACCTTGCATACATGTAGTTGTGCATATAACCATAAACTCAACATTGATTTTAATTTACCCAGAGGACCACAGAATGTAAGGTTCGAGTGCTTAAGGCCGGATTGAGTACATCTGCTATTTGTACAGCAGTGTGAGATAACAAACATTTATTAATGCACAGTATTCACTCGTTATGTGCTATGTCATATGACATGGGTGATCATGCTCTTTCCATGACCGTGATTATTCTTAGCAAATATTTCTACAGAAATGGTTTGCCATTGCCTTCTTCTGGGCAGTGTCTTTACAAGATGGATGACCCCAGCCATTGTCAATACTCTTCAGAAATTGCTTGCCTGGTGTCAGTGGTCACATAACCAGGACTTGTGATATGCACCGGCTGCTCATACAACCATCCACCAGCTGCTCCCATGGCTTCAAGTGACCCTGATCGGGGGGCTAAGCAGGTGCTACACCTTGCCCAAGGGTGACCTGGAGGCTAGGGGAAGGAAGGAGCACCTTGCACCTCCTTTGGTAGAAACAGATCTCCACCCTACCACCCAAGATGCACAGTGCAGGGTATCCTAACTCAATGCATCACGGACTGGTATGTAAATCCCAATCTCTAGGAATGGAACCGTCTAAAGAGAGTGGTGGATGCAGCCTCGTCCATTCCAGGCAAAGCCCTGGAGTTATGTGGAGTGCTGCCACAAGAAAGCAGCATCTATCATCAAGGACTCACACACCCAGACCATACTCTCTCTCACTACTACCATCAGGCAAGAGGTACAGGAACCTTAGGTGCCACACCACCGGGTTTAGGAACAGCTGTTGCCTGTCACTAAATGTCTATTACAACCGTCAGGCTCTTGAACCCCATGGATAACTTCACTCACCACAAATCTGAACAGATTCTACAACCTACAGTCTCACTTTCAAGGACCTTTTTCAACTCATGTTCTCAGTAATTTTTCCACAAAGGTTCCTTCTCTGTCTTTATGCATTCTAATGCATTACTTCATTCTCCTGTGAATGCCTGCAAGAAAATGAATTTCAGGGTATTATATGGTGACATATACGCACTTTGCTAATAAGCTTACTTTGAACTTTGAATTTTGATGACCACTTCCAGGACTATAATCTACGGATTTCATATAAATTCTCAGATTCTTGCCTGTGATAGCAAGGATGAGGTTAAACTGACCTTTATCTGATGACCCACACCCCTGTGAGAGGTTAAATGATGTGCAGTTTATGTTGTATCTGGACTATTTGCATGGAAGAGATCAGCCACAGATAAACCCTGCTGCCTTCCACAAACTATTTAGCACAATGTTTATCATCGTGCTTTCAACTCATTGGCCATGGTCCAAGGGTAACAACGACCTTCCCAGCATCCTTCTCTGAAAGCTCAGCTGTTTCTTACAGACGTCAGCAGTTTCAGTTGTTTGGGCTTGAGATCAGCTGATAACAGTGAAACTGTTAAGTCCACTGCAGGAACCCAAATCAATTGCACTCCTTGCTGCAATTTTTGATATAGTTCCTGATAAGAGAACCAACTTTTCAGCATCCCCCTTGCGATGGTGCAGCTAACGTGCCCAATTCTCCACAGCACCAGAAATGGTGTGTTTACTCCCGATCTCTGATCAGTTTTCATCGTGGTTGCCCTTTTTCCCAGGGCTGAGGAATCAAGAACTGGAGGGCATTGGTTTAAAGTGAAAGAGGAGAGTTTTACATAGAACATGGAGCATAGAATTCTGCAGCACACAGACCTTTTAGCCCACCGTGTTTCATCAACCTTTTAAGCTACTGTATGATCAATTTAACCTTTTCCTCTCACACAGTCCTCTATGTTTCTATCATCTATGGTGCTATTCTAAGAGTCTCATAAATGTCCCTATTACGTCTGTCCCTACCAACACCCATGGCAGTGCCACGATGGTAAAAAAAAACCTCTGATATCCCTTCAACACATACAAAATGCTGGAGGAATTCAACAGGCCAGGCAGGAGATCCACCAGTATTTTGTGTGTGTTGCTTCAATTTCCAGGATCTGCAGATTTTCTCTTGTTTGTGATCTGATATCCTCACTATAGTTCTCTCCCAATACCTTAAAGTTATGCCTCTCCCTCCCACCCCACCACCAACCCAACCACCCATCCATCCCCCATATTATCTAATTCTATCCTGAGAAAAAGTTTCTGGCTGTTAATTCCATCTAGGTCTCTATTAACTTGCTTACTCCCCATACACCTTCGCTCCAAAGATAAAAGACAGAATCAGAATCAGGTTTATTGTCACGGACGTACGTCATGAAGTTTATTGTGTTGTGGCAGCAGTGCAGTGCATTACTTAAAAAATGACTATAAAACTACCAGAAGAAATCTATATGTCTATACACAGTACAGTAGATTCCAATTAACTGAGACACATTGGGACCTGCACATTCTGGCCTAATTAAGTGGCTCCCTCCACCAGATGAAGTTTCATGGAAATAGTTAAAAAGGTATAAACAAGATAATCTACTGTTTAACTGAGTACTAAATTATGCACTTAAATGAAGTACAGAACAAATTAGAACATTACCAATATTACTGGTGGCTGGTTGCTGTATCCAACAATGACTGGAAACCTGTGCGAGAGAGCTAAAGTGGAAAAGCCGTCCCACAGGGACAGTTCCACTCTCTCCGCCTTGGAAGTCTAGGTCCAGAGGTGTGAGTAGACGTCACAGCCGGGGTCTTCCCTGTTTGCAGTGGATGACCGTGACCTCTTCTGCACCTCACCATGCCCTTCGCTCTCCACGGAAAGTTGCAGTACCGCCATCCTGGCCACTGGATCTCACTATAGATCTCATCTGCCCAGTCTGCTAGAGCTGACTTTACACGCTAGGACAGGCATGTCCCTAGCTCACCAGGGGATGAGGCTGCCAAGTATGCTTAGCTGGTTTAGTCTGCTTGTCGAAGCTGTGTATTGGGTTGCGGCTATTGAATCATGCAAACAGTTACTTGGAGCCACAGGTGAGAGATGTGTCCAGTGGACTCGAGATGGGCTGAAGGGCCTGTTTCTGTGCTGTAGCATTCTATAACTGTACAATGAAAGTTCTTGTTTGTTCCTCTTGCAGTCTTGATAAATCTGTGGGTTGGCAGAATCCAGTGATACCAAAGCCATATTTTTATAAGACTTATAGACTCCAATTTTTCTTGCAGTAGTTTCAATTTTCAGCCAAGTGGTAGATGCAGCTTTAACAGCAATACAAGAAAGAGCATGCTTACTCCAGAAGTGTCCATTTGTCTGCGAATAACGTTCCATCTGTGTGTAACCTGACACTGCAGCTCTTGGGCGCCAAAGTTCGTTGAACATCCCAATTACTTTGCACACTCTGGTAGCGTAAATCACTCTTCAAACGCATCAGAGAAACAGATGGAGCCAAGATTTCTGAACCCTTAAAGAAGAGAGCTGTGGTTGTTTTAAAATCGGTGGAGATATTGTCAATGTTTTTTTTAGAGAGGGGAAGAAGTTCAAGCGATCTCATAAAAAGTCAAAAGAATGCAAAAACTGTAAAGAAGCTTCAAATAAGAATTGGAATCAGATTTATTATCACTGACATATGCCATGAACTCTATTATTTGGCAACAACAGTACCGTGCATTACGTAAAAAATTACCACGAATTACCATAAGAATTATAATAAATAAATAGTGCAAAAAAAGAGCAAAATAGTGAGATAGCTTGAAGTTCTTCCCTAACAGGTTCAAGAATAGCTACTTCCCTTCAAAGATTCATTTATTATCAAAGCATATATACAGTATACCACCCTGAGGTCCGACTTCCCCACAGACAGTCACGGTAAAAAAGAAAGCCATGGAACCCATTTAAAGAAAGACGTCAACCCCTGCATGCGCAAAATATTAAAAAAAAAACAAAATGCGTAAAAAGCAACAAAAACTACAAGCAAAAAACACAATATAAAACACAAAATCAAGCGAGTTTGGGCATATTCAGATCAGCTCAGTGTTCGTTATCTGCAGGCCGTTCCGATTCAAAATTGCCCAAAATAACGACAAAAGTGGAGCGACCAGAAGTGAGAAACACATCATAACACGTACTTCAGAGTCCAATACACAAACCACATCAATTAAACCTCGCCCAAGATCCAGAAGTCCGGCACCATCCTCTGACAGCATTGAGTGAGTGGCAGAGAGAGACCATTCAAACGTAGGGATCTTCCTTTGAGAGCAGTGAGTGAAAGGGAGAGGGAGACCATCATACACAGACACCTTTCTCCGGCAGCAGCGAATGAGAGGCCGGTAGACAGCGCTCGCCTTCTGCACTCACCTTGATACTTTTTAATCTTCCTCAACACTTTAATCAGTGAGATCAGCAAGAAATGTAATCAATCATTGGCTCGTGCCCCATCTCCAGAAGCCACACACCTCGCTCAAAGCCTCATCGAACACCCTCGAGGACAGCAAAGCGCCAGCACGCTTAATCGGCCCAAAAGAAAACTCCACAAGAATGTAGCTCACAGGCTGCGACAGTAGCAGAAGCAGATCTGAAAGAAAAAGAAGACATGATAATAATAATAATAATTTAAACTATAAATCATAATTAGAAAACAGAAAAGGGAAAGTACGGTAGTGCAAGTCAGGACCAGATATTTGGAAGGTACGGCCCAGATCCGGGTCATAATAATAATAATAATTATTATTATTATTATTATTATTACCCGGACCCAGAATAATAATATTATTATTATGACCCAGATCTGGGCCGTACCTTTCAAATATCTGGACCTGATTTGCACTACCATACTTTCCCTTTTCTATTTTCTAATTATGATTTATAGTTTAAATTTTTATTATATTTACTTCGATTTATAATTCAGGGAGCACGAAGCGCAGAAGTAAATATCACTGTGATGATTGTAAGCTCTAGTATCAATTGTTTGGTGACAATAAAGTATTTGTAATAATTGATCTCGAGTGGGAAATTCTTTGGTTATAAGAGCAACAGTTGAAAATGTACTTAACAGATTGCAGACTTGACTAATAATAAAGTACAGAATAATAATATACACTATAATAATTTATCAATGTGCAATAATAATGTATGAAATAATAAAACAGAGACTATTGTAAGATGATGAGTGCTCTCCGGTTGCACAGAGATGAACTATTGTATATACTTATTGCATTTGGAAGGAATGATTTTCTGTTTCAATCCTTGTGACTTCGGAGCTGAGTGAGTCTGTTCGAAAGGATGCTCTGCTGGCTGATTCAGTCGGTCATGGAGAGGATGTGCCCGATTGACATTAATGGATAGCAGTTTGTTTGATGACTTCCTCTCCACCACTAACTCAAAAGGAATGGAAGAAACCTTCTGGAGGATGTCGCCCTTGGCCACATTGCTCGCTGGTGCCATCTTCTTCCGGATAGTTAGGTCAATCATTTGGTCTACGCAGCCCCAATCATTTCCACCAGCAGCCCCTGTCAACTCTGGTGCTGAGTAACGGAGGATACATGGCAACTTTGCAAGTTAATTCACAGGAAAGATAAGCAGAATGAAGGTGAATATGCAGTTTTAGTGGATAGTGCAATGGATATTCATTTCCTGGGTTGGGAGACTCTTCTTCTCTGCCGATCTTTGCTTTTCAAACACTGCAGTTGACACTTCTGGAGATCAAAGAGAAGTTATCTTGAATAAGGTAAACTTCCAACTAATACTCTTTGTTTTATTTCTGGTCATAAATGGGAGCCAGCCTTTAGTTCTTAAAATTTAAATAACAAGCACTTTCATAATGCAGGATCTGCCCCTGCATCAACTGTCTTATTTCAGAAGAGGTGCAATATAAGACAATAGGTTATTTATTTGGGCTTGTTTCATAACAGACAACACATAAATTGTTTAATTTATGGATGTTTGCAGACAAGATGGGAACAATCACTTGGCACATCAATAACTGATCTATTAATAAGTTGGAAGGTTTATCATGGAAGTTAGCTTCACAGCATTAACTATAGGTACTGGGGATTTCTGTCTCCCTTTAGACTGTTTGGGTAAAAAGGGTATCTGAGGGAATATCATACATGGACAAAGTCACCCAACTGGCAAAGGAACAGTATAAATGTAGGGAGCATTTCAGGCATGGACCATTAAGAAGCATTAAAGAAACATGGGGTGAACTAGAGTCCATTCCTCTGCTTTCATCTTCTGTGACAGACAGCTGGTTCATCTGCATCATTGATATGTCTCTTAGGCTTATAGGAATTGTGCCTGTGCTTTGGAAATCCTTTGTGTTTTAGAAATGGTTTGTACTTTGGAAGTCTTTTATGAGATAGAAATCCTCTATGAGTTTTAAACGAGTTTTATGAATGTTGTTTGGATTTAAATGTGGTTATCACTAAAAATAAATGGACCGTGTTTAAACTACTTTATTAGTCGGAAGTATCTTTTCCATGACAGGGAAAGGGGACCCAACACTCAAATGGTGGGTATTGGCAGCTAAGCTCACCATGGGGAATAAAAAAGGAAGTGAACTATTCTTTAAAGATTGGATAGTTACAATATAACCTCCCTTTAGTGAGAGTATTTGTGGCTGTCTCTATCTGATAGGGCTTAAGCTCTACATCTGAGCTTAGCAAACCCAATACCATCAGAGAAGTATTTTTTTTTTCCCTGGACACACCCATGCAACAAATGGAAAATATAAAAGTTGAGAATAAACTTCACTGGATCTGATCTTCCAGCTCTACAGATAATGAAAGCAACTTTACTTGTCCTCAATATTCTGAGTTCCTCAGCAGGGATGGAGTTGAATGTGGGTACAGCTCCATGCCCCTCAACCTCAAATGGACAGTCCAACTCCGATAGCTGACAGGAGCCCAGGTAGAGAACAAAGTTGCGTATATTTTATATGGAACATGGACTTATGGAGTCATAGAGCACTATGGCACAGAAACAGGAACTTCAGCCCATCTAGTCTGTGCTAAACTGTTATTTTGCCTTCTCCCATCGACCTGTGTCTGGACCATAACCCTCCATACCCCTCCCATCCATGTAGTTATACAAACAACTCTTAAATGATGCAATCAAACCTACATCAATCATTTGTGCTGGCAGCTCATTCCACACCCTCACCACTCTCTGAGGGAAAAAGATCCCCTTAGATATATTACCTTTCACCTCCTATCCCATGACCCCTGGTTCTAGTCTCACCCAACCTCAGTGGAAAAAAACTGCTTTCACCCTATTTATATCCCTCATATTTGGTATACTTCTATCAAATCTCCCTTCATTCTCCTACACTGCAGGAAATTAAGTCCCTTTCCCTATAACTCAGGTTCTCAAGTCTTGGCAACATCCTGTAACAGTCAGAAAGAACACTCAGTTTATAAGTAGAGGACAGGCATCTGCTGAATTACTGATGGGCAGGTGTTATCATTTCAAAGGACATGTCCTGGACCCAGCACGTAAGTGCAATTCCAAAGAAAGCATGGCAGCACCTCCATTTCCTTAGGAATTTGTCAAGACATCTAAAACTTTGACAAACTTCTATAGACACGTAGCGAAGGGTGTATTAATTGGCTGTATCACAACCTAGTATGGAAACTCTAAAGCCCTTGATTGAAAAAAATCCTACAAAAAGTAGTGGATGGGACCTAGTCCATCATGGGTAAAGCCCTCCCCACCTATGAGCACATCTACATGAATTGTTGTCGCAGAAAAACAGCATCCATCATCAAGAAGCCCAAAGCACCCAAGACATGCTCCCTTCTCACTGTTGCCATCAGGAAGAAGGTACTGGAGCTTTAGGGCTCACACCACCAGGTTTAAGAACAGTTATTTCCCTTTAACCATCAAGGTCTTGAACCAAAGGGGATAACTTCACTCAGCTTCGGTTGTCCCATCATTGAAATGATCTCACAATCAACGGACTCAATTTCAAGGACTCTTCACCTCATGTTCTCAATATTTATTGCTTATTTATTTATTATTATTATTTCTTTCTTTTTGTACTTGCACAGTTTGTTGTCTTTTGCACTCTGGTTGAATGCCCAAGTTGGTCCAGTCTTTTACTGATTCTGTTATGGTTATTATTCTGTAGATTTATTGAGTATGCTCGCAGACAATGAATCTCAGGGTTGTATATGGTGACATACATCTACTTTGATAATAAATTTACTTTCAATTTTCAACTTTGAATTTTGAACACCCTTGGATTTGATGAAAGAAAGTAGAAGAAACATTTTGACAGAACACCTGATTTCCATCTTGGAGTGCACGATCCTCTACTTTCAAAGAAACTGCATGGTAATTATCCTGATAACCAGGATTCACTGGATTCACAGTTCATCTAGATGTTGGTCAGCCATTGAGGTCTACTTGAGGCCACATACAACCACATTCATTCCAGTCATCAGGACCAGATAAGCACATGCTGGAACCAAAAACAACCTCAGTTTCTATGGAAGCTGACACGTCTGGAGAAGAGTTGCCACCAGCTGCTGCCAGTATTCCTACATAATCCCAATTACATCATTCTTATCCAGGAAGAAGACCACTGCAATTAGGTTAAATTTGTAAATGGGGGAAGGTTAGTTTTATAAAGCCACAATTGCTTGCAGATGCTGTAATCTTGAACAAAAAACAAACAAAAACAAAATTCAGGGTCTTGACGTGAACCTTTAACCATTTTTTTGCCTCCAGTGATACTGTTTATTCCCTGAGTTCCTCCAGCAGGTTATTATTTGCTCAAATGTTAGTTTTATTGAGATGAGATAAGATGGGCTTTATTTGTCACATGTATATTGAAATACATAGTGAAATCCATTGTTTGTGTCATAGACTCACACAGTCCGAGGATGTGCTGGGGACAGTCTGCAAGTGTCCCCATGCTTTCATCGTCAATTCAGCATGCCGACAACTTACTTACCCAAGCCATGCATCTTTTAAGTGTGAGAGGAAACCGCAACACCTGGAGGGAAGCCACATTTCACGTGCAAACTTCTTCCAAACAGCGGTGGGAATTGAATCCAGATCACTAACCTCTACCCTGCATCATTGCTGATGGTAAAATTAGAAGTGTATTTGGAATTGGTATTGGACTACAGTGTCTTGCGTACTGTTCACACAGATCAAACTATTATACAATGGATGAGGTAGAACATGGATTACCAATAACAGACTGCAGAATAAAGTGCAATAGCTACAGTTGTTACACCATTGCACAGCATCAGAAAAAGTTGCAGAAAGCTGTAAACTTGACTAGTTCCCTAATGGGCACTAGCCTTCTCTGTATCGAGGATATCTTCGAAAGGCATAGGCAATATCCATCATTGAGGATCCCTATCACCCAGGACATGCCCTCTTCTCATCGGTGCCATCACGGAAGAGGTGCAGGAGACTGAAGGCACACACTCAACATTTCAGAAACAGCTTCTTCCCCTCTGCTATCAGATTGCTGAGTGGGCAATGAAACCATGAACACTACCTCACTACTTTTTACTCGTTTTTGCACTTCTTAATAAATATAAATTTTAAAGATTCAAAGTACATTTATTATCAAAGTATGTATACAGTATGCAACCCTGAGATTCGTCTTTTATATACATTACTTATTGTAATTTACAGTTTTAAAATTATCATGCGTTGTAATGCATTGCTGCCACAAAGCAACAAATTTCATGACACGTGCCATTGACGTTAACCCTGACTTTGATTCTGAAAGTGCAGTGCAGGTAGACAATTGGGGAACAGATATGACAAATGTGAACAAACTGTATGGTCATCAAATAGCTGGCAGTAACTTCTAGTTATTGAAGAGAACAATATAATATTGTTATATAAAATTATAGAATGTCAGCTCTGTGAATATATTTACACTTTAAGGACTGCAGCAGTTCAAGAAGACAGCTCACCACAGTCTTCTCAAGGGCAATGAGGGCTGGGCAGTTAAATGCTGGCTCAGCCTCTGAAGCCCACATCCCCTGAATGATTAAAAATATAATGTTCTTGCTGGCCCATTATGTTTTGGCTGATTCTTACATCTTTCCTCACTCCAAGCAGAAGTTAGGCACCCTTGAAAGGGGCCACAAACACATCATCCTCCCCCCTCTCCAAATTCCACACCTTAATAGGTCTCCTGAGTTTATTTTCCACCAGTCATTGGTTCTTCAGAACAATGGTGCCTTAAAGTTTGGAATTATTGCATAGAAGCACTGAAGTGGCCAAGTAAATGAAAGGACCCTTAAAATATGTAGCTTTTATTAGCTGTTCCAGCAGCTGTAATCCATGCAATCTCTTGGTGAAAGGTTGAATGCTTTATAAACCTCCCTCACCTCACAAGGATAGTGCAGGTAGAGCTATCAAACAATCCCTAAAAATTGTTGCTTCTACTTTAAATCCAACAATGACAGGAGGCCTGTGTGGGAGAGTTTTGAAAGTGGGCAGCTCCACTCTCTCAACCTCGTTAGTGGTACGAGTAGTTCTTACAGCTGGGGTCTGCCTCAGTTTCACTCGATGACCTTGACTTCTTCTGGGTTGCTGTCCACAAAGCTTGCAGAACCACCCTCCTGGCCATTGGATCTCACTGTTGATATCATCTATTCAGCCGGCTGGAGCTGACTTTGCATGCTAGGATGGGCATGTCCCCCTTGCACTGGTATATGAGGTCTGCCTGTTACCCTCACCTGGTTTAGCCCACCTGTCATAGCGGTGTACCAGGGGTGTGCCACTGTCGTATGCAAAGAGCTACTTGGAGCCACCAAGTAGAGCTGAGTGGTGAGCAAAAGTGAGTGAGCTGCCCTGTAAATGACACAGCAAGCCCCTGCACCAGAGGTGCTATCCCTCAAAATCTGTACAACTGATGAGCAGAACTGGGTATAAGTCAGTTTTGCAAACTTGAATTATCTGACCTCTTGCAGAGCAGACCAGGCTAACAGCTAGATAGCCTCTCAACTGAACTCAGAATAAAGAATCAGCTTTGGTTTTATGAGAGCTGCAATTTGCTTGAAATTCTGCAACATATTTTTCCATAAGCGACTCTAAACACTCTGCTTGGCCAGAGCTGGGAAACAGAATTCAGCGGCTTGGCAAAGGTGTTTAATTTCAGAGATTGTGGCCAGAAAAATGGCAATCTGTTGAAGCACTTTCCATTTTCTGGCAAGGAAGGCAAGCTTTCATCTGCAGATCACAGTACTCACAGAAAATCTTATTGAAAAACAAAGTTACTAATCATGAGTAACTAGGAACTAATTCATTGCTAAACTGTAGGTAACAAAGATAATTATTTTAAGGGTGGCACTTCAACAATAGGACCTTAGACAATGTCCTAGACACAGCAAAACTCTCTAAAATGTTCTAATGAAGAGGATTCAGCTGTTGGGTAGGAATTGGATTTGGGTTAGATGACTAAAAGCATAGTTTAACTTTGGATATATTGACACTGTGTAAATAAGAATGGATCATTTTTGTGAGCATTTATTTTTGTGATCTATGCATTGTTTTCAAGACCGGTTTTAATTGGCCATGGACACATAGAGTACTACAGCGCAGAAACAGGCCCTTCAGCCTATCTAGTCCATGCTAAACTGTTATTCTGCCCAGTCCCATCAACCTGCTCCTGTATGACAGCCCTCCATATCCCTCCCATCTATGTATCTGTCCAAACTTCTCTTAAATGTTGAAATCGAACCAGCATCCACCACTTCCAACTGGCAGCTCGTTCCACACCCTCACCACCCTCTGAGTGAAGAACTTCCCCTCAGCTTTCTCTTAAATATTTCACTTTTCAGTCTTAGATTATGACTTCTTGTTCAAGTATCACCCAATCTGAGGGTAAAAGCCCACTTGTATTTACCCTTTATTTTGTATCAAATTTCTTGTCATTCTCCAATGCTCCAGGGAATAAAGTCCTGGTCTATTCAACTATTTCCTATAACTTAGCACCTCAAGTCCCAGCGACATACATTCAAATTTTCTCAACTCTTTAAATCTTATAGATATCTTTCCTTTAGGTAGATTACCAGAACTGCACACAATACTCCAGATTAGGCCCCACCAACATCTTATACAACTTTCCTGGTTTTGCTTGAGAAGGTGGAGGCAGAAATAACTGCAGATGTTGGAAACTGAAGCAACAAAATCCAGCTGGAAGAATTCAGCGGGACGAGCAGCATCCGTGTGGGGGAAAGGAACTGCTGACGTTTTGTGTTGGGACAGGTTACAAGGTCTCATGCTGAAGCATTGATAATTCCTTTCCCCACAGATACTGCCCAACACAGAAAGTTCTTCCAGCAGGTTGTTTGCTGCTCATTGAAAACCATAAAACCATAAGACATAGGAGCAAAATTAGGCTCTTCAAGTCTGGTTTGCATTGCATCATAGCCGATTTATTATCCTTCTCAAACCCATTCTCCTACCTCTTCCCCTGATGAAGGGTTCTACTTCGAGTCCTCATGAAGGGTTTAGGCCAGAAACGGCATAGATGCTGCCTGACCTGTTGAGTTCCTCCAGCATCTTGTGTGTGTTGCTTTGGAATTCCAGTTTCTGCAGATTTTCTCATGTTTGTGATTCACTCCTAACTGCTGATGCCCCTACTAATCAAGAATCTATCAGCCACCGCTTTAAACATATCTTGTGACCTGGTCTGCACAGCCATCTGTAGCAATGAATTCAGATTATTGTACAGATTCACTACACTCTGGCTAAAGAAATTCCTCCTCATCACCGTTCTAAAGGGACATCTGTGAATTCTGAGTCAGTGCCTTCTGTTCTTAAACTCCCCAAAAAGAGGAAATATCCTCTCCACATTCATTCTAGCTCGGCTTTTCAATGCTTTATCGGTTCCTTTGAGATCCCCTGTTATACAGTGAGTACAGGAACAGAATCATTGAATACTCCTCACATGTTAACCCTTTCATTCCCAGGAAAATTCTCACAAACTTCTGGAACCTTTCCAATGCTGGCACGTCCGTTCTTAGAGAAGGGACCCAAAACTGCACACAATATTCTAAGTGCAGTCTGACCAATGCCTTATGAAACCTTGGCATTACAGTACATCCTTCCTTTTATATTCTAGTCCTCTTGAAGTAAATGCTAATATTGCAAGTTAATTTTTCTGGAATCCTGCATGAGGATTTCCAAATTCTTTTGCAACTCTTGTTTCTGAGTTTTCTCCCCATTTACAAAATAATCTATGCCTATTTTCTAAACGGGGAGAAAATGGTAATGAAGAAGATAGTTTGGTGTCCTTCACCACCCACTGCAGTCTTTCCAGTGAGCCTACCCCCACAGTACATTCATCAGCAGGACTACAGCTGTGTGGGATAATCCTGGGAATTAGACTCAGTGTGGATGAAGATGGGTGAAAGGAAACCAGAACACCTATAGCAACCTCATGTGATTATTGAGAACCAGGCCATTTGGCCCTTCATGTACATGCTGATGCTAATCCTATTTGCCAGCATCTTTCTGGGCCTCACTTATTTTCAACCTTATGTAAGTAAGTTTGAAAGATTGCAGAGAAAACGTACAAGGATTTCGCCGTGACTGAAGGACCTGAGCATAAGGAAAAAATTAATAGGTTAGGACTTTATTCCTTAAAACGTAGAAGATTGAGGGGAGACTTGATAGAGGTATACAAAATTATGTGAGGTATAGATAGGGTCAATGCAAGCAGACTTTTTCCAATGAGGTTGGGTGAGACCAAAATGACAGGTCATGGTTGAAGGGTGAAAGGTGAAATATTTAACGGTACCATGAGGGAAAACCTCTTCACTCAGAGGCTGTTGAGAGTGTGGGAATGAGTAGCCAGCACAAGTGGTGAATGTGAGTTTGATTTCAACGTTTAAGAGAAGCTTATGGGGATTCCCCATTATTAAATCCCTCCAGTCTAAGGAGCATCTTATGTCCTTGCACTCAGGGTAACAACTGGTTAAAGGAAATTAATCATAAGCAAGAGAACCTGTAGATGCTAGAAGTCTGGAGCAGCACACTCACTAAATGCTGAAGGAAGCTCAGCAGGCCAGGCAGCATCATGAAGAGGAATGAACAGTCAAGGTTTTGGGCCACGACCCTTCATCAGAGTCTGATGAATGTTTATTCCTCTCCACAGATGCTGCCTGACCTGCTGAGATCCTCCAGATTTGTGTGTGGGTGATGTAGTTAATTGTTCATTGTGCTTTCAGCCTACACTTTCCTGTGATAGCCAACCTGGATCCCTGGATTCTGTGCTTACGCTGGAAAGCCACCAGTAACAGACACAAGCTTTGAAGTCACGTTTACATCTGCCAAACAGATGCCACCATCATGAACCCATTCTAAGGTGCCGTTGTGTACAGTGACAGCAGGGTTTCTCGTTCTAGGCTTGGTTAGGAACAGCAAGTGTTGTCCCATCCATCTTCTTGACACGTTACTCAGGGCCTCTGTCGGCACGTACTTTGAGGCTTATGGCTGTCACTGACTGTTTGAAAGTGTCTCTATTGTATTTGCCTTCTGCTTTGATGAATGTGAGCACAAAAGTGTCTGCCAGATATGGACGAGTGATGGTAGCAAGCATGAACTTTGCAAATGGCGGTTAGTGGTTCACTCTTGAAAGAGGTGCATGATTAGTCACCTGATCACATGCACATCACACTGTGTGTGATCTCGCTGGGATAGGGCCATTAGTTTCCCTTCTGGTTGCCAAATCTGCTCACATTGTTTACCTTAAGAACAACATCTTTGACGGAAGGATTGATCAGGGAGGAAGGTCCTACCAGGGGGTGGTGGTAGGTCAGATACATTAGGGATATTGAAGAGACACGTTGATGAAATAAAAATGGAGGGCTAAGTGGAAGGAAAGGATTAGACTGACCTTAGAGGAGTTTAAAAGGTCAGCACAACATTGTGGGCTAAAGGGTCTCTACAGTGCTTTAATATTCTCTGTTCTATGTTCATTCATCTTCCCAACATATTGCATGTCAAATCTTCCCAAATGATATAAATCTTCAGTAACACACAAAATGCTGAAGAAACTCAACAGGTCAGGCAACATCTACAGATGAGAGTCGATGTTTCATGCTGAGGACTTGATGAGGATTCTCCGCCCAGAATGTCAACACTTTATTCTTCTCCAGAGATGCTGTCTGATCTGCTGAGTTCCTCCATCATTTTGTGTGGGTTCCTTTGGATTTGCAGTATCTGCAGAATCTCTTGTGTTTATAAATTTTCAACTTGGTGGCAGAGAGGAAATGCCATAATGATGCTCACGATAAAATCTAATGCTTAGCTTCCGTTCATTACATTTTATGTTGAAACCTAATTCATAGTGTGGGGAAGCAAGACCTTCTGGTAATACCTGTAAATTTTAAACTGGCTCTTAAAGAGAGTTACCACATACTCCTGTTACTGGAACAAGCTTTAAGCATTGTCGAGAAAAGTATTAAGCAACAGGATTTTCTCAACCATTATATATATCTTCATAAAAATGTTCATGGTGCATACCACCTCCAATTAGTTATTGATTAAGGTTTTTAAAATCCAAAAAGGTTGAAATTAAAAAAGAATGATTCCTGGTGTATGCAATGGAACAATGTTTTTATACTTAAGCTCAACAGAGGAGAACGGTGGAAGCGGCCCAAATATTATACTGGGAGAAATGTCAAGGTGGTCGCGTGAGTTTGGAGCTGTATGTCTCATTAATTAATGAGCCATGAAAAGTTTGTTTTCCAAATTAGAGCTCGTTCTCCGGGCAACATAAAGTCGAGGCCTTCTGGTTAATCCATCACTACGTGAGATCTTGCGTGTTTACATAAACATTAGCCATCTCCCTGTGGTAACCTACTGCGACATTCAACCCAAACTGCCAAGAACTTTTCGGTTTTATTAGGAATCAGGTGATCAGACCAACTGTAACAGTCAGCCTCCTAATATTTAATATGTATCCCACTCTCATATTGGGAGTTAATGAAGGCCTCATACAATAAAAAGATTTTTAAAAATCTTGGAAATGTGTGCAGTAACAATTAATAATCAATAATTAGAAAAGGGAGATTAAAAGCCAAATTCAGTGCCTTTAACTTGAAAAAAAAAATCCTGCATAAATTACTCAAGGAGTTATCGACTCTCTCCCAGTCCCCATGTGACTCTCAGTAATTTTAAGTTGCCCTGTAAGGTACAAGTTAAGATTCTGATGACAATTGCAAGTTTAACCTGATGGTTCAGCTCAATGATCTACATACCAATTCAGGATCAGGAAGGATAGACAGTTAACTATCTTCAATTAACTGTTTGAAGGCCAGTGCTGTGGATATGGAAAAAAGGACGTCCAGAGTCTAGGCCTCTGTTCTGTGCTTAACAGTTCTCAAGGTGAATAAGAGACAGGGACCAGCCCTGGCTGTTGGGCTGTCCCAAGTTCAGAGGTCTGCGTGAGCTTTAGGCATGAGGCATAGTGAGTCAGCACACCCAGAGTTCAAGGCCTGGAGTCCAAATGCTGAAGCTAAAACTCAATAGGAAGTCTGGAGGTTGAAGCCCAAAGGTGGTAGTTATATTCCTGCCATACGTCCCTGCTGATTGTTTAGTCCTTATCCAATCAGATTTTCGCTGTCCCACCTCGTTTAGAATCAAATTCCAGTTCTTAGAGCGAGACCTTCATCTTTGTTAAAACTCAGGCAGCACGCGTGCTGGAAACCCACATCAAGGAGAAAATATGATTCATTGATTCTTCACAATCTTTTATTTTAAAATTTAAACAAAGATAAGAGCATTTGAAATTAAGTGAGGAGCTGAGAAGCAAAGCAGAGATGAAAGAGATTGAATGAAAAGATGGTGCCTTTGAAAAAATCTATCACATTTATAATCCAGATAACAGAAATTCCTTAGATAAAAATAAGCCTATCAATGGTTACACAATCATAGCCCATGGGATATGTGCTAATATTTAGCCAATGAAAGTGAAAAGTGAAATGTAACTGCTATACCGCCTTCTGCCAGTAAGTGGGGATGAACCACCACATACAATTGAAAATACATGCATTTGTTAGAGACACAAATTGTTAAAAATACAAATTATGTCACTAAAATACTATGATTTTAGCCTTATATTAATTCAACTAATATGAAAGTATTTTAAAAAACAACTGATCCAAAAGTACTCCCTTTGATTCTATAAGGTACAATGTTAGAATCACCACATCCGAACATCCAGAGGTGGAAAAACGTGAAGTATCTTCGTTACAGAGTAATTAAATATTGCTTCAATTGTATCATATCAAAACTATAAATGTTAAAAGCATTTATAATATTATGTCATGATTAGATATATTAGGAACACATACAAGTTTAGGCTATTCTAGTAATAATTGCTTTTAAACAACTTAAAAAGTGTAGATTATAATAATGAATATTAATATGTATATAATGACTTTTAATATTGAGTAATTATGCCTTTGGCATTAATAGGTAAGTAGGTGCAAATAAAATTTCTTGGGCTTCCAGTTGGGTACAGGTATTGATTTTATCTGATGTTTCAATGACAAACTCTGCCATCTTCATCGGGGATGATGCCTGGGGATGTCTAGTTCAGTGGTATTTATACTCCTGCCATCCAACCCTCCTGATCGGTTAGTTCTCATCCATTCAGTTTTCCACTGGCCATCCTTGTTTACAATCAAATTCCACCTTTTAGAGTGAGACCTTCATCTTTGTTAAAACTCAGGCAGCATCATGGTGGAAACCCATATCAAGAAGCCACACAGAGAAATCGATGGTGGCAGAACATTGCATTTATTGCATTCATGGCATGATGGCACAAAACTACTGTGCCGCACCAGTGGCTTCTGGGACCACCTGGTGAAGGAAGCCATTGAAATAATACCAGAGGAAAAGAATTTTAACAAAGATGAAGGTCTCACTCTAAGGTTTCTTGACCTAGACCCACTCGCCAGGAATCAAGGTGCGTCCTCCTTACTCCAAGCAGCTGTAACCTGTTGAAAAACAGACTAAACAACTTGGGTTGGTTTCACACAGCAGTCAGTTAAAATGTCAGCCATAATGTTTATATCAGACTCTCTGACATCTCGAGCTCCTGGTAGTGGTATAGGTTGGTTGTTCTTTTACCACTGAAAATGGATGCATTTTGTTTTCTTGTTTGAGGTCGCTCTGATCCTGCGTAAAACCAAAAGAAGAGCTGTAGGTCATGGTACTCCTTCCTTGTGATACTTAGTCAGCCGTCGTTTGATGATGCCATTCATTCTTTCAACTAGATCTGATGATTCTCGATGATGCTATTTGTCGAGCTTGCATCCTGAACTTTGGATCCCACCACTCATGGGAGAATCTTCTGATTATCGTTTGCACTGTAACATGCCCTAGGGAGTATATCTGCTCTGCCAAATAAGGAAGCAGTTCAGCTGGGGCCACTAGTTTATGATTAGTGTCATATTTCCATACTCCATCATTTAACAACCCACCATTTTCCATTTTGTGCCACTTGTCTTTATTTGAGCATTGACTTTGCATTTCTTGAATACCTTGCATGTTCATTTGTGATACAGAGTTTAATTTGGTTTCCATAGTTTCGGTTATCAGGCTTTCTTTTATTTTCTTTATTCCTTCCCTTGCTGCCTTTGTTGTGGTTTCATCTGCGAATGTGTTTCCACTGCTTTCCATTGCGGCCATTTTAGAGTGAACTTTATATTTCAGTGCAGCATCTTCTGATGGTAGATGCATGACTTACATAAGTTCTCATCCTAGTTGGCCATTTTTGATTGGAGCTCCCACGACAGGAAGAATTCCTCTTTGAATTCACAAATGTCCGAAGTCAAGAACGACTCTGAAAGCATTTTGAGAATCAGTGTAGATGTTAGCTGATCTTCCTTCTATTAGCTTATGGGCTTCAATCAAAGCTTTCAGTTCTATCTGTTGTGCAAAAGTACCGACAGCCATGCATCCTGAGGCCATCATTTCATTTATTGTGACAACAACCATTTGAATTCCTCCCTCTGTGATTAATGATCCATTAGTGTACAGAATTAGATCTGGGTTCATTTCTTTATGGTAATTTGCATCTTCATAGTAGCTAAACTTTGAATCCCATCTTATGGATGAGATCTGAGTCTTCCTAGACAAAATATGTCCTCCAAAAGCAATGCCTTCCACTTTCAAGGCAAGTTGAGTTGAGTTTATTGTCATTTGCATAAATACATGTTCACACAGGTACAATGCAAATTTTACTCGCAACAACATCACAGGCAGATAGTATTAGAGACACAAGAATTCACAGGAGAAACATCCTATAATCTAAACGTTGATTGTAAACAATGTTTACAAAAAAACACAGTCTGTTGGTCGGGGACATCCATGGACATTGTGTCTCAGCTGTCTATGTGATACGCTAGCCAGAATAGTACGATATGGAGAGGAAGCTGTTGCCCATGCAGCAGGCTCCCTCTCTCCATGCAGCTGATAAACCCAAAGGAATGACAGAAGTTGATACAGCTTGGCTCCAGCAGCGTCACAGGATTTGCCAGTCAGCATTGAACTCAACATAGGTATATCTTAGGGACTCCAGATCTGGTGGTTTATTCTCGAATCCTTTCCAATGACTGGGTAGAGCCTCCGGGCAGCAGAGGTTTAAGAATATAGTTTTCCTTCTCCTGATGAGCCTCAACTGCTCGAAGCAACTGGTTTTAAGGCACAAGTAGCCTGTCTTTGCCCTGGTTCCACGGGGCTTAGTAGCTAAGAGAAAGCTAAGAGCTGGACTTGGTTGTCAGAGACAATTAGAGATGCACGCCATTGGGAGTATTTACTAGGTAGTGGGAGCTCATTGCCATTACCACCCCTGGCAATAAGGAAACAGACACATAGTAGAACAAAAAAAATGTTCATGGTGTTGCTATACAGGGATAGTGGTTAGTGTTGCATTGGTTGGATGAACAACTGAATGGTTGAAGAGTAGTAGCAGTTTCTGAACCTGGTGGTGTGGGACTTCAGGCTTCTGTACCTCTTGCCCAATGGTAACTGTGAGAAGATGGTATGACTGCTCTGGGGAAACATCTTAGCCATAATTCATTCAACTCTGTCAGTGTAGCATTAGATGAGATGTGAACGAGGACTCATCCAATTACATTACGCAAAGCTGTGAACAGAAATCCAATTAATCTTCCTCCGAGACTGACAAACCACCGGGCTTAAATTTATGAGACAATAATACTTGCTTCAGCTGCTTTTAGTTATTCTTCAAGTCTATATTCAAATTAACATCTCGGATTGTGGGTTGTAACCGTACACTGCTTCAATCCTCATAGTTAGAGTTAAATCTCTGTTAGGATCTGACAGGTTTTCAATCACTCCTGCATAATTTAAATCCTGCTGTTGTTGCCAAAATCCTGTGACTGTTGAAAGGAGAAACTGAAATTGACATGAATATTAAGATGGTTACGATTTACAGTAAGGAGATGAAACTATTTAGTGTACATTACCTTGTGGCGGCTTGGTGCTTTGGCATTGAAAGACCATGACTTTGCCCATACTGTACTTATGAAATTTATCTTGGGACAAAGCCAGGTTTAAGTACAGCTACTTCCCTTCAACCATTCGGTTCCTAAACTGACCAGCACAACCTCAAGGCAGAGGGACTACTTTGACCACTTTGAACTCTATGGACTTTGTTTTGGTTAATTGCTTTATTTCTTGTAAAAGTTATGTTTCTTGTAAAAATGTATCATAATCTGGTTTATTATCATTGACATATGTTATGAAAGTGGGTGTTCTGCAGCAGTAATACATAAAAATGACTACAGATTACAATAAGAAATATAAATGAATAGGTAAATAGTTAGACAGATAGATTACTAAATAAATGATAAATAAACAGACAAATAATCTAACATTTAAACCAATAAAAGATGGATAGATAGGTAGATAGATAAACTTCTCAAAGTCCAACCCCACGTCCCCTACATGAGAGGTGGAAATGGGTAATGCTGGCCAACAGGGCTCTGTATAGGCCAATCCCCTGTACAGAGGATACAACAGATTACAGAAACATTGATGAACTCCAACCATACCATTGACTTTGAGAGAAGAAGCTCATCATCGAGTGAGCTCACAACGCAGTGCAGGGAAGGTTATCAGGATCCTGCACAGTCAACATCTCTTTTGTCACCAAAGTCCATATCTACCTTGGGAACCTGGGATGTAAAAATCATGTACCAGGAAGAAAAATCCAGTGTCATAGCAAATGAGATAAAAAGGCACAAGCTGTCAATTCTTGGACTGAATGAGACAAAATAGACATCATCCGGAGAGTCTCAACTGCCAGATGGGATAAGTATCATCTACTTAGGCCATCAGAGAAATGATGCACCACATAGAGAGGGTGCAGATATCATGAGGACATAAGTAGCACATAGAGCCATGATCACATGTGAAATCATCAATTCCAGAATATTCACTGCTTGCTTTTGCACGAGAAGGTAGCAGCTCAAGTTATTCAATGTTACGCACTAACAAATAACGTTAATGAAGGAGACAAAAACAATTCTACAATGCACTCAGTGGAGTCATCAGCAGAGGGAAGGGAAAAGACCTGACCATTGTCATGGGAGAGTTTAATGCTAAAATAGGCAGGTATACTGGAGGATATGCAGAGGTGATGGGGAAATGCAGTTCAGAGAAATGAATGAAAATGAGGAACAATTTGCTGAAATTTGTGCTAACTTCAAGCTAATTAATGGAGAAAGCCTATTCCCACATAAGGAAATACACAAGACAATATGGATGTCACCAAACAAGGTAATAAACAACCAGATTGACCACGTATGCATCTCAAAGTAATTTCAAAGATCATTCCATGATGTAAGAGTGAAGCGTGGTGTAGATGCAGGATAAGACCACCATCTCCTGATTGCCAAAGTACAGATGAAGCTAAAAGGAAGCTATGCACCACCCAATCCACAACTAAAGTGTAATGTGAGGTACCTGAAAGACAAAGAAGCAGCTTAGAGATTTGCCCTCACTCTTTCCAACAGGTTCCACAAACTTGAAGACCTTGATATCAAAAATGAATGGATTGCTGTCAAAGAGGCAAGAAATGAAACTTGTGAGGAAGTGCTGGGATAAAGGACACTTGACATTAAGAAGTGTACTACATTAGTAATGATGGAAACAATCAACAAGAGGAGAACACTAAAAGAAAAACACATTAGAAGCAGAACTTGGATCGAGGAAGCAGAGGCATAGAGAAAATTTGTCTTGTGTCCCAAGTAGAAGCCTTAGCAAAATATGAAAGAACTATATGATACTATCAAGAAGCTAGCTGATAAATTCAACCAGATCAATGCCCAAGATGGAAATGTCCTAAAGAAGATTAAGAGCTCCAGCACTGGGAACAATACTTCAATGAACTTTTGAACAGATCACTTCCTCCATAATCTCCTTTAATTCCAAATGACCATCAGAGTTGGATGTCAACTGTGCCAAGCCATCGAAGAAGCAGATCAAGAGGCTAAAGTCAGGAAAAGCGCTGGCCCAGAAAGTGTACCACCAGAGGCGTTGATGGCAGACCCTAAACTTATGACAGATATCCTATACACTTTGCTCTGCAACATATGAGACACAGAAGAGGTGCCACAAGTGTAAAAGGAAAGTCACCTAATCAAGCTTCCAAAGAAAGGTGAACTATGAGACTGCAAATCTACAAAGGTATATCCTCAATGTCTGTGGTAGGAAAGGTGCTAAATAGAATTATTCTGTAGTACCTTCAATAAGCTGTTGACAGAACATTAAGGGACCAACAAGCAGACTTCAGGAAAAATTGCTGCACAGACCAGATAGCTGCCTTAAGAATAATCATAGATCAGTTAATTGAGTTTAATATCTCTCAACATTACGTCAACTACAAGAAAGCCTCTGATAGCTTAGACAGAAACACCCTATGGAAACTAATGAAACATTATGGAACACTGCAGAAATTTATCGATATCATCAGGAACTCCAAAAACATGCAATGCAAAGTCATGTTTTTCGGGAAAATTGTCAGAATTGTACATTTTGACTAGCAGCATCATAGCCTGGTATAGAGGTTCTAATACAAGAGACTGCAGAGAGTTGTAGACTCAGCCAACTCCATCACAGGCACAAACCTCCCACCATCATCAAGGGAATCTTCAAGGAGCAGTGCCTCACGAAAGCAAAATCTATCAATAAAGATCCTCACCATCTGGAACACGTCTTCTTCTCATTACTATTATCAGGGAGGAAAGAAGGTACAGGACCCTCGGGACTCACACAGCCAGGTACAAGATCAGTTATTGCCCTTCAACCATGAGTTCTTGAACCAAAGGGAATAACTTCACTCAACTTCACTCGTCTTATCATTGAAATGTTCTCTCAACCTATGAACTTACTTTGAAGGACTCTTCATCTCATGCTGTCAATATTAATTGCTGACTTGTTATTATTATTATTATTAATTTTGTACTTGCATAGGTTGTTGTCCTTTATACACTGCTTAAATGCCCATTGATGTGGAATTTTATTGATTCTATTATAGGTATTATTCTATTATTGATTTATTGAATTTGCCTACAAGAAAATGAATCTCATGGTTGTATATGGTGACATATATGTACTTTGATAATAAATTTACTTTGAACTTTGAACTCAGAGGTACAGGAGCCAGAAGATCCACACTCAATGATTTAGGAGCTGCTTCTCCCCTCCACCATTAGATTTCTGAACTGTTTGTGAACCCTTAGATATGACCTCATTATTCCTTTACTTTGCACTTTTTTGTCATTTATATTATTATTCATGTCTTTGCATGGCACTGCTACCACAAAACAGCAAATTAAGTAAGTAGTGCAAATAAGAGAGTAAAAATAAATAGTGAAGTAGTGTTTATGGGTTCATTCTCCATTCAGAAATCAATGGTACAAGGGAAGAAACAGTTCCTGAAACATTGAGTGTGTGTCTTCAGACTCCTGTACCTCCTCCCTGATGGTAGCAATGAGAAGAAGGCATGTCCTGGGAAATGGGGGTCCTTAATGATGGATGCCACAGTCTTAAGGCATTGCTTCTTAAATATATCCTGGATGCTAGGGAGACTAGTGACCATGATGGAGCTGATTGAGTTCACAACTTTCTGCCGCTTATTTCAATCCAGTGTAGTGCCACACATCACCCCTCCCCGACACTAGGCGGTGATACAGCCATTTAGAATACTCTTCACAGTACATCTGTAGCAATTTGCTGGTGATGTTACCTGATGTCTAACTTGTAGCCATAACAGTAATGGATGGTGATGGGCTGTGTGGCAGGTAAGGGTAGAGAGATCTTATGGCACTTGGCATTTGTAGGACAGATTGTACTGACCTATAATTGACTCTTTAGCAGAGCAGTATCCTTGGTAACAATGCTTATGTTTGTTCATCATCGATGGAAGGTCATTTGCTTCATGCCCCATGACTTAATGGATGTATACAGTGTGAAAGACTAGTAAATTGCACTTTTTGTAAAAGTGGAGACTGTTTGCCATTAGCTGAGAGAATTGTTTGCCCCATTAATTCAGAGCATCGGGCTAACACATTTATTGGAATACCAACTCCATACAAATGAGCTGGATATGGACTAGGGATCTTTATTAAGGGTGTACAGGAGAGGTTAGTGTAACAATATGACAGTGTCAGCCATCACCGATTGGAGTTCAGTTCCCACTGCTTAAGGAGATTGTATATTCTTCCCGTAACCGTGTGGGTTTCCTCTGGTTTCCACCCACATTCCAAATATTTACAGGTTAGGGTGAGTGAGTTATGGGCATGCTACGTTGGCGCCAGAAGCACGATGACACTTGCAGGCTGCCCTCAGCACATGCTCAGACTGTTGATTGTTGACATAAATGATGCATTTTACTGTAGATTTTGATGGTTTGATGTACCTGTGACAAATAAAAATAATCTTTCTGGAAAAAAAATTATGAATCAGTGTTATGATTCTTCAGTAATGTGGTTGTATCATCGAGGTTATTTTTTTCTCTCTCTTCAGATTTACTTGCAATTAAATTCCCCCAGTTGTTCTGGAGGGATTTGTATTCACAACTCAGTAGATCCGGTCTCAATCCAGCTCAGTAAATTAACTATCTTGCTACTGCAGTACACTGTTGGCAAAAAATATTTACTATGGGACGTTAAAGCACCATGTGTGGATCTCTTCAAAATCATTCTGCTAAAAAATAATGACACATTTAAAGATCTGTTGCCATGGCTCCCTGCAAAGCAGTCTCTTCCTTAAGTAAGTTGTAAATGGACTGTAGCTCAACTTGGACCAATGGACAATTGCATTTGGTCCTCATTATAGAAAGAACGGTTCCTTGTGTTAATGAGATGAAGGGTGGACACTTGGATGTAAATAAGCAGAGACAGTTCTCGTCCCAGTGCGAAGAATTTCAAGAATGTTTCCAAATAAGTAATTATTAAATGAAGCCTGAAGATGGAAATCAGATTTAACTCTAGCTTTCAAGTTGGTTGGATAAAAATGAAAGGGAATAATTATCAAGCTTTGGGGAGAGAATATATTACCAGCTCACAAGAACAAAAACCTTAATCCCTACAGTTTAACAAAATGATGGCCACTTTTCATCGCTTTAAACTGAAATGGACTTCTTTTCATTCTAATTGTGTTCCTCCTTGTAAAAATTGTTTTTAATATATGCTTAGTTTATGCTTTTCATGTGAATGCTGCTTATCTGATGCTAGGTGGCTGTGATGGTGCTGCAAGTAAGCCTTTATATATGCTTAAATGTATATATGCGTACACTTATAATACTGCATACATTGGAAGTACATGCAGATATTTACAGTATGTATTTGTGCACATTTTATTCCATATCTATACTTTAACTTCTACTTTATTTTTATATAATTCTTTATATGGAGACATAAACAGTGACATGCCATGGTAGCACAGCGGATAGCACAACGTTATTACATGTCAGGGCGTTGGAGCTTGGAGCTCAATACTGATGCGCCTGTGAGAGTTTACCAGCAAATTGCTAATATATGTGAATACATATGATGAATAAATTTGATCCTTGATGTACTCGTGCATATGATACAATTGCAACTCATCGTGTTCCCGAGTTTGTATTTCAATTCCAGTGCCATTCTGCAAGGGGTCTCTGTACGTGCTCCCTGTGGAATGTGTGGATTTTCTCCAGGTCATCCGGTTTCCTCCCACAGTCCAAAGGCGTACCAGGTAGATTAATTGGTCCATTGAAAATTGTCCCGTGATTAGGTTATGGTTAATCGGGTCTGTAAGGGGTTGCTGGGACAGCGTGGGTTGAAGGACAGGAAGGGTTGATCCGGCACTGTATCGCTATATGAATAAATAAACTTCACCTTGAATGAGTGAAATGTATAAAAGGCTGAAGTTGGCATCGGAATTTCATACTTTAGTATCGCTCTGAGGTAGTTGCTTCGTAACATAGCCAGTGAAGACCAAGGACAGACCGGCTGGGTTTTGAAAGGCTGATAAACACCAAACAGCCTTGTGTGCTCAGCTGTCCATGAGCAATAAAGATCTGTCAGTCAGATGACCTGCTGACAGCACAGTGCTGTTGAGGGTTATGGATTAATTTTCTTATCAAACCTCTTGTCCCACTCACTGTTTCCTATTTAGGCTAGCCTCTGATTATGTCTGAAGTGAGAAGTTATTCCACAGTCTCTGACAAATAGCTCCAGTAGAGTCTTTGATCCATGGGATGACATAACCTAAGGAATCTAGCCTGCTGGTTCGGGAGACAATCCTGAGTGTGAAGCACAGACAAGGTGGGAGAGAGTGGAGGCAATCTTTATCATGCCCTGTCCCTCAAGTCACCACCCAGTTAGCAACAACAGAACTATGCTCCGTTGTGTTCAAGGGAGAGTGAAATCAGAGGGATAATTGTTAAAAATACAGACATTGCCATCATGAGTACAGTGTCTAAAAAAGGTATTCACCTGCACCTCAGAAATTTTCATGTTTTATTGTTTTACAACATTGAATCACAGTGGATTTAGTTGCTTTTTTGACATTGATCAAAATAAATAAAACTAAGTGAAAACAGATCTCTACAAAGTGATCTTAGTAAATTACAAATATAAAACACAACATAATTGATTGCATAAGTATTCACTCCCTTAAATATGACATGACAAATTATCACTGGTGCAGCCAATTGGTTTTAGAAGGTACATAATTAGTTAAATGAGATAATTGTGTGCAGTCAAGGTGCTTCAATTAATTGCAGTAAAAATACACCTGTATCTGGAAGGTCCTATTGCTGGTTGAGTTAGTATCCTGGCGAAAACTACACCATGAAGACAAACAAACATTCCAAGCAACTCCGCAGAAAGGCTGTTGAAAAGCACAAGTAAGAAGATGGATACAAGAAAATTTCCAAGTAACTGAATATCCCTTGGAGTACAGTTAAGTCAATCATCAAGAAATGGAAAGAATATGGCACAGCTGTAAAACTGCCAAAAGCAGGCTGTCATCGAAAACTGAGTGACTGTGCAAGAAGGGGACTGGTGACAGAGGCCACTAAGAGACTTATGACAACTCTGGAGGAGTTACAAGCTTCAGTGGCTGAGGTGGGAGAGACTGCGTATACAACAGCTGTTGCACAGGTGCTTCGCCAGTCGCAGCTTTATGGGAGAGTGGTAAAGAGAAAGCTACTGTTGAAAAAAAAACTGACATGAAATTTCAGCTAGAGTTTGCCAGAAGGCATGTGAGCGACTCTGACATCAGTTGGAAGAAGATTCTATAGCTTGATGAAATCAAAATTTGAGCTTTTTGGCCACCAGTCTAAATGCTATGTTTGGCATAGGCCAAACACTTCACATCATCAAAAATACTCCATCCCTACCGAGAAGCATGGTGGTGGTTCCATTATGTTATGGGGATGCCTCACTGAAGCAAGCCCTGGAAGGCTTGTGAAGGTAGAGGGTAGAATGAATGCAGCAAAACACAGGGAAACCCCAGAGGAAAACCTGATGCAGTCTGCAAGAGAACTGTGACTTGGGAGAAGTTTTGTTTTCCAGCAGGACAGTGATCCAAAGCGTAAAGCCAAAGCTACACAGGAATGGCTTAAAAATAACGAAGTTATTGTCCTGGAGTGGCCAAGTCAGAGTCCAGACCTCAAGCCAATTGAGAATTTGTGGCTGGACTTGAAAAGGGCTGTTCACTCACAATCCCCATGCAATCTGTCAGAGCTTGAGCAGATTTGTAAAGAAGAATGGAGAAAAATTGCAGAGTCCAAATGTACAAATCTGATAGAAAACTATCCACACAGATTCCATGCTATAATTGCTGCCCAAAGCCCATCTACTAAATAATGACTTAAAGGGGTGAGTAATTATGTGATCAATTATTTTGTATTTAATAATTACCCAAAATTTTGACTAATTTGTAGACATTTATTTTCATTTTGACATGAAAGAGCCTTTCCAGTGTCAAAAAAGCCGAATAAATCCACTGTGATTCAATATTGTAAAATGATAAAACATGAAAACTTCCAAGGGAGAGTGAATACCTTTTATAAGCACTGTATATTTAAAATGGATCCAAACATCACCTAGAGAAGGCAGGACAATGGGGTTGAGGGGGGATAATATATCAGCCATGATGGAATAGTGAAGCAGACTCAATGGGCCGAATGTCGTAGTTCTGCTCCCATGTCTTAAGGTCTTAAGATCTTATAGTCTTATGATTTCCCAAGTGCTTTAAACAAAGGTCACTCAAAATATGTTAACAGGAATGAAGAGAGCAATTAGCAAATAGCATGCTCTCACAGTTGGTTGTAAAATACATAAGACCATAAGACACAGGAGCAGAATTAGGCCACTCAGCCCATCGTGCCTGCTCTGCCTGTTCTAAGGGCTGCTCCTCAATTTTGAGACTATGCCAACTAGTTCCGGATACCCCACCATAGGAAACATCTTCTCCATATCCACCCTATCTAGTCCTTTCAAATTTCGGCAGGATTCAATGAGATACTCCCGCATTCTTTTAAATTCCATGAGTACAGGCCCAAAGCTGCCAAACACTCCTCATACGTTAACCCCTTCATTCCCAGAATCATCCTCTTAACCTCATCTAGACTCTCCCCAATGACAATAGACAATAGGTGCAGAAGTAGACCATTCGGCCCTTCGAGCCTGCACCGCCATTTTGAGATCATGGCTGATCATCTACTATCAATACCCGGTTCCTGCCTTGTCCCCATATCCCTTGATTCCCCTAGCCATAAGATACCTATCTACCTCCTTCTTGAAAGCATCCAGAGAATTGGCCTCCACTACCTTCCGAGGCAGTGCATTCCAGACCCCCACAATTCTCTGGGAGAAGAAGTTTTTCCTTAACTCTGTCCTAAATGACCTACCCCTTATTCTCAAACCATGCCCTCTGGTACTGGACTCTCCCAGCAACTGGAACATATTTCCTGCCTCTATCTTGTCCAATCCCTTAATAATCTTATATGTTTCAATCAGATCCCCTCTCAATCTCCTTAATTCCAGCGTGTACAAGTCCAGTCTCTCTAACCTCTCTGCGTAAGACAGTCCAGACATCCCAGGAATTAACCTCGTGAATCTACGCTGCACTTCCTCTACAGCCAGGATGTCCTTCCTTAACCCTAGAGACCAAAACTGTACACAATACTCCAGGTGTGGTCTCACCAGGGCTCTGTACAAATGCAAGAGGATTTCCTTGCTCTTGTACTCAATTCCCTTTGTAATAAAGGCCAACATTCCATTAGCCTTCTTCACTGCCTGCTGCACTTGCTCATTCACCTTCAGTGACTGATGAACAAGGACTCCTAGATCTCTTTGTATTTCTCCCTTACCTAACTCTACACCATTCAGATAATAATCTGCCTTCCTGTTCTTACTCCCAAAGTGGATAACCTCATACTTATTCACATTAAATGTCATCTGCCAAGTATCTGCCCACTCACCCAGCCTATCCAACACATCCTTTATGAGATATGGGGCCCAAAACTGTTGTGATACTCTAAGTGTAGCCTGACTAGTGCCTAATAAAGGCTTAGCATTATCTTCTTGCTTTTATATTCTATTCCCCTTGAAATAAATGCCAACATTGCATTTGCTGCTTTTACCACAGACTCCACTGGTAAATTGAACTTCAGAGAGTCTTGCTCGAGGATGTCTAAGTCTCTCTGTGCCCGTGATGTTTGAACCATCTCCCCATTTAGATACTGTAATATCCGCAGTATTGTTCCTTTTACCAAAATGCATTATCCTACATTTCTTGACATTGGATCCCATCTGCCACAATTTTGCCCTTTCTTCTGAACTATCTAAGTCCTGTTGCAACGGCATTGCTTCCTCAAAACCACCTACCCCCACCAGCTATCGTTGTATCATCTGCAAACTTTGCCACAAAGTCATCAATTCCATTATCTAAATCATTAACAACCAATGTGAAAAGCAGTGGCCCCAGTACTGACCCCTGAGGAACTCCACTAGTCACTCGCAGCCAATGAGAAAAGGCCCCCTTTTATTCCCATCGCTGCCTCCTACCTGCCAGTTATTCCTCTATCCATGCCAGTATCTTTTCTTTAACGTCATAGGATTTTATCTTGTTAAGCAGCCTCATGTGTGGCACCTTATCAAACGCAATTTGAAAATCCAAGTAAATGACATCCGCTACCTCTCCTTTGTCCACCCTACTTGTTACTTCCTTGAGGAACTCTAAAAGATTTGTTGGGCAAGATTTCCCTTTACAGAAACCATGCTGACTTTGACTTATTTTATCATTAGTCTCCAAATTCCTTGAAACCTGGTCAATTATAATAGACTCCAACACTTTCCCAACCACTGAGGTCAGGCTATCTGGCCTATAATTTCCTTTCTTTTGTCTTCCTCCCTTCTTAAAGAGTCAAGTAACATTTGCAATCTTCCAGTCCTCTGGGACCATGCCAGAATCAAGTGATGCTTGAAAAATCATGGCCAATGCATCTGTTACCTCTTCAGTAACCTGTCTCAGGACTCTGGGATGTAGTCCATCTGGTCCAGGTGACTTATCCACCTCAAGATCTTTGAGTCTGTCTAGAACTTTTTCCTTTGTAATAGCAATGATACGCACTCCTGCTCCCTGGCACTGTGGCACACTGCTAGAGTCTTCCACAGCGAAGACAGATGCAAAGTACCCATTAAGTTCATCTGCCATTTCTTTGGCCCCCATTACTACCAAATGAGCACCATTTTCCAGTGGTCCAATATCAATTCTCACCTCCCTTTTACTCTTTATTTTTACATCCATTTTTAACAATCACTGTAGTGTAGCACTTGGCATAATGCTATTACAGCACCAGTGACCCGGGATCAATTCCACTGTTGTCTGCAAGAAGTTCATATGTTCTGCTCTTCACCATGTGTGTTTCCTTCCGGTCCTCTGGTTACCTCTCACAGTCCAAAGATGCACGGGTCAATAAAAATATTGTTCACGTGGGTATAATTGGGCATTGAGGGTTCATTGGGCTGGAAGAGTCTGTTACTGCACTGTATCTCAAAATAAAAGAAGACAATGCTCCTCTGCTCTTTTTCAAAACAGTCCAGTGAGATGGAACTCAGATTTAAGACATCAGACGGATGCTGCTTTCCTGCAACAGCACTCTGTGTTAATGTGCTCAATGGTGGAGAGGGCTTTACCCATGAGAGACTGGAGCATATCCACTACTTTTTGTAGGATTTCCTTTTTAAGGACTTTGGTGTTTCCATACCAGGCTACGATGCAACCAGTCACTATACTCTGAAACACACATCTATAGAAATTTGTCAAAATTTTAGATGTCATGCTGAATCTTTCCAAACTGATGCCAAATAAGATATCAGATCAAACTTTAATTCCCTTAACTGGTAGTTGGTAATAGGTTTATTATTGTACTGAGATACAGTGAAATGCTTTGTTTTACATGCCATCCAGATAGATCAAGATCCAGATAAACAAACTTACTCTTCTCTATAGATGCTGCCCTACCTGCTGAGTTCCTCCAGCATTTTGTGTGTGTTGCTCTGGATTTCAGGCATCCCTTGTGTTTATTATTTCAAAGCCTAATGCATTGAGATTGTACGGGACAAAATCCATATTAAAATGCAGGATATCAAAGTCAAAATCCAAGTCATAAGCACAAGTGCAGATATGTACAGGCGCAATGAAAAATGTAGTTACAGCATCATCAAAGGCACATAGCATCAAGTAAGCAGCATTTCACAAGAAAGTAGTCTCTCACAACAATGGCCCGCATAACACCATGCCCTTCTGTACACTTCTGCTGTCACATAAATCTGACCACCATAGTGTCACCAGCAGTGGTAATAGTTAGTTACCCTGTAACTGATCCAGAGGCAAGTAATGATGCCCACGCACTCCACTCTGACATGCACCCTGCTACAGATGGCTTTATTTGGTCTATTCAAAGCCATTACACTGGGCTTCACATTGCCAAAGAGCAAAGTGTCAGACCTGTACAAGCAAGCACATCCCAGTCTCCAGCCAGCTAATAGGATTCAGCTGCCGTACATTCCAGACTCATCGCCCCAAAGTTCAAAGTTAAAAGTAAATTTATTATCAAAGTACATAAAAAATCACCATATACAACCCTGAGATTCATTTTCTTGCAGGTATACTCAATAAATCCAATAACCCTAATGAGATCAATGAATGACCACACCAAATGGGCACTCAACCAGTGTACAAAAGACAAAAAACTGAAAATACAAAAAAGAAAGAAACAATCATAAATAAGCAATAAATATCGACAACCTGAGATGAAGAGTCCTTGAAAGTGAGTTCATAGGTTGAGGGATATTGAGATACAATGTGGAAAATGCCCTTCAGGCCCTTTGAGCCATACCACCCAGTAATCCCCTAATTTAATTCTAGCCTAATCATGGGACAATTTACAATGACCAATTAACCTACCAACCGGTGTCCCTTTGGATTATGAGAGGAAACCAGAGCACCTGATTACAGTGAGAATATACAAATTGCTTCCAGGCAGTGGCGGGAAGTGACCTCAGATTGCCTGTACAGAAAAGCATTGTGCTAACCACTATGCTACCACGCTGCCCCACCTTTAGTGATGAGGCAAGTGAAATTGAGTGAAGCCATCCACTTTGGTTCAAGAATCTGATGGTTGAGGAGCAATAACTGTTCCTGAACCTGCTGGTGTGAGTCCTGAGGCTCCCGTGTTTTCATCCTGATGGCAGCAGTGAGAAGAGAGCATGACCTGGGTGGTGGGGTTCCTGATGATGTATGCTGCTTTCCTGCATCAACACTCTGTGTAAAGGCGCTCGGTGGTGGAGAGGACTCTATCCATGATGGACTGAGCCATATCCACTACTCTTTGCAGGATTTTCTTTTTAAGAGCTTTGGTGTTTACATCCCAGGCTATGATGCAACCAATCAATATACTCTCCACCACACATCTATAGAAGTTTGTCAAAACTTTAGATGTCATGTTGAATCTTTGGAAAATCCTAAGGAAGTAGAGGTGGTTCTGTATTTTCTACATAATAGCACTTATGACCTGAGCTCAGGACAGGTCCTCTGAAATGATAAAACCAAGGAATTTGAAGTTGCTGTCCCTCTCGATTTCTGATCTCCCAATGAGGACTGGCTCATGCACACCTGGTTTCCTCCTCCTGAAGTCAACAATCAACTCCTTGGCCTTGCTGGCCTGCAGTCTATTTAATCCTAGTGGTTATCCATAGTCCTTGTTCATTCATTGAACCAGCCTGCCTCAATCAGTTGCTGCTAGTCTTGTCTGTTGTGTTTAGTTTCCATTTTCTCTTGTTTTGTGGCTTCTCATGGCTTGTTATTTTGTGTTCTATTAGTAGACTTTAATTTACTGCTAAATCTACTCTATCGCTCTGCTTTTGTATCAAGCCTCCTCCGCATTTCCTCACACAAATATTTCCACTTCCAGTTATTTCTCATTTCATTTCAGCCCATTTTTGCCAAAGTCTGTGAACAAAAGAGGTGGGATGTCAGGAGCAGCTTGTCCAGGGCAACTCATCCATCAACCACTGCTACTGACAGGCAGAGCTAAGCTCCAGAGGCATCCCCACGCTTGCTTTCTGCCACTGGGGATCCTCAGTACAAAGGGAAAAGAGAAACACCCTCAGCTTTCCATGAGCAAACCGAGTCATCTGAAACTGGCTGTGAATTAATCTCAGCTCCCTAGTGCACATGTTACCTACGTAGCCGAATAGATTTGTGTTAATACAGCTCTGCTGTCATATAAATCACAATGCAAGCATTTTAGCATAGCTTCTTGGAGCACACCAATGTGCTGTCAAATCCGTTGGAGTCTTTCCCAGTGTATATTTGCTTTTATTTAGAGATACAACATGGAACTAACCTTTTCAGCCCAGCGAGACACACCACCTGGAAAACCACCTATTTAACCCTAACCAAGTCACAGAAAAAAATTACTATGACCAATTAACCCACTAACCAGTACGTCTTTGGAATTTGGGAAGGTACCAGAATTAGAAGATTGAGAGCAGATTTGATAGGGGTATTTAAAATTATAAAGGAGGCTTTTTCTGCTGAGGTTGGGTGGCATTACAACCAGAAGTCATGGGTTAAAGGTGAAAGGTAAAAAAGTTTCAGAGGAACTTGAGGGGAAACTTCTTCACTGAGAGGGCAGTGAGAGTGCAGAACAAGCTGCCAGCACAAGTGGTGGAGGCGAGCTCAATTTCAACAATTGAGTGAAATTTGGATATGTGCATGAATGGCATGGGTATGGAGGGCTATTGTCCCAGTTCAGGTCAATGGGAGCAGGCTGTTTAAATGGTTTCGAAATGGACTGGATTGGCTGAAGGGTCTGTTTCTGTGCTGTACTTTTCTACAATTGTACACCTGGAGGAAGCTCATGTAGTCATAGGGAAAACCTGCATACTCTTTACAGACGGTGCCAGAATTGAATTCTGAATCCCGCGCCCTAAGCTGTAATAGCATCACACTAATTGCTACACTAATGTGTTGTTCATGAACCACGATCTGTGCAATGTGCTTCTTGCATTTCAGATATTAAGGGAGGGCAGTGAGCAGAAGGAGAAATGTTTTCACCATTGTATCATGAGCTTTCTGGAGACGCATTATTCAGACAGATTCAAATTTATTTGTTTATCATCTGCAGATTGAAATATACAGTGAAATGTGTCAAGAATATAAGCAATAGGAGCAGGAGTAGGCCAAATGGCCCATCAAGCCTGCTCCGCCATTCAAAAAGATCATGGCTGATCTGACCATGGACTCATCTCAACTACCTGCCTTTTCCACATAATCCTTAATTCCCCTACGATGGAAAAATCTATCCAACCTTGTCTTAAATATATTTATTGCGGTAGTCTCCACTCTTTCATTGGGCATAAAACGCTCTTCCTCATCTCCATCCTAAATCTAGTCCCCCAGATCTTGAGGCTAAATCCCCTAGTTCTAGCCTCACGCACCAGTGGAAACAACTTTTCTGCATCTATCTTGTCTATCCCTTTCATAATTTTATATGTTTCAATAAGATATCCTCTCATTCTTCTGAATTTGAGTGAGTACAGTCCCAGGTGACTCAATCTCTCCTCATAGTCTAACTCCTTCATCTCTGGAATCAGCCTGGTGAATTTCCTCTGCACTGCCTCCAAAGCCAGTATGTCCTTCCTCAAGTAAGGAGACCAGAACTGCATGCAGTATTCCAGTTTCCCATATGGTTGCAGCATATCTTCCTTGCTCTTAAATTCAATCCCTCTAGCAATGAAGGCCAACATTCTATTTGCCTTCTTAGTAGCCTGCTGCAAACCAACATTTTGTGATTCTTGCACATGCGCTCCCAAGTCCTTCTGCACAGCAGTATGCAGCAATATTTTACCATTTAAATATAATCTGACCTTCTATTTTTCCTTCCAAAGTGGATGACCTCGTATTTACCAACATTGTACTCTATCTGCCAGACCATTGCCCATTCATTTAACCTACCAATATCTTTCAACAGACTCTCCATATCCTCTGCTCAATTTGGTGTCATCAGCAAACTTAGATACTTGGTTCCCTCTTCCTTATCATTAATGTATATCATGAACAATTGTGGGACCAGCACCAGCCCAGCATTAAAAACCAACAATATAATGATGTGCTGTGGGAAGCTCGTAATGCTCGCCACATATTCTAATGCCAACGTAGCATGGTGACCATGTTCAGCAGAACAACACAGAACACAACAAACAGCAAAATAACACCAGTAAAACAAGTCCCATTCCTCCCTCTCACCTACACACATACACAGTCCTGCAACCCTAGGATAAGCCATCTTTGATCTCTATTGGACACATGATGTACACACATTGGGCTTTGGTTTCCCCAGCAGCCACACACAGACTGGCAGATCCAGACTTCCAGACCTCTGATCGACATATGGGCTTTGACCTCTGGTATTAACCCCAGGATGCGCCAATGACAGCAAATGAGAAGCCCGTATACTGGGCCTCAAACACCAAATTCTCCATTGAAAGAATCCCCAACACTATGCCTTTAACTCTGGTCATTCCAACTTGTGTACCTTAGGGTCACTGGCCATTGTGTCCCCTGCCTGCACAGAACTCTAATCCCAGAACCCCCGATGATTTGCTGATCTCCGTGAAGGAGGAGGAACTACCGTTCCCATTCTTCACTGATCTGCTGTCCTGACACCTGACCATAGATGTCCTACATCCATGTTGATGGTTTTCAGAAACGGATTATATCACTTTTTACATGATCTCAGGATATCCCAGCTAATGAAGTGCTGAATCACTATTGGAATATTGGAATTTCTGCTGTAAATTTACACAAGATCGGACAAGAGTATGATTATGACAGATATATCTATGGAAAGAGAAACTGAGAATCATTATTAAATCAATCACCCTTCCCCAGGTCTGGTGAAGTGTCATTAACATGGATCATTCACACTGTTCATCTCTCAAAAGGTGCTGCCTTATGGGTTATATATGTCCAGATTTCCACCATCTGGTTGTTTTCCTGTTCAACATGAAGATAATGGATTGTTTGCTTTTGTATATTAATTAATATTTAAGTAAATCAATGCAAACTCTGTAAGGAATTTGTGACTGCATGGATTTCCTCTGGGTGCGCTGGCTTCCTCCCACATTCCAAAGACATAGGGGTAGTAGGTTGTGGGCATCATGTTGGCACTGGAAGCATGGTGACACTTGCGGGCTGCCCCCAGCACAATCCTCAGACTGTGTTGGCAATTGTCACAAATGACACATTTCACTGGTATGTTTCGATATACACATAACAAATAAAGCATATCCTTTTGTATATAATATTTCTCTGCTAGAGCATGATAACCCACCCAGATTTTATCTTTGAATAAGGTCTCCCTTATTCGTTTAAGAGGACCTCCAAGAGGACCACAATCTTGTCATCGGGTTTGAAGGCTGGTGTCCCTCAATGACCCAGAGACCTATGTTGACTGGAGTCAGGGCCTTCTGCTTTGGCTCTTCATAGGGTTACCCATGCCTAACAAATCAAAGGGTAGAGGACAGACTAAGAGTGGTTCACCGTTCATCCAGGTTTGATGGTTCGGCTCAGGGCTAACAACCCCGACTGGTCAAAAGATATTGATACAGCAACAGCAATGAAGAATCCTATATCTGTGTTCAACTGAGGAACCTAAACCACAGCTGGGGCACAATGGAGAAGATGGCCAAAAACAGACAGTGATAGCAAACCTTCTTTGCTACCCTAAATGCCAGCAGCATAACAGGAAGTAAATAAGTAATTTTTCTCAGCTCCAACAGTTACAGGGCCAAAATGTCTTAAGAGGATAACCTTCTCACCCAGGAATTAGCCTGGTTGCCAGAGCACCCAGAGGACATCCAAGCAGATCCAGGGAGAACATGCAACCTCCACATCGACTACACCTGAGATCGGGATTGAACCTGAGTCACTGGAACTGTGAGGCTGAACTACCCACATCAGGTTGCTTACAGCATCATTGGTATTTCAAAGCCTAAATCAAAGCTGGGTTTATTGTCATCTGCACCGTTACATATATGCATAGGTGCAATGAAAAACTTACTTGCAGCAGCATTGCAGGTATGTAGCACTAGTTAAGCAGCATTCACAACAAAAGCATACTTTAGATATAAATTATGCTTTTTTTTACAGATTTTTTTTACAAAAAGGAACACCAGTAGAAAAAAAGCTTCACTGTAGTGCAAAGTGGTCAAAGTGGTCCTAGTGTTGAAGCAGTGAGGAAGTGAAAAGGGCTGTGCTGTCAGTTGCACAAGTCCTGGCTGGGGACCCAGGAATACTATCACTCTCAGATGTAGAAGGATTCTTCACTGCTGTTTCCATAACAATTTTATTTGGCCAGACAGCATTGTTAGCCCTGAGCTGAACCCCTGAATCTGGAGGACCATTATACCACTCTTAGTCTGGCCTCTACCCTTTGACCTGTTTGGCATGGGTGACCCTACCAAGAGCCAAAGTGGAAAGCCCTGACTCCAGCCAACGTGCTGTAGCTCTCTGGATCTTCGAGGCATGCAAGCCTCCAAACTCAGTGACAAGGTTTTGTTCCTTTTGGAGGTAGCTGCGACAAGATGGCGTATAATCTATATGGCGTGCTGCTGAACAGCTAGCTTCACTCTAGAACCCCCACTTATCTCTTTTCAAGTTAGAATTTTAGAATCATGAAATAATTTGGCAGAGACAGATCTCTTAGCCTACTGAGCTAGTGCTGGCCTTTAGAAACAGCTACTGACTTATTTGAAATTCCAGACTTCTGCTCTGTCCAGGAAATCTTCAGTAATGGTGTACTTTCAAACCCCTTTCCAAAAGTTCCACTTGATTTGTTCCCACACCTCCATTTCAGGCAAACAATGCCAGACCATAACAACTTAATGTGTAAAATAATGTCTCCACACAGCTTTTTACACTGTTTTTCTTAAACTTTTATGACATCTCTTCACTGCCTCTTCACCCTCTGAGCCGAGGTTTGAAAACAGCCAAGCAACAATAAGGTGGATTCAGTCAAGATATCAGAGTGATCCAAAAATCCATGGTAGTTGAACAGAACACACTCCATGTTCTTTTAAAATTTAAATTATTTTATACAACACCGCCACATATTTTATTTTCAGGAAACTTCTTCTTTATGTGCCTTGCGTGTTACATGTTTGGGTGATCATGGCTCTCCACATCAAACTATCCCTCACAGCGTCAATGATATCTCGCACACTTAGATCTGTTAGTTCTTTCACAGTGTCCATATATTTTCTTCTTTGCCTTCCTCTACCACGTTTCCCAGGTATACGGCCTTGTAATGTAAAGCATTCTATTTCTCCCTTTCTGATGACATGGCCCAGGAATTTAAGTATCTCTCGTTTGACGTTTTCATTAAAGATCTTTTTGTATGGGCTCGTTGGAGTACTGTCTCATTAGTTACCCTATATCTATATGATATTTTCAGCATTCTTTTAAGAAACCACATTTCTGTTGCTTCTAAGTTTCATTGGAGTTCTGGTGTTATAGTCCATGTTTTGCAAGCATACGGCAAGATTGACCTGATGTGGCATTTTAGTATTAGCATTTTCTTGTTGTCATAGAAATGTGTCTGTTGGTAAAAATGGGTTTCATTTTTTGGAAGTTGGTTTTGACAATGGCAATTCTTCTTTTTATTTCTACTTTATCTAACATCTCGTGATACAAAACTATCAAGGTAATTAAAGCTGGTCTTTTGTTCAATCTCTTGGTTACCAATGTACAATTGGTGGTTGGGAGTATCCTGCTGTTTCGATATTACCATACATTTGGTTTTTTTACAAGTGATGGTTGGACCAAAATCTGTACTTGTTTGTATTACTTTGTCTAGGAGGACCTGTAGGTCTTCTGCAGCACTTGCTATTAGGGTGGTATCATCTGCATATCTTATATTGTTGATGTTAGCACTCCAATTTTTATCCCATCGAGGTCTTATGTTTCTCTGAGAATCATTTCACTATAGATATTAAATAATTCTGGTGAGGCAGCGCATGCCTGTCAAACTCCTCTTTGAATTTTAGTCCAACTGCTTATATTATCATCAATTTTTACCTCTGCCGTTTGATTCCAATATAAATTTTGAAGTAGTTGTTGGTTCCTTCCATCAATTTTTAGTTTAGCGAGAATTTGAAATAATTTTTCAAGTTGCACTTTGTCGAATGCTTTAGTGAAATCAATAAAACATAAAAAGACATTATTTTGATATTCAATTGCCCTCTCTGAAAGCATTCGTAGTATGAAAATTGCATTCCTAGTTCCTCTATCCTCAATAAACCCATGTTGCAGTTTTGAAGTTTCTGGCCTTAACTTGTTTTTAATTCGACTTAGAACAATTCTTAACAAAATCTTTATTATGTGACTCATAAGACTGATTGTTCTATAATTTTTGCAGTCAATAGTTCCAGGAATTTTTGGCAGAGTTATAAATACTGATTTCAAGAGATCATCGACAGTACATCATATATATATGGCAATAAACAGTTCAAAAAATCTATGCCCAGATCTTCTAGGGCTTGTATCATTTCCACTGAAATTTCATTAGGTCTAGTGGCTTTACTATGTTTCATGCTGTTCATTGTCAGGACATAAGGTCAAGAAACAGAACTTTTATTAAGTGGAGACGCAAGAGATTCTACAGATGTTGGAGATCAAGCATAGCAACAAACAGGGGGAATTCAACAGGTCAGGCAGCATCCATGAAGAGAAATGCACAGATGCTGTTTTGTTCAAAACTCTTCATCAGGACTGTAAAGAAAGAAAGGCGAGAGCTCCTTTCCACAAGGTTGGAGCAAGAGCTGGCAAGTAGTAGATGAACCCAGGTGAGAGGGCAATAAGGAAGTGGGGAACTGGAAATGGGAAGGGTGTAGGAAGCTGAGAGGTGATAGGTGGAAGTGACAAAGGACTGATGAAGGTGGAATCTGATAGGAGAGGACAGTGGACCACAGAAAAGAGGGAAAGGGATGTGGAGAGGAAATGAAGGGAGGAATGGGCAGATTGAGAGTGCTGGGAAGGGAAAGAGGTGGAATGATAGTGGCCAGAGTATGTTACGTTTTGTAATTCAAAACATTAAACTAATTTAAAGAAAAATTAGATATGAGTCTTAGTTAGTTTTTACTTTAAGCGGTGTGCATATGTATCAAATGGCAGCATGCTGAAGTATGCCATTCACATACTTCACACTAATAACTTCATACTAAACAACCAAGAAAGTTTAATTAAACAATATATTTATAACATTACTGAAATATTAAATACACAAAACTCCTCCCTGCTTAGCTACAAACTTTCACTCAGTATACAGTACTGAGCAAAAGTCTTAGGCAATATTTATAGCTTGGGTGCCTAAGACTTTTGTGCAGTACTGTGTTTGTCGAGTGGAGAGCGAGTTTGTAAACATGGCAGGAGCAGAGGATGCTAAGAGTGCTGAGGGTGGAATGCTGCAGGATGGGTGTGGGACTGTGGGTAGAGAAGGAGTGCCCTGGATGGAGAGTGGTGTGGGTACAGACATACCCAGCCCTGAGACACCAGACAAGGTCATTTAATTCCAAATAATTGGTTTATTCACTATTACAGAATGACTGTCTGATGCCTCTTGCTCCCTCTGCTCTCCCTTTCCTTTTTCCCAACCATGATTCCCCTCTCCTTGCCCTCTTCCCATTCTCAGTTCACAGAAGACACCCATATCAGAATCAGCTTTATCATGACTTTTTCTGTGACAGCAGTACAGTCCAATACATACAATTACTACTGTACTATGCAAAAGTCTTAGCACCCTAGCCATATATATGTCCCTAAGACTTTTGCACAGTACTGTAGAGTACATCTCAACATATACATTTATACAGTATACTCTATGCATACTGTATACACAGTATATTGGATAATACATCTATGATATAAATTTTAAATTGTCCCATTCAGGCCTTAAGATTCAATTACTGTGGAGGACTTTCCACTCCTGTGGGACAATATCCTACCTGATAAGGGAGGCCCTCCACTCTGGGGCTTTCCGTGTGGCAGCTGTAGGAGTCGACCCTGAGACTGCAGGAAGTATCTGACAACTCTGGACAATTTTCTTCTCCTTTTCAACTTGTCTTTCTTTTTCTCATCTTCTTTTTCCTTCATCTGGTGTCTTGTGATTATCTCTGAATTTACTAATTTCTTGAGAAATTAGGTCTCATTTATCCTCTTCTATTTCCATAGCGCTTATGTCATACTCCTCTTTCATTTCCTTTTCCTTCTTTCTAGTCTGTGCATCTTGATCTTTGGAAGATCCATTTAGTTCACTAGAGTCTTCTCTTATTAATGCTTCTATTGCTCCCTTCATGATCTGTTCACTCCTCTTGGTTCCCTCATCCACAACACCATTTGATGAACTCTCTATTCTTGTATCTCCATTGACTCCTTGCTCTTTGGCCATGCACTCAACCAGCTGGGCTTCCTCTTTGCATCTATTTTTACAAACAGCTTTTTGGATTTCCACTTGAAGTTCATGCAATAACCTACATGCTGGCAGAACAGAGTCTGATTCATTATGCTCACAATAGTCAAATGCTTGCAACTTTCCTGAAACTCCTTGAACTCATTTCCAGCTTGATAATAACCATAACAGTATCAGTGCAAGACCACCCAAGTTGGGAATTCAACCAGAGTGCAGAAGACAACAAACTGTGCAAACACAAAAAGAAAGAAATAACAAACAAACAAACAAATAAATAAACAATAAATATTGAGAATATGAAATGAAGACAAATTCATTGGCTGTGGGAACATGTCAATGATGCAGCAAGTGAAATTAAGAGAAGTTATCCCATTGGGTTCAAGAACCTGATGGTTGAACGACAGTATCTGTTCCTGAACCTGGCGGTATGAGTACCTTCTTCCTTATGGCAGCAGTGAGAAGAGAGCGTGTCCTGGGTGCTGAGGGTCACTGATGATGTATGTTCGTAGTAAAACAAAGAATTATCCCCAGGAACAAGTTGAGAAATGACAGAACTTCATTGGGACCCCTGTGCTTTGTTTCTGGCTTCTTCGGGGAATGAAGGGTTAGTTGATTTTGGAGAAGGTTAAAAGGTCGGCAAAACATCATGGGCAGAAGGGTCGTACAGAAGAACTGTGCTGTAATGTTCTATGTTCTGTTTTTTATGTTCTCTTAGATTAATTTGTTCAGAAGCATAACTGAAAATGGTAGAGTCACAGAGCCATAGAACACTACAGCAAAGAAGCAAGTCCTTCAGTCAGTGCCAAACTATTAATCTGCCTATTGCCGTTGACCTGCACCAGGGCCACAGCCCTCCATACCCCTCACATTTATGTACCTATCTAAATATCTCTTAAATATTGAAATTGACTCTGAATCCACCACTTGCATTGGCAGCTCGTTCCACACTCTCACCATCCTCTGTGAAGAAGCTTCCCCTTGTTTACATCTTTCCCGTAGATAAGTGGTCAAAACTGCACACAATACTTCAAATCAGGCTTCAAATTTCAGCTCCTCGTTGTTAAGGTTATGTTCATTGTCATGTGCACAAGTAAGTGTACGCACAGGTGCAATGAAAACCTTACTTGCAATAGCATTAGAGGGCACATATCATCATACACACTGCATTCACTTGAAAGTAAACATAAATTAAACATAAATTCTAATTTATGGATAATTATCCACAAAATTGGGGTATGGTATTGATGTGGATAGCGAATTGGTTGGCAGACAGGAAGCAAAGAGTGGGAGTAAACGGGACTTTTTCAGAATGGCAGGCAATGACTAGTGAGGTACAGCAAGGCTCAGTGCAGGGACCCCAGTTGTTTACAATATATATTAATGATTTAGACAAGGGAATTAAATGCAGCACCTCCAAGTTTGCGGATGACACAAAGCTGGGCGGTGGTGTTAGCTGTGAGGAGGATGCTAAGAGGATGCAGGGTGACTTGGATAGGTTAGGTGAGTGGGCAAATTCATGGCAGATGCAATTTAATGTGGATAAATGTGAGGTTATCCACTTTGGTTGCAAGAACAGGAAAACAGATTATTATCTGAACGGTGGCCGATTAGGAAAAGGGGAGATGCAACGAGACCTGGGTGTCATTGTACACCAGTCATTGAAGCTGGGCATGCAGGTACAGCAGGCGGTGAAAAAGGCAAATGGTATGTTGGCATTCATAGCAAAAGGATTTGAGTACAGGAGCAGGGAGGTTCTACTGCAGTTGTACAAGGCCTTGGTGAGACCGCACCTAGACTATTGTGCGCAGTTTTGGTCCCTTAATCTGAGGAAAGACTTTCTTGCCATAGAGGGAGTACAGAGAAGGTTCACCAGATTGATTCTTGGGATGGCAGGACTTACATATGAAGAAAGACTGGATCGACTAGGCTTATACTCACTGGAATTTAGAAGATTGAGGGGGGATCTTATTGAAACATATAAAATTCTAAAGGGATTGGACAGGCTAGATGAAGGTAGATTGTTTCCGATGTTGGGGAAGTCCAGAACGAGGGGTCACAGTTTAAGGATAAAGGGGAAGCCTTTTAGGACCGAGATGAGGAAGAACTTCTTCACACAGAGAGTGGTGAATCTGTGGAATTCTCTGCCACAGGAAACAGTTGAGGCCGGTTCATTGGCTATACTTAAGAGGAAGTTAGATATGGCCCTTGTGGCTAAAGGGCTCAGGGGGTATGGAGAGAAAGCAGGTACAGGGTTCTGAGTTGGATGATCAGCCATGATCATACTGAATGGCGGTGCAGGCTCGAAGGGCCGAAAGGCCTACTCCTGCACCTATTTTCTATGTTTCTATGTTAAAAACCAGCCAATTGTCATGCAAAATGATCAAAGTGTTCATAATGTTGCAATATTGAGGTAATGATTAAGGTTGTGCCGGTTAGTTCAAGAACTGAACGGTTGAAGGGAAGTAGCTGTTCTTGAAGGCAGAATGCAAGGTTAATGGCAGGATTCATGGCCTGGTGGAGGAACAGTGGGATCTTGAGGTCCACGTCTTTAGATCCCTCAAAGTAACTGCGCAAGTTGATAGGGTGATTAAGAAGACGTATGGTGTGTTGGCCTTCTTTAATCAGGGGTTTGAATTCAAGAGCCACAAGGTAATGTTGTGGTGATATGAAACACTTATTGAGTTTGACCACACTTGGGATATTGTGTTCCGTTGTGGCCACCTCATTATTGGAAGGATGTAGAAGCTTTGAAGAAGGTGTAAATGAGATTTACCAGGATGTTGAATGAGTAATGGCTTTTCTCTTTGAGCAAAGGAGGATGAAAGATAATTTGATAGATGTGTACAAGATAAGTGGCATAGTTTGAGTGGATTGATAGAGACGTTTTCCCAGAGAGGACATGGCTAAAACAATGGGCATAATTTTAAGGTGATTGGAGTAAAGTCAGAGGTAAGTTCTTCATACGTGGCCCATCTTGCCAGGAGTGGTGATAGAGTAGATACGTAAGGGTTATTTAAGAGACTCTTTGGTAGACATATAGGTGATAGAAAAATGGAAGGCTATGCATTATGCAGGAGGGTAGACTGATCTTAGACAAGTTTAAAAATCCAGCACAACATCATTGGCAGAAGGTCTATACTATGCTCAACTGTTCCATGGTCTATGTAAAGGTATTGGCACAGAGTCAACAGTTCTTTCAACCAGCTGCCAAATTTACAATGCAATGTGGTTCCTTCAAGAGATATCAAAAGTAACTCAGTTTTTACTGATGGAACTCATTGATAGAAAATAGAGAATATGATGTAGATAGATAGATAGATAGATACATAGATAGATAGATAGATAGATAGATAGATAGATAGATAGATAGATAGATAGATAGATAGATAGATACTTTATTCATCCCCATGGGGAAATTCAACATTTTTCCAATGTCCCATACACTTATTGTATCAAAAAAAATTACATACAATACTTAACTCAGTATAAATATGATATGCATCTAAAATCACCCTCTCAAAAAAAGCATTAATAAATAGCTTTTAAAAAGTTCTTAAATAGTTTACTAAAATACATTGAATGGTAACTTAAGCTCAGTCGTAACCCCGGCACTTTAACATATCTTCCCCCTGGCGGTTGAATTGTAAAGCTGAATGGCATTGGGGAGTAATGATCTCTTCATCCTGTCTGAGGAGCATTGCATCGATAGCAACCTGAAAGATTGTACCTCAATGTTCTCTGGCAAAAGAGATTTACCAGGCTATGGTCTGGATTTGAGAATCAGAATCAGAATAAGAAACAGGTGTATTGTCACTGATCTTGGCCACAAAATTTGTTGTTTTGTTGCAGCAGTATAGTGCAGACACAACAAGTTACTACAAGGTTTGTTTGTTATGTACCATGTTGCATCATTGTCATCTCATTATAGACCATGTTGCATCATCGTCGTCATCAATATCATCATCATCATCATCATTATATACTGTGTCGTATCATCATTATCATCATCATCATGTACCATGTTGTATCATCATCAACATCAATATGTACCATTTTGTATGATATGAGTGACCATGGTCTTTTCATAACCATGATTGTTCTTAACACATTTTTCAACAGGGGTGGTTTGCCATTACCACTTTCTGGGCAGTGCCTTTACAAGATGGGTGACCCCAGCCATTATCAATACTTTTCAGAGATTGTCCGCCTGGTAATAGTGGTCGCATAACCAGGACTTGTGATATGCATCACCTGCTCATATGACCACCCTCCACCTGCTCAAATGGCTTCACGTGACCCTGATTGGAGGGGGGGGGGGGGGTGGGGTGTGCTAAACAGGTGCTACACCTTGCCTAAGGGTGATCTGCAGGCTTGTTGAAGGAAGGAGTGTCTTACACCACTGTTGCTACAGGATACAATAAATAAATAATCAAAAGAGGAATAGCAAGGATGGAATATAAGGTGTTGACTTTCCATCCTGAGAGTTGCCTCATTGCGACAGTACAGAAGACCATGACATAATTAAAAATGGACAAATTTAACTTCTCTGTTTTTTAGTTCTTTTCCTTTAGGAATGATCCCCAACACATACGGCTGTGAATTTCTCAGTCACACATTAACTATATAAAATGAGGACAGTTTTAAGTCTATTTGTTCCTATCTAGCCTCAAAGCCTATCATCGCAAGGAACAGCATAAATCATGGCAAAAGCATAGAATGACTCCGGGCAGGAATGCACAGTTGCTTCCTGACCTGCTGGTAACTGGTTTTATTTCAGGTTTTCAACATCCGTAGGTTTTTTATTGCTTAGCAATTTGTGTACAGCATGAACTTTCTCATCCCTTATACAAATTTTTGATGTATTTGTCATGAATAATGAGCATTGTTGACAGAGACATCATTTGCTGATCGTTGTTAATGACTTCCAAACTCAGCGCTTGCTGGGCCATGTCCGAGAGGATATAAACTTAACACATTAGTCTAAATGTGGAGTCAGTCTTGTACAAAACATATAGGTATTGTTGTTACATGTACCAAGCTTGTCTTGCATACCATTCATACCAATCAAATCATTACACAGTGCATTTAGGTAGAACAAGGTAACAATACAGAATAAAGTGTAAAAGCTACAGAGAAACTGCTGTGCAGAGAAACAATAACGTGCAAGAACATAACAAGGTATATTGTGAGATCAAAAGTCTATCTTAATGTACAGTTCAGAGCAGGAGTAAACAACTTTGCCCTAGAAAAATAAATTAAATAGCATCAACTCCAGGTTGGACGTTGCATCACATCATCTCTGGTGGAGTGCATCAACTCCGACACCTCTGTCCTGGGAAGCTGTAAACAGGCGACATCACAGCTTGAGGCCTAGTCCTCACCATGAATGAGGCCATACAGCTCCCCTGTTGTCTGCCCCTTCCTTTCACCAATAAATCAGAGCATTGGACTGGCAGGATTCCTGTGGTAAACTATGTAAACCTGTCTGGACGCGCCCCTCTGCTGACTGCTCCTGTGGCTCCTCCCACAGACCCCTGTATAAAGGCGATTGGAGCACTGCTCCTCCCTCAATCTTCGACATGTCGTGCTCCCTTTTCACTGTTAATAAAAGCCTATGTTCACTTCCAGTCTCCTAGAGTTATTGATGGTGCATCAATTCCACATTAACAATTCCAACAGGGTCTTGCAATCAGAAGAAATGCGACTAAGGTGAGGACTCGCTGTTGGTCTGCACACCGCCTTCAAGTACCGACTCCTCTGACACCTCTCCGACAGAGTCAGCAGCACGATCCACACCAAGTATAGCTCCATCACTTTCTCCAGAAAGAGCAACTCTACGATGGGGTGGGCCTGCTGTACTTTAAGTCCTTAATGTCCAGCAGGATCTTGCGATCATATGTTTGAAAAGGACAATTACACTTTCGGTTCACCCTGTTCACGCTGCTGCGATCGAATGCACTACCATCTTACGGCACATTCTTTGTGAACCCAGTTGAAGGGGCAGAGGCAGGGTGTGGATATGACAACAAAAGAGTTCAGAGAGAAGACAAGCGAAGTGCCAGAGAAATAGTTAGGTGAATCTGAGATCACACACCTTATATTTCATATCAGATATTAATTATTAAGCAAAAGTTATTAGCATACATTATGCTGCATCTCAGCTGAAGGGCCTTTTCAAGAACAGCTATGAATCCTGAACAAGATGTCCAAGAACGATTAAGGGAGAAATGGTATTTAAATTTCACTCCCATTCTGATCACTCTGACTTTTGCTATGTTATTCTATCAAAGTTATAGGAACAAGCATGCTATCTTCTATCTGAGCACACTGTAGTCTTGGATTCGGTCTTCAATTCAACCATTTCAGATGATGTACACCCATACCGTCACTGTCTGATGAATTTAGATATTTCATAGAGCTATAGAACAATGCAGCACAGATAAAGTCCTTTCAGCCCATCAGGTAAATGGGCCATTTGACCCATCAAGTCTGCTCCACCATTTTATCATGACTGATCTGTTTTCCCTCTTAGTCCCAATCTCCTGCCTTCTCCCTGTATCTCTTCATTCCCTGACCAATCAGGGATCTATCAACCTCTGCCTTAAATACATATATAGATTTCGCCTCCACAGATTCACCACTCTGGCTAAAGAAATTCTTCCTCATCTCCATTCTATTCTGAGGCTGTGTCCTGTGGTCTTAGACTCTTCCACCACAGGATACAACCTCTCCACATATACTTTATCAAGGCCTTTCAACGTTTGATAGGTTTCAATGACGTTCAATTTTTCTGAATTCCAGTGAGTACAGGACCAGAGCCATCAAATGCTCTTCACATGCCAAGCTGTACAATATTGGAATCATTTTTGTTAACCTCCTTTGCACCCTTTCCAGATTATTGCCTAAGTCTTGTGCACAGTACTGTATGTACTTAGATAATAAACTTACTTCAAACTTTGCAATTTGGTAAACCTCTTCTGCACTTTCTGCAAAGCCTCCACATCCTTCCTGGGTTGGGGTCGACCTGAAAAGAATGCAGTATCCCAGCTGTAAATTAACTGGATTTTGATGCAACTTTCCTCATACTATTGCTGACTATTACTATCAAGGCATGACTGCGCAAGCGCATGGAGGTCTGTGAATTTGACGGCGAGAAGGATATGAAAGAAAACAGCTTTATAGAATGTGTTTTTAATTGGAGTAAGGGGAAATATGAAGCTATCAGGCAGGAACTTGGAAGTATAAATTGGGAACAGATGTTTTCAGGGAAATATATGGTAGAAATGTGGCAAATGTTAAGGTGCTATTGGCGTGATGTTCTGCACAGGTACGTTCCAATGAGACAGGGAAAGGATGGTAGGGTACAGGAACCGTGGTGTACAAAGGCTTTGAAAATCTAGTCAAGAAGAAAAGAAAAGCTTTACAAAAGATTCAAAAAACTAGGTAATGATAGAGATCTAGAAAATTATAAGGCGAGCAGGAAAGAGTTTAAGAAAGAAATTAGGAGAGTTAGAAGGGGCCATCAGAAGGCCTTTGCAAACCAGATTAAGGAAAACCCCAAGGCATTCTTCAAGTATGTGAAGAGCAAGAGGATAAGATGTGAGAGAATAGAACCAATCAAGTGTGACAATGGAAAAGTGTGTATGGAACCAGAGGAGGTAGCAGAGGTACTTAACGTATTCAGTATTCACTGCGGAAAAGGACCTTTGCGATTGTAGGGATAACTTACAGTGGACTGAAAAGCTTGAGCATATAGACATTAAAAAAGAGGATGTGCTGGAGGTGTTTGGAAAGCATCAAGTTGGATAAGTCACTGGGACCTGATGAAATATACCCCAGGCTACTGTGGGAGGCAAGGAACGAGATTGCTGATCCTCTGGCTATGATCGTTGCATCATCAATGGGTCGGGAGAGGTTCCAGAGATTGGAGGGTTGCAGATGTTGTTCCTTTATTCAAGAAAGGGAGTAGAGATAGCCCAGGAAATTATAGACCAGTGAGACTTACTTGATGGAGAAGATCCTGAGAAGCAAGATTTATGAACATTTGGAGAGGCATAATATGATTAGGAATAGTCAGCATGCCTTTGGGAAAGGCAGTTGTGCCTTATGAGCCTGATTGAATTTTTTGAGGATGTGACTAAACACATTGATGAAGGAAAAGCAGTAGATGTAGTGTATATGGATTTCAGCAAGGTACCCCTTGCAAGGCTTATTGAGAAAGTAAGGAGGCATGGGATCCACGGGGACTTTGCATTGTGGATCCAGAATTGACTTGCCCACAGAAGGCAAAGAGCGGTTGTAGATGGGTCATATTCTGCATGGAGGTCGGTGGCCAGTGTGTGCCTCAGGGATCTGTTCTGGGACCCCTTCTCTTTGTGATTTTTATAAAAGACCTGGATGTGGAAGTGGAGGGATGTTTTGTAAATTTGCTGATGACACAAAGGTTGGGGGTGTTGTGGATAGTGTGAAGGGCTGTCAGAGGTTACAGTGGGACATTGATAGGATGCAAAACTGGGCTGAGAAGTGGCAGATGGAGTTCAACCCAGATAAATGTGAAGTGGTTCATTTTGGTAGGTCAAATATGATGGCAGAATATAGTAAGACTCTTGGCAGTGTGGGGGATCAGAGGGATCTTCGGGTCTGAGTCCATAGGACACACAAAGCTGCTGTGTAGTTTGACTGTGTGATTAAGAAGGCATATTGTCCTTCATCAACTATGAGATTGAGTTTAGGAGCTGAGAAGTAATGCTGCAGCTTTTTAGGACCCTGGTCAGACTTCACTTGGAGTACTGTGCTCAGTTCTGGTCAGCTCACTACAGGAAGGATGTGGAAACTATAGAAAGGGTGCAGAGGAGATTTACAAGGATGTTGCCTGGATTGGGGATCATGCCATGTGAGAATAGGTTGAGTGAACTTGGCCTTTACTCCTTGGAGCGACAGAGGATGAGAGGTGACCTGATGGAGGTGCATAAGATGATGAAAGGAGTTGATCATATGGATAGTCAGAGGCTTTTTCCCAGGGCTGAAATGGCTAACATGAGGGAGCACAGTTTTAAGGTGCTTGGAAGTAGGTACAGTGGAGATGTCAGTGGCAAGTTTTTTTGTGCAGAGGGTGGTGAGGGCATAGCTGCTAGCGATGGTGGGTGGAGGTAGATATGATAGGGTCTTTTAAGAGACACCTGGATAGGTACATGGAGTTTAGAAAAATAGAGGGAAATGGGTAACCCTGGATAATTTCTAAGATAAGTATACATTTGGCACAGCATCGCGGGCCAAAGGACCTGTATTGTACTTTAGGTTTTCTATGTTTCTATGACATCCATTTATTAATGTTGCATGTTTAAAGAAATAAAAAATAAAGAAATGAAAGTGAAGACATTTTCTAACTTTGCTCCTTGTGCCTTATATTAATTATTGACATTCTCTATTGAATAATGTCACCATGCGTCTGCATTCGATTATAGTTCACATGAAGGAAATCATCGAATTATTATTTGAATTAGATCCTGGATCAAGTACGCATGCTTCGTGTAATTCCAACAGATTAAAGAGATCCACTTTGTTACATGTACAGCAAAACATTGAAAGGTAATGAAATGCATCACTCAGAGCAATGACAATGCAATACGGAGATGTGGTGGGGACCTCCGTCAACCGTTGCTCGCACCAATATAGCATACTCACAAGTTGTCCATCTTTGGGGTGGTGAGAGGAAACTGTCGCACATGGAGGACACCCATGCAGTCATGGGGAGAGCGTGCAAACTCCTTATAGATAGCAGTGGAATTAAACTCTGATTGTTGGTCCTGTAAAGTTTTATGCTCACTATTGCACTACTGTGCCATTCAATTTATTACAGGGACTTATTTATGGCAGTTTAGATGTTGACTATGGGTAGGAATATTTCCCATTTATATATTACACAGACCCAGATTTTACACCAAAGAAGGATTTCTTCACCTTAGTAAGCCTGGATTTGGAAATGCAGATTCAGTTCCAACTCAAATTCAGAGTTAAAGTAGAGTTTATTATCATATATGTGTTCATGCAGGTGCAACGAAGGATCTTGGACGGTGATGAAGAGGCATACCAGAGTGAGGCAGATCAGCTGGTTGAGTGGTGTCACAGCAACAACCTTGCACTCTACGTCAGCAAGTCCAACAAATTCACTGATGACCACAGGAAGAGGAAATTATCAGAACACACGCCAGTCTTCACAGAAGGGTCAGCAGTAGAAAGGGGGAGAAACTTTAAGTTCCTGGGTATCAACATCACTAAGGATTTATCTAGGCCCAACATGTTGGTGCAATTACAAAGAAGGCACGTCAGTGGCTATATTTGATTAATTTGAAGGGATTTTGTATGTCATCAAAGTACGTCTGGCAAATTTCTATAACTGTACGGTGGAGAGCATTCTGACTATGAATGGTATGGTGGCTCCATTTAATGGACAGGATCAGAAAAATCTTCAGAGGGTTATGGACTGAGCTGCTCCATCAGCAAAGGCTGTAGCAATCTGAACCAGCACTTGTATGATTGCATTAGTTCTACAAATGTCCAGTTGTGAGCAATCAGACTGGTTCCACCACCATCTGATATGGAAGATCCAATGCACAGGATCTGAGAAAGCTCTACTGGGTTGTAAACTCAGCCAGCTCCAAGATGGGCACGAGCCTCCCCAGCATCAAAGACATCTTCAGAAGCCAAAGTATCAATCGGTAAGAACCCTCACCATCCAAGCCATGTGAGGGAAGGGTTAGATTGATCTTGGTTAGGTTGAAGAGTTTGTACGTCATTGTGGGCCAAAGGGCCTGTGCTGTGCTATACTACTCTATGTTATCTATTCTAATTTAAATTTAATCTCTGAACACTTAAGGAATGTTCAGATGAGCACTAAGTCAATTACGGCATATAAAACTGTGGGATGAATTGCTGGAAAGTCTGGAAAATGAACCAAAGGCCTGTTTCTGTGCTGTAAAACCCTGTAACTGATTCTGCTTTCACTGTTTAAATATAAAGAATTGCACATTTCAGATAATTCAACTATTACTTTTGATTAATGGATTATGAGTCTTTGGATCTCTCTTCCAGTGAGGTTCTCCATTCTAAAGAGATCTCTTAGGAACAAAAATCCAAAGACCATAATCCTTTAATTTAAAAAAATGTGCAGGGTGTCTTAAATGTACTGTATAATCCCTTGTTTTTAAAGTTATCCCGAATTCCAGTATCAGATTATTGTTTGGCGCCAGCAGTGTGAGAATCAGAATCATTTAATCAGTTTTACAACTGGCATATGTTATGAAATTTGTTGTTTTGTGGCAGCAATACATAATAAAAAACAATAAGTTACAATAAGAAATTATTTTAAAAAGTAAATTAAATAAGTATTTCAAAAGGAGAGCAAACAAATAAATTAATGTTCATGTGTTCATTTTCCATTCAAATAGCTGATGGCAGAGGTGAAGAAGCTGTTTCTAAAACATTGAGTGTGTGTCTTCAGGCTCTTGTAACTCTTCCTTAATGGTAGCAATGGTAGCATGTCCTGGGAGATGGTGGATCTTAATGATGGAGTTGCCTTTTTGAGGCATTGTCTTTTGAAGATGTCCTGAATGTTGGGGAGACTAGTGCCCATGATAGCAATGACTGAGTTTACAACTTTCAGAGTTAATGACATTGCCAACCTCCTGTATACTCTCCCAGTCCACTGTGTCGATCTCCTTTCCCCCATTGCTCAAACTGTCAGTCCTCCCTTTCACTCACCTTATGCTTTGTATCTCTGTTGTCCTCTGTTTCCTCTTAACAATGTTTCTCACAATATCTTTGGTAAAACTCCACCTCTTCCCATTTGTCCACCCAGTTACCTCTTCCCTACTGGGGCCAATCCTACTTTAGACATAGACCATTGTACACTACAGTACAGTGCAGGCCATTTGCCCACAATGTTGTGCCGACCTTTTAATCTACTCTAAGATCAATCTTTGCCATAAAGGTATAATCTTTTGAACACATACTCAGAAAGATATTCCAGTTCATAACACTGCTGAATATGGAATTCAATCCAGTTTTCTGCTGCCAATTCTCCTCACAATGTCATCGGTGAATGCCCACCTCTTCCTATTTGTCCACTCTTGGCAATACCTCTTCCCTACTGGGGCTAGTCCTGCTTAGAACATAGAACATTAAACACTATAGCACAGTACAGGCCCTTTGGCCCACAATGTTGTGCTGACCTTATCACTTACTCTAAGATCAATTTCGGATCTGAGGGTTTGATCTCCCTGGCCCACCAACTTCAAGAACTTCCAGTTCACATCAGTGCTGGATTCTAGAACTCAATTCTGATTCCTGCTGCAATATTCATCACAATGTCTTCGGTAAAACTCCCCCCCCACTTCCAATTTGTCCACTTGTGAGGGTTACCTTCTCCCTACTGGGGCCACTCTTAACTTGCTCTGAAGTTTTGGTCTCTCTGGCATACCACCAGCAAGATCTTCCAGTTCACATCACTGTCGTAATCTAGAACTCAATCCCTGGACAAAAGCCACCCCAGCATTAAGCAACACCAGCCCTTTTGTTTTAATCATCATCAACGTAGAAGCGTATGATGAGTACCATTGTTTAATTTAAAGAGATTAACATCTAAAAATTTAAATTGTTTAGTGATGGCAATTCTCCACATTCAAATTAAAGCCATCCAAGTTCAGAACAGAATGAACTGTATGCTCTTTCCTCTGGAGATCTATTTCAGAGAGTTGGCAAAATAGCCTTGTGGTTTTGAGTTTGTCTGTATCACTCTATGTACTCATAGCTCTCCAAAATGTATTACATTATTAACTATGTGCAATGAAGTGACAGCTATTTGCTGTTTGCATGTGACAGTGAGCACATCCCAGCCCACCATTCTGACAGGTAGGCTAAACCAGGCGAGAGCAGCAGTGGGTCTCATGCCCCGGTTAGATAGCATGCCCTAGCATGCGAAGTCAGCTCCGGTTGACTGGACAGATGAGCTCTACAGAGAAATCCGGTGATGAGAAAGACAGCTCTGCAATGCTCTGAGAACAGCTAAGGGCATGATGACTTATGGAAGTTGTCACGGTCATCCACTGCGACCAAGGAAGACCCCAGATTGTGACACTTGTTCGTACCACTGGTCCCGGACTTCCGAGGTTAACAGAGTGGAACTACCCCAGTGCAAAGGGATTTTCCATGTTAAAAACTCTCCTGCATAGGTTCCTTGTCATTGTCAGATGCGATGGGCAACCATGAATGAAGCAATGAGGTGACAGTGCTTGCACCACAAATCAAGTTGTGTCAAGATCACACCCTATTATAATTTATCACACATTCCAGGGCTCTAAGGCTTCAAAGTGAATTTCCAGTGTGTGTTTGAAGCAGTTTCCTGAGATGGTATTTAAGAATAGTCTAGACTAATGCTTAGAAACAAGGATAATGAGGGGCCATGGTCATGTGGTGGCCCTTGAGATTAATGCAACTGACTCTGCAGAGGATGTAAGCTAACATGGAATGTTTGAACCACAGACAGCAAATTCTTTAAACCTCTCTGCTTCCTTTCTTGTTTGTGGATCTTCGATCAAAGTTCTCAGCTTCAACAGAGGGATGGACTTCAGATTTCCACCGATAATAAATGAATCACAAAATCATTGTTTTATCAAAACTAGAATCAGATTTGTTCTGGTTGCCCCATTTTGAAGAGGATGGCAAGGCTTTGGAGAGGGTGCAGAAGAGATTTACCAGGATGTCGTCAGGATTAGACAGCATGTGCTAAAACAAGAGGCTGGACAAACTTGGGTTGTTTTCTCTGGAATGGTAGAGGCTGAGGGGTGACCTGATAGAGCTTTATAAGATTATGAGAAGCATAGACAGAATAGACAGACTGTATCTGTTTCCCAGGATTGAAAGGTTTAATACCAGAGGACATGCATTTAATGTTGGAGGGGGTAATTTCAAAGGAGATGTGAGTGGCAAGTTTTTCACCCAGAGAGTGATGGGTGCCTGAAATGCGCTGCCTGGGGCAGATATGTTAGGGATTTTTAAGAGATGTTTAGATAAGCACATGAATGTGAGGAAAATAGAAGGACATGGACATTGTGTAGAAAGAAGGGATTAGCTTAATTGGGTATTTGATTACTAATTCAATTGGTTTGGCTCAACATTATGGGCTGAAGAGCCTGTTCCTGTGCTGTACTGTTCTTCATTCTATGTTTAATATCACTGACATATGTCATGAAATATATTGTTCAGTGTAATACACAAATATCCTATAAATTATAATGAAAATATAAACAAAAATTCTAAATAATTGGTACATAAAGAGCAAAAATATTGAGGTAGTATTTATGGGTTCAATGTTTGTTCAGAAATCTGATGGTGGAGGGGTAGAAGCTGTTCCTAAAACATTGAGTATGCATCTTTCTTCTTCTGTACCTGATGGTAGTAATGAGAAGAGGCCCTGCCCTTGGAAGTTCTGCCACTTTTTTGAGTCATAGCCTATTGAAGCTGTCCTCAATGGTGGTGAGGCTGTTGCCCATGATGGAGCTGGCTGAGTATACAACATTCTGTAGATACTTCCGATCCTGTTCAGTGGCCCCTCCATATCAGATGCAGCCAGTTAGAATACTTTACATGGTATATCTGTAGAAACTTGCTAGAGTCTGTGGTGACATAACGAATCAGCTCAAACTCCTAATGAAGACAGAATGGAGAGGAATTGCAGCTTTTGGCCCAACGTGTTACTTTGCATGCTTCCCTAATGTGGTAGGTGCTCAGGTCAGTGTGCTTGAACAAGTTAAAGGCAGTTGCTCAGCCAAATCCCACTTGCATCTTTGTCTATGAGCCATGAATCTACCTTGATAATCATCCACAGTTAGTTTGATGATTTAGATTTTGACTTAGAGATACAGCACAGAAACAGGCCCTTTAGCTCAAGGAGCCCATGCTGCCCAATTGCACCCACAGGAGTAATTAACCTACTAACCCGTATATATTTTGAATGTGGAGGAAACTGGAACACACAAAGGCAACCCATACTGTCAAGGGGAGGCCGTACAAACTCCTTACAGACCTCTGTGGAAATTGAACCAGGATCACTGGTGTTATGCTTTGCCACTCCTAAACATAAATACTAATTGAAAGGAAAATAAAAGAACTGGGAATGCGAGTCTAATATTATGTTTACTTTAAGTGAAGGGCACACATATGATGTGGTGCCATGATGATGTATGCTATTTACATACTTTTACAAAAAAAATCATGAATTACTTAAACAACAAAGAATGCTTATTCAAACAATGTATTCATGAGCAACACACACAAAATACTGGAAGAACTCAGCAGGTCAGCACCATCTGTAGAGATAAATATTTTCACGATATTACTGATATATTAAATACACAACAACTAGTGTTGTAATAGTACAAAGCTAATTGCTAAACTATTGTGCTGCATACAACCGCAAACTGAATTTAGTTTACAACTATTCGGAAGTACTTTGACGCTCCCAAAAATTACAGATTTTTGTGAGAGGCCAATGACTTGCAGTGTTACTTATCCTGAGATTGGGACAGAGACATTGGAGACAAAAATCTTCCTGTTGTCCTCCCCTCATGACCTCAGCAGGAATTTCTATGGGCCTTGCAAGAGAAACCTTGGACCAGAGCAGGCACTTTGTGTTGCCAAAGGGTGGGAATGGGCCCCATTCACTGGATCCAAGCCAGGATCACAACCTCAGAAGACCAAGACCAAAGGATCTGTGTAAAAATATTGTAGTTCAATACAGTTTTGTTTCTGGAGAGTTCATGCAATCTATTGCAGTTTGGCTACGACCCAATCAAAGAAGCAACATTAATGCAGTGATTGGTCATCAGGATATCCATCAGGAAAACAGGATCTTCACTCCACCCAGTCCGCATCAACTATTAACTGCACATGCTCACTAATGCAGAGTGTTGTGAACACAGTTCAGTCCATCACTCAAACCAGCTTATCTCCATTGACACAATCTGCACTGCCTGGGAAAGTACCTATGCGATCAAGATCCCCAGTCATTCCCTCTTCTCCACACCTCCCTTGGACAGAAGATCCAAAAGTTACAAAAACTTGACGGCCCGTACCACCAGGCTCAAGGACAGCTTCTATCCCACTGTTACATAGAATAGAGTAAACAGAACATAGAACTGTACAGCACAGGAACAGGCCCATTGGCCAAACTAATTGAGCTAACCGAAAAGGCCAACTGAAAGTCTTGCAATACTACGATCCAGTGGCCATGACCTCACACATCATGAGAGGCTTGTCCTGGCTCACCTCTGACCCCTGGTTAGATCAGCCCTCGATCTCTTGCAGTTTGCCCACATTGGAGTCGTAGATACTGTCATCTACCTGCTGCCTACTCCCATTTGGATGAGCAGGGCAGCACTGTGAGGGTCATGGTTTATGATTTCTCAAGTGCCTTCAATACCATTCAGTCCTCATTGCTGGGGGAGAAGCTCCGTTCAATGCAGGATGACACTTCCATTGTACCCTGGATAATGGATCTCCTGACTGGCAGACCAGTTTGTGCGGCTTCAGAGCTGTGTGTCTGACTGGCTATAAGCAGCACTGGGGATTGTATTGTCACCCTTCCAGTTTACCCTGTAGACCTCAGACTTTAGATACAACACTGATTCATGTCATCTGCAGAAATTCTCTGATGACTCAGCAATAGTTAAGTGTATAAAGTGAGGACAGGAGGATGGATACAGGGCTCTGATTGAGGACTTGGTCAAAAGGTGTGAGTTGAATTATCTGCAGCTCAACATCAGTGAGACAAAGGAGATGGTGATGGATTTTAGGAAGACCAAGCATGCACTGCTCCCTGTTACTATTGATGGTGAGAACGTGGATGTGGTGAGGACCTACAAGTAGCTGGGGATGCACCTGGAAGACAGACTTAAGTGGAGCACCAACACAGAGACTGTGGACAAGAAGGACCAGAGTTGCCTCTACATCCTGAGGAGATTGAGGTCCTTTGGAGTATGCAGGCCTCTCCTTCACATGTTCTACCAGTCTGTTGTCACCAGTACAATCTTCTATGCAGTGGTATGCTGGGGTAATGGCATCAACACGGGTGATGCCAACAGGCTCAATGAACTGGTTAGAAATGCTGGCTCTGTTATAGGAGTCAAACTGGACACACTGGAGCCTATGGTAGAACAAAGGACAGTACGGAAAATCCCGACAATTCTGGACAGTGTTTTTCACACTCTGCATGCCACCTTGGCTGAACAGAGGAGAACTATATAGGATGAACAGAGGAAGTGATGACCCCCTTCCATTTAGACCGTTTGAGGTAATTTTTTTTATTCTTTCTTATTTCTCTTCTGATATTTGTATATTTGCATATCTGTCCACTTGTAATGCTACTGTGACACTGTCATTTCCTTTGGGGTCAATAAAGTATCTATCAATCTACATACCTAAATAGTGATATCTAATCAAATAACTCTAATTAAACTAATTCCTTCTGCCTACATATTGACCATATCCCTCCATTCCTTTTATATTCATGTGCCCATCTGAGCTTTATCAGCACCTCTAACAAACCTGACTCCACCACCATCCCTGATAACACATTCCAGGCATCCACCACTCTGTGTTAAGAAATTTGCCTCACACATTTTCTTTGAACTTTCCCCCTTACCTTAAGTGCAAGCCCTCTAGCATTAGACATTTTGAATTTTAGTTTCCTTTTCTTATGAGATACAATATAGGCCCTACTGGCCCAATGGCTCCATGATGTCAAGTCAAGTCAAGTCACTTTTATTGTCATTTCGACCCTAACTGCTGGTACAGTACATAGTGAAAATGAGACAACGATTTTCAGGACCATGGTGTTACGTGACACAGTTCAAAAACTAGACTGGATTACGTAAAAAAAAACAACACAGAGAAAGCTACACTAGACTACAGACCTACACAGGACTACATAAAGTGCACAAAAACAATGCAGGCATTACAATAAATAATAAACAGGAAAATAGGGCAAGGTGTCAGTCCAGGCTTCGGGTATTGAGGAGTCTGATAGCTTGGGGGAAGAAACTGTTACATAGTCTGGCCGTGAGAGCCCAAATGCTTTGGAGCCTTTTCCCAGATGGCAGGAGGGAGAAGAGATTGTATGAGGGGTACATGGGGTCCTTCATAATGCTGTTACATTTGCGGATGCAGCGTGTAGTGTAAATGTCCATGATGGCGGGAAGAGAGACCCCGATGATCTTCTCAGCTGACCTCACTATCCGCTGCAGGGTCTTGTGATCCGAGATGGTGCAATTTCCGAAGCAGGCAGTGATGCAGCTGCTCAGGATGCTCTCAGTACTACCCCTGTAGAATGTGATGAGGATGGGTGGTGTGGTCGGAGATGGACTTTCCTCAGCCTTCGCAGAAAGTAGAGATGCTGCTGGGCTTTCTTTGCTATGGAGCTGGTGTTGAGGGACCAGGTGAGATTCTCTGTCAGGTGAACACCAAGAAATTTGATGCTCTTTACGATCTCTACCGAGGAGCCGTCGATGTTCAGCGGGGAGTGATCGCTCTGTGCCCTTCTGAATGTCCAACTTATGGACAGAGGTGGCAATTGAACCCAGGTTGCTGGCACTGTAATAAATAAAGAAAAAGACTTGTTATTGCACTGATAGAGCACTGAGCAGTTTGTCCCAACTTTATCTAATGTAAACGTGAATGTAATGTGGCGCTCCGGGGGTGTGGTCGTCAGTTTGCCCCAGCATTTCCAGTGGCCAGTGTTACTTATTTCTTGTTTTAAAATGCACTCATGATGTGCATGTTCAGTAGAATAATGGTGAGATGTTCAAATTTATTTATTTTAGCTTGGGTTATACAGTTGCTTGCTTGCGTGCCACCTTGAGTGTAAGTGAGCTGCTGTGCTTTGTCTGCTACTGTGCTTGTTGCAATAAAAACAGTTGTTGAGATAAACGAGGTCTTCTCGTCTGGCATCGTGGGCTAAATGCTCACCACCATATACCTGACCTGAAATAACAGAAACTACTGGAAACACTCACCAGATCAGGTATGATGTATGAAACAAGAAAGAGAGTTAACATTGCAAGTTGAAAATCCTTCATAGTCTTCCAACCTGAAATATTTACTCTCTTTCTCGTTTTACAGATGTGTCTTCATCTGAAACTTTAAGTACAGATTTCTGGCCTCGGCAGTGTTTCAACACTGTATCTGAGCTGAGCCTAATCCATCTGGTCTGATCCATATGGGTTCAGGCCGGGGCAGCAGGTTTCCCATTGAAGCATTTCAACAGAAGCAAAATTCATTCTTGACCTAAGACCCAAGGGAACTCCTGCTGATGAGCTAACTGGAGTCAATACCTCAGATCTGGCTACATTGTGTGCCTGGGGCTTATACCAATGGATTAAGTAATATTAACACTTGGACCAACCGTCCAAAAATGTGAGTTCAACCTGCTGTGGAATATAAAACTCAGTTAAGTAGGTAATCTGAACAATGCAATGACAACAAGTCTCAGTAACAGTAACCAGTTTATTGAGACACTTATACACTAAACTTTCTTCAGTCTCTTAACAACAATGTCTCTACTCTCCAAGAGGCTAAAGAGCTGTAAACTCAGTCTACTCCATCATGGACACTTGTCTCCCAGCATCCAGAGCATCTTTAAGGAGCAATGCCTCAAAAAGCCAGCATCCAGTATTAAGGAGATCTGACTCCCAGGACATGCACTCTTATTATTGCTGTCATCAAGGAGGAGGTATAAGAACCTGAAGACACACACTCAATGATTCAAGAACAGCTTCTTCCTCTCTGCTATCAGATTCCTGAAAGGACATTGAACCCAGAACACTACCTCACTACTTTTTTTTCTCTTTTTGCACTTCATATATAATTCTTTTCTGAAATTTGTCAGTGCCCTGTTGGTCCTTACCAATTTTTATCGCTGCACCATAGAAATCATTCTATCTGGATGCTTAATGGCTTGGTATGGCAATTGCACTGCATATGACTGCAGGTAATGCAGTGTAGCGTTTAGAGCTCAGAGTGTTCCAGAGTTTGGAGTTCAATTTTAGCACTGTCTGTAATCCGTTTGTAGGTTCACCCTGTGACTGCATGTGTTTCCTCTGGGTGCTCTGGTTTTCTCCCACAGTCCAAAGACGTACCGGTTACTAGCTTAATTGGCCGATGTAAATTGTCTGGTGATTAGGCTCGGGTTAAATAGCTGGGTTGTTGGGTGGTGTGGCTCAGTGGGAAGGGATGTCCTTTTCTGCAACGTATCACAAAGTACATAAAAAAAAAATAAACTGCAAAGTTTTGTGCGCAGCTCAGCACATCTATGTGGGCAATCATGGTGACCATGATTGCTGCTGGCAATTTTCTTTGCAGAAGTGGCGTGTCATTGCCTTCTCCTGAGCAGTGTCTTTACAAGACGGGTGACCCCGGCCATTATCAATACTCTTCAGAGACCGTCTGCCGCTCATCTGTGGTCATATGACCAGGACTTGTGATACACAGCGGCTGCTCATACGGCAGTCCGCCACCTGCTCCCGTGCCTTCACATGACCCTGATCGGCGAGTGATGCTAGGCAGGTGCTAGGCCTTTCCCAAGGGTGACCTGCAGGTTAGCGGAGGGAAGGAGCACTTTACACCTCCTCTGATAGAGACGTATCTCCGCCCCACCACCATATTAAACCAATACCAATACCAGTGCCAAGTATGTAGTCAACTGAAGGAGCATTTCATTGCATTCTGTTTGCGATGTGAGCAGAGCAGTTAGCGTGATGCTGTTACAGCTCAAATCGATCTGGAGTTCGGACTTCAATTCTGGCACTATTCGATAAGGATTCTTTGTATGTCCTCCCCGTGGAAAGTGTGGGTTTTCTCCAGAACCACCAGTTTTCTTCCACAGTCCAAAGACATTCTGGGTAGTCTAATTTGTTGTTATAAATTGCACTGTGATTAGATTAGGGTTAATCACATTTGTCAGGTGTTGCTGGGGTGGTGTGGCTCGATCTTCGGTGGCAAATTCCCAATTACTACCCAATTTGCCATGACCTTCTCAAAGTGGTGAAAGCGTGATGTAGCGCACCAAGGTTTAAAAGGGAGAGAAAAACTTTCAGCAGACTTTTCAAACAAAGCAAGAGGCTGAGAGTGGAAGACAGAAGGCATTGCGGAGAGAAGGTCATTTTTCTTTTTTTTAACAGCTCGGGGAAAAGAGGCTAGACTGCACAGGCGCATGACGTAGCGCGCCAAAGTTTAAAAGGAAGACCGCCATATACAGCAGCCATTGTCATAGCAGCCATCATTGGAGTGGACTGAGGGGAAAAATAAATGATGTTAGTAGTTCATACAAAGTCACAAATAGTAAGGTTGTGTGTGGTGGTAATAATCTTCTGAGGTATGTATATTTCAATGCGAGGAGTATTGTGGGGAAGGCAGACGAGCTGAGGGCCTGGATTGACACATGGAATTATGACATCATAGCCATTACTGAAACTTGGCTAAAGGAGGGGCAGGACTGGCAGCTCAATGTTCCAGGGTTCCGATGTTTCAGATGTGATAGAGGCAGAGGGGTGAAGGGTGGGGGGAGGTAGCTTTGCTCGCCAGGGAAAATATTACAGCAGTGCTTCAGCAGGACAGATTAGAGGGCTTGTCTACTGAGGCCATATGGGTGGAGCTGAGAAACAGGAAAGGTATGACCACATTAATAGGGTTGTATTATAGACCACCCAATAGTCAGCGAGAATTGGAGGAGCAAATCTGCAGAGAGTTAACAGACAACTGCAGGAGACAGAAAGTTGTGATTGTAGAGGATTTTAATTTTCCACACATTGACTGGGACTCCAATACTGTTAAAGGTTTAGATGGGTTAGAGTTTGTAAAATGTGTTCAGGAAAGTTTTCTAAATCAATATATGGATGTACCAACTAGGGAGGATGCAATATTAGATCTCCTGTTAGGAAATGAGTTAGGGCAGGTGACGGAAGTGTGTGTAGGGGAACGCTTTGGTTCCAGTGATCATAATGTCATTAGTTTCAACTTGATCATGGATAAAGATAGATCTGGTCCTTGCGTTGAAGTTCTAAACTGGAAAAAGGCCAAATTGGAAGAAATGAGAAAGGATCTAAAAAGTGTAGATTGGGACAGATTGTTCTTTGGCAAGGATGTGATTGGAAAGTGGGAGGCCCTCAAAGGAGAAATTTTAAGAGTGCAGAGTCTGTATGTTCCTGTCAGGATTAAAGGCAAAATGAATAAGAATAAGGAACCTTGGTTCTCGAGCGATATTGGAACTCTGATAAAGAAGAAGAAAGAGATGTATAACATGTACAGACGACGGAGAAAATAAGATGCTTGAGGAGTATAAAAAGAGTAAGAAAATACTTAAGAAAGAAATCAGGAGGGCTAAAAGAAAACATAAGGTTGCTTTGGCAGTCAGGGTGAAGGATAATCCAAAGAGCTTCTTCAGGAATGTTAAGAGCAAAAGGATAGTAAGGGATAAAATTGGTCCTCTTGAAGATCAGAGTGGTCGGCTATGTATGGAACCAAAAGAAATGGGAGAGATATTAAATGGGTTTTTTTCATCTGTATTTACTAAGGAAACTGGAATGGAGTCTAAAGAAACAAGGCAAACAAGTAGGGAGGTCTTGGAACTTATAGGGATTAAAGAGGAGGAGGTGCTTGCTGTCTTGAGGCAAATCAGAGTAGATAAATCCCCAGGACCTGACAGGGTTTTCTCTCAGACCTTGAAGGAGACTAGTGTTGAAATTGCAGGGGCCCTGGCAGAAATATTTAAAATGTCGATATCCAAGGGTCAGGTGCCGGAGGACTGGAGGATAGCTCATGTAGTTCTGTTGTTTAAAAAAGGCTCAAAAAATAAGCCAGGAAATTATAGGCTGTTAAGTTTGACATTGGTAGTAGGTAAATTATTGGAAGGAATACTAAGATATAGGATCTACAAGTATTTGGATAGACAGGGACTTATTAGAAAAAGTCAGCATGGCTTTGTGCGTGGTAGGTCATGTTTAACTGATCTATTAGAGTTTTTCGAGGAAGTTACCAGGAAAGTGGATGAAGGGAAGGCAATGGAAGTTGTATACATGGACTTCAGTAAGGCCTTTGACAAGGTCCCGCATGGAAGGTTAATAAGGAAGATTCAGTCGCTAGGTATACATGGAGAGGTAGTAAATTGGATTAGACATTGGCTCAATGGGAGAAGTCAGAGAGTGGTAGTGGAGGATTGCTACTCTGAGTGGAGGCCTGTGACTAGTGCTGTGCCACAGGGATCAGTGCTGGGTCCATTGTTATTTGTCATCTATATCAATGATCTGGATGCCAATGTGGCAAACTGGTTCAACAAATTTGCTGATGATACAAAGATTGGAGGTGTAGTGGACAGTGAGGAAGGTTTTCAAAGCTTGCAGAGGGATTTGGACCAGTTGGAGGAATGGACTGAAAAATGGCAGATGGAGTTTAATGCAGACAAGTGTGAGGTATTGCACTTTGGAAGGTCAAACCAAGGTAGAACATACAAGGTAAATGGTAGGACACTGAGGAGTGCAGTAGAACAGAGGGATCTAGGAATACAGATACAAAATTCCCTAAAAGTGGCGTCACAAGTAGATAGGGTAGTAAAGAGAGCTTTTGGTACATTGGCCTTTATAAATCAAAGTATTGAGTATAAGAGTTGGAATGTAATGGTGAGGTTGTATAAGACATTGGTGAGACCGAATTTGGAGTATTGTGTGCAGTTTTGGTCACCAAATTACAGGAAGAATATTAATAAGGTTGAAAGAGTGCAGAGAAGGTTTACAAGGATGTTTCCAGGACTTGAGAAACTGAGTTACAGAGACAGGTTGAATAGGTTAGGACTTTATTCCCTGGAGTGTAGGAGAATGAGGGGAGACTTGATAGAGGTGTATAAAATTGTGATGGGTATAGATAGAGTGAATGCAAGCAGGCTTTTTCCACTGAGGCTAGGGGAGAAAAAAAAAGAGGTCATGGGTTAAAGGGTGAAGGGGAAAAAGTTTAAAGGGAACATTAGGGGAGTCTTCTTCACACAGAGAGTGGTGGGAGTGTGGAATGAGCTGCCAAATGAAGTGGTGAATGCAGGTTCACTTTTGACATTTAAGAAAAACTTGGACAGGTACATGGATGAGAGGGGTATGGAGGGATATGGGCCAGGTGCAGGTCAGTGGGACTAGGCAGAAAAATGGTTCGGCACAGCCAAGAAGGGCCAAAAGGCCTGTTTCTGTGCTGTAATGTTCTATGGTTCTATGGTCCCACTGTGCTAATAGCACAGTGGCCACTCCAGGCAAAAGGCGACTGACAAATATATCTTTCTTTTTGTTCACCCTTTCCCAGTGGATTTATTGAGTATGCTCACAAGAAATTAAATCTCAGGGTTGTACATTTATGCATTTTGATAATAAATTTACTTTGAACTTTGAACTTTGTTCTGAGCTCCTGTTCATAGTCTTTACTAGCTGTAAAATATTGAATCTGCATTTCAGTCACTGTCATAAACCGACTTTATCTCAAGCCCTGAATTATTACTCTCAATATTTAAATACACTGCTCATTTCAGATAAATAGAGAAGTGTACTTGTCACAAAAGTGTGGATGCTTTGACCAAAAGCAGACATTTTTATGATATCACGGTGCATGAGAACATGTGCCTGGCACTGACAACAGTCACGGAATGTTCTTTCAGGCTTGAGTTCCTAAACATGCTTATTCTTCAAACCACAGATAACGCAAGCTGAAGCCGTGCCAGCATAATATAATCAACTCTCATCCCTGCCTTCAGTTGCTGCAGGCAGGGAGAGATACACACACACACACACACACACACACACACACACACACACACACACACACACACACACACACACACACACACACACACACACACACACACACACACATACCAAACACACATAGCCTCACACACACACATGCCTGTACACATACATACACATTCACATATGCAAAGTACACACAAGCACGCATACACATACCGATACACACATACAGACACACAAATGTACACACAATCATACGCACACACATATACACATCACATATCAAACACATGCAGACATGCATACACACATCATATGAACACATATACACACACATACATAGATATACATTAAATGCACAGGAGCATACATAAATAAACGCACGTGCACAGAGATGCACACAAAACATCGACACAGAAACATCCTCCCATATGCAAATACATAGATAGAAACATAGAAACATAGAAAATAGGTTCAGGAGTAGGCCCTTCGGCCCTTCGAGCCTGCACCGCCATTCAGTATGATCATGGCTGATCATCCAACTCAGAACCCTGTACCTGCTTTCTCTCCATACCCCCTGATCCTTTTAGCCACAAGGGCCATATCTAACTTCCTCTTAAATATAGCCAATGAACCGGCCTCAACTGTTTCCTGTGGCAGAGAATTCCACAGATTCACCACTCTCTGTGTGAAGAAGTTTTTCCTCATCTCGGTCCTAAAAGACTTCCCCTTTATCCTTAAACTGTGACCCCTCATTCTGGACTTCCCCAACATCGGAAACAATCTTCCTGCATCCAGCCTGTCCAATCCCTTTAGAATTTTATATGTTTCAATAAGATTCCCCCTCAATCTTCTAAATTCCAGTGAGTATAAGCCTAGTCGATCCAGTCCTTCTTCATATGAAAGTCCTGCCATCCCAGGAATCAATCTGGTGAACCTCCTTTGTACTCCCTCTATGGCAAGAATGTCTTTCCTCAGATTAGGGGACCAAAACTGCACACAATACTCTAGGTGCGGTCTCACCAAGGCCTTGTACAACTGCAGTAGATATCGCACAGGCATGCAGGCACACAAATCAACATATTCATTCATGTATAAATCAACACATTAAAACCACTAATTTGCATACAGATATAAAATGATAAATCTATATAGATATTAAGAAAAACCATGCAATTATGTAACTCTCACTTCGGCTAGCGGCTTAATCTAGGGGAAGACAGCCCCCAGCCCGGCCAAACTTCAGAAATCTCATTTGGGCGGGTGCTGCACGATGTGTTAATGTTACAAATCAGTACCACGAAATAGCAAACAGTACACAATATGCAATTAAACAATTGAGCTTTGTAATTCTTCATTTGACTATATGGTTAGTAAAGAAACAAAAAAGAGAGAAAAGGGCCCATTCGCATGAAACAGCGCAACACTAGAACTCACTGATAAGGCCGTTTGTCCACCATCGACCTCCTCCGATCGTCATTGACCTTCGCTCCAAGTCCACTCGGTCCGGCAGTCTACCAACTCTCTCTATTCTCGTCTTCTCTCCTCATCTCTCCCCGGCAAAAGACCGTGAATTCCCGGCTCCCAGACACACAAGAAAGAACAACATCCCACTCATTGGCTAATGTGCCCCATTATATCTAGTCATAACCCAAACATTGCTGCTACGGAGAACCTATTACCTTAGCAGTGGAACATTACAGAGGAGCCATTACATTAACAGTGAAACCTTACAGCGTGTTACACTTACAATCACATTTACACACACACTCATTCACACCATGCTACTCATGCAGATGTATACACTGATACACACTCAAATGTATACACTCACATCCTGCAACATGCTCACACCCATATATATTCACTCATTTGTATTCATTCTGCTCCTCTCTGTAAGGAATTTGTAGATTCTTCCTGCATGGCATGGACTCAGGCTGGAAGTTCAAGGTTAAAGTTAGAAATTCAAGTAAATTTATTATCTAAATACATATATGTCATCACATACAATCCTGGGATCCATTTTCTTGTGGGTATACTTAATAAATCCAATAACCATAACAGAATCAATGAGAAAACTGCAACAACAGGATAGACAACTACAATACAAAAACAACAAACTGTGCAAATACAAAAATAAAAAAAGAAAGAATGGTAATAATAAATAAATATGCAATAAATATCGAGAACATGATATGAAGAGTCCTTGAAGGTGAGTCCATTGGTTGTGGGAATATTTCAATGAAGGGATAAGTGAAGTTAAGTTATCCCCTTTGGTTCTGGAGCCTGATGGTTGAGGGGTATAAATGTTCCTGAACCTGGTGATGTGAGTCCTGAGTCTCTTGTACCTTCTTCCTGATGGCAGCAGTGAGAAGAGAGTATAACCTGGTTGGTGGGGGTTCCTGATGCTGGATGCTGCTGTCCCATGACAGTGCTCTATACAGATGTGCTCAGTGGGTGGGAGGGCTTTATCTGTGATGGTCTGGGCCATATCTAATCCTTTTTGTAGGATATTTCAATCAAGGGCATTGGTGATTCTGTACTAGGATGCCATGCAGCTAGTCTTCACACTCTCCACCACATATCTATAGAAATGGGTCAAACTTTTAGTTGTCATGCCGAATCTTCACAAACTTCGAAAGAAGTCAAGGCACTGCCATGCTTTCTTTGTAATTGCACTTACGTGCTCTGCTCAGGACATATTCTCTGAAACGAGAACACCGAGAAATTTGCTATGCTGTGTTTCCCAAACAAAAAATATATGTATATATCAGACCAATCAACACTCCTGTATACACACATATTGACATATACCATATCCTATACAGAGATGTGCACACATGTAGGAACATCTATATAAATGTATGCATCCAGTGATGATATATTCATGAACACATTCATATGTACACATACTAACATGTTCACTCACACTCACTGTCACTCACATTCATGTAGATACAATCACAGACACTTACACTGACAAATGCTCCAACACGCTCACACCCATACACATTCACTCACACATATGCACACAAAACACATACACACATTCACAATTGCACACCTATGCTCACGCTCATACATTGACATTCATTCTATGCTCCCACACTCACACAACTCTCGCACACACATGATATGCACTATCACTCTCATGCACACATACGCATTCTCTCATATAAAACATGCAGACACACCACACACATATACACATAGGCAAATACACATGCATGTGCACAGACACAGACACACAAACGTACACACAACACAAAACACACATATGCACACTCTGTCTTACACACATACACAAATACACATGCACACACACTCTTTCTCTTTCTCTCTCTATCTCACACACACATGCTCTCTCTCTCTCTCTCTCTCTCTCTCTCTCTCTCTCTCTCTCTCTCTCTCTCTCTCTCTCTCTCTCTCTCTCTCTCTCTCTCTCTCTCTCTATTAACCCACTATTTATAAATCTGTTAAATCACTCATAAATATCTATACATCTTCTTTCTTTCACTTGACTTCCGGGGAAGATCTGTTTCTCTGGATGATCAGAGGAGTGTTGCTGACAGCTTTGACAGATTGGGCTTCACATCCGTGGCTCAATGACGTCACCTGCACTGATCTTTGTCCGTGGGCTGACGGGGAGCTTGTTGCACTGAGTGAAAACATATGCCACTCCTGAAGATCAAGATCAGACTCCCTGGCCGAGAGCAACCTCAGATGTGGGAGGCTGTTCTAGCTTCTTTCCCCCCTCTCCCACTCCATTGCAGGACCATGCAACAGTTTCTGTCCGGAGACCTATTCTTCTGTAGCACAAGAGATCCAACAGGAAAATTCTAGTCAGCTTCAGATCAAAGTTTTCTGTACAGATGCAGCACTCAGCTTTATGGGAGCAGGTGACACTCTTCACCTGGACAAGGGTTTAAACCCCAAATGTTAAACTCCCACTGCGACTGACACCACCAAAACAGAAGTATGGTAGGTTCTATCATTTACTTATACAGGGATACCATATGGAACAGGCTCTTCCAACCTAATGAGCCACATGAGCCTAATGAGCAACCCACCGACTTAACGCTGGCCTAGTCACAGGACAATTGTTTCAGTTCTGATGACTGAATCGCTTCATCCTTGCAAACATCCTAGTGAGTCTGGGTTCCAGATTCTAACTACTCTTTACTTCCTCTCTTACTTGCGCTGCTGGTCTTTAGGGCAGCAATGAAGGTCCGCCATTCTTGACAGCATGTAGGGCTTCCATCATCATGTAAGTAGCTTCATCTCAGTTTTCACTGCTGTCCGTCATGCAGGATCCGGGTGGAGACTGAGGAGCACTGTCACACTCAGATGTGGAAGGATTCTTCTTTACTGGTTCCGAAACAGCTTTGTTTGACCAGTCAGGATTGACTGAGCTGAACCCCTGAACTTGAAGGACTGGCAGACCACTCTTAGTCTGACCTCTGCCCTTTGATATGTTTGCTGTAAGGCTGATCAACATCTTCACCCACTAACCCGCCCCACCACACCCCTCACCACCACTACTTTATCATTTTCTACCAGTGTCTACTTATGTACAGATACTTCTGCACCTAGCATCTCTTTACGGACATACAATCGATCTATGTATATAAGCTATCTATGTATTTATATTTATTATGTTTTTTTAGTTCACTGACCTCGTTATGAATACAGCAGGCATTCAGATACAGTGCCCTTACATTCATTGTGCCTTTAAAATGGAGCAATCTTTGTCCTTTATGCACTTGACTTCTCTGCGCTCCACCCTACTTTTCTCTTTTTTGCTGTTACTTTATGTTATCCACACTTCTCCCTTTTACTTTATCCAGACTTCTCCAATCTGTCAAACCCACCCTCCTACTATTTTGTTTAAAGCCCTATCCGCAGCCCTAGTTATGTGATTTTCCAGGATCCAGGTTCCATCACGGTTCAGGTGGAGCCCATCCTTCCTTCCCCAATACTCTTGTCAGTTTCCCATGAATTCAAACCACCTCTCCAACACTAATCCTTGACCCATGCATTTAACTCTCTAATCTTCTTAATCCTGTGCCAATTTGCACGTGGCTCAGGTAGTAATCCAGGGGTAACCACCTTTTTGGTTCTGCTTTTTAATTTAGTCCCTAGCTGCTCAACTTCTCTCAGCAGAATCTCTTTCCTCGATCTACCTATGTCATTGATACCCACATGGACCACAACCAATGGATCTTTCCCCTCCCACTGCAAATTCCTCAGCAGGTCAGATAAGATGCCCTGAATTTGGGCACCAGTCAGGCAACACAGCCTTTGGGATGCTCTATCACCACGACAGAGAACTTAGTCCATTCCCCTAACTATACTACCCCAATTGCCACTACATTTCTCTTCTCTTCCCCCTCTTGAATGGGTCCCTGAACTATGGTGCCACAGTTAGGATTTACCTGAATGCTTCAGTTTCTGACACCAAATTCAAGCAGGTATCTTGTGCTTTTATAAATCTATCTATCTCAAAATACCAGATAGGCTAAGAACATAAATGTGTTTGCTTTACCAGATAAGTATAATAATGAAAGATCAGTCAGGGAAGAACCAGACCAGCAGTTAGATGTCAAGGAAAGTGTTGAAAGGCGAAATAACAGGTATGATGGGCCAGGCAGATTATTTTAATGCTAGGAGTATTATGGGTAAGAATGATGAACTTAGAGCATGGATCAGTGCATGAAACTACAATGTTGTAGCTATTATGGACACTAGGTTGCGTGAGGGACAGGAAGGGGTGATTGATGTACCAGGTTTTCCAAGTTTTAGAACAGATAGAGGAGGAGGTAAAAGAGGGAAGGTGTTGCACTACTAATCAGGGCAAATACCACAGCTGAACTTAGAGGAGACATAATGGAGATGTCAGACGCTGAATCCACTTAGGTAGAAATCAGGAATAGGAAGGGTGCAATCACACTGGTGGAATTGTACTAGTGACTGCCTAATAGCCACTGGGACATTGAGGAACAGGTATGTCATCACATTAAGGAAATGTGTAAAAATAATAAGGTTGTTGTCATGGGAGATTTCAAATTCCCTAATATAAACTCATACCTTCTTAGTGCAAGGGGTTTAGATGGGGCAGAATTTGTTAAGTGTATCCAGGAAGTTTTCTTAAATCGCTACGTGGATGGTCCAACAAGAGTAATGGCCATACTGGGCCTGGTGTTGGGTAATGAGCCTGGCCAGGTGACTGACCTTATAGTGGGTGAACAGTTAGGGAACAGTGACCCCAATTCCTTAACATTCAGGATAGATATAGATAAGGTCCCAATACAGATCCCTGTGGAACACCACTAGTCACCAGCGGCGAAGCAGAAAAGGCTCCCTTTGTTCCCACTTTTTGCATCCTGCCAATCAGCTTCCGTTTTATCTATGCTAGAATCTTTCCTGTAATACCATGGGCTCGTAGCATCTGGAGTATTGCGTACAGTTCTGGTTGCCCCACTATAAGAGGGATGTTGAGGCTATGGAGAGGGTGGAGAAGAGGTTTGCTAGGATGCTGCCTGGTTCAGAGTGCATGAGTTATCATTGGAGACTGGGTAAACTTGGGTTGTTTTCTTTGGAATGCTGGAGGTTGAGGGAAGATCTGATTGAGGTTTACAAGACTGAGAGGCTTAGATAGCGTGGACAGAGAATATCTGTTTTCCAGGGTTGAAATATCTAACACTGGAGGGCACATTGAAAGTGAGAGGGGGTAGATTCAAGGGGGATGTGAGGGGTAAGTTTTTTTACTCTGAGGTTAGTGGACGCCTGGAATGCACTGCCTGGGAGGGTGGTAGACGTGAATACAGTACAGGGTTTTAAGAGATGTTGGGATAGGCACATAGATTTTGGAGATGGAGGGATATAGACATGGTTTAAGTAGGAGAGATTAGTGTTTGGGTGTTTCTGATTTGCTTTTTTGCTAGCCAACGTTATGGACAAATGTCTTGTTGCTGTGCTGTGTTGTTCTATGCTCTATGTTAATTATAGTGTTTCCTCCAGAGAAAGTGCAGTTGAGGTAAACAATAAGGTACAAGGCCATAATAAAATAGATTTTGAAATCAAGAATTTAACCTATCATACCAGGGTACCATATTATAAGACTATAAGACCATAAGGTATAAGTGCAGAAGTCGGCTATTCGGCCCACCGAGTCTGCTCTGCCATTCAATCATGGGCTGATCCAATTCTCCCAGTCATCCCCACTCCCCTGCCTTCTCCCCATACCCTTTGATGCCCAGGCTAATCAAGAACCTATCTATCTCTGATTGTGCAGATTCTTGCAGCCATGTGCAGACGAGTGACCATGCCAAGCTGTTCTGTATTCAGATCCGATTCTTTCTATGGAACATCAATAGGGACAGGCTAAATTTCTTTGGCCTTCTGAGGATAGAGAGGCATTGGTGAGCTTTCCTGGCCAGAACATCTACATGTTTTTGCCAGGACAGGCTTTTGGTGATGCTCACACCTAGGAATTTGGGATTAGTGTAGTGTTAGTAAAGATGGGTGGTCAAAGGCATGGGTGGGGTTAGTTGCAGAGTCTGTTTACGTGATAACTCTACATACTTTAGTGATCCTCATATAGAAAGTTCTCACAATCATGTAGTTCTATCCCATTCAAGGGAGAGATAGCTAAACGGTGCATACAACACAGTGACTTGCAGGGCCACATGTGGAACACTGCTAAAATGACACACGAGGTTCTGTAGTTGCCGGGATTCCAGAGCAAAACACACAAAATGCAGGAGGAACTCAGCAAGTCAGGCAGTACCTATGGAGAGGAATAAACAGTGAATATTTCAGGTTTAGACTCTTCACCAGGACCGGAAAGGAAGGAGGAAGAAGCCAGATTTAAAAGATGAGGGGAGGGGAAGGAGTCCAAGCTGGCAGGTGATAAGTGAGACCGGGTGAAGAGGAAGGTAGGTAGGTGGGGAGGGGGGGGGGTGATTTGAGAAGTTTGGAAGGGATAGGTAGAAAAGGTAAAGGATGATAGGTGGATTGGAGAAGAGAGTGGACCATGGGAGAAAGGGCATAGAGGGAGATGATAGGCTGGTGAGGAGAATGGTTGGCCGGGGAGCCAGAATCTGGACTGGAAAAAGAGAGAAGGGGGAGGGTGGAGAAATTACTGGAAGTTGAAGAAATTAACGTTCATGCTGTCAGATTGGAGGCTACCTGGATGGAATATAAGGTGTTGCTCCTCCAATGTGAGAGTGGCCTCATCATGACATTTAAGGAAGCCATGGACCAACATGCAGGATACTTGGTAGTGTGGAGGAGCAGAGGGATCTGGGGGTACATGTCCACAGATCCCTGAAAGTTGCCTCACAGGTAGATAGGGTAGTTAAGAAAGCTTATGGGGTGTTAGACTTCATAAGTCGAGGGATAGAGTTTAAGAGGCGCGATGTAATGATGCAGCTCTATAAAACTCTAGTTAGGCCACATTTGGAGTACTGTGTCCAGTTCTGGTCGCCTCAGTATAGGAAGGATGTGGAAGCATTGGAAAGGGTACAGAGGAGATTTACCAGGATGCTGCCTGGTTTAGAGAGTATGGATTATGATCAGAGATTAAGGGAGCTAGGGCTTTACTCTTTGGAGAGAAGGAGGATGAGAGGAGACATGATAGAGGTGTACAAGATATTAAGAGGAACAGACAGAGTGGACAGCCAGCGCCTCTTCCCCAGGGCACCACTGCTCAGTACAAGAGGACATGGCTTTAAGGTAAGGGGAGGGAAGTTCAAGGGGGATATTAGAGGAAGGTTTTTTACTCATAGAGTGGTTGGTGTGTGGAATGCACTGCCTGAGTCAGTGGTAGAGGCAGATACACCAGTGAAGCTTAAGAGTCTACTAGACAGGTATATGGAGGAATTTAAGGTGGGGGGGGTTTTATGGGAGGCAGGGTTTGAGGGTCGGCACAACATTGTGGGTCGAAGGGCCTGTAATGTGCTGTACTATTCTATGTTCTATGTTCTATGTTAGAATGGGAATAAGAAATGTTTAAATTCAAAGTTCAAAGTCAATTTACTTTCAAAAAATGTATATGTAACTATATACTACCTTGAGATTTATTTTCTTTTTAGGAATTCATAGTAGAACAGAGAAATACAATACAGTAGAATCAATGAAAAACTTCTCACAAAGACTGACAAATAACTGATATGCAAAATAAAAGAAACTGTGCAAATAAAATCATGATACTGAGAACATGAGTCGTAGAGTCTTTCAGAAAGAGTCATTAGACCTCAACCATCAGGATGTTTAATCAAAGAGGATAACTTCACTCAATTTCACTTGCCCCACCAATGAAATCTTCCCACAACCTATGGGCTCACTCTTTATCTCGTGGTCTTGATATTTATTGTTTATTTATTTATTATTATTATTTCTTTATTTTTGTATTTGCACTGTTTGCTGTCTTTTGCATATTGGTTGAATGCCCAATGGGTGTGGTCTTTCATTGATTCGATTATGGTTATTATTCTATGATAGATTTGTTGAATAACAAGAAAATGAATCTCAAGGCTGTATATGGTGACATACATGTACTTTGATAATAAATTTACTTTGAACTTTGAACTTTGAAAATGAGTCCATTGGTTGTGAAATCAGTTCAGAGTTGAGGTGAGTGAAGTTATCCTTGCTGGCTCAGGAGCTTGATTGAGTGTGGGGTAATAACCATTTTTGAACCTGTTTGTGTGGGACTTAAGGCTGCTGCACCTCAATCCTGATGGCAGAAGGGAGATGAGAGCATGGTCTGAGTCGTGGGGGTCCTTGATGATGGATCACAATGGAAATGGTAAGTAGAATTAATATGAGTCACCACTGAGAATAAGTTATGGCCTTACAAACTGTTGGTAAGAAGATTGCCAGTGGGTTCAACGCATCAGACAAAAAGAAATAACACACCAGTCACCATTATGGAAAATCTTCCCAAATGCATCAAGACCGAACATTTACGCATCCAAAGATCTAATGATTAAATTGCAATCAGGCAAATTAATGTAGTCACACGCCTTGTTTTTCAACTGCTTGTGCAGACTGCATGAGTCTGGCTGTCTGAGGCAATATTACATCACTGCAGGCATGTCACATGATACTTCTATCAAGTAGAATCGCAATCTGAAGAAACAAACAGATTCCAAGCTTATTCACAGATATGGGTAAACTGCAGTATATAGGAATATTTAAAGAGTATGATACTATAAAAGATAGATGGAGCGAAAACAGTAATAATGTTATCACATGTAAACCATGCTCACTACTCTATAGGGCACACTGCTTTAATATTCTCTAGTTGATTGAACAGATTACATGTATGATGCACACCCTCACATACATGATATGGTAAACAGTTTGCACATGGCAAATACTATGTACATTGAACAGGAACATGCCACAACATTTGTCAAATGATTGCACGCGATAGTGGAGATAGGGTTTGCAGTCTTTGCAAGTGAAATAATACATTTTAATACATTGAATTTCTGCAGCTGTTGTTTGCCTTCACACTTTTTTTTTGCAAAGATAGTTTGGCTTCAGTATTCGGCAAGAGAGTACAGCCCGTTGTCTGTCAGGGTGGGGGGAGGAAAAGGACTCAGCTCAGAAGCTGGTATCCCAAAGGAGAACAGTAATCAACCAGGCTTCTATTCCGTGACCCCGTCTACCCTCCTCACAGCTGAAATGTATCACTGTTAATGTCACCTAAGGACACAAGCCTCACTCCCAGGTCTGATTAGATGCCAACACTCTCGAATCATGGGTATATAATGTCTAAAGAGTCAGATACAGCCTTGGCTTTTAGCAGAGAGAGAAAAATATAATGGTGGGGAAAACATGAAGAATGAAATTAAATGTGAATATACATTCAATTCTAATCTTTAATCTTTAATTTTTATTAATCTTTGTCTTCACTCTACCTCACACACAGCTTTAATCTCTTCGCTTAGCTCATTGGTTATGAGCAGTGATGCAGTTCAGAATCAGAATCAGCTGGTGTGTGTTCCATTGATTTCCCCTTCCCAAAATCCACAATCAATTCTTTGGTTTTAATGATGTTGAGTGCAAAGTTGTTGATTTGACACCACTCAACCAGCTGGTCTATTTCACTCCTGTTAAACCTCCTCGTCACCGTCTGAAATCCTGCCAACAGCAGTTGTGTTTTTTGGCAGATTTATAGATGGCATTTGAGCTGTGCCTAACCACACAGTCATGGGGGAAAAGAGAGTAGAACAGTGGGCTAAGCATGCATCCCTGAGATGCGCCAGTATTAATTATCAACAAAGAGGATATGTTATTGTGGATGCACACTGACAGTGGTCGCCCAGAGATGAGGTCAAAGATCCAGTTGCAGAGGGAGGTACAGAAGTCTAGGTTTTGGAGCTTGTTGATTAGTACTGAGGTTATGATGGAGCTGAACACTGAACTGTAATCAATAAACGCAACCTGACAGAGGTATTGCTATTGTCCATGTGATCCAAGGCCTAGTGGAGAGCCAGGGAGATTGCATCCACTGTAGACACATCGTGGCAATGAGCAAATTGCAGCTGGTCCAGTTCCTTGCTTAGGCAAGAGTTGATTCTGGCCATGACCAACTCCATCATAGGCTCCCTTAAATATTTCACCGGTTACCCAACCTCACTGGTAAAAGCATGCTTGCAATGATCACATTGGCACTCCATCTGTTAATGGAAAGACCCCTGCAGGTTATACTCTTCAAGTACTCATCTAGATGTATTTTAAATCTGAACAGGACACTGCTTTTCACACGGTGTGATCTTGGACCCTGCAGTTGTTGAACACTGCTCTAATGAGACTATCTATTTTAGTTGAGCATGTTATTGCTTGCATTAATTTAATCTTTATATCTTTGGGGTTTTAAAAGCTCATCAGAATCAGGTTTATTATCACCAGCAAATGTTGTGAAATTTGTTATTCAGCAACAGTACATTGCAATACATTATAACAGAAACTAAATTACAGTAAGAACTATATATTTAAAAAGGTGAAATAAATAAGTCGTGACAAAGGAGATAAAAAGTAATGAGGTAGTATTCATGGGTTCAATGTCCATTCAGAAATCTGATGGTAGAGGGGAAGAGCTATTCCTGAAACACTGAATGTGTGCCTTCCGGCTTCTGTACCTCTGCCCAGATGTTAGCAGTGAGAAGAAGGCATGTCCTGGGTGCTTGAGGTCCTTAATAATGGATGCCATCTTTTAGAGGCATCGCTCCTTGAAGATGTTCCGGATGCGGGGGAGGATAGTGCCCATTATGTAGCTGAGTTCACAGCTTTCTGCAGCTTAATTCAGCCCCACCACCCCATACTAGATAGTGATGCAGCCAGTTAGAATGCTTTAGAAATTTAGAACTTTAGAAATTATCGAACATCATTGGTAACACTAAGTCTCTTCAAACCACTGGTACGCCTTCTTTAAAGCTGCATCAATATGTTGGGCCCAAGATAGATCCTCAGATGTTGACACGCAGGAATTTGAAGTTGCTCACCCTTTCAACTACTGAGCCCTCGATGTGAACTGGTGTGTGTTTCCTCATCTTACCCTTTCTGAATCCACAATCAATTTTTGTCATAGGATTAGTAACTCTTAAAGTACAATTTACAATTACAATTACAGTGCACTAATATTATTTTGTGACTGTATGTGCTGTGTGTGACTGTATGTACTGTGTTTTGCACCTGGGCCCCAGAGGAATACTGATTCACTTAACTGTATACTTATGCATGGTTGAATAACAATTAAATTTGAACAAGCAATTTCACAAAAAAAATGTGTTTAAGCTTGGTCTAATATTATAGCCAACAAATATCCCTGGACTCTAATTCATTTACTTTTCTCTACGTAGATTAGTTCCATAACATCTTGGATTACTTTTCTCCAACATATGTTTAGTCCAGTTCCAAAATCATGTTGTTAAACATGTAACCTGTTGCAGTTGTTTTGAATCCGTGGAACACATTCTCCTTCACTTTGACTTGCAATTCATGGGGTGGGCAGAGGTGTCACTACTGAGCGGATGGGAGGAAGGAATCCAAAGTGACCAAGTTCAGACATTAAAGTCAAAGTTTAATTCGTTGTTCTATGCACAAGATGTTGGTGACCATAAGACCATAAGATATTGGAGCAGAATTACGCCATTTATCCCATTGAGTCTGCTGCGCTATTTCATCATGGCTGATCCATTCTTCCTCTCAGCTCCAAGATCCTGCCTTCTCCCCATATCCCTTCATGCCCTGACCAATCAAGAATCAATCAGCCTCCTGTGGTAAACCATGTATACCACGCCCCTCTGCTGACTGCTCCTGTGGCTCCTCCCACAGACCCCTGGGAAAAGGTGATTGTGTCATTGCTCCTCCCACAGTCCAGGGCAGTTATTCGGCATGGACGTGGTCCATTTTACTGCTAATAAAAGCCTTTCAGTATTTACTCTACTTCCAGTCTTTTGGAATTATTGATAGTGCATCACCTCTGCCTTAAATATACCCAGTGACTTGGCTTCCACAGCTATCAGTGGTAACAAATTCCACAGAGTCACCACAGTCTGGCTAAAAGAATCCCTCCTCATCTGCATTCTAAAAGGACAGCCCTCATTTCTGAGGCTGTGTCCTCTGGTCTTAGACTCTCCCACCATAGGAAACATCTTCTTGGTGAAGAAGAAAGAGGGTCATTGGCTTGGCTAATATTTATTTCCAACTTCCTATTTTTCCAAGCAGTCAGGAGCAGTTAAGGAACAATATTCCAATGAATGACCAGTCTTTGACCAGAAACATTAACTCAATTTCTCCCTCCACCGATGCTGTCTGAGTGTATCCCCTACTGTTCAGAGCATCCACTATTTTCAGTTTCTACCTCAGATTTCCAATAGCTGCTACTTTTTAAAAATTTCAGTTAAGGGCCATCGGCATTAGTAGTATAGGATGGACCATGTTGGATTAGAGTGTAGAGATGTTATTTTTCTAATAAGTTCCTTGTAGTTTAACATTCCAGTGCTTGCTTGTACTTTTATATAATCACGTGCATACACAGTGATGTTTGCAATAATTACAATAAAGTTGCTTCTGTATTTTTCTAGAAGATTCTTAGCTTTCAGGTGTCACACTACTTGAATCTGGCTATTTTATAGGTTAATTGTTATCTCTGGAATTTTGTTATCCCTAGGCCTAATTATCCCTTAGGGATTGTTACCCTAATCCCTAGGAGCGTAGAAGGTTGAGGGGGGACTTGAGGAGCATAGAAGGTTAGAAACATAGAAACATAGAAAATAGGTGCAGGAGTAGGCCATTCGGCCCTTCAAGCCTGCACCGCCATTCAGTATGATCATGGCTGATCATCCAACTCAGAACCCTGTACCTGCTTTCTCTCCATACCCCCTGATCCCTTTAGTCAAAAGGGCCATATCTAACTTCCTCTTAAATATAGCCAATGAACTGGCCTCAACTGTTTCCTGTGGCAGAGAATTCCACAGATTCACCACTCTCTGTGTGAAGAAGTTTTTCCTCATCTCGGTCCTAAAAGGCTTCCCCTTTATCCTTAAACTGTGATCCCCTCATTCTGGACTCCCCCAACATCGGAAACAATCTTCCTGCATCTAGCCTGTCCAAACCCATTAGAATTTTATACGTTTCAATAAGATCCCCCCTCAATCTTCTAAATTCCAGTGAGTATAAGCCTAGTCGATCCAGTCTTTCTTCATATGAAAGTCCTGCCATCCCAGGAATCAATCTGGTGAACCTTCTCTGTACTCCCTCTATGGCAAGAATGTCTTTCCTCAGGTTAGGGGACCAAAACTGCACACAATATTCTAGGTGCGGTCTCACCAAGGCCTTGTACAACTGCAGTAGAACCTCCCTGCTCCTGTACTCAAATCTTTTTGCTATGAATGCCAACATACCATTTTCCCTTTTCACCGCCTGCTGTACCTGCATGCCCACCTTCAATGACTGGTGTACAATGACACCCAGGTCTCACTGCATCTCCCCTTTTCCTAATCGGCCACCGTTCAGATAATAATCTGTTTTCCTGTTCTTGCAACCAAAGTGGATAACCTCACATTTATTCGCATTAAATTGCATCTGCCATGAATTTGCACACTCACTTAACCTATCCAAGTCACCCTGCATCCTCTTAGCATCCTCCTCACAGCTAACACCACCGCCTAGCTTTGTATCATCCACAAACTTGGAGATGCTGCATTTAAATTCCCTTGTCTAAATCATTAATATATATTGTAAACAACTGAGCCTTGCAGTACCCCACTAGTCACTGCCTGCCATTCTGAAAAGGTCCCGTTTACTCCCACTCTTTGCTTCCTGTCTGCCAACCAATTCTCTATCCACATCAATACCATACCCCCAATACTGTGTGCTTTAAGTTTGCACACTAATCTCCTGTGTGGGATCTTGTCAAAAGCCTTTTGAAAATCTAAATATACCTCATCCACTGGCTCTCCCCATCCACTCTACTAGTTACATCTTCAAAAAATCCTATAAGATTCGTCAGACATGATTTTCCTTTCACAAATCCATACTGACTTTGTCCGATGATTTCACCTCTTTCTAAATGTGCTGTTATCACATCTTTGATAACCGACTCTAGCATTTCCCCCACCACCGATGTCAGACTAACCGGTCTATAATTCCCCGGTTTCTCTCTCCCTCCTTTTTTAAAAAGTGGGGTTACATTAGCCACCCTCCAATCCTCAGGAACTAATCCAGAATCTAAGGAGTTTTGAACAATTATCACTAATGCATCCACTATTTCTTGGGCTACTTCCTTAAGCACACTGGGTGCAGACCATCTGGCCCTGGGGATTTATCTGCCTTTAATCCCTTCAATTTACCTAACACCACTTCCCTACTAACATGTATTTCCCTCAGTTTCTCCATCTCACTAGACCCTCGGTCCCTTACTATTTCTGGAAGATTATTTATGTCCTCCTTAGTGAAGACAGAACCAAAGTAGTTATTCAATTGGTCTGTCATGTCTTTGTTCCCTATGATCAATTCACCTGTTTCTGACTGTAAAGGACCTACATTGTCTTAACCAATCTTTTTCTTTTCACGTATCTATAAAAGCTTTTACAGTCAGTTTTTATGTTCCCTGCCAGCTTTCTCTCATAAGCTTTTTTCCCTTTCCTAATTAAGCCCTTTGTCCTCCTCTGCTGGTCTCTGAATTTCTCCCAGACCTCAGGTGTGCTGCTTTTTTTTGCTAATTTATATGTTTCTTCTTTGGACATGATACTATCACTAATTTCCCTTGTCAGCCACAGGTGCACTACCTTCCCTGGTTTATTCTTTTGCCAAACTAGGATGAACAATTGTTGTAGTTCATCCATGCGATCTTTAAATGCTTGCCATTGCATATCCACCGTCAACCCTTTAAGTATCATTTGCCAGTCTATCTTAGCTAATTCACATCTTCTACCTTCAAAGTTACCCTTCTTTAAGTTCAAAACCTTTGTTTCTGAATTAACTATGTCACTCTCCATCTTAATGAAGAATTCCACCATATTATGGTCACTCTTATCCAAGGGGCCTCGCACGACAAGATTGCTAACTAACCCTTCCTCATTGCTCAATACCCAATTTAGAATGGCCTTCTCTCTAATTGGTTCCTCGACATGTTGGTTCAGAAAACCATCCCGCATACATTCCAAGAAATCCTCTTCCTCAGCACCCTTACCAATTTGGTTCACCCCATCTATATGTAGTTTGAAGTCACCCATTATAACTACTGTTCCTTTATTGTACGCATTTCTAGTTTCCTGTTTAATGCCATTCCCAAGCTCACTACTACTGTTAGGTGGCTTGTACACAACTCCCACCAGCGTTTTCTGCCCCTTAGTGTTATGCAGCTCTACCCATATCGATTCCACATCCTCCAGGCTAATGTCCTTCCTTTCTATTGCGTTAATCTCCTCTCTAACCAGCAATGCTACCCCACCTCCTTTTCTTTCCTGTCTATCCCTGCTGAATATTGAATATCCCTGGATGTTGAGCTCCCATCCTTGATCACCCTGGAGCCATGTCTCTGTGATCCCAACTATATCATATTCATTAATAACTATCTGCACATTCAATTCATCCACCTTGTTATGAATGCTCCTCGCATTGACACACAAGGTTGAGGGGGGACTTGATAGAGGTATTTAAAATTATGAGGGGGATAGATAGAGTTGAAGTGGATAGGCCTTTTCCATTGAGAGTAGGGGAGATTCAAACAAGAGGACATGTTGAGACTTAGGGGGCAAAAGTTTATGGGTAACATGAGGGGGAATTTCTTTACTCAGAGAGTGGTAGCTGTGTGGAATGAGCTTCCAGTAGAAATGGTAGAGGCAGGTTTGGTGTTGTCATTTAAAGCAAAATTGGATAGGTATATGGACAGGAAAGGAATGGAGGGTTATGGGCTGAGTGTGGGTCAGTGGGATTAGGTGAGAGTAAGCGTTCAGCACGGACTAGAAGGGCCGAGTGGCCTGTTTCTGTGCTGTAATTGTTATATGGTTATATGTTTATAGTCTGAGTATGAGACAACTTCATTTTATCCACAGCTTCATTTTCCTTGTCTTTTCTTTGTTTTTGTAATACTTAATAACATGATCATTAGAACCTCTGGATCCCAAAAGCATCAGGACATCACAAAGCACATTTCTTTCACTGAAGTGGATTAGTGAATGTGGGCCCCACCCATCCCACAATATCTTTGATTTCCAAAATCCAAGCCAGAAGGCAGCTGAGTGTAAGAACAAGGACCATTAGGCTGGGTAACAGCCTCTCATCACTAGCCTCAGCAGTATCCAGGATACCTTCAAGAAGCATCGTCTCAAAAAGATGGCATCCATCATTAAGGACCCCCATCACCCAGGACATGCCCTCCTCCTATTACTACCATCGGGGAGGCAGTACAGGAGCCTGAAGACACACACTCAATGATTCAGGAATAGCTTCTTCCCCTCTGCCATCAGATTCCCGATGGACTTGAACCCATGAACACTACCTCACCTTATTAAACCTGATCCTGATTCTGATTGCCCCCAGACTGTGAGACTTCTGAGCACCCTGCCACTACATCTTATTTATCACATGTCCAGTAGCAGTATTACTGTTGTATACTTAACTCTTTGACTTATATGTACTTTATATCAAATTGTACATCTATAGAATGCTTATTTTTAGCTCTTAATGTTCTGTTTTGTACTCTATGTGATATATGTACTGTGTTTTGTACCTTAGTCCCTGAGGAACATTGTTTCATGTGTACAGTTGAATGTCAATAAACTTGAATTTAAACTTATGTTGATCTGGTAGTTTTGTGATTACCATTGCTTGTGTTTACTTGTAATCCAGAGTTTGTTTAATCACTTCAATTAAAATCCCCATCACCTATGCATAGTTCCTAGCATTTGGTACCTAGTGATTCTGATATATGTAGCTACACAGCATCTGGGCTCTTCGTGCTTCCCCATTCCCTTGCCTACTTCTTCAGCTTCTGCTTGGTACTGCACAAGCACTGCCGGACGGCTGTAGTAACGCGCAGTAGGTGTGAATGGCGTGAGAGTTAAATTGTAAAGTGAGCTTTTTTGACTGGATCCCCTAAATTGATTTGATTGAGTCTATCTTTAAAAATATTAATGTCAGAAATACTGTGCAGGTCTGGCGGCAGAAGGTTCCACTCTCTTGTTGATCTTGGGTAGAGGGAGTACTGGTAGAAAACCTTGTTGAAGGAAGGGGTTTCCAGTATGTAAGGTCCAGTTTGCTGTCGAGTTGAATTGACCCTGTGACGAATTTGGATGTTTGTTGGAGCGATGTCGTGAACTTCTGAAAATGGTGATTAACCGTAGTTTAGTACGTTGGTTTTCAAGAGGTTCCCATTGAGGGTTAGAGAGCATGTTCGTGACACTGGATTTCCTGCTGTAATCGTTTAGCACAAAGCGAGCATCACAGCATTGGATTTTTTCAATGGACTTCTTATTGTTAGCTTGGTGGGGATCCCATATGGCTGCGCAATACTCAAGCTTTGTCGGACAAGTGTCTTGTATGCCATGACTGCATGAGAGGAAGTTTCTTCGCAGGACACCCAGCATTTTGTTTGCTTTGGCTGTGATCTGATTGATGTGGCATGTCCAGTTAAGATCCTTGCTAATTTCAACACCCAGATATGGGTGGTGGGTGACTGATTCAAGAATCTTTCCTTTCATGGTATACGTCGTGTTGATCGATTTAACTTTGTGACTGACATAACATGGAATAACCTCCAGGACTTGGCCGCTGATGCTGCATTTGGGCCTCCCAGCATCCAAATCTCCCTGACTAATTTGGATATTTCTCTGGAGAGACTAAATTAACCACCAGGCCCCATTGTTCTGTGGGTCTTAATTGGGACAGTCACTGCACACATTGGAAAGAACAGAATGTACGAGAGAACCATGGCAAATTATATTGTGGCAAAATCAGTTTGTATGGTAATTGGAGATATATTCATCTAAACACAAAATCAAAGCTTTTTTGTACTTTGAACCCAACCACAGCTATATTAAAATCAAAATTGTGTAAGCTCTTCAACAATCAAAGAGGACCTAAAGTAGAAAATAGCAGCTATATTTAATTAGGAGTTTGAGGAGATTTGATACGTCACCAAGGACTTGCAGATTTCTTCAGTTGTGCTGTGGAGAGCATTCTGACTGGTTGGATCACCGTCTGGTATGGAGGGGCCGTTGCACAGGATGAGAAAAAGTTGCAGAAGGTCGTGAACTCAGACAGCTCCATCATGGGCACAAGTCTCCCTAGCATGAAGGACATCTTCAAAAGGTGATTCCTCAAGAAGGCAGCATCCATCATTAAGGGACAACACCACCCATTGCACCCTCTTCTCATTACTAACATCAGGGAGGAGTTACAGGAGCCTGAAGACCCACACTCAATGCTTTAGGAACAGCTTCTTCCCCTCTGCCATCAGATTTGTGAATGCCCACGAACCCATGAACACTATCTCACTCTTTGCTCTACTTTTACACTACTAATTTACTTTTTAATATTTTTATTGAAAATTAAAGTGTTTTAATGCACTGCACTGTACTGCTGCCACAAAACAACAAATATCAGTGACAGTAAACTCGATTTTGATTCTGAATCTGTGATTAAACCATAAGACATGGGAGCTGAATTCAGCTATTCGGCCCATCGAGTCTGTGCTGCAAATGATAGATGGTTGTATCATTCACTGTTGGATCAATGTTACATCGATATTAGTGAGCTGAACGGAGTCTTTGCTTTCAGAAAATATTATTAAAAATAACAAGTTTGATTTTACTCAGATGTTGGATGAAATTATTACACTCGTAAAACTAACAAAATAGGAATATTGGACATGAAATGATGGCACATAGACAATCACTGGCAAATTGTAGGGCTAACCATCTGATAGCACTTTTAAGGTATGTTGAGGAATACTGGAAACTGAGTAATCAAAGAGAACAATTTGCCATCTTGACAAATCTGTTTCACATATGAAAGTCTTCATCCTCCTTCAACTGTTACTCTGCTCATTGCTCTGTGAATAATATCATACGGAAAATAGGAACAGACAGACTTATAAATATGCGTACAGCATTTTTTACTTGGATGGACTAAGATGCATCTTGTCTGGTGGAAACTTGTCTCCACAAATCCTCTTCTGCTGGCAATGAGGATACTTGGCCAGACCCAAGTGCCTGTCATTGAACTGCCAAATTTAGCCAGGGTGTCCTCAACACCGTACTTATTTGTCATCATACTTGCCACAGACAGCTGTGGAGGCCAATTCACCAAGTATATTTAAAGCAGTTTGATCAGTTCTTGATTAGTTAGGGTGTTAATAGTTTTGGGAAAAAGGCAGGAGAATATATATATAAAAATATAGGATTGGGATTATATATCAGCTATGAATGACGTCAAATGAAGAGCGTCTGTTGGCTCTGGGCCTGTATTCACTGGAATTCAGAAGAATGAGGGGTAACCACATTGAAACCTATTGAATGATGAAAGGCGTTGATATAGTGGATGTGGAGAGGATGTTTTCTGTGGTGGAAAAGTCTAAGACCAGACATCACAGTCTCAGAATAGGGGTCATCCTTGTAGAATGGAAATGAGGAGGAATTTCTTTAGCCAGACTGTGGTGATTCTGTGGAATTCTTTGCCACAGGCAGCTGTGGAGGCCAAGTCATTAGGTATACTTAAGGCAGAGGTTGATAGATTCTTGACTAGTCAGGGCATGAAGGGATATGGGGAGAAGTCAGGAGATTGGGGCTGAGAGGAAAATTGGATCAGCTCTGACAAAATGGCGGAACAGGCTTGAGAGGCCAAATAGTCTAATTCTGCTCCTAGTCATATGGTCATTCAATAATTATGTTGGGGAGAATCACCCAGAAGAAAAAAGTGTATGACAAATCCTACTTTTGAGCAGCTAAGTTGCCACTTGGAGGAAATTTTGATCAGTCTTTTACCTCTATAATGCTGCACTCCCCCTGATTTCCTCAAGTAGTTTGCCTTATGGCTCCAGATTCCAGCATTTGCCTGTCTCATGTGTCTCTGATGTCTTGGAATTTATAATGGTCCCATCAAATCCAGGACAGTAGAGTACAGAGGCTCATTGAATCCACACCAATCATTTACCCTAACCCTAAATTGATCTCCTATTTTTATTCTCCCCACTTTCTCACCAACTCTCCCAGGTTTTTCCTCTCACCTGTAGAGTAGGTGCAATTTCATAGTTGCTAATTAATTAACCAATCAGTTTTGTAAAGAAGGATAGGAACCAGAGGAAAGTTCATTATGACATGCCTGTCAGTTTAACTTACCAATCCCATTCTGATATATCTGTCCATGGCCCTTCCACTGCTCAGATGCTAATCTCAGGTTGGAGGGGAAGCAGCTTATTTTTCATCTGGACAAACTTCAAACTGATGGCATCAATATTCATTCCTCCATCTTTCAGTAATCTCACACAACCATCTCCTTTCCTCTTTTCTATTGCTTTTTCTGGCTACCCCTCACTCCTTCTCTACTGCTCATTTGCCCATCATCTCTCTCTGGTTCCACTCCTCTTTTCCTTTCTTCCATGGTCTACTGTCCTCTCATATCACATTCCTTCTTCTACAGCTTTTAACCACTTTCTTCAATCACCTTCCAGCTTCTTATTTTATGCCCCTGCCCAGCCACCTAACCCCTCACCAGGCTTCACCTATCACCTGGCAGCTTGTACTTCTTCTGGTTTCCCTACCTTCTTATTCTGGCTTCTTCTTCCTCCTTTCCATTCCTGAAGTAGGGCTTCAGCCCAAAATGTCGACTGTTCATTCTCGTCCATAGATGCTTCCTGACTTGTTGAGTTCCTACAGCATTTTGTGTGTGCTGCTCTGGATTTCCAGCAGAATCTCATGAGTAGTTTAGTATTTAGAAATACAGCACAGAACAGGCCCTTCTGGCCCTTTGTGTCATGCTGACCTAGTAACCATTGACCTAATTATGGCATTCTGAGTGTGTGTTGCTCACTATTTTGCTCTCTGTTTGCACTATTTATTTAATTTTATATTTCTCATTGTATTTTTATGTACTGCGCTGTATTGTTTCTGCAAAACAACATAATTCACAACATGTGTCAGCAATAAGAAACCTGATGCTGATTCTGATACCTACCTACCTTTAAACCTTCAGTAATCTGTGGAAGTGCAATGTAAGATTCCTCTGTTATTCTATAGTCTTCCTGCCAGGCATTGTATATCCACTTGCAAATAAAGAAACTGCTGGAGGAAGTCAGTGTTTCATTTTGCCTGATCTGCTGAGTTTCTCCAGTCCTTCTAGTCCTGACGAAGGATCTCGGCCCAAAACGTCGACAGTGCTTCTCCCTGTAGATGCTGCCTGGCCTGCTGTGTTCCACCAGTATTTTGTGTGTGTTGTTTGAATTTCCAGCATCTGTAGATTTCCTCGTGTTTTCTCCAGCAGTTTGCAGGTTGCTCCAGATTGCAGCGTTTACCGTCTTTTGTGTCTCCATCATGTATCCCCCTTGTTGTTTTTCCTCAATTCAGCACCTTGCTTTCTCCAGACTAATTTCAATATGCTTTTTTACGTCTCTTCATAACATTCTGCTGAGTATAGCTTCTCTCCTCCAACATGGCCACTCTTTTGAAGGTCTTGATGAAGTGTCTCGACCTGAATTGTTGACTGTTTACTCCTTTCCATAGATACTCCCTCTTCCAAGATGACCACAATCTTGTTGTTGTTTGGAGACCTGCGTGCATCAATGACCTAGAGAGCTATGAAATCTGGAGTCAGGGCTTTATACTTTGGCTCTTGGTAGGGACACCCACATCAAACACGTCACAGGGCAGAGGCCAGACTAAGAATGGTCCACTTGTCCTCCAGATTCTGGGGTTTAGCTCAGGGCTAACAACCCTGACTGCTAAAAGAAAACTGTTACATAAACAGTAATGAGGCATATATCTATGCCTGAGTGCGACACTATCCCTGAGTCTCCACCTGGGATGTGTGGTTGATAGTACTGAAAATTGAGAGGAAGCTGCTGGCATGATGAATGAAGCCCTGAACGCCACCTTCATCGCTGCCATAAGGCCCAGTGCCGTAATGGGCAGTAAGTAAGAAATAGACGCTGCCTAATCTGCTCAGTTCCTCCAGCATTTTTTGAGTGTAACTCTGGATTCCCAGCATCTGCAGAATCTCTGATGTTTACCCTTTTCAAATTTCATCAGCAAACTTTTTAGCCTTTGACATTTAAACCTATTTGTTGGCATAATAAATGGAGGAATCAGAATGGGATTTCAGGAACTCATAGACTTATGGAAAACTCTGAACATCCTCTACATAGCACCATCCAGAGACAGAGAAGCAGTTTCAGCGACAGGTTACTATCGATGCAATGCTCCTCAGACAGGATGAAGAGGTCAATACTCCCCAATGCCATTAGGCTTTACAATTCAACCGCCAGGACTTAAGAACTTTTTAAAAGCTATTATTAATGCTTTTTGAGATAGTGATTTAGATGCATATCATATTTTTTTTTACTGAGTTAAGTATTGTATGTAATTAGTTTTGCTACAACAAGTGTATGGGACATTGGAAAAAAAAGTTGAATTTCCCCATGGGGATGAATAAAGTATCTATCTATCTAAATGATCTAGAAAAGACAGAGGGGAAGAAGTTGTTCCTGAAACATTAAGTGCGTGTCCTCAGCATCCTGTAAATCCTCCCCGATGATAACAATGAGAAGAGGGTATTTCCTGATGAGCTGGCTACGTCTATAATCTTCTGCTGCTTTTCTCCATCCTTTCCATTGGAGCCTCTATACCAAGCAGCAGACCAACCAGTCAGAATGCTCCAACATATCACTTATTCTTCTCTTTCAACCACTTGGTTTATCTCTGTCCTGGAGCCATTCAACGATCTTACGCTGCCTAAACGCACAATCACTGCCCCCCCCCCCCCATTAGCCAAATCTCACCTCAACATTCTTGTTCCCATAATTACGAGTTGTAGATGTATGTGAAATCCCCCCATTCCCCAAACCATTCCAGTAAATAGTCTGAATACCAACCAACATAGAGTCATTGAGTCATAGAGAAGTACAGCACAGGAACAGGCCCTTCAGTCCATCTAGTCCATGCAGAAACCATTTAAACCGCCTACTCCCATTCACCTGCACTAGGATCTTAGCCCTCCTTATCCCTACTATCCATATACATTTCTAGACTTCTCTCAAATGTTGAAGTTGAGCTTGCATGCACCACGAGCTCGCTGGCAGCTCATTCCACACTCTGACTACCCTCTGAAGTGAAGCAGGATCCCCTCATGTTCCCTTTAAACTTCCAACCTTTCACCCTTAAACCATAACCTCTGTTTGTAGTCCGACCTGACCTCAGTGTAAAAAGCCTGCTTGTACTTACCCTATCTATACACTTCATAATTTTCTATACCTAATCATTGTAACATAATCAACAAATCCATCCACCCTGGGCATTCTTTCTCCTCCCCCACCATCAGATCCAGATCCAAATTCAGATTCAGATTAATTTATCATATGTACATTGAAAAATAAAGTGAGCTACAAACAATGCAATTTCAAGTACGAGGGATGAATAAATCTGAATCTGTATATGGACATGAATTATGTGCAGGCAGAAGAGATGCAGTTGAATTCATCATCACTTTCAGCACAGATTTCCAAGAGGACCACAAACTTGATGTAGGGGTTGGAGGTTTGCATGCCTCAATGGCCCGGAGAGTTATTCTGGCTTTATGATTTGGCTCTTCATAGGTTCACCTGTACCAAACAGGTCTAACGGTAGAGGCCAGACTAAGAGTGGTCCACCAGTTCTCAAGGTTTGGAGTTTCATCTCAGGATTAACAACCCTGACTGGTCAAACAAAGCTGCTATGGAAACAGCAATGAAAAGTCTTTCTACATTTGAGTGTGACGGTATTCCTGGGTCTCCACTTACACCATAGTGAAAACCAAGAAGACAATGAAGGAAGTCCTGAATACTGCCAAGAAAGAAAGAGGACCTTCACTGTTGGTCTGAATACCAGCAGGAGTAATGGGCAGTAGGTAAGTTCAGCAGAGACATTGTGGACTAAAGGATCTGTTCCTGTGGTGTACTGTTCTATGTTCTGAGCTTTAACACAGGTACAGAGCTGGCACCTCCTCCACCCAAGTAGGGAGGAATAAACGGCAAAACCACTGAGAGAAAAGAGTTGCCTGGATTATATATTTGCTATTAAGTGAATTGAAGGGGCAATTAATAACAAAATCCTATCTTGTGCAGAAATTTTATATTTAAGTTCAGCGACCCAAGAAACACAAACAGAACAACACATGCAATATTGGAGGAACAGCAGGTCAGACAACATGTATGGACAAACTCAGCAGGCCAGACAGCAAATATGGAGATGAATAAACAGTTCATATTTTGGGCCAAGACCCTTCATCATGACTGGAAAAGAAGCAGGAAGAAGACACAAATAGATAAAATAGCAAAGAGAAACTTTAACAACTATAGTATGAACTTGAAAATAATATTTTGGATGCTACTTATTCCAGCTGCATCATAATGTGTTCTCTACACAGTGTGAAACAGGAAAACATAATGTATTCTTTATCACAGCTTGTTCTTTTCTCAGTGACATTTGTATTGCATTAGCCTACAGCTGTCAATTTGATAGATGTCCTTATATCCAGAGATTGTCTTCATCATCTTCTACTACACTGGGCTCTGCCACTTGCAAAATAACTGCAAGGCAGTTTCATATTGAACGCTGATATTTGAGAATGATTAAGAAATGGAGTGCTCCTGGGGCTCGTGGTATATTCCCAGCAGCTAAAATTAAACACTATTCTATCATTATTATCTAATATTGAGCACACTATGAAATAGCACTAGCTGTAATGTTTCTTGAAAGCACTGTGCCATTAATCATCAGAGAGTGATACTTATTCCAGATTTTGCCAAGATATACTCTTCTTTTATGTGCCCCCTAATCTTTAAAGCCTATGATTCATAGAATTTCTCAAACATCCCGTAATTTCTCTACCTTCCCCCTTCCTCTTTTCCATTGTCCATTCTGGCTCCCTTCCTACCCCTTCTCTTCTTCTCACCTGCCAATCACCTTCCCTTGGTGCTCTTCTTCCATCCCTTTCTCCACTATGGTCCACTCTCCTCTCCTATCAGATTTCTCATTCTTCAGCCCTTTACTTTTTCCACCAATCACCTCCCAACTTCTCACTTCATTCCACCTCCCACACCCACCTATTATCCCCCTCACCTGGTTTCACCTGTCACTTGCCAGCTTATGCTTCTTCCCCTTCCATCCTTCTGTATATGTATATGTCACTATATATAAACCTGAGATTCATTGTCTTGCAGACATACTCTATAAATCTAAAATAGAATCAATGCAAGACCACTCAAACTTGGGTGCTCAATCACTATTGTCTTGTTTATTATTTATTTGTAATGCCTGCACTGTTTTGTGCACTTTGTGCAGACCTGGGTAGGTCTGTAGTCTAGTGTAGTTTCTTTCTGTGTTGTTTTCACGTAGTTCAGTGTAGTTTTTGTACTGTTTCATGTAGCACCATGGTCCTGAAAAATGTTGTCTCATTTTTACTGTGTACTGTACCAGCAGTTATGGTCGAAATGACAATAAAAAGTGACTTGACTTGACTTGACTTGACTGTACAAAAGACAAAAAACCATGCAAACACAAAAAAAAATGAAACAAACAAACAAACAAACAAATAAATAAATAAATATTGAGAACATGAGGTAAATGGTCCTTGAAAGTGAGTTAATTGGCTCTGGGAACATTTCAGTGATGGGGCAGATGAAGTTGAGTGAAGTTATCTGCCTTTGGTTCAAGAGCCTGATGGTTGAGGGGTAGTAACCGTTCCTGAACCAAGTGGTGTTATTTCTGATGTCCTGTACCAGCTTCCTAATGGCAGCAATGAGAAGCGAGCTTGCCCTTGGTGGTGAAGGTCCCTCATGATGGATACTGCTTTCCTGCAACAACACATCATGTAGGTGTCCCCTATGATGGGGATTATCAAAAAGGGACACTCCTTGAGATAAACATTTATTCATTTGACCCAATCTTGCCTTTAGAAGTATAGAATCATAGAATATTACAGCACATGAACATTAATCTACATAGTTCCATCAACTTGCACCAGGATCATAGCCCTCCATACTCCTGCCATTCATGTACCTATCTAAGTTTCTCTTCTCTGTGGAAATTCAACCCACATCCACCACTTCCGCTGGCAGCTCGTTCCACACTCTCACCACCTCTAAGTGAAGAAGCTCCCCCACGTCCCCCTTAAACAGTTCACCTTTCTCAATTAACCCACAATCTTTGCCAGATTTATCTTTGGATTGTACTTAGATGAGTTGTTGCCAAGCAGTGAAAATTTGCTCAGTATTTCCTTCCTAACTATCGTGGATCAACATTGGCTTGTTGAAAATAAAACCCAAACATTATATGCCAAGTTAGCTCCATACAATTCCACAGAGATTCATGAAGCATAATCCAGGACAATTATCATGTTTTACACTCAGAGTATATTAGGTATACTCGTACTCTAGCTCGATAAGCAAATACCTAATCAGCCAATCATGTGGAAGGTTCTCAATGCTTAAAAGCATGCAGACATGGTCAAGAGATTCAGATGTTGTTCAGACCAAACATCAGAGTGGAGAAGAAATGTGATCTAAATTACTTTGACCATGGAATGATTGTTGGTGCCAGATGGGGTGGTTTGAGTATCTCAGGATATGCTGATCTCCTGGGATTTTTATGCACTAGTCTTCAGAGCAGGGATTCCTAACCTGGGGTCCATGACCCCCTCAGTTAAAGGTCGGGATCCATGGCATAAAAAAAGATTTGGAACCCCTGCTCTAGTTTTCAGAAAATGTCCAGAGAACAAGCAGAAACATCCAGTTTGTGGGAGTTCCATGGGTGAAAATGCTTTGTGAAGGAGAAAGGTCAGTAGAAAATGGCAGTTTGGTTCAAGCTGACTGGAAAGTGAAAGTTACGTAAATAAACATGCTTCACAACAGTGGTGTGCAGAAGAACACCTCAGAACACATGTGTCAAACCTTGAAGTAGTTGGGCTACAGCACAGAAGACCACAAACACATACTTGTAAATGTTTTACTCTGTCATGTTTCTCAAATATTCCACTGAGGTGAATTGGACTGTAAAGAAACTATCAATAAAGGCTATATCTGTTTGAAGGCCTAATTTTCCCTGAATCCTTAAATATCAGCTTTGGAGTTTTAATTTGAATAGTTGTGCAGATTTAAGGTTGCAAGTATTTGTTGGTGAGAGAATCCTGGCGGAACCCAAAGCCACCATTTCCCCCATTTTCTCAAAATGTTCCCGTCCCTTCCGCTGAGGCTTTCCCTGAAAAGGAAATATCAGTGACTAGTATGGCATGCAATAGATTCACACTAATTGTAGGACTCTAGGAATCTTCAGAACTCGAGGAGATACAGTTTTGCTCCTGGGATGACTTGATTCATGCCATTTCTGCATTCAAACTGATTTCTGCCAGAAAAACATCAGATAAGGAGATAATTCATGATCTTTGGTCATCTCTGAAACAAAGCAAAGAGCAAGCTTCCTTCTGTCTACAATTCTTGCTGCCTCAGTAAAGCAGCCAACATAATCAAAGACTCCTCCCTAATCCTCCCATTGGGCCAAAGATACAAAAGTCTGAAAACACATACTATCTCATCAGGCTCAAGGACAGCTTCTACGCTGCTCTTATAAGATTATTGAACTGTTCCCTAGTGCAATAAGATGCTCTCTTGATCTCACAATATCCTTGTATATTACTGTCTGCCTTCACTGCACTTTCTCAGGACCCAGCATATTAATGCAATTACAAAGAAGACCACTGGCTATATTTCATTAGGAGTTGACGAGATTTGGTATGTCACCAAATAACCTAGCAAATGTCTACAGATGTACCACGAAAAGCCTTCTTATTGTTATAGACGGGCCACTGCACAGGATCGGAAAAAAGCTGCAGGAAGTTGTAAACTCAACCGGTTACATCATGGGCACTAACCTTCCCAGCACTGAGGATATCATCAAAGGGTGATGCCTCAGAAAGGTAGCATCCACCATTAGGAACTCCCCACCACCATAACGTGCCCTCTTCTCAGTACTACTATCAGGGAGGAAGTACAAAATCTGAAAGACTCACATTCAATATTTAGTAACAGCTTCTTCCCCTCCACCAAGAGATTTTTAAACAGACAAAGAAATTTATAGTATTTGGTATGGCACTATACTGTTGCCACAAACCAACCAATTTCATGACACATATCATTGATGTTAAGCCTGATTCTGATTCTGAACTGTAACGCTTTATTCTGCATTCTTCTACTGTTATCCTCAATGTTCTATAGTAATGAGGTGATCTGTATGGATGGTATGCAACACAAAGATTTTCACTTTACCTAGGTATGTGCATCCTCCAAGAGGACCACAACGTGTTCATGGTTTGGAGCTTGTGTGCCTCAATGACCCAGGGAGCTATGCTGGCTGGAGTCAGGGCTTTGTGCTTTGGCCCTTGGTAGGGTCATCCACGCCAAACAGGTCACAAGGTAGAGGCCAGACTAAGAGTGGTCCACTGGTCCTCCAGGTTCAGGGCTTCAGCTCAGGGCTAACAATCGTGGCTGGTCAAACACATTTGAAACAACAATGAAGAATTTTTCTACATCTGACACCGACAGTATTACTGAGTCTGCACCTGGGACTTGCCAGTCTGACAGTAGTGAAAGCTGAGGGGAAGCTATTGACATGACGAAGGAAGCCTTGACCACCACCAGAGATGGAGGACCTTCATTGCTGCCCTAAACACCAGCAGCATAAGGGTCAGAAAGTAAGTGTGTGTGTGTGTGTGTGTGTGTGTGTGTGTGTGTGTGTGTGTGTGTGTGTGTGTGTGTGTGTGTGTGTGTGTGTGTGTGTGTGTGTGTGTGTGTGTGTGTGTGTGTGTGTGTGTGTGTGTGTGTGTGAGAGAGAGACAATAATAAACAAATTTGCCAATTTATCTTCCTGTAGCTTCCAGACTTTGCTGAGCACTTAGTAAAATCAGAGTCTTCATTAATAAAGGTCACCTTCCTCTCACACCACTCTAGCTTGGATTCACAAAGATTTGGATTCAAATCATAAAGAAACCAACATATTCCAAAAGCTCTAATTGATAATGTACTGAACATCTTGTCCAGGATAAGCACCAGAGTCTTCTAGTTCTGCTCCCAGATAGTATGCATTATGTCATCCATGATCTCTTAACCCACCTTCCTAACCAAGGGAAATAAATGGATTGCTTTGTCATGGAAACCATTCAGCAACAGAACTAATCTTGTCCACACGTACAGTATTTGTCTGGAATAGTCTCATTACTCTTCTGCAAAAACATTCCTTCTATATTAACTGTTAATGGCAAGATTCAAGGTTCAAGTTTGTTTGTCACGTCTACATTGAAACATACAGTGAAGTACATCATTTGCGTTTACAACCTAAAATTATGCCCAGGACCATCAGCAAGCATTGCCACACATACCGGTGCCAACATAGCATGCCCAGAATGCTCGGCAGAACAATTCAGATCACAATTAACACTAAAACAACAACAGCAAAACATGCTCTGTCCCTACAGGGACTTTAAGGAACCCTTGTCTTAAGAACCAAGGTACCAATAAAGATGATAGACAAAAGCAATGTGGTGCACAGGATCACCTGTGGAGACTGAAACAAGGGCTACGTAAACTCATTTATTGGAAGACAAACTGGTGGTAAGGAGACATGATCCACTGTCACTGATCTCAGCATGTGAAGACTGAGAAGGATACCACTTTAACTGGGACACCAAGAAGGCCAACATGAGGCACACTTGAGAAATTTTAGAAATGTGGTTCTTTTCTGATAATTCTGTACACAACATATCAAAATAGACGTCATCTATGAACCATGAGCCAATAGAATTCAAAGGTCAACTGAAGGGGAAGCCAATCAGGACTGAGGCAAACTAACAAGGGCCTATATAAAAGTGAGCCCTTCCAGAGAGAATTACTAGCAAGTGTGCAGTGAGGATGTCTCCTTGATTGGTGATAAGATGTCTGCAAGCTAATTGCAAAGCTTGGTGAACACAGCAACATCAAGCATACAATATCCTTTAACCCCAGGATGGGCACCTTCTTCAACCTCCAGCAGTCATGGACTTGGGCCTGCAGACAACAGGACATAGTTGTGTAGCAGGACTCCATTCATAATTCATTGTTCACCATGGACTCTGTCCAACTCATAGACCAGGGAAAGTTTCTAATTTAATAGCCCAACTGAAAGTGCTGAAAAGTTCTCAAGTGTCAGGCAGAATCTGAGGTAAAAGGAATGGCTAATGTCTCGGGCCATGACCTTTCACAAGAACTGCTTAAAGTTGTGAAGGCAAGAACCAGGAACAGAGGTGTGAGGTTGGGATAGAAGTGATCAACTATATTAGCACAGTTGCTGCACAAGTGGACAGGATGCTTAAGAAGGCGTATGGTGTGTTGACCTTCATTAGTTGGGAAACTGAGTTCAAGATCCATGAAGTAATGCTGCAGTTCTATAAAACTCTGGTTAGACCACACTTGGAATATTGTGTTTCAGTGCTGGTCACCTCATCATAGGAAGGAGGTGGAAGCTTTAGCGAGGGTGCAGAAATTTACCAGGACACTGTCTGGATTAGACGGCATGTCTTATGAGGAGAGATTAAACGAGCGGAGGTTTATTTCTTCGGCGAGAAGAAGGATGCAAGTGACTTACAGAGGTCTACCAGATGATAAGAGGCATAGATCAAGTGGATAGCCAGAGACTTTCCCCAGAGAAGAAATGGTTTATAAGATGGGGCATAATTTTAAGGTGATTGGAGGAAAGTATAGGGTAGATGTCAGACGTAGGTTTTCTGCACAGAGAGTGCAGGGTGAGTGGAATGCCCTCCTCGGGTGGTACAGAAAGATACATTAGCAATATTTAAGAAACTCTAAGAGTCCCTTGTGGTCACTGGGAGAACGTACAAACATTTTGCTAGCAGCAGTGGGAATTAAGCCCAATCGCTGGCACTGTAAGAGCATTATGTTAACCGTTACACTACAGTGCATATAATTCCAGTAAATAATAATCACAGTTAGTCCAAATCGGCCATATTACAGCAAATCCCTGTGGACATTCCTGTCCATCACTGCACCTCTCCAAGGTTTGCAATGAATGGGGTTCCAACAATTGAACACTATACTCCTCCTGACGGCTAATGAGTGATTTATAATTGTGCTTAGCTTCCTTGTCGCTGTCAGTTCAGCAATGTCAGCAAGTGTTTGGAAGAATACTATAGATCAGTCAGGAAGGAGTGAGGCAGCTTCTTCCCCACTCTGCAAATTTGTTATATTGGTCTTGGATGAGTGCCCTTCCCTCAAACTGACAGATTGAGCTCAGCTGCCAACTTGTGAGAAATGACTTAGGATCCATTGTGCAAGGAGGACCAGAAATCAATCTGGGTAGACCTCCATGAAGCAACTCCTGCAGCACTGGCGTTGTTTCATTTCAGGAGGATATTTGGAGAGGGATATTGCTTTGCAAGACCTAAGACTTTTCCCTTTGGATTGAAGAAGGATGGGAGGCAACTTGATAGAGCTGTAGGGGAGTATAAGAGGCATAGATTGAGTGGACAGCCAGCACATTTGATTACAGGGCAGCTGTATCATAAAGGGTTCATCTTTATGCTTGTCAAATGTCTCACCACCACTGTGGCCTTGAACATACCAGAACTTTGATTACTACGATGGGAATACGACCATGAGAATGTGATACCCCTCCAAGAGGACCACAAACATATTGTTTGGAAGCTTGTGTGCCTCAGTGACCTGGAGAGCTGTGCTAGCTGGATTCAGGGCTTTATGCTTTGGCTCTTGATAGGGTTGCTCATGCCAAACAGGTCAAAGGGTAGAGGCCAGACTAAGAGTAGTCCACTGGTCCTCCAGGTCCAGGGGTGCAGCTCCGGGCTAATAACCCTGAGTGGTCAAACAAAACTGTTATGGAAACAGCAATGAAGAATCTTTCTACATCTGAGTGTGGTGGTATTCCTGAGTCTCCACCAGGGACTTGCATGACTGACAGTTAACCGAGAGGAAGCTCCCAACATGATGAAGGAAGCTATGAATACTGCTGAAGGTGGAGGACCTTCATTGCTGCCATTGACGCCAGCGGCGTAATGTGCAAAAGAAGAAGAATGCATGAACGAATGTTAGTTGAGCAGAGGGGTGGGACTCATGAAGAGTGGTTAAAAGTGATGACTGCTTCAGGTTTTGTGGCTTGAGCTGGCGGTATGTATTAGTCCACTTGCCCCAGCATCTCATGCCATGGAGAGGGGGAAGAGAGTAAAGCAGTTGGGGAACTTGGGTGGTTTTGTGGGTCCTCAATAATGGGCTGTTGATGAACAGCCCCAGTGAGTGAATGGGAGGTATGCTGCAGCCAGACAGGCCCATACACTCCTAGTTAAGGATTTTAATGTTATTAAGACCATAAAACCATAAGATATAAGAGCAGAATTAGGACATTTGGCCCAACGAGTCTGCTCCGCCATTTCATCATGGCTGATCCAATTCCCTCTCAGCCCTACTCTCATGTCTTCTTTCCATATCCCTTCATGCCTTGGCCAATCAAGCCTCTGCCTTAAATGTACGCAAATACTTGGTGTTCACAGTGGCTTGTGGCAAAGAATTTCACAGGTTCACCACTCTCTGGCTAAAGAGATTTCTTCTCGTCTCCATTCAGAAAGAACTCCCCTCTATTCTGAGACTACGCTTTCTGTTCTTAGACTCCCCCACCATATGAATCAACCTCTCCACACGCACTCTGTCAAGGCTTTTCACCATTTAATAGGTTTCAATGAGGTCACCCCTCATTCTTCTGAATTCTAGTGAATACGGGCCCCGAGACATCAAATGTTCTTCATATGATATCCAATTATTTAATCATTTTGGTGAAACTGCTTTGAACCATCTTCAGGTTCAGCACATCCTTTCCAAGATTAGGGGCCCAAACCTGCTCACAATACTCCAAGTGAGGCCTCACCATTATAAAGTCTCAACATTACATCCTTGCATTTATATTTCTAGTCACCTTGAAATGAATGCTAACATTGCATTTGCCTTTCTCACCACAGACTCAACCTGCAAATTAACCTTTAGGGAATCCTGCACAAGGACTCCCAAATCCCTTCGTGCCTCAGTTTTTTGTAATTTCTCTCCATTTAGAAAATTGTCAACCCTTTCATTTCTTCTACCAAAGTCCATTACCATACACTTCCTGACACCAGATTTCATCGGCCATTTCTCTGCCCATTCTGCTAATCTGTCTATATCCTTCTGTAGCTTCTCTGCTTCCTCAAATCAACCTGCCCCTCCACCTATCTTCATATAGTCTGCAAACTTTGCAACAAAGCAATAAATTCCATCATCCAAATCATTGAGCTATAACGTAAAAAGAAGCAGACCCAATACAAACTCCTGTGGAATATCACTAGTTACCGGCAGCCAGTCAGAAAAGGCCCTCTTTATTCCCACTCCTTGCCTCCTGCCAATCAGCCACTGCTTTAACAACGTTAGAATTGTTCCTGTAATACAATGGCTTGTAGCTTGTTAAGCAGCCTCATGTGCTGCACATTGTTAAAGGCCTTCTAAAAATTCAAGTACACAACATCAGTCAATTCTCTTTTGTCTATCCTACTTGTTAGTTCTTCAAAGAATTCCAACAGATTTGTCAGGCAAGATTGTCCCTTGAGGAAACCATGCCGACTATGTCCTATTTTACCGTGTGCCTTCAAATACCCTGAGACTTCATCCTTAATAATTGACTCCAGCATTTTCCCAACCATTGAGGTCAGACTAACTGGCCTATAATTTCTTTTCTTCTGCCTTTTTCCTGTCTTAATGCATTGAGTGACATTTGTAATTTTCCAGCCTTCCGGAACCATTTCAGAAACTAGTGATTCTTGGAAGATCATTACTAATGTCTCCATGATCTCTTCAACCACCTCTTTCAGAACTCTGGAGTGTACATCATCTGATCTAGGTGACTTATCTAACTTTGGAGCTTTCAGCTTCCCAAGAACCTTGTCTCTCAGTATGGTAACTCCACACACGTCATGCTCCCTGACACCTGGAACTTCTACCATACTGCAAGTGTTTTCCACAGTGAAGACAGTTTTACTGCTTGGGGTAAAAGAGAGGTAAAAGAGAGGGGTAAAACAGGTGCATAACATCAGCCAGTAGAGCGGGAAAAGTTTTAAAAGGCAAGGAATCTTCAACAGTTTTTGATTCGGAGCAAGAAGGCTGCAGGTGAACGACTAAGGATTTCCAAAGCAAAGGCACTTTTACTACTCGGGGTAAAAGAGAGGCAAGACTGCACAGGTGTGTGACGTCATTTTTTTGGCAGTTTGAACGGGGCACAACTGCGCAAGATTGTGAAGGTCAGCCTCTGAGATTAGCGGAAGAGTTTAAAAAGTGAGCAAACTGAGAGGGGGGAGGTAATTTCTTCGGCAATTTGAACAGGACATGACTGCACAAGCATGTGAAGGTCAGCCTCTGAGACAGCGGAAAAGTTTAAAAAGTGAGCAGATTAATGAAGCGGACGACGGAGTAGTGGGAGACAAAGTAGGAAGGCTTTGGCTTGAGAGGCTTCGGCAAACAGAGGCTGAGGACGAGCTTGTTCCCAGTCAGGTAAGGCTGGTCAGCTCCTTTAATTAATCTAATTAACTTAGAATTAGGTCTTCTTTTTCCCTTTGGCGAATTGGTCCGGACAGACAGAGGAACAGCAGGGCTCACACAGCTAATGGTACGAGCTAACGGTTTAAAAGGTTTGTGTGTTTGGCGAGGTAAGTGGGTGAGTAGACTTATTTTTCCTTGTTTCATTCCTGTAGAATTAGGTAGCATGTCTGCAGGGTTAGTGCTTCGTTCAGGGTGTCAGATGTGGGAATCCTGGGAGACCTCCAGCCTCCCTGATAGCCACATCTGCACCAGGTGCACCGAGCTGCAGCTCCTCGGAGACCGTGTTAGGGATCTGGAGCTGCAGCTTGATGACTCACTGCTTATTAGGGAAGGTGAAGAGGTGATAGACAGGAGCTACAGGGAGGTAGCCATCCCTAGGCTACAGGGGTCAGAAAACTGGGTGACTGTCAAGAGAGGGAAGGAAAATGCCCGGTTAGTGGAGAGCACCCCTGTGGCTGCCCCCCTCAGCAACAAGTATACTGTTTTGGATGCTGTTGAGGGGGATGACCTGACAGGGGACGGCTACGGTGACCGGGTCTCTGGCACTGAGCCTGGCGCTTATGTGCAGGAGGGAAGGAGGGAGAAGAGGAATGCGGTAGTCATAGGGGATTCCATAGTCAGGGGGACAAACAGGAGATTCTGTGAGCCTGATAGAGATACCCGCATGGTGTGTTACCTCCCAGGTGTCAGGGTACGGGATGTCTCGGATCAGGTCCAGAATATTCTGAAGGGAGAGGGCGAGCAGCCAGCTGTCTTGCTACATGTTGGTACCAATGACATAGAGAGGAAAAGGGAGGAGGACCTGAAGAGAGATTTCCGGGAGTAAAGAAGGAAGCTGAGAAGCAGGACCTGCAGGGTAGTAATCTCAGGTTTGCTACCTGCGTCACGTGCTAGCGAGGGCAAGAATAGAAGGATCAGGCAGATAATTGCATGGCTGAGAGACTGGTGCAGGGGGCAGGGCTTCAGATTCTTGGATCATTGGGATCTCTTCTGAGGGAAGTATGACCTGTTCAAAGAGGACGGGTTACACTTGAACCCAAAGGGGACCAATATCCTGGCGGGAAGGTTTAATAGAGCTGTTAGGGAGGGTTTACACGAATTTGGCAGGGGGGTGGGAACCGGAATGATGGAGTGGAGGAGAGGGAAAACAGAAATAAATCTAAGATATTGAGCAGTAAAGATGTTAGGAAGGACAGGCAGGTGATGGGGCAAATTTGCAGCCATTGGGATGAGTTGCAGTGCAATCAAAGCAAAAAGTACCAAATACTGGTCTTAAGGTGTTATAATTAAATGCACGCAGCATAATGAATAAGGTGGATGATCTTGTCGTATAGCTACAGATTGGCAGGTATGATGCTGTGGCCATCACTGAGATGTGGCTAAAGGATGCATGTCTCTGGAAGTTGAACGTCCAAGGATACACAGTGTATTGGAAGGATAGGCAGGTAGGTAGAGGGGATGGCATGGCTTTATTGGTAAGAAATGATATTAAATCATTAGAAAGAGGTGACATAGGATCAGAAGGTGCAGAATCTTTATGGGTTGAGTTAAGAAATCGCAGGGGTAAAAGGACCCTGATGGCAGTTATATACAGGCCTCCTGACAGTTGCAGTGATGTGGACTACAAATTACAACAGGAAATAGAAAAGGTTTGCCAGAAGGGCAGTGTTATGATAATTGTGAGGGATTTTAACATGCAAGTGGATTGGGAAACAGGTCGGCACTGGATCTCAAGAGAGAGAATTTGTAGAATGTCTTTTTAGAAGATGGCTTTTTAGAACAGCTTGTTGTTGAGCCCACTAGGGGATTGGCTGTACTGGATTGGGTATTGCATAATGAACCAGAGGTGATTAGAGAGATTGAGGTGAAGGAACCCTTAGGAGGCAGTGATCGTAACATGATTGAGTTCACTGTGAAATTTGAGGAAGAGAAGCTGAAATCCGATGTTGTCGGTGTTTCAGTGGAGTAAAGGAAATTACAATGGCATGAGAGAGGAACTGGCCAAGGCTGACTGGAAAGGGACACTAGCAGGAAGGATGGCAGAGCAGCAGTGGCTGGAGTTTATGCAAGAAGTGAGGAAGGTGCAAGACAGATATATTCCAAAAAAGAAGAAATTTCTGAATGGAAAAAGGATGCAACCGTGGCTGACAAGAGAAGTCAAAGCCAAAGTAAAAGCAAAGGAGGGGGCATACAAGGAAGCAAAAATTAGTGGGAAGACAGAGGATTGGGAAGTTTTTAAAAGTTTACAAAAGGAAATTAAGAAGGTCATTAAGAGGGAAAAGATGAACTATGAAAGGAAGCTAACAAATAACATCAAAGAGGATACTAAAAGCTTTTTCAACTATATAAAGAGTAAAAGACAGGTGAGAGTAGATATAGGACTGAAAGAAAATGATGCTGGAGAAATTGTAATGGGAGATAAAGATATGGCGGAGGAACTGAATGAGTATTTTGCATCAGTCTTCACTGAGGAAGACATCAGCAGTATAGCGGACACTCAAGGGTATCAGGGAAGAGGAGTGTGCGCAGTCACAATTACAACAGAGAAAGTACTCAGGAAGCTGAATAGTCTAAGGGTAGATAAATCTCCTGGACCAGATGGAATGCACCCTCGTGTTCTGAAGGAAGTAGCTGTGGAGACTGCGGAAGCATTAGCAATGATCTTTCAAAAGTCAATAGATTCTGGCATGGTTTCAGAGGACTGGAAGATTGCAAATGTCACTCCTCTTGTTTAAGAAGGGGGCAAGGAAGCAAAAAGGAAATTATAGACCTGTTAGCTTGACATCGGTGGTTGGGAAGTTGTTGGAGTCGATTGTCAAGGATGAAGTTACGGAGTACCTGGAGGCATATGACAAGATAGGCAGAACTCAGCATGGTTTCCTTAAAGGAAAATCCTGCCTGACAGACCTAGTGCAACTTTTTGTACCTAGTGCAGCTCGATAACCTTCGTCTGGTCAGGGAGAGCAAGGAGGTGATAGACAGGAGGAATAGGCAAATGGTCACACCAGGGCCATGGGAAGCAGACAAGTGGGTCACAGTCAGGAGGGGGAAGGGGAGGAATCAGGCACTAGAGAGTACCCCTGTGGCTGTACCCCTTGACAATAAGTACTCCTGTTTGAGTACTGTTGGGGGGTACAGCCTACCTGGGGGAAGCAACAGTGTCCGTACCTCTGGCACAGAGTCCAGCTCTGTGGCTCAGAAGGGAAGGGAAAGGAAGAGGATGGCAGTAGTAATAGGGGACTCTATGGTTGGGGGTCAGACAGGTGATTCTGTGGACGCAGGAAAGAAATTCGGATGGTAGTTTGCCTCCCAGGTGCCAGGGTCTGGGATGTTTCAGGTCACGTCCAAGATATCCTGCAGTGGGATGGAGTACAACCAGAGGTCGTGGTACATATTGGTACAAATGAAAAGGGAAGAGATTCTGAAAAAAGCCTACAAGGGGTTAGGAAGGAAGTTGAGAAGCAGGACCGCAAAGATAGTAATCTCGGGATTACTGCCTGTGCCACGTGATCGTGAGTGTAGGAATAGAATGAGGTGGAGGATAAATGCGTGGTGGAGGGTTTGGAGCAGGGGGAAGGGATTCAGATTTCTGGATCATTGGGACCTGTACAAAAACGATGGGTTGCACTTGAATCCCAGGGGGACTAATATCCTGGCGGGAAGTTTTGTTAAGGGTACTGGGGAGAGTTTAAACTAGAATTGTTGGGGGGTGGGAACAGAAATGAAGAGATGGAGGAAGAGGCAGTTGGCTCACAAATAGAGAAAGCTTGGAGACAGTGTGTGAGGGAGGATAGGCAGGTGATAGAGAAGGGACGTCCTCAGACTGATGGTTTGAGATGTGTCTATTTTAATGCAAAGAGTAATGTGAAGAAAGCAGATGAGCTTAGAGCATGGATCAGTATTTGATGTGGTGGCCATTACAGAGACTTGGATGGCTCAGGGACAGGAATGGTTACTTCGATTGCTGAGTTTTAGATGTTTCAGGAAGGACACGGAGGGAGGCACAAGAGGTGGGGGCATGGCACTGTTGATCAGAGATAGTGTCACGGCTGCAGAAAAGGTGGACGTCAGGGAGGGATTGTCTACGGAGTCTCTGTGGGTGGAGGTTAGGAACAGGAATGTCATGATCCGGTTCATTAACTCCGCGTTCCGGCTCACAGTACGATCCGTGGACTCCTGACTCCGGGTCTTCTGGCTGTCCCTTGTCTCATTTGGGCTTAATTGTAGGCACTTGATTCTCGTCTTGGGCTGGGAATATAAGTGGCCCTGGGTTTGAGGGTGGTTGCTGGTTTATCTTGTCAGTATCCTGTCCTTGCTTCTGTGTGGGTGTGTCCTGTTGGTATCCTATCCTTGTCTCCATGGGGTAAGTCAGGTTGTCATTGCTGTTACACTGAGGCTGGACTGTTCCCTTCTGTCCCTCTGGGGCCCTGCCTGGTAACCCATGACTGGAGCCCTGCCCTGTTTGCAACTGTCTGTCTGTGTCCATGTCTTTGCTAGGTAGGTCTGGCTGTTTTGCTGCTACCTAGTGTTGGGAACTGCCTCTCTGTGTCCATGCCTTTGCTAGGTAGGTCCAGCTGTTTTGCTGCTACCTAGTGTTGGGAACTATCTTGTTGTGTTCAGTGTTCTGTGTATTGAGTCCTAGCCCTATGTCCTGTGCCTAAGGAGGGGTCCTGGCTCAGTGTTCCATGTTCCTGTCTCTCCTTTGACTCTGTTCTGTGTTCCTGTTCTCCCTTGACCAAGGTTCTGTGTTCTCATCTTGTCAATGTTCCTCACCCAGCCCAGGAGTACCTTGCCCAGCCCGGTGCTGGTATTCCCTCATCCTGTGCTGGGGTTCCCTTGTCCTGTCCAGAAGTCTCCTGTCCAGTCCTGTCCCTCACCTCGTCCTGTATCCTCGCCTTGTCCTCACCTGGTTCTGGAGTCTGAGCCGGAGTCAAGACCCAGGTTTTGGGTCCTTTTCCAGTCTTTGGCTTGGAGTCTGAGCCCAGGCTCCTAGTTCCCAGTTCCATGTCCTGGTTCTGCTATCCTTGTCAAGTCCTAGCCCAGGCCTGGATACCTTGTCTCGTTCAGGGCCTGTGTCAGGTCCAGTGTCCATTCTTCCTCACTTCCCTTGCTTCCTTTTCATGCCTAGTACTGTTCCTGTGTCTGTGTCTTGCATTTGGGTACACTCTCAATGCCCACCCTATGACAAGGAAGGGGTCAATAACTTTACTGCGTGTTTTTTATAGGCTGCCCAATAGTAAGAGGGATATCAAGGAGTAGATAGGGAAACAGATCCTGGAAAGGTGTAATAATAAGAGTTGTTGTGATGGGAGATTTTAATTTCCCAAATATCGATTGGCATCTGCCTAGAGCAAAGGGTTTAGATAGGGTAGAGATTGTTAGCTGTGTTCAGGAAGATTTCTTGACACAATATGTAGATAAGCCTATAAGAAGAGAGGCTGTACTTGATTGGGAAATGAACCTGATCAGGTGTCAAATCTCTCAGTGGAAGAGCATTTTGGAGATAGTGATTATAATTCTATCTCTTTTACAGTAGCATTGGAGAGAGATAAGAACAGACAGGTTAGAAAAGCATTTAATTGGAGTAAAGGGAATTATGAGGCTATCAGGCAGGAAATTGGAAGCTAAATTGGAAAGAGATGTTCTCAGGGAAAAGAACAGAAGAAATGTGGCAAATGTTCAGGGGATATTTGTGTGGAGTTCTGCATAGGTACGTTCCAATGAGACAGGAAAGTTATGGTAGGGTACCAGAACTGTGGTGTACAAAGGTGGTAATAAATCTAGTCAAGAAGAAAAGAAAAGCTGACAAAAGGTGCAGAGAGCTAGGTAATGTTAGAGATCTAGAAGAATATAAGGTGAACAGGAAAGAGTTTAAAAAGGAAATTAGGAGAGCCAGAAGGGGCCATGAAAAGGCCTTGGTGGGCAGAATTAAGGAAAACCCCAAGGCATTCTACAAGTATGTGATGAGCAAGAGGATAAGATGTGAAAGAATAGGACCTATCAAGTGAGACAATGGGAAAGTGTGTATGGAACCGGAGGAAATAGCAGAGGTACTTAATGAATACTTCAGTATTCACTATAGAAAATGATCTTAGTGATTGACTTGCAGCAGACTGAAAAGCTTGAACATGTAGATTTTAAGGAAGAGGATGTGATGGAGCTTTCAGAAAGCATCAAGTTGGATAAGTCGCTGGGACCAGATCAGATATACCCCAGGCTACTGCAGGAGGCGAGTGAGGAGATTGCTGAGCCATTGGCAATGATCTTTGAATCAATGGGGACGGGAGAGGTTCCGGAGATTGGAGGGTTGCAGATGTTCCCTTATTCAAGAAAGGGAGTAGAGATAGCCCAGGAAATTATAGACCAGTGAGTCTTACTTCAGTGTTTGGTAAGTTGATGGAGAAGATCCTGAGAGCCAGGATTTATGAACATTTAGAGAGGTATAATATGATTACGAATAGTCAGCATGACTTTGTCAAGGGCAGCTCGTGCCTTACGAGCCTGACTGAATTTTTTGAGGATATGACTAAACACATTGAAGGAAGAGCAGTAGATGTAGTGTATATGGATTTCAGCAAGGCATTTGATAAGATTATTGAGAAAGTAAGGAGGCATGGGATCCTAGGGGACATTGCTTTGTGGACTCAGAACTGGCTTGCCCACAGAAGGCAAGGAGTGTTTATAGACGGGTCATATTCTGCATTGAGGTCAGTGACCAGTGGTGTGCCTCAGGGATCTGTTCCGGGACCCCTTCTCTGTGATTTTTATAAATGACCTGGATGAGGAAGTGAAGGGATGGGTTAGTAAGTTTGCTGATGACACACAGATTGGAGGTGTTGTGGATAGTGTGGAGGGCTGTCAAAGGTTAGTGGGACATTGATAGGATGCAAAACTGGGCTGAGAAGTGGCAGATGAAGTTCAACCCAGATAAGTGTGAAGTGGTTCATTTTGGTAGGTCAAATATGATGGCAGAATATAGTATTAGTGGTAAAACTCTTGGCAGTGTGGAGGATCAGAGGGATCTTGGGGTCCGAGTTCATAGGACGCTCAAAGCAGCTGCACAAGTAAGACTTCATACAGTGTATTGGCCTTCATCAATCGTGGAATTGAATTTAGGAGCCAAGAAGTAATGTTGCAGCTATGTAGGACCCTGGTAAGACCCCACTTGGAGTACTGTGCTCAGTTCTGGTCACCTCACTACAGGAAGTATGTAGAAACTATAGAAAGGGTGCAGAGGAGATTTACAAGGATGTTGCCTGGATTGGGGAGCACGCCTTATGAGAACACCATCCACAAATAGCTGACGATACAACTGTCCCCACTGGAGGAAGGGCAGGACTCGCTGATGCAGGTACCGGTGTTTAGGTGTTTTAAAAGGAATAGGATGGGAGGTAGAAAAGGTGGGAAGGGGTGTGGTAGTAGCATTACTGGTCAAGGAAGTATCACGGCTATAGAAAGGGAGGACGCTGCAGAGGGAGTGTCCACTGAGTCCGTGTGAGTGGAAGTCAGAAATAGGAAGGGATCAATCTCTGTGCTGGGAGTAGTCTATAGGCCCCCAAATTGCCACTGGGACATTGAGGAGCAGATAAGCAGGCAGATTTTAGAATGGTGCAGGAAATACAAGGTTGTAGTTATGGGTGATTTCAACTTCCCTCATTTTGACTGGCACCTCCTGACTGCGAGGGGGATAGATGGGGCTGAATTTGTCAGGTGTGTTCAAGAAGGATTCCTGACACAGTATGTGGACCGGCCGATGAGAGGAGAGGCCATACTGGATCTACAAACATTTGTAGTTCTGGGTAATGAACCTGGTCAGGTGACAGACCTCTTGGTGGGGGAGCATTTTGGTTAGAGTGACCACAACTCCCTTAGCTTCAGCATAGCTATGGAAAAGGATAAAAACAGACAAAATGAGAAAGTGCCTAACTGGGGAAGGGCTAACTATGAAGGGATGAGGCAGGAACTAATGAGAGTAAATTGGAAACATATGTTCAGTGGGACATTGATAGGATGCAAAACTGGGTTGAGAAGTGGCAGATGGAGTTCAAACCAGAGAAGTGAGAAGTGGTTCATTTTGGAGGTCAAATATGATGGCAGAATATAGTATTAATGATAAGACTCTTGGCAGTTAAGGGGATTAGAGGGATCTTGAAGTCCGAGTCCATAGGATGCTCAAAGCAGCTGTGCAGGTTGACTCTGTGGTTAAGTGGCCTTCATTAATCATGGAATTGAATTTAGGAGCCGAGAAGTAACGTTGCACTATATAGAACCCTGGTCAGACCCCATTTGGAGTACTGTGTTCAGTTCTGGTTGCCTCACTACAGGAAGGATGTGGAAGCCATAGAAAGGGTGCAAAGGAGATTTACAAGGATGTTGCCTGGATTGGGGAGCATGCCTTATGAGGATTGGTTGAGTGAACTTGACCTTCTCTCCTTGGAGCGATGGAGGATGAGAGTGACCTGACAGAGGTGTATAAAATGAGAGGCATTGATCATGTGGATAGTCAGAGGCTTTTTCCCAGGGCTGAAATTGTTGCCACAAGAGGACACAGGTTTAAGGTGCTGGGGAGTAGGTACAGAGATGATGTCAGGGGCAAGTTTTTACGCAGAGAGTGGTGAGTGCATGGAATGGGCTGTCCCCCATTACTACCTCTAGCATCATTTTCCAGCAGTCTGATACCCATTCTCGTCTCTTTTAAACTTTATGTATCTGGAGAAACTTTTGGTATCCTCTTTACTATTATTATTAGCTGGCTTACTTTCATATTCCACCTTTAACTTAATGACTATTTTAGATGCCTTCTTTTGCTTTTTAAAAGTTTCCCAATCCTCTACCTTCCCACTAATCTTTGCTCTATTATATGCCCTCTTTTTGACTTTAATGTTGGTTTAGACTTGTATTGTTAGCCACAGTTGCGTCATCTTTCCTTTAGAATACTTCTTCCTCTTTGGGATGTATATATCCTATGCCTTCCAAATTGTCTGAGATTTCAGCCTTTGCTGCTCTGCTGTCATCCCTGCTAGTGTTCTTTTCCAATCATCTCTGCCCAACTCCTCCCTCATGCCTTTGTAATTCCCTTTACTCCGCTGATACATCAGACTTTGGCTTCTCCTTCGCAAATCTCAACGTGAATTCGATCATATTATGATCACTTTCCCTTAACGTTTCTTTAAACTTAAGCTCTCTAATCTATTCTGATTCATTGCAGAGCATCCATTGCAGAACCTCTAGTGGGCTCAACCATGAGCTGCTCTGAAAAGCCATCTCATAGGCTCCCTAGGAATTCTCCCTCCTGGAATCCATCACCAACCTAATTTTCCCAATCTACCTGCATATTGAAGTCCCCCATGACATTACCTTTTTGGCATGCACTTTCTATCTCCCATTGTAATTTGAGGGCCACATCCTCACTACTGTTTGGGGTCTGAATACAAATCCCATCAGGGTCTTTTCACTCTTGCAGTTCCTTAGCTCTATCCACTTCAATTCAACACCTTCTGATCCTATGTCACCTCTTTCTAATGATTGGATTTCATATTTTCCAAGAGAGCAACACCAGCCCCTCTGCCTGCCAGCCTATCTTTTCAATACAACATGTATCCTTGGACATTGAACTCTCAGCTATAAGCTATTAGGGATAATCTTTCAGCCACGATGCGGTGATGTTTACAACATCGTACTTGCCAATCTACAATTGTGCTGCAAGTTCATCTATCTTATTCTGTATACTGCACGCATTCAAATATAACATCTTAAGTGCTGTAATTACCCTTTTCCATTTGTCCACCTTTTACTATTTGGTCCTAATGAACAAAGTTTGTCGTTTGAACTGAAAGTGTTATATTTGAATGCACACAGCATAAGAAATAAAATGGGCAATCTCAAATTCAGCTACAGATTGGCAAGTATGACGTTGCGGCCATCTCTGAAGCTTGGCTAAAGGATGGCTGCCGTTGGGAGCTGAACATCCAAGGAGATATGGTGTATTGGAAAGATAGGTTAGTAGACAGAGGGAGTGGTGTGGCCCTATGTAGAAGAAATAATATTAAATCATTAGAAAGGGATGACATAGGATCTGAAGGTGTAGTCTCTATGATTTGAGTTAAGAAATGGCAAGGGTAAAAGGACCTTAATGGCAGTTGTTTACAGGCCTTCAAACAGCAGTTGGGATGTGGATTACAAACTGCAAAGCAGGATATAGAAAAGGTGTGTGAGAAGGGCAATGTCATGATAATTGTTGGGGATTTTAACATGAAAGTGAATTGGGGAAAACTAGGTCAGTATTGGACTTCATGAGAGAATTTGTAGAATGTCTAAGGGATGGCTTTTTAGAGCAGCTTTTTGTTGAGCCCACTAGGGGATCAGCTGTGCTCAACTGGGTGTTGTGCAATGATCTGGAGGTGATAAGAGCTTAAGGTTAAGGAACCCTTAAGGAACAGTGATCACAATATGATTGAGCTCACTTTGAAATTTGAAAAGGAGAAACTATGTGTCGGTATTTCAGTGAAATAAAGGAAATTACAATGGCATGAGAGTGGAATTGGCTAAGTTTGACTGGAAAGACACTAGCAAAAAGGACAACAGATCAGCAATGGCCTGAGTTTTTGCAAAATATGAGCAAAGTGCAATATAGATATATTACAAATAAGAAGTTTTCAAAGGGAAGAAGGACACTTACCTTGGCTGACAAGTGAAGTCGGAGCCAAATTAAAAGCAAAAGAGAGGTCATACAAGGAAGCCAGAGCTACTAGGAAGAAAGAGGATTGGTAAGTTTTTTTAAAAACTTTCAGAAGGAAACTAAGAAGGTCATTAGGAAGGAAAAGATGAATTATGAAAGGAAGCTGGTGACTAATAGCAAAGAAGATACTAAAAGCTTTTTTAAGTACAGTATATAAAGGGTAAGAGAATTGAGGGATACAAGACCAATTGAAAATGATGCTGGAGATATTGTAATGAGAGATGCAGAGATGGCAGAGGAACTGAATGCGTATTTTGCATCAGTCTTCACAGCGGAAGACATCTGCAGTATACTGGACATTCAAGGGTGTCGGGGAAGTGAAGTATGTGCAATGAAAATTACGACTGAGAAGGTGCTCAGGAAGCTTAATAGTCTAAGGGTGGGTACTTTTTTACACTCTACTTGGTCTTGTTCTAAAATTCAACCTTTGGACAAATTTAAGAGTTTTACTGGAACAAATTATTGGAATACAACTTCCACATAATCCAATATTATTTTTACTAGGTGATATTGAAGGGATAAAATCAAAATCCAAATTGAATAAATATCAGAAAGAATTCATAAAAATTGCATTGGCAGTAGCCAAAAAGGCTATTGCAGTTACTTGGAAAATCGGATTCATACTTAAGTATAGATCATTGGAAGAATGAAATTTTTAGCTGCATTCCACTTGAAAAAATTACTTATAATTTAAGAGATAAATATGAAATATTTCTGAAAATTTGGCACCCTTATTTACAAAAAATAGGATTAAATATATAGGTGCTCTGAAGATAAAATTATTGGTTATCTGGGGAAAGAAATAAATATACATATTAAAGCTATTATGAACTCCACGGAGCATGTGGGGATCTTCCGATATCCAGGCATTCTTTTTTCTTTCTTTTTTTTTCTATAGGAATATGTTAGAGGGGAGGGGTTAAGGGGAGGGGGGAAGGGTTGATATTTTTTTTCCTTCTGTAACCTATTTGAAAATTCAGTAAAAAAAATTGTCTAAGGATGGATAAATCTCCTGGATCTGATGGAATACACCTTTGGGTTCTGAAGGAAGTAGCTGGAGAGATTGTGGAGGCATTAACAATGATCTTTCAAGAACTGATAGATTCTAGCATTGTACTGATGACTGGAAAATTGCAAATGTTATTCTTGCTATTTAAGAAGGGTGGGAGGCAGCAGAAAGGAAACTATAGACCTGTTAGCCTGATATCAGTGGTTGGGAAGTTGTTAGAATTGATTATTAGGGATGAGATTACGGAGTACCTGGAGGCACTTGACAAAATAGGCCAAGGTCAGCATTATTTCATGAAAGGAAAATCCCGCCTGACTAACCTACCGCAATATTTTGAGGAAATTACAAGCAAGATAGACAAAGGACATGTAGTAGACATGGTGTACTTGGATTTTCAGAAGGTCTTTGACAAGGTGCTGCACATGAAGCTGCTTAGCAAGATCAGAGCCCATGGAATTACAAGGAAGTTACTAGCATAGGTGGAGCAATGGATGATCGCCAGAAAACTGTGTGGGAATAAAGGGATCCTATTCTGGCTGGTTGCCGGTTACCAGTGGAATTCCACAGGGTCAATGTTGGGATTGCTGCTTTTTACAATGTATGTCAATGATTTGGACTATAAGATTAATGGATTTGTGGCTAAATTTGCTGATGATACAAAGATGGAGGAGCGGCTAACGTTGAGGAAACAGAGCCTGCAGAGAGACTTAGATAGTTTAGGAGAATGGGCAAAGAAGTGGCAAATGTGATACAATATTGGAAAGTGTATGGTCATGCACTTTGGTGGAAGAAATAAACAGGCAGACTATTATTTAGATAGGGAGCAAATTCAAAATGCAGATTTGCAAAGGGACTTGCGAGTCCAGTGCAGGATACCCTGGAGGTTAAACTCCAGATTGAGTCGGTGATGAAGAAGATGAATGCAATATTGGCATTCATTTCTAGAGGCATAGAAATAAGAGCAGGGATGTGATGTTGAGGCTGTATAAGGCACTCGTGAAACCACACGGAGTATTGTGTGCAGTTTTGGGCTCCTTATTTTAGAAAGGATATACTGACATTGGAGAGGGTTCAAAGAAGATTCACGAGAATAATTCCAGGAATGAAAGTGTTACCATATGAGGAACATTTGGAGCTCTTGAGCTGTATTTCCTGGAGTTCAGGAGAATGAGGGGAGATCTCGTAAAAACATTCTGAATGTAAAAAGGCCTGAACAGATTAGATATGGCAAAGTTATTTCCCATGTAGGGGAGTCTAGGACAAGAGGGCATGACTTCAGGATTGAAGGATGTCCATTTAGAAAAGAGATGCAAAGAAATTACTTTAGTCAGAGGGTGGTAAATCTGTGGAGTTTGTTGCCATGAGCAGCTGTGGAGGCCAAGTCATTGGGTGCATTTAAGGCAGAGGTAGATAGGTTCTTGGATTAGCCAGGGTATCAAAGGGTATGGGGAGAAAGCAAGGGAGTGGGGATGACTGGAAGAATTGGATCAGCCCATGATTGAATGCTGGAGCAGACTCAATGGGCTGACTGGCTTACTTCTGCTCCTATATCTTATGGTCTTAAGCGCTCTAGATAATTTGTGTCTTTCTCTAAGGTACTACCCTCAACTATACAACTTGGTAGTTTGTTCCATGTGTCCACTCTCGCTGTGTAAAGAAATGCTTCCTGATGTTGTTCTGAGACCAGTCTCCACCTATAGCTCTGTGTTCTTTATAATGGGTTAATTTTGAAGTAGCAGCTGGCATCTACCTTTCTTATACCCTTAATGATTTTGAACTCTTCTATCATGTCTCTTTTCATTTTACATCTAATTAGGCTTAAAAAAAATTTAATTCTTTTAACATTTCTTTATAGCACATGCCCTTCAGACCTGGAATGAGTCTAGTCACTCTTCTCTGAACTCTCTCCAGTGCCTTTACATTCCTCACAATATGGAGACCAAAACAGTACACTATTCCCAGTGTATGGCCTCACAAGAGCATTATGCACCTTAAGGAGAACATCTCTAGACTTGAATTCCACTGAGCGCATTATATACCACAACATACTCCCTCCCTCTCTCCCAGTGTAGAGTGCCCTCCTGCTTCAAAACATCCACCATTGTCCCTATACCTAAAAAGACCAAGGTAACACGCCTGAGCAACTGGTGTCCTGTTGCACTCGCATCAATAATAGGCAAATGCTTTGAGAGACTGCTCAAGGACTACATTTGCAGCATGACATCACCCCACTGGACTCTCCGTAATTCGCCTATTGACAGAACCAGTTGACAGATGATTCAATAGCCACTGCTCTACACACCATCCTTACACACCTAGAGAGGAAGGATGCTTATGTGAGAATACTGTTCTTGGACTGCAGTTCAGCATTCAACACCATAATTCCCTCCAGACTTGACAAGAAGCTCAGTGACCTTGGCCTTCACGCTGTCTTGTGCAGCTGGATCCTAGACTTCCTATCAGATGCCTGGTAGATGGTAAGTGTGGGCTTCCTCACCTCTACCCCTCTGAAGCTCAGCATAGGTGCCCCCCTAGGGTTGTGTCCTAAGCCCCCACCTTTACTCTCTGTATACCCATGTCTTTGCCACCCACAGCTCCAATCTGCTAATTAACTTTGCAGATGATACTACATTGATTGGTCTTATCTCAAATAATAACAAGGCAGCCTACAGAGAAGAAGTCATCACCCTGACACAGTGATGTCAAGAAAACAACCTCTCCCTCAATGTTGCAAAAACAAAGCAGCTGGTTGTGGACTACAGGAGGAATGGAGACAGGCTCACCCCGATTGACATCAATGGATCTGGGGTTGAGAGGGTGAACAGCTTAAAGTTCCTCAGTATACACATCACCAAGAACCCAACTTGGTCTGTACTTACTGGCTCTGTGGTGAAAAAAGCACACCTGTGCCTCTCACCTCAGACGGTTGAAGAAATTCAGCATGACTTCCAATATAACTCGGAGTCCTGCCATGTGCAGAAGTTCGCTGATGACACGGCCATAATGGGGTGTGTCAGGAATGGACAGGAGGAGGAGTATAGGAAACTGATTCAGGACTTTGTGATATGGTGCAACTCAAACTACCTGCGTCTCAATATCACCAAGACCAAGGAGATGGTGGTGGACTTTAGGAGATCTAGGCCTCATATGGAGCCAGTGATCATTAATGGAGAATGTGTGGAGCAGGTTAAGACCTACAAGTATCTGGGAGTACAGTTAGACGAGAAGCTAGACTGGACTGCCAACACAGATGCCTTGTGCAGGAAGGCACAGAGTCGACTGTACTTCCTTAGAAGGTTGGCATCATTCAATGTCTGTAGTGAGATGCTGAAGATGTTCTATAGGTCAGTTGTGGAGAGCGCCCTCTTCTTTGTGGTGGCGTGTTGGGGAGGAAGCATTAGGAAGAGGGACGCCTCATGTCTTAATAAGCTGGTAAGGAAGGCGGGCTTTGTCGTGGGCAAAGTACTGGAGAGTTTAACATCGGTAGCTGAGCGAAGGGCGCTGAGTAGGCTACGGTCAATTATGGAAAACTCTGAACATCCTCTACATAGCACCATCCAGAGACAGAGAAGCAGTTTCAGTGACAGGTTACTATCGATGCAATGCTCCTCAGACAGGATGAAGAGGTCAATACTCCCCAATGCCATTAGGCTTTACAATTCAACCGCCAGGACTTAAGAACTTTTTAAAAGCTATTATTAATGCTTTTTGAGATAGTGATTTAGATGCATATCATATTTTTTACTGAGTTAAGTATTGTATGTTATTAGTTTTGCTACAACAAGTGTATGGGACATTGGGAAAAAAAGTTGAATTTCCCCATGGGGATGAATAAAGTATCTATCTATCTATCTATGAGTACCCAAATCCTAAGGAATTTCTACAGGGGCACAATTGAGAGCATCCTGAATGGCTGCATCACAGCCTGGTATGGGAACTGTACTTCTGTCAATCACAGGGCTTTGCAGACAGCCCAGTGCATCTGTGGATGTGAACTTCCCACTATTCAGGACATTTACAGTGACAGGTGTGTTTTTTTTTAAAAAAAAAAGGTCTGAATGATCATTTGGGACCCGAGTCACCCCAACCACAATTTGTTTCAGCTGCTATCATACGGGAAATGGTACCGCAGCATAAAATCCAGGACCAACAGGCTTCGGGACAGCTTCTTCCACCAGACCCATTAATTCATGCTGACACGATTGTATTTCTAAGCTATATTGACAGTTCTGTTGTATATCTTATTGTACATACAATTTGTTACAAGTTACTATAATCTGTACATTGCACATTCAGATGGAGACATAACATAAATATTTTTACTTCTCACATATGTGAAGGATGTAAGAAATAAAGTCAATTCAATACAATTCAATTCACCATTCTACTGGGCTTCCTTATCACTTTGTGCAATGTCTAGATATTGATAGTGATGAATGTACCAGGACATCCAAATCCCCCTCATTCAGTGTACTTTCAAACTCAAGCCCCTCCATTGTATACTTCTATCTAATATTTCTACTTCCTATATGAAATTGTTTACAGTTACTTACATTAAATTTCATCTGCCATTTATCTTCCCACATCTGGATTTTGTTCAGATCTAACTGCTGCCTGAATGTTATCAGCCTATCTCTAATTTTGTGTCACTGGCGAACTTTATTTGCTATTTATTCTGCCTCTCTGAGCTGGATCTGAAACCAATTTAGTGATCATCAAAGGATAGGGCAGCTGCAGTAGAAAGCAAAAATGTTTACAGAAATGTTTCTTAACAACAAAATGACTGATCGCAGTGGACATCCTTCTGAAGTGAGTGGAGGAAAGTTTAGGGAAGATGTCAGAAGTAGGTTTTTTTTACACAGATTGGTGGGTGTCTGGAAACGCACAGCCTGCGAAGCTTATCAAATTTGATACATTAGACCCTTTAGAACAGAGATAAGGAGGAATTTTCTTTAGCCAAAAGGTGATGAACCTGTGGAATTCATTGCCGCAGATGGCTGTGGAGGCCAAGTCATTGGGTATATTTAAAGTGGATGTTGATTGATTCTTGTTTAGTAAAGGTGTCAAAGGTTATAGGGAGAAGACCAGAGAATGGGGTTGAGAGGGATAATAAATCAGCCATGATGGAATGGCAGAGCAGACTTAGTATGCAAAGTGGCCTGATTCTGCTCCTGTGCTTTATGGTCTTGTGGTCTTATGAAGAACAAAGATGTATGTGCTGTTTACAGAAGTATTTAGGTCTATGTCCATTTGCAAGAAAGCAGAACTCACAATCTGCTACATCACTGTTCACGTACAATTTACCATCTCTACCCTCAACAGCTGGAGAATAAGTAGAATTAGATGGGGGGATAGTGAGCAGAGAGAGACAATTCAGTGTGTGTGATGCATTAGACTTAGATGGGCATGCAGATGAAAGAAATTTGGAAAGTTATGTACCTGATTGTGGACTTCAGAAAGGGTAAGATGAGAGAACACACAACAGTTCTCACAGAGGGATCAGAAGTGGAAAGGGTAAGTACTTTCAAGTTCCTTGGTATCAACAACTCTGAGAATCTATCCTGGACCCAGCATTTTGGTGCAGCTACGAAGAAGCCATGACAGCAGCTATTTTTTCATTAACAGTTTGAGAAGATTTGGTATGTCACCAAAGACACTCATGAATTTTTACAGATTTACCATGGAAAACCTTGTAATTGGTTGCATCACTGTCTGATATCAGGGAGGAGGGGTTGTGGGGCTACTCACAGGATCAAAGTATGCTGCAGAGAGTTCTAAAATTAGTCAGATCCACCACGGGCACTCAATTCCATTCCACAGTATCTAGGGCGCCTTCAAGGAACCGTGCCTCAGAAAGCTAGCGGCCACGATTAAGGACCCCCACCCAGAATATGCCTTCTCTTTGCTACCAACATGAATGTGGCACACACTCAGTGATTCAGAAACCGCTTCTTCCCCTCTACCATTTGATTTCTGAATGGACATTGAACACTACTTCACTACTTTATTTCTAATATGGCACTACTTAGTTAATTTAACTATTATATATATTTACTGTAATTCATGTTTTTTATTGCAGTATATATTGCATTGTAGCACTGGTGCAAAGACAAGAAAATTTCATGACACATACCGGTGATATTAATTCTGATTCTGTGTAAGAGAGTGGGAGTGGGGGTTACCTTGATTATAGAGAAGGTTAAAATGTGGGTAGAACATTGTAGGTCAAAGGGCCTGTACTGTTCTGTGTTCTATATTCTATGTCATCCCATAGTCATGGCAGTGTAATGATTAGCATAATGCTTTACAGTACAGCTGACCCAGGTTCAATCCTCACAGTTGCCTGTGAATGTGTGAGTTTCATCCCAGTGCTCCGGTTTTCTCTTGCAGTCCAAAACCATACCAGCCAGTCGGTTAATTGGTCATTGTAAATTGTTTCCTAATAAGACAAGGATTAAATCAGTGGATTGTCAGGTGGCACGGTACAAAGTTGGCAGATGACGTTTAATGTGAATAAGTGTGAGGTTATCCACTTTGGGAGTAAGAACAGGAAGGCAGATTATTATCTGAATAGTGTAGAGTTAGGAAAGGGAGAAATACAAAGAGATCTAGGAGTCCTTGTTCATCAGTCACTGTAGGTGAATGAGCAAGTGCAGCAGGCAGTGAAGAAGGTTAATAGAATGTTGGCCTTTATTACAAAGGGAATTGAGTACAAGAGCAAGGAAATCCTCTTGCATTTGTACAGGGCCCTGGTGAGACCACACCTGGAGTATTGTGTACAGTTTTGGTCTCCAGGGTTAAGGAAGGACATCCTGGCTGTAGAGGAAGTGCAGCGTAGATTCACAAGGTTAATTCCTGGGATGTCAGGACTGTCTTACGCAGAGAGGTTAGAGGGACTGGGTTTGTACATGCTGGAATTAAGGAGATTGAGAGGGGATCTGATTGCAACATATAAGATTATTAAGGGATTGGACAAGATAGAGGCAGGAAATATGTTCCAGATGCTGGGAGAGTCCAGTACCAGAGGGCATGGTTTGAGAATAAGGGGTAGGTCATTTAGGACAGAGTTAAGGAAAAACTACTTCTCCCAGAGAGTTGTGGGGGTCTGGAATGCACTGCCTCGGAAGGCAGTGGAGGCCAATTCTCTGGATGCTTTCAAGAAGGAGCTAGATAGGTATCTTATGGCTAGGGGAATCAAGGGATATGGGGACAAGGCAGGAACCGGGTATTGATAGTAGATGATCAGCCAGGATCTCAAAATGGCGGTGCAGGCTCGAAGGACCGAATGGTCTACTTCTGCACCTATTGTCTATAAAGTTACAGAAAAGCCTGTTCTGTGCTGTATCTCAATAAATTACAAAAAACAGCATTTCAGCTTTGCCCCATATCAGACAAAGGTTAAAGTTCCCTGATAAAATTTTCCTTCTCCTTACATTTAGTAGGTAATCAGAAGCTGGTGTGAAGGAAAGACAACTCAGCACATACTGCTTCCTACACTATTGAGCGTAACATCCTGGACAATGCTCATTTTGTGTAATGCTCCAGATTTCCAGCATATACAGTCTCCCTTGTGTATCTGTATTCCCATTTGGCTGAGAGCACAAAGTTATTCTAGACCAGAATGAATCAGAAATCTGCCCACTTTCTTTCCTCAATGCTGTGACTACGTCTCAAGCGGATTGTACTGAGAGCCTGTATGCTCTATAAATTAACAGCTTCAAATCCCACACAATTGATACTTGGTGCAATAATAACTCTCACTTTCACTTACTAACTTGGTTTAAATCCAGTGCTGACTCTAGTCTACAACGGGACATGATATGGACAATTGCCTTCAATCAAGAACTACAGAACTAAATTGTTACTGTCTCTACTTGTATAGGGAAAGGTTACATCAACAACAACTACCTCTATTTATATAGTATCTTTAACTTAAGAATATTCCTATTTTCATTTTGAAGCAAAGGAGAATGAGGTATAATATTATCGTCTGTTATGTACCCTGTCATATGATGTAGTCGATCATTGTCTTTCCATGACCATAATTGTTCTTGGTAATTTTTCTACAGGAGTGGTTTGCCGTTGCCTTCCTTTCTGGGCAGTGTCTTTACAAGAGGGGTGACCCCAGCCATTAACAATACTCTTCAGAGATTGTCTGCTTGGTGTCCATGCTCACATAACTAGGACTACTAGCTGCTCATACAACCATCCCTCACCTCCTCCATGGCTTCATGTGACCCTGATAGAGGGCTAAACAGGTGCCACACCTTGCCCAAGGGTAACCTGCAGTCTAGCAGAGGGAAGGAGTGCCAATGCACAGAATCTTTACCTAAGGTTTGGTGAATCAAGAACTAGAGGCATTGGTTTAAAGTAGGAGTGATAAGACTTAATAAGGGCAGCTTTATCCACACAGAGAATAGTCTACAAATGGAATGAGCTGCCATAGGAAGTGGTTGAGGCAGCTAATTTAACAACATCAAAAAGACACTTGAACAGGTATATGGTTAGGAAAGACTTTACAAGGGGTTTCCAAACTAGGGTCCATGGACCCCTTGCTTAATGGTATTGGTCAATGGCATAAAAGTGTCTGGGAACCCCAGGGTTAGAGGTCTAAGAGCCAATAACGAGCAAATGTGACTAAATTAAATGGGAATTACTACCTAATATGCAGAAGTGAAATCAATCAGAAACCGAAGTTAGGACATATTACCTGAATACTTGTTTACAGTATTTTCAATCATGATGGATCTGGCCTGAAACACCAATTGTTTATTCCTCACCATAGTTGCTGAGTTCCTCCAGTGTTTTGTGTGGGTTGCTCTGGATTTCCAGCATTTGCAGGATTTCCTGTGTTTATCAATTTTAATAAATAATTTTTGAGGAGGAAAGGAAGTTTATTTCCTACAACATTCCAAAGACATCTGTAGGTTCATCAGCCTCTGTAACTTGCCCCATGTGTGTAGGGTGAGTGGTAAATCTGAAGGCTGATGGGAAGTGGGGGGGGGGGCTCAGAATCTGGTTTATTATCACTGACATACAGTTCGGTGCAAGTCTTGCATCGTACTGCTGCCACAAAAAAAAAACAAATTTCATGATGTATGTGATTGATGATAAACCTGATTCCGATACGGGTCTCTATTGTGGACTGAGAGTGAGAAGGGAGCAGGGAGAGGGGAGAGTGCAAGAAGCACCAATGAAACATTCTGTAATGATCAATTAACCAAACATTTGGAATCAATTGACCTTACCTGGCATCTCAGAGCGGGGTGTGTCTGCACCTGCACCACCCACCACCTCTGGCACTCCTTCTCTGCAACCTGTTCTGTACCTGTCCTACGGTGCTCCCCCCTCGCCATTCCCAAAATCCTTTGCCCTCACCAGATTTGCAAACTCACTCTCCATTCCACATTGACAAATAGTCTTTTAGCCTTTTGATATATATCAAATATAATATATATTTGCCTCAGACATTTGCGCAGTACCGTGTGCTGTAAAATGTGTTGTTTTGCAGCAGCAGTAAATTACAATACAAAAATAATTAATGTTACATTATGAAATATATATACAAATAAGGAAGTAGTTCAGAAAGAGGGCAAAATGTGAGGTAGTGTTCATGGTCCATTCATGAATCAGGTGGTGAAAGGGAAGAAGCTGCTCCTAAAATGCTGAGTGTAGGACTTCAGGTTCCTGTACTTCCTACTTGATGGTAGTAATGAAAAGAGGGCATGTCCTGGATAGTGAAGGCCCTTAATGATGGGGATGATTGAATTTACAAACCTTTGCAGCTTTTCCCAATCCTGTGCGTTAGTGTCTCTTTATGAATGCTATTGCAACCAGTCAGAATGCTTTCCAAGGTATATCTTTGCTGACATACCAAATTTCCTGAAACTCCTAATGAATATAGCCAGTGGTGTTCCTTATTTGTAATTGCATCAAAATGTTAGTTTCAGGATAGATTTTCAGACATGTTGACACCCAGGAACCCAGGGAAAATAAAAGGGAGTTTAAAAAAAAACTGATGGAGGAATTCAATGGGTCAGGACTGCAGTTCATTCTATATACTCACCATCCCTGTGTGAAAAAGTTATCCCTCAGGTCCCTTTTAAATCTTTCCCCTCTCACCCTAAATCTATGTCCCCTAATTTTGCGCTCACCTACTCTGGGGAAAAGACAGTTACCATCCAGTTTATCTAAATCTTTCTTAATCACAAACACTTCTGTAAGGTAACACAAAAAAACTCTTGGAAAAAGACCTAATTTTTCATCTGAGTAGCATCCAACTTGACAACATGATCATTGATTACTCTAAGATCAGGTGAATTCTCACCCCTCTTTCCTTCTCACTCTTTTCATTCCCCAGTCTAGCATCTCTTTTACCCATTCTCTTCTCATCACCTGACTCTGCTGCCCGCTCTCCTTCCTTTTGTCCCATGGTCCACTCTCCTTTCCTACCAGATTCCTTCTTCCTCAAACCTTCATCTTTTTCACCTATCGCAACCCAGCTTCTCACTTCATTCCCCACTCCTGCACAGACCCATACTTTCCTCTTCACCTGGTCGTACTTTGCCAGTTTTTACTCCTTTCTCTTTGCTCATCTTCTTACTCTGGATTTTTCCTTCTTCCTTTCCAGTCCTGATGGAGGGTCTTGGCCCAAAATGTCAACTGTTTATTCCCCTCCATAGATGCTGCCTGATCTGCTGAGTTCTTCCAGTACTTTGTGACTGTTGCTCTGGGGGTCCAGCATTTGCAGAATCTCTTCTCTAAGGTCATCCCTCAATTTCTGATGTTGCATCAAATACCTGTGTTGGAGAATGCCAATGCATGTTTGACTCTTGTAAGCAGAATGGCCAGTTTACATGTTGTTAAACTCAATGGCTTGATAACTTTAAAAGAGAAGTGAACAGATAAGGGAGGAAGATTACATTAAAAGTCTTTTCTCACTTACATTCAATACTTAACCAGAGCACCATTGTAAATAGATTATCTAGTCTTTAAGCACAAATCACTGACTTCAAACAAGTAAGATATTTGGATATTTGTCCACAGGTCCGTGATGATGAGCTGCTTCTGGGATGACCACGAGAGATGTTGTGTAAGTATCTTTGTTTGTTCTTCCTTCTCCTTCACCACAATTTACAAACATAGACATGAGTCACTGCTTGCTGTCCGTCTTTTCAACCCAGGAGATGCTCCCAGTGCATAAAACTCAGTGTTTAGAATGCTAAATCAAAGAGGTTTAAACCAAAGTCAGAAACTGCAAGCTAGAAATACAAACAGAGAGATGCTGTAAACATCTGACAGGCCAGGCAGCAGCTGTGAATTGGGGAGAAAAGGCAGTGCGGGACTGAAGAGAGATGATTTACCTAACGTGTCACATTTACTAACACCGGCCCCACTCCTCATTGTACCACAGCTTCATGTTCACAGTCTTTGCAAAGTTTAAACAAGTGTGAAGAAAGCAGCATCCATTATCAAGGACCCTCATCATCCAGGCCATGTTCTCTTCTCCCTAGTAATACCATCGGCAAGAAGGTACAGGAGCCTTAGATCTCACACCATCAGATTCAGGAAGAATTATTACCCTTCAACCATCATGCTCCTGAACCAGTGTGGATAACTTCACTCACCTCAACTCTGAACTGATTCCACAACTGACAGACTCACTTTCAAGGACTCATCGACCCTTGCTCTCGGTATGATTTATTTATTCATTTGTTACAGCTCAGAGCATCAGAGTTCAGAATTCAATTTGATGTCCTCTGTAAGAAGTGTGTGTATTCTTCCCGTGACTACATGGGTTTCTGCCAGGTTTTCCAATTTCTTCCCACAGTCCATAGATGTACCAGTTAGTAGGTAAATTGGTCATTGTAAATCGTCCTGTGGTTAAGCTAGTGTTAAATAGGTGGGCTGCTGGGTGGTGTGTCTCATTGGGCCAGAAGGGCCTATTCCATGCTGTAGCTCTAAATAACTTATTTAATTTTTCTGTATTTGCACAGTTTGTATTCATTTGGATGTTGGTTGCTTGTCTGTCATTGTGTGTAGTTTTTCATCGATATTATTGTGCTTCTTTGTGTCTACCATGAATGCCCACAAGAAAATTAATCTCAGGGTTCTATACGATGAATTTGATAATAAATTTTACTTTTTAAATTTAGTATTTGAAGAACTTCTGTTTCATTTTAAATTCCCATTCACACACTGACATGTGGCAGTTATATACAGGCCTCCCAACAGTAGCTGGAATGTGGACCTCAATTACAACAGGAAATAGAAAAGCCGCGTCTAAGAGGGCAACGTTATGACAGTCATGGGAGATTTTAACGTGCAGGTCGATTGGGGAAAATCAGGTTGGAAATTGATCACGAGAGAGCTTGTTGAATGCCTATGAGATGTCTTTTTAGAGCAGTTTGTCGTTGAGCATTATAGCCAACACAGATGCCTTGTGCAGGAAGGCACAGAGTCGACTGTACTTCCTTAGAAGGTTGGCGTCATTCAATGTCTGCAGTGAGATGCTGAAGATGTTCTATAGGTCAGTTGTTGAGAGCGCCCTCTTCTTTGTGGTGGCGTGTTGGGGAGGAAGCATTAAGAAGAAGGACGCCTCACGTCTTAATAAGCTGGTAAGGAAGGCGGGCTCTGTCGTGGGCAAAGTACTGGAGAGTTTAACATCGGTAGCTGAGCGAAGGGCGCTGAGTAGGCTACGGTCAATTATGGAAAACCCTGAACATCCTCTACATAGCACCATCCAGAGACAGAGAAGCAGTTTCAGCGACAGGTTACTGTCGATGCAGTGCTCCGCAGACAGGATGAAGAGGTCAATACTCCCCAATGCCATTAGGCTTTACAATTCAACTGCCAGGACTTAAGAACTTTTTTTAAAGCTATTATTAATGCTTTTTGAGTTAGTGATTTAGATGCATATCATATTATTACTGAGTTAAGTATTGTATGTAATGAGTTTTTGCTACAACAAGTGTATGGGACATTGGAAAAAAATGTTGAATTTCCCCATGGGGATGAATAAGGTATCTATCTATCTATCTATCTATCTATCTATCTATCTATCTATAGCGGATCAGCTATACTGGATTGGGTGTTATGTAATGAACCAGAGGTGATTAGGGAGCTTAAGGTATAAGAACAATGAGGAACCAGTGATCACAATATGATTAAGTTCAACTTGAAATTTGATAGGGAGAAAGTAATGTCTGATGTAGCAGTGTTTCAATGGAGTAAGGGAAATTACAGTGGTATGAGAGAGGGGCTGGCCAAAGTAAATGGGAAGGAGATGCTGGCAGGGATGACAGTAGAACAGCAATGGAGTGAATTTCTGGGGAAAATGAGGGATGTACAGGACAGATGTATTCAAAAAAACAAAGAAATTCTCAAATAGCAAAATAGTTTAATTGCAGCTGACAAGGAAAGTCAAAGCTAATGTAAAAACAAAAGAGAGGACATACAACAAAGGAAAAATTAGTGGGAAGACTGAAGATTGGGAAACTTTTAAAAACCTACAGAAAGCAACTAAAAGAATTATTAGTAGGGAAAAGATGAAATATGAAAGCAAGCTAGCAAATAACATCAAAGTGAATAGTAAAAGCTTTTTCAAGTATGTGAAAAATAAGAGAGATGAGAGTGGATATAGGACCACTAGGAAATGATGCCAAGGTGATGGCAGATGAACTAAATGAGTATTTTGCATCAGCCTTCACTGTGGAAGACACCAGCAGTATGCCTGATGTCGTAGTGTGTCAAGGAAGAGAAGTGAGTGTAGTTACTATGACAAGGGATAAGGTACTCAAAAGCTGAAAGACCTAAGGATACATAAGTCACCTGGACCAGAGGAACTGCACTCTAGGGTTCTGAAAAAGATAGCAGTAGAGATTGTGGAGCCATTAGCAATGATCTTTCAAAAATCATTTGACTCTGGCATGATGTCAGAGAACTGGAAAACTGCAGATGTCACTCCATTCTTTAAGAAAGGAGGAAAGTAGCAGAAAGGAAATTATAGACAAGTTAGCCTGACCTCAGTGGTTGGGAACAATTTGGAGTCAATTGTTAAGGATGAGGTGATGGAGTACTTGGTGACACAGGACAAGATATGACAAAGTTAGCATGATTTCCTTCAGGGAAAATCTTGCCTGATGAACCCGTTGGAATTCTTTGAAGACATTACAAGTAGGATAGATTAAGGGGATGCAGTGGATGTTGTATATTTGGACTTTCAGAAGGCCTTTGACAAGGTGCCGCACATGAAGTTGCTTACCAAGTTAAGAGCCCATGGTACTACAGGGAAGTTACTAACATGGTTAGAGCATTGGCTGATTGGTAGGAGGCAGTGTGTGGGAAGAAAAAGATCCTAGTCATGTTGGCTGCCAGTGACTAGTGGTTTTCCGTAGGGATCGGTGTTGGGACCACTTCTTTTTATGCTGTATATCAATGATTTAAATGATGGAACAGATGGCTTTGTTGCCAAGGTTGCAGATGATATGAAGATTTGTGGAAGGACAGGTAGTTTTGAGGAAGTAGGTAGGCTGCTCAAGGACTTACACAGATTAGGAGAATGGGCAAGGAAGTGGAAAATGAAAGGAAATGTTGGAAAATGCATGGTCATACACTTTGGTAGTAGCGATAAATGTACGGACTATAAAAGTAAACTGATCAAGATTTATTTATTATTAATTCTATATTATGTATTGTATTGAACTGCTGCTACTAAGTTAACAAATTTCACATCATATGCCGGTGATAATAAACCTGATTCTGATTCAGACTATTTTCTAAATGGAGACAAAATACTAAAAACTGAGGCACAAAGGGACTGGGAGTCCTGGTGCAGGATTCCCTAAAGGTTAACTTGCAGGCTGAGTTGGTGGTGAGGAAGGTAAATGCAATGTTAGCATTCATTTCAGGAGTTCTAGAATACAAGAGCAGGGATGTGATGCTGAGTCTCTATAAGGTACTAGTGAGGCCTCACCTTGAGTATTGAGAACAGTTTTGGGCTCCTCATCTAAGAAAAGATGTGCTGGCATTGGAGAGGGTTCAGAGGAAGTTCATAAGAGCCTGGGTCTGTACTTGCTGGATTTTAGAAGGATGAAGGGAGATCTCATTGAAATGTTTCGAATGTTAACAGGCCTAGACAGAGTAGATGTGGAAAGGATGTTTCCTAAGGTGGGGGAGTCTACGACAAGAGGGCACAGCCACAGTATAGAGGAGTGTTCACTTAAAACAGAGATGCAGAGAAATTTCTTCAGCCAGATAGTGGTGAATTTTTGGAATTTTACAACAGGCAGCTGTGGAAGCAAGATCTTTGGGTGCATTTAGGGCAGAGATTGATTGGTTCCCGATTGGACACGACATCAAAGGTTATGAGCAAATGGGGTTGAGGAGGAGAAAAAAGCATCAGCCATGATTGAATGGAGAAGCAGACTCGAAGGGCTAAATGACCCAATTCTGCTCCTATGTCTTATGGTCTTATGTCTGTCCATGGTCTCTTCTACTGCTATGATGAAGCCAAACACAAAATGGAAGAGCAACCCTATTCATAGCATCAGGATGGAGGCTAACTAGGTGGAATATGATATGTTGTTCCTCCACAGAAGATGATATCTGTGTTTGGCCTCATCATGGCAGCAGAGAAGGCCATAAACAAACATATTGGATTGGTAAAGGGATGTCAAAATAAAATTGGTGGCCACCAGCAGACCTTTCCTCTTATTTTCAACAGAGTGAATGCGCTCGACAACGTAGTCCCTAATCTCTGCCATGTATCACCAATGTTGAGGAGGCTGCACCTCGGAACACTGGATATAATCGATGGCCCCGATAAACTCGCATATGATACTGATGGCATGAACTTCGATTTCTCCAGCTTCTGATAATTTCTCCATTCTCGTTCATTACTCTTTTCCTCCACCATCTTCTTGTTCTGTTTTATCATCATCATCATTAATGCAGTGTCTATGACGTGAACGATCATGGCCTTTCCATGATCAGGATGCTAACCAGGTGGTACCCCTTGCCCAAGGGCGACTTGAAGGCCAGTGGAGGGAAGGAGCACCTTACACCTCTTTTTATAAAGATGCATCTTCATCCCACCACTCTATCTCTTTTCTTTTCAGCCCCGAAGAAAGTGTTCAGCTCATAACATTGATTATTTTTCATTTCCTTAGAAAGTGCTTGACCTGCTGAGTTCTTCCAGCATGTAAGACCATCAGACATAGGAGCATAATAAGGCCATTTGGCTCATCAAGTCTGCTCCATCTTTTAATCATGGCTGATCCTTTTTACCCCTTCACAGCTCCACTCCCCAGCCTTCTCCCTATAACCTTTCATGCAGTGTCCAAACAATCTCTGCCTTAAATACTCCCTATGACCTGACCTCCACAGCAGCCTGCGGTAATAAATTCCACAAATTCAACACCCCCGGCTAAAGAAATTTCTCCACTTCTCTGTTTTAAATAGACAAACTTCTATCCTGAGGCTGTGCATTTCCAGCAACTGCAAAATCTTTTGTGTTTATGATTCGCTGCTGTATATTTAGTTCAACATTCCCGTGTCGTGACATGGTTAAACAAGGATAGACTATTGGCTGTGACGGCACTCTGCAGGAAGCCTGGTGGAGACGCTGTCTGTCTGAGATGGGTCAGGTTGTCTCCAGTTCATTCGCTTCATTCCAAGGTGCATATTAGATCAAAGCTTGAAGGAAACTCTTTTTATTGCACATTCTTGGCATCACGTGACAAGACATCAAAGGACAAGGTTTCAGATATTTGTGGAAGGGCTAGGATAGGATTCTTTAGAACAATATTCTTTTCATAATAACGACATTTAAAAGACACTTGTGCAGGTCTATGCATAGGAAATAATCAGAGGGATATGGGCCATGTGTGGACCAATGAGACTGGGTTAGTGAATCTAGGTCAGCATGGATGAGTTCATAAGCAATAGTAGGTGTATTGTCACTGACATATGGCATGATTTTTTTGTAGCAGCAATACAGTAGAAGACAGTAAAAAATTACTGTAAGTTAAAATAAAAACAAATAATAAATGGTGTAATAAAGAGGGCTAGTGAGGTAGTGTTAATGAACTTACAACAAAATTATTAAATAAATAATAGAAAAGAGAAATACGAAGGTATTTCACATGGGTTCAATGTCCTTAATGATGGCTGCTGCTTTCTTGAGGCACCGCCTCTTCAAGATGTCCTCAATAGTGGGGAGGGTGGTGTCTGTGACCAAGATCGCAGAGTCTACGCCCTCAGCAGCCTCATTCAAAGTGCCCATTTTGTGGTGTATCATGGCGGCTCTATAATAGGAAAGAGTCTTTGGTCAAGTGTTTTCAGGATAGTCAAATTCTAGCACCTTGGCGCTGAAAAGGCGCCAGGTTTTTTTAGTGCATCACGGAGTTGCAAAGCACAGAAATGGGCTCTAGTGCCCACTATGAATATTCCAACCTCTGCCCAGTTGTGCAAGGTCCTGTATTAGCTTCTCACAACACAGAGAATTTTACAGCACAAGGAGGTATTTCATAAACCAGTGTGGAGAACTCACCTCAACACTGAATTCAGAATTTTCAAGGACCTTGTATCTCTATTCCCCAGGATTATTTATTTGTTTGTTTGTTTACTTGATACCTGATTTTTTTCTTTGCATGGATGGAGAGGGTCCTTGATGATGGATGCTGCTTTCTTCACATTTGTTTAAACTTTGCAAAGACTGTACACATGAAGCTACAGTTCAGTGTCAGGAAATGTGACACGCCAGGTAAATCAGCTCTCATCAGCCCTGCTCTGCTGTGAAGCAATGCCTTTGCTCCCTGACCTGGCCTACCAGATGTTTACAGCATCTCTCTCTCTGTTTGTGTTTCTAGTTTGCAGTGTTCTGACTTTGGTTTAAACCGCTTTGATTTCGCATTCTAAACACTGAGTTTTATGCACCGGGAGTGTCCTGAATCTGATGATGTGGGACCTGAGGCTCCTGCACCTCCTTTCTGATGGGCCCCAGATGATTTATGCTGCTTCCTTGTGCCAGCGCTCTTTACTGATGTGCTCGTAGGTGGGGAGAGCTTTATCTTTGATGGACTGAGCTGAATCCAATACTTTTTGTAGTCTTTCCCATTCTCTGACTTAACTGACATGACATTTGTAAGTCTGTGGAGGAAGTGCAGTATAAAAATATCCAGTTACTATAAACTAAAAAAAAATAAATATACACTTCAAAATGAAAGGAAGAACAGGATGGGGTTCTTGGACCAACCATAAATCTAATGGCAGAAGGGAAGTACTTACTTACTGCCCATTATGCCACTGGCATTTAGAGCAGCAATAAACGTCTTCCATCTCTGTCTGACCATAATGTCGCACACTGGCATAGGATTCTTCTTTGCTGTTTCTATTACCACTCTTAGTCTGCTCTCTACCTTTTGACCTGTTTGGCTTATGGATGACCCTACCAAGAGCCAAAACATAAAGCCCTGACTCCAGCCAACATAGCTCTCTGGGTTATCGAGGTATGTAAGCTTCCAAGCCCTACAACAAAGTTGTGGTCCTCTTGGAGGATGGAGGGGAAGTGTCTGTTTCTGAATCTCCGAGTGTCGGACTTTAGGCTTGTCTACCTCCTCCCTGATGGTAGAAACAAGAAGAAAGGATGCCACAGATGACCAGCATCCTTAGTGAAAGCTGCCAACTTCTTGAGGAACTGCCTCATGAAGATGCCCCTGATGGTGAGTGGGTTGTGCCGCAGACCGACTTGCTGGGTATGTCCTGCAGCCCTGCAATTTATAATGCATTGTATTCCTTCTCTGTCTTAATCTATTTGACCAAACGTCACCTGATACATATCCCTATGGCAATCCTGAACATGTGCACTGCCTTTGCCCTGTCCATCTCTCCATTACCAATACTGAAACTTAATCCTAAATTGCCTCCAACTTCTCCAGTATGATGAAGTGTTTTTGATCTGAAGTATCAACTCTCTTTTTGCTTTCCAAAGATGCTGTCATCACTTTCTGTGGTTCTCCATTTTTTTTTCATTTTGCTTTGTCACATGCAGAACAGAACAGCTCTAAAGATGTTAACACAAATTTTATAAGTATGATTAAAGACATGAAGAGCTTTGATCACAAAAAATTCTATTATTGTAAGGATGTTACTAGTAGTATTTTAAGCTGACAACGAAACATCGTCACATATCACCAGTGCTATCCTGTTAGCAATACAACTCTTGTTTTCAGTATTGTTAATATTTTATTTGCATAATTTGTCTTCTTTTGCATGCTGTTTGTCATTCAGTCTGTTTATATAACACATAACACTAAGTGGCAGAAAACGCTGGAGGGAGTTGTGTACAGGCCACCTAACAGTAGTAGTGAGGTTGGGGATGGCATTAAACAGGAAATTAGAAATGCATGCAATAAAGGAACAGTAGTTATAATGGGTGACTTCAATCTACATATAGATTGGGTGAACCAAATTGGTAAGGGTGCTGAGGAAGAGGATTTCTTGGAATGTATGCAGGATGGTTTTCTGAACCAACATGTCGAGGAACCAACTAGAGAGCAGGCCATTCTAGATTGGGTATTGAGCAATGAGGAAGGGTTAGTTAGCAATCTTGTCGTGCGAGGCCCCTTGGCTAAGAGTGACCATAATATGGTGGAATTCTTCATTAAGATGGAGAGTGACATAGTTAATTCAGAAACAAAGGTTCTGAACTGAAAGAAGGGTAACTTTGAAGGTATGAGACATGAATTAGCTAAGATAGACTGGCAAATGATACTTAAAGGGTTGACAGTGGATATGCAATGGCAAGCATTTAAAGATTGCATGGATGAACTACAACAATTGTTCATCCCAGTTTGGCAAAAGAATAAACCAGGGAAGGTAGTGCACCCATGGCTGACAAGGGAAATTAGGCATAGTATCAAGTCCAAAGAAGAAACATATAAATTAGCAAAAAAAAAAGCGGCACACCTGAGGTCTGGAAGAAATTCAGAGACCAGCAGAGGAGGACAAAGGGCTTAATTAGGAAAGGGAAAAAAGATTATGAGAGAAAGCTGGCAGGGAATATAAAAACTGACTGTAAAAGCTTTTATAGATACGTGAAAAGAAAAAGATTGGTCAAGACAAATGTAGGTCGTTTACAGTCAGAAACAGGTGAATTGATCATAGGGAACAAAGACATGACAGACCAATTGAATAACTACTTTGGTTCTATCTTCACTAAGGAGGACATAAATAATCTTCCGGAAATAGTAAGGGACCGAGGGTCTAGTGAGATGGAGGAACTGAGGGAAATACATGTTAGTAGGGAAGTGGTGTTAGGTAAATTGAAGGGATTAAAGGCAGATAAATCCCCAGGGCCAGATGGTCTGCATCCCAGAGTGCTTAAGGAAGTAGCCCAAGAAATAGTGGATGCATTAGTGATAATTGTTCAAAACTCCTTAGATTCTGGATTAGTTCCTGAGGATTGGAGGGTGGCTAATGTAACCCCACTTTTTAAAAAAGGAAGGCTTTTTAAAAAAGGAGGGAGAGAGAATCTGGGGAATTATAGACCGGTTAGTCTGACATTGGTGGTGGGGAAAATGCTAGAATCGGTTATCAAAGATGTGATAACAGCACATTTGGAAAGAGGTGAAATCATCGGACAAAGTCAGCATGGATTTGTGAAAGGAAAATCATGTCTGACGAATCTTATAGAATTTTTTGAAGATGTAACTAGTAGCGTGGATAGGGGAGAGCCAGTGGATGTGGTATATTTAGATTTTCAAAAGGCTTTTGACAAGGTCCCACACAGGAGATTAGTGTGCAAACTTAAAGCACATGGTATTGGGGGTTATGGTATTGATGTGGATAGAGAATTGGTTGGCAGACAGGAAGCAAAGAGTGGGAGTAAACGGGACCTTTTCAGAATGGTAGGCAGTGACTAGTGGGGTACCGCAAGGCTCAACAACTGGGGTCCCAGCACTTACAATATATATTATTGATTTAGACGAGGGAATTAAATGCAGCATCTCCAAGTTTGCGGATGACACGAAGCTGGGCGACGGTGTTAGCTATGAGGAGGATGCTAAGAGGATGCAAGGTGACTTGGATAGGTTCGGTGAGTGGGCAAATTCATGGCAGATGCAATTTAATGTGGATAAATGTGAGGTTATCCACTTTGGTTGCAAGAACAGGAAAACATTATCTGAACGGTGGCCGATTAGAAAAAGGGGAGATGCAACGAGACCTGGGTGTCATTGTGCACCAGTCATTGAAGGTGGGCATGCAGGTACAGCAGGCGGTGAAAAAGGCAAATGGTATGTTGGCATTCATAACAAAGATTTGAGTACAGGAGCAGGGAGGTTCTACTGCAGTTGTACAAGGCCTTGGTGAGACCACACCTAGAATATTGTGTGCAGTTTTGGTCCCCTAATCTGAGGAAAGACATCCTTGCCATAGAGGGAGTACAAAGAAGGTTCACCAGATTGATTCCTGGGATGGCAGGACTTTCATATGAAGAAAGACTGAATTGACTAGGCTTATACTCACTGGAATTTAGAAGATTGAGGGGGGATCTTATTGAAACGTATAAAATTCTAATGGAATTGGACAGGCTAGATGCAGGAAGATTGTTTCCGATGGTGGGGAAGTCCAGAACGAGGGGTCACAGTTTAAGGATAAAGGGGAAGCCTTTTAGGACCGAGATGAGGAAAACCTTCTTCACACAGAGAGTGGTGAATCTGTGGAATTCTCTGCCACAGGAAACAGTTCAGGCCAGTTCATTGGCTATATTTAAGAGGAAGTTAGATATGGCCCTTGTGGCTAAAAGGATCAGGGGGTATGGAGAGAAAGCAGGTACAGGGTTCTGAGTTGGATGATCAGCCATGATCATACTGAATGGCGGTGCAGGCTCAAAGGGCCGAATGGCCTACTCCTGCACCTATTTTCTATGTTTCTATGTTTCTATATACAGCACTATGCAAAAGTCTTAGGCAGATACATATAGCTAACTGTATTTGTCAACATGAAGCAGAGAGGGAGGTTGTAAATCTGGCAGGAGCAAAGGATGTCGGGAATGGGAAGCGTGGAGTGCCACAGTAAGGATGTGGAGAAGGTGGCAGAAAACGTGGGCCATGGGTAAAGGGTGTTGACGCATCCAGCCCTGAGACACTAGGCTAGTTCAATTGATTCTAAGCAATTGGTTTTTTGATCATTACAGAATGTCTCTCTGATGCTCCTCACTCTCTCTCCTATCCCTTCCTCTTTTCCCAACTATGATTTGCTTCTCCCTCCCCCTCCCCCCTTCCCACCATCAGTCCATAACAGAGACCTATATCAGAATCAGGTTTATCATCACTCACATATGTCATGGTATTTTGTGTGGCTGCGGCACTGTGCAGTACATAAAATTACTGCAGTACTGTGCAAAGGTCTTGGGTTCCATAACTATATCAATGTGCCTAAGACTTTTGCACAGTACAGAATATTTTTTTCATAAATTTTATTATATATCTTGACTTCCCTCTAAATGCCTGCAAGAAAATGAATCTCAAGTTAGTATATGATAACATACAGTATATATATTTTGATAATAAATTTTATTTCAACTTTAACGTGAATAGAAATAGTTTTACTTTTCTTACACAACAACAGAGAAGCCCACAATATTCAACAGAACAGCAATAGAAAAGCAAGCCCCTTTCCTCCCTCACAACTACATGCACACACATGCCTCCAGACCTTGTCAAGCTGCCTCTGGCCATCAGCTTCCAGTGGACTAACAGACTAGCAGTCACTGGGACTCTGACTGACCCAGTGGACTCGCAGGTTCACAGTCCCAGGACTTTGGACATCAGGCCTCGATTTCCCAACTCACCGACTTGGACTTAGGCTTTGGTCTTCAAACTTCAGCATCCACATGACCAAGGACCTCATGTAGTCTGTACACACCAGCTGTGTGGTGAAAAAGGCACAACAGCACCTCTTTCACCTCAGATGGTTGAGGAAGTTTGGTCCGGGCCCTCAAATCCCAAGAGATGTCTGCAGGAGCACAATTGAGAGTAACCTGGCTGGCTGCATCACTGCCTGGTATGGTAAATGTACCTCCCTTAATCGCAGAATTCTGCAGGGAGTGGTGCAGACAGCCCAGCGCATCTGTAGTTATGAACTTCACATGATTCAGGACAATTACAAAGACAGATGTGAGAAAAGGGCGTGAAGGATCATTGGGGACCTGAGTCACCCCATCCACAATCTATTTCAGCTGCTACCATCTGGGAAATGGTACCACAGCATAAAAGCCAGGACCGACAGGCTCCGAGACAGCTTCTTCCACCAGGCCATCGGACTGATTAACTCACACTGATCTGAGTGTATTTCTATGATACATTGACTGTTTTATTTATTATAAATTACTATGATTGCACATTGCACATTTAGATGGAGAGGTAATGTAAAGATTTTTACTCCTCGTGTATGTGAAGGATGTAAGAAATAAAGTCAGTTCAATTCAATTCAATAGGACTTGCTGAAGACGCGACCCCAAACTCCAAGTCTCAAATTCTGACTCACAGACTCGCTGACGTAAGAGGTCAATGGGCCTCGTGCCTTCTACTTGCATGGACCTCCAATCCCAGGGTCGCCCACAACTCTGGGACTTGTTCACTTGGTGGGATTGGGGGGGGTGTGGTCATCAGCCCTTGTCTTCACTGGTCTTCGTCTACAGCATTTACAACCAAAAGTTCACCATGGAAATTTCTGTTCAGCTGTGTGAGCAGGGCAGAGACCTAGACTCCAACCTTATCTCTAACTCACCTCCAGTTCTGTCACTTAACCTTAAAGAAGAAGAAAGCTCTTAACTCCGAGTGGAATCATCGGGACGCTGTCGTGATAGCGTTTTTTTTTTTAGCAGGCTTTCTTGTTTTTACGAGGCCGAGTTGCTAGCGTAACGCTCAACCCAGCATGGATGGAAAGCATGCAAGGGAGCCGGCTGGATTCGAACTTGGGAGCCTTCGCTCTGAAGTCCGGCGCTGATGCCACTACACCAACAGTTGGCATCACATTAGATTCAAGATGGCGGCGCGACGCAGCTTGCAGTGGCCACTCCGGAGCTGATTATCTGTTATTTGTGAAGCGGGGTGCTGTGCGCAATCATCGGTTGAAAATGGACGTGGGAGCACAGAGGAACATCTGGAAATCTCCAGGAAGACCTTCTTCGTTGCTGCTGTTGCTGTGAGGTCCGGGTCTCTGGTGGGAAGAACAGACCCCCAGACCTTGGGGTCGCGTTCCGATGGCCGTTGGCGGGGGCGTCTTAATACGCTCGGCAGAGGATGGTGCTTGGTGAAGCTGTGCCGGAGGGGATGGTCGGAGTTTCGAATGTCTCGGAATCCACTGCGGTCAGGTTGTTTTCATTGTGTGCTGCATCTGCGAGGCTGGGTCTGGTGGTGCCGTGGAAGTCCATAGCGGGGGTATTCCCTTCTGTCACCTGCGTGGGATGATGTGTCAATCGGGATGCTGAGGACTTGTGGAAACTGTGTGGTGATTTCTTTCGAACTTACAGTTTTTTAACATCTTTGGACTATTTTTACTGTGCCCATGGTCTGTTTTTTATCAATTATTCTATTGTTTGCAATGTTGTAACTATATGTTGTAACTATGTGGTTCTGTGCAGGTCTTGTAGCTTTAGTTTTTGGTCTTGTTTTGTCTGGTGGATTTGGAGCTCCTTTCCGGGGAACATGCTAAGACGGTAGCACAATATTAATATGCAGCAGCCTCTCCGGACTCTGGATTGGGGATTGCAAAACGTTACGTGGATTTTCTGGTGTAGTCTGTTTTGTCATATGCTTTCATGATATCATTCTGGAGGAATGTTGTCTCATTTTTTAACTGCATTGCATTTGTGGTTTTAACTGAACCTGAATAAGCTGACCTCTAACTTCCTGCTCCATCCCAAAACCCATCCCTGCAAACCTAAAAGTCAACTAAACCTGAGCCAGGACCTCAATGGACTTAATGGGCCTCAGTGGACTTGCAGCTTAGTGGCTACTGAGTGTATTTCTGAACGATTGTGGTCTTCTGCTGTTGTAGCCCATCCACTTCAAGGCTCAATGTGTTGTGCATTCAGAGATGCTCTTCTGCATACCACTGTTTCAATGTGTGGTTATTTGTGCTACAGTCACCCTCCTGTGAGCTTGAATCTGGCCATTCTCCTCTGAGCTCTCTCATTGACAAGTTGTTTTTGCTTTTGGAACTGCTGCTCACTTAGATGTTTTTTGCTTTTCTCACCATTTTTTGTAAACTCTAGAGTCTCTAAAAGATCAGATTTCTTCCCCATTCTGATGTCTGGTCTGAACAACAACTGAACTTCCTGACCATGTCTGCGTGCTTTCCTACATTGAGTTTCTGCCACATGATTGGCTGATGAAACATTTGCATTAACAAGCAGGTGTACCAGTACACTTAATAAAATGGCCAATGAGTGTGTACTCAAACATGATGACGGTTGGGGTTAAAGCTTGATGGCAACTGTATTAACCAACACTAATACAGAGAGCAGAGTCCACAACTTACAAACATTTCTGACACACCCAACGCCACATCCATCAGATCTGCTATTTAAATGTCACACATCAGTTAATGACATTCAGTTCAACTTTACTGATGTCCCATTTTATTATTTTCAAGCATCATTTACATCTTTGGCACTGCTGGATTATTATGTAGAATTGTTATTTTTTCAAAAGTTGTTCTTTTAATTTAACTTATGATGTTTACAATGTTTACATCATTATCTATATGTGTATTTTTTAGAATTGTGATACAGTTGATTCTGTACTTTTCTGGAAGCTTCTCAGTTTTTCTGCAGCAGATGTAAAATCACCAGAAAATGGCTATTTAATAAGTTAGTTGTTATCACTGAAATGTTATCTCCAGTCTGAATATGAGACAACCATGACTCATTTTTTTCTTGTCTTTCTTTATTCATTCTTATTCTTAGTGACATTTAATAAAACAACTCTAATCACCAAATTCTGTACCTCATTCTTAATTTCGGAAGAAGCTGTAGATGAGGGGTTCCCAACCTTTTTTTATGCCATGACACCTACCATTAATTGAGAGGTTGGTGGATCCTAGGTTGGGAACCCCTGCTCCAGATCAGTATCACCAGATGCAATAGCACCATCCATGAGTTAGTTGGCAGCTCCGTTGTCTGTGAGGATATTGTGATCAAGATCCACTGAAGAGTAGTCAAATGTTTTGGCTTCCAGCATGATGCTGGGGTGGGGGTGGGGGGGGGGGGCTGCTTTGTTAAAGCAAATGAGATGTTAAAATAAAACTAACAGGCATAGGTTCAAGGTTAAAAGAGATCTGTGGGACAACTTTTTCCACATGGGGAGTGGTGCATATTTGAAAAAGATGCCAGAGGAAATGATGGAAGCAAAAACAAATAGAACATTTAAAGGCCAATTGGATGGGTACATGAATAGGAAAGGTTCAGAAAGGGTAAGGGCCAAACATGCAGCATGGGGTCAGCTCAGCTAGAGAACTTGGTCAGCATGGATGAGTTGGGCTGAAGGGCCTGTTTCTATACAGATCCAAACTGCACTCTCAGGTGAACATAAGAATCATAAGACTACCTCAAAGAGCAGGTGTATTTTCCTCAAAGCCCTTCCACAGTGAGTGCCCTAAAGCATTCTACTTTCAACACAATGATAGGACAGTGACGCTGGTAAAAGTTTGGTCTACTTGTGTCCCTTAATTGGCTCGGACTGAACGAGCCACTTGTATTATTCTCAGTACAGATTCCCAATGTGATACAAAGCCCCAGCTACACAAGGGAGGATGGTAAGTTGCTTCTCTGAACCTAATGGGTTCTTTATGATGATTCTATAGTCTAATGCTCACCATTACAAGTTAGTTCCTGTCAGATTCATTTAACTTTTTAAAAACTCCCAGCTGTCACAGTAGGAAGTGTACTTGTGTCCTCAGCTGAACATACCAAGCCATTGAATACTTATCCAGCAATGCAGCTGCTGTGATATTGAACCCAGTACCTTCTCTGGCAGAGTGATGTCCATCCAAAACAAACTTCCTCACTTAATCTAACTTCTGCTCATGTATGGCTTTTGAAAATCAAAACCTCTGACATTAGAATTGTGCCCTATTTTGTTTGGCATTGTAGGGGCACTTTTATGAATCTGGGCAGCAACGAAGAGGAGCTGCCTGTTGGTAGAGAGCATCAGACACTTGGCTTGAAATTGATGTTCCTTTCCCAGCCATTACCTCAGCTGGCCTCATCTCCCTCCGGAACCCTGTATAATTCCTCAATTTGGATGTTTTGCTAGTGAGTCTCCCTGTTCACTTGCCAACCCTTGTTTTTCTCTTATCCTTCCTCTGTCTTTCCTTTTTCATTGAATTCTAAATGGTCAGTCAAAGTCAAAGTTGGCTTTATTGCCATCTGCACAAGTATGTGTATGCACAGGTGCAATGAAAAACTTACCTGCAGCAGTGTCACAGGCACAGGGCTTCACATAAGCAGCATTCACAAGAAAAGAAAAAATGAAAGAAATTATACACAATTATTACAATTATAATGACAAAGTCAAAATAAATTTATTTTTAAAGAATCAGAATCAGGTTTAACATCACCGGCATACGTCATGAAAATTAATTGTCTTTGTGGCAGCATTAAAATACAATACACAATAATAGAAAAGCATGGATTACAGGAAGTACAGAACATGAACTTCTACAAGTGGTAATAAACCCATCTTTGACTTTGACTGGCCATTTAGAATTCAATGAAGAAAGAAAGACAGAGGGAGAATAATATAATAGTTAAATAAGTAGTACAAAATAAAACAATAGTGAGGTAGTGTTCATGGGTTCAATGTCCATTCAGAAATCAGTTGGCAGAGGGGAAGAAACTGTTCCTGAATTGTTGAGTGAGTGCTTTAAGGCTTTTGTACCTCCTTGCTGATGGTAACAATGAGAAGAGGGCATGACATGGGTGATGGGGTCCTTAATGATGGATGCTGCCTTTTTGAGGCATCAGTCCTTGAAGATGTCCTGGATACTACAGAGCCTCGTGCCTGTGATGGATCAGATTAAGTTTACAATTCTCTGCAGCTTATTTTGATCCTGTGTAGTACCCAACTCCCCACCCCTACCAGATGGTGAAGCAACTAGTTAGAATGCTCTCCATGGTAACATACCAAATCTCCCCAAAGTCCTAATGAAGTACAGCCACTGTGGAGCTCTTGTTGTAACTGCATTGATATGCGAGTCTGGGATAGATTACCATATAAAACCATATTTACAGTAAATACAAAGAAACACAATTGAATCGATGAATAACTAAACACAAAGACTGAAAAACAACCAAACTGAAAAAGACAACAAACTGTGTAAATGCAAACAAAAATAATAATAATCGCAATAAAGAGGAAATTGAAAGACTCTGGAACATGACCAGGGTATACACGGTGCTCCAATCGCAACACAATAACATTAAACAATAAGGCCTACATAGCAATATTTATGTACATTTTAAGAAAGCCATTATATGAAACACCACTACAATAGTCAAGAAGGTTCCTAGCAATTGAGAAATAAGCGTGCTTGGCTATGTCCTTACCTCAGGTTTTACCAGCTGGAGCTGAAAAAAATAATCAGAATCAGGTTTATTATCACCGGCATGTGACATGAAATTTGTTAACTTAGCAGCAGCAGTTCAATGCAATACATAATCTAGCAGAGAAAGAAAAATAAAATAATAAAAAAATAAAACAATAACAAATAAACAAGTAAATCAATTATGTATATTGAATAGATTTTTTTAATATGTGCAAAAACAGAAATACTGTATATTAAAAAAGTGAGGCAGTGTCCAAAGTTTCAATGTCCATTTAGGAATCAGATAGCAGAGAGGAAGAAGCTGTTCCTGAATTGCTGAGTGTGTGCCTTTAGGCTTCTGTATCTCCTACCTGATGGTAACAGTGAGAAAAGGGCATGCCCTGGGTGCTGGAGGTCTTTAATAATGGATGCTGCCTTTCTGAGACACCACTCCCTAAAGATGGCCTGGGTACTTTGTAGGCTAGTACCCAAGATGGAGCTGACTAGATTTACAACCTTCTGCAGCTCCTTTTGGTCCTGTGCAGTAGCCGCTCCATACCAGACAATGATGCAGCCTGTCAGAATGCTCTCCATGGTACATCTATAGAAGCTCTTGAGTGTATTTGTTGACATGCCAAATCTCTTCAAACTCCTAATAATATAGCCACTGTTATGCCTTCTTTAAGACTACATCAATATGTTGGGACCAGGTTAGATCCTCAGAGATCTTGACATTGAGGAACTTGAAGCTGCTCGCTCTCTCCACTTCTGATCCCTCTATGAGGGGTATGTGTTCCTTCGTCTTACCCTTCCTCAAGACCACAATCAGCTCTTTCATTTTACTGACATTGAGTGCCAGGTTGTTGCTGCGGCACCATTCCACTATTTAAATAATAAACAATAAATATTGAGGACAGGAGATGAAGAGACCTTGAAAGTGAGCCCATAGGTTGTGGAAACTTTTCAATGATGGGGCAAGTGAAATTGAGTGAAGTTATTCCCTCTGGTTAATGATGGTTGAGTGGTAATAAATGATCCTTAAACTGGTAGTGTGGGTCTTGAGGTTCCTGAACTTCCCTCCTGGTGGCAACAATGAGAAGAGAGCATTTTCTGCATGGTTCAGTCCATAATAATAAAAGCTGCTTTCCTGTGATAATGCTCCATGTACATGTATCCACTACTTTTTGCAGCATTTTCAATTCAAAGGCATTGGTGTTTCCGTACCAGGCCATGATACAACCAGTCAATATACTCTCCACAGCACATTTAGAGAAGGTTCTCAATGTTGATATGGCAATTATTGATCAAACCCTGAATGGGAGTTATATACAGGCCTCTGAACAGTAGCCAGGATATGGGCTACAAATTACAATGAGAGATAGAAAATGCATATCAGAAGTGTTCCGTAGCTGTTTGTGTTAGGACAGCTTATTTTTATGTTGTATGTCACTGATATGAATGATGGAATTGATGGCTTTGTGGCCAAGGTTTGCACACAATACAAAGAAAAGTGGAGGGGCAGGTACTATTGAGGAAGCAGAGAGACTGCAGAGGACTTATCAGAACAACGAGCAAAGAAGAGGCAGATTGAATATAGTTTCTGGAATTGTATGGTCATGCACTATGGTAGAAGGAATAAAAGCAAAGACTATTTTCTAAATGTGATGAAAGTTTAAAAGTTCGAGTTACAAAGAGGATACAAGATGGCGGCACGACGCAGCGCGCAGCTGCCACTCCAGGAATGAATATCTGTTACCTGTAAGTAGGGGCCGCGTACAATCCTGATTTGATGGAGACGGACCTGTGAAGCACGGAGGAACATCTGGTGAAACTTTTGAAATGCCTGTTTCGCTGCCGCTGCTATTGTGTGATCGGAGAAATCTCCGGGAGGAAGGCCCCGAATCCTCGGCTTTGCCTGTTGCTTGGCGGCCGGTGCCGGGGTCGAAGCGCTCAGCAGAGATGGTGCTCGGTGTCGGAGGCTCGAAGTTTTCGGACGGACTCAGAGTTGGCTGTGGTTGGAGCTTCCAAAGTGCTGTATCAGCAAGCTGTAGCGCTGGAGGTTCATGGCAAGAAGAGTTTTTCTTCCTTCTACCGTCTGCGTGAGATGATGGGCTATCGGGACTTTTGAGACTTCCTTTTAAACCGTGCATGGACTGCTCTTTATCAGATTACGGTATTGCTTTGCACTGTTGAAACTATGTGTTATAATTATGTGGTCTTTGTCAGTTAGTCTTTTATCAATTATGCTATTGTCTGCACTGTTGAAACTACATGTTAACTATAACTACGGTATATGTAACTATGTGGTTTTGTGTATGTCTTGTAGCTTTAGGTTTGTCTGATGGGTTTGTAGTTCCTTTCCGGGGAATGTGCTAAGACGGTAGCGCGATATCGATACGCAGCAGCCTCTCCAGACTCTGGATTGGGGATTACCAAACGTTATGTGGTTTTTCTTGTGTGGTCTGTTTTGTGCTTTTTCATGGTAATCATTCCGGAGAACGTTGTCTCATTTTTTTTTACTGCATTGTATTTGTGGTTTATAAATGTCAATAAACTAAATCTGAATCTGACATGGAAATCCTCGTGCAGAATTTCCTAAAGGTTAATTTGCAGGTTGAGTCACTGGTGAGGAAGGCAAAAGTATTCATTGTAAGCGTTCATTTCAAGAGGACTAGGATATAAAAACAACAATGTAGAGCTGAAGCTTTATAAGGCACTGGCGTGGCCTCCAGCAGTTTTGAGCAATTTATCTAAGAAAGGATATGCAGACATTGGAGAGGATTCAAAGAAGTTCACAGAAATGATTCTGGGAAAGAAAGGCTTATCAAATCGGGAGCATTTGATGGCTCTGGGCCTGTAGTTGCTGTAAGTTAGAATGGGGGGATGGGTAGGGTGTGGATCACTTTGAAACCTATCAAGTATAATTCGGCTTTGCTGCAGCGGATGTGAAAAAATGTTTCCTATAGTGAGGGAGTATAGGACTGGACAGCACAGCCTCAGAATAGAAGGAAATCCATTTAGAATTTCTTTAGCCAGAGGGTGGTAAATCTGTGCAATTCATTTCTACAGGTGGCTGTATTTACATCAGTGAATGATACATTACAGTGAGAAGGCAGGAGAATGGGGTTAAGAGGAAAATGGATCAGCTAAAAAGAAATGACAGAGCAGACTCAATGGCTGACTGGCCTAAATCTGCTCCTATGCCTCATCAACTACTTTCACCAAATTCTAAGGAAGTTGAAGTGGTGTTGTAATCTTTGTAATGACACTTCATGGTGGAGCCAATATAAATTCTCTCAAAGGATAACACGGAGGAATTTAGAGCTGTTGATCCTCTCAACCTCTGATTCCGCGATGAGGACTGGCTCAAAGACCTCTGCTTTGTTCCTCCTGAAGTCAGCAATCAGCTCCTTGGTCTTACTGACATTGTGTAAGAAGTTGTTGTTGTGGCACCACTGAAACAGATTTTCAAATTTACTCCTATATGTTGATTTGGCACCATCAGACTTAGAAATATAGAAACATAGAAAAACTACAGCATAATACAGGTCCTTCGGGTCACAAAGTTGTGCCAAACATGTCCCTACCTTAGAAATTACTAGGCTTACCCATAGCCCTCTATTTTTCTAAGCTCCATGTACCTATCCAAAAGTCTCTTAAAAGACCCTATCGTATCCGCCACCACCACCATTGCCGGCAGCCCATTCCACACACTCACCACTCTCTGAGTAAAAAAACTTACCCCTGACAACTCCTCGGTACTTACTCCCCAGCACCTTAAACCTGTGTCCTCTTGTAGCAACCATTTCAGCCTTTGGAAGAAGCCTCTGACTATCCACATGATCAGTGCTTCTTATCATCTTATACACCTCTATCAGGTCACCTTTCATCCTCCGAAGAGAAAAGGCCGAGTTCACTCAACCTGTTTTCATAAGGCATACTCCCCAATCCAGGCAACATCCTTGTAAATCTCCTCTGTACCCTTTCTATGGCTTCCACATCCTTCCTGTAGTGAGGCGACCAGAACTGAGCACAGTACTCCAAGTGGGGTTGGACCAGGGTCCTATATAGCTGCAACATTACTTCTCAGCTCCTAAATTCAGTTCCATGATTAATGAAGGCCAATTTAGAAGATTATAAGGCAAATAGGAAGGAACTTAAGAAGGAAATTAGGAGAGCCAGATGGGGCTATGAGAAGGCCTTGGTGGGCAGGATTAAGGCAAACCCCAAGGCATTCTACAAGTATGTGATGAGCAAGAGGATAAGATGTGAAAAAATAGGACCTATCAAGTGTAACAGTGGACGTCATGGAGAGATTGTCTACGGAGTCTCTGTGGGTGGAGGTTAGGAACAGGAAGCGGTTAATAATTTTACTGGTTGTTTATTATAGGCCGCACAATAGTAACAGGGATATCGAGGAGCAGGTAGGGAAACAGATCCTGGAAAGGTGTAATAATAACAGAGCTGTCGTGATGGGACATTTTAGTTGCCTAAATATCGATTGACATCTCCCTAGAGTGAGGGGTTTAAATGGGGTGGAGTTTTTTAGGTGTGTTCAGGAAGGTTTCTTGACACAATATGTAGATAAGCCTACAAGAGCAGAGGTTGTACTTGATTTGATTTTGCAAAATGAACTTGGTCAGGTGTCAGATCTCTCAGTGGGAGAGCATTTTGGAGATAGTGATCATAATTCTATCTCCTTCACAACAGCATTGGAGAGAGATAGGAACAGACAAGTTAGAAAAGCGTTTAATTGAAGTAAGGGGAATTATGAGGCTATCAGACAGGAAATTAGAAGCTTAAATTGGAAACAGATGTTCTCGGAAAAGTACGGAAGAAATGTGACAAATGTTCAGGGGATATTTGTGTGTAGTTCTGTATGGGTATGTTCCAATGAGACAGGGAAGTTATGGTAGGGTACAGGAACAATGGTGTACAAAGGCTGTAATACATCTAGTCAAGAAGAAAAGAAAAGCTTACAAAAGGTCTATCCTTCCCACTGCCTCTGTAAAGCAGCCAGCATAACAAGTCAAAAATATATAACAATAACAACAGTATAAAAATAAGCCAGCAGCCAGACACCTCCCAATGTGGACAATCTCTCCTCTCCCCCTTTCCAGCGAGCAGAAGATACAAAAGCTCACCAGGTTTAAGGACAGTTCCTATCCATCTACTGTAAGACGACTAAATGGACATCTTACATGAGAAAGATGGACTCTGGATATCTCTAACAACACCTCGTGAACTTCGCACCTTATGATCTACCTACTCTGCACTTTCTCTGTAACTTAAACTTGTGTTCTGAGTTCTGTTAACTGCTTTTGCCCAGGTACTACCTCAGTGTCCACGTGTTCTGAAATGATCTGCATGGATGGCAAAAACATGTTTTTCACTTCAGTACATGTGACAATAATAAACCTATTGCCAATTACCAACTTCAATTATCTTTCTGTTTCCTAAGCCAGTGATTAAACAGCTCCACTCCCAAAAGCGACCCTGATGCAATATCACTTCTGTTGTCTTAGCAGTTAATCAAAGAGAATGACAGGATTGAGTTTTGATATCTGCTTGCATTTATTTTATTAAGCTGTGAATGAGAGCTGGTCCCTGCATATCTGGCGTTGCAGTGGTCTCAGCCATACAGAGCCAACTACTAACAGGGACATACACAGGGTCGGGAAGAGATGGCAGAAGTATTTTCATTTCAATCAGTAGCCCTCGACAAAATGCTGAATTGATCTTCCCCTGCAGTTGTCCACCCAGCTGACCCTGTAAAACACGAGTGAAAGGAACAATCAGAGACTGAAGGGACTGCAGGTTTTTGACTCTGTTGTCTAACACTTCATCTGGCCAATACAGAAATTTGGAGAGGGAAGAGCAAAGAACCAGATACTGTGGTGTGTGTGTGTACTGACAACACAGGTAGAACAAGGATAGAGTTTCAGTTGAAGATATTTGAGCAGCTTGAGATCACTGAGTTGCTATCTGAAACGCATGTATGTTGAAGTGTTCTATACATGGCTGAACAATCAATGTGAGAGATGTGGGTTTGAATTTGTGGGTACTAGCATCAGTATTGGGAAGGAGGGAGCAGTTCCAATAGAACAGGCTCCACCAGACCCATCATGGGGCCAGGGCCCTGGGGAATCGTGTAACAAGTGCCGTGGATAGGCTTCAAATGAAATGGTAGCAGTGGTGTGGGTTCAACAGACTGGGAAAGTAAAGATAACATAAAAGGAGAAGAGAGCACAGGAGAGATTAGAGGTGCCTCCTGCATAAAAAGTAAGATCTAGTTCAGAAAGTTATAAGAAATAAACTTCAGGCAACATGGAGACAAATTTGAGTACAGCGGTGGTGAATACAGTACTAACTCAAAAGAGTCTGGGTTGTAGCCAAGGATGATGAGTTTATTTAGTCTTTTTGCATCACCAGCACTGAACTGCTCCCGCAACGTAAGGCAGCAATAAGACTGCACTTGACACAACAGACTGGTAAAAGATCTCCATCATCCAGCGGCACACTTTGAAGGATCTCAGCTTCCTTGGGAAATAGGGTCTGCTAATCTGCTTCTTGTATACAGCCATGGCGTTGCTGAAGGAGGTGAAAAAGAACCCAAGGGCAACAGCCAAAGACCTCCGGAAATCTCTAGAACTTGCTGAAGTTTCTGTTCTTGTGTCCACTAGAAGAAAAACACTGAACAAGTCGCCACTCAGCCTCTTCCATCTCCAAAAAGAAAAACCCTAGCTCTTCAATCTATCTTCATAAGACATGCTCTCTAATCCTGGCAGTATCCTGGTAAATCTCCTCTGCACCCTGTCTAAAGCTTCCACATCCTTCTTAAAATGAACAATATAACCATTCCTAATACACAGCCTATAGATTCACTTTGAAATATTCTACAACTGAGTATTATTTAATTTTAATTTGCAAGATTTGTCTTCTTTTCCACAATGATTGATTGTCAGTCTTTGTTATTTAGAGTTTTTCATAAATTCAGTTGTATTTCTTTATTTTCCTGTAAATGCCTGCAAGAAAATGAATCTCAAAATAGGATATCATAACATATTTGTACTTTGATGATAAATTTACATTGAATTTTGAACTTTGAAGTGTGCACAGTACTGTGCAACAGTCTTACGGCCATAAATATCATTGGGATGCCTAAGAATTTTGCCCAGTACTGTATTTGTCAACATGGAGTGGAGAGTGAGTTTGTAAATCTGGCAAGAGCAAAGAATGTTAGGAATGGTGAGGGTTGAGCTCCAGAAGAAGAGTGTGGAACAGGTGGCAGAGAAGGAGTGCCAGGGCCAGGGGGCTAGTGCGTGTGCAGACATACGAGAGAGGTAATTTGCTTCCAAACAATTGATTTATTGATCATTGTCTTTCTGGTGCTTCACACTCCCTCCCCTCTCCTTTCCCCTTTTCCCATCCATGATTCCCCTCTCCCTGCTCCCTTCCCACTTTCAACCCACAATGCAGTCCCATATCAGAATCAGGTTCCTCATCACTCGCATACATCATGAAACTAGTTTTTTTTTGTGGCAGCAGTACAGTGAAATACATCAAATTACTACAGCACTGTGCAATAGCACTGGAGAAGTGACCAGTTCTGCAGTAAAATCCTCAGCAAAACAGAATGTCACTCTGGAGATGGTTTTGGCCAGTGCCTATCCTTGACAGCTCAAGAGTGAAGCCCACCATGTCTCTTTCTCAACTCCAGCCAGACAATCTCAAAGCAATGCCAAATGTACTTCCTAAAAACTCTGCTTCTACTCCGCCCCTCCCCACAGTGACACCCACACCCTCCTAAATCAACTAGTTCCAACATTTGTTTTGAGAGGCATCAAAGCTCCTTGGAATAGGGACAACAGGCTGATCTGGGATGATTTCTGAAAGTTCAGCAGCAGGAAGGTCTGTTCCCAACTTTACTTTGTGCAACCTTTGCCATCTGTTTTCGCTAAACTTAAAGTGCACACGGAATATTGGTTGCCCTCACCGGGGACATACATTTGATGCAATAGCATTGCTCAGCTTTAATCCAAGAGCAAATAATTCAGTTAAAGATTTATTTCACACAGTGTTACCAATTAAAGGTCAAAGTGAAACAGGGACAGCCTAAGTTTGAGCTCAAAAAGTAGTAGATTCAGCCCACTCCAGCACGGGTAAAGCCCCCGCACCTTTGAGTACATCTACATGGAGGAATATCACAGGAAAGGAGCATCCATCATTAAGGACCACACTGTCCAGGCCATGCTGTCTTCCTGCTGCTCACTTCAGAAAGCGGGTCCAACAGCCTCAAACCCCATATCACCAGGATCTGCAACAGTTATTACCCCACAACCATCAGGCTCTTAATCAGATGGAATAATTTCAATCAGCTTCACTCACCTCAACAGCTACGGACTCCCACAAGCTATGGACTCAATTTTAAGATCTCTTCATCTCATGTCCTCAATATTTATTGTTTTTGTTTTCTTTTGTTGTGTTTTCTGTGGGTGCCTGAATGAAAATGAATCTGAGGATTGTACATATATGCTGACATACTGCATGTACTTTGATGATAAATTTACTTTGAGGCTTTTTGAACTTTGAGGAGTAAAATTATCAAGATTCCATTCACCATAGAAAGCTTTCTATCTGGATGCAAAATGGATTGGTATGGCAACTGCTCTACATAAAACTGCAATAAACTGTAGAGAATCAAATCATAAGATCATTAGACATAGGAACAGAATTAGCCAATTGGGTGATAGAGTTTGCTCCGCAATTTCTTCATGGATGATTTATTATCCTTCTCAACTCCATTCTTCTGCCTTCTCCCTGTGACCTTTGACACACTTACTATTTAAGCCTTCCCTGGTAATGTTACATTGATTACTACATCACTGATACTTCATGCTGAGCTCATCAATTTCATCAACTTTGCCTTTAGCTTCCATCCTGCCCTTAAATTCAGTTGGTCCAGTTTGGACACCTCCCTCCCCTCTCTCGATTTCTCTGTCTCCATCCCTGGAGACGAACTGTTGACCGACATCTTTTATAATCCTACCAGATCCCACATTTATCTTGACTATACCACTTCTGACCCTGTCTCCAGTAAAAATGCTATTCTTTTTTCTCAGTACTTTTGTCTCCACTGCATCTGTTCCACGATGAGGCTTTCCCTTCCAGGATAACAGAGATGTCCTCCTTCTTCATAGAACAATGTTTCTCTTCCTCCACCATTAATGCGCCCTCACCTACATCTCATTCATTTCCCAAACATCTGTCTCACTCCATCTTCCCACTGGGATGGAGCTCCTCTAGTTCTCGACCACCACTCCATGAACCTCCGTGTCAAACACATCATTCTCCACAACTTACACCATCTTCAATGGGATCCTACCAGCCACCCTTTCTCTGCTTTCTGCAAAGATCACTCCCTCCATAATTCCCATGTTCATTCAACCCTTCCAACTAATCTCCCTCCTGGCATGTATCTCTACAAGCATGGGAATTGCTTGTAGAGATTATATGCCGATTCACCTCTTCCCTCACCACCATTCAGGGCCCCATGCAGCCCATCCAGGTGAGGCAACATTTCACCTGCAAATCTGTTGGTGTCACCTATTGTATCCAGTGTTCCTGTTTCGGCCTGCTCTACAATGGTAAGACCCGGCATAAGTTGTGGGAATGCTTTATCAAGCACCTCCATTCCTATCCCCATTCTCATTTTCACATGTTGGTCTATGGCCTCCTCTTCTGCCATGATGAGGCCACTCTCAGGGTGAAGGAGCAATACCTCATAATCCGTGGAAAAAGAAAGTAGCTGAAGAAGAAGGAATCTAATAGGAGAGGACAGTGGACCATGGGAGAAAGAGAAGGAGGAGGGGCACCAGAGAGAGATGATGGGCCCATGAAGAGAATGGAAGGAATGAGAGAGTGACCAGAATATGGAATGGAAAAAGAGAGATGGGGTGGAGGGGGAACAAATTATTGGAAGTTGGAGGAATAAATTTTTGTCCCATCAGGTTGGAGACCACCCAGATGGAATATAAGGTATTGCTTCTCCAACCTGAGAGTGGCCTATCATGGGCACAGAGGAAACAATGGATCCACATCTCTGAATGGGAGTGAGGCGTGGATTTGAAATGGATGGCTTCAGAGAAGTTCTGTCTTTTGTGGCGGACAGAGCGAAGTTGCTCGATGAAGCAGTTCCTCAGTGTAAGCAACACACACAAAATGCTGGAGGAGCCCAGCAGGCCAGGCAGCATCAACGGAAAAGAGTGCAGTGGGCGTTTCGAGCCGACCTTGAGACCCTTCACCTCAGGTCTTATTGATGTAAGGGAGACTAGGAATCAGAATCAGGTTTATTATGACTGTGAAATTTGTCATTTTGTAGCAGCGGTGCAAATGCAAAGACATAAAATTATAATAAATTACAAGAATATATACAGTGGACACATTGGAAGCAGTACATCTTGGTCCAATTAAGCATCTGCTCCAATTAGCTGACGTTTCATGGAAATAGTTAATAACACGTATTAAAAATCAAGGCAGTACTATAAAACTATATTTTCTAATAGTTATCAATGGAAGAATTGATCTAAGTGCACACAGCCATGTTCTTTTGATTGAGTGTAAATGAACATCAGTACTGATACCTGGTGCAGATAATGGGCCGCCTTCATACAATGCTTTTGATGATATCATCCCCAAATCTTTATTTTCATTGTACTGTTCAAGATGGTTATTGATACCTTCAAATTCTTCATAGATCCTAATTTGTTGAAGTATTGAAATTGTTTCATTTTCATTCCCAGCTGTTTCCGGGAACTCCAAGCCTGCATGCTTGAAATGGACGTGTGAAAAACTATTCAGCAATGTCTTCCTGCTTCTTTCTCATCAGTGACAAAAATCATTGCTTTTTATACAGAAACATGTACATTTGAAGTTACTTAAAAGCTGGTCATTCTGAGAAGGGTGTCTAACAGCCATCCAAAAGCATGCAACTGACACTAGGTATAAATTGTTTAACAACAGTCTCCTATCCCAATTAATTGGCAGTATCCCAAATAAACAAAAGGAACCCCGTCTATTTTCTCGATTAGTTTTTGTCCTTTGAGAGTTCTCCCTGATTAACCAATGGCCAACTAATTACAATCTACTGTAGATAATGATGTGGTATTCACGAGTTCATGGACAATTAAGAAATATGATGGCAGAGTGCAAAAACTGTTTCACAATTGATGGTTGACAGAAGATTGTGACTAATTGAAGAATAATGTATATGAGTGATTGCTGGCCAGTGTGGAAATGATGGGCCGAAGGGCCTGTTTTCATGCTGCATCTCTCTATGACTCTAATTTGCAATAAAAAAAGATTTCAGCTTTGCCATATCACACATTATGTTAATGTTTTAAGGTGCAACACAGTAACGTGTAACTAGTGTATCACTGAACAGCGTCAATGATCAGGGTTCAATTGCCACTGTTGTCTATAAGAAGTTCGTACATTCTCCCCATGACCACATGAGTTCCGCTGGGTGCACTGGTTTCCTCCCATCTTGCAAAAGGCTTTCAGGTTTGGATTAGTAAATTGTGGGCATACTATATTGGCTCCAGAAGCATAGCGATACTTGCACATTTTCAAATTGTATTGGTTACTGGTGCATTCCACTGTATGTTTTGATATACATGTGACAAATAAAGCTAAAATTTAAAATAGCTAACCTTTATGTTGTTGAGCCATGAAGCGATACAGCACAAAAACAGGTCCTTTGGAGCTATTGAGCACATCTACTTGGAGCTCTGTTGTAGGAAAGTAGCATCCAACATCAGGGACCCCCACCACCAGATCTTGCTCTCTTTTTCCTGAAGAGAATACAGGAGCTTCAGGACTCACACTGCCTGGTTCAAGAACAGTTCAACCATCAGACTCCTGAACCAGAGTGGATAACTTCACTCACTACAACCCTGAACTGATTCCACTTCCAAAGACTCTACAACTCATGTTCTCAGTATTGTTTATTAACTTGTTTTATTATTTGCACAATTTGTTATCTTTTGCTCATTAGATGATTGTCATTCTTTGTTATGTATGGATTGTCATAAATTCTATTGTATTTCTTTATTTTCCTGTAAATACCTGCAAGAAAATGAATCTCAGGATTGCATATGGAATGAGATTGCTAACAACACCACTATTGTTGGCTGAATCAATGCTGCTGACAAATCAGCATATTGGACAAAGATTGAAAATCTGGCAATAACCTCTCACTCAATGTCAGCAAGACCAAGGAATGGATTATTAACTTCAGGAGAAGGAAACCAGAGGCACATGAGCGAATCTTCATCAGGGGATCAGAAGTGGAGAGGGTCACCAACTTCAAATTCCTCAGTGTTATCATTTTAAAGTTCTGTCCCGGGTCCAACAGTTAGGTGCAATTACAAAGAAAGCACAGCAGCACTGCTTCTTCATTAGAAGTTTGTGATGATCAGTATGACATGTTAAACCTTGACAAACTTCTATAGATGTGTGGTGGCAAGTATATTGACTGGTTGCATCACAGTCTGATATGGAAACACCAATGCCCTTGAATGGAGAAACTTACAAAAAGTAGTGAATACATCATGGGTAAAGCCTTCCCACTATTGAGCACATCTACTTGGAGCTCTGTTGTAGGAAAGTAGCATCCAACATCAGGGACCCCCACCACCAGGTCATGTTCTCTTTTTGCTGAAGAGAATACAGGAGCTTCAGGACTCACACCACCAAGTTCAGGAACAGTTATTACCCCTCAACCATCAGGTTCTTGAACCAGTGGGATAACTTCACTCAACTTCACTTGCTCAATCATTGAAACATTCCCACAACCTGTGGACTCACTTTCAAGGACTCTTCACCTCATGCTCTCGATATTTATTGTTTAATTATTTATTTTTTTCTTTTGAATTTACAGTTTGTTGTCTTTGGTGTGACTGCAAGAAAACTAATCTCAGGCTGCATATGGTGCCATACATGTACATTGATCATTTTACTTTGAACTTTGAACATAGTTGATATCAAATTTACTTTGAACTTTGACGAAGGGAGAAAATTGTGGGTCTAGCATTACCTAAAAGTAAAGTAAATTAACAATTCAAACATTTTTAACAGAGCTAAACTGGTAGGAGAGAATCCTAAAGGCAGCTTCTCATTTGCACCTCCGGGATTGAAGAAAGACTTTTCACTTTCACCTGCGTCCATTTGTTGGTCTGGTGTATATTTCTAATGCATTTATTACAGATTTACAGGATCGTCTGCACAATATGTGCAGTCTTTAAAACTGTGATTCACTCCTCTTGACTCACGCATATGGAATGCAATCTTTATTCCATCTGTATCAGCACGTTGGGTGAGGCTGGAGCCACGGATGAAAGAGGAGAAAGGAAAGAAGGAATTTGCATCTACACAGTCCTTGCTGTGAGGGGAGGCCACCCCAACGTCCTAGCAAAGTTATCTGTTACATCATGCTGAAAGGCAGGAATCACAACAGCCAATTGACACACAGTGAGCTCCCAGTATCAGCACTCTAACAAGAGTAGTAATGTTATCAGAGGAATAAAATTGGCCAAGATAACATGGTTTTGTTTTCATACTCACTAGAGATTCTGCAGATGCTGGAAATCCAGAGCAACACACACTAAGTGCTGGAGGAATTCAGCAGGTCAGGCAGCATTTATGAATCAGAATCAGAATCAAAATTTAACTATTATATGTATATGAATAATAAATATATATATATAATAGTTAATTTAAATACATAGTGCAAAAATAGTGTGTTTGTGTTCATGAATTCAATGTCCATTCAGAAATCTGATGGCAGGCAGTCTCGGCCCAAAACATCAACTATCTATTAATTTCCATAGACGCTGCCTGACCTGCTGAGTTCCTCCAGCATTTTGAGTGTGTTTCTGGAGAAGAAGCTGTTCCTGAAACATTCAGTGTATGCCTTCAGGCTCCTGTACCTCCTTCCTGATGGTAGCAATAAGACAAGGTCATGCCCTGGGTGATGGGGAGCCTTAATGATGGATGCCACCTTTTTGAGGCATTGTCTTTGGAAGGTGTCCTGGAACACCTTTTTCAAAGATGCTGGAGAGACTAGTTGCCCTTGATGGAGCTGACTGCAGCTACTTGTGCAGTAGCCCCCCACTAACCCCACCCCCATACCCGACGGTGATGCAGCCATTTAGAATTCTTTCCATGATACATGTGCAGAAGCCTGTGAGTGTCTTTGCTGACACAACAAATTTCCTCAAACGCCGAATGAAATATAGCTGCTGCCTTTGTAACTTCATCAATATGTTGGCCCCAGAGATGCTGACACCCAGGATTTGAAGCTGCTCATCCTTTCCATTTCTGGTCCCTCTATGAGGACTGGTGTGTGTTCCCTCGTCTTATACTTTCTGAAGTCCATTATGAGTTCCTTGGCCTTATAGAGAGTAGTCAACTGTGTAAATCTATGTGTGCTGTGCAAATTTTCTTCAGGCACCATGGTAGCACAGAGGTAATTATAACTCAGAGTTCAATTCCAACACTATCTATAAGGTGTTTGTATGCTTTCTCCATGAGCCATGTGGGTTTCCTCCAGGTGCTCCGGTTTCCTCCCGCAGTCCAACAACATACCGGTTAGTAGCTTAATAGTAAATTGTCCAATGATTAGGCCAGTGTTAAATAGGTGGGTTCCTGGTTGGTGTGGCCTGTTTCACACTATTACCTTTAAATAAATAAACAGTTGTCTTCTTGTTGAAGGGTCTTGGTTCAAAACATTAACTGTTTATCCCTCTATAGATACTGCTTGACCTGCTGGGTTCCTCCAGCATTTTGTACTCTTCCTCGCCAAAAAGGATGCTGACTAGGAGGAAGTGTTGATGTCTGACATGGATGATTCCAACTCTAACCGTGACACATTCCTTCAGCTCTGTCACGTCCAATGTCGCCAATAAAAATGACTAAGTGGCAAAGATGCCATAAGATCATAAAGATCAAATTTAGGAGCAGAAGGTGTGGAACAAGGTTCCACACGGTAGGCTTATTCAGAAAGTCAGAAGGCATGGGATCCAGGGAGGTTTGGCCAGGTGGATTCAGAATTGGCTTGCCTGCAGAAGGCAGGGGGTCGTGGTGGAGGGAGTACATTCAGATTGGAGGGTTGTGACTAGTGGTGTCCCACAAGGATCTGTTCTGGGACCTCTACTTTTTGTGATTGTTTTTAACGACCTGGATGTAGGGGTAGAAGGGTGGGTTGGCAAGTTTGCAGATGACACAAAGGTTAGTGGTGCTGCAGATAGTATAGAGGATTGTTGAAGATTGCAGAGAGACATTGATAGAATGCAGAAGTGGGCTGAGAAGTGGCAGATGGAGTTCAACCCGGAGAAGTGTGTGGTGGTACACTTTGGAAGGACAAACTCCAAGGCAGAGTACAAAGTAAATGGCAGGGTACTTGGTAGCGTGGAGGAGCAGAGGGATCTGGAGGTACATGTCCACAGATCCCTGAAAGTTGCCTCACAGGTAGATAGAGTAGTTAAGAAAGCTTATGGGGTGTTAGTTTTCATAAGTCAAGGGGTAGACTTTAAGAGACGCAATGTAATGATGCAGCTCTATAAAACTCTAGTTAGGCCACACTTGGAGTACTGTGTCCAGTTCTGGTTGCCTCAGTATAGGAAGGATGTGGAAGCATTGGAAAGGGTACAGAGGAGATTTACCGGGATGCTGCCTGGTTTAGAGAGTGTGCATTATGATCAGAGATTAAGGGAGCTAGGGCTTTACTCTTTGGAGAGAAGGAGGATGAGAGGAGACATGATAGAGATGTACAAGATATTAAGAGGAATAGACAGAGTGGACAGCCAGTGCCTCTTCCCCAGGGCACCACTGCTCAGTACAAGAGGACATAGCTTTAAGGTAAGGGGAGGGAAGTTCAAGGGGGATATTAGAGGTAGGTTTTTTATTCAGAGAGTGGTTGGTGCGTGGAATGCACTGCCTGAATCAGTGGTGGAGGCAGATACACTAGTGAAGTTTAAGAGACTACTGGACAGGTATTTGGAGGAATTTAAGGTGGAGGGTTATATGGGAGGCAGGGTGTGAGGGTCGGCACAACATTATGGGCCAAAGGGTCTGTAATGTGCTGTACTATTCTATGTTCTATGAATTAGGCCATTTGGCCCATTTTGTGCTCTCTGCTACTAAATAAGGTCTCATTTTTTAATTCTCCCCTCTCATCTGTTACTGGAGTGATATATCTCTCTCTCTTGCTTGTGAGAGAGAGAGCTTCTCTGAGATGTTGACATGTTGGGATGCACAGTAGTTTCTGACGCACTCGAGTTCATGATCACTGGGATGCTTTGCGATTGAATGCATAGTGGGTGCTGGGGGAGTGGTTGATGCTTTTGCTGGAACAAGTGGGGGAAGAGAGTTGATGCTTTCACTGCTGTTTGTGCATGGGAAAGTGGGGGGAGGCTTTGGGGTTCCAATGTTTTCTGTAATTCATTCATTGGGGTTTTGATTCTGTTTCATTGGTGTCTGCAAAGAGTAAGGATTTCAGGGTGCATACTTTATACATTCTCTGATATTAAATTAAATTGTTGAACCATTGAACCACAGATGTTGTTTGACCTACTGAGTTCCATCAACATCTTATGGACATTGCTCAAGGTTTGCAGCAAATGCAGTCTCACTCACACCACAGTCATGATACTGGCCCTGATATTAGGGTATTGTTGTTTGATCCAGCACACTGAAACAATAAGTCAGATTCTCTAATATGGTGTGGTGAGCATGGCAGGAAGTGGACTTGTGATCCATTGGGATGGTATACCTGGTGTTGTCCATCTGCAGTGGATCTTAAAGCAATATTGTTTACTGAATTACCAGTGGCTGTGAATGCGCATTTCAGCTGTAATATTCCTAAATGGGAATATTTGATGATTCCCTTTGGAGCTTTCTGGCGCCATCCTGTCTACAACCCAACTTCCAGCAACTCACAGCATGGGAGTAATAGAAAGTAGATGGATATTTCCAATAAATAGAAGAATTTTTATTTTTATCTTCATTCTCTGATAAGTTGTCTTTGATTCACACTGGTTCCCCCCCCACCATCTCAACTTGCTAGACCTCTTCGAAGTGCAGCTGAGAGTTAGGCACTTTGCTCTAGGATTAACACATGCAATTAATGCACACATTGCTCTAGGACTGAAGCCACACGCGAGCCAGGCTGGGAAAGAATGGTTGTATCTAACCCTGAGAGACACTGCGACCAGATGGTGCAGACTGCTACTTCATCGTCACCACTCAGGATAATTATTTTCTAATTCCAGAATTATTTAAATTCCACAGATGTGAAGCTGGGATTTGAACTCATGCCTCTGGAAGATTATACAGTCTCCTGCTCATTTTCCCAGAATTTTCTCGGATATTTCCTTATGTGACTAGGTGTCAAACTATGTCTGATCTACTGAATGCCTTGGATTGTTTTACTCATTATAATTTGCCTCACAAATGCATGTCCTTGTTGGTGCTGTGGCTGTTATATTTGCCAATCCATACATTTCAAATTTGTTTCAGCACAATTATTCAGAAACCCTTAACATTTTCAGACAGTGGAATGGACAAGGAGTGTTCAAATAACTTGGGTGAAAATAAATCACCTTTAATCTCCAGGCCATAGCATTGCTGATTTCTCTCTACGTTCAAACACAATACTTGAGATGTAATATGAGACATCTCCTGAGTTAGAGGGAAAGGTTGAATTTGTTAGGACTTTATTCCCGAGACTGAAGAAGACTTGTCTTAGATGTTTTACTTCTGATCACAGGACCTTGTGGTACATTTGCAATGAAAAATACAATAAGCCTGGTCCACTGGCTTATTGGCAAGACCAATGACAGGAGAGCTGTGTGAATCGGTTGTAGCAATCATTAAGACTCATGCCGTGGGCTTGTCTGTTCCAGTAGTCCAGGGAGAGAGGCAACAGAGATGGTGCAGTGTGGTACCCATGTTGGGTTGTGGGCTGGCCCTTCCTAACGGTGCTGCCCTCCAGTGTTCACTCGATAGGCGACAAGCTGGATTGCATGCACATGTATGTTTGTCTGCGGACAACTGAGAACTACTTGTTCTTGGCGAAAGCACCCATGCACCGTCGATTTACAGGACATATCACTGAGGGACTTGGGATATATGTATTCTTTTTTGTCACTGTAAGACAACAACATGCAGTTATAAAGAAGGCAAGACTGCGGCTCTACTTCATTAGGACTTTGAAGAGATTTGGTATGTCAACAGATACACTCAAAAACTTCTATAGATGTACCACGGAGAGCATTTTGACAGGCTGCATCACTGTCTGGTATGGGGGGGCTATTGCACAATACCGAAAGAAGCTGTAGAGGTTTGTAAATTTAGTTGGCTCTATCTTGGGTACTAGCCTACAAAGTACTCAGGACATCTTCAAGGAGCGGTGTCTTGGAAATGCAGCATCCATTATTAAAGACCCTCAGCACCCAGGGCATGCCCTTTTCTCGCTGTTGCCATCAGGGAGGAGATACAGAAGCCTGAAGGCACAAACTGAGTGATTCAGGAACAACTTCTTCCCCTCTGCCATCTGATTCTTAAATGTCTATTGAACCCTTGAGCACTGCCTCACTTTTACCATATATATTATATGGTATATATACTATCCCTTATATACTTATATACTCTCCCTGTTTTTTGCACGATTTTTAATCTATTACATAGACTACATTTATTTATTTATTTATTTATTTATTCTCTTCTATATTATGTATTGCATTGAACTGCTTCTGCTAAGTTAAAACTTTTCATGACACACGCTGATGATAATAAACCTGATTCTGATCCTGATTACTGCTGTCTTACGTATGCTATATGTTCCTTGTGTTGTATATGACCGTTGGTACTAGGTTTTGCCACAGTATCACTGTTTCAAACTACTGTTTCATTTGGCTGTATTCATACATGGCTGAATAATAATTAAACTTAAACTTGAAACTTGAATGATAGGGTTTGATAGCAGTATACGAAGATATGAGGGGTATAGAGAGGGTAAATGCCAACAGGCTTTTTCCACTGGGGTTGGGTGAGACTAGAATTAGAGGTTATGTTAAGGGTGAAATGTAAAATGTTTAAGAGGATCTGGAAGGAGAACTTCTTCCCTCAGAGGGTGTTGAGAGTGTAGAATGAGCACCAAGCAGAGGTGCAGATGTGAGTATCATTTCAACATGTAAGAGACATTTGGATAGGTACATGGATGGGAGGGGTATGCAGGGCTATGGTCCGAGTGCAGGTTAATGAGACTAGACAGGTTAATAGTGCAGCACTTACTTGATAGGCCGATGAATCTGTTTTTGTGCTGTAGTTCTCTATGACCCTATAACTGTCCAGTATGGACTAGATGGGCTGAAGGGCCTGTTTATGTATTACAGTGCCCTATGATTTTATGAATTTCTTCTTCTTTCCTTGGAGGGCATGTTCCATTTGCTGCGTGCAGAGAAATGATCCGACACTGGGTGATTACACTGAGCCTAAGCCAAACATGATATACCTAAAGTTCTTCCCACATATTTAATCCAGGGGACATTTGTGCGATTGTTCAGAGTATTCCAAGGTAATGTCTATTACAGCTCAAGGTGGTTAACACGATGCTATTACAGCTCAGGGCATCAAAGTTTGGAGTTCAATCCTGGCACTCCTGCTGGGAGTATCTGTACGTCCGTCCCATGGAATGCGTAGATCTTCCTCAGGTGCTCTGGTTTCCTCCCACAGTCCAAAGATGTACCGGGTAGGTTTGTTGCTCATTGTAACTTGTCCTGCGATTAGGTTAGAGTTAAAATGGTATTGTCGGGCATTGCTGGGAGGTGCGACTCAAAGGGTCAGAAGATCCTATTCTGCACATGTCACTAAATAATAAATAAAAGAAATATGTCAAGAAATTGCGATCGCCAGATGTTTAGCCAAAACTTCAAACATTTTGTCCAAAACATACTGATACTTGGCAGGATTCTTGGAGAGTGTTTACATGCATATTGATGTTGGCTCTTTCTACCGTGTTGACACAGGGATGTTGAACAATGCTGGAGGGCTAGTCTTACATTTTCAGGATCAGTGGCATAACTGGCCTCCAGAGGGGCACCCTTATCTAGTAGAGTGCTTAGTGATGCCGAAAGGTGCTTACAAAGAGCATTCCGTCCAACTGTTCTGCAGTGGTGATGAGACCTAAGGGAGTGCGTTATGATCACCAACCTCAATTAGATCAGGAGCAAAAAGGTGAACAACACTCAGCAGATCAGACGTCCAACATTAAGGACCCCCATCACTCAGGACATGACCCCTTCCCATTGCTACCATCAGCAAGGAGGTACGGGAGCCTAGACATAATGTTTCTTCCCCTCTGCCATCTGATTTCTGAATGGACAATGCGCACAACCTCACTATAATATTTTTCTCTGTTTTTTTGCTCTCTTTCTGCACTACATATTTAATTTAACTTTATATATATATTTCTTATTGTAATTTAATTGTGTATCATCATGTATTGCAAAACAACAAATTTCATGTCATATGCCAGTCATATTAACCCTGATTCTAATTCTGAATCTGAGAAATTTGGACTCTGCCGAATACAACGCGGGCACCTCCCTGTCCATTGTCAGTAGCATCTACTGAAAGCTCTGCCTCAAGAAGGGAACAACAATCATCAACGATCCCCACTATCCAGGTCATACCATCTTCTCTCAACCACCATCGGGCAGGAGGTATAAAAGCCGGAAGTTTCAAACCACTAGGTTCAGGAACAATTATTCTTGAACTAACCAGCAAAACCTTAATCGCTAAATGGGTACCACCATTTTGAGCCATTGCTTTTTAAAAATTTCATCAATTTTGGTGAGGCTAATGCCCATGATGGAACTGGCTGAGTTTACAACCCTCTGCAGCTTTTTAAATCCCGTGCAGCGGCCCTTTCATACCAGAGAGTGTTGCAACCATTTAGAATGCTCTCCACAATATATCTTCAGAAATTTACAAGAGTCTTTCATGACAGACCAAATGTCTGAAACTCCTAATGAAACTTAGCTGCTGTTGTGCCTCCTTTATAATATGTTGGGCCAGGATAGATCTTTAGACATGTTGACACTAGGAACTTGAAACTGCTCACCCTTTCCACTGTTGATCTCTTGATGAGAACTGGCATTTGTTTCTTCGACTTTCCCTTCCTGAAGTCCACAATCAATTCTTGGGTCTTACTGACGTTGAGTGCACAGTGGTTTCTGAGACACTACTCAACCTGCTGATCTATCTCACTCCTGTACACCTCTTCATCACCATCTGAAATTCTGCCAACAATCATTGTGTCGTCAGTAAATTTATAGATAGCGTTTGAGCTGTGCCGAGATGCATTTTTGTAAGTGTAGAGAGAAGAGCAGTGGGCTGAGCACACATCCTTGAGTTGAGACATTGTTGATTCTCAGCAAGGAGGTGATGTTATTTCTGATCCACACAGCTTGTGGTCTCCTGGTGAGGAAGTCAAGGGTCTAATTGCCAAGGGAGATATAGAGGACCAGGTTTCGGAGCTTGTTGATTAATGTTGAGAGTATGATGGTGTTGAATGCTGAGCTGTAATCAATAAACAGCAGCCTGACATAGGTATTACTATTGTTTGGATGATCCAAGGCCGAGTGGAGAGTCAATGAGATTGCAAGTGATGATAGGCAAGTTGCATTGGGTCCAGGACCTTGTTTAGCCAGGAGTTGATTCAGGCCGTGAACAAACTGTCAAAACACTTTATCGGCAATAGACCTGTTAGTCTTATTGTGTACTTTCTTGTAAGTATTATGCATAGTTTATCTTTATGTTTTTTTCTCGTGGATTTGTATATTTGGTGCAATGTGCCAGTGATGCTGCTGTAAGTCCGTTTTTCACTGCATCCCGGTACTTTTGCATGTGAATAATAACTTTGACTGACTTATAACACTTAAGACAGAGAACTTACAACAGTAGAGCACAGGAACAGGCCCTTCAGCCCACAATGTGTATGCCAACTATGATGCCACATTAAACTAATCTCATCTGCTTGCACATAATCCATGTCCCTCCATTCCCTGCCTAGTTGTGTACTCGCCTAGAAGACCCTTGCGTCCCATTATCATTCCTTGCAGTGCATTTCAGGCACCCTCCATTCTGCATTAAAAATGTGCCCTGCACATCTCCTTTAAACTTTTCCCCTCTCACCTTAAATGCATGCCAGCTGGTATTTGGTATTTCATCCCTGGGAAATGCATTTTGCCTGATCCGCCAATGGCACCACTGCTGTTGGGAGACTCTAAGATAATGACAAGGTGGCTTACAGGAGTGAGACAGATCGGCTGGCTGAGTGCTGTCCCAACAACCAAGGAATTGATTGTGAACCTCAGAAAGGGGAACTCTGCTGAATACACACTTCAAGCTCCTGGTCATCAACATTTCAGATATTTACCCGTAAGCACAAGAATTATACTGTATGCTGTCCTCTGGGCAAATCAAAGTCAAGTTTATTGTCATATTTGTTTAATTTTTTTATTTAGTGATACGGCGTGGAGACTATTTAGACTACAGGAGGAAACCAGAGCACCCAGGGAAAAGCTACGCATTCCACGGGGAGGACGTACAGAACCTCCTTACAGAATGGTGCCTGAATTGAACTCCAAACTCCGGAACGCCCCCGAGCTGTAATAGTGTCAAGCTAATCACCTTGCTACCCAAGGTGCAAGAGTACACGTATGCACAGGTGCAATTGAAGAACTTGCAGCAGCATTGCATGCACATAGCATTAGAGACACGGCAATCACGAGAAAGACATAAATTAAACATAGAGAGGTCAGCAGAGGGAAGGGTGAGAAGCCTGGGTACCAGCATCTCAGAGGAGCTATCCTGGGCACAACACATTGATGCAATCACAAAGAAGCTACATCAGGAGTTTGAGGAGATTTTTTATGTCACCAAAGACTCTTGCAAATTTCTATAGATGTACGGTGGGGGAGAATTCTAACTGGCATGAATCACCACCTGGTTGAAAGGCACAGTATTGGAAAATCCTGCAGATTGTAGAATCCATCAGGGCCACTAGCCTCCCTGCCTTTGAGGACATCTTCAAAAGGCAGTGCTTCAAGAAGGTGGTATCCATCATTAAAGACCATCTGGGACGTGCCCTCGTTGCATTACTATAGGGGAGCGGAATAGCAGCCACATTCAAAAGGGATAGCTTCCCCTCCTCCACCAGCAGATTTCTGAAATGTCTATGACCCCATGAACACTGGCCAAAAATTCCTCTTTTGCACTGTCTACTTTTTTTGCAATTTATAATCAAATTTTATGTCTGCTGTCATAAAATAAAAGTTTCACAATGTATATCAATGATAATAAACTTAATTCTGATTCCCTTTGATCCTGCTGCACCGATGGACTCTGTGAGATGCACAAAATTAGGACATCTCTCGTGTACCAGCTCAGTTGGTTCAGATTCATTTATTACCACAGGTATAGTACACAAAAGCATACAATGAATTGTGTCACTTGTGTAAACAATCTAACTCTGTGCTAGTCTCAGCCGAAGAGTGTCACCACACATTCCAACATAGCATACCCAGTCCCGCAATGTTCAGCGGAACAACACAAGCAGCGCTAACTACAGAACAACAGCAACAAAACGACCCCAGGATAGGCCGCCTCCGGGCCTGCAGCCTCCAGTGGACTTGCAGACTCGCAGACGTTCCCGGTGGATTCGCAGGCCAGCGTTTTGGCTATCGGGCATCAACTTCTCATCTCGTTGACTTTGGTAGAGTTGGTGTTTCTGCATTTGGGCATGAGTTCCAAAACATGCAGGCACCTCCAATGGGTCAGTGCAAAACACAGAAAGGTCTGGGCTCATCTGCTATGCCTGGCTGCCGATGTTAGGCTCCGTTATTATAAGCTGACCCATCACACTGAGCTCCAGCAGCTTTTGTTCTGGGAACTGGAAAACACCAAGAGCTGTGCCTGAAGCACTAACAGCTACACTGATACTGTGCCAACCCTGCAAGATCCCTCTATTGTTCGAGAGTTTGGCTTCTGGTGTGTATTATGCCATCTTCATCCGTTCTACTAGACCAATGGCTTTAGGCTGCTGTGATTAAAATAATGTGATGGATTTGCCTTGCAGGCTCGTAAACAGGCCTTCTCTGTTCAGTAACTTACCAAGTGAGCCTGTCATATACTGACATATAAATCACTGAAGTTACATAGTGAGATATTAACACTAATATGCAATTACTCTGCAGTTTGTCAATATATTATAAGCTATAGAGTCATACAGCACAAAAACAAGTTCTTCAGCCCATCTAGTCCATACTGAGCAAGAAGCCCATCTAAGCTATCCTTACTTCTATGATCCAGAAAATTTCTATGGATATAACACGGAGAACATTCTGACTGGTTTTATCACCATCTGCCATGGAGGAAGGCCACTGCACAAGATCAGATGAAGCTACAAAGAGAGGTCAACTCAGCCAGCTCTACCATGGGCACTAGCCTCCCCAGCGTTGAAGACGTGTCCGAATGGCAATTATGCCTTAAGAGGGTGGCATCCACCATGAAGGACCCTGCCATGCAGGGCATGCCTTCTTTTCATGACTACCATCAGGGTGGAGGTACAGGAGCCCAAATACCTACAATCCACATTTTAGGAACATCTTCCCCTCTGCCATTAGATCTCTGAGTGGTCCCATCGAACCTCTGAACCTCACTATTTTTGCTCTCATTTTTGCACTACTTGTTTAATGTATATACAGCATCTACAAATTTTTTCTTATTGTGTTTTATATATATATATATATATATATATATATATGCATGCATTACAATGTACTGCTGCTACATTCAACACATTTCACAATATAAGTCAGTGATAATAAGCCTGATTCTCATTTGTCGCTACTTGGTGTATTTTTTTAGCCTGAGGGTGGTGAATCTGTGAAATTCATTGCCACAGGCTGCTGTGGAAACATAGTCATTTGGTGTATTGAAAGCGGAGTTTGACAGGCTCTCAATTAGTAACAGCATCAAAGGCTGCAGTGAGAAGGCAGGAGAATGGGGTTGAGACAGAACATGAACTGGCCATGATAGATTGGCAGAGCAGGCCTGATGGGCAAAATGGCGTAATTCTGCTCCTACGTCTTATGTTCTACGGTCCTTTGGTAAATCACTAATTCAGGATGGCTAAAATGGGATTAGTTGAGATTTGGCGTAGTGGTAATTACAAATGGATCAGTAATCCTAAGACCCAATTATCCGCTGGGGACATGAATTTGAACCCCACTTGGCAGATGATGAATTTGAAATCAATAAAAATATTGAAACCATGCCGATTGTCATAAAAACCCATCTGGTTCACTAATGTCCTTCAGAGGAGAAATCCTGCCGTCCTTACCTGGTCTGGCCTATATGTGGCTCCAGACCCACAGCAATGTTGTTGACTCTTAAATGCCCGCTGAAATTGGCCTAGCAAGTTATTCAGTTGTATCCAACCACTAAAGAGAAAATAATAAGGAATGAAGCTGGATGGATAACCTGGCATCAACCTAGGCACTGGAAATGACAATGGCAAAAACCAGCCCTGTCGACCCTGTAAGTCCTCCTTACTAACACCTGGGGACTTGTGCCAAAGCTGGGAGAGCTGTCTCACAGACCAGTCAAGCAGCCTGATATAGTTGTACTGTCAGAATCATAACTTGTAGTTAATATTCCAGACTCTGCTATCACCATGCCTGGGTATGTACTGTCTCACCAACAGGACAGGCCTAGCAGGGATGGTTGCACAGTGGTATACAGTGGAGAGAGAGTTGCCCTGGCAACTCCCAGCATCGACTCTGGACCTCATGAGGTCTCATGTCACCAGGTTAAACATGGTGCTGATTACCACCTACCGTCCTCCCTCAGCTGATGAATTAGTACTTCTCCATATTGAGTAGCACTTGGAGGTGGCAGGGGCGCAGAATGTGCTCTGGGTGGGGGGGGAGGCTTCAATGTCCATCACCAAGTGTGGCTCAGTAGTACCACCACAGACTGAGCTGGTCAGGTCCTACTGGACAGGTGGTGAGGGAACCAACAAGAGGGAAAGACACACTTGACCTCAATTCTCACCAACCTGCCTGCCGTGGAAGCATCTGTCCATGACAGCATTGGCAGAAGTGACCACCACACAGTATTTGCGGAGACTAAGTCCTGTCTCCAGATTGGAGAAACCCTCCACCGCATTGTGTGGCACTACCACTGTGCTAAATGGGATAGACTTCAAACAGATCTAGCAGCCCAAGACTGGGCATCTATGAGGCGCTGTGGGCCATCAGCAACAGCAGAATTGGACTAAACTACAGTCTGTAACCTCATGGCCCAGCACATCCCCCACTCTAACGTTACCACCAGGCCAGGGGATCAACCCTGGTTCAATGAAGAGTGCTGAGAACAACACCGTGCGTACCTCAATATGAGGTGTCACCCTGGTGAAGCCACAATACAGGACTACTTGCATTTCTAACAACATAAACTCCAAATAATAGACAGAGCTAAGTGGTCCCCCAACCAAAGGATCAGACCTAAGCTCTGTAATCCTGCCACATCCAGCCGTGAATGGTGGTGGACAATCAAACAACCCACTGGAGGAGGCTCCACAAATATCCCCATACTCAATGATAGAGGAGCCCAGCACACCTGTCCAAAAGATAAGGCATTTGCAACAATCTTCAGTCAGAAGTGCCAAGTAGATGATCCAGGTTTGCCTCCTCTAAAAGACCTCAGCATCCCAGATGTCAGTATGCAGCCCATCTGATTCACTCCACGCGGTATCAAGAAACAGCTGACAACGCTGGATACCGTGAAGGCTATGGGCCCAGACAAAATCCCGGCAATAGTCCTGAAGATTTGTACTCCAGAACTTGCCACACCACTGGCCAAGCTGTTCTAGTACAGCTACAGCACCAGCATCTACCCGGCAATGTGGAAAATTGCCCAGGTATGTCCTGTACAGAAGAAACAGGACAAGTCCAACCCAGCCAATTGCTGCCCTATCAGCCTACTCTCAATCGTCAGCAAAGTAATGAAAGGATCATCAACAGTGCCATCATGCAGCACCTACTTGGCAATAAACTTGTTTGGGTTCCACCAAGGCCACTCGGCTCCTGACCTCATCGTATCCTTGGTCCAAATCTGGATCAAAGAGCTAAATACCAGAGGTGAGGTGAGAGCAATAGCCCTCGACATCAAGGCAGCATTTGACTGAGTATGGCATCAAGGTGAGCTAGCTAAAATGGAGTCAACAGGAATTAGGGGGAAAACCCTCTGCTGGTTGGAATCGTAAAGGAAGATAGTTCTGGTGGTAGGAGATTAATTATCTCTGCAGGACATCACTGCAGGAGTCCCTCAGGGAAGTATCCTAGTACTATCTTCAGCAGCTTCATCAATGACCTTCTTTCTGTCATAAGGCCAGAAGTGGGGATGTTTGCAGAGCACAATGTTCTGCACCATTCATGACTCCTCAGAAAGTGAAGACGTTCATACCCAAATACAGCAGGACCTGAACAATATCCAGGCTTGGGCTGACAAGTGGCAAGTAACATTCAAACCACGTAAATGCCAGGCAATGACCATCTCCAACAAGAGAGGCTTTAACCATCGTCCCTTGACATTCAGTGGCATCACCATTACTGAATACCCTACTATCAACAACCTGGGGGTTACCATTGACAGAAAACTGAACCGGTCTAGCCATATAAACACTGTGACTGCCAAAGCAGGTTAAAGGCTAGGAATGTTGTGGTGTGTAACTCACCCCTTGACTCCCCAAAATCTGCCCACCATCTACAAGGCTCAGATCAGGAGTGTAATGGAATATGCCCCACTTGCCTGGATGAGTGCAACTCCATTAACACTCAAGAAGCTTGACACCATCCAGAACAAGGGAGCCCACTTGATTGGTACCCCTTCCACAAGCATCATCAATGAACAGATACAGCAGTGTGCACTAGCTACAAGATGAACTGCAACAATACACCAAAGTTCCTAAGGCAGCACCTCCCAGACCCACGAGCACTACCATTGAGAAGAATCAGAACAGCAGATACCTGGGAACACCACCACTTGGAAATCCCCCTCGAAGTCACTCACCATTCTGACTAGGAAATATATTGCCGTTCCTTCATTGTCACTGGGTCAAAATCATGGAATTCCCTCCCTAACAGCACTGTGGGTGTACCTACACCTCGGGGACTGCAGCAGCTCATCACCACCTTCTCAAGGGCAACTAGGGATGGGTAATAAATGCTGGCTTAGCTGGCAATGGCCACATCCTATAAATAAATAAACAAATATACTTGGATACAACATTTGGGTTGAGACCTTTCATGTGGAGCTCCTTAATTGTCCTAATCTACTTGGCTTTACCACCAACCTGGGTGAACATTCCACGTACCCAACACTCTGTGTAAAAACACTGCTCTGCTATCACCTACCCGCCCCCCCCCCCCCACCACCTAAACTTCCTCCAATCGTTTTAACATTATTCCCTTTGTATTAACCATTTCCACTCTGGGGAAAAAAGTCTCTAGTTGTTCTCTCTACCTATATTCTCATAAAGCTAGCCCATAAACAGGCCCTTCAGCCCAACTGGTGCATGTTGACCAAGAAAGGTAAGAAAAACCTCCCATTTTCCTCCGAACCCATTCCAACATGAAAGATGCCTTTACACATAGACCTTTCTGATCAGGGTCAAAACTACCCATCATTAAAGTAAACAAATAACAGGTTGCTGGTGTTGTAACTAAGTTCTCAGCAGTCTAACTCGCAGCTCCCCTCAGTTACAACCTGATAAAAGAACGTGAGTTGGGAATACTGCATGTAAAAGAACAATAGGTGCTTGTTTTCAATGTACAAAGGGATCACACACTGTTAATAATGTAACACATGTGTAACCTATTAGCACAAATGAGTGCTCAACACAAGAAAGATTGCTTTTTTTATTTTGTCTTTCAAATTCCAAGAAAACCTAATTTGCATAAAACAATCCAAAACCAAAATACAGTGCATAGGAAATGTAGACCAGCTGGTGAACTCTGGTGAAAATGTATTGTTGACTGTGGGCTGCCTGCCACACTAGTTGTTGGCAAGCTCACACAGACAGCCGGTGAATAATGAAATCACCGCTCAGTGCCAGTGAAGGTCTGGAGCTGAAAAGATGCCGCAGCGGTAAGTTTATTCACACAGAGAGTGGTGGCTGCATTAACACTACCGGGGTGGTGGTCAAGGCAGATACATTAGGAGCATTTCAGAAACTCTTAGACCATAGAAAGTGGAGGGCTATGTGGGAAGGGTGAAATTGATCTCAGAGTAGGGTAAAAGATCAGTTATAAATTAATTAAACAATTCTGTTTTCAATGAAAGAGCTTGACCCCAAACGTCGATTGTTTGTTCTTTCCCATAGATGCTGCCTGGCCTGCTGAGTTCTTCTAGCATTTTGTGTGTGTTGCTTTGGATTTTCAGCATCTGCAGATTTTCTCATGTTAATGTCCAACTTATTTGACTGCTGCTATGTAGATCTACTGTATCAACCTTATATGTCTCTTTCTCTCTGCACTGATTTTTGCCATGAGATACAACTATGGCAACATGAATCATGCCAGTCTGTCCTGCTACTCCCTTCCATAGATGCTGCCTGACCAAGTCTATCTCTCCCTACTGCTCCCATCTTTCCTCTCCACCCCCTCATTTGATTCTAGGTTCCTTCTCTATCAGGTTCCACCATCTGAAGCCTTTAGCACCTCCTCCTATCTCTTCCCAGCCTCTGTCACTATTTCAACTGCCCGCTCCTCCATCTGCCTGTCACCTCTACTCACCTGGATCCACCTATAACTTAGCAACTCTTGCTCCACTGCTTCCCCTCCACCTCATTACACTGGCCATCTCTCTTCTTCCGTACAGTCGATATGAAGGGTTCTGACCTAAAACATTATCCTTCATTTCCCTCTGCAGATGCTGTTTGACCTGTCGAGGTCCTCCAGTGTCAGTGGGTGCCATGATAGCGTAGCGGTTAGCGCAATACTATTATGGCTTGGACGTTGCAGTTTGGAGTTCATTCCAGGCATCCTCTGTAAGGACTTTGGAATGCACGGGTTTCCTCTAGGTGCCCGCTTTCCTTCCACTGTCCAAAAAAAGTACTGATTAGTAGATTAATTGGTCATTGTAAATTGTCCCATCATTAGGCTAGGGTTAAATCAAGGGTTGTTAGTGGCACAGCTCAGAGGGCTGGAAGGGCCTATTCTGCACTGTATTTCTAAATTAAAAATAAATTAAATTAAATTAAAAATCTTGTATGTTGGATAACTTCACTTATTTCGACACTGAACTGAATCCACAACCTATAGACTTCCTTTCAGGAACTCTACAACTCATGTTCTCAGTGTTATTTATTCACATTTTTTAATCATTATTGAATATTTACTATTTTTTATTGTTATTGAGTAAAGTGCTGCAACCATCGAGCACATCTACATGAAACGCTATCATTGGAAAGCAAGCATCAATCATCAGAGATCCCCACCACCCAGGCCACGCTCTTTTCTCACTGCTGCCATCAAGTAGAAGGTCCAGGTACCTCAGGAATTGCACCACCAGGTTTAAGAACAATTAATATTCTCCAAGCAGCACACACAAAATGTTGGAGGAACTCAGCAGGCCAGGTAGAATCTATGGAAAAGAGCATAGCCGACGTTTCAGACCGAGAACCTGTCCTGCCAAAGAGTTCCACAACCTGTGATCCCACTTTAAGGACTTTTTATTTTGTTATTTCATGTTCTTGTTAATTATTGCTATTTATTTATATCTGTATTTGCACAGCTTGTTGTCTTCTGCACTCTGATTGATCGTCCATTGATCCTGTTACAGTTACTATTCTATAGATTTGCTGAGTATACCTTCAGGAAAATGAATCTCAGGGTTGTATGTGGTGACTCTGATAATAAAATTTACTTTGAATTTATTTCTATGATTTGTTTTTGTTATGTATAGTTTTTCATGGGTTCTATTGCATTTTTTATTTTGTTGTGAATGCCTGCAAGAAAATGAATCAACATGGTGTGTGTGCATCCGTTGTGAGCAGTGAGGACCACCGACATCCTTGGGTGGGTGGGTTTGTTATTTCTGAGTCTGGAGGTGACTGACAAATCCAGTGCAGACTAGGACGTGTCTCCCACATGTGGGGCAAGCATGTGAAGGTTTGTAGTTGAGCTGACTACTGCTCGTTCTTTCCTCTGTTGTCATTTCCTTTAAGCTTCAGTGCTTCATTTCTTTTCAGCCTTGGTGGCACTTTTATTGAGAAGGCTGTGTCAGGACGAGCATTTTAAGGCTGCATGCTCCCAAGAAGTGTGATCAATTTCAAGGGCATTGAGCAAGGTCTTGAAGTGTGTCCTTGAATCATTTTTGTTGACCACTACGTGAGCATTTCCCTGTGGACAGTTCCTCGAAGAACAACTGCTTGGAGATGTGATCATCTGACCTCCCGATAACAAGGCCTGCCCATCTGACTTGATGTTTCATGAGCAATGTGTGGGTGAATTCTGCGTCAGGAATTCTGTCTTGTCAATTGATTTTTATGATCTTCCATAGGTATGACAAACATGTATCTACTTTGATAATAAATTTACTTTGACTAAATGCCTATAAAGTCTTTTCGTAGATGCTGCCTGAGTTGCTGGATTCCTCCAGCATTTTGTTTGAACATAACCGGAAGAATTTAGCCATTTTGCCCATCGAGTCTGCTCCTCCATTCAAACATGGCTGATGTACTTTCCCTCACAACCCCATTCTCCTGCCTTCTCCTTATAACCTTGCATGTCCAATGACTTGGATTCAACAGCCATCTGTGGCAATGAATTCCACAGATTCACCACCCTCTGGCTACAGAAATTCCTCCTCATCTCTGTTCTAAAGGGACATCCTTCTATTTTGAGACTGGGTCCTTTGGTCCTAGACTCCCTGGCTATAGGAAACATCCTCTCAATTCTTTGTTTGCTTGTTTGCCAGTCTTTGTGTGTGTAATTTTTCATTGATTCTGTTGTATTTCTTTTGTTCTCCTGTGAATGCCTGCAAGAAAATGTATCTCCTGGTAGTATATGGTGACATATATGTATATCAACAATACATTTGTACCATAGCTTTATTTATCTGATTTTGAAAATCAGTTCTGCTTCAGCACTGCTCTGTAAGGAATAGCCCACCCTCGTTATCGCCTGGATTTGTCTCTTCTCAGCAGTCATGCTTAAACAGGCTAAATAAACACATTCCAAACATGTCTATTGCCTTTGCAAATCTCATTAATTCAGAGATCATCTGTATCATGTTGTTCAGGCTGACCCTACATTGAGATATTGTTGGGACACTCTGTGCTCTCCAAGCAGTCAACGTGAAATGTCAAAGTAAATTTATTTCCAAAGAATCGATATGTCACTATATACTAACTTAGATTCATTTTCTTGCAGGCATTCATAGGAAAATAAAGAAATTCAATAGAATTTATGGGGAAAAAAACAACATAAATAAAGACTAACACACAACCAACTTGGAATAGAATAACAAATTGCATAAATTTAAAAAAAAGGCGATTCTAACTGGGTTCATCACTGTCTGGTATGGGGCAGTGGGGTGGGGGTGGGGGGCAACTACACAGGATCGAAATAAGCTGCAGAGGGTTTAGGTGAGTGAAGTAATCCATACCGGTTCAGGAGCCTGATAACTGATTACTTACAATATCCCCTGCTTGACTTGGTGGCATCCGTCGGTCTTGAGAGACCATGGATCTGCGCCTGGAGTTTCCAGGGCGCAGGCCTGGGCAGGGTTGTATGGGAGACCGCCAGTTGCCCAAGCTGCAGGCCTTCCCCTCTCCACGCCACCGATGTTGTCCAAGGGAAGGGCACTAGAACCCATACAGCTTGGCACCGGTGTTGTCACAGAGCAATGTGTTGTTAAGTGCCTTGCTCAAGGACACAAACACATTGCCTCAGCTGAGGCTTGAACCAGTGACCTTCAGGTTACTAGTCTGATGCCTTGCCCACTAGGCCACGTGCCAACATAAACTGCTTGACTAAAGTTAACCAAATATGACTCATCTGTGGAATATTACTTAAAGCTTGCAGAATCCCACCTCTCTCTCCTCAGTACAAGATTCTTGCAGACTTGACTTTCGGAATGAAGTAGAGCATCTAATTATATTTTGACCCCACCGATTCCCTTTAAATTTATTAACTGCATAATTGTTAAAGCACTTGGACTTCATGACTATTTTTAAATGGAGTCTTCAATATAGTAATCAACGATGTCAATAGCTGTCTTGATTTTCTGACCGGTAGTGCAGCAGTCAGTAGATCTGAAAGAATTGTCTTGTCCCATGCAGGGCATAAACTAATTAGTATCCAAGCTTTGCAAGGATTATAGTCAGGATTAGCCAGTGGGAAGAGATGACGAAGATTTGTGTCTATTATTTTCAGAGTTATTGTTTCAAACTAAGCTGAAGGCAGATGGTTCAAGCTCCATTGAATCCTTGCCAACTATAAAATATTTTATTGTCATTGCTGTGCTTTGCCACAACTGGAAGAGATAGTGCAGATGTTTACATCTGAACTAAAGGCCAAAAGAATGAATGTTTGATTTGCTACAAAAGAGCACTTCAGCATAGTTCCACTTTATAACTGGCCATCACTCGTTGTATAAGCAAAGAGTTTTCATGGTCACCAATAAAGACCGACTTATCAAACTACATACAGTGAACACCTATTGCCTGATTCATTCTTCATCTGCCTTTAAAGATTTAAAGATCTTAAAGATTAAAGATTAGATTTGCGGTTGGAACATACAGTGAAATGTGTATTTGAAACAATGAGCTGCACAGTCTGAGGTTTGTGCTAGAGGCAGCCTGCAAGTGTCTGTTGGCCCACAAGTTACTCACCCTTAGACTATGGAATATGGGAGAAAGCAAGAGCACCTAGAGGAAACCCATAGGTTACAGTGCGGAAATACAAATTCTTTACACACAGCAGTTGTATTTGAACCCAAATCACTGGACTGTTAAGCGTAACTCTAACTGCTATGTGACTTTCAGGAGGGGAGTCTGTTGAGTTGCAATTGTGTTATGGGTCCGCTGATGTAGTCATTACTCAGAGATGCGGCACTGTTACAGGTACTTCCAGCACAAAGAACTAATGCCATGCATTTACATCCATGTAACTAATTAACCTACTAACCCATCTGTCTCTGGAATGTGGAAGGAAACCAGAGCACCTGGAGGAGATTCACATGGTCACGGGGAGAATATACAAACTTTTTACAGACAGTGGTGGGCATTGAACCCAGGCCAATGGCACTGCAATGTTAACCACCATGCTCCTGTGCCATCCTTATTTACATTAAGAGTTTATTGAACAAAGTTCAAAGTAATTATCAAAGTATATTTACATTGCCATAAACAACCCTGAGATTCATTTTCTTGTGGGCATACTCAATAAATCCATAATAGAGTAATAACCATAACAGAATCAATGAAAGACCACACTAACTTGGGCATTCAGCCATCATGCAAACACCAACAAACCGTGCAAATAGAGAAAGAAAGAAAATATAACAATAAATAAATAAGCAATAAATATTGAGAACATGCGATGTAGAGTCCTTGTAAGTGAATCCATAGATTGTGGGAACATTTCAGTGATGGGGCAAGTGAAGATGAGTGAAATTATCCCCTTTGGTTCAAGAGCCTGATGGTTGAAGGGTGATAACTGTTCCTGAACCTGGTGGTATAAGTCCTGAAGCTCCTGTACCTTCTTCCTGATGATAGCAGTGAGAAGAGATCATGCCCTGGGTAATGGGGATCCCTGATGATGGATCCTGCAACAACACTTTGTGCTCACTGGTGGGAAAAGCAAAAAGAAAGGGAAGAAAAGACTTCCATTTTTTGAGTGCTTTTACATCTGGGAATTACAAAATGCTTAAAGTACTTTTGAAACATAGTCAATTGCTGTTAAATTTGAAACATGCCAGTTAAACTCTGGCCAGACAGCTCCCACAGACACCAAAGTGATATTGTTCAGATCATTTATTGTAGTACTTGTATAAAGGAATCTGCTGCTAAACACGGAGGGCCAAGGAGCATCATAGATGGGGGGAGGGATTGTCCATGTTTTGCGTCTGAATCTTACATCGAGTCATTGATGAGCAATGGAAACTGCAGACGGAGAATAATGAGGGACGCTCTCACGGAATCCCTGTCAGAGAGGGAACTTTTTTTTAAAGTTAGCATTCCTTTGAGGAGACTTAGTAGTGGAGTAGTTCAATGGAGACACACGAGATAGCAGATGCTACAATCTGGAGCGAATCCAAATTTGCTGGAACATAGTGCGTAGAACAGTACTCCACAGTACAAGTCATTTAGACAGCAATTGTCCATTTCTCTCTACAGATGTTGCCTCATCTTCATGCTGGGACATTGGAAAAAATGTTGAATTTCCCCATGGGGATGAATAAAGTATCTATCTATCTATCTATCTATCTATCTATCTATCTATCTATCTATCTATCTATCTATCTATCATCCACTGAGTTCCTCCAGTGCTTGTGTTTTGCCCATATGGTGTGACAGTTCTTCAGCCTTACACTGGTACATCAACTTGAATGCTTTGTACTTCACCCTGCACTCAGAGGGTGACATGAGTGTGCAACAAGCTGCCAGCACAGGTGGTGGACAAGACGTTGATTTCAACTTTTAAGAGAAGTTTGGATACATACATAATGGGAAGGGTATAGAGGGCAATGGTCCACATGCGTATCAATGGGATTATGTAGAATAATATTTTGGTATGGACTATATGACCTGAAGGGCAGTGTTTCTGTAGCCCAGAGCCTTGTGGGAGTGTGGAATTGCTGCCAGTGGAAGTGGTGGGTCCAATCACAACATTTTAAGAAAAGTTTGGATAGGTACATGGATGGGAGGGTGTGGAGAGCCACAGTCCTGCTGCCTGCTGCAGGCCAATGGCACTAGGCAGAACAACAGTTTGGCATGGACTGGATGGGTTGAGGACCTACTTCTGTGAGGTAGTGCTCTGTGACTCTATAGCAGATTGGCACAGACTAGATGGGCTGAAGGGCTTGTTTTTCTGCCATAGTTCTCTATAACTCTACAATGCTTCTGCACAGAATAGATGGGCTTTAGGGCCTGTTTCTTTGCTTTAGTGCTCTTTGACTTCTGCAGCAGGACTTGATCACACAGTCATTTGTCACACAGGTTCAAGCACAGTCCGTGCCCCACAGGTGAGAGAAAGGAAAAGATTTTGGTTCATGCTTAGCATTTCCTGAAGATAGGTACATAACTAACTGGATACTGTTTTGAGGGAGGAAGGTGGCCAAAATTCTCAGAGAATTCTCTGTTCAGTGCATCTTAAGTCATTACTTGGATAGGTCCAGAAGTTGTTAATGGAGCATCCAATTATTTTGCTGCACTGCGCCATCTTGTATCTATTACACATGTGGCAAATGTCTGGTTGAGGAAGAACTTCCTACCATGAGTCTGAAGACTATACTTTTTTCTAGGTCAAGCCTGTCTTAACTTAATAATCGAGGTTAACCAACATTTCTCAATTAAGTTATTTATCCCTTCATCTGTTTAATCATGTACTCAGTTCACCTCCAGAGTGTTTCTTAATAAGATTCAAAACCCCTTCTTGTTCTGTAATGTACAAGGCAAAACAAGACACTGCAGGTGTTGGAATGATGCAGGCTTTCAACCTAAAATGTTGACACTACCTTCTCCTCTACAGATGCTGCTCAATCCACTGAGTTCCTACAGCAAATTATTTGTTGTATATACATCTATCATCAAGGACCCCCACTTTCCAGACCATGCTCTCTTCTCGTTGCATCCATTGGGAAGAGGTCTCACACCTACAGCTCTAGGAATAGCTGTTAATCTTCAACCATCAAAATCTAATTTCACTCACCTCAACTCTGAACTGAGTCTGTGACCTACAGCCTCTTTATCAAACAATATATGTTTTCAGTTTCATCTATCTATCTATTTATTAATCTTTTATTTGCACTGCCTGCCTTTAACACACTGGTTGTTTGTTTGTCTTTCCATGCAGCTTTTCATTCACAGTACTTAGTTTTTTCCTTTCTCCTACTGTGAATGCCCGCAAGAAAATGAAACTGTAGTGACATATAAATACTTAGATAACAAATCTACTTTGAACTTCGAACATTCCAGTTGGTCAAATTCAGTCAAAGTTGTTTTTATTGTCAGGTACACAAGTGCGTGTGGTGACCGTTCATGTATCAGCCTGCTCAAATTAAACAAAGTCACACACAGGTGTTCTCCATGAAGGGGACAACCCCTTAGGAGAACATCATACTTAACTCGAGTGATCATATTACTACTAATAGTATTTGATTGTTTGTCAGCCTTTGAATAAGTATTTTTTTTCCTTAAATGCTATTGTATTTCTTTATTTTCCAGCCAATACCTGCAAGAAAATGTTTCTTAATATAGAAGATGATAACATATATGTACTTTGATAATATATTTACTTTGACTTTGCACAGGTGCAATGAAAAGCTTTCTTACAGCTGCATCTCAGGCAGGTGCTGCCAATTAAGAAACATTCACAAGATAAACTTAAATTAAATATAAGCACAACTTTTACAAGAAAAACACAATTACATTTGAAAAGGAGACCATTTTATTGCAAAGTGATTGTTGCTTATAGTGCTGCCAATTTTTGGTGATTAGGAGTTTGCCCCTCACCGTTTTATAAAGCTATAAAGAATTGTTCTTTCTCAATGCACAGTTAGAGCAGTGGGGATCGCAGACTTGAGAGGAGAATGCTCCTCTTATGGGATGTGGGAGGACAGGGAGGCCTCCAGCGTCCCTGATGATTACACTTGCAAGAAGTGCAATCAGCTACAGCTTCTTTTAGATTGTGTTAAGTTATCAGAGCTGGAGTTGAATGAATTCCAGATCATTCAGGAAGCTGAGGGTTTGATTGATAGAAAATACAGGAGGTATCTACATCCAAGATGCAAGACACAGGTAACTAGATTTCAGTCAGGGGGGTGAGGGTAATAGGCAGCCAGTGTAGAGTACCCCTATGGCCATTCCCCTCAATAGCAGGCGCAGTAACCACTTCGGATACTGTTGGGTGGATGTGACCTATCATTGGGAAGTCACGACGGTCCGGTCTCCGGCACTGAGTTTGGCTCTGTGGCTCAGAAAAGAAGGGGGGAAGAGATGGCGAGCTTTAGTGATAAGGGATTCATTGGTTAGAGGAACAGAAATGAGGTTCTGTGGACGAGAATGAGTTTCCTGAATGCTATGTTGCCTCCTGGATGCCAGGATCAGAGATAAATTGGATTAAGTCCACAGCATTCCTAAGAGCAAGGTGTTCTTAAGTGGGAGTTGTTCACATTCTTAAGTGAGTAGCCAAGAGTTGTTGTCCACAATGACATGTGTAGAAAGGTACTCTGCAAAGGGAGTTCAGGGAATTAGATTCTAAGTTGAAGGACAGGGTTATGATCTCAGAAAGGTTACCCATACCATTTGCAAGTGAGACCAGCAACAGGAAGATCCAATAGTTTTTCACGTGGCTAAGTAGATGGTGCATGAAGTAGAGCTTCAGGTTTTTGGATCTTTGGGCTCCCTTCCAGGAAGGTGGGACCTGTATAGAAGGGACAGTTTGCACTTGAGCTGGAAGGGAACAAATATTCTAGAGGGAAGTAGGCTACTGCTGTACAGTGGAGATTTAGAATTGGAGCAGAATGATAAGCAAAGCACTAGAACAGACAGTAGAGTAATTGTGGGGAAGATGTTCAGACTACATACAAAGTCAGGAATCGAAAGATTGAGCATAATGGGCTTAATGTTCTGATTGTGTATGTTTCAGTGCATGCAGTACTATAGGAAAGGCATATGATCTTAGGGCATGGAATAGCATGTGGATTTACGACATTGTAGCCATTAATGAAACGTGGTTGCAAAAGGGTAGCTCAGTGCTCCTTTGCTTCAGAAGTGATAGAGCAGGAGTCAGAGAAAATGTCATGGCAGTGCTCAGTCAGGACAGTCTGAAGAGCTCATCTACTGTGGCTAAATGGGTAAACTGAGGAATAAGGAAGGTATGCCCATGTTGATAGGATTATATTATAGACCACCCAAGTACACAGGATTTAGAGGAGAAAATCTGTAGGGAGATTACAAACTGTTGCAAGAAACAAAAGGTTGTGATACTGGTGATTTTAATTTTCCAGTTATTGACTGCTACTCCCATATTGTAAAAGGGATGGATGAGATAGATTTTGTCAAGTGCATTCAGGAAAGGTTCCTTACTCAGTACATAGAGGTTCCAACTAGAAAAAGTGCAATACTAGATGTTAGGGAATAAAACAGGGCAGGTGATAGAAGTTTGTGTAGGGGAACACTTTGCATCCAGTGATCATACTGCCATTAGTTACAAGATAATTATTGAAAAGGATAGGTCTGGTCCTCAGATTGAAATTCTAAATTAGAATAAGAATTTTGATGATATTCGAAAGGATCTAGCAACTGTGGATTGGGACAGTTTTCTGGTAAATGTGTACTTGGTAAAAGGGAGAATACAAAAGTGAAATTTTGGAAGTACGGTATTTCTATGCTCCTGTCAGAATAAATGGCAAAGGTAATAGGTTCAGGGAACCTTGGGTTTTTTGAGATGTTGAGGGCCTGGTTAAGAAGTGGCAGGAGATGTATATCAGCTATAGGCCGGAAGGAGCAAATGAGGTACTTGAGGAGTATAAAAAATGCAAGAGAACACTTAAGAAGGAAATCAGGAGAGCCAAAAAAAGACATGAGTTTGCTCTATCAGACAAGATGAAGGAGAATCCTAAGAGTTTCTACAGTTACGTTAAGAGCAAAAAGACTGAAGACTGGAAGATAGCTAAAGTTGTTCCTTTGTTTAAGGAATAAGCCAGGAAATTACATGCCGATGAGCCTGAGTTCAGTAATGGGTAAATTATTGGAAAATAATTGAGTTAACTTCCAAAGACAACTAAGGGACTGAGTGAGGCCTCCGACAGTTAGGGTTGACCATGGTGGTTGTATCTTTGCTATCTAGATACGCAAGCCTGGGCAGTACGATATGGAGAGCAAGCTGTTGCCCATGTAGCAGGTTCTCTCTCTCCATGCATCTGATAAAACCAAAGGACTGCAGAGATTGATACAGTTTGGTGCCAGCAGAGTCACAGGAGTTGCCAGTCAGTGTTGAACACAACATAGGACTACCTCAGGGACCCCAGTTCCGGATTTTTCTCTCGGGGTTTACTCCCGAAGCCTTCCCCATGTGTGGGTATAGCAGCAAGACAGCCGAGGTTTGAGATCAGAGTTTTCCTTCTCCTAGTTGAGCTGCCAACCAAGGCTGATAAGTCCAATCCACCCAAAGCAACTGGTTTTAAGCTGCCAGTAACCGGCCTTGCCCCTTCGCCTGTCAGTAGAAACATTTTCACCAGGCTTAGGAGCTAAGCCACACATGAAGGCCAGGAGCTGAACTTGGTTGTCAGGTGCATGCCATTGGGAGCATTTAATAGGTAATGGGAGCTTGTCCCCATTGCCACGCCTGGCTGTAACAACCTTTAGGAACCAAAGGGACTGATATATAAGCATTTGGATAGATAGGGTCTAATTAGGGATGGTCAACATGGCTTTGTGCATGGTAGGTTATTTCAAACCAATCTTAATGGAGTTTTTAGAGGATGTAGACAGGAAAATTAATGAAGGCAAGCAGTGGATGCTGTCTACATACTCTTTAGCATGGCCTTTGACAAGGTCCCATGTGGGTGGTTGGTCAAGAAGGTTCAGTGGCTTGGCATTCAAGAGGTGGTAAATTGCATTACACATTGGCTTCATGGGAGAAGCCAGAGAATGGTAGTAAATGGTTACCTCTCAGACTGGAATATTTTGGCGAGGCCTAATTTCGGGGATTGTGTGTTGTTCTGGTCACCTACATATGGGAAAGATCAATAAGACTGAAAGAGTGCAGAAAAAATTTACAGGAATGTTGCCAGGACTTAAGGACCTAAATTATGGGGAAAGGTTGAATAGGTTAGGACTTTATACCCTGCAGCGTAGGAGAATGAGGGGAGATTTGAGAGAAGTATTCAAAATTATGAGGGTATAGATAGGTTAAATACAAGTAGGCTTTTCCCACTGTGGTTGGGTGAGACTAGAACTAGAGGTCATAGGTTAAGGATGAGAGATGAAATAATTAAGGAGAACGTGATGGGGAACTTCACTCAGATGGTGGCAAGAGTGTGCCAGAGCAAATAGTGAATGTAGATTTAATTTCAAATTTAAGATAAATTTGGATAGGTAAGTGGATGGGAGGTGTATGGAAGGTGGGTGAATGAAACTAGGCACAATCCTCCAAACTCAACTTAAACAATGTCTTGTAAAACTTCAACATAGCATCCCAACTCATGGACTCATTGCTCTGATTTCTGAAGACCAATGTGTCAAATGCTCTCTTTACAACTCTATTTACCTGGGACACCACATTCAAGGAATTATGGACCTATATTCCTAAAATCACTTTGCTCTGTCATGCACCTTAGTGCCTTAGCATTCACTGTGTAAGTCCAACCCTGCTTTATTTGGCTGAAGACAAGATTACCGGTAGTTTTATTTGTCACAAAAAGGACACCACCTTATACTTGCCGATATTAAATTCCATCTGCCATTTTCCCAATTGGTCCAAATCCAATTGCAAGCTTTGATGGTCTTCTTCAATGTGCACTATGCTTCCAACCTCGTCATCTTGATGTAGGCCAGGTCTCTTCAAGGTCAGGATAGAATTCTTCCTTGTCTACATTGGAAGTTCCACAATGCTTTTAACAATCTAAGACACGTCAATGAGCTTCACAGCCAAGGAATTTATTCTAAGAAGTATCGGCATAACAGCATAATGTGGATAATTTGGCACATATAAAAAGGAATTTTCTTCCTCCTCCTCAAAGTCTAGTCTTCTAAATCCAGCAGAAAAGAGTCTAAAGATCTCATATTTCTTCCCCAGTGATGTGGACACAACTCAGCACATCATGGAAACCAGCAACCCCTCAATGGAGCCTGTCAACACTTCTCACTGCCTTGGTAAACCTGCCAGCATAATCAAAGACCCCACCCAACAAAGACATTCTCTCTTCTCCAATGGCCCACCCCTCCCTTGCATTGAACAGAAGATACATATGCCTGAAGCACGTACCGCCAGTTCCAAGGACAGTTTTTATTCTGCTATTATAAGACGATTGAACAGTCCCCTAGTATGATACAATGGACATTTGACCATAAGATATAGAAGCAGAATTAGGCTATTTGGCCCATTAGTCTGCTCCAGCATTTCATCATGACTGATCCATTTCCCTCTTAGCCTCAGCTTTCTGCCTTTACCCATATTCCTTCATACCCTGACTAATCAAGAACCTATGCCTCAAATACACCCAATACTTGGCTTCTACAGCAATGAAATCCACAGATTTACAATTTTCTGGCTAAAGAAATTCTTCCTCATCTTATTATGGAATAATACATAAATACCAGTATGTATTTACAATGTAAACAGCATTATAAAAAGTGGTTTAAAGTGTTTACTGTGCAGTGCAGTGATGGAGGTAATTGATAGGGGAGGATGGGGGTGCTAACTAGAATAGTTGATCAGGTGGTGTGAAGTTTTTGTTTTAATGACCCTACGAGGGGTGATTGATAAGTTTGTGGCCTAAGGTAGAAGGAGATGAGTTATACAGATCTCATTACACAGACGTGTAGTTCAACTCTTTGAGTGAAAATGCAGAAAGTTTGAAGTTAAGACCTCATCTCCTTCTACCTTAGGCCATGAACTTGTCAATCACCCCATGCTGTGGACCACTTCTGGAGGTCCAAGACGTCAACTTCTACAAAGAAGGGATCTGTACGCTCCACAACCACTGGACTAAGTGTGTAAATGTAGGAAAAATAAATGTGCTAGGTTTTCTAAAATTGACTCCTTCTACCTTAGGCCACAAACTTACCAATCACACCTTGTATAGGGTTTTCCTAAAGGCAGCTTTTGGAAAAGGCAGTTTGCAAGGTGGGCAATGTCCGGAAAGATATTTTCCTTCCCACAATTTTGTCCTGGACACATGGAAATCTACTATACAAGAGGTTAGTTATATTAGTTGTGGGTTTTTTATACATGCAGTTCATTGTAGATTGCAAATGAGCTCGAGGGTCATGGCTCGCAGAGACTGCTCCAACATAGATGACAATATATTGACAACAGACTTATTCACTCCCAGTTTCATTACAGCAAAGAAAGATGTTTTTACTTTTCACTCTTTTCAAAACCTCTAATTTAATAGTTAGTCCCTTTATCAGATGATAATGTTGTTCTGATGTTATGCCAGATGAAAAGCAAAGCTTCTATTGAAAGGGCAATTGGCTTCACACAGGCCTTTGTTGTGTGATAATTCTCTCATCTGTCATTCCCTTCAATACTTGTCTGTTTACATTTCCGTTCTTTGTCTCTGCATGCGGACAGAGGTCTGATACCATTGTTTTTTATCCTGTGCCAGGTCCGTGCTCAGCTACCGGTGCCAAGTTGACAAGTGCACACCCTGTAACGTGCCTCACCAACCTTCTCTCAATGCCCATGCCACTGCTATTCCCTGAATGTGCCTCTCTCTATTCAAAGTTGGTCAGGATTCAAGGTTGTTTAATGTCATTTCCAGTACACAAGTGTAAAGGAGAATGAAATAATCATTACTCCAGATCCAATGCAGCACAAAATAAACACAAAAGGATAAAGAACACAATAGTTAAAAAGAAAACCACAATATAAATTTTGTACTATGCAAAAGTCTTAGGCACATATGTTTAGCTAGGGTGCTCAAAACTTTTGCATAGTACTGTAGCAATTTTATGTATTGCATTGTAGTGCCAAATAAAAACTGCTTTCATGACATACATGAGTGATGATAAACCTGACTCTGATATGGGACTCTATTGTGGACTGAGAGTGGGAAGGGGCAGGGAGAGGGGAATCATGGTTGGGAAAAGGGGAAGGGAGAGGGAAGGGAGCAGGAAGCACCAGAGGGATATTCTGTAATGATCAATAAACAAGTTGTTTACCTTTCCTGTTGTCTCAAGGCTGGGTGTGTCTGCACCCATGCCATTCCTCCCCCCCCCCACCCTGACTCCTGGCACTCCTTCTCTGTCACCTGCCCCACACCCCTCCTGTGGCCCTCCACCCTCGCCATTCCCAACACCCTTTGGTCTTGCCAAATTTAAAAACTCACTCTCTGCTCCACGTTGACAAAAACAGTACTGCACAAAAGTCTTAGGCACCCTAGCTGTATACAGCATACGTGCCTAAGACTTTTGCACAGTACTGAAAATACATAAGAAAACTTATATACAAAGATTGCTTGTATGCCCATAAAGTGATGTTAGGCAGAGAAATGTCTGTACGTAAGGAAATGATAAAGTAGTGGTGGTGGGGGGGTGGGTTTTGCAGGAACTCCTCTGATTAAATCACAGGTCCCAATAGCTTTGATGCCTACGTGTCCTTTTGCACAGGCTCTATCTCAAACTGTGCAATCAGAGGGATGACGGGAGGAAAATGGAGGGATTTGAATATTGTGTAGGCAGAAGAGATTACCTTAATTGGCCATTTGATTCAGCACAACATTGTGGGCCGAAGGGCCTGTTCCTGTGCTCTACTGTTCAATGTTCTCTGCTCTATGTCAGCTTTGAGAAGAGATTGATCAGGCTGCATCTTCTCATCTTCCAGAAGTGACCCAAGTTCAATTCTGTTGCTCTCTGTGAGGAGTTTGTAGATTGGGACTACATGAGTAGCCTCTGGGCACTCCAGTTTGCTCCCACATTCGAAAGGCACATGGTAACATGGGTGTAATTGGACAGTACGGCTCTCTGTGCTGGAAGGGTCTGCTACCATGCTGTATTTCTTTAAAAAAAGTATGTAATGCCAAATTAAACTGATCTCTTCTCGTGCACATGATCCATATTTCTCCATTCCCAGACATTCATACTCTCTGCATAAAATATGTACTTGCCAGGCATGTCTCCTTTAAATTTCCCTCTCTCATTGTCTTTAAAATTATGACATTTTCAGCTAAAAAACTTTCCCTCTCTCACTTTAAATGTCTAGCCTGGATTGTTATGGTGTCAATCAAGGATAGCCATTCAGAACCAGAACAATGATTTTCTGTTTATCACCTCTCCTGTTGCCCCTTCCCTTTCTCCAATGGTCCGCTATCCTCTCCGGTCAGATTCCTTCTTCTCCAGACCTGTACCTTTTCTACCTATCACTTATCAGCTTCTTACTTCATCCCCTCTCCCCCACCTATCTACCTTCCCCCTCACCTTCGACCTTATCCTCCTTCTCCATTCCCACCCACCCCCACCCCCACCATCTTATCATGCATTGGAAACCAAATGAGAAACCTTAACTTCTGGCTTTTGCCCCTGTACTTTCCAGTCCTGAAAAAGGGTCTCTGCCTGAAACGTCGATTGTTTATTTCTCTCCATAGATCATGCCTGACCTGCTGAGTTCCTTCAGCAGTTTGTATGTGTTGTTACGGACTTCCACCACCTGCAGAATCTGTTTTATTAATGTTTTTCTCTGTTATGGAGAATGTCCTGACGAACCAGCAAACTGAAAGCGAAATCTTCAGTGAGGTTTTCAGAAGGCAGATTAAGTCTTCATAAGTAGGGTGGAATATTCACTGGTAGTGAAGGACAAGAGAGAATATTATTCAATGCTTTCGGGCTCTGCCAAGTTATCACTTTTCAGGAGGAGGACGCCACTGCGATCAAAGCAGATTAGGCCAGAAAACCATTTGTTTTTCAACAGAGCATGGCCCAGGCTGCTTCACAGGTTTCCGCTTTCACTACATCATCTAATGATCTGATAACAGACATGAGGAACAAAATCATCTCTCAGGACTTGGCCAGAGCCTGTGGGAGCTTAGACTACACTCAGTGACCATTTTATTATGTACTTCCTGTACCTAATAAAGTGACACTGAGTGTGAGTTCATGGTCTTCTACTGCTGTAGCTCATCCACTTCGAAGTTCTTTCAGAGAGGCTTTTCTGCACATCACCGTTGTAAAATGTGGCTATTTGAGTTACTGTCAGCTTGAATTGGTCTGGCTATTTTCCTCTAACCTCTCTCATTACAAGGCTTTTTCAAGTCAAGTGAAGTCAAGTCTCACTAATGTCTACAATGTCATAATTCCATGTGCTTATCCATGACTTAAGCTATTCCACCTTTCCTACAGTGTCCCTTACAATGAAATAGTAATGCTCAGGACATTCATCTCACAATATTTGACCTTTCCATTCTTGACTTTGTATGTAGGGTCAACATTTCCACAACATCTCTACCAATTGTTCTGATGCGTTAGTTCTCATTCCTCTACAACTCTAGTTTAAAACCACTCCATCGCCATCCCAGCTCCTATGCAGAACTAGCAATCTTTCCCACTAGGATATTAGTCCCTTTCCAGTACAGGTACAAACCGTCCTTTCTGTACAGGTCCCAACTTTCCTGGAATAGGACCTAATAATAAAAAATCTGAAGCCCTCACTCCTGCACTATCTCCTTAGCCATGTGCTAAACTGTATAATCTTCCTACTTCTGGTCTCAGTAGCACATGGTATGAGATCACAACCCTGAAAGTCCTGTCCTCTTAGCACCAGCTCCGTGATCTCAGCAGTCCTCTTGCTCACATCATTGGTACCTACATGGACCACCACCTCTAGCTGCCCACCCTCCCACTTAAGAATGCTGTGGACTTGATCTGAGGTGTCCCTCACCTTGGTACCCAGGAGGTAACAGCTCTCCACTCCTCCCCATGTCCCTTCTGAGTCACAGAGCCAGACCCAGTTATAGAGATCTAGCCACTGTGGCTTTCCTCCCTAACAGTATCCAGAGGGGGTATATCTATTATTGAGGGGAATGGCCACAGGGTTCTTCTGAAATGACTGCCTATCCCCTTTCTCACCTCTGACGGTCACCAAATTACCTGTGTTCTGTGCCTTTGGTGTAACTACCTTCCTGTATATTCAGTCTATCAACCCCTTAGTTAATCACCCTGTCTATCACCCCTTTATCATTTCAACAGGGTTTAGAACACCACAACATCTTGCTGTTGCCATTGGGCAGAAGGTACGGAAGACTGAAGTCCTACACCATTAGGTTCAGGAAGAGTTACTTTCCTGCCTCCATTAGGTTCTGGAACTGACCTGAAGAACCCTAACCCTCAGCAATGGAACCCTATAGATAACTTCTTGCACTGCAATGAACTTGTCTCTGACTGTTTTTACACTAATCTCTTCACTGTCTTGTATAATTTATGATGTGCATAAAATCCACTGGAGGCTGAAAGTCCGAAGTGCTTGATCTGTGGTTGAAGGGCTGCCTGTGTGCGAAGACTGGGAGGAAGAAAGGGATTTGTTTTGCTCTTGTTTTATTGATGTTGTTGTTCTGCTGAGCATGCAGTGCTGGCACCGGAATGCATAGCAATACTTGTGTGCTTACCCTAGCACATCTTTATATTGTGTTGATTGTTGACACAAAGCATGCATTTCATTGCAGGTTCAATGTTCAGTGTAAATTTATTATCAAAGTACATATGTGTCACCATATACAACCCTGAGATTCATTATCTTGCGGCCATTCACAGTAAATACAAGAAACACAATAGAATCAATGAAAGATCACACCCAACAGGATAGACAAGCAACCAATGTGCAAAAACCAACAAACTGCACAAATACAAGAAGAAATAATGATAATATATAATAATAACAATAATTACAGAGATTATGCGATGAAGTGCACTTGGTAATGAGCCTATAGGTTTTGGGAACATTTCAGTGATGGGGCAAGTGAGGTTGAGTGGTTATCCCCTCTGGTTCAAGAGCCTGAAGGTTGAGAGGTAATAACTATTCCTGGACTTTGTGGTATGGACCCTGAGACTCCTTTACTTTCTTCCTGATGGCAGAAGCAAGAAGCGAGCCTGGTCTGTATGGTGGGGGGAGGGGGTGTTACTAATGAGGGATGCTACTATCCTGTGACACCTCCCCGTGTAGATGTGCTCAATGGTGGGGAGGGCTTTACCTGTGTTGGCCTGGACCATACTGTATCTACTATTTTTTATTGTCTTTTCCATTCAAGAACATTGGTGCTTCCATACCAGACCATGATGTAACCAGTCAATATACTCTCCACCACACATCTACAGAAGCTTGTTAACGTTGTAGATGGCATGCCGAACCTTCGCAAACTCCTAAGGAAATAGAGGTGCTGCCATACTTTCTTCGTAATGGTACTTTCGTGCTAGACCCAGGACAGGTCCTCTGAAATGATAAGACTGAGAAATTTGAAGTTGCTGACCCTCTCCACCTCTGATCCCCTGATAAGGACTAGATCATGGACCTCTGCTTCCTTCCTCCTGAAGTCAATAATCAGCTCCATGGTTTTGCTGACATTCAGTGTGACGTGTTGCTGTGTCAATACTCAGCCAGATTTTCAATCTCCCTCCTAGATGCTGATTTGCTGCCACTTTTGATTCGGCCAACAACAGTGGTGTTGTCAGTAAACTTAAATATGGCCTAGGAGGCGTCCTTAGCCTCACAGTCACAAGCATAAAGCAAGTAGAGCAGGAGGCCAAGCACACAACCTTGTGGTGCGCCCGAGCTGATGTACATGTAAGAATCAAATCTGAATTTGGATCTAATATGAATGTGGTGTTTGTTGTCGGAACTGACATGCGTATGATATTTCTGTAAACTAGCTTTTCATGGTACATGTATTTCACTGTATTTGTACACATGAGAATAAAATTAACTTGACTTGACTGCCTGAGTGAATTTTACAATCCTTTTAATCACACGATTCCAATGTTATAGGCACAGTTTAAGTGTAAATACCCCTGCCTGCTGTTGAGAAATCCACATGGTGTTTTGACAGTCACAGCTGACAGTCATTACTTATCCCTATCTATGTCAGAGCGCACTGTTATCTTGAAGAGCGCTCTCTTTCCTTCTCAGTTTTGCTGCCCTTGCCTTGATATGTTTGATGATGTGGAAGCTGTTTTATGGTCCAAGCTCTCGGTCACAATCGCTAGATGGTAACTACTGTTCTAAGGTGGAGCTCGCAACCCCTGATCGGGTTACAGGACCAAACCAGCAAGTTGCAGCTTTTGCTTGAAAAATGCTCATTGACCAATAGGTGGCAGATCAAGACTGTGTAAAAACTTGGGCAAAGCTCATCTCCCAATGAGCAGAAAGATTAAAGATTAGCTTTTACATCAAAACATTGAAATATATAGTGAAATGCATCAACCACCAACACCGATCAAGGGTGTGCTGGGAGGCAGACCACAAGTATTGCCATACTCCCTGTGCCAACATAGAATACCCATAACCAATGGTCCCTCTAAAGTGTGTGCGTGTGCACACAGCCCCCATCTTTTGTTACTAGTGAACAAAGGAGTTTAAACTGCACACAAAAGATTGTCACCCTCTACCTCATTGGCAGGTTAAGTATATTTCACAATCATACACAATCACATTTCCTTTTCTGGTTTCTAATGCGGACAGTGTTGAAAACGTGGAGTTGGCAATGAATTGTCTGCAGATTTTAGAACAAGCTTATTTATATTGTTTTTAATGCAGTAATTATTCAGGGCACACCTATTGTTGTCACTGGGGGAAAGATTGCACAGCACAAGGTTTTTGCAAAGGCAGTTCATTATACATTAGAGGGAAGATTGCCCACAACTTACTAACCCTAACCTACGCATCTTTGGATTGTGGGAGGAAACCGGAGAACTCGGAGGAAACCACATGTTCAAGGGGAAGGCGTAAAAATATAGACAGCGGCAGGAATTGAACCCCATTGCCGTCACTGGCGCTGGAAAGCGTTATATAACTGCAGTGCTACCATGCTGCCCTTGGAGACAAGGATCCAGGGCTGCTGGTTGGAGGGAGGGTGGAGAGGGTGAACAGTGTTGACTGGGAGGTGCAGTGTCCAAATGCTTACTGTAATCTTTTTTGCTTCATTAGTTCAAATCTGAATATCAAAGCAGGTTGCCGTTAGCAAGCTGATTTTAATTTGAAGAATTAGCAAGCTGATTCCTGAGAACTGAATCACAAAAACAACAACAACCTAGGCGGTCATCAGTCCACATCATGTCCAGGCTGATTAACAACAAATGATTAATCCTATTTTCCAGCATGTTATAAGAAACAGCACAGTCGTTTGCACTGAAATAGCCTTTTTATTTGTCCCAATTATTTTTCTTCTTGAAAAAATTATGTATAATGTATGTTTTGTTTATAGTTTCCTTGTGAACGCTGCTTACCTGATGTTCTGTGCCTGTGATCCTGCTGCAGGTAGTCTTTCAATGCACCTGTGCACACACGACAATAAAATGAACTCTGACTTTGACATTTTGAACAATTTCTTTTTTCTTTCTCTTTGTGGGTCATTTCAACTATTAAATCATCTCCAGCTTCCACATCCTCCACTCTACCTTCTGTTGTTCACTTGCCCCTATCCCCAACCCTGTTTTACCAAGCCCCTCACTCATCAAACGGTTGTACAAGGCATAAAGTCATAGAGTCATAGAAAAGTACAGCACAGAGTCAGGCCCTTTGGCCCATCTAGTATATGCAGAACCATGGTTATTAAGTTTGCAGATGGCACTAATATAGGTGATATAGTGGTAGAGTGGACAATGGCAAAGATTATCAAAAATTACAGGTGAGGGTCTGATCATCTGGGCCCAAGAATGGCAAATGGAATTTAATTCAGATGGGTGTCAGGTGATGTTTTTTGGAGAGTCAAACCCAGGTTTCACTTTCACAATAAACTACAAAGCCCTGGGGATATTTGTAGTGGAATCACAGGTCAACAGGAAGGTGAACAAGGCATTTGGCAAAATGGCTTTCTGTATTGGAGGGGTTGTGACTGTCCATTACCTGGTCGAGAGATACACCACCTGCCAATCAAGGTTTGACCCCTCCTCACCCATCAATGCACTCCTAACCATTGGCCCCTTTAATTAGCCTTGTACTTGGCCTCGGGCAATTGGCCTTTGTAATCAGCTTAACTCGGCTGGCACCAAGCCATTGGCTTCCCTGAGAATTACCTGGGCTGGACTCATCAGGTCTGCCGCACTATAAAGGAAGCCATGTGTGGTTGACCCACTCTCTCTTTTGCTGTCTCTGAGGGACCACCCTGCTGTTGGTGAGTTGTGCATTGAATAGGGTTGGGATTGTGAGTATTGTCCCTGAGCAGAAGAGCCATGCCTGCATGAAGTCGGGGGGGGAATATTGTATTGACTTTGTGTGTGTGTGTACTTTGTTCCCATGTGATTTTCCCACGTTCGTTATTAATTGTCTGCGTGTGTTTTATTGCCAATCCGAATACTGTAAATTGTGTGTGTGTGTGTGTGTGTTGCTCCTGTTGCCATTTTCCCATGTTTGCCTTCTGGAAATAAAATCCTTTACTACCAAGGCTGCGTGTCCAGAATCCTTGTCCGTGAGACCATTTCCTCACTCACTACACTTTCATAGTCAGGACATTGGGTATTAAAGTTATGAGGTCATTATACAGTCTATGGGATGTTGATAAAGATTATCTTTATTTGTCACATATACATTGAAGCATACAATGAAATGTGTCATTTGCATGAATAACCAACACAGTCAGAGGATTGAACTGGGCAGCCTATAAGTTTTGCAGTGTTCTTGGCACCAACATAACATACCCCCAGCTTACTAACCTCAACTCTAACTGTATGTCTTTGGAATGTGGGAAGAAACCAGAGTACCTGGTGGAAACCCATGCGGTGTTGGGGAGAACATATAAACTCCTCACAGATGGTGGCGTGAATTGAACCCCAATAGCTGACACTGTGACGTAGACCATTCGCCACGCTACCGTGCTGCTTTTGGTGCATGAGGCTGCGTGGAGTACTGTGTACTGCTTTGATTGCCCTGCTGTTGGAAAGATGTTATTAAACTGGAAAGAATGCAGAATGATTTACAAGGATGTTGCCAGGACTTTTAGTAAACAATTAGACAGGGACATCATGAATTAGAAAAATTTAGAAGGTTACGAGGAAAACATTGGCAACATACACAAAATGCTAGAGGAACTCAGCAGGTTAAACAGTATATATGAAAGGGAATAAACTCCATTTTAGAATTTCAAACTTTAAATAAGAGGAGTCAGTGTACAGAAAGGAAGTAGAGAGCTTAGTGACATGTTGTCGTGATAACAATCTTGCTCTCAATGTCAGCAAAACAGAAGAATTGGTCACTGACGTCAGGAAGGTGGTGGGGGAGGGGGTTCATGATGCACATGCTCCTGTCTACATCAACGGTGCTGAGCTCACAATGGTTGAATGCTTTAAATTCCTTGGAGTGAACATCACTTAGATGGTCCTGGTCCAAGCACGTAAACATCAAGTATCCATTATCATGCCAGGGGACCACACGATAGTCTTGTAACAGTGGGTTAGGAACTGTCCTTTTCCCTGGAGGCATGTGTTTTCTGGCTTTTGAACCTACTGCCTGATAGGAGGGGGGAGGAGATAGATTGTCAGTGGTGGGAGGGGTCTTCGATTATGTTGGCTGCTTTATCAAGGCAATGAGAAGTTGCAGAGAAGTACAGCACAGGCTCTTTGTCCATGCCAAAGCCATTCAAACTGCCTACTCTCATCAATCTGCACCGGAACCATAGCCCTTCATAACCTTACTATCCATGTACCCATCAAATCTTTTCTTAAATGTTGAAATCGAGCTTGCAAGCACCACTTGTGCTACCAGCTCATTCCACACTCTCATGACTCTCTGAATGAATAGGTTTCTCCTCATGTTCCACATAAACTTCTCATCTTTCACCCTTAACCCATGACTTCTGGCTATAATCCTGCCCAACTTCAGTGCAAAAAGCCTGCTTGCATTTACCTATCTATAAACCTGCGTGGACAAGGTGCACAGAGGAGAGGATGGTTTCTGTGATTTTTCTTTCTTTATTTATTTTTACTTAGACATGTGGTGCAAAATAGGTCTTTCAGGCTCCTCGAGCCCCACCATCCCAGCAACCCCTGAGAAACCTGACTAACACTAACCTAATCACAGGACAGTTTCTAATGACCAGTTAATCTACACTGTACACCTTTGGACTGTGGCAGAAAACCAGAGCACCATGGGGAAAGCCCAAACATTTCACAAGGAGGACTTGCAAAGACTCATTACAGCATGGCCCCAGAATTGAACTCCAAGCTCCCAGAAGCCTCAAGCTGTAATAATGTCACACTAACTGTTGTGGTTACCGTAGCACCCATATGATGTGCTGATGTCCACAATTCTCTGCAGTTTCTTGTGGTCTTGGGCAGAGCAGTTGCCATACCAAACCGTAGGTAAGATATCAGTTCTCTATCTTTGAATTTTGTGTTGTGCATTTGCTATGTTTATTATGGCAACTAGTGACATAAGTGGGCATGTGGTAAAAGCAAAGGGCAATAGCTTATTCTTATTTTGTGGCAGTTTGTAGCTTGGGACCAGTGGAGATCATATCTTTGGCTGACCACTGAGATAATGCTCAATAATGCTTAATTGTATGTTTGCTAATGGCTAATAAAGTATTGAATAAGGGGTTCAACTTTTGGAGCTGTGGGTTATTGACACAAGTATAGTAGTCTGTACAGTCGCAGACAAGTGGCAAATGTTATCTTTTGATTTTGGATTAATTTTGCCGCTGGTTTTGGATTAGTTTTGGATAGGATGCTTTCTATGGTGCATGAATAAATATTAGTCAGTTATTTGTCTTCTATGTGAGTTATTTCATAATTTTGAATCAGAAAACTGTCTGTCCAGAAAATCCCACACAGATGGATATACAGAGGTATGTATCCAGACAAGAGATAACTATGGCTATAAAAGAAGAACTATTGCTATTCAGAGACAGAAACAACAAAATATCAATATCTTTTTTGGGTTAAGAATTAGTTCATTCGGGTTTCAAATCAGCTCAGTAAATAATTCCGATTGATGCACATTGTGAGATCCTCTTGTGAAATCAGATTCCAATTTATTTATCTCGTATACATTGAAAACATACAGTGAACTGCATTGTTGAGCAACTCACTAAAGATGTGCTGGGGACTACACATTCCAGTGCCAGCATAGTACTGGCCTTCATGTTTAGCGGAACAACACAAACAGCAACAACCACAACAACAAAGCAAGTCTCATTCTGACACTACCTCCCGGCCACCCTGTCGCACACACACAAACTGGCCTTTAACCTCAAGTACTTGACCTTGGACTCTTAGACGTTTGGATATCAGGCTTCCAAATTTGGACTTCACCTCAGTACTTGCCGATCACATATTTGACATTTGGGCCTTGACTTCTGAATTAGCATGGACTTCCATCCCTGGTGAATTGAGTCTTCATGATTCCTTCAAGCCTTTACATTCTGTCTTCGATCTTCAGGCTCGTACCGCTGGATTCATTATCCCACCTTCAGAAAGTTCCATTATCTTTGATGGTACCTTAACATCCCTTCTAGAAACATAGAAAACCTACAGCACAATACAGGGGCTTCAGCCCACACAGCTGTGCCAAACATGTCCTTACCTTAGAAATTACCTAGAGTTACCCTTAACCCTCTATCTTTTCTGAGCTCCATGTACCTGTCCAGCAGTCTCTTAGAAGACCATATCATATCCACCTCTACCACTGTTGCCGGCAGTCCATTCCACGCAATCACCACTCTCTGCATAAAAAAAACTTACCCCTGACATCTCCTCTGTACCTTCTTCCAAGCACCCTAAAACTGCCCTCTCGTTCTAGGCATTCCAGCCCTGGGAAAAAGCCTCTGACTATCCACATGATCAATGCCTTTCATTATCTTATACACCTCTATCAGGTTATCTCTCATCCTCCGTCGCTCCAAGGAAAAAAGGCTGAGTTCACTCAACTTATTCTCATAAGGCATGCTCCCCAATCCAGGCAACATCCTTGTAAATCTCCTCTGCACCCTTTCTATGGTTTCCACATCCTTCCTATGGTGAAGCAACCAGAACTGAGCACAGTACTCCAAGTGGGGTCTGACCAGGGTCCTATATAGCTGCAACATTACCTCTCGGCTCTTAAACTCAATCCCACGATTGATGAAGGCCAATGCACCGTATGCTTCCTTAACCACAGTGTCAACCTGCGCAGCAGCTTTGAGTGTCCTGTGGACTCGGACCCCAAGATCCCTCTGATCCTCCACACTGCCAAGAGTCTTACTATTAATATTATATTCTGTTATCATATTTAAGCAGTGTCGAGCAGAGGTGAGGATAAGTGTGAGCAAAGTGACATGAAAGAATCAGAGTTTAAGGCCAACAGTTGCAGTGGACGAGGTGAGCAACTTTAAATTTCTGGGTGTTACATTTGGATGTCCTGTTCTGGATAGATGCAATCACAGAAAGCGTGTCAATGACTTGCTTTCTTAAACAGTTTCACCTTGAATGGAAAAGCCATACAGCATGACCCATCGCAGCTAAAACCTTCCTTACCACTGAGCACATCTCCACAGAGCAATATTGAGGGAAAACAGCATCCAACATTAAGCACCCCTAATATCCAGGCCAGGCTTTTTTCTTGCAGCTGTCATCAGGAAGAAGAAACCTCCAGACCCTCATCACCAGGTTCAGGAACAATTAACACCCCTCATTCACCAAGCTCTTGAACCAGAGGGGAGAAATTCACTCACCCCATCACTGAACTGTTCCCACAACCTATGGACTCACTTTGAAATAGTCTTCCTCTCATATTCTCAATATTTTTGCTTATTTATTTATTATTATCATTTCTTTTTTTCTTTTTGTCTTTGCAGTTTGTTGTCTTTTGCATATTGATTGTTTATTTGTCCTGTTGAGTGAATCTTTCATTGTGCTTCTTGTATTTACCAGGAATGCCTGCAAAAAAAGTCTCAGGGCTGTATATGATGACATACGTGTACTTTGATAATAAATTTACTTTGAACTTTTGATCTTTGCAGTGCTAAGAAGGTAATACCTATCATCAGAAATCCCCACTATCTGGGCCAGGCCACCTTCTCACTGCTCCTATTGAGCAGGTGGTGCAGAAGCTTGAAGTCCCACACCATCTCGTTCAAGAACAGCCACTTGCCTTCGATCATTCGGTTTTTGATCCAACCAGCACAACAGTAATCATTACATTTTATTGACTTTGAACACTTTGCACTAAAGAGGACTTTTTATTGTGTTTCTAGTTGTTTTGTTTGTAAAAATTGCTTATAATTTATGTTTTTCTTTGAATGCTGCTTATCTGATGTCTGTGATGCTGCTGCAAGTACTTTTCTCATTGCACCTGTACGTACGTGTATTTGTGCCTATGACGATAAACTCGACTTGGACTTTGGTTTTGTAAGAAGTGGGGGCCGACAAGGAGCTGGAGCTGGGGGAACATAGAGTTAATTCATTAAATAAAGTTTTGTCCCAACTTTGTCTACATTCTATCTCAGACTAACAGACCAAGTGAGGTAAGTGGGATTTAGTATAAAATGACACTTGAGGGTTAGTAAGAACATAGTGTTCTGAATAGCCTGTTTCTCTGCTAAATTACTCTGTGGCTATGTATTGCAATTACAGCTTGGCAAAGCAGGGAGAGAGACGATGTGTCTGTTTGGCTGTCTAATGCTGAGCCGATGTTGGCATGGTCCTGGTACATCACCTGCTGTCTTGTGCACTGCAGCTGACCAGCCACCAGGCTTAATAAAACGGTGTTAAACCGAAGCGTCAGAAGAACAGCCTTGAAGTAAACAGTACGGGAGGAAATTACTACCCTTGTGCTCACTGGCTGGAAACAAATCCACTCACCCTGATCTTTGACCCTCATCTGAAAGGCTTTACCATGAAAGGTTTTTTAGAACCCAAAACACAATAAGGACATTTTTATGATGAGGTTGGGAGAATGGAACACCATCTGCAACCCACTATAATGTCCCACTATTCAGGACATTTACAAAGACAGGTTTGTTAAAAGGGCCTGAAGGATCACTGGGGACCTGGATCACACCAATCACAAGCTGTTCCAGCTGCTACCACCTGGGAAATGGTACCGCAGCATAAAAGCCAGGACCAACAGGCTCCGGGACAGTTTCTTCCACCAGGCTATCAGACTGCTTAATTCATGCTGATGCAACTGTATTTCTATGTTATATTGACTATCTTGTTGCACATTATTTATTATAAATTGCACATTCAGATGGAGACATAACGTAAAGATTTTTACTCGTGTATATGAAGGATATAATAAAGCCAATCCAATTCTACAGATCATCTGCTACCCATAACAATTTCAGCCATCTTTACTTTTGATTAATAACATCAGATATGGAGCAAATTGTTACAGAATTAACATGGAATCCTCCAGCAAGAATTGAGAGGAAAGAGTCATTGAGTCGGAGTCAGCATGGAAACAAGCCCTTCAGCTCATGCTGACCAAGATGTCCTTTCCAAGCTGAACCCACAAGCTAGCATTTGGCCCATAACCTTCTAAACCTTTCATATTTTGGTTGTGTTACGGCCTAACATTGCAACACCAATGCCCAGGAATGGAAAATGCAATAGAAGGTGGTGGATACAGCCCAGTCCATCACAGGAAAAGCCCTCCCCACCAGTGAGCAGATCACCATGGAGTGCTGCCTCAAGAAATTAGCATCCATCATCAAGGACCCCCACCATCCAGGCCAAGCTTTCTTCTCATTGCTACCATTGGGAAGGAGGTACAGGAGTCTTAGGAACCACACCACTAGGTTCAGGAGCAGTTAATACTCTTCAAACATCAGACTCCTAACCAGCGTGGAAAGCTTCACTCACCTCAACACTGAACTGATTCTACAAACTATGGACAAGTGAAAGCCTGCAGATGCTGAAAACCTGGCAACACACACAAAATGCTGGAGGAACTTAATAGGCCAGGCAGCATCTATCGAGAAAAGTGCAGTCGACATTTCGGGCTGAATCTCTTCAGCAGGACTGTGTGTTGCCACAACCTATGGTTTCACTTTCAAAGACTCCACAACTCGTGTTTTCAGTATTATCTATCTATCTGTTTATTTCTATATTTGCAGAGCTTGTCTTCATTTGCACACTGGTTATGTGTCATTCTTTGTTTGCAGGTAGCTTTTCATTGATTCTATTGTACTTTGTTTTGTGAATGCCGGCAAAATAATGTCTATGTGGAAATATATACATATTTAGATAAAGTTACTTCGAATTTTATTTATTTTTCTGCCCAACTTTAAAAGTAGTTGCTGTTTCTGCCTCTACCATTTCCCCTGGAATCTGACGACAGTGGGATAAAACCTATCCTTGAGCAGTTGGGACGTGCTCTCAAACCTTTGTGTCTTCTGCCCAAGGGAAGAAGAGACAAAAACTAGGGTATAAAGTGCCCTGGATTATACTACAGCTTTGCCAATGTAACAGAAAGTGTGGACAAAATCAGTGGAAGGGAGGCTTGTCAGAGCATTGGTCTCTTGACATAAGCACAAGAGATTCTGCAGATGATGGAAATCCAGAGTTAACACATTCAAAATGCTGGAGAAACTCAGCAGGTCAGGCAGCATCTGTGGTAAGGAATAAAGTGTCAACATTTCGGGCTGAGAAGCTTTATCGGTCCTGATGAATGGATCAAGTGACCTGCTGAAGGGTCCTGGCCTGAAATATTGACCCATCGGCCCATCTAATTCATGCTAACCTGTTATTCTGCCTAGTCCCATTAACTCCCACCTGGATCATATCCCCACGCCCCCATACCCCTTCCATTCTTGTACAAATCCAAATTTCTCTTGACTATTGGAATCAAATCTGCTTTCACTGGTTCTGCTAGTAGTTTATTCCACACTCACATCATCCATTCAGTGAAAAAGATCCCCCTCATTTTCCCCTTATACACTTCACCTTTCACCCTTAACCCATGACCCCTCATTATCATCTCAACCAACCTGAGTGGGAAAAAAGCCTGTTTACATTCATCCTATCTACACCCCTCAATTTTGTATACCTCTATCAAATCAAATCACCCTTTATTCTCCTACACCCCAGGGAATAAAGTCCCAACCTATTCGACCTTTCCCTATAACTCAATTCTTCAAGTTGCAATGTTTTTGTTAATTTTATCTATACTTTTCATTCTTGTCTTTCCTGCATTGTCCTTTGTGATCTGGGTACAGTAACTTCCAATGGGTTGTTTAAGCAATAGGACTGATGTACAACCTCAATGTTTTAAGAACAGCTTCTTCCCATCTGATTTCTGAACAGCCCACAAACCCAAGAATACTACCTCATTATTTCAAATTTGCATATTTATTTATTTTTGTAACTTCTAGCAATTTTTACGTCTTGCTGCAAAAAACAAGTTTTGTGAGGGTCTAACATTTTGATGCAGTTACAAAGAAGCCACGGCAGCAGATATACTTCATAAGAAGTTTGAGGAAATTTGGTATGTTACCAAAGACACTCTCAAATTTCTACAGATGTACCCATGGAGAGCGTTCTAAATTCTAACTGGTTGCATCACCACCAGGCACAGGATTGGAAAAAACTGTAGAAAGTTGTGAACTCCATCAGCTCCATCATGGGCAATAGCCTCCCCAACATCCAGAACATCTTCAAGGAGTGATGCATCAAAAAGTAAACATCCATCAGTGAAGACTCCCGTCACCCAGGTCATGCCTTGTTCCCATTGCTGCTCTCAGTGAGGAAGTACAGGGCACACACTCAATGATTCAAGGACAGCTTCTTCCCCTTTGCTTTCAGACTTCTGAATGAACATTGAACCCATGAAAACTACCTCACTATTTTATTTTTATTTTTGCACAACTTATTTAACTATTATATGTATGTACGCTGAATGTAATTCACGTCTTTTTCTCTATTATTATGTACTCCATTGTGCTGCTGCTGCGAAGGCAACAAATTTCACAACGTATGCCGGTGATATTAAACCTGATTGAGAGTCCTATTAGTCTGGCTGTCCTTCCCTCTGCTGTTGAAATGCCTGAGCTACTTACTTGTGATGATTCTGTTTCATTTTAATAATGCAATTAGTAGCAATGAATTATATTGCTCTTTTCGAAAGCTTTGTTTTTTAATCTCACTTCTGGGATGATGGTGATGTTCTGAGAAACATTGTCCTGTTAGAACTTGCTCTGATGGATGAGCAGAGAGAAGCATATTCAAGATTTCAGATTCAGATTTATTTATCACATGTACCTCAAAATATACAGTAATGTCAATTGTTTTAACAACCAACACGCCCGAGGACAGTAGAGAGAGTCATAAAAATCACTATAAGTTACAAAATAATTAAAATAGTGCAAAAGTCAAATAACAAGATAATGTTCACAGCTTCATGGACCATTCCAAGTACCTGCTGGTAGAGGGGAAGAATCTGTTTCTGGATCATTGAGTGTGGGTCCTCAGTTTCCTGATGGTAGTAATGAGAAGAGGGCATGTCCCAGATGGTAAGCGTCCGTAGTAATGGACACAGCCGCCTTGAGGCACTGACTTTCGAAGATGTCATTGCTGGCAGGCAGATCTATACCTGTGATGAAAATGTGTGAAAGTGGTTCCAATTTCTATTCTATTCAATGTAATTGATGCAAATCAATTGCTGCTTGATCCCGAATTTCAGTCAGGCAGGATAACTTTGTGGTTTGCATTTTCAAATGAAGGAGAGCGGATAATTTATTTATTTATTATTGACTTAGAGATACAGCATGAAATAGGCCCTTCTGGCTCTTCGAAATGCACACCCAGCAACCCACCAGTTTAATTCTAGTCTAATCATGGGACAATTTACAATGACCAATTAATCTACTGACCAATCAATTCTTTTTTTCCCCTCTCAACCATTGGGATGCACTTACGTTTGGAATTATCTGTATGGATTGCATGCAAAAGAGACATTTTTCACTATGTGACAATAATAATTCAATGCCAATTACCGGAATAATTGTAATGTATCTCTGAGATAAGCTAACACCTTGAAATATGCTCCTGGTTTGAAGAATATTATATCGAACCCCAGTCTGTGGTAAGAAGTTCCAATCCATGGAAGTTTTATGGAGAGTCAGTTAGACTTTTCCAGTCCTGATGAAGGGTCTCGGTCTGAAACATTGACTGTCTATTTCCTTCCAACGATACCGCCTGTGTTGTTTCAGCATTTTGTTTGTGATGCTTGAATTTTGGTTATAACTTGACAGGTAATCCATTCAAAGTTAAGATCTGTATCTAAAGGGCAATCTGGAGCCACCTTTTTCATTAAACTGCATCCAAATTTTTAACTTGCTAGTTCTGAAGTTCCACCGGACACTCTGAGCTCAAGGAGAGAACTGAATGTGCGGTTGTAGTCATCAGCTTTGAGATTGCACTCAGTGACCATATTACTTCCAGTGATAATGAAGTTGCTGCAGGCCTGTATCCTTGCCTGGTGGCAAGCCAAACAATATGGGAGCTGTGTAGTCTCAATTGTAGCGAGGTCTAGACCTCAAACCTCGGTCTTGCCTCCTGCTGCAGACCAGGCGTGACTGCAGAAGCGCTACAGTGTGGTGTCCACACTAGGCTGGGCCTAACCTCTCCCATTGGTGGTGCCCTCTTGTGTTCAAGTGGTGGAATGACAGGGTCGATTGCATGCATCTGCACACCGCTGGGAGACTGTACCATACCATTGATTCGCAGACATTGTCAGACAGGGACTTAGACTATTTTTTTTTTTGAATGAATATGCTTCTTTACTCACTTTTTTGAATTATGTTACTTACTATTTTGAAGTTTGCTTGCTACTTATGTTTTGCACCTTGGCCTCAGAAGAACACTGTCTCATTCAGCTGTATCTATGAATGGTTTGAATGATTATTAAACTTGATTTGATTTCATTAGGTCCAGAAGTACCTAATAAAGTGGTCACTGAGTGTATGTCCTGAGTCTTCAGTTGTCGCACATTCCCTCCAGGGTTTGACATGTTTTGCATTCAGAGGTGCTCTTCTAAACAGCTCTGTTGTAATATGCTGTTACTTGAGTTATTGTCACCTTCCTATCAGCTTGAACCAGTCTGGCAGTTCTCCTCTGACCTCTACATTAACAAGGCGCAGTACTGCTGATCACTGGATATTTTTTGTTTCTTGCACCATTCTCTGTAAGCTCTAGAGACTGTTCTGCATGAAAATCCCAGGAGATCTGCCAGTTCTGAGATACTCAAACCACCCTGTCTGGTGCCAACAATCATTCCACAGTCAAAGTCACTTAGATCACAGTTCTTCCACATTCTGATGTTTGGCCTGAACAACAGCTGAACATCTTGACCACGTCTGGATGCTTTGATGCATTGAGTTTCAGCCACACGATTGGCTGATTAGATATTTACATTAATGATCAGGTGTGTACAGGTGTACCTTATATAGTGGACACTGAGTGTAATTGTTCCCATACACCTGGGATAATAACAAAATGCACGTTACCATTATTCTCTGTTAAAGAAACAAGACTTCAAAGGGATCCTGTTCTCCAATGTTGGAGCCACCCGTTCCCACATAACCTGAGATCAAACAAAAATGTGTCGAAAGATGTGGAGACTGTTACTCCTGTCATGTTTTGATTCTGTTACCCTTTTCAAACAGGTGGCTATATCTAATAAGTGATAACTCAGATTATCCCCTCATAATAATATAAAGAACTTTTTCTACAACAAGCAGATCTCCAGCACGGACCTGCCTGTGCGTGTCATTGTTGGAGCCTTTGCAATATATTTACATGCAGCGCTATCATCCATCATCAGGTACCCCCACCACATAGGCCATGCTTTCATCTTGCTGCTGCCATCAGGAAAAAGGCAGTTATTACCCCTCAAACATCAGCACCATGAAACAGAGGGGATAACTTCACTAACCCTATCACTGAAATGATCCTATGGACTCACTTTCACGGATTCTTCATCTCATGTTCTCAAAAATCACAATTTATTTATTATTATTATTTTGTTTATGGTTCTTTGCTGTTTGTGTTTACTGTGAATGTCTGCAAGAAAATGACCTCAGTGTAGCATAAAATTTATTTACTTTGATTACAAATTTACTTTGAACTCTAAAGAGTGACATGCCAGGGAAGATACAGTACATGGAAGAAAGTTAAAGATTATCTGAAGTGGGGAAACAGGAAATGGTTATGATAAAGGGTTAGCAATCATGGGAACAATGGGGAAGCTAATAAGCCATTATCTTCAACACCAGTGATATGCTTTCAATCCAATCTACACTTCCCACTGCCTGAGCAGTTCTCTCTTCTGCCCCACCCCACCCCATCAAGCAGAAGATACAAAAAGTCTGAAAATGCGTACTACCTACCAGTTTCGTGTAGTGGGGTGAGGTGGAGATACATCTGTCCCAAAGGAGGTGTAAGGCGCTCCTTCCCTCCACTAGCCTGCAGGCCACCCTTGGGCAAGGTGTAGTACCTGCTTAGTCCCCTGATCAGGCTTGTGAAGCCACGGGAGCAGGTGGTAGATGGTTGTCTGAGGAGCTGGTTATGCGGCCTCTGACACCAGGCAGACAATCTCTGAAGTATTGATAATGTCTGGGGTCACCTGTCTTGTAAAGAGACCGCCCTGAGAAGGCAATGGCAAACCACTTCTGTAGAAAAATACGCCCATACAATCAAGGTCATAGACCATCATCACCTTATGTGACATGACACATAATGATGATGATGACCAGTTCATGGACAGCTTCCATTCCATAGTTGTATGATTATTGAATGCTCCCCTGTTGGACTCATGATCTTTGAATCTACCTCGTTATGAAGTTGCACCTGACCATATCACTGCACTGCACTTTCTCTGTAACTGTGACATTGAATTTTGCACTTCCTCAGTCCACTGATGTGATGAATGATCTGTATGGATGGCATGCAAAGCAATGTTTTTCACTGTACCAAGAGGTCAGATGTTCAATTGGCCAATCCTGATTTCTGGAGCAGTCTGGAGCTTATATGTTCTTCCTGTAACTGCATTAGTTCCCTCCAACATCCCAATAAATTGGTCCATTAGATCATAAGGCACTGGAGCAGATTTGGGTTATTCAGCTCATCCAGTCTGTTCTGCATTCTAAAGGGATGCCCTTGTATTTGTTTTTAATCACTAATTTTTTATTGCAACACCAACAAATTACATTCAATACAACCAGTTGCCAATTACATTTTGACCATTTAAACCAAGCCTGTGCCCTCTGGTCCTAGAATCCCCCACTATAGGAAACATCCTTTATAGGTCTAATCTATCTAGACCTTTAAATATTCAGAAGGTCTCAGTGAAATTCCACCTCATTCTTCTAATCTCCAGCAAGTACAAGCACAGAGCCAACAAATGCTCCTCAGAAACTGGGGGGAAAAAAAAGCTTCCTTTCACTAGCATCCCTCAGTGGGCTCAAAACTGCAACCTTCTGGTTGACAGCCAAATGCATTGACAGATTGTGCAACAGAAACAATGCAAGGTAATGCAGCTGGTGCACATCACAAGTCCTGGTTATGTGACCACTGATGCCAGGCAGACAATCTCTGAGGAGCTTTGATCATGGCTGGTGCTGTGTCTGTGCAACTATATCAATTAAATAAAAGCACACACGAGGAGATTCCTTTAACTAGTGTGTTCACATTGCAGCAAGAAAGAGAGATCAATACATATGCATAATCAATGCGCATAGGTAGATTATCAGTCCACACATAGTCACACAGCGCTAAGGGAAGTCATTGCTCTGAATGAAATTGATCCACACATTACACTTCCTCCCCCTTTAGACTAATGCAACATCAAACTGTATATGTACAAAACATGATACTTCCCTCTCACAAACCATATTCCAAATACACATGCATTCACAATAACGGTCTGTAACTAACTTCACTATACTCAAGATTCTGTGTTTAGGGCACACTTTCTTTCAGGATAGCATCTCTGGGTCTATGGAGTGACATCGGGTTTGACAGGTGACTTGTCAAAGACAATATTCTCATCGTGCCTCTGAACCTGTGAAGTGGCATCAGGTCTGGCAGGCGTCTTGTCAAAGTCGACGTTCTTGGCAGCCGGTCTTATTGTTGCAAGGACGTGGCTGAGGATGAACCAAAGTGACCGGGTCAAGAAGCGCTAGCACAGTCGCGAACGTGGAGCAGATACCCAGGAGAATCTACTCGGAGACAAGGTTCACGTAGAATATCCAGGGAATTGTGCGGAGCTGGGAACTAACAGTCCTAAGTGATCAGGAAATGAGGTTTACCCACACTGGAATTGACCAACGAACTGGCAGCTCCTTGCTGTGATGCCAGGGTTCTTATCCTGCATTCCCTGATGGAAACCAGGTGTGTTGTAATTAATGGAACTGGGACCAATTGGGAATCAGATGAGGGGATTAAGGCCCAGTCAAGGAGATAATAGCAAGATGGTGGATTGCCAGACGGGGCCATGACACTCATGTTGTCAGTGACAAGAGCATCACTGAGAGGCAAGTCTGGTGGCTGTAATGTGCCCATCTTGTTGGATGCAATCGACTCAGGTGTCTTCTTTGGTTGAGCATCCTGTATCTGGTCCACATGATGTCTCCATGTATGATCTCCAATATCCACTGTGTACATTGGAGGTCCAGTTCTTGAAGCTATCTTATAGGGTGTTGACTTGACTTCTCAGTAATCACACGCTAGGACTTCCTGTCCAATCTCGAAGCTTCTTGCTGATTCTTTTGGCAACTGGTTGAACTGTTAATTTTGTATTTCTCTCTGTAGATCTGATTTCAGAAGGTCTATGTGAGATCTCAGATTCCTGCTCATAAACAGATCGCAGGTGTTTGAATTGTCCTAGCAAGAACAGAGTTCCAATATACAAAAAGGGAGTTGTCATCCTTGTGCTGTGTAGGAATGTCTTCCTTGTCCATAGCTGTAATGGACTTTTTGATGCTTTGGATAAACCTTTCAGCTACCCAATTCATTGCAAGTTGTTGAGGAGCTGACTTGAAATGTCTGATGTCATTTTTCTTCATGAATAGTCTGAACTCCTCTGACCTACATTGTGGTCCATTGTCACTCATAATTAGTCAAGTAAGCCGTTTTAGGCGAAGATAGTCCTCAGAGCTGAAAGTCTTTTCTGAGGTGGTTGACTTCATTGGTATGACCTTCAGCCACTTTGAATGAGCATCTACACAATCAGAAACTTGGAGTTCATGAATAACTCAGTGAAGTCAATGTTTACTCATTGCCAAGACAAAGATGGTCACTCTCATGGGTATAATAGTGCCCATGAAGGTGCAATTTGAACTTCTTGGCATCCTTAGCAGCTTTTGCTCTAGTCTTCAATCTTTTTATCTATTCCTGGCCACCACACATAACTCCAGGTGAGACTCTTCATCTTGACTACACCCAGGTGTCCTTAATGCAGGTTCTCTAACACTTTTGTTTGCAGTTTAGAAGGATCCACAACACAAGATCCGCACATCAGCATTCTTTGACATTCCGACAGTTGGTCTCATCCCACTGAGAACTGTAGAAACATAGTGTTACCGCAAGCTGGCCATCCTTGCATGGTGATGTCACAGTCTTTTGACATCATTCCTTGTTTCTCTTTGCATTTCCAAATTTGTTACCAGCAACTGGTCTACCAACGCTATGTGGAACAGTTCTGCTGGGTCACAGTAACTGAAGCAGGTTTTTTCTTTTTCAGATGCCAACAGTGAAAGACATGACAAACCATAGCATTGCTGTGTTACTTGAACTCTATGTCATAAGAGTGGGATCCTATAAGAGTGCCCGGCGTTGTAACCGGGTAGCAGACATCACTGGAATTCCCTTTCTGGGATTGAAAATGGACACAAGTGGCTGGTGATATGTCATTAGCATAAACTTTTGTCTGTAGAAGTAGAGGTGGTACTCTTTATTCCCCATACTAGACTAAGGGTCTCTCAGTCGATCCGTGCTTAGTTGCATTCTGCACTCGTCTTAAAGCAAATGTAATTGGAAGTTCAGATCCATCTTTCATTGTGTGACAAAACGGCTCCGATGCCATAAGGGGATACATCACCAGTCTAATGGCAAAGATGAGATATAATGGGTGAACAACTCATCTGACATTATTAGTCTCCACAATATGAGATTTCATTCTTCAAAAACGCATATTTCTCTCTCTTTGCACGTAGCCCATACTCACTCATCCTGGTAAGCACTTTACCAAGGTTCTAGATATGCTCTTCATCATTCTTTATCAAGGTAACGTTGTGTTCCTGGGAAATTGCCAACGATGAGACTATTATACCAGAATGGTCCCTTGTGAGTGTTGATTGTGAGGAACTTCCTATCTGATTCCTCAATCTCCATTTGCAGATAGGCTTATGACAAGTTAATATTTGAAAACCTCTCCCTGCTTGCCAAAGATGCAAAAACATTTTCTATTCATGGCAGGGAATACTGAACCATACACAGCACTAGGCTGATGCTCACTTTGAAATTTCCACACATGAGAACAACTTCAGCCTTCCCTTCCTTGGTCACTGGTCAATTGGGCATAGCCCAATTGCTGAACTCAACCTCGGAGAGAATTCCAGATGCTTCCAAGCTCTGAAGTTCAGCATCCACTTTAGGATGTTGTGCACAAAGGCACTGGAAGTACTTTGAAGAAACCTTGGTGTGGCTGTTTCATCCAGTTCAATTCTGGCCTTCATGTCTTTGAGTTTATCAGTACCCTTCTCCAAAACCTTTCATTAGCATTAAGCATTTGTAACAGTCTCCAGTTAGTGCTACCACTTGGGCTGCTGTTGCTGGTTGATGACGCATTCAGAGCTTTGATTGTGTGCCAGTCTAGTTGGATTTTTCTCAACCATTCACATCTGAAAAGTGCTGTCCCTCCACTTTTCAACACATAAAGCTCTAACTGTTGTGCTTGGCGTCCGTACATCTCATTCACTTTCTGTTTGCCTTTGGGGATCACTTTTTCATCTGTGTATGTCTTTAGCATCACTGAAGTCTCTAATGGTAGTTTTGAAAACAGTCTGTTGTAGTCAGCCTCTGGAATTATGGGCAAAGCTGATCCTGTATGCAGCTCCATTTTCAGTCTTACACCAGACACTTCTATTGTGATCCATATGATTTTGTGATCTGCTTCAGTAACACTGCAGTTCTAGGCATGACAGCTCACCTTTGTCAGACTCTGTGCTGTCTGATACTGTTTCACATTCGGTCACTTTTGCATTTGCTTAGCTTTGTGTCTGAAACCTTTCACTCAGTGTGGTTTTTCTCTTTGGTTGTGCTTTTTGTCTGCCGTGTACATTCTCTCTGATTTTGTCTGTGAAACTTTTTTCTTTGAGCCGCTGTTACTTGCATCAAGCGAGGATTTGCCACATTGATAACATTCTGGCTTTTTGCACCATTGAGGGACATATTGTGCATTTCACATTCTAAACGTGCTTTCTGTAGTTCTGCTGCATCTTTTGCTACAGTCTGTAATGACATTCTAATGGACAATGTCTGTTCTGACAGTAGCACCTTTTGAGTGCTTTGACTATGCATGTCACATACAAGCCTGTCCCTGCAGTCACAGTATTGGGAAAGTTTTTGCAGTTCTGCAAAGTATTCAGAAATTCTTTTATCCTTTGACTGGTTCCTTTTGTAAAATCTAAATCTCTCAGCTGTTACCAGTGGTCTAGGGCTCAACTGTCCTTGTAAATTTGTTACAATTTTGTCAAATGTCTTGCTTGCTGGCTTTTCTGGGATTACTAAATTGCATAAGAGACTGTTCGTTTTAGCACCCATTGAGCTAAGAAGCATGGATACTTTTTCTTCATCCATGTCATTCACCTTTCAATACAGTTCAACCCTCTAATTATATGACTCCTAGCTTTCATTAGTACTATCAAATTCATCAACATTCCCAACTAAAGACATTGCCACGTTATTTTCACTTTAACTTTGCTAGTTGTGCATCTTTCACTTTGTGCTATGCAGTTACTCATGCATCCCTTTGTTAGCATCACTGACAGCCTACTCCATACTGTTTAAATCTTTCCTGTCACTGTCTCATCCCGTAACTGTCGGTGCAGTTGGTGATATTTTCCGACATTCAGGTTCACACTTGTTGCCAATTTGTTGTTTCTGTGCAATTACATATCAATTCAATAAAAGCATGCACGCAGGAGATGGTTTTAACTAGCGTATTCACATTAGTGTGTGTGTGTGTAAGAGACAGATCAATACACATGCATAGACAACAGATAACGTAGGTAAGTTATCAGTCCATACGTTGTGTTAAAGGGAGTCATTGCTCTGAAAGAAATAGATCCATACATTACATGTGGGGTTACCAGTCTTGTAAGGACACTGCCCAGAAGAAGGCAATGGCAAACCACTTCTGTAGAATTTATCAAGAAAAATCATGATTATGGAAAGACCATGATCGCCCACGTCATACAGCATAGCACATAATGATGATGAAGATGATGACTATGGCCATCATTCTAATCTACACCCTGCGATTAGAAGAATGAAGGATAATCTTGTTAAAGCTGGGATCCACAGACCACTCAGTTATTGCAGCACACACAAAATGCTGGTGGAACGCAGCAGGCCAGGCAGCATTTTGTGTGTGTTGCTTGAATTTCCAGCATCTGCAAATTTCCTCGTGTCCACTCAGTTATCGGTAGGGGTCTGGGTCCATGGCATAAGAGTGCAGATATTGAGAAGTTTCCAGTGGTAAAGAATCTCAAACAGGAGACTCAGTAGCATAACACTTTACAGCACCAGTGATTTGGTTTCACAGTATTCCGCTGCCTATATGGAGTTTGTATGTTCTCCCCGTGACCGCGTGGATTTCCACTGCGTGTGTTGGTTTCCTCTTAAATTCCAAAGATATATGATTAAGTAAGTTAATTAATCACAAGGGTGTAATTGGGAGGTGCGGACTTGTTAGGCAGGATGGGCCTGTTGCTGTGCTGTGTCTCAAAATAAATCAATAGATAAGACTAGAGTGTAGTCATTCAAAACTGAAGTACGGGGTGGTGGCATGGTAATATAGCAGTTAACGCAATGCTTTATAGTGCCAGCTGAAAGATTGGGGTTCAATTCCAGCCACTGCCAGTAAGAAGTTTGTATGTCCTCCCTGTGAAAGTGCGGCTTTTCTCTGGTTTCCTCCAACCTTCCAAAGACGTACAGGTTGTAGATAGAGTTGTGGGCATGTTGTGGTAGCACCAGAAGCAAGGCAACACCTTTGGGCTGTCCAGCGCTGATTTGGTATGACGCAATCAATGCATTTCATTGTACGTATAAATGTACATGCGACAAATTAAGCTAAAGAGGAAACAAGTAATTTTTCGAACGATTGGAGACTGAGGCCTGCAGGGAACTGGCACAGACAAGGAAGCAGATGGGGCAGATCAGTCATGACTATGTTGAATGATGAGGCAGGCTTATGAGAGCAAGTGGCTTATTCCTGGAGTTTGTATGGTCTTGTACGCTTTGAAGTAAATCATGCTTTCCTTTGAAAAGCCACATTAATTTGCATTCACTGTTTAGCTCAGTGAAGAGCTGATAAAAGGTTTTATAAACCATTCTCTGAAAACAAAATAGACAGCATTTTTAAATTGAACCTCACATTAATGACAGTATTTATGTGATTGCAGTTGTTAGGATAATTGCAGTTTTTATACCGGTAATAATATCACAGATAGCACACTGAAAGCTGCTTATTTTCCTTTTTGCTTTAATAAAACCCTTTACTGTTGAAATCCATGGACTGATCTCATGCCCAGGTGAATGGTAACCAGATCTGACCTTTCGTTTATTTGGTTGCTTGGAGACAATGGAACAAATTATAAGTTTGAACATTGAGTTGACTTCTCTCAGAGAGAAAAAAGTAGCAAAACTTAGTTGTTCATTCCTAATATGTGGGTGTACTTGTGGCTAACAACGCCAGCAGTTGCTGATATTGGTATTAGACTTTTATTGTTACACATACCAAGATATAGTGTTAGCTTGTCTTGCATACTGTTCACATAGATCAAACCTCGGTCTTTCCTCGCTCTCTGGGATGAGCCTGGCTTCCACCTCAACTCCGCTTTGCCTCCGCTCACCTCATCTCTGCTTTGAATACGCCTCTCCTCCACTCACCCTGACTCTGTCTTGCCTCTGCTTGCTTCTCCAGTCTTTACAGTGATTGTTTCCAAATAGGAGTACTATTAATAAAATATTTAGTTGTTTTCTTTGCATTGTTTGTCACTAATAAGTAGTCACTGGGCTTCAGTAGTGGCAACTTAAACTAGAAGTTTAAAGGGTCCATTAGACCATGGAACCATAATTCACAGGAGCAGAATTAGGCCATTCGATGCATTGAGTCTGCTCCACATGGCTGATTTATTATCCCTCTCAATTCCATTCTGATGCCTTCTGATGTCCTTACCATCAAACTTCCCCTTTAAATATACCCAATGACCTGGCCTCCACAGTCGTCCATGATAATGAAATCCGCAGATTCACTACCCTCTGGCTAAAGAAATTCTTCCTCACCTCTGTTCCATAGACAAGTCCTTCTATTCTGAGGCTGTCTCCCTCTGGTCCTAGATAGATAGATAGATAGATAGATAGATACTTTATTCATCCCCATGGGGAAATTCAACTTTTTTTTTCCAGTGTCCCATACACTTGCTGTAGCAAAACTAATTACATACAATACTTAACTCAGTAAAAAAATATGATATGCATCTAAATCACCGTCTCAAAAGCATTAATAGCTTTTAAAAAGTTCTTAAGTCCTGGAGGTAGAATTGTAAAGCCTAATGGCATTGGGGAGTATTGACCTCTTCATCCTGTCTGAGGAGCATTGCATCGATAGTAACCTGTCACTGAAACTGCTTCTCTGTCTCTGGATGGTGCTATGTAGAGGATGTTCAGAGTTATCCATAATTGACCGTAGCCTACTCAGCGCCCTTCGCTCAGCTACCGATGTTAAACTCTCCAGTACTTTGCCCACGACAGAGCCCGCCTTCCTTACCAGCTTATTAAGACGTGAGGCGTCTCTCTTCTTAATGCTTCCTCCTCAACACGCCACCACAAAGAAGAGGGCGCTCTCCACAACTGACCTATAGAACATCTTCAGCATCTCACTGCAGACATTGAATGACGCCAACCTTCTTAGGAAGTACATTCGACTCTGTGCCTTCCTGCACAAGGCATCTGTGTTGGCAGTCCAGTCAAGCTTCTCGTCTAACTGTACTCCCAGATACTTGTAGGTCTTAACCTGCTCCACACGTTCTCCATTAATGATCACTGGCTCCATATGGGGCCTAGATCTCCTAAAGTCCACCACCATCTCCTTGGTCTTGGTGATATTGAGACGCAGGTAGTTTGAGTTGCACCATATCACAAAGTCTTGTATCAGTTTCCTATACTCCTCCTCCTGTCCATTCCTGACACACCCCACTATGGCCGTGTCATCAGCGTGTCATTAGACTCCTCCATTATAGGAAACAGCCTCTTCATGTCCACTTTCTCTAGGCCTTTCAATGTTCAATAGTTTTCATTGAGATACCTCCTAATTTTTCTTAATTCTAGGGAGTATAGGCCCAGAACCTTCAAAAGGTCCTCATAGATTAACCCTTTCATTCCCAAGATCATTTGCATGATCCTCGTCTGGTCCCTCATTGAAAGGTCAATGAAAATTCAACCATGCTAGTGGGTTTGGAATGTCAGGTTATGGAAGGATGCAGTTCAAATTTTCCATTGTTTTCCAAAACTTTGCCAGATTCACCACTCTTAAGTTAATTGCCTCCAAATTAGTCTGTGGAGAGAACTGATAAAATAACTAAAGACAACTGCAGAGATATTTGCTTTACCATTAGCCATTGGTGAAGTTTTCAAAGACTGGAAAGTGGGAAAAGTTGTCCAGTTACTTGAGGAGGGTAACAAGGTCAAGCCAGGGAACCAAAGGCCACTCTGCCTGACATCAGCAGTGGGAAAGTTACTGAAGAGAATTGTCAGGCATTTAACAGAGTTTGATTAGAGGGAGTCACCTTGGCTTTGTGCATTGGAAGATGTGCCTGACAAATCCATTGGAGTTTTTGAAGAGGTAACCAAAAAGTTGGATAAGAGTAGGACAGTGGATGTTGATTATATGAACTTTAGCAAGACCTTCAACCAGATTCCACATCGAATCAGGGACATCTAGTTAATGGATGAGAGGGGTTTGGAGCCCAGGTGCAGGTCAGTGGGACTAGGCAGAAAAATGGTTCGGCACAGCTAAGAAGGGCCAAAAGGCCTGTTTCTGTGCTGTAATGTTCTGTGGTTCTATTGTTCTAAGTAGACAATTCATAAGGGGGACCAAAGTTATATGGGAAGATTGAATAGGCTAGGACTTAATTCCTTGCAATGTGGAAGACTGAGAGGAGATTTGATAGAGGTATACAAAGTTATGAGGGGTATAGATAGGTTAAATGTAAACAGGCTTTTTTCCACTAAGATTGGGTGAGACTACATCTGGAGATCATGGGTTAAGGATGAAAAGTGATAAATTTAAGGGGAACATGAGGGAAAACTTTTTCACTCAGAGGGTTATAAGAATGTGGAACAAGCTGCCAGCACTAGTACTGCATGTGAGCTCAATTTCCACATTTAAGCAAAGTTTGGATAGGTACATGGATGATTGCGGTAAGGAGGACTATGGTTCCAGTGCAGGTTGATGGGAATAGATAGATAGATAGATAGATACTTTATTCATCCCCATGGGGAAATTCAACATTTTTTCCAATGTCCCATACACTTGTTGTAGCAAAAACTCATTACATACAATACTTAACTCAGTAATAATATGATATGCATCTAAATCACTAACTCAAAAAGCATTAATAATAGCTTTAAAAAAGTTCTTAAGTCCTGGCAGTTGAATTGTAAAGCCTAATGGCATTGGGGAGTATTGACCTCTTCATCCTGTCTGAGGAGCATTGCATCGACAGTAACCTGTCGCTGAAACTGCTTCTCTGTCTCTGGATGGTGCTATGTAGAGGATGTTCAGGGTTTTCCATAATTGACCGTAGCCTACTCAGCGCCCTTCGCTCAGCTACCGATGTTAAACTCTCCAGTACTTTACCCACGACAGAGCCCGCCTTCCTTATCAGCTTATTAAGACGTGAGGCGTCCTTCTTCTTAATGCTTCCTCCCCAACACGCCACCACAAAGAAGAGGGCGCTCTCAACAACTGACCTATAGAACATCTTCAGCATCTCACTGCAGACATTGAATGACGCCAACCTTCTAAGGACAATTTAACTGGTTTCAGCATGGACTAGATGGCCTCAGTGGCTTATTTTTGTGTTGTATTCAGCCAATTCCAGCACAGCCACACACCTCCACAGCGTTGAGGACATCTTCAAAAGGCAATATCTCAAAAAGGCAGTATCTGTCATTGAGTGACTGTCGTCTTGTTGCCACCATCAGGGAGGAAGTCCACAAATGTGAAAAAAATTTGCAAATGCTGGAAATCCAAAGCAATGCACGCAAAATGCTGGAGGAACTCAGCAGCCCAGGCAGCATCGATGCAAAAGAGTGAACAGTCCACATTTCAGGCTATGACCCTTCATCAGGACTAGGAAGGAAAGGGGGAGGTACAGGAGCCTGAAGACAAACACTCAATGGTTTAGAAACAGCTTCTTCCCCAATACCACCAGATATCATGTGCACTACCCCACTACTTTTTTTCTTTCTTTTCCTCTCTTCTTGCACTAAATAGATTATTGGAATTCAGTTATTATGTAATGCAATGCACTACTACTGCAAAACAACAAATTTCATGACATATGCTAATGATATTAAACCTGATTCTGATTCCCTTAGCCCAATTTTTCCACACTAACCATGTTGCTCACCAGACGAGTTTGGCCCATATCCCTCTAAAACCCTGTAATTGTCTTTTAAATGTAATTATTGTTGCTGCCTCAACCATATCCTTTGGCAGCTTATTCCATATACCCACCAGCCTCATCATGAAGAAATTGCCCCTTAGTGCAATTTTTCACCTTAAATCAATGCCCTCCAGTTTTTAGTTACTCTTCACTGGTAACTAGACTGTATGCTTTTACTCTTTCTATGCCTCTCTTGATTTTACACACTTATGCCAGGGAATATATCTAGGCTGTGGAGAGGTTGCCTAAAGTTTAAAAGACACGGGAGAATGACAGAGTTTGCAGTTTAGGAAGAGGAGGATGCAATCTTTGAAGCACTTAAACACATTTTGCAGATGCTGTTGTTCCAGAGCCCCACACACACAAAATGCTGAAGGAACTCGGTAGGTCAGGCAGCATCTACGGAGGAGAATGTACCACCAAGACACTTCGTCAGGACTGGAAAGGAAGGAGGAAGAAGCCAGAATAAAAAGGCAGGGGGAGGGGCAGGAGTACAAGCTGAGAGGTGAGACAAGATGAGGGGGAAGTTGATGAAGTGAGAAGCTGAGAGGTGATAGGTGGAAGAAGTAAAGGGGCTGAAGAAGGAACCTGATAGGAGAGAGGAAAGTGGACCATGCGAGAAAGGGAGGGAATCACCAGAGAGAGGTGATGGACAGGTTAGGAAATAAGCGGGAGCCAAAAAAGTTAGTGGAAAAAGAGAGGGATAAGGGGTAAAAGGAGGGGAGGAAGGCTTTTGTTTTCCTTGTGGGTTCGAGTGAAGTACAGAATTTAAAGCAAAGTGCATGTGGAAGAACCCCTGATCTTATCCTATCTGCATGGCAATGAGCTTGGGTCCTATTTTCACTGCAGAGAAATGTGAGGTTGCAGAGTAGCGGGTGAAACCTGCTCCATTTCTCCAAGCTCCTCATAAACCCTCAGGGAGTTTTCTTCACGTGGAGCTTGCTGTAAAGAGCATTGTCCCTGTTAATGGAAAGTTCAGGAGTCGGGGATTATGACCTGATGGTACTTGGCCTTTCACAATGAAAGCTGTGATGAATTAGAGGGGAACGGACATAGGGCTAGGAAGTTTATTCCAACAGTACACTTAATTATAGTGTCGGGCAGTTCAAAGACAATGGATTCCCCCTGCTTCCAGGATGTGGAGTCAAACCATATGGAGGAGTCAGATAAAAGGTCAATCCACTATTTATGCTGAAGAAACTTAATTCAGCCAGTATGTCATCCGTAACAGTGCATTAGCATCAGTGTCCAAAGGGCAGAAATAATCTTCCTCTTGCAATCAATTTCTACTGAATCCTAAAAGTAAGTAAGTGCATGTGTTTGTGTGTGCCTGTGAGTGAGTGGGTGCATTGTTACAATCTTGGCTCTTGGGAAGTAGCACCAAGGAGTCAGGTACAACAGGAATGATATTTACTAAATTAAAGTTAAGGTAAAGGGAAAAGGGGTGATGTGGGGTATGGTAGTGCTGGCTGCAGAATGGAAGAAAGTGGGAGTGGCCTTGTTTTTAAGCAGTCCCCAGCAGGTGTCAGCAACGTGTCTCAGAAAACTGCAACACAGGTTAAAGAGGAAATACAGGCCAGGAAATGTACAGGACGTGTGTGTGTGTGTGTGTGTGTGTGTGTGTGTGTGTGTGTGTGTGTGTGTGTGTGTGTGTGTGTGTGTGTGTGTGTGTGTGTGTGTGTGTGTGTGTGTGTGTGTGTGTAAACATTTTTCAAACGTTCCCCTTCCGTGGGGGGAAAAATATATTGTGCATTCAGCCTTTCTATGCCCCTTTTGATTTTACACACTGTGTGATGTCAGTAGGTCAAGGGGTCTGTTTCTATGCTATAACAATGTTTAAGAGGTACTGAGACAGGCAAGGCATAGAAGAATGCAGTCATTGTGAGGGCAAATAGGATTGGTACATAGGCCTCCATTGGTCAGGGTCAACCGTGGATATTGCATCCTATAATGTCTAGATACACAAGCCAGGGCAGTACAAAATGGAAAGCAAGTCATTGACCATGTAGCAAAGTTCCCGTCTCCACACATCTGATGAACCCAAAAGAACAGCAGAGACCGATACAGTTTGGCACCAGCCGTGTTGCAGGAAGTCAGTCAACATTGAACTCAATGTAGGACTGCCTTAAGGATGCCAGCCGTAGATTTTTCCCTCAGTGTACTCCTGAAGCCCTCCAGATGTCTTTTAAATGGGCTAAAGCCACAAGGCCCTGGAGATTTGAGATCAGAGTTTTCCTTCTCTTAGATGAGCTGCCAACCATGGCTGACAAGCCCCATCTGCCCAAAATGACTGGTTTTAAGATACCAGTAACCCATCTTTGCTCCTTCTCCTATTAGTAGAAACAGTTCCACCAGGCTTAATAGCTAAGCCACGAGTGATGGCCAAGAGCTGGAATTAGTTATCAGAGGCTATTTGAGACGCACACCACTGGAGCATTTAATAGGTAGTGAGCGTTTATTTCCATTATCACACCCAGCTATAACAACTTTAAAGAACCAAGGGAATTAGTATAGATGAGCAATAAAGTCAGTATAGAGTTGATGGGCCGAACAGCTTATTTCTGTGCTATGTGACTTTATTAGTGAAGGGCTATGTTCCCGTCATTTCTGGATGTTTTCTCAAGAGGCTGGTTGCAATGTGCTTGTAAAGATTATAACTGCAGCCAAGGAAAGTTTAAACTCTACTGTGAGGTTGTATCATGCAGGCCCCTATTTTCCTCAGTGTGTAAAGTAGAAGGTATAATACAGGTGTTTTAGGTGAATGGAGGAAATGATAGAGGGAAATTTCATGGCATGTATCAATGGTATTAAACCTGATTCTGAGCGGAATGCTTTACAGCCCCAGCGATCACCGATGATGGTTCATGTCCCGCCACTGTCTGTAAGGAGATTGTACCAGGACTACATAGGTTTCCTCCGGTGTTCCAGGCGGTTTCCTCCCACATTCCAAACGTTTGTGGTCAGTGTTAGGGTTAGTGAGTTGTGGGCAAGTTATGTTGGCACCAGAAGCACGGCAACACTAGGGGTTGCCCCCAGCTCAATCCTTCGGCTGTGTTAGTCTTTGATGGAAACCAAGTATTTCACTGTATGTTTTGATGTACATGTAACAAATAAAGTTTTTACTTATTTTTGTAATGTATAGAAATTTTATGCATTTGCACTGTACTGCTACTGTAAAACAAATAATTAATATAACAAACAAAAGAAAATCTGCAGATGCTGGAAATTAAAGTAACACACACAAAATGCCAGAGGAACTCAGCAGGCCAGGCAACATCCTAATGAAGGGTCTCAGCCCGAAACGTCAACTGTACTCTTTTCCATAGATGCTGCCTGGCCTGCTGAGTTCCTCCAGCATTTTGTGTTAAGTAAGTCATATACATCACTGGTAATAATTCCTATTCTGATTCAAATTCAAAGGGGAATTCTCAATGTTCCGGACATTCACGGCTAAAGATAGTGATAAGATTGAAATAGTGCAGAGAAAATTTACAGGATATTATTGGGATTTGAGTACCTGAATTACAGGGAAAGGTTGAATGGATTAGGATTTTATTCCCTAGACTGAAGGAGAATGAGAGGAGATTTAAGAGGGATACAAAATTATGAGATAGAGTAAATACAAGCAGGCTTTTTCCACTGAAGTTGGGTGAGTCTAGAACTAGAGGTCATAGGTTAAAGGGGAAAGGTGACGATTAAAGGGGACCCTAAGGAGGAACTTCTTCACTCAGAGGGTGATGGGAGTGTGAAATGACCTGCCAGAAGAATTGGTGGATGTGGGTTTGATTTAAGAGAAGTGTCCATAAGTACCTGGAGGGGAGGATTGTGACGTGCTATGGTCCTGGTGCAGGTAGATGGGACTAGGCAAAGTAACAGTTTCTCAAGGACTAGATGGGCCAAAAGGCCTGTCTTTATGTTGCAGTGCTCTATGACTCTGTGATTTCATGTTTTCTGATAGAAAGAAAGACAAAAACGTCCTTCCGAGTCGAGCAGTTCAGGGGAAGACTTCCTGATCTGTGACTCCTGCCTGCCTTCTCACCATAGTGGATAGAGCACTTGACCACATCTCATCTATCAGAGACCAAATCAGGTTTAATATCGCCAGCATGTCATGAGATTTGTTGTTTTGCAGCAGCAGTATCTTGCAATGCATAACAATAAAATGATAAATGGCTCATTTTCCATTTATAAATCTGATGGCAGAGGGAATAAGCTGTCCTTGAGTTGTTGGGTGTGTGTCATCAGGCTCCTGTACCACCACCTTGATGGTAGCAATGAGAAGAGGGTACGTCCTGGGTAATGCAGGTCCTTAATGATAGATGCTGCCTTTTCCAATTCTATGCAATGGGCTCTCCAAACCAGACGATGATGCAATCAGTTATCCTGTAACAGTACTAACCTATCAGGAAGATGATTGTTCATTACTACTGGAAGTTTATTAAGAGGCAAATAGCTTGTGCTGGAAGCAATTGGCAAAACCCGTTTAGAGATGGCACGGATCAGTGGAAAAGAGTTGGATTGTTCTGCAGGAAGCACTCTGTCCAAAATCAGAGCTGCTGATCCAAGCAGCAAGTGGACGTTGGCCAGCAAGTGTCTCCTGGTTCTTCATAAATCAGCGAGTGTGTTGGTTCATTAAAGCACGCTGATGAAAGGCTAGAGGGAAGCTGAAGTCTCCCTTCCCAGCAGTGGGGCGATCACTTAAATTGGATGTGTCTGGTATTCTGACAGGCAGGTCGCAGGCTGGGGCTGCAGCCTTGTTCTGCGCATGCTGGGGAACCGGTGGGCCTCGGAGCGTCCCCTCCTATCTCGTGGCCTCCCGATGATGGGATCAAGATGTGGAGGCTGCTCCTTTTATTTACCAGCTTGATGGTTTTTTCTCAAAGTCTCTGAACCTCAAGGGGGCCACCACATGGAGTGGCAGAGGAAGGCTAATAGCATCCAAAGGAAGTTAGGGAAAGCCCAAGGGGAGTGAGCAATAGGAGCCTGGCTAATAACTGCAGCATACAAAAGAGAATGAGGCCTGTGCAGAGAATATAAACATATACACCTCTGAGGCCAAGTTGGCTGAATGTCCTCTGCTGGTGCTATAAACTCAATGAACCAATGTTTGACTTGTTGATGTGTGCCTGAGTTAGAAAATAGAAAGACAAGAAACCGCAGAATAAAACATAAGACATAGGATCAGAATCAGGCTATTTGGCCCGTCAAGTCTCCAGCTTTCCATCATATTGATTTATTATCCATCTCGACCCCATTCTCCTGTCTTCTCCTTGTAGCCTTTGATGTCCTGACTAATTGAGAACCTATCAATCTCCCCCTTAAATATACCCAAATTCTTATCCTCCACAGCTGCCCTTGGCAATGAGTTCCTCAAGTTCACCAGAAGCTGGCATCTGGAGCAACACTCAATTTGCTGGAAGAACTCAAAGGGTCAGGCAGCAGTAATGGTTCGGGGGTGGGGGGGACTGTCCGGGGTGTGAGATGGACAGCCAACCTCTCTGGCTGAGACCCTTCATCCAGACTGAAAGTTGGGAGAGGAAGATAGCCTAGGTATAAAGGTGAGATGAACGGGTAGAGTAAAAGCCAGTAGGCGGTTGATGGATCCAGGTAAGGAGGGTTTGATTGGCAGAGGGAGGTGGGAAGAGTGGAAATAGAGCAGAGTCTGGGAGTGATAAGTCGAGGTGACAAAAAGGCTGCAGATGATGGAATCTGACAGAGGAGGAAGGCAGAGAATGGAATCGCATGAGAGAGATGGGGAGGGCAGATGTGTGGAGAACCGGTAGGAGGCGTGTGAGGGTGATAGGCACTTGATGTGAAGGAAGGACAGGAAAGAAGTAGGGTAAAGGGGGGATGGGGTGAGCCTTAGAAGAACCAGCCCAAGCACATCTCCTTTAAACCTTCCCAATCTCACTTTAAATACATGTCCTTTATTAAAATGAATACGGAATAAAAAGCTGGTGTCTGTATTAATGACCATTCCCATACTTCAGGAAATCAAATGTACTTCCCTGAAGGTCAATGGGACAAGGCAGAGTAATAGTTATACATGGACTAGATGGGCTAAAGGGCTTGCTTCTTTGCTGTAGTCTTCTATGACTCTTATCCAATCTGGGTTGATATATGACTCCACACCCTCTAATGTGGCTGAGAATGAGAGTTAGGAAATGATGTTGCAGTTGTATGAGTTGTTGGTGAGGTCACACTTGTGTAGTGTAAAGTTTGGTTACTCCTTTATAGGAAAGACACAGTTAAACTCGAAAGAGGAAAAATTTCAAAGGATGCTGCCAGGTCTAGAAAGCTTGAGTGAGAGGGAAAGGTTGGCCAGGCGGGGACTTTATAACTTGGAAGGTAAAAGAATAAGGCATGATGGAATATAAGTGTTTAAATTCAGGAGAGGCATAGATAAGGTGGGCAGTAACAGTCTTTTCCCCAGGGTATGGAAGTTCAGAACTGGAGAGCAAAGGTTTAGGGTGAGAGGAGAAGGACTTGAATGTGCGTATATTGATCGAGCTGCCAGGTGAGTGCACTGGGCAGGTCGCAGTGATATCACTTAAGAGGCACTTGGATAGGTACATGGAAAGGTGGGGCTTGGAGAGATGTGCAGTGAATGCAGGAAAGTGGGACTTGATGGATGGGCACAGTGGTCAGCATGAATACATTGGGCCAAATGGCCTTTACCCACATTGCATTGTTCTATGACTGTCTGATTGAAATGACTCTTAACATCCCTTTGAAATGACCCAGCAAGCCATTCAGTTCAGTAGCGTTAATACAGATAGGGACTAAGTGCCTTCTCTGCCAGAGTGTAGTGGTTAATGTAATGCCGTTACAACTCCAGAGACCCGGTTCAATTCCAGCTGCTGTCTAAGGAGTTTGTACGTTCTCCCCTTGACCATGAGTGTTTCCTCTGGGTGTTCTGGTTTCCTCTCGCATTCCAAAGACGTATAGTTTGGGTTAATGAGTTGTGGGCATGCTATTCTGGCTGCTGAAATGTGGCATCACTTGCGGGTTGCCCCCAGCTCACCCTTAGACTGTGGTGGTTGTTGACGCAAATGACACATCTCATTGTAGGCTTCGATGTACGTATAGCAAATAAAGTCAATCTTTCTAATTAGGGTTAGGGCAAAAAAAGAAACTTTATACCATCTTTAAGTTGGGAAAGTTTCTTCCCCAGGCAGAAACCATTTTAGTTAGCCTCTTCTCCATCCTCTTTATTTATTACTTCAGTCCTTGTACTGAATTATAAACACTTTAAGGTAATTTTTACAACGGGTCATAGAGTTGCCGTCATAGAGTCATAAAGAGTACAGCACAGAAACTGTACCCAATGCTCTAAATTAGGCTTCACTGACATCTTATACAACTGACGAGAAGATCTGCAGAGGCTGGAAATCCAAGCAACACACACACAATGCTGGAGGAACTCAGCAGGCCAGGCAGTCGATGTTTTGGGTTGAGACATTCATCAGCTCAGGAAAAAAAGATGAGACTTTAGAGCAAGAATGTGGAGGGAGGGGAGGAAGAAATACAAGGTGGTAGGTGATGGGTGAAACTGGGAGAGGGGGAAAGATGGTATAAAGAGCTGAGAAGTTGATAGGTGAAAAATTTAAAGGGTTGGAGAAGGGAGAATCTGATAGGAGAGGGTAGAGGACTATGGAAGAAAGGGAAGGGGGAGGAGCACCAGAGGCAGGTGATGGGCAGGTAAGGAGATGAGGTGAGAGAGGGAAATAGGAATGGGAATGGTGAAATGAGGGGAGCACTTACCAGAAGTTCAAGAAATTGATCTTCATACCATCAGGTCTGAGGCTAACCAGACAGAATATAAGGTGTTGCTCTTCCAACCGAGTGTGGCCTCTTCGTGACAGTAGAGGAGGCCATGGGCTAACATGTCGAAATGGGAATGGGATGTAGAATTGAAATGGGTGGCCACTGGCGATCCTGCTTTTTCTGGGGGACAGAGTGCAAGTGCTTGGTGAAGTGATCTCTCAATCTATGTTGTGCCTCACCAATACACAGGAGGCCACACCAAGAGCACTGGATACAGCAGTTGACCCCAATAAGCTTGCAGGTGAAGTGTCACCTCACCTGGAAGGACTGTTTGTGGACCTGAATGGTAGCGAGGGAGGAGGTATTAAGACCCTAAGACAAAGGAGCCGAAGTCGGCCATTCGGCCCATCAAGTCCGCTCCGCCATTTCATCACGAGCTGATCCGATCTCCCCTTTAGTCCCATTCCCCTGCCTTCTCACCATAACCTTTGATGCCCTGACTACTCAGATACCTATCAATCTCTGCCTTAAATACACCCAATGACTTGGCCTCCACTGCCGCCCATGGCAACAAATTCCATAGATTCACCACTCTCTGGCTAAAAATTTTTTTTGCATCTCTGTTCTGAATGGGCGCCCTGCAATCCTCAAGTCATGTCCTTTCGTACTAGACTCCTCCACCATGGGAACATTCGAAATGTTTCTGAGGGCCCCCTCATTCTTCTAAACTCCAAAGAGTACAGTCCAAGAGCGGTCAAACATTCCTCATATGTTAACCCTCTCATTCCCGGAATCATTCTAGTGAATCTTCTCTGAACCCTCTCCAATGTCAGCATATCCTTTCTTAAATAAGGAGCCCAAAACTACACACAGTATTCCAAGTGAGGTCTTCCTAGTGCCTTATAGAACCTCAACATCACATCCCTGCTCCTATACTCTATTCCTCTAGAAATGAATGCCAACATTGCATTTGCCTTCCTCACCACCGACTCAACCTGGAGGTTAACCTTAAGGGTATACTGCACTAGGACTCCCAAGTCCAGTTGCATTTCAGAACCTTGAATTCTCTCTCCATTTAAATAACAGTCTGCCCATTTATTTCTTCTACCAAAGTGCATGACCGTACACTTTCCAACATTATAATTCATTTGTCCATTCCCCCAATCTATCCGAGTCTCTCTGCAGACTGTGTTTCCTCAGCACTACCGGCCCCTCCACCTATCTTTGTATCATCAGCAAACTTCGCCACAAAGCCATCTATTCCATAATCCAAATCGTTGATATACAACGTAAAAAGAAGCGGCCTCAACAAGGACCTCTGTGGAACACCACTGGTAACCGGCAGCCAACCAGAATGGGATCCCTTTATTCCCACTCTCTGTTTCCTGCCAATCAACCAACGCTCTATCCATGTATGTAACGTTCCCGTAATTCCATGGGCTCTTATCTTGTTTAGCAGCCTCATGTACGGCACCTTGTCGAAGGCCTTCTGAAAATCCAAATACACAACATCCACTACATCTCCTTTGTCTAGCCTACTTGTAATTTCCTCAAAAAATTGCACTAGGTTTGTCAGGCAGGATTTTCCTTTAAGGAAACCATGCTGAGTTCTGCCTATCTTGTCATATGCCTCCAGGTCCTCTGTAACATCATCCTTGACAATCGACTCCAACAACTTCCCAACCACCGATGTCAAGCTAACAGGTCTATAATTTCCTTTTTGCTTCCTTGCCCCCTTCTTAAATAGCAGAGTGACATTTGCAATCTTCCAGTCCTCTGGAACCAGGCCAGAATCTATTGACTTTTGAAAGATCATTGCTAATGCCTCCACAATCTCCACTGCTACCTCCTTCAGAACATGAGGGTGCATTCTATCTGGTCCAGGAGATTTATCTACCCTTAGACTATTCAGCTTCCCAAGTACTTTCTCTGTCTTAATTGTGACTGCGCATATTTCTCTTCCCTGACACCCTTGAGTGTCTGGTATACTGCTGATATCTTCCTCAGTGCAGACTGATGCAAAATACTCGTTCAGTTCCTCCACCATCTCCTTATCTCCCATTACGATTTCTCCAGCATCATTTTCTATCGGTCCTATATCTACTCTCATCTGTCTTTTACTCTTTATATACTTTAAAAAGGTTTTAGTATCCTCTTTGATATTATTTGCTAGCTTTCTTTCATAGTTCATCTTTTCCCTCTTAATGACCTTCTTAGTTTAGTTTGTAAGCTTTTAAAAACTTCCCAATCCTCTGTCTTCCCACTAATTTTGCTTCCTTCTATGCCCCCTCCTTTGCTTTTACTTTGGCTTTGACTTCTCTTGTCAACCACGGTTGCATCCTTTTTCCATTCAAAAATTTCTTCTTTTTTGGAATATATCTGTCTTGCACCTTCCTCACTTCTCGCATAAACTCCAGCCACTGCTGCTCTGCCGTCCTTCCCGCTAGTGTCCCTTTCCAGTCAGCCTTGGCCAGTTCCTCTCTCATGCCATTGTAATTTCCTTTACTCCACTGAAACACCGACAACATCGGATTTCAGCTTCTCTTCCTCAAATTTCACAGTGAACTCAATCATGTTATGATCACTGCCTCCTAAGGGTTCCTTCACTTCCATCTCTCTAATCACCTCTGGTTCATTACACAACACCCAATCCAGTACAGCCGATCCCCTAGTGGGCTCAACAACAAGCTGTTCTAAAAAGCCATCTTGTAGACATTCTACAAATTCTCTCTCTTGAGATCCAGTGCCGAGCTGATTTTCCCAATCCACTCGCATGTTAAAATCCCCCACAATTATCATAACACTGCCTTTCTGGCAAGCCTTTTCTATTTCCTGTTGTAATTTGTAGTCCACATCACTGCAGCTGTTTGGAGGCCTGTAGATAACTGCTATCAGGGTCCTTTTACCCCTGTGATTTCTTAGCTCAACCCATAAAGATTCTGCACCTTCCGATCCTATGTCAACTCTTTCTAATGATTTAATATCATTTCTTACCATTAAAGCCATGCCACCCCCTCCACCTACCTGCCTATCCTTCCGATACACCGTGTATCCTTGGACATTCAGCTCCCAGAGACATACATCCTTTAGCCACGTCTCAGTGATGGCCACAATATCATACCTGCCAATCTGTAACTGTACAACAAGATCATCCACCTTATTCCTTATGCTGCGTGATTTAAGTATAACACCTTGTCCAGTATTTGGTACTTTTTGCATTGATTGCACTGTACCAATGCAAAAATTGGTACATTTTTGTACCAATGTACAAAAATTGTACATTTTGTACACACCAGCCCCAAAAGAGGTCCCAATGATCCAGAAACTTAAATCCCTGACCCCTGCTCCAATCACTCAGCCATGCATTTATCCTCCACCTCATTCCATTCCTACTCTCACTGTCGTATGGCACAGGCAGTAATCCCAAGATTACTACCTTTGGAGTCCTTCTTCTCAACTGCCTTCCTAACTCCCTATATTCTCCTTTCAGGACTTCTTCACTTTTCCTACCTATGTCATTGGTACCTATATGTACCACGACCTCCGGCTCCTCACCCTCCATTTCAGGATATCTTGGATGTGATCAGAAACATCCTGGCACCTGGCACCTGGGCTACAGGGCTACAGGGCTTCTGAGCTACAGGGCTGGTCTCTGTGCCAGAGGCACAGCCACTGTTGCTTCCCCCAGGTAGGCTGTCCCCACCAACAGGAGTTCTTATTGTCAAGGGGTACAGCCACTGGGGTACTCTCTAGTACCTGACTCTTCTCCTTCCCCCTCCTAACCGTGACCCACCTGTCTGCCTCCCGTGGCCCCGGTGTGACCACCTGCCTGTAACTCCTCTCTATCAACTCCTCACTCTCCCTGACCAGACGAAGGTCATCGAGCTGCAGCTCCAATTCCCTAACACGGTCCCTTAGGAGCTGCAGCTCGGCGCACCTGGCACAGATGTAGACGTCCAGGAGGCTAGGAGACTCCAGGACCTCCCACATCCGACACCGAGAACAACAAGCTGCCCTCACACTCATTCTTTCCCTTTCCTCAAATAACAGGAAAAAACTGAAACCTAAACCTACCTTGCCTCGCCCGATTCCACCTAAGTCCGTTGAGCCAAAGCCCTTAAGCCTGCACTCTGCTCCTGGCTCACTCCATTGCCCGCAAACGACGCTGCCCGCTGTTTAAGGCTGTGTCATTTTTAAATCTTCCCCGCTTCACTGCCTGACGTCACACGCCTGCGCAGTCCCGCCTCTATTAACTCCGATGAGAATAAGAAAAAGTCAAAATGGCTCCTGCCGCACTCCCGTTCTGATCCTCCGACTTCCTTCTCCAAAAGGAAAGTGAATCACTTGTTCGCTTGCAAGGATAAGTACCAGGAAGAATATTAGTGGGGAGAGATAAATGGACAAGAGAATCATGTTGGGAGCAATAACTGTGGAAAGTGGAACATGGGGGGGGGGGGGAGGGAAAGATGTGCTTGGTAGTGGGATCCTGTTGGACATGGCGGAATTTTCAAGGAATTACGTGCTAGACATGGAGAGAACTAGGGTGATAGGTTAAATTGCTATATACATTGTAAGGACATGCTAGTATTTATGTATTTATTCGTATTTATTCCATATCCCTACTTTTAACTCCTTTTAATTTTGTTTTATACTTTATTGTTATAATTGCTGAATGTTGCTTTTTGTTGCATTTTGCATCCTGAACAACAGACCACAGCAAATTCTAAATACCTCTAAATGTATATGGCAAAATAATGTTGGTTCTTCATCTTTTCTAAATCTTTTTTTCTGATGTCCAGCTCGGAGGTCAGAATGCAAAAAAAAATTGTCAAAACTTAATGCAAAACTATCAGTGCTAACATTGTCCATCCTCAGGATGACAATATCTGGCCAAAATTATTTATTTCCCATTAAAGATCTAGAAATAAATTTTCTTTGATCGTGATTGCTGGTGTTGCAAAGCGTTTTGCTAAATGCCAGACTATCACACCGCCCTTATCACCCCCTTTGCCCATACGGTGCCTTGGATCTGATTGAGAGTTTCTGTGTCCCTACCACAGGGCTCCTGGTGTTCAGGGAGCTCATTTCCAGCTCAACATTCAGGTCTAATTTAGCAAAAAACTTAATGAACACTCGCTAGTTTCAGATCCCTTTATGGCACCATTTTAATTGCCTGCAGTTCAACAGCTGAGGGTACTGGAGTTCAGCTTGAACTAATAGTTTCCTTTTGATCTGTCGAGACCCTCGGGCAGCCCACATGAGTACAAGCACATTATCCCTCTTTACAGAATAAAAGAAACACGCGTGCATGCACAAGTACATCAGGAGGACCAAAACCTGGATTCAGTTTATTTCAGACACCACATGGAGTCATAAAAAGTGCTCAAGGTTGCCCCTTTCAGCAACAGAACTGAACAAATCACTTTAACTTTGCCTTTGTGCCTGTAATTAAGAGATCGGTTTATCAAGCGATGCTTCTGTGTTTTATCATGAGTAAAGCCTATTGTGCAGAATGAGCACTTACGGGTGACCAACCCAACAAGCCAAAGGTTATGACCATAACTTCAAGATTTCAGTATATTTACTATCAAAGAATGTATTAATTACACAACCTTGAAATTTGTTTGCCACAAAGCAAGAAACCTGAAAGGGCCGGATTGAAGAGTAAAAAGAATAAAAACCTTGCTATCGGTTTAGGTGGACGGGCTTCAAAACTCCTGTGCTCCAACTTCTTTCTGCTTCATTCACTCTGACTCTGTCTCAAACATTACTCGCCCTCAGTCTGACCACTTTCACTCCCTTCTTTGCAGAGTTATGTGTCTTATCTAAAATCATATTTAAGTCGTGACGAAAAGTCTCAGCCCAAAATGTTGACTGTTTATTCTCCTCTATAAATGTTGCTTGATGTGCTAATTTTGTCCAGCATTTTGACAGACAGACATACTTTATTGATCCTGAGGGAAATTATGTTTTGTTACAGTTGCACTAACCAAGAATAGAGTAGAAATGTAGCAAAATAAAACCAAAAATAATTAAATGATAATAAGTAAATTATGCCAAGTGGAAATAAGTCCAGGACCAGCCTATTGGCTCAGAGTGTCTGACACTCCGAGGGAGGAGTTGTAAAGTTTGATGGCCACAGGTAGGAATGACTTCCTATGACACTCAGTGTTGCATCTTGGTGGAATGAGTCTCTGGCTGAATGTACTCCTGTGCCTAGCCAGTACATTATGGAGTGGATGGGAGACATTGTCCAAGATGGCATGCATCTTGGACAGCATCCTCTTTTCAGATACCACCGTCAGAGAGTCCAGTTCCACCCCCACAACATCACTGGCCTTGCGAATGAATTTGTTGATTCTGTTGGTGTCTGCTACCCTCAGCCTGCTGCCCCAGCACACAACAGCAAACATGATAGCACTGGCCACCACAGACTCATCGAACATCCTCAGCATCATCTGGCAGATGTTAAAGGACCTCAGTCTCCTCAGGAAATGGAGATGGCTCTGACCCTTCTTGTAGACAGCCTCAGTGTTCTTTGACCAGTCCAGTTTATTGTCAGTTCCTATCCCTAGGTATTTGTAATCCTCCACCATATCCATACTGACCCTTTGGATGGAAACAGGGGTCACCGGTGCCTTAGCCCACCTCGGGTCCACCACCAGCTCCTTAGTCTTTTTCACATTAAGCTGCAGATGATTCTGCTCACACCATGTGACAAAGTTTCCCACCGTAGCCCTGTACTCAGCCTCATCTCCCTTGCTGATGCATCCAACTATGGCAGAATCATCAGAAAACTTCTGAAAATGGCAAGACTCTGTGCAGTAGTTGAAGTCTGAGGTGTAGATGGTGAAGAGAAAGGGAGACAGGACAGTCCCCTGTGGAGCCCCAGTGCTGCTGAACACTCTGTCTGACACACAGTGTTGCAAGTGGATGTACTGTGGTCTGCCAGTCAGGTAATTTTCTCAAATTTCTCAAGATCTCCAGCATTTGCAGAATCTCTTGTGTTCTTAAATGCCTTTATTTTATCTGTCTCCACCACAACATTCTAGGCTGACTAATCTCTGTGTAAAAAATCTTGCCCCACACATCTCTTTTGAACTTTTCTCTTCTCACCTTAAATACATGCCCTTTAGTAGGTAGTTCAATCACACAAGCTGATTCTGTTGTTCTCCTAAGGGGTTGTCTGTAGTGGGTGGTTGTAGAGGCTGATCTAGGATCACATATTCCGGGGCAGTTTGGGCAAGAGTAAGAAGTGCCTGTGGTTAGTGGTTGTTTCTTTTGGTTGTTCAGTCTCTCATTTCACAATTCCCTCTTGAACAGATTTCCTTCATTGAGTGTGAAATCTTCCCAGTTTTCAGATGTTGAATTTCTTCAGGCTGATTTTGATGTTGAAGTACTTCCTTTGCCCGCCAGGAGCTCGCTGACCTTCTTTCAACAGGGAGTAAGGGACCTGTTTGGGAAAACTGGGTTAGGCAACTGAATGACATGACCTATCCATCTGAGTTGGTGTTGCTTTATTGTGGTGGAGATGCTGTTCATGTTGGCCTCCTCCAGTACACCGGTGTTAGTGTGTCTGTCCTTCCAGCTGATCCTCAAAATCATCAAAAGCTCTTTGGTGGTATTAGTTCAGGGCTTTCAGATGCCTACTATAAGTGGACCACGATTCAGCTCCATACAGTAACGCAGGAAGGATGGCTGCTCTGTAGACCAAAAGTTTTGTTTGGACAAGTAGGTCATTGTCTTCAAAGTTTTTTTCCTAAATTTTGTATATGCTCCACTTGCAATGCTCAGGTGGTTATTGATCTTCGTCGATGTCTGTCTTTGAGGAGAGAACTTTGCCAAGGTAGGAAAAGTGATCTCCATTTCCAAGAGCAATATCATCAATTTTTATGAAGGGCTGGATAAATGGCTCTTTGAGTGGTAGCTCATATAGGACTTGTGCATTTTTTTATATTTAAAACAAGACCCATGGCTCTATAGGCTTTTGCAAAGGAATTCAGAGCACATTGGATGTCTTCTCCAGAGTCTACTATGATGGTGTTATCATCTGCATACTGAAATTCTGTGATAATGGTGGTACTGACCTTGATCTGGTGGAGGTTGAAAAACCTACTGTCCATTCTATACACATTTGGGATTCCCTGTGGCAAGCCTTGACCAATGGAGTGAAGCAAAATAAAAATGGCAAATAAGGCACGTGCAATGATGAAGCCCTGTTTGATCCTCGTCTTGAAGGTGGCCTCTAGTATTCGATCTCTAAATCCTGACAAGTTTTTCTCAGATTTTGAGAGGCATACATAGTCTCTCTATGCCTCTCAAAATCTTACAAACTTCTACCAGGTCTCCCCTCAGCCTTCGTTGTTCCAGAGAAAGCAATCCATGTTTGTCCAACCTCTCGTTATAGCATGTGCCCTCTCATCTAGGCAGCATCCTGGTGAACCTTTCATGCATTCTCTCCAAATCCACCACACTCTTTCTGTAATAGGACAACCAAAACTGAATGCATTTTCCAGGTGAGACCAAACCAGAATTTTATAAAGCTGTAATTTATCTTTTTAGCTCTTGAACTCAGAGCCTCAAGTCATAAAGGTAAACATGCCATATGCCTTCTTTACCACCTTATCAACACACAGTCTCTTTCAGGGGGCTGTGGAAACACAAAGACAGATCCCAGACACTGTTCAGGGCAGACGAAGGTATACACTTCAGCCGGAAATCATCATCAAGATGATCGCCAACATTAGCTGTGATGTTTTCAAGCTAATGAAGACATTTTCAATTATTTAATAATTTGTGCACTGTGCCTGATTTGCCTAAGAGTTGGAAGTGAGATCTTTCTTGAACTCTTTATAGAGGTTTGTATTTTCTTATGTGTTGCTCAAGATTTCCGGTCACATGGGTGTAATTTGGCAGCTCAGGCTCAGGATGGTCCCACGTCCGCCTGCAAAACAGGAGCTAGGATCTCCACCCTGTAAAAAGCTGGAACTTATTCCTGGGAGAAGAACGGTCTTCACCTATAGGACGTATGAAGTCATGTGGTGAAAGCAGAAGCTACAGGCTCAATCAACCTTCCATTGGCCTAGAATTGAGATTCTGGTGAGCTGCTGTTGGCAGCCTATGTGCCAGTAGGAGTGATGGGAAGAAGAGAAAGAAAAAAAAGTAATGCAGATTGATCAAAGTAGTCATACTGTTGTTCAACTGAGGTAGTGATTGGTATTGCTCCAGCTGGTTCAAGACCCAAATGGTTGAAGGGAAATAACTGTTCTTGGACCTGTTGGTGTGGGACTTGGAGGGTTTCTCATAACTTGAGGCCTAGATAGAGTCAACATGGAGAGGATGTTTCTAATAGTGGGAGGGTCTAGACCCGAGAGCATTCATTGGTAAAACATAAAATAAACATAAATTCTGCACAATTTTTACAAGAATGAGCAAAACTAGAGTTTAAAAAAAAACAAATTCCATTGCAGTGTAAACCTCTGCTTTAAATACATCAAATGACTTGGCTCTCAAAGCAGTCTGAGGCAATGAATTCCATGGATTCATCACCATCTAGCTAGGGAAATTCCAACTCATGTCTGTTCTAAAGAGACTTTCTTGTATTCTGTGTCTGTGCCCTCTGATATTTGCACTCTGGGAAGCACCCTCTGCATGTCCCCTCTATCTAGGCCGTTCTCAATGAAATCCCCCATCATTCTTCTAAACTCCACTGAGTACCGACCTGAGGCTATCAAACTCACGGAATCATTCTCGTGAACCTTCTCTGGAGCCTTTCCAATGCCAGCACATTCTTTCTTAGAAATGGGGACCAGAACTACTCACAATACTCCAAATACAGTCTGACAAAGAGCTTATAAAGCCACAACATTGCATGCTTGCTTTAAGTATGTTCTAGTCCTCCTCTTACCGTATACTCTAGTCCTCATCTGGTCCAATGAACAATAATATTGTATTTTCCTTCATTACTAACAATTCAACCTGCAAGTTAAAGAGTTCGATGATTTTTGGAACTGGGGTCCTAGAAAGACATTAGGGAACATGGTGAGCATTACTGAATGAGTTGATATCAAACCATCAGGTTATCCAAATAGTTTGATAGGTCACAAGAGTTTCACTGTATAGGGTTTGAATTCAGAGTTTCCAACCATTAATGTGCAGTAATTGGAGTTAACCAATTAAAAATTAATAGGAACTTAAGGGCAGTTTAGATGAATTACTTTTCTTGTAAATCAAAACATCAGATATTACTTTAACAAACATCATTCCATCAGAAATGGAATACTTGGTTATTGAGACATAATATCATGAAGGATCGACCCACCCTGCTCATGAACTGTTTGTCCCATTCCCAGCAGGAAAGAAGCTACGCAGCATCCACATCAGGACCACTGGACTCAAAAACAGTTCCGTCCCCCAAGCCATCAGGCTGATCAACACCTCCATCCATTAACCCATCCCGCCACTACAACATACATTGTTTTTATTCTATTTTATTTTAATTTTATTGAGATACAGCATGCAATAAGTGTTTCCAACCCTTCAAGCTTTAAGACCATAAGATATAGGAGCACAATTAGGCCATGCCCCATCATGTCTGCTTCTCCATTTCATCATGGATGTTCCAATTTTCCACTCAGCCCAGTATCCCTTCATGCTCTGACCAATCAATAATCCATCAGCCTCTGCCCTAAATATATATATATTAAAACTTGACCTCCACGGCTGCTTGTGACAAAAAAATTCCACAGATTCACCACGCTCTGGCTAAAGAAATTCCTCCTCATCTTGGTTCTAGAAGGATGCCCCTCTATTCCGAGGATATGTCCATTGGTCTTAGACTTCCCCACCATAACAAACATCCTCTCCACTTCCACTCTACCAAGGCCTTCCACCGTTCGCTAGATTTCAAAGAGGTCACTCCTCATTGTTCTGAATTCTACTGAATTAAGGCCCAGAACCATCAAACGCTCTTCATGTGAAAAAGCCATCCAACTCTAGAATCATTTTTGTGAACCTCCTTGAACCCTCTCCAGTTTCAGCAGATCCTTTCTAAGATAAGGGGCCTAAAACTGCCCGTAATACTTCATGAGGTCTCACCAGTGCTTTATAAAGTCTCAACATTACATCCTTTTTATATTCTAGTCCTAACATTACATTCCCCTTCCTCACCACAGACTCAACCTACAAATTAAGCTTTAGGGAATCCTAACTTCCAAGTCCCTCTTCATCTCAGTTTTTTTTTGTATTTTCTCTCCATTTAGAAAATAGTCTACCCTTTCATTTCTTCTACCAAAGTGCATAACCATACACTTCCTGACAAAGTGTTCCATCTGCCATTTCTTTTCCCCTTCTCCTAATCTGTCTAAGTCCTTCTGTAGGCTCTCTACTTCCTCAAAACTACCTGTCCCTCCACCTATCTTCATATCATCTGCAAACCTTGCAACAAAACTATCAATTCCATCAGCAAAATCATTGACATATAGCATAAAAGGAATTGGTCCCAACATAGACCCTTGTGGAACACCACTAATCACCGGCAGCTAGCCAGAAAGAGCTTTCTTTGTTCTTACTCTTTGCCTCCTGCCTATCAGTCACTGCTTTATCCATGCCAGAATCTTTCCTGTAATACCATAGGCCCGTGGCTTATTAAGCAGCCCCGCATGTGGCACTTTGCCAGAGGCTTTCTGAAAATCTAAGTATACAACATCAACCAAAATCTTTTTTGTCTATCCTGATTACTATTTCTTCAAAGAATTCCAACAGATTTGTCAGGCAAGATTTTCACTTGAGGAAACCATGCTGACTGCGGCCTATTTTATCATGTGCCTCCAAGAACCATGAAACCACATTCTTAATGATTGAGCAAACACGAGGAAATCTGCAGATGCTGGAAATTCAAACAACACACACAAAATGCTGGTGGAATGCAGCAGGCCAGGCAGCATCTATAAGGAGAAGCACTGTCGACGTTTCGGGCCAAGACCCTTTGTCAGGACTAACTGAAAGGAAAGAAAGTAAGAGATTTGAAAGTAGTGGGGGGAGGGGGAACTGCGAAATGATAGGAGAAGACCAGAGGGGGTGATGTGAAGCTAAGAGCAGGAAAGGTGATTGGCAAAAGTGATACAGAGCTGGAGAAGGGAAAGGATCATGGGACGGGAGGCCTCGGGAGAAAGAAAGGAGGAAGGGGGAGCACCAGAGGGAGATGGAGAACAGACAGGGTGATGGGCAGAGACAGAAAAAAAAACAAACAACTAAATATGTCAGGGATGGGGTAAGAAGGGGAGGAGGGGCATTAACAGAAGTTAGAGAAGTCAACGTTCATGCCATCAGGTTGGAGGCTACCCAGCCGGTATATAAGGTGTTGTTCCTCCAACTTGAGTGTGGCTTCATCTTGACAGTAGAGGAGGCCATGGATAGACATATCAGAATGGGAAAGGGATGTGGAACTAAAATGTGTGGCCACTGGGAGATCCTGCTTTCTCTGGCGGACCGAGCGTAGGTGTTCAGCGAAACGGTCTCCCAGTCTGTGTCGGGTCTCGCCAATATATAAAAGGCCACACCGGGAGCACCGGACACAGTATACCACACCAGCCGACTCACAGGTGAAGTGTCGCCTCACCTGGAAGGACTGTCTGGGGCTATGTCTATGTCTATCCATAGCCGCCTCTACTGTTAAAATGAGTCCAAACTCAGGTTGGAGAAACAACATCTTATATACTGGCTGGGTAGCCTCCAACCTGATGGCATGAACATTGACTTCTTTAACTTCCGTTAATGCCCCTCCTCCCCTTCTTACCCCATCCCTGACATATTTAGTTGTTTGTTTTTTTCTCTCTCTCTGCCCATCACCCTGCCTGTTCTCCATCTCCCTCTGGTGCTCCCCTCTTCCCCCTTTCTTTCTCCCAAGGCCTCCCGTCCCATGATCCTTTCCCTTCTCCAGTTCTGTATCACTTTTGCCAATCACCTTTCCAGCTTTTAGCTTAATCTCACCCCCTCCGGTCTTCTCCTACTATTTCACATTTCCCCCTCCCCCCACTACTTTCAAATCTCTTACTATCTCTCCTTTCAGTTAGTCCTGATGAAGGGTCTCGGCCCGAAACGTCGACAGTGCTTCTCCTTATAGATGCTGCCTGGCCTGTTGTGTTCCACCAGCATTTTGTGTGTCTTAATGATTGACTCCAACATCTTCACAACCAGTGAGGTCAGACTAACAGGCCTATAGTTTCCTCTCCTTTCTTGAAGAGTGGAGTAACATTTGCAATTTTCCAGACTTGCAGAACTATTCCAGAGTCTAGTGATGAGGAGAAACTGTTTTTCCAAGAGAGTTGTGAATCTGTGGAATTAGAACCATAGAACATTATAGTCCAGAAACAGGCCTTTTGGCCCTTCATGGCTGTGCCGAACTGTTTTTCTGCCTAGTCCCACTGACCTGCACCTGGCCCATATCCCTCCATACACCTCTCATCATGTACCCGTCCAAGTTTTTCTTAAATGTTAAAAGTGAACCGGCATTTACAACTTCATCAGGCAGCTCATTCCACACTCCCACCACTCTCTGTGTGAAGAAGACTCCCCTAATGTTCCCTTTAAACTTTTTCCCCTTCACCCTTTAACCCATGACCTCTTTTTTTTTTCTCCCCTAGCTCAGTGGAAAAAGCCTGCTTGCATTCATTCTATCTATACCCATCATAATTTTATACACCTCTATCAAATCTCCCCTCATTCTCCTACACTCCAGGGAATAAAATCCTAACCTATTTAACTTTTTTCTGTAACTCAGTTTCTCGAGTCCTGGCAACATCCTTGTAAACCTTCTCTGCACTCTTTCAACCTTATTAATATTCTTCCTGTAATTTGGTGACCAAAACTGCACACAATACTCCAAATTCGGTCTCACCAATGTCTTATACAACCTCACCATTACATTCCAACTCTTATACTCAATACTTTGATTTATAAAGGCCAATGTACCAAAAGCTCTCTTTATGACCCTATCTACTTGTGACGCCACTTTTAGGGAATTTTGTATCTGTACTCCCAGATCCCTCTGTTCTACTGCACTCCTCAGTGCCCTACCATTTACCTTGTATGTTCTACCTTGGTTTGTCCTTCCAAAGTGCAATACCTCACACTTGTCTGCATTAAACTCCATCTGCCATTTTTCAGCCCAATTATCCAGCTGGTCAAGATCCCTCTGTAAGCTTTGAAACCTTCCTCACTGTCCAATACACCTCCAATCTTTGTATCATCAGCAAATTTGCTGATCCAATTTACCACATTATCATCCAGATCATTGATATAGATGACAAATAACAATGGACCCAGCACTGATTCCTGTGGCACAGCACTAGTCACAGTCCTCCACTCAGAGAAGCAATCCTCCACTACCACTCTCTGACTTCTCCCATTGAGCCAATGTCTAATCCCATTTACTACCTTACCATGTATACCTAGCCACTGACTCTTCCTAACTAACATCCCATGCGGGACCTTGTCAAAGTCCATGTAGACAACATCCACTGCCTTCCCTTCATCCACTTTCCTGGTAACCTCCCAGAAAATCTCTAATAAATTTGTTAAACATGACCTACCACACACAAAGCTGTGGTGACTCTCCCTAATAAGTCCCTGTCCATCCAAATACTTGTAGATCGTATCTCTTAGTACTCCTTCCAATAATTTACCTACTACAGATGTCAAACCTACCGGCCTATAATTTCCTGAAATACTTTTTGAGCCTTTTTTAAACAACAAGACAACATGAGCTATCCTCCAATCCTCCAGCACCTCACCTGTAGATACCAACATTTTAAATATATCTGCCACAACCCCTCCAATTTCAACACTAGTCTCCTTCAAGGTCTGAGGTGGGGATTTATCTACTCTGATTTGCCTTAAGATAGCAAGCACCTCTTCCTCTTTAATCTGTATAGGTTCCATGACCCCACTACTTGTTTGCCTCATTTCCAATGACTCCATGCCAGTTTCCTTACTAAATACAGACACAAAAAACCCACTTAAGATCTCCCCATTTCTTTTGGTTCCATACATAGCCGACCACTCTGATCTTCAAGAGGACCAATTTTATCCCTTACTATCCTTTTGCTCTTAATACACCTGTAGAAACTCTTTGGATTATCCTTCACCTTGACTGCCAAAGCTACCTCATGTCTTCTTTTAGCCCTCCTGATTTCTTAAGTATTTTTTTGCACTTTTTTTACTCCTCGTACCTTATTTGCTCCCTGTTTCCTATACCTGTCATACATCTCTCTTCTTCTTTATCAGAGTTCCAATATCCCTAGACAACCAAGATTCCTTATCCTTATTCACTCTGCCTTTAATCCTGACAGGAACATACAAACTCTGCACTCTCAAAATTTCTCCTTTGAAGGCCTCCCACTTACCAACGACATCCTTGCCAGAGAACAACCTGACCCAATCCACTCTTTTTAGATCCTTTCTCATTTCTTCAAATTTGGCCTTTTTCCAGTTTGGAACCTCAACCTGAGGACCAGATCTATCTTTATCCATGATCAAGTTGAAACTAATGGTGTTATGATCACTGGAACCAAAGTTTTCCCCTACACACACTTCCATCACCTGTCCTAACTCGTTTCCTAATAGATCTAATATTGAATTCTCTGCCCCGGGAAGCAGTTGAGGCTTCTTCACTAATTATATTCAAGAAACAGTTAGATAAGTTTTTACACAGTAAGGGAATTAAGGGTTACGGGGGAAAGGCAGGTAGATGGAGCTGAGTTTACGGACAGATCAGCCATGACCTTATTGAATGGCGGGGCCGGCTCGATGGGCTGGACAGCCTATTCCTACTCATATTTCTTATGTTCTTATGATTCCTGAAAGATCATTACTAATGCCTCACAATCTCTTCAGACACCTCTTTCAGAACTCTGGGGTGTACACCAAGCTGCCCAGGAACCCCCGATTTAACCCTGGTTTACTCATAGAAACACAGAAAACTCACAGCACAATGCAGTCCTTTTGGCCCACTACCAAACATATCCTTGCCTTTGAAATTACTTACAGTTACCCATAGCACTCTATTTTTATGAGCTCCATGTACCTGTCCAGGAGTGTCTTAAAAGATCCTATCATATCTGCCTTCACCACTGTTGCCAGCAGCCCATTCCACACACTCACCATTCTCCGTGGAAAAAGAACTTACCCCTTGACATCTCCTCTGATCCTACTTCCAAGCACCTTAAAACTGTGCCCTCTCGTGCTAGCCATTTCAGCCCTAAGAAAAAGCCTCTGACTCTCCACAAGATCAATGCCTCTCATTATCTTATGCACCTCTATCAGGTTACCTCTCATCCTCCATCACTCCAAGTAGAAAAGGCCGAGTTCACTCAACCTATTCTCATAAGCCATGCTCCCCAATCCAGGCAACATCCTTGTAAATCTCCTCTGCAGCCTTTCTATGGTTTCCACCTCCTTCCTGTCGTGAAGCGACCAGAACAGAGCACAGTTCTCCAAGTGGGTTCTGACCAGGATCCTATATAGCTGCAACATTACCTCTCAGCTCTTAAACTCAATCCCACGATTGATGAAGGCCAATGCACCGTATGCCTTCTTAAGCACAGTCCACCTGCGCAGCAGGTTTGAGTGTCCTATGGACTCAGACCCCAAGATCCCTCTGATCCTCCACACTGCCAAGAGTCTTGCCTTTAATGCTGTATTCTGCCATTATATTTGACCTACCAAAATGAACCACCTTACACTTATCTGGGTTGAACTCCATCTGCCACTTCTCAGCCCAGTTTTGCATCCTATCAATGCCCCGCTGTAACTTCTGACAGCCCTCCACACTATCCACAACATCTCCAACCTTTGTGTCATCATCATATTTACTAACCCATCTCTCCACTTCCCCATCCAGATCATTTATAAACATCACAAAGAGTAGGGGTCCCAGAACAAATCCCTGAGGCACACCACTGGTGACTGACCTCCATGCAGAATACGAGCCGTCTACAACCAGTCTTTGCCTTCTGTGGGCAAACCAGTTCTAGATCCACAAAGCAATTTCCCTTTGGATCCCATGCCTCCTTACTTTCTCAATATGCCTTGCATGGAGAACCTTATCAAATGTCTTGCTAAAATCCATATACATTACATCTACGGCTCTACCTTCATCAATGTGTTTAGTCACATCCTCAAAAAATTCAATCAGGCACGAGACAATTTACCGTAACCCATTAACCTACCAACTAGTATGCCTTTGGACTGTGAAGGAAACTGGAGCACCTGAAGAAAACCCACGTGGTCATGGGGAGAACGTACAAACTCCTTACAGGCAGCAACGGGAATTGAACCCCGTTAGCTTGTACTATAAGGCATTGTGCTAACTACCATGTCACTCCAAAATTGCTAGAGTCACTCATGCACATATGATCAGTCTATCAATATATCAATTACTTGTGCTTTGTGTGTTAGAGCATTCCCTTTATATTCATATATTCTGTGTATTTTTATTTTTATTGTGTTCTCTGTGCTTATTGTGCTTTTTTTAAATGCTGCATCATATTTGGAATAACAATTATTTTGTTCTCTTTTACACTCGTACTGAAGAATGACAACAAGCAATCATGAAACGTGAATCTTGAACTTCACTGGAAGTGTGTCAAGAGCATATCTGAAAGGGACAGTTTGCTCACACTCACAATGGAGGACAAACCTCCATTTTTTTCTTTCTCCAGGTTTCTTAGGAATTGGCTGTGACACGCAAACTCAATGAACTTACTTGAACATCCAGAGCGCAGCACTGGATTTTGATTTTGGGTGTTGATAGCACAAAGGGGTGGGAATTAACATGATAATTAAATACTGGGCTACTAGCTTGATGTTTTAGTGCTCCCTTTATAAAGACTTCCTTTATTTGTCACATGCAACCTACATCAAAACAAGCAGTGAAATGCATCAAATTTTTGCATCAAATCAAATCAGCAAGGATTGTCCTGGGCAGATTGCAAATGTTGGCTTGCTTCCAATGCCAACATAGCATGCCCACAAATCATTAATCCTAACCTGTATATCTTTGGAGTATGGGAGGAAACTGGAGCATCAGGAGGAAATCTTGACAACACAAAAATATGCAAAACTACAATTTTGGACAAAAAATTAACGGGAGAAACTCAATTGCTCATTCATTATGTGCCATATTGTGTGACATGGACAATCACGGTCTTTCCATGACCAAAATTGTTCTTGGTAAATTCTTCTACAGAAGTGGTTTGGCATTGCCTCCTTCTGGGTGCCTTTACAAGATGGGTGACCCCAGCCATTATCAGTAATCTGCAGAGATTGTCTGCCTAGTGTCGGTGGTCACATAACAAGGACATGTGATATGCACCAGTTGCTCATACGACCACCTGCTCCAATGGCTTCACATGACCCCAATCGGGGGTGGGGGGAGGTTTATGAAGGAGCTACACCTTGCCTAAGGGTGACCTGCAGGCTAGCAGAGGGAAGGAGTGCCTTACACCACCTTCGGTAGAGAGATATCTCTATCCTGCTGCTCAGTGGGTCAGGCAACATCTATAGAGGGAAATGGACTGCCAATGAAGAATAATCCATGGACATCGAGCTATCCCAGGTTGGTCCTGGGTTTGGACGTCCATTTGAGCAGGAGTCACAAGGGCTGTCAGTCAGTGAGCCTGGGGCTTGGAGTCCCCTCATCGGCTATTCTGGTACTCAATAGCAAGGATCAAGGCATGAGGCCTGTAAGTTGAAACTTGAAGTCCTGGAAACTGGAGACCCAGATGCCTATCTCAGAGTTGAAGGGCAGCGCATGTGAGTGGGTGGGTGGGAGGAAATAAAGCAGCTTGTTTTGCTGCTGTTATTATTTGTTACTGTAGTGTTCTGTTTTGTTGTGTTCTGTGTTACTCTGCCAAACGTGCTGTGCATGATATGCCGTCACAAGGATGTGTGGTGACATGTGCAAGCTTCCCCACCACATCCCCAGACATATTGGGTGTTAATTCAAATGAAACATTTCACTGTATGTTTCAATATACATGTGATAAATAAATCTGACTCTGAACCTCATGCTTAGGGACTCTTCATCTTGCGTACTGGATATTTATTGCCCATTTACTGTATTTATTATTGTATTTTTCTTTTTGGATTTCCACAGCTTGGTGTCTTTTGCACACTAGTTGTTTACCCATCTTGTTTTTGTTTTTCTTCAGTGATTCTATTGGTTTTCTTTGTTTTACTGTGAATGCCCACAAGAACAATGAATCTCAGGATAGTATGTGGTGACATGCATGTACTTTGATAGTAAATTTACTTTGAACTGTGAACTTTCAGACCCTTTCTGTCCTGATGAAATAACTCAAACCAAAACTTTGATAGCTCACTTCCTTCCAAAGTTGTCTGATCTGCTGAGATCTTTGATTGTTGCTCCTCTAATGTACACCAATTTTGAAAATGTTTTACGTATTGTTTGTGTCTCTAGCTTCCAGCAACCGCAGTCACTTGCGTCTAAGTTCCCTGATCCACTTTGGTTCTGGATCCAGCGTTGCCTTGATTTTAAGATTGCTGTCACACAAATCCCATGTCACCTATGTGCAAGCAACACACACAAAATGCTGGTGGAATGGAACAGGCCAGACAGCATCTACAGGACGAAGCACAGTCGACGTTTCAGGCCGAGACCCTTCTGTCTGTAAGGAGTTTGTATGTTCTCCCCATGACCGCTTGGGTTTCCACCCACAGTCCAAAGGCATACCGGTCGGTAGGTTAATTAGTCATCGCGAATCAGAATCAAGTTTAATATCACTGGCATATATCATGACATTTGTTGTTATGCGGCATTGTAATACATAATAGTAAAAACTGTAAATTACAGTGAAATATATATATATACAATATTTAAAAGTTAAATTAAATAAGCAATGAGAAAAAGAGACAAGAAAGTAGTGAGTTAAGGTTCATGGGCTTAGTGTCCATTTAGAATCGGACAGCCAAGGAGAAGAAGCTGTTCCTAAATCATGATTAAACTGCAGTTAAATCAGGGGTTTGCTGAGTAGCGTGGCTCAGGGGCTGGAAGAGCCTGTTCTGCACTTCAATAAAAAAATTAAAATAAAAAATATTCCACACTTGTCTTATTTGTTAAGATCTGATTCTTCCCTTAATTTTGTATCCCTCTCCTCTCCTATTATGAAATTGTTTCAATCTATCTCTTGGTCTAGTTCTGAACTGTCCTCCTGCTTTTTCCCCCTGAAATTTCTAAGTTAAATTATGTCTCTTAACATGCCTATGAGCTACACCAGGATGCTATGTTGATGTGGCTTAGTGAATGTAAGTCCAAAGTACTTGACTGGATGTAAAGTGCTTGAGACCTGATGAAGGTGTATATAAATGCTAGTTATTTTTATACTGAGGAATAGCAACCCATCAGGGTATCAACTCTCAGCAGCAGTTTTAAGCTGGAGGCTAGTAACAGCAATTAGACTAACACCACAAGACACATGTGGTAACATTTTTGATTTCTGGAACAGTCCTTAAAACTCCATGCCACTACATCTGTCAACAGTTAGAAAACCTGTAACCCTAGAAAGGGAGAGGAAATAATTAGATAACAATGTTCACATACTTAAAGCATCTTATCAAACATTAATGTCTGCAGATTCTTTGGACTGTGAATAATTAATAAACAATGGACAAGGGATGATTCAAGGATACAAAGTACATTTGTTATCAAAGAATGTATAAATTATACGACCTTGAGATTCATCTGCTTACAGGCAGCCACAAAGCAAGAAACCCAAAAGAAACCAATTAAAAAATGACCAACACCCAATACACAGAGAAGGAGAAAAAGACACAAATCATGCAAACAATAAAAGCAAACTACAGGTTTCAGAACCAGATTGAGTCCATAGACCTGGAGAGCCGTAAAGGCCCATAGCCTCAGTCTGAGTTCATCACAGAGAGGGGCAAGTCAGCCTGGAGCTCGTAGGCATGAATTATGCAGCTGCTGGAGCATCTCACAGCCAAAACGTCCGGGAGAGGAGTAAACATCATGGAAGAATGAGTGGAACTGGTCCAACCCTCACCTCCAGTCCACCTGGGCTGGCGTTTAAATTGTCCAAATGTTGGGATTAACACAGGATTAAAAGAGAATAACTTTTAATTTTTTATACTGAGAGTGGTGGGTTTGACAAACACGTTGCCAGGAGTGGTGGGAGAGGCATATCCTAAGCCTCAAGTGTGCGAATCTCAGTGAGTCCACGGGGAAAATCACAAGCGAAAGTCTATGAATCCACGAGTCCATTGGAGGTTGAGGAAAATGCCAAATGACAAGCGAACTGTGTATGTGTGTGAGTGGGTGTGATAAACAGGTTTCTTTTGCTGCTGTTGCCCTGTCACTTGGTAAGTTCTGTTTTGTTGTGTTCTGTGTTGTTCTGCCTGGCATTGACGGCATGCTATGTTTGCACTGGAATGCATGGCTACACTTGCGGGCTGCCCCAGCCCATCCTTGGGTGCAATTGTTTGTTAATGCACACAGTGCATTTCACCGTATGTTTTGATGTCATTACGTGACATGTCGTATGATGTGGATGATCATGGTCTTCCATCTGTGTTTAATCTGCCTGTGGTGAAGAGTTCCTTTCATGCTGATGTTATTTTCTCTATCCATGATCATGATTGGCTGCCTGGTGTCATTTAAGCAGGACTTATGATCTGCATCATAGGACCATCCTCCATTTGCTCCCATGGCTTCACATGACGCTGATCGGGGGCTAAGCAGGTGCTTCACCTTGTCCAAGGGTGACCTTTGGTAGAGACGTCTCCATCCTGTCACCCATGAGCATGTGATAAATATATCTAAATCTGAATCAGAATCTGAGTCTGAGATACTTTAGATACATTGAAGAAATTCGTAGATTGGCACTTGATGACAGAAAACTGGAGGACTATGTGGGAGGATTTGGGTGGATTTTAGAGGAGGGCAAAAGGTCAGCACAGTACAGCGGGCTGAAGGGCCCATACTGTGCTGTAGGGTTATGTGTTCTATGTTGTGACTGTAGATTGGAGTATTGGGATTGAGGTGACAGAGAGGACATAAACAGTGAAGATCATGAGGAACTGAGGAACGCTTCTTCTCTGAAGTAATTATCTGCAGCCATGTAAAAACCTGAGACCCCACAGAGTTTTCTCAAGGTGCCACAATCCTCCCCGATCAACTACAGATAATGGCTTAGGTTCTTCTGGCACCTTTGCGGGAGCTGACAGCATCTAGTCTCGGAAATGCCAGCAATTTTAATAATTGCATACAAATATACATTGTCAGCAATATAACGGTACTACAGGCTGTACCTGAGGCTGAAGACTCACTAAGTAAGCTGTCCAAGTCTGCTGCCTTGCAAATAAACCTTTGTCTTTTTAGATGTATGCCCAGCACCCACTTTGTTAGTTATCTCCTCTATTTAAGGGACCATTGAGTATATGTGATCTTCTGCTGCTGTAGCCAAGCCAGTTCACAGATTCACATGTTCTGCATTCAGAGATACTCTTCTGCACACCACTGTTGTAACATGTGGTTATTTGAGATCCTGTCAGCTTGAACCAGTCTGGCCATTCTCCTCTGACCTCTCATTAACAGGGCATTTTCACCCACAGAACAGCCGCTCACTGGATATTCTTTTTTACATAAAATAAAAATAAAATAAAAATAAAATAAAATCCAAGGAACAGAATAGAATCAATGAAAGACCACACCCAACAGGACAGTCAAACAACCAGTGTGCAAAAGACAACAAACTGTGCAAATACAAAAGATAAAAAAAATAAAAATAATAATAAATAATTGAACAATAAATATCAAGAACGTGAGGTGAAGAGTACTTGAAAATGAGTCCATGCTTTGTGGGAACAGTTCAGTGATGGGGCGAGTGAAGTCCTGCTGAAGCGTTACGGCCCGAAACGTCAATTCTACTCTTTTCCATAGAAGCTGCCTGGCCTGCTGAGCTCCTCCAGCATTGTGTGTGTGTCGTTCTGTCATAGTACAATTTGTGGGGCTCAGACTCTAAAGCTGGGTCAGGCTTGTATTTGTAGCAAGATATTATTTCTTTTATAAGTTTGTATTTTAAAACAAAATTTTTTGATTGTGCCTGTGTAAGTAATCAGATTGAGTTAGATGGCTGCAGGATCTGGTAATGTGTTGGATTGCCTCTGGTTTTTCTTGGCGTTTACTGCATTTATCATCAGACATTGGTCTTTTATTATGTATTTTGATATTTGTTTGTGTTAACCACCTGATCATGTATTGCCACAAGGAACCCTTCTATTTCTGGGAAGAGGTGTCCAGCTCTGAACCAGACATTCTACACTTCCTTGTCAACATCTAGTCTGCTCAGATGCTGGGGATGTCTTCCATGGAGGGTCATGCTTTTTCTTCAATAGTGGTAATTTCTTCATTTCTCTGGATTGTGCTTTCATTTAAGTTTAGTGTCGTGTACTTATCAAGTTTGCACATGCTTATGTGGAGTGCTGAATCCTGTTTTTGTTGATGGAAATATATCCTTGGAATTTTTGTCTGTCTGTTGTGTAAAGTTTTGTGTCTGTTCTTCCTCTTCCTCCTTCTGTCCGAAGAAGTGATGAACTAAGTGTGTTTGGGTGCACAGTGTTTTCTAAAATTTGTACTTTCAGCTCTTATTTTTCTTCGTAAGTTTTCCAGATTGGTTCTGGACCAAAATATTATGCAACAAGAATACATTAATATTTATTTATTTATTTATTTATTCCTCAGCTCAACCTGGTAAAACCTGAGGTGTGGGCGTATGCAAGCACAGTCATTTTTCAATTGCTAGGCACTTTAGAAATATTCTAGTGGTGTTCAGTATTCTGGCTTTATGAAAATTTACACAGATTTTGCTGTGTTTGCCTAATTGTTTAATGCTATTCTGTAGTGACTGATATCAGTTGTAGATATTATTAATGGGACAACATATACTCTGTTCATGTTCCAAAGTCTTTCAATCTCTTCTTTTAATGCAGACTATTTCTGTTGTTTTTCACTTATTGATTTAGTATGTTGTATGTACTTGGAATGGCTAGATCTATTACACAAGTTGTGCTTGCTTGCTTGTCCTGTATTATTATAATTGTTAGCATTATTTCTGGGTTTTTTGCTTACTTGTTTGTATTTGCACAGTTTGTTGTATTTTGCATATTGGTTGTTTGTCCGTCCTGCTGGCAGCAGTCTTTCATTGATTCTGTTGGGTTTCTTGTATTTACTGTGTATACCCGCAAGAAAATGAATTTCATCAGGGTTGTACATATTTGGTTATGTATATATGTACTTTGAGAATAAATTTACTTTGAACTTTCAATGTTATGCAGCACAAGCTTTTCATTGTATCTCAGTACTTGTGACTGGAACAATAAACCAAATCAAACCCATCTCCTTATTGTGTCATTCCCCGTGGTAAAAGTAAATTAATTTAAATAGAGACTGAGTCCATAGGTGGTGGGAACAATTTAGTGATGGGCCAAATGAAGTTGAGTGAAACTATGCTCTCTGATTCAAGCGCCTGATGGTTGAAGTGTAATAATTGTCACTGAACCTGCTGGTGTCAGTCTTGAAGCTCCTGTATCATCTTCCTGATGGCAGCAGGTACTTGTTTTCAATTACCTTCAAGCATTCCAAGTTCAAATACATGTATTATCAAAGAATGTATAAATTACACAACCTTGAGATTTTCCTGATCACAGGTAGCTACAAAGCAAGAAACCCAAAAGAACCCAATTAAAGAAAAAAGAATAACAATAAAAATAAAAGACCAACACGCGATGCACGAGAAAAAAAGTAGAAGTCATGCAAGCTATTGAAGCAAACAACAGAATTCCAAACCAGAAATAAGTCCTCAGCCCTGAACTCCAGAGCAGCCCAGAGTAGGCCCAAAGCCTTCGTTATCAGTTTATCATATTAGCAGGCATTGAGCACAGCAGCCAGGGCAGTCTTCATAGCTTCAGCGCTACCTGGACATGACCATCACAGAGAACAAGTGAAATCAGCTCTTGCCCTAACTGACACCCTGTCTTTTTAGGCTATCTGGGCCGATGTTTAAATTGACCCAACAACGAAAGGCTCCATGCCCTGGAGAAAGGAGTGAAGATCGTGGATAATAAGCGAAATTGGCTCTCATCTCCAAAGTGGGTGGCATTTAAATTGTCTAAGCAGTGCGTTGTACCAAGCACTAGGCCCTAGGCACCGCTGCTGCCAAACACCCTGGGATTAGACCATGCTGCCCATGGACTTGCAACCTGATGCCACTTTCAAATACTTCAAATCAGCTCAGTGCCCAGAGCAATCCAACCTTGCACTCAGGCCGGTTGTACAGGCATCAAAACTCCATCTGCATCGATTCCTCTCCTGAACTCTCATCGCCATCGCTCATTCTTTCACTGTTTGTGACGGTAGTCTAATACAATTTACCTTAGAAAAAGCATTTTAGTGATGTTGTGAGTTTGATTTCTTAGCTTTTAGACTACCTGGAAGCTGCCACATATGTATGATAATACCATCTTAACTGGAAGCCAACTTTCTAATATTTAAACTTTCTAATATTGATGTCCTTATACAGAAATTGATCTAGCCTACACAACCTTTAGAGATCAAGATTTCCAAAGATTCACCACCTTAGCGTAAACAAATTTTTGTATACCTCAGATCTAAATGACCAGCTTCCCATTGAACAGCTATGTTCCATGGTAGAAAACTCTCCCAAAAGTAGAAACATTTCTGTGGTGATATGACATGTAAGAACGTGATTAGAGAGAGTTCTGAGCATGCGCAGGGATGATAGAAAAATCGAGAGACATGGTATTGTAAAAACATTGTGGTTGTTATTAAATAGAAGTTCTATTTCTTCCCGAAGATGGTTCTTTATTAGTAACCCATGGTACGTATGACTTAAAGAACACAACATGGTGTCAGAGGTTGGTCTGGAAGAATAATATGTTTCCTAACACAGGAGAATCGAAGATAATTTTCTGAAAAAAGAGTTCGAACTGTTTTGGTGTTTGCTAACAGTTTTACAAATGGAAGGTTTGCAGCCTCCATCGACACTTCAATTGTCTGGGAGCGTAGCTGAGAACTGGAGAAAATTTAAGCAACGTTTTCAATTGTATTTGTCGGCGATCGATATGGATTGAAAACCAGAAAAAACAAAAGCTGTGTTTCCACTCCACATAAAAGGTGATGATGCAATTGAGGTGTATAATCATTTTATTTTTGAAAATGGAGATAATTTAAAGTTAAAATCAATAATGGACAAATTTGAAGCATTTTGTATACCGAAGCATAATGTGACGTACGAGTGGTATAGATTTTTTACATGTACGCAGAGAGCTGGTGAAACTGTTGATCAATATGTTGCTGGGTTGAGAGACTGGAGTAAAACATGCGAGTTTGGATAACTGACAGACTCTCTCATTAAAGACAGAATTATTTGTGGCATGTTGGATAATGGTCTGAGAGAAAGACTAAGAGAACAAGACTTAGATTTGAAAAAAGCTTTGATGCTCTGAAAAGCTTCAGAAACCGTGACATCACAGGCTAAAGAACTTTTCATTCAGAGCTGCAATGTAGACACTTTGAGGAAGCGTGAACATATTAGAAAAACTAATAAAATGACAACAAAAATGACAGAGAGCAAGATGTCATCTGAGAGAAAAAAGCTATGTAATCGCTGTGGGTGACAGCATCGGCCAAAACAGTGTCCAGTGTATGGAAAAATGTGCAATGACTGCGGTAAGAGTAATCATTTCTCACGCTGTTGTAGAAGCAGAAAGAAAATAAAACAAGTAAATGCAGTGCTTGAAAATGAACTTGAGGAGTTTTATATTGATTGCTTTGTGAAAACAAACAAAGTAAGAATGACTGGACTATTCCATTTCAAGTGAACCAAAACAATATTCTGTTTAAACTGGATACTGGAGCACAAGTAAATGTTCTTGCAGAATCTGAGTTTAATGCATTAAAGCCAAGACCAAAGTTACATCAGACAAATATAAAAGTGACTGGGTATTCAGGTGCAGACATCCCAGTTAAAGGAACATGTGTGACAAAAGTATCACACAAAAATATTGCGCACACACTTTCGTTTGTGGTCGTGTCAAGGAATGTACAGTCAATACTGGGTTTATCTGCCTATGTGAGACTGAATTTAGTGAAAAGAGTATTAGTCATGGATAGTGACACAGAGTCAGAATACAGTGACTTGATGAAAGAGTATGAGGACTTGTTCAAAGGGTTTGCTTGTCTTCCAGGAGAACACACTATTAAAATTGACAATACAGTGCTACCTGTAGTACATCCATGTAGAAAAGTACCTTTTGCATCACGTGATCAAATGAAAACAGAGCTTGACAGAATGGAATGGCTAGGAGTCATTAAAAAAAATAGATGAACTGACTGAATGGGTCAATTTATGTGTCATTGTTGATAAGAAAAATGAAAAATTGAGGATTTGCTTAGGTCCAAGAGACTTGAATCAAGCTATTAAGAGAGCATTTCAAATTGCCTACTTGTGAAGAAATTATGTCACAGTTTGCTAATGCAAAGTACTTTAGTAAATTAGATGCATCCTCTGGATTCTGCCAACTTAAACTAGATGAACTGAGTTCAAAGTTGTGTACCTTAACACTTCTTTTGCCAGATATTGTTTTCTCCAGCTTCCCTTTGGAATTGTATCAGCTCCTGAGGTGCACCATAAAACCATTCACATGCTATATGAGCACATTGAGGGCGTGGATACTTCCATGGATGATATTATTGTTTGGGGATCATCTAAACAAGAGCTTGATGCCAGACTCAGACAAGTCTTCGAGGCAACACGCAAGGTTTACCTGAAGTTGAATAAAGACAAATGTCAGCTAGGAGTGACTGAACTTACCTTTGTGGGTGATATCATCAGCAATGAGGGTGTGTGTCCTGATCCATTGAAGGTTTCTGCTATTGAGAACATGCCAAGACCGCAATGTAAAAAGGATGTTCAAAGGTTTATGGGAATAGTCAACTACATGGGAAAATTCATACCCAATCTCTCGGAACAGCTTGCTCCATTGAGGCAGCTAACAGAAAAGATAAACAAATGGAGCTGGAATCATGAACAGGAGAGGCATGGAAAAATCTCAAGAAAGTGCTCACCAAAGAACCTGTATTGAAATTCTATGATGCTGAGAGACCCATCAAAATCTCATATGGTGCATCTCAAGCAGGATTAGGGGCAGTATTACTCCAAAAACAGATAAGGAATGGCTACCAGTGGGTGAGTTAAGTATTGTATGTAATTAGTTTTGCTACAACAAGTGTATGGGACATTGGAAAAAAAAGTTGAATTTCCCCATGGGGATGAATAAAGTATCTATCTATCTATCTATCTATCTATGCATCTCGTTCATTAGCTGATCCAGAAACAAGATATGCCCAAATTGAAAAAGAATTGCTCAGTATTATGTTTGCTTGCGAGAGATTTCATCAGTTTGTGTCAGGGCAATCTATTGATGTTGAAACCGATCATAAGCCTCTGGTTGCATTGTTTCATAAACCTTTAAGCAACTGTCCTTTGCAAATTCAGTGAATGATGATCAAATTACAAAGATATGTATTGAATGTGTCATACACACCTGGAAAATTCATGGACAGGGCTGACACACTTTCCAGAGCTGTGGATCCAACAACAAAAGACAGTCACAGGGACACTGTCGATGTTCAGGTATTTATTGATATGATCACAGAGACTGTACTTGTTGCTCCCGAAAAGTTGGAACTGCTGCGTCTTGAGACAGAGAAGGACAAAATTCTCAGTCAGGTAATACAAGTGGTGATGGATGGATGGCCAGATAATAAGCATGATTGTACCTTAGAAGTATAAGAATATTGGAGCCACAGATCAGAACTTTCTGTTGTGGATGGGATATTGTACAAAGGTAGCAGAATTGTGATTCCTAAAAGTTTCCGAAAAGAAATGCTTAGGAAAATCCATGAAGGTCAGCTAGGTATTGAAAAAATGTAAGAGAAGGGCAGAGAAAGTGATATTTTGGCCCAGGATGAATCAAGAATTTGCAGAATTGGTATCTTCTTATGAAATATGCTTTAAATACCAATCTAGCAACCTTAAGGAGCCACTGCATCCACACCCTAGTCCTCAGAGGCCTTATCAGAAGGTAGGTGTTGATCTTTTTGTAACTGACAACAAAGATTATCTATTAATAACAGATTACCACTCATTGTATCCTGAGGTGTGTGGTCTGAACAGAACAATTGCAGAGAATGAAATCAGTTTTTTTCCAGACATGGTGTTCCTGATGAAGTTTTCACAGACAATTGTCCACAATACAATGGTGAATGCATGAGACATTTTACTCATGAATGGCGCTTTCTTCATACAACATCTAGTCAATATTTCCCTTAGTCCAATGGATTAGTTGAGAAATCGGTAGAAATTATCAAGAAACTGATGCATAAAGCAAAAGATAGTGGAGGTGATTTTTATAAAGCTTTGTTAGCCTGTCATAGTACTCCACTTGAATGTGGATTTTCACCTGCTCAGCTCTTGATGGGACGCCGTTTGAGATCTGATCAGCCAATAGATGAGAACCTCCTGAGAACAGAGCGAGATGAACAAGTGAAAAGATGGAAAGATGAACACAAAGCAAAGCAGAAAACATACTTTGACAGACGTTCTCGTTCATTACTTGAACTGCACCAAAGAGATGAAATAAGGATATAAGACATATGAACACATAGACACAGAAAGCTACAGTACTTGAAGAAGTCCAACCCAGATCATACATGGTCCAAACAGAAGAAGGAGCAGTGTTGAGAAGAAATCGCAAAGACCTCAAGAAAGAGCCAACTTCAGAGTTTCAGTTAACTGATGCAGACCAGACAAAACATGGAAATAACAACGAAACACAAGAACTGTGTGAACCACTTAGAAGGTCTACTCGTGTTCGTAAACGCCCAGAGAGACTGATAGAGACATGTTAAATTATGTATGCATTTGCTCTGGTCAATGTTGCTAATTGTTTTTCTTTTTAAGTAAAGGAAGATGTGGTGATATGACGTGTAAGAACGTTATAGAGACAGTTCTTAGCATGTGCAGGGATGATCGAAAGATCAAGAAACATGGTATTGCAAAAACGTTGTGGTTGTTGTTAAATAAAAGTTCTATGTCTTCCAGAAGATGGTTCTTCATTAGTAACCCATGGTACGTATGAATATAAAGAACACAACAGTTTCAACATCTGCCCAGTCAGGCCTCTTCATAGTTTTATGTAAGGTCATAGACAGGTATTCAGTTATACTGCATGGAAACAGGCCCTCCAACCCATCTGTTCCATCACTACCAAGTGCCTAGCTAAGCTAGACCATTGGTCAGTGTTTCGCACATGCCCCTCTAAATCCTTCCTATCCCTGCACCTGTCTATGTTTCTTTTAAATATTGTAAATTTACCTGCCTCTGTCACCCTCCTAGCAGCTCAGTCCTTAAACACACCATCTTCTGTTGCCTCCTAAACTACTACTAAATCTTTTCCCCTCGACTTAAACCTGTGCCATTAGTTCTTGATTCTTAAACAATGTGAGGAAGACTGAGTGCATTCATCCACCCTTCCTCATTATTAAGATCACCCATCATTTTTTCTAAACAGCAACAAACATAATTTAACATTCTTCCTGTAGCTGTTTATGATAGGATGATCCTCTTATCTCAGAATAGACCAAGTGGATCCCTTCTGGGTTGCCTCCACTCATACTCAGTCCATTTTTAAATAATCGAGGGAGGAAGGGTGCAAAGCTATTTGTGATATTTGGGTTCTGACCTCACCAACAAGCTATATAATTGTAAAATATGTCCTTTTACTAATTCAAAATACCCTTACAATAAAGTTTCAGCTTGTTCAGGCCCACCAAAGTCATTCCACTGGGATCATCCACCTGAAAGATCAGGGTCAAAGGTCCTGGGGTAAACAACACAATACATAAGAAAAAGCTGTAGGTGCTGAAAATATGGAATTAAATGGAACTTGCTGGGAAAAATCGGCAGATCAGACAAGAGACTTTTACAGACGTACCAAATGTCCTCAATACTCAGCCAATCAGGAAAGAATTATAGACATTTACAAGAGTCTTTGGTGACCAAAAGACTATAAGACATAGGAGCGAAATAAGGCTCTTCAGCCCATTTTTGCTGATCTATCCACATTCACTCTATCTTGGCCTTTCAATATTCAATAGATTTCAATGAGATCCCTCTTCAGTCTTCAAAACTCCAGCGAGTACAGACACAGAGCCATCAAACACATCAAGGTATAGTGATTAACAATGCTTTGTATGCCATCCATTTAGATAATTTCATCACATCAATGCATAAGTACAATAACAGAATATAGAACAGAAAGTTACAGATAGACAGGAAGTGCAGTGTGGGCAAACAATAAGGTGCAAGGTCATAATGAGGTAGACTGTGAGGCCAAGAGTCCATCTTATCATTCGATGGAAGTATCCGATGGTCTTATTACTGTGTGGTAGAATTGTCCTTGAGCCTGTTGGTGTATACATTCAGGTTTTTGTATTTTCCACCCAATGGGAAGGGTGAAGAGAGAATGCCTGGGGTAAGTAGGGTGTTTGATTATGCTAGATGCTTCACCAAAGCAGGCATTTGATAAGGTACCCCATGCAAGCTTATTGAAAAAGTAAAGAGGCATGGGATCCAAGGGGACATTGCTTTGTGGATCCAGAACTGGCTTGCCCACAGAAAGCAAAGACTGGTTGCAGACGGGTCATATTCTGCATGGAGGTCAGTCACCAGTGGTGTGCCTCAGGGATCTGTTCTGCGACCCCTACTCTTTGTGATTTTTATAAATGACCTGGATGAGGAAGTGGAGGGATGGGTTAGTAAGTTTGCTGATGACACAAAGTTTGGAGGTGTTGTGGATAGTGTGGAGAGCTGTCAGAAGTTACAGTGGGACATTGATAGGATGCAAAACTAGGCTGAGAAGTGGCAGAGTTCAACCCAGATAAGTGTGAAGTGGTTCATTTTGGTAGGTCAAATATGATGACAAAATATAGCATCAATGGCAAGACTCTTAGCAGTGTGGAGGATCACAGCAATCTTGGGGTCCGAGTCTATAGAAGACTCAAAGTTGCTGCGCAGGTTGACTCTGTGGTTAAGGAAGCATATGGTGCATTGGCCTTCATCAATCATGGGATTGAATTTAGGAGCCAAGGGGTAATGTTGCAGCTATATAGGACCCTGGTCAGACCCCACTTGGAGTACCGTGCTCAGTTCTGGTCACCTCACTACAGGAAGGATGTGGAAACCATGGAAAGGGTGCAGAGGAGATTTACAAGGATGTTGCCTGGATGTTGGGGAACATGCCTTATGAGAACAGGTTGAGTGAACTCTTCCTTTTTTCCTTGAAGTAACGGAGGATGAGAGGTGACCTGATGAAGGTGTATAAGATGATGAGAGGCATTGATCGTGTGGACAGTTAGGGGCTTTTTCCTAGGGCTGAAATGACCCAGCATGAGAAGCCACAGTTTTTAAGGGGCTAGGAAGTAGGCACGGAGGAGATATCAGAGGTAAGTTTTTTTACACAGACAGTGGTGTGTATGTGTGGAATGGGCTGCCGGTGATGTTGGTGGAGGCGGATGTGATAGGTCTTTTGAGAGACTCCTAGACAGGTACACGGAGCTCAGAAAAATAGAGGGCTATGCGTAGCCCTAGTTAATTTCTTAAGTAAGGACATTTTCGGCACAGCTTTGTGGGCTGAAGGGCTTGTATTGTGCTGTAGGTCTTCTATGTTTCTATGCTGCTTCCTCGCCACGATCAGATTTCTGATGTGATCAATGAACCCATGAGCATAACTTCAGTATCTTCGCTCTCTGTTTGCACTACTTATTTAGTTTAATTTTCATATATATTTCTTACTGCAATCTATAGTTTTTTTATGCTTATGTATTGCATTGTACTGCTGCTGCAAAACAACAAGTTTCATGACATATGCCAGTGATATTAAACCTGACTCTGATTCTGAATTTTTGGTAGTGCCTGCTTTCTCACAGGAGATAAGAAGCATTTCATGATGCTATTTCTCAGACCCAGGGAAGCACCCAGTGAACTGGTCAATTTTTGTTCAGTGAACACTGGCTGTGTTATGTTTTCTGCAAATAAACTGGCTTCCAGTTTTTCAATATTTGTACTTCAATGTCAGTAAGTTCTTGGGTCATCCTCAGGTTGTGAACTGTATATATTGCACGTATATTATGTACTTTGAATGCAGTTAATGTTGTATAAGATGACATTCCATTTCATGTCAAATGTGGAGCCTTACTGGAGGTAATGTGGAGGTTAGCCAACTGGGCGTGGATTCTATTTTCAACTCATTTGCCGCAAATCCCGTTGTTGAATTTCAAAATGTAGGAAACAGTTCATTTACTGAGTTGTCACCGGTGATTGAAAACAGACCGCAGCATTTTCTTCAAGTGCATGCAATGGCACATGTCAGGGCATATCCTTATACAGTGGACAAACGCAGAGTTTTCTGAGTTCTTTTGTGAGTTTGAAAACCTTGGCTCATCTGAAGATTCTGAAAGCTGCTTCAAACAGTGCTATCATATCCCTTTTGCTCCCACCCTCAGAGCGAACAGTTGCCCAAACTATAAAGTTCAGTCCAGGCTGCTTTTACTGAACTTCATTCCATTAAGACAATCTTTCATGCCATCTTGAAAGTTTTTTTCTCCCAAGCAGTGAATTATAATTAGTTCTCCCCACCCTCACCATGTATTATCACCATCACTGCACTGCACTATAAACATCTTAAACCACTGTTTGTAATGCTGTTTACATTGAAAATACATGCTGGTATTTATGTATTTATGCACATTTTATTCCTTATCTGTACTTTAACCTCTAACTTTTTATTTTTTAATTCTTTATAATTGTTGAATATTGTTGTATCTCTGTTGCATGTCATGCCCTCACCAACACACCACAACAAATTCCTAATACATGTAAATGTGTATGGCGAATAAAGTTGATCCTTCATCCTTGATCCTTGGTGCTTAAGTCAAGTAACCATTATTCTCTTGATAATGAACAGACAAGTTAAAATTTATTGCCCTAGGCGCACACATGCAGAGTATAAAAGTAATGAAAATTACATACAGTGGCAGCACAGTACATTGCAAACATGGCAGACATCAGTAAACAGAAACTTAAATTAGCACAACTTAACATTTTTGTGAATCTGTGTATGCGTGTACATACATGTGTGTGTGCATCTGTGCGTGCATATGTGTGTGTGTCTGTGTTTGTGTGTGTGTGTGTGTGTGCGCGTGTGTTTGTGCAGTAGCCACTGCTCCCTCTAAGCTGCACAGGTGTGTGGCTGCACAATAACAGAAGCTCTCCCATGAAAACAGCCTTTGTTGCTGTGTAGCTGGAATAAAGACAGATAAGAAAAAGTTCACAAAAAGATTTTCTCTGTTATACTCTATTTCATTACCAACTTCAATTAATAAGTAAAATCAAAAGTACATACGTGGTTTTTCAATTTTCATTCTAAATATTCATTATATGTATATTACAAAAAAAAAATTAGAGTGCCAAGCAGTTGTCAGGCCATGTAAAAACTTGCTGCTCAGAGAAATGGTTGGTCTACTGTAAAAAAAATTTAGAGGACTGGTATCAAGCATCAAGGATCAATTTTAATTGCCATATACAGTTACATGTACTAGGAGTTTGCTGTGGTGTATTGGTATGGCATGCAACAAAAAACAACGACATACTTAGTTATCACAAGGATCAATGATCAAGGATTGAAGCATCAACATTATTCCATTCCATTCCAAATCCCATTAGAACCCCTTTGTATCAAGGATTAAGGATCAACGTTTGCCATATACCTTTACAAGTATCAGGAATTTGCTGCCGTTGTTGGTCAGGGTGTGACATGTAACAACAAACAACATTCAACAATGATAAATGTCAAAAGATTATATAAGAATAAAGAACTATAAACATGAAGCAGGCATGAGAATTTTTTGCAGTGTAGTTCTCTTCTGGTAACACTGTAAACAAACATATCAAAATAGATGCCATCTACAAATCACTAAGAGCCAAAGAAACATGAGCCAATAGTATTCAAATGTGAACTGAAGGAGTAGCCAATCAGCACCGAGGCAAGTGAATTGGGAGGGAGTGGGTGGCTATATAAACACAAGCACTCCCAGAGGGAAACAAACACCAACTGCGTACAGAGTATGTCACCTTGACTGGTGATGAAACGTCTGCAAGCTAATTGCCAAGTTGCATAAATATACAAACACAATTTAAACAGAATTATAAAAAATGTTTAAAGTGTCTACATTGCGTGGTAAGATAGATAGAGAGAACTGACGGATCTTACTAGAATGGTTGATCAGATTAACTTCTGGGGAAAGAGGCTTTTAAGATGGTGTTAAGTTTTTGCTTTAATAACCCTCTAGCACTCTCCAGAAGGGGGCTTTTGGAAAAGGCAGTTTGCAGGATGGGTAGTGTCCACAATGGCATTTCTTGCCTGCTTCATTGTCCTGGACATGTACAAGTCCCTGCAGTGATGGGGGTGATGGATAATAGTGTGCGTGTGTGCGTGCGTGCATGCGTGTTTGCAGGAGATGGGAGCAGGCCATGCTGGTGGTGTTTCAGTGATGGGGGTCAGAGAGAATACGGGATTTTGTTTGCCCTTTCCCTGGCACTGTGAACTGCCCCTTTCAGTGCCTGTGCTACCCACTGGTGGTCCTGAACAGCTCTGGAAAGGTGAGTGCATAACAGCTGGAAGCTATTTGTTCGCTCTCTGGGAATGTGCAGCGTCAGTAACCACAGCCATGTAATGAACTGCACGCAGCACAGATTAAACAGCAGTCATGTGCTACAGCTTCTCAAGAACAGCAAGTCAGCAGCAGCAGGAACAAATCGAACTTTGTACAGCTGAAGGGAACTTCTCCATGATCCTTTGGTTTTGGGTACATGCTCTTTCCAAGGTCTTAGCTCCCCGAAATGGACGCCAGCCAAGTGGTAGAGGTGCGATGGACAGAGAGTTAAATTTACAGAGCATCTCCGCTCCAGAGTGGAATTTCCCAGTGGCAACCATTTCAATTCCAATACCTATTTCCATCCCTAGATGTCGGTCCATGGTCATCTCTTTTGCCATGATAAGGCCGCCCTCAGGATGGAGAGCAACGCCTCATATTTCACCTTGGTCACCTCCAACCTGATGGTATAACCATTGATTTCTCTTTCCGGGAGTTTTTTCGCCCTCATCCTCCCCTCTTCTCCTCTGGCGCCTTACCTGTTCTCTTCACCTGCCTATCACTTCCCTCTGGTGTCTTCCTCCTTCCCTTTCGCCCATGATATACGCTCCTTTCCTCTTCAGCCTCTTTACCTTTTCCACCCATTTGGCTTCACCTATCATCTTCTAGACCTCACCCTCTTCCCGTCTTCTCACCTTGATATTTTGGCATCTTCCTCCTTCCTTTCCAGTCCCGAAAAAGCATCTCATCCCAAATAGTCAACTGTTTATTCCTTTCTATTGATGTCGCCTGACCTGCTGGGTTTCTCCACAATTGTGGGTGTTGCTCTGGACTTGCAGGATCTCTTATGTCTGTTATCCATTTTGAGTGATATCCATGAGCTGTGGGCATGCTGCATTGGTGCCAGAAGCGTGGCAACGCTTGCAGGCGGCCCCCGGTTTAATTTAACACAAACAATGCCTTACATTGTATCCTTCAATATTTCAGAATCAAAACCAGAATCAGGTTTAACATCATAAACACAAGATGCTAGAAATCCAGATCGACACATCCAAAATGCTGCAGCAACTCGGCAGGTCAAGCAGTATCTATGGAAATGAATAAACAGTCAACATTTTGGACCAAGAATCTTGATCAGGATTGGAAAGGAAAGAGGAAGATTCCAGAATCAGAAAGAGGGTGGAGGGGAAGGAGGACAATTCCGAATGTGATAGGTAAAGCCAGGAGGATGGGGGAGATGTGATGAAGTAGCAAGCTGGGAGGTTATAAGTGGAAAAAGCAGAGGGCTGGAGAGGAAGGAATCTCATAGGAGAGGAAAGTGGATCATGGGAGAAAGGGAAGGAGGAGGGGCACCAAGGGAGGGGAAAGGCAGGGCAGAAAGGGTAAGAGGCCAGAGTGGGGAAATGACGAAGAGGGAAGGGTAGAAAATTACCTGTAGTTAGAGAAATTGATGCTCATGCTGTCAGGTTGGAGGCTACCTGGAAGGAATATGACTTCATCGTGCTTTAATATTACTGACATTTGCCATGAAAATTGTTGCTTTACAGCAGCACTACAGTGTAATATGTAAAAATACTATAAAGAACTGTAGGAAATAAATATTTAAAAAACTAAATTAGTGGTGCAAATAGAGAGCAAAAATAATGTGGCAGTATTCATGGTTCATTGCCCATTCAGAAATCTGATGGTGAAGAGAAAAAAACTTCCTGAATCATTAAGTGTGTGTCTTTGGGCTTCTGTGCCTCCTCCCTGATGACAGCAATGAGATAGCAAGATAGCAAGTATTGTTAAAATTATACAAGGCATTGGTAAGGCCGAATTTGGAGTATTGTGTACAGTTCTGGTCACCAAATTATAGGAAAGATGCCAACAAATTAGAGAGAGTACAGAGGAGATTTACTAGAATGTTACCTGGGTTTCAGCACCTAAGTTACAGAGAAAGGTTGAACAAGTTAGGTCTTTATTCTTTGAAGCATAGAAGGTTGAGGGGGGACTTGATAGAGGTATTTAAAATTATGAGGGGGATAGATAGATTTGACGTGGATAGGCTTTTTTCATTGAGAGTAGAGGAGATTCAAACAAGAGGACATGAGTTGAGAGTTAAGGGGCAAAAGTTTAGGGGTAACACGAGGGGGAAATTCTTTACTCAGAGAGTGGTAGCTGTGTGGAACGAGCTTCCAGTAGAAGTGGTAGAGGCAGGTTCGATTTTGTCATTTAAAGTAAAATTGGATAGGTATATGGACAGGAAAGGAATGGAAGGTTATGGGCTGAGTGCAGGTCGGTGGGACTAGGTGAGAGTAAGCGTTCGGCACGGACTAGAAGGGCTGAGATGGCCTGTTTCCGTGCTGTAGTTGTTATATGGTTATATGTTATAAGAGGGAATGTAGTAGGTGATGGGTGTGCTTAATGATGGATGCCATTTTTTGAAGAATCACCTTTCATATGGTTCATTTCCCCAAGATCAGCAGGTCAGCAACAGCAGGAAAATAAAAAGTTGCACGGCTGAAGACACCACCGGCAAAGAACCTCAATCTTCTCCAAGTTCTTTTGGGTTTTGTTGGTCTGAGTTTCTCAGGACTCCAGGGGTGGAGTTCAAAGTTCAAAGTCAATTCATTATCAAAGTACGTATATGTCACCATATACAAACCTGAGATTCATTTTCTTGTAGGCATTCACAATAAACACAAAGAAGCAAAAAGTTGAAAAGAATAAATAAGCAATAAATATTAAGAGCATGAGGTGAAGAGTCCTTGAAAGTGAGCCCATTGTTTGTTGGAACAGTGCAGTATTGGGGTGAGTGAAGTTGTCCCCTTCTTGTAGATGAGCTCAGTGGTGGGGAGGGCTTTACCTGTGATGGACGGTGTATAGGAAGTTAAATTTGCTATTCATTGTGCGTGATCTTAGTAAGTCGTGGTTGGGTTCTGGAATGCGTTGCCTGAGAGGGTGGAGGAGGCAGAGATACAAGCAACAATGAAGAAATATCCTAATGGGCTCATCAGTTACCAGTGCACAGAACTACTGAGAAATGGGAATGGTAATAGGTGGGTATAATGGTTCCATGCAAATAGTGAGCCGAAGAGTCTGCTTCTATACTGTCTGAATTAATAGTATGGCGCGGTATCATGGTAGTTAGCGCAACACTTTACAGTTCCAGCAACGACTGATCAGAGTTTGATTCCCGCCAATGTCTGTTAGAAGTTTGTATATTCTCCCCGTGACTACGTGAATCTCTTCTGGGCGCTTTGGTGTTTACCCACATTCCAAAGACATATGGTTAAGGTTAGAAAGCAGTGGGTATGTTATGTTGTATCCGGAAGCATTCAGACACTTGTGGGCTACCCAGCACATCCTTACTGATTTGATGCAAACAATGCACTCCAGTGTACATATTGATTTTAGTATATATGTTTCAATGTATAGGTGACAAATAAAGCTAATCTTTTATGCCTTATTGGTTTCCTTTTCTGCTGTAAGATTTATAGTTGTCTGAAAGTCAGTTTGCAAGTAGGAGAGATTTGGAAGGAGAATGGAAGTTATGGTCATGGCTTGTTGGGTTGCTCACCTGTCAGTGCTGACTTTGCACAGTGGGTTTTACTCTTGTGGTGTTTGTCCATTGTATCCAACGATGGCAAGAGACCTGCGTGGGAGAGTTTTTAAAGTGGAAAACCGGGGCATTTCCACTCTGTTGACCTTAGAGATCTGGGTCCAGTTGTACGAGCGGTCATCACAAACTGGGGACTTCTTTGCTTGTAGTGGATAACCATGGCTTCTTCTGAGCCTTGTCATGCCTTTCTCTCTGCATGGAGTGCTGCCTTCCTGGCCATTGGATCTCACTGTTGATCTCATCCACCCAGCCCACCAGAGCTGACTTCACATTGCTAAGGCAGACATACCCCTCCCTCACCGGGGTATGAAGCATGCTGGCTATCCTTACCTGGTTTAGCCCACCTGTCAAAGTTGTGTACCAGGGTGTGGCTTCTATCACCTGCAAACAGCTACTTGAAGCCACAGCTGAGATCTGAGTGTTTGGAAACTGCTCCAATCAGAACATGACAAGTCCCTTCACCAGAGGTACTACCACTGGACAGCCCCACACCCTATTTTACTCTTGTATCAGGATGCCAAAGCACAGGAGCGTCACTTGATAAACAGCTCCTAACTAAGGCACAAGGACAAAGTTAAGGTGATTTGTTCAGTTCAGTTGCTGTAAGATGGCAGCTTTGTAGGATGCTTGTGTACTTTTAAGATTCAGCGTGGTGTCTGAGATAAATTGAATCCATATTGATTCAATTTGACAAACAACACATTTCACTGTATATATCAATGTTTTGATGTACATGTGAGAAAGGTTGATAATCTTTAATCTTTGAATAAAAATCCTTAATGTGATAAATAAATGCATGTGTGTGTGTGTGTGTGTGTGTGTGTGTGTGCGCGCGTGCATGTAGTGACTGTAACTACCTCCCCTCTACTGCTTCACTCTTGTAGATGTCCCTACAAGCTGTCAGCTGTCTACTCAATCATGGAGTAATCCTCTGAATTTCAAATCTGTTGGAATTTTTTGAAGTAATAAAAAGCAGGAAAGACAAAGTAGAATCTGTTGATGGTTGTGTACATGGATTTTCAGAAGGCCTTTGACAAGGTGCCACACACGAGGCTGCTCAACAAGTCATGAGTACATGGTATTACAGGAAAGAGTCTAGCAGGGATAATGCAGTGACTGATTGGCAGGAGGCAAAGAGAGGGAATAAAGGGAGCCTTTTCTGACTGGTTGCCTGTGGCTAGTGATGTCTGTGATTACTAATGCCTCTGAAATATTTTCAGTCACATATTTCAGAAACCTAGGGCTGACTATGAGAAATATGAGGATAAACTGGCCAATAATATAAAGCAGACTACTAATTTTTTTCAGTTATATAAAGAGTAAAATGGAGGTGAGAGTTGATATTGGACCACTGGAAAATGATGCTGGTAAGGTAGTATTGGGGGACAAAGAAACGGCAGATGAATTTAATGGGCACTTTTCATCCATTTTCACTGTGGAAGACACTAGCAGTATGCCAGAGGTCCAATAGTGTCAGGGAGCAGGAGTGAGTGCAAACTCAAAGGTGGACAAGTCACCTGGGCCGGGGTCTGTGTTGGGACCAGTTCTTTTTACATTATATGTCAATGACTTGGATGATGGAATTGATGGCTTTGTTGCAAAATTCGCAGATGATATGAAGGTAGATGGGGGGACATATTGTTTAGAAGTAGAGAGGCTGCAGAAGGACTTAGATTAGGTGAAAGGGCAAATAAATAACAGATGGAATACAGTGTCAGGAAGTGTATGGTCATGTACTTTGGTAGAAGAAATGAAAGGATTAATTATTTTCTAAATGGAGAAAACATACAAAAAACTAAGGTGCAAAGGGATTTGTGAGTCCTTGTGCAGGATTCCCTAAAGGTTAACTTGAAGGTTGAGTCTGTGGTGTAAAAGGCAAATGCAATGTTAGTATGTATTTCAAAAGGACTAAAATTTAAAAGCAGGGATGTAATGTTATAACCATAACCATATAACAATTACAGCATGGAAACAGGCCATCTCGGCCCTTCTAGTCCGTGCCGACACTTACTCTCACCTAGTCCCACTGGCCCGCACTCAGCCCATAACCCTCCATTCCTTTCCTATCCATCTACCTATCCAATTTTACTTTAAATGACAAAGTTGAGATTTTATAAAGCATTGGTGAGGCCTCCCTTGGAGTACTGTGAGCAATTTTGGACCCTTTATCTTCAGAAGGATGTGCTGAAACTGCAGAGGGTTCAAAAGAGGTTCAGAAAAATGATTGCAGGAGTGAAAGGCTTGTCATATGAAGAGTGTTTGATGGATCTGGGTCTGTGTTCACTAGAATACAGAAGAATGAGGAGTGACCTCATTGAAATCTATCGAATAATGAAGGGCCTTGATAGAGCAGATGTAGAGAGGACGTTTCCTATGGTGAGAGAATATAAGACCAAAGAGTACACTTTCAGAATATAGGGGCATCATTTTAGAACAGTGATGAAAAGGAATTTCTTTAGCTAGAGAGTAATACATTTGAGGAATTCTTTGCTACAGATAGCTGTGCAGGCCAAGCCTCAGTGTATAATTAAGGCAGAGGTTGATAGATTCTTGATTGGTCTGGGCATGAAGGGATACAGGAGAAGGCATAAATGGAATTGAGAGAAAATTTGGATCAGCAGTGAAGACCTGTTGGGCTAAACAGCCTAATTCTGTTTCTATATCTTATGGTCTTTTGGTGCTATGTAGCAAAAAGCTTCTATTTGGAGCCATGCACACCGATCATCCCATAAGCAAGTCCATTGGGATTGTACAAAAGGAAAACAGAATGCAGAGGATCAGAATTAAAGTTCATAGTAAATTTATTATCAAAGTACATAAACCACCCTGAGGTTCATTTTCTTGTGGGCATTCATAATAACGACAAAGAAACACAATAGAATTAATGAAAAAATGCACACGACAGAGATGGTCAAACAAATAATGTGCAAAGACACCAAACTAGAGAAAAGAAAATCAAGGTAATAGTAACATTGTAAATATTGAGAATATGAGTTGGTGAGTCCTAAACTCCATAGGTTGGGGAATCAGTTGAGTGTTGAGGTGAGTGAATTTGAGTGATTCTATCCCTTCTATTTTAATACCCTGATGCTTGAGGGGTAACAACTGTTCCTGAAATTGGTGACTCCCATATCTTCTTCCTGATGGCAGCAGCAAGAAAACAGCATGGCCTGAATACTGGGGGTCCTTGATGATAGATGCTGCTTTCCTGTGCCAGCTCTGATAGTAAATGGCATGGTTTATTATTACTGATACATGCCATGTTCTGGTAGAAAATAAATCTGTTGTTTTCTGGAAGCTGTACAGTGGAAGACATTATGTCACAAAAATAAATAGGTCAAAAGAAGAATAGCGAGGTAGTGTTCATGAATCTGACGGCAAAAGGGAAGGAGCTGTTTTTAAAACATTGAGTGTGAATTTTCAGTCTCCTATACCTCCTCCCAATTGGTAGCAATGAGAACAAGGTATGTCCCAGACAGTGAGAGTCCTTAATGATGGATGGAACCTTGGAGCATAGAAAATACAACATAAAACGTAGAACATGGAACTCTACAGCACAGTGCAGGCCCTTTGGCCCACAATGTTTGTGCCAAATGTTTAACCTACACTAAGATCACTCTAACCCTTTGCTCCCATTGTTCCATCATCCATTGTTACTGTCTATGAGTCTCTTAAATGTCCCCAGCATATCTATCTCTACCACTATGCCCAGCAGTGTTCTATGCTCTCAGCACTGTCTGTTTAAGGAAAACTACCTCTGACATCTACCCTGGACTTTACTCCAATCACGTTAAATGTAGTTTCTTTCAAATTAGCCCTTGCTGCCCAGGGAGATAGGTGCTGACTGTCCATCCTAAGTATGCCTCTTATCATCTTACACACTCTATCAAGTCACCTCTTTCCCTCCTTCACTTCAAAGAGAAAAGCCTTAGCTCTCTCAACCTTTTGAAACTTTGGTTGATGGTAGGAGGGTTGTGCTCATGATAGAGGTGACTGAGTCTACAACCCTCTGCAGCCTTTTTTTGATGCTGTGCATTGGAGCGTCCACACCAGGCTGTGACGCAACCAGTCAGATTCTGCGCCACCATTTATCTATGGAGAATTGTACAAGTCTTTGGTGCACTACCAAATCTCTTCAACCTCTAACAAACTGTCCTATCTTTGACATTCAATTAATGTATTGGCCCAATATAGATCATCTGAGCTGTTGACTCTCTGGAACTTGAAGCTGCTTGCCCTTTCCATTGCCAACCCCTCGATGAGGACGGTGTGTTTTCCCAGCTTCCACTTCCAAGAGTCCACAATCAATTCTTTGATCTTTGAAAAACTCAAAGGTCTGAAGGTGGATAAGTCACCTGGGCCAGATGGACTACATCCCAGAGTCGCAAGAGAGGTTGCTGAAGAGGAAACAGATGTATTGGTCATGATCTTTCAAGAATCACGATCCTGGCATTGCCCCAGAGGACTGGAAGATTGCAAATGTCATTCCACTCTTTAAGAAGGGAGGAAGGCAAAAGAAAGGAAATTATAGGGCAGTTAGCCTAACCTCAGTGGTTGGGAAAGTGTTGGAGTCTATTATTAAGGATGAGATTTCAAGGTACTTGGGCACTAATGATAAAATACATCAAAGTCAGCATGGTTTCTGTCAAGGGAAATCTTGCCTGACAAATCTGTTAGAGTTCTTCGAGGAAGTAACTAGCAGGATAGACAAAGGAAAGGCAGTGGATGTCATTTACTTGGATTTTCAGAAGGCATTTGATAAGGTGCCACACATGAGGCTGCTTAACAAGATAACATCCTATGGTGTTACAGGAAAGCTACTGGCATGGATAGAGGAATGCTGACAGGCAGGAGGCAGCGAGTGGGAATAAAAGGGGCCTTTTCTGGTTTGCTACCAGTGACTAGTGGTGTTCCTCAGGGGTCAGTATTGGGACTACTACTTTGTCAATGATTTAGATAATGGAATTGATGACAAAGTTTGCAGATGATATGAAGATAGGTGGAAGGGTAAGTAGTGCTGAGGAAGCAATGCAATTGCAGCAGGACTTAGACAAATTGGAAGAATGGAAAAAAAAGTGGCAGATGGAATAGAGTGTTGGGAAATGTATGATATGCATTTTGGTAAAAGGAAAAATAGTGCAGTCTATTATCTAAATGGGGGGTCAGTTCAAATATCAGAGGTGCAAAGGGACTTAGGAAGCTTTATAAGACACTAGTTAGGTGGCATTTGGAGTATTGTCAACATTTTTGGGCCCAATATCTCAGAAAGTAAATGTTGTCATTGGAGGGAGTTCAGAGCAATTTCACGAGGATGATTCCTGGAAAGAAGGGTTTAACATATAAGGAGTGTTTTGCAGCTTTGGGCCTGTACTCACTGGAATTTAAATGAGTGAATGGGGATTTCATTGAAACCTAATAAATGTTGAAAGGACTAGATAGGGTGGATGTGGAGAGAATGTTTCCTTTGTGGGGGGTATCCAGAACTAGAGGGCACAGCCTCAGAATTGAGGGGCAACCCTTTATATCAGAAGGAAGGAGGATTTTTTTAGCCAAGGACTAGTAAATCTGGGGAATGCTCTGTCACAGACTGTGGTGGAGTCCAAATCCATGGCTATATTTAAGACAGAATTTGATCGTTTCCTAATCAATCAGGGCATCAAAGGACATGGCGAGAAGGCAGGTGTATGTGGTCGACCGGGACTCAGATTCAGTTTATTGTCATTTAGAAACCACAAATGCAATGCAGTTAAAAAATGAGACAACGTTCCTCCAGAATGATATCACAAAAGCAAATGACAAAACAGACTTCACCAGAAAATCCACATAACGTTTGGCAATCCCCAATCCAGAGTCCGGAGAGGCTGCAGCGTATTAATATCGCGCTACCATCTTAGCGCGTTCCCCGGAAAGGAGCTCCAAATCCACCAGACAAACAAGACCAAAACTAAAGCTACAAGACCTGCACAAAACCACATAGTTACAACAGTGCAAACAATAGCATAATTGATAAACAGACCATGGGCACAGTAAAAATAGTCCAAAGATGTTAAAGGACTATAATTTCAAAAGAAATTACCACACAGTTTCCACAAGTCCCCAGGGTCCCAACAGACTCGTCATCCCACACCAGCGGCAGAAGGGAGTACCCCCCACTATGGACTTCCACAGCGCCACCCGACTCAGCCTCGCAGACGCAGCACACACCAAAAGTAACCTGACCGCAGCGGACTCCGAGTCCGTCGAACCTCCGAGCTGACGACCATCCCCTCCGGCACAGCTTCTCCGAGCACCATCCTCTGCTGAGTGTATTAAGACGGCCCCGCCAACGGCCATCGGCAATGTGACCCCGAGGACTGGGGGCCTGTTCTTCCCAGCAGAGTCCCAGACCTCACAGCAGCAGCAGCAACGAAGAAGGTCTTCCTGGAGATTTCCCGATGTTCCTCCGTGCTCCCACGTCCGTTTTCAATTGAATATGATTGCGCATGGCACCCCACTTCACAAATAACAGATAATCAGCTCCGGAGTGGCCGCTGCAAGCTGCGTCACACCGCCATCTTGGAAATGATCTGGGATCAGGGATCAGCCATGATGGAATGGCAGAGCAGTCTCAAAGGGCTGAATAGCCTAATTCTGCTCCTATGTCTATGGTCTTGCATCATTTGTTTCCACTGACTTATCTACCTTCAGACCTTTCGGCTTTCCAAGAACCTTTTGCCTAGTTATGATTACGTCACACCTTTTATGCCCACTGACACCTGGAACTTGAGCCATATAGCTAATGTCCTCCACAGTGAAGATTGATGCAAAATCAGTTCATCTGCCATTTCTTTGTCCTACCTCTCCAGCACTGGAGAGAGAAACCGGGGAATTATAGACCGGTTAGTCTGACATCGGTGGTGGGGAAAATGCTAGAGTCGGTTATCAAAGATGTGATAACAGCACATTTGGAAAGTGGTGAAATCATCGGACAAAGTCAGCATGGATTTGTGAAAGAAAAATCATGTCTGACGAATCTTATAGAATTTTTTGAAGATGTAACTAGTAGAGTGGATAGGGGAGAGCCAGTAGATGTGGTATATTTAGATTTTCAAAATGCTTTTGACAAGGTCCCACACAGGAGATTAGTGTGCAAACTTAAAGCACACGGTATTGGGGGTATGGTATTAATGTGGATAGATAATTGGTTGGCAGACAGGAAGCAAAGAGTGGGAGTAAACGGGACCTTTTCAGAATGGCAGGCAGTGACTAGTGGGGTACCGCAAGGCTCAGTGCTGGGACCCCAGTTGTTTACAATATATATTAATGATTTAGACGAGGGAATTAAATGCAGCATCTCCAAGTTTGCAGATGACATGAAGCTGGGCGGCAGTATTAGCTGTGAGGAGGATGCTAAGAGGATGCAGGGTGACTTGGATAGGTTAGGTGAGTGGGTAAATCCATGGCAGATGCAATTAAATGTGGATAAATGTGAGGTTATCCACTTTGGTTGCAAGAACAGGAAAACAGATTATTATCTGAATGGTGGCCGATTAGGAAAAGGGGAGATGCAATGAGACCTGGGTGTCATTGCACACCAGTCATTGAAGGGGGGCATGCAGGTACAGCAGGCGGTGAAAAAGGCAAATTGCATGTAGGCATTCATAGCAAAAGGATTTGAGTACAGGAGCAGGGAGGTTCTACTGCAGTTGTACAAGGCCTTGATGAGACCGCACCTAGAGTATTGTGTGCAGTTTTGGTCCCCTAATCTGAGGAAAGACATTCTTGCCATAGAGAGAGTACAGAGAAGGTTCACCAGATTGATTCCTGGGATGGCAGGACTTTCATATGAAGAAAGACTGGATCGACTAGGCTTATACTCACTGGAATTTAGAAGATTGAGGGGGGATCTTATTGAAACGTATAAAATTCTAAAGGGATTGGACAGGCTAGATGCAGGAAGATTGTTTCCGATGTTGGGGAAGTCCAAAACGAGGGGTCACAGTTTAAGGATAAAGAGGAAGCCTTTTAGGACCGAGATGAGGAAAAACTTCTTCACACAGAGAGTGGTGAATCTGTGGAATTCTCTGCCACAGGAAACAGTTGAGGCCGGTTCATTGGCTATATTTAAGAGGAAGTTAGATATGGCCCTTGTGGCTAAAGGGTTCAGGGGGTATGGAGAGAAAGCAGGTACAGGGTTCTGAGTTGGATGATCAGCCATGATCATACTGAATGGCGGTGCAGGCTTGAAGGGCCGAATGGCCTACTCCTGCACCTATTTTCTATGTTTCTATGTTTTCCAGTGGTCCGATATTCACTCTTGCCTCTCAGATACACTTTATGTATCTGAAGAAACTTGGTACATGAGGCAATAATAAACCAATTCTGATTCCATTTTCAGGAGGAACAGAGAAATAACAGTACTCGTGTGTGAGTCTTAATGACATAAAGCAATAAGCTAATACAAAAACCCAAAGTTTCGCTGCAGGGCCACAAAGCTTTACCCATCTCCATTTTGGGAAGGAATTCCCTTTCCCTAACTGGTCCATTGTATATGTGACTCCATTCCTACCTCAGGGTGACTGACTTTCAGTTGCTCTCTGAAAGTGATCTTGCTGCCAGATAGTTGTGGTGACAATATATACATCTCCATGAAGAAAGGTTGAGTATGTTAGGATTTTTTTTTCTCTTTGGAGCAACAGAGGATGAGAAGCATCTTGAAAGAGATTGGAAGATTATAAGGGGCAGGTATAGATTAGACAGTCAGTGACTTTTCCCTGGGGTGGCAGTGACTAATACCTGGGGACAACAGTTTAAGGTGAGTGGAGAAAAGTTTAGGGGAGATATCAGAAGTAGTTTTTACAGTGAGAATGATGGCTGGCTGAAATACACTGCTAGAGGGGAGGACAAAAGGGACATTTAAGAGACTCATATAGGCACATGAACATTAGAAAAATGAAGGGCTATGGGCTGTATAGGAGGAAAAGGTTAGATTGATCACAATGTAGGTTTATATGCATTGTACTGTTTCATGTTCTAATTTCTATTTTCCATGTTCTATTATTCACACAGTTAGTTTGAGCTAATTTACTTGTGCATGTATTGGCTCCTACCACACAGTGGTGACTGCGATAATAAACCATTTGTTTCGTTAAAAAAAAAGATTGAAAGGAAAACAAGTTGTTTCCCCATTAAACAAAAATTAAATTCTGTCTGGGGATTTGGAAGGGCCAACACTGACTTGGCCTGAAAAGCTGATGGCAAGCCATATTTTTAAACACGCTCTGATGTTGGATCCCAGACCGGATATAGAACATTGAACATAGAACAGTTCAGCACAGGAACAGACCATTCAACCCATCTATCTGTGCTCAACATGATGCTGAATTAAACTAAATATCTTCTGCTTACATGTGTTCAATGCATTCTCTGAATATTCGTGTATATTGTATTCGTGTATATCTCTTAAATCCTGATTTAAAAAGCTCTGATCTCAAAACTTCTCTGCCTTGTGGCTAGACCCACTCCTGGAAGAATTTGGAAGTAAACGCTGAGGCAATATCTGGAGCTGGTGAACCTAAGGCAGTCCTAATGCTGACTTGCAACTCTTGTGATGCTGCTGTTGCCAAACTGTCTTTTCTTTGGATTCGTCAGATGCGTGAAGAGGGGGAGTTTGCTAGGTGGCTAACAGCTTACTCTCCATATGGTGTTGCCCAGGTTTGCATATCAAGATAACTAGGATGCAACATCTATGAGTTACATGGCCAACAGGAGCCTACTATCAGCCTCTCAAATATCATAATCACATAATTTCCACCACTACCCTTGCAGTACATTCCAGGCACCCACCATTGTGTAAAAAAACATGCCCCACACATTTCCTTTGAACTTTCCCCCTCACCTTAAATGCATGCCCTCTAGTATTTGATATTTCCACACTGGAAAAAGTTTCTGACTATCAACTAACTTCTGCTTCTCATAGCTCCTTACAGGTCATCTTTCAGACTCTGATGTTAAATGCCACAATCAGATGCATTTACTTATTATCCTGCATCTCATTCCAGGCATCCACCATACTCTGAGTTAAAAAAAAACCTTGCCTCGCACATCTCATTTAAATTTACTCCCTCATTTCATTTTTCAATCTTTTTATTGATTTTCCAGTAAAAAATATATACAAATCAGAGGAGAAGTTTAGCAAACAGATAATACAAAAGACGAATAAACAGCAATAAAGAAAAGTATATATTGTCAAAATCAGATAGGTATAATGTTATGCTGTTATATATACAATATAATCAAGAAACCACAACTCCTCTTAACAAATCGTAAAAATAAATGTACTCCCTCTCACTTTCTGTGCATGTCATTGAGTATTTGGCATTATCACCCCAGGGAAGAGATTCTAATTGCCAACTCTATCTAATTTTCTAAACTTCCATCTGTTTGTGTATGGGTGGGAGGGAGGAATGGGGCTTCTTTTGCTGCTGTTGTTTTGTTGCTTATCGGATTCCATTTTGTTGTATTCTGTGTTGTTCTGCCGAGCATTGGCCTGCTACATGACAGTAACTTCCACTGTGCCACAGAGAACAAGTGGCTGCTGTGACAGGAGAGGCTGAACAACCAAAAAACCCAGCCGCTAGCCACAGTCACCACATTGCACCAGAATATGTGGATCCCAGATCGGTGTCTACAGTCAACTAATATCCACCAATAGTAAACCCTTCAGACAACAACATGAGTGACAGTCTTACTACATCTCCAAAGCCTCCACAAACTTCCTGAAGAGGTCAATACTCCCCAATGCCATTAGGCTTTACAATTCAACCGCCAGGACTTAAGAACTTTTTAAAAGCTATTATTAATGCTTTTTGAGATAGAGATTTTTTTACTGAGTTAAGTATTGTATGTAATTAGTTTTGCTACAACAAGTGTATGGGACATTGGAAAAAAAGTTGAATTTCCCCATGGGGATGAATAAAGTATCTATCTATCTATCTATCTAATTGTCCGGTGTGTCCTAACAGTCGACTGAATCCAGGCGCAGTGGAATAACAGACTCTCATGTTGAGCCAGTAACAAGAGTTTTTCAGAGGAATTCCAACTGAGCATCAATGGCTTGACCAGCAATACCATGAGACGAATCATACTCAAAACACAAACACGGACCCCACGATCAGAGATAACTGGGAGTCCGCTTAAAATGCTCAAAATAGATTGAAAACCCATTCCAGTCAACGCAATCTTGACTAGATTAAGCAGAAAGCACAAAGGCCTAATGACTCTAGATAAGACAGCAATTAAGAAATAAAGGTACACAAGCCTGTAGGGCTCATGACAGTAATGGGGTGACCCGAAATGCACAGAATACTCCAAATCCAGCCTAACCAAAAATGTGTCTGCACCTCTCCGTTACCCTTCTGTGATATTGTTGATTGCTTCTCTCTCCACAGATGCTACCTGACCTGCTCTATGTTTCAAACATTTTCTGTAGCTTTTTTATGCCAGCCTTGATGCAGCATCATGTTATTGTTTATTGCATCAGTCTGTGTGGAGAAGATGTGGATGGAAGCATGCTTCACTCAGAAGCAATGAAGAAAGGGGATAGTATTTTCTAGTTAGGGTGGATTAGGGATTCCCTTCGAGTTGAAGTTTATTGTCATCTGACTGTTCATATATACAACCAAACAAAACAATGTTCCTCCAGACTACAGTGCACCCAGACAACATATATCACACACGTAAGGCCGCCATTGGTCAGGGTCAACCACAGATGTTGCATCCTAGCTGTCTCGATAAGCAAGCCTGGGATGTACGATACGGAGAGCAAGCTGTTGCCTTTGTAGCAATCTCCCCCTCTCCACGCAGCTGACGAAGCAAAAGGAGCAGCAGAGACCGATACAGTTTGGCACCAGCAGCATCGCAGGAGTTGCTAGTTACCAGTCCTATTCAATGTAAGGCTGCTTTATAGACTCCAAATCTGGAATTTTCCTCAGGGTTTACTCCGGAAGCCTTCCCCATGACTGGGTATAGCTGCAAGGTAATGAAGGTCTGAGCTCAGAGGTTTTCTTCTCCTAGATGTGTTGCCAACCTTCTGATGTGTCCCATCTGCCTGATGCAAGTGGTTTTAAGGCACCAAAAACTCGCATCTGTCCCTTCTCCCATCAATAGAAATGGTTCCGCCGAGTTTAGTAGCTAAGCCTCATGTGAAGACCAGAAGCTGAACTTGGTTGCCAGAGGGAGCATTTAATAGGTAATGGAAGTTTGTCATTACCATCCCGGGCTACAACAACAGACAGCACATAAACCAAAAATATGATATTATTAAAAAAGTCAACAAAACATAATTCAAAATGCATGTAGTAAAGCACAGCACAGGTAAAAAGTAAATTGCTTAATGTGCTAGTGATGAGACCTCTGTAGTGGCAGGGTATTCATTAGTCTCACAGTCTAAGGCAGTGGTTCCCAATGTGGGGCATACGCCCCACAGGGGGGTAATTTGATTTTTAAGGGGGGCAATTCGAGAATGAGTTATTAACAGTGAATTTTTTCTAGTAAGTCTGTGTGAGTATGAGTGTGTGTGCGAGTTAATACATATGTGTATATACAGTATGCATACATAAAAATACTTGTGTGTATGTACATGTGTAATTGCGTATGTACTGTATATATAGTGTATCACCATCATTACAACCATCAAATGGCTTTCATAATTAAATTAATGAATTGACTGATGTAGGAAGGAACGAATGAACAAGTCCAAACGCGTAAGAAACTCGTACGAGGTCGTGCCAATGCTGCTTTTTGCAGTAGCTTTCGGTTCTTGGTGGTGTGAAGGTGTGTACATTGCGTCATCTCTTTTAAACGGTGTATCTGTCTTTGTATGCTGTAGAAATGAATCGGCATTGTTTTATTTATTTATTATTATTATTATTTTAATATCACTTAATGTTCTTTTTTTTACAATTTCTTAGTAATTTCTTCCTCAGAACTTTAACAGTCCTTTGGTTCTTTTATTTTTCTCTTTCATGAATGCCATGTTCTTTGGAAGCTTGTTTAAACCAAGTTAATGGTCTTTTAGGCTTCCTCCAGGTGAATAGGAGTTCACTTTTTGAATAATAAGAATTATATATCACCACAGGGGGCATCAGGATTTTAGAGGTGATTAGGTGGGGCATGGCCAAAAAAAGGTTGGGAACCACTGGTCTAAGGGGAGAAGGTGTTACCCAATCTGCCATTCCTGGTCCTGATGCTTCTCTACCTCCTTCCTGATGGTAGTAGGTCAAAGAGATTGTGGGATGGGTGGATGCTTTGGGCCCTTCATCTGCAGTGGTCCCAGTAAGTGTCACAAACAGAGGTGAGGGAGACTGAGATGATCCTCTCAGCAGTTTTAATGTCTTCTGCCTGGAGACACAAGAGACTGCAGATGCTGGAATCTGCAGCAACGAACTATCTACTGGAGGAACAATGGGTTAAGCAGCGTCAGGAATTGTCGACGTTTTGCTCTGAAGCTGTGCATCAGGACGGTGACTCATGAAAAGTGCTGATGCAGAGTTTCAACACCAGACATTGCCCATCCCTTTCCTCTCAGAGATGCTGCTCAACTCATTGAGTTCCTCCAACAGACCTGCTGCACTTGTCCTTCTTTGTGCCTGCGATCTTGGTTTGGGTTTGGGAACTGCAACGACTCTATCTGAACTTCTCATTCCCTCAGTAAAGCAGCCAGCATAATCAAAGACTCCACCCATCACAGACAATCTCTCTTTTCTCCCCTCTTATCAAGCAGAAGATACAAAAAACAGAAAGCATATACCACCAGGCTCAAGGACAGCTTCTACAAGACCTTTGAACGGTTTCCTACTGTGATAAGATGGAATCCTGACCTTTCAATCTACCTTGTGACCTTGCACCTTGGTTTCTGCCTGTAACTGCATATTCTCTGTAGCTGTTACACTTTATTCTGCATTGTTAATGATATACCTCAATGCATTGTGTATTGATTTGATCTGTATGAACAGTCTGCTCCACAAGCCTTTCACTGTACCTCAGCACATTTTAATTTTTTAATTTAGTGAGACACCCCCACGCAGCCCCAGCAAACCACCAACAAACCCGATTAACCCTTACCTAATAATGTGACAATTTACAATGACCAATTAACCTACCTGGTACGTCTTTGGACTGTGGGAGGAATTCGAAAGAAGCAGAGAAAACCTAAGCATTCCATAGGGAGGACAAACAGAGACTCATTACAGATGCGGGAACTGAACTCTGAACTCCGGGACACCCTGAAATGTAATAGTGTCGCGCTAACCACTAATCTACCATGCTGCTGTGACAATAACAAACCAATTCTAATTCTCGTCATGTCATTTACCACTTAACAAACTGTTCAGCAGTGGGAGTTCAGCTTGCTGGAGGATGATTGGGGTCATAGGATGGAGTTGGGGAAGGGAAGAGGAATATCTCCCTGTCCTCTAATGATCGGCAATTTCTTCCACTTGGGTGGTAGTGAGTGTGGAGGGTCTTACATTCAACCTACTTCTGTCCCAGTCGGGACGTGGAGACAACACTGTTTTGTGGGAAGAAAGCAGAGGTGGGTATCTGGCTAAAAACCTTTCTTTAACTGGCCCTGGGCCACTTAAACCAACTGTTCTCCTGCCTTTGTTCAATAAACCTGGCCCATATTGGAAGCATCTCTTCCTCTCTCACACTCTTTCCCCTCTTTCCCTCTGCCACACACAGACTTTAGAAAGCATTTTGCAAGAAATAACATACCTAAGCCTACAAAAAATATTCTGAAGCACGTATATTAATTTCAGCAATGCAGTTATTACAAATTAGACTTGGTGAACAAGAAGACGACCTCTCCTCAGCACTTTACCCCCCCACCCCCGTTTCCTGAACCACAATGGCATTCCATACACATTATAACTGGAGTAGATTTCCTGATCAGCAGAGGTCTGGTATGAATGCTTAACGTGCTCAAGCCAAATTTCCATCTGAGTATTATTCCCTATAGACCTCTGTACTTGTACCAGAGTAGTGCCAATTAGTAAATAAAGCCCAGTATCAACAATGTAAGCATTTTACATGTTGTGAGGTCGGAACTTGTGCTTGGCAGCTGGCAATGAATATGCAATATAGTATCGCTGGGCATTACTTTTTACCAAGTTTGAACATAGAACAGTACAGTACAAGCCTTTCAGCCCACAATGTTGTGCTGACATTTTAATCTACTTTAATATCAATCTAACCTTTCCCCCCTATATAGCCTTCCATTTTTCTGTCATCCATGTGCCTGTCCAAGAGTTTCTTAAATGCCCCTAATGTATCTGCCTCTACCACCACCCCGACAGGATATTCCACACACCCACTAATAGCTGTGTATAAAACCTACCTCTTCATCCCCTTGTACTGTCCTCCAATCACCTTAAAATTAGGCATTTTTGCCCTTGGGAAGAAGTCTCTGGCTGTCCATTTTATCTATGCCCCTAATCATCTTGTACATCTCGATCATGTTGCCTCTCATTCTTCTTCGCTCCAAAGAGAAAAGCCCTAACTTGCTCAATCTCCAAACCAGGCAGCATCCTGCTAAGCAACACATGCTGAGTTCCTCCAGCATTCTGTGTGTGTTGCTTGGATTTCCAGCATCTGCAGATTCTTGTTCAGCATTCTGCTAAATGTGTTCTATACCTTCTCTAACGTTTCCACCTCCTTCCTATAATGAGGCAACCAGAACTGAACACAGTGTGATCTAGTCAGTTTTTTAGAGCTGCAACATTATTTTTTGGCTCCTGAACCCAATCTCCCAACTAATATATGCTAACGCACAACCTTGCATAGTTTGTTTCTTATTGTCTTCAGTGAATATGTATTTCGCAACCAATGATGTGGATTTTCACGAGCAACTGGAGGCAAGTTCCTCCTACTATCCAAAAGCACTCTGATGCTTAAACTATGATATTTTGAAACAAAATACATGAGGGCGTGAGAAGGGATAAGTTCAAAGGAGATGTGTGGGACAAGTTGTTTTACACAGAGTGGTGGGTGTCTGGAATGCACTGCCAGGGGTGGCGTCAACTAAATATGTCAGGGATGGGGTAAGAAGGGGAGGAGGGGCATTACCGGAAGTTAGAGAAGTCAATGTCTAGATAGATAGATAGATAGATAGATAGATAGATGGCCTCCTCTACTGTCAAAATGAATCCAAACTCAGGTTGGAGGAACAACACCTTATATACTGGCTGGGTAGCCTCCAGCCTGATGGCATGAACATTGACTTCTCTAACTTCTGTTAATGCCCCTCCTCCCCTTCTTACCCCATCCCTGACATATTTAGTTGTTTGTTTTTTTTTCTCTCTCTCTGCCCATTACTCTGCCTGTTCTCCATCTCCCTCTGGTGCTCCCCCACTCCCCCTTTCTTTCTCCTGAGGCCTCCCGTCCCATGATCCTTTCCCTTCTCCAGCTCTGTATCACTTTCGCCAATCACCTTTCCAGCTCTTAGCTTCATCCCACCCCCTCTCTTATCATTTTGCATTTTCCCCTCCCCCACTACTTTCAAATCTCTTACTATCTTTTCTTTCAGTTAGTTCTGACGAAGGGTCTTGACCCGAAACGTCGACAGTGCTTCTCCTTATAGATGTTGCCTGGCCTTCTGCGTTCCACCAGCATTTTGTGTGTGTTGTTTGAATTTCCAGCATCTACAGATTTCCTCGTGTTTGATCTTTAAACTTACCAACCGGTACATCTTTGGACTGTGAGTGGAAACGGAGCATCTGGAGGAAAGCCATGTGGTCACTGGGAGAACGTAAAAACTCCTTACAGATTGTGGCGGGGATTGAACCCAGTCGCTGGCACTGTAAAATGTTGTGCCAACCACTACACCACTGTACCACCATTAACAGTCCACATTTTGAGCTGAAAAAAGAGAAATAGAGTTAATGTTGCTAGCTGATCATTCTTCTAGGACATAGAACATAGAACAGTACAGCACAGGATTATGCCTTTCAACCCAAAGTGTTGGGCTGAATACATTAAGCTAGTTATTAAATCTTTAGTTAAAATACTCTCATCTGCTTCTAATTGATAGAAGGCCCGGAAAGGCATAGACTTCAAAACCCTTGGTTCACCGGTGCTTGGTGATCCACATCAAACCATCAGAAAAAGAAGAAGGAATTGATCCAACAGGCAGAGTAGCCTTCTACACCATTTACTAACATTGTGACTAAATTTACCTTTAACCTCAGCTTCATTTCCTTCCCATTCCACACTGCCCCCAGAGTCTTGATGGTGCAGATTCGGTTGAGATCCCGTCTGTTTTCTAGGATGTCCCAAAAGTCAAGGACTCTGGACCTGTGTTCCCTGGAGTTTAGGAAAACAAGGGTGGATTTCATGGAACCCACCCAATATTGAAAGGTCTAGATAGGGTGGACATGCGAGGATGTAATGGAGTTGAGGACCAAATGTCACACCGTCAGAATAGAAGGATGTTCCTTTAGAACAGAGATGATGAGGAATTTCTTTAGCCAGAGGCTGGCAAATCTATGGAATTCATTCTGACAGATAGCTGTGGAGGCCAATTCACTTAAAGCAGAGGTTGATAGGTCCTTGAATTAGTAAGAGCATCAATGGTTACAGGGAGCAGGTAGGAGAAAATGGATGAGTGGGTATAAATCAGGAGTGAATTCAAATGGGTCAAGCTCCTAGCTCCTAATCATGGTCTTATGGACTATCAAGCCATGATGTGTATATGATGAAATGTTCTGTGACATACATCACATTGAATAGTACAGATGTAATTCGTAGAATTGGTAGTGCACAATATGTCGTAATGTGGCCAAGTTTTCTAAGACAGTGGATCAGGCTCCAGTCTCCACCCAAGTGTGGGTTTGAATCACACTTCTGCCACTGACTGTATACTTCTTCTTGACTAGAATGTGTGGTGACTCTTGTGGGCTGCCCCCAGTAGCTTCTTAGGATATGTTGGCTATTCAGGGATTCATCTTTAAATCCGAACGAGTATGCTGCAGTTGTTACCGACTTCATTAAACCTATGTGGATGAGTGTGTGCGTACAAAGATTTATTGTACGTTCCCAAACCAAAAACCGTAGATGAACCAGGAGGTACGTCATCTGCTGAAGGCTAGATCTGTGGCATTCAAGTCTGGCAACGCAGGCCTATAACAGAAAACCAGATATGATTTGCGGAGGGCTACGTCAAGGGCAAAGAGACAATTACGAATGAGGTTGGAGGCAATATCAGATGCACGGCAACGCTGGCAGGATCTGCAAAACATTACTTCCTACAAAATGAAACCCAGTAGTATGAATGGCAGTGATGCTTCACTACCAGATGAACTCAAAGTCTTCTATGCATGCTTTGAAAGGGAGAACACAACTACAGCTGTAAAGATCCCTGTTGCAGCTGATGACCCTGTGACCTCCATCTCAGGGCCGATGTTAGGCTGCCTTTAAAGAGAGTGAACCCTCGCAAAGCAGAAGGGCCCGATGGAGTACCTGGTATGGCTCTGAAAACCTGTGCTAACCATCTAGCGGGAGTATTCAAGGAAATTTTCAACTTCTCACTGCTACGGATAGAAGTTCCCACTTGCTTCAAAAAGGCAACAATTATACCAGTGCCTAAGAAGAATAATGTGGGCTGCCTTAATGACTATCGCCTGGTAGCACTCACATGGACAGTGATTAAATGCCTTGAGAGTTTGTTAATGACTAGACTGAATTCCTGCCTCAGCAAGGACCTGGATCCATTGCAATTTGCCTATCGCCACAGTAGTTCAATGGCAGATGCGATCTCAATGGCACTGCACACAGCTTTAGATCACCAAGACAACACAAACACCTACATCAGGATACTGTTCATTGACTATAGCTCAGCATTTAATACCATCATTCTCACAATCCTGTTGACAAGTTGCAGAACCTGGGCCTCTGTACCTCCCTCTGCAATTGGATCCTTGACTTCCTAACTGGAAGACCACAGTCTGTGCGGATTGGTGATAGCATATCCTTCTCACCGACGACCAACAATGGCGCACCTCAGGGGTGTGTGCTTAGCCCACTGCTCTACTCTCTGTATACACATGAGTTTGAGGCTAGGCTTAACTCAAATGCTATCTACAAATTTGTTGACGATATAACCATTGTTGGTAGAATCTCAGGTGGTGACGAGAGGGTGTACAGAAGTGAGATATGCCAACTAGTGGAATGGTGCCGCAGCAACAACCTGGCACTCAACATCAGTAAGACGAAAGTGCTGATTGTGGACTTCAGGAAGGGTAAGACAAAGGAACACATACCAATCCTCATAAAGGAATCAGAAGTGGAGAGAGTGAGCAGCTTCAAGTTCCTGGGTGTCAAGATCTCTGAGGATCTAACCTGGTCCCAGCATGTCGATGTAGACATAAAGAAAGCAAGACAGTGGCTATACTTTATTAGGAGTTTGAAGAGGTTTGGAATGTCAAAAACTTCTATAGTTGTACCATGGAGAGTATTCCGACAAGGTTGCATCACTGTCTGGTATGGAGGGGCTACTGCACAGGACCAAAAGGAGTTGCAGAAGGTTGTAAACCTAGTCAGCTCCATCTTGGGCACTAGCCTTCAAAGTACCCAGGACATCTTTAGGGAGCAGTGGCTCAGAAAGGCAGCATCCATTATTAAGGACCTCCAGCACCCAGGGTATGCCCTTTTCTCACTGTTACCATCAGGTAGGAGATACAGAAGCTTGAAGGCACACACTCAGCGATTCAGAAACAGCTTCTTCCCATTTGCCGATTCCTAAATGGACATTGAATCTTTGAACACTACCTCACTTTTTAAATATACAGTATTTCTGTTTTTGCACATTTTAAAAAATCTATTCAATATGTAATTGATTTACTTGTTTATTTATTATTATGCTTTATTTTATTTACTATTATTATTTTTTCTCTGCTAGATTATGTATCACATTGAACTGCTGCTGCTAAGTTAACATATTTCACCTGATTTTGATATTTAGACAAATGACACATTTTACTGTATGTCTTCATAAGACCATATGACCATAAGACATAGAAGCAGAATTAGACCATTTAGCCCATCGAGTCTGATTTGCCATTCTATCATGGCTGATCCCAGATCCCACTCAATCCCAAGCACCTGACTGCTTGCCATATCGTTTGATGCCCTGATCGATCAGGAAATGATCATCTTCCACCTTAAGTGTACCCACAGACTTGGCGTTGACTGCAGTCTGTGACAGAGCATTCCACAGATTCACAACTCTCTGGAGAAAAGAATTCCTCCTTTTAGAACAAAGGTTACCCCTCAGTTTTGAGGCTGTGCTTTCTAGTTCTGGATATCTCCACCAAAGGAAACATCCTCTCCACATCCACCCTATCTAGTCCTTTCAACCTTCAGTAGGTTTCAATGAGATCTCCCCCGCATTCTTCTAAATTCCAGTGAATACAAGCCCAAAGCTGCCAAATGCTCCTCATATGTTAACTCCTTCTTTTCCAGAATCATCCTCATGAACCTCCTCTGGACTCTCTCTGATGACAATACATCTGATCTGAGATATGAGGCCCAAAACTGTTGACAATGTTCCAATTGCAGCCTGACCAGTGTCTTATAAAACTTTGCATTATCTCCTTGCCTTTACATTCCATTCTCCTTGAAATAAATACCCACACTGCATTTAACACACACAAAATGCTGGTGGAACGCAGCAGGCCAGGCAGCATCTATAGGGAGAAGCACTGTCGACTTTTCGGGCTGAGACCCTTCGTCAGACCCAGAATGTCGACAGTGCTTCTCCCTGTAGATGCTGCCTGGCCTGCTGTGTTCCACCAGTATTTTGTGTGTGTTGTTTGAATTTTCAGCATCTGCAGATTCCCTCGTGTTTGCTCACATTGCATTTGCCTTCTTTACCACAGGCTCAACCTTTAAATTTATCTTTTGGGAGTCTTGCACGTGGACTCTTAAGTCTGTCAATAATCTCTGATGTTTGAACCTTCTCCCCATTTAAATAATAGTGAGCACCATTGTTCCTTTTACCAAAATGGATGATCATTCATTTCTCAACACTGTATTCCATTTGCCACTTTTTTGACCATTCTTCCAATTTCTCTAAGTCCTGCTACAATCGCATTGATTTGTCAGCACTACCTATCCCTCCACCCATCTTTGTATGATCGGCAAACTTAGCCACAAAGCCACCGATTCCATTACCCAAATCATTGACAAACAATGTGAAAAGTAGCATCTCTGAAAAATGCCACTAGTCACTGGCAGCCAACCAGAAAAGGCCCCTTTTATTTCTACTCGCATCCTCCTGCCTGTCAGCCATTCCTCTATCCATGCCAATACCTATCCTGTAATGCCATAGGATTCTATCTTGTTAAGCAGCCTCATGTGTGGCACCTTATCAAATGCCTTTTTCCATATCTATTCCCTATCCTTTGTCCCCCCTGCTTGTTACTTCCTCGAAGAACTTTAAAAGATATGTCAGGCAAGATTTCCCTTGACAAAAACCATACTGACTTTAACTTATTTTACCTTCAGCGTCCAAGCACCCTGAAACCTCATTCTTAATAACAGAATCTAATACTTTCCCGACCATTGAGGTTAGGCTAACTGGCCTATAATTTTCTTTCTTTTGCCTTCCTCCCTTCTTAAAGCATGATGTGTGAATGAAACTGTATTTAAGGAATAGTTACAGCACAGAGGACATTTGACCCAAAAGAAAAGAAGAACATGAGAACTAGCAACAGAAGCAGGCCATCTGGCCCAACAAGCCTGTTGTGTCGTTCGGGTGGCTGTGGAGGCCAGGTTATTTTGTTCATTTAAGGAGGATGTTCTTATGTTCTTTATTATTCGGGGGTGAAAGGTTACAGGAAGAAGGCAGGAGAATGGGGTTGGATGGGATAATATATCAGCCATGATGAAATGGCAGAGCAGACTTGATGGATCAAATATCCAAATTCTGTTTCTAGGTCTTATAGTCTTAATATTGAAAGCCCTAAATAGAGCAGATGTAGATAGGATGTTTCCCATAGTGGGTGAATCTAGGACCAGAGGACACAGCCTCAGAATAGAAGGACGTCCTCAGAGCACAGAGATTAGGAGGAAATTCTTTAGCCAGAGAGTAGTGAATCTGTGGAATTCATTGCCACAGACAGCTGTGGAAGCTAACTCCTTGGTATATTTTAAGTGGAGGTCGATAAGTTCTTGATTAGTAAGGCGTGGAAGATTACAGGAAGAAGGGAGGAGAATGGGGTTGAGAGGGATAATAAATCAGTTGTGATGGAATGGCAGAGCAGACCCAATAGGCCAAATGACCTAATTCTGCTCCTATACCTTTCAGTCTATTCAGTGAGATCATGGCTAATCTGGCCATCAGCTCCAGCTAGCTGCTTTTTCGCCATAACCCTTAATTCACCTGCTATGCAAGATCCTCGTAAATGAACTCTCATTTTTATATGTCTCAATGAACAAAGGGTCCTGATCACACTGAGATTAGTTTCACTCTAACATATTGGTGCCAGACAGATAGATTCAGAAGCAGCAACTGCAAAATGCTGGAGAAACTCAGCAGGTCAAGGAACCTCTGTAGAAAGAAAAGCTGTTAACATTTCAGCTCCAGTATTACCTGTCCAAACTGAGAAAGAGAAAGGCAACACACACAAATTGCTGGAGGATCTCAGCTTCTATGGAAAAAAGTACAGTTGACGTTTTGGGCTAACACCCTTCAGCAGACTGCCTGGCCTGTTGAGTTCCTCCAGCATTTTGTGTGTGTCGCTCAGATTCCCAGCATCTGCAGATTTTCTCGTCAGTTCAGAGAAAAGCAAATTTGTTTAGGAAGATTATCCTGGTTTAAACTGTTACATTATTTCACCCTATTAGTAAAGCTGCCTTTGTCTGATCCAACACCATTCCCTACCTTCTCTGTTACCTAGACTAACTTGTTTGAGAATCAGAATCAGAATCAGGATTATTACTATTGACCAATGTCAGGAGTTTGTACATTCTCCCTGTGACTGCACGGGTTTCCTCCGGTGCTTCAATTTCCTCCCACATTTCAAAAACATAATGGTTGATTAGTTAATTGCTCATTGTAAATTGTTCTGTGATTAGGTTGTGGTTAGATTGGGGTTTGCTGGGCAGCACAGCTCAAAGGGCCAGAAGGCCTATTCTACAGCACATCTCAATGAATAAATAAATCAATCAATAAATAAATTTGTTCCTTTGCAGCAGCAGTACAGTGCAATACATAAAAATTACTTAAGTTACAATGAATAAATACAAATAAGAAGGTAGAGTTCATGGGTTCATAGACCATTCAGAAATCTGATGGCAGAGGGGAAGAAGCTGTTGTAAAATGTTGATTTCTTGTCTTCAGGTTCCTGTATCTCCTCCCTAAATGTAGTACTGAGAAAAGAGCATGTTCCGGATGGTAGGGTGTTTAATGATGAGTGCTGCCTTTTTGAAGCACTGCCTCTGGGTTAATGAAGGGTTCCAGAGCTCAAAATGTTAATTATTTTGTTATTTTGCCTGTAAAAATATTAATGAGACCATAAGATCATTAGGCATGGGAACAGAGTTAGGCTATTCGACCCATCGAGTATTTTCCATCTTTTGATCATTTATTTTCCCCCTGCGCCCCATTCACCTGTCTTCTCCCCATATCCTTTGATGCTCTGACTAATCAAGAACCTATCAAACTCCGCTTTAACTAGGCAGCTATATTTGGCATTAGTTCCACAGATTCACTAATCCCTAGTTTAATAAATTTCTCTACATCTCTGTTATAAAGAAAAGCCCTTCTGTTCTGTGACTATATTCTCTGGACTTTAATAGAGGTGTACAAGATGATAAGATGCATAGATTGAGTGGATAGCCAGAAACATTTTCCAGGGGCTGAAATGGCTAATGCAAGGGGGAATAATTTTAAGATGATGGAAGGAATGTATAGGGTAGGGGTTCCCACCCTTTTTTATGCCATAAACCCTTACCATTAACCAAAGGGTCCATTAACCCAAGGTTGGGAACCCCCAGTATAGGGGTGTCAAAGTTAGGTCTTTTACATTGAGTGTGGTGAATGCATGGAACACCCTGCTGGAGGTGGTAGTAGAGGCAGATACTTTAGGGGTATTTTAGAAACTCTTAGATAGATATATGGATGATAGAAAAATGGACGGTTATTTAGGAAAAGATAGATTGATTTTAGAGTAGTTTAGAAGGTCAGCACAATCTTGTGGGCCGAAGGGTCTGTACTGTGCTGCAGTGTTCTAAATTCTACTTTTTCCTCAAATGGCATTTCCCTTTTAAAAGCGGTAATTGTTTTTGTTTCCATCACCTCTCCAGGAAATCAGCAGCAGATCAATCAACAGATCAGCAGATTAATTAAGTTTAAATAGGCATACTTTTCTCGGATCTCTTGTTCAAACGTTTTAACATGTGGCTTGAATCATAAACGGCAACAGTTTCCCTCTATTTCATCTCTGATTTTCTCTGTCTCTGTTAATATTCTCCTCAAGCTCCTCAGCGAAGGAGAAACAGCATCCAATTCTGCCGACTGGACTTTGTGAAGGATGTGAATAGAGGTTAAATGGGTGTACCTCACCACCTACTATTTCCATTTCTCAACCAATTGCGTATTCATGCAGTTCCTGTCCCTTATTCCCATAAGCTTCAGTTCCAGTAATATTCTTGGGTGTCTGAGTAATTTGCCTATAAATCATTCCACTATTTGATCCCCGGTGTGTCTATTCCTGGATGGAACGGCTCCTCCGATATTCGAGGCCAGTCCAATCTATCATATCACAGGAAAAGCTCTCCCACCATTGAGTGCTGCCACAAGAAAGTAGTATCTATCATTGAGGACCTCCATCATCTAGGCCTTGCTCTCCTCTCACTGCTGCCATTGGAAGGAGGTACAGGAGCCTTTCGGCCCACACCACCAAGTTCAGGAACATCAACCATCAGGCTCCTGAACCAGTGGGGAAGACTTCACTCACTTCATCTGTGAAATGATTCCACAACCTATGGACTCACTTTCAAAGACTCTAGAACTCATGTTCTCGGTATTATGTATTTATTTAATTTTGCTTTTCAATAGTTTATCAGTCTGTTTTGTGTGCAGTTCTGTACTGATTCTATTGTATTTCTTTGTTCCACTGTGAATGCCTACAAGAAAATGAATCTCAGGGTGACATATGCAAACTTCAATAATCAATTTACTTTTTGACTTTGCAAAGTCAAACCAGTTCCCATGAATAAAAACAGAGATTCTGCAGATATTAGAAATCCAGAGCAATGCATATAAAATGCTGGAGGAAGTCAGCAAGCATCAGGGAGAGAAATAAGCAGATGATGTTCTGAGACGAGACCCTTCATCAGGACATTTTTATTTTCCATTGTAGAAAGCATTTTCACCACTTTTCATTAACAATTTATAATGCATATCATGTACAGCATGAGTTAGCCAATACTGGTTCAGTTCTGGTCACCTCATTACGGAAAGGATGTGGATACTATAGAGAGAGTGCAGAGGAGATTTACAAGGATGTTGCCTGGATTGGAGGGCATAACTTATGAGAAAAGGTTGAGTGAACTTGGCCTTTACTCTTTGGAGCGAAGGAGGATGAGAGTTGACCTGATAGAGGTGTATAAGATGTTGAGGGACATTGATCGTGTGGATAGCTTTTTTCCCAGGGCTAAAATGGCTAGTTTTAAGATGCTTGGAAAAGGTACAGAGGGGATGTCGGGGTTAAGTTTTTCGCACAAAGAATGGTGGGTGCGTGGAATACATTGGTGGCAATGGTGGTGGTAGTGGATACAATAGGGTCTTGTAAGAGGCTGTGACAATGAGTGCCACAGTTTCACTATCCTCTGGCTAAAGAAATTCCTCATCATTTCTGTTCTAAATGGATATCCCTCTATTCAGAGGTTGTGCCTTCTGGTTCTAGACTCCCCCACTATTGTAAACATCCTCTCCATGTCCACAATATCTAGCGTTAATTTATTCTCACTTCTACTTTTGGACAAAAGAAACAGCGTGCCAAGCAGACCAGTTGACCAAAATACCTTTGTTGTGTTAATTACAATCAATGTCCAGATGATTGATTACAGTCAATCTTCAAAATATGTTTAATTTCAATTGCACAATTCATATTATAAGCTAGGAGAATTTGGATAAATTTTCTGGTGCTCAGAGACTGAGGTGTGACTTGATAGAAGTCTATAAAATTCTGAGAGGCCCAGTGAGGGTAGATCAAAACTTTTCTGTCAAAATCAGAGTAGATTTATTGTCAAAGTGCATATACAGCTTGCCATCACATATTACCTTGAAATTCATTTGCTTGCAGGTATTTACAGGAAAGTAAAGAAATACAATAGAATTTATGAAAAAACTATACATAAACCAAGACAGAATGTGCAAAAGAAGACAAATTGTGCAAATTAAAAAATAAATAATATTGACAACGAGTGGTAGAGTCCATGAAAGTGAGTCTATAGGTTGTAGAATCAGTTTAGTGTTGAGGTGAGGGAAGTTATCCACACCAATCCAGCAGCCTGATGGTTAATAACTGTTTCTCAACTTGATGGTGTGGGACCTAAGGCTTCTATACCATCTGGCCTGATGGTAGTAGTGAGAAGAGAGCATGGCCTGGATGTTTCAAGTACTAGAAAGCATATGTTTTAAGGTGATAGAGGGAAAATTTATAGGAGATTTACAGTGTGAGGCAAGCTTTTGCCTACCCTGAGAGTGATAAATACCTGGAATGTACCATCATGGGAAGAGGTCAATGCAGATACAACAGCATTGTTGAAGAGGTCTTTCGAGAGGCCCATTAGTAGTGACAGAAGGGAGAGATTTGGACCATGTACTGAGAAACGAGATTAATTTGTGGAGGCACTAAAGACTGCAGATGTTGAAATCTGGAGTCAAAAACAAGATGTTGGAGGAACTCAGCAGATCAGACTGCATCTGTGGAGGGAAACGGACTAGGATTCTGACTAGGTTTGAAATATCATTATGGTTGGCACAAATATTGTCCATGTGCTTTGGAGATCATTTATAATTAATTTATTTATTATTTAGAGATACACTGTGGAAACCATCCTTCTGGCCCAACAAGCCACACTTCCCAGCAACCCACCGAATTAATCCTAGCCAAATCACAGGGCAAATTTACAATGATCAATTAAACTACTAACTGGTATGTCTTTGAAAAGTAGAAAGAAATCTTGCAAAGCATCAGGCTTTGATGGCGTACCAGATAGGACTCTGAAAATCTGTGCTAGTTAACTGGCTGGAGTGTTCAAGGACATCTTCAAACTTTCTTTGCTGCAATCGGAGGTTCCCGCCTGCTTCAAAAGTTGCCAATCGTATCGGTGCCTGAGAAGAGCAGGGTGAACTGCCTTAATGATTATCGCCTAATGGCTCTCACATCTATTGTGGTGAAATGCTTTAAGTGGTTGGTCACATAATTGCCTAGTTCGGGAATTACACAGTTTTGGATCGCAAGACCCTGCAGTGAATAGTGAGCTCAGCTGAGAAGATCATTGGGGTCTCCCTTCCCGCCATTACAGACATTTATACCACACGCTGCACCTGCAAAGCTAACAGCATTGTGAAGGACCCCACGTACTCCTCATACAAACTCTTCTCCCTCCTGCTATCTGGCAAAAGGTACTGAAGCATTCGGGCTTGTTTCATTTTTACTGTGTACTGTACCAGCAGTTTATGGTCGAAATGACAATAAAAAGTGACTTGACTTGAGGTCTAGAATCAACTCCTGCCTAAGCAAGGACCTAGACAAGTGTGGGTGTACAGCAGATGTGATCTCACTGGCACTCCACTTGACCTTGGATTACATGGACAATAGTAATAACTACACTTCATTGATTACACCACAGTGTTCAACACTACCATATCCTCAGTTCTAATTAACAAGCTCCAAAACCTGGACTCCTGTACTTCCCTGTGTAACTGGATCCTTGACTTCCTTGCCAGGGTTCCACAGTCATTTCAAATCAGAAATAACATCTTTTCCTCACTGACAATCAACACTAGCACACCCCAAAGATGTGTCCTTAGCCCACTGCTCTACTCTCTCTACACCCATGGCTAGGCACCGCTCAAGCACCGTCTATAAATTTCAAAACTATTGTTGGCAGAATTTCAGACAGTGACAAGAAGGTATACAGGAGTGTGATTGTTCATCTGGTTGAGTAGTGTTGCAGCAACAACTTTGCACTTAACACCCATTAGAACAAGGCATTGATTGTAGACTTCAGGAAGAGGACATCAAGGGAACGTCATAGATGGATCCGAATTTAAAAAGAAGAGCAGTTTCAAGCTCTAGGGTATCAACATCTCTGAAGATCTATCCTGAGCCCAACTTATTGATAGATAGATAGATAGATAGATAGATAGATAGATAGATAGATAGATAGATAGATAGATAGATAGATAGATAGATAGATGTACTTATAAAGAAGACATGAGAGCAGCTATATTTCATTAGGAGCTTGATGAGATTTGATATGTCAGCAAGGACACTCGCAAATTTCTCTGATGTACTTTGGGGAACACTCTAACTGGTTGCATCACCATCTGGTATGGAGGGGCTTCTGCAGGGGACTGGGAAAAGTTGTGAAGCCAGCCAGCTTCACGTTGGCCACTAGCCTCCCAGCATCCAGGATCCCTTCAGGTTAATGCTCAAAGTGGCAGTGTCCATCATTGAAGGCCCCCACAACCCAGGACATGCCCTCTTCTATTTACTACCATCAGTGAGGAGGTACAGGAGCCTGAAGACACACACTCAATGTGTCAGAAACAGCCTCTTCCTCTCTGCTATCAGATTTCTGAATGGACAATGAACTCATGAGCACCAGCTCAGAACATTTTCCACTCTCTTTTTGCACTACTTATCTAATTTAATTTTCTTTTTTATATATACTAATTGTAATTTTATTATGATTATGTATTGCTGCACTACTGCCACAAAACATCAAATTTGATGACATATACCAGTGATACCAAACCGGACTTTGTATTCTGAATTCTGGACCGAAGCACCCAGTGTTCACTCAGATGTTCACGGGGAGAAGGGCACAGGTTCCTTACAGACAACATCGAAATTTAACTTTGATGCCACCGATGGAATAGCATTGTGCTACCCACCATACTACCACAATGCCAATCTCTTTGTTCTAACCAGATGGTGTTGAAACGATTAGTATTTACCATACATCCCCTAGTGCCCTTGGATCACCTCGGAAGGCAATAAAGACCTTGGTCTGACAGGACACAAAAGATTCTGCCGATGCTGGAAACCCAGAGAAGCAAGCATAGAATGCTGGAGGGACTCAGCAGGTCAAGTAGTATCCATTGGGAGGAACAAACATTCAATGTTTTGGATTGAGGTCCTTCATCAGGACAGAAGACATTTGGGTTTGTGGATCTTGGGTAGGAGGCAGGAACGAGCAGTGGTGGGTAAGGGAGGCTATGAGGTTGGTGACAGTGGATGTGAAAACTCCAGAGTCAATGAGCTTGGTGATGGTGCAGGAGATAGTGGCCTGATATTCATTACTGGCATCTTTTTTAATGGGTAAGTAGGAGGAGGGTAGCCACCAGGCCTCACCAAAGTGGAGGTCAGCCTGCCACACTATATCAGGCTGCAGAGTGTAATGGTGAGGTTGGGACTGGCACGGAGAGAGTGGAAGGCAATGCAATCCATTCTGAACTTTTTGGTCCACCACTATTGGAAAAATCCTCTCCACATCCACTCTGTCTACTCTATATGTTTCAATGAGATTCCCACTTGTTCTTCTAAGCACCACTGAGCACAGACCTAGAGACATCAAATGTTCTTCATAAGTTAAACTTCTCTGGATCCTCTCCAAACCCAGCATAATCTTTTCTTAGATAAGGAGCCCAAAACTGCTCACTGAATTCCAAATCCAGTCTGAACAATACCTCATAAAGCCTAAGCATTACATACTTACGTTAATATTCTAGTCCTCTGAAAAGGAATGCGAACGTTCCATTTGCCTTCCTCACCACCAACTCAACCTGTAAGTTAGCCTTTAGGGACCCTTGCACAAGGATGCCCAACCCCTTTACACCACCAAATATTGAATTTTCTCCCAATTAGAAAATATTTTACGCCTTTACTCATTCTACCAAAGTGCGTGACTATATACTTCCCTGCACTAAATCCATCTGCCACTTCTTTGCCCATTCTCCTAATCTGTCTAAGTCTTTCTGCAGGCTTCCTACTTCCTCAAAACTACCTGCCACTCCATCCATTTTTGTACCGTCTGCAAACTTGGCCACAAAGCTATCAATTCTGTCATCCAAATAGTTGACATAAACGTGAAAAGATGCAGTCCCAATACTGAGCCTTATAGAACACCAGCTGACACTGGCAGCCAACCAGAATAGGCCCCCTTTATTCCCACTCTTTGTGTCCTGCCAATCAGCCAAACTTTAATTCATGCTAATATCTTACCTGTAATGCCATCAGTTCTTAACCTGTTCAGCAGTCTCATGTGTGGCACCTTGTCAAAAGCCTTTGGAAAATCTAAGCAAACAACTTCCTATTACTTTCCTTTGTCTATCCTGCTCTTCATTTCCTCAAATATTTCCAACAGATTTGTCAGACAAGATTTCTCCTGAAGGAAACCATGCTGGCATTGGCCTACTCTATTATGCACCTCCAAGTACCCCAAAACCTTATCCTTAATAATTAACTCCAGCATCCTCCCAACCACTGAGGTCAAGCTAGCTGGCCTATAATTTTTTTTCTTCTGTCTCCCTCCCTTTTAAAGAGTAGAGTGACATTTGCAATTTTCTAGTCTTCCAAAACCATTCCAGACTCTAATGATTCTTGAAAGATCATTCCTAATGCCTCCACCATCTCCTCAGCTACCTCTTTCAGAACACTGGGCTAGGTGACATATCTATCTTCAGACTTTCCAGCTTCCCAAGTACCACCTTCTTATTAAAAACAACTACACTCACTTATGCCCCCTGACACTCTCAAACATCTGGCATTCTGCTAGAGACATCCACAGTAAAGATTGGTGCAAAATACTTAATAAGTTTGTCAATTTCTTTGTCTTCCAGCATTATTTTCTAGTAGTCCAATATCTTCTCTCCCCTCTATTTTACTCTTTATACATCTGACAAAAATTTTGGTGTCCTCGTTAATATTATTTTCAAGCTTACCTTCATATTTCAACTTTTCTCTCCTCATGTTTTTTTTTTAGTTGCTCTCTTTTTGTGCATATGCTCTGTTTGACTTCTCTTGTCAGCTGCAGTTGTCTCATATTCTCTTTATAATACTTCTTTATCTTTGGGATGTTTCTATCCTGTATATTCCAACTGTCTCCCAGAAACTCCAGCCATTGCCATTCTGCCATCATCCCTGCAAGTGTCCCCTTCCAATCAATTTTGGCCAGCTCCTCTCATATATCTCTGTAATTCCCTTTACTTCACTGTAATACTGATATATCGGACTTTATCTTCTCCCATTCAAACTACAGGGCGAACTCTATCATATTTTGATCACTGCCTCACTTTCCTAAGCTCCATAATTACATCTGGTTCATTACTCAATGCCCAGTTCAGAATTCCCTTTTGTCTAGTCAGCTCAACCACAAGCTGCTCTGAAGATCCATCCCGTATGCATTCTACGAATTCCCTCTCTTGCACCAACCTGATTTTCCCAATCTACCTGCATATATTAGTCCATTATGACTATCATAACATTTCCCCTATTACATGCCTTTTCTATCTCTCATTGAAATTTGGCATCCTGGTTACTGTCCAGGGGCCTGAATATAATTCCCATTAGGGTATTTTTACCCTTGCAGTTTCTTAACTCTACTCACAAGGATTCTACATCTTCTGATCCTATTTCACCTCTTTCCAAGAATTTGATTTCATTTTTTACCAACAGAACCACCTCACCTCTTCTGCCTACCTGCCTTTCAATACAATTTGTATCCTTGTTAATGTCCTATCTATGATTTTCTTTCAGCCATGACTCAGTGATGTCCACAATGCCATATCTGTCAATCTCTAACTGTGCTACAAGATCATCTACCTTATTTTGTATACTGTTAAGATTTTTTGGCATCCCAGTTCTTCCTTATTCATCATTATTGATAAAATTGGAAAAGAATGAACACTTAATTATACAAACTTAAATTCATAAACTGATCTAAAGGGACTTGAACATTTGTCTGAGCCTTTGGGTACAAGTCTAGTAAGTTAACCACTCCCACCATTACATCCTCTACAGCAGTTGCCCCAGTTATCTGCCAAAAGATTTTGGGAAGCTAGCAAACAGCTTCCTAAGAACTAGCTGAGAAAGATTCCTAAAATGCAGGATTAATGAACAAGTGTTAGATCTTGGAAAATACAAGAAGTTCTGCAGATGCTGGAAATCTTGAGCAACACACACAAAATGCTGGAAGAACTCAACAAGTCAGGCAGCATCTATGAAGGGGAATAAACTGTCAACTTTTCAGTCCAAGACACTTCACCAGGTCTGAAACATTGACTGTTTATTCCACTCCATAGATGCTGCTGACTTTCTGAGTTCCTCCAGCATTTTGTGTGTGTGTTCCCTGGGAGATATTAACTTTCTTATGAAATACGGTACATCTGTGGCCAAAAAAGCTCCCCTTATGCATCAAACAGAATGAAAATGTGCAATGGTTTTATGCAGTTGAAACTGTCAAAAAAATTGGAACATTATGTGCATCGAGGAGCTAGGTAGGTGGAATGGAATTGGAAGGCACAGAACCAGGTCCTGAACTGTTGTTTATGCATTTCTTTCAGTGAAAATGAATCGTGGAAAAGTGAAGTTGGCAGCCGATCATTCCCCAAGGCAATCCAAAATTGGCTTCAAGAGAGAGATATTTGCTGAGTGCAGATTGAGGCAAGTTTGTGACCTCAAAAGTATGTAAGGCAAATTGAACGATTGCTAGAGACTTTTTTGTGACTATTTTGTAAGCTTTTGCTTGGCTCATTTGGCAGTTGGTACTGTTCATTCTGAATAGGAACATGATTGACCCGATTTAAAGACCCGAAAGATTAACCTTATTTGCCACTCGTACAGGGAAATATCAAAATTGTACAGTCTGTTGTTTGGGTCAAATCAAGTACAGTGAGGATTGTGCTGGGGGCAGCCTGCAAGTATTGCCACACTTCTGGCGCCAACCATAACATACTCACAACTTACAGACCCTAATCTATACATCTTGTCACGATGTGTGCAGGTAATATCAGAACCCAAGAGCGGAGGAAAGACAGACATCAATGTAGAGACGGCAACCGGAGTTTATTCGTAAGAATTCCAACAGAGAATCAGTGGCTCAGCCAAGCGATACCGTGAGGCATAACATTCTCAAAAGTAGAACCCCCGGGATTAGCGCTAATCGGGCATCCACTTAAATAATACAAGTAACATGGAAGACCTGAACCTATCAAAATAAAGTTAACACGTTTAAACAGAAAGCATCAGGAGACTGCACTACAAAGAGCAAGTTACTAAAAAAGTACAAGGAACTCTAAATGATTAATGACTCTCAATAAATGACAATTAACCAATTGAGAAGCTCTAAAAATCTCTCTGTCCAATGCTCGATGGTGCCCCACACAAGCCCAAGGAGTTCATTGCATATCTTCGGAAGGTGAGAGGTAACTAGAACACCTGGAGGAAGTCACTCAGTCACTGGAGGAAAATACAGACTCTTTAGAGACAGCGGCATGGATCAAACTTCTTATGGCTGGAATAAACGATGAATGCTGGAATAAAAGCAGAAACCTCTGGAGTTACACGATAGGTGAAACAGAATTGGTGAAGGGAGAAACCATGTTTATGAGGATCGTCAAATCAAACTATACTCGGTGACCACTTTATTAGGTGCACCTGTACTTCTGCTCATTGATGCAAATATCTAAACAGTCAATCATGTGGCTTCAAATCAATGCATAAAAGTATACAGACATGATCAAGAGCAGGAGTTCCTAACATTTATATACCATGGACCAATACCATTCAGCAAAGGGTTCATGGACCCTAGGTTGGGAACCCCTGGTCAAGAGGTTCAGTTGATGTTCAGACCAAACATCTGATTAGGGGACAAATATGACCTAAGTGACCTTGACCATGGAATAATTGTTGGTGTCAGACAGGGTGGTTTGAGTATCTCAGAAACTACTTATCTCCTGGGAGTTTCATGCACAACACTCTCTAGTGTTTACAGGGAATGGTACAACAAACAAAAAAAACATCCAGTGAATGGCAGTTCTGTGGGTGAAAACGTCTTGTTAATCAGAGATTTCAGAGCAGCATGGCCAGACTAGTTCAAGCTTACAGCAAAATGTAGTAACTCAAATAATCACCTGTTACAACAAATTTAAGAATTCAAGATTACTGAATGTCACTTTCAGTATACAAGTGTAAAGGGGAACAAAATAATTTTTACTCTGAATCCAATGTGAAACAAAAAAAACCATAATGACATAAAAACATATAATGAAAAGAAATACAATAAATAAAAATACATAAGACAGCTTAAATACATAGATTGATTGATTGTATGTCTGTAAAGTGACACTTGATACAGGAATGTCTGTACATAAGGTGACTGACTGGAAATGATAAATTTACAACAGTGGTGTGCAGAGGAACATGTCTGAATGCACAGCACATTGAACTTTGAAGTGGGTGGGCTACAGCAGCAAGAAGACCACATACATACACTCAGTGGCCACTTTATTAGGTACAAAAGGTAACTAATAGTTGAAGGAAGCAGGAATAGTAGGAAGGAAATTAATGAGTTTGGCTCCTGAAATGCCCAACTTCACAAACACCACAACTGCACAAATGTCAGGGGTTCCTAACATTTATATACCATGGACTAATACCATTCAGCAAAGGGTTCATGGACCCTAGGTTGGGAACCCCTGGTCAAGAGGTTCAGTTGATGTTCAGACCAAACATCTGATTGGGGGACAAATATGACCTAAGTGACCTCGACCATGGAATAATTGTCGGTGTCAGACGGGGTGGTTTGAGTATCTCAGAAACTACTGATCTCCTGGGAGTTTCATGCACAACACTCTGATTCTTGTTCACAAAGCAATTCTGCCTCCCTTCAGCCTTCTAGTCAATTACTAGTAGGCTCATTAGTGTGTTTGCAGATGGAAGAAAAAAGCAGAACACAGCAGGAAAGTAAGTGAAAGAGGAAAAGAAAAAGAAAGTGAAAGAGAAGATGAGAAAAAAGAAAGTAAAAGAATTGGAAATGAGAGAGAGTGAAAAAGACAGAAAAATTGAAAGAGCATTAGAGAAAGTGAAAGATAATGAAAAGGTGAAAGAGAACAACAGAGAAAGTCAAAGAGAAGAAAAAGAGAGAGAAAGTGAGAGAGTGTGTGATTGAAATGGTGAAAGTGGGAAAATATGAAAGAGAAGGATAAAGCACGAAATAGGGGAGAGAAAGAGAGATAGCCAAAAAGAAAGAAGACAAGGTAACACGTACAACAGGCTGGAGGAACTCAGCAGGTTAGACAGCATCCGTGGAAACGAGCAGTCAACGTTTCGGGCCGGAAGAGGCAGAGGCCTCATAAAGAAGGTTGGGGGGAGGGTGGGAAGGAGAAGGCTGGTAGGTGCCAGGTGAAAAACCAATCAGAGGAAAGATCAAGGGGTGGGGGAGGGGAAGCAGGGAGGGAATAGGCAGGAAAGTTGAAGAAGGAATGTAAGGGGAAAGCACTGTGTAGTAGAAGGCAGAATCATGAGAGAGGTGATAGGCAGCTGGAAGAGGAGGAAGAGTGAAACTGAGATGGGGAAGGGAGGGGAGGGAGTTACCAGAAGTTGGAGAATTCGATGTTCATACCAAGGGACTGGAGACGACCCAGACGGTATATGAGATGTTGCTCCTCCAACCTGAATTTGGCTTCATCATGGCAGTAGAGGAGGCCATGTATAGACATATCCGATTGGGAATGTGAAGCAGAGTTGAAGTGGGTGGCAACCGGGAGGTCCTGTCTATTGTGGTGGACGGAGCGTAGGTGCTCTACGAAATGGTCCCCCAATCTGCGTCGGGTCTCGCCAATGTAGAGGAGGCTGCACCGGGAGCACCGGATGCAATAGATGACCCCAACAGACTCACAAGTGAAGTGTTGTCTTACCTGGAAGGACAGTTTGGGACTCTGAATGGTGGTAAGAGAGGAGGTGTAGGGGCAGGTGTAGCACTTACACTTACACTTGCAGGTGTAAGTACCAGCTGGGAGATCTGTGGGGAGGGACGTGTGGACCAGGCATTCGCGGAGGGAACGATCCCTGCGAAAAGCAGAGAGGGGTAGAGAGGGAAAGATGTGCTTAGTGGTGGGGTCCTGTTGAAGGTGGTGGAAGTTGCGGAAGATAATATGCTAGATCCGGAGGCTGGTGGGGTGGTGGGTGAGGACAAGAGGAACACGGTCCCTGTTGTGGTGACGGGAGGATGGGGTGAGGGCCAAAGTGCGGGAAATGGAGAAGATGCGGGTGAGGGCATCATTGATGACGGCGGAAGGGAAACCACGATCCTTAAAGAAAGAGGACATTTGAGATGTCCTGGAACGGAAAGCCTCATCCTGGGAGCAGATGTGACGGAGACGGAGGAACTGGGAATAGGGAATAGCATTTTTACATTTGGCAGGATGGGAATGAGAGTCAGTGGGTTTATAGAAGATGTCAGTGGACAGTCTGTTTCCAGAGATGGAGACCAAGAGATCGAGAAAGGGAAGAGAAGTGTCCCAAATGGACCAAGTGAATTTGAGGGCTGGGTGAAAGTTGAGGCAAAGTCGATGAAATTGACGAGCTCAGCATGGGTGCAGGAAGCAGCACCAATGTAGTCATCAATGTAACAAAGGAAAAGTTGGGGAGCAGTACCAGTATAGATTTGGAGCATAGACTGTTCCACATAACCCACGAAAAGGCAGGCATAGCTGGGGCCCATGCAAGTGCCCATACCTACACCCTTGGTCTGAAGAAAGTGGGAAGAGCCAAAAGAGTTATTAAGTGTGAGTACCAGTTCCGCCAACTGGAGGAGTGTGGTGGTGTTGGGGAACGGGTGAGGTCTATTGTCAAGAAAGTAGCGGAGGGCTTTGAGGCCTCCTTGATGGGGAATGGAAGTGTATAAGGATTGGACATCCATGGTGAAAATGAAGTGGTCGGGACTGGGGACCTGGAAGTTATTGAAGAGGTGGAGAGCATGGGATGTATCCCGGATGTAGGTAGGGAGGAACTGAACTATGGGTGACAAAATGGAGTCCAGGTAGGCAGATACAAGTTCAGTGGGGCAGGAGCAGGCTGAAACTATGGGTCTACCGGGACAGTCAGGCTTGTGGATCTTGGGGAGGATCCCCAAGAAGACAAGGTGCTTGGATGACATTCTTATACCATCATTCATAGTTAGAATATCAAAAACATTTTGTAACTGATGAAGATGGTGATGTGAGTGTGTTTAATGTTGTGATGTAGGAAATCCAATTGCCAATTTGTGTACACAGCAGATCTGCCCCGAAGTTCCTTTTAAATCTCTTGCTTCTGATCTGAAATTTATGCCCTCTTGTTTAGTACACCCCCCTCTGGGAAAATGACGACACTCTTTCACCCCATCTATACCCATCATGAACTTATATACCTCTATTGTGTTGCCTTCAATCTTATACCAGCCAGGGAATAAAGTTCAAGTCTATGCAAACTGTCCTTTTAACCTGGGCCCCTAAGTCCACCATGGTAAATATTTTGTGCACTCTTTCTGACAATATATTTCCTATGACAGGGTGGCCAAAACTATACACAATACTCCAAGTGCAACCTGATTTTGTAACTCTCTTTTCTCTCCTTTTCCATTGGGCAGAAGATACAAAAGCTTGAAAGCATGGCCATCAGATTTAAGGACTGCTTCTACCCTATTGCTATCAGACTCTTGAACAGACCTCTTGTACAATAAGATGGACTCTTGACCTCACAGCCTACCTCATTATGATCTTGCACTTTATTCACTCTATTGTTTACCTGCACTGCAAGTTTTCACACTTTATTCTGAATTGTTATTGTTTTTCCTTGTTCTGCCTCAATGCATTGGGTAATGAATTGATCGCTTTGACCAGAATGAACGATAAGCTTTTCACTACATCTTGGTACAAGCGACAACAACAAACCAATCCCAATACCAATACCAACTCCCGCAGTCATTTCCCAGACTGACGAAGGGCAGCATGCCTAAGTCTTCACTACCCTATCTACCTGTGATGGTGCTTTGAGAGAGCTATGCACTTGTGTTTCTGGGACCCTTCTTCAAATCTGCTTCTTTGGTTGTAACAATATCCCACATCTGTGGAAGACCCTACTGTAAAACAATCTCTCCTTTCACTCAGGAAACTCGACCAAGATCAGTTTCAACTCAGGTATAATTCCACATGGTGTAACACGGCCCAGTCACTCCACTCTTTACCTTTATCGCAATCTCCAAGAGCCCTGGGCTGAAGGTCGCATGTTGATGGAGCCACTTTAATCATATAATTTGCTTCTAAGTTACAATTGATGAATATCTGAATACAGCACTACTGGATTTGATTTCAGACTGGATTTTGATTGCAATGAACACAATTTTTGATTGAATTGCAAATCCCTACAAAAGATTGCAAGGACTGCTGAGAGGATCATCTGAGTCTCTCTTCCACCCATTAAAGATGTTTATCAGGACCACAGCATCCCTAGCATTGTCAAAGATCCCTCCCATCCATCCAACAATCTCTTTGACCCCCTCACCCCCACCACCATCAGCCAGGTAGTAACATAGCATTAGGACAAGGACTGTTAAGATGGGAACCAGCTTCTTTCCCCTAGGCCATGACACTTTTGAACCCCCAGTCACCACCTATTTCTCATCACATATGAAATGCAATAGCATTATACTGTTCAATTTTTACCTTGTGCTGTAAGTACACCTTACTATTTGTAAATTTATTTGTAATAATATAACTTTATGTGTTGTGTGTGAGTTATATGTAAGTACCGTGTTGTGCACCCTGATCTGGAGGAACATTGCTTGGTTTGGCAGTATGCACGTGTTTGGTTGAATGACAATGAACTTGAACTTGACCTTGAACATTTGTTTGAATTTGGACCAGTTTTGTTCTGGCCTGAGATTTAATCTGGTCAGATTTTACATTTTGTTTTGGAAGACTTAAGGAATGTCCTCCAGTACTTCCACAACCAGTGTTTTTTGGCTGGATATTTCTTCAGAATATCCATTGATAAACTCACTATGCTGGGCTGTGTCCTGGTTATGGACTAGGCAGCAGATTTAAGTCCACACACTTGCAAATTAACAAGACAAGGTTATAGAGATATTTTTCTATGAATCTACCCAACATTTTAGTTTTATGTTAAAGATCAAAATCTGTCGATGTACAGTAGAGAACATTCTGATATAATGAACAGTCTTCAATCTTTGTAAACGCGTGCTTGTGGGAGAAGTGGTTGGAAGTTTAAAAATAGCTAGGGTCTTTAAGAACTTTTCAGTAGCCTTCAGTCATTGTGGTCTATTAGGTATCAGTCAGTTGACAATAAAAAGAAGTGGGGTGTAGGTGGAGCAGCCATTGTGGGAGCGGCCATTCTCTATGTGGGCCAGTGTTAGAGTGGTCAGGCTTTGACTCAAGAGGCTTCAGCAACAAGGAGCAAAGGCTGTGTGTAAGTTTCTAGTAAGTATCTTTTCTTTCATTGTCTGTTAGTACATATCCAGTGCAGGAACGATGTTTCCTGGGTTAATGGTATGTTCCTTTATGAGAGATGGAAATTCTGGGAAAATATTTCTATGTTTAAAACAGAGGTTGATAGATTCTTGATTGGTAAGGGCATAAAAAGTTAGGAGAGAATGGGGTTGAGAGGGATAATAAATCAGCCATGATTTGAATAGACTCAATGGGCCAAATGGCCATATTGTCTTATCATAGCCTGGTATCCATTTCACAAGGTTACAAGAGACTGCAAGGGGTTATAGACTCAGCCAGATGCATTATTCATACAGAACACCCGACCAATGAATGATCTTCAAGAGGCATCATCTGTCACCCTGACCTGCCTTCTCATTATGACTACCAGGGAAAGAGGTACAGGAATGTGACAACCCACACTCGGTGATTTAAGAACAGCGTCTTCCCCTCACAAATTGAGGAAATCTTTGTGGCGATGCAAGATGGGTACATGAATTAAAGAAAAAATAGATGGTTATGTGCTATATAGGAAGGAAGTATTAGATGGAGCAAGTGAAAAGGTCGACATAACAGTGTGGGCTCAAGGGACTGTACTGTACTGTTCCACGTTCTGTGTTCTATGCTCAGACAAATATACAAACAAACATAAGCAGGAGTAGGCCACTTAGCCCTTCATAGCTCCCTGCCTAACATCAAGCCATATATGCCTATAAGCCATTGTCTGAATTTCTCAGGTAAACTTTTACTCCCTTTGCTGTTAAGAATTTATTTAATCTGCCATAAAGATAAGTCAAATCTCTACTTCCATTCCTCTTCAATGAAAAGTGTCCAAAGATTCATGGCCCTAAGATTTAAAAAATCCTTGTCCTTAAATGGGCAATTGTTTTCCAATGAAAGACCTGCCCCAATAACTCAGACACTGAGGGAAAGACACTCTGACTCTTCTGTGCTGACCCTCCCAGTCTGTCAATTTGGAACATAGAACAATACAGCACAGGAACAGGACCTTAGGTTCACAATATTGTGCTAAACCAATTAAATTAGTAATCGAATTACCAAAGAAACTAATCCCTTATGCCTACATAATGTCCATAAACTCCCATTTCTCTCATATTCATGAACCTATCTAAACCTCTTTTAAAAGTCAAGAATGTATTTGTCTCCAGACACCCATCACTCTCTATGTAAAAAACTTGCCCCTCACACTTCCTTTGAACTAACTCCCTCTGACCTGTATACCCTCTGGTATTAGATTTTTCATCCCTAAGAAAGAGATACTGACTGACCACTCTATCTATGCCTCTCATAATCTTATAAATCACGATCAGATCTCCCCTTAGTCTCTGTTGCTCCAGAGAAGATAACCCAAGTTTCTCCAACCTCTCGTTATAACACATGCCCTGTCATGCAGGCAGCATCCTGGTAAAATCCGTATGAAGCACTTCAGTTAAAGTGTGAGCCTTCCATCTCTGAGGCACAGGTCAGCAAGGAGCCAAGTGCTTCAGACCTTGCGGTAAATCTTTACATGTCATTAACTCCAAACTCCAAACACAGCATGTAGCTAATCTTTCACAGCAAATTTGGTTCAAATCACGCACACAAGCCTAACAAATAAATACAACACGTTAACCAGTTTCAGAGCTGGGGAACAAGGAGGAGAACTGGACATTCTTGATTAACATTAGTTTCCTTTTCAGACCATCAGAAGCCCTGAATTACCCATAACACCATAAGACTTAGAGGCAGAATTATGCCATTCGGCCAATTGAGTCTGCTCTGCGAATAAATTGGAAATTCAAATTGAACTAAACAGAACTAGTCTGAACTTTCCTAGACTGTTTTGAGGACTTTGCACTCTGAGGTTTAATATTCTGTGTGTTATAAGTTTGATTATTTTTGCTGCTTGGGTGACTTGTTCTTTTATTGTATGTTGGGTGTTTTGGTAGCTTCTTTGAATGGGTTTCATGGAGTCTCGTTGTTTTGTGGCTGTCTGTGGGAAGATAAAGCTCAGGGTGGCATACTGCATACATACTTTGATAATAAATATACTTTGCATCTTTGAATCAAGGATGGATTATTATCCCTCTTGTTCCCATTCTCCTCTTTCCTCCCTTTTGATGCTGTCGAGAGATACAGTATGGATTCAGGTGCTTCAACCTATCAAATCCACACCAACCATCAACCGCCATTTATGTCTATCCAACATTAATCCTTCTTTGTTAATTCCTCCTGTTTTCTTTGCAAGTCCTCCCAGGTTCAACAATCCATCTGCACACTAGGGACAATTTACAGTAGCCAGTTAAACCACTACCCTGCATATAACTGGAATGTGGGGAGAAACTGGAGCAACTGGAGGAAACGCACGCAGATGTAGGAAGATTGTACACACTCCACACCAACTGCACCCGATGCCAGGATTGGACCGGAGTCTCTGATGCTGTGAGACAGTGACGCAACCAGCTGTGCCACTGAATCAGAATCAGAATCAAGTTCATTATCACTGAAATATGCTGAGAAATTTGCTGTTTTGCAGCAGCGGTACAGAGCAATGCATTAAAAAAGCAAATGTCACATTAAGAAATATTAAAATAGATTAGTAGAGCAAAAAGAGAGTAAAAGAGTGAGGTAGTGTTCATGGTTCATTGTCAGATGCCAGAGGGGAAGAAGCTTTTCCGGAATCACTAAGTGTCTATCCTCAGGCTCTTGTACCTCCTCTCTAATGGTTGCCATGAGAAGACGTGCTGGGTGGTGAAAGTGCTTTAATGATGGATGTCACCTTCTTGAGGCATGGCCTTTTGAAGATATACTTGATAGTGGGAATCTTGTGCCTATGATGGAGCTGACTGAGTCCACAACCCTCTGCAGCCTGTTCTGATCTGTGCGTTGGATCCTCCATACCAGCCGGTGATGCGACCAGTTAGAATGGTCTCCACGGGTCATCTGTAGAAATTTGCTAGAGTCTTTAGTGACGTACTAAATGTGATCCTTTTCCAGTCCAGGTTCCCATAGTTCTTCCTATGGTTTCTCTTTCCCTGAGTTATTAAGGCTTTTCTGTTCATAGGACCCACCAATGGCTCTGGGTCTACACTCTTGTCAATTCAGAAAATACAATCCCACATCACTGACCAAGGAAGCTTGAAATAAACACACAACACTCCATATGCTGGAATCTAGAGTGAAGAACAAATTGTCTGAGGAACTCTGGAGATGGAGCAGTATTTGTGGGATGAAAGGAATCGTCGACGTTTCAGACGAAGACTTCGCATTCATGCTTAAAATTAATTTTGTAGACTAATGGAAATTCGCTGTTCTGAAACATAAATTTATTTTTTCACTAATATTGTCTGACCTGCTGCTATTGCAAAACATTTTGTTCCTGTTGTAGTTTCCTAGTTTTTCCGTAATCTGCTCATTGCATGCAGCAAAGTTTTATACAATTTTTTAAAGTATTTCCTGTACCTAATAAGGTGGCCACTGAGTGTAAGTTCAGGATCTTCTGCTGCAGTAACCCATCCACTTCAAGGTTCGACATGTTGTGCATTCAGAGATGCTCTTTTGCACACCACTGTTGTAACGTGTGGTTGTTTGAGCTACTGTCACCTTCCTGTCAGCTTGAACCAGTCTGACCATTCTCCTCTGACCTCTATCATTAACAAAGTGTTTTCACCCACTGGATGTTTTTATTTATTATTTATTTATTGAGCTTTAGCATGGAATAAGCCCTTCAGGCCCTTCGACCCACACCAATTTAATCCTAGCCTAATCACAAGACAATTTACAATAACCAATTAACCTACTAACAGCATGCCTTTGGAATGTGGGAGGAAACCAGAGCACTCAGAGGAAACCCATGCAGTCATGGGGAGAATGTACAAACTTCTTACAGGTAGTTTTTGCACCATTTTCTGTAAATACTAGAGACTGCTGTGCGTGAAAATCCCTGGAGATCAGCAGTTTGTGAGATACTCAAACCACTCTGTCTGGCCCCAACAATCACTCCATGGTCAAGGTCACACTTCTTTCCCCATTCTGATGTTTGGTCTGAACAACAGCTGAACCTCTTGACCGTGTCTGCATGCTGTTATGCATTGAGTTACTGCCACATGATTGGCCGATTAGATATCTGCATTAACAAGCAGGGGTACAGGTCTACCTAATAAAGTGGCCACTCGGTTAATTTCAGAAGTGCCCATGTCATCTCAATGTGGGATTGCTAAGGCTTGACCATGGAAATTGATTGATGTTGAGAATATAGGAAAAATCTGCCTTTGGCAGGGTGTCTGATGTTTACAATCTGCCTTAAACATTACTAAGCTCAAGATTTGTTGTTGATGTTGCTGGACTAATCCAAATTGTGTACTATTAATTGTGGACTTACAAAACAGAGGTCACGATGTCCATGCTATTTCTCTTTGAAGGGATCGCATCATAGCTATCCTCAGTCTCTGTGGATGCAATTGTTTACACTTTATGCAAATTCTAATGCGCTCAGTTGGATTCTAAAACTTCTATGATGAGTCGAAATGAAAGTTGAGTTTATTGTCATGTATGCAAGGCAGGTGTAATGGAAAAAGTTGGCATGGTAGCATAGCCATTAGTGTAAGTGTGTCTCTGTGAAAGTGTGGGTTTCCTCCAGGTGCTCCAGTTTCAAAGTAGATATATTATCAAAGTACATATATAACCCTGAGATTCGTTGTCTTGTGGGCGTACTCAATAAATACATAATAGAATAATAACCATAATAGAATCAATGAAAGACCACATCATCTTCGGCGTTCAACCAGTCTACAAAAGACACTGTGCAGAGACAAAAAGAATGATATAATAATAAAAAATAAATAAGGAATAAATATTGAGAACATCAGATGAAGAGTCCTTGAAAGAGAGTACATTGGCTGTGGGAACACGTTAATGTTGGGTGAAGTTATCTCTTTGGTTCAAGAGCCTAATGGTTGAGGGGTAGTAATTGTTTCTGAACCTGGTGCCATGAGCCCTGAGGTTTCTGTAACATCTTTCTGACGGCAGCAGGTTCCTCCCATGTTCCAAAGATGTACAGGTTAGTAGGTTAATTGGTCACATGTGTGTAATTGTGTCATTGGACCAGAAAGTCCTGTATCTCTAAATAAAAGAACATTCTGGACAGACTACTTTTTTCACAGTTTACGTCTAAAGCCTTTCCATCTTTCATCCTGTTATGACATTTCCCATCAACAGGGGTCACTAGGGAACTTTATTTTCACCGCGTCAATAAAATTACAAATGATAGTGTTTGATAAAAGACTTCCCTTAATTACAACCCCTCACTGTAAATCAACAGTGGGTGCAGAGAAAACTATTTATTAATGCTTTCATTGTCTATGTTGTTATCACAAATGATTCCTATTTAAAACTTCAAAAACCATCTTTGCTTACTTGTTGCTTCCTATTTGTGCTGCTTTATTATCCATAAAGATGCTTAAAATAAGGCTTCTTTCCTTCTACTAAGCTAAATCCAGAATTCAGGACAAATGCATAGCCTGACCTTCCTTCCTGAAATCTAAATGTTGCCAACAAACTTTCCTATTGTGATCTGTCATGTTGTAGGTCATTGTTTATGGTTTCCTTCTTTTCACAGCCCATATCCCCTAGATCACCATTAAGATCGGTCCTCTTGGTGATGGAGATCTTCTGTTGCAGATTTCCTGTGGCCTAGCTCCAATGCCTAGAAATGGATATTTCCATCGGAAGGAGGGAGTACAGGAGCATCTTCCCTACTGCAGGGTAACCAAAACTGAACACAATACTCCAAGTGAGAATGACACATATCCATTCTTAATGAAACATAACCATCCTAAAAAGGAGAGGACCTGAACTTTATGAATCTTAGACTCTTCCTTTCAACTGTAAGTGTTTCGCATTTGAGGAGCGTTTAATGTCTCTGGACCTGTACTTGATGATGTGTGGAAGGATGGGGAAGGGGTTGGGAGCAGGGAGCTCATTGAAACCTGAATATCAAAAAGCCTGGATAGAAGGGGTGTAGGGCAGGCAGATATCTTTATCAGTAGGAGATTCCTAGATACGAGGGCACCACCTTAAAAAACACTGATGTGCAGGAGGGTGGTGGATCTGTGGAATTCAATGCCATAGAGATCTGTGGAGGACAAGTCGCTGGGTACATTTAAGGCAGAGGTCGATAAGTTCTCGATCGGTGAAGCAGTTAAGGGTTTTGGTGAGAAGCTGAGAGAAGGAGATTGAAAATAAACCAATCACGATTAATCACTGCTGTTCTTAGACCTTATAGACTTATGGAACTTCTGGTGTGTTTAAAGAGACCTAAGAACTTGGAATGATTCTAAAAAGAATTACCGGGATGCTCTCTGGGACAGCTGGGTATGACCCATAAGAAGTTGGAAAAACTTGGGTTGTTTCCCTTGGTGCATCAGAGGGGTCCTGATAGATGTTTATAGAATTATAAGAGGCATGGATAGGGTTATTCTTACCTCAGTATAACAACACATTGACCATTCTGCACTAAGATGCATTTGTTCTATTTTTGTTCTTTCTTGGATAATTTTGTACAATATATATTATTCATTACTGTATCTTTAATGAATCTGCCCTCACAAACCTTTGGGATGGAAAACGTCAACGATTCCCAACCCTCAGAGAAAATACTTTCCCCCTCATCTCCTTACTTTCCTGGTCCTTGGTTTGACCCACCCTCAATTTTGAAAGGGAAACATCTTCCCAGCATGTACACAGAGTCACAAGCAGAAAATCATTGATTAACATTACAATCAGACATAACGAATAAACAAATAAGTCAAGTAAAAGGTATGAAGTACTGATTATGGGTTCATGGGCCACTCAGGAATCTGATGACAGAAGACAAGAAGCTGTTCCTGAATTATTGAGTGTGAGACTTCAAATGGTCAAGATGCTCCCATGGCCTCAAACCGAGCATCTCCGGCGTCTCTCTCCTGAACTGCAGCAGCAAATAAGCCTAGCCTAGCTTGAGGCCTAGTCCTCCTACAACCAAGTCTACGCAGCCTCTCCACCTCCTGTCACACCACCAAAAAAGGGAAGCAGACCTGCAGCATCCTACATTATCAATGTCCAATAGGGTCAAAGGTCCACAGTTACCATGCATGCCGCCATCGCCAACCAACTTTGATGCCTTTGAGTACCAGGCACTGACATGAACTGCACCCCCAGTCCAGCTCCTCTGAAACCCAGGCTGGGTATTCCAACACCCCAGCTGGCTCCGCTGACACCCGGTCAAGCTACCGCAATCAACTAGCAGTTTACTACCATCGGGGAGGAGGTACAGGCTCCTGTACTTCCTCCCCAGTCATAGTAATAAGAAGAGAGCATGCCCCAATGGTGAGGGTCCTTAGTGATGTGTGCCTCCTTCTTGAGGCACCAGCTCTGGAAGATCAAAGTCAAAAGTCAAAGTTAAATTTCTTATTGAAGTACATGTACTTTACCATTGGGTGGCATGGCAGAGATACGTCTCTACACAAATTGCCATTCAAATTATAGAACATAGTAGAGTACAGTACAGTAATAGGCTCTTTAACTCACAATACAGAGTTTATGCCATCCATAATTCCAATTTAACCAAATCCCTTCTGATCTCCCAAGACACGTACCATAACCTCCCTGTTCATGAGCTATCTAAAGGCCTCACAAACATTGCTATTGTATGTACTTCCATCATCTCCATTATAGTGTGTTCCAGGCAGTTACCACTCTCTGAGTTTAAAAACCTGCTTTGTAAATCTCCTTTAAACTTTCTCCCTTTCAATTTCAGAATATGCCCTCTTATATTTGACATTTCCATCCTGAGAAAAGGACATTATCTACCCTATCTTACTGCCTGTCATGCTGCTGGCTTTTAAGTCCTCCATCTCTCTCTATCCTTGGCTATCTTCTCTATTGTGCCTCAAGTGTGGTTCAGGGACCTCATTTTTGCCTCTACTGTATGGCACCAAGTTGTCTTTGGTGCCCATATTACCTCCACCCTTCAGAGGTCCAGTGAAAATGGAGTCAGTGTCTCTTCTCATACATGTCCAATCGACCCTGTTTATATGACCCTATCCATCTAGTGGATAGAACAATCACTTTGCAGTGCCACCAATCATATTTTGATTCACACCCCATTTATAAAACGTTCATGCAGTACTGTGCAAAAGTCTTAGGCACATATATATATATATATTCTAAGAATGCCCAAGATTTTTGCACAGGACTGTAGTAATTTTATGTATTTCTCTGTACTACTGCTACAAAATAAAACAAAATTCATGATGAATGTGAGTGATGATAAACCTGATTCTGATATGGGTCTCCTTTGTGGACTGAGAGTGGTAAGGGAGCAGGGAGAAGGGAATCATGACTGGCAAAAAGGGAAGGGGGGGGGGGGGAGGATCGGGAAGTACCAGAGAGACATTTAGTAATGATCAATAAACCAAATGTTTTCAATCAAATGACCTTGCCTGGTGTCTCAGGGCTGCGTTTGTCTGTATGCATGCCACATCCCGCCCCATCACTCTTTCTCTGCCACCTGTCCCTCCTGCGACTCTCCACCCTCGCTTTTCCCAACATCTTTTGCTCCCGCCAGATTTCAAACTCACTCTCTGCTCCACATTGACAAATAAGTCTTAGGCATCTGAGCTATATAAAAGTACCTAAGACTTCTGCACGATGATGTACTTTTCTCACTTTTTCTCAATGACCACATGGGTTTTATCTGGAGGCTCTGGTTTCCCCCCCCCCCCCCCCCCCCCCTCATTCCAACAGCATACACTTCGGGGTACTGTGCTGTGGGCATGCTATGTTGTCATGCCATCTCCTGTGGGTTGCCCTTAGCATAATCCTCAGATTGAGCTGGTCATCAACATTAAATGATGCGTTTCACCGCATGTTTTTTATGTACATGTGACAAATAAAGCTAATCTTTATGTTAACATCCTTTGTTGCTTCAAGAATGAGGTCATTCCCTGGCCTCTGATGCTCCAGAGAAAACAGTCCAAAAAGCAATTTGGAACAGGAAAATCTCCGAAGTCCATAAACTTCTCCTGGGAAAATGTTAACAGCAAAGTCCCTAACTTATGTATTACAGTGTCATAGGGACTTGCACAGAATCTGTTGCATATAAAAAACTATCCACAAGCAGTAGAAAACAGAGGGATGACAGCTCAAACATGGAGGCAGGTTTCACCAAAGATCTTAATTGGGGATGTATGGAAATTGAATTTCAGAATTTTGGACCAAGGGATGAAGGATAGGCTGACAAGTGAAGTTTATTGAAATGTGCACAAGTACAGTGAGATACAGATACAATGAAGACTTTCCATGCAGCAGCATCACAGGCACATAGATTCAGGCAATACACACAGAACATGCAGTAAATTATACAAGACAGTGAAGAGAAAACAAAAGGTTATGCAAAACCAAAATATTAGTGTAAAATAAAATCAGAGACAGACAGACAGACATACTTTATTGATCCCGAGGGAAATTGGGTTTCATTAAAGCTGCACCAACCAAGAGTAGTGAAGAAATATAGCAATATAAAACCATAAATAATTAAATAATACATTAATCATGCAAAGTGGAAGTAAGTCCAGGACCAGCCTATTGACTCAGGGTGTCTGACACTCCGAGGGAGGAGTTGTAAAGTTTGATGGCCACAAGTAGGAATGACTTCCTATGACGCTCAGTGTTACATCTCGGTGGAATGAGTCTCCGGCTGAATGTACTCCTGTGCCTAATCAGTACATTATGGAGTGGATGGGAGTCATTGTCCAAGATGGCATGCAACTTGGACAGCATCCTCTTTTCAGACACCACCGTCAGAGAGTCCAGTTCCACCCCCACAACATCACTGGCCTTAACGGATGAGTTTGTTGATTCTGTTGGTGTCTGCTACCCTCAGCCTGCTGCCCCAGCACACAACAGCAAACATGATAGCACTGGCCACCACAACCTTATAGAACATCCTCAGCATCATCCGGCAGATGTTAAAGGACCTCAGTCTCTTCAGGAAATAGAGATGGCTCTGACCCTTCTTGTAGACAGCCTCAGTGTTCTTTGACCAGTCTAGTTTAGTGTCCATTCGTATCCCCAGGTATTTGTAATCCTCCACCATGTACACACTGACCCCTTGGATGGAAACAGGGGTCACCGGTGTTTTAACCCTCCTCAGGTCCACCACCAGCTCCTTAGTCTTTTTCACATTAAGCTGCAGATGATTCTGCTCACACCATGTGACAAAGTTTCCCACAGTCGCCCTGTACTCAGCCTCATCTCCCTTGCTGATGCATCCAACTATGGCAGAGTCATCAGAAAACTTCTGAAGATGGCAAGACTCTGTGCAGTAGTTGAAGTCTGAGGTGTAGATGGTGAAGAGAAAGGGAGACAGGACAGTCCCCTGTGGAGCCCCAGTGCTGCTGACCACTCTGTCTGACACACAGTGTTGCAAGCGCACGTACTGTGGTCTGCCAGTCAGGTAATCAATAATCCATGACACCAGGGAAGCATCCACCTGCAGCACTGTCAGCTTCTCACCCAGCAGAGCAGGGCAGATGAAGTCCAGGTCCATGGGAGTGCAAGCTGGTGGTCTGTAGGGTTCTGTTGCTGAGGTGGGATTAGGGTGGTACAGGACTGTTCAACAACCTGATGGTCCTGAACCTGGTGGTGCTGGAATTCTGGATTTTGTACCTGCTGTCTGTGATGGCATGGTACTGAAGGCTGTCAGTAATGGGCATGAGGAAGCAAGGGATGCTGGGGAGTCTGCAAATGGCAGGTGTAATGCAATACAACATTATAAAGGGATGTGTTCATCAAAGCTTTTTAATTTTATTTATTGAGATACAGTGCGGAATAGCCCTTCTGGCCCTTCGAGTTGCGCTGCCTCAGCGACCCCTCCCTCCGATTTAATGCTAGCCTAATCACAGGAAAATTTCCATCTTATCAAATAATCATAGGACAATATGACATAGGAGCTGAATGAGGCCAGTTGGCCCATGGAGTCTGCACCACCTTTTCATCACGGCTGATTTATTATTCCTCTTAACCCCGTTCTCCACCTTCTCCTTGTAACCTTTGATGCCCTAACTAATCAAACACCTATCAACCTCCACTTTTTTTAAAAAATATGGAACACTTCACAAATTTGCGTGTCATCCTTGCGCAGGGGCCATGCTAATCTTCTCTGTATCGTTCCAATTTTAGTGTATGTGCTGCCGAAGCAAGCACTCAACCTCCACTTTAAACATAGCTGATGATTTTGGCCTCCGCAGCAGTCTGTGGCAAAGAGTTCCACAGATTCACCACCCTCTGGCTAAAGAAGTACTTCATCTCTGTTCTAAAGGGACATCCTACTCTGAGGCTGTGCCCCCCCCCCCCCCCCACCCCAGTCCCAGGCTCTTGCATTAGAGGAAACATCCTCTCCACATCTTCATATTAACAGATTGTTCAATAGTGTCACAACAGCAGACTAAAAGCTGTCTTTGAGCCCGGTGGCATGTCCTTTCTGACTTTTGTATCTTCTGCCCAGTGGGAAGGTGGGGGAGAGAGAAGAGAGAATGCTGGGGCAGGTAGGATTTTTGATTATGTTGGCTGCCTTACAGAGGCAGTGAGAAGACAGAGAGGCTGGTTTCCATGATGTCCTAGGCTGTGACCACAACTCTGCAGTTTCTTGCAGTCTCAGGAAGAGCAATTGCCATACCAAACTGTGACGCATCGGGCTATGGTGCTTCAATAGAAATCAGTGAGGGTCAAAGATGCCTTCTGCGTGATCTGTTCCAGAGGTTAGTATAACCCTTCAAAAACCTTGCCTTAATATGAGGGAGCCTAATATTCTTAATTGACTAATTTCTCATCCCTTATTAAGGGATAACTAGACGGTGACTCAAACTGCTTTCACTGTAGGCAGCAGAGTTTATTTTGAAAGCTTCTACCAATCTTTAAGACGTAAAGAAAACACTTACCATTTGAATATTTTCCGACATTTAGAGGTTTGGAAAATCACCTTGCTGCTCAATCCTGTTCACCTCATTAGAGAACAGTCAAGGCCTGTTCTCCACTGGGATAACTTGGAGAGACGTCTCTGCCCGAATTCCACTGTTTACAGAGCAATGCAGTTAACAGGTGCAACACTAATGAGCCCATCACCTAGAACATGGTGAACAGTCGTGTTCTATTACCTAATCTGTCACCTCTCCCTGCTGGCTGCATTTCAAAACGGCCATGAATAGAGTCATAGAAAAGTACAGTACAGAAACAGGCCCTTCATGCCATCTAGTCCATTCCAAACCATTTAAATTGCCTACTCCATTGACCTGCACCAGGACTATTGCCTTCCATACCTCTACCATCCACGTATCTATCCAAACTTCTCTTAAAGATTGAAATCGGTCTTGTATACACCACTTGTGCTGGCAGCTTGTTCCACACTCTCACAACCCTCTGGGTGAAGAAGTTTCCTCTCATGTTCCCGTTAAACTATTCACCTTTCACCCTTAACCCAGGAGATCTAGTTTTAGTCCCACCCAACCTCAACATGGTCGGAGCAGCAGAGACAATTAGTAATGTTCACTCAATATTTATAATGGTTAGTTTATCTACTAACTCGCATGTAAACTCTAGACAATACTTCAAATTGTGCAAAATATATGATCATGTAGAATATTCCAACTGAATCATTATCTGCTATGGAGGATCACTACACAGGATCAGAAAAAGCTGTAGAAAGTTGCAAACTTAGCCAGCTCCATCATAGGCACTTCCTTGCCCGTCTTTGAAGTCACCTTTAAAAAACCATGTCTCTGAAAGGTGGCATCCATGACTCAAGACCCCCACTCAAGACATGCTGTCCTCTTATGATTCCCTTCAGGGATGAGGTACAGGAGCCTGAAGGCATACACTCAGAGGTTTAGTTACAATATCCAGCCTTCCACCATCAGCTTTCTGATCGGACAATGAATCAACTCTTGAACTCTATCTCACTAATTTTGCTCTCTTTCTGGAATACCTATTTAATTTAAGTTTAAATATACATTATATTTCTTATTGTAATTTATAGTATTTTATGTGTTATGTTTTTATAGTATTTATGTTTTATGGCCATAAAACAACAAATTTCACAACATACACTCATTGACTACTTTTTTAGGAATATCTGTACATTTGCTTGTTAATGTATATATCTAATCAGCCAATCATATGGCAGTAACCAAATGCATAAAAGCATGCAGACGTAGTCAACAGATTCAGTTGTTGTTCAGACCAAACATCAGAATGGTGAAGAAATGTGACTTAAGTGACTTTGACTGTTGAATGATTATTGGTGCCAGACAAAGTGGTTTGAATATCCCAGAAACTGCTAACATCCTGGGATTTTCACGCCCAACAGTCTCTAGAGTTTATAATAAATGGTGTGAAAGACAAAGAAAACAGAGCAACAATTCTGTGGGGAAAGTGCCTTGTTAATGAGAAAGGTCAGAGGTGAATGGCCAGACTGGTTCAAGCTGAGGACTACCGTAACTCACATAATCACGTGTTACAGCAGTGGTGTGCGGAAGAATGCACAACATGTTAAACCTTGAACTGGATGGGCTGGAGCAGCTGAAGACCACGTACATACACTCAGTGGCCATTTTATTAGCTACGGGCGGTACCTAATAAAATGGCCAGTGAGCGCATATCAGTGATATTAAAGCTGATTTTGATTCCATGTGAACTGTGCACAATACTCCAAACTTAATCAAGTAATCCGAACATCTTGGAGGTGTGGATATAAACCAGGAGAAACCCTGGGGGAAGGGGATTATTTTTGAATGGTGGAGGAGACTAGAACATCTGAAGGACCTACCTTTGATCCTTACTTCTGTGTTTGTAAATGAACGCCAAGCAACTAGTTGGTCAATTGTGATCTAACCGCCTGATGGAAATGTGAGCGGACCCGAGAGGTTAACTGTGTCCGACACAGAATGGAGCAGAGGGAAGTGCGTTCGGTATTGCTGTCACCGATCGCAGTCAGCTTTCTGAGTGGGTGCACCATCACAGGGGAAGCAGCTCCTGTTCAGGGCAACCTCACTCCTAATCCTGCGTCACTGTCTTATCAAAGGAAATTAAGGCTGGGAAAGTCAGCGCTAAACAGTAGGGACAGGATGGGAGGATGAAGGGGGAATGCAGGAGAGGAAGTGAAGTGGCCTCAGGCAACAGGAAATGTCCTGTGATAATGATCCAAGGGTGATCAGAGAACTGACCTCTGTGTTCTCCTCTCCCTGCCCATGAAGGATACAGCCTGAAAGCTAGTATTTGAAAGTAACTCCTTAAGATTAAATAGCTGCGGCTCTTTGCTATCATTTCTCTTAAAGGACCTTGCATTTTATCCCACAGATGTTAGTTTAATTACTAAGTCATACAGATTTGTCCAAAGTTCAAATTCAAGATTGTTTAATGTCATTTCCAGTGTAAAGGAGAACAAAATTACTCCGGATCCGATACATCACAAAGAAACACAGCAAGATAAAGAACACAGTCATAATGAAAGAACACAATAAATACTGTATGATACTTTATATATTGTAAGATATTGTACGATACTTTGTACATCGATCGATTGTGTGCTCATATAGTGACTGACAGAAAATGATAAAGTATAGGTGGCTGGCGTTGAGAAGGGTGTGGAATTAGAGAACTGTACATTGCCTATAAAAAGTACCAGTATTCACTTCCTTTGGAAGTTTTCATGTTTTATTGTTTTACAGCATTGAATCACGGTGGATTTAATTTGGCTTTTTTGACACTGATCACCAGAAAAAGACTCTTTTGTGTCAAAGTGAAAACAGATCTCTACAAGATGATCTAAATTAATTCAAGTCAAGTCAAGTCACTTACAAATATAAAACACAAAATAATGGATTGTATAAGTATTCATCCCCTCAAGTCAGTATTTACCTTCTAAATAGGTAGGAATAGATGAAAAGGAATTCAATTTACTGAGGAAGGTCAAATGCTGTTGAGAAGCTGACCAGGCATTCATGGCATCATAAATGAAACCAACAAGCAATTGTAAAGGCTGTCCATATACCAACACAGCCACAGGTGATTTCAAGTCCTCTTTTGGAGCTGTTCTGAGCTCCAGGTGGAGCCATGGGAAACAATCATGCCAAATTCTTTGGTCAGGGAAGACCTCAGAGCAGCCTTTAAGGAGCAGTGAAACTGCTCACGTAGGCCATTGGACTGCAGGTGATACAATGTCGAAGTTCTGGGCCATCACAGCGCAAAGGTCTGATATGAATTGGGCACCGTGATCAGAGGGAATATCAGATAGGGTGCCAAACCGAGCAACACAGGTCTGATGAATGACTGAGCTATGTCCGTGGCTGTCATCAATGCTAGGGAAATGACCTCTGACCTCCTGGTGGCACGGTCCACCATGGTAAAGAGGTGCATGAAACTACGGGAGGGGAGAAAGGGATCAACAAGGTCCACATTGACTTGGTCAAGCCATTGCTCAGGGACCTCAAAAGGTGCCTATGGTGCCTGAACATGATGGTTAATTTTTATCCACTGGCACTCCGCACAGGCTGCACTCCAATCGTGCATGTCCTTTCTAAGTTCATGCCATACAAACTTCAGTGAAAGCAGTTTCTGTAAGGCCTTCCGACACAGATGCGAGAGGGAATGTACAGAGTTAAAAAGTGTCTACCTCTTATTTGCGGGCACGATGGGGCGAAGGCAAGTGATTGAGACATCACTCAGAAGAGAAATTCCAGCTTCCTCGAACTTACTGTTAGCGAACCATAGGCCCATGAGTGGTGATTGGCAAGTCTAGACCTCTGGATCAACAGTTCGGTCAGCTGCCATGCTTGTATAGTCAACACCTTTGGGTATGGCCACGAAGGCTAGCCATGAGCCACAGCATTATATTTCCCTTTGATATATTGTATATCAGGTGTGAACTCGGATATGTAGGCCAGGTGGTATCGCTGTCGGACAGACCGTGGGTCTGATATGTGCACGATGGGTTTATGGTCAATGAATGCTGGGAAATGGCAACCCTCTAGAAGAAAGTAAAAATGGAGGACAGCAAGCTGGAGACCAAGAAGCTCACTGTCAAACATGCCATGCTTCCTTTCAGGGAGATGGAGCTTCCAGCTGAGGAAGGTAAGTGGCTGTCACACACCTATGACGAGCTGTTCACAGCACAGTCTGAAGTGTCAGTGGTAATGGCTATGGGTGCACTGGGGAGTGGGTGCATCAGCAAGGTTGCATTGAACAGGGCTCGTCTGGTGTCATCAGATGTCTTGGTCATGTCTTACTGACCAGTCCAGCATGTGATTAAGGGTATTGCCTTTAAGTGCATTATACAGGGAGAGCATAAGTTCAGCAGCTTACAGAAAAAAGCAATGACATCTAAAAACTCCTGTAGTTTTTTAGTAGTGCGAGGTTGTGGGAAATTCACAACAGTGGCTACATTTGATGAGAGAGGTTTTGCACCTTCTGTGGAGATACGATGGTCGAGAAAGCTAATGGTTGACAAACCAAACTGGCATTCAGCAGAGTTAACAATCTTAAGCACTCGAAAAGTGTGTGGAGGTGAGGTGCATGCTCAGATTTGGACGTACTGGTGACAAGTATCTCATGCAGGTAAACAAAAAGAAAACCTGCTTCTTTTAATATAGAGTCCGTTAGCCATTGGAAAGTCTGTGAGGCATTTTTCAGCCCAAATGCATGCACAGAAACTCAAAGAGACCAAATGGGGTTATCACAGCCCTTCTGGGAATGTCCTACAAGCACACAGACACCTGATCGTAGCCCCTAACTAGGTCAACTTTCTAGAAAATATTAACTTTCTGGCTAAACATGCTGAACAATAATGTCTGTTTGGGGCCGGGTAATGGGGGTGGTGGCCTAGTCAAGGCATTAGTAATCATCACATGGGTGGCAACCACCATCAAACTTAGGGACCATATGGAGGGGCAAAGACCAGGGGTTATTTGACCAGAGTACAATGCCCAGTCTTTCCTTTATGGCAAACTTAGCCTTCATGGTTCCCAGCTTTTCTGGGTCCACCTATGTGGGCATGGACTGGTGGGCCAGTTGTGGAAGTGTAGTCTTGACTCCATGTTTTGTGATGGTAGTGCAGAATGTGGGCTTGGTGAGGTTTGGGAAATTGCCCAGTAGTCAAGTAAACTCACTTGCAGTGGTACATGCCCTTGACAGAGTCGCTGTGTGGAACTTACTGGGGGAGCAGGGTAACGACACAAAGTCCTTGACATCCACAACCCAACAGTTCTTAAGATTGATTAATAGTCCTTGTGCACACATAAAATCTGCACTGAGCAGAGGTGTAGCCACTTCAGGCAGATTTAAATCCCATGTGTAATGTTGCCCACCAAAACAGAGGGTTGTAAGTCTAGATCTTGCTTCCGTAGGCAGCCTCCAGTGAGGTTTTGTCGCTCTGTCTTTTTATCAATAGGCAATGCTGGCAGGGCACTCAGCTGAGCACCCACTCACACATGAGGCATCACCCTGGAAAGGTGTCCATAATGAACGGTAGATGACCCTGGCAGCTCACAGATCTCTCACGTCCCAGTGCTCTTCCATCGTTGAGACTGCAAGGCTGTCAGTACTTGTTAGCATTCCTACCAAAGCAACTGTGGCAAAATCGCAGTCCCAGCATTGTCTGTTTCTCTGCGGCAGATGTCATCATGTTGGGGGCCTTGCTTACCGGGCTTATTGATGCAGGAAAAGAGGAAGAATTATGCCTCTCTGCCTGGCCAAGTGCAGACTATCAGCCATTTTAGCAAGCTCTCTATAGTCCTTCATGGGTGCATTAGCAAGGGCTATGCAAACTTGATCAGGCATTTGCTGCATGACGAGCTGTTTAAAAACAAAAATAGGATAGTGAATTCCCTGGAGAGAACAGCATGTGGTCCATTAGCTCTGATGGCTTAGCATTGCTGAGGCTGGGCAAAGAGAGCAAATATTTGGCATACTCAGTATCTGAAAGTCCAAAAGTGTGTAAAACATGGGCTTTCAGCGATCGGCATTAATCGTGTTCACATGGGTATTTTAGTAGACTCACCACTCTCACAGCCGTGGAGTTTCCGAGAGACGCTACCACATGGTAGAATTTGGGGTCATGGGTGGAGATTTCTTGAAGTGCGAATTGGCTTCTACAAACCAAGCAATGGCATTTTGCTCTCAAAACTCCAGCAGTTTCAAAGCGACTGCACTGGCTGACATGTTCAATAACTCTGGAATCATCCTAGAGCATCAGTGTTACCATTGTAGGTTTTCACAAATAACACAAAGTGAGACATTTAATGTTTTAGAAAAACCATAACACTTTTTATTGAATTCCAAAACTTGAATGTAAAGCATGCTAAAAATTCCTATACTTCATCACATCAGACCAGCCTCTTAAAGTGAAACCCCAACTCAATGGCAGTGGCTGGGAATCCTGTAAACTTCCACAAATCACGTTACCCTACAGTCTCAGTTAGAAAGTTAATTGGTCTTTCTAAACTGTCGTGTGATTTGTTTGTTCGTTATGTGCCCATGTCATTATAGTCATAGTCTTAGATCATAGTCTTTACCTGACCACGGTTGTTCTTCGTAAATTTTCCTCCAGAAGTGGTTTGCCATTGCCTTCTTCTGGGCAGTGTCTTTATAAAACGGGTGACCCCAGCCATTATCAATACTCTTCAGAGACTGTCTGCCTGTTGTCAGTGGTTGCATACCAGGACTTGTGATATTCACCGGCTGCTCATACGACCATCCACCACCTGCTCCCATGGCTTCACATGACCATGATCAGTGGAGGGAGGGGGTGGGTTGTGTGATTAGTGTTAAATAGGTGGGTTACTGGACAGTACACCTCATTGGGCCGGAAGGGCCTGTTCCACACTAAATAAGTAAATTAATTAATTAATAAGAACAGGCCCTTCGCCCCACAATGTTGTGATGAACTACTTGAACTAACAACACATAATCCAACATTTTATGTTCAGCAGACATCATGGATTGAATCTCTTGCATTTAAATATCCAGTCTGCGGGTGAAACCTATGTCCTGAAGACTATATAAAGAAATAAAAAAGATTCTGAGGGATATGGGCGAAAATCAGCTGATGGAGCTAGCCTGGGTCGACGTTTTGGTCAGCAAATATTCAATATTCAAGATTATTGGTCACGCGTATATTGAAACATGCAGCACAGTGAAATGCACCGTTTGCGTAAAGAACCAACACACCCGAGGCTGCACTCAGGGCAGCTGCAAGTGTTGCCGCACAGTCCGGTGCTAATATAACACATCCACAGTGCTCAGCAGAGCAACACAGAATACACAAGCAGCAAACAATCAACAACAAAACCAAGCCTCGTTCTTCCCTCCCACCCACGCTCATACACTGTCCTGTAATCCTAGGACAGCCCTTCAGCCTCCAGCTTCCAGCGTGAACTGCCTCAGGCCTACAGACTCTGGGCTTTGACCTCCATGGATGAGTTGAACTGCAGGGCCTGCTTCCATTCTCTATGGCTCTAAAAGAGAAAAATATGAACATATAATCTAAGAGTTCTTGCCTATTGTTTGTGTTTAGTGATCTCATTCTACACAAATATATTAGGATGTGCTGCATCCTGTGTAATGGTAAATTTAGCACAGTTCAAACCAAAGAACTCAGGACATGTCCTTTATCAGTTTGTGACGAGCCTGGATCTAAAAGCATATCTTGATGACAAACAATGCCTCTTGTACACAAAACAATGGTGAGGTCTTGAATCCCACATCTTCCTCTTGGGGGAAATGCTCAGTTTAAAACAAAAAAAAATCCTCTTGGCCAATAGATCACATCATTTGGCAAGGGATTTCCATGGGAAAGGTTGTGGATTAGCTTTTTAATCCTACATCCTGACAAGGAAAATGGCTTCAGCCTTGCATGTCCAAGTTCAGGATGTGCTCAATTTTTTAAAATACTTGTGTGATTCACAACTCTTTTATGTCATAAAAGTACTGAGGCCTTGGGAAATAAAACCTGTGGATATGCGCTGAAGATTGGAAGATTGGGTGGCGGGACAGTGGTGGGGGGGGGGGGGGGGGTTAGAATTGAAAGGAGATGCCCAGGGGAAATTTTTTTACACAGAGAGTAGTGGGTGACTGGAACAGCATGCCAGGGAAGTTTGTGGAAGTAGATACTATAGTGATGCTTAAAAAACTTTAAATAGAATTTACACAGAATAGAGGATATGGATCATGTACGGGCAGCACTGATTTAGTTTAATTTAGCAAGCAAACATGAGGAAATCTGCAGATGCTGGAAATTCAAGCTACACACACAAAATGCTGGTGGAACACAGCAGGTCAGGCAGCATCTATAGGGAGAAGCGCTGTCGATGTTTTGGGCCGAGACCCTTCGTCAGGACTAACTGAAAGATGAGATAGTAAGAGATTTGAAAGTAGGAGGGGGAGGGGGAAATGCGAAATGATAGGAGAAGACCGGAGGGGGTGGGGTGAAACTGAGAGCCAGGAAGGTGATGGCAAAAGGGATACAGAGCTGGAGAAGGGAAAGGATCATGGGACGGGAGGTCTAGGGAGAAAGAAAGGGAGAGGGGAGCACCAGAGGGAGATGGAGAACAGGCAGAGTGATGGGCAGAGAGAGAGAAAAACAGAGGGCAGAAAAAAAAACTAAATATATCAGGGATTATGTTCAGCATAGATAGGATGAGCTGAAGGGCCTGCTTCTTATACAGTTCTGTTCTATGTCTAGGTTCTGTATGAAAGTGGATCTCCCCTGTCATTCAATATGATTATGGTAACTTGGTAGCATAGCAGTCAGCACAGCGCTTTAGAGTACCAGTGGCCTGGTGTTCAATTTTCACCTCTGCCTGTAAGAATCTCTACATTCTCCCCATGATTGCTTGGGTTTCCACTGGGTGTTCCAGTTTCCAATACCACAGTCCAATAGACATACTGTTTGGTAGATTAATTGGTGATTGTAAAATTGTCCCATACTCAGGCGAAGATTAAATAGGTGTTGTTGGGTGGCGCAATTGGAAGGGCTGTTTGAGTCTATTCCGTGCTATAGCTCAATAAAATAAATAAATGAAATAAACTCTATGGAATCCCATATTCCTGATTCTCTTAAGTATCAGGAAGACCAAGGAATCTCAGTCTAGTGCTGGGGTTCCCAAACTTTTGTATGCCATGGATCAATACCATTAAGTAAGGGGTCCGTGGACCCCAGTTTGGGACCCCTTGGTTTGGTGAACAATTAATCAAAGTTTAGGCATGTTTCATTCTACAGCGGACCACTTAACTAGAATTGAGATTATACCCATCTTGTGCTGAAGCATGGTTGATGCTAGCACCTGGTAGGATATCTGCAATGGTCATTTGAAATGGAATGGTTGATGTGCAGAAACAAACAGAATTAAGGATCACTTGTTTGCATTCCTTTCTATGGGTTCTGAGGGGACTGATAAGACCAGTCTAGGAACGACAAATATTGAAAAAGGAGTCGGTGGGTATATTCAAGGAGAGGTGGGGGAGCATTATTAAAAGTTCAAGTAATTGATGTTCATGCCATTAGGTTGGAAGCTACCCAGATGAACATAAGGTGTCGCAGGGAGATCGCGCTTTTACTAACATACAGAGCCCTGTAGCTCTTTCACCAATCCACTTCCCAGGTCTTTATTTTACCTCCACACCAACCCCCCCCACCCGATTCCTGATGAAGGATCTCAGTCTGATACGTCGACTGTACTCTTTTCCAATAGATGCTGCCTGACCTGCAGAGTTCCTCCAATATTTTGTGTGTGTTGCCTGGAACCTGGATTTCCAGCATTTGCAGATTTTCTCTTGTAGGTGATTGGTGAGACCAGGTGAGGAGGAAGGTGGGTGGGTGGGTGATGCACCATCAATAACTCTCTGAGACGTGAGGCGAGATATCGGCTTTTATTGACTGGAAGAAAGAACAAGCAGCAATTGACCACCATGCTACATCCTGGAGACTGAGAGCGGGGCTCAGGCCCCAATCGCCTTTATACCGGGGTCTGTGGGAGGAGCCACAGGAGCAGTCAGCGGGGGGGGGGGGGGGGGGCGTGTCCAGACCGGTATATGTAGTTCACCACAGTGGGAGAGGGGATTGATCTGAGAAGCCTGGATTTGATAGGTGAGAGAGGTAGAGGGCTGAAGAAAAAGGAATCAATTTGGAGAGGACAGTGGACTATGGAATAAAGGGAAAGAGGAGGGGAATAGAGGGAAGTGATGAGCAGGTGAGGGGAAGAGGAGTGAGGAAAATGAGAATTAGAATGAGAAGAAGGGAAGGGGGATTAATTACAGGAAGTTAGACAAATTGATGATCATTCCATCAGATTGGAGACCAACTAGACGAAATAAGATCATAAGACCTTAAGCCACTGGAGCAAAATTAGGCCATTTGGCCCATCGAGTCTGCTCTGCCACTCCAACATGGCTGATTTAATGCCCTTCTCAGTCCATTCTCTTGCTTTCTCCCCATTACCTTTGACACCCTATCAGCCTCCACTTTAAATATACGATGAATTGGTCTCCACAGCCATCCATAGCAATGAGTTCCACAGGTTCATCACTCACTGGATAAAAATATTCCTCCTCATCTCTGTTATAAATGGATGTCCCTCTGTCCTGAGGCTATGCCCACTGGCCCTAGACTCCCCCACTATAGGAAGAATCTTCTCTACATACTGTTACTCTACATCTCTGTTTCAACCCTACAATAATTGAAAGATTTCAATGAGATCCTCCCTCATTCTTCTAAATTCCAGAGAGTAAAAGGCTTAGAGCAGGGATTCTCAACCCTTTTTATGCATGGACCAATACCATTAAGCAAGGGTTTCATGGAGCCATCAAATACTCCTTATACGTTAAGTGCTTCATTCCCAAAATCATTCTCATAAACTTCCTCTGGATCCTTTCCAATGCCAGTACATCTTTTCTTATATAAGGAAGCCAAATCAGCTCACAATACTCAAGTGTGGTCTGACCAGTACCTTATAAAGCCCCAGCATATGCACTAGGCCTATAAAAAATATTCACCCCCCCCCCCCCCCCCGGATGTTTTCATGTTTTATTGTTTTACAGCTTTGGATCACAGTAGATTTAATCTGGCTTTTTTGACACTGATCAACAGAAAATGATCCTTTCCTGTCAAAGTGAAAACAGATCTCTACAAAGTTATCTAAATTAATACTTGGGTGCGAACATCTATAAGTCAGGATTGTAGATGTGTCCTGGGTGGCAGGTGGAGAAATGTCTCTATCAAAGGAGATGTAAGGCACTCCTCTCCACCATCCTGCATGTCACTCTTGTCACTCTTGAGGGGGGATCTTATTGAAACGTATAACATTCTAAAGGGATTGGACAGGCTAGATGCAGGTAGATTGTTTCTGATGTTGGGGAAGTCCAGAACGAGGGGTCACAGTTTAAGGATAAAGGGGAAGCCTTTTAGGACCGAGATGAGGAAAAACTTCTTCACACAGAGAGAGGTGAATCTGTGGAATTCTCTGCCACAGGAAACAGTTGAGGCCAGTTCATTCGCTATATTTAAGAGGGAGTTAGATATGACCCTTATGGCTAAAGTGATCAGGGGGTACGGAGAGAAAGTAGGTACAGGGTTCTGAGTTGGATGATCAGCCATGATCATACTGAATGATTGTGCAGGCTCGAAGGGCCGAATGGCCTACTCCTGCACCTATTTTCTATGTTTCTATGTTTCTATTTCCATGACAGAACTGGTGAAGCATGATGATGTTTTGCCAGGTAGTTTTGAGTTCATACAATGCTACGGCACAGAAACAGGGCCTTTGGCCTATCTGGTCCATGCTGAACCATTAATCTGCCTATTGCCATCAACATACACCCACCCCATAGCCCTCTACATCCCCACCGTCTCTGTACTTATCCAATCTTCTCTTGAACGTTGAAATTGAAATTGCATCCACCTCTTCAGCTGGCAGTTGTTCCACACTCCTACTTTACTCTGAGTGAAGAAGTTTCCCTTCATGTTCCCCTTAAATTGTTCACCTTTCACCCTTAACCCCTGACATCTGGTTGTAACCTCACCTAACCTCAGTGGAAAAAGCTTGCTTGCATTAACCCTATCAATACCCCTCATAATTTTGTATACCTCTATTAAATCTCTCCTCAACCTTCCACATCCTAGGGAATAAAGTTCTTAGAAAATTCCTTACAAAATTAACAAAATTACAAAATTTCTAGATAAAGTAATAGTTACACAATAGCACCTCCTTAATTAAATAGAATGGTTTTTTTCCCCCCAAGTAGGTATACTCTTGCTTTTTAAAAGTTAGTAAGGTCCCTGTAAGGCACTCCTTCTCTCCACTATCCTGCATGTCACTCCCACACCCTCTCCCATTCTGACCGCCACCTCCTCTCTCACACTTACGCTCTCCCATTCCCACCTCCACCTCCCTCACCCTTTCCCATTCCTGTGGTGGTGGCTGTCCCTGATGATAGATATGCTCCACTGTTGCAGGAAAGCAGCCTTTACCTGTGATGGACTGGGTCATATCCACTACTTTTTGTAGGTAAAATAGGTGAACAACCTGGGGAAAGATACTTTCAAGATGGTCTGAAGTTTTAGTTTTAATAGCCATACAGCACTTCTAGACGGAAGCTTTTGGAAAAGGCAGTTTGCAGAGCGGGTAATGTCTGCAAAGATGTTTCCTCCTGTGACTTTGTCATGGACACAAATAAGTCTTGTGGTGATGGTAGACTGCAGCCAATGGCACTTTTCTGCTGACCTGAGGTTCACTGGGGTTTTTCTATATTGTGAGAGGATGCTGTGACAAACGAGAGAGTAATGGCTGATGTAAGGATGCTCACTATGATGCCAGGGTAGAATTGAACAAGTATGTTCTGGCAAAGATGGAATTTTACCATAGGAACAAAGGCAAGTTTGGCATTGAGCCAATAGAGTGATGGCTTTTTTCCCAAACTTATTTATCGCAGTGACACTTCATACGTAATGAGAAAGTGATATAAAAACAAGCTTGCAAAAACTGCATGCTTTTTAATGCCAGGATTAACTTTGTAAATGAGTTGATTCACAAATTAGTCACGTCAAATAGTCTGCATATCTGATTGAACATTTTCTACTGTGGGAATGAAATGAGGCATCAGATTAAGTACAAACACACAAAATGCTGGAGGAACTCAGCAGAACAGGCATCATCTATGGAAAGGAATGCACAGTCGATGTTTTGGGCTGAGAACCTTCATCAGTCCTGATGAAAGCTGACTGTTTATTCCCCTCCATAGATGCTGACTGACCTGCTGAGTTCCTCCAAGAATTCCAGCATCTGCAGAATCTCTTGTGTTCTGATATGTACATACAGTATACACTCAGTGGACGCGTTATTAGGCACCTTCTGTATTTAATAAGGTGGCCACTTAGTGTACGTCCATGCTTTTCTGCTGCTGTAGATTCAAAAGATTCAAGATTCAAAAACTTTATTGTCATTCCAACCATACATCAGCTCTGCAGGGCAGAATGAGACAGCGTTTCCCAGGGGCAAGTGCAATCACAACATAACAAACGCAACACTAAATAATAAACACAGCAATAAATAGTAAAACACAACAGCCACATGTCGGTTAAAATCGAGTTATAAGTGTCTAGTGCAAGTTAAAAGTGTCCAGAGCAGAGTCAGGTAGAGCAGCTATTTAGCAGTCTGACTACCTGTGGGAGGAAGCTGTTTAGTATCCTTGTAGTTTTTGTTTCAACTTCAAGATTTGATGTGTTGTGCGTTCAGAGATGCTCTTCTGCACATAGCTGTTATAATGCGTGGTTATCTGAGTTATTGTCAACTTGAATCTGTCTGGCCAGTCTCCTCTGATCCCTCTCATTGACAAGGCATTTACGCACACAGATCTATTGCTCACTGGATGTTTTTTTGTTGTTCACACTAGTTTCAGTAAACTCTAAAGACTGCCATTTGTGAAAATCCCAGGAGATCAGCAGTTTCTGAGATATTCAAACCACCCCGCCTGACGCTAACAATCATTCCACAGTCAAAGTCACCTAGATCACATTTCTTCTCCATGCTGAGGTTTGGTCTGAACAACAACTGAGCCTCTTGACCATGTCTGCGTGCTTTCATGCATTGAGTTACTGCTATGTGATTGGTTGATTAGATATTTGCATTAACGAGCAGATGTACGGGTGTACCTAATAAAGTGTCCACTGAATGTGTTTCTATGGAGTGTGTGTGTATTGGATATTAATTCTCAGAGATCACAGCATTATTCCATATAATAGAAATCATAGACAGTAGAAGAGGGTGAATAGAAGTGAAGGGAAAATAAGACTTCACTTTGCCAGTGAAGGTTCAATTTTGAGTGTTTGCTTTATATGCTGATGCCTCCACTTGTTCATGAGAGGAGCAGAAGAGGGCAAGGAGGTTGTCATAAACAGATTGCTTTGCAGCTTCTTTCTGATGTCTCCTTTCAACAGGAGACCCCAGAGCATCTCAAAGCGACTAGCATTTCGAGTGAAGATAGCAAAGGCCAGCCAGTTTAATTGAAACTGAGGGAGGAGCAGGACTGAGAGAGGGAGAGAGAGAGGAGAAGAGTGGAGGGGGAGAGAGTGAAGGAGTGACAGAATGGAGGGGAAGCAAGAGAGAGAGAGTGGAGGGGCAAAAGAATGTGAGAAAGAGAGGGAAGGAGAGAGAGAGTAATACAGAAAGAGAGAGAGATAAAGAGAAAGAGAATTAAATATTTGGAGTAAATCTTGCTGCAGTTTTTGTTTTATTCTTGAACTTAAAAAAACGTGCAGGCATAGTTGACACAGATGGTAGTAATAAGCATGCCAAGCCATGACAGCCAATTACTCAGGCAGTTTAATGTAGGACTTGATAGAGATGTATAAGATTATAAGAACATAGCATATAGAGGGGCCTGCACAGTACAGGCCTCTCAGTCCACAAAAATCAGGTTGGTATGGACTGGGTGGGCCAGAGGGTCTGTTTCCTTGCAGTAGTGCTACGACACCAATATTTTTATATTTAATTCATTTTTAAATAGCTTCACTTCTGCAGTTTGCCCTTCCTATGTAGAGATCATGCTTATGGCTTGTAGCTAATGTAGGGAGTATACACTCAATGAGAAACTGATGGAATCAGGGACTATACTAACTTTTAAAAGGCAACAATATACCTACTTGGGGGGAAAAAAAACATTCTATTTAATTAAGGAGGTGCTATTGTGTAACTATTACTTTATCTAGAAATTTTGTAATTTTGTTAATTTTGTAAGGAATTTTCTAAGAACTTTATTCCCTAGGATGTGGAAGGTTGAGGAGAGATTTAATAGAGGTATACAAAATTATGAGGGGTATAGATAGGGTTAATGCAAGCAAGCTTTTTCCACTGAGGTTAGGTGAGGTTACAACCAGATGTCAGGGGTTAAGGGTGAAAGGTGAACAATTTAAGGGGAACATGAAGGGAAACTTCTTCACTCAGAGTAAAGTAGGAGTGTGGAACAACTGCCAGCTGAAGAGGTGGATGCAATTTCAATTTCAACGTTCAAGAGAAGATTGGATAAGTACAGAGACGGTGGAGATGTAGAGGGCTATGGGGTGGGTGTATGTTGATGGCAATAGGCAGATTAATGGTTCAGCATGGACCAGATAGGCCAAAGGCCCTGTTTCTGTGCCGTAGCATTGTATGAACTCAAAACTACCTGGCAAAACATCATCATGCTTCACCAGTTCTGTCATGGAAATAGAAACATAGAAACATAGAAAATAGGTGCAGGAGTAGGCCATTCGGCCCTTCGAGCCTGCACAATCATTCAGTATGATCATGGCTGATCATCCAACTCAGAACCCTGTACCTACTTTCTCTCCATACCCCCGATCCCTTTAGCCACAAGGGCCATATCTAACTCCCTCTTAAATATAGCGAATGAACCGGCCTCAACTGTTTCCTGTGGCAGAGAATTCCACAGATTCACCACTCACTGTGTGAAGAAGTTTTTCCTCATCTCGGTCCTAAAAGGCTTCCCCTTTATCCTTAAACTGTGACCCCTCATTCTGGACTTCCCCAACATCGGAAACAATCTTCCTGCACCTAGCTTGTCCAATCTCTTTAGAATTTTATATGTTTCAATAAGATCCCCCCCCCCTTCAATCTTCTAAATTCCAGTGAGTATAAGCCTAGTCATTCCAGTCTTTCTTCATATGAAAGTCCTGCCATCCCAGGAATCAATCTGGTGAACCTTCTCTGTACTCCCTCTATGGTAAGAATGTCTTTCCTCAGATTAGGGGACCAAAACTGCACACAATATTATAGGTCCAGTCTCACCAAGGCCTTGTACAACTGCAGTAGAACCTCCCTGCTCCTGTACTCAAATCCTTTTGCTATGAATGCCAACATACCATTTGCCTTTTTCACCGCCTGCTGTACCTGCATGCCCACCTTCAATGACTGGTGAACAATGACACCCAGGTCTCGTTGCATCTCCCCTTTTCCTAATCGGCCACGATTCAGATAATAATCATTATCATTATTAATGATAATGATAAGATAATGATAAGATAAGATAATGATAAGATCATTAATGGAGAATGTGTGGAGCAGGTTAAGACCTACAAGTATCTGGGAGTACAGTTAGACGAGAAGCTAGACTGGACTGCCAACACAGATGCCTTGTGCAGGAAGGCACAGAGTCGACTGTACTTCCTTAGAAGGTTGGCGTCATTCAATGTCTGTAGTGAGATGCTGAAGATGTTCTATAGGTCAGTTGTGGAGAGCGCCCTCTTCTTTGTGGTGGCATGTTGGGGAGGAAGCATTAAGAAGAGGGACGCCTCACGTCTTAATAAGCTGGTAAGGAAGGCGGGCTCTGTCGTGGGCAAAGTACTGGAGAGTTTAACATCGGTAGCTGAGCGAAGGGCGCTGAGTAGGCTACGGTCAATTATGGAAAACTCTGAACATCCTCTACATAGCACCATCCAGAGACAGAGAGGCAGTTTCAGCGACAGGTTACTATCGATGCAATGCTCCTCAGACAGGATGAAGAGGTCAATACTCCCCAATGCCATTAGGCTTTACAATTCAACCGCCAGGACTTAAGAACTTTTTAAAAGCTATTATTAATGCTTTTTGAGATAGTGATTTAGATGCATATCATATTTTTACTGAGTTAAGTATTGTATGTAATTAGTTTTGCTACAACAAGTGTATGGGACATTGGAAAAAAGTTGAATTTCCCCATGGGGATGAATAAAGTATCTATCTATCTATCTATCTATCTAATCTGTTTTCCTGTTCTTGCAACCAAAGTGGATAACCTCACATTTATCCACATTAAATTACATCTGCCATGAATTTGCCCACTCACCTAACCTATCCAAGTCACCCTGCATCCTCTTAGCATCCTCCCAACAGCTAACACCGCCGCCCAGCTTCGTGTCATCCGCAAACTTGGAGATGCTGCATTTAATTCCCTCATCTAAATCATTAATATATATTGTAAACAACTGGGGTCCCAGCACTGAGCCTTGCGGTACCCCACTAGTCACTGCCTGCCATTCTGTAAAGGTCCCGTTTACTCCCACTCTTTGCTTCCTGTCTGCCAACCAATTCTCTATCCACATCAATACCATACCCCCAATACCGTGTGCTTTAAGTTTGCACACTAATCTCCTGTGTGGGACCTTGTCAAAAGCCTTTTGAAAATCTAAATATACCACATCCACTGGCTCTCCCCTAGTAGTTACATCTTCAAAAAATTCTATAAGATTCGTCAGACATGATTTTCCTTTCATAAATCCATGCTGACTTTGTCCAATGATTTCACCTCTTTCCAAATGAGCTGTTATCACATCTTTGATAACCGACTCTAGCATTTTCCCCACCACCGATGTCAGACTAACCGGTCTATAATTCCTCAGTTTCTCTCTCCCTCCTTTTTTAAAAAGTGGGGTTACATTAGCCACCCTCCAATCCTCAGGAACTAATCCAGAATCTAAGGAGTTTTGAAAAATTATCACTAATACATCCACTATTTCTTGGGCTACTTCCTTAAGCACTCTGGGATGCAGACCATCTGGCCCTGGGGATTTATCTGCCTTTAATCCCTTCAATTTACCTAACACCACTTCCCTACTAACATGTATTTCCCTCAGTTCCTCCATCTCACTAGACCCTCGGTCCCTTACTATTTCTGGAAGATTATTTATGTCCTCCTTAGTGAAGACAGAACCAAAGTAGTTATTCAATTGGTCTTCCATGTCTTTGTTCCCTATGATCAATTCACCTGTTTCTGACTGTAAAGGACCTACATTTGTCTTGACCAATCTTTTTCTTTTCACATATCTATAAAAGCTTTTACAGTCAGTTTTTATGTTCCCTGCCAGTTTTCTCTCATAATCTTTTTTCCCTTTCCTAATTAAGCCCTTTGTCCTCCTCTGCTGGTCTCTGAATTTCTCCCAGACCTCAGGTGTGCCGCTTTTTTTTTGCTAATTTATATGTTTCTTCTTTGGACTTGATATTATCCCTAATTTCCCTTGTCAGCCATGGGTGCACTACCTTCCCTGGTTTATTCTTTTGCCAAACTGGGATGAACAATTGTTGTAGTTCATTCATGTGATCTTTAAATGCTTGCCATTGCATATCCACCGTCAACCCTTTAAGTATCATTTGCCAGTTTATCTTAGCTAATTCATGTCTCATACCTTCAAAGTTACCCTTCTTTAAGTTCAGAACCTTTGTTTCTGAATTAACTATGTCACTCTCCATCTTAATGAAGAATTCCACCACATTATGGTCACTCTTAGCCAAGGGGCCTCGCACGACAAGATTGCTAACTAACCCTTCCTCATTGCTCAATACCCAATCTAGAATTGAGTTCTGCTCTCTAGTTGGTTCCTCGACATGTTGGTTCAGAAAACCATCCCGCATACATTCCAAGAAATCCTCTTCCTCAGCACCCTTACCAATTTGGTTCACCCAATCTATATGTAGATTGAAGTCACCCATTATAACTACTGTTCCTTTATTGCACGCATTTCTAATTTCCTGTTTAATGCCGTCCCCATCCTCACTACTACTGTTAGGTGGCCTGTACACAACTCCCACCAGCATTTTCTGCCCCTTAGTGTTATGCAGCTCTACCCATATCGATTCCACATCCTCCAGGCTAATGTCCTTCCTTTCTATTGCGTTAGTCTCCTCTCTAACCAGCAATGCTACCCCACCTCCTTTTCTTTCCTGTCTATCCCTCCTGAATATTGAATATCCCTGGATGTTGAGCTCCCATCCTTGGTCACCCTGGAGCCATGTCTCTGTGTTCCCAACTATATCATATTCATTAATAACTATCTGCACATTCAATTCATCCACCTTGTTACGAATGTCCCTCGCATTGACACACAAAGCCTTCAGGCTTGTTTTTAAAACACTCTTAGCCCTTATACAATTATGTTGAAAAGTGGCTCTTTTTGTTTTTTGCCCTGGATTTGCCTGCTTGCCACTTTTACTTTTCACCTTACTACTTTTTGCTTCTACCCTCATTTTACACCCCTCTGTCTCTCTGCACTTGTCCCCATCCCCCTGCCACATTAGTTTAAAGCCTCCTGAACAGCAGTAGCAAACGCTCCCCCTAGGACATTGGTTCCAGCCCAGCCCAGGTGCAGTCCGTCCTGTTTATACCGGTCCCACCTCCCCCAGAACTGGTTCCAGTGCTCCAGAAATTTGAATCCCTCCGCCTTGCACCATTTTTCAAGCCTCATATTCATCTGAAATATCCTCCTATTTCTACTCTGACTAGCACGTGGCACTGTTAGTAATCCGGAGATTGTTACCTTTGTGGTCCTACTTTTTAGTTTATCTCCTAACTCCCTAAATTCACCTTGTAGGACCTCATCCCATTTTTTACCTATAACGTTGGTACCTATGTGCACCACAACCACTGGCTGTTCACCCTCCCATTCCAGAATGTCCTGCTGCCGCTCAGAGACATCCTTGACCCTTGCACCAGGGAGGCAACATACCATCCTGGAGTCTCGTTTGCGGCCGTAGAAACACCTATCTATTCCCCTTACAATCGAATCCCCTATCACTATAGCTCTCCTACTCTTTTTCCTTCCCTCCTGTGCTGCAGAGCCACCCATGGTGCAATGAACTCAGCTGCTGCTGCCTTCCCCTGATGAGACATCTCCCCCAACAGCATCCAAAACAGTATATCTGTTTAGGAGGGAGATGACCTCAGGGGACTCCTGCACTACCTGCCTACTGCTACGCTGTCTAGTGGCCACCCCTTCCCTTTCTGCCTGTGTAGCCTTTACCTGCAGTGTGGCCAACTCACTGAATGTGCTATTCACGACTTTCTCAGCATCGCGGATGCTCCAGTATGAATCCAATCGCAGCTCCAGACGCTCAATGCGGTCTGTCAGAAGCTGCAGTTGGACACACTTCCTGCACACATAGTCGTCAGGGACACTGGAAGTATCCCTGATTTCCCACATGCTGCAGGATGAACAAACCACAGGACCGATCTCAGCTGCCATGACCTACCCAATACTTGCCTCAACTTTTGAAACTTTCTCCTTTGAAAGGAACTTACCCGACCTTACCTCACTTGTAGTGAAGCTCGTCCTCCGCCTCTTCGAGTAAAAGCCTCAAATCTCCACTCTTTTACTGGCCCACTCTCTACAGGTCGCTCCGCTTGAGGTAACCCTCTATTTATTTGTTTGAGCTTTTCAAACTGCTTGGTCACCTGACCTTGATTGCCCAATCAGCTGCTTTCTGCTGAGTCGAAGCTATTCAAATCTTGATTGACTTGATTGCACAGTCCAACTGCCAAAACTCCCAGAATTTCTCGAGTCAAAGCCTCAAATCTCCACTCCTTCACTGGCCCACTCACTCACTTGTTGGATATTTCTTGATTATTTATTATTATTATTATTATTACTATTATTATTTTGCTTCTTTGTATTTACTGTGAATGTCTGCAATAAAATGAATCTCAGGTTGTAAATGGTGACCTATAATTTGAAATTTAAGTTGCAGTGCTAGAAATTTGTGTTTCATCCTGATGTTTTGTGCTGTCTGTGTGGAGTTTGCATGTTCTTCCTACGAGCACATGGGTTTCCTCACACATGGGTGGAATAATGAGATAATTCACCAGAGTAAATTGCCACTAGTGTGCACTTGTGGAACCTAGACAGGCAAATACAATGAAATTAGTGTTTATAGGTGTTTGATAATAGGTGCAGATAGAATGTCGTGTTTATAGACAATAGAACATTACAGCATAATTCAGGCCCTTTAGTCCATGATATTGTACTGTTAACCTCTCTGAGATCAATTCTAACCCTTCCCTCCTCCATAGCCCTCCATTATGCTATCAACCATGTGCCTATCTAACAGCTTTTTTAGCATACCCGATATATCTGCCTCTACTACCATTCCCGTGAGGAGGTTTTTCAGGCACCTACTACTCATTCTTTAAAAAGCGTATCCCTGACATCCCCTCTATACTTTCTTTTCCAATCACCTTAATATTCTGCCCCTCTGCTGTTAGCCATTTCCACACTGATAAAAAGTCTTTAGCTTAGCTGCAGCTGAGGTGCCGGAGAATTGGAGGATAGCTAATATTGTTCCGTTGCTTAAGAAAAGCTCTAAAAAGAAGTCAAGAAATTATAGGCCAGTGAGCCTAACATCATTAGTGGGAAAGGTATTCTAAGGGACTGGATATACAACTATTTGGATAGACAGGGACTTATATGGGATAGTCAACTTTGCTTTGCGTGTGGTAAGTTGTAGAGTTTTTCAAGGAAGTTACCAGGAAAGTTGATGAAGGCAGGACAGTGGATGCTTTTCACATGGACTTTAGCAAGGCCTTTGACAAAGTCCCACATGAGAGGTTGCTCAAGAAATTTCAGTCGCTTGGCATTCACGATGAAGTAGTAAACTGGATTAAACATTGCCTTCACAGAAGAAGACAGAGAGTGGTAGTAGATGGTTGCCTCACTAACTGGAGGCCTGTGACTAGTGGTATGCCACAGGGATTGGCGCTGGGTCCATCGTTGTTTGTCACTTACATCAATGATCTGGATGATAAAGTGAAAACCAGATTAACAAATTTGCGGATGACACCAAGAGTAGGGGTGTAGTGGACAGTGCAGAAGACTATCAAGGCTTGCAGTAGAATCTGGAGAAGCTGGAAAAATGGGCTGAAAAATAGTTGGGATTTAATGCAGCCAAGTGTGAGGTATTCTACTTTGGAAAGACCAACCAGGGTAGGTCTTACATGGTGGGTAGTAAACTACAAAGGAGTGTGCTAGAGCAGAGAGATCTGGAAATACAGATGTATAGTTCCTTTAAAGTGGTGCCGCAGGTAGAGAGAGATAAAAATGCTTTTGACATGATGACCTTCTGAATCAACGTATTGAGTACAGGAGTTGGGATATGTTGAAGTTGTATAAGACATTAGTGAGGTCTAATTTTAAATATTGTGTGCAGTTTTGGTCACCCTCCTACAGGAAAGGTGTAAGTAAGATTGAAAGAGCGCAGAGAAAATTTTACAAGGATGTTGTAGGAACCTAAGAACCTGAATTTTAGGGAAAAATTGAACAGGTTAGGATTTTTTTTCCCTATAACATAAAAGATTGAGTGTAGATTTGATAGAGGCATACAAAACCATGTGGAGTATAGACAGGGTAAATGCAAGCAGGTTTTTTCCGCTGAGGTTGGGTGGGAGGGTGAGAGATGAAATGTTTAAGGGTATCATGAGGGGGAGCTTCTTCAGTCAGAGGGTGGTGAGAGTGTGGAATGAGTTGCCAGAACAAATGGTGGATGTGGGGTCAATATGAAAATTTAAGAGAAATGTTGTTAAGTACATGGATATGAGGGGTACGGAGGGCTACGATCTGGGTGCAGGTCGATGGAACTATGCAGGACTAGATTCGGCACGGACTAGATAAGCCGAGTGTCTGTTTCTGTGCTGTAGTGTCCTATGATTCTGTGACTTGATGACTCTATCTACTTGACCTATGTCTCTATTATCTTGTCCACCTTGAGCTGTGTAACCTGAATAGAGTTGATGAGGAATAAAATATGATTAGTGTAAATAGGCTTTTGATAGTAAATATGGACTGCAGGACCTGTTTCTGGACTTTTGGGAAAAGGCAGAGATATGATTTGCTATTGTCTCCTTGTTTAAGTCACATTCCAAATATGTGTTGTCAAATGATTCTCAATAGAAAACATCAGAGATGAACCAGGTTGGTCTTTAGCTTGAATCTGTAGATTGCAATTGAAGCAGTTTCTTGGGGCAAGATGCCATGGACCCAGTCAGGAAATAGACCATTTTGGATCTGATCATGTTTAAAGTTCTTGTGTTTTTGCCTACTCCACCACCCAGAAACCACAGTTATTTCAGATATTTATCACCTATTGTTTCTAACAACTGCTTCCAATTAAGGTTTATGGCAAGGTGTTCATATTCTGCCAGACTGACTTATTGTAAAACTGCAAATGGTCGTTTGTTGTCTTCAGACAGAGGGTGGTGAATCTGTGGAATTCATTGCCACAGACGGCTGTGGAGCCCAAGTTATTAGGTATGTTTAAAGAAAGGGTGATAGGTTCTTGAGTAATAAGGGTGTCAAAGGTTACAGGGAGAAGGCAGGAGAATAGGATTGAGAGGAATAATAAATCTGCCATGATGGAATGGCGAAGCAGACTCAAAAGTCCGGATAGTCTAATTTTGTACCTATGTCTTATGGTCTCAGTCACTTAAGCTTTTCCTGATTGACCATTGTCAAGAGAGAAGATCAGGGCCTAGACAGATGAGGGCTATAGATCGAGTAAATGCAAGCAGGCTTTTGCCATTGAGGGGTGAGATGAGAATGAGAGGTAATGGGTTAAGGCTGAAAAGTAAAATGGTTAAAGGAAGCAAGGGGAGGAACTTATTCACTCAGAGGATGGTGAGAGTGTGAGCTTCCAGCAGAAGTACTGGATATAGGTTTGATTTCAATATTTAAGAGAAATTTGAAGAGGTACCTGGATGGGAGCAGCATGGAGGTCTATGGTCTGGGTCCAAGTTATAGCACCAGGCTCATTAATAATTTGGCAAGGAATATGCTGTAGTGTTCTATGACAATACAACCCCACTCGTGGTAGGATGGGTGCATTGGTAGAAAACTATTTCTTATTTTCAAAGAAATTATGAAGGGACTTGGTTCATTCTCCTCCATAGATGCTGCCTGACCTGTTGAGTTCTTCTGGCATTGTGTGTGTTGCTCTAGATTTCCAGCATCTGCAGTATCTCTTGTGTATCAGTGTCATGATTTTCCTAAACATTGACAAAATGTATTGTTTTGTTTGCATTTTGTGAGTCTTAGTTATGTTAACCAGACTCAGATTGAAACTTATTTGTCACATGTAATGTTCATGGAAAAAATACGTATGAAGTACATCACGTGCATTAACAACCAACATCCTGGAGGATGTGCTGGGGGCAGCCTGCAAGTGTGGCCATGCATTCCAGCACCAACATTGCTCAGCAGAACAACACAGAACACAACACAACGGGACACAATGAGCAACAAAATAACTTCCTGGGGCTGTTTAAAAGAAGTTTGTATGTTCTCCCCGTGACTGAATAGGTTTCCTCTGAGTCCTCCAGTTTCCTCTCACCGTCCAAAGACATACTGCTTGGTAGGTTAATTGGTCATTGTAAATTGTCCCATGATTAGGCCATTGATTGTCCCATGATTAAATTGGGAGTTACTGAAAGGATGGAATGGCCTAGTCTGTACTGTATCTGTATCTCAATAAGTAAAAATTTAAAAAAACCTCTTTCATCCTTCCCATGTACTCACATATATGGACAGTAGTCTCCAGGTTCCAACTCCAGCCATTGGATATCAGGCATTGACTTCTGGACTTCAGATTGACCTTCGGCCTTCGATCTTCAGTAGTGTCCACCAGACTTGCCGATGACAGGACCCCAAACTCTAAACTTGAACTCCAACAGGATCTATCTCACAAAATTCAATACTTTTATTCCATATCTCAAATATTTTGCGAGGGATTTGTGATTTCTGTGAGTGTGAATTGCCATTATTCTAAATGCTGTAACATGGACGTACACTATATTAGTTCCACTTTCGAGTTTCAACTTGAGATGGGGATTACTGTGAAGATTTTTTTTCTGTGGTGTCTGGCACAAGAATCAGAGCTGTGGTCTTTGAATCACAAATAGGAACAGATTCATAGACTGAAAATGTGAAAAGGAAGTTTCATAGAGCAGCCTACAGAGAGGAGGTAGAAGAGGTTGAGGCCTGGTGTCAGGAAAATAACCTCATTTTCAATGTCAACAAGACAAAAGAGATGGTTATCGATGTCAGGAGAACTTGCACCACTCATACCCCTCTTTACATCGGTGGCACAGCAGTGGAAACCGAGAACAGTTTCAAACTCCTGGGAATGCACATCTCACACAACCTCTCATGGTCCCAGAACACATTCTACAAAAACAAGAAAGCTCACCATCACCTCTACTTTCTGAGAGGGCTGAAGAGAGCTGGCCTATGCAAATCAATACTCATGAATATCTACAGATGCACAGTAGAGAGCACCCTAACATGTTGCATCACTGCTTGGTATGAAAAATGCTCTTCAGCATGCAGGAAGGCTCAACAACAAGTGGTCAAACCTTCCCAACACATCACTGGTGCCAGCCCACTCACCATCAAGGACATATACACTGAAAGGGGCCGGAAAACGGCCAGCAATATGATGAGGGATCACATCCACCCTGCTCATGGACTGTTTGTCCCACTCCCATCAGAGAGGAGGCTACGTAGCATCCAGACTCAACAGTTACTTTCCTCAAGCAGTAAGGCTGATCAACAACTACCCCCATTAACCCACCTCTCCACAACCCCAACCACCACTATTTTATAACTTCCTGTTGCAGTCAACTTACGTACAGACACACAGACGTCCCTGTACCTAGTGTCACTTAATGTACATATATATATGTGTGTGTGTGTGTGTGTGTGTGTGTGTGTGTGTGTGTGTGTGTGTGTGTGTGTGTGTGTGTGTGTGTGTGTGTGTGTAAGCTGTCCTATATATTTATATTTATTGTGTTTTTTTACTATTGTTTTCTTTAACTTTGTATGTTTTTTATATTCTGCATTGGATCAAGAGTAACTATTATTATTGTTATTATTATAAGCAAGTTTATTTTCAAAGTATAATCCTGAGATTCATTTTCTTGTGTGCATACTCAATAAAACCATAAAAGAATAATGACCATAACAGAATCAATAAAAGATCCTCCTGACTTCAGCATTGAACCAGTGTGCAAAAGACAACAAATTGCAAATACACAAAGAAAGAGATAATAATAATAAATAATTAAGCAATAAATATCAAGAAAATGAGATGAAGAGTCCTTGAAAGTGAGTCCATAGGTTGTGGGAACATTTCAATCATGGGGCTAGTGAGGTTGAATGAAGTTATCTTCTTTGGTTCAAGAGCCTGATGGTGGAGTGAACCTGGTGGTGTGAGTCCTGAGGCTCCTGTACCTTCTTCCTGATGGCAGCAGCGAGAACAGAGCATAACCTGGGTGCTAAGGATCCCTGATGATGGATTCTGCTTTCCTGCAACAACACTTTATATAGATGTGCTCAAAGGCGAGGAGGGCTTTACTCATGATGGACTGGGCTGTATCGACTACTATTTGGAGGATTTTCCATTCAAGGTCATTGGTGTTTCGATACCAGGCTGTGATGTAGCCAGTCAATGTGCTCTCTACTATGCATCTATAGAAGTTGGTCAAAGTTTTAGATGTCAAGCCAAATCTTTAAAACTCCTAAGAAAGTAGAGCCACTGCTGTACTTCCTTTGCAATTGTGCTTACACACTGGATCCAGGACAGACCTTCCAAAAATAATAACACTGAGGAATTTAAAGGTACTGTCCACCATATCCATTGATGAGGACTGGCTCATGCACTTCTGATTTCCTCCTCCTGAAGTCTATAATTAGCTCCTTGGTCTTGCTAACATTGTGTAAGAGGATATTGTCATGGCACCACTCAGGCAGATTTTCAATCCTCCTCTTACATGCTGATTCGTTACCACCTTTGATTTGGCCTATGACAGTGGTGTCATTAGCAAATTTGTAAATAGCATTGGAGCTGTGCTTAGCTACATTTTCACTAGCATAGGAGGCTAAGCACACAGTCCTGTGGTGCACCAATGATGGAGGACATGGAGAAGATGTTGTTGCCAATCGGAACTGGCTAGGGTTTGCATATGAAGAAATTGAGGATCCAATTGCATAAGGAGGTGTTGAGGCCAAGACCTTGAAGCTTATTGATTTTTTTTTGAGTTTTACAATTGTGTACTGGAAATGACTTTAAACAATCTTGAATTGAATTAAGTTCGTAGAGTCATTCAGCACAAGAGGTCTACCTTAGTTAGTCCACGTTTGCCAGTGTTTGCTCCAAATAGAGGTGTGGTCTCACCAAAGGTTGTTGTAGGACGTGTTTAGTTTAGTGTTCCTTCCTCCTTTGCAATAAAGGCCAGCATTTCATTTGCCTTTCAGATTGCTTGTTATATCTGATTGCTAGCGAACTGTGTGGTCAGAGCTAATTTGCTGTGAAGTATTCCACTCTTTGGCCAAACAGCTTCATATGACGTAATTCAAGCCATGCTATGAAGGTTTAGCGCTGTCAGTTTGGGATCAGATCTTTGAATCTCTCTGAAAGCAAATTGAAGCTTCTCATGAATCAGCAATTATCACAATACGTACTCATTAACTAATGAAATGTTTACTTCATTAGGTACAAGTTCAAAGCAATTGTAAGGAGTGGCTATCTGATGATCTGAATTAGTTTTTACACAGTGTTCTGAGACCACCATTTCAGGGACAGGGCATATTACATAAAGGACTTGGAGGCACAGAAGTGTTCTTGTTTGCATAGTGGGAAAGGAAACACAATTCAACCACAAAGAACAAAGTAAAATAATCAGAAGAGATTCCGCAGTGTTGGAAGTCCAAGCAACACATACAAAATGCTGGGGGATCTCAGCAGGTCAGGCAGCACCTTAAATAAATAAACAGTCATTGACTCAGGCTGACACCCTCCTACAGGACAGGAAAGGGAGAGCGAAGAAACTAGAATAAGAAGGTGGGGAGGGGAGGGAATTCAGGACAAGCTAGAAGGTGATAGATGAAGCCAGATGGGTGGGGGAGTGGGGATGAGGTAAGAAGCTGGGAGCTGATAGGTGGAAATGGTAAAGGGCAGCAGAAGAAGAAATCTGATGAGGGAGAGAGGGCCATGAGAGAAAGGCAAGGAGGAGAGGCACCAGTAGGAGGTGATAAGCAGGTGAGGAGAGGAGAAGAGATAAGATGGGGATCAGAGTGGGAAATTGAAGAAGAGGGAAGGGGAGGGGGAAAATTACCAGAAGTTTGGGAAATCAATGTTCAAAGTCTATTGTTCTGCAAAATGATCAGAATGGTCATAGTTTTGCTATGTATATTGAGGTAGTGACTCGGGCTGTCCAGGTCAATTTAAGAACAGATTGGTTGAAGGGAATTAACCGTTCCAGAACCAGGTGTTGTGGGATATAAGGCTTCTGTCCCTCCTGCCCAGTGGTAGCTGAGATGGCATGGTCTGGATGTTGGTGATCTTTGATGATGAATGTTGTCTTCTCGAGGCAGCGCCTCCTCTGGATATTATCAATGGTGGGGAACAATTTGCCCGTAATGTACTGGGCTGAGTCCACTGGACCAAAAGCCTGCGTCATGATGTATAACTCTGTGATTCCGTGCAAACTCTACACATACATCGCCCGATATCGTGATCACATCTTCTCCCTGGAGCTGTGTGGCATCACCATTAAGTGCTGCCTCCACTCGTTAAGTTCAAGTTCATTGTCATCTGATTGTGTGTGTATATATATATAGAACATAGAACAATACAGCACAGTACAGGCCATTCAGCCCACAATGTTGTGCCGACCCTTAAACCCTGCCTCTCATATAACCCTCCACCTTAAATATACATATAACCAAATGAAACAATGTTCCTCGGGACCACAGTGCACCCACAATACATATATCACACACAGTCAGTACTTAAACCAGAATATTATAGTATAAATAAGTTAATAAAATATAATTCAAATTACATAGTAAAGTGCATCATAGGTAAACGGTAAACAATTAACAGTAAATAGCTCAGTGTCCCGGGGACTCATTAGTCTGACAGTGTGAGGGAAGAAGCTGTTACCCCATCTGGAAGTCCCAGTCCTGATGCTCCTGTACCACCTTCCTGATGGTGGTGGGTTAATGAGATTGTGGGATGGATGGTAGGGATCCTCAACAATGCTTTGGGGCCCTTGGTCTCTAATGTTCCTGGTAAATGTCACAAATAGAGGTGAGGCAGACCCCAGTGATGCTCTTGGTGGTTTTTACTGTCCCCTCGGTAGAACTTACTTGGGCTCCAATGTCTCACTGTTTCCATACCACACAATGAGGCAACTCAACTGGCACTCTGTATGTACTCCTGTAGAAAGTTGTTAGAATGGGGATAGGAGACTTGCACACCTCAATTTCCTCAGTAGACGCTGCTTGACTAGTGAGAAGGTGTTGTGGGTCGAGGTTAGATTGACTGTTATGTGCACAGCAAGCATAAGTACTCCTGCTTGAGTACTGTTGAGGGAGTACGGCCGACCTGGAGGAAGCAACAGTCGCTGAACCTCTGGCACAGATTCTGGCCCTCTTGCACAGAAGTGTAGGGAACGGAAGAGGATGGCAGCAGTGATAGGGGACTCTATAGTTAGGGGGTCAGGCAGGCGATTCTGAGGATGCAGGAAAGAAACGCGGATGGTAGTTTGCCTCCCAGGTACCAGTGTCTGGGATGTTTCTGATCGCGTCCACAATATCCTGAAGAGGGAAGGAGAACAGCCAGAGGTCATGGTACATATTGGTACCAATGACATAGGTAAGAAAAGGTCCAGAAAACAGACTACAGGGAATTAGGAAGGAAGTTGAGAAGTAGGACCACAAAGGTAGTAATCTTGAGATTACTGTCTGTGCCACGTGGCAGTGAGTATAGGAATAGAATGAGGTGGAGGATAAATGCATGGCTGAGGGATTGGAGCAGGTGGCAGAGATACAGGTTTCTGGATCATTGGGAACTCTTCTGGGGCAGGCTTGACCTGCACAAAAAGGACGGGGTGCACTTGAATCCCAGGGGGACCAATATTGTGGCGGGAAGGTTTGCTAAGGCTATTGAGGAGAGTTTAAACTAGAATTGCTGGGGGTGGGAACTGAACAGAAGAGACGGAGGAAGAGGTGGTTGGCTCACAAATAGAGAAAGCTTGAAGACAGTACTAGAGGGAGGATAGGCAGGTGATAGAGAAGGGACTCACTCAGATTGATGGTTTGAGATGTATCTATTTTAATGCAAGGAGTATTATGAACAAAGTGGATGAGCTTAAAGCATGAATCAGTACTTGGAGCTAAGATGTTGTGGTCATTACAGAGACTTGGATGGCTTAGGGGCAGGAATGAATAGATAGATAGATAGATAGATAGATAGATAGATACTTTATTCATCCCCATGGGGAAATTCAACATTTTTTCCAATGTCCCATACACTTGTTGTAGCAAAAACTCATTACATACAATACTTAACTCAGTAATAATATGATATGCATCTAAATCACTAACTCAAAAAGCATTAATACTAGCTTTAAAAAAGTTCTTAAGTCCTGGCAGTTGAATTGTAAAGCCTAATGGCATTGGGGAGTATTGACCTCTTCATCCTGTCTGAGGAGCATTGCATCGACAGTAACCTGTCGCTGAAACTGCTTCTCTGTCTCTGGATGGTGCTATGTAGAGGATGTTCGGGGTTTTCCATAATTGACCGTAGCCTACTCAGCGCCCTTCGCTCAGCTACCGATGTTAAACTCTCCAGTACTTTGCCCACGACAGAGCCCGCCTTCCTTATCAGCTTATTAAGACGTGAGGCGTCCTTCTTCTTAATGCTTCCTCCCCAACACGCCACCACAAAGAAGAGGGCGCTCTCAACAACTGACCTATAGAACATCTTCAGCATCTCACTGCAGACATTGAATGACGCCAACCTTCTAAGGAAGTACAGTTGACTCTGTGCCTTCCTGCACAAGGCATCTGTGTTGGCAGTCCAGTCTAGCTTCTCGTCCAACTGTACTCCCAGATAGGGAGACAGATTCTGGAAAGGTGTAATAATACACCTATTGCCGTGGCGGGAGATTTTAATTTCCCAAATATTGATTGACGTCTCCCTAGAGCAGTGGTTCCCAACCTTTTTTTGGCCATGCCCCACCTAATCACCTCTAAAATCCTGATGCCCCCTGTGGTGATATATAATTCTTATTATTCAAAAAGTGAACTCCTATTCACCTGGAGGAAGCCTAAAAGACCATTAACTTGGTTTAAACAAGCTTCCAAAGAACATGGCATTCATGAAAGAGAAAAATAAAAGAACCAAAGGACTGTTAAAGTTCTGAGGAAGAAATTACTAAGAAATTGTAAAAAAAAGAACAATAAGTGATATTAAAATAATAATAATAATAATAAATAAATAAAACAATGCCGATTCGTTTCTACAGCATACAAAGACAGATACACCGTTTAAAAGAGATGACGCAATGTACACACCTTCACACCACCAAGAACCGAAAGCTACTGCAAAAAGCAGCATTGGCGCGACCTCGTACGAGTTTCTTACGCGCTTGGACTTGTTCATTCGTTCCTTCCTACATCAGTCAATTCATTAATTTAATTATGAAAGCCATTTGATGGTTGTAATGATGGTGATACACTATATATACAGTACATATGCAATTACACATGTACATACACAAGTATTTTATGTATGCATACTGTATATACACATATGTATTAACTGGCACACACACTCATACTCACACAGACTTACTAGAAAAAATCACTGTTAATAACTCATTCTCGAATTGCCCCCCTTAAAAATCAAATTACCCCCCTGTGGGGCGTACGCCCCACGTTGGGAACCACTGCCCTAGAGCAAGGGGTTTAGAAGGGTTGGAGTTTGTTAGGTATATTCAAGAAGATTTCTTGACACAATGTGTAGGTAAACCTACAAGAGGAGATGCTATACTTGATCTGATATTTGGAAATGAACCTGGTCAGGTGTCAGATCTCTCAGTGGGGGGGGGGGCGGTATTTTGGAGATAGTGATAACAATTCTACCTCCTTTACCACAACATTGGAGAGGGATAGGAACAGACAAGTTAGGAAAGCATTTAATAGGAGTAAGGGGAAATATGAGGCTATCAGGCAGGAACTTGGAAGCATAAATTGGGAACAGATGTTCTCAGGGAAATGTATGGAAGAAATGTGGCAAATGTTCATGGAGTTCTGCATAGATACATTCCAATGAGATAGGGAAAGGATGGCAGGGTACAGGAACCATGGTGTACAAATGCTGTTGTAAATCTAGTCAAGAAGAACAAAGAAGTTTATGAAAGGTTAAAAAAAACTAAGTAATGATAGAGATCTAGAAGATCATAAGACTAGCAGGAAAGAGCTTAAGAATGAAATCAGGAGAGACAGAAGGGGCTAAGAGAAGGCCTTAGCGGACAGGATTAAGGAAAACCCCAAGGCATTCTACAAGTGTGTGAAGAGAAAGAGGATAAATTGTGAGAGAATAGGACCAATCAAGTGTGACAGTGGAAAAGTGTGTATGGAACCGCAGGAGATAGCAAAGGAACTTAATGAGTACATTGCTTCAGTATTCACCACGGAAAAGGACTTTGGCATTTGTAGGGATGACATATGGTGGACTGAAATATTTTAGCATTTAAACAGTAAGTTAGAGGATGTGCTGGAGCTTTTGGAAAGCATCAAGTTGGATAAGTCATCGCGACTGGACAAGATATACCCCAGGCTCCTGTGGGAGGCGAGGGAAGAAATTGCTGAGTCTCTGGCGATGATCTTTGCATCATCAGTGGGGATGGGAGAGGTTCTGGAGGATTGGAGGGTTGTGGATGTTATTCAAGAAAGGGAGTAGAGATAGCCCAGGAAATTATAGACCTGTGAGTCTTACTTTGTTGTTTGGTAAGTTAATAGAGAAGATCCTGAGAGGCAGGATTAATGGACATTTGGAGAGGCATAATATGATTAGGAATAGTCAGCTTAGCTTTGTCAAAGGCAGGTCATGCCTTACGAGGCCGATTGAATTTTTTGAGGATGTGACCTATGTTCCCTCTAAGCTGTGCGTGTGTGTACGCGCACTCACGTTTTTCAACCAGTGCACAAAGGAAATGAATGTGCGCACAAAAGGTTAGTTACCTAAAATAATGTAGTCATTAGTAATTATACTTATTGAAAATAATCTTTCAGCTAAATGTTTCTGTTAACTAGTTAGTCCATTTTTCAAATACCACAGTGCACGTCACTAATTTACGTCATCTCACCTTTCCTATTCCGGTTTGTACAGCTGCATTGTGGCAGCAGCCATCTTTGGCAGAAAGATGTATCGTAAACTTTACAAACTTTACATATCGTAAAGTTTACAAAGATCTGTTTCAAATCCTGTAGATAGCTTACTAAGTTTTTATTGAAAAAATATTGATTCACTATGTCGAATTCAAAAGAAGCGAAGCACAAAATAACTGCAAATTTGTTTAAAGTTGAATAGCTTAACAAAATAGTAGAAACTGCTACACCGAAAGCTCATGAGGTCATGAACATTTGGCTACGAGAAATATTTATGTATGATTCGGAAACTGGAGTTATTTGTTTGTATTGTTGTGATGCGAAAGTTGCTGGAGAATTTACTAGTGGAAAGAAGTGGGATGATATTTGGAAACTTGACTTTTTGAAGCATTTTTTGGCAAGTAAATTGTCTTCAAAATGAACAGTTTTGCGACATTGCACAGTTGATGGACATTGGGGAAACCTTTCTTGCATCTAGTGTGGACTGTAAGCAAGGTTTTAGCCAAATGAATTAACTCAAAAACAAGCTGAAAAACTATTTAGGTGAATGGCATTTGGATATGTTAATGAAAAGCAAAAGTTATCAATTGGATGGAAGTTCTATTAGTCTAGATAGAGTTTACAAAGAATGGGTAAATGCCAAAGAAAGGAGAGAGAAAAGATAACTGAGATACTTAAATATATATGTTATTTTGTTGTTATTCTGTACAGTTTTATGTCAAATATTTTGTAAACCTACATAAACTGTGCCATGTGTGCATTCAGTACACACATACTTTCGTCATAGGAAAAAAAATTGCACAACATAATATTTTTGTGCACACTGACTACTAAAAATTAGAGGGAACATTGAATGTGACTAAACACATTGATGAAGGTAGAACAGTAGATGTAGTGTATATGGATTTCAGCAAGGCATTTGATCAGGTACCCATGCAAGGCTTATTGAGAAAGTAAGGAGGCAAGGGATCCAAGGGGACATTGCTCTGTGGATCCAGAATTGGCTTGCCCACGGAAGGCAAAGAGCGGTTGTAGATGGGTCATATTCTGCATGGAGGTCGGTGACCAGTGGTGTGCCTCAGGGATCTGTTCTGGGACCCCTTCTCTTTTTATAAATGTGATTTTTATAAATGACCTGGATGAGGAACTGGAGAGATGGGTTGGTATACTTGCTGATGACACAGAGGTTGAGTGTGTTGTGGATAGTGTGGAGGACTGTCAGAGGTTACAGAAGGACATTGATAGGATGCAAAACTGGGCTGAGAAATGGCAGATACAGTTCAACCCAATGTGAAGTGGTTCATTTTGGTAGGTCAAATATGATGGCAGAATATAGTATTAATGGTAAGACTCTTGGTTGTGTGGAGGATCAGAGGGATCTTGGGGTCTGAGTCCATAGGACACACAAAGTTGCTGCGCAGGTTGACTCTATGGTTAAGAAGGCATATAGTGCATTGGCCTTAATCAATTGTAGGATTGAGTTTAGGAGCCAAGAGGTAATGTTGCAGCTATATAGGACCCTGGTCAGACCCCACTTGGAGTACTGTGCTCAGTTCTGGTCGCCTCACTAAATGAAGGACGTGGAAACCATAGAAAGGGTACAGAGGACATTTACAAAGCTGTTGACTGGATTGGGGGGTATGCCTTATGAGAATAGGCTGAGTGAACTCAGCTTTTTCTCCTTGGAGTGACAGAAGATGCGAGGTGACCTGATAGAGGTGTATGAGATGATGAGCCAGCGACCTGTAGTCCCCTATACCCCTACCATCCATGTACCTTTCCATGCTTCTCTCAAACATTGAAATTGGGCTTGCATGCACCATTTGCACTGCCAGCTTGTTCCCCTCAAGGTCCACTTAAATTTTTCACCTTTCACCCTTAACACATGATCTCTAGTTTTAGACCGAACCAAATTCAGTGGAAAAAACATACTTGCATTAACCCTACCACTATCCCTCATGATTTTCTCTACTTCTGTCAAATCTCCTCTCAATCGTCTATGTTCCAAGGAATAAAGTTCTAACCTATTCAATTTTTCCTGATAACTCAGGCCCTCCAGACCTGGAAACAGCCCTGTAAATTTTCTCTGTGCTCTTTCAACCTTATTTACATCTTTCCTGAAGGTGGATGACCAAAATACTCCACACAATACTCCAAATTATGCCTCACCAACATCTTATATAACATCAACATAACTTCCCATCTCTTGCACTTAATACTTTGATTTATGAAGGCCAACATGCCAAAAGTTTTCTTTACAACCCTATCTACCTGCGACACCACCTTCAGTGATCTTAATCTTTTTTATGCATTTTTGTCACTTCTATGCTTACCTTAGAATTCCTTACCTTAGAAATTACCTAGGGTTACCCATAGCCCTCTATTTTTCTAAGTTCCATGTACCCATCCAGAGACTCTTAAAAGACCCTGTCGCATCCCTCTCCGCCACCGTTGCCGGCAGCCTATTCCACACACTCACCCCTCTCTGCATAAAAAAACTTACTCCTGATATCTCCTCTGTACCCACTTCTAAGCACCTTAAAACTGTGCCCTCTCATGCTAGCCATTTCAACCCTTGGAAGAAGCCTCTGACTATCCATATGATCAATGCTTCTCATCATCTCATACACCTCTATCAGGTCACCTCGCATCTTCTGTCACTCCAAGGAGAAAAAGCTGAGTTCACTCAACCTATTCTCATAAGGCATACCCCCCAATCCAGTCAACAGCTTTGTAAATGTCCTCTGTACCCTTTCTATGGTTTCCACGTCCTTCATTTAGTGAGGCGACCAGAACTGAGCACAGTACTCCAAGTGGGGTCTGACCAGGGTCCTATTTGGCGCAACATTACCTAGGGCAGGTCGCTGGCTGGAGGCAGTTTAAATGGTTTGGCACAGACTAGATAGCCAGAGCGGCTTGTTATGTGCTGTACTTTTCTATGACTCTCTAATGAAATTTTAAGCAGAAATTAATTTTTCAAATAAAAGCCTTTTAACTCAATTTCAACAAGACCAAAGAATTGATTTTGGGCTTCGGGAAGAGAAAGTCAGGGGTACACGCCAGTTCTCAGTGAGGGGTCAGCAGTTGAAAAGGTGAGCAGCTTCAAGTTGTTGGGTGTCAACAGCTTAGAGAATCTATGAAATTATGAAGAATGCACACCAGCAGATCTATTTCATTGGGAGTTTGAGGAGATTTGGTGTGCCACTAAAACCGCTATCAAATTTCTATAGAGGTACCGTGGAGAGCATTTTGGTATTACCGCCTGGTCTCTATCTCTACTCTATCTAGGCCTTTCAATATTTGATAGGCTTCAATGTGATCCCCCCCCTCATTCTTTTATACTCCGGAGAGTACAGGCCAAAACCATATATCTAAATGGTCCAAGGTTTATTTAATAAATTTATTGAATTTAATTGGAATTTTAATTTTATTTCCATGGTGTTTCTTTCTTTCATGGCTGTCTATGGGAAAATGAATCTCAGGGTTGTATACTGCATACGTACTTTGATAATAAATGTACTTTGAATCTTTGAATCTTGAATCTTCCAGTATGCCCTTTTCCTGTCATTGCTGGTTAGAACTAAACTGTGAGATCTTTTATGTTCAGAGTGAAGCATTCCAAAAATTGAAAGGCCTAGATAGATTTATTTATTTAATTAATTATTCTGAGACACAGTGCAGAATAGACCCTTCTGGTCCTTCGAGCTGCGCCGCCAGCAAGCCCCGATTTAACCCTAGCCTAATCACGTGACAATTTACAATAACCAAATATTCTAATACCTGGTACATCTTTGGACTGTGGGTAGAAACCGGAGCATCTGGAGAAAACCTATGCATTCCATAGAGAGGACCGAGAGACTCCGTACAGAGGATGCCAGGAATGAATTCTGTACTCCAACGCCCTGAGCTGTAATAGGGTCATACTAACCACTACACTACTGTGGCAGCCCAATTGGATTGCACGAGAGGAGGGTGTTTCCTATATCGGGGGAATCTAGGTCCAGAATATAAGGATGTGCCTTTAGAACAGAGGTGAAGAAGGAATTCTTCAGCCAGAAGGTGATGAATCTGTAGAGTTCATTACTACAGTCGGCTGTCGAGGCCTCCGCTCTTTCTAAGTTGCATGGTTGCACAGTAACTGAAATGCCTCCGCGCACATTACCTTTGTTGTCACACAGCTGTACAGGCTGAATATTCATAATATGCATATTACAATAAAGAACATTTAAGGTGCTGTGCAATTTTCAGGCCATGTAAAATTTTCCTCCTCAGAGCAGTAGCTGGTCTGCACAGTTATATAAAAAAAAATCACAGGGAGAGTTGGTGGAGGACAAGTCATTGGGTATACTCAAAGCAAAAGTTGATAGGTTCTTGATTAGTAAGGGTGTCAAAGGTTATGGGTGAAGATAGGAGAATGGGGTTGAGTGAGATAATAAGTCAGGCATGATGCAATGGTGGAGCACACTGGATAGTCTGAACGACCTAATTCTGCTGCTATGTCTTATGATTACATCAGTAGGTTGTGTTCCGTAAAAAATTCTCCTACAAACTTCTCAACTCTACCAGCCCTTACAAGTCTATATAGGGCATTAATAAGGGTCCTTATTCACTGCTGTGAACTACTTAAACCTGAGGAATTAACATGCTTTAGTGTTGAGGTCACTGAATGACATCATTCCCATTTGGTCAGTATGAGTTAGTGCCTTTCCTCGGTGGGGGCGAGTGTGATAGAGAAAACCCTTGGAAAAGTTAGATTTTAATCTACAGCTGTGCACTGAACCACCCAAACCACCCCCTCCACCCTCCCTATCACCCCCCTCAATGTATGGACACATTGCTGTGTCAGAGACCAGAAACAATTTACACTCTGTGGGTTTCATGTGACCTCATGCTGACGCAAAAGACCAAAAGAGATTGGCCCGCAATGATGTGACCATTTGTAAAATATTTCATTAAAGCCCAATTAACTTCCAGCACATTTCTTTATTTTCACTAATAACAAACATTACTTTCTAGCGAGCAGCCTGTGTTATTATTTTCCTTTTGGTAAATATATAAATCTTTTCCTCTTTCTACAGCATATTAAGTTGCCTCCAGGGTACATTAAGGGTCCTGGTGCAGTATGAATCACTGGTCAGAGTGAATCATAAGGCAGCTGAGTAAATTCTGCCCAAATACCCCTGAAGGTGTATGAAAAACCCTTCAGCAAATTTTATTGACCTGCCTGTAAAGGATTGAAGAAGACGAAGGCTGCCTAACAGCTGGGCCCAGTGTGGACCATAACTGCATGAACCATTAACTTCTCAAACCATTTCGAAGACTGTCTGTTAGTTCTGGCAAGAAGACTCAAATTAATTGTCGTGTGCACAAGTCTGGTGTGGTGCAGGTACAATGAAAAGCTTGCTTATGGCAGCATCACAGGCACTTAAGTTCAGGCATTTACACACAGAACAGAAATTATACATCAATTATCCAAGAGAAAAAAAGACTGTGCAAAATCAGGCATTAGAATGTAACTATACCCTCCACCCTTTCTCTGCTTTCCAGAGGGAGTCCTCTCTTCGCGACTCCCTTGTCTTCTCGGCATTCCACACTGATCTTCTTCCAAGCACTGATCCCTGCAACACACTCAAAATGCTGCAAGAACTCAGCAGGTCTGGTAGCATCTATGGAGAGGAATAACCAGTCAACATTTTGGCCAAAACTGCTTAGTAGTATTTAGTCCTGCAGCCGTGCTAAGAGTTACACGTGCACCTACACTTTCTGCGTCACCACCATTCAAAGCCCTACACAATCCTTCTAGGTGAGGCAGCCCTTCACACATGAATCCAATGGTATTATTTATTGCATTTGGTGCTCCTGGTGCAGACTCTTATATACCAGTGAGACCCAGCACTGATTGGGGGACTGTTTTGTCGAACACCTGCACTCCATCACCCAGTGGCCACCAATTTTAATACCACTTCCCATTCCATACTGACATATCTGCCCTTGACCTCCTCTACTGTCAAGATGAGGCCAAACACAGATTAAAGGAACAGGCAACACACATATATTATGTTTTGATAGATTCCAAACTGATGGCAATAGCATTGATTTCTCTAACTTCCGTAACCACACCCCGACTGATTCTCGCTCTCTCCAACCTCTTTGTTTTCCTTTATCCCTTTGGTAAAAGTTCAAAGTAAGTTTGTTCTCAAAGTATGTGTATATCACCATATGCAACCCTGAGATTCATTTTCTTGTGTACATTCAAATCAAATACAAGAAACACAATAGAATTAATGTATGACCGCACACAAGATGGACAAACATCCAATGTGTAAAAGTCAACAAACCGTAAGTACAAAAAAAAAGAAAAAAATAATAACATAAATAAAGAAATAAGCAATAAATATTCAGAATATGAGACAAAGATTTCTTGAAAGTGAGTCCATAGATTGTAGGAACAGTTTAGTGGTGGGCTGAATGAAGTTGAGCGATGTTATCCGCACTGGTTCAAGAGCCTGATGGCTGAGAGTTAATAACTGTTCCTGAACTGGGTGGTGTAGACTCTAAGGCGCCTTTAACTTCTTCCTGTTGGCAGCAGCAAGAAGTGAGCATAGTATGTTTTGGGAGGGTCCTCAATGACAGATGCTGCTTTCCTGAGACAGCGCTCCTCATTACACCTCTTTCCACTCCCCCACCCCCACAAGAGTCTTGTTGAAGGGTCCTGGCCTGAAGCACCAATTGTTTATTCCGCTGTATCAATGCTGCCTGACCTGCTGCGTTCCTCCAGCATTCTGTGTGTATTGCTACCGTAAGAGACATGTTCACGGTGGTACAAGAAGTGGTCAGTAGTGTTCTGTTGCTGAGGTAAGGCTAGGTTTGTGCAGGTTTGTTCAGGAAGCTGATGTTTATCAGAAAGTAGCTGGTTGTGAACCTTATAAATGTGGAAATTTCCAGAAATCCCACTCAAAAAACATTAGATAGTCAGAATTTACACACAACCTTTGGGACATCTAACCTCTGCATAATTTCACAATAAGGTTTATCATGTCTGCGGGATGGGCACAATTCAGATCCCAGATCCCAGTGGACCTGAGTGAACTATCACCAGATTTTGCTCTCTCCCTTTGGCCTATATCTTTCTTGGTTCCAAATGTTTATATAACATTTCTTGCAATTCTGTGGGATTTCAACCCGCCATCTGCTTTTGCCAAGCAAGTGGCTTAGATTGTAAAGGTAATTATTTTCTTTCGATCAGTAGCCAACAAAAATTTATATCGTGCTTTTCTTTGACCTAAAACATTTCAAGATGGTGTGCAAGAGCATTTGAGGCAAATATTGACAGCAAGCCACAAAAAGAGATGTCAGGACAGGCACCCAAAAATTTGGGTGAAGAGATTGGATTGAAGAACCATCTTAACGTAGCACAAGGATTATTGGGGACTCGAGTCACCCCAACCACAAACTGTTCCAGCTGCTACCATCTGAGAAACGATACCACAACATAAAAAAGCCAGGACCAACAGGCTCCGGGACAGCTTCTTCCACCAGGCCATCAGACTGATTAGTTCATGCTGATGCAATTTTGCTGCTGTTATATTGACTGTTCTGTTGTACAGGCTATTTATTATAAATTACTATAAATTGCACATTGCTCATTTTAGAATGAGACGTAATGTAAAGATTTTTAATCCTCATAGGACATAAGTAATAAAGGCAATTCAATTCAATTCAAAATTCATAGTCATAGAGCACTACAGCACTGAAAAAGGTACTTCAGCTTATCTACTTTGTGCCAAACTATTATTCTTCCTAGTCCCATCGACCTGCACCTGGACCATAGCCCTCTATGTCCCTCCCATCCATGTACTTATCAAAGTTTCTCTTAAATTTTGAAATTGAACCCACATCCAACACTTCTGTTTGTTCCACTGGCTTACCACCCTCTGAGCAAAGAAGCTCCCCTTCCTGTCCCCTTCGACTTTTCACCTTTCAACCTTAACCCATGACCTCAAGCAGCCAATGTTGGTTCGATCGCATCAAAATGGGTCTACGATAGATCTTCACAGATGAATACACCCAGGAACTTGAACTTCCTCACCCTTTTAACTGCTGGCCTGTTGATGACGACGGGTGCGTGTTCTCCAGACACAATGTAGTTGTTGTTGTGACACCACTCAGCCAGCAGATGTTGCACTCTATTGTTCTATGACAGACAGACAGACAGACATACTTTATTGATCTTGATGGAAATTGGGTTTCGTTACAGTCGCACCAACCAAGAAAAGTGTAGAAATATAGCAATATAAAACCATAAATAATTAAATAATAATAAGTAAATTATGGCAAGTGGAAATTAGTCCAGGACCAGCCTATTGGCTCAGGGTGTCTGACACTCCGAGGGAGGAGTTGTAAAGTTTGATGGCCACAGGTAGGAATGACTTCCTACGATGCTCAGTGTTGCATCTCGGTGGAATGAGTCTCTGGCTGAATGTACTCCTGTGCCTAACCAGTACATTATGGAGTGGATGGGAGTCACTGTCCAAGATGGCATGCAACTTGGACAGCATCCTCTTTTCAGACACCACCGTCAGAAAGTCCAGTTCCACCCCCACAACATCACTGGCCTTACAAATGAGTTTGTTGATTCTCTTTGTGATGTGTGGGGCATGTTTTATGCAGAGAGTGGTGGGTGCCTGTAACAGACTGCCAGGAGTACTATTGGTGGTACTACTGGCCTGTCCTGAGCTGGTTTCAGTGTACCGATCTATCTTGAGCGATCCGGTGTGTCCATTCTATTTAGACGTGGTCAGAGTGTATTTGTCTGTCCTGAGTTAGTCCATCTATGTCAGTCTATTCTGAGGTGGTCACAGTGGAGTAGTCTATCTTTCCCTGGACAGCGTAAACCTCTCTTCTTAAACTGACTAGCAACGCAAAAAGAAACAGTTTCTGCTATTCAACTTTAACTAGTCTTCAGCAGCCAGAATGGCTGATTGTAATGAACCATGGCAGCTATAGAATTTAACTTAAACGCACTAATTAAAACACAAAATTACATTTTTTTAAAAAGTAATTTGGAAATAGATTGCCATAGAGAACTCTTCTTATTCACTGTGGTCCTCCAGGACCAAAATGAACTGGTTGTTAGCTTCCTCCTGAAATGGCTTAGTTAAACAGCAAACACACCCCTCCAGTCAACATCCAGAATGCATCTTAAACATTGCTGTTGCTGCAGTGTGCACAGAAAGATCCAACAAGAAGTGATGTGACTATGACTCACAATCACAATATCGTAGCTTGGTAGCATAGTGTTAGTGTAACACTATTCACTTCAGCTGTGGAGCTGAAGCTTTTGGGAATATTTAAGGCAGAGGTTGATAGATTGTTGATAAGCCAGGGGATGAAGGGATACAGGGAGAAGGCAGGAAACTGGAGCTAAGAGGGAACTGGATCAGCCATAATGAAATAGCAGAGGAGAACTGATAGGCCAAATGGCCTAATTCAATTCCTATATCTTAAGGTCCATTGTGGTCTATTACAGCATCAGAGACTGGCGTTCAATCTCCACCATTGACTCTAAGGATTTTGTACGTTCTCCTCATGACAGCGTGTGTTTCCTCTGCGTGCTCCAGCTCCCTCCCATATCTCAAAGATGTGGGGGTCAGTAGGTTAATTGGTCACATGGGTGGAAAGGAACGCGCTTCTATTTGGAGGCTGTGCTGTCTGGTCCTAAACTTACGATGCAAAATATCCTCTATACATCCGCTCTATCTAGGCCATTCAATATTTAATGGGTTTCAATGAGATCCCCTTAATTTTTTTTAAAGGAAAACGAATGTAGGCCTAGAGCAATCAAACACTCCCCATACAAATTGTTAACCTTTTCATTCCTGAGATTATTCTTGTGAACCTCCTCTGGACCCTCTGAGGTACATTTAGTAGTGTAAAGAACAATATCACTCACACATATACTGCGGCACCATTGTCCCTCATGTACTCCCTAAAGTGATACCCTTTTTTTGTTTGAGGGGCTTTCCCACCAGATTCTGTCCCTCCATGTGTGGTTGCAGAAGAAATCTTGACTGTGATCCTTCCCCACAGCACCTCAGCATTGTCTGACCAGAGCTTCAGGACATCTCTCAGCATGTAGACTTGCGGCCTGGATTGGCCTAGTCTGCAGCCATCTTGCTAGATTGTTTTTCAATTTCATGATAGAGTATATTCATGATTTAAATAAAAATATAGACATATTGCTGAAACATGATATTTTATATTCGAAGGAGAGAGGAGAAAATGTCCTTCAGTTCATCATCTTTTCCACCTCTAATGATACAGCACATTCCACTCGACCACACTAAACACTAGACTAGAACTTGGAAGTGGAGGATAGAATTATAACATGCATCCTTTCTTCAAAGTTCAAAGTAAATGTCATTATCCAAGTCCATTTATGTCAATATATACAACCCTGAGGTTCATTTTCTTGAGGTCGTACTCAATAAATCTGTAGAATAATGACCATAACAAAATCAATGAAAGACTGCTCAATTATAATGTTCAACCAGAGTCCAGAAGACTTCAAACTATGCAGTACAAAAAGAAGAAATAATAGTAATAAATAAATAATCAATAAATATAGAGAACATGTGATGAAGTGGTCTAGTATGTTGGAAGCTCTGGTGCTACAGGTTATATATTGATGGTAATTGGGCAGGGTTTTCTTCAAACAATCCTGGTTGAAGTCTCCAACTATGATTTGAAATGCATCTGGATGGACATTTTCTTGTTTGGAGATGGCAGTATTGTGAGCGCTTGATTATAGTTGGCCACTGGTGGTATGTGTGTTCCTATTGTGACATTGGCTGAGCCATGATTGAAACCCTTGGGTAAATGAGTTGACAACTGTTTAGAAAAAAAATGTAAGTCACAGCATAATTTATTCAAATGAGTTTGGCTGAGTTTAAATTTTGATTTGGCATGCTGCCTGTGGCACTGAGTCAGCTTTAACAACATACCTACAGTTCTCATTGAAATTTCTAGATGATGATTCAATGCAAAATAAATATAAGGACAGTTTTAAAAAGTAGGCCAGGAAGAACTGAAGGAAGGGGGAAGGGGGTTGGGATTGGGTTACTTTGATAGGCAATTGGCTTCCTGGCTGCATCTTGCTATTGGTCACTTTTATTTAAATTATTACTCATGACTTGTGCCAAAAATCAAGGACCCGAGAAACCCACGCTGACGTCATGACAAGTTAATAAATATTTATTATTGAGGGGGTAGATGCGGTGAAGCCAGAAAGATAAACTCCTTTCACATTTGCACTTCACTTCTCCTCATCAAATGACACAATCCATGCCTGAAAGCAACAAGACACAGAATACATTCAGCCAAAAAGTTAAAAAAAAATGCTGAGGGTGGAAATTTGTAATAAAAATAGAAAATGCTATAAACACTCAGCAGGACAGTCAGCATCTGTGGAGAGAGAAACAATAAATGTTTCAAGTCTGGGACTCTCCCAGTGTGTCCTGGAACTGAAATGTTAACTCTTTCCTGTGACAACATTCAGGAAGGGCCGAATAATCAACAGTTAACACTTATGGGCAGAGACTGGAAAGGCTGTACACTTTTTCCCTGCTGTGAGGAAAGCTGAAGGGTGATCCAATGAGGTGCATAAGATTTTTTTAAACTTCTAATTTAGAGATACAGCACAGTCCAACAATCCGCACTGTCTAATTACACTAATGTGATGAATTAATCTTCTAACCTGTACATCTGAACCCATTCAGGAGCAGTGATTACCCTTGAGTCATCAGGTTTTTGAAACAAGCGGAATAACATCATTAAACTTCACTTGCCCCATCATTGAAATGTTCCCCACACCAATGGACTCACTTTCAAGGACTCTTCATCTCATGTTCTTGATATTTATTGCTTGTTTGTTTACTATTATTATTTCTTTTTTTGTATTTGCAGTTTGTTATCTTCTGCACATTGGCTGAATGCTCTAGTTGGGTGATTTTTCATTGACTCAGTTATAGGTTACCAATCTATAGACTTACTGAGTATGCCCACAATTAAATGAATCTCAGGGTTGTATATGGTGACATATATATGTACTTTGATAATAAATTTACTTTGAACTTTGAACATCTTTGGATTGTGGGAGGAAACCAGAGGAAACACGCGCATTCACGGGAAGAAAATACAAACTCCTTAAGGAAAACAGCGGGAATGGAACATTCTACAGGGGTAGTACTGAGAGCATCCTGAGCAGCTGCATCACTGCCTGCTTCAGAAATTGCACCATCTCGGATCGCAAGACCCTGCAGCGGATAGTGAGGTCAGCTGAGAAGATCATCGGGGTCTCTCTTCCCGCCATCACGCACATTTACACTACACACTGCATCTGCAAAGGAAACAGCATTATGAAGGACCCCATGCACCCCTCATAGAATCTCTTCTCCCTCCTGCCATCTGGGAAAAGGCACTGAAGCATCCGGGCTCTCATGACCAGACTATGTAACAGTTTCTTCCCCCAAGCTATCAGACTCCTCCATACCCAGAGCCTGGACTGACACCTTGCCCTATTGTCCTGTTTATTATTTATTGTAATGCCTGCATTGTTTTTGTGCACTTTATACAGTTCAGTGTAGGTCTGTAGTCTAGTGTATCTTTCTCTGTGTTGTCTTTTTACGTAGTTCAGTCTAGTTTTTGTACTGTGTCATGTAACACCATGGTCCTGAAAAATGTTGTCTCATTTTTACTATGTACTGTACCAGCAGTTATGGTCGAAATGACAATAAAAGTGACTTGACTTGACTTGACTAGTGGCTGGCGCTGTAAAGTGATACACTAACCGCTATGCTACCATGCTGATCATGAGATGCTAGATTAGGTAAATAATCAAAATCTTTTTGAAGGAGAGGTAGGAGATTTAAAGTGGATTTGGGGGTTAGGCTTGACTGAGATCTGATAGAGGTTTATAAAATTACGAGAGGCATAGATAGAGTAGAGAGACAGTATCTTTATCCCAGGGTTGAAATGTCAATACAACGGGCATGCATTTAAGGTGAAAGAGGGAAATAGAAATAAAGTGTAGCATGTAGAACATTTCAGCACAGTAGAGACCCTTCAGCCCATGATGTGGTGCTGAATTTTTAACCTACTCTAAGATCAATCGAAATCTTCACTCCCGCATCATCATCATCATCATTGTGTGTTGTGTTGTATGACATGGGTAATCATGGTCTTATGACCATAATTGTTCTTGCCAATTTTTTCTACAAAAGTGGTTTGCCATCTCCCTTCTTCTGGGCAGTGCCTTTATAAGATGGGTGACCCCAGCTATTTTCAATACTCTTCAGAGATTGTCTGCCTGGCATCAGTGGATGGTCACGTAACCAGGACTTGTGAAATGCACCAGCTGCTCACGTGACCCTGATCAGGGGGCTAAGCAGGTGCTACACTTTGACCAAGGGTGACCTGCATAGCCCTACATTTTTCTTTCACCTGTGTACTTATCTAAGTCTCTTAACTACCTGTAATGTATTTGACTCAACCCCCACCCCTGAGAGCGTGTTCCATGTACCCACCACGTTCTGTGCCTCTGATATTCTCCCTATACTTTCCTCCAAACTTATTAAGATCATGCTCCCCTGGGGGAAAAAATCTCTGCCAATCCACTTGGTCTATGCCTCTTATCACCTGTGATCTTTTCAGCTGTCAAGTCTCCCCTCATCTCTTTTGTTCTAGAGAGAAAAGCTCAGGGCAATTTTTTTTTCCACAGAGAGTGATGGGTGCCTGGAACGTACTTCTAGGGGTAAATGCAATAGAGACGTTCAAGATGCTGTTAAGAACATCTAAGGAAATGAAAGGACATGGCCATTGAGTAGGCAGAAGCGATAAGTTTAGTTGTGCATTTGATTTCTAAATTTAGTTAATCACAACATTGTGGACTGAAGAGCCTGTTCCTGTGCTGTTCTGTACTATGTTCTATGTTTTAAATGACCATAAGATCATACGATCCTAAGACCATAAGATATAGGAACAGAATTAAGCCACTTAGACCATTGAATCTGCTCTGCCTGTTCATCATGACTAATCCAATTTTCCTCTCAGCGTCAATATCCTGCTTTCTCTGTATATCCCTTCATGCCCTAACCAGCAAGGAATCGAGCAACCTCTGCCTTAAATAAACATAAAGACATGGCCTCCACAGCTGCCTGTGACAAAGAATTCTACAGATTCATCATTCTCTGCCTAAAGAAATTACTCCTCATCTCTGTTCTAAAGGGGCGCCCCTCTATTTTGAGGTGTCCTCTGGTCTTAGGCTCTCCCACCATAGGAAACATCCTTTCTATATCCACTCTACCAAGGCTTTTCACCATTCAAAAGATTTCAATGAGGTTACCCATCATTCAAGTCAAGTAAAGTCATTTTTTTATTGTCATTTCGACCATAACTGCTGGTACAGTACACAGTAAAAACGAGACAACGTTTTTCAGGACCATGGTGCTACATGAAACAGTATAAAAACTACACAGTTTGTACATGAAAACAACACAGAAAGAAACTACACTAGACTACAGACCTACCCAGGACTGCATAAAGTGCACAAAACAGTGCAGGCATTACAATATATAATAAACAAGACAATAGGCATGGTAGAGGGCAGTAAGTTGGTGTTAGTCCAGGCTCTGGATATGGAGGAGTCTGATAGCTTGGGAGAAGAAACTGTTACATAGTCTGGTCGTGAGAACCTGAATGCTTCAGTGCCTTTTCCCAGACGGCAGGAGGGAGAAGAGTTTGTATGAGGGGTGCATGTGGTCCTTCATAATGCTGTTTGCTTCGCGGATGCAGCATGTAGTGTAAATGTCTATAATGGCAGGAAGAGAGGCCCCGATGATCTTCTCAGCTGACCTCACTATCCGCTGCAGGGTCTTGCAATCTGAGATGGTGCAATTTCTGAACCAGGCAGTGATGCAGCTGCTCAGGATGCTCTCAATACAACCCCTGTAGAATGTGATGAGGATGGGGGGGTGGGAGATGGACTTTCCTCAGCCTTCGCAGAAAGTAGAGACGCTGCTGGGCTTTCTTTGCTATGGAGCTGGTATTGAGGGACCAGGTGAGATTCTCTGCCAGGTGAAAACCAAGAAATTTGGTGCTCTTAACGATCTCTACCGAGGAGCTGTCGATGTTCAGCGGAGAGTGGTCGCTCCGTGCCATTCTTCTGAATTTCAGTGAACACAGAGCCATCAAACATTCTTCAAATGACAAGCCATTCAATCCTGGAATCATTTTCGTGAACCTCCTTTGAATCCTCACTAGTTTCAGCACATCCTTTTACTCCAAGTGAGGCCTCACCAGTGCTTTATAAAGTCTCAACATTACATTGTCGCTTTTATATTCTAGACCTCCTGAAATGAATGTTAAAATTGCATTTGCCTTCCTCACCACAGACTCCACCTGCAAATTAGCCTTTAGACAATCCTGTACAAGGACTCCCAAGTCTATTTGCGTCCATTTTTTGCATTTTCTCTCCATTTAGAAAATCATCAACCCTTTCATTTCTTCTACCAAAGTTCATGACCATACGATACCCGACACTACATTCCATCTGCCATTTCTTTGTCCATTCTCCTAATCTGTCTAAATACTTCTGTGTCCACTCTACTTACTCAAAACTACCTGCTCTTCCATCTATCTTTATATCATCTGCAAACTTTGCAGCAAAACCATCAATTTCACCATCCAAATCATTGACATATTTCATAAAAAGAATCAGTCCCAACATATACCCCTCTGGAACACCACTAGTCACCGGCAGCCAGCCAGAAAAGGCTCCCTTTATTCCCACTCTTTGCCTCCTGCCAATCAGCCATTGCTTTATTCATGCTGGAATATTTCCTGTAATTCCATGGGCTAGTAGCTTAGTAAGCAGCCTCATATAGAAACATAGAAAACCTACAGCACAATACAGGCCCTTCGGCCCACAATGTTGTGCTGAACATGTACTTACTTTAGAAATTACCTAGGGTAATCATAGCCCTCTATTTTCTAAGCTCCATGCACCTATCCAAGAGTCTCTTAACAGTCCCTATTATATATGCCTCCACCACTGCCACCGGCAGCCCATTCCACACAATCACTACTCTCTGTGTTAAAAATTTACCCCTGACATCTCCTTTGTACCTACTTCCAAGCACATTAAAACTGTGTCCTCTCATGTTGGCCATTTCAGCCCTGGGGAAAAGCCTCTGACTATCCACATGATCAATGCTTCTCATTATCTTATACACCTCTATCAGGTCACCTCTTATCCTCTGTCACTCCAAGGAGAAAAGGCCGAGTTTTCTCAACCTATTCTCATAAGGCTTGCTCCCCAATCCAAGCATTACATCATGAAGGGTCTCAGCCCGAAACGTCGACTGTACTTCTTCCTATCGTCATGGCTATCCTTTGAGGTCGAGGATGATGGTCTTCATTCCATTGATCTATTTATGGGCTCTCAAATGGCTTATGAGTCCAGTCTTAAGGCCCACAGAGCAAAGACGCCTGTGCGTGTATTTGTTTAACATGTACTTCATGTTGCACTCCAAGAAGCACACGATACTTCACAAATCAACCAACTGATTCCAATGGCATAGAAACCAAGACGATTGGAGCTGATGGATTTGTTGCAGCCTTCATCCGCCTTCACGGCCGTTGAGTTCAAAATAACTTCATCTGCCTGTTCCACTGTTGAGGTCCTGGTTGGATTGTTATTTGTCAGGGACCTCACCCTCGACCTTACCACCATGGGTGACCTTACCAGGAGCATTGCTCCAGATGGCATCGCTCTCAGGATCTCAGGACCACACAAGCTTCTCCACCACAACAAGGTTACAATCCACAGAGAAGACTTCTTCCTAGAGATGCTGCCTGGCCTGCTGCGTTCCATCGGCATTTTGTGTGTGTTGCTTGAATTTCCAGCATCTGCAGATTTCCTCATGTTTGCAAAGTTGGATAAGTCACTGGGACTGGATCAGATGTACCCCAGGCTACTGTGGGAGACAAGGGAGGAGATTGCTGAGCCTCTGGCAATGATTTTTGCATTATCACTGAGGACAGGAGAGGTTCTGGAGGACTGGAGGTTTGTGGGTGTTGTTCCCTTATTCAAGAAAGGGATTAGGGATAGCCCAGGAAATTAGAGGCCAGTGAGTCTAACTTCAGTGGTTGGTAAGTTGATGGAGAAGATCCTGAAAGGCAGGATTTATGAACATTTGGAGAGGCATAATATGATTAGGAATAGTCAGCATGTCTTTGTCAAGGGCAGGTCATGCTTTATGAGCCTGATTGAATTTTTTGAGGATGTGAATAAACACATTGATGAAGGAAGAGCAGTAGATGTAGTGTATATGGATTTCAGCAAGGCATTTGATAAGGTACCCCATGCCAGGCTTATTGAGAAAGTAAGGAGGCATGGGATCCAAGGAGACATTGCTTTGTGGATCCAGAACTGACTTGCCCACAAAAGGCAAAGTGTGGTTGTAGACGGGTCATATTCTGCATGGTGGTCGGTGACCAGTGGTGTGACTCAGGGATCTGTTCTGGGACCCCTACTCTTTGTGATTTTTATAAATGACCTGGTTGAGGAAATGGAGGGATGGGTTAGTAAATTTGCTGATGACACAAAGGTTGGGGGTGTTGTGGATAGTGTGGAGGGCTGTCAGAGGTTATAGCAGGACATTGACAGGATGCCAATCTGGGCTGAGAAGTGGTAGATGGAGTCCAACCCAGATAAGTGTGAGGTGTTTCATGTTGGTAGGTCAAATATGATGGCAGAATATAGTAATTAATGGTAAGACTCATGGCAGTGTGGAGGATCAGAGGGATCTTGGGGTCCGAGTCCATAGAACGCTCAAACTGCTACACAGGTTAACTCTATGGTTAAGAAGGCATACAGTGCATTGGCCTTCATCAATTGTGGGATTGAGTTTAAGAGCCAAGAGGTAATGTTGCAGATATATAGGACCCTGGTCAGACCCCACTTGGAGCACTGTGCTCAGTTCTGGTCACCTCACTACAGGAAGGATGTGGAAACCATAGAAAGGGTGCAGAGGAGATTTACAAGGATGTTGACTGGATTGGGGAGCATGCCTTATGAGAATAGTTTGAGAGAACTCAGCCTTTTCTCCTTGGAGCAACGGAGGATGAGAGGTGACCTGATAGAGGTATACAAGATAATTAGAGGCACTGATTGTGTGGATAGTCAGAGGCTTTTCCCCAGGGCTGAAATGGCTAGCACGAGGGGGCATAGTTTTAAGGTGCTTGGAAGTAGGTACAGAGGAGATGTCAGTGGTAAGTTTTTACACAGAGAGTGGTGAGTGCATGGAATGGGCTGCCGGTGGCAGTGGTAGAGGCGGAAACAATAAAATCTTTTAAAAGACTCCTGGATGGCTACATGGAGCTTAGAAAAATAGAGTTTATTCACATTCTCAAAGCAAAAATGTGTAAAGCCTAGATAGTTCTAAGGTAGGGACATGTTTGGCACAGCTTTGTGGGCCAAATGGCCTGTATTGTCCTGTAGGTTTTCTATGTTCTATGTTCTAACTTACCGACCACTGAAGTAAGACTCACTGGTCTATAATTTTCTGGGCTATCTCTACTCCCTTTCTTGAATAAGGGAACAACATCCACAACCCTCCGATCCTCCACAACCTCTCTTGACCCCATTGATGATGCAAACATCATTGCCAGATGCTCAGCAATCTCCTCCCTCGCCTCCCACAGTAGCCTGGGGTACATCTCATCCGGTCCTGGAGACTTATCCAACATGATGCCTTCCAAAAGCTCCAGCACATCCTCTTTCTTATGTATGTATGCTCAATCTTTTCAAACCGCTGTAAGTTATCCCTATAATCACCAAAATCATTTTCTGTAGTGAATACTGAAGCAAAGTATTCAATAAGTATCTCTGCTATCTCCTCCGGTTCCACACACACTTTTCCACTGTTACACTTGATTGGTCCTATTTTCTTATGTCTTATCCTTTTGCTCTTCACGACACAGCTCAGTTCAGTTCAGTTTCACTTTATTGTCACTTAGAAACCACAACTGCAATGCAGTTAAAAAATGAGACAACGTGCCTCCAGAATGATATCACAAAAGCACACGACAAAACAGACTGCACCAGAAAATCCACATAGCGTTTGGCAATCCCCAAATCCAGAGTCCGGAGAGGTTGCTGCGTATTAATATCGCGCTACCGTCTTAGCGCGTTCTCTGGAAAGGAGATCCAAACCCACCAGACAAAACAAGACTACCCAGACACACCAAGTCAAGAGACCAACTCTACCACCCAATAAACCAAAAACTGAAGCTTCAAGACCTACACATAACCACATAGTTACATATAGTTATAGTTAACATATAGTTACAACAGTACAGACAATACCATAATTGATTAAAAAAAACAGACCATGGGCACAGTAAAAGTAGTCCAAAGATGTTAAAAGACTATAAGTTCAAAAGAAACCACCAAACAGATTCCACAAGTCCTCAGGGTCCCAATAGACTCGTCATCCCACGCAGGCGACAGAAGGGTATACCCCCACTATGGACTTTCAAGGCACCGCCGGACTCAGCCTCGCAGATGCAGCACACAGTGAAAGCGCCCCGACCTCAGCGGACTCTGGGTCCATTGAAACTCCAAGCCTCCGACCAGCCCCTCCGGCACAGCCTCTCTGAACACCATCCTCTGCCAAGCACACTACGACGCCCCTGCCAACAGCCACCGGCAACGCGACCCCGAGGACTAGGGGCCTGTTCTTCTCAGCAGAGACCTGGGACTCACAACAGCAGCAACAACGAAGAAGGCCTTACTGGAAATTCCCAGATGTTCCTCCCTGCTCCCACGTCCGTTTTTCATCAGATTAGGATTGTGCATGGCACCCTGCTTGACAAATAACAGATATAAACTCCGGAGAGGCTGCTGCAAACTGTGTCGTGCCGCCATCTTGTCCTCAAGCAGTCCAAGAGTGTGCTGGAGGCAGCCTGAATATTGCCACAACTTGCCGAGAACTTACTAAGATATATATCTTTCGAATGTGGGAGGAAACCAAAGCACCCGGAGGAAACCCTTGCAATATCAGAGTGAAACTATAAACTCCTTACAGATTGTACCAGATTCTAATTCTGATTGCTGGCGCTATGAAACTTTATTCTAGCTGCTACCCCATATATAAGTGAAGGCTGTGGAGAGGGTGCAAAAGAGGTTTACTAGGATACTGCCTGGATTATGAGCTATAAGAAAAGGTAGAACAAACTCTGTATTTGATGATGAGATGGAGGTGTCTACAAGTATAAGAGTGGGCAACCAACGTTCTTACTTCAGGACGGCAACGTCTCATACCAGACGACATCTGTTTAAGGTAAGTGGAGGAAAGTTTCAGGGAGATGTTTGAGACAGGTTTTTCTTCCCACACAGAGTGGTAAGTACTTGGAATGCCCTGCCAGGAATGGTGGTAGAGGCAGATACATTAGAGACATTTAACAGACCATTAGGTAGGCTCAAAGATGATAGAAAAATGCAGGGCTATAGGCTTATCAGCTGAGAGCGTTTAGACTGATCTTGAGTAAGTTTATATAGGTCAACACAACATTAAGGGCTGAAGGACCCGTATTGTGCTGTACTGTTCAATATTCTATGTTCTTAATCTAGGATTGATTTCTCTGGAGGGGTGAGAGCTGAGGAGAGACCTGATAGGTGTTTATAAAATTATGAGAAGTATAGATAGAGTAGACAGCCATGGTAGCTTGATTCAGTCTATGTATACAGTACTATGCAAAAGCTATAGACACATATATATAGCTAGGGTGCCTAAGACTTTTGCACAGTACAGTATATTATGTCTTTCCGGTTACCAGATCATACTTAATATTACTGAGCTAATACAAAATTACTTAAGTACACTTAGTTCTGTTTTCCAAACACCTTCCTATTTTAACCAATATATAGTACTGTGTATAGTACTGTGTTGGCGCGTGGCCTAGTGGGCAAGGCATCAGACTAGTAACCTGAAGGTCACTGGTTCGAGCCTCAGCTGAGGCAGCGTGTTTGTGTCCTTGAGCAAGGCACTTAACAACACATTGCTCTGCGACGTCACCGGTGCCAAGCTGCATGGGTCCTAGTGCCCTTCCCTTGGACAACATCGGTGGTGTGGAGAAGGGAAGGCCTGCAGCTTGGGCAACTGGCGGTCCCCCATACAACCCTGCCCAGGCCTGCACCCTGGAAACTCCAGGTGCAGATCCATGGTCTCTCGAGACCGACGGATGCCACCACTCACCACTCAATACTGTGTAAAAGTCTTGGGCACCCTAGCTATAGATATGTGCCCAAGACTTTTAAACAATAACTGTATATAACAGGCATCTTAAGCACACTGAACTTCTTCCCAGAGTAAAAATGTTGAACACTAATGGCTGTAACTTTAAGGTAAGAAGAGAAAAAAAAACTAGATGACACAGTGAGAAGATTTAACCTTCTTCAGGGTGGATACACCTCAAAGGAACTTAGCAGTGAGAAGATTTAAACTTCTTCAGGATGGACACACATCGAAGAGACTTCACAGTGAAAAGATTTAATCTTCTTTAGAGTAGTCACACCTTGAAGAAACTTTGCAGTGGGAAGATGTAAACTTCTTCAGGGTTGTCCCACTTTGTAGTGAGAAGATCTAAACTTCTTTAGGTTGGACATAGCTCAAAGAGACTTCACAGTGAGAAGATTTAAATTTCTTCGGGGTGGATACACCTCAAAGAAATTTCACAGTCTCTTCAAAATTAAAAGATTTGTGTGGGGCAAGTTTTTTTTTATAGAGAGTGGTAGGCGCCTGAAACTGGTCAGCAGGGGTGGTGATTGAAGCAATTATGATCATGGTGTTTAAGGGGCATTTAGACAGACACGTGAATATGCAGGCAGATAAGTTTAATTTAAATTGGTATCATAGTTGGCACAGACAGCCCTGTTCCTGTACTGTTTTACATTCTGAGTACAGAAGATGCACCAACAGGTGGCATAAATGCAATATAGAAAAATGGTCCACTGTAATTATTCATACCATGAAGGAAATAATATATTAAGCACATCTCAAATTAAGAAGTTCAGTCATTGAGTGAATTAATAATCTGAGTAAACTTTAGCTTGTTTAAATTTATACTTATGTATGTATATAATGAATAAGCTCTTCTTGGGCTTCCTGCTGGGTACAGGTATTGATTATAACTGATGTTTTGATGACAAACTCTGCCATCTTCATCAGGGATGATGTCTAGCTACATATACTCCAGAGGTATATATACCCTTGTCGTCCGTCCCTCCTGATTGGTTAGTCCTCATCCAATCAGGTTTCCGCTGTCCTACCTTGTTTACAATCAAATTCCAGTTCTTACTTAGAGCAAGACCTTCATCTTTGTTAAAATTCTTATTCTCGAGTTTTATTTCAATGGCTTCCTTCACCAGGTGGTCCCAAAAGCACTGGCACGGCACAGTAGTTTTGTGCCCATTGCACCGCCGATTTCTCCACCAGTATTGTGCCAAACCAATTAAACAGATAATAAGTGCCTAACTAATGAATCACTTCTGCCTCAAGATGCCCATTTCTGGCTATTCCCTGCACATTCATGTGCCTATCGAAGCACCTATTAAACACCTCGGTTGTACTTCGCCTCACCAGCACTCTTGGCAACACATTCCACCATTCTCTATGAAAAAAAGCTTGTTAAAATAAGAAATACATTTTGAAAAATAAATAAGTAGTGTAAAAACAGAGCAAAATACTGAGGCAGTGTTCTTGGGTTTATGGGTTATTCATCAATCTTACGATGGAGGGGAGAAAGCTGTTTCTGAAAAGTTGAGATTGCTTCACCAGGCTCCTGTACCTCCTCCCTGATGGTAGTAATGAGAAGAGGGCATGTCCTGGGTGGTAGGGGACCTGAATGATGGATACTGCCTTCTGGACGCACCATCTTTTGAAGATATCATTCTTGGTGGGGAGTCTAACGCCCGTGATGGAGCTGGCTGAGTCCACAACTATATATTTAATATTTCAGTTATATTGTGTGTATATATATATTGATTAATCATTTTTGTTCTTTAACTAATTTATTACAGGTTAAATGTAAAAATATGTTAATTCCGTACACTATCACACTACCATGTGAGACCTGTGCACTTCGTTTAAATGAAGACAAAGTTAAATCTGCACTCCCAAACTCCTGTATTTTTCTAGTTTAATGTTTGGAAGTTACAAAACATAGCAACAACCTTCTGCTGACATTTTTCAGTCCTGTAGTCTATGTCTCCATGTTACAATGCTTTCCACAATACCCCTGTAGAAATTTGCGAGTGTCTTTGGTGACACACTAAATCTCCTGAAACTCATAATGAAGTATAGCCACTTGAAGAATAAAAGCACCATGTAATATGAGGTTTGATATGTTGTGATAGAAACTACTCAGTCTTAGTTGAGACATTGTAGACCCAATGAGCCCATGTCATCCAATTGCATGCTTGTGACCAATTAACTTACTAACCTGTATATCTTTGAAATGTGGGAGGAAACCAGAGCACCTGGGAAAACCCTTGTGGTCACAGGGAGAAAGTACAGTCTCCTTACAGACAGCGATGGGAATCAAGCCCAGGTCACTGCTGCTCTAATAGTGTTACGTTAACCGCACCATCCCGAGCCAGTAACTGAGTTGGGACTGCTACTCTGGAATTTCCCTAAACTGGTCACTTTCATAAATGCACAAACTGAGTAACAATTAGAACAAAGTCTACTTATTCCAGCTAATTTATTTCCTCCATATAAACCCAAAAAATAACAAACTGTACAAGCCATATTCCAGTTTAAATATATTTTCTCTTCATCAGTCCAAGCATTGATTCAGGTCAACGCCTACACAGGCCTAGTTGTATTTTGCTCTGGATCTTTAAAACACTGCTATAAACGGCCAATGCCTTACATTGCTTTCTTCAAGCAGACCGCACTAAATGACTTCCAGTATTTGAGGTGAACCACAACTGTTTGCTGTCTCACTGGAAGTCATTCTTCAAGTTTAGTCAGAAAGGACAATCAAGGAAAATTGGCAAAACACAAAGAAATTAGCTTTGCACAATCCTCATTTCAAAAGAACTGTGCCCCAGTGAGGGAACACGGTTAGGAGAATGTGTACTTCTGTCAACAATCACAGCTAGAGCTGTACATTCAGAGATTTCATCATTAGAAAGAGTTGTACCAAATCATTGTCATCATTAGTGAGACCTACACCCAGAAAATTTATTGTTAGAGAGGGCTGTATCCAGAGAGTTCATTGTTAGAGAGAGAGCTGTACCCAGAGAGTTCATTGTTAGAGCTGTACCTAGAGAAAAGTACAGTACAGTATAGGCCCTTCAGCCCACAATGTTGTGCCGATCCTTAAACCCTGCCTCCCATATGACCCCCCACCATAAATTCCTCCATATACCTGTTGAGTAGTCTCTTAAACTTCACTAGTGTGTCTGCCTCCACCACTGACTCAGGCAGTGCATTCCACGCATAAACCACTCTCTGAGTGAAAAACCTTCCTCTAATATCCCCCTTGAACTTCCCACCTCTTACCTTAAAGCCATGTCCACTTGTACTGAAGAGGTGCTGGCTATCCACTCTATCTATTCCTCTTAATATCTTGTACACTCTATCATGTCTCCTCTCATCCTCCTTCTCTCCAAAGAGTAAAGCCCTAGCTCCCTTAATCTCAGATCATAATCCATACTCTCTAAACCAGGCAGCATCTTGGTAAATCTCCTCTGTACCCTTTCCAATGCTTCCACATCCTTCCTATACTGAGGCGACCAGAACTGGACACAGTACTCCAAGTGTGGACTAACTAGAGTTTTATAGAGCTGCATCATTACCTTGTGACTCTTAACTCTATCCCTCGACTTATGAGAGCTAACACCCCTTAAGCTTTCTTAACCACCCTATCTACCTTTTTAGGCAACTTTCAGGGATCTGTGGACATGTACCCCCAGATCCCTCTGCTCCTCCACACTACCAAGTATCCTGCCATTTACTTTGTACTCTGCCTTGGAGTTTGTCCTTCCAAAGTGTACCACCTCACACTTCTCCAGGTTGAACTCTATCTGCTACTTCTCAGCCCACTTCTGCATCCTATCAATGTCTCTCTGCAATCTTCGACAATCCTCTACACTATCTACAACACCACCAACCTTTAGGTCATTTGCAATCTTGCCAACCCACCCTTCTTCTTCAAGATGACGGTGCGATACGGTTCGCAGCGGCTTCTCTGGAGTTGATATCTGTTATTTGTCAAGCGGGGTGCCATACATAATCCTAATCTGATGAAAAATGGATGTGGGAGCACAGAAGAACATCTGGAAATCTCCAGGAAGGCCTTCTTCATTGCTGCTGCTGTTGTGAGGCCCGGGTCTCTGCTGGGAAGAACAGGCCCCCATCGGGAACAGATCTATCGGGACCCTGAGGACTTGTGGAAACTGTGTGGTGGTTTCTTTTGAATTTATAGTCTTTTAACATCTTTGGACTATTTTTACTGTGCCCATGGTCAGTTTTTTTTTCAATTATGGTATTGTTTGCACTGTTGTAACTACAGTTTGTATAAAGTATATATTGAAACTATATGGTTTTGTGTAGGTCTTGTAGCTTTAGTTTTTGGTCTGTTGGGTGGTAGAGTTGGTCTCCTGACTTGGTGTGTCTGGGTAGTCTTGTTTTGTCTGGTGGATTTGGAGCTCCTTTCCGGGGAACACGTTAAGATGACAGCGCGATATTAATACGCAGCAGCCTCTCCGGACTCTGGATTGGGGATTGCCAAACGTTATGTCGATTTTCTGGTGCAGTCTGTTTTGTCGTGTGCTTTTGTGATATCTTTCTGGAGGAACATTGATACATTTTTTAACTGCATTGCAGTTGTGGTTTCTAAATGACAATAAACCGAAATTCAATTCAATTCAATTCTACCCCCACATACAGGTCGTTAATAAAAATCACGAAAAGTAGAGGTCCCAGAACTGATCCTTGTTGGACACCACCAGTCACAACCCTCCAATCCAAATGTACTCCCTCCACCACGACCCTCTGCTTTCTGCGGGCAAGCCAATTCTGAATCCACGTGGCCAAACTTCCCTGGATCCCATGCCTTCTGACTTTCTGAATAAGCTACCATGTGAAGTTTTCAGTCAGAACTCTGCTTTTATCATTGTCCACTGTTCGAAAGCCAGCAACAACATTATTTTTGCATGTCCCATGGGAAAAATGCTGTATTTTATAGTGAGATACTTCTCATTACTCCAATCTCAAGATTTTATTAGCACAGTCTGCTTAATCTCTCCTTGGGGGACAATTGTCAACCATCCCTTTCCAGGAATCAATATAATACACTTTAATCAAACTCCAATCTCATGGACATCTTTCCTTAGGTAGGAAGACTAAATAGAACAGTGGTTCACAAACATTTTTATGCAGTAGAGCCTTACCATTAACCAAGGGGTATGTGGACCCCAGACTGAGAACCCCTGAGACAGATATTCCTCTGTAGTCTCAGCATGTTCATTATGATTGGAGAATTACATCCCTAACTATTGTATACGAGTCACTGTTGTACTAGATGATGTACTGGATCTGTGGCCCAATGGGGTGAAAGCTGACAACCTGTGGAGTGTGGAGAATAAAAGAAATGGGCTCCATCACCTAGAGTGAAGGAAAATGAAGGACACCTTCTGAAAATGGAGGACACTTCAGATGTTCTGCTGAAGAAGGCATCATCTCGAGCACAGACCAGGCTGAGACAGAGACACTGAGACAGAGGAATGGCAACCTTACAAAAGACAGAATGGGAGGAAGTGTAGACAGACAGCCATGGAAGTCTATGTGTTTCAGTAGATGTTGGTGCATAGTCTATCTCATGAGGTGGAGATGAAGAGATCAAGAAAGGGAGGGAGATGTTGGAAGCGGCCCAAATGGATCTGAAGACAGCTGGGATCCAGGCTCAGGTTGTCAGTTGGTACACTTTTGTCTTTCTCGTTCCTTGCAGTACCATTTAATAAATTTCAGTGATTTGTCTACAAGCCTCCTTGGGCCATTCTGAACAGCTAAACCTTTCAGTATCTCACTTTTTCTATTTTCTACAAGTCAATGATCTCACCTTTCTGTAGCATTAAATTCCTGCTTTTAAGTCCTCATCCAGTCACTTAACCAGCCTGCAAGTCGGGGGCCAAGGACTGGGGGCTCCGTCATCAAGCTCCCTCTCCGTGGTGAATACCGAAGAGAAGTATTCATTGAGGACCTCACTCACTTCCACAGCCTCCAGGCACATCTTCCCACTTTTATCTCTAATCGGTCCTACCTTCACTCCTGTCATCCTTTTGTTCTTCACATAATTGAAGAATGCCTTGGGGTTTTCCTTTACCCTACTTGCCAATGCCTTCTCATGCCCCCTTCTTGCTCTCCTCAGCTGTTTCTTAAGCTCCTTTCTTGCTACCCTATATTCCTCAATAGACCCATCTGATCCTTGCTTCCTAAACCTCATGTATGCTGTCTTCTTCCACCTGACTAGATTTTCCATCTCACTTGTCACCCATGGTTCCTTCACCCTACCATTCTTTATCTTCCTCACTGGGACAAAATTATCCCTAACATCCTGCAAGAGATCCTTAAACATCGACCACATGTCCATAGTACATTTCCCTGCAAAAACATCATCCCAATTCACACCCGCAAGTTCTAGCCTTATAGACTCATAATTTGCTCTTCCCCAATTAAAAATTTTCCTGTCCTCTCTGATTCTATCCTTTTCCATGATAATGTTAAAGGTCAGGGAGCGGTGATCACGGTCCCCCAGATGCTCACCCACTGACAGATCTGTGACCTGACCCGGTTCGTTAACTAATACTAGATCTAGTATGGCATTCCCCCTAGTCGGCCTGTCAACATACTGTGACAGGAATCCATCCTGCACACACTTAACAAACTCTGCTCCATCTAAACCCTTGGAACTAATCAAGTGCCAATTAATTTTAGGGAAGTTAAAGTCACCCATGTTAACAACCCTGTTATTTTTGCACCTTTCCAAAATCTGCCTCCCAATCTGCTCCTCGGTATCTCTACTGCTACCAGGGGGCCTATAGAATACCCCCAGTAGAGTAACTGCTCCCTTCCTGTTCCTGACTTCCACCCATACTGACTCAAAAGAGGATCCTGCTACATTACCCACCCTTTCTGCAGCTGTAATAGTATCCCTGACCAGTAATGCCTTTCCTCCTCCCCTTTTCTCCCCTCCCTATCCCTTTTAAAGCACTGAAATCCAGGATTGAAACTTTTCATGTCCATTAATTAAATCTCCTTTCATATTGGTATATAACTGTTATTCCAATCTATTCTGATTGTTTAATAATCTATTGATTTTGAAAAAACTTCAGTGAATCTAAATATACCACATCTGCTGGCTCCTCCTAGTCTATTCACCTAAATATAACTTCAAAAAAATCCAACAGCTTAGTTGAACAGGATATTCCTGTTATAAATTAATGCTAATGCTGCCCAGCTCTCTCATTATTATCCAAGTATCCTGCTGCTATTTTCCGAATGATAGATTCCAGCCTTTTCCCTATGATTGATATCACAGTAATTTAGATTTAGTTCACTGTGTTCTTCTTTGCCAATTGTGGCAGGGCTATAACTGCATGCTATAACCGGCTATAAAATTAATATGAACACTGAGCGTGGAACAGTAGAGCACAGTCAGCGACATTGGCTTGCAATGTTGCGCCAACCTGCGTAAACCCACTCGGTGATCAACCTAACCCTTCCCTCCTATACAGTCTATAACCATCCATTTTTGTAACATCCCTGTGCCTATCTAAAAGGCTGTTAAATGTCCCTGATGTATCAGGCTCTACCAACATCGCTGGTAGTGTGTTTCATAAAACCATAAGACCATAAGGCATATGAGCAGAATTAGGCCATTTAGTCCATCAAGACTGCTCTGCTATTCCATCATAGCTGACTTATTATCTCTCTCAATCCTATTGTCCTCTTCTCCCTATAATCTTTAACAGCCTGATCAATCAGGAACCTATTAACCTCTCCCTTAAATATACCCAATGATTTAGCCTGCACTGCAGCCTGTGGCAATGAATTCCACAGATTCACCACCCTCTGGCTAAATAAATGTTTCCTCATCTCTGTTCTAAATGGACATTCCTCAATTCTGAGACTGTTCTCTCCGGTCCTAGACTCCTAGACTCCCACAGAATAGGAAACATCCTCTCCACATCTATTCTATCTAGGCCTTCAATATTCGATAGGTTTCAAAGAGACCCCCCCCCCCCCACCATTCTACTAAACTCATGTAAGTACAGATCCTGAGCCATCAAATGATCTTCATATGTTAACCCTTTCATTCTCGCAAACCTCCTCTGGACCGTCTCCAATTTTCTTAGATAAGGGGCCCAAAACTGTTCACAATATTCCAAGTGCAGCCTGACCAATGCCTTGTAAAGCTTCAGCATAATGTCCTTACCCTTATATTTTAGTCCTCTCAAAATAAACACAATCATTACATTTGCCTTCCTTACTACCCATGCCACCTTTCAGTATTTACCACTCTCTGTGTATAATGCTTACAGAACTGTGCAAAGGTTTTAGGTGCATATAGTGTGTGTGTGCATGTGCGTGTGTGTGTGTGTGTGTGCGCGTGTGTGTGCATGTGTGTGTGCACGTGTGTGTGTGTGTGTGTGTGTGTGTGTTTGCACAGTACTGTATGCTTGAGATCTCCTCTAATCTTTTCTTCACTCACCTTAAAAGATGCACTCTGGTTTTTTGCCATGCCACAATGAGAAAAAGGTGCTGGCTATCCACTCTAGCAATACCTCTTGTAATCTTATACACCCCCATCAAGTTGCTTCTCAGCCTCCTTCACTCCAAAGAGAATAGCCGAAGGCACAGCCTGCATTTGCTCTAAAGAGAACACAGCTCAGTGCATCATGGAACCCAGCATGTGCAATCACGAGAGGCTGGATAAACTTGGGTTGTTTTCTCTGGAGTGGCGGAGGCTGAGGGGAGATCAGATAGAGGTTTACAAGATTTTGAGTGGCATAGAGTATTTGTTTCCCAGGGTTGAAATGTCTAATACCAGAATGCATGCACTGAAGGTGAGGGGGTAGTTTCAAGAGGGGTATGAGGGGTAAGTTTTTTACTCAGAGCATCATGGATGCCTGGAATGCGTGCCTGGTATGGCAGGTAGAGGCAAATATACTGGAGGCTTTTAAGTGACGTTTGGATAGGCACTTGGATGTGGGGAAGATGGAGGGATATAGACACGGTGTAGGTAGGAAGGATTAGTGTTCCGGTGTTTTTGAATTTCTTTTTATCTGGTTCAGCACAACATTGTGGGCCAAATTGGCTGATCCTGTACTGTATTGTTCTATGTTCTATGCTATAAAATGAAGGGCAATTTTGTAAAATGATGAGGCACTTAGATCAGGGAGTGTGCACAGCCTTTCCCCAGGGTTGGGGAATCCCCGGGTGAGCAGAATCAGAATCAGGTTTAATGTCACTGGCACGTCATGAAATTTGTTGTTTGTGGCCGCAGTGCATTGCAATGCACAATGATAATAATAAAAAGCTATAAATTACAATAAGAAATATATTCAGTACTGTGCAAAAGTCTTAGGTGCATGCTTATGATGGAGACTAAAACTTTTGTACAGTACTGTACTTGTTAACGTAGAGCAGAGAGTGAGTTTGTAAATTCGGCGGGAGCTAAGGATTTTGGGAATGGTGAAGGTGGAGGTGCAGTGGGACTGGTGGTGGAGAAGAAGCAGACACAGCCAGCCCTGAGACACCAGGCATGGTCATTTGATTAGTGTGATGCACATCCCAATAGTGGAACAGGTACTTCTCCAGTGCTACCTTCTAGACCCCCTACCTGCCTCACTTACCATTACATCCTCCTATACCTCTTGAGACCAGCCTACTGAATCTAAAGTGTACAACTGCCTGATGCAACAACTTGGGCTGTACAGTTGAGATAAAGTACAAAAGCCTGAAATCACGTACCACTAGGCTCAAGAGCAGCTTCCACCCTGTTATTTTTAGATTATTGAACAATTCCTTAATACAATAGAATGTACTCTCCACCATACAATATACCTTGTTATGATCTTGCTTCTTATTGTCTGCATATCCTCTGTTACACTTCAGTCTGCACTCCATTATTGATTTCCCTTGTACTGCCTCAATGCACTCTGTAATAAATTAACCATTAATGAATGGTATGCAAGACATGGATGGTAGGGTAGAGATACTGTATGTCTCTACCAAAACAGATGTGACGTGCTCCTTCCCTCACTAGCCAGCCTGTGGGTCACCCTTGGACTAGGCGTAGCACCTGCTTATCCCCCACCTCCTCCCGATTAGGGTCACACAAAGTCAGAGAAGCATGCGGTGGACGGTTGTGCATTAATAATGGCTGGGGCCACCCATCTTGTAAAGACACTGCCCAGAAGAATGCAACGGAAAACTACTTCTGTAGAAAAGTTTGCCTAGAACAGCAGTGGTCATAGAAAGAGCATGATTGTCTACATCATACAAACAAATGAATTTTTGATTGGGAATAATAAACCTAATCCAATTCCAGTCCTGGACTCCAGCTCACCAACTCTAGATCAAAATTCCTAAGTTATAGAGACATAGAGCATTACAGTACATAAACAGGGTCTTTGGCCCATCTAGAAATCCCTACCCTGGGAAAAGGACTATGAATATTCATAGAGAGATAGAGCACTACAGCACAGAAGCTGGTCTGCCCCGCCCGTGTGGCACTCTTATTCTACCTAGTCCCATTGTACTACACCTGGACTGTGGCCCACCATACCCCACCATCTGTGTAAAACTTCTCTTAAAAATTGCATCCAAACCTGCAGACAATTACTGTGGATATTATGGCTATGGCATAATTCAGCTGCAACTTATTAGAAAACAGAACAGCCTGGAAGGGATTGAGGCCTTCTTCTATTCCTAAGTTCCCATGCTTAAGATCCCTCTCAATGATAAAAGCCGACCATCATCTTTATCAGTCTGAGGGATCCTTCGTATGTGACGTCTTGCTGACATCATTAAAGTGCCTGCGGACTTGACATCCTCTATCACTAATGAGACACAGAGAAGCCCGTCTGCTGTGTGTGAAGCTCAGGGTTCCATTTCTGTACAAGAACCACTAATTACCTGACATTCCGCACTCTTGCAGATGTTTGCATCATATCAGCTTGTCTCGGTACCATCTCCATGGCAATCTCATCTGCCCTCAAGTCAGGCAGATTCCGAAAGAATAGCTCTGAAAAAAAGGAAGCAAATTGTACAGAAGTTTGATTAGATCACACAGAGTGCTCAGCACTGTTCTCGTTATCACAGTCGCACAAGAGAAGTACACAAGTTGATCTATAGCTGGGCAATTAGATTGGGAGGTTATGTCAGCCAGGGCTGTATGGGGTATCCAGGATATCACCTCTGGTGAAGGGGCTTGTCAGGTGCATTTTGGGACAGTTCACTTACGTTTGATCCCCACCAGATAGTCAACTCTCACTTGTTTGCATGCAACAGCAGCCACAACCCATACAACACTTCGAGGGGTGGGCTAAACCAGGTGAGGGTAGCTGGCAAGCTTCGTATCTTGGTGAGATAGGGGCATGTCTGTCCTAGCATCCGAAGTCAGCTCTGGCATGCTGAGTGGATAAAACCTATAGTGAGATCCAACGGTCAAAGCTAGGAACTTTTCGAGAATTCAGTGGTGCATAAATTCTTCCTGGGCTTCCAGCCAGGTACGGGTATCAATTTTTACCAATGTTTCGATGACAAACTTTGCCAGCTTTATGTTGCCTGGGCAGGTCCAGTCCAGTGGTATTTACACCCCCATCTTCTGTCCCTCCTGTTTGGTTAGTCCTCATCCAATCAGCTTTCTGCTGTCCCAGCTTGTTTACAATCAAATTTCAGTTCTTACATAGAGTGAGACCTTCGTCTTTGTTAGAATTCTTTTCCTCTGATTTTAATTTAATGGCTTCCTTCACCAGGCAGTTCCAAAAGCCACTGGCGCAGTACAGTAGTTTTGTGCTGCCTAAGTCAATCCCATGGCCATTGCAAATGCATCATTATGCTACCGCCAATTTCTCGGGGTAACTATCCATAATAACAGATTGGTTGTAATAAAATTTGTAGGATTCTGGCTCTAAAACTGGATCAGGCTTGCACTTATAGTTAGATATGGTTTCTTTTGTGTATTTTAAGCAAGATTTTGGTGAATGATGTTTGCTTCCTGATTGTGTCTGTGTGGTAATCAAATTGAGTTAAACATGTACAGGATCCTGTAATATTTTGGATTATGTCTGGTTTCTCTTGGGATTTTCTACATTTATCATCTTGGAATTGTTGGTTTTTTATTATGTTATTTTGATATTTTTTGTGTTCACCACCTGGTCCTGTATTGTCACAAGGAACACTTCTGTTTCTCGAAAGAGGTCTTTAATTCTGATCCAGGTGTTTGACGCTGCCTTGTCAATATCAAGTGTGCTCAGCTCATGGGGATGTCTTCCAGGGAGTGTCATACTCTTCTGTTTGTTATCCTTTTCTTCAAAATTGATAAGTTCTTCATTTTTCTGGGTTGTCCTTTCATTTAAGTTTAGTACTTATCAAAATTGCACATGCTTATGTAGAGTGCTAAAAACCTGTTTTTTGTTAATGAAAATATATCCTTAGAAGTTTTATCTGACTGCTGTGTAATTTTTTTTAGAATCAGAATCAGAATCAGAATCAGGTTTATTATCACCAGCATGTGACATGAAATTTGTTAACTTAGCAGCAGCAGTTCAATCTAGCAGAGAGAGAAAATAGTAATAATAATAATAATAAATAAAATAAAATAAAACAAAACATAATAATAAATAAGCAAGTAAATCAATTGCATATATTGAATAGATTTTTTTAAATGTGCAAAAACAGAAATACTGTATATTAAAAAAATGAGGTAGTGTCCAAACCTTCAATGTCCATTTATGAATCAGATGGCAGAAGGGAAGAAGCTGTTCCTGAATCGCTGAGTGTGTGCCTTTAGGCTTCTGTATCTCCTACCTGATGGTAACAGTGAGAAAAGGGCATGCCCTGGGTGCTGGAGGTCCTTAATAATGGACGCTGCCTCTCTGAGACATCGCTCCCTGAAGATGTCCTGGGTACTTTGTAGGCTAGTGCCCAAGATGGGACTGACTAGATTTACAACCTTCTGTAGCTTCTTTCAATCCTGTACAGTAGCCCCTCCATACCAGACAGTGATGCAGCCTGTCAGAATGCTCTCCATGGTACATCTATAGAAGTTTTTGAGTGTATTTGTTGACATGCCAAATTGCTTCAAACTCCTAATAAAGTATAGCTGCTGTCTTGCCTTCTTTATGACTACATCAGTATGTTGGGACCAGGTTAGATCCTCAGAGATCTTGACACCCAGGAGCTTGAAGCTGCTCACTCTCTCCACTTCTGATGCCTCTGTGAGGATTGGTATGTGTTCCCTTGTCTTACCCTTCCTGAAGTCCACAATCAGCTCTTTCGTCTTACTGATGTTGAGTGCTAGGTTGTTGTTGTGGCACCATTCCACTAGTTGGCATATCTCGCTCCTGTATGCTTTCTTGTCACCACCTGAGATTCTACCAACAATGGTTGTATCGTCAGCAGATTTGTAGATGGTATTTGAGCTTTGCCTAACCACACAGTCAAGTGTATAAACAGAGTAGAGCAATGCACAAACACACACCCCTGAGGTGCGCCAGTATTGATTGTCAGTGATGAGATGTTATCACCAATCTACACAGACTGTGGTCTTCCGGTTAGGAAGTCGAGGATCCAATTGCAGAGGGAGGTACAGAGGCCCAGGTTCTGCAACTTGTCAACAGGATTGTGGGAATGATGGTATTAAATGCTGAGCTATAGTCAATGAACAGCATCCTGATGTATGTGTTTGTGTTGTCTAGTTGTTGTAAAGCCATGTGGAGAGCCACTGAGATTGCATCTGCTGTTGAGCTATGTGGCAATAGGCAAATTGCAATAGGTCCAGGTCCTTGCTGAGGCAGGAGTTCAGTCTAGTCATGACCAACCTCTCAAAGCAGTTTATCACTGTCGATGTGAGAACTACCAGGTGCTATTTATTAAGGAAACCCACATTATTCTTCTTAGGCACTGGTATAATTGTTGCCTTTTTGAAGCAAGTGGGAACTTCTGCCCATAGCAGTGAGAGGTTAAAAATTTCCTTGAATACTCCCGGTAGTTGGTTGGCACAGGTTTTCAGAGTCCTATCAGGTACTCCATTGGGACCTTCTGCCTTGTGAGGATTCACTCTCTATAAAGACAGACTAACATCGGTCTCTGAGACCAGAGATCACAGGATCATCAAGTGCAGGAGGGATCTTCACAGCTGTAGTTGTGTTCTCCCTTTCAAAGCGAGCAGAGAAGGTGTTGAGTTCATCTGGTAGTGAAGCATCGCTGTCATTCATACTATTGGGTTTCGCTTTGTCGGAAGTAATGTCTTGCAATCCCTGCCAGAGTTGCCATGCATCTGATATCATCTTCAACCTCGTTCAAAATTGTTTGTGTTAACTACCTGGTCCTGTACTGCCACAAGGAACCCTTCTTTTTCTGGGATTAGGTCTCCATCTCTGAGCGAGGTGTTTGACACTTCTTTGTCGACATCTAGTCTGCTCAGATCATGGAGACGGCTTCCACGGAGGGTCATGCTCTTCCATTGGTTAATTTCTTCTTCAATAGTAATAACTTCTTCATTTTTCTGGGTTGTGTTCTCATTTAAGTTTAGTCGTGTGTACTTATTATCAGAATTGCATATGCATGTGTGGAGTGCTGAATCCTGTTTTCATTGATGAAAATATATCCTTAGAAATTTTATCTGACTGTTGTGTAGATTACTGTTATTATCACTATTGTATTTTCACAGTTTGTCTTCTTTTGTACATTGGTTATTTGCTAGTCTTTCTGTGTAGTGGGTAGCTTTGAGATTAGAAAATCAAAAATAATCAGCAGATATAAAAAATTATTACTTATAATATTTGCATTATGATTTATAATTACTATAACAGTTTTAATAATTTTACATTAATAATTAATTATCAATATATTCATTATTATTAGAATATAAGAAATAACAGCAACACACACAAATGCTAGATGAACTCAGCAGGTCATCTGCAGAAATAAATAAAATAGTCAATGTTCTAAGCCACTGATTTCCTCCAACATTTTCTGTGTGTTGCTCTGGATTTCAAGTATCTGCAGGGTATCTTGTGTTAATAAGAAATAGGGGCGGGAGTCACACGTCTAGCCTGTTAAGCCTGCTCCCCTGTTCAATAACAACATGGCAGATCTGGTTGTGGACTCAGCTCCACCTATCTGCCTTTTCCTCTTAACTCAAATTCTCCTGCTATGCAATAATCTAACTGTGTTTTAAATATATTTAATGAAGTACTTCTACTGCTTTGCTGGGCAGAGACAGCATTCCACAGATTCACTACTCTCTGAGAAAAGCAGTTTCTCCTCATCTCCATCTTAAGTAACTCCCCTGAATATTGAGGCCATGTCCCCTAGTTCTAGTCTCACTTACTTGCCTCTTTCTTACCTATCACTTTGATCATTTTATGTTTCTGTAAGATCCCTTCTCATTCTTCTGAATTCCAGTAAGCAGAGTCCAAGGTGAATCAATCCCTCTTCACAGGCTAATAATACTAATAATAACTGATGCAATACTATAAATTATAATAATGAAAGATACAGATAGGGTGGCATGGTATAATGTTATTACAGCACCAGTGACTGGGAGCACTTGGTTTCCTACTACATTCCAAAGAATTACAGGTTAATAGATTAACAACACACACAAAATGCTGGTGGAACACAGCAGGCCAGGCAGCATCTTTAAGGAGAAGCACTGTCGACGTTTCAGGCCGAGATGTCGACAGTGTGTCCTGACGAAGGGTCTCGGCCCAAAACGTCGACAGTGCTTCTCCCTATAGATGTTGCCTGGCCTGCTGTGTTCCACCAGCATTCTGTGTGTGTTGCTTGAATTTCCAGCATCTGCAGATTTCCTCGTGTTTGCAGGTTAATAGATGGTTGGTCACGTGGGTGTAACTGAGCAGTGAGGGCTCATTGGGTTGGAAGGACATGTTACCGTGGTATATCTTTAATTAATTAGTTCAGAGATTGCATCTCCACCAGCACAAAACTGCCCGAAATTGTCAACCTAAAGGAGATGGTGCTAGCAGGATTCTGGACTTGTGATGTTTTCACAAAGCAAGCACTATCGTCCACGGTAAAGCAACCTTTTGAACCTGAACATTTTAATAAAGGCTCCAGTCTAATGAGAGGGTAATTCACAAATTTCTGCCAGTGATTAATAAAACCAAATAAGGCCTGCACAGTAAGTCTGTTTATGTTTTGTGGTAATTCCCAGCTTGCAGGCATGGCTTGTGCAAGTCTGAATATATTTCTGGGTCAAATAATACTCAGAATGTATCTGATGAAATAGTGCTTTCTGTTAGAGTTTAGTATTAATTGCTCTGATAGTTACTAAGTCATTTCTTTTTCCAATTTGTCTTCCACCTCGATGTGAAAGCACTTCAGTTATACTGGAAGAGAATCCAAGCTGAGCAACTCCTTGCTACTGAGCTCCCAGCTTACCTGCGAGATGAGCTATATTGGTCCAAATCTAGAGTGACACATGAGCCCAGTACTGAGGGACTGATACACTGCCCACAGCATCAAATAAGCCCTTAGCTGCCAATACAGGACAGATAAAAATTGTGTTTTCCTCAATCTCATGAATAATTTCTGCCTCTCAAACACATAAAAATACAAATTAAGGTCAAGAAGCAAACACAAGAGATTTTGCTGGTGTGAGAAATCCTGAGCAATGCACAGAAAATGCTGGAGAAATTCAGTAGGTCAGAATCAGAATCAGATTTAAGTTCATTGGCATCTGTCATAGAATTTGCTAACTTTACGGCAGCAGTACAATGAAATAAACGATAAATAAATATAGAGAAAAAAACTGGGCTACATTAAGTATATGTGTAGGCCTCCGTTAGTCTTGATAGACCATGGATTTGCGCCTTGGAAAGTTTCCAGGGCGCTAGCCTGGGCAAGTATTTTTTTATGGAAGACCAGCAGTTGCCCAAGCTGCAAGTCTCCCCTCTCCACGCCACCGATGTTGTCCAAGGGAAGGGCATTAGGATCCATACGACTTGGCACCTGAGTCATCACAGAGCAATGTGTGGTTAAGTGCCTTGCTCAAGGACACACATGTAGCCTTAGCCAGGGCACGAACTAGCGACCTTCAGATCACTAGACGAACGCCTTAACCACTTGGTCACACGCCAACACAAGTATATATATATATGTCTATTAAACAGCTAAGTCAAAATAAGTGGTGCAAAATAACAGAAATTAAAAAATAGTGAGGTAGTGTTCATGGGTTCAATGTCCATATAGAAATCAGACAGCAGAGGGGAAGAAGTTGTTCCTGAATCACTGATTGTGTGCCTTTAGGCTTTTGTACTCCTTTCCAATGGTAACAGTGTGAAGTGGGCATGTCCTGGGTGGTAGGGATCCTGAATGTCGGATGCCACCTTCCCAAAGCACCACTCTTTGAAGATGTCTTGGATAATAGCTGGAAGGTGACTGGTGAAGACAGGTGGTAGGAAAGGTCAAGGGTTGGAGAAGAAGGAATCTGATAGGAGAGGAGAGTGGACCATAGGAGAAAGGGAAGGAGGAGGGAACACTGGGGAAGAAGGTGGGAGGAAGGGGAGGACAAGCTGGCAGGTAATATGTGAGACCAGGTGAGGGAGAAGGTGGGCGGGTGGAGGAGGGGGATGAAGTGAGAAGTGGGAGGTGATAGGTGAAAGAGGTAAGAGGCTGAAGAAGAAGGGAGCTAACAGGAGAGTAGAGTGGGCCATGGAAGAAAGGGAAGGAAACCAGAGGGAGGTGATAGGCAGGTGAGGAGAAGGAGTGAGATAGTAACCAGAATGGGGAATGTAAAGGAGAGAAGGGGGAAAGGGGGAGAAATGAAAGTAACTTAGAGAAATTATTGTTCATGCCACCTGGTTGCAGGATATGAGGTATTGCTCCTCCAGTCTGAGTTTGAACTCATCAAGGCAGTTAGAGGAGGTCATGGGCAGACATGTCAGAACAGGAATGAATTGAAATGAATAGCCACTGCATTTTATGACAGACACAGTGAAGGTGCTAATTAGGAGTGAGAGATAGCTTGCTAAACTATTCAATATGATTATGAGTGCTTCGACTATTTCTGTATTCTCACCTACACTCAGTTTTCCATTACTGTTTATTTACCTCCATTTTGGATTCTTCACATGTGGCTTAGCTACGAAGCCAGGCAGAACCGTTTCTACTGACAGGAGAATGGGGCAAAGGCAGATTACTGGCTCCTTAAAACCAGTTGCTTCAGGTAGATGGGGCTCATCAGCCATGGTTGACAGCTCATCTAGGAAAAGAAAACTCTGATCTCAAACCTCCTGTGCCTTGCAGCAATACCCACTCAAGGGAAAGGCTTTGGGAGTAAAACCTGAGGAACAATCTGGAGCTGGAGACACAAAAGTAATCCTACGTTAAGGTTGATGCTGACTGGCAACTCCTGTGATACCACTGGCACCAAACTGTATTGGTCTTCATCAATCTTTTAGATTCATCAGCTGCATGGAAGTGGAGAGCCTGTTATTTGGGCAACAGCTTGCTCTCCTTATCACACTGTCCCAGTAAGATGCCACATCCATGGTTGACCCTGACCTATGAAAGGCCTCAAAGCTCCATTTTACAATTACTCAAGCCACCTCTGTTCACTGCCCTGTGAGAAAGAAAGTTCTTAAGATTCATAGACTTCAAAGACAAAAGATAACCTTATCTCTGTATTAAAAAGCTTACTTTCCAACTGTGACCAGTCACGAGTTAAAAAATTGTCACCTGTTTGGTGATCTTATTACTTGTGGGATTTTGCTGTGTTTATAATTTTCTCCTGTGTATCCAACTTCAGACCAATGGTTACAATCCAAAAATACTTCAGTAAGTTAAAGACTCAAGACATTACAGGTATTGGAAATCTAAGGTGAATCAAAAAGAAGATGGAGGAGCTCAGAAGGCTGGGCAGCATCTATACAGGGAAATGGACTTTTGGGTTTGAACCTGTCATCTGCATAAAAAAATGCAGAAAGGGAGGAGAGCAAGAACTGGTAGGTGATAAGTGGACTCAGGTGAGGGAGGGTGATAGGTAGGTTGGGGGAGGCAGAAGGAAATGGGATTGATGTCAGAAACTAGATAGGTGCAAGTGACATAGGGTGGCAGAGATTACGCCGCCAAGGATTCGGAAAGCATAAAATTGGAAATGGTAATTGTTATGTTTTGTAACTTCTAGAAACTAATTGAACCATGAGATTGAAAATCTGCTGAAGTCCGGATCAGAAGCATTCAGGTCTAGAGACCAAGAAAATTACAAGAAGTCCAGGTACCATTTCCAGAAAACTATCCCAAGGACAAAGTGTAAATCCTGGACCAAACTTAAATCAACGAGGGGTGCTCAACAGCTGTGGCAGGGCTTCAGTGCTATCACCTCTTACAAAGTTAGATCAAGTGACATGGGAGACAGCAGGGCTTCGCATCAAAAATACCTTCAATGCTCGCTTTGACCACCAGGGCATGGAGGAGGCATTGCAAACTCCCACATCCCCTGATGATCTCTGAAGCTGACATGCAGGCTGCCTTCAGAAGGGTGAACGCACAAAAAGCATTTGGACTGGACAGGGTACTGGCCACATACTAAAGGCCTGTGCTGATCAACTGGCTGGTGTGTTCACTGAGATCATTACCTCTTGTTTCAGCAGTGTGTGGTACCCACCTGCTTGAAGCAGGCTTCAATTATACCAGTGACCAAGATGAACATGGTGGCTTTCCCTAATGGGTATCAGTCGCACTTACATCCACAGTGATGAAGTATTTTGAGAGGTTGATGATGAAACATATCAGTTCCTGCCTGAGAGGTGATTTGTATCAGCTCCAATATGCCTGCTGGAGCAACAGGTCCACAGCATATGCGATCTCATTGGCTCTTAACTCAACCCTGGAACATCTGACCAGCAAAGGTGCATACATCAGGATGTTCTTTATTGTCTACAGCTTAGCTTTCAATACCATCATCATCTCAAAACTAATCAATAAGCTTCAAGACCCTGGCCTCAACACCTCCTTGTGCAATTGGATCCTGGATTTCCTCACTTGCAAAGCCCAGTCAGTTAGGATTAGCAACAACATCTCCTCCATGATCTCCATAAGCACAGGTGCACCACAAGGCTGTGAGCTTAGCCCCCAATCTACTTGCTTTACACTTAATGACTGTATGGCTAAACACAACTTCAAAGCCATATTCAAGTTTGCTGATGACACCACTGACATGGGTCATATCAAAGGTTGTGATGAATCAACGTATAGGAGGGAGATTGAAAATCAGGCTGAGAGGTGTCATAACAACAACCTCTTACTCAATGCCAGCAAGACCTAGGACCTGATTGTAGACCTCAGGAGAGGGAAACTTACAGCCAGACTGAAAAACCTGAGCATGTCATCGTCGTCGTGGCTATCCCTCGAGGTCGAGGATGATGGTCTTCGTTCCGTTGATCTATATGTGGCCCACAGAGCGAAGACGCCTCTGCATGTATTTGTTTAACATTTACTTGATGTTGCACTCGAAGAAGCACATGATACTTCACAAATCAACCAATTGATACCAATGGCATGGAAACCATGACAACTGGAGCTGATGGATTGTTGCAGCATTCATCTGCCTACATAGCCGTTGAGCTCAAAGTAACTTTGTCTGCCTGTTCTACCGTTGAGGCCTTGGTTGGATTGTTCTTTGCCAGGGACCTCACCATCGACCTTACCGCCATGGGTGACCCTACCAGGAGCATACCTCCAGACGGCATCACTCTCGGGATCTCAGGACCACACAAGCTTCTCCACCACGACAAGGTGACAATCCACGGAGAAGTTGAGCGTGTAGATATTAAGAAAGAGGAAATGCTGAAGCTTTTGGAAAACATCAAGTCACCAGGACCAGACAAGATGTATCCCAGGCTACTGTGGGAGGCAAGAGAGGAGATTGCTGAGCCTTTGGCGATGACTTTTGCATCATCAATGGTGACGGGAGAGATTCTGAAGGACTGGAAGATTGCGAATGTTGTTCCATTATTCAAGAAAGGGAGTAGAGATAGCCCAGGAAATTAGAGACCAATGAGTCTTATTTCAGTGGTTGGTAAGTTGATAGATAAGATCCTAAGAGGCAGGATTTATGAACATTTGGAGAGGCATAATATGATTAGGAAGAGTCAGCAGGTTGTGCCTTATGAGCCTGATTGAATTTTTTGAGGATGTGGCTAAATACATTAATGAAGGTAGAGCAATAGATGTAGTGTATATGGATTTCAGCAAGGCATTTGACAAAATACCCCATGCAAAGCTTATTGAGAAAGTAAGGAGGCATGTGATCCAAGAGGACATTGCTTTGTGGATCAAGAACTGGCTTGCCCACAGAAGGCAAAGAGATCATATTCTGCATGGAGGTCGGTGACCAGTGGGGTGCCTCAGGGATCTGTTCTGGGACCCCTACTCTTAGTGATTTTTATAAATGACCTGGATGTAGAAGTGGAGGGATAGGTTAGTAAGTTTGCTGATGACACAAAGGTTGAGAGTGTTGTGGATAGTGTGGAGGGCTGTCAGAAGTTACAGCGGGATATTGATAGGATGAAAAACTGGGCTGAGAAGTGGCAGATGAGTTCAACCCAGATAAGTGTGAGATAAGTGTGAGGTAGTTCATTTTGGTAGGTCAAATATGATGGCAGACTGTAGCATTAATGATAAGGCTCTTGGCAGTGTGAAGGATCAGAGGGATCTTGGGGTCCGAGTCCATAGGACACTCAAAGCTGTTGCGCAGGTTGACTCTGTGGTTAAGAAAGCATACAGTCCATTGGCCTTCATCAATCGTGGGATTGAGTTTAGGAGCTGAGAGATAAGGTTGCAGTTTTATAGGACCCAAGTCAAACTCTACTTGGAGTACTGTGCTCAGTTCTGGTCACCTCACTATAGGAAGGATGTGAAAACCATAGAAAGGGTGCATAGGAGATGTATAAGGATGTTTCCCGGTTTGGGGAGCATGCCTTATGAGAATAGGTTGAGTGAACTTGGGCCTTTTCTCCTTGGAACGACAGAGGTTGAGGGTAACCTGATAGAGGTGTACAAGTTGATGAGAGGCATTGATTGTGTGGATAGTCAGTGGCTTTTTCCCAGGGCTGAAATGGCTAGCACAAGAGGGCACAGTTTTAAGGTGCTTGGAAGTAGGTACAGAGGAGATGTCAGGGGCAAGTTTTTTTATGCAGAGAGTAGTGAGTGCATTTAATGGGCTGGCGGCAATGGTGGTAGAGGCGGATACAATAGGATCTTTTAAATGACTCCTGGACAGATACATGGAACTCAGAAAAATAGAGGGCTATGGTAACCCTATGTAATTTCTAAAGTAAGGACATGTTCGGCACAGCTTTGTGGGCTGAAGGGCCTGTATTGTACTGTAGGTTTTCTATGTTCTATGAAACCAGAGGTTTATGAGTCAGTCCTCATTACAGGATCAGAGGTGGACAGTGTTAGCACCATTAAATTCTGAGGTGTTACTATTTCAGAGGACCTGTCCTGGACCTAGCACATAAGTGCAATTGTGAAGATAGCATGGCAATGTTGCTATTTCCTTTGGAGTTTGTGGAGATTTGGCATGCTATCCAAAACTTTGACAAGCATTTATAAATGTGTGGTGGAGTGTATATTTACTGACTGCATCACAGCCTGGCGTGGAAACACCAGTGCCCTTGAATGGAAAATCCCACAAATGTAATGGATTTGGCCCTGTACATCACAAGTAAAGCCCTCCCAACCATTAAGCACATCTATAGTACAGTACATGTTATGCTTTCATATGAAGACAGCATCCATCATCATGGATTCCCACCACCCAGGTCATATTCTCTTCTCGTTGCTGCCATCAGGTAAAAGGTACAAGAGCCTCAGGACTTGCGCCATGAGCTTCAAGAACAATTATTACCCCTTAACCATCAGGTTCTTGAACAAAAGATGATAACTTCACTCAACTTCACTTAACCATCATTGAAATGTTCCCACAACCAATGAACTCACTTTCAAGACCTCTTCATCTCATGTTCTCATTATTTATTAATATTTATTTATATTAAGCTTTGCATAGTTTGTTGTCTTCGGTACCCTGGTTGAACACCTAGTTAGGCAGTCTTTCATTGATCCTGTTATAGTTACTATTTTATAGATTTGTTCAGTATGCTCTCAAGAAAATGCATCTCAGGGTTGTATATGGTGACATGCAATGTATGTACTGTGATAATAAATCTACTTTGAACTTTAAAAGAAAAACACGGGAGATCAGAATACTTGTGTAATTAGTTTTTCTTTTCTTTAGTGAGGTGCTCACAAATGACGTGGTGGTGTCATGATATACTGTATGCCTTCCACATACCTCTTACATATAACCCATAATGAACTATGCAAACTCCAAACTCTACTCAGTCAAAACTCCATTTACAACATTTCTCAAATATTTCTGAAATATCAAATACTCTACAGTAATCTGCAGTTGGATGCTTTTTGTTGAGCTGTTGTAGTCTTGTGAACCAGTTCTCACCTCTTTCTCTCACTGAGTGCCGCCAGAGCGTAGCAGTTAATGGGATGCTATTACAGCTCAGGGTGTCAGAGTTCAAAGCTCAAATCCAGCGCCACATGCAAGGGACATTTATATGTCCTTGCTGTGGAATGTATGGGTTTTCCCCACATGCATCGGTTTCATCCCACTGTCCAAAAGCATTCCAGGTATGTTAATTGGTCATCGTAAATTATCCTACAATTAGGTTAGGGTTTAATCGGGGTTGCTGGGGCTGTACAGCTTGAAAGGCTGTATTGCTAAATAATTAATAAAATAAATTAACATACTCCTTGCTACTTAGTCTAGAATCTTTACTATTGTAAAGCATCTATTATGAAGCTGCAACCCTAATGCATCGAGTCAAAGAGTTATACAACACAGAAACAGGCCCTTCAGCCCAACTCTTCCATGCTGAACAAGATATCCATCTAAGCTAGTCTCATTGCCTGCATTTAGTGCATTTCCTTCTAAGACTTTCCTATCCATATAACTGCCTAATGTCTTTCAATGATTGTAAATGTACCCAGCTCTACCACTTCCTCTAGGAGCTCATTCTGTACACACCACACACTGCATGAAGAAGTTGCCTGTTATGTTCCCCCCGCCCCCCGATTTGGTTTGTTACTTTAGTTTTGACTACTCGATCACATTGCTTACTTGTAAGTTTACAGCTGTTGTTCATTACCAATTACTGTGTTGCTAAGCAATTGACCTTCAACATCAGGTCAGCCATTCTTTACATCTTTACATTCTTTACAAGCCATTCTTTTCACTTAGTTGCTATTGCTTAGAAGCACTTTGAAAAGATTTCAATCAATGTGTGAATCTATCTTTCACGGGAAATCTAGAAGTACTATCCTTTTAATTAGCTCCTTGCGAACTGTAATGCGTTGGTAAACAATAATATAGCCTTCAAACTACAACGTCTGGACTGGAGTTTATCTATCTCCCTAGTTTAAGATAACAGGGCAGCACTTGAGCGAGGGCAGAATATTGCTTCACAGGTCCCTTTTAAAACTTTCCCCTCATACTTTCAACCTAGTTTTTAGAACATAGTAGACTACAGCACAGTACAAGCTTTTCAGTCCACTCTGTTGGACCGACTGTTTAACCTACTCGAAGATTAATCTAACCCTTCCCTCCTACACAGCCTTCCATTTTTCTAAAATCTATGTGCCTAACCAAGGGTTTACTATTTGCTGCTAATGTATCTGCCTCTACTGTCATCCCTGGCACTCACCACCATTTCTGCCAAATAAAGCAGGAGAAGCTACCTCAGTAAATATATTTAAGATGAGGTTGGATAGATTTTTGCATAGTAGAGGAATTAAGGGTTATGGGGAAAAGGCAGATAGGTGGAGATGAGTCCATGGCCGGATCAGCCGTGAACTTTTGAATGGTGGAACAGGCTCGAAGGGCCAGATGGCCTACTCCTGCTCCTATTTCTTATGTTCTTGTGTTTTGTGTAAGTTATAGAGGCACAAGACACCACTGTACAGGTTCTTCAACCCATCTAGTCCATGCTGAACTATTAATCTGCCTAGTCCCATTGACCTTCACCCATCCATGTATCTAATCAAATTTCTCTTAAATGTTGAAATCAAACCCTGATTCTGATTCTGAGCTTGTTCCACACTCTCACTACCCTCTAAATGAGGAAGTTCCTGCTCATGTTCCCCTTAAAATATCACATTTTATCCTTAACTGATGATCACTAGTTCTCGTCCCACATATCTTCAATGGAAAAAGTTTGCTTCCATTTACCCTGTCTATACCCTTAATAACTTTGTATACCTTATCTCTGACACCTGCCCTATACTTTCCTCCAATCTCCTTTAAATTATGCCCCCTTGTATTAGCCATATCCGCCATAGGAAAATGTCTCTGGCTGTCAACTTGATTATTGCCTCGAGTTTTTGATTCCCTATCCCTGGTCCATGCCCAAAGCGTATCAATGTGACAGATCGCAATGCTTGGACGATGATTTAAGTGCTGGGTTGAATTGGAAAGGTCAGATTAAGGCTAAATTGAGGCAGCAGGATCCAGGCCCCAAAGCATATCAAAGTGACTTAACCCGATGTTTGAACAATAATTTAGGCACTGGGCCAGATTGAGAAGGACAGGGTTTCAAGGCCAAAGGCGAGGGTCAGGCCAGTTCAACTCGATGCTCTGTGAGGTTTACTCATCTCTGTGCTGAACTAAGGGTCTGTGGATAGACTCGCAGCTCAGAACATTATTTGCATGACTTATTGTTCGCATGATTTGGGTTTTTTCGTTCTGCTTATTGGGTGTTTGATGGTCTTTTTTTAATGGGTTCTTTGGGTTTCTTTGTTTTGTGGCTCTCTGTTTGAAGATGAATCTCAAGGTTGTATAATGTATACATAAATCGATAATAAATGCACTTCGAACTTTGGTCAAAAGGCTGTGTGCATTCTCCTTTAGGCTGAGAATCAATGGATTCCGCATTCACCTTTAAGAGAAATGAACCAGACCCAAATACATCATACCAAAATACTACATTCTGAATTACTGACTAGTTCTAACCACGTGTCAAATCTAGAAATAAGCACCAGCACCTCCCGTTGCATTATGTCAGGCACACTTATTAACTCCAAGTTACATAATCGCCTAAAAGTGGAATTGCGGAGAATGACAACATCCATCATCATCGTCTGTGATGGAATCAGAGTGGAATTTTTGGACATAAAGAGGGAATCTGATATTTAAAAACTATTTGGTTAAAAAATGAAGGAACTTGCATTTTTATGTTGCCTGCTGTGACATTTGAAATAGGAGAAGGAATTGAGCAGATGGTCTCTCGAGTCTAATCAGTCATTCCATAACATTAGTGCTGGCCTGTCGCCCGTTTCACTTTCCTACCTGCTCCCTATAACCCTTGACTGCCCTATAGACCAAATATCTGTTCCAGCCTTGGATAAAGTGAATGATTTAGTCTCCACATCCCCCTGGAGGAGGGAATTGCTAATACTCACATCTCCTGTGAGTGGTGAATCTGTGCAGTTAATTGGATTTAGTTAAGGTAGAGATTAATAGGTTCTTGATTAATCAGGGAGTCAAAGGTTACAGGAAAATGGGGTTGAGAGAGATAATAAATCAACCATGATGGAATGGTGGCACAGACTCAAGGGGCCGAATGGCAAATTCTGCTCCTATGTCTTATTGCCTTATGCTCTTTTTCAGTTTAAAATTCCCCTTCTTCAGGAAAGAAGGGTTAGGTTGAGTTTGGAGGAGGATGAGGTTGGCACAGCATCATGGGCTGAAGGGTCTGTGATGTGTTGTACTATTCAATGTTAAATTCTTTATCCTGCAGTCATTCTGCCTAGCTCTAGATTCCCCCATGGGAGTGAAACACCCTTTCAGCTTCTACCTGATCAGGGTGGCTCAGAATCTTAAATGTTTCAGCAAGATCATCAGATACAGGGAGAACCAGCTAATTGGACACACAATTGACTCGATGGTAGGAAGCAGAATATGATGGTGGACGGTTGGGTTTTGGACTGGAAACCTGCGACTAATAGTGTTTCTCCAGGATCGATAGAAGACAAATTCCTATTCATCATCTATAGCAATGATTTGGATGAGAATGTGCAAAGGGCTGAGGAATAAAGACAGAGAGAATGCAAGCTTAGGGTGAAAAGGAAGACATTTAAGAGGAACATGACGGGAAGCTTTTTCAACCACACAATTGACAGTGTACGAAACGAGCTGATAGAGGAAATGGGTGAAGCAAGTACATTAACAACATTTAAAAGGAACTGTGTATTATTAAAGAACTTCATTTCCCAGTGGGCAATGCAGGCCATTCACCTTGGAACTAGAAGTGATGACGGTGAGCTGTTTGCACACACTCAATGTTGAACGGTAGTGAGCTAAAATCATTCTGTAAATAAAATGTTCTAGTAACTAGGGAAGCTTTGTGCCTGTCCAAAGGATTGTATGAATAGAAAATGTTCTAGTGTTTCATGCTGTTTGTCTTTATTAAAAACAAATATAATATGTTATCAGAAGTGGGATATATAGTCTTCAAAGGGAACAAGTCTGTGATTCCAATGTCATGTCAAGTACCTGTGTCAGTCATGAATCATGTTCATCCTTTGTGGGCCCCCAGAAGATGATGTCACCCATCAGCTCTCAACACCAGGTATGCCCTTAAAGATCACGTGGATGGTTTTATGGTAGACTTCTGGTGCAGACAGAATCCCACACAGTAGCCAAAGAAATCAATACCTTCTCTGTGGTGTGTTAAAAGTACATAGTCTCGAACTTGCCTCATCAAGCTTCACCTGGCAAAACCCAGATGAAGAGTCAAGTTTGCTAAACCTCTTGGCACCTGCTAACCAGAACACCATCTCCACTCATGTTGGCAATTTAAAATGCTCTCTCTTGATGGCTTTATTGAGATCTCTTGGGTCTAGACATATCTGCAATGCTCCATTTCTCTTTTACACAATGACCAGTGAGGTCATCCAATCCATTGGTTCTTCAGTTTTCTCTATAACATTTATCCATTCCATAGACCAGAAGACATAGCAACAGCATTAGGCCATCTGGCCCATTGAGTCTGCACCACTATTCAATTATGGTTTATCCTCTTTTTCAATCCTCCTCAACCCCAATTCCTGGCCTTCTCCCTGTAACCTTTGATGCCATGTCCAATCAAGAACCTATCAATCTCTGCCTTGTGTGCTCGTTCTTCTTTGAGTTTGTCTCTCAGTGTAAGCAGAACTTTACTGCATCCATGGACCACAGGAGCCATTGTCTTATCAGCATGAATTTTGTGTATACCAGGTCCCCTCAAAGACATCTGCATACTCCTCCATGAGTAAAGTGTGCTTATCTTTGAATTGTGAAGCCACTAGGAAAACTCTTTTCACCAAGTTGAGCTTTTCTCATGCCCTCAGACCGAATATTGGCTGCACTCTCTTTTCTACAATGACTAGCTGTGCTGTTCCTGTGCTTGAAGTTCACTATACAATCCCCTTTTACTGAAATGTTCTCTCCAGTATAGCCTGTCACTTTTAACTTCACTAGGTAAATCTTGGTCTTTATTTGAGAATCTTGTAATCATCCATGGATAGCAAATTCACCTGGGTTCCTCTGTCAATCTTGAATGGAATTATTGTTTCATTCACAGTTACTGGAACAATCCATTCTATTTTACCAGCACCAGCAGTCTGTAGAGAATCGACAAAGGCTTCCTCGATTTCCTCAGCAACCTTATGCACCTTTCTCTTGGTAGTCCTAGTTTTGTAGCACTCTGCAAAATGATTCTTTTTCCCATAATTGTTGCAGGACTTTCGAGAAGCAGGACACACCTTTGGACTGTGCTACCTCCACATTTGCTGTTTGAGCCTACCTCTTTGCTTTGGGAAACACCTTCTGCTCTGCCCCTCTGTTTTCACTGCATGAACTCTTGTGTCTGCTTTGTGCAGCGCCTCAGCTTGTGATTGTGTGGTGTCCACTCCCCTATACATAATCACAGACTTTTCCAGCATCAAATCTTTTTTATGGTGCAATCTTTCTTTGAGTCCATTAACTGGAATTCTGCAAACTATTTTGTCACTGACTAGTGAGTTTCTCAAATCTCCAGACTCACAGGACTTAGCTTATTAAGTATTCGTCAAAGTTAACACCTTGTTTCTGATCATAGGAAAATAACTTGTATCTCACAAACATAATGCTTTTACTTGGGACAAAATACTCCTCAAATTTGGTCATGGGAGTGTCCAATGTAAAGGCTGTCTCATCAATTTGAAATCTGTTACATCTCCTGTTACATGTAGAAAAACAGATGCTTTCAATTTTACATCAGCCCCTCCTGCTCCGCTAGCCACTAAGTATATATTGAATTGCTGTTATCTATTAAATTGCTGTTAAACTGCATAGGTGTGGGAGGACTTAACCTACCAGTGACCGTAATATTCAGCCTCTCACCTAAATTTCCTTTGGTTAATGTGGGAACAAGCTTCTCTCTGTCAAGTACAGTCGGCGTTTTGAGTTGAGATCCTTTGGCAGGACTGGAGAAAATAGCTGAGGAATAGATTTGAAAGATGGCGGGACCAAAACGTTGACTGTACTTTTTCCCATAGATGCTACCTGGCCTGTTGAGTTCCTCCAGCATTTTGTGTGTGTTGCTCAGATTTCCAGCATCTGCAGATTTTCTCTTGTTCCCTCTGTTGGAACCTCTTTTTTCTAAGTATTGCATGGTATGCATTTATTCTCATTGCTTAGACCTCACGCGACTTGTGACACCATGTTATGTTTCTTTTGGGTGATGACTTACCTGGCTAAGTCCATCCCTTGACTGTCCACTGTGTCGGCACTGCTTAGGTCACTCCTTGAGCAGTGAAATGAGTGGATTTGGTCTCATGAGCAAGAAGAGTGTTTCCAGAGGCTGACTAAAGTCTCAACTGAAAAGCCCGTGCTGAAGTTTTATGATCCAGAAAGATGTACTAGGATCTCAGCTGATATGTTCCAGCATGGTCTTGGAGCAGTACTACTGCAGCAGCATGATGACACCAAGCAACCTGTGGCCTAGGCATCAATGGCTTTAACAAGGGTGGAAGCCAGCTTTGCATAGATAGAGAAAGAGCATCTCGCCAGCACATATGCATGTGAAAGGTTCCATCAGTATATCTATGGACAACCTTTCAGAGCACCATCCAGAGACAGAGAAGCAGCTTCAGCGGCAGGTTGCTATCGATGCAATGCTCCTCAGACAGGATGAAGAGATCATTACTCCCCAATGCCATTCGGCTTTACAATTCAACCGCCAGGGGTAAGATATGTTAAAGTGCCGGGGTTAGGACTGAGCTTAAGTTATCATTCAATGTATTTTATTTTAAGTATCTTATTTTATGTATGTATTTTAAGTATTGTATGTAATTAGTTTTGCTACAATAAGTGTATGGGACATTGGAAAAAATGTTGAATTTCCCCATGGGGATGAATAAAGTATCTATCTGTCTATCTATCTATCTTTTGAAGTGGAGACAGACCATAAAACTTCGGTCTCAATTATGTCCAAACCACTGAATGACTGTCCCATGAGGGTACAGCGCATGCTGATAAGGTTGCAGAAATATGATGTGAAGTTTCAGATTCAGATTGGGAAAATATATACATGTCTGCTGCTGATGCGTTGTCTCGAGCAGTCAACAAGTGCCCAAGAGATTAATGTTGACAAAAAGGCTCATGTTGACATGATTGTCATCTCCATTCCAATATTTGCTGATAGAACAGAGAAGATTAGGAAAGCAGCAGGGACGGTTAAAACAATGAAAGTACTCAGAGACAATACAGAAAGGATGGTCAGCAGCTAATATAACTGTCCAATGTATATTCAGGATTACTGGGCAGACAGAGCTGGACTGTCACTAGTGGAAGATATGGACTTCAAAAGGGAACAGGTCTGTGCATCAAGGAAAGACTGCCCAAACCAGGACAGACAAACAACCAACATGCAAAAGACAAAAATTGCAAATACAAAAATAAAAAAAGAAAGAAGACTGATACTCTACTGTCGCAATGAGCCATGGCCCCCTTTGCTGTCATGATGAGCTATGGCCTCTTCTACTGTCGCAATGAGCCATCGCCCCCTTTGCTGTCCTGATGAGCTATGGCCTCTTCTACTGTTGCAATGAGGCCACATTCAGGTGGGAGGAAGAACATCTTATATTCTGGCTTGATAGCCTTCAACCTAATGGCACTAACATCGATTTCTCACACTTCCAATAAAGCCCCCTCCCCAGCCCTCTACTTCACCAGTCCCCTTCCCCTTTTCTTTCTCTCACCTATCTCCGTGCCTCCCTATTGCCACCCTCTGGTGCTCCTTACCCTTTTCTTTCTTTCTTCCATGGCCTTCTATCCCCACTTATCAGACACCCCCCTTCTCCAGCCCTATATCTCTTTCACCAATCAACTTCCCAGCTATTTACTTCATCTCTCCCCCTCCCAGTTTCACCTATCAACTTATGCTCCTCCCTTCCCTCCCCCACCTTTTAAATCTACTCCTCATCTTTTTTTCTCCAGCCCCAATAAAGGATCTCAGCCCAAAACACTGACTATTTCTTTCCACAGATGCTGCTTGGCCTGCTAAGTTCTTCTAGCACTTTGTGTGTGTTGCTGGTAATTTACTTCATGGTTTAAAAAAATCTGCCAGAGTTCAATAATAAATTATTACAAAGGCAATAAACACTTTCATTATACTCATATTAACATATTATTTTGGCATAATATCCTGGTCCAAAACCAATCTGGAAAATTTACAAAGAAAAATAAGAACTGAAGTGAGAAATTTTAGAACACAATACATGCATTTGAGGCAAAACACATGTAATTCTGATAAAGAAGTATACACCATTATACTTAATTGAAAGCACAACCCAGAAAAACGAAGACAATATCACTATTGAAGAAAAAGTTAACCAATGGAAGAGCATGACCCTCCGTGGAAGACATCCCCAGCGTCTGAGCAGACTAGATGTTGACAAGGAAGCATCGAACGCCTGGCTCAGAGTTAGAGACCTCTTCCCAGAAATACAAGAGTTCCTTGTGGCAATACAGGACCAGCTGATTAACACAAAAAAAATATCAAAAATGCATATTAAAGACCAGCAAATTCACAACAATAAATGGAAACAATGCAAAGAAAAACCAGAAACAATCCAACACATTGTAGGATCCTACAGCAGTTTAACTCAGTCTGATTACTTACACAAACACAACCAATATCATCACCAAAATCTTGATTTAAAATACAAACTCATAAAAGGCACCATACCTTTCTATACATACAAGCCTGGCCCAGTCTTAGAGCTAGAGTCCTATGAACTATATTGTGACCATTTAATACAGATAGGATAGTCCATAATAAACATCTGGATATAATATTACAAGATAAACCAACAAGTACAACTTATTTAATAGATATAGCCAATCCAAACACATTCAGAAATCAATGTGAAAAACATCAGAAATATGCAGAATTAAAAGACAAAATTGTAAATCTGTGGAAGATGAACAGGGTTTACATCATCCCAATAGTAACATCAACAATTGGTATCATCCCTAAGGCATTAGCTATTTACAGGAAAATAAAGATGTATAATAACATTTATGAACATTACCTCACTTTTTTAATATATATTATTTCTATTTTTGCACAATTTTTAATCTATTTAATATATGTACAGAGTAATCGATTCACTTATTTATTTATTATTTTTATTTTTTTTCTTCTGTATTATATTTTGCATTGAACTGCTGCTGCTAAGTTAATAAATTCCACAACACATGCCAGTGATAGTAAACCTGATTCTGATTCTGAATAACTGATATGATTCCAAAGTCACTAACTATTTACAGCAAAATAAAGAAATACAATAGAATGTATGAAAATCTATACATGAGCAAAGACTGGCAAACAAATGTGCAAGAGACAAATTGTGCAAAATCATATTGAGAACGTGAGCTATAGAGTCCTTGAAAGTGAGTCTGTAGGTTGTAGAATCAGCTCAGAGTTGTGGTGAGTGTTTTTGTTTATTTAGAGATACAACATACAGTAATACACCTTTCCAGCCCAGCAAGCCTGTGCCACCCAATTACACCCATGTGACTGATCTATACATCATTGGGATGTGGGATAAAACCAGAGCACCTGGAGGAAACCCATGTGGTCACTTCCTAACATACTCCTTACAGATTGCAGTGGGAAGTTATCCACACTGGTTCAGGAGCCCGATGGTTGTAGGGTAAAAACTGTTCCTGAAGCTGGTGGTGTAGTGCCTAAGGCTTTGGTACCTCCTGCCCGATGGTAGTAGTGAGGAGAATGCTTGGCCTGGATGGTCTTAGATGATGGTGCTGCTTTCTAGTGGCTGCGCTCCAGGTAAATGTGCTCAATGATGCGGAGAGCTTTGTTTGTGATGGACTGGGCTGCATCCACCCTTTTACTTTTTGTAATCTCTTCGGAGATTTGCCCTCCTGCAAGCAGCCGTGAAGCAACGAGAAAAAAAAAACAAATCGTGCCTGCAGCAAAAAGCAAGCGAACAACACATAGAATATCAAATATCTAACCAGGAGTTCCCTGCTACTCAGTGTAGCTCAGTTCAGCCCACTGCAGTCCACAGGGCCATTCTTTGCTGAAGCACTCCAGTCTGCATCAAAATGCTCAAAACTGGGAAAATAAGAGTAACCAGAATCCAGGAACACATGCAACATGTACCTCAAAGTTCCCCCAAAAGAAGCCCACAGCCTCAATGATCAATCCTTGCAACATGGAACCTAAGACTCCTGCATTTTCCTACAACAGCAACTAGCGAGAGAGAGAGGAAGACCAGCCAAACGCATCAAACACCCACCCATCTTGTGATCTCATCCTCGGTGACTTTGCTCAATGTCTTAGTCAGTGAGAAACAATGGAGATGATCATGAGCTTGTGGCCTGTCTCCAAGCTCCCAGGCCTCCAGACCGCACACTTAGCTCCAAACCTCACCAAACTCCCTCGGGAGCAATGAAGTTCAGTCGGTTCAAAAACACATCATCAAAGAGTAAGTCACAGATTTACACCCAATTACACCCACATGACTAATTAACCAACTGATCTATATACATCGTTGGGATGTGGGATGAAACCAGGGTACCGGGAGGAAACTCCTGTGGTCACTTCCAGCATTCTCCTCAGAGACTGCAGCGGGAAGACATACACACCAGTTCAGTAGAATCATTCTTGAAAGAAGAAGTAAAACAAGTAGTTTTGTAAATTGTCTGCAGGACCTTGCCATTGGTCACATGGTTCAGTGGCACCATCTTGCCATCTTATCATCTTCCGTCTACTGAATGACTTATCCTTTATTCTTATTCTTTGATGATGGGCCCTGGTGCTGAGTGTCCCTGACCTCAGGAATATCTTATCTGCAATTAATCTGTCCAGGGCAGCATGACAGCAGAGTGATTAACGCATTGCTTTGCAGACCCGGATGCAGTTCCTACCGCTGACTGTAAGGACTTTGTACATTCTCCCCGTGACTGCATGGGTTTCGTTCAAGCGCTCTGGTTTTTTTCTCCACATCCCAAAGCTGTATGTGTTAGTTGATTAATCAGTCAGTTGGATGTATTTGAGTGGCACGGGCTCATCGACCCAGAAGGACCTTTTACCGTGCTGTATCTGTAAACAATAAATAATTAATTCTACAACTGTTAAAAAAGAAAAGTCCAGTTAATGTCATACAGATTAGGGAATTTGCCATTCCTGGCCAACTCCATGTTGGTGTCACTCCAGACCTACAGCCACGTGGCTGGCTCTGAAGTAACCCAGCCAACCACTTAATCCACTGCCAATTAGGGATGGTCAATAAATGCTGGCATTGCGACATGAATAAAAATAAACCGAAGACTATTTTAACAGCACTGCTACTGTATTCCCACAGTCAGTAGGTCTCATCCAAACTTCAACATAGAACATTGAAGATACAGCACAGGAACAAGGCTTTCTAATGCCAAACTAATTAAACTAGCAATTAAATGCCTAACTAAACAAGTTCTTTTTTGCAGCATAGTACTCTGCAATACATAAAAATACTACAGTACTGTGCAAAAGTCTAAAGCGCATATATATAGCTAGGGTGACTAAGACTTTTGTACATTACTGTAGTGTTTTATGTATTGCGCTGTACTGCTGCTGCAAAAAAAAACAAAATTCAGGACATGGGTGTGTGATGATAAACCTGATTCCTATTTGGGTCTCTATTGTGGATTGAGAGTGGGATGGAGGCAGCGAGAGGGGAATCATGGTTGCAAAAAGGGAAGGGATTTCAGAGGGAGTGGGAAATACCAGAGAGGCATTCTGTTATGATCAATAAACTAATTGTTTGGAATATTTTTGCCCACAGAACTGCCGCACAATGGATATTTTTTTCTGTTTTTTTTCCCCACATCGTTCTCTGTAAACTCTGGGGGCTATTGTGTGTGTAAATGCCAAACGATCAGCAGTTTCTGAGATACTCAAATCACCCTGTCTGGCACCAACAATCACTTTACAAAGTCACTTAGATCACATTTTTTCCCCCCGTTCTGATGTTTGGTCTGAACAACAACTGAACTTCTTGACCGTGTCTGCATGCTTTTATGCATTGAGTTTCTGCCACGTGATTGGCTGATTAGATATTTGCATTAAAGAGCAGGAGTAATAAAGTGGCTACTGAGTTTACAGTAACTTCAACAGATTCCATTTACAGAGTGCAGTTTGGTTCAGGCCTATGGATCTGCTGCAATATACAAAAGGTATCAGAAAATCCCAGAAGTAAAGATTTGTTTTTATAAATATTAGATTTATTTATCACATGTAACATCGAAACATACAACAAAATGCACCGTTTGTGTTAAAACCAGCACAGTCTGTGGCAAGTGTCGCCATGCTTCCAGCATCAACATAGCATGCCCACGACTTAGTAACCCTAATCCGTATAGCTTTTGGACTGGAACACCCAGAGGAAACCAATGTGATCACAGGGAGAACGCACAAACTCCTTACAGACAGCGATGAGAATTGAACCTGATTGCTGCCTGGTGAAGCATTACACTAACCACTACACTACTGTGCCCCTGACTCTATATTCTGCTACTCAGGTCACAAGAACAGAAAATGGAACAATGATGGAATGGAGAAGCTTAAGATGTTGACACTCAAGAGGCTGCAAATGCTGGAACCTGTAGCAAGAAACAAAACGCTGAAGGAACTCAACAGGTCAAGAAGCATTTGCAGAGGAAAATGGACAGTCAAGGGTTGAGACACTTCGTTTCTTCACTGAATAAGCTTCTTTTGTCTCCTTCCCAGTTCTGTTGAAGTGTCAGTTTGCCTGACTTCAGAGGTTGGAAGTTGTTGTTTTAAGGGTACTTGGAGGTGTATGATAAAGGTTAAAGTCAGAATGGCTTCCTTAAGGGGAACTCTTACCTGACAAATCTGCCGGAACTCTTAGAAGGATAGACAAAGGAGAGCCAGTGGATGTTGTTTACTTGGATTTTCAGGTCTTCGACCAGGTGCCATGCATAAGGCTGCTAAACAAGGTAAGAGTCTAGGGCATTACAGGAAAGGTACTACTAGCACAGGTAGAAGATTAGCTCACTGACAGCAGGTAAAGAGTTGGAATCAAGGGGGGCTATTCTGGTTGGCAGCTGGTGACTCGTGGTGTTCCACAGGGGTCAGTATGGGGACAGCTTCTTTTCACTTTGTATGTCAATGATTTGGATGACGGAATTGATGGTATTGTGGCCAAGTTTGCAGAAGATACAAAGATAGGTGAAGGGGCAGGTAGAGTTGAGGAAGCAGGGAGTCTGAAGAAGGACTTGGACTGATTGGGAGAATGGGCAATGAAGTGGCAGATGGAATATAGTTAGGGAAGTGTTTGGCCATGCACTTTGGTGGAAAGAACAAAATTGTAGACCATTTTCAAAATAGGAAGAAAATTCAAATATTAGAGGTGCAAAGGGACTATGGAGTCCTAAAGCAGCAAGTCAATGGACCCTTCAGCTAATGGTAGAGATCCTTGCCATAAAACAGATTGGGAACCCCAGCCCTAAAAAGTTGCTTGCAGGTTGAATCAGTGGTTAAGAAGGCAAATGCAATGTTTGCAATCATTTTTTGAGAGGACTAGAATACAAGAGCAAGGATATGCTGCCGAAACTTTATAAAATATTGGTCAGACCACACATTTGATCAATTTTGAGTCCATTATCTAAGAACAGATGTACTGGCATTGGAGAGGGCCCAGAACTCCTCATGAGAATGATTCTGGGAATGAATGGGTTAACATGTGGAGAGGTTTTGATGGTTCTGGGCCTGTATTTGCTGGAGTTCAGAAGAATGAGGGGGAATCAGATTGAAACCTATTGAATATTCAAAGGCCTAGATAGAGTAGATGTGAAGAGGATGTTTCCTATAGTGGGTTAGAGGGCACAGTCTCAGAATGGAGCGAACAGACGTGAGAAGGAATTTTGTTTAGCCAAAGAATGAAGGATCCGTGGAATTCATTGCCATAGGCAGCTGTGGAGGTCAAGTTATTGAATATATTTAAAGTGTAGCATAATAGGTTCTTGGTTAGTCCGGGTGTCAAAGTTTACAAGGAGAAGGCAGGTAAATGGGGTTGAGAGGGATAATAAATCGGGTATAATGGAATGGCAGAGCAGACTTGATGGGCCAAGTGGTCTAAGTCTGCTCCTATGTCTTATGGTTTTATGGTCATCCAGGTCATGCTCTCTTCTTTCTACAACCATGAGGCAGAAGATACAGGAGCCTTCAGTCCTACATCACCAGGTTCAGAAAGAGTTATTACTCTAAGACCATCAGGCTCCTGAACTGGCATGAATGACTTTAATTACCTCAACACTGAAATGACCCCACAACCTGTAGACTCACTTTCAAGGATTCTACAATGTATGTTCTCAGTAGTATTTATTCATTTTATTTGCTCAATATATTTTATTTTGCACATTTGTTGTTTGTCAGTCTTTGCCTCTGTATAGGTTTTCATAAGTTTATTGTATTTCTTTATTTCCCTATGAATGCCTGCAAGAAAATACATCTCGAGGAGGTATATGGTACATATATATACTTTGATGATACATTTACGTTGACTTTCAATTCCTGTCCTTTGCAACGTGATCACGACGGAGACCTGTTCTTCCCACTGATTGGCGTGAGGCCAAGCCTTCATCATAGCAGACATTTCTTTCTGCAAGCATCTCTCCATATTCACATCAAGTGAAATACTTGATTGAGTGAGGAAATGCCCTTTCAGAAGATAAGACAAGCCCAGGATAAGAGACCTAGAGCTCTCTGAGAGCATTTTTGAAGGGTGAGTGAATGGCCAAAAAGGCCTGGACTTCCCCCTCTTTGTTCCAACAATGTCAGCTCAGACATCACTTAGCAGGAAGCTGAGCTGGGACTTTCCTGACCAATTGCCCACATTTGGCTGGGCTACCCCTCTCCAGAATGACACTGGTTAAAAGGCGAGGTTAACCACACAGACAGACCGAGACACAGAGTGTAGGCTTCATTGACTTCTCCAGTTTGAGTGAATGCTGGTTTAATTCAGGCAAAAACCAACAATGGACAAAATGAACCTCTAATTTATTTTTGTGTAACTCTTTGTAATTGTTGAATGTTGTTTTTGTTGCCTCTTGTGCCAACATAAACACAGCATGTACAGTAAATGCATGTACAGTAAATGTATATGGAGAATAAATCATATGCAAGCTGAGGGATATCATGGTAGTGTGATGCTATTATAGCTCAGTGTGTTCCAGAGTTCAATTCTAGCACTGTCTGGAAGGAGTTTGTACGTTCTCCCCATGACAGACAGACAGACATACTTTATTGATCCCGAGGGAAATTGGGTTTTGTTACAGTCGCACCAACCAAGAATAGTGTAGAAATATAGCAATATAAGACCATAAATAATTAAATAATAATAAGCAAATTATTCCCAGTGGAAATAAGTCCAGGACCAGCCTATTGGCTCAGGGTGTCTGACACTCCGAGGGAGGAGTTGTAAAGTAATGAACCGCATGGGTTTCCTTGGGGTGCTCTAGTTTCCTCTCATGATCTCATGACATGCTGGTTAACTGGTCACTGTAAATTGTCCTGTAATTAGGCTAAGATTAGTGAGTGGGTTGCTGGGCTCATTGGACTGGAAGAGCCTGTTCCACGCTGTATTTCTAAATGAATAAAATGATTTTTGATAAATTATTGGTGTTACCAACAATGTGTGTGTAAAAATTTTGAAAGTAATATCAGTATCACTTCAAATGTAAACTTCCCATTGAGTTACAGATAGGGAATCCCCATGGTACAGTAGTGTTAGAAAGCTTGTGTACCCATCAGAATTTTCTCTATTTCAGCATAAATATGAACTAAGATCTGATCAGATCTTCATGCAAGTCCTAAAACTAGATGACTCAATTAAATAACAAAAAAAAATTTACTTGTTGTCATCCTGCTGAAGGGTTTTCGCCCAAAACATCAACTGGACTTTTTTCTATAGATACTGCCTGGCCTGCTGAGTTCCTCCAGCATTTTGTGTGTACTACTTGGTCATTTATTTATTGAGAAAAATAATCCAATATTGCATGTATTTGTTGGAAAAAAAATCTATGAACCTCAAGGATTATCAGTTCATTTAAAGGGAGATTAGAGTCCATTTTTCATCAATGGGATGACAATCAGGCGTGAGTATGGGAGGACTTGGCCTATTTAAAAAAACATAAACCTGGGCCTTCAATAGGTTTCAATAGGTACATTTAATGTCAGAGAAATGGATACAATATACACTCTGAAATTCTTTATCTTCACTATCAAAGTCTGATATTCACCACATAGGTGTTTGGAAATGTGCCATGCCCCGATCAAAGGAGATTTCTGAGGACCTCAGAAAAAAAGTTGTAAATGTTCACCAAGATGGAAAAGGATACAAAACCATTTCCAAAGATTTGGGTTCCACCAATCCACAGTCAGGCAGATGGTGTACAGACGGAGGAAATTCGACACCATTGTTACTCCTCTAGGAGTGGTTGACCAACAAAATTCATTCCAAGAGCAAAGCACGTAATATTCCAGGAGGTCACAAAGAACCTAAGAAGGTACAGGACTCTCTTGCACTGGCTAATATCAGTGTTCATGAGTCCACCATCAAGCAAACACTGAACAATAATAGTGTACGTCGCAGGATTGCTAGAAGAAAGCCATTACCCTCCAAGAAGAAGACAGCTGTCCATCTGAAGTTTGCTAAAGACCGTGAGAAAAACCAGAAGACTATTAGAATAATTTTCTATGGAAGAGTGAGTTCAAAATAGAACTTCTTGGCTTAAATGAGAAGCACCATGTTTAGCGAAAAGGAAACATTGCATCCCAGCATAAGAACCTCATCCTTTCTGTGAAACATGGTGGTGGCAGTGTCATGGTTTAGGCCCACTTTGCTGCCTCAAGACCAGGTCAGCTTGCCATCATTGATGGAACTATGAATTCTAAATTGTACCAGCAAATTCTGCAGGAATATTTCAGGGTATCCATCAGTGAACTGAAGCTCAAGAGATAGTGGGTCATGCAGCAAGACAACGACCCTAAACACACAAGCCAGTCTACCAAAGAAAAGATAAAGCAGAAGAATTTTCACATTTTGTAATTACCAAGTCAAAGTCTTGACCTTAATCCTATAGAAATGGTGTGGAAAGATCTGACGCAAGCAGTTCATGCAAGGAAACCCCCCAACATCCCAGAGTTGAAGCAGTTTTGTAAGGAGGAATGGCCTAAAATTCCTCCAAGCCAATGTGCAGGACAGATCAACAGTTGCCAAAAGCAATTGGTTGAAACTATTCCTGTACAAAAGGGTCACACCTGTTACTGAAAGCAAAGGTTCACATATATGTATTTGTTGGAAAAAGTAATATTGGATAATATTTTTTCAATCAATAAATGAACAAGTATAATGTTTTTTGTGTTATCTTTATCTAGTTTTGGGACTTGCGTGAAGAGCTGATCACATTTTAGGTCATATTTATGCAGAAATAGAGAAAATTCTAAAGGGTTCACAAACTTCCTAGCAACAGCAAATGTCTTGAGATTTCTTTCTTTAATCTTAGATGTTTGAAAAGCAAGAACAATATTTGTTGTTCATTTCTAACTGTCCTTGAGAAGGTGGTGGAGAGCCATCTTCTTCAATCACCACCAATCACCGGCCACAAAGCTTTATCGTATTCAATTTCTGGATTTTTCTCAGTTAACCATGTGAATGCCTTGGAGGGGTGGGTGCTGTTCTCAATCCGCTTGTTCCCCTTGTCCCTCTTGGTGATAGAGCCAGGGGTTATGGAGTTTACACACACTAAGTCCTGGAGGACGAGTTTAATCACTGAACTAGGGATCATAGCCTCAAGATTCAGGGGAGTAGATTTAGGATGGAGATGAGGAGGAACTGCTTTTTCCCCAGAGAGTAGTGAATCTGTGGAATTCTCTGCCCACTGAAACAGTGCAGGCGACCTTAGTAAATATATTTAAGACAAAGTTGTATAGATTTTTGCATAGTAGGGGAATTAAGAGTTATATGGATAAGGCAGGTAAGTGGAGATGAGTCCATGGCCAGATCAGCCATAATTTTATTGAATGATGGAACAGGCTTGACAGGCCAGATGGCCCACTCTTGCTCCTACTTCTTATATTCTAATGTTAATTTCTCCTTTTTAATGTCTTTTCTTTCCTGTGCAAGGTGGCTGGGATCCTGTCAGAATCTACAAATGCACTCAAACCACGGTCGTTCATGGTGGAGGGTTCTAGCTCTCGGAGCTCGCAGAGCAGCCTAGCATTTTTGATATCTCCTGGAGTGGCCAGGAAAACCTGGGCCCTCAGGGTGCGGCTCTGTGTCACTGACTGAAGCGTCACGGGAGATTCAAACTTCTAGACAGCAGTACATACAGCTGCCGAAATAAGTGACACTGCGGATTGTAATGTTGAAACAGCGAGCTTTTGGACTCCCGTCTCACTGCGGCAGGAGTGATATCCCCCCCATTAGCAAGTGAGAGAGCCTGTGAGATGTTGAGGTGTTGTGATGGGCAATAGTGTTTTTTTTTGTAGGACCCTAGATCATTGAACTCAGGAGGTCAGGCAGCATATCTGGAGATGAATACACAGCTGCCATTTTGGGCCGAGACTCCTCCTCAGAGAGATGCTGTCAGAGTAGCCTGGGCTAGTTGAGCAGTAGGGTTGAGCCTACCCCCCAAACAAACTTACACCTCCAGTGAGCCGGGGTCAATCCTGACCTCTAGTGCTGTCTGTGTGGAGTCTGCATGTTCTCCCTGTGGACATCCGGTGGAGCACATCGACTTTGATGCCAGTGCTATTGATTGGTAAGGAAGTTACAGGCAATAGGGAGAAGGCAAAAGAATCACCTATTTAAAAAAAATCAAGCAACACACACAAAATGCTGGTGGAACGCAGCAGGCCAGGCAGCATCTATAGGAAGAAGTACAGTTGACGTTTCAGGCCGAGACCCTTCGTCAGAGTATCAGCCCGAAAAAAATCAGTTGTTTGTTTAAAGCACAAAAGACTATATTTTGTGTGTGTTGCCTCCCTAATCCCTTGGCTTCTACTACCAATGACAAGGGCAACAAGCGGATGAAAACTGAGACCCACCCTGCTGACTGGGAATATGTCACTGATTAAAATCCTGAATGGTGGACAGACACAATGTGCTGAATGCCTAATTCTGCTCCTATATCTTATGACTTTATCTGTGGAGACTTCTTTCAGGAGCAACCAGAGAGAAAAAAAAACAATCAGCATAGATCTCACACTAATAATTTCATGAATGAGAATGAGAATGAATTTCTTTAGCCAGAGGGTGGTGAATCCTTGGAATTAATTGCCACAGACAGCTATGGAGGTCAAGTCGTTGGGTATATTTAAAGCAAATTGAAAGGTTCGTGATTAGTCAGGATGTCAAAGTTTACGTATAGAAGGCAGAAGAATGGGTTTGAGAGGGACAGTAAGTAAGCCATGATGGAATGGTGGAGTAGAATCAATGGGCCTAATGGCCTAATTCTGCTCCTTCATCTTATGATCTTATCATGGGGTCATATTGCACAGAAAGATGTTATTTAGCCCAACTGTTCCATGCCGCCCAAGATTCCCATCTCAGCTAGACCCATTCACCTGCATTTGGACCATAGCTCGCTAAACCTTTCCTGTCCAAGAATAGTTTAAATGTGCTAATGTACTGCCTCAACCTCTTCCTCTGGCAGTTCATTCCACATACTGACCACCCTCTCACCCTATTAAATCTCTCCCCTCTCAGCTGCAAACAAAGATGAGGAGGAATGCCTTTAGCTAGAGAGTGATGAATCTATGCAATTTGTTGCCACAGACAGCTGTGGAGGCTAAGTCATTGGGCATATTTAAGGCATAGGTTGATGGATTCTTGATTAGTCAGGGCATGAAGGGATTTGGGGAGAAGGCAGGAGATTGAGGCTACATCCGCACTAGACTGGATAAATCTGTAACTGAAGCTTTTTCTCTTCGTTTTGACCCTCCGTCCACACTGAAATGGTGTTTTTCTCCCCCGAAAACAGAGCTTTTCTGAAACGCCCTCCAGAGTGTGTAAATTTGAAAATGCTGATTGGGCAGAGTTGTGTGGATGGGGTAACCAGAGATTTTTAAAAACACTGTCATGACGTGCCGGAACAGATGGTGGCGGCAGCGCGGCATTTCATTGTTTTCCTGAACACAACCCCCCACATACACAACCTAACAATTTCAGAACAGACGGAAAGAAGACTGAAGCCAGAAGAGTTAAAAAAAAGTACTCACCAAATACTTCAACCCATAACTTACTGAATAAGTAAGTATACACACTTTGCCCTGTTTTCTGTCCTTGCTTGTATGAAGGTGGTTTACCTATTTATGCTAGTACTTCTCTGACAATAGATGTGTAACAGCCTAATGTAACATTGTATGGTAATACAAGATAAAACTGATGCAGACATGTTTTATACATTTAACAAGGTGCTTTATTAATGCAACAGAGTTATTCAGTTTTTCAATGTCCGTCGTCAGCCGGGTTATACTGTCCGTGAACTCCCTGTCAGTTGCCTCCATACGCTCCAGTATTTGTTTTTTTAAGTTTTAAGTCCTCCTGCGCAAGAGCCAACAACTGTCCGTTGTTTGGCAATTTCCTTTAAAGTTTTTCAAGTCTGTAACTGCACAAACGCGCATTTTACAGCAAGATTCAACACCAAGCATGTCGCTTGTTTTCTGTAGCTGTGTCCTGCACATACCCAGTAGGAGATTCACCCAAATACCCATTTTAATGTGGACGGAGGTATTTTCAAAAACAATTGTTGTGGCCGCCTATCGTTTTTACGCGAAACCAGAGTTTTCAGAATTATCCGGTCTAGTGTAGACGTAGCCTGAAGCTGAGAAGGAGATGGATTAGACAGGATGAAATGGCAGAGCAAACTCAATGCACCAAATGGCCTAACACTGCTCCTGTATTTTATGGTCTTAAACCTTTGCACTCTAGTTCTTGATTCACTAACTCTGTAAAAAAGACTGGGCACATTGACCCTATTTACGTTCCTCACCATTTCACAATTACTCTTCCTTCTCCTACTCTCCAATGAATAAAGTCCCAACCTGCTCCATAACTCAGTCCCTTGAGTCCCAGCAACATCCTCGTAAATACCCTCTGCGCTCTTTCCAGCTTAATGGCATCTTTCCTATAACAGTGTGACCAGAGCTGATCATAATGTTCCAAGTGCAGTCCAACCAATCTCATGTACATTGGCAGCATTATCTTTCAATTTCTCTACTCAATGCCCTGACTGTTGTATCAGAATCTGGTTTATTATTATTGACATATGTCATTGCAATTGTTGATTTATATTCTATAAATTATATTTAAAAAATATTGTATATATAAAAAGATAAAAACATAGTGCAAAAAGAGAGCAAAAATAGTGAGTCAATGTTCATTGATTCATTGTCTGTTCAGAAATCTGATGGCAGAGGCAAAGAATCTCTTTGTGAACTGTCTTCAGGCTCCTGTAACTGCTCTCTGATGCCAGTAATGAGGAGAGCGTATTTCCTGAATGGTGGGGACACTTAATGATGGATGCCAACATTTTGAAGCAACACCTTTTGAAGATGTCCTTGACGGTGGAGATGCTAGTCGGTCTGTTGAAGGCCAGCATGCTGAAGGTCTTATTCACTGCCCTATCTCTCTGTGACATTACTTCCAGGGAACCGTGCACTTGTGCTGTTGCAAAGTCCAGCACACGTGCTCTGTGAGCACAGCCCATAAGAATGGTGAGAATATGGCACAGTAGCATAGCGGTTAGCATAATGCTTTACAGCATTAGCATTCGAAGTTTAATTCCCACCGCTGTCTGTAAGGAGATTGTTCATTCTCTCTGCGACCATGTGGATTTCCTCTGGGTGCTCTGTTTTCTGCCCATATCCCAAACATTTAACGGTTAGGGTTAGTGAGTTGCGGGCATGCTATGTTAGAAACATGCAGGCTGTCTCCAGTACATCCTTGGACTGTATTGGTTGTTAATGCAAATTGCAAATACAAAAACAAGAGAAAATGTGCAGATGCTGGAAATCCAAACAACTCACACAAAACTCAGCAGGCCAGGCATCATCTCTGGAAAGATGCAGTCAACATTTCGTGACGAGACCCTTCAGCAGCTTTCATTGTATGTTTGATTGTTTCAATACACGTAGGGCAAAAAAAAAATCTCTTAAACATTCATGCCTCCTTGGCTGTAACTTCTACTCCCAGCGTGCTTATTTATTGACCTGAAAGTAGAGGGGATTTTTTTTCTTTTTGACTGAAACTTTCCTCTTTTCTTCCCACCTGGCCTTACACTTTGCAAATAACAGGTCTCTCTTGGTTCAGGGCATCGAGTTCAGGATAAGTACATAAACATAAATACTATGGGTCCTTTGGCCGCAATGTGGCAAGCTTTTAACATACCCCCATGATCAAACTAACCTTTTCCTGATGCACAGCCCAGAACACTCCATTTTCCTATCATCCATGTGCCTATCTAAGAGTTTCTTAAATGTCTCTAATATATCAGACTCTACAACCACCACTGGCAGCACATTCCAGCTACCCACCCCCTCTTTGTAAAAAAAAACTTTCTCTGGCATCTTCCCTATACATTCCTCACCGCACCTTAAAAAGATGTCCTCTGGTATTGGCCATTGACAGCCTGGGAAAAAAGGCACTGATTTGTCCACTCTATCTATACCCCTTTCAATCTTATACATCTCTATCAAGTTGCTTTTCATTCTCCTTTGCTCCAGAGAGAAAAGCTTTCTCTCTTTGGAGGGACATTCATTTGCTGTAACATACCGCAAGCCATTGGTGAAACCACACTTGGAGTTTTGGTTGCCCTGATGTAGGAAAGACTTTGTCATCTGGAGAGGGTACAAAAGAGATTTGTGTGGATTTTGCCTTGGACTGGAATGGCTGAGATATAAGGAGGGGTTTGGCCATGATGGATCACAGGAGAATGGGGGGGGTCAGCCTCAGAGAAGTTTTTAAAATCATGAGGGGGATCGACAAGGCAAACAGCCTAATTTTTCCTAGGACTGGGAGCCCAAATCTAGAGGGCATAGATACAAGGTAAGATGGGAGCAATCTAAAAGGGACCCGAGTTGCAAATTGAAGGAGCTGCCAGAGGAAGTGGTCGAGGCAGGTGCTATTGCAACACTTAAGAGGCAAGGAACATGGAGGGGAGGGCCTTGGTAGGGACTGAGCCCAGGCAACTTGGACTAGTAGGATTCTATGGTTGCTATGGATCAGTTGGGTCAAAGGCCCTGCGTTGGTGCTGTATGACTCTATTACTTACGGGTCTTACACTGACTAAGCTCTTTCATCCTGCCTGACTTCACTGAAGGACGTCCCTGTCTATGAGGCTGGGAAGGGTGGGGTGGGGGACTGAAGTACTCTGTAGCCCCAGGTACAAAACAGCTCAGGGCAAACTTTCTGGACCATTCTTCAGTACCTCGGCAGTACAAGCTGACACAGTTGGGAGGTTTCAGGCCGAGCCCTGCCAGGACAAACACTGACACGCCTCTGTGGAATAGTGAGCAGGCTTTTGGTCTGTGGGCTGAATAGGAGCTATTATTAGTGGGGAGGTTCCACGTTCAGCTCCAGTGCCCTGGCCCCGAGCAACTCACTAAAACAAGAGTCAGCCCCTCTGCACTGCAAACTACTGAAATCCCACTCAGAGTCCCTCTATGCAAGCAGCTGAAAGATAAATAGCCACAATCAGTAAGGAAAAACCACTTGCACCGCACCCCTGCTTTGCAGGGCCCTCAAAAACAATAGCGGGGGTGTGTTAAGTTCAGTATTGGAAAGAGCGAGGCATTGTTTCCAGCACCCTGTCACTCACATCACTCCTTCAGTACCCTCTCCATTCCCCCCCCCCCCCAGCCTTGTCATTCCAGCAAACTCTTACGTTCTTCCCACGACTGATCGCCTCTTCCCCCCGCCCTCTCTCCAGCTCTGTCTAGCAGCTGCTGTGACCTCCATATGCTCTCATTCGCTGAAACACCTCCCACTCCCCCCTTCACTCTGAGCTCATCCGAATCTCTCCCACTTATTCAACAAAATGCTGGAGGAACTCAGCAGGTCAGGTGGCATCTAAACATTCAACCTTATGGGCTAAGGCTCTTTCCCAGGACTGGGAAGGAAGTTGGCAGATGCCAGATTAAAGTGGGAGGAGGGAAAGGAGTACAAGCTGGCAGGTGATAGGTGAGAATGGACTATGGGGGCTTGTCTCACCTATCACCTGAAGATTACCCTCTCACCCCTTCTCTTCCCCTCACTTGTCTATCACCTCCCTCAAGTTCCCCTCCTCCTTTACTCTGTCCTTCGGTCCACCATCCTCTCCAATCAAATTCCTCCTTCTTCAGCCCTTTACCTCAACCACCTATCACCTCCCAGCTTCTACTACATCCCCTTCCCAACACATTTCCCCCTCACCTGGCTTCACCTGTCACCTGCTAGCTTCTACTCTTTCCCTCCCCCCCCCCCCCACCCTCCTTTACTGCTTTCTGGCCCTTCCTTTCAGTTTGAATGCAGATTCACTGCCCCAAATGTTGAATGTACATCCCCCTCCACAGCCATTGCCTGACATGCTGAGTTCCTCCAGCATCTTGTGAGTGTGTGTGTGGGGTGCTCAATATCTCCAGCATCTAGTGTTTATAAGTTCAGTAAGACTACATTCCTATGGGAATCACAAAATTTATCTGCATTGAAATGAGGAAATGCTAATGCCTTCATTTGGAATTCAAGCAAACACTGGGTCATTTGTTTTGATGCAACGTCTCTTCAAAATAACAACAAATTGTTAAGCATTGTCAAGGACTCCTCCCATCCATCCCACAATCTCTTAGATATCCTACCGTCAGACAGAAGATACTGCAGTATATGAACAAGGACTGTTAGGCTGGGTAACAGCTTCTTCCCACAGAATGTGAGTGATGCACCATCAATAACTCACTCCGAGACGTAAGAAGTGAGATATCGGCTTTTATTGACTGGAAGAATGAACAACACTACATCCTGGAGAATGAGGCCGGGCTCAGGCCTCAATCGCCTTTATACAGGGGTCTGTGGGAGGAGCCACAGGAGCAATCAGCAGGGGTCTGTGGGAGGAGCCACAGGAGCAGTCCAGACAGGTATATGTAGTTCACCACAGTGAGACTTCTGACAACCCTGCTATCACTCAGTACACATTACTTATGACAGTGGCATTATACTGTTGTAGATATAACATCATTGTGTGTCGTGTTGTAAGACATGGACGATCACGGTCTATCCATGACCATGATTATCTTTAGCAAACTTTTCTACAGAAGTGGTTTACTATTACCTTCTTCTGGGCAGTGTCTTTACAACACGGGTGACCCCAGCAATTATCAATACCCTTCAGAGCTTGTCCGCCTGGTGTCAGTGGTCGTATAACCAAGACTTGTGATACGCACCATCTGCTCATATGACCAATCACCACCTGCCCCGATGATTTCATGTGATCCTGTTGGTAGGTCTAAGCAGGTGCTACACCTTGCCCAAGGGTGACTGCGGGCTGAGGGAGGGAAGGATTGCCTTACACCTCCTTTGGTAGAGACGTATCTCCCCTCCGCCACCTGAGTGTTTTTAACTGTATGTCATATATGCACTTTATGTCAACTTGTACATGTACAGAATATTTGTATTACTATCTGTTAATATTATTTTATGTGTTATTTTACACACACACACACACACACACACACACACACACACACACACACACACACACACACACACACACACACACACACACACACACACACACACACACACACACACACACACACACACACACACACACACACACACACACACACCTTGGTCCCAGAGGAACATTGCTTCTTTTCACTGTATACGTGTGTACAGTTAAATGACAATAAACTTGAGCTTGAACTTGAATTTGAAATCTTGTTGGGAAAGGAATTCAACACGTGTGAAAGTTCAGCTATTGAGAGAGGAGAGAGAGAGAAGGCTCAGAGTCATAGGTGTTAGGTTTAGCTTTTTTTGTTATACACTCAGGGGACATAAACATCAGTGCAAAGCTGGCACTTATCACGGCCACAGCTGTGAGATGTGGGCATCTGGTTCAAGGAAGGAACAATTAGCTAATCCACAATAACAACAATACAGCCCAGATGATCCTCCTTCATTTAAAGGACAGGAAGTGAAAATGAGCACTTCCTGTGTCAGGCTACATCAAGGGGCTCAAGTAAGGGATGCACGCAAGAATCTGGTGTGTGGGCTAAATGGGACATGAATTATCTCTCTGTGTCTCTTGGCTGCAGTGTACAAACAAGAACTAAGATCTGTACTGTGCACTCATAGTCTAAATACAGACAAACTGTGGTTGAAGTACAGATTTGCCTCATGCACTGACATCTGATATTCGTTACACTATACTTCAATATTGACACAGCAGTAAGGTTTATGTAAGGAGCAGATGACAGATTCCAATTCTCAAGCACGCTAACAGAACAGGAACCACAGAAAGCCGTTCTTGCATCCAAACCCTTGTAAGATGCTGAGTGGCACCAGATCGCAATTCTCTCTCGTTAAACAACCTGAGGTCTCCAGGCCAGGACATGTTTTATTATGAGAAAAGGAGAGCGTAGAATACCTGGAATCGCTAGTGAGAGTGAAATATGAGTGTCCGCGGAAATGTAAATCATACAAACTGCAAGTAATTTCCCTCAAATTCCCTCCCGACATGCTGTTTATATTCTTGATGGGACTGTTGGAAGCTGTAGAGCTGATGAGTTTAACAAAACTGATAAAATACACAAAAGTCCCCACTTCACTAGAATCTCTATAGCAACAGAAGTCGATTATTGCTCCAATACATAATTTAATGTTACTGTATTTATAACATGTAAAAGCTTGGAATGACTTGAGTTCATCACTTTCAAATTGTAAGACATAGCTATGTTATAATATTACAACAATGATTACACTTGAACTATGTGTTCCTAATCCTAAAACACTTTAAAATATATTGATGTCATTATAGGTGTTATACAAATGCAAGTTTTCCTTGTATTTTCTCTATAAGACATGACTGATTCCACCTTGCTTTGTCCTCTTGATATTGTTGCTGCTACTTGTGTTGATCTGTGGAATATTGTTTTATTTAGAGATATAAAGTGAAAACGGGCCTCCAATAAAATAAGGCCATTTGGCCCAGCGTGTCTGCTCCATCAATTCATCATGGCTTTCACATTCCCTCTCAGACCCCATCTCCTGCTTTCTGTCTGTATCCCTTCATGCCCTGACTAATCAAGGATCTATTAACCTTTGCTTTAAATATAACCAATGACTTGGCCTCCACAGTCACCTGTGACAAAGAATGCCAGAGATTCACCACTCCCTGGCTAAAGGAATTTCTTCTCAACTCCTCAATAGAAGCCCCTCTATTCTGAGGCTCCTCACCATAGGAAACATCCTTTCCACATCCACTCTATTGAGGCCTTTCAACATTCAATAGGTTTCAGTGAGATCTCCCATCACTCTTCTGAATTCCAGTGACTACAAGTCCTGAGCCTGTGCTATCCTATTACACCTGCGTGACCAATTAACCTACTGAACCGTACGATTTTGGAATGTCGGAGGAAACCGGAGCACCCAGAAGAAACCCATTCAGTCAGAGTGAGAACATACAATTTCCTTACAGTGGGAACTGAACTTGGGTAGCTGGTGCTGTAGAACATTACACTAACCACTATGCTACTGTGCTGTCCCCACACCGTAGGCATCCAGGAATATATGGTGAGACTTGTGGGATACCCGTAGTACATCGTCGGGTGTGTTGTTGTTAACACAAAGGACACAGTTTACTCTACATTTCCAAGCACTTGTGATAAATCTATCTGAATCTGGATCTGAGCTCTCTACTTCCACCATCTTATCTAATTGCCCAAATGAAGGGATTAGCTGTGGGAACACAGTCAGAATGAGAACATTAGCCCAAAGGACCATTTCCTTTTCTTTTAATGGGTTCTACTAGGTTCCTTTGTTTTGTGGTTTCCTGTAGGGAGATGAATCTCGAGGTCTGATGACATATACTTACTTTGATAATAACTGTACATTGAAGTTTGTTTCCCTGCTGTATGACTGTACCTGTTTCCCTGCTGTATGACTGTACCTGTTTCCCTGCTGTATGACTGTATTTGCTTCTTGCTGTATGACTGTACCTGTTTCCCTGCTGTACGACTGTACCTGTTTCCCTGCTGCCTGACTGTACCTGTTTCCCTGCTGCCTGACTCTATGACTTATTAAATTATCCTGACATCACTGCCATTCTTTTTTTGTCATTTTGACACAACAATGTTTCAATCTTTTGATTTGGCAAGTGCGTCACAAGTTAATTATTGTGAGGAGAAGACTGAGTAGGGGATGGTACATTGATGCAGCAAGTAGACCTTCTGCTTTACCGTACAAGGCATCCTGAACTTCAGTAAAAAAGCCTGAACACTCATGCCTGGTGTATAGAACATGCCAAGTACATAAAACAGTACAGCCCAGGATCAGGCCCTTCGCCCCACAATGTCATTCTGAACCAGCTAAAAAGTAAGTTGAATAACTCAAAAAATAATCCCTCATATTTACACCATGTCCCTATCCCTCCATCTTCCTCACATGTGCCTATCCATATGTCTCTTAAAAGCTTCTAATGCATTTACTTCTACTATCATACAAGACAACGTATTCCAGGCATCCACCACTCTCTCAGTAAAAAAGGCTGACCTCTCACATATCCCTTGAACCTACCTCTGTGACAAGAGTCCTTGACGAGGATGGTTTGGACCCACGTTCTGGAGTATCTGAAGCCAGGATCGCGAAATAGTATCGAGAACTGAGCATGAAACAAAATGCTAGACAACATCTCTGGCTGTGCTCTTAAAATACTCAATTCTTGGTGCCCAAAGCTTGATTGCCAATTAGCAGGGTGGTCCTGAGTCTTTAAAGGTGCCTTTCCAGCTCTCCACATTCCAGGGAAGTAGTGCATCTGAACCATGGAAGCTGGCATGGTTAGGTGCATGTCGCAACAACCCCCTCTCACTTTTAATGCATCTCCTCTGGTATTAGACATTTCTACATCGGAGACAGATACTCCCTGTCTTCTCTGTCTATGCTTCTCAAAATTTTTAACGGTCAAAGTTAAACTTATTAACAGAGTACATACATGTCACCACATACATCTCTGGGATTCTGTTTCCTTCAAGCATACTTAGCAAATCCATGGAACAGTAACTCTAAACCAGTTCAATAAATGACTGTGCAAGTATAAATAAGTAGCAATAAATAACAAGTAAGAAATAATAAAATAAATGGCCCTTGAAGTGAGACCGTTGGCTGTGGGAAAACCAGAAACAGAATGAATGAATTTACAGTCGGTCCTCCTTATCTGCAAGGGATTGGTTCCGGGATCCCTCGCAGATACCAAAATTCGTGGATGCTCAAATCCCTTATTTGACCTGTCTCATTGCGGTGGACATTAGGACCCAGCAGTAGAACTCTGAATCTGTAGTGTTTCTGTTCACGAAAATAATCACGATCACGATTAAAAGTAAAGTGGAAATAATAAAGCGATCGGAATTAGGTGAAACGCCATCGGTCATTGGAAAAGCATTAGGGTATGTCGGTCAACGATCAGAACAATTATAAAGGATAAAGTGAGAAAAGCTCTGCCCGGATGAAAGCTACAATTATTACTAAGCAACACAGTGATTTAATTATTGGGTTTTGGGGTTTTGATCCTCCACATCAACCCGGCACAGTGGAGAGCGCACTCGGGAGTGGTCTGTCACTGGATCGAACTTGGGAACTTCTGTTCCCGAGCCCGGCGCTGAAACATACGTTCTTAAGTGTTTTATATGCATAGAAAGGTAAAATATATAATATATACTAAGACAAATGTTTGACTAACTGACACTAAATTATACCGGATGTACCTGTTCCGACTTACTTAGTAAGAGAACTTTGGATTTTTTTCAATCCCGATGGACATCCTCCTGTATACTTTAAATCATCTCTAGATTACTTATAATACCTAATACAATGTAAATGCTATGTAAAATAGTTGTTATACTGCATCGTTTAGGGAATAATGACAAGGAAAAAAATCTGTACATGCTCGAACAACAAGTGCTGGAAGAGCACTTCCGGGTTTTCGCGATTCCCGGTTGGTTGAATTCGCGGATAAGGAGGGCCGACTGTATGCTCTTTGTTAAAGAGCCTGATGGTTGAGGGGTAGTAACTGTTTTTGAACCTGGTGGTGCAAGTCCTGAGGCTCTTATACCTTCTACCTGATGGCAGCAGCAAGAAAAGAGCCTGGCCTGGGTGGTGAGGATCTTTGATGATGGATGCTGCTTTTCTCTGGCAATGTTTCATGTAGATGTGCTCAATGGTTGGGAGAGGTTATATCAGTGATCTACTGGGCTATGTTTTCTGATCAAAGTCTATAATGCAGCCAGTCAGCACAGTTTCCACCACAGGTCCATAGATGTTTGCCAAGGTTTTTGATGACATGCTGAATCTCCGCAGGGTCCTGAGGAAGTAAAGGTGATGTCGTGCCTTCTTAGCAATTATGTTTATATGATGGGTCCAGGATAGGTCCTCTGAGATACCAACACCAAGTTACTGACCCTCCCCACCTCTGATCCTACAATGAGTACTGGCTCATGAACTTCTGGTTCCCCTCTCCTGAAGTATACAATCAGTTCCCTTGGTCTCATTGACATTGAGTGAGAGATTGTTGTTATTACACCACTCAGCTAAATTTTCAATCTCCCTCCTGTATGCTGATTCATCACCACCTTTGATATGGCCCACAACAGTGGGGTTATCAGCAAACTTGTGTATCGTGTAGGAGCTGTACTTAGCCACACATTAATCAGTGTAAAGGGAGTAGACCTTTTAAACCACTATCAGATCTCCCCTCCGCCTCTGCCGTTCCAGAGAAAACAACCCAAGTTTATCCAGCCTCTCATGATAGCACATGCCCTCTAAACCACAAGCATCCTAGCAAACCTCTTCCACACCCAGAACTGTATGCAATACTCCAGATGTGTCTAAACAAAGTTTTATAAACTTTTATAAAGTATTAGTAGTGCAATCACTGGAGTAGAGTACGATGTTCTGGTAAGGCTTGTCCATTTGTGTGTTCTCAGGTGGATGTAGAGGCTGATTTGGGATCCAGAAATTCCAGGATGTTGGGCTTGTTTCCTTTAATGGAGAGCACTAGTATGTGATTTTGTTTAACATGGGGAGACTAATGCATCCGTAGCCACCGAGCAGTCCTTGACAGATCGAAGTCAGGTTCCAGTGGCATGGAGAGCAAGACGACTGATCCTTCACTGTTGCAGCCTTCCTCTGCCTTCACTTCCATTGTGAGGTGCCGTCATCTGCCACCAGCTCCATCGCTGAAGTCTTGGGTGGATCGCTGTTTGTGTGTAACCTCTCCCTTGACCTTACCATGAGCTAAAGGCCAGATGCCTAAACTCTAGATGGCAACACTCTCAGGATCTCAGGAGCTCACAAGCCTCTCCATCAAGACAAGATGACAGCTACTACGCTTCAAACAGCCTGCACAACCCAAATGTGCAGAGCACTGTGATGTCTTAGACACTCCGCATTACAATGGACGTTGTGTGTTTTGTTCCAGTTGTGTTTCCTTCCACTATAATATTGCACAATTTATGTTTAATTTATATTTTTTCTTGTGAGGGTTGGGAGGGTTAATTAACTGCTGTAGATTTCTCCTGGCGTGTAGGTAAATTGCAGACTCCAAGGGGTGGGGAAAGGATTTGTTGGAAATGTGGGGGAATAAACATTTTAAATGGGAGATAAAAGACATATTAAAGAGATTTGAGATTATTAGTTTTACTTGTCGCATGTACATTGAAATATTGAAACAGACTGAGAGTTGTACTGAAAGCAGCCCACTTCCGTTGCCAACATAGCATGCCTACAACTTACTAACCATAACCCTTTGGAATATGGGAGGAAACTGGATTAGTCAGAATAAACCCACACAGTCATTGGGAGAATGTACAAACTCCTTACAGATGGGTCCTTGACCTAAACTATCTCTAGCTATGAGTACTGTTTGACTGTCTGACTTCTTCCAACATTTTTATTTCTGTTGAAGCAGATTCATTGATTGGTTAACATAGGTCAAAGATAAATGCAAGTTTAGTGTCATATGCACAGGTACATAAACAGAAACAGTTCTGCAGATGCTACAAATCCAGACTAACACACACAAAATGCTGGAGGAACTCGTAAAGTCAGGCAACATCTATGAAAAGGAATAACCATTCAATATTTTAGGCCAAGACCCTTCACCAGGACTAGAAAAGAAGGGAGAAGAAGCCAGAATAAGAAGGTGGCAGTGGGCGGGGGGGGGGGGGGGGGGGAGGTGAGGAGTACCAGCTAGAGGGTGATAGGTGAAGCCAGGTGGCGGTGCAGGCTGATGAGAGAGAAAGAAGTGAGAAGCTGGGAGGTGACAGGTGGAAAAGTGGAAGAAGTGAAGGGCTGTGGAAGAAGGAATCTGATAGGAGAGGAAAGTGGAGCATGGGAGATAGGAAAGGAGATGGGCACCAGGGAGAGGTGATAAGCAGGTGAGAAGAAGGGAGGAGGCAACAGGGAGACAGAGTGGGAAGTGCTCAGGTATATGTACATGTATACACAGGTGCAATGAGAAACTTGCTTAAAGCAGCATTACAGGCACATAGTAGTATATAAACAATAGTCACAAGAAAAAATATTAACCATAAATGATAGACAATTTTATTAGAAATAACGTAATTAGAACAGGGAATATCTAAGGTCACGGTGTTGCTAAACTATGCTGATTTGAGTTGTTCAGGTTAATTCAAGAACAGAATGGTTGAAGGGAGGTAGCTGTTTCCTTGAACTTAGTAGTGTGGGACTTCAGGCTTCTGTACCTCCTACATGAATGTAGCTGCAAAAAGATGGCATGGCCTATCAGTTCTATACCTTAGGCCAAGACCCTTTACCAGGACTGGAAAAGAAGGTAGAAGAAGCCAGAATAAGAAGGTGGTAAGTGGTAAGAAGATGGTAGGGATCGTTGATGTTGGAAGCTGCTTTCTTGAGGCAGCTCCTTCTGTAGAGAGGGATGTCTCTGTGATTTATTAGGCTTATTCCACCACTTTCTACAGCTTCTTACTCTCCAGTTTAGGGATCACATTTATAAAATACAGTTCCTTCCCTTGACTTCCACTTCCTTAAAATCTCTTCAACAAGCCTTTGGCTACCTATTTTCTTTTAATAGGTCAGCACCAGATTTATAGCGGTGAACTCTTGTGATGAGTCCAGGATGACTTATATTGGTAAAGGCACCTTATAAAGCCATGCTGTTGGATAGGACTTGTGGACCGCAGGCAGATATGCCAAGTCACTTTACAAACAATTCCATTAATAGCAGCTGTCCATTGGGCAAGTTAGTGTCTGACTTCAGTTCAAGTACCTCAGAGCCAAATTCACATTGGAGCAAACCCACTAAGCACAAGGAAAGCTTGGAACTGACTCTAACCCATCTAGTCAAGGGCCAGATTTAGCTTGGCCATAATGTACTGTAGCAGTTGCTGAAGCAGATTTAGCACAACTACCTTGAGTCTGCAGATATTGGGCCTACAAGCTGGCCTTAGTCTATGAGCTTCAGACACTGGAATTGGAAATTTTATTAGTTTATTATTGTCACACATACTGAGATACAGTGAAGAGCTTATCTTGTATAATGTTCACACAGATTGACTCATTCGTCATCATCATATGCCATGTCTTACAATGTGGGCGATCGTGGTGTTCCTTCTGTCTTTAATCTAAGAAGTTCTAATAAGATCTTCAAAATTTTTGCCTATATGTCCCTTGTTGTGACTTATGAATGTCTTGCACTGTTGACTGTGGCTTCTTCTTCCATCGATATTTCCCATTACAGCAAGATGTTCAAACTTCTCTTTCCTCAGTACATGTCCCAGAAATACCATCTACAGTTTTCTTCTTATTCCAGCTTTTTGTAATGCTTCCTCATTTGTTACTCTGTCTTTCCACAATATTTTCATCATTCTTCACAAAAACCATATTTCTGAAGCTTCAACTTTTCCCTCATTTTGCATTGATATCGTCCAAATTCTGGATGGCGGGGAGGAGATGTGTCTCAAGGAGGTGTAAGGTACTCCTTCCCTTCACTTGCTTCACCCTTGGGCAATGTGTAGCACCTGCTTAGACCCCGATCAGGGTCAGGTGAAGCCATGACAGCAGGTGGTGGATGGTCGTATGAGCAGCCGGTGCATATTACAAGTCCTGGTTATGTGACCACTGACACCAGGCCGGCAAACTCTGAAGAGTATTGATAATGGCTGGGGTTACCCGTCTTGTAAAGACACTGCCCAGAAGAAAGCAATGGCAAACCCCTCTGTAGAAACAATTGCCAAAGGCAATCATGGTCAGGACCATGATCACCCACATTATACATAATGAAGATGATGATTGTATCAAATCATTACACAGTGTATTGAGGTAGTACAAGGTCAAACAATAATACAATGATGAAGAAAGTTGAACAGATGAAGAGAGTGTGCAGTGCCATATACAAGAAGTTATAAGATCATAATGAAGAAGATAATGAGGTCATGAGTGCAACTTATTCACTAGGAAACCATTCAGAAGTTTTATAACAATTAAATTATCTCTTGACAACATTGTAGTATTGCAACCAAGGTACAATTTTACTGCTGACAATAAGGAGTTTGTACATTCACCTCGGTGACTGCATGGGTTTCCCCAGGCTGCTCCAGTTTCCTCCCATATTCCAAAGATGTAAGTTAAGATTAAGTTTAGTGAGTTGTGAACATGCTACGGAGCGTGGCAACAATAGCAGGCTTCCCAATCCTCAATCCTCGGAATGTGTTGTTCGTTGATGCAAAGGGCTCATTTCATTCCACTGTGTGTTTTGATGTACATGTGATGAATAAAGCTAATATTTAATCTTTGGAGCTGTTCCAAAGCAAGAGCTGCTCTTGCCCTTCTTGGCGGTAGAGGTCGCAGGTTTGGGAGGGCCTGTCAGAGTATCCTGGGTGAATAATTGCAGTGCGTTTTAAAGATGGTAAATACTGTAGCCATGGTGTCCTGGTGCAGCAGGGTGTGAATGCTTAGAATGTGTATTAATAGATGATATGTTTAAAATGAGGAATTAAGAACCCTACTATTTTGGTACAAATCAGTGAGTGAAGCCATGCTAGCCAAACAGAAGCAGAAGAATTAAAGAATTATGGACCACCTCTGCCCCTTAGCTCATTCCATCTTTTTTTTCCCCCTTAGCTACCAGCTCTTGTGGAAGAGTCCATATTAAATCAGGAACCACTTTTCAGGTGGCATCCATCATTATGAACTCCCGTCACCCACGACATGCCCTCTTCTCATGACTACCATCAGAGAGGAAATACAGGAACCTGAAGGTACATGTTGTAGCCCGGGAAAAGTACACCCTCAGGACAACATCTACTTTTTCGGGTTTTAATTCCTTTATCTGTTTTAGATGTTTAAGTGCCAGAAGAGGGTTTTAAAACAAAACGAATGACTTTACAATCAGGTCCTGCCGTTACAATCTCCATTTAACCTTTGGTCCACACACTTGTGTCTCGACCAATTGTGTATGCAGTATAAAAATACAAAGAAAACCGCACAAAACTAATACAGTACTAATATGGGAGTGGCAATTCTGAAGAAACAATAAAAACAACATTAGAATCCCCCCAACCCTGTACCTTATGCATAGCAGCAAAAAATGTAAGCAAATACATCTCATCTAAGATGTCTACTACTCTTTAATACACACGTGCTGAACTCCTGAACGGAGACTAAACATTCACGTTACGCGCTTACGTGCGCAATCAGTCATGATACAATAAAGATAGACAAAAGGTACACTTTGGCACAACTTTTACAAGATATTGTCTGGTAGTTAAATTACAGGAAGACTAACCTGCTTGGCTGGTAAGAAACTTTTCGAGCCATGCTATCCAGCATCAAGTTCTTTACTCGTGAAAATCTAAAGCATCCGCATGTAAAACATGTCAAATGACCATTATTCCCGGTTCGCCAACAAGCTTAAACAAATTCACATGGATATTGTAAATTAATGCTCACCTTTCCTCATCATGCTTAGCACCTCTGGGGGAATTTGATCCCGAAGCCCAAACAGCTCCTGCAGCAGAAAGCAAAATGGTCTCCCCACTATCCTGCGCGTGCATAATGACGTCACCATCTCCACTTAACGGCACAGACAACTATTCTCGCATTACCCGGATGAATGCCTGAGTACACTTTTTAACGACAATGAATAGTGTTCGATGGTCACCCGGTTACATACACACTTATTTAATTGAATTTTCTTAATATACTTCTTGTAATTTATAGTACTGCTGCTGCAAAACAGCAAATTTCACAACAACCGTACACAAAATGCTGGAGGAACTCAGCTGGTCAGGTAACATCTAAGGAAATGAATAAATAGTTAGCGTTTCAGGCTGAGAGCTTTCATCAGGACTGGAAAGAAGGGGAAGATGCCATTATAAGAAAGTGTGGAAAGGGTGAGGTGGATAGCAAGATGGTGATAGGTGAAGTCAGGTGGGAAAAAAAGGTAAAGGATTGGAAAGGAAGGAATCTGATTGGAACTGAGGGAGGACCATGGGAGAAAGGAAAGAAGGAGGGGCACCAGGGGGACATGATAGGCAGGTGAGGAGAAGAGGTAAGAGGCCAGAAGGAGATTAGAAGAAGGAGGAAGGGAAAGGAAAGGAGAAAAATCAAAAAAGAGAGAAAAAATAAATAAATTACCAGGAGAAATTAATGTTCATGCCATCAGGTTGGAGGCTATTTTATGATATAATAATGAAATTAAACCTCATTCTAATGAAATTAGGATCAGTTCCCTTGCCTAGCTGGTCCTAGGCCAACTAAAACCAAAGGATTGTGGTTTGAGGTGATGGTCTACCATGGCAGTGGTGGAAGAAACCGGGTTTACCCTTCCTTTCCCAAGGCATACACAGACTGATCCAACAACCTTATGAAAAAGGACATTCATTGTGTCAAAACTATGATATGTGCACTGGGGAACATCAAAAGTTTAAGACGTCACTGCCTTATGCCTGTAAAACAAAATAGTTTCCTTTATGTAAAAGTTGACCATCCGTGTAGTAGGATCAATATTAAGAACCTGTCTCAGTGGTTAAATGTGTGATTTCTGCTGGGATGTGGGTGGTTTCACACAAGTTAATCCCTATTCCCTGCTGAATTCAGCTTAGTCTGGACAGCACTAAAATTGGGCCCGTTTACTAGGATAGTTTCACAATAGTTGCTGTGTTATTTATTAAATTATTCTGTGGGTTCCAGACTATTCCATTCCTCCTGTCCAGTTATTGTCCTTCAGTTCCAATCTTCCAGTACATTTGGCCTTCATACATGGCTCGGACACTCAGCAGCTGAGACAGCGTTTCGGAACTGACTGAAGACTCAATTTTCCAAAAATCCACTTCATGCCAACGTTTTGAGATTCATAAACACAGGATGTTCTGCAGACATTGGAAATCCAGAGCAAAGCACACAAAATGCTAGGGGAGCTCAACAGGTCATGCAGCATCAATGGAGAGGAATAAACAGTTGGTGTTTTGGGCCAAGACCCTTCATCAGGACTGGAAAAGAAATGAGAAGACACCATAATAAAAAAGTGGTGGAGGGAAGGGAAGGAAGACAAGCCAGAGGAAGGGGGGGGGGGTGGATGAAGTAAGAAACTGGGAGGTGGTATGCGTAAAAGGCAAAGGTATCTGATAGGAGAGGAGAGTGGACCATGGGAGAAAGGGAAGGAGGAGAGCCACCAGGGAAAGGTGAATAACCTACATCCATTTTGTCACCACTGCCTAACTGTAGCATGTGAATGGGTCAAGCAGGCTGAAAGACCACAGGTTCATCGTGAAAGTTACACTTGTCAACTGTGGAGAGTATCCTGACTGTCTGCATCATGGCCTGATATGGAAGCTTCAATGCTCAAGACCACAAACACTTACATAAAGTGCTGGGTACAGCTTAGACTGTCACAGATAAAGTCCTCCACCCCACAGAGCACATCTAAAAGGAGCACTGCCACAGGAAAGCAGCACCCACCATCTCTTCTCGTTGCTCCCATTAGGAAAGAGGTACAGGAACTTTATGCCTTGCACCAGGTTCAGGAACAGTTATTACTTTTCAAACATCAGGCTCCTGAACCATCGTGGATAACTTCACTCACCTCTGCACTGAACTGATTCCACAACCTACAGACTCACTTTCAAGGATTCTACAACTCATGTCTTGGTATTATTTATTTGGCTATCTATTGATCAATCCACAGGATCTATTTATTTATTTGCATAGTTTGTCCACTTTCATGTGTAGTTTTCAATTAACTCTTCTGTATTTCTCTCTTCTACTGTGAATACTTGCAAGAAAATTAATCTCAATGCCATATTTGATGACATAACAATACTTTTATAATAAATTTATTTTAAACTTTTGAATTTTGAACTTTGAGCCTTCAAGTACCAGTCTATTCTGCCCCATCTACCCACAGTTGGTCCATTGCCTTCTATGCATTGGCAGTTTTTATGCTTGTCTGAATGGTTATGAAATGCTGTACACGTGCAGGCAGTTTCTGTTACAATGCAACAGTTGCATTCATGAGATCCCACATGTAATAGAAAATCCTATTATAAAAACAGTTATGTCAATGGGAAAATGGAGACTAGGCACTAGAGAGTTGTATACTCACCAATAATCGCCATCTCTAAGAAGTTTGTACATCCTCCCTTTAAGAGAATGGTTTCTCAGGGTGTTCCGGTTTCCTCCCACAGTCCAAAGACGTACCGGTTAATTGGTCATTGTAAGTTCTCTTGTGATTGGGATTGGGTTAAACAGGTGGGTTGCTGAGCGGTGCAGCTTGTTGGACTGAAAAGGGCCATTCCACACTCCATCTTTAAATAAATAAATATAAGTAAACAAGAGAAAATCTGCAGATGCTGGAAATCAGAGCAACACACACAAAAGCTGGAGGAACTCAGCAGGCCAGGCAGCATCAATAAAAAAGAGTACAGTCAGTGTTCCGGGACTGACGAATGGTTTTGGCCCAAAACTTCATTGATATTTTTTTCCATAGATGCTGCCTGGCCTGCTGATCCGTCCAGAATTTTGTGTGTGTTGCTTTAATATAAATAAGATTATTTTTCTTGCAGGAGTTTCTATTTTAAGTTATAAATTCATTCTGTTACCTCAGGTTGAAAATACTAAAAATTACATTGTTTTACTCAATATCCTTGCACAAGAATTAAGTAATTGCTTGTAAATTTCCAATGCCTTCACATGGTGAAACTGGTCACCCATATTCTTTAGGGACAATCATGTTTGATTATTGCAGGGAAGCAAATATCAGGTCAAAATCAAGTTCATTATCATGTACATCAAATCAAGTCACTTTTTATTGTCATTTCGACCATAACTGCTGTTACAGTACACAGTAAAAACGAGATAACGTTTTTCAGGACCATGGTGCTACATGAAACAGTACAAAAACTACACTGAACTATTTAAAACAACACAAAAAAAACTATGCTAGACTACTCAGGACTGCATAAAATGCACAAAACAGTAAGTCATTACAATAAATAATAAACAAGACAATAAGCAGAGTAGAGGGAAGTAAGTTGGTGTCAGTCCAGGCTTCGGGTATTGAGGAGTCTGATGGCTTGGGGGAAGAAACTGTTACATAGTCTGGTCTTGAGAGCCCAAATGCTTTGGTGCCTAAGTATAAATCCAACACAATTTTTGGAAGAAAGAACACAATTAGAACAAATAAAAACAGAAGTTATTTTTATTGCAAAGTAATCAAAGTGGTCATAGTGTTGAAAACTGTAGTGAGATTAAACTTTTGCCAATTGGTTCAATCAAGAGCCAAATGGTTGAAGGGAAGTGCCTGTACTGTACTTGAATCTACTTACATGGAAAAGTACATTTTCCCCAAGACTTTTCCCTGGGAGCTTTCAGTCCTGATGAGAGATCTTAGCCCACAATGTCGACTGTTTATTCCCCTCCATAGATGCTGCCTAACTTGCTGAGTTCCTTCAGTAGTAGTGTTAACATATTTTTAAACCATAGAACCATTTTTTACTTTCATCATTGTGGCATTCCCACCTGGATCCAAACTGCCAACACCTTTCCGAAAGGGAGTCCAACTGGCATAGCTCAAAGAGCCAGAAGTGCTGTAGCTCTAAATAAAATTAAAAAAATAATTGTGGGAGGGAACTATAGTACTTGAGGATAAAACCCACAGTGTCACAGGATGAACATGCAAACTCCACACAGACAGCACTGGATGCTAGGGTTAAACATGGGTTGCTGGAATTCTGAGATGGCAAACCATAAAGCCAAGAGATTCGGCAGATGCTGGAAATCTAGAGAAACACACACAAAATGCTGAAGGAACTCAGCAGATCAGGCAGCATTTATGGAGAGGACTGAACAGTTGATGATTCAGTCTTGATGTCCTGAAGGTTATAGGGAAAAGGCAGAAAAATGGGGTTAAGAGGGAAATGGGTCAGCCATGATGAAATGATGAGCTGAATACCCTAGTTCTGCTCTGATGAATGTTTGATGGAAACATCATCTGTTTCATAGATGGTGCCTGACTTGCTGAGTTCCTCTAGCATTCTGTGTGTGTTCTGAGACAACAGCAAGTCTGGACACTTGATTTTTAACTTAACTTTAATACTTTTTAGCACTTAAAAATGCTTAAATAAGTTCAAAATTATAGCAGACATCAAGGCAGAGAGACTGGGACTTTGCTGGCTGTTGCAGGATTGTGGTCAGATCTACATTCCTGCACTGCAAGAGGCTTATCTGCCACTCAGACCATGCTGCTAGAGCCCAGGACACTTTGGGCCTCTAATGGTGGCCCTCCACAATCAAGCCAGAAAAGTTCAGATTTAGGGAGACCATAGCTGAATCAGAATTAGATTTATTATCACTGCTATATAGTATGTTGTCAAATTTGTTGTTTTGCAGCAGCAGTAGAATGTAATACATAAACATACCATGAGGTACAATAATAAATATAATTTTTTTAAAAAGAGAAAAATGTGTAGGGTTCATGGATTGTTCAGAAATCCAATGGTGCAGCAGAAGAAGCTGTTTCTAAAATGTTGAGTGTGGATCTTTTGGTTCCTGTACCAGAGTAAGGGAAGCGGATACCTGATCCACTTGTTCACTGACCTTCCTCATAGTCGTGGATAGCATACAAAGGTTTTCCGTGACCTCCCTGAGCAGTCGGTCGTGGGCACCCAGTAAGTTGCCCTGGCTGGTAAGGGCCTGTCCACTGGGTTCATTCTTGGCCAGTTTGTTCTGTCACAAGGACGTGGCTGGGGACAAACCCAGGTGCAGGACTCAGGCACTGAGGCAGAGTCATTAGGCATTGGCACCACTGCAAACTGAGAACCAGTATCTCAGAGAATCTTTGTACAGAGACAAAGTTCACATGGAGAATCCAGCAGACGGTGCAGAACTTAGAACTGACAGCCCTAAATAACCATAAAACAAGGTTACTCATACAAGAGTTGACCAACGAGCTGGCAGTTCTTTGTTGTGATTCCAGGGTTTTTATCCTCCAGTTACTGATGGGAAGCAGGTGTGTGTAATTCGCTGAATTGGGAACGATTGGAAATCAGGCAAGGGGGTTAGGGCCCAATTAAAGAGGTAATGAGGAATTCCCAGATGGGACCATGACGCCAGTACAATGGTGACCCCGACAATGGCCTCTTATCCCTTCTGTACTTCTATTTAGTTGGTAGAGCTCTGTTGATGCTGCTGTACAATGGACAAATGCTCTCAAAGCTCCCTTTTTAAATAACTGCCACAGTCCTGTGAGAAATCCTCTTGGTAGAGCTCTGTTGACAGACACAGATTGAGCGAACTAGAGCTGGAGTGAAGCAGGATGAGAGATGACTTTATAGAGGTATACAGGATGATAAGGGACATAGGTAGTGTAGACAGCCAGAGACTTTTTCTCAGGGCAGATACAAGGGGCCATTATTTTAAGATGATTGAAGGTAAATACAGGAGGATGCCTGAGGTAGGTTTTTTTTATACAAAGAGTGGTGGATGTGTGTAAACCTCTGTCAGGGGTGGTAGTAGAGGCAAAACATTAGTAGCTTTTAAGAGACTCTTAGATAAGCACATGGATGATTGAGAAATGTAGGGTTATGGAGGAGGGTGGGGGTGAATGGAGTGGAGATACATCTCTACCAAAGGAAGTGTAAGGTAGGCTTTCCCTCAGCTAGCCTGCAGATCACCCTTGGACAAGGTGTAGCACCGGATCAGCTCCCTGATCAGGATCACGTGAAGCCGTGGGAAGAGGTGGTGGATGGTTGTAAGAGCAGCTGGTGCACATCACAAGTCCTGGTTATGTGACCACTGACATCAGGCAGAAAATCTCTGAAGAGCATTGATAATGGCTGGGGTCACCCGTCTTGTAAAGACACTGCCCAGAAGAAGGCAATGGCAAACCACTTCTGTAGAAAAATTTGCCAGCAACAATCATGGTCACCATGGACACCCACATCATTCAACAAGGTAAATGATGATGATGTAGGAGGAAGGGGGTAGACTGGTCTTTGAGTACAGTGGGATAAAAGGTCGGCAGAACATTGCAGCCTAAAGAGCCTGTATTGTGCTGTAATGTTCGATGCTCCATGTTCTAAATCATTTTAAGTCATTTTATTGACAGAGCTTGTGTGTAGAAAACAGGAGCAGTATGGCTTGATGGCGAAGCACATCTACAATGACTCAGAATGAGAGGGAAACTTCACAGAGAAGCCTGGCTGCTACTGTGGTGATGGTGTTGAGTCCGAGGAAGTCCTTTTGTTCTGAAACAAAAAGATTGTGGGCTTGGGTTCTGAGCCAGAGCTTTAAACATAGACATTCCAGTGCTGTTCAGAGAATTTAGAAATTGCAAGTTTGGTAGAGGTCCTATTGGCTAGTCATTGAGTCACAGAACACTACAGCACAAAAACTGGGCCGTCAGCCCTTCTAGTCCATGCTGAGCTATTAATCTGCCAAGTCCCATCAATTACAATTCAATTCAATTCAAATATAATTGTTATTCAACCATACATGAATACACGGATTCAACCATACACGGATGCAGCCAAATGAAACAACGTTACTCGTGGGTCAAGGTGAAAAACACAGTACCAACAGTCACTCACAGCACAAAGGACATATAGAACAGTAAAAAAATGGAATGATACAGCCACTCAATAAAAAAGTCCAAACCCGAGCCATCCAGTGCTGCTGAGATCTGCAGATGATCATAACAGAGCTTGTCTTTCTGCCAAGCAAACACTGAAGGGGGGTTTCAACGCTGACTCTGGCCAGGACATCGTGGCACACCACTTCCAGTGGAGCGCATAGGCTCCAGCACCTCTCCCTGGCAGCTGTAAGCAGATGACACCACAGCATGAGACCTCGTCCTCACAAATACAAGATAGCAAGCAGAGAGAGGACATCAGTAAAATATAATCACGCAAATTGTATATGTATATAGTCCAGACCCTTAGTCCATTGTTCTGCTGAGCAAACACTGGGGGTTGGCAGCACCAACTCCAGATTTGCACCCAGACCATAGTCCACCATATCCGTCCAGCCAAGTATCTAGGCAAATCCAGTAATCTTGAAGATTCCTATAGTCAAAGTGGAAGTAAGCTAGGGCAGTGTTCCATAATGATGAGATCATCACATTCAAGATGAATGGGTAAGATATTTGAGGAGGACATTCATCAGCATGCTGTTCTTTGGTTTATTATTAGCACATGTTTTCCATACCATGAAGACTGAACATCCCATACAAGAGTATATTGATTAGTACAAAACAGAACAAAAGGCTGAATGTTGCCCAAATCAGAGCATTGCATATATAACGAGAGACTGGACAGGCCAGGTCATCTCCCTTGGAGCAGAGACAGCTGAGAGGTGTCCAGTGTCAGGGCTGTCTCATCAATCTGAAAGTTGTTCAAGATGCCCTAACCATTTTCACCAATTGCATGTAGAAAAATAGACGCCTTCAATTTTTCATCAGCCCCTCTCGCTCTGCTAACCACTAACTATACAGTACCTATAAAAAGTGTTTACCTCCCCTTGGAAGTTTTCATGTTTTATTGTTTTACATCGTTATCACAAGGAATTTAATTTGGCTTTTTTGACACTGATCAACAGAAAAAGGCTCATGTCAAAGTGAAAACAGATCTCTACAAAGTGATCTAAGCTCATTACAAATATAAAACATAAAGTAATTGATTGCAGAAGTATTCACCCCCATAAAGTGACATACCAAATCATCACTGGTGCAGCCAATTGGTTTTAGAAGTCACATGATTAGTTAAATGGAGATCACCCGTGTGCAGTCAAGGTGTTTCAGACGATTGCAGTAAAAATACACCTGTATCTGGAAGGTCCAACTGACACCTCTATAGAATACACAAAACTGCTGGATTGATAGAAGGGGCTGAAATGAGAAGGGAAGGAATTATATTAACTCAACTTAGTATTGGGCATCCTATGCTTAATTATTCCTCATATCTTGTTGGAAAACATCACTTTGGGGTGTGTAGATGTTGTCATCATTATGAACCAGTTGAACACATTCTTTTACAATGTGAAGCATACAAGGTTGAAAGAAAGCAAATGCAGGCTGAACTACTAGCTTTGGGGTTGACAGTTTTCATTTAAAAACTTTAAGTTATGGAAGTGACTTTAATTCACAATATTGTCTTTCATTATTTAAAATCTATAGGGCTTTTTGGGGTAATTTAGTTTTCATTTGATCAAGAATGAGTCATGGATTTATTTCCCAACTCTCTACACCACACTCCAGTCAGTGAGGGTAACACACCTTAAGTTGGACTGCCAAACCCCGTTAAAAGTCAGAAGAAGAAGAAGGTCCAACTACTGGTGAGCCTGGCAAAATCTATGCCATGAAGACAGAAGAACACTCCAAGCTACTCTGCAAAAAGATTATTGAAAAGCATAAGTAAGGAGATGGATACAAGAAAATTTCCAAGTCACTGAATATCCCTTGGAGTACAGTTAAGTCAATCATCAAGGAATGGAAAGAATATCACACAGCTGAAAATCAGCCTGGAGCAGGTTGGCCTCAAAAGCTGGATGACTGTGCAAGGACCGGATTAATGAGGGAGGCCACCAAGAGGCCTCTGTCAACTCTGGAGGAGTTACAAGCTTCAGTGGCTGAGATGGGAGAGACTGCATAAAATAACTGTTGCCTGGAAGCTTCACCAGTCGCACCATTATGGTGGAATAGCAAAGAGAGAGCCACTACTTGAAAAAAGCTCACATGAAATCTCAGCTAGAGTTTGCCAGAAAGCGTAGGGGAGACTCTGAGATCATCTGGAAGAAGGTTCTGTGGTCTGATAAAACCAAAATTGAGCTTTTTGGCCTTCAGACTAAATGCTAATGTTTGGTCTAAGCCAAAGACTACACATCATCAAAAACACACCATCCCTACTGTGAAGCATGCTGGTGGCTATATCATGCTGTGAAGATACTTCACGAAAGCAGCCCCTGGAAGGCTTGTGAAGGTATAATGAATGCAGCAAACTACAGGGAAAGTTCTGGAGGAAAACCTAATGCAGTCTGCAAGAGAACTGCGACTTGAGAGAAGATTTTTTACCAGCAAGACAATGACCACAAGCATAAAACCAAAGCTACACAGGAATGGCTTAAATACAACAAAGTTAATGTCCTGGAGTGGCCAAGTCAGAGTTCAGATCTCAATCCAATTGAGAATTTGTGGCTGGACATGAAAAGAGCTGTCCACTCATAATCCCCATGCAATTTGACAGAGCTTGAGCAGTTTCGTAGAAAAGAATGGGGAAAGTTTGCAGTATCCACATGTGCAAAACTGATAGAGACCTATCCACACAGACTCAAGGCTGTAAATGCTACCAGAGGTGCATTTAGTAAATACTGACTTGGGGGGGGGGGGGGGGGGGGGTGAGTAATTATGCAATCAATTACAATGTTTATATTTTATATTTAATAATTGTAATAAATTTAGACCAATTTGTAAGCACTTGATTTCATTTGACTCAAAAAAAGCCTTTTCTGCTGACCATTGTCAAAAAAGCCAAATTAAATTTGTTGTGATTCAATGTTGTAAAACAATAAAACAGGAAAACTTCCAAGGAAAGTGAATACTTTTTATAGGCAATGTGTACATAAAATTTTGAGATGGATGGACAGAGTAGATAGCAAAAATCTTCTTTTTCCCCGTGGTTGAGGTTAATGGTAAGTGGCCAGAGATTTAAAGAGGATTTGAGGGGAGAATGCTTTTGCATAGGAATACTCAAATCATCTGGAACTAACAATTATTCCATAGTCAAAGTCACTTAAATCACATTTTTCCCATTTTATTGTTTGCTCTGAACAACAACTGAACCTCTTGACCACCTCCGTTTGCTTTTTTTGCATTGAGTTACTGCCACATGATTGGCTGATTAGATATTTGCATGAACAAGTAGGTGTACAGGTGTACCTAATAAAGTGGCCGCTGAGTGTATATATAGGTGTAAGAACACGAGCAAGCAGTTAAGGATTCATTTGTTTTCCTAAAGCTCAGTGAAAACAGATCCAAAACATTTGGCTTGGAACGTATGCAGATGAAGAGTTCACCACAGGAGTTTATGAAGGGAATTGAGAGTTGGGAGTCAGGAATTTGGACCTCAGAAAGGATAGAGATTTAAATGGGACCAGTGGGACCTGTAATGTTCTTTGTTTAACATTGTTGAAATATGACCTCCAGCATCCTTCAGACTGGGACGTTTGATTAAGTGTGTGCTCAGCATATTCAGTACAGACCAAAATATGTGTAACTAAGATCTTGTAGGATTGGTATGAGATAATGAATCTTGGAGCCTTATAAAATATAATGAACATTACCCAACATGTGTGGATCTGATGGTGCTCTGACTGAAATGATTACTGGGCCACATAACTGAGCTGATCAGAAAATAAAGCACTGGTGGGTCACTCATATATAATCAAGTCCAGGCAAGTTTTCCAACCTCAAAGGACAATCCAATAGTTCAATGGCTACCATTGATTAACTGTATTCAAAAACAGAGAGAAATGTATCATTTATGTCAAATTACATTTGTGAGGATTGTGCTGTAGTGTCCTGCAAATATTGCCACCTTTCCAGCGCCAACACAGCATGCTCACAACTCACTAACCCCATCCATACACCTTTAGAACATGGGAGAAAATCTGAGCACATGGAGGAAACCTATGTGGTAAATAGTGGAGTGAGTGGATGGGGAGTCTATCCAACAGAATACTGTGTCCTGTATGGTGTCAAACCTCTTGAGTTTTATTGAAGCTACACTCTTCCAGGCAAGTGGAGCATGTCCAATCTAACTCCAGACTTGATCCTTGTAGGTGGTGAACAGGCTTTGGTGAGTTAGGAAGTGAGTTAGTCATCACTGTGTTCCTAGTCTTTGACCTGCTGTTGTAGCCATATTGTGTGTATAATGTCCTTTCAGTTTGGTTTCTGGTTAATGTTAAGTCCTATAATATTCAAAAAGGATAATGCAGTGATAATACCATGTAAGATGGTATAGTAGTGTAGTCGTTTATGTCACACTTTACAACATCAGTTATAAATTCGGGTTTCAATTCCTGCCACTGCCTATAAGGAATTTGTATGTTTTCACGTAACCCATGGTCCCCCCCCCCCCCCCAGGTGTACTAGTTTCCTCCCACATTCCAAAAACATATGAATTAAAGGTTAGTAAATTGGGGGCATGCTACTAGGTGCCAGAAGCATGGTGACTCATACCCCCAGCAGTTCCCCGGTCTGTGATGATCAGGGTCACAACCAATGCATTTCATTGTATGTTTCAATTTACATGTGACAAATAAAGCTAATCTTTATTTAAATAAGGATTAAAATGATTACTTAAATAAGCTTTATTTAAATACACTAATCTTTATTTAAATGAAGCTAATCTAATCTGAAAGTCAAGGGGTGATTTCTGGATTTTCTCTTGCTGAACATCACCATTGCCTGCACTCCGATGGGACAAATGTGACCAGTGGGCCTAGGCCTGGATATTGTATAGATTGTACTGCATTTGAATGTGGAACTGATTTCACATGGAAAGAGATGTAAATGGTGCTGAACATTGTGTAATTATCTACTTCAACGAAATATGCAACCAGCCACCTTAATTCTTGCACTTAAACCATTTTACAATAATGGCTAACATATTGCTTTCTTCATTGTACATAAGTCATTTTGTGCAGAGTCATGCACAAGGACACTAAGGGATCTCTGAAAATTAACACCTTTTCACCTCTCAACACTTACAAAATACCCTGCTTCCAATTTACCTGTAGGTAAATGTTCTTGTTTAAAACAGAGAACATCACTGGGGAGAGAGAGAGGAATATTCTTATAGCATTGTTTTAAGATGAAGGAAGAAGAAATGTTTGCTTTTCTATAGGACTTCTGCCAACTTCAGGACATCACAAAGGACTATAGAGAAAATGAAGCTGTTCTTTGTCTAATCACAGTGAGGCTGCAATAACCACAACCCCACCCAAAGGTTTGTGGGTTCAGGAGCACAGCGACTGAAGTATTGGAACAGAATTCTGAGGCCTGGACAAATGATCTAAGGATCTAAGTTCAAATCTCACTCAATGCTCTTTCCTCTCTCATCCTCAACTCCAAAATTTAAGTTCAGTTAAATACAGAGTCTGTCATATCAGTGGTAACATGGGACAATTGGATTGATAGAACATAGTACAGCACACAATATTGTGCTATTTTACCTACTTTAAGATCAATCCTTCCCTCCCACGTAGCCCTCTATTTTTCTATCATCAATGTGCCTATCTAAGAGTTTTTTAAATGTCCTTAATGTCCCTAATCTGCCTCTATCACCACAGCGGGAGGCATTCCATGCATCCTCCACACTCTGTAAATAACTTGCCTCTGATACCACCTCTTTGCATTTCTATGATCACCTTAAAATTATTTCCCCTTGTACTAGCCATTTCTTCCCTGGGAAAATAATCCATAAGACTATTAGATATAGGGGCAGAATTAGGCCCATCGAGTCTACTCTATCATTTCAGCATGCTGATCCATTTCCCTCTCAACACCATTCCCCTGCCTTCTCCCTATAACCCTTCATGCCCTGACTAATCAAGAAATTATCAGCCTTTGCCTTAAATATACCCAAAGACTTGTCCTCCACAGCTGCCTGTGGCAAAGAAGTCTACAGATTCACCACACTCTAGCTACAGAAATTCCTCTTCATCTCTGCTCTATATGTTGTTGCAGTTCCTTACTGTGCTTTGTGACACTTCAGATGGCAACCTTGTCGATTCTTTAGCATTTTTGTCTGAGTTTTTTTTGTGAGGCAGAGTTGCTAGCTCAACTTTCAACCCAACTCAGATGGAAAGTTTGCAAGGAGCCGGCCAGATTCGAACCGGAGACCACTCACTTTGAAGTCCAGTGCAGATACCACTACATCACCGGCTGACTCATCGTACTAAATGGATTACCCTCTATTCTGAGGCTATGTTCTCTGGTCCTAGACTTCCCCACCATAGTAAAAATCCTCTCCACATCCTCTCTATCAAGGCCTTTCAACATTCGATAGGTTTCAATAAGATGCCTCCTCATTCTTCTGAATTCTTACTCTAATATTCTCTGGCTATCCAATCAGTCTATACCTCATCAATTTATGCTCCTCCATCAAGTCACTTTTTATCCTCCTTCGCTCCAAAGAGAAAAGCCCAAGCTCTCTAAACCTATCTTCACATGACATGCCCTCTAGTTTTATCACATTGTGTCTGTGAGTCCTCACCCATTGAGTTAACCTGTTTGTATCGCCTTGAATATTCATTGCATCCTTCTAGCGATCCATATTCCAGTTGAGTGTCATAGGCAAACTTGGACACATGGTGTGCATTCACATCATCAATAGAGATTGTAATCCCCGCAGCAGGGTCATGTTCAGGTTTAATTGTCATTCAACCATATATATAAATAGATCAACAAAACAGTGTTCCTCCAGCGCCAAGGTGCAGAACACGGTACCAATAGCACACGCAGCACCTATAGCTTTGATAGTAGAAAAACACACAGTTACAAAAAGTATAATATATCCTATGTTCCTGAGTGGCATGGCATGTAGTCTGATGGTGCATGGGATGTTTTTCTGGTCCAGCTTGGCTTCCACCAAACAACCCATTCATCACAGCCTCTCAACTCAAAATGTTGTGGGTTTTCTCCAAGTGCTCCAGTTCCCTCCCACATTCCAAAAAGATATATAGGTTAGGACTAGTGATTTGTGGGCTTGTTAAATATTGGTGCCAGAAATGTGGCAACGATGTGGGCTGCTTCCAGCTATATTGCTGCAAGAAACACCTTTCACTCTATGTATTGATGTACATGTGACAAGTAAAACTTTTCTTTTTCTGGAATGTTTCCTTCAACTGAAGACAGGTGCTTGTGCCGTTCTTGTACAGAGGAGTTGGAAAGATGCCTAACATTGTCTCCACTATCTCCACCATCACCTCCCTTTAAAAACTTAACAATGTAGGCTATTGGGCCCTGAGAACCTATGAGCTCTCAATGCCGTTAATTTCTCTTCAGGACCCTTCAGTACTGATGGAGCAGCTCACCGTGAAACATCACCTCTTTTTCCCTTCATAGAACCTCCCTGACCTGCTGAGCTCCTCCAGCATTTTGTGTCTTTTGTTCTGGATTTCCAGCATCTGCAGAATCTCTTGGGTTCATAAACAAAGTACCTAATAAAATGGTATACAAGATAATCATATGTCTATATGGCCACAGTTACTTGTACATTGTGTTTTATAGGACTACCTTCATATTTATTGTGTTTTTATTGGGTTCTTTATGCTTATTGTGTTTTTTATGTTACATCAGATCCAGAGTAACAATCATTTTGTTCTCTTTTACACTCCTGTACTGAAGAGTGACAATAAGCTGTCTTGAATCTTAAATATTTGAAATGTAAACAACCTCTGACTCACTGAAGTCCACACTTGGTGGTCATTGCACTTCCAGGCATCATGTATAGTGCTGTAGCTCTGTAAGCACCCATTTCTCCTGGGTAATAATGTAAATAGAACCTCCATGTTAAAGAAAGATGAGCATTGAATCAGCAGTTTGGACTGCACAATGATAGAGCAGCTCATCATTAATGAGAAAGGGCACATTCTGTATAATATCAGGACACCATCAGCCACTGAAGCCGTCTCCTTGGAGACAATCGGTTCCTCTGTGTGGCAGGCCCTCCAGAAATGTCAGTCTCATCTCAGACATTTGCGTCATTGAAACCACCATTACGTGACATCGGCATAAGTCTTTCAATGTGTTCTCTTGTCATGGAGATTACTGTCTTTGTAAAGCAAAGAGCAAAGTTAAGAAATGCGATTGACGTTAACCTGTGCAACGCCTTTGCATTCGTTTACAATCATCAATTTTGAGTAACAAATTAGTCAACACAATAGAATTGTCAGTGATGTGTCCAGGTCAAGGCAATTACCTAGTTTTATGCAGAAGGATTGTTAATGATCCCAGGAATGACAGAATTAATGAAAGAGCATTTGATGTTTCTGAGCCTGTACTTGCTGGAGTTTAGGGGGCATCTCAGCGAAACCTTCCAAGTATTGGAAGACCTGGTTAGAGTGGGTATGGCGAGGGTGCTTCCAGTAATGGGAAAGTCTAGGACTGAAAGTCATTCCTTTAAAACAGAGATGAGGAGGAACTTCTTTAGCCAGAAGTTGGTGCATCTGTGGGATTTATTGCCAGAAATGGCTGTGGAGCCGTTTTGTATATTTAAAGTGGAGGTTGATAGGTTCTTGATTAGTAAAGGTGTCAAAGGTCATGGGGAGAATGCAAGAGAATAGAGTTGAGATGGAAATGGGTCAGCCATGATAGAATGGTAGAGCAGATGTCCTAATTCTGATCCTACCTCCGATAGTCTCATGTGGTCCATGAATGGTGGTCACCTCTACAGGCAGTGCCAAGAATGACCTTTGATTCCTTACCAATGTTCTTCATCTGCTTTTGCCTAGCCAATCCCTTGAGACTGAAGATGACTTTAGTCCTCCAGTTCATAAATGGCTTGGAGCATGCACCCATCATCTACATTCAGAGTAACAAACACAAGATACTGCAGGAACTCAGCAAGTTCGACAGCATCTAGGGAGGGGAATAAACAGTTGACATTTTGGTCCGAAATCCTTCCTCTGGACTGGAAAGGAAGGAGGCAGATATCTTCACCAGGTCTCACTTATCTTCTTCAGGTTTTGCTCTCACCTCTCTGGTACCCTTCCTCCCTCCCTTTCTCCTAAGGTTCACTGTCCTCTTTGTTTAGATTCCTCCTTCTTTAGTCCTCTGCTTCTTCCACCTATCCCCTCCCAGCTTCTTACTTCATCCTCCCATTCAGACCCACCCATCTTCCCCCTCACCTTGTCTCACCTGTCGCCTGCCGGCTTGTATTCCTTCCTCACCCCCCCCCCCCACCTGCTTATTTTAGCTTCTCACCTATTCCTTTCCAGTTCTGATGAAGGGCTTCACATCAAAATATTGACTGTTTATTCCCCTCTATAGATTTTGCCTGACCTACTGAGTTCCTCCAGCATTTTGCCTGAGTTGCTTTGAATTTTCGGCATCAGAAGAAACTCTTGTGCTTGTTATTTACATCCTGCACTTCAACTGCATACGATCACTTGACTTTGGTGCTGAAGATCTATGGGCTAAAAAGTTTTCCACTACTTCTGGGATTGAATGCAGTTCTGGTCATCTACCTACAGGAATGATATCAATTAGATTGAAAGAGTGTAGAGAAAATCTACAAAAATGTTGCTGGGGCTTGAGGACCTGAATTACATGGAAAGGTTGAAAAGGTAGGACTTAATATAATGTTATGAGGGGTATAGATAGGGTAAATGCAAGCAGGCTGTTTCCATTGAAGTTGGGTGAGACTAGAACTAGAGGTCATGGGTGAAGGGTGAAAGATGTAATGTTTAAGGGGAAAATGAGGGGGAACTTTTTCACTCAGAGAGTAGTGAAAGTGTGGAACAAAATGCCAGCAGAAACAGCAGATGTTGATTTAATTGCAATATTTAAGAGAAGTCTGAATAAATATAAGGTTGGGAGGGGTATGCAAGTCATTGGGACCTGGCAGAATAATAGTTTAACATAGACTGAATAGGTTGAAGGGCCTTTTTTGTGATTTATGACTCTCTGACTGTATGACTTGTTCCACTGCCTGTGACATGTCTGTTGGTGGTGAGATGCAATACCATGGGAAGAAAGGTTTCAATGAGTGTTGGGGCAAGAGATCAACTTTGTTTGACACCATTCTTCACTGAGAATGTTTCTGCTGGTGATCCACTGTGTTGTATCATGGCTGTAATGCAGTAGGTAAGCAGAGGTAAGATGAAGATGAACATTCGAAGAGAATGTTCCACAGTGCATTTTAGTCAATGGAGCCAAAGGCTTTAGTAAGGTCAATGTAGTTTAATGGTGTGGGAAGTTTAATGGTTTGAAAATCAGAGTCAATGTGCCTCCAGACAAATGGAATTCTCACTCTGATTCAGAACACTGCCTCTTGGCCTTTGGGGTAAGACAATTCAGAAAGACCCTGGTAAAGATCTTTGCTCCTTCATTGTCACTTACCCAACAGGGTCACTATTCAGGCTGGTAACACAATAATCCAGCATTGCATCTTCTATTGAGCACAGTATCGATAGAACAATTCATCAATGAAAGCACTCAACCCTACTCTGAGAGGTTTAGTCCATCTGGGGTACAGAAATGCAGGAATAGTTTACAGCATTAGGATTGGGTCAATCTTGCTACTAGGACTGGGTCAATTTCTTTTTATTAATTTCAATTAATGCACTTTTACTAAAGTTCATATTTGATTCATTCAATAAAGGTTGATAGAGCTGCAAACATGGAAAACAGGCCTTCTGCTCAACTTATCCTTCCTAACCAAGTTGCCCAGCTGAACTAGTCCTATTTCCTGAATATGGTCCGTGTCCCTCTTTCCTATACATGTACCTACACCTTTCCTATACATGTACCTTTCTAAATACCTCTTGACAAGTGTAATTGCATCTGCTTCAAGAACTTTCTCTGTCAGCTTATATAATCACAACCCTGTGAAAAAATTGCCCCTCAGAGTTATTTTAAACTTTTTCTCTCCCTTACACCAAGGGCCTCTGGTTTTACATGACTCAACACTGAAGAAAAGACTGTCACCATTCACGTTATCTACACCCTTCTTGATTTTATAAACTATCAGCCTCCTCCAGTCAAACTTGTGTACTCCTTCAGTGAGGCTTTTTAAAAAATAACTAATTTGACCAATTTTATCAAAATTGATCAAGCACTTCTATAGATTATTCTCAGGGTTTTAATGTTTATGATTGCAACTAGTAAAAATTGAAAGAAAGTTCCTAAAGAATTTCTGAGAAATATGTTTCTCCAACATCCCTTTACTTTTTAACTTGATTAAATAAGATTTTAAAACTTTGTGCTGGCAAGAGATGTCAGTTTTTACATCAGGGAGGAGGTACAAGAGACTTGAATATGCATACTCAGCATTTTAGGAAGAGTTTCTTCTCCTCTGCCATCAGATTTCCAAACAGTCCATGAACACTAACTCTCTATTCCTCTTTTGCAATATTTATTTATTTTATTTTATTTTATTAAAATTTATAGTAATTTTTAATGTCTTGCACTGTACTCCTGCCACAAAACAACTTTCACACCATGTCAGTGATAATAAATCTGATTCTCATTCAATTATGATGACATACTTTGTTCCTATAATCAGCTGAACTAGTTTTATCTCTCTCTCCCCTTTTAGCAATTGTTCTTCCTTAATAGCCTTGTGTGCTTTTGATGGTATTTGTTAAAACTTTTTGGAGGCATAGTTACAAAACTGAGTGATTTTTTGTGTATTTTCCAATTTAAGGACAAAATCGACACCCATTTATTACCTAGGGACAGCTTGTAATTATTATTGGGTTCTGTTATAGGTCTCTTAAAGGGGTCAAAAGTTTATTTATCTCTTGATAGTTTTTATTTTGAAAATAACCTTTAATCTACATTTAATTGAACTTAGTTACAACCTGAAAATCAGCCCAAAATTGAACAAGCAAAACAGCACAATTCAATTATAGATTAAAAGCACTTTGAATAATTCCTCAAAGAAAATTTTGGAAAAAAAGACTGCTTATTTAGTAACTTTCTATTTTTTTCACGTGAATTATTTTATACCTTTGCTGAAGGAGATAATTAAATAATTGTAAATCAAGACTGAATTTCTGCCCTGGTTCTTTGCCCACCTGGGTTGATCTGCCAAACTTACTTCATCTTGGATTCAGGAGATAAGGCTTCTATTCAGCTCATCAGTAAGAGATCTAATTCATTCTAGATCCCAGAAATGAAATGTCTGTGTTTCGTTCACTGAACCATTCAGTAACCCCATTCATTTCACTTCAACCTTTGCTAATATATGAAGATCTCCCTCAAACAGTGGACAAAATATTCTTGGAAATGTGTTGGAAGTTTGTATGAATAAGACACCACAGAATATCTAGAACACTGCATAGGTGGAAGTATATTGTTGGAAAAAAGCCCATCCAGTTTTCATCAATTAAGCACTTTAATATTCTCCAGGTGATCACTTCTGCCAATTTCTTTTCCAATCCAATTTACAGAAAGATTAATCATAATCTCAAAACACTTTAAACTTTCCTTTTATACCTAGTGGCCACTTTATTAGGTACACCCTGTACCTAATAAAATAGCCAGTGAGTGTGTGTTTCTGGTTTTCTTCTGCCAAAACCCACCCATCTCAAGGTTTAACATGTTGTGCATTCAGAGATGCTCTTCTGTTCTCCACAGTTATAATGAAAGGCTATTTGAGTTGCTGTGCCTTCCTGTCAGCTTGAACCAGTCTGCCCATTCTGCTCTGACCTCTATCATTATCAAGGCATTTTCACCCACTGAACTACTGCACATTAGATGTTTTTAATTGTTTATTGCATCGTTCTCTGTAAACTCTAGAGAATGTTGTGTGTGAAAATCTCAGGAGATTAGCAGTTACTGAGATACTCAAGCCACCCCATCTGGCACTAACAATCATTCAATGGTCAAAGTCACTTGGCTCATATTTCTTCCCCATTCTGAAGTTTGGTCTGAACAACAACTGAACCTTTTAACCATATCTGTAAGCCTATATGCACTGAGTGGCTGATTATCTTTTATTAGGTGTATTTTCTATTAGGTTTAGCTAATAAAGTGAGCACTCAGTGAATGTGACTTGCATGTCACCATTTTTTTTCAAGGTTGTTTATTGGATGCAGACATCATCAGCAACACCATAAATGCCCTGAACTGATTAGCCTCCACAGGCCAGTTAAGAGTTAAACATGTTGGAGGACCTGGAGAGACATGGTAAAGTTACAGATTCCTCTCAATGTACCTGTCCAACTTCCTTTTATCTGTTCTTAATATATCAGAATTAGAATCAGAGTAACATAGACAAAATACTGGAAGAACTTAGCAGGTCAGGCAGTGTCCATGGAAAAGAATAAAGTGTTGAGGTTGTGTTGTGTTTAGGATCAGAATCAGGGTTAAAATTGCTATCTTATATATTAGAGTCCATTACACTGCTGGCATTTAGGGCAGCAATGAAGGTCCTCCATCTCTGGTCGTCTTCAGGGCTTCCTTCATCACGTCAGTAGCTTCCTCTTGGTTTTCACCACTGTCAGTCATGCAAGCTCCAGGTGGAGGCTCAGGAATACTGTCACACACAGGTGTAGAAGGATTCTTCATTGCTGTTTACATAATGATTTTGTTTTACCAGTCTGGGTTGTTAGCCCTGAGCTGAAACACTTAACACTTAACCTGGAAGACCGGTGGACCACTCTTAGTCTGGCCTCTACACTTGGTAGGGTGACCCTACCTAGTGTCAATACATGAACCCTGATTCTAGCCAATGTAGCTCACTAGATGATTGGGACATGCAAGCCTTCAAATCACAGTATCATGAGACCATAAGAAGTAGGCCACTTGACCCATCGAGTCTGCTCCACCATTTCATCATGGCTAATCAATTTTCCTCTCAGCCCCAATCTCCTGACTTCTCCCCATATCCTTTCAAGCCCTGACCATCAAGAATCTATCAATCTCTACCTTAAATATACATAAAGACTTGGCCACCAAAGACTTGGAAACATCATCTCCACATCCACTTTATCAAGGCTTTTCACCATTCAATAGGCTTCAATGAGGTCACCCTTCCTTCTTCCGAAATCTAGGGAATATAGGCCCAAAGCTATCAGACACTCTTTATGTGATGAGCTATTCAAACCTGGAATCATTTTTGTCAATCCTTTGAACCTTCTCCAATTTCAGCACATCATTTCTAAGATAAAGGGCCCAAACCTGCCCATAATACTCCAAGTGCTTTATAAAGTACTTTTTTCAAAAGTTTCAACATTACATCCTTGTTATTATATTCTAGTCCTCTTGAAATGAGGACTAAAATTGTATTTGCCTTCCTCACCACAGACCCAACCCTTCAGGGAATCCTGCATGAGGACTGCCAAGTCCCTTTATATCTCAGTTTTTTGTATTTTCTCTTCATTTAAAGAATAGTCAACCCTTCAATTTTTCTACCAAACTGCATGATCATACACTTCTCAACACTGTATTCCATTTGCCATATCTTTGCCTATTCTCCTAATCTGTCTAAGTAAGTCCTTCTATAGATTCTCTACTTCCTCAAAACTACCTGCCCCTCAATCTATCTTCATATCATCTTCAAATTTTGCAACAAAGCCTTCAATTCCAACATTAAAATCTTTGACATATAATATAAAAAGAATTGGTCCCAACACAGACCCTTGTGGAACACCACAATCTCCAGGAGCCAGACAGAAAAGTTTCCCTTTATTCCCACTCTTTGACTCCTGCCGATCAGCCACTGCTTTATCCATGATGCAGGAATCTTTTCTGTGATACCATGGGATCATAACGTGTTAAGGAGTCTCATGTGTGGCATCTTGTCAAAGGCCTTCTGAAAGTTCAAGTGCACAACATCAACTGACTCTCCTTTGTCTATCCTGCTGGTACTACTTCAAAGAATTCCAACGGATTTGTCAGGCAAGGTTTTCCCTTGAGGTAACCATGCTGACTATGACCTATTTTCTCATGTGCCTCCAAGTACGCTGACACTTTATCCTTAATAATTGACATCAGCATCTTCACAACCACTGGGTCAGACTAACTGGCCTATAGTTTCCTTTTTTATGCCCCTCTCCCTTCTTGAAGAGTGGAGTGACATTTTCAATTTTCCAGACTTCTGGAATCATTCCAGAATCTAGTGATTCTTGAAAATTCATTGCTAATGCCTCCACAATCTCTTCAGCCACCTCTTTCAGAACTCTGGGGTGAACGCCACCTGGTCCAGGTGATTTATCTACCTTCAGGCGTTTCAGTTCCCCAAGAACCTTCTCTCTAGTTATGGTAACTTCAAAATACTTATTCAGTTTGTCTGCCATTTAATTGTCCTCCATTACTACTTCTTTAGCATCATTTTCCAACAGTGTGATTGTTGTCTTAATTGTCTTGTATGCAGTCCTGTTGGAGGTGTCTGAAATGATGTGCAATTTATTGTTCTGTGACAGTGCAAAGATATAAAAATTATTATAAATTATAGAGTAACTAAATAGTGCAAAAAAGGAAAGGAGATCATGATAATAGACCATTCAGAAATCTGATGCTGGCGGGGAATATGCCGTTTCTAAAATGCCTCGGTTACGACCTCTGGCATCTGATCGGGATCACCTTCATCTTGTCTGTAATCCTTGTGGTTTTATTTATTTTTATAAGATTATGCTTCATTCTCCATTGCTCCAAAGGAAAAAATCCCAACTGCTTATTCTCTCTCCATAAATCAGTCCCTCAAATCCAGCAACATTCTCGTAAATCATTGTCACACTCTTTTCTAGTTAGTGCTATCTCACCTGTAGCATGGTGAGACCTAAAACTGAGCACAATACTACAAAGCAACACACACAAAATGTTGGGAGAACTCAGCAGGTCAGACAGTATCTTTGGAAACAAATAAACAGTCAATGCTTTGGGCTGAGACATTTCTTCTGGATGTGCAATATTCCAAACACAGCCTCACCAACATCTATTACGAATGCAGCCATAGCATCCCAGTTCTGGTACTCATGCTATGACTGATAGAAGCCAGCATGTGGAATGCCTTCTTCACCATCCTAGCTGCCTGCACAGCTAATTTCAGGGAACAAAGTTTTATCATTATTTTCTATTGTAGAAATACAACATAGTAACAGGCCCTTCTGGCCAATGAGCTCAGACGCCCAATTACACCCATGTGACCAACTAAAGCTAACCGACAGGTACGTACGTGTACTGGTGGTGCTCAGTCTGAATCAATTAAAACTGCCAGTTTTACTTCCATTAAGGGCTTTATTGAATCAAAGTCTTTTTAACATCAGTTGGGTAATTTCATGACTACTTTTTATCATATTAACATATTTTAATTTTTCATTTATTTAATTACTTGAACTTAAATGTTACAGTTGCTGTGATGATATTTGAACTTCTTTCTCTGAACCAAGTGTTTACACACTGGCTGCTGGCTGGGTAACTTAACCAGAACTCCCTTTTGTGGATACTACTCAAACTCGGTCAGCCTTAAATAGGAACAGCTAGAACATCCACCGTAGCATTGACTTGGCCATGCTGAATGGGCCTTTATATTAGAGAAGCATGGTTAAACTCAAGAGCAAGTCTCACACAAGCAGGAGAGGTAGAATTTATAGAACGTTCTATAGATCAGTTAAGCCTCATGAACTCCTATCTAAAAAAAAGACTATACAGTCAGAATGTATAAGCTTATCCACCTCCATCAAAGGCACTAGCCTCCCAACCATCGAGAGTATCTTCTAAAGACATTCAAAAGGATATCCTGAATTAGTGGCATCCATCATTAAGGACTCCCATCACCCAGGACATGTCCCTTTCTCCTTGCTACCATCAGGGAGGAGGTACAACAGCCTAAGGAACACACTCAACATTTTAGGAACAGCTTGTTCCCTGCTGCCCATCAGATTTCTGAATGTAATCCAATCACAAACAAGAGAAAATCTGCAAATGATGGAAATCTGAGCAACACACACAAAATGCCGGAGGAACTCAGCAGGCCAGGCAGCATCTACGGAAAAAAGTACAGTCAACATTTCAGGCCGAAACCCTTCAGCAGCACTGGAGAAAAAATTGCTGAGGAGTAGATTTGAAAGGTGGGGGAGGGGGGGAGAGAAACGCAAGGGCACAGGTGAATGCTGAAGGAGGATGGATGAAGTAAAGAGCTGAGAAGTTGATTGATGAAATCAATCAGGGCTGGAGAAGATGGAGTCTAATAGAAGAGGATGGAAGGCCATGGAAGAAAGAAAAGGGGGAAGAGCACCAGAGGGAGGTGATGGGTGGGCAAGGAGATGAGGTGAGTGAAAGCAATCTTCATGCCAGCCAATTGGAGCCTACCCAGACAGAATATAAGGTGTTGTTCCTCCAGCCTAAATGTGGCCGCATTATGACAGTGGAGGAGGCCATGGATAGACATATTGCAATGCGAATGGGAAGTGAATTAAAATGGGTGGCCATTGGGAGATACCACTTTTTCTGGAGGACAGGGCCTAGATGCTTGCCAAAGCCGTCTGCCAATCTATGTCGTATCTCACTGATCTAAAGGAGGCCACACCAGGAGAGCTGGATACAGTAAATAACCCCCACAGACACTTGGGAGGACTGTCTGGGGCCCTGGATGGAAGTGAGGGAGGAGGTGTAGGGGCAGGTGTTGCATTTGTTCCGCTTACAAAGATAAATGCCGGGAGGAAGATCAGTGGGGAGGGATTAATGGACAAGAAAGTTGCATAGGAAGCGATCCCTGTGGAAAGCAGTAAGTGGGGAGAAGGGAAAGATGTGCTCGATGGTGGGATCCCGTTGGAGATGACAGAAGTTTCGGATGCAGAGGCTGGTGGGGTGGTAGGTGAGGAACCTGGCAGGGTGGCGGGGGAATGGTTGAATATAATGGACAATGAAACCATGAACCATACCTCATAACCCTTGCTCACCTTTTGCACTACTTTAATATATAACTGTGTATATGTAATACAAAAAAATACAAATTATAGTAAGAAGAATATGTACGTAGTACATTTTGTGTTCTGCATTGTACTGCTGCCACAAAACAACAAATTTGATAACATATGTCAGTGATACGACACAATGCTCTATAGTACCAGCAACCTGGGTTCAGTTCCTGCACTGCTTGTAAGGAGTTTGAACGTTCTCCCTGTGACTGCGTGGGTTTCCTTCAGGTGCTCCGGTTTCCTCCCACATTCCAAAGTTGGTCAATTGCTCATTGTAAATTGTCCTGTGATTGGGCTAAGATTAAATTGGGGGTTACTGGGCAGTGTGGCCTGAAGCATTGGAAGGGTCTGTTCCACACTGTATCTCAGTAAATAAATAATAAACCTGATTCAGATTCTGATATATTCACCTTTTTCTGTGCTGAAATATTGACGCATTTTCTCATTCCACAGCTGTACAGAGTATTTCCAACATATTTTCTGTTGTAATTTTAGTATCTGCAGTTTCTGTTTTGATTTTCCCTTGTATATTTATCTTCTCCATTAGCTACTACTTGGTGGGAAATCCCACCATTAGCATTTGTAGGAGATGGGATAATTTCACCAGAACAGACAAACTTAATGTCCCTTCCTTTTCAAACTCATTTGTCTTTTAAAGCCAAGCGTTAAACCTCAGCAGGCTGGGAGGTTAATCAGCCATGGTAAATTGCCTCTAGTGCGTAGTTTCATGGGAAAGAGAGCAAAAATGGGAGGACTGGAAGGAAGGTGGTGGGGGAAAGGGGGAGAAACTCATGAGGCATGGGTTAGGATCACCTAGAATGGAAATCTCAATCAATGCTCATGCCTTTGGTTTGTAGACTAACCAGGCAGAATGGGAGGTGCTGGTTAACAATTAAAGAGCTTTTGATTTTATTTCTCACATTTTCCAGCATCTACAGAAACTGCTGTGTTTATAAATTTTCGCCAACTCAGTCCTGAAGGACGGCCATACTTGCTGGCTGCCCCAAGCACAATCCTCGCTGATTTGATTTGTTATCAAACAGCAAACAATGCATTTCGAAGGATATGTGACAAATAAAGCTAATCTTCTTTAATAATTAATCAGCATCTCACATTCTGTCTGGTTCGTCTACAAGTCAAAGACGTGAACATTGCAATTTCCATTCTAGATGATCCTTCCCTCACATCATTTTCTCCCCTTCCCCCAAAACCAGCTCCTATCTTTGTTTCCTTTCACATAAACCTACGCACTAGTACCATGGCCAATTATAGATCAAAATAGAAATGGCTAATACCAAGGAGACTGTCAGAGATAAATCCTTTACACAGAGTGGTGAGTGCATGAAGTGCCCTGACCATGTAATAGTGGCATATACCTTAGGGGCATTTAAGAAACTCTTCAATAGACACATGGATGAGAGAAAAATAGAGGTCTACCTAGGAGTGATCTAAGTGGTATCTTAGAGTAGATTAAAAGACTGGCACAACATAGTGGGTTGAAGGGCCTGGACTGTGCTGTAGTGTTCAACGTTCCATGCTTAACATACAAGCTCGCATACCTTTGTGAAGTTGATATGTTAGATGGATCTTGGTTAAAGGGTCAGCACCACATCATCGGCCTGTACTGCGCTTACAGTTCAGAGTTCTAGGTGGATGGATACAAAGTACCTGGATGAAACTCACGCAGTGACAGAGCGAACGTGCAAACAGACAACAGCAGATGTCAGGATTGAACCCGTGTCACTCGAGCCATTAGCAGCAGCTCTACCTGTGATGCACGATGCTATATAAAGTCTTGCCTGTGCGATGTGCTGTGTCACAAATTCTGCTCCTTCCACCAGTGGAGGGGGATGGTGTTACAAAGTCACTTCAATAAAAAATTTGGACTGGATTGCATCAGTACTGTCGAACCCTGCTATAAAACTTTTTCCAGAGAAATTTGGCTTGTACAAAAATAAATAACCACCTGACTTGTTCTGCAGCCAAGAAGCTGTTGGAAAGTTTTATAGCTCGGCTATGGGGCACAGGAGTGATTACCCTGTGATGTAATCCTTAGGAGGATGTGTTAGATGAATTATAAGCAGAGATAACTTCATATGCATTCATTCCCACGAAAGGCACACTTACAGTCAGAATGAACTGAAAGCTACCTAAATGAAAGGCATATTGGAGAGGGTTTCAAAACCTGGTTGAGTGGTGCCACTACAAAAACCTCTCACTCAGTGTCAGCAAAACCAAAGAGCCAATTATAGACAATAGGTGCAGGAGTAGGCCATTCGACCCTTCTAGCCAGCACCGCCATTCACTGTGATCATGGCTGATCATACACAATCATTACCCCGTTCCTGCCCTCTCCCCATATCCCTTGACCCCGCTATCTATAGGAGCTCTATCTAACTATTATTAACTTCAGGAGGAAGAAGCTGAACATCCATGGGCCAGTCCTCATCAGGGAACTGAGGGTGGAGAGGATTGGCAGCTTTAAATTCTTTTGCATTATCGTATTAGCATGCATGTGCCGTCACAAAGATAGCACAACAGCACCTCTACTTCCCTAGAAGTTGTGTACATTTGGCATGTCATCTAAAATGTTGACAAATTTCTGTAGATACACAGTGGGGAGTGTCCTAACTGTGTGAATCATGGCCTGGTATGGGAAAAGGAATTCCCAGGAACAGAGAAGTCTCGAGGAAGTGGTAACCACAAAGACTTCATGCCTGTCTCCTCATTAGTCCTGAGTGAACAAGTCCCAGGCAGTGGTGTGATAAAAATTCCTGACATTGACACCTGCAGTTCTGGAGTGCATTGCCATGCACAATAGATGCTTGGATTCTTTTATCACCTTTCTCATCCCATTCAGATAACCCTGAATCCAGAAATTCTAAGATTCAAAGATCCAAATTACATTTATTATCAAAGTATCTATGCAGTATACAACCCTGAGATTCATCTTCCTGCAGGAAGCCACAAAACAAAGAAATACCATGGAACCCGGTTCAAAGAAAATATCAAATACCCAATGCACAAAAGAAAGAACAAATCACACAAATGGCAAAAACGAGTGAATAACACACAGAATATTAAACATCAAACCAGAGTCCTTGAAACAGTTGAAACTGTCCAGGAATAGTCAGTTCAGTTCAATTTAGCAGATAGGTTTGTTGAACTAATTTTCTAGCCAAACATTTCTGAAGTGCAGTCGTTGTCATGATATTGTGAAAAAGAGCAGCCAATTTGTACATGACAGGCTGAAGTGAGAAGGGAACGATTTAGATGGAACATGAGGGGTAATGTTTTTTATATACGAAGGGTGGTATCTCCATGGAATGAGCTGCCAGAGGAATGGATGAGGCAGGTACAATGTTAAATTTTAAGAGAAAGCTGGACAGATTGGAAAAGTTTAGAAGCTTATGGGCTAAACGCTGGCATATAGGACTAGCTTCGATGGGGCATTTTGGTCCACAGTGGGCCAGTGGTTAAAGGACTAGGAAATCCAAAGGAGTAGGATTCCCTGACTCAATTAACAGTCACTTGATAAAAAACAGCAGCTTCAAACTTGGGATCAATGTTGGTCCGGATTCCTGACTGAATTCCCACAAAGAGGCAATGCAATTTTTGGCATCTTTCTAAGAAAGCAGACAGCACTTTAAGGAGTCATGGGCACTAGAGAGATGCAGTGTAGAAGAAGGCCCTTCAGCCCACTGACCATTCATCACCCACTTATATAATGTTTAGCTTTATTTGCTACATGAATACCCAAATATCAAAGATACCATGGAATGCACTGTTTTGTGTCCACGATCAACAGAGTTCAAGGATGTGCTGGGGGCAGCCCGCAAGCGTCGCCATGCTACCAGTGACAACATTGCATGCCCACGATTTATTAGCCCTAACCCAGGCATCTTTGGCATGTGGGAGGAAACCTGAGCAACTAAGGGCAGCTCTCACGATCATGGGGAGAACATAAAAACTCTTTACAGGCAACAGTGGGAATTGAACCCTGATCGCTGATTGCTGGTGTGTTAATAGCATCATGTTAACCACTACTCTACTGTGCTGTCCCACCTGTCCAAGTTGGTCCCACCTATCCAAGTTTGGCCTATATCTTAGGTGGAGGAATGATAGGTAGATGGAGTCAATCACTCACCAGCTTTTATGCCACTCCTTCCCTCAGATGTCTACATCTGTCCATCACCCACTCTCTATCTGGTTCTACCTATCATCAACTAGCCTCTGTGCACAGCAGCCCAGCCCAAGCACTGCTCTGTACTGGCTATCATTCCTCTTGCCTCTCAGACCTGAAATATTGGCTTATACTCTTTGTTTCCACAAATGCTGACTGACCTGCTGGGTTTATCATAGAAACATAGAAAACCTACAGCACAATACAGGCCCTTTGGCCCACAAAGTTGTGCTGAACATGTCCCTACCTTAGAAATTACTAGGCTTACCTATAGCCCTCTATTTTACTAAGCTCCATGTACCTATCTAAAAGTCTCTTAAAAGACATTATTGTATCCACTCCGCCACTATTGCTGGCCGCCCATTCCATGCACTCACCAATCTCTGAATAAAAAACTTACCCCTGACATCTCCTCTGTACCTACTCCCCAGCACCTTCAACCTGTGTTCTCTCATGCTAGCCATTTCAGCCCTGAGAAAAAGCCTCTGACTATCCACACAATTAATGCCTCTCATCATTTTATACAGCTCTATCAGGTTACCTCTCATCCTCCGTCGCTCCAAGGAGAAAAGACCAAATTCACTCAACCTATTCTCATAAGGCATACTCCTCAATCCAGGCAACATCCTCGTAAATCTCCTCCTCACCCTTTCTATGGCTTCCACATCCTTCCTGTAGTGAGGCGACCAGAACTGTGCACAGTACTCCAAGTGGGGTCTGACCAGGGTCCTATATAGCTGCAACATTACCTCTCGGCTCCTAAATTCAATTCCATGATTGATGAAGGTTAATACACCGTACACCTTCTTAACCACAGAGTCAACCTGTGCAGCTGCTTTGAGCATCCTATGGACTTGGACCCCAAGATCTCTCTGATACTCCACACTGCCAAGAGTCTTACCATTAATATTATATTCTGCCATCATATTTGACCTACCAAAATGAACCACTTCACACTTATCTGTGTTGAACTCCATCTGCCACTCCTCAGCCCAGTTTTGCATCCTATCAATGTCCTGCTGTAACCTCTGACAGTTCTCCTCACTATCCACAACACCTCACCTTTTGTGTCATCAGCAAACTTACTAACCCATCCCTCCACTTCCTCATCCAGGTTATTTATAAAAATCACGAAGAGTAAGGGTCCAGATCCCTGAGGCACACCACTGGTCACCGACTTCCATGCAGAATATGACCCGTCTACAACCACTCTTTGCCTTCTGTGGGCAAGCCAGTTCTGGATCCACAAAGCAAGGTCCCCTTGGATCCCATCCCTCTTTACTTTCTCAATTAGCCTTGCATGAGGTGCCTTATCAAATGCCTTGATGAAATCCATATACACTACATCTACTGCTCTTCCTTCATCAATGTGTTTAGTCACATCCTCAAAAATTTCAATCAGGCTCGTAAGGCACGACCTGCCCTTGACAAAGCCAAGCTGACTACTCCTAATCATATTAAGCCTCTCCAAATGTTCATAAATCCTAACTCTCAGGATCTTCTCCATCAACTTACCAACCACGGAGGTAAGACACAGATCTATACTTTCCTGGGCTATCTCTACTCCCTTTCTTGAACAACATTCGCAACCCTCCAATCCTTGGGAACCTCTCCCGTCCCCATTGATGATGCAAAGATCATTGCCAGAGGTTCAGCAATCTCATCCCTCACACCCCCCCCCCCCCCCAACAGTAGCCCGGGGTACATTTCATCCGGTCCCGGCAACTTATCCAACTTGATGCTTTCCAAAAGCTCCAGCACATCCTCTTTCTTAATATCTACATGCTCAAGCTTTTCAGTCTGCTAAAAGTTAGCACTACAATCACCAAGATCCTTTTCCATAGTGAATACTGAAGTAAAGTATTCATTAACTACCTCTGCTATTTCCTCCGGTTCTATACACACTTCCCACTATCACACTTAATAGGTCCTATTCTTCCACATCTTATCCACTTGCTCTTCACATACTTGTAGAATGCCTTTGGGTTTTCCTTAATCCTGCCCACCAAGGCCTTCTCATGGCCCCTTCTGGGCTCTCCTAATATCCTTCTTAAGCTCCGTCCTATTAGCCCTATTATCTTCTGGATCTCTAACATGCCTTACGAGCCTGATTGAATTTTTTGAGGATGTGACTAAACACATTGATGAAGATCCATTATTTGTTTTTTTTTGTGCTGGGTCTGGAGTCATGTATAGGCCAGAATAGGTAAGGATGACAGATTTTCGTTGCTAACAGTTGCCACAGGAGCAAGCTTAGACAGCACCGAGGAGATTTACCAGGATGCTGCCCGGCTGAGAAAGCATGCATTATGATGATATGTTGAGCGAACTAGGGTCTTTCTCTTTGGAGCGAAGGAGGATGAGAGGTGCCATTATAGTGGTGTAGAAGATAACAAGAGGCATAGAGCAAGTAGAAATCAAGAGACTATTTCCTAGGGCATAAATGACTAATAGCAGGAGGCATCATTTCAAGGTGACTGGAAAAAGGTATAGGAAAATGATGGAGGTAAGGTTTCTACTTAGTGAGAGGCGGGTGCATGGAACACACTGCCAGGGATAGTGGTAGAGGTGCTATTAGGTACCTTGGGATATTTAAGAAAATGCTAGATAGGCATGTAGGTGATAGAATAATGGAGGGTTATGTAGGACAGAAGGGTTAGATTGATCTTAGAATACATTAAAAGGTCAGCACAACATTGTTGGCTGAACAGCTGTAAAGCTCTATGCTCCAACCACCCAGCTGTTCCAGAGTTACCACTGGTATTGCAAACTCTGTATTTAACTGAACTTAAATTTTGGAGTTGAGGGTGGGAGAGGAAAGGGGATTAAATGGGATTTGAACTCAGGTCCTTAGATCATTTGTCCAGGCCTCTGAATTCTGTTCTACTGTGCTACTGAACCCACAAACCACTGGCCGGGGGGTGTGGTTACTGCAGCCTGACTGTGTTTAGACAAAGAACAGCTTCATTTTCTCTATAGTCCTTTGTGATATCCTGAAGTTGCCAGAAGTCCTTTAGAAAAGCAAACATTTCTTCTTCCTTCATCTTAAAATAATGCCACAAGAATATTCTTCTCTTTCAGCATTTAACTGGGTTTTTCTTTAAATGGCAGCATTGTTTGAATTGGCAGAGAACAGCAGTTCATCCGTACAGCAAGGGAGAGATGAATTTAACACACACTGTCCAAACAGTGGGATCTTTGAAGCAAGCAAAGGCTTAGTAGCTGATTGGTGGCCACTGTGACGTCCATCTCTATGCTGTTGAGTTGCTTGAAGCCAACTCTAGAAACAGAGAGAAGAAACTAATAATCGTGCAAAATACCACAAGCCAACTAGCACATATCTTGACATTCAGCTTTTAGAGTTTTGATATTGGCATGAAAAAATGTTTGATCAATATAAATAGGTACATGCCTATCACAAAGAGAACACAAGATTTGTGATGCATTAATTCACATCTGATTGAGAGAAGCAGAACTCTCAAAAATACTGGAGGAACTCGGCAAGTCAGACAGCGTCTATGGAGGAGAACAAACTGTTGACATTTTGGGACAAGACCCTTCAGGACTGGAAAGGAAGGGGGGAGGAATCCAGAATAAAAAGATGGGGGGGAAGGGAAGGAGTACAAGCTGGCCAGTGATTGGTGAAACCATGTAAGAGGAAAGGGGAGAGGGTATGAAGTGAGAAGCTGGGAACAGATAGGTGGAAGAGGTAAAGGGCTGAAGAAGGAATCCAATAGGAGAGGCGAGTGGACCATGAGGATGAGGGAAGGAGGGGTAGAGGAAGGTTCTGGGCAGCTGAAAAGAAGAGATGGAGTAAAAGGTGAACCGGAATGGGGAATGAAAAAAGAGCTAAGTGGAGGGGGGACAAATTACATGATGTTGGAGAGATTGATTTTCAAGCCATCAGGTTGGAGGCCACCCAGGTGAAATATGATGCTCCTCCAACCTGAGAGTGGCCTCATCATGGTAGTAGAAGAGGCTATGGACAAACAGGTCAGAATAGAAATGGGTGGAAAGGGGATTTACAGGAATGAGAAATTTCAATCATAGGAAGAAGGTGCAGTTGTCTTCTTGAGGAATAATAATAGATATGGAGAGGCACATAAAATACTGGAGGAACTCAGATGTTAGATGGCATATATATGAAAGCTATGAACAGTTTCTACTGAAGAGTCATCAATCTGAAGGATAACTTGGTTTGTCTCTTGAAGGATGCTGCCTGATTTTCCAGCATTTTTGCCTCAAATGGAACATAACAGTGGCCTGACCTCAGGAGCTATCTATATGCAGCTTGTATGTTCTCCCTGTGACATCATGGTTTCAACCTGGGAGCTCTGGATTTCACCCGCATTCCAAACCTTAGAGGTCGTAAGGAAACAAAGCTTCTGTTAATCGTTGTTGATGCATAAGTGAAGGAATAAATGCAAGGGGGAGTTTGATGGGAATGTGGTGAGGGTTAAATGGGATTAGTGAAAGCAGACCTTAATGGAAGGTGTTGGACCCTGTATCATTTGCTAGGCTTCTAAATTCTACTCGGATATCTCAGTCTGTTTGGTGTTAAATAATTCTATGTATTCCCTTATCTGTGATTTATTTAAAATCTTCTTCCCAAACAAGAAGTGTTTGTATTTATTGCAGGTCTATCCTATCAGAGAGTTGCTCATTAGCAGAGATATAGAAGGGATCACAGAGACATGGCTCCAGGGTGACCAAAGATGGGAGCTCAACATCCAGGGATATTCAATATTCAGCAGGGATAGACAGGAAAGAAAAGGAGGTGGGGTAGCATTGCTGGTTAGAGAGGAGATTAACGCAATAGAAAGGAAGGACATTAGTCTGGAGGATGTGAAATCAATATGGGTAGAGCTGCATAACACTAAGGGGCAGAAAACGCTGGTGGGAGCTGTGTACAGGCCATCTAACAGTAGTAGTGAGGTTGGGGACGGCATTAAACAGGAAATTAGAAATGCGTGCAATAAAGGAACAGTAGTTATAATGGGTGACTTCAATCTACATATAGATTGGGTGAACCAAATTGGTAGGGTGCTGAGGAAGAGGATTTCTTGGAATGTATGCAGGATGGTTTTCTGAACCAACATGTCGAGGAACCAACTAGAGAGCAGGCCATTCTAGATTGGGTATTGAGCAATGAGGAAGGGTTAGTTAGCAATCTTGTCGTGCGAGGCCCCTTGGGTAAGAGTGACCATAATATGGTGGAATTCTTCATTATGATGGAAAGTGACATAGTTAATTCAGAAACAAAGGTTCTGAACTTAAAGAAGGGTAACTTTGAAGGTATGAGATGTGAACTAGCTAAGATAGACTGGCAAATGATACTTAAAGGGTTGATGGTGGATATACAATGGCAAGCATTTAAAGATTGCATGGATGAACTACAACAATTGTTCACCCCAGTTTGGCAAAAGAATAAACCAGGGAAGGTAGTGCACCCGTGGCTGACAAGGGAAATTAGGGATAGTATCAAGTCCAAAGAAGAAACATAAATTAGCAAAAAAAAGCGGCACACCTGAGGACTGGGAGAAATTCAGAGACCAGCAGAGGAGGACAAAGGGCTTAATTAGGAAAGGGAAAAAAGATGATGAGAGAAAGCTGGTAGGGAACATAAAAACTGACTGTAAAAGCTTTTATAGATATGTGAAAAGAAAAAGATTGGTCAAGACAAATGTAGATCCTTTACAGTCAGAAACAGGTGATTTGATCATAGGGAACAAAGACACGGCAGACCAATTGAATAACTACTTTGGTTCTGTCTTCACTAAGGAGGACATAAATAATCTTCTGGAAATAGTAAGGAACCGAGGGTCTATTGAGATGGAGGAACTGAGGGAAATACATGTTAGTAGGGAAGTGGTGTTAGGTAAATTGAAGGGATTAAAGGCAGATAAATCCCCAGGGCCAAATGGTCTGCATCCCAGAGTGCTTAAGGAAGTAGCCCAAGAAATAGTGGATGCATTAGTGATAATTTTTCAAAACTCCTTAGATTCTGGATTAGTTCCTGAGGATTGGAGGGTGGCGAATGTAACCCCACTTTTTAAAAAAGGAGGGAGAGAGAAACCGGGGGAATTATAGACCGGTTAGTCTGACATCGGTGGTGGAGAAAATGCTACAGTCAGTTATCAAAGATGTGATAACAGCACATTTGGAAAGAGGTGAAATCATCGGACAAAGTCAGCATGGATTTGTGAAAGGAAAATCATGTCTGACGAATCTTATAGAATTTTTTGAAGATGTAACTAGTAGGGGAGAGCCAGTGGATGTGGTATATTTAGATTTTCAAAAGGCTTTTGACAAGATCCCACACAAGAGATTAGTGTGCAAACTTAAAGCACACGGTATTGGGGGTATGGTATTGATGTGGATAGAGAATTGGTTGGCAGACAGGAAGCAAAGAGTGGGAGTAAACGGGACCTTTTCAGAATGGCAGGCAGTGACTAGTGGGGTACCACAAGGCTCAGTGCTGGGACCCCAGTTGTTTACAATATATATTATTGATTTAGATGAGGGAATTAAATGCAGCATCTCCAAGTTTGCGGATGACACGAAGCTGGGAGGCGGTGTTAGCTGTGAGGAGGATGCTAAGAGGATGCAGGGTGACTTGGATAGGTTAGGTGAGTGGGCAAATTCATGGCAGATGCAATTTAATGTGGATAAATGTGAGGTTATCCACTTTGGTTGCAAGAACAGGAAAACAGATTATTACCTGAACGGTGGCCAATTAGGAAAAGGGGAGATGCAACGAGACCTGGGTGTCATTGTACACCAGTCATTGAAGTTGGGCATGCAGGTACAGCAGGCGGTGAAAAAGGCAAATGGTATGTTGGCATTCATAGCAAAAGGATTTGAGTACAGGAGCAGGGAGGTTCTACTGCAGTTGTACAAGGCCTTGGTGAGACCGCACCTAGAATATTGTGTGCAGTTTTGGTCCCCTAATCTGAGGAAAGACATTCTTGCCATAGAGGGAGTACAGAGAAGGTTCACCAGATTGATTCCTGGGATGGCAGGACTTTCATATGAAGAAAGACTGGATTGACTAGGCTTATACTCACTAAAATTTATAAGATTGAGGGGGGATCTTATTGAAACGTATAAAATTCTAAAGGGATTGGACAGGCTAGATGCAGGAAGATTGTTTCCGATGTTGGGGGAAGTCCAGAATGAGGGGTCACAGTTTAAGGATAAAGGGGAAGCCTTTTAGGACCGAGATGAGGAAAAACTTCTTCACACAGAGAGTGGTGAATCTGTGGAATTCTCTGCCACAGGAAACAGTTGAGGCCGGTTCATTGGCTATATTTAAGAGGAAGTTAGATATGGCCCTTGTGGCTAAAAGGATCAGGGGGTATGGAGAGAAAGCAGGTACAGGGTTCTGAGTTGGATGATCAGCCATGATCATACTGAATGGCGGTGCAAGCTCGAAGGGCCAAATGGCCTACTCCTGCACCTATTTTCTATGTTTCTATCTGAAGGAGCTGGACTTGTGTGGATTACGTTGTTGCCTGCTTCAGAGAGGCTTCGATGTACAAAGGTGGTGTGCGGTCTAACAGTGAGTGATTGTCTTAGTTGCTTTTTTTCTGATTGCTAGTCCCTGTTGACCGTTGTTAATATGCAATGCTATGCACAGTAGCATAGCGATCAGCACAATGTATTGTAGTGGCAGTGACCGGGGTTGTAAGGAGTTGGTACATTTTTGTTGTGAATGCATGGGTTTCCTCTGGGAGCTCCGGTTTTCTCACACAGTCCGAAGTTAGTCCATTGATTGTCCATTGTAAAATTGCCCTGTGATTAGGCTAGGATTAAATCAGGAAATTTAATTGGGTGGCACAGCTTGAAGGGCCGCGGAAGTGCCTATTCCACACTGTATCTCTATAAATAAATACAGAGGCACAGGGCAGAATAGGCACTGTTTTATTAGTGAATGGTGGAGGCAGATGGCGAGGGAGTTGAATGGCCCTGGTCAAACGGAGGTCTGGGCTTCAAGCCATGTCACCTGTTTGCAGCCACCCAGGAGAGATGCGTTGGAGTTGGTGCACACCACCAGAGGATGTGTGGCACGGCATCCATGCTAGAAGTGGTGCTGCTCTCCAGCGTTCGCTCCGCAGAAGGCAAGATGCACACCACTGCAACCTTCACGGACTCAGGGTCTCGGACAATATTTTTTTGTGTGACTGTATTTCACTTATGTTCTTAGTATCTTGCATGTGCTCTGTGCGCCTTGTGCCGTGTGTGACTGTAACTGTGTTTTACACTTTGGCTCCAGAGTAATGCTGTTTCATTTGGCTACATTCATGGGCATTTATTTATGGCTGAATGACAATTAAATTTGAACTATAAACATGAATATGGCCCAAATGTGCATCATGCATAGCTGGACAATCCTTATCTATTGTCTTATCATTCTACAGATACGCAAAAGAGTGCATCCTAACATGCTGCATCACCATATGTATGGGGTTTGCACTGGGGTGGACAGGAAGTCTCTACAACAGCTAGTCAAAACTGCCCAGAACATCATGGCACCAACCTGCTACCATCAAAGACATATATCCATAAAGGTACTGAAAAGAGGCCAATGTATCACAAAGGATCCTACCCACCCTGAACTGTCTGTCCCACTCCCATCAGGGAGGAGGCTACGTAGCATCCATGCCAGGACCACCAGACTCAAAAACAGTTACTTTCCACAAGCAATAAGGCTGATCAACACCTCCACCCACTAACCCACCCCTCCACAACCCGCACCACCAGTACTTTATCAGTTATTGTCAGACTCATCTTATGTACTGCCACACCTGCGCCTAGTGTCACTTTATGGAAATACAATCAATCTGTGTATGTAAGTTCTCTTACTCAAAGATTCAAAGGTTTGTTTATTATTGAAGTGTACAACTCTGAAATTCTTCTTCTCCAGAGAGCCCCAAATCCCTCCTCCCTGCACAAAAATTGAACAAAAATGGAGCAGACACATGGACACCCAAATCACCCTACCCCACACACAAAAAAAAGAGAGAAAGATCGGGCAAAAAATGCAGAATATAAAAAAGTATAAAGCTGAAAAAGAGACCATATCCAAAACACAGAAAATCTGGGTAACATTCTCCGGGGACAGCAGCAGGCCTTTCCCTCTTTGGCAGCAGAGTGATTTTCCCCAGCAATCAAAAGGTAGTCTACCCTCTCCATAGCAGAATGATCCCACCAGCATTCAAAAGGCAGTCTTCCCTTTCTGTTTCAGAGCAATCTCACCAGTGATCAAAAGGTAGGCAGCCGGCATCCACCTTCTGCATTTGCCTCGATGTTTCAATCACCCTCGTTGCCTTAATCGGTGAACAATGGAAGCTTTAGTCAGCGAAATGGAGTTGAACACTGGCTCACAGCCTATTCACCACAAGATTTGTGCACATTGCCTCTCTGCTTCCCAGAATCCTCTTGGAGACAGCAGAGCACTGGATCGCCGAAACAATCTCCAAACTGCAAATCACTGGCTCCCACAGTTCCAGAGTCACATTCTGGAGGCTTTCACACTGCTGAAAGACAAACATAAAAGACATAAAGGAAGTGAAATATATGGTTTCATGATCTGTCCAGAAAATGTCGACCGAAGGAGCATTGTAAGCAGGCACCATCTTGAACAGATGTTTATGTATTTATATTTATGTCTTTATATTTCTATATTTATATTTATGTATTTATTTATATATATATTATTATTATTGTGTTTGTTACCTTATTGTGTTTTTTCTCATGTTGCATCAGATCCAGAGTAACAGTTATTTGTTCTCCTTTACACATGTACTGGAAATGACTTTAAACAATCTTGAATCTGGAAATGTGAGCAAATGGGACTATCTCAGATGGGGATCTTGGTTGGCAAGCACCAGATGGGCCAAAGGGCCTGTTGACCATGACTGATATTCCTCCCTCCCTGAAGTACTAGAATCTAAGAAACTGGCATTCCCACTGTAAGGAATTTTGAGTGAAGTGGCTTCCCAGAACTGAGGTGATGTTCTGACAAAAATAGATTACTTTATCCTTTATCATGACCTTGTGATATTTCTTGCTGGTTCCCACACTCGCAGTTCACTGGCTGATGAGACACACAGACTGGAGGCTTTTATAAAACGGAGTTTGTTTTGGAAAAGCTTCATTTCTGTGTACTTCAATGTTATTTCATCTATTATGCATTTACATAGCAGGCACCTCATTGGATAAAGGTTTATCGTAGTTCGGGCTGGTCAGAACACGTCATGGGAGTATTAGACATTCAGTCACAGTGAAACTATGTCACGCTGACCAAGGGGAGGGGTGGTTTGTGTGCCAGGTCCACGACAGCCATGAGAAAGCTGTAATCCCAAAGGACGGTGACACTGGGAACATGACATAGACCTTCCGTGGAAGATGCTTCATTGGATCTTGCTTGACCTCCCCAGAGCCTTTGGATAGTGATGCCAGGACTGTTTCCTTACCAGCTTGGCTGGATAAGTGACACGTGTTCAGTGCAGAAGCCGGGTTGGTGACGTCAGTACGGCACTGACAGATGCATCAGAGGAAAAGGAAAATAGTAAACAAAATTACATCATGTCTGAGCCTGAGAGCATTGTGCACCATGGAACTACAAGCTCTACTGTCGGTCAAGCTCAGACACTTATCCAAGGATAGAGGGAACACTCAGGAATTTCTCAAAGCCTCCTTGCAAAAATCATATTGCTGGAAGTGGAGGACCTGAGTTATAAGGAATAACTGAATAGGTTAGGACTGTATTCTTTAGAACATAGGAGACTGAAAGGAGGCTTGATAGAGATATACAAAATTATAAGGGGTATATAGATAGGGTAAATGCAGGCAGGCTTTTACCACTGAGGTTGGATGGGACTACAACCAGATGTCATGGGTTAAAGGTGAAAGGTAAGAAGTTTAGAGGGAACATGAGGGGAAAATTCTTCACTCCAAGGGTTGTGAGAGTGTGGAATGAGCTGCTAGCACAAGTGGTGCAAGTGAACTCAATTTCAACGTTTAAGAGAAGTTTCAATAGGTACATAGACGGTAGTGATACAGAGGGCTATGGTCCCGGTGCAGGTCGGTAGGAGAAGGCAGTTTAAATGGTTGTGGCATGGTCTAGATGGGCTGAAGGGCCTGTTTTTGTGCTGTACTTCTCTATGACTCCAAATAGTCATAGAGTAAAACAGCAGAGAAGGAGGCTCTTCAGCTCAAATCATCACTGCTGACCAAGATGCCTATCGAAGGTTGTCCCATTTGCCAGTGTTTGACCCAAATCCCTCTAAACCAAAGGCTCCCAGCCTTGTTACCTTGTTTATGCCTTGGGCCCGTACCATTAACTGTGGGGTCCGTGGACTTCAGGTTGGGGAAAACCTGCTCTAAAGCTTTCCATGTACCTGGCTGAGTGTCTTTCAAATGTTGTTATTGTACCTGCCTCAAACACTTGCTCCAGTAGCTCATACCATCTTGGGACTAATTGCTGGGTGAGAAAGTTACCCCTCAGGTTTCTATTAAATCTCTCCTCTCTCACATTAAACCATGCCTTCTAGTTCTGGATTCCCCAATCCTGTGAACTCCAGATCTGGCCTAACCAGAATGTTATCAAGTTACAACATAACCTCCTGACTTTTGAACTCAATGCCTTAAATAAAAAAAGCAAGCATTCCATAAGCCTTCTTAACCACCAACAGATGTATCCTGAGTCTATTCCAAAGAGCACTTACCAGGGCTACTTCCCAACACATTCCAGCAGGTGATCAGGTTAGTGAAGTTATATAACCAACATCTCCTGGGTCCAAGGAACCAACAGCAGTTTGAAAAAAGTCTTCAATACATGTGCTGAGAATCATCGGTTGACAGCACCTATCAAAAGACCTTAAAACATTGTAAACACAAGAGATTTTGCAGATAATGGAAATCTTGAACAACACATACAAAATACTGGAGGAGCTCAGCAGGTCAGGCAGCATCTATGGAGGGGACTAAACAGCTGACATTTGAGGCTGAGACTCTACATTGGGACTGGAAAGAAAGGGGGCAGAAGTCAGAATAAGAAGCTGGGGGGAGGGGAGGCAGTACGCCCACATTCTCTATCACATGGTCTCACCTATCACCTGCTAGCTTGCACTCCTTGCCTATGTGAGTTCAAAAGGCACTAACATTCACCACTTCCTCCCAGACACTCCCCGGGGAACGAGGCTGATTTGCTTCCAGTGTGTGTTCTGATGTGACTGAGGAGACGAGAGTAGGGAAGGACAGATGCTACCACAGATGGGTGGTGGGTAGTATGTGAGATGAGGTGCTACCTCCACATCCCACACTGGGCTGCTGTGTGTTCCCAGTCACTGGACTTGACATCTCTATCCAACTCCAATGCCGCCTCTTCTCCTTCCATGATCATAGACATAAGATCCTGGTGAGGATGTGACACGTTTTCAAGAAGGCCGTAGGGGCACATCCTTAATTTGTTTTTCTGGGAATCTCTTCTGTTGACAGAGCACAGACTGGACTATCTTTTTTGATAAAGATCAAGAGTTTATCGTTATTTCTCACGTAATCGAAAGAAGCAGTGAAATGCTTTGTATGCATCAAATCAATTCAGTAAGGATTGTGCTGGTTTGTTGCCATGCTTTCAGCACCAATATAGCATGCACACAACCCACTAACCTTGATTTAACCGTATGTCTTTGGGATGTTAGCCAGCTGGTGGCATAGTGGCATCAGCACCGGACTTCGGAGTGAAGGTTCCTGAGTTCGAATCCAGCCGTCCCCCTTGCACGATTTCCATCCGTGATGGGCTGAGTGTCAAGCTAGCAACTTGGCCTCATAAAAATAAGAAAGCCTGCTATGAAAAACACTGTCATGACAGAGTCCCAATGACTGCATTCGGAGTTATGAGCTTTTAATAAATAATAATAATTTGGGATAATTCCAATAATTATTATTGGAAACCAGATGCGGTCATGGGGAGAATATGCAAATTCTTACAGACAGTGGTGGGCATTGAACCCCAATCGGTGATCACTGACACTATAATAGTACCATGCTAATGATTATGCTACTGTGCTGCCCTTTGGGAAGCCTTGAATTAACCATGTGAATGCGATGTGACCTTCCAACATAAACTGGACAAGTGAATTCTGAGCCTCAGTACTGGGGATTTTGAAGAGTAACCTGATTTGCTTTAAACAAAGAAAAAAATGAATACTAGAACTATTCCAGTGGATTAAGCAGCATATGGAAAGGTCCAAGTTGTACGTTGAATCTTCAGGACCGAAAGGGAAGAGATGGGAGAGAAGGTGATAGGTGGAAATGGATAAGTGGGGAGATGATGGGCAGATAGAAAAATTTGGGGGAGTGGAAGGGGGAGAAAAATGATGGTAGAGATGAGCAAAGGGTGAAAAACCTAATCCTAAAAGGCATTTATTTATGATGAGAGAGCAAAACTTCAAAGGAGATGTGTGGGTCGTTTTTTTACACAGGGAGTACAGGCAGAAGGGATTAATTTAGTTGGGCATTTAATGAGCTTGGCACAACAATGCTGTTCTATGTTCTACACACCTTTCTCTGTTCCGTGTTCAAGCCCTTGTTAGATTCTGAAAATGTTTTTCCAGTGCCTTAGAGAGAACTTCTGTTCTAGTCCAAAAATAATCGCTGATATTATCTAGGTAAGTTGGGAGTGATGGTTCAACTTGCACACTGCAAGATCATGAGAAGGTCAGATCAGTCAGCAAGTTCTAAGTCACATATGCATGCAACGATACCTTGTGGGGAAGGACCAAACTGGAAAAATGTCCAAATAAATCTCTGTAGCTTTTCCATAATCCCAGATATATCTTATTAACTGTTTACAATAGGGATATCATTCCAAATGTGCTCAGGAAAAGGATAGCAGACTGAGCTACGTGATGAATACAGTGGAGTTGTCAGTGTGAAGGCCATCATCAGGAGTCTCGTGCACAGGCTAAATGTTGACAAAGAGCTGGAGGAAGTTGTGTTCAAAGCAAAACAATAGAAGCACAGCCACAATTAGAACCATTGAAATAGAGTCAAAGACCCCGGAGCACAGCTAGTCCATGCTGAACTTAAACTGTCTAGACCAGTCGACCTGACCTAGACTATAGCTCTCCTTACCCCTCCCATACATGTACATATTCAAACTTCTCTTCAATGCTGCAGTCAAACCAGTTCCACTGGCAGCTCGTTCCACGCTTTCAACACCCTCTGGGGAAGAAGTTCCCTTCAGGTTCCTCTAAAATATTTCACTTTTCATGCTTAACCTGCGACCTCTAGTTCTAGTCTCACCCAAAGTTAAGGGAAAAAGCTTGCATATATTCACCCAATATATACTTCATAATTTTAAATATCTCTATCAAATCTTTCCTCATTCTCCTATGCTTTGGGAAATAAAATCCTTAAATATTCAACCTTTCCCTAAAGCTCAGGTCCTCGAGTCTTGGCAACAGCATTGTAAATTTTTTCTATACACTTTCAGTCTTATTGATATCTTTCTTACAGACAAGTGACTGGAACAGCATTTAATACTCCAGGTTTGTCTTACACAACTTCAACATTATACCCCAACACAGTATGTGATTGATAAAGGCTAACGTGCCAAAAGCTCTCTTTAAATCCATCTACCTGTGATGCCACTTTCAAGGAATTAGATGGATTTACCATATAACTATATAACAATTACAACACAGAAACAGGCCATCTCGGCCCTTCTAGTCCATGCCGAACGCTTACTCTCACCTAGTCCCACCGACCTGCACTCAGCCCATAACCCTCCATTCCTTTCCTGTCCATATACCTATCCAATATTTTTTTAAGTGACAATATCAAACCTGCCTCTACCACTTCTACTAGAAGCTTGTTCCACACAGCTACCACTCTCTGAGTAAAGAAGTTCCCCCTAGTGTTACCCCTAAACTTTTGCCCCCTAACTCTCAACTCATGTCCTCTTGTTTGAATCTCCCCTACTCTCAATGGGAAAAACCTATCCACATCAACTCTATCTATCCCCCTCATAATTTTAAATACCTCTATCAAGTCTCCCCTCAATCTTCTACGCTCCAAAGAATAAAGACCTAACTTGTTCAACCTTTCTCTGTAACTTAGGTGCTGAAACCCAGGTAACATTCTAGTAAATCTCCTTTGTATTCTCTCTATTTTGTTGACATCTTTCCTATAATTCGGTGACCAGAACTGCACACAATACTCCAAATTTGGCCTCACCAATGCCTTGTACAATTTTAACATTACATCCCAACTCCTATACTCAATGCTCTGATTTATAAAGGCCAGCATACCAAAAGCTTCCTTCACCACCCTATCCACATGAGATTCCACCTTCAGGGAACTATGCACCATTATTCCTAGATCACTCTGTTCTACTGCATTCCTCAATGCCCTACCATTTACCATGTGTGTCCTATTTTGATTAGTCCCACCAAAATGTGGGACCTCACACTTATCAGCATTAAACTCCATCTGCCATCTTTCAGCCCACTCTTCTAACTGGCCTAAATCTCTCTGCAAGCTTTGAAAACCTACTTTATTATCCACAACGCCACCTATCTTAGTATCATCTGCATACTTACTAATCCAATTTACCACCCCATCATCCAGATCATTAATGTATATGACAAACAACACTGGACCCTGTACAGATACCTGAGGCACACCACTAGTCACCGGCCTCCAATCTGACAAACAGTTATCCACCACTACTCTCTGGCATCTCCCATCCAGCCACTGTTGAAACCATTTTACTACTTCAATATTAATACCTAACAATTGAACCGTCCTAACTAACTTTCCGTGTGGAACCTTGTCAAAGGCCTTACTGAAGTCCATATAGACAACATCCACTGCTTTACCCTCATCAACTTTCCTAGTAACCTCTTCAAAAAATTCAATAAGATTTGTCAAACATGACTTTCCACACACAAATCCATGTTGACTGTTCCTAATCAGACCCTGTCTATCCAGATAATTATATATACCATCTCTAAGAATACTTTCTATTAATTTACCCACCACTGACGTCAAACTTACAGGCCGATAATTGCTAGGTTTACTCTTAGAACCCTTTTTAAACAATGGAACACCATGTGCAATAGGCCAATCCTCCATCACCATCCCCGTTTCTAATGACATTTGAAATATTTCTGTCGGAGCCCCTGCTATTTCTACACTAACTTCCCTCAGGTCCTAGGGAATATCCTGTCAGGATCTGGAGACATCCACTTTTATATTCCTTAAAAGCGCTAGTACTTCCTCTTCTTTAATCATCATAGTTTCCATAACTACCCTTCTTGTTTCCCTTGCCTTGCACAATTCAATATCCTTCTCCTTAGTGAATACCGAAGAAAAGAAATTGTTCAAAATCTCCCCCATCTCTTTTGGCTCCACACATAGTTGTCCACTCTAATTTTCTAAGGGACTAATTTTATCCCTCACTATCCTTTTGCTATTAATATAACTGTAGAAACCCTTTGCATTTATTTTCACCTTACTTGCCAAAGCAACCTCATATCTTCTTTTAGCTTTTTTAATTTGTTTCTTAAGATTCTTTTTACATTCTTTATATTCCTCGAGCATCTCATTTACTCCATGCTACCTATATTTATTGTAGATCTCTCTCTTTTTCCAAACCAAGTTTCCAATATCCCTTGAAAACCATGGCTCTCTCAAATGTTTACCCTTTCCTTTCAACCTAACAGGAACATAAAGATTCTGTACCCTCAAAATTTCACATTTAAATGACCTCCATTTCTCTATTACATTCTTCCCATAAAATAAATTGTCCCAATCCACCCCTTCTAAATCCTTTTGCATCTCCTCAAAGGTAGCCTTTCTCCAATCAAAAATCTCAACTCTGTGTCTAGCCCTATCCTTCTCCATAATTATATCGAAACTAATGTCATTGTGATCACTGGACCCGAAGTGCTCCCCAACACATACCTCCATCACCTGACCTATCTCATTCCCTAACAGGAGATCCAACACTACCCATTCTCTAGTTGGTACCTCTATGTATTGCTGCAAAAAACTATCCTGCACACATTTTACAAACTCCAAACCATCCAGCCCTTTTACAGAATGGGCTTCCCAGTCTATGTGTGGAAAATTAAAATCTCCCACAATCACAACTTTGTGCTTACTACAAATATCTGCTATCTCCTTACAAATTTGCTGCTCCAATTCTCGCTCCCCATTAGGTGGTCTATAATACACCCCTATAAGTGTTACTACACCTTTCCCATTCCTCAATTCCACCCAAATAGTCTCCCTAGATAAGCCTTCTAATCTATCCTGCCAAAGCACCGCTGTAATATTTTCTCTGACAAGCAGTTCAACACCTCCTCCTCCTGCCCCTCTGATTCTATCACACCTGAAGCAACAAAATCCAGGAATAATTAGTTGCCAATCACCCCTCCTGCAACCATGTTTCACTAATAGCTACAACATCATATTTCCAGGTATCAATCCATGCTCTAAGCTCATCCACCTTTCTTACAATGCTCCTAGCATTAAAATAGATGCATTTAAGAAACTCTCCACCTCTTCCTCTCTGTTTATCCCTAACGATGCGATCAACTTTATTATCTTTTTCTTCCTTCTCCCCATCTATCACCTGCCTATCCTCCCTCACACACTGTCTACTAGCTTTCTCTATTTGTGAACTAACTTCCTCTCCCCTAGTCTCTTCAAATTGATTCCCACCCCCCCAACCATTCTAGTTTAAAGTCTCCCCAGTAGCCTTAGCAAATCTCCCCATCAGGATATTGGTCCCCCTAGGATTCAAGTGTAACCTGTCCTTTTTGTACAGGCCACACCTACGCCAAAAGAGGTCCCAATGATCCAGAAACTTGAATCCCTGCTCCAATCCCTCAGCCACACATTTATCCTCCACCGCATTCCATTCCTACTCTCACTGTCACATGGCACAGGCAGTAATCCTGAGATTACTACCTTTGTGGCCCTTCTTCTCAACTGCCTTCCTAACTCCTTATATTCTCCTTTCAGGACCTCTTCCCTTTTCCTACCTATGTCATTGGTACCTATATGTACCACAACCTCCGGCTCCTCACCATCCCACTTCAGGATATCTTGGACACGATCAGAAACATCCCGAACCCTGGCTCCAGGGAGGCAAACTACCATCCGGGTCTCCTGATCGCGTCCACAGAATTGCCTATCTGACCCCCTAACTATTGAGTCCCCTATTACTACTGCCTTCCTCTTCCTAACACGGTCCCTTAGGAGCTGCAGCTCGGCGCACCTGGAGCAGATATGGCTGTCCGGGAGGCTAGGAGACTCCAGGACCTCCCACATCCGACACCGAGAACAACAAGCTGCCCTCGCACTCATAATTCACCCTTTCCTCAAATAACAGGAAAAATTGAAAACTAAACCTGCCTTGCCTCACCCATTTCCGCCTAAGCCTGTTGAGCCAAAGCCCTTAAGCCTTCACTCTGTTCCCGGCTCACTCCGCTGCCCGCAAACGATGCTGCCTGCTGTATAAGGCTGTATTCCTTTTAAATCTCCCACACTTCACTGCCCAACGTCTCACGCCTGCGCAGTCCCACCTCTCTTAACCCCAATGAGAAGAAAAAATCAAAATGGCTCCCGCAGCACTCCCGTTCCGATTCTCAGACTTCCTTCTCCAAATTCTCCAAATAACATATGGTTAACTTTCAATAGGTTTCAATAGGTATATTCAATGTCAGAGAAATGTATATGATATATTGCATCAGTTTTCACTGTGGAAGACACTAGCAGAATGCCTGATGTTGTAGTGTATGAAGGAAGAGAAGTGGGTGCAGTTACTATTACAAGGGAGAAGGTGCTCAAAAAGCTAAAAGACCTAAAGGTACATAAGTCACCCAGACCAGATGAACTGCACCATAGGGTTCTGAAAGGGTAGTGTTAGAGTTGTGGTGGCATGAGAAATGATCTTTCAAAAATCATTGGATTCTGGTATGGTGTCAGAGGACTGGAACATTACAAATGTCACTCCACTCTTTAAGAAAGGAGGAAGGCAGCAGAAAGGAAATTAAAAACCAATAAGCCTGACTTCAGAGGTTGGGAAGATGTTGGAGTCAATTGTCAAGGAAGAGGTGATGGAGTACTTGGTGACGCAGGACAAGATCATACAAAGTCAGCATGGTTTCCTTCAGGGAAAATCCTGCCTGACAAACCTGTTGCAATTATTTGAGGAGATTACAAGTAGAATAGATAAAGGGGATGTAGTGGATGTTGTATATTTGGACTTTCAGAAGGTTTTTGATGAGGTGCCACACATGAGGCTGCTTACCAAGTTAAGAGCCCGTGGTATTACAGGAAAGTTATTAATATGGTTAGCACATTGGCTGATTGGTAGGAGGCAGTGAGTGGGAATAAAAGGATCCTTTTCTGGTTGGCTGCAGGTGACTAGTGGTGTTCCGTAGGTGTCAGTGTTGGGACCAGTTCTTTTTATGCTGTATATAAAAGATTTAGATGCTGGAATAGATGGCTTTTTTTGGCAAGTTTGCAGATGATACAAAGATTGGTGGAGGGACAAATAGTGTTGAGGAAATGAGTAGGATGCAGAAGGACTTAGACAAATTAGGAGAGTGGCCAAGAAAGTGGTAAATGAAATACAATGTTGGAAAATGCATGGTCATGCACTTTGGTAGTAGAAATAAATGTGCAGACAATTTTCTAAATGGGGAAAAGATCCAAAAATCTGAGATGCAAAGGGACTTGGGAGTCCTTGTGCAGAACACCCTAAAGGTTAACTTGCAGGTTGAGTGGTGGTGAGGAAGGCAAATGCCATGTAGCATTCATTTAAAGAGGTCTAGAAAACAAGAGCAAGGATGTGATACTGAGGCTTTATAAGGCACTGGTGAGGCCTCACCTTGAGTATTGTGAACAGTTTTGGACTCCTCATCTTAGAAAAGATGTGCTGGCATTGGAGAGGGTCCAGAGGAGGTTCATAAGAATGATTCCAGGAATGAAAGGTTTATCATATGAGGGATGTTTGATGGCTCTGGGTCTGTACTTGTTGGAATGCAGAAGGATGAGAGGGAATCTCATTGAAACCTTTCGAATGTTGAAAGGCCTAGACAGCGTAGATGTGGAAAGGATGTTTCCCATGGTGGGAGAATTTAGGACAAGAGGGCACAGCCTCAGGATAGAGGGGCTCCCTTTCAAAACAGAGATGCTGAGAATTTTCTTTTGCTGAAGGGTGATGACTTTAGAAACATAGAAACATAGAAAAGCTATAGCACAATACAGGCCCTTCAGCCCACAAAGTTGTGACAAACATGTCCCTACCTCAGAAATTACTATGCTTAGAATTCCAGAATAGATGGAAAACAAGTGTAATTACTTATGCAGTAACAGGGTTACACTTACAGGTTTAGATGAGTTTTCACTGTGCATAGGAATACTTACAGTGACTGCAATTATTTCAGAGTTATACTCAGTACAATGGCATCAGGCACAGAACACAAAATATCAAACAGTAGAGAAACAGGCACTTCGACCCACAATGTTCTGCCAAACTAATTAAATGCAAATTTAAATCCTCTTCTGCTTACACAAAGTCCACATCCTTCCATTTCCTACACATCTATGTGTCTATCTGAGCTTCTTGAATACTTCTTTCTTATCTGCCTTCACCGCCACCCCAGACAGCACATTCCAGTTACCCACCACTCTCTGTGTAAAATACTTGCCCCACACACCTCCTTGAACTTGCCCTATTCACATTAAATGCAAGCCTCTCATATTAGAACACTTAAATCTGGGAAAATGATACTGACTGTCTATCAATGCTTCTTGTAATCTTATAAAACCCTTTCAGGTCTCCCCTCAGCCTCCAGCACTCTAAAGATTAAAAAAAAACATTATCCACGTTCTCCTCATTGTACATGGACTCTAATCCAGGCAGCATCTTGATAAAACTCTTCAACGCCTTCTCCAGAGCCTCCAGATCTTTACAATAATAGGGCAACCAGAATTGAATGCACACCAGCTGTGTTTTAACCAGACATTTATAAGTCAGCAACTTATCTCCCTGGCTTTTGAATTGGAGACCTCAGCTAAAGATTTGATTTGTCACCAGCACATTGAAAGATACAATAATGTGTTGTCTGTATCAAAACAATCAGCAAGGATAGCGTTGGGCAGTTCACAAATGCCACCAACATAAAACCATAAGACCATAAAATATAGGAGCAGAATTAGGCAATTTGGCCCATCAAGTCTGCTCTGCCATTTCATAATGGCTAATCCATTTTCCTCCTACCTTCTCCCTGTATCCTTGCATGCCCTGGCTAATCATGAATCTATCAACCTTTGCCTTAAATATACCCAGTGATGGCCTCCATAGCCATCAGTGGCAACAAATTCCACAGATTCATTGTCCAACAGTGCAGTAACAACTCTTAGAGTTACAGACAACATCAGTACAGTGAGGAGTTGTGCTTTATTCAAGCAATAAGCAAGCCAATGATTGATCAGGAACATTCAGTAACCTTAAGACATAGGAACAGAATTAGGCCATTTGACCCATTGAATCTGCTCTGCAATTCCATCACGGTTGATTTATTTTCCCCCTCAACCCTATTCTCCTGAAGTACACTGTGTAGTGCGGGTGGACCTACGCGCATGCGCACTGGGCAGAAAGAACGGAACAAAAACCCCGCAACCCGGAAACAATCTCTCAACAGTATTTGTGTATTTATTTTTCTTTTTTTTTTCGGGATCTACTGGGAAAGTCTCAGAGATCGACGGGTTGGCGACCACTACTCTACACAATTAGTTGCTACCTGAGAGCCACGGAGAGCCTTGAGACTTGCACCACCCCGTTCAGGAACAATTACTACCATCACAGAGAGGGTAACTTCACGCACTTGCCCATCCACTGGGGTGATTTCACAACCAATCATTTCTCTTTAAGGACTCCTTTTCTTGTTATTTCATGTTCTCATTACTTACTGCTGTTTATTTATATTTGTATTTGTGCAGCTTGTTGTCTTCTTCACGCCGGTGGCTCTTTCATTGATCCTCATATAGTTACTATATTATAGATTTGCTGAGTATGCCCACAGGAAATTCAACCTCAGGGTTGTATGTGGTGACACATATGCACTCTGATAATAAATTTACCTTGAACTTTGAACTTTAAATGGCCTGTATACTGTAGACAGTGAGAGCGTTTTCACAAAGTGATGTCTGGGTACAAATCTATTGCTTCTGAAAGTGGTTGCATAATTGTATAGGGCAGTAAAGAAGGTATGTGACACATTATTTCTGATCTGGGGAAAAAGCCTCTGTCTCTCCACATTATCTATGCCTCTTATCATCTTGAACTTCTCCATCAAGTCGGCTCTTATCCTCCTTCACTCTCAACCTAGTTCTCACTTTCTGATATGAGCCAACACTACTTTTCTTGGGAGTACACCAAACAAGACGATCCGATCCTTGCTTTTTCCATTGGCTTGTGGCAATGTTCAAACTTTTCATTAATGTTCAGGGACCTAAAGAAACTAGCTCCCTGCTAAAGTCCCTGGTACTATTGATGGTGAAGACGTGGATGTGTTGAGAATGGACACCCAAGTACCTGAGGGGTGCACCTGGACGATAGACTTGGATGGAGCTCCCATGTAGAGGCTGTGTACAAGAAGGGCCAGAGCCACCTCTACTTCCTGAGGAGACTGATGTCCTTTGGAGTATATGGGCCTCTCTTTCACATGCTCTACCAGTCTGTTGACACCAGTACAATCTTCTATGCGGTGGTGTGCTGGGGCAATGACATCAACAAACTGATTCGAAAGGCTGGCTCTGTTATAGGAGTCAAACTGGACACACTGGAGGCTCTGGTAGAACAAAGGATCCTCTGGAAAATCCTGGCCATTCTGGTTTTTCCCCCTGTATGCCACCTTGGCTGAACAGTGGAGCACTTTTAGTACTAGACTAAGACAACTGCGCTACTTCAAAGAGCACTATGTGAGGTCATTCTAACCCTCGGCCATTAGGCTCTAAAATGAGTCAACCTACGGCCAGGCAGGTGATGACCCCCTCCTGTTAGACTGCTTGAAGTAACTTATTTTTTATTCTTTCTTACTTCTCTTCAAATGTTTGTATATTTGTATATCTGTGCACTTGTAAAGCACTGTAATTTCCTTTGGGATCAAGAAAGTATCTATCTAATACATAATGGTGATCCTGTTCCCAGTTGTTGATGTAGAGTGACCTCTGTTTACAGTCACAGAGTCAAAGAGAGGGAACTCAAGGGGTTGCAAGTTCCTGAATTTCAGGAATGGGCATAACATCAGGTACGCCAGTAAACAGGACTAAAAAAGTTAACTTTCCGATCCTGTCCAGTTGTTTTTTGAATGTCATTATGTATCCCACCACTGCCTGTAAGGAGTTTGTCAGTTCTCCCGTGACCACATGAATGTCACTCCCCACTGCTTAGAAGAGCAGGCATATGGTCACGTATTCCCATCTGCCTCAGGCTACCCTCACCTTGTGTAGAACTTCTTTCCCTTGCTTGTTCTTGCTATGGTACCTTCTCACTTTCACACTTCCTGTCTCTCTTCCGCACTCAATTCCTCTCTTTTGTGTTCTCGCTTTCTCTTGCTTCTTTAACAATGACCTCCTTACTTTTTCCTCTCTTTCTCAAACACCTGGCATAATACTGTTCACTTTATAACTTGTATTGTATATGCACCTTGATATTTGTTGATTGATTAGAGGTAACGTTATTTTATGTTTTATGTGTATCAGTAATATGAACTGTTCTGAGCGTCTTGATCCGGATGGATGTTGTTTTGTTTAGTGGTATACATGTGTATGGTTGAATGAGAATGAACCCTGAACATGAACTTGAATATATTGTGCTTCCCACACCTCCTTTCTTTTTCCAAATGAGACTGTAAGTCAAAACACACTTTTCTCACTCAGGTGTTTGCAAAAAATCTTTGAAGTGATTTCAAATATGACTGGGTCCCTTTTCAGTGTCCTGGCCAAAGTTTTTTTCTACATTGCTGCATAGAAGAGATTAATAGGGTATTATTACTTTGTTTTAAATGGGATCTTGCTATGTACATTGGCAGCTGCCTTTCCGGCTTTGCAACAGTGACCCCTCTCCGAGGAGCAAACAGATGGTATGGCTGTGAGAAGATGACCAATATAATCAATGAAGGTTGATTGATAATTGTAATGATTGGAATTGTCCCAGTAAGACACTTCAGTCACCTTCACCATGAGAACTTGCCTCCCCAACATTGAGGAAATCGTTAAAAGGTGGTGCCTCATGAAGGCAGCAACCATCACTAAGGATCCTCACTACCCAGGACATGTGCTCTTTTCATTTGTACCATTAGAGAGAAGATACAGGAGCCTGAAAACCCAGACTCAGCAGTTTTGGAACAGCTTCTTCCCCTCTGCCATCAAGTTTTTCCATGAACCCATGAACACTACATCAGTATTTCACTCAGTTTTTGCATTATTTACTTATTTTATATTTCTTATTCCAACTTATATTAATTGTAGTGTATTACATTGCACTGCTGCCATAAAATGATAAATTTCAGAAAATACATCAATAATAATAAATCTGATCATGATTAAATAGCAAAAAAATTGTTAAAGGAATTTGTTACATCCTAAAAGATTAATACTGAATGTACAATGGACCCATGTACACTGCCTGCAGTCGCTTGCCTGTCCAACCCACCTGGTTTCACCTATCACTTTTTAGTTAGCCTCCCACCCCTCCCTGATCCTTTTCATTCTGGCATCTTCTTTCTCTTTTTTTCATCCTGAAGAAGGGTCTTAGCCTGAAACGTAAGCTGTTTAGTTATCTCCATAGCTGCTGCCTGACCTGCTGAGTTCCTCCAGCATTTTGTGTGTGTTACACTACCTCTCTATTTTTTTGGCTTTCTTTTTGCACTACCTATTTAATTTAATTTTTTATATATATTTCTTATTGTAATTTATAACTTTTTTATTTTTATGTATTGCAATGTACTGCTGCCACAAAACAGCAAGTTGCATGACATATGCCAGAGATATTAAACCTGAAAAAAAGAATATAAATATTTTTTCTTTGTTGGTTCCAATCCCGTTGCAATCACACAGAGAAGTAACTTCTCTCATTTTAGAGCTTAGTACTAACTTTTCGCTAAGTTATGTTTGAGTATATTAAGTTTTCTGTGTTTAGAAGGATTCTAATGTGTAGATAATGTTCATCAAAGAAATTGGATACTTGAAGGAATGAGTAATAAATTAATCCCTAAAAGGAAAGGTACGGTGGAAGTCATCACAATTTCAGAGTTATATTTCAGCTTATGGAAACACCACTGCCTTGTCCAAATTCAATATCTGGGGCAGAGTCAGCAGTGACAGAGATAACAAGCATTGTAGGAAACATGGGTGTGGAACTGGTATGCAATCTGGATTGGCAAAGAGCTCCATTCAGAGGACTGGGTGGAGACCAAGAGACCAAATAAAATCCTGGCCTCACAAGAATTAAATAGTAGTGCAATCACTCGAGTTCTCTTGAGGTGTTTTCTATTGGTGGGTCCTCATGGTGGCAGAGGCTAATCTGGGATCCACGTATGCTGGTGCAGAGTGGAGAAGAGTAAATCATGGCTGTGGTTAGAGGTTGGGTCTTCCGTTTGCTCAGTCTCGCCTTTGCAGCTGCCACTTGTTCTCTGCAGCACAGCAGAGGTCAATCTCATATAGCACAGCTCCCTCTTGAACAGACTTCCTCCAGTTGTACTTATTAAGTACAATGTTTTCCCAGTTTTCAGATGTAATGTTGAGTTTCTTCAAGCTGATTTTGATGTTATCTTTGAAGTTTTTCCTTCACCCACCAGGGGCTCATTGACCTTCCTTCAACTGGGAGTAGAGGGTCTGTTTGGAGGATCATGAATTAGGCATCCAGATGACCTAACCGGTCCATTGGAGTTAGTGTTGCTTTTTCGCGGTGAAGATGCTGTTTATGTTGGCTTCCTCCAGTATACCGGTGTGCGTGCATCTAGCCTGACATCAGTGGTGGGAAAGATGCTGGAGTCAATTATAAAAGAGGAAATTACGACACATGTTGGATAGCTGTAGAAAGATCAGTCCGAGTCAGCATGGACTTATGAAGGGAAAATCATGCTTGACTAATCTTCTGGAGTTTTTTGAGGATATAACTATGAAAATGGACAAGGGAGAGCAAGTGGAAGTAGTGTACCTGGACTTCCAGAAAGCTTTTGATAAAGTCCCACATAGGAGATTAGTGGGCAAAATTAGGGCAGAGTACTGACATGGATTGAAAATTGGCTGGCTGACAGGAAACAAAGAGTAGTGATTAACGGGTCCCTTTCGGAATGGCAGGCTGTGACCAGTGGGGTACCGCAAGGTTCGGTGCTGGGACCGCAGCTGTTTACAATATACATTAATGATTTAGATGAAGGGATTAAAAGTTACATTAGCAAATTTGCTGATGACACAAAGCTGGGTGGCAGTGTGAAATGTCAGGAGGATGTTATGAGAATGCAGGGTGATTTTGGACAGGTTGGGTGAGTGGGCAAATGTATGGCAGATGCAGTTTAATGTGGATAAATGTGAGGTTATCCACTTTGGTGGAAAGAACAGGAAGGCAGATTACTATCTAAATGGAGTCAAGTTAGGAAAAGGGGAAGTACAACGAGATCTAGGTGTTCTTGTACATCAGTCAATGAAAGCAAGCATGCAGGTACAGCAGGCAGTGAAGAAAGCTAATGGCATGCTGGCTTTTATAACAAGAGGAATTGAGTATAGGAGTAAAGAGGTCCTTCTGCAGCTGTACAGGGCCCTGGTGAGACCCCACCTGGAGTATTGTGTGCAGTTTTGGTCTCCAATTTTGAGGAAGGACATTCTTGCTATTGAGGGAGTGCAGCGTAGGTTCACAAGGTTAATTCCCGGAATGGCGGGACTGTCATATGTTGAAAGATTGGAGCCACTGGGCTTGTATACACTGGAATTTAGAAGGATGAGAGGGGATCTGATTGAAACATATAAGATTATTAAGGGATTGGACACACTGGAGGCAGGAAGCATGTTCCCGCTGATGGGTGAGTCCAGAACTAGAGGCCACAGTTTAAGAATAAGGAGTAGGTCATTTAGAACAGAGATGCGGAAAAACTTTTTCACCCAGAGAGTGGTGGATATGTGGAATGCTCTGCCCCAGAAGGCAGTGGAGGCCAAGTCTCTGGATGCATTCAAGAGAGTTAGATAGAGCTCTTATAGATAGCAGGGTCAAGGGATATGAGGAGAGGGCAGGAACGGGGTACTGATTGTATATGATCAGCCATGATCACAGTGAATGGCGATGCTGGCTAGAAGGGCCGAATGGCCTACTCCTGCACCTACTGTCTATTGTCTATTGACTCCTAGCTGAACCTCAAAATCTTTTGTAAGAATCTTTGGTGTTATTGTTCCAGGGCTTTCAGGTGCCAACTGTAGGTGGTCCATGATCCATCTCCATACAGTAATGTAGGAAGGACAGATGTTCTAAGGAAACAACAGTTTTGTTTGGACCTGTTGGTCCTAAGCATCAAGGTTCCAGTGCCAGAGTGCTGAATCCAGATATTTGGAACTACTGACAATTCACATTATCCGTTAGTGCTCTCCGTGCTGACAGAAGCCTGGAAACCCTAAGATGCTTTTAAATAGAAGAGTTTCTCTAGATGCTGAAAATGCAGAGTGACAAAATGCTGGAAGAACTCAACAGGTCAGGTAGCATCAATGGAGTGAAATAAACAGTAGATGTTTTCCTGATGATGGGTCTTGGCTCGAAACATTGACTGTTTATTCCTTATTTCTTTAATTTATTATCAAAGTACCTTTATGTCACCATATACTACCCAGAGATTCATTTTCTTGCAGGCATTCACAGTATAACAAATAAATATGATAGAATCAATGAAAAAACTACACACAAGACAAACAACCGATGTACAAAAGAAGACAAACTGCAAATTAAAAAAACAAATAATAATAATAAATAGACAGTCAGTGTTTTTCTGATGAAGGGTCTTGGCCCGAAAGATTGACTATTTATTCCCCTCCATAGATGCTACCTGACTTGCTGAATTCCTCCTGCAGTTTGAGTAGCTAAGTTGTTTTTAACTTCAATGTAACGTCTTCCTTCCCCCCACCCCCCCCAACCCCCCCCCCCCACCCCTGCCAACTCCCTCCCTTCAGTCTAAAAGCAACATGCATTGAAGAACTTTGGGAGGTTACTCCCGCTCAGTCACGTAATCTAGACGCGTTATCGCTGCCATCCTAATTCACTTCCCTGAGCTGCAGAACTCCTTGGGGGCTGAATTAGTAAAATCACTCACACTGCCTGTGATCACTGTACCACCTAGAAGTTGCTGGGTTGAAACAGGAAGAACAGGAGTGGAAAGAGGCTCAAATTTCTCTGCACAAGATATTTTTTGGCCAAGTGAAATATGAACCAATTCTTCCAAACAGAGTACATGCATTGAATTCTGTGGAGTTTTAAATGAACATATTTTTCTTTTTTTTTATATATTAGTGGTATCTGTGAGGAAAACTTCCCAGCATGAAAAGGGTGGACCAATTAATATTAATGTTGCTGTGATACAGAAATGTGATCTGTCTAAATAGGATTCACAAAATCCTGCCCAGTGGGTACATACGATGGCAATAAACAGAACTGGAAATTGTTTACAGCCATTACAAGCCAGTAGAAACACAACCAGCATTATTTTTTACTGAGGTGGTTGTAAGAGAATGGACTGATGTTCTGGTGTGGCCTATTGTACAACCAATGAGATCCGGTGTTGTCTGGAGACTGCTTTGTTGAGCACCTTCACTCTGTCCACCGCAGGATTTCCCGGTGGTTGTTCCAATTCAGCTTGCCAATCCCATTTTGACATGCCTGTCTATGGCCTCCTCCTCTACTGCCATGATGAGGAGCAACACCTCATATTGCACCTGGGTAGCCTCCAACCTGACAGCATAAACATCAATTTCTCCAGATTCTAGTAATTTCGCTCACCTTCCTTCTCTCTTTTTTCATTCCTCATTCTTGTAACCCTTTCACCCCTTCTCTTCTCCTCACCTGCCCATCACCTCCCTTTGGTTCCCCTTCTGCTTTCCTTCTTTCCTCTATTAGATCCGTCCCTCTTCAGTCCTCCATATCTTCCACCCGTCACCTCTCAGTCTCTCACTTTGTACTCCCTCTGACACTCTCCCACTTGGTCTCACCCATCGCCTGCCAGATTGCCCTCCTTCCCCTCCCCCTTTTTATCCTGGCTTCTTCCCCCTCCCTCCCCAGTCCCGACCAAGAGTCTGAGCCTGAAATGTCATCTATTTATTTCTCTCAGTAGATGCTGCCTGTCCTGCTGAGTTCCTCCAACTTTCTGTTTGTGTTACTCACAGTAAGGGTATTTGTTGTCTAATTAATGTAAAGACACAGTAACCACTCCCAGCTGTCCATGATTCACGACCACAGTGGCTGAGATTTCCAAGAAAAAATCAGAATCTGGACAAATGAGCCAGGGATCTTACCTTCACTAATACCATTTAATTCTCCCCACATTTCCTTCAACTCCCCTCACATTTAACCCCTCACTTACACATTATGGAGGATTTAACAGAGACTGTTTAACCTATTAATCTCCATGGTTTTGGGATTTGGGAGGAAAGCAGGAAACATCAACTCTTTATTCCCTCCATTGATGCTGCCTGAGCAGTTGGGATCTTCCAGAATTTTTTTGTGTGTTGCTGAGGATTTTCAGCACCTGCACAATCTCTTGTGGTTGTTAATTTATCGAGTCATTTATGAGTCTGCCTATTCAAGCATGCAGTCATTCACAAACACACCCATTCAAATGCTGGTGGAACACAGCAGGCCAGGCAGCATCTATAGGGAGAAGCACTGTCAACATTTCAGGCTGGAGTCCTGACGAAGGGTCTCGGCCTGAAACGTTGACAGTGCTTCTCTCTATAGATGCTGCCTGGCCTTCTGCGTTCCACCAGCATCTTGTGTGTGTTGCTTGAATTTCCAGCACCTGCAGATTTCCTCGTATTTGCTGTAGGGATTAATGGGTCCTTTTCAGAATGGCAGGCAATGACTAGTGGGGTACCGCAAGGGTGCTGGGACCGCAGCTATTTACAATATACATTAATGATTTAGATGAAGGGATTAAAAATAACATTAGCAAATTTGCAGATGATACAAAGCTGGGTGGCAGAGTGAAATATGAGGAGGATGTTAGGATGACATGGACAGGTTGGGTGAGTGGATAGATGCATGGCAGATGCAGTTTAATGTGGATAAATGTGAGGTTATGCAAGAACAGGAAGGCAGATTACTATCTGAATGGTGTTAAGTTAGGAAAAGGGGAAGTACAATGAGATCTAGGTGTCCTTGTTCATCAGTCACTGAAAGTAAGCATGCAGGTACAGCAGACAGTGAAGAAAGCTAATGGCATGTTGGCATTCATAACAAGGGGAGTTGAGTATAGGAGGAAAGAGGTCCTTCTGCAGTTGTACAGGGCCCTGGTGAGACCACACCTGGAGTATTGTGTTCAGTTTTGGTCTTCAAATTTGAGGAGGGACATTCTTGCTATTGAGAGAGTGCAATGTAGGTTCACGAGGTTGATTCCTGGGATGGTGGGACTGTCATATGTTGAAAGATTGGAGTGACTGGGCTTGTATACACTGGAATTTAGAAGGATGAGAGGGGATCTGATTGAAACATATAAGATTATTAAGGGATTGGACACGCTAGAGGCAGGAAACATGTTCCCGATGTTGGGGGAGTCCAGAACAGTATAAGAGATAGACCATTAAGAACAGAGTTCAGGAAAAACTTTTTCACCCAGAGAGTTGTGGATCTATGGAATGCTCTGCCTCAGAAGGCAGTGGAGGCCAATTCTCTGGATGCTTTCAAGAAAGAGTTAGATAGAGCTCTTAAAGATAGTGGAGTCAAGGGATATGGGGAGAAGGCAGGAACGGGGATGATCATTGTGGATGATCAGCCATGATCACATTAAATGGTTCTGCTGGCTCAAAGGGCCGAATGGCCTACTCCTGCACCTATATAATTTCTGGACATCAAACGGCATGCTGTGAGTCTGGAACATATTGATAGATACTTGACATGGATCAAATGACATTGGGGAATCAGCTCTCAGACCTTACAGCTTTCAGAGAATGAAAATTTTAAAAAAGCCAGCAGATCCTACAGAACTGGAAAGAAAACAGAAAATTCTAGAGAAATACATGAGTCAGGCAATATCCTTGGAAAGAGAAATAGTTACAATTGTTCATTTTTTTGTGCAGGGGAGGGGGATTGTGATATCATTCTTTTTTTTCTTGATTTCATGACTATCTGGAGAAGAAGAATTTCAGAGTTACACAATTTGATAATAAATGAATCTATGAATTCTTTGGAAACTTGGATCAATACCCATTCGGTGATGTTTTAGACCAGGTCTGGGCTTGGACAAGACCAGATGTACAAGATATTGTTCACACCACACTTGGAATATTGTGTACAGTACTGGTTGCTTTGCTATAGGAAGGATGTCATTAAGCTGGAGAGGGACTAGGAAAAATTCACATGCCAGGACTGAAGGGCTTTAGTTATAAGGAGGGAGTGGATAGATTGGGACATGGTGTCCCTGGAACAAGAACTTATAAAATGAATGAGGTGTATAGATAATGATCGCAGTCTTTTTCCCAGGATCATCATCATCATCGTCATTATGTGCTGTGGCATGGGTGATAATGGTTCTCCATCTTTCTGACCATGATTGTTCATGCCAATTTTTTTTCTACAGAACTGGTTTGCCTTCTTCTGGGCAGTGCCTTTCCAAGACGGGTGACCCCAGCCTTTATCAATACTCTTCAGAGATCGTCTGCCTGCCGTCGGTGGTTGCATAACCAGGAGTTGTGATATGAACCAGCTGCTCATAAGACCATCCACCATCTGCTCCCAGGGCTTCACGTGACCCTGATAGGGGAAGAAGGGATGCTAAGAAGGAGCTACACCATGCCTAAGGGTGACCTGCAGGCTAATGGTGGAACGGAGAGCCTTACACCTCCTTTGGTAGAAATGTATCTCCACCCTGCCTCCCAGGTTAGGACAGTATAGAACTAAAGGGCAGACAGTTAAGCTGAGAGGGGATAAAATTAAAAATTGATCCATGGATGAGGCGCATATGGACAAAATCAGCCAGAAGAAATGGTTGAGGTAGGTTCATGGACAGGACAGGTTTAGAAGGATAGGGGCCAAACACAGCCAAATGGATCTAACGCAGTAAAATTCAACAATGTTGTACTGAATTTTTAACCTACTTTCTTACACAGCCCTCCATTTTTCTATCATTCATGTGCCTATCTAAAAGCCTCCTAAATGCCCTAAATGCATCTGCCTCTACCACCACTCCTGGCAGAGTGTTCCATGCACCCACCACTCACTGTGTCGAAAAGTTACATCTGGCATTCCCCCTACATAATCACCTCAAAACCCTGCCCTCTTACGTTAGCTCCTGGGGAAAGAGTTGCTGGCTGTCCACTCCGTCTATGTCTCCTGTGCACCCCTATCAAGTCACCTGTCATCCTGCTTTTCTCCAGATAAGTTTTTATCTATTTAAAGATACCTGTACACGTTTGCAACCAAATTTTGGGTAAGTTGGAGGAAAACCAGGTCTGGACTAGAGACGTTGATCTGCAATTGGAGAACACAAAGGCTTCTATGGTCTCAGATTCACTGCAGTCAGTAAGTCCTAGATACATGGTACATGTGTATTATTCTGCGACTCATCTGGATGAATGGTGATGGGGCCTTTCAGTGGTAATGGCCACAGATGGGGAGAGTTAGCGCAAATCCATCTCATAATCAGAGCATGGTGCTGCATTGTGCTGAGGGGATTGTGAGGCTTATCGTTAAATCTCGTGCAAAACATCCCATAAATAGGTTTCTAAGCAAAATTGAGCCACCTCTTGTATATCTGCTGATACACACACCAATGTGTTAGGATATTGATCTGCTCTTTTGGGTTCATAGGTATATAATCACATTCCAACATCAAAATTGTAGTGAGGTGGGACTTAGTTTTTTGTAGAGATACAACATGGTAACAGGCCTTTCGGCCCAGTCAGCCCATGCTGCCCCATTACACCCCTGTAACCAATTAACCTACTAACCCGTTCGTCTTTGGAATGTGGGAGGAAGCCCACTCGATCATGGGGAGGAAATGCAAAGCTCTTACACACAGTGGTGGAAATTGACCTGGGTCGCTGGTGCTGTGAAGTATCGTGCTGCTAACCACTACACTACCCTGCCTCCCACCCACCCACTTTGGACCCCTCTTTTAGGAAAGACGTGGTTAAAATGGATAGAGTGCAGAAACGATTTACAAAGATGCTAGCAAAACTAGAGGGCCTGAGATATAGGAAGAGGTTGCCCAAGTTACCTAGTGCAGAAGGGTGTAGGTTGGTTGGTAAGGTTATCTCCTTGTGCGCCTGGCCAAGCTGGCTATTCATATGTCCAGGTGGCGGGCAGTCGACAACTCTGCCAGAACCAAGCATTTGCCCCCTTCTAGGGTTACACCCACTTCATGTGCCCCTGGAAAAGGAGACTACAGTGATCAGTGGGTATCACAGGGGCTTGAATGTGTCCTGGATAGAATTGAATAATGTAATTTGAAGCTGCTGCCTGTATATTCAGTGAATAGTAGAATATTGGGGCTGATAAATATGATATTGTAATCACTGAATTAACTTGTTTAGTTATTTAAGCCCATCACCCCTGCAGCAGCTTGTCCAATTCCTCTGTCATGGGCATGTATTTCAAGTTGTCCCCAGGTGTAGCCCAGTTTTAAAATATTCTTCCTCTTCCAGGGATAAGGTCTTTGGAGTTTCTGTTGGTGTTTCTGTAGCTCTGGGTTTTCACAGGATAGGGCTGCTAGCCCCATGTCCAACCCTCTTTTCTCAGACCAGCTTGGGACTGTCCATGGCGGAGTAGATCACTGAATAAACCTCCTATGAGAAAGCAAAAGTTAAAGTACATATAAGGTACTGTGCTAACTGGAAAGACATAACATACAGGACTATGCAAAGATCTTAGGTACCCTAGCTATATAAATGCCTAAGGCTTTTGCACAGTACTGTACTGTATGGGCCTAAAAGCAAATTACTAGAGATATTGAAAATCAGAAGTACATTCAGTGGCCACTTTGTTTAAGTACCTCTTGTACCCAACAAAGTAGCCACTGAATATACGTTCATGGTCCTCTGCTACTATAACCCATCCACTTCAAGTTCCGACATATTATGCATTTAGAGATGCATTTCTGCACACCACTCTTGTAATGTGTGGATATTCGATCTACTTACTGGTCCTTCCTGTCAGCTTGAACCAGTCTGGCCATTCTCCTCTGACCTCTCTCATTAACAAGGTGTTTTCACTCACAGAGCTGCCACTCACTGGATGTATGTTTGGTTTTTGCACCATTCTCTGTAAACTCTAGAGACTGTAGTGTGTGAAAATCCAGTGAGATCAACAGTTTCTGAGATACTCAAACCACCCTGCCTGGCACCAACAATCATTCCACGGTCCAAGTCACTTAGATCACATTTCTTTCACATTCCGATGTTTGGTCTGAACAACGACAACTGAACCTCTTGACCATGTCTGCATCCTTTTATACATTGAGCTGCTGCCACATGAGTGGCTGATTAGATATTAACATTAACAAGTAGGGGTACAAGGATACCTAATAAAATTACCACTGAGTGTAAAATTCCTGAAGCTGCTCATCAAATCAAGAGTTATCCTTGGAAGCACAATATTTCAGCTGATTGTTGACTCAGGAGGAGGAAGGAGGGTGAGCACAGGGTACGTTTTTTAACATGCTGTATCCTTAGAAACGCATCATGATAAACCCCAGACTGGATGTAATGACTGGAAAATTGTACTCAGCAGGCATCTAACTGACATAGATCTATTTGCAGAGTGAAACTCCTGCCAGTAATCAGAAGTTGGAAGATGTCCCATCTTCAATAAAAGTGTCCCTCTCACTCTCAAAGATATGTGAATAGCAGTAATAATGACTAAAACTAGAAGCTAGAAAGCCATATTTCATATCCAATTTTTCCTATTTATTTGAAGTTTTATATCAGCACAAGCTTCGTGTCAGTTTTCCACTAAGTTCTGATGTACCACAGCAAACGTCCTATCCAGATGCATCACAGCTTGATACAGAACTGCCTTGCCTAAATCCACAAGAAACTGCAGAGAGTCATGAATACAGCCCAGTCCATCACACAAAACAGCTGCCCCTCCATGGATTTTGCCTATACATCCTGCTGTCTTGTAAAAGCAGCCCAATATTTTAAATACTGTTCCGATCATGGCCATTCTCTCTTCTCCTACTTTCCATCGAGCAGAAGGTACAAACGCCTGAGAAACCCTGCATCAGGTCGACAACTACCCCTTACATAACTGGCCATGATCATGTTCAAAGTACATTTATTATCAAAGTATGTACACTGCAGACAACCTTGAGATTTGTCTCCTTATAGGCAGTTGCAAAATAAAGAACCACAATAGAACCCAATAGAAAGTTATTTTTGTAACTTATAGTTAATTTAGTGCCTTGTAATGTACTGCTACAACAAAACAACACATTTCACAACAGATGTTAGTGTTAATACTGACCCTGTTTCCCTTTCCTAAATTAACACATACACAAGCACACAGAGACATACACATATATTTTCTAAGGTAATTTCTAAGGTAAGGACATGTTTGGCACAACTTTGTGGGCTGAAGGGCCTGTATTGTGCTGTAGGTTTTCTATGTTTCCATATACATATACACACACACACACACACACACACACACACACACACACACACACACACACACACACACACACACACACACACACACACACACACACACACACACACACAGAGTCAGATGATTCTGATTCTGATTTACAATTTTCTGGTACCGTCTCTGTGAGAGGTGGAGACAGGTAGAATACATACACTTATGAACACTTAAGAAACACTTGTATAGACATGTGGAGGGGCAGAGCTGAGAGAGATGTGGCCAAACACAGGAAATTTTGACTGGCTGAATGGACACCTTGGTTGACGTGGTCTTGTTGAGCTAAGGGCCTGTATCATTGCTGTATTACTCTGTGACTCCATGATAAGTGTAAAGGTTCGAGGGCCAGTGTAAACCCAGAGGGCCAAAGGGCCTGTTTCTGGTTAGCATGATTTTATGATTCTATGACTCTAACCACTGGACGAAACCCTCTTGGTTTTTCTCCACTTCTTCCCCTTTATTTTAACCTCCATGCCCCAAGCAACAAAACTTGGCCGTGTCCCTTTAACTAGAAGGAAAAGACACTGAGTAGAAATGAAGACTTTCATCTCTCGGAAGTTGTTTTGGACTGGCTCCTCTTCGCCCCCCCCCCCCGGGTGACTGCCAGACACAGTTCACTGACAATCCTCGTGGCCTCCTTCCCCCTTCCCCGTCGGTGATAAGGAGGCTTCTTATAGCTCAGCCTAAGCAAAGGGTTCAGTAGTTCAGTAGTCCACAGCCAAGTGAGAAACTCCTTCTGGGTGTGAACTCTTGCAAAGTCAGTGGAAGATTAAACAGCTGCTGCAAAAGTGTTTGCGTGTCTATGTACGTGGGTGTCTGTGCATACATATGTGTGCATGCACGCAACTGTGTGTATGTGGCTATCAGTGTGTGTGTGTGTGTGTGTGTGTGTGTGTGCGCGCGCGCGTGTGTGGGTGTGTGTGTGTATATATGTACATGTCTCTGTGTGCATGTGTGTGTTAATTTAGGAAAGGGAAACAGGCTTGGTATTAAAGCCAGCACTAGCAAAAACATAACTACGTACTTTCACCTTGCAGAGTATAATGTCAGTGTGTCTTTCCAGAGGAGTAGATGGAAAATGTGCTCTTACAAGAAGACACAGAGCTGATTTTTTGAAAGATGGAAAAGAGGTCCTTTTCTTTTGCCTAGGGCAGGCTAAAGCACTGCCTGTTACCAGGACGGATGCCTTCTGCAATCTATCTGGCTCCAGCAAGTTAGGGCGAGGGTGTTCTCTCCCAACTTTGTTTACACTGTAGCTTTCAGAGCACATTTTCTGTTCTAACCTTTCTCTGGAAAGTAGAACTGTGGGTCAGCACTTTCAAAAAAAAAATCCACTGCAAAGAAAGGCTCTGTGTTTTAAGGGGTGCTTTCTCTTAATTGGAAAAGAAAATTTGCTTGGATTTTTCTTTCATGGAAACAGTTTCTTTGTTTTTCTTAGAAATGTATATATTGAGCATGGAACAGGTATTGAATTTGACTCTGACAGAGTTTGAGCAGTTTTTAACTTAATTAAGTAATTATTCTCTCCTGTTACCAGGTTACGACAAAAACAGTCCAGGGCTGGTAAATTGCTAAATTAGTTTAGGTTACTATTGTCACGTGTTCCAAGGTAGAGTGAAAAACTTTGATTTGTCTGTTATTCAGAATCAGAATCAGGTTTAGTATCACCGGCATTGACGTGAAACTTGTTGTTGATGGAGATGGCTGAGTTTAAAACTTTCTGCAGCTTATTTCGATCCCGTGAAGTAGCCTCCTCCACCCCTCCCCCAATACCATACAGTGATGCAGCCAGTTAGAAAGCTTTCTATGGTAGATCTGTTGAAATTTTTGAGTGTCTAGTGACATAGCAAATCTGCTCAAACTTGTAATGAAATATAGCCGCTGCCATACCTTCTTTGTAGTTGCATTGACCTGTTGGGCCGAGACTGTTTCAATACTACAAGGGGAAAACAATAACAGAATACAGAATAAAGTGTTTCGGCTGCAGAGAAAGTGCAGTGCAGGAAGCCTGTAAGGTGCAAGGATATAAAAGGTAGATGTGAGGTCAAGAGTCCACTTAGGAGGATGTTCAATTGTCTTGTATAGAAGCTGTCCTTGAGCCTGGTGGTACGTGGGTTCACGCCTTTGTATCTTCTGCCCAGTGGAAGAGGGGAGAAGACAGAATGTCCAGACGGTGGGCTCTGTGATTTGTGGGCAGCTCCCCTACAGGTTCTGTTTTTGAAGAAGGAAATCCCGCCACAAAGTCTCACCCTTTTCCAGACATCCCACCTCTTCTGGAAATTCCGGGACTCTTCCGCATATTGATAGTGGCTCCCTGACACCCGCAAATTATATACAATTTCCTGGAAATTGGAATTTATTCTTTTGAGTGTGAGCGAGCGAGAGACAAAGAGAGAGAGAGAGAGAGAGAGCAAGTGAGGGAGGGGGAGAGAGAGAGTGAAAGAGAGGGGGAGAGAGAGAAAGAGAGAGAGAGCAAGAGAGAGAGAGATAGAGCAAGTGAGGGAGAGAGAGAGAGAGAGAGAGAGAGAAAGAGAAAGAGAGAGTGAGCGAGAGAGAGAGAGAGAGAAAGAGAAAGAGAGAGTGAGCGAGAGAGAGAGAGAGAGAGCGAGAGAGCGCACCATGGCAGAGTGCTCCAAAAAAAAGAAAATATAAAACGTACTTCACCCCAGACTACACTAAAGTGTACCCCTGCCTAATAGGGATTAAAAATAATGACAGTGTTGCTCGCTGCACTGTTTGCAACAGTGGCTTTTCTATTGCCCATGGTGGGTTAAATGACTGTAAAAGGCATGTTCAGGTGAGTTTAACAGGTGTCATTCATTCATTAGCATATTTAAACTAGCTGGCTGGCTGTTAAGGAACTACTGTATTGCAGACATCCCATCTTTCCCGGGAGTCTCCCACAGCTGATGGTCATGTCTTGGCGCGCCGGCCTTCATCAGTCAGGACATTGGAGAAAAGAAAGATGAGGGGTCAGAGTTAGACGGTGGGGCAGCGGGGGTGGAAGAAACATAAAGTGATAGGTGAAACCGGGGGAGAGGGAGAGGTGAAGAAAAGAACTGGGAAGTTGATTGGCGAAAGAGATACAGGGCTGGAGAAGACAGAAGTTTATAGGAGAGGACAGAAGGCCATGGAAGAAAGAAAAGCGGAAAGGGCACAAGAGGGAGGTGATAGGCAGATCAGGCAATAAGGTGAGAGAGAGAAAAAAGGAATGGTGAAGGGGAAGTTCAAGAAATCGATGATTATCACTTCACATTGGAGGCTACCCAGACAGAATATGATGTGTTGTTCCACCAACCTGACTGTATCGCAACAGTAGAGGAGGTCATGGACTGACATGTTGCAATGGGAATGGGAAGTAGAATTAAAATGGGTTCCCAATAGGAGATCCAGCTTTTTCTGGCAAACAGAGTGAAAGTGCTCAGCGAAGTGGTCTCACTGATACACAGGAGGCCACACTGGGAACACCGGATGCAGTAGATGACCCCAATAGACTTGCAGGTGAAGTGTCACCTCTCCTGGAAGGACCGTTTGTGGCCCTGAATCAGGACTGGTGAAGGGTCTCAGCCCAAAGAGTTGACTATGCTTTTGTCCATAGATGCTGCCTGGCCTGCTGAGTTCCTCGAGCATTTTGTGTGTGTTCCTCTTTATCTCTGTTCCAAAAGGACACCCCTCTATTTTGAGGCTGTGTCCTCTGATCTTAGACACTCCCACCATAGGAAATATCCTCTCCAAATCATCTCTATCAAGGCCTTTCACCATTCAATAGATTTCAATTAGGTCACTCCTCATTCTTATGAATTCCAGTGAATACAGGCCCACAGCGATCAAACGGTCTTCATATGATTAGCCATTCAATCTTGGAATCATTTTCGTGAACCTCTTTTGAGCCCTCTCCAGTGTCAGCACACCCTTTCTAAGATAAGGTGCCCAAAACTGTCCACAGTACTCCAAGTGAATCCTCACCAGTGTGTTATAAAGTCTCAACATTACATTCTTGCCTTTATATTCTAGTCCTCTTCAAATGAATGCTATCACCACATTTGCCCTCCTTACCACTGTCTCAACCTGCAAATTAACCTTTAGAGAATCCTGCACAAGCACTCCCAAATCCCTTTGCACCTCAGATTTTTGTATTTTCCCTCCATTTAGAAAATAGTTAACCCTTTCATTTCTTCTACCAAAGTGCATGACCATACACTTCCTCATACTGTATTCCATCTGCAATGTCAATGCCACTGAGCACACCTACACGAAACATTGCCGTCGAAAAGCAATATCCACCATCAAAAATCCTCACCACCCAGGCCATACTTTTTTCTCACTGCTACCATCAGCTAGAGGGTACAAGTGCCTCAGGACTCACACCACCAGGTTCAAAAAGAGTTACTACCCCTCAACCATCAGGCTCTTGAACAAAAGAGAATAGCTACACTCGTTCTATTTCTGATGTTCCCACAACCAATGGTCTCATTCCAAGGTCTCTCCGTCTTGTTATTTCATGCTGTGGTTATTTATTGCTATTTATTTACATTTGCATTTGCACAGTTTGTTGCTCATTGATCCTGTTTACAGTTACTGTTTTATAGATTTGCTAATTATACCCGCAGGGAAATGAATCTCACAGTTGTGTGCGGTGACATGTATGTACTTTGTTAATAAATTTTACTTCAATCGTTTGAACTTCAGTATGTAATGGCGCAATTGACAGTGGTCAGCGGGAAGTGTAAAAACACCACACAGACAGTACCAGAGGTCAGGACCACACTCAGGCAGCTGGAGTGGTAAAACAGCTGCATGACCCGTACAACCACTTCCACCATACCACCCAATGTTCTGGGAAATACTCTCGTACTGTAGATAGATAGATACTTTATTCATCCCCATGGGGAAATTCAACATTTTTTCCAATGTCCCATACACTTGTTGTAGCAAAACTAATTACATACAATACTTAACTCAGTAAAAATATGATATGCATCTAAATCACTCTCTCAAAAAGCATTAATAATAGCTTTTAAAAAGTTCTTAAGTAGTTTACTTAAATACATTAAATACAATCAACCCCGGCACTTTAACATATCTTACTCCTGGCGGTTGAATTGTAAAGCCTAATGGCATTGGGGAGTATTGACCTCTTCATCCTGTCTGAGGAGCATTGCATCGATAGCAACCTGTCGCTGAAACTGCTTCTCTGTCTCTGGATGGTGCTATGTAGAGGATGTTCAGGGTTTTCCATAATTGACCGTAGCCTACTCAGCGCCCTTCGCTCAGCTACCGATGTTATACTCTCCAGTACTTTGCCCACAACAGAGCCCGCCTTCCTTACCAGCTTATTAAGACGCGAAATCTGTCTGACTCAAGGGACAATGAGTGATGATCATCATCACAAGCCTGGGTGGAAGGTACAGAGATCCAGAGATGTCCAGTTGTCCAGATCCCCCACTCGGTCTCAGCAGTGTGGTCCAAAGGAAAGTTTACTTAGCAATACATTTGGCACCAGCTTGGGTGTAGGAGCTGCTAGAAGGATATTTGTGGTGGACTACGTATACCTGTCTGGACACGCCCCCCCCCCCCACCGCTGACTGCTCCTGTGGCTCCTCCCACTGACCCCGGTATAAAGGCGATTGGAGGCACTGCTCCTCCCTCAGTCTCCAGGATGTTGTGTGGTGGTCACTTGCTGCTTGTTCTTTCTTCCAGCCAATAAAAGCTTATATCTCGCCTCACGTCTCTGAGAGTTATTGATGGTGCATCAATATTCAATGACATCTGGCCATCTTAGGGGCTCCACTCCAGATTTGCCGTCTGGGCTTACTGCCACAGCCTTTGCCTCTCCTAAGGCTGCCCACAAGGCAGTAGGGCTATTTACTCACATAAACACAAGAGATGCAGCTGATGCTGAAAATCTTGAGCAACACACACAAAATAATGGAGGAGCTTAGCTGGACAGGCAACGTCAATGGAAATGAATAAACAGCCAATGTTTTGGGCCCAAGACCCTTCGTCAGGACTGGAAGGGATAGAAGTCATAATAAGAAGGTGAGGGGGGGTGAAGCGGAGGAGTTCAAGCTACAGGCAATAGGTGAGACCAGGTGAGAGGGTCGGTGGGTGGGTTAGGAGGAAAGTGAAGTGAGAAGCTGGAAGGTGATAGGTGGAAGAGGCAAAGGGCTGAAGAAGAAGGCATCTGATAGGTGAGGACAATGGACTATGGGAGAAAGGGAAGGAGGAGGGGAACCAAAGGAAGGTGATCGGCAAGTGAAGGGGCGAAAGAGAGCCAGAATGGAAAATGGAAATCGAGACAAGGATGAAAGAGGGAAATTACCGTAAGTTGGAGAAATCGATATTTATGCCATCATATTACAAGATGTTTTAATCAAACCTGCACTGAACTGACTTCAGTGCTGACAAACAAACTAGAGCTGAGACTAGACTGAGAGGAGATTTGATTGAGGTGTACACAATTATAAGGGGTATAGATATCGTAAATGCAAGCAGGCTTTTTCCACTGAGGTTGCATTGGACTTCAACCATAGGTCGTGAGTTAAGGGTGAAAGGTGAAAAGTTTAAGGGGAACAGGATGAGAAACTTCTTCAGTCAGAGGGTTGTAAGGGTGTGGAATGAGCTGCCAAAACAAGTGGTCCATGCAAGCTCAATTACAACGTTTAAGAGCAGTTTGGATAGGTACGTGGAGAGTAGGGATAAGGAGGGCTATGGTCCCAGTGCAGGTCGTTGGGAGTAGGCTATTTAAATAGTTTCAGCATGAACCGGATGGGCCAACTGGCTGGTTTCTATGCTGTACATCTCTAGCACTCCATGGTTATCTTTTCGCAAGGGCATACATTTCTGGATTGGGTGGGAGTTGAGCGAATGAAAAGGCAGGATTGAGGAGTTCAGGTCGGATTAAGTATTTGGTAATTTGTTAATACCACACATACCGAGCCACAATTAAGAAGTTTCTCTTGCTTTCTATCCAGGCAGAACATTCAAAACATAAGCACCTTGAGGAAGTACAAAAGGGGGATAAAAGCAGAATCTAGTGTAAAGTGTAACAGTTACAGAGAAAGTGCAGTGCAGGTAGACAACCTACAAAGGCCATGATGAGGGTGAATGACAGTTCAAGAAGTCATCTTGATCATATATGGAACAACAACACACACAAAATGCTGGTGGAACACAGCAGGCCAGGCAGCATCTATAGGGAGAAGCGCTGTCGACGTTTCGGGCCGAGACCCTTCGTCAGGACTAACCGAAAGGAAAGATAGTGAGAGATTTGAAAGTAGTGGGGGGAGGTCTTCTCCTATCATTTCGCATTTCCCCCTCCCCCCACTACTTTCAAATCTCTCACTATCTTTCCTTTCGGTTAGTCCTGACGAAGGGTCTCGGCCCGAAACGTCGACAGCGCTTCTCCCTATAGATGCTGCCTGGCCTGCTGTGTTCCACCAGCATTTTGTGTGTGTTGTTGTTTGAATTTCCAGCATCTGCAGATTTCCCCGTGTTTGATCATATATGGGGCAGTTCAAGAGACTTTCAATAGTGGGATAGAAATTGTCTTTGAGTCTGGTGCCATGCATTCTCATATTTTGTATCTTCTGCCTGATGGGACAGGGAAGAAGAAAGAATGATGAGGTGGGAGGGGTGTTTGATTATGTTGCTGCTTTACTGAATCAATGGGACAGGTTAGAGTCAATGTTGCATGATTGGTTTGCACGATGGACTGGTCTACATTCAAAACTTCTGCAGTTTTCTATGGTGCTAGCAGGACAGTTTTCATGCAAGTCTGTGATGCATCCAGATAGGATGCTTTCTATGGTTTGACTGTAAAAATTGGTGAGGGTCTTCAGATATATGCCAATATCATTAGCCTTCTGAGGATCAGAGTCCGAAATTCATCTGGAGGACCAAAGGATTGGGTGGGGTCTTTTGGAGAGAGGTCTTTGTTCAGGGACAGATTTAATGTGAAGGATTGGCAAGCAGTTCACTCCCCTGCAGAAGTCCCTGGCTCAAAAACTGTTCCAAAGGCCATGTTGTCCTCAGAGTGATCAACAGGTGGTCTCCCCCTACCCCAAGAGCAATATTATTCCACTCTCCTTCATGATTCTCCAAAAGTAACTTCAGGTAGTGAATGACTGAAAAAGCACGGTCATGGCCAGGGGCAAGGGTTGTGACTGGTTCTGTTCCATGACGTTTACTCCAATCTCCTCAGCGCGGAGGTTGAGGCTGTGTCCTGCTCCAGCTGCTCCGGGCTTCGTGTCTGCAAGCTTCATGGCGCTATGTGCTGAACGGAGAAACTGGGACGGTGGGCCTGCTCCAGCTGCTCCGGGCTTCGGGTTCATGGACTCACTTTCATTCTGGATGCTGATGCTTGCTTTATTGTTTGCGTGATTTGTTTTTTTTTCTCTCCCTGCACATTGGGTGTTGGCCTTTTTTAAAAAAAATTGAGTTCTTCTGGGTTTCTTGTTTTGTGGCTGATTGTAAGCAGATGAATCTGAAGGTTGTATGATTTGTACATACTCTGATATTAAATGTACTTTAAATGTTCTTTGAGCATGACCCTGCCTGGACTTATTGTAAAAATCTCACTGAGGTCCCTAAGATGATTTATGATGAAGAAAATGTCTTATATTTTCCAAGTAATGAGTTGGATGTTATTGCATTTCACTAAGAAAAATATCAATTCTGTAACAATGAAAGCAATTGAATTTCCTGGAAGACATATAATCTTTACTTCAGTTATCTTCTTGTAACCAAGATGGTAAAACAGAGCAGTGAGCATACATGGATAGTCTGCTTTTTTGACTTGCTAATAAGGAAACAAAAAGTTTAGTATTTATACACACACGTCGTCCAACTAGGACTGTTGAAGTCTTGAGTCCCCATGGTTTTCTATTTCTCATTTATGATCTAATAAACAGGAATTTAATATCAACTCCTGTCTGGAGCTTTAATAAATGACTGGTGAATTGGACAAGATTGCATCCCAGTGACAAGAACGTGTATGTTGACAGGAAATCGGTTCTAATTGAACTCAGGAGTAAAGAAGGCCTAGTGGAATATCAGCATTCACTTTGAAAGTATTAGGATATGAAGGAAATGTTACAATGTTAAGGCTTTATACAAGGGGTGATTGATAAGTTTGTGGCCTAAGGTAGAAGAAGTCAATTTTAGAAAACCTAGCACATTTATCTTTCAACATAGTCCCCTCCTGCATTTATACACTTAGTCCAGCGGTCGTGGAGCATACGGATCTTGGACCTCCAGAAAGTGTCCACAGCATGGGTGATTGATAAGTTTGTGGCCTAAGGTAGAAAGAGATGAGTTATACAGCTCTCATTACAAGCACATATAGGTGAACTCTTTGAGTGATTATGCAGAAAGTTTGAAGTTAATAACATCTCCTTCTACCTTAGGCCACGAACTTATCAATCACACTTCGTAATGCCTTGGTCAGACTGCAATTGGAGTTTGTGAACAACTTTAAGCCCTGTAAAATGTGCTGGCCTTAAAAACAATTGAGAGGAGGTGTGAGGAGACTTAGGTGACACAGGGACTGTACTTGATGCAGTTTAGAAGAATGAAGGAAAATCTTTATGAAACCTTCAGTTACTGAAAGGCCTAGCTACTAGATGAGGAGAGGATGTTTCCATTCGTAGGAGGGTCTGGAAACCAAGGGCACACCCTCAAAATAAAGGAAAGCTCCTTTGAAGGTCAGATGAGGAGGAATTTCTTCAACTAGAGAGTGGTGAATCTGTGGAATGCATTGCTACTGAGGGCCATGGAAGCAAAGTCTTAGATATATTTAAAAAAGAGATTGATAGTTTCTTGATTGGTGAGAGGGTTAAAGGCTTTGGGGAGAAGTAAGAAGAATGAGGTTATAGAAATTAAACATGTTTGAATAGCAGCGCAGACTCAATGGACTGAATGTCTATATTTGTTCCTATATTCTGTGGACTTATAAAGCCCCAGGTAATGATGATCTAAAGAGACTGTTTCCCTTATGGACATCATAGTGGGGCAACTAGAAAAACTGCTGCCTTGCAGCTCTAGAAACTCAGGTTCATTCCTAATCTTGGGGCCACATGGAATCCTTGTGGATTCACTGGGGAATTTATATTGAAGAGATAAAATATTTAAAGTTAAAGTTAAGGTTAGCATGAAGCTACTTGGTTGCATAATCCACCTCGGAAGGATATCTGCCGTTTTTGTCCAGGTGGGGCCCAAATGTGAGTTTCACTGTCAAAGTTCAAAGTACATTTATTATCAGGATGTACACATTATACAACCCTGAGATTTGTCTCCTCACAGGCAGTCACAAAACAAAGAAGCCCAAAAGAATCCATAAAAAGAAGACTGTCAAACATCCAATGTTCAGAGAGAGAAAAACAATAAATCATGCAAACAATGAAAGCATAATTTAGCATAATTAAGCATAATGAGGCATAATTAAGAAATGTTGGCACTTCTACTAATATCTGCATCACTTGAATGAACAGAAATATGAAAACAAATTTCATCATATTTATAAAACAGTCCAATATACACAATTACTCTTGGAGGAAGTTATCAAGGTGGAAACAGTTACAATACTTAGACGGGTATATACATTGTAGAAGCTACTTCATTAAGTATCTTTAATAAGGTAATCTCTAGCAATAGTTTCTACGGCTTCTATGGGTGGAGAACTACACAGATTCACTACTCTCTGGGAAAAGCGTTTTCTCCTCATCTCCATCCTAATTCTATCCCCCAAATCTCAAGGCCATATCCCTGAGTCTTAGTCTTTAGTCTGACTTACCAATGGAATCAACTTATGTAGGAAAAATAGACAAAGTATTAGAGGAACTCAACAGGTCAGACAGCATCTATGGAAGAATAAAGAGCCAATGTGTCAGGCTGAGACCCTTTCCTTAATGGAAAGGATGGGTTAGTTTGACTGGGTGTTTGATACTTGGTGTAGACTCGTGTGACTGATTCTGTACTGCCTCTGTGACTTTATCTCAATGGCATGACTGAGCTAAATGCTTTTCAGAGAGTTTGGTAAGGGTGTGCAAGAGTTTTAAATACTGTACAACAATTCCTTCTCCAGTTATGTCATATCAGAATCAGAATCAAGCTTAATATCATTGGCATGTATCATAAAATTTTTTGTTATGCAGCAGTATATTGCAATATATAATAATAAAAATTGTAAAATACTGTAAAGGTATATGTATATACATTTTTAAAAAGCTTAGTTAGATAAGCAATGCAAAAAGAAAAAAAGGTAGTGAGATAGTGTTCATGGGTTCAATGTCCATTCAGAAATCTGATGGCAGACGGAGTTGTTAAGTGTGTGTCTTCATGCTCCTGTACCTTCTCCCTGATGGTAGCAAAGAGAAGAGGGCATGTCCTGAGTGATGAGGGTCCTTACTGATGGATGCCACTTTTTGAGGCATCACTCCTTGAAGATGTCCTGAATGTTGGTGAGGGTCATGCCCATGATGGAGCTGACTGAGTTTACAACTTTCAGCAGCTGAACGTGATCCTTTACTGTGGCCTCCCCATACCAGACAGTGATGTAGCCAGTTAGAATGCTCTCCACGGTACATCTATAGATGTTTGCAAGTGCTTTTGTGACACACACCTCAAACTCATAATGAAATATAACCACTGTCATGCCTTCTTTGTAATTGCATTGATGTGTTGGACCCAGGATAAATCCTCAGAAAAGTTGATTCCCAGGAACGTGAAATTGCTCACCTTTCCACTTCTCAACCTTCAATGAAGACTGGCGTGTGTTCCCTTGATTTTCAGAATTAAAATAATCATATGACATTGAAACCATGCATTTAAGAGTGTGAAATTATTATAAAGTGCCAATCTCTCAGGCTGAGATATGGAGACATATTTTTAATGAATGGATCAAGTGTTTACGGACCTTGGTGGCATTTGAGAATGGAATGAAAACAGGTTGAGTGAGCTCGGCCTTTTCTCCTTGGAGTGACGGAGGATGAGAGGTGACCTGATAGAGGTGTATAAGATGATGAGAGGCATTGATCATGTGGATAGTCAGAGGCTTTTTCCCAGGGCGGAAATGGCTGTCACAAGAGGACACAGGTTTAAGGTGCTTGGGAGTAGGTACAGAGGAGATGTCAGGGGTAAGTTTTTTATGCAGAGTAATGAGTGCATGGAATGGGCTGTTGGTGACGGTAGTGGAGGTGGATACGATAGGGTCTTTTAAGAGACTTTTGGATAGGTACATGGAGCTTAGAAAAATAGAGGGCTATGGGTAACCCCAGTAATTTCTAAGGTACGGACATGTTCGGCACAACTTTGTGGGTTGAAGGGCCTGTATTGTACTGTAAGTTTTCTATGTTTCAATAGACAATAGACAATAGACAGTAGGTGTAGGAGTAGGTCATTTGGCCCTTCTAGCCAGCACCACAATTCACTGTGATCATGGCTGATCATACACAAACAGTACCCCGTTCCTGCCGAGCATTCCACATATCCACCACTCTCTGGGTGAAAAAGTTTTTCCGCATCTCTGTTCTAAATGGCCTATTGACAATAGACAATAGACAGTAGGTGTAGGAGTAGGTCATTTGGCCCTTCTAGCCAGCACCACCATTCACTGTGATCATGGCTGATCATACACAAACAGTACCCCGTTCCTGCAGAGCATTCCACATATCCACCACTCTCTGGGTGAAAAAGTTTTTCCGCATCTCTGTTCTAAATGGCCTACCCCTTATTCTTAAACTGTGGCCTCTAGTTCTGGACTCACCCATCAGCGGGAACATGCTTCCTGCCTCTAGTGTGTCCAATCCCTTAATAATCTTATATGTTTCAATCAGATCCCCTCTCATCCTTCTAAATTCCAGTGTATACAAGCCCAGTCGCTCCAATCATTCAACATATGACAGTCCTGCCATTCCGGGAATTAACCTTGTGAACCTACACTGCACTCCCTCAATAGCAAGACTGTCCTTCCTCAAATTTGGGGACCAAAACTGCACACAATACTCCAGGTGTGGTCTCACCAGGGCCCTGTACAGCTGCAGAAGGACCTCTTTACTCCTATACTCAATTCCTCTTGTTATAAAGGCCAGCATGCCATTAGCTTTCTTCACTGCCTGCTGTACCTGCATGCTTGTTTTCATTGACTGATGTACAAGAACACCTAGATCTCGTTGTACTTCCCCTTTTCCTAACTTGACTCCATTTAGATAGTAATCTGCCTTCCTGTTCTTTCCACCAAAGTGGATAACCTCACATTTATCCACATTAAACTGCATCTGCCATACATTTGCCCACTCACCCAACCTGTCCAAAATCACCCTGCATTCTCATAACATCCTCCTGACATTTCACACTGCCACCCAGCTTTGTGTCATCAGCAAATTTGCTAATGTAACTTTTAATCCCTTCATCTAAATCATTAATGTATATTGTAAACAGCTGCGGTCCCAGCACCGAACCTTGCGGTACCCCACTGGTCACAGCCTGCCATTCCGAAAGGGACCCGTTAATCACTACTCTTTGTTTCCTGTCAGCCAGCCAATTTTCAATCCATGTCAGTACTCTGCCCCCAATTCCATGTGCCCTAATTTTGCCCACTAATCTCCTATGTGGGACTTTATCAAAAGCTTTCTGGAAGTCCAGGTACACTACATCCACTGGCTCTCCCTTGTCCATTTTCATGAATTTATGGATTTTCTCTGAATTGTGTATCACCAATGCTGCTCTCTGTGAATGGGCTGTGATTCTGAGTTGAATGCAAATTTCATGAATACCCTCCCAATCAATAAGCATAAATCTTAGTCAAATTGTACAACTGAGTTTAGCAGGTGTACTGTAGAAATCATTCAAACGGGTTGCATCACCATCTGATATAGAGGGACAACTGCACAGAGCTGCTATGTGCTGTGTCACAATATATGGGGATCATGGTCTTGGCAAATTTCTCAACAGAAGTGGTTTGCCATTGTCTTCTTCTGGACCTTGTCTTTACAAGACTGGTTTTCCCTGCCATTATCAATACTCTTCAGAGATTGTTTGCCTAGCATTAGTGGTCGCATAACCAGGACTTGTGATATGTACTGGTTGCTCATACCACCACCACCTGCTCCTATGGCTTCATGTGACTTGATCGGAGGGCTAAGCAGGTGCTACACCTTGCCCAAGGATGACCTGCAGGCTAGCGGAGGGAGGGAGAACCTTACACTTCCTTTGGTAGACACATATCTACACGCCGGCACCCAAATTCACATTGTCTGAGTTAAATTCCATCTGCCATTCCTTGGCCCACTTACACAGTTAACTAAATCCTGTTGTCATCTTCTTCACTGTCCAGTTTCAGTGTCACCTAAAAATTTACTAACCATCCAAATTGTAAGACAAAGAACAGAGGCCCCAGCAGCGATAAACACAAAAGATTCTGCAGATGCTGGAAATTCAGAACAACACCCAGAACATGCTGGAGGGACACAGCAGGTCAGGCAAGTTCCATGCAAAGGAGCAAAGAGCCGACATTTCAGGCCAAGACCCCTCATCAGTACCAAACTCCAATTTAAAAAATAATACACCTTTTACTTTGCTCTGCCAAGCCAGCGTTCTAGACCTGAGTGTACTGGGTTCACACCTTGCACTGGAGTCTTTATCATACCCTTTCTTGCAGGCATTCATAGTAGAACAAAGAAAAGCAACAGAATCAATGAAAAACTACACACAAAAACTTACAATCATTGTGCAAAAAAAAGACAAACTATGCAAATACAGACAACAAATAATACATCAATAGATAGAAAACAAATAAATAAGTCAATAAATACAGTAAATAAACAGATGAATAAATAAATAATAATGAGATATAGAAGTCCTCAACACCATGCGCAGGGATAGCTCTTGTGCAATAAAATGGACTGTTGATCTCACACCTTCAAGCATATACGCTCTGTTGGCATTCACATTTAAATCATAATTTTTGTCGATCCTCTCCACACCTGGTGCTGCGTCAGGCGGCAACCTTGCCACTTTTTCGTTTTTTATGAGGCCGAGTTGCAAGCTTGATACTCAACCCAGCACGGATGGAAAGCATATAAGAAGCCAGCCAGATTCGAACACACTGACTTCTGTGGCCTCCATTCCAAGCAATAACCTCCAACTGTGCCCGCTTCGGAACATCTTCCTTGTAAACACCCAATCAATCATGAATAAAATGGATGAAATCAAACTGTGACTTATCATGCAAAGGAAGTTACTTGACTGTTGCATAATGATCTAAACTGAAACCTGGCATGCCCAATGGAGCTCCTGAGCTTGTAGGCCACACTGCTTACCAGCTGACAGAGTGTGGGCTTCCAGTGAGAAATCTGGCAGTGACAACAATCACGTCATGCCAACAATTCGACATGTCAACAATTCCTGGTGCACAAACTTTGTCATCATAGTTATTACTGTCCCAACCTGGAATATCTCATGCTAAAGTGCAGGCTTTTCCATCTGCTGAGAGAGTTCACAGTTGTTTACATCACAGTGGTTTATATTCCACCACAAGCCAACACTAAGTTAGCATTAACACAACTGCATGATGTTATTAATAAGCAGCAGTCTGTCTACCCTGATGGCGCCTTCCTTGTAGCCGATGATTTCAATCAAGCCAGCTCAAGACTGTATTCCCTAAATCTTGCTGGGAAGTGAATGCCCCACAAGAGGCAACGATACACTGCACCAGGTTTACACCAATATTGTGGGCACATATAGGGCTTATCCAAGCCCTCATCTGGGCCTGTATGACCACCTGTCTTTATTTCTAATTTCAGCCTACAGACAAGTGAATAGGGAAGCAAAAACAATTCCCAATCCATGAAAGTATGAGTCAGAATCATAGAGAAGTATAGCACAGAAACAGGCCATTCAGCCTACCTAGTTCATGTTGAACCATTTAAACCGTCTAGTCCCATCAACCTACACCCTGACCACAGCCATCCATACCCCTACTAGCCATGTAACTATGGCCTGAGGGAGCTATCTCATGGCTTCAAGGATGATTTGAGTGCACAGACTGGAGCCTGTTTGCAAGCCAAGCAACAGATAGTTTGGGAATTAACTTCGAGGAATACACCACTATGTTCATGGTCTATATCAAATACTCTGTAGCCAGTGTCACAAGCAAATAAACAATAAAAACATCTGTGTACTCCTGAATCAGAACCATGGATGAACAGTCCATAGCCTGCTCAGGGCTTGGGATACTGCTTACAGATCCAGTGATGCTGCAGCATACAGCAAAGCCAGGGCAAACCTTGAAAGGGGCATTAGAACCACCAAGTACAGATACAAACAACAGAGACACATTTCAATAATATTACAAACCCCTGACACACGTGGGAAAGCACCAGTTCAATCAGTGACAATAAAAGAATGATCTCCCGCCCTACAAAGAAGTGACGCCGCACTAGCTTAAGCGCTAAGTAACTCCTTTGCTCGGTCTGACAGGGACAATAACGAACTAGTGACGAAGGCCTTGACGCTAGAGCAAGACACAGTGCTGACACTGAGCACACGAGGGGGGATGTACCCCTCACAGTATCAGCACAAGCAAAAGAGCTAGATCAGACGGTATACCTGGGTGGGCCCTCAGGGACTGCGCCAACCAGTTGGCAGAGGTTTTTAACTGAAGTCTATCGCCTCCGTCTGCCTCTCGCTGTGGTCCCTGCATATTTCTAAACATCAACCATTATACCAGTCCCAAAGCAGTCAGCGGTACACACCTCAACGACCACAGACAGATTGTACTCCCCCACATAACCGCTAAGTTCCTGAAGAGACTGGTTACGCCCAGATTAGGAATTCCATCCCTGCTACCCTGGACCAGCACCAGTTTGTCTTTAAGACAGATAGATCAACTGAGGATGAGGAAATGATTATCGACTTCAGGAAATCGAGACAGTATGAACAAGCGCCACTACTTATAAACGGTGAAGCAGTGGAAGGATCTCCAGCTTTATGGTCTTGGGAGTGAACATCACAGAAGACCCTCTTGAATCACAAAAACCCTTTTGATAGAAGGGATATATCTATACTACAGACTTTAAAGAGAGCTGTAGGTAAATATTTACCAATATGCCATTGTGAGCACACTGACCTACTGCATGACAATAAGGTACACTAGCTGCAGCAAGGTCAACCAGAAAGCATTCAATGAGTGATCAGGACTGCAAGAAATGTCACCGGGACACAACTACCGGATATGGAAACCACCTACGACTCAAGATGTCTACAGCGGGCTTGCACATCATGATGGATTCATCTATATATCATCTATGATTGAATGGTGGAACACTCTCAATGGGCTGAATGGTCTAAGTCTGCTCTTATTGTAGTCTTGTTAGAGCAAGAGAAGTCAGGCCGTCAATGCCCACTTTCCCCTCTCTGTCTGGAGAAGGGGTATGGAAAGCTATAGTGGGGCTGCAGGTCAAAGATATTCAGTATAATAGTTCAGCACAGAGTAGATGGGCTGAATGAACTGGTTCTGTGTTCTAGTATTCCATGACTCTGTGACTCTAAGGGTTTTATCTCATTTGCTCTGCAGTTCGAAGCCACACTCCATTGCCACAGAAAATTGTACTTGTTGTGTCAGATTTTGCAACCGTCGTTGTTTTGAGTCCTCTCCTATCTCCATCGAAGGCTAAGTTGGCCGATTACGAGGAGTTAAAAAGAGCACAGGGCTGTTGCAAGAGATTGAGCAGAAGCACTATGCGCCAGCGGGAAGGATAAACAACATGCCTTCCAGATGACATCACACAGGCTCTTCCATCCGTGATTTTTTTTCATGATTAATGGAAATTTTTTAAACACAGTGTGCTCAGAAGTAAGCAATTAAATGACCAAAAGTATTGTTTATAATTTAGGTGCATCAAACAGGCTGATGTCTTTCAAATTTTTGCTTTGTTAGGCTGCCTGTTTCATTGGTTGACTGGTCCGTGCCAGGATTTTTTTCCTGTCAAGCCAAAAGTGCAAGGTCTAACACATTGCAAGGCTCTCAAGGAGAAATTGTCCTTCCATGCCATTAGCTGCCTTATTTCTCTGCAACGTGCTGACGTTCCAACAGCTCTTCCAAGGCATGTCATTTTGACATAGTTAGGTGAGAGTGTTGATTATTCATTTCTACAGAGGTTATCATCAGAGAAACAGCCCACACTCAAAGATAAAGACAGCCACTTTGCAATGAAAAAAACATGAATGGAGATGGTATCACTAGCAACTTTGCAGATGACAGGAAAGTTGGTGACGCCACGGAAAGTGAGGAAAATTGCCTTAAGCTACAGTAGAATATAAATCAGATGGAAAATTGGGTGGAGCAGTGGAAGATGGAATTTAATTTTGACAAGTGCAACCTATGGACTCACTTTTAAGGACTCTGCAACTCAAGCTCTCAGAATTATGTATTTATTTTTGTAGTTGTGCAGTTTGCCTTTTGCCCTTCGGTTGCTTGTCAGTCTTTGTGTGTAGTGCTTTTCAGTGATTCTATTGTATTTCTTTGTTCTATTGTGAATGCCCACAAGAGGATGAATTTGAGGGTGCTGTGCAGTTACACATATGTACAATATATTTACTTTGAACTTTGATGCATTCTGGGAAGTCATAATGATAGCCACAGCACAGTATGTAGCAGTTAGCGTAACACTATTACAGCACCAGTGAACAGGGTTCAATTCCAGCTGCTGCCTGTAAGGAGTTTGTACGTTCTCCCTGTGACTGTGCGGGATTCTTTTAGGTGCTCCAGTTTCATCCCACAGTCCAAAGAGAAAGTTCAAAGTACATTTATTTTCACAGTGTATATACACTATACAACCTCGAGATTCATCTCCTTACAGGCAGCCACAAAACAAGAAACCCAAAAGAACCTATTAAAGAAAGATGAACAAACATCCATTAGAACCATAACACCATAGAACATTGCAGCACAGAAAAAGGCCTTAAGGCCTTTCTTGGCTGTGCCGAACCATTTTTCTGCCTAGTCCCACTGACCCATACCATATCTTTCCATACACCTCTCATCCATATACCTGTCCAAGTTTTTCTTAAATGTAAAAAGTGAGCCCGCATTTACCACTTCATCTGGCAACTCATTCCACACTCCCACCACTCTCTGTGTGAAGAAGCCCCCCCCCAAGTTCCCTTTAAACTTTTCCCCTTCACCCTTGACCCATGACCTCTGTTTTTTTCTCCTCTAGCTTCAGTGGAAAAAGCCTGCTTGCATTCACTCTATCTATACCCATCATAATTTTATACACCTCTATCAAATCTCCCCTCATTCTTCTATGCTCCAGGGAATAAAGTCCTAACCTATTCAATCTTTCTCTGTAACTCGGTTTCTCAAGTCCTGACAGCATCCTTGTAGAGAAAGAAAAAAAAACACAAATTGTGTGAACAATAAAAGGAAGCAAATGACATTTAGGACAGAAGTGAGTCCATGGACATGAAGCCTGGACAGGCCCACAGCCACAGCATATAGCAGAGTAAAATATACTGTTTAATAGGTTAACTGGTCATGTGGCTGGAGAGACCTGTTACCATGCTGTATCTCCAGATAAATAAACAAATAAGATGCATGCATTTAATGGTAGGGTGATAAAGGAAGGTTGATAAAGACGGGGACATTTGAATGTAAATACAAAATTCTCCAAAAGTGACAACACAGGGCAATAAAGTGGCAAAGAAGGCATATGACATAGTTGCTTTCATAGATGAGGGCATAGAACTGGGACATGATATCGCAATGATACAAACCTTGTCTGCAGTTCTTCCACACTATCAGACCGATGTTGCTATGCAAGAGGACATGCACCAGGATGCTGCTCGGATTGCAGGACTTCCTTTATGACCCTGATGAAGGGTTTGGCCCAAAATGTTCAATGGTTCAATGGTTCTACTTAATATCAGTGAACGTATACAGCAGATGACCTGAAATCCTTACTGTTCGCAGACATCCACGAAACAGAACAAAACCCGAAAGACTGAATGACAAAAAAATATTGGAATCCCAAAGCTATCCCCCCTCCCATGCACGAGCAGGAGAAAAGGATCAACATTCCCCCTCCCCCACTTGTTCCAGCTGTGGAAGGAGTGATATCAAACTCTCATTCATTAGTGAGAGAGAGAGAGCCTATGGGAAAGAAGCATCAGAAACCTCCTCCGCCCTAGCATCCACTATGCAGGAAATAGCAAAGTCCCCGAGGAGTCTATCAAAAACTAGAGTACATAACCCAGCACTTTGACATGCCACAGGTTTTCTCTCTCACTAACGAGGGAGAGAATGGTATCACTCCTTCCACTCTTGTTTATTCCCCTCCATTGATATTGCTTGAAATGCTGAGTCCCTCCAGCGTTTTGTGTGTGTTACCCCTCATTTATAGGAAGATATTGCATGGGAATAATCTAATTTCTTTTCTCCACTTATTTCCTTCAATCTGTCTGAAAGGTTTATCATTCAATTACATACTTGGGACTAATTGCAGTGGCTGATTAACCTGCCAAGTGGAAAAAATGCAGTCACAATCGGAATCCAAATCAGGTTTATTATCACTGAAATATCATGAAATGTGTTGTTTTGTGGCAAGACATAAAATATATGTATACATTACAAAATAAATAAATAGAACAAAAGAAGAATAGTGAGGTAATGGACCACTCTGAGAGGAAGGAGCTATTCCTAAAATGTTGTGCGTGTGGCTTCAGGCTCTTCGGCCTCCTCCCTGATAGTAATAATGAGAAGGGGGCATGTCCTGGTGTAGTCTGTTAATGATGGATGTCTCGGTCTTGAGGGTGGTGGGGGTGGCTGTGCCATGATGATACTGGCTGTGTCTACCACCCTCTGTAGCCTCTTGCAATCCTGTGCATTGGAGACTCCATACTAGACTGTGATGCAACCTGTCAGAATGATCTTCATGGTTCACCTCTAGAAGCTTGCTAGAGTCTTTGGTGGCAAATTTAATCCAGTGTAAGACTTGCAGTACTGTGCAGAAGTCTTAGACACGTGTATATATATATATATATAGCTAGGGTACCTAAGACCTTTGTACGGTACTGTATTGGCCAACATGCATGCAGTGGAGAGCGAGTTTGTAAATCCGGTCGGAGTAAAGGATGTTGGGAATGGTGAGATGGAGCGCTATGGGAGGTGTTTGGGACAAGTGACATAGAAGTAGTGCCGGGGCAGGGGATGGTACGGCACGGATGCACCCAGCCCTGGGACACCAGGCAAGATCATTTGTTTCCAAGCAATCCGTTTGCTGACCATTACAGTACATGTCTCTGGTGCTTCCCATTCCCTCCCCTCTCCCTTCCCTTTTTCCCAACTATGATTTCCCTTCTCCCAGCCCCCTTACCACTCTCAGTCCACAATAGAAACCCATATTAGAATCACGTTTATCATCACTCACATATGTCATGAAATTTGTCTTTTGCAGCAGCAATACAGTGCAATACATAAAACTAATAAGTACTGTGCAAAAGTTCCAGGCACCCTGCCTATATATATGTGCCAAAGACTTTTGTATACTATGAAAGCTAGAGCACATGAGTGTAATGGAATAGTGAGACTTAGAGGCATACTTCGTTGAAAGGAGCATCACAGGTACACAGGAGTATAACCATCTATGAAGGGGAATGAACGGTCAGCATTTCCAGCTGAGACCCTGATGAAGGATCTTGGCCCAAAATGTCGAGTGTTTATTCACCTCCATAGATGCTGCCTGACCTGCTGAGTTCCTCTGGAGTTATGTGTGTTTCTCTGATTTCCAACATCTCTCATGTTTGTTGAACAGAACTAGACAGAATGCAGTAAATTGCCTCCTTCCATGATGGGATCTTACTCTTCCCAGGAATGGGGAGGATTTAGAATAATTTAGTCGAGTTGTACCAACTGAGGTAGGGTTCTTTTTCTTGGCAAAGTTCTTCCTCTTGAGTATGCAATGGAGGAGGTACAAGTCAGAAATGAAGGAGATAAGGGTTAGGGGGCTTTTTTATATTATCAAAATAAACTTTATTCATTAAAAAAATATTTACACAAATGAACTGTGCAATAACTTTTTATTCTTTACATTCATAGTCAATGCTTTCTGTACTGCTCCGTTACATTCCTACACTTCAGTATCACTGCTGCTACTCACGGGCACTCTGTGGCGGTAAAGAATACAATAATAATTGAGGGGCCTCCTCACCCAACCGGGCCCTTCCCTCTCCAGTAGTGGAGGAACCCTACACTGTGCTCCTTCCCCACTGAGTCCTTGTGGTAACTCTGCCAGGCTTCAGTGCATCACTCATCACGCTCTCGTGCAGCCTGGAACGTGCCGGTCGACAGCATTCCTCCACAGACATCTCAGCGTGCTGGCTTCGATGACCACCTTCATGGCGAGAAGGACTGAGTGACATGGGTTGGTGTGGAAGGAATGGGGGACTGAAAGTTCCTCCTCTATTCCCGACAGACTCTTATGTGGACACGTTAAAATTCTAGGAACTGACCACCTCATGATTTACAGGACTTGCTACTTACATATTTTAGATAACTGACTTGCCTCTTAAATATGTGCATTCGATGAAGCTGTCACTCAACAAGTCACAGTGTGATTTGCACCATCCTGTGCAGATCAGGCTGGAGGTATTTTTAGGGTGGCAGGTGGGGCACCCTGTCCTGTGAACGTTATCACAATCAGCGGGTGGAGGTGTTGGCAAGTTGGTTATCGCTTGCTTCCTGCTCGGTGGGATGCTAATGATGAGAGATTGACTGAATAACAGGCTCTCTACTCTGATCAGCTGGGGCTTGAATGAAAGGGACACGGTAATCTTTGCAAACCTTATTGGAACGCGACCAGATAATCAGGCTGGTGGAGCAAAAAGTTTCCAAAGCCTGGTCACTGATCATGCCAAAATACTTTCATAAAATCATGTCGAGCAACACACACAAAATGCTGGAGGAACTCAAGAAGTCAGGAAGCATCTATGGAGGGGACCAAATTGGTGACATTTTGGGCTGAGACTCTTTACCAGGGCTATGAAACACAAGTCCATTTTAGTGCCAAATATTTGATGTTGCTAAGCTGTAGTAATTAGGATTTTTCTGGATGATTCAAGAATCAAATGGCTGACTGGTTCAAAGTTCAAAGTAAATTTAGTATCAAAGTACTTATATGTCACCATATACAACCCTGAGATTCATTTTATTGAGGGCATAATAAATCTATAGAATATTAGCCGTAATAGAATCAATGGAACAACACATCAACTTAGGGGTTTAGCCACTGTGTAAAAGACAACAAATTGTGCAAATACAGAAAGAAGGAAATAATAATAAATAAACAATTAATATTGAGAACTTGAGATGTAGAGTCCTTGAATGTACTCCAATTCTAATCAAATTCTTTGTCTGAAGATCCTAGAATTGTTGACATTAAAGGAACTCTTCTTACTCTCTCTCTCTCTATGTGAATAATATATATATATATATATATATATGTACTTATACTGTAGATTTCTTGATGTAATTTATAGTTATTTTTCATGTTGTACTGTATTGCATCTGACTGTACATACAGACAACAAAAAAAAATCATTCCTCGAGATCATGGTGCACCCTCCAATCATATAACAAGCATTGAACATAAAACAAAATATTACCAGAGATAAATTAATAAAATATAATTCTAAGTGTATGTGGTACACAGCAGAGGTAAATAATAAACAGCTCACTGTGACAAGACCTCAGTGATGGCAGGGTATTCATAAGTCTGACAGCCTGGTGGAAGAATTTGTTACCCAGTCTGGCAGTCCTAGTCCTGATGCTCCTGTACCTCCTTCCTGATGGTAGTGGGTCAAAGAGATTGTGGGGTAGTTGGTAGGGATCAACAATGCTTTTGACCCTTTGCATACAATACACTGGGAAATGTCACAAATAGGGGGAAGCAGGACCCTAGTGATCCGCTCAGTGCTTTTCCTATCCTCTGTAGTGCCCTGCACCTTCTGTCCCACACAATGATGCAGCCAGAAAGGACACTCTTGATGGTGCTTCTGTAGAAAGTTTTTAGAATGGGGGTAGGGAGCCTTGCAGGCCTGAATCTCCTCAGAAAATGTAGACACTGCTGTGCCTTCTTGAATAATGCGGAGGTGTGTGGGCCCAAGTTAGATTCCCCACAGCAGAGCCATTGATGTGCAATGGAGAATGGTGGACCTGTGCCTTCCTGAATTCCACAGTCATCTCTTTTGTCTTGTCCACGTTGAGACTCAGGTTGTTGTTCTCAAACGACTTGACAAGCCACTCTACCTCTCTCTGTATGCCGACTCTTCATTATCGCCGATCAGGCCAACCACTGTTGTATCATCAACAAGCGCGAGCCGGATCTGGCCAGCAGTGTGAATAGCGCAGACTGAGCACACAGCACTGGGGGGCACCGGTGCTCAGCGTGACGGAGCTCGAGATGTTGCTGCCAACTCGGACTGACTGGGGACTTGCTGTCAAGAAGTCCAAGATCCAGTTACAGAGAGGGGTGTGGAGTCCCAACGAAGCCAGTTTACCCACCAGCCTCTGGGGGGTGATAATGTTAAACACTGAGCTGATGAACAGCGTATGAGGCATCATTTTCTAAATGGGTTATTTGGAGCGGACGGCTCAGGCTATGACATCATCAGTGCACCTCCTGTTTGAGTTGCAGAGAAACGGAAATGATTGAATGTAGCTGGAAGGTGGGATTTTATAAAATCCATTACTAACCTCTCAAGACTCTTCACTATTGCTGAGGTCAGTGCCATTGGACGGTAATCATTTAGGCCAAATACCATTGCTCTCTCGGGCACCCGAATGATGATGGACCCTCACCTCTTAGGACTTGCCCTCTTCTCGTTGACACCATCCAGCAGGAGGTACAAGAGACTGAAGCACCACACTCATTGTTTTAGGAACGGCTTCTTCTCTTCTGCCATCAGATTTCTGAATGATCCATGAACCCATCAACACAACTCAATTTTGTTCTCTTTTTGCACTACTTACTTTTAAAATATTTCTTATTGCAACTAATAGTATTTTTATATCTCGCACTGTACTGCTGCCACAAAACAACACATTTCATGACATAAGTCAGTAACAATAAACCTGATTCTGATTCTGATCATTAAATAAAGAAATAAGGAAACAATTCTTCAGAAGCTGCTGAATTCCCCACCACAGATAATAGTGGAAGCTTAGTTAATGAGTTTGTTCAAAACAGAGATCAATAGATTTCTGGGTATTAAGGAAACCTTGGAATGTGTGAGTAAGTCAATAAAATGGGGTCAGGTCAGCCGTGATCTCGATCAATAGCAGACTGGCCATCAAGGGTAAATAGCTTACTCATGATCATGTTTTGTTAATGTTCTTAAGTAGATTAAATCAGCAATGTTAGCAATAGAACGCTGTTAAGTAAATTAAGTTATTTTCATCTGTTGTTGAACAGTTAGATGTTGTAGATCACCAGTTGTTCTTGGCAGGAAGCTTGAGTCAGTTCAGGGCCAATCCTCCATTCTGTTCCCCAGCACGGATATTGTATCCAAATCACTCCATTCCAGGTGTAGGACCAAAAAATGGTCCCTGTCAACGGTCTTGCACCTTATTATCGGACTGCTCTGCATGTTCTCTGTAAATGTAACACTTTATTCCGCACCACAGTCGTGTAGCAGTAAACACAACACTATTATAGTTCAGGGTATCCCAGTTCAGAGTTCAAACTGGTGTCCTCTGTAAGAAAGCTTGTATGCTCTTCTCGTGAGCATGTGGGTGTCCTCCAGGTGCTATGGACTCTTCCCACAGTTCAAAGCTGTACTGGTTAGTAGGCTTATTGGTCATTGTAAAATGTCCTGTGATGATTAGGCTAGGTGGATTGCTGGGTGGCATGGCTCTGGGCTGGAAGGGCCTGTTCTACACTGTATCTCAGATCAAATTATCTTCTAATTTTCTCTCGTATGGCTTCACATCATTGTTGTAATGAATTGGTCTGTATGGTTGGCATGCAAAACAATCACTCTACCTTGGTATGTATGAAAATAATAAACCAATTTACTGATTTAAAGATATTTATAAGTTTCAATGGCATCAGATAGACAAGACTTCCAAAACATCACCTCACATTATTTCAATGTTAAACTTCAGCTCACATTATTTTGTTACATTTGTACCTCCAGCTGATCTCCTGGCATTTGTCGTCAGCTTTTCGGTCGGTCACCTCAGTCCATCACCTTTCGTCATGCTAATTTCCCCAGATATGTATTCTCCCTAATTTCAAAGATTAGCTTTGTTTGTCACATGCACATGAAAACATACAGGGAAATGCATCATTTATGTCGACGCAATCTGAGCAGCTGCTGCGAGGAAGCCTGCAAGAGTCACCGTGTTCCCGCAGCCAACGCCGCATGCTCACAACTTGCTAACCCTTTGGACTGTGGGAACCCATGCAGTCATGGGGAAAACATACAAACTCCTTACAGACAGAGGTGGGAATTGAACCCAGGTCGCTGGTACTGTTCTTTATTTATTTAATTTGGAGACACAGCCCAGGAACTGGCCATTCTCCCCAATGAGCCCACATCATCCAATTAACTAATTAACCAACTAAACATTTGTCTCTGGACTGTGGGAGGGCACTGGAGCACCCAGAGGAAAACCATATGGTCACGGGGAGAATGCACATACTTCTTAAGGTCAGCGGTGGCTAGTGCTGTAATAACATTACACTAACTGCTATGCTTTCGTTCTGCCCTATGTTTCCATGAACTCATCTTTAAGTCTTAAGTCACCATGTTAAAATAATTTTCAGTGAACTAGCAAAGTCGAGTTTATCATCATCTGCACAAGAACAACTACACGCAGGTGTAATGAGAAGTTTATTTTCAGCAGATTACAGGCACAAATGATCAGGTACACAGCATTCACAAGAAAAGCATAAGTTAAACATAAATTATACACAAGGACATAATCAAAGCCCCAAAAAAACACAAACACTCTAGACCCTGATGAAGGGTCTCAGCCCGAAACGTCGACTGTACTTCTCCCTATAGATGCTGCCTGGCCTGCTGCGTTCCACCAGCATTTTGTATGTGCAGCCACAATAGATTCTGCAGATTCTGGAATTCTTGAGCAACACAAACAAACTTCTGGAGAAACTCAGTAGGTCAGGCAGCATCTATGGAGAGGAGTAAAGAGCCAATCCTTCATCAGGATTATAAAACACAAGTCTATTTTAGTGATCAAAGCTAAACAGTAATGATTAGGGTCATGCTGAATGGTTCAATGGTCAGCTGGTCCCAATACTAATCAAATTTCTTTGCCTGATTGACAACCTCTGAAGATAGAAGGTTCTTTTTTTTATATTAAAGGAAGTCTAAAATGCATGCCATACAGTCAGAGCCATAGAGATGTACAACACAGAAAAGGCCATTTGGCCCATTTATGTCCATGCTGACAAAGATGTATATACAAGCTAATGCCGATTCCCAGGATTAGGCCCACATCCCTCTAAACCAGGGGTTCCCAACCTGGGGGCCACTAAATGGCATTGATCCATGACATAAAAAAGGTTCATAAAAAAACCTAGCTCTGAACACTTACCATCTAAATATTCAATGGATATTTTGAACAGGTACAATGAATAGGCATGGAATTTAGGGATATATGTGATTAATTAAAGTACATACAGTACTGTGAGGAAGTCGTAGGTACATACATATATACTGTATATAGCTAGGATGCCTCAGATCTTTGCATAGTACCACAGTAATTTTATAAATTGCACTGAACTGCTGCCACAAAAAAGAAACAGCTACAATGACACACGTGAGTGATGATAAACCTGATTCTGATATGGGTCTCCATTGTAGAAAGGGTGCAGGGAAAGAGGGATCATGGTTAGGAAAAGGGGAAGAGAGAGAGGAAGGAGCAGAAAGCACCAGAGAGGCATTGTGAAATGATCAATAAACCAATTGTTTGGAATCAAATGAGCTTGTCTGGTGTTTCAGGGCTGGGTGTGTCTGTACCCACACCACCCCCTGCTCCAGGCATTTCTTCCCCGCCATCTGTCCCACACCCCTCCGTTCCACCCTCGCCATTCCCAACATCCTTTGCTCCAGCCAGATTTACAAAAAAACTCTCCGCTCCACATTGACAGATATATATTCTGGATATATATGTGTGTATGTATGTGCCTGAGACTTTTGCACAGTACTGTATAGTCAGCACAGTCTTAGTGAACCAAAGGGCCTTTTCTTGTACTGTACCGTTCTATGTTCTGTATACACACTCCTACCTCATAATGGTCTTACTGTCTGCCTGCACTGCACTTTCTCTGTAACTGTAACACTTGGTTCTGCACTCTTTTATCACTTTTCGCTAGTACTACCTCAATGTTCTGTTGTAATTAAATTATCTATAGGCAGGCACTATGCCTGGGTACATGTGACAATAGAAACCAATTTAACAATTTAAAGAGGAACTTGGTAGGACTGGCAGTAATTAAGGCAGGTAATAAACAGCCAACATTACAGGCTGAGATCCTTCAAAAGGTCTTGGCTAGAAATGTTGACTGTTTATCCCTTTGCATTGGTGCTGCCTGATCTGCTGGGTTTCTTCAGCATTTTGTGCGTGTTGTTCTAGATTTCCAGCATCCGCAGAATCTCGAGTGTTTACCAATTTAAAGAAATCTGTAAGCTTCAATGGGATCAGATAGTCAAGGTTTCCAAAACGTCAGTCCATATTATTTCAGGTTCTATGCTTCACACTGCACTATTTTGTTATTGATTTTTCATTTTAGCCTCCCAAGTGTTCACTTTGCCATTGTCATCACTTTTTCCGTCGGTCATTCGCCTCTATGTATCACCCCTGCTTGTGATAATTTTCCCAGACACCAGTTCTCCTCACATTCAAAGATTAGATTTATTTGGCACAAACACATTGAAACAGGAAGCAACATGTGTCGCTTGTTTCAAAGAGCGACACAGTCTGAGTATGCGCTGGAGGCAGTTCACAAGTGTTGCCATGTTTCCGGCACCCATATAACATGCCCGCAACTTACCAACCCTAACCCACACGTCTTTGGAATGTAGGAGAAAACCAGAGCACCTGGAGGAAACTCATGCAATCATGTGGACAATGTACAAGCTCCTTACAGACAGCAGTGGGAATTGAACCCTGATCATTGGTTCTGTAAATAGTTACACTGACTGCTAACTACTATGCCACCATTTTAAAATCATATCAATGTCTCCCAGATTCTACCACTCACCTGGGACAATTTACAGTGGCCCATTAACCTACCAACAATTATGTCACAACCAGAGACTCTGATGTGGAGGTTCAAGTTAATTATGGTTGTATTTAACTCCTTCCTTTTTGTTCTAATCTTATTGACACTTGACTAAAAGCACAGCAACGTTTACACTCCCGGCTTACCCTCGTCCTTGTCCAGGAAAGAGGACTACTGTTTTGATTGGTGCTGGAAAGCTGTGGTATTCATTTAGCATTAGTTATTGCCTCCGGCTGCAGTGTTGGCATTTACCTGTCATTTTGAGAGTTTTAGTTCATGGCTCTGTTGGCCTAGCATTTATCGATTTCCTTTTCCTTTATATTCTGCAACAGTTTTTGTTAAAGTCAGCGAACTGCCGACCTGCTTCAGTCTCCCTCTCTCTGTGCGCTTGGGCCACATCCAAACCTTCTGACGCACATACTTTTTGGACGTGATAGGAAATTAGAGTACTCAGGCCAAACAAATGCAGTTACAGGGAAAGCATGCAAACTCCACATAGACAGCACTGGAGGCCAGGACTGAATCAGAGTGTCCAGACTGTAAAACAGCAGATTTGTCAGCTGGCTCCTTTTACCTCCATCTGCGTTTGTCTGGGTTAATTAGCCAGCAACTGGAAAGCAAAAAGAAATTACAGATGCAAGAAATCTGTTCAGACTGATCTGCTGGGTGTTTGCCACATTTCAGATTTCCACAAACTGCAACAGTTTGATTCTGTTTATTTCTCGCCATGCATCTTTCTAAACTTTAAACGACTACCTCCAAATTATACCGGCAATAGAAAATTATACCGACAATAGAGACTGATATGGAGGTTCACTGAGTGATTGCTGTAATTAGTGGATGTGTTTTGACAACTTTGCCGACTCTCCCGTCCACCTTCAGACAGAAACCAGCTGAGTAGCTGAGGAAAGCACTTCCTGCCACATCTGAATTCTGAGATTTGAGCACAAGGTTTCAGCTCCCCTTCCGCAGCCATTTAAAATTTCAACTAGGCTAGCATTTTGTTTGCACAGCTCAAGAATAAGACATGGCTGAGCTGTTGAGAACCAGCTTAATCGGGAGAGAAAATCTCTGTTGGGAGTTATGACTCCTGATTTTGCTGTAAGGTTTCTCTTTGCTCTAAATTCTTTCTTCCTTCCCAGATCATATCAACGACAAGGCACCATGCAAAACTTACTTTCAGTGAGATAACAAAACTCACAGCTCTGAAGAATGAAGTTTCTTATCCACTCACAGATCAACTGAACTTTACTAGCACTGTCCCCCTGAAGCCTACGCAAAGAGAAAGCTCGCACACTGCGCTTCGTGCCCTCACTGTGACTCCAATCTCCCTCAGCCTCACACGCAAACACACGTTGGGCCTTCTGCTTTGTCGTAAAGCCCAGGTTCATCATCACACTCACCTTCCCAATCAGACAGGCAACATCCCAGTCTCCGGACAAGTGTTAATATTGTGCTGTATCCATTTTGGAACTGGCTCCAAAGATTGCATCTGCTCGGCCAAGTGCTGACAGGCACGAGAACTTGAACCAGAGGACATGCACTTTAAGGTGTAAAAGGATATGCTAAAAGAAGGTGGGCAGGCCGAGTTTTTTACACCGAGAGTGGTGGAAGTCGAGAATGTACTGCCTAGGATAGTGGTGGGGTCAGATACAATATAGATATTCAAAGTGCTCTTAGGTAGGCATGTGAATATACAAGGAATGTAGGCAAAATGGTATTGTGCAGCAAGAATATTAATTTAGTTGGGGATTGGATTATTAATTTAATTCATTTGCCTCAATATTGTGGATTAAAGTGCCCATTCTTGTGCTGGACTGTTCTATCTTCTATGTTCTTTGTTGTTTATAACACATCAACAACAAAGACCATGCAGCAGGAATAGTTCCAACAGGAGTTACACAGGGAAACTTCTGCAGGGATTATCACCTTTTTGTGGTGGAAATGCTTGTGGGCCCTTGAGTTCCGGAGAGTGTTGTCGCCTGGCACTTAACACCTGGTAGGGTCACTCATGGTGGAAGGTCAAGGAAGAGGTTCTAGACAAAGAGTGATCCAACCAAGACCTGAGCAGTGGAGCTGGTGGAAGATGAAGGTGGAGGAAGGCTGAGGCAGTGAAGGGTCCCCAGTCATCTTGCATGACTTGCACTGGACCCTGACTCAGATCTGTCGAGATCTGTGTGGTGACTGCCCGTGCATCAGCCTCGCCGCGTTAAACAAAGTCACTCACAGGCATTCTGCATGAAAGGAATGCACCTTAACGTCATGCAGCCAATCCCTTAGGAGAATGCCACACTCACTTGAGAAATCACACTACCACTGCTACACAATGAAACTTCAAAAGGCAGCTCTGTAGAACTCTAAATGGCGCTTTTGATCTTAAGGTGATCCACAAATTTGTTTCTATCAAAATCTGCTCCCATCTGCTGGGATCCCATGTCAGTATTTCAGGAAACCTTGTCTGACGTACCTGCTGAATCATTAAAATCAGTTTCATCGGAGCAGGTTGTTCATTTTTCACTTTGTTTTTTTTTGGAGATACAGCATATTAAGTGTGCTTCCAGCCCAGTGAACACGCGCCACCTGATTATACCCATGTGACTTACTAATCCTCGTGCCTTTGGGTTGCGAGAGGAAACCGGAGCACCCACGTACAAACTCCTTACAGGCAATGGCAGAAATTGACCCCAGGTCACTGGCACTATAATAGCATTAACTAACTGCCGTGCTACGGTGCCACCCTTTGCTATATGTGGACTGGCTGCTGCTCAGAGTCACAGAGAGAGAGAGAGAACACCAAAGCAGGCCATTCAGCCCATCAAACACCCGCTAACACAAATCCAACACTAATTTTATTTTTCCCCCACTTTCCCATAAACTCCATTCACCTAAAAATTTGGAAGTCAATTTAGCAATCAACCCGCAGTTAGAGTCATAAAGTCATAGAGCACGACAGCAGAGAAACAGGCCAGTTGGCCCATTAAAATCCATACAAACTGTTGTTCTGCCAAGTCCCATCAACTTTTGTGGATCTGGAAGGGAACTGGAATACCTGGTGAAGGATCGTGCAGTTAGAGGAAGAACTTGCGAACTCCACACAGACAGCACCAGAGGTCAGGCTTGCACCTGGGGTTACATAGAAACACAGAAAACCTACAGCACAATACAGGCCCTTCAGCCCACAAAGTTGTGCTGAACATGTCCCTACCTTAGAAATTACTAGGCTTACCCATAGCCCTCTATTTTTCTAAGCTCCATGTACCTATCCAAAAGACTCTTAAAAGACCCTATCGTATCCACCTCCACTACCGTCACCAACAGCCCATTCCACGTACTCACCACTCTCTGCGTAAAAAACTTACCCCTGACATCTCTGTACCTACTCCTCAGCACCTTAAACCTGTGCCCTCTTGTGGCAACCATTTCAGCCCTGGGAAAAAACCTCTGACTATCCACACAATCAATGCCTCTCATCATCTTGTACACCTCTATCAGGTCACCTCTCATCCTCCGTCGCTCCAAGGAGAAAAGGCCGAGTCCACTTAACTCGTTTTCAAAAGGCATGCTCGCCAATCCAGGCAATATCCTTGTAAATCTCCTCTGCACCCTTTCTATAGTTTCCACATCCTATGATTGTCAGATCTGTGAGGCAGTTGCTCTAACAGCTGTGCTGCCTGTATGTTACAATGGAATCCTGCATTATAATGTTAGCATTGGTGAAAGAAGAACACATTGGCTACCTGGTGCACTGACAGGCTGCATCACTGTCTGGTACTGGGGGGGGGGAGTGCTGCATAGGACCAAAAGAAGCTGCAGCAGGTTGTAAATATAGTCAGCTCCATCTTGGGTACTAGTCTATAAACTGCTCAGGACATCTTCAAGAAGCAGTGTCTCAGAAAGTCAGTGTCCATTATTAAGGACCTCCAGCACCCAGGGCATGCCCTTTTCTCACTGTTACCATCAGGAAGGAGGTACAGAAGCCTGAAGGCACACACTCAGCGAGTCAGGAACAGCTTCTCCCCCTCTGCCATCTGGACATTGAACCCTTGGACACTACCTCACTGTTTTTAATATATAGTATTTCTGTTTTTTTGCATGATTTTTAATCTATTCAATATACGTATACTGTAATTGATTTATTTATTATTATTATTATCATTTTATTTTGGTTTTTTTCCTTCTATATTATGTATTGCATTGAACTGCTTCTGCTAATTTAACAAATTTCATGTCGCATGCCAGTGATAATAAACCTGATTCTGATTCTGATTCTGATCGAGTGGGTGCAGATACACCCAGCCCTGAGACACCAGGCAAGGTCAACAAGTGGTTTATTGATCATTACAGATTGTCTCTTGGGTGCTTCCCACTCCCTCCCCTCTTCCTTCCCCTTTTCCCAACCATGATTCCCCGCTCCCTGCTCCCTTCCCACTCTCAGTCCACAGTAGAGACCCAGATCAGAATCAGGTTATCATCACTCACATATATCATGAAATCTGTTTTTTTTTGAGACAGCAGTACAGTGCAGTGCATAAAATTACTACTGTACTGTGCAGAAGTCTTAGGCACCTTTGCTACATAAATGTCCATGTACTGTGTACGCACAAGTGCATAAAACTTGCTTGCAGCAGTATCACGAGCACACAACATCACTCACAAGAAAAACATCAAATACATATAAAGTATACACAAGAAAAAACACAATTATAACCCTATCTGAGTGTAAAGTGATCAGAGTGGTCAATGTGTTGCTAACTATCGTGGTGATTAGGGTTGGGCAGATTGTTTCAAGAACCGAATACGGTAGTTAAAAGGAAGTAGCTGTTCTTGATCTTAATGGTGTAGGATTTTAGGCTTCTGGTCCGCCTGCCCAAAGGTAGCTATGAGAGGAAGTCATGGTGGGAATCTTTAATGATGGATGTTGCCCCCTTGGGCAGCGTATTAGCGTACCAGTTAGTATAATGCTTTACAGTGTCAACAAATGTGGTTCAATTCCTGCAGCTGTCTATAAGGAGCTTTTATGGTCTCCCTGTGACTGTGTGGGTTTTCTCCGGGTGTTCCAGTTTCCTCTCACAGTCCACAGACGCACGGGTTGGTAAGTTGTGGGCATAGTATTTCGGTGCCCTCAGACATTGCTAGTCTTTGATACCGTCTGTTTCGATATGTCAACGTACATGTGACAAGTAGAGTTAACCTCACCTAATCTAGATGCTACCAATAGAGTGCCTCTGACGGATTGGGCAGAGTTCACTACTCTTTGTAGAAAATGGTTAAGGTGGATTTAAAAATCACAGCTGGGGAGCTTAGTAAGCATTATATTACTCAGCTGTCTGAGGAAGGGGCTGGTGTGTCGGGTTACTGGCTGCAGATCAGGGTCTGCATCACACCCACCTGCTCTCTGGTGCCCCCTGGTGGAAGGTGAGCATGGTGCCCACTTGTGAACTGGGTCAGAGTCAGGTTCAGAATCAGGCTTCTTATCACTGACATCTGTTGTGAAATTTGTTCTTTTGTGACAGCAGTTCAGTGCAATACATTAAAAATTACTTTAAGTTGCAGTAATAAATAGTTTTAAAATAAGTAGTGTGAGAACAGAACAAAATAATAGAATTCATGGGTTCATGGACTATTCAGAAATCAGATGGTAGAGGGGAAGAAGCTGTTCTCAAAATGCTGAATGTGTGTCTTCAAGCTCCTGTACCTCATCCCTGATGAGGGTAATGAGAAAGTCTACTTCTCATTACATCTACTGATGTAAGCCATCTTCTTGAGACATCGCCTCTTGAAATTGTCCTCATTGCTGGGGAGGTGGTGCCCATGATGGAGCTGACTGAGTTTGCAGCTTTTTACGATCCTGTGAACTGGTGCCCTCGTACCAGGCAGTGAAGCAACCGGTCAGCTTGCTCTCCATGTCGAGTCTGTAAAAATTTGCCAGAGTCCTTTTCTGACACACAAAACCAGGTCTATTCCAAGTTCAGAGTAAATATATTATCAAAGTCCCCATATAAATCCCTGGGATTTGTTGTCTTGCAGGCATTGTCAGCAAATCCAAGAACCACAATAAAATCAATGAAAGACCACACCCAACAGGGTGACAAACAAATGTGTAAACAACAACAAATTGTGCAGATACAGAAGAAATTGAAGTAATAATAATAATTAAATAAGCAATAAATATTGAGAACCTGAGATGAAGAGTCCTAGAAAGTGTATCAACAGGTTGTGGGATCGGTTCAGTGATGGCAAGTGAAGGTGAGTGAAGTTACGTAAATTTATCCCCACTGGTTTAACAGCCTGATGGCTCAGTGGGGTGGGGGAGGGTAATAATTGATCCTAAACCTGGTGCTGTGAGTCCTGAGGCTTCTCTACCTTCCTCCTGATGCTAGCAACGAGAAGACAGCATGGTCTGGCACGACCTGACATGCATTGTGCAATCTGTTTTTACAAGAGTGCAAAGCATAAAAATTAATGTAAGTTACAAACCAAGATAAATAGTGCTAAAGGCAAAGAACGAGATAGTGTTTATGGCTTCCAGCGAGGATCTTCATGTTCCACACGCAGTTAGTTCCCAGCTTGGTCAACAACAAAGCGACAGCAACAAGCTCAAAACCGCAGCACGGCAAGATGTTGTTCAGTTATGGGAGACTCATATTGAAAACCTGGATCCAGATGCTATGTCACTTCCAACAGTTGTATTAGCCTCCTCACCATCGAGGAGATCTTCAAGAGATGATACCTCAAAAAGACAGCATCTGTCATCACCGACACATCGCTACCATCAGTGAGGAGGTACACGAGCCTGAAGACACACATTCAACATTTCAGTAACGGGTTCTTCACCTCTGCCATCTCTGAACAGTCCATGAACCCATGAACACTACCTCATTATTTTTCTCTCTTTTTACATTATTTTAATTTTTATGCATGTTTCTCATTGTAATTTATAGTATATGTTATACATTGCACAGTACTGCTGCCACAAAACAACAATTTTCAAGGACATATTATATGTCCATGATAATGAACCTGATCCTGAAGCTGATTTGACACAGTTCCTCAGGAGAGGGCGATAAAGCTCATTTATGTATCAGCACCAGGCACAGAGGAATGGCCAGCAGATGGCGCCATGAGATTACCCTAGCAATCAGCACATGCAGATTCAGCCTCTGTAGTCAGTGTAACAATTTCAACTTTCAAAGTACGGTAAATTTATTATCAAGGTACATATATGTCTTACGTATACGTGCACACAAAGTTGTCAAGAATAGTGGGAAACTGGAAGACTGGGAAAACTTTAAAAAGCAACAAAGTACCACTGAGCAATCAATAAACAAAGGGAGGTTAGATTATGAAAATAAACTAGCACAAAACATAAAAACAGATAGTAAAAGTTTTTATAATTACATAAAGCAGTAAAGGGTGGCTAGGTCCCTTAGAGGATGAGAAGGGAGTATTGATATTGGGTAATGAGGAAATGACCAAGGCTTTGAATGATTATTTTGAGTCGGTCGTCACTGTGGAGGATGCGTCTAACATGCCAAAGAGGGATGTTATGGATGTGTTGGTAGGTGAGGACCTCGATAGAATAGCTATCACTGAAGAGGTAGTGATTAGCAAACTCGTGGGCACAGGAATGCATCCCAGGCTACTGCCAGAAGAGGCAGAAGTTATAGTGGAGGTTTTAGTGATGATTTACCAAAATTCTATGGACTCTGGCTACGTCCCGGCAGATTGGAAGAAAGCGAATGTCATGCCACCATTCAAAAAAGATGTAGACAAAAGGCAGGTAACTATAGGCCAGTTAGTTTAACATGGGAAAATGCTTGAAGCTATCATTGATAGAAGAAATAGCGAGGCATCTGGAAAGAACTGGATCCATCAGGCAGATGCAGCCTGGATTTAGCAAAGGAAGTCCTGTTTGAAAAACTCACTGGAGTTCTTTGAGGATGGAGTGGATAGAGGGAAGCAGATGGGTGTTACTTGTTTGGGTTTTCAGAAGATGTTTGATAAGGTGCCACGTATAAGACTTATCCATAAGATAAGGATGCATAGAGTTGCGGGTGATGTATTAGAATGGATAGAGGATTGGTTAACAAATAGAAAGCAGAGAGTTGAGATACATGGGTGTTACTCTGCTTGGCAATCAGTGATGAGGGGCCCATAACTGTTCACAATGTACATTAACAATCTGGAAGAGGGGACTGAGTGTAATGTATCTAAGTTTGACGATACTAAATTGAGTGGGAAAGCAAATTGTGCAAAAAATACAATGCATTTGCAGAGAGATATAGATAGGTTAAGTGAGTGAGCAAGGGTCTGGCAGATGGAGTACATTGTTGGTAAATACGAGGTCATCCACTTCGGAAGGAAAAATGGAAGAGCAGATTATTATTTAAATGGTAAAGTAATTGCAGCATGCTACTGTGCAGAGGGATTTGGGAGTGTTTGTGCATGAATCACAAAAGGTTGTTTTACAGGTGTAGCAGGCTATCAAGAAGGTAAATTGTCATATGCAACACACACAGACTGCTGGTGGAACGCAGCAGACCAGGCAGCATCTATAGAGAGAAGCACTGTCGACGTTTCGGGCCGAGACCCTTCGTCAGGACTAACTGAAAGGAGAGATAGTAAGAGATTTGAAAGTAGGAGGGGGAGGGGAAAATGCAAAATGATAGAAGAAGACCAGAGAGGGTGGGGTGAAGCTGAGAACTGGAAAGGTGATTGGCAGAGGGGATACAGAACTGGAGAAGGGAAAGGATCATGGGATGGGAGGCCTTGGGAGAAAGAAAGGGGGAGGGGGGAGCACCAAAGGGAGATGGAGAACAGGCAGAGTGATGGGCAGAAAGAGAGGAAAAGAAAGGAGGGGGAATAAAAGCTAAATATATCAAGGATAGGGTAAGAAGGGGAGGAGGGGCATTAATGGAAGTTAGAGAAGTGAATGTTCATGCCATCAGGTTGGAGGCTACCCAGCTGGTATATAAGGTGTTGTTCCTCCAACCTGAGTGTGGCTTCATCTTGACAGTAGAGGAGGCCATGGATAGACATATCAGAATGGGAATGGGACGTGGAACTAAAATGTGTGGCCACTGGGAGATCCTGCTTTCTCTGGTGGACGGAGCGTAGGTGTTCAGCGAAACAGTCTCCCAGTCTGCGTCGGGTCTCACCAATATATAAAAGGCCACACCGGGAGCACCGGACACAGTATACCACACCAGCTGACTCACAGGTGAAGTGTCGCCTCACCTGGAAGGACTGTCTGGGGCCCTGAATGGTGGTGAGGGAGGAAGTGTAAGGGCAGGTGTAGCACTTGTTCCGCTTGCAAGGATAAGTGCCAGGAGGGAGATCGGTGGGAAGGGATGGGGGGGATGAATGGACAAGGGAGTCGCATAGGGAGCGATCCCGGATGGTGGACCAGTGCCAACTGAAGGCCACATTTCCCTATTTGGATAACATCACCATCTGTGGTCACCACTGGCAGGATCACAACACTAACCTCCAACGATTTTTCCAAGCGGCTACGGCTCTTAACCATACCTATAACAGGGACAAGTGTGTGTTTGGAACCACCCGACTTGCTCTTCTTGGGTATGTCGTGGAGAACGGGGTCATTGGCCCTGACCCCGACTGTATGTGCCCCCTGTTGGAACTCCCTCTTCCCACCACCCTCAGAGCCCTCAAATGGTGCCTGGGCTTCTTTTCCTATTACGCCCAATGGGTCCCTCACTACGCAGACAAGGCCCACCCCCTGGTCAAGTCCACTGCATTTCCCCTCTCTGCTGAGGCCCGTGCGGCCTTCAGCCACATTAAAGGGGACATTGCCAAAGCAACGATGCATGTGGTGGACGAAACCATTCCCTTTCAAGTAGAGAGTGATGCCTCCGACTTCATGCTGGTTGCTACCCTCAATCAAGCAGGAAGGCCAGTAGCATTCTTCTCTCGTACCCTTCAAGGCCCTGAAATTCGGTACTCCGCATTGGAGAAAGATGCCCAGGCCATAGTGGAAGCTATTAGGCACTGGAGGCACTATCTTGCAGGCAAAAATTCATCTTGCTGACCGACCAGCGCTCAGCTGCGTTCATGTTCAGCAACCAACAGCGGGGCAAAATCAAAAATGATAAAATTTTGCGGTGGAGAATCAAACTCTCCACCTACAACTATGATATCCTGTACCGGCCTGGAAGGCTCAATGAGCCCCCTGATGCCCTATCCCGGGGAGCGTGTGCCAGTGCACAGCTCGACCAGCTATACACCCTCCATGCACATCTTTGCCACCAGGGGGTCACCCAATTTTACCATTTCGTGAAAGCCCGGAACCTACCTTACTCCCTTGAGGAAATCAGGACGATGACCAGGGACTGCCAAGTCTGCGCTGAGTGCAAACCGCATTTCTACCATCCTGAAAAGGCGCAACTTATCAAAGCCACCCGCCCCTTTGAGCGACTGAGTGTCGACTTTAAGGGCCCCCTTCCCTCCACCGACCGCAATGTCCGCTTTCTCAACATAATTGACGAGTATTCGCGGTTTCCCTTTGCAATCCCCTGCCCCGACACCACTGCCACATCCGTCATAAAAGCCCTGCGCCAGCTCTTCACTCTGTTCGGATATCCCTGCTATGTCCACAGTGATAGAGGGTCCTCCTTTATGAGTGACGAGCTGTGCCAGTACCTGCTGGCTAGGGGCATTGCTACTAGTAGGACCACGAGCTATAATCCCCGGGGAAATGGACAGGTGGAGAGGGAGAATGCCACAGTGTGGAAGACAACACTCTTAGCTCTTAGGTCAAAGGGATTGCCGGTCTCTCGCTGGCAGGAAGTCCTCCCCGAGGCACTCCACTCCATCCGCTCCCTGTAATGTACGTCCACCAATACCACCCCTCATGAGCGCCTCTTTTCTTTTCCCAGGAAGTCTGCCACTGGGACCACCCTACCAGCTTGGCTGACATCCCCAGGGCCAGTGCTGCTCCGGAAACATGCGCGGAGCAATAAATACTCCCCGATGGTCGAGAGGGTTCACATACTTCATGCGAACCCCCAGTATGCTTACGTGGTCTTACCTGATGGGCGGGAGGACACGGTCTCCGTCCGCGACCTGGCGCCCACAGGAGCACCAGACCCCTACCCCGAACACTCCACGGTGACTATGAACCCTGTATCCACCAATGTATATATATATATATATATATATATATACCCACGAGACCCCGCACACACTCTCCTCTCAGCCGAGGCCTGCGCGCACACCAAGCCCTACGCAGACTCCTCACGACACTCCCATACCGGGCGCCTTGCACACGCATGACGGATTACTGACGCCTAATGGGCTGACACCTCAAGTCAGGCCAGAGCCAGCACAACCACCGTCACCGGTGCTACGTAGATCGCAGCGACAGATTCGACCGCCTGATAGACTTAACCTGTAAATATACTTGTAAGAAACTTCGCCCCATGGGGACTCTCTTTTAAAACAAAGGGTGAATGTGGTGAACTACATATACCTGTCTGGACACGCCCCCTGCTGACTGCTCCTGTGGCTCCTCCCACAGACCCCGGTATAAAGGCGGTTGGAGGCACTGCTCCTCCCTCAGTCTCCAGGATGTTGTGTGGTGGTCTCTTGCTGCTAATCGTGGTCTCTTGCAGCTAATAAAAGCCCATCATTCACCTCCCGTCTCCGAGAATTATTGATGGTGCATCAATAGGTGAGGACAAGGGGAACCCTATCCCGAGTGGGGTGGTGGGCAGGTGGGGTGAGGGTAGATGTGCGGGAAATGGGAGAGATGCGTTTGAGAGCAGAGTTGATGGTGGAAGAAGGGAAGCCCCTTTGTTTAAAAAAGGAAGACATCTCCTTCATCCTGGAATGAAAAGCCTCATCCTGAGAGCAGATGCGGCGGAGATGGAGGAATTGTGAGAAGGGGGTAGCATTTTTGCAAGGGACAGGGTGGGAAGAGGAATAGTCCAGGTAGCTGTGAGAGTCTGTAGGCTTATAGTAGATATCAGTAGATAAGCCGTCTCCAGAGATGGAAACAGAAAGATCAAGAAAGGGGAGAGAGGTGGCAGAAATAGACCAGGTAAATTTGAGGGCAGGGTGAAAGTTGGAGGCAAAGTTAATGAAGTCAACGAGCTCAGCACGCGTGCAGGAGGCAGCGCCAATGCAGTCATCGATGTAGTGAAGGAAAAGAGGGGGACGGATACCAGTATAGACTTGGAACATGGACTGTTCCACAAAGCCAACAAAAAGGCAGGCATAACTGGGACCCATGTGGGTGCCCATGGCTACACCTTTGGTTTGGAGGAAGTGGGAGGAGCCAAAGGAGAAATTATTGAGAGTAAGAACTAATTCCGCTAGATGGAGGAGAGTGGTGGTGGAGGGGAATTGGTTAGGTCTGGAATCCAAAAAGAAACGGAAAGCTTCGAGACCTTCTTGGTGGGGGATGGAGGTATATAGCGACTGGACGTCCATGGTGAAAATAAGGCGGTGGGGACCAGGGAACTTAAAATCATTGAAAAATTCAAAGTGTGAGAAGTGTCACGAACATAGGTGGGAAGGGATTGAACAAGGAGGGATAAAACAGTGTCAAGGTATGCAGAAATGAGTTCAGTGGGGCAGGAGTAAGCTGAGACAATGGGTCTACCTGGACAGGCAGGTTTGTGGATCTTGGACGTATTGTCGTATGATTAGGTTAGAGTTAAATTGGGTTTGTCAGGGGCGATGTGTCTCAAAGGGCCAGAAGGGCCGACTCTGCTGTATCACAAAATAAATTAAAAATAAATAAGGAGGGGTGGGGAAGAGGGATGATAAAAGTGAACAAAGAGAAAAGAAACTGGAATAACCCAGCACTCATCGGCATCAGCCAAACCAACCGCTGAAATACTGGGAGATATAGGTTTTAAGGTGATAGGGAGAAAGATATAAGGAGGTGTGAGGGGCTGGGTAGCAAGGCTTTTTACACAGAGAGGAATAGGTGCCTGGAGCCAGCTGTCAGGGTTAGTAATGAAGGCAGATATGATAGTGGTGCTTACAAAATGTTTAACCAAGTATATCAAGCATGCATTGAAGGTGAGAGGGTGTAGATTCAAGGGGGACGTGAAGGGTAAGATTTTTAGTCAGAGAGTGGTTGATGCCTGGAATGCGTCGCCTGGTATGGGGGTAGAGGCAAATACATTAGAGGCTTTTAAGAGAATTTTACATAGGCACATGGATATGAGGAAGATGGAAGGATATGGACATTGTGTATGTAGGATGGATTAGCGTTTGGGTGTCTTTGATTTGCTTTTTAACTGATTTGGCTCAATATTGTGGGCCGAAGGGCCTGTTCCTGTGCTGTACTGTTCTATGTTCTACATGGGTATACAGGGATTGGAGGGATATAGATTATGGTTAGGCAGGTAGGTTAAATTTAATTTGTCATCATGGTTGGCCCAGGCATTGTGGATGAAGGGCCTGTTTCTGTAATATCCTGCTTCATATGAAGTAGGAGCAGGAGACGGCCATCTGCCCTTTCAAGCCTGCTCCACTGTTCAATAAGATTGTGGCTGATCTGACCGTGGACACCATTCCGTCTACCTGCCTTTTCCCCACAACCCTTAATCCCCCTGCTATGCAGGAATCCAAGTGTGTCTTAAAAATCTGTAATGAGCGATCTACTGCATCCCTGGGCAGAGAATTCCACAGATACACTGCTCTCTGGGAAAAGCAATTCCTCCTCATCTGCAGCTGAAATTCACTCTGCTGAATCTTGAGCAAAGTCCCCTAGTTCCAGTAAGTGGGAATAAGTTCAAAAGATGATCGGGAAAAGACTAACAATAATCTGTGTAAGTTTCCACAGTTGTTAATGTCCTCTGGAGAAGTCCTGCTGGCATGTTTTGTTAACTCCTTTCTCTCTGAAATAAGCTTCTCTGACTAACAAACTTTCTACCAACTACTCAATTTCATTCGTACAAAAAAGCTGGATGAACTCAGCAGGTCGGGCAGCATCCGTTGAAATGAGCAGTCAACGTTTCGGGTCAAGACCCTTCGTCAGGACTAAAGAAGGAGTGGGTAGGAGCACTATAAAGAAGGTGGGGGGAGGGTGGAAAACCAATCAGAGGAGAGATCAAGGGGTGAAGGAGGGGATAGGCAGGAGAGGTGAAGAAGGAATCTAAAGGGAAAGCACTATGGGTAGTAGAAGGCAGAGTCGTGAGAGGTGATAGGCAGCTAGAAGAGGAGACAGAGTGAAGGTGGAATGGGGGAAGGGAGAGGGAGGGAATTACTGGAAGTTGGAGAATTTGATGTTCATACCTCATACTCATAGTTCATACTCCAACTTCCGGTAATTCCCTCCCTCTCCTTTCCCCATCCCACCTTCACTCTGTCTCCTCTTCTAGCTGCCTATCACCTCTCATGACTCTGCCTTCTTCTACTACCGATAGTGCTTTCCCCTTACATTCCTTCTTCACCTCTCCTGCCTATCCCCTCCCCCAACCCTTGATCTCTCCTCTGATTGGTTTTCCACCCTCCCCCCCCACCTTCTTTATAGCACCCTGCCCCCTCCTTCTTCAGTCCTGACGAAGGGTCTCGGCCCGAAACGTTGACTGCTCATTTCAACGGATGCTGCCCGACCTGCTGAGTTCATCCAGCTTGTTTGTACGTCTTGATTTGACCACAGCATCTGCAGTGCACTTTGTGTTTACTACTCGATTTCACTCTCCTCAACAATGAACTGATTCCACAAACTTTTCTTGACCTACTTTCAAGGACTCTACAATTGATGATATCTGTACCATTTAGTTAGTTAGTTAGTTAGTTATTCGTGCAATTTGTCTTCTGTTGCACATTGGTTATTTGATAGTCTTTGGTTATGTATAGTTTCTCATAAATTCTATTGCATTCCTTTATTTTCCTGTAAATGCCTACAAGGAAATGAATCACAAAGTAGAATTCACTGACATATATGTACTTGGTTAGTAAATTTACTTTGAGTTTTGAATTAGATAATGCCTTCTCCTATGCCCATATTAATTCTGTACTCCAAAGCTGTCTGAAATAGCCAAGTGCCTGCCAAGCACCCTCTGCAAAGACAAAAATGAAGTCTACCCACCCAGCCTTGAAATTACCAAATTTCCCCACTGTCAAGAGCCTTGAAAAGGGTTCATCATTGACCCAGAAACCCAACTGGACCAGCCTCATACAGCAACACATCAGAGGTTACATGCTCGGAATCAGAATTAGGTTTAGTACCACTCTCCTATATGACATGAAACTTATTGTTTTATGACAGCAGTAGAGAATGTTGTGACTGCCATCGAAGTTACTGGAGGAACACTGAAGCGGGTGGATATTGAAGTCTTTATTCAGTAAAACAAGTAGGCATCATAATTGAGTCACACCATTCACAGCCACAGGTAATTCAGTAGTCAATACTGCTATAAGATCAATTACAGATGGCATAGGCTGAGTCTATAGAGGGAAGGCTGGTTTCCTTGATGTGCTGAGCTGTGCCCACAGCTATACAGTTTTGTGCATTCATAGCTTCATGGACCATTCTGAAATTTGATGGCAGAGAGGAAAACGCTGTTCTTGAGTAATTGAGTTTTTTCAGGTTCCTCCCTGATGGTAGAAATGAGAAAAGGGCAAGTCCTGGATGGTGAACCTCCCTAATGGTGGAAACTGTCATGAGGCACTGCCTTTTGAAGATATCCTTGATGATGAGGAGAGTGCTGCCTGAGTCTACAACTGTGTGACCACCATTATGGCAGAAAACCAGGCCAGCACAGATGAGATGGGCCTGCTTCTGTGCGCAATGACTCTGAATATTCAGTCTTTCCCAGGGTAAGGGACTCCAAACATTGAACAAAGAACATAGACATAGAAATCTACAGCACATTACAGGCCCTTTGGCCCACAATGTTGTGCCGATCATGTAACCTACTCTAGAAACTGCCTAGAATTTCTTTACTGCATAGCCCTCTACTTTTCTAAGCTACATGTATCTATCTAAGAGTCTCTTAAAAGACTGTATCGTATCTGCTTCCACCACCGTCTCCGGCAGTGCATCCACGCACCCACCACTCTCTGTGTGAAAAACGTATCCTTGACATCCCCTTGGTACCTACTTACAAGCACCTTAAAGCTATGCCCCCTTATGTTAGCCATTTTAGCCCTGGGAAAAAGCCTCTTACTATCCACACCAACAATGCCTCTCATCATCTTATACACCTCCATTAGGTCGCTTCTCATCCTCCGTTGCTCCAAGGTGAAAAGGCCAAGATCACTCAACCTATTCTCATAAGGTACGCCTTCCAATCCAGGCAACATCCTTGTAAATCTCCTCTGCACTCTCTCTATAGTATCCACATCCTTCCTATAATGAGGTGACCAGAACTGAGCATAGTACTCCACTCCAAGTGGGGTCTGACCAGGGTCCTATATAGCTGTAACATTACCTCTCGGCTCTTGAACTCAATCCCACAGATGATGATTGCCAACACACCATACACCTTCTTAATAACACTGTCAACCTGTGGTGCAGCTTTGAGTGTCCTATGGACACAGACCCCAAGATCTCTCAGATCTGCTGAGAGCCTTACCATTAATATTATATTCTGTTTTCAAATTTGACCTACCAAAACTTCACACTTATCTGGGTTGAACTCCATCTGCCACTTCTCAGCCCAGCTCTGCATCCTATCAATGTCCCGCTGTAACCTCTGACAGCCCTTCACACTATCCACAACACCCCCAACCTTTGTGTCATCAGCAAACTTACTAATCCATCCCTCTACTTCTTCAAACAGTTCATTTATGAAAATCACAAAGAACAGGGGTCCCAGAACAGATCCCTGCGGAACACCGACCTCCACGCAGAACACAAACCATCTGCAACCACCTTTTGCCTTCTGTGGGCAAGCTAATTTTGGATCCACAAAGCAAGGTCCCCTTGGATCCAATGCTTCCTTACTTTCTGAAGGAGCCTTGCATGTGGTACCTTATCAAATGCCTTACTGAAATCCATTTACATTACATCCACTGCTCTACCTTATTCAATGTGTTTTGTTATATCCTTAAAGAATTCAATCAGGCTCGTAAGGCACGACCTGCCTTTGGCAAAACCATGCTGATTATCCCTAATCAGATTATATCTCTCCAAATGCTCATAAATCCTGCCTCTCAGGATCTTCTCCAAAAACTTGCTCACCACTGAAGTCATACTCACTGGTGTATAATTTCCTGAATTATCTCTACTCCTTTTCTTGAATAAGGCAACAACATTTGCAACCCTCCAATCCTCCGGTACTCTCGCGTCCCTATTAATGATGCAATGATGATCGCAAGACACTTAGCAATCTCCTCCCTCACTTCCACAGAAGCCTCGGGTATACCTCATCTGGTCCCGGTGACTTATCTAACTTCATGCTTTTCAAATGCTCCAGCACATCCTCTTTATTAATGTCTATTTGCTCAAGCGTTTCAGCCCATTGTAAGTCATCCCCACAATTGCTAAGGTCTTTTTCCCTGGTGAATACTGAAGCAAAGTATTCATTCAGTACCTTGACTACCTCCTCCGACTCCATGCGCACGTTTCCACTATCACACCTGTTTGGTCCTATTCTCACATGGTTCATCCTCTTGCTTTTCCATACTTCACATTGTAGATTTCAATATGATTCTGCTGCTATTGGAACCTGTGATTTACAATTTTATGGTGTTTTCTCAGGTCGGTTGAGTGATCTGGTGCTTTGCTGTCTCTGAGTGTGGAGCCTGGAGGCCAAGAAGCCTGGAGATGGGATACAAGCTCATAACTGACTCCATTTCTCATTAATCTCACCGAATAAAGTATTGAGCAAGAGGCAAGTGGGTGTTCAGCGCTGTCTGACTGTATTTAAACAATCTCTTCTTCTCGCTTGCTGCTCCTGGAGGATGGTGCTAGAGCCTTGGTCTTGGGCAAGGTTTAATCGATGTGATTTGTGGATTAGACTCTGCAGTTCACATCATGACGTGTTTCTGGTTTCTGGTTGTTCCGTTTTCTACTGTTATGTTGTATGATTTTTAATTAGGGCCGCCTGCAGTCACCGAATGACGCAACACTAAAATGAAATGAGCTGTACATTCCTAGACTGTTCAATGACTGTAGTTTGATGTTTTATATTCTGAGTTTTTTGCCCATTGTACAATTAGTTCTTTTCTTTTTTGCGTTGGGTGCTTGATGTTTTCTTTGAATGGGTTCCAGGGTATTCCTTTGTTTCATGGCTGTCTGTAGGAAAATGAATCTCAGGGTTGTATACTGCATATATACTTTGATAATAAATGTACTTTGACTTTAAGGTGAGAGACGAAAGAAAGGAGAACTGATTTCCTTGCAGAGATGGTAGTGAGCATATGAAAACAACTGCCAGGAAAGTGGTGGAGGTGGATACAATTACAATATTTATAAGACATTTGCGTATGTACATTAATAAGAAAAGTTTAGTAGGAAATGGGCCATACGCAGGCAACAGGGATCTGCTTCAATAGTCATATTGGTTGGCAAGGATTAGATGGGTTGAAGGGCTTCAATGGTCATATTGGTTGGCAAGGATTAGATGGGTTGAAGGGCTTGTATCCATGCTCCACAATTCCATGATTCTTGGACTCAAGGTGTTAATGCGAAACTCAAGCTCCTAAGTCTGAGTAAAATAAACCAGGAAGAATTGAGGCACGAGTTGGCTGGTAGACTAAGAAAAAGTAATTCGAAGCTACACCCTACACAATCAATGGCAGACATCTAAAGAGTTCATAGATATTTCTGTTAAGGCCCATAAAAATATTCTTCAACTCTGACCATAGAAAGAAATATTAGATCAAATGAAAATCATGTTACTGTAAAGGTTAATGAGCCTGAGGACTGAGAAATTTCAGAGTTACGCAAAACTGGGCAAAGTCATAGATAAAAAGTGTAAGTACATCATGAAAGAAAACCAGTGGGCAGAAAGTTTGTAAAAACTTGGAAAGGCATATAAAAACAGAAAACAATTAATGAATGTCTGTCTCTTAGAGACAGGAGAACTATAAAAAGAAATAAGGAAATAGAGAATCTACTAACAAATATTTGACATATACAATATATACAACATACACAAAATAAATATTTTGTGTCTATTTTTGAACATAGATCGTAGTACATAGACATAATACAGAGAAAATAGAACATATAACACAAACAGTCTTTGTGAGCGAAAACATAGAAAACATCCTGGAAATGTTGGAAAACCACAGATTCAGAAAAAAAAATGACTTGGAAAATATTATCCACAGTAAAACAAAAAGTTTTCAAGAAATTAATAGGACTGACAGGCAATAAATTTCCGGAACCTGACTGTCTGGAGTTTTCGATGAAGTGGTAATTAAGCTCAAAGTCCCATTAATTCTAGAGTGGTTCCACCAGATTGGAAGGTTGTAAATATAACACACCAGTTAAGAATGTAAATGGCTTGGTCTGAGAATATTAATAGGGGAGATGCTAGCTTCATTGACATTGATAAAAGGACACACAAATAAAAATGATATCACCTTCAAGCCATCCTCCTTCCTCTCCCTCTACCTTTTAATTCTGGTGTCTTCCTCCTTCCTTTCCAGTCCTGAAGAGGGGTCTCAACCCAAAATGTTGACTGTACTCTTGTCCATAGATGAGACCTGACCTGCTGAATTCCTCCTGCATTTTCTGTGTGTTGTTTTAGATTTCCAACATCTGCAGAATTTCTCTTGTTTAAAAATATGACAGAATTGACCAGAGTCAGCACAGAAACAGGCCCTTCAGTCCAACAGCTCCATGCTGATCACATTGCGAGATCCAATTCCCTGTGCTTGGCCCATACCCCCCGCCCCCCCCCGCCCCCATGTACTGCACATGGCTCTTAAATGTTACAATTTTACCCTCCTTGACCACTTCTTCTGGCAGCTCAATCAAGGAACTCACAATACTCTGGGTAAAAGAATTCTCTTTTAAATCTTTTCTCCCTTATCATGTTTAAGAGCTCTCTGGTTTCAGGTTCCCCATCCTGGTGAAAAGATTAAGACTATTCACCTTCTGCACAGCCCTCATAATCTTATAAACTTCTATGTGATCACGCCTCAATCTCCTGCACTTCAGGGAATAAAGACCCAGCACTGCTAAACTCTCCCTATAGCTCAGATTCTCTGGTCCAGGCAGATCAGTTCTTCACCGCTTCCAGATTGACGATGTCTTTCCTATAACAGGGTGTGGTGAACTACATATACCTGTCTGGACTGCTCCTGTGGTTCCTCCCACAGACCCCTGCTGACTGCTCCTGTGGCTCCTCCCACAGACCCCTGCTGACTGCTCCTGTGGCTCCTCCCACAGACCTCTGTATAAAGGCGATTGAGGCCTGAGCCCGGCCTCATTCTCCAGGATGTAGTGTTGTTCATTCTTCCAGTCAATAAAAGCCGATATCTCGTTTCTTACGTCTCAGAGTGAGTTATTGATGGTGCATCACAGGGTATCCAAAACTAAATACAATACTCCCTCACACTCATTGCTACCCCAAGAAGGTGTCTGCGAGTGACAGTCTAACTCTCTCTCACTCACTGCTCCTGAGGGAAGGTCCCTACATTCAATTGGTCTCTCTCTCTCTCCCTTGATGCTGTCGGAGGATTTTGCTGAAGTTCTGGGTCAGTGGTTTATGATTTGGACTGCAGTTCATGGTTCTTTCTCTGTTGCTATTTTAAGAAAATTTGAATCAGGGTGGCCTGCAGCTAATGAACACTGAGTTGAACTGTGTTTTACTTTGTGTTTTTGCTCGTTATTTCTAGTTGCTGTTTGGTTTTTTTTTGTGCGTGGAGGGGGGTTTAATGTTCTTGTTACCGTTTGCGTTGTTTGGTAGAAAATATTCTACCAAAGTGCATGACCAAACAGTTCCCGACACTATTTTCTATCTGCCACTTTTTTGTCAATTCTCCGAATCTAAGTCCTTCAGCAGATTTGCTGCTTCCTCAGCACTACCTGCCCTTCAAAGCCATCAATTCTGTCATCCAAATCATTGACATATAACTTGAAAAAAAGTTATATGACCCCTGTGGAACACCACTAGCCATGGGCAGCCAACCAGAAAATTACCCCTTTATTTCCACTCTTTGCCTCCTGCTAGTCAGCCCATCTTCTATCCATGCTAGTATCCTTCCTGCAATACCATGGGCTGTTATTGGTCAGGGCATGTGGGGATACAGGGAGAAGGCAGGAGATTGAGGCTTAGAGGAAAATTGGATCAGCCATGATGAAGTGGTGGAGCAGACTAATTTCTGTTCCCGTATCTTATGGTCTTATCATGTTTAGCAGCCTAATGTGTAGTACCTTGTCAAAAGCCTTCTGAAAATACAAGTAAACAACAGCCACTGCCTCTCCTTTGTCTATCCTTCCTGTTATTTCCTTAAAGAATTCCAACAGCTTTATCAGACAAGATTCCCTTAAGTAAACCATGATGACATTGGCCCATTTTATCATGTGTCTCCAGGTACCCTGTAAACTCATCCTCCATAATGGACTCCTATATCTTTCCAATCACTGAAGTTAGGCTAACTGGCCTATAATTTCCTTTCTTTTGTCCCTCTCGCTTCTTAATGAGTAGAATGACATTTGCAGTTTTCCAGTACACTGGAAGCATTCCAGAAACTAGTGATTCTCGAAAGCTCGCTGCTACCGCCCTCAAAATCTTTTCAACTACCTCTTTTAGAACCCTAGAAGTAGTCAACCTCGCCCATCTAGCTTCAGACTTTTCAGCTTCCTAAGCACCTGCTTCTTAGTAACAGCAATGACTTCTGCCTTCTGACACTCTCGAGCTTCTGGCTGGAGTGTCCCATGGTCATACTCTTCCAGGGTATGCTAAACACCAGGTTCACCACTCTGTCTACTTGCATGGCCACTTTCAGTAATTTGTACTCCGAACCCCTCTGCTCCATAACCCTCCTCAGTGCCCTGTCATTCATAGTATAGGTCTGGCCTGACTGAAGGAACAACATGTGTCAAGGTGTCTATGGAAGAATGCTGCCGACTGGCACATTTCAGGCTGCTGGGATATGTGCTGAGGTATGCATTGAAATTTGGTACAGCCACTGCAAGGTCTCGGTATGGAAGGACTACGGTTTGGGGTTTTTTTTTCTGCTGGAGAGGGACGAGTTGGGTGAGGGGAGCAGGAGGGAGGCCCTCGACTGTTTTAGAGATATTATAGTATGTAATATAAAAACCGAGATTGCCACGTGAGGAGCAGCAGTGTTAGAAAGGTACATTGACCATGTACAGTATGTAAAAAATGGCATGTCATGAAATGTTTTATTCTTGTCAATAATTTTTTATTGTGAATAAACTTTATTTTACTGAAAAACTATGTGTCTGTTTAATTGCAATAATGCAGCATCACTGTTGCAATTTTCGACATCCCTCTGATTCAGCCATGCAGATTTTTTAAGATTAGTTTTATTTGTCACATATACGTTGAAAGATACAGTGAAATGTATTGTTGGCATCAAATTGAATTGGTGAAGTTTACACTGGGCAGCCCATAATGCTCACACAGCATCTCCTCAACCTACCGTTACACCTTTTCAATGTGGGGGGAAACTGGAGCACTCAGAGGAAACCCACGTGTCACAGGGAGAGCGTATACGGAGTGGTGAGGATCGAGCGGGTGCTGTAAAGCGTTGTGCTAACCATGCCACCCATACGGTTAGTTTGGAGACTCCAATTCAGTCTACCTGTTACCTATTAAAACCAAGATGAGGCCAACCTCAGGATGGAGGAACAAAAGCTTATATTCCATCTGGGTAATTTCCAACCTGATGGCATGAATATAGATTCTTTTACTTCTTCTCATCTTTCCTTCTCAGTCCTGAAGAAGGATCTTGGCCCAAAACATTAACTCTTTATTCATTTCCATAGATGCTACCTGTACTGCTGAGTTCCTCCAGCATTTTGTGTGTGTGTGTGTGTGTGTGTGTGTGTGTGTGTGTGTGTGTGTGTGTGTGTGTGTGTGTGTGTGTGTGTGTGTGTGTGTGTGTGTGTGTGTGTGTGTGTGTGTGTGTGATTTGCTTTCAATTTCTAGCATCTGCAGACTTTCTTGTGTTTGAGCTAGGAGAGCAGCTGTCTCACACTGCGAGACCGGGGTTCGATCCTGACCTCTGCTGATGTCTGTGTGGAGGTTCTCCCTGTGACCTTGTGCATTTCCTCTGGGTACCCTGGTTTCCTGGCACATCCCAAAGGTGTTTGATCGATTAGTCGGTCACTGATGGTTGCCCCCAGCCTGGGTGAGCGGCAGATCTGTTAATAAGAACGTGGCGAGAATTTTAATCAAAAGGGATTAGCATGCAGATGAGTGGGTGTGGTTTTCACGAAATCACTTCTAGGTTGTGTGCCTCTATCACTCTGTGACAGGAAGCAACACGCCACAGACTCAGCAGGGATTGTCAGGACTTGATGCACTCGACATGACAGTCCTGTTCCTTTAATTGCCAGATGGAATTAGTCCAAAACACCCTCATTCAGCTTCGGCAGTTACAGTAAATGCAAGTGCTACGTGTAGGATTTCCCGGCCAGAATGAAATAGACAATTAGTAATTGCAGTGCACAAAGTTCCTCTTCAAAAAACTAAAAAAAATGGGGGATTAACCCTACCCAATTTTAGGTTTTACTACTGGGCAGTCAACATAAGCTACCTTACATTTTGGTTATATTATATTAATCGTGATGACTGTCCGGTTTGGGTTTCTTCAGAAGTTAACTCTGTTAATAAATTTTCTATTATTTCTCTTCTCAGTTCTTCAATTCCTCTATCCTTAAGTAATTTAACTGATAATTATGTAGTTAAACATTCTTTGAGGATTTGGTTACAATTCAGAAAGTTCTTTGGGATATTTGGTTTATCACTCTATAGTCCCAATTTTTCTAATTATTTTTTTAAACCTTCTTTGACTGATGTAGTTTTTAAAGAGTGAAATAGACTAGGTATTAAATGTTTTCAGGATCTGTTTGTTAGAGATAGTCTTTCTTCATTTGATCAACTATCTATTAAATATAATCTTCGTAAAGCTCACTTTTTTAGATATTTACAAATTAGTGACTTCTTGTGTTCTCAACTTCATACATTTCCTAAGTGTCCAGATAAGAGTTTAATTGATACAATTTTTACTCTGAAACCATTTCATAACTCTGATATTTCTAATCTTTATAGTACGTTGTTGGCAATGAGAAACATTCCATTAGACAAAATTAAAAATCTCTGGGAACAAGATCTACAGATTTCAATTGATGAGGATACTTGGAATGAAATTTTTAAAGTTGTTCATACCTCTTTGTTATGTGTGCGTCACTCTCTTTTACAATTTAAAGTGCTTCATAGAGCCTATATGACTAAAGATAAGCTCTCTCATTTTTACTCAGATTTTTCTCCATACTGTAAATAGGTGTAATGTCGAAAAGGGCTCTCTAATTCATATGTTTTGGTCCTGTCCGTGGCTTGATAAATTTTGGAAAGAAGTATTTCAAACTTCCTCGGAGCTTTTTAAAGTAAACTTTAAACCCAGCCCTCTGACTGCCTTGTTTGGAATTGCTGGAGGAAATGATTTTACTCTTAAGCCAAATGATTTGTATATTTTGGCTTTTATTTCCCTTTTAGCCAGAGCAGTTTTGTTGCTTAAATGGGAAGATGCCGTTCCGCCTGCTCATTCCCATTGGTTGATTGATGTTATGTCATATTTAAATCTAGAGAAGATTAGGTGTTCTATTTCTATACCTAGACAAGTTTGTTTCACATTATGGGGACCTTTTCGGAACTACTTCCATAATCTTCGACTTGTTCAGCAATGATGATGGCTACTATATGTTTGAATTTACGACTGTATGTCCAAGATCTTTTTTTCTTTTATTCTCTTTTGTTTTTTTTGTTATGGGGTTTTGATTTTGTTTTAGATTAGAATAAAATATACCTTTTCAATATTATGGTTAACTTACTATACATAGATATGGGCATTTCAACCTTGTCTCTGTTTCCATAACATCATAATGTATTTTGTATTCGTCTATTCATGTAATTAATAAAAATATTGAAAAAGAAAAGTAATTCCAATGCATTTTTTTGCTTATGTTTTGTATTTTGTGTAACTGGTCCTCTTGACACTCAATCACCTATCTGCAGCCCCTCATTTTATCGTGAATGAGATCATGAATGTGATCCTACCCATTTTTCTCTGGTTTTCTTTCTGGGTGTCTTTGTCTCCTTCTCACTGGCCCCTCCTCTTGGCCTGTCTGCTCACGTCTGGCTGTCGTACCAGTCCACCTTCTCGTCTGTCTTGCTTCTGACATCAGTTGTTCCAACTCAATCCCTAGACTGATAGAGTCATTGAGTCAGACAGCATAGACGAAAGTCCTTCAGCCCAAATAGTCCATGCTGACCCAGATGCCCATGTTTGGTCCTAACACTTACCCATCCATATATTTGTCCAGTTGGCTATTGAAATGTTGTTACAGTACCTGCTCCAACCTCTTCCCCTGGCATCTGGTTCCATATACAGACCATGCTCTGGCTGAAAAGGCTGCCCTTCAGGTCCTCTTTCTGCTCTCACATTAAACTTATGCTATCTAGATTTTTATTCCATTTTCCCTGGGAAAAAGACTGTGTGCATTCACCTTACGTGCATCCCTTACCTTCTTATACACCTCAATAAGATGCTCAGATTTCCTGCCACATGCCAAAGATATTCAGGGTTGTAGGTTAGTTGGTCACATAGGGGTCATATTAGGGTGTATATGGCATTCAGGGAGAGGTAGCACTTCTAGTGAAGGGGCTTGTTGTGTCCATTCTGGGGCAGCTCACTAACCTATGGGCCCCATCGGACACTCAACTCACACCTGGGGCTCCAAGCAGCTGTGGGCATGCGACAGCAGCCTTTACCCTGGTACACCGCTTTGACCGGTGGGCTAAACCAGAAGAGGGCAGCCAGCAGCCTCATTCCCTGGTGAGATAGGGACATGCAAAATCAGCTCCAGCAGATGAGATCTACAGGGAGATCCAATGGGCAAGAAACTGGTACTGCAATACTCCATGGAGAGCGAAGGGCATGCCAAGACGCAGAAGACATCATGGTCATCCACGGCAACCAAGGAAGACCTCAGTTTGTGGTGCTTGTTTGTACCCCAGGACTCGGACTTCTGAGGCTGAGAGAGTGGAACTGCCCGAGTGGAAGTTCTTTTCAATTTTATTAGCTCTCCTGCACAGGCTTCCTGTCATCATTGCATATGACAAACAACTAACCATAGTCAAGTAGGTTAACTGTTCATTGGGCCGGAAGGGCCTGTTATATAACCATATAACAATTACAGCACGGAAACAGGCCATCTCGGCCTTTCTAGTCGGTGCTGAACGCTTACTCTCACCTAGTCCCACTGACCCGCACTCAGCCCATAACCCTCCATTCCTTTCCTGTCCATATACCTATCCAATTTTACTTTAAATGACAATATTGAACCTGCCTCTACCACTTCTACTGGAAGCTCATTCTACACAGCTACCACTCTCTGAGTAAAGAAGTTCCCCCTAGTGTTACCCCTAAACTTTTGCCCCCTAACTCTCAATTCATGTCCTCTTGTTTGAATCTCCCCTACTCTCAATGGAAAAAGCCTATCCATGTCAACTCTATCTATCCCCCTCATAATTTTAAATACCTCTATCAAGTCCCCCCTCAACCTTCTATGCTCCAAAGAATAAAGACCTAACTTGTTCAACCTTTCTCTGTAACTTGGGTGCTGAAACCCAGGTAACATTCTACCGGACTGTACTCTCTCTTTTTTCCTGACATCTTTCCTATAATTCGGTGACCAGAACTGCACACAATACTTCAAATTTGGCCTTACCAATGTCTTGTGCAATTTTAACATTCCATCCCAACTCCTATACTCAATGCTCTGATTTATAAAGCCCAGCATACCAAAAGCTTTCTTCACCACCCTACCCACATGAGATTCCACCTTCAGGGAACTATGCACCATTATCCCTAGATCACTCTGTTCTACTGCATTCTTCAATGCCCTACCATTTACCATATATGTCCTATTTTGATTATTCCTACCAAAATGCAGCACCTCACACTTATCAGCATTAAACTCCATCTGCCATCTTTCAGTCCACTCTTCTAACTGGCCTAAATCTCTCTGCAAGCTTTGAAAACCTACCTCATTATCCACAATGCCACCTATCTTAGTAACATCTGCATACTTACTAATTCAATTTACCACCCCATCATCCAAATCATTAATGTATGTGACAAACAACATTGGACCCAGTACAGATCACTGAGGTACACCACTAGTCACCAGCCTCCAACCTGACAAACAGTTATCCACCACTACTCTCTGGCATCTCCCATCCAGCCACTGTTGAATCCATTTTACTACTTCAATATTAATACCTAACGATTGAACCTTCCTAACTAACCTTCTGTGCGGAACCTTGTCAAAGACCTTACTGAAGTCCATATGGACAACATCCACTGCTTTACCCTCGTCAACTTTCCTAATAACCTCTTCAAAAAATTCAATAAGATTTGTTAAACATGACCTTTCACGCACAAATCCATGTTGACTGTTCCTAATCAGACCCATCTCTAAGATGTTATTATGGTGCTGTATTTCTAAATAATAACAAAAGTAAAAATAATTTCAAAAATGATCACCTCTCATTTTCCTTCTTTGCAAGAAATAAAGCCTCAGCCTACTTAACACCTTCCTACAGCTCAGTTCCTGGCAGCGACATTATAGATCACTGGTACACTTTGTCCAGCTTAGTAGCATGTCTTTCATAGCAGGACACTCAAAATTGAACACCATATTCCAAATGTGGCCCTCAAACTTATGCCTCTAGCAATCTGAGGGAGACAAATACTGGTTGAACCATGGCCTTGCCCCAATGGCATGATGGGTAGCCTGGTTTCTGACTAAGTCATCCAAACCATCCAGAGACTCGCCAGATTCAAACCAGATGCCAAGATGATGTAATTAATGATAAAGTGAACTACTTACCATCAGTAATGGGTGACTCTCAGTTTAAACCTAAAGTTGTCTGACAGGGCAGAAAGCTGTTGCAGTATTTATGACTCATTAAGCAAGAAGCATGATCAACTCACCCTGGACATTCTCTCTTCTCTCCACTTCCATCTGGCAGAAGATACAAAAGCCTGAAAGCAAGTACAACCAACCCACAATGATGTGCTGACCATTTAACCTATGCTAAGATCAATGTAACCCTTCTCTCCAACATTTCTCTTACACCCATGTGCATGTCTAAGAGACTTTTAAATGTCTCTAATGTATTTACCTTAACTGCCCCTCCTGGCAGCATGTTCCATGCACACACCACTCTCCATATACCGTTCTACTACTGACATTTTGCCTGTACTTTCCCAAAATTATGCCCGCTTGTATTAGCCATTTCTGCCCTGAGAGAAAGGTGCTGGTTGTCCACTATATCTATGCCTCTCACCATCTTGGGCAACTTAATCAAGTCACCTCTCAACTTCCATCACTCCAAAGACAAAAGCACTATCTCACCCAAACCTATCCTTACAAGACCTACTCTCCAATTCAGGCAGCGCCCTGGTAAATCTCCTCTGCATTCTCACTAAGCTTGATCACCGAATAGCTATGGTTGTGTCTTTTATCTTATTTGTTTAGTTAAAGAGATACAGTGCAGAATAGGTCTTTCCAGCCTTTCAAGCCACATCACCCAGCAAACCATAACAAACCTGATTTAACCCTAATTTAATCATTGTCGGACAATTTACAATGACCAGTCAACCTACCCAGCATGTCTTTGAACTGTGGGAGGAATCCGGAGGACATAGAAACATAGAAAACCTACAGCACAATACAGGCCCTTAGGCCCACAAAGTTGTGCCGAACATGTCCCTACCTTAGAAATTACTAGGCTTACCTATAGCCCTCTATTTTTCTAAACTCCATGTACCTGTCCAAAAGTTTCTTAAAAGACCCTATCGTATCCACCTCCACCACCATTGCCGGCAGCCCATTCCACGCACTCACCACTCTCTGAGTAAAAAACTTACCCCTGACATCTCCTCTATACCTACTCCCCAGCACCTTAAACCTGTGTCCTCCTGTGCCAACCATTTCAGCCCTGGTAAAAGCCTCTGACTATCCACACAATCAATTCTTCTCATCATCTTATACACCTCTATCAGGTCACCTCTCATCCTCCATCACTCCAAAAAGAAAAGGCTGAGTTCACTCAACCTATTCTCATAAGGCATGCTCCCCAATCCAGGCAACATTCCTGTAAATCTCCTCCGCACCCTTCTATGGTTCCACATCCTTCCTGTAGTGAGGTGACCAGAAATGAGCACAGTACTCCAAGTGGGGTCTTGCCAGGGTCCTATATAGCTGCAACATTACCTCTCAGACCCAGAGAAAGCCCATGCATTCCACGGGGAGGACATAAAGACTCCTTAAAGAATATGTAGGATTTGAACTCTGAACTTCGATGCTCTCAGCTGTAATAGTGTTCTGCTAACCGCTAGATTACCATGGTGCCCACAATGCCGCTAGATTACCATTGGTTTGGCATATATGAATGTAATGAAGACATCAGTGGCTGAACACAGCCCGGATGCTAACTGTGTGTCGTTGCATATGTCCACGGGCTGTTGTGTTATCTGAGGAACTTCCACAGACCGTTAAGTAAAGAGCCCATCACTGAGGTTGCTTTCCGTGAGACACCATGCTCAATTTATTGTCCAGTGTCCTTTATGCCTGAGAGTGGCAGGACTTACACCTACAGGCACTCTTTCATTGTGCATTACTAGGTATATGGTGCTTGGGAAACTGGAAGGTCTGAAGAATTTTGTGGACCTGATGGACTACAACTCCGTGTTTTAACAGAGGTATCCGAAGAGATTGTGCAGACATTAGTAATGATCTTTCAAGAATCAATAGTGTATGGCATGGTTCCAGAGGACTGGAAATTTGCAAATGTCACTCCACTCTTCAAGAAGGGATGGAAGCAGAAGAAAGGAATTTATAGGCCAGTCAGCCTGACCGCAGTGGTTGGGAAGATGATGGAGTCGATTTAGTTAAGGATGTGGTTTTGGGGTACTTAGAGGCACAAATATGCCAAAGTCAGCATGATTTCCTTAACAGAAAATCTTGCCTGACAGATCTGTTGGAATTCTTTGAAGAAATAACAAGCAGGATAGACAAAGGGGAATTGGTGGATGTTGTGTACTTGGATTTTCAGAAGGCCTCTGATAAGGTGCCACTCATGAGGCTGCTAAACAATGTAAGAGCACATGGTATTACAGCAAAGATACTAGCATGGATAAAGCAGGAGGCAAAGAGTGGGAATAAAAAGACCTTTTCTGCTTGGCTGCTGGTGACCAGTTGTGCTCCATAAGGGTTTGTGCTGGGACTTCTTACGTTCTATATCAATAATGGCAGATATACAAATTTGGCCACAAAACTGATGGCTTTGTGGCCAAATTTGTAGATGACTCAAAGAGACTTGAAGAGGCAGGTAATGTTGAAGATACAGGTTATTTTCTAAATGGAGAGAAAATTTTAAAAATCTGAAGTTCAAAGTGATTTAGGAGTCCTCGTGCAGGATTCCCTAAAGGTTAAATAGCAGGTTGAATTGGTGGTGAGGAAGGCAAATGCATTCTTTTTAGGAGGACTAGAATATAAAACCAAGGATCTAATGCCGAGGGTTTGCAAGGCATTGGTGAGACCGCACATGGAGCTTTGTGAACAGTTTGAGTTCCCTATCTAAGAAAGGAAGCGCTGACATTGAAGAGGGTTGAGGGGAGGTTCACGAAAATTATTCCAGAAATGAAAGGGTTATAATATGAGCCATGATTGAAGGCTCTAGTCTGTACTCACTAGAATTTAGAAGAATTGGGGGGGGGGGGGGGGGGGGAACTCATTGAAACCTATTGAATGTTGAAAGGTCTAGACAGAGTGGATGTGAAGCAGTTGTTTCCTTTGGTGGGGGAGTCTATGATCAGAGGGCACAGCCTCAAAATAGAGAGATGTCTTTTTAGACCAGAGATAAGGAGGAATTTCTTTTGCCAGAGGGTGGTGAATCTGTGGAATTCATTGCCAGAGATGGCTGAGGAGGCCAGGTTACAGGGTACATTTAAGGTGGAGGTTGATAGTTTTTTGATTAGTCAGGGTGTGTGTGAGAGGTTTTAGAGAGAATATAGAAGAATGAGATTAAGAGGGAAATGGATCTACCGTGATGGAATGGCAGAGCAGACTCACTCGATGGGCCAAATGGCCTAATTCTGTTCTTGTACCTTATGGCCTTAATGCCAGAATTGGCCACCTGATATGGTGGTGTTGGTAGAGAGCTCTGCCAGACAAGAGTTTCAATTTGTGATGGGTCGTCATCTTTAGGTTGTTTTAGACAGAAAGCAGTGAGTACCTGGAATGCACTCTCTGGGGTGGTGGTGGTGCTGATGGAGACAGATACAATACAGGTGTTTAAGAAGCTCTTAGAAAGTCACCTGACTTTGCTGAGAATGGAGGGATATAGACCATGTTATATGATTCCCTGGCACAATAAGATGGACTTTTGACCTCACGATCTGCCTTCTTTTGATCTTGCACTTCATTGTTCAGATCAGCTTTATTTGCCACGTGCTCATCAAAACATGCAGTGAGGATTGTGCGGGGGGATGCCCGCTAATATGTCCACGTTTCAGTGCCAACATAGCATGCCACAACACCGTATGTCTTTGGAATGTGGGAGGAAACCAGAGCACCCGGAGGAAACCCACATGGTCACGGGGTAACTCCTCGCTGATAGCGATAGGAAATGGACCCTGATCTTACAGCTGGCACTATAAATTTCCTCCTGCACTGCACTTTTTCTGTAGCTGTGACAATGTTTAATGCATTCTGTTATTATTTTACCTTGTACTAGCTCAATGCCCTGAGTGATAAATTGATCTGATTGAACAGTATGCACAGTAGGCTTTTCACTGTACATATTCCCCATGTGGGGCTCATTCAGAAAGTAAGGAAGCATGGGATTCAAGGAGACCTTGCTTTCTGGAACCAGAAATGGCTTGACCACAGAAGGCAAATGATGGCTGTAGATGGTTCATGTTCTGTACAGGGGTTGGTGACCAGTGGTGTTCCACAAGGACCTATCCTGGGACCCCTCCTCTTTGTGACTTTTATAAATGACCTGAATGAGGAAGTAGAAGGGTGGGTTGCCAAGTTTGCTGATAACAAAAAGTTATTTGTGGATTGTGTTGTGGATAATCTGGAGGGTTGTCAAAAGTTACAGAGAGACATCGTTAGGATGCAGAACTGCGCTGAGAAGTGGCAGATGGACTTCACCACAGGTAAGTGTGAAATGATTCATTTTGGTAGGCCAAATTTGAAGACAGGATATAATAGTAATGGTAAGATTTTTGGCAGTGTGGAGAATCAGCGAGATCTTGGGGTCAGTGTCCATAGGACACTCAAAACCGCTGCATATGTTGACTGTGTTGTTAAGAAAGTGTGTGGTGTGTTGGCATTTATTAATCGTGGGATTGAGTTCAAGAGCTGTGAGGTAATGTTACAGCTATATAAGACCTCAGTTGGAACCCACTTGGATTCAGATTTATGGATAATTGGGATCTCTTCTGAGGCAGCTGGGACCTGTTCAAAAGGGACAGTCACACTTAAATCCGAGAGGGACCAATATTCTTGCGGGGAGGTTTACTAGAGCTGTTGGGAATGATTTAAACTAATATAGCAGAGGGATGGGAACCAGGATGGTAGAACTAAGGATGAACCAGCAGGTTTATAAGTAGATGATGGGTGTAACATGAATGTAAGGGAGGACAAGCCTATAATTGGGTACAAATGGAGACAGAGTAAAGAGCTAAATTGTACCACATAGGCAAAATTCAAAAGGGCAAAGAATGCAAGACTGAAGGTGCTGTATTTAAATGCGCATAGCATTCGGACAAAGGAGGACAAACTCATGGCGCAATTAGAGAATGGTCAGTATGATGTTGTGGATATCACTAAGTTGTGGCTGAATGAAGGCCATAGTTGGGAGTTTTACTTCAAAGGATATACTTTGTATCAAAAGGTCTAACAGGAAGACCTTTTGATCTAACAGGAAGGACAAGTCGTGCCTTATGAGCCTGATTGAATTTTTTGAGGATGTAACTGAACACATTGATGTAGGAAGAACAGTAGATGTAGTGTATATGGATTTCAGCAAGGCATTTGTACCCCATGCAAGGCTTACTGAGGAAGTAAGGAGGCATGGGATCCAAGGAGACATTGCCTTGTGGATTCAAAACTGGCTTGCTCACAGAAGGCAAAGAGTGGTTGTAGACAGGTCACATTCTGCATGGAGGTTGGTGACTAGTAGAGTGCCTCAGGGATCTATTCTGGGACCCTTAGTCTTTGTGATTTTTATAAATGACCTGGATGAGGAAGTGGAGGGATGGGTTAGTAAGTTTGCTGATGACACAAAGGTTGGAGGTGTTGTGGATAGTGTGGAGGGCTGTCAGAGGTTACAACAGAACACTGATAGGATGCAAAACTGGGCTGAGAAGTGGCAGGTGGAGTTCAACCCAGATAAGTGTGAGGTGGTTCATTTTGGTAGGTCAAATATGATGGCAGAATATAGTATAAATGGTAAGACTCTTGGCAGTGTGGAGGATCAGAGGGATCTTGGGGTCTGAGTCCATAGGACGCTCAAAGCAGCTGCGCTGGTTGACTGTGGTTAAGAAGGCATACGGTATACTGGCCTTCATCAATCGTGGAATTGAATTTAGGAGCCAAGAAGTAATGTTGCAGCTATATAGGATTCTGGTCAAACCCCACTTGGAGTACTGTGCTTAGTTCTGGTCGCCTCACTACAGGAAGGATGTGGAAGCCATAGAAAGGGTGCAGAGGAGATTTACAAGGATGTTGCCTGGATTGGGGAGCATGCCTTATGAGAATAGGTTCAGTGAACTTGGCCTTTTTTCCTTGGAACGACGGAGGATGAGAGGTGACCTGATAGAGGTGCATAAGATGATGAAAGGCATTGATCATGTGGATAGTCAGAGGCCTTTTCCCAGGGCTGAAATGGCTGCCACAAGAGGCTACAGGTTTTAAGGTGCTTGGAAGTAGGTACAGAGGAGATGTCAGGGGTAAGTTTTTTACGCAGAGAGTGGTGAGTGCGTGGAATGGGCTGCTGGCAACAGTGGTGGAGGCGGATATGGTACGGTATTTTAAGAGGCTTTTGGGTAGGTACATGGAGTTTAGAAAAATAAAGGGCTATAGGTAAACCTAGTAATTCTTAACGTAGAGACATGTTCGGCACAACTTTGTGAGCTGAAGGGTCTATATTGTGCTGTAGGTTTTCTATGTTTCTATGAAGACATAGACGGTGGAGTGACTCTGTTGGTAAGAGAATTACATCTTTTGAAAGAGTGACATAGAGTCAGTTGAATCTTTGTGGGTTGAGTTAAAAAACTGCAAGGAAAAAGAAACACATTGTGGGAATCATATATAGGCTTCCAAATAGTAGCCAAGAAATGGGGTTGAGATTGCAAAAGGAGCTGGAAAAGTCATGCAATAAGGGTAATGACATAATTGCAATAGAGGACTTCAATATGCAAGGGGATTGGGAAAATCAAATTGCTGTCAGATTGCAAGAGACGGAATGTGTTGAATGCCTACAAGTGGCTTCTTAGAGCAGCTTGTGCTTGAGCCTACTTGTGGAAAGGCTATCTTAGATTGGGTGTTGTGTAATAACCCAGATCTTATTAGGGAGATTAAATTAAAGGAACCTTTAGGAGGCAGTGATCATAATATGATAGAATGATTCATAATATGATTCTAAAGGGATTGGACAGGCTAGATGAAAGAAGATTGTTTCCGATGTTGGGGAAGTCCAGAACGAGGGGTCACAGTTTAAGGATAAAGGGGAAGCCTTTTAGGACCGAGATGAGGAAAAACTTCTTCACACAGAGAGTGGTGAATCTGTGGAATTCTCTGCCACAGGAAACAGTTGAGGCCGGTTCATTGGCTATATTTAAGAGGAAGTTAAAGGGATCAAGGGGTATGGAGAGAAAGCAGGTACAGGGTTCTGAGTTGGATGATCAGCCATGATCATACTGAATGGCAGTGCAGGCTCGAAGGGCCGAATGGCCTACTCCTGCACCTATTTTTTATGTTTCTATGTTTCTATGTTAGAATTCATACTGCAATTTGAGAGGGAGAATTAAGGGTTATGGAGAAAAGGCAGGTAGGTGGAGATGATTCCATGGCCAGATCAGCCATGATCTTATTGAATGGCGGAGCAGGCTTGATGGGCCGGATGTACTACTGCTGCTCCTATTTGTTATGTAGAAGCGTAAGTCACATATTTCAGTATTGCAATGGAATAAAAGGAATCACACAGGCATCAGAGATGAGCTTGCCCAGATGGATTGAAAAATGATACTGGCAGGATGAAGACACAGCAGAGCTGGCTGAAATGTCTGGAAATAGTTCACTTGGTGCAGGATGGATATGTCCCACAGAGAAAGAAGTTCTCTAATAGCAGGGCTAAGTGACCATGGCTGACAAGGGAAGTTAAGGACTGCATAACAGCCAAGGAAAGAGCATGTAAGGCAGCAAAAATGAACAGGAAGTTGGATAACTTTTAAAATTCAACAAAAGGCAACTAAAAAAGCTATAAGAAAGGAAAAAATGAAATTTAAGGGCAAACTAGCCAATAATATAAAGCAGGATACCAAAAATGTTTTAGTTGTATAAAGAGTAAAGGGGAGGTGAGAGTTGATATTGGACCACTGGAAAATGATGCTGGTGAGGTAGTAATGGGAGATATACTAAACGGGTACTTTTCATCTGTTTCACAGTGGAAGATGCTAGCAGTGTGCCAGCGGTCTGTGAGTGTCAGGGAGCAGGAGTGAATGCCATTGCCAGAACAAAGGAAAATTTGCTAGGCAAACTCAAAGGTCTTGAGGTGGATAATTCACCTGGACCAGATGGGCTACATCCCAGAGTCCTGAGAGAGGTTGCTGAAGAGATAATGAATTCATTAGTTACTTGATTCTGGCATGGTCCTGAGGGATTGGAAAGTAACAAATGTTACTCCACTCTTTAAGAAGGCAAAGGAAATTAAATGATAGGCCAGTTAGCCTAATCTCAGTGGTTGGGAAAGTGTTGGAGTCTATTATTGAGAATGAGGTTGTGCAGTACTTGGAGACTAATGATAAAGTAAGTCAAAGTCAGCATGGTTTCTGTGGAGGGAAATCTTGCCTGACAACTCTGTTAGACTTCATCAAGGAAGTAACAGGCAGGGTGGACAAAGGAGAGGTAGCAGATGTCACTTACTTGGATTTTCAGAAGGCATTTGATAAGGTGCCACATATGAGGCTGCTTAACAAGATAAAATCCTACGGTGGCAATGGAAAGATACTGGCATAGAGAGAGGAACGGTTGACAAGCATAAGGCAGTGGGTGAGAATAAAAGGGGCCTATTCTGGTTGACTGACCGTGACTAGTGGTGTTCCTCAGTATTGGGATCACTGCTTTTCACATTGTCAGTGATTTGGATAATGGAAGTGATGGCTTTGTGGCAAAGTTTGTGGATGATGCAAAGATAGCTGGAGGGGTAGGTAGTGCTGAGGAAACAATGTGATTGCAGCAGGACTTAGACAAATTGGAAGAATGGGCAAAAATGTGGGAGATAGAATTCAGTGTTGGGAAATATACGATAACGCATCTTGGTAAAAGAAACAATAGTGCAGACTATTATCTAAATGGGGAGAAGGTTCAACATTAGAGGTGTAGAGGGAGTTAGAAGTCCTCCTGCAAGACTCTCAGAGTTTAATTATAGGTTGAGTCTGTGGTAAAGAAGGCAAATGCAATGTTGGCATTTATTTCAAGGGGATTAGAATATAAAAACAAGAAGATAATGCTGAGCCTTTAGAAGATACTAGTCAGGTCATACATGGAGTATTGTCAACAGTTTTGGGCCCCATATCTCAGAAAAGATATGTTGGTATTGGAGAGAGTCCAGAGGAAATTCACAAGGATAATTCCAGGAGTGAAGGGGTTAACATATGAGGAGCATTTGGTATTTGGGCCTGTATTCAATGGATTTTAGAAGAATGCATGGGGATCTCATTGAAACCTATCGAATGTTGAAAGAAATAGATAGTGTGGATGTGGAGAGGATGTTTCCTATTGTGGAGGTATCTAGAACTAGAGGGCAGAGCCTCAAAACTGAGGGATGATCTTTTAGAACAGAGGTAATAAAGATTTTTTTTTTAGCTAGGGAGTAGTGAATCTGTTTAATGCTCTGCCACAGACTTCATTGGAGGCCAAGTCCATGGGTATATTTAAGGCAGAGTTCATTTTCTGATTGGTCAGGGCATCAAAGGATATACTTATGCACATGTATGGGGTTGAGTGGGATCCGGGATCAGCCATGATGAAATGGTGGAGTAGACTCGATGGGCTGAATGGCCTAACTCTACTCCTATGTCTTATGGCCTTATGGTTTTTGATTTGCTTTTTAGCTGGTTCGGCCAACATGTGGACCAAATGGTCTGGTGTTATACTATACTGTTCTATGTCCTATGTTTTAAATGATTGATGTTCGGACCAGTGCTGATAGAAAGGCTGAAACAATAATTGTTCATTCTTTTCCATTAACGCTGCCTGGCCTGCTAACTTTAAGGAAATCTAATTATTCCTATGTTATTTGAATGTGTAAGCCATGGAATGAGCCAATACCACCAGAAGATTACTTTTTTTTTAAGAAACACTGCAGTGAGCCAGAAAGCTGGTTTATGAAAGGCTTCTGAAGGGGAATTAAGCATTGTATAAGTACTGTATTCCTGGATATGCATGCGGTGTAGTAACCAATAGAAGAAATATGTTGTGTAAGACTGGAAACTCCCATAACCATCCACTTCCTCTTTCGAAGGAAATTTGGAATTTACAATAACTTTCTGGAGTTTTATGAAGCTGATGGCAGAAGCTGAGAGGTGCTATACAAGGGAATTATACCTGAGGTCAGCCTCCCACCTAGCTACCTATTGCAGTGTTGGTAGAAAACACAAATGTCAACATAATCGGGTTCCAGCCTCCCACTCACCCAAGGTGTACCTCAAGGGTGTGTAGTTATTCTGTAGCTCTACTCTCTCTACATTCACCACTGCATGGTTAGGCACAGCTCACACGTCATCTATAATTTTACTGATGACACAACTGTCATTGGCAGAATCTCATATGGTGACAAGCAGGAGTGAAATAGATCACCTGGTTGAGTTGTGTTGCAACAACTACATTAGTAATTCCAAGGGAATTATTGTAGACGACAGCAAGAAAAAGTCAAGGGAACACACGCTAGTGCTCAGGCATCAGCAGTGGAAAGGGTGAACAGATTCATGTTCCTGGGTATCAACATCTTTGAAGATCTGTCTTGGGCTCAACATATTGATGCAATTATGAAGAAGTTCCTCCAGCATTTTGCGTGTGTAGGTCTGCAGAGTTCTGACGAGAGCTACTGTAACTACACAGTTTTTCCAGAAGCTGCAGTTTATTTCCCTGAATCTACCCTGAGTTTTACGGCAATCCAGTATCTTGCGGTTATTACCACTACGATTAGTTTGTTTTTTTTTAAATTCTGGATCACAATCTATATTAAAATTCTCCATCTGATATCCTGGGACTTAAACTCATATTTCTGGAGGGCTATCATAGTAAGGTTTCCACTAATAAAGTTAACTACTGTATTTTCAGAACATCACTGATTCCAAGTATAGGTTAAGTTACTAGCTTAACAGCCAATTCAAGGATTCAAGGATTATCTTTATTTGTCATATATGTTTACATGTATTTGTGATTTGCTGTGGTGTGCTGATTAAATATAAATTGAAGTACTAGCCACCAAAATTCAAAATCCAATTCTATCTTTTTAAAATAAGTTAAATTTCTAATAGTTCCTTATACTGATTCTATTACCAAGATAGTCTTAACTCATTGTGGGTCACCTGTTTGGTTTCTAACACATAAAATATTGGTTGAAAATCAACCCAAGCCATTTTAATAAATTACTATTTGTATCTCCTTCTACTGAACCGATTAACTTGTGCATTTAATGTTCTCCAATGCACAATATTTCTTTTTTATTTTACACTTAACCTCCTTTTGTTAAACCTCATAGTTATGGTATTTCTTGCCTAAATATACACACTGGGAAATTACAGTACAAAGTTGTCACTTGGCAACCATGTTGCCCACGATACCCTACTTGTTGTCTGAACTGCAGGCATTCCATACCATATAGTGTCACAGTTTAGTAACACTCTGGGGGCAATTTCAATTGGATAAAAACATAACACATGAGGTAACTGCCTTGAATTCCCAGGTACTACCCTTGCTTAGTTGATAGCACTCTCTGTTCTGTGAGTGGTTTCAAAGTTCAAGTCCCACGAAAGCCTTAAGCACTAAATCGAGGTGGACATTCTGGTACTGTGGGGTGACAGGGAAGTGTAGTAGTTAACACAACGATTTACAGTGCAGTGATCCAGGTGAAATTCCCGCCGCTGCCTGTAAGGGATTTGTATGTTCTCCCCATGACTTCATGGGTTTCATCCACAGGTGCTTAGGTTTCCTCCCACAGTTCAAAGACATTCTGGTTGGGAGGTTAATTGGTCATTGCAAACTGTGCCGTGATTACGTTGGCATTAAATCACGGGATTATTGAGCAGCGTGGCTCAAAAGGCCGGAAGATCCCTCACCCCCCCCCCCCCCCCCACTTTCTGCTTTCCACAGGGATCACTCCCTATGCGACTCCTTTGTCCATTCGTCCGTCCCCACTGATCTCCCTCCTGGCACTTACTCTTGCAAGCCGAACAAGTGCTACACCTGCCCCTACACCTCCTCCCTCACTACCATCCAGGACCTTCCAGGTGAGGCAACACTCCACCTGTGAGTCTGTTGGGGTCATATACTATGTCGGCACTCTCAGTGTGGCCACCTGTACGTTGGTGAGACTGCTTCACCGAGCATCTATGCTCCATCTGCCAGAACAAGAGGGATCTCCCAGTGGCCACCCATTTTAATTACACTTCCCATTCCCATTCTGATATATCCATCCATGACCTCTCCACTGTTGTGATGAGGCCACACTCAGGTTGGAGGAAAAACACCTTATGTTCCATTTGGGTAGCCTCCAACCTGACGGCATGAACATCGATTTCTCAAACTTACGGGAATACCACCCCTCCCCCCTCTCCATTTCCCATCCCCTTTTCCCTCTCTCACCTCATCTCACCAACCAACCTCCCAGCTCTTTACTTCACCCTTCCCCCTCCAGGTCTCACCTATCACCTGGTGGTTCTCTCTCACCTCCCCCCACCTTTTAAATCTACTCCTCAGCTTGTTTTTCGCCTGAAACGTCAACTGTACCTTCTTTCATAGATGCTGCCTGGCCTGCTAAGTTCCTCCAGCATTTTGTGTGTGTTCCTCTCATGTGTTACGAGATTAACTCTTGACCTCCCTTCCCCTTTGTCTTAGGTCTTGCAGGCAGAGATTTTTAAGCTGTCAATGAAACATTATACTGGTACTATAAGTCTATGTTCATGACTAGAACATAGAACACAGAGCAGATACAGCAGGTCCTCTCTGTGCCAACCATGATGCCAGATGAAACTAATCCCATCTGCCAGCACTTCACCTATATCCCTCCATTCTCAGCATAGCTATGTGACTGTTGAAATGACAAGACATGGATAACAATTAACATTCATCAACAACCTGTTGTACAGCCCTGGGCTAAAACCAATGGAGATAAGATACTAAGACCTTGGATTTTTTTTAAAAGATTAGTTTTATTTGACACATACATCGAAGCATATAGTGAAATGTGAAGTTTGCCTCAAATCAAATGAGTGAGGGTGCACACTTCTGGTGCCAACTTCACATTTCCACAGCTTACAGACTCAAACCTGTACGTCTGTGGAAAGTGGGAGGAGCAGATGCACCCAGAGGAAACCCTTGCAGGCATAGCAAAAAGGTACAAATTCCTCATGGACAGTGGAGGGGGTTGAAACCTATTAATTCAGCTAGTGCTGTAAAACGTTGTGCTAACCACTACACTATTGTCTCGTCCTGGCACCAGAGGTGGGTATAAGGGCTTTTCAACCAATAAGATATCAGCTGATAGAACCATAGAACCATAGAACATTACAGCACAGAAACAGGCCTTTTGGCCCTTCTTGGCTGTGCCGAACCATTTTTCTGCCTAGTCCCACTGACCTGCACCTGGCCCATATCCCTCCATACACCTCTCATCCATGTACCTGTAGAATTATATATATACTGTATATTTTTTAACTTCATTCACAAGAGCTGAAGGGTCATCTGCAATTTTACACAAAATGGTGAATGGACTCAGCATTTTCTGAGAAATGTTAGCATTAATAGTGACATGGGCAGTCGGGAAATATACAGTCGATGTGACAGTCCCTGATGAAGTCAAGTCAAGTCACTTTTATTGTCATTTCGACCATAACTGCTGGTACAGTGCATAGTAAAAATGAGACAATGTTTTTCAGGACCATGGTGTTACATGACACAGTACAAAAACTAGACTGAACTATGTAATAAAAAAACAACACAGAGAAAGCTACACTAGACGACAGACCTACACAGGACTGCATAAAGTGCAGAAAAACAGTGCAAGCATTTACAATAAATAGTAAACAGGACAGTAGGGCAAGGTGTCAGTCCAGGCTTCGGGTATTGAGGAGTCTGATAGCTTGGGGGAAGAAACTGTTATATAGTCTGGTCGTGAGAGTCTGAATGCTTTGGAGCCTTTTCCCAGATGGCAGGAGAGAGAAGAGGTTGTATGAGGGATGCATGGGGTCCTTCATAATGCTGTTTACTTTGCGGATGCAGCGTGTAGTGTAAATGTCCGTGATGGCAGGAAGAGAGACCCCGATGATCTTCTCAGCTGACCTCACTATCCGCTGCCGGGTCTTGTGATCTGAGATGGTGCAATTTCCAAACCAGGCAGTGATACAGCTGCTCAGGATGCTCTCAATACAACCCCTGTAGAATGTAATGAGATTGGGGGGGTGGGAGATGGACTTTCCTCAGCCTTCGCAGAAAGTAAAGATGCTGCTGGGCTTTCTTTGCTATGGAGCTGGTGTTGAGGGACCAGGTGAGATTCTCCGTCAGGTGAACCCCAAGAAATTTGGTGCTCTTTACGATCTCTACCAAGGAGCCGTCAATGTTCAGCAGGGAGTGGTTGCTCCATGCCCTCCTGAAGTCAACAACCATCTCTTTTGTTTTGTTCACATTAAGAGACAGGTTGTTGGCTCTGTACCAGTCCGTCAGCTGCTGCACCTCCTCTCTGTATGCTGACTCGTCGTTCTTGCTGATGAGACCCACTACAGTGGTGTCATCGGCGAACTTGATGATGTGGTTCGAACTGTGTGTTGCAGCACAGTCGTGGGTCAGCAGAGTGAACAGCAGTGGACTGAGCACACAGCCCTGGGGAGCCCCCGTGCTCAGTGTGATGGTGTTGGAGATGTTGCTCCCGATCTGGACTGAGTGAGGTCTCCCAGTCAGGAAGTCTAGGATCCAGTTGCAGAGGGAGGTGTTCAGGCCCAGTAGGCTCAGCTTTCCAATCAGTTTCTGAGGGATGATTGTGTTGAATGCTGAACTGAAGTCTATGAACAGCATCCGAACATATGTGTTTTTTTTGTCCAGGTGGGTTAGGGCCAGGTGGAGGGTGGTGGCAATGGCATCATCTGTTGAACGGTTGGGACGGTACGCAAACTGCAGGGGGTCCAGTGAGGGGAGCAGCAGGGTCTTGATATGCCTTGTGACGAGCCTCTCCAAACACTTCATGATGATAGATGTAAGTGCAACGGAACGGTAGTCATTTAGGCAGGACACTGAAGACTTCTTCGGCATGGGGATGTGCCGGAATATCAACTGCCTTTTTCCCTTTGTAGATGTTGCCTGACTTACTGAGTTCCTTCAGCATTTCCATAAGACCATTAGACATAGGAGCAGAGTATGCATTGCATTTCATATTGTTACATACCCTGTGAGTATCTTGTGACTGTCTTATGACCATGATGTAATTAAGTATCTTGTGAGCATGATGTAATTGTCTTGTGATGGTGGGGTGATGTAATTTTCCCGCCGGTGCGTGGTCACATGATGTTATGTTCCAACAGGTAGATAAGGGAAACTCCTGCTGTGACACAGTTAGTTCGGGGTATTTCGTTAGTTAGTTTTGCTGCATATTCGTCTCAGGACGCAGTTTCATTTTTAAAGTGGAGATTTTACTTTCAGTTGTAAGGAGCAAAAACCATTGTGCCATCAGTTTCATCAATTGTCACCAGTTCTGGTTTGTTGCATCTTTGATTTATCTTTACAGTTGAGTTGGAGAGTGAAGACTTTACCAAAGTACGGGAACCTGAAGTTGGTGCCATTCAGGGGTTTTATGAAGGATCGACCTTATTGAATCTTCATTCAGGAGTAGTGACCTGCATCTGAGATAACCCCTGCAAGATCAGGAAGGCTTGTGCAGTGTTCACTTTCCAGCAGCAGAAGGTCAGTTCCTTTAACCTGCTTTATTTCCTTCGTCGTGAATCCTTTGAACAAGGCAAATCTCAACTGTGATTAGCAGATTCATCATTTTCTTTGGAGAAATTGTTGTTGCAGTAAAGTCTCTCCATACTGACTGTATAAATCACCTGGACTTTCAAATTTACCACTTTAAGACTGTGTTCGAATTTATCATGTTAAGACCGTGTTCGAATTTACCACTTAAAGAACTATTCCAGAGTTTGGCTGTTTGTTAAATTGCCGTATAGCAGTTAACTTCCGGTTAAGTTAGTCGTTTGTTTACTTTTCATTTTTGCTGAGCAGAGTTTAATAAATGTTTATGTTTGTTTATAAAACCTGACTCAATTCTATATTCATTGTTGCCAGCCACATAACAATATGCATTGCTCTGGATTTCCATTATCTGCAGACTCTGTCGTGTCTCTGAAATGCCAGTCTTTATTACCTTTCCCTGATTGCCCTGGAGAAGGAAGCAGAGATGGAGAAGGAGCTGTTCACTCGAATCGCTGCAGTCCTTGATGTGTGAATTTTCCCGCTCGGGAGAGAGTTCCAGGGCTTTAACCCAGTGACGGTGAAGGAATGGCGATAGATTTCCTCGTGTGGATGGTGTTGGCTTGGAGGGCAATTTCCAGGTGATGGTATTCACCGTGCTTTTGGTGCCTTTGTTTCTATATCCAATAGAGGCAGCACAGTAGTGTAGTTAGCACAAAAATTTTAAATGCAAGCTGTAAGATTGGATTTGGTTCCCACTGCTACCTCTAAGGGGTCTGCGTGTTCTTCCAATGACTGAGTGGGTTTCATCTGGGTGCTCTGGTTTCCTCCCGTATTCCCTAAGACTGCAAGACAGAGGAGCAGAATTTGGCCATTCAGCCCATCGAGTCTGCTCCACCATTCCATCATGGTTGATTTAATATCCCTCTCAACTCCATTCACCTGTCTTCTCCTGTAACCATTGATGCTATTACTAAACAAAAAGACATCAACCACAGCTTTAAATACCCCCAATAACTTGGCATCCACACCCATCTGTGGCAATGAATTCCACAGATTCATCACCCTCTGGCTAAGGAAATACTTCCTCATCCAAAAGATGGATGGTGAGGGTTAGAGAATTGTTGGTTCTGGGAGCAGGGCAACACTCAGTACAATCCGCACTGATTTGATTTGACATAAACAATGCATTACACTGCGTGATCCGACGTACTGTACATATGACAAATGAAGTTAATCTAAACGTGAGGGGTGGCGGGTTTGGCTCAGGAGCCTTGGTGAGATGACGCAGTGCATCTTGCGGATGGTGCAAACTGCTGCTACAGTGCGTCAATGGTGGAGTGAGTGAATGGATGTGGATAGGGAGCCTATCACTCAGGCTGCTCTGCCCCATCTAGTGGCAAACTTCTTGAGCGCTGTTGAAGCTGCACTCGTGCAGACAAGTGGAGAGGGTTCCATCACGTTCATGTCCTGAACCTTGATGATGGCAGACAGACTTTGGGGAGTGAGAAGGTGAGTTACCCACTGCAGGATTCCTAAACCCTCAGCTGCTCTTGTAGCCACACTATATACTGTTTGTGGTGACTCCAGTTTATTTTCTAGTTCATTTCACCCATTATCTTTAAGGAATACATTCTCGGGAGCAAACAAGGACAAGGAAAAAGCAAGGCCTTGCTGCTGCTGGTCATGGACTGAGAATGAATTAGAAACAGAGTTTCTTATCTTGGGGGAGTCTAACTTCAGAGGACACAGCCTCAAGAGAGAGGGGTGTCCTTTTAGTAAGGAGAAGAGGAGGATTTTCTTCAGCCAGAGAGAGGTGAATCTGTGGAATTTGTGCCCATGTGCGGCTGTGGAAGCCAAGTCATTGGGTATATTAAAGGCAGAGGTTTATGGATTCCTGATTAGTCAGGGCATGAAGGGACACGGGGAGAAGGCAGGAGCTTGGGGCTCAGCGGGAAAATTAAACAGCCATGATGAAATGACAGAGAATGGTCTATTTCTGCTCCTATATTGATGCACCATCAATAACTCTCGGAGACGGGAAGTGAACGATAGGCTTTTATTAGCAGCAAAAGGGAGTGCGGCATCTTGGAGACTGAGGGAGGAGCAGAGCCTCCAATCGCCTTTATACCGGGGTCTGTGGGAGGGGCCACAGGAGCAGTCAGCAGAGGGGCGTGTCCAGACAGGTATACATAGTTTACCACATATATCTTGTGGTCTTACGATCTTATCTTTATTATAATTAATTCCCCCCCCCCCCCACCAGTACAACGATCTGCTCTTTCTAGAGTTGATCACAGGGTGTTAGCACTGAAAATTATCACTGACTCGTCTCATTGTTTTTTTAAAATTTATTCATCTTATTAGGAGATACAGAACAGTAACAGGCCCTTCTGGCCCAATGAGTCTGCGCTGCTGAATTACACCCATCTGACCAATTAATCTGTAGGTCTTTGTAATGTGGGAGGGAACTGGAGCACCCACCGGGAGAATGTACAAACTCCTTACCGACAACAGTGGGAATAAAATCCAGGCCATTGACACTGTAGTAGTGTTATACCAACCACTAAGCTACCATGCCACTCAAGAGCTGAACCTTTTACTGCAATTTGCCAGATAACATCACGCCTTTTCACCAACTATTTGATCATACAGGAGATAGAAAGTTCCCCAGCGCCACAACAGAAATTCTGGAAAGTGGGGGGAGGGGTGGGAACAGGGATTTCACAGGGGGAGCTTTCCCTCCATAAGACTATTGCAGATTCCAGTAAAAAAGATGTCAGCTACTACCTCTTTCATTCACATTAGATTTGCTCTGATCCATAACGGCGGCAATTACTCTGCAGACACTTGGGAGAACATCTGGGAAGCAACTGAGAATGACTCAAAGTGCGGCAGGAATTTTCCAGCAGCCTGTAACGCATGTAATCAGTGACTTGGTTGGTGAAGGAGCGAATGAAGTACAGCATCATGACGGCAGCAAAGGCAGATTGTGGCAATTCAGCCAAATTTAATTGCAATGACATGGAACCATCTTCAGGATGAAGGATCAGCCGATTTCATTATCTATTGGATCTTCTACCAGATCTTCTACTTGGACTTAAGAAGCTCTTACTTTTAAATGTATTTTACTCTTGATGGAGTGCGTAATATAGAAAATGAGCATTTGTACAACTTTTAGAAAAGAGGTGGAGCTCAAAAAAACACTGGTCTGTTTATTTTATTTAGAGATACAGAATGGTAAATGATGTTCTTGCCCAATGAGTCCGCGCTGCCAAACTGCACTCATGTTACATTTTAACATACGTGTTTGGAATGTAGGCGTAAACCAGAACACCTGACCCAGAGGAAACGCACATGGTCACACAAAGAACCACAGACTCCTTAAGACAGAGGCAGAATTGAACGCGGGTCATTGGTGTTGTAATAGTGCTGTAATAGATAACTGCTGCACCACATGCCGTCCCAAGTTTGTGTTCATTTCTGGTCACCCATCAACAGGAAGCTGGAAAGGATGTTGAAAAAAAACTTAAGGACATTACTGGGACTGGAGGACATCAGTGAAGGAAAGGCTGAATCAGCCGGGATTTATATGGAGGCTGAGAGATGATGTTGTAGAGGTTTACAAAATCATGAGGGGCATGGATAAGGATCAGTATTTTTCCCAGGACACGAGAGTCTGAAGGTAGAGGGAAAAGGCTTAAGGTGAGAGGAAAAGACTTAAAGGGATTTTATTTATAGTATTTTTATTTAGAGATACAGCTTGGTAACAGGCCCTTCTGGCCCAATAAATGCATACCTCCCAATTACATCCACACAACCAATTAACCTACTACTAATTTAAAAGTAAGAGCTTCTTAAGTCTAAGTAGAAGATCCAAAAGATAATGAAATCTGCTGATCCTTCATCCTGAATAAGGTTCCACGTCATTACAATTACATTTGGCTGAATTGCCACTATCTGCCTTTGAAATGCTGGAGGAAACCCACACAATCATGGGGAGAATGTACAAACTCCTCGCAGACAACAAGGGGAGCTAAGCCACATCTTTTTCACACAGAGAGTGGTGTTTCTATAGAACAAACTGCCAGTGGAAGTGATAGGGACAGGTACAATATTAACACTTAAAATATATTTTGACAGACACTTGGCCTTGAGGGATGTGGATTAAGCACAAGCAAATGAATTAGATCAAGTAGGGACATTGGTCAGCTTGATGAGTTGCATCAAAATGTCTGTTTCCACGCTGGGTGACTCTATGACTGAAACTTACAGCACTTCAATGTAGCGAAACATCCCACGTAAAATGCATAAAATGCCATCGGTCAGCAGCTTCCATGGAAAGGAATGAAGAGTTGACATTTTGGGCTGAAACTCTTCATCAGGACTGGAGAGGAAGGGGGCAGAAGCCCAAATAAGAAGGTGAGAGGAGGGGGAGGAGTACAAGCAGGCAGGTGGTAGATGAGACTGCGGGAAGGAGCACAGACCCACCAGTAGGCACGTCTACATGAAACACTGTTGCAGGAAAGCAGAATCCATCATCAGGGACCCCCACCACTCAGAACATGCTCTCTGCTCACGGCTGCCATCATGAAGAAGGTACAGGAGCCTTAGGATTCACACCACCAGGTTCAGAAGCAGTTAATACCCCTCAACCATCAGGCCCTTGAAGCAAAGGAGATATCTTCACTCAACTTCACTTGCCCATCATTGAAATATTCCCACAACCTATGGGCTCACTTTCAAGGACTCTTCATTTCAATTTTTTTAATATTAATTTCTTATTTTTTTTATTATGATTATTTATTTCTTCTTGCACAGTTTGCACACTGGTAGAATGCTCATTTGTGCGGTTTTTCATTGATTTGGTTATGATCATAAGATATAGAAGCAGAATTAGGCCATTTGGCCCATCAAGTCTGCTCCTCCATTTCATCATGTCTGATCCATCTTTCCTCTCAGCCCCATCTTGCTTTCTCCCCATATCCTTTCCTGCCCTGACCAATCAAGAATCTATCAGCCTCAGCCTTAAATATACATAAAGACATGGCCTCCACAGCCACATGTGGCAACAAATTCCACAGATTCACCACTCTCTGGCTAAACTCCTCATCTCCATTCTAAAAGGATTCTCCTCTATTCTGATCTGTGTTCTCTGGTCCTAGACTCCCCCACCATAGGAAACACCCTCACCACATCCACTCTATCAAGACCTTTCATCACTTGATAGGTTTCAATTCAGTCACCGCTCATTCTTCTGAATTCTAGTGAATACAGGCCAAGAGCCATCAAACACTCTTCATATGACAAGCAGTTCAATCCTGGAATCATTTTCATGAACCCCCTTTGAACTCCCATCAGTTTCAGCACATCCTTTCCAAAAAAAAAGACACAAAACTGTTCACAATACTCCAAGTGAGGCCTTATCAGTGCTTTATAAAGCCTCAACATTAAATTCTTGCTTTTATATTTTAGTCCTTTTGAAACAAAAACTAACATCATATTTACCTTCCTCAACACAGACTCAACCTGCAAATTAACCTTTAGGGAATCCTGCACAAGGACTTCCAAGTCCCTTTACAACTCAGTTTTTTTTTGTTTGTATTTTCTCTCCATTTGGAAAATAGTCAACCCTTTAATTTTTTTCTTCCAAAGTGCATGGGCATACACTTCCTGACACTATATTCCATAGGCCATTCCTCTGCCCATTCTCCTAACCTAAGTCCCACTTTAGCTTATCTACTTCCTCAAAACTACCTGCCCCTCCACCTATCTTTATATCGTCTGCAAACTTTGCAACAAAGCCATTCATTCCATCATCAAAATCATTGATGTATAACATTTAAAAAAATCAGTTCCAACACAGTCAAAGGCTCCCTTTATTCTCACTCTTCACCTCCTGCCAGTCAGCCACTGCTTTATCCATACTAGAGTCTTTCCTGTAATACGATGGGCTCTTAACTTGTTAAAGCAGCCTCATGTGTGGCACCTTGTCAAAGGCCTTCTGAAAATCCAAGTACACAAAATTAACTGATTCTCTTTGTCTATCCTACTTGTTATTTCATCAAAGAATTGTGGTTATTATTCTATGGATTTATTGAGCAATTATTGAGCAAGAATACGGATCTCAGGGTTGTATATGGTTCAAATATACTTTGAACTTTGAAGTTTGAAGCTGGGAGGTGATAAGTGAAAAAGGTAAAGGGCCATTGAAGAAGGAATCTGATAACAGAGGAGAGTGCATCATGGAAGAAAGGGAAGGAGGAGAGGAACCAGAGAGGGGTGGTAAACAGGTGAGGAGAAGTGAAGGCTTGAGAGGGTAACTAGAATTGATAATGGAGAAACAGAAAAGGAGGGAGGAGGGATAAATTGTCAGAAGTTAGAGAAATCATTTTGGAGGCTATGCAGACAGAAAATGAGTTGTTGCTCATTCGTAAGACCAGTGATGTTGTGGGGGTGCATCTGGACTCTCTGACGGTGGTGTCTGAAAAGAGGATGCTGTCCAAGTTGCATGCCATCTTGGACAATGTCTCCCATCCACTCCATAATGTACTGGTTGGGCACAGGAGTACATTCAGCCAGAGACTCATTCCACCGAGATGCAACACTGAGCATCATAGGAAGTCATTCCTGCTTGTGGCCATCAAACTTTACGACTCCTGCCTCAGAGTGTCAGACACCCTGAGCCAATAGGCTGGTCCTGGACTTATTTCCACTTGGCATTATTTACTTATTATTATTTAATTATTTATGGTTTTATATTGCTATATTTCTACACTACTCTTGGTTGGTGCGACTGTAACGAAACCCAATTTCCCTCGGGATCAATAAAGTATGTCTGTCTGTCTGTCTGCTCCTCCAGCCTGAGTTTGGCCTCACCGTGGCAGAAGGAGAGTCCCTAGATAGACGTGTCAGAATGGGAATAAGAAACAGGAAGTACAGAAGCCAAATCACCAGATTCAAGAACAGGTACCATTTTGTCCCTTGATCAACCAACAATACACTAAACGCTACTTCAGTGTAGCAACACTAGAGCCACATAGATCATTTTGTACTAAAACGAACTTTTAAAATCTAATTGTGTTTTTTCTTGTAAAAATTACGTTTATGTTTATCTGTGAACACTACTCATATGATACTATCTGCCTGTGATGTTGTTGCAATTATTTTTTGTTGCACCTGTCCATACATAGACTACTACATCATAGTTTAGGCCTACAGCCTACAATGTTCGCTAACTCTTTAATCTACTGCAAGATCAATCTAACTCTTCCCTCCCAGATAGACCTCCATTTTTCTATCATCCATATGCCTATCTAAGAGTTTCTTAAGTGCGCCCAATATATCTGACTCTACACCACTACTGGTAAGGCATTCCACAGAACCACTACTCTGTGTGAAGAGTATACCTTCGATACCTTCCCTATTATTTCCTCCAATCACCTTAAAATTATGCCCCCTCGTATTAATGATTTCTTCCCTGGGTAAAAGTATATGTGCATGTGTCAATAAACTTGATTTTAGACCATAAAACTTAGGAACAGAATTAGGCCATTTGGTCCAATGAGTCTGCTCTGCTATTCCATCATGGCTGATTTATTATCCCATTCAATTCTATTCTCCTGCTTTCCTCACCTAATCTTTGACACCTTAACTAATCAAGAATCTATCAGCCTCTGCTTTCAATACACCTGAAGACTTGGCCTCCACAGCTGTCTGTGGCAACAAATTCCACAGATTCATTACTAGCTGGCTAAAAAAATCCTCCTCATCTTTGTTCTAAAAGAACTTCCTTCTATTCTGAGGTTGTCCCTCTGGTTATAGACTTCCCCACTATAAGAAACATCCTCTCCACATCCACTATATTGAGGCCTTTCAAAATTTAATCATTTTTAATGAGAACCCCCCAATTCGTCTGAACTCCAGTGAGTACAAGGCACAAAGCCATCATACACTCTTCAAATGTGAACCCTGTCATTATCGGAATCATTCTTGAGAACACCCTCTTGACCCCCTCTATTGCTAGCACATATTTTCTTACATATGGGGCCCAAACTTGCTCTGATCTTGATTTTAACCATTTCAGGGGACAGTTAACAGTCAACCAGACTGGACAAAATTTTCTCTCTATTGGAATCAGAATCAGAATCAGGTTTATTATCACTGGCATGTGACGTGAAATTTGTTAACTTAGCAGCTGCAGTTCAATGCAATACATAATCTAGCAGAGAGAAAAAATAATAATAAATAAAATAAAACATAATAGTAAATAAACAAGTAACTCAATTACATCTATTGAATATTTTATTTCAAAATGTGCAAAAACAGAAATACTGTATATTTTAAAAAAAGTGAGTTAGTGTCCAAAAGCTTCAAAGTCCATTTAGGAATCAGATGGCAGAGGGGAAGAAGCTGTTCCTGAATCACTGAGTAGCTGCCCTCAGGCTTCTGTACCTCCTTCCTGATGGTTACAGTGAGAAAAGGGCATGCCCTGGGTGCTGGAGGTCTTTAACAATGGACGCTGCCTTTCTGAGACACTGCTCCCTAAAGATGTCCTGGGTACTTTGTAAGTTAGTGCCCAAGATGGAGCTAACTAGGAGCTTCCTTCTGCAGCTTCTTTCAGTCCTGTGCAGTAGCCCCTCCATACCAGACAGTGATGCAGCCTGTCAGAACACATTAGTTATCCAAGTGGAGTAGTTTTTATGTCAAACCAATTTATGATCACTACCGTGGCAGTAACATTTTATTCCAGATTCATTTTAAATTAGGTAAATAGCTGAAATTTAATATGTTCCCATGGTAAGACTCCAACTAATATCTTTAGATCAACAAGTCTAGCTTAATCATTTGCTAGTAATATCTCGGAAAAGATCACTGGAAAAACATGGCATGAGTCCACTTTTCTTCAAGATTGGGAGGAAGTCAAGATGTGTTAAGACTGTTATGGCTTACCAATGATCTGCACTCTTTGTCAATTTAGTTTCCAAGAGATTTCAAAAGCAACACACACAAAACCTGTAGAAACTCGGCTGGTCAGGTTAGCATCTACGAATAACAGTATGTAGTTGACATTTCAGTCCGAAACACTTCTTCAGAACTCAGTTGGCTGTTTAACTCTTTTTCATAGGTGCTGAGTTTTTCCAGCATTTTGTTTGGATTTCCAGCATCTGCAGACTTTCTTGTATTTGTCTTAAAGATTTCATTTGCTTCACCTGTAAGGCATGTAAACTTACGAAATATTTGGTTCAGATAAAACAGAGTGTAGTAGTTCTGCCTCGTACTTTCAAGTTCAATTTTATTTTCATTCACCATACACCTGTATACAGCTAAATGAACCATAGTCCCTCCTGGGCCAAGACACAAAACGCGGTACATATAGTGCACATAGGATATATAGGCACCATCCTGTACATACAGTCACAAAATAAAATGAGCACAGGTCCCTGACAGGCATGGCCTGAACATTGATATGTTGACAGAAAGTGTGAGGTGAATGTTTATGTGAGACTTTGTAATGTTACTACACTACTACAACGTATTTTTGTCTGCTATTCATTGCAGAATGTGGGGCATTGAATCACTTGTCAAGGACCCACCACCACCCAGGCCATGCTCTCTTCTCACTGCTGCCATTAGGAAGAAGGAACAGGAGCCTCAGGACTCACACCACCAGGTTCAGGAACAGTTGTTACCCATAAGACCATAAAACATAGGAGCAGAATTAGGCTACATAGGCCACTGAAATTTCTCCACCATTCCATCATGGCTGATCCTGGATCCCACTCAACTCCATAACCTGCCTTCGTGCCATATCTTTTGATGTTCTGACCGATCAGGAAAAGATCAACTTCTGCCTTAATATACAGACGGATTTGATCTCCAATCTGTCTGTGGCAGAGCGTTCCACAGAATTACTGCTCCCTAGCTAAAAAAAATCCTCTTTACCACTGTTCTAAAGGGTTGCCCCTCAATTTTGAGGCTGTGCCCTCTAGTTCTAGATACCCCCACCAGAGGAAACATGCTCTCCACACCACTATATATAGTCCTTTCAACATTCGGTAGGTTTCAATGAGATCCCCTTGAATTCTTCTAAATTCCAGTGAGCACAGGCCCAAAGATGACAAAATGTTCCTCACATGTTAACCTCTTCATTTCTGGAATCATCCTTGTGAACCTCCCCTGGACTCTCTCTGTTGACAATGCATCCTTTTTGAGATATGGGGCCCAAAACTAGAGACAATACTCCAAGCGTGGCCTGACTAGTGTCTTATAAAGTTTCAGCATTGCCTCCTTGCTTTTATATTCTATTCCCCTTGAAATAAATGGTAACATTGCATTTGCCTTCTTTACCACAGACTCAGCCTGTAAATTCACCTTTAGGAGTCTTGCACGAGGACCCCTAAGTCCCTCTGCACCTCTGACGTTTGAAACTTCTCCCCATTGAGATAATAGTCCGTACTATTGTCCATTTTACCAAAATGCATTATCATACATTTCCCAACACTGTATTCCATCGGCCACTTTTTTGCCCATTCTTCCAATTTGTCTAAGTCCTGCTACAATCACATTGCTTCCTCAGCACTACCTACCCCTCCACCTACCTTTGTATCATCTGCGAATTTGCCACAAAGCCATCAATTCCATTATCTAAATCATTGATAAGCAATGTAAAAAGCAGCAGTCCCAATACAGAACCCTGAGGAACACCACTAGTCACTGGCAGCCAACCATAAAAGGCCCCTCTTATTCCCACTCATTGCATCCTGCCTCTCAGACATTCCACTATCCATGCCACTAACTTTCCTGTAACGCTATAGGATTTTATCTTGTTAAGCAGTCTCATGTGTGACACCTTATCAAATGGCTTCTGAAAATCCAAGTAAAGACAACCACTGCCTCTCCTTTGTCCACCCTGCTTGTCACTTCCTCGAAGAACTCTAATTAATTTGTCAGGCAAGATTTCCCTTCACAAAAACCATCCTGACTTCAGCTTATTTTATCATTAGTCTCCAAGTAACTCCGAAACCTCATCCTTAAAAATAGACTCCAATACTTCCCCAAACACAGAGCCTATCATTTCCTTTCTTTTGCCTTCCTCCCTTCTAAAGGGTGGAGTTACATTTGCAATCTTCCAGTCCTCCAGGACCATGCCAAAATCAAGTGATTCTTGAAAGATCATGGCCTATGCATCTGTTCTCTCTTCAGCAACCTCTCTCAGGAATTGGGATGTAGTCCATCTGGTCCAGGTGACTTATCCACCTTTACACCTTTGAGTTTGCCTAGCACTTTTTTCTATGTAATATCAATGGCACTCAGTCCTGCTCCCTGACGCTCACAGACCTCTGGCACACTATGAGTGTCTTCCACAGTGATGACTTATGTCAAATACGCATTACATTCATCTGCTATTTCTTTGTCCTCCATTCCTACCTCACCAGCATCATTTTCCAGTGGTCCAATATCCATTCTCACCTCCATTTTACTCACTATATAACTGAAAAAACTTCTGATATCTTGCTTTATATTATTTGCTAGTCTACCCTCATATTTCATTTTTTCCTTTCTTAGAGCTTTTATAGTTGCCTTTTTCTGGATTTTAAAAGCTTCCCAATCATCCAACTTCTCATTCAGTTTGTTACCTTTTCCTTGTGTTTTTTTTTTTTTTGCAGTCATTAACTTCCCTTGTCAGCCATGGTTGCCTACCCCTGCCATTTGAGAACTTCTTCCTCTGTGGGACATATCTATCCTGCACCTTATGAACTCTTCCTCGAAACTTCTACCATCTCTGCTCTGCCGTCATCCCTGCCAGTATCCTGCTCCAATCCACCTGTGTAAGCTCCTCTCTCATGCTTTTGTAATTCCTTTTATTCCATTGTGGTACTGATACATGTGAGTTATGATTCTCCCTCTCAAGTTGCAGTATGAATTCAGTACCCCTCAAACATCAGGTTCCTGAACCAAAGGGAATAACTTTACTTAGCTTCTCTTCATCATTGAAATTTTCCCACAACCTACAGATTCACATTCAAGGACTCTTCATCTCAGGCTCTCAATATTTATTGCTTATTTTTTAATTATTATTATTCTTTCTTTCTTTTTTTTTTGCAACCCTCAGGATCAGTTGGCGGTATAACTCTAGAAAATGATCCCTGGCCCTGCCAATCATGTGAAATTTTGAAGTGCAAAACCTCCAGTGATTTGTTTCCATGTTACAAATCAGTAACACAAAATAACAAACAGTACACCATATGCAATTAAATGACTTAGCTTTATAATTCTTATTTTGTCTAAGGAGTTAGTGGGTGGTAGGTCACATTTAACCAATCTATTAGAGTTTTTCGAGGAGGTTACCAGGAAAGTGGATGGTGGGAATGCAGTGGACGTTGTCTACACGGACTTCAGTAAAGCCTTTGACAAGGTCCCATATGGGAGGTTAGTTAGGAAGATTCAGTCGCTAGGTATAGATGGTGAGGTAGTAAATTGGATTAGACATTGCCTCAATGGGAGAAGCCAGAGAGTGGTAGTGGAGGATTGCTTCTCTGAGTGGAGGCCTGTGACTAGTGGTGAGCCACAGGGATCAGTGCTGGGTCCATTGTTATTTGTCATCTATATCAGTGATCTGGATGATAATGTGGTAAATTGGATCAGCAAATTTGCTGATGATATAAAGATTGGAGGTGTAGTGGACAGTGAGGAAGGTTTTCAAAGCTTGCAGAGGGATTTGGACCAGCTGGAAAAATGGGCTGACAAATGGCAGATGGAGTTTAATACAGACAAGTGTGAGGTATAGAACATGGAATAGTACAGCACATTACAGGCCCTTTGGCCCACAATGTTGTGCCGACCCTCAAACCCTGCCTCTCATATAACCCCCCACCTTAAATTCCTCCATATACCTGTCTAGTAGTCTCTTAAACTTCACTAGTGTATCTGCCTCCACCACTGACTCAGGCAGTGCATTCCACGCACCAACCACTCTCTGAGTGAAAAACCTTCCTCTAATATCCCCCTTGAACTTCCCTCCCCTTACCTTAAAGCCATGTCCTCTTGTACTGAGCAGTGGTGCCCTGGGGAAGAGGCACTGGCTGTCCACTCTGTATATTCCTCTTAATATCTTGTACACCTCTATCATGTCTCCTCTCATCCTCCTTCTCTCCAAAGAGTAAAGCCCTAGCTCCGTTAATCTCTGATCATAATCCATACTCTCTAAACCAGGCAGCATCCTGGTAAATCTCCTCTGTACCCTTTCCAATGCTTCCACATCCTTCCTATACTGAGGCGACCAGAACTAGACAGAGTACTCCAAGTGTGGCCTAACTAGAGTTTAGGGCCTAACTAGAGGGATCTGTGGACATGTACCCCCAGATCCCTCTGCTCCTCCACACTACCAAGTATCCTGCCATTTACTTTATATTCTGCCTTGGAGTTTGTCCTTCCAAAGTGTACCACCTCACACTTCTCTGGCTTGAACTCCATCTGCCACTTCTCAGCCCACTTCTGCATCCTATCAATGTCTCTCTGCAATCTTTGACAATCTTCTACACTATCTACAACACCATCAACCTTTGTGTCATCTGCAAGCTTGCCAACCCACCCTTCTACTCCCACATCTAGATCGTTAATAAAAATCACAAAAAGTAGAGGTCCCAGAACAGATGCTTGTGGGACACAACTAATCACAACCCTCCAATCCGAATGTACTCCCTTCACCACAACCCTCTGCCTTCTGCAGGCAAGCCAATTCTGAATCCACCTGGCCAAACTTCCCTGGATCCCATGCCTTCTGACTTTCTGAATAAGCCTACCATGTGGAACCTTGTCAAATGCCTTGCTAAAATCTATGTAGATCACATCCACTGCACTACCCTCATCTATATACCTGGTCACCTCCTCAAAGAACTCTATCAGGCTTGTTAGGCACGATCTGCCCTTCACAAAGCCATGCTGACTGCCCCTGATCAGACTATGATTCTCTAAATGCCCATAGACCCTATCTCTAAGAACCTTTTCCAACAGCTTTCCCACCACAGACGTAAGGCTCACTGGTCTATAATTACCTGAACTATCCTTACTACCTTTTTTGAACAAGGGGACAACATTCGCCTCCCTCTAATCCTCCGGTACCATTCCCGTGGACAACGAGGACATAAAGATCCTAGCCAGAAGTTCAGCAATCTCTTCCCTTGCCTCGTGGAGCAGCCTGGGGAATATTCCGTCAGACCTCGGGGACTTATCCGTCCTAATGTATTTTAACAACTCCAACACCTCCTTTCCCTTAATATCAACATGCTCCAGAACATCAACCTCACTCATATTGTCCTCATCGTCATCAAGTTCCCTCTCAGTGGTGAATACCAAAGAGAAGTATTAATTGAGGACCTCGCTCACTTCCACAGCCTCCAGGCACATCTTCCCACTTTTATCTCTAATCAGTCCTACCTTCACTCCTGTCATTCTTTTGTTCTTCACATAATTGAAGAATGCCTTGGGGTTTTCCTTTACCCTACTCACCAAGGCCTTCTCATGCCCCCTTCTTGCTCTTCTCAGCCCCTTCTTAAGCTCCTTTCTTGCTACCCTATATTCCTCAATAGATCCATCTGATCCTTGCTTCCTAAACCTCATGTATGCTGCCTTCTTCCACCTGACTAGATTTTCCATCTCACTTGTCACCCATGGTTCTTTCACCCTACCATTCTTTATCTTCCTCACCGGGACAAATTTATCCCTCACATCCTGCAAGAGATCCTTAAACATCAACCACAAGTCCATAGTACATTTCCCTGCAAAAACATCATCCCAATTCACACTTGCAAGTTCTAGCCTTATAGCCTCATAATTTGCCCTTCCCCAATTAAAAATTTTCCTGTCCTCTCTGATTCTATCCTTTTCCGTGATAATGCTAAAGGCCAGGGAGCAGTGATCACTGTCCCCCAGATGCTCACCCACTGACAGATCTGTGACCTGACCCGGTTCGTTACCTAATACTAGATCTAGTATGGCATTCCCCCTAGTCGGCCTGTCAACATACTGTGACGGGAATCCATCCTGGACACACTTAACAAACTCTACCCCATTGCAGATGGAGCACTCAGGAAGGATGAACCAAGGTAGAACATACAAGGTAAATGATGCAGCACTGAGGAGTGCAGTAGAACAGAGGGATCTGGGAGTACAGATACAAAATTCCCTAAAAGTAGCATCACAGGTAGATAGGGTCGTAAAGAGAGCTTTTGGCTCATTGGCCTTTATAAATCAAAGTATTGAGTATAAGAGTTGGAATGTTATGGTGAGGTTGTATAAGACATTGATGAGGCTGAATTTGGAGTATTGTGTGCAGGTTTGGTCACCTAATTACAGGAAGGATATTAATAATGTTGAAAGAGTGCAGAGAAGGTTTACAAGGATGTTTCCAGGACTTGAGAAACTGAGTTACAGAGACAGGTTGAATAGGTTAGGACTTTATTCCCTGGAGCATAGAAGAATGAGGGGAGACTTGATAGAGGTATATAAAATTATGATGGGTATAGATAGAGTGAATGCAGGCAGGGTTTTTCCACAGAGGCTAGAGGAAAAAAAAAAGCAGAGGACATGGGTTAAAGGTGAAAAGGGAAAAGTTTAAAGGGAACATTGGGGGGGCTTCTTCACACAGAGAGTAGTGGGAGTGTGGAATGAGCTGCCAGTTGAAGTGGTGAATGCAGGCTCACTTTTAACATTTAAGAAGAACTTGGACAGGTACATGGATGAGAGGGGTTTGGAGGGATATGGTGCAGGTACAGGTCAGTGGCACTAGGCAGAAAAATGGTTCGGCACAGCTTGTCACAGCTTGCACAGGAGGGTCAAAGGCTTGTTTCTGAGCTGTAATGTTCAATGGTTCTATGGTTCTAGTAAGAAAAAACAAAGAAAACGGCCCATTTTAATGAAACTGTCTAATGTGTACAAGTTGGAGTTCACAGTTTCCCTTCCTCTGGTCCTCCATCGATTTCCCCAGGCTTCGACAACTCCCAGCCCCACTCCAAGTCCACTCCTTGCTGGTGTCTATGACATCTCCTTCCTGGTGTCTTCTCTCTCCATCTCTCATTGAACAAAAGACCCAGATCACCTCAGACTCAGGCGTACAACAAGAAAAAACACTCCCTTCATTGGACGGCACACATTCCAAAGCCCCCGTTATCTCTAGTCCTAACCCGAACACTGCTGTTACAGAAAGACCATTACATTAGCCGTGAAACCTTTCCCAGGGTGTTACATGTATTTGCACAGTTTGTGGTTTTTCCACACTGAACACCAAGGTGCAGACTTTCATTGATTCTTTTATGATTCTGTTATTCTCTGCGAATACATATCTCCTCCATCGAGCGAGTTAGGTGCACCAATATCCTGGGTTTCACATCACGGATGACTTCACCCAGTCCCTTAATATCATCTTCCTGAACAGAAAGGCACAGCAGTTCCTCCACTTCCTTAGAAGACTGAGGCAAGCAAGGCTTCCACCACCCACCCACCGCCCTCCCCATCTTTACTGTCATTTACAGGAGCATACTGACAAGTTGCATTTCCATCTGGTGTGCAACAGTCGAGTATCAGATCAGAAGTCCTTACAAAGGACTGTGGGAACAGATAAGAGTTTCATAGAGGTCTTCCTTCCATCCGTCGATCAGGAGTTCCGCATACACAGGTCCCCTGGTATTAAGGATCCCACCCCTCCAGCATCATCTTTGACTTTCTACCATAAGGCAGGAGACTCTGATGCATAAAAACAAGAACAGCCAGATGAGAAAAAGTTTCATCCCCCTGGACATTAGGCTTCTGAACTTCCCGCCACTGCATTGTATTCAAAGTGTCACCGGTTAACCTGTTTGGTACTTTACAAGGTTTAATATTAAAGCACTTTAGTTTGTTATTTATGTGTGATTCATTTGTAGATTGTATCCTGACTTTCATACGTTATTGTGTGTTATGTTTACTACTGTGTTTTATACCCTAGTTCAGAGAAATGTTCTCTATTCTATATACATTATACACGTTATTAACATGTATGTAGTTAAATGACAATAAACTTGACTTGGTGTTGTTGCTATGTATGCTCACAAGAAAATGAATCTCAGGGTTGTACATGGTGAAACACACATACAGTCCCTATAAAAAGTATCCACCCCCCCTTGAAAGTTTTCATGTTTTTTACAACATTGAATCACAGTGGATTTAATTTAGCTTTTTGACACTGATCAACAGAAAAAGTCTCTTGCATGTCAAAGTGAAAACAGATCTTTACAAAGTGATCTAAATTAATTACAAATATTAAACACAAAATATTTGATTGCTAAGTATCCCCCCCCCCCCACTTTAAGGTGACACATCAAATTAACACTGGCGTAGCCAATTGGTTTTAGAAGTCACATAATTAGTTACATGTAAACCTGTGTGCTGTCAAGGTGTTTCAATTGATTGTAGTAAAAAGACATCTATATCTGGAAAGTCCAACTGCTGGTGAGTCAGTATCCTGGCAAAAACCACATCATAAAGATAAAAGAACACTTCAAGCAACTTTGCAAAAAGGTTATTGAAAAGCACAAGTCAGGAGATGGATACAAGAATATTTCCAAGTCACTGAATATCCCTTGGAGTATTGTAAGTCAATCATTAAGAAATTAAAAGAATATGGCACAGCTGTAAATCTGCCTAGAGCAAGTTGTCCTCAAAAGCTGATTGCCCGTACAAGAAGCTCATTATTGAGGGAGGCCACCAAGGGACCTATGACAACTCTGGAGGAGTTACAAGCTTCAGTGGCTGAGATGGGAGAGACTGTGCATATAGAAAATGTTGCCCGGGTTCTTCACCAGTTGCAGCTTTATGGGGGAGTGGCAAAGAGAAAGCCAATGTTGAAAAAACTCACATGAAATCTTGGCTAGAGTTTGCCAGAAGCCACATAGGAGGCTCTGAAGTCAGCTGGAACCAAAACTGAGATTTTTTGGCCATCAAACTAAACGCTGTGTTTGGTGTAAGCCAAACACCGCACATCATCAAAAACACACCATCCCTACCGTAAGGCTTGGTGGTGACTGCATCATGTAATGGGGACGCCTCACTGCAGCAGGTTCTGGAAAGCTTATGAAGGTAGAGGGTAAAATGAATGCAGAAAAATACAGGGAAATCCTGGAGGAAACCCTGATGCAGTCTACAAGTGAACTGTGACTTGGGAGAAGATTTGTTTTCCAGCAAGACAATGACCCCAAGCATAAAACCAAAGCTACACAGGAATGGCTTAAAAACAACATATTTAACGTCCTGGAGTGACCAAGTCAAAATGCTGACCTCAATCCAATTGAATTTGTAGCTGGACTTGAAAATAGCTGTTCACTCACAATCTCCATGCACTCTTACAGAGCTTGAACAGTTTTGTCAGGAAGGATGGGGAAATATTCAGTGTCCAAATGTGCAGAGCTGATAGAGACTTACCACACAGACTCAAGGCTGTAATTGCAGCCAAAGATGCATCTACTAAATACTGACTTGTAGGGGCTGAATACTTATGCAATCAATTATTTTGTTTTATATTTGTAATTAATTTAGATCACTTTGTAGAGATCTGTTTTCACTTAGACATGAAAGAGTCTGTTGATCAGTGTCAAACAAGCCAAATTAAATCCATTGTGTTTCAATGTGTAAAACAATAAAACATGAAAACTTCCAAGGGGGCTGAATACTTTTTATAGGCACTGTATGTACTTTGATAATACATTTACATTGAACATTGAACTTTTAAACTTATCAAGGGGACTGTTTCCTAAATCTATAAAACATAGAAACATAGAAGACCTACAGCACAATACAGGCCCTTCAGCCCACAAAGCTGTGCTGAACATGTCCTTACCTTAGAACTACCTAGGGTTACCCATAGCCCTCTATTTTTCTGAGTTCCAGGTGCCTCTTAAAAGACCCTATCGTATCCACCTCCACCACCGTCACCGGCAGCTCATTCCACACCCTCACCACTCTCTGCTTAAAAAACTTACCCCTAAAATTTCCAAGTACTTCCAAGCACCTTAAACCTGTGGCTTCTCATGATAGCCATTTCAGACCCGGGAAAAAGCCTCTGACTATCCACACAATCAAAAGAAAGACAAAAAATTCTTTCAGCTGCTGTAAATCTGAAATATATAAACCAAAAATGTTGCAGACACTTTGCAGATCAGTCAGCATCTGTGCAGCAGGAAACTGTGTTCAGTAAAAAGACCCTTAAAATGGAAAAGATGGAGAGAGTTAGCTTTGCATTGTAAAGAAGCTGGGAAAGCAATGGACTGGACTAAAGTATTATATCTGATACGGGGGAAGGGGACAGAGTTGCCTTGCTGATAAGCAGACATATAGTTGATATAAAGTAAATCATGGAAATGTATTGCTAGTATCCACTCCTGTCAAAAATAGTTCTTAATTTAATCCTAGAAGACACAAGCGCCATAATCTGGAGCAACAAACAATCTACAATCTGAACATATTCAGTTTTAATATCACTGGCATATGTAGTGAAATATGTTACTTTGCAGCAGCAATATACTGCAATACATAATAATAAAAATAATATATTACAATTTTATATATATATATATATATATATATAATTAAATTAAATAAGTAGTGCAAAATGAGAGAAAAAATATAGTGTGACAGTGTACATGGGTTCATTATCCATTCAGAAATCTGATGATGGAAGGGAAGAAGGTTTTCCTGAAACATTGAGTGTGCGTCTTCAGGTTCCTGTACCTCCTCCTTGATGGTAACAGTGAGAAGAGGGCATGTCATGGGTGATAGGGGTTCGTAATGATAGATGCCAATTTTCTGAAGATGTCCTCAATGCTGGGGAGGCTAGTGCCCATGATGTAACTGCCTGAGTTTGCAACTTTCTGCAGCTTTTTCCGATCCTGTGCAGTGATCCCTCCATACCAGACAATGATGCAAATGTTTTCCATGATACATCTGTAGAAATTTATGTGAGTTTTTGTGACGTAACACATTTCCATAAACTCCTAATGAAATATAATTGCCGTCTTGCCTTCTTTGTAATTGCATCAATACTTTGGACTCAAGATATGTCTTCAGAAGTGTTGACACCCAGGAAATTGAAAATGATCACACTTTCTACTGCTGATCTCATGATGAGGACTGGTGTGTGTTCCCTCAGCTTCCCCTTGCTGAACTCCACAACCTTCTGGAGGAACTCAGCAGATCGAGCAGTATTTGTGGAAGAAAAGGAGTTGTCAAAGTTTCAGGTCAAAAGCCTTTATGAGAGATCTGATCAGGTTAACATTAGATCCTGAAGCAGGAGTTTGACCAAAAATATCAGCTATCTCTTTCCCCCTGCACTCCCTCCCCCGAAGACGCTGCTCAAGCCATTGAGTTCCTCCGGCAGATTGTTTGTTGCCCTTAATTCAATCACACATTGTTAAGCATCTTAATGCAAATCACAAACACTTCAGCATGAGAAGTAGTAGCAGATGACCTGATCCAATCACTTTAAAAGTTTATGGTTAAACTGGGAAGGCCCCTATATCAGACAAAAAAATCTGTAACCATGACCCATTTATAATTGCATGTATTTGTATTGGTCTGCTTCATCTTCTAATAAAAAGTTAACCTTAGCTTCATCTCCCTGTCCCCATAGCCTTTAATTTTTCTACGCCTCAGATCTATAGATCTCCGTCATGAATATATTTTTAAAAAGCAGCCACTTTTCTCGGTTAGAGAATTCCAAAGATTCATGAACTCAGTGAAGAATTTCCACCTGATCTCCCTCACCAATGGGAGCCAATAGGTTGTTTGTGTTCTGAGAGGCAGACTGCCAGAGCTTGGAGACGCAGATGCACAACAGATTGGACATCTGCAGGATGTTCTTTAAACTTCGGTCCTGCCTTAGTCTCTTTGGACCCCGTGATTTCAGAAGAACCAACCACTGTACTTCACTCAAGATCATCTTGTATGTATCATACTATCACATTCCATCAGTGTTGTTTTCCTGTTTCCTGCTTTTGTCAGTGATACAGTATTTAATCACCCTTGTCGTAATAAGCATGGTTGCAAGGACCAAAAGTCAGAAAAAGACAGGCAGAGTGAATTTAACAATATCTCATTAGTGACAGAACTTTGCTATGGACAGTCCCAAGCCAGGCTGTGAAAGGAGGAGGGTTGAGCATGGGGTTAGTAACCCCATCCCGTAAAAACCCAGAGCTACAGAAACACCAACAGAAGCTCCAAAGATCTCATCCCTGGAAGAGGAAGAAGTCCAAGAAAATAGGCTACACCTGGGGACAAGTTGTAGGACTGGCTCAGGACAGAGGGCTCGGGTGAGCTGTTGTCAGTGGCCTATGCCCTAATAGGGGCAATGGGCTTAAGAGGAAGAAGAACTAGTGTTGGGGCAGCACAGTAGCGTAGCAGTTAGCGCAACACTATTACAGTGCCAGTGAACTGGGATCAATTCTGATGCTGTCTGGAAGGAGATTGTACATTTTCCCCAGAAAACATGTCTTTTTTCTGGGTGCCCCTGTTTCCTCCCACATTACAAAGATGTACGGGTTAGTAGGTTAATTGGTTACATGGGTGTAAATGGTGGAGTGGACTGGAAAGCCCTGTAACCGTGCTGTATCTCTAAATAAAAAAACAAAATAGAAAGATTGGACCACACCTCCCATTCAGAGTTTTGTATTCCAAATGATCGAGAGACATAGAGGGTGAATGTGGAACTGAAGGGCTCAAAGATAGAATCAGAATCACAAGAGGGCATGCCCTGGGTGAAGGGGGTCCTTAATGATGGATGCTGCCTTTCTGAGGCATCACTCCTTTGCACCTTGAAGATGTCCTGGATGCTGGGGAGGCTAGTGCACATGATCAATCTGATTGAGTTTACAATTTTCTGCATCTTATTTCAATCCCAACAGTGATGCAGCCAGTTAGAATACTCTCCACGGTACATCTTTAGAAATTTGTGAGTGTCTTTGCTGACATATCAAAATATACTCAAGCTCCTAATGAAATAAAGCCACTGTCATGTCTTCTTTGTAACTGAATCAATATGCTGAGCTCAGGATACACCTTCAGAGATACTGACACCCAGAAACCTGAAATTGCTCACTCTTTCCATTTCTGATCCCTCTATAACTGCTGTGTGCTCCCTCATCTAACTCTTTCTGACACCCACAATCAGTTCTCTGGTCAGATCTCTTTAGGATAGATATAAGGTTTTGTTAGAGCATCTTCAACTTAAAATATCCTGCAGATATTGTTTGATCCATTAAGTGCTTTCAGCCTTTTTTTGTGTTTATTTCAGATTTACAGCATCTTCAGTTTGTTGATTTATATCCTCAGGATAGCTCTTTTTTTTTAACTTAATCGATTTACAAGATAGCATATGGCATACATCCCTCATTGCCCATGTGCTGTGAGTGAATAAGGGTGTTCAGCGCACTACTTTGTGCCAGCCAAGATCCTCCGCCTAAGCCCATCCCATTTGCCCATGTTTGACCCAACTCCTTCTCTTCTCTCTACTTCCATCGGACAAGGGGAGCAGGAGCCTTGGTCCTACACCAGAAGGTTTGGGAACAGTTGTTGATCTGCAGTCATCAGGCTCTTGGACCTGCTTCACCCACCTCAGTGCTGAACAGGTTCTGCAGTGTGTAGATTCACTTCCAGGAGCCTTTCACTTCATGTTCTATATATCATTTGTTTACATTTTTTACATGATTTATCCTCTTTTGGATGTTTTTTGGTCTTTGTGTGTGTGTGTGGCTCTTCATGGATTCTTTTATGCTACTTTGTTTTGTGAGTGCCTGCAAAAAGATGAATCTCAAGATTGTATTTGATATGTATACTTTGATAATAAATTTACTTTGAACTTTGAATGGTTTGCAAGGCAGTTCAGAGCACTGAGATTCAGTTACACTAGTGAGACTGAACAGAGTTTTTTTTGAGGCAATGTTAGAACTTGATAGGACAGATAGAAGGAAAAAGTTTCCACTTGCTGGACCATCCAAAACTTGCATGGATGAATTTGAACAGATGCAGAGTTTGTTGCTGTGTTCAGTAGGATTAAGTGAAGCAGACACATTTCAGAAAATTCCCATAGTCTAGACGGAACTTGGATGTGTCACTGGCAAGTCTCCCCAGCAAATGTAATTCCAGAACACATGGATACACATTATTTCCAAGTTAAGCAGAAAACAAAGAGAAGAAAGGCATATAATTTGTTTTGACACTCCCACTGCGATGCTACTTTCCAAGTTATGCAAAATATATGAGCTGTTGTTGACAGCTACTGGAACTCAACAAATGGCAATTGATGTTAGGTCTCTCATTTCGTCTCAAAACAATAGACTTCTGTTAACCATATCAAGTTAGTTCACTTATGCCAAAAAAAGTAATTTATTATGAAAGTACATACATGTCACCATGTACTACCCTGAGATACATTTTCTTGTGGCCATTCACAGTAAATACAAAGAAACACAATAGAATCAATGAATAGCTGCACACAAAGGCTGACAAACAACCAATGTGCAAAACACAACAAATTGTGGAAGTACAAATAAGGTATAATAATAAATAAGAAAATAATAACTATTGAGAATGTGAGTTATAGAGTTCCAGAACATGAGTTATATGAGTTATAGAAGGTGAGTCCATAGGTTGTGGAATCAGTTCATTGTTGAGGTGAGTGAAGTTATCTACTTCAGGAGGCTGCTGGTTCAGGAGTAATAACTGTTCCTGAACCTAGTGGTGTGAGTCCTGAGGTTCCTCTACCTCTGTTATGATGGCAGCAGCAAGAAGAGAGCATGGCCTGGATGGTAAGGGTCTTCGATGATGGATGCTGCTTTCTTGCAACAGCTCTCCTTGTAGATATGCTCAAAGGTAGGTGAGGGTTTTAACTGTGATAGGCTGACCTGTATCCATCACCTTTTTGTAGAATTTTCTGGACCAGAACAGGTTCTTGGAGAGGCACAGAGTTATTCCTCTTTAGATGTTCCATATAAAGTATATAACAGCATAACAGAATTTGATTAAAACAATTCTGTGCTGAAATGAATTTTTATTCTCATTTAAGGTTGATTTTTCTTGACACTTGTAACTTTTTTCAATACAGGTTTGGCATTTGTTTATCAGCAAGTGCAGTCATAGAGTCACGGAGTCATTCAGCACTGAAACAGAATACTTAGTCCATTCCATCCAAGCTGATCAATATTGCTTTCTCAGCTAGTCCTGGTTTTCTGCATATGGTCCTTATTCTACTCGGATACATCAAAACTAGCAGATTGTGGTCCAATTAACTGGCTGATCCAATTAGCTGGTATTTCATGGAAAAACTAAAAGGTATATCAAAAAACTATCAGTTAACTGAGTAATAATTCATGTATTTAATTGAAATACAGAATAAGTTAGACCACTACCAATACCTCTACAGTACTATAAGATTGTGTATTAATTCTAACTAGTTATCGCTGGAGGAATTTATCTGCTGTTTTCTTTTGATTGACTGTAACTGAACAAAATCTACGCAGACACCTAGTACAAATAATGCACTAGCTTCATAAAATACTTTTGACGATTGTCTCTTCCAAATCCTCAATTTCACTGTAATATTCAAGATGTTTGTTGATACCTTCAAATTCTTCTTAGTTCCTAACTCGTTGAAGTAGTAAAATCATTTCACTTTCACTCCCTGCCGTTTCTGGCATCTCCAAGCCTGAACGTTTGAAACCCTGGTGAGCAAAGCAGATCCAAATTGTCTTACTGCTTATTTCTCACCAACTCTCAGTAAGAAAAATCACTGCTTTTTGAACATAATCACATGCAACTGACACCATTTTTAAAATGTTTGCTCTGAGCATGGTATTGTGTCTAACGGCCACACAAGTGCACAGGACTGGTTGGAAACTGTTTGCCAGCAGTCTCCTGCCCCAATTAAGTGGCATATTGGCCAAAGGGAATCTTGGCTAATTTCTTGATTTTGTTTTTGTTCTTTCAAAGTTGTCCATAATAAATTGCTATCCTGATTAACTGATGGCCTGATTAATGAGAATCCACTGCATTAGGAATCCACTGTGTTGGTCAGGCACAATATGCAACAAAAACAACATTTAACATTTATAAAGAAGAAGGAATTATATTAAAAATACAGAATTACATATAAATAAAAAATACCTGTATTTATCCAAGAGTTTTTTTAATATTGTTATTTTGTAATTGATACATCTCAGTCCATCACAGGTAAAGCCCTCCCTGCCATTGAGCACATCTACATGATATGTTGTCGCAAGAAAGCAGCATTTATTATCAGAGACTCCGCCACCCAGGTCATGCGTTCTTCTTGCTGCTGCCATCCGGAAGAAGGCACAGGAGTCTCAGGTCTCGCATCACCAGATTCAGAAACAGTTATTGCCCCTCAATAATCAGGCTCTTGAACCAGAGAGGATAACTTTACTCAACTTCACTTGTTCCATCACTGAAATGTTCCCACAACCTATAAGCTCATTTTCAAGAACTCCTTTTCTCATGTTCTAGATATTTATGGCTTATTCATTTATTTATTTATATTAAATATTTCTCTTTGTATTTGCACAAATTGTTGTCCCTTGCACACTGGTTGAATGCCCAAGTTGGTGTGGGTTTTCATTATGAACTTGTTAAGTATGCCTGCAAGAAAATGAACATCAGATTCGTACATGGTGACTGGTTATGTACTTTGATAATAAATTTAATTTGACCTTGACTTAACCACTGTCTCTGACAGCTCATTCCAAATGTAGAGAATGCACTGGGTGAATAGATTGCACCCCACCCCAGCTTCCTATTAAATCTCTCCCCTCTCACCTTAAACCTATGACCTCAACCCTGGGAAAAAGACTGTAAACTATATCTTTCATGATTTTGTGCACATGTATAACACCACCCCTCAATCTCCTACACACCAATGAATTGAATTCCTAGCTTGCTCAATCTCTCTATAACTCAATACCTCAAATCCTGGAAACATGATGGTCCTACTTCCTTCAAACAAAAGGAGTAGCCATGGGCACTCGCATGGGTCCCTGCTCTGCCTGCCTTTTTGTCAGCTATGTGTCACTTTCCAACTTTTCCTGTGCTAGACCTATAATGACATTGGTGCTTTTTCCTGCACCCAGGCGGAGCTTGTCGACTTCAACAACTTTGCCTCCAACTTTCGCCGGGCCCTCAAATTTAATTGATCCATTTCTGACATGTCCCTGCCCTGTCTTGATCTCTGTGTCTCTATCTCTGGGGACAGCTCATCTACTGATATCTATTATAAATCCACTGACTCTCACAGCTAGCTCGACTTTACCTCTTCCCACCCTGTTACTTGTAAAAATGCTTTCCCTTTCTCTCAATTTCTCTCTCCACTGCATCTGCTTTCAAGAGGAGGTTTCTCATTCCAGAATGAAGGAGATGTCCTCTTTCTTCAAAGGTAGGGGCTACCCTCGCTCCAACATCAATACTGCCCTCAACCACATCACTTCCATTTCACACACATCTGCCCTCACTTCATCATCCCAGGGATAGGGTTCCGCTTGTCCTCACCAACCTCTGTGTCCAGCACATAATGTTCCATAACTTTCGCCATCTCAATAGACAATAGACAGTAGGTGCAGGAGTAGGCCATTCGGCTCTTCTAGCCAGCACCGCCATTCACTGTGATCATGGCTGATCATACACAATCAGTACCCCGTTCCTGCCCTCTCCCCATATCCCTTGACCCCGCTATCTATAAGAGCTCTATCTAACTCTCTCTTGAATGCATCCAGAGACTTGGCCTCCACTGCCTTCTGGGGCAGAGCATTCCACATATCCACCACTCTCTGGGTGAAAAAGTTTTTCCGCATCTCTGTTCTAAATGGCCTACCCCTTATTCTTAAACTGTGGCCTCTAGTTCTGGACTCACCCATCAGCAGGAACATGCTTCCTGCCTCCAGCGTGTCCAATTCCTTAATAATCTTATATGTTTCAATCAGATCCCCTCTCATCCTTCTAAATTCTAGTGTATACAAGCCCAGTCACTTCAATCTTTCAACATATGACAGTCCTGCCATTCCGGGAATTAACCTTGTGAACCTACGCTGCTCTCCCTCAATAGCAAGAATATCCTTCCTCAAATTTGGAGACCAAAACTGCACACAATACTCCAGGTGGGATCTCACCAGGGCCCTGTACAGCTGCAGAAGGACCTCTTTACTCCTATACTCAATTCCTCTTGTTATAAAAGCCAGCATGCCATTAGCTTTCTTCACTGCCTGCTGTACCTGCATGCTTGCTTTCATTGACTGATGTACAAGAACACCTAGATCTCATTGTACTTCCCCTTTTCCTAACTTGACTCCATTTAGATAGTAATCTGCCATCCTGTTCTTGCTGCCAAAGTGGATAACCTTACATTTATCCACATTAAACTGCATCTGCCATACATTTGCCCACTCACCCAACCTGTCCAAGTCACCCTGCATTCTCATAACATCCTCCTCATATTTCACACTGCTACCGTGCTTTGTGTCATCTGCAAATTTGCTAATGTTACTTTTAATCCCTTCATCTAAATCATTAATGTATATTGTAAATAGCTGCGGTCCCAGCACTTAGCCTTGTGGTACCCCATTAGTCACTGCCTGTCATTCTGAAAAGGACCCGTTAATCCTTACTCTTTGTTTCCAGTCTGCCAACCAATTTTCTATCCATGTGAGTACCCTACCCCCAATACCACGTGCTCTAATTTTGCCCACTAATTTCCTATGTGGGATCTTATCAAAGGCTTTTTGAAAGTCCAGGTACACTACGTCCATTGGTTCTCCTTTGTCCATTTTCAAAGTTACATCCTCAAAAAATTCCAGAAGATTAATCAAGCATGATTTCCCCTTCGTAAATCCATTCAGACTTGGACTGATCCTGTTACTGCTATCCAAATGTGTTGTCATTTCCTCTTTTATAATTGACTCCAGCATCTTTCCCACCACTGATGTCTGGCTAACCGGTCTGTAATTCCCTGTTTTCTCTCTCCCTCCTTTCTTAAAAAGTGGGATAACATTAGCTATTCTCCAATCCTCAGGAACTGATCCTGAATCTATAGAACATTGGAAAATGATTACCAATGCATCCACGATTTCTAGAGCCACCTCCTTAAGTACCCTGGGATGCAGACCATCAGGCCCTGGGGATTTATCGGCCTTCAGTTCCATCAGTCCACCCAACACCATTTTCTGCCTAATGTGAATTACCTTCAGTTCCTCCGTTACCCTAGGTCCTCTGGCCACTATTACCTCTGGGAGATTGTCTGTGTCCTCCCTAGTGAAGACAGATCCAAAGTACCTGTTCAACTCGTCTGCCATTTCCTTGTTCCCCATAATAAATTCACCTGTTTCTGCCTTCAAGGGCCCAACTTTGGTCTTAACTCATTTTCTCCTCTTCACATACCTAAAGAAGCTTTTACTATCCTCCTTTATATTCTTGGCTAGTTTACCTTCGTACCTCATTTTTTCTCCGTGTATTGCCTTTTTTGTTATCTTCTGTTGCTCTTTAAAAGCTTCCCAGTCCTCCGGCTTCCCACTCATCTTTGCTATGTTATACTTCTTCTCTTTTATTTTTATACTGTCCTTTATTTCCCTCGTCAGCCCCGGCCACCCCTTACTTCCCTTAGAAGCTTTCTTCCTCTTTGGAATGAACCGATCCTGTACCTTCTGCATTATTCCCAGAAATAACTGCCATTGTTGTTCCACTATCTTCCCTGCTAGGGTATTGTTCCATTGAACTTTGACCAGCTCCTCCCTCATAGCTCCATAGTTCCCTTTGTTCAACTATAATACTGACACATCCGATTTTCCCTTCTCCTTCTCAAATTGTAGGTTAAAACATATCATATTATGGTCACTACCTCCTAATGGCTCCTTTACCTCGATGTCCCTGATCAAATCCAGTTCATTGCACAACACTAAATCTAGAATTGCCTTCTCCCTGGTAGGCTCCAGTACAAGCTGTTCTAAGAATCCATCTCGGAGGTACTCCACAAACTCCTTTTCTTGGGGTCCAGTACCATTCTGATTCTCCCAGTTTACTTGCATGTTGAAATCCCCCATGACAACTGTATCATTACCTTTGCGACATGCCAATTTTAACTCTTCATTCAACTTACACCCTACATCCAGACTGCTGTTTGGGGGCCTGTAGATAACTCCCATTAGGGTCTTTCTACCCTTAGAATTTCTCAGTTCTATCCATACTGACTCTACATCCCCAGATTCTATGTCCCCCGTCGCAAGGGACTGAATATCATTCCTCACCAACAGAGCCACCCCACCCCCTCTGCCAGTCAGTCTGTCCTTTCGATAAGATGTATATCCTTGAATATTCATTTCCCAGGCCCTGTCCGCTTGAAGCCATGTCTCTGTTATTCCCACAACATCATACTTGCCAATTTCCAACTGAGCCTCAAGCTCATCTACTTTATTCCTTATACTTCGTGCATTCATATATAATACTTTTAATTCGTTACTCCCCTCACCTTTCATATCAATTTCTATTTCACTTGGCCATACTGTATGATCTCTTCTTGAGCTTTCTACTCCACTGATTCTGTTGTCCTTTTTAACTTTTCCTATTTTCACTTTCCCTTTAACTCCATCCTTATATTTCCAGTTCATCCCCTCCCCCCCACTACTTAGTTTAAACACATCTGTGTTGCAGTGGCAAACCTGTCTGCCAGAATGCTGGTCTCCCGCCTATTAAGGTGCAACCCGTCCCTTTTGTACAATTCATCCCTACCCCAAAACAGTGGTCCAAGAATGTAAATCCTTGCTTCCTGCACCAGTTCCTCAGCCACACATTCAGATCCATTATCTCCCTGTTCCTGCCCTCTCCAGCACGAGGAACTGGAAGCAAACCGGAGATAACCACCCTGGAAGTCCTGCTTTTCAGCCTTCTTCCGAGTTCTCTGAAGTTCTGCTGCAGAATGTCCTTCCTCTTCTTCCCGATGTCATTTGTGCCGACGTGCACTACCACTTCCGGCTGTTCACCTTCACCCTTGAGGATTCCCTGCAATCGGTCCATGATGTCCTGGATCCTAGCACCAGGGAGGGAACACACCATCCTTAAATCTCGCCTGTTGCCGCATAAACCCCTTTCCGTACCTCTTACTATGGAGTCCCCTACTACCAAGGCCCTTCCTGATGTCTGACTCCTCGGCTCTGCTTCTGCACCAATTTTCGGCTCGCAAACCGGTCCGCCTCTCAGACTGGCAGTATCTTCTGTCCTGACAGCTTCCAGGAGGGTGAACCTGTTTACGAGAGGTAAATCCCCTGGGGTCTCCTGTACTTCAAGCATCCTTTCCTTCCTCATCGTCGCCCCCTTTCTCTCTTCCGGTATCCTCGGTGTAACGACCTCACTGCAGGTCCTGTCTAGAAAACTCTGGTTTTCGCAGATGAACCTGAGGTCATCCAGTTCTTTCTTCAGTGTTGCAACATGCTTCTTCAGAAGCTGAATCTGGACACACTTTCCACAGCTGTAGCAGCCGGGGTCACCATCACTGTCCCTGACCTCCCACATCATGCATGTAGCACACTGAATCAGCTTAGTGGTCATGTCTTCACCCTCTCCAATTGTGCCTGGTGTAGTCTCCTCCCTCAGCCTCCTCGCCGAAGACTCTCGAGCCAAAGACTGGCACTTTCACACCAGGCACTTCCCGACAGGATCTCCAACAGGACCCCACCAGAAGCACATCTTTCCTTCCCCCCCCCCCACTTTCTGCTTTCCATAGGGATCACTTCCTGCATGTCTCCCTTGTCCATTCATCCATCCCCACTGATCTCCCTCCTGGCACTTATCCTTGTAAACAAAACAAGTGCTACATCTGCCCCTACACGTCCTCCCTCACTGAAACAGTCCTTCCAGGTGAAGCACAACTTCACCTGTGGGTCTGTTGGGGTCATATACCGTGTCCGGTGCTCCCAGTGTGGCCTCCTGTATATCAGTAAGTTGAGAGACTGCTTTGTCGCGCACCTACACTCCATCCAGCAGAAAAAGCGGGATCTCCCAGTGGCCACCCATTTTAATTCCACCTCCCATTCCAACATGTCAGTCCATGATCTCCTCTGCTGTTGCAATAAGGCCTCACTCAGGTTGGAGGAGGAAGACCTTATATTCTGCTCAGGTAGCCTCCAACCTGATGAACATCGATTTCTCGAACTTCTGTTAGTGTCCCCCACCTTCCTTCACCACTCTCCATTCCCTTTTCTCTCTCTTCTCTTATCTCCTTACCTCCCATCATCTCCCTCTGGTGCTGTTCTCTCTTTTCTTTCTTCCATGGCCTTCTGTCCTATCCCATAAAATTCCCCCTTCTCCAGCCCTGTATCAACTTCCCAGCTCTTTACTGCACCCCTCCTCCCTCTTGGTTTCACCTATCACTTTGTTTTTTTCCACCTTCTAACTCTGTCTCCCCATCATTTTTTCTCTAGTCCTAATGAAGGGTCTCAGTCCAAAACATAGATGCCTGATTTGCTGAATACCTCCGACATTTTGTGTGTGTTGCTCAAATACCCTACAGTTGTGGGAAATCTGAGACGGAATGCAAAATGCTGAAAACACACAGCAGGTCAGGTAGCATCTGTGGAAAACAAACAGGATTTGAATTTAAAGTTTTCCATCGGATATGGGAAGAGTCGGCTCAAAATGTTGACTGTACTCTTTTCCATAGAAGCTGCCTGCTCTGCTGAGTTCCTCCAGCACTTTGTGTGTGTTGCTTGGATTTCCACCAACTGCAGATTTTCTTGTGCTTGTGAGAATGAAACATAAATCAACTTCAAAACACCAGGCAAGTGGGGAGGGAAGAAGCAATTAAATAATAGAAGAATTGACAGAAGCTGGCAAGCGGCAGAAGTGAATGACACAAGGTAGGTGAGGAGGAGGAGGTGTGTGAGGGAGACAATGAGCAAACTTCTGAGTATTTCTCCAGCGTTTCAACTTTAATCTAGCCACTGGAATGGTGATCAGAAGAGCTAGAATATTTTAAGCAAGATAGAGGAAACTGTTCCTGTTCCATTTGGGAATGTTCTCACTAGGACAGAGAAGGAGGGGAGTAGGTATAATTGATACATTTTGGATTCAAGGGAGTCAAACTATATATATATAAACCTTGGCTGTTCAATCTTTGTTCATTAGAAAATCCATCTATTCCAGGAATCAGTTCAGTGATTTTTTTCTGAACTAGTTCCAACACATAAATAAGGAGAATAGTAGTATACACAGTGCTCCAGATGTAGTCTGATCAACACCTTACTCTCAGTGGCCTCATTATTAGGTACACCTGATTGTTAGTGCAAATATCTAATCCGAGAATCGTGTGGCTGCAACTCGATCTATAAAAGCATGCAGACATGGTCAAGAGGTTCAGTTGCTGTTCAGGCCAAACATCAGAATGGGGATGAGATGTCATCAAAGTAACTTTGACTGTGGAGTGATTGTTGGTGCCAGACAAGGTGCTTTGAGAATCTTGGAAACTGCTGATCTCCTGGGATTTTTACACAAAACAATCTTGAGAGTTCACAGGGAATGGTGTGAAAAACAAAAAAAAAACATCCAGTTCTGTGAATAGAAATGCCTTGTTAATGAGAGAGATCACAGGAGAATGACCAGACTGGTTCAAGCTGACAGGAAAGTGAAAATAACACGAATAATCATATGTTTCAACAGCGGTGTGGAGACGAGCATTTCTGAATGAACAACATGTCAAACCGTGAAGTGGATGGACTATAGCAGAAGACCATGAATGTACACTGTGTACCATGAACATACACTGTGTGTATGTAGCTAAAAAATGACATTCCTCTTTTTCTATTCAATCCTTTAAAACCCAATGGCTATTTGTTTCTGGACAATGCTGCAGAGAGGACGTCAGATATGTCTCCTGAGGAGTAACCAGCACCCAACACCCTAGCAGTCCCTAACACTACACAGTAATTGTCTCTCACACAGAAGTTATAGAAAGATGATGATTGGAAGCAGGCCTTTCAGCCCATCGAGTCTGCACTGACCATCAGCAACTCTTTTATCTGAATCCTTCTTTACATCGGCATTCTTCCATCAACTGCTCTCCAATTTGAACAATTACCTGCACACTCAGGGCCATTTCCACCACTCAGCTAACCCACCAACCTGCAAGTCTAAGGGATACAGGTGTAAACTAGAAATTCTGGAGGAAATTCACATGGTCACAGGGAGAACATGCAAACTCTTATCGGCAGGCAGCAGATCGAGTTAAGAGCAGAAGAAATGAAATTCCTATTCAGTGTTTAGCATCTCTACATCTATTGGTAAGATCATGGTTAATCTTTTACCTCAACTTCCCTGCATCTTCATTAGGAGTCTGAAATTTGGTATGGCAGGTGGTTTTGAGGAAGCAGAGAGATTGTAGAAGGACTCAGAGAGATAAAGAGAATGTGCAAAGAAGTGGCTGATGGAATACATTGTCGGGAATTGTTTGGTCATGCACTTAGGTAGAAGTCTTTTCTAAATAGAGAAAAAAATTAAAAATCTGAGGCGCTAAGGGACTTGGGAGTACTTGTGCTGGATTCCTTAAAGGTTAATTTGCAGGTTGAGTTAGTGGTGAGGAAGGCAAATGTGACGTGAACATTTGTTTCAAGAGGACTGGAATAGAAAAGCAAGGATGTAATGATTAGGCTTTAAAAGGCACTGGTGAAGCCTCACTTGGAGTATTGTGAGCAGCTTTGGGCCTCTTACCTAAGGAATATGTGCTGATATCAGAGAAGATTTAAAGGAGGTTCATGCAAATGATTCCCGGAATGAAAGGTTTCCCATATGAGGAGCTTTTGATGGCGTTGGCCCTGTATTCACGGAAATTCAGAAGAATGAGGGTGGATCACATTGAAATCAATCAAATGTTGAAAGGCCTCGACGGAGTGGATGTGGCGAGGATGTTTCCTATAGTAGGGAACATAAGACCAGAAGACACAGCCTCATAATAGAGGGACATCAATTTAGATCGGAGATGAGAAAGATTTCTTTAGTCAGAGAGTGATGAATCTGTGGAATTTGTTGCCAAGAATGGCAGTGGAGGCCAAGTCATTAGTTATATTTAAGCAGAGGTTGATAGATTCTTGATTGGTCAGGGCATGAAGGGATACGAGGATAAGGCAGGAAATTGGGACTGACAGGGTAATGGATCAGCCATGATGAAATGTTGGAGGGAGTAAAAAGGAAAGCAGAATGCAGAACAGGGTGTTATAATTACAGAGTAATTGTGCTGTAGGTAGACGAATAAAGCGCAAGGTAAATCAAAAGATCAAAAGTTTGTCACTGCCCTTCAAAATTCTTGTAACAAGATGAAAGTTGCCTGTTCTCAAGGGTTTATACCAGCTGCCCAATGGGAGGGGTAATAATAATAATAAATTCTTTTGTTACAATAGCAACATCTAAACATACAATGAGCAGTGTACAGACTTAACTAATAATAAAGAACAGAATAATAATACACACAATAATAATTTACCAATGTGCAAGAATAATGTACAAAATAATAAAACAGAGACTATTGGACGATGATGAGTGCTCTCCTGTCGCAGAGATGTACTGTTGTATATGTTTACTGCATTTGGTAGGGAAGATTTTCTGTTTTGGTCCTTGTGACATCGGAGCTGAGTGAGTCTGTTCGAAAGGATGCTCCGCTGGCTGATTCAGTCGGTCATGGAGAGGATGTACCAGATTGTCCATAATGGATAACAGTTGGTTTAGAGACCTCGAACTCAAAAGAGGCCGGATTGTAGCCAAGGACGGATCCAGCCTTGTGGATCAGTTTACTTATTTTTTTTGCATCATCAGCACCGATGCTCCCGCCCCTCCACCCCCACCATAAAGCCGCAAAGAAGACCGCACTCGCCTCAGCAGACTGGTAAAAGATCTCCAACATCCTGCTGCACACATTGAAGGATTTCAGCTTCCTTAGAAAATAGATTCTGCTCATCCCCTTCTTGTAAATACTAATGAATAGGTACTGGCCAGGGCGGGTGGGGTTTTCCCAAGGCAGTAGGAAGTGCAGACAGAGTCAACAGAGCATTAAAATAATTGTCTTCACATGGACCATGAGTTAATCCCTGACCCTACCCCCTCTTGAACATCAGAACAAAATGTACGCGATGTTACCTTCCAAAGGAAGGCGTTCTTGAGTTGTAACAGTGAAGTAGCAGAGAGAATTGAATTAAATTCAATGGATTTGGAGACTCTAGCCAATTTGTTCGTGCGCTTTCTGCCAGATCAGCAGCAACACGTCAGAGTATTTTGATGTTGTCCAGATGTCTTACTGAAGTTGCTTGTGTCAAATCGGGCCTTCCCTCTGCACTGTGCCTATTGCCATGCATGTCATCTCATTCCATATTGACTTATATCCTACCATGTTCAGGATCATCTGACAATATCATACAACTTGGCACATCATGGAAACCAGCCTCCTCTCTCAGGACTCTCATCCACACCTTGTTGCCTTGGTAAAAGCACAAAAACTCCACACTCCCCAGATATTTCTCCTTATTGAGATGATCCCTTGGCACCAGAGGCATGCTGACACCTGTGGGCAGCCCCCAGCACATCCTCAGACTGTTAGTCTTGGACACAAAACAACACATTTCCCTATATGTTCTGATGTACACGTGGCAAATAAATCTTTATTATAAATCATTTCCTTTCAACGTACTTATGTGATGAAATGATCTGTGTGGATCAAATGCAAAACAATGGTTTTCACTATACCTCAATTACAAACCAATTCACCATCAGAGAATATCAGTCTCACCATTGTCAAGAAGAAGCCATAAAAGGCTTTGGAGAGGATCTCTGGAGATGTAGTGTGCAAGAAGGCAGCTCACTGCTGGCTTCTCAAGGGCAATCAGGGATTGACAATTAACCTGCAAAGCCCACAACATTTCAATGAGCAATTAAAAAGAATTATGACTTAATCACTGAGGGACTACAGATGCTGAAAAACAATCAGTTGCAGGAACTTTATTGTCAGGCAATACATCTAAAGAGCATTAGATAGCCCACATTCCTGGTCTGGAAGGAAAGGGGAGATAGATGTATAAAAATGTGAGTGGGAGTTGGTCATATAACTGAGAACATAAAACATAGATCAGTACAGCACAGTAAGGGCACTTCAGCCCACAATGTTCTGCCAACTTATTTTTTATTATTTATTGAGATATAGTGTGAAATAGCCCCTTCCAGCTCTTCAAGCCATACCACCAAGCAATCCCCCGATTTAACCCCAGCCTAATCATGGGACAATTTACAGTGACCAATTAACCTACCCAACCAGTACGCCTTTGGTCTGTGGGAGGAAACTGGAGCATCCGGAATAAAGCCACACATTCATGGGGTGAGTGTACAAATTCCTCATGGTCAACGATGGGAATTGAACCCACGTTGTCTATACTATAAAACATTGTACTAACCGCTACGTTACCATAGCATCCTTTTAACCTAGTCCAAGCTCAATCTAATCCTTCCTTCTCACATTGCCTTCCATTTTCCTGTCACCCTTGTGTCTATCTAAATGCCCTTAATGTCCAGGATGATGGTCTCTACCACCGTCCTAGCAGTGTGTTCAAAGCAGCCACTACTTCTGTCATCTCCACTAAACATTCCTCCACTCACATTAGAAGGATATCCTCTGGTCTAGGCCATTTTTGATCTGGGCAAAAGATGATCTTGCATCTTATCATCTCATACACCTCAATCAAGTCTCCTCTCATCCACCTTCACTCCAAAGAGAAAAGCCCTAGCTCGCTCAACCTCATAAGACATGCTCTCTAATCCAGGCAGCATCCTGATAAATAACCCCTGCACTCTCCCTAAAGCTTCTACATCCTTCCTATAATGAGGTGTCCAGAACTGAACATGAAGTTCCAAGTGTGGTCTGACCAGAGTTTTATAGAGTTTCATAAATATTACCTCACGGTTTTTGAACACAGTCCCCAGACTAACGAAGGCCAAAACTCTGTATGCCTCCTTAACCACCCTATCAACCTGCCTGGCTTCCATTGACATGTAATTTCATTTTCATCTTCCCTCAACGTGGGAGATTGCAGATGAAAGGCATTCTGTGAGCTTTATGCGTAATATCTTTGACAATTTGCAGAAAACCTCTGAATGATTCACTAATGTGTCATGAATTAAAAATTGACAGTTAATTGTATGTCTCTGGTGAATGGAGCTCATATTCACCCCATGGCAAATCCCACATGCTTTGTACTTCCCTACCGTATAACAGAGTGAATTTATTTGTGATTATTTCTGTTTCTGCAGGTACATGCTCCAAACATTTGGCTTCCTGTAATATGTTTCAAATATTTATGGACAGATCAGCTAGGTGAAATTTAGCTGTTACTGGATGAGAAAGGTCTGGGTGAATTGTCTTTGACATCAGCAGGGATTGGAAATCTGACCACAAAAACCTGTGAGAAACTTCCTTAAAGGTCAGCTCTGCTGTCATTAATACATGGAAAATGAAATTCCCCTCATAGTGGTTATTTCAAACGTTAATAATGATTTGCTTCAAGCAGAATTTTCCTGGATTTAAAACTTAATAATGATCTTAAAGCAAATGTGCACACAATATTTCTGGAGATAATGTAATCTCCAGATTAAAGCATTGTAAAGCATTTCACTAAATGCTGTGATCCCATACGGCCCCATAAAGTTAGAGGTTGATAATACACCAACCAAGAAGCGGCCAAACAGGTTGTCATTCCATATCTTCAAAATATCTTGGATGGCCCAGTATAGAATTTCAAACATGCATAAGCCTACAGCAATGGTGAGGAGAATACTTTGCAGACCAAAAGACCGAAACAAGCTATAGGACAAGACTACAGTAGCCTACAAAATCCAGTGCAGCAAATGCAACAAATATTATGTTGGCCCAACTGGGAAAAAACTATCCACAACTATCAAATGCATGACCTAATTGCTACCCACGAAGATCGAGGGTGGCACAAATTCAACAAGACATCAGTGAACATCATGGCATACAAGAGAATTTCTGGAAGCATGGTTTTCCACAAATAATTCTGTAAACTGACATGTAGACTCCGATCTTATTTATGAGCCAATGAGGGCAAAGTTCCAGACCATATCGCTAGGAATTCACCACAAAACCAATCAGCGATGGGTTCACCTCTCTACATCACAAATGAGTTTCCGAAATGATGCCCAGTCAGCTGATTGATATATATATAAAGGCCAAACATTCAGAAGACACACCCCAATAAACAGGACACTGATGATGTTTCCTCATATGCTAACAGGACGTTTGCAAATGGATTGTCAAGATCGGAGATCATCTAAACCCAATTATCAACAACCTAAGCCACACATTTTCCAAATTAGATGTACCTACATCAGGATAGAACCTGGATTAAAGGGTATTAGCTATAAGAAGACGTTGAACAACTTGTTTTCTCTGGAGTGTCAAAGACTAAGCAGAGACCTGATGGAACCATGAGAGGCAATGGTAGATTAGATAATCAGAGTCATTTTCCCAGTGTAGACATTTCAAATACTAGAAAGCATAACTTTAATGTGAGAGGGAGGAAAGTTTAAGGGAGAGGTGTAGGGCAAGTTTGTTTTTACACAGAGTGGAAGGTGCCTGGAACATTTTGCCAAGGGTGGTACTGGAAGCAGATGTGATAACACCTTTTAAGAGGCATCTGCAGACCCAGGAACATGAAGGGAAAGGAGGGATTTGGATTATAGTCCAGCATATGAGATTAGTTTAATTTGGAATCATGGTTGACACATACATGGTGGGCCGAAGGACCCGTTCCATTCTTGTACAGTTCTAGTTCAATGTTTTATTTCTTCACCGGGGTATCCAGTGCATTCTGTTGCCTTTGGTCTCAGTGTTCTAGAAAGGACATTAGAAAGCATTACTCAGTAGACCTCCCTCCCCTGAATGCAGTCTTTATTGGAAATCTATCATGAGCTGCATGCTCTGACCACTACCCCTTTGACTATGCACATCAATACTCACAGCCTTCTATGGATGCACAGTAGAGAGCATTCTAATATGATGCATCACTGCACGGTATGGAAACAATGGACAGGAGACCTCTACAATGGGTAGTTAAAACAGCCCAACACATCACTGGCACCAGTCTAACCACCATGAAGGACATATATATCTAGAAAGGTGCTGGAGAAAGGCCAGTAATGTCTGGAAGGACTCCACACACCCTGCCCATGGAATATTTATTCCAATCCCATCAGGGAAGAGGCTACATAGCATCTAGACCAGGACCACTAGGTTTAAAAATAGCTACTTCCCTCCCCTCCCCACAAGCCATCACAATGGTCAACACCTCCACCCATTAACCGCCACCACTACATCCACATTAGTCACTACAACCCCCCAAGCACTAGGTGATATGCAAGCCAGTATGTAAACCAGGGCAGTATGATATGGAGAGCCTATGGTTGGTTTGATCTAATAACCCTCCCCACACATCTGATGAATCCAAAGGTACAGCAGAGTCTGTTACAGTTTAGCACCAGTGGCATCCCATGAGTTGCCAGTCAGTGTTGAGCTTAACATGGGACCGCCTTAGGGATTCCAGCTCTGGATTTTTCCTCAACGTTTACTCCTGAAGCCTTGCCCATGAGTGGGTATATCCACAAGTCAGCAGAAGTTTAAAGGTCAGGGTTTTTCTTCTTCTAGATGAACTACCAACCATGGCGACGGGCCCCATTTGTCTGAGCGTAGAAGCTAAACTTATGTATATATGGCCACTGTCAAACAGTTGCTTGTACATTGTGTTATAGAGGATTGCATCTATATTTATATTTATTGTGCTCTTTATACTTATTGTGATTTTTATGCTGCATTAGATTCAGAGTAATAATCGTTTTGTTCTCCTTTACTCTCATGTACTGAAGAATGAATAAACAATCTTAAATCTTGAATCGTGAATTTTGACCATTTTGTCATTGCGGTGGCTGAGAGTTGCTTGTCCTGTTTGGCTAGGTGGGTTAATGGGTCATTCCAACATGTATTGGGGCTCAGACACACAGGAGGCCGCTCTGTTTCATTCCATACCGTCCTGCGTATTCCGTCACCTTCGTCTCAGCTATTCCTTCTGCTACGTGTTGGTCGCCAAAACTGAGAGTTCCTTCATGGTGAGCCTTACTTGTACGAGATTCTACATCCAAAATGCCATGGTGCCACTTTCAAGCCAAAAGTGGTGTTGCAGGAAGACAGGGCAGTGAAAAAAGTTTTTGGCATGCTGGCCTTTATTCGTCAGGGCATTGAGTATATGTGTTGGGATGTTAACTTGCAATTGCAAAAGATATTGCTGAAGCTACCTCTGAAGTATTGTGCACAGTTTTGTTGACTCTCATATAGGAGAGATGTTATTGAGATGGAAAGAGTACAAATATGCTTATGAGCATGCTGACAGGACCTGAGGGCCTGAGTTGCAAGGAGAGGGTAGAAAGGAGAGGACTTTATTCCTTGGAGCAGAGGACACTGACTACTGACCTTATAGAGGTATATAAAATGAAGGGCATAGATAGGGTGAAATGTGGGCAGCAGTTAAGCTCCCATCAGTCTTTGACTCCCTACCATAAGGTAGGATTAGGATAAGGAATCTTTCCTTCGATGGAAACAGGTTCTTCTCCCAGGATGTAAAACTACTCAATTCCCTGCCACCATCCAGGTCTCAGGTCTCACCATATGCGAAGCACAAGTAGTGTTATACTGTTTACTTTTTAATTTGTGTTGTACATGCACCTTATGCTAAATGTCAATCTTCTGGAATACACTTATTATTTGTTAACTTATTCATGGTATTATTACTTTATGCATTTGTGTGTGAGTTATTGTTCACCTTGTTCCAGAGGAACATTGCTTTGTTTATATATGATAGAATGACATTAAACTTGAACTTGAAGAAGTGTTGCTATGAGCCTTTGAATCACCTAAGCAGAGAAGGTCATGGGCCAAGTGCTAGATGATGGGATTAATACAGATGTGTATTCACAGGCAGGCATGCACATGTCTATTGATTCATCTCAGGACCCATAATTTTTGATGATGGAATTTGCCTTCTTAAGGCAGCAGCTCCTCTGGATACCAGTCTCGAGGTGCTCAGGCAGCTGAGGGAACTGAAACTATTTTCTACCTATCTGTTCTTCAGAGGCAATTCTCTTACACTGAAGAGATCTTTCTAGTTCCTTGGCTCTGTTTTCATTTGCACATTCTTTATGTTGGATGGAGTCCATTGAGACAGAGAAATGATGAGTGTATTGGAGGAAAGGAATCAAATGAGACTGGAGGGGGAGGATCATGGAGGGAAAGTGAGAAAACCCATGTGTCGGACTTAGTAACGGCAGTGAATCAGCCCTTGCTGGTTTTCTGATTGGTTTCCGTCCCAACCAGTTGGACGACCATAACTGGGTGACAGGAACTGCAGTCTAGAAGTAGCTTTCAGGGAAGTACTGATGAATAGTTTTCTTAACAAATGTACTTGCTGTGTCACACTGACCACAAATTTTATTAAACACAGGAGAGCTGGAGGAAGAGAAGAATTTATTGTTTCCAACTCAATTATGATGATTCTGGCTCTGTGCAAACTAGATACTGACATCTCCTGGCAGAGAAAGTACCAGAGGAAGCACAAGCTGCTTGTTTATTGAGGTTAATAACGGAGTTACAACATCAAGAAATGACACACTTCATCCCATTTCATAGTTTGTGGGAGAAATTCAATTTTGTTCAACACTGCTGAATGTACAATGAGAAACTAGCTGGATTCAACTTGCTCTCGGTGGCTACTTTATTAGATACCTCCTGAACCTGACAAAGTGACGGCTGAGTGCATGACCACGGACTTCTGCTGCTGTAGCCCATCAACTTCAAGGCTTGACTTGTTGTGCATTCAGAGAAGCTCTTCTACACATCACTGTTGTGCCGTGTGGTTATTTGAGTTACCATTGCCTTCCAGTCACCTTGAACCAGTCTGGCCATTCTGCTCTGACCTCTCTCATTAATAGGGTGTTTTCATCCACAGAAATTTTACTTCCTGGATATTTTGTTTCTCACTCCGTTCTCTGTAAACTCTAGAGACTGTTGTGCATGAAGTTCCCAGGAGATCAGCAGTTTCTGAGATACTCAAACTACCCTGTCTGGCACCAACAATCACTTAAATCCAGTTTCTTCCCATTTCGATATTTGCTCTGAATAAAAACTGACTCTCTTGACCATATCCGCATGTTTTTATGCACTGAGTTGCTGTCACATGATTGGCTGATTAGAGATTTGCATAAATGAGCAGGTGTATCTAATAAAGTGGCCACTGAGTGTATCTGGACGTGAACTTTGGAAGTGAGTACAGAACACAGCTCAAAAATTGTGTTTTGTGTTACTGTTTATATTTACACCATCTTTCAGTTATTTGATTCCTTCCACTGTGCATAGTGATAGCACAGCCTCAGAACAGAAAGACGACCCTTTAGAATGGAGATGAGGAGGAATTTCTTCAGCCGGAGGGTGATATATCTGTGGAATTCATTGTCACTGATGGCTGTGAAGTCAAGCTACTTGATGCCTTTAAAGCAAAGGTTGATAGGTACTTAATTAGTTAGGGCACCTCTATACCAAATGGTGATATACCCAGTCAGAATGCTCTCCATGGTCTATGGGCCTCCAACCAATAAACTGATAAGGTGACTATGTTATATGCACAAGCTTCCAGGAAAACCAAAAGCCAATAACCATATTTTTCAAGGTTCAAGGTTGTTTAATGTCATTTTCAGTACATAAGTGTGAAGGAGAATGAAATAATTGTTGCTCCAGATGCAATGCAGCTAAAAGAACACAATAAGATAAATAAAAAAATAATAACAAGCACAATAAAAATAAATAGATGAGATAACTTATATACATAGATTGATTGTATATCCGTAAAGTGAAGCTAGACACACGAGTATCTGTAGATTATGTGACTGACAGGAAGTGATAAAATAGTAGTGTTTGTGGGTATGATGGGTGGTTTAGTAGGTGGAGGTGTTGATCAGCCTTACTGCTTGGGGAAAGCAAGTTTTTGAGTCTTGTAGTCCTGGCATGGATGCTAACTAGCTCCTCCCTGATGGGAGTGGGACAAACAGTCCATGAGCTGGGTAGGCGGGATCCTTCATGATGTTACTGGCTCCTTTTCTGGCACCTGTTTGCATATATGTCCTTGATGGCAGACAGGCAAATGCATTGGGCAGATTTGACTATCTCTTGCAGAGCCCTCCTGTCTGCCGCAGTACAGCTTCCGTACCATGCAGTGATGCAGCAAGTTAGGATGCTCTCTACTGAGCATCTGTAGAGGGACTTGAGTATAGATGTGCAAAGTCCAGCTCTCTTCAGCCTCCTCAGAAAGCAGAGGCATTGGTGAGCTTTCCTGATTATTTAATTCTATTGATCAGGATCCTAAGCATCGATTCCTTACTCATGTGAACAATTTACATCAAACCACAAGTGCAGATGGAGCCTTAATTTGTCTTTTTTTTCTGAATGCTTGCAATGCAAAATTCCTTCAGAACCACATGAGGATGTCAGCTGAGGTTTTACTGTCAAACTGTCTGGACTGATATATGATCCCACAAGTTTCTGACTCAGAGGCTGGTGATCTACTCATCTGGGAGCGGAGGTGGAATGGAGAGTGCAACTAGGCTCTATGTGGATGAGTAAACTCCTCCATTCAGCTTTGCCCTTGCAGTACATTTCAAGTCTTACTATTAGTTCAAACCAAATGCATTCTGTCAAAAAATAGAGAGATAGTCCATGATTTTGCAGAATGTTTGCCTTTCAAGAATACTTCACTATGCCAGATAGAATCAGATTTAATGTCATTGAATTAAATAGCATAAAATTTGTTTTACACAACAGCAGAGTGAAAAGGAATGAAAGAACTATAAATTATAAAATAAATAGATAGTGCAAAAACAAGAAATAATGGATTCCTAGACCATTCAGAAATCTGACTGTGGAGGGAAAGAAGCTATTTCTGAAGCATTGGATGTGGGTCTTCAGGCTCCTGTACCTCCACTCTGATGGCACTAAGGAGAATTGAATTGAATTGAATTGAATGATCTTTATTGTCATTATACATAGCTACAATAAAACTCTGTTTGACTTCCTCACAGGCAATCAAACAAAGCGGTAGATAAAAACAAGACAGTAATAGAAAAACAGTATTAAATAGATAAGTAGCAGAAAATAAGCTGCAGCAGCACCAGAATATCACAGTAATGCACAAAGTGCCGTTAGTGCAAGCATTGAGTCCTTGTGTGTGCTCACAGTTTCAGTCATTGTTCTGTGGGAGTGGTGTGATGGAGGCCACAGCTCTGGGGTAGAAGCTGTTCCTCAGTCTACTTGTTCTGGGTTTTTTTAGTGTTCTGAACCTTTTGCTGGACGGCAGCAGGTCAAACAGAGAGTGGCCGGGGTGTGTGGTGTCTCTGGTTATGCTGATTGCTTTCCTCCTGAGTCTGCTGGAGTAGATGGTGTCCAGTCCTGGGAGCTCCATCCTGACAATTCGCTGGGCCACCTTCACCACGTGATGCAGGTCTTGTCGCTCAGCGGCCGTGCAGCTGGCATACCACACAGTGGCGCTGCTGGTCAGGATGGTTTCAATTGTGCTTCTGTAGAAGTTAAGCAACAGCTTTTTGGGAGTTTGGCCTGTTTCAGCTTTGAGGCAGAAGAGTCTTTGTTGTGCCTTTTTTACATGCATCGAGGTGTTGGTGGTCCATGCCAGCTGCTTTGACAACATAACTCCAAGGAACTTCAGGTGTTCCACACTTTCCACTACCTCTCCATGTATATGGAGGGGGATGTGTACTCTGTCCTTCGATCTCCTGAAGTCAATGATCATCTCTTTTGTTTTAGAAGTGTTAAGGACCAGGTCGTTGTCCTTACACCACTCCATCAGATGATCTACCTCGAGCCTGTAGGCTGATTCATCCTCGTCCGAGATCAGGCCAACCACTGTGGTATCGTCTGCAAATTTAATTATGGAGTTGGAGGTGTAGGTGGGGTGCAGTCATGTGTGAAGAGTGTGTAGAGCATAGGGCTCAGCACACAGCCCTGTGGGGTGCCTGGTTTTAAGATGAGGGTGGTGGAGGTTTGCTTACCAACTCTGACTTGCTGTGTTCAGTCTGTGAGAAAGCCCATGACCCATGAGCACAGGGAGGAGCCAAGGCCAAGAGTGTTCAGTTTGCTGACCACTTTATGGGGAATGACGGTGTTAAATGCAGAACTAAAGTCCACAAATAACATCCTCACATAAGTGTTCAGTTCCTCTAAGTGAGTCAGAGCAATACGGAGGGCTGTTGTGATTGCATCCTCTGTGGAGCGGTTTGCCCGGTGTTTGTCCAGATCAGGTGGGATTGTAGGCTTAATGTGTGAGAGCACAAGTCTCTCAAAGCTCTTCATGGCAATGGGTGTCAGCGCTACAGGGTGATAGACATTCAGGCACTTCACAGCTGATTTTTATGGGCACTGGGATGATGGTAAAGGTTTTAAGGCATGTTAGAAGCTGGCAAGTCCTAGGTGGTGAGGGTCCTTAGTGATAGATGCCACTTTTTTGATGCACCATATCTAGAAGATGCTCTTGATGGTGTGGAGGCTTGTGTCCATGATGAAGCTGGCTGAATCTATAACCATCTGCTGCCTCTTGCGATCTTGTACATTGGAGACTGCATACCAGTCAGTGAGTTAAGCACAGAATGCTCTTCACAGTAAAATTTTGTAATGGTCTATGGGTAAATACTGAATCTCCTTAAAACCCTCAGGCAGTAGAGCTATGAGAGTACTTTGATACTTGTACCATGGAAGTGGATTATAAAACTGGATTCTTGAGTCTTCACTGGAATATCCCTCGAGTAATATTGGACAACTCTCGATTTACGCACAGTGGCCACTTTATGCATCTTAGATCACATTCCTTCCCCATTCTGATGTTTGGTCTGAAAAACAACCAAACATCTTGACCATGTCTGCATGCTTTCATGCATTGAGTTGCTTCCACACGATTGGCTGGTTATACATTTGCATTAAGTAAGTGTACATGTGTCCCTAATAAGTGACCACTCAGCGAATATTCCTCGTATGCCACCATTTTTTTCTTCAAAGCTATTCACTGGATGTAGACATCATCAGCATCTAGTGAACCTCTAGTGAATCATCAGCATCCACAAATGCCCCTGAACCTCTTGACCATGTCTAAATCAGAAGAGATTCTGCAGATGCTGGGAATCCACAATATGCACTCAAAATGCTGGAAGAGCTCAGCAGCTCAGGTAGCATCTATGGAAATGAATAATCATTTGACATTTTGGGCTGAGGCCCTTCATCGGAACTGGAAAAGATGAGGGAAGAAGTCATAATATACATGGGGGGGGGAGAGGAGAAGGGGAACAAGCTAGGAGGAAGGTAAAACCAGGTGGGTGGGGGATGAGATGAATCAAAAGCTTGGCGGTGATAGGTGGAAAAGGTAAAGAGCTGAAAAAGAAGGAATCTGATAGGAGAAGAAAGTGGACCATGGGAGAAAGGGAAGGAGGATGGGCACCAGGGAGAGGTGAAAAGAAGAAAAGGCACAAGAGGAGAGCTAGAGTGAGGAATGGAAGGTGAGAGAAAATTATTGGAAGCTAGAGAAATTAATGTTCATGCCTGTACCATATCTGTATGCTTTTATGCATCAAAGGTGTAGAATTGTTATTTTCTTTGCAATTTATTTTCTTATTTGTGTTTTATATGCTCTGTGTGGTCATGAACATAGATTTGTGGTAGTGTGCAGTTTAACAGCATTATCATACTGTCTAAGTGCAATTTAACATGGAAATCCCAAAGTTGAGGTCTTCCCAAAGCTTGTCTAATCACTTCTACAGACTGCTGGGGTTGGTTACCTTGCCCAATAGAATTGAGAGGTGTTATTTAGACTGATGGAACTTCAAAGTATTCTGAGCTAGTTACTCAGAAAGAGACTAACGTTGCTCTGCTAATAACCCAGAAACTCTAAACACCAATAGGAATCAGGTGCATGCTTCTGGCATATTTCTCAAAGTTGGAAAAATATTCTTGGATATGATGTCACTTTGATACAACCGCATTGGGCAGATGTAGTCTGTGAAAATTGGGAGCACCAAATCATACACCCAGCGAACTCTTTAGTAGATACACCAGCAAACCTGCTTGTTAATGCAAACTTTTAATCAGTCAATAACCTAGGAAGGAAAAGTGAATATCTATCCCTCTGGAGGTTCAATTAGTGGATAACAGGAGACAGCACAATGAGTGCACTGATAGAGCCACTGCCCACACTTTCAGAGACCCAGGACTCAGTGGGATGTGGGTCCTGTGACCGTGCATCCTCCCCAAGGTCCAGTTTCAGTGCCATATCTCTCTTTTGACTCCATTAATCCTTAACATACAAGTGGGCCAGAAAATGTCAAATTTTCATCCTATTTTTCAGCTGGGAACATTCTGAGAGCCAGACAAAATGTTTTGCAGAGATGCTATCTGCTGTCGGATGATTTCAACAATTAGGAGATTATTCTGTAATATCATTTGAGCATTTGAACTTTCAGCATAATTTTATTCTAGCTTACTTGCTCCATTGGAATTCTGTTCCCTGGTGCATTTATGAAAAACTCGAGTACCCATGAGATCCTGAAACAAGCAACCCCTTTAGACTCTTGGCAGTGTGGAGGATCAGACGGATCTTGGGGCCCGAGTCCATAGGACACTCAAACATGCTGCACAGGTTGACTCTGTGATTAAGAAGGCATACGATGCATTGGGCTTCATCAACCGTGGGATTGAGTTTAAGAGCCAAGAGGTAATGTTATAGGACCCTGGTCAGATCCCACTCGGAGTACCGTGCTCAGTTCTGGTCACCTCACTACAGGAAGGATGTGGAAACTATAGAAAGGATACAGAGGAGATTTACAAGGATGTTGCCTGGATTGGGGAGCATGCCTTACAAGAATAGGTTGACCGAACTTGGCCTTTTCTCCTTGGAACAATGAAGGATGAGAGGTGACCCGATAGAGGTGTATAAGATAATGAGAGACATTGATCATGTGTAGTTTCTTCCTATCATCAGGTGGGTTTCCTTTGGGTGCTCTGGTTTACCGTCACATCCCAGTAATGTGCAGGTTGGGAGACCACCACAAAATTACCACAGTGTGTAAGAGTATCATAGAATCTGATTAGGGAGACCTCCAAGAGGACCACAACCTCATTGTTAGCTTTGGAAGGTTGCGTGCCTCAATGACCCAGAGAGCTATGTTGGCTCGAGTCAGGGCTTTGGCTCCTGGTAGGGTCATCCATTTTAAACGGGTCAAGGGGTAGAGGTGAGACTAAGAGTAGTCCACTGGTCCTCCAGGTTTGGGGGGTTCAGTTCAGGGCTAACAACCCTGACTGGTCGAACAAAAGAGTTATAGAAACAACAATGAAGAATCCTTCTATATCTGAGTGTGACAGTATTCCTGAGTCTCCACCCAGCACTTGCATGATTGACAGTGGTGAAAGCCAAAGGGGAGCTACCAACACGATGAAAGAAGCTCTGGATATACCAGAGGTGGAAGATCTTCATTGCTGCCCTAAATGCCAGTGGTGTAACAGACAGATCAATCGATCAATAAAGAGGGGGCAGTTAAAGAGAATATGGGTAAAATAAATAAGGATTTATATGGGGAGTGAATTAATTAGTGAAGTGTCTTAGAACACAAAGACCAGTGGACTTTTGACATTCAAGATCCAATGCCAAAAGCAATGTGCCGCATGGGCAATAAGGAGGCGGCAAAATATTTTAACTTGTACACAGATTTTCAGAGGTGCAAGATGATACAGTCCACAATCTTTGGTGGCAGAACAGGATAACAAATTAATTCAAAATCCCCAGGGATACTTGTGTTTATGAATAGACGTACAGAGCAAAAAAAAAATTAGCAATTGTGGTTAACTAGTATAAACCATCAATTTATCACTGGGGATAGCATCCAGTTCTTGGTAATAAACAGTATGAAGATTTTAAACACTCATTACTTTTTATTGATGTTAACACAGCACTGAGCACCACCCTAGCACTGCTTGTTAAAGTTCAGTAAAGATTAAGATCGTGATGTCCCTAACACATTTGTGCTGAGCTCTCATTTGCAACAGGGAAATTGCTCTGCACAGAGCACAGAGAACATTTACAAGGATATTGCTGGGACTTGAAGACCCGAGTTACAGGGAAAGGTTGAATAGGTTAGGATTTTATTACCTGGAGTGTAGGAGGATGAGGAGGAGATTTGTTAGAGGTATACAAAATTATGAAGGTATAGATAAAGGAAATCCAAGCAGACTTTTTCCACTGAAATTGGGTAAAACTTCAGTGGAAAACTTCAAAAAGGGTCAAATGAAGGAACACAAACTAGCCCTCATCGAGGGAGTGTTCAGGAAAGTTTTCTGTATCAATATATAGAGGTACCTAGGAGAGAGGATGCAATACTTGATCTCTTATTAGGGAACCAGACTGATCAGGTGACAGAAGTATGTGTAGGCAAACATTTTGTGTCCAGTGACCATAAAGTCATTACTTTCAAGTTAATTATGGATAAGGATGGGTCTGGTCCTTGAGTTCTAAATTGGAGAAGGGCCAATTTTGTGGAAATGAGAAAGGATCTAGGAAGAGTGGATTGGGATAAGTTGTTTCCTGGCAAGGATGTGTTCAGTAAGTGGAAGGCTTTCAAAGGCAAAATTTTGAGAGTGCAGAGTTTGCATGTTGCTCCCAGGATTAAACGCAAAGTTAACAGGCATAGGGAACCTTGGTTTTCAAGAGATATTGGTGATCTGGTTAAGAAAAAGAGACAGGAGTATAGCAGGTATAGGCAACAAGGAACAAATGAGGTACTTGAAGAGTATAGAAAATGTAAGAAAATACTAAAGAAGAAAATCAGGAAGACAAAAAGACGACATGAGGTTGCTTTGGCAGATAATGTGAAGGTAAACCCGAAGAGTTTCTACAAGCATATTAAGAGTAAAAGGATAGCAAGGGACAAAATTTGTCCCTTAGAAGATCAGAGTGGTTGTGAATGTGTGGAGCCTCAGGAGATGGGGGAGATCTTAAACAGTTTTTTTTGCATCAGTATTTACTCAGGGAACTGGCATAGCATTTATAGAAGGAAGGGAAACAAGCTGTAGTGTCATGGAACATATGGAGATTAAAGAGGAGGAGGTGCTTGCTGCCTTACAGTGAATAAAGGTAGATAAATCCCCCGGGCCTGACATGATATTTCTTCGGACCTTGAGAGAGACTAGTGTAGAAATTGCAGGGGCCCTGGCAGAAATACTTAAAATGTCCTTAGCCACAGGTGCAGTGCTGAAGGATTGGAGGGTAGCTCATGTTGTTCCGTTGTTCAAAAAAGGCTCCAAAAGTAAACCAGGTATTTACAGGCTGGTGAGCCTCACATCGGTAGTAGGTAACTTATTGGAAGGTGTTCTGAGAGATCGGATATACAAGTATTTGGATAGTCAAGGGCTGATTAAGGATAGTCAGTATGGCTTTGTGCATGGTAGATCGTGTTTAACAAATCTTGTAGAGTTTTTCGAGGAGGATACCAGGAAAGTAGATGAAGGAAAGGCTGTGGATGTTGTATACATAGACTTTAGTAAGGTATTTGACAAGGTCCCACATGGGAGGTTAGTTCAAAAGGTTCAGGCACTAAGTATTCATGGAAAGGTTGTAAACTGGATTCGAAAGTGGCTGTGTGGGAGAAGGCAGAGATTGGTAGTGGATGATTGCTTCTCAGACTGGAGGCCTGTGACTAGTGGTGTGCCTCAGGGATCTGTGCTGGGACCATTGTTGTTTGTTGTCTATACCAATGATCTAGATGATAATGTGGTAAATTGGATCAGCAATTTTGCTGATGACACTAAGACTGGAGGCGTTGTGGACAGCGAGGAAGGCTTTCAAGGCTTGCAGACCAACTGGAAAAATGGGCCAGAAAATGGCAGATCAAATTTAATGCAGACAAGTGTGAGGTGTTGCATTTTGGAAGGACAAATCAAGGTAGGACATAGGGCACTGAGGAGTGCAGAGGAACAAAGGGATCTGGGAGTTCAGATGCATAATTCCCTGAAAGTGGCATCACAGGTAGACAGGGTTGTAAAGAAAGCTTTTGTCATCCTGACATTCATAAATCAAAGTATTGAGTATAGGAGTTGGGATGTTACAGAGAAATTGTATAAGATATTGGTAAGGCCAAATTTGGAGTATTGTTTGCAGTTCTGGTCACCTAACTATAGGAAGGATATCAGTAAGATTGAAAGAATGCAGAGAAGATTTACTAGGATGTTGCCGGGTCTTCAGGAATTGAGTTACAGGGAAAGATTGAACAGGTTAGGACTCTATTCCTTGGAGCGTAGAAGAATGAGGGGAGATTTGACAGAGGCTTATTAAATTATGAGGGGTATAGACAGAGTAAATGCGAGTAGGCTCTTTCCACTTAGATTAGGAGAGATAAATATGAGAGGACATGGCTTTAGGGTGAGGGGGAGATGCTTAGGGGGAACGTTAAGGGTAACTGCTTCACTCAGAGTGGTGGGAGTGTGGAATGAGCTGCCATCTGATGTGGTAAATGTGGGCTCACTCTCAAGTTTTAAGAATAAATTGGATAGATACATGGATGGGTGCAGGTCAATGGGACAAGCGGAATAAAGTTTCGGCCCAGACTAGAAGGGCTGAATGGCCTGTTTTCTGTGCTGTAGTGTTCTATAGTTCTATGATCAGAAGTGGAATGAATGAGCAATTTCAAGTTCCTGGGTGTCAACATCTCTGAGGATCTCTCCTGGGCCCAACATATTGATGCAGTTACAAAGAAGGCTCAACAGTGGCGATATTCCATTAACAGTTTGAGGAGGTTTGGTATTTCACCAAAGACACTTGTGAATTTCTACAGATGTACCATGCAGAGCATTCAGATGTGCTGCATCACCGTTTGTTATGGTGGGGTTGGGGGGGGGGCGGCGGGTGGTGAGAGCACTGCATAGCATTAAAATAAGCTGTTCTAAGTTCTAAGCTGAGACAGCTCCATCATGGGCACTAGCTTCCTCAGCAACCAGGATATATTCAAGAAGCGATGCCCCAAAAAGGCAGCATCCATCATTAAGGATCCCCATCATCCCCATCATGCCTTGCTGTTATTGCTAGCATCAGCGAGGAGGTACAGGGTCCTGCTGACACACACAGTGATTCAGGAACAGTTTCTTCCCCTCTGCCATCAAATTTCTGAATGGACATTGAACCCACAAACACTACTTCACTACTTTTTTTCCCTCTGTTTGATCCATTTATTTAACTTTATATATAATACATGTATATATATTCTTACTGCTTTTATCATTATGCATTGCAATATACTGCTACTGCATAACAAAAAATTTCATTACATATGCCAGTGATATTAAACCTCATTCTGATTCTAAGGTGGGAGGAGGTGACCAGGGTGCCTGAAGGTCCTAAAGAGCCAATGAAGAACGGTGTTCACAAGAAAAAGATGAAAGAGAAAAAAGATTTGTTTTATTTGTCACACATGCACTGAAATATACATCGAAGTAAATAAAATTGATTATCAGAGAACATACACGTCACCGCATATGACCCTGAGATTCTTTTTCCTGCGGGTATACTTAGCAAATCTAAGTAAACAGGATCAATGAACAACAAATGGTGCAAATACAGATATAAACAAATAGCAATAAATAACGAGAGTATGAAATAACAAGATAAAGTGAAAACACAGGTTGTGGGAACACCAGAAATAGAGAGAGTGTAGTTATTTCCTTTTTGTTCAAGAGCCTTTTGTTATGATCGATGACAAGGTGATGCTGTAAACCAATGCAATAACCACTACGTTAGCATGCCAAAAGCATCTCCTTTGTACAAAGTAGGCCTGGACACCCAATAAGCAAGATTTTCTAGGATGCTGCCCACATTGAGAATATTAACTGGAAGTAGAAATTGAACAAACTTGAACTTTAGTGTATTCTCTGGAGCTGGAGCAGAATTATATGAAGCTGTGAGAGGCATGAAAGGTTATGTAGTCAGATTATCTTCTGGGGTAGAAATATCAAATGCTCTCAGGTGAGATAATAAATGTGTAAAGAGGATGTGCGAGACAAGTTTTTTTTTATATAGTAAGTGCAAAGTGTCTAGAATGGCTTGCCACAGGAGATGGTGAAAGCAGATCTGATAACAATGTTTCTGAAGCATTTAGAAAGGCCCATGAAAAGACAAAGAATGAAGGGATATAGAGACCATCGACTCAGTGTTCTCATTAATATCTTGAATATTTCTACTCCACTTTCAGTGGTCAGTGGCCACAGATGTCCAGGAATCTGTGCGATGTCACTTACCACAGTACAAAGCTTGAGAAGTAGTCAGCAGGTATTTCGCACCTTCCAGTGCCAGCATAGCATACCCTTGATGTTTAACAAAACAATACGAGCAACAGCAACAAAACCAGACGATAACAACAGCGAAACAAGTTCCTTGTCAACCAGCCTCTAATGGGCATGGGCAGGCCTCTAATCCCAGGACAGGCCATCACTCGGCCTCTAGTCTTTGGCCTCAAACACTCAGACTCACAGACAATTCAGCTCCAACTTTGGACCTCCCAGGTTTTACTTCTGTCCTTGGCTTCTGTACCCAAACAGACCTCTAAACCTGGTGACCCTGGCCCTCATGACCTTTTGGGTCTCCAACTTCAGTCTTTAATCTTCAGGCTTCTACATTCACTGTGCTCCGGCCTTCAACCTTTGGCTTTGTCCTCTGGACTTCTGACATCTGGAGTTGGCTGATCATGGTTTTGACCGTCGCCCTTGACTTCCAGACTCACATGGTCCTACGAGCCCTGGTATGCAAATATCTTTCAAGCATTGTAGTTGTACCCACTTCCACCATCTCCTATGGCATCTTCATATACTCACCACCTTTTGTGTGAAAATGTTTCCACTCAGCTCCCCTTTAAACCTTTACCCTCTCACCTTAAATCCATGTTTTAGACACTCTCTTTCCTGGGAAAAAGATAATAGCTACTCACTTTATCTACACCCCACATAATTTTATACGTCTCTATAAAGTCACCCTTGAACCACAAAGCTCCAGAGAAAAATATACGAGCCTATCTCATTTTATTATAACTCAAGCATTCCAGTCCTGCCAATTTCCTCATGAATCTTTCCTGCAACTTTTTCATCTAAATCCTGACATGCACTTATCAAAAGCGCAGTGAGAAGCCAGTTCCCCAAGGGCTATTAAAGGTGGGAGATAAATGTTGTCCTTTCCAACAGTGGGCAAGTGACTTCAAATTACTGAAAGCTAACATTTCAGGTAACCTGCTTTCAGCCCAGCTCATTGATGTACTCATGAAGGAGGCATGCCATGCCTTTGCTTTTGTAGAATTTAAAGGAGATTTGGACGGTCACTAAATAGTCGAATTATTTTTATTTTATTTATTTAGAGATACAGATAGGACAGGTCCTTCTGGACCAAAAAACCTGCTGCGCAGCAACCCAACTATTTGACTCTAGCCCAATCACAGGATAATTTCCAATGACCAATTAACCTACTAAATTACACATCTTTGGACTTTGGGAGGAAAGTAGAGTACCTGGAGGAATCCCACATGGTTCACAGCGTACAAACTTCTTACAGGTGAGACTAGAATTGAACTCTGAACTCCACTACCCTGAGCTACAGTTGCATTGCGCTAACTCTGCCACATATTTCTACAGATGGACTGTAGGAAGTAGTTGCATCATGTCCTGGTATGGCAGTTTTAATGCCCAGGAACACAAGAGAATACTGGACACAGCCCAGTCCATAATGGGCACAGCCTTTCTCACCATCAAAAACATCTACAAGCAGCTACATTATTAATCTCCACCATCCAGGTCATGTCCCCCTTTGGCTGTTACCAAAGAGCAGGATGTATGGAAGCTTGAAATCCTACAACATCAGAATCAGGAACAGCAACTGACCTTCATTGCCCTAATTTCTACCTCAGCAACAGAACACTATAGTCTGTAGTGGGCCAAGATGGCGACTGTTTATTCCCCTCCATAGATGCTGCCTGACCCATTGAGTTCCTCCAAGATATTGGATCTTCTGCTCAGGATTTTCAACATCTGGGAATCTCTTCTGTTTATGAGATACTGCTATGAAATGTAGTAACGTTAGTAAATGAATCTCAGGGCTGTATATGATGACATATACATAGTTTGCCAATAAATTTACTTTGAACTTTCAAACTTAGCCATTGATTTGTTATCTAGTTGTGTTTTTGCATTAATATCTTGATTTGGACACTTCCTTTGCTATCCTGGTTCCAATACATTGATGCAATTACAAAGGAGGAGTAACAGTGGCTATATTTCATTAGGAGTTTGAGGCGATTTGCTATGTCGCTAAACACTCTCGAAAATTTCTACAGGTGTATTGTGTCTGATATGGAGTCCACTGCACCGGATCAGAAAAAGCTGCAGAAGGTTGTGAACTTAGCTAGCTGCACCATAGTCAATAGGATCTCCAGCATCCGGGACACCTTCAAAAAAAATTGTGCCCCAACAAGCTGGCAACCATCATTAAGGACTTCCATCACCCAGGCCATGCCCTCTTCTCATTTCTACCATCAAAGAGGAGGTACAGGAATCTGAAGACACATACTCAATGTCTTCGGAACAACTTCTTCCCCTCCACCATCAGATTTCTGAATGGACAAGGCACCCATGAACACTACCTCAGTATTTTTCTTTTTTGCTCTCTTCTTTGCAATAATTTTAATTTAATTTTTATATATATTTCTTAATATATTCTTTAATGTATTGCAATGTTCTGCTCTCACAAAATAACACATTTCATGACATATGTTTTCTAATTTGTATATAATTTATGTTTTGTACATCGGAATCTATGTGCTGTGAAAAGCAAGCACTGGACAACAAAGATTTTGCTTCCTGAATACCTTTAGGTGTATTTTATGTATTTTGGGCTACTCATCATGAAAATCACCATGAAATATCCCTATCATGCACCATTTTTAATAAACTTATGTTTATAATTTCAATTCATAATTCAAATCAATTAAAATATTGCCTACCATGTAAGCTGGAAAGTTTCCTATCTTGTCCAGACATGCTTAGGTAGCATGGCTGCTGCATGCCAGGACAGGTTTTTGTAATAATTATTGATTATTATTAATATATGGAGGAATTTAAGGCGAGGAGTTATATGGGAGGCAGGGTTTAAGGGTCAGCACAACATTGTGGGCCAAAGGGCCTGTACTGTGCTGTACTATTCTATATTCTATTGGGTTCAGGACTGTAAGGATGGAATTTGCTATCACCAGGCCCAAGAATTTCTATGAAGGATTTTGATATTTGAGGCAGATGCTTCCCAGAATAACTGATGCCAAGATTAAGGAAAGCATTTTTGTTGGTCCACAAATCAAACAGGTTATCAATGACAGGCAATTTGAAAAATTTCTAGTGGGATTGGAGAAAATCTCATGGAAGGCATTCAAGAAAGTTGTTGAAATTTTTCTCGGCATTTACAGAGCACCAAACTACATGCAGCTGATTGAAAGCATGCTTCAAGCATATAAAACCATGAAATGCAACATGCCACTAAAGATTCATTTTCTGCATTCCCATTTAGACTTCTTCCCTGCAAATCTTGGTGCTGTCAGTGACGAGCATGGTGAAAGGTTTCACCAGGGCATTGCGGTCATGGAGAAAAGATACCAGGGCAACTGGAATCCAACAATGCTGGCGAATTATTGTCGGACACTTAAGCGAGAAGCCTCAGACACTAAGAACAAATGAAAATCATTAATAAAATATTTTAAACTTAGTTGAACTATTGCAAAGCATCAGCACCATTATGCAATTAAACACATTATATTCAATAAAAGTTAATTTGTTGTTTCTCCAAATTCCTACGTGATACAAGTAGTCTGAACTTATATTTGTGTTCATCTTCAAGCAGTCTATCATAAACAAAAAAAAACCGAGGAAGCAACACTTTTGAAAAAATTTGTTGTCCAGTGTTATCATTCTACATGAACCTCATTGTAGTTTGCAAGAACAATAAACTCAACTGACTGAAAACAAAAGTAAAGATCCAACATTGTTAGATGATGGATAGCAATGAGGAACAGACAATACACCCACTCTCACTGCAGCCTCCTCTCTTTTTTATATAATATAAGACCCTGGAAAATTACCCATAGGTTCAACCTCACAGCAGACCAAATCCACACAAACATTCCAGTATATTTCAGGACAATGTGCAGATGCTTACAATAATGTCTGCTTATATTGCAAAACAAAAGTAACTGCAGGAATATTGCCTTTGATGTGGTCCCTCCAGACTAGACAGCCACATCTATCCATCTCCACTTGTGGCCAGCAAGTTAGTAATAATAGATTAAAGTCAGCCATCACATCTCACAACTATGAAACATATTAATGTTGCACAGAGCGACTGAGGAGAACCCAAGTGCAGGACATGGGCCCGGAGACTGAGTTGGGATATTTGCGCAGACGTGAACGTTGAACAGCAAACAGGAGGAGTCTTGACACGGAGACAGGGTTTTCATGGAATATCTTGAAACTGCAGCTGAACTTAGAACTAAGGGTTCTAAGTGGTCAGGAAACAAAGTTATCACATGGGAATAGACCAACGAACTAGTGACCAGTGGTTGTGACACCAGGGTTCTTATACTGCAGCTCTTGATGGAGACCAGGTGTGCTGTCATCAAGCAAATTAGCAGAAAATGGGAAATTAACAATTGGAATCAAGGCATAATCAAAGAAGATTAGGGGCAAGATAGAGGATTAACAATCCGGACCATGACAATACCCCCCCCCCCCCCCAACGGGGGCCTCCAGGTGATCCACCAGGCTTGTCTGGATGGTCCCGATGGAAATCACGGATGAAGGAAGGGTCCAAGATGATGGAGCGGGGAATCCAGGAAAGTTCCTCTGGGCTGTATCCTTCCCAATCGACCAGGTACTGGAGGCCACTGCCTCGGAGGCACACATCCAGTAATCGCTGGACGGTGTACGCCGGGTGGTCGTCAATGATCCAGGCGGGTGGAGAGGTTTCGGCCGGAGGGCACAAAGGGCTGACAGATACCGGTTTCAATTGGGAAATGTGGAATGTAGGATGGATATGTATAGTTCTAGGCCAGTGGTTCCCAACCTCTTCTATGTCCCACACCCCTAGGAAATGTTTGATTAATGTTTGCACCCCTTACAAAAGTAATATCACATTTGAAGATGAAGTCTAATTTCCAATTTTTGAACCACATACAATACTGCGGGTGAACAAATTGAACTTTAAAAAATAAGCTTTTAACTCAATGCATAAAATGCAAATATAAATTGAGCAATTAGATTCTAATTTATTCAGAAAAAAATTGTAAACAGTAAAAATCAATCCCAATTGTGAACATAAAATTCAATGACTTCTTTTCTCCTGTTCCTCATTCATGATTTTGTCAAAGCGTGGAACTTCCTTGCTGACTGCGATCCGCAGGTCTGCCTGTGGATTCAGGCGATTCCTAGATTTTGTCTTGATTGACAAAAAGGAACTGAATCCAGATTCACACAAGTATGTTGTTGCAAATGGAATGAGGACACAGAGTGCTTTTCCACCAAGTCTTGGGAACATATCCAGTGCTGCACACCAAAACTCCTCCAAAGTCTTGCTTTCAAATTGCATTTCAAGAGCTCGATTTGTCTGCAAATCAATAAGATCTTCCTTCAGCTCTTCATCATCTGACATTTTCTCCAAACTGTGGGAACATGGATTCATGATCCATTCTTCTGAAATCTTCAGCAGCAAAATATCCATCAAATGATTCTGACAGCATTTCCAAATGAGCCACAATTTCTTCATGCACAGCAGGAGTTATGGATCCAGCATCATCAACCATCTCTTCTAGTGAAGGAAAATTTGAGAGACTGCCTCTTTCCATCCTTTGATGCCAAAGACGCAACTTTTTTTTGAAGGCATTCAACTTTTCACAAGCCTTCAATATGTTTATCCCTTTTCCTTGAAGAGAAAAACTCAGGTCATTCATACGAGCGAAAATGTCAGCTAAGTAAGCCAGCATTTGAGGAAATTCCTTTGATTCCATTGCCCCAACCAGATCACGTTCACGATCCTCCAGAAAAACTTTGATTTCTTCCCACAGTTCAAAGAAGCGGGTTAAAGTTTGTCCTCGTGACAAGCGACGGATTTCTGTGTGGAAAAGCAAAACTGAATGCTCACTTCCCAGATCCTCACAAAATGATTTGAAGATGCGATGGTTCAAAGGACGCCCCCTGATCCAGTTGATGATCTTCACACAAGTATCGACGACTTTCTTCAAATTTGTAGGCAATGTTTTTGATGACAAAGCATGCCGGTGAAGAAAACAATGGGTAACTTGCAAGTCTGAAATCTCCTTTTTCATCAATGCAGAAAAGCCAGATTTATTTCCAAGCATTGCAGGTGCCCCGTCAGTGCACACAGAACCAATGACTTTGATATCTAAATCATGTTTGGCAAAGCAGTCTTTCACGAGCTGCATCACATCCTTTGCAGTTGTGTTTGTTTTCAGATCTTTACAAAACAGGAAATCTTCCTTCACAGCACCATCATTGACATACCTCACCTGGGGTGGTGGAAACGGTCAGACTGGGAGCTATTCTAGGAGCGGGAAGAGGAGAGCGGCAAGGGCTGGGAGAAGATGGTAAAGCGTGCCGTGGGGTGACCAAAGATGTAGGACGACCAGTCCTCTCCCTCTGACATTCTCAGAGTCTGTTGTCCAGCCTGGTAGCTAGGGAGATCAATGAATTCAGGCTGTTAGTGTCTTCCTTTGCTGCCAACTCATCCTTCACCATGTCACAGAGGCCTTGCCGAAATACCTCCTGGAGTGCCTCATCATTCCACCCAGAGTTGACCACTGGCATCCGGAACTCCACGGCATATTCAGCAACACTGCGTGAGCACTGATGGAGGGTGAATAGATGCTTAGTGGCATCTTTACTGGGACTGCAAGGTCAAAAATCTTCCTCATTTCTGAGATGAAGGTGGGAAATAAAGAGCAGGTCTCTGGCTGATTATCCCAAATCGCAGTGGCCCACGTTAAGGCACTTCCTTGCAATAACTCCATGATGTAAGCCATCTTTGATCTGTCCATGATGTATGTGGATGACTGCTGCTCGAACACCAAGCAGCATTGTAGTAGCAAGGCCCGGCACTTCCCCAGATCCCCAGCATAGGGTTCTGGTTCAGGTACGTGCGGCTCTCTTAGCGGTCGTGTTGTCAACATATAGGGCGTTGCCACTACAGACTGTCCGGGCTGGTCAGACAGAGTACCCAGAGTGAATGGGGTAAGATGAGCAAATACTCAGTCGATCTGTTCACTGACCTTTTTACATTCACTGACAGAGAATGGAGGTTCTCCATGACATCCCAAAGCAGCTGATCGTGCAGGCCCAGTAGGGAACCCTGGCTGGCGAGGGCTTATTGCAGGGGATTCGTGTCCAGTGGGTTCATTTTGGCCAGTTCGTTCTGTTGCACGGAGCAAGTGAGGAGAACCCAAGTGCAGGACACAGGCCCAGAGATTGAGTTGGGGATGCTTGCACAGACGTGAACGTTGAACAGCAAACAGGAAGAATCTTGACATGGAGCTCTGCTACAGAGTCTTGACATAGAGATGGGGTTTTCATGGAATATCTTGAAACTGAAGCTCAATTACTTCCAATATAACTCGGAGTCCTGCCATGTGCAGAAGTTCGCTGATGACACGGCCATAGTGGGGTGTGTCAGGAATGGACAGGAGGAGGAGTATAGGAAACTGATACAGGACTTTGTGACATGGTGCAACTCAAACTACCTGCGTCTCAATATCACCAAGACCAAGGAGATGGTGGTGGACTTTAGGAGATCTAGGCCTCATATGGAGCCAGTGATCATTAATGGAGAATGTGTGGAGCAGGTTGGGACCTGCAAGTGTCTGGGAGTACAGTTGGACGAGAGGCTGGACTGGACTGCCAACACAGATGCATTGTGCAGGAGGGCACGGAGTCGACTGTACTTCCTTAGAAGGTTGGCGTCATTCAATATCTGTAGTGAGATGCTGAAGATGTTCTATAGGTCAGTTGTGGAGAGCGCCCTCTTCTTTGTGGTGGCGTGTTGGGGAGGAAGCATTAAGAAGAGGGACGCCTCACGTCTTAATAAGCTGGTAAGGAAGGCGGGCTCTGTCGTGGGCAAAGTGCTGGAGAGTTTAACATCGGTAGCTGAACGAAGGGCGCTGAGTAGGCTACGGTCAATTATGGAAAACCCTGAACATCCTCTACATAGCACCATCCAGAGACAGAGAAGCAGTTTCAGCGACAGGTTACTATCGATGCAATGCTCCTCAGACAGGATGAAGAGGTCAATACTCCCCAATGCCATTAGGCTTTACAATTCAACAGCCAGGACTTAAGAACTTTTTTTTAAGCTATTATTAATGCTTTTTGAGTTAGTGATTTAGATGCATATCATATTTTTACTGAGTTAAGTATTGTATGTAATTAGTTTTTGCTACAACAAGTGTATGGGACATTGGAAAAAAGGTTGAATTTCCCCATGGGGATGAATAAAGTATCTATCTATCTATCTAATTAACGGTTCTAAGCGGTCGGGAAACAAATTTGTCACACATGAATTGACCAAGGAACTGGCAACCAGTGATTGTGATGCCAGAGTTCTTATACTGCAATTCTTGGTGGAGACAAGGTGTGCTGTCATCAAGAGAGTTAGCAGTAAATAGGAAATTAATGATTGGAATCAAGGCATAATCAAAGGAGATTAGGGACAAGATAGGGGATTAACAATTGGGACCATGACAATTAAATTTTATCCATCAGATACATTTTACCTGATGGATCCTGATGAAGGTCTAGGCCCAAAACATTGACTATTTACTCTTCTCCATAGATGCCACCTGACCTGCTGAGCTCCCCAGCATTTGATGCGTGTTACATTTTGTATATGGTTGGGTTGAGTTGATCTTGGAAATTTACTTGTAAACATTTTGTCACACTGCGAGGAGACGTTACCCAGTGCACTGTCGATTGTGATAAGTTGTCTGAATGCTTGGTCTTTATATACTGTTCAATCAGCTGATTGGGCATCACTTTGGAAATTCCATTTGTGATGTGGGGAGAAAAATTGCTGATTGGCTATGTGGCAAACTTTGTGTGTTGTGGTCTGGAAATTGGCCTGCATCGGCTCGTAAATAGGATTGAGGTTTATGTGTTTGTTTACAGAAATGTTCACAGAAAACCATGCTTGCATTCTCTTGCATACCCTTACATTTATATATCCTGCCTCTTGAACTTCATTGTGAAATAGATGCCACTTATATGTAAACCAAGAAAACCTAAAGAAATAACTAGTTGAGGAACACATACAGGACAGTGATCACAATATGATCGAGTTCACTTTGAAATCTGAGAGGGAAAAAATAAAACCTAATGTATTGGTATTTCAGTGGAATAAAGGAAATTACAGGGATATGAGAGGGGAACTGGCCGAAGTGGACTGGAAAGGGACATTTGCAGGAAGGACAGCAGAGCAGCAATGGCTGGCGTTTCTACAAAAAATGATGGAAGTGCAAGACAGATATATTCCAAATAAGAAATTTTCAAAGGGAAGAAATACACTGCCATTGCTGACAAGTGAAGTCAGAGCCACAGTAAAAGCAAAAGAGAGGGCACACAAGGAAGCCAAATGTAGTGGGAAGATAGAGGATTTGGGAGCTTTTAAAAGCTTGCAGAAGGAAACTAAGAAGGTCATTTGGAAGGAAAAAATGAATTATGAAAGGAAGCTGGTGACTAATATCAAAGAAGATACTAAAAGCTTTTTTAAGTATATAAGGAGTACAAGGGAGTCAAGGGTAGATATAGGACCAATACAAAATGATGCTGGAGATATTGTAATGAGAGATGCAGAGATAGCAGAGGAACTGAATGCATATTTTGCATCAGTCTTCACAGTGGAAAACATCTGCAGTATACCGGACATTCAAGAGTGTCAGGGAAGTGAGATTTGTGCAGTGAAAATTATGACTGAGAAGGTGCTCAGGAAGCTTAATAGACAATAGGTGCAGAAGTAGACCATTTGGCCCTTCGAGCTTGCACCGCCATTTTGAGATCATGGCTGATCAATTGCTATCAATACCCGGTTCCTGCCTTGTCCCCATATCCCTTGATTCCCCTATCCATAAGATACCTATCTAGCTCCTTCTTGAAAGCATTCAGAGAATTGGCCTCCACTACCTTCCGAGGCAGTGCATTCCAGACCCCCACAACTCTCTGGGAGAAGAAGTTTTTCCTTAACTCTGTCCTAAATGACCTACCCCTTATTCTCAAACCATGCCCTCTGGTACTGGACTCTCCCAGCATCTGGAACATATTTCCTGCCTCTATCTTGTCCAATCCCTTAATAATCTTATATGTTTCAATCAGATCCCCTGTAAATCTCCTTAATTCCAGCGTGTACAAGCCCAGTCTCTCTAACCTCTCTGCGTAAGACAGTCCAGACATATTAGGAATTAACCTCGTGAATCTACGCTGCACTTCCTCTACAGCCAGGATGTCCTTCCTTAACCCTGGAGACCAAAACTGTACACAATACTCCAGGTGTGGTCTCACCAGGGCTCTGTACAAATGCAAGAGGATTTCCTTGCTCTTGTACTCAATTCCCTTTGTAATAAAGGCCAACATTCCATTAACCTTCTTCACTGCCTGCTGCACTTGCTCATTCACCTTCAGTGACTGATCAACAAGGACTCCGAGATCTCTTTGTATTACTCTCTTACCCAACTCTATACCGTTCAGATAATAATCTGCCTTCCTGTTCTTACTCCCAAAGTGGATAACCTCACACTTATTCACATTAAACACCATCTGCCAAGTATCTGCCCACTCACCCAGCCTATCCAAGTCACCCTGAATTCTCCTAACATCCTCATCACATGTCACACTGCCACCCAGCTTAGTATCATCAGCAAATTTGCTGATGTTATTTTCTATGCCTTCATCCAAATCGTTAACGTAAATGGTAAACAGCTGTGGTCCCAATACCAAGCCCTGTGGCACCCCACTAGTCACCACCTGCCATTCCGAGAAACACCCATTCACCGCTGCCCCTTGCTTTCTATCTGCCAACCAGTTTTCTATCCATGTCAATGCCTTCCCCCCCGATGCCCTGAGCTTTGATTTTACCCACCAATCTTCTATGTGGGACCTTATCATATGCCTTCTGAAAATCGAGGTACACGACATCCACTGGATATCCCCCGTCTAACTTCCTGGTTACATCCTCGAAAAACTCCAACAGATTAGTCAAGCATGATTTACCCTTGGTAAATCCATGCTGGCTCGGCCCAATCCTATCACTGCTATCTAGATATGCCACTATTTCATCCTTAATAATGGACTCTAGCATCTTTCCCACCACCAATGTCAGGCTGAGGGTGGATAAATCTCCTGGACCTGATGGAATGCATCCTTGGGTTTTGAATGAAGTAGCTGGAGAGATTGCGAAGGCATTAACGATGATCTTTAAAGAATCGATAGATTCGGGCATTGTACCGGATGACTGGAAAATAACAAATGTTACTCCACTATTTAAGAAGGGTGGGAGGCAGCAGAAAGGAAACTATAGACCTGTTAGCCTGACATCAGTGGTTGGGAAGTTGTTGGAATCGATTGTAAGGGATGAGATTATTCTCTTCGGCTGTCCATCGATTTTCGATGATGATTGAGGCCTGGGCAAGGTTGTATGGAAGACCTGCGGTTGCCCAAGCTGCAAGTCTCCCCTCTCCATGCCACTGATGTTGTCCAAGGGAAGAGCATCAGGACCTATACAGCTTGGCACCGGTGCCGTCGGAAAGCAATGTGTGGTTAAGTGCCTTGCTCAAGGACATAACTCACTGCCTCAGCTAAGGCTCGAACTAGCGACCTTCAGGTCTCTATACCAATGCCTTAACCACTTGGTCAGGGATGAGATTATGGTGTATCTGGAGGCACATGACAAGATAGGCCAAAGCCAGCATGGTTTCCTAAAAGGAAGATCCTGCCTGACAAACCTCCTGCAATTCTTTGAGGAAATTACAAGCAGGGTAGACAAAGGAGATGCAGGAGATGTGGTGTACTTGGATTTTCAGAAGGTCTTTGACAAGGTGCTGAACATGAGGCTGCTTAGCAAGATAAGAGCCCATGGAATTACAGGGAAGTTACTAGTGTGGGTGGAGCATTGGCTGGTCAGCAGAAAACAGAGAGTGGGAATAAAGGGATCCTATTCTGGCTGGCTGCCGGTTACCAGTGGAGTTCCACAGGGGTCGGTGTCGGGACCGTTATTTTTAAGATGTATGTCAATGATTTGGACTATGGGATTAATGGATTTGAGGCTAAATTTGCCAATGATACAGAGATAGGTGGAGGAGTGGGTAGTGTTGAGGAAACAGAGAGCCTACAGGGAGACTTAAATAGTTTAGTAGAACGGGCAAAGAAGTGGCAAATGAAATACAACGTTGGAAAGGGTATGGTCATGCACTTTGGTGGAAGAAATAAACAGGCAAACTATTATTTATCTGGGAAAAGAATTCAAAATACAAGAGATGCAAAAGGCCAGAAGGGTTTATTCCATGCTGAATCTCAATAAACAAATAAATAAAGAAAGAAGCACACCTCACTTCCCCACAGTTAGTACATATTGCTCTAAACCTTTCTTAATCTTGTGTCTGCAAAAGTGATTTTTTTAAAAAAATTATTTCTTATTTTGGAGCTAAAACATGGTAACAGGCCATTTGACTCCAAGCAGTCTAACCAGATTACTGAAAGACCTATTTCTGTGCTATAGTGTTTAATGCCTCTGATTCTACATGCCTGTGATACTGCTACAAGTAAGTTTTCTCACTGCATTTGTGAATGTGACAATAAACACAACATTGACTCTCCTGGTCAAGGTGGTGCCAGCGAACAACATTTCTTCAGGTGACATCTTTCAGATAGCCGTTCTCTTCAATTATTTTACTTTCTCTGCATCTTCGGCTTGTTCTTTTTGTCTTGATTGTGTTACGGAAACTGGTTGAGCCTTTGGCATGCAGTTTGGAATTTGATCGACTGATCTGGTGTTTGCCATGTCCAGAGAGCTGCATCATGGAGAAGACCAGAGGCAGGCTCCTGAATAGGACCGAGACCACAAACTGAACCGTGGAAAAGACCAGAGAAGAGGCGCAGGGTCATGAATGACTATTTTGAAACATTGAGGAAGATTGAAACATCGAGGTGAATATTGTCGCTGTTTTTTTTCCTCTGCAAGAGACGGGGGTGTTAGGGGTTTACGAGCTTTTGCTTCTTTTTCGTGCTGTGGCAGGGGAGAGTTGATGTATTTTCTTTCAACAAAAACTCCCATGGTTTTTCAGTATTTCATAGCAATCTGGAGAAGATGAATATCAGATTTGTATATGCAGACTTTGACAATAAAATGAATCTTTGAACCTTTGGTCAGCCCTAACCTTGTCGAATGGTGCAACTGTTTCCCACTCCTATGCATAACTCATATTTGCATCTGCATATGTCTTGGCAAGATTCATTGCACTATCACGAGGAAGTCTGCAGATGTTGGAAATTCAAGCAACACACACAAGATGCTGATGGAACACAGCAGGCCAGGCAGCATCTATAGGAAGAAGAACAGTTGACGTTTTGGGCCGAGACCCTTCGTGAGGACCCTTCGTCTAGTCCTAATGAAGGGTCTCGGCCCGAAACGTCGACAGTGCTTCTTCCTATAGGTGCAGCCTGGCCTGCTGTGTTCCACCAGCATTTTGTGTGTGTTGCTTCATTGCGCTATGTTGCTTAACCCAGCAGTTCCTAACCAAAGGGAATATAATATTGTCTACTAAACATTATCAACTGAGTTCAAGTGCAATGGCTCATTCAGAGGAAGTTGATCAGTAAAAGGGACTTTTCAGTTGTGTGACCCTTGCCAGATCATTAACTTATTCTCAGGAGAGATTTGCTGGTAAGCCTAAGTACGATCTTTCCTTTCCTTGTTACCGCTTTCTTTTTAGCAGCCTGCTGATGTTATTACAGCTGGGTAGAGAGGCTGCGGTCCTGAACAGTGTTATTTCACAATGACTCTAATGCTTGTCTGTGAATTTCTACGAAAATCATCATGCACAGATAGTCAAGCGGTAACTGAAACTTACTACCAGATCTCCTAAGCACAACAGTAATCAAAGGAAAATGAAGTCAGGTTATTTCCTCAGATCAGTTTGAAATTCAAGGGTATTGAAATTTACCAAAGGAATCGCAATAATTAGTTGTAAAAAAAAAGCTTTTTCTAAATTGATACAACAGACATTTTCTTTGAAATTCAGTAGCACTTCCCTATATCTTGTTCTATATGATTGAAAATTAACTTAACCCAGAATAGATTATAACGGCTGGAACTTTCAACCAGGCACGAGTTACTGTAAATCTTTCCCATAACCCCAGCAAAATTTTACATTCAGGGATGCATTTTCTGGCATCATCGCACAGTTATTCCTTCAGGTGCACACAGAGGAATTTGGATAACCTTTAGAAGCTCTGTGAGAGCTTCTAGAGGTATGGTATATAACATTATGGAGAGGTATAGATTGAATGCTTACAAGTTGTGTAAGATGAGATGGAATGGTTATATGGTAGATTTAGGATAAAGTGTGAAATATTTAAGGGAAATATGAAAGGGGAGCTTCTTCACTCAGGACAATGTGATTGTGGAATAGACTACTAGCAGAAGTGCAAAATATGGATTCGGTTTCAACAATTAAGAGAAATTTGTTTCTATGGAGTACTGTGCAAAGGTCTTAGGCATGTAGTAGTATTGCACAGTACTACTGCCATGAAAAACAAAACAAATTTCATGACATATGAGTGATGATAAACTTGATTCTGATATGGGTCTCTATTGTGGACTAAGAGTGGGAAGGGGACAGATAGAGAGGAAATCTTAGTTAATAAAGTGGGAAGGGAGAGAAGAAAGAGTGGGATGCACCAGAGAAATGTCCTGTAATGATCAATAAGCCAATTGTTTCAAATTAAATTACCTTGGTTGGTGTCTCAAGGCTGGGTGTGTCTTCACCCATTCAACCATCCCCCCACCCCAGCCCCTGGCACACCTTCTCTGCCACCTATCCCACACCCCTCCTGTAGCACTCCGCCCTCACCATTCCCAATACCGACCTCCATTCCTAGAGCGCTTGCCCTGAGAACTAGAGCAATCACTGCCAAACTCCACCTCTCTCCAACCCCTCTCCTGAATTGTCATCTATGTCCCCCGCAACTTTACAATTTTCCCCCACCTTCCTTACTGTTTCCACCCAACTAATATCTGCAGCCTACCACTGTTCATAACCCACATCTAACATTCCGGTTTGAAATTCCCAAATGTTGGTCCAGTTTCTCAACCACTAGAAGTGTTCCCCCCCCCCCCCACCCGTTCCTGCTCTTTGACCAAACAGAGGCCCAGTCCCTGCAAAATCCCCTCTGATCTCTCTCAATAATCTGAGATAGATCACATCAGGCCCAGAAGACTTATTGTTCTTCAATATACCCAGCATGAGGCTCCAATCAAGATGGCACTGTGCTGCCATTTCTGTTGATGTCATGGTTCAAACATAGCTGTTTTTCATTCTTTTTATTTATTTGTAGAGATGATTTTGCGGACAGAGGGACAGTTTATGGATCAGGTTAGTGGTTAGGGACAGATATGAGAAGGAGTTAGAGGTCAGGTCGGAGTATAGGCATCTGTTCCTTGTTCAAAGGCCAGTGTTGTGGACATGCGACGAAAGACATCTATGGTCAGGGCAATGATGATAAAGGCAGATGACCTCCTCAGGTCAGAGAGTCATCGACAGTTTCCCGGGTCAGAGTTCCAGGCGGGCAAGAGGCATGAGAATCAATGGCTGCCGATCTACATGAATTGGTGAGACTGCACTTCAAGGCCTGGAGTTCAGGGTACTCATCGGGGTGTTTATTTATCGGCATTGGAGAGTCTTGTGCTTGACACCAAAGGCCAATCAGAAGTCTCCATACCCCTAAATCTGCGAGTCCACTGGGGTAGTTGAAGGTCTAATGTCTGCTAATCTGTGAGTCCATTGGAATCTGGAGGAATGAGGCAGGAGACCTGTCCTGGCTTTGGAGTACTGTGTGTGGGACGGAGAAATGGGTCTTGCTTTGCTATTGCTGTTCTGTTGTGTGTTACATTCTGTGCGGTTTTGATGAACGGCTGCCACTGGAAGGTGTGATGACTACTGTGCGCTGCCCTCCACACATCCTTAGGTTGTGTTGGTTGTTGATACAAAGGATGCATTACACTGCATGCTTTAATGTTCATGTGACAAATTAATTTTAATCTGAAATGAACCATCTCATTCTTGATTTGACCATGCCCCAGATTAGCATTCCCCACAGTGGCTTTAAGGGTGAAATGTTAAATGTTTAAGGGGAACATGAGGGGAAACTCCTTCACTCAGAAGGTGGTGCAATTGTGGAACAAGGTGGCAGCAGAAGTAGTAGATGCGGGTTTGATTGCAACCTTTAAGAGAAGTTTGGATGGGAGGGGTGTAGAGGACTATAGTTCCGGTGCAGGTTGATGGGACTAGGTAGAAAAGTAGCAACAGACTGGATGAGCTGAAGAGCCTGTTCGTGTTCTATGACTTTAACTCACTATTCTCCACATCCTCCTCCTTGGTGAATACTGACGCAAAGTATCTGTTTAGTAACTTGGCGACATCTTCTGGCTCCAGGCATAGAATCTCTCCTATATCCTTGAGATGTCCTGCTCTCTCCCAGGCTACCTTCTTGCCTTTTGTTAATGTCTGTATATAATGCATGCCTTTAGATCAGAGGTTTCCAGCTTGGGAACCTTGCTAATTGGAATTGGTCTATGGCATAAAAAAGGTTGGAAACCCAACTTTAGACTTTCCTGTATTCTCCTCACTGAGGTCATTTCATGACCTCATTTAGCCACCTCATTCCCTTCTCTCTTTTTCTTAAAAAAAACATTCCTCAAGTTCCCTGTCTGATATCAGCTTCCTTAAACTTAAATTTGTTTCCTTTCTATTTCTGACTAAATTTTCCACATCTCACATCATACAAATTTCCTCAGCCTTGTCACCCTGGTTTCAACCCTATTACTGGAACATGTTAATCCTCAATTCTGATCAAATGGTCTTCAAGCAACTCCTACATGCAGATGTGGTCTTGCCCAATAACAGCTGCTCCCAGTCTCCTGTCCCCAATTTCTGCCTAATAATGCAAAAGGCTGGTGTAGGGTCAGAAGGTGTTGAATCATTGTGGATAGAGCTAAGGAACTGCAAGTGGAAAAAAATACCCTGATGGGAGTTGTAAACAGACCTTCAAACAGTAGCAAGGATGTGGTCTACAAATTACAACAGGAGATAGAACATGCATTCCAAAAGATCAATGTTACTAAAGTCATGGAGGATTTTATTATACAGATAAATTGTGAAAGTCAAGTTGATGCTGGATGTCAAGTGAGGAAGTTTCTAGAATGCTTGTGAGATGGCTTTTTAGAGCAGCTTGTGGTTGAGCCCACTAGGGGATCAGCTATTCTGCATTGGGTGTTGTGCAATGAACCAGAATTGATTAGAGAGCTTAAGGTAAAAGAACCTTTAGTGTCAAAGTGATCATAATATGATTGAATTCACCCAAAACTTTGATAAAGTGAAGCTAAAGTCAGATATATCAGAACTATAGTAAATTGGATTAGTAAGTATGCCGATGATACTAAGGTAGGAGGTGTTGTGGATAATGAGGTGGGTTTTCAAAGCTTGCAGGGAGATTTATGCCAGTTAGAAGAATGGGCTGAATGTTGGCAGATGGAGTTTAATGCTGAGAAGTGTGAGGTTCTACATTTTGGCAGGAATAATCCAAATAGGACATACAGGGTAAATGGTAGGGCATTGAGGAATGCAGTGGAACAGAGAGATCTAGGAATAACAGTGCATAGTTCCCTAAAGGTGGAGTCACATGTAGATAGGGTGGTGAAGAAGGCTTTTGGAACGCTGGCCTTTATAAATCAGAGCATTGAGTACAGAAGTTGGGATGTAATGTTAAAATTGTACAAGGCATTGGTAAGGCCAAATTTGGAATATTGTGTACAGTCCTGGTCACCAAATTATAGGAAAGATATCAATAAATTAGAGTGCAGAGACGATTTACTAGGATGTTACCTGGGTTTCAGCACTTAAGTTACAAAGAAAGGTTGAACAAGTTAGGTCTCTATTCATTGGAGCGTAGAAGGTTGAGGGGGATTTGATGGAGGTATTTAAAATTTTGAGAGGGATAGATAGAGTTGATGTGAATAGGCTGTTTCCATTGAGAGTAGGGGAGATTCAAACGAGAGGACGTGATTTGACAGTTAGGGGGCAAAAGTTTAAGGGAAACATGAAGGGGTATTTCTTTACTCAGAGAGTGATAGCTGTGTGGAATGAGCTTCCTGTAGAAGTAGTAGAGGCCAGTTCAGTTGTGTCATTTAAGGTAAAATTGGATAGGTATATGGACAGGAAAGGAGTGGAGGGTTATGAGCTGAGTGCGGGTAGGTGGGACTAGGTGAGATTAAGAGTTCGGCACGGACTAGGAGGGCCGGAATGGCCTGTTTCTGTGCTGTGATTGTTATATGGTTATAGTAGAGTAAAGGGAATTACAGAGGCATGAAAGAGGAGCTGGCCAAAATTGATTGGAAAAGGTCACTGTCAGGGAGCAGCAATGGCTGGAATTTCTAGAAGCAATTTGAAAGGCCCAAGATATATTCATCCCAAAGAGAAGTATTCAAAAGACAAGATATCACAACTGTGGCTAACAAGCGAAGTCAAACCCAACATAAAAGCCAAAGAGAAGGCATATAATAGAACAGAAATTACTGGGAAGTTAGAGGATTGGAAAGCTTTTAAAAGTAAACAGAAGGTAACTAAAAAGCCATTAAGTAGGAAAAGATAGAATATGAAATTAAGCTAGCCAATAATCTTAAAGAAGATGCCTGAAGGATCTTCAGATATATAGAACATAAAAGAGAGATGAGAGTGGATATTAGACTGCTGAAAAAACAATGCTGGAGAGGAAGTAATGGGGGTGAACTGAATAAGTATTTTGCATTCTGTTATGTCCATCCATGGCCTCCTCCACTGTCGGAATAAGGCCACACTTAAGTTGGAGGAACAACACCTTTTATATTCCATTTGGGTAGCTTCCAGCCTGATGGCATGAACATCAATTTCACAAACTTCCAGTAATGTCATGCCTCCCTCACCCCCTTCACCATTTCCCATCCCGTCATCCCTCTCTCATGTCATCTCCTTGCCCGCCCATTGCCTCCTGCTGTTGCTCCTCCCCCTCCCTTTTTTCCTTTCTTCCATAGCCTTCCGTCTCTTTCACCCATCAACTTCCTAGCTCTTTGCCTCATACCTCTCCATACAAGTTTCACCTATCAACTGGCGTTTCTCTCTCCCCTCCCCCCACCTTTCAAATCTACTCCTCAACTTTTTTTTTCTCCAGTCCGGCCGAAGAATTTTGGCCCAAAACATCAACTGCATTCTTTCCCATAGATGATGCCTGGCCTGCTGAGCTCCTCCAGCATTTTGTGTGTGTTGCTCAGATTTCCATCATTTGCAGATTTTCTCTTGTTTGTGATTTTGCATCAGTCTTCACTGTGGAAGGCACAAGTAGTATGGTGGAAGTTCCAGAGAGTCAGGGTCAGCAGCGTGAAGTTTCCATTACTAAGGAAAAGGTTCTCTGGAAAATTAAAGGTCTGAAGGTAGATAAGTCATTTGGACCAGATGGTGTACACCACAGAGTTCTGAAAGAGGTGTCTGAAGAGATTGTAGAGGCACAAGTAATGATCTTTCAAGAATTATTAAATCTTGGAATAGTTCCAGAAGACTGGAAAATTGAAAACATCTCTCTGCTGTTCAGGAAGGGAGAGGGGCAGAAGAAAGGAAATTATAGACCCAATACTCTGATCTCAATGGTTGGGAAGATGTTGGAGTTAATTGTTGAGCATGTGGCCTTGTAGCTCAGTCTGGCCCTGTAGCTCAGAAAGGTAGGGCAAGGAAGAGGAAGGCAGTAGTAATAGGGGACTTGATAGTTAGGGAGTCAGATAGGCGATTCTGTGGACGCGATCAGGAGACCCGGATGGTAGTTTGCCTCCCTGGTGCCAGGGTTTGGGATGTTTCTGATCATGTCCAAGATATCCTGAAGTGGGAGGGTGAGGAGCCGGAGGTCGTGGTACATATAGGTACCAATGACATAGGTAGGAAAAGGGAAGAGGTCCTGAAAGGAGAATATAGGGAGTTAGGAAGGCAGTTGAGAAGAAGGACCGCAAAGGTAGTAATCTCAGGATTACTGCCTGTGCCACGCGACAGTGAGAGTAGGAATGGAATGAGGTGGAGGATAAATGTGTGGCTGAGGGATTGGAGCAGGGATTCAAGTTTCTGGATCATTGGGACCTCTTTTGGGGCAGGTGTGGCCTGTACAAAAAGGACAGGTTACACTTGAATCCTAGGGGGACCAATATCCTAGCGGGGAGATTTGCTAAGGCTACTGGGGAGACTTTAAACTATTATGGTTGGGGGGTGGGAATCAATTTGAAGAGACTAGGGGAGAGGAAGTTAGTTCGCAAATAGAGAAAGCTTGTAGACAGTGTGTGAGAGAGGATAGGCAAGTGATAGAGAAAGGGAGCGCTCAGTCTGAAGATGTAGGGGAGAAGCAAGAAAAAGATAATAAAGTTGATTGCATCATTAGGGATAAACAGAGAGGAAGAGGTGGAGAGTTTCTTAAATACATCTATTTTAATGCTAGGAGCATTGTAAGAAAGGTGGATGAGCTTAGAGCATGGATTGATACCTGGAAATATGATGTTGTAGCTATTAGTGAAACATGGTTGCAGGAGGGGTGTGATTGGCAACCAGTTATTCCTGGATGTCGTTGCTTCAGGTGTGATAGAATCGGAGGGACAAGGGGGAGGTGTTGCATTGCTTGTCCGAGAAAATATTACAGCGGTGTTTTGACAGGATAGTTTAGAGGGCTCATCGGGAGACTATTTGGGTGGAATTGAGGAATGGGGAAGGTGTAGGAACACTTATAGGGGTGTATTATAGACCACCTAATGAGGAGCGAGAATTGGAGGAGCAAATTTGTAAGGAGATAGCAGATATTTGTAGTAAGCTCAAGGCTGTGATTGTGGGAGATTTTAATTTTCCACACAGACTGGGAAGCCCATTCTGTAAAAGGGGTGGATGGTTTGGAGTTTGTAAAATGTGTGCAGGATAGTTTTTTGCAGCAATACATAGAGGTACCTACTAGAGAAGGGGCAGTGTTGGATCTCCTGTTAGGGAATGAGATAGGTCAGGTGACGGACGTATGTGTTGGGGAGCACTTCGGATCCAGTGATCACAATGCCATTAGTTTCAATAAAATTATGGAGAAGGATAGGACTGGACCCAGGGTTGAGATTTTTGATTGGAGAAAGGCTAACTTTGAGGAGATGTGAAAGGATTTAGAAGGGGTGGATTGGGACAATTTGTTTTATGGGAAGGATGTAATAGAGAAATGGAGGTCATTTAAAGGTGAAATTTTGAGGGTACAGAATCTTCATGTTCCTGTTAGGTTGAAAGGAAAGGTTAAAAGTTTGAGAGAGCCATGGTTTTCAAGAGATATTGGAAACTTGGTTCGGAAAAACAGAGAGATCTACAATAAATATAGGCAGCATGGAGTAAATGAGGTGCTCAAGGAACATAAAGAATGTAAAAAGAATCTTAAGAAAGAAATTAGAAAAGCTGAAAGAAGATACGAGGCTGCTTTGGCAAGTAAGGTGAAAATAAATCCGAAGGGTTTCTACAGTTATATTAATAGCAAAAGGATAGTGAGGGATAAAACTGACCCCTTAGAGAATCAGAGTGGACAGCTATGTGTGGAGCCAAAAGAGATGGGGGAGATTTTGAACAATTTCTTTTCTTCTGTATTCACTAAGGATATATAAGGATATTGAATTGTGTAAGGTAAGGGAAACAAGTAGGAAAGCTATGGAAACTATGACAATTAAACAGGAGGAAGTACTGGCACTTTTAAGGAATATAAAAGTGGATAAATCTCCAAGTCCTGACAAGATATTCCCTAGGACCTTGAAGGAAGTTGGTGTAGAAATAGCAGGGGCTCTGACAGAAATATTTCAAATGTCATTAGAAACGGGGATGGTGCCGGAGGATTGGCATATTGCTCATGTGCTTCCATTGTTTAAAAAGGGTTCTAAGAGTAAACCTAGCAATTATAGGCCTGTCAGTTTGATGTCAGTGGTGGGTAAATTAACAGAGAGTATTCTTAGAGATGGTATATATAATTGTCTGGATAGACAGGGTCTGATTAGGAACAGTCAGCATGGATTTGTGCGTGAAAGGTCATGTTTGACAAATCTTATTGAATTTTTTGAAGAGGTTACGAGGAAAGTTGACAAGGGTAAAGCAGTGGATGTTGTCTCTGGACTTCAGTAAGGCCTTTGACAAGGCTCCACACAGAAGGTTAGTTAGGAAGGTTCAATCGTTAGGTATTAATATTGTAGTAAAATGAATTCAGCAGTGGCTAGATGGGAGATGGCAGAGTAGTGGTGGATAACTGTTTGTCAGGTTGGAGGCTGGTGACTAGTGGTGTGCCTCAGGGATCTGTATTGGGTCCAATGTTGTTTGTCATATACATTAATGATCTGGATGATGGGGTGGTAAATTGGATTAGTAAGTATGCAGATGATACTAAGGTAGGTGGCATTGTGGATAATGAAATAGGTTTTCAAAGCTTGCAGAGAGATTTAGGCCAGTTAGAAGAGTGGGCTGAATGATGGCAGATGGAGTTTAATGCTGATAAGTGTGAGGTGCTACATTTTGGTAGGAATAATCCAAACAGGACATACATGGTAAATGGTAGGGCATTGAAGAATGCAGTAGAACAGAGTGATCTAGGAATAATGGTGCATAGTTCCCTGAAGGTGGAATCTCATGTGGATAGGGTGGTGAAGAAAGCCTTTGGTATGCTGGCCTTTATAAATCAGAGCATTGAGTATAGGAGTTGGGATGTAATGTTAAAATTGTACAAGGCATTGGTAAGGCCGAATTTGGAGTATTGTGTACAGTTCTGGTCACCGAATTATAGGAAAGATGTCAACAAAAGAGAGAGTACAGAGAAGATTTACTAGAATGTTACCTGGGTTTCAGCACCCAAGTTACAGGGAAAGGTTGAACAAGTTAGGTCTTTATTCTTTGGAGCGTAGAAGGTTAAGTGGGGACTTGATAGAGGTATTTAAAATTATGCGGCATAGATCGAGTTGACATGGATAGGCTTTCTCCATTGAGAGTAGGGGAGATTCAAACAAGAGGACATGATTTGAGAGTTAGGGGGCAAAAGTTTAAGGGTAAAACAAGGGGGAATTTCTTTACTCAGAGAGTGGTAGCTGTGTGGAACGAGCTTCCAGTAGAAGTGGTAGAGGCAGGTTTGGTATTGTCATTTAAAGTAAAATTGGATAGGTATATGGACAGGAAAGGAATGAAGGGTTATGGGCTGAGTGCAGGCCAGTAGGACTAGGTGAGTGTAAGCATCAGCACGGACTAGAAGGGCCGAGGTGGCCTGTTTCCATGCTGTAATTGTTATTGTTTATATGGTTTATATGTGATTTCAGGGTACTAGGAGGCACATGATATAATCAGCCATAGTCTGCATGATTCTCTCAAGGGGAAATCTTGCCTAACAATCTGTTGGAATTCTTTGAAAAAGTAACAAGCAGGATAGACAAAGGATAATCGGTTGATGTTGTGTACCTGGATTTTCAGAAAGCTTTTGACAAGATGTCATATGAGGATTCTTAACAAGTTCAGAGCCAATAACATTATAGGAAAGATACTAGCATGGATAAAGCAGTAATTGATTGGCAGGAGGCAAAGAGTGGGAACAAAGGGTGCCTTTTCTGGTTGGCTGCCAGTGATGTTCCGCAGGGGTCTGTGTTGGGACCGCTTCCTTTTATGCTATATGTCAATGACCTGCATGATGGAATTGATAGCTTTGTGGCCAAGATTGCCGAAGATGTGAAGTCAGGTGGTGAGGCTGGTAGTTTTGAGAAAGTAGGGAGTTCTGGAAGAAGAGAGTTGAGGAAGAAAAGAGATGGTTGTAGGAGAACTTGCAAAGAAGTGGCAGATGGAATACAGTGTTGAGAAGATGAAGTGAAGTGAATGGGGGTAGGGTTTGAAGGAAGAAGCTGGGAGATAAGTGGAAAAGGCAAAGGGCTAGAGAAGAAGAAATCTGAAAGGAGAGGCAAGTGTATCATAGAAGAGGAGGAAGGGGGCCCAGGAGGAGGTGACAGGCAGGTGAGGAGGAGATATAAGAGTTCAGATTGGGGAACTGAAGAGGAAAGGAGGAATAAAGAAAATTACTAGAAGTTGGAGAAATCAATGTTCTACCTAGACAGAATGAGATGCTGCTTCTCCAAACCAAGTATGGATTCATTGTGGCAGAGGAGGCAGCCATGGACTGACATATTAGAACAGGAATAGTGATAGGAATTGAAATAGTTGGCCAGCAGGAACTTCTACTTTTAGTGGAGGTGCTCACCAAAACAGTCCCCAACCTACATTGGGTCTCATCAATGTACAGAAGGCCACAATATGATCACTCTTTCCAAAATATATTCCCATGAAATCCCCAATTACCTGGCCAGGCTCATTTGTCAAACCAAGTTCCATTATGGTCACTCCTCTAGTTGGATAACCTACATACAAGTTTTAAGAAAGCCTCTTGTACCCACCTAATAATTTCTGCCCAGTCTGAGCCTTTTGCACTAAGGAAGTCCCAGTGAAGATTGGGAACCTGGTGCTATTGCTTTTATATATTTCCATGATCAGGATGTATGGGGTGTCCAGGTGCAGGGGGTGGGGGGGTAGAAGCAGCTCTGGTAGAGGTGCTTGTCATGTCTATTCTGGGGCCTCTCACTCACCTTTTGTTCCCACTGGACATTCAGCTCTCACCTGTGGCTCCAAGTAGCTGTTTGCATGCCACAGCAACCACATCCCAATACATTACTTCAACAAGAGGCCTAAACCAAGTAATGGTCAGCTGCAAACCTCATACCCTGGTGTGAGGCCTGTCCCAGCATGCAAAGTCAGCTCTGGTGGACTGAATGGATGAAATCTACAGTGAGATCAAAAGCAGCTCTGCAATGTTCTGTGGACAGCAAAGAGCATCAAAAGGAACAGAAGGCATTATGGTCATCCACTTTAACCAAGAACCCAGTTTCTGATGGTTGTTCAAACCACTGGACCCAGACTTCTGTGGTCAAGAAAGTGTAACTGCCCTAGTGCAATGGCTTTTCCACTTTAAAAACTCTCCCCACAAGTTTCCTGTCATCATCAGACAACCACCATTTCCAAAGTAAATGGCAAAGTAAATTTATCAGCAAAGAATATATGGGTCACCATATTCTAATTTGATATTCATTTTCTTGCAGAGTTTTACAGCAAAAAATAAATAAATGCAATATAATTTATGAAAAACTATTGTTACAAAGATTTACCACTTAGTAATAATGATCAGTTGGGCACAGAATGGATCTGTATTACTGACAAGTACCTTTATTGGCTTAGTTCACAAGCACATGATTTTACACAACTCAGTAGCTATGTTCACATCTACTAAGCTTCACTGACCTTTCATGAACAGCTGAAGGAGAGAAAAGTTACTGTCTGGGAAAAAGCACCTACACTTGCAAGGCATTTCACATAGTTCTGATGCAATCTCCAAGTATCCAACATGGCATCCTAGACATCTGCAATGGTTGCTCTCCAGTGAGTTGTTACAGTTTAAGCCCTTGAAAAATCATCTATTTTTATACTTCTCCTTATCAGGTCAATCTATGATTTTATTGGCTTGAGCTCACCTGACTGACCTGTGTCAGTTCTGATTGGATGTATCCCAGGACTACAAGCAGTATTGTTCTATGGCCTTTGCCTTCAACTTCATGCCTTTGGTTCTTCTTTTGCTCTAGCCGACTCTAACTGGTTCAAGCTAGTTAAACCAGGTCACTTAGACCATGAATGCAGAATACAGGAATACTTCTGAAAATCTCCCATTTTACACAATAAACAGCTTGTGTCCACATTCAATTACTCCAATTAAGTTATCCCAGAGCAAGAATCAGTTTGTCAAACAGTCCACAAAATGGTGGCTTCAAGGACAGTCTCACAAAATGGCCACCTCCATTTCTGTTCACTGATTGTTGTTCTTTCTGGCCAACACTATGCATAAATGAAGTCTGACAAACAACCAATGTTCAGAAGAAGATAAATTGTTCAAATAAATAAATAATGCTGGGATTCCTTGAAAGTGAGTCTGTAGGTTGTGGAATCAGTTCACTGTTGTGATGAGCAAAGTTATCCACACCATTTCAGCTGTCTGATAGTTGTAGGGTAATAACGGTTCCTGAGACTGAAACACTTCATATCTGTTCCTACTGGCTATTGGGAGGACTATAGTATAATCCCATCAGAGTGATAACACCTATTCTACTTTACGTTTCCTATTTCTGCCGATGCTGGAAATCTAGAGCAACATAAGCAAAGAACTGAAGGAACTCGGCAGGTCAGGCAGCATCTAAGGAGAGGTAAAAAGAGACGATGTTTTGGACCAAGACTCTTCATCAGCGCTGCTGTTTCATTGGCAATTAGAGATGTAAAGACCCAGAGCAGGGCGCTCAAGAAGAGGAGGAGGGTTGAAGACTGGAGAAGGGGGTCATCAGTGCAGAGTGGATGTGTCCTGATGAAGGGTCTCGGCCTGAAGTATCACCTCATTATTCCTTTCCACAGATGCTGCCTGACCTGCTGAGTTCCTCCATGATACGGTATGTGTTACCTTTCCTATTTTCTCATTTTTGAGCTCTACTCATACTTCCTTTGTTGATGAATTCTCCAGTATAACCTGTCTGAATGCAGCTGTGGCATTCTCCTGGATGAGTAACACAACTCTGACATCTCTTTTACCTCTCTCTCTATCACGTATGAAACATCGAAACCCTGGAACGTTGTCAGCCCCGTCCTTCTCTTTGTTGGCCACAACATCACAGCTCAGTGGATTGATCTAGGCTCTAAGTTCATCTGCTTTATCCATAATGCTCCTTGAACTGACAAATTTCAGCCCATCAGTCCCATCATGTTCATTTACCCAAAAATGTCTGCCTTTCCTGTCAGACTAAGTTGGCCTAACTCCTCACCTTCCCCTCAGCCTCCTCACTTAATGACCTTCTGGCTTTGGTTCCCACCACTTCAATAGCTTAAAACCTCCCAATGAGTGCTGATTGATTCATACTGTCACACTATATGGAAGCAGGCTCTTCAGCCTAACAACTCAGTGCTTCACTCTTCTCAACTCTGAACTGATTCCACAACCTACAGACTCATCTTCAAGAACTCTACAACTCACGTCTTCAGTAATGATGAAAAGTCTCAGCTTGGAATGTCAACTGTTGATTCATTTCCACGAATGCTGCCTGACCTGCTGAGTTCCTCCAGTGTTTTGTGTGCATTGATATTATTATTGTATTTGCACAGTTTGTCTTTCACACTTCTGATTGCTTTTTCAGTTATTGTGTGTAGTTTTTCATTGATTCTACTGTATTTCTTTGTTCTAATGTGAATTCCTGCAACTGGAGGCGGAGCAAAGTGATGATGGCACTAAATGGCGACTCCTTTGCTTGCATCTTCGGAAACAGCTCTATTTTCATCTTTAATATCTTTATTTTTCCCTTTCAGGGTTCTTTTGAAGACCCTGACCTGGAGTTACATGCTGACTACAGTTCTTTGCGGGAATGGGACCCGCTCTCGGGGTTTCACAAATGGCCATTATTTAGCATGGCAAGGGCTCGGCCTAAGAGTTTGGCTCGGCCTTGGAGGCCTAGAATCTTGGGGGTCTGGAGACAGGCGGATCAAAGGTCAGTGTCACAGCAGGAGACCCATGTGTCGTCAGGGGAGACGGAAGATCTGCGGCTGTGTGCCCAGAGACTCGAGATCTTTGGGCGCGGAGCTCGAAAAAAGAGATGTAACGGACTTCTAACGTTGTAAACCAGTGGGTTGTTTGTTGCGTCTCCCCACTCACTGTGAAACGGAGACATCTCTTTCTCCCCTATTAGGGGGAGAGAGAGAGAGATCCTGTGGTATATCGAATGCCGGGTGAACAATGTAGTCTTTGAGGAAACTGCAAGTCTGTGTCTTTACTGTTGCTTTGCTCATGTTTGAGTGCTCGATGGCGGGTGCCGATGCTTTTTGTTTGCTGGTGGGGGAAAGGAGATCATTGCTTGCTGCCGCTTATGTGTGGGAGGAGGAGTTGGGGGGTTACTTTGGGGTTCTATCATTTAACTACCATTCATTCTTTGGGGCACTTCTCTGTTTTCATGGATGGTTGCGAAGAAAAAGCATTTCAGGATGCATGTTTATACATTTCTCTGACATTAAATGTACCTTTGAAAGTGAATCTCAGGGTAATACATGGTGACATAAAGAGATTTGTACTTTGTTAATAAAGTTACTTTGAGCTTTGTGCTGGACCATGCAGACCAAGAATCTGATCTGAGCTATATTTGCCTATGTTTGCTGCGAATCCTTTGTGGGCCAGGCAGCAAGCTAATGTCTGGCCATGAATAGGTCACAGACAGTGTGCAGTCAGCCCAGGCAAGAAAGGTCTTTGAAGAACACAGCTTCCCTTTGTTCAGTAGTAGGCCGGAGCCATTTGACATACCAAGACAATGAAGCAAACGAAGGAGTCTAGGGTGACACTTAGTATTGATCGGTTAGTTTACTAATTCTGAAGTATCATTGGCTTTCATTGGTCATTATTGCCTGTATTACCATAGTATGATTGGTGATTGATCAAGCAAATGAGGAATTTGAACTTACTCGAGGTCAATATCTGTATCCATTAGATAATTCTGTGTAAAAATGATATTTTTTTGTTCGAGCTTCAGAACAGTTTGGAGACTGAGGCTGTTAGGATATAATTCTGGAGTTAGGTGATATAGCAAATATTAATTTCAACAGCAACTAGTCTTCAGACCGGAATGTGGCTGGCGGATTGAATTTAAGTTTTTGGTAGGTCAAATTTGAAAAGAGAATATAGTCTTAATGGTAAGACTCTTGGCAGTGTGGAAGATCAGAAATATCTTGGGGTCTATGTCCATAGGACACTCAAAGCTGCTGCCCAGCTTGATAGTGTTGTGATGCACCATCAATAACTCTCGGAAACATGAGGTGAGATATAGGCTTTTATTGGCCGGAAGAAAGAGCAAGCAACAAACGTCCACCACACTACATCCTGGAGACTGAGGCCGGGGCTGTGTCTCCAATTGCCTTTATACCGGGGTCTGTGGGAGGAGCCACAGGAGCAGTCAGCAGGGGGGCGTGTCCAGATAAGTATATGTAGTTCACCACATGTTGTTAAGGAGGCATATGGTGTGTGTTACAGCTACATAAGACATAAGTTAGACCCCACTTGGAGTACTTCGTTCAGGTCTAGTCACTTCACTACAGGAAGGATGTGGATACTATAGGAGTGCAGAGGAAGGATACAAGGATGTTGCCTGGATTGGAGAGATGGAGGATGAGAGGTGACCAGATAGAGGTGTATAAGATGATGAGAGGCATTGATTGTGAGGCTTTTTCCCAGGGCTGAAATGGCTAACATGAGAGAAAACAGTTTTAAGGTGTTGGGAAGTAGATACAGAGGAGATGTCAGAGTACGTTTATTACGCAGAGAGTGGTGAGTGTGTGGAATGGGCTGCCGGCTACAGTGGTGGATGAGGATACAATAAGGTCTTTTAAGAGACTCTTAGATAGATACATAGAGCTTAGAAAAATAGAGGGCTACATTGTAGGGTAATTTTAGGCAGTTTTTAGAGTAGGTTACATGGTCGATACAACATTGTGGGCCGAAGGGCCTGTAATGTGCTGTAAGTTTCTATGTTGTATGTTCCATGTTCTTAAAATGGAGCTCAGAACAACGGTCTTCCTGGAGTGCAGGCTGAGGTTGATCACCTGAGATGTCTGCTTATGCATGAATGCGGTTAGAAAGATGATGGGGATGAGCATCCATTTTGGGTGTCTGCTGTGTTGTAGGCCTTTCAAAATTATATGTAATTCAAAGGAAGCATTCTGGATACATTGTAACTATAAACTTGTCCTGCTGTTACCTTTGATCTTTGGCATATAAAAATGTCATGTAATATTGAGTCAGGCGGGCCTCTTCTTCCAAGGGTGTCTCAAGTGTGAGGCCTTCTGCTTGTTTTGCTGAATAAAGACTTGTATATCCGTCAGTTTCAGTGACTTCAATCACAGTCACAGCTCAGACCTTTCTGTTCTCCTTGTACAAATAAAATGTGATGGAGGAACAAGTATGAGTTTTTAGAGTCTGGTTCATCAGCAGTGACACCCTTTAAACCATTTGCTCTCCAAATCCAAGTTCTTTTTACATGTTGTTGATGTACCTGCCTCAACCTCTTCGCCTGGCAGCTCATTCTGGGTGAAAAATTTTCCATCAGCTTGCTATTCAATCTCACCCCTTTCACCTTAAACCTATATCTTTTAATTCAAAGAAAGTTTATTATCAAAGTATGTATACTGCTTGTCACCATGTACCACCCTGAGATTTATTCTTTTGCGAGCATTCACAGTAGATACAAAGAAACACAATAGAATCAACGAAGAGCTACACACAAAGACAAGCAAACAACCAATGTGCATAAGACAAATTGTGTTACTTCAAAAAAATTAATAATAATAACTCATCATCATCATAAATAAGGAATAAATAATACTGAGAATATGAGATGTAGATTCCTTGATTTGTGAAACAGTCAGGATTGAGTTGAATTTGTCCCACACCACATTGCTTCGGGAGTGATGTTCCTGCACCTGGTGGTGGGAGAGCCTAAGGTTTCTGCCCATCCTTCCCAATGACAGCAGCGAGATGAGAGCATGGTGTTGGCTCCCCAGCCCTGAGGAAAAGACTCTGCGCATCCATCTATCAAAATCCCTCATGATCTTCTACACCGCTATAAGAACACCTCAAGATTGCCAATCTTGAGCTCCCTGCTCCTCAGGTTTTTGGATGTTGGTCCCTTCTTTTAATTCTCAGAGACTCTGCCTTCATCAGCCTAGGCCTCATGTATAGGGTTTCTGCCCTGTTGTTGAAATTTCCTTCCTCAATTTTTTTCAATGCCAGAATTTTTGACCAAGCTTCTGGTCATTCCTCTTCATGTGTTTCCTTTATCACAAGGGTTTTCTAAAAAAAGTTATATGAACCAGTCTCCATAGATAGAGCTTAATCCACACAATGGATTATTTGTATACTGTGCCATTTGCATCTCTATAATACAAAATGAGGTTTGTCTGATTCCATTTCCTTCAGTTCACCATCTCCACATCTTCATCATGTTTCTTTTCTTCTTTTCATCCTCTCCCGTTCTTTATTTGTCTCTCTGCATCTCTCTCAGCTCCCTCTCTCAGATCTCGCTCCCCCTGTTTCTCAGCTCTCTCTCAGTTCTCTCCCTCTCTTACTTATCTCTCCTCCTCTCTTTTAGCTTTCCCTCTTTTTCTTAGCTCTTTCTCTCTTAGCTCTCTTTTAGCTCTGTCCTCTCAACTCTCTCTCTCAGCTCTCTCCCCACTCTCTCTTAACTCCTTCACTCTTAACTCTCTTAGCTCTTCCTTTCTCTCTCATAACTCTTTCTCTTAACTCTCTCTTAGTTCTCTCCCTCTCTGTCTCTTTCTCAGCTCTCTCACTCTCTCTCCTTCTGAGCTCTCTCCCTCTCTGTCTCTCAACTCTCTTTAAGCTCACTTTCCCTCTCAGCTCTCTGTCTCTTAGCTTTCTCTCCCTCTCCCTCTCAACTCTCTTTTTTATCACACACACACACACACACACACACACACACACACACACACACACACACACACACACACACACACACACACACACACACACACACACACACACACACACACACACACACACACACACACACACACACACACACCTTCCCATCTTCAGTTGCCAAACTCCTGTTTCTTTTCCACATCTCCAAAGCGCTTCAAGCTGGTGACCTAATGGTGGCCACTCTAAGTGTTTGTGGGGGATGTGTGGGAGGGAAGCATATTAAAAAGGCCCTTATTATTCCAGTTTCCTGCAGATTCATAAGATCTAATACTCTTTGTCTGCAGACACAAGCTTGGTTGTTCAGTCTGTATTTCAGATTGAGCTGGCATTCAAATATCTAACCAATGAGATATTGTATCACCGCCAGTGTTCGACCAGTGGAAAGCATGAGGACATTCAATAGCATATCTGATGAGAAAGTGAGTGATGTCGTTACCTTCTTTTAATCTATTCCAGACATTAATTAAAATTAGTCAGACGGGGAGAGGAAGGGGCAGTTAACTACTGTTTAAGAATTGTGGTATTTCGTTATATTGGATTACTTCATGGATAATCATTAAATGCCTAGAGTCTCGCAATTTATAAATATTTGTTACGCCTTTGTACTCTCTAATTGGACAGATAGTATGTCAACAAACTCTCTGAATGGAGCTGTCTGTCAGCTAAAAAATTCAATTGTTTCATTGAACTGACCACTTTAAAAGCACAATCATCACCAGTTATGTTTTGTTCATTATTAAAGCCTAAATTCAAGGTTCAAAATCATTTCTCAGTAAAACTCTTAACAATTTGTCAGACTGGTAAATTTACTTACTTGTCTGCTGGTTTTCTCTGGTCAAAGCCAGATTAGCAAATGACAAGCACTATTCATTTATATAATCCTGGTTATAGGGTGGCGGGATGTAGGTACATCTCTACCAAAGGAGGTGTAAGGCACTCCTTCCCTCTACTAGCCTGCAGGTCACCCTTGGGCAATGCATAGCACCTGTTTAGCCCCTGGATCAGTGTCACGTAAAGACGTGAGAGCAAGTGGCGGATGGCTGTATGAGCAGCTGGTGCACATCACAAGTCCTGGTTATGCGACCACTGACGCCAGGAAGACAATTTCTGAGGAGTATTGATAATGGCTGATATCACCCATCTTGTAAAGACACTGCCCAAAAGAAGTCGATGGGAAACTACTTCTGCAGAAAAATTTGTCAAGAACAATCATGGTCATGAAAAGATCATGATCGCCCATATCATATCATATGACACGGCACATAGCAAACAAATGAACGATGGTTAGACCACACTTGGAATACAGTGCTCAATTCTGGTCATCTCATTTTTAGAAGGATGTGGAAGCTATAGAAAGGGTGCAGAGAAGATTTACCAGAATGATGTCTGGATTAGAAAGCATGTCACATGAGCAGAGGTTGAGCAAGCTAGGACTTTTCTCTTTGGAGTAAAGGAGGGTTTGATATGACTTGATAGTGGTGCTTAAGATGATAAGTCATATATTGAGTGGATATGAGGAGACATTTTTCTCAGGGCAGAAATGTAGAACAAAGGGGCATAATTTTAAGGTAATTGGAGGAGCATTATAGAGGGATGTCAGAGTTGCAATTTTTATCCAAAGGTGGGTGGGTGCACAGAATGAGTAGCCAGGGGTGGTGGTTGAGGCAAATACATTAGGGACATTTAAGAAACTCTTAGAAAGATATATGGATGATAGAAAAATGGTAGGTAATGCAGAAGGGGAAAGTGAAATTGATCTTCAAGTAGGTTAAAAGATTGACACAGCACAATTGGTCAAAGTGCCTGTAACGTACTGTACTGTTATATGTTCTAAAATTTTCATTTCTTCATGTGTTTTTCAGCAAATGAGGTGTAGTATCTAAGGATATTTTGGGCCCTGGACTTCAGAATGCATCTAAGGAGGGATGTTCTAACCCTGGAGAGGGTCCTGAAGAGGTTTACAAGAATGATGGCAGGAATGAAAGGCTTAACCAATGAGGAACTTTTGATATCTCTGGGCCTGTACTCAATGGAGCTCAGACTGATTGAACCCTAACAGATCCTGAAAGCCTTGGATAGAGTGGATATAGAGATGTGACTTCCATTAGTAGAATATAGGATCTGAGGTCACAGCTTCAGAATTAAAGACCTTTAAAGGAATATTCTTGTAGGTAAGTGACCAGTAAAGATATCAGTGAGAATGAGAGAGAACAGAGGACATCTACAAGGACAATGAGGAGACTGAGGGCCTGAGTTATAGGTTGCTTAGGTTAGGAGTAGGGCAGATGACCTACTCCTGTTCTCGTTTCTTATGTTCTTATGTTTGCCCATGTGAGTTCCGATGATGACGTCCACTCCTTTAACAGTGAGATCTTTGATGACTATACAGTCCTATCTTGGACCCACAAGTTCTATTGGAGGTGGGACATGTATATGTGGTAGTGCCGGTAGTGATTGTAACCATGGCTGCATTTCTCCCAGCTCTCTTCTGCTGTCTTCTGGTTGTTCTTTCCATCTCCAGAATACGAACCCCGTCCCTACACAGCTGTCACCAAGTGTTACGGTCAGCAGCAACATCCTCCAGGTCCTCAGGTCTGATCTTGTACTTCCTTAATGCAGTCTTCATCTGATCCTTATAGCGCTTCTTCAGCCCTCCAGCGGAGCGTTGACTGAGCTGAGTGTGGTTATGTAATGGCATAGAATTCATACACACTTGGTTTTTACTGCAAGAAAAGCATTTGCTAAAAGTTCAAAGTACATTTATTATCAAAGGACATATATATGACACCACATACAACCCTGAGATTCATTTTCTATGGGCATGCTCAATAAATCTATAGAACAATAACTGTAACAGATTCAATGAAAGACCACCCAAATAAGATGCTCAACCATAGTGCGGACGACAACAATATGTGCAGATACAAAAAGAAAGAAATATTAATAATAAATAAATAAGCACCAAATATTGAGAACATGAGATGAAAAGTCCTTGAAAGTGAGTCCATTGGTTGTGGGAATATTTCAGAGATAGGACAAGTGATGTTGAGTGAAGTTATCCCCTTTGGTTCAAGAGCCTGATGCTTGAGGGGTAATGACTGTTCCCTAGTGCTGTGAGTCCTGAGGCTTCTGTACCTCCTTCCTGATGGCAGCAGAGAGAAGAGATCATGCCCTGGGTGGCAGGGGGTCCTGGCAATGGATGTTGCTTTCTTGCTAAGGCTTACTTTGCTCTCCCTCTCTCTGCATAAAGTGTTAATCCTCTAAACCACCATAAATAATTTCAGTAAAACTTTTTAAGACATCATGCCGGAAACATACTTCAATTATCTTGTTAAATTAAAGCAACTTAAGAGTTACCACAGCAGTTTGAAAAAGTAGTTTCAGATTTCGCAATAGCTTAACCATTAAGGACACTCAGATTCATTCAAGGTGTACGAAACAGTGAAAGATTTGACCTCTTTTTGTGTGGTGCGTGTCCTTCCAATTAACGATCCGGACAAAAACAGTGGTCTTATTATGAGTGGAACCCAGGAAATCCTTTCACTGTGAAATTTAACATAGTGATTCATAGAGCTACTGTTGCGGAAAACAAGGCCTGAATTGTTAGGCCTAACTGACATCATCTCTACGCCCTCAGACGCTAGTAGAGTGGACTTCATAATGTAATTGTAATTGTTTCAGCTATTCACATTCAAAAATAGTGTGTGGTTTTGTGAGCAAGCTGACAGAATATTCCAAGATTAGAATATGAACCACAGAATTTTAGGAATTTTAGCATGGTAGGGTGAAGATACATTTCTAGCAAAGGAGGTGTAAGATGCTCCTTCCCTCCATTAGCCTGCAGGTCACCCTTGGGCAAGGTGTAACACCTGCTTAGTCCCCCCGCCATTCGGATCAGGGTCATGTGAAGCCATAGGAGCAAGTGGCAGCTGGTCATATGAGCAGCTGGTGCCTATCACAAGTCCTGGTCATACAACCACTGGTGCCAGGCAGACAATCTCTGAAGAGTGTTGATAATGGCTGGGGTCACCCATCCTGAAAAGACACTGCCCAGAAGAAGACAAGAGCAAACCACTTTGGTAGAAAAATTTGCCAAGAACAATCATGGTCATGGGACTATGATCGCCCATGACACAGCACATAATGATGATGGTGATGCCAGTAGCTCTGCTACTGGACCAACAACGCATGGCACAAGAGTGACGGTCAGGTTTGATAGCAAAACATCAGCATAACTGAAGATGTCAGCTTGAATAAATTTAAAGTAAGAAGTTAGACTCAATAATTATCACCAAGATGCTGTCTGTTCTGTTTGGAGAGAGATAGAATGAGAGTAGAAGTCCAAAAACAGGAGGAAATGTGAGAGAGGACAACATCAATCACAATTGTCAGAAGCAATGTTTCCAGAAAGAGAAGGGTACTTCCAATGTCCTGGAATGGAAGACCCCATTTTGAAAGCAGAGTGAGGTGAGGATGGAGATGATAAGAGAAAGGGGAGGAATCCTGGCAAGAGACAAAGTGGGGAAAAAACTCAAAATTCAAAGTATATTGTCACCATATATTAACTTGAAATTCATTTTCTTGCAGGCATTCACAGTAGAGCAGAGAGGTGGAGCGAAGTTATGATGGCACAAAACGGCGATTCCTTTGCTTGCATCTTTGGAAACAACTCTATTTCTATCTTTGATATCTCTTTTTTCCTTTTTTCAAGGTTTTTTTGAAGACCCTGACCTGGAGTTGCACTCTGATTTCAGTTCTTTGCAGGAATGGGACCTGCTCTCAGAGCCTCTAGTGCGCCTTCAAGGTGCCAGATTTTCGTGGCTCTGGAGACGAGCTGATTGTAGGCCGCTGCTCCTGAATGAAGGATCGTGGGAGAACATGGAACGTTCTCCCCATGCAGCGGGTTAGCTGCCAGGGACTGTGTGTCCGGAGAGCTACACCTTTCTGAGGCCAGCTCTCTGGGCACAGAGCTCAGAAAAAGTGATGCAACAGACTTTTAACATCATAAATCAGCGAGTCGGGCAGTATCTGTTGAAATGAGCAGTCAACGTTTCAGGTCGAGACCCTTCGTCAGGACTGAAGAAGGAGGGGGCAGGAGCCCTATAAAGAAGGTGGGGGGAGGGGGGGAAAACCAATCAGAGGAAAGATCAAGGGGTGGGGGAGGGGAAGCAGGGAGGGGATAAGCAGGAGTGGTGAAGAAGGAATGTAAGGAGAAAGCACTATGGGAAGTAGAAGAAGGCAGAATCATGAGAGAGGTGATTGGCAGCTGGAGGAGGAGGAGGCAGAGTGAAACTGGGATGGGGGAAGGGAGATGGAGGGAATTACCGGAAGCTGGAGAATTTGATGTTCATACCAAGGGGCTGGAGACTACCCAGACGGTATATGAGGTGTTGCTCCTCCAACCGGAGTTTGGCCTCATCATGGCAGTAGAGGAGGCCATGTATGGACATATCCGAATGGGAATGTGAAGCAGAGTTGAAGTGAATGGCAACCGGAAGATCCTGTCTGTTGTGGCAGACGGAGCGGAGGTGCTCGATGAAACGGTCCCCCGATCTGAGTTGGGTTGTTGTGGCGGACTGAGCGTAGGTGCTCCACCCTCCACTCTCCCCCCACCTTCTTTATAGGGCCCCTGCCCCCTCCTTCTTCAGTCCTGACGAAGGGTCTCGGCCCGAAACGTTGACTGCTCATTTCAACGGATGCTGCCTGACCTGCTGAGTTCCTCCAGCTTGTTTGTACGTGTTGATTTGACCACAGCATCTGCAGTGTACTTTGTGTTTATAAATCAGCGAGTTGCTTGTTATGTTCCCCCTCTCGTTGTGATACAGGGACACCTCTCTTTCCCTTATTAGGGGCAGAGAGAGCCTGTGGTATGTTAAATTACCGGGTGAATGAGCAGTCAAAATCAGAATCAGGTTTATTATCATCGGCATGTGACGTGAAATTGTGTAGCAGCAGCAGTTCAATGCAATACATAATCTAGCAGAGAAAAAAAATAATAAATAAGTAAATCAATTGCAGTATACGTATATTGAATAGATTTTTTAAAACATGCAGAAACAGAAATACTGTATATTAAATAAAATGGAGTAATGTCCAAAGATTCAATGTCCATTTAGGAATCATATGGCAGAGGGCAAGAAGCTGTTCCTGAATCGCTGAGTGTGTGCCTTTTGGCTTCTGTATCTCCTACCTGATGGTAACAGTGGGAAAAGGGCATGCTCTGGGCACTGGAGGTCCTTAACAATGGAAGCTGCCTTTCTGAGGCACCACTCCCTAAAGATGTTCTGGGTACTTTGTAGGCTAGTGCCCAAGATAGAGCTGACTAGGAGCTTCCTTCTGCAGCTTCTTTCAGTCCTGTGAAGTTGTCCCTCCATACCAGACAGTGATGCAACCTGTCAAAATGCTCTCCACAGTACAACTATAGAAGTTTTTCAGTGTATTTGTTGACATGCCAAATCTCTTTAAACTCCTAATGAAGTATAGTCGCTGTCTTGCCTTCTTTATAACTACATCAATATGTTGAGACCAGGTTTGATCCTCAGAGATCTTGACACCCCGGAACTTGAAACCGCTCACTCTCTCGACTCCTGAGAGAGAAGTCTTTGGGATACTGCAAGTCAGTGTCTTTATTGATGCTTGCTGCATGCTTGAGTGCTCAGTGGAAGTACAGATTCATTTTTGCCGGTGGGGTTGGGTGGGGGTTGTTGCCTTACTGCTGCTTGTGCGTGGGAGGGGGAGCTGAGGGGACTTTGGGGTTCTAATGTTTAGCTACCATTCATTCTTTGGGGCACTTCTCTGTTTTTGTGGATGTTTGCGAAGAAAAAGAATTTCAGGATGTATATTGTATACATTCCTCCGACATTAAATGTACCTATTGAACCTATTGAAATACAACAGAAACCATGAAAATCTATACACAACGCCTACCAAACAACCAATGTGCAAAAAATCTGTGCAAAAACAAAAAGAACAAATAAAAAATAAATAATTCTGAGATCATGAGTTGTTGAGTCCTTGAAAGTGAATGTATAGGTTGTGCAATCAGTTCAGAGTTGAGGTGAGTGAAGTTATCCACATTGGTTCAGGAGCCTGATGATTGAGGGGTACTAACTGTCCACGTCATGACAGGGGTTTAGTCTTGGTATCTGTGAGAGTCAGTAGGTTTATGATACCATCTTGAATCCTGAGATTCGTTTTCTGTGGGCACATTCAGAAAATCTGTTCTATAGTAGCTATAGCAGGATCAATGAAAGATCAAGTAGAGCATAGAAGACAACAAACTGTGCAAATGCAAATATAAATGAATAGTAATAAATAATGAGAGCATGAAATAACAAGGTAAAAGTTCTTAATGTGAGATCTTTGGTTGTGGGAACATATCAATGGATGAGTGTAATTGTTCAAGAGCCTGATGGTCGAGGGGTAGCAAATGTTCTTGGTGGTGGAGCAAGTCCTGAGGCACCTGTACCTTCTACCTGATGGCAGCAGCAGGAAAACAGCATGGCCTGGGTGTTGAGGATCTTTTATGCCAGATGCTGCTTTCCTATATCAGTGTTTCATGCAGATCTGCTCAATGGTTGGGAGGGCTTTACCCATGATGTACTAAGCTGAAACTACTACCTTTTGTAGGATTTTCCATTCAAAGGCATTGCTGTTTCCATTCCAGGCTATTAATGTGAAATAACACATGATCTTTCAGGGAAAGGGGAACGTTATGTGCAGACAGGTTCCTTAAGGTTTTCATAGCTGTGGTGGGGAGGGAGAGGGTTGGGGGGAGGTGTTCATGGGGACAAGTTCCCACTACCTATTAAATGTTCCCAATAGTGTGAGCCTCAGATAGCCTTTGACAGCCAAGTCCAGCTCCTGGCCTTCGTGTGTGGCTTAGCTATTAAGCCTGGCAGAACTGTTTCTACTGACAGAAGGAGGGAAAAAGGCAGGTTACTGGCACCTTAAAACCAAACACTTTGGCAGATGGGGCTCATCAACCATAGCTGGCAGTTCATCTAGGAGAATGAAAACTCTGATCACAAACCTCTATTGCCTTGCAATTATACCCACTCATGGTGAATGCTTCAGGAACAAAGCCAGAGAGAAAAATCCAGAGCTGGATTTCCTAAGGCAGTCTTACATTGAGTTCAATGCTGACTGTCAACTTCTGCGCTGGTGCCAAACTGTATCGGTATCTGCCGTTCCTATGGATTCATCAGCTGTGTGGAGTGGGGTGGGGGAGCCATCAACAGCTTGGTCTCTATATTGTACTGTCCTGATTCCATGTTGGCTTGCATACAGCTAGGGGGCAACATCCATGGTTTACCCCAATCAATAGAGGGCCCCTTCCATGTGCAGGAAGAAGAGATTTAGTTTAAACATCAATAAATTGATTAGGTCAGCCTTAGAGTACTGTGTGTAGCTTTGTTCACCTACCTATGGGAAAGATAACAATAAGCTTGAAAAAGTGCAGAGGCCAGTTACACCGATGTTGCCAGGAGCTGAGGACATGAGATACAGGATAGGGTGAATAGGTTAGGACTTCATTCCCTGAAGCCCTAAGAGGAGAATAGGAGGAGATCTTACACATTATGAGGAGTATCAGCAATATGATTTCTTGCAAGTCCTTTCCCTCAGGTTTGGTGAGAGTAGAACTAGAGGTCACGGGTTTAGAGTGAAAGATTAAACATTTAAGCAGAATCTGAGGAGGCACTTCTTCACTCAGAGGGTGGGTGAATGCAGGATGAGCGACCAGCGGAAGTGGTGAATGCAGGATCAATTCTTAAGAGAAGCTCGGACAAATGTCCAAGAGAAGTATGGTGGGCTATAGTCTAGGTACAGTTAGATGGGACTCTCAATAAGTTCCTCCAGCAGATAGCTGGTTGACATAAATGTCCCTCAACTTTCTTGTAAAACAGAGAAAGGTCATTCAGCCCATGACAGCCCACGGGGAGCCAAACTATCAATCCTATTGACCCTCTCTTTATTTCCCACTTCATTCCACGTTCTGTTGTTGTAGGTTTTGTTCTCTCGGTGTACTGTGTAGTGATCTGATCTGCATGGACAGTGTGCAAGACAAGCTTTTCACTGTATCTCAGTAGGTCTGACAAAAATAAAAGTTTCGGTTTGCATTCCAGCTCCAACAGACTTTCTTTATTCATTCATTCAGTCACTTATTTACCTGTTATTTTGTCCATTTATTTATTTGTTTGTTTGTTTGCTTATTGATTGACTGACTGATTGCGATACAGAGCAGAACAGACCCTTCCAGCCCGTAAAGCCGTGCTGCCCAGCAACCCCGATTTAAGCGACACACACAAAATGGCGGAGAATCTCAGTAGGCCAGGCAGTATCTGTGGAAAAGAGTACAGTCAACATTTCGGGCCGAGACCCTTCGGCAGGACTCGGCCTGAAACATCGACTGTACTCTTTTCGCGAATGCTGCCTGGCCTGCTGAGTTCCTCCAGCATTTTGTGTCTGATGCTTGGATTCCAGCAACGGCAGATTTTCTCCTGTTACTGATTGCCTAAAACAAGATTGGCCCTATCTCAAACAATAACTAGATGGCCTACAGGGAAGAAGTCATCTCTCTGACACAGTGATGTCAAGAAAACAGCCTCTCCCTCAATGTCGCAAAAACAAAGGAACTGGTTGTGGATTACAGGAAGAATGGAGATGGGCTAACCCCTGTTGACATCAATGGATCTGGGGCTGAGAGGGTAAACAGCTCTAAGTTCCTCAGCATCCACATCACCGAGGATCTCACGTGGTCTGTACATACCAGCTGTGTGGTGAAAAGGGCACAACAGCACCTCTTTCACCTCAGACGGTTGAGGAAGTTTGGTATGGGCCCCCAAATCCTAAGAGCTTTTTGCAATTGAGAGCATCCTGACTGGCTGCACCACAGCCTGGTATGGGAACTTTATCTCCCTTAATCGCAGGACTCTGCAGAGAGTGGTGTGGACAGCCCAGTGCATCTGTAGTTGTGAACTTCCCAAGATTCAGGACTTTTACAAAGACAGCTGTGTAAAAAGGGCCTGTAGGATCATTGGGGTCAAGAGTCAACCCAACCTTAGTATATTCCAGCTCCTACCAGCCGGGAAACAGTACCGCAGCATAAAAGGCAGGACCAACAGTATTTTACCAAACAGTAAAGGCAGGACCAACAGCTTCTTCCACCAGGCCATCAGACTGATTAACTCAGGCTGATTTGAGTGTATTTCTATGTTACACTGACTGCTCCATTGATTATAAATTACTATGATTGTCCATTGCACATTTAAACAAAGACGTAAAGTAAAGATTTTTACTGCTCATGTATATGAAGGATGTAAGAAATCAGGAATTCAATTGTCTTACCCCTGATTTCACCTTGGCCTAATCACGGGACAATTCACAATGACAAATTAACATATCAACCAATATGCCTTTGGACTGAGAGGAAACCCACACGGTCACAAGGAGAACATACAAATTTCTTTCAGACAGCAGTGGGAATTGAACCAGGCTCACTGGTACTGTAAAGTAACCACTACGGTACTGTAACGCCCCACAGTAACATCTTTGGGGTGTCATAATAGGCTCTTGGAATGGGCCATATTTAATCCTTTTAACACTGGAGGATATTGACTGAGAGGAGAGCAGGGTCACTGGAGGGAGAAGAGGAAAATGAGGATGATAATTGCTGATGAAGAAAGCAGTGCATCTTTGCATCTATCAGTCTACCTCAGAGTCCAGGATAGAGCAATGAATGTCACAGGGTGTAGGTCAGGCTACACCTAGAATACTATAGAGCAGGGGTTCCTAACCTGGGGTCCAAGGACCCCTCAGTTAATGGTAGGGGTCCACGGCACAGAAAAGGTCAGGAACCCCTGATATAGAAATAGAACATAGAACCATACGGTTCAGTTCAGGCCCTTCAACCAAAAATGTTGTGCAGACCTTTTAGCCTATGGAAGATCAATCTAGCCTAGCCCTTCCTTCTCTCATTCCCCTCCATTTTCCTTTTAAGTGTGTGCCTATCTAAGAGTTGCTGAAATGTCTCTAATATATCTGCCTCTACCATCTCCCCTGGCAGGGAATTCCACCAACCCACCACTCACTGTGAAAAAACCCTCCCTCGTACTTTCCTCCCATCACCTTAAAATTATGCCCAACAGATTAGCTATTGCCACACCAGTATAAATGAGTGAAAATGTATCATGATGGAGATGTTTGGGAGAGATTATGCTGAAGACAGTTACATTGTGTTAGAAGTCCATACAACACAGGAGCAGAATTAGGTCATTTAGTCCATTAAGTCTGCTCTGCCATTCCATCATGGCTGATTTATTATCCCTCTCAACCCCGTTCTCCTGCCCTGTTTGTTTGCAGACTGACAGCACGGTGATGAGCGACCAACACTGAAGCTCAGATATCTTGAAAGAGATTGCAGAAACAGAAAAAAGGACTTGTAAAGAAAGAGGTCATTCTAAACTGAACAATGTAAATCTGTTTCCTTAATGGGCTCCATGGTCATTACCCTGGATGCCTCCAAGTAAAAACATCTTCTCGATGTCTTAGCATGATAATATCTTTTAATTTCCTTATAATTTAATGAACTCCTCTAGATTCTACCACTTACCAACATTACGGGCACTTGACAGTGGCAAATTAACTGACCAGTACACACACACACACACACACACACACACACACACACACACACACACACACACACACACACACACACACACACACACACACACACACACACACACACACACACACACACACACACACACACACACTTACTTAGAAAGTGGGAGAAATTTGGAGCAGCTAGAAGAAAATACTGAAGCTTTATAAGGCATTAGTCAGACCGCTCTTGGAATATAGTGAGCAGTTTTGGGCCTCTTATATAAGAAAGGAAGCACTGACTCCGGAAGCGTCCAGAGGAGGTTTACAAAAATGATCCTAGGAATGGAAGGGTTAACATTTGAGGAGCGGTTGATGGCTCTGGGCCTGTACTTGCTGGAGTTTTATAAGAATGAGGGGATATCTGATTAAAAATTATCAAATATCGAAAGGCCTAGAAAGAACGGATGTCAAGAGGATTTTTCCAATAGTGGGGGAGTCTAGGACCAGAAGGCAGAGCCTCAGAATATATCCCTTTAGAAAAGAAATGAGGAGAAATTTCTCAGAGGATGGTGAGTATGTTAAATTTAATGGCTAATATCAGTGGAGGTAATGTCTTTGGGTATATTTGAAGCAGAGATACATGGGTTCTTGTTTAATAATTGTATCAAGTGTTATGGGGAGAAGGAAGGAAAAAGGGGTTGGGAGGAAAAATGGAGTTGGCAGTCTAATCATTGCTCTCTGATTCTATGACTGTTCAGGAAACTTCGGAATTATCAGAATCATACTGCCTGAAGATGGCAGTATTGATTCTGTCCAAAATTTTTCACGAAACAAATATTCTTAAACGCATCAGGGCATCCATAGGCTGTTCTGTTTGCCTCCTGAGATATTTGTCTGCAGGCTGAAAGCTTTATTTGCCTCTGATGACACACGCAAATGAGCTAACTCTGTCATCCCACTGTTGACGACTACCTCTGTCTTTTCCATGCCTGTATCCCATGTTGGCTTATGGCATCGCGATAAGGCTGAGATGGCCACATCTGGATTATGAAGCACATTCACCCTTATTATTCCATGGTTGAGGTTGTTGTATTCTCTGTGTGGAAGAAACTCCGGAGAGATGAAGTCATTCACAAATTATGATGGTTGTATGTAAAAATTTGAATCTTAATGCCGAATCATTCACCAAATATTTTGTTTGTGACTGTGGTATATCTTTAGCACATTTTTTTTCCTGGATACATTTTTGTGATTACTCCAAGAAATCAATAATCATGTCATTTGCTTGTTGTGATAAGATACATGTGGTTATTTTCCTACACCCCTCTTGTAATTATTCTTTAGCAGAATTTGGCTTGGCAAATGGAGACAAGCTGCCAGATTATGTACTTGTGATAGATAATTGCATGCTATTTGGCAATCTGCTGGCAGTCTTCTAAACCAGAATGATCATTTAATGAACCTCCCTCAGGGCCAATTGGAACAGGAGACATCATGCCCTTTCTTCAATCCTGGCATCCTAACTTTCGGAATAGGAACAGATCCTTCACTCTACTGACCAGCCAAGGGTCATGCTGAACAAGTCTGGGATAACTTCAGATCCCATTCCTTCGTTGGGTTTTATTGTGCTTGAGAGATAAGCAAAGATGGTATAAAAAAAACTCATACCCAAATTCTCTGAAGAAGATTATGTGTTTCATTACTGAATAAATTACTAGGTCATCTAAGAGTCAACGTATGAGTCTAGAGTCACATGAAGTTCAAAGTTCAATTAATATTTATTATCAAAGGACATACATGTCACCATATATTACCCTGAGATTCAGTTTCTTGTGGGTATTCACAGTAATTTCAAAGAAACACAAGAGAATCAATGAAAAACTGCACACAAAGTTGGACACACAGCTGCTGTGTAAAAGACAACAAATAGTGCAACTACAAAAAGAAAAAGAATAATAAAGAAAGAAACAAGGAGAATAATAGTGAAATAAGCAGCACAAGAATTTTCTTCTGGAACTTTCTTTCCAGAAAGGGTGACACAGAAGCCTGGTGGACAGCGCACTTCATAAAACCAGCTGCAAGAAAGGGGTTCAATTCTCTAAAGAGTCTGCACGTTCTCCACATGACCACATGGGCTTCCTCCGTGTGCTGCAGTTACCTCCAACATTCACAAATGTATGGGGTAGGGTTAGTGAGCTGTGTGCTTGCTGTGTGTTGGCACCAAGAGCGAGGCAACACTTGTGAGCTGACCAGCATAACCCTCACTGATATGATTTGATACCAACGACTCATTTCACTCTGTGTTTCAATGTACATGTGACAAATGAAGCTAATCTTTAATCTTACCCTAAAGAATTGTACTGAGATAACTTGTTTTTAAATGACAATCTAATCACTAATTTTTGCTAATATCAGATTTACTGCTTGAAGGTTTTTCTTTCAAAACCAAATTCAAATTCTTACACTATCTGATAGATGTTAAACTCAGAACAGCCAGAGCTGAGCCTATCTCTCCTCAACTAATCTGGCAAAATACTCTCAAGACCTTTGGGTCTTCTGTGGAGGCAGCACACCTCTCTTTCTATAAAGTGGGGACTAGAATTGTGCGCAATACTCCACATGTGAATGGCCCATGCTCGAGCCTTTTAGTATGGACTCCTCTCCCTTGTTCTGTGATCAATAATGCGATAAATGTTTAGTTACTGAATAAATTACTAGGTCATCTAATAGTCAAGGAATGAGATTAGGGTCAGTTAAATGCTGTGTAAGGATTTAATGTCATAGAGTCATAGAAAAGTACAGCACAGAGATAGGCCCTTCAGCCTATCTATTTCATGGTGAACCATTTAAACTGCCTACTCCCATCGGCCTGCACCCTGCCCATAGCCCTCCATACCCTTACCATCTGTGTACCTATCCAAACTTAAACGTTGAAATCGAGCTCACGTGAACCACTTGTGCTGACAGCAGAAGAAATTTTCCCTTATGTTCTCTTTAAACTGTTCACCTTTCACCCTTACCCATGACCTCTGATTATAGTTCCACCCAACCTCAGTGGAAAAAGTCTGCTTGTACTTATCCTGTCTATACCCCTCATCATTTTGTACAGCTCTGTCAAATATCTTCTCAATCTTCTATGCTTCAGTAAATAAAGCCCTAATCTACTCAATCTTTCCTTATAACTCAGGTCCTCCAAACAGGCAACATCCTTGTAAATTTTCTCTATACTTTTTCAAATTGCCAGGAGTGGTGGGAGGTGCTGATACACTGGGGGCATTCAGGAAACTCTGAGATACAGTAGGCTCATGATGAGAGAGAAATGGAGAAAGGGTTAAATTGATTGTAGTGTCGGTTAAAAGGTCAACCCAACATTCTAGGCTGAAGGGACTGTACTGTGCCGTAGTGTTCTTGTTCTAATAAATAAAAGTGTCCTTTTTGCCTTCTGAGCTGTCCTGCTGTCACCAAGGATTTGGGCATACACTGTCAGTTCCTCTGCAAAATTACAAGTTACGACCAAATCATTTGGATAAAACTGTCACTGTAACTCAGGCTGACCACAGTATAAGGGAAGCATAAGGACATAGACTTTCTGCTGAGGAGTGAGCTGTCTGAACTTGCCTCCTGCTTGCTTGTCAAACCCACTGCTACCTGGACTGCATCCTGAAGCATGGGTTCCGGCAGATATTCCAGCCTGGAACTGTTCAGCAAGCCCACGCAAGGCACAGGGCTTTTCACACTGCAATACTTTGGAATCGCCTACTGCAGCTGTCAGGAGAGGAGACGCTGGAGCTGGCTTTGTGCCACTGGATTCCACACTGTGCTAGGGGCTGGCCTCTCCTGTCAGTGCGGCTCTCCAGCGATATGAGGAACTGTTTTGGACCGTTCTTGCAGAAATGTGGCTCCAGGACAACATCCAAGCACCATCGATCTACAGGCCACAACATCCAAGGACTTGGTCTATATTATTATTTCTTTCAATATTTTTTTGGTAATAGAATGCTTTTCTGTTATCATAATTATATGTTTGCTGGCACGGTGCAGAAATGTCTCTCCCAAAGGAGGTGTAAGGTGCTCCTTCCCTCCATTAGCCTGCAGGTCACCCTTGGGCAAGGTGTAGCACCTGCTTAGATCCCCTGATCAGGGTCACATGAACCCATGGGATCAGGTGGTGGACGGTCATATGAGCAGCTGGTGCATAACACAAGTCCTGGTTTTGCGACCACTGACACCAGGCAGATAATCTCTGAAGAGTATTGGTAATAGCTGGGGTCACCCTGTCTTGTAAAGGCACTGCTCAGAAGAAGGCAATGTCACAGCTCGTCTGTCGAAAAGTTTGCCAAGAGCAATCCTGGTCAGGAAAAGACCATGATCACCTACATCATATGACATGTCACGTAACGAATGAACAAATTGGCTGTGCTATATGTGCTGTGTGCCGTGCACGACTGTTGGCAGTGTGTTTTGCACCTTGACTCCGGAGGAACACTGTTTCACGTGTATGGTCGAATGACAATTAAACTCGAACTTGAACTTGAACTGACCTGAGGAAAAAGCCCTAAAAATTCCAGTGCAAAGCCAACCGCACCATAAGAATCAAGGCATAGGACTAGCAATACTGGGCAGACAGAGCATGAGACTTTCCAGTGCTGCCCAGAGAGAGTCATAGAGTTATACAACATAGACCTCTGACTTCGGGACCTCCCAATTGACTTTTCCATACCAATCCTGGTATGGCAAAATGGTCAGTATGGATGGGGTTGGCCAAAGGGCCAATTTCTGTGCTGTATGATGCTTGTACTTCCTCTGAAATGGCCTGGTAAACCATTTAATTCAAGAGATAGACAACAAATATTGTCCCGTCAATACCTCTTGAACACATACAGTATGGTGCAGAGGTCTAGCATGCCTAAGGCTTTAGCACAGTACTGTAATCATTTTATGTATTGCACTGTACTGTTGCCATAAAAAACACAAATTTAATAACATATGTGAGTGATGATAAAACTGATTCTGGTATGGGTCTCTATTGTGAACCGAGAGTAGGAAAGAGGCAGAGAGATAGGGCTGAAGATGAGGTAGTTGGTTTACAAACAGAGGCAATGTGTCATGAGGCTCCTAGCAAGAAAAGACTTACAATATAGGCAAAATTGAAGTTGCAATGTGAAAGGTGGGCAAAATCAAAAAGGGTGAATACAGGGGACTGAAGGTGTTATATTTGAATACGTGTATTACACAGAATAAGATTGATGAACTTGTAGCACAGTTAGAGATTGGCAAGTATGATCTTGTTGTCATCACTAAATCATGGCTGAAAGAAGATTATAGCTGTGCGCTTAATGCTCAAGGGTACATGTTGTATCAAAGGGACAGGCAGGAAGGCAGAGTGGGTGGTGTTGCTCTGTTCATAACAAATGAAATTAAATCATTAGCAAACAGTGACATAGGGTTGGAAGGTGTTGAATCATTGTGAGTAAAGTTAAGGAACTGTAAGGGTCAAAAGACACTGATGGCACTTCTATACAGACTCTCAAACAGTGATAAGGATGTGGTCGACAAATTACAGCAGGAGATAGAAAAAGCATGCCAGAAGGGCAATGTTACAGTAGTCATGGGAGATTTCAATATGCAGGTAGATTGGGAAAACCCGGTTGGCGCTGGATTTCAAGAAAGGGAATTTCTAGAATGCCTACAAGATGGCTCTTTGGAGCAGCTCATGGTTGAAGCCACTAAGGGATCAGCTATTCTGGGTTGGGTGTTGTGCAATGAACCGGAATTGATAGAGAGGTGAAGGTAAAAGAACCCTTAGGGAAAGTGATCATAATATGCTCAAATTCACCCAAAAACTTGGGAAGGGCAAGCTATATCAGCATTGCAGTGGAGTAAAAAGAATTACTGGAATTAATTGGAAAAGAACACTGGCAGGGATGACAGCAGAGCAGCAATGGCTGGAATTTCTGGAAGCAATTCGGAAGCATAGGATATATACATCCCAAAGAGCAAAATGCATTCTGAAGGCAAAATGACAGAACAGTAGCTATCAAGAAAGATCAAAGACAATATAAAAGCCAAAGAGAGGGCATATAATAGAACAAAAATTACGGGGAGTTTAAAGGATCAAGAAGCTTTCAAGTACCAACAGAAGGCAACTAAAAAAAGTCATTAAGAGGATAAAGATAAATACAAAAGTAAGCTAGCCAATAGTTTTAAAGAGAATATCAGAACTTTCATCAGATACATAAAATGTAAAAGAGAGGTGAGAGTGGATATTGGACTGCTGGAAAACAGTGCTGAAGAGGTAGTAATGGGGGACAAGGAAACGGCTGACGGACTGAATAAGTATTTTGCATCAGTCTTCACTGTGAAAGACACGAGCAGTATGATAGAAGTTTCAGGTGTCAGGGTGTCATGAAGTGTGTGAAGTTACCATTAATAGAGAGAAGGTTCTTCGGAAAGTAAAAGGTCTGAAGATGTGTACTGCAGAGTTCTGAAGGAGGTAGCTGAAGGGATCTTGGAGGCATTAATAATGATAATAAGGTTCTGGAATGGTTCTGGAAGACTGGAAAATTATAAATGTCACTCCACTCTTCAAGAAGGGAGAGAACAGAAGAAAGGAAATTATAGGCCAGTTAATCTGACCTCAGTGGTTAGGAAGATGTTGGAGTGAATTATTAATGATGTGGTTTCGGAGTATTTGGAGGCACATGATAGAATTGGCCATAGTCAGCTGGTTTTCTCAAGGGAAAATTTTGCCTATCATAACTGTTGGATGGACAGGTTCGACAAAGGAGAATCGGTTAATGTTGTGTACTTGGATTTTCAGAAGGCCTTTGACAAGGTGCCACACATGAGGCTACTCAACAAGCTATGAGCCCGTGGTATTACAGGAAAGATTAAAGTGGGAAGAAAGGGAGCCTTTTCTGATTGGCTGCTGGTGTTCCGCTGGGATCAGTGTTGGGACCGATTCTTTTTACATTATATGTTAATGATTTGAATGATGAAATTTATGGCTTTGTTGCAAAGATAGATGGAGGGGCATGTAATTTTGAGGAAACAGAGAGGCTACAGAAGGTCTTAAACAGATTAGGAGAATAGGCAAAGAAGTGGCAGATGGAATACAGTGTCGGGAAGTGTATGGCCATGCACTTTGGTGGAAGAACTGAAAGGGTAGACTATTTTCTAAATGAAGAGAAAATACTAAAAAAAAGCTGAGGTACAAAGGGACCTGGGAGTGCTTGTGCAGGATTCCGTAAAGGTTCATTTGCAGGTTAAGTCGATGGTGAGGAACGCAAATGCAAAGTTAGCATTCATTTCAAGAGTACTAGAATATAAAAGCAAGAATGTAATATTGAGACCTTAGAGAACTGGTGAGTATTGCGAACAGGTTTGGACCCCTTATCTTGGAAAAGATGTGCTGAAACTGGGAAGAATTCAAATGAGATTCACAAAAATGATTCCAGGTTTGAACGGCTTGTCATATGAAAAGCGTTTGATGGCGCTGGGCTCGTATTCACTGGAATTCAGAAGATTGAGGGATGACATCATTAAAACCTATCGAATAGTGAAAGGCCTTGGTAGAGTGGATGTGGAGAGGATGTTTCCTATGGTAGGAGAGTTTAAAACCTGATTACAGAACCTCAAATATAGGGGTGTCCTTTTAGAATAAAGATGAGGAGCAATTTCTTTAGCCAGAGAGTAGTGAATCTGTGGAATCTGTTGCCACAGACAGCTGCGGAGGCCAAGTTGCTATGTACATTTAAGGCAGAGGTTGATAGATTCTTGATTGGTCAGGGCATGAAGGGTTATGGGAAGAAGGTAAGAGATTGAGACTGAGTGGAATAAAGAATCAGCCATTATGAAATGGCGGAGCAGACTCGATGGGCCAAATTGCCTAATTCTGCTCCTATGTCTTATGATTTTATGGTCTTATGGTGAGGGGAATCATGGTTGGGAAAAGGGGAAGGGAGCAGGAAGCACCAGAGAGACATTCTGTAATGATCAATATGTCAATTGTTTGGAATCCATTGATATTGCTTGGTGTCTCAGCACTGGGTGCGTCTACACTCGCACCACTCCCCACCCTTGGCACTCCTTCTCTGCCACCAGTCCCATACCCATCCCTGGCCCTACTTCCTCGCCATCCCCAACATCCTTTGCTCCCACCAGATTTATGAACTCGCTTTCTGCTCCACTTCGAAAATACCATACTGTGCAAAAATCTTCGGCACCCTAGCTAAATATATGTGCCTGAGACTTTTGCACAGTACTGTACATGGTTTACAAATGGTGCTGTGTGGAGTAACATCGTGAGACGGAATGTAAGAAGGGTTAACATTAGTCTTATTTGTCATTTGTACACCGAAGCATCAAAACATTCCGTGAAATGTGTCATTTCCATCAATGATCAACACAATAATACTATGTTCTAGGCAGCATCCCACGTGTCATGACACTTCTTACACCAATGTTGCATGCCCACAACTTACTAACACTAACCCATACGTCTTTGTGGAATGTGGGAGAAAAGCCACGTGGTCATGTGAGAAAGGTAGAAACTCCTCACAGGCAGCAGTGGGAATTGAACCCTTGACGCTGACCGCTATATAACACACTAGACTGGGCACATCATTCTGTTGAAGAGGCACTGCAGTAATTCCTTGTTCAGCAGTTTCTGGGCCAATTCATGCTGAGAGTTACAATCTGATCTCAGCAGTGACTGTTGCTCATGGAACAGTGATGGGCGAGGGCTCCAACCTTCCTGCAGTCTGCCACACCCAGCCAAAGTGCCAAAACTGTCATCAAATGCCGCTGATGTCTGTCCAGAGGGAAGCTGACCCATTACACGCCGCCAGGATGATTTCATTAAAGCTGGAAAATAAACAAGGCTGGGAAATGATCCAGTTGATTGATTCTGCCTCTTCCTCTTACCCTCAGATGCAACCATTTTCCAACTCTTAAGCAGAACCTTTTTACTCCTGAAATGGGAGTTCAGCTAGACAAGGCAGTCCCGGAAGACGTTTCGAACAACGTTGTCAATGAAGGAAACAATACTCTGCCCACAGATGGGAGGCTGGGGCTGTGTGGAATCGTTCCCTAGAGACTTCATGCTCAACAGAGTGAGGAAGCTTCTATCCTGTCCAGGATCAAGTGAAACACGTGAGCTAATGTGATCTGTCAGAAGATTCAGTATGACATCTAATATTTTGACAAACTCTATAGATGTATGGTGGAGAGCAAACTGACTGGTTGCATCCCAGCCTGGTTTGGAAACACCAAAATCTTTGAATAGAAAATCTTATTAAATAGTATGGCCCAGTCCATTATGGGCAAAGCCCTCCCCTCCACTGAGTACATCTACATGGAGTGCTGTCGCAGGAAAGCAGCATCCATCATCAGAGACCTCCACCAACAGGCCATGCTGCCATCAGGAAGAAGGTACAGGAGCCTCAGGATCCACACCACCAGGTTTTGGAACAGCTATTACCACTCAGACATCAGGCTCTTGAACCAGTGGGGATAACTTCACTCAACCTCACTCACACCCATCACTGAACTGTTCCCACAACCTATGGATTCGCTTTTAAGGACCCTTCATCTCACGTTCTCGATGTTTATTACTTTTCTCCCCCTCTCTTTAGTACTTGCACAGTTTGTTGTCTTTTGCACATTAGTTGTCAGTCTGTCCTTTTGGGTGCCGTCTTTCATTAATTCTACTATGTTTCTTGGATTTACTGAGTATGTCCGCAAGACAGTGAATCTCAGAGTTGTACGTGGTGATATATCTGTACTTTGTTAATAAATATACTTTTTGTTAACAATATAACAAAATACTTGTTACTTTATAGTCAATGTTATACTTTATGATTTTATGTATTCCATTTATGCGGAGTTTTATTTTGCTTTTTATTATGTTCTTCACGGTTATTTATTATTTATTTAGAGGTACAGCATGGAGTAAGCTTCCACCTCATTGAGCTGAACTGCCAAGCAACCCATTGATTTAATCCTTGCCTAATGACAGGACAACTTACAATAACTAATCAACCTACTAACCAGTATGTCTGGACTGTGGGAAGAAGGCAGAGCACCCGGAGGAAACCCAAACGCACACGGGAAGAACGTACAAACTTTTTACAGAGGATGCTGGAATTGAACTAGGAACTCTGGCACTCTGAGCTATAAAATTATCGTGCTAGCCACTATACTATTGTGCTTATTGTGGGGGTTTTTTCGCTGCAACCAATCTAGAAACAGTCATCTTATTCTTCTTTACACTCGTACACTGAAGAATGACAATAAACAATCTTGAAACTTTACCACGTCTCCACATTGATGAAATGCAAGGTATGTTTTGATTTGTGTGGTTTTGATGTGAGATTGGGATTACTGCAGAGAGAGAGTAGAGGGCAGTGTACTCGGAGGACGTCAGGTTTTATTGTGGGTTTAATGTGGGGTTAGGAATAGTGCAGAGAGAGTGGAAGGTAGTGTACTCAGTTTTGATGGTGAAGTTAGGATTGGTGCGGTTTTTGCCATTTTGATGCAAGTTGAACCAAAGAGAATGCAAGTCAAGATCTCCTCTGAGGTAACAGTCTTGTCATCCTGGCAGATTTATATGTAGTTGTAGGATTGGATATCCATGTGAGCAGGAGGCAGAAGGCTAGTGACCCCCTACGTACACATCAGCAAGTCTGGAATTTGAGGCCTGGAGCTTGGGATCCTGTCATCACCCGGTCCTGGGGTCGATACTGAAATTGAAGCCTGAAGGCCGATCAGAAGTCAGGGCCTGACAGCTGAAGCCCTGGCTCTCCAAGTCTGCAAGTCCACCGGGGAACTTGAATGCCTGTAGTCTGTGAGTCCACTGGAGGGTGAATGCCCAAGGCCTTTCAGTGGCTTGTAGGTTTGTCCATGTGTGAGTGAGTGTATGGGTGGTTGGGAGGGATGAAAGGAGCTTGTTTTGCTGTTGTTGTTTTACTGCTTATTGAGATCTGTTGTTGCTTTTGCTGATGTGTTGCTCTGCTGAGTGTTGTAGACGTGCTATGTTGGCACTGGAATGTGTGGTGATGTTTGTGGGCTACCCCGGCACATCCTTAGCATGTGTTGTTTGTTAATGCAAACAATGCATTTCACTGTAACAGTCTTAGGGTGCACGTAATTGTCAATGTGAATCAGAGACTGAGTTTGTAAATCTGGTGGGAGCAAAGGATGCTGGGAACAACAAGGGTGGAGCACCACAAGAGGGGTGTGAGACAGGGGGTAGAGATGGAGTGCCAGGGTGGGAGATGACACCAGGTAAGGCCAATTCATTCCAAACAAATGGTTTATTGATCATTACAGAATGTCTCTCTGGTGCCTCCCACTCCTTCCCCTCTCCTTTCCCCTATTCCTAACCATGATTCCTCTCTCCTTGCTCCCTTCCCACTCTCAGTCCACAATAGATACCCATATTAGAATCAGGTTTATAATCACTAACTTATATCCTGAAATTTATTTTTTATGCAGTAGCAGTAGAATGGAATACATGAAATATCTACAATACTGTGCAAAATTCTTAGACACTCTAGCTATTCACAATATATGTGTCTGAGACTTTGCACAGTACCGAATGTGATAAAAAATAAATCTGTATTTGTGTGTAGTATCCATTGAAATGAGAGCAGACAACTGCCATGGAGAGCTGTATAGACTAACATGCTTCCTGGGACTATGCTCCAAAAGTAGTGAGAGTGAAGGATGCAGAATGTTGCCTAAATTGACATTCTGGAGGCTTTGTTTGACTTCACATCTGGGGAACAGAGAGGAACATATCAGATTCTCCTCCCATTTAATCAGCTGAGGGATCGGATCAGTAATCAGTATAAGTTAACACAGACCATAGCAGAAGTTCGGAGTTCTCTCAGTCTGCACTTTCTGAATACCTTGGGGAGTCAGACAAACAAAATAGAAGGAAATTTCTTTATAATAGTCTGCTGAAGAGGGAATCTAATTTTCTTTCCTCACTTGATTCATTGCCAAATTCATCTGCAAACCAGTGATAACATACCAAAAATAAGCTTATTCAGTGTAGAGCACTGCTATAGCACAGAAACAAACACTTCGGCCCATCTTGTCCATGCTGAACCATTATTCTATGTTCACTCATCGATCTTCACTTGGACCATAGTCCTCCATACCCCTTCCATCCATGGACTTGTCTAATCTTCTCTTAAATATTGCAATCGCACCTGCATCCACCACTTCAGCTGGCAGCTCGTTCCACACTCGCACTGTCCTCTGAGTGAAGAAATTCCCCTCAGGTTCCCCCTAAATATTCCACTTTTCACCCTAAACATACCCTTCAACCATTAGGCTCCTGAACCAGCATGGATAACTTCACTCACCTTAACACTGAACTGATTCCACAATCTACAGACTCACTTTCAAGAATTCTACAACTCATGTCCTCAGTAGTGTTTATTTATTTGTTTGTTTACTTATCTTTTTTGTTATATTTGCACACTTCATCATTTTTTATAAATGGGCTGTTTGATAGTCTTTGTTGTAAATTTTCATTAATCCAATGTATTTCTTTGATTTACTGTGAATGCCTGCAAGAAAATGAATCTCAGGGTTGGAGATGGTGACATTTATGTCCTTTAATAATAAATTTCCTTTGAACTTTAACTTAAGTTACCATATGGCCTCAAGTTCTAGTATCACCCAACCTCAGTGGAAAATGCCTGCTTGCATTTATCCTTTCTATAACTTTCATCATTTTGTATACCTCTATTAAGTCTTCTCTCACTCTCCTGCTCTCTTCCCTCACTTTCCTACAGTTTAGGGAATAAAATCCTAACCTATTCAACCTTTCTCTATAACTCAGGTCGTCAATACTTGGCAACATCCTTGAAATTTTCTAAGCATACTTTCAATCTTATTGACTCCATTCCTGTAGGTAGATGACCAGAACTGCACACAATGCTCCAAATTTGACCTCACTGACATTTTGTACAACTTCAATATGACATCCCATCTCCTGTACTCAATACTCTGATTAATGGAGGCCAATGTGCCAAAAGCTGTTTGTAAGGGTTTGCCGAGGATATAAACAATAACAGGGATGTAAATTCTTTTATTGATTCTGTAATTCTTCTTCATCTTCAGTCTTCCTTATTATATGCTTATTAGTTACTTCTTTACAAAGAAGGTGCAGTGGAAATCAAGCCAGTGGCCCAATGAATGGAGTAATAGTTGGTGTCTACATAACAGATGATCTAACCTGGATCTGCATCACATCCCCATTAGTCAGGAAAGCACAGCAGCATCGACACTTTTTGAGGAGATTGAAGGATGGAAGCTCTCCAACCCCATTCTTACAATTTTCTACAGGAAAACCATTGAGTGGCCTGTCTGCTGCATCATTATGTGGTACAAAGCTGCAAGGCACCACACCATTAAACCTCACAGAGGTTAGTAAAAGCCAATGAGAAGATCACTGGGGTCTCCCTTCCCCTATTTGTGATATTTACCAGAAGCATTGTAGACAAAGGACCCAAAGCATTGTTGGGAATTCCAAACACTCCTCCCACAATCTTCTTGACCCACTACCATCAGGACAGAGCTACAGGAGCATCCGGACTAGGACTGACAGACTGGGGGATAGCTTCTTCTCTCAGCCTGTGAGATTAATGAATACCCTGCCACCATAAAGGTTTCGTCACTAGGACAGCAAGCTGTTACTGTTTTCTGTTTACTTGTGCTACGCATTCTACGTGCATTTTGAATTATATATTATTAACTTATTTGTGGTAATATTCTGATTTTTTTGTGCTGTGTGTGCTATATGTATCATGAGTGCATCATGGTCCAGAGGAATGTTGTTTCTTTTGTTTATATATCTGCTAAGTCAGATGGCAATAAATTTGAATTTGAACTTGATTTATGGGGCTGGGATGTTAAACTCACGTGCCATGTATTCATTTTTTGATGATTAGTTCATGGTTACTTTTTCATTTTCTCAAACTCAAGAGATTCTGCAGTTGCTGGAAATCGAGAGTAACACATGCAGAAATATTGGAGGAACTCAGCAGGTCAGGGAGTATCCATGGGAAAGGAAAAAAATGCAGAATTTTGGGCCAAAACATCAACTGCTTATTCATTCTCCCATCCTTGGAGAGAGGATAGAGTTAACCCCGCGAGAAAGAAACACAATTAATGATGATGTTAAAGGTTAAAAACTAAAATGGTAGCACGGTCCCGCAGGAGGCTTCGACCATCGCTTCCAATAACTCCGATGAAAAGTGCTACTGATATTAAATTGGCCACGTTAGAGGCAATATAGAATGTGGGGGGATGTGAGGAGAGCAGCGAGCAGCAACAATGAGAAACATTCTGCCTCTAGGGCTGGTGGGCGTTGAGAAAATCAGATATTCAAGAGGGAATTGGATGCACACTTAAGGCAAAACAATTTTCAGAGCTACAGGCTAAAGAGCAGAAGTAATGACTCATTATACCAAATATGTTTTTTATAAGAATCTATATAAAATAAAGCACCAGGCCAATCTGCTTCATTGTTAAATAAGTCTGTGGTTTGTTTTCCTGGAGCCTGAGGGAAGACCAAATAGGTTACAGGGCTTCCCAACCTCAGGTCCATGGACATCTTGGTTAATTATAAGGATCCATATACTCCCTATATATAAAAAAGATTGAGAAGCCCTGATGTAGAATATTGTATAGAAGTTCATGAGACCATGAAGTATAGGAGCAGAATTAGGCCATTTGGCCCATCTTCTCCGCTCCCATCTTCAGTCAAGGCTGGTTTGTTTTGCAACCCCATTCTTCCACATAATCCCTTAACCCACTTACCAATCAAGAACTGATCAATGTCTGCCTTAAGCATACCCAAAACATATCCATAGCCCTTCTGTGACAATGAGTACAACAGATTCATCACCCTCTGGCTGAGGAAACTGCTCCTAAATGAAACTGTGACCCTTGGTTCGAGACATATCCGGCCGGAAGAAACATTGCCCTGTCTCAGCCCTGCCAACTGAATGGAACTGCTAGTACTGTCACTGCCTCACAATGCCAGAAACCCAGGTTCAATCCTTGACTCAGTGGTCACCGTCTGTGTGGAGTTTGCATGTTTTCCCTTGTGCTATCGAGCGTGATCAGGTTTTTTTCTGTACTCCAAAGACATGTGGATCCATGTTATTAGCTGTCAGACAGTAATGGGAGGAAACTTGTTAGAATGTAGGGAGAACGGGATTCATTTAGCATTTATATACAATGTAAGCACTATTCACTTTCAAGGACTACTAAATTCATGTTCTTGGCATTTTATAATTATATATTAAACTTTTTCTATTTGCATGGTTTTCTACTTTTGCACAATGGCTGTTTGTCAGTCTTTATTTATGTACCGTTTTATTCATATATTCTACTTTATTTCTTTATTTTCCGGTAACAAAATGAATTTCTAGGTAGTATATGAAGACATGTACTTGATAATAAATTTACTTTGACTTTGAAATGGGTGGTGGATGTGTGGACTCATTGGGCTCAAAGGCCAGTTTACATGCTGCATCTCTCTATAAAATTAATACAGTATCTCCGCATACGATAAACTTGACATCTTGGTCCCTTCAATCTACTTAGTTCTAACCTCCTGAACTGTCTGTGCATCCTCCTTGCAGAAAATACTGCCCTCCAACTTGGTATCATAAGTAATTTTGATCTATTACACTTGACCCTTCCATTACACTGAACTGTGAACCTGAACCAAACCCCAAAGCTTCCTACAAGTCACCTAACCAAAAGTGACCTCTTTAATCCTACTTTACATTAACCAATCAATAATTGATGACACAACACACACTTACCTCTTATGGGCAAACTTGGGCTGGCCTCACTAGAGTATTGGAGGCTGAGAGAAGACCTGCTTATGAGAGGTGTATAGCTCCCCACTAATGAGCACATCTACATGAAGCACTGTCACAGGAAAGCAGCATCCATCATCAGGGGCCCCCACCACCCAGGCTCTGCTCTCTTTTTGCTGCTGCCATCAGGAAGAAGGTACAGGAGCCTCAGGACTCATACCACCAGTTTCAGGAGAAGTTCACAGTTCAAAGTTCAAAGTAAAACATTATCAGAGTACATATATATCACCATTTACAACCTTGAGTTTCTTTTATTGCAGGCACACTTAGCAAATCTATAGAACAGTAACTGTAAACAGGATCAATGGACAACAAACTGTGCAAATGCAGATATAAATAAATAGCAATAAATAATGAGCATGAAATAACAAGATAAAAGAGTGCTTAAATATGTGTAGTTACCCCCTTTTGTTCAAGAGCCTGATGGGTTAGGCATAGTAATTATCTTTAAACCTGAAGGTGCAAGTTGTGAGGCTCTTGTACCTTCTACCTAATGGCAGCAGTGAGAAAAGAGCATGGCCTGGGCAGTGAGGATCTTTAACAATAAATACTGCTTTTCTATGGCAAAGTTTCATGTTATGCTCAATAGTTGGGAGGAAGGTATGAGGCCGAATACACTTCCTTTTGCAGGATTTTCTGCTCAAAGGCTTTGGTGTTCCCATACCAGGCTGTAGTGCAGCCAGTCAGCACATTTTCCACCACACATTACCCCTCAACCATCAGGTTCTTGAACCAGTGGTGATAACTTCACTCAACCTCACTTAACCCATCATTGAAATATTCCCACAGCTAATGGACTTACTTTCTTATTATTATTACTTCTTTCTTTTTGTATTAGCACAGTTTGCTGCCTTTTGCACTCCGGTTGAACACCCAAATTGCAGCAGTCTTTCAATATGGTTCTATTGTGGTTATTACTCTATTATAGATTTATTAAATATACCCGCAAGAAAATGAATCTCAGTGTTGTATATGGTGACATATATGTGCGTTGATAATAAATTTACTTTGAACTTTGATAGGGTAGACAGTCAAACAGCAGAGGACACAATTATAAGATCAGAGGGGGAGGAGTTTAAAGTCGACATGACAAGCAGGTTTTTTTACGTAGAGAATGGTAGATGCCCAGGACAGGTTATCAGGAGTAATAGTCATCAGTTTTGTGGAGTTTAGATAGGCACATGAATATAAATGGAATGGAAGGATATGGATGATACAGAGGAGGAGGATATTGAGTATAAATTGACATCAAGATCAGCACAACATTGCGGAGGTGGGCTGAATTGTTTGTGTTGCATATTTAATATCTCAATAATATTTGAGTAATCTTGTAAATATATTGTTTGATTAAATATTTTTGTTCCTTTAAATAATTTATTATGGATTATATGTAAAATTATGTTAATTGCATATGTCATCACGATATCATATGATACATGGACGTCTCGCTTAAAATAAAGACAAAGTCAGACCCTCATTCTCAGACTCCTGTGTTTCCTTTGAACTAGTTCAATGTTTTGAAGTTATAAAACATAAAAGCCTGCCCTGTGCTGTCTGGTTCTTTGTTTGATGTTCTTCGTGACAGTTTACCAAAAACCTTGCGGAATTCTGAGTTTATCAAATCCACCACTTCATCCACTGAACACAAAGACAAGAACCTCGAACAGTTTTGTCAAACATAACTTCCCTTTCATTAATCCATGTCAACTCTGTGCAATGTTAATTTTCACTGTGCCTTGATGTTACTTCATAAAAGATTCCAGCTGTTTCGCCGTTTTTCGTGTCAGCCTGACTAAAGTCTTCCACATTTCTTAAATAGTGGGATTACATTTGTTACTTTCCTATCTGCAGGAAACAATCTAAAACCCGTGGAATTTTGGAAGATGACAGCCAGTACATCCACTACGTTCGTAACCCAGGATGCATATCATCAGGTCCTGGGGATATTGTTGTCTTTCAGGTCCCATGACTTACACAGTTAATAGTAAGGCACTGAGGAGTGTGATAGAACAGAGGGACTATAGATTCATAATGCCTTGAAATGGCATCACAGGTAGATAGGGTTATAAAGAAAGCTTTTGGCACATGGCTTGCATCAATCAAAGTAATGAGTACAGGCCAAGGGATGTCATGTTGAAGTTGTATCAGTTGGTTGTGAGGCCTAATTTGGAGTACTGAATGCAGTTTTTGTCACCTACAGGAAAGATGTCAATAAAATTGAAAGAGTACGAAGAAAATTTACAAGAATGGTGACAGAGCTTGAGAACCTGAGTTACAGGGAAAAGTTGAACAGGTTAGGACTTTATTCCTTACAGCATAAGGAATAAATGAGGGCATGAGGGGAAATTTGATAAAGATATAAAAAATTATTTGGGAAGCCTGGTCTCTACCAAAGGAAGTGTAAGTCACTCCTTCCCTCTGCTCGCCTGCAGGACCCTCTTGGGCAAGATGAGACACCTACTTAGCCCCCACCCCCCACCAATCAGGGACATGTAAAGTCATATGAGCAGATGGTGCATAGCAAAAGTCCTGCTTATGTGACCACTAATTCCAGGCAGACAATCTCTGAAGACTACTAATAATAGTTGGGGTCACCCATCTTGTAAAGACACTGCCCAGAAGAAAGTAAAGGTAATCCACTTCTGTAGAAAAAATTGCCAAGAATAATCATGGTGATGAGACCATGATCGCCTGTGTCATATGACATAGCACACAATGATGATGATTATACAAAATCATGAGGGGGGTGGATAGGGTAGATGGAAGGTGGCTTGTTTCACTGAGGTCGACTGAGACTATAACTAAAGGTCATAAATTCAGGTGAAAAGTGAAATAAGGGGAAACTGAAGGGGAGCTTTACTCAGGATGGTGAGCATGTGGAATGAGCTGCCAGTGGAAGTGGTGAATGCAGGTTTGATTTCAATATCTGAGAACATTTTGGATAAGTGCATGGATCAGAGGAGCAAGGAGGGCTATAAACCAGGTGTAATTTGATGGAACTAGGCAGAATATCAATTTGGCAGGGACTAGATGGGCCAAAAGGCCTGTTTCTGACCTGTAGTAGCGTACCATGTTACTAAAGATAATTAGTAACTAATGATTTACTCACTATAAGTGAAGGGCCTTCCTTCATGAAGACGGATGCAAAGTATTGGTCTCTTGTTTAATTAGCCCTTAAAGGTCTTGGCCCAAAACGTAGACTGTTTATTCCCCTCCGTAGATGCTACCTGACTTGCTGGGTTCCTCCACCATTTTGTCTTTGTTGCTGTGGTGCACCAGTTGCTCAAGAACATGAAAGAAAGCGATTAGTTTTATCTGTCACATGCACATTGAAACAGGTAGTGAAATGCTCTGTTTGCATCAAGGACATGCTGGGAGCAGCCTACAAGTGTTACCCTATGTCTGCTGCCAACATAACATGCCCACAACGTCCTAACCCTCCTTAACTTGTATGTGTTGTGAATTTAATATCTTAGTTATATTTGAGTAATTTTGTATATATATTGTTTGATTAAGTGTTCTTGTTCGTTTCAATAATTAATTACAAGTAATATGTAAAAATAGGTAAGTTGCACATGTCATCAGGCTACTACATGACAGAGAGAGCCTCTGTTAAATTAAACTTGAATTTACACCCGCATTCTTAAAACTCCCATGTTTTCTTTGAATTAATTTAATGTTTTGAAGTTACAATACATAATAGTATTGACCTACTAACTGGTACATCTTTGGACTGTGGGAGGAAACTGGAACACCCGGAGGAAACCCACATGGTCAGAGGGAGAATGTATAAACTCCTTACAGTCAGCGGCCGGAATTGAACCGTGATCTTACAGCTGGTGGTGTCAAGTCTTGCACTAGCCACTATGCTACTGTGCCGCACCTCCAGATCTCCAGCATCTGCAGAATTTCTTGTGTTTGTGTTTATATTTCTTGCCTTTTTCCCTATTCTCTATAACTATCCTGCCTCAGGGGACACATGTAAACTTTTGCTAGCATGTTAATTTTCAGATTTCTATAGAACAATCTATGTTTCCAACTACTTTTATACATTCCCTTTGCATATCCATGCTTTTGTGCTGAATTCTGACATCTTCCCAGTCCTGGCACATTGCTTTTTTTGTCAACATGATTAGTCTTTGATCTAATGTTATCTTTTACTTCCCCTGATTCCCACGACTGGGTCTCATTTCTCACTGCGCAGTGGCAATTCCTTGAGTACACCAGCACTCACAGTTATATGAACTTGAAAGAGCTTGAGTAGACAGACCAAAATATCTGTCCAACCTGGCCGGATTCGTCCCATTTTAGCGACCGCAGTAAAATAACCACTTCATCAGAATCAGAATCAGGTTTAATATCAGTGGCATATATCGTGACATTTGTTGTTTTGTGGCAGCAGTACATTGCAATATGTAATTTTTAAAACTATTAATTACTATTATAAGTATATAGAAAAGTACAGCACATAATAGGCCACTCAACCCATCTAGTCCATGTCTAACCATTTAAACTGTCTACTCCTATCTATCTGTACCAGGACCATAGCCCTCCGTACCCCTACCTATCCAAATTTCTCTTTAATGTTGAAATCAAACTTACTTGCACTACTTGTGCTGACAGCTTGTTCCACGTTTTCCCGACCCTCTGCGTGAAGAAGTTTCCCCTCATATTCCCCTTAAGCATTTCACCTTTCACCCTTAACCCATGACTTCTGGTTGTTGTCCCACTCAATCTTAGTGGAAAAAGCCTGCTTGCGTTTACCCTATCTACACCCCTGATAGTTTCATACACCTCTATCAAAACTCCCGTCAATCTTCCACATTCCAGGGAATAAAGTCCTACATATAAAAGAAGAAAATTAAGTTGTTTAAAAAGAGAGGAAAAAATGTACTGAGGTAGTATATTAATGGGTTCAGTGTCCATTCAGAAATTTGATGGTGGAGGGGAAGAAGCTGTTCCTAAATCATTGATTGTGTGTCTTCTAGCTCTGTCCCTCCTCCCTGATGGCAGCAATGAGAATACACCATATACTGGGTGATGGGTGTCCTTAATAATGGATGCCGCCTTTTTGAAGCACCATTTATTGAAGGTATTCTGGATGCTGGGGAGGCTAGTGCCCATGATCAACCTGGCAGAGTTTACTACTTTCTACAGCTTCAGAACCACGATTGTAAAAAGCTTCAGGAATTTGGATTCATAAACAAGAGAAAATCTGCTGATGCTGGAAATCCAAGCAACATACACAAAATGCTGGAGGAACTCAGCAAGCTGAGCAGCGTCTATGGGACCTTCTGAAGGGTCTCGGTCTGAAACATTGACTATACTCTTTTGTGTCCTGCCGAAGGGTCTCAGTCCAAAACATCAAATGAGCTCTTTTAAGTCCTGCTGAAGGGTCCTGACCCAAAAGGTTGACTGTGCTCTTCTCCATAGATGCTACCTGGCCTGCTGAGTTCCTCCAGCATTTTGTGTCTGTTGCAGGAATTTGAACTACCATGTTGACATGGAAGTCACAAGTGTATCAAAGTTCATAAACATGACCTGGAGATAGATGGAGGGGCTGCTAGTGCTGAGGAAGCAGAGAGGATGCAGAAGGTCTAAATCAGTTTAAGAAAATAGGTAATGAAGCGGCAGAAGGGATACAGTGTTGAGAAGTGTATGGCCATGCACTTTGGTAGAAGAATAAAAGCATAGACTATTTTCTAAGCTAGGAGAAAATTAAAAAATCTGAGTTACAAAAGGACTTGGGAATCCTTGTGCAGGATTCCCTAAAGATAATTCTGCAGGTTGAATCAATGATGAGGAAGGCAAATGCAATGTTGGCATTCATTTCAAGGGGACTAGAATATAAAAGGAAGGATATAATGCTGAGGCTTTATAAGGCATTGGTCCGACTGCACTTGGAGGATTGTGAGCAGATTTGGGTCCTTTATTTCAGAAAGGATGTGCTAATATTGGAGAGGATTCAAAGGATATTCACAAGAATGATTCCAGGAATGAAATCCTTATCATATGAGGAATGATTGATGGCTCTGGGCCTGTACTCATTGGAATTTAGAAGAATAAAGAGTGATCTCATTGAAACCTATCAAATGTTGAAAGGCCTCTCTAGAGTGGATGTGGAGAGGATGTTTCCATGAAAGAATGTGACAGGCAATCATTGGCAGTCTGAGTCTTAAAGGGACAGCAGCATCTGACTGTACACCAGGGAATTGGAGCGCCCAAACTTGGATGCTTGCCGCTGTTCAGCTGGGGCCAAGCCACATATGCCTCTTATCATCTTGTCCACCTCTTGTATTCTTGCCCTCCTGACCAAGATGTATTCAACAGAAAACCAAAGGACAGGAAATCTGACTTTGTGTTTCACTCAGCTGCATCTCCTCCAGTGGACATAAATAAAAACAGAAATGCAAAGGTTTAAAGAATGCATGAACACTCCCACAGAACAGAGATCTGGGAATCCATTCCATAATATTTCACCTTTCTCCTTTCCCATCCCTTTGAGCAGAAATTAACCCTTAGTTTTCCTTGTCTTTTCTCACTCTCCACACTCCAGTCCCATTGCAGGCCTCATACCGATTTTCAAGCTTGTTGTCAGAAATCAACTACAGCAAGGGATGTGCATCAGAATCAGACTTAATATCACTGGCATATGTCATGAAATTTGTTATCTTGCAGCAGAAGTACATTGCAATGCATAATAATAAAAACTAATACAGTCGGCCCTCCTTATCCGCGGCTTCCTCATTTATGGATTCAACCAACCACGGATCGGGAAAACCTGGAAGTTCTCTCTCCAGCACTTGTTGTTTGAGCATGTACAGACTTTTGTTTCTTGTCATTATTCCCTAAACAATACAGTATAACAACTATTTACATAGCATTTACATTGTATTAGGTATTATAAGTAATCTAGAGATGATTTAAAGTATACGGGAGGATGTGCATAGGTTACCGTGGATCGGGATCGAAAAAAACTGATAGTTCTCTCTCCAGCACTCGTTGTTTGAGCATGTACAGACTTTTTTTTCTTGTCATTATTCTCTAAACAATACAGTATAACAACTATTTACATTGTATTTACATTGTATTAGGTATTATAAGTAAGTCAGAACAGGTACATCCGGTATTATTTAGCGTCAGTTAGTCAAACGTTTGTCTTAATATATAGTATATATTTTACCTTTCTATGCATATAAAACACTTAAGAAACATATGTATTTCAATAATTAAACCACTGCGTTGCTTAGTAATAATTGTAGCTTTCATCGGGGCAGGGCCTTTCACATGCTCCATTATTCTCACTTTATCGTTTAAAATTGTTCTGATTGTTGACCACCTGTAGCCTAACGCTTTTCCAATGACCAATGGCATTTCACCTCTTTCCGATCGCTTTATTATTTTCACTTATTTTCAATCGTGTTCGTTTTCCATCAACGGAGCAGAAACACTGCGGGCGCCGGGTCCCGAGCCCCACCAGATCCTAAAGTCCACTGCACTGAGACAGGTTAAATAAGGTCTAGAGCTCCGCCGGGTCCTAAAGTCCACCGCACTGAGACGGGTTAAATAAGGGACTTGAGCATCTGCGTTTTTTGGTATCCGCAGGGGGGTCCTGGGACCAATCCCTCGCGGAAAAGGAGGGCTGGCTGTAATTACAAGCATTGTCATCATATGTGCCATGTTGTATGACATAGCTAATCGTGGTCTTCCACTTGCCTTCGATCTGCTAATAAGCTTTTCTTACACTTTTCTCTACCCATGACCATGGCAAATTTTTCTACAGAAGTGGTTCGCCATTGCCTTCTTCTGGGCAGTATCTTTACAAGGTGGGTGACCCCAGCCATTATCAATGCTCTTCAGAGATTGTCTGCCTGGTGTCAGTGGCCACATAACCAGAACTTGTGATATGCACCGGCTGCTCATACGACCATCCACCACCTGCTCCCATGGCTTCACGTGCCCTGATTGGGGAGTGGGGGCTAAGCAGGTGCTACACCTTGCCAAAGGGTAACCTGCAGGCTAACAGAGGGAAGGAGTGTTTTACACTTCCTTTGGTAGTGACCTATCTCCACCCCACCACGCCAAATTACAATAAGAAATATAACTTTAAGAAGTGCACAAAGAGAGCAAAAAAAAGAAAAGAAGTAGTGAGGTAGTGTACTGTACATGTGTTTATTGTCCATTCAGAAATCTGATTGTGGTGGGGAAGAGCAAAGGTTGAATGTGTGCCTTCAGCCTCCTCATTGATGGTAGTAATGAGAAGAGGGCATGTCCTGGGTGACAGGGGTCTTTAATGATGGAGGTTCTAAAGCATGCATCAATATTTGCATTAATAATATTATACTGCTAAATTGTTCCATCCATTTGGATGTAGTATATCCTTATTTTAACCATTTATCGGATGAAGGGAGAAGGAGCATTTATTGAAGGAATGAAGATAGTTGTACATTGATAACTTTTTTTATTATTGTTATATGAAGTAGAAATGAAGAAGAAAGCCCTTAACCCCGAGTGGAGACATCGGGACGCCGTCGTGATGGTGTTTTTTTTAGCAGGCTTTCTTGTTTTTACGAGGCCGAGTAGCTAGCTCAACGCTCAACCCAGCACGGATGGAAAGCGTGCAAGGGAGCCAGCTGGATTCGAACTCAGGAGCCTTCGCTCCGAAGTCCGGGGCTGATGCCACTAGCTGGCCCATTATCATATGAACGGAGGTACAATGAAAGACTCTTTTGCATGCTGACCATACAGGTCAGTATCAGAATCAGGATAATTCAGGTTTAGTACCACTGACAAATGGCATGAAACGTGTTATTTTGTGGCTGCAGTACAGTGCAATATATAAAAATGACTATACTTACAATAAATAAATGGAGGATTAATGAGGTAGAGTTCATGAGTTCATGGACTGTTCAGAAATCTGATGATGAAGGGGAAGAAGCTGCTCCCAGGGTGTTGAGCGCAGGTCCTCGGGCTCCTGTACATGCTCCCAGACAGCAATGATGAGTAGAAGGCATTTCCTGGATAATGATTGTCCTTAATGATGGATGCCACCTTCTTGAGGCACCAAGTCTTGAAGATGCCCTCAAAGGTGTGGAGGTTTGTGCCCGTGATGGAGCTGGCTGTGTCTACAATGCTCTGCAGCCTCTTGTGGTCCTGTGCATTGGAGCCTCCACAACGGATCATCGCGGTCCGAAGGGCAGGACTGTTCTATGTTCCAGATGGATATACTTTTAAAGAGGCAAACGTTGAGCTGTTCGTGGAGGGAATGGAACAGACTAATGGGATAACTCTGAATGAGTGATTTTATTAAACCCTCTGCCTGTTTCATCCTTGAATCTGGTACAGCTACAGTGGGCTGAGTGGCCTCCCTCTGTGCTCTATGATATTATATTTCTAAGACTTAAGCTACAAATTTTATTTTTGTTTTTTAAGCAATATTTCAGTCTTGGGCATGATAAAACTCCAGCGTGCCTTTGCAACTCCGTAATCCCCAAACAAGCATCGCTGTTCAAATTGGAGTGAATAGACTTTCAAAGTATGACTTCGTCCGAAGGTCTTTGATGGTTGCTGGCAGTCGAGGCTGATCCCCCTCCGAGCTGCGAACCACTGATGGAATCCGAGGCGACCTCACAACATGCAGCTAGCTCACAGCCTGACTTTGTTCCTCAGCCAAACCTCATGCTTCGCGGAGAGGAAAAATCAACTTGCAGTCAATGAGAAAAAAAACACAAGCATTAAATATGACCACGTCCCTTGGCAAAGCCCCACTTGCTTTCCCTGTCTGAGGAACTTCTTATAGATAGGCTTGTTACCTGGGTCTGTGTCATGAATTTTGGTTTTAAGGGCTTCCCCGCAAGTAACCAACAGATTATGCTATCAATTGATACCAAAGTTCAAAGTAAATTTATTATCAAAGTACATATATGTCACCATATTCTATCCCGAGGTTCATTTTCTTGTGGGCATTCACAGAAAAATAGAAAGAAACACAAGAGAATCAGTAAAATATACACATGATGGACAGACAAGCATACGACTGAGATTATAACATGGTCATAGAGAGATGAAACAACAAACCAAAGTACAGCACGGGAACAGGTTCTTCCATCCATGATATTTACAAAGCCAAATTAAACTAAATCTCCTTTGTCTGTATATGATCCACATCCCTTCATACCCTGCATATTCAAAGTCAAGTTTATTGTCATACTCACACATACACGAGAAACCTGGCAGCAGGGTCATCACAGGTACATAGCATCAGACATATAACATTCACTATGATATCAAATTGTACAAGAAAGATCATAATGAGAACAATTAGATGATGGGGAAGGAACGCCAATAATGTACTGGGAAGGGTTCATGTGGCTACATATAAACATCTTAAACCCCACAATTTTATCTGATTCCAACACTACCTCTGGCAGTCTGTTCCAGGCCCCCACCACTTTTGTGCAAAAACTTGTACCGTACATCCCTCAACATTCTCCTCTCTCACCTTAAATGCATGTCAGACCTCCCCCCAACTTCTGATGCTTCAGACAAAACAACACAAGCTTGTTCACAAACACCCTAAGCTCGTCAATTTCATCAACTTTGCCTCCAACACCCACCTTGCCCTCAAATTCAGTTGGTCCATTTCTGACACCATTCTCCACACTCCCAATTTCTCAGGAGGGGTGAACTGTCTACTGGTATCTTTTACATGGCTATTCCCACGACTATCTTGACTATCCTGACTATACCTCATCCCTCCTGTAAAAATGCTATTCCCTTTTCTCAGTTCCTTCATTTCCACCGTATCTGCTCCCAGAATGAAGCTTTCCTTTCCAGGACATCAAAGATGTCTTCGTTCTTCAAAGAACAGGGTTTCTCTTCCTTCACCATTGATGCTGCCCTCGCTCACATCTCCTCCATTTGCTGATATCCATGCTCACACCATCTTACCATTGCCTTTTCAATGATAGAGTTCCTCTTGTCCTTCCCTAGTACTCCATGATTCTTTGCACCCTACACATCAGTCTCCGCCACTTCCACTTTCAACAGGATCCTACCACCAACCTTATCTTTACTTTACTCCCACTCTCCATTTTCCACAGGGATCATACCCTCCATGAGCCCCTCGTCCACTCATTCTTACCCACTTATCTCCCTCCTGGCACATAACCCTGTTAGCAACAGAAATGCAGCACTTACCCATTCACCTCCATTCAGGGCACCAAATATTCCTTAAAGTTGAGGCAACACGTTGCCTTCAAATTTGTTGGGGTCGTCTACTGTATTCTGTGCTCCTGGTACAGCCTCCTCTACAGTGGTGAGACCTGACATAAATCAGGGGATCATTTCATTGAGCACCTCCATTCTATCCATGATAAGCAGAATTTCCTGGTGGGCAACTATTTTAATTCGTATTCCCATTCCCATTTTGACATGTTATTGTATGCCACAGTGAAGCCACTCACAGGGTGGAGGAGCAACACCTCATATTCCATCTAGGTAGCCTCCAACCTAATGGTTTAAGCATCGATTTCTTCTCCTGGTAAATTCTTTTTTATCCCCTCCCCCTTCCCTCTCTATTCCCCACTCTGGCCTCATAGAGCTTCTCCTCACCTCCTCCTGGTGTCTCTCCTCCTTCCCTTTTTCCCATGGTTCACTCTCCTCTCCTATCAGATTATTTCTTCTCCAGCCCTTTAATTTTTTTCCTCATATCAGCTCCTATCTTCTTTCTTCATCCACCCACTTAGCTTCACCGATCCCCTTCTAGCTTATCCTCCCTCCCCCCACCTTTTTATTGTCATCTTCCCCCTTCCTTTCCAGTCCTGATGAAGGTTCTCGCCTGAAAAGTCAACTATTTATTCAATTCCATAGTTGCCTGTCCTGCTGAGTTCTTCCAGCAATTTGTGTGCATTGCTTTGGATTTCCAGCACTCGCAGAATTCCCGGTGTTTATGAGTTTGCCCAACCTCTCCTTATATCCCACACCCGCTAATCCAGGCAGAATCTTGGTGAGCCTCTTCTAACATCCTCTCCAAAGCTCTCACATCCTTCCAGTAATGGGACAACCAAAACTGCAGAGAATACTCAAAGTCGGCCTAACCAATGGTTTCTACAACTACAGTGTGATTTCCTCACTCTTATACTCCATGTCCTGCAAAGGAAAGGTGTACTTGATTCTGAAGGAATTGGATTCAGGATTTAAGATTGTTTCATGTCATTTCCAGTACACAAGTGTAAAGGAGAACAAAATAAATGTTACTCTGATTCTGATACAGCACAAAAAAGCACAATAAGGTAAAGAACACAATAATAAAAAACACAATAAATACAAATGCATAAGATAGCTTGTATACATAGATTGATTGTCTGTCCATTAAGTGGCAGTGGTGACTCTGAAAGGAAATGATCAAGTAGTGGTGGTTGGGGCTGTGGAGGGGTGTGTTAGTGGGTGGAGGTGTTAATCAACTTTACTGCTTGGGGAAAGTAACAGTTTTTGAGTCTGGTGGCCTTGGTGTTGATGTTGAAGAGGCTCCTCTCTGATGTTACTGACTCTTTTCCGGCATGGTAAGCAAAGCATGGCTGATAAGGTGAATTCAGATCATCCTGAAATGATTTACCACTGATTAAGTTGTTGTTTCGATGCGATTCGTTATGTTATTGTATAGCAAGTGGCAAGAAATACCACTCAGATAATCTATTTAAAAATGTGAAGTATTTCACTTTGGAAGGTTGAATTTGAAGGCAGAGTACAGGTTAGTGGCAGCATTCTTAGTGTGGAGGAACAGAGGGATCTTGAGGTCTATGTCCATAGATCCCTCAAAGTTGCCATGTAAGTTGATAGGGTTGCTAAGAAGGAGCATGATGTGTTGGTCTTAATTAGAATTATGGGGCATCTTTTATGAAGATAGGTTGAGCGAGCTAGGACTTTTCCCTTTGGAGAAAAGGAAGATGAAAGGTTTACAAGATAATAAGAAGCATAGACTGAGCGGACAGCTGGAGACTTTTTTCCCCCAGAGCTGAAATGGCTAATACAAGAGGACATAATATTAAGCTGATTGGAGGAAAGTATAGGGGGGGGGGGATGTCGGAGGTAGGTTTGATGACACAGAGAGCAGTGGTTGTATGGAATGTGCTGCCAGGTGTGGTCACAGAGGCAGATACATTAGGAACATTTAAAAACTTTTAGATAAGCTCATGGTTGATAGATAATTAGAGGGCTAAGCAGGAAGGAAGTGTTAGATTGGTTCTAGAGTAGGTTAAAAGATTAGCACATCATCGTGAGCCAAAGAAACTGGGCTGTTCTGTAATGCCCTATGCTCTATATTCTAAGCATTTACTGATTTTATCTGCCTTTGTAATCGCTAAAGAGCTTAGAGATACTGCAATAAATAGAGATCTCAATACTGAGATCTGAATAATGGTATTTTCTTCCTTATTTTGCTAGTTGCTTGACCTGAAAATGACTTAAATCAGGGCTTAATCTTGGTTTTAAATCATAAATTCCTGCTCGGAGGTTTAGCTGCCTTGCTGGAAATACTATCAATGAGAAAAATAACCTGTCACATTGCAAGGCAGAGCAACAGTCCATGTGAATGTTTTCCTCAGTGCTAGTTCAGGCAGGGCCTGCCAAGTTCAGTTACACTCACTGGGTTTACCAAAGGAAGAAATACAGAAAATCTGACGATCTCCCACAGGTACCGTAATTAAAATTATCCCTTGCCTCACCCATGAGTTCAGCATCATTCATAGTTGGCCATTCATCACAGATTTTGTTTTATTGCGGGGGTAAAGTTATTCAGTTGCACCTATTTCCTTGCTCATTTAGAAGGAATGCAGGGACTATGTCTTTGCCAGATGGATGTTTATATACTTAGTGTTATGCCCAGAGTAGAGTTTCTCACTCATCTCTTCCCACCTTCTTCTCTCTCACCCCATTCCAACACTCCGGCGGACTACACTGACTGAGAAATATAATCCAACAAACCATATAGTGGAGTGCAATGGGACTGAGGAGCAATGCATCATGGGGTCTGGGACCCTTTGAGAAGAAACAGTCACAGCCAAAACGGTCATTTCTTGGAAATGAGCTGCCAGCCCACTGTAGGGCTAACATCACTCATATAGGAAGCTGCATTTGACTTTGGAAGTCTTGTGGTCATACACATGTGGGTAAAATAGGTGAGCAGTTAAAAATGAGGGGAAGCCTCTCCTTATCTTTAGATGTTTGTCTAACGCAACATGATACCTCATCCTATTATTTGGCTTCACATTGCGTGTGTACATTCTAGGAAAGAATATCCACTAAAACCAGAAGCAATATTCAGCAGAGCTGTGAAAAAGCAATAACCTGTTTTCTTTGGAACTGCTCTGGCTTCTGCTGTAATGTTGGCCTGGTTTCCTCTGGTGGCCACACGCATTGAGATGTTTGTGTGTTAGATTACTTGAGGACCTGCCGAGTGGTAAGGCTGATGTTCCACAGAGCTGGCCCTGGTAGGGAGGACATTCTGGCTTCATGTTCACACAAACGGGTGTCATTCCAGGATTGTGTCATCCAGCCTGGATTTCACAACGTGGTCCTCTGTTTGGCTGTGACAAGGCTCAAAACCATTTGCCATATTCACAAAGGAAGTGAGCTTTATTCAATTTGCAGCAGAGCAAAGGTCATCAAGGAGAGAGTCTTGTCATTTTTAGAGGTTGAAGGAGGCAATCATTCTATTTATTTACTGCACGGAACAACAAGCTGCCCCTTTCAGCAACACACCTATTTAACCCTAGCCTAATCATAGGACAATTTACAATGACTAGTTAACCTGCTAACTGGTAAGTCTTTGGAAAGTGGGAGGAAACTGGAACACCTGGAGGAAACTCATGCATTCCATGGGGAGGAAGCATAAACTCCATACAGACGGTGCCGGAATTGAACTCCGAACTCTGACGCCCGAGCTGTACTAGCTTCCCACTAACTGCACCACCACTGTGGCACCCTATCACAAGATTCCACTAAGCTGTTGATTTGAAGAAATTGTAATGCTGATAGAACAGGAATTTGCCAGGACTGAATGGCAGAGAGACCATACAGCCTATATCTGTTTATTAACTTATTTTATTTTATTTAGAGATTTCTTTTATCATCAGAGTCAGAATCAGAAACAGGTTTATTATCACTGATATATGTCGTGAAATTTGTTGTTTTGTGCTACAGTGCAACATATAAAAATACTATAAATTACAATAAGAAAAGTATATATAATATAAAATAATATATTGGATAGTTAATAATATATTGGATATCATGGATTGTTAAGAAATCAGATGGTAGACGGAAGAAAGCTGTTCATAAAGCATAGAATGCATGTCTTCAGGCTCCTGACCCTCGTCCCCGATGGTAGGGTTGCAGTTAGTGTGACACTACTACAGCTCCGATGTTCTGGAGTTTGGACTTCAGTTCTGGCGCTGACTGTAAAGAGTCTGTACATCCTCCCGTGCAAGGCATGGGTTTTCCCAGGAGCTCTGGTTTCCTCCCACAGTCCAAAGACGTACTGGGTAGGTTAATCGGTTATTGTAAAGTGTCCTGTGATTAGGTTAGGGTTAACCAGGTTTGTCAGGGGGTTGCTGGGGCAGCGTGGTTCAAGGAGCTGGGAGGGCCAACTCTGCACTGTATCGCTAAATTAAAAAAAATACTAAAATCATGAGCCGCGGACATGTCCTGAGCGACGGGGGTTCTTAATAATGAATGACAACTTTTTCAGGTGTTACTTTTTAAATATGTGCTTGATGGTGGGGTGGCTATTGCCCATGATGGAGCTGGCTGAGTCTACAAACTTATGCAGCTTTGTTCCTATCCTGTGCATTGGCTCCTTAATACAGACAGACATACTTTATTGATCCCAAGGGAAATTGGGTTTCATTACAGCCACACCAAGAATAGTGAAGAAATATAGCAATATAAAACCATAATTAATTAAATAATAATAACTTAATCATGCCAAGTGGAAATAATTCCAGGACCAGCCTATTGGCTCAGGATGTCTGACACTCCGAGGGAGGAGTTGTAAAGTGTGATGGCCACAGGTAGGAATGACTTCCTATGATGCTCAGTGTTACATCTCGGTGGAATGAGTCTCTGGCTGAATGTACTCCTGTGCCCAACCAGTACATTATGGAGTGGATGGGAGTTGTTGTCCAAGATGGCATGCAACTTGGACAGCATCCTCTTTTCAGCCACCATCGTCAGAGAGTCCAGTTCCACCCCCACAACATCACTGGCCTTATAAATGAGTTTGTTGATTCTGTTGGTGTCTGCTACCCTCAGCCTGCTGCCCCAGCACACAACAACAAACTTGATAGCACTGGCCACCACAGCCTCGTAGAACATCCTCAGCATCGTCCGGCAGATGTTAGATGAGGTTAGAGAGACTGGGCTTGTACACACTGGAATTAAGGAGATTGAGAGGGGATCTGATTGCAACATATAAGATTATTAAGGGATTGGACAAGATAGAGGCAGGAAATATGTTCCAGATGCTGGGAGAGTCCAGTACCAGAGGGCATAGTTTAAGAATAAGGGGTAGGTCATTTAGGACGGAGTTAAGGAAAAACTTCTTCTCCCAGAGAGTTGTGGAGGTGTGGAATGCACTGCCTCGGAAGGCAGTGGAGGCCAATTCTCTGGATGCTTTCAAGAAGGAGCTAGATAGGTATCTTATGGATAGGGGAATCAAGGGATATGGGGACAAGGCAGGAACCGGGTATTGATAGTAGATGATCAGTCATGATCTCAGAATGGCGGTGCAGGCTCGAAGGGCCGAATGGTCTACTTCTGCACCTATTGTCTATTGTCTATATGAAGGAGAATAGCACTATAGCGTTCCAATAGTTTAGCAGCTAGTGCAATGCTTTACAGCACCAGCAACCACCAACCAGGATTCAATTCATGTCGTTGCTGTGTGTATCTTAATTTTCTTAATCTGTGTGTAGTAATTGTTATACCTAATAAGTTCTGTTTAATCTTGTCAAGTTAATTGTGACTGGCTCATGTTTCCCACTTTCTATCATTATTTAAAGGGGATTCTTGTTCAATCCTTATATGTTTGTGGAGAACGATTTGTCTTGTAGTGTCATTGGAGAGACGTAATCTGATTAGGGATAGTCAGCATGGCTTTGTCAAGGGCAGAACTGAGCTGAGAAGTAGCAGATGGAGTTCAACACTGATAAGTGTGAAATGGTTCATTGCAGTAGATCATATTTGGAGACAGAATTATAATGTTAATGGTAAGACTCTTGGCAGTGTGGAGGATCAGCGAAATCTTTGGGCCTGTGTCCATAGGGCTTTCAAAGATGCTGCGCAAGTTGATGTTGTTGTTAAGAAGGCTTCTGGTGCGATGGCCTTCATCAACCATGGGACTGAGTTCAAGAGCAGGAGGTAATGTTGTAGCTACATAAGACCTTGGTTAGACCCCACTTGGAGTACTGTGTTCAGTTCTGTTCAACGCTCGCAGGGGTGTCAAACTCATTTTAGGTCACGGGCCGGATTGAGCAAAATGCAGCTTCATGTTGGGCCGGATCAGTCGGACGCGTGCGAACGCAGCTTTCGTTGCCTCCGTTTTTTCAGCCTGCTCTCATGTGTCTCAGTCTCTGCTATAACTACAAAGTATTTCACTTTACAAATTCCATTTCTTATGAAGAAGACTGCTGAATAAACACTAAAAACCCTGAAAACCTGGTACCTGAATAAACTCAGCATTAGCCATATCATACGCCATAGGCGCTTCGATTACTGGGGCCAGCTTTAATAGTAATTAGATATTATCTCGCGGGCCAAAGATAATTCCACCGCGGGCCGGATTTGCCCCGCGGGCCTTGAAATAGTTTGACATATATAATCTACAGGAAGGGTGTGGATACTCAAGAGATAGTGCAAATGAGGGATACAAGGAGGAGAGGTGTATAAGATGATGAGAGGCATTGATTGTGTGGATAGCCAGAGGCTTATTCCCAGGGCTGAAATGGCCAACATGAGGGGATATAGTTTTAAGGCTCTTGGAAGTAGGTACAAGGGGGATGTCAAAGGTAAGTTTTTCATGCAGAGAGTGGTGGGTGTGTGGAATGCACTGCCAGTGATGATGGTAGAGGAGGATACAATAGGGTATTTTAAGAGACTGTTAGATAGGTGCATGGAGCTTAGAAAAATAGAGAGCTATGCAGTAGGGAAAGTTTAGACAGTTTCTAGAGTAGGGTATATGGTCAGCACAACATTGTGGACTGAAGGACCTGTAATGTGCTGTAGATTTCTATGTTCTATGTCACTGAGTTGTCCCTCTGATGCTCTGTTGGAATTCCTATGTATAACCTCTAGTTTCCATCTCTTCATGGGGAGTGTGCCATTCGTCCACTCCTGGGTTGAGTTGTTGCCAGCTCTCTCAGTGACAGAGTTTGCCATTCCTCTGTACTTGGGTCCAGTTCTGCCAGTGACCACCATTACAGGAAGCATGCTACTGACGACTGGTACACAATAGTGAAGAATATACCATCAGGCTTACAATGATGAACATTTGAATATGTGTAAGGCAGAACATTTGTCTATTCAAAGATAGCAGTTCAACACAGGATAGATGGGCCAAAGGGGCTATTTCTACACGGTAGTGCTCTATGGCTTGATGACTAAATATATGCAGTTTTTGATGGAGGCACTGATCTCAAAGGTAATATTTACTGTTGACTGGAGGTAAACATTAATAAATTGAGCGAATAACATGTCCCCAAGCTCTGTGTCTAAATGGTTTACAGGCTTTTAAGGTCTTTCTAGGTTTTGATCGTAATTTTACTGAATGAGTTCTTGAGGTGATTGAAGGCCCTGTCCCAAATGTTTACTTTGACGTAGCTACCTCCAATGAAAGCACTTACACAGAAGCTCAAGGAATGTTTGATACTGAGTCACATAAGTAGCTTTTAGAACAGGTGACCAAGTTGGTTGCTTTTCTTTGGGAGTGATTTTTAAAACAAAACTGTAGGAACTCAGTGGATCAGGGAACATCAGTGAAGGCAAAGCGATGTTTGAGATTCAGGGTCTAGACCCTCCATCAGGACTGAGAGTGCAGAAGGAAGATAGCTAGTACACAGGTGAGGCGGAGTCTGGTTAACAATAGGAGGAACCTGCATCCAGGACATCTTTAAGCAGCAATGCCTCAAAACTGTGACATCTGTCATGAAAGACCCCCATCACCCAGGACATGCCTTCTTCTCCTTACTACCATCAGGGAGGAGGTGCAGGGCCTGAAGGCACACACTCAGTGATTTAGGAACAGCTTTTTCCCCTCTTCCATCCAATTTCCAATTTCTGAATGGACGTTGAACCCATGAACACTGATGCACCATCAATAACTCACGCTGAGACTTAGGAAGTGAGATATCGGCTTTTATTGACTGGAAGAACAAACAACACTACATCCTGGGAAAATGAGGGAGAGCAGCAGACCACAGTCGCCTTTATACAGGGGTCTGTGGGAGGAGCCACAGGAGCAGTCAGCAGGGTCTGTGGGAGGAGCCACAGGAGCAGTCAGACAGGTATATCTAGTTCACCACAAACACGACCTTACTATTTTTTTCTTTTATATTATATATATATATTGTTTACAATTTAGTTTCTATGTACTGCACTGTACTGCTGCCGCATAACAACAAATTTCATGACATACTTCAGTGATGTTAAAGCCGATTCTGATTATGATATGGGTGTTGAGGATGGTCAGGCCGAGCCAGGTGAGCAGGTTTGAGATTGAGGCTAATGGGTAATGAATGGAAACAGGTCAAAGATGGATGAAATGTAGATGAGGGAGGGATAAGCTGAGAAAGAAGAAACCCAGAAGAATAGGTGCCTGGATGATTGGCAGACAGAATGGAAAAGGTGAGCAAAAAGGAAGAGTATTTAGTGGACCAATGAAAATGAGAAAGGAACTCTGGAGGAGTGGGTAACAAACACAACATGCCAGAGGAACAAACAGCCAATATTTTGGGTGGAGACCATTCACCAGGACTGGAAGGGGAAGGGGAAGAAGCCCAAATAAGAATAATAAGAAATCACCTGAAATCGGTAAATTCAATATTTATACTATTTTTGGTTTTTACATACCACGCTCATGTTTATGAATTTTCCACAGAACACTTCCAATAAATGAGTCATAGAGTTAGAGTCATACAGCCTGGGAACAGGCCCTTGGCCCCAACTCATCCATGTTGCCCAAGATATCCATCTAACCTTTTAAATCTACTCCTCATCTTTCTTCCCCCATTCATGCTGAAGGATTTTGGCTCGAAACTTCGACTGTACTCTGTTCCATAGATGTTGCCTGGCCTGCTGAGTTCCTCCAGCATTTAGTGTGTGTGGCGTCTATCTAAGCTAGTCCCATTTGGCCCATTGCCCTATAAACCTATTTTATCCATATCCCTGTCAAGGTGTCATTTAAATATTGTTTACGTACCTGCCTCAACCTCATCCTCTGTTCCATATACAGAGCATCTTCTGGGTGAAAGCATTTTCTCCTCAGCTTCCTATTAAATATTTGCTCTTTCACCCTAAGGTTATCTCTGTTAGTTCTTGATTCCCCAACTCTGGGAGAAAGACTAAGCACGTTCAGAAACAACAGTGAGCAAGCTTTCCAATGATCAATGAACTGTAACTAACTTTAGAGACCTTCCCCATGTGCTGTTCCTTATTGTGGTGGGGAGGTTTGTGTGCCTTAATGATCCCGGGAGCTATACCAGCTGGGACTTCAGTCCCTGGTAGGTTCAACCTTGTTGGGCAGGTTCCAGGTGAAAAGCCAGATGAATACAGCATCTGGTCCTCTAGGTTGGGGGCTGGGCGTAGGGCCAGCAACCTTACCCTGTAAAATCTTTACCACTACAGAAACAGAAACAGGGAAACTTAATGATGCCGGTGAGAGGAGTGATGCAGAACTGGGAACAGAAATTATGACGGATGGAGATCAAAGCCACCAGGACATCTCCAGACTGAAAGCTAATCTTCTTTCACCCAAAGAAACTATCTATATTTGATGCTGGAATGTTCGAACTTTAAACTTGACACATTCCAGACAAAATGTCTATGACGTATCAAGAAGATCTTCTGGCCTGAGAAAATCAGAAACCAAGACTTGCTTACATCATGCAATATGGAATCAATCTCAGTTTGTGTAAAAAGAAGGTGATGGAGATGGCTGGGCCATGTAATGAGAATTCCAAATGATCAATTAGCAAAAGTAGCACTAAGGTTGTCCCCACAGGGAAAGCGAAGTAGGGTCAGGGACAAAAAGACGTGGTGAAGATGTGTGGAAGCAGAACTGAAAGAAGTAGACATGAACTGGGTAATGGTGAGCAGCAGAGTGAAAGACTGGCAGAACTGGAAGACCCTTGTGGAGGCCCCTTGTGCCACCTAGGCACTAAGGGTTCAGACGACAAACTTTAGAGACCAGACCTAAGGGAGATAGCCTCAAGATTTGGAGGAATGAATTTAGGATGGAGATGAGGAAGAGCTGCATTTCCCAGAGAGTAGTGAATCTGTGGAATTCTCTGCCCAGAGAAGCAGTAGAGGCTACCTCATTAAATATTTGATGCCCTCCGTTGGTTGGGGTTGATCATGAATGTTGTGTCCCAGCCATCTACGTGATATGCAAGCCAGTACACAAGCCAGGGCAGTACGATATGGAGAGCAAGTGGTTTCCCACACAGCAGGCTCCCCTCTCCATGCAGCTGATGAACCCAAAGGAATGGCAGAGACTGATACAGTTCAGTATCAGTGGCATCACAGGAGTTGCCGGTCGTCGTTGAACTCAACATAGGGACATCAGCTCCAGATTTTTCCTCTAAGTGTACTCCTGAAGCCTTCACAAGGCAGCAGAGGTTTGAGATAAAAGTTCTTCTTGTCCTAGATGAGTTGCCAACCTCAGTTGATAAGCCCCATCTGTCCGAAATGACTGGTTTTATATTTAATGTGGAGCCATTTCTGCTGACAGAAGGGGAAAGGCGGGTTAATGGTATTAAATATACTTGAGACAAAATTAGGTAGATTTTTGCATAGCAGAGCAATTAAGAGATGGGTAAAAGGGAGGTAGATGAAACTGAGTCTAATGCCAACCATGATTTTATTAAATGGCAGAACAGGCTCAACAGACCAGATGCTCGACTCCTGCTTTTGTTTTTGATTCCAGTTTGACTTACGGGAAATCACTTTGCTCAAGTAACCTAGCAGAGGTAAACAGAAGAAAATGCTGAAAATACTCTTCAGGTTCAGCAGGATCGACACAAAACCTTTACATATTGCTCCAGTTTTCCATCATCCCTGTTTGTCTTGTGTCATTGTAAAACATTGGCTAAGTTGGATTCTTTTAAGATTCAAGATTCAAGTTTATTTATCACACGTACATTGAAACATACTGTAATATATGGATCTATTTCTCTTAGCGCAACAACTCCCTTTAGTACTAATTATTGACTGATAACTTACACATGCACATTGACTAGTTGCTCTCTCTGCAAAGTGAATACACATATTAACATCTCCTCCGAGTGTGTGCCTTTATTTATTTGACATGCAGTTGTACAGACACAACAAATTGGCGATGAACACGAACCTGAATGTCAGTGAATATCTCCAGATACACTGACAGTTAAGAGGTGAATGAATTCGGAGGACGGGAGAGAAACGGCGAGAGGAAAGAGTGAACTGAACCAATTCAGAAAAGGAGGTCAGGGAATCTAGAAAAGGCCATATGAGTAACACTGCACAATACACAGTGAAAGATGCCCAACTAGCAAGACTAAAGTAAAAATAGCGTGATGATGGCCTTAGTTGGGAAAGTTGACAAATTTGATAGTGTTAATGAGAACTGGGAATTGTATATCAAGAGAGCAGGCATCAGCAGCCCAAGTGACCGGAGGTGAGCCAGAGACTGTCACAGCTGCTTAATTCTAATGAGAAGGTTATTTAAAAAGAGAAAAATCAAGAATGTATCTAGAAGGGCACGGACTAGAAGGGCCGAGAAGGCCTGTTTCTGTGCTGTAATTGTTATATGGTTATAATAAAACACTGTTATTGTGAAAGCATGTTTATTTGAATATGGTTTGTCAAAGGGAAATGTAATGTTTTGTTCTATATGCGGTTTTATGTTACATTAATTTGAAGGGTGAAGAAGTGTAATATCTGGATCTATTTCTTTTAGTGCATTGACTCCCCTTAGCACCAGTTATTGACTGATAACTTACGCATGGGCATGGATTTGTTGCTCCCTCTGCAAAGTGAATACACACGTTAACTTCTCCTGTGAGTTTCTGCCTTTACTTATTTGATATTTGTTATACAGATCAACACATACAGTGCAATGCACCATTTGCAGGTTTCATCACACATTCTGGCACCAACACAGCATGCCCACAATGTTTGGCAGAACACAAAACACGGCAAAACAGAACACAACAAGCAACAAAACAACTACAGCAAAACAAGCTCCTGTTCCTTCCTCCCACCTATACGCATATACAGACCTCTAACCGCAAGACAGGCCATATTATTCAGCCTCCAGCCTCCAGTTCCAATGACATGACCCCAAAAATTAGGCCTCACACTCTGATCTCAAGATTAGAACTAAGGCATAGCCTCAAGATTCAGGGGAGTAAATTTAGGACAAAGATGAAGAGGAACTGCTCTTCCCAGAGGGTGTGAATCTGTGGAATTCTCTGCCTAATGAAGCAGTGGAGGCTACCTCAGTAAATATATTTAAGAGAAGATTGGATAGATCTTTGCATAGTAGAGGAATTAAGGATCATGGGGAAAAGGCAGGTAGGTGGAGATGAGTCCATGGCCAGATCAGAGATGATCTACTGAATGGCGGAGCGGGCTGGACAGGCCAGATGGCCTACTCCTGCTCCTATTTGTTATGTCCTTATATTCTCCCCGATTCACAAAGCCAGGGTGCTATCGAACTTCATTCCTCCTTCGTGGTTCAGATTTGGAGAGGACTGAAATACAAAGCAGAAGCAGTTAGAGTCATACAGTATACACAGTATGAAAACAGTCCCTTCAGCTCAACTTGTCCATGTTGATTAAGGTTCCATCCTTAGCTATACCCTCTTATGCATTTGGCCCATACCCCTTTACACCATTCCTACCCATAACCCGCCTGAAAGTCTTTTAAATATTAAAACATTAAAATCTTAAAAGGCACAGAGATGAGGCAGGACGGTAGTATAGTGGTTAGAGCAGTTGCCTTACAGTGCCAGGGATCAGAGTTCAATTCCCACCGCTGTCTGTATGTTCTCCCCTTTATTACGTGGGATCACCCTTTATCCTGTGGGTGCTTTGGGTTCCTCCCACATTCCAAACACTTTTGGGTTAGAGTTACTGTGTTGTAGGCATGCTATGTTGGTACCTGAAGCATAGTGACATTTGAGAACCGTCTTCAGCACAATCCTCGCTGATCTGATTTTACACAAATGATGCATTGCAGATGAATCAGGAAGGAGAAAGAGTCATAGAAACAGGCCCTTTGGCCCATCTAACCCATGCTGAGCCATTAATCTGCCTAGTCCCATTGATCTGCACCTGGACCATAGCCCTCCATGCCCTTCCCATACATGTACCTATCTAAATTTTTATTAGATGTTGAAATTGAATCAATATCTACCACTTCCACTGGCAGTTCTTTCCCCTGTCAAGATCCACTGAGTGAAGAAGATCCCCCTCATGTTCTCCTTAAACATTTCACCTTTCACCTTTAACCCTTGGCCTCTAGTTTTAATCTCACCCAACCTCAGCGGAAAAAGCCTGCTTTCATTTAGCCTTTCTATACCCCTCATAATTTTGTGTTCTTTATCAAATTTCCCCTCGTTTTTCTATGTTCTGGGGAATAAATTCCTAATCTATTCCATCTTTCCCTATAACTCAGGTCCTCAAATCCTGGCAAAATCCTTTTCAATTCTCTCTGCACTCTTCCATTGACATCTTTCCTGTAGGTTACCAAAACTGCACACAATACTCCAAATTAGGCCTCACCAATGTCTTACACAACTCCAACATAACATCCCAACTCCTGCACTAAATACTTTGAATTATGAAGGCCAATGTACCAAAAGCTTTCTTTATGACCCTATCTACCTGTAACACCACTTTCAAGAAATTATAGATCTGTATTCCCAGATCCCTCTGTACTACCACACCGTGCAAGTCCTATACTGATTTGTCCTCCCAAATTGCAACACCTAGCATTAGATTGAACTGGATCTGTGGCTGTGGTCAACAATGATTGACACAACACTGAACTGACTGACTCAGTGGCTGTGGCCACAGCCTTTAGGTTCTGGACTGGCTTTAGTCACCCCTACGGCTCGTGGCTGTGGATTCATTTTTGGGGATTCTGCAGTTTGGTGCTTACTGTTTAGTGTATTATTTGTTTGATTTTTGCTGTTTCTGTGATTTGTTCCTTTTTTATGTATGTCTAATGGTCTTGCGTGAGTGTTTTCTTTAAGTGGGTTCTATGATGTTTCTTTGTTTTGTGGCTGTCTGCAAGAAGACGAGCATCAAGGCTGAATACTGTGAACATACTGCACTTGGAACTTTTAAATTCTATCTGACATTTTTCAGCCCATTTTCTCAGCTGATCCAGATGGTGCTATAGACTTTGATAGTCTTTCTCGCTGTCCACTAGTTGACTCTGTACTTCAGCAAGAACAACAAGAAAGAGGGAAGAACTGAGGGCAAAAGGGAGTAGGAACAAGGGTTATGCTGTGTAACAATGCCAAACAAATATGGATACAGAGAGTCTCCTATGCTCCATATAAAAAGTCCCAGTCTCTCCTTGTAACCTAAGCCCTTAAGTCGTATAACATCCTCGTAAAAATCTTTTTTGCTCTCTCCACTTTAATGACATCCTTCCTACAGCAAGGCAACCAGAACTTTACACAGACCCTGAAGACCAAAATTCAATAATTCAGTAACAGCTTCACCCCTCCACCATAAGACTTCTGAACCATCCATTATCCCCTTGAACACTACCTCATTATTCCTTTATTTTGCACTATTATTTATTTATTGCAAATTCTAGCAATTTTTTTGTCTTTACCCTCTACTGCTGCCATAAAACAAACCCAGTGATAATAAATCAGATTCAGTGACAGCAAGTGAGCGAAACACTTCCCTCACCAGCCTGTCAACCTGTGTCACCGCAGTGCCGTCATCAGATCCGAATCATGCTCTCTTCACACTGCTGCCATCAGGAAGGAGGTACAGCACTCACGCCACCAGATTCAGGGACAGTTACTACCCCTCAACCATCAGGATCTTGAGCCAAGCGAGATAGCATCACTCAACTTCACTTGCCCCATCATTGAAACGTTCCCACAAACTGTGGACTCACTTTCACGAGCTCATGTTTTTGATACTTAGAGCTTATTATTTATTGTTTTTATTATTTATTTTATTCTCTTTCTTTTTGTATTTGCAAAATTTCGCATTGGTTGTTGTTTGTCCTTTTGGGTGATGCTTTTCATTGATTCTATTGTGTTTCTTGTATTTCTATTTCTGTTTTATTTTATTGAGATATAGTGCAGAGTAGGGCCCATCCGGCACTTTGAGCTGCACTGCCCAGCAACCCATGATTTAACCTAGCTAATCAGGGGTCAATTTTACAATGACCAATTACCCTACTAACCACTATGTCTTTGGACTGTGGGAGGAAACCAGAGCACCCAGAGGGCACCCACACAGTCACAAGGAGGATATACAACCCTCTTACAGACAGTGTTAGAATTGAACTTTGACACACCTAGCTATAATAACATTGTGCCAACCCTCATGGGCATGTGGAGAACATACAACCTTCTAGCGGACAGCATTGGGAATTGATCCCAGCTAGCTGGTACTGTAAAGTGTTGTGCTAATCATTACACTACCTTGCCGCTCCTGTGAATACCCGCAAGAAAATGAATCTCAGGGTTGTATATGGTGATGTATACATACTTTGGTAATAACTTTACTTTGAATTAGAATCAGATTTATTATCACTCAGTTGTTTTATGGCAGCAATACAATAATTTCTGAAACAATAATTATGTGCCTGAACCAGTCAAGCTTCAGACCAATCATAACTCCAAGGTGGATCTTCTGATGACAGTGATGCCAAGATTCAGCGGTCAGACTCTGTCCTATTGGGCATGAATATGGTCTGGCACTCCTGAGGCACCATTACATTGTATCTATACAACAGCCCTTACCCAACGGCGTGGAATTAAGTGTAAACTGAGAGAATCGATGGCCGATTTGATGTCGTCAGATTTATGTATTGTCCAAAATGAAGAATAAGCTCAGGAATATTTCACCTGCCAACCAACTGATAATGTTGCATGATACAGTGCAATGTTTCAGCATCACCGCGTAGCAGTTAATATAATGCTATAACACCACCAGCTGTAAGATAGGAGTTCAATTCCCACCACCGTCTGTAAGGAGCTTTCTTCTTCTCCCTGTGACTGTGTGGGTTTCTTCAGGGAGCTTTCGTTTCCTGCCACAATCCAAAGATGTATGGGTTAGGAGTGCTGAGCTGTGGATGTGACACGTTGCCCCTGCACAATCCTTGATGATTTAGTTTGTTGCATATGACACATGTCACTGTATGTTTCTATGTTTCAAACATGTGACAAACAAAACTAGTCTTTCTTTCTCTTTGCTTTCTCGTTTATTTCTGTTGAAAAAATTTTGTTCTTGATAGAAAAGTGCAATTAGACTCATCAAATAAGCCTGAGGTTCTAATGTCACTTTCTTAACAGGGGTTTCAAACTTTTTCTTTAATAAATACAGCAACAATCTGTTTAAAGGGACTTTGGGGGAATGCTTTGGTATTCCAGTGCTTGGAGCACATCCAGAAAATCAGGATGTTTCCGAGACAATTGAAAGACCAATTCTCAGAGCAAATACCCAGTCTTCCGAAAACTACCCTTCAAATCATTTCATATTAAACCCACGCTAGAATACCAGATGGAGAGAGCTGTTCAGAAAGGGGATAATGTATTTCTATATTTAAGCCTCTGGCCACTGTTTGTTACTGTTAGATGACAGTATGCTTCAATTTTATGAGCCCTGGGTAGCATTATGTAACAATTGTGTTCTATACCTCTGTCACTTAAGATTGCACTCAACAAGGTTAGACTATTAATGACAACTGCCACAGGCAGCTTTATTTTCATTCCAAAGAATTTTATATCATTCTACTCTTTTCAATACAGTTGTCAATCCAGTGCATATCAGGTAATCCCCTAGTGGAAACAAATATTAATATATAGAAGTACTTACAGAAATATTATATGCACTTGTTTCTTAGTTCTCTGAGCCAGCATGAATGCACTCGCGCCTTTAGCACTTGGCTTTCCTTGTGCTTTGTTTTACTGGTTTTATTTGAGATCAGACTGTGATAGATAGCCTTTTAGATTGTAGAACCTATTTAAATCTAGTGAGAAGTCTCATATGACCACAGCCACAAGGTTTCTCCATAGGTTCAATCACCGTGAGAATACTTTAAGCTTTGAATGGGTGACCTGATACGAGATGTCATTTCTGCTCTGAAAATCAAATTATTCTTTTCTTTTTCTTCTTTCACTTATTGCCTTGGGGTTATTCATCCTCAAGATGTTGGTCGATCTCAGCCAAGCTTGTTACAGGGTTGATCCGAACTTGACCTCCCTAAGGAGAGCTGGAGATTGTTGCAACAGAGCAGCAGGAAGGGAGATAGAGAGAGTGCAGGAGTCATTGAGAAGGAAGTTGCTGGGACTGAAGAGCTTCAGTTATAATGAGAGGCTGGATAACCTGGGCCTGTTTTCCTTGAAGCAAAGAAGACCGAGGGGTGTCCTTATAGAGCGGGGTTTACAAACTGGGGTCCACATACCCCCTGCTCAGTGATATTGGTCCATGACATAACAAAGGTTTGGAACCCATTGAGGCTAACGGAATCATGAGGGACTTAGATAAGGTAGATAGTCATCTTTTTCCCAGGGTAGGGAAGTCTAAAATCGGAGGGAAATGGTATTAGGTGAGATGTAAAAGATTTGAAGGAGATCTGAAGGGCAAATTCTTCACACAGACGATGGTGGCATGTGGAAATTTGTTGTTGAAGTTTGTATTCCACCATCACCTTTGAGAATAAGATCTAGATAGCTACAACTTCATGTTAAAAAATTGCCTTACAAGCTTTTAAAACTTTTCATCCTCTAATCATAAATCTATCCCCTCAAGTACTTAACATTTCCACCCTGAGGAAAAAGACGTTATCCCTCCTATCTAAAGATCTCACAACTTTATATATTTATACATTGCTATTACATTTTTCTCATTCTCACCCAGCAGGAAATCATCAGTCAACCATCACCATCAAGGGTCACAGTGTTGAAATTTACTCCTGGCAATAGGTCTTCCAGGAGGTAATTATGAAAATTACTTGGAGTCATAGAGAGACACAGCACAGAAATGGACTCTGGTCTCATTCATGAAACTTTAAATTCCTCGGTGTTAGCATTTTGGAGGAACTGTCCTGCCCAGCATGTAAATGCAATTACAAAGAAAGCATGGCAGCACCTCTACTTCCTTAAGAGTTTGTGAAAATTTGGTATGACATCTAAAATTTTGACAAACTTCTATAGATGTGTAGTGGAGTGTATGCTTCACGGCCTGGTATGGAAACACCAATGCCTTGAATGGAAAGTCCTCCAGAAAGCAAAAGGATACAACACAGTTCATCGTGGATATTGAGTTCTTTGGATTTACTGAGCATGCCTGCAAAAACACAAATCTCAGGGTTGTATATGGTGACATATATGTACTTTGATAATAAATTTACTTTGAACTTTAATTGTTGGTTCTTTTCAAGGCATTCCAGATTCTACCACCTGCTTACACTTTTAAGGCCATTTAGAGTGGCCGGTTCATCTACCACTGCCTGAGACACTGACAATTCCTCTCATCTCCCCCTCCCTCCACACCTGCATGGGTGCTGCTCAACTCAACCTGCTCAGCTCCTCCAGCAGACTGTTTATTGTGTCAGCCTATCTAGCTATGCACCTTAGGGATGTGGAATGAACTGGAATACAGTTCCACCCAACAGTTAAGATATCCCAAAGACCATTAAGCAATGAGGTGAGGCCCTCCGTTGAGTTTGACCATAGATGTTGTGTTCTAGCTGTCTACGTGTTACCCTGTGTCAGAGTGGAAGAGGTAAAAGGCTGAAGAAGGAGTAATCTAACAGGAGGGAAGAATGAACCATGGAAAAAGGAAAGGTGGGGGCGAACCAGAAAGAGATGAGCAAGTGAGGGAAAGAGAAGCGTTGAAAGTGGAGTGAGAATGGAGAATGGAAGAAGAGAGAAGAGGGAGGGCTGAGAAATTACTGGAAGTTAGAGAAATCAATGTTCAATTTCTATTAACTACAATATTTATTCACTTTAATAGACTACAGACGATTAGGTGGCATATTTCAGCTCAAAGCAATAGCACCTCCCATATCCAGTAACCCCACTTCAAATCTGACCTTTTGCATCGTCTCCGTGTTCCTTCACACATTGGATGTTTGATGGTCTTTGTTGTGTGTGCCTTTTTGTGGATTCTGTTGTCTTTCTTTATTTACTGGCGGCCTATAAGAAAATGAATCTCAAGACGTATATGGTATACATACTTTGATAATAAATTTGCTTTCCACTTTGAACTTTGAGTGTGCATTTCTCTCTAATAGATTGAATTTTTAGTCAGAGGCTGAGGGGAGACCTGATAATTTTTTCATTATGAAAGGCAATAGATAGAGTAGACAGCTAGAATCTTTTCCAAACATAGCAATGCCACATTAGAGGGTGGGGGGGGGGGGTAGTTTTAAGCAAATGTGTGGGGCAAGTTTTGTTTTACACAGAGAGTGATGGGTGCTATGAACACACTATCAGAGGTCATGGTAGAAACAGATGCAATTGTGGCGTTCAACAGACTTTTAGAAAAGCACATGATTTAAGGTAATAGAGGGATTATGGATCAAATGCAGAGGAAAGAGATTGGATTAATTTGCCATCATGCTTGGCACAAACCTGTGGGCTGAGGGACCTGTTCCTGTACCGTACTCTTCCATGTTCTGCATTTTCCATGACTGCATGAGGTTTCCCCTTGGATGGCCTGGTTTCCTCACTCATCCCAGGGAGATGGCAATCAGTGTAAATTGCCCCTAATGTGGGCAACTAATAGGAAAACGACAGGAATAGGTTATAAAGGAAGTTGGTGGAAGAATGCAATTGCTCTGTGAGATAGTTTAAACTCAAAGGGTCAAATGGCCGCTGATGCCACTTGGAATTGTGAAATATAGGGTGGAATTTCCTGCATTATTTTGTATATCAAGAACTGGAGTATATCAAAAACAAAAGGGAATCAGTTGAAGATAAGAATGAGGATAAACATGAAAAAAATCTGCAGATGCTGGAAATCCAAAGCAACACACACAAAATGCTGGAGGAACTCAGCAGGTCAGTGAGCATCTACGGACAAGAGTAAGTAGTTGATGTTTTGAGCCAAGACCCTTCATTGGGACTGAGGTTCAGAATGAGGATATTTAAAGGTAATTTGGGGAAAGAGTTTATTTTACAAAGACAGTGGTAGATATCTGGAACCTAGTACCAAAGGAGGAGGTGGAAACAGAAACCACCTCTACATTTAACAGGAATTAACACAGGCAGGTCAAATCATTACACTGATCAAATCGTACAGATCAAGTCATTACACTACATTGAGGCAGAATAAGGTAACAGAACAACAATGCAGAATAAAGTGTAAGGGCAGGTTGCTGTTTTTGAGCAGGTTGATCAGGGTGGTAATGGGAGCTTTAGCGAAGAATGTTTTTCCCATGGCCTGCAACGGGCTAGCAGCATGACTCTGAACTGAACAAAGCAGAATACCTCTGGACTCCTGGTCTGATGTTTGATAGTCTATGTGCTGCACGTTTGCTTTGTGCCATTCACACAATTCATACTTTTTTGCGCATTGGGTGTTTGATGCCTCTTGAACAGGTTCCATGGTGTTTTGTTGTGTTGTGGCTGTGTGCAGGAGGTTGGATCTCAGAGTTGTATTCCGTATACAGGCTTTGATGATAAATGCACTTTGAATCTTCGAAAAGGTGCGCTGCAGGTAAACAATAAAGTGTAAGATCATAACCAGGTAGATTGTAGATTAAAAGTCCATCTTATCAAACAAGAGGTCCATTCAAGAGTCTGATAATCAGTGGGATAGGAGCTGTTCTTGCGCCGAGTGGTTCGTGCTTTCAAGCTTTTGTATCTTCTGCTCAATGGGACAGGAAAGAAGGGAGAAAGTCTGGAGTTGGTGGGATCTATGATAATGCTGGCTGCTTTACCGAGGCAGCGAGAAGTCCAGATACAGTCAGAGGGAAGGCTTGTTCCTATGATGTACTGAGCTGTGCCTACAACTCTCTGCGGTCATGTGCAGAGCAGTTTCCATACCAAGTCATTCCGTATCCAGCCAGAATGATTTCTGTGATGCATTGATAAAAATTGGTAAGAGTTGACAGGAGAATGCTGAATTTCTTTAACCTACTGAGAGAGTAGAGGTGCTGTTCTGGGACCCCTTCTCTTTGTGATTTTTTATAAGTGACTTGGAAGAGGAAATGGAGGGATGGTTAGTAAGTTCGCTGATGACACAAATGTTGGGGGTGTTGTGGATAGTGTGGAGGGCTGACATCATCATCATCATCACTGTGAACCATGTTGTATGACGTGGGTGATTATGGTCTTTCCATGACCCATAGTGGTTCTTGACAAATTTTTCGACAGAAGTGGTTTGCCTTTGCCTCCTTCTGGGCAGTGTCTTTACCGGATGTGTGAACCCAGCCATTATCAAAGCTCTTCAGAGATTGTCTGCCTGGCATCAGTGGTCGCATAACCAGGACTTGTGATATATACCAGCTGCTCATGCGACCATCGACTACATGCTCCCATGGCTTCACGTGCCCCCCCTTATCGGGGACCAACGTGGGTGCTACACCTTGCCCAAGGGTGACCTGCAAGCTAGTAGAGGGAAGGAGCGCCTTACACCTCTTTTGGTGGAGATGTATCGCCACCCTCTCACCCTTAGTATACAAACATGTCAACATGAGCATGGTAGGCTGAAGAGCCCTCCCCTTTGCTTTAAAGTTCTATCAGAGGGTAGAAAGGTGCTCAGTTTAACGTGACTTTCAACAGTCTGGCCCCACGTAAATGCTTCATCGGCTGGTTAAACTCAACTTTGTTCTCAGTTCACCCAAATGGAATCTCATCCCAAAGTTCAAAGTAAATTTACTGTCAAAGTGCATATATGTCACCACATACAGCTCTGAAATTCATTTTCTTGTGGACATTCAGTGTAACTATGAGAATCACAACAGAATCAGTGAAAGATTGCCCCCAATAGGATGGACAAACAATCAACGTGCAAAAGATGACAAATCATGCAAATACAAAAATAATAATAATAATAATAATAATAATAAGAAGAAGAAGAAGAAGAAGAAGAAGAAGAAGAAGAAGAAGAAGAAGAAGAAGAAGAAGAAGAAGAAGAACATCCCAAAATCACTAAACAATAGCATTGAAGAATTGGGCTTACATAGCAATACTTATATATGTTTGTAAATCTCCAGGTAGCTACATTACTAAACCCCCACTAGTACAAAAGTTCCTAGCAATTGGAAAGTGAGCATGCTTGGCTGTGTCCATACCTTAGGTTTTACCAGCTTGAGCTGAGAGAAAACAAAAATACAACAGTAAGAATAATAATAAAGAAGCAATAAATATTGAGAACATATAATGAAGAGTCCTTGAAAGTGAATCCATAGGTTGTGGGTATAGTTCAGTGATGGGCAAGAGAAGTTGAGTGAAGTTATCCCCTTTGGTTCAAGAGCCTGATGGTTGATGGATAATAACTGTTCCTGACCCTGGTGTTGTGGGTCCTGAGACTCCTGTACCTTCATCCAAGCATGGTGCAATACACGTGTGTCAATAGTCAGCCAGAACTGAGGACACAGCTGAAGAGTGGGATTGAGGACAATGATGAATGGAGACACAGGGAAGAAATAAAATGTGGCACATATGGAAATTTACTTTGGAAAGAGGGGAAAGTCTAATCTTACACTATTTCAAGTGCTTGTGGCCTCCAAGTTTTGGCACCCTTCCAAATGTAACATTAGAGGACTTGAAGATTAGGACTACAAATGTTCAATATAAAGTAAAGTTTAGAGGATTTTTGAAGGAAGAAAGATTTGAGGTTGTGTGATTATAACCAGTGAATAGCATCTGTTGTCATATATTTTTGAAGGAACTCAGCTCTCCTTTTCCAATTCCAAATGAGCTCTAGGAAGGCTAACAGCGACAGAGAATAAGCAGCTGGGTATTTCTCCATTGTAATCGCAATCCCAGCTGGTGCTGTTAGTTTTCTTTAGAGGAAGCTCCCCAGCCAGTTAAATATTGCAAGTAGACTTTAATATCCAGCAGCTAATTCTTATTTTGGAACATTAGACAGTGATTGCCTAACGCCTGTGTTATCTAACCTGATTGCTTTTACACACAATAGACTCGTACACTTTTTTCCTACTTCTCTGAGGACTGTGCCCTTGTCACGTGGAGATGCTTGTGAGTTTCTGAGATCCCAAGAGTGATGCCAGTTTCAGCAGAGCTCCTGGTAGGATCATCCATGGTGTTAAGGTGCAGGAGGGAGGTTTCAGGAACAGAGTAATCCAACCAAGACCTTAATGGTGGAGCTGGCTGAGCTGATGACACATCACAATGACAGAGAAGGCAGCAGTAAAGAATGCCCAGTCATTTGGACTGTGGCCCTGATCTATCAAGAATTGTGCACATCAGCCTCCCCACATTAAGCAAAAACACACACAAGTGTTCTTCATTAAGGGAAAAACCCCTTGGGAGAACATTATACTCGACACAAGTGATTCCACTACTACAAGTAGAAAAATCCTTGCAAATTGACACTTACAACATAGAAGGAGGCCATTCAGCCCATTACTTTCATGTTAACTGAACATTGACTGTAGGTTATGGTATGTAGCTTTTGGTATGCTGGCCTTTATAAATAAGAGCATTGAGTATAGGAGTTGGGATGTAATGTTAAAATTGTACGAGGCATTGGTGAGGCCAAATTTGGAGTATTGTGTACAGTTCTGGTCACCGAATTATAGGAAAGATGTCAATAAAATAGAGAGAGTACAGAGGAGATTTACTAGAATGTTACCTGGGTTTCAGCACCTAAGTTACAGGGAAAGGTTGAACAAGTTAGGTCTTCATTCTTTGGAGCGTAGAAGGTTGAGGGGGGAATTGATAGAGGTATTTAAAATTATGAGGGGGATAGATAGAGTTGATGTGGATAGGCTTTTTCTATTGATAGTAGGGGAGATTCAAACAACAGGAAATAAGTTGAGAGTTAGGGGCAAAAGTTTAGGAGTAACACGAGCGGGAACTTCTTTACTCAGAGAGTGGTAGCTGTGCGGAACGAGCTTCCAGTAGAAGTGGTAGAGGCAGGTTCGATTTTGTCATTTTTTTTTAAATTGGATAGGTATATGGACAGAAAAGGAATGGAGGGTTATGGGCTGAGTGCAGGTAGGTGGGACTAGGTGAGAGTAAGCATTTGGCACGGACTAGAAGGGCCGAGATGGCCTGCTTCTGTACTGTAATTGTTATATGTTTATATGGTTATATAGGTTAAACTGACTTCTGATGTCTTGCACCATCAGATTCCTACGCATTGGGCAGTGAACTGAACCAGGTGACTGCAGTTTCACAAGGAGGACATTTTAGGAACAGTGATCATAACTACATGGGTGACGGTGTGGAGAAACATCTCTACCAAAGGAGGTGTGAAGCACTCTTCCTTCCACTAGCCTGCAGGTCATCCTTGAGCAAAGTGCAGCACCTACTTAGCCCCCCATTCAGGGCCACATAAAACCATGGCAGCAAGCAGTGGATGGCTGTATCAGCAGCTGGTGCTGATTTTGTGACCAGGCAGACAATCTCTGAAGAGTATTGATCATGGCTGGGGTCGCCCCGCTTGTAAAATTACTGCCTAGGAGAAGTCGATGGCAAACCACTTCTGTGGGAAAAATTGCCAAGAATGGTTCTGATCAAAGAGCATGATCACCCACATCATTCAACATGGCACCCAATGCTCATCATCATAACTCCACAGGTTTTCACATAGTTATGAATAAAGATAAGGTTTGAGGGAAAGTGGTTCCTTAAGGTTGTTATAGCCAAGGGTGGTAGTGGGGACAATCTCCACTACGTATTAAATGCTCCCAGTGTGATGAGTCTCGAATAGGCTCTGTCCAACAAGTCCAGCTCCTTACCTTCACACGTGGCTTAGCTATTAAGCCCTGTCGAACACTTTCTACAGACAGGAGAAGGGGCAACGGTGGGTTACTAACACCTTAAAAGCAGTTGTTTTGGCCTGATGGGGTTGGTCAGCCAAGGTTGGCAGCTCATTTAGGAGAAGAAAAAGTCTGTTCTAAAATCTTCACTGCCTTGCAGCTATACTCACTCATGGGAAAGGCTTTGGGAGCAAACCCTGAGGAAAAATCCAGAGCAGGAGTTCCCTAGGCAGTCCTACACTCAGTTCAGCACCGACTGGTATGTCCTGCAATACCATTAGTGCCAAGCTGTATCGGCCTCTGCCATTCCTTTGGATTCATCAGCTGAGCGGCAAGGGGGAGCCTGCAACATGGGCAACATCTTGCTCACCACATTGTTCTGTGCTGGCTTGCATACTGCCTTGCTTATCATGTAGACAGCCGGGACGCAACATACATGGTCAACCCCAACCAACGTAGGGCTTCAAGTGTGGAAAAGTGCAAAACTAGGGGCAGGGAGATTGCAGCTGTGTTAGGCAGGTGCTGGGGAGAGTAGCTAGGGAGAGGTACCAAGTCCACATCTGACATGCGGAAGTCCTTGAAACGTCAGCCCTCCAAACCCCACCCATCCATGCACTTACCTCTTCAATGATGCAGTCAAACCCGAATCCATCACTTCTGCTCAAAGTTCAGGACCAAAATGTTCTTGTGAAATAATCTGTCAGTGGAAGTGGTGGATGTGGGCTTGATGTATCATTTAAGAGAAGTTTGGATAAGTACATGGATAGGAGGCGTATAGACGGCTATGGTTTCAGTGCAGGGTTGATAGGGCTAGACAGAACAACAGTTTGCCATGAACATGATGGGACTATTTCTGTGCTCTATGAGTATGACTCTGTGTGGAAAACAAGGACGGCAAGGTTTGGGAATCTTGGATTACAAGAGATGTGGTAAATTTAGTCAAAAAAGGAAACATACTGTATTTAAGGTATAGGAAGTTGAAACTGGAGAGGGCCTTTGAGGAATATAAAGAAGCAGGAAAGAATGTGGAATCAGGAAAGCTAAAAGGGGCAATGAAACATCCTTTGTGAGTCAGGTTAAGGAGAAAACCAGGGCATCTTATGCAAAGGGGGGAATTTGTGTATAGAGTCAGGGGAAATGGGGAGGAGACTATTCATCAATAAGAAGGACATGGTTGATACTTAGATTAGGGTGAGGTATGCTAATAGTCTAGAGAATGTTGTTATCAAGAAGGAGGTGGTATTGAGGTTCTTCAAAGATCTTTAAGATGGATATCTCCACCTGGTGGGATTTATCCCAGAGCACTGAGAGAGGCAAGAAAGGAAATTGCTGTGACCTTAACAGAAATCTTTATATCTCCTTTAGTCATTTGTGAGATCCTAGAAGACTAAAGGACAACCAGTGTTGTTCTATGTTTCAGAAGGATAATAGGAACAATCAAAGAAATTATAGGCTAGCGAGCCTTATATTAATGGTAGGGAAATTATTGGAGAACATTGTGAGGGACAGGGACTTTAAAAAGTATGGACTTCTTAGGAGCAGTTGGCATGGCCTTGTGTGGACAAAGTCTTCTGCCACAATTTTCCTTTTCTTTTTTTTTGAGGATGTGACAAAGATTTTTGATTAGGCTTGGGTGATTGATGTTGTATACTGTACATGAACTTCGGTAAAGCATTTGACAAGGTCCCACATGGTAGCCTGATCCAGTAGTTGAAGCCAATGGGATACTTTGAGATTTGGTAGATTGGTTTCAAGATTGGCTTGGTCATAGAAGACAGAGGATATTGGTGGACGGCCTGTATTCTGATGGGAGGTCTGTGACCTGTGCTGTTTTGCAGGGATCAGTACGGGGACCTCTGTTGTTAGTGACATTTATAAATCGTGTGAGCTGATTGGTAAGTTTGTAGATGACATGCAAATTGGTGAGGCTCTGAATAGTCAGGAAGATTGTCAATGATACAGGAGGAAAAGAGGACAATTGGGAACATGGCAGAGAAATGGAAGATAGAGTTTAATCCAGACAGATATAAGGTGTTGCGCACTAATATTCAGAAGGATCTTGGGATGTAAGTCCATAGCTCCCTGAAAGTGGCAACAGAAGTAGACCGAGTATTAAAGAAGTGATACATTAAAATTACAACAGTCCTATGTTCTACGAAAGTGGGGTTCCCATCCTTTTTATGCCATGGACAAATACCATTAAGCAAGCAGTCTGCGGATACCAGGTTGGGAACCTCTGTATTAAGGAATTTCTTATCACTTTGTCGTGGTGTTGCGGCTTGTGAGCTCCTGCAATCCTGAGAGCGATGTTGTCTAGAGTTTAGTTACCTGGTGCTTAGCTGCTCTGCTGGTGGGGTCACCCATGGCGGTAAGGTCAAGGGGAAGTTTCCAGAGACTGAGCGATCCAAAAAAACCCTCAGCGGTGGAGCTGGTGGAAGATGATGACAAATCACTATGGCAGTGAAGGTGGAGGAAGGTTGTTGCAGTAAAGGGTCCCCGGTTGTCTTGTACTCCATGCCACCAGACCCCAATCCTGATCTGTAAAGGATGGTGTGGTGGCTGCCCATGCATCAGCCTCCCACGTTATACAAAGTCACACACAGTCATTACCCATTGAAGGAATCCACTCTTAAGTCCCATGGCAGTCAGCGAGTGGTGAAGGAGACAGGAAGGTGAAGCCTGGCATCAGAATATGCAAATCCCAGATCGGCCTCTGCAGCCAGTTGAGGACCCAGCAATAAACAAGCTCTTAGGAGGGAATCATACTCCACACTCAAATTGATTTGCACTACTGAAGGAAAGTCCTCATCTCTATTTAACCTATTGCAGCTTCCCATAATGTTCCCTTCCATTAAATCCCTCGCTTTTAATTTTTTTTAATTTAGCAATACAACGCAGAATAGGCCCTTCTGACCCTTCGAGCCATGCAGCCCTAGCAACCCCTGACAAACACAATTAACCCTAAACTAATCACAGGACAGTTTACAGTGACCAATTAACCTATCTGGTACGTCTTTGGACTGTGGGAGGAAAGTGAAGCACCCAGGGAAAACCCATGCATTCCACGGGGAGGGCACACAGAGACTCCTTACAGAACGACGCTGGAATTGATTCCCAAACTCCAGAATGCTCTGGACATCACTGTGACACGCTGACTGCTATGCTACAATGGCACCCTGCTCCAATGAGAAATGAAAGCACCTGCAACCTTGGTCAGACACACCCATACCTTTAATTCTCCTCATAAATTTTCCCTTCACTCTTTCCTTCCTGTTCTGTGGTGACCAGAACTGTACACGATATCCCAGTACTGTGCACAGCTAAACAAGTGTTTTATACGTTTCCAGTATAGTTTTCCCGCTTTCACATTCTACACCATTGATCAAAGTTCAAAGTAAATTGATTATCAAAGTACGCTTATGTCACATTGACCCTAGCCTGAGATTTATTCTCTTGCAGGCATTCACAATAAAACAAAAAATATAATAGAATTGATATGCCATGGGGCAGTGGAGTTCAGAGTTCAATTCCAATGTCATCTGTAAGGAATTTGTACATTCCTCCCTGTGAACCCATGAGTTTCCTCCAGGTGCTCCGGTTTCCTCCCACGATCCAAAAATTTACAGGTTAGTAGCTTAATTAGTCATTGTAAATTGTCCTGTGATTAGGCTAGGATTAAATAGGTGGGTTGCCTGGCTGCGCAGTTCATTGGGTCGGAAGGGCCTGTTCCGTGCTGTGTCTCTAAATAAGTAAAAAATCAGTCAATTTAAGCCTACAAAGAGTGGCAAATGACCTGGGTGCAAAAGAAGACAAACTGTGCATTCACTAGTAATAATAATAATAGATAGATAAACAAACAAACAAACAAACAACTAAATAAATAAATCAAACATACTGAAAATATGAGTTATGGAGTCCTTGAAAGTGAGTCTGTAGAATGTGGAATCAATGATCCGTTCATTACTGTGGTGATTTTTTCTGTTTCTTACAGTGAAAACCATCAAGACTTTCAACTTATTGAAAAAAAATTGCCTTCCTCTCCGGCATATTAACGAAATGTATTAATTTACCATCTCTTTTACCAAATGCCCATCTTTACAAATGCTCCTGTGTTCCCTTCTTAGAGGACGTGCATGAGATCCCTTTTCAGGTTAACACATACCTGACACTGATAGCTTTGAACCAAGTGCAATGTAGAAATGTATCAAAGACCCTCAGGCCTTTCGTGTCTTTCAATGAGACAGTGTTTGACCTGCAACCTAACTCCAACCACCTGCCTTAGATCAATATCTTTTTTATACCCCCAGCAAGCAAAAGATTAAGCAAGCATCTATTGTATTTTCTGTAAGAAAAGTTTCCTCACAATATCATAAGGGTGTAAATTGGTAAATCGTTCTATTATTGTCACATACACTCAGTGGCCACTTTATTAGGTACCTCATGTACCTAATAAAGTGGCCACTAGATGTATGCTCATGATCTTCTTCTGCTGTTGTTGCCTATCCACTACAAGGTTTGATGTACAGTGCATTCAGCTTGAACCAGTCTGGCCATTTTCTTCTAACCTCTGTCAGTAAAAAGGCATTTCACTCCTAGAACTTCCACTCGCTGGATATTTTTTGTTTCTCAACCCATTCTCTGTAAGCTCTAGAGACTGTTGTGCATGAAAATCCCAGGAGATCAGCAGTGCCTGAGATACACAAACCACCCCATCTGGCACCAACAATCATTCCACTTAGATCGCATTTCTTCCCCATTCGGCAGTTTGGTCTGAACAACAACTGAACCTCGGGACCATATCTGCATACTTTTATGCATTAGGTTGCTACTACATGATTGGCTGATTAGATATTTGTGTTAATGAGCAGGTGTACAGGTGCACCTAATAAAGTAGCCATTGACTCTACACCAAGCTACAGGGCAAAGTTGTTTGTTGCATGCCCTCCGTACAGATTATTTAATCAAAGCAGTGCTTTGAGGTAGTACAGGGGGAAGCAGAATAGAGAATAATGTGTTAAAGTGTTACAGAGAAAGTGCAGGCCAGGCCAGGCAGACAATAAAATGCAAGGCCATGATGAGCCTTTCTTATCCATCAAAGGGACTACTCAAGAGTCTTACAACAGCAGGACAGAATTTTTCTTTGATGCTGGTGGTCTGTGCTCTCAAACCTTTGCATCTTCTGTCCATGGAGCGGTGGGAGAAGAGAAAATGTCCCGAGAGTGTCAGGTCTTTGATTATGTTAGCTGTTTCACTGAGGCAGGGGGAAGTGGGAGAAGGGTGGAAGGTTTTTTTTTCCATGATGTGCTAAGCAGGATCTACAACTCTTCCAACTTCCGATAATTTCTCCTCCCTCTCCTTCTTCCCCTTTCCATTCACCATTCATATTCCCTTTTGCCCCTTCTCCTCACTAATTTATCACCTCCCTGTGGTGAACCTCGTCCATTCCTTCCTCACTCCTGTCCTATCAGATTCCTTCTTCTTCAGCCCTTTACATTTTCCTCCTATCACTTCCCAGCTTCTTACTTCATCGTCCTTCCCTCGCCCACTCACCTTTCATCCCCTCTCACTCGGCCTTACTTATCAACTTCCAGTTTGTAGCCCTTCCCTTCCTTCCACCTTCTTATTCTGGCTTCCTCCTCCTTCCTTTCCAGTCCCAATGAAGATTCTCTGTCTGAAACATTGACTATTTATTCCCCTCCATAGATGCTGCCGGACCTGCTGAGTTCCTCCAGCACTTTGTGTATGTTACTCTTAATTCAGATAAGTCCAAGTTTTCGTGTTTTGGGAAGACAAAGTTTCCTTTTCTTTGCAATATGAATAAATGTTTTTTTGTAATTTATACATTTTTACATCTTTGCACACTACTGCTGTTGCAAAGCAACAAAATTCATGTCACGTGTCAGTGATAATAAATCTGATTCTCTGTTTTCTCTGGAGTGACAGGAGAGCTGGTAGAGGTTTACAAAATTATGGCATGCATCAGGATTGATTCTGTTTTCTCTGGAGTGACAGGAGAACTGGTTGAGGTTTATAAAATTATAGCATGTATCGGAACACAGAGTGTTGGAGGAGCTCTGCAGGTCGGAACAGCAGGGGAATAAAAGTCAAGATGCTTCATCAGGTCTGGGTAGGAAGGGGGAAGAAGCCAGAATAAGAAGGTAGGGCGGTAGGTGGTGGGGGACGACTACAATCATAGGAGATGGAGAAGGTGGATGGGTGGGGGGGAATGGAGTAAGAAGCTGGGAGGTGATAGGTGGAAGAAGTGAAGGGCTGAAGAAGGAACCTGATAAGAGAGGACAGCGAAGTTTATAAGAAGCAGAGACAGAATTAACAGCAGGTACCTTTCTCCTAGAGTTGAAATGTCTATTACTAGAGAACATGCATTTAAGAGGAGGGGGCAATAGTCAAAGAAGATGTGTCTGGCATGGTTTTTACACAAAGAATACTGGATGCCCAGACTGCACTACCAGGAATGTTGCTGAAGGCAAATATGATAGTAACATTAAGAGCCTCTTTCATAAGCACATGAATGTGCAGAGAATAGTGGGAGCAGGGACTTATTTAATAGGCTTTTAATTACTACTTTAATTAGTTTAGGGTGGTACAGTAGTGTAACAGTTAGCGAAACGCTATTACAGGACCAGCTGTAAGCTTTGGTTTCAGTTCCCTCCACTGATCATAAGAAGTTTGTATGTCCTCCCTGTGACCACGTGAGTTTCCTCCGGGTGTTCCAGTTTCCTCCCACTTTCCAGGTTAGTGTAAGTAAGTTGTGGTCAACACTTACTGGATGCCCCGCATAATCGTCGTTGATTTGACTTGATGCAAATTACACATTTTACTATCTGTTCAGATGTACGTGTGATAAATAGAGGTCATTTTTAACTTGACACAACTTTGTAGGCCAATGCGCCTGAACCTATTCTGCACTGTTCAATGTTCTACATTCTACCATCCTACAGTTCATTGTCCTCAGCCCAGCTCACCTCACATGCATGTTCAAAGACATTTTTCTCCAAATAAAGGCCAGACCTGAGAACATTACATTCGGAATCTGTGGCCTGCAGCCATCGGCTCCTGGACTGGCTGGGCTGCCTCAGCACTGAACTGGCTCCGTGGCTGTGGACTCACTCTCGAGAACTCTGTGGTTCACGTTCTGTGTGTTATGTGTTTGCTCATTTTAGTTTGCACCAGTTGTTCTTGTTTTGCACGTTGGATGTTCCGCAGCCCTTGTGTGGGTTTTTTTCATGGATTCTGTTGTGTCTCTTGGTTTTGGGGCTGCCTGCAAGACGCTGAATCTCAATGTCGCATATGGCATGCATACTTTGATAATCAGCGTACTTTGAACTCCTTCGCGGATGATAACATCCAAGCATGGACTGAGAAGTGGCAAGTAACAACCCACGTCACAGAAGTGCAATCCTCTGTGGAGAATTGTGTGTACAGTTTTGATCACCCTGCAAAAGGAAAGAAATCCTTAAACATGAAAAATGTTGTTAAGCTGGAAAAACAGCAGAAAATTACTAAGGAACCCATGAACTACCTCACTACTTTTTTATTTCTGTTATTTTGCAATTAACTAGTAAACATATATATACTTAATGTAACTCAGTATTTTCTCTATCCTTATTGAAAGTTAGCAGATCTCACAGCAATTAAATCTGATTCTGAAATTCTCTTCCTGGTACTCCAGGAAGTGAGTTATATGGAGAAGTTGGACAAGGTAGGACATTTTTCCTTGAAGTGTAGAAGATTGAGAGCTGATTTTTTTGAGGTGTACAAAATTAAGAGAGCCATAAAAAGGGTGAATGGACTCTCTTTTTTTCCCAGAATTGGGGAAATCGAGAACTAAAGGCCATAGGTTTAAGTTGAGATGAATAAGATTTAACAGGAGTTTGAGGGGCAACTTTTTTACACAGAGAAAGTGGTTGAAGCAAGTACAATAGCAATGTTTAAAAGACATTTGGACAGGTACATGGATAAGAAAGGATCAGAAGGTTATTGGCCTAAAGCAGACTAATAGGTCCAGCTTGGATGGGCATCTTGACTGGTGTGGACAAGTGGACCAAAGAGCCTATTTCTGTACTGTAGATATCAATGACTCTAACACCATGGGAACAACTTCTGCATACAAACAATATCACAGACGGCACAATAGCATTGTGGTTAGCGTAATGCTTTATAGCGCCAGTGATCAGCAATCGGGGTTCAATTCATGTTACTCTTTGTAAGGAGTTTGTACGTTCTCCCCATGATCATGTGGGTTTCCTCCAAGTGCTCCAAATTCCTCCCACCATTCAAAGACATACGGGTTAGTAAGGTTTGGTAAGTTTTGGTCATGCTAAGTTGGCACTGGAAGTCTGGCAACACGTACAGGTGCCCCTGGCACATCCTCAGACTACAAAAACATTGCATTTCACTGTTCATTTCAGTCTTTCAATGTACATGTGAAAAATAAAGCTAATGTTTAAATCTTTAACAGCTTAAGAAAGTCAATCACTACCTTGCTTTCAGGGGTAAATAAGTTTGGGCATTTTATTGCCAGTAATGCCCATGCCCCAGCTTATGTGGTGGTTGTGTGCTCAATTTCAACATTTGAGAGAAATTTGGATAGGTACATGCATGAGAGAAGTATGGATGGCTATGGTGCTGGTGCAGGTCGATGGAACTAAGCAGATTAATAGTTTGGCATGGACTAGAAGGGTTGAAGGATCTGTTTTTGTGTTCTTGAGTTCTTTGACTCTATGACTCTTTCCTGTAGATACATAAAATATTCCACTTCCTTCCAGATTAAATGCATCTATCTATTTCCCTGCTCTTTGATTTCTAATATAATAACCAGATCAGGAGTTCCCCTTTAATTCCAGTTTTCATTTTAACTTACAAGTGATTATCTGAATGCCTTTGCAAGTTCATTTAAATTAAATCCATAGATATTCCCCAGACGACTTTAGTTACATTCTCAAAAAAAAATCAATTTTGTTACGCTTGACCTGTTCTATTCTAATCCATGTTGGCTCCCTCTAATCAGTTCAAATTTCTTCTAAGTGCTCAGTCACTGTGTCCCTAATTTTAGATTCCATTAAACGTCCCATAACAAACTTTAGAATAACAGGCCAGTAATTTCCTGGTTTACTCTCACCTTTCTTTAATAATTAAGTTACTATTTGCAATGATCTAATCAAAAGGGGCAAATCTGAACTGAAGGACTTTAGGAAGATTATGGTTAAAATATCTGCAATTTCCTCAGCTGCTTCCTTTTCAGCCCTTGGGGTAAAACACCATCAGGTTACAGGGATTTGTTGGTCTTTAATGTCATTATAACTTTTTTAAACTGTCTTCTCACCGACATTCACTTTAGTGAATGCAACCTCCGCTTTATTATTGATTTCCTTAGTTGGTCAGGTATATAATTCCCTTCCTCTCTTGTGAAAACTGCCACAAAATAATTACTCAGTGTCTTCCATTTCCTTATTTTCATTTGCAGTATAATTCTCATCTACTTTGAAACAATCTGTATTATGCCTTTACTAATATAATGGTAAACTTTGACATCTCCAGCAAAGTTCTGGTTCACGGGCTGATTTGGCACCCCAGTGATAGACGCTTCTCGGGGAGAAAAAGTTCAAAGAACATTTATTATCGAAGTATACAACCCTGAGATTAATTTTCATACAGGCAGACTCAATAAATTCAATAACCATAATAGAATCAGTGAAAGACCACACCCAACGGGGCAGACATCCAGTGTGTATAAGACAATAAACTGCGCAGATACAAGAAGAAATAAATAATAATAATAATAAATGAGCTGAGAAAAAGTAAAAATAATTAATAAATAAGCAATAAATATCAAGAACATGAGATGAAAGTGAGTCCATAGGTTGTGGGAACAGTTCAGTGATAGGGCAGTGGAGTTAACTCCTTTGGTTCAAGAGACTAATGGTTGAGGGGTAATAACTGTCCCTGAACCGAGTGGTGAGAGTCCTGAGGCTCCCACAACAAGAAGAGAGCATGATCTGGGTGATGGGGGATGCTGCTTTTCTGTGACAACACTCTGTGTAGGTGTGCTCAATGGTGGGGAGGGCATAACCTGTGATGGACTGGGCTGTACCCACTACTTTTTGTAAGATTTTCCATTCAAGGGCATGGCTGCGATGCAGTCAGAAAATACACTCTCCACTATACATCTATAGAAGTTTGTCAGAGTTTTAGATGTCATGCCAGGTCTTCACAAACCCCTCAGCAAGCAAAGGTGCTGCTGTACCTTCTTCGTAAAAGCACTAACGTGCTGAGCCAAGGACAGGTTCTCTGAAATGATGACGCCGAGGAATTTAAAGCTGCTGACCCTCAAGAAGTCACGTGGAAAGAAATTCAGGTGAGCAGTCTTAGCAATAGACATACCAGAATAGATCAACAGCTCACAGTGCAGCTGTACATCCACATGGCTAGATCTGTTCCCTCCCATTCTGAACCTGGAATGGGAATTGGTTTATTTTTGTCACATGTACTGGGATACAGTGAAAAGCTTCTCTTGCATATTGTTTGTACAGATCAAAACATAGGTTGGCATGGTAGCATAACGATAAGCATAATGCTTTACAGCACGGTCGTTTGGGGTTGTTCACTATCTGTAAGGAGTTAGTGTGTTTTCTGCTTAACAATGTGGGTTTTCTCCGGGTGCTCCCCTTTCCTCCTACATTCAGAAGACGTATGTGTTAGGGTTAACAAGTTATGGGCATGCTGTGTTGACACCAGAAATATATTGACACTTGTGGGATGCCCTAGCAGATCCTTGGACCGTGTCGGTTTTGACACCAACAACGCATTTTACTGTATGTTTCAATGCTTCAATGTACATATGAAAAATTAAGATAATCTTGATCTTGCACTGAAAATCTTGCCTTGCATGCCATTCATAAAGATCCATGAACTACAACAGGGCATTGAGGTAGAACAAGGGAAAACAAGAACAGAATGCAGTGTTACAGTTACAGAGAAGGTGCAGTGCAGGCAGACATTGAGATGCAAAATCAGAGCTAGGTACATTGTGATGTTAAGCGTCCATTTTGTCAGTGAACTCGTGACACCTACATATACCTGTCTGGACACGCCCCCTGCTGACTGCTCCGGTGGCTCCTCCCACTGACCCCGGTATAAAGGCGATTGAGGCCTGAGCCCGGCCCTCAGTCTCCAGGATGTAGTATGGTGGTCAACTACTGCTTGTTCTTTCTTCCAGTCAATAAAAGCCGATATCTCGCCTTCACGTATCAGAGAGAGTTATTGATGGTGCATCAACCTGAACGTTTTAGGTTCATACCAGATCCCAGGATGAATACCAGTGTTGCAGGGTGGGATTTTTGCCTTGTCAGAAGTGCTTTTTTTTAAATCAGAAGCACTATCAGGTTTAAAGTCACCAGTACATGTCATAAAATTTGTTGTTATGCAACAGTGTGTATATTGTTACACATAATAATAAAAACTCTGAATTACAGTAGATATATATACAGTGGCATGCAAAAGTTTGGGCACCCCGGTCAAAATTTCTGTTACTGTGAATAGCTAAGCGAGTAAAAGATGACCTGATTTCTAAAAGGCATAAAGTTAAAGATGACACGTTTCTTTAATATTTTAAGTCAGATTACTTTTTTTATTTCCATCTTTTGCAGTTTCAAAATAACAAAAAAGGAAAAGGGCCCGAAACAAAAGTTTGGGCACCCTGCATAGTCAGTACTTAGTAATACCCCCTTTGGCAAGTATCACAGCTTGTGAACACTTTCTGTAGCCAGCTAAGAGTCTTTAAATTCTTGTTTGGGGGATTTTCATCCATTCTTCCTTGCAAACGGCTTCTAGTTCTGTGAAATTCTTGGGCCGTCTTGCATGCACTGCTCTTTTGAGGTCTATCCACAGATTTTCAATGATGAAACTCTGGTCAGGGAACTCTGAGGGCCATGGCAAAACCTTCAGCTTGCGCCTCTTGAGGTAGTCCATTGTGGATTTTGAGGTGTGTTTAGGATCATTATCCTGTTGTAGAAGCCTTCCTTTTTTCATCTTCAGCTTTTTTTTTACAGACAGTGTGATGTTTGCTTCCAGAACTTGCTGATATTTAATGGAATTCCTTCTTCCCTCTACCAGTGAAATGTTCCCCATGCCACTGGCTGCAACACAAGCCCAAGTTTTGATCAATTCACCCCCGTGCTTAACAGTGGGAGAGGTGTTCTTTTCATAAAATTCTGCTCTCTTTTTTCTCCAAACATACCTTTGCTCATTGCGGCCAAAAAGTTCTATTTTAACCTCATCAGTCCACAGGACTTGTTTCCAAAATGCATCAGGCTTGTTTAGATGTTCCTTTGCAAACCTCTGATGCTGAATTTTGTGGTGAGGACACAGGAAAGGTTTTCTTCTGATGACTCTTCCATACAGGCCATAGTTTTACAGGTGTCGCTGCACAGTAGAATAGTGCACCACCACTCCAGAGTCTGCTAGATCTTCCTGAAGGTCTTTTGGAGTCAAACAGGGGGTTTTGATTTGCCTTTCTAGCAATCCTATGAGCAGTTCTCTCAGAAAGTTTTCATGGTCTTCCAGACCTCAACTTGACCTCCAACATTCCTGTTAACTTCCATTTCTTAATCATGTTACGAATCAAGGAAACAGCTACCTGAAAACACTTTGCTATCTTCTTATAGCCTTCTCCTGCTTTGTGAGCATCATTTATTTTAATTTTCAGAGTGCTAGGCAGCTGCTTAGAGGAGCCTATGGCTGCTGATTGTTGGGACAAGGTTTGAGGAGTCAAGGTATTTATAAAGCTTTGAAATTTGCATCACCTGGCCTTTCCTAGCAAAGACTGTGAACAAGCCATAGCCCTAACAAGCTAATTAATGTCTAAGACCTTGGTAAAAGTTCTCTGAGAGCTGAAATCTCTTGGGGTGCCCAAACTTTTGCATGGTGCTGCTTTCTTTTTTTTCCACTCTAAAAATTGTACAAAACAATAATAATACACTAATCTTGCTTAAAATGTTGAAAAGAATGTTTCATCTTTAACTTTATGACTTTTGGAGATCAGTTCATCTTCTACTCACTTAACTATTCACAGTAAAAGAAATTTTGCCCAGAGGTGCCCAAACTTTTGCATGCCATGTGTGTGTGTGTGTGTGTGTGTGTGTGTGTGTGTGTGTGTGTGTGTGTGTGTGTGTGTGTGTGTGTGTGTGTGTATATTTATATATGTATACTTATATGCAAACTCCCCCTCTCCACGCAACTGATAAACCAAAGGAACGGCAGAGACCAATACAGTTTGGTACCAGCTGTTTCGCAGGAGTTGCCAGTCAGCATTGAACTCATATAAATTGAGCAAAAAGGTAGTGAGCTAGTGTTCGTGGGTTCAATGTCCATTCAGAAATCTGATGGCAGAAGGAATGAGCTGTTTCTGAATCATTGTGTGTGTGTATCTTTAGGATCCTGCACCTCCTCCCTGATGGTAGCTATGCGAAGAAGGCATGTCCTGGTTAACAGGGGTCCTTAAAAATGGATGCAATTTTAAGAGTATCCATCATTAAAGATTCCATCATCTGAAGGCTATAAGAATGAGATATCCCTTTGGGTTTGGGAGCTTCTACCGAGAGCATCTCCAGAATGAGGCCTGCTTGTTTTTTTTAATTGGACATAAACAATCCTAGTCCACAATTTAGAATAGCAAAATGGACATTCTTGAATCACAACCAACTTCAATACTTTAATCAACATCAAAGCGACCAACTGGCCACTTCCCCCAAGGCTCATACAGTGAACTCGCTGCACGGAATTTAGTTATCGCTCTTGTTTACATAACAACACCATCCACACTGGGAAAGCATTGGACATGCTCAGGACATGAATCACATCAAATGACAGGCAAGGGCCGACCCTTCTGTTCAACAGCCTGCAAGAATAACTTCCTGCAAGAATAACAGCTGAAATTCATTCCGGCTTTTGTCCCTCTTTGTGAGTGTGTTGTGGCATTCATTGGATTCCATCAGGTGCCTGGAATGTTAATCAAACACTATGGTAATTAATCAGTGCAAAAGCTTTGTGTTTTAATGATAGGGTTTAAATTTGGAATAGGCTAGTATTTGTGTTTCCTTGCTCATACAAATACCTCAAATGTTTCATAACCCATGAAGCAGTGCAAATGGAAACAAAATTGAAGATTTAAGATTGTTTAAGGTCATTTCCAGTACATAAGTGTAAAGGAAGAATGAAATGATTACTACTCTGGATCCAATATAGCACAAAAACACAATGAAGTAAAGAACACAATAATAAAAAAACACAATAAATATAAATACATAAGAGAGTTTATACATAAGACAGATTGATTCTCTGTCCATAAAGTGACACTAGGTTCTACATAAGGGTGACTCTGACAGGAAATGATAAAGTAGTGGAGGTGGGTTATTGGATGGAGGTGTTGATCAACCTTACTGCTTGAAGAATGTAACTGTTTTTGAGTCTGGTGGTCCTGGTGTGAATGCTACGTAGCCACCTCTCTGAAGGCAATGGGTCAAACAGTCCATGAGCAGGGTGGATGGGATCTTTCATGAAATTACTGGCCTTTTTCTGGTAGCCTTCTGTATACAAAAGGCGGTGGGGGGGGGAGTCATTGCTTTGCTGCTGCTTGTGCGTGGGTGGGGGGAGCTGGGGGGCGCTGGGGTTCTAACATTTAACTGTTGTTCATTCTTTGGGCCTCTGTTTTCATGGATGTTTGTGAAGAAAAAGCATTTCAGGATGTACATTGTATACATTTCTCTGACATTAAATGTACCTATTAATACCTATTGATATTGATACAAAGAGTAGAAACATTTTGACAAAAGTTTCAACCACTCCAAAGTAGAAACATGCTGAGTCATTTAGAGGCCTAAAGATCTTTCTTCTCATTATGCTTTTTTTAATTACTTACTTGGACTCACTTAAGCCCATCTCCTGTACTGAGTCATAGGCTGCCAACAGCAGCTCACAAGAATCTATTGCCCTGGGTTTTTCTTTCAATTTGTCTCCAGGTTTAGCCCAAGATAAGATCCTTCCTCTCCCAGGGATGATGCCTTTGGAGGTTCTGTTGGCTCTGGATTTTATGGGATAGGGTTGACAGCCCCCCATGCCCAACCCTCATCCTGTCTCAGCTGAACTTGGGATAATCCAAGACAGAGTTTTGGTTTGTACAATGTGTTGCTTTATTCTTTGATTGTGCTCCCAGATACCTACAGAGTCTGTCACTCATACCTATATGAGTGACAGACACTGCCATTTTGACATGCTGTTGAGACTATAACCGACAAATATAGGCAATCTTCTATCTGTCGTTCAAAGAAATCAAAGCAGCTACAATTATTCCTTCACAAGTACAGTGCCCTGGTGATCATCCTGACCAATGGCATGCGAGAAGCCACCAGACACTGCAACAGCCAATCAGAAAGATCCTATGGCAAAGAAGAAGACAAAAACCAACATGATTTAGGGAAAATTAGTACAATTTTCTGCAACTCGCCAAGGTACACTGGCACCATCTTGAAACTTATTGCTATTAAAACAGCTGTGGATGAGTGTGTCCCCACAAAATTATTCAGGAATTACCCCAATCAGAAGCCCTGGATGAACCATGAAATATGGAATTTGCTGAGATCCAGATCAGAGGGGTCAAAGTCTGGAGATCAAGAATGCTACAAGAGGTGCAGGTACGTTCTCCAAAACACCATCGCTTGGGCAAAGTGGAGATTCCAGTCTAGACTGGAATCACTGAAGCAGTGTTTGAATTTCATAACCTCCTACAAACTTAAACCTCGAGACATAAGGGACAGCAGAGCTTTGCTTCCAGATGAGTTTAATGCCTTCAATGCTCGCTTTGACCACCAGAACAGGGAGGAACCATCGCGCGCCCCCCCTGCCTCCCAGTGAGCCTTTGGTCTCAGTATCTGAAGATGACGTGCGGACTGCCTTCAAGAGGGTAAATCCAAAGAAAGCATCTCATCCAGACTGAGTGCATGGCCAAGTACTGAAGACTTGTGCTGACCACAACTGACTGGTGTGTTCATGGATATCTTCAACCTTTCACTCTGATAATGTGTGGTACCCATCTATTTCAAGCAGGCTTCAATCATACCAGTGCCCAAGAAGAGTGTGGTAACCTGTGACGATCGCCTAGTGGCACTTGCAGTACATCCACAATGATGAAGTGTTTTGAGAGTCTGGTGATGAAACATATCAGCTCCTGCCCGAATGGTGATGGATCTGCTCCAATTTGCCTACCGAAGCAATGGGTTCGCAGCAGATGCCATCTCATTGGCTCTTCACGCAACCCTGGAACATCTGTACAGCAAAGATGCATACATTAGGATGTTCTTTATCGATTACAGCTCAGCACTTAATACCATCATTCCCTCTAAACTAATCAATAAGCTCCAAGACCTTGGTCTTAATACCCCTTGTGCAATTGGATCCTGGATTTTCTCTCTTGCAGACCCCATTCTGTTTCAATTGGCAAAAATATATCCTTTACCATCTCCATCAGCGCAGGAGCACCACAGGGATGTGTGCTTGGCCCCCTGCTCTACTCACTTTACACCTATGACTGTGTGGCTAAGTACAGCTCCAACACCATATACAAGTTTACTGATGACACCACTATTGTAGGCCATATCAAAGGTGGTGATGACTCAACATACAGGAGGGAGATTGAAAATTTGGCTGAGTGGTGTAATAACAACAACCTCTCACTCAATGTCAATACGACCAAGGAACTAATTGTAGACTTCAGGAGAGGGAAACCAGAGGCCCATGAGCCAGTGCTCATCCGAAGATCAGAGGTAGAGAAGGTCAGTAACTTTAAATTCCTGAGTGTCACTATCTCAAACAACCTGTCCTGAACCCATCATATAAATATAATTGTGAGGAAAGCACAACAGTGCATGTGGAGTCTGTGGAGATTTGGCATGTCATCAAAAACCTTGGCAAACTTCGATGGATGTGTGGTGGAAAATGTGCTGACTGGCTGCACTACAGCCTGGTATGGGAACACCAATGCCTTTGAGCAGAAAAGCTTACAAAAAGCAGTAGATTTGGTGCAGTACATCATGGGTAAAACCTCCCAGCTATTGAGCACATCTACATGAAATGTTGGCATAGAAAAGCAGTGTCCATCGTCAAAGATCATCACCACCCAGGCCATGTTCTTTTCTCACTGCTGTCATCAGGTAGAAGGTACAGGTGCCTCAGGAGTTGCATCACCATCAAGAACAGTTACTACTTCTCAACCATCAGGCTCTTGAACAAAGGGATAAGTACATTTATTCTATTTCTGGTGTTCCCACAACTGATGGTCTCACTTTAAGGACTCATTATCTTGTTATTTCATGCTCTTTCATTTAATGTTATTTTTCGACCATAAGACATAGGAGCAGAATTAGGCCTTCGAGTCTGCTCCACCACAGTCTAGACTGGAATCACTGAAGCAGTGTTTGAATTTCATAACCTCCTACAAACTTGATTAGGGAGCTTAAGGTAAAGGAAGCTTTAGGAGAAAGTGTTCATGACATGATAGGATTCACCCTGCAATTTGAGAGGGGAAGCTATAGTCAGATGCATCAGTGTTACAATGGAGTAAAGGGATTACAGAGGCATGAGAGCGGAGCTGGCCGATGTTGGTTGGAAGGGGTCACAAGCAGGGTTGATGGCAGAGAGGCAATGGCTGAAGTTTCTGGGAGCAATTCAGAAGGTGCAGTAGAGATACATCACAGAGAAGAGGTTTCCTAAAGGCAGGATGACACAACCATGGCTGACAAGGGAACTCGAAGCCAACATAAAAGCAAAGGAGAGCACATATAATAGAGCAAAAATTTGTTGGAAGTTAGGGGATTGTGCACCAAAGGAAGGCAACTAAAAAACCATAAGGAAGGAAAAAATGAAAGATGAAGGTAAGCTAGCCAATAATATCAAAGAGGATACCCAAAGTTTTTTGAGATATACAAAGAGTAAAAGAGATGTGAGACTAGATATCGGACACTGGAAAATGATGCCGGGAAGGTAGTAATGGTGGACAAGGAAATGATAGATGAACTGAATAATTATTTTGCACCAGTCTTTACTGTGGAATATACTAGCAGTATGTCAGAAGTTCTACAGTGTGTGGGGACAGAAATGAGTGCAGCTGCTATTACTAGGGAGAAGGTGCTTAGATCTGAAGGTTGATAAGTCACCTGTACCAGATGGACAACTCCCCAGGGTTCTGAAAGAGGCAGCTGAAGAGATTGTGGAGGAATTAGTAATGATCTTTCAAGAATCACTAGATATTGGTATGGTTCTGGAGGTCTGGAAAATTGTAAATGTCCCTCTGCTCTTCAAGAAAGAAGGGAGGAAGTCGGAAGGAAATTATAGGCCAGTGGGAAGCTGTTGAAACTGATTGTTTAGGATGTGGTTTCAGGGTACTTAGGGGCATAGCCAAAGTCAGCATGGTTTCCTTAAGGAAACATCTTGCCTGACAAATCTGTTGGAATTATTTGAGGATATAACAAGTAGGATAGACAAACGAAGATGCCACACATGAAACTGCTACACGTCACAACAGTGATGTGCAGAAGAAAATCTCTGAATGCACAACACATTAAACCTTGAAGTGGATGGACTACAGCGGCAGATGACTGCGAACGTACAGTCAGTGGGCATGTTACTAGTTATAAGAGATTCCTAATAATGTGGCCACTGAATTTATGTCCATTGAATGAATAGAGAAAAAAGATCCTGCCATCCCATAGGTTGGCAAGCACAGAATTTAAAGATAACAAGGGAAAGCATCTAGAGTTGTCGGAAGAAAGGTCAAATCAGAAAACCACAGACAAGCCACAAAGTGCAAAATTACAACGCTTCTGTGTAATAACAGAGGCTGTGTTTGAGTAGGAAATACTAATGCTGCCATAAACATTTTTATTTATAAGCTCTGCTCCAATGGTGGACACACCCTGGGATTGGGGTTTTGGTGAAAAAAAGCTTTCCAGCCCGAAGGCTGTAATCATATGTATGTAGGACCTGAGCACTCCAGAAGTGCCAGTGGAGTTCGCAAGCAGTGTTATTATCCAGAGTTCCTTCTTAAGAACACTAAAACCCATTTATGTTTTCCCTTTACAACTCTTTGAGGGCAGCACACCCATTTAGCGGTCGACATAACGCTATTAGCTGTTGTGGGATCAGTTGAGTCAAATAGAGTGTTTCCCTAAGGCAGACAACCCCAAAAGGCGGACAGCTGGCCAGGTCCGGACCGTGAGAACCAAATGTTTGGACTGTGCCGACCCATTGGCACTTACGTGAACGCACCTGTCATAACATGTAAATAAAGCGCACGCTGCTCTAATTTATTTTAACCTCATCCCACACTGTACACTTGACCTACGACCCCATACAGCACACGACCTACTGCGCAACCAATTCCAGAATTGACACTGCTCTTTGAGAAGAATGGCTTGGATGTGAGCAAAATTGTATCCATTGTCACCGATGGGGCTCCGTCGATGGTGGGACAACACAAGGGCTTGGTAAGCAGGTTTGCCACTAACCCAGCACTCTTGGCATTTCATTGCATTATTCACAAATCAGTGTTGTGCGCTAAACTGTGTGGGGAAATGAAAGAGGCGATGGATACTGTGACGAGACTGGTAAATTTCGTTCGTGAGAGTTCTAGTCTGCAACATTGCCTTTTGAGAGCATTGTTAGAGGAAATGTCAGCAGAACACAAAGTTTTTTGATGCAGAATGATGTTCGCTGGCTGAGCAAAGGCCGTGTGTTGGAGACAGTGTGCAACCTGCACGATCAGCTCGTGTCATTTTTATCCGGCCTGCAGAGCCAGAAAGCCCAAGGATTTAAGAGGTTTTCACACTGTTGCCCTCCGCGTACATATGTGAGTCATCGTATTATTCAATGAACTCTATCAAGAACCAGGACAGAAACAGACTCTCCAATGCACATTTTGGCCGGTTCCTCAGGATTGCCACAACAGAACACAGGCCCGACTTCAGAAGGATTGCCTCATCCCGTCGCTGTCACTTCCCTCACTGATTGGTGAGCGAATCAATTTATTTTTGTCCATTTTGTCCATTTGTTGCGGTATAATAATATTACAACAACAATAATACTGATACTAATAATACACACACACACACACACACACACACACACACACACACACACACACACACACACACACACACACACACACACACACACACACACACACACACACACACACACACACACACACACACACACACACACACACACACACACACCATGGTAGTCTTCACCACTCCTCTTCACACAAAGAACGCTTCTCTTCCATACAGAGTTTTAGTAGTACTGCCTTTTCCACTGTTTCTGTTCTCTCATTTAATCTATTTGTTCTTTTTAATTAAACTATGTAGCATTTGAAGAATGAAGTGTAGCTATAAATGAAATTATCAGTATTATTGTTGTTGTAATATTATGTGCATTAGAGAGTTTGTTTCTGTCCTGGTTCTTGATAGAATTCATTGAAGAAAATGATGACACACATACGTACGTGGAGGGGAATAGTGTGAGTAGGAGCATTGCAATAGCTCTCCTGTTTTTGAATCGAGCTTGGGGAACCAAGATGATCCAAAAGTCACTCACCCCAACGTCCTTGTGTTGTGCTTTGAGCAAATCAGATGCTCCCAATTCCAAGACCTCCAGCTGAGGAGCTGCCTCATCTATGGAAGACACCAGCCTTTTGGCCTCTGCAGTCCACTGGCCGTCAGCCAAAACGGAGAATGGCTGTCTCAGGAAGAGGAGCATGTCACCTGAGAGTTTAGGGGAGCTTTCAAATCGTTCCCTGAAGTTTTCTGCCAGGCTCGTCACGAAATCCTTCATCACTGGATCCTCCCGCATTTCGTTCTTCTCGCAATGCTACCGCAGACGTGGAAAGCGCAACTTTCTCCCGTGGATGTCTCTCTCCAAAAGGTTCAGCTTTGACCAGAAGGCCTCAGTCGCCTCATACATGTCCACAACAGTGTGGTTGTTGCCTGGTAACTGCAGATTAAGTTGATTTAGATGAGACATGATGTCACACAGAAAAAGAACATCTGCCATCACCTTGTTGTCACTTAAAAACCTCTTAAATCCTTGGGCCTTCTGGCTCTGCAGGCTGGATAAAAATGACACAAGCTGATCGCGCAGGTTGCACACCGTCTCCAACACACGGCCTTTGCTCAGCCAGCGAACATCATTCTGCAGCAAAAGATCTTTGTGTTCCGCTGGCATTTCCTCCAGCAATGCTCTGAAAAGGTGATGTTGCAGACTAGAACTCTCACGAATGAAATTTACCAGTCTCGTCACAGTATCCATCGCCTCTTTCATTTCCCCACACAGTTTAGCGCACAACACTGATTTGTGAATAATGCAATGAAATGCCAAGAGTGCTGGGTTAACAGTGGCAAACCTGCTTACCAAGCCCTTGTGTTGTCCCACCATCAACAGAGCCCCATCGGTGACAACGGACACAATTTTGCTCACATCCAAGCCATTCTTCTCAAAGAACTGTGTCAATTCTGGAATTGGTCACGCAGTAGGTCGCGCGCTCTATGGGGTCGTAGGTCAAGTGTACAGTGTGGGATGAGGTTAAAATAAATTACAGCAGCGTGCGCTTTATTTACATGTTATGACAGGTGAGTTCACTTAAGTGCCAATGGGTCAGTGTGGTCCAAACATTTGGTTCTCGTGGTCCACATCTGACCCACGGTCCACCTATTGGGGTTGTCTGATGTACACCCTAGAGTTCTGAAAGAGGTGGCTGAAAAGATCATGGAGACATTAGTAATGACCTTTCAAGAGTCAATAGATTCTGGAATGTTTCTGGAAGACTGGAAAATTGAAAATCTCACTCCACTCTTCAAGAAGGGAGAGAGCAGAAGAAAGAAAACTAGAAACCAATTAGTCTGATCTCAGTGGTTTGGAAGATAGTGGAGTTGATTATTAAGAATGAGGTCTCAGGGTACTTGGAGACTCATGATAAAATAGCGTGGAATCAGCATGGTTTCCTCAAGGGAAAATCTTGTCTGATAAATCTGTTGGAATTCTTTGAAGAAACAACAAGCAGGATAAACAAAGAATTGGTTGATATTGCGTACTTGAATTTTCAGGAGTCGATTGGCAATATGCCAGACATGAGGCTACTTAACAAGCATTTTCAATAGAAGAAGAGAGCAACACACTTAAAATGCTGATGGAACACAGCAGGCCAGGCAGCATCTATAGGGAGAAGCACTGTCAACGTTTTGGGCCGAGACCCTTCGTCAGGACTAACTGAAAGGAAAGATAGTAAGAGATTTGAAAGTAGGAGGGGGAGGGAGAGTTCCAAAACAATAGGAGAAGACAGGAGGGGGAGAGATGAAGCTAAGTGCTGAAAGATTGATTAGCAAAGGGGATACACAGCTGGAGAAGGTAGGTTGGGAGGCCTAGGGAAAAAGAACGGGGGGGGAGCACCAGAGGGAGATGGAGAGCAGGCAAGGAGTGATTGTGAGAGGGGCAGAGAGAGAAAAAAATAGAAAAGAAAAAAAAAAAAGATTAATTAATTAATTAATTAATTAATAGATAAATACATAAATAGCTAGGGGGTGGGGTAAGAAGGGGAGCGGGGCATTAACGGACGTTAGAGAAATCAACGTTCATGCCACCAGGTTGACCACCTAGTGAAGTGCTCATCATGGGAGCAGTCGTCATCAGAATGGACTGAGTCAGAGTCCTATGCCTTTGGCTCAATAGGACTTCAGCAAGAATTAACTCTTGAGAGAATAGGGGGTATGTCTGCAGAGCCAGTGTTCTGTTCTGAGGGTCAGATGTGGGATTCCCAGGAGACTACCAGCCTCCCTAATGGCCACATCTGCACCAGATGCATCGAGATGCAGCTCTTTACAGACTGTGTTAGGGAACAGGAGATGCAGCTCGATGACCTTCGGCTTGTTAGGGAAAGTGAAGCAGTGATAGGCAGGAACCCCAAGACTAAGGAGACAGATAAATGGGTGATTGTCAAGAGAGGGAAGGGAGAATGTCAGATAATGGAGAGCACCCCTGTGGCCATCCCCTCCAACAATAAGTACTCCATTTTCAGTACTGTTGGGGAGGATAACCTACCTGTAGAAAGAAACAGCGGCCATGCATCTAACACTGAATCTGGCCCTGTGGCTCAGAAGGGCAGGAAACTGCAGAAGCAGCAGTAATAGGGGACACTATACTTAGGGGGACAAATAGGCAATTCTGTGGATGCGAGAAAGAAATATGGATGGTGGTTTGTCTCCCAGGTGCCAGGGTCCGCGACGTTTCTGAACGTGTTCACAATATCCTGAAAGGGAGGGTGAGCAGCCAGAGTTCATGGTACATATTGGTAGCTATGACATAGGTAGAAAAAGGATGAGGTCCTGAAAACAGAATACAGGGAGTTAGGAAGGAAGCTGAGAAGCAGAACCTCAAGGGTATTCATCTCGGGATTGCTATCTATGCTACGCAACAGTAAGGATAGGAATATAATGAGGTGGCAGATAAATGCGTGGCTGAAGAATTGGAGTGGGGCAGGGATTCAGATTTCTGGATAATTGGGACCTCTTCTGGGCAGGTGTGACCTGAAAAAAGGGACAGGTTGTACTTGAATCTGAGGTGGACCAATATGCTAGAGCTGTTGGGAATGTTTTAAGCTAATATGACAGGGGGATGGGAACCGGTATAATAGAGCTGAGGATGAGCCTGCAGGTTTACCAGTAGATGATGTAATGCGTAATATGAATGTAAGGAAGGACAAGTCAATGATTGGGTACAACTTCAGACAGAGCAAAGAATTAAGTTCTACCATTGAGGCAAAATTCATAAGGAAGGAGATTGCAGAACTGAAGGTGCTGTACTTAAATACACATAGCATTTGAAATAAGGTGGATTGGAGATTGGCCAGTATGACATTGTGGGCATCACTGAGTCATGGCTGAAAGAAGGACATAGTTGGGAGCTAACATCAAAGGATATACTTTGTATCGAGGGGACAGGCAAGAAGACATAAGTTGTGGTGTGGCTTTATTGGTAAGAGATGGAATTATATCTTTAGAAAGAGGTGACATAAGGTCAAGAATGTCAAGTCTTAGTGAGTAGATTTAAGAAATTGCAAGAGTAAAAGTAAACATTATTGGAATCATATATAGGCATCCAAATAGTAGCCAAGATGGGGGGTTAAGATTGCAAAGGGAGCTGGAAAGGGCATGTCAAAAGGGTAATGTCACAAATGTAATGGGGGACTTTAATATACAAGGAGATTGGGAAAATCAGATCCGATCACAAGAGAGGGAATTTGTTGAATGCCTACAAGATGGCTTTTTAGAGCAGCTTGTGTTTGAGCCCATTCAGGGAAAGGCCATTTTAGATTGGGTTTTGTGTAATAATCTTATTAGAGAGCTTAATGTTAAGGAACCCATTGGAGACAGTGGTCATAATATGATTGAATTCATACTGTAATTTGAGAGAGAAGTATAAGTCACATGGATCAGTATCACAATGGAATAAAGGGAATTACAGAGGCATGAGCGAGGAGCTTTCCCAGGTGGATTGGAGGATGTTACTGGCAGGTATGACAACAGAACAGAAATGGCTGAAGTTTCTGGGAATAGTTCACAAAGCGCAGGATAGATAGATAGATAGATAGATAGATAGATAGATAGATAGATAGATAGATAGATAGATACTTTATTCATCCCCATGGGGAAATTCAACATTTTTTCCAATGTCCCATACACTTGTTGTAGCAAAAACTCATTACATACAATACTTAACTCAGTAATAATATGATATGCATCTAAATCACTAACTCAAAAAGCATTAATAATAGCTTTAAAAAAGTTCTTAAGTCCTGGCAGTTGAATTGTAAAGCCTAATGGCATTGGGGAGTATTGACCTCTTCATCCTGTCTGAGGAGCATTGCATCGACAGTAACCTGTCGCTGAAACTGCTTCTCTGTCTCTGGATGGTGCTATGTAGAGGATGTTCAGGGTTTTCCATAATTGACCGTAGCCTACTCAGCGCCCTTCGCTCAGCTACCGATGTTAAACTCTCCAGTACTTTGCCCACGACAGAGCCCGCCTTCCTTATCAGCTTATTAAGACGTGAGGCGTCCTTCTTCTTAATGCTTCCTCCCCAACACGCCACCACAAAGAAGAGGGCGCTCTCAACAACTGACCTATAGAACATCTTCAGCATCTCACTGCAGACATTGAATGACGCCAACCTTCTAAGGAAGTACAGTCGACTCTGTGCCTTCCTGCACAAGGCATCTGTGTTGGCAGTCCAGTCTAGCTTCTCGTCCAACTGTACTCCCAGATACTTGTAGGTCTTAACCTGCTCCACACATTCTCCATTAATGATCACTGGCTCCATATGAGGCCTAGATCTCCTAAAGTCCACCACCATCTCCTTGGTCTTGGTGACATTGAGACGCAGGTAGTTTGAGTTGCACCATATCACAAAGTCCTGTATCAGTTTCCTATACTCCTCCTCCTGTCCATTCCTGACACACCCCACTATGGCCGTGTTATCAGCGAACTTCTGCACATGGCAGGACTCCGAGTTATATTGGAAGTCAGATGTGTACAGGGTGAACAGGACCGGAGAGAGATATGTCCCACAGACTAAGAAATTCACATTTGGCAGGGCTAGGCAACCCGTGGATGACAAGGGAAGTTAAGGACTGCATAACAATCAAGGAATGGACATATAGGTAGCAAAAGTGAGTGGAAAGTTGGATGATGGGAAGCTTCTAATATCCAACAAAGCAACTAAAAAAGCTACAAGAAGGGAAAAGAAGAACTATGAGAGCAAACTAACCAAAGATATAAAGCATAATGCTGAAAGTTTTCAGTTCTATCAAAAGTAAAAGGGAGGAGAGAGTTGATATTGGACAACTGGAAAATGATGCTAGTGAGGGACAAAGAAATGGCAGATGAACTTAATGGGTACTTTGCTTCAGTATTTACTGTGGAAGACACTAGCAGTGTGCCAGGGGTCCGTGAATGTCAGGGAGCAGGAGTGACTGCCATTGTTATTTCAAAGGAGAAAGGGCTAGACAAACTCAAAGGTCTTAAGGTGGATAAGTCAGCTGTACCAGATGGACTACATCCCAAAGTCCTGAGAGAGGTTACTGAAGAGACAATAGATGCATTGGTCATGATCTTTTAAGAACCACTTGATTCTGACATGGTCTGGGGAGACTGGAAAATTGCAAATGTTACTCCACTCTTTAAGAAATGAGGAAGACAAAAGAGAGGAAATTATAGGCCAGTTAGCCTAACATCACTGGTTGGGAAAGTATTGGAGTCTATTTTTAAGGATGAGACTTCAGGGTACTTGGAGACTAATGATAAAATAAGTCAAAGTCAGCATGGTTTCTGTGAAGGGAAATCCAGCCTAACAAATCTGTTAGAATTCTTCAAGGAAGTAACAAGCAGGTTGGATAAACAAATCCATTTACGTGGATTTTCAGAAGGCATTTGATAAGGTGCCTTACAAGAGGCTGCTTAACAAATTGGCATTTACAGGAAAGATACTGGCGTGGATAGAGGAATGGCTGACAGGTAGGAGGCAGCGAGTGGGAATAAAAGGAGCCTTTCTGGTTGGCTGACAGTGACTAGAGGTCAGTGTTGGACCGCTACTTTTCCCATTGTTTGTCAATGATTTAGATAGTGGAATTGACAGCTTTGTGGCAAAGTTAGTGGGTGATATGAAGATAGGTGGAGGGGTAGGTAGTGCTGAGGAAGCAATGCGATTGCATCAGGACAAAGACAAATTGGAAGAATGGACAAAAAATGGCTGTTGGAATACATTCACAAGCAAGAGAAAATGTGCAGATGCTGGACATCCAAGCAACACCCACAAAATGCTGAAGGAACTCAGCAGGCCAGGCAGTATCTATGGAGAAAAGTAAAATTGATATTCTGGGCTGAGACTCTTCAGCAGATGGAATACAGTGTTGGGACATGTGTAATAATGCATTTTGGTAAAAGGAACAATAGAGCAAATGAGGAGAAGGTTTAAAAATCAGAGGTGCAAAGGGACTCAGAAGAACTTTGTGCAAAACTCCCTGAAAGTTACTTCACAGGTTGAGTCTCTGGTGAAGAAAGCAAATGCAATGTTGGCATTTATTTTACGAGAAATAGAATATAAAAACAAGGAGATAATGCTGAAGCTTTATAAGACACTAGTCAGGCCACACTTGGAATATTGTCAATAGTCTTGGGCCCCTTTTCTCAGAAAGGATGTGTTGTAAATGGAGAAAGTCTAGGTAAGGTTTACAAGGATGATTCAGGGAATGAAGGGATTAACATATGGGGAGCTTTTAGCAGCTTTGGGCCTGTACTCACTGGAACTTAGAAGAATGTGTGGGGATCTCATTGAAACCTACAGAATGTTGAAAGGACTAGATAGGGTGGATGTGGAGAGGATGTTTCCTATGGTAGGGTATCTAGAGTTAGAGAGCACAGAGGTAAGGAGGAATTCTTTCAGCCAAAGAGTAGTGAGTCTGTGGAATGCTCTACCCCAGACTGCAGTGGAGAACAAGTCCATGGATATATTCAAAGCAGAATTTGATAGATTCCTGATTGGTCGGGGCATCAAAGGGTATGATGAGAAGGCAGGTCTATGGGGTTGAATGGGATCTAGGATCAGCCATGTTGAAAGGACAGAGTGGACTCTGAATGGCCATATTAGAAACATAGAAACATAGAAAATAGGTGCAGGAGTAGGCCATTCAGCCCTTCAAGCCTGCACCGCCATTCAGTATGATCATGGCTGATCATCCAACTCAGAACCCTGTACCTGCTTTCTCTCCATACCCCCTGATCCCTTTAGCCACAAGGGCCATATCTAACTTCCTCAGGGCCATATCTGACTTCCTCTCTGCTCGTTATGCTCGTATTCTGCTCGTATGTCTTATTGTCTTATAGTCTATGGTCTTACAAACCATTGTATTACACAAATGATTCTACCACAGATAACATAGTGACTAATTGACAGGAGGTAATGAGTGGGAATAAAGGGAGCCTTTTCTTGATGGCTGCCGGTGACTAGTGGTGCTCCATAGGGGTCTGTCTTAGGACCGATTCCTTTATGTTATATATCAGTGATTAGGATGATGGAATTGATGCTTTGATATGTTATGAAGATAGGTGAAGGGGCAGGTAGTTTATAGGAAGTAGAGAGGCCACAGTAGGAATTAGACTGGGAGAATGAGCAATGGAATGGCAGATGGAATACATGTTGGGAAGTGCATTGTCATGCACGTTGGCTGAAGAAATTAAAGTGTTGACTATTTACTCATTGGAGAGGAAATACAAAAATCTGAAGGGTGCAAAGAAACTTGTGATTCCTTGTGCAGGACTTCCTAAATGTTAATTTACAGCTTGAGTCTGTGGTGAGGAAGCATTCATTTCAAGAGGACTAGAATATAAAATCAAGGATGTAATGTTGATACTTTATAAAACACTGGTGAGGCCTCACTTGGAGTATGGTGAGCAATTTTGGGCCCCTTATCTTGGAAAGATGTGCTGAAACTGGAGAGGGTTCAATGGAGGCTCTCAAAAATGATTCCAGGATTGAAAGGCTTCTCATATGAAGAGCGTTTGATGGCTCTGGGCCTGTATTTACCAGAATTCATAAGATTGAAGGCTGACCTCATTGAAACCTATTGAATGGTAAAAGGCTTTGATAGAGTAGATGTGGAAAGGATGTTTCCTATGGTGGGAGAGTCTAAGACCAAAGGACTCAGCCTCAGAATAGAGGGGTGTCCTTTTATAATGAGATGAGGAGGAATTCATTTAGCCAGAGAGTGGTGAATCTGTGGAATTCCTTACCAAAGGCATCCGTGGAGGCCAAGTTTTTATGCGTATTTACGGCAGAGGTTGATATATTCTTGAATTGTCAGGGCATGAAAGGATATGGGGAGAAGGCAGGAGACTGGGGTGGAGAGGAAAATTGGATCAGCCATGATGAAATAGTGGAGAAGATGCAATGGACCAAATGGCCTAATTCTGCTCCTTTAGATAGATAGATAGATAGATAGATAGATAGATAGATAGATAGATAGATAGATAGATAGATAGATAGATAGATAGATAGATAGATAGATACTTTATTCATCCCCATGGGGAAATTCAACTTTTTTCCAATGTCCCATACACCTTTATCTTATGGTCTAAAGTGTCGACTGTTTGTTCCTTTCCATAGGTACTGCCTGACCCACTGAGTTCCTGCAGCATTTTGTGTCTGTTGCTCAGGTTAGCAGTTTATTTGGTCACATGGGTGTAATTGTGCAGTGTGGTCTTGTTGGGATGGAAGGACTGTTACTGCGCTGCATCTCCTTAAATTAAAAATAAAGAAAATAACTCTTGCTATAAGATAAAGTCTCTTTGCAAACAGAAAGTTATGTTCTCCTTTTTAAGGAGGAAATACACATTTCAACAAATTTGTGAATTAAAAATATCTTCACCACAAACTTCAAGATCTCAAATTTCAAAGTAAATGTTATTATCAAAATACACAGATTTAACTCTGTACAATCCTAAGATTCATTTTCTTGCAGGCATACTCAATAAATCCATAATAGGATAATAACCATTACAGAACCAATGAAAGATCACACCAACTTGGGCATTCAACCAGTGTGAAAGGACAACAAACTATGCAAAAATAAAAATAATAAATAAATAAACAAACAAACAAGCAAGCAAGCAATAAATATTGTGAACATAAAATGAAGAGACCTTGAAAGTGAGTCCATAGGCTGTGGGAACATTTCAATGTTGGGGTGAGTGAAGTTATCCCTACTGGTTTGAGCCTGATGGTTGAGCGATAGTAACTATTCCTGAACCTGGTGGTGTAAGTCCTGAGGCTCCTGTAACTTCCTCCTGATGGCAGCAGTGAATAGGGAGCATGATCTGAGTGGTGAGGGTCCCTGATGATGGATTCTGCTTTCCTGTGACAACATTCCGCGTCAATGTGCTCAGTGATGGGGAGGGCTTTACCTGTGATGGATTGGACTGCATCCACTACTTGTAGTAGGATTTTCCATTCAAGAGCAATGGTGTTTTCACACCAGGCTCTGATGCAGCTAGTCAATATGCTCTCCAGGACACCTCTATAGCAGTCTGACAGAGTTTTAAATGACATGCTGAATCTTCACAAACTCCTAAAGAGGCGTCGCCTCTACTTGCAGATTGCGCAGGTTCAATCCACATTTAGAAACAAAATTAAACATCGATGTCATGCAAGAATTAAACTTCAATCTACTGCTCCCCACTTTCTCATTAGCTCAGTTAAAATAAACAGATTAGTATAGTGGGGACAGGAAATTGATGCAAGCTTACCACAGACATGAAGAATTTCAGCCCTTTTCCCACAGTGAAAAGGCATTGGTATTTTCTCTCCCACGATTCACAGATCACTATTTCTGCCCAGTTATTTAATCATCTGTGGAGCTGCAGATACATAGAATCCCCACCCACTGATTTGATTCCTTTTAAAGTTCTAATCTTCCATTGATATTCTGTGCCCAACTTCAGCACAGCAAGGTGATTATTTCGACATAATGTGATGCAGATCGTGTGCAAAATATATCCACAAATTAGAAACACACGAGATTCTGCAGATGATGGAAATCCAGAGCAACATCCTCAAAATGCTGGAAGAACTCAGTAGGTCAGGCAGCATCTATGGTGAGGAACAAACTGTCAAAGTTTCAGGCCAAGACCATTCTTTAGGACTCGAAAGGAAGGGGGAAGAAGCCAGAATAAGAAGGTGGAGGAGTGGAAGGAGCTCAACTGGCAGTTGATAGGTGAGACCAAGTGAAAGAGAAAGTGGCTGGGGGAGGGGAACTGATTGAAATGTTGGAGTGGGGGGGGGTGGAATAGAGGAATAGGTGGAGAAGTTGAAGGGCTGAAGAAGATGGAATATGATAGGAGGATGTGGACCATGGGAGGAACCAAATAAACAGGGACACCAGAGTGATACACCATCAATAACTCACTCTGAGACGTAAGAAGCGAGATATCAGCTTTTATTGACTGGAAGAATGAACAACACTACATCCTGGAGAATGAGGCCAGGCTCAGGCCTCAATCGCCTTTATACAGGGGTCTGTGGGAGGAGTCACAGGAGGAGTCAGCAGGGGGTCTGTAGGAGGAGCCACAGGAGCAGTCAGCAGGGGTCTGTGGGAGGAGCCACAGAAGCAGTCAGCAGGGGTCTGTGGGAGGAGCCACAGGAGCAGTCCAGACAGGTATATGTAGTTCACCACACAGAGGCAGCTTTGGAGGACTGAATGGTCTTCTTATGTTCTGTGCCTCACTACTGCAGTGCGATATTGGCGGGGATTTTCAAATTCCTCTTGATATCCTTGCCCAAGTTTCCAGTTTTCTCACTGGTAGGCTGACATCTAGAGAGAGTCACAGTTGAAAGATTGTGCTTAGTTCTGGTCACCTCTTTAGAAGAAGGTTGTGGAAATTCTAGAGAGGGTGCAGAGGAGATTTACCAGGATGCTGCCTGGATTAGAAGGCAAGTCTTATGAAAATAAGTAGGTCTAGATAGGTGTTTACTCTTTAGAGTAAAGAAGGATGAGAGATGACTTGATAGAGGTGTACAAGATGATAAGATGTTTTGATCTAGTGTATTGACAGAGGCTTTTTCCCAGGGTGGAAATGGCTAAGACCAGGGTGATTGGAGGAATATCAGAAGTAAGTTTTCTTAATCAGAATGTGGTGACTACCTGAATCACTTGATTTTGGCATGGTCCGGGAGACTGAAAAATTGCAAATGTCACTCCATCCTTTAAGAAAGGAAATTATAGGCCAATTAGCTTACCTTCAGTGGTTGGGAAAGTATTGGAGTCTATTATTAAGAATGAGGTTTCTGGGTACTTGGAGACCAATGATAAAATAAGTCAAAGTCAGCATGGTTTCTGTAAAGGGAAATCTTGCCTGATGAACCTGTTAGACTTTTTCGAGGAAGTAACAAGCAGGGTGACAAAGGAGAGGCAGTGGATGTCATTGCTGAATCCTCACGCAAGACTCCCTGAAGTTTAATTTATAGATTGAGTCTGTGGTAAAGAAGGCAAATGCAATGTTGGCATTTATTTCAAGGGGAATAGAATATAAAAGCAAGGAGGCAATGCTGAGGCTTTATAAGAGACTAGTCAGGCCGCACTTGGAGTATTGTCAACAGTCTTGGGACCCATATCTCAGAAAGGATGTGTAGTCATTGGAAAGAGTCCAGAGGAGGTTGATGAAGATGAGTCTGAAATGAAGGGGTTAACATATGAGGAGCCTTTGGTAGCTTTGGGCCTGTACTCACTGGAATTTAGAATAATGCGGGGGGAATCTCTTAGAAACCTACCGAATGTTGAAAGGACTAGATAAGGTGGATGTGGAGAGGGTGTTTCCTTTGGTGGGGATATACAGAACTAGAGGGCACAGACTCAGAATTCAGGGATGACCATTTAGAACAAAGGTAAGAAGGAATTTTTTAGCCAAAGAGTAGTGGAATGCTCTGCCACAGACTGCAGTGGAAGCCAAGTCTATGTGTATATTTAAAGCAAAAGCTGATTGTTTCCTGTTAAGTCAAGGTATCAAAGGATATGGAGAGAAGGCAGGTATATGGGGCCGAGTGGGATCCGGGATCAGCCATGTTGGATTGGCGGAGCAAACTTGATGGGCTGAATGGCCTAATTCTGCTTCTATGTCTTATGGTCTTAGGAATAAAGACAAGAGATTCTGCAGGTGCTGGAAACCTTCTGCAAAACAGTCAAATGGCTGGTGGAGCTCAACAGGACAGGCACCATCTATGAATGGGCAATTCAGGAGAGGAGAAGAAGGGTAACAGAAGCCAAAATAAGACAGTGAGGGAATGGAGTGCAAGCTGGCAGGCGATAGGTGAGAGCAGGTGAGTGGAAAGTGATGCACCATCAATAACTCACTCTGAGACGTAAAGGCGAGATATCGGCTTTTATTGACTGGAAGAAGGAACAAGCAGTGAGTGACCACCATACTACATCCTGGAGACTGAGAGGCCGGGCTCAGACCTCCATCACCTTTATACAGGGGTCTGTGGGAGGAGCCACAGGAGCAGTCAGCAGGGGGCGTGTCCAGACAGGTATATGTAGCTCACCACAGAAAGGCAGGTAGATGGGAAGTGAGGTATGAAGATGCATAGTTAAGTTGGATGGTCAGTCTTTTTCCCAGGGTAGGTGGGGTCTAAATTTAGTGCAATATATTAAGATAAGATAAAACAATTTACCGTGAGGGAAATTATAGTTGCAAGGTTGCTCAGTCAGAAATATATACCTTAAAATATAGAATGTAAACATTGAGTATGAAAAAAAAACAAAATATGCATTAAAAAGTAATAGTGCAAAATACAGATGTGCAATGAAACCATATACTTATATACTTAAGGAGGAGGAGTTGTAGAGTCGTATAGCCCCAAGGAGAAAGGATTTCCTGTGGCATTCAGCGGTGCACCTCAATCAAGTCAGTCTATTACGAAAGATGCTCCTCTGTTTGTCCAGTAATGTCATGGAGGGGGTGAGAGGGATTGTCCATAATGTTCTGTGGCTTCTGCGACATCCTCCCCTCAGACACAACCACCAGGGAATCCAGCCCCACCCCCAGAACAGAACCAGTCTTCCTGACGGGCTTCTCGATCTTGGCATGAGCTGCTCTCACCTCGCTGCTCCAGCTGTCTACAGCGTAGAATAGAATACCAGCCAGCACTGAGATGTAGAACATCCGCAGCATAGCACTACAGACCAGACTACAGACCTACAGACCTCCTCAGGAAGTACAGTCGGCTCTGTCCCTTCTTGTACAGTGGCTCTGTACTTTTTAATCCAGTCCAGGTGAGTTCCCAAGTACTTGCAGTCCCAGATGACTTCCACATCCATTCCCTTGATAGAGATGGGAATGCAGGGTGCTTTCACCTTCTTGAAGTCCACCACCAACTCTTTTGTCTTAGTGATGTTGAGCTGCATGTGATTCAGCCCACACCAGCCAATGAAGTTACCCATCACTCTTCTGTACTCAGCTTCTTGACCCTGGCTGATACAGCCCACGACAGCCAAAAACTTCTGCAGATGGCAGGACTCCGGGTTGTGCCTGAAGTCCAAGATGTAGACGGTGAACAGGAAGGGGGTCAGGACAGTCCCCTGAGGTGCCACTGTTCTGCTAACCACAGTGTCTGATACACAGCTCTGCAATCTCACATACTGTGGCTGTCTGGACAGGTAGTTTGTAATCCAGGATACTAGTGGAGCATCCACCCTCATCATGAACGTACTCACTAGTAAATGAGGTCCTACGGGGTTAAAAGCACCAGAGAAATCAAAGAACATGATTTTCACAGTGCTGCCTGGCTCATCCAGATGGGTGTAAGCCCGTTGAAGCAGGAAGATAATGGCATCCTCGACTCCAATATGTGGTTGATAAGCAAACTGCAGGGGGTCCAGTGATGGATTTACGATGGTCCGGAGGTGTGTCAGGACCAGCCTTTCTAATGATTTCATAACATTAGATGGCTAGATACCAATACTTCTGGTAAGATGGCAGCATGTTTGAACATAGAAGCCTCTTGGGCGCCAACAAAAGGTGCCCATTTCTTACTAAAATGGACTCTAAAATCTGTGGGTAGAACAGGTCTACTGCATCAGTGATCTGCTCGGTGTCAAAGGAGCCAGAGGACGAGTTGGAGAAGGAGAAACCAATGGACGGGCTGAAGAAAGAGAAGGCAGTGGTAAGGCTGGAGAAAAAGGCAGTGGACAGTCCAGAGAAGGAGAAGCTGGCTGACGGGCCAGAGGTGAAAGCGAAGCCAGCGTACAGGCCGGAGAGGATTCAAAGGAGTTGACCCGGGTGCAGACCCTGTTGCTGCCTGCTAGTTGAAGGCATTGGAGTTGGGGTGTGAAAGCAGTGTGCTAGGTAACTGCTAATGACTGCCTTGGATGTTTCTGTTGCAATTGCAAGACCCTGTTGGGCATTGTTCATGTAAAATACTGCAGGCCTGTTTCCCTTACTTAGTGGTGAGACAGGTGACGAGGCAACAGTGTGGCCTCAGTTGTAGCGGGGACTAGGCCTCAAGCAGCGGACTTGCCTGCTGCTGCAGTCAGGTGAGAAGATGCCAGAGGCAGTGTAGAGTGGCATCTGTACTTCGTTGGGGGCTGGCCTCTCCCATTGGTGCTGCCCTCCAGTGTTCGACCAATGGAATGACAAGCTGGATTGCTGGGATCTCCACCATCAATTTGTGTATTGCTCAGGGTCTTGAACTATACATGTGTTTTCTTCCATAATGATGTGTATATTTTTCTCTCCCTCGCTCGCTATTTTGAATTTATGTTACGCACCTTCACCCCAGAACAGTACTGTCTTATTCAACTGTATCCATGTATAATTTGAATGATAAGTAAAGCAAATAAAAGCTCACTAAATCAAATATCTAATCACGTGACAGCAGCTCGATGCATAAAAGCATGCCGACATGGTCAAGAGGTTCAGTTGTTGTTCAGACCAAACATCAGAATGGGGAAGAAATGTGATCTAAGTGGCTTTGACTGTGGGATGATAGTTAGTGCCTGAAATGGTGTCAGAAACTACTGGTCTCCTGGGATTTTCACATATAACAGTCTCTAGAATTTGCAGAGAATGGTGCAAGAAACAAAAAAAACATCCAGTGAAGGCAGTTCCCTGAACGATAATGCCTTGTTAATCAGAGAGGTCAAAGGAGAATGGCCAGACCGGTTCAAACTGACAGGAAGGTGGCAGTAACTCAAATAACCCCACGTTACAACAGAAGGGCATCTCTGAATGCACAGCACGTCGAACCTTAAAGTGGATGGACTACAGCAGCAGAAGACCTTAAACATACACTCTGTGGCCACTTTATTAAGTACAGGAGGTAACAAATAAATTGACTACTGTATCTGTCTCTCTGTGACCCTTGTTCTGTCCCTACAGCCCTGACAAACCAAAACAAGGAATAAAAATACTTCACCAACAGCTCATCAGTAACGTGACTTATAGGCAGACAAGCAACAGAAATCTCTTTGTTCTCTCATCCCACACACATTTTTCAGCTCCTTTACTTAAAGGCACAGATTCTTTTGAGGTAGCCAGTTTGAAGCCCACTGGGTCAATTCAACAGACTTGAACCTTAGCAGAATATTAGACAGTGGCAACTATCACATTTACCCATTTCAGTTCACCACAAACAACACATCTGTCCACTACCCTCTCTCCTATTGAAAACTAACTTGGATCTCTCTTTCCCAGCCCTGATAACATGGGAGCTGACTCTAAATCTTGCCGCTTTCTCTTTCCACAGATACTGCCAGATCTGCTGATATTTTCCAGTATCTGCAGCGTTTTATGTGATTTTTTTCACTTAACCCAAATATCTGCTCAATCTTTAGGAACCCAGGAAAAGGAGGTGGCCAAGGAAGGAGGCACGGTAGCCTATCAGTCAGTGTAATGCTATTCTAGCACCAGCCGCCCAGGTTCAATTCCCACCGCTGTCTGAAAGGAGTTTGTACATTCTCCCCGTGACTGTGTGGGTTTCCTCCGGGTGCTCCAGTTTTCTCCCACATTGCAATGACGAATGGCATAGTATTTTAATTGGCAGCGTGGCCTCGTGCCACTCTTGCCTTATCCATACTGATGCAATGCTGTATCATGATACCATCTAACCATCTTGGTGACCAAGCTTTAAATACATTTGTCAATCAAAAATAGATTAAGCCAAATTTTCAAGATTCAATGTACATTTATTATCAAAGAATGCACAAATGTTAGTTCTCTCCCATCCTCAGCAGACTTTGCTGGAGAGTGTTTCTGATTTCCAGTTATATTTTGTGTGAAGCAATTCTTCCCAAGTGATTATGCTCTATTTTAAGAATGTGCACCTCTCTGAAGACCTTTCTAACACATTTGAGGAAATATTGACATACAAAAAAGCTGGATGAACTCGGCAGGTCGGGTAGCATCCGTTGCCCGACCTGTTGAGTTCATCCAGCATTTTTGTACATCTTGATTTGACCACAGCATCTGCAGTGTACTTTGTGTTGAGGAAATATTTCTCTGTATCCATCAGAATAAAGGAAAGTACTGCATTTATGTAAGACCCTATGAGATTTTACCTGTGTGATCTTGTCTCTGTTTCCAGTGTCCCCTTATAGAGAGTAGGCAGCAGAAATTAAGAAATTAATACTCTTATGAAGAGTAATTATGCAGATGTGGACTACTGCCTCTTGAGTTATGAAGGATGAGAGGTGATCTCACTGAAACATAATGAATCTTAAGAAATTTTACAGGGCAAATTCAGAAGTGATGTTTCCACTGACTGGAATATCTGAAACCAGCAGCCAGTTTCTCAATTTCAGATGATTACAAGAAGGTGTACAAGAGCAAAATAGATCAGCTGGTTGAGTGGTGTTGCAGCAAAAATCTTGCACTCAACATAGAATGAATTGTGAACTTCAGAGAAAGTAAAACAAGAGAACACATACTAGTTCTCATAGAGGTATCAGAATTGGCTGTCATTCTGGACCCAACATATTGAAGTAGTTACAAAGAATGCACGACAGCAGCTATATTTCATTAGGAGTTTGAGGAGATTTGGTATGTCACCAAAGACACTCGCAAATCTCTAGAGATGTACCATGGAGAGCATTCTGACTGGCTGCATCACCATCTGGTATGTGGGGGGTGGAGGGCTGCACAGGATTAAAAAAAGCTGCAGGAAGATGTTAACTCAGCCAGCTCCATCATAGACACTAGCCTCCCCCAGCACCCAGCACTTCTTCAAGGAGCAATGCCTTAAAAATTAAGGACCCTCATCTCCCAGGACATTCTACCACCAGGAAGGAGGTACAGCAGTCTAAAGGGATAGCTTCTTCCCCTCTGCTATCTGATTCCTGTATAGACATTGAACCCATGAATAAACCCTGTTTATGTTCCCTTTTTGTATTAATTATTAAACATTTTAAATGTCTACTGTATATATACTTTCCGTAATTTACAGTTTTTACTATTACATATTGCAATGTACTGCTGCTGCATAGTAACAAATTTCGTGACATATGCCAGTGATATTAAACCTGGTTTTGATTCTGATTCTAAATACAGGGTTCGCCATTCTGGACCAAGATAAGAAGACATTTCTCCATCAGGTGGTGAATCTTTGAAATGCCTTTCTCAAGAAGGCTGTGGGAAACTGAAGAGGCACCTGTCAGAAGAGTATAAAATTATGGGAGGCACAGATAGGAACCATTTCTCTATAGTGGAGCTACCTAAACTACAGAACATATTTTCAGGATAAGGATAAGAGGTTCAGAGAAGTTCTGAGGAAGAAATTTTCCACCTCGATGGTGGTTGGAATCTGGAATATACATTGTGGGTGCCTCTCCCAATGTATAGGAAGTGTCTGCACGGACACTTGAATCACCAAGGGTTAGAAGACAATGAACCAAGAGGCATAACATGATTAGGAATAGTCAGAATGGCTTTGGGAAAAGCAGGTCGTGCTTTACGAGCCTGACTGAATTTTCTGAGGATGTGACTAAACACATTGATGAAGATAGAGCAGTAGATGTAGTGTATATGGATTTCAGCAAGGCATTTGACAAGGTACCCCATGCAAGGCTTATTGAGAAAGTAAGGAGGCACGGGATCCAAGGGGACATTGCTTTGTGGATCCAGAACTGGCTTGCCCACTGAAGGCAAAGAGTGGTTGTAGACGGGTCATATTCTGCATGGAGGTCAGTGACCAGTGATGTGCCTCAGGGATCTGTTCTGGGACCCTTACTCTTTGTGATTTTTATAAATGACCTGGATGAGGAAGTGGAGGGATGAGTTAGTAAATTTGCTGAAGACACAAAAGTTGAGGGTGCTGTGGATAGTGTGGAGGACTGTCAGAGGTTACAACGGGACATTGATAGGAAGCAAAACTGGGCTGAGAAGTGGCGAATAGAGTTCAACCCAGATAAGTGTGAGGTGGTTCATTTTGGTAGGTCAAATATGATGTCAGAATATAGTATATATGGTATATCTCTTGGCAGTGTGGAGAATCAGAGGGATCTTGGGGTCCGAGTCCATAGGACACTCAAAGCTGCTGCACAGGTTGACACTGTGGTTAAGGAAGCATATGGTGCATTGGCCTTCATCAATCGTGGGATTGAGTTTAGGAGCTGAGAGGTAATGTTGCAGCTATATAGGACCCTGGTCAGACCCCACTTGGAGTACTGTGTTCAGTTCTGGTCGCCTCACTACAGGAAGGATGTGGAAATCATAGAAAGGGTGCAGAGGAGATTTACAAGGAAGTTGCCTGGATTGGGGAGCATGCCTTATGAGAATAGGTGGAGTGAACTCGGCCTTTTTTCCTTGAAGTGACGGAGGATGAGAGGTGACCTGACAGAGGTGCATAAGATGATGAGAGGTATTGATCGTGTGGATAGTCAGAGGCTTTTTCCCAGGGCTGAAATGGCTAGCATGAGAGGGCAAAGTTTTAAAGTGCTTGGAAGTAGGAACAGAGAAGGTATCAGGAGTAAGTTTTTTACGCAGAGAGTGGTGAGTGCATGGAATGGGCTGCAGGCAATGGTGGTAGAGGTGGATACGATAGGGTCTTTTAAGAGACTCTTGGACAGGTACACAGATCTCAGAAAAATAGAGGGCTATACGTAACCCTAGGTAATTTTTAAGGTAAGGACATGTTCGGCACAGCATTGTGGGCCGAAGGGCCTGTACTGTGCTGTAGGTTTTCTATTTCTCTATGTTTCTAAGTGCTGGTAAATGTGATACCAACAGATAGGTCACATGGACATGATGAGAATGAAGCTCCTCAGTTGTATGACTCCACTGTCTCAACGGCTCGTAGACACAACATTTGCTTTGGAAGGCAAACACTTTGCTTTGGAAATCCTTTCCCCATCTTACCACCTCTGTTTTCTCTCCTTACGATGTCCCTTAAAGCCAACCTTTCATTATGCCTACTCCTCTCTCTATAACGCTTCTGTGGCTTTGAATCAAAGGATTCAAAGTAGAGGATTCAAAGAATGCTCAAATTGTAATTTATTTTTATTTATTTAGAGATGCAGTGTGGAACAGGCCCTTCTGGCTCAATAAGCATAGCTGCCCAGCAACCCATCTGTTTAAAACTAGCCTAATCACAGGATCATTTACAATGACCAGCAAGGACAATTTACAGTTAACCTACTAATCAGTAGATCTTTGGACTGTGAGAGGATGCCAGAGCACCCAGAAGGAATACATGCGGTCATGGGGAGAACCTATAAAATCCTTTCAGAGGACACTGGAATTGAACTCTGAAATCCAATGCCATGAGCTGTAAAAGCATCACACCAACCCTCACACCACCAGGGCACCCAAATACAGCAGAGACTATAGAAACACAAAAGATTCTGCACGTGCTGGAAATCCAGAGCAACAGACACAAAATGCACAGCTTCCTCCACACAGAATTCCTGATGAAGGGTCTCAGCCCAAACCATCAGCAGGTTATTCTTTTCCATAGATGCTGCCTGACCTGCTGAGTTCCTTCTGCATTTTGTGTATGTTAGAGGGAATATAGAAGCAAAATTATAGGATGTGCCATTGAGTTCAAGAGAGAACAGCCAGGTATGTCAATCTTTGTTCTCTTTAATCCATGGTCTCCTGTTCCCCATTAAATTTAATTAGCAGCAAAGACCCAATATTAAATCCTGGCCTGTGTCTGTGCACAGCAGCTCTCTACAGTAATCCATTGATCTGTGAAGCTGTGGGTGAATTCTTAAGCAAAGTCTTTTGGATGTTTAAGTCACTCAGGAAATGTTTATTCAGTGATGAAAGCCCTGAGGAAATTAGCTTCCTTGAAGTCACTGAGGTGAATTGATTAAAGCTATGAAAGGAAATAACTCCCTTCCAGCACAAGTCTTCACTGAACTAAGAACTGAATACAAATAAATGCAGATTGAAAAACCAATAAATAGTGTTGTGGAGTCCAGTGAATGGGAAAGTCCTCACTGGTCGCATTAAAAATCAGCTCAAGAAGCCAGCTCCATGGTTTTAGCAAATGAGTGGTCTTGGTGGAATAAATAGGAAAATATTGGTTACGAGATCCATAATCAGAATCTGAGTCAAATAGCAGAAACGTCACAAACTTGATGTGGTAAAAATACTTGTACTCAGTGAGTTGCTTTGACCTGCTCTGCAATAGAAAGGAGAAGGGTGCAGTTTTAATATTGACTTCCAAAATTAAATGTGGGCAGCAGGGTGGAGATACGTCTCTATCAAATGATGTGTGAAGCTCTCCTTCCCTCTGCGAACCTACAAGTCACCCTTGGGTAAGGTGAAGTATTTGCTCAGGGTCAGGTGAAGCCATGGGAGCAGGTGGTGAATGGTCATATGAGCAGCTGGTGCAAATCACAAGTCCTGGTTGTGCGACCACTGGCGATAGTCAGGCAACCAATCTGAAGAGTGTTGATAATGGCTGGTGTCACCCATCTTGTAAAGACACTGCCCAGAAGAAGGCAATAGCAAACCACTTCTGTAGAAAAATTTGCCTAGAACAATCAGGGTCATGAGATAGTGATCGCCCATGTCATATGACACAGCACGGAATGATGGTAATGTTACTAATCCCAATAAAGCTCACCAACACCTCAGCTTCCTCAGAAAGTTAAAGAAATTTAGCATGTCCCCATCAGCTTACCAATTTTATATCAATACATCTTAGAAAGCATCCTGGCTGGAAGCGTAATGACTTGGTACGGAAACTGCTCTGCACATGACTGGAGATTTGTGCATTACAGAGGCAAGCCTCCCCTCTCTCTATACTTCTCACAGTCTCAGTAAAGCAGCCAGCATTCTCAAAGATCCCACCGCCCCCAGATATACCCTCTTCCTTCCTCACCCATTGTGCAGAAGATACAAAAGCCTGAAGCACGAACTGCTAGGAACCAAGGGCAGCTTCCATCCCACTGGCAAACCACTTCCGTAGACAGTTTTGCCAAGAACAATCACAGTCATGAGGCCATGATCACTTAGACATCTTCTGACACGGTGCATAACAAAGAAAAGTTAAATTGGACACTGGTTTGAAAATGAAACCACCTTAGAGTTAAGAACTGTGTTGTCTTCGTTCAGGTGCCCAGAGAGAGCAGAAGGTGTCAGACATCCTCAATCTGTGCTGTAGGAGGTTTCTGGATAGAACTATCTGACAGTGATATCTTTCTCAGTTGGTTTCAGCCCGATTGCCAAAGAATCCTTTTGGATCAGTTTACGATTACACTGGGAATAGCAGACAAAATCTGCAGGGCTACTTTGGTGCAGGTTTATGTATCACACGTACATTGAAACATACAGTGAAATGCGTCACTTTGCATTAACAACCAAGACAACCTAAAGGTGTGCTGGGGGCAAGTGTTGCACACATTCCGGCAAATGCATATAACAGCATGCCCACAATGTTCTGCAGGACAACAACCACAACAACAACAACAACAAAACAACAACAGCAAAACAAGCCTCTTTCTCATCCTCCAACTACCCACCCACTCACACATACTGAAAAGCCTCCAACCGTAGGACAGGACAGATTGTCAGGGAACATGGTAAACAGGCAAATAAATTCAACCTCTCTTTCATTCCTCACCTCACCCTTCCTCAGGCTATTCTCCAACCCCCACCCCCCATCACTCCCGCAAGTGTGGATCTTCAGAAGTTTCACTACTTTATACCCCTCCATCCCCATTATCTCCATCCATCATCTACCCCATGCACTAGCCACATCCCCTATTACTCTCTATCTCTCCACCTGACTCCTACCCACAGCATCAACCACCCTACCCTCAACCACCATATTCTCCATGCCCATTTCTCCCAAAGCATCGCTACCCCACCTATCTCCCAACCATCTCCCACCCTGCAACCTTTCAGCTCTCTGTCTCACCTAAAACCCCATCTCCCATTCTTCCATCTCTCACCCCTAACTCCCACCCATTACCACACCTTCTATCCTAACGTTTTGCACCCTTCCATCTCCTACCACCCATTTCTACCCTCCATCACCCACCACTCACCTACCACTTGCAACACGAAAAACCTCCCACCTCTCCATCTCCTAACCATTACCTCACACTTGCTATCCTTCCATCTGCCACTCCTCAATCTCTCACAATTTCCATCCCTCCATCTCCCACTGATCACCTCACACCTCCCATCCTACCATCTGCTACCCCTCAATCTCTCACTCAATAACACACTCCTCCATCTCCCACCCATCACCTCACACCTCTATCTCCCACCCAACACCTCCACCGCTCCATCTCCCATCCACCATATACCATCTCTCCATCTCCTACCATTCATCTCCCACCCACCACTTCCAACACCCATTATCTCCCACCTCCTATCCCACCACATCTCTTACTTCTCCATCTCTCACCCACCCACCCACCCACCCCTAATTCACTGTACTCTCAACAGGAAAGTGAATTTTATTTTCATCTCTAGCTCTGCTAAAAGCCTTCCTTCATTACCAAAAGTTTGTACATTCCAATTAACGAGCTGAGCTAAAGAGAACTTTGATTATTTTACTTCAAAATGTTCCTGTTTGACATCAGCTGCTGAATTTCTGCCCAGACGGGAAGACAACATTTATTTTAAAAGGAATTCCAGAAAGGCAGGGTAATAATCTTCAAAAATCATTGGATTAAGATGTGGGATTTCCTTCCCCATTGCCAGTTTAGTTTGCTGGATGCACCCAGTCAATGATGTAAACTTAAGAGCAATGGGGATTAGTGCACAGAACAAGTTCAGAAGGTACGTGGAATGTGAGGCTATTTGCTCTTCAGGGCTCTTCCACCATGAGTAAGGCTGTGAACTCAGGTCCGGATTCAGATTTAGATTTGTTTATCACAAGAACATCAAAATAAAATGGAATGTGTCCTTTCCATTAACAACCGACACACCGAAGGACGTACTGGGGGCAGCTAGTATCAGAATTTAAGATGAAGATAAGATTTAAAGCTTAGCTTTATTTGTCACATGTATATTAAAACATACAGTGAAGTGTGTTGTTTGTGTCAACAACCAACACTGTACGAGGATGTGCTGGGGGCAGCCCTTGTGTGTGGTAACACAGCAGGCTCACGACTCACTAACTCTAACCGCACATCTTCGAATGTTGGAGGAAACTGGAGTAACAGGAGGAAATCCAAGTGGTTAAGCTCAAACTCCTTACACACAATGCCGAAAATTAGGGTGTCATGGTAGCATAGCAGTTAACACAATGTTATGACAACTTGTGGCATCAGAGTTTGAAGTTCAATTCAGGCATCCTCTGGCATTCCCTGTGAGGAGTTTGTACGTGGGCTTCCTCCTGGTGGCCCAGCTCCTCCCACAGTGCAAGACATTCTGGTCAAATAGTCCTGTGACTAGACTAGGTTTAAGTAGCTAGGGTGCTACATGGTGCATCACATTGGGCCGGGAGGGCAGCTTACATATGATATTTCTAAATAAGTTTTAAAAATTAATAAATAAATTGAACCCTGTATGCTGATCACTTTGTAAAGCAATGCATCAACCGCTAATCTACCCTGCCACCCTCCGGACAATTGTACCTGGCCTCTCAACTCGATACTGACCACTAAGACTCCTTTACATTAATCTCGTGCTAATCACATTTTACTCTTTCTCCACTCCCATCAATTCCACTGAGCGGCACACACTAGGCCACTAGAGCCAGTATACAGTGGTCAATTCGGCTACCAACCAGACATCACAACCAGAGTCTGATTGAGTTTATTATCACTGATATATGTTGTGGAATTTGTTGTTTAGCATCAGCTGTAGAGTGTAATACATAAAATATACTATACATTACAAAAAGATATGTAAAAATAAACAAGTAGTACCAAAAGAGAGCAAAAATAGTGAGGTAGTGTTAATGGGTTCATGGACCATTCGGGAATCTGATGGTGGAGGTGTGTGTGTGAGCCTTTAGGCTCCTGATGGTAGCAATGAGCAGAGGCCATGTCCTGGATGGTGAGGGTCTTTAATGACAGATGCTGCCTTCTTGAAGCGTCACCTTTTGAAGATGTCCTCAGACCTGGGGAGATGAGTGCCGACGTGGAGTGGGCTGAGTTTACATCCTAGAAACCTGGGAGGTAACTGGACCACCTGGAAAAAGTCCACATGACCACGGGGAGAATGCGCAAACTCCACTGAGACAACACTGGAGACCAGGGTTGAAAATAGGTCGCTGGACCTGTAAGGCCACACCTTTACCAGATGCATCACTGTGCTTCTAATCTCTCAGTACTGATGACTACCAGGTGGGGGAACTGTGAGGCTTTGATAATATTGCATAATCTGGTCAGAAAGTTCATAAAAATATTAAACTGCATTAACAAAAAATCCAAATGTGCCAGCTGTCCAGACTGTGGGATTCTTTGCAACTCCTACGAGTCCCCAAGACCGATCTGACTCCTTTCAAGGAGTGACCCATGACATCACCATGCCATTACCAGCAATACCAATCATAGAACACTACAGCACAGTAAAAGCCCTTTGGCCTATGATTATTCTGCTGCTTTATAACATATTCAAAGATCAGTTTAACTCTTCCCTCTTGCATAGCCCTCCATTTTTTTGTATTATCCATGTACCTATTCTCTTAAATGCCCCTACTGCATCTGCCTCTATTTACAAACACCACTTCCCCACCCCACCCCCAGCAGGGAATTCCATGCACCCACCACTCTCCATGCAAAGAACTTGCCTCTGATATACCCCCTCTATACTTTCCTCCAGTCATCTTAAAATTATGCCCTCTGGTATAAGCCACCCTGGGAAAAACTCTCTGGCTGTCCACTCGATCTGTGCCTTTAATCATCTTGTGTGGCCTCTGTCGGTCGTGGGTACTGCGCCTCTGGTAGTCACTGTTCGACGCTATAAAGCGAAGTTGGAGTGGCCTCTCCAGGGCGCAAGCCAGGGCAGAGTGGATATGGAGATCCGTCTGTTGCCCATGCATGGAGTTGGACTTGGTTGTCAGAGGCTGTTTGAGACACACACCATGAAGAGCATTTGTTTAGCAGTGGGAGCTCGTCCCAATACCACCCTTCAGCTATGGCTACCCTTGGAACCATCATCTTGTACACATCAATCAAGTCACCTCTCATTCTCCCTCACTCCAAAGAGAAAGGACCTAACTCACTCAATCTATCTTCAAGACAGCTTCACACACAAAATGCTGGTGGAACGCAGCAGGCCAGGCAGCATCTATAGGCAGAAGTACAGTCGATGTTTCGGGCCGAAACCCTTCGTCAGGACTAACTGAAAGAAGAGATAGTAAGAGATTTGAAAGGGGGAGGGGGAGGGGGAGATCCAAAATGATAGAAGACCGGAGAGGGAGGGATGAAGCTAAGAGCTGGAAAGTTGATTGGCAAAAGGGATACAGAGCTGGAGAAGGGAGAGGATCATGGGCCGGGAGGCTTAGGGAGAAAGAAAGGGGGAGGGGAGCACCAGAGGAAGATGGAGAGCAGGCAAGGAGTGATTGTGAGAGGGACGGAGAGAGAATAAAGGGGGGAAAATAATAAAGAAAGAAAGGAAGGAAGGAAGGGGTAAGAAGGGGAGGAGGGGCATTAATGGAAGTTAGAGAAATCAAGGTTCATGCCATTAGGTTGGAGGCTACCCTGACGGAATATAAGGTGTTGTTTCTCCAACCTGAGTGTGGCTTCATCTTGACAGTAGAGGAGGCCACGGATTGACATATCAGAATGGGAATGAGAGGTGGAATTAAAATGTGTGGCCACTCGGAGTTCCTGGGAGTTCAAGACAGCTTCCTGGTAATTCCCTTCTGTACCCTCTCTAAAACTTCCACATCCTTCCCATAGCGAGGTGACCAGAACCAAACACAATATTCCAAGTGTTGTCTAACCAAGGTTTGAGAGCACTGAAATGTTAACCAGTAGCTTTTGAACTCAATCTCCTGACTCTGGGTGAGTGGGAACAAGTGGGGTGTCATTCAGGGGGACTAGGAATCAATGACATCACAATATCCATTTCAGCTTTGACATTTTGAAGTTTTGAAGGAGGCAGACATAAAGAGTTCCCTATTTCAGCTTTAATGTCTTTCTGTTATCATTCTCGAATACTCTAGTGATGAGTTAAGCTTCACTCAAACTGGCCCAGAAAGGCTGGGTTGAGGGATGTGAAGCAGAGGCTGCAGCAACAAAAGAAGTAGTAGCAGGATTAGGTGATTTAGCCCTTTGCTCTGCCATTCATACTGCACACTGCATGCAAACAGGCCCTTTGGCCCGACTAGTCCATGCTAACCAAGATGTCCTATCTGTCCACATTTGACCCACATCATCAAAAACTTTCCTATTCAAGTATCTTGTAATTGTGTTACGGATTCAGCAACAATAAATATATGAGTGAGGCAGGGTTTTTATAACAAATAAAACATTTATTAAACACTGAAAAACAAACCCCCAAAAGTAAACAAACCACTCACGTAACCGGAAATCAGCTGCTGTGCAGCAGCTTAAACAGTTCTTAAAGGAATAAAGCTTAAACAGTTCTTAAAGCGATGTTGCAAAAAACAATTCTTCAAAGTAGTACTGCAAAAGTTCAAAATGCTTCCAGTCCATTAAAGGAGAGACTTTTTAGATGATTTAAATTCTCTTTCCCGTCGTGTTGTTGCGGTTCCCAGTCGAACTATACTTCTCCCACGGAGAATTTACGAAGATGAAAATGAAACGGCTTAAAGGCACTGACCTTTCCTTGACAAAACTGTACCCAAACCCCTTCTGCTATTTCGCAGGGATTAACATAGGGACAGCCAACGAATTCCTTCCGAATGAGGATCAAACAAGGTTGAACCTGTTTCCCCGTCGAAATCGACTTTCCTCGATCTTTTAGCTCCCGAACTCCGATCTTCACTCTCCACTGATTTTTAACTGGCAGTATTATAAAGAAACTGCCGGCAATGACCTTTTAAACTTTAGGCATTAATTAAAACTCCATCTTTCAAACAAACTGTGTCATAATATTGGACCACGCAGTGGCATGGAGTCAAAATGGCAAATCCAGCCACGAACTGCCCCTCCTCACAGGGAGGGGTCCTCCTTTTATACCCTGTAAAAAAAACCTGTCACATGACCTCTACTGGCAGGAAAATGATGTCACTCCACCATCACAAGAACACTACCTTAAGTCCAGTATAGCTTCAACACCACTGTCACGTGACAAGTACAAAATACCCACGGGTACGTAACAATTGTTGTTAACATACCTGGCTCAGCAACTTCCTATGACAGCTCATTCCAGATATCACCTTTGAAGTGAAAAAATTGCCCCTTAAGATCATAGTAAACCACCTTGCTTTCAGCTCAAACATGTACCTTTCAGTTCCTGATACCCCAACCCTGAGGAAAAGTTATATTGCAGCATCATGGTTAATGTAACGCTGGAACATTAATTCTCTCTGCTGTCTAAGTGTTGTTTTGGGGCTTTTCCAGAATTTGTTATTTTCTACTTCAGATTTGTAGTTTCTGAATTACTTTAGTTTGTGAGGCATAACTACCAATGCACTGGTGCTCCTCACCCCTCCAATCTGCTCCTCCTGGATTTCTGAGCATTAGTACCAAGAAATTGCTATTGTCTGCCCATCTCATTTATTCAGGGGATCAACTTCTGCCGGCTTGGCTATCTTTTCTCCTGAACCAAAAAGCCATTGAACTATTAAGAATCATAGAGTCATACAACAGGGAAGTACAGTACTGTGCAAAAGTCTTCAGCTCATATATATAGCCAAGGTGCTTAAGACTTTTGCACAGTAGTGTAGTAATTTTAGGTACTGCTTCCACAAAAAAAACAAAATTCATGACATATGTGAGTGATGATAAACCTGATTCTATTGTGGACCGAGAGTGGGAAGGGGACAGGGAGAGGGGCATCATGGTTGGGAAAAGGGGAAGGAAAGTGGAAAGTGGAAAGCGGCCAGTGAGTGAGTGGGCCAATGAAGGAGTGGAGATTTGAGGCTTTGACTCGAGAGATTCCGGCAGTTTTGACAGTTGGACTGTGCAATCAAGTCAATCAAGATTTGAATAGCTCAGCAGAAAGCCATTGATTAGACAATCAAGATTTGAATATCTCAGGCTCAGCAGAAAGCAGCTAATTGAGCAATCGAGGTCAGGTGACCAAGCAGTTTGAAAAGCTCAAACAAATAAATAGAGGGTTAACTCAAGCGGAGCGGCCAGTGAGTGAGTGGGCCAGTGAAGGAGTGGAGATTTGAGGCTTTGACTCAAGAGGCTTTGACGAGAAGAGGCGGAGGATGAGCTTGTTCCCAATTAGTCTTTACAATGACTCCTGAGACGGTGATGTGCCTCTCCTGTGAGATGTGGCAGTCTTGGGGGAACTCCCCTCTCCCGCAGAGTCACATCTGCCAGAAGTGCATGCGGCTGGCCGATCTGGAAGACCGTGTGAGGAATCTGGAGCAGCAGCTGGATGACCTTCGACTCATAAGGGAGAATGAGGCAGTCATAGATGAGAGCTACAGGGAGGAAGTCACACCTAGGCTGCCGGAAGCAGGTCGTTGGGTGACAGTCCGAGGGGGGAAAGCGAAGGAGAGTAGACAGGTAGTGCAGAGCACCCCTGTAGCCATTCCCCTGAATAATAAGTATACCATCCTGGATACTGTTGGTGGGGACAACTGACCAGGTGTGAGGCAGGGCCTCTGTCACTGAGTCTGACCCTATAATGCAGAAGGATGGGATGGAGAAGAGGAGAGCTGTCGTCATTGGAGACTCTATAGTCAGGGGAGCAGACAGGAGATTTTGTGGACGTAAGAAGGAAACCCGCAAGGAGGTGTAAAGGATTGTCGAAGATTGCAGAGAGACATTGATAGGATGCAGAAGTGGGCTGAGAAGTGGCAGATGGAGTTCAACCCGGAGAAGTGTGAGTTGGTACACTTTGGAAGGACAAACTCCAAGACAGAGTATAAAGTAAATGGCAGGATACCTGGTAGTGTGGAGGAGCAGAGGGATCTGGGGGTACATGTCCACAGATCCCTGAAAGTTGCCTCACAGGTAGATAGGGTAGTTAAGAAAGCTTATGGGGTGTTAGCTTTCATAAGTCGAGGGATAGAGTTTAAGAAACGCGATGTAATGATGCAGCTCTATAAAACTCTAGTTAGGTCACATTTGGAGTACTGTGTCCGGTTCTGGTCGCCTCACTATAGGAAGGATGTGGAAGCATTGGAAAAGGTACAGAGGAGATTTACCAGGATGCTGCCTAGTTTAGAGAGTATGCATTATGATCAGAGATTAAGGGTGCTAGGGCTTTACTCTTTGGAGAGAAGGAGGATGAGAGGAGACATGATAGAGGTGTACAAGATATTAAGAGGAATAGACAGAGTGGACAGCCAGCGCCTCTTCCCTAGGGCACCACTGCTCAGTACAAGAGGACATGGCTTTAAGGTAAGGGGAGGGAAGTTCAAGGGGGATATTAGAGGAAGGTTTTTCACTCAGAGAGTGGTTGGTGCATGGAATGCACTGCCTGAGTCAGTGGTGGAGGCAGATACACTAGTGAAGTTTAAGAGACTACAGGACAGGTATATGGAGGAATTTAAGGTAGGGGGTTATATGGGAGGCAGGGTTTGAGGGTCAGCACAACATTGTGGGCCGAAGGGCCTGTACTGTTCTATGTAAAAGTGGAGGGAGCAAGAAGCACCAGAGACATTCTGTAATGATCAATAAACCAATTGTTTGGAATCAGAAGACCATGCCTGGTGTCTCATGGAGTTTGGGTGTCTGTAGACAAGCCACCTCCCCCGGGTCTGCCACTCTCTGCCACCTGTCCCACACCCCTCCCACGGCACTCCACTCTCACCATTCCCAACATCCTTCACTCCCTCCAGATTTACAAGCTTGCTCTGCACTCCATGTTGACAAATACAGTACTGTAGATTCTTCGGCACAAATTAGCTATTCTGAGCTCATTCCATTTGCCTACATTTGGGCCACGCCCCTCTAATTCTTTTCTGTCCATGAATCTATTTAAATGTCTTAAGTATTGTAACATGCCCATTTACTACTTCTTCTGGCAACTTATTTCACAAACACACCACTCTTATCATGAAAATGCTGCCCATCAGCTCATCTTTAAATCTTTCTCTTCACACCTTAAACTGATGTCCTCTGATTTTAGCCTCCCCTGCCCTGGGACAAAGACAGTGAACAATCATCTTATCTCTGCCCCTCATGATTTTATAAACCTCTTTAATGTCTCTCCTCAGCCTCCTCACTGCTGGTAAACAATCCCAGCACATCTTCTCTCTCCTTATAACTCCAGCCATCCAGTTAAATATGGATTACAGATTGGCCAGACTGAGTGATAAGGCCAACTTTCCTTCTGTGAAGCATATTAATGATCCTGAGAGTTTTATGTGACAGTCTATCCATTTTACAATTACCAATAGTAAGTTAGTTTTTTTTTAAAAAGTGTTCCAGGTTTAATTAACTACTGAATTTAATTCCTCTGCATCCCATAGTGATATTTGAATTTACATCACCAATGCAATTATCCAGCCAGTTAAAAAATTCATCCCGTCATTTAACTATTGTGTCACCTTCCTCAGTCTTTTTGCTCTCAGAACACAAGGCTGATCAAATCAATGGCAAACAAAAATGAGCGGTTTCTGTTGTTCTCTTGCTCACATGGGTGTTCTACACCCAGGGTGGAAACTCAGATGATCTTGTCAGCACTTGGAACAGTTCACATGGGGAATGTCGGTAAAAGGTTCTGGCCTTCTTATTATAAGTCTATAAGACATAGGAGTAGAATTAGGCCATTTGGCACTTTGAGTCTGCTCCACCATTTGATCATGGCTGATCCATTTCCCTCTCAACTCCAGTCTCCAGCCTTCTCCCCGTATCTCCCATGCCCTGACCAATCACGAATCTATCAAATCTCTGCCTTAAATATACATAAAGACTGTAGCAGCAGCTTCCACTGACTCACCACCCTCTGCCTAAAGAAAGTCTTTCTCACCTCCATCCTAAAAGGATGTCCCTCTGTTCTCAGCTTGTGCCCTCTGGTCCTAGACTCCACCACCATAGGAAACATACTCCCCACATCCACTTTATTAAAGCAACACATACAAAGTGCTGGAGGAACTTTCAAAGTGCTGAAAGGTCAGCTGTACTCTATTTCTAGATGCTGCCTGGCCTGCTGAGTTCTTCCTGCATTTTGTGTGTGTTGCTCGGATTTCCAGCACCTGCAGATTTTCACTTGTTTGTCACTTTATTAAGGCCTTTCAATATTCAATATGTTTCAATGAGATCCCCCTTCATTCTTCTAAATTCCAGCGAGTACAGGCCCAGAGCCACCAAATGCTCCTCATATGATAAGCCTTTCATTTCCGGAATAATCTTGTGAACCTCCTTTGAACCTTCTCCAATATCAGCACATTCTTTCTAAGATAAGGGGCCAAAACTGCTCACAATACTCCAAGTGAGGCCTCATCAGTGCTTTTAAAGCCTCAGCGTTACATCCTTGCTTTTATATTCTATTGCTCTCGAAATGAACGCTAACATTGCATTTGCCTTCCTCACCACCGACTCAACCTGCAAGTTAACTTTCAGGGAATCCTGCACAAGGACTAAGTCCATTTACACTTCAGATGTTTGAACTTCCTCTCCATTTAGAAAATTGGCTATGCTTTAATTTCTTCTAGCAAAGTACATGACCATACATTTCCTGTCGTGTATTTGATATTTCAAATAATATTTTAGTTAGCTTATATATATATATATATAGGTTGATTAAGCATTCTTATTCGTTTAAATAAAATTTTGGTTATATGTAAAAATACATTAATTACATATGTCATTACACTACCAGATAATACATGTGTATCTCGCTTAAACTAAACTAGAGGTTTCAGCCATATTTTTGGACTCCCGTCGTCATTTAAATTAATTTATTGTTTTGAAGTTACAAAGCATAGCACTTCCCGACACTATTCCATCTGCCACTTTTTTGCCCATTCTCTTAAACTGTCTAAGCCCTTCTGCAGCCTCTTTGCTCCCTCAACACAATATATCCCTCCATCTATTTTCATATTGTCTGCAAACTTGGCCACAAAGCCATTAGTTCTGTCATCCAAATCATTGACATACAACACAAAAAGAAGAGGTCCAAATACAGGCCCCTGTGGAACGCCACCAGTCACCAGTAGCCAATCAGAAAAGGCTCCCTTTATTCCCACGCCTTGCCTCCTGCCAATCAGCCACTGCTTTATCCATGCTAGAATCTTTCCTGTAATACCATGGTATGCAGTCTCATGTGTGGCACCTTGTGAAAGTCCTTCTGAGAATCCAAATAAACAACATTCACTGATTCACCTTTGTCTATCCTGCTTGGATTTTCCTCAAAGAATTCCAACAGATTTGTCTGGCAAAATTTTCCCTTGAGGGAACCATGCTGACTATGGCCTATTTTATCATGTGCCTTCAAGTACCCTGAAGCATCAGCCTTAACAATCAACTCCAACACTTTCCAGCCGCTGAAGTAAGGCCAACTGGCCTATAATTTCCTTCTGCCTTCCTCCCTTCTTGCAATCTTTTCAATCTTCCAGAACCATTCCAGAATTTAGTGATTTTCAAACGATCATTATAATTCCTCAGCTACCTCTTTCAGAACCCAGGGATGCAGTCCCTCTGGGCCAGGTGACTTATTGGATCTACCTTCAGACCGTCCAGCTACCCAAGCACCTTCTCCCTAGTAATAGCGATTGTACTCACAACTGACCCCTGAAACTCTTGAACTTCCTGCATTCTGCTAGCGTCTACCACAGTGAAGAATGAAGCAAAATACTTATTCTGTACGTTGGCCATTTCCTTGTACCCCATATTTATCTCTCCAGCATCGTTTACCAGTGGTCCAATATCTATTCTCACCATGGCTTTCATTATTACTATCTGAAAGAGAAAAGTCTGTCTGATATTCAAAGATCAAAGATTAGCTTCATTTGTTATAGTATTGCACAAAAGTAGTCAGGGTACCTAAGACTTTAGCACAGTGATTTTATGTTTTGCACTGTACTATTGCCACAAAAAAACAAAGAAACAAATTTCATGACATACGTAAATGATGATAAACCTGATTCTGATGTGGGTCTCTCTTGTGGACTGACAGTGGGAATGGGGCAGGGAGAGGGGAGTCATGTTTGGGGAAAAGGAGAAGGGGAGGAGTGGGAAACACCGGAGAGACGTTCTGTAATGACCAATAGACCAATTGTTTGGAATCAAATGATCTTGCCTGGTGTCTCAGGGCTGGGTGTGTCTGCACCCACACCAACCACACAGCCCCTGCCCCGGCACTTGTTCTCTGCCTCCTATCCCAGATCTCTACCCTTGTCCACCCTCCACACTCCAACCTTGCCAATTTCAACATCCATTTCTCCCAATAGATTTACAAATTCGTACTGATGAATGACAATAAACAATCTTGATTCTTGAATGTACATCAAAACATTAAATACACAATGAATTATTCCATTTGTGTCAATGACCAACACAGTCTGAGGATGTGCTGAGAGTAATCCGCAAGTGTCACAAGCTTCTGATGTCAACGTAGCAAGCTCACAACTTATTCTCCTTAACTCATATGTCTTTGGAAAGTGGGAGGAAACCAGCACACCTGAAAGGACCCCATGGGATCTCAGGGAGAATATACAAGCTCCTTACAGACTGCAGCTCGAATTGAAGCCCGATCGTGACTGCTGGCACTAGAGAATATTTTGATAGCTGCTACGCTACCAGATGCCTTTCACTAGAGGTGCCCCATGTAAATGACAAGAAACCACTGCTGTAAGAGAAATGTAACGTTTTAATGCTGCACTGTCTGTGACCTCAGGGATTCCTGAAAAGCCTTAAATCCCATAAAGTTTATAAAAATAAATTCAGTGCTCTTTACCACTTTCAGAATCAGAATCGGGTTTAATATCATTGACATACATAGTGAAAGCTGTTGCTTTACGGCAGCAGTACAGCGCAATATATTAAAAAACCTATTAATTATATTAAGAAATATATATATAAAATATAAAGTAAATATACTCAGTTTATTAGGTGCACCTGTAAACCAGCTCATTAATGCAAATATCAAATCATGTGGCAGCAACTCAATGGATAAAAGCATGCAAGCATGGTCAAGAGATTTAGTTGTTGTTCAAACCAAACAAGAGAATTGGAAAGAAATCTGATCTAAGTGACACTGACCGTTGAATGATTGCTGGTGCCAAACAGTGTGGTTGGAATATCTCAGAAATTGTTGATCTCCTGGGATTTTCACACACAAGTTTACAGAGAGTGGTGTGAAAACAATTAAAAAAAAATCCAGTGATCAACAGTTCTGTGAACGAAAATGCTTTGTTAATGAGAGAGGTCAGAGGAGAACGGCCGGACTGGTTCAAGCTGACAGAAAAGCGACAGTAACTCGAATAGCTACGTATTACAACAGTGGTGTCTAGAAGAGCATCTCTGAATGCACAACACGTTGAACCTTGACGTGCATGGGCTCCAACAGCAAAAGACCACACAGTGGCCGCCTTATTAAATCCAGTTGGGACTGAGTGTACATAAAAAAATAAATTAAGTAAGTTGTGCAAAAGAGAGAAAAGGCAAAGGCTATTAGATATTGGCATAAACACCAGCCTTGTCAGTGAAAGCAGCATCCCGTAAATTCTACATAAAAACATGTCTATTTTAGACAAAGCAATCCCAATCATAATCTTCAGTGTAAGATATTTGCTGTGTTTCCATATATCCTCTTTCCAGTCACCTGGATTCTATCTGCTGTGGTTTATATCCCTCTCCACACTTATACAGTAGTTGTGGTTGTTTCTTTTTCAGACTTTGCGTGGGTCTGTCTTGGCTCTTACACATTCCTTATAAATGCTTGGTTAAGTAATACTGCCTCGCAGCATAAACCTCTTTCTGTGTCAAAGTAAGATTAGATGTTACATGAGCCAAACAGCTCATCACATCACATTACATTTTACGCTCCTGTTTTTGGAAGTGAATTAGAACATAGAACATTCCAGCACACTACAGACCCTTCAGCCCATGATGTTGTGCCAACCATTTAACCTACTTTAAGATCAATCTAACCCTTCACTCCTACATAGCCTGACATTTTTTGATCATTGATATGCATATCTTAAATGCCCATATTGCATTAGTCTCTACCACCACCCCTATTCCACACATGCACACCGCTCTGTAAAAAATTTAACTCTAACCTCCTCCCTATACTTTCCTCCAAACACCTTAAGATTATGTCCCCTCATACTAGTCATTTCTGTTTTGGGGGAAAAAGTCTCTGGCTGTCCACTCTATCTATGTCTCTTATCATTTTGTACACCTCTATCAAAGCACCTTTCATCCACCTGTGCTCCAAAAGGAAAAGCCCAAGCTCGCTCACCCTATCCTCATAAGACAATTGATGCCAATTAATAGCACTCGGATAACACGAGACAATATCCGAGCCAATGTCGCGAGAATCCTCTCAATTTTCTAACTCTAATAGAAATGGAAATGTTAATAGAAGTTGGTGTTGGTGGGGTGGGCAAAACACTAACATTGGACTCTATCACATAAGTGCAAATACAGCATCACCTCTACTTCCTCTGGAGTTTACGAAGATTCTGCATGACATCTAAAACATCGACAAACTTCTATGGACATGTGGTGGAGAGTATATTGGCTGCATTACAACCTAGTATGGAAATACCAATGCCCTGGAATGGAAAATCCTACAAAAGTAGTGGATACGTCCCAGTCCATCATGGGTAGAACCCTTCCCACCATTGAGCACATCTACCTGTCATGGGAAGTTGCATCCATCATCAGGGACTCACATCACTCAGGACATGCTGTCTTCTCACTGCTGCCATCAGGAAGAAGGTACAGGAGTCTCAAGACTCACACCACCTGGTTCCAGAACAGTCATCCCTCAGTCATCAAGCTCTTGAACCAAAGGGGATAGCTTCAATCAACTTCACTTACCCCGTCATTGAAATGTTCCCACAACCAATAGACTCACTTCGTGGACTCTTTATCTCTTGCTCTTGATATTTATTGCTTATTTATTAATGTTATTAATTCTTTACTTTGGGATTTTCACAGTTTGTTGTCTTTTGCACTATAGTTAAAGGCTCAATCAATGCGTAGTCCTTCATTGATTCTGGTATGACTATTATTCTTTGGATTTATTAAGAATGCTCAGAAGAAAAAATGAATCCCTGGGTTGTATATGGTGACATAGATGTACTTTGATAATAAGTTTACTTTGAATTTTGAGCTTTGAACTTCATCGGTTCCAATGTTGGTTTACACAATTAGCTTTTTCCCACAGGATGAATTCAAACACCTAGCAACATATAACCATATAACAATACAGCATGGAAACAGGCCATCTCAGCCCTTCTAGTCCATGCTGAACGCTTACTCTCACCTAGTCCCACTGACCAGCACTCAGCCCATAACCCTCCATTCCTTTCCTGTCCATATAACTACCCAATTTTACTTTAAATGACAATATCCAACCTGCCTCTACCACTTCTACTGGAAGCTCGTTCCACACAGCTACCACTCTCCGAGTAAAGAAGTTCCCCCTCGTGTTACCCCTAAACTTTTTCCCCCAACTCTCAACTCATGTCCTGTTGTTTGAATCTCCCCTACTCTCAATGGAAAAAGCCTATCCACGTCAACTCTATCTATCCCCCAAGAGAAATGACTAACCTCTTTTTACAGAAGCATCACAGCTCGGTATGACAACTTATCTGCCCAAGACCGTAAAAAAATTGCTAAAAGCTGTGGATGCAGTGCAGTCCATTACTCAAACCAGCCTCCCCTCCATTGTCTCTGTCTACACACTCACCAATACTAAATTTACTTCTTCACTCAAAGATTTGCCAGTGGAAGTAGTGGATGCAGTTTCAATTTCAACATTTAAGAAAAGTTTGGATAAGTACATGGATAGGAGGAGTGTGGAGGACTGTGGTCCAGGTGCAGGTTGAAGGAACCAGGCAGAATAATAGTTCAGCATGGAGTAGGTGGGTCAAAGGGCCTTGCTTTCATGCTATGGACCTCTAGGACTCTCTGACACTACACTTCCCGCTACCACAGGAAACAGCCAGCATAATCATGGATCCATCCCACCATGGTCATTCTCTCTTCTCCCACCTCCCATCAGGCACGAGATATCAAAGATGGAGTACAAGCACCACCAGGCCAAGGACAGTTTCTATTCTGTTATTACAAGATCACTGAATGAACTTGGAACATAGAAACATAGAGCATACAAAATCTACAGCACATCACAGGCCCTTCGGCCCACAATGTTGTGCCAACCATGTAACCTAGTCTAGAAGCTGTCTAGAATTACTGTACTGCATAGCCCTCTATTTTTGTAAGCTTCACGCACCTATCTAAGAGTCTCTTAAAAGGTTCTGTTTTATCCACCTCTACTGCCTTCGCTGGCAGTGTATTCCATGCATCCACCACTCTCTGTGTGAAAAACTTACCTCTGACATCCCCTCTGTACCTACCTCCAAGCACCTTAAAGTATGTAAACACAAAGTGCACTGCAGATGCTGGGGTCAAAGCAACACCTACAACAAGCTGGAGGAACTCAGCAGGTGGGACAGCATCTGGAAACGAGCAGTCAACTTGACGTGACGAAGTTCTGATGAAGGGTCTCGGCCCAAAATGTTGACTGCTCATTTCCATGGATGCTGTCCGACCTGCTGAGCTCCTCCAGCTTGTTGTAAGTATTACCTTAAACTATGCTCCTTTTTATTAGCTATTTCCGCTCTGAGAAAAAGCCTTTGGCTATCTCATCATCTTGTACGCTTCTATCAGGTCACCTTTCGTCCTCAGTCATTCCAAGAAGATAAGACCAAGTTCACTCAACCTATTCTCATAAGGCACGCTCTCCAATCCAGACTTCTCATAGATTTATAATTTCTTAATTTACCTCATCATGGCCATTGCAATTTATCTGTCTAATTGCTCTGATTTTCTCTGTAACACTATATCCTGTGTTGTCTTTCCTTTCAGTACTACCTCAGTGTATGGAAGGATCTGTCTGAGTGGTATGCAACCAAAAGCTTTTTACAATATAAAGATTATTAAGATAAAGATCAGCTTTGTTTGTCTTGTATACCTTGAAACATCAAAACATACAGTGAAATGCATCATTAGTGCCAAAAACCAGCACAGTCCGAGGATGTGATGGTGCCAGCCCAAAACTGTCGCCGTGCTTTTGGCACCAACAGAGGATGCCCACAACTTACTAACCCTAACCCATTCAGGTGCATTTTCGGAATGTGAGAGGAAACTGGATCACCTGGAAGAAACACACCTGCCCATATCCCTCCATCTTCCTTACATCTGTGTACCTGTCCAAATGTATTTGCCTCTACCACCAGACCAGGCAGCGCATTCCAGACATCCACCACTCTTTGACCCTCACATCCCCCTTGAACCTACCCTACCTCAACTTGAATGCATGCTCTCCGGTATTAGATATTTCAATCTGGGAAACAAATACTCCCTGTCAATTCTATCTATGCCTCTCATAGCCTTAAACCTCTTTCAGATCTCCCCTCAGCCCCTGCCGCTCCAGAGGAAATAGCCCAAGATTATCTGGCCACACATGATAACACATTCCCTCTAAACTAGGCAGCATCCTGGTAAACCTCTTCTGCACCCTCTCCAAAGCCTTCACTGAGGCATGCAAGCTTCCAAACCATGACAAGGTTATAGTCCTCTTGGAGGAGTGGATAAGTAATTTGGTTAGTAAATCTATATACCTGAAATAACAATCTGGAGATCCGAGTTCAAATCCCACAAGCGCTGTGGAATTTAAGTTCTGAAACTTGGGACCTGTGTTTATTTGTTTATTTATTTGTTTGTTGAGATTTAACGTGGAAAAGGCCTTCTGGCTCAAAGAGCTGCATGGTCCAGCAACCCGCAATTTAACCCTATCCTATTCACAGGACAATTTACAAAGACCAAATAACCTACCAACCGGTATGTCTTTTGACTGTGGGAGGAAACCAGAACACCCAAAGGAAATGCAGGCAGTCACAGGGAAAAAATGCAAACTCCTTAAAGAGAGTGGTGGGAAATAAACCCAGGTTGCTGATACTGTAAAGCTTTGAGCTAACCATTATGCTACCCTGTTAGCCTGAGTAGTGATAATGTAATTGATGTAAAAACCCATCTGATTCACATTAGGACATTAATGCCATTCAGAGAAGGTAAATTTGCCATGCTTCCTCTGTCTGATGTGTATATGATTCCAACAACTATCTGTTAGGTCTCCCATTTGTACATGGCCTCGTTAAGGGCAATCAAGGATGGAGAATGAATCTTAACTTTGCAATGATGTCCAGATGCTGACAAATGAACGGAAGGCAGTACCTCATGAGAGAAAAACCTTAAATGCTGACAACGCCTGCATAGATACTTGAGTGAAGGACCAGAGTGGAAATCAAAATACCGCAGATACAGGAAATCTGAAATAAAACATAAAGTGTTGGACGAAGAAGAGAGAATGTCCAACATGGGATGAGTTTTTGATTATGTTGGCTGCTTCACTCAGGCAGCAACAGGTATAGACAGAATCCATGGAGGGGAGTCTATTTTTCATGATGTGTTGATGTGAGGATTGATCAGGACATGCCAAATTTCTTCAGCCTCCTGAGGAGATAGAGGTGCCAGTGTGGAACTGAGGAACTGAGATCAGCTATGATCTTTTTGACTTGTGGAGCAGGCTCTTGGGGATAAATGGTTATTTCTTCCTCCTATTCTTTATTGTCTTTTAATCTTAAAACCTAATATTGGTTATCAAATACCAGCCAATATAAAGCTTTACTGAAAATAACTCACCATCACTCTTAGCTGTCAGGCTTTCTATATTACAATTTTCTGGCACATCAGGGTGGACAAATCCCCAGGGTCTGACAAGGTGTTCTCTTTGACTCTGTGGGAGGCAAGTGCAGAAATTACAAGAGCCATAGCAGAGATGTTTAAATCATTGTTAGCAACAGGAGAGATACCAGAGGATTGGAGGATAGCCAATGTTGTTCCATTGTTTAAGAAAGGTTCTAAGAACACATCAAGAAATTATAGGTCCGTGAGCCTGACATCACATCACTATTGAGAAAGTTATAGGAAGGCATTGCAAGAGACTGGATATGTGAATATTTGGATAGAGAGGGATTGATTAGAGATAGTCAATGTGGCTTTTTTTGTGGTAGTTCATGGTCAAAGGTTTAAAGGTACAGTTTAATGTCAGAGAAATGTATACAATGTACATCCTGAAATGCTTTTTCTTCAACCGTCCACGAAAACAGAGGAGTGCCCCAAAGAATGAATGACAGTTAAATGTTAGAACCCCAAAGTCACCTCCAGTTGCCCCCTTCTGCACATAAGCGGCAGAGAGCAACAATCCCTCCTCCCCCCACCAGCAAAAAAGATCAAGCATTGGCACCGCCACCGAGCATTCAAGCATGAGCAAAGCAACAGCAAAGAAACAGACCTGCAGTTACCTCAACGGCTTCGCGTTTCACCCGGTATTCGACATAACGCAGGTTCTCTCGCCCCCCCCTAATAAGGGAGAAAGAGGTGTCTCCATTTTCCCAGCGAGTGGGGAGACATAACAAACAACTCGCTGGTTTAAGATGTTAAAAGTCCGTTACATCGCTTTTTTCAAGCTCTGTTCCTGAAGCTCGCAAAGATCCCGTGTCTCCAGGCACACAGCAGATATTTTGACTCCCCCGATGATACACAAGTCTCCTGTCATGACACCGACCTTTGACTTGCCCGTCTTCAGAGCCCCGAGATCCTCAGCTTACAAATTCAAGCCAGACTCTTTGGCTGAGCCTTTGGCGTGCCGAACAACGGCCAGTTATGGAACCCTGCGAGCCGGTCCCATGTCGTCAGTGTGTAATTCCAGGTCAGGGTCTTCAAAAGAACAAGATGGAAATAGAGCTGTTTCCGAAGATGCAAGCAAAGGAGTCGCTGTTTGGTGCCAATAACCCTCCTGAGCTCCGCCCTCTAACCAATCAAGATTGTCTAACCAACCTTCTAGAGATTGTCGAGGATGTTACTAAGAAAGATGATGAAGGCATGGGGATGGATGTTGTCTACATGGACTTTAGCAAGGCATTTGATAAGGTCCCGCATTGGTCAAGAAAGTTCAGTCACTTAGCATTCAAGATGAGGTAGTAAATTGGATTAGATACTAGCTTTGTGGGAGAAGCCAGAGAGTAGTGGCAAATGGTTGCTTCTCTGACCAGAGGCCTGTGACTATTGGAGTGCCATAGGGATTGGTGCTGGGTCCATTGTTGTTTGTCATCTATATCAACAGTCTGGGTGATAACCTGGTTAACTGGATCAACAAATTTGTGGACAACACCAAGATTGGGGGGTGTAATGGACAGCACAAGAGGCTTGCAGGGGGATCTGGATTAGCTGGGAAAATGGGCTGAAAAATGGCATATGGAATTTAATGCAGACAAGTGCAATGTGTTGCACTTTGGGAGGACCCACCAAGGTAGACCTTACACAGTGGTCATTAGGGCACTGAGGAACGAGGTAGAACAAACAAATCTAGGAATACAGGTACATAATTCATTGAAACTGCCATCACAGTTAGATAGGGTCGTAAAGAAAGCTTCTGGTACATTAGCCTTCATAGATCAAAATACTGAGTACCGGAGTTGGGATGTTATGTTGAAGTGGTAAAAGACACTGGAGAGGCCTAATTTGGAGTATTGTGTGCAATTATGGTTAACCACCTTCAGAAAAGATTTAAATAAATTTGAAAGAGTACAGAGAAAGTTTACAGGGATGATGCCGAGACTGGGGGACCTGAGTTACAAGGAAAGGTTGGATAGGATAGAAGTTTATTCCCTAGAACATAGAAAATTGAAGGGAGATTTAATAGAGGTATACAATGTTATGAGGGGTATAGACAGGGTAAATGCAAGCACTGAGGTTGGGTGGGACTACAACTAAAGGTGATGGGTTAAGGGTGAAAGGTGAAATGTTTAAGGGAAAGAGGAGGGGAAACTTCTTCATTCAGAGAGTGGTGAGAGTGTGGTATGTGCTGCCTGCGCAAGTGGTGGATGCGATTTCGATTTCAACATTCAAAAAATATTTGGAGAGGTACACGGATAGGAGGGGTATGGAGGGCTGTGGTCCGGATGCAGGTCAATGGGGCTAAGCAGTTTAAATGGTTCAGCATAGAATGGATGGGCTGAAGGGTCAGTTTACATGCTGTAGTTTTCTATGACTCTGACCATGGTGTTGCTTGAAATTAACCAAATTGCTTCACACATCAGCTGCTGTGAACACATTCATCATGCTTTAAGTACCTGCTTACGCACCTTAACCACTGTTAGTCTGGGCAGACTTCCATGCTGCTTTAGTGTTGCTTGGGATTTTTACACCTCCCCAGCGATGGTTTGAAAGCCTGCATTCAATGTGGAGATCAAGCAACTGTCGAGGTTTTAATTCTATAATGGCAGCAAATCTTCTGTTTATTCCTGGCCTAGTGTCAGGATTGCTGAGGGATGAGGTAATCATGTGAACCCCCTTCCCCACCTACCTCCCTGACATGCTTCGTTGACACACACCTCACTGGCTAAACTTCTGTCACAATATTGCTGCTGGGTGTTTTCTTACGATGAGAAAGAGTTTATACTTTTGCCATGACAGGTTCTGATTTATTTTTATTTACACACTTGAATTGCTCACAGGTGTGAACGGGAGAGAAATAGGAGTGTTTTTATATCAGCCACCCAGTATTGCTACTCTAGCAGAGGTACAGCTCAGGTATTGTATTCAAGATTTAAATTTATTTATCACATTTACGACAGAAACACGGTGAAGTACATTGTTTGTGTTAACACCCGAGGATGTGTTGGGGGCAGCCCATAAGTGAGGCCACAATGCTCATCAGCCAACACAAAACACAACAAGCAACAAAACAACAGCAGCAAAACAACTCACCACCCACCACTCTAACCCTAGCACTGGCCGTATTCTTTTGTCTCCAGATTCCAGTGGACTTGGACTCTCTGGCATTGGGCTCTCGACCACCCCAGCAGAATCATGGGGATTCCCAGACTCGGGGCTCTGGCCAACGGGCCTCAGCTTTCAGACATCTGATTTAACCCTTGGGCCTTGATCCTCATTATGACATTTTCAATACAAATTCAAAATGACCTGGGTTTGTAATTCAAATATCTGCATGGTTCGTCCAGGTTAATAACACAATATGACTTCACCTTCATCTTACACAACTTGAATTATTCATAGAGTCATAGAAAAGTACAGCACGGAAACAGGACCATTGTTCCACCTAGTCCATGCCGAACCATTAAAGCTGAGTACTCCCATTAACCTGCACTAGGACTGTTGTCCTCCATATCCCAACCATCCATGTATATATCCAAACATCATTTAAACATTGAAATCCAGCTTGCATGCACCACTTGTGCAGACAGCTTGTTCCACACTCTCACTACCCTCAGAATGAAGAGGTTTCCCCTCATGTGCCCCTAAACTTTTCACCTTTCATCCTTAACCCATGACCTTTAGTTGTAGTCCCACCCAACCTCAGTGGAAAAAGCCTGCTTGAATTTACCCCATCTATACCCAGCACAATTTTGTATACCTCTATCAAATATCCCCTCAGTCTTCTACATTCTAAGGAATAAAGTCCCAACTTGTTCAATCGTTCCTTATAACTCATGTCTTCCAAATCCAACAACATTCCAGGTAAATTTTCTTTATAATAGTAGTTTCTTATTTACTAGTAGTTTTCTTGTAAATTGTCACCTCAGTACACTACTAGCTCAATGTATTGAATTGATCTGTATGAATGGTATTCAAGACTAATTTTTCACTGGATTTCAGTAAATGTGACAATAATAACCCAAAATTAACCACTTTAGTTGTCGTAATCAAGCATAAGTGTCTCACTATTTCAGAGTCTGGATTGAAATAGTCTGATTGGTCTGGATTGGTAACTGACCAACACAGTGCACAACTCAATAGATCCTACAGCAACACACAAAAAGGGGGCAACCTGGTTGAGTAATGGGTAGGGTAATATTTTACAGCGCCAGTAATCACAATTGGGGTTCAGTTACCACCACTGTTTGTAAGGAGTTTGTATGTTCTCCCTGTGACCCAGTGGGATTCTTCCCATAATCCAAAGGTGTACAGTTAATATTATGTTTTGTAACTCTGAAACATTATACTACTTCAACAGAAGATGCAGGAGTTCAGAATCAGGTTCAATATCAGAGACATATGTCGTGAAATTTGTTAACTTTGCGGCAGCGGTACAATGCAATTCATAACAGTAGAGACTGAAAAGAAAATAACTGTGAATTATATAGAAACACAGAAAACCTACAGCACAATGCAGGCCCTTCGGCCCACAATACTGTGCTGAACATGTTCTACTTAAAAAATTACCTAGTGTTACTTCTCCGTGGATTGTCACCTTGTCATGGTGGAGAAGCTTGTGTGGTCCTGAGATCCCGAGAGCGATGCCGTTTGGAGCTATGCTCCTGGTAGGGCCACCCATGGCGGAAAGGTCGAGGGTGAGGACCCTGACAAAGAACAATCCAACCAAGACCTCAACGGTGAAACAGGCGGATGAAGTTACTTCAAACTCAATGACTGTGAAGGCGGATGAAGGCTGCAACAAATCCATCAGCTCTAATCATCATGGTTTCCACGCCATTGGAATCGGTTGGTTGATTTGTGAAGTATCGTGTGCTTCTTGGAGTGTAACATGAAGTACACGTTAAACAAATACACGCACAGACATCTTCACTCTGTGATAGATCAACAGAACGAAGACCATCATCCTCGAGCTCACCACAACACAGAACTGATTCCACAACTTACAAACTCACCTTCAAGGATTCAACAGTTCATTTTCTCAGTATTATTTATTACTTAATAATTTATTACTTTTTGGGGGTTTTTTGTATTTACATAATTTGCCTTCTTTTATACAGGTTGTTTGTCAGTCTTTGTTCATATAAAGTTTTCATAAATTCTATTATATTTCTTTATTTTCCTGTAAATGTCTACAAGAAAATGGATCTCAAGAAGTATGCAGTAACAAAAACATTCTTTGATAATAAATTTACTTTGAACTTTGACTTTCACTTTGACAATAGAGAATAGACAGTAGGTGCAGGAGTAGGCCATTCGGCCCTTCTAGCTAGCACCGCCATTCATTGTGATCATAGCTGATCATACACAATCAGTACCCTGTTCCTGCCGTCTCCCCATATCCCTTGACCCCGCTATCTACAAGAGCTCTATCTAACTCTCTCTTGAATGCATCCAGAGACTTGGCCTCCACTGCCTTCTGGGGCAGAGCCTTCCACATATCCACCACTCGCTGGGTGAAAAAATTTTTCCGCATCTCTATTCTAAATGGCCTACCCCTTATTCTTAAACTGTGGCCTCTAGTTCTGGACTCACCCATCAGCGGGAACATGCTTCCTGCTTCCAGTGTGTCCAATCCCTTAATAATCTTATATGTTTCAATCAGATCCCCTCTCATCCTTCTAAATTCCAGTGTATACAAGCCCAGTTCATCCAATCTTTCAACATATGACAGTCCCGCCATTCCGGGAATTAACCTTGTGAACCTACACTGCACTCCCTCAATAGCAAGAATGTCCTTCCTCAAATTTGGAGACCAAAACTGCACACAATACTCCAGGTGGGATCTCATCAGGGCCCTGTACAGCTGCAGAAGGACCTCTTTACTCCTATACTCAATTCCTCTTGTTATAAAAGCCAGCATGCCATTAGCTTTCTTCACTGCCTGCTGTACCTGCATGCTTGCTTTCATTGACTGATGTACAAGAACACCTAGATCTCGTTGTACTTCCCCTTTTCCTAACTTGACTCCATTTAGATAGTAATCTGCCTTCCTGTTCTTGCCACCAAAGTGGATAACCTCACATTTATTCACATTAAACTGCATCTGCCATACATTTGCCCACTCACCCAGCCTGTCCAAGTCACCCTGCATTCTCATAACATCCTCCTGACATTTCACACTGCCACCCAGCTTTGTGTCATCAGCAAATTTGCTAATGTTACTTTTAATCCCTTCATCTAAATCATTAATGTATATTGTAAACAGCTGCGGTCCCAGCACCGAACCTTGCGGTACCCCACTGGTCACAGCCTGCCATTCCGAAAGGGACCCGTTAATCACTACTCTTTGTTTCCTGTCAGCCAGCCAATTTTCAATCCATGTCAGTACTCTGCCCCCAATACCATGTGCCCTAATTTTTCCCACTAATCTCCTATGTGGGACTTTATCAAAAGCTTTCTGGAAGTCCAGGTACACTACATCCACTGGCTCTCCCTTGTCCATTTTCATAGTTACATCCTCAAAAAACTCCAGAAGATTAGTCAAGCATGATTTTCCCTTCATAAATCCATGCTGACTCAGACTGATCCTTCTACTGCTATCCAAATGTGTCGTAATTTCCTCTTTTATAATTGACTCCAGCATCTTTCCCACCACTGACGTCAGGCTAACCGGTCTATAATTCCCTGTTTTCTCTCTCCCTTCTTTCTTGAAAAGTGGGACAACATGAGTCACCCTCCAATCAGCAGGAACTGTTCCTGAATCTATAGAACATTGGAAAATGATTACCAATGCGTCCACGATTTCTAGAGCCACCTCTTTAAGTACCCTGGGATGCAGACCATCAGGTCCCGGGGACTTATCAGCCTTCAGACTCAACAGTCTATCCAACACCATTTCTTGCCTAATATAAATTTCCTTCAGTTCATCCTTTACCCTAGTTCCTTTGGCCACTATTACATCTGGGAGATTGTTTGTGCCTTCCCAAGTGAAGATAGATCCAAAGTACCTGTTCAACTCATCTGCCATTTCCTTGTTCCCCATAATAAATTCATCCGTTTCTGTCTTCAATGGCCCAATTTTGGTCTTAACTAATTTTTTGCTATTCACATACCTAAAGAAGCTTTTACTATCCTCCTTTATATTCTTGGCTAGTTTACCTTCGTACCTCATTTTTTCTTGGCGTATTGCTTTTTTTGTTATCTACTGTTGCTCTTTAAAAGCTTCCCAGTCCTCCGGTTTCCCGCTCATCTTTGCTATATTATACTTCTTCTCTTTTATTTTTATACTGCCCTTTACTTCCCTCGTCAGCCACGGCCGCCCCTTACACCCCTTAGGATCTTTCTTCCTCTTTGGAATGAACCGATCCTGCACCTTCTGCATTATTCCCAGAAGTACCTGCCATTTTTGTTCCACTGTCTTCCCTGCTAGGGTATTGTTCCATTTAACTTTGGCCAGCTCCTCCCTCATAGCTCCATAGTTCCCTTTGTTCAACTATAATACTGACACATCGGATTTTCCTTTCTCCTTCTCAAATTGTAGGTTAAAACATATCATATTATGGTCACTACCTCCTAATGGTTCCTTTACCTCGAGGTCCCTGATCAAATCCGGTTCATTGCACAACACTAAATCTAGAATTGCCTTCTCCCTGGTAGGCTCCAGTACAAGCTGTTCTAAGAATCCATCTCGGAGGCACTCCACAAACTCCCTTTCTTGGGGTCCAGTACCATTCTGATTCTCCCAGTCTACCTGCATGTTGAAATCCCCCATGAAAACTCCATCATTATCTTTGCAACATGCCAATTTTAACTCTTCATTCAACTTACACCCTACATCCAGACTGCTGTTTGGGGGGCCTGTAGATCACTCCCATTAGGGTCTTTCTACCCTTAGAATTTCTCAGTTCTATCCATACTGACTCTACATCCCCTGATTCTATGTCCCCCCTCGCAAGGGACTGAATATCATTCCTCACCAACAGAGCCACCCCACCCCCTCTGCCAGTCAGTCTGTCCTTTCGATAAGATGTATATCCTTGAATATTCATTTCCCAGGCCCTGTCCGCTTGAAGCCATGTCTCAGTTATTCCCACAACATCGTACTTGCCAATTTCCAACTGAGCCTCAAGCTCATCTACTTTATTCCTTATACTTCATGCATTCATATATAATACTTTTAATTTGGTACTCCCCTCTCCTTCCGTATCAATTCCTATTTCACTTGGCCATACTGTATGATCTCTTCTTGAGCTTTCTACTCCATTGATTCTGTTGTCCTTTTTAACTTTTCCTATTTTCACTTTCCCTTTAACTCCATCCTCATATTTTCAGTTCATCCCCTTCCCCCCCACTACTTAGTTTAAACACATCTGTGTTGCAGTGGCAAACCTGTCTGCCAGAATGCTGGTCTCCCGCCTATTAAGGTGCAACCCCTCCCTTTTGTACAATTCATCCCTACCCCAAAACAGATCCCAGTGGTCCAAGAATGTAAATTCCTGCTTCCTGCACCAGTTCCTCAGCCACAAATTCAGATCCATTATCTCCCTGTTCCTGCCCTCTTCAGCACGAGGAACTGGAAGCAAACCAGAGATAACCACCCTGGAAGTCCTGCTTTTCAGCCTTCTTCCGAGTTCTCTGAAGTTCTGCTGCAGAATGTCCTTCCTCTTCTTCCCGATGTCATTTGTGCTGACATGCACTACCACTTCCGGCTGTTCACCTTCACCCTTGAGGATTCCCTGCAATTGGTCCGTGGTGTCCTGGATCCTAGCACCAGGGAGGCAACACACCATCCTTAAATCTCGCCTGTTGCCGCAGAAACCCCTTTCCATATTTCTTACTATGGAGTCCCCTTCTACCACGGCTCTTCCTGATGTCTGACTCCTCGGCTCTGCTTCTGCACCAATTTTCGGCTCGCAGACCTGTCCGCCTCTCAGACTGGCAGTATCTTCTGTCCTGACAGCTTCCAGGAGGGTGAACCTGCTTACGAGAGGTACATCCCCTGGGGTCTCCTGTACTTCAAGCATCCTTTCCTTCCTCATCGTCGCCCCCTTTCTCTCTTCCAGTATCCTCGTTGTAACAACCTCACTGTAGGTCCTGTCCAGAAAACCCTCGTTTTCACGGATAAACCTGAAGTCATCCAGTTCTTTCTTCAGTGTTGCAACATGCTCCTTCAGAAGCTGAACCTGGACACACTTTCCACAGCTGTAGCAGCCGGGGGCACCATCACCGTCCCTGACCTCCCACATCATGCACGTAGTACACTGAATCAGCTTAGTGGTCATGTCTTCACCCTGTCCAATTGTGCCTGGTGTAGTCTCCTCCCTCAGCCTCCTCGCCAAAGACTCTCGAGCCAAAGACTGGCACTTTTCACACCAGGCACTTCCCTCAACCAGGTGTCAAATTAAAGTTTGACAACTTTAATTCTAACATCAATCCCTTCCCATTTTCCAGTGTTTGTGGTTTCATTTCCTTCATCAGTTTGCAGTGCTTGGAACTGAATTTTTTAAATAACCTAGACACTGGGTATCAGTTTTCACAGCTCATTTGACTTGTCACATTAATCCTGGTAAGCATCTTACCCATGCTGTTTCTAACTCTTTGCCAGCTTGTACTCTTTTGATGCCACAAAGCCCAGAAGTGTGCCTAGCTTTCAGAAAATGATTTTGAGGCTCTCCATTGGATGGGGTTTACCATGGATGTTGCGGCCTAACTGTCTGCATGATACGTAAGCCCAACCAACTGGTTTTAAGGCACCTTTGGCCTTTCTTGTCAGTAGATACAGTTCTACTAGGCTTAGTAGCTAGCCACATGTGAAGGCCAGGAACTGGACTTTGTTGTCAGAGGTTATTTGTGATGCGCATCATTCGGAGCATCCAATAGATAGTGGGCGCTTATCCCTGCTACTTCCCCCAGCTTAAGGATCCAAACATGGTATAAACCCGCCTCCTAAGCTGCCTGCTGCTTCCGATTGCACTCTCTATGAGTGACGTACGGTTCCGTGCATGGTCTCTGTTACCTCCCCATTGCAATCCAGTCAGCTGCCATTGCCCTATCTAGGGAGTGATAGAGAAAATACACTCAGAGGCCACTTTATCAGGTACACCAGTAACCTGACCGTTAGTGCAAATATCTGATCAGCTATCGAGTAGCAGCAACTCAAAGCATAAAAGCATGCAGACATGGTCAAGAGGATCAGTTGCCGCACAAATTGAGGAAGAGATGTTACCTCAGTGACTTTGTCCATGGAACAATTGTTGGGGCCAGGTGGAGTGGCTTGAAAATCTCAGAAACTGCTGATCTTCACGCACAGCGGTCTCTAGAGCGAAAAACAAAAAAATATCATCCAGTGAGTGGCGGTTCTGTGGGTAAAAATGCCTTTTAATAGCAGGTCAGAGAAGACTGGCCGGACTGGTTCAAGCAGACAGGAAGGTGACAGTAACTCACATAACTGTGTGCTAAAACGGTGGTGTGCAGGAGAGCATCTCTGAACTCACAACACATCGAAACTTGATGGGCTACAGCAACAGAAGTCTGTGAACATACACTCAATAGCTACTTTATTAGGTACAGGAGATACCTAATAAAGTGGACACTGACTGTACCTCCCACCCAGACAGTTATCATAAAAATCCTAACTGAATCCTCCCAACATATCCATACGTGCAAATTGCCCGGCAAGTGAAAACGGCCAATAGTCCGGGATGGGAAACCAAGACAAGTTTTACATCCACTTACTTAATTACTGTCTGTTACGTTGGTGATGTTGAGAGCAGCAGTGAAGATCCTCCACCTCTGCCCGTCCCTTCGTGTTAGTGGTGGCAGGGCCTCCTTCACTGAGCCAGTATCCTCCTCACAGTTTCCACTGCTGCCAGCCGTGCATGTCCTGGGTGGGAGAGTCAGGAATACCGTTGCATGCAGAGGTAGAAGGATTCTCCATTGCTGTTTCTTTGACAGTTTTGTTTGAACTGTCATGGGGATGCTTCGCCCTGATCTGAACCCCCGAACATGGAGGACGGGTGGACCACTCTTAGTCTGGCCTCTACCTTTCTACCTGTTTGACACGGTGACTCTACCAAGAGCCAAAGCATAAAGCCCTGACTCCAGCCAGCATATCTCTCTGGGTCACTGAGGCACACAAACCTCCAAACTACAACAACGTTGTGGTCTTCTTGGAGGTTTACATCCTCAATTCGCAGGAATACCGACGCAGTTGCTACATTGCAGTCAGTGCTTCTAATGCCTACGGAATTATGTTAAGAATCCTTCCTGAAATAAAACCAATCCATTTCATTCTGGAGACCAGCAGTATCACCACAGAAAAGGCTGGTGAATCCACAGGAATGTAATAAGGAATAACGCTAACAAACACACACAAAGATGTGTCAGGATAATGTAGGGGTTAGCGCGACGTTATCACAGATCGGGATGTTGGAGATCAGAGCTCAATTCTGACACCTTCTGTAAGGAGTTTGTACATTCTCCCCCTGATAGCAAGGGTTTCCTCCTGGTGCACCAGTTTCCTCCCACAGTCCGAAGATGTACAGTTAGCAGGTTAATTGGTCATTGTAAATTGTCCTGTCATTAGGCTTGTGTTAAATTGCTGGACTGCTGGGTGGTGCAGCTCGTTGGACCTGAAGGGTCTGTTCCACGTGAATCCCTAAATAATGCTGGAAGAACTCAGCAGGTCAGGCAGCATCTATGGAGGAGTAAGCGGTCGGCTCAAGCCATGACCCTTCATCGGGACTGGAAAGGAAGCAGGAAGAAGCCGGAATATGAAAGTTGGGGGAAAGGAAAGAGTATAAGCTGACAAGCTGTCTTTCTGTTGTGTTTAACTCTAACTGTCTCCAACCTGATGGCATGATCATCGATTTCTCTAATCTCTGTTAATTTCTCCCTCCTCCCTACTTCTCTTTTTTGTAATTCTCTAATCTAGTTCCCTTTTCGCACCCTTCTCTTCTCTTCTCTCACCCATCACCTCCCTCTGGTGCCCTTCCCTCTCTTCCATGGTCATGGTTCTCTGCAAATAGATTCTTTCTTCAGCTCTTTACCTGTTTCACTATCCCCTCCCAGCTTTTCACTTCATCCTCCCTTCTCCCACCGACTCAACGTCCCCCTCACCCGGTGTCAATGATCACCTGCCAGCTTGCCCTGCGTTATTCTGCAGAGCATCGTGGGAATGCTAGGTCAGTGCCAAATACTTGTGGACTGCCACCAGCACGTCAACAATTCAAAACATTAAATTACATTTATTATCAAAGTATGTATACAGTATACAACCCTGAGATTCATCTTCCCCACAGACAGCCACCGAACAAAGAAACCCATTCAAAGCAAACATCAAACACCCAACACGCAAAAAAACTGCACAAACTGCAAACAAAAGTGAGAAATACAAAACATGAAACTTCAAACCACAGAGTCATTGAAGCAGTCGAAGAATATTCATTTCAGTTCAGTTCAGCTGAAATTAGCATGTGTTGACTGCAGGCCACAGAGCCTGTCCGCCTCATTCAAAATTGCACAAAATAGCAATGAAAAGAGGAGTGACCAGGAAGCAGAAACACATCATAACATGAACTGCAGAGTCCAACCACTGACCACATCAATTAAACCTTGCCCAAAACCCTACACTCCGGCACCTTCCTCCAGCAGCATCGAGCAGGAGGAGAGAGAGACCAGTCAAGCACAGGCACCTTCTTCCGGGAGCAGCAAGCAACTCCTTGGGTGTGTTGGATGCAGCATTTCACTGTATGTTTCAACGCACATGTGATAAATGAATCTGAATCTGTCTGACACTGGACTAACCAATGTGGATCAATAAACACGATGCTCGAGGAATGATGTTGAGACTCTTCATCTGCACAGACAAGTGGAGGGGAGGTATCAGGTCTAGAGAGGTGAAAGGAAGAGCCAGTGGGCAATAGTTGGATCCAGGTGAGGAAGGGTGGTAGGTTGGTAGAGGATGGAAGAGTGGAAATACTGACAGAGGGTAGGAGGTGAGAGGTGGAGGCAACAAAGACTGTGGATGAGTGGATCTGACAGGAGACAATAGTGGACCATGGAACCAAGTGAGAGAGGTAGGGAGAGCAGATGGGAACAGTAGAGGAAGGATTACTAATAACTGAACATAGAGCATAGAACACTACAACACAGTCCAAGCCCTTCAGCCCACGGTGTTGTGCCAACCATTTAACCTACTCCAAGATCAATTGAACCCTTCCCTCCTACATGACCTCCATTTTTCTATCATCCATGTGCCTATCTACAAGTTTCGTAAATGCCCTTAATGTATCTGACTCTACCACCACCCCTGGGAGCGCATTCCATGCACTCATCGGTCTCTGTGTACCAAATTTACCTTTGACATCCCCCCTTGTACTTTCTTACAATCACCCCCAGTATTGGCCATTTTTGTACTGGGAATATGTCTCTGACTATCCACTCGATCTATTCCTCTTATTAGCTTGTACATCCATTCATGTCACCTCTATCCTCCTCCGCTCCAGAGAGAAAAGCCCCAGCTTGTTCAACCTTTCATCATAAGTCACATATAACTGTTTCCTTAATTCAGGACGGACTCCCTCAGTGACATCCACAACCCAGGGTCAAACAGAGAAATAAAAACATGGAGTGGGGGTGGAATTGTCAAACATTTCAGAAAACACAACAGCTTTGAAAGTGAAAGAGATCTTTTTGTCACTACTGATGTGAAGGAATTTTCTGATAGAAGAAACAGAAAGTGCTTGTATTTCTTTAGTGTTACATAGCCAGTTTTGATGTGACTGTGGAGAAACCCCATAAAAAGCAGAGAACCAGCCCTTCAGCCCACAAAATTGTCCTGAGTCAATTACGTGAATAATCAAATGGCCAACTAAACTAATCCCCTCTACCTACACAATGTTCTTATCCTTTAATTTCCCTCACATTCATGTGCCTATCTAAACACCTCTTAAAAGCCTCTAATGTATCTGCCTCTCTCACCATTCCAGGCAGCCACCCGTCTTTGTGTAAAAAAACTTGCCTCTCACATCTCCTTTGAATTTACCCCTTCTCACTGTAAATGCATGCGTGCATAAAAAATGAACAATTCCAGCAGGTGCAACAATATACTGTATGCCATACCGATGACGGGCAATAATTCTTACTTTCAGGCTGTTATTTCTTTAAGGATCATATTACATGACTAACTGCTTACAGTTGGAACAATGTTTAGAGAAAGTCCCAGAAAGAAGCCCTTTAATAAAATGGGCACCTTGCCTGGTGTTCTTGCTGTTTCTTTCTTCTCCCTTTTCCCGTCGGCGACAAGATGCAAACGCCTGAAAGCACATACCACCAAGTTCAAGGACAGCTTTGACCCTGTTGTTATAAGATTATTGAACAGTCCTGGTCCAATAAGATGGACTCTCATCCTTACAATCTATCTCGTTATGGCCTTTTATCGTAGGATCTGCCTACAGTGCATTTTCTCTGTCACTGTAACACTTTATTCTGCATGGATGAGCTCGAGACAAATAGCATCTTAACATATTAACAAGACAAAGGAGATGGTTATTGACTTCAGGAAGATTTGCATCACTGATGTCTCTCCTCACATCAGTGGTTCAGCAGTAGAAGCTATGAGCAGTTTCACATTCCTGGAAGTGCGTATCTCGCGCAACCTCTCATGGTCCCAGAATGCATCCTACAGAGTCAGGAAAGATCACCAACACCTCTACTTTCTGACAGGGCTGAAGAGAGCTGCACAATGCACATCAATACTCACATCACTCTACAGGTGGACAGTAGAGAGCATCTTTATACTGTAAGCCGCACCACAGCTGGGTACGGAAATTGCACTGCGGCAGACAGGAAGGCTCTACAACAGGTAGTCAAAACTGTCCTGTGCATCACTAGCGCCAACCTACCAGCCATCAAGGACATATACACAGAAAAGTGCTGGAAAAAGGCAGCAATATTATAAGGATCCCACCCACCCTGCTAATGGACTGTTTGCCCCACTCCCATAAGCATCAGGGAAGAGGCTATGAAGCATCCGCACCAGGACCAACAGACTCAAAAACATTTATTTCTCTCAAGCTATCAGGCTGATCAACACTTCCACCACCAAGCAACAGGTGATCAACATGGCAGACCTTCAACTTCCTTAGGAGTTTGCGAAGATTCACCTGTCATCTAAAACTTTGACGAACTTCTATAGATGTGTCCTGGAGAGTATATTGACTGGTTACAATAAAGCATGGTATTGAATTATCAATATTCTTGGATGTCTAATCCTACAAAAAATAGTGGATATGGCCCAGAACACCAAGGATAATGCCCTCCCCAGCACTGAGCGCTCTTCAGCTGTGTCCTGAATCCTGGCTCACTGCTAAGACCATGTGCATTGAGCCATCCATGGAGGGAGTTACAGGAGCATCTGAACCCACATCTCCAGGTTCAGGAACTGTTATTACCCCTCAACTATAGGTTCTTGAACCAGAGCAAATAACTTTTGTGGTGACTTCTACTTTACAAAAAGACCACTCGACAACTTGATGGCCAAAAGAGCATCTTTATCTGGGACGGCAAATGATATTTACAATACAGAGGCTTCCAGGTACCTCGTGCGGCCTGGGTGGAGGAACTATATACAATGCACGCTGGGAGTAGAAAGAGCGGAAGTAAAAACCCCGCCAACCCCGGATCCCGCCTCTTGCTACCAACAGCTCCCTGATTAGTATTAAATTACTTTTAATAATACATTACAACAACTTTGCTCACAGAAATGTTCCCACAATCTATGGATTCACTTTCAAGGGCTCTTCATCTTGTTCTCAATATTTATTCATAAGTTATTTATTATTGATATTATTTTTTTTGTATTTGTAGTTTGTTGTTTTTTGCATATTGGTTGTTTGTCTGTCCTGTTGTGAGCAGTTTTTAATAGATTCTATTGTGTTTCTTGGGATTACAGTGTATGCTCACAAGGAAGCAAATCTCAGGGTTGTATATGGTGACATTTATGTGCTTTTATGATAAATTCACTCTGAACTTTGAGCTTTAACCCACCCTACCACACTTCTAACCACCACTACTTTATCATTTATTGTCTGTCACCATACTCCTGTGTAATGAAATGATTTGTATGAATAGTATGTAAAACAAAGTTTTTTTTACTGTACCTGGTATGTGTAACAATAATAAACCAATTTCAAAGTTCAAATTTCAAATTATGTTTATTATCAAAGTATACAACCTTGAGATGCGTCTCCTTCCAAAAATAGAAACCCAATAGAATGCATTAAAAAAATCCACAACCAATGTGCAAAAAAAAGAACAAATGATACAAACAAGGAAGTGGATTCACAGCCATGAAGCCAGTCATCACTGCAGCTGGTTCAGGAGCCCATTAGTTGCAGGCCACAGCCTCAGTTCAGTGTGGAAATGAGTTAACCTCACCAAGCAGCCAGCTGAACACCCCTCACCTCAGGCCCCTACACCCTAAACTTTTTAATCTGGCCTGGTGCTTCAATCTGACAAACATCGGCTTGTTCCTTGCTCCCATACCCAGGCCCTGCTGCTCTTGATTAAACCTTTCCCAATCTCATTTTGAAAGAGCATGCAGGATGGACACAGCTCTAGAAAAGACTTCTAACAATGCAGAAGGATTTTGACCAGCACAGCAAGATTCAAGATTGTGTATTGTCACGCTTCAGTACACAAGTGTAAAGGAGAATGAATTGATTGCAGCATATAAAACATATAAAGTATAAAGAACACAATAAAAACAATGAATATAAGTACAAACGTACATAAAGTTAACTTATATAGCAACAACTTCACTGAGGCCGGATATTGTCCTTTCTTCAGTGTCCTCGAAGCAGGTTGTCATCATCAAGTTGACAGTTCCCTGGGAGGACCGCATTGAGGAGGCAAATGAGTGGAAGCGGGCCAGGTACAAGGTGCCGGAGGCAAGGATGGAAGGCTCGCTGTGAGCCCATCGAAGTAGGGTGCAGGGGTTTGTCGGCCACTCACTCTGCAGAGTCTACACCCTACTTGGCATTACTGGGGCTGGCAAGAGGAAAGCGATCAGGACCATCGCAGTGACTGCTGACAGAGCCTCCTGATGACCATGGATCAGGAGGGGTGATCCGTGCGCCAATGCTGCTGGGACACAAGCTGGAGTCTGATCAACCCTGGCTGGGTTGCCTGGGCGAGGATGTATCATGTTAAAAGGCCCGAAACACCCGACAACCTCAGAATCACAGTATTGTGCAAAAGTCTTAGGTGTGTGTATATATATATATATATAGAGAGAGAGAGAGAGAGAGACACACACACACTTAGGCACACATATGCCTAAGACTTTTGCACAATACGGTGATTCTGAGATACTTCCTATGGATGAACTGGGACATATACATGTATATATAGCTGGGATGCATAAGACTTTTGCACAGTGTTGTACTTGTCAAAGTGAAGTGGAGAGTGAACTTGTAATTCCATCAGGAGCAAAGGATATTGGGAATGGCGAGAGTAGAGCAACTCTGGGGGTGTGGGACAGGTGGCAGAGAAGGAGGGCCAGGGGTGGGGGGGGGGGGGCGGTATGGGTGCAGACACAGCCAGCCCTGAGACAATAGGCAAGGTCATTTGATTCCGAACTGGTTTATTGATCATTACAGAATGTCTCTCTGGTGCTTCCCACTTCCGCCCCTCTCCCTTCCCCTTTTCCAAAACTTGATTCCCCTCTCCCTGCCCCCTTCCCACTCTCAGTCCACAGTAGAGACTCATATCGGAATCAGGTTTATCATCACTCAATCACTCATGTGCCATGAATTTCTTTTTGAAAGTTACTACAGCACTGTGGAAAAATCTTAGGCACTCTGATTATGTGTATATGTCTAAGACTTTTGCACAGTAATGTACATAGACTGATTGTATGTACATTAGTGACACCAGGCACAGGAGCACCCATACAGAAGGTGACTCTGACAGAAAATGATAAATTAGTGGTGATGGGGTGAGTGGTGACATCGATGTGGGTTAGTGGATGGTGGCATTAATCAGACAGACGGCTTGGGGGAAGTAACTATTTTTGAGTCTGGGTGGTCAAAACCAGTTGCTTCCTCCAAGCAAGTTAATGTAGAATCAAAGTCTGGATCAGCAGTATGAGAATTGTTGGAAACTCCAACATTGTGAGGTTCTGGCGAGCACCAGCAATGCAAGTAACAGTTCTAGTGGGAAAAAACTTGGTTTCATTGCCATGTGAATGACTCAGCTCAAGCCTGTCGGCTTAGGAAGTGGTTAAGCAAGTGGGCAAGGTTGGCAAATGAAGTGCTCTGCGGGAAAGTGTGAGGTTATCCACTATGCAAGGATGAAAAAGTGAACAATCATTTCAATAAAGTGAGGCAATAAAATGAGGAAAACTGGAAAACTCAAAGGCTTAGCTTCAATAGAAGGAACAGTCCACTTACTACAGAGAAAGATAGAGAGAGAACTCTGCACACCGCTATACCACACTCACATTCTCACTGCGGATATAGAGCTGGAAGGGAGAGCATGAGGTTCAAGGCCACGCAAAGCACTGGAGGAACTCAGTAAGTCAGACAGAATTTATGAAGGGAAGTAGATAGTGGACATTTCCGGATGAAGTCGCTCATCTAGACTGGAAGTAAAACAGCCGCTGTTTCAAATTGAGACCCTTCATCTGTTGTCTACGTTCCTGTGTTGCTCTTACGAGCAAGTTTTTAATTAAACGTAACACACACAAAATGCTGGAGGAACTCAGCCCATCAGGCACCATCTATGGAAAAGAGTGAACAATTGAAGCTTCCTTCCTCTCCCCCTCCTTTTAAATCAGGTATCTTCCCACCACTCCCCCTTCCCCTCTGTTCTGAAGAAGGGTCTCGGTCTGAAACATTGACTGTTTACTCTTTTTCATAGCTGCAGCCTGACCTGCTGAGTTCCTTCTGCTTTTTGTGTACGTTGCTTTGGATTTCCAGAATTTGCAGATTTTCTTGTGTTTGTAAGTTTTTAATCAGAATCAGAATCAGGTTTGATATCGCTGGCATATGTCGTGAAATTCGTTGGCTCTTCAGTAGCAGTACATGAAATAAATCGTAGTAGAAAAAAAACTGAATTACAGTACGTGTATATAAATATTAAGTAGCTAAATTAAATATGTACTGCAAAGACGGAAACAAAAAGGCAGTGAGGAAGCGTTCATGGGTTGAATATCCATTCAGAAAGCGGACAGCAGAGGGGAAAAATGTCACCATACTTGCATACGTGACTTGCAGATGACGCAAAGGCCTTGGGATATTGGGGGGGGGGGGGGGGACTAAACTGCCTGCACATCCTCTGAAGGGTTCCTATATGCTGATCCATTTCAGTTTCTCAAAGACAGGAAGGTGCTCATGTGGGTTCGGTTGTATCAATGACATTAAATATTAAGAGTAGATGATTATACTTACTCTGACTGGAGATGGTCTTTGGCACACCTCTGTCCATGCCTGCATTAATACTCAGCAGAGAGCATTCAGACAAGCTGCATCACTGCATGGTACGGAAACTGCACTGCAGCAGACAGGAAGATTCTACAACGGGTAGTCAAAATTGCCCAATGCATCACTGGTACCTGCCTTCAAGGACACACAGTATGTACAGAAAGGTGCCAGAAAATGACATACAATCAATATATATGAGCAAACACGAGGAAATCTGCAGATGCTGGAAATTCAAACAACAACACACACAAAATGCTGGTGGAACAATATATATGAACTGTCTTATGTATTTATACTTATTGTACTTTTTTATTATTGTGTCCTTTATCTTATTGTGTTTTTTTGTGTTGCATTGGATTTGAAGTAATGTTTATTTTGTTCTTCTTTACACTTGTGTACAGGAAATGACATTAAACAACCTTGAATCTTGTGTCCCAAATAAATAACCACAGACCATCAAGAAGCTCCTTTCTCAAAGTTCAAAGTTCAAACTAAATTTATTATCAAAGTACACATATGTTACCATGAACTACCTTGAGATTCATTTTCTTGCTGACATTCACAAAACAAAGAAATATGACAAAGTCAAAGAGAAACACATAAAGACTGGCAAGCAACCAATGAGCAAAATAAGTAAGTGAGTAATGCTGAGAACTTGAGCTGTCGAGTCCTTAAAAGTGAGCCCATGGTTTGTGGAGTCAGTTCAGAGCTGAGGTGATCCGCACTGGTTCAGAAGGTTGATGGTTGAAGGGTAATTATTGATCCTGAACCTGGTGGTGTGGGAGTTAAGACTCCTGTGCCTCCTACCTGAATGGCAGCAGCAATAAGTGTGCAAGGCCTGGATGGTGGGGGCCCTTGATAACGGATAATGACAGTACTCCTTGTGCACGTGCTCGGTGGTGGGGAGGACTTCTCCTGTGATGGACTGAGCTGTATCCACCACGTTTACACATCCAGAGAATCACATTTGAGCTGATAAGTTCAGATTTTACCTGTCATTTCCTGGGTCCAGCTGCAAGGAAATTCTGCCCGTCAAACTTTGAAAGAGAAAAGGTTTGACGGGGATTTGAGGGGCAACTTTTTTTTAAAGCAGAAGGTTGTATGTACTATGTGGAATGAGCTGCCAGAGAAAATGGTTGAGGCAAGTACGATAACAATATTTAAAGACGTTTTGGTCAGGTAAATGAGTAGGAATGGTTCAGAAGGTTATAGACCAAATGCAGACAAACAGGAATAGCTTGAATGGACATCTTGGCTGGTGTGGTCAAGTTGGGCCGAAGGGCCCTTTTCTGCACTGTAGATGTAACTGACTCAAACACTATGGGAACAATTTCAGCACAGACAATAACACAGCTGGCATGGTGGCATAGTGGTTGGAATAATGCTTTACAGCGCCAGTAATCAGCAATTGGGGTCAATTCATGCCGCTTTCTATACATTCTCCCCATCACCACATGGGTTTCTTCTCTGTTATTGGAATTGCATGTTGTATTCACTGGTATTCCAGCAGGTGAGGTTTGTATGCTATATCGCTTCAGCAGAGTGACATTATCGTGGGGCGGATAGTAGTACGCTGACTTACTTGGGTGCTTAACTCCCAGTGGAGCATAGGCCATCGATGAGCTCCTGTCTCCATTGTCCTCAGAAGTCAATGGTATGGTTGGAGTTCATCAATACATCTGCAATCTATTGCATCCACTGTACAGGGGATTGGCCTATACATTTTCACCAGAGTCCCGTTGGCCGGCCTTACCTGTTCCACCTCTCAGGATTTGGGACGTAGGGTTGGACACTGAGAGGCAGTTAGTCACTTTACAGTTGGCATAATGATTTACGGTGCCAGCAATCGGAAGATCGGGTCTGAACACACACCGCTGTCTGTAAGGAGTTTGTACATTCCTTGTGGGTTTCCTCTGGGTTCTACAGTTTTCTTCTCACATTCCAAAGACATGCAGGTTAGTAATTGGCCACATGGGTCTAATTGGGCAGCATAGGCTTGTTGGTTCAGAAAGGCCTGTTACCATGCTGTAACTCTCTGAATCTAAATAAAGATCCCACAAAAAACTGGTACAGACAACAAAAACGTGTTTTTATTAACTGCCTCTATACTGTGAAGATAATTGAGGTGTTGGTAGAAGGACTGAACTGCAGCAAACCTTGCTGCCAAAATAAACAGCCATCTCCAGTGTAAATATTTCTTTTGATTCTGCTTCGATAACCTGGCAGGGAAATTCAATTCATGTTTGCGTTTATGTTCTATTTCCTTTCTAGATTTCCACAATTTTGTTCTTATTATCAAATTGTTCACTCAGACTAGGAGATTAGCTGCAGCTTTGAAGAATTTGATTCTTATTAGGTTGATAACTGAGGACAATGTACCCGAGGTAATTTAATTCTGATGTCCTTTCCTTTTGTATAAGATTAATGTGGCAATAATAATGATAGTAATGACATTTGGACAGTGCTGTTATTATAATCGCAAGAAGAGAACTACTCAACCAATTTGATCTCCTCTTCCCAGTGAATGTTAACCCATTAACAGCATCAGGGAGTTCTGTGTGCTAGCTTCAATCCCTCCTCCAAACAGCAGCAAGTTCCACTCTACATATAGAAGTGGATATCTTCAAAAGGCAAAGTCTCAAAAAGGTGGCATCTATCATTAAGGCCCCTCAACATCCCTCTTCTCATTACTACCATCAGGGAGAAAGCACACGCTCAGCATTTCAGGAACAACTTATTCCCCTCTGCCATCCGATTTTTCAACATCCCTGAAGCCATAAACACTATTTTTGCTCAAGAGGTTCTGCAGATGCTGGAAACCCAGAGTATCACACACAAAATGTGGGAGGAACTCAGCAGGTCAGGCAGCATCTATGGAGAGGAATAAACTGTTGATATTTCAGGCTGACACCATTCTTCAGAACAGTTATTTTTTAATATATATTTCTTATTGCAACCTATTGTCTATTTTATGTATTGCACTGTACTGCTGCCACAAAACAACAAATTTCACCACACGTGTCAGTGATAATATATCAGATTCTGATTGTGATACTCCCATCCAGAATGCCAAAGCCTTTTGATAATCCCTATGGCACAACTCAGGAGCAGAAATTACTGTTCTGCACTGCTCTGGATGGGTACAGTTCAACAACACTCCACAATCCAGGACAGAGCAGTCCACTCCAGCTGTATCCCTAATGGTTCAGCCTCTCCCTCGCCTGCTCAACATGACTACATGTTGCACCCTGCCCCTTTCTGGTGTGGCAACCACTCTGCCAAGGACCACAGGAAACTGGAGAGTTGTGAATGTATCCAAAAGCAAAGCACAAACCTGCAAGCTCTCCACGGACAAACCCGCAAACTCTCCACAGACAAACCAGCAAAATCTCCACAGACAAACCAGCAAACTCTCCACGGACAAACCCGCAAACTCTCCACGGACAAACCCACTAACTCTCCACGGACAAACCCGCAAACTCTTCACGGACAAACCCGCAAACTCTCCACAGACAAACCCGCAAACTCTCCACGGACAAACCCACTAACTCTCCACGGACAAACCCGCAAACTCTTCACGGACAAACCCGCAAACTCTCCACGGACAAACCCACTAACTCTCCATGGACAAACCCACAAACTCTCCATGGACAAACCCACAAACTCTCCACAGACAAACCCACTAACTCTCCATAGACAAACCCACAAACACTCCATAGACAAACCCACAAACTCTCCACGGACAAACCTACTAACTCTCCATGGACACACCCACTAACTCTCCACGGTCAAACCCGCAAACTCTCCACAGACAAACCCACTAACTCTCCATAGACAAACCCACAAACACTCCATAGACAAACCCACAAACTCTCCACGGACAAACCTACTAACTCTCCACGGACACACCCACTAACTCTCCATGGACAAACCCACAAACTCTCCACGGTCAAACCCACAAACACTCCATGGACAAACCCGCAAACTCTCCACGGACTCTGTGTACACTTCCTGCTGCCTCAGTAAAGCTGCCGGTGTAAAGGAAGTGCCCACCCACCCCAGTTATTCACTCGTCTCCCTTTTCCCATTGGACAGCAGATACGAAAGCTCAAGAAGACACATGGACTTTCTTGAGTCTGGTGGTACATCTATCCCCTTAAATGGATCTCATATACAACAGTGGTGAACTTTTGATCTCTCAATCTACCTTGTTACAGCCATTATACTGCACTTTCTCTGTAACTGTAACAATTTATTCAATGGTTCATTTTATATCAGAGAATGTATACAGTATACAACCTGAAATTCTTACTCTTCACAGACATCCACGACACAGAAAACAACCCAAAGAATGAATGAATGACAGAAATGTTAGAACCCCAAAGCCCCCTCCCTCATGCACAAGCTCCTGCAAAAACATCAAGCTCCCCCCTGCCCTTTCCCCCCCACTTGCTCCCCAGCAAAACACTAACACCCCCCTCACCACACACCATGCAAGCAATAGCAAAGCCCCACCCCCACCAAAGACCATGATCTAGAGACCATCAGAAACAACTGTCCATCTCAACACTTCAACATCTCAGACAGGCTCTCTCTCCCTAATGAGGGAGAGAGAGATATCGCTCCTGCGACGAATGAGAGCAGGACACCAGCGGCTCACTGCTTTGATGTTACAATCTGCTGCCTTGCTCCCCGACTCGTGGACCAACAGGCTCTCGGTTGAGAGAGTGAGGGAGAGGGAGAAAGAGAGAGAGACTGAGTGAGAGAATGAGAGAGTGAGTTTGAGAGAGTGAGTGAGTGAGAGAGATAGACAGAGAGAGAGAGAGAGAGAGAGAGAGAATGAATGAGAGAGATAGAGAGAGTGACAGTGAGAGAGAGAATGAGTGAGAGAGAGAGAGATTGAGAGAGAGTGAGAATGAGTGAGAGAGTAAGATTGAGAGAGCGAGAGAGAGAGAATAAGTGAGTGAGAGAGATTGAGAGAGAGAGCATTCATTGTTTATTTTGTTTTGTACTAGCTTTATGTAATTATGCTGGAGTTATCTGTCTGTATGATTCACAAAAACATTTCACTGTATCTCAGAGCATGTGTCAATAATAAACTAGCTACCAAATATCATCTCGGCTATTCAAACAATACATTCAAACCCGTGTTCTCACCACGAACTAGGACAAGTGTGGTAGATACATGGGAACATCACATCCTGCAGGCTCTGTTCCCAGTTACAAACCACACATATTGATGTGCCTTCGTCATCACTGAGTCCAAATCTGAAAAATCCGTAAATAACACTGAGAGTGCCTTCTCCAGAAGGTGGTAATGAGTCAGGAAAATAGCTCCGATCGTGAGGGTGATGGGTCACCCACCACAAAACACAGGCCATTTTATTTAGTGATACAGCATGGAATAGGCCCTAACAACCCCAGTAAACCCTTAGCTAACCACAGGACAATTTATTTTACTTACTTACTTGGGCCTTTAGCTTCCAAGTGGAGCATCGGGATCAATGGCCTCTGATCTCCCTCGTCTTCTGATGTCAACGGAATGGCTGGAGTTCATCAACGCTCTGCCGTCCATCCCATCCGCTGTACAGCTCGATGCGCTGTGGAATAGCTTGATCTTATTTATTTTGCAGTACAACTGGGCCCTTCCGGTCCTTCAAGCCACGTCACCCCAAAAACCCCACAACTCCAATTAACCCTTATCTAATCACGGCCTAATTTAAAATGGCTAATTAACTTACTCTGTAATGCCTTGGAAACCAGAGAGCCCAGGGGAAACCCATACATTCCATGATGAGGACATGCAGAGGCTTCCAGATTCCTCTGAGTGCTCCAGTTTCCTCCGACAGTCCAAAGGTAAACCAGTTAGTTAGATTAATTGGTCATTGTAAGTTGTCCTGTGATTAGAACATACATAGAACATAGAATAATACAGCACAGCACAGCCCTTCAGCCCACAATGTTGTTCCGACCCTTAAACCCTGCCTCCCATATAACTCCCACCATAAATTCCTCCAAATACCTGTCCAGTAGTCTCTTAAATTCCACTAGTATATCTGCCTCATTAGGCTAGGGTTAAATCGGTGGGTTGCTGAGCAATGCAGCTCATTGGGCCAGAAGGGCCAATTCTGCACTGTATCTCTGAGTTGATAAAAATAATATCCATTGTACTGCACCTACCCATCCCTCACACGATCAAAGATGGATTTCCTCTGTGTCCTACAGAAGATCCATTCCCCTGCTCACCTTTCCAACATCCATAGACTTGGAAATAGTGTCTTTAATTCTATCATTCAGATCAATGTATACTGTATATTGAGTAGTTGTGGTCTCACCACCAGTCCCTGTGGTATCGATGCTCCACCATGGTTCCTCCACACCAGATGGTGAGTGTGCTCCAGTTTCCGAAGATGTACAGGTTATTAGGTTAATTGTTCACATGGCTGTAATTGGGCAGTGAGGACTCGTCAGACCAAAAAGATTTTTGTTACCGTGCTGTATCTCTAAATCAATTCAAAAATGATGACCTTATTGTCTATCTGCCCTGCACTTTCTCTATAACTGAATCAGCATCGAAATAAACATCAGTGGAAAATATGACATGAAATTTGTTGTTTTGCTGCAGCAGTACATTTTAATACATAATTAAAAAACGTAAATTAAAATAAGTATACATGTATAAAAGAAAATTAAATTAAATGAGTAGTGCAAAAACAGAGTAAAAAATAGTGAGGTGGTATTCATGGGCTTGTTGTCCATTCAGAAATCTGATGGCAGAGGGGTAGGAGCTGTTCCTGAAATGTTGAGTGTGTGTCTTCAGGCTCCTGTACCTCTTTCTAACCTAAACTGTAACACTTTATTCTGCATTCTGTTAATGCTGTACCTTGTACAACCTCAATAAATTGATCTGCAAGACAAGGATGTCATTTTATCTCGATACCCATGACTATAATACACCAATTTACCAAACACGGTTCACATCGTCCTTCAGTTCCTTGTTGATGAGTTGAACATCACAGCCAAATATTTTGTCATCATTCCTACTGCCTCAGACTCAGGTAGAGGTTGGGGCTTGCTCAAGAGTCTTAAATATTTCTTACTGTCGCCTTGCAGTCAATTCCAGGATCAATTACACTGTGGTTGAGAATCTTCATTTTCAGATGGTAAACAGGAGCTGGTTAAAGAACAGGGAACAAAGCCTGGATTGTTCAAAATAGAAGCATTTGAAAAAGATCATATTCTGTCAACTTTACATGAATCAACAAGTTACTTATCTGAACACCTTTCACAAGGAAAATGAACTTAAGTAGATGTGTAGCCATTAAATAAATAGTTAAATAGTTATTGTTTAATTTGCACCTTTAATTATTGCTTCTGCATGACATCGAAGGTGATCATTGAGTCCATCAGGTTTATGCTAGTACCCATTGTTCCATTTCCCCATTTATTGCCTCTAAATTTCTGGCTCCCCTGCCACTTGTCTGCACACTCGGCAGTCAATTAACCAACCACCATATTTAGTTACTTATTCATTGAGATACAGCGTAGAATAGAACCTTCCAGTCCTTCGAGCCACGCTGGCTAGCAACCACAGATTAAATCCTTCTGTAAACACAGGACAATTTTCAATGACCAATTAACCTACCAACCTTTACATTTTTGGACTGTGGAAGGAAACCAGAGCACCTGGGGAGATCTATGCAGTTGTGTATACGCCTTACAGGCAGCATTAGGAATTGAACTCGAGTTGTTGGTACTATAAAGCATTGTGCTAACCACTACACTACCATGCTGTCCATGTCTTTGGTGCATCTGGAGGAAATGGACCAAATTAGAGGGAGAACTTGCAAACTCGACAGATATTTTGCAACCTCATTCTCCTGTAACCATTAACCTCATTCACTAAAAATGAAAGGCATGTGGTAATCAATAAAGAAGCACACCATGGAAATAGGCTTTGTTCCAAGTTTGTTCCAACCATCAATCACAGATTTTTTTTATACCAATACTACTCTAAGCCATTTTACTCTCCCTATTAATCATCAAAATATGCCCCAGAGAAGAACTTTTAATAATTTCATATTATACATTCAGTGACCACATTATTAGTTAACTCCTGTACCTAATAAAGTGGCCACTAAGTATATGTCTGTGGTCTTCTTTCAAGGTTCAACATGTTGTACAATCAGACATGGTCTTCAGCACACCAGTGTTGTAACGGGTGGATATTTGAGTTAGTGTCACCTTCCTGTCAGCTTGAACCAGTCTGGCCATTCTCCTCTGACCTCTCTCATTAGCAAGGTATTTTCGCCTACGGAACTGCTGCTCACTGAATGTTTTCTTTTGCTTTTCACCTCATTCTCTGTAAACACTTGAGACAGTTGTGCATGAAACTCCCAGGAGGTCTGCTGTTTCTGAGATAGTCAAACCACTTAGTCTGACACTAACAATCATTCCATGGTCAGCCACTTAGATCAGAATTTTTCCCCATTCTGATGTTCGGTTTGAACATCAACAGAATCTCTTGACTACGTCTGCATTCTTTCATGCAATGAGTTGCTGCCACATGATTGGCTGATTAGATGTTTGCATTAACGAGCGGGTGTACATAATAGAGTGGCTACTGAGGATATATTCAATGAGAGGCAGCTGCTGAGGTGGGTTTAAGAGATGTTTAGACGGATAAATGGATAAGAAAAGAGTTGAATGCGATGGGCCAAGTGCAGGCAAAAGGGATGTGCTCAGGAAGACAACATGGTCAGTATGGAAGAGTTGGGCTGTTTCTGTGCTGTATAGCTCAGTGACTCCATCAGGGTTGTTGGTGAAAATATCGGCAAAGGGAGTTAAGAAGTTTTAAAATATAAGGCCCTTTTATTTTCTCGCCAACAAATTTAATATGTCATCTGAACGCATGCTATTTATTCTTCTGTACTGTAGTTCAATGCTAAGATTCATTTTCTTGTGGACATTCATAATGAGTGCAAAGAAACTCAATAGTATCATGAGAAAACACACAAAAGACAGATAAGCAACCAATATGCAAAAGATAACAAACTGCAAATACAAAAGAAAAAAAACAAACACAATAATATTAATCAATAAATAAGCAATAAGTATGGAGAACGTGAGATGAAAAGTCCTTGAAAGTGAGTTCATAGGTTGTGGGAACAGATCAGTTTTTGGAGTGAGTGAAGTTCTCCACTCTGGATCAAGGGCCCGCTGGTTGAGGGGTAGTAACTCTTCCCAAACCTGGTGGTGTGAGTCCTGATGCTCCTCTACCTCCTTCCTGATGGCAGCTGTGAGAAGAGAGCATAACCTGGATGGTGGGGTCCCCGATGATGGATGCTGCTTTCCTGACCCAGAGCTCCACGAAGATGTGCTCAACGGTGGGGAGGACTTTACCCATGCACTCGTGCATTTTGTACTTACAGCCAAAGTAAAAGTATTATCAAAGCATGTATATATCAACATAGACTATGCTGAGATTCATTCTCTTACAGGCATTTATGGGAAAATAAAGAAATGCAATAGAATTTATGAAAAATTATAAATAAGGGCGACAAAGAGCTAATGTGCAAAGCAAGACAAATTGTGCAAGTAAATAATACTGAGAATATGAGTAGCAGGGTTCTTGAAAGTGAGTCAGTAGCTATAGGATCATACAGACTCACTTTCAAGACTTTGGAGTGGGAATTATGCCAAGATAAAACGGGCACAGGGAGCAGTCACCCACAGCAGTAGAGAAAGGGTTATTTTTCCATTTCAAATCTGCTTGTCCTTACGTCATTACAGTTACCATTCAACTGTAATTCTTAATGGAAGATGAGGTGACAATGCCAAAGAAAATCTTTGAGCACTTCTTCTGCTGGTTGAGGTAGCCGAGAGGTCAGGACTTGGCACTGTCTGTTGTCCTCTGCGCGCAAAATGGTCAGATCCATTCTAGCTGGCGTGACACTGCTTATGTCAAATGTTAAGCCACCTCTCCCAAGAGAGTGTTAAATGTTCTCATGGCAACATTTTGAAGCAGAACAGGGGAGTCTTCCCTGATGTTCTAGCCATTTATTTATCCTTCAATAAATGTTGCTAAAAGACATTAGAACATGGAACAGTGCAGCACCGTACAGGCCCTTCAGCCCACAATGTGGTGAGGCCAGTGCTGAGGCAGCAGTGTCAGACTTTGGCCCAAAGGAGGATTCCGCTCGAAAGAGGTGTTGGCTCGGGGTAAACCTGTTAAGGTTCTCTTTTTTTCTCTCTTTTACTGTACCTAGTGTATTAAATGGCCATTGAGTTTTCTTCATGTTGGTTGTTGGAGTCCTGGGAGACCCAGAGTCTTCCAGGAAATTACATTTATATAAAGTGCATCAAGCTGCACTTGAAGACCGTGTTAGGGATCTCGGGCAGCAGATGGATGACCTTCGTTTTGTATGGTAGAGTGAGGAGGTCATCGATCAGAGTTACAGGGAAGTCCTCCCCCCGAAGCTGCAGGAGGCGAGTGGCTGGGTGACCGTCAGGAGAAGTGGAAACGTGAATAGGCAGTTAGCGCAGAGCACCCCTGTGGCCATTCCCCTCAATAATAAGTATACCGTTTTGGATACTGTTGTGGGGGATGACCTCCCAGGGGAACGCCACGGTGACTGGGTTACAGGCACTGACCATAGGTCCGTGGTGCAGAAGGGAAAGAGGGAGAAGAGGGGAGCAGTAGTGATAGTCAATAGTCAGGGGAACAGACAGGAGATTCTGTGGACGTGAGTAGGACGCCCAAATGGTAAGTTGCCTCCCTAGTGCCAGAATCAGTGACTTCTAAGATCGCATCCACAGCGTATTGGAGAGGGAAGGAAAGCAGCCAGGTGTCTTGTACGTATTGGTACCAATGACTAGGAAGGAAAAGCAAAGCAGTTCTGAAAAGAAAATTTAGGGAGCTAGGTAGGATGCTGAGCAGCAGGACCTCCAGGGTAGTAATTTCTGGATTGTGGCCTGTGCCACGCACCAGTGAGGATAATTTGGCTGATTAATGTGTGGCTGAGAAGTTGATGCAGGGACAGGGTTTCAGGCTCTTAGATCATTGGGATCTCTTCTGGGGGAGGGATGACCTGTTCAAAAGTGACGGGTTGCACTTGAACCCGAGGGGGACCAATATTCTCAGGGGCAGGATTGTTAGAGCTGCTGGGGAGGGTTTAAACTAATTTGGCAGGGGGGTGGGAACTGGAAGGAAGGGACTCAGGATAGGACAGATGGTAAAAATGCAACGATAGTGTGCAGTCAGACTGTCAGGAAGGGCAGGCAGATGACAGGACAAAATTGCAGCCAGCAGGGTGAGTATCAGTGTATTAGGGATGCAGAATCAAAAATGCAGCGTATACAGTTACATAGTGCACGGAGTATAAGGTGGATGATCTTGTTGCACTATTACAGATTGTCAGGTATGATGTTGTGGCCATCACTGAACCATGGCTTTTTTTTATTTATTCACTTACAGGATGTAGACGTCACCAGCTAAGCCAGCATTTATTGCCCATCCCTCGTTGCCCTTGAGAGGGTGGTGATGATCTGCCTTCTTGAACTGCTGCAGTCCCTGAGGTGTAGGTACACCTACAGTGCTCTTAGGGAAGGAATTCCATGATTTTGACCCAGAGCCCACAAAGGAAAAGTGATGTGTTTTCAAATCAGGATGATGAGTGACTTGGAGGGGGATTTCCAAGTGGTGGTGCTTCCAGACTGAGGGATGGTTGTGGTTGGGAGCTGTATGTCCAAGGTTACACGTTATATCGGAGGGATAGGAAGGTAGGCAGAATGGGTGGCATGGCACTGCTGATAAAGAATGGCATCAAATCAATAGAAAGATGTGACATAGGATTGGAAGATGTTGAATCCTTATGGGTTGAGTTAAGAAACTGCAAGTGTGAAAGGGACACACACAAAATGCTGGAGGAACTCAGCTGGCCAGGCAGCATCTGTGGAAAAGAGTATTGTGGACGTTTTGGGTCAAAACCCTCATAAAAGGACCCAGACCCTGATGGCAGTTATATACAGGCCTCCCAACAGTAGCTGGGATGTGGACCACAGATTACAATGGAAAATAGAAAAGGCATATCAAAAGGGCAATGCTATGATAGTCATGGAAGATTTCAACATGCAGGTCAGTTGGGAAAATCAGGTTGGAAATGGATCTCAGGAAAGTAAATTTGTTGAATGATAATGAGATGGCTTTTTAGAGCAATTTGTCATTGAGCCTACTGGATACTGAGGTGTACTGGATTGGGGGTTGGGTAATGAACCGGAAGTAATCAGGGAGCTTAAGGTAAAAGAACACTTAAGAGGCAGTGATCACTATATGATTGGGTTGAAATTTGATAGGGAGAAAGTAAAGTAGCAGGATTTCAGTGGAGTAAAGAAAATTACAGGGGTATGGAGAGGAGTTGGCCAAAATAAATTGGACGGAGCTGCCGGCAGTGATGACAGCAGAGCAGCAATGGTGTGAGTTTCTGGGAAAATGAGGAAGGTGCAAGATAGATGTAGTCCAAAAATGAAAAAATATTTAAATGGCAAAATAGTCCAATTGTGGCTGACAAGGGAAGTCAAAGCTAATGTAAAAGCAAAACAGAGGGCATAGCACAACGTAAAAGTTAGTGGTAAGACAGAGGATTGGGAAGCTTTTAAAAACCTCCAGAGAGCATTCAAAGTAATCCTTAGGAGGGAAAAAATGAAATATGAAAGCAAGCTAGCAAACAATATCAAAATGGATGGTAAAAGCTTTTTCAAGTATGTAAAAAATAAAAGAGGGATGATAGTGGATGTAGGACCACTAGAAAATGAAGCAGCAGAAATAATGGGGGGGGGGGGGCAAAGAGATGGCAGATAAGCTAAATGAGTATTTTGCATCATTTATCACTGTGGAAGACACTAGCAGTGTGCCAGAAGTTGAAAGGTGCGACGGAAGAAAAGTGAGTGCAGTTACTATTACAAGGAAGAAGGTGCTCAAGAAGCTGAAAGACCTAAGGGTACATAAGTCACCCAGACCAGATGAACTGCACCTTATGGTTCTGAAAGAGAGAGCTTTAGAGATTGTGGAGGTATTAGTAATGATCTTTCAAACATCATTGGACTCTGGCATGATGCAAAAGGACTGAAAAGTTGCAAATGTCACTCCACTCTTTAAGAAAGGAGGAAGGCAGCAGAAAGGAAATTATAGACCTGTTAGCCTGACCTCAGTGGTTGGTAAGATGTTGGAGTTAATTGTGAAGGATGAGGTTGCAGAGTACTTGGTGACTCAGGACAAGATAGGACAAAGTCATCATGGTTTCCTTCAGGGAAAATCTTGCCTGACAAGCCTGTTGGAATTCTTTGAAGAGATTACAGTTAGGATAAATAAAGAGGATGCAGTGGGTACTGTATGTTTGGACTTTCAGAAAGCCTTTGACAAGTTGCCACACATGATGCTGCTTACCAAGTTAAGAGCCCATGGAATTACAGGAAAGTTACTGGAATGGTTAGAGCATTGGCTGATTGGTAGGAGGCAGCAAGTGGGAATGAAAGGATTCTTTTCTGGTTGGTTGCCAGTGACTAGTCGTGTTCCACAGGGGTTGGTGTTGGGGCAGCTTCTTTTTATGCTGCATATCAATGACTTAGATGATGAAATAGATGGCTTTGTTGCCAAGTTTACAGATGATATGAAGTTTGGTGGAATAGTGTTGAGAAAGCAGGTAGGCTGCAAAAGGACTTAAACAGATTAAGAGAATGGGCAAAAAGTGGCAAATAAAATACAATGCAGTAAAGTGCATGGTCATGCTCTTTGGTAGTAGAAATAACGTGCAGACTATTTTCTTAACGGGGAGAAAATCCAAAAATCAGAGATGCAAAGGGACTTGGGAGTCCTTGTGCAGAATACCCTTTTGGTTAACTTGCAGGTAGAGTCAGTGGTGAGGAAGGGAAGTGTAATGTTAGCATTCAATTCTAGAATACAAGAGCGCAGATGTGGTGCAGAGGCTTTATAAGCCACTGGTAAGGCCTCAGGTTGAGTATTGTGAACAGTTCTAGGCTCCTCATCTAAGAAAGGATGTGCTGGCATTGGAGAGGGTTCAGAGGGGGTTCACAAGGATGATTCCAGGAATGAAAGGGTTATCATACGAGGAACGTTTGATAGCTCTGGGTCTGTACTCTGGAATTTAGAAGGATGATGGGGGATCTCATGGAAAACTTTGTAATGTTCAAAGGCCTAGACAGAGTAGATGTGGAAAGGATGTTTCCCATTGTGGGGAGGTTAGGACATTAGGGCCCAGCCTCAGGATAAAGGGGCGTCCATTTAAAAGAGAGATGCGGAGAAATTTCTTTAGCAAGAGGGTGGTGAATTTGTGGAATTTATTACCACAGGCAGCTGTGGAGGTCAGGTCATTGGGTATATTTAAGGCAGAGCTTGATAAGTTCTTGATTGGACATGGTATCTAAGGTTATGTGGAGAAGGCTGGGGATCGGGGCTGAGGAGGTTAAAATAAGCATCAGCCAACATTGAATGGCAGAGCAGAGTGGATGGGCCAAATTGCTTAATTCTACTCCAATGTCTTATGGTGTTATGATCTAATGCTATGACTTCCTTTTAATCTACTCCAAGACCAACCTAACCCTTTCCTCCTACATAATCCTTCATTTTTCTTTCATCCATGTGCCTGTCTAAGTTTCTTAATGATCTCTAATGTAATTCTACCACCACCCCACCATACATTCCATGTACCCAGATTTATCTCTGGCATTTCTCCTATTACTTTCTTCCAATCACCTTAAAATAATGCCCTGGTATGAGTCATTTCTGCCTTGGGAAAAAGTCTCTGACTATCCACTTAATCTATGCCTCTGATCATCTTGTGCAGCTCTACCAAGTCATCTCTCATTGTCTGGTCTTTACCTGATACAAAGTTATGAGGAGTGTTAATAGAGTTAAGACAAGGAGCAATTTTCCACTGAGGTTGGCTGAGACAAGAACTGGAGGCCTTAAATTAAGGATGAAAAGTGCAATATTTAAGGGGAACCTGAGGAGGAACTTCTTCATTTCAGAGGGTGGTGTGTGTGTGGAACAAGCTGCCAGTGGAAGTGGTGGATGTGTGTTTAATTTCAACACTTAAGAGCAATTTGGATAGATACATGGATCGAAGCATATATCAGATTCAGAATCAGGCTTATTATCAATGGCATGTGGCGTGAAACTTGACTATGGTGAGGGTGCAGGTTGATCAGACAAGACAGAGTAACATTTCAGCATGGACTAGGTAGGCAGAAAGGCCTATTTGTGCGCTGTAGTGCTCTATGACTCTGTGACTTTATTACCACAGTGTTGATTGAGAGATCTTACAGATAGAACTGCACTCCATTTTTTTAAGTTGGTCCAGATCCAACTACAAACTTTAACACTCTTCCTCGCTGTCCACTGCACCCCCAATCTTGCTTTTTGATTTTCTGATCTAGTTTACCACATTATTGTCTAAATCATTAATATCAATGTCAAACAACAAACAGACCCAGCACCAATCCCTGTGCTACACCATGAGTCACAGGCCTACCTCATCTTGAATGCCAAACCACTTAACCCTCTTGACCAATGACCTATGGAGGACTTTGTCAAAGGCCTTGCTAAAGTCCATGTAGACAACATCCACTGCCTTGCCTTCATCAACTTTTCTGCTAACTTCTTCAAAAAACTCTTTAAGATTGGTTAGATATGATCTACCATGCACAAAGCCATGCTGACTATCCCCAATCAGTCCCCGTTTATCTAAATACATATCCAATTACTTCCCCACTGCTGATGTCAGGCTCACCAGCCTAAACTTTCCTGGCTTATTCCTAGAGGCTTTCTGAAACAACAGAACAACATTAGCTATCCCTGGAAGGACTATTTGGGGAACAGAATGATAGTAAGCGAGGAGGTGTAGGGGCAAGTGTAGCACTTGTTCTGCTTACAAGGATTAGTGCCAGGAGGGAGATCAGTAGGGACGGATGAATGGACAAGAGAGCCATGTCTGTGGAACGCAGGAAGTGGGGAGCGAGGGGAGGGAAAGATGTTCTTGGTGGTGGGATCCTGTTGGAGAATCACATTACCTGCCCCTACATCTCCTTGCTCACTACCATTCAGGGCCCGAAACAGTCTTTCCAGGTGAGGAGACATTTCATTTGTCAGTCTGTTGGGACTATCTGCTGTATCCAGTGCTCCCAGTGTGGTTTCCTGTATATCAGTGAGACCTGATGTAGACTGGGAGACCACTTCACCAAGCACCAATGCTGCATCCGCCAGATAAAGTAGCAATCCATTTTAATTCCACTTCCCATTCCCATTCCGACATGTTAGTCGATGGCCTCTTCTACTGTTGCAATAAGGAGCAACACCTTGTATTCCAACTGGGGAGCCTCCAACCTGATGGCATGAACATTGATTTCTTGAACATTCTGTGGTTAAGAAGGCATACCGTGTATTGGCCTTCATCAATCATGGAATTGAATTAAGGAGCCGAGAGGTAATGTTCCAGCTATATAGGACCCTGGTCAGACCCCACTTGGAGTACTGTGCTCAGTTCTGGTCGCCTCACTACAGGAAGGATGTGGAAGCCATAGAAAGGGTGCAGAGGAGATTTACAAGGATGTTGCCTGGATTGGGGAGCATGCCTTATGAGAATAGGTTGAGTGAACTTGGTCTTTTCTTCTTGGAGCGATGGAGGATGAGAGGTGACCTGATAGAGGTGTATAAGATGATGAGGGACATTGATCGTGTGGATAGTCAGAGGCTTTTTCCCAAGGCTGAAATGGTTGTCACAAGAGGACACAGGTTTAAGGTGCTGGGGAATACGTACAGAGGAGATGTCAGGGGTAAGTTTTTTACTCAGAGAGTGTTGAGTGTGTGGAATGGGCTGCCGGCAACGGTGGTGGAGGTGGATACAATAGGGTCTTTTAAGAGACTCCTGGATAGGTACATGGAGCATAGAAAAATAGAGGACTATAGGTAGGCCTAGTAATTTTGAAGGTAGGGGCATGTCCGGCACAACTTTGTGGGCCGGAGGGCCTGTATCGTGCTGTAGGTTTTCTATGTTTCTATCCAGTAATGACTACCCCCCGCCCAACCTTAACTCCTTACCAGCTTATCACCTCCCTCCCTCTGGTGCTCCTCCCCCTTTTCTTTCTTCCATAACCTTCTGTCTGCTCCGATCAGATTCCCCCTTCTCCAGCATGTACCTCTTTCACTAATCAACTTCCCAGCTCTTTTCTTCACCCCTCCTTCCCCACCCGGTTTCAACTATCATCTTGTGGTTCTTCCTCCCCCTCCCCAATTTCTTACTCCAATTCCTCATTTTTCTTTCTCCAGTGCTGCTCAAGGGTCTCAGCCCAAAATGTCAGCTGTACTCTTTTCATAGATGCTGCCTGGCCTGCTGAGTTCCTCTGCTAAAATGAGCAAACTCTGCACAGACAGCAGCCAAGGGTAGATCGAGTCCTGGTCCTTGGTGGTGTACAAGAGCAGTACTAACTGCTGCACCACCATGATGGCTATTTCCCCCAAGTTTGCAATGACAGGAACATTGCCCCAGTTAATTTTTGGAACAAATGTTCTGGTTACCGCAGGTCATCCACGTTTCCATGGCATGTAATAAAATTATATGGCAATGCTTCAATTCACAATGACTTAGGTATTAAGAATTCACAGTGTATGGAAAACGATATTGCAGAAACCTCTGGAACATTTTATACCTAGTAAAGCTGTATTAGCGTGCTGGCAGTTACATAGTGCTATCAGAGACAGTAACCCATAGCAGCTGCCTCATACTAATCCCCTGTGGTAATGTTGCCATAGCTACATAGCAACCTTTATTGTAGCTCTACAAATTCAGGAGAGCCTTGTGGTCTTCCCTCTAATCTTTTTTTTATTTTTCCTAACATATAAAGTAAATTGCAATCAGGAGTCTCTCAATCCTGGGTTGGGGTGTCTCCTACAAGGACCAGGGGATACAGTCTCAGAAGAGAAGGACATCCCTTTGGAATGGAGATAAGGAGGAATTTCTTTTGCCAGATGGTGGTGAATCTGTGGATTTCAATGTCACGGATGTCTGTGGAGTTATTGGATATAGTTAAAGCAGAGGTTGATAAGTTCTTGATTAGTCAGAGTGTCAAAGATTATGTGGAGAAGTGAGTAAAGTGTGTATCAGAGGGATAATAGATCAGCAATGCTGGAATGGTGGCACAGACTTGATGGGCCAAATGGCTTAATTCTGCTTCTAGGTCATAAGGTCTTACAATACTGATGCAACTCACATCCCGGGGAACAATTGAACTGCTTACACAAGCATCATCAAAATAGGACAAAACAACACACACAAAATGCTGGAGGAACTCAGCAAGTCAGGCAGCATCTATAAACTATAAACATCTATATACCTCTATTCCCCACCAGGAAGGTCTCCAGGCTCTCCGTTTCTTCCTGGATTCCAGACCCAGCCAGTCACCCTCTACCACCACTCTTCTCCGCCTCGCAGAATTTGTCCTCACCCTTAACAATTTCTCCTTTGGCTCCTCCCACTTCCTCCAGACTAAAGGTGTAGCCATGGGCACCCGCATGGGTCCTAGCTATGCCTGCCTTTTTGTCGGCCATGTGGAGCAATCTATGTTCCAAGCCTACACCGGTATCTGTCCTCCTCTTTTCTTGCGTTATATCGACGACTGTATCGGTGCTGCTTCCTGCACACATGCTGAGCTCGTCGACTTCATTAACTTCGCCTCCAACTTTCACCCCGCCCTCAAATTCACCTGGTCTATTTCTGACACCTCCCTCCCCTTTCTAGATCTTTCTGTTTCTATCTCTGGAGACAGCCTATCCACCGACGTCTACTACAAACCTACTAACTCCCACAGCTACCTAGACTATTCCTCCTCCCACCCTGTCTCCTGCAAAAATGCTATCCCTTTCTTTCAATTCCTCCGCCTCCACCGCGTCTGCTCTCAGGATGAGGCCTTTCATTCTAGGACAAAGGAAATGTCTTCCTTTTTTAAAGAAAGGGGCTTCCCTTCGTCCACTATCAACTCTGCCCTCCATTGCTTCTCCCGTATTTCATGCACCTCTGCCCTCACCCCATCCCCCTACCAGCCCACCAGGGATAGAGTCCCCCTGGTCCTCACCTATCACCCTACCAGCCTACAGATCCAACGCATAAACCTTCGTAACTTCCACCACCTCCTACGTGATCCCACCACCAACCACATCTTCCCCTCTCCCCCACTCTCGGCTTTCCGCAGGGATCGCTCCCTACGCGACTCCCTTGTCCATTCATCCCCCCCCATCCGTCCGGGCACTCATCCCTGCAAACGGAAGAAGTGCTACACCTGCCCCCACACTTCTTCCCTCACCACCATCCCAGGCCCCAGACAGTCCTTTCAGGTGAGGCACCACTTCACCTGCGAGTCAACTGGGGTGATATACTGTATCCGGTGCTCCGGATGTGGCCATTTATACATTGGGGAGACCCGCCGCAGACTGGGAGACCATTTCGCTGAACACCGGCGCTCAGTCCTCCAGCAGTGGCGGGATCTCCCTGTGGCCACACACTTCAATTCCACAGACCACTCCCACTCCGACATGTCTGTCCATGGCCTCCTCTACCGTCAAAATGAGGCTACACACAGGTTGATGGAGCAATACCTTATCTCCCACCTAGGTAGCCTCCTTCCTGCTGGCATGAACATCCAACTCACTGACCTCCGTTGATACCCCTGCCCCCCACCCTTACCCCCATCCCTATCTATTATTCTAGTCTGGTTCTCTTTCTCTCTCTTTTCCCCCCTCACTATAATCTCTCCCCCAGCGCTACCTTTCTTTCTCTTTTATTTCCCATACTTCTCCACCTTGCCCCTAGCCCATTTCCCTCCAGCCTATCACTTCCCAGCTATCTACTTTATCCCTCCCCCCACTTCTTATCCCCCCTCGGCCATTCCATGTTACTTCACTCCTGATGAAGGGTTTCGGCCTGAAACGTCGTTATTACCTCCTCCCATAGATGCTGTCTGGCCTGCTGGTTCTGCCAGCATTTTGTGTTTTTTATCAATAAGCAGTCAATGTTTTGGGCTGAGACCCTTCTTCGGGACTGGCTGGGAACATGACTGCTTATTCGTTTCCATGGATTCTGCCTGACCTGCTGAGTTCCTCCAGCGTTTTGTGTGTGTCGCTCTGGATTTCCAGCATCTGCAGATTTTCTCGTGTTCATCTTTATCAGTATAGTTTACACGTCCAGAAACATAGAGCGTTGCCTTGAAAGGAACAGTGATACAAGAGTTAACCAATCACAATGAGACCAGAGCACAGCAATTTATGAGACAAAGTCTAAGATTAGTAGGGATTAGTTTAAGGCAAACAGTGCAAATGCTCTTAAACTATGACTAGATTAACAGCGAGAGAAAAGGGACCAGAGAAGAATGCTGATGAGCTTTAATGGAGCGTGCACTTGAGGCTGCAAGAACAAAACAAACAGCAGGAACAGGATTAGACCCTGCAGCCCTTGCAGCTTCCTGTACCATCCAGACTTGGCCTCAGCAGCATTCCCAAGTGCAACTCAACATAACTGGACTGCCACAGTAGCTTAGCAGTTTCCACGACGCCATTACAGTTTGGAGTGTCAGAGTTAAAATTTCAATTCCAACGCCGTTTGTAAGGAGTTTGTACTCTCTCCCCACAAGGCGTTCCTCTGAGTGCTCCAGTTTCCTCCCACATTCCAAAGATGTTCTGCTATGTACTGTTGTAACTTGTCCTGTGACTAGGCCAAGGTTAAGACCAGAAGACCATGAGACATAGGTGCAGAAGTAGGCAATTTGGCCCATCGAGTATGCTCTGCCATTTCATCATAGCTGATCCAATTTTCCTCCCAGCCCCAATCTCCTGCCTTCTCCCCATATCCCTTCATGCCATGATCAATCAAGAATCTATCAACCTCTACCTCAAATATACCTAAAGACTTCGCCTCCACAGCTGCCTGTGGGAAAGAATTCCACAGATTCACACTCTCCGGCTAAAGAAATTCCTCCTCATCTCTGTCCTAAAAGGATACTCCTCTGTTCCGAGGCTGAGTCCTTCGACTCTCTCACCATAAGAAACATCCTCTTCACATCCATTCTATCAAGGCCTTTCACCATTTGATAGGTTTCAATGAGGTCACCCTTCATTTTTCTGAATTCCAGTGAATACAGGCCCAGAGCTTGTGATGAGTCTGTGGACAACACACACAAAATACTGGTGGAACACAGCAGGTCAGGCAACATCTATAACATCTATAACTTTCAAATCTCTTAGTATCTTTCCTTTTAGTTAGTCCTGACGAAGGGTCTCGGCCCGAAACATTGACAGTGCTTCTCCTTATAGATGCTGCCTGGCCTGCTGTGTTCCACCGGTATTTTGTGTGTGTTGTTTGAATTTCCAGCATCTGCAGATTTCCTCGTGATGAGTCTGTGGAATTGGGATGCACAGAAAGAAGCAGAGACCAACTCATATTTAAAGAGGTGGATAAATTTCCATCATTCCATCATCAACAGAGTGGAAGCATAGCATTGAAAGAGGTCTGTATTAAATAGTGGATCAGGCTGTAAGAGACCAAAGAGACTATTCCTGCTTCTATTTCTCTGCAATCTCCATTCTACTGTGAGTTTATTGACCTTCTTCCACACAGAAGGTGGTGTGAGTAAGAAATGAGCTGCCGGAGGAAGTAGTAGAGAGGGGTAAAAGCCCAGAATTCTGAATCAGGCTTATTATCACTGATGTATGTTGTGAAATTTGTCGTTTTGTGGAAACAGTACAATGCAATACCTAAAAGATAAATAAATTCAAATTAAAAATTAGACTGACAGAGAGAGGAATATAAGTAGATAGAAAGAGAAATGGAGAGAAAGATAGACAGCGAGAGAGAGCAAAGTAGAAATGGTGAGGTGGTATTCATGGGTTCATGGACCATTCAGAAAGATGAGGGTAGAGGGGAGGAAGCTGTTTCTAAAATGCTGGATGTGTGTCTTCAGGCCACTGTACTTTTTCCCTGATGGTAGAATTGAGAAGGGGGGTAAAGGGGGCATGACCCCAGTGGTGAGGGCCCTTAATAGGATGCCATCTCCTTGAGGCAGTGGCTTCTGAAGATTTCCTCAATCTTGAGCAGAATTATAATGCTTAAATGACATTTTAACAGATACAGTACGTGGATAGGAAAGGTTCGCAACCTGAGGTTCACGCACCCTTCTGTAAATGGTAAGGCTCCATGGCATTAAAAAGGTTAGGAGCCCCTGGTTTAGATAGGCCAAATGCAGTCAAAAGGGACTAGTTCAGATAGGCAACATGGACATCCCTCTCCTACCCAGATGCTGTTCCTCCCTCTGTGTTCCTCCAACAGATTGCTTATTGCTTTTGTCAAACTCTGCTCTTCCCTACTGCTCTTCAAGGTATCAACATGAACCCAGGGGAGGAAAGAAAAGATTAATTTCTGCTTTCTTGGCCTTTTTGTTATCTCTGTGCATTTGGCAACCTTTGTACTTGGGCTCTTTAAAGCCAAGAAAAATGTTCTGTAAATAAAGAGCAGGAAACAAATGTATCTGTTTGTATTACAGTCAGGCATTGTAGCATTCAGCAATCTGAAACATAGTGTTAAACTTCGCCTCAATAAATACAGGTTGTATTATATCTAGGGTTGATGAAGATCCAGTACTTGATGCTCAGCATGACTGTGATAGGCTGAAGGGCCTTTTTCTGTGCTCTGTGATTCTATGGTTATAACACTGGGGGGTGGGGAAGGAATTGCAGCATATTCTGCCCTTTGGAACAATGGGCAGAACCATGGTTCATCCTGTAGAACTGTTGTCTCAAAGATGAATTGGGTTTGATCTTGGCATCTGATGGTATCGGCATGAAGTTCTGCCTGCAGTCCTGTGGATTTCTCTCTCTCTCTGTGTACTCCAGGTTCCGCCCTCATCCTATGTGCCTTGGCAGGTTAATTGTCCATTGTAATTTGCCCTAGTTTGTAGACAAGTGGTAGAATCTGGGATAGGAAAGTGGGAAGAGTACAAGTCAAAGAAAAATAAAGGCTAGCTTTATTTGTCGCATGTATTTCAAAGCATATGGTGAAATGCACAATTTGTATCAATAATCAACACCGTCCAAGGATTGTGCTGGAGCCAGTCAGCAAGTGTAACCACCGGTACCAAAATTACTTGCCCACAACTTACTAACTCTAACCTGTGCGTCTTTGACTGTGGGAGGAACCCTGAGCACCCGGAGGAAACCATTGCAGTCACGGGGGGAACATACAAACTCCTTACAGAAAGTGGTGGGAATTGAACTCTAATCGATAATTGCTGGCACTGTAAAGAGATTGTGCTACAATGCCACCCTAGTTTAGGATGAGTGTAAGTGACTGGTTAATATGGGACCTTTCTCATGCTATTTGACCATGATCCTTTTTTATGACCTGTGCTTGGAGACAGGGAAAGTTCGCTCATATAAAAATACTGATATTTCCCACACACACTGCAGATAATTGGATAATTCCCTTTTCAATCAAGCAATACACACAAAATGCTGAGGAACTCAGGAGGCCAGGCAGCATCTATGGAAAAGAGGAATCAGTCAAAGTTTCAGGCTGAGACCCTTCATCTTGACTGTCCTGATGCTGCCTGGCCTGCTGAGTTCCTACAGCATTTTGCGTGTGTTGCTCGGATTTCCAGAATCTGCAGATTTGCTCTTCTTTGTCCATTGTACTTCTCCTGAATAACTGCATTTTAATTAAAAGTTGTTATATCATCCTTTCTTTAATAGATTAATGACTACACAGGTTACTAGGATGGTTGAGAAGACATACAGTATGGCATGCTTGCCTTTATAAGTTGATGCATTGAGTTCAAAAGTCAGCAAGTTATGTTGCAGCTTTCTAAAACTCCAGTTAGGTCACATCTGGAATGTTGCGTACAGTTCTGGTCGCTCCGTTATAGGAAGGATGACAAGGCTTTGGAGATGGCGCAGGTGCCGCCTGAATTGGCGGGCATGTGCTGTAACGAGAGATTGGATTGTTTTCTCTTGAGTGATGGAGGCTGAGGGGTGAGGTGATGGTGGTGTATCAGATTATGAGTCATAGATAGAGTAGACAGACAATATCTTTTACCAAGGGTTACAATGTTTCACACCGGCGGCCATGCATTTGAAGTGAGAGGGATAAGTTGTGAGGGGGCAAGTATTTTTTTTACCCAGGGAGCAGTGAATGTCTGGAATGCCCTGCTTGGAGAGGCGGTAGAGGCAGATACATTAGGGACTTTTGAGAGATGTTAGGTGTGTATGTGGTTGTGTGGAAAATGGAAAGACATGAGCAACGTGCAGGCAGAGGAGACTAGTTTATTTGGCCATTTGATTACTAATTTAATTGCTTCAGCACAACACTGTGGGCTGAAGGGCCTGTTCCTGTGCTCCACTGTTCTATGTTCTGAATTGATTTTCATTACAGCACACTTCCATTTCATTGGGCATCACACTGTTCACAAAAGACCCATGGAAGTTTAACATCAGCTGTAACACTTCAAGGACTTAGGAGTCAATTTATGGAACAGGCTTCCTGGTGAGAATGGAAAGTAATTAGTGTTGCTTCATTCAAATGCAAATTGGATAAATCTGTCTCAGATAATATTTTAGAGAGATGTAGATGAGTAACTTGTGTCATGATATTTGGTAAGTATAGTTTGATTTGATCTCACATTTGCATTTCCCTCAAAGCCCTTCACCTCATGCAAATTTGTTATTGAACAAGAGTTGGAAATTGATTGGTAGGCTTGGTCAATGACTCAATTATTATATTGATAATGTTTAAATGCTAAATAGCCTTTGGATAGGCTGTTGTGTTTTGCTTATATATTCCCTCAAATGCCTTATGCAACTGGACAAAAAAAAAGGCCAAATGTCAAGGAACACACCCAAAAATGATTGTTGGTTATCTGCGCTGTATGACCTCCAAGATGACCACCGCCTCACAACCTTGTCGTGACTTGGAGACTCTTGGTAAGGCCACCCCTGCCAAACAGTCAAAGGGTAGTGCCCAGACTAAGACTTGTACACAGGCACTCCAGGTTCAGTGCCAACAACCCTGACTGATAAAACAAAACTGCTGTGGAAACAGCAATGAAGAATCCTTCTGCATCAGAGTGCGATGGTGCTCCTGAGTCTCCACCCAGAACTTGCCCACCTGACAGTGGTGAAAACCGAGAGGAAGCTACTGAGATGATGGAGGAAGCCCTGAACACTGCCAGAGAAGGAGGACCTTTGTTGCTGCCTTAAACACCAGTGATATAACAGGGAGTAGATAGATGACAGTGAGTGTCATATTCTTCTCCTAAAAACAAGACTGAGTTAGAGAACTCAGTGCACCTAATCAATCATTGCGGATGAGCTAGTACAGCAGTTATTGGTATTGGTAGTAGTAATGGCTTGTTACAATCACATGGAGGAAGAATTAGTGAAAAGCTTGTTATGCAGACTGTTCATGCAGATCAGATATATACCACATGTATTGTGGTAGATCAAGGTAAATCAATAACAATACAGAATAAAATGTGACAGTTACAGAGAAAGTGCAGTGCAGCTGAATAATTAAATGCACAATTATAACAAGGCGGCTTGTGAGGTCAAGTGTCCATCTTAGCATACAAGACATCTGTCATGAGTCTGATAACAGTGGGGTAGAAGCCGTCCTTGAGCCTGGTGGTGAAAGTCATGCTGTCTGGTTTTTGTACCTTCTGACCAATGGGGGAGGAGGGGGTGAGATGAAAGAGTGTCCAGGATGGGTGGGGTCTTTGATTGTACTGTTGGCTTTACAGAGGCAGTGAGAAGTTAGGCAGAGTCCATAGAGAGTATGTTGGTTTCCATGATGTTCTGACTTGTGTCCACGTATCTCTGCAGTTTCTTGTGGTCACATACAGAGCAGTTGCCATATCAAACCATATGCCACCTGATGGAATGCTTTCTAAGGTGCATTGATATAAATTAGAAAGAATTGATGGGGACATTGTAGATTTTTTTTGTTGATTTACAGCGTGAGATAGGACCTTCTGGCCCATCAAGCCGTGTCACCAGGCAACCCTTGATTTAACCCTAGCCTAATCATGGAACACTTTACAATGACCGATTATCCTATCGGACTGTGGGAGGAAACCAGAGCACCCAGAGGAAACCCGTGTGGTCATGGGGAGAACGTACAAACTCCTCACAGACAGCGGCAGGACTTGAACCTGGGCTGCTGGTACTGTAAAGCATTGTGCTAACCTCAACACCACCGTGTCATACTCTTTAGCCTCCTGAGGAAGCGGAGGTGCTGATGAGTTTTCTTAGCTGTGACATTAATGTGGTTGGACTCGGATAAGTTATTGGTGATGTTCACTCATAGTAGCTGGAAACTCCCAACCGTCTTAACGTCGATGAGGTTGACGTGTACGGCCTCCTTCCTGCTGGGTAGCCTCCAACCTGATGGCATGAACATTGACTTCTCTAACTTCCATTAATGCCCCTCCTCCCCTTCTTACCCCATCCCTGACATATTTAGTTGTTTGTTTTTTTTCTCTCTCTCTCTGCCCACCACCCTGCCTGTTCTCTATCTCCTTCTGGTGCTCCCCCTCCCCCTTTCTTTCTCCCGAGGCCTCCCGTCCCATGATCCTTTCCCTTCTCCAGCTCTGTATCATTTTTGCCAATCACCTTTCCAGCTCTTAGCTTCATCCCACCCCCTCCAGTCTTCTCCTATCATTTCGCATTTCCCCCTCCCCCCACTACTTTCAAATCTCTTAGTATCTCTCCTTTCAGTTAGTCCTGACGAAGGGTCCCTGCCCGAAACGTCGACAGTGCTTCTCCCTATAGATGCTGCCTGGCCTGCTGTGTTCCACCAGCACTTTATGTGTGTTGTTTGAATTTCCAGCATCTGCAGATTTCCTCGTGTTTGCTCTTTAAAAAGACCAGCTCTGTCGTTTTGCTGACATTGAGGACAAGGGTGTTGTCATGACACCTGTTAGCCAGCTTCACTAGTATCCAGTAGAGCTGGATTATGGGGGTCAGCACAATAATGCAGCTCCTGGTGCTGCTTCCTCATGGCTCTACCCTCACGGGTTCGATTCCAGCCTCACGTGCTGTCAGTATGGAGCTTGTCACTGTCTGGGTTTCCTTTCCCTTCACAGAGAACTGCCGATTGGTTGGTTAACTGAGCTCTGTACATTGTCCCTAGCCAGCGACCCAAGTTCAATTGCACCACTGTCCATAAGGAGTTTGTATTTTCTGTCCATGACCCAGTGGGTTTCCTCCAAGTGCTCCAGATTCTTCCCACATGCCAAAGACATATAGGTTAGCAGGTTAGTTGGTTTCATAGGTGAAATTGGGTGGAGAGGGCTTGTTGAACCAGACGAGAATGTTACTGGGCTAAATAAATAAATGAAACTTGACAATGAGTAATTACTGAATGAAACTACACCTAAGTTGAAAGAGCCTGTGTACTAAATACGTTAAACAGTATATAATTAGAGAGATAAAGCACAAAAACAGGTGCTTCTCTCCACCAAGAAAGCCCTGATCATCAATACATATTTACATTAATCCTACCCTAGACCATCATTCTCCCCGCATTCCCCTAGATTCCACCAATCAAGGGGGACAATTTACAATGGTCAATTAATGTAACAGAATATTGGCTTGCTCGTAGAAGACAGAGGGTTGCTGTAGATGGAGCATATTTTGTCCGCTCTGTTCTGGGACCCTGCTCTTCGTGATTTTAATAAATGGCTTGGATGAGGAAGCGGAAGGGTGGGTTTACAGATGACAAGAAGGTTGGTGGAGTTGTGGATGGTGTAGAAGGTTATTGTAGGCTACAATAGGTCATTGACAAGATGCAGAGCTGGGCTGAGAAGTGGCAGATGGAGTTCAATCCAGGAAACTCTGAAATGATAAACTTTGGAAGATCGAATGTACAGGGTTAATTGCTTGATTCTTAACAGTGCAGAGGAACAGAGGGATCTTGCAGACAATTTTCATTGATCCCCAATGCAAGATGATAGGATGGTTAAGAAGGGATATGAGGGTTGTCACGGTATTGAGTTCAAGAACCACAAGATCCTACTTAGACAACACTTGGAATATTTTGATCAGTCACCTCATTATAGGAAGGTTGAAGCTTTAGAGAGTGTGTGGAGGAGGTTTACCTGGATGCTGCCTGGATTAGAGAACATGGATTATGAAAATAGGTTGAGCGAGCTAGGGCTTTTCTCTTTGGAGCAAAGGAGATTGAGATAACGAAAGGTAATAAGAGACATCGATAAAGTTAACAGCCGGAAACTTCTTTTCCCAGAGCATAAATGGCTAATAGGAAGGGATATACGTAATTTTAAGGTGATTGGTGGAAGTGCAGGGGGATGTCAGAGGTAGATAGTTCACCCAGAGACTGGTGGGTGTGTGAACGTGCTAGCAGGGGTGGTAATAGAGGCAGATACATTAGAGAATAAAAAGATTTAGATATACATATACACATAGATGAAAGAAAAATGGAGGTGCTATGTGGTAGGGAAAGGTTAATTTGATCTTAAGGTAGGTTAAAAGGTTGGCACAACATCACGGGCCAAAGGGAATACATTGAGCTGTATTGCTCGGTCTTCCATGTGTAGGCAAATGGTAGAATTTCACAGGAGTTCAGGGGAATATTGGGAAAATAAAATGAGATTAGTGTAAAAGGTGTTTAATGACAAGTTGAATGAGTGACTAATAATAAGCCTATTTCCCTGCTATATCAAAGGTTCAAAGGTCAAATTTAATGTCAGAGAAATGTATACATTATACATCATGAAATGCTTTTTCTTTGCAAACCACCACGAAAACAGAGGAGTGCCCCAAAGAATGAACGGCAGTTGAACGTAAGGACAACTGAAACCCCTCCCTCTCACACGTAAGCAGCAGCAAGCAACGATCTCCCCTCCTCCACTAGCAAGAAAAGCATCAGCACCCACCACCAAGCACTCAAACATGAGCAAAGCAATGACAAAGACACAGACTTGCAGTTACCCCAAAGACCTCATCTTTCACCTGGCATTCGACATACCATAGGTTCTCTCTCTCCCTAATAAGGGAGAAGGAGATGTCTCTGTTTTTCCCCCAGCGATCGGGGAAACATAACAAACAACTCACTGGTTTACGATGTTAAAAGTCCATTACTTCGCTTTTCTAAGCTCTGTTCCCAAAGATCTCAAAGATCCCGGGTCTTTGGGCACACAACAGAAGATTTTCTGACTTCCCCCAACGACACACAGGTCTCCTGTCGTGACACCGACCCTCAATCCGCTGATCTCCAGAGCTCCGAGATCTTAGGCTTCCGAATTCAAGCTGGACTCTCAGGCCCAGCACTTGATGTACCGAACAACGGCCAGTCCTGAAACCCTGAGAATGGGTCCCATTCCTGCAAAGAACCGAAGTCAGTGTATAACTTCAGGTAAGGGTCTTCAAAAGAACCCTGAAAGGGAAAAAATAAAGATATTAAAGATGGAAATAGAGCTGTTTCCAAAGATGCAAGCAAAGGAGTTGCCATTTAGTGCCACCTTGACTTCGCTCTGCCTCTCTATATGATTCATGATCTAAAAAATTGAATTCAAATCCAAGTGACAAATAGAAATTTAATCAACATACTTAAACAAAACTGCGATTAAAAATCAGATGCCATTAATGATGATCGTGAAACCAATGGATTGTTGTAAAAATCAATTAGATCCACCAATGGTCATTAAGGAAGGAAATGTGATTCCAGTTAGACCAAACGTGACTGGCTTTTAGCTACTCTTTTACATGGCCCAGTAGGTTACTAAATTCAGAGGTTAAGTAGAGATTGATAATAACCATCGACCGCATCAGTGACATCCACATTTCCTGAAGCAATTAACTGTAAGTCATTTTCATCAGCTTTATACAAAAAGAATTATTTGAAAGTTTTACTCTGAAAAATCTAAGAGGAGCGTTAATGTCATGTAATCATTAAAGCTATAAGATACTTCCACAGAGAATATTAAGAACATCATCATCATTATCTGCTGTGTCATATGGCAAGGACGATTATGGCCTATCCATGACTATGATTGTCCTTGGCAATTTTTTCTACAGATGTGGCTTGCCATAGCCTTCTTCTAGGCAGTGTCATTACGAGACGGGTGACCCCAGACATTATCAATACTCTTCAGAGGTTGTCTGTGATATGCACCAGCTGCTCCAATGGCTTCTCGTGACCCTAATCAGGGGGCTAAGTATGTGTTACACCTTGCCCAAGGGTGAATTGAATTGAATTGAATTGAATTTATTACTGACATCCTTCATATTCATGAGGAGTAAAAGTATTTATGTTACGTCTCTGTCTAAATGTGCAATGTGCAATTTATAGTAATTTATAATAAGTAGTATGTACAACAGGACAGTCAATATAACATGGAAATACAGTTGTACCAGTATGAGTTAAGCAGTCTGATGGCCTGGTGGAAGAAGCTGTCCTAGCGCCTGTACGGATGGACTGCCTGACAGGGAAAGGTTGAATAGGTTGGGACTCTTCTCACTGAAGTTTAGAAAAATGAGGTGCAATCTTATTATGAAATATCATATTCTTCAGAGACAACAGAGATGGCAGAAACTGTGGCTTCATGTGACCCTGATCGAGGTGCTAAGCAGGTGGTACACCTTGCCCAAAGGTGACCTGCAAGCTAGTGAAGGGAAGGAGCACCTTACGCCTCCTTTGGTAGAGACATATCTCCACTCATCATCCAAAGCACTTGATAAATTTAACAAAGCATGCTGAAGGGTTTTAATTGGTCAGGCAGCATCTATGAAGAGAAATCTAAATGCAAAATTTTGTGTCCATTACCTTCATTGGGACTGGGTCTCAATCCAAAACATCCACAGGTCATTTCCCTCCAGTGGGTCAGACAGAATCATTAGAAATTGATGAAGAGTTAATGTTTCGGGCCGACACCTTTCTTTGGGACCGGAAAGAAAGGATGAAGATGCCAGAATAATAAGGTGAGGGGAGAGGAAGGAGGATAGCTAGAAGTTGATAAGTGAAGCCAGGTGGTTGGGGAAGCTAAAGGGCTAGAGAGAAAGGAATCTGATCGGACAGGAGAGCAGATCATAGGAGAAAGTGAAGGAACAGAGAACCCAAGTGGAGGTGATCGGCAGGTGAGAAGAGGTAAGAGGCCAGAGTGGGGAATAGAAGAACAGAGGGGGAGGTATTCTTTTACCGGAAGGTAACGTTGATATTCATGCCATCAGGTTGGAGGCTACCCAAATGGAATATAAGTTGTTGCTCCTCCACCCTGAGGGTGGCCTCATCTTGGTGCAAAAAGGGGGCCATGGACCGACATGTCAGAATGGGAATGGGGGTTGGAATTAAAATGTTTGGTCCCCGCGAAGTTCCACTTTTGGTGGATGAAGCGGAGGTGCTGGACAAAGTGGTCCCCCAGTTTATGAGGGATCTGACCAATGTAGAGGAGGCTGCATCGGAACAATGGACACAATAGACAACCCTGGAAGATTCACAGGTGAGGTGTTGCCTCGCCAGAAAGGATTTTTTAGGGCCCTGAATGGAGGTGAGGGAGGAGGTGAATGGCCTCTTGCAGGGATATGTGCCAGGAGGGCAATTAGCGGGAAGGGATGAATGGACAATGGAATTACAGATTACTGTAGAAAGTAGTGAGAGGAAGGAGGGGAAAGATATGTTTGGTGGTAAGATCCCTTTGGAGATTGTAGAAGTTGCAAAGAATGTGCTCGCCATTTTGCAATAAATGGCACAGGTTTTTGAATTTGGCAGAACTAGCGGCAAGGTAGTGTAATGGACAGCGTAACTCTACTAAAGCGCCAGTGGCTTCGATTTAATTCCGCTATTTTCTGTAAGGGATGTTTACATTTTTCCTGTGACCATGTGGGTTTCCTCCAGGTCCCTCAACATTCAATAGCCGTACACGTTAGTAGCTTAATTGGTCACATTGATGTATGTGAGCAGTGCAGACTCATTGAGCTAGCAGGGCCTGTTACAGTGCTGGATAGATAGACATTGTGTGTAAGTATGAGCAATTATTGAATGGAACCACATATGAATTGTAAGAGCCTGTTTGGAGTCAGAGGTATACAGCATAGAAACATCTCCTTCAATCCATCAAGTCTGTCCTGACCATCAATACAAACTTATATCAATTCTACCCTCATCTATACTTCTCCTTATCATGTACTTACATAGAAACATAGAAATCTACAGCACATTACAGACCCTTCAGCCCACAATGTTGTGCCAACCATGTAACCTACTCTAGAAACTGTCTAGAATTTCCCTGCCGCATAGCCCTCAATTTTTCTAAGCTCCATGTGCCTATCTAAGAGTCTCTTAAAAGACCTTCGCTGGCAGTGCATTCCATGCACCCACCACTCTTGTGTGCAAAAACTTACCTCTGACATCCCCCTTTGAACCTGCTTCCAAGGACCTTAAAACTATGCCCCCTAGTGTTAGCCCTTGGAAAAAGCTTCTGGCTATCCACACAATCAATGCCTCTCATCATCTTATACACCTCTATCAGTTCACTTCTCCTCCTCCGTGACTCCAAGGAGAAAAGGCCAAGTTCACTTAACCTATTCTCATAAGGCACAATCTCCAATCCAGGAAACATCCTTGAAAATCTCCTCTGCACTATCTCTCTATAATATCCACTTCCTTCCTGTAATGAGGTGACCAGAACTGAGCACAGTACTAAGGTCGTATATAGCTGTAACATTACTTCACGGCTCTTGAACTCAATCCCACAACTGTTGCCTCATCTGGAAGGGCTGTTTGGGGCCCTGAATGGTAGTGAGAGAGGAGGTGTAGAGGCAGATGTGGTACTTGTTCTCCTTGCAAGGATAAGTACTTCTCCCATTATCTTTCCACAGGATCAGGAAAAACTGCAGAAGACTGTAAACTCAGCCTGCTCTGTCGTGGGCTGAAATGAAAAATTTCTAAATATGAAAAAAATTACTAAGTAGAACAGTGAACAGTAAACAACTCAATCAAATCAATTTTTGGTGCGACCACCTTTGCCTCTAAAACTGCATTGAGTCTCTTAGGTACGCTGTTGTGTAGCTTTATAAGAAAATCAACTGTTAGGATGTTCCAAGCATCTTGGAGAATTTGCCACCATTGTGCAAACTTTGCCTGTCTCACTTGTTTCTGCCTCTCCAGGTAATCCCAGACAGCCTCAATGAGGTTGAGATCAGGGCTCTGTGGAGGCCGAACCATCTGAAACAGTATAAAAAAACTCTTAGGGTGCTTAAGAGTTTGGGTGCTTTTTTATCATTATTTTGAATCATATTATTGTGTGGTTATCTTGCACTGTATTAATCTCTTATTTTGGTCTTGGGTCTTTTTGTTGAGCTTTGCACAGTACTATATATTATTACGGTAATTTATTTTAAATTTTTATGTCCTGTACTGTACTGCTGCCACAAAACTACAAATTTCATGACATATGTCAGTGATAATAAACCTGTTTCGGTTTCTGAGATGAAAGTTAAAGACTGTGCATCACTGGTTATATGCAGCAATTATTATATTACAGAATCCCCATATGTTACAGATACTCTGACAAAGTACCAACACAGAGATTAGTTTTGCGCTGAATATATATATTTTTAAATTCTCTATTGTTATGTTTAACCTTGAGCTGTTTGTGGTCTTGGTACTTTGGCGCTGATGGATCCAATTGAATTTGCTTGTGCTCAAGTCTATGTATTCTTGTATGTGTGCCCTGAGAAGGCAAGAGTGTGCTTGTGTAGGTGTTGTGAGGATGTGTGTGCGTGTCATGTCTTTGTAATTCAAGTATGATGGTCTTTGTGCATGTGCCTATTCGAAGAGTGATACACCCAGCAGTGTGCAGTTGAGCGAATACAATGGCAAAGAGCAAAACCTAATAAAGGAATATCAGTCAGCAGTTGAAATGTTCCAGCTGGAACAGATTGTGTGACCCCCAAGAACTATAGTCAACAAATCTACCATATTCTCCAGTCCCTTATTCCATTGCTTGATTAGTCAGGAATGGCATTTTAATTTTTGAAATATGTTTTTGGCATTCTCGTCGGAATGTATGTGATGCATCATTCTATCCTCCTGACTACAATACTGAGTAAGTTGTTATTTGAGAACACTTTATTTCTGATTATTTGTGCTTAATAGAGGAGGGGGTTGTGCTGGTGGTGAAAAAGATCACCAACTGTAAGGAGCAAAACTCTTATCATCCAGTGTCAGCAATTCTGGTACCCAGAAGCTGAGTATCATAGCCTGGAGAGGGTCAGTAACTTCACTTCCTTGGTGTTATTATTTCATATACGTTCTGGGATTAGCCAGTGTCATTAAAAAGAAGGCACAACAGTTCCTCTACTATTTTTAGAAGTTTGCAAAGATTCATTGTGTCATCTAAAACGTTGGCATACTTCTATACAGTATTATGTCTTAGGCACATATAGCTTGGGTGCCAGAGACTTTTGTACTGTATGATACTGTATTTGTCAATATGGACTGAAAAACAAGTTTGTAACTACGGCAAGGGCAAAGGATGTTGGAAATGGTGAGGGTGGAGCACCAAGAGAGGAGTGTGGGACAGGTGGCAGAGAAGAGCCAAGGGAAAGAGGGTGATGCAGGTGCAGTCACACCCAGCCCTGAGGCACGAGGCAATTTGATTGCAAACAAGTGGCTTATTGATCATTACAGGTTGTCTCTCTCGTGCTTCCTGCTCCCTCCCCTCTCCCTTCCCCTTTTCCCAACCATGATTCCCCTCTCCCTGCCCCCTTCTCACTCTTAGTCCACAATAGTGACCCGTATCAGAATCAGGTTTATCATCACTCAATATGTCATGATTATTTTTTGTGGCAGCAGTACAGTGTGATGCACAAAATTGTAACAGTACTGTGCAAAAGTCTTAGGCGCCGTGTGTGTGTGTGTGTGTGTGTGTGTGTGTGTGTGTGTGTGTGTGTGTGTGTGTGTGTGTGTGTGTGTGTGTGTGTGTGTGTGTGTGTGTGTGTGTGTGTGTGTGTGTACACAAAGACTTATATAACCAAAGACTTGGGCACAGTGGTGAGCATCCTGACCAGTTGTACCACAGCCTGGTGTGGAAACACCAATGCTTAAGAGTGGAAAACTTACAAAAAGTAGTGGATACTGCCTAGTCCAACACAGGCCACGCCCTCCACCATCGAAAACAGCTGTAAGCTACAAGGACAGCTGCCAGAAGAATGCATCCAGGCTATGCTCTCTTCTCACTACTACCATCGGGCAGGAGGAAGCAGTAATATAGTGCAAAAAGAGAGCAAAAATAGTAAGATAATGTTCATGGGTTCATTGTCCATTCAGAGGGGAAGAAGCTGTTCCTAATACGTTGATTAAAATGCTGGAGGAGCTCAGCAACTCAGGGGGCATCTGTCCATTTCGGACTGAGACCTGTCATCACATGCAGGACTTTGACCCAAACTGCTGATAATTCATCTTCCCCCTCCCCGTCAAACACACAGACGCTGCTCAACCTGCTGAGTTCTTCCAGCAGATCGTTTGTTGCTCCGGATTCCAAACTCCACAATCCTGTGGCAAGAAGGCAGCATCCATCATTGAGGGCCCTCACTACCCAGGATATGTCCTCTTCTTGTTGCTCCCAGATGACACTGCACATTGGTAAATTGGTTTATTATTGTCACATGTACTGAGGTACAGTGGGGACCTGTCTTGCATACTGTTCATAGCCCTGAGGCAGTACAAGGGAAAAGCAATAACTGGATAAAGAATAAAGTGCTACTGGTACAGAGGTGCAGTCCAGACAAGCAACGTGGCGTGATATAGACTGTGAAGTCAATAACCCATTTTATCATAACTGGATGGGAGGGCTATGTAGGGCTCTTTTCCAGGTGTGGGTCAATGGGGCTAGGCAGAATGACAGTTTGACATGGACTAGATGGGCCAAAGCAACTGCTTCCATGCTGTGGTGCTCGATGGCTCAGTCATTTGAAATATGTCACTGAAATCAATGTGCCAATGTTGATTTGATAACTGCTAACTGAAGGGATTCAAACAATGAATGCTGATAAGCTACTAGCGGTTTGGGAAGGTACGATTCATTCAATATCATTGGAGTACAAAGGGAAATTGAAGCAGATGGAAAGTTGCGAAGAGGCTAAGGTAGAGTTTGTTTTGCTCAAGATGTGGGCCAATAAGGACAGACTGGGAGAGCAAAAATATCTGAACAGAATTTAGCCATAAATATTAAGAGGAGAAAAGCCTCCAACAGATCTCAAATAGAATCCTTCGGGCATTAAACATAATTATATTTGAGATGTAAAGTTAAGATATTTTGCTTGATTTTTAAGGATCAACTTTATTGGCTATATACGCTCAAATGCACCTGTACACCTGTTCATTAATGCAACTATCTACTCGGCCAGTCATGCGGCAGCAACTTGATGCAGACGTGGTCAAGAGGTTTGGTGATTCAAACCAAACATCAGAATGGGGAAGAAATGTGATCTAAGTAACTTTGACCATGGAATGATTGTTGGTGCCAGACGGGGTATTTTGAGTGTCTCAGAAACTGCTGATCTTCAGGTATTTTCACGCCTCTAGATTTCACAGAGAACGGTGCGATAAATTTTAAAAAAACACCCAGTGAGCAGCAGTTCTGTGGTGAAAATGCCTTGTTAATGACAGAGGTCAGAGGAGGATGACCAGACTGGTTCAAACTGACAGGAAGGTGACAGTAACTCAAATAACCACACATTTCAACAGTGGTGTGCAGAAGTGCATCTCTGAATGCACAACATGTGAACCTTGAAGTGGCTGGGCTGCAGCCGCAGAAAACCACGGGCATACACTCAGTGGCCATCTTATTAGGTACAGGAGGAACCACATAAAATGGCCACTGAGTGTATGTACATTTACCTGAATTAGAAATTTGTTGCGGTGTTTTGGTTAGGATATGACATACAACAAGAACAATACCATTCAACAATTATATAAAAAATAAAGTTAAAGAATATGGTACAGCTATGGAATAAAATGTACATAAATACAAAAAAACCAGCAAAAATATCAGCTGTTTTGCATACAGGAATGGACAATGTTCTGTTGTCTCACATACTAAGCGATCACTATTGTACATTTATAGATAAAAACAATAGTTAATAGCAAATTGATGTCTGTTAGAAAACGCAAGTTACAAAAAAATCTGTCAAGTTATTGTTGATAAAGAAACTTGATCATCTGTGCACCAGAGCGTATCAAGTCAACTGAACCCGATGCTTGGACGAAGAGTTAAGCACCGGGCCAAACTGGACAGATCGGGTGCTGGCTGAATTCAGGCGGCGGGGTCCAAGCACCAGAGCGTACTGAGGTGAGTGAACCTGATGGTTGGATGTGGAGTGAGGCACTGGGCCAAACTGAAAAGGTCAGGGTGTTGGTCTGAGGCGAGGGGTGGGCCAGTTCAGCTCGCTGGTCTGCGATGTTTACTCAGCTCTGCACTAAACTGTGGGTCTCATACGCCAATTGTAGGCTTCAGTTCAGAATGCTCTTCGCATGCAATTCTTGTTAGCATGATTTAATTTTTTTCCTCTCTCTGCACACTGGGTGTTTGATGGTCTTCTCTTATTATGGGGGGCTTCTTTGTTTTGTGTCTGCCTGTTAAGGAGACGGATCTCAAGGTTGTATAATCTATACATGCTCCGATAGTAAATGCACATTGAACTTTGAAATTTCTTGAACATTATTCTGCAACCGATAGTTAAAACTAACCAACTCATCACCGGCAGCAGCTTTCAAGAAGGAGCTAAATAGGTATCTTATGGATAGGGGAATCAAGGGATATGGGGACAAGGCAGGAACTGGGTATTGATAGGAATTGATCAGCCATGATCTCAAAATGGCGGTGCAGGCTCGAAGGGCCGAATGATCTACTTCTGCACCTATTGTCTATTGTCTACTTGCCATCAAAGTCATATACACAGAAAGGTGCCAAGAAAAGGCCGGCAATATCACAAGGGATCCCGCCTACCCATTCTCATCAGGGAGGAGGCTACTTAACATCCATGTCAGACTCAAAAGCAGTTATTTCTTCAAGCTGTCAGGTTGCTTAACACTTTCACCCCAGTATACTCCCCACCATCACCACTTTAACATTTCCTGCCAGTCACCTTATGGACAGACACTCCTGTGCTTAGAGTCACTCTATGTGTGTACAATCAATATCAATATATAAACTAATCTGATGTATTTATATTGTTGTGCTCTTTGTGTTTATTGTGCTGTTTTTAATGTTGTATCAGATCCAGAGTAACAATCATTTTGTTCTCCTTTACACTTGGGTACTGATGAAAGATGACTAACAATCTTGAATCTCCCAAAACATTCTTTCTCAAGTTGTCACATTCTTCCTCAACTTATGATAAAGGTTATTACCCACCCGGACACCGTGTGTAGGGAAACACTCAACACCGATCAGTCATGTTCAGGATGGCATGGTAACAAAGTGATTAGCGCATTCACTTTACAGTGCCAGCGGTGACTGATTGGGGTTCAAATCCTGACTTTGTGTGTAAGGAGTTTGTACGTTCTCCCAATGGTCTTGTGGGTTTCCTCCGGGTGCACCAGCTTCCTTCCACATTCCAAAGACATCAGGTTATAACAGGGTTAGTGAGTTATGGGCATGCTATGATAGAGCTAGAAGCATAGAGACTCTTGCGAGCTGACCCCAGCACAGTCTTCACTGACTTGATTTGATGCAAACAACTGCATTTCATTTTACGCTCTGGTACTTGTGACAAATAAAGTTAATCTTCATCCTGTTTGTTGACTTGATGAGCTTGCGTCAAGGTTGCACTGTGGAAATCAAATGTTTCTTTGAATCTGTCATTTTCTTAAAAGTTTGGCTAAGTGAGAAGGATTAGTCAAATAACTAATCTTGGCCAAGTTACACGTCTCAGTATTACTGTCAAAGCAGGGATAACACACCCTGCAAGGTGCATTCTCTGATAAACAGCTTTATGTTCTAGGCTTTATCCATGAGATTCTAGCCTTTCATCTTTATAACCTGTGCTTCTCTTTTTGGGGCTTTGTTCCCATCATCCTCTCTGAACTCCTTCACCTTCTGACCTCCTGCTCAAAGGCTCCTCAATATCCTTTCTTGAACTGCACTCTGCTTCCTGTTTCTGTTTCCTCCTTCCTCTTGAATTAATCAATTGCCTTCCTTTTTCACATGTACGCAGATGTTTTCTTTCACATGAAAGAGAATTTAGAAATAGATATCGTTGTTGAGGTTTGGTTGGGACACCGCTACCAACCCTGCAGATACAAAGAATAGTCGCTTGAAGTAAATGTATGCATTACTGAGCAGAAATATTAGCTACCCTAACTATATATTTGCCCAAGACCTTTGCACAGTACCATGTTTGTCAATGTGGAGTGGAGAGTGAGTTGTAAATCAGGCGGGAGCAAAGGATGTTGGGAATGTAAGGATGGAGCGTCATGGGAGGAGTATACGACAGGTGGGCGAGAAGGAGTGTCAGGAGCAGGGAGTGGCATGAGAGCAGACACGCCCATCCCTGAGACACCAGGCAAGGTAATTTGATTCCAGGCAATTGGTTTATTGATCGTTACAGTATGTCTCTCTGGTGCTTCCCACCCTTCCCCTTTGTCCCCCCATGATTCCCCTCTCCCTGCACCCTTCCCACTCTCAGTCCACTCTCAGGTTTATCATTAACCACATATGTTATGAAATGTGTTTTCTTTTTTGTGGCAGTAGTACAACGCTTACATACAATTACTATAGTACTGTGCAAAAGTCCTAGGCAACCTTGCTATATGTATGTGCCTAAGACTTTTGCACAGTACTCTATAACCTAGCTTAATCCTATGATTGGAATGTTTCTGACAAGAGGCTCATTTTTTCTTACCACTGAACTACACCACAGACTCAATTACCTGGACAGCAGAGCTACTGTGACTGTACACAGCCTGACTGCAGTTCAAAAACACTATGTTCATGCCTATTTTATAAAAATTACTTAATTGTATAAAGTCTGTTTCACGGGCACTCATCTGGACACAGTTCCTTTGTCGATATGTGGAGTTACTCTTGCTCCACACTGCAGGGTTTCAAGAGGAAGTTATTTTAGTACAAAGAAGTGGATCAAATCCAGTAGCAGTGGTTAAGTGATAAGCTGTTAAAACTCTCTGAACTAAGAGATAAATAAACTCTGCAAATTTAAGGATGTAGAGTAAAAGCAGTGAAATTCTTTTAGCCAGAGGGTGGTGAATATGTGGAATTCTTTGCCACAGACATCAGTGGAGGGTATATTTAAAATGAAGGTTGATAGATTCTTCATTAATACGGGTGTCAAAGGTTACGAGGACATGGCAGGAGAATAAGGATGAGGGATAATAAATCAACCATGAAAAAATGGTTGAGCAGCTTCAATGGGCTGAATGGTCTACATTTACTCTTATGTCCTATGGTCTATCAGTCAGGCCCAATTTCCAATGAAGACCAGCTTTGCCAGGGTTGTGACATCACTCTCATCCCCATTCCACTGGAAGAGTCTATAGGGTGAACAGGAAACAATTCAATCTTTGTCTGTGTTCAGGCTTTTATTTGTTAACTTACAGCCCTGCTGACTTTTATTTTGAAATTCAGTTGGACCACAGCAGGAGGGCAGCCATTTTGTTTTTGATAGAGTTTTTCAGTCAGACTGAAGTACATATGCACAATCCTGTGTCATCTTTCTTTTATTTGCATCATTAAAATCATCATTGTTTTATTCAAATTCAATTCTCTGTGTGAATGCTGCCCAATAAAGCACCTGGAGCTTGGACATTATATGCTGACTCCTGTGTTCAATTGAGCGGAGCCTGGCTTCCTGCTTCACACATAAGGAGAGCGGTACAGTGTCTTTTCTGGGACCAACATATCAAATTGTGAAAGGGGTATTTTCCCCTCTCACCTTAATTGCTAGTATTAGAGGAAGATACTGCAGTACCAGTGTGGTGGTGTGGAGATATCTCTCTACCAAAGGAGGTGTAAGGCGCTCCTTTTCTCGGCTAGCCTGCAGGTCTCCCTTGGGCAAGGTATAGCACCTACTTAGCCCTCCGATCAAGCTCATGTAAAGCCATGAGAGCAGGTGGTGGATGGTTGTATGAGCAGCTGGTGCATATCACATACCCTGGTTACTTGACCACTGATGCCGTGCAGACAATCTCTGAAGAATATTGATGATGGTTGGGGTCACCCATCTTGTAAAGACACTACCCAGAAGAAGGCAATGGCAAACCACTTCTGTCAAGAAATTTGCCAAGAACAAACATGGTCATGGATGGCGAAGACAGTGAGTGTGGCAGCAGAGTGGAGAGCAGGGAGTCTTCTCCACAAGCTATGATCCCTTGCTCTTTCTCAGATTAAAGACAGATGGAGGACCACGATCACCCATGTCATACAACAATGCACATAATGATGATGATGACTGCAGCACCAAGGGAATCATCCTGATGCGAATAATGTGCTCAGACAGGCAAGGCCTAGCACGTCCAAATAGTTTATCTGAATATATTCCAGGCATTAATTCAGTAACATAAGAAAGTCTGCAGATGCTGGAAATCCAGGGCAACACACACAAAATGCTGAAGGAACTCAACAGGTCAGGCAGGTCTATGGAAAAGAGCAAAGAGTCAACATTTCGATCTGTGATCCTTCTTCAGGATTGAGCGGGAGGGGGAGAGATGCTTGAATTAAAAGGTGGGGGCAGGGGAAAGGGGCTAGCTGGAAGGTGATAGATGAAACCAGATGGGAGGGAAAGATTGAGGGCTGGAGAAGAAGGAACTTGATAGGAGAGGAGAGTGGACAAGAAGAGAAAGGATAGGAAAGGAAGAGAGAAGTAAGAGGTCAGAGTTGGGAATAGAGGCGGGGGGGGTAAATTTTGTTCAGGTTGCAGGGTATGCACATGGAATATAAGGTGTTGCTCCTCCACCTCGAGGGTGGCCTCATCTTGGCACAAGAGGAGGCATGGATTGACACACTGGACGGGGAATGAGAATCTGAATTAAAATGTTTGCCACCAGGAAGTCCCCCCGGTGGCAGATGCTGCGGAGGTGCTCGAGGAAATCACCACTCAGTAAATCATCACTGATTTGCTTCCATCGCATTATTCCATCCTTCAGACTATGCGCCGGGCAGCACAATAGTGCAGTGGTTAGCGGAATGCTCTACACTGCCAGCAATCTGGATTCAATTCCCTTTGCTGTCTGTAAGGGGGTGGTAACATTCTGCCCATGACCGTGTGGTTTTCCTCTGGCTGCTTCAGATTTCTACCATGTTCTAGCAACGTATATGGTAGGGCTACTAAATTGTGTAAGCACGGCAACATGGCGGACTGCCCCCGGCACATCCATGGATTGTGTTGGTCATTGACACAAATGATTCAGTTCACACTGCATGTTTCTTTTTTTTTGTAATTTATTTTTTTATTGAAGTTCATCATCAAACAAACATTTCCATAAGATGTATTTCAGACATTGTACATGGTGGTGGCATCCGTCGGTCTCGAGAGACCATGGATCTGCGCCTGGAGTTTCCAGGGCGCAGGCCTGGGCAGGGTTGTACGGGAGACCGGCAGTTGCCCAAGCTGCAGGCCTTCCCCTCTCCACGCCACCGATGTTGTCCAAGGGAAGGGCACTAAAACCCATGCAGCTTGGCACTGGTGACGTCGCAGAGCAATGTGTGGTTAAGTGCCTTGCTCAAGGACACAAACACGCTGCCTCAGCTGAGGCTCGAACCAGTGACCTTCAGGTTACTAGTCTGATGCCTTGCCCACTAGGGCACGCGCCAACACAGATTGTACATATATATCATATAACCATGTTTCAATGTACATGTGACAAATAAAGCTAATCTTAGTCTTTGTCATCTATCAAATCTAATAAGACAGTCAGTTCTGCCTAATCTAATAATGCAGGCTCAGATCAGATAGTCATTTTTCAGTTCTTCCTCTGAGTTCCACTGAAGTGGCACAGTCCTTTTTTTTTAATACATTATAAGACCATAGACATGAGTGCAAAATTAGGCTGTTTAGCCTACTGAGTCTGCTCCGCCATTCCATCATGGCTGACTTATTGTCCTTCTCAATCCCATTCTCCCTAACCTTTGATGCCCTGGCTAATCAAGAAGCTATCAATCTTTAAGATGGGAGGGACGCAGAAGATAGGAAGTTATTGGCCAGCTAGCCTAACTTCAGTGGTTGAGAAGATGTTGCAGTCCATTCTTAAGGATGAGGTTTTGGGGTATTTGGAGGTATATAATAAGGTAATCCAAAGTTAGCACAGTTTCCTTAAGGGGAAATCTTACTTGACAAATCTGTTGAAATTCTTTGAGGAAATAACAGGCACGATAGACAAAGGAAAGTCATTGGATGTTGTTCCTTTGGATTTTCAGAAGGCCTTTGACAAGGTGCCGCACATGAAGCTGCTTAACAAGATAAGAGCCCATCGTATTACAGGAAAGATACTATCATGGAGAGAAGATTGGCTGATTATAAGGAGGCAAAGTCGGAATAAAGGTACTTTTTCTGGTTGGCAAGGGTCAGTATTGTCACTGCTTCTTGTCACATTATGTATCAATGATTTGGATGGTAAAATGAATGGCATTGTGGCCAAATTTGTAGATGCTACAGAGATAGGTGAATGGGCAGGTAGTATTGAGGAAACAGAGAGTCTTCGAAGGACTTGGACAGATTGAGAGAAAGGGCAAAGAAATACCAGATGAAATATAGTGCAGAAGGAATAAAGGCATAGACTATTTTCTAAATGGTGAGAAAACACAAAAATCAGAGGCGCAAAGGGATTTGTGAGTTCTTGGGTGGGATTCCCTAAATGTTAACCTGCTGGTTGAGTTAGTGGTGAGAAAGGCAAATGCAATGTGAGCATTAAGTTTCAGAAAACAAGAATAGAAGAGCAGGGATGTGATGATGAGGCTTTTTAAGGTACTAGTCAGACTGCACTGGAGTATTGTGAGCAGTTTTGGGCACCTAGTCTAACAAAGGATGTGCTGGCATTGGAGAGAGTCCTGAGGAGGTTCATGAGAATGATCCTGGGAATGAAAGAGATAGCATCTGAGGAGCGTTTGATGGCTCTGGGCTTGTACTCACTAGAGTTTAGAAGAATGAGGGGGGATCTCATTGAAATCTATTGAGTATTGAAAGGCCTACGTAGATAGAGTAGATGTGAAGAGAATGTTTCCTCTAGTGGATGAGTCTAGCACCAGAGGACACAGCCTCAGAACAGAGAGATATCCATTTAGAACAGAGATGAGAAGGAATTTCTTCAGCCAGAGGGTGCTGAATCTGTGGAATTCATTTCCATAGATGGCTGTAGAGGCCAAGTCATTGAGTATATTTAAAGCAGATGTTGATATGTTCTCGGTTATTCAGGAAGTCAAAGGTTACGTGGTGATAACAGGAGAATGGGGTTGAAAGGAATAATATATCAGCCATGATGGAATGACAGAGAAGACTTAATAGGCCAAGTGGCCTAATTCTGTTCCTATGTCTTATGGTCTTATGGTCTAACCTCTGCTTTAAATATACCCAGTCACTTGGCCTCCACTGCTGCCCAGGGCAATGAGTTCGACAGATTTACCACCTTTTGGCTAAAGAAGATTCTCCTCATCTCTGGTCTAATGAGACATCCTTGCATTTAGAGGCTGCGCTCTCTGGTCTTTGACTCTCCCACGATAGGAAACATCCTCTCCACAACAGAAATATAGAAAATCATAAGGAGCATACTATAGATAGGGTGAATGAACAGTGATTTTCCACTAGGGAAAGATAATTAAAGATAATTAAGGGCCAATGAGGCGAGTGGGGCACGAGTTAAAAGGGACTCAGGGGGCAACTTCTTCACAGAGTGGTCAGTATATGGAACAGGCTGCCAGAGGAAGTGGTTGAGGCAGATTCAATAACAACACTTGGACAGGTATGTGGATTGGAAAGGTTTAGAGCAGGGGTTCCCAACCTTTTTTATGCCATGGACCCCTGCCATTAACCGAGGGGTCTGTGAGTCCCAGGTTAGGAACCCTTGGTTTAGAGAGATCTGGGGCAAACACAGGCAGGTGGGACTAGATCAGATGGATATCTTGGTCAGCCTGGATGAGTTGGGCCAAAGAGACTGTTTCTCTATGATGCAAGAAAACACCAGAGGCCACTCTGACCATCAAGCCTATCCCACCATTCAGAGAGACCTCAGTTGATCTATCTCAGACCTCAACTCACCGTATGCCAAAAAGCCATAATCCTCCATTCCTAATCTTACAACAGACAGAGTGTTTTTGCACACTTCTGTTAAGCAGCTTCCACAACTCTGGACCAGAAGATTGCAGAGATTCACCTTAATACCAGAGGTGAGAGACATACAACAGATGGACTTACACTGTGTTTATCCACTTACACTGGGAATGCCACGCTTGATGTCAGGTAATCCAAGAGCAATCAATTATGCTGTGGTAGTTTATTAACCACGCTGTGATCTACTCCCACATTCCAGGGACAGGATCATTCCGCAGTTGGAAGAAGGTGTAACTCATTCCATCAGAAGGATGTGATCAAATCTGTCAATGAACAGCTTGGGTGGTCAACATTTGATAATACTATCTTATTGTTAGAATACAATCATTTCATGATGTGCTGGATCCAAAAGTCGCAAGGTAATGTTGCAGTATAAAACCCTCGTTCGACCACAGTTGTATTGTGCTCAGTTCTGGCCACCTCATTATAGAAAGGATGTGGAAGATTTAGAGAGGGTGCAAAGAAGATTTACCAGGTTACTTCCTGGATTAGAGAGCATGTCTTATGAGGATAGGTTGAGCTAGATAGGGTTTTTTTTTTTACTTTTTGGAGAAAAGGAGGAGGAGAGTTGACTTGCCAGAGGATACAAGATGATAAGAAGCATAGATCAAGTGAACAGCAAGAAACATTTTCCCCAGGGGGGATAGGGTAGTGCATGGAATCATAATTTAAGGTGATTGGTGTAAACTATACGGGATGTCAGAGATAGTTCTTTTTTAAACAGAGAGTGGTGGATGTGTGGAATGTGATGCCTAGGCTGATGACAGAGGCAGATACGTAAGTGACATTTAGGAAACTCTTAGATAGGCACATGTATGACAGAAAAAAGGAGGGCTATGTAGGAAGGAAAGGTTTAGATTGATCTTAGAGTAGGTTAAAGGTCAGCATAATATCTTGGGCTGAAGGGCCTGTACTGTGCTGTAGAGTTCTAAGTCTATGTTCTATTTTTTTTATTGCTGGGACAATTGCACACTAGAATAGGAAGATTATATTTCTGTTTCACAGATATTGTTGAGACCACAGTTGCAGTACTATGCATAATCTTAACCATGGATGCTAATATGCTGGAAGCAATTCAGTGACAATTTACTGAATTAATTCCAGGAATAAGCAAGTGTTCTTAAAGGAGAGTTGGACCCATTTGGCTTGCATCTGCTGGCGCTCAGAAGAATAAAGAGGGCATTGATTGAAATAATGGATGTTCAATTGTTGACAAGATGGATACAGAGAGGATGTATGTTTCTTCTTGAGGGAAAATATAGAACTAGGGAGCTGTTGTTTGAAAATAAAGGTTTGTTCATTTAAAATAAACAAGATTTATTCTCGGTGTTGGATGTGGGAGGTCCTGGAGTCTCCTAGCCTCCTGGACGTCTACATCTGTGCCAGGTGTGCCAAGCTGCAGCTCCTAAGGGACCGAGTTAGGGAACTGGAGATGCAGCTCGATGACCTTCGCCTGGTCAGGGAGAGTGAGGAGTTGATAGAGAGGAGTTACAGGCAGGTGGTCACACCGGGGCCACAGGAGGAAGACAAGTGGGTCATGGTTAGTAGGGGGATAGGAAAGAGTCAGGTACTAGAGAGTACCCCAGTGGCTGTACCCCTTGACAATAAGTACTCCTGTTTGAGTACTGTTGGTGGGGACAGCCTACCTGGGGGAAGTAACAGTGGCCATGCCTCCAGCACAGAGTCCAGCCCTGTACCTCAGAAAGGTAGGGAAAGGAAGAGGAAGGCAGTAGTAATAGGGGACTCGATAGCTAGGGGGTCAGATAGGCGATTCTGTGGATGCAGTCAGGAGACCTGGATGGTAGCTTGCCTCCCTGGTGCCAGGGACCAGGATGTTTCTGATTGTGTCCAAGATATCCTGAAGTGGGAGGGTGAGGATCCAGACGTCGTGGTACATATAGGTACCAATGATATAGGTAGGAAAAGGGAAGAGGTCCTGAAAGGAGAATATAGGGAGTTAAGAAGGGAGTTGAGAAGAAGGACCACAAAGGTAGTAATCTCGGGATTACTGCCTGTGCCATGCGACAGTGAGTATTGGAATAGAATGAGGTGGAGGATAAATGTGTGGCTGAGGGATTGGAGCAGGGGGCAGGGATTCAAGTTTCTGGATCATTGGGACCTTTTTTAGGGCGGGTGTGACCTGTACACAAAGGACAGTTTGCACTTGAATCCTTTATGTTTCTGTTAGGTTGAAAGGAAAGGTTAAAAGTTTGAGAGAGCCATGGTTTTCAAGGGATTTTGGAAACTTGGTTCAGAAAAAGAGAGAGATCTACCATAAATATAGGCAGCATGGGGTAAATGAGGTGCTTGGGGAATATAAAGAATGTAAAAAGAATCTTAAGAAAGAAATTAGAAAAGCTAAAAGAAGATATGAGGTTGATTTGGCAAGTAAGGTGAAAATAAATCCAAAGGGTTTCTACAGTTATATTAATAGCAAAAGGATAATGAGGGATAAAATTGGTCCCTTAGAGAATCAGAGTGGACAGCTATGTGCGGAGCCAAAAGAGATGGGGGAGATTTTGAACAATTTATTTTCTTCGGTATTCACTAAGGAGAAGGATATTGAATTGTGTAAGGTAAGGAAAACAAGTAGGGTAGTTATGGAAACTATGATGATTAAAGAAGAGGAAGTACTGGCGCTTTTAAAGAATATAAAAGTGGATAAGTCTCCAGATCCTGACAGGATATTCCCTAGGACCTTGAGGGAAGTTAGTGTAGAAATAGCAGGGGCTCTGACAGAAATATTTCAAATGTCATTAGAAATGGGGATGGTGCCGGACGATTGGCGTATTGCTCATGTGGTTCCATTGTTTAAAAAGGGTTCTAAGAGTAAACCTAGCAATTATTGGCCTGTAAGTTTGACGTCAGTGGTGGGTAGATTAATAGAAAGTATTCTTAGAGATGGTATATATAATTATCTGGATACACAGGGTCTGATTAGGAATAGTCAGCATGGATTTGTGCGTGGAAGGTCATGTTTGACAAATCTTATTGAATTTTTTGAAGAGGTTAAGGATAATTGACAAGGGTAAAGCAGTGGATGTTGTCTATATGGACTTCAGTAAGGCCTTTGACAAGGTTCCACATGGAAGGTTGGTTAGGAAGGTTCAATTGTTAGGTATTAATATTGAAGTATTAAATGGATTCAACAATGGCTGGATGGGAGATGCCAGAGAGTAGTGGTGGATAACTGTTTGTCAGGTTGGAGGCCGGTGACCAGTGGTGTGCCTCAAGAATCTGTACTGGGTCCAGTGTTGTTTGTCATATACATTAATGATCTGCATGATGGGGTGGTAAATTGGATTAGTCAGTATGCAGATGATACTAAGATAGGTGGTGTTGTGGATAATGAAGTAGGTTTTCAAAGCTTGCAGAGAGATTTAGGCCATTTAGAAGAGTGGGCTGAAAGCTGGCAGATGGAGTTTAATGCTGATAAGTGTGAGGTGCTACATTTTGGTAGGACTAATCAAAATAGGACATACATGGTAAATGATAGGGCATTGAGGAATGCAGTAGAACAGAGTGATCTAAGAATAATGGTGCATAGTTCCCTGAAGGTGGAATCTCATGTGGATAGGGTGGTGAAGAAAGCTGGCCTTTATAAATCAGAGCATTGAGTATAGGAGTTGGGATGTAATGTTAAAATTATACAAGGCATTGGTGAGGCCAAATTTGGAGTATTGTGTACAGTTCTGGTCACTGAATTATAGGAAAGATGTCAACAAAATAGAGAGAGTACAGAAAAGATTTACTAGAATGTTACCTGGGTTTCAGCACCTAAGTTTACAGAGAAAGGTTGAACAAGTTAGGTCTTTATTCTTTGCAGTGTAGAAGGTTGAGGGGGAACTTGATAGAGGTAGTTAAAATTATGAGGGGGATAGATAGAGTTGACGTGGATAGGCTTTTTCCATCGAGAGTAGGGGAGATTGAAACAAGAGGACATGAGTTGAGAGTTAAGGGGCAAAAGTTTAGGGGTAATAAGAGGGGGAACTTCTTTACTCAGAGAGTGGTAGCTGTGTGGAACGAGCTTCCAGTAGAAGTGGTAGAGGCAGGTTCGATTTTGTCATTTAATAACAAATAGGATAGGTATATGGACAGGAAAGGAATGGAGGGTTATGGGCTGAGTGCAGGTCGGTGGGACTAAGTGAGAGTAATTGTTACATGCTATATGGTTATAAGATGTCCTCCCCACCCCCAAAGAACTAATTTAGAATTTAGAACTCAGTGCCCATCTGTTTTAATTCTACTTCCCATTCCCATTTCAACATGTCGGTCCATGGCCTCCTCTACTGCCACAAAGAGGGCACTCTCAAGATAAAGGAGCAACATTTCCTATTCCGCCTGGGTTAGCCTTCAACCTGACAGCATGAACATTGTTGTCTCTAACATCTGATCATTCCTCTCCCTTCCCCCTTCTCACTTTTTTTTCCATTCCCTACTCTGGTTCCCCTCTTCCCACTTCTCTTCTCCTCACCTGCCCATTGCCTTCCTCTGGTGTCCTTTCTTCTTCCCTTTCATCCATGATCCACTCTCCTCTTCTTCCTTCTTCATTTATTCCTACTTCTTCTTCAGCCCTTCTCCAATTCCACCTATCACTTCACACCTACTTACATTATCCCCCCGTCCCACTCACTGACACATCCCCTCAACTATCACCTGCCAGCTCCCTCCTCCTACTTTCTAATTCTGGCTTCTGCCACCTTTCTTTCCAGTCCTGATGAAGGGTCTTGGCTTGAAAAGTCAACTGTATAGTAACCTACCCATTCTACTGATTGAAATATTTGTTTGTTAGCCAAAAGGCAGGGTTAGAGGTGGAAATTTTCATCTGCTGATCAACATATCACACTCTCACACTCTGCATGATATGAACAATGGCAGAGGATAACGGCAAGCCAAAGAGCAAGGTAAGAAGGTGCCTGCATTCCTACTGGATAAATTAGTTCTATTTGTCACACGTACATTTAAAAGTGGCACTTTAACGTAGGGCACCACAGATGTACAGTGCTCAGTGCGACACTATTACAGCCTGGGACATTGGTGATCAAAGTTCAATTCTGATGCCGTCTACAAAGGAATTTGCACAAACTCCCTGGCTGGGTTTCCTCCAAATGCTCCGGTTTCCTCCCACACTCCAAGGATGTACCAGTTAGTAGGTTAATTGGTCATAGTAAATTGTCTGTGATTAGCCTGGTGTTAAATAGGTGGGTTGCAGGGTCGTGTGGCCTGTTCTGCATTGCATCTCTAAGTAATTAAATAAAAAATTTTAAAACCATCGAGGCACGCACTGAAATGTGTGCTTTGGTGTTAATTTCCAGCACCGTCGAAGGATTTTTCCTGGGGGCAGCCCACAAATGTCACTATGCTTCTGGTACCAACATAGCATGCTCACAGCTTACTAACCCTAACCCATATATGTTTCGACTGTGGGAGGAAGCCGGAGCACCCGGAGGAAACCCACGCGGTCACGGGTAGAACGCAAAGCTCCTCGCAGGCAGTGGCAGGAAAAGATGCCCAGTTGATGATGACTGGTGCTGCAAAGCAATTGCACTAAACGCTGTGTGATGCAACCGCTGAGTTGTTATCCTGAGGAGAGACGCTAATGTACGTGAAAGGGGAAAAACATACAGAAGGGTGGAATCTCAGCACTAAGGGGAAAAATGAGGTAATCCAAGGGTTACAATTACAGAAACATTAGCCTGTTGGTAGAAAACAGAGCAGTTGTGACATTGTCTTCATTGCCAGCACTTCTGACCACAATTATGCCTGGAATGCCACTAAAGACCGGACAAGTTAGGAAAACAGTCAGGAAAGGAAAAACCTCGCTCTCTAATTACTTTATTTTTTTATCTGATAAATGTTAGAGAAGCAGATGGTTTGTGTTTAATATAAATAAATCTGAAATTGTGACAGAAGTGTGTTTAGAGCAGCTGTTTGCAGTGTTAGAGGGGGGTGGACAGGCCCTTAAGAAGATGAGAAATGTTTGGAAAGCAAAATGCTTCCCTGCTACCTGTCCTCCCTCTGCTCATCCCGGGATTTCCTTCAGCGGCAACTCCGCTTCCAAGGAACTTCGACTCGCTCTGCTTTCCACTCCCACCAGAGTATCCCTCGTGATGGATTCTCCTTCGAGCTGAATCAGGAAGGGATCAATTCCAGTGTTCACCACTCAGCCGGAGAGCTGGCCAGGAAAACTAGAGCAGTGGTGCTATTGGGTGCGGCGGCACCTTGGTAGCTAGTACAACGCTATTGCAGCTCAAGGTGTTGGAATTCAGAGCCCAGTTCCGGCATCCTCTGTTGGGAGTCTGTACATGTGGGTTTTCTTCGAGAACTCCAGTTTCTTCCAATGGTCCAAAGACATACCGGTTAGTAGGTCATTGTAAATTGTCCCGCGATTAGATGAGGGTTAAGTCGGGGATTGCTGGGCGCCGAGGCTTAAAGGGGGGGGAAGTGACTTTTAATGTCTCAAACTAATTTTTTTTTTTTTAATAAAGCTTTTGGCAAGATTTAAAGATGTTGCCAGAACTGAAGAGCCTGAATTATAGGGTGAAATTGGCCAGTCTAGGTGGATAATCCTTGGAATATGGAATAGAAACATTTAAAATTATGAGAAATCTCGACAAGGTGGATAGGAGCAGTTTCTCCCCAAGGTAGGAGAGTCCAAACCTAAGGGTTATGGGTTCACAGTGAGAGGGGACCCGAGGGCCAACTTTTCCACCAAGGGCTGGGGATTATATGGAAAGATTAGCAAGTCCTGGTGCCAAGGCCCAATGGTCAAAGTCCTCTTAATGGCGAGCCCTGGTGTTGATACTGGAGGTCAAAGTCTGAAGGTCAAAAAGGAAAAGTCCATGAGATCAGAGGTAGTGGCCCAAAGTTTGAAACCCCTGACTCAGCTTGTCCAGAGGTCCGATGTCTGCCAGTCCAGGCCAGGGACAGAAGGCTCCATGCTCTGGGGTTGCAGGTCAGTCTGTGGGAAAGTGCTGTGTCTTCCACTAACTTGTGTTGTTCTGCTGAACTCTGTGGACCTGCTGTTTCACCACCAGAACACGTGACAACACTTACGGCCTGCCCCCAGCACACCCTTAGGTGAGTTGGTATACATTTCACGGTATATTTTAATGCATGTATGATAATTAAAGCATTAATTTGAGACACAGGTATTCTAGCGTACCTGGAACTTCCTGGCCTGTCATTTCCAATACAAGTTCAATTTGAATTAGCACTCCTGTCATGTACCATAATGTCTGTTCACGAGCCCATGAAGTAGGAGCTGATCAATAAAATACAGGGCTTTCAGTCAATGCAGAACTGGCCCAGAACCAGGCAAGCACCCAGGGAGTTGGATGGAACCACTTTCTCAAATCAAATATACAAAGGAGGCAAACTGCAAATAGAACATAGAACATGACAGCACAGCACAGGCCCTTCGACCTATGATCTTAACCTGTTCTAAGATCAATCTACCCCTTCCATCCTACATAACCCTCCATTTTTCTATCATCCATGTGTCTTTCTAAGAGTTTCCTAAATGTCCCCAATGTATCTGCCTCTACCACCACCCCTGGCAGGGCATTCCATGTACTCAACACTGTGTAAAAAAATTCCTCTGACATCCCTTGCCATCCTTTCCTCTAATCACCTTAAAATGATGTCCCCTCACCTTAACCGTTTTTGCCCAGGGAAAAAGTCTCTGGCTGTCAACTCTACCTATGTCCCTTAGCATCCTGTTCTCCTCTATTAAGTCACCTCTCTTCCTTCTTCACTCCAAAGAGAAAAACTCCAGCTGGCTAAACCTATAAGACCTCTAATCTAGGCAGTATCCTGGTAAATCTCTTCCTCCTCTCTAAAGAGCCCGACAGTACAATGAGGGGGCACGGTAGCATAGTGGTTAGCACAACACGTTACAGTATAAGAGACCAGAGTTCAACTCTCAATAATGCTTGCAAGGAGTTTGTACTGTATGTTCTCCCCATGACCACGGGGGTTTCCTCCCACAGTCCAAAGATAGGTTAATTGGTCATTGTAAATTATCCCGGTTTAGGCTCGGATTAAACAGGGGATTTCGCGGCTCAAAGGGCCTATTATGCGCTGTAACACACACAAAGTGCTGGAGGAACTCAGCAGGCCAGGCAGTATCTATGGAAAACAGTACAGTCAACATTTCAGGTCGAGATCCTTCAGCAGGACTGTACCAAAGGGTTCAGTCCTGCCAAATGATTTTGGCCCGAAACATTGACTATACTTTTCTTCATAGATGCTGCCTGGCCTGCTGAGTTCCTCCGTTTTTTTGTGTGTGTTACTTGGATTTCCAGCATCTGCAGATTTTCTCCTGTTTGCATTCCGCGCTGTATAAAATAAAGAACTGAATATTTCTACCTGGTCACTGAAAGGTCTTAGAATTCTTTGTTGGGATGTTCCTCTGCTAGCAAACCAAAAACAAGTAGGATATGCACTCTGTACCAAGATCTGGTCTGGACATTCTTCACCCACGTTCGCAGCTATGTTCAACCACAGCCCAATACCACCATGACAAGTCATTAGCAGGATGTACATTAATAAACCAACAAGTTTCATTACTTCTGGGATTAGGAAACTTTGAATAAAACTACATCTCCACCTAGATTACCCTTAAAGCGACTAAGGGTGCGTAATTCTGCGCCTATGTCTTATGGTCTTGTGGACAATATTTTTAATTCCAGATTTAGCTACTTAACATTGAATTCCACACCTGTTGTGGTGTGATGTCTTCAAATCAATGATCTATGCCTCTGAATATTAGGCAAGGAGCTTAAGTGCCATGTGATCTCATTCCTTTTGGACCCAACGAAGCTTCATTTGAGTCCAAATGTCAGATGAGATCACTGACATTTAGTCTGTTGGTTATGTCCATGAAAGAATCTTGATAAACACAAGAGATTCTGCTTTTGCTGGAAATTCAGAGCAACACATATTAAATGCTAGTCAAACTCAGCAGGTCAGTCAGCATTTATGAAAGGGAATAAACAGTCAACATCTGGGGCTAAGACCTTTCATCAGAATCTTGATAATTATGTTTATGATGCTGAATGTCTCTTTCATTGTAAGATATGTAGTTTGAAGTGTTGGCTATGAAATACTGTTTCCAGCTTTATAAACTGTTTCCCATATTATAAACACAAGAGATTCTGCAGATGCTAGAAATCCAGAGCGACAAACACAAATTCCTGGAGGAATGCAGCAGGTCAAGCAGTATCTCTGGAGAGGAATAAACAGTTAATATTTACAGCCAAGATATTTCTTCAGGACTGGAAAGGAAATGGGAAAAAGCCAGAATAAGAAGGTAAAGGGTGTAGAAAGAAATATAAGCAAGAAGATGATGGATAAAACCAAGTGAGGGAGAAGGTACCTGAGTGGGGAATGTAGAAACCAGGAGAGAATAGCTGGAAGAGGTGAAGGGCTAAAGAATGAAGAGTCTGATAGGACAGGACAGTAGACCATGGACAAAAGGGAAGGAAGAGTGAGAGATGATGGACAGGTTTTGAAAAGAGGTGTAGGTGAGGAGTTAGAATAGGGAATGAAGAGAGGAGGGGGAGGAGAAATTACCAGAAGTTAGAGAAATTGATGTTCATGCCATCAGGTTGGTTAACACTAAACCTCAATCCTTTACCCTAAAGAAACTCCAACCTTTTATGCCAATCCCAGTTTTTATTCTCAAATCACCTTAACATGATTGCTGCAATCTGAAGCAGAAGGTTAAATGCTCTTCTTCAGGAAGGTGACAGCTTCCTTGAATTTGTTTCCAATAACCCTGGTCCAGGATAACTAATGCCATAACAGACAATGGGGTAAAATCCAAACAAATAACATAGAGTAGTCTTTTCTCTATTGTTTTACATCACTACTGCCTAGAAACTTGAACTCTCTCCCACCTCCCCTTTCTCTCTTCTTCCATTCCCATTCCCTTCTCTTCTCGCCTGCCCATCTCTTTTCTCTTGTTCCCCCCCTCTTTCCCTTTCTCCCATGGTTTGCTCTCCTCTCCTATCAAATTCCTTCTCTTTCCACCATGTACCCTTTTTGCCTATCACCTCCCGGCTTCTTACTTCATTTCGCCTGCCCTACCTACCTACCTTCCTCCTCAGTTGGTCTCACCTATCACCTGTCAAAGTGTGCTCCTTCCCCTCCCACCAAGTTTATTTTGGCTTCTTCCGTCTTCCTTTCCAGTCCTGATGTGGAGAAGCGCCTTCCAGTAGTGGGAGAGTCCAGGATCAGAGGGCAGAGCCCATCCCTTTAGAAAAGAGATGAGGATGAATTTCCTTAGCCAGAGGGTGGTGAATCTGTGGAATTTATTGTTACAGATTATAGATAGCTGTGCCTTAAGGTCTTTTGCACTGATGCCTCCATAGATGCTGCCTGACATGCTGAGTTCCTCCAGCATTATGTGTGTGCAGCACAAGATCACCGTCATCTGCAGAATCTCTTGTTTAAAACTTGAACTTCACTGTTTTGAGGGCAAGCAAAGAATATATAGGTGGAATTATATCAAAGGTTATTCAAGTGAATAAAATATATGCAGAAATCATTCGCCCACCAATGATTCTACATAGTCGCTTTCCAGCACATTGGAAAGTTATAAAGATACGTTCAATCATATAGATATATCAGCGCTGTGTCTGATGACCCAAAGTTCAAAGTAAATTTATTATCAAAGTATATATGCGTCACCAAAACTAAGATTCATTTTCTCGAAGGCATTCACAGTTATTACAAAGAAACACAATAGAATCAATGGAAAACTGCACATGAACAAGGAAGGACAAATAACCAAAGTACAAAGAAAGAAAACAATATAATAATAAATAAATAATAACTACTGACAACGTGAGCTGTAGAGTTGAGAGGGAGTCCACAGATTGTGATCTCAGTTCAGAGTTGGTGAGAATGAAGTTAGCCACACTTGCTCAGCAGCCTGATGTTTGAGGGGTAATTACTGTTCCTGAACCTGGTGCTGTGGGAGTTAAGGTCCCACAATCGCAAAGACTAATGCAAAACTGATCTCATCAATCATTCAGTGTAGGGAGGTGTACAGCCATGGACTTTGGTGGAAGGAATAAGTCCCTGGAGTATTTTCTAAACAGGAGCAAATTCAGAAGTTGGGAGCGCAAAGGTACTAGAGAGTGCTCGTGCAGGATTCCCTAAAGGTGAACTTGCATGTTGAGTTGGTGGTGAGGAAGGTAAATGCAACGTGAAGAGTTCCAGAGGATGTGACTATAAAAGCAAGGATGTCATGCTCAGGCTTTAAGGAATTGGTTAGACTGCACTTGGAGCATCATGAGCAGTTTTGGGATCCCTGTCTAAGGAAGAATGTGCTGGCATTGTAGACGGTCCAAAGTAGGTTTTTGAGAATGATTTAGAAATGAAAGGTTAATGTATGAGCAACGTTTGAGGTTTGTACTCTCTGGTGTTTAGGTGAATGAGGGAGGATCTCATAGAAACCTACCAAATATTGAATGGCCTAGAAAGAGTAGACACAGAGGAGATGTTTTCAGTAGTGGGAGAACGTGGGGAAAAAGGGCACAGATTCAGAATAGAAAGTCCATTTAGAACAGAGATAAGGAGGAAGTTCTTTAGCCAAAAGGTGGTGAATCAATGGACTTCATGGTCATAGACAGCTGTCATTGGGGATATTTAGAGGTTGATAAGGTCCTGAACAGTAAGGGTGTCAAATGTTACGGGGAGATGGCAGGAGAACAAGGATGAGAGAGAAAATAAAACAACTATGATCAAATAGCAGAGCAGAGTTGATGGGCCAAATGGCTAAATTTTGCTCTTATGTCTTATGGCCTAAATCATTTTGTATATTCCAGCTTGGTAGCGATTAGGACAATGCTATTACAGATCAGAGTATCGGAGTTCAGAATTCAATTCTGACATCATCTGTAAGGAGTCTCTGTACGTCCTCCCCAAGGAATGCATGGAGTTTCTCCGGGTGCTCTGGTTTCCTCCCACAGTCCAAAGACATAACAGTTAGTAGGTTAATTGGTGATTGTAAATTGTCCCGTGTTTATCGGGGGTTAAATCGGGGGTTTCTGGAGAGACAGAAGGGCCTATGGAGAACAAATGGGATGGAACAAATGTCACACTACAGACATTTTTTAATACATGGACAATTTGTACTCTGTGTAGACAGACACTGAACCTATTGGACGGTAGAGGAAATATGTCTGCTGTATGACAAACTGGACCTGCAGCACATAGCAGTGCCTCAAAACTTATACAGCCTTGCAAGTAAATATTTTGAAGACGAAACTCAGACTTCACTCTTCATTGCCTCTTAATAATCAAGATACGAAGACTTAATGCACAAAGATGAACAAACTCCCCACTTGACTATAAGTCTGTGTTACTCATTGTAATTCAGTTCTCCAACTCATTCCTTATTTGCCTTGTATTTGTCAAGCAACCATCTAATTACCCTTTTAAAACTTTGAAATGTTTACAGAGAAATCTTTTCAGCTTCATACAGGCCCTTCCTGCTTTGTTTCAGTTCTCCCACAGTCTAGTGAGTTTTGCCAATATTACTAAATGCAGCATATAGTTATCTGTTGGCATGAATATACCTCAGCCTTGGAAAATAAATTCTCCACATTTTGCTCACTCAGGAGTTCAGATCCAATTCACTTGTTGACAGCCTTGACCAAGTCAGCGATTTTTTTTTTGCTTCTAGGTTTATGTAGAATTGAATGTTTTTCTGGTTCTATCATTATAATCAGCTCCAAAGCAAAACTGTTGAACACACCGATAACACAAAGCACATGTCTATATGCCTTCTAGTCCTTTGTTGGACTACAGAAACACATTGTATTTTGCCGATGTGCTTGATTCGAAAATGAATCGGGCCCATCTCCGAGAGCGAGTATGACCTGAGATTCGATTCACTTGAGCACCGACCGGGCTGAGTCGGAAAGCTTGCGTACAGGCTAAATCGAGCTGGCAGGGTCCAGGCCCCAAAACATATCAAAGTGACAGAATCTGATGTTTGGACGATGATTTAAGTGCTGGGCCAGATTGAAAAGGTCAGGGTGTTGGGACCCGAGCACTACGCTCCGCGAGGTTCACTCGGCACTGCGGTGAACTAAGGGCATGCGGATGCACTCTTTTTCAGGACTTCAGTTCAGAATGCTATTTGCTTGCGTTAATTGTTCACATGATTTTTTTCTCTCCGCGCATTGAATGTTTGATGGTCTTTTATGAGTTCTTTAGTTTTTTTTTGGTGGCTGCCTGTAAAGAGACAAGCCTCAAGATTGTATAACGTTTACATATTTTGATAATAAATATTCTTAAAATGTACTTTGAATGAACTTACTGAGATGGACGGTTCTGATGCAAGGACTTGATCTGAAGTGCCAGCTACACTTTTGCCTCCACAGATGCCACTTAACCTGTTGAGTTCTTTCAGCAGAACTCTTTATGGACAGTCGGTGCTGCCTGCAGTTTTCTGGAGAAATACGTTTTCAAAGATCTCGTAGATCTACAATAGGATGTCTAGAAAGTGTTAGTGGGAATCCTGCAATACATCTGTAACCAACTCAAGCTGGCAATGGAGCAAGTTCACCACCCATGGTTTTCAACCAGATGGAATGCTTTCTTTTAATTGAGTTCTAAATTTCCAATGTACAAAGCAGACAGTAAAAGAAGTCTGGTTTTATTTTTAAGTTCCGCATATGTTGGTATGTTCTCTATTTAAGACAGTCAAGCATGTTTTTATTGGTACAGTGCTTTAACAGCTTGGAATCAGACCCTTCAGCCCAGCCCGTTTTTGCTGACCAACTCTCCTAGCCAAACTAGTCCATTTGCATATTTGGCCAGTAGCTCTCTAACTCTTTCCTATTAATGTACCTGTTTCTCTGACTTCCTACCACCATTCCACTCTGGTTTCCCTCCATTCCGGTGATCGTCTCACCCTTTTACTTCTCCCCCACCCTTGTGACCTTCCCATCACTCTCCCTGGTTCCACACCTCCTCCCTTTGAGTCTACTGCCCTGCCTACTAGATTCCTCTTTCCTTATTCTCTCCTAATTTCTCACATCATCCCTTATCTACATGGTGTTACCTACCACTTTGTACTCCTCCCCCTCTTTTTATCCTGGCTTCTGCTGCCTTCCTTTCTGGTCCTGATGAAGGGTCTTGGGCCTAAAGGTCAATTGCTGATATCCTTCCAAAGATGTGCCCTGACTTAAACAGATTCTGCAAATGCTGAGAACATAGAGCAACAAACACAAATTCCTGACGGAACTCAGCAGGTCAGGCAGATTCTATGGAAATGAATAAACAATCGACATTTCATGTTGAGACCCTTCATCAGGACTGGAAAGAAAGGGAGAAGATATCAGAATAAGAAGCTGGGTGGAAGGGAAGGAGGGCAAGCTAGAAGGTGATATTTGAAGCCAGGAAAGGGAGGGGAAAGGGACTTGCTGAGCTCCTCCAGCATTTGGTGTGTTACTCAATATATCTGGCAAAGATTTGTTTACATGTCATTAAGGTATCCATCCGGGAAGATCAGAGGAAATATCTAGACAGTCATTCACAGTCTTGGTTTGACTTTGGTGAAAGAATAACAAGCTTAAAGCAAAATGCATCTGTTTTACAGTAATATTTAGAATTAAATGAAGAGACACAGGTCATTCAGCCCAAATGGTTCATGCTGGCATTTAGTCTCCCATAATGCTCCTTCCACCCCACCGTCCAATCCGGTCAATGCCCCTTTTCGCCACTAGAGTGTGGGGGTGGGAAGGTGTTTGTTTTGCTGCTGTTTGCCGTACGTTGGCCGCATGTTGTTCTGCTGAACATTGTAGGAACATCGGCACCAGAATGTGTGATGACACTCGCGGGCTGCCCCCAGCACTTCTTCAGATTGCATTGGTTGTTAATGCAAATGCCGCATTTCACCACGTGTACATGTTATCAATAAATACGTTTCATCGAATCTCGCCCTTGTGTCCTTTCTTTGTAAAGCAATTCTGGTCACTTCAAAAACTCCAGGGGGCAGCAGAAACTTCTGGGTAAAGTTTTCTCTCCCAACCTGAGGACCGGTTACCATCGCTAGTTCGTGGCTTGGAATTGGTCTTGCAGAATGTATAGGAGATAGAACAGTGCAGTGCAGTACAGTACAGGCCCTTTTAACCTACTCTAAATCAATCTTACTCTTCCCTTCCACATCAAGTCAAATCAAGTCAAGTTTATTGTCATTTCGACCATAGACTGCTGGTACAGTACACAGTAAAAATGAAACAATGTTCCTCCAGGACTCTGGTGCTACATGAAACAACACAAAACTACACCAGTCTATGTAAGACCGTACAAGTCTACACTAGACTACATAACACAACATAAAAACTGCACTAGACTACAGACCTGCGCAGGACTACATAAAGTGCACAAAACAGTACAGGGCAGTACAATAATAATAGACAATAGGCACAGTAGAGGACAAATTTCAATATAAATGATGTAGATGTCAGTCTAGACTCTGGGTATTGAGGAGTCTGATGGCTTGGGGGAAGAAACTGCTGCACAGTGTGGTTTTGAGAGCCCGAATGCTTCGGTGCCTTTTGCCAGATGGCAGGAGGGAGAAGAGTTTGTGGGAGGGGTGCGTGGGGTCCTTCACAATCCTGTTAGCTTTGCGGGTGCAGCGTGTGGTGTAAATGTCTGTAATAGCAGGAAGAGAAGCTCCGATGATCTTTTCAGCTGACCTCACTATCCGCTGCAGGGTCTATTTTAGTCATCTATTTTCAGATCATCCATGTGCCTATCTAAGAGATTTGTAAATGTCTTCAATGTATATGCCTCAATCACCACCACTGGCAGGGTATTCCACACACTCACTACCACCTATGTAAAAAAACCTGTCTCTGATATCCCCATTATGTTCACTCTAATCACCTTAAAATTATGCCCTCGTATTAGTCACTTCAAAGTTCAAAGTTAAAAGTAAATTTATTATCAAAGTACATATATGACACCACATACAACCTGAGATTGATTTTATTTGGGGGCATATTTAATAGATCCATATGAGAATAATAACCATAATAGAATCAATGAAAGACTGCAGCAACTTTGGTGTTCTACCAGTGAGCAAAAGATAACAAACTATGCAAATAGTAGAAGAAAGAAATGATAATAATAAATAAATAAGTGGGTGGAACTTAGGAGAACGATGGCACCTAATGGTGACACCTTTGCTTGCATCTTCGAAGACAGATCTATTTCCATCTTTAATATCTCTGTTTTCCCCTTTCAGGGTTCTTTTGAAGACCCTGACCTGGAGTTACACGCTGACTTCGGTTCTTTACGAGAATGGGACCGGCTCTCAGGATCTCACGACTGGCCACTATTCGATATGCAGGATGCAGCCTAGAAGACTAGTGCACCTTCAGGGTTCTGGGATTTTGTTGGTCTGGAGGTGGGCGGACTCGAGGTCGGTGCCTCTGCAGGAAATTGGTGTGCCATGGGAGACGGAAGATCGAAAGCATCAAGCCGGCTGCTGGCTTTGTGCCAGAGACCCGAGTCCTTTGGGCACAGAGCTCGGAAAAAGCAAAGAAGCACACTTTTAACATCGTAAATCAGCGAGCTGTTTGTTATATCTCCCCTCTCAGTGTGAAACGGGGACACCTCTTTTTTACTTATTAGAGAGAGAGAGCCTGTGGTATGTCAAATTACCGGGTGAACGAATAATCTTTGAGCTACTGCAAGTCTGTGTCTTTATTGATGCTTTGCTGCACGCTTGAGTGCTCGGTGGGACAGTACTGATGCTTTTAACATCGTAAATCAGTGAGCTGTTTGTTATGTCTCCCCTCTCACTGTGAAACGGGGTCACCTCTTTTTCCCTTATTAGAGGAAGAGAGAGCCTGTGTATTACCGGGTAATACACATTACCGGGTACATAGAACATAGAATAGTACAGCACATTACAGGCCCTTCAGCCCACAATGTTGTGCCGACCCTCAAACCCTACCTCCCATATAATCTCCCACCTTAAATTCTTCCATATACCTGTCTAGTAGTCTCTTAAACTTCACTAGTGTATCTGCCTCCACCACTGACTCAGGCAGTGCATTCCACACACCAACCACTCTCTGAGTGAAAAACCTTCCTCTAATATCCCCCTTAAACTTCCTTCCCCTTACCTTAAAGCCATGTCCTCTTGTACTGAGCAGTGGTGCCCTGGGGAAGAGGTGCTGGCTGTCCACTCTGTCTATTCCTCTTAATATCTTGTACACCTCTATCATGTCTCCTCTCATCCTCCTTCTCTCCAAAGAGTAAAGCCCTAGCTCCCTTAATCTCTGATCATAATGCATACTCTCTAAACCAGGCAGCATCCTGGTAAATCTCCTCTGTACCCTTTCCAATGCTTCCACATCCTTCCTATAGTGAGGCGACCAGAACTGGACACAGTACTCCAAGTGTGGCCTAACTAGAGTTTTATAGAGCTGCATCATTACATCGCGTCTCTTAAACTCTATCCCTCGACTTATGAAAGCTAACAGCCCATAAGCTTTCTTAACTACCCTATCTAAGTGTGAGGCAACTTTCAGGGATCTGTGGACATGTACCCCCAAATCCCTCTGCTCCTCCACACTGCCAAGTATCCTGCCATTTACTTTGTACTCTGCCTTGGAGTTTGTCCTTCCAAAGTGTACCACCTCACACTTTTCCGGGTTGAACTCCATCTGCCACTTCTCAGCCCACTTCTGCATCCTTTCAATGTCTCTCTGCAATCTTCGACAATCCTCTACACTATCTACAACACCACCAACCTTTGTCTCATCTGCAAACTTGCCAACCCACCCTTCTACCCCTACATCCAGGTCGTTAATAAAAACCACAAAAAGTAGAGGTCCCAGAACAGATCCTTGTGGGACACCACTAGTCACAACCCTCCAATCTGAGTGTACTCTCTCCACCATGACCCTCTGCCTTCTGCAAGGTAAATGAGTCGCCTTTGGGGTACTGCAAGTCTGTGTCTTTATTGATGCTTTGCTGCACGTTTGAGTGCTCGGTGGGACAGTACTGATGCTTTTATGCTGGTGGGGGAGGGGAGATCGATGCTTTGCTGCTGCTTATGCACGGGTGGGGGGAGCTGGTGGGGGGGCTTTGGGGTTCTAACATTTAACTGTCATTCATTCTTTGGGGAACTCCTCTGTTTTCGTGGATGGTTACGAAGAAAAAGGATTTCAGGACGTATATTGTATACATTTATCTGAGATTAAGTGTACCTTTGAAACCTTTGGTAAGCAATGAATATCAAGTACATGAAATGAAGAGTCCTTGAAAGTAAGTCGGTAGGTTGCAGTGTTGAGGCAAGTGAGGTTGAGTGGTTATCCCCTTTGGTTCAAGAGCCTGATGGTTGAGGGGTAATAACTGTTCCTGGACCTGGTGATATGGGTCCTGAGGCTCCTTTACCACTTTCCTGATGGCAACGGTGAGAAGAGAGCATATCCTGGGTGGTGGTAGTCCCTGAATATGGATACTGCTTTCCTGTGACAATGCTTCATATATAGTAGATGTTGTCAATGGCTGAGAGGGCTTTATCTCTGATAGACTGTGTTGTATCCATTACTTTTCATTGGATTTTGTATTCAAGAGCATTGGTGTTTCCATACCAGGCTGCGATGCAGCCAGTCAATATACTCTCCACTACACAAGTATAGAAATCTTTCAAAGTTTTAGATATCATGCTGAATCCTCACAAACTCCTAAGAAAGCTGAGTCACTGATGTGTTTTCTTCATAACTGCGCATGTGCTGAGCCCGTGCCAGGTCCTCTGAAACGATAACACTGAGGAATTTAAAGCTGCTGACCCTCTCCGTCTCTGATCCCCCGATGAGGACTGGCTCATGGACCTCCTGTTTCCAACTCCTGTAGTCAATAATCAGCTCCTTTGTCTTGCTGACAATGAGCAAGAGGTTTGTTGTGGCACCACTCAACCTGGTTTCAACTGTCCCTCCTGTATGCTGATTTGTCATCACTTTTGATTCAGCTACAAAGTGGTGTTGCCAGCAAACTTCAATATGGCATTGGAGCTGTGCTTAGTCTCACAGTCATAAGTGTAAAATGAGTAGAGCAGGGGACTAAGTACACAGCCCTTGGTGCACCTGTGCTGATGGAGATAGCGGAGGAGATGTTGTTGTCAATCTGAACTGACTGGGGTCAGCAAGTAAGGAAATCAAGAATCCAATTGCACGAGGAGGTATTGAGGCCGAGGTCTTGAAGCTTATTGATTAGTTTTGAGGGGATGATGGCATTGAATGCCGAGCTGGGAAAAAGTCTCTGGCTGTCCATCCAATCTATGCCTCTCATCTTGTAAACCTTCATCAAATCACCTCTCGTCTTTTGTTGCTCCAATGAGGAAAGTCCTGGCTTGCTCAGCCTGTCCTTATAGGACATGTTCTCTAATCCAGGCAACATCCTGGTAAATCTCCTCTGCACTCCACCTAAAACTTCCACATCCTTCCTATAATGAGGCAACGAGAACCGAAAACAGTATTCCAAGTGCAGTCAAACCAATTTTATAGAGCTGCATCAAAACTTCACGGCTCTTGAACTCACTCACAAGACTAATGAAAACCAACTTGCCATATGAGAGGTACAAAATGGAAACAGGGCCTTTAACTCAAAGTTTGTGAGAAACGTCAATAGCCTCTTTACACTAGTCCTGCATTCATCTCATTTCTGCTCAGTCTCCAGGATTCTAGCACTCACTGATTAAATGTAGTTTCCAATGGCCATCTAAACTACCAACCCATGCCTGACGTGGAGGAAACCCATGAGACACGGGGAAAAAGCATGTGAAGTCCATATAGAGTCTCCAAGATCAAACTGAGGTTTCTGACACCGAGACAGAAACCCTCTGCCTTGTCAGCATTCTTCAAAAGGTTCACAAAAATGATTCCAGGATTAAATGGCTTGTCATGTGAAGAGTGCTTGATGGCCCTGGGTCTGGATTCACTGGAATTCAGGAGAATGAAGGGTGTCCTCATTGAAACCTATCCAATGGTGAAAGGCCTTGATAGCGTATAAGACCATAAGATATTGGAGCAGAAGTGGGTTATTCGGCCCATCGAGTCTGCTCGGCCATTCAATCATGGGCTGATCCCATTCCTCCAGTATAAGACCATAGGATATAGGAGCAGAAGTAGGCCATTTGGCCCATTGAGTCTGCTCCACCATTCAATCATGGGCTGATCATGAATGTGGAGAGGATGTTTCCTATGGTGGAAGAGCCTACAACTCGAGGACACAGCCTCAGAATAGAGGGATGTCCTTTTAGAATGGGATGAGGAGGAATTCCTTTAGCCGGAGAGTGGTGAAGCTGTGGAATTCTTTACCACAGGCAGCTGTGGAGGCCAAGTCTTTATGTATATTTAAGGCAGAGGTTAATAGATTCTTGATTGGTCAGGGCATGAAGGGATACGGGGAGAAGGCAGGAGACTGGGGTTGAGAGGAAAATTGGATCAGCCAGGATAGAAAGGCAGAGCGGACTCAATGGGCCAAATGGCCTAATTCTGCTCCTATATCTTATGGTCTTATGGTGTTATATGGACCAGCACTGTAAACGAGGATGACACATATCCAGCTTTGATCCACCTCAGATGAATGCAGCTTCGAAATTCAGCAATGTGGAAGGCTCCCATGTTGGCTGTGGAGTGGATCTTTCTTCCAATCTCCATAGGAAAATCTGTCCTACTCCCACACCACTGGCAAGCCTCGTAGACTTTGACTTTGTGATGTCTCCAGTCATTATTAAGATGTTGCACAGATTTGCAATGGATGATCATTTTTTCCCCAGCTGTGTGGGGGAGTAAAATGTATTGCAATCTGAAACTAACTATTTATATTTAGCACAGAGAGATGCAAAACACTGGCGCAAATAGAGATGATGGCAGCTCAGTCTGTAATGAGCGTTTGAAGTTCAGGGTGAGCTGAAGGTTATGTGCCAATCCAGTTGAGTTCCAGACCTATTGATCATCTCATCCTTGGGTCTGCGGTGGACTAAAGGTGGATGCTTTTTGATTTTTGGAACATTACAGTCACTGACAAGGCATTTCATTCATGCCCCTCATCCCTGGTGCAAGTATTCTGAAGCAATCCCAAGGTGAGCCTGAACACGTTGATGCACCATCAATAACTCTCGGAGCCGTGAGGTAAGAGATAGGCTTTTATTAGCTGGAAGAGAGCAGTCAGCAGCAAGAGACCACCACACAACATCCTGGAGACTGAGGGGGGAGCAGTGCCTCCAATCGCCTTTATACAGGGATCTGTGGGAGGAGCCACAGGAGCAGTCAGCAGGGGTCTGTGGGAGGAGCCACAGGAGCAGTCAGCAAGGGGGAGGACGTGTCCAGACAGGTATATGTAGTTCACCACACACATGGAAGAAAACCTCTGTTTTTTCACATCAACCCTTCAGATGCCGATCTAGGACTGTTGTAGAAATACAATCCTATCAGCATCTCAACTACTTTAACATTAACATTTAGTCAGATGTACTGTGGAGAACATTCTAAATGGTTCGATCGTCGTCCGGTTTTGGACAAGCCACTGCGCAGGATTGGAAAAAGCTATAGAAAGTTGTTGACTCAGTCAGCTTCATCATGAACAGTAGCCTCTCTAGCATCAAGGACACCTTCAAAAGGCAACACCTCAAGAAGGCAACATCAATCATTAAAGACCTCCATCACCCAGGACATGCCCTCTTCTCATTGCTACCATCAAGGAGGAGATACAGGAGCCTGAAGCACACACTCAATGTTTCAAGAAGAGCTTATTCTCATCAACCATCAGATTTCTGGATGGACAATGAACCGATGAGCACTACCTCACTATGTTTTGTTTTGCTCTCTTTTTGCACTACTTCCTTAATATATATATTTATTTTGTTTATTTATTATTTATATTTCTTATTGTAATTCACAGTTTTTATTATGATGCATTGCAATGTACTGCTGCTGCAAAACAACAAATTTTATGGCAGTGACCTGATTATGATTCAGATTCAATTGGTTATTAACAGAATCTTTCATACATCCTATTAATATGGATTAAATTTTAGTTACATTATTTTAATCTATGAATTAGTTTAAATGTATGAGATGTATCTAAAATGAAAAGTCTTCATCACCAGTCAGGGTTGGATGGTGTTCAGGATCCTTGGTCGGACACTGTCCAGGGCACTGCTCCAAGCCTACACTATCCCATATCACTGCAGAGTAAACCCAGTGCCTAACACGTACGGAGCATAGAACAGTACAGCACAGTACAAGCCCTTCACCCTTTGTACCACAGCACTGCGGCCAACCAATTCAATTAGTAATTAAATGGGTAACTAATTTCTTTTGCCGACGTGATCTCCATATCTCTCCATTTTCCTCATATTCATTTACTTCTCTAAACATCTCTTACATTCATTTACATCTCTTAAAAGTCCGTAATGAATCTGCCTCTGCCACCTCCACAGGCAGCGCATTCCAGGCACACACAACTCTCTGAGTAAAAAACTTACCCCTCCCATCTCCTTTAAAATTACTCCCTCATTTCAACCCTGGGGGAAAAAAAACACTGTCTCTGATAATCTTATAAACCTCTATTAGACCTCCACTCAGCCTCTGGTGCTCCAGAGAAAACAGCTCGAGTTTGTCCAACCTCTCATCATAGTGTGTGCCCTCTCATCCAGGCAACATCCTGGTAAAGCTTTTCTGCACCCATTGTATAGCCTTGACATCCTTCCTATAATGGGGCAACCAGAACTCTATGTAATACTCCAAATGAGGCCTAACTAGAGTTTTATAAAGCTGCACCATAACCTTCTAATTTGGAAGATTAGGTCAGGGCACTCAGAGACTACAGTTAGTAAGCCTGAGCAACAGATCATGCCCAGCATCCTCTATTCAACAGAATCTCTTGAGCTTGGGATCCAAGATTGAAAGGGCGAGGGGTGACCTCAGGTGATTCTAAAATTACGAGGTGCTTAAAAAGGGTAGTCGGCCTTTTAGCTCAGGTGGGTTGGGGCTCTGAAACGAGAGGACAAGGGTTCAAGGAAAGAGGGGAGAAATTTAGAGATCCAAGGTGGCAAAATTCCACCCACGCTGCCCACCACTACCACAAAGCGTTATATCAAATGAGCTTTGAGTAAATCCGAAAGGCTTCTACAGTTATATTAAAAGCAAGAGGATAGTGAGGGATAAAATTGGTCCCTTAGAGAATCAGGGTGGTCAGCTATGTGTGGAGCCGAGGGAGATGGGAGAGATTTTGAACGATTTCTTCTCTTCGGTATTCACTAAGGAGAAGGATATTGAATGGTGTAAGGTGTGGGAAACAAGTAAGGAAGTTATGGAACCTATGACAATTAAAGAGGTGGAAGTACTGGCGCTTTTAAGAAATTTAAAAGTGGATAATTCTCCGGGTCCTGACCGGATATTCCCCAGGACCTTGAGGGAAGTTTGTGTAGAGATAGCAGGAGCTCTGACGGAGATCTTTCAGATGTCATTAGAAACGGGGATTGTGCCGGAGGATTGGCGTATTGCTCATGTGGTTCCATTGTTTAAAAAGGGTTCTAGAAGTAAGCCTGGCAATTATAGACCTGTCAGTTTGACATCAGTGGTGGGTAAATTAATGGAAAGTATTCTTAGAGATAGTATTTATAATTATCTGGCTGGACAGGATCTGATTAGGAGTAGCCAGCATGGATTTGTGCATGGAAGGTCATGTTTGACAAACCTTATTGAATTTTTTGAAGTAGTTACGAGGAATGTTGACGAGGGTAAGGCAGTGGATGTAGTCTATATGGACTTCAGCAAGGCCTTTGACAAAGTTCCACATGGAAGGTTAGTTAAGAAGGTTCAGTCGTTAGGTATTAATGCTGGAGTAATAAAATGGATTCAACAGTGGCTAGATGGGAGATGCCAGAGAGTAGTGGTGGATAATTGTTTATCGGGATGGAGGCCGGTGACTAGCGGGGTGCCTCAGGGATCTGTTTTGGGCCCAATGTTGTTTGTAATATACATAAATGATCTGGATGATGGGGTGGTAAATTGGATTAGTAAGTATGCTGATGATACTAAGGTAGGAGGTGTTGTGGATAATGAGGTGGGTTTTCAAAGCTTGCAGGGAGATTTATGCCGGTTAGAAGAATGGGCTGAACGTTGGCAGATGGAGTTTAATGCTGAGAAGTGTGAGGTTCTACATTTTGGCAGGAATAATCCAAATAGAACATACAGGGTAAATGGTAGGGCATTGAGGAATGCAGTGGAACAGAGAGATCTAGGAATAACAGTGCATAGTTCCCTGAAGGTGGAGTCTCATGTAGATAGGGTGGTGAAGAAGGCTTTTGGAACGCTGGCCTTTATAAATCAGAGCATTGAGTACAGAAGTTGGGATGTAATGTTAAAATTGTACAAGGCATTGGTAAGGCCAAATTTGGAATATTGTGTACAGTTCTGGTCACCGAATTATAGGAAAGATATCAATAAATTAGAGAGAGTGCAGAGACGATTTACTAGGATGTTACCAGGGTTTCAGCACTTAAGTTACAGAGAAAGGTTGAACAAGTTAGGTCTCTATTCATTGGAGCGTAGAAGGTTGAGGGGGGATTTGATCGAGGTATTTAAAATGTTGAGAGGGATAGATAGAGTTGACGTGAATAGGCTGTTTCCATTGAGAGTAGGGGAGATTCAAACGAGAGGACATGATTTGAGAGCTAGGGGGCAAAAGTTTAAGGGAAACACGAGGGGGTATTTCTTTACTCAGAGAGTGATGGCTGTGTGGAATGAGCTTCCTGTAGAAGTAGTAGAGGCCAGTTCAGTTGTGTCATTTAAGGTAAAATTGGATAGGTATATGGATAGGAAAGGAGTGGAGGGTTATGGGCTGAGTGCGGGTAGGTGGGACTAGGTGAGATTAAGAGTTCGGCACGGACTAGGAGGGCCGGAATGGCCTGTTTCCGTGCTGTGATTGTTATATGGTTATATGGTTATATCACAAAGTCCTGTATCAGTTTCCTATACTCCTCCTCCTGTCCATTCCTGACATCCTGACAGATGACGGATCAGAAGGCATATCTTCATAATACAGGGACGTCCACTTAGAACTGAGATTATGAGCAATTTCTTTAGCTAGAAGGTAATGAATCTATAGATTTCATTGCCTCAGACAGCTGTGTGAAGGCCAAGTCAGTGGGTATATTTAAAATGGAGGTTGATAGGTTCTTGATTAGTAAGGGCATCAAAGGCTACGGGGAGAAGTCAGGAGAATTGGGTTGAAAAGGTTAATAATTCAGCCATGGTGAAATGGTGAAGCAGACTTGATGGGCCGAGTAGCTTAAATCTGCTCCTATGTTTTATGGTCTTATGAGCTGAACATTTTCCCTTAAAAGGTCGGGAGTCTATAGGAGGCAAGGGAGGAGAAAGCTGAGCTCCTGGTAGACATTATTAAATCTGTGCTGGCTAAGGGGTGGTACTGCATGAATGGAGGACAGCAAATACGGGACATTATTCAAAGGGTAACGGGGATTAGCCAGGCATTTACAGATCTGGGAGTCATGTTTCAATGATGGCAAAGTTAATCAATAGGGTTAATTTATCCAAGATCAAGATTGAAGATTTAAGATTGTTTAATGTCATTTCCAGTTCACAAGTGTGAAGGAGAACAAAAAAATTACTGCTCTGGATCCAATGCAGCTCAAAAACATACAATAAGATAAAAAAAACAATAATTATAAAGAAACGCAATGAATATAAATATGTACGAGAGCTTATATACATGGGTTGTCCGTAAGGTAACACTAGGTACAGAAGTGTCTGTACATAAGGTAACTCTGACAGGAAATTATAAAGAGTGGAGGTTGGGGGTGTGGAGGGGTGGGTTAATGAGTGGTGGTGTTGATCGGCGTTACTGCTTGGGGAAAGTAACTGTTTTTTTGAGTCTGGTGGTTCTGCCATGAATGCTATTAGTCACACTTTTTCTCAGATACAATCACTGTAGTCAATAGCAAGTAACTTCTCTTTTGGAGATGACCTTTTGAAGCGCTTATACGAGTTGGCATTTTTGTGGTGTGAGCTGAAGTCGTGATAGTGTATGATGGTTGCAGCATGGTGGGTACTGGTCGAAATGAGTCAGCATATTCTAGGTCCTAGAGTGGGGAATGAGTCAATGCTGGGGCAGACTTGGTGGCAGTTTGAAGAAGCAGAACCAAGGCAAGGCAGAGTGAAGGCGGTGGGGCCTGAGTCTGAGAGCAAGGAACAAGCCAATGTTTAATCGATTTAAGTGCCAGGCCAAACTGGAAAAATTGGATTTGGGCCAAATTGAACTGGTGGGCCCATGCCCAAGAGCATTTTGAAGTGGCAGGACCTCTGGTCCAAGAGTGAGGAATGACCCACTGTTTGGCTGATTTAAACACCGGGCCAGATAGGAAAGGTCTGGTACAGGCTGAATTGAGGTAGCGGGGCTGGTCCCGAGAGTTTATTGAATGGCAGGGCCTGGTCCTGAGAGTGTATCAAAATGCCAGCGCCTGGGTCTGAGAGCAAGGAACGACCTGATGTTTGGCCAATTTAAGCACTCGGCCTATTTGAAAGGGTCAGGGCTGGAGGCAAGGTACAGGCTGGAGTTCAGCTTGCTGCTAGGCGAGGTTTACTCGTCTCTGCACTGAACTGAGACTGTGGCCTGCAACTAATGGGCTCCTGGATCGGCTGCAGTGATGGCTGGCTTCATGGCTGTGAAATCACTTTCATGAACTTCAGTTCTGAATATTATTTGCTTATTTTTATTGTTTGCACAATTTGTTTCTTTTCTGCACATTGGGTCTTTGATGGTCTTCTTTTTTAATAGGTTCTATTGGTGGGAGTGGGACAAACAGTCCACAGCAAGATGGGTGAGATCCTTTATGATATTGCTGGCCTTTCTCAGGCACCTTTCTATGTAAACGTCCTTGATGGCGGGTAAGCTGAAAAGCAGGTTTAGTCAGAGATTACGTGGTTACGTCTGACTAATTTACTTGAAGGCTGCTCACCCTAGCCAAATATATCGATGAGGTCAATGCAGTTGGTGTAATCCATGTGGATATTACCAAGACCTTTGACAAGATCCCATTTGGGAAATTGATCGAAACGGTAGGAGTTCATGGAATTCAGGTGATGTTGGCAGGTGATGTTTTAGATCCAAAGTTGGAATGCTAGTGGAAGGCTAGGCCTAGTGGAACTCAGTGGAACTCACGCAAAATGCTAAAGGAACTCAACAAGTTAGGCAGCATACATAGAGAGAGATAAATAGTTGATGTTTTGGGCTGAGACCCTTCATCAGAAGTGGAAAAACAGGGGGCACAACCTAGAAAAAAGTGGGGGGAGGAGAAGGAGTGCAAACTGGTAGGTAATAGGTGAAAACAGCTGAGGGGTAAGGTGGGTGGGTGGGATGAAATAAGAAGCTGGATGATGATAGGTGGAAGAGATAAAGGGTTGAAGAAGAAAGAGTCTGATAGGAGAGGCGAGTGGACCATGGAGAAAAAGAAGGAGGAGGGGCATCAGAGGGAGGTTATGGGCAGGTAAGAAGAAGAGAAGTGGTGAGAGGAGACTGCAAAAAAAAGAAGATGGCTGGTTTTGTGATTGGAAGAGTGTTACCAGCAGTATCTTCTTGTCCTATACTCCTTCCCTAGATAGAAAGAATGTTTCCTGTGGTAGGGCAATCCAAAATCAGATGGCAGGGCTTCAGAATAGAGGGAGATCCACTTAGAACAGAGATGAGGAGGAATTTCTTTAGCCAGGAAGTGGTGAATCTGTGGAATTAATTGCCACAGGCATTGTGGAGGCCAGGTTGTTGGGTATACTTAAGGCAGAGGCTGATAGATTCCCGATTAGTCTGAGCATAAAAGGTTACAAAGAGAAGGCAGGAGTTTCGAGCTGAGAGGGAAATAGATCTGCCATGCAGAAATGGCAGAGCGGACTCAATGGGACAAATAACCTAAAACTGCTCCAAATAGTCTTATAGTAATCCTCAAGGATTGATGCTGGGACCTTTATAAAGCATGTTATACACATTAATGATTTACTACTGAAGAAGAGATGATAAAGAAGTTTATGGGTAACAATGGTTGATAGTGAGGGTGACAGCTGTAGGAAAACTGATGATATTAACTAGAAAAGTGAGCAGAGTAGAGAATGGCAAAATTCAGTCCTGATTAAGACTGATGTAATGCATTCTGGGAGAAATAATGAGATAGAAAATGCAACGTATGGTTTGGCCCTGGGGACTATTAAGAAACAGAGTGTATTGGTTTACAAGGCCCTTGAAGAATCCCAGATTACAGACAGACAAGGGGAAGTTCAATGCCTTCATTAGCTGGGATGTAAAATGGAAGATCAGGGAGATTATGGTACAATGTTATAAATCATTGATTGGGCCACAGCTGCCATACTGTGTGCTGTTCTGGTCGCCACACGATAGGAAAGTTAAACGCAAGAGGCTCTGCAGATGCTGTAAGTCAAGAGAAACACACAGAAAATGCCAGAGGAACTCAAACAACACACACAAAATGCTGGTGAAACACAGCAGGCCAGGCAGCATCTACAGGGAGAAGCACTGTCGACGTTTCGGGCCGAGACCCTTCGTCAGGACTAACCGAAAGGAGAGATACTAAGAAATTTGAAAGTAGTGGGGGGAGAGGAAAAGGGAGAGGGGAAGGAGTTCTAACTGGCAGGTGGTAGGGGAGACCAGGTGAGGAGGAAGGTAGGTGGGTGGGGGAGAGAAGATAAAATGAGAAGTTGGGAGGTTCTGGATGAAATAGGTAAAGGGTTGAAGAAGGAATCTGATAGGATAGGCGTACAAACCATGGGAGAAAGGGAAGAAAGAGGGCACTAGAGGGAGAGGATGAGCAGGTGAGAAGAGAAGAGCTCTATGAAAAGATCGGTTGATCCCACTTTCCTTGGAGCAGAGTGTGACTGATGGAGGGATACAATATGGTGAGCTGTGCAGAGACATTAGATATTAGGAAACCATCAAGGGGGATGGAAGTAGTTGTCCCCCATTCCCAAATCATACAACCAAGGGAATACTCCATTTCCCTCATCCAAAACGCAGGGCATCCTTGGGTTAATCTCTCCTGTTCCTTCACCATTGGCTAAAATTTTGGGATCCATCTTCCCAATTGAATTGAATTGACTTTTTTACTTACATCCTTTGCATTCATAAGGAGTAAAAATCTTTACGTTATGTCTCTGTCTAAATGTGCAATGTGCGATCATAGTAATTTATAATAATTTATAATAAATAGAGCAGTCAATGTAACATAGAGTACACTCAGATCAGTGTGAGTTGATCAGTCTGATGGCCTGGTGGAAGAAGTTGTCCCGGAGCCTGTTGGTCCTGACTTTTATGCTGCGGTACCTTTTCCTGGATGGTAGCAGCTGGAACAGCTTGTGGTTGGGGTGACTCGGGTCTGCGATGATCCTACGGGCCCTTTTTATACGCCTGTCTTTGTAAACGTCCTGTATCATGGGAAGTTCACAACTACAGATGCACTGGGCTGTCTGCACCACTCTCTGCAGAGTCCTGAGATTGAGGGAGGTACAGTTCCCATACCAGGCAGTGATGCAGCCAGTCAGGGTGCTCTCAATTGTGCCCCTGTAGAAAGTTCTTAGGATTTGGTGGACCATACCTATCTTCCTCAACCGTTTGAGGTGAAAGAGGCGCTGTTGTGCCTTTTTCACCACACAGCTGGTGTGTACAGACCACGTGAGGTCCTCAATGATGTAGATACTGATGTCAATAGGGGTTAGCCCGACTCCATTCCTCCTGTAATCCACAACCAGCTCCTTTGTTTTTACAACATTGAGGGAGAGGTAAACATAACACATTGAACTAATTTCAAAAACAGGCAGAATCAGAATCAAAATCAGGTTTAATATCACTGGCATATGTCGTGAAATTTGTTGGCTTTGCAGCAGCGGTACAATGCAATACATAAGAATAGGACAAAGAACTGTGAAATACAATGAGTACGTATATATACAAAAAATTGGAAATTAAAAAGTAGTGAGGTTGCGTCCATGGACTCATTGACTCATTGTCCATTCAGAAATCAGATAGCAGAGGGGCAGAAGCTATTCCTGAATCACTGAGTGTGTGCTTTCATGCTTCTGTCCCTCCTTCCTGACGGTAACAATGAGAACAAGGCATGTCTTGGATGGTGGGAATCCTTAATGACGGATTCTGCTTTTCTGTGACATTGCTCCTGAATGTTCTGGATACTATGAAGGCTAGTCCCCATGAATGAGCTGAGTAATGTTACAGCTCTCTGCAGAATAAATAATAGCAAGGATAGCCTGAATTAAATAAAATTAGTGACCCACTAACTCCAGTTTCTCCACCACTGGAGGTGAAAAATAGATGACTGTTTGCAAATAACACATTTAAGAAAATAAAGCTGTTTAACAGAAAACTGATGTAAATAATTTTATGCCTTACCCTGGAACTTCCCTGTTAAAAAAGATTGGCCTAATCAATCCTACGGACATTATATTAAAAGATTTGCTCCAATCTACCTGCTGTTCATTTTACAAGGACATTGATTTATAAGATCCAGAGACTGGATAAATTGCAGGCTTTGGACAAGCTACCATAAATCCAAGTTGAGGATAGAATGAAGCAACTCATTATCAATTAAACAATTAAATTCCTCAATCTTTTGTATATAACCTAAGACTTTTGCACGGTAGTGTAGTAATTTTATGTATTACACTGTACTGCTGCCACAAAAAAAAGACATATGTGAGTGATGATAAACCTGATACTGATATGGGTCTGTATTGCGGACTGAGAGTGGGAAGGGGGCAGGGAGAGGGGACTCATTATTGGGAAAAGAGGAAAGGGGAGGGGAGGGAGTGGGAAGAACCAGAGAGACATTCTGTAATGATCAATAAACCAATTGTTTAGAATCTATTAACCTTGCCTGGTGTCTCAGGGCTGGGTGTGTCTGCACCCACTCCACCCACCCACCTCTAACACTCCTTCTCTGCCACCTGTCCCATACTCCTTCTCTGACATTCCACCTTCGCCCATTCCTGAAATCCTCTACTCCTGCCAGATCTACAAACCTGTTTTCTGTTCCACGTTGACAAATAGAGTACAGTGCAAATGTTTCGGGCACCCAAGCTATATATATATGTGCCTAAGACTTTTACATAGTACTGTACATACATAAAATGCATGCATACATACACATACATGTAGTCATAGACCACTACACCACAGAAACAGATCTTTTGGCCTATCTGTTCTATGCCAAACTATTAATCTGCCAACTCCCATCAACCTGCGTCAACCACCCTGGAACCATCCTCTGAGTGAAGTTCCCCTTAAACATTTCACTTTTCACCGGTAACCTCTGATCTCTAGTTCTGCTTTCTATCTATCTAGAATATAGTCTCTTCTTGTTCCTCTTGGGCACTTAGTGGAGCTTAGGCCAGTGATGACCTCTATATAAATTAAATAATAAATGCAATTAAAAGTACTACAAACCTAACCTAGTATTGCTTAAGAAATATTCAACATTTTCTTTAATTTAGTTGCTTGTGATATATTTTGTTTAAGATATTATACAGAAAGCATGAGATTTTTTTTTGTTCAAAAAGCAATTCAAAAGCAACAATAGATATTTATCATGAAATTCACCCAGACACACTTCAGGGAAACATATGGAAAGTAGACCGAGATGGAGAAATTATTTGGTGTTATTGGAAGTCAGAGTTCCATCCATTTTGGTGCTCCTGACTGGCAGTTTACACTGTAAATATTGAACACACAAGCTAGGCTGCTTGGATTTCCATTCTGTGTACAGATGCCAATACACTAATGGCACATTGTTGTAAAGCAATCATTTATCAGTGTGTGATTGGATCAAATTATTCAAAACCAGAATCAGCATCACTTTATTGCCAGAATGTGAAACATGCCAGAATTGGTTCTGGTTTGATGCCAAGCATAAAACACAGGGCAACACCATAACAGACGACACAATAGCAACCAACAATTTACAAGTCTACGGTGCGAACAGCCAGGAGCAATCAACAATGAGCAGAATGATCACATCCTCAAATGTCAATAATCAAACTTAAGTAAATATGAACCTATGAACAGACTCAATAATTATCAACAGAATGAGGAGAGTAGGAAAGATCATTTAATGGATGTTGTGCGTGGATATTTCATTGTACCATGAAAACCCGTTCTTAAATATCATCTCCAGAGCTTCTTTCACTTGAGTGGGTTTTGTTACAAAGCTGGATAGCTACAGGAAAGAAGCTTCAGAGATTAAGTTTAAAAATACCACTCCATTATACTATTAGGAACATAATTATTACTTATTTATTATCACTTTGTTTTTCTTTATGTATTTGCACTATCAGTCTTCTTTAGTACATCGATTGACTGTCCATTCTTATGTGCAGTTTTTCATTGGTTCTATTGGGTTTTTTTATTTACTGTGAATGCCTGCAAAAAAAGAATCTCAGGGTAGCATATGATGACGTATATGTACTTCAATAATAAATTTACTTTGAACTTTGAAAACTATCAAATGAGCAATAACACTTTGCTATTCCTGACAACAGCAGGTGTACAAGTGTTCATTAGGCCATGGCACCACTCAGACCAGACTACATTTTAATGTCAAATCTGTTCAATCAAAGCAGGATACAAAGGGACTAGGCAGTTTAAATGGTTCCTTATGGTCTAGATGGGCTGAAGGGCCTGCCTAATTCTATGCTGTAGTTTTCTATGACTCTATGACCCAAAAGAAAATAAAACAATCTTCTAACTATCCTTCTTCTCTCTCAAAGCCCTGACAACATATTTTCTCAATTTTAATCTTTGGCACCACTTCGGACTCTATTCCAAAGAAATTCTCTCCAGCTAAAGCAAAAATCTCATTCTCTCATGCACATGATTTGCAACATTTAACTGAAGGTTTGGATAAGTACATGGTTAGAAGGAATATGGAGGTTTATGGTCCATGTGGGAATCGATTGGATTAGGCAGAATAATAGTTCAGGACAGATTGGATGGGCTGAAGGGCCTGGTTCCATGTTGCATTACTGTAAAATGCTAACTCCATTTGGATTTGTGCTTCCAGTCAGACTTGCAGTTAGTGAAGAAGTCTCAGAAGTGTGAGAACCAAAAACACACACACTCAGCCTCATACCGAGTATTTCAGCACAGAAACAGACCCTCTGGCCCAACTGCTTTTCTGCCTAGTCTCATCGCACACACCTGGACCATAGGTTTCCAAACTCTTCCCAATCATCCACTTATCCAGTTTTCTATTAAATGCTGAAATCAAACATCCACCATTTGCGCTGACAGCTCTTTCCTCACTCACACCATCCTCTGAGTGAAGAAGGTCCTCCCCAGGTTTCCTTTAATTTTTCACCTTTCACCCTAAACCTGAGACTTTTAGTTGTAGTCTCACCCAACCGCAATGGAAAAGCCCGCATGCATTCGCTCGATCTATATCCGTCATAATTTTGTAAAAATTTGTGGCTGGAGATCTGCCCCACCAAACAGTCAGGGCCCCGGTTCTCCTTCCTGTTCAGAGAAAATAAGCTTGAACAATTTCATTACTTTTAAAACAAATTGGAGTCATTTATTTGAGCAGTGTGTGCATTTTTACCAGCTGTTTCCTTTCTTTCCTGAACCCCAGAGTGGAATATACTCTTGCCACAGTGCCTGCCGTCCAAGTGACCAAACTGATCAGATTTGGCAGACATCTTTGGAAGCCAAAACATCCCCAACCAACTCGCTCTCCAGAGATATCATTCCAGAGATTCACTCCTTCTCACTTTAACATCCATTTGAGACCAGCATTTTATATCTTGTACCCATCAAAATAAGAATGTGTGTGTGTGTATGTGTATGACTATGGATATGAATGTGTGTGTACTTACGTGTGTAACTGGGTGTCTGTGTCAGTGTGCATATGAGTGTGGGTATTTGTGTGTGTATGAATGTGCATGTTTATGTGAATGTGTGTGTGCGTGTATGTATCTGTGTGACAGTGTCTTCATCTGTGTGTGCGACTATGTGAGTGAACATAAGAACATAAGAAATAGGAGCCGAAGTAGGCCGTCTGTAGTGTCGAGCCTGCTCTGCCATTCAATAAGAAATGGCTGATCTGGCCATGGACTCATCTCCACCAACCTGCCTTTTCCCCATAACCCTTAATTCCCTTACTATGCAAGAATCTATCCAATCTTATCTTAAATATATTTACTGAGGTAACCTCCACTGCTTCATTGGCAGAGAATTCCACAGATTCACTACCTTCTGAGAAAAGCAGTTCCTCCTCATCTCCGTCCTAAATCTACTGCCCCAAATCTTGAGGCTATGTCCTCTAATTATAGTCTCACCTATCAGTGGAAACAACTTTCCTGCCTCTATGCTATCTATCCCTTTCATAATTTTATATGTTTCTATATGATCTTCTCTCATTCTTCTGAATCCAATGAGTACAGTCCTAGGCGACTCAATCTCTCCTCATAGTCTAACCCCCTCATCTCTGGAATCAATCTGGTGAAGCTATTCTACACCATCTCCAAAGCCACTATATCCTTCCTGTAGTAAGGAGTTCAGAATTGCATGCAGTACTCCAGGTGCAGCCTCACCAGTACCCTGTACAGTTGCAGCATTACCTCCTTGCTCTTAAATTTAATCCCTCTAGCAAGGAAGGCCAACATACCACTTGCCTTCTTGATAGCCTGCTGCGCCTGCAAACCAATCTTTTGTGATTCATGCACAAGCACTCCCAAGTCTTCTCTCTGAAGACTCTCCAGATCTTGTGCACAATTTGCTTTTCCACTCAATTTAGAATCATCAGCAAACTTAGATACACAGACTTGGTCCCCTCTTCCAGGTTGTTAATGTATATGGTGAACAGTTGCGGGCCCAGCACCAACCCCTGCGGCACACAGCCCACCACTGATTGCCAACCAGAGTAGCACTCATGTATCCCAACTCTCTGCTTTTTATTAGCTAACAAATCCTCAATCCATGCTAATACTTGACCCCCAACTCTATGCATCCTTATCATATAGATAAGTCTTTTATGTGGCGTCTTATCAAACGCCTTCTGGAAATCCAAGTAAATAACATCCATCTGTTCCCCTCTAACCATTATATCCTCAAAGAACTCCAGTAATTTTGTCAAACAGGACCTGCCTTCACTGAATCCATGCTGCATCTGCCTAATGGATCCATTTTTTTCTGTTTGCCTCACCATTTCTTCTTCAGTGATAATTACAAGCATTTTCCCAACTATAGATATTAAACTAACTGGCCTATAGAAACATAGAAAACCTACAGTACATTACAGGCACTTCGGCACACAATGTTATGCCAACCATGTAACCTACTTTCAAAGCTGCCTAGAATTTCCCTACCGCATAGCCCTCTATTTTTCTAAGCTCCATGTACCCATCTAAGATGCTCTTAGAAGACCCTATTGTATCCACCTCTACCACCTTCACCGGCAGTGCATTCCACGCACCCACCACTCTCTGTGTGGAAAACTTACCTCTGACATCCCCCTTGTACCTACTTCCATGCGCCCCCTTGCATTAGCTATTTCAGCCCTTGGAAAAAGCCTCTGGCTATCCACGCAATCAATGCCTCTCATCATCTCATATGCCTCTATCAGGTCATCTCTCATCCTCCGTCGCTCCAAGGAGAAAAAGCCAAGTTCACTCAACCTATTCTCATGAGCATCCTTGCCAATCCAGGCAACAACCTTGTAAATTTCCTCTGCACTCTCTCTATAGTCTCCACATCCTTCCTGTAGTGAGGTGACCAGAAATGAACACAGTACTCCAAGTGGATTCTAACTAAGGTCTTTTATAGCTGTAACATTACCTCACGGCTCCTGAACTCAATCCCATGGCTGATGAAAGCCAAAACACCATTTGCCTTCTTAACAACACTGTCAACCTGTGCAGCAGCTTTGAGTGTCCTATGGACATGGACCCCAAGATCTCACTGATCCTCCACGCTGCCATGAATCTTACCATTAATATTACATTCTGTCCTCAAATTTGACCCACTGAAAGGAACCACTTCACACTTATTTGGGTTGAACTCCATCTTCAACTTCTCAGCCCAGTTCTGCATCCTATCAATGTCCCACTGTAACCCCTGACAACCCTCCAGACTATCCACAACACCCCCAACTTTTGTGTCATCAGCAAATTTACTAACTCACCCTTCTAGTTCTTCATCCAGGTCATTTATAAACATCACAAGCAGGAAACATTCCAGAACAGATTCCTGTGGACCACCACTGGTCACCAACCTCCATGCAGAATATGAACCATCTACAAACACCCTTTGCCTTCTGTGGGCAAGCCAATTCTGGATCCACAAAGCAAGGTCTCCTTGGATCCCATGCCTCATTACTTTTTTAAAGAGCCTCACATGAGGAACCTTATCAAATGCCTTACTGAAATCCATATGCACTACATCCATCACTCTACCTTCATTAATGTGTTTTGTTACATCCAAAAAAAACATAGTTACCTGCCTTTTGCCTACATCCTGTTTTGAACAGTGGCATGACATTCACTGTCTTCCACTCTGCCCAGAGTCCAGAGAATTTTGGTAAATTATTGCCAAATCCTCTACTATAACTTCTGCCATTTCTTTCGGTAACCTGGGATGCATTCCATCAGGACCAGGTGACTTATCTATCTTTAGTCCCACAAATTTTCTCAGCACAACCTCTTTAGTGATAATTATTGTATTGAGGTCCTCACTGCCCATCGCATCCACAATGCACGTATATCTGTGTGGGGGAATGTGTATATTTGTCTGTAGGTCTGTTTATGAGTGTGTGTGTGTGTATGTGTATCTATGTAGGTGAATGAGTGTGGGACTGTGTGTGTTAGTGAATGTGTGTATACCTGTCTGACTACGTGAGCTGGAATTTTCCTTGTAATTTCCATCCCTCTGCGGATCAATGCACACAAAATGTTGGAGGAAATTAGCAGGTCAAGGCAGAACCTATGAGGAGGAATAAAGAGGAAACATTTCAGGCTGAGACCTTTCTTCGGGACTGGAGGGGGTACGGTGAGGACAATGTCTGAATCTTCTGAGGGGGAAGGAGGACAACTGGAAGGAGATGGGTGAAACCAAGTAAGTGAGGAAGGGTGGATGAAGTAAGAAGCTGGGAGGTGATAGGTGGAAAAGGCGAAGAATTGGAGAAGGAGAGTGAACCATGGGAGAAAGGGAAGGAGAAGGAGCGCCGAGGAGGTGACAGGCAGGTGAGGAGAAATGGTAAGAGGGGAACCCAAATGGGGAATAGAAGAAAAGGCATGGGGAAAAAGTTGCCAAAAATTGGAGAAATTGATGCTCATGCTGCAAATAAACAAATACCGTAAATACATAGGTCAGTAAATAAGTAAGTAAAACAGAGAACACGAGTTGTTGTGTTCTAGAAAGTAAGTGAATAGGTTGTAGAATCAGCTCAGAGCTGAGGTGAGTGAATTTATCCACACTATTGACAATGATGTATCCAGTAAGAATAATGTTTGCTGAATTGAATAATATTGCAGAGACCATCTGGAGGATATGAGTCACCAGGCAGAACTGTCCTTCAGGATTCCCTGCTCTGCTCTGTCTCTAATAATCCTCTGGGCAACCTGACACGGGAGGGTATTTTCCTTTGAAGCAGCTGCCAGGGGCTGCGTCCTTGGGACCACACCAGTCCAGACAGTGCAGAGCTGTGTCTGGACCTGATCGTTCATGAAATCCAAACACCTCAGCCTTATTATTCTCTTCTCTGCCCTGGTCAGAGTAACAGTGGAAGAATTAGTCAGTAGTCCTGCTGAATTAACAGAAAGCGAAAGTTGAATCCCTCACGGGGGGATGACATGCTGTTGTTGTTCAGCAAACCGGGTCTGTAAGAGCTTTGCAAAATGTTGCATTTCTACCCAGAAGCTGACTCTGCATTGTCAGTCTTTTCCGAGCATTTTTTTTATTTTATTTCAGATTTAGTGCAGAGTAGGCAGTCAGGCCCTTCGAGCCACACCGCCCAGAAATCCCCAAATTTAATCCTAGCCTAATCGCAAGGCAATTTACAGTGACCAATTAACCTACCAACAAGTACGTCTTTGGACTGTGGGAGGAAACGGAAGCACCCGGAGAAAACCCATGGGAGAACGTACAAACTGTTTACAGGCAGCGGTGGGAATTAAGCTCAGGTCACCTGCACTGTAAAGTGTTGTGCTAACCATTACACTACCGTGCTGCCTCTGGAGTTAGTCAGAGTCATGCAGTGTGGAAACAGATCCTTTGGCCCAATTGGTCCATGCTGGCCACCTCCCCCCCCCCCACCCCCCATGACCTCCAGTTGCCTGCATTTGGCCCATAATGCTCCAGGCTCCTCCCTTCCATGTACCCATCCAAATGCCTTTTAAATGCTGCCATGCTACCGGAATCGGCCACTTCCTCTGGTAGCTCATTCCAGGTACTCTCTACCCTTCCTGTAAAGAAGGTGCTTCTCAGGTCTCTTTTAAATCACTGTCCTCTTCTATTATAACTTGATACTTGAGTCCACTGAACTCTGGAGGCCTGGAGAGAGTCTGTGCTGGGGTTAGAGGATATGGGTGCGTCGGTGGGAGGGAGGTAATGGGCTTGATTTGCCATTGTTGTTTTGTTGTTATTTTCTGTAGCCCATGATCGACTCTATTTCTCTCTGATCTCATTAATTAAAGCGTCAAGCAAGATTGAACTTAGCGAGGACGAGAGTAGAAGATGAGCGGCTGCTCGCTCCTCCTTTTTTTGTTGCGATTTTAAGTGAATTTGATTGGGATGGACTGGCTCCACGGTTGCAGTCAATGAATGACACAGCGCTAAATTGGACTGAGCTGAACTAAACTGAACATTCCTAGACCATTTCAATGACTCTGTGGTTTGACGTTTTATATTTTGTGTTTTTTGCTTGTTTTTTGCCGTTTGAACAATTTGTTCTTTTTTGGCGCATTGAGTGGTTGATGTCTTCTTTAAACGGGTTCCATGGTGTTTCTTATTTCTTTCACTATCTGTGGGAAGACAAATCTCAGGTTTGCATCCTGCATACATACTTTGATAATAAATATTTGGATCTCTCTTGTTCCCTGTGTTGTTCTGTGAATATGGTGACATGTTATGTTGGCAATGGACTGTGTGGTGGCACTTACATGCTGCCCCTAGCGCAGCCTTAGGTTATGTTGATTGTTAACGCAAACGACACATTTCACTGAATGCTTCAATGGATATGTGATAAACTCATGAACCTGAATCTGAATCTGTGCCCTCTAGTTTTGAACTCCCCACACCTGGGGAAAGGTCTATGACCGCCCATACCCTTATGAAATTATACATTTCTGTGAGGTCTCCCCTCATTCTCTTATGCTCCAATGAATAGACTCAGCATGGCCAATATCCCCTTCATAAGACCTTAAAATCATAAGACCTTAAGACATAGGAGCAGAATTAGGCCATTCGACCCATCGTGTCTACTGCGCCATTTCATCATAAGCTGATCCACTTTTCTTCTCAACCCCATTCTCCTTCCTTTTCCCCATAACCTTTCATACCCTGGCTAATCAAAAACCTATCAATCTCCACCTTCCATCTATTCAATGACTCCCCCCCATCCACCTGTGGCAACAAATTCCACAAATTCACCACCTCTGGCTAAAGAAATCCCTCCTCATCTCTGTTCTGAATGGACGCCCCTTTATTCTGAGCCTGTGCCCTCTGGTCTTAGACTCCCACACTATTTGAACATTCTTTCTATATCCACTCTATCTAAGCCTTTCAACATTCAATAGATTTCAATGAGATCCCCCCCATTTTTCTAAATTGTAGTGAGTACAGACCCAGAGCTCCTCATACAATAACCCTTTCACTCCCAGAACTCAGACCCTCTTGCCCAGGCATCATCCTCGAATAACTCTTCCGCATCGTCTCCAGTTTGACAATGTCTGTTAGCTTTTCGTTTTGCTGTGTTATGCTTTCTTAATCTCAGAGAAGATGCACTGTTTCTGAATAAATAGCTCACTGCCTGTGTTGTGATAGCATGCGCTCTCGCCCATTGTTTGTAATCAGTGGTATGCCCCTAGCCAAGTGACTCTGACAATGGGTAACAGAGAGGAGTTACTTTCCCTCTCTCCCATGGGTTCTGTTCAATGGACCAAAACAATCCCCACAGAGTTCTTTGATGATAACAGTCCGATATCTCCACAAAGACAACAAAGTTAACTTAGACAGAAGAGATTCTGCAGATGCTGGAATTCAGAACAATGCACACAAAATGCTGGAGGAACTCAGCAGGTCAGGTAGCATCAATGGAGAGGAATAAACAGTCAATGTTTTGCTCTGAGAGCCTTCATCAGGACTGGAAGGAAAGGATCCAAATGAAGAGTAAACTCTCCATTTTCCTCCACAGAGCCTTCTGACCACCTGAGTCCCTCCAGAATTTTGCAGTTTTTGCATTGCTTTCTAAGAGTTTGTCTTTGAAGTCAGTTCAGTCTGCTCCACAGCTAAACAGCGAGTTTATCTATCCTAAAGGAAATAGAATTCTTAAATTCTCTCTCTCAGAGGCAGAGTCGAGACAGCAGGGCCCAAACCTGAGAGGAAAGAACAAGCTGACGTTTGACGAATATAAGCACCAGGTCACATTGGAAAGGTCGGATAAGGACCAAATAGAGGCAGCGGGGCCCGAGCACTAGAGGGTATCGAAGCAACAGGGCCTGGGTCTGAGAACAAGGATCAAGACAGGGTTTGGCTGATTCAAGCGCAGGGTTAGGACGTCAAGGTCAGAGGAAAGGGACAGGCCAGTGTTCAGCATGTTGCTCATTGAGGTTTACACGTCTCTGCATTGAACTGAGGCTGTGGCCTGCAACTCATGGTTTTGGTCTGGCTGCAGTGATGATCTGGCTCCGTGGCTATGAACTCACTTTCATAAACTTTAGTTCTGAATATTACTTGCTTACTTTTTATTGTTTGTGTGATTTATTTACCTTTTGCACACTGGGTGTTTGATACTCTTCTGTTTTTTTTAAACAGGTTCTATTGGGTTTCCTTGCTTTGTGGCTGCCTGTAAAGGGACAAAGTTATATGAAGTATATATAATTTGATTATAAGTGTATTTTGAACTTTGAGTGGGAGCTGGCCTGGGGACAAATCCAGTTTTTAAGATTTGGTTGAGCAAGGACTGTGGTAGTGCAATGACTTGAGTCATGTATGATGACTAAGTGCTTATTCCCTTCATGGAGAATTCCAATGTGTGAATTTGTTTAACATGGGGAGGCTGATGCATGGGCAGCCACCACACGATCCTTGACAGATCAGGGTCAGGGTCCAGTGGCGTGGAGTGCAAGATGACTGGGGAAGCCTTCACAACCATTGTGATGTATCTTTCAACAGATCTACTTTTGAGGTCTTAGTTGGATCGCTCTTTGTCTGGGACCTCCCCCTTAACCTTATCGCCAAGTTCCTGATGCCATCTCTCCTGGGATCTTAGGAACCTCACAAGCCTCTTCACCATGACCAGGTGATATTCCTCGGAGAAGCACCAAAGACAGATGGCCAGTTGGAGTGAAGGTATTAAATGTAGCCACAATCTAATTTGATGGTGAAGTAGAGAACAGGGAGTGAAGGGCATCAATATTTTAATGGAGAATCCTGACGATTCAGCCTGAGAAAGGCTGAAGATGTTGAAACCTGGAACAACAAAGTAAGTGCGGGAGGAACTTGGTGGGTCAGGCGGCATCCATGTTTCAAATTAAAACCCTGCATCAGGCTCATTAACCTATTTGTCCACAACCAGGACTGTTCTGGTGAACCCATTGTCTTGCCCCCTGAACCCATCCCCTCACACCCCATCTCTATCCTGTCTCTCCTTGTCTAGTCAATTCCTACCTACAACAACTAAAAGCTGGAGAACTCAGCAGGTCAGGCAGCATTTATGGAGGGGCATAAACATTCAACTTTTTAGGCTGAAATCCTTCATCAAGACTCGAAAGGAAGGGGGCAGAAGCCAGAATAAGTTGGGCAGAGTGGAAGGAGTACAGGCTGGCAGACAATAGGTAAAACCAAGTGAGGGGCTTGGTAGGTGAGTTGGGGAGGGGAGGGGAGAGGAAGAAAGAAGATGGGCAGTGATAGGTGAAAGAGGTAAATGGATGAAGAAGGAATCTGATAGGACAGGAGGGTGGACCATGGGAGAAAGATAAGGGAGAAGGGAACCAGTAAGAGATTGTGGTCAGCTGAGCAGAAGAGAAGGGGTATGAGGGGGGCTTAATGGGGAATTGAAAAAGAGAGAAGAGGAAGTGGGAAGACATTACCAGAAGTTAGAGAAATATGTTCATGCTGTCAGTTTGGAGGCAGCCCAGATAGAATATGAAATGTTGCTTCTCCAACCTGCAAGTGGCTTCATCATGGTGGTAGAGGCACTCATGGACTGACATCGCACCTACTTCACACCTCCATCCAGTACACCTCTCATGTCCTCCACCATTTTGGCAACTTCAGTTCTCTGACCCCAACTGTCTCATCTTCACCAATGACATCCCAATCTTCATACATCTCCATCTTCCATCAGGAAGGTCAAAGGGCCCTCTGACTATCTGGAACTAAAAGCCAACAGTTCCTTTCCACTGACAGCTCATGAATCAGAACTCATGGTTTTCTGTCTTTGTACTGCTGCGGTGTACAGTTCCTAGCAAAGAGCAGGGAAAAGGCCTGAGATGTTGCTAGACACTAGACACTAGACACTAGAACACTACAGCACAGTACAGGCCTTTTGGCCCTCGATGTTGTGCCAACCTATATATTCCCTAAAAAAGAAGTACTAAACCCACACTACCTATAGGTTCTATAGGTCAGTTGTGGAGAGCGCCCTCTTCTTTGTGGTGGCGTGTTGGGGAGGAAGCATTAAGAAGAGGGACGCCTCACGTCTTAATAAGCTGGTAAGGAAGGCGGGCTCTGTCGTGGGCAAAGTACTGGAGAGTTTAACATCGGTAGCTGAGCGAAGGGCGCTGAGTAGGCTACGGTCAATTATGGATAACTCTGAACATCCTCTACATAGCACCATCCAGAGACAGAGAAGCAGTTTCAGCGACAGGTTACTATCGATGCAATGCTCCTCAGACAGGATGAAGAGGTCAATACTCCCCAATGCCATTAGGCTTTACAATTCAACCGCCAGGACTTAAGAACTTTTTAAAAGCTATTATTAATGCTTTTTGAGATAGTGATTTAGATGCATATCATATTTTTTACTGAGTTAAGTATTGTATGAAATTAGTTTTGCTACAACAAGTGTATGGGACATTGGAAAAAAGTTGAATTTCCCCATGGGGATGAATAAAGTATCTATCTATCTATCTATCTACCCTGTAACCCTCTATTTTTCTTTCATCCATGTGTCTGTCCAAGAGGCTCTTAAATACCCCTAATGTTTTAGCTTCCACCACCATCCCTGGCAAGTCATTCCAGGCACTCACAACCCTCTGTGTAAAAAACTTACCCTTGATGTCTCCAGTAAACTTCCATCCCTTAATTTTGTACATATGCCCTCTGGTGTTTGCTATTCGTACCCTGGGAAACAGATACTGGCTATCCACCCTATCCATGCCTCTCATAATCTTGTAGACCTCTATCAAGTCCCCTCTCATCCTTCTACACTCCAAAGAGAAAAGTCCCAGCTCTGCTAACCTTGCCTCAATAAGACCTGTTTTCCAATCCAGGCAACATCCTGGTAAATCTCCTCTGCACCCTCTCCTAGTGCTGTTGTGGCACTACAAAGTAGCCAATCAAACCTTCTTTCAAACTCATTCCTCTATCCTTCTGTTAGAGGTTAACTAAAGCGCAGTGTTGGGTTGCCAGATGAACACAGCTCAGCGATGCTGCTGATAAGTCTTCAAGGTAAAATAAAAACAGTGCAAAAGTCATTTGGCATGGGTTCAGTTCTGCCCCTGGCCCTCTAGTCTGTGCAAAGATCGCGTTACTACACAATCTATCCACACCACATTTTTATAATCACTTCAAACGCATTGCAATCCATTCAAGCACCCCTTTCTTCCAGCTGTCCAAGCATAGTTCCTTCTACATTACATCGAGGAGGTTAGCGATTGAGTCAAGGGAGATTCTTTGCAAAAACCAAGTGCAAATAACCCAAGCAGCCCACCATTCCCCCTCCCCTCACCCGACCCAGCCATTGTTGAGCAAAGGAAAGCATGTGATGGAAAATAACTGCATGTATATCCTGAATTATTATTTTAGGTATTCAGGAAGGAAGTTACTGAGGAATGTGTGTAAATGAAATCACTGACAGTACTGGTTAGAATTCAACTTACCAGGGATTTATTGGGCAGGTGTGAACTCAATTAGTGAAACTTGCATTTGTCATTGCACAGTTTTAATAAAGAGAGGGGAAATCGAGTGTCAACTTAAGCAGGGAAAGGGGCCCAACTGGTTACGAATAATGAGGTTAAACCCTGGCAGGGAGGTGGGGGGGGGGGGGAGCGGCACGGTTGGTGGATGGGTGGTTTAAACTGACTGGGGATAAAAGCAGGTGTATACCTGACTGATGATAAAATAGGTGGATGGTTTCTGCCCATAAAGCATAGGAGCAGAATTAGGCCATTTGACCCATCACGTCTGCTCCGCTATTCCATCAGCCAACAACCTCTGCTTTAAATATACCCAATGACTTGGCCTCCACAGCCGTCCGTGGCAAAGAATTTTTCAGATTTACCACCCCACCACCCTCTGGCTAAAGAAATTCTTCTTTATCACAGTTCAAAGTGACATGCTTCTATTTTGATGCTGTGCCCTCTGGTCCTACAGTCCACGCCCCCTGCCCCCACTATAGGAAATATCCTCTCCAGATACACTCTATTTAGGCATTTCAATATTCAGTAGATTTCAATAAGATCCCCAGTGAGATGATAACGGTGGATATCGGCTATCCACCATTGGTGGATAGGATAGGATATTGGATATAGGATATAGGATAGGATAGGTGGTGGATAGGATATTGGATATAGGATATAGGATATAGGATAGGATAGGTGGTGGATAGGATATTGGATATAGGATATAGGATAGGATAGGTGGTGGATAGGATATTGGATATCCTATCGGTGGATAGTCTCTGACAGTGAATAGGTCGGGGTTTTAAATCCTGTAAGCAGATTGCACCCACAAGGGTATTTGAATACTGGGAGTTAACTCAGGTACATTGCTATGGGGTACCATCCCTTTGGAGATGGTGGAAGTAATGGAGGATGATGTGTTGAATGCAGAGACTGATGGTGCGGTATGTAAGGATGAGAGGAACTCTATCACTGTGAAGGCAGTGGGAACATGGGATGGGCACAGATGTTTGGGAAATAGAGGAGATGCGGTGAGGGCTACATCAATGGTGGAGGAAGGGAAACCCCATTCTTGGACGAAGGAGGATATCTCGCATGTCCTGGAAAAGAAAGCGTCATCCTGGGAACAGAGATGAAGGAACTGAGAAAAGGGAATTGCATTTTTACGAGAGACAAGATGGGAAGATGTATAGTCAAGATAACTGTGGGAATTGATAGGTTTATAAGGGATGTCGGTCGACAATTCATCTCCAGAGATGGAGACAGAGAGCTCAAGAAAGGGGAGCAAGAAATGGAGCAAGTGAATTTAAGAGCAGGCTAGTAGTTAGAGACAAAGTTGATTAAATTGATGATCTCAGTATGGAAGCATGAAGCATCACGAATGCAGTTGTCAATGTAGCAGAGGAAGTGTTGGGGAGGATTACTGGGGAAGGTTTAGAACATGGACTGTTCTATGTAGTCAACAAAGATAGCATGAGGGTTTATACTTGGCAAAGAATAGAATACAGAGCTAAATCTTTACCATAGAAGGGACTGGGGCTTATATCTAACAGAGGTGGTAAAAGCTGATGGGCCCATGTGATATCTGAGACTAAGGAAATGACATGATAAGGAGGGGTGACCAAACTCTCAAGCTTTAGGGACATAGCAACGGAGAGTAAGATGGAAGAATGAACAACCTGTTGGGAGCACTCATCAGGTCAAGCATCGTCTGTGGGGTGGGGGGAGGGAGCAGCTTCTTTCCCTCCATCTTAACATTTCTGCACAGTCCATGAACCCATGAACGTGACCTTTTATTCCTTTCATTATTTATTTTTGTAATTTATAATATTTTTATGACTCTGCAGTGTTCTGCTGGCTGCATAAGTCAGAGATAATAAATCCGATGCTGCTGCTGATTTTATTGTGAACCCAGATTGCTTGTCTCCATTGTTAACAGAGGTGGATCAACAGTGGTGAAATGGCAGTGCAGACTCGATGGGCTAAATGGCCTAATTCTGCTCCTATATCTCATGGTCTTATGGTCTAAATAAATAAACAATACTTGAAAAAGAGCTTCACTAATATCTTGTACAACGTCAGCATAACATCACAGATCTAGTATTGAATCATTCGGAACTGCTGTACACACAGCCTCCTAGTTTGCAAAATGTCAGAGGCAGATTTGTACATGTTGACATGATTCTTTAGTGAGTTTAATGTTATTCAGTGTAGAAGAATGCACTTCTAGAGAGCAATAATTAACAGCTTAGGGATGGGAAACAGGCTGCGATTATGGCTTGGATGTTAATATTTCTTTTGGTACTGAAGACAATGCATAGAAAATGTCAACAACTTCTATAACTCACAGAGTCCTGTCATAACAGAAGCAAAAGATTTTTATACAAGCGACATTTGGACATCTGGTTTCATTCATAGACTTTCCAATCAGGTTGAAAGTTCTCCTGTCTTGTCTTTTAACCAGACGGTAGGAATCCTGCCAACAGACTACTGAATTATTGAAACTAATCTTTACTGATGGTTATAAGGTTGATGCTAAGACTGGTCACAGCTCCTGTTGTCAGTCAGGAAGCTGCGAATGTTTATGTCAAAACAAAAAGAACTGGAAGCACTCAATGGGTCAGGCAGCATCTGGGGAGTGAGAAACACTTAATGTATCAAGTGTAACACCCTCAATCTCAAACTATATTGGATCTAACTAACCAGTTCTCTAGTCACATTCAATCTGGACTTGAGCTGGTGCTGACCCCCACATGACCCCTTCCCGCATCCCGTGCTCACTTGGCAGAAAACAAGCTCTGTTGTAGCCGACTGAAGATTTCAATGGACTCAGGGTCTGTACTATATATTTTTTTTGCATGGTTGTACTTTAATGATATCCTATATGTGCTTGCTATTTTGTATGTGCGAGGTTTAGGCCTCAAGCCTCAATATCGCCTGTTTACGACCGCAAGGAGAGGCGTTGGAGCTGAGAGCTCCACTGGGGGCGGTGTACAGCTGTGTCCTGGCTAGAGTCGGTGCTACCACCCTCTCCCTCACCCTGTGTTCACTTGGCAGAGCACAAGCTCTGTTCTGATGTGGACATCTGCAGATTTCAGCGCTGTTGGATGACTCAAGTTTGGACTCTTTTAGTACGTGGTTGTACCTTTCTATTTTGCATGTGCTATGTGTGACTTCGGTACAGTATTGTGTTTTGCACATTGTCCCAGAGTAACCCTATTTTGTTTGGGTGTATTAATGGGTATTCCTGTATGGTTGAATGACAATTAAACTTGAATTGAATTGAAATGTTTTTGAGAAACTTTTTCTCCCCCTTTGTCATCAGATTTCTGAGTAGTCCATGAATACTTGAACACTACCTCACTATTCCTCTTCTGCAATATTTACTTATTTATTGTAACTAATAATTCCATGCAGTATCTCAATAAATAAATAAATTTGGTGATTTGCTGAGTTGTGGCCACAATTTCTGCTCTGTTGTGTGCACCATTTCCAGGATTACAATTGTGATTTGGATGTTCCAAAACATAGCAGCAGAATTAGACAATTCAGTCCATTGAGCCTGCTCCGCCATTTCATCATGGCTGATCCTGGATCCCACTCAACCCCGTACACCTGCCTTCTCACCGTATCCCTTGATGTCCCTGGAATCTATCAACTTCCACTTTGAATATACCCATGGACTTCCACTTGGACTCCACGACAAAGCATTCCACGGACATTGAATGTGATTTAGCACTCTTTGGCTAAAGAAAATCTTCCTTACTTCTGTTCTAAAAGGTAACCCCTCAATTTTCAGGCTGTGCCTTCTAGTTCTGGATACCCCCACCAGAGGAAACATCCCCTCTACATCCACTTTATCTGGTCCTTTCAACTTTTGGTAGGTTTCAGGGAGATCCACCAAACCCCACATTATTCTAAATTCCAGTGAGTACAAGCCCAAAGCTGCCAAATGCTTCTCATATGTTAACCCCTTCATTCACAGACTCATCCTTGTGAACCTCCTCTGGACCTTCTCCAATGATAATACATCATTTCTGTGTTAAGGGGCCCAAACTGTTGACAATACTCCAAGTGCAGCCTGAATAGTGTCTTATATACACTATAAGACACAACTGTTCATTGGTGGCAAAGACCCAACACATAAGTGCACATCCTTTCCTCTCTCCTGTATGCTTAAAAACTGTCCATTTCCTCCAGAGAACTTTAAAAAAACAAAACCCTTCTGAAGATGGACTGTTCTTCAACTGTTCCCAATTTTCAAGGGAAAACTTCCTTGAATCTCTTTTAAAGTCATTTATAAGAAGATCAAAGCAAACCGTATATGTTTTTAATGTGGTTGCCTTCAACCTTTGACTCCACATGTTGGGATATTACTGACAAGTGCCACGTGGATGCTATGGACACATTGTGCATGTGGTTCAGAGGAGAGCTGTTCAAATAGTTGGTGTGCCTACCCTTTGATCTTCACATCTGGTATAGCATAGATTCTCCCTACAATGCAGATAATTAAGTTCGTTTAACCAAACTCAGTGAGATCCCCATTATATTCAGAGATTAGCTCCATACGATTAGCTTTCTCGATCACATTTACATTTAAACATAGAGTGAAATAAATTGCTTTGCACCAACAAGCAACACAGTCCAAGTGTTGTGCAGAGGGCAGCCCACAAATATCACCCATGCTTCCAGCACTAACATAGCACGTACCCATTTACTAATCCTAACCTGTATGTCTTTGGAATGTGGGAGGAAACCCACCCAGTCACAGGGAGAAGATATAAATTCCTTACAGCCAGTGGAGGTATTTGAACTCCAATCAGTGATCACTGGCAATGTAAAGCGTTGTGTATGCTACCATGACAATCCACCTTCACGCCAGTCTCTTCTGTCTTGTGGGTATCAGCTTGGCTCAGTTTGAAATACTTCCCAACTATTTTGAGAAGTGAGCCTACTTCAACTGGCGCACCTGAAATATATAGTACTCAACCCAGAGGGCTTTAAAAGTATCAACACCAGAGATTCTGCAGGTGTTATAAATCCAGAGCAACTCACACAAAGTTCTGAAGGAACTCAGCAGGTCAGGCAGCACCTATGGAGGGGAATAAGTAGCTGATGTTTCGGGCTGAGACCCTTCATCAGGACTAGAAAGGAAAGGGGAGAGCCAGAAAAAAAGTGGGGGAGGTAGTGGAGTACAAGCTGGCAGGTAATAGGTAAAGCCAGGTGAGGGAGGAGATGGGTAACTGAGTGAGGGGAGGATGAAGTAAGAAACTGGGAGGTGATAAATGGAAGAGGTAAAGCGATGATGAAGAAGAAACCTGATAGGAGAGCAGAAGTCGCTTTGAAAGTAGTTTATCTGGTCATTATCCGGTTGCTACTTGAAGGATTAGTTGGGACAAGTCAGCTGTTTGATAGGCCAAATGGCCTAATTCTACTCTTAGGGCTTATGTGTTATGATATCATGGACCCTACTCACTGAAGTTTAGAAGAATGAGAGGCAATCTTATTAAGAAATGTAATATTCTCCAGAGGATGCTGATTCTTGAAACTGTGGCAAATAGCTACTGCTGAGAGCCTCAGTGAACTGAGCAGAATCTGTGGAGAAAGGAATTATGTTTTGGCTTGAAACCTTGCATCAAGCCTGAAAGTAGAGAAGAGAGAGAGCCATAGAAGAAACAGAGGGCATCAGGACCTTCCTGAATTAAACAGGGAGCTGCATGAAGACTGGATATTAATAGCAAAAATGAGAAACAGCCTCCCTTCCGAAAGATGTGTGTACATTGCTCTCTATACCTCAGTGCCTGTGACAATAATAAACCAGTTTATCAAGTTAACTCCATGTTAGAGTGCTTAAAACTACAACTTTGTTTTTTTAGATGATAAAACATAGAAGCAGAATTAGACCATTCAGCCCTTCAAGCCTGCTACACTATTTCATCATTACTGATTTATTTTCCCTCAATTCCCATCTCCTCAGAACCTTTGATGGCCTGACTAATCAAGAATCTATCACCCTCTGCCTTGAAAATACCCGATGACTTGGCAATGAATTCCTCAGATTCACCACTCTCTGGCTAAGAAATTCCTCCTCAACTCTGTTCTAAATGGACGTCTCTCTGTTCTGTGGCCACGTCTTCTGGTTCTAGAATTCCACACTACAGAAAACATTTCTCCACAGCCATTTCCACTCTATTTAGGTCTTTCAATATTAGATAGGTTTCAATGAGAACGCCACCCATTTTTCTAAATTCCACAAATACAGGCCCAGAGCCAGCAAATGTTGCTCATACATCAGTCTTTCATTCCCGGAATGTTTCTTGTGAATCTGCTCTGTACCCTCTCCAATGCCAGTGTATCTTAAAGTGCTCACAATATTCCAAGTATGGTATGACTTATAAAGCTTCAGCATTACATCTTTTATTTGATTAACAATTTTAATTTCTTTACACTGATAAAACGTTGTGCCACCAATGTATTTCTTATTGTTGGTAATGCAGCTTAAAAGTGTGTATATATAAAATTAAAATATGTGAGTAATCTGCTTAACTGATCACCCATTGGCAGAAAGCATACACAAGATTCAACTAGTCAATGAGGCGTCAAATGTTCAGAGTTAGCGAATGGTAGGGCACTGATGAATGCGATAGAACAGAGGGATCTGATAAAACAGATCCATTATTCCTTGAAAACAATGTCACAGGTAGATAGGGTCAAAAGAAAGCTTTTGGCATATTGGCCTCCTTAGATCAAAGTCTGCAGCAACAGACACAAGACACAAACAGCTGGACGAATTCAGCAAGCCAGGCAGCATCAATGAAAAAAGAGTATAATCGATCTTTTAGGCCAAGAAGGGTCTCGGTCTGATACATCAACTGTTTACTCTTTTCCCTAGATGCCGCCTGACCTGCTGAGCTCCTCCAGCATTTTGTGTGTTGTTCCTGTTGCTTGAATTTCCAGCATCTGTAGATTTTCACTTGTTTATGAGTACAGCAGTTGGGATATTATGTTGAAGTTGTATAAGACACTGGCGAGGCCTAATTTGGAATATTGTTTGCAGTTCTCATCACTTACTTACAGGAAAGATATCAGTAAAATTGAAAGAGTGCAAAGAAAAATTACAAGGATATTGCCAGAAGAGAGGACCTAATTTATGGGAAAAGTTAAATGCATTAGGATTTTACTCCTGAGTGTAGGAGAATGAGAGGAGTTTTTATCAAAAGGTATAGATAGGATAAATGCAAACAGGCCTTTTCCATTGTGGTTGGGTGAGACTAGAACTAGAGGTCCTGAGTTAAGGGTGAAGTAAAGTATTAAATAAGGACCTGAGGTGGAACTTCTTCATTCAGAGTGTGGAACGAGTTGTCAGCAGAAGTGATGAACATAGGTTTGTTTGCAACATTTGAGAAGTTTGGATGAGCACGTGGATATGAGTGCTATGAGTGGTGGTGTGGGTTGATAGAACTAGGCAGAATAACAGTTCAGTACAGACTAGATGGGCCAAAGGAACTACATCTATGCTGTAATGACTATGGGATGACTGTAGAAAAACCCTCTGAAATCAGGGATTTTTTGCACTCTCTCTCTTACGTCTCTGTCCATTAACAAAAGATGGACACTGTCCATGCCAGTGAAAGTGGTGGACGTGTGGTTGATTTCAACATTTAAGAGAAATTGATGGGAGGGGTATGGAGGTATATAGCTGCAGGTTAAATGGACTAGGCAAAATATCAGTTTGGCATAGACCAGATGGCCCAAAAGACCTGTTTCTGGGCTGCAGCGTTCTATGACTCTACTGTTGAATTGAGTGGATGAAAAATAATCAGTAGATCTACCATTGCTGTGAACTCGCATCTACTTCCAAGCACTCTCAAATTTCTACACACAGGATATTCTGCAAATGCTGGAAATGCAGTGCAACACACACAAAATGCTAAAGGAACTCAGCAGGCCGGGCTGCGTCTGTGGAGGGGAATAAACTGTTGATTCTGCAGGCCAAGACCCGAAACATCAACTGTTAATTCCTTTCAACGGACCTAAAGATCAAAAGATATAGGAATAGAATATGGCCAATCAGCTGTTGGATCTGCTCTGCCATTCCATCATGGCTGGTTTATTGTCTCCCTCAAACCCTTTCTCCTGCCTTATTCCCATCACCTTTAATACCCTTACCAATCAAGAAAGCATATCAACCTCCATAGATCCCGTCTGACCTGGTGAGCTCCAGGTGCAGGTCAATGGGATTAGCAGAGTAACAGTTTGGCACAAAGTGGGTGAGATGGGCTGAAGGACCTGTTTCCATGCTATATGACTCTGTGACTCTATTTTACACATGATAGTCTTTCTGTGCTAATGCCACTTGGTTCTCAGAAATGGGATGTTGGAGAGAGAGCTGGATTTATTCATTCAGAGAGATAGCAGGGTAACAGGTCCTTCTGGTCCAATGAGCTCACAATGCCCAGTTACACACACATGACCAATTCGCCCAGTAACCTGTACAGCTCTGGAATGAGGGAGGAAACCGGAGCACCTGAAGAAAACCTACAGGGTACACGGAAAGCATAACACAGAGGTGGGAATTCAGTCTGGGTCTATAAGCACAGTAATAGTGTTGCATTAATTACTGCACTACCGATGTCTACCTGAGCTAATCCCTTTCACCCCCATTTGGCCCACATGCCTCCAACGCGTTTCTGTCCAAATAACTTTTAAATGCTGTTATTGTATCTCATGCACTTACTCTGGCAGCTCATTTCACCGACGCACCACCTCCCGCAAGTTGACCCTGTGGTGCATTTTAAATCTTTCCCCTTTCATCTTAAAACAATATCCTCTTGTTTTTGGTTCGCCTTCCCTGCAAAAAGTCTGTGTACTGTATGTAAGTGTACATTCTCTCTCTTCCTCTCTCTCTCTCTCTCACACACACACACACACACACACACACACACACACACACACACACACACACACACACACACACACACACACACACACACACACACACACACACACACACACACACACACACACACACACACACTTTACACCAGAGATTCAGCAGATGCTGAGAATCCAGAGCAACGCACACAAAAACTCAGCTGGTCAGGCAGCATCTGCGGAGAATAAACGGTTGACATTTTGGGCCAAGACCATTCATCAAGACCGGAAAGGAAGGAGTAAAAAGCAAGAATAAAAAGGTGGGGGGAGAGGAAGAAATAAAAGCTTGAAAGTGACAGGTGAAGCCAGGTGAGGGGAAGGTAGATGGGTGGGGGGAGGGGAAATAAGGTGATTGGTGGAAGAGGCAAAGGGCTGAAGATGAAAGAATCTGATAGGAGAGGTGTGAACTATGGAAGAAAGGGAAGGAGTAAAGAGGTGATCACAAGATGAAGAGAAGAAAAGAGATAGGAGAGGAGCTAGAATAGGAAATTGAAAATGGGGGGGAGAGAGAAATTACTGGAAGTTAGAGAAATCTCTAGCTTCTTCAAAGAGCTGGTAGCTCTTGACATAAGTAGCTGGGTGATTCCATAATTGTGGGATAATTTGGAGATTGCAAGTGAGGATAATTGTCCATGTGGCTGCCAGAAATTAGGAGGATCATTTGTCAGCCTGTGCCCTGACTGACTGCTGAGTCATAATCAGTGACACCCTCAATCTGCCCTTCCTGCAGCAAGTAGAAATATCATTCATCCCTCTGCAGAAAACCATCAAGTCACAGAGTCATCTCAGCTACAAATCACCTGAGAGTGAGCGTGTGAGAAAAAGAGAGAGGGAAAGAGAGAGTGAGAGAGAAAGAGAAAATGAGAGAGAGGGAAAGCGAGAGAGTGGGTGAGAGAGTTGGAGACAGACAGAGAAAGCAAGAGAGAGAGAAAGAAAGAGAAAGTGAGAGAGAGAGAGTTGTACCGCTGAGCATTCTGTGCATGCTTTGCTGCCCCGGTATGTGTGGCGAAAATTGTGGGCTACTTCTAGCACATCCTTGGGAGTATTGACTATGAAGGATAAATTTGAAGCTTGAATCTTGAATCTGAAGAGAGAGGGGAGAGAGAGAAAGACACAGACAGAAAAGCAGGGACAAAACCAGAGAGTGAGAGAAAGGGAGAGACAGACAGACAGGGACAAAAACAGACAGTGAGAGAAAGAGACAGACAGACAGACTGGGACAAAAAACAGAGAGTGAGACAGAAAGGGAGAGAGAGATAAAGAGACAGACAGACAGGGACAAAAACAGAGAGTGAGAGAGAGGGATAAATAGACAGAGAGAGAATGAGAGGGAGAGTGAGAGGGAGAAGGAGGCGGGAGAGAGGAAGAGGAAAAGGGAGAGGGAGGAGAAGGAGAGAGAAAGAGAGAGAGAGAGAAAGTTTAATTTCTCAGTGCCTCCCATGGGGACGTCATGGATATGGAAAAGATAAAGTGGTGATGCTGGTGCTGTTTATTTTGGGTTCTCTTATAAGCAGTACGTACAGTGTGGCAGGAAACAGAAAGACATAACTGTCCTATAAATCAGCCGCTAATTATTTTGCCCACCCTGGGAGTGTCAACTTTTGTCACCTAATAACACCACATTTAGTAGTGAAAACCAACCATCAATATCCTCACTTTATGACAGCTGGCATGTTGTACTATTTAGTTTGAAATCCCTATTATTTAATATAAAAGGTTATTTGTTATCTGATGGGAAGGCAAAAAGAGTCGTGGTGAACTAATACACCTTCCTTTCAAATCTGAGAGCTTTTTTTAAAATTCTAATCCAAGATTGTATGATAAAACTTACCAAATGTACATATACAGGCACATATGCACACAAAGGGATACAAACTCATGCACACACATACCTAATGTGTGATTACACACATACATATACATCAGAAATACACACACATGCATAAGCACACCAAATGCAGATAAATATATACACACACATATGTGTACAGAACTGTGACATAAATTTAAACAAGAAAAATTAATGCTTAAGCCCACACCATATCAGTTGATAGAATTTAGATCACACACCAGTCTTCAATGAGGGGTCAGCCGTGGAAAGAGTGAGCTGATTCAATTTGCTGGTTGTCAACATCTCAGATCTACCCTGGACCCAACACATTGACACAATCATGAAGCAGGAACAATAGTGGCTATACTTCATTAGGAACTTGAGGCGAATTGGTATGTCACCAAAGACTCTAGCAAATTTCTGCAGAGATACCGTGGAAAGCATTCGGACTGGTTGAATCACCACCTGGTATGGAAGCTCCAGTGCACAGGATCTTAAGAGACTGCAGAGGGCTGTAGACTGCCAGCTTCATCACAAGTACAAGCCTCCCCAACACTGAGGACATCTTCAAAAGGAGGTGCGTCAAAAAGGTGGCATCCGTCTTAAGGCCCTCTTCTCATTTCTACCATCAGGGAGGAGGTACAGGAGCCCGAAGATACACATTCAATGTTTCAGGAAAAACTTCTACCTCTGCATAAACAAGAGGAAATCTGCAGATGCTGGAAATCAAAGTAACATACACAAAATGCTGGAGGAAATCAGCAGGCCAGGCAGCATCAATCGAAAAGAGTGAGCTGTCAGCATTTTGGGCTGAGACCCTTCACTGAGCATTGGAGCTGTGCTTGGCCACACAGTACAAAGTGAATGGAGCAGGGGGGCTAAACAAACAGCCTAGTGGTGCAACTGTGCTGATGGAGATTGTGGAGATGTTGTTGCCAATCTGAACTGACTGGTGTGTGCAAGTGAGGTAATTGATGATCAAATTATACAAGGAGGTATTGAAGCCAAGGTCCTGAAGCTTATTGGTTAGTTTTCAGAGGATGATGGGATTGAATGCTGAGCTGTAGTCGATAAAGAGCATCTGGATGCTGATGCACCATCAATAACTCTCTGAGACGTAAAGACGAGATATCGGCTTTTAATGACTGGAAGAAGGAACAAGCAGTGGTTGACCACCATACTACATCCTGGAGACTGAGAGGCCGGGCTCAGGCCTCAATCGCCTTTATACAGGGGTCTGTGGGAGGAGCCACAGGAGCAGTCAGCAGGGGGCGTGTCCAGACAGGTATATGTAGTTCACCACAGATGCATGAATCTTTGCTGCCCAGATGTCCCAGGGTTGAGTGAAGGGCCAATGAGATGGTATCTGCTCTGGATCTGTTGTGCCAGTAAGCAAATTGAGCAGATCCAAGTCCTTCTCAGGCAGGAGTTGATATGTTTCATCACCAGCCTCTCAAAACCCTGCATCACTATGGATGCGGAGAGAATGTTTCCTTTGGTGAGAGAGTCTAAAACCAGAGGATGCAGCCTCAGAATAGAGGGGTATCCTTTTAGAATGGAGAAGAGGGGGTATTTCTTTAGCCTGTGTGTGGTGAATCTGTGGAATTTTTTGCTACAGGCAGTGGTGGAGGCCAAGTATGTATATTTAAGGTAGAAGTTGATATATTCTTGATTGGTCAGGACATGAAGGGGTATGGGGAAAAGGCAAGAAATAGGAAAATTGGATCAAACATGATGAAATGGCGGAGTAGACTCGATGGGCCAAATGGCCTAACTCTGCTCCTATATCTTATGGTCTTCTTAGACACTGGTTTAAGTGAAGCCTGCTTGAGGCAGGCGGGTACCTCAGACTCCTGAAGCAAAAGTTTAAAGATCTCAGTGAATACTCCAGCCAGTTGATCAGCTCAAAGCTTTCACACTTGGCCAGCTACCCCATCTGGGCCGAACGCTTTTAGTGGATTCACCCTCCTGAAGGATGCTTACACGCCGGCCTCAGAGACTAGACTATCAGTGTCTGCGGGAGTTTGTGATGCTTTCTCTGTCACACATAAGATGCTAAATTAATCTGAAACTGCATTCGATAAGTGTGCAGGGAAGTAAATGGGGGGATGTGATTGCTGACATTAATAATCAAAGATCACACACACCCCAGAGGTTGTCTCTTCTCCTGCCCCGTCGAATAGAAAATATAAATGCCTGAAAACACTTATCACCAGGCTCAAGGCCAGATTCTATCCCTCTGTCATCAGTCGTGAATGGACTTCTTGTACAATAACATGGCTACGTGGCTCAAAATCCCGTTACAATCCTGTATTTTATCGTTTAGATTCATTGCACTCTTTTAGTAACTTTCACATTTATTCTGCATCGTTACCTTGTTCTACCTCAATGAACTGTGTACTGATTTGATCTGTACGAACAGTACACAAGACAAGCGTTTCACTGTAGTTGGTAACACATGACGATAATAAACCAATACCAATACTCATTGCTCTGACCTTCAATGAGCTGTGTGGTACCCTTGTGTGTTGTGAAGAAATATAGATCACAAGGCCACATGGCTGATTTATTTTCCCTCTCAACCCCATTCTTCTGTCTTCTCCCCATAACCTTTGACACTCTTACTAATCAAGAATCTCTCCGCTTTAAATATACCCAATGACTTGGCCTCCACAGCAGTCAGCAGCAATGAATTCCACAGATTCCCCCACCCTCTGGCTAAAGAAATTCACCTTCATCTCTGTTCTAAAGGGACATCCTTCTACTCTGAGGCTGTGTCCATCCTCTTGTCTTAGGCTCCCCCACAATAGGGAACTTTGGGTTACTTAATTATAATTGTTCCATTTGATGTTGCATTGTTTGCTGAGCTTGGCAAGTAGCCTGCAGACATTTCATCACCATTTGAGGCAACATTCTCAGTGCTCAGTTGTTGGTGTTTCTCTCTGGGAGTGCTCGCGTTTATATAGTCCCCTCCCTGTTCACTTGCCTCAGTCCTGATTGGCTACGCCCTCAGTTGACCTTCAAATTCTATTGGCTCGCAGAAGTTGTTACAACGGCAAAGAGCACCACAACTGTATATGACAATAACTTTGACTTTGTAAACTATTGGCACTGAAATACCATAGGACTTCCTGAGATGCGATAGGTGCTACATAAATGTATTTTTCTTTCGGTGATATGACACTTAACGTGAGCTTTGAAGTTTAACTCCCTTCGGTAACAAGTTGGGAGCATGCAGGAAGTACATCAGCACATTCCACACCACTCCCAACACCCCACGGGGACTTGATGCGAATGCTGCTATGAGAGGAAATCATAGCCCACCTTTCACTGCCCTGTACTGATCATCCGTAGCCTGGCGAACTCAGAGCACATCCTGAGGGACCAGGTTAACACAGAAAGCCCTCATTTCGGTGCTGTGAAGCAGAGGGGGAAGATGATTAGTCATAAATTGTGGTGATAGCCAGGACATTAATAGCTAATATGCCTTGTAATAAATTGAGGTAATTGGATGTAATTATAGAGGGGGGATGTCAGTGTTAAGTTTTTTTACACAGAGAGCAATGAGTGTTTGAAATGTCTTGTCAGGGTGGTGGCAGAGACAGATAGAAGCAATACAATTACTCCAGTTGAGTATAATGTTCTCCTAAAGGGTTGTCTATTGATATAGTGGCTGTAGAGGCAGATCCAGGATTGGCATATTCTAGTACAGTGTGAGCATGAGTAAGTGGTGGCTGTGGTTAGTAGTTGGGTCTTAGAAGCACTAGGGACATTTAAAAGACTCTTTTATATATATATCTGAAACAGAAATGCTTCACCTGCCAACTCACATCCATTCACAGCTCCAGACAATCCTTCCAGGTGAGCTACACTTCACCCACAAATCTGTTGGGGACACCTATTGTATCTAGTGCTCCCTATGCAGACTCCTCTTTACTGGTGAGATCTGACATAAATTGGGGGACCGCTTTGTTGAGCATCTCTGCTCCATCCACCAAAACCAGAATTTCCTGGTGGCCAACCATTTTAATTCATATCCCCATTCCCATTCCGACATGTCAGCTCATGTCCTCTTCTGTCAAGATGAGGCCTCTTTCAGGGTAAAGGAGCAACATCTCATTTTCCAATTAAGTAGCCTCCAACCTGATGGCATGAACATTGATTTGTCCTGTAGCTAATTTTTTGGCCCCTTCCATTCCCTCTTCTTCTATTGCCCACTCAGGCTTCTTACCTCTTTTCCTCACTTGCCTATCACCTACCTCTGGTGCTCCTCCTCCTTCCCTTTCTCCCATGGTCCACTCTTCACTCCTATCAGATTCTTTCTTCATCAACCCTTTAACTTCTCCACTTATGTGGCTTCACCTATCACCTTACAACTAGTCCTCCTTCCCCTCCGCCACATTTCTATTCTGGTGCCACCCCCCTTCCTTTCCAGTCTGAGGAAGGGTCTTGGTGCACAACGTTGAATCTTTATTCATTTCCATAGATGCTGCCTGACCTGCTGAGCTCCCCCAGCATTTTGTGTGTGGATTCCCAACATCGCAGAATCTTGAGTAGTGAAAAGCATCGTTTGTGGGTCAGATTAAATCAGCGAGGATTGTGCTGGGCAGCCCGCGAATGTCACCACATTTCCGGTGCCAACATATCATGCCCACAGCTCACTAACTCTAACCCATACATCTTTCAATAGTGGGAGAAAACCAGAGGACCCGCAGGAAACCCACTTAGTCACAGGACGTACGTACAATTGCCTTACAGACAGGAGCAGGATCTGAACCCTGATCTTATGGCTGGTTCTGTAAACTGCGCTGCCCATATACTCAAGCTGAGCCTGCTTACATTCCAAGATCAGACTAGGTCAAGAGTTTTCAAGCTAGTATGGCTGTAGGTGTACCATAGGCTATAGACAGCAGGCAGAGTGTTAATCTTCATTATCACTCTCTGTGGAAAATAACTCCTGTACCTCACTCCACTTTTATTTATGCCTTTAGTTTAAAATTTTCAATGGTTCAATTTAATATCAGAGGATGTATATAGTAAACAACCTGAAATTCTTACTCTTCACAGACATCCACAAAACAAAAAGTCTCATAGAATGTTTGATAGAAATATGAAAGTCTTGAAGCCCCTCTTCCCCTTGTCTTAGCAACAGAAGCGTTAACCCTCCCTCTCCCATTCCCCCATTTGCACAAGTAGAAGCTCCCCCCACCATGAAAGTAGTTACAAAAGTCCCCAAAGAGAACTTGATGTAAAGTCCATCAAAAACTACAGTTCATAACCCAGCACTTCAGTATCCCAAAGTATCTCAGACAGGCTCTCTCCATCGAGGGAGCGAGAGATCACTGCCGCAACAACGAGAGTGGGTACCAGCAACTCGCTGTTCCGATGTTATAATCTTCCATGTCACTTCTCCAAGCCCCCAGCTTGAGAACCAATAGGCTCTCACTCTCCATAAAAAGAGAGAGAGAGAGAGCGGGGGTGGTTGCACGAGTACAGAGGCCTTCCTCCTTCAGCAGCACACGCCACCTGCTGTCTCGATGTTTTTGTCTCCCACAACGCTTCAGTCGCTGAAATCAGCAAGGAACCATGTTATCCCCGGGGCCGCTCCCCAAGGGCACTCGTCTTCCTGGCTGTTCCTGGAGGCAGCGAAGCACCAGCCTGCAAGGCCACTTTTGAAAACCCACTTCCTGCGAAGAACCGCAGTCTGAACTGTGAATCATGGACTCTGACAGAATCCCAACCACCTTGAAAAGAAAAGATAAACATAAGAGAACAAGAATAAGCTGTTTTTCAATGAACTGGAAGAAGTCTGCAAAAACCATTGGTGCCATCTTTAGCTCCTCGCAGTCTTTGAAACAGCCACCTTCTCTACACTTGGTAATTGGTAAATTACTTTATTGTTGTCACATGTACCAATGTACCGTGAAAACTTTGTTTTTGTGTGCCATCTGTACATTGAGATAGTAGAAGGGAAAAGCATCAACTGAATAGGTTACAGATACAGAGAAAGTGCAGTGCAGGTGGACAAAAGATGCAAAGCCACTACCTGCCAAATTCTGAGTAGATTGTGAGATCAGGAGTCTACCTTTTCATTCAAGAGATCTGTTCAATAACCTTTTAACAGTCGTTGAGACTGGTGGTAAATGATTTTCAGGCTTTTGAATCTTAGCCCTGATTGGAAGGAGGAGTAGCGAGAATGTCTTACCTGAAGGAATCATAGTCTTGTACATCACTGTCAAACCTTGCACCCCTGTCTTCAGAATGGAGCATTCACTTCTAGTTATTTACTTAGCTATTTCATTTGGAGATACAACACAATAACAGACCCTTCCAGCCCATGGAGCCCACACCACCCAATTACACCCATGTGACCAATTAACCTATTTACCAGTATGTCTTTGGAATGCAGGAGCAAACTGGAGCACCCAGAGGAAACCCACATGGTCATGGGGAGAACATACAAACTCCATCCAAATAGCGGCAGAACCAAACCTGGGTTGTTGGTGCTGTAATAGTGTTTACGCTAGCCACTATGCTACTGCTCTGCCTTTTTCTTTGCTGAAGAGGATAAGTTTCCATAGCCTTGCTCCTTCATCAGTTCTCTATAAGATGCATTTTCCACCCTCATTCAGAAAAAGCAGTCTAGTGTACACCTAATGACAGAGCATTCATCACCATAATCATTATGTGCCATATCGTATGAGATGGGCGATCATGGTCTTTGACCATGATTGTTCTTGGCAAATTTTTCTACAGAAGTGGTTTGTCATTGCCTTCTTCTGGACAATGTCTTTACAATATGCGTGACCCCAGCTATTATCAATACTCTTCAGAGATTGTCAGCCTGGCATCAGTGGTTGCATCACCAGGACTTGTGATATGCACCATCTGCTCATACGACCATCCACTGCCTGCTCCCATGGCTTCATATCACCCTGATTGAGGGGCAAAGCAAGTGCTACACCTTGCCCAAGGGTGGCCTGCAAGCTAGTGGAGGGAAGGAGTGCCTTACACCTCCTTTGGTAGAGACATATCTTCACCCTACTGCCCAGAGAGAGCATTAGTGTAGAGAATTCCAGAGTGATGACTCCCTGAAGGGAACTCTCCCTCTTCCTCTTCCTCACCACCTACCCACCAACTCACCAGAGCTTGTACACCTGAAGAAAAGGCTGGGCTCTGCCCAGACTGGACCACCTCTCACCACACCTGACCCCCGTGCCCCATCCATTGTGTTGAGATGAGAGATGGCCACATATGTGAAAAGGTAGAGGGCAGCAGGAAGAGCCTGGACAGGCTGGAACTGTTTTTCTGGACATAGAAACATAGAAAACCTACAGCACAATACAGGCCCTTCAGCCCACAAAGTTGTTGCGAACATGTCCCTACCTTAGAAATTACTAGGCTTACCTACAGCCCTCTGTTTTTCTAAGCTCCATGTACCTATCCAAAGTCTCTTAAAAGACCCTATTGTATCTGCCTCCACCACCATTGCCGGCAGCCCATTCCATGCACTCACCACTCTCTGAGTAAAAAACTTACCCCTAACATCTCAGCCCTGAGAAAAAGTCACTGACTATCCACACGATCAATGTCTCTCATCATCTTGCACACCTCTATCAGGTCACCTCTCATCCTCCGTCACTTCAAGGGGAAAAGGTTAAGTTCACTCAACCTATTCTCATGAGGCATGCTCCCCAATCCAGGCGACATCCTTGTAAATCTCGTCTGCACCCTTTCTATGGCTTCCACATCCTTCCTCTAGTGAGGAGACCAGAACTAAGCACAGTACTCCAAGTGGGGTCTGACCAGGGTCCTATATAGCTGCAACATTACCTCTCAGCTCCTAAATTCAATTCCACGATTGATGAAGACCAATACACTGTACGCCTTCTTAACCATAGAGTCAACCTGTGCAGCTGCTTTTAACGTCCTATGGACTCGGACCCCAAGATTCCTCTGATCCTCCACACTGCCAAGAGTCTTACCATTAATACTATATTCTGCCATCATATTTGACCTACCAAAATGAGCCACTTTACACTTATCTGGGTTGAACTCCATCTGCCACTTCTCAGCCCAATTTTGCATCTCATCAATGTCCCTCTGTAACATGTTAGAGGCTGAGGACTGACCTTGTAGAATTTCCTCAGATTAGAAGGGCATCCCTTTAGAACAGATGTGAGCAGAGATTTCTTTAACCAGATTCAGATTCAGATTCAGTTTATTGTCATTTAGAAACCACAAATGCAATGCAGTTAAAAAATGAGACAACGTTCCTCCAGAATGATATCACAAAAGCATATGACAAAACAGACTACACCAGGAAATCCACATAATGTCTGGCGATCCCCAATCCAGAGTCCGGAGAGGCTGCTGCATATTAATATCGTGCTATCCTCTTAGCGCCTTCCCCAAAAAGGAGCTCCAATCCCACCAGACAAACAAGACCAAAAACTAAAGCTACAAGACCTGCACAAAACCACATAGTTACAACATATAGTTACAACAGTGCAAACAATAGCATAATTGATAAAAAAAAAACAAACCATGGGCACAGTAAAAATAGTCCAAAGATGTTAAAAGACTATAAGTTCAAAAGAAACCACCACACAGTTTCCACAAGTCCCCAGGGTCCCAACAAACTCATTATCCCACACCGGCGGCAGAAAGGAATACCCCCGCTATGGACTTCCACGGCGCCGCCCGACTCAGCCTCGCAGATGCAGCACACAATGAAAGCTCCGTCGAACCCAGCCTCACAGACGCAGCACACAATGAAAGCTCCGTCGAACCCAGCCTTACAGACACAGCACACACCAAAAGCAACCTGACCACAGCGAACTCCGAGTCCGTCGAACCTCCGAGCCGATGACCATCCCCTCCGGCACAGCTTCTCCGAGCACCATCCTCTGCCGAGCGTATTAAGATGGCCCCGCCAACAGCCATCGGCAACGCGACCCCGAGGACTGGGGGCCTGTTCTTCCCAGCAGATTCCCGGACCTCACAGCAGCAGCAGCAACGAAGAAGGTCTTCCTGGAGATTTCCCGATGTTCCTCCGTGCTCCCACGTCCGTTTTCAATCGATTATGATTGCGCACGGCACCCCACTTCACAAATAATAGATAATCAGCTCCGGAGGGGCCGCTGCAAGCAGCATCGCGCCGCCATCAGATATTGGTGAATCTGTGAATTTTATTGCCACATATGGCTGTGGAAGCCAAGTCATTGGGTATATGAAAAGCGGAAGTTGATTGGTCTTGATTAGACAGAGCATCAAAGGCTACAGAGAGATGGCAGGCAAAGAGAGTTGAGAGGGATAATAATTCATTCATGGTGGAGCAGACTCAATGGGCCAAATGACTTAATTCTTCTCCTGTTTTTTTATGGACAAGAGGTGTGAAAAATCATAGGGACATAGATAAGGTGAAAGATCACAGTATTTTTCCTAGGGTAGGTGAATCTTGAAACTGGAGGACATGGGTTTACGGTGAGAGGATGAAGATTTAAAGGGAACTTGAGGGACAACATTTTTACACAAGTGTGTGATTGGCTGAAAAAGGAAAAGGTAGAAACAGTTATAATTGCAACATTCAAAAGGCATTTAGAGAGGTTCATGGATAAGAAAAAGTTAGAAGGATAAGGTCCAAATACAGACAAATAGGACTATCTCTGGTGGTCAACATGGTCAATGCCTCTACCACCACCACCGGTGTCATAGTGCATGCTGGAACAACTGAACCCAGGTACAGAGGAACTGCAGACTTCCATGTATAGAGTGAAGCAAAAATTCACACAAAACAATTCCAAAAGAACATCAGTGGCTCGAATGAGGGACACCACAAGATGACTCATTCTCAAAACGAGGACCCTGCAGTAAGCGCTAATCAGGAGTCCAGTTTAAGTAATCATGGAATGCAGAAAGCCCATGTCAGTCAAATTAAACTTGACAAGGTTAAACAGAGAGCACAAAAGCTTAATGACTCTAATTAATACAACGATTAACAAATGCAAGTGCTCTAGAAACCTTGGAGCCCAACGATCTACAGTTAGCTGCATAGGTCTGAAGGGCTCATGGCACGCCAGTGTTCGCTTCCTGGAAAACAAATGAGATGAGAAACTGCTGCATGCTTGTTCTTGCAGAAACATGGCTCTAGAACAACATCCCATGCACTCAGGGGCTTGTGCTGATATAATTTTGTGACTTTATGCACCTTTGTGTCTAGATGTGCTATGTGTGACTGTATGTACTGTGATCTGCACCTTGGCCCCAGAAGAATGATGTTTCACTTAGCTGTATACATGTGTATTGTTGAATGACAATAAAACTTGAACTTGACCAAGTTGGGCCAAAAGGCCTGATTCCATGCTGTATGACTTGTTGACTATGACTTCAAGCCAGCAGTGTAGCAATATGTTAAAATAGGGGGATGAAAAAGCACAGGAAAGAGAGATTACCAAAGGCTTCCGCTCACGCAGATTTTGTCACCATCAGCACAAATTTTACCACTTCCCTCTGCATTGTGAAAATAGAATGTAAGACTTCTGCTTCCTTACAGTTTAAAGTAACACATGGTGGGCAGACCATGGCATCTTAGCCCTAATGCCCCTTAACATGGAAACATCAACCTCACTCATATTGTCCTCACCATCATCAAGTTCCCTCTCATTGGTGAATACCGAAGAGAAGTATTCATTGAGGACCTCGCTCACTTCCACAGCCTCCAGGCATATCTTCCCACTTTTATCTCTAATCGGTCCTACCTTTACTCCTGTTATATTTTTGTTCTTCACATAATTGAAGAATGCCTTGGGGTTTTCCTTTACCCTACTCACCAAGGCCTTCTCATGCCCCCTTCTTGCTCTCCTCAGCCCCTTCTTAAGCTCCTTTCTTGCTACCCTATATTCCTCAATAGACCCATCTGATCCTTGCTTCCTAAACCTCATGTATGCTGCCTTCTTCCACCTGACTAGAATTTCCACTTCACTTGTCACCCATGGTTCCTTCACCCTACCATTCTTTATCTTCCTCACCGGGACAAATTTATCCCTCACATCCTGCAAGAGATCCTTAAACATCGACCACATGTCCATAGTACATTTTCCTGCAAAAACATCATCCCAATTCACACCCGCAAGTTTTAGCCTTATAGCCTCGTACTTTGCCCTTCCCCAATTAAAAATTTTCCCGTCCTCTCTGATTCTATCCTTTTCCATTATAATGCTAAAGGTCAGGGAGTGGTGATCACTGTCCTCCAGATGCTCACCCACTGACAGATCTGTGACCTGACCTGGTTCATGACCTAATACTAGATCTAGTATGGCATTCCCCCTAGTCGGCCTGTCAACATACTGTGACAGGAATCCATCCTGGACACACTTAACAAATTCTGCCCTATCTAAACCCTTGGAACTAATCAAGTGCCAATCAATATTAGGGAAGTTAAAATCACCCATGATAACAACCCTGTTATTTTTGCACCTTTCCAAAATCTGCCTCCCAATCTGCTCTTCGGTATCTCTGCTGCTACCAGGGGGCCTATAGAATACCCCCAGTAGAGTAACTGATCCCTTCCTGTTCCTGACTTCCACCCATACTGACTCAAAAGAGGATCCTGCTACATTACCCACCCTTTCTGCAGCTGTAATAGTATCCCTGACCAGTAATGCCATTCCTCCTCCCCTTTTCCCACCTCTCTATCCCTTTTAAAGCACTGAAATCCAGGATTTAAGGCAAAGGTTGATAGGTTCTTGATTAGTAAGGACGCAAGAGGTTATGAGAAGATGGCAGGAGAATGGGTGTGAAAGGGAAAATAAATCCGCCATGATGGAATGGCAGAGCAGAATCCATGGGCTGAATAGCCTAATTCTGGCCTGTATCTCCGGGATTGGGGAACCTAAAACTAGAGAGCAGAGCTTTAAGGTGAGAGAAGGTAGATTTAAAGGGGAACCTTTGGCTTCTTCGGCAGTTTAACGGGGACACGACTGCGCAAGCACATGTAAGTTGGACCGTAAGGCAGCAGGAGTATTTAAAGAGAAGTTTGTGGAAGTAGGTCATTTTCTTCGGCAGTTTAACGGGGACACGACTGCGCAAGCGTGTGTAAGTCGGACCGTGAGGCAGTGGGAGTATTTAAAGAGAACAGTAGACGGAGCGGGCTATGTTGTAGCGGGCGACGGAGTAGAGGGAGACAGAGTAGAAAGGCTTTGTCTCGAGAGGCTTCGGGAAGCAGAGGCGGAGGACGAGCTTCACTACAAGTGAGGTAAGGCTGGGTAAGTTCCTTTAAAAGGAGAAAGTTTCAAAAGTTGAGGCAAGTATTGGGTAGGTCATGGCAGCTGAGATCGGCCCCATGGTTTGTTCATCCTGCAGCATGTGGGAAATCAGGGATACTTCCAGTGTCCCTGACGACTATGTGTGCAGGAAGAGTGTCCAACTGCAGCTTTTGGCAGACCGCATTGAGTGTCTGGAGCTGCGATTGGATTCATACTGGAGCATCCGCGATGCTGAGAAAGTCGTGAATAGCACGTTCAGTGAGTTGGCCACACCGCAGGTAAAGGCTACACAGGCAGAAAAGGAAGAGGTGGCCACTAGACAGCGTAGCAGTAGGCAGGTAGTGCAGGAGTCCCCTGAGGTCATCTCCCTCCTAAACAGATATACTGTTTTGGATACTGTTGGGGGAGATGTCTCATCAGGGGAAGGCAGCAGCAGCCGAGTTCATTGCACCATGGGTGGCTCTGCGGCACAGGAGGGAAGGAAAAGGAGTGGGAGAGCTATAGTGATAGGGGATTCGATTGTAAGGGGAATAGATAGGCATTTCTGTGGCCGCAAACGAAACTCCAGGATGGTATGTTGCCTCCCTGGTGCAAGGGTCAAGGATGTCTCTGAGCGGCTGCAGGACATTCTGGAGTGGGAGGGTGAACAGCCAGTGGTTGTGGTGCACATAGGTACCAACGTTATAGGTAAAAAACGGGATGAGGTCCTACAAGGTGAATTTAGGGAGTCAGGAGATAAACTAAAAAGTAGGACCACAAAGGTAATAATCTCTGGATTACTACCAGTGCCATGTGCTAGTCAGAGTAGAAATAGGAGGATATTTCAGTTGAATACGTGGATTGAAAAATGGTGCAAGGGGGAGAGATTCAAATTTCTGGGGCATTGGAATCAGTTCTGGGGGAGGTGGGACCGGTATAAACAGGACAGTCTGCACCTGGACTGGACTGGAACCAATGTCCTAGGGGGAGCATTTGCTACTGCTGTTCAGGAGGCTTTAAACTAATGTGGCAGGGGGATGGGAACAAGTGCAGAGAGACAGAGGGGTGTAAAATGAGGGTCGACGCAAAAAGTAGTAAGGTGAAAAGTAAAAGTGGCAGGCAGGCAAATCCAGGGCAAAAAGCAAAAAGGGCCACTTTTCAACATAATTGTATAAGGGCTAAGAGCGTTGTAAAAACAAGCCTGAAGGCTTTGTGTGTCAATGCGAGGAGCATTCGTAACAAGGTGGATGAATTGAACGTGCAGATAGTTATGAATGAATATGATATAGTTGGGATCACAGAGACATGTCTCCAGGGTGACCAAGGATGGGAGCTCAACATCCAGGGATATTCAATATTCAGGAGGGATAGACAGGAAAGAAAAGGAGGTGGGGTAGTATTGCTGGTTAGAGAGGAGATTAACGCAATAGAAAGGAAGGACATTAGCCTGGAGGATATGGAATCGATATGGGTAGAGCTGCATAACACTAAGGGGCAGAAAACGCTGGTGGGAGTTGTGTACAGGCCACCTAACAGTAGTAGTGAGGTTGGGGACGGCATTAAACAGGAAATTAGAAATGTGTGCAATAAAGGAACTGTAGTTATAATGGGTGACTTCAATCTACATATAGATTGGGTGAACCAAATTGGCAAGGGTGCTGAGGAAGAGGATTTCTTGGAATGTATGCGGGATGGTTTTCTGAACCAACATGTCGAGGAACCAAGTAGAGAGCAGGCCATTCTAGATTGGGTATTGAGCAATGAGGAAGGGTTAGTTAGCAATCTTGTCTTGGGTAAGAGTGACCATAATATGGTGGAATTCTTCATTAAGATGGAGAGTGACATAGTTAATTCAGAAGCAAAGGTTCTGAACTTAAAGAAGGGTAACTTTGAAGGTATGAGACGGGAATTAGCTAAGATAGACTGGCAAATGATACTTGAAAAGAAAAAGATTGGTCAAGACAAATGTAGGTCCTTTACAGTCAGAAACAGGTGAATTGATCATAGGGAACAAAGACATGACAGACCAATTGAATAACTACTTTGGTTCTGTCTTCACTAAGGAGCACATAAATAATCTTCCGGAAATAGTAAGGGACCGAGGGTCTAGTGAGATGGAGGAACTGAGGGAAATACATGTTAGTAGGGAAGTGGTATTAGGTAAATTGAAGGGATTAAAGGAAGATGAATCCCCAGGGCCAGATGGTCTGCATCCCAGAGTGCTTAAGGAAGTAGCCCAAGAAATAGTGGATGCATTAGTGATAATTTTTCAAAACTCCTTAGATTCTGGATTAGTTCCTGAGGATTGGAGGGTGGCTAATGTAACCCCACTTTTTAAAAAAGGAGGGAGAGAGAAACCGGGGAATTATAGACCGGTTAGTCTGACATCGGTGGTGGGGAAAATGCTAGAGTCGGTTATCAAAGATGTGATAACAGCACATTTGGAAAGAGGTGAAATCATCGGACAAAGTCAGCATGGATTTGTGAAAGGAAAATCATGTCTGACAAATCTTATAGAATTTTTTGAAGATGTAACTAGTAGAGTGGATAGGGGAGAGCCAGTGGATGTGGTATATTTAGATTTTCAAAAGGCTTTCGACAAGGTCCCACACAGGAGATTAGTGTGCAAACTTAAAGCACACGGTATTGGGGGTATGGTATTGATATGGATAGAGAATTGGTTGGCAGACAGGAAGCAAAGAGTGGGAGTAAACGGGACCTTTTCAGAATGGCAGGCAGTGACTAGTGGGGTACCGCAAGGCTCAGTGCTGGGACGCCAGTTGTTTACAATATATATTAATGATTTAGATGAGGGAATTAAATGCAGCATCTCCAAGTTTGCCAATGACACAAAGCTGGGCGGCGGTGTTAGCTGTGAGGAGGATGCTAAGAGGATGCAGGGTGACTTGGATAGGTTAGGTGAGTGGGCAAATTCATGGCAGATGCAATTTAATGTGGATAAATATGAGGTTATCCACTTTGGCTGCAAGAACAGGAAAACAGATTATTATCGGAACGGTGGCCGATTAGGAAAAGGGGAAATGCAACGAGACCTGGGTGTCATTGTACACCAGTCATTGAAGGTGGGCATGCAGGTACAGCAGGCGGTGAAAAAGGCAAATGGTATGTTGGCATTCATAGCAAAAGGATTTGAGTACAGGAGCAGGGAGGTTCTACAAGGCCTTGGTGAGACCGCACCTAGAGTATTGTGTACAGTTTTGGTCCCCTAATCTGAGGAAAGACATTCTTGCCATAGAGGGAGTACAGAGAAGGTTCACCAGATTGATTCCTGGGATGGCAGGACTTTCATATGAAGAAAGACTGGATCGACTAGGCTTATATTCACTAGAATTTAGAAGATTGAGGGGGGATCTTATTGAAATGTATAAAATTCTAAAGGGATTGGACAGGCTAGATGCAGGAAGATTGTTTCCAATGTTGGGGAAGTCCAGAACAAGGGGTCAGAGTTTAAGGATAAAGGAGAAGCCTTTTAGGACCAAGATGAGGAAAAACTTCTTCACACGGAGAGTGGTGAATCTGTGGAATTCTCTGCCACAGGAAACAGTTGAGGCTGGTTCATTGGCTATATTTAAGAGGAAGTTAGATATGGCCCTTGTGGCTAAAGGGATCAGGGGGTATGGAGAGAAAGCAGGTACAGGGTTCTGAGTTGGATGATCAGCCATGATCATACTGAATGGTGGTGCAGGCTTGAAGGGCCAAATGGCCTACTCCTGCACCTATTTTCTATGTTTTTTTTATGTTTCTTTTTAAGTTTAAGTTTTATGAGGGAGGATTCTAAGGAACTGGAAGGAACATGACATGACTGAACCAGTAATAGTGGGGCTGTCTCAGTGTGGGACTGACAATTATCATTCCTTTGTGAAAGCTGTACCTTCCTCATTGAAGCCACGTAGCAGTGGTGTTCCTGACTGGCATATGTGTTTCTTTATTGCTTGCAACATGTGGAAGGGTCACAATGTTAATCACTTTTTTCCAGTGGGTTGTTGGATATTACAGATGGAGACAGGCAAGAATTCTTGAGCTAATTTTGGCCTCTTCCAGGCCCATGATTTCCTTCCACCTTGCCATTAGTGGCTTCCTGGACACTAATCTCCAAATTCCTCCAACCTCTCTCTCCTCCTTTTAGACATTCCTCTCTCCTATCGTCTCCATTAGCATGGTGTCAAACTTAATTCTGACATCTGTAATCCACCTCAATGCACATGACCTTCTACAGATGCACAGTAGAGAGCATCCTAATATGCTGATTCACTGTGTGATAGAGAAACTGCTCTGCAACACACAGGAGGACTCTACAAAGGGTAGTCAAAATGCCCAGCACACCATCAGAACCAGCAAGGACATATATACAGGAGGGTGCCAGTCAAAAGCCAGCAATATCATGAAGGATCCAACCCACGCTGCACATGTTTGTCCCACTCCCGTCAGGGAGGAGGCTACGTAGCATCCATGTCAGGACCACCAGACTGTTACTTTTGCCAAGCAGTAAAGATGATCAACACCTCCATCCACTACACAACTCACCAGACCTTCCACCACCACCACTATCATTTCCTGTCAGTCAACTTATGTACAGAGACTCCTGTGCCTAGTGTCACTTTATGGACATACAATCAATCTATGTATATAAGCTATCTTATAGATTTATATTGATTATGTTTTTTTTTACTATTGTGCTCTTTATCTTATTGTGTTTTTTTACTGCATTGGATCCAGAGTAACATTAAACAGTCTGAAATCTCGAATCTTGAATCAAACTGTCTTGGAAGCTCCTTGAGATAGTCTCACTGCATTATGCTGTGTAAATGCAAATAGTTTCTAAACTTCATAATACATGGAAGAAAAAAACAGGTACTAAAGTCATATATCCCTTTCCATAGATGCAGCCTGATTTGCTGAGTTCTTTCTTCCCCCCCCCCCCCCCCCCACCACCCACTGGCTTCATCTATTGGCTTCTAGCACGTAATCCTTCTCCTTCCTTCTTATTCTGGCTTCTTCCCCCTTCCGTTCCAGTCCCGATGAAGGGTCTTGGGCCAAAACGTCAACTGCTTATTCACTTCCACAGATGCTGACCGGCCTACTGTGTTACTCCAGCAATTTCTGTGTTACACTAAAATCATTGTTTGCTTTCCTTTTAATCCTTTGCTAACTCTTCCAATCTGACCATCTCTTATCTTTATTTATTTTATTTATTTAGAGATATAGTGTGGAATAGGCCCTTCTGGCCCTTCGAGCCAGGCAACCCCCGACAACCTCAATTTAAACCGAAGTCTTTTACACTGGTTGTCCACCCTGTTGGTAAGGTATTTTATTGATTCTATTATGGTTATTGGATTTATTGAATATGCCTGCAAAAAATGAATCTCGGGGTTGTATATGGTGACATTCACGTACTTTGATAATAAATTTACTTTGAATTTTGAACCTAATCATGGGACAATTTACAATGACCAATTAATCTACCCTGTACATCTTGGACTGTGGGAGGAAAATGCAGCACCTGGAGAAAACTCACGCATTCCACAGGGAGGGTGTAGAGAGACTCCTTACAGAGGACACTGAATTTCTGAATTCAGACACCAAACTCTGAATTTCGACGCCCCGTGCTGTTAAAGTGCTGTGCTAACTACTACACCATCGTGATGCTCTTTCATATGTTCATTCAGCAGGATAAGTGCAATTTCTACAGCGGATTTTATCCTAATTTCAAAGTTCAACGAAAATTTATGATCTAAGTACACCTATGTCACCATATACTACTCTAAGATTCATTTTCTTACGGGCAGCCTCAATAAATCTGTAGAGTAATAACAATAACATAATCAATATGTTATCAACGTATAATTGTTATGTTATACCAATAACATAAACAATAACATAACCAACTTGGGTATTCAACCAGAGTGCAGAAGAGAGCGAACTGTGTAAATACAAAAAGAAAGAAATGGTGATGATAAATAAATAAACAATAAACATCGAGAACATGAGATGAAGAGGTTTTGAAAGTGAGTCCATATGTTGTGGAAATATTTCACTAATGGGGTAAGCAAAGTTGAGTGAAGTTATCCCCACTTGTGCAAGGTTGAGGGGTAATAACTGTTCCTGAACCTGATGATGTGAGTCCAAAGGCTGCTGTACCTTTTTACTGATGTCAGCAGCGAGAAGATATCATGGCCTGGGTGGTGGGGGCATGCTTATGTGGTTATTTGGTAGGTGGTGAAATTGAATATTTGGATGCTGGGCATTGACACAATGTTCACCTTAAACATTCCACTGTTCACCCCTAATCCACAATCAGTGGGCACTATCTTAGTTACCTCCTGTAACTTATAAAGTGGTCACTGTAGGTATGTGAGTGGTCTTCTGCTGCTATAGCCCATCCATTTCAAGGTTTGATGTATTGTGCATTCATAGATGCTCTTCTGCACACTACTGTTGTAACATGTGGTTATTTGAGTTACTGACCCTTTCCTGTCTGCTTGAACCAGTCTGGCCATTCTCCTCTGACCTCTCTCATCAACAAGGCATTCATACCATTCTCTGTAAACTTTAGAGACTATTGTGTGTGAGAATCTCAGGAGATCAACAGTTTCTGAGATACTCAAATCACTCCATCTGGCACCAAAAATCATTCTATGGTCAAAGTCACTTAGACCACATTCCTTCCCCTGAAAACAATTGAACCTCTTGACCATGCCTGCATGCTTTTATGCATTGAGTTGCTGCTATATGATTGGCTGATTAGATATTTGCATTAATGAGTAAGTGTACAGGTGTACCTAATAAAGTGGCCATTGAGTGTATGACCTCTGGTTCGAGTCTCACCCAAACTCAGTGGGAAAAAAGCCTGCTAGAATTTAGAACACTTGATTCTTTGGGAAAAGACCCTTCAATGGGAGTGATAAAACCTCATTCCATTTGTGCCAGTCGATTAGGGTCAGGCAGTTACCATCCATTCTCTTAGTCTTTTAATTTCATGAAAGTTCGGCAATGGGCTCAGCACATAGCCCTAAGGGTATTAAGGATGCTCTGGGGGGGGGGGGGGGTAGCTTTTCACTTTATCCTCCCTCCCCAACTTCCAGCTTGTACTCCTTCCCCTCTCTCCACCTTCTCATTCGGGCATCTTCCCCTTTCCTTTCCAGTCCTGACGAAGGATCTCTGCCCGAAACATCGACTGTTTATTCTCCTCCACAGATGCTGCCTGACCTGATGAATTCCTCCAGCATTCTGTGTGTGTTGTTCCAGATTCCAAAATCTGAAGAATTCCCTGTGGGCGTGCCTACACCTCAGGGACTGCAGCGGTTCACGGAGGCAGCTCATCACCACCTTCTCAAGGGCAACTAGGGATGGGCAATAAATGCTGGCTTAGCAGGTGATGCCTACATCCCGTAAATGAATAGATTTAAAAAGAACTTGTGTTGACCACTTGCAGCAGACATCTACCTGTCTGTTAACATTCATCCCTCCAGTCCACCAATTGCCATAGGCTCTTATCTTATTCCTCCTCCTCCTCTCCTGGCCTCTCCTCTAAAAGCAAGGATGTAATGCTGAGACTTTATAAAGCTCTGGTGAGGCCTTACATGGAGTATTGTGAATAGTTTTGGGGCCCTTATCTAAGAAAGAATGTGCTGATACTGGAGAGGGTTCAAAGGAGGTTCACGAAAATGATTCCGGGATTGAAAGGCTTGTCATATGAGAAGTATTTGATGGCTCTGGGCTTACTCACAGGAATTCAGAGCGACAACCTCATTAAAACTTATTGAATGTTGAATGGCTTCGATAGAGTTGATGTGGAGAGGATATTTCTTATGGTGGGAGAGTCTAAGACCAGAGGACACTGCCTCAGAATAAAGGGTCATCCTTTTAGAATGGAGAAAGGGAAGAATTTCTTTAGCCCGAGAGTGGTGAACCTGTGGAATTTGTTGTCATAGGCAGCTGTGGAGGTCAAATTATTGGGTATATTTAAGGCAGAGATTAAGGCAGAGACTTCACTCGTGATGAAGGGTTTCGGCCCGAAACGTCATCACCACCTCCTCCCATAAGATGCTGTCTGGCCTGCTGAGTTCTGCCAGCATTTTGTGTTTTTATTAAGGCAGAGATTGATGGATTCTTGATTAATCCAGGCATGAAGGGGTATGGGGAGAAGACAGGAGATTGTGGCAGAGAGGGAAAATGGATCAGCCATGATGAAATGGCAGAGCAGACTTGATAGACCAAATGGTCTAATTCTGCTTCTGTATCTTATGATCTTATGGTATCTTTACACCAATCATCCCTCCTCTCCGCTCTCAGACCTGATTCAGGGCTTTGACCCAAAACATTGATGATGTCCTTCCTTTGTGAGGGAAAGATGGACCCTTGACTTCACAATCTATCTTGTTGTGATATTGCACCTTATTGCTTACCTGTACTACACTTTCTCTGAAGCTATTGCACTTTTTAATGTTTCACATTGCTCTACCTCAACCAGTATAGTGCAAAGACATAAAATTACAAGACAAATAAATACTGTAGAAAAGGAACAGTAAAGAAATCTTGTTGATTTATGAGCCATTCAGAAATTTGGTGGCAGAGGGGAAGAAGCTCATTCTGAATCATTGAGTATGGGTCTTCAGATATTCGTGACAAGAAGGCATGACCAAGATGGTGAGAACCCTACATTACTGGAATCCATTTCACATGTTGCTATACTGCTGTCGTTCTCAAAGGCATCACCATCATCTTGTCAACAACATTGATATACCTGATGTAGGTACACAAGATGATAGAGGCATAGGTCAAGTGAACAGCCAGAGACTTTTTCCCAGGGCGAATATAAGGTGACATTATTTTAAGTTGATTGGAGGAAAGTATAATGCAGGTGTTCCCAACCTTTTTTATGCCATGGACCAATACCATTAAGCAAGGGGTCCATGGGCCCCAGTTTGGGAATTCCTGGGTATAGGGGGATATCCGAGGTAATTTTTTTTTACATAAAGAGAGTGGTGGTGCATGGAACACACTACTAGGGGTGGTCATAGAGGCAGATGTTTTAAGGGCATTTAAGAAACTCTTAGATAGGCTCCTGGATGACAGAATATTGGAAGGCTATGTGGGAAGGAAGGGTTAGACTAGTCTTGAAGTAGGTTGTAAGTTGGCACAACATCATGGGATGAAGAGCCTGTATTTTGCTGTAGTGTTCTATCTTCTAAAGGCCATTAACATTATGGTTGCTGATGGACTGGTGGAGAGGAATGATGCTGTGACCATGCCACTAGATTCCACTGGGTGAGTAGATATTAATCTACACTTTGTATCCTGATACTTCAACAGGAACTTCAAACATCAAAGAAAAGAAACTTTAACAGCTGTTCTTTTTCTTGGACAGGTTTTGATAGAAATCAGCATGCCTGGTGCAACTCAAATTATATCTCTTGGAGGCATTTCATATTTTATCTGAGTACAAGAGATTTCAAACTGAACTCTTAATGTTTCCAACTTAGCTTGGTGCCTAATCAGACTCTGGGTATATCTGAATTGCTGAAATAGTTTGAGAATTCTGTCAGGCAGGGTGCTGACTTTTCAAAGTTGAAAGGGCCATACACGATCTCACACCTTTGTTCCACTAGGCTCTGTGCCAACTCTGCAATGCTCCCCTGCTCTACCAGTGTGAGGTTTAACTTGAGAGCCCTGTCAGGCCCTAAACTCTCCTATTGTACCAGACTGCGTAGTGTTTCTGGGGACCATGTATAGCCTGTCTAACTGTATGTTTGTGTCTGCGGTTTCTTGACATATTTCAATCACATGCCTCAGTTAGTGGTGCGCTTACCCAAGATAGCGAAAGAAAGGGAGGAGATGGGAATGGATGCTACTGAGACCGAGCAGCTTAAGTTATAAAGGGAAATTGAATAAGCGGAGAGTGTTATATCTGGAGCATAGGAGGCTGAGGGGAAACCTTATAGAGTGTTTTATCGGGAGTGTTGGAGTCTGAGGGGAGACTTTATAGAGGTGTTGTATATGGACTGTTATATCTGGAGTGTAGAAATCTGAAGGGAGACCTTAAAAAGGCATATCTGGAGAGTGTTATATCTGGAGCACAGGGTGCTGAGGGGAGACCTTATAGAGGTGTATAAATCCATGAAGGCCATTGATAAGGTGAATGGTCAGTCTTTATCCCAGTGTAGGAGCGGCTAAACCTAAATTACATAGTTTTTAAAATTACTTTTATTTAGCAAGACAGCTCAGTAACGGGCTGTTCTGGCTTAACAAGTCCACGCCACCCAATTACACCCATGTGACCAATTAATCTATTTACCCTTACACTTTTGGGATGTAGGAGGAAACCAGATCACCTGGAGGAAAACCATGTGGTCACAAGGAGAAGGTACATACTCCTTAGAGCCAGTAGTGGAACTGAAACCAGATTGCTGGCACAGCAATAGCACTATGCTAATCACTATCTACCATGCTGCCCCTTAAGTTGAGAGGGGAGAGATTGAAGGGGACATGAGGAGTAAGATTTTCAGATGTGCATGATGTGTATATCTACAGTTTGGAATGTACATTCCCTTATAGCTATCTCGCTATGCTGGAAATACACTAAATGGTGTCCTTCATTGAGCTGATAACTTTCCAGCAGAACCCGATGCTTGTCTTCATGTGCGTCCTTGGGAACAGCCCACAGATCGGAGAGCTGCTGGGACATAAACCCTCACCTCCTTCCCCATGCTCTCTCAGGAACACCACAGTCTGCAAAGCGGTGGCTGATTGCCCCTTCCCCACTGCAGCCATCCCGAGGGCAGCACGGATTGGGACGACATCTTGAAACTGTGAGGACCCCCATCACTGACAGCCGAGTGAGGTTAGGGAGTTCTGGCAATGAGGCGTTCAGCCAGATGGTTTGGCCAGTTACCTCAGGGAACCTCCCGGTGTATCCATGGAATCCCTGCCTAATTCTCTTAAGCAGGGTAACTCAGCTCCTCACTACTCTAAGGGGGATAAAAGTTCCCCTCAGATCCGCAAATCAATTTGCTAATGTAAAGAAGATTTAGAAGGATGATCCCAACTATGGAGGAGTTGTCCTGTCAGGAAAACGTTGAACAGGCAGAGCAGAGATGCATCCAGATAGAATGCTTTCTGTGGTGCCTCAGTGAATCTTGGTAAGGGTCAACAGGGACACGTTGCATTTCTTTATCATCCTGAGGAAGTAGAGACCGATGAGCTTTCTTGACCATGGAACCATGGCATCTACGTAGATGCATCAGGACAAGCTACTTGTGATGTTCAGTAGAACCAGACTTCAATGGAACCAGATGTGTGGAGGTGAGTTCAAGGAGAGGCCTTATTCTTGCAGCTGCCCAGATCTACTAGGCAAAGATAGCATCCATAATCTGTATAAGGTATATTGCAGTATGTTAATTTTCCATCTGCATTACAATAGCCACTGCTTTTGAGTTTGCACATTACTGCAGCTGGTTGAAATATTTCCTCACAGTTCTAGTGACCTACTGTAGGTTCAGTCTTGACCTCTGGCCCTGCCTGTGTGGAGTTTGCAAGTTCACCCTTTGACTGCATGAGTTTCCACTGGTGTTCCAGTTTCCTCCCACATTCCCGAGACATGCAGACTTAGGTTAATTGGTTAGTGTGCAATTACCCTTACAGTGGGTGAGTGGTGGAATTGAAGAGCATGTGAAGAAAAATGGACACAGATCAAATTAGTGGATGAACTGGATTGCTATCAAAGCTCATGTAGACTTGACGGGTCAAATATGCTATAATAAAACATTTTTAAAGTGTTTCATGGTTGTAAAATACCATGGAATTGTAAGTCTTCCTCCACATTTCTGAGGGTACCACAGCCATTACAGCTCGGGGAGTGAGAGATCAATTCTGGTGTCTTCTGAATGTTCTCCCCATAGAATGCTTGAGTTTTCCCTAGCCACTCCAGTCTCCTCCCACAGACTAAAGATGCAGCAGGTACAGTAGGTTAACTGGCCATTGTAAATTCTCCTGTGATTAGTTTTGGGTTAAATCAGGGTTGTCAGGAGTTGCTGGGGAAGGGCCAGAAGGGCCTGTTCTGCACTGTATTGCCAAATAAATAATTTCCATCATTGAACATCTGCCGATCGATGCTGAGGATGTTCTACGAGGCTGTGGTGGCCAGTGCTATCATGTTTGCTGGTGTGTGCTGGGGCAGCAGGCTGAGGGTAGCAGACACCAACAGAATCAACAAACTCAATCGTAAGGCCAGTGATGTTGTGGGGGTGGAACTGGACTCTCTGACGGTGGTGTCTGAAAAGAGGATGCTGTCCAAGTTGCATGCCATCTTGGACAATGACTCCCATTCACTCCATAATGTACTGGTTAGACACAGGAGTACATTCAGCCAGAGACTCATTCCACCGAGATGTAACACTGAGCGTCATAGGAAGTCATTCCTACCTGTGGCCATCAAACTTTACAACTCCTCCCTCGGAGTGTCAGACACCCTGTGCCAATAGGCTGGTCCTGGACTTATTTCCACTTGGCATGATTAGCTTATTATTATTTAAATATTTATGGTTTTATATTGCTATATTTCTTCACTATTCTTGGTTGGTGCGGCTGTAACGAAACCCAATTTCCCTCGGGATCAATAAAGTATGTCTGTCCGTCTGTCAGTCTGACCATACTCCAATAATAACTACTAGTACCAAAAATCACAAGGGATTCTCAGATGCTGGAAATCAAGAGTAACACACATGGAATGTTGGAGGAACTCAGCAGATCTGACAACATCTGTGGGGAGAAATAAACAGTCGGAGTTTCGGGCCGAGACGCGTCCAAAGTATTTCCCGACTTTCCAAGAGCAAAGTAAGTAGTAACCTTCCTTCAGCCATTTGGTTCTTGACAAAATAGGAACAACCCTAATCACTACAGTTTATCAGAACTTGAAAACTTGGATCACTTTGCATTAAAAAGGACTTTTTTTTATTCTAAGTGCTTATAATTTGTTTAAGTTATGTGCTTGTGATGCTGCTGTAAGATTTTCATTCTGTCTCAAAGTTCATAAGTTCAAAGTAATTTATTATCAGAGTACATACAAAATATGTCACCATATACTACCCTGAGATTCGTTTACTCATGGGCATTCATGGTAGATACAAAGAAATACAAAAGAACTACACACAAAGACGAACAAATAACCAATGTGCAAATGACGCCAAGTTATGCAAATACAAAAGAAAAAGAAATAATGATAATAAGCAATAAATAATATTGAGAACATGAGTTGGAGAATCCTTGAAAGTGAGTCTGTAGTTTGTGGAATCAGTTCAATGTTGAAGTGAGTGAAGTTATCCATGCTGATACAGGGGCCTGATGGTTGAAGGGTAATAACTGTTCCCAAATCTGGTGGTGTGTGACTCAAGGCTCCCGTACTTCCCTCCCGATAGCAGCAGCGAGAAGAGAGCACGGTCTAGATAGTGGGCTCCTTGATGATGGATGCTGCTTTCCTGTGCAGTGCTCCTTCTAATACTAAATGGTGGGGAGGGCTTGTCCTGTGATGGGCTGGGTTGTACATGTAATTGTGCAGATGACAATAATTTTAACTTTGACTTTGATATTAATGATCCTTTAGAAAATAGTACCCCTTTGACTGCAAAGTGGTTTGGGATGTCCAACAGCTGTGGAAGATGCTGCATACAGCACATACAGTCATCGGAAAACCTCATTAATAGCAGGCGAGCTGTCATCTGTCAACAGTCCCAGTGTTATATTATTGAACCGTCCAAGCAAGTCTAACACTGACCTTTGGGTCAAGCTGTCTGACAGCAAACAGGCGTGTGTGATTCCAGCTTACACCACCGACAAAACAAAGGAAGCATCCAACAGCCGTTTCAGGAATGGGAAGGACCCATTCGTATGGATAGGCCATTTAGGAGCTGCCAGGACACTCTGAAGGCAAGAGGATCGGGGGTCACATAAACATTCCCCGCTGTCTGATTAAAATCAATGGCACGGAATGGTGGTCTCGTGGAACGGCTGCTGCTTCCTAATGAAAATGGAAACCCAGCTGTCACCTTCACTTTCTGAGCCCAAATCAATGAAAGGTCGCAGACAGCTTCCACTTCCTGATTAAGGCAGACAGGGGGCCTGCAGACATCCGATTGTTAATTTTCAGCTGAGCGCAGGGACTTAGCTGCCGGAGGCAGGATGTTGTGGCAATACATTGTGAGGAGGGCGAGGGTGTCAGGGCCACGGGATGGCACCTCAGGAGCTGGACATTGCTCATGGACCACATTCCATCACAACAGGAAGCACTATATTTTAATTATTTTTCATTTTTATACTTGTGCAACTTTTCTCCTTTTGCACCCTTGTCAGTCTTGTTCTTGCAGAAACATGGCTCCAGGACATATATGCACTATTAATCTACAAGTCATAACCCTCAGGTACTTGGGCTATATTATTACTTTTGTTTGGTAACTGTATGTTTTTCTGCTAACATAACTATATATGCTATGTGCTGTGTGCTGAGTGTGACTGTGTGGACTGTGTTTTGCTCCTTGGCTTCAGAAGAACACTGTTTCATTTGTCTGTATACATGCTGAACGACAATTAAACTTCAACTTTCATATTCTGTTGTTTTTCTTTATTTTCCTGTAAATAAATGCAAGTAGTAACGTTCTGCGATAAAGAAGGCAAATGCAATGTTGGCATTTATTTCAAGGAGAATAAAATATAAAAGCAAGGAAATAATGCTGAGCCTTTGTAAGACACTAATCAGGCCTCACTTGGATATTAACAAGTTTTGGGCCCCTTAGCTCAGAAAGAATGTGTTGTCATTGGAGAGGGTCCAGGGCAGATTCACCAGGATGATTCTGGGAATGAAGGGATTAACATATGATGAAGATTTGGCAGCTTTGGGCCTCTACTCACTGGAATTTAGAAGAAGGCGGGGCGGATGGGAATCACATTGAAACCTATAGAATGTTGTAAGATCTAACTAGGGTGGATGTGGAGAGGATACTTCCTATGGTGGGAGTGTCCAGAACTAGAACTAGAAGGCACAGGCTCAAAAATGAAGGGCAACCTTTTAGAACAGAGATAAGGAGGATTTCTTTTAGCCAGAGATTAGTGAATCTGTGGAATGCTCTGCGACAGACTGTGGTAGAGTTCAAGTCTGTGGATATATTTGAGTTGGAAGTTGATTGTTTCCTGATTGGTCAGGGCATCAAATGATATGGAGAAAAGGCAGGTGTATGGGGTTGAGTGTGATCCAGGATCAGCCATGATGGAATGGTAGAGCAGACTCAATGGGCTGAGTGGCCTAATTCTTCTCCTGTGCCTTATGGTCTAATGGTCTAAGGCAATATATATATATATGACATATATGTATTTTGATAATAAAATTACTTTGACTTTGACCAACATTTTATGAGTAGAAATTGGAAACCTCTGAGTGCTGATAATTACTGATGAGGCCTTTGACGGTCAGGGTTGACCATGGATGCTGTTGTCCTAGCTGTCTACATACACAAGCCTGGGCAGTACGATATGGAGAGCAAGCTGTTGCCCATGTAGCATGCTCTCCCTCTCCACACATCCGATGAACCCAAAAGAATGCCAAAGACTAATGGAGTTTGGGATCAGTGGCATCACAGGAGTTGTCAGTCAGCATTGAACTCAACATAGGATTGCCTGAGGGACTCCATCTTTGGATTTTTCACTTGGGGTTTACTCTAGAAGCCTTCCCATGGGAAGGTATAGCCGCAAAGCAGCGGAGATTTGAGATCAGAATTTTCCTTCTCCTAGATGAACTGCCGATCATGGCTGATGAGTCCCATCTGCCTGAAGTGATTGGTTTTAAGGTGGGAGTAACCCGCCTTTGCCCCTTCTCCTGTCAGTGGAAGTGGTTCCACCAGGTTTAGTAGCTAAGCCACATGTGATGGCCAAGAGCTGGACTTGCTTGTCATAGGTTATTTGAGACACACACCATTGGAAGCATTTAATAGGTAGTGGGAGCCTATCACCATTGCTACATCCCACTATAACAACCTTAAGGAACCTGATTAGTACTACTAATTAAAAAACATGTCCTTAAGCAATGTCTTAATCTACTATCAACACCTTAGAATACCATATTGATAAGGCACTGAATGATGAACCAGTGTAAAGAAATATTCCACATCAAATTAAAGTAAGCAAGTAAAGATTAAAAATCACTGTATTAATATATAAACTCACAATTAAACACAGAACAGTTACATCTTGGGATTGAAATGCTTTGTCACATCATTGGTCAGGAGACCTATCTATCCAGAACGGGTAAAGCCCTCTCCACCACTGAGCACATCTACACAGAGCACTGTCGCAGGAAAGTAGCATCCATCATCAGAGACTCCCACCACCCAGGGAATGATCCCTTCTCACTGCTGCCATCAGGAAGATGGTACAAGAGCCTCAGGACCCGTACCACCAGGTTCAGGAACAGTTACAGACATCAGGCTTTTGGAACTAATGGGGATAACTTCATTCAACTTCACTTGCCCCATCACTGAACAGCTCCCACAAACACGAGAAAATCTGCAGTTGCTGGAAATCCAAAAAAACACACACAAAATGCTGGAAGAACTCAGCAGGTCAGGCAGCATCTACAGAAAAGAGTAAACAAACAACACTTTCAGCCAAGACCCTTCTTCAGGACCACAATCAATGAACATACTTTCAAGGAATCTTCATCTCATGTTCTCAACATTTAGATAGATAGATAGATAGATAGATAGATAGATACTTTATTCATCCCCATGGGGAAATTCAACTTTTTTTCCAATGTCCCATACACTTGTTGTAGCAAAACTAATTACATACAATACTTAACTCAGTAAAAAATATGATATGCATCTAAATCACTATCTCAAAAAGCATTAATAATAGCTTTTAAAAAGTTCTTAAGTCCTGGCGGTTGAATTGTAAAGCCTAATGGCATTGGGGAGTATTGACCTCTTCATCCTGTCTGAGGAGCATTGCATCGATAGTAACCTGTCGCTGAAACTGCTTCTCTGTCTCTAGATGGTGCTATGTAGAGGATGTTCAGAGTTTTCCATAATTGACCGTAGCCTACTCAGTGCCCTTCGCTCAGCTACCGATGTTAAACTCTCCAGTACTTTGCCCACGACAGAGCCCGCCTTCCTTACCAGCTTATTAAGACGTGAGGCATCCCTCTTCTTAATGCTGCCTCCCCAACACGCCACCACAAAGAAGAGGGCGCTCTCCACCACTGACCTATAGAACATCTTCAGCATCTCACTACAGACATTGAATGACGCCAACCTTCTAAGGAAGTACAGTCGACTCTGTGCCTTCCTGCACAAGGCATCTGTGTTGGCAGTCCAGTCTTTATTGCTTATTTATTTATTATTACTTTTTTCTTTTATATTTGCACAGATTGCTGTCTTTTCCACATTGGTTGTTTGTCAGTCCTGTTGGGTGAGGTCTTTCATTGATTCTATTGTGGTTCTTGGATTTACTGAATATGCCCACAAGAGAATGAATCTCAGAGTTGTGTATGGTGATGTATATGTACTTTGAAAATAAATTTACTTTGAACTTTGAACACAAGAGATTCTGCAGGTGCTGGAAATCTAGAACAACACACACAAAATTCTGGAGGAACTCATAAGGTTAGGCAGCATCTATGGAAATGAATAAACAGTTGAAGTTTCAGGCTGAGACCTTTCTTCGGGACTGGAAAGGAAGAAGAAAGACATCAGAATAAAAAAGTGGGGGGAGAAGGACAGCTAGAAGATGATGGTGGGTGGGAAAGATAAAGGGCTGGAGAAGAAAGAATCTGCTAGGAAAGGAGAGAGGACCATGGGAAAAAGGGAAGAAGGAGGGACACCAGGGGGAAGTGTTATGAGGTGGTATGGGAACACCAATACCTTTAAGTGAAAATCCTATAAAAGGTAGTAGATTTGACCAGGTACAGCATGGGTAAAGCCCTCCCTGCCATTGAGAATATCTACATGAAATGTTGCCATAAAAAAGCAGCATCCATCGTCAAAGATCCTCACCACCTGGGCCATGCTCTTTTCTCGCTGCTGTCATCGGGTAGAAGGTACAAGTGCCTCAGGACTCACTCCACCAGATTCAAGAAGAGTTACTACCACTCAACCATCAGGCTCTTGAACAAAGGTTGATAATTACATTCATTCTATTTCTGGTGCTCCTTCAACCACTTTAAGGTCTATTTTTATCTATTATTTCATGCTGTCATTATTTATTGCTAAGTACTTATATTTGCATTTTGCACAACCTGTTGTTCATTGATCCTGTTTGCTGTTCTATAGATTTTCTGAGTATGCCCACAGGAAAAAAAGAATCTCAGGCTTCTGTGGTGACATGTATGTACTCTGATAATAAATTTAACTTTGAACTTTGATAGGCAGATGAAGAGAAGAGATAAGATGCCAGAGTGGGAATGGAAGAAGAGGGAAGGGGAAGGGTTTTTTTTAATTTTTTACTTCAGGAGATCACAAGTCGCTTTATCTGAAGAAAGTGAATTTCTATTCATTGGAATGAATTGTTTTTGATTCTGAAATTATTTTGAATCACATCTGGAAAATTAACAAGATGAAAATGGTTTCTGTTTGGAACATGGTTTCTTCTAGCATTTGCAAGCCTCTGTTCCATAAAGCAAAGTGATCCCACAAACCATAATTAATCCACTTTTCTGTCATTTTTGTTTACTCTTTTGGTGGCATGGATTTGCAATTAAACACTAATATTGCTCCCACACGAGAAAACATTTTCAAGTTGAAGCCGAGATATTCTGCTCAGTGTAGCAATGGATGACAGATCTACAGGGAGGGCCGGCCTCTGTTGTTCAGCGTGATGCCATTCCCAAAACCCTACCAGCTGGTGAAATGCCAGAACTTATGATTTAACCACTGATCATTACTTAAATGAATCAAGAATGTGGCACAAGGACTCAATTAAAGACCACCCACCGACTATGTGGAGACTTGAACTTTGAAAATGCACAGTGAATGTTTGTTCAAGCCCACGGCTCATTGGTTTGTGGATCCCTAGCACAAGGAGAGGTGACAGTCCAGAGGCAATAGCTCAGGAGAATAAACTACCATGGTCTGTCTCACCCAGCCATGATCTTCCCTTAATTGCTCAATTAAAGCCATTTCTAAACAGACAGGGCGATCAGTGATATCTGATTCTCTGAGTCGTATTTCAAAGGCTTCCTATTGCTCTCAATGACCTGATCTACTTCTGTGGGACTGCCGTTTTTTCCATGGTATGCATCCTGCTCACCACAGATCCCAAGAGAAAGTGATTTGCTAAAGTTTCACCTTTGAAAGTAAGAGTGTTTTTATGTCGGCTTCATTTTCCCATTTCCGGGCTCTCTCTGTCGAACATTTTGGTCTGTCATGGTGAACAAGCCTCTGCTAAATATTGATGGCAGCAAACTAATTTTGTGTGTGTGTGTGTGTGTGTGTATGTGCGTGTGTGCGTGCGTGTGTGTGTGTGTATACATGCATGTGTGAGTCTGTGTGTAAAAGAGTGTGCACAACTGCATGTGTGTGTGAATGTGTGCACGTGCTGTTGTGTGAATCTGTGTGTGTGTGTGTGTGTGTATGTGTGTGTTTGTGCATCTGCTAAGTATGAAGTACAAAGTGCAAAGTTCAAAGTACATTTATTATCAAAGTATGTATAAATACCTTGAGATTCATCTCCTTACAGGCACCTACAAAACAAAGAAATCCAAAAGAACTCAGAGAAAGAGACCATCAAACACCCAATGTGCAGAGAGAGAAAAAACAAGTCATGCAAACAAAAAAAGTAAGCAAATGTGTGGGAGTCTCTTCATGTGTGTGTGTGTGTGTGTGTGTGTGTGTGTTTCTGCATGTACGTGTTTGGCTATATTGAATTTGGAAGGCCACTTTGGAGAGCTATTTTGGAGAGTCTTTTAGCTGAGTCACCTGGGGCAGCTCAGTCGCATAGCATAATGGTGTGCAGAGCCACTGTCTGTAAGGAGTTTGCATGTTCTCGCTGTGACCACTTGGGTTTTGTCTGGGCGCTCTGGTTTCCTCCCACATTGATGGCAGACGGAGTTTAGTGCTGATAAGTGCGAGGTGCTACATTCTGGTAGGAATAATCCAAATAGGACATACATGGTAAATGGTAGGGCATTGAAGAATGCAGTAGAACAGAGTGATCTAGGAATAATGGTGCATAGTTCCCTGAAGGTGGAATCTCATGTGGATAGGGTGGTGAAGAAAGCTTTTGGTATGTTGGCCTTTATAAATCAGAGCATTGAGTATAGGAGTTGGGATGCAATGTTAAAATTGTACAAGGCATTGGTGAGGCTGAATTTGGAGTATTGTGTACAGTTCTGGTCACCGAATTATAGGAAAGATGTCAACAAAATAGAGAGAGTACAGAAAAGATTTACTAAAATGTTACCTGTGTTTCAGCACCTAAGTTACAGGGAAAGATTGAACAAGTTAGGGCTTTATTCTTTGAAGTGTAGAAGGTTGAGGGGGGACTTGATAGAGGTATTTAAAATTATGAGGGGGATAGATAGAGTTGACGTGGATAGGCTTTTTCCATTGAGAGTAGGGGAGATTCAAACAAGAGGACATGAGTTAAGAGTTAAGGGGCAAAAGTTTAAGCGTAACATGAGGGGGAATTTCTTTACTCAGAGAGTGGTAGCTGTGTGGAACGAGCTTCCAGTAGAAGTGGTACAGACAGGTTCAATATTGTCATTTTAAAAAAAATTGGATAGGTATATGGACAGGAAAGGAATGGAGGGTTATGGGCTGACTGTGGGTCAGTGGGACTAGGTGAGAGTAAGCGTTCAGCACAGACTAGAAGGGCCGAGATGGCCTGTTTCCATGCTGTAATTGTTATATAGTTATATGTTTATATTCCAAAGAAATAAATAGAACATAGAGCATAGAACAGTATAGAAACAGGCCATTCAGCCCACAAGTCATGCTGAAACTACTGAAAAGCAAATTAAAAACACGCAAACACTTAATCCATCCTATCTACACCATCCATCTTCCATAAATCCTTGTGCCTATCCAAATTTCTCTTAAAAGCCTTTAATTTATTTGCCTCTACCACCATAACAGACAGCACATTCCAAGCATCCACCACTCTCTGGGTGAAAAAATTATCCCTCACATCCCCCTCTCACCTTCAATATATCCCCTCTGGATTTAGACATTTCAACCCAGATCCTGTAAACCTCTACCAGATCTCCCCTCAGCCTCCAGCACTCCAGAGAAAACAGCCCAAGTTTATCCAACCTGTCATGATAACGTATGCCCTCTAAACCAAGCAGCATCCTGGTAAACCTCTTCTGCACCCTCTCCAAAACCTCAACATCCTTCCTATAGTGGGGACACCAGTACTGTATGCAACACTCCAGTTGTGGCCTAACCAGAATTTTATACAGTTACAACATAACTTCCTGACTTCCAAACTCAATGGCTTGACTAATAAAAACAAACATTCCATATGCCTTCTCAAAGAATCATACTCAATTGGATGTAGCCACTTTCAATGAGCAATGAATGTGGATCCCAAGATCTCTCCATTTAGCAACACTATTAAGGATCTTGCCCTTAACAATGTACTGTGTCCTTGCATTTGCCCTACTGAGGTGCAGCACCAAACATTTATCTGGGTTAAACTCCATTTGGCATTTCTCAGCCCATTTCTGCAACTGATCTATGTCATTCTGTACTTTATGCCAGTCTTCCAAACGATCCACCATCTTGGTATCTTCCACAAATTTACTAACCCATCAATCTATATTTTCATCCAGGTAATTTATATACATCACAAACAGCAGAGGTCCCAGCACAGGTCCCTGTGGTATTCCACGAATTACGGACATCCAGCTCAAATAAGTCCCTCTCTCTTCTACATGCAAGCCAGTTCTGAATCCAAACAGCCAATTTGCTGCTACACCATGCATCTTAATGAATGTAGACAACATCCACTGTCCTACCCATGACCATTTCCTTGGCAAACACTGAAGCAAAGACGTGCAGATTAGTAGGCTAATTGGTCACATGAGTGTAATTAGGCAGCACAGGTTTGTTGGGCCGGAAGGGCCTGTTACCGTGCTTTATCGCAGAATTTTTGCTCACCTCATCCAACTGAATTTTATCATCTCCAAACAGAAAATCTTTACATAAACATGTGGCTTCTGAACCATGACTGCAAGATGCCTTTCCAGTGCAGCTCAAATGGTCCCAAGGCAAGCGACAAGGTTACATACTACTAACCGCGCAGTCACTCAACTATCATCTCGTAGAGCATAAGAACCAAGCAATGGAAGCTTAGTGTGGCTTCCCAGAAGATTTCTGCTGCTAGCACATAAGACATACGAGCAGTATTAGGCCATTTGGCCCATCGAGTCTGTTCCATCATTCCATCTTGGTAAATTTATTATCCCTCTCAACCCTATTCTCCTGTCTTCTCCTTGTAACCTTTGACATGCTTACTAATCAAGAACCTATCAACCTCCACTTTAAATATATTGGCCTCCACAGTTGCCTGTGGCAATGAATTGTACAGGTTCACCACCCTTTGGCTAAAGAAATTCCTCCTCATCTCTGTTCTGAAGTGAAGTCCCTCTATTTCTGAGGCTGTCTTCTTTGGTCCTAGGCTCACCCTCTATAGGAGACATCCTCTCCACATCCACTCTATCTAGATCTTTCAATATTCAATAGCTTTCCCTGATCCCCTATTGTGCTCATCAAGCACACAGATCCCCAACCAAGATATCTCTGCCAGCACTATCGTTTAAACAACTTAATCTCCTACCAGGTGATTTGCATTTGCTTTCAGCTTGAAGATCTATTTCTCAAACATATTTCATCTCCGTGTTGGAGTCTACCAAACATAAATGTTGATCATTCCTTGTGTAGATCAGCAAGCAATCTTGGATCTATTAGAAAACTGTAGGGCAATTTGGGAAGGAAGGGTAGATTGATCTTTGAATAAGTTAAAATGTCAGCACAATATTGTGGGCCAAAGAGCCTGTACTGTGCTGTAATGTTCTACGTTGTGGTGCTAATGTTTAAAATTTAGCAGTAGGTACTTCACATGCAATGTTCACTCTAATTTTTTTTACAGCAGCATGGACCTACCATTGCTCTAAGCAGGAATTTTTACACAGCCTGAAAATCGTCCTGATCAAGACACTCAAAAACAGCAACAAAAAATGGGAATCCAGAAACACAAGGAACATTCATCTCAAAGTTCCTCAAACGGGTCCACAGCCTTGCCAATAAAACCATGCAATGGGGATTTCAAGACCCCTGCACTTTGCTCCAACAGCAGATAAGGAGGAGAGAGAGAGGAATTCGGGTCAAATGCAGGAAGATGGAACTGAACATTTGCCCACCCTCCACTCTTGTCTTCGTTGACTTCAACCTTGCTCGATGCCTCAGTCAGAGAGAAGCATTAGAATCAATCACATGCTCGTGCCCCATCTCCAGGCTTCTTGGCCTTGAGGCTGGACACTTCACTCAAAGCCTCATGGAACACCCTCAGAGACAGTAAAGCACCAGGTCACCATGTCAGCCCAAAGACACAGCAACCGAATGTAAATCACAAGACAACCCAAGACTGATCAACTTTTCCCTGTAGCGCATGGCCTCAAATCGAGACAACATGCTGGTAAACCACAGCACCCTCTCCAAAGCTTTCACATCCTTCCTATCATAGGAAAACCAGAAATGATCAGGATTACCTGATCTTATACCTATGTTGATTTACTGAGATATAGTGCTGATCATTAAGGACCCTCACTACCCAGGAGTCTGAAGATACACACTCAAAGTTCAAAGTAAATTTATTGTCAAAGTAGATATATGTCACCATATACAACCCTGATTTTCATTTTCTTGTGGTTATTCACAGTAAGTACAAAGAATCACATTAGAATCAATGAAAAACCACACAAGGTGGACTCAATGTTTTAGGGACAGAGTCTACCCCTCTGCCATTAGGATTCTGATGGTCAATGACCCCATGAACACTACCTCACTATTTTGATCTCTTTTTGCACTACTTAATTATTTTTTATATATTTCTTATTGTGACAGCTTTTTACGCATTGGACTGTACTGCTGCCACAAAACAACAAGGTTCATGACATATATCTGTGGTAATAAACCTAATTCAGATTCTAATGCTAACCTTTCATAATCCTGACAAGAGGTATCAGAATGGCCTGGTGGTTAGAATTTCCAGTTCAGGTCCGAACACCCGTGAATCTCGAATAACTGGCTTAAAAGCAAATTGTGGGACAAACTCAGCAGTTTGAGCATTATGCACAGAAGGAAAAGTGTAGTGGACATTTCAGATCTCAATCCAAAACATCAACTCAACTCTCCCTACAAATGCTGCTCGACCTGCTGAGATCCTCCGACAGATTTTTTTTTCACTCCAAAGTCAAAAAGTTGAAGTCGAGTTTATTGTGCAGGTGTGCACAGGTCCAATGAAAAAACTTACTTGCAGCAACATCACAGGTACACGGGGTATTTATAGGAGTAGTCATGAGCAAAATAAATTAAACATAAACTATGTTTTACAAGGAAGAACACAATTAGAACAAAAAATAACAAAGTTTGTTATAGCGAAAAGTGGTGTTAGTGTTACAATACTGAGGTAGTAATTAAGGTTTTGCTGGTTGGTTCAAGTACCTAATGGTTGAAGGGAGGTAGCTGTTCTTGACTCTGGTTGTGAGAGAATTCAAGCTTCTGCACTTCTTGCTGACAGTAACTATGAGAAGATGGCGTAGCCCAGGTGATGATGGATATTGCCTTCTTGACCATAAGATACAGCAGCAGAATTAGGCCATTTGATCATTGAATCTGCTCCACTGTTTCATCATGGCTGATCCATTTCTCTCTCAGCCTCTCAATGTACTTGAGACAGCACCTCCTATAGATTTTACCGATGGTTGGGAGAAATGTGCCCATGATGTAATGGGCAGAGCCCACGTCACTCAACAGCTTCTTATGTTTGTATCCTAGACCACAATGCAACTGGCTATGATACTTCCAACAGGTTCCATCATCTACACTCTCTTCTGTCTCTATTTTTAGATTTTCAACCAATGATGACACCCTGACTGAAGCCTTCAAAATTCTAGAATCCGAGTGCAAGAGGAGGTTGTTTGTCAATAATGTCCATTCTGGATGAAAAAACTTAACTTCAGATTAATTTTTGTTACCCATTTCTCATCCCATTGATCTGCAAACCACAACCTGCAGTGCTCATCGCAGAGGCCTGATGGTCCAAGTTCTGTGTTCGGCGAGTCCAGAAGCTGATCCCCAAAGGTTATAGTCCCATGATTGGTGAGTCCAGAATTTAAGGCTCTAAAGTTAAAGTCCCATGATACACAAGCACAAAAGTCAAGGCCCAAAGATCAAAGTCTAGACCAGAAGTACTAATCTGGAAGTGAAGGCCCAAGGATCAAAATCTCATGATTGACAAGTCCTACGGTAGTCAAATGCCTGATGACTACAAATCTGCATGTCCAGGCTAGGGCTGGAGGTTGGAGAACCAATGTCTGTGGGTTTGAGAGTCCAGGGCTAAGGACAGGAAGGCAGGTGTCAACCGTCCTGGGGTTGGAGGCCTGTCTGTGTGTGTGAGTAGGTGGGAAAGGGGCTTGTTTTGCTGCTGTTGTTGTCATTGCTTGTGTTCTTCTGCAGAACATGGTGGGCATGCTATGTTGGTTCCAGAATGTGTAGCAACACTTACAGGCTGCCCCCAGCACATCAGAAAGGGTGTTGGTTGTCAATGCAAATGAAACATTTCACTGTATGTTTTAATGTACTTGTGATAAATAGATCTGAATCTGAGGCATCTTCCCAAACACTCTCTTCATCCTCCTCATAACCCACACGAGGATTTCAGTTGTCCATCAGTCACCAAGCATTGATATAATTGGTCCTTCATAACCATAGATTGAGCCAAAAACCAGAAACAGGAAATGCAGTGTGGATAACTTCACTTACCTCAACTCGGAACAAAGGAGAGGACTCACTTTCAAGGACGCTAAACTCTTATTCTCAGTATTATTTGTTTAATTTATTTACTTGCACAGTTTGTTGTCTTTTACACATTGGTTGTTTCAAAGTCTTTATGTGTAATCATTCATTGATCCTGTTGTATTTCTTTGTTCGATTGTGAATGCCTGCAAGAGAGTGAAGGGTAGTATATGATGGCATTTCTGGTTGGCATCTGGTGACTAGTGGTGTTCCGTGGGAGTCAGTATTGGGACCGCTTCTTTTCACATTATATGTGAGCAATTTCACTGATATAATTGATGCCTTTGTGGCCAAGCTTGCAGGAAATACAAATATAAGTAGCGTTGGGGAAGTAGGGTGTCTGCCGAAGGACTTACAGGTTTGGAGAATTGGCAGATGGAATAGAGTGGAGCGAAGTGCATGGACATGCATTTTGGTAAAAGGAATAAAGGCATAGCCTAGTTTTGAAATAGGGAGAAAATGCAAAAATCAGAGCTACAAAGGGACTTGGGAGTCTTTGTTCAGGATTGCCCAAAAGTTTAATTTGCAGGTTGAGTCAGTGGTAAGGAAGGAAAATGCAATATTAGCATTCATTTCAAGAGAATTAGAATATAAGAGCAAGGGTATAATGATGAGGCATCGGTCAGACTGCATTGTGAGCAGTTTTAGGCCCTTTATCTAAGAAAGGAGGTTTCCGAAAATTATTCTGGAAATGTAAGGGTTAATATATGAGGTGTGTTTGATGGCTCTGGACCTGTACTCATTGGAGTTTAGAAGAATGAGGACGGATATCATAGAAACCTATTCAATTTTGAAAGACCTAGATAGAGTGGATGTGGAGAGGATGTTTCCTATAGTGGGGGAGTCTAGGACCAGAGGACACAGATAGAGTGGATGTGGAGAGGATGTTTCCTATAGTGGGGGAGTCTAGGACCAGAGGACACAGATAGAGTGGATGTGGAGAGGATGTTTCCTATAGTGGGTGAGTCTAGGACCAGAGGACACAGATAGAGTGGATGTGGAGAGGATGTTTCCTATAGTGGGTGAGTCTAGGACCAGAGGACACAGACTCAGAATAGAATAGAAGGATGTCCCATTAGAACAGATATAAGGAAGAATTTCTTTAGCCAGAGGACGGTGAATCTGTGGAATTCTTTTCCACAGATGGCTGTGGAGGTCGATAGGTTCTTGATTTGTCAGGGCATCAAAAGTTACTGGGAGAAGACAGGAGAATAGGGTTGAAAGGGATAATAAATCAGCCATGATGGAATGGCAGAACAGATTTGATGGGCTGAAGGGCCTAATTCTGCTCCTGTGTCTTTGATAATAAATTTGCTTTGAACTTTGAACTTTGAAATAAATTCCAAGAAGTAGCATCCTTCATGATTTTCCAGCTGCTCCGCAGAAGAATGTCAAACAGAATAGCCAAACAGCATTAAATTGTAACTGATATTGGTTCAGTGCAAGTGTTATTAGAGACGGCGGCCTTTTCCCGAGCTCTCTTGTTTTATGGGCTCAGTGGATAGATGTTATTGTGGGCTCAGGATTAGACACGGAGCCCAGAATAAAGCTGATGTGCGCCTCGAGATTTACATCCGACTTTCACTGTCTCGGGTCAGTGTGACTTGAGTTCAAACCCAGACCAGTTCAGGGACCGACCAGAGTCGGCAGCAGATGGAAAATTAATGAGTGTCTTTGAATATCAAATTAAGCTGAATTCTCAGAGGCACTGTAATTTCTCAGGCATTTTAAGGTAAAATAATTAGCATAAGGTCATATCTATTTTTCATCCATTAAAAACAAAAGCATCATAAAAAATATGAAATTTATGTTTATCATAAATTAATACAATTTTGGAGATGTTTCATTGTACTTAGAGAGAGGTCATACTCAGCCAGAAACTGCAAAGATAGAGTTTTATTTTTCTGAAGATTAGCTGTGTTTGTCACATGTACATTGAAACTTACAGTGAAATGTGTCTTTTTGCGTCAACACCAACAAAGTCCAAGGGTAATGCCGGCGGCAGCCCGTACTGGCGCCACAGTGGGAGGAAAGCAGGGGGCACCCACACAGTCACAGGGAGGACATAGGGGCGGGAAATAAACTCCAGTCGCCAGTGCTGTCAAGCATTGCACTAATTGCCTTGCTATCGCACTGCCCCAGTAAGGGCATAATCAGGGAGTGTGTGAGCCTGGAGCTGGAAAGGTCAAGAATTCCCGATTTAAAACCTAGAACACAGAACAGTACAGCATGGTACAGGCACTAGAGCCCACGATGATGCGCCAACCTTTTAACGTACTCTAAGATCAATCTAACCCTTCCCTCCTACATAGCCCTCTAATTTTCTTTCATCCATGTGCCTATCTAAGAGTTTCTTAAATGTCCCTATTGTATCTGTTTCTACCACCTCCCTGGCAGTGCATTCCACACATCTATCGCTCTCTGTGGCACAAACCTACCTCTGATATCCCCCCACCCCCCGCCACTATATGTTCCTCCAATCACATTAAAATTATGCCCACCTCGTTTTAGCCTTTTCCGCCCTGGGAAAAAGTTGGCTTTCCATTTGATCTAGGCATCCAATCACCTTGTACACCTCTATCAAGTCACCTCTCATCCTCCTCAGCTGATTTACAGTTTGATCTTTAGCCTCTCAGATCAGCAGTGCCAATTACTGGGAGGCATTTTTCGTTCACACACTATAACTTAAAGCCAATCCTTCTCCTTAATGTGGGGCTTTTTAACCTTCCTGTGTCGAACAAACCACACAATCTTTCAATAAAAATAGAAAGCAAATAAATCAATTGCTGGGAGTGTACAAAAGTCCAATTACCACCCAGTATTCTGGGATAGAACCTATATCAGGGGTGACATCTGACAGATGGTCACACCCAGAGTTCTAAATGACTTTCCCATTCCAGTCCCTCATTGGTCGTAGTACGTCTAGCTTTCTATTTATATTTCTAGATTCCCAGCATTTGTGTGGGCTTTCTTGTTTCCAAGTTATTCTCGTTTTATTAAGGGAACAGGACCCTCTCTCCACTCCTGGGTTACTATTCAGATTCTCATTTATTTAACACACGTAATCCATCATCCAGCATCAGGGACACCCACCAATCATGACATGCTCTCTCCTTGCTGCTGCCATCAGAAAGGAGATTCAGGAGCTCAGGACCCCCATCACCACGTTCCGGAATAGTTATTACCATTCAACCAGCAGGCTCCTGAATCAGATGGGATAACTTCACTCACCCCACACTGAAATGTCCCCACAGCCTATGGACTCACTTTCAAGGTTCTTAATTTCATGTTCTCAATATTTATTTCTTAATTTTTTTTAATCTTTTTGTTTTTCCACAATGTTTTTTTTTGCACATTGGTTGTTTGTCCGTCCTGTTATATATGGTCTTTCATTGATTCTATTGTGTTTCTTTGTACTTACTGTGAATGCCCACAAGAAAATGAACCTCAGGGTAGAGTAAATGTAGCTTAATGATAAATGAATTTTGAACTTTGAAAGAACATTGAAACATACAGTGTAAAGTGTTGTTTGATTTAATGACCAACACAAATGAAGTATGTACTTGGGGTCACCACACATTCTAGTGTCAACATAGCATTCCCATAATGCTTGGCAGAACAACACAAACAACAACAATAACCAAACAAACAAAATAACAACCACTTTGTTTTCATGGCACAGGAAAGATGCAGAAATATTCAGAAAGACAATTCCTGTATCTTATTTCTGTGAACAGAAAGCAATGTGGCAGGTGAGTCAGCAAGTCCAGAGTTTGAGCCTGTCATCAGCTCGCCCTGGGATCGATATCAAAGAATGAAGCCCAAAGTTGTTTGGAAGTGTAGAAGTCAAAGCCTGGAAACTGGAGGCTGGAGCCCTGGAGGCCTGGGGTTGGAGGACTTTCTGTGGATGAGAAGGAAAAGGGCGTGATTTGCTGCTGCGGTTTTGTTGCCTGTTGTACTCTGTTCTGTTGCTGTGTTTTATGTTGTTCTGCCAAGCATGGTGGGCATGCTATGTTGGCAACACAATGTGTGGTGACACTGGCAGGCTGCCTCCAGCACATCCTTGGGTATGTTGGTTGTTAACGCAAACTACACATTTCACTGTATGTTTCAAAGTATTGTACACATGTTAAATAAATCTGAATCTAAACCTGGATCATGCATTTAGTGGTGATATATTGGTCACCCTGCTATAGGAAAGATGCTATAGGAAAGTTGGTTGCATCATGGACTGGTATGGAAAACACCAATACCCAGGAATGGAAAATCCTACAAAAAGTGGTGGATACAACTAGGTCTATCTCAGTATATCTCCCCTTCTGTGAAGACATTTACATGGAGCAGAGGTATAAGAAAACAGCATCCATCATCGCTCTGCAGGCCATGCATTACTGTTGTGGAGGAGGTACAGAAGCTTTAATCCTACATCACAAGGTTAGGAAACGGTCATTACGCTAAAGACACAGGCTCCTGAACCAGTGTAGATAACTTCATTCACCTCAACTCTGAACTGAATCTACAACCTACAGACTCACATTGGGACTGTACAACTCGTGGCTCAGTATTGATTTTCTTTTATTTGCACGATTTGTCTACTTTTGCACACTGGTTGTTTGTCAGTCTTTATGCATGAGGCCATCCATTGGTTGGATCAACCATGGAAATTGCATCCTAGCTGCCACACAACCAGGACGTGATATGCACCAGCTGCTCAATCAACCATACACCGCCTGCTCCCAAGGCTTCACGAGACCCTGATCATGGGGGGTACAACACCTCACCCAAGGGTAACCTGCAGGCTAGAAGAGGGAAGGAGCACCTTTCACCTCCTTTGGTGAGACATACCTCCACCCCACCACCCAAGTCATTCAATTACCAATTGTAAACAAGAGAAAATCTGTAGATGCTGGAAATCCAAGCAACACACACAAAATACTGGAGGAACTCAGCAGGCCAGGCAGCATCTATGGAAAAGACAGTCAATGTTTTGGTCCAAGACCCTTCATCAGGACCAATTAAAGCTTAGAATTACTCACTTCCGCTTGGCATCCGGACAGTATCTAGCCCTACAAACATCTGTGAGAGATATACAACTCACCACTCACACTCCTCTTTACATCATCGGCACAGCAGTGGAAGCTGTGAGCAGTTCCAGACTCCTGGGAGTGCACATCTCACACAACCTCTCAAGGTCCCAGGACACATTCTACACAGTCAAGATAGCTCACCAATCGCTCTACTTTCTGAGGAGGCTGAAGAGAGGTGGACTATGCATATCTCTACTCACAACATCCTACAGGTGCACAGCAGAGAGCATCCTAACATGCTGTGTCACTGTGTAGTACAGAAACTGCACAGCAGCACACAGAAAAGTTCTACAAATCTGCCCAATGCATCTCCAACACGAGGGTATTCACCATCAAGGACATATATTCAGAAAGGTGCCAATAACATCATGAAGGGTCCCACCCACCCTGCTCATGGGCTGTGTGCCCCACCTCATCAGTTTTAGCACTCAGATCTGCAGCTGGATCTTCAACTTCCTCACAGACAGGACCCAGGCTGTAAAAATAGGGAATAAGCTCTCCTCTACAATCACTCTGAGCACCAGTGCCCCACAAGACTGTGTACTCAGCCCCCTGCTGTACTCACTGTACACCCATGATTGTGCAGCCAATTTTCCATCGAACTCAATATATAAGTTTGCTGATGACACCACAATTGTAGGCCGCATCTTGGGTAATGATGAGTCGGAGTACAGAGAGGAAATTAAGAACCTGGTGGCATGGTGTGAAGACAATAACCTATCCCTCAACGTCAGCAAGACGAAGGAATTGGTTGTTGACTTCAGAAGGAGTAACGGACCGCATGACCCCATCTACATTGGTGGTGCGCAGGTGGAACAGGTCAAAAGCTTCCTCGGGGTGAATATCACAAATGACCTGACTTGCTCTAACCAAGCAGAGTCCACTGCTAAGAAGGCCCACCAGCACCTTTACTTCCTGAGAAAGCTGAAGAAATTTGGCCTGTCCCCTAAAACCCTCATTAATTTTTATAGGTGCACCGTAGAAAACATTCTTCCAGGGTGCATTACAACCTGGTATGGAAGTTGTCCTGTCCAAGACTGGAAGAAGCTGCAGAAGATCATGAACATAGCCCAGCACATCACACAAACCAATCTTCCATCCTTGGACTCACTTTACACCGCACGCTGTCGGAACAGTGCTGCCAGGATAATCAAGGACACAACCCACCCAGCCAACATACTTTTTGTCCCTCTTCCCTCCGGGAGAAGGTTCAGGAGCTTGAAGATTCGTACGGCCAGATTTGGGAACAGCTTCTTTCCAGCTATGATAAGACTGCTGAACAGATCCTGACCCAGATATGGGCCGTACCTTCCAAATATCCGGACCTGACTTGAACTACCTTACTTTCCCTTTTCTATTTTCTAATTATGATTTATAATATAAATTTTTATTATATTTACTTCGATTTGTACTTCAGGGAGCGTGAAGCACAGAAACAAATATCACTGTGATGATTGTACGCTCTAGTATCAATTGTTTGGTGACAATAAAGTAAAGTATATAAGTATATATAAATATATCAGGGAGGAGGCTATGCAGTGTCCATGCAGAACCAGCCTGACCCTCACCTCCGGTCCTGACACCCTGCCTTTTCAATCTATCCAGCCCAGCATCCAAACATCGGATCATCCCTCACACTAGGACCTGGGCTCTGTCACATCAATATGCTGTGGGCCTGGACCCCATTGCCACGGTCCAGCCAATACCCAACCTTTGCAAATTGGCTCGGTGCTTAGATCAACCTCACTCCAGCCACTTCTCCCCAAACACACCTCAACCCTCAAATTAGCCATGCCTTCACTCACCTCTTCATTGTTTGTGGTGACCATTTATCATAATTTTTTTTTACAGAAAACGTGTTACTAATAAAGTATTTAGTTGTATTTCTTGCTTTATGAATAGCCAGTAAGTTGTCACCTGCCTTCAGTAGTGCCACCTCAAACCAGGAGTATGATAAAAATGTCTCCACAGAGCAGAGGTGGACAAAAATAACCAATCAAGAGACAGGGGATTTAGAGGGGGTTGGAGAAAGAATTTTTAGTAGTTGGAATCTCAGACACACTGCCTGAGTGGGTGGTGGTTGTAGAGGCCCTCATCTAAAATTTATAGCAAATGCTCCCAACCATTTTTATATGACCCTACGTTAACTGAAGGTTAATGATTCAGAGTCAGAGAGCACTACAGCAAGAAGAAGACCTTTCAGCCCATCGAGTCTGCGCTGAACTGTTATTCTGCCTAGGCCATCTAGACCATAGCCCTCCTTATCCCTCCTATCCATGTTCTTACCCAAAATGTTGCAATTCTTTTATCCAGATACACGCTTGAATTCCAGTGGATAGAAGTCCATAGTCTAAGTACTGTAGTAATTTTATGTATTGCACTGGACAGCTGCTGCAAACAAAAAAACTTCATGCCAAGCGTGAGTGCTGATAAACCTGATATTGATATAGGTCTCTATTGTGGACTGAGAATGGGAAGGGGGCAGGGGGAGGGGAATCACAGTTGGGAAAAGAGAAGGGAGAGGGGAGAGAGCCGGAAGCACCAGAGAGATATTCTGTAATGATCAATTGTTTAGAATGAAATGACCTTGCCTGGTGTCTCAGGGCTGGGTGTGTCTATACCCACACCATACCCCACCCCAGCACTCATTCTCTGCTACCTGTCCCACACCCCTCCCAATGCGCTCCACCCTCGTCAATCCCAACACCCTTTGCTCTCATCAGATTTAAAAGCTCGCTCTCCGCTCCATATTGACTGTGCAAATGTCTTTAGCACAGTACTGTATGATTAGTATAGATGGATGCCTGAAGGTCAGCATAAACATGATGGGCCGAAAGCCTGTTTCTCCTATAACTCTAGACACTATTGAATGGGATGAATTTAAGCTAACAATTCTTCAAGCAGATTTTTTATGTTTGATATCAACATTTTTAATACATTTCCCCTTACTTTTTCCTCTAAGAGGAAAGCATCCCTTTCTCTATCCCCTCCTCTTTACGAAAATCTCTCAAACCTGGTGTGCTTTTAATTAATCTCCTCTGTGCTTTTTCGGTGGCCTTATTATCTTTCCTGAAATGATAGCATAAATTTTTGTTCTCACCGCCTCTCAAATCGATACATACCCCATTATACAGACCCATGATATGCATTTCACTAAAGCTGAGATTGCCCAGACATGTTCAAAACTGGACTTTATATTCAAATTATAGAAAATAATAATTTAATAGGTTTGCATTGCTTCACCATAAAGTACTGCTACTTATAAATTAATTTTGAAACAGTTCTGCCTGCTTTAAGATAAATCTGAAACTGCATCAACAATATCCCCTGCTTCTCTAAATGGTCTCCCTTATTATGTTTCCCAAATTGTATCCGATTGCATTTTTTACGTTAAGTTTCCCCTGACAGTCATCCACCACATTAATCATGGATACCATCTAAAGACCTGTAAAGTCTGTGTTGCAATCAGTACACTTTTTAAATTGAGCCTCCCCTTAATTCCCACGCCGGATGTGTTTGTTCCCATCAATATAATTTAAGATGAGCGCCATATTATCCCTTTGAGATTCTAAGCCAGATGTTCACACTGAGAGGCAAATGTTTATTTTTGTTGATTTGCTGCATGATAACAACTGCTAAACTTCTGAAAGATTTTATTGGCTGTAAAGCATATTTATAGTTTCTTCAGGTTGTGAAAAACATTATGTAAACAGAAGTATTTCTTTTTAAAGCAAAAACAACCTTGTAAGAAGTGGCTGAGGCTTTCTAAGGCATTGATCAGACTGTACTTGGAGCATTATGAGCAGTTTTGGGCCTGTTATCTAATAAAGAATGTGCTGGCATTGGAGAGAGTCCAGAGGAGATGCACAAGAATGATCTTGGGAATGAAACTGTTAATGTATGAGGAGCATTTGATGGTTCTAGGCCTGTACTAACAGGAGCTTAGGAGAATGATGAAGAATCTCATTGAAACCTATCGAATACAGAAAGGCTGAGATAGAATGCACATGGAGAGGGTGTTTCCTTTAGTAGGGAATATGGGACCAGAGAGCACAGGCTCGGAATAGAAGGACCATAAGATATAGGAGCAGAATTAGGCTATTTAGCCCATCAAGCATATTCTACCATTTCATCGTGACTGATCCATTTTCCCTCTCAGCCCCAGTCTCCTCTCTTCTCTCCATATCCCTTCAGGTCCTGACCAATCAAAAATCTATCAGTCTCCTCAGATTTACCATGCTCTGGCTAAAGAAATTCCTCCTCATCTCCTAGCTAAAAGAATCCCCCTCTACTCTGAGCTGTGTCCTCTGGTATTAGACTCTCCCAGCATAGGAAACATCATCTCCACATCTACTCTATCAATACCTTTCAACATTTGATGGGTTTCAACGAGGTCACCCTTCATACTTCTGAATCCTAGTGAATACAGGCCACAACCATTAGGTGGGGCTTAGGAGGGTTAATGGCACCTAATGGCAACTCCTTTGCTTGCACCTTTGGAACAGCTCTATTTCCATCTTTAATATCCCTATTTTTCTCTTTCAGGGATCTTTTGAAGACCCTGACCTGGAGTTACATGCTGACTACGGTTCTTTGCAGGAATGGGACCCACTCTCGGGGTTTCACAACTGGCCATTGTTCGACGTGCCAAGGGCTCGGCCTAAGAGTACGGCTTGCCTTTGGAGGCCTAGAATCTTAGGGCTCTGGAGACGGGTAGATTGAAGGTCGGTGTCACGGCAGGAGACCCGTGTGTCGTGGGGGTGTTGGAAGATGTTGGCTGTGTGCCCAGAGACCTGAGATCTTTGGGTACAGAGCTCGAAAAAAGCAATGCAATGGACTTTTAACATCATAAACCAGTGAGTTGTTTGTTATGTCTCCCCTCTCGCTGTGAAACGGATACCTCTTTCTCCCCTATTAGGGAAAGAGAGAGCCTGTGGTATGTCGAATGCCGGGTGAACAATGTAGTCTTTGGAGTACTGCAAGTCTGTGTCTTTCCTGTTGCTTTGCCCACATCTGAGTGATTGGTGGTGGGTGCCAGTGCTTTTTTGCCGGTGAGGTGAGCAGGGAAGGGTGCTGGGGGGGACTTTGGGGTTCTAACACTTAACTGTTGTTCATTCTTTGGGGCATTCCTCTGTTTTTGTGGATGGTAGCGAAGAAAAGGCATTTCAGAATGTATATTGTATACATTTCTCTGACATTAAATGCATCTTTGAAACCTTTGAACCATTAAGCACTTTTCATATGACAAGCCTTTCAATCCCAGAATCACTTTTGTGAGCCTCCTTTGAACCATCTCCAATATTAGTACATCCTTTCTTAGATAAGGGCCCAAAACTGCTCTCAATACTCCAAGTGAGGCCTCATCTGTGCTTTATAAAGTCTCAACATTATATCCTTACTTTTATATTCTATTCCTCCTGAAATGGATGCTAACATCACATCTGCCTTCCTCACCATGGACTTAAAGTGCAAGTTGACTTTTAGGGAATACTGCACAAGGCTCCTAAGTCGCTTTGCACCTCAGATTTTTGAATTTTCTCTCCATTTAAAAAAATAGTCTACTCTTTTATTTCTTCTACCAAAGAGCATGACCATACACTTTCTGACACTATATTTCATCCAATTCTTATTTGACCATTCTCCTAATCTGTCTAAGTCCTTCTGTAGCCTCTCTACTTCCTCAAGACTACCTGCCCCACCACCTGTCTTTGTATCGTCCACAAAGTTGGAAACAAAGCGTTCAAGTCACTGACATATAATGTATAAAACTGTCCCAACCCCTGTTTTACATAACTAGTCACCAGCAGTCAACCAAAAAAGGTTCGCTTTATTCCCACTCTTTGCCTCTTGTCAATCAGCCAATACTCTATCCATGGTAGTATCTTCCCTGTGATTCATGGGCTCTTAACTTGTTAAGTGGCCTCATCTGTGGCACCTTGTCAAAGACCTTCTGAAAATCCAAGTACACAACATCCACTGATACTCCATTGGCTATCCTTCTTGTTATTTGTTCAAGAAATTCCGACAGATTTGTAAGGCAAGATTTTCCCTTAAGGAAACCATGCTGACTACAGCTTATTTTATCATGGCCTCCAAGTACCCTGAGACCTCATCCTTAACAATCAACTTCAACATCTTCCCAACCACTGAGGTCAGACCAACTGGCCTATAATTTCTTTTCTTCTTCCTTTCTCTTTTCTTGAAGAGTGGAGTGACATTTACAATTTTCCAGTCCTCTGGAACCACGCTGTAGTCAATTGATTCCTGAAAGGTCATTACTAATGCCTCCACAATCTCTTCAGTAACCCCCTTCAGAACTCAGGGGTGTAGTCCTTCTGGTCCAGGTGACTTATCTACCATCAGGCCTTTCAGTTTCTTAAATGCCTTATCCCTGGGAATGGCAACTATGCACACTTCTGCCCCTTGATGCTCTCGAACTTCCGGCATACTGCTGGCATTTTTCATAGTTTTCTTTTCCCCCATTATTACCTCTCCAGCTTCAATTTCCTGCAGTCCAATACCTACTCTCGCCTTTCTTTACCACTTCTTGTATCTGAAGAAACATTTGGTATCCTCTTTAGATGAGGAGGGATTCCTTTAGCCAGAGTGTGATGCACCTCTGGAGTTCATTGCCACAGACAGCTGTGGAGGCCAAGTTAAAGCTAAGGTTTATAGGTATTTAATTAGTAAGAGCTTCAAAGATTATGGGGAGAAGGCTAGAGAATGGTGCTGAGAGGGAAGATAAATTAGAGATGAGCAGACTCAATGGGCTGAATGGCCGAATTCTGCTCCCATGACTTTTGGTCTTCCAACATTTAAGATCAGCATTGGCCTTAAGAAGAAACTTAAAAGATGTCTACAGGCACTTGCAACACTATTGCCTCTGTTTTGACAAAGTGCAGAACTCAGAGAAATGACATTAATTACTTGCTTGTTAGTGTTGGCTGTTTTTCGAAAGGAAGTTGTCAAATGGGAACTTGCAAGTCCCACTGAATGAGCATCCTGGAAGGCTGAGTGAAATACCAAATGCTGAAAGGGTGGAAATTGGTCAACTCAGAGCTTCTGTAGTGGTATCATGAGTATGTGTGCCAATCACACCTAAGAGCATGGGCAAACCTACACTGACGCATCTGTGACATCCCATAACATTTCTCATCAACTAAAGAACTTACTGGCTGCTTCCCACAAGCCTTTACTCACAGGAATAGTTTTCTAGTTCAATTATTTTCTCCGGGAATATTTTGCTAATGTTTGTGAGTTTAATTCTGAGTTGTTCAGTTTCTGGAGCAGCAATTCTGAAATTCCCTTCAACCATATCTTGCAATACACAAGGCATCAAAACTAAATTTAATGCCATCAAATTATCAAAAAGTCATGGGATCAAATTGCTGGGGAAAAGGCCCTTTGGCTCTTTGAGTCCTCGCTGATTGTCAACAGTGATTTCAGTATGGTAGCCTAGCAGTTAGTACAAGGCTTTTACAGGGCCAGCGACTCAGATTCAATTCTGCTGCTGTCTGTAAGGAGTTTGTACATGTTCCCTGTCACCGAGAGGGTTTTCTCCAGGTTCTCCAGTTTCTTCCCACATTCCAAGACCATACAGGTTAGCAGGTTAATTGGTCACATGGGAGTGTGGGCACGCTGGGCTGGAAAGGCTTGTTACTGTGCTGTATCTCTATAATATAAAAATAACCATACACATTAATCCTACATTATTTATGTTCAAAGTACATTTATTATCAAAGTATGTATACGTTATACAACCTTGAGATTCATCTCCTTATGGGCAGCCACAAAACAAGAAACCCAAAAGAACCCATTAAAAATAGACTGACAAATATCCAATGTGCAGAGAGAGAATAAAAACAAATCGTACAAGCAATAAAAGTAAGCAAATAGCATTTAGAACAAAAGTGAGTCTCAGACGCGACCCCAGAGCATCTTTCCTGTAGGTAGGTTTTAGTCACCTACCTGGAAGAGATACGTAAACAAGTTTGAAAGAGTACTGAGAAAATGTACAAGGATGTTGCCAGGTCTGGAGGACCTGAGTTATAAGGAAAGATTGAATAGGTTAGGACTGCAATCCTTGGAACATAGAAGATTGAGAGGAGATTTGATAGAGTTATACAAAATTATGAACGGTATAGATAGGGTAAATCCAAGCAGGCATTTTCCACTGAGGTAGGGTGGGGCTGTAACTGGAGCTCATGTGTTAATGGTGAAAGGTGAAAAGTTTAATTGGAACATGGGGGGGGAAACTTCTTCATTCAGAGGGGCATAAGAGTATGGAATGAACTGCTCGATTTCATCATGTAAGAGAAGTTTGGATTGGTACATGAATGAGAGTGGTATGGAGGGATATGGACCTGGTACAGGTCAATGGGAGTTAGCAGTTTAAATGGTTCAACACAGACCAGATGGGCCAAAGGGTCTGTTTCTATGCTGTACTTTTCTATGACTCTATGACTCTAATAATCAAGTTTTTTTTATTTTCTCCATAATCCAATTAACTGCCCCTAGATTCTACAACCAACCAACACACTAGGAGTAACTTTGAAACCAACTAACCTGCCAACTGCAATGTCTTTGGGATGTGGGAGAAAACTGGAACACCCACAGGGTCACCGGGAGAACATACAAACTCCATGCAGACAGTAGCCAAGGTCAGTACTGAACCTGGGTAAATGGAACTGTGAGGTAGATTTTCCATTGGTAAATCTCATCTGGATGATCCCATCTTATTGATCAGACCTTCCTCAGTCAAACCACCCTACCTCTAGATGACTTGTTTCTGACAGAATCCTGTATGACTATATCTTCTTTGTTTTCTAAAGAATATAGACCTAGCCTGGCCATCTGATCCCCATAACTCAGGTCCTCTACATCGGCAACATACTCATAAAGTCTTTCTGCACTTTTTCCAGCTTACTCATGTCTTTCCTAAAACAGGATGACCAAAAGTGTACAAGAGTGCTCCAAGTGCAGCCTCGCCAATGTTTTATACAACTGAAATATAATGTCCCTACTCCTGTACTCAGCATCCTGCCTGATGAAGGCCAATGTACTAGACATCTTTTACACCACCCTGTCTACCTGTAAACTCTTCAGATTAGCTTTATTTGTCTAATGTATATTGAAATGTACAGCGATATGCACCATTTGCACCAAATCAAATTAGCGAGGATAATCCTGGGGCAGCCAGTAACTGTCACCACATTCCGGCCCCAATGTTATATAGCATACTAAACCTAAAGGAGAGTGTGTTGGTGTCCAGCTGAGAATTTCCACCTGCACTGAATATTTAACAGCTAACTACCGATTTGAAATAAGTGGACAAAATATATCAGAGGATTGGGAAAGGAAAATTCCTTACCCAGGTTTTAAACTTATTCCTGGCAGAGATTGGCATTTTCAAAGTTTGACCTCCAAGTTGTAATTTCTTATAAACATAACCCAGACCACTTATGAATTCCTGGAAGAAATTAGCCAACTGAATGACACCATCGTAATAAGCCAACAATGTTATGACTGAAGGTCAGCCAATACCTGATCCAGTTGGAATGTTTGTTGGGCAGTGATCTAATTCAAAACAATTTTTGAAAATGCCAGAGGAACTCTATAGGTCAGGCAGCATCTATGGAGAGGAATAAACAGATGACGTTTTGGGCCGAGACCCTTCTTCATCTTAATCTAATGACTGCCTTGATAATAAGACCATAAGAGATAGAAGCAGAATTAGGCCATTTGGCCCATCAAGTTGGCTCCACCATTCAATCATGGCTGATCCTTTTTACCTCTCCTCAGCCCCACTTCCCGTAACCTTTGTTGTTGTGTCCAATCAAGAACTTATCAAACTTTGTCTTAAATACACCCAACAACCTGGCATCCACAAATTCACCACCCTTTGGCTAAAGATATTCTTGAGCAGCTCTGTCTGAAATGGATGCCCCTCTATCCTGAGGCTGTACCTTCTTGGCCTAGACACCCCCATCATGGATAAACATCCTTTCCACATCTACTCTGTCTAGGCCTTTCAATGTTCAAAAGGTTTCAATGAGATCCCACTTCATCCTTCTAAATTCCAGCAAGTACAGACCCAGAGCCATCAAACATTCCTCGTATTATAACCCTTTTATTCCCGGAATCATCCCTCTGAACCCCCTCCAATGCCAGCACATCTTTTCTTAGATGAGGAGCCCAAAACTGTTCACAATACTCAAGGTGAGGCCTCACCAGTGCCTTATAGAGCCTCACATCCCTACTCTTGTATTCTAGACCTCTTGAAATGAATGCTAACATTGCATTTGGCTTCCTGACCGCCAACTCTACCTGCAAGTTAACCTTTAGGGCATTCTGCACAAGGGCTCCCAAGGCCCTTAGCATCTCAGATTTTTGGATTTTCTTCCCATTTAGAAAATGGTCTGCACATTTATTTCCATTACCAAAGTACATGACAATGAAGGGTCATCTCACATTATCTGAACAGATTTGCTCCTCATGAATCACAGCCTTCCCTCCAAACTCTCCACCCTTCTCTCCAACTTCAACAAGCTTATTTCCTCACTTTACCAGTTCAGATGATGAATCATTGACTTGAACTACCAATTTCAGTTTCTCTCTCCACTGATGCCGCCTGACCTGCTAAGTATTCTCACCATTCTGGATTGTAATCAAGCTTGAGTGGTTTCTTGGGTGATCTGAATTTTTTTCGTTTTGTAAACAGTAGTATCGTACAAAGACATAACATTACATTAAATTGTAAAATAAATGAATGGTGTAAAAAAATTGATGAGGCAGCTGTAGGCTCATGGAACAGTCAGAAGTCTGATGGCCGTTCCTGAGTCATTGAGTGTGGGTTTTCAGGCTTTTGTACCTCTTCCCTGATGCTAGTAATGAGAAGCAGTCATGATCTGGATGATGAAGATCCTTAGGATGAAGCCGGGATGCCAGCTTCTTCAGGCACCGCTGATGGAAGAAACCATTGATGGTGAGGAGGATCATATATATTTAATGATTGTGCCTAAGATGAGCAGACTGAGCTTACAACACTCTGCAGATTCTTACAACCCTGTGCATTGGCCCTGCCATACCAGGCTGTGATACAACCAGGGCCACTGCACAGGATGAGTAAAATCTGCAGAGTGTTGTAGATTCATCCAGCTTCATCATGGACACGAGCTCCCAGCATTGAGGACTTCTTCAAAAGGTGATGTCTCATATGGTGACATCTGCCATTAAGGAGCCCCACCACCCATGACATCCTTCTTATCATTGCTACCATCAGGGAGGAGGTACAGGAGCACAAAGACACACATTAAACATTTTAGGAACAGCTTTTTCGCCTCCACCATGAGATTTCTGAATGGACAATAAACCCGGGAACACTGCCTCACTATTTTTGCTCTCTTTTTGCACTACTTAGTTACATTTTTACATATACTTCTTATTGTGCTTTATATTTTATGGATTGCACTGTACTGCTGCCACAAAATAACAAATTTCATAGCGTATTTATTTGTCTTTATTTAGTAAAGTTGGAAGTAGGTCCTTCCAACCCCTCAAGCCACACCACCTAGCGATCTCCGATTTAACCATAGCTTAATCAAGGGACAACTTACACTGACCAATTAACCTACCAACTGGTACACCTTTGACTGTAGGAGGAAACCGGAGCACCTGAAGGAATCCCATGTGGTCTTGGGGAGAACATACTAACTCCTTTCAGACAGAGCCTCAGGAAATGAGCCCAATTGCTGATACTAAGTTACTAAGATATTAATCACTAGGTTACCATGCCATCCTCACATAACAACGATAATAAATCTGATTCTGAGAGTCATTGACAATAGACAGTAGGTGCAGGAGTAGGCCATTTGGCCCTTCTAGCCAGCACTGCCATTCACTGTGATCATGGCTGATCATACACAATCAGTACCCCGTTCCCCGTTCATAGTTAGGTGAATTTTCACAGTCGTTTTTTGGGAGGTTGAAGAGCCAGTGGCAATAGATTGAAGGTGGGAGGAGAGAATTGTAATAGGAACCTGAGGGGTAGTATTTCTCCCGGAGGTCAGTGCATGAAATGAGTTGCCAGGGCAAGTGTTGAGGCCGGTATGTTAATGTCATTTGGAAGGTGCTTGGACAGTATATGATCAGAAAGGTTTTGAGGGACACAAGCAAATGGAACTAACCAGCTTAGATGGGACTCTTTGTCAACATGGACCATTTGGGCCAAGGGGCCTATATCCATTCTGTATGACTCCATGTGTCTATTAACACAAGACTCAAGTTGAATGAATGAATGAAAGAAAGAATGAATGAAATATCTTTATTGTCATTGCATAGTGCAATTTTCATGCACCAATACAGCGAAAAAGAGTTTGCAACACTCGTACTCAATGCTATAAAACAACAAATAAAATAAATAAACAATAAATAAAATCAAGTAACCAGCCAGTACAAGCAATGTTCTGCAGTACAAAAGTGCAACTCAGATGCATGACAGCCATAAAACCAGTATTAAAAGTAGCAATATAACAAATTTATGGATGATGCTTGATCGATTGATTCAGAGCAATTATAGCTCTGGGGAAAAAGCTATTTTTCAGTCTGGAAGTGCGGGCATAGAAAAACCTATAACGTCTGCCAGATGGAAGAAGTTCAAACAGATGATTGCATGGGTGTGTATTTTCCTTACAGATGCCTGTAGCTTTCCTTAGGCAGTATGAGCTGTAGGTGTCCTCCAGGGCTGGGAGCTGTGTCCCGATGATCTTCTGTGCGCTAGAGACGACCCGCTGAAGTGCTTTCCCATCAGCTGTTGTACAACTGAGATACCACACAGAGACACAGTATGTTTAGATGCTCTCTATGGTGCAGCGGTAAAAGGTCACCAGCATCTGCTCAGGTAGACCAGCTTTCTTCAGCGTCCTGAGGAAAAACGAGCGTTGCTGTTGTTGTGGTGTTAGTGGATTATGTAAGGTCTTCTGAGATGTGTATTCCCAGAAACCTAAATCAAGTTGCTTGTACACCAGAATAGGAAATGCAGCAGATAATTTCCTTCATTCCAACTTCTGAATTTATTGGTTTAAATAATAGGGTCCTGGTCCTTTTCACTGCATTAGTTAAAGCAAGTTCAAATTCACCATTGTCGGTTTGGCAATGCACCTACAAATTTGTTTCTCTCCACTCAAGGTTAAAATAGTGGGAGAATCTCATATAGGGACATAGTTAGCAAATAAGGAGTTTGCCATTTAAAATCAAGGACCATAAAGAATTCTTTCCACAGAGGGTAGTGAATCTCTCAAATCTTAGGCAAATCTTAGGCACATATATTGTATATAGCTAGGGTGCCTGAGACTTTCACATGGTACTGTATTTGTCAATACGGAGCAGAGAGCAAGTTTGTAAATCTGGTGGGAGTAAAGGATGTTGGGAATGGGGAGGGTGGAGTGCTGTGGGAGGGGTATGTATTAGATGGCAGAGAAAAAGTGCCAGGGGCAAAGGGTGGTGCGGGTGCAGACAAACCCAGCAGTGAGACACCAGGCAAGGTAATTTGAGCTTATTGATCACCCGCTGTTTCCACTCTCCCTACCCCTTTTCCTAACCATGATTCCCCTCTCCCTGCCTCCTTCCCGTTCTCAGTCCACAAGAGAGACCCATATCAGAATCAAGTTTATCATCACTCACATATGTCATGAAATTTGTTTTTTTTTTGCGGTAGCAGTACAGTGCAAAACATAAAATTACTACAGTACTGTGCAAGAGTCTTAGACACCAGAGCTATATTCTGTATATGAGCCTGAGACATTGTACAGTACTGGGACATTTTTGAATTATTAGGTAATTAAGGGTTTTGACTAACAGGGACAAGAGAAGAATTGAGGCCTATGGTAGATCTTCAATGATCATAATGAATGATGAAACAGTCTTGAGGGGCTGAGTACTCCTGCTTCTATTTCCTTATGTTCTTGTGTTCGTGGACAGTTTGTCCCACTTCCATCAGTGGGATGCTACGTAACATCCAGCCAGGACCACCAAACTCAAAGACAGTTACTTCCTCAAATAATAAAGCTGATTAACACCTCCACCCACTAACTCCACCACTACTGTACTATTTTCTGTCAGTCTCCTTATGTACAGCCTAGCATCACTTTATATAAGATATCTTATGTACTTATAGTTATTGAGATTTTTTATTATTGTGTATTTTATTGTTTGTGTTTTATTATGCTGCATCAGATCTGAAGTAACAATTATTTCATTCACAAACAAGAGAAAATCTGCAAATGCTGGAAATCCAAGCAACACACACAAAATACTGTCCTGCTGAAGGGTGTCAGCCCAAAAAGTTGACTGTACTCTTTTCCTAGATGCTGCCTGTCCTGCTGAGTTCCTCCAGCACTTTGTGTGGGTTGTTACAATTATTTCAGTCTCTTTTGTATTTATGTACAAGAGATGACATTAAACAATCTTGAATCTTGAATCTTCTAATATTTAAAGGTAAATTGCTGTCATTTTTGTCAGAACAAGGAGTTTACCTGAGGCAAGATAGTGTAGTGGTTATCGCAACGCTTTACAGTGTCAGCAATCGGCGTTCAATCTCTACTGCTGCCTGTAAGGAGTTTCTCCTCATGACCACATGGGTTTCCTCCTGGTGCTCCAGTTCCCTCCCACACTCTGAAGATAGGTCACGTGGGTGAAATTGGGCAGCGCAGGTTCATTTGGCCAGAAGAGCCTGTTACTGAGCTGTACCTCGAAACTGCAGGGGCCAGGAAGTGGTTGGAGGATCAGGAGCTCATCTTTTAGAGGACAAGGACACGTTGAAGATCATGATAAAAGTTGTCCTTGAGCCTGGCTATAAGTGCCCACAAGTTTTTGTGCTGTCTCAATGCAAGAGATTCTACAAATGCTGGAAATCCAGAGCAACACACACAAAATCTGGAGGAAGTCAGCAGGTCAGGCAGCATCTGTGGAGAGAAATAATGTTTATTCATTTCCATAGATGTGGTCTGAGCTGGTGAGTTCATCCAGCATTCTGACTGTGTCACTTTGTGGCTTCTGCCTGATGCAAGGGGGGTGGTGAGGGAGAGGGATGCTGGGCAAGAGAGAATGACTGAGGTGCGAGGGGTTCTCAGTTCTGCTGGCTGCTTTGCTGAAGCAGTGGCAAGCGTAGACATAGTCGTTGAAGAGAGGGCTGGTTCCCAATAAAGACTGGGCTTCCCCAGCAACGTGTCTGAGAAAGTAAAGTGAATCTATAACTCTTGAAACTGCATTATCTTCAGGAAAAATAAGAGTACAAGTGATGCCTCATTACCTAATGTCCTTAGGAAAGAGCCTGTTAGTTGACCGCAGTTATATTGAGAAATGTTTCTTTCTTGTGTGGATAGGACAATTTGCACGTAAGAAAAATAATTATTTCACAACGTGCTTCTTGTGTTTAATAAATGTGGTTAAGAAGTGCAGAATAAAATAGCTGAGAGGTTATGTAACTGGTTTAGCATTCTAGTTTTGTTCTAGAGATGGAGAACTCTCCATGTGTGTGGCTAGGGGTGGGGGTGGTGGAAAAGGACTTGTTTCGCGGTTTTGTTGCTTGTTGTGTTCTGTGTGCTCTGCTGAGCATAGTGTGCATGCTATGTTGGCGATAGAATGGTTGGTGACAATTGCAAGATGCCCCCAGAACATCCTCAAGTTAATTGGCTGCAGTAAATTTCCCTTCATGTGTAAGTGCGTCGCGGTGAGTGCTGGCAACAACTGAACTCAGGTGCGGAGGAACAACAGACTTCCATGTAGAGACAGAAACGAGAGTTTATACATAGGAATTCTCACAAAAGATCATTGGCTCGACGTAGCAAAACCCCAAGATGAATCATTCTCAACACAAGAATCCCATGATAACCTCTAATCGGGAGCCCATTTTAAATAATCACAGTACACGGAAAACAATAGACGATAGACAATAGGTGCAGGAGTAGGCCATTCGGCCCTTCGAGCCTGCACCACCATTCAATCTGATCATGGCTGATCATACACAATCAGTACCCTGTTCCTGCCTTCTCCCCATATCCCTTGACTCCGCTATCTTTAAAAGCTCTATCTAACTCTTTCTGAAAGCATCCAGAGAATTGGCCTCCACTGCCTTCTGAGACAGAGCATTCCATAGATCCACAACTCTCTGGGTGAAAAAGTTTTTCCTCAACTCCATTCTAAATGGCCTACCCCTTGTTCTTAAACTATGGCCTCTGGTTCTGGACTCTCCCAACATCCGGAACATGTTTCCTGCCTCTAGCGTGTCCAATCCCTTAATAATCTTATATGTTTCAATCAGATCCCCTCTCATCCTTCTAAATTCCACTGTATACAAGCCCAATCACTCCAATCTTTCAACATATGACATCCCGCCATCCCGGGAATTAACCTTGTGAACATACGCTGCACTCCCTCAATAGCAAGAATGTCCTTCCTCAAATTTGGAGACCAAAACTGAACACAGTACTCCAGGTGTGGTCTCACCAGGGCCCTGTACAACTGCAGAAGGACCTCTTTACTCCTATACTCAACTCCCCTTGTTATGAAGGATAACGTGCCATTAGCTTTCTTCACTGCCTGCTGTACCTGCATGCTTACTTGTACCAGTCAAAATAAACTTGACAAGATTGCACAGAAAGCACAAGGGCTTAATGACTCCAGATAAGACAACAATTAACAAATACAGGTGCTCTAGTAACCTCGGAACCCAACATTCTATGGCTCCCTGTACAGGACTGCAGGGCTCATGATATAGTAAGTGGCAGTATCAGGAGACTGTTGATGGGAATGTGGGGAGAACAAAATAGGATTGGTGTAAATGGATGGTCGATGGTCAGTTTGGACTCACTGGGCCTAATGTGATGGTTGTTGATGCAAACAACTTCTGTTTCTGGCACTTATCCTTGCAAGCAGAACAAGTGCTACATCTGCCCCTACACCTCCTCCCTCACTACCATTCAGGGCCCCAAACAGTCCTTCCAGTGGCCACCCATTTTAATTCCACTTCCCATTCCCATTTCAATATGTCCATCCATGGCTCCTCCATTGTCATGATGAGACCACATTTAGGTTGGAGAAACAACACCTTATATTCCATTTGGGTAGCCTCCAGCTTGATGGCATGAACATCGATTTCTCAAACTTCCAGTAATGCCTCTCCCCCCCACCTTCACCATTTCCCATTTCCTTGTTCCTCTCTCATGTTATCTCCTTGCCCATCCATCACCTCCCTCTGGACCTCTCCCCCCTCCCCTTTTTTTCTTTCTTCCATGGCCTTCTGTCTCTTTCATCAATCAACTTCCTAACTCTTTGCTTCATCTCTCCCCCTCCAAGCTTCACTTATCACTTGGCATTTCTCTCTCTCCTCCCCCACCTTTGAAATCTATTTGTCAGCCTTTTTTATCCAATCCTGCTAGAGGGTTTCGGCCCAAAACGTGGACTGTACTTTCATTCAGAACTTTGTGTGCATTGCATGAATTTCACTGTATGTTCCAATGTGATAAATAAATTTGAAATCCAAATCTGAATTTAGATCACATGAGTCCATAATGTTAGAGCCATAGATTCAGATTCAGAATCAGGCCCTTTGGTCCATTGAGTTCAAACTAATCATCAATCTCCCATTTATACTAATCCCCTTTTAATCTCCTCACATACTGATCAACAGATTCTGCCACAAACCTACATGCAAGAGGAAATTTAGAGCAGTCAATTAACCCATTATCCCACAACTGAAGGAAACTCACATGGTCACAGAGAGAATATACAAGCTCTACTCTCACAGCATCCAAGGTAGTTTAACTGTTAATTGATTCTATTTTATTTCTTAGTTCTATTGCAATGCCCACAAGAAAATTAATCTCAGGGTAGTATATGGTGACATATACAGTATGTATTTTTATAATAAATATACTTTGAACTTTGAGTTATTAAAAGTGGACTGGATCTTTAAAAAACAGAAATTTTCAAATTCCATTAAAAAATTCACTTTATTAACTAAGGAATTACTTTCTAAAATGTTTCATGATTAATCTTAACAGAAGAATAACTGTTGGACTAGTCTTCCTTCAACTCTTAAATCTTGGCAACATAGTTGATTCTGTCTTGATCCTGATAAGTGACCCAGTGCTAGAGACAGGGATTAGAACAAAATTTTGGTCTTACCAACAACACTAGAGGTCACAGGTTAACATAAGAGGGGAGAAATTCAAGGCAGATCGGAAGGATAAATAATTAGGTTATTAAATATTTAAACCTATATTCAGATGGATGTGAGATTGCGGAACAAGCTGCCAACGCATGTGAGCTTGATTTCAACATTTAAGAGAAGTTGATGGTTGGGAGGGGTATGGAGGGCTATGATTCTGATGCACATCGATGGGACTAGGCAGTTTAAATGGTTCAGCATGTACTAGATGGGCTGAAGGGCCTGCTTCTGTGCTGTACTTTTCTATGACTCAATGACTCTATTAAATTATCTTTATTTGTCACATGTACGTTGAAACTCACAGTGAAATACGTTGTTTGTGTCAAGAATGTGCTAGGGTAGATTGTCAATGTTGCCATGCTTCTGGAGTCAGCATAGCATGTCAAACCTTACTAACCCTTTGGATTGTGGGAGGAAACCAGAGCACTGAGAGGAAACCCATGTGGACACAGAGAAAACATAGAGTCACCTTACAGACAGCGGCAGGAGTTGAACCCCAACAATATTGCATTTGCCTTCCTTGCCAGTGATTTAATCTGCATGTTTACCTTTAGGGGATTCTGCAGAACTGATTTCTGAATTAGTTACCTGTTTAGAAAATTGTTTACGCCTTTATTCCTTCCACCGAAGTGCATGACCATACACTTCCCTACTCTGCAGAGTTCCTGCTTTCTCAACACTACCTGCCCCTCCAGCTATCTTCGTATCGTCTGCAAACTTGGCCAGAAAGCTGTCAATTCAGTCATCCAAAACATTTAGCATATTACGTGAAAAAAGGAGTCCCAGCACCAACCCTTGCAGAAAGATTACTGACAGCCAATTGTCATCGGTTTGGGTTGAAACTCTACATTAGTACATCTAGAAAGCTGGTGACTAGTACTGGGTATTAGAGATGATCATACTCAGTTCTGCCCTTTAGAGTTAGACTGCCTCGCACAAACTGCCTGTTTGTACAAATACATTTTTTGAAGAAGTATCCAAGGAGACTATAAGAGTTGGGGTGTCATGTTGTGGTTGTATTAGACCCCATTTAGACCACATTTAGCGTATTTAGTGTATTCCGTACACACCAGAGGAGCATGTGATAACAATAGAGACAGCGCAGAAGAAATTCACCAATATGTTACTTGGAATGGAGATCTTTAGTTATAGGAGGCTGATCCTATTCTCATACGAAGGGGTGAAGGGTGACTTAAAGAGGTTTCTAAAATTATGACTGGCATAAACAGGATAGATAGAATGTCTTTTTTCCCCCAAAGGCAGGGAGTCTTGAACTGGAGGACATGAATTTAGGCTGAGTCAGGAGAAATTTAAAGATGAGATGAAAAATGGTGAATATCTAGAACAAGGCTCCAGAGGAGATGTTGGAAGCAGATACAAAGACATTACAATATTAATATAACCAAACAGGCCATCTCGGCCCTTCTAGTCCATGCCGAACGCTTACTCTCACCTAGTCCTACTGACCCACACTCAGCCCATAACCCTCCATTCCTTTCCTGTCCATATACCTATCCAATTTTACTTTAAATGACAATACCGAACCTGCCTCTACCACTTCTACTGGAAGCTCATTCCACACAGCTACCACTCTCTAAGTAATGAAATTCCCCCTCATGTTACCCTTAAACTTTTGCCCCCTAACTCTCAACTCATGTCCTCTTGTTTGGAAAAAGCCTATCCACGTCAACTCTATCTATCCCCCTCATAATTTTAAATACCTCTATCAAGTCCCCCCTCAACCTTCTACACTCCAAAGAATAAAGTCCTAACTTGTTCAATCTTTCCCTGTAACTTAGGTGCTGAAACACAGGTAACATTCTAGTAAATCTTCTCTGTACTCTCTCTATTTTGGTGACATCTTTCCTATAATTCGGTGACCAGAACTGTACAAAATACTCCAAATTTGGCCTCACCAATGCCTTGTGCAATTTTAACATTACATCCCAACTCCTATACTCAATGCTTTGATTTATAAAGGCCAACATACCAAAAACTTTCTTCACCATCCTATCTGCATGAGATTCCACCTTCAGGGAACTATGCACCATTATTCCTAGATCACTCTGTTCTACTGCATTCCTCAATGCCCTACCATTTACCATGTATGTCCTATTTGGATTATTCCTACCAAAATGTAGCACTTCACATTTATCAGCATTAAACTCCATCTGCCATCTTTCAGCCCACTCTTCTAACTGGCCTAAATCTCTCTGCAAACTTTGAAAACATACTTCATTATCCACAACGCCACCTACCTTAGTATCATCTGCATACTTACTAATCCAATTTGCCACCCCACCATCCAGATCATTAATGTAAATGACAAACAACATTGGACCCAGTACAGATCTCTGAGGCACACCACTAGTCACTGGCCTCCAACCTGACCAACAGTTATCCACCACTACTCTCTGGCATCTCCCATCCAGCCACTGTTGAATCCATTTTACTACTTCAATATTAATACCTAACGATTGAACCTTCCTAACTAACCTTCCATGTGGAACCTTGTCAAAGACCTTACTGAAGTCCATATAGACAACATCCACTGCTTTACCCTCGTCAACTTTCCTCATAACCTCTTCAAAAAATTCAATAAGATTTGTCAAACATGACCTTCCACGCACAAATCCATGCTGACTGTTCCTAATCAGACCCTGTCTATCCAGCTAATTATATATACCATTTCTAAGAATACTTTCCATTAATTTACCCACCACTGACATCAAACTGACAGGCCTATAATTACTAGGTTTACTCTCAGAACCCTTTTTAAACAATGGAACTGCATGAGCAATATGCCAATCCTCCGGCGGCATCCCTGTTTCTAATGCCATTTGAAATATTTCTGTCAGAGCCTCTGCTATTTCTACACTAACTTCCCTCAAGATCCTAGGGAATATCCTGTCAGGACCTGGAGATTTATCCACTTTTATATTCCCTAAAGGCGCCAGTACTTCCTCCTCTTTAATTGTCATAGTTTCCATAACTTCCCTACTTGTTTCCCTTACCTTACACAATTCAATATCCTTCTCCTTAGTGAATACCGAAGAAAAGAAATTGTTCAAAATCTCCCCCATCTCTTCTGGCTCTACACATAGCTGTCCACTCTGATTCTCTAAGGGACCAATTTTATCCCTCACTATCCTTTTGCTATTAATATAACTGTAGAAACCCTTCAGATTTATTTTCACCTTACTTGCCAAAGCAACCTCGTATCTTCTTTTAGCTTTTCTAATTTCTTTCTTAAGATTCTTCTTACATTCTTTATATTCCTTGAGCACCTCATTTACTCCATGCTGCCTATATTTATTGTAGATCTCTCTCTTTTTCCTAACCAAGTTTCCAATATCCCTTGAAAACCATGGCTCTCTCAAACATTTAACCTTTCCTTTCAACCTAACAGGAACATAAAGATTCTGTAACCTCAAAATTTCACCTTTAAATGACCTCCATTTCTCTATTACATCCTTCCCATAAAACAAATTGTCCCAATCCACTCCTTCTAAATTCTTTCACATCTCCTCAAAGTTAACCTTTCTCCAATCAAAAATCTCAAACCTGGGTCTAGTCCTATCCTTCTCCATAATTATATTGAAACTAATGGCATTGTGATCACTGGACCCAAAGTGCTCCCCAACACATACCTCCGTCACCTGACCTATTTCATTCCCTAACAGAAGATCCAACACTGCCCTTCTCTAGTTGGTAACTCTATGTATTGCTGCAAATAACTATCCTGCACACATTTTACAAACGCCAAACCGTCCATCCCTTTTACAGTATGGGCTTCCCAGTCTATGTGTGTAAAATTAAAATCTCCCACAATCACAACCCTGTGCTTACTACAAATATCTGCTATCTCCTTGCAAATTTGCTCCTCCAATTCTCGCTCCCCATTAGGTGGTCTATAATACACCCCTATAAGTGTTACTACACCTTTCCCATTCCTCAATTCCACCCAAATAGTCTCCCTAGACAAGCCCTGTAATCTATCCTGCCAAAGCACTGCTGTAATATTTTCTCTGACAAGCAATGCAACACCTCCCCCTCTTGTCCCTCTGATTCTATCACACCTGAAGCAACGAAATCCAGGAATATTTAGTTGCCAATCACACCCCTCCTGCAACCATGTTTCACTAATAGCTACAACGTCATATTTCCAGGTATCAATCCATGCTCTAAGCTCATCCACCTTTCTTACAATGCTCCTAGCATTAAAATAAATGCATTTAAGAAATTCTCCACCTCTTCCTCTCTGTTTATCTCTAACAGTACAAAGAACTTTACTGTCTTCTTTTTCTTCCTTCTCCCAAACATCTGTTCCTACACTGTGGTTCCCCTCCCCCCTCATATCTAGTTTAAATCCACTGGAGCCTCTCTAGCAAACCTACCTGCAAGAATATTTGTCCTCCTCCAGTTCAGATGTAAACCGTCCTGCTGGAACAGGTCCCACCTTCCCTGGAAAACTGCCCGATTATCTATAAATCTGAAGCCCTCCCACCTGCACCATGTCTTCAGCCACATGTTGATCTGCACTATCTTACTATTTCTAAACCCACCTGCACGTGGTACTGGTAACAATCCTGAGATTGCTATCCTGGAGGTCTTGCCCTTTAACTTGGCACCTAGCTCTCTAAACTCACCTTTCCGGACCTCCTCACTCTTCCTACCCACGTCATTGGTCCCTACATGGACCACGACATCCGGCTGTTCACCCTCCCTCTTGAGAATACTGAGAACTCAATCTGAGATATCGCGGACCCTGGCACCACGGAGGCAACAGACCATCCGGGATTCTCGATCTCTTCCACAGAACCTCCTATCTGGCCCCCTAACTATCGAATCCCCTATGACTACTGCTCTCCTCTTTTCCCTCCTTCCCTTCTGAGCTAAGGGTCCAGTCTCGGTGCCAGAAACGCAACCACTGCAACTTGTCCCTGGTAGGTCGTCCCCACCAACAGTATCCAAAACGGTATACATTATTGATGGGAACAGCCACAGGGGTGCTTTGCTCTTCCTGTCTATTCCTCTTCCCTTTCCTGACAGTCACCCAGCTGCCTGTCTTCTGGCTCTTAGGGGTGAATATCTCCCTGTAACTCTTGTTTATTTCTGCCTCTGCCTCCCGAATGATCCGAAGTTCATCCAGCTCCAGCTCCAGTTCCCTAACACGGTTTGTCAGGAGCTGCAGCTGGATGCACCTTTTGCAGGTGTAGTCATCAGGGACAACAGTGCTTGCCCTGACTTCCCACATACTGCAAACGGAGCACTCAACTGCCCTAACTGCTGCCTCCATTACCTACTCCTAAGCTAATTCGATTAATTAAAGGAGCTTACCCGGCCTTACCTCACCTGGAGTGAAGCTCGTACTCAACCTCTGCTCACTATTTAAATTCCCCCGCTGCCTCAGAGGCCAACTTTCACACGCTTGCGCAGTTGTGCCCCGTTCAAACCTCGCCTCTGCCTGTTCTCGCCGAAGCCTTATTGAGCCAAAGCCATCCCACTCTGCCTCAGTCCACCCGGACGATGGCCACTACGACGGTGGCTGCTGTATATGGCAGTCTTTCTTTTAAACCTTTGGCACGCTACGTCACGTGCCTGCGCAGTCTAGCCTCTTTGCCCCGATCAGTTATATAAAAACAGCTTCTTTCCGAGCTTCTTTTACCTCTTCCCTCTCATTTAAATTACTTGGAATGTTGTGTTCAGCTCTGGTCACCCCATTTTAGGAGAATGTGGAAGCTTTAAAGAAGGTACAGAAGAGGCTTAACAAGATGTCCCTGTGAGTGGGGAAAGAAACTGTTTCCCATCCTGACCATTCTTGTTTTCATGCATTGAGGTCTCCTCCTGGTAGAAAGTCAAAAAGAGGAGGCTGAAGAGATGGCTGGGATCCTTAACAATACTAAGGCCCCTGTGTATGCAGCGCTCCTGATAAATGTCCCCGATAGGCATGTGTTATGAAGGTCGGCTGAGTAAGTTATTGCTTCTCTCTTTGAGGTGAGGGAGGATGAGAGGAGACTTGATAAAGTGTGTAAGTTAATATGAGGCACGCAGTAGATTGAGTGGATAGCCAGAAACTTTTTTTCCACTGTGGAATGCCTAATACAAGGGTAGATAACTGATAGCAGGAAAATATAGGGGAGCTGTCAGAGTTACGTTCTTTACACAGAGAGTGGCAGATGAGTGGAATGACTTGCTAGAGCTGGTGGTAGAGTCAGATACATTAGAGGCATTTAGGAAATTCTTAGATTAGCACACAGATGAAAGAAAAATGGAGGGCTATGTAGAAGGGAAAGGTTAGAATGCTCTTGCAGTAGGTTAAAAGGTCAGGACCTGTACTTTACTGCAATGTTCTATGTTCTGTGTTCTAGATGTGTGTACATTTAAATATTATTTAAATGGCAAGCAAGTCTCTCCCCCACCCCCATCTTAACTGTGTTTTACAGGAGCACCTCTGTGAGCATCCTGACAAGTTGCATCTCCATCTGATGTGGGAGCAGTTAAGCATCGGACCAGAAGTCCCTATAAAGAACTACAAGAACGGCTGAGCGGATCATAGGGGTCTCCCTACCATCCACTGGGGACGTTAATCAGGAGTATTGTGCACAGAGGGCCCTTAGTATTATTAAAGATCCCACCCATCCATCCAGCATTTTCTTTGGCTTTCAACCATTAGACAGATGCATAAAAATAAGACTGGTCAAGATGAAAAACAGTTTCCTCCCCAGGCCATAAGGCTTTTCAACTCCCTGCCACGTCATATGCGAAGTGACATTGGTTAATCTGTTCCGTACCTCACAATATTTAATATTAATGAACTTTATTTATGTGTGATTCATCTGTAGATTTTATCCTTACTTCCATACTGTAAGTTATTGTGCATCATGTGTGTCATCTACAAATCTCTGGTGAGACTGCACTTACAGTATTGTGTTCAATTCTGGTCGCCTCATTATAGGAAGGATGTGGAAGCTATGGAGAGGGTGCAGAGGAGATTTACCAGGATGTTGCCTGGTTTGGAGAACAAGTCATATGAAGCAAGGTTAGCAGAACTGGGACTTTTCTCTTTGGAGCGTAGAAGAATGAGAGGGGACTTGATAGAGGTCTACAAGATTATGAGAGGCATAGATAGGGTGGATAGTCAGTACCTGTTTCCCAGGGCACCAAGAGCAAACACCAGAGGGCATATGTACAAAATTAAGGGAGGGAAGTTTAGGGGAGACATCAGGGGTAAGTGTTTTACACAGAGGGTTGTGAGTGCCTGGAATGACTTGCCAGGGATGGTGGTGGAGGCTAAAACATTAGGGGTATTTAAGAGCCTCTTGGACAGGCACATGGATGAAAGAAAAATGGAGGGTTATGGGGTAGTGTGGGTTTAGTACTTTTTTTAAGGATTATATGGGTCGGCACAACACGGAGGGCTGAAGGGCCTGTACTGTGCTGTAGTGTTCTATGGTTCTATGTGTACTACTGTTTAATACCCTGGTTCAGAGAAACATTGTCTCATTTCTATATACATTATATGGCTATATATGATATATAAATGTATATAGCTAAATGACAATAAACTTGACTTATTTGAACAGGTAATTGGATTGGAAAGGAGCAGAGAGAGACATAGGCCTAACACAGCCAAATAGAATTAGAGTAGTCAGGCATTACAGTGAGCATGGATGAGGTGGACTGAAGGGCACACTTTCATGCTGAGCACCTCTATAATTGCAGCCTCACGTGTAGATGACCCTCTCTGACTCTCTGTAGTGTCCCAGCTCTATGAATATCACTGCAACTTACATTAGGCACTAAATGCTGATCTAGCAAGACTTGCTTCTGGCGGGCGGCTTTTACATCAGGCACTCTCCAAAGTGGACCACTCAGATCAGGCTTGACACGTACGCAACTCAGAGACATCTTTTATTTCTGGTTTCTCTTTTGATGGAACAGGGCACATGATATCTGTGTGGTCCACTTTCCACGTGTGAGCTTTACTTAATAATTAAAACATTACTAGACTTTGAATTACAACACAGCCAAGCCAAGCCCTGGCTTGTCCTCCCCAGGCGTCCATTCTCATTGGATATCAGTCATGGATGGGAGCCTAGCCAGTGCTTTCCCTCCCTAGCCCCAGGGTACAGGGAGCTCTTGTACCATTTGGCTTAGAACTTGGTTGAGCAAGACAAGCAAGCTGGAACATTTCACAAAACAGTAGACAAGAAGGAAATGAGGCATATTAAAGTCAGGACCACACTATGTTATTTGAAGGACCCCAGAAAATCTGAAATGAAGCACTCAGCACATTGGGTCATTCAGCAGATTGGTCACACAGCCTCTGCGGAGAGAAAAACAGAATTAGTGTTACAGGCTGACGTTTTATTGCTTGCTGGTGCCAATGGAGAACGTGGGAGGGTCTGCATGTTACAAAATGGAATGAGACATGTGATTTTCAGCATGGTTTCAATATGAAGTTAGCCAGTGTCCTGAATTTCTTAGAAGTTTAAGGACATTTGGCATGTCATGGAAGACTCTGACAGACCTCTATGGGTGTACAGTGGAGAGCATTCTGATTTGGTGCATCACGACCTGGTACAGAAACTCCAATGCACAGGAACATAAGAGGCTACAGAGCCTGGTGGACTCAGCTAGGTTTATCATGGGTACAACTCCCCCACCACCAAGAACATGCACAATGGGTGATGTTTCAAAAAATTGACCTTCATCATGAAGGACCATCTCCATGCCACCTTCTCAATGCTGCCATTGGGAAGGAGGGAAGGAGCCTGAAGACCCAAACCTCAAGGTGCAACAAGAGATTCTTCCCCACGGCTATAAAGCAACTTCAGAGGCTATAGCGCAACCTTAGACTACATTTCTTGTTCTCTCCCTCAGTTTTGTACTTGTGTCATTATGTTTATTGTGTTGTTTATTTTTATGCAGGTGTAAGTTATGGGCTTCAAGAGGACCACAACCTTGTCATGGCTTGAAGAGCTCTCTTGGCTGGAGTCAAGGCCTTATGCTTGGTAGGGTCACCCATGCTAAAGAGATCAAAGGGTAGATATTAGACTAAAAGTGCTTGGATAACAATAGTGAAACCAAGAGGAAATTATTGACACAACGAAGGAAGCCCTGAACACCCCCAAGACGAAGACCAAAATAAGGGTGGTACAGTGGTGGTTAGCACAGTGCTTTACAGCACCAACGACCTGGGTTCAATTCCCGCCTTGCTACCATGTGGAGTTTTCTCCAGGTCTTCTGGTTTCCTTCCACAGTCCAAAGATGTACCACTTGGTAGGTTAATTCATTGTAAGTTATCCTGTGATTAGGATAGGGTTAAATCGAGGTTTGCTAGGTGACACAGCTCGAAAGGCCAGAAGGGCCTGGTCTGCACTGTATCTCAATAGATAAATAAATAAATAAATCGGTTTCTGGAATGTACAAACCATGTACAACACTGGCAAGCCAGAACAAATAACTGCATAAATGCATTGCTACAACCTATGTCTACAGGGCATTTGTGAAAGTAGATAACAGGGTCCGGCAGACTACAAGCAGCATCTGGTGAAACAGTTTTATGCTCAGGAAGCGAAGATGGGCAGCATCATGATGGGGTAGCGGTCATTTTGAAGAAAGGTATTGAAAGTGCTTGTTGGAGTGGAAACCAATCAACAGTAGACTGATGAGAGTCAGGCTGAAAGGGAAACAAGTGAATATGACTTCTCTTTTGGCTCTTCTCTCTTTCTTCAGACCAAGGGTGTAGCTATGGGCACTCGCATGGGCCCCAGCTATGCCTGCCTCTTCGTGGGTTATGTGGAACAGTCTATGCTCCAAATCTATACTGGTAGTGCTCCCCAACTTTTCCTTCACTACATTGACGACTACATTGGTGCTGCTTCCTGCACCCATGCTGAGCTCGTCAATTTCATCGACTTTACCTCTAGCTTTCACCCAGCCCTCAAATCCACTGGGTCCATTGCGGGCATTTCTCTCCCCTTTCTCTATCTCTCGGTCTCCATCTCTGGAGACAGACTGTCCGAGACATCTTCTATAAACCCACTGACTCCCATAACTACCTTGATTATACCTCTTCACACCCTGCCAAATGTAAAAATGCTATTCCCTATTCCCAGTTCCTCCGTCTCCGCCGCATCTGATCCCTGGATGAGGCTTTCCGTTCCAGGACATCCCAAATGTCCTCTTTCTTTAAGAATCGTGGTTTCCCTTCTGCTGTCATCAACGATGCCCTTACCCGCATCTCCTCTATTTCCCGCACTTCGGCCCTCACCCCATCCTCCCGTCACCACAACAGGGACCGAGTTCCCCTTGTCCTCACCTACCACCCCACCAGCCTCCGGATCCAGCATATTATCCTCCGCAACTTCAGCCACCTTCAACAGGACCCCACCACTAAGCACATCTTTCCCTCTCTACCCCTCTCTGCTTTTCGCAGCGATTGTTCCCTCGGCGACTGCCTGGTCCACATGTCCCTCCCAACAGATCTCCCACCTGGTACTTATCCCTGCAAGCACAAGTGCTACACCTGTCCCTATGCCTCTTCTCTTACCACCATTCAGGGCCCCAAACGGTCCTTCCAGGTGAGGCAACACTTCACTTGTGAGTCTGTTGGGGTTATCAATTGCATCCGGTGCTCCCAGTGCGGCCTCCTCTACATCGGCGAGACCCGACACAGATTGGGGGGCCGCTTCGTCGAGCACCTACGAAGGTGCCTAAGACAGGATTTCCCGGTTGCCACCCACTTCAACTCTGCTTCACATTCCCATTCGGATATGTCCATACATGGCTTCCTCTACTGCCATGATGAGGCTAAACTCAGGTTGGAGGAGCAACACCTCATATGCCATCTGGGTAGTCTCCAGTCCCTTGGTATGAACATCGAATTCTTTAACTTCCAGTAATTCCCTCCCTCTCCCTTCCCCCATCCCACTTTCACTCTGCCTCCTCTTCCAGCTGCCTATCACCTCTCTCGTGACTCTGCCTTCTTTTACTACCCATAGTGCTTTCCCCTTAGGTTCCTTCTTCACCTCTCCTGCCTATCCCCTCCCTGCTTCCCCTCCCCCACCCCTTGATCTTTCCTCTGAGTGGTTTTCCACCCTCCCCTCACTTTCTTTATGGGGCCCCTGCCCCCTCCTTCTTCAGTCCTGATGAAGAGTCTCGGCCCGAAACGTTGACTGCTCATTTCGACGGATGCTGCCCGACCTGCTGAGTTCATCCAGCTTGTTTGTACGTGTTGAAGTGAATATGACTGTGACTCAGAGCTATGCTCCAACTACCGATAGTGAAATTGAAGAAGAAGACATCTTCTCTGCACAGCTGCAGTCGAAGGTAGAGTTAACACCACGCCATGACATAATCATCGTCATGGGAGATCTAAACACCAAAGTGGCAAATAACAACTCACACTACGCTAGAGTCATGGGCATGCATGGATGAATAGCAGTGGTGAAGGACTGGTAGAACTCTGTGTCATGAATAATCTGGTCTCTTTCCACACCATGAAATTCACAAACTAACATGGTTCTCACTCAATGCACACAACAAGAATAAGACTGACCTTTTGATGATCAATGGTACGTGGAGATGATCCCTGCAAGATGTAAGGCTTGTCTAGGATACAGAGCTGGAATGACAAACAAAGAATAGAGACAGCAGGAAACATGGGCATACCTAGAAGAAAGACGGAAAATTAAGAAGAAAGTGCTAGATGCAAAGTCAACACAACTTAAAGTGTAAGTTCAGCTAGCATGCACTGAAGCTAACAAGAAAATGAAAAGCTTTGTAAGAAAGGATAACAAAGTTTACACTGAAGACCTTGCAGTCCAGACTGAAGAAGCAGCCAATCACAGTGTCCAGGAAAATATATATACAAGATTTCAAAATTGGTATGCAGAAATCTCCAGTGGTTCTGGAAGACATAAGAATGATTTGTTTTTGACAACTCAGAAAAAGCAAGAGGTACAATGGACAGAGAATTTCTGAATAAATCACCACCATATGAAACATCTGACATACAAGAGGCAGCAGGGGACCTCAATATCAATACAGATCCACCCAAGAAAGCAGAGATTGTTGCTGCAAATAAATCAGCAAAGAACAGCAAAGCTCCAGGACATGACAATTTGAACGCCGTACTGTTCAAAGCTGAACCAAAAATTGCAGCAGCCATCCTGGAAACACTGTTTACTATAATATGGGAACAGAAACAAGTATCCAAGGACCAGACAAAGGGAGTCATTGTTAGGATTTCCAAGAAAGGAGCGCTAAGTGATTGCAACAACTGGCATGGCATCATACTTTTGTCAGTGCCCAGCGAGATTCTCACCAAAGTCATTGTCCAACAGATTACAAACACTGATGATGTGTGCTTGAGGAAGGAACAAGCTGGCTTCTGGAAGAAAAGAGGCTGTGTCAACTGGATCTTCACACTGCATAACATCAAAGAGTGGCAGAGACAACTGTATGTAAATTTCATGGACTTTGAAAAGGCTTTTGATAACATCCACAGGGAGAGCCTCTGGTGTATTCCCAGATTGTATGGGATCCCATCCAAAATTGTCCAGCTCATCCAGAATTTCTATGGGAACAGCAGCTTGAGTTTTGAAGGCCAGACGGGAGTCAGGCAGGTCCGTGTGATGTCAACAATATTGTTTAACCTAGTGATTGACTGGGTATGAGGCAAACAATGAAACGTACGCAGAGAGGCATTATGTGGACTCTATTCTCTACTTTGGAAGATCTTGACTTTGTCAATGACCTTGCATTTCTATCACATACACAACAGCTCATGCAAGAGAATACTCTGTGTCTCTATAACTTTGTGTCCTGCTGAAGGGTCTCGGCCCGAAACGTCGACTGTACTCTTTTCCCTAGAGACTGCCTGGCCTGCTGAGCTCATCCAGCATTTTGTGTGTGTTGCTTGGATGTCCAGCATCTGCAGATTTTCTCTTGCCTGTTTACCTTTGATGGACCGATTGGACTCAGAGTCAGCCAGAGGAAGACTGAGATCATGACCCTCAATGTAGTCTCTTCCTCCTGTCAAGGCTTACCCAGCACCAGCCACTGCTGGTGGCGCAGTGACATCAGTGCTGGACTCCGGAACAGAGGTTCCTGGGGTTCTAATCCAGTTGGGCCGTTCCCCAGTACGCTTTCCATCCGTGCCGGGTTGAGTGTTGAGCTCGCAACTCCACCTCGTAAAATAAAGAAAATTCTGCGAAATGTTTGTGTGAGGAGTGGTGTGCCACACAGTCTTTCAAGTCTTGTAAAGCATGAAAATGCCCAACACTGGCCTCTCAGGACTGAATCGACGTCATCGTCATCCTCACACCCAGCACCAGCAGATTCACCTACCTGGGCGGTATCAGTTGACAGAACGGTGAGACAAAAGGCAACATCCAGTGCAGACTCAGCAAAGCCAGAAACGTCTTCAGATCAATGTGCAACACATTTGTCCGCAGTCTTGTACAGGTCAGAATGCTGGCGCATGTCAGAGAGTGACCTTGCCAAGCAATTGTCATTCCACATCACTGAGTCTCTGGAAGATCCTCCCTATCTTCTGGCCAAGAAAGATCACCAACCACACCATTCTCCTTTGGTGTCAACAAGATCATCATGGCCACAATCATCATGAGGAAACATTGGAAATGGATTAGGCACGTGATGAGAAGTGAGGCCAACTCCATCATCAAGACAGCATTTCACTGGACCCCTGAATGTTGGAAGAAACATAGGAGACCAAAGACAACTTGATGCCATACCATAGAGGCAGAAAGGAGGACTCTTAACCAGACCTGGAGCACAATAGAAAAGATGGTCATGGACAGACAGAGATGGAGGACCTTCACTGCTGTTCTAAATGCCAGTGGAGTAATGGGCAGTAAGTAAGTAGTAGGTTATGTTTGTCATATACTGTGCTTTGCTGTAAAAAATCTAAATGCCATTTAGACTCTGTGTATGTATGTCAGTGACAAAAAAGTAACCTGAACTTGAGCTGTTGTTTGGAGATGATTAAACAGCACAGAATCTCAAAAATGAGAAAGTCTGCAGATGTTGGAATCCAAAACAACGCACATAAAATGCTGGAGGAACTCAGCAGGTCAAGCAGCATCAATGGAAAAAAGTAAATATTCGACGTTTCGGGCTGAGATCCTTCATCAGGACAAAATCTTATCTCTAGCAGCCTATCTGGTGAGCTGCACTTTATATCAAACAGACTTTCTGCAATCGATTCAATTTATTCCATTATTTTTGTAAGAATCTTGATTTTATTTTTTTCATCTTCCAGTCAGAAAGCCCTGCAAATATCCCTTCACTGTTTTTTGAGCCCAGCCTGTGAGGAATTATGAGATGGAGCACCCTAGTTAGCTACCATCTCCACATCCATAATTTTAGTCAGTGCGCTGCACTGAAAACCCATCAAACCACTTTTTTATAAAGCTTTTACCTTGCAAATACACAATGGTATTCATGTATTTTTGTATTTTTATTCCATAGTTTAACTTCTAAGTTCATTTTTATATAACTCTTTATTTTTATAATTGTTAAATGTTGCTGTTTTTGGTTGCATAGCATACCCTGACAAACACACCACAGCAAATTCTTAATACAGGGAAATGTGCATATATGGTAAATAAAGTGGATTTCAAGTCTTTGATCCTTGATCTAAAGGAGTTCTACTATGATTTGGAAGAGAATGATGCAAGATGAATGAATGCTAGAACAGAGAGACATCCCTTTAGAACAGGATTGAAGAGGAATTTCTTTCACCAGAGGCTGGTGAATCTGTGGAATTCATTGCCACAGATGGCTGTGGAGGCCAAGTCTTTGGATGCATTTAAAGTGGAGGTTGATAGGTTCTTGATTAGTAAGGACCGTTAAATGTTACAGGGAGAAGGAAACAGAATGGTGTTGAGATGAATAATGAACCCCCCAGACTTTATAGGCCAAGTAGCCTAATTCTGCTCCTATGGCTCATGGCCTAGTGTCAGATGCAGCATTACTTGGATAAATATGAGGTGATTATCTGAATAGTGACAGTTTGGGATTGGGTATCGGGGTGCAGGTACATCTCTAACAAAGAAGGTGTAAGGCGCTCAATCCCTCAACTAGCCTGCAAGGTGTAGCACCTGCTTGGCGCCTCCACCACACCAGCCAGGGTCACGTGAAGCCATGGGACCAGATGCTGGATGGTTGTACAAGTAGTTGGCGCATATCACAAGTCCTGGTTATGCGACCGCTGACACCAGGCAGACAGTTTTTGAAGAGTATTGATAATGTCTGGGGTCACCTGTCTTGTAAGGACACTGCCCAAAAGAAGACAATGGCGAACCACTTCTGTAGGAAAATTTGCCAAGATCAATCATGGTCGCCCACGTCATATGACGCGGGACATGATGATGAATTTAGGAAAGAGAGATATGCAGCGAGAGAGTGGTGTAGCCAGATGAACCACTGCCTCGCAGCTCACTGATCCCAGTTCAACCCTGATCTCTGGTGCGTCCTTGTGCATTCTCCCTGTAACCATGTGAGTTTCCTCTCGTTGTTCTGGTTTCCTTCCACCTCCCAATGATGCTTAGGTCAGATTAATTAGCAGCTGTACATTATGCCAAGTTTCTCCTTAAGGTTGTAATAGCTTGGAGAAGTAGTGGGGATAAGCTCCCATTATCTATTAAATGCTCCCAATAGTCTCTGACAATCAAGTCCTGCTCCTGGCCTTCAAATGTGGCTTAGCTACTCGACCCAGCAGAATCGTTTCTACTGACAGGAGAAAGGGCAAATATACATTATTGGTGCCTTAAAACCAGTCGCTTTGGGCAGATGGGGCTCATCAGCCATGGTTGGCAGCTCACCTAGGAGAGGGAAAACTTTAATCTCAAACCTCCGCTGCCTTCTGGATATAACTACTCATGGGAAAGGCTTCGGGAGTAGACCCCATGGGAAAATTCCAGAGCTGGAGTCTCTAAGGCAGTCCTGTGTTGAGTTGAATGCTGACTGGCAACTCCTGATGATACTGCTGGTACCATATTGTATTGGTCTCTGCCGTTCATTTGAAATCATCAGTTGTGTGGAGAGGGGGACCTTGTTATGTGGGCTACAGCTTCCTCTCCATATTGTACTGCCCTGGCTTGCATAGCTAGACAGCTCCATGATTGACCCTGACGAGTGGAGGCCTCCAACTATGCCCAGTGTATAAGTGACTGCTGGAATCTGGGGAGAATTGTCGGGAAGGTGGGGAGAACAAAATTGATTAGAGTAGGATTAGTGTCAATGGGTGCCTTATGGTCCTTGCACACTCTACGTTCCAAAGATTCTGTTCCCACTATATGAGTCTTTTTATTCTGGCATATTCCCCCTTCCTTCTCAGTCCTGAAGAAGGGTCTCAGCTCAAAACATCAACTGTTTATTCGTTTCCATACATGTTGCCTGAACTGCTGAGTTCGTCTAACATTTTTTGTGTGTTGCTTTGGATTTCCAACATTTGCAGACTTTCTCATGTTTATAAATAAATAATCAAAGTTTCAGGCCCTCCATCAGGACAAGAAAGGAAGGAGGAAGAAAAAGTTGGGGGGTGGTGAGGGAAAGGAGGATAGCTAGATGGTGATAGGTGGAGCCAGGCGGGTACAAAAGGTAAAGGGCTGGAGAGGAAGGAGTCTGATAGGAGAGGAGAGTGGACCATAGGAGAAAGGGAAGGAGGAGGGGACCCAGGGGGAGGAGACAGGCAGGTAAGAAGAGCTAAGAAGCCAGAGCAGAGAATAGGAGGGGAGGGAACTTCTTCCTTGTATTTTTCTTGTACTTTAATTTTACAATGCTTGCTTATAATTTCATATAATCACTGGCATGTGTGTAATTGTCCAGTGAATTTCCAGTGATTGCAGTATAGCTGAGTTTGTATTTTTCTCGAAGTTTCTCTGCAGCCTGTGTCACACTCCTCCAAGAGGACCTCAAGTTTATCATGGATTGGAGGATACATTCCTCTATTACCCGGCAACATGGCAGACTTGTGGGCTTCCTCCAGCACATCCTCGACATAAACAACACACTTCACTATACGTTTCAATGTCTTGATATACATAGGACAAATAAAACTCACCTTTATCTTTATCCCTCTGCCTCCACAGATGCTGCCTGACCCACTGAATTTCTCCAGCAGTTAGTGTTTTCAGATGACTGGGAAAGAAAGAAAGAAAGAAAGAAAGAAAGAAAGAAAGAAAGAAAGAAAGAAAGAAAGAAAGAAAGAAAGAAAGAAAGAAAGAAAGAAAGAAAGAAAGAAAGAAAGAAAGAAAGAAAGAAAAAGAAGAAAAGAGAAAGAAGGAAGGAAAGAAAGTAAAGAAGAAAGGAAGAAGAATAAAATAAAGAATGAAAGAAAGATAGAAGAAAAGGAAAGAAAGAAAAGAAGGAAGAAAGAATAAAAGGAGAAACAGAGATAGGAAGAATGAATGAAATATGAAGGAAAGAAAGAAAGGAAAGAAGAAAGGATGAAAGAAAGAAAGAAAGGAACAAAGGAAAGAAAGAAAAGTGAGAAAGAAAAGGGAAAAATGAAAGAAAGAGAAAGAAGGAAAGAAAGGAAGGAAGAAATAAAGAAGAACAGAAGAAGGGATAGATGAAAACAAGAAGCAAAGAAGGGGAGAAGGACGGAGGGAAGGACTGGAGAGCTGGAATCAAACGGTAACATGTTTGAACGGCTCCACTTGTGATCTAGGCCTTCTTTATGTCGATATTGCTTCACTGCCATGCACTGATCTTTAAATAGACATATTCATGCATAAATATATACTCATCTATGCACTTACACAGAGATGCACAAATTTAAAAACCATTGTTTATCCAAGGTATTAGTGCTTCAAATGTCCTCGAGCCACATAGGAGCAGGTAAGGACACACTTAACTGCACAAGTGTCCCTTTATCCTGCTGGGTTGAGGCTCAAGTACAACTTCACTGTAAAAACAATGCAGGCCACTTTATTTATTTATCAAACTGCTGCCTGGCCTCTCTCCATCCCTGTAATTCACTCCCTTTTCTAACTCCCTTGAGACACTTTGAGAGTCTTCATGGCCAGTGTCTGCTTTAATTAAAGTTGAAAGCAAAGCAAAGCAAATCCATTGCAAAAGGCTGAGCTGAAGAACAGTTTGTATTTTTAGTAGTTCTATCATTAGCTCAACTCCCATCCTTTGGGACAGAAGGAGTTCAGAACCAAACACCCAAAATCTTGGAGCAGTTCATTCCAGTGTGCTCTTGGCTCTATCTATGTGATGGAGGTTTGTTGAGGCTGTAATAGGGAGGTTGCTTTATATCCGCTTAATGGTCACTTTATTAGTTACTTCCTGTACCTAATAAAGTGGCCACTGAGTGTATGTTTGTGGTCTTCTGCTGCTGTAGCCCATTCACTTCACGTTTTGATTTGTTGAGCGTTCAGAGACGTTCTTCTGCAAGCCACTGTTCTAATGCGTGGTTATTTGAGTTGCTGCCATCTTCCTGTCAGTTTGAGCCAGTCTGGACATTCTCCTCTGACCTCAGAACTGCTGCTCGGTTGGTGTTTCTTGTTTATCGCACCATTCTCTGTAAACACTGGAGACTTCCCGTCTGGCAGCTACAATCACTGCACGGACAAATTCACGTAGCTCACATTTCGTTGCCATTCTGATGTTTGGTCGGAACAACAAGTGAACCTCTTGACCACACCTGCATGTTCTTCTGCATTGAGTTGCCGCCACATGATTGGTCGATTAGACATTTACATTAATAAGCAGGTGTAGGGGTGTACCTAATAAAGTGGCCACTGAATGCAAGTGAACTCACTAAACTCCTCCACCGTACCGATGTTTTCCATTCAGAAATGCAAAGGAACTTCGGAGTCCTTGTGCAGGATTCCCTAGGGGTTAACTTGCATCTTGAGTCGATAGTAAGGAAGGCAAATACAATGTTTGAGTTCAGTTTGGGAGGTCTAGAATATAAAAGCAAGGATGTAATGCTGAGGCTCTGTAAGACATTGGTCAGACCACATCTGGAGTATTGTGGGCAGTTTTGGGCCCCATATCTGAGAAAGGATGTGCTGACACTGGAGAAGGTTCAGAGAATGTCTGCAAGAACAATCCTGGGAATGAAAGGGTTAATGTGTGGGGAGCATTTGATGGCTCTGAGCCTATGCTCAGTGTTGTTGAGGAGAATGAAGGGTGTTCTCATTGGAACCTACCAAATTTTGAAAGGCCTACATGGAGTGGATTTAGAAATTATGTTTCTATAGTGCAGGAGAGACCAGAGGGCATAGATTCAGTATAGAAGGATGTTCAATTAGAACAGAGATGAGGATTTCCTTTGGCCAGAGGATGGTGAATTTTTGGAATTAATTGACACAAATGGCTGTCGAGGACAAGTCCATGGTTACATTTAAAGCAGATTTTGATAGGTTCTGGATTAGTAAGGGCATTAAAGGATATGGGAAGAAGGCAGGAGAATGGGGTTGAGAGAGAAATTAAGTGGGTCATAATGGAATATGAGAGCAGAGTTGATGGGCTGAATAACCTAATTCAGCTGCTACATTATATGGTCTTATGGTCTAAGATAGTTTGGCCCAGGGTAAAGAATCTTCCCGCTCCCCCACCTCAGACAAAGTTGAAAGTTATAAATGTTACACAGAGATGTAGTGGATGAGATGGAATTGAAAATTCCAGTGGTTAAAGAAGGAAGAATATTTGACTTTCCTGTCATGGAGAAGGGTGCAGGAGAGTGAAGATAAAATGACCACACATATGTTTGTCATCTTAGAATGTCCTCACTGTAATTAAATATTTAGTACAACCACTTGAAGTAGAAAAACATAGCAACTCATTCATGCAAACCAAGTTCAGTACACATACCAAAGGCAATAATTAACTGGAAGTATAAATACTGGAGATTATGTATTTGAAGAGGTGGAAGATAAATTTTTGAATGGACAAGGAATTGAGGGTCATGAGAAAGTGGCACGGAAGCCAATGCTGAGGCCTGTGGCAGATTAACCATGATCACATAGAAGGATGGGACAGGCTCGAGGAGCCAAGTAGGGCATTTTTGCTTCCATTGTCATGTTTTTGAAGGAAAAAAGGTGGAATGTGGGCCAGGATTTTTGCCCTTCTCTCAAAGCCTTTCAATATTCAAAGTTCAAAGTAAATTTATTGTCAAAGTACATGCATGTCACCATATATAATTCTGAGATTATTTTTTGCAAGCATACTCAAAAAAACCATAATAGAATAATAACCATAATAGAATCAATGGAAGGATTGATGCCCAGGACTGGCTTTAAAGATGAAACTCAAAAATCCCATGTATGGCAGTCAACTCTCAATCACAACTGCTTTACAGTATGAAACAAGAAAGTGCAAAGCAGCATATTTGCAGTTTAGAAGGGAAAGGATTCAATTATTCAATTATGCATTTTTCTGCTGCTGTCATAGTATAGAAACAATCCCTTCCACCCATCACATCTATTCTGCCCATCACACCTAACTATAGCACTCACACTTGATCATGTTAAGTCTATGCCCCTCTACACCCTGATCATTCAAGTACCTGTCCAGATGCCTCTTAAATATTCCTACTGTTCTTCCTCCACCACCTCCTCTGGTAGCTTACCATCTTCTCTTTGTGCAAAGGATTTATGCCTCAGATCCTCCTTAGACCTCCTCTTTCTCACCTTCAATCTATGACCTTCAGTTTTAGACGCCACTTTGACCTCAAAATGGCTCTTCTCAAAATGGCTGCCTGTGGTGAACTAGATATACCTGTCTGACTGCTCCTGTGGCTCCTCCCACAGACCCCTGTATAAAGGCGACTGTGGGCTGCTGCTCTCCCTCATTTTTCCCAGGATGTAGTGGTGTTTATTCTTCCAGTCAATAAAAGCCGATATCTCGTTTCCTAAGTCTCAGCGTGAGTTATTGATGGTGCATCACTGCCCCAAATGATTATTCAGATGAAGTCTCCAATAAAGTCTCAAAAAGTAGAGGCCTGAAATCTCGACTGATTATTATTCTTCTCCATAGATGTTGCCTGACCTGCTGAGTTCCTCCAACATTTTGTGTGTCTTGTTCTGATGGAGATTTCCTCCCCTTTTATATTCTGAATCTTGCATACTATGCCTGACAATAAAAAATATCAGTGAATTATACCTTCCCCAGACTTCATAACATTCTTTCTCAATCCGCTCACTAGGCCTTTCGGTAGGAAAGTAATAACTCTCAGTGGATCTGTAGGCAGGTGTTTTAGCTGGAAAAACTTCACAATAAACCAAGTGAGAACATCAGAAAGTAGAAGCAGATGTAAATCAGTCTGAACCTCCTGCCTGTCTCACCATTCCATATGACCTTGGTTGATATGTGCCAGATCAACATTTTCCTCAGTTCCCGGATCTTTCAAAGATTCATCTACTTCCCTATACTTCCTGCAATAATCCAGCCTCCACAATCTCTGAGGAGAGTGAATTTTTGAGATTCAACACCCTGGGTGAGAGGGAACTCTTCAACATCTCAAATTAAAATGACTCTCCACCTCCCACCCCCCCCCCCCCCCCCCCCCACCCACCAATCTTCATTTTTTATTTTAGAGATACAGCATGGTAACAGGCTCTCCCATCCCAGAAAATCCATGTGACTAATTAACCTATGGACAGTGGTGCAATTGAACTAAGTTCATGGGTGCTGTAATAATGTTTCACTAACCACTCTGCCACCATGCCACACCTAGTCTCTGATCCCTATGGGAAATGCTGCTGATTAAGTTATTCAGTGGGTGTGAATATTACTGGCCTTGCTGACATCCTTTTACTATGTCCTCTCATTCACAATTCTCACATCTCGATATCTCAGCGTACACATGGCAATAAGAATTCATTGATAAATACAGCAATGAGAACAAAAAAGAAAAGGTCCCCATTGGTCAGGGTTGACCATGGCTGTTGCACCTTAGCTGTCTAGATATGCACACTAGGGCAGTGCAATATGGAGAGCAAGCTGTCGTACATGTAGCAAGCCCCCCCTCCCCGCCCCCCACCTCCACATCTCTGATCAACCCAAAGGAACGGCAGAGACCGATACATTTTGGCACCAGCAACGTTGCAGGAATTGAGCTCAACTTAAGACTATCTTAGGGACTCCAGCTCCAGATTTTTCCTCAGGGTTCACTCCTGAAGCCCTCCCCATGAGTGGGTATAGTTACAAATCAGTGGAGGTTTGAGATCAGAGTTTTCCTCCTCCTACATGAGCTGCCAAGCACAACTGATCAGCCCCATCTGCCCAAGGCGACTGGTTTTAAGGCTCTAGCAACCTGCCTTTGTCCCTTCTCCTGTCAGTAGAAACATTTCCACCGGGCTTAGTAGCTAAGTGAAACACCGTGGTTTCCTTGGCTGCGTAGGTCTGGGGAAAACAACCTCCAGCCCTGCCAAACTTGTGAGATTGAGGCATGCTCGATCCCACCCCAAACCCCAGTGTGTAATTCACTACCCTGTTACAGATTAGTTCCATGAAATCACAGACAGTACACTGAATACGATTAAAGGAATTATATTTATGAATCTTAACTAAAGGGTTAGTTAAGAATAGCAAAAAGAAAAGGGCCCATTCTAACTAAACGGTCAAACGTGCGCAAGTTGGAGCTCATCTTGAACTTCTCTATCACTTACACGCTGGGCCCTCGGTCAACGTAAAAGCACACACCACCTTCCAAACGTCACTTGCAATCCGTCTCGAACAAATGGGATCGTATGTTAAGACTGGTTCTTCCCAGCATCTTCTCTCTTCATCTCCTCTCAAACAAAAGCTCCAAGCTCAATCTTAGTGTCCCTCACCAGAGAAATCTCCCCTTAATCCGACCATCTGAGTTGGATGGCACACATTTCTCCTCATCTCTTATCTTCAACAACCCAAACTAGCATAAAAACAGAACAGAGTGCTCTTACAGAACTTACAGCCAAAATGAAATACATACAGCATAACAGCATGAACCAGGGCATTACATAAGTCACAAATGAAGGAACTGGACTTGGTTGTCAGAGGCTATTTGAGACTCTCTTCAATAGGCAGTGGGAGCATAGCCGCACTATACAGGCATCCGTTGGTCTTTGTGAGACCATGGATTTGCACCTTGGCAGGGTTGCATGGGAGACCGGCAGTTGCCCAGGCTGCAAGCCTTCCCCTCTCCATGCCACCGATGTTGTCCAAGGGAAGGACCCAAGCAGCTTGGCACCGGTGTCGTTGCAGAGCAATGTGTTGTTAAGTGCCTTGCTCAAGGACCCAACACGCTGCCTCAGCTGAGGCTCGAACCAGCGGCCTTCAGGTCACTAGACCGATGCCTTATCCTCTCGGCCACACACCAACACTATACCCCCACTACCACTCTGGCTATAACAACCTTAAGGAACCACAAAACAGAAGAATGGTGCTATAATAGTGTGCAGCCTGAAGTACTGCAAAGGGAAATGATAAAGTAATATAAAGGAGTAACTGAGAGAGGTAGAATTAAAAGTCTGAGAACATGGCATTTTCACTGGGAAGGGGTATGGCAGAGGTGATTGGTTCTGAAGTTGGCCAGCAGTGAGAAAGAATTTGTCCTTCAGTCTGGACATCTGGGATTTCAAGCTCCTGTATCTTCTCCTAAAAGGAAGAAGAGAGAATGGGAAAGGCCACCCTTGACAACTCTCTGAGCCTGTGTGCATGGGCAGCAGAATAATGTAAACAGGTAGCATGGTAGCCTAGCAATTAGAGTAATCCTTTACAGTGCCAGCAGTTGAGGTTTGTATCTTTTCCCCATGACCCCCTGCGTTTCACTAGGTGCTCCATTTTCTTCCCACATTCCAAAGATGTAAGGATTAATGAGGGCTAATAGATAATAAGTGCCACTGGAAACACAGTGACTCTTGTGGGCTGCTCCACTACATTCTCAGATGGTGCTGGTCATTGACACAAATGATGCTATTCTCTGTATGTTTTCAATTTTTGATGTAGGTGTGTCAAATAAAGCTAAAATTAAAAGAAATAAAGATCTTTAATCTTTCCTCAAGCAATGCACCATAAAACTGGTCTGGATGGAAGGCAGAGTTGAGCCTGTGATGGATTGGGGTGTGCTTACCATTCATTATAGCTTCAAACCATCCAGAGCAGTTGCTGGGATACAAATCGCCTTAATAGTTTTAAGGGAATTTCAAGTAGAAGTTCAAGGGAATCAGTGTAGACAAAAATATTCTCAGTTGTCTAAGTACAGGTGCTAATGTATTTTCTTGATCACTGCATTTAGTGTGGAGGCACTAGGAGAAGTGGCTGGTGGTATGGATACTTTGGAACTTGAAGCTGCCGGCCATCTCTACAGCAGCTCCACTGATAGAGTTAGGGTGATGTTTCCCCACCCCATTTCCTTAGGTCAATGACCAGCTTACATTAAGGGCTCAGTCACTGTCCCTGGAAGACAAGTTTGATTGCTTTCATCCACATTTGACCCAGTGTGAGATGTGGAACTGCTATGTGCTTGTTCTTACAGAAACATGGCTCCAAGACAACATCCCATGCACCACCAAGCTTCAGGCCATGATGCTCAGGGACTTGCAGATATTAATTTGTGACCTTATGTGCTATCGTGACTATATCAGAATCAGGTCTGATATCGCCAGCATATGTTGTGAAATCTGCTAACTTTGCAGCAGCCGTACAATGCAATGCATAATAAATATAGAGAAAGATAAATGAATTACACTATGTATAAATATGTATATTAAATAGTTAAATTAAAAATAATAGTGCAAATACAGAAATAACAAAAAATGAGAGGTAGTGTTCATTAATGTCCATTCAGAAGTCGGATGGCAGAGGGGAAGAAGCTGTTCCTGCATCGCTGAGTATGAGCCTTTAGGCTTCTGTATCTCCTACCTGTTGATAATAATGAGGAAGAGGGTATGTCTTGGGTGATGGGAGTCACTAATAATGGACGCCGTCTTCCTAAGGCACCGCTCCTTGAAGATATCTTAGATACTACGGAGACTGATACACAAGGTACAGCTGATTAATTTTATAGCTTTCTGTAGCTCCTTTCAGTCTCATGCAGTAGCCTAAGTGACCCCCCCGCCCCCACCAGATAGTGAAGCATCCTCTCAGAATGCTCTCCACAGTCTATCTGTAGAAGTTTTCAAGTTTTTTTAGGTGACAAGCCAAGTCTCCTCAAACTCCTGATAAGATATAGCCACTGTCTTGCCTTCTTTACAGCTGCATCAATATGTTAGGACAGGTTACTTCCTCAGAGATATTGACACTCAGGAACTTGAAATTGCTCACTCTCTCCACTTCTGATCCCTCTATAAGGAATGGTTCGTGTTCCCTCATCTTGCCCTTTCTGACATCCACAATCAGCTCTTTGGTCTTACTAACACTGAGTGCAAGATTGTTGCTGCAACACCACTCAACTAGCTGGTATATACACTCTCTCATCTGAGATTCTGCCAACAATGGTTGTATCATCAGCAAATTTATAGCTAGCATTTGAGCTGTATGTGCTGTGTGTGACTATATGTACTGAGTTTTGCACCTGGGCCCAGAGGAACAGTTTCATTTGGCTGTATGCATGTGTATGCTTGAATGACGATTAAACTTGAACTTATAAAACTTAAATTGGGCTCATCTGCAGCATTGCAACAGTCAATTATAGGAAGGATGTGGAGGTTATGGAGAGGGCTTACCAGGATGCTGCCTGGATTAAAGGACATGAGCTTAGCGGAAACTTGATGACACAAGACCCAAGATGCCTTTCCTGTACTCTGTCTCATCATTGTTGTTGATCTGACAGTGGCGTCATCAGCAAACTCAAAGATTGGGTTGGCCCTGTATCTGCAGTAACACATACAAAATGCTGGAGGAACTCAGCAAGTCAGGGAGCATCTATCTATCTATCTATCTATCTATCTATCTATCTATCTATCTATCTATCTATCTATCTATCTATCTATCTATTTATTTAGTTGTTTATTTGTTTGTTTGTTTTTTCACTTGTGTATTTATTGAGAAGCAACACAGAACAAGCCCTTCCAAGCATTCTAGCTACATTACCCAGCAACCCCCAATTTCATCCTAGCCTAATCACAGGACAATTTACAGTGACCAATTAACTTTTAGACTGTGGGAGGAAACTGGGACACCCAGAAGAAACTCATGTGGTCACAGGAAGAACGTACAAATGCCTTACAGAAAGCGGCGGGAGTTGAACCCAGGTTGCTGGGTACTGTAGAGCGTTATGCTAAACACTACACCATTGTGCTGTAACACAGCTGAGGAATAAACAATCAATGTTTTGGGCTGAGTCTCTTCATCAGGACAGCTTATTCCACTCCGCAGGTGCTGTCTGTCATGCTGGGTTTCTCTAGCATTTTGTGCATGTTGCTTTGGATCTCCAGCCTCTGCAGATTTTCTCATGTTTGTGACTACTGTACTTATCTCTGATCACTGCCTCAGTTACCTCAGCTATCTCCACTGCTAGTTCATCTTCCCACTTGTCTGCTCCTTAATCTTAATGCTGACTCTAAAAAACATCATTCCCATGTATGGGATCAATGGGATTTGCAATTGCAAGTAGTGAAAGGACAGAACTGCTGCTTGTTCTGGGAATCCCCATTTGTGTTGACGGCACTGAGGGAGCTGATCAGCTGCGCAATGATGTATGATAGCACAGTAGTTAAGCTGCAGGGCCACACACACAAAATGCTGGAGGAACTCAACAGGCCAGGCAGCATCTGTGGAAAAGAGTACAGTCGAAGTTTTGGGCCAAGACCCTTCACTTCATCTGGACTAGAAAAGTAAGATGAGGAGCCAGAGTAAGAAGGTCGGGGGAGGGGGAGGAAGAAACACAAGGTGATAGGTGAATTGGGAGGGGCAGAGGGAGACGGGTGAAATAAAGAGCTGGGAAGTTGATTGGGGAAAGAAATACAGGGCTGGAGAAAGGGGAACCTGATAGGAGAGGACAGAAGGCCATGGAAGAAAGAAAAAGGGGAGGAGTACCAGAGGGAGCTCTTGGGTAGGCAAGGAGATAAGGTGAGAGAGGAAAAAGGGGATGGGAAGAGGTGAGGGAGAGGAAGGGTCATGACTGGAAGTTCAGGAAACCGATGCTCATGCCATTAGGTTGGAGGCTACCCGGACGGAATATAAGGTGTTGCTCCTTCAACCAGAGTGTGGTCTCATCGTAGCAGTAGAGGAGGCCATGGACTGACATGTTGGAATGGGAATGGGAAGTGGCATTAGAATGGGTGTGCTCCTCCAACCTGGGTGTGGCCTCATCACAACCGTGGAGGAGACCATGTTACAAGGCAAGCTATCAGAAATTCAGACTATCGATGAGGATGCCCTCTCTGTACACCCATGTCTGTGTCACCACCCACAGCTCCTCTCTACTAATAAAATTTGCTGATGATACTACACTGATTGGCCTGATCTCAAATAAAAATGAGGCAGCCTACAGAGAAGAAGTCATCGCCCTGACACAGTGGTGTCGAGAGAACAACTTCTCCCTCAATGTCAGAAGAACAAAGGAGCTGGTTGCGGTCTGCAAGAGGAATGGAGACAGGCTCAACTCTATTGACATCAATGGATCTGGGGCTGAGCGGGTGAACAGCTTTTAGTTCCTCAGCATACACAACACCAAGAATCTCACGTAGTCTGTACATACTGGCTGTGTGGTGAAAAAAGCACAACAGTACCTCTTTCACCTCAGACGGTTGAAGAAGTTTGGTTTGGACCCCCAAATCCTAAGGACTTTCTGCAATTGAGAGCATCCTGAATGGCTGCATCACTGCCTGGTATGGGAACTGCACTTCCCTCAATCGCAAGACTCTGTAGAGAGTGGTGTGGACAGCCCAGCGCATCTGTAGATATGAACTTCTCACTATTCAGGACATTTACAAAGACAGGTGTGTAGAAAGGGACCAAAGGGTCATTGGAGACCTGAGTCACCCCAACCACAAACTGTTCCAATTGCTACCATCTGGGAAACCATACCACAGCATAAAAGCCAGGACCAACAGGCTCCGGGACAGCTTCTTCCACCAGACCATTAGTCTGATTAATTCACACTGATACAATTGTATATCTATGCTATATTGTCTGTTCTGTTGTGCATGTTATTTATTACAAATTGCTATAAATTGCACATTGCACATTGCACATTTAGCTGGCAAAGTAACGTAAAGATTTTTACTCCTCATGTATGTGAAGGATGTAAGAAATAAAGTCAATTCATTATTTATTCACACAAACACCTATGTCAGGATGCTGTTCATCGACTATAGCTCAGCTTTTAATATGATCATTCCCACCATCCTGATTGAGAAGTTGCAGAACCTGGGCCTCTGTACTTCCCTCTGCAATTGGATCCTTGACTTTCGAACTAGAAGACCACAATCTGTGCGGATTGGTGATAGCATCTCCTCCTCACTGACGATCAACACTGGCACACCTCGGGGGTGTGTGCTTAGCCCACTGCTCTATTCTCTATATACACATGGCTGTGTGGCTAGGCATAGCTCAAATACCATCTATAAATTTGCTGACGATACAGCCATTGTTGGTAGAATCTCAGGTGGTGACGAGAGAGTGTACAGGAGTGAGATATGCCAATTAGAGGAGTGGTGCCACAGCAACAACCTGGCACTCAATGTCAGTAAGATGAAAGAGCTGATTGTGGACTTCAGGAAGGGTATGACGAAGGAACACATACCAATCCTCATAGAGGGATCAGAAGTGGAGAGAGTGAGCAGCTTTAAGTTCCTGGGTGTCAAGATCTCTGAGGATCTAACCTGGTCCCAACATATTGATGTAGTTATAAAGAAGGCAAGACAGTGGCTATACTTTTATTAAGAGTTTGAAGAGATTTGGCATGTCAATAAATACAATCAATGGAGAGCATTCTGACAGGCTGCATCACTGTCTGGTGGGGTGGTGGTCTACTGCACAGGACTGAAAGAAGCTGCAGAAGGTTGTAAACCTAGTCAGCTCCATCTTGGGTACTAGCCTACAAAGTACCCAGGACATCTTTAGGGAGTGGTGTCTCAGAAGACATCGTCCATTATTAAAGCCCTCCAGCACCCAGGGCATGCCCTTTTCTCACTGTTACCATCAGGTAGGAGGTACAGAAGCCTGAAGTCATACACTCAGCGATTCAGGAACAGCTTGTTCCTCTCTGCCATCTGATTCCTCAATGGACATTGAATCTTTGGACACTGCCTCAATTTTTTTTAAATATACAGTATCTCTGTTTTTGCACTTTTTAAAAATCTAATCAATATACATAATTGATTTACTTGTTTATCTATGATCATTATTATTTTTATTATTATTTATTGTCTCTGCTAGATTATGTCTTGCATGGAACTGCTGCTGCTAAGTTAACAAATTTCACATCACATGCCGGTGATAATAAACCTGATTCTGATTCAATTTTGATCCCAGGGACATGCACTCATGGTCACTTTTTTAGGTACATCCTTTTCCTAGAGCACTGTGCAAAAGTCTTGGGCACCTTACACACACACACACACACACACACACACACACACACACACACACACACACACACACATCCTTCATTAAAAATAGGCCCTTCAGCCCATCTAGTCCATGCCAAAACCATTTAACCAGCCTCCTCCCATCATCCTGCACCAGGACCATAGCCCTCCATACCCCTACCATCCATGTACCTACCCAAACTTTGCTTAAGCATTGAAATCGCATGCACCCCTTGTGCTGGCAGTTTGGTCCATGAGTGAAGAAGTTTCCCCTCATGTTCCTGTTAAATTTTTCACTCTTAACCCAAGAGCTCTGGTTGTAGTCTCACCCAACCGCTTGCATTTACCCTATCTATACCACCCATAATTTTGTATTCCTCTTTCGAATCTCCACTCAATCTCCAACATTCTAAAGAATACCATGCGAAACTATTTAATTTTTCCTTATAACTCAAGCCCTCCAGGCCCAGCAATATCTTTGTAAATTTTCTCTGTATCTTATCAACATTATTTACATCTTTCCTGTAGGTAGGTGACCAGGACTACACACAATACTCCAAATTAGGTCTCACCAACATCTTATGTAACTTCAGCATAACATCCCAACACCTGTACTCAGTACATTGATTTATGAACTTATGAAGTATTATTTGGTAACTGGAAATACATAATATACTGTGCAGAAGTCTTGGGCACCCTAGCTGGATATATGTGCCTAAGACTTTTGCACAGGTCTGTAATAAAATGACCACTGAATATACTACATGCTGCATTGGTAAACGGGCAGCAGAATCAAAGAAAACCTCCCACCGTGGACGTTCGCTCTTCTGCCTGATCACATCAGGCAGAAGATAAAAAAGCTTGAGAACTTATGCCACCAGGTTTAAGGATAGCTTCTATCGCGCTGTTATCAGACTATTGAACAATGTCCTAGTATGGTAAGATGGATTCTTGACCAGGCAATCTACCTTGTCTTGGCTTTGCATCGTATCGTCTACTTGTACTGCACTTTCTCTGTAACTGTAACACTTTATTCTGCATTTGGTTATTATTTTCCCTTATACTCCCTCAACGCACTTTAGTTATGAATTGGCCACAAGTTTTTTCACTTCCCTTCAGTATATGGGGTAATAATAAACAAATTTACCATCTACATAAAAATGTAGCAAATTTATCCCGTACTCTGTGGTGACCACCTCTATCTCTATCCTCTCCTGACCACTTATCAACATATCAAGTGATTGAAAAATGAATCACTTTTGGTCAGTACAGTATTTCTTTAAAAGTATTAATCACTGCTTAGATGACATTGAACAGACTACAGATGATTAAAGTTGTGCTGTTGTTATATTTGTACATTGGTTTATGTCAATTTTGAAAATAGAATATTCTCATACTGGTATTTGTGAGGTCAAGGCTAAAGAGGGACCTGGACGGTCTCCTTTAAAACTACTTTATCATAGGTGCAGTAAGGAGGTTCAAAATAGACAAATGCAGGAGATGGTCTATTTACTTTATCAAGTCACCATAGCAAGCATCCTCTCTGGATGTACCACCGCTTGGTAAGGCAATTGCTCTGCATAAGAAGCTGCAGATAGTTGTGGGCACAGCTCAGCACATCACAGAAACCAGCCTCCTCTCAATGGACTCTGTCTATTCTTCTCACTGCCTCAATAAAGCAGCCAGCTAATACAAAGACTCACGCACCCTGGGAAGGGAGAGATCCCCCATGCACAAGAGCCCAGGAAGCCTCCAGGCACTCTCCCAAGAGTCATTAAATGAGGTGACTACGGGGAGCGTGTTAGAGACATCAGGCCTAGGCAAAACCCCAAGGACCTGTGCACAGCGCCAGAGAAAAGTGACTGGCACCAGATATGTGTTCATTAGCAAATTCTGTCTACTAACACTGCAACACACACACACACACACACACACACACACACACACACACACACACACACACACACACACACACACACACACACACACACACACACACACACACACACACACACACACACACACACACACACATGAACCAACATGTAGCATCAAAAATTTACCAAGGGTAAAAGGTGATCTTTTACCAACTGGTTGTTTGTCAGTCTTTGTGTGTAGTTTTCATTAATTCTTTGTTCTACTGTGAATACCTGCAAGAAAATGAATCTCAAGACAGTGTATGGTAATATATATGTTATTTGATAAGTCTAATTTGAACTTTGAACTTTTTGAGAGGGTGAGGTTAAAGGATAACTGGCAGATAGGAGGAGGTGGAGTTTGGTGACAGAGATCTGTGGATAATAGATGGAGGCAAAAAGAATGGACAGTGAAGGCAGGAGAGGGGAGTGAAGGGGAGAGAGGGAATAAAGGTGGAGACGGCTGCCACAGTGGAAGATGCAGGAATACGAAGAGTGACCACAGCTGGACTCCGATAGGTAAGGGGGTTATGATAGGAGCCATTAAGGCAGAAGTGAAGCGCAGATGTAACCAGCACCAGATGGGGAAAGGAGAGGGGGTAGGGGGAATGCGAGAGCCAATATGTGAATTGTGGTGGTGGATGTAACCGAGAAGGGGAGGGGCTTGGAGGCAGCAAGTGAGAAAAAGACAAAAGTAGGAGTGGGATGCTAGAGGAGGACTGGAAAGAAAGGGAGTGTAGAGAGGCGCTGAAAGTTAGTGTTACTTGACATTGGAAAATACAGTCTTCCTACCATTGGTATCTCTTCTGTCTCCTCTTCAAATTCTCCACATCCTTCCTGTAATGGGTTGACGAGAACTGTAAACAATACTCCTTGGGTCCCACACCATCGGGTTCAGGAACCGTTATGACTCTACAACCCTCAGGCTCCTGAACCATTGTGGATAACTTCACTCACCTCAATACTGAACTGACTCTGTAACCTAAAGACTCAATTTCAAAGACTCTACAACTCATCTTTTCAGTATTATTTATTTATTTTTATTTACACAAATTGTCCTTTTTTGCACACTGGTTGTTTATCAGTCTCTGTTCGTATACAGTTTTTCATAAATTCCATTGTATTTCATTATTTTCCTGTAAATACCTGCAAGAAAATGTATCTTAAGGTAGTATATGGTTATGAAGTTCCTTTATGTTGTTAAAGCCATGGGTGTTAGGGGGGATAAGCTCCCACCACCTATTAAATGCTCCCAGTGGTGTGTGTTTCAAATAGCCTCTAATAACTAAATCCAGCTCCTGGCCTTTAAATGTGGCTTATCTACTAAGCCTGACGGAATCATTTCTACTGACAGGAGAAGGGCCAAAGGTGCATTACTGGTGCCTTAAAACCTCTTCCTTCAACCAGATGAGGCTCGTTGGTAATGGTTGGTAGCTCATTTAGAAGAAGGAAGACTGATTTCAAACCTCTGCTGCCCTGCAGGTGTACCCACTCATGGGGAAAGCTTCAGGAATAAACCTGGAGAAAAACCCAGAGCTGGAGTCCCTAAGGCAGTCATACATTGAGTTCAGCACTGACTGGCAACTCCTGCGATACCGCTGGTGCCAAACCGTGCCAGTCTCTGCCGTTCCTCTGGAGAGGGGAGCCTGCTACATGAGCAGCAGTTTGCTCTCCATATCATACTGCCAATGTTTGCATATCACATGGACAGCTAGGACGCAACACCCATGGTCGACACAACCAATGGAGGGCCTCCTAAGGTGACCCATCTGTACTTTGATACTAAATATACTTTGTCTTTGAAAAATTTAGCCTAAGCAGAGATTTATTCAGCTGTAACATGACTTCCCAACTTTTATTCTCAATACCTCAATCAATGAAGGAAGTATACCACATACCTTCTTCAGCACCCTCTCATCAGGGAGGAGATATAGGAGCCTCAAGGCCCACACTCAATGTTTTAGGAACAACTCCTTTGCCTCTGCCATCTGATTTTTGAACCGTCCTCAAGCACATGAATACGACCTCATTATTCGTCCTTTACATTATTTATTTATTTTTGTAACTGACAGTAATTTTATGTCTTGCACTGTACCGCTGCATCAAAACAACAAATTGCATTACAAATAACTAACTTGATTCTGATTCTTCTCACCTATCAGATTCCTTCTTCTTCAGCACTTTACCTTTTCCACCTTATCACGTCGTAGCTTCTTTCTCCAACTCACTCCCTGTCCTCCCACCTTCCCCCTTACCTGACTTCAACTCCCCCCACCTTTTTACTCTGGTTTCTTCCCCGTTCCTTTCCAGTCCTGAGAAAGGGTCTCGTCCCAAAATGCTGACTGTTTATTCCCTTCCAAAGATGCTGCCTGACCAGTTGAGATTCTCCAGCATTTTGTGTGTACTACTCTGGACATCCAGTATCTGCAAGCTCTCTTGTGTTTATGTTTTCGATTCTGATTCAGATTTACTGAGTATTTTCCTCTTGCATTGGACATCCCAGAGTGCAGCACCTCACACATGTCTGGATGAAACTCGGATTAAACTTTGGGAAGTCTTACAGCAGTGGTTTCAGACTCTTTGAAAGGTGTGAGCATGACTTCAGTCAGCTCCTGCCATTCAGCTGATGCTGAGGGCTAATAAAACCTCTCCTTGTAAATGTGCTTGTGGTGAACTACATATACCTGTCTGGACACGCCCCCTGCTGACTGCTCCTGTGGCTCCTCCCACAGACCCCTGTATAAAGGTGATGGAGGTCTGAGCCCGGCCTCTCAGTCTCCAGGATGTAGTATGGTGGTCACTCACTGCTTGTTCCTTCTTCCAGTCAATAAAAGCCGATACCTCGCTTTTACGTCTCAGAGTGAGTTATTGATGGTGCATCAGTGCTCTAGTGCTCAAAGATCTGAACTTCGCACTAACTACAGCGGTTATTTCATGGGATGCAGGTGTCAGATCTGGCTGCAAGTTGCACCAGGTTACACTGGCCTGGATTCCTCATGCACAGTGATTTAGGATGATGCTGCACAATTTCCAGCCACAGTCATCCTCAGAGTCCATATTTTGTATTCCACTGTTCAAACTGTTCTACTTTAATTACTGAAAAGTCTGGGTTAAATTACACAAGACAACATTTTTTTTCAAAAGTGTTGCTTCCTCAAATTTTGTTTTTGTTTATGATAGACCACTTGAAGCCGAGGCCAAATATCCTTTCAGACTACTTCTATCACGTAGGAATTTGTTTTCATCTCTCTGGGTTGTGCTCTTATTTAAGTTTAGTGGTGTGTACTTCTTATCAGAGTTGTGTATGCTTGTGTGGAGTGCTGAATCCTGTTTTTGTTGTTGAAAATATATTATTAGAAGTCTTATCTGACTTGTGTAGATTTTTAATGTCCATTATTCCTCTTCCTCCTTCTGTCCTAGATAGCCTCAATTTAAATGCATTTAAATGTACATAACGTTTTCTGAAATTAGTCATTTCAGTTCTTATTTTTCTTTGTTAATTTTCCAGATCAGTTTCGGACCAAGATATTATGTCAAAAGAATGCATTGATATAGGTATAGTGAAAGTGTTTATTGCCTTTGCTATATTTTGACTGTTGAGCTCTGTTTGACAGATTTTCTTAAGCTTCAAAGTCAATTCTGTTGTAAAATTTTCCTTTATCACACTGATCTATTTTCTTTCCATGTTGATATCCTTGATACTTATAAGTTTCATATTCATCCATCAGTTAGATTGTATCCTGCTGCTCTGTTTTGTATTCCATTAGCTCAATTGCACCTTCCTTTATGTTTAATGTTCTGCATTTATCCAATCCAAAGTTTATGTTTATATCTTTCGAAAATAGTTCCTCTATTTGAATTAATAACAAGGGGTGATTGATAAGTTTGTGGTCTAAGGTAGAAGGAGTCAATTTTAGAATACCTAGCACATTTATTTTTTAACGTAGTCCCCTCCTACATTTACACACTTAGTCCAGTGGTTATAGAGCATACCGATCTTGGACCTCCAGAAAGTGTCCACAGCAGGGGTGATTGATAAGTTTGTGGCCTAAGGTAGAAGGAGATGAGTTATTAACTTCAAACTTTCTGCATAATCACTCAAAGAGTTGACCTGCATGTGCATGAAACAAGAGCTGTATAACTAAACTCCTTCTACTTTAGGCCACAAACTTATCAATCACCCATCTGTGGACACTTTCTGGAGGTCCAAGATCCGTATGCTCCACGACCGCTGGACTAAGTGTGTAAATGTAGGAGGGGGACTATGTTGAAAAATAAATGTGCTACGTTTTCTAAAATTGACTCCTTCTACCTTAGGCCACGAACTTGTCAATTACCCCTTGTACTTTAGCTTAACTGATGAAGGAGCGTATAATTTCAAATCATCCATATATAAAAGGTAGTAATTTCATTGTTTCTGATTTGATACCCAATTATCATTTGATTCAGTAAATTAGAGAGCAGGTTTAAAGCTAGACAGAACCATTGTGGACTTAGTCAATTTGGAAAATGCCACGGCTTATTTTGATAACGCTGCTTGTTCCTTTTTGGTTATAAATAGATAGACAGTGTGATTATAGTATGCTAATGATTCATCAGATGCTGCAGGAATTTCATAAGTATTGGGTGTATTTTATATATATTAAGAACTTCTATTAACTATGAGGGTGGGACAGAGTCAAACGACATTTGGTAACCAATATAGCAACGTGACAGATTTCTGCTTTTCTGCTGAGCTTGATTTAGAATTATGGAATCTATTATCAATTGTTCTTTACATCCTTTCATACCCTTACAGCATCCATTCCGCTCTTCTGTAAGCATATTGTGGTTATCTAAATGAGTGGTGATTAGTTGCGGGATGCATGATGTTATAATTTATTTACTTTTTGTAAACAAGTCATAGGATGATATTTTGATGGCTCCTTTGTGATTTCCCCTTTGGGTAAAAGATATGTTTTACCTTCTTTCAAAAATTCAGGCACTTTCTCAGGATTTTTAAGGAAATTGGTGATCTGCATTTATAGGTACAGATGAAGGCAAATAAAATTTTTATACCAATAATTATGAATATTATCACTTCCAGTACTTGTGGATATTTATATGACCTCTTTTAGCATTTCCATCATAACTTCAGGTATTTGCATTTCTTCAATTGTGTGTGTGCACTCTTCTTCCTCCCTAGTCCAGCTTGCTTCTTGCTTGTGCGTCACCCTGTTTGACCGGATGTTAGACCAAAAGTTGATTATCTCTGTGTTTGTTGCTAATTCTGTGCTGGGGTTGGTGATGTTATTATTATTATTTTTTTATTATTACTGTTATTATTTTGCTTTTTTGCATTTGCACAGTTTGTTGTGTTTTGCACATTGATTATTAGTCCGGTTAGGGATAGTCTTTCTTTAATTCCATTGTGCTTCTTGTATTTACTGTGAATGCCCACAAGAAAATGAGTCACAGGGTTGTATATGGTGGCATAGATATACATTGATAATAAATTTACTCGGAACTTTGAACTTTGATAAAAGCACAGACACACACACACAAACATGCAAACGGATGAAAGTACATACATTCACAAACACAAATGCAAGCATACACATACACACAGGCACCCTCACACACACACGCACAAACATTCATACAGGTGAACATACATACATGCACATGCAACGCACATACATACGTGTACGCAGCACATATAAAACATCATATCCACTGGCATAAACACATAATTGGTGTTGGAATTGGTTTATTATTGTCATTTGTCAAATTGTCACATCAAAGCTTACAAGCAGACAGCAGGAGAATGGAGTTGAGAGGGATGATGGAACAGTGGAGCAGATGGGCCGAATGGTCTAATTCTGATACTATGTCTTATGGTTTTATGGCCTTATATCTTATGATTTATGTAGCAAGATGCAGTGAAAAGCTTGTATTGCAAATTGTTTTACTGATCAAATCACTACGCAGAGCATCGAACTAGAGTAAGGCAAAATGAAGTGTAAAAGCTGCTGACAATGTGCAAAGCAAGTAAATGATAAAGAGCAGGATCATAACGAGATGGACCAGAATACTGAGATAGATATATATGAATGCATCTCTTTGTACACATTTACATATGCAGTCTCATAATCTGATGAAATGTCTTTCCCCAAGATATCGACTGTTTATTCCCTGACCTGCTGAGTTCCTATAGTATTTTGTGTGTTTTGCTCTGGATATCCAGTATGTTTATGAAGCAGATTATTATGTTATGCATATGTAACACCCAAACACACACACAAATACATGCACAGCAGAGAACTATCAAAAGTAATTGTTTATGAAACAGGATTAAGCACATAGATACCAGAAAGCCATATGTGACTTTTCACAATACCTCCCATGCAGGTTGGAATCTGTTTTGCTTCTTAATTGAAAACTTCTTTTTCTTCCCAGAGAGCATCTATTTTTATGGCAGTAATATTTTTATGGATTCAAGTGGAATAGAGACAGGAAATTAGCTAAGCCTTGTTTACCAAGTCAGCTCTTTAGACACGCTCAAAGTAAAATCCAATACAGAGAATCGAAGGCAGGTGCACATTCCAGCGAGTCAGCTTGTGTGCCAGGCCAGGGCGGAGAGGACCGAGAACAGCCAAGACAACACGCGAGAGACTCTTGAGTTTTCTTCCTAGATATTTTTCGACAAAGCAATCACAGATTTCACAAACCTCACAGATTCCGAGATCCCTTTCCCACTGCTGAAGCAGAGCAGCTCAGTGGTTAGCAACTGTGTTGCAGGCTCCAGAGACACGGGCTCAGTCCCAGGCTGAGCAGAAACAGTAAGAACATTTACGAGGCAGATTGACTTGGGTACTCAGAGAGTTGTGTAAGTGTCGAACTAGCTGCCAGCAGAAGTGGTAGATGCGGGTTCAATTGTAACATTTAAAAGATCAGGGTAGGTACCTACATGGGAGGGGTATGGAGAGTGCAGGCAGATGGGACTAGGTAGAAGACCAAGACAGCACAGACTAGATGGGCCAAAGGGTCTGGTTCTGTGCTATAGTGCTCAATGACGCTATTTGGCTTCAGCTGCTTTCTGTAGCTGATATTTTCATAGGTCTACCAGTCTCTGGAAGAAAGAAATTTTTGTTCCACCTAATCCTCAATGGCTCACCATTTCAAAGTTCAAAGTAAACTTATTACCAAAGTGTGTATATGTCACTACCTGGGTTAGGCGAGAAGAAAGGGGGATAGTGAATGAGGGTGAGATTCCCAGAGGTTTGTTGCCTCTTGGGTGACAGGGTCAGGGACATGTTGAATCGAGTCAACAGGATTCTTAAGTGAGAGGGTGAGCAGCCAGAGGTTGTGGTCCTTGCAAGTACCAACGACATAGGTAGGAAGAGTGACGAGTTTCTACAAAGTGAGTTTAGGCAGTTAGGTGCTAAGTTAAAGGACAGGAGCTCCAGGGTTGTGATCTCAGGATTGCTACCCATGCCACATCCCAGTGAGGCCAGAAATAGGAAGATCATACAGTTTAACACATGGCTAAGGAATTGATGCAGAAGGGAGGGTTTCAGATTTTTGGATCATTGGGTTCTCCTCCAGGAAAGACGGAAACTGTACAGAAAAAATAGCTTGCATCTGAACTGGAAGGGGACTGATAATCTAGTGAGATGGTGTGCTAGTACGACACAGGAGTGGTGGGGGTGGGGTGGTTTAAACTAGAGTTGCAGGGGGATGAGAACCAGAGCGCCAGAACGGATATGGAGTGGTTTTGGAGAAAGATGTTGTTATGCCTATGTACCAGGTCAGAAATAAAAACTTGGAGCATTGTGGGGCTAATGATGTGAGCCACATATATTTCAATGGAAGGAATATTGCAGGAAAGGCAGATGAGCTTAGGACATAGATCAGCATGAGGAATTTTGACATTCTAGCCATTAGTGTGACCTGCTTTCAGGAGTGGCAGGACTGACAGCTCAGTATTCCAGAGTTCCATTGTTTTAGACATGATAGAGCAGGAGGGGTTAAATGCCACAGCAGTGCTCAGTCAGGTCAGACTGGAGGGCCTTGTAGGTAGAACTGAGGTATAAAAAGGTATTACTATGTAACTGGGTTTATATTATAGATGACTCAACAGTCTATGGGATTTAGAGGAAAACGGTTGCAGAGAGATCACAAACTATTGCAGATGATTTTAACTTCCACATAATAACCAGGTCTCCCATACTGTAAAAGGGCTGGGTGGGAAAGAGTTTATCAAACCTGTGTTTAGAAAAGTTTCCTTAATCTGTACATTGAAGTCCCAACTAGGGAGAGTTTGATACTAGATCTCCTATTAGGGAATGAGACGGGGCAGGTGACAGAAGTTTGTGTAGGGGAACACTTTGCATCTAGTGATCATAGTTTCAAGGTAATTATAGAAAAAGATAGATCTGGTGCTTGCATTAAGATTCTAAATTGGAGAAAGGCCAATTTTGATGGTATCAGAAAGGATCTGGCAAGTGTAAATTGGGATAGGATGTTTTCTAGCAAAGCTGTACTTAGTGGGAGGCCTTCAAAAGTGAAATTTTGAGAATGCAGAGTTTGCATGTTCCTGTCAGAATAAAAGGAAAGGATTACAGGTTAGGGAACCTTGGTTTTTGAGAGATATTGTTAGTACCTCAAGTTGAACTTTGTCTTTTTGTGTATTTTCCCCCAGCCGTCAGTCTGTGGTTTTGTATTGCCATGTGCTGTTGTTTGTTTTCATACCCCACGTGCTCCTGTCCCCACTCCTGCTCTACTCCGGCCCCTGTATTACTGAGTACTCTGCCTCACACCTGCTTCTCATTATTACCTGTTTTGCTGCCACTTCTGTCTCATAGTGCTCCACCTATCATCTGCCTCTCTGTTTATTGCTCAGTGTAGTTCAGTCCTGTGTTTTCACCATCTTGTTGCCAGATTAAGCCAATGAGTTTTTCTGAGCCTTTCCAGCATTTGTATCTAAACTCTGTCTGTCTGAATATTGACTCTGCCTGTTTCTCGGCTTTGGATTTCTCTGGAGTTTTTGATCTCTGCCTGAACTTTGACGCCAACTTTGTTGCCCCTCTGGATTTGCTTCTCAGTAAGCATCACAGTGTGCACAATACTTGGTCTGCAATTGGGTCCCTGCTTCAGCGCCCTGACAGATATTGAGGCCATGGTTTTTTAAAAAAGAATAAGAAATGCATGAAACACTTAAGGAAATCAGATGGACTGAGGTTGCACCAGCAGACAAGATGAAGGAGAATCCCAAGCATTTCTACAAATATATTAAGAACAAAAGGATAGCAAGAGACAAAATTAGTCCTCTGGAAGATCAGAGTGGTAATCTCTACATGGATCTGAAAGAGATGGGGTGGCCTTTAATAGATTTTTTGCATCTGTATTAACCTGAGAGACTGAGACAGAGTCCGCAGAAGTGAGGCAAAGCAGCAGTGAGTGCACGGGCATAGACTATGTACAGATTACATAGGAGGAGATGCTTGATGTCTTGAAGACAATTAGGGTGGATAAATCCCTGGTGCCTAACAATGTGTTCTATCTGACCCTGTAGGAGGCTAGTGTCGAAATTGCCCGGGCCCTAGCAGAGATATTTTACACTTCCTTAGCCACGGGTGAGCTGCCAGAGGATGGAGGATAGCCAATCTTTCCATTGTTTAAGAAAGGCTCTAAGAATAAGCCAGGAAATTAAAGACCAGTGAACTTGTCACCAGTAGTGAGAAAGTTATTAGAAGGTATTCTAAGGGACCAGATATATACGTATTTGGAGAGACCGAGACTGATCAGGGATAAACGTGGCTTTGTGTGGGGTAAGTCATATCTAACCAATCTTATACAGTTTTCTGAGGAAGTTAACAGTAAAGTTACAAGGCAGTAGATATTCTCTACATAGGCCTTTGATAAGGTCCCACATGGAAGGAAGGTCAAGAAGGTATAGTCGCTTGGCATTCAAGATGAGGTAGTAAATTGCATTAGACATCGGCTTTTATGGGAGAAGCCAGAGGGTGGTTATAAGTGCTGCCTCTCTGACAGGAGTCCTGTGACTAATTATAAGACCATAACACATAGAAGCAGAATTGGGCCATTCAGCCTATCAAGTCTGCTCCATCATTCCATCATGGCTGATTTCCCTTTACAGTAACCAAGCTAACATTGACTTATTTTATCATTAGTCTCCAAGTACCCCAAGTAATAGACCCCAACACTTTCCCAACCACTGGCCTATTATTTCCTTTCTTTTACCTTCCTCCCTTCTTAAAGAGTGGTGTGACATTTGCAATTTTCCAGTGCTCCGGGACCATGCCAGAATCAAATGATTCTTGAAAGGTCATGACCAATGCATCCATTATCTCTTCAGCAACCTCTCTCAGGACTCAGGAATGTAGTTCTTCTAGTCCAGGTGACTTATCCACCTTAAAACCTTTGAATTTGCCTGGCACATTTTTCTTTATAATAGCAATGGCACTCAGTCCTACTCCCTGACACTCACAGACCTCTGGCACACTGCAGGTACACACAGTGAAGACTGATGTAATGTACGCATTAAGTTCATCTGCCATTTCTTTGTCCCCTATTTCTACCTCAGGGATTGGTGTTGGGTCCATTGTTGCTTGTCATCTATATCAATGATCTGAATGATAATGTGGTAAATTGGATCAGCAAACTTGCAGATGACACCAACAATGGGGGTGCAGTGGACAGCAAGGAAGACCTTCAAAGCTCAGTGAGGAAACTGGACCAGTTGGGAAAATGGGCTGAAAAGTGGCACATAGAATTTAATGCAGACAAGTGTGAGGTATTGCACTTTGGGTGGACTATCTAGGGTAGGTATTATACCTACCCTGGTCGGGCTCTGAGGTGTGCAGTAGCACGGAGGGATCTGAGAATAACTCATGACGTCTGTAACTCACAGGTAGATAGGATTGTGCACATTGACCTTCATAAATCAATGTAATGAGTACAAGAGTTAGAATGTTATGTTGAAATTGTATAAGACATTGGCGAGGCCTAATTTGGAGTAATTTTGTACAGTTTTGGTCACATACCTACAGGAAAGATGTAATTAAGATTGAAAGAGTACAGAGAAAATTTGCAAGGATGTTTCTGGGTCTTCAGGACCCGAGTTATAGGGAAAAGTAGTCAGGTTAGGGCTTTATTCCCTAGAACATTGAAGATCGAAGAGAGATTTGATAGATCTGATAAAGATTTATAAGGTATACAACATTATGAGGGGTATAGATAGGGTAAATGCAAGCAGGCTTTTTCCACTGAGGTTGTGTGAGACTAGAACTAGGGGTCATGGGTTAAAAGTGAAAGGTGATATGTTTAAGGGAACATGAGGAGGAACTTCCTCATTCAGAGGATGTCGAGAGTGTGGCACGAGCTGCCAGCACAAATGGTGGACGCTGGGCTGATTTCAACATTGAAGAGAAACTTGAATAGGTACATAACGACAGGGGTGGGGAAGGCTATGTTGTTCTATGGAACTAGTCAGATTAATGGTTTGTCATACACTAGATGGTCTGAAGGACCTATTTGTAGTGTTCTATGACTCTCTCCACAGTTGCTGCCTGGCCTGCTGAGTGTTTCCAGCATTTCCTATCTACAGTGTATTTCTAATTTCTCCTTTAAATGCTCATTTGTGTGGCCAAACTGCGGCAACTGAAGCTGCCTTCTGCACGACGCCTGGCAGTGTATTGCTGCTGTGTTAGACACTAAAAGACAGCCTTTTGGAGCTGTGATAAAGAAATGAAAGTAGCACAAACAGTTTTGGGACAGGATTTCAGGTCTTAGTACAGTCAACAAACTTGGAGATCACACAGAAGTCAGAATTAGATGACAGCAGATATCCCAAAGGGTTGAAGGGCTGTTGGAAATTCCAGAGTTAGGAGGGGATAAGGATTTATAGGGATGAGTAATTCCTCTGGAAGGATTGGGGCAACAACAAAAGAACATTGTCTTAACTTCAGAGCCAAGATGTTCAGCGGCAATGTCAGCTGAATCTTCTACACACAGAATCTGAACTATTTGTTTATCACACATACATCAAAACATACAGTGATAACAGCTAGCATAATCCAAGGCTGTGCTGGGGGCAGCCCACAAGTGTTGCCACACATTATGGTGCCAAGCCTAGTGAAATCTGTCGCATCCCTCCCAGGAGTCAAGGCATGATGTCCATGAACCCAGGACATATAACACTACCTTGTTAGATCTTATTTTACAACATTGAACATTGAAGAGTACAGCACAGGAACAGGCCCTTTGGCCCACAATGTTGTGTCAAACCAACTAAAAAGTAAATATGAAAGAAACTAATCCCTCCTACCTACACCATGTCCACATCCCTCCATCTTCCTGACATTCATTTGCCTCTATAAATGTTTCTTAAAAGCCTCTAATGTATTTGCCTCTACCACTCTACCAGAGAGTGCATTCCAAGCATCCACCACTCTCTGAGTAAAAAACTAACCCCTCATATCCCTTTTGAACCTACCCCCTCTCACTTTCAAGACATGCCCTCTAGTATCGGGCATTTCAACTCTGGGTAAAGATTCTCCCTGTCTATGCCTCCCATAATCTGATAAACCTCTATCAGATCTCCCTTCAGCCTCTGCCTCTCTAAAGTAAACAACCCAATTTATCCAGCCTCTCATGATAGCACATTCCGTCTAAACCAGGCAACATCCTGGTAAGCCTCTGTACTGTTCTATGTTCATGTAAGTTAATGATAATAAATCTGTTTCTGATTTTTATTCTGATTCTGATTCAGATACATAACAAAGTTGTTTCGGCCGATGTTACTGCACACTTGTGATTGTTGTGCCTGGATCGTTACGGGATTACTGAAATACAATCTGACCAAATAACCCAGTTGCAACTGGACCTTAACTCAATCATGCACCCCATTTGTTGGAACCACATGATCCATATTTACTACTAATTTTATCAGCACAGACCAATATAGTGACATCACAAACAGTAACAACTCCAATTTCCCATTTGTCTGATTTTATTTTAAGAAGAAAATTCAGAATTCAGATATTATCGCAAGCTCGGGCTCTTCCTCACATGGAATAGAATCTTTGACAATCTTGCTACAGTTCCACCCTGGTAAGATTAGTTCACAGTCTCGGCCTTCCCTTGCGAGCACCTTTTCATCTCAAGTTTGGCTGCTGTGTGCCCCTGTAGTCCCATTTGCAGTAATTTGATATTTTGGCAGGAAGTCTGCCAAAGAATATTTTAGGCTGAATGAGGAAATTCTTTGTAGACTTGTTTCTTTCAGGCATTTTTTACTCTTCTGACCAATTATACAGAATGCCCTTTTCATGCTGGGTGTGAATGGGATAATCTGGTATATCTGAAGACGTCTTTTCTAGTCCATGGTCAAAGACTATTTCTGATGGTTGACCATGACACACAAAATTACTTTGTTGCTCTTCTTTGGCTATGACCAAGGAACAAGATGTTTCAATTTCCTTATGCCATTCAAGGAGTCCATTCATCCCATCAATGCCATGCTAGTTCTCAGAACGCACCCATTCTCATTGCAGGGTCAGCAGTGAGCAACTTCAAGTCCAGATCATCAACATCTCAGAGGATCTATCCTGGACCCAACATATTGATGCAGCCATGAAGAAGGCTCACAGTGACTATATTTCATCAGGTGTTGAGGAGACTTAGTATGTCACTAAAGACTCCAGCAGATTTCTACAGTTGTATGGTCTGACTGGTTGCCTGATGTGGAAAAAGCTGCAGTGGGTTATAGACTCAACCAGCTCCATCATGGGCACTAATATCCCCACCATCAAGGACATCTTCAAAACGCAGTGTTTCAAAAAGGAACATCCATCATTAAGCACCCTCACCATCCCAGACATGCTCTCTTCTCATTGGTACTATCAGGAAAGAGGTGTAGGAACCTAAAGACCCACACTCAACGTTTTAGGAATGGCTTGTTCCTCTCTGCCAACAGATTTCTAAACAGTTCATGAACGCTACCTCATTATTTTTGTTTTGTGCTACTCATTTATTTATTTTTATTATAACTTAAAGTAATGTTTTCCTGTCTTACACTGTACCACAGCCACAAAATAACACATTTCACAACATATGTCATGAAATACATTAGCGGCATTTGAGAAACTCTTAGGTTGACAAATGGATGATAGAAAAATGGGGAGCTATAATACTGTACAAAAGTCTTAGACAGCCTAGATTTTTTATATGGCTTCAGAGGGTACGGCCTCCACAGAGACCTGATCTCAACATCAGTGAGGCTGTCTGGGATTACCTGGAGAGACAGAAGCAAGCAAGACAGCCAAAGTCTACAGAAGAACTTTGGCTTACTTCTCCAAGATGGTTGGAACAACCTACCTGCTGACTTTCTTATAAAACAGCACAACAGTGTAACAAAGAGAACTGTTGCAGTTTTAAAGGCAAAGGGTGGTCACATCAAATATTAATTTGATTTAGTTCTTTACTGTTTACTGCTTTTATAATAATTTTTTGATATTTGGGAACTTTTCATTTCATTATTTTTGAAAGCATATTCACCTTAAAGAATTTTTACATCTGCTTAAGACATCTGCACAGTTCTGGATATAGATAGGAAGGGTTATGTTAATCTTAGCATAGAGTAAAAGGGCAGGACAACATCACAGGCTGAAGGACCTGTCCTGTGCTAGATTGTTCTATGTTTATAAAAGTCAGTGATTATAAACCTGATTCTGATTCCCAGTTACTCCCAAATGTCATAATACTTATGAGCAGACCCAGTGGGCCAAATTGCATAATTCTGCTCCTATCTCTTATGATCATATCACCAAAAGAATAGAATAGAAGTGGAAATGATTTATTAATGTCACATGTAGCAAGATACGCTTGCACGTTATCAGAGAGATCGTTTATACATAGGTACATCGAGATACATGTTACAAAAGAAGAAAAAAAACAACGGAATGCAGAGTTACAGTTGCAGAGAAAGTGCAGTGCAGGCATTCAATGTGGTGCAAGGACCATGGTGAGGTAGAATGTGAGATCAAATTCATCTTTATTGTACAAGTGCACTTTGATTTCTTTAATGCATTTGCAAAAGAGACATCCAATGCCCGCTGCGTTGTGAATAAATGTCTTATAAAATATAGAACATAGGACATAGAACACTATAGCACAGAACTGGCCCTTGAGCTCACAAGATTTTGATCCACCAACATAACCTTCTTGAGCAAGACTGCCTCATTACAGAAGCCATCAGGAGCTTTGAAAAATCCCTCATTATTGACACATCTTTGTATCCATCCCATACCAATGTGCACTCTGTACAGCACTGACTATTGCCATTACAGCACTCCTTTCAGTGCCTTTGGCCCCATTTAGACTGCTCCCAATAGACTACCATCATCACACTTACGGGGTAGATATAGACCATAAGGCCATAGGAGCAGAATTAGCCATCGAGTCTTCACCATTCCATCATGCCTGATTTATTATCCCTCTCAACCCCATTCTTTACTCAAGAACCTATCAACCTCTGCTTTAAATATGCTCAAAGATTTGGCTTCTACAGCCTTTCGTAGGAATGAATTCCACAGATTCAATACCCCCGGCTAAAGAAATTCCTCCTCATCATTGTTCTAAAGGGAAATCCTTCTATTAGTTTCAGACTTCCCACTACAGGAAACATTCCCACCACATCTACTGTGTATAGCCCGTTCAATATTCAAAGTAAGTGAAGAGTGAAGAAGAAAGAATAAGAAGGTGGGAGGAGGGAAGGAAGTAGAAACTGGCAGGTGATAGGTGAGACAAATTGAGGGGGAAGTTGAGTGGGGCAGAGGAGAGGTGAAGTAAGAATTTGGGAGGTATTAGCTGGAAGAGGTAAAGGGATGAAGAAGGAATCTGACAGGAGAGGACATTGGACCATGGAAGAAAAGGAAGAATGGGAGCCAGAGTGAGGCAATGGACAGATGAAGAGGTGAAAGACAGGAGAGAAACCATGGAAGAAAGGGAAGGAGAAGGGGAACCAGAGGGAAGTGATGGGCAGCTGAGAAGAAGAAAAGGGGTAAGAGGGAAGCCAGAGTGGGGAATGGAAAAAGAGAGAAGGGGGAAGGGGAAGAAACTGATGTTCATGCCATGAGGTTGGAGGCAACCCAGGCAGAATATGAGATGTTGCTCGTGCACCGTGATTTGACAGTAGAGGAGGCGACGGACCGATGTGTCAGAATAGAAATTGGAAGTTGAATTGAAATCAGTGTCCACCTGGTTTTGCCATTAGAAATTCCACACATTTTGACAAATTGGAAAACATAAGTTAGGGAACACAACTGCACAGTTTCCTTATAGCCAAGCAGATGAAGTGGCTGCTTCTACAAGTAACAGATGCAATTTTAACATTGAAAACAAAGTTAGGGGCTAATTGGGAGGAATTACATTGAGGAACGAGGAAACAAATTGAATATTTTGTTTCTGTCTGGATTGATGCAGTAAATCTCCCAGAGATAATATGGAATAGAATGAGTGATGAATTGCTAAATTGTGCATTGTTTTTTTAAAAAACTTCAATTATTGAGACAGAAATCCACTAAATCCCCAGGATCCTGATGATTTATTATCAAAGTGTATATATGTCACCATATACTACCTTGTGATTCATTTTCTTACAGGCATTTACAGGAAAATAAATAAATGCAATAAAATTTATGAAAAGCTATACATAAACAAAGACTCACAAAAAACACAGATACCAACGAAGACAAATTGCACAAATAAAAAGTAAGACCATAAGATATAGGAGCAGAAGTAGGCTATTCGGCCCATTGAGTCTGTTCCGCCATTCAATCATGGGCTGATCCAATTCTTCCAGTCATCCCATACCCTTTGATGCCTCGGCTAATCAAGAACCTATCTATCTCTGCCTTAAATACACCCAATGACTTAGCCTCCACAGCTGCTCATGGCAACAAATTCCACAGATCTACCACTCTCTGACTAAAATAATTTCTCTGCATCTCAGTTCTAAAAGGACCTCTTTCAATCCTGAAGTCATGCTCTCTTGTCCTAGAATTCCCTACAACGGGAAATAACTTTGCCATATCTAATCTGTTCAGGCTTTTTAACATTCAGAATGTTTTTATGAGATACCCCCTCATTCTCCTGAACTCCAAGGAATACAGCCCTAGAGCTGCCAAACATTCTCATATGGTAACCCTTTCATTCCTGAAATCATTCTCGTGAATCGTCTCTGAATCCTCTCCAATGTCTGTAAATCCTTTCTAAAATAAGGAGCTCAAAACTGCACACAATCCTCCAAGTCTGGTCTTACGAGTGCCTTATAGAACCTCAACATCACATCCCTGCTCTTATATTCTATTCCTCTAGAAATGAATGCCAACATTGTATTCACCTTCTTCACCACCGACTTAATCTGGAGGTTAACCTTTAGGGCATCCTACACCAAGACTCCCAAGTTCTCTTGCAACTCTGCATTTTGAATTCTCTCCCCATCTAAATTATAGTCTGCCCGTTTATTTCTTCCACCAAAGTGCATGACCATACACTTTCCAATATTGTATTACATTTGCCACTTCTTTGCCCATTCTCCTAAGCTATCTAAGTCTCTCTGCAGGCTCTCTATTTCCTACACACGACCCACTCCTCCACCTATCTTTGTATCATTGGCAAATTTAGCCACAAATCCATTAATACTGTAGTCCAAATTATTGACACACATTGTGAAAAGCAGCGGTCCCAACACCAATCCATGTCGAACTTCACTTGTAACCGGCAGCCAGCCAGAATGGGATCCCTTTATTCCCACTCTCTGTTTTCTGCCGACAGCCAATGTTCCAAATTACATAATTAACATGAGAACATGAGCTGTGCAGTCCTTGAAATGGACTCTGTAGATTATAGAATCAGTTCCGGGTTCAGAAAACTGAAGTTATCTACAGTGGTCCAGGAGCCTGATGGTTGTAGATTAATAGCTGTCCCTGAACCAGGTTGTGTGGGACCTGAGACTCCTATACCTCCTAATCGATAGCAGTAGTAGGTATAGAAGTTGTCCTTCCTAAAAGTGGTTAGGTGCATACATATGTGCCACATGCTTGTGAGGCTAGAACTAAGAAGATTATACACTTTACTGCATGGCCAAGGGGTTGGTAAAGGATGGAGAGCATAAGATTTTTGGATCATTGGGCTGTCTTCCAAAGAAAGTGGGACCTGTACAGAAGGCCCTGATGAAGGGTCTCAGCCCGAAACATCGACAGTGCTTCTCCCTGTAGATGCTGCCTGGCCTGTTGTGTTCCACCAGCATTTTGTGTGTGTTGTTTGAATTTCCAGCGTCTGCAGATTTCCTCGTGTTTGCCCTGTACAGAAGGGATTGTTTGCTCCTGAACAGGAGGAAGACTAATATCCTTGTGTTAATGCTGCACAGCGGAGTTGAAACTAGAGTTACAGAGGGATGGGAACCAGCATGCCAGAATTGTTAGTGGAGAGTTTGTGGAGGCAGACGTTGGTAAGACCTCAGACAAAGTTAGGAATCAAAGGGTTGAGCATGGTGCAGCAAAATTGAAAAGGGTGAATACAGGACTGAAGGTGTTGTACCTGAATGCGCGCAGTATACGGAATAAGGTTGATTAACTTGTAGCACAATTGCAGTTTAGCAGGTATAATATTATAGGCATCACTGAATCATAGCTGAAAGATTATAGTTGGGAGCTTAATGTCCAAGGATACACATTATATCGAAAGGTTAGGCAGGAAAGCAGAGAAGTTGGGATTGCTCTGTTAATAAAAACTGAAATCAAATCATCAGATAGAGGAGACATAGGGTCAGAAGGTGTGGAATCATTGTGGATGGAGCTAAGGGACTGCAAGCATATAAAGACCCTGATGGGAGTTGTATACAGACCCCCAAACAGTGGTAAAGATGTTGCCTACAAATTACAATGGGAGATAGAAAACGCTTGCCAAAAGGGCAATGTTACTATAGTTATGGGGGACTTCAATATGCAGGTAGAATGGGAAAATCAGGTATGATGCTGGATTACAGGAGGGGGAGATTCTAGGGTGCCTACAAGATGGCTTTTTAGAGCAGCTTATGGTTGAGTCCACTAGAGGATCAGCTATTCTGGATTGGGTGTTGTGCAATGAACTAAAGTTGATTAGAGAGCTTAAGGTAAAAGAATCCCTAGGGGTAAGTGATCATAATGTGACTGATTCACCCTGAAATTTGAGAAGGAGAAGCTAAAGTCAGATGTATCAATATTACAGTGGAGTAAAGGGAATTACAGAGGCGTGAGAGAGGAGTTGGCCAGAATTGATTGGAAAAGAACACTGGCAGGGATGACAGCAGAGCAGCAATGGCTGGAATTTCTGGAAGCAATTCAGAACATATACATCCCAAAGAGGAGTAAGTATTCTAAAGGAAGGACGACACAACCGTGACTAACAAGAGAAGTCAAAGCCAACATAAAAGCCAAAAGAGGGCATATAATAGAACAAAAATTAGTGGGAAATTAGAGGATTGGGAAGCTTTTTAAAACCAACAGAAGGCAACTAAAAAAGTAATTAAAAAGGTAAAGACGGAATACAAAATCAGATACATAAAGTGTAAAAGAGAGGTGAGAGTGGATATCAGACCACTGGAAAATGATGCTGAAGAGGTAGTAATGTGGACAATGAAATGGCGGACACACTGAGTAAGTATCAGTCTTCACTGTGGAAGACAAGTAGCAGTGTGGTGGAAGTTCCAGGTGTCAGGGGCACGAAGTGTGTGAAGTTACCATAGCCAGAGGGAAGGCTCTTGGGAAACTGAAAGGTCTGAAGCTAGATAAATCAACTGGACCAGATGGTGTACACCCAAGAATTCTGAAAGAGATGGATGAAAAGACTGGTGGCATCAGTAATGATCTTTCAAGAATCATTAGATTCTGGAATGGTTCCAGAAGACTGGAAATTTTCAAATGTCACTCTGCTCTTCAAGAAGGGAGAGAGGCAGAAGAAAGGAAGCTATAGGCCAGTTAGTCTGACCTCAGTAGTCGGGAAGATCTTGGAGTCGATTATTAAGGACGAGGTTTCAGGGTACTTGGAGGCACTTGATAAAATAGACCATAGTCAGCATGCATTCCTCAAGGGTAAATCTTGCTTGTCGGTATTCTTTGAAGAAATTACAAGCAGGATAGACAAAGAATTTCAGAAGGCCTTTCACAAGGTGCCACACATGAGGCTGCTTAACAATCTATGACCCCCATGTTATTACATGAAATATTCTAGCATGGATAAAGCAGTAGCTGATAGGCAGGAGGTAAAAAGAGTGGGAATAAAGGGATACTTTTCGGTTGGTTACCAGTGACTAGTGGTGTTCTAGTGGTGTTCCTCAGGGACATTTTCTTCACATTATATGTCAATGATTTGGATGATGGAATTGATGGCTTTGTTGCAAAGTTTGCAGATGATATGAAGATCGGTGGAGGGGCAAGTTGTTTTGAAGAAGTAGAGAGGCTACAGAAGGACCTAGGCAGATCAGGAGAATGAACAAAGAAATGCCAGATGGAAAACAATGAAGGGAAATGTATGCTCATGCACTTCAGTAGAAAAAAGGGTTGACTATTTTCTAAATGGAGAGAAAATTCAAATACCTGAGGTGCAAAGGGACTTGAGAGCCCTTGTGCAGGATTTCTTAAAGGTTAATTTTCAGGCTGAATCTCTGGTGAGGAAGGCAGTTGCAATGTTAGCGTTCATTTCACAAGGACTAGAATATAAAAGCAAAGATGTAATGTTGAGACTTTAGAAAGCACTTTAAAAGGCAGTATTGTGAGCAGGATTGCACCCTTACTCTTAGAAAGAATGAGCTGAAACTAGAGAAGGTTCAAATAAGGCTCGCAAAAATGATTCCAGGATTGAATGGTTTGTCATACGAAGAATCTTTGATGGCTCTGGACCTGTACTCAATCGAATTCAGAAGAATGAGGGATAACCTCATCAAAACCTATCAAATGTAGAAAGGCTTTGATAGAGTGGATGTGGAAAAGATGATTCCTATGGTGGGAGAGTCCAAGACCAGAGACACAGCTTCAGAATAGAGGGGCGTCCTTTTAGAATGGAGATGAGGAGAAATTTCTTTAGTCAGAGAGTGATGAATCTGTTAAATTCTTTGCCACATGCAACTGTGGAGGGCAAGTTTTTATGTCTATTTATGGCAGACATTGATGGATTCTTAATTGGTCAGGACATGAAGGGATATGGGGAGAAGGCAGGAGATTGGGGCTGAGAGGAAAATTGGATCAGCCATGATGAAATGGTGGAGTGGACGCAATGGGCCAAATAGCCTAATTCTGCCCCTGTATCTTATGGTCTTATAAAGTAAGCAGCTGACAGGATCTTAAGAAGCAGTCTGCTTTAATTCTGATGACTTGATGTTCTCACGTCAATATTAGTAATGCTGATTTTTTTTTTCCCACAGGCCCCACCTGCAAATCATTCTTCAGAATATCCCTTGTTTCTCACTGGGCTGTTGATCCTCCCACAGTGGTGTTTCCGGGAAAGAAAGGGAATTGACTGCCCTGGTTTGGATTGGCAGGGGAAAACTGCCTTCCGATCCCAATCACTCCCTTCCCCTGCAGCTAAGTAACAGGAGCTGACGGCTCTTCCTGCCAGCACGATGCATTGTTCTGGAGTGTCTGTGAATCACCTTTCGTTCGATTTTGCCTTTTCTTGAACAATAAAGTGACACTCGTAAAACCACGTCAGCCAAATTCAGTTCTCCTAATTAACCTTCAAAATTCCACTTATATTTAAATGCTTTATAAATTCCATTTATTTAAGAATTATAACATATACAGGCACTGTACCATAGTGTTTAGTGTAACTCTTTACAGTGCTGGCGACCGGGCTTCATTTCCTGTCACTGTCTGTAAGGAGTTTGTACATTTTCCCCTTGACCGCATGGGTTTCCTCTAGGTGCTCTGGTTTAGACCATAAGACCATAAGCTATAGGAGCAGAAATAGGCCATTTGGCCCATCGAGTCTGCTCCGCCATTCAATCACAGGCTGATCCAACTCTTCCAGTCATCCCCACTCCCCTGCATTTTCCCTGTAGCCTTTGGTGACCTGGTTTCCTCCCACATTCCAAAGACATACCAGTTATTTGAGAGGCATGTGCTCATTGAGCTGGAAGGGCTTCTTACTATGCTGTATATACAGGCATCCATGGATTTGCACCTTGGGCCTGGGCAAGGTTGTATGGGAGACCGGCAGTTGCCCATTCTCCCCTCTCCACACCACTGATGTTGTCCAAAGGAAGGGCTGATACAGCTTGGCACCAGTGTCATTGCAGAGCAATGTGTGATTAAGTGCCTTGCTCAAGGACACAACACGCTGCCTCAGCTTAGGCTCGAATTAGCGACCTTCAGATCACTAGACCAACGCCTTAACCACTTGGCCACGCGCCGACATATTCTGTGATACTGTGCTGTATCTTTAAATAAATTATATATTTTTTTTAAACTGGCTATACGTTGGCGGCATTTTCAAAACTCTTAGATAAATGAGGTTTATGGGGTGTCCAGGGAGGGGTAGTACCTCTGGTGGAGGGGCTTGTCATATCCATTCTGGGGCAGCTCACTCACCTTTGATCCCCACCGGACACTCAAGTCTCACCTGTGGATCCAATTAGCTGTTTGCAGGTGACAGAGGCCACATCCCGGTACTCCGCTCCAACCATCGGCTAACCCGGGTGAGGGTAGCCAGCAGCCTCACACTCAGGTGAACATTAGGGCCATGCCTCTCCCAGCATGCAAAGCGGACTGGATGGATGAGATCTAGAGTGAGATCCAACGGTCAGGATGGCAGTACTGCAACGCTCTGCAGAGAGCGAAGGGCATGACAAGGCACAGCGGACATTATGGTCATTCACTGCATCCAAGGAAGACCCCAGTTTGTGACTCTCGCTCATATCACTGGACCCTGACTTCTGAGATTGAAAGTAAAATTGCCCCAGTGCAATGACTTTTCTACTTTAAAATCTCTCCACCATAGTTTTCATGTCATCGTCAGACGAAATGGAGAACCACCAGGAAAAACATAGGCATACAGATGATAGAATAACAGAGGGCTATGTGGGAGGGATGCAGGGACTGATCTTAGAGAAGGTTAAAAGATCAGAAACATTCTGAGCCGAAGGACCTCTACTGTGCTGAAGTGTTCTAGGTTTCGAGTTCTTAATGTAATGAACTGGCTTAAGGCACTATAACCACTCCCCTCCATTCCCTTATGCCTTTATCCCACCAACCCTATTACCCTACTATCTCTGTCCTCTCAATCAGCCCATTGTCCACTCATTTGTTCCTCTGGTTCCACCTCTGCACCTCTTTCTTTTTATTTCGCGGCCACTGTCCTCTCCTATCAGCTTCCATCTCCTTCAGCCCTTTGTCACTTCCATCTATCACCTCCCAGCTTCTTACATCATTACCCCTCTCACCTAGATCCACCTGTCACCCAACAGCTTTTTGCTCCAGCCTGTTCCTTCACGTTTTAATACCGGGTGTCTCCCAGTAATGAAGTATCGTGTCCTGAAATGTTGGCTATCCCTTTCCCTCCATAGATTCCGATAAGGAAGAATTCAGAGTCAGGAATTATCTCCAGCAAGGACACTAGTCAGGTCACATTTGGAGCATTGTCAACAGTTTGGGCCCCATATGGGAGAAGGGATGTGTTGTCATTGGAGAGTTTCATAACAATGATTCCAGGAATGAAGGGGTTAACATATGAGGAGCATTTTGCAGCTTTGGGCCTGCACTCACTGGAATTTGGAAGAATGCAGATGGGTCTCGTTGAAACCTACTGAATGTTGAAAGGACTAGATAGGGTGGATGTGGAGAGGATGTTTCCTGTGGTGGGGGTGTGCAGAACTAGACAGCACAACCTCAAAATTGAGGGGCGACCTTTTAGAACAAAGGTAAGGAGGAATCTTTTTAGGCAGAGAGTAGTGAATCGGTGGAATGCTCTGCAGTGGAGACCAAGTCCATAGGTATATTTAAGGCAGAAAATCATCGTTTCCAGATCGGTCGGAGCATCAAAGGATACGGCAAGAAAGCAGGTGTATGAGGTTGAGTGGAGTCTGGGATTAGCCATGATGGAATGGCCGAGCAGATTTGATGGGCTGAATGGCTTAATTCTGCTCCTAAATCTAATAGTCCAATATTTTATGTGCTGCTCTAGATATCTAACCTTTGCAGTTAATCCTCTTTCCCTGTTTTACTTATTCCAAGGGCATTGTTCATCCAAGGTTAGCACCAAGTTGAATAGCTTGCTTTCCCACTTCAAATGGCAATTTTTCCCCCTTTCTCCAGGTCTCCCTTCAACGATTTTCAAACCCTTCGCTCTCCTGGTTAATTCAATTTATTTATTTATTTATTTTGAAATGCAGTGTGGAATCTTTGAACAGGCCCTTCCCACTCAGCAACCCACCTATTTAACCATTGCATAATCACAAGACAATGTTAACTGACTAACCAGCCTTTGAACTGATAGAGGAAACCCATACGGTTCACGGGAAGAACAAACACCTTACAGAACCCTAGACTCAGGAAAGCCCCGAGCTGTACAACATCATGCTAACCACTGCTGTGGTTCTATCCACCCACTTCAGACACAGGTTCTCACCCCCCCCCCCCCACTCCCATCTGATTCCAGCTGTCATTCACCTGTCCCCTAATGGTTCCCATTCTCACCTCCTTTGCTTACTGAACACAGCTCTGGCAGCAATTTGAGTTCCTGTTGATCTCCCTCCTGGAGCTCTCTCTCCTATCTCTACACTCCCCTCCTGTTACCTTGCTCCTCAGTAGCTGAGTGGTTAGCATAGTGCTTTACAGTGCAGGTGACACAGGTTCAATTCCCGCCACTGACTCTAAGGACTTTGTACATTCTCCCCGTGGTTCCAGTTTCCTCCCACAGTCCAAAGACCTACCGGTTGGTAGATTAATTGGTCATTGTGAATAGTTCTGTGATTAGGCTAGGGTTAAATTGGGGGGGGGGTGGGGGAATGGTGCATGGACGGCATGACTCAAAGGTTTGGAAGGGCCAATTCTGCACTGTATCTCAATCAATCAATAAATAAGTAACATCAGTTATGTGCTTTCCTCTCTCCCCCTTTGTCTGCCGCCATGTATCATTCACTGCCACAGGTTCCCCACTCACCTTCCATACCTTGTACAATCTGCTGTCATTGTAGACTTCTCTCAGTCAACCAATCACCTCATATTCCGTTCTCACCACTCCCCTTCGCCTCTCTATGCTGGTCATATTGCCTTCTCACTCCCAGTCTTGCCATAGGGTTTCAACCCAAAATGGCGGCAGTTTCTTTCCTCCCAATTATGCTGCTCAATGTGCTGAGTTTGTCCAGCAGGTTGCTTGCTGGACCATGTGAATAAATCTGGAGTCATATATGGTCCATACTGGGTAAGAACAGCAGATTTCCTTTCCTAAAGAAGATGAATGACCCCAGAATGGTTTCCACGACAACCCCTTGGTTTCTTGGTTCTAATACAGGGACCTGTTCTTTTTTAATCCCACTTACAAATACAAACATAAATTCTGCATGTGCCAAACTCTTGAGCAACACATTCAAAGTGCCGGAGGAAGTCAGCTGGACAGGCAGCTTCTATGGTAAAGAGTAAACAGACATAGAATCGACAGATAGAATCGAACTCTTGTTTCCACATCAACAATCTGAGTTGCTAACCTGTAAGAACCATAGAACACTACAGCACAGTACAGGCCCTTCAGCCCTCCATGTTGTGCCGACCCATATAATCCTTAAAAAAAGTACTAAACCCACACTACCCCATAACCCTCCATTTTTCTTTCATCCATGTGCCTGTCCAAGAGGCTCTTAAATACTCCTAATGTTTTAGCTTCCACCACCATCCCTGGCAAGTCATTCCAGGCACTCACAACCCTCTGTGTAAAAAAACTTACCCCTGATGTCTCCCCTAAACTTCCCTCCCTTAATTTTGTACATATGTCCTTAATTATGTACATATACATAAGGTTTTATTTCCTCCAAAAGCAATGTTCACCCTTTGTTTCTGCTTTTTCTTGTCCTGTCCTGTCCCTGTTTCTATCTCCAAACAAGGCACTTCCCTGCATGCCTATATACACACACACACTCAGACAAATATACCATAAGATCATAAGACAAAGCAGCAGAATAAGGCCATTTGGCCCATCGTGGCTGCTCTGTCATGCCATCATGGCTGATTCATTATCCCTCTCAATTCCATTCTTCTACCCTCTCCTCATAAATGTTAACACTCTTACTAATCAAGAATCTATCAGCCCTTTGCTTTAAATTTACCCAATGACTTGACCTCCTCACGTGTCTATAACAATGAATTCCACAGATTCACCACCCTCTGGCTAAAGAAATTCCTCCTCATCTCTGTTCTAAAAGGACATCCTTACACACACAAACACTCACATACACACTGACACACACCAATCATATACACTCACACAGTCAGACTTACAGTTTACACACACAACCTTACATTAGAGGAGCCAAGATCTCTTTCCCAGCTAATTGATTTAAACTATTTGGAAAAGTACTTGAGGTTGAGTCCGTATGTAACATTGCACAGATCATGGCAAACCCTTTGAGGACACTAAAGTACATCAGGTATGGGTGGCTGAAATATTGGACTGGTGCAGTCACTGGGGAATTGCCTTCTTAATCCAAAGTGTGGTTAGTCTGTGGAACTCACTCAGACAAGGAGTAACTAAGGTAACTGATGTAACTACATTGAAGAGAATACTGAATCATGGGAGGGAGAGATAGCTGATGAGAACTATGGAGTGTAAACAGGGGCCCACTGAGCCAAGTGGCCTGTTTCTGCATTGTAAATACCTTGCAAAATGATAATAGCTCTCCTTATTGACGCAGATGATTATCCTAACTTTTGCCAAGTCACATTCACCCATCTCGCCTTCATATTAATCCATCTTGGCTCCCAGTCTATTGAGGCCCGAATTTTGGAATTCCACTGCACAGTTCCAAACCCCTCAATCCTCCAACTCTGTAACCTCATGATGACCTACAACCTCAAGAGATCGATCAAGTATAAGTTTATTGTCATCTGACTGCCCATATATGCAACCAAACGAAACGACATTCCTCCGGACCACAGTGTACCTACAAAACATATGTCACACACACAGCACATCAAACAAAATATTACCATAAATAAATTAATAAATATAATTTGAAATATATGTAGTGCACAGCACAGGTAAACAGTAAACAGCTCACAGTCCTCGTGACGAGACCTCAGTGGTGGTGGGTTATTCATTAGTATGCATTCTTTTGTTTCCTTAAGGCCATTGCTAAGAACCATGTATCATCAGCACAGTGGTGTGGTGGTTAGCATGTCACCTTACAACGCCAGCGAGCAGAGTATCAGGGTTCAACTCCCACCACTCTCTATGAGTTCGTACGTTCACTCTGTGATCACTTGTGTTTCTCCGGTTTCATCCCACATTTTCCAAACAGACATTAATAAGCTTTGAGCATGCCATTTTCGCACTGGAATCATAATGACACTTGCAGGCTGTCCCTGGTGCACTTTTGGGCTATGTTAGTCACAGACGCAAAAATGAAGCATTTCAAAGTTCAAAGTAAACTTTATTATCAAAGTACATGTATGTCACCACATATAACCCCGGATATCATTTTCTTGTTGATATAATCAAATCTATAGAATAGTGACTATAACAGAATCAATGGAAGATTGCTCAACTAGAGCGTTCAACCAAAGTGCAGAAGACAACAAACTGAGCAAAGGTAAGTATAAATAAATAGCAATAAGTATCGTGAACATGGGATAATGAGTCTTTGAAAGTGAGTCCATTTGTTGTCGGAACATTTCAATGATGGGGAAAGTGAAGTTATCCCCTTTTGTTCAAGAGCCTGATGGTCGAGGGGTAGCAACCTGGTGGTGCAAATCCTGAGGTACCTGTACCTTCTACCTGATGGCAGCAGCAAGAAGAGAGCACGTCCAGGCTGATGGGGATCCCTGATGATGGACACTGCTTTCCTACAACAGCGTTTCATGTAGATATGCTCAGCAGCTGGGCGGGCTTTACCTGTGATGGCCTGAGCCAAACCATTACTTTTTGTGAGATTTTCCATTCAAGGCTCTGATGCAGCTTGTCAATATACCCTCCACCACAAATCTATAGAAATGTGTCTGTATGTTTCACTGTGTGTTTCAATGTTCATGTGACAAGTAAAGCTAATCTTTTTAAATCTTTTTATCTGACTAAACTCTAATCTCTGGACATCACCCCAAAACACATTAACCCTCTTCACTCTGACAGAGTTTTACCTGCCTTTGGTTTGTTAGTCAATTCACCCTGTTGATACCCTTACAAAACATTAAGCTCTTCACCTTAGTAGTTGCTATTGTTGCAATGGAGGTTCCCTGGACCTGACCTCCCCTCATCACTCACTGATTCTTCCTTAAACAATATACACTCAGTGGCCATGTTATTAGGTTCACCTGCTCATTAATGCAAATATCTAATCGTCCGATTATATGGCAGCAACTCGATGTATAAAAGCATCCGGATATGGTCAAGAGATTCAGCTGTTGTTCAGATCAATCAGGTTGGTGAATAAGTATGGTCTAAGTGACTTTGACCATTGGTGCCAGACAGGGTGATTTGAGTATTTCAGAACCAGCTGATTTCTTAGGATTTTCACTCACAACAGTCTCTAGAGTTTACAGAGAGTGATCGAAAAACAAAAAAAAATCATCCAGTGAGCAGCAGGTCTGTGGGTGAAAATGTCCTGTTATTGAGAGGTCAGAGGAGTAATGGCCAAATGGGCTCAAGATGACTAGTAGGCAACAGTAACGCAAATAAAACCATGCGTTACAACAGTGGTGTCCAGAAAAACATCTCTGCACAGCACAACAAACCTTGAAGTAGATGGACTACAGCATCAGAAGACCACAAACGTACACTCAGGGGCCACTCTTTTAGGCAGAGGAGATACCTAATAATGTGGCCACCAAGTGTATAAAAAAGTCACAGAAGTATTTCTGTTCCTATTCATTCCAACAAAATCCTTCGGACATTTTCAATGAAACATTGTGACTCCAGTGCAGTTGATAATAGATTAAAATTCAGCAATTATTATTTAAATTCAACCTGATTCCTGTCCCAAGTACTTTATCATTGTTTCCAAAGAAACATTATATTACTTCACCGGAGAAGGAGGAAGTGACCTGATGTCAGGGATGACACCTCTGGGAACATTCTAGAAAGTAAAGCCAGGCCCAGGCTGAGTTGAATCACTGCACTAAGCACATTATTTTCCCATTAATGTTCAAGGAAGTTTCATATTAAGGTCAGAGGGACAAAGCAATTAAGCAAAATTCTTCATGTATCTGTTTCAAATGTGCCCAGTCCTTCAGTGATGTTAACCAAGAGTGGGCCCAAATGTACGTTGTTAAATCGGTGTTGTCATGGGGAGCTCTCACAATGACCGAACCCAAGAGCGGAGGAATGGCTGACTCTGTCACTGTGAGCGCTGGCAATGACTCAACCCAGGTACGGAGGAATGGCAGACTCTCCATGAAGAGATGGAAACAAGAGGTTATACAAACTGTACATAGGAATTCCAACAGAGCATCAGTGGCATGACAAAGTGACACCATTAGACAAATCATTCTCAACAAAAAGACCCCGTGATGAGCGCTAATCGGGAGTCCACTTTAAATCACCGCAGAAAGCAGAAAACCCGTGCCAGTCACAATTAACTTGACAAGATTAAACAGAATGTACAAAGGCTTAATGACTCTAGATAATTCAGCAATTAGTAAATTCAGGTACTCCAGAAAACTATAAGCCTGACATTCTACAGCAAGCCACAGAGGCCTGCAGGGGCATAGCAGGTGTAGTATTGTCACATGTATCAAGGTACAATGAATAGCCTTGCTTTGCATACAGTTAATTTTCAGTACATTGGAGTAGTACAAGGGTAAAACAGCAATGGAATGCAGAATGCAGTACAAGCAGACAATAAGGCCAAGGCAAGATAGATGGTACAAAGGGAACATTCAATAGTCTTAGAATGGAAACTATGCCACATACATTCAGGCTTTTAATCTTCTAGCTGACGGGAGGGGTGAGAAGAGGGAATGTCTGGAGTGGGTGGGGTTGGGGATTACAGTATAGTATGTCGGCTACTTTACCAAGGCAGAGAGAAGCGCAGATAGAGTCTATTGAAGGGAGGCTTCATCAGTGGGTCACATCAGAGTCACTCTTGGTTAACGTCTCTGAAAGACTAGGCACATTTTGGAGAAGATGCCAGAAAATGATTTCTTAATTGCTTTCCCCTTAAGTGCTATATTTTATGAAGTGATACAGCATGATAACATACCCCTCTGGCCCAATGAGCCCACACTGCCCAATTTCATCCATGTGACTGATTAACCTGCCAGCCAGAGGTGCAATGGCATCCACACCGGACTTCGAGGTGAGTAGTCCAGGGTTCGAATCCAGCCGGCTCCTTGCACGCTTTCCACCTGTGCTGGGAGAGCATTGAACGAGCATCTCGACCTTATAAAAAACAGACAATGGTAAGGTTGCCATCTGACGTGCCGCAATCCACGGAGAGGAGCAGCAACAAGAACTGATGAGCCTACTAACCCATTCACCTTTTGGGATGCGCGAGGAAACTGGAGGAAGCCCACACAGTCAGACAGACGGACAGTGGCAGGAATTGAACCGGGGTCGCTGGTGCTGAAATAGCATCAAGCTAACAGCTGCAGTACCTTGACACCATACCCCACCCCCCGCTAATAATCTCAACATCATCGGTGATTAATGTGGATTAGATTCAGCAGCCAGACTGTCAATCAGGTGGCAGTGTGACTGAGTCAAGAAGACGGAAAGAACTGCAAATGATTAAAATTGGGAAGGAAGGCAAGGTCAATTGCTGCCATGGATATAAGTGTCTTTAACGTAATAAAAGAACTGCAAGACAATTCATGGAAATGTTATCCATGATGAACTCCTCCTCCTCCCTCCACCACCTTATTCTGGCATCTTCCCCTTTCCTTTCCAGTCCGTAAGACCATAAGAGATAGGAGCAGATTTAGGCCATTTGGCCTACAGAGTCTGCTCTGCCATTCAATCACGGCTGATCATTTTCTCCCCTTCTCAACCCCACTCCCCAGCCTTCTCACCGTATCCTTTGATGCCTTGTCAAATCAAGAACCTATCAAGCTCTGCCTTAATTATACACAATGAACTGGCTCCCAAAGCTGTCTGTGGCAATAACTTTCACAAATTCACCCCCACCCTCTGGCTAAAGAAATTTCTCTGCATCTCTGTTTTAAATAGACATCTCTCTATCCTGAGGCTGTGCCCTCCTGTCCAAGACTCCCCCACCGTGGGAGACATACTTTCCACATCCACTCTGTCCAGGCATTTCAATGTTAGAAAGGTTTCAATGAGATCCACCCCTCATCCTTCTAAATTCCAGCAAGTGCAGACCCAAAGCCATCAGACGTATGATAACCCTTTCATTCCCAGAATCATCCTTGTCAACCTCCTCTGAACCCCCTTCAATGCCAGTACATTTTTTCTAAGATGAAGAGCCCAAAACTGTACAAATACTCAAGGTGAGGCCTTACTAGTACCTTATAAAGCCTCTACATCACATCCTTGCTCTTGTGTTCCAGACCTCTTAAAATGAATGCCAACATTGCATTTGCTTTTATCACCACTAACTCTACCTGCAGGTTAACCTTTAGGGTGTTCTGCAAAATCACTCCCAAGTCCCTTTACATCTTAGATTTTTGGATTTTCTCCTCGTTTAGAAAATAGTCTGCACATTTACTTCGATTTTTTGGAAGAGGACAGCGAGGCTGAGAAGAAGTGCGGCGGCGGCCATTTTCAAATTGCTTCTCAGATCGGAGTTCTGAGAGGCGGGACTGCGCAGGCGCGTGAAGGAGGCCTGGGAAGGAGGGAAGATATAAAAAGGAGAGAAGGAGTGAGGCAGTTCTCTTTTGGAAGAGGACAGCGAGGCTGAGAAGAAGTGCGGCGGCGGCCATTTTCAAATTGCTTCTCAGATCGGAGTTCTGAGAGGCGGGACTGCGCAGGCGCGTGAAGGAGGCCTGGGAAGGAGGGAAGATATAAAAAGGAGAGAAGGAGTGAGGCAGTTCTCTTTTGGAAGAGGACAGCGAGGCTGAGAAGAAGTGCGGCGGCGGCCATTTTCAAATTGCTTCTCAGATCGGAGTTCTGAGAGGCGGGACTGCGCAGGCGCGTGAAGGAGGCCTGGGAAGGAGGGAAGATATAAAAAGGAGAGAAGGAGTGAGGCAGTTCTCTTTTGGAAGAGGACAGCGAGGCTGAGAAGAAGTGCGGCGGCGGCCATTTTCAAATTGCTTCTCAGATCGGAGTTCTGAGAGGCGGGACTGCGCAGGCGCGTGAAGGAGGCCTGGGAAGGAGGGAAGATATAAAAAGAACGCAGCCTTAAGCAGCGGGCAGCTTCGTTTGCGGGCAGCGGAGTGAGTCGGGAGCAGAGTGTAGGGCTTGGGCTCAGAGGGCTTAGGCGGAAGAGGGCACCGTAGGCTTATCTTTTAGTTCTTGTTATTTTCAGTTATTCGGGAGGTATGAGTGTGAGGGCAGCTTGTTGTTCTCGGTGTCGGATGTGGGAGATCCTGGAGTCTCCGAGCCTCCCGGACGTCCACATCTGCGCCAGGTGCGCCGAACTGCAGCTCCTGAGGGACCGAATTAGGGAACTGGAGCTGCAGCTCGATGACCTTCGCCTGGTCAGGGAGAGTGAGGAGGTGATAGAGAGGAGTTACAGGCAGGTGGTCACTCCGGGGCCACGGGAGGCAGATAGGTGGGTCACGATCAGGAAGGGGAAGGGGCAGGTACTAGAGAGTACCCCAGTGGCTGTACCCCTTGACAATAAGTACTCATGTTTGAGTACTGTTGGGGGGGACAGCCTACCTGGAGGAAGTGACAGTGGCCGGGCCTCCGGCACAGAGGACGGCCCTGTAGCTCAGAAGGGTAGGGATAGAAGAAAGAGGACCATAGTAATAGGGGACTCGATAGTCAGGGGTTCAGACAGGCGGTTCTGTGGAGGTGATCGGGAGTCCCGGATGGTAGTTTGCCTCCCTGGTGCCAGGGTCCGGGACGTTTCTGATCGCGTCCAAGATATCCTGAAGTGGGAGGGTGAGGAGCCAGAGGTCGTGGTACATGTAGGTACCAATGACATAGGTAGGAAAGGGGAAGAGGTCCTGAAACGAGAGTATAGGGAGTTAGGAAGGCAGTTAAGAAGAAGGACCGCAAAGGTAGTAATCTCGGGATTACTGCCTGTACCACGCGACAGTGAGAGTAGGAATGGAATTAGGTGGAGGATGAATGCGTGGTTGAGGGATTGGAGCAGGGGGCAGGGATTCAAGTTTCTGGATCATTGGGACCTCTTCTGGGGCAGGCGTGACCTGTTCAAGAAGGACGGGTTACACTTGAATCCTGGGGGGACCAATATCCTAGCGGGGAGGTTTGCTAGGGCTACGGGGCAGACTTTAAACTAGTAAGATGGGGGGGCGGAAATCAATTTGAGGAAACTATGGGAGAGGAGGTTAGTTCACCAGTAGAGCAAGTAAGTAGACCGTGTGTGAGGGAGGACAGGCAGGTGATGGAGGAGGGATGCGCTCAGCCCGAAGTTGTAGGGGAGAAGAAAGAAAAGGATAATAAATTTGAATGCATTGCTAGGGATGAAAAGAGAGGAGGAGGTGGAGAGTATCTTAAATGTATCTATTTTAATGCTAGGAGCATTGTAAGAAAGGTGGATGAGCTTAAAGTGTGGATTGATACATGGAATTATGATGTTGTAGCTATTAGTGAAACATGGTTGCAGGAAGGGTGTGATTGGCAACTAAATATTCCTGGATTTAGTTGCTTCAGGTGTGATAGAGTAGGAGGGGCCAGAGGAGGAGGTGTTGCATTGCTTGTCCGAGAAAATCTTATGGCGGTGCTTTGGAAGGATAGATTACAGAGCTCCTCTAGGGAGGCTATTTGGGTGGAATTGAGGAATGGGAAAGGTGTAGTAACACTGATAGGAGTGTATTATAGGCCACCTAATGGGGAGCGTGAGTTGGAAGAGCAAATGTGTAAGGAGATAGCAGATATTTGTAGTAAACACAAGGTGGTGATTGTGGGAGATTTTAATTTTCCACACATAGATTGGGAAGCTCATTCTGTAAAAGGGCTGGATGGTTTAGAGTTTGTGAAATGTGTGCAGGATAGCTTTTTGCAACAATACATAGAAGTACCGACTAGAGATGGGGCAGTGTTGGATCTCCTGTTAGGGAATGCGATAGGTCAGCTGACAGATGTATGTGTTGGGGAGCACTTCGGGTCCAGTGATCACAATAGCATTACCTTCAATATAATTATGGAGAAGGACAGGACTGGACCTAGAGTTGAGATTTTTGATTGGAGAAAGGCTAACTTTGAGGAGATGCGCAGGGATTTAGAGAGAGTGGAATGGGTCAAGTTGTTTTATGGGAAGGATGTAATAGAGAAATGGAGGTCATTTAAGGGTGAAATTATGAGGGTACAGAATCTTTATGTTCCTGTTCGGTTGAAAGGAAAGATTAAAGGTTTGAAAGCGCCATGGTTTTCAAGGGATATTAGAAACTTGGTTCGAAAAAAGAGGGATGTCTACAATAGATATAGGCAGCATGGAGTAAAGGAATTGCTCGAGGAATATAAAGAATGTAAAAGGAAACTTAAGAAAGAGATTAGAAAAGCTAAAAGAAGTTACGAGTTTGGTTTGGCAAATAAGGTGGAAGTAAATCCGAAAGGCTTCTACAGTTATATTAAAAGCAAGAGGATAGTGAGGGATAAAATTGGTCCCTTAGAGAATCAGGGTGGTCAGCTATCTGTGGAGCCGAGGGAGATGGGAGAGATTTTGAACGATTTCTTCTCTTCGGTATTCACTAAGGAGAAGGATATCGAATGGTGTAAGGTGTGGGAAACAAGTAAGGAAGTTATGGAACCTATGACAATTAAAGAGGTGGAAGTACTGGCGCTTTTAAGAAATTTAAAAGTGGATAAATCTCCGGGTCCTGACCGGATATTCCCCAGGACCTTGAGGGAAGTTTGTGTAGAGATAGCAGGAGCTCTGACGGAGATCTTTCAGATGTCATTAGAAACAGGGATTGTGCCGGAGGATTGGCGTATTGCTCATGTGGTTCCATTGTTTAAAAAGGGTTCTAGAAGTAAGCCTGGCAATTATAGACCTGTCAGTTTGACATCAGTGGTGGGTAAATTAATGGAAAGTATTCTTAGAGATAGTATTTATAATTATCTGGATAGACAGGATCTGATTAGGAGTAGCCAGCATGGATTTGTGCGTGGAAGGTCATGTTTGACAAACCTTATTGAATTTTTTGAAGTAGTTACGAGGAATGTTGACGAGGGTAAGGCAGTGGATGTAGTCTATATGGACTTCAGCAAGGCCTTTGACAAAGTTCCACATGGAAGGTTAGTTAAGAAGGTTCAGTCGTTAGGTATTAGTGCTGGAGTAATAAAATGGATTCAACAGTGGCTAGATGGGAGATGCCAGAGAGTAGTGGTGGATAATTGTTTATCGGGATGGAGGCCGGTGACTAGCGGGGTGCCTCAGGGATCTGTTTTGGGCCCAATGTTGTTTGTAATATACATAAATGATCTGGATGATGGGGTGGTAAATTGGATTAGTAAGTATGCTGATGATACTAAGGTAGGAGGTGTTGTGGATAATGAGGTGGGTTTTCAAAGCTTGCAGGGAGATTTATGCCGGTTAGAAGAATGGGCTGAACGTTGGCAGATGGAGTTTAATGCTGAGAAGTGTGAGGTTCTACATTTTGGCAGGAATAATCCAAATAGAACATACAGGGTAAATGGTAGGGCATTGAGGAATGCAGTGGAACAGAGAGATCTAGGAATAACAGTGCATAGTTCCCTGAAGGTGGAGTCTCATGTAGATAGGGTGGTGAAGAAGGCTTTTGGAACGCTGGCCTTTATAAATCAGAGCATTGAGTACAGAAGTTGGGATGTAATGTTAAAATTGTACAAGGCATTGGTAAGGCCAAATTTGGAATATTGTGTACAGTTCTGGTCACCGAATTATAGGAAAGATATCAATAAATTAGAGAGAGTGCAGAGACGATTTACTAGGATGTTACCAGGGTTTCAGCACTTAAGTTACAGAGAAAGGTTGAACAAGTTAGGTCTCTATTCATTGGAGCGTAGAAGGTTGAGGGGGGATTTGATCGAGGTATTTAAAATGTTGAGAGGGATAGATAGAGTTGACGTGAATAGGCTGTTTCCATTGAGAGTAGGGGAGATTCAAACGAGAGGACATGATTTGAGAGTTAGGGGGCAAAAGTTTAAGGGAAACACGAGGGGGTATTTCTTTACTCAGAGAGTGATAGCTGTGTGGAATGAGCTTCCTGTAGAAGTAGTAGAGGCCAGATCAGTTGTGTCATTTAAGGTAAAATTGGATAGGTATATGGATAGGAAAGGAGTGGAGGGTTATGGGCTGAGTGCGGGTAGGTGGGACTAGGTGAGATTAAGAGTTCGGCACGGACTAGGAGGGCCGGAATGGCCTGTTTCCGTGCTGTGATTGTTATATGGTTATATGGTTATATGATAACCAAAGTGCATGACTGTGCATTTTCCAACATTATATTTCATTTGCCACTGAATTGCCCATTCTCCTAATCTGTCCTTAGTCAGCTTGCCTACTTCCTCAACACTACCTGCCCCTCCACCAATTTTTGTATCATCTGTAAAGTTGGCAACAAAGCGCAGTCCCAACACTGATCCCTGCGGAACATCACTAATCACTGGCAGACAACCAGAAAAGGATTTGTTTATTCCCACTCACTGCCTCCTACAAACCAGCCAATGCTCTAACCATGCCAGTAACTTTCCTTTAATACCATGGCTTGGTGAGCAGCTTCATGTGTGGCACCTGGCCAAAGACCTTTTGAGGGTCCAAATATCCAAATAAACTAGAATTGTTGGGGGGTGGGAACCGAATTGAAGAGACTGGGGAAGAGGAGGTTGGCTCACAAATAGAGAAAGCTTGTAGACTGTGCAAGAGGGAGGATAGGTAGGTGATAGAGAAGGGACGAGTTCAGACGGAAGGTTTGAAATGTCTATTTTAACGCAAGGAGCGTTGTGAACAAAGCGGATGAGCTAAGAATGTGGATCAGTATTTGGAGCTATGATGTGGTGGCCATTGCAGAGACTGGTTGCTTAAAGTGCCAGGCTTTAGATGTTTCAGAAAGGACAGGGAGGGAGACAAAAGAGGTGGGGACGTGGCACTACTGATCAGAGTTGGTGTCACGGCTGCAGTAAAGGTGGACGCCATGGAGGGATTGTCTACGGAGTCTCTGTGGGTGGAGGTTAGGAACAGGAAGGGGCTCAATAATTTTACTGGGTACTTTTTATAGGCCGCCCGATAGTAAAAGGGCTATTGAGGAGCAGATAGGCAAACAGATCCTGGAAAGGTGTAATAATAACAGAGTTTTTGTGATGGGAGATTTTAATTTCCCAGATAACAATTGGCATCTCCCTAGAGCAACGAGTTTAGATGGAGTGAAGTTTGTTAGGTGTGTTCAGGAAGGTTTTTTGACACAGTATGTAGATAAGCCTACAAGAGGAGAGGCTGTACTTGATTTGGTATTGGGCACTGAACCTGGTCAGGTGCTCTCAGTGGGAGAGCATTTTGGAGATAGTGATCATAATTCTGTCTCCTTTACAATAGCATTAGAGAGAGATAGGAACAGACAAGTTAGAAAAACATTTAATTGGAGTAAGGGGAATTATGAAGATATCAGGTAGGAAATTGGAGGCTTAAATTGGAAACAGATGTTCTCAGGTAAAAGTACAGAAGAAATGTGGCAAATATTCAGGGAATATTTGTGTGGAGTTCTGTATAGGTACGTTCCAATGAGACAGGGAAGTTATGGTAGGGTACAGGAACTGTGGTGTACAAAGGCTGTAGTAAATCTAGTCAAGCAAAGTAAAGCTTACAAAAGGTTCAGAGAGCTAGGTAATGTTAAAGATCTAGAAGATTATAAGGCAACTAGGAAGGAGCTTAAGAAAGAAAATAGGAGTGCCAGAAAGGGCCATGAGAAGGCCTTGGTGGGCAGAATTAAGGAAAACCCCAAGACATTCTAGAAGTATGTGAAGAGCAAGAGGATAAGACGTGAAAGATTAGGACTTATCAATTGTGACAGTGGGGAAGTGTGTATGGAACCAGATGAAATAGCAGAGGTACTTAATGAATACTGTACTTCAGTATTCACTATGGAAAAGGATCTTGGTGGTTGTAGTGATGACTTTCAGCAGACTGAAAAGCTTGAGCATGTAGATGTTAAGCAAAAGGATGTGCTGGAGCTTTTGGAAAGCGTCAAGTTGGATAAGTTGCCGGGACCGGATGAAATGTACCCCAGGCTACTGTGGGAGGTGAGGGAGGAAATTGCTGAGCCTCTGGCGATGATCTTTGCATCATCAATGGGGACAGGAGAGGTTCCAGAGGATTGGAGGGTTGCGAATGTTATTCCTTTATTCAAGAAGGGAAGTAGAGATAGCCCAGGAAATTATAGACCAGTGAGTCTTACCTCGGTGGTTGGTAAGTTGATGGAAAAGATCTTGAGAGGCAGATTTATGAACATTTGGAGAGGTATAATATGATTAGGAGTAGTCAGCATGGCTTTGTCAATGGCAGGTTGTGCCTTATGAGCCTGATTGAATTTTTTGAGGATATGACTAAACACATTGATGAAGAAAGTAGATGTAGTGTATATGGATTTCAGCAGGGCATTTGATAAGGTACCCCATGCAAGACTTATTGAAAAAGAGGCATGGGATCCAAGGGGACATTGCTTTGTGGATCCAGAACTGGCTTGCCCACAGAAAGCAAAGAGTGGTTGTAGACGGGTCGTATTCTGCATGGAGGTTGGTCACCAGTGGGGTGCCTCAGGGATCTGTTCTGGGACCCTTACTCTTTGTGATTTTTATAAATGACCTGGATAAAGAAGTGGAGGGATGGGTTAGTAAGTTTGCTGATGACACAAAGGGTGGAGGTGTTGTGGATAGAGTGGAATGCTGTCAGAGGTTACAGCGGGACATTGATAGGATGCAAAACTGGGCTGAGAAGTGGCAGATGGAGTTCAACCCAGTTAAGTGTGAAGTGGTTGATTTTGATAGGTCAAATATGATGGCAGAATATAGTATTAATGGTAAGACTCTTGGCAGTGTGGAGGATCAGAGGGATCTTGAAGTCTGAGTGCATAGGATGCTCAAAGCAGCTGTGCAGGTTGACTCTGTGGTTAAGAAGGCATACGGTGTATTGGCCATCGATCGTGGAATTGAATTTAGGAGCTGAGAGGTAATGTTGCAGCTGTATAGGACCCTGGTCAGACCCCACTAGGAGTACTGTGCTCAGTTCTGGTCGCCTCACTACAGGAAGGATGTGGAAGTCATAGAAAGGGTGCAGAGGAGATTTAGAAGGATGTTGCCTGGATTGGAGAGCGTGCCTTATTAAAACAGGTTGAGTGAACTTGACCTTTTCTCCTTGGAGCGACGGAGGATGAGAGGTGACCTGATAGAGGTGTATAAGATGAGAGGCATTGATCGTGTGGATAGTCAGAGGCTTTTTCCCAGAGCTGAAATGGTTGTCACAAGAGGACACAGGTTTAAGGTACTGGGGAGTAGTTACAGAGGAGATGTCAGGGGTAAGTTTTTTTTACTCAGAGTGGTGAATTCGTGGAATGGGCTGCTGGCAACGGTGGTGGAGGCGGATACGATAGGGTCTTTTAAGAGACTTTTGGATAGTTACATGGAGCTTAGTAAATTTGAGGGCTATAGGTAAGCCTAGTATTTTCTAAGGTAGGGACACGTTCAGCACAACTTTGTGAGCCGAAGGGCCTATATTGTGCTGTAGGTTTTCTATGTTTCTATACAACATCCACTGCATCCTATTATTCTATCGGACATGCAATGTCTTCAAAGAATTCCAGAAGGTTCACCAGGCAAGATTTTCCCTTAAGGATACCATGCTGACATTGTCCTATCTTGTTCTGCATCACCAAGTACTCCATAACCTCATCCTTAACAAATTAACTCCACAATCTTTACCGTTACTTCATTCAGAACCCTGGGGTGCAGTTCATCTGATCCAGGTGACTTGTGTACCCTCAGGTCTTTCAGCTTTTTGAGCATCTTCTCCCTTGTAATTATAATTGCACTTTCTTCTCTTCCCTCACACCCTTCAACATCAGGCACACTGCTAGTGTCTCTCACAGTGAAGACTGATGCAAAATAATCATTTAGTTCACCTGCCATCTCCTTGTCTCCACTTATTATTTCTCTGGCCTAACTTTCTAGCAGTCCTATATCCATTCGCATTTCTCTTTTATTTTTTTACATACTTCAAAAAGCTTTTACGATCCACTTTGATGTTGTTTACTAGCTTGCTTTCTTATTTCCTGTTCTCTCTCCTAATGATTCTTTTAGTTGCTCTCTGTAGGTTTTTAAAAGCTTCCCAATCTCCCTCACGAGAGATCATCCAGAAAGTCATGAGGCATGGGATAAGTGGAACCTTGGCTGTTTGGATAAAAAATTGGCTTAAAGGAAGAAAGCAGAGGGTAGTTGTGGAAGGAAAGTATTCTGCCTGGAGGTCGGTGACTAGTGAAGTGCCGCAAGGATCTGTCCTGGGACCCCTGCTATTTGTGATTTTTATAAATGACCTGGATGTAGAGGCGGAAGGATGGGTGAGTAAGTTTGCGGATGACACAAAGAATGGAGGAGTTGTGGATGGAGCTGCAGGTTGTCAAAGGTTACAAGAGAATATAGACAGGCTGCAGAGTTGGGCAGAAAAATGGCAGATGGAGTTCAATCTGGATAAGTGTGAGGTGATGCATTTTGGAAGGACAAACCAGAAGACTGAGTACAGGATTAATAGTCAGTTACTTAAGAGTGTGGATGAACAAAGGGACCTTGGGGTTCAAATCCATACATCCCTCAAGGTCATTGCACAGGTTGATAGGATAGTTAAGAAGGCCTATGGGATGCTAGGCTTCATTAATAGGGGGATTGAGTTCAAGAGTAGAGAGGTCATGTTGCAACTCTACAAATCTCTGGTGAGACCGCACTTAGAGTATTGTGTTCAATTCTGGTCACCTCATTATAGGAAGGATGTGGAAGCTATGGAGAAGGTGCAGAGGAGATTTACCAGGATGTTGCCTGGTTTGAAGAACAAGTCATATAAAGCAAGGTTAGCAGAGCTGGGACTTTTCTCTTTGGAGCGTAGGAGAATGAGAGGGGACTTGATAGAGGTCTACAAGATTATGAGAGGCATAGATGGGGTGGATAGTTAGTACCTGTTTCCCAGGGCACCAATAGCAAACACCAGAGGGCATGCATACAAAATTAAGGGAGGGAAGTTTAGGGCAGACATTTTTACACAGAGGGTTGTGAGTGCCTGGAATGACTTGCCAGGGATGGTGGTGGAGGCTAAAACATTAGGGGTATTTAAGAGCCTCTCGGACAGGCACATGGATGAAAGAAAAATAGAGGGTTATGGGGTAGTGTGGGTTTAGAACTTTTTTTTTTAAGGATTATATGTGTCAGCACAACATGGAGGGCTGAAGGGCCTGTACTGTGCTGTAGTGTTCTATGGTTCTATCTTCCCATTAATTTTTTCTTGGTTGTATGCCCTCTTTTGCTTTGACTTCCTTTGTCAGCCAGTGTTGTTCCATTTGAGCATTTCTTTGCTTTTGAAATATATCTATCCTGTACCTTCCTCATTTTTCCCCAGAAATTCATGCCATTGCTGCTCTGCCATCTTCCCTGCCAGCAGCTCCTTCCAATTTACTTTGGCCAACTCCTCTCTCATACCACTGTCATTTCCCTTTACTCCACTGAAATGCTGCTACGTCAGACATTACTTTCTCCCTATCAAATTTCAAGTTGTATTCAATCATATTGTGATCACTGGCTCATAAGGGTTCTTTTACCTCAAGCTTCCTAATCACCTCCAGTTTATTACATAAAACCCAGTCCAGTAGTAGGCTCAACAAACTGTTCTGAAAAGCTATCTCATAGGCATTCAAGAAACTCACTCTCGAGATCCATTTCCAACCGGATTTTCCCAATCAACCTGTATGTTGAGATCTGTCAAGACTATCATAACACTGCCTTTTTGACACACTTTCTATTTCCTGTTGTAATCTGTGGTCCACATCCTAGCCACTGTTGGGAGGCCTGTATATAACTGCCATCAGGATCCTTTTACCCTAGCAATTCCTTAACTCACCCCACAAGGATTCAACATCTACCAATCCTATGTCACATCTTTCTACTGATTTGATGCCTTCTTTATCAGCAGAGCCATGCTATCCCCTCTGTCTATCTTTCTAACCCCCCAACACAATATGTAACCTTAGACGTTCAGCTCCGAACTACAACCATCCTTCAGCCACGATTCAGTGATGGCCACAACATCATACCTGGCAATCTGTAATCGTGCAACAAGATCATCCACCTTTTTTCTTATCCTCCATGCATTGTATTTGCTACCCTTTTTGGTTCTGCATCCCAAATGCACTGATACTCACCCCGCTGGCTGCAATTATGTCCTATCATCTGCCTGCCCTTCCTGACAGTGTGACTGCACGCTATCTTTGCTTCTTTTTTTTAAAAACCATCTGTCCTATCCCAAGTCCTTTCACTCTTGTTACCACCCCCACTGCCAAATTAGGTTAACCCCACCCCCCAACAACTCTAACAAACCTGCCCATGAGAATATTGGTTCACCTCAGGTTCAGATGCATCCCACCACTTTTGAAAAGGTCATACCTCCCCCAGAAGATTCCATTGATGCGAGAATATGAAGCCCTGCCCCCTGTACCAGCTTCTCAGCCACACATTAATTTGCCAAATTATCCTGTTTCTACCCTCACTGTTGCACAAGCAGCAATCCAGAAATTACTACCTGGCAGTCCAGGCTTCTCAGTTTTCTACCTAGCTCTCAATTCTCTTTTCAACATCTCTTTGCTTTTCCTTCCTATGTCATTGGTACCAATATGTACCGAGACATCTGGCTGCTCTACCTTCCTCCCCAAATGTTGTGGATGCGATCCAAGACGTCCCTGACCCTGGCACCTGGGAGGCAACATACCATTCACGTCTACAGAATCTCCTGTCTGTTCCCCAGCTATTGAGTCCTTTATCACTATTATTCCCCTCTTCTCTATATTTCCCTTCTGTACTACGGATCAATGCTCAGTGCCAGTAACCTAGTCTCCGCAGCATTCCCCAGGAGGTCATCCCCCTCAACAGTGTCCAAAGCAGTATACTTATTATTCAGGGGAATGGCCACAGGGGTGCTCTGCACTAACTGTCTATTCACATTTCCATTTCTCCTAACAGTCACCCAGCTGCTCGCCTCCTACCACTTAGGGGTAACTACATCCCTGTAACCCTGATCAATTATTTCTTTCCTGTCCTGTAGGTCATCTAGCTGCTGCTCCAGATCCCTAACATGCTCTTCAAGGAGCTGCATCAGTCCTGATGAAAGGTCTCAGCCTGAAACATTGACTATTTATTTCCCTCCATACATTCTGTCTGTCTTATGGTCTAATGTTATTATCCCTCAAATCCATTCTCCTGCCTTCTCCCCAATAACCATTGGCACTATTACTAATCAATTAACAACAAATAAGTGAAGAGCTCTAGAAATATTCAGAATTAAAAGAGGAAATTGAAAGTCTATGGAACATGAACAGGGTATGCATTGTCCCAATAGTATTATCTACAACTGGTATCTTCTCAAAGTCACTAAACAATAGTATTAAACTGATCATAAAATCAAGGAGCAGAATTAGGCCATTTGGCCCATCAAGTCTTCACGACCATTTTATCATAGCTGATATATTTTTCATCTCAGTCCCAATCTCCTGCCTTCTCCCCGTATCCCTTCATGCCCTGACCAATTTATGTGAATCACTAGAAAGACAATACTAAACACCACTAGAGTAGTCTATTCTAGCAATTGAGAAATGAGGGTGCTTTGCTATGCCTAAACCTAGGTTTTACCAGCTTGAGCTAAGAATAAATAATAATAACATCATTGTCAGAAGGGCCTATTTCTTCACTGTACTATTCTGTATTTCAAGTCCTGTGCTTAATACTTTGGCATAGAAAAACATTGCTGCCAATATTGGAATGATTAAATTCAGGTTAACTCAAGAAACCAGAACTGGAAGATAACAGATAGATTTAATTGGATTACAACTTTGTGAAATAATGAAGGGCCAGATCACAAAGGGTTTTGACAATAAGGGAAATAATTTTGAAATGGATCTGATACTTAACTGGGAGCCAGTGTGGGTTAGCCTGGGCTGCACTGATGGAGAAACAGGAACCAGTTGTCATAAGTCAGGTGTTGAATCAGGACCCAACTGCAGGACACAGACACTGTAGACCCAGAAATGGGACAAGACAGGACAGGATGCAGTCTAGGCAGGGAAAGCAGGACCAGGACAAGGGACTGGGAACAAAGAGCCTGGGGTGGACTCCAAGCCCAAGACTGGACAAGGACCCAGAACCTGGGTCTTGCCTCAGGCTCAGACCCCCAAACCCAGGCAAGGACATGGCAAGGCTTGGGTCAAGGCTGCAGGCTCAGGTCAAGGCTTGAGGCTAGATGCTGCAAGCTTAGAGCTTGGGGAACTCAGAGGCTAGAACTGGGGCAGACTAGGAACTGTACATCAACATGGAGCCAGAACTTATCCTCCAACAAGCCAGGACTCATCTATAACTTCACACCAAGGTGGGGCAGGACCATCCATCAGGTAACAGCAGAATAGCCTGACCTACCCAAAAGAGGCAAGCACAACACTAGACAGATCCCCCCACAGGGCAACAGCAGAACAGCCAGACTTACCCCACAGGGGCAAAGACAGGAAGAGACAAACACCAAGGAACAACAGACAGTTCCACCTCTGCATCAGGGTAGCTCCAAGTAGCCATTACAGCCAGCAGCCTTGGCTGTCTACAGAAGCAACCAGATCCCTACCTGGCTCAGAGTGGCTGACAGCCACCCAGCTGGCCCAGGAAACAGCTGAATCCATACCACAATGACCACTCCAACTACTACCAGCAAGGCTCCCAGAAGCCATGCTTCTCCAACACAGCCCCAAGGCTGGCAAGAGTCCATTCTAGCCATGAATATCTTGACAACCCTCCAACCACACTCAATACCAGGGCCACTTATATTCCCAGTTCCAATATGAGCCTCGGGTGTTTCTAGTTAAGTCCGACCACAGCAAGGGACCGCTGGAAAACCTGGAGTCCAGAGTCCGCGGACCGGTCCACGGACTTCAGACTGAACCACCACACCAGTACTCGATAGGACATGGATAATGCATTGTGGGTGTTCAGGAGAGAGTTGGAATGGTCAGATCTGAAGATAACAAACTGCAAGTAAAAAGAAAACACTGGGAGTTCTCAGTGGGCTAGTTGACATCTGGAAAAGAGTAGGCAATTTCTGGGTGGAGGCAGTTGAACAGCAGCTGGGCCCCTGCGAGTCAATGCCTGGTCATAGTAAGACTTCCTTTAACACTTCTATGTCCCCCCCCCCCCCCATCAGAAGTGCTTCAGCCAACACTTTAAGGAAAAACAAGCTTCTTTTCTCGGAAACTAATCTACATAGAGTAACCAAGATTTTTCTATTTGAATTTCAAACAATGAATGACTAAGTAAATGAAAAAGTATCACCAGATAAGCATAGACCTTAGAACTTTACAGCATAGTCAGTCCTTTTCACCCATGATGTTGTGCTGACCTTTTAACCTACTCTGAGATCAATCTAACCCTTCCCTCCTGCATAACCCTTCGTTCTTCTAAACTTCATGTGCCCATCTAAAATGCCCCTTATGGATCTGCCTTTACCATCACCGCTGGAATCACGTTCCACACACTTACCGTTCTCTGCATAAAGAATTTACCTCAAACACCCCCACCTATACTTTCCTCCAAATATAAGAAATATTACAGTTCCAAGGTGGCAATAAGTATAATCATGTGGAAATTATATTTTTATTCTTCTTAATTTGAGAAAACCAACACCTGGCATTCAAAACCATCAAACAGAGCACTGACTGATCTGATCTCATATGCAGAGAACATTGTACAACACAGTATGAGCCCTTCAGCCCTGGATGTTGCGCCAACCTCCATAGCCCTACCGGACAATCAATTTAACCCTTCTCTCCTGCAAGCCCCATACCTCTCCACTTTTCTTGCATCCACAGGCCTAAGAGACTCGCTATTGTATAAGTCTCCACCATCAACCCACGCAGTGCACTGCATGCACACACCACTCTGTGCAAAAAAACCTACCTCCGACATCTCTCCAAAACCTGACGATCACTGGGATTTCCACAGTTTGTTGTCTTCTGCATTTGGTTGAACAGCCAGGTTGGGTGGTCTTTCAATGATTCCATTATGGTTATTATTCCATAGATTTACTGGGTATGCCCACAAGAAAATGAATCTCAGGTGACATAGATGAACTTCAATAATAAATTTACTTTGAATTTTGAAATTTGAAGTCAGTGGGTCAGATGGTATCTGGAGAGGGAAATGGACCGATGACATCTCAAGTTCAGACCCTTCATCTGGACTCCACTGCACTTCCATCTCCAGCATCTGCATTTTGCTTTGTACTTTTCTGTTAGTGGTTGATCATTTTGTTCCAAATGCCACCATTCAAAGTATTCATAGTAAAATACTTTGTAGAAAGAGAGAACCATACAACAATGTTTGGCAGTCCTGATATAAGATTACATTCCAGAACTTGTGAATTCAAGTGTACTATTATCCAGGAAAACTGCTGGAGTATTGAAAACAAAACATCATTAGACCAAAATTGTTGATGTTTACAGGTGACTATGCCCTTGTGCTAATGGTCTTTTGGCAACTGGAAACTAGATTGGTCGACTATCTGCCCACTCAGCAGAACAAATTAAGAAAAAAACCATGACCGACTATTTATAATCACAAGGTTTCAGATGCAACAGTCTCCTATTTTGACTGGCTTATTTTTAACACAAAGAAACTGACCATTTGGAATCCTAAACAACACATATTCACACATACAAAATAGAGTCTATGAAGCAATTTTTTTCCCAAACTGAATTATGGTTCCCAGAAGATTGCAGAGAGACATAAAAATTTCACTCCTTTTGTCTTCTGTCTCATCTCTCACAATGTTAAAGTCTTGACTTCTGCCCCATTGAAAGCTGAAGGTTGTTCCTGTGGCAGATGTCTGCAATGTGATCCCGGAGAAACCTACAAAACCTCCAAATTCAACCCAGCCCTTGAATCTCCAGACCCAAATACATGATTAAATAAAAATTTCTTAGAAAAGTTTTGTTCGAGTGAAGAAAAATTGGTGTTCCGTAATCAATATCACCATACAACTGATTAGGGAAACCAGCCTCCCCTCCATGGACTCTCCTGCCTTGGTAAAGCAGCCAACAAAGATCCCACCCACCCCAGACATTCTCTCTTCTCCCCCATCTCACTGGGCAGAAGATACAAAAGCCTGAAAGCATATACCACCAGGATCAAGAACAGTTTCAAGAACACTGTTATAAGATGATTGAATGGCCCCTTAGTATGACAAGGCGAAATCTTAACCTCACAATATAGACAGTTACATCCTTGGATTGTATTGTTTGTTTGCGCTGCGCTTTCTGCCTAACACTTCATTCTGCAACATCAAAGCACTGTAGTAATGAATTGAGCTGTATGAGTGGTATGCAAGACAAGTTCTTCACCATACTTCAGTACGCGTAACAATGGTACCCAAACCAAACCAACCAATAACAGATTGTTCAATAGGTGTGGGATACAGATCAAGTTCAAGATTAATTTTTATTCAGCCATATACACGAATACAGCCAAAAGAAACAGCATTCCTCTGGAGGCAAGGTGCAAGACAGTGCCAAGGGCAAACAGCACATAACACATGTAGCTTCAATTGCAGAGAAATGTAGAGTCACAAAAAAATATAGCCCAAGTCCCTGAGTGGCATGACCTGTAGATCGAAGGTGCATGGGATGTTATCCTGGTCCAGCTTGTCTTCCACTGAGAAAACATTGTAAGGCAGCACTGATGGGACAGGCCAGCCCACAACCAATTATGGATTCCAGCCTATGTTTGGGTATCAATCTGCCCTTCTACCTTTGCAACGCAGCACTCAACAACAAGATCCCCATCAGCCCTGGGTCTACTCCGCTGGCCCACCTTCACCTTTCCTACAGTCTTCACAGTAACTATAATTGTAATATAGTGAAAGTACTGTAGCAGTCCAAACTCTAACATTCCCTGTATTTTCCTTGAGGAGGACTGTTGAAAGGAGGCTGTATTTCTCTACATTAAAATATTAATGAGACCGTAAAACCATAAAACTTTGGAGCAGAAATAGGCCATTTGTCCCAATGAGCCTGCTCTGCCATTCCATCATGGCTGACTTATTATCCACAGATTCACCACCCTCTGACCAAAGAAATTCCCCCCTGGACGTCCCTCTGTTCGGAGTCTAAACTTTCTGGTTGAAGACTCCCCCACTATAGGAAACAACAGGAAACATTAATGATCTATTTAAGGCCCTCAGTCTAATGAAAGAGTAAACATTTTCACTTCCAGTCAAAGTATATTTATTACCAAAGTATGTATACTCCAGTGCCTCTAAGAAGTATTCACCCCCCTTGGAAGTTCTCATGTTTCGTTGTTTTACAACATTGAATCACTGTGGACTTAATTTGGCTTTTCGGACACTGATCAAGAGAAAAAGACACTTTTGTGTCAAAGTGAAGACAGATCTTTACAAAGTGATCTAAACTAATTACAAATATAAAACATGAAAATAATGATTGTATAAGTATTCAACCCTTTAATATGACACATCAAATCATCGCTGGTGCAGCCAATTGGTCTTATAAGTCACATAATTAGTTAAATGAAGATTTGTTTTTGGAGACCAGTGTGCAGTTGAGGTGTTTCAATTGATTGTTATAAAGCTATGCCTGTATCTGGAAGGTCCAGCTGCTGGTGAGTCAGTATCCTGGCAAAAATTACACCATGAAGACAAAAGAACACTCTAAGCAACTCCACAAAAAGGTTATTGAAAAGCAATAACCTTGGCGTTCAGTTAAGTCAATCATCAAGAAATGCAAAGTGTATGACACAGCTGTAAATCTACCTAGAGCAGGCCGTCCCCAAAAACTGAGTGACCGTGCAAGAGGGGGACTAGTGAGGGAGGCCACCAGGAGACCTGTGACAACTCTGGAGAAGTTACAAGCTTCACTGACTGAGATGGGAGAGACTGCGCATACAACAACCATTGTCCCGGTGCTTCACCATTCGCAGCTTTATGGGAGAGTGGCAAAGAGAAAGCCACTGTTGAAAAAAACTCACATGGTATCTTGGCTGGACTTTTCTAGAAAGCATGTAGGAGACTTTGAAGCCATCTTGAAGAAGGTTCTATGGTTTGATGAAACCAAAATTGAGCTTTTGCCATCAGACTAAGTGCTATCTTTGGCATGTCAAACACCCCACAAAAACTCACCACCCCCACTGTGAAGCATGGTGGTGGCTACATCATGTTGTGGGGATGCTTCACTGCAGCAGGCCCTGGAAGGCTTCAGAAGGTGGAGGGTAAAATGAATCTAGCAAGCTACAGGGAAATCCTGGAGGAAAAGCTAATGCAGTCTGCAAGAGAACTGAGACTTGGGAAAAGATTTGTTTTCCAGCAAACAATGACCCCAAGCATAAAGCCAAAACTACACAGGAATGGCTTAAAAACAACAAAGTTAATGCTCTGGGGTGTCCAAGTCAGAGTCCAAACCTCAATTCAATTAAGAATTAGTGGCTGGACTTGAACAGGGCCATTCACTTTTGATCCTCATGCAGTCTGACAGAGTTTGAGCAGTTTTGTAAAAAAGAATTGGGAAATTTTGCAGTGTCCAGATGTGCAAAGCTGATAGAGACCTATCCAGATAGACTCAAGGCTGTAATTGCTGCATCCACTAAATCCTGACTTGAAGGGGGTGAGTAAAACACTATTATTTTGTGTTTTATATTTGTAATGAATTTAGATAACTTTGTAGAGATTTGTTTCAACTTGGACACAAAAGTGTCTTTTTCTGTTCATCAGTGTCAAAAAAGCCAAATTAAATCCATTGTGATTCAATGTTGTAAATCAATAAAACATGAAAACTTCCAAGTGGGGCAATAATTTTTCTAGGCTTGTATATATGACCTTGAGATTTGTCTCCCTACAGGCAGCCACTAAACAAAGAAACCCAATAGAATCCATTAAAAAAGAACAACAAATACCTAATGTGCAAAAAAAACCAAATTGTGAAACAATAAAAGTAAGCAAATAAGATACAGAACTGAAGTTCATGAAAGCGAGTAGCACATTGGTTGACAATAAAAACAGAGTACACTGGAAAGACTCAGCAGGTCAGGCAGCATCTGTATTTAAAGGAATAAGTTCAATGTTTCCAGTTAATCATCTTCCATCAGAAGACTCTGATGCACTAACCTGATGCAATGTTTTCTGTTTTCAATTAGGATTACCAGCATCTACAATTTTGTTTTATTTTTCCCAGAAGTTAGTTAAGTAAGTGGACCTGCATCCAGCAGTGTGAAACAGAATTAGAATCAGGTTTATTATCTCTGCTTCTCATAATTATATAAACTTCTATCAAATCTCCCCTCAGCCTCTGTGGTTCCAGAATAAAACAACCCTGCTTTGTCCAGCTTCTTATTTCACCTCAAATCCAGACAGCATCCTGGTAGATATCTTCTGAACCCCTCCTTGTCCTCCAAATTCTTCCTATAATGGGACGACCATGGAGTTGACAGTGAGATGTACACTCAACTGCCACTTTATCAGACACACCAGTACACCTGCTCATTTATGTAAATATCAGATCATCCAATCCTGTGGCAGCAGCTTAATGCATAAGAACATGCAGACATGGTCAAGATGGTTCAGTAGTTCATACCAAACATCTGAATGGGGAAGAAATGTAATCTAAGTGATATTTGATTGTGGAATGAGTGTTGGTGCCAGACGGGGTGGATTGAGTATCTCAGAAACTGCTGATCTTGTGAGATTTTCATGCACAACAGTCTCTAGAGTTTACTGACAATAGTGCAAAAAACATATTATTGAAAGATATCACAGGAGAATAGCCAGACAGGTTCAAGCTGACAAGAAAGTGATAGTAACTCAATTAACTATATGCTACTATTGTGGTGCGCAAAAGAGCATCATTGAATGCACAACATATTGAACCTTGAATTGGATAGGCTACAGCAGCATAAGGCCATGAACATAGACTCAGTGGCCTCTGTATTGGGTACAGAAGGTATCTAATAAAGTGGCCATTGAGTGTGTGTTTCTCATAATTTTATAAAACTCTATCAAGTCTCCCATCAGCCTCCATTGCCCTAGAGTAGGCGCTCCTGACCTGGAGTCCACACACTCCTCGGTTAATGGCACAAAAAGGTTGCGAACCCCTGCTCCAGAGAACACAACCCTGCTATGTTCATTCTCTCCTTATAGTACATGATCTCCAATCGAGGCAGCATCCTAGCAGATGTCTTCTGAATCCTCTCCATGGCCTGCACATCATTCCTATAATGGGGTCACCATGTAGTTGACAGTGAGATATGAAGTATGGACTGAAATGTAGCATTCCCTTTACACAGTGTGCTCTGAACCTTGCAAAAGTGACCACACTTGCTGTGAAATATGGTGTGCTGTCTGGGAAGGAATGTGAAGAGCAACATAAAAATGTAAGCCTTTTTTATTTTTCAAGTACAGTGCAGCCACCAATGCATGTTTTCCTTAAGAACCTAAGCACTGTTTGTCATTTAAGAAATCTCTCAAAACACAGCACTGATATTCCAAAGAACCTAACATTCCCACTCAGGAAGAATCAATTTAGTTAGAACAACTGCCACACATATGTTTTAAACAGATCATAGTGTAAATTCTACTGGAGTATTTTTTCAGATGTGCGGAGGGAGGTGCAAATTGTTTAAAGGCTGTTTGGAAACCTTTTGCTGAACTTGGAAAGCTCGTATTATTCTGAACAAGCGTCACACCCTTGGAAGAATTTCAGCAAATAACCGGCATTCAAGAGAAGCACCAAGGCCAGAGAGTCATAGAGTCATAGAACACTACAGCACAGATCCTTTCTTCTTCATGCTGGAGAGGTGTGTGAGCTCCTGAGATCCCAAGAGATTCCTGGAGTTTAGCCTTATGGCATTTAGCTCCTAGTAGGGTTACCCATGGTGGTAACGTCAAAAGGGGGGTTCCAGACAAAGAGTCATCCAACCAAGACCTCAGCAGTGGAGCTGGTAGATGATGATGGCACATCACAACAGCAATGAAGGTGGTGGAAGTCAGCAAAAGCAAAGGATCCTCAGTTGTCTAGCAATCCATATCACTAGACCTTGACCCCAATCTGTCAAGGACCGTAGGGTGGCTGTCTGTGCATCAGCCTCCCCACATTAAACAAAGATACACACAAGGATTCTCCATTAAGGGCAGAATATGTGGATCCCAGATCGGCCTCAGCAGCCACCTGAGGACCCATCAATGGACAGCCCCTTAGGAGAACATCATACTCGATTTGAGTGACCGCACCACTACCATCGATGTTGCACAACACTGTGACTCTGATAGCAAAGCATTTCTGTTGTACTAGTCAATATATTGCTGTGCACATGATTTGGGATGAAACTGGCTCAGTCAGGGAAAGGAACAACAGTGAAGCCCACATATATATATATATATATAGGCAACAGCTGGAGTTAGAACAGGATCACAGGATTAACAGTTGCTAACAACTTTACAGGTTTGGATTCAGTACAAAGTTTAAAGACAGAACATTGGTCCATCCAAAGATTAGGAGATCAGTAGGAGTTAGAGTCATAGAAAGACTCAGCGTGGACACAGGCTCTCCAGGCCATTCAGGATGAGGTTCAGATTCAGGTTTATTCATGACATGTGTACTGTAACATACAATAATCATGGAAACAGACAGAAGTTTCTGAGGACCTCAACGGGACTCCCAGATGGTATGTTGCCTCTCAGGAGCCAGGATCAGGGACATCTCAGATCACGTCCACAGCATTTTAGAGAGGGAGGGAGAGCAGCCAGGTGCCTTAGTACATATTGGTGCCACTGACATAGCAAGGAAAATCAATGCAACCTGAAGAGAAAGTTTAGAGAACTAGGCTGAAAGCTGAAAAGTAGGACCTCCAGGATAGTAATTTCTGGATTGCTATCAGTGCCATATGCTAGTGAGGGTAGAAACAGGATGACTTGGCAGATAAATGCATGGCAGAGGAGCTGATACACGAGGCAGAGCTTTAGGTTCTTGGATCATTAGGATCTCTTTTGGGGAAGGTATGACCTGTACAAAAGGGACAGCTTACACCTGAACCTGAGGGGACCAAATTTCTTGCGGGAAGGTTTGTTAGAGCTGCTGGGGGAGGGTTTAAACTAATTGGTCAAGGGGTTGGGAACCGGAGTGAAGGGACTCAGAATAGGATGGATGGTTATAAAAAAACAAAGATAGCGTGCAGTCAGATTGTCAGGAAGGACAGGCAGGTGATCGGATATAATTGCAGCCAGCAGGGTAAGTATCAGTGCATTAGGGATGCAGAATCAAAAAGGGTAGCAAATGCAGTACTCAAAGTTTTATATCTCAATGCACAGAGTATATGAAATAAGGTGGATGATCTTGTTGCACGATTACAGATTGCCAGGTATGATGTTGTGGCCATCACCAAATCGTGGCTGAAGGATGGTTGTTGTTGGGAACTGAATGTCCAAGGTTACGTATTGATTCTGAGGGAGAGGAAGGTAGGCAGAGGGGATGGCGTGGCTCTGGTAGTAAAGAATGGCATCAAATCAGTAGAGAGTATCGGAAGATTTTGGATCCTTGTGAATTGAGTTAAGAAACTACAGAGTAAAAGGACCCTGATGGCAGTTATGTACAGGCCTCCCAACAGTGGCTGGGAGGTGGACCACAGATTACAACAGGAAATAGAAAAGGTATGTCAAAAGGGCAATACTATGATAGTCATGGAAGATTTTAACATGCAGGTCGATTGGGAAAATCAGGTTGGTAATGGAGTGAGTTTATTGAATGCCTACGAGAGCTTATTAGGGCAGTTTGTCATTAAGCCTACTGGGGATCAGTTATACTGGATTGTAATTAACTGGAGGCAATTAGGTCGCTTAAGGTAAAGGAGCCCTCAGGAGCCAATGATCACAATATGATTGTTCAACTTGAAAGTTAATAGGGAGGAAGTAAAGTCTGACGTAGCAGTATTTCAGTGGAGTAAACAAAATTACAGTGGTGTGGGAGAGGAGTTGGCCCTAATAAATTTGAAGGAGCACTGGCAGGGATGACAGCAGAACAGCAATGGCGTGAGATTCTGGGAAAAATGAGGAAGGTGTAGGACATGTGTATTCCAAAAACAAAGAAATACTCAAATGGCAAAATAGTACAACCATGGCTGACAAGGGAAGTCAAAGCTAATATAAAAGCAAAAGAGACGGCATACAACAAAGCAAAAAGTAGCAGGAAGATAGAGGCTTGGGAAGGTTTTAAAAACTTAGAGAGAGCAATTAAAAGAATCATTAGAAGGGAAATAATGAAATATGAATGCAAGCTAGCAAATAATTTCAAAGTGGATAGTAAAAGCTTTTTCAAATATGTAAAAAATAAAAGAGAGATGAGAGTTGACTTCGGACCACTAGGAAATGAGACTGGAAAAATAGAAATGGGGAACTAGGAGATGGTAGATGAATGAAATGAGTATTTTGCATCAGTCCTCGCTGTGGAAGACACTAGCAATCTGCCAGGTGTTGTAGTGTGTGAGGGAAGAGAAGTGAATGAGTTACTATTACATAGGAGAAAGAGCCCATAAAGCTGAAAGACCTAAGGATGCACAAGTCACCCAGACCAGATGAACTGCACCCTAGTGTTCTGAAAGAGGTAGCAGTAGAGATTCTGGAGGTATTCATAATGATCTTTCAAAAACTCTGGCATGGTGCAAATATCACTCCACTCTTTAAGAAAAGAGGAAGGCAGCAGAAAGAAAATTACAGAACTGTTAGCCTGATCTCAGTGAGTGGGAAGATGATGGAGTCAATTGTTAAGGATGAGGCTATGGACTACTTGTTGACACAGGACAAGATAGGACAAAGTCAGTATAGTTTCCCTAATGGAAAATCTTGCCTGACGAACCTGTTGGAATTCTGTGAAGAGATTACAAGTAGGATGGATAAAAGGGATACAGTGGATGTTGTATATTTGGACTTTCAGAAGGCCTCTGACAAGGTGCCACACATGAGGCTGCTTACCGAGTTAAGAGCCTCTGGTATTACAGGAAAGTTACTGGCATGATTAGTGCACTGGCTAATTAGTGGGAATAAAAGGATCCTTTTCTGGTTGGCTGCCAGTGACTAGTGATGTTCCACAGGGGTCAGTGTAGATGATGGAATAGATGGCTTTGTTGCGGTTCACAGATGATACAAAGACTGGTGGAGGGGCAGGTAGTTTTGAGGAAACAGGTAGGCTGCAGAAGGGTTTAGACAGATTAGGAGAATGGGCAAAAAGTGGCAAGTGAAATACAATGTTGGAAAATGTATGGTCATGCACTTTAATAGCAGAAATAAATGTACACACTATTTTCTAAATGGGGAGAAAATCCAAACATCTGAGATGCAAAGGGACTTGGGAGTCCTTGTGCAAAACATCCTAAAGGTTAACTTGCAGGTTGAGTTGGTGGTGATGAAGGCAAATGCAATGTCAGAATTCATTTGAATACAGGAGCAGGGAGGTGATGTTGAGGCTTTATAAGACTCTGATGAGACCTTACCTTGAGTACTGTGAATAATTTTGGGTTCCTCATCTTAGAAAAAATGTGCTGGCTTTGGAGAGAGCTCAAAGGAGGATGATTCCGGTAATGAAAGGGTTATCATACGAGGAAAATTTGATGGTTCTTGGTCTGTACTTGCTGAAATTTAGAAGGACAAGGGGTGTTTCATTAAATCCTTTCGAATGTTGAAAGGCCTAGACAGAGTAGATTTGGAAAGGACGTCTCCCATGGTGGGGGAGTCTAGGACAAAAAGGCACAGCTTCAGGATGAAGGAGTGTCCATTTAAAATAGTGATGTGGAGAAATTTCTTTAGCCAGAGGGTGGTGAATTTGTGGAATGTCTTACAAACAAATACTTTATTGTTACCAAACAATTGATACTAGAGCATACAATCATCACAGTGATATTTGTTTCTGTGCTTCGCGCTCCCTGAAGTACAAATGAAAATGGTGGGCAGAGGGATCCTAAAGCCCCTCTGCTTCAATCTGACCAGCAGCCCAGCTCTTTTCCCACACTTCCTCGGCAATTTGTGCATCTTTCCAGATTTCCATCAATGCATTGTGTTGTTGGCAGCTCTTTGAGGTTGGTGGATGCGTCCCGTGGGGATCGATCGGCGGGTCACATCGTCAGGTGCTCCAGGTCGGGCTGAGTGCCACTTACAACTGTCGGGGGCCCAGGCTGTCGATCGGGTCGGGCCTCAAAGCCGACACTTAATCCCAGAGGGCCGGGCTGCCAGCTGAAACAAGTCCGTGAACTGTGTCACAGTTGCGGAGGCCTCCGCTCCAGCCGAGCCCCGTGCTCGATTTCCGAGGTCGGCAGCGGAGGTCTCACTTCCGGCAGCCGTGGATAGCCACCAACGGGGCTCTACGGTGTTCGCTCCAGGGAAGCGTCTGGGGTATCTTGAGGTCACATGCAGGTGTGGAGGGCAGGTTGTTTGGTGTATTTAAGGCCGTTCTTGATTGGACATGGCATCAAAGGTTACGGGGAGAAAGCCGGGGAATGGGGTTGAGGAGGGTAAAAAAGGATCTGACATTATTGAATGGCAGAGCAGGCTCAATGGGCCGAATGGCCTTGTTCCACTCCTATGTCTTGTGCTCTTATGAGCATTTTTTTATTTTCCATCAACTCCTGCCTCATTTAGCATGGGCCTGCACACTAGGACAAGGATTCCCACACCATGGGCCCCTTCAGCAGTCCACTCAAGCCTATGGATCCCTTCTCAGAATAACGTATTTAAATATATAAAATAAAATGCACAGGATTACAAAAGAAACCAATTATATTGAAACACAATTATCAAAATATTAAAAAACTGATTTGTGATACAGTAATATATGTGCTTCTTTATTAACATATTAAATAACAAGACTATCCATTTAAAATACAGGCAAGTTAAAACTTAATTTTATTCTTCAAACACATATCATAAGCCTATAATCTGTAGGAGCAGAATTTGCCCATTTGGCCCATCAAGTCTCCACCAGCTTTTCATGATGGCTAATCCATATCTCTCTCAGCCACATTCTCCAGCTTTCTTCCTGTATCACTTCATGCCCTGAACAATCAAGAATCTATCAGCCTCTGCCTTAAATATACCCAATGACCTGGCTTCCAAAGCTGCCTGTGGCAAAGAATTCCACAGATACACTTGCCTCTGGCTCAAAAAATTCCTCCTAATTTCCATTCTAAATGGACATCTCTCTATTCTAAGGCTTTATCCTCTGGTCTTGGGCTCCCCCACCATAGGAAACATCCTCTCCATATCCACTCTATCAAGGCCTTTCACCATTCAACAGGTTTCAATGAGGTCCACCCTCATTCTTCTGAATTCCTGTGAGTACAAGCCCAGAGCCATCAAATGCTTCTCATATGAAATAATCCTGGAATTATTTTTGTGAACCTCCTTTGAACCCTCTCCAATGTCAGCACATCCTTTCTTAGATAAGGGGCCCAAAACTGCTCACAATACTCCAAGTGAGGCCTCACCAGTGCTTTATAGAGCCCTAACATTACATCCTTACTTTCATATTCTAGTCCTCTCGAAATGAATGCTAACATCACATTTTCCTTCCTCACCGTCGACTCAGCCTGCAAATTAACTTTTAAGGAATCCTGCACAAGGAATTCCAAGTCCCTATGCATCTCAGGTTTTTTTAAAAGACATATCTGTGTGAAGGCTGATGTTGCTTAGCTTGAATAAGAGTATTAAACTGGGGTGTATTAAACTGGGGTGTTTGAATTGACTTTATTTCTTATATACTTCACATACATGAGGAGTAAAAACGTTTACGTTACATCTCTGTCTAAGTGTACAATGTGCCATCATAGTAATTTATAATAAATAGAACAGTCAGTGTAACATAGAAAGGCTGATGTTGCTTAGCTTGAATAAGAGTATTAAACTGGGGTGTATTAAACTGGGGTGTTTGAATTGACTTTATTTCTTACATACTTCACATACATGAGGAGTAAAAACGTTTACGTTACATCTCTGTCTAAGTGTACAATGTGCCATCATAGTAATTTATAATAAATAGAACAGTCAGTGTAACATAGAAATACACTCAGATCAGTGTGAGTTAATCAGACTGATGGCCTGGTGGGAGAATCTGTCCTGGAGTCTGTTGGTCCTGGCTTTAATGCTGTGGTACCGTTTTGCATATGGTAGCAGCTGGAACAGTTTGTAGCTGGGGAGACTCAGGTCCCCAATGATCCTTCAGGCCCTTTTCTTACATCTATCTTTGTAAATGTCCTGAATCATGGGAAGTTCACAACTAGAGATGCGATAGTCTTTGACAAAGCAACTCTGTAATATGATATGAAAATATCTGTGATTTCTATTGATGACAAAGTCACAGGTACTACTAATACTTCTGTGGTTTGGTGCCTACATTCATAATTGAAGGAAGTTCCAAATTATCTGTTAGTGAAAACAAAAATTAATGTTTTTACCATTCAAGTTCATGGCGCCATGGTCTCCAAATTAGGAACCCCTGCGCGAGGAATGACTCACAGTGGTCGCTTAACTTCCCAACCAGAATGTCTTTGGAAAGAAGACCCTTGTGGCCACCAGGAGGGTATGCAAACTCCACAGCATATGAGGTGGGGACTTTGGCACTAGGAAACAGCAACTCTGCTAGCAGCGCCACTGCGTCGCCTTGTGTGTATGCTTCAAATGGAGGCCCCAGAGGAAGATAAGTCTGAATAATCCGTGGCTTTGTTTTACTGCCTCAGCTGTTGAGAGGACAGTCAGGGGCTGTTAAGTATAGACTGAGTGGAATCCATCTGTTACCAGGAATAATTGAGATCCCAATATATGAGTACAATATATACATTTGGGAGACAGCCAGGAAATATAAAATTGGTTAAATCTGTTTGTTGTGTTACAGGAAGTTGAATGGAGCTTTATTAGCAAACTGGCCACCCAGGAAAGAAAATAATTCAATCTGAGCACAAGTGTATTTCAATCTGACTTTTATATTCTTGCACTGAATTGTTTTGTTGTTTCTTACTTTGTTTGCAGATTTTTTCCAAGTGGGTTAAGAAATTAAATGTTTTTTTTCTCTCTCTTGTTGGTTTTGGCACCTTCTGCTGAAAATGGCTTGAAAGGTCTTCCTGAACGATGAGAAGCAGTTGCTTGTTCAGGCTGCTGCCCGGCTGTTTTACTGCTCCTCTTCCCTCTGTCTTTTCCTCCAGCCCTCAGACAGGACAATGGAAGCCAAACAGATGACGGCAGAAAGAAAACGAGAGACAGGGGGGTGGGGGGGGACGGGGGTTGCAGGCCAGGCAACAGTCTAATCTCGGTAAGATGCTGCTCAATGAAATGGGAGGTGATGCTTCAACCTTCCAAACTGACTGTGCACAGTGCTTATGCTTTGATTAGTCATACTCATGAGTTTAACAATAATGAAGTTACTTTCTCAGTTAGCTGTACTCCTTTCCTAAGGTGGGGGCGGGGGGGTCTAAGACCAGTGGGGACAGCCTCAGAGTAGAGGGGTGTCCTTTTAGAACAGCGATGAGGAGGAATTTCTTTAGCCAGAGAGTGGTGAATCTATGGAACTGGTTGCCACAGAGGACTGTGGAAGCCAAATCATCTGGTACATTTAAGGCAGAGGTTGATTGATTTTTGATTTGTTGTGGCATGAAGGGATACAGGGAGAAGGCAGGAGATTGGGGCTGAGAGGGAAATGGATCAGTCAATGGTAGAGCAGACTCAATGGGCCAAATGGCCTATTTCTGTTCCTATATCTTATGGTCTTCCTGCTTCTCTTGGACTCGACGACCATAAGACAGATGATCCGCTCAACTCCTCTGTCATTCATGACTGATATTGTCCTTTATCCTGTGTATCTTCTGAATTGTGAATTTGGTATGTTACCAAAGATACTCACAAATTTCTACAGAGGTATGTTGGAGAATATTTTAACTGGCTGCATCACCACCTGGTTTGGTGTAGCCACTGTATAGGATCAAAATAAGCTGCAGAAAAATGTAAACTCAGTCAGCTCCATCGTGGGCACTATCCTCCCCAGCATCAGGACACCTTCAGGGAGCATTAGCTCAAAAAGGCATCATCCATCATTAAAGACTCCCCATCACCCAGGACCTGCTCTCTTCTCATTGCTACCATCAGAGAAGAGGTATAGAGGCTTGAAGACACACACTCAGTGATTCAGGAACTGCTTCTTCCCCTCTGACATCAGATTTCTGAATGGACATTGAATCCTTGAACACTACCTCACTACTTTTTTCTGTGCTTGCACTACTTATTTAAGTTGTTTTTTAATATATATATATATATCTTACAGTAATTTACAGTTTTATTATTATGAATTGCAATGTACTGCTGCCACATAACAACAAATTTCACGATATATGCCAGTGACATTAAACCTGATTCTATATTATTACATTCTATAAATGATGTCAGCCATTTGTTACTCATGCAGAAAGCTGTGGCCTGTACTTAGCACATGTTAGACAAGATGTCCATGCTGTTTTGAGGTGGATGTATGCTCGATGTCACTGTTGATATAGATCTGAAACAGGAATAAGAGTTCGAAGGGACTGACACTTAAAGAAACCTGAGATAAATTGGCTCACATTTGCCACAGATAGAACTGGGCAGCAAATCTTCAAGAACACAAGCGATTCTGCAGATGCTGGAAGTCCAGAATAACACACACAAAATGCTGCAGGAACTCCTGATGAAGGGTCACAGCCCAAAATGTTGACTCTTTATTCCTTTTCATAGATGTGTGTGTGTGTGTGTGTGTGTGTGTGTGTGTGTGTGTGTGTGTGTGTGTGTGTGTGTGTGTGTGTGTGTGTGTGTGTGTGTGTGTGTGTGTGTGTGTGTGTGTGTGTGTGTGTGTGTGTGTTTAGAACTTCAAGCGTTTGATTTTCCATATACAATCACCAAATACACATTCAGGTACAGTTTAAAAGTGATTAGGATTTCTTCCTCTCGATCCTTTCAGACAGTGAATTTCTGACCCCCATCAGCCTCTCAGTGAAAGCAATTTTTCATCATCTCCTCTCTGATCTTTAACTCTATGCTCTTTGCAGTTTGAACTTTAAACTAAGTGCTTCAAACAGGTATTTAGTATAAAAGGGATATATGGTGCAGAAACAAAAGGAATAATCACAAGGAAGTGGTGTTCGAAGTAACGGGCAATTTATTAAAAAGCTGTTGTGCACCAGGAGACGAGTCAAAGCTGATCTACCTGAGCATGAATGTAGTACAGCTTTTCTTTCTCAAACGCTGTCATGGACAGTCCCAAGCCTGGCTGCAAAAGAAGAAGGGTTGGGCATGGGGCCAGCAACCAACTTGTAAAAACAAAGAGCTACAGAAAAGCCAACAGAAGCTCCTAAGATCTCACCCCTGAAAGAGGAAGGATGTCAACAAGATGGGCTACACCTGGGGACAATTTGAAAATCTGGTCCAGGACAGAGGACTCTGGGAAGCTGCTGTTGGTGGTCTGTGCCCCAGTAAGTAAGGACATCAGTAAACAAGTTTACATCCTCAATTGACGAGATTACCAGTATATCTACCTTTTGATTTTGAATGGTGGCTACAGGAAGACTTAATTAAATTACGAACTAGGTCCTTATTACGGATTAAAATGATTATCCACAGGTCTAATAGCGACTCCAGTTTTCTATTACAACAATGGATGCACGCTAAAACACAATTAGAGAAACTCCTGAAACTTGGGTGTCATTGTTGCTGTATTCCATGTCTCTCCTTTGCAGTTCCCTGTTATGACATTAGCGCAATCTATGTCCCTATTTACTGATCATTAGCCCTCATTATACTTTCTCCTGTGACAGGGGTTACAGGGAGAAGGCAGCAGAATGGAGTTTAAAAAATCAGCCATAGTTGAGTTGTGGGGCAGTTTCAGTGGGCTGAATGGCTTAATTTCACTCTTATATCATGTAGTCTCATGGTTTCATATTAGCTGGGATCCAAATAATTTTATGCATCTCAGTTGAGTCTCTCTTCAGCTTCTAGACTTTTGAAGGAAAATAACCCAACTCATGCAATCTTTCCTCATGTCTTCTGTTCCCTACATCATCCTTATACATCCCCACACAGTCATCAGAGGATTCACATCTTTCCTATGATGTGGTGACCGGAACTGTAAGCAATGATCATGCTGCTGTCTGACGACAGCTTCAGCAAGGCCTCGAGCCGTACACAAAATGCTGCAGGAACTCAGCAGGTCAGGGCAAAATCTGTTGTGAAAGCTGTTTATATTTTTCTATGTGGCCGTGATGCTGCTAAAAGTAAACTTCCTGTTGCATCAGTGCTTACATGGACAGAACTGTGCAAAAGTCTTGGGCTTATCTAAAAAAATATTCTGTTGAGCGAAGATGCTTTCAAAAGTAAGGAAGTGAGAAATGTCTAAATATCAAAAAAGTTATTGCAAGGAGCAGTAAACAGTAAAAAGCAAAATCAAATCAATATTTGTTGCGACCACCCTGTTCCTTTAAAAATGCATCAATTGGCTTAGGTACACTGTCGTGCAGTTTTATAAGAATATCGGCTGGTAAGTTGTTCCAAGCATCTTGGAGAATTTGCCACAGTTCTTCTGCAGACTTTTGCTGTCTCACTTGCTTCCGTCTCTCCAGGTAATTCGCAAACAGCCCTGGTGTTGTTGAGATCAGGATTAGAGGCAAGGGACAGGCCAATTCCGCTCACTACTCCACGACGTTTGCTCCGCTCCTTGCTACACCAAGGCTGTGGGCCTGCTCCGGGCTTCATGTCAATGACCCTTTTTTGTTCTGAATGCTGTTTGCTTGCTTTCATTCTTTGCACAATTTGTCTTTCTCTTTCTCTGCACATTGGGTGTTTCTTGAAATTATTTTAATGGGTTCTTTTAGGTTTCCTGTTCTGTAGTTGCTAGTAAGGAGATGACTCTCAAGATTGTATAATGTATACATACTTTCATAACAAATGTACTTTAAACTGTAGAGGCCATACCATCTGAAACCATGTGGAAAATCTAAGGTGCCTAAGACTTTTGCACAGTACTCTACTTGTGCATATGAAATAACCTCAACTTCAGTCTTTGGATGCTGTCCCAACCAGTAGCTCCCATATCATAGGAACATAGAAAGAATAAAGATATCATTAGTACAGATTTGAGGATGTCTGAGTCTTAAGCCTGCTCCTATTTCTTACATTCTTATGGATTTAAGACACAGTTAAAACCAGCGTAATGGAAGAACATTAAGGATGATATTCAGAGACGTTAGGAAGGCTGCCAATTAATTCCGGTACTAGGTCTCAAACTATTACTAGCATGTGTAGAAAAGTGCAAGACTATAAATTTTATATGGCTGCTTGCCCTAGTAAGTGGTTCTGAGTAATAAATGAGTGCCCAGAAAGGGATAGACTGTTCCTGTCACCCAGGCATAACCATTTGATGTCGTCCCTCATGAAACTAGGTGGGACCACCACAGGAAACCTCACCGGAATGTACACCACTTACTCCCTCCATTAGACAATCATGTAGGAGTGGTACACAGGAAGGAACATGAATACACGAATGCAATTAATGCAGGGAGGCAGCCCAATAACACAGCCCGCTAAACAATAAAAGTTTATATCGGTTAGAAGTGTGTGCTCAGCATGCTATAAAACTAACAACCATTCTCTTCTTTATTAACTCCAAAAGAAACGCTTAAAAATTGCGCTATAAAAATTTCCACAAGAAGATAGCAGACAAAATAACGTTAGAAGTACTTAAAACAATTTGACGTTGGTCTTTTGCATTGCTCAGAGTGCCCATATAGTCCTCAAGGGACCAATCTGAAATGAATGTTTCTTCCTGAAACCTAGCTTCTTCCTGCTTCTCTTTTGCAAGCATTCAAACATCTCATTGAATTGACATATTGTTCAGCATTCAATATTGCAACCTTGCCTCAGGTCATATTGCACAGAACGGGCTCTCTCCCCCTCCGTCCACAAGTACCCAATATTGCTAACGCACACAAAATGCTAGAGGAAATCAGCAGGTCAGGAATAAAGAGCCTGAGTTCCTCCAGGGTCTTAGAATTAGAGTCATAGAAAAGTGCAGCACAGAAACAGGCCCTTCAGCCCATCTAGTCCATGCTGAACTGCCTACTCCCATTGGCCTGCACCAGAACCATAACCCTCCATACATCAATGTACCTATACAAACTTCTCTTAAATGTTGAAATCAAGCTCACATGCACCACTTGTGCTAGCAGCTCATTCCACACTTTCACAACCTTCTGAGAGAAGAAGTTTCCCCTTGTGTTCCCCTTAAACTTTTCACGTTTCAGCTTTAACCCTTGACCTTTGATTGTAGTCCCACCCAACCTCAATGGAAAAAGCCTGCTTGCATTTACCCTATCTATAGCCCTCATAATTTTCTATACCTGTATCAAATCTCCCCTCAGTCTTCTATGTTCCAAGGCAAAGGGTCCAAACCTATTCAATCTTTACTTATAACTCAGGTCCTCCAGTCCCGGCAACATCCTTGTAATATTTTTCTGTATCCCTTCGACCTTTCCCATAGGTATGTGACCAAAACGGCACACAATACTACAAATTATGCCACACAGAAGTTTTAAATGACTTCAACATAACATCCTATCTCCTGTACTCTATACTTTCATTTATGAAGGCCAATGTGCCAAAAGCTTTCTTTGTGACCATATCTACCCATGACACCGCTTTCAATGTGTATCAGCTACTGCTGTTTACAGAACCCCAGGATTTGTGCTTATGCCATTCTGTATTGTATGTGCGTATCTTCATGAAACTCACCTGAACAGATTCATGGAATTTGTCACAAATAGATTTGAAGCAAATTTTGTTGGAACCCAAACACATTTTCCAATGGTTGGAAATTTTTAGTTATGTCAAACTACACTCTATGGCCACTTTAGAAGGTAAACCTGTACACCTGCTCACTAATGCAAATATATAATCAGCCAATCATGTCACAGCAACTCAATGCATAAATGCATGCAGACATATGCCCACAAAACCATAAGACATAGGAGCAGATTAGATTATTCAGCTCATCGACTCCATTCCACCAGTTGCTCATGAATGATCCATTTCCCTCTCAACCCCAATCTTCTGCCCTCTCCCCATAATCTTTCACACCCTGACAAATCAAGAACCTATCAACCTTGACATGGTCCAGAGGTTCAGTTGTTGTTAAGACCAAACATAATATTAGGGAATAAAGGTGATCTAAGTGACTTTGACCATAGTATTACTGGAGGTGCTAGGTGGGGTGATTTCAGTATCTCAGAAACTGCTGATCTCCTCGGATTTTCACACTCGTTTACAGAGATTGGTGAGATAAACACCCAGTGAATGGTAGTTCTTTGGGTGAAAATGCCTTGTTAGTGAGAGAGCTCAGTGGGCAATGGCCAGACAGGTTCAAGCTGACAAGAAGGCGACAGTAAATCAAATAAACACAACAGTGGTGTGCAGAAGAGCATCTCTGAATGCACAGCACATCAAACCTTGAAGTGGATGGGTTACAGCAGCAGAAGACCATGAACATACACTCAGTAGCCACTTTATAAGGTACAGGAGATACCTAATAATGTGGCCACTGAGTATAATTGCTAACTTTTATTTTGGCTGGTCATTATAGATTTAAATAATTTATTGGTTGAAGGCTTTTGGAATGCTGGCCATCATCAGTCAGGCACTGAGTATAGAAATTAGGATATATATTGTTGTTGGGCAAGAGGTTGGTGAGATTGCATGAGGAATATTTTGTTCAGTTTCACTTATCCTGCTAAAGGAAAGATACTATTTGACAGCAAGTTTGGAGTATTGTGTGCAGTTCTGATCAGCTATCTACAGGAAATATATGAATAAGTCTGAAAACATACAGTGAAAGTTTATAAGAATGTTGTCAGGATGTAAGGACCTGAGTTTTAGGGAAAGTTTGAAAAGGTTGAATTGATTAGGACTTTATTCTGTGGAACATTGAGGAATGACAGGAGATTTGATAGAAGTATGAAAAATATTGAGGAAGCAAGATAGGATTAATGCAAACAGGCTTTGAACCTAGAACTAGTTGGGTAAACATTAATTTTTTTTAATGACTGCAGATCATGATCTCTCTTTAGGTGCTTTGTTATTGCTAAGTGGGTGGTGCGTGCTGATGCATTTTTGCAGGGTGGGGGGAGGGTGGAGGTTGACGCATTGATGCTTCACTGCTGCTGGCGTGATGTGGGGAGGGGGCTTTGGGGTTCTAATGATTTTTTGGGGTACTTCTGCTTTCATGGATGTCTGCGAAGAACAAGTATTTTAGGTTGCATACTGTATACATTCTCTGAATTAATTAATGGGACCACTTGAACTATTTGAAGTGGTTATAAGTTAAGTGTGAAAGTGTGAAATATTTAAGGGGAACCTGAGACAGAAATTCTGCACTCTGAGCCTGGTTTGAGTATGGAATGAGCTGCTAGAGGAAGTGATGGATGTGGGTTCAATTTCAACATTTGCAAGAAGTTTGGATAAGTACATGGATGGGAGGGGTACAAGCAATGCGCACAACACACTGGAGGAACTCAACAGATCGGGCAGCATCCGTGGAAATGAACAGTCAATGTTTCGGCCCGAGAGGTACAGATGGCTATTGTCCAGATGTATGTCAATGGGACTGACATAAAAACAGTTTGGCATGGACTAGATGGACTGAAGGGTCTGTTTTTGTGCTGTAGTGCTCTATCACTATAAGCTGGAAGATGTCAGGAACTTGGTGGAATGGGTTGAAGAGAGAAGTTCAGAAGTTTGTGACTTTATTCATTGGAGCAACAGGAGAATGAGGTTTATCGAGATAAAATCATAAGTTGAATAGATTGGGTGAATGTGTGCAGCACTTTTCCAATGGTGGGGAATGAAAAATGAGAGGCAATACTGCAGTTTAGGGTGAGAAGAGTGAGATTTAAAGGATTCTAAGGGGCAACTTTTCACCTAGAGGATGGTCTGTATATGGACTGAGCTGCCAAAAGAAGTGGCTGAGGCAGGTATATTGACAACATTTAAAAGGCCAGCTTCTGTGCTATATGGCTGCAATGACTCTATCTATTCTATATACATGAGGGAAACTTGACACCACTAGTGGCTAGCAGGCTTTTAATTCATCATCAGCATTATGTGTTATTACCTATGACATGGGTGATCACAGTCTTTGACTGTGATTGTTCACCGGATTCCAGTGTCTGATTGAATGCTTTGGGGAAGTAACAAAATACAATTGATGAAGGTAGAGCAGTGGATGTAGTGTATATGGGTTTCAGTAAGGCACTTGATAATATTCCCCATGCAAGACTCCTTCAGAAAGTAAGGAGGCATGGGATCCAAGGAAACCTTGCATTGTGGTTCCAGAGTTGGCTTCCCTGCAGAAGAAAAAGGTTGTTGTAGATGGTTCACATTCTGCATGGAGGTCGGTGACCAGTGGTGTTCCTCAGGAGTTCCCCTCCTCTTTGTGATTTTTATAAATGACCTGGATGAAGAAGTAGAAGGGTGGGTTAGTAAGTTTGCTGATAACACAAAGGCTGGGGGCTTTGTGGATAGTCTGGAGGGTTGCCAGAGGTTACAACGGGCTGTCAAGTAGCAGATGGACTTCAACCCAGATAAGTGTAAAGTGGATCATTTTGGTAGGTCAAATATGAAGGCAAAATATAATATAAATGTTAAGACTTGACAGTGTGGAGGATCCGAGAGGTCTTGGACTCCGTGTCCTTAGGACTCTCAAAGCTGCTGTGCAGGTTGACAGGGTTGTTAAGAAGGTGTGTGGTTACAACTATATAAGTCCTTGCTCAGACCCCACTTGGAGTACTGTGTTGTTCTGGTCACCTCACTACAGGAACGATGTGGATACTATAGAGAGAGTGCAGAGGAAATTTACAAGGAAGTTGCTTGGATTGGAGGGTGTACCTTATGAGAATAGGTTGAGTGGATTCGGCCTTTTCTCCTTGGAGCGACGGAGGATAAGAGGTGACCTGATAGAGGTGTATAAGATAATGAGGAGCATTGACTGTATGCATAGCCAGTGGCTTTTTTCCCAGGGCTGAAATGGCTAACAAGAGGGGGCACAGTTTTAAGGTGCTTGGAAATAGGTACTGAGGGGAATGTCAAGGGTAAGTTTTTCACACAGAGAGTGGTGGGTGAATGGAATGCACTGCCGGCAGTGGTGGTGGAAGTGGGGGAAGCGGATACAATAGGGTCTTTTAAGAGCCTCTTAGATGGGTACATGGAGCTTAGAAAAATAGAGGGCTATGCACTAGGGAAATTCCAGGCAGTTTCTAGAGTAGGTTACATGTTCAGCACAACATTGTGGGCCAAACGGCCTGTGATGTGCTGTAGATTTTATGTTCTATGTTTGCAGACTCCTGTGTCTTGGCTGTGCAGCTCTCTTTGCACAAAATGGCCACCCGATTTTCTACCTTACGATCATGGTTGCTCTTTAGAAGTGACTCCCTGGGCTTGGCATTGTGAAAATGCTAAATAGATCTCAGTACTTTTACATTAAGGTGGCAGGGTAGCATAGCAGTTGGCACAATGCTCTATAATGCCAGTGATCACCGAATGGGGTTCAATTCCCACCGCTGTCCATAACGAGTTTGTGTACGCTCCTTGTGACTGTGTGGGTTTCCTCCAGATGCTCCCGTTTCCTTCCGCAATCCAAAGGACTGCGGTTAGCGTTAGTGAGACTGGTGCCTGAAGTGTGGTCGCACTTGCAGGCTGCGCTCCTGCACAATCCTCAGACTGCATTGGTCATTAATGCAAATGACACATTTCACTGGGGCAAGTGAAGTCAAGTGAAGTTACCCCCTTTGATTCAAGAGCCTGATTTCTGAGAGGTAGGCTGTTCCTGAACCTGGTGGTGTGAGTCCAGAGGCTCTCGTACCTTCTCCAGAATTCTTCCTGCTTTTCAAACCACATTTGGGAACTTCAATGAGGCTTGTTTGGAGAAACCTCTGCCCGTTTACCATCAGCATACAACATGCAGCACCATGGGTCCCAACAAACTGAACTACTACTATTCTACAATAAGAAGTGCCTACCGTTCCATGCCCAGACAAAACTTCAGGAAATCTGATCGCTTTTCTGTCCTTCTCCTACCTGCATATAGGCTGAGGCTAAAGTCCAAAGTTCCAGAGATAAGGACAACAAAGCAATGTCTGCGGAGTCAGAGGAGTGGCTACAGGATTGCTCCAAGTTGGTGGAATGGACCGTCTTCAAGAGCTCATCTGTGGATCTGAGCGAACACACCACAGCTGTCACGGACTTTATCAAAATAGTTATAGACGAGTGCGTCCCCACAAAATCATTCAGAGGGTTCCCCAACAAGAAGCTTTCAATGAACCATGAGATCTGCAATCTGCTAAGGGCCAGGTCAATGGCATTCAGTGACCACGTAAAATACAAGAGGTCGAGGTACAATTTCTGGAAAACCATTTCACAGGCGAAGTTGCAATTCTGGACTAAATTTGAATCACTGGAGGATGCTCAACAGCTGTGGGAGGACTTGAATGCCATCACCTCCTACAAAGCAAAAGCTAGCAACATACTATAGGTGACAAAAAAGCTTTGCTTCCAGATGAGCTCAGTGCATTCTATGCTCACTTTGACAATTAAGTCAAGGATGAATCTTCATGAACACACAGATCCCGATGACCCTGTGATTTAAGTCTCATGTGAGAGCATTCTTCAGGAGGGTGAACCCACAGAAAGCATCTGGCTCAGATGGGAGACCTGGCTGAGTATGAAGGACCTGTGCTGATTAACCTTTCTCTTCAACGATCTGAGGTGCTTCAAGCAGGATTCAGTTATACCTGTGCCGAAGAAGAACATGGTAACTTGCCTCAACTGCCTCAATGATCATTGTCCCATAGCACTTACATCCACCGCAAAGAAATGTTTTGAGAGGTTGGTAATGAAAAATATCAATTTCTGCCTGAGCAGTGGCTTGGATCTGCTCCAATTTGCCCACCAGCACAAAAGATCAACAACAGATGCCATGTCATTGGCTCCTCACTCAACCCTGGAGCATCAGAACAGCAAAGGTTCATATATCAGGATGCACTTTATCAACTGCAGCTTAGCATTCAGTGCTATCATCCCCTGAAAACTGATCAAGAAGATTCAAGACCTTGGCCTCAATACCTCCTTGTGCAATTGGATCCTGGATTTCCTCACTTGTAGACCCCAGTAAATTCAGATCAGCAATAACATCTCCTCCATAATCTCCATCACAGAAGCATCACAGGGTTGAGTGCTTAGCCCCCTGATCTACTCACTTTACACCTTTGACTGTGAGACTGTAACAGCTCCAATGCCATATTCAAGTTTGTTGATGACACCACTCTCACAGGCCGAATCAAAGGTGGTGCTGAATCAACATATAGGAGGAAGATTGAAAAATTGGCTGACATCTTACTCAATGTCAGCAAGATCTAGGAACTATTTATTGACTTCAGGAGTAGGACACCAGAAGTCCAGGAGCCAGTCCTCATCAGAGGATCAGAGGTGAAGAGGGTCAGCAACTTTAAATTCTTTGGCATTATCATTTCAGAGGATCCGTCTTGGGCCCAGCACTTAAGTGCAATTGTGAAGTAAGCAAAGATTTGGCATGACATCTAAAACTCTCAGAAATTTCTACTGATGTGTGTTGGAGAGTATATTGACTGGCTGTATCATGACCTGGTATGAAAACACCAGGGCTCTTGAATGGAAAATCCTACAAAATGTAATGGATATAGCCCAGTCCATCACAGGTAAAGCACTCCGCACCATTAGGCACATCTACATGGAGTGCAGTCGCAGGAAAGCAGAATTCAACATCACAGACCCCCACCACAGAGGCCACACTCTCTTCTCACTGCTGCCATCAGGAATAAGGTACAGAAGCCTCACCAGGTTCAGGAGCAGTTGTTACCCATAGCCATCAGGCTCCTGAACCAGAGGGAATAACTTCATTCAGCTTCACTTGCCCATCACTGAACTGTTCCCACAACCTAACCCCAGCCCTAATATATGGACTCACTTTCAAGGACTCTGTATCTTTTACTCTAGATATGTATTTGCACAGTTTGTTGTCTTTTGCACACTGGTTGTTTGTCAGTCCTATTGGGTCTTTCTCTGATTCTATTATGCTTCTTGGATTATTGAGCATGCCCATAAGAAAACAAAACTCAGAGTTGGATGTGGTGACATATATGTACTTTGATAATAAATTTGCATCGAACTTTGACCTATGCTGATGATACCATCATAATGTGCCTCATCTCAATGACGAGCACAGGAAGGAGGTAGGGAGCTTAGTGACATGGTGTCATGAGAACAACCTTTCCCTCACTGTCAGCAAAACAGAAACAAAAGCTGGTCATTGATTTGAGGAGGGGAGATAGTGAACAGGCTCCTGCTTTCATCACGATGCTGAGGTCAAGTGGGTTGAAGGTTTCAAATTCCTGGCAGCAAAGATCACAATACTGGTCCAACCAGCTGCCTGCCCAGACAGCTCACCAGTGCCCCTACATGACCAGGAAGTTATAAATGTTGGTATGTTCCCTGCTACCAGGATGAAAGGGTCTAACGTCTGAGTTACAGGGAGACATGGGATAGGGTTGGACTTTATTCCTTGAAAAGTAATTGATTGAAGGGTGACCATACAGAAGTACTTAAAATCATGACGGACATAGATAGGATGAACAGCACATTGTCTTTTTGAGGGAAGGGCAACTAAAAACTTGAGAGCGTAGGTTTCAGCTGAGACGGAAAATATTTAAAAGGGACAGAGAAATGGCAGATGGAGTTTAACCCAGATAAATGTGAGGTGTTGGTAGGGCAAATGCAAGGGAACGGTACACTGTTAAACACAAGATCTTTAACAGCGTCGCTGAGCAAAGAGATCTTGGGGTCAAAGTTCATAGCTGTTTGAAAGTGGCTACACAGGTCAATAAGGAAGTTAAGATGGCTTATGGAATGCTTGCTTTTATTAGTCAAGGCATTGAGTTCAAAAGTCAAGTGGTTATGCTGCAACTTTATAAAACTCTGGATAAGCCACATCTGGAGTATTGAATACAGTTCTGATTGTCCCATTACAGGAAGGACATTGAGGCTTAGGAGACAATACAGAGGAGGTTTACCAGGATTCTGTCTGGTTTAAAGGGCATGAGACGATGGATAAACTTGAGTTTTTTTTCTCTGGAGCTGCAGAGGTTGAGGGGAGAACTGATAGAGGTTTACTAGATTATGAGAGGCATAGATAGAGTAGACAGAGTATCTGTTTCCCAGGGTTGAAATATCTAATACCAGAGAGCATGCATTGAAGCTGAGGGGGTAGTTTCCAGGGGAATATGAGGAATATGTTTTTTACTCAGAGAGTGGTGGATGTATGGAATGTGCTGTCTGGTACGGTGACAGAGGCAAAAACGTTAGAGGCTTTTAGAGACATTTAGATATGCACATGGATGTGAAGAAGATGGAGGGATTAGTGGTTAGGTGTTACTGATTTGCATTTTAGCTGGTTTGGCCTAACATAGTGGGCCGAAGGGTTTGTTCCTGTGCTGTACAGTTCTACGTCCTGTGGGACACGAGGGGCAACTTCTTCACACAGAGTTTGGGGCAAACGTGGAACAAGCTGCCACAGGAAATGGTTGAGGCAGGTACAATGTTTAAAAGGATTTTGAAGGATATTGGCCAAATGTGGGGAAATGGCACTAGCCTGGTGAGCACCGTGGGCAAGTTGGACTAAGAGGCCTATCTGCATTCTTTATGGGTCAATGAGCTAGTATTCATTCCAGCATCAGAGGTGAAGAGGGCCAGTGACTAAATTCCTTGGTGATATCATATCGGGGGATATGTTCTGGAACCCACACGTATGCAGTATCTCAAAGAAGGCACAACAGTGCCTCTGCTTTCTCAGAAGCTTGCACAGATTTGGGATGTCATTTAAAACACTGACAGATGTCTACAGATGTGCGATGGAGGCTATATTGACTGGTTGCGTTGCAGCCTACTATGGAATCACCAGTACCCTTGAATGGAAATGTCTACACAAAGTGGTGATTACAGCCCAGTCCATCACAGGCAAAGCTCTCCCCAGCACTGAGCCCACCTACAAGAGCACTGCCACAGGAAAGCAGTATCCATCATCAAGGACGCCCAGCTGCCAGGCCATGCTCTCCTTTTGCTGCCACATCAGGCAGGAGGTAGGTGAGCCTTAGGTCCTACACCACCCCGTCCAAGAGCAGATGCTACCCTTCAACCATCAGTCTGCTGAACCACCATGGATATCTTCATTCACCTCAACATTCAACTAATTCCAGAGCCTATAGATTCACTTTTGAGGACTCTACAACGCATGTTCTCAGTATTTTTTTTTTGTGTTTACTTACACAGTTTGTCTTCTTTTGCACATTGCTTGGCAGTCTTTGTGTGTAGCTTTTCTCTGATTTTATTGTACTTCCTTGTTTTACTGCGAATGCCTGCAAGAAAGCAAATCTTGAGTAGTATAAGATGATGAGAGGCATTGATAATGTGGATAGCCGGAGGCTTTTTCCCTGGGCTGAAATGGGTAATACGAGGAGGCACAGTTTTAAGGTGCTTGGAAGTAGGAACAAGGGGGATGTCAGAGGTGGGTGCATGGAATGTACTGCCAGCGAAGGTGGTAGAGACGGATTCAATAGAGTCTTTTAAAGAGTACATGGAACTTCAAAAAATAGAGGGCTGTGCGGTAGGGAAATTCTAGGCAGTTTCTAGAGTAGGTTACATGGTCGGCACAACAAGGTGGGCCGAAGGGCCTGTAAAGTGTTGTAGATTTCTATGTTTCTGTTTCTTTGTTTAGTATTTGGTGACATATACATACATACTTTGATAATAAATTTATTTTACATTGAACTTTATATCTGTATGATCTTATGCCTCTATAACTACACTCAAAACATAAGAACAAATATAAAGTAACTGAGGTAAGATATTCTGCCTACTGTCTTGCCCTCCCTTATCCACTATGAGTCTTGTGAAGCTCAGTAATCTCATTCAGGCAGCCTAAAGGTCAGCTTTATTTATCACACGTATATCAAAACATTGAAACGTACTGTGAAATGCACAGTTTGCATAATCGGGGTCAGTCCACAAGCATCAGAGCTAACTTAGCATCCCCACAGCACACTAACTGTGCATTGTTTGAATGTGGTTCTGAGCACATCGTCTCAGGGAAAATGTATACATTTCTTACGGACAGCGAGCAGCAGGATTCGAACCCCTATCCGTGGTTGCTGTCACTGTAAAGCAATTGAGCCTACTGCTAGGTCACAGTGCTTCCTTCATTAAACTCTTGGTTTGAAGCTGGTTATGTGTGATTCACAATCCCACCCTGCCCTACAGGGAGTTGCACTCTTGTTGAAATTTCCATTGTCCACTCATGAATTGTCCTGATTTTAAAGCAACACATATTTCTAGGGTCGCCTGCAAAGATTAGCTCAGCAAAACAAACTCTCAGCGTAGGTGTCAAAAATGAAACATTAGGAAGCAAAATTAGTCAGCGAGTTGATGAGATCTCCTGGCGGGTAGGAAACGCGCTTTCAAATTTCTGTCTCATTAGTTTTTCAATTATTGATGTGAGTGATTGTGGCTGAACCACTCCACCCAGCCCTTCCCCTTTCTGGGTCCTTAACTTTTAACCTTCTCAAAATCTTTGTAATACAAATTTGACAGACTTAACATTTCAAAGCTATCTTGGACAGTATATTATTAACATGAACACCCAACTCAGTGCAGAAAGCCCTAATCTTAAACAATTATCACAGGTGTTGATAATCTTAAACAATAATATATTAGCTCTTCAAGTCAATGTTAGGAGCTGATAACATTGTGGCCAAGTGTGCAGACGATACCACGATATGTGGATAGTGTCACAAAGACAGTGAGTCCGCAGAGGGACTTGGATAGGTTGGAAGAATGGACAAAGAAATGGCAGATAGAATATAACATAGGGAGTGTGACTTTATGCACTTTGGGTACAAAGAGTAAAAGTGAATAGACTATTTTCAATGTGGGGAGAAAATTCAGAAATCGGAGTTGCAAAAGGACTTGTAAATCCAAGATCAGGATTCCCTAAAGGTTAACTTGCAGACTGAATTGGTAAAGAAGGCAAATGTAATGATATTCATTTCAAGAGGACTACAATATAAAAGAAAAGATACATTGCTGAGGCATTGGTCAGACTGCATTTGGAATACTGAGAAATTTTGGACCGGTACCTATGGAAGGATGTGTTCATCACTCTCTGCGTAAAGTGCTCTCCTCTGACATCTTAAGGCACAAACTAACGGAGATGGGAGTAGACTCTCACATGGTGGATTGGATAGTGGACTACTTGACAGATAGACCTCAGTATGTGCGGTTGGGAGACTGTAGGTCTGACACGGTGGTCAGCAGCACAGGAGCGCCGCAGGGGACCGTGCTCTCTCCGGTCCTGTTCACCCTGTACACATCAGACTTCCAATATAACTCGGAGTCCTGCCATGTGCAGAAGTTCGCTGACGACACGGCCATAGTGGGGTGTGTCAGGAATGGACAGGAGGAGGAGTATAGGAAACTGATACAGGACTTTGTGATATGGTGCAACTCAAACTACCTGCGTCTCAATATCACCAAGACCAAGGAGATGGTGGTGGACTTTAGGAGATCTAGGCCTCATATGGAGCCAGTGATCATTAATGGAGAATGTGTGGAGCAGGTTAAGACCTACAAGTATCTGGGAGTACAGTTAGACGAGAAGCTAGACTGGACTGCCAACACAGATGCCTTGTGCAGGAAGGCACAGAGTCGACTGTACTTCCTTAGAAGGTTGGCGTCATTCAATGTCTGTAGTGAGATGCTGAAGATGTTCTATAGGTCAGTTGTGGAGAGCGCCCTCTTCTTTGTGGTGGCGTGTTGGGGAGGCAGCATTAAGAAGAGGGACGCCTTACGTCTTAATAATCTGGTAAGGAAGGCGGGCTCTGTCGTGGGCAAAGTACTGGAGAGTATAACATCGGTAGCTGAGCGAAGGGCGCTGAGTAGGCTACGGTCAATTATGGAAAACCCTGAACATCCTCTACATAGCACCATCCAGAGACAGAGAAGCAGTTTCAGTGACAGGTTGCTATCGATGCAATGCTCCTCAGACAGGATGAAGAGGTCAATACTCCCCAATGCCATTAGGCTTTACAATTCAATCGCCAGGAGTAAGATATGTTAAAGTGCCAGGGTTGATTGTATTTAATGTATTTAAGTAAACTACTTAAGAACTTTTTAAAAGCTATTATTAATGCTTTTTGAGAGAGTGATTTAGAGGCATATCATATTTTTACTGAGTTAAGTATTGTATGTAATTAGTTTTGCTACAACAAGTGTATGGGACATTGGAAAAAAATGTTGAATTTCCCCCATGGGGATGAATAAAGTATCTATCTATCTATCTATCTATCTATCTATCTATCTATCTATCTATCTATCTATCTATCTATCCACCCAATAGCTTTCCTCCAATCACCTTAAAATTATAAACATGTGAAAGTCTGCAGATACTGGAAATCCAGAGCAACACACACAAAATGCTGGAAAAACTCAGCAGGTCAGGCAGCATCGATGGAAATGAACAGATATTCACCGTTTCAGGCCAAGTCCTGAGGAAGGGTCTCCGACTGAAACGTTGACTATTTATTCATTTTCACAGATGATGCCTGAGCCACTGAGGTCCTCTAGCATATTGCATTTGTTACCTTAAAATTATGCTTCCTGGAATGAGCCAAGGGCGGTGGGATGGAGACACGTCTTTACAAAAGGAGGTGTAAGGCGCTCTTTCCTTCCACTGGCCTGCAGGTCACCTTCGGGCAAGGGGTAGCACCTGCTTAGCACCGCGATCAGGGTCACATGAAACCATGGGAGTAGGTGGTGGATGGTCGTATGAGCAGCCAGTGCATATCATAAATCTGGTTACCTGACCAAAGACACTAGGCAGACAACAGCTGGTGTCACCTGTCTTGTAAAGACACTGCCCACAAGAAGGCAATGGCAAACCACTTATGTAGAAACATTTGCCAAGAACATGATGGCCTATGTCATATGACACAGCATATAATGATGGTACGAGTCATACCCGCCCTGGGAAAAAGTCTCTGGCTTTCCACTCCATCTATGCCTCTTATCATCTTGTACACCTCTATCACAATGTATGGGGTGACCTGGATGTCTATGAGATCGATTTCCCCTCTCACTTAATTGATCTCGACCTATAACATCCATCTAAACCTGCAGGAGTTTTACCACTTATTCAGAGTCTGCCCTGCTTTGGTTTCGAATGATTTAAGACTTAATCGCATACAGGTGCTTCCCTCTTCGTATTTTTCAGTACACCATTATCAACAGTCAGTTCTCTGTCGGACAGGCCCAAGCTAATTACAAATACTGTGTAACTCACTCGCCCTCCTCTACCAACCCGCTAAGTGCACAGAAAGAGCATATAAACTTGAGAGATGCATTAATTCCTACTGACTGAGGTCATGAAAAGAAAATATTGGCAAAGGAGATTTATAAGGCAGTTAATCTGTTTAATTTTAGGTATTTCCTCCTGGATTCAAGTTTCAATTACTGTGCCCCTCTAGTCAGTTGACTTATTGCAGTGAAGTCCCCTGGCCCTCCCCATCTCCCTAACGTACTGGCACCTGATAATATCCCGTAGATTAACTAAAAGGCTCATGATAACTTGTAAAACATCAAGGAGGCTTCCATATTTACTTATTCATATGTGGTGAATGCCACTGGAAAGGACAGCGTTCATTACACATCCTATAATGGAGTAGCAAAACCTCATATTCCACCAGGGTAGCATCCAACCTGATGGCATGAAACTTGATTTCTCCAACTTCTGGTAATCACTTCTCTCTCTCTCCTTCACTCTTCTTCCATTCCCCATTCTGGTTACCCTCTCAAAAAATTCTCTTCTCTTCACCTGCCCATCACTTCCCTCTGATGCCCCTCCTCCTTCCCTTTCTCCCATGACCCAGTCTGCTCTCCTCTCAGGATCCTCCTTCTTCAGCCCTTTACTTTTTCCACCTATCACCTCCTAGCTTCTTACTTCATACACCACCACCCCCCGCCCTCCCCCCCCCCCCCCCCACCGCTACTACCTGCTTATTCTGGCTTTTTCTGCCTTCCTTACCAGTCCTGATGAAGGGTTTCGGCCTGTTGCATTGACTGTTTATTCGCTATAGCTGCTAACTGAATTACTGAGTTCCTGTGTTAAAAGAACATTGTCAGCACTCGAGGAGTGGGGTTCTAAGGAGAGGATGAGTGGTGGTGGTATCCATTAGACTCGCGAGACCATGGATCTGCTACTTGAATGGTTTCCAGGGCGCAGGCCTGGGCAAGGTTGTATGGAAGACCGGCAGTTGCCCAAGCAGCAAGTCTCCCCTCTCCACGCCACCGATGTTGTCCAAGGGAAGGGCAAGAGCTGATACAGCTTGGCACCAGTGTCATTGCAGGATTTGCCAGAACGAGGCTGAAGGCAATGTCGGACTGACTTAGGGACTCCAGCTCCGGATTTGTCCTCAGGGTTTACTCCCGAAGCCTTTCCCAAAAGTGGGTATGGGCACAAGGCACCGGAGGTTTGAAATCCAAGTTTTCCCTCTCTTAGATGGACTGACTTCCCAGGCTGACGAGCTCCATCTACCCAAAGCACTGGTTTTTAAGGCGCCAGGACCCGCCTTTGCCCCTTCTCCTGTCAGTAGAAACAGTTCCACCGGGCTTAGAGGCTAAGCCACATGAGAAGGCCAGGAGCTGGACTTGGTTGTCAGAAGCTATTTGAGGCGCATGCCGTGAGGAGCACTTTTAGGTAGTGGGAGAGGATGAGTAGGCAAGGACTTTATTTCTTGGACTGTAGGAAATAGGTGGATGACAGTTTAAAGACATGGGGTTATAGGTAGGATAAAGGCAGAGTCTTTTATGCTGGTCAGGATGGTAGTGTAGTGGTTAGCACAATGCTTTACAGTACTGGCAACCTGGGTTCAATTCCCACCACTGCCTGTAATAAGTCTGTACATTCTCCCCACGACTTTGTGGGATGCCTCTGGGTGCTCCAGTTTCCTCCCGATTCCAAATGTGTACTACTTGTTTGGTTAATTTCATTATTGTAAATGATTAGACTTGGGTTAAATCGGGGCTGGAGGGCTTATTTCGCACTGTATCTCAATAAATAAATTAAATGTAGTAGAGTGGATGGGGAGAGCCAGTGGATGTGGTATATTTAAATTTTCAAAAGGCTTTTGACAAGGTCCCACACAGGAGATTAGTGTGCAAACTTAAAGCACATGGTATTGGGGGTATGGTATTGATGTGGATAGAGAATTGGTTGGCAGACAGGAAGCAAAGAGTGGGAGTAAACGGGACCTTTTCAGAATGGCAAGCAGTGACTAGTGGGGTACCGCAAGGCTCAATGCTGAGACCCCAGTTGTTTACAATATATATTAATGATTTAGACGAGGGAATTAAATGCAGCACCTCCAAGTTTGCAGATGACACGAAGCTGGGCAGCGGTGTTAGCTGTGAGGAGGATGCTAAGAGGATGCAGGGTGACTTGGATAGGTTAGGTGAGTGGGCAAATTCATGGCAGATGCAGTTTAATGTGGATAAATGTGAGGTTATCCACTTTGGTTGCAAGAACAGGAAAACAGATTATTATCTGAATGGTGGCCCATTAGGAAAAGGGGAGATGCAACGAGACCTGGGTGTCATTGTACACCAGTCATTGAAGGTGGGCATGCAGGTATAGCAGGCAGTGAAAAAGGCAAATGGTATGTTGGCATTCATAGCAAAAGGATTTGAGTACAGGAGCAGGGAGGTTCTACTGCAGTTGTACAAGGCCTTGGTGAGACCGCACCTAGAATATTGTGTGCAGTTTTGGTCCTCTAATCTGAAGAGAGATATTCTTGCCATAGAGGGAGTACAGAGAAGGTTCATCAGATTGATTCCTGGAATGGCAGGACTTTCATATGAAGAAAGACTGGATCGACTAGGCTTATACTCACTGGAATTTAGAAGATTGAGGGGGGATCTTATTGAAACGTATAAAATTCTAAAGGGATTGGACAGGCTAGATGCAGGAAGATTGTTCCCGATGTTGGGGAAGTCCAGAACGAGGGGTCACAGTTTAAGGATAAAGGGGAAGCCTTTTAAGACCGAGATGAGGAAAAACCTCTTCACACAGAGAGTGGTGGAACTGTGGAATTCTCTGCCACAGGAAACAGTTGAGGCCGGTTCATTGGCTATATTTAAGAGGAAGTTAGATATGGCCCTTGTGGCTAAAGGGATCAGGGGGTATGGAGAGAAAGCAGGTACAAGGTTCTGAGTTGGATGATCAGCCATGATCATACTGAATGGCGGTGCAGGCTCGAAGGGCCAAATGGCCTACTCCTGCACCTATTTTCTATGTTTCTATGTTTAAATGTAATTTAAAATTAAATAGGTTTAAGGTGAGATGTAAAATACTTAAAAAGGACCTGAAGGGCAATTTCTTCATGCGGGGGGGTGGGGGGGGGGGTGTATATTGAAGTGCCAAAGGAAGTGGTTGAGGCTGGTGTAATAGCAACATTTAAAATCTGTTTGCATGAAAAGATTGATGGGAGGAGTTTAAAGGGATATGGGCCATCACAGGTAAATGGGACCAGCTTGTTGGGAACCATGGCCAACATGTCTGAGTTGGGCTGAAGTACGTGTTTCCATAAAAACACATGCAAAATGCTAGAGGAACTCAGCGGGTTAGGCAGTATCTATGAAGAGGAATAAATAGTTAATGTTTCAAGCTGAGACCCTTCATCAGGTCTGAAAAGGAAAGCGACAGAACCAAGAGTACGAAGGTGGAAGGAGGAGTGGAGCCAGGGGAGGGGGAGGGTGAGTAGGTGAAAGAGGAGGATTAGAGTGAGAACCTGGGAGGTGAGGAATGGAAGAGGTAAAGGGACCGAAGTAGAAGAAATCTGATAGGAGAGGACAGTGGACGATGGGAGAAAGGGAAGGAAGAGGGGCATCAGAGGGAGACGATGGCTCTGTCAGGTATGGATGGTGACCTTTTTCCTTTGGTCAACATGGACCAGCTAGTTCAAGGTGCCTTACAGAACAAAAAAAAACATTTCTTATGTCCCTAAGTTCTTTGAAAGCTCTGTACCTCCCCGGTGAAGTTTCTTCTGACGCTAATTGTCAAGTATATCAAACTGAATTAACCTAACTTGCCATGGTGAAACAGGATCCGAAAGGATGCCCTGTGCCATTACAGTGTGTTTTCAATCATGGAATGTGTCATCATTAACCTCAACCCTCCGACCCATTGCTTTTGAGCAGTGCTTCGCTTCGTCAGCACAATAACTCATTTAATTCTCGACTTAGTGGCCTGCTTTATTTAAAATATGTAAGAGCATGTGAAACTGCTGGAGGCAAAACATGCCTGCCAAAACAGAACAACACCTCAACTGTAGACCTATTTACTGTACTACCTATTACATCGCTGGTGTTTAGGGCAGCAATGAACGTCCTCCACCTCTGGCGGTGTTCAGGGCTTCCTTTGTTCTGTCAGTAGCAATTTCAGTTTTGCACCACCAACAGCCATGCAAGTCCTGGGTGGAGATTCAAGAATTCCGTCACACTCAGATGTAGCTGGATTCTTCATTGCTGCTTCAGTAACAATTCTGTTTCACCAGTCAGGGTTGTTAGCTCTGAGCTGAGACCTCGGACCTGCGGGAGCACTCAGTCTGGTGCCCTCTGTCCTGTTTAGCATGGGTGATCCTACCAAGAATCAAAGCATAAAGCACTGACTCCAGCCAGTATGGCTCTCTGGATCATTGAGGCATGCAAGCCTCCAAACCACAGCAACATTGTGGTCCTCTTGGAGGTGTAGACCTATAGACTCATCATTATTGGCATTTTCCTTAACGTATCTCAATCAAGAAGACAGAAAATCCTTTTAAAAGAAAATAAATTGGATTCTCTGAACCACTAGAGAATCACATTTTATTTGGTTCTCTTAATAATTAATTGATGCATTCTCTAGTGTATTGGGTTTGCAGGTAGTACCTTCACTTCAAACATGTCAGAGAAGCAGCACAAATAGTCGGAGTGTGACGCAGGATGACACTGATCATGCTGTTTGCTGGGATATGCTCTCAATCAGCGAGTAATTAGCTCGATAGCTTCTTGACCTTGGTGGCTTCATCAGTCACTGTAATCAGCTCCAATTATTCCCACTGCCCAAATTATCTGTGCTCTCAATTATCATGGGAGCATGCACACAATGGGAGCCATTCAACTCATGTTCCTGAGACATCTCTGCGAATGAAACGTTCAATTTGTTCCATTTCTCAGCTCCATTTCATAAAAATCAGAGAAATTTGCACAGCTGGAGGACATTGGGTCCGTCACATTCACTCTGACTAAAACTCAGGTTTATGTCACCTCCACTTCCCAGCCTCATTGAGATAGAGTGCAGAACAGGCCCTTCCAACCCTTCGAGCAAGCCCTTTAGAGGAGACAAGGGGTTCCTCTAGCCTCAGAACAGAACAACTTACAATGATCTATTATCCTACCAACCAGTATGTTTTTGTACTGTGGGTGGAATCCAGAGCACCTGGAGGAAACCTTTCATAGCCTTGCAGCTAGGAGCTCTTCAGAGATAAAGAGGAGCTTTATTTGTCACCTGCATATAGTGTGATCAGTCAACTTGATTATGATGTTCTCTTAAGGTGTCAAGTCAAGTCAAGTCAACTTTTATTGTCATTTCGACCATAACTGCTGGTACAGTGCATAGTAAAAATGAGACAACGTTTTTCAGGACCATGGTTTACGTGACACAGTACAAAAAACTAGACTGAACTATGTAATAAAAAAAACACAGAGAAAGCTATACTACAGACCTACACTGGACTGCATAAAGTGCACAAAAACAGCGCAGACATTACAATAAATAATAAACAGGACAGTAGAGCAAGGTGCCAGTCCAGGCTTCGGGTATTGAGGAGTCTGATAGCTTGGGGGAAGGAACTGTTATATAGTCTGGCCGTGAGAGCCTGAATGCTTCGGAGCCTTTTCCCAAACAGCAGGAGGGAGAAGAGATTGTATGAGGGGTGCGTGGGGTCCTTCATAATGCTGTTTCCTTTGTGGATGCAGCGTGTAATGTAAATGTCCGTGATGGCGGGAAGAGAGACCCCGATAATCTTCTCAGCTGACCTCACTGTCAGCTGCAGTGTCTTGCGATCTGAGATGGTGCAATTTCTGAGCCAGGCAGTGATGCAGCTGCTCAGGATGCGCTCAATACAACCCCTGTAGAATGTGATGAGGATGGGGGGGTGGGAGATGGACTTTCCTCAGCCTTCGCAAAAAAGTAGAGACGCTGCTGGGTTTTCTTTGCTATGGAGCTGGTGTTGAGGGACCAGGTGAGATACTCCATCAGGTGAACACCAAGAAATTTGGTGCTCTTTACGATCTCTACCGAGGAGCCGTCGATGTTCAGCGGGGAGTGGTCACTCCATGCCCTCCTGAAGTTGTCTATTTGTGAGTCCGCAGGTGGCTGTAGAGGTTGATCCAGGTTCCTCATATTCTGATGCAGTGCGGGCACGAATAACTGGCCGCTATTGTTAGTGGTTGGATCTTTTGGTTGTTCAGTCTCATCTTTCACAACTACTGCTGGTTTTCTGCAGTACAGTGGATGTAGCACAATTCCCCCTTGAACAGATTTCCTCTCCTTCATTCTTTAGATGCAATGGTGAATTTCTTCAGGCTGATTTCTGTGTTATCTTTGAAGCATTTCCTTTACCCACTAGTTCATAAAGGATCTGGTTGGGGTGACATGAGTTAGGCATCCATATGATCTGACTTATCCATCAGAGTTGGTGTTGCAGATGGTGCAGATGCTGTTCATGTTGGCCTCCTCCAGTATGCTGGTGTTAGTGTGTCTGTCCTTCCAGCTGATCATCAAAATCTTTTGTAAGGTTCTTTGGTGGTATTGTTCCAGGGCTTTCAGGTGCTTACTATAAGTGGTCCATGATTCAGCTCTATTAAGTAATTTAGGAAGGAAGACTGCTCCATAGACCAAAAGTTTTGTTTAGGCCTGTAGGCTGCAGCCTTCGAAGATTTTTTCTGTAATCTTTCATAGGCTTCTCTAGCATTGCTCAAGTGGTGGTTGATCTCTGAGTCGATGTCTGCTTTTGAGGAGAGAACGCTCTGCAGTTTCAAGGGCAATGTCATCAACTGTTGTGGAGGCTGGATAAGTGTCTGGTTGGGCAGTGGCTGATACAGAACCTGTGTCATTTTTATTTTCAAAACAAGACGCAAGGCTGTATATGCCTTGGCAAAGGCATTCACCATACATTGCAGTTCTTCAGAGTGTAATGCAATGGTGTTCTCATCTGCATACAGGTGCCCCATGATAGTGGTGAGGCTGGATTTGTTCGTGACCTTGAGCCAATTGAGATTGTAAAGCCTATTGTCCATTCTATACACGATTGAGATTCCCTGTGGAAGGTCTTGACCAATGAGGTGAAGGATTACAGCAATAAAAATGGCAAATAGGGTGGGTAAAATGACACAGCCCTGCTTAACTCCTGTCTTGACAGCGAAGGGTTCTGATTCAGCGCCTCTGTTGCTGAGTACTGTGGCGGACATGCCATCATGCAGTAGCTTCAGTATTCACAAGTACTTGTCAGGACAGTCATGGCTTGGTAGTACACACTAGTGAGCTTGGCAGTCTACTATATCAAATGTCTTTGTCAAGCCTAAGAAAGCCAAGTACAAGGGTTGCCTTAGTTCATGGCATTTTTCCTGGAAGGTACCCCTAGATGGGCTGAAACCACACTGTAAGGGAGTACTTCTTCAGATAGCGGAAGGAATTGGTTGACAGCGATACAACCAAACACTTTCCCTGTTGTTGCCAGGAGGGAAGTGCCTCTGTAACTGCCACAATCTGCCTTGTCTCCTTCTTAAAATGGAGGGTCACTATTAGAGCATCTCTGATCTCTGAGGGCAGTTATTACGTTTCCCAGACCTACAGGAGCAAGACATGTATGTGGTGCAGGAGTGCTGATCCATCTTCCTTGAGAATCTCTGCTGGAATCCCATCAGGACCAATGGTTTTGTTGCTTTTTAGACTCCTGATGGTATCATAGACCTCTTTCATAATGGAAGTTTCCCTCATGTCTTCTCTCAAAATTCTCTGGAGGATTTGGTTAGTAACCTCTGGTTTAGCACTGTCACAGTTAAGAAGTTCTTGAAGGTGCTCCCTCCATTGAAAATTTTCCAATCCATTAGCCTGCTCTTCCCATCCTTTGAGCACAGAGGATTTTATGTGCAGTAACTTGGACCATAGACTGCTTCGGTGACACTGAACAAGCCTCTCATGTCACCAGAGTTTGCCAATCTCTGGATTTCCAGGGCTTTCTCTGTCCACCAAGTTATTTTTAGCTCCCTCACCTTATCCTGGACATTTGCTGAACACTGAAGAAAGATTCTCTTTTGGCCTTGCTGCTGATGTCATTCTGCCAGGCACAAAGGCTTTGTTTTTCTTGGAGATATGGTAAGTTGTTATGTTTCCATGTCATTATCATCAGACCAACCCTGATGTTTTCTTGACTTGTACCCCAGGATTTGTTGTAGGTATCAAGGATGGTGAATTTAAGCATACTCCAGTGTTCCTTGATATCCTCTGGAAATTCCTGTTGGAGCTTTTCCACAAATGAGGTTTGAAATTGCTTTTGGGTGACAGGGTCAAGCAGACTCTCAAGTTTCAGCCTTGGCCTGATCTGCTTCTTATGAACCCTCCTCTTTTTCATATGTCCCCCAATCTGCGTTGGGTCTCGCCAATGTAGAGGAGGCCGCACCAGGAGCCCCGGATGCAATAGATGACCCCAACAGAATTCACAAGTAAAGTTTTGCCTCACCTGGAAGGACTGTTTGGGGCCCCGAATGGTGGTAAGAGAGGAGGTGTAGGGACAGGTGTAACACTTACGCTTGCAGGGATAAGTGGATGACGCAGATTGGGGGACCGCTTCATCAAGCACCTCCGCTCCGTCCGCCACAACAGACAGGATCTCCCAGTTGCCACCCACTTCAACTCTGCTTCACATTCCCATTTGGATAGGTCCATACATGGCCTCCTCTACTGCCATGATGAGGCCAAACTCAGGTTGGAGGAGCAACACCTCATATACCGTCTGGGTAGTCTCCAGCCCCTTGGCATGAACATTGAATTCTTCAACTTCTGGTAATTCCCTCCCTCTCCCTTCCCCCATCCCAGTTTCACTCTGCCTTCTCCTCCAGCTGCCTATCACCTCTCTCATGATTCCGCCTTCTTCTACTATCCATAGTGCTTTCCCCTTACACTCCTTCTTCACCACTCCTGCCTATCCCCTCCCTGCCTCCCCTTCCCCACCCCTTGATCTTTCCTCTGATTGGTTTTTCACCCGGCACCTCCCCCCTCCCCCCACCTTCTTTATAGGGCCCCTGCCTCCTCATTCTTCAGTCCTGACGAAGAGTCTCGGCCCAAAACGTTGACTGCTCATTTCAACGGATGCTGCCCGACCTGCTGAGTTCATCCAGCTTGTTTGTACGTGTTGATTTAACCACAGCATCTGCAGTGTACTTTGTGTTTACTGAGCGTTATGAGGTCATTCTTACCTTCAGCCATTAGGGTCTATAATGAGTCAGCCTATAGTGATGACCCCCTCCTGTTAGACTGTTTGAGGTAACTTATTATTTTATTCTTTTTTACATCTCTTCTAATATTTGTATATCTGTGCACTTGTAATGCTACTTTGACACTGTAATTTCCTTTGGCATCAATAAAGTATCTAATAAGACATAAGAGCAGAATTAGGCCATCCGGCCCATTGAGTCTACTACACCATTCAACCCTCTCTAGCCCATTCTCCTGCCATTAAGATTAGCTTGATTGTCACATATACATCAAAACATACAGTGAAATGTGTCATTTGTCTCAAATCAAATTAGCAAGGAATATGCTGGCCAGCCCACAAGAGTCACCATGCTTCTGACATCATATAGTATGCCCGCGGCTTATTAACCTTATCAACTTTGGACTGTGGGAGGAAACTGGAGCACCCAGAAGAAACCTACACAGTCGTGGGGAGAACGCTCAAACTCCTCACATGCAGCAGTGGGAATTAAACCTCGATCAATGATTGTTGCCACTGTAATAGAATTATCCAAATAAGGTGGCTACACTACCATGCCACCTACTTGGCCTCCACTGCAGTCCGTGCCAATGATCTCTCCAGATTCACAACACTCTCGCTACAGAAACTCTGCCTCATCTCAGTTCTAATGGGATATCTTTCAATTCTGAGGCTATGCCCTCGGGTCCTAGACACCCCCCCCCACCCCACACTACTGAAAACCTCCTCTCCACACCCACTCTATCTAGGTCTTTCAATATTCGGTAGGTTTCAGTAGATTTTCTAGATTCGAAAGGCTTCACTAGGCCTTTCAGTATCTGGTAGATTTACAGAGAAAATGCAGTGCAGGTAGACAAGCGAGGTGCAAGGGACGCAACGAGATAGGTTGGAAGATCAAGAGTTCATACATTAGTGTAGGAGAAATCTGTTCTGGAGTCTGATAGAGTGTAATAGTGGGACAGAAGCTGTCCCTGAGTCTGGTGTTCAAGTCTTTGGAGCAGAACATGAACCCACAATCTACAGACTCTGAGAACACTGAATGTGAGGTAATGCATGAAGCTTGCCTGAATGAGCTGACTCTGTGGGGGTTTCAGAGAGCAGTGGTTAATAATCGCTATTGTGTCCTGGGGGAATGAGAGCAGCTGTACAAGGGAGGTCAAAACCGTTTCTTTACGTTACACTTCCACGCCTCACTCGAGAGAAAAATATTTCAGGCCAAAATGAATGCTGCATTGAAGGACATTGGTGAAGAAAAATGAATTCTTGTCAGCGGAGGACACAAAAATAGTTTTGTTATGAACGACACTGAATACAAGTGAAATCTCCAAGTCACTCCGTGCCAGTGGAATCAGCTTCCTTAGGCCTACACTGATATGAGGCAGAGCCTGAGATAACAGGCCCTTTCTTTCTGGTGACTCCTCAATTGTGGCTTTATTCCAACTCTCATTTCTTTTACTTAAGTCAGGGTAGCTGATACATTTTTCTGTATTTTGATTCTTTTGTAATGCTGAACAAAGTGGCATTCCTCATCGCTCTGTAATGTTCTCATTTATGAAGTGCCTTCCCTGAACAGCCTGTCAGCCAGTCCCAGAGAATTATTGTCAATTGTTTTATCAAACCTTTCCGTATTCAGATTCAGATTTAGTTGTTTATCACAGTCTACACTCAGTGGCTATTTTATTAGGTATACCTGTACACCTGCTCATTAATGCAAATATTTGATCAGCCAATCATGTGGCAGCAACTCAATGCATAAAAGCATGCAGACATGGTCAAGAGGTTCAGTTGTTGTTCAGACTAAACATCAGAATGGGGAAGAAATGTGTTCCAAGTGACTTTGACAGTGGAATGATTGTTGGTACTAGACAGGATGGCTTAAGTATCTCAGAAACTGATGATCTCCTCATATTTTCACACACAACAGTCTAGAGTTTACAGGAAAGTACAAAAAAACCTCCAGTGAGCATCAGTTCTGAGGACAAAAATGCCTTGTTAATGAAAGAGATCAGAGGACAATTGCCAACCTTGTTCAAGCTGACAGGAAGGTGTTAGTAACTCAAATATCCACACGTTATAACAGCAGTGTGCAGAAGAACATTTCTAAGTACCAAAATATTGAATCTTGATGTGGATGGGCTACCACAGCAGAGAGCATGATCATAGGTACCTGACCACCTGTATTAGGTACAGGAGGCAACTAATTAAGAGGCCACTAAATGTACATCAAAACATACAGTGAAATGTGTCATTTCCATTAACAACCAACACAGCCAAAGGATGTGCTGAGGGCAGCCCACAAATGTCGCCAACATAGCATCCTCGCCATGTTTAACACAATAAAACAAGCAACAAAAACAACAGCTAGCAACTAAACAAGCTCCTCCCCTCCCTGAATTACAGAGGGACATTGGCCAGCCTGGTTTATTGGAGTGTAGGAAAATGAAGGGTGACATCACAGAAGTTTATAAGAACATGAGAGTATGGATAAGGTCCTTGTGCCAGGGTTGGGGAGTCCATATCTGGAGGGCACAGATAGAAGATAAGAGTGGAGAGATTTAAAGCAGGCCTGAGAGTTAACTTCTTTATACAGAGGTAGTGAGCATCTGGAATGAGCTGCCAGAGGAAGTGATCAATGCAGGTATAAATTGCAACAATTAAGAGGAATTGGGAAATGTAGATGAAGGACAGGATCTTGGAGGGTTATGGGCTGATGTGGGCAACTAGGACCAGCAGAGAGAGGGCTGTGGTTGGCATGGACCTACTAGGCCAAAGGGCCTATTTCCATACTGTATTGCTCCTTGACTCCATAATTCTTTGAGGTAAATTAACCTAAAGTTAAATCCAGACCTGAAGGTCCTGCTCAAGAGCAGAGCTTTGCCCTGTATAAGGAAAGGAAGGAAAACTTGCACCAGTCTACTCTAGGAGATCGATGGTGGAGTCAATCAACAGCCATAAATTCTTTTGCATTAACTTTTGAGATAAACTGCCCTGAGTTTTGCACATAGATGCAATCTAAAGGAAGGCAAACCATCGTCTTTACTTTATTAGGAAGTTAAGGGGATTCAGCTGGTCTCTGAACACTATAGAAAACTTCTACATACAGAATATACTTAGACCATAAGATGTAGAATACTGTGCAGATGTCTCTGGCACACACACACACACACACACACACACACACACACACACACACACACACACACACACACACACACACACACACACACACACACAACACACACACACACACACACACACACACACACACACACACACACACACACACACACACACACACCCTCCCCCAGATGGGAAGGGTGGAGTGGGTGCAGACACCAGGCAAGGATCCTTGATTCCAAACAATTGGTTTCTTGATCATTATAGAATGTCTTTCTCGTGCTTCCCACTCCCTCCAATATACCTTCTCCTCTTCTCATCCATGATTCCGCTACTCTGTCATAAACCTGCCGGACCTCGGTCCTCTTTTTCCCTTGCCGCTCTCAGTCCACAATGGAGACTCATATCAGAAACAGGTTTATCATCAGTCATAAGTCATGAACTTTGTTTTTTTCTTGCAGCAGCAGCAGCAGTACGGTGCAATACATAAAATTACTATAGTACTGCGCAGAAATCTTAACCACCCTAGTGTTATATATGGACCTGAGACTTTTGCACAGTACTGTAGGAGCCAAATTAGGTCATTTGTTACCCGATTTGACTACATTGTGGTCTGGTACAGCAATTCAAATGCACAGGATCGTAAGGAATTGCAGAGAGTTATGGACTCAGATCAATACATCCTAAGTGTATGCTTCACTTCTGTTGGTAGTATGCCATATTCTCACAACTACTGTGACAATACAGGTTACTGGGTTCAAGAACAGCTATTTCCCCTTGTCCATTTAGTTCTTAGAACAGAGAGCATAGAACATAGAACAGTACAGTACAGTACAGGACATTGGGCCTTTAATGTTGTGATGACCTATTGTAAGCCTTTTCCACAATCATTCTAATCTTTCCCTCCTACACAGCCCATGACTCCCCCCCCCCCAGTTTTCTTACATCCATATGCCTACTAAAAGACTTTTATCAGCTTCTACCAGCACCCTTAGCAGTGTGCTCCAGGAGCCCACCATATTGTGTCAAAAAAACCTACCTCTGATATCCACCCTAAAATTTCATTCATTCACTGTCTGATGGAGAGTGAGAGCCTGTCGGTCCTTGAGACAGGGGGGCTTGGAGGCGCAACATGAAAGATTGTAACATCGAAACAGCAAGCTGCTGGTCTCCGCTCTCTCTCCCTCCCTGGACAGCGAGAGCCTATCTGAGATGCTGGGTTGTGGACTGTAGCTTTCATCGACTCTAGATCAAGCTCTCCTTGGTGGCCTTTGTTGTTGCTTGCATGGTGGTGGAGAGTCGGTGCTTCTGCTGGTGTGAATGGGGGAGGTGGAGAAGGGTGGGTTGATGCTTTAACAGCTGCTTCTGTGAAGGATAGGGCGAGGGTGTTTTGGGGGGCTTTGATGTCCTATCATTTATTCGATGGGATTTCCTGTTACGTGGATGCCTGTGAAGAGTAAGAATTTCAGATTTTATACTGTGTACATTCTCTGATATTAAAGGAACCTGAATGATCTCTGGCACTGGTGACTGCCACCCTGAAAAAAAAGCCGCTGGCTGTTCATGTTATCTATGCAACTCATAATCTTCTATACCTCTATCAAGCTGCTTCTCATGCTCCAAAGAGAAAACCCCTAGCCCATTGAAACTATCCTCATAAGACATCTGAAGCTGAAACAACCCTAATCACTACAGTTCAGCAACACTATGGCCACTTTGATAAGTTTGCACTAAGATGGATCTTGTTTCGTTCTTATTGTGGCCCTTACTAGTAAAAATTGTGTATAATTCATGATTAATTTATGATTTCTTGTGAATGCTGCTTTGAGCCTGTGATACGGTTTAAACTGGTCTTTATTGTACTTGTGCATATACGTACACATGCAAATGACAATAAAATCTACTTTGACTTTATAACCTGTCCAAGTGCGTGGAGCAAAGCTAAAAGGTCTTAATAATCCACAAAGCCATTCTATCAATAGTCAATTCATTTTTGATTATTCTGAATATCTCTGACGGATAATTATAAACGATAGATCAAATGTGATTAGTTAAAAGTAAAAGAGATTAAGAGATTATAAACACAAAAAACAGTCTGCGGATGCAGAAAATGCTAGCAACTCGCACAAAATGCTACAGGAACTCAACAGGTCAGGCAACATCTATGGAAATAAACAGATATTCGACGTTTGGGGCCAAGACGTTTCTTCAGAGATTAGTTGCATTTGCATTGGATTCTGATGCTTTTCATCTGAGGTTCTTCCGGAAGTCAGGAAAGCGGCACTACACTTCTGCCTCACGATCGTTGCATTAAGCATTAGCAGAACAAAGGAAATGGACCGTGATAAAGGTCTAGTAAGTGAAGGGAGGGAGAGGCGAAAGGGAAAAAGAAGATGGTGCTTCTGCATGGTCAGCTCTTTTATACTCAAAGATAGGAAACATTCTATTCATATTTGCAGGTAAGAGCCGATCAATTTGACACTGCCTATTCAAATAATGCAGCACCAGAGAAGCTTACAGAGTTTTACAGAATCATACAAATGTAACCACTAGTGGACTCACTGAATAAACTGTATATACAAACTGGGGCCACTAGGAAACATACTAAACAGCTACATGTATATAAGAACTACTGAAAATACAAGCAGACAATTAATTGTTGAGGTGCAAGGAGAGTAACAGCTAAACAGTCTAACCTAAGAATTAAACAGCTTGATCCAACGTTTGTCACATGTACATTGAAATGCGTCATTTACACCAACGGCCAACGCAGTCCAAGGATGTGCGGGGGCAGCCTGCAAGTGTCGCCACACTTCTGGCACCAACATAGTATGTCCACAAATCACTAACCCTAACTGGTATGTCTTTGAAATGTGGGAGGAAACCACAGCACTGGAGAAAGCCCATGCAGTTACAGGGAGAACATACAAATTCTTTACAAAAGGCAACAAAGTTAAACCTGGGTTGTTGATGCTATAATTTACAAGGGTGTTGCCAGAGCTTGAGGTTCTTAGTTATAGAGAAAGGTTGAACTGGTTAGGGCTTTATTCCTTGCAGTGTAGTTGTGTGAGGGGAACTAGCAGTTACACCACCATGCCGCCCTTCTACCACGGTCTTGGGTGATCTAGGGTTTATTGATCGACCAATTAAAGTCTGTGTGACGTTGACAGAATCAAGTCGATGAAGTTGGCTGCAAAGTTGCATGACGTGTTCCTGTGCGAGCTTCCTTAATAAGTATTTCTACATGCTAACTTGTTCCCTGTAAAGTTTGGACTAGACTCCTGTACATTTCTGCAATTTCCTCTTCATCATTTGCCCAGTGCCAAACCAGAAGAGTGATTAAGCAACACATACTCCAAGCTGAGCCAGGGACAAGGACTCATGCATTTTATAGAGAATAGGACATAAACCAGTAAGTCTGAAAGTGAACAGAGAAAATTTACAAAGATGATGCCAGAATTTGAGGACCTGAGTAGTGAGGAAAGGTTGAATAGGTAGGAGACTGAGGAAAGATTTGAAAGACATATACAAAATTATTGGTATACAAAGTTGTTGGTACCGGAATGTGTGCTGACGCCTGCAGGATGCCCCTCAGCATAACCTCGGTTCTGTTGGGTTGTTAATACAAATGACACATTTCACTGTACATGTGAAAAATAAACTTGAATCTTGAATCTTGCATTATGAGGGGGCTTTATGAGGCTTTTTCCACCAAAAAAGGGTGAGACTAGAACTAGACGTGTAGGTTCACCTAGCTGTCATCTCATGTTCTCAATATTTATTGTTTATTTATATATTATTATTATTCCTTCGTTTTGTATTTGCACAGTTTATTGTCTTCTGCACTGTGGTTGACCACCCTCATTTGACAGACTTTCATTGATTCTGTTGTGCTTATTATTCTATAGATTTATCGCATGTACTAACAATGAAAATGAATCTCCGCGTTGTATACAATGTCATATCGTATGTCATATTGAAAACAGAATTTACTTCGAACACTTAGAGTGTGATGCAACTGTGGAATGAGCTGCCAGGAGAAGTAGCAGATGTGGGTTCGATTGCAATATTTAAGAGAAATTTGAAGAAGTACGGAGATGGTAGGTGTATAGCGGGTATGGTCCTAGTTCCGGTCGATGGGACTAGGCAGAATAACAGTTTGGAACAGACTAGATGGGCCGAAGGGTCTGCTTCCGTGCTGTGGTGCTCTGTGACTCTATGACTATATTGTGCAAAGCACAATACCCTCTTTGGATTCAGAGACAAAGTTTTCTGTGATCAAGTAATTTGTGACTCACTCGGTGACAGCAAGAAACTACAAATGTCTTCCTTTTTGCTTCCTATTGCTGTCCTATTATTAATGATTTGTTTAGCAGAGAATGAAGTAATCTTGTGTTGTACATATGTTTATTACATGTGGAATGTTCTCAATGGATTGCAGAACAAATGATATCAGGCAATTAAAACAGAAAATGCCAAAAATGAATGGCAGCTTGTTACGCATTGAAGGGGAGAGTAACGGAAGTAATGATTCAGGTCAATGGCCTGTCATAAGCTGGATGTTCCCTGTAGCTTTGTTGGAGATACTCCAAGCATCAGAGATGGTTCCATGTCACATCGTTTATGTAAGGCAAAACGTTTGATGTTTAAGGCAAGACCTTGTGTGTGGGATCTATTCTTCCACATTGAAAAGAATCCTGTCATGAACCCCATATTCTGCCTTCAAATTTGACCTTCCATAGTGGAACACTTTACTGGATTGAACTCCAAAATGCCACCTCTCACCTCAACCCTGCATCCTGTCAATATCCCATTGCAACTTACAAAAAACCTCCACACGATCCACAGCTCCACCAATCTCCATGTCATCCGAAAACCTATTATATCACCCTTCCACTTCCTCATCCGAGGCACTTATAAATATCACAAAGGGAAGGGGTCATGGAACAGATCCGTGCAGATCAGCTCTGGTAACTAACCACCAGGCAGAATACTTAAAATATTTAAGATAGAAGTGAGGTGAGTTTTTTTCACTCTCAGAAGATCAAGAGCTTTGTAGTGCTTCCTCAAAGAGCAGTTAAAGCAGAGTCTTTGAATATTTTGGAGGGACAAAGATTGATCATAAGCACAAATAAGAAAGCTTCATCGAAGGTTATAGAACAGAGGGACCTTGGTGTACATATTTCCTTGACGATGGTACAGCAGGTAGATGTGATGGAGAGGAAAGCTTTTAGACCATAAGACTCAAACAAGAGAAAATCTGCAGATGCTGGAAATCTGAGCAATACACACAAAATTCTGAAGGAACTCAACTGGACAAGCAATGTCTATGGAAAAAGTACAGTCGACATTTTGGCCCAAAACGTCGACTGTACTTTTTTCAATAGATGCTGCCTGGCCTGCTAGCTCCTCTGGCATTTTGTGTGTGTTGCTTAGACCACAAAGCTATTAGACATAGGAACAGAATTAGAATATTAGGCCCATTGAGCCTGCTCTGCAATTACATCATGGTTGGTTTATTGTCTCCCTCAATCATTGATACCCTTACTAATCAAGACCTATCAACCTCCACTTTAAATACACCCAATGATTTGACCTCCACAGCAATAATTCTGCAGATTCACCACCTTCTGGATAAAGAAATTCCTCCTCATCTCTGTTCTAAAGGGACATCTTTGTATTCTGAAGCTGTGGCCTCTGGTCCTATACTCCTCCACTGTATGATACATTCACTCTACATCCACTCCATCTTGGCCTTTCAATATTCAATAGGTTTTAATGAGATCCACTACCCTCATTCTTCTAAACTGCATTGAGTACAGGCCCAGAGCCATCAAATGTTCCTCATATGATAACAATTTCATTCCTGGAATCCTTCTCGTGAACCTCTTCTGGACCGTCTCCAATGGCAACACATACTTTTGGAACACTGGCCTTTATCAATCAGGACATTAAGAATGGAAGCTAAGATGTCAAGGTATAATTATACAAGTTGTCGATTTGGAATAGCGTGTACAGTTTTGGTCACCAAGTTCAAGGCTCAAGTTAAATTTATATTCAAACTACGTATGTGCTACCACGCAATAATTTTTCTTGCAGAAATTTACATAAATCTATACATAAACAATAGCAAGCTATACATAAACAAAGACTGACAAATAACCAATGTGGAAAAGACAAACTGTGCAAAACAATGTCAATAATGCTGAGATCCCGAGTTGTAATACTAAGAAAATGAGTTGTAAATAGTCCTTGAAATTGAGTCTGTAATGAGTCATGGAATTAGTTCAGAGCTGTTGAAGGATAAATGCCATTAAGCTGGAAAGACTGCAGAGCAGGTTTGGACTGTGAGACCAGCAGACATAGGAGCACAATTAGGCCATTCAGCCCATTGAGTCTGCTCTGCCATTCCATCCTGGCTAATTTATTATCCCTCTCAACCCCATTCTCCTGCCTTCTCTCCATTACTTTTGACTTATTGCCTAATCAGGAAGCTATCAGCCTCTGCTTCAAATTATGTCCAATAACGTGACCTCTACAGCTGTCTGTGGTTCCACAGATTCACTACCCTGTTGCTGAAGAAAGTCCACTTTATCTCTGTTCTAAAGGGAAGTCCCTCTATTCTAAGGCTGTACCCTCCGGTCCTAGGCACCCCATTATAGGAAACATCCTCTCCATATCCACTCTGTCTGGCCTGTCAATATTAGATAGTTTTCAATGAGGTTCCCACACTCATTCTTCTAACCTCCAGTGAGTACTGGCCCGGATCTGTCAAATGCTCTTCATACATTAACCCTTTCATTCCTGGGATCATTCATGTGAACCTCCTCAGGACCCCCTCCAATGCCAGCATATCTTTTCTTAAATAAGCGGTCCAAAACTGCTTACAAATCTCCAAGTGTGCTCTGACCCATGCCTTTTAAATCCTCAGCATTCCATTCTTGCTATTGTATTCTAGCCCTCTTGAAATAAATCCCAACATTGTATTTGCCTTCCTTATCGCTGTCTCAAATTCCAAGATAACATTCAAAGAATCCTGCACAAGACCCTTTGCACCTCTGATTTTTGAATTTTCTCCATATTTAAAAAATATTCTGTCTTTATATACTTCCTGACATTGTATTCCATCTGCCACTTTTTTGCCCATTCTCTCAATCTGTGTAAGTCCTTCTGCTGACTTCCTGCTTCCTCAGCACTACCTGCCCCTCCTCCTAACTTTGTGAGATGGGTTGAGGGCAATGTTTATGGTGCCCCAGTGTTCCTGCCCACTTGTTCCTGCCCCACAGAACTCATATCTGTATACCTCAATTCTGTTTTATTGCCCACCCCCCAGGTCAGTCCTTTCCTACCTACATCCATGACACTTCGCATGCTCTGGATCTTTTCAATGATTTCAGATTACTGGACCCCCATTATATTATTTTTATCATGGATGTCCAGTCCCTATATAACTCTGTCCCCCACCAGGAAGCCCTTAAAGCTGTCCATTTCTTTCAGACTTCAAACATATCCAGTTTCCCTCCACCACCACTCTATCCTCCGTCCAGCAGAACTTGTCCTCACTCTTAATAATTTCTTCTTTAGCTCCTCCCTATTCCTTCAAACAAAAGGTGTAGCCATGGGCACTTGCATGGGTCCCAGCTATGCCTGCCTATTTGTCGGCTATGTGGAACAGTCTATGTTCCAACCCTATACTGGTAGCCATCTTGCATTTCTACACTACACCGAGGAATGCATTGATGCTGCTTCCTGCACCAGTGTGCAACTCGGCAATTCATCCACTTTGCCTCCAACTTCCACCCTGCCCTCAAATTTACCTGATCCATTTTCGACACTTTTCTCCCCTTTCTCGATCTCTCTGTCTCTGTCTCTGGAGACAGCTTATCTACTGATGTCTATTATAAACCCACTGACTCTCACAGCTACCTGTACTATACATCTTCCAATCCTGTTACTTGAAAAAACACCATCCCTTATCTCAATTCCTCCGTCTCCCCCACATCTGCTCTCAGGATAAGGCTTTTCATTCCAGAACAAAGGGGGTGTCCTCCTTTTTCAAAGAAATGAGCTTCCCTTCTTCCACCATCAACGCTACCCTCTACGACATCACTTCCATTTCACACATGACTGCTCTTACCCCCTTCCTCCCGCCACCCTACGAAGGATAAGGGTCCTCGCCCTCACCTACCACCTCACCAGCCTCCACATCAGCACATAATTCTCCACTACTTCCACTATCACAAACAGGATCCCACCACCAAGAACTTCTTTCCTTCAATCCTCACTTTTTCCTTTCCACAGGGATTGCTCCCTACGCGACTCCCTTGTCCATTCTTAACTCAACACACATGTCACCTCTTTCCAAGTATTTGATTTCATTTTTTACCAAGAGACCCAGCCTACTCCTTCTGCTTCTCTGCCTGTCCTTTCAATACGAGGTGCATACTTGGATGTTAAGCTCCCACTGTGATTTGTTTTCAGTCATGACTAGTAATGCCCACAATGTCATAGCTGCCAATCACTACCTGCACTACAACACCATCCACCTTATTCCATACACCGTGTGCATTCCAATACAACACCTTCAGCCCTGTATTCCTCACTCTTTTTGGTTTTTCCCCCATGTTCTACTTCAACTCATCTGACTGACTTCAATTATGCCATATCAAGACAATATAGCAGGGACTTGATTTTGGAAGAGAGATTGAGCGGGCTAATGTGTCATTCACAGGAGCGTAGAAGAGGAGCAATGATGTTATTGAGGTGGATAATATCATTAAGGGCATAGGAAGGGTGAATATGCATAGTCATTTCACCAGGGTTAAGAAATCAAATATCAAAGGAAGAAACATAATAGGTAGCTGATAAACAACTTTTCCACCCAGTGGTGGTCAGTGGAATGAGCAAGTGTTTCGATAGGTTTCAATTGAAATCCACCTCATTCCTCTAAGTTCCGAGTTCAGGCCCAGAGCCAGCAAATGTTCCTCAACATCAACCCTTTTATTCCTGGAACGATTCTAGTGAATGGGGATACCAGAGAGAGATGATATTGGAAACTGGAGGAACACATGATCTGCTAGAGAAACCCAATGGGTTCTAATGCAGGAGTTCGGCCCGAAATGACAACGGTACCTTTCCTGTCACAAATGCTTCTCAACCCGTTGAGTTCCTCCATCAGGTTGTTTGTTGCTTGCGATCTGTATGGAGCTTGCAGGAGATAATTAGTGACATTTTCTCTGCCCTCTCAATGCTTATGATCCCACAGTACATGCAAAGTTCAGGCAAACATCACCAAACTCCGGATCCCAGGGGTCAAGGCCTGAGGAGCAACTTTTCCACCCAGTGAGTGGTCAGTGGAATGAGGAGATGGTTTGATAGGATCCAGTGAGATCTACCCTCATTCTTCTAAGCTGTTGACGATTCAAGGCCTCCCTCTGAAACTGGAATCTTGACTTCCTGATCAACAGACCACAATCAATAAAGATAGGCAGCTCCACCAGGATTATTCTAAACACTGGTGCTCCACAACATTGCAACCTCAGCCCCCTACTCTACTTCCTGTACACTCATTACTGTGTGGTCATATTCTGCTCAAACTCTGTCTACAAGTTTGCAGATGATACACCACAGTGGGCCATATCTCCAGTAACAATGAGTCAGAGTACAGGAAGGAGATAGAGAGCCTAGTGGTATCATGACAACAGCCTGTATCTCAGTGTCAGCTAAACAAAAGAGCTGGTCATTGACTCGGGAAGGAGGGGGTTGGAAATGTTCCTGTCCACATTAACAGTGTTGAGGTTGAGAATGCTGTGGGCTTCAAGTTCTGAAGAGCAAACGTCACCAAGAGGCTGTCAAGGCCAGCCACATAATACCACAGGCAAGAAAGCTCACCAATGCCTCTACTTCCTCAGGAGGGTGAAGAAATTTGACATGTCCCCATTGACCCTAACAATTTTTAAACACCACATCACAGAAAACAACCTAACCAGATTACAAGAAAGTCTGCAGATTCTGGAAATCCAAAGCAACACAAAGAAAATGCTGGAGGAATTCAGAAAGTCAGGCAGCATCTATGGAAATGAATGAACAGTCAATATTTCAGACTGAGACCCCCCCCCCCCCCACCCTCAGGACTTCTATCTGGAAACTGGCTTTGTATGGCATCTGCTTTGCCCACGACTGCAGAGAGCTGTGGACACAATTCAGAACATCACGGAAACCTCAGTCTTCATTTCTCACTGCCTCATAAAGCAGTCAGCAGAATCAGAGACTTTATCCACTCCAGGTATTCCCTTTACTCTCATTGGCCAGAAAGCACATTACCACCAGGCTCAAGGACAGCTTCTAACCCACTGTTGTGACAATCTACCTTGTTATTTCCTCACAACTTATCTCCCTGCACTTCCTCGTCAGCTTATTTCTGCATTCTGTTATTGTTCTAGCTTGTTCTACCTCAATGTATTAGAAACATAGAAAACCTACAGCACAATACAGGCCCTTCAACCCACAAAGCTGTGCCAAACATGTCCTTACCTTAGAAATTATCTAGGGTTACCCAAAGCCCTCTATTTTTATAAGCTCCATGTACCTATCTAGGAGTCTCTTAAAAGACCCTATCGTATCCACCTCAACCACTGTCGCCGGCAGCCCATTCCACACACACACCACTCTCTGAATAAAAAAACTCACCCCTGACATCTCCTCTGTACCTACTGCCCAGCACCTTAAATCTGTGTCCTCTTGTGGCAACCATTTCAGCCTAGGGAAAACTATCCACATGATCAATGCCTCTCATCATCTTATACACCTCTATCAGGTCACTTCTCATCCTCCATCGTTCCAAGGAGAAAAGGCCGAGCTCACTCAACCTATTCTCATAAGGCATGCTCCCCAATCCAGGCAACATCCTTGTAAATCTCCTCTGCAGCCTTTCTATCGTTTCCACATTCTTCCTGTAGTGACCAGAACTGAGCACAGTACTCCAAGTGGGGTCTGACCAGGGTCCTATATAGCTGCAACATTACCTCTCGGCTCTTAAACTCAATCCCACGATTGAAAAAGAACAATGCACTGTATGCCTTCTTAACCACAGAGTCAAACTGCGCAGCACCTTTGAGTGCCCTATGGATTCGGACCCCAAGATCCCTCTGATCCTCCACACTGCCAAGAGTCTTACCATTAATTCTATATTCTATCATCATACTTGACCTACCAAAATGAACCACTTCACACTTATCTGGGTTGAATAATGTATTGTGCAATGATCTGATTTGTACGAAGAGAATGCAAGACCAGCCGTTCACTGTATCTTGGTACATGTGACAATAATAAGCCATTCCAAAAGAAATTACTTTACTATTCCAACTCACATTACTCCTTCAAAGCAACGTTGTATAAAAAACAAGGAAGTTTCTGTGTTGATATAGAACACAGTGATCACTGATCAAACACCAATGTTTACACTTCAGAATTAATTCAATGGCAGAAGGGTGTTTTTGTATGTTCTGAGGATGTGGTGTGCACTATAACACTATAAGCTTATTCTTTATGAATTGGGCAGTGGGGGGGCGGGGGGGTGCTGTTTCTGTACCTAATCCTTGAGCTTGCCCTGATGTTCATGACAAGCAGCCAGAAAAAACTTACAAAGATGGGGCCGGGACTTGAGGACCAGAGTTACAGGGAAAGGTTGAATGGGTTAGGACTACGTAGAAGATTTATTTATTTATTGACATACAGCATGGAGTAGGCCCTCCCAGCCCTTTGAACTACAGCACCCAGAAATCCCCCAATTTAACCCCAGCCTAATCACAAGACCACTTACAATGACCAATTAACCTACCAATCGATATGGCTTTGGACTGTGGGAGGAAACCGGAGCACCCGGAGGAAACTCATGCAGTCACAGGGACAGCGTTCAAACACCTTACAGGCAATGGCACGAAGATTGAGAGAGGATTTAATAAACGCATGCAAGATTATGAGCGCAAATGCAACAAGGATTTTGGGTGAGACTAGAGCTAGAGGTCATGGTTATGGGTGACAGTTGAAATATTTAAGGGAAACATGAAGGTGGGTGGGGGAGGGGGAATCTTCTTCACCCAGAGGGCCTTGGAATGAGCTGCCAATGGAAATGATAGATGCGGTTTCGATTTCAACATTTAAGGTAAATTTTGAAACTTACATGGACGGAAGGGATATGGATGACTATTGTGCAGGTGCAATTTGATGGGACCTAGCAGGATAATAGTTTGGCACAGACTAGATGGACTGAAGGGCCTGTTTGCATGCTGTAGTGCCCTATAACTCTATAAATCTAAAATACAAAGTTTTCCATTTCCCAAAAGAAATATCTTTAGCCTTGAAGAGTGTGAATCGTTACAAAAAGAACAAATTCTCTGTAGGCTTGTCTAGCCTCCTAACTTTACATTAACGGCTTTTATCCTGTAATGGTCCTGGAATATTATTTCTGCAGGTGTCATATAAAAGCAACATGCTTGTTTGCTCAAAGTACAAATGAAATTTGACACTTCAAAAGCTTATTTTATGTTTGACAGGAGCAAGGAAATGGAAGTCCTCTTGAAGCACCCCCCCCCCCCCACCCCAGTTACCTTGAGTCTCACAATGGAGCTGGAAACAACCACTGGTTCACACCCACAAACAGAGCAGATTCCTGGTTTACGCAAACCCCGGCAAAAGCAGTCCAGGTTTTGATTAACACCTCCAGAAAGTAGAATCACTCTGCAGTGAGGAATCATCTGTGGCCTATAAATATAAGAGCTGAAGCAGATGACTGGAGTGGAGAAAGAAACTATAGATTATATTTTTCTCTCAGGTCAGGCTCTATTTCCACTGTATAAAAAGTACAAGGAATACCAGGATTTTCATTTGGAACAGAGGTGAGGAGTGACTTCTTTCACCAGAGGACGGTGAATCTGTGGAATTCACTGCCACAGATGCCTGTTGAGGCTGAGTCATTGGGTATATTTAAAGCAGAGGTTGATAGGTCTGTGATTAATCAGAACATCAAAGGTCAGAAAATGGGTTGAGAGGGATAATAAATCAGCTACGATCGAAAGGCAGGGGAGACTCAATGGGCCAAATGGCTCCTATGCCTAATAGCCTCATATAACTGGAACTTTTTACCGAGCAGGTTAAATGTCTGGAATAAGACAAGCTGGCTTGCACTTGTCCAAGGTCCCACTAAAGCTATTGTCAATGATTACCAGATTTGTTTCTTTAGTGGAGTAGTCCAGGCTCAGCAAAGCCCTTCTGGTCTTCCGTAATTTGACCTTCAGTGTTTACCAGATAGAGCAGAATTGCCCAAACATCTAAATGTAGAACTCTTTAGTGCTGCACTATCCTCTCACCTGAAATTTTGCCCTCACTGTTCAGGGTCAGGCTTAGATCCAGAGAGGTTCAGAGGGAAGAGACAGAGAGACTGAATCAATTTTATTCTGAAAAAGGATTGAGCGCTTTCCCAACATTTATTTCAAATAAACTCTTCTTGGGCTTCCAGCTGGGTACAGGTATTGGTTATAATCGATATCTCTACCCATCTGAGAAGAGTTTATTCAACTTTATTCTGTCACCTTCCTGTCAGCTTGAACCGGTCTGGCCATTCTCCTCCGACCTTTCTAATTAACGAGATATTTTCACCTACAGAAGTGCCACTCACTGGATGTTTTTTTGTTTTTTGCACCATTCTCTGGAAATTCCTCTCTCTGTGCATTACCAAAAGTTCCGGTAATGGCTCCCCCTTCTCCTTCACCATTTCCCAGCCCCTTTTCCCTCCCTCACCTTATCTCCTTGCCTGCCTATCGCCTCCCTGTGTGCTCCTCCCCCCTGTTCTTTCTTCCATGTCCTTCCGTTCTCTCCTATTGGACTCCCCCTTCTCCAGCACTGTATCTCTTTCACCAATCAACTTCCCAGCTCTTTACTTCATCCCTCCCCCTCCCAGTTTCACCTCTCCCTTCCCCACCTTTTAAATCTACTCCTCATCTTTTTTTTCTCCAATCCTGCTGAAGGGTCTCGACCTGAAACATCAGCTATACTTTTTTCCTTCGATGCTGCCTGGCCTGCTGAGTTCCTCCAGCATCTTGTGTGTGTTGCTCAGTTTCCAGCTTGTGCAGGTTTTCTCTTGTTAGCCATGATTGAATGGTGGAACAGACTCGATGGGCCAAATGACTTAATTCTGCTCCTACGTCTTATGGCCTTATGGTCTTAAAAGGATTTAGATTAGATTTAGAAAAGTATGAAGATTTTAAAGGAACCTGAGGGACAACTTCTACATACAGGGAGTGATGTGTATATGAAATATACACCAGGGCCAGAGAAAGTAGAGGCAGGTACAATAAGAAGGTTTAAAGGTCATTTGGATAAGTGCATGGATGCGATAGGTTTAGCATGGATCTGAAAAAGTGGATTAAATGGCAGTCATTTAGGTGGGTGGTTGGAGAAGGTGGCACAGTAGCAGTAAGCATAACACATTACAGTGCCAGTGACCAGGGTTCAATTATCACCACTGTCCGTAATGAGTTTGTACGTTCTCCCCTTGACCGCATGGGTTTCCGTCAGGTGTTCCAGTTTACTACCACATTCAAAAGTCAAATAGCTTAGTTGTGGGCATATTATGTTGACATTAAAAGTGTGATGATGCTTGCGGGCAGCCTAACACTATATTTGTTGACTTGATTTGACACAATCAGCACATACTAAGACCATAAGACATAGGAGCAGAACTAGGCTATCTGTCCCATTGAGTCTGCTCCACCAGTCAATCATGGCTGATCCTTTATTTTCTCCTCCTCAACCCCATTTAGCGGCCTTCTCCCCGTAACCTTTGCTGCTTTGTCCAGTCAAGAACCTACCAATCTCTGCCTTAAATACACCCAATGACCCGGCCTCCACAGCTGCACGTGGCAACAAATTCCACAAGTTCACCACCCTCTGGCTAAAGAAATTCCTCCACATTTCTGCGTTGAATGGATGCCCTTCTATCCTGAAGTGCTGCCCTCTTGTCCTAGACTCTCCCACCATAGGAGATATTCTTTCCACATCTACTCTATCTAGGCTTTTCAATATTTGAAAAGTTTCAATGAGATCATCATCCTTCTAAATTCAAGAGTGTACAGACCCAGAGCCATCAAACGTTCCTTCTATATTAATCTTTTCATTCCTGGAATCATCCTTGTGAACCTCCTCGGACCCTCTCCAATGACAACACATCTCTTCTGAGATGAGGAGCCCAAAACTGTACACAATACTCAAGGTGAGGCCTCACCATTGCCTTATAAAGCCTCAGCATCACATCCCTGCTCTTGTATTCTGGAGCTCTTGAAATGAATGCTAACATTGCATTTGCCTTCCTCACCACTGACTTGATCTGCAAGTTAACCTTTAGGGTGTTCTGCACAAGGACTCCCAAGTCCCTCTGCATCTCAGATTTTTTGATTTTTTTCCCCATTTAGAAAATAGCCCGACATTTATTTCTACTACCAAAGTGCATAACCATGCATTTTCCAACATTATATTTCATTTGCTACTTTCTTGCCCAGTCTCCTAACCTGTCTAAGTCCTTCTGCATCCTACCTGTTTCCTCAACACTACCTACCCCTCCACCAATCTTCGTAACGTCTGCAAACATGGCAACAAAGCCATCTATTTCATCATCTGAATTATTTATATACAGCATAAAAAGAAGTGGTCTCAACACCGACCCCTGTGGAACACCACTAGTCACCGGCAGCCAACCAGACAAGGATCCTTTTATTCCCACTCGCTACCTTCATCCAATCAGCCAATGCTCTAACTATCTTAGTAACTTTCGTATAATACCACAGGCTCTTAACTTGGTAAGCAGCCTCACGTGTGGCACCTTGTCACTGTGCGTTTTGATGTATGCATGACTCATAAAGCTAATCTCTCTGAAGTCAGAGTCAGAGAGAACTACACAGTAGCAAGCTCTTCAACCCACCTAGTCCATCCAAGTTGTTATTCTCTCTAGTCCCACCAAGCCACATCTCGACCATAGCCCTCCAGTGCCCACCCATCCATGTAATTACCCAAACTTCTCTTAAATTGATTAAATCAAACCCACATCCAACATTTCCTCTAGCTGTTCATTCCCTGTCAGGTTCCTCTTAAATATTTCACCTTTCACCCTTTACCTATGACCTGTAACATGGCATTCAGCTCCAGGTTTTTCATGACTTTACTCAGTGCTGAATGTAGAAATATGGGATGAGCTCAGGCCTTGGTCAGCATGGGCAAGTTGGGCCAAAGGGTCTGCTCTGCCCTATGACTCTGTGGCTCTGTAGTTCAGACACTGGGAACACCAGAAAAAAAGCACGTGCACCTTCTCCCCAGAAAAATCAGGTCCACATTGTGTCTTGTACAGTACACAGAAACAAGTAAAAAAAAGTTTGAAAATATCCTCCTCTGTAGCTAGGAAGTGATATGTCACCAGGTCATATGTCTTGGCCTGAAACATCGATTATCGAATTATTTCCGTAATGCTGTCTAGCCTGCTGAGTTCCTCCAGCATTTTGTGTGTGCTGCTTTGGATTTCAGAATCTGCAGACGTTTTTGTGTTTATATTTGCACATCATCCATGGTTAAACATTTCCAAGAAATGTTAAACGAGTCCCCAGAAGTTCTTAGATACACTTGGCCTGCTTGCTCAGTGAGTGATACAAATGGTTTCCATACAAGTAATATCAATCATCTGCTGAAAATATTCTCCGATAAAATGTCTCTGGATTCTTTCAAGATAAGTAGGGACACCACTACAATTGGAAATGAACCAACTTGGTGCTGTGAGTTACATATAAGAAAAGTACTTCTACTTATTTCTTCAGATCACCCGAGAAAGAACCACAGAGATGTGGAACGGACCTTTGTGCCTTTTTCAGGTCTAATATCAGCATGATGATCACAATATCTAACTCAGAATTAGAATCAAGTCTATAATGGCATGAAATTTATTGTTTTGCAGCAACAGTACAGTGCAAAGATGTAAAGTTGCTACAAATTACAAAATAAATTGTTCGTCATTATGACCTGTGTCGTATGACTTGGGTGATCATGATCCTTCCATGACCACAGTTGCTCTTGGTAAATTTTTCTCCAGAAGAGGTTTACCATTGTCTTCTTCTGGGGAATGACTTTACAAGACGGTGACCCTAACCATTATCAATACTCTTCAGAAATTGTCTGCCTGGTGTCAGTGGTCACGTTACCAGGACTTGTGATATGCATGATTGGGTGGTGGAGTGACACTAAGCAGGTGCTACATCTTTCCCAAGTGTGACCTGCAGGATAGTGCAGGGAAGGAGCATGTTACACCTCTTTTGGTAGAGATATATCTCCACCCTACCACCCAAACAAAATTAATAAATAGTGTGAAAAAAGGAGTAATGAGGCAGTTTTCATGGGTTCAATGCCCATTGAGAAATCAAATAGCGGAGGAGAGGAAGGTGTTCCTGAATCATCGTGTGTGGGTCTTCAAGGACCTGTACCTCCTCTCTGATAGTCGTAATGAGAAGAATCAGAATCTGAGTAAGGATTATTATTATAGAACATAGAAGCTGTTCATAAGGTGTTTAGGATCCTGTATGTTCAATGTTCAAGTTCAAAATAAATTTATTATCAAAGTACATATGTCACCATATACCACCCAGAGATTCATTTCCTTCGGGCATACACAGTAATTTTACAAAACAGAATAAAATCCTTGAATGGCCACACCCAACAGAACAGGCAAACAACCAATGTGCAAAAGATCACAAATTGTGCAAATACAAAAAGAAAAAAATGATAATCAGTAAATAAACAATAAATACAGCTTTCCTGATGCTAGTACTGAGAAGAGGTCATGTCTCAAATGGTGAGAGTTGTTAATGGTGGATGCCATCTTCTTGGGGCATCTCCTTTTGAAGATATCCTCGATGGTGTGGAGACTTTTGCCCGAGATGGTGCGGGCTGAGTCTAAAACTCTTTCCGTAACCACATTCGACTCTATATATTGGGGCAATCTTACCAGACTGTAAAGCAACCAGTCAAAATACCCGAGTCTTCGGTGGCATGGTGGCATGCTGACATGTCCTTAGTAATGGATGCTGCCTTGAGGCATCACCTTTTGAAGATGACCTTGACGTTGGGGAAGATGATGTAGAAAGTCAGTGGGCCACTTGTTTCAACTTGCACCGAACATCCCTCCATTCAACACAACAACCCCCATACCAACCACTTCCTCAACAACGTCTCAGAATAGAGATGTTTATAAAATCAAGATTGCCACAGATAATGTGGAAGGTCTAAAACCTTTAAACCTTCCCCATCTAGCAGAACCCCACACAGCCACCACGCCTTCAACAAACAACAAAGGACGCAGCACCGATCCCTGTATCACATCAGTAGTCACAGGCCTCCAGTCAGAGAAAGCAGCCATCAACTAGCCACTGTCTGGCTTCTCCCACCAAGCCAATGTCTAATCCTATTTACCTCCTCTTCCTGAATTCCAAGCCACAAAACCTTCTTGACCAACCTCATATGCAAGAGTTAGTCAAAGACCTTGTATACAGCAAATGCCCTATATGTGTAGAGAACATCCACTGCTTTCCTTCCATCAAGTTTCCTGGTAACTTCCTCCAAAAAATCTTATAAGATTAGTAAGATACAACCTACCATGCACAAAGCCTTTTGCTCATAATATATCTGTGGCAACCATTGGGATTGTCCTTCTCCTTGTCTGCTAGAGCAAACCCATGCCTTCTTTTAGCCCTCCTGATTTCCTTCTTAAGCGTTCTTTTGCATTTCCTCTTGTTTGCTCCTTCCTACCTACAAATGCTATGCATGTCCTTCTTTTTTTTCTTAAATTGGGTCTCTCGAAAACCAGGGATCCATAGGCCTGTTATCCTTGCCTTTTATTCTGACAGGATCGTACAAACATTGTACTCTCAAACTTTCATTTTTAGGGCCTCCCGCTTTCCAAGCACACCCTTGTCAGAAAAAGAGCCTGCCCCAATCCACTTTCCAGATCCCTGCTGATACCATCAAAATTGGCCTTTCTCCAATTTATAATCTCAACCTGAGGGCCAGACCTATCTTTCTCCATAATTATCTTGAAAGTAATGTCATTATGATCACTAAATGCAAAGTGCTCCTCTACGCACACTTCCATTACCTCCCTGTCTCATTCCCTAAGGGGATCTAGTATTGCACTCTGTCTAGTTGGAAATCATCCTGCTGATGAAGGAAACTTTCTTGAGCACATCTGACAAACTTTATCCCATCCAGCCTTTTTACAGTATGGGAATCCCAGTCAATACATTGAAGTTAAAAATCACCTACTATTACAAACTTATATGTCTTGCACCAGTCTGCAATCTCTCTACAAATTTGCTCCTATAAATCCCTCTGACTATTGGGTGGTCTATATATATATAGTCTGAATCTGTACAAGCACTTAAGTAAACTTGACTTTGACTTTGATATCAGTTCAGAGGAGGCCCTCCGTTGGTCGGGGTTGACTATGGGTTTTGCGTCCTAGCTGTCTACGTGATATGCAGGCCAGTACGATATGAAGAGCAAGCTGTTGTTCGTGTAGCAGGCTTCCCCTCTCTACAGAGCTGATGAATCCAAAGGAATGGCAGAGACCAATACAGTTAGCGCCAGCAGCATCACAGGAGTTGCCAGTCAGCATTTAGATCCACAAGGGGACTCCAGCTCTGGATTTTTCCTCAGGGTTTACTGCTGAAGCCTTCCTCAGGAGTGGTTCTAGCCACAACACAGAGGTTTGAGATTTCCTTCTCCTAGATGAGCTACCAACCACAGCTGATGAGCCCCATCAGGCCAAAGTAATTGGTTTAAAGGCACCAGTAACCCGCTTTTGCCTCTTCTGCTTTCTATCAGCACAAACAGTTTTGCCTCATGTAAAAGCTAGGAGCTGGGTTTGGTTATCAGAGGCTATTTGAGGTGCATGCCATTGGGAGCATTTAATAGGTAGTGGGAGCTTATTCTTGTTACATTCCTCCTGCTATAACAAACTTAAGGAACCTCAGTTACCTCATGACATCAGTTATGTTTGAAGAGTAAGCTGAAATATCCTGACTCATGATCACCTACAAGAGATGGAAGGACAGAAGCTTGAATAGGTATTTTCTATGTTTCTGAATGCAGTTTCAGAGATGAGTGCTAGAAAAATGGAGATCCATGTACACAGGAATGGTTAGATTGATCTTAAAGTACAATATCATACTATATTCTATGTTTGTTCTAACATAATACTAGCCCAGTCAGTCCTAAAGCAAAAGGGTCATTATCACACCTCAACTGTACAAAAGAAATTAGTAAACTGGTTTATGATTATCACATGTATAAAGGCATCCATTAGTCTCTTGAGACCATGGATTTGCACCTTGGAAGGTTTCCAGGGTGCAGGCCTGGGCAGGGTTGTATAGGAGACCGGCAGTTGTCTATGCTGCAAGTCTCCCCTCTCCACGCCACCAATATTGTCCAAGGGAAGGACACTAGGGCCAACACAGTTTGGCACTGGAGTCATCACAAAGCAATGTGTGGTTAAGTGCCTTGCTCAAGGACACAACACGCTTCCTCAGCTGAGGCTCGAACTAGCAACCTTCAGATCACTAGACCGATGCCTTAACCACTTGAGATACAATGAAAAGCTTCTCTTGCATGCAATCATGCAGATCAATTCATGACAAAGGTGCATTGATGTAGTGCAAGTGGAAACAAAGACAGAGTGCAGAATAAAGATGAAGGGTCTCGGCACGATATATTGACTCCTTAGACACTGCCTGTCTTAATGAATCCCTCCAGCGTTTTGTGTGTGTTGCAGAATAAAGTGTTACAATTACAGAGAAAGTGCAGTGTGGGCAAACAATAAGGTGCAGGGGCACAATGAGGTAGATAGTGAGGTTAAGAGTGCACCTTATCGTACTAGGGAAACATTCAATAGTCTTATAACAGTGGGATAGATATTATCATTGAACCTGGTGCTATGTGCTTTCAGGCTTTTGTACCTTCAAGAAAAGGAAACCAGAGGTCCATGAGACAATCCTCATCACAGGATCAGAGGTGGAGAGGTTTAGCAACTTTAAATTCCGAGGTGCTATTATTTCAGTGGACCTGTCCTGAGCCCAGCACTAAGTGCAATTATAAAGGAAGTACGGCGGTGCCTTTCCTTCTATAGGATTTGACAACTTCTAAAACTTTGACAAATGTTTATAGATCTGTAGTGGAGAGTATATTGACTGGCTGCATCATAACCTGGTATGGAAACAACAATGTCCTTGTACAGAAAATCCTACAAAAGTCGTGGATATGGCCCTGTCTATCACTGGTAAAGCCCTCCCAACCACTGAGGACATCTACATGAAACGCTATTGCAGGAAAGCAGCATCCATCATCAGGGACCTCTACCATCCTCAACAGACAGACAGACATACTTTATGGATCCCGAGGGAAATTGGTTTTCATTACATTTGCACCAACCAAGAATAATGTAGAAATATAGCAATATTAAAAACCATAAATAATTAAATAATAATAAGTAAATTATTCCAAGTGGAAATTAGTCCAAGACCAGCCTATTGGCTCAGGGTGTCTGACACTCCGAGGAAGGAGTTGTAAAGTTTGATGGTCACAGGCAAGAATGACTTCCTATGATGCTCAGTGTTGCATCTCAGTGAAATGAGTCTCTGGCTGAACGTACTCCTGTGCCTAACCAGTACATTATGGAGTGGATAGGAGACATTGTCCAAGCTGGCATGCAACTTGGACAGCATCCTCTTTTCAGACACCACCGTCAGAGAGTCCAGTTCCACCCCCACAACATCACTGGCCTTACGAATGAGTTTGTTGATTCTGTTGGTGTCTGCTACCCTCAGCCTGCTGCCCCAGCACACAACAGCAAACATGATAGCTCTGGCCACCACAGACTCGTAAAACATCCTCAGCATCGTCCGGCAGATGTTAAAGGACCTCAGTCTCCTCAGGAAGTAGAGACGGCTTTGACCCTTCTTGTATACTCCCTTCTCACTGTTGCCATCAGGAAGATGAGACAGGAGCCTCAGAACTCACACCACCAGGTTCAGGAAAAGTTACCACCCCTAAGCCATCAGGCTCTTGAACCACTGGAGATAACATCACTCAACTTCATTCACCCCATTACCGAAATATTCCCACAACCAATGGATTCACTTTCAAGGACTCTTCATCTCTTGTTCTCAATACTTATTGCTTATTTATTTATTATTATTGTTTCCTCTTTTTGTATTTGCACAGTTTGTTGTCTTCTACACTCTGGTTGAACGCCCTAGTTGGGTGGTTCTGTTTTGATTCTGTTATGGTTATTATTCTATAGATTTATTGAATATGCCCACAAGAAAATGAATCTCAGGTTTGTGTATAGTGACATATATGTACTTTGAAAATAAATTTACTTTGAACTTTCTGCTTTATGGAAGGGGGAGAAGAGACAATGTCAGTTGTGGTGGGGGGCGTTCTTTGATGATTCTGGCTGCTTTACTAAGGCAGGGAGAAGTGTAGACAGAGTCCATGGAGGAATGGTTGGTTTCCATAATGTGCTGAACGGTGTCCACAACTCTCCGGATAAAGTCATAAAATTGCAAGGTCACTGAGTGTCACAAATAAATGGGTTGTCTTTGAAAATTATACAACCATATGGGAGATGACTTCAGGGGGTCAGCAATAATTAGAATCTAGAGGATTATCTTCAGAGCACAACTCAGAAGAAATGAGAGAGTATTACTCATCTCTTTCTAACAAAGAACCTTAAAGTGTAACATGAACACCATTGAATGGGGTAAGATGAAGGATTCTGCAGAGATATATCTCACTGTAGGATTAAAAGTGTAATGTTAAACGCAGTGTAAATATTATTGCACACGTGCAGATTAATCCTCATGCACAGAGCTTTATATTGACAGGAAAGGCTCGGTCGCAAACTGAATACTTCAATAGGGAAAGCAGGTGATGGAGAGGTGGGGCTGGTAAGTTTTGTGCTGTTTTACCATCTTGATGTCTCCCTTGAAGCCGAGCAACAGCTGGAGGACCTGCTAATCAAAGCAATCAGCCAATTTCCACACTCTTTTCCACCTCAAACATTCAGAATCAGGTTTATTATCACAGACGTATGTCATGAAATATGTTGTTTTGCAGACGCAGTACAGTGCAATACATTCAAAAATTATTGTAAGTTGCAATTGAAGCCTGTTGATTGATACTGGAGGGGATGATAGTGTTCAGCTCTGAGTTGTAATCAATAAACAGAAGCCTAACATAGGTATTGCTGTTGTCCAGGTGAGCCAAGGCCAAGTGGATTGCATCCGCTGTAGACCTATTGTGGTGGTAGGTAAGTTGCAGCAAGTCCATGTCCTTGTTAGGCAGCAGTTAGTTCTAGCCATGAGCAACCTCTAAAAGCACTGCATCACAGTAAATGTGAGTGCCACTGGGTGATAATCATTACGGCAGCCCACTTTGCTCTCCTTGAGCACCATTATGATTGATGCACCTCTGAATCAGGTGGGAACTTCCAAGCACAGCAGTGAGAGATTGAAGATATCCTTGAACACTCCAGCCAGATGGTTGACTCCAAACCGTGTCAATTTCAGGGGTTGGTCTGTGGTGAGGGAGCAAAGGGAGAAGACAGGAGAATGGGATTGAGAGGGGAAATAAATCAGCCACAATGCAATGGTGGAACAGACTGAATAAACCAAATGGACTAATTCTGCTTCCATGTCTTACGGTCTTATGGTCTAAGAAGCAATGGGCTCCAGAGATGGAGAATAAGGACATGAGTGCAGCCATTACTGCCCTTTGGGTGAAAAAGTTGCCCCTCAGGTCCCCTTTGAATCTCACCCCTCTCAGCTTTGACCTCTAGTCTTTGATTTCCCAACTCAGAGATATCTGCTCTGACTGGTGGAAGATAGGAGAGGGAATCTTTTTCATCCAGAGGAAAGCTGGGGTCTGGAAGATGCGCCCTGCAAAAGTGTAGAGGAAGACTCTCAAGACATTTAAAACACATCTAGACAATTACAGAAAGGATGTCTGGTATTGGAGAGGGTCCAGTGGAGGCTTACTTGAGTTGTCCCAGGAATGAAAGGATTAATGGATGAGGGACTGTTGATTGCTCTGGGTATCTTGCTGGAGTTTAGAATACTGAGTTGGCTGGATTCTCACAGAAGCCTGCTGAATATTGAACGGCTGAGATAGAATGGATGTTGAGAGGATATTTCCAATACTGGGAGAGTCTAGAACCAAACAGCACAGGCTCACAATGCAGGGACAAGGAACTTCTCTAGCCAGACAGTGGTGAATCTATGAAATTCATTGCCATGGATGGATGTAGAGTACAGTACAAGTCTTTGGGTATATTTAAAGTGGAGGTTGATAGGATCTTGATTAGTAAGTTCTTGGTCAAAGGTTACCAAGAGAAGTTAGGAGAAAAGAGTTAACAGGGAGATAAATCAGCCATGGTGGAATGGTGGAGTATACTCAATGGGCTGAATGGCCTACTTCTGCTGTAATGCCATAGTGTCTTATGGAAAGCATGGAAGGTGATGGAGCTAATGTGGGTAAAAGGAATTGGTTTCAATGGATATTATGGACATGATGCCTGCAACAGGAGTCCCTCTATTTGCATCTCAGTGGGGGAGAAATGAACTCACACCCACCTGACCCAAAAGCCAGCAGCCCCCCTGATTTGCATCCACCATAGCTGAAAGCAGCAGAACTGATACAGGGAATTGAGTTCAAGAGCCACAAGGTAATGCTGCAGCTCTTAAAACTCTTGGAGTATTGTGTTCAGATCTGGTCACCTCATTAATGGAAAGGTGCAAATGCTTTAGAGAGGATGCAGAAGATATTTACCAGGATCCTGCCTGGATTAGAGAAAATAGGTTGAGTGAGTTCAGGCTTTTCTCTTTGGAACAAAGGAGAATGAGAGGTGTGTAAGATGATAAGAGCCATAGAAAGCATGGACAGCCAGAGACTTTTTTTTCCTCAGGTGGAAATAGTTAAGATGAGATGCCACAATTTTAAAGTGACTGGGCGAAAATGTAGGGGGATATCAGAGGTAGGCTTTTTACACAGAGTGGTGAGTGCATAGGACACGCTGCCAGGGGTAGTAATAGATATAAATTCAAAAGGTGCATTTAAGAGGCTCTAATTATGGACTTGTCCATTTCTGCTCCTGTGTCCTATGGTCTAAAATGTAGGACCAGCCATTTCAAACACTCGGAGGATAGTCACATATTGAAAGAAAAATGGAGGGTAACATGGAAGCGAAAGGGGTATGTGGATTGTCCTTGGTGTATGTTAAAAGGTCAGCATAACATCATGGGTTGAAGGGCCTGTATTATGCTGTAACGTCCTATGTTCTACATTAACTAGTGAAGGCATACACAGATCAGAGCCAGCAACGCTCTCTCCTAGACCCTTCCAGAGAAAACAAATAGAGGATCCTGAAGTTTGAACAATTTCCTGAAAGGAGGGAGAAGGAGAAAGAGATGTAAATGGCAAAGCTTGCAGCCAGCACACTGAAAGGGCCCTGTAGACATCCCTTGCCTGACCTCTTCCTTTGTAGTGGGGAGCACAGATGTTTACAGATGTCATTTGCCCAGTCAGGATGAAAGCTTAATTCTCTCAGTCATGGGCAGGAGACAGACAGAAAACAGCGATGATTTGTACAATGGCGTCATTGTAACTGGCTCAAGTTTGTTTTTGCGAAGAGGATATTGTGTAATTTGGCAGTCAATATATATATATATATATTTTGGGAAGACACATTTTGTGGTCATCTGTTTTTTAACTGAAGCACAGCATAAATGAGCACTGTCTGAAGGGTACATCCTTGCAATAGGAACCAGGTCAATTCCCTCTTCAGTTTCAACAACCCATTTCTTATTGCACAGACAGCAGTTAGTAAGATGTTACACAGAGAGGTGAGTGCGTGGAGCTTAATTGTAACTCTAAAGCATAAAACTAATCTAAAGAAATACACAAAGCCAGAATTAACATGTCTGTTCTTAGTTTTGTTTTTAATTTAGTGAGGCACAAACTTATGATGTGAAAGTATTATGACATATGCCACTCGTACTTTTACATATAAACCACAATGAATAATGTAAACAAAGAATGCTTAATCAAACAAAATATTTACATTATTACTCATATATTATTGAAATATTAATTATACAACAGATACCAAAATACAATAAGACATGGGAGCAGAATTAGGCCATTTGACCCATCAATTCTGTTCCGCAATTCTATTATTTTCCTTCTCAACCACATTCTCCTGAATTCTCCCCATAACTTTTCATGTGCTGACTAATCAAGAATCTATTAACCTCCACTTTAAATATACCCAATGACTTGGTCTCCACAACTGTCTGTAGCAATATCAAGCAGTAGCAAACCAAGGCAACTGGACTTGCTGTGTTGTCTTGAAGACATTTCACTACTCATCTGAGAGGTTTCTTCAGTTCTGATCCATGGTGAGTAGTTTTGCAGCTTATAAACTCTGTGAGTTGTTTAAAGGTATAGCAATCACACGTGGGTCATTAAGAGTCATAGAGGTAATGCGAGGGTCATTAGTGTTACCTTTGCATGAATGGAGGTGTGAACTGTTGTAGAGACACCGGGGTATAGATGTTAGGACTGCATTGTAAGTAGCTGATAAGCCCCCACTTTTCCTACACGACGTCGACAACTGCATTGGTGCTGCTTCCTGAACTCATACGGAGCCCATCGACTTCATCAACTTTGCCTCCAACTTCTGCCCTGCCATCAAATTTACCAGGTCCATTTCCAAAACCTCCTTCCCCTTTCTCAATCTCTCTGTCTCTGGAGACAGCTTATCTGCTGATGTCTATTGTAAACCTATAGACTTTCACAGTTACCTGGACCATACCTCTTCCCCTCCTGTTACTTGTAAAATCACTATCCACTTCTCTCAGTTCCTCTATTTCCACCGCATCTGCTCCCAGGATAAGGTCTTTCATTTCAGAACCAAAAGAGTTGTACTTTAACAAAGAAGGGGACTTCCCTTCCTCCACCATCAACACTGCCCTCTGCCTCATCGCATCCATTTCACGCATGACTGCTCTCACCCTATCCTCCCGCCACCCTCCCAGTGATAGGGTTCCTCTTGTCCTCATCTACTATTCCACTGGCCTCCACATCCAGCACATAATTCTCTGTAACTTCTGCCATCTCCAATGGGATCCCACCACCAAGCACATCTTTCCCTCCCTCCCACTTTCTGCTTTCTGCTGGGATTGCTCCCTACACAACTCCCTTGTCCATTCATCCCTTCCCACTGATCTCCCTTCTAGCACTTATCCTTGCGAGCAGAGCAAGTGCTACATCTGCCCCTGTACCTCCTCCCTCACTACCATTCAGGGCCCCAAACAGTCCTTCCAGATGAGGCGACACTTCACCTGTGAGTTGTTGGGGTCATATGCTGTGTCCGGTGTTCCCGGTGTGGCCTCCTGTATATTGGTGAGACCCGACATAGATTGGGAGACAGCTTCTCTGAGCCCCTACACTCTGTCTGCCAGGAAAGGTGGAATCTCCCAATGGCCACTCATTTTAATTCCACTTCCCATTCCCTTTCCAACATGCCCAACCATGACCTCCTCTACTGTTGCAATGAGGCCACACTCAGGTTGGAAAAGCAACACCTTATATTTTGTCTCCGATGTGATGGCATAAACATTGATTTCTCAAGCTTCTGGCAATGACCTCCACCCTTCATCATTCCCCATCCACTAGCCTGCCCATTGTCTCCCACTGCACATTCCCAAACCAAAAGCCGTGGATGAACCAGGAGGTTCGTCGTCTGCTGAAGGCTGCATCTGTGTCATTCAAGTCTGGCAAACCAGGCCTGTACCAGAAAACCAGGTATGATTTGTGGAGGGCTATTTCAAGGATGAAGAAACAATTTTGAATGAGGTTGGAGGTGATATCAGATGCATGGCAACTCTGGCAGGGTCTGCGAGACATTACTTCCTACAAAGCAAAACCCAATAGCATGAATGGCAGCGATGCTTCACTACCAGATTAACTCAACACCTTCTATGAATGCTTTGAAAGGGAGAACACAACTACAGCTGTGAAGTTCCCTGTTGCACCTGATGACACTGGGATCTCTGTCTCAAAGGCCGATGTTAGAATTTCTTTAAAGAGAGTGAACCCTCGCAAGGCAGAAGGTACTGATGGAGTACCTGGAAAGGCTCTGAAAACCTGTGCCAACCAACTAGAGGGAGTATTCAAGGACATTTTCAACCTCTCCCTGCTACGGGCAGAAGTACCCACTTGCTTCAAAAAGGCAACAATTATACCAGTACCTAAGAAGAATAATGTGAGCTGCCTTAATGACTATCGCCCGGTAGCACTCACATCAACAGTGATGAAATGCATTGAGAGGTTGGTTATGGCTAGACTGAACTCCTGCCTTAGCAAGTACCTGGACCCATTGCAACTTGCTTACCACCACAGTAGGTCAATGGCACTCCACACAGCTTTAGACTACCTAGACAACACAAACACCTACATCTGGATGCTGTTCATTGACTATAGCTCAGCATTTAATACCATCATTCCCACAATCTTGATTGAGAAGCTGCAGAACCTGGGCCTCTGTACCTCCCTCTGCAAATGGATCCTCAACTTCCTAACCGGAAGACCACGGTCTGTGCGGATTGGTGATAACATATCCTCCTCGCTGATGATCAACACTGGCACACCTCATGGGGTGTGTGCTTAGCCCATTGCTCTATTCTCTATATACACATGACTGTGTGGCTAAGCATAGCTCAAATACTATCTATAAATTTGCTGATGATTCAGCCACTGTTGGTAGAATCTCAGGTGGTGATGGCAGGGTGTACAGGAGTGAGATATGCCAACTAGTGGAATGGTGCCACAGCAACAACCTGGCACTCAATGTCAGTGAGACGAAGGAGCTGATTATGGACTTCAGGAAGGGTATGACGAAGGAACACATACCAATCCTCATAGAGGGATCAGAAGTGGAGAGAGTGAGCAGATTCAAGTTCCTGGGCATCAAGATCTCTCAGGATCTAAATAAAAACACAAAATGCTGGCAGAACTCAGCAAGCCAGACAGCATCTATGGGAGGAGGTAGCCCGAGGGTTTCGGCCCGAAACGTCATCACTACCTCCTCCCATAGATGCTGTCTGGTCTGCTGAGTTCTGCCAGCATTTTGTGTTTTTATTTATTTCCAGCATCTGCAGATTCACTCGTGTTGTCTCTGAGGATCTAACCTGGTCCCAACATATTGATGTAGTTATAAAGAAGGCAAGACAGTGACTATATTTTATTAGAAGAGATTTGGCATGTCGACAAAAACACTCAAAAACTTATATAGTTGTACCATGGAGAACATTCTGACAGGCTGCATCACTGACTGGTATGGAGGGACTACTGCACAGGACTGAAGAAAGCTGCTGAAGGTTGTAAATCTAGTCAGCTCCATCTTGGGCACGAACCTACAAAGTACTCAGGACATCTTTAGGGAGCGGTGTCTCAGAAAGGCAGCATCTATTATTAAGGACTTTCAACACCCAGGGAATGCCCTTTTCTCACTGTTACCATCAGGTAGGAGGTACAGAAGCCTGAAGGCACACACTCAGTGATTCAGGAACTGCTTCTTCCCCTCTGCCATCCGATTCCTAAATGGACTTTGAAGCTTTGGACACTGCCTCACTTTTTTCTAATATACAGTATTTCTGTTCTTGCATATTTTTAAAAATCTATTCAATATACGTAATTGAATTTACTTGTTTATTTATTATTATGTTTTATTTTACTTATAATTATTATTATTTTTCTCTCTCTGCTAGATTATATATTGCATTGAACTGCTGCTGCTAAATTAACAAATTTCACGAAGCATGCCAGTGATAATAAACCTGATTCTGATTCTGATTCTGATTCTGGTGTTCCTCCCCTTTGTCTTTCTTCCATGGCCTTCTGTCCTCTCCTATTAGATCTGCCCTTCTCCAGCCCTGTATCTTTCACCAATCAACTTCCCAGCTCTTTACATCATATCTCTCCCTCCCGGTTTCACCTATCGCCTTGTGTTTCTCCCTCCCCTCCCCCACTTATTAACTCTACTCCTCTTTTTTTTTCCCCAGTCCTGCTGATGGGTCTCAGCCTGAAACGTTGACTGTACTCTTTTCCATAGATGCTGCCTGGCATGCTGAGTTCCTCCAACAGTTCGTGTGTGTGTTAGCTGATGGGTGGTGTCATATCCCACTTCCTCTGTTCACACCCCATTCATGCAAAGATAAGACTAATGACCCTCTCATTACCTCTATGACCTTAACGACACTCATGTAATTGCACACACGAGGAAATCTGCAGATGCTGGAAACTCAAACAACGCACACAAAATGCTGGTGGAGCAGCATCTATAAGGAGAAGCACTGTCGACATTTCGGGCTCCTGACAAAGGGACTTTGTGATATGGTGCAACTCAAGCTACCTGGGTCTCAATATCACCAAGACCAAGGAGATGGTGGTGGACTTTAGGAGATCTAGGCCTCATATGGAGCCAGTGATCATTAATGGAGAATGGGTGGAGCAGGTTAAGACCTACAAGTATCTGGGAGTACAGTTAGACGAGAAGCTAGACTGGACTGCCAACACAGATGCCTTGTGCAGGAAGGCACAGAGTCGACTGTACTTCCTTAGAAGGTTGGCGTCATTCAATGTCTGTAGTGAGATGCTGAAGATGTTCTATAGGTCAGTTGTGGAGAGCGCCCTCTTCTTTGTGGTGGCGTGTTGGGGAGGAAGCATTAAGAAGAGGGACGCCTCATGTCTTAATAAGCTGGTAAGGAAGGCGGGCTCTGTCGTGGGCAAAGTACTGGAGAGTTTAACATCGGTAGCTGAGCGAAGGGCGCTGAGTAGGCTACGGTCAATTATGGAAAACTCTGAACATCCTCTACATAGCACCATCCAGAGACAGAGAAGCAGTTTCAGCGACAGGTTACTATCGATGCAATGCTCCTCAGACAGGATGAAGAGGTCAATACTCCCCAATGCCATTAGGCTTTACAATTCAACCACCAGGACTTAAGAACTTTTTAAAAGCTATTATTAATGCTTTTTGAGATAGTGATTTAGATGCATATCATATTTTTTTACTGAGTTAAGTATTGTATGTTATTAGTTTTGCTACAACAAGTGTATGGGACATTGGAAAAAAAGTTGAATTTCCCCATGGGGATGAATAAAGTATCTATCTATCTATCTATCTATGTAATTGCTATACTTTTAAACAACTCTCAGAGTCTGTAAGCCAGAAAACTACCCACCATGGATTAGAACTGAAGAAGCCTCTCGGATGAGTGGCGAAATGTCTTCTAGACAGCACAGCAAGTCCAGTTGCCTTGATTTACTATTTCTTGATACTCAATGACCTGGATCGCTGAGAACCTTCACAGACATATATCTGTAGCAATGAATGACACAGATTCACCACTCTCTGGCTGAAGAAATTCCTCCTCATCTCTGTTCTAGACATCTCTCTATTCTGAGGCTGTGTTCTCTGGTCCTATACTCCCACACCATAGGAAACATCCTCCCCACATCCACTCTATCCAGAAATTTCAATATTTGATGTTTCAAAGAGATCTCCCCTCATTCAGCTAAGTAGAGACCCAGAGCCATCAAGCCCACTTGGAGTACTGTGTTCAGTTCTGGTCACCTCACTACAGGAAGGATGTGGAAGCCATAGAAAAGGTACAGAGGAGATTTACAAGAATGTTGCCTGGATTGGGGAGCATGCCCTTTGAGAATAGGTTGAGTGAACTCGGCCTTTTCTCCTTGGAGTGACGGAGGATGAGAGGTGACCTGATAGAGGTGTATAAGATGATGAGAGGTATTGATCGTGTGGATAGTCAGAGGTTCTTTCCAGGGCTGAAATGTCTAGCATGAGAGGGATAGTTTTCAGGTGCTAGGAAGTAGGTACAGAGGCGATGTCAGGGGTAAGTTTTTTTTACGCAGAGAGTGGTGAGTGTGTGGAATGGACTGCCGGCAGTGGTAGTGGAGGTGGAAATGATAGGGTCTTTTAAGAGACTTCTGGATAGGTACATGGAGCTTAGGAAAATAGAGGGCTATAGGTAACCCTAGGTAATTTCTAAGATAAGGACATGTTCGGCACAGCTTTGCGGGCCAAAGGGCCTGTATTGTGCTGTAGGTTTTCTATGTTTCTATAAACACTCCTCATACATTAACCATTTCATTTTAATCTTCAATATCTGACCCTTTCATTCGCGGGATCATTTTTGTAAACTTTCTCTGTACCCTCTTTGATGCCAGCGCATCCCTTCTTAGATATGGGACCAAAGGATTTTCTTAGATGTAAGAAAAGGATGCTGTATCGTGTTTAAGACTATTTGCTTTACTGCGAATGTGGATTTCTGGATAAGGATTTAAGACTTTTGACATCTAACACAGTCGACACTGAGGTTAATTGAAATTCTGAGGCAGCGTTCTCTGTAAAATTCTACTCCATGTGCAAAGAAAATAGGAGCAAGTTTGGCTGTGAGGGCCTCCAACAGTGCTTGAAAATTAAACAGCAATGAGGAACGATCCGCAACTTTGCACATTTTTTTGGAATGCAGGTAAATTTTAAGGAGCCAAAACTGTTGCAACTTAACCTGTTAACTGTGGCTCAACAATGGTGTCAACACAATATATCTGGGCAGTGGATTTAAGTCCCAGCTCACACACTCATGTGGTAATCCAGATGTGTACTGAGGGAGTGCCGTCCTGTCCAGATGTGTATTTTTGTGGATGTGATGTAAATTTGCTCCACACGGCCTCTTTAAACTTTCCCCTTCTCGGCTTAAATCTATGTCATTAGGTTTCAGTATTTAACAATTAGCAAATGTTTACAAAGTTCACCAACACAGCTAAGTGCTTAACTGAACTGATTAGAAACTAGGGTGGTGTGGTATTGTAACACTTGGCGTAGCACGATTACCGCACAAGCAATCATTGATCGGTGTTCCATTCCCACCCACTGTCTGTTTGGAGTTCTCCTTGTGACCTCCAGATGATTCCTCCCACATTCTAAAGACATAAGGGTTAGGGCTAGTAAGTTGTAGGCATGCTACATTGGCAGCGGAAGTTCAGTGACACTTGCAGACGGCCCCCAGCACATCGCAAAACGATGACGCAAACGTTGAATTTCACTCTGTGTTTCGATGTATGTGTGACAAGTAAAGCTAGCTTTTATCTTTTCCTAACAGCCATGTGTGATGATTGTCCTGCTCGTTTGGCAGCAGAAATTTATCCAATTGAAGCTGAACATCTATAACTTACCTTATTGCCTCTCGGGAACCTTGCTGACCACGAATTGGCTGCTGCCATTCCGTGTCCCAACAGTGAATGGTCTTCATTGGTTATAGAAGACTTTTGTTTGATTTGAAGTCAGTAAGAAAGATGCAAGATACCCGAATAAGACCATAAGATATAGGAGCAGACAGGCTATTTGGCCCATCGATTTTGCTCCACCATTTCATCATGGCTGATCCATTTTCACTCTCAGCTCCAATTTACTGCCTTCTGCTCATACCCCTTCATGCCTCAACTAATGAAGAATCTATCAACCTCTGCCTGAAATATACATGAAGACTTGGTCTCCACACAGTTGCCAGTGGCAACAAATTCCACAGATTCACCACTCTCTGTCTAAAGAATTTCCTCCTAACTTCCATTCCAAATGGGCATCTCTCTTTTCTGAGGTTGTGTGCTCTTGTCCTAGACTCCTCCACCATAGGAAACAACCTCTCCACATCCATTCTATCAAGGCCTTTCACCATTCAATAGTTTTCAATTAGGTCTCCCCTCATTCTTCTGAATTCCAGTGAATACAGGCTCAGAGCCTTCAAACGCTCCGAAACGAAAGCCTTTCAGTCCCAGAATCATTTTCATGAATCTCTTTTGAATCCTTTCCAATGAAAACACATCCTTTCCTAGGTAAGGGGCCCAAAACTGCTCACAATACTTCCAGTGAGGCCTCACCTGTGCTATACATTATAGTGTTGCTTTTATATTCCAGTCCACTCAAAATGAATGCTAACATCGCATGTGCCTTCCTCACCACAGAATCAACCTGCATGAAGCCCAAGACACCAGTGTCACAGGTCCATGCAAGTCCAGAAGTCAAAGTTCAAAGTAAAATTTATTATCGGAATACATACACATCACCACATACGTCCCTCAGATTCTTGTTCTGTGGGCATAATTGGCATGTCTATAGAACAGTAACTGTAAACAGGATCAATAGACAACAAACTGCGCAAATGCAAATATAAATAAATAGCAATAAATAATGAATATGAAATAGCAAGATAAAAAGTCCTTAAAGAGAGATCATCAGTTGTGGGAACAGCAGAAGTAGAATGAGTGTAATTATTCCCTTTGGTTCAAGAGCCTGATAGTTGAGGGGTAGTAACCTGGTGGTGTGGTCTGAGGGTCCTGTACCTTCTACCTGATGGCAGCAGTGAGAAAAGAACATGGCCTGGGTGGTGATGATCTTTGATGATGGATGCTGTTTCTCTACGGCAACATTACATGTAAATGCGTTTGATGGTTGGGAGGGTTTCACCCATGATGCATTGGGCTGAATCCACTATCTTTCATAGAATTGTCCTCTCAAAGGCATTGGTGTTCCCATACCAGGCCGTAGTGCAGCCAGTCAGCACACTTCCCAGCACACATCTGTAGAAGTTTGCCAAGGTTTTTGATGACATGCCAAATCTCCACAGACTCCTGAGGAAGTAGAGACACTGCCGTGCTTTCTTTTCATTAATATTTATATGATGGGTCCAGGGCAGGACCTCTGAGATAGTGACACCCAGGAATTTAAAGTTACTGATCCTATCCCATCTGATCCTCCAATGATTACTGGCTCCGGTTTCCCTCTCCTGAAGTCTACAAACAGTTCCTTGGTCTTATAGACATTGAGTGAGAGGTTGTTGTTATTACACCACTCAGACAAATATTCGATCTTCGTCCTGTATGCTGATTCATCACCACTTTTGATGCAGCCTGCAACAGTGGTGTCATCAGCAAACTTGTATATGGTGTCAGAACTGTACTCAACCTACAAGACCCAGAGACTGAACCCATGATCGAAGTCCTGGGGTGAAGTTGGAAGTGGCAGGTTCAAGATTCCAGGGACAAGGATTGGAGATCTCGAGGTAGCCTATACTGAGATTGAGCATCTGTCTGGGTGTGGGAGTGGATGAGCAGGAGGGATGAGAAAGGGGCTCGTTTTGCTGTTGTTGCTTGTGTTGTTCTTGGAAACATTATAGGCGTGCTCTGTTGGCACCGGATTGCATGGCAACACTTGTGGGCTGCCCCCAGCACATACTTGGGTGTGCTGGTTGTTAACGTAAATGGCGCATTTCGCTGTAGGTTTCAATGTACATGTGACAAATAAATCCAAATCTAGTCAAAGGGTAAAAAGGCTTCACTTAATGCAAGACCTGAATTGATAGGTACAGAAATGTTATTTCTTTGGGATGTTGGGATGCTATGTTGAAGTTGTATGAGATGTTAGTGAGGTTACTCATTTGGAGTATTGTGTGCAGTTCTGGTCACCTTCTTAGAGGAAAGACATCAATTAGATTGAAATAGTACAGATAAAATTTACAATGAACACACACACAAAATGCTGAAGGAACTCAGCAGGTCAGGCAGCATCAATTGAAAAGAGTACTGTCAACATTTCAGACCAAGAATCTTCATCAGTTGAAGGGTCTCGGCCCAGAACATCAACTGTACTCTTTTACAGAGATGCTGCCTGCCCTGATGAGTTCCTCCACCATTTTAAGAACATAAGAACATAATTAATAGGAGGAGGAGCAGGTCATCTGGCCCATTGAGTCTGCTCCACCATTCAATAAGATCATAGCTGACTTAGGCAGACTCATCTTCACCTACCTGCCTTTTACCCATAACCTTTAATTCCCCTACTAAGCAAAAATCTATCCAAATTTGTCTTAAATATATTTACTGAGATAGCCTCCACTCCTTCATTGGGCAGAGAATCACACAGATTCACCGCTCTTTTGGAAAAGCAGTTCCTCCTCATCTCAGTCCTAAATCTACTCCCCCGAATCTTGAGACTATGTCCTCTAGTTCTAGACTCACCTACCAGTGGAAACAACTTTCTTGCCTCTATCTTATCTATCCCTTGTATACTTTTATATGTTTCTATAAGATCTACTCTCATTCTTCGGAATTCCAGCGAGTACAGTCCCAGGCGACTCCATCTTTCCTCATAGTCTTACCCCCTCATCTCTGAAATCAACCTGGTAAACCTACTCTGCACCACCTCCAAAGCCATATCTTTCCTCAAGTAAAGAAACCAGAACTACACGTGGTACTCCAGGTGCAGCCTCACCAGTTCCCTGTACAGTTGCAGCATTAATTCAATCCCTCTAGCAATGAATGTCAACATTACTTTTGCCTTCTTAATAGCCTGCTGCACCTGCAAACCATTTGCGATTCATGCACAAGCACCCCCAAGTACCCCTGTACAGCAGCATGCCACAATTTTTTATCATTTAAATAATAATTTGCTCTTTCACTTTTCCATCCAAAATGGATGACCTCGTATTTACCAACATTGTACTCCATCTGCCAGACCCTTGCCCACTCACTTAACCTATCTATATCTCTTTGCTGACTCTCCATATCTTCTGCACAATTTGCTTTGCCATTCAATTTAGTATCATCAGCAAACTTAGATACACTACACTCAGTCCCCTCTTCCAGATCATTAATGTATATCGTGAACAGTTGCGGGCCCAACACTGACCCCTGTATCTCACTATTTATCACTGATTGCCCACCAGAGTAACACCTGTGTATCCCAACTCCCTGCTTTCTATTAATTAACCAATCCTCTATCCATGCTAATACATCACCTCCATCTTTCCAAATGTTAAAAGGCCTGAACAGATTAGATATGGCAAACTTATTTCCCATGGTAGGGGATTCTAGGACAAGAGGGCACGACTTCAGGATTGAAGGGCGTCCATTTAGAACAGAGATGTGGAGAAATTACTTTAGTCAGAGGGTGGCAAATCTGTGGAAATTGTTGCCACAAATGGCTGTGGAGACCAAGTCATTGGGTGTACTTAAGGCAGAGATAGATAGGTTCTTGATTAGCCACGGCATCAAAGGGTATGGGGAGAAGGCAGGGGAGTGGGGATGATTGGAAGAGTTGGATCAGACCATGACTGAATGGCAGAGCAAACTCGATGGGCCAAGTGGCCTACTTCTGCTCCTATATCTTATGGTCTTATGGTCTTAACTCTATGTATCCTTATCTTACAATTAAGTCTTTTATGCAGCACCTTATCGAACGCCTTCTGGAAATTGAAGTAAATAATGTCTATCGGCTCCCCTCTATCCACTGCGCTCATTATATCTTCAAAGAACTCCAGTAAATCTGTCAAACAGAACTTATCTTTGCTGAATCCATGCTGCATCTACACAATGGATCCATTTCTTTTCAGATATCTCACAATTTCTTCTTTAATGATTGCTTCAAGCATTTTCCCAACTACAGATGTTAATCTATCTGGCCTATAGTTTCCTGTCTTTTGCCTACATACTATTTTGAACAATGGCATGACATTCGCCATCTCCTAATCCTCTTGGACCTGCCCAGAGTCCAAAGAAATTTGGTAAATTATCACCAAAGCTTTCACTATAACTTCTGCTATTGGGACATGTACATTGGGATGCATTCCATCAGGACCAGAGGACTTGTCTATGTTCGTGCCCACAAGTTTGCTCAGCTCTACCTCTTTAGTGACAACTATTGTATTAAGGTCCTCACCTCCCATCTCATCATAATATTGCTCTTTGGCATGTCAGACTGTGTCGTCCACTGTGAAGAACAACACAAAGCCACGGCCATTTCCTCATTACCCAATATCAATTCCCCCTTCTTGTCCTCCAAGGGACCTATGTTCACCTTAGCCACCCTTTTCTGCTTTATATAATTATAAAAACCTTTACTATCTGTTTTTATATTTTGTGCTTGTTTATTTTCATAATCTAGCTTCCTTTTCTTTATTGCTCACTTAGTGGTTCTTTGTTCCCAATCTTCCAGTTTCCCACTACTCTTAACGACTTTGCATGCGCAAGCTTTTAGTTTGATGCCTTTTTTATTTCCTTAGTTATCCAAAGCTGGATCTCCCCACCCTTATTGTCCTTGCTTTTAACTGGAATATACTTTTGGTGAGCAGCATGAAAAATTTCTTTGTAAGTCTTCCACTGTTCTTTAACTGTCCCACCATATAGTCAGTGTTCACAATCTACACTAGCCAAATCCTCCCTCATCCCATTATAGTCTCCATTGCTTAGGCACTGGTTTTAGATCAAACTATTGCACCCTCCATTTGTATGAGAAACTCATTTTGTGTGTGTTTCTTGGATTTCCAGCATCTGCAAACTTTCTCTTGTTTGAAAATTTAGAGGGATGGTTTTGGGACTTGAAGATTTAAGTTATAGGGAGAGGTTGAATGGGTTTGGACTTTATTCCCTAGAGGGTAGGAGAAAGAGAGAAGATTTGATAGCATATAAATTTATAGGGGGTATATATCAGGTAAATGCAAGCAGGCTTTTTCCACAGAGGTTAGGTGAGAGGTCAGGGGTTAAGGTAGAAGCTGAAATATTTCAGGGATGTTCTTCACTCTGGGTGATGCGAATGTGGAACGAGCGGCCGGTGCGAGTGGTGGATGTGGACTCATTTGCAATATTTAAAAGAAGTTTGGATACGTACATTAATGGGAGTGGTAAGGAGGGCTGTGGTCCAGGTGCAGGTCGATGGGACTAGGCAGATTAATAGTTTGACATGGAGTAAATGGGCTGAAGGCTCTGTTTCTGAACTGTAGAGTTCTGTGACTCTGTACCTCCATGAAATTCCAAGAGGTAGTGGGAAAGCAGTCTGCAAATGTATGCATAAGGGTTAATTGATCCACAGACATAATGGAGTTTCACACAGGGATTTACCCTTACACACTGTGGTTCTTCAACACAAAAAGAACAGCTTCTACCTATATACAATAGTACTCTTACATAATAATACGCTCGAGGGTTCTCTTACATGTCTGATGAGGATAGGCTAAGCGAGCTGGGGCTTTCTTCTTTAGAGTGAAGGAGGATGAGAAGGAACTTGATAGAAGTGTAGAAAATGGTAAGAGGCATTGATCGAGTGGATAGTCAGAGACATTTCAAAGTTCAAAGTACACTTATTATACCATATGCAACCTCGAGGTTCATCTTCTTGCAGCAGCCACAAAACCAAGAACACAATAGAAGAAATGAAAGGGTTGACTATTTTCTAAATAGAGAGAGAATACAAAAAACTGAGACACAAAGGGACTTGGGAATCCTTGTGCAGGATTCCCTAAAGGTTAGTTTGCAGGTTGAGTCTGTGGTGAGGAAGGCAAGAACAGTGTTAGTATTAATTTCAAGAGGACTGGAGTATAAAAGCAAGGATGTAATGTTGATATTTTATAAAGCACTGGTGAGGTATCACTTGGAGTATTGTGATCACTTTTGGGCTCCTTATCTTAGAAAGGATGTGTTAAAGTTGGAGAGGGTTCAAAGGAGGTTCATGAAAATGATTTCAGGATTGAATGGCTTGTCATATGAAGAGCGTTTGATGGCTCTGGGCCTATATTCACTGGAATTCAGAAGAACGAAGGGTGATCTCATTGAAACCTATCGAATGGTGAAAGACCTTGATAGATTAAATGTAGCGAGGATGGTTGGAGAGTCTAAGACCAGAGGACACAGCCTCAGAATAGAGAGGCATCCTTTTAATGTGAAGATGAGGAGGAATTTCTTTAGCCAGAGAGTGGCGAATCTGTGGAATTCATTGTCACAGGCAGCTGTGGAGGCCAAGTCTTTATGCATATTTAAGGCAGAGGTTGATAGATTCTTGATTGCTCAGGGCATGAAGGGATACAGGAGAAGGCAGGAGATTGGGGCTGAGAGAAAAACTGGATCAGCCATGATGAATTGGTGGAGCAGACTCGATGGGCCAAATGGCCTAATTCTTATGGTAATCCATGTTAAAATGCGCACACAGCAAAAACTGACAAAAATCCAATGTGTGTAAAAACATAATTCCAAGGTGAAAATAACTAATTCCAAAGAGCATCATTTTAAGATGATCGAAGAAAAGTACACCCGGGGGTGCACTTTACAGGTAAGTTCTTTACTAAGAGTGATGGATGTGTTGAATGCCCTGACAAGGGTGGTGCTAGAGGCAGATACATTAGAGGAGTTTAATAAACTCTTGGACAGGAACATAGATGATAGAAAAGTGGAGGACTATGTTGGTAGGAAGGGTTAGATTGATCTTAGATTAGGCTAAGAGGTTAGGACCTGTACTGTGCTGTAGTGTTCTATGTTCCATGCATAATGTCATTCATTTTGTTTGTAAGAAACAGAACACTGGAGGAGCTCAGCATTTGAATAAGCCAGGTAAAACTGAAACAGAGTTGTCTTGACCCTGTCAGTGAGCAGTTGAATGAGCTGATTGCCAAAGGAAATCATTAAATCTCTCTCTTACTCCCCACTGTGTATTTACTGTTCCTTCCCTCCACATGGTCAAAGTGCTCCAAAGGAAATGGGTCAAAGACATCAGTTGAACAGAAAAAAATGTTCACATCTGCCAAATTGGAATTTTAGTCATAGATTTCAACTGGGCTACTATAATTACAGAAGATTATGTTCTTACAAATAAATGATATTAATGGAAAAAATGGAAATTTATTATCATTACATAAATGTAAATTTATTTTCGCACTCTAAATCTGACATCAAGATTTTATAAGACCATAAAACATAAGAGCAGAATTAGGCCATTCAGCCTATTAGATCTGCTCCACATTTCAATGGAAATTCAATGGAGTTTCAATTCCTCGCAACCCTTTTCTCCACATAATTTTTGATGATCTGATTAATCAACAACCTATCAACCTCCACCTTAAATAGACCCAATGAACTGGCCTGCATAGCTGCCAATGGCAATGAACTGCACAGATTTACCACCCTCCGACAGCTGTCGTCTGGCCTCAGCAAGGTACAGGTCAGTCCACCAGACAACTACAGCAACCACCCGCACTTCCCCCACCCTGCCATCTGCAGCTTTGATAGTGAGGTCAGGATTAGTGTGGAGAGCTGAGTGTTCGGAAGGAGTGAGGCTGGAATTGCAGAGAGGAGTGGTGAAGTCAAGGTGGTTGATGTCTCGTTGGCAGTTGGCAATGAAAAGGTCCAGAGCAGGCAGAAGACCAGAGTGGTGTGTCCAGGAAGAGAAGGAGGGTTGACGATGGGAGAAGGGGTCATCGGTATGGGCTGGAGAGTCTTTGCCAATGTAGTAAGCATGGAGACAGAGGCAGCAGAAGAGAAGCTCCGTGTAATGGCAGGCGCAGAACTCACTGAGGTGTAGATGCAGCAGGACAAAGGTGAGGTCCTTACTGAGGACGGAACATTCTGTTCCAGAGAGGGGAAGGCCAGAGGTGATGGTGAAGCCCAGCACAGATGAGAGGGGCGAAGGGGTTTGGTAGTGTCAGAGCAGAGGGGAAAGTTGGAGTGTTCAGGGAAGGTAGGGTGAGAGGAAGATGGAGGCTCCAAGGACCCAAGAGCCAGCAGAGGGTCCTGAGAGACACAGAATTTCAGAGTAGGGGAGGGGAGACAGGGGTTCCAGCAACAGCGCATTAAGTCTTGGCCTGGAGGTGCTGTAGGTCAAGACTGGAGTTGGGGTTGGAGATTCTGCAGTCTGCACTTTGAAATTTTTATTTCTTTCATCAATTGGCTTCCCAGCTCTTTACTTCACCCCTCCTTCTCCTCCCAGTTTCACCTATCACCTACTACCTTGAATTTCTTGCTCTCCTCCCCCCCACCTTTTTACTCTGGCTTCTCATCTTTCTTCTCCAGTTCTGATAATGGGTCTCGGCCTGAAATGTCGACTGTTTACTGTTTTCCATATATGCAACTTGATCTGCTGAGTTCCTCCAGAATGTTGTGTGTGTTGCTTGGATTTCCAGCATCTGCAGATTTTCTCTTGTTTGTGATTGGACTGCTTTTTCAATACTACTTGACCCTTCACCTATCTTTATATTGTCCGCAAACAGGCACAAAACCATCAATTGCTTCATCCAAATCATTGACATATAACGTGAAAAGAAGCACTCACAACATCGACCTCAGTGTAACACCACCAGCAGCCAACCAGAAAAGGCTCCCTTTATTCCCACTCTTTGCCTCCTGCCAGTCGGCCAATCTTCTATTCAGGCTAGTATCTTTCCTGTAATACCATGAGCTCTTATCTTGTAAAACAGCCTCATGAGTGGCACTTTGTCAAATTCCTTCTGAAACTCCAAATAAAAAAACGTCCACTGACTCTCCTTATCAATCCTGTCTGTTATTTCCTCAAAGATTTCCAACAGATTTGTCAGGTACTAAATCCCCTTGAGAAAAGCCTGCAGACTTTGCCCTACTGTATCATGTGCCTTCAAGTACTCCAAAACCTCATCCTTAAACATTTTTCCAAACACTGAAGTCAGGTTAACTGCCCAATAATTACGTGCCCTAAACAAATTTGGGTCATTACACAATGCTCAATCCAGAAATGCTGTTCCTCTGGTTAGGTCAACCATAAACTACTCTAGAAAGCTATCTTATAGGCATTCTACAGATTCCCTCTCTTGGGATTTGGCACCATCCTGATTTTCCCAAACTCCCTGCATATTGAGATCCTCCATGATTATCACAACATTGCTCTCTTTACATGCCTTTTCTATTTCCTAATGTAATTTCTACCCAACATCCTGGCTACCATTCAGAAGCCTGTATATAACTCCCATCAGGGCTTTTTTACCCTTGCAGTTTCTTAACTCTACCCAGTGGTCTCTACATCTTCCAATCATTTGTCACCTCTTTCTAAGGACTTGATTACTTTTTTTTATCTACAGAGCCTGGCTTCTGTCTCTGCCAACCTGCCTGTCCTTTTGATACAATGTGGTCTTTGGATGTTAACCTCCCATCTATAATATTTCAGCCAAGACTCAGAGACGCCCACAACATCATACCTGACAATTTCTAACTCCGCTGCCAGATCATCTACCTCATTAGATATACTGCATGCATTCTAATCTACAGTTCAAGTCAGAAGTTTACATACCCTTAGGTTGAAGTCATTAAATCTCATTGTTTAACCACTCCACAGATTTCATATTAGCAAACTATAGTTTTGGCAAGACGTTGAGGACATCTACTTCATGCATGACACAAGTAATTTTTCCAACAATTGTTTACAGACAGATTATTTCACTTTTAATTGATTATATCACAATTCCAGTGGGTCAGAAGTTTATAAACAAAATCAAAACAAATCAGCCAAGACCTCAGAAAAAAAAAATCGTGGACCTCCACTAATCTGGTTCATCCTTGGGAACAATTTCCAAACACCTGAAGGTACCACGTTCATCTGTACAAACAATAGTACGCAAGTATAAACACCATGGGACCACGTAGCCGTCATACCGCTCAGGAAGGAGATGCATTCTGTCTCCCAGAGATGAATGTACTTTGGCACGAAAAGTGCAAATCAATCCCAGACCAACAGCAAAGGGCCTTGTGAAGATGCTGGAGGAAACAGGTAGACAAGTATCTATGTCCACAGTAAAACGAGTCCTATATCGATGTAACCTGAAAGGCTGCTCAGCAAGGAAGAAGCCACTGCTCCAAAACTGTCATAAAAAAAGCCAGACTACAGTTTGCAAGTGCAATGGAGACAAAGATCTCACCTTTTGGAGAAATGTCCTCTGGACGGATGAAACAAAAATTGAACTGTTTGTCCATAATGACCATTGTTATATTTGGAGGGAAAAGGGTGAGGCTTGCGAGCCGAAGGACACCATCCCAACCGTGAACCATGGGGGTGGCTGCATCATGTTCTGGGGGTGCTTTGCTGCAGGAGGGACTGGTGCACTTCTCAAAATAGATGGCATCATGAGGAAGGAAAATTATGTGGATATATTGAAGCAACATCTCAAGACATCAGCCAGGAAGTTAAGGCTCGGTCGCAAATGGGTCTTCCAAATGGACAATGACCCCAAGCATACCTCCAAAGTTGCAGCAAAATTGCTTAAGGGCAACAAAGTCAAGGTACTGGAGTGGGCATCACAAAGCCTTGACCTCAATCCAACAGAAAATTTGTGAGCAGAACTGAAAAAAGAGTGTGCGAGCAAGGAGGCCTACAAACCTGACTCAGTTACACCAGTTCTGTCTGGAGGAATGGAACAAAATTCCAGCAACTTATTGTGCGAAGCTTGTGGAAGGCTACCCAAAATGTTTGACCCAAGGTAAACAATTTAAAAGCAATGCTACCAAATACTAACTAAGTGTTTGTAAACTTCTAACCCACTGGGAAAGTGATGAAAGAAATAAAAGCTGAAATAAATCATTTTCTCTACTATTATTCTGACATTTCACATTCTTAAAATAAAGTAGTAATCCTAACTGACCTAAGATAGAGAATGTTTTCTAGGAATAAATGTCAGGAATTGTGAAAAACTGAGTTTAAACGTACATGGCTGAGGTGTATGTAAATTTCCAACTTCAACTGTCACGCCTTCAGCCCTGCATTCATCACCCTTTGTGATTTTCACCTCTTGTTACACCTTAACTCATCTCACTGACTACAATGTTGCCCCATCATCTGGTTTGTCCTTCCTCACAGTACACACTGCATCTAGTTGTATAGCAACTGCCCCATCCTCAAACCTATCTCTCCGGTTTCCATCTCCTGCCAAATGAGTTTAAACCCTCTGGCTAAGCTGCCTGCAAGGATATTGGTTCCCCTTGGGTTCAGGTGTAACCTGTCCTTTTGTACAAATCATACCTTCTCCAGAAGAGGTCCCAGTGATCCAGAATCTGAATGGTGTAATTCTGCTCCTGTATCTTACAGTGTGTCTAATTGCCACGGCATAGAAGACAACCAAATTAGTATCCATAACAGGTTGATGGGTAGATGGGTCAAGCTGCTAGATGATGATTAAAATATATTTGGACAGAAGATAGCTTTTATGGGTAGATTGATTGTTTGTCTATAAAGTGACTTTAGGCACAGGAGTGTCTGTACATAAGTTGACTGACAGGAAATGATAAAGTAGTAGTAGCTGGGGGTGTGATGGGGTGGAATTTGTGATCACCCTTACTGCTTGGGGAAAGTAACTGGTAGACCTGGTGTAGATGCTACATAGCTTCCTCCCAGATGGGAGTGGGACCAACTGTCCATGAGCAGAGTGGGTGGGATGGTTCATGATGTTACTCACCCTCTTCCGGCATTTTTCTGTGTACATATATATCTTTGATAGTGGGCAGGCTGTTGCCAGTGATGCGTTGAGCAGCTTTGACTACCCGTTGTAGAGCCTTCCTGTCCACCATAGTGCAGTTTCCATAACATGCAGTGATGCAACATGTTCAGATGCTCTCTACCGCACATCTGTAGAATGTGCTAACTGCATGTTTAGGTGAGTATGTGACAAATGTGGGCAAATGGGACTAGCTCAGACAGCCATCCTGGTTGGCATGGATGATTTGGACTGAGATGTTTTTATTATCACGAGAAGGTCTGCAGAAATTCCGCTGGAAATCCTAAGCGATACACACAGAATGCTGGAGGAGCTCAGCTGGTCAGACAGCAACTACAGAAACTGTCAACATTTTGGGCCAAGGCCCTTCATCAGGTCCAGAAGAAGGGTCTTGGTCCAAAGTGCTGATTATTTAATTTCCATAGATGCTGCCTGATCTGTTTAGTTCCTCCAGCATCAATCATGGTCTATGACTCTAAGAAGCAAGCAGCAAGAGAATAAAAAGTGGCAGAAATTATTGAAAATACTCAGGAGGCTTGACAACATCAACAGAAAGAAAAGTTAACATTCCAGATCAATGACCTCTGGTCTTTGAGAGATGAACATCATTGTAAACTGGAGAGAAAGGTGGAAAGAATGCACAGGAGACAAAGAAAAGCAAAAAGAATTCTGAACTCAAGAGATTCTGCAGATGTTGTAAATCCAGAGCAACACACACAAATTGAAGGAGGAATTCTACAGGTCAGGAGAGGCAAGAATCAGATAGGAGAGGAGAGTGGACCATAGGAGAAAGGGAAGGAGAAGGGGACCAGGGGTAGGAGATAGTCAGCAACACACACATCTATTAAATGCAAGAGATTCTGCAGATGCTGGAAATCCAGAGCACTGCACACAAAATGCTGAAGGAACTCAGAAGGTCAGGCAGCATCTGTAGAGAACAAAGTGACAAATTGAGTATTCGATCCAAGAGAAAACTGATGGTAAAAGCATGCATGGACATCAAAAGTTAAATCTGGAGGAGAAGTAAACAGAAAGAAAATAAATATCTAAAATTATCGGCAAACAGAAACAAAATATAAAACAGGAAATGTGAGATGTAATGACTGAAAAAGATGATTATGATCTTCATGGTCAGGAGATGTTGTTATTTGAGCTTTCATTGGGCTTCCCTACACAAATCAGGAGATCAAAGATAGAAAAGGAGTAAACGTGGAAACTTAAACCGTGAGATGACTGGAAGTTTGGGGAATTGTTGTTCAGAAAATCTGCATTTCAACAATTGTTTCGATTTCTCTAACTTCTGGTGATTTCATCCCCCCCCCCCCCTCCCTGTGCCTTCTCTGTTTCTCCATTCTCCATTCTGATTATCCTTTCACCATTTCTCCTCACTGCCCATCACTTCTCTTTGGTACCCCTCCTCCTTCCCTTTCTCCCATAGTCCACTCCTCTCCCCTATCGTATTCCTTCTTCTTCAACCCTTTACCTTGCCACCTTTCATCTCCTAGTTTCTTACTTCATCACCTCCCTCAACCACCCACCTTTCCCCCTCACCTGGCCTCACCTCCCATCTGCCAGCTTGTATTCCTTCCCCTCCCTCCACATCCTTTTCCTGGTGTCTTCCCCCTTCCAATCCTGATGCAGGGTCTTAGACCAAAACATTGATTGTTTATTCATTTCTACAGATGCTGCCTAAAATGCCTCCAGCATTTTGTGTGTTTTGCTCACGACTTCCATTATCTGTAAAATCTCTGGTGTTTATGATTTCAACAATGAGTTTACACTTTGCTGCCTCAGTAAAGCAGCCAACAAAATCAAAGGCCCCGGGACATTCACTCTTCTACTCCTCCTATTGGGCAGAGGATAGAAAAGCCGAAAAGAACATAGCACCAGGCTCAAGGACAGCTTCTATTGACCATTGAACAGTCTCCTTGTATAAGATGCAATCTTGACCTCACAATCTGCCTTGTCATGACCTTGCACCTTTTGTCTGTCTGCATTGCACTCTCTCTGTTACACTTCATTCTGCATTGTTTCACCTTGTTCTACCCCAGTGCACAGTGGTAACGAACTGATCTTTATGAATGGTAAGCAAGACAAGTTTGCACTGTGCCTCGGTATGTGTGACATTAATAGTAAACAAAACCAAATTAGTCACTGAATGGGTAATATAGATCAGATTAGTTTATTGTGTTGTACATCAGGGTGGAATGAAACACCCTTGCATGCAGGCAGCTCACAGAGTAAACAGCATAAACAATTAATAAACAGCAAACAGTCACTTGCAATATAAAAAAAGACACAAAACACAAAATGCTGGCAGAACTCAGCAGGCCAGACAGCATCTTGCAATATAAATGCAGGTTTTTTCTGTGATCTAAAACTACACAACATGCAACCAGCCTCCAGATGAGAATTGAAACTTAAACTCTTGAATTTTGTTGAAGATGGCACTGCCAAGATACAGTGATGCTTTACAGGAAGCATACAAAACTACTAACCATCCTGCTAAATATATTTTTTCTGGACTATGATCACAGCAATCTGTAGCCTGTAATTTCTCTTTGGGAGTTATGCTTCTGAACCATCTTTATGACCTGGCGTTTACACAGTATCCTGAAAGATTCCATGAATTGAACTCTCTAGGATGCAGGTATGACTGGGGTGACCATTGCTGGAGCAGACTTGGGGCCAGATCGAAGGAATAAGGCCCGGGGCCAAGAGCAAAAAATAAACTGATATTTGGCCAATTCAAATGCCGAGCCAGATTAAAACAATCAAGGCATCAAAGCTGATGGCAAAGGATGAACCTGTGTTCAGCTTACCACTCCAGGAGGAGTACTCACCTCAGTGCAGAACTGACTGTAGCTGGGGCCTTCAGCCATCAGCACTCGTCTCAGTGCTGAACTGGCTCCGTGGCTGTGGCCTGCAGCCATTGGGTTCCAGAACACTGCATCACTGAACTGTCTCCATGGTTATGGACACTTTTGGGAACTCAGTTGTTCAAACTAAGGTCAATGGACATTGGGGGACAACACTCTAATCACATGAAGGATGGTGGTTCTGGCTGTTGGAGGTGATCGTCCCAGCCACAAAACATGACAGCAGGAATCCTTGTTGATTAGTAAGGGTGTCAAAGGTTATGGAGAGAAGGCAGGAGAATGGGGTTGAGATGGATAATTAAATCAACCATGATGAAATGACAGTGCAGAGTCAATGAGCTGAATGGCTTAAATCTGCTTCTACATCTATGGTTCTATGGTGGAACCATTCAGGACAGCATTCTAAGGCCAGCCATCTCCAGTTACTTCATAAATGACCATCCTTCACATAAGATCAGAAGAGAGGATGCTTCACTTTCTCTGTGCTAATGAAGATTCTTTGACCCAAAATGTTAAATAAGACCATAAGATATAGGAGCAGAAATAGGCCATTTGGCCCACTGAGTTTGCTCCACCATTTTATCATGGCTGATCCATTTCCCTCTCAGCTCCAGTGTCCTGCCTTCTCCCCGTAAATCTTCATGCCCTAATAATCAAGAACCTATCAACACGTGCTTTAAATATATCCAATAATTTGGCTTCCACAGTCACCTGTGGCAAAAAATTCAACAGATTCACCATTTTCTAGCTCAAGTTTCTTTTTCCACAGCCGCCACCTCTCAAGTTTGGTTTTTCCAACATTTTCTGATTGTATTGGAACAATTCTTCATCGTTATTTGATCTATAATGTACGACTTCTCTCCCAAACAGTATCAAGAGACTATAGCTGTTACAGTTTATTCTGCATTGTTATTATTTTAGGTGGCACAGTGGAGATATGTCTCTACCAAAGGAGGTGTGAGGCACTCCTTCCCTCTGCTAGCTTGCAGGTCACCCTTGGGCAAGGTGTAGCACCTGCTTAGCCCTCCCTCGCCACCCCCCGATGGAAGCAGGTGGTGGACGGTCATGTGAGCAGCCGGTGTATATCACAAGTCCTGGTTATGCAACCACTGACACCAGACAGACAGTCTCTGAAGAGTATTGATAATGGCCAGGGTCACCTGACTTGTAAAGACACTGTCCAGAAGAAGGCAAACCTCGTCTGTAGGAAAAATTGCCAGGAACAATCATGGTCATGAAGACCATTATCACCCATGTCATAAGACACGGAGCATACCGATGATTATGATTATAATGTTATTTTTTTTACCTAGTTCTACCTTAATTCACTGTGCGATAATCTGATCTGTATGAATAGTAAAAAATGTTTTTTTTTTCATTGTATCTCAGTACGTGAGACAATAATAAACCAATTCCACTTCCAGATCTAACCTTCACTAGAACAATTGCAGTGGTTCAAAAAGACAGATCACCTCAATTTTTCCAGGGTTTGTCAGGGATGGGCCATAAATGCTGGCCCTGTCAGAGACAAAGGAAAAAACAGAAATTATTTCATGCAACACACACAAAATGCTGAAGGAACTCGGCAGCTCAGGCAGCATCTATGGAAATTAATAAACAGTCGACATTTCAAGCCGAGACCCTTCTTCGGGACTAGAAAGAAAGGGAAAGATGCCAGAAGAAGAAGGTGGGGGGAGGGGAAGGAGGATAGCAAGAAGGTGATAGATTAAGCCAGGTGGGTGGGGAAGGTGAAGGACTGGAGAGGAAGGAGTCTGCTAGGAAAAGAGAGTGAACCACAGGAGAAACTGTAGCGGAAATTATTTAATGTTAGAGACAAATTCATAAGCAAAATCTTTCCCGTCCAAGACATTCTTTTGTCTTCCACTCCTATTGGGAAGAAGATACCAAAGCTTGTAAGCATGTATCACCAGGCCTAAAGACAGTTTCTGTCCTAGGTACAGAAGCCTGAAGGCACACAATCAGTGGTTCAGGAACAGCTTCTTCCCTTCTGCCATCTGATTCCGAAATGGACATTGAACCCGTAAACATTACCTCACTCTTTTAATATTTTTTTTGCCCAATTTTTAATCTATTCAATATACATATACTGTTCTTGATTTACTTACTTTTTTTCTATATTATGTATTGCATGGAACTGCTGCTGCTAAGTTAACAAATTTCACCACAAGTGCCGGTGATAATAAACCTGATTCTGATTCTGAATTCAGAAGAACGAGGGGTGACTTCATTGGAACCTATCAAATGGTGAAAGACCTTGATAGAGTGGAGGTGGAGAGGATGTTTCCTATGGTGGAAGACTCTAAGACCAAAGGACACTGCCTCAGAATAGAGGGCGTCCTTTTAGAACAGAGATGAGGAGGAATTTCTTGAGCCAGAGAATGGTGAATCTGTGGAATTCTTTGCCAGAGGCAGCTGTGGAGGTCAAGTCTTTATGTATATTTAAGGCAGAGGTTGATAGATTCTTGACTGGTCAGAGCATGATGGAGTACGGGGAAAAGGCAGGAGACTGGGGCTGAGAGGATCAGCTATGCTGAAATGTGGAGCAGATTTAATGGGCCAAGTGGCCTAATTCTGCTCCTATACCTTATGGTCTTATGGTCTAATGTTATAAGAATGCACCTCTTGTAGAATAAGACGGGCATTTGATCTCACAATCGTCATGGCCTTTCACAGTATCTACTTGCACTACATTTTCCCTGCAACTGTAACATTATATTCTGCATTATGTTACAGTTTTCCTTTGTACTACCCCGAGATACTAATGGGTTGAAATTATTTGTATAAGTGCCATGGAAAATAAAGTTTTCTATTTTAACAGTGCATGTGACAATAATAAACCAATTACCAACCTTGACCACAAATTCAGTATTGATTGAGCTGACGGCAACATACCATGTTGTTTAAAAGGGAAATAACTTCAAAACCAATATCATTCCTGTGGAGAGGCCAGTAAAAGTTCATGGTCAAGGTTGGAAAATGAGCTACGAAATTAAGTCAGGAAGAACCGATCTGAGGACTTCACATGAGCCTATTTTAATTTGAGAGTTCAAAAACTGAGCGTATTTGAGAACTAGGTTATTCTTATAACGTAAATCCTTGCATGGTCTGTCAATATTCTGATTCACGATTTCTGAGAAAATCAATAGGATGCTTTTGAAATGTAGAGCAGATTACCGTCTTTTAAATTCAAAGTTTGAAGTTAATTTATTATCAAACTACATACTTTTAACCATGTCCAAATCCGGGATTCATTTTCTTACAAGCGCACACAGTAAATCCAAGAAACACAATAGAATTAATGAAAGACCACACCCAACAGGATGGACAAACAACCAATGAGCAAAACACAAAACAGGATAATAATCATAATTAATAAATAAAGCTACAATAAATACTGAGAACATGAGATGAAGAGTCCTTGGAAGTGACTCCATCGGTTGTGGGAGCAGTTCAGTGATGGGACAACTGAAGTTAAGTGAACGTATCCCCTTTGATTCAAGAGCCTGATGGTTGAGGGATAATAAACATTCACAGACCTGTTGGTGTGAGTCTTGAGGTTCCTGTCCCTTCTTTCCGATGGGAGAAGAAAGAAGACAGCATGCTGTGGATGGCTGGATCCTCCTTTCCTGCTACAAATCTCCATATAGATGTGATCAATGGTGGGGAGGGGTTCACCCATGATGGACCAGGCCATATACACTGCTTTTTGTAGAATTTTTCATTCACCGGCATTAGTGTTTTCATACCAAGCTGTGATGCAAGCAGTCAATATAATCCTTACATCCACCAAAGTTTGTCAAAGTTTTAAATGTCATGCAGAATCTTCACCAACTTCTAAGGATATAAAGGCACTGGTGTACTTTCCTTATAATGTCACTTACATGCTGAACCCAAGACAGATCCTCTGAAATGATAACACTGAGGAATAGTTGCTGACCCTCTGATTCCCCCAATGAGGAGTGGTTCATGGACCTCGGGGTTCTTCCTACTGAAGTCAATAATCAGCTATTTGGTCGTGCTGGCACTGGGTACGAGGTTCTTGCTGTAGCACCACTCAGCCAGATTTTCAATCTCCCCCCTATATGCTAGTTCAACACCACCTTTGATTCGGCCACTGGCAGTGGTGTCATCAACAAACTTAAATACGGCCAAGGAGCTGTGCTTAGCCTCACGGTCGTCAGTATAAAGCGAATAGAGCAGGGAACTAAACATCCAGCCTTGTGGTACACCTGTGCTGATGGAGATTATAGAGATGTTTCTGCCAATCCAAACTGACGGGGGTCTGGAACGGAGGAGATCACATTCAAGGTCAGGTTTATTGTCCTTCAACCATAAACATGTTCATGTCTAAATAAAAAATGGTTCCTCCAAGGTGAAAGTGCAAGATCAGTCCATATCCATACATGTAACACATATACGTAGTTAATATCCAACACATAGAGTTACAAAATAATATCAGCATGAGTCGGTGAGTGACATAGCCTGAAAAAGAAAGGCTGACATGTAGTGCGAGGTGTATGTTTATGTAAGACAGTGTAATGTCACCGGCAGTATTATAATGAAACAAGCACGGTGACATAGCAGTTAGTGTGACACTATTACAGCTTGGGACATCGGAGTATTGGCGCTCAATTCCGGCGCCAGCTCTAAGGAGTTTGCACGTTTTCCCCCGTGACTACGTGGGTTTACCTTCGGGAGCTCCAGTTTCCTCCCAAAGTCCAGAGGTGTACTGGCCAGTAGGTTAATTTGTCATTGTAAACTGTCCCATGATTAGGCAAGGGTTAAATAGGTGGTATTCTGGGTGGCATGGCTCACTGGGACGGAAAGACTGATCCGTGCTGTATCTCTAAACAAAAATTTAAAATAAAAAGATGAAAAGTGGCCAGTGCAGGATGAGAGTGTGTCTGTGAGGAGTCGGGGTGGGTCTTGCAGGTTAGGAGGCAGGGCATTCACATAGGGTGTATATGTGCGCTGAGTGGCAGCAGGGTGTTAAAAAGTGTAATCGCCTGCGGTAAGAAGCTGTTACCCAGTCTGACAGATCTGGTTCCTGTCTCATTTTGCATCCTTAATCCCAAACCAAGGAATTATAGACACACTAAGCTCTGCTCACAATGGAGACTGTTCTTGGCATTTTCCCCAGGATAAGTGGTTTCCAAAGAAGGTATTTAAGATGCCAAATAATCACTTCTTCCTTTAAACTTTCTTAGACTTGCAGACGCTGGTTCTCTTGAGTTCCAGCATGTCACAGTTCTGGTTGATGAAGAGTTGTGTACTTTCATTTTGCTTTATATAGAGTCATAGAAAGTTACAGCACAGAAACAGACTATTCTGCCCATCTAATCCATGCTGAACCATTTAAAATGCCTTGTCCCATCGACTTGCAATAGAGACATAGAAAAGTACAGAAGCAGGTCCTTCAGCCCATCTCTAGACATGAAGCTACATCAAAAGAAGCAATATTAGCATTATCAAGTTCAAGTTTAATTGTCATTCATCCATGTTTGTGTATCCATATATACATGTATCCATGTATCCATACAGCCAAACGAAACAGCAAAATACATATAATTACAATAGTAAAAAAAAACATACAATTAGAAAAAATAAATAAATAATGCAGCCAAACTTCCTTACTGCTGTGGTCTGTACATTGCTGGTACATGTATGTTGCCCTGGAGTCAGGTTTCGAAAGAACAAGCCCGCTTGCAGATGCTTGAAACATGAAATAAAACCAGCATTATGCATGTTGTCTAGAAACGGGTGGGAACATTCAGCAGGTAAGGTAGCTTTTGTGGAAGGAGGAACAGAGTTACTTTTTTAGGTTGAATATTCAGCCTGTCTAAGTACGATTAATTGTTGGCACCTTTTCTGGTCTTCTGTAACAAACTGTTTATGTGCTACAATTAAACCTACTATCATGGTTTACATCAAACAGGTTAATTCAGCTGTCAATTAGATAATCTGTTTAAATAATCTAAAATCAGGATAAACTGCAGATACAGGAAATCTGAAGCACAACTAGATCCAAGGAGAATGGGACCGTAAGACCATAAAACATAGGAGTGGAATTGGGCCATTTGGCCCATCAAGTCTGCTATTCCATCATGGCTGATTTATTATCCCCCTTAACCCCATTTTCCTGCCTTCTCCCTGTTACCTTTGATGTCCTGATTAATCAAGAGCCTATCAACCTCCACTTTAAATATGCCCAATGACTTGGCCTCCACAGTTGTGTGTGGGAAAAAATCGCCCAGATTCACCACCACAGAAACAGAGTTAGACTTCCATTAATTGTTAATTACTAATTGATTTATTATTATCATACATTCCAAGATACAGTGAACATTATTCCATGCATCCATCACCATCGGGAAAGAGGTGCAGGAGCCTTGGGTCCCACACCACTAGTTCAGGAACAGTTATTACCCATCAACCATCAGACTCCTGAACCAGAGTGGATAACTTCACTCACCTCAACATTAAAATGATTCCACAACCCATAGACTCACTTTCAAGGACTCTACAATTCATGTTCTCAGTATCATTTACTTACCTATTTATTTTTTTATTTGCACAGTTTGTCTTCTTTTGCATATTGGCTGTTTGTCGGCGTTTGTGAGTAGTTTTTCATTGATTCTATTGTATGTCTTTGTTCTACTGTGAAAATCTGCAAGAAAATGAATCTCAGGGTAATATTTAGTGTTTTAAACTCTCTTTGATAATAAATTTACTTTGAACTGTTGAATCTTTGAAGTACATCAAAACAGACATTTCATAGGATCTATTTAAATAGATACTATATGTTCAAAAAAGTGTACAGCAAGCAAAGATTTTTAACACTGCACCTCTCTGCCATCAGAGAGGGAATAATTGCTGCACTCCGAGTTCAGAATAAGTTCATCCAACAATTCAAGGTTGCACATTAACGTGTTACACTCTCACTATATTTTGTAGATATTCTGTTTATGTTTCCCATAGCCATTCCCAAAATCTTCATTTCAACAATTGCATCAACTCCTCTGATGATTCCTTCCCTTCTCCCCACGGTTCCTCTATCTTTCTCCATTCCCTATTTTGACTGTCTTCTCACCCATTCTCTTCCCCTCACCTGCCCATTACCTCCCTCTGCCCCACCCCTCCTGCTTCCCTTTCTCCCATGGTCCTCTCTCACTCCTATTTGATTCCTTTTTTTTTCAGCTTTTCCTCTTCCACCTGTCACCTCCCAGCTTCCCACTTCAACTCCCCTCCCTCACCTGGTCTCACCCATCACCCTCCAGATTGTACTCCTTCTCCTTCCTCCCCCCTCCCCACCTTCTTATTCGGGCTTCTGCCCCCTTTCCTTCCAGTCCTGACCTGCAGAGTTCTTCCAGAATTTTCCAGCACCTGTAGAATCTCTTGTGTTTACTATTAAAATGTCTTTAAAATGCAGTGAGATGCAATGCAAATGGTCAGTATCTGTGGAAGTTGCTGCACTGATTGGGTATGTGACTCTACCATCCAAATGAATCACAACAATCACACACACACACACACACACAGAAAATAATACACTGCATTCTAAAAAATATGAGTCATTGCTAATGTTCTCCACCTCTTCTTCTCACCTGCCTATCACCTCCCACTAGATCCCCTCCTCCTTCCCTTTCTCCCATAGTCCATTCTCCTCTTCTGTGAGATTCCTTCCTCTCCAGCCCTTTACCTTTCCCAACCACCTGGCTTCATCTATCACCTCCTAACCCTCCTCCTGCTTTTTATTCTGGTGTCTTCCTCCTTTCTTTCCAGTCCTGAAGAAGGGTCTTGCTGTAACATCAGCTGTTTGTTCCTCTCCTTTGATATTCCCTGACCTGATGAGTCCCTCCAGCATTTTGTGCTTGATGCTCTGGATTGCAAGCATCAGAGTCTCCTGTGTTTATAACACACTCTTTTGCACCCTGAACTATATTTTCCCCGGAGTAAGGCAGGACGGTGAGGAGGAGTTTCTCTCTCTCTCTCCTCTGCTCCAATAGAGGTCATTCATGGCATTACTCTGCAGCCTTCCACTGAAATGACGAGTCCACACAGCAAATCTTGGCAACTTAACCCCTTTACCACAAATATTTATGTACAGTTGCACAATGGTTTAATTTATTGCGCTGGTATCCTGATTAATTACCGCTCCACTTGGGAATTTTGGTACTTGACATCGTTATTAACAGGGCTTAGACAGTTGACAACAATAAAAGTAATCTTCCATAGGAAGATAGGAAAAAATCCATGGCTAAAGACTACTTATCTCCCATTACAGTTTATTTTCAAGTACCTTGTGGCCTACAGCCATCTTTTCTGGAGTTGTACAAATTTTTCTGACCGGATCGGCCAATTGTTTTGCAGTTTTTTCATGTGGGCCTAATTTTCCGGTCCTTCTTTTCCTTTACTCAACCAACAGGGCCCTTATAATTTGCAAGACGATATCATGATTTCATTAATTTTATGGAAGCTTTCCCCAATTCCATTTGGTGCCCCTAATTGCCCACTTTCTCTCCTCGATATCAAAAATGCATTCCTTTTTTGAAGAAGAGTAACAGGAATAATCCTGGAAGCTATAAGTCCATCAGCTTTGCACTCAGTAGCCACATTATAAGGTACCTCCTGTACCTTATATGGTGGCCACTGAGCTGGTCTTGTGTGTCTGTGGAACCTCCACTTCAAGTTTCGGCAGCTGCTACACTTGGAGATGCTCTTCGACATTCCAGTATTGTAATCTGGAGTTATTTGAGTTCCTTCACCTTCCTGTCAGCTTAAAGCAGTTTTGTCATTCTCATGTAATCTCTGTCATTAGCAAGGCATTTTCATCCACCAAACTGCCACTTACTGCATTTTTTTTGCACTATTCTCTGTAAACTCTAGAGATTGTTGGGCATGAAAATAGCAGATCAGCAATTTCTGAAATTCTTAAACCACCCCATCTGACACCAACAATCATTCCACAGTCAAAGCCCTTCAGCTCACATTTCTTTCCCATTCTGATGTTTGACCTGAACATCAACTGAACCTCTTGACCATATCTGCATGCTTTTATGCATTGAGTTGCTGCCACATGATTGGCTGTTTAGATATTTACATCAATGAGCAGAGGTACAGGTGTACCTAATAAGGTGGCCTCTAAGTGTACCTCAGCTGTTGGTAAATTATTGCAGAGTGTTCATAACAATATGGTTTCTTTGCATTCAGTGAAGTGAGATCTCTCAATCTACCCCATTGTGGCCTTTGCACTTTTATCATCTACCTTGTCTTTCCGTGTAACGAGGACACGATACTCTGCATTATGTTATTGTTTTTCTCTTTACACTACTTCCACGCACTTATGATTTGAAATGATTTGTATGGATGACAAAGCTCTTTACTGTATCAGAATTTGGTTTATTATCTCTGACACGTCATGAAATTAGTTGTTTTACAGCAACAGTACTGTGCAATACATTAAAAACTTCTATAAGCCACAACAAGAAATATAAAAATAAGTAGTTCAAAAAGAGAGTAAAATAGTGAGAACAACACACACAAAATGCTGGTGGAACACAGCAGGCCAGGCAGCATCTATAAGGAGAAGCACTGTCGACGTTTCGGGATGAGACCCTTCATCAGGGGTACTGTTCATGGGTTCCTGGATCTTTCAGAAATTTGATGACAGAAGAGGAGAAGATGTTCCTAAAACATTGGGTATGAGTCTTTAGGCTCCTGTATCTCCTCTTCGATGGTAGCAATCAGAGAGGGCATGTTCTGAATGGTGAGGGTCTTTAATGAAAGATGCCACCTCCTTGAAGCATCAGCTTTTGAAGATGTCCTCGTCCTCGTAGCTGGCTGAGCTTACAAACCACCGCAAGTTTTTGTGATCCTGTGCATTGACACCTCAACGGTGATTGTAGAAGCTTGCAAAGAGTCACGAGAACATCTCAAACTTTGACAAACTTCCATGGATGTATCGTGAAGAGTATATTGACTGGTTGCATCACAGCCTGGTATGGAAACACCAATGCCCTTGAATGGAAAATCCTACAAAATGTCATGGATACAGCCCAGTCCATCACAGTAAAGCCTTCTCCAGTATTGAGCACATCTACATGGAGCACTGTCACAGGAAAGAGGCATCCATCATCAGGGATTCCAACCACCCAGGTCATGCTCTCTTCCTGCTGCTGCCATCAGGAAGAAGGTACAGGAGCCTCAGGACTCACATTACCCCTCAACCATCAACCTTTTGAACCAGATGAGATAACTTTACTCAGCTTCACTTGCCTCGTCACTGAACTGTTCCCATAATGGATGAGAAAATCTGCAGATGCTGGGAATCCAGGCAACACACACAAAATGCTGGAGGAACTCTGCAGGCCAGGCAGCATTTATGGAAAAGAATAAAGGGCCAATGTGACAGGCAGAGACCCTTTATCAGGATGTCCTGAAGAAGGATCTCAGCCAAAATGTCGACAGTTTCCTCTTTTCCATAGGTGCTGCCTAGTCTGTTCCTCCAGCATTTTATGAATGTTTCCCAAAACCTGTGGACTCACTTTCAAGGACATAAGTTCATTTTCTCGATATTTATAACTTATTTATTAATATTTCTTTTATTTTTCTTTTATATTTGCACAGTTTGTTGTCTGTTTCACACTGGTTGTCCTCTCTGTTGTGTGTGTGGTCTTTCATTGATTCTATTAGGGTTATTGGATTTATTGAGTATGCCCGCGAGACCATGAATCTCAGCATTGTACATGGTGACATATATGTACTTTGATAATAAATTTACTTTGAACTTTGAACTTTCTCTAGTATATGTGACAATAATTAAGCTGGAAACCATGTACAAATTAAGCTGGAAATCACATATAAATTATGTCAAAGCAAAAATGTCAAAATCCATTGTAATACTGTACAAAGCGCAAGATTTCTTAAATCAGGAATCTTTATATACATTATACTGTTCACTTACAGTCCCATACATGACTTACTGTGTAGAGGTATGAGGAAATACATACAAAACAAATACAAACTCAATTTTTCTTCTCCAAAAGAAAATCATACGAATTGTAAATAAGACAAGTTATTATGAACCAATCAATCCGCTATTCATTCAACTAAATGCTTTAAAATTTAGAGATTTTGTATATTTTAAAATAATACAAATTATGTATAAAATAAAAAATGGACAGCTACCACAAAGAATCCAAAGATTGTTTAAAATGAGAGAAAGTCAACATGGTTTGAGAGGAACATGCATATTTCAAGAACAAAGGATAAGAACAAATGTAAAAAATCTTTGTATTTCAGTCAGGGGGTGAATCTATGGAACAGTTGTAAGAATGTAAAAACATGCACTATACTTAACAAGTTTAAAAAATTATTTAAAAATAATTTAATGAACAAATATAAAACACATGACTTAAACTGAATGGGAGTAATGTAAATAAATGATACTTGGAATTGGATTTTGTGTTAAAAGATTATGAAGTTTTTTTTTGATGTGATTATTGACACCAAATATGTTGTTGTATAAGAAAGAGGGGTAGGCGTAATAAGTTGTAGCTTCAGCCTACACCCTTTTGGTCTGTTTTAAAGAATATCTATGTTTTTGTTGTAATTTTGTCTTATGAAATCATCATTGAAAATGATGCTTTCTGTTATGTTATGTTGTGTTATGTTTCTGTTATGTTGACTGACTGAAATAAAAATTTCATACATTCATTCATTCAATAATAAATCAAATTACTAATTACATACTCAGGGTGGCCAGTGTGGCTTTACAAAGGTGAGTTTTTGTTTCATAGATTTGAATTAGTTCTTTGAATTACACAAAGATGATCGATGAAGGTCGGACATTGGCTATTGTCTACGTGGACTTTAGAAAAGCATTTGGAAAGATCACTCATGGTAGTCCGGTCCAGAAGATTAAGTCATATGGGATCAAGAGGGAGTTGAGAAGTTGATGAAAATGTAGCAACTAATACATCAACCTTATTAACCCATTGTAGATCATTGATATCATTCTTGCTAACATCAACGACATCCCCAAATCAGAATGATGGACTAATATGATTCAGATCATCCAATCCAGTTGTACCTCTATTGGAACAAGGACCTGAGGTTATTGAGGGAGGAAGTCATGACAGCCAGGAAACAGAAGCTGGCTGGGGAAAAGCGGCCGATGAATCTGTTCATTTTTCAGAATTTCACCCATCCTGATTTGTCCTGGATCTGTAGATAAACCAGAACTGTTGTGTCAGGTGATTTAATTTAGTATAATTTGCTGCATTGCCAACTTATCAAGAAAATACAAATTTAATTGGTGCCGTGGCAGGATTTGAACTCAGGTCAACAGATTACTAATAACTTTACTATTGTGCCACCACTGTTGACCATGGGTGTTGCATCCTAGCTGTCTATGTGATACACAAGCCAGGCAGTGTGATATGGAGAACAAACCATTGTCCGTGCAGCAGGCTCCCCCTCTCCACACAGCAGATAAATTCAAATCAACAGCAGAGACCGATACAGTTTGACACCAGTGGCATCGCAGGAGTTGCCAGTCAGTGTTGAACTCAACATAGGACTTAGAACCATAGAACACTACAGCACTGAAAACAGGCCATTCGGCCCTTCTAGTCTGTGCCAAAACTTTACTCCGCTAGTCTCATTGACCTGCACCCAGTCCATAACCCTCCAGACCTCTCCCATTCATAATTCCTTAGGGACTGCAGCTCCGGATTTTTCCTCAGGGTTTACTCCTGAAGCCCTCCCCATGAGTGGGTATGGCCACAAGGCAGCAGATGTTTGAGATCAGAGTTTTCCTTCTCCTAGATGAGCTGCCAACCATGGCTGACAAGTCCTCTCTGCCCAAAATGATTGGTATTAAGGCACCAGTAACTCACCTTTGCCTCTTCTCCTGTCAGTAGAAATGGATCTGCAGGGCTTATGTGAAAGCCAGGAGCTGGACTTGCTTATCAGAGGCTATTTGAGATGCTCGCCATTGGGGGCATTTAATAAGTAGAAGGAGGTTATTCCCATTGCCACCATTTTGCTTCCCCCCTCCCTCCTCCACAATGACAACCTTAACGAACCTGCCACCACTGCATATAAATGAATTAAACTACATATCAACATCTTGATACACGTCAACTCTTTCCTTCAAAGTGCTGTCACAGGTGGATAGGGTCGTAAAGAAAGCTTTTGGTACATTGGCCTTTATAAATCAGAGCTTTGAGTACAGGAGAGTGGGATGTTATGTTGAAGTTGTATAAGGTGTTGGTGAGGGTGAATTTGGGATATTGTGTGCATTTCTGCTTACATCACCTGCAGGAAAATATCAATAACCTTGAAAGAATGAGTGCAGAGAAAATTTACAAAGATGCTGCCAGGACTCGAGGAGCTGAGTTACAGGGAAAGGTTGAATAAGATAGGACTCTATTCCCTGGAGCACAGGAGAATGGGGAAGATCTTATACAGGGATATAAAATTATGAACGGCATAGATAGGGTGAGTTCATGTCATCTTTCCCCCCACCCCCCCCCAGGTTAGGTGAGATTAGCACTAGAAGTTGTGGGTTTGGGGCAAAAGATGGAATACTTAAGGCAATCCTGAGGGTGGACTTCTTCACTCAGAGGATGGTGCAAATGTGGAACAAGCTACCTTTGGAAATGGCAGATGCTGATTCAATTGTAACATTTCAAAGAATTTTGGATAGGTACATGGATGAGAGGGGTATACAAGGATTTAGCCTGGGGCAAGTAGTTGGAACTCAAAAGAAAATTAGGTCAGCACAGACAAGCTGGGCCTAAGGGCCTGTTTCTGTGCTGTAGTACTCTATGATTCTATGGCTCAATCTCATGAAATGTCTGGCCATGTTCAACAACGCCATTCAATAGGTCGCATCTAATAGAAATTAACCTGGAAACATTGCAATCTGTGTTCAGGAGCAGTGACAGATATCCTGACCAAGTACCATATGTTTGGGAGGATAAAGGGATCAAGTATTCTTTTCTCTTTCCCAATCAGAAGCCGTAGCAAGTGATGATTTTCGGTACACACAGGCCGTTGGAGTTTGTGTGGCAAACTCACTGCTGGACAACTGCTGAGTCATCATGTTCAGATAGCTTTCCTGATCACAGGAAAGTTCATGCACTCTGTCAGCACCCCCCCCCCCCCCAAATAAATCCAACCACAAAATATTCAAGGCTTTGATTTTTGCTTCACCGGTGAGTGGTATATTTCTGTAGAAAGTCTTCTCACCCTGAAAACCACATGAAGCAGAGAAAATCCTCAAACTTAAATTTAATTTTAAATTAAAGGTTTCAGTAATTGAAAATGTACAATTGTAGTCAGCAGATTTTAATTTACAATTCTAGCAAAATCCCAATAATCCAGCTCCCTCAGGACTTCGGTGACTCCGGACAATCGAATTTTCTGGATAACTGGAAGTTATTATTCTGCTACACCCTATATTTCACCTTTTTATACATGATGATAAGTTGTGCGATTTCACCTAGCGTGGTAAGTTTTAAAAGTGGGAATTCAGGCCCAGTTAGTTTAATAGGGTCTGGGAAATAGAACTGTGAGTTTCAGCTTGTATGCTTCAGAATTCAGAATCAGATCCCCAAGTTCCTGCTTCTGATTCAGGCTGCAGCCCACCTTCCAGACCCGAACGCAGTCCACATTCTAGACCCCTGACTCTGTCTGCCAACCTCTCTCCCACTTTGGTCCCCGAGCTCACACTCCATCAGAGTCCAGATGCCAAAACATCAGGATTTACAAACCTTCCAATATGGGATTGGCAGAGATTTTGCCGAACTTAGGATACGACACAAACAGGGAACATTATTGTTATGTGTGTGTGGAGCAAGGAAAACAATGGGGCAATATGATTGAACATTTTCACTCAGTCACGTTAGTAGCAGCACACGCTGGACAATTTGCCGTGTAGGAGCGATGAACCAGGCCTGCCGAGGCAAGAGCGTGCCCTCTCGAAGGCCTGCACCCAAAAGAGAGAGCCTCCCACGAGTAGGACGCCCAATCAATTCACTGCGTGATCCATCAGCCACACGCGCACTTACCAGCTTCTCACAATCAATCTGATACAGTTCAGCTATGACAGTGGTTAATGCTCCCAGAAAAACCTGCAGGACACGATGTATTAAAGTCAGCCACTTGGAGGAGTGCCAAGTCTGAAAAATAACAATCGCCAACTGCATCCTTTAATAAAAGGCTCTTCTGGTAAGTGGCATGCAGAACAAGGTCTTGAATCTCAAACACAGGTGCTAGAAATCCAGAGTAACACACACACAATGCTGGAGCAACTCTCTGAAGATTCTGCTGAGTTCCTCCAGCATGTTTTGTGTTAGACGTGGATCTCTATTCATGTCTCCTCCCTCTCCTATATCTGTGTTGTACAGAATCAGAATAAGATTTTTTATCATTGACATATGTCATGAAATTTAGTGCTTTGTGGCAGCAGTACAGTTCAAGACATCAAAAAATTACCGTAAGTTACAATTAAAAAGTGAATAAATAGATATAGTAAAAGATAAATAATTTCACGTTGGATGGTCCCAAGACTGGTGGTGAAGGGAGGAGGTTTGGGCATGGGGGCCAGCAACCCCTTCCCCTAAAAACCCAGGGCTACAGAAATGCCAACAGAAGCTTCAAAGCTCTCATTCGTGGGAGAGGAAGGATCTTCAAAGATGGACTACATCAGGTAACAACTTGACAGACTGGCCCAGGATAGACAACTTTGGAGAGTTGCTGTCAGCGGCCTATGCCCCAGTAGGGGTAATGGGCTTAAGCTAGTAAGCAAAAGCTAAATATCAAATTTTGAAGGGTTCAAGGACAGTTCAGAAGTCTGATGGCAGAAGGGAAGAAGCTGCTGCTAAAATATTGAGTGTGGGTGTTCAGTCTCCTGTAACCCCTCCCAGATGGCAGCAGCAGGAGAGATTACAGTACTCATTAGTCATGTGGTTCTGTGTTCTGATCAAAGGATTTTTGGGGAAGTTTTCTTCTGAAGCAATCCCTCGAGACTGAGAATAACTTACTTGCAACTTTTTGAGAAGTACAATGTCAGTGAAGACAAACTTCTAGAGTAAACAGAACAAAGAGGAGTCATGGGATCCGAGTGTCATTTGCTGAAAAGCACCAATATTTAGTTTAAAACCACTCCACCAACTTTATTTTCCACTTTCACTTCTCTTTTTATTGGTGTTAATGATTTATCTCCCGCAGAAATATTTCCATGCAACATAGAATGAGGTTATTTGGCCCATTGAGGCTAAAGCAATACCATTCCACCAATGAGTTCCATGTAAAATATTTATTTATTTAAATAAATAAACAAATGGATAGATAGAGAGATAAATAGATAGATTAAAAAATTCGCTCCTCCATTAAGTTCATTTTTTTTAGCAAGACAGCGCAGAAGAGTATTTATGTAATGAACTGGAGGCAATTAGGGAGCTTAAGGTAGAAAAATCATTAGGAAACAATGATCACAATATGATTGAGTTCAGCTTGAAATTTGACAGGGAGAAAGTAAAGTCTGATGTAGCAGTATTTCAGTGGAGTAAGGGAAATGACAGTGGTATGAGAGAGGAGTTGGCCAAAGTAAATTGGAAGGAGCTGCTGGCAGGGATGTCCGCAGAGCAGAAATGGGATGCGTTTCTGGGAAAAATGAGGAAGGTGCAGGACATGTGTATTCCAAAAATGAAGGAATACTCAAATAGTAAAATAGTATAACCGTGGCTGACAAGGGAAGTCAAAGCTATTGTAAAAGCAAAAAGGAAGGGCAAACAACAAAGCAAAAACTAGTGGGAAGACAGAGGATTGGGAAGTTTTTTAAAAATCTACAGAGAGCAACTAAAAAAAGGTAAGGATGAAATATGAAAGCAAGCTAGCAAATAATATCAAAAGTTAGTAAAAGTTTTTTCAAGTATTGTGAAAATAAAAGAGAGATGCGAGTAGATTTAGGACCGCTAGAAAATGAGGCAGAAGTAATAACAGGGACAAGGAGACAGCTGATGAACTAAATGAGTATCTTGCATCAGTCTTCACTGTGGAAGACACTAGCAGTATGCCTGATGTCGTAGTGTGTCAAGGAAGAGAAGTGGGTGCAGTTACTATTACAAGAGAGAAGATGCTCAAAAAGTTGAAAGACCTAAAGGTACATAAATCATCCGGTCCAGATGAACTACACCCTAGGGTTCTGGAAGAGGTAACATTTGAGATTGTGGTGGCATTAGAAATGATCTCTCAAAAATCATAGGACTCTGGCATGGTGCCAGAGGACTGGAAAATTGCAAATGTCACTCCACTCTTTAAGAAAGGAGGAAGGCAGCAGAAAGGAAATTATAGACCAGTTACCCTGACCTCAGTGGTTGGGAAGATGTTGGAGCCAATTATTAAGGATGAGGTGATGGAGTACTTGGTGACACAGGACAAGATAGTACAAAGTCAGCATGGTTTCCTTCAGGGGAAATCCTGCTTGACAAACCTGTTAAAATTCTTTGAGGAAATTACAAGTAGGATAGATAAAAGGGATGCAGTGGATGCTGCATATTTGGACTTTCAGAAGGCCTTTGACAAGGTGCCACACATGAGGCTGCTTACCAAGTTAAGAGCCCATGGTATTACAGGAAAATTACTAACATGGTTAGAGCATTGGCTGATCGGTAAGAGGCAGCGAGTGGGAATAAAAGGATCCTTTTCTGGTTGGCTGGCAGTGACTTGTGGTGTTCCGAAGGGGTCGGTGTTGGGACCACTACTTTTTAAACTGTATATAAATGATTTAGATAATGGAATAGATGGCTTTGTTGCCAGGTTTGCAGATAATATGAAGATTGGTGGAGAAGCAGATAGTGTTGAGGAAACAAATAGCCTGCAGAAGGACTTAGACAGATTAGGAGAATGGGCAAGAAAGTGGCAAATGAAATACAATGTTGGAAAATGCATGGTAGTAGAAATAAATATACGGACTGTTTTCTAAACAGGGAGAAAATCCAAAAATCTGAGATGCAAAGGGAGTCTGGTGTGCAAACAGCCTGAAGGTTAACTTGCAGGTCAAGCCGGTGGTGAAAAAGGCAAATGCCATGTTAGCATTCATTTCAAGAGGTCTAGAATACAAGAGCAAAGAGGTGATGCTGACGCTTTATAAGGATTGGTGAGGCCTCACCTTGAGTATTGTGAACAATTTTGGGTCCCACATCTTAGAAAAGATGTGCTGGCATTGGAGAGGGTCCAGAGGAAATTTACAAGGATGATTCCAGAAATGAAAGGGTTATCATATGAGGAACATTTGCTGGCTCTAAGTCTGTACTCACTGGCATTCAGAAAGATGAGGGGGAATCTCACTGAAACCTTTCAAATGTTGAAAGGCCTAGACAGAGTAGATGTGGAAAGGATATTTCCCATGGTGGGAGAGTCTAGGACAAGCGGGCACAAGCTCAGGATAGAGGGGTGCCCTTTCAAAACAGAGATGTGGAGAAATTTCTTTAACCAAAGGGTGGTGAATTTGTGGGATTTGTTGCCACAAGTAGCTGTGGAGGCCAGGTCACTGGGTGTATCTAAGGCAGAGATTGATAGGTTCTTGATTGGATGTCAAATGTTACGGGGAGAAGGGAACTGGGATTGAGTAGGAGATAGAAAAAAAAGGATCAGCCATGATTGAATGGCAGAAAAGACTCTGTGGGCCAGATGGCCTAATTCTGCTCCTATGTGTTATGGTCTTATGGTCAAAGAGACTCCTCCATCCAGAAACCACTGATCTAACCCTAGGCTAATCACAGGAAAATTTACAATGACCAATTAACCTATGAACTGGTAGTTTGAACTGCGGGAGGAAACCGGAGCTTCTGGACAAAGCCCACATGCTCAAGGAAAGGACATAAAAAACTTAAGACAGCATCGGTATTGAACTCTAAACGCTGAAGCCCTGAGCTGTAATAACATTGCATGAGCTGCTACACTACTGTGGCACTCCTTCTAACCTCAGCAACTGCCCAGGTTTCTTTGGTGACACTTAGGACCTATTTTAAAGCAGTTGAAAAGCTGGAAGTCATATTAATCCATTAAAAATAGCCTCCGTGACGCTGTGAGACTGCACCCGGCTGCAGCTGCAAACTTTCCGGCGATTTGGCCTGTTAATATGCTGAACTGAATACTGAGGCTTTGGGCCTACTCTGGGCTGCTCTGGGGAATTGGATCTAAAGGCTTGGTTTGGTTTGGAATGCTGTTGTTGTTGCTTGCTTCTATTGTTTGCATGATTTGTCTTCTTTTCTCTTTCTCTGTGCACACTGGGGGATTGGTCTTTTTTTTTAATTGGGTTCTTTTGGATTTCATGCTTTGTGGCCGCCTGTAAGCAAACAAGTCTTAAGGTTGTATAATTTATACATTCTTTGATAATAAACGTACTTTGATAATAAGGCATATGGCATACTAGTCTTTATTACTGAGTTCATGATGCACCATCAATAATTCTCGGAGACGGGAGGCGAACGATAGGCTTTTATTAGCAGCAGAACGGAGTACAGCATCTCGGAGACTGGGGGAGAGCAGTGCCTTCAATCGCCTTTATACAGGGGTCTGTGGGAGAAGCCACAGGAGCAGTCAGCAGAGGGGCGTGTCCAGACAGGTATACATGGATTACCACAGTTCAAGAGTTGGAAGTTATGTTGCAGATTTATTAAACTTTGATTAGGCTGCATCTGGAGCACTGCAGTCAGTTCTGGTTGCTCCCAGAAAAGATGTTGAGGCTTTGGAGAGGGTGCAGAAGAGGTTTACCATGATGCTGCCTGGATTAGAGGGCATGTGCTATAAGGAGATCCTGGACAAACTTGAGTTGTTTTCTCCGTAGCAGCGAAGGCTGAGAGGAGATCTGATAGAGGGTTATAAAGTTATGAAAGGCATAGATAGAGTAGACAGACTGTATCCTTTTTCCAAGTTTGCAATGTTTAATACCAGAGGACATATATTGAAGGTGAGAGAGGAGAGTTCAAAGGAGACGTGAAGGGCAAGTTTTTGACACAGTGTGTTGTGTGCCTGGAACGGTGGTGGAAGCAAATACAAAAGACACTTTTAAGAGGTTCTTTGACATGTGGATGTGCAGAGAATGAAATAATTTTGACATTGTGTCTGCATGCCTGGGCCTTTGATCAGAAGTTGGAGCCCTGAAGTCTACTAGTATGAGGGTCCAGGGCCAAGGGCTGGATGCTCAGAGGCCCAGAGGTGATCTGTGCTAGGGTTGAAGACCTGGTCAGTGTGTGTGAGGGGGTGTGAAAGTTTACTTTGGTGCTGTTGTCTTGTTTCATTTTGTTGTTGCTGCTGCTTATGTTGTTTTACCGAACATTGTGAGCCTGCTACGATGGTACCAGAATGTGTGGTGACACTTGTGGGCTGCCCCAACACATCCTTGGTTGTGTTGGTTGTTAACAGAAACAACACACTTCACTGCCTGTCTCAATGTAGATGTGATAAATAAACCTGAATATGAATCTGATTCTATCGAGCAAAGGCTGCTAATTACTTGTTTCATTAGTTCATCACAGATATTATGGGCCTAATCCTGTGCTTGTACTGTTGTATGCTTAAGAATGAATCACCTTTGACATTAACTTAAATAAATAATAGTCGTCCTCTGTTGGTCAGGGTCGACCATGGATGTTGTGTCCTAGCTGTACAGATACACAATGCAGGGCAGTACAATGTGGAGAGCCAGCTGTTGCCCACGTAGCAGGCTCTCCCTCTCCGCGCATCATATGAACACAAAGGAACAGCAGAGCACCAGTGTCACAGGAGCAGCCACTCAGCAGAGAACTCGCCGTAGGACTGCCTGAGGGACCCCAGCCCTGGATATTTCCTTAGAGTGTACTCGCCATGAGAGGGTATAGCTGCAAGGCAGCAGAGGTTTGAGCTTGGAGTTTGTCTTCTTGATGAGCTGTCAACCATGGCAGATGAGCCCCATCTTCCCAAGCAAATGAATAAGTAATGAAAATAGGTACCGACCTTTCTCATAGCCCCTTCCTTCTCACTCATTTGAAGGGGACAACTGCGTTTAACCTGGTCCATGTTAGACAGGCAGGTTTCCAAGATGGGTCTGTGGAAAATTGCACTATCTTATTGGGCTGTCTTAGAGTAATTTTTGCAAGTCTATAGAACCATAGAACATTACAGCACAGAAACAGGCCTTCTGGCCCTTATTGGCTGTGCCGAACCATTTTTCTGCCTAGTCCCACTGACCTGCACCTGGCCCATATCCCTTCATACCCCTCTCATCCATGTACCTGTCCAAGTTTTTCTTAAATGTTAAAAGTGAGCCCGCATTTACCACTTCATCTGGCAGCTCATTCCACAACCCCACCACTCTCTGTTTGAAGAAGCTCCCCCTAATGTTCCCTTTAAACTTTTCCCCCTTCACCCTTACCCATGTCCTCTAGTTTTTTTCTCCCCTAGCCTCTGTGGGAAAAGCCTGCTTGCATTCACTCTATCTATACCCATCATAATTTTATATACCTCTATCAAGTCTCCCCTCATTCTTCTACGCTCCAGGGAATAAAGTCCTAACCTATTCAACCTTTCTCTGTAACTCAGTTTCTCAAGTCCCAGCAACAACCTTGTAAACCTTCTCTGTACTCTTTCAACCTTATTAATATCCTTCCTGTAATTTGGTGACCAAAACTGAACATTGTACTCCAAATTCGGCCTCACCAATGCCTTATACAACCTTACCATAACATTCCAACTCTTATACTCAATACTTTGATTTATAAAGGCCAATGTACCAAAAGCTCTCTTTACTACCCTATCTACCTGTGATGCCACTTTTAGGGAATTTTGTATCTGTATTCCTGGATCCCTCTGTTCTACTGCACTCCTCAGTGCCCTACCATTTGCCTTGTATGTTCTACCTTGATTTGTCCTTCCAAAGTGCAATACCTCACACTTATCTGTATTAAACTCCATCTGCCATTTTTCAGCCCATTTTTCCAGTTGGTCCAGATCCCTCTGCAAGCTTTGAAAACATTCCTCACTGTCCACTACACCTCTAATCTTTTTATCATCAGCAAATTTACTGATCCAATTTACCACATTATAATCCAGATCATTGATATCGACGACAAATAACAATGGACCCAGCACTGATCCCTGTGGCACACCACGAGTCACAGTCCTCCACTCAGAGTAGCAATCCTCCACTACCACTCTCTGGCTTCTCCCATTGAGGCAATGTCTAATCCCATTTATTACCTTACCACATATACCTAGAGACTGAATCTTCCTAACTAACCTCCCATGAGGGACCTTGTCAAAGGCCTTACTGAAGTCCATGTAGACAACATCCACTGCCTTCCCTTCACCCACTTTCTTGGTAACCTCCTCAAAAAACTCTAATAGATTTGTTAAACATGACCTACCACGCAGGAAGCCGTGTTGACTCTCCCTAATAAGTCCCTGTCTATCTAAACACTTGTAGATCGTATCTCTTAGTACTCCTTCCAATAATTTACCTACTACTGACATCAAACTTACCGACCTATAATTTCCAGGATTACTTTTAGAGCCTTTTTTAAACAACGGAACAACATGAGCTATCCTCCAATCCTCTGGCACCTCACCTGTAGATACCGACATTTTAAATATATCTGCCAGGGCTCCTGCAATCTCAAAACTAGTCTCCTTCAAGGTCCGAGGGAGTACCCTGTCAAGTCCTGGGGATTTATCTACTCTGATTTTCCTCAAGATAGCAAACACCTCCTTCTCTTCAATCTGTATAGGTTCCATGACCTCACTACTTGTTTGCCTTATTTCCATTGACTCCATGCCAGTTTCCTTAGTAAATATGGACGCAAAAACCCATTTAAGATCTCCCCCATTTCTTTCAGTTCTATACATAGCCGACCACTCTGATCTTCAAGAGGACCAATTTTATCCTTTACTATCCTTTTGCTCTTAATATACCTGTAGAAGCTCTTTGGATTATCTTTCACCTTGACTGCCAAAACTATTTCATGTCTTCTTTTAGCCCTCCTGATTTCTTTCTTATGTTTTTTTTTGCACTTTTTATACTCCTCAAGTACCTTATTTGCTCCCTGTTTCCTATACATGTCATACATCTCTCTCTTCTTCTTTATCAGAGTTCCAATATCCCTAGAGAACCAAGGTTCCTTATCCTTATTCACTCTGCCTTTAATCCCGACAGGAACATACAAACTCTGCACTCTCAAAATTTCTCCTTTGAAGGCCTCCCACTTACCAACAACATCCTTGCCAGAGAACAAACTGTCCCAATCCATGCTTTTTAGATCCTTTCTCATTTCTTCAAATTTGGCCTTCTTCCAGTTTAGAACTTCAACCCAAGGACCAGATCTATCTTTAACCATGATCAAGTTGAAACTAATGCTGTTGTGATCACTGGAACCAAAGTGTTCCCCTACACACACTTCCATCACCTGTCCTAACTCGTTTCCTAATAAGAGATCTAATATTGCATCCTCTCTTGTCAGTACCTCTATATATTGATTATGAAAACTTTCCTGGATACATTTTACAAACTCTAACCCATCTAGACCTTTAACAGTATGGCAGTCCCAATCAATATGTGGAAAATTAAAATCCCCTACTATCACAACTTTATGTTTCCTGCAGTTGTCTGCTATCTCTCTGCAGATTTGCTCCTCCAATTCTCGCTGACTATTGGGTGGTCTATAATACAACCCCATTAATGTGGTCATACCTTTCCTGTTTCTCAGCTCCACCCATATGGCCTCGGTAGACAAGCTCTCTAATCTGTCCTGCCTGAGCACTGCTGTAACATTTTCCCAGACTAGCAATGCCACCCCCCCACCCTTCATCCCTCTATCTCTATCACATCTGAAACATCGGAACCCTGGAACATTAAGCTGCCCCTCCTGCCCCTCCTGTAGCCAAGTTTCACTAATGGCTACAATGTTATAATTCCACGTGTCAATCCACACCCTCAGCTCATCAGCCTTCCCCACAATACTCCTCGCATTGAAATAGACATACCTCAGAAGATTATTACCACCACACACAACCCTTCTATTTGTGACTTCGCATGAAACTTTAACATCATTTATTTTCACCCTCGCTCCACTATCTACTCTGGCACTCTGGTTCCCGTCCCCCTGCAAATCTAGTTTAAACCCCCCCCCCCCGCCTCAATAGCACTAACAAACCTCTCTGCAAGGGTATTGGTCCCCCTGTAGTTAGAGGTACAGACAGGAGGTTCTGTGGTTGCGACAGAGACTCCTGGATGGTTTGTTGCCTCCTGGGTGCAGGTGTAACCCGTCTCTCTTGTACAGGTCCCACCTGCCCCTGAAGAGGTCCCAATGATCCTGAAATCTGAAACCCTGCCCCCTACACCAGTTCCTCAGCCACATGTTCATCCTCCAGAGCATCCTATTCTTACCCTCACTGGCACGTGGCACAGGTAGCAATCCTGAGATTACCACCCTCGAGGTCCTGCTTTTTAACTTCCTACCAAGCTCTCTATACTCACTCTTCAGGACCTCCTCACTGTTTCTTCCTACGTCATACGTCATTGGTACTGATGTGTACCATGACATCTGGCTGCTCACCCTCCCATTTCAGAATGCTGTGCACATGATCAGAGACATCCCTGACCCTGGCACTCGGGAGGCAACAAACCATCCGGGAGTCTCTGTCGCAACCACAGAACCTCCTGCCTGTACCTCTAACTATCGAGTTCCCTATCACTACCGCTCTCCTCTTCTTCCCCCCTCCCTTCTGCACTGCAGAACCAGACTCAGTGCCAGAAATTCGGCTTCCGCATGTTGACGTATGTTTACATCAATAATAGAACCAGAAAATGTATGGGGGCATTCTGTAATTGCATGTACAGTACTGTAAAAATGTCTTAGGCACTTCAGGTTTTTTATATGGTTTCAGATGGTATGGCCTCCACTGAGCCCTGATCGCAACATCAGAAGCTGTTTTGGACTACATATAGAGACAGAAGTAAGCAGGACAGCCAAAGACAGCAGAAGAACTGTGACACATTCTCCAAGATGCTTGGAACAACATCCCAGCCAATTTTCTTATAAAACTGCACAACAGCACACCTAAGAGAATTGATGCAGTTTTAAAGGCAAAGGGAGATCTTAACAAGGAGTGATTTGATTTAGTTTCTTACTGTTTACCGCTCTTTGCTATATTTTTTTTGATACTTAGAAACTTTTCATTTCAGTATTTTTGAAAGCATCTTCACTTTACAGAACATTTTTCATGTACCTAAGGCTTTTACACAGTACTGTGCATGAACAGGTGATGGGGAGGTAGATCTGTCCCATTGGGATTCAATGTTGTACATCATGGAAGCATGCCCTAGCCCCCAAGCCATTTGTGCCAATCAAGATTCCCATAGACGCAGGAGCAGAATTAGGCCATTCAGCCCATTGATTCTGCTCCTCCATTCCATCACCTCTCAATCCCATTCTCCTGCCTTTATGTAATCTCTGATGCCCTTACTAATCAACAACCTAATAAACCTTCACTTTAAATGTACCCAATGACTTGGCCTCTATAGTCATCTGTGGTAATGGATTCCACAGATTCACTGTTGTCCTGCTCAAAGAGTTCATCCTCATCTCTATCCCAAGCGGACATCCCTCTATTCTGAGGCTGTGCCCTCCAGTCCTAGACTACCTGACTATAGAGGACCAACCTCTCCACATTCAATAGGTTTCAGTGAGATTCTCCCCATTTATTCTTCTAAACCCTTACTCCCCATGCAACTGGACATGTCTTTTAAATGTCATTATTGTACCTGCCTCAAACACTACCTCAGTCTAGAATATTGTTTGATACAACCATTTGGGTGACAAAGTTACCCCTCAGGTCCTTTTTGACTTCCTTACCTTCTCATCTTAAATCTATTCCTACTCGTTCCATCTGGCGATACAGTAGCATTGAAGTTAGAACAATGTTTTACAGTACAGGTGAAAGGGTTTCAAAATTCCCACCATTACCTATGTCATCTGGTACCATCAATAAGAGGTTTGTACGTCCTTCCTGTGAAGCACATGAGTCTCCTCTGGTGTCCTCCCACAGTCCAAAGACGTACTGGTTGGTGGGTTAATTAGGCATTGTAAATTGTCCATGCGTCTGATTAACTCAAAGGAACAGCAGAGACCGATGGTGCCGCCAGCATTGCAGGAGGTACCATTCTGCGTTGAACTCAATGTAGGGACTCCAACTCTAGACTTTCCCTTCAAGGTTTACTCTCATGACCTCCCACAGTCCAAAGACAAACTGGTTGGTAGGTTAATTGGTCATTACAAATTGTCCCATGACTAGGCCAGGGTTAAATCATGAGATTGCTGAGTGGCGTGGCTTGAAGGCCCAGAAAGGCCTACTCTCAGCTCTATCTCAGTAAGTAAATACATACATACATTGAAGAGCTGTTGATTCCCTTGCCCTGGGAAAAATACTTTGTACATTCATCTTAATGATTTTCTACACCTGTATAAGGTCATGCTATAGTCACAGAATAATCCAGCACAGAAACAGGACCCTTGACTCAAGCAGTTAAGAACAAAAGAAATATGAGCAGGAGTAGGCCATCTGGCCCATCGAGCCTGCCCTGCTATTCAATAAGATCATGGCTGATCTGTCCGTAAACTCAGCTCCGTCTACCTGCCTTTTCCCCATAACCCTTAACTCCCTTACTATGTAAATATCTATCTAACTGTATCTTAAATATATTTAGTGAAGAAGTCTCAACTGCTTCTCTGGGCAGAGAATTTTTCCCCTATCTCTATTACTGGGCTTCGGTCCTCTCTTCCCCCCCATTCCTGATGAAGGGTCTCGGCCCGAAACATTGGCTACTCTTTTCTCACGGATACTGCCTGACCTGCTGAGTTCTTCCAGTGTTGTGTTCGTATTCTTTGATCCACAGCATTTGCAGTTGTATTTTTGTGTTTTTATGCATCCAGGTAGGATGTCTGGCTTCTTGGATTGAATGAAAATGTGAGAAAGCAGGGTGAGAGAGTTTTGAGAGCTCCCACAATCCATTCCATGGTAGAATGGCAACCCACACAAACTTCACACTGGATGTCAACCAAAAGTTTAAGACCAGTCCTCTGATCTCTCACAGCTAGGACTGCCTGCAGAGGGGGTTTGAATCCTGAGTCGGAGGAGGAACAGCTACGACTAGAACTAAGCCACAATGCCAAAATGGAACTGCTGATGACTACAGAAACACAGCAGAGCCTGAAGATGACTTCATTGTTCCCAGCCTTTGATGTAAGGAAGTGGTGACTGGTACCCTGAGGGACTTGGCGGGAAGAACTTACTGCACAGACCCAGACAATGAAAGCTGCCTGTGAACTCCTGGGAGCTGAGGACACATTTGGGTGCTTGTAGATTTCTTTTCCATTTGTGAGGAAATAGGTAAAATAATTTATTGTTGACACTTACAGGGGAGGCACAGTGGAGCAGCGGTTAAAGTAATGCTTTACAACGCCAGCGGTCTGGGTTCAATTCCCATCACTGTCTGTAAGGAGTTTGTACGTTCCCCCTGAGACTGTAGAGTTTCCTCTGGGTGCTCCAGTATCTCCCCACCTTCCAAAAGATGTACAGTTTAAGGTTAGTAAGTTGTGGGCACACTACGTTGGCAATGGAAACTTGCAGGCTGCCCCAAGCACATTCTCAGATTGTGTTAGTCGCTGACGCAAATGACACATTTCACTGTAGGATTTGATGTTTCGATGTACATGTGACAAATTAAGATAATCCTTCATTCTCCTGTGTACAGTGGTAAGCTTTGCTTTGCATGCCTTCCATATAGATAATTTCATCACTTCAGTACATTGTGATAGCACAAGGAAAAATGATAATCAAACAGAATGCAGAATGAAGTGTTACAGTTAAAGAGAAAGTGCAGTGCAGGTAGACAATTAAGTACAAGGCTATAATGAGGTAGATTATGAAGTCAAGATTCTATCTTATTGTAAAGGGGACTGTTCAGTAGTCTTATAACAACAGGATAGAAGCTGTCCTTGAGCCTGGGGGTACATGCTTTTTGGGCTTTTGTATCTTCTGCCCAGTGGTGAGGAGAAGTGAGAATATCCATGGTGGACATCAGTACTCAGTGTGATGGAGCCAGAGATGTTACTGCCAACCTGGACTGACGAGAAGTCCAAGATCCAGTTACAAAGAGAGGGGTTGAGACCCGACAAGGACAGTTTACCCACCAGCTTCAGAGGGATAATCGTGTTATACACTGAAATGAAGTCGATAAAGACTTCCGGCATATGAGGCACCACATTCCAGAAGCGACAGGACAGAATGGAGTGCAAAGTCTATGGCATTATCAGTGGACCGATTTGAGCAATGAGCAATCTGGAAAGGGTCCAATGTACCATGAAGATAGGATTTAATGTGATCTATAACCAGCCACTCAGAGCACTACATTATTGTTGAGATCAGTGCCACTGGATGGTAGTCGTTGAGGCAGATTACTGTCACCCTCTTGGGCACTAGGATGATGGTGGCTGCCTCGAATCCTGCAGGAACTGTGGACTATTCCAGACGAGTCCTGAAGATGTCTGCTAGAACTTCTGTTAACTGCGTTTCACAGTCCCTCAGCTTCCGACCGCTAGGACCCTTCCTCACATCAGCTGCATCCAGACAGAGGTGTCTGCTCCTCAGGGGAAGGGGAGTGGGGTCCTTCCCTGCCAGCACATCGCCCTGTGCATAAATGGCATTCAGCCTTTCTGGAAGAGAGGCATCACTGTCACTGACCACAGGGTGGACTTGTAGACTGTTACGGTCTGAATGCCCCACCATATGCACATCATGTCTCTAATGTCATAGAATTAACAGTATATTCTTTGTGAATAATCCTGTTTTGTCTTCCTGATGGCATGGGAAAACGCAGCTCTTCCTGACCTTAGAGAGTCATCTTATCCCCTAAACCAAAGGCAGGAGCCTGATCTCTCATCCGTGCCAGTAACTCTGCTGTCAACCATGGCTTCTGATTTGCCCTCACATAGATGTGTTTCTGGATCAATAATTATTTATTCCTGATAGAAGAGGCCATGACTGCTGTCATTGAAAGGTAGGGAAGGCAAAAGTATTTTTGAAATTGAATTGTGAAACCTCCTTAGAAAATAAATGAAACAATGATATTATTTGGTTCCTCAATAGTGAGGAATAAGTAACTTAAAGAGCTAAAAGATACGATGATGCTTCATAGACAATGAAGTCCCCACTTACACTACCTTTTATGTTCTCACTACTCTCAGTATACTTGTCAGTGTTGTTCATGTCTGTCTGTCAGACAATAGACCACGTTTTGGGCCGAGACCCTTCATCAATCCTCCAAAGGATCTATGCTTATTTCTCTCCTTAGATACTGCATGCCCTGCTGAATTCCTCCAGCATTTTGTGTGTTGCAATAGACCATGGCTGACCTTCTGTTACGTATGTGTGGAGCAAGATCGATAACAGAGTAGTATGATTAAGCGCTTTTACTCAATCATGTTAGCCACGGTACACGCAGTAAGTTCCTCCCCCACGTAGGAAGCCCAAACAATTCATCAAGCATTCAGTCAGCCACATGAGTATTTACCACATTCTCGCAATTGATCAGATATGGCTGACCTCAGCACCGCTTCCCTTCACTAACCTTCAACTCCCTTAATTCTGCCCGAATTCAGCCCACAGCATTATCAGTTCCTTTCTCCCCACAGACGCTAGGTTTCTCCAACAGATTGCTTAATGCTCTGGATTATGAATAATAAGCAGCCAAGCGATAGATCATTGGCAGACATTTCACCTCAGTACCATGTTTATCCACATTGTACTCTCTAAACTCCATACCACTTTCAGTAATAAATCTATTTATAGCAACAATAATATGTGATCTCTGCAGAAGAGGGAGCTATTTTTAGAATCAATTAGCCAAATATTTAGATCTTACCTTCGAAAGCTGGTATTGCTTCAATGCAAATAGTTGCCTCGATGATGGTGTTCTCAGAAAAGTTGTCTCCTGAAATCTTTACTAGCTTCCTGTCTTACTCTGAGAGAGATGGGAACAGAAAATAAACAAGCTTTACCTCCATAAACATCTGATATAAAGATCCGTTTGTAGGCCCTTGTACTTGCTTTATGTACCACAGGGATGAAGTCCAAAAATTTGCAGTTTTGTGTGTCCTTTGCTTTGAATATTTTAATATCTGTTACCGCACAGTCTTGAAACTTTACTGTTGGAAAGAGTGACTTTGCAAAACTCTCAGATCTAGAGAAACCACCAGTATAGCGTTCCTGAAAAATGCATGCATAGAATTTTTCCATTTTAGGCGCGGAGACAAATTGAGGCCTCAGAAATTAGACACACATACTTTTAAAACAAAAGTGGATTGGAGGGGGAAACCATTAATAATGCGGTTAAGTGATTGTGTAGATGCTAATTTCAATAAATAACAATAAGAAGGATAGCAAGGGCATGGGGAATATGTTCTTGCCGCTGACAATTTCACTGCTACCTTGGAATCACAGAGCACTACAGCACAGAAACCAGCCCTTTGGCCTATCTAGTCTGTGCTAACCTGTTTTTCTGCCTAGTCCCATCTACTTCCACCCAGACCAAGCCCTCCAAACCTTCCCACTCATGAACCTATACAGACTTCTCTTAAATATTGCAATTGAATCCACGTCCAGCACTTCCACTGGCAGCTCGCTCCATACTCTCACCACCCTCTGAGTGAAGGAGATCCCCCTCAGTTCCCCTTCAACATTTCACGTTTCATCCTAAAAGAATGACCTCTTGCTCTCTTCTCACCCAACCTCAGGGGGAAAAGCTTGCATGTATTTACCCTATCTATACCCCTCAAAATTTTGTATATATCTGTAAGATCTCTCCTCATTCTCCTAAACTCCAGGGAATAAAGTCCTAACCTATTCAACCTTCCAATGTAATTCTGTTCTTCAAGACCCAGCCACACCCTTGTAAATTTTCTCTGCCGTCCTTTCAAGCTCATTGATATCTTTCCTGTGGATAGGTGACTGAACAGTACACAATATTCCAAATACAGCGTGAACAACACCTTATACAACTCCAACATAACATCCCAATTCCTGTACTCGGCACTCTGATTTATGAAGGCCAATGTGTCAAAACCTCTTTTTATGACCTTCTCATTCAAGAAACAAACAGCGGGAGGAACTCAGTCAATCAACAGCATTAGTAGAAGGAAATGGAGAGTTGACATTTTGAGCTGAAACATCAACTATCTACTTCCCTCCACCGATGCTGCTTGGCCTATTGAGTTCCTCCAGCTCTTTGGTTTTCTTTACTCCAGATTCCAGCATCTGCAGTCTTGAGTGAGAAGGTAGATAGGGTCATAAAGAAGGCTCTTTTCACATTGGCTTTCATAAATCAGAGCATTGAGTCCAGGAATTAGAATGTTATGTTGAAGTTGTAAAATACATTGGTGAGGTTGAATTTGGAGTATTGTGTCCAGTTCTAGTTGGCTACCTACAGGAAAGATAGCAATAATCTTGAAAGAACGAGGAGAAAATTTAACAAAGTGGATGACCTGGGGTAAAGGGAAATGTTGAATTGGTTAGGACTTCTTTCTCTGGAGTCCACTGTCTGATGTGCTGATGCATGGATTCTAGCCCTACATCCCTCCCACCACCACCACCAACAGAGTCAACAATTCCTTTCCTCCCAAAACAGCATTGACTCCATCATCATCCCCAAAGGAGCTGTTTCTGTGCCGATCACGACCAGCCACACATCAAATGAAGAACATGAATATTGCAGCCTCGTTTAGTGAGATGTCAGTTTGAACTGAATCATTCAAACAGGGTGCTCAGTGTATGTCCACGCCTTCATCATCCCCACTTACATAGAAACTTTTAAAAAACGATATTTAGAGATACAGCACAGTAACAGGCCATTCCAGCCCATGTCTGCACCACCCAAATACACCTATGTGACCAAATAACCTACTGACCTGTACGTCTTTGGAATGCGGGAGGAAACTGTGGCACCTGGAGGAAACCTACATAATCACAGGGAGAGCATACAAAGTTTAAAGTTCAAAGTAAATTTATTATCAAAGTCCAGATATATCACCATATACCACTCTGAGATTCTTCTCCTAACGGGCATTCACAGTAAATATAAAGAAACACAATAGAATCAATGAAAAACCGCGCACAAGATAGACAAACAGCCAATTGCAAAAGGTAATAAACTGTGCAATACAAGAAGAATAAAACCAAATAAATAAATAAATAAATAAATAGATAGATAGATAGATAGATAGATAGATAAATAAGGGTGAAACCAGGAAACACAAACCAATCCTCAGAGTGGGAACAGAAGTGGAGAGAGTGAGCATTTTCAAGTTCCTGGATGTCAATTTCTCTGAGAGCCTGTCCTGGTCGTAATATATCAATGTAGATATAAAGAAGGCAAGACAGCAGCTATATTTCATTAAAAGCTTGAGGAGATTTGGTTTATTACCTAAAACACTCAAAAACCTCTACAGCAAAACTGTAGAGATGATAGGATGCAAAACTGGGCTGAGAAGTGGCAGATGGAATTCAACCCAGATAAGTGTGAAGTGGTTCATTTTGGTAGGTCAAACATGATGACAGAATATAGTATTAATGGTAAGACTCTTGGCAATGTGGAGGATCAGAGGGATCTCGGGGTCCGAGTCCATAGGATGCTCAAAGCAGCTGCGCAGGTTGACTCTGTGGTTAAGAAGGCATTTGGTGTATTGGCCTTCATCAATCGTGGAATTGAATTGAGGAGCCGAGAGGTAATGTTGCAGCTATATAGGACCCTGGTCAGACCCCACTTGGAGTACTGTGCTCAATTCTAGTTGCCTTACTACAGGAAGGATGTGGAAGCCATAGAAAGGGTGCAGAGGAGAATTACAAGGATGTTGCCTGGATTGGGGAGCATGCCTTATGAGAATAGGTTGAGTGAACTCGGCCTTTTCTCCGTGGAGCGAAGGAGGATGAGAGGTGACCCGATAGAGGTGTATAAGATGATGAGAGGCATTGATTGTGTAAATAGTCAGAGGCTTTTTCCCAGGGCTGAAATGGTTGCCACAAGTGGACACAGGTTTAAGGTGCTGGGGTGTAGGTACAAAGGAGACGTCAGGGGTAAGTTTTTTACTCAGAGAGTGGTGAGTGCCTGGAATGGGCTGCCAGCAACAGTGGTGGAGGCGGATATGATAGGGTCTTTTAAGAGGCTTTTAGATAGATACATGGAGCTTAGTAAAATAGAGGGCTATAGGTAAGCTTAGTCATTTCTAAGGTAGGGACATGTTAGGCACAACTTTGAGGGCCAAAGGGCCTGTATTGTGCTGTAGGTTTTCTATGTTTCTATGTTTTAGATATACCTTGAAGAGCATTCTGACTGGCTGCATCACTATCTAGTATGGCTGGGGTGGGGGATCTACAGCACAGGATCAAAGTAATGCAGAAAGTTGTGAAGTTACTCAGCTCCATCATGGGTACGAGCCTCCATAGTATCCAAGACATCTTCAAGGAGTGTGCCTTGGGAAGGCAGCAACCATCACTAAGTACCCCATCACCCAGAACATGCCCTCTTCACGCTGTTACCATCAGGAAGGAGGTCCAGAAGCCTGAAGGCAAACACATCCCCGATTCAAGAACAGATTCTTCCCCTCTGCCATCCGATTTCTAAATGGACACTGAACCCATGAACACTACCTCACTACTTTTTTATTTATTTCTGTTTTTTGCACTACCTATTTGAATTTAATTATTTAATACACAGATCTATAATTTTTTCTATACTTAACATGTATTGCATTGTACTGCTAATGCAAAGTTAAAAAATTTCACAACATATGATGATATTAAAACTGATTCTGATTCTTAAGAGCCCTTGAAAGTGAGTCCATAGGTTGTGGGAACAGTACAGTGATGGGGTGAGTGAAGATGAGTGAAGATATTCCCTCTGGTTCAAGAGACTGTTGGGTGAGGGGTGATGACTGTTCCTCACAGTTCTCCTCAAACTTCTCTCAGACAGCAGTTCCATGCCATCAACTCTCCATTTAAACAGAACTTCTTTCCAGAGATATATTTAAAGGGTGACTGTCGAGACTGAGAATAGCCCACGACAGTGAGTAAGAACTGAATTCCCCACATCAGTCGTGTGCACTAATCACAACAGTCCTTGGGTTACTGCGCTTTAGTCTCATCATCCTGTGTCCACACAACATGCGATGCGTTCTGCTTAGCTTGGGACAATTTCCAGCTGACATGCCCACAACCTTCCGACGTTCTGGAGAATGCTAAATAATGTTGAAACCACATAAAGAAGAAATCCAAGTTCTCACAAGAGCCTCAACCCCTCTTCTGTTACCACATGTTATTTTTGGTCCTCGCAAAACAATAACCTCCAAGAGGACCGTAACTTTGTCATGGTTAGGAAGCTTGCGTGCTTCAATAAACTTAGAGAACTATGCTAACTGGAGTCAGGGCTTTATGCGTTGGCTCTTAGGAGAGTCACCCATGCCAAACAGGTCAAAGGGTAGAGGTCAGACTAAGTGTGGTCCACCAGTCCTCCAGGTTCAGGGGTTTATTTCAAGGCTGCCAACCCTGACGGGTCAAACAAAACCGTTACAGAAACAGCAATGAAGAATCCTTCTACACTTGGGACTTGCATGACTGACAGTATGAAAATCAAGATGAAGCTACTGACAAGATGAAGGAGGCCCTGAACACTGCCAGAGATGGAGAACCTTCATTGCTGTCCTAAACGCCAGGGGTGGAATGGGCAGTAAGTAAGAAAAACAATAAGCTGCAATACTATCCACATGTATTAACAAAAATAAGATATAGGAGCAGAATTAGGCCATTTGGCCCATTGAGGCTGTTCCACCATTGCATCATGGCTGATCCAATTTCCCTCTCAGCCCCAATCTCCTGCCTTCATGCCCTGACCAATCAAGAATCTATCAGCCTCTGCCTTAAATATGCAGAAAGACTTGGCCTCCACAGCCCCCTGTGGAAAAGAATTCCACAGACTCACCACTCTCAAGCTAAAGAAATTCCTCCTCATCTCCATTCTAAAAGGATGCTCTTCTATTCTGATGGAAAATGTTTGCATAGAATTTTTCCATTATAGGCACAGAGACAAATTGAGGCCTCAGGAATTAGACACACGTTCTTTTAAAAAGGTGGTCGTGGAAGGGTAAATCCATTAATAACTCAGTTAAATGATTGTGTAGAAACTAATTTCAATAAATAACAAAACAGAGTACAAAAGCAGAGATGTTTAGATCAGAGTTAAAATGCTGTGCCCATTTCTGGCCACCATGTTATAAGAAGGATAGAATATGTTCTTGCCGCTGACAACTTCACCGCTACCTTGGAATCACAGAACACTACAGCACAGAAACGAGCCCTTTGGCCTATCTAGTCTGTGCTGACCTGTTTTTCTGCCTAGTCCCATCTACTTCCACCCAGACCAAGCCCTCCAAACCTTCCCACTCTTGAACCTATACAGACTTCTCTTAAATATTGCAATTGAATCCACGTCCATCACTTCCACTGGCAGCTCGCTCCATACTCTCACCACCCTCTGAGTGAAGGAGATCCCCCTCAGTTCCCCTTCAACATTTCATGTTTCATCCTAAAAGTATGATCTCTTGCTCTCTTCTCACCCAACCTCAGGGGGAAAAGCTTGTATGTATTTACCCTATCTATACCCCTCAAAATTTTATATATATCTGTAAGATCTCTCCTCATTCTCCTAAACTCCAGGGAATAAAGTCCTAACCTATTCAACCTTCCAATGTAATTCTGATCTTCAAGACCTAGCCACACCCTTGTAAATTTTCTCTGCCATCCTTTCAAGCTCATTGATATCTTTCCTGTGGATAGGTGACCGAACGGCACACAATATTCCAAATACAGCCTCAACAACACCTTATACAACTCCAACATAGCATCCTAATTCCTGTACTCAGCACTCTAATTTAAGAAGGCCAATGTGTCAAAAGTTTTATTTATGAACTTCTCACTCAAGAAACAAAGATTGGGAGGGACTCAGACAATCAACAACAGCAGTAGAGGGAAATGGAGAGTCATCTATCTACTTCCCTCTACAGATGCTGCTTGGCCTGCTGAGCTCCTCCAGTTCTTTGGTTTTCTTCGCTGCAGATTCCAGCATCTTCAGTCTTCTGTGTCTCTACTTCATCCTCACTAACTGCAAGGAGACTTTCTGCCCTTTAGTGGCGTCAACCAAAGCAGTATCAGAGACCTTCTAATCTGAGGGTACGTTCTCTGATCATAAACTCTCCCACCGCAGGAAACATCCTCTCCATCTACACTCCATCAAGCCTTTCAGCATTTGATAAGTTTCAAAGAGGTCACCCCTCATTCTTCTGAATTCTAATGAATACAGTCCTAGAGCCATCAAAAACATATTTCTTAATTACCGGCTACAAGTGCTTGAAGCAATTCCACCAAAGACCTCATTAGACCTTTATCCCACAGGAATTTAATTCAGCCTCTTTTACTTGAGTGAGCCTTCCAAGGCGCATGGCCCAGCCATACAAGACAGCTGTTTAAAAGACATTTGGACAGGATCAGGAAGAGGAAAGCTATGAAGGGATTTCAGTCAAATGCAGGCAAATGTGACTAGCTCAAGAAGGTACCTTGATCATCATTGATAAATTGGAGTGAAGGGCTTATTCCCATATGATCCTGTGATCCGAGAATATATGCCCAACCCAAACTCAGAATGTCAAAGGACAAGATCTATTTCTGTTCATCAAACCATTTATTTTTGAGGCATATGCTTATTTATTTATTAATTTATCAGATGTGGGGAGAAGTCAGCCTGAAATATATCAACCATTTATTCCTCTCTATAGATGCTGCCTGACCTGCCGAGTCCCTCCAGCATTTTGCATGTGTTGCTCTGTATTCCCAGAATCTGCAGAAACTCTTGTGTTTGGGATGTGGAAAATGTTTGGAATGATATTGTTCCTGCCCATTGGATTGGTCCAAGCTGGGCCAGGAGTGACAAGCAAGCTACCAGAGTGAGGATGGCAGATTTCCCGTTTTCCTGTGTACTGGGTGAGGATTTTCAGGAAGAATTGGTAATCCATGAAAAGATTCGGTATCTCATGTACAGAGGAGAGAATTCTGACTGATTGCATCATAGCCTGGCATGGATCTTCTGATACACAGGAAACAGAGGATGCAGAAGGTTGTAGACCTAGACAGCTTCATCAGTGGCACAAGCCTCTCCACCATCGAGCACTCCTTCAAGAGGCGATGCCTTAAGAAGGTGGTATTCATAGACCATAGAACATAGATAGATAGATAGATAGATAGATACTTTATTCATCCCCATGGGGAAATTCAACTTTTTTTCCAATGTCCCATACACTTGTTGTGGCAAAACTAATTACATACAATACTTAACTCAGTAAAAAATATGATATGCATCTAAATCACTATCTCAAAAAGCATTAATAATAGCTTTTAAAAAGTTCTTAAGTCCTGGCGGTTGAATTGTAAAGCCTAATGGCATTGGGGAGTATTGACCTCTTCATCCTGTCTGAGGAGCATTGCATCGATAGTAACCTGTCGCTGAAACTGCTTCTCTGTCTCTGGATGGTGCTATGTAGAGGATGTTCAGAGTTTTCCATAATTGACCGTAGCCTACTCAGCGCCCTTCGCTCAGCTACCGATGTTAAACTCTCCAGTACTTTGCCCACGACAGAGCCCGCCTTCCTTACCAGCTTATTAAGACATGAGGCGTCCCTCTTCTTAATGCTTCCTCCCCAACACGCCACCACATAGCACATAGCACAGGAACTGGCCTTTCAGAACACAACGTTGTGCCCAACCAATTAAGTTAGTCATCAAATGGCCAACTAAACTCTGCCTACACAATGTCCATATCCTTCCGTATTCCTCACATTCATGTGCCTATCTAAACATTTCTGAAAAGCCCCTACCACCACAACAGGCAGTGTATTCCAGGCACCCACCACTCTGTGCCTCTCACATTTCCTTTGAGATTACCACCTCTCAACTTAAATGCATGACCTCTGGTATTAGACATTTATTATTGTATTAAACTGTATTAAACATACACTGTCTACTCTATTTATGCCCCTCGTAATCTTGTAAACCTCTATCAGAGCTCCCCTCAGCTTCTGCCACTCTAGAGAAAACAACCCAAGTTTGGGCAACCTCTCATTACAGCACATGTCCTTTTATCCAGACAGCATCTTCTGCACCCTCTGCAAAGCCTCAATATTGTTCCTATAATGGGGTGACCAGAACTGTATGCAATATCCCAGATGTGGCCTAACTAGAGTTCTATAAAGCTGCAACATAACTTTCTGACATTTGAACTCAATGCCTCAACTAATAAAGGCTAGCATGTCATATGCTTTCTTAAGCACCCTATCTACCTGTTTAGACACTTTCAGAGAGCTATGAACTTGGAACTCAAGATCATTAGGGACCCTTACCATCTGGGGCAAGCACATTTTACATTTGGGAGGAGGTACAGGAGACTGAAGACACGCACTCCATGATTTCAGGAACAGCTTCTTCCCCAGCACCATCAGATTTCTGAACGGTCCATGAACTCTTGAACTCATTATTCCTTTTTGTTGCACTATTTACCATTTACTTTGTAATTGATAGTAATTTTATAACTTTACACTATGTACTGCCACACAGGGCACAGTTGCATGGTGGTTAGCACAATGCTTTACAGTGCCAGTGACCCGGGTTCAATTCCCACCCCACCTGTAAGGAGTCTGTACGTTCTCCCCGTGACAACATGGGTTTCCTCCAAGTGCTCTGGTTTCCTCCCACATTCCAAAGGCACACTGGTTAGTAGGTTAAATGGTCATTGTAAATTGTCCAGTGATTACACTGGGACTGAATCAAGGGATTGCTGGGTGGTGCATCTTGAAGAGCCAGAGGGCCTACTCCATACAGTATGTAAATAAAACAACAAATTTCACATTATATAAGTCAGTGATAATAAAACTCATTCCGATTACCTATGCCAAATTCATTTTAATGAATTAAATTTAAACCCTCTGCCTGCAATGGTGGCATTTGAAATGAATTTCAATATCCAGCCTCAGTCACCTGTAGCTCAATCACTACTGTGCCCAAATGTTAAAATACCACTGTGTCCATATTCAAGTGACAGAAGCATATTCATCTTCTATGCTGCTAAGACAATGTGGTTTCCTCATGTCAGGTAGTCCACAGACTACTGAAATGCCCAGAAAAGTGATGTCTAGACTGTTTTTTCCCCAGATCTCTCGATGTTGTGAACCACACTTGGAGTATTCTGTTCATTTCTGGTCATCTCATTATAGGAAGGATGTGGAAGCTTTAGAGAGGGTGCAGAGGGGATTTACCAAGATGCTACCTGGCTCATATGAGGAAAGGTTGAGTGAGCTAGGGCTTTTGTCTTTGGAGCGAAGACGGATGAGGGGAGACTTGATAGAGATGTACAAGATGATAAGGTGCATAGATGGAGTGGACAGCCGAAGATTTTCTTTCTCCCAGGATCATCATCATTATGTGCTGTGTTATATGACGTGGGCAATTAAGGTCATGACCATGATTGTTCTTGGTAAATTTTTCTACAGAATTTTTCCCAGGATACTAATGCAGAGAGTGGTATGTGCATGGAACACACTGTCAGGGGTGGTTGTAAGGACAGATACATTTGGAACATTTAAGAAGCTCTGAGGTAGGAAGATGGTGAAAGAAAAAATGGAGGGCTACATGGAAGGGAAAGGTTATATTGATCTTGGAGTAGGTTCAAAGGGCAGCACAACATCGTAGGCGGAGGGGCCTGTACTGTGGTGTACTGTTCTATGTTCAGTTTTTTTCTTTTTGATCACAAATTGGTGGATTACATGGTAGTAAATTTTAAACTGCAGTGTCTTTTGAGTAATAGAGTCATAAACACAGAGAACGGAAAACAGAAAACAGACCTGTGTCCAACTTGTCCATGTCTACCAAGTTGCCTAACTGAGCTAGCCTCCTGTGCCTGAATTTGGCTGATTATCTCTCTGAACTTTTCCTATCCGATTACTTGGTCAGTCCAAGTGTCTTTTACACAATGTAATTGTACCCGTCTCTACTGCCTCCACTGGCAGCTCTTTTCATGTAGTCAATACCCTCACTTTATATTAAATTCCATTTTTATTTCCAATGAATACAAAGTGAAAACAACCCTTCGAAGATATTCTATTATCGTCCTATGACCATCAAGACAGAGGCAAAATGCATTCTGTTATTAGAAGATGCAGGCAGCACACTTAGCTTAAAAACTATAAGTCATAATTATTCCTTCAACAGCAGAATGATGCAAAAAGCTAACAGATTTGAGGATTTAGCTTCTCCGTGCATTATCAGGTGTCCAGGGAGAGGTGGTGGGGGTTGTCATATCCATTCCAGAGCTGCTCACACTCCTTTGGTCCCCCCTCCCGAGACAATCAGCTCTCAAATGTGGCTCCAAGAAGCTGTTTTCATGCAAAAGCGGCCACACCCCGCCACGCCGCTTCGACAGGCGGGCTAAACCAGGTGAGGGTAGCCGGCGACCTCATACCCTGGTGAGGGTAGCCGGCGACCTCATACCCTGGTGAGGGTAGCCGGCGACCGCCTTTCCTAGCATGCAAAGTCAGCTCCGGTGGACTGGGCAGATGAGATCAACAGAGAGATCCATTGGCCAGGAAGATGGTTCTGCAACGCTCCATGAAGAGCGAAGGGCAGGACAAGGCTCAGAGAACGTCACGGTCATCCACTGCAAACAAAGAAGACCCCAGTTTGTGACGCTTGTTGGTACCACTGGACCAGACTTCCGAGGTCACGAGAGTCGAACTGTCCCAGTACAAATGCTTTTCCACTTTAGAAACTCTCCCACACAGGTCCCCTGTCATCTTTCGACACAATGAGCAACCACCATGACCAATGAGCATTATCAGAAGCATGCCAAGTGGTTGACAAGACTACATGTTGGTGGAATGTCACGTTTATGGGGAAGAAAACTGAGTAGTAAAAGTGAACAAAGAGCATCCTATCCAGGTGTATCACAGCTTGTTGCAACATCAATACAAGCAGTGAAATGCACCAGTTGCTTAAATGACCAACACAATCTGAGATGTGCAGTGGGATGCCTGCAAGTGTCACCACACTTCCAGCTCCAACATTGTATGCCCACAACTTACTAATCCTAACCTGTACGTGAGAGGGTCATTGACGGGCACCGCACTATGTAGCCATTGGAGGGATAAAGACCACGTGCAGACAGAAAGGATTAGTTCATTTTGGTGTCATTAGCTTAGTTCAGCACAACCTTGTGGGCCGAAGGGCTGTCTCAGTTTGGTGTTCACTGCATCACTTTGTAGGTTCTGAAGCCAAAGTAGAAATCACAGAGCAACACAAAACACTGGAGGAACTCAACAAGTTAGGCAGTGTCAATGGAGGGAAATGGACAGTCAATATTTCAGGCCAAGTCCCCTTATCTGGGCCTGCCCCTTCAATGGGACAGGCATTGCTTGAAGGAACAGGTGGGTTGGCTGGGGTGAGTAATGATGAAGGTCTCGTTCCAAAAGAACTGTTTATTATCCTCTATAGTTGTTGCCTGATCTGCTGAGTTCCTCCAGCATTTTCAGGTGGCGATGGGCAATGCCATGACCCAGTTTAGACTGGGTAACTAGGAGGAAGCTAATGCTTCAAGGACCTAGACACACAGAATTAATATTTAGGGCAAGTGATACAAAGAAGTGAAGACCGGTTTTACTCAGTGGGCACCATGAGCTGAAAGTTATTGTGTGTGGACCTGATGGACACAGTCATCTCAAATTTTAAAGTTCAAAGTAAATTTATTATCGAAGTACATACAGTATACGTCAACATATACATGAGAGGTATGGATAGGGTAAATGCAAGCAGGCTTTTTCACTGGGGTTGGGTGGGACTACAACCAGAGATCATGGGTTAAGTGTGAAAGGTGAAAAAGTTAAGGAGAACATAAGGGGAAACTCCTTCACTCAGAGAGTGGTTAGAATGTGGAATGAGCTGCCAGCGTAAGTGATACATGTGAGATCAATTTCAATGTTTAAGAGAAGTTTGGTTAGGTACCGAAAAGGCAGGGATATGGAGGGTTATGGTCCCAGTGTAGGTCAATGGGAGTGGGCAGTTTAAATGGTTTTAGCATGGATGAGATGGGTTGAATGGCCAATTTCTGTGCTGTGCTTCTCTATGACTCTGACGCTATACAACCCTGAGATTTGTTTTCTTGCATGCATACACAGTAAATACAAAAAGCACAAAACAATCAATGAGACCGTACCCAACAGGATGGACAAACAGCCAATGTGCAAAAGACAATAAACTATGCAAACACGAAAGAGAAAAAAAAAAAATTTATTAATAAATAAATAGATAGATAGATAAATAGATAAGCAAGCAAGCAATAAATATTGAGAACATGAGATGAAAGTGACTCTATAGGTTCTGGGAACAGTTCAGTTTTGGGGTACGTGAAGTTGAGTGAAGATATCCCCTCTGGTTCAAGAGCCAGATGGTTGAGGGGTAATAATGTTCCTGAACCTGGTGGTGTGGGTCCCCTGAGATTTCTGTCCTTTCTTCTTGATGTAAGCAACAAGAAGAGACCATGGCCTGGATGGTGGGGGCCCTTGCTAATGGATGCTGCTTTTCTGCGATAGCGTCCCGTGTAGATCTGCTCAGTGGTGAGGAGAACTATACCCGTGATGGACAGGGCTGTATCCGTTACATTTTGTTGAATTTTCCATTCAAGAGCATTGATTGGTATGTCCATATCACACCACGATGCAATATACTCTCCACCGCACATCTGTAGAAGTTTGCCAATGATTTAGATGTCATACTAAATTTTCACTGTTACATACCCCGTGGGTATCTTGTGACTGTCTTATGACCATGATGTAATTGAATATCTGGTGAGCATGATGTAATGGTCTTGTGATGGTGGAGTGATGTAATTTCCCACCAGTGTGAGGTCACATGATGTAATTTTCCAGCCAGTGTGAGGTAAGAGCAGCTTGTAAGAGCAGAAAGGGTTGTGGGCAGTGTTATTCAACAAGGAAAAGGTCAATTCATTTAAGCCGTTTTTATTTCCCTCATCGTGAGTCTTTCGGGCAAGGCATATTTCGACTGGGATCAGCAGTAACATCATGTCGTCGAGGAATTCGTTACTTCAGGAAAGTCTCTCCTAATTGTCTGTATAAATCATTTGGACTTCCTCATTTACCACTTTAAGAACTGTGTTGGCATTTATCGCTTTAAGAACTGTGTTCAAGTTGCCGTATAGCAGTTAACTTCCGGTTAAGTTAGTTGTTTGTTTACATTTCATTTTGTTGAGCAGAGTTAAATAAATGTTTATTTGTTTATAAATAAACCTGTCTCAATTCTATATTAATTGTTGCCAGAGACTTACCGTAACATCGTGAACTTTTACCGAGCTTTCTTTATAATTCCACTTATGTGCTAGGTCCAGAAAAGATCTCTGGAATGATTTCTCTCAAAGTGGAATTAGATAAACACTTGAGCGAAAGTAATTTACAAAGCTGGAGAGAAAGAGCTGAGAATGAGTCTAATGGAGCTGTTCTCTTAGCATCTGGGATTGACTTAATGGGCTGAGTGGCCTACACTTTATGATACTTCACCCAATGATCTCCCCTTCACTGTATCCACACATGAGGCATGAATCTCAGAGTTACATTTGGTATCATATATGTAATTTGATAATAAAAGTTACTTTAAACTTTGAACTTTGAACCTCAGTTAAAAACAACTGTTGAAATGCAATCCAGTGGAAATTAATAAATGTATAGGAATTGGTATTGCTCATATAACACCAACACCCAAAAGTTAACATCATCCTCAAAGCATTTTCATTTGTTTATCAGATAGTCATACATTAAACACTGAACAGTTCCCAATCACGCTGAGCTAAACCTTTAAGATCCCTTGTTGGAACATGTACACTATCTAAAGCTCAGCAGTGAAGCATTCCTTGGGAAGGACAATAGTGGCAAAGTGCCAGAGTTCTCTTCTCAAATATCAATTTATTTGTGAAATAAGGATGAGAAAGAGAGTGGCCCCGTTACAGCTCAGTAGTTTTCATAATATGAATAGTTGTGTCAAATAAAACTATTTGCCTCAACTTCTCATTTCTTTTTTTTTCTTGGAAGTGTTTGCCTAGAGGAAAATGGATTCCAGATGGTTAGGAATGTTTTCTTGGAGCCTTTCTTCAATGAATTTATAGACCTAGGAACAAAATTTCTCCAAAATAGTGACAGAACCCAATTATGCCTGCTGATACATTCTTTGCAGAAGAAATCTTTAATGGCAAATGACAATCTTCAGAGTATCGGAGAAAAAACAACAATGCACATTATATAAACTTATTTATCTATTTACTTATCAAACTATCTATCTATTTATTTAGACATAGTGTGGAACAGGCCCTTCCAACCCCTCGAGCCATGCCACCTAGGAACCCCCCCGCCCCCCCCCCCCCCCCCCGATTTAAACCCTGCCTAATCACGGGACAATTTACAATGACAACTTAACCTGCCAACCAGCACATTCTTGAAGCACCCAAAGGAAATCCATGCAGTCACTGGAAGAACGTACAAACTCATCACGGGCAGTGGTGGAATCTGCCTCATTGTTAATCAGGATAATATTGCATTTCACAGAGTCGTAAGATGATACAGCTCTGTAACAGGCCATTCAGCCAAAATGGTTCATGCTGACCACAGCATACTTCCTGCTAGTCCCAGTTGCATTCAACACATAATCCTCCAAACCCTTTTCTCCCAGGTACCTATCCAATTGCCTCTAAATGTTGCAATTATACCCACCTCGTCTGGCAGCTCATTCCAGTTACTCACTGGCCTCTGTGTAATGAAAGTTATTTCCTGGATCTTTTTTAAATCTTTCCCCTCACAACCTTTAACTGTGCCCCCTAGTTTTGGACTCTGCAAAGTTGGGGGGAAGACAGTGACCATCCACTGATCAGTCCCCTTCATGATCGGTATGGAAATGTACAATCAGCTGTTTATTGTGAAATTTGGTGAGAATTTACCATTTAAATCCAGTCAAAACAAGTCTCAAACTGCATTTCAAATTTCTCACCAATGCAGGACTGTACAAAAGTCTTAGGTACATATCCATAGAAAGGGTGCATAATGCTTTTGCACTGTGTTTGTCAATGTGGAGTGGAGAGCAGGTTTGTAAATCTGGAGGGAGCAAAGAATGTTGGGAATGGCGAGGGTGGAGTGCCATGAGTGGGGTGTGGAACAGGTGGCAGAGAAGGTGTGCCAGAGGCAGATGAGCAGCCCTGAGACACCACCAAACAATTGGTTTATGAATCATTACAGAATGTCTCTCTGGTGCTCCTCGCTCCCTCCCCTCACCCTTCCCCTTTTCCCAACCATAATTTCCCTCTCCCTGTCCACAATAGAGACCCATATCAGAATCAGGTTTATCATCATTCCCGTATGTCATGAAATTTGTTTATTTTTGTGGCAGCAGTACAGTGCAGTGCATAAAATTACTACAGTACTGTGCAAAAGTCTTAGAAACCCTAGCTGGGTATATATATATATAATGCCTAAAACTCTTTCACAGCACTGTATTTTAAGTATTTATCCACAATCATATGAACTTCATGTGCAATATGGAAATGGAACTCTGCTTCTGAAACTTGCCTCCACTGATGTCAGTATCATGACTGTTTGTTCCATGCAATTGAGGATACCTGATATAGTGCTACTGGCCAAATGTTCATATGACCAAAGTGTGTACTGGGAGAGTGAATACCAAGCCCAAACACATCCGCGTGTGCCCCATATAACTCCCTGGCTGTGGTGACAGGGCAGAGATACGTCTATACCAGAGAAGGTGAAAGGTGCGCCTTCGCTCCACTGTACAGCAGGTCACCCTTGGGCAAGGTGTAGCACCTGCTTAACCTCCGAACAGGGTCACATGAAGCCATGGGAGCGGGTGATAGATATCACAAGTCCTAGTTATGCAGCCCCTGACCACCAGGCAGACAATCTCTGAAGAGTATTGATAATGGTTGGCATCGCCCATTTTGGAAAGACACTGTCAGAAGGCATTGGTCACCCACTTCTGTAGAAAAATTTGCCAGGAACAATCATGGTCATGGGACCATGATTACCTATGTCATACAACACAACACATCATAATGATAGGACATAGATGTGTCTGAAGTCCAAGTATAGCACCCCATTACACAGCATGGCATGGTAGTGTAGTGGTTAGCATAACGCTACACAGTACTGCCTGTCACTTCACAGTTGCTGCCTGTAAGGAGTTTGTACGTCCCGCAGTCCAAAGGTGTACCATCTGGTAGGTCAATTGGTCAATGTAAATAGTCCAGTGATTAGGTTCGGATTAAATTGGGGGTTTGCTGGGTGTCACGGCCTGGAAGGCCAGAAGGGTCTATTCCCCACTGTATCTCAATAATCAATAAATTATGGGAAGGCTATGGAAGCTTTGGAAAGGGTGCTGCATGCTGCCTGGATAAGAGAGTATGAACTGAAAGGAGAAGTGGGGCAAATTTGTGTTGTTTTTTCCCAGAGTGTTACAGGTTGTGGGGATAGAGGCTTACAGGATTATGAGGGCACAGGGCAACACACACAAAATGATAGAGGAACTCGGCAAGCCAGGCAGCATCTATGGAAAAGAGTAAACCATCGTGTTTCGGGCCTGATGAAGGGCCTCAGCCAGAATCTTTTCCCAAGTGCAAAAATTTCAAGTACCAGAGGATATGCACTTAACATGATGAGGAAAAGTTTAAAGGAGATGTGCAGGATAAAGTTTCCTCCTGGAAGGCCATAACCTTGTCATTGGATTTAGAGGCTTGTATGCCTCAATGATCCAGGGAGCTATGTTGGCTGGAGTCAGGACTTTATGATATGGCTCTTGGTAGGGTCACCCATGCCAAACCGGTCAAAGCGTAGATGCCATACCAAGAGTAGTTCACCACTCCTCCAGGTTCAGGAGTTCAACTCAGGGCTACCAATCTTGACTGGTAAAACAAACTAGTTATGAAAGCAGCAATGAAGAGTCGTTCTACATCTGAGTGAAACAGTATTCCCAAGTTTCCACCCAGGACTTCCATGACTGATAGTAGTGAAAACAGAGAGCACGCTACTGACATGATGAAGGAAGCCCTGAACACCGCAAGAGATGGAGGGTCTTCATTGCTGTCGTAAACACCAGTGGTATAGCAGGCAGTAAGCATGGTAACGTTTATGCACAGAGAATGGTGTGTGCCTATAACATGGATGGAGGAAGGAGCAGATCTGATAGTTCCATAACCAATGGTCACACTCTTCATCTCATGTTCTCGATACTTATTGCCTATTTATTTATTATTATTTCTTTTTCTTTTATATTTGCACAGTTTGTTGTCTTTTGCAAATTGGTTGTCTGTCCATCCTGTCCGGTGTGACCTTTAATTGATTCTATTATGGTTTTTTGATTTCATAATGATGATTGTTCTTGGCAAATTTTTCTCCAGAAGTGATTTCCCATTGCCTTCTTCTGGGCAGTGTCTTTACAAGACGGGTGACCCCAGCCATTATTAATACTCTTAGAGGTTGTCTACCTGGTGCCATGGTCATGTAACCAGGACTTGTGAAATGCACCAGCTGCTCATATGACCATCCATCACCTGCTTCCATGGCTTCACATGACCCTGATCAGGGAGCTAAGCAGGTGCTGTACCTTGCCCCAGGGTGACCTGTAGGCTACCGGAGGGAAGGTGTGCCTTACATCTGCTTTGATAGAAACCGCTGTCTACCCCACTACCTGCTTACTGAGTATGACAAATCTCAGGTTTGTATACAGTGACATGTGTGTACTTCAATAATAAATATACTTTGAACTTTGTTAGATAGACACATGAATACTCAGGAAATGGAGGGATATTGGTCTTGTGCAGGCAGAAGAGATTTAGTTTAATTTGGTATGATGCTTAGCACAGACACAATGGGTCGAAGATCTGAACCTATGCTGTACTGTTGTACATTCTACAATGAAATCGTTTCAGTAATGGCTTTGACAGACCAAAGCACCACAGAAACATGAATAACTGAGCACTGAGTACAGCCAAAGAGATGGATAGAGTTTCAGCAAACTACCAAAGAATAGAAAGAGGAAAAGAAAATAAAGAGAGAAAATCGAAATGGCGTGAGTGTCAAAAGACAAAGAAAACAAAAAAGCTAAAGATTGCAGAAAGACGACTTCAGTTTCAAACACTTTTTACACCCTCAAGACACATTTAAGTTTGCTGATGACACCACCATTGTTGACCAAATTAAAGGTGGTGATGAATCGGCATATAGGAGGAAGATTGAGAATCTGGCTGAACACCAACTTCTCACTCATCATCAGCAAAACCAAAGAGTTGATTATTGATTATTGAGGCTGCCTGACCAGCTCAGTCCCTCCAGCATTTCTGTAAGCGGGTGACCACCGAATCTTATTCATTATCGTTAAAAAGTGTAGTCAGGCAGCCGTCTGGGTAATGCTAGAATAGTAAACACAAAGTACACTGCAGATGTTGTGGTCAAATTAACACGTAGAAACAAGCTGGAGGAACTCAGTAGGTCGGGCAGCATCCGTTGAAACAAGCAGTCAACGTTTTGGGCCGGGTCTCAACAAAGGGTCTCAGCCCGAAATGTTGACTGCTCATTTCAATGGATGCTGCCCAACCTGCTGGGCTCCTCCAGCGTGTTTGTAATGCTAGAATAGTTGTCTGTGCCTTTAAGGGGAGACAATGATGCCATTATGCACGTGCGGGATTGTGGGGAGACCATTTTGTTTTCTGCAGAAGAAACTGGTGGAGCTTTGGGATTAAGTTCCTCCCAGAAATATGGGGCATGGTGAGAAAAAGTGAGTATTAATTGATGATATCCATGTGAATTTGTTTATGCTTGTTGACAAAACAAGAATATCGATAATCTGAAATGTTTTACATGTGGATGCTTTAGATTTTCACGAGTGAAGACATCAGCGTGGATAAACTTTGCTTGTGCAAAGTTCCTCACTGGCCAAGTAGGTCAGTCTTCCTGTAATTTAACTACCAGGCAATATCGTGTAAAAGTTGTGCCAAAGTGTACCTTTTGTCTAACTTTATTGTGTCATGACTGACTGTGAATGTAACAGCATAGCGTGAATGTTTAGTCTCTGTTTGGAAGTTAAGCATGTGCAGGAGTAGACATCTTAGATGAAATCTTTTTGCTTACATTTTCACTGCTATGTATAAGGTACAAGGTTGGGAGGATTCTAATGTTGTTTGTATTGTGTTCCTTCTGTTACTTACCTCGTGGGTATTTTGTGACTGTCTTATGAGCATGATGTAACTGAATATCTTATGACCATGCTGTAATTGAGTATCTTGTGAGCATGATGTAATGATCTTGTGATGGTGGGGTGATGTAATTTTCCTGCTAGTGTGAGGTCACATGATGACATGTTCTCAACAGGTATATAATGGGAAACCCCTGTTGTTACGCAGTTGATTCGTTGTTTAATTCGTCAGTTACTCCATTATGCTGCGTATTTGTCTCATGACGCAGATTCATATTAAAGTGGAGTTTTACTTTCTATTGTAAGGTACAGAATTGTTGTGCCAGCAGTTTTGTCATTCACTACAAGTTTTGTTTGATGTACCTTTGATTTAATTTTAAAATCTAAGTATTGGAGAGTGAAGACTTTACTGAAGTACGGGAACCCAAAGGATCGAGTAAAGTTGGTGTCATTCAGTGGTTTCATGAAGGATCGACCTTATTGAATCTTCATTCAAGGATAGTGGCCTGCATCTGAGATAACCCCTGCAAGAGCAGGAAGGTTTGGTGCAGTGTCTGTCCTCCAGAATAAAAAGATCAGTTCCTTTAAACCATTTTATTTCCTTCGTCGTGAATCCTTCGGACAAGGCATATTTTGGCTGGGATCAGCAGTAACGTCACATCGTCGAGGAATTCTTTACTTCAGGAAAGTCTCTCCTAATTGACTGTATACATTACCTGGACTTTCGAATTTACCCCTTTATGACTGTGTTTGCATTTACCATTTTAAGAACTGTTCCAGAGTTGCCGTATAGCAGTTAACTTCTGGTTAAGTTAGTCATTTGAATACTTTTCTCTATTGTTGAACAAAGTTTAACAAACGTTTATGTTTGTTTATAAAACCTGACTCAATTATATATTCATTGTTGCTGGACACGTGACACTTCGGAACTGCCACCACCGTATTAGTACTGTATTAGTTCTGTGCAGTTTTCTTTATGTATTTTCATACTGCATACATAATCCGTTGATACACAAGTGTGTGGATCAAAGGTTAAACGGAGATTGTAATGGCAGGAACTGATTGTAAAGTTGTTCTTTTTGTTTTAAGACCCTGTTCCGGCACTAAAACATATAAAACAGATAAAGGAATTAAAACCTGAAAAAGTATTTGTTGTCCTGAGTGTGTACTTTTCCCCAGGCTGCAAAATGTCTATTTTATTTTGTTTTTCATTCACTCAGAGATGCAGCATGGAACAGACACTTATGGCCTTTCAAGCAATGCCACCCAGCAACCCACCTATTTAACACTAGCCAAATCACAGCACACAGGCCCACCGGTGTGTAGACATGCCCTGGTGTTTGTGAACCAGATCCCCAGCTATGAGTAAATAGCCTCAATGCCTATTGGACAGCCTCGGGAGAGACGAAGGCTACGGGAGTAAACCCGAACAGCAATTCTGGAGCGGAGCCCCTAAGGCAGCTGCATGTCATTGAACATCCTTTCGGCAGCTCCAACAGCCAAGCTGGTGCCAAACGTATTGCTTCGTAAGCTTTCCTTTGGACAACACTGGTGAGGCCGAGAGGGGGGATCTTGATGACTGGGCATCTCAGGATCTCCAAACCTTCCGCCTAGGCTTGTGATGATGATCATCATCATCCATTGTGCTTCGAGACCAACGGATGCCAACCACCAAACACTGGACAATTTACAATGATCTATTAGCATACTAACTGGTACATCTTTGGACTATGGGAGGAAACCAGAGCACCCGGAGGAACTCCACCCACATCACAAGGGCGTACAACCCGCTTACTGATGGCACCAGAACTGAATTCCGAACTCCGATGCCTTGAGTTGTAATAGCGTCCTGCCAACCTCTAGGCAACTGTGGCACCTGATTATTGACTATGGCAGAAAGAAGCCAGAGGTCCAGGAGGGGATTGGAAGCAGAGAGTGTCAGGAACTTTAAATTCCTCAGAGTTGTCATACCAAAGGATCTGTCCTGGGACCAGCATGTAGATGCTGTAACAATTAAGGCACAACAGTGCCTCTACTTTATTTGAGGTCTAAGGAGATTCAGCATGTCTTTTAAAACTTTGACAAACTTCTATAGATCCACAGTGCAGAGTGTCCTGACTGGATGCATCATTGACTGGTATGGGAACTCCAATGCCCGGGAATAGAAAATATTCCAAGAAGTGGTGGATACAGCCCAGTCTATCACAGGCAAAGCCCTCCCCACCAATGAGCACATTTACACGGAGCACTGCCCCAAGAAACAAGCATCCATCATCAAGGACCCCCACCATCCAGGCCATGCTCTCTAATCACTACTACCATTGGGAAGGAGGTACAGGAGCCTTAGGTCCTACACCACCAGGCTCAGGAACAGTTATTACCCTTTAACCATCAGGCTCTTGAACCAACGAGGATAACTTCACTCACCTCAACTCTGAACCGCCACCATCAGACCACTTTCAAGGACCCTACAACTCACATTCTCAGTATTATTTATTTACCTTTTTATACTATTTGCACATTAGCTGCAGGTTAGTCTTTATTAAGGCATAGTTTATCATAATTTCTATTGTATTTCTTTATTTTCCTGTAAGCGCCTGCAAAAAAAAAGAATTTCAAGTAGTATAAGGTGTCATATACATACTTTGTTAATGAATTTACTTTGACTTTGATCCTCAGGATATCCCAAAACATTTGCAATTTCATAAACACAGGAGATTCTGCAGATGCTGGAAATCCAGAGCAACACACACAACGTGCCAGACAAACTCAGCAGGTCAGGTAGCATTTATGGAAGGGAATAAACAGTCGACATTTTGGGCTGAGACTCTTCATCAGGACTGGAAAGGAAGGGAGAATAAGTGAGACAGGGCAAGGAGAAGGAGTACAAGCTAGCAGGTGATAGGTGTGACCAGGTGAGGGGGAAGCTGGGTGGGTCTGCATGGTCTAGATAGGCTTGGTTCTGTGCTCAATGTGCCACTACATGTTTTACACAAGTGGCTTTAGCAGAGCAGATATGCATGATGGAAGTTAATGGACTAGGTCTCCAAAGGCCATCACTGTGCATGTTCCACTATCTCTATGTATGAACATGCTGATGGACAGAGAGACTCCAATGGGGTGTCTCTTATTTTCTTTATTGAGAGGGACTCCTGCACCCATTAACAGAAAACCACATCAAAGTTCAGAGTAAATTTATTATCAAAGTAGATATATGTGATGATAAATGAGCCTGAGATTAGTTTTCCTGCAGGCATTCACAGTAGAACAAGGAAATACAATAGAATCAATGAAAAACTACACACAAAGACTGACAAATAGCCAATGTGCAAAAGACGACAAACTGTGCAAATATAAAAAATAAATAATTATAATACTAATAATAATAAAAATAAAGAATACTGAGTTGAGGTGTCCTTGAAAGTAAGTCTATAGTTTGTGCTTGGTATTGGGGTGAGTGAGGTTATCCATGCTGGTTCAGGAGCCTGATGATTGAAGAGTAATGGCCTGGTGGTGTGGGACCTGAGGCTCCTTTACCAACTGATCAATGGTAGCTATGGCTCTTCCTGAACCTGGCACTTCTAGTATTCATTGCATTCATCGTATTTCTGGTATTTCTGGATTACTAAACCTCAGTTGGAGATGGAGGTGCAAAGTGATCCCTCAAATAGATGATAAGAAAATGGAAGGCTCTGTGGTAAGATGGGAATATTGGACTGGAGATTGGGGGGTGGGGTGGCTCCAAGGGGATCACAGCTTCGCTGGGGTTTGGAGGCTGGCATGCCTCACTGACCTGGAGACCTATGTTGACTGGAGTCAGGGCTTTGTGCTCTTGGTAGGATCACCCATGCCAAACAGGTCAAAGGGTAGAGGCAAAACTACCCAGTCCTCCAAACTCAGGGGGTTCAGCTCACAGCTAACAACCCTGACTGGTAAAGCAAAACTGTTATGGAAGTACCAATGAAGAATGCTTCTACATCTGAGTGCGACAGTATTCCTGAGACTCCACCTGGGACTTGCACGTCAATCAGTAGTGAAAATCAAGACATGATGAAGCAAGCCTTGAACACCATCAGCGATGGAGAACCTAAATGCCAGCACTGTAATGAACAGTAAGTAAGTGAGTGGGGTTGTAAATGAGGATGGTGAATCAAACAGCAGCCTTCAGAGCCGGAGATAACCAGGACAGACTGTCCTACCTCATGTAGCTGCAGGGATAAGAAAAGAGCGTCAATTGATAAAGCTCCTAAGAATAACGTAGGAATGTTTTTACAACTCAAGTTCAGCAACTAACACCAATGTTAACGATATTAGATCATAATTAGGTCATAATATATTACGCAATCACAATTTCTTTAAATATCTTTGGTGTCTTTCATGTTTGCAACTGGCCGATGATTCAGAAGGGAATTAGTTTTGGAAGGTCTGCTGAAGCAATAATATTTTGAATTCTTGAAGGTGCTGTTGGGGGATTGCACTCAGAGCGTCCAAGGACTTTTCTCTTGTATAATGAAGTGCTGTGAACAGCAAAACCATAATAACTGAACACGTCTGCCAGAAAAACACAGGGCAGCTGGGAAAAAGGTGAGTAACATTGTGGGAAAGTTTTTTCAAAGCACAGAGCTGCTGCTAATAGGAATAGTTCAGAACAGTAGTATCCCGGGAGTGTCTTTAATCATTAAAGGCACTGGGAAGGTTTGTAACAGGTGGAGTCCACTGGCCCCCCAGACTTCTCCCCATGCCAGTCAATGGGAAATGCATTTCATGCAGTGAGATTGATCCTCCTGTTGAATTTGACTACCTGTGAGAGCTGCTCTAACAAATAGCTAGCAGAGGTGCATTCAGAGCAACACACAGAGAGATGGAAGAACTCAACAGGTCAGGCAGCATCTCCAGATGGAAATGGACAGTCGATATTTCACATTAAGATCCTTCAATGGGACTGGAAAGACCATAAAACCAAAAGACAAAGGAGCAAAGTTAGGCTATTCAGCCCATTGAGTCTGTTCTGCCATTCCATCATAGCTGATTTATCATCATGGCTGATTGATCAACCTCGTTCTCCAACCTTATCCCCAGAACTGTTGACATCCTTACAAACCAGGAATATATCAGCTCCCCTTTAAATATAGTCAATGACATGGCCTCCACAACCATCTGTGGCCATGAATTCCACAAGTTCACCACTCTCTGGCTGAAGAAATTCCTCCTTATCTCTGCTCTAAAGGGGCATACTTCTATTCTGAGGCTGTACCCTCTTGTCCCAGACTCAGCTACTATAGGAAACATCCACTCCACATGCACACTATCTAGGCCTTTCAATATTTGATATTTAATGAGATTCCACATCATTCTTCTAAACTCCAGTGAGTAAGGCCCAGAGCCATCAAATGTTCCTCATATCTACAGACAGGGCCATTGATCTATCTATCTATCTCTTTATTTATTTATGCGGTGATACAGTGCAGAACATGCTGTTGTGATGCTACGAACTGCAATGCCTAGCAACCCACCCATTTAGCCCTAGCCTAATTAGAGGGCAATTTACAATGATCAATTAACCTACTAACTGGACCGTGGGAGGAAACCAGAGCACCCAGAGGAAACCTTCACGTTCACAGGAACAGCATACAATCTTCCCTACACAGGAAAGCCAGAATTGAACATCAAATTCTGGCACCCCGAGAAGTAATAGCATCACGATAACTACTACTCCATGGTGCAGTGCCTAAAAACAGAAGCAGAAGAGTATACAATCCCTCTGCCACATTGGAAACATCAAGGGGATTATCAAAGGTTTTTGGCAAGCTATTCTGCATAGTGTAAGACGGATCCTCTCTATTTATGGAATTTAATTTCTCTTTGCTAGAACCCCCATAAACAAATGTGTCTCTGCTTCCCAGTATGTATGAGGAACAGGGAGCAGATGGACAGGACTGTAAGCTTTTTTGACAAGTTACTTTGATAAAGCTACAATCGAACCATCAGCTGGAGGAAACTTCGGTGACAATGTGCTGAAATTCGGAGATGGAACACAGGCCACTTGGCAGGACACTGTGGGAAGTGGAGACAATGACCTCCATTCCTCATCCTAATCCTTTCCAGTTCAAAGAGAGAACAATGCAAAGTGGCACCAGTCCTTAAACAGGTCACGGTAGGCCGAGAGCTCAGGGTACTTACCACATTATCGTTGTAACTCCAAGCCATCTTTGGAAAGAAGACCTGGATCTCGACCATGTGGGATCTCCAAGCTCACTTCACTTACAACTATCATCCTACAAAATCCTACCTTGGCACCTCACCATGGCGTAGGAGTGACACTGGCCGAACATCAGTGAAGTATGGCGGAGATTTGTTCTCTGGCAGGTCTAACCTAGCTGTGAAGGTAATGATCCATCAGTATACTACTAGACTGGATCTCACAGTAGGATCGTGGCTGGCTAAGTCAAGGAAGTAAGCATGCCTTCGCTACTTTGTAGGTTATGCCTCTTCAGGCAAAGGCTGCCCCCAACGAGAACGCTGGCAGCATGGTGTGTGATGGTGTCTGTGGCAGATGAATCAGAAGGAGCAATGGTACAGCCACCTTGGTGGCATGCGGAGGAACCGGACTGCTGGTCAGCAGATGGCATCACTAGACTAGTTAGCTGTCACTGCGGGGCAGCTTCCTTATCCACTGTTACACTCCTGTGTACCACTTAGCATCAGATTTGGAAGCCCAGAGAGACTGTATGGTGGGGGCATGACACCGTCTGTCTTATTACTGTGCAAAGGCATGTTGGAGACCGTGCCGATCCAGTGCTGGTCTTGTGGCTCATGAATGTGCCTGCAAAGACTAAACTCTCAGCACAGTCAACATCGAGATCGATGGACAGCCGAAGAAGCAGAAGAATCATCCATTGACTATTGGCAGGCAGCTGCCTGAGCACAGCAAGAGCCCCACGTAGCAAGGTTCCTGACTGACATGCGCTATGCATTACCTCAGTATAACAACACTATGACTGCTTTGCATTTAAAATGAACTTCACTTCAGTTCTAATTGTTCATTTTTGTAAAAATTGTGTACATAGAACCATAGAACACTACAGCACAGTACAGGCCCTTCAGCCCTCCATGTTGTGCTGACCCATATAATCCTTTTAAAAAAGTAGTAAACCCACACTACCCCATAACCCTCTATTTTTTTCTTTCATCCATGTGTCTGTCCGAGAGGCTTTTAAATACCCCTAATGTTTTAGCCTCCTCCACCATCCCTGGCAAGTCATTCCAGGCACTCACAACCCTCTGTGTAAAAAACTTAACCCTGCTGTCTCCCCTAAACTTCCCTCCCTTAATTTTGTACATATGCCCTCTGGTGTTTGCTCTTGGTGACCTGGGAAACAGGTACTGACTATCCACCCTATCTATGCCTCTCATAATCTTGTAGACCTCTATCAAGTCCCCTCTCATTCTTCTATGTTCCAAAGAGAAAAGTCCCAGCTCCGCTAACCTTGCTTTATATGACTTGTTCTTCAAACCAGGCAACATCCTGGTAAATCTTCTCTGCACCCTCTCCATAGCTTCCACATCCTTCCTATAATGCGGTGACCAGAATTGAACACAATAATCTGTTTAATCTGTTTAATTTTTGCTTTGCTTGTTTGATGCTCTGTGCCTGTGATGCTGCTGCAAGTAAGTTTTTCATTGCACCTGTGCACACATGGACTTCTGTATATAAAAGAAACTCGATTTTGATTTTACCTTTGGATTTGTTACTGACTATCTTGAATGCATAAATTTTGAAATCTCCAACACGTTTTAATTCAGTGGCAAAATGTCACAAACTCTCAACCTGTGGTGAAGTGTCAGTCCAGCCATCAGCTCATGTTGATAGGGTGGTTATGAAGACATATGGTATGTTGGCCTTCAATAGTCAGGGAAATGATTTCAAGAGCCGTAGGGTGATGTTGCAGCTATATAAGGCTCTGGTTAAACTGCAACTGGAATATTGTGTTCGTTTCTGATCACCTTATTATAGGAAGGATGTGGAATGATAAGGGGTGGTTTGAGTATCTCAGAACTTCACTTAACACCTGAGTCTAGCCCCTCCATCCAGTAAGGAGAGGTTTGATTCTGTACTGCCTGTCCAACAACCACATCCTTTGAGTGTCCAAACATTTATTGGTTTCCAGCCTTAAATTAAAGCAGTGAACGAGCACTCCATGTCCACTTTATTAGGTACCTCCTGTATGTTCATGCTCCTCTGCTGCTTTAACCCATCCACCTCAAGGTTTGATGTGCTGTGCATTCGGAGATCGCTTCCGTGCGCCACTCTGGTAACATGTGGTTACTTGAGTTACCATCATCTTCCTGTCAGCTTGAACTAGTCTGGTCATTCTCCACTTACCTCCCTCATTAGCAGAGCATTTCTCCAACAGAACTGATGCTCACTGCTTGTTCGCTTTTTTTTTGTTTACCACACCATTCTCTGTGAACCCTAAAAGACTGTTATGCATGAAAACCCCAGGAAATCAGCAGTTTCTGAGATACTCAAACCATTCGGTCTGGCACCAACAATCATTCCACGGACAAAATCACTTAAATCACATTTCTTCCCCATTCTGATGTTTGGTGTGAACAACTGATCCTCTTGACCATGCCTGCATGCTCTTTATGCATTGATTTGCTGCCACATGATTGGCTGATTAGATATTTGCATTAACGAGCTGTTGTATAGTTTTACCTAATAAAGTGTAATGAACAGTCTAGAATGGAGGACTCCTAACATTAACAATCCTCTTCTGAATTTTACATAGCTTACTCCATACACTGAGATTCAATTTTTGTCACTACAGCATATTTCATAGCTCTGATATAACTTAAAAGCACAGGGTCAGTGTTCCCTTGGAAAGAGAGCAAACCACCTCAAACCTGTAAGTCATTGTGTGGAGAGTTCTTAACTTTCCAAACTACTGTGTTGGACTGCAGCAGGAGACAGCATTTCCTTAACTTGAATGTGTAATTCAAGTCCAGTGGACAGTCAGGGAGAAACAGTAGTGATTTTGTGGACTTTCTCGTTCTGGCATAATTGCAAAAGTACCGACCAACAGCAGTCACTGAACGTTGAAGAGGTTTCAAGTCAACTCTGTCTGCAGCCAGCTTTGGAGCACATTCACAGAGAAATCTGGGACAAGGCCCCACGGAAACAGTGTGTATGAGCCATTAACAAGCCTCCCAGGCAGACAGCGTTGGCTGGAATATAAAAGACAGCAAAATTCCCAATGCCTTTCTGTGGCAGGCAAGAATGGATGACCCTAACACAACCTGTTGTGTCACAGTAACACTGATAATCACACCAGATTGCCATGCCACCTGCTTGCAGCTATCATCAGCCAGGAGGTACAGAAGCCTGAGGTTCCACACCGCCCAGTTCCAGAACAGCTACTTCCCTTCAACCATTTGGTTCTTAAACCAATAGTCAAAACCTTAATCACTACAGCTTAGCAACACTTGACATATTTTATTCTAATTGTGTTCTTTCTTATAAACATTCTGTGTAATTTACATTTAACTTGAACCATTTAATTTGTATTTTTCATGTGAATACTGCTTATACAGTATGTACTTGTGATGCTGCTAGGAGTAAGTTTTTCATTGCATCTGTGCATTCATGTACTTGTGTATATGACAATAAACTCAACTTTGACTTGATTTTGACTTGGTAAGTTGGATTACTGCATTTGGATTCATTCAAGTTACAAAGTTCGAAGTAAAGTTTATCATCAAAGTACTTGTATGTCACCATATACAACCCTTGAGATTAATTTCCCTGTGGGCATTCTCAGCAAATCTATAGAATAGTAACTATAACAGGATCAGTGAAAGACCCTTCAGAGTGCAGGAATAAAAAAGCACAAGAGAGTCTACAGTTGCTGGAAATCCAGAGCAACAGACCCAAAATGCTGGAGGAACTCAGCAGGTCAGGCAGCATCTATGAAGGGAAATAAACAGTCCTTTGTTGGAGTTTTTTCTCCTCCCTAAGTGCTGCCTGGTCTGCTAAGTTCCTCCACGCTCCATGTGTTGCTCTGGATTCATTATAAAATGCTCAATGCCATTCTCTAGATAAGGCATTGGTTTCCGTCAGCATTGGATTCCAGAGTAGGACTTTCACAATGAATGGTGAACCCTGGGGAGTATTGTAAAATAGAGGGACCTAGCTCATAGTTCCCAGAAAGTGGTGCCACAGGTAGACATGGTGTTTGAAACACTGGCCTTCCTCTCAGTCAGAGGAAGTCATAGGATTTGGACATTCTGTTGCAATCATGTTAGATCTTGGTGAGGCAGCAATTGAAATATCATGTACAATTTTGACTATCCTAGACACGTCAAGCTGGAGAGAGTGCAAAGAGATTTACAAGAATCTTGCCAGGACTTGAGGGCCTGATATATAGGGAGAAGTAGACAGGCTAGGACTTCATTCCTTGAAATGTAGAGAGGGTGACTCTACAGAGGTTTATAAAATCATGAAGAGTATTGGATAGGTGAATGCAGTCTTTATCCCAGGGAAAGGAACTCAACAAGGGCATAGGTTTAAGGTAAAAAGGGAAAGATTTATAAGCGACCTGAGGGGCAAGTCTTCACCCAGAGGATGGACGTATATGGAATGAGCTGCCAGAGGAAGTGGTTGAGGCAGGTGCGTTAACAAAATTTAAATTATATTTGGACAGGTACACAGATAAGGCAAATAGGATTAGTTTAGATGGGGACCTTGGTTGACAAAACAAATCGCTTCAGGGAGCCATTCAGGTAAATGTGGAAATTCCAAATTTCTGAAAGGATCCTCATTTCAGTCATTCCCAGCACTTTCCAACAAATTTTATCACTGACTCTCTACATCTTTGATCTAGTACTATTTTAGAGACTCCATAACATCAATAGAGAGGAAAGGTTGCAAAGAAGAGAGGTAGGTTTCAAGTGACATATTTTTTTAAATAATTGATCCAATTGTATTTAATAGTTAACAAATACAGTATATTTAAATATATTTACTTGTTTTATACTTTTCTAGTTGTCTTTTTTAATCTTATTGCAACAATTATTAATTTATTAAAGTTTCTGTAGTTTGATGAACATCGAACACACAGTCCAAAAGATGTACAGGTTAGTAGGTTAATTGGTGTAGTTGAGCAGTGCTGTCTCATTGTGCTGGAAGGTCCTGTTACTGGTATCTCTAAAGAAAGTTAAGAATACAGTACAGGCCCTTCAGCCTACGATGTAGTTTTGATTTTTTAACTTACTTACAGATCAATGTAATCCTTCCCTCTATATTTCTGTCATCCATTTGCCTATCTAAAACTTCTTAAATGTCATAATGTAGCTCCCTCTGTCACACCCCTGGCAGGACATTCAATGCACCTACATCCTCCCTATACTTTCCTCCAAGCACCTCTGAGTTATGCCTCTTGCATTAGCAAGAATTAGAATGATCATTTTATATAGTCTTTGAATTTTTTTGAAACTGTGAAATCAAGCTATTCTGACAGCAATAGCCTGGGATGTGTTCTGGCGAACTATTGAAGCAATTCTGTTGTTGCTATTTGGCATGAAAATCACTCAGAGGCAGCCAGCTACAGAAAGTTGGTCAAGGTAAGTATGAGGAGGGAAGTTGCTCCACCGCATACAACCTGGCTCGTTGTACAATTGGTTTGGTATTACTTAGCACTTGAATAGCTGATGGTGGCCTTCACTGTAAGAGAATTTGAATGCAAGAATAGAGATCTTTTGTTGCAATTATGTGGAGACCACACATACAACATGGAACAGCACAGTCCATGGCCCACCATGTCAGTGCTGACCAGGATTCCAAATTAAACAAATTCCTTCTGCCTGAGCATGATCCATATCCCTCCATTCCCCGTATACTCGTTCACCCATCTAAAATCCTCTTAAAGCAATTCTATTGTCTTCTGCTTCCACCACCAACCCTGGCAGTCTGTTCCAGGCACTTCAACTCTCTGTGTAAAAAACAAGCTCTGCACAAATCTTTTAAACTTTCCCCCTCGTTCCTTAAATATATCATCTCTAGTATTTGATATTTTGAACCTGGGAAAAAGCTTCTGATTCACCACGCTATCTATGTCTCGCATCATTTTATAAAACTCTATCAAATCTCTCCTTAGCCATCTGCGCTGCAGAGCATGCAAAACAATTTTATCAAGTGTATCTGGTCACCAAATTATAGGAAAGATGTCAACAAAATAGAGAGAGTACAGAGGAGATTTACTAGAATGTTACCTGGGTTTCAGCACCTAAGTTACAGGGAAAGGCTGAACAAGTTAGGTCTTTATGCTTTGGAGCGTAGAAGGTTAAGGGGGGACTTGATAGAGGTATTTAAAATTATGAGGGGGATAGATAGAGTTGACGTGGATAGGCATTTTCCATTGAGAGCAGGGGAGATTCAAACAAGAGGACATGAGTTGAGAGTTAGGGGTCAAAAGTTTAAGGGTAACACAAGGGGGAATTTCTTTATTCAGAAAGGGTAGCTGTGTGGAATGAGCTTCCAGTAGCAGTGGTAGAGGCAGGTTCGATATTGTCATTTAAAGGAAAATTGGATAGGTATATGGATAGGAAAGGAATGGAGGGTTATGGGCTGAGTGTGGGCCAGTGGGACTAGGTAAGCGTCAGCATGGACTAGAAGGGCCAAGATGGCCTGTTTCCGTGCTGTAATTGTTATATGGTTATATGGTTATATCTCCCACCACCACTACAGCCACATTAACCACTCCTCAGGTACTTGTACGTTGTGTTTTATAGGATTGCTTTTATATTTATATTGATTATTTTCTGCTTTTTTATTATGTCCTTTATTGTTGGTTATTTTTTAATGCTGTGTCAGATCTGGAGTAACAATCATTTCATTCCACTTTGCACTCGTGTGCTGAAGAAGGGCTCTAAACAATCTTGAATCTTGAACATGCAGTTTTTTACCTCTCAGTTTGGGACTAGACTAGACTCACACAGGATACTGGAGGAACTCAGCAGTCAGGCAGTATTTATGGAAAGGAATAAAGAGCTGAAGTTTCAGACCAAGAAACATACAGTTCAGACAGATCAAATCATTACACTGAACATAGAACACACACAGAACTGTACAGTATTACGTACAGTACTTACTGCATTGAGGAAAAACAAGGTAAAAGAATAACAGACTGAAAAATAAATGTTAACAGCTACAGAGAAAGCGCAATGCAGGTAAACTTTAAGATGCAAGATCATAATGAGCTAGATTGTGAGGTCGAGAGTCCATCTTATCGTAGTTAGGGAGCCGCTTAATAATCTTCTAACAGCAAGACTGGAGCTATCCTTGAGCCTTGTCCTATGTGCTTTCAGGCTTTTACCTTCTGCCCAACGGGAGAGGGGAGTAGGGAGAATGTCTGGGATGGGTGATTATGTTGGCTAATTTACGAGGCAATGAGAAGAGTAAGCAGAGTCCATGGAGGTGAGGCTGGTTTCTGGGATGTGCTGAGCTGCGTCCACAACTCTCTGCAGTTTGTTGCGGTCACGTAAAAAACGGGTGGTGTATCTCTGTCACAGTGGGCACCGGCATCAGCTCAACCCTGGAGCAGTGGATCGCAGGCTCACAACACGACCCAGGAGAAGACGAACAGCAGGATCCCTGTGAAGAGACGGAAACAAGAGGTTAGGCACAGGAAAACCAACAGAGCATCAGTAGGGCAACTGGGTGACACTGCAAGACAAATCATTCTCTATAACACAGCAGGACTTTACTAAGGAGCTAACGAGAGACCCCTTTAAATAATCATAGAATGTGGAAGCACTTGCCAGTCACATTTAACTTGACAAGCTTAAACCAAAAATGCAAGGGCTTAATGGTTCTATTTTAGATAACAGCCAGTAAACACAGGTGCTCGAAAAACCTAGAAGATCAACGTTCTATGGATCGCACAGAGGCCTGTGACACTTTCCAGTCCCGATGAAGGATCTCAGCTTGAAACATAAAGTATTCGTTTACCTCCATAGATGCTGCCTTGACCTGCTGCATTCCTCCGACATCTGGTGTGTGTTGAGCAAGAGTTAATTCTCTGCCCACTTCAGGTAATGCAAGTCACCAAGTCTTATACAAACAAAATAATGTGGGAGCATATTTTAAACATAAAGAAACAGACTGAGTTTAATGGAGTCTTCATTGCAATTCAGTATCGCCTGTGGGAAGAGGCTGAAGGAAGTGGGAGTGTGCAGCACGGACTGTTATTTCCCTGGAGCCTCCGCTATCAGAATTAATCCAGACAGTGCTTGCGATCTGGGAACGTTCCCGTGCATGGAAAACATGAGCAACCTAGCCATTCTTCACTGTCATCGCCATTCCGTTTCGTTGGCCTGAGCCAAGGCCAAACGTTGTGTAAATTGCGACTCCCTCTTAAGGGCATTGTGTTATTCTTGCGTTTGCTTCAAAGTGGAGCTTGAAAAATATTTTATTTCAAAGTCTGGTTTTCATGGCAAGGTGTCAGGATTGTGCCTAACCTATCTCAGGAACTGTAAACTCCAATCAGCCTCCCTCAGCTCATGCCAAAGCTGAAGGATGTGACCAAAAAAGACCCGAAGACAGTGGAGCAGAATTAGGCTATTTTGGCCCATCAAGTCTGCTCCATCATTCCATCATGGCTGATGCAATTTTCCTCTCAGCCCCATCCTTCTGCCTTCTTCCTGTAACCTTCAATGTCCTTTCATGGTGTTGTTGGTGTTAGGAATTTTAACTTCAGAAAATTATTGAAAGAAAGACACAGGAGCTGGGAATCCTGCCTATTTAGTTTCTCTTTTCCTTTTTTTAAGTGAGGCGCTCATATGTGACATATTGTATACTTCTTACATTTAACCCTGAACGAATTACATAAGCAAAGAAAGAATGCTCAATTAAACAATTTATTTACAATATTACTAAACTATCACTGAAATATTGAATACATTACAATGGGGATTACAGAGGGCAAAGAATAATGACTTTTTGAGTTTTACCTTTGCACTTTGGAGATTATCTTCCAACTCCATCTGTTAACATCAACCTTACCACTGCGAAAAGAGAAATACTACTCATGGTTTTAGCCGTCACTGACCAATCCCATTCCAACACCTGATCACATCTTTATACCAGAATCAGGTGTAACGTCATGAAACAAGTCATGCAAAAAAAGCAGTGAGATAGCGTTCATGGGTTCGGAAATCTGATGGCAGAAGGGAAGAAGCTCTGCCAGAGCCCTGTCAGTGTGGAGTTTGCACTTTCTCCCTGCAATGACGTGGGTTTCTGCTGGGTAGAGATTGGTCAAACTTGGATTGCTTTCTCTGGAGCAACAGAGGGGAGATCTGAGAGAGGTTTATAAGATTATGGGAGGTGTAGATAGAGTGGAGTAGACTGCTGATTAGGATTTCCAGCATCTGCAGAATTTTTTGCATTAAAGCTTGTGAGGTCAAAGGTCTATCTTATCATACTAAGGAACAATTTAATAGTCTTTTACAGCGAAGTAGAAGCCATTCTTGAGACTTGTGGTTTGTGCTTTAGGGCGTTTTTAACTTCTGCCCGATGCGAGGGGGGATGAGAGAATGTCCAGGGTGGGTGAGGTCTTTGATTACGCTGGCTGCTTTACCGAGGCAGTGAGAGGCATAGACAGAATCCATGGAAGTGAGGCTGATTGCAGAGATAGTCACATAGAAATATAGAAAACCTACAGCACAATACAGGACCTTTAACCCACAAAGCTGTGCCAAACATGTCCCTACCTTAGAAATTACTAGGCTTACCCATAGCTCTCTATTTTTCTAAGCTCCATGTACCTATCCAAAAGTCTCTTAAAAGACCCTATCGTATCCACCTCCACTACCGTCACCAACAGCCCATTCCATGCACTCACCACTCTGAGTAAAAACCTTAACCCTGACATCACCTCTGTACCTACTCCTCAGCACCTTAAACCTGTGTCCACTTGTGGCAACCATTTCAGCCCTGGGAAAAAGCCTCTGACTATCCACACTGATCAATGCCTCTCATCATCTTTTACACCTCTATCAGGTCACCTCTCATCCTCCGTCGCTCCAAGGAGAAAAGGCCGAGTTCATTCAACCTATTCTCATAAGGCATGCTCCCCAATCCAGGCAACACCCTTGTAAATCTCACCTGCACCCTTTCTATGGCTTCCACATCCTTCCTGTAGTGAAGTTTCTTGCGATCAGATGAAAAGCAATTACCATACCAAGCCATTGTGCATCCAGACAGGATGCTTTCTCTGGTGCTGGTGGAACCAGATGGGGGAGGGAATTGGGGAAGTGGACACGAAAGCTGAACAAAGGCAGAAGAGAACTGGGTAGACTGGTGAATGTGTGAGAGGGGGCCAAAAGTGGGCTGTCTGAAACCAGAAATTCATTGTGAGACTACCTTAGTGCTTTTTGTGTGACCCCCATTGGGCACAGAAGTTGGTTGTTGTGATGCCTCCTTTACAAAAGTGAATCAAACTATGAATCAAACTTTACAACTCCCCCCTCGGAGTGTCAGACACCCTGAGCCAATAGGCTGGTCCTGGACTTATTTCCACTTGGAATAATTTACTTATTATTATTTAATCATTTATGGTTTTATATATTTCTACACTATTCTTGGTTGGTGCAACTGTAACGAAACCAATTTCCCTCGGGATCAATAAAGTATGTCTGTCTGTCTGAATCAGGTTTATTATCACTGATATATATTGTGAAATGTGTTCTTTTGTGGCAGCAGTACAGTGCAACACGTCAAATATACTGTAAATTATAATAAAAATACTATATGTATACATACTGTAGAGCAAAATGAGAGCAAAAATAATGAGGTACGTACAAAAAAGCTGGATGAACTCAGCAGGTCGGGCAGCATCTGGGATTGCCCGACCTGCTGAGTTCATCCAGCTTTTTTGTACGTCTTGATTTGACCACAGCATCTGCAGTGCACTTTGTGTAAACTAATGAGGTAGTGTTTGTGGGTTCATTGTACCTTCAGAAATCTAATGGCAGAAGGGAAGAAGCCGTTACTAAGACATTAAGTGTTTTCAGGCTCATGTACCTCCTTCCTGATGGCAGTAATAAGAAGAGGGCATGTCCTGGGTGATTGGGGCTCTTAATGATGGATGCCACCTTTTAAGTCATCACCTTTTGAAGATGTCCTCAGTGCTGGGGAGGTAGCTGACAATGGAGCCGGCTGAGTTTGCAACAGTCTGCAGCTTTTTTTCCGATCCTGTGCAGTGGCCCCTCCATACCATATAACCATATAACAATTACAGTACAGAAACAGGCCATCTCGGCCCTTCTAGTCCATGCCAAATGCTTACTCTCATCTAGTCCCACCAACCTGCACTCAGCCCATAACCGTCCATTCCTTTCCTGTCCATATACCTATTCAATTTTTTTTTAAATGATAAAATCGAACCTGCCTCTACCACTTCTACTGGAAGCTCATTCCACACAGCTACCACTCTCTGAATAAAGAAATAACCCCTCGTGTTACCCCTAAACTTTTGCCCCTTAACTCTCAACTCATGTCCTCTTGTTTGGATCTCCCCTACCCTCAATGGAAAAAGCCTATCCACGTCAACTCTATCTATCCCCCTCATAATTCTCTATCAAGTCCCCCATCAACCTTCTACACTCCAAAGAATAAAGACTTAACTTGTTCAACCTTTCTCTGTAACTTAGGTGCTGAAACCCAGGTAACATTCTAGTAAATCCCCTCTGTACTCTCTCTATTTATATACCATAAGACCAGTGATCCCCAACCCCCTTGCCGTGGACCAGTACCAGGCCGCAAAGCATGTGCTACCAGGCAACGAGGAAACTATATGATTTGTTGATATGAAATGATATGAGTCAGCTGCACCTTTCCTCATTCCCTGTTACCCCCACTGTTGAAATTGAACGCACGCGTGGTCATTACACACACAAACTCATTACCCATGCGAGGTCTTCAGTCACCTAAACGTAGTTACACCCTCGCGCCAGGAATCACTGGTTGGCCTCAGGTAACTGGCTGGCGAGAAGTGCCGTTGCTACTGGCCTGGAACACAGACAGATGGGCACCACCTCTAAACCTGTTTACCACACCGAATGTTCATGGGGAACCTGGTGGCAAAATATTTGCAGACGACCTAATTCGGGCTGAGTTTCATAAGTAGCAGAGCAGCTACCTCACTGCGATCTACTGAAAGTCATCCCTAGAGCCAAACTTTTGTTGGCCGATGGATCCTACCTACCTACAAGGGGGGTCGGGCATGCACCCTGTCGCACTCCTTGCTCGGTCAGTCGCTCTTTCCACACTGCGACCACCGCGGACCCGGTACAGGGAGCTCAGGCCCTTACCTTGTCCTCTCACTGGTGTGTTGCAATGATTTTATATGTTCATACGAGGAAAATATGTGCTGTGTGTTTAATATCCAAGCGTTACTTAAAATGTTATGATGCTATTATAAGTGAATTATAGTTGACTTATCACTGTGTTCATGCAAGGAAAATATGCGCTGTGTGTTTAATATTATATTTGTTAGATAAACCTTTTTAGAAACAAAATTGAGTGTATTAGGCATTTATAAGTGATTTATAGTTGACTTATCACCTATATTCCGGTCGATATTAACACCCACCCTGCTCCCCCCACCCCATCGGCCGGTCCGCAAGACTATTGTCAATATTAAACCGGTCCGCAGTGCAAAACAGGTTGGTGACCCCTGCATAAGACGATAAGATACAGGAGCAGAATTAGCCCATTTGGACCATTGAGCTTGCTCCACCATTTCATCATGGCTGATCCAATTTTCCTCTCAACCCCAGTCTCCTGCCTTCTCCCTGAATTCCTTCATGCTCTGACCAATCAAGAATCTATTTACTTCTACCTTAAATATACATAAAGACTTGGCCTCCACAGATTTACCGCTCTCTGGCTGAAGAAAGTCCTCCACATCTCCATTCTAAAAGGTTACCCCTCTGTTCTGAGGCTGCGTCCTCTGATGTTAGACTTTCCCACCACAGGAAACATCCTCTCCATATCCACTCTGTGTTGCGTGTGAACACTTCTGAAGTCTTTCGTTGAGTATAAGGCAGGTTGTATAGGTATAAGGCATAGAGTGTGATCATGAAACACACTGTATAATCACAAATTCCACTCCTAGAATCATTAATACACACGTTGGTGAATGATAGCTTCATTAATAAAACCTTCAGGCAATCCCTCCTTGTCAAGGGAAAGGCCCTTTTCTCTGTTCCCTTGTACAACTCCTAGAATAAAAGTCCCCCAACAGAGCTTTTGTCCCCCAATTCTTTTCTCCCCCAACAGAGCTTTTGTCCCCCAATTCTTTTGTCCCCAACAGAGCTTTTGTTAGACTCATGTGACACTTTGGCTTCTTGAGAATATTGACAGGAAACATCCAACTACATCAAAGTTCAAGGTAAATTTATTATGAAAGTATGCGTACAACATTGAGATTCATTTTCTTTCAGGCACCCACGTGAAAACAAAGAAATAGAATCGATGGAAAACAAAAGGCCAACAAACATCCAATGTACAAAAGAGGACAAATTGTACAAATGATTAAAAAACAGCAAACAAATAATACCGAGAACAAAAGCCGCAGATTTCCTGTAAGTGAGTCCAGAGGCTGCGGAGTCAGTTCATTGCCAAGGTGAGTGAGACTGGTCCAGGAGCCTGATGGCTACAGGGTAACAGCTGCTCCTGAACTATGTCAGTGCTTCCCCCATCACAGCTTCCATGTGGCTGAAAGTTCAAGTCAAGTTTATTGTCATCTGCTCAAGTACATGTATGCACAGGTGCAATGGAAAACCTGCTTGCAGCAGCTTCACAAACACATAGGACCAGAGCCACAACGTTGAGGAACTCAGGGGGTCAGACAGAATCTGTGGAAGGAAATGGATAGTCAACATTTTGGGTCAAGATCCTTCATCAGGTCCCCAATCTGGAATGAAAGGTCTCAATTTGAAATTTTGATGGTCAATTTCCTTCTATATTACTGGCTGATTTGCTGAGTTCCTACTACTTACAGCTCATTATGGCACTGGCATTTCAGGCAGCAATGAGCATCCTCCATCTCATGCTGTGTTCATGGCTTCTTTCATTGCACCAGTAGCTTCCTCTCAGTTTTCACTACTGCCAATCTTGAAAGTCCTGGGTGGAGACTCAGGAATATCACACTCAGATGCAGAAGGATTCTTCATTGCTGTTTTTGTAACAATTTTGCTTGACCAGTCAGGGTTGTTAGCCCTGAGCTGAATCGCCAAACCTAGAGTGGTGGGCCACTCTTAGTCTGGCCTCTACCCTTTGACCAGTTTGGCATGGATCACCCTACCAAGAGCCAAAGCATAAAGCCCTGCACTCCACCCAACATAGCTCCCTGGAACACTGAGGCATGCAAGCCTCCAAACCACGACAAGGTTGTGGTCCTCCAGCTGTTTGTTTTTCACTCCAATTCCAACAGAATCCTTATGTCTTCATCGTTCACATTTTTTTTGAGCTTATAGAAGCTTTTTCATCAGAGCAAGAGATAACATTCCAGCAAACAATACAACCTTACAATGGCAATCTTGGGGATCAATGGGCCCCAAGATCTACTGTGCTGTATTTCTAAATAAAATAGATAAGTAACATCACTCAAAACTCCAGTCCACTATGATCATTAAGGTTTGTGCTTAAAATAATTCATAAGTCCAAGAGATGGTGCACAAAGCTAAAAGAGAAACAGGCATAATACTAATTCCATGGTAACAAGTCAATTGGAAAACTGAATATCTTGATACTGGCATTGACTGCACTGTCACCCAGTTTGAGGAGATTTGGTAAGACACCAAAAACTCGAGTAAAGTTGTACAGATGTACTGTGGGGAGAATTCTTATGGAGTGACCTCTGCACAGGATTGGAAATAACTGCAGAAAGTTGCAAACTCAGACAGCTTCATCGTCGGCACTAGCCTCCCCAGTGTCGAGGACGTCTTCAAAAGTTAATGCCTCAAAAAGGTGTCAACTATCACGAAGGGCCACCATCACAAAGGACATGCCCTCTTCTCACTACTACCATCAAGGAGGAGGTACAGCAGCCTCAGTGTTTTAGAAACAGCTTCGTCCCCTCTGCCATCAGATTTCTGAATGGGCAATGAACCTATGTACAGTACCTCGCCATATATATATACTGTATTGGTATTTGTAAGGTTTTTTTTATGTATTGCAATGTACTGCTGCTGCAAAACAGCAGCAGGATCCTGTTTAAACCTGATTTTGATCCTGATACTGATTCTGATTCCACACAGGCTCATTAACAATACAACGTATAACACGTGTCCCTGTGGCCTCCGTGTGCATCACATTGCTTCTGTACATGGTGTCAGATGATTGTTTCAGAAGCATTTGGGGATGATCAAAAGTTTCTGCTCTGTTGCTTCCGATCCTCCTGAGGAGCCTGTGATGCTCTGCACTTGTCAAGTTACATAACAGGCCATGAATGAATTCCTTATTTCCATTACAGCAGTTCCGGCTTCTCCCACATCGCCTTCACAGACGTTAAACCCAGCCGTAGGAAGCAGCTGCAGCGTGGAAGGCAAACTCGAAGCTCATCACCACTTACAGCCCAAGCACAACTTTCCATTTCCCTCTACAACAGAAAAGGAGGCCATTTTGCCCATCTACTACTTTTCCCTAGAACCTTTTTAACTATCAGATCAGATCAGATTCATTTATTTATCACATGTATATGAAAATATACAGTGAAATGTGTTGTGTCACTACGTACGCGCTGAGGGCAGCCCGCAAGTGTTGCCACACATTGTGGCACCAATATAGCATTCCCACAATGCTCTGCAGAACAACTCAAGCCACAACAACAAAGCCAAAACAAACTCCTTTCTGAGCAACGCGCACAAAATTGCAGGAGGGACTCAGCGGGCCAGGCAGCATCTATGAAAAAGAGTAAACAGTCAATGTTTTGGGCCGACACCCTTCATCAGGACTGGGAAAAAGAAGATGAGAAGTCAAGGGAAAAAGGATGAAGAAGTACAAGGTGGAAGGTGATAGGTGAAACCGGGGAAGGGGAAGAATTGAAATAAAGAGCTGGGAAGTCAGTTTGTGAAAGAGATAAAAGACTGGAGAAGGAGGAATCTGATAGGGGAGGGTAGAAGACCATGGAAGAAAGGGAAGGGGGAGGAGCAACTGAGAAAGGTGATGGGCAGGTAAGGAGATAGGTGAGAGAGGGAAACAGGAATTAGGAATGATAAAGGAGAGGGAGGGGCAATTATTGGAAGCTCAAGAAATCGATGTTCATGCCATCAGGTTGGAGGCTACCCAGACAGAATATAATGTGTTGCTTCTCCAACTTGAGTGTGGCCTCATTCTTGCAGTAAAGGAGCCCAAACACTGGAATGTCGGAATGGGAATGGAAAGTAGAATTGAAATGGGTGGCCATCACAAATCCTGGCAGATGGAGCATAGGTACTTGGCAAAGCAGCCTCACATTTTTCATCTCACTGATTGTTCTCACACTGGGAGCACTGGATACAGTCGATGACCCCAACAGACTCACAGGTGAAGAGTTGCCTCACCTGGAAATACTGTTTGAGGCCCTGAATGTTGGTGAAGGAGGAGGTGTAGGGGCAGGTATGGCACTTGTTCTGCTTGCAATGATAAGTACCTGGAGGAAGATCAGTGGAGAGGGACAGATATAAGGGAGTCACATAGGGAGCGATATCCCTGCAAAAAGCAAAAAGTTGGGGGGGGGGGGTGGAGATCTACTTGGTGGTGGAATCCCGTTGGAGATGGCAGAAGTTATGGAGAATTATGTTTCTGGGCATAGACCAGTGCCTTAAAAAGCTCCTTTCCTCCCTTCTATTCTCCCTCCCACCTGCCCACCCACACATCAGGATAGTTGTCCAACTCTAGCACGTCTCCATCCTCCAGGATGAATCAAACACTGAGACCATTAGATACAGGAGCAGAATTAGGCCATTTGGCACTTCAAGTCTGCTCAGCCATTTCATCAATTTTTCCTCTCAGTTCCAATCTCCTGCTTTCTCCTCATATCCCTTCATGCTCTACCACTCAAGAATCTATCAGCCTCTGCCTTAAATGTACCCAATAAATTGAACTCCACAGCCACCTGTGGCAACAAATTCCACAGATTCACCATACCTGGGTTAAAGAAATTCCTCTTCATCTCCAATCTAAATGGACATCCCTCTTTTCTGAGGTTGTGTCCTTTGGTCTTCTACTTCCCCACCACAGGAAACAACCTCTTCTGAATCCCAGAGAGTACAGGGCCAGAGACATCAAACGCTCCTCATACAATAAGTCTTTCAATCCCAAAATCATTTTTGTAAACCTCCTTTGAACCCTCTCCAGTTTCAGTATATCCTTTCTCAGATAAGGGGCCCATAACTGCTCAAAGTACTCCAAGCGAGGCTTCACCAGTGCTTTATAAAGTACCACCATTATATCCTTGCTTTTATATTCTTGTCCTCTCAAAATGAATGATAACATTGCTTTTACCTTCCTCACCACCAACTCAACCTATAATTTAGCCTTTTAGGGAATCCTGCACAATGTCTCTCAAGTCCCTTTGCTCCTCAGATTTTTCTCCCCATTTAGAAAACAGTCTACGCTTTTATTCCTTCTATCAAACTGCATGACCATACACTTCCTGACACTGTATTCCAACTGCCACTTCTTTGCCCATTCTCCTAATCTGTCTAAGTCCTTTTGTAGCCTCTCGGCTTCCTCTATCCATGCTATTAACATTCCTGTAATACCATGGGCTCTTAACTTGGTAAGCAGCCTCATGTGTGGCACCTTGTCAAAGGCCGTTTGAAAATCCAAGTACACAACATCAACAGATTCTCCTCTGTTTATCCTGCTTGGTATTTCTCACGAGGAAGGGTCTTGTCCTGAAACGTCGACTGTTTATTTTGTTCCACAGATGGCTCCTGGCTTGCAGAGCTCCTCCAGCCTTCTGTGGGTGCTGACTGTAATACTCACTTTCCCAGTGACTGATCAGAAATTCAGAAAAATAGTCCTTAACTCTCATTCCCTGAAATTGTCAGTGCAGGTGGATAAGGGTGGTGAAAAAAGCATGTGGCATGCTAGCCTTCATAGGACAGGCGTAGACTGTAAGCATTAAAACATTATGTTACAACATTACATCACACTACTTAGACTGCACGTGGAGTTCTGGTCACCACACTGGAGAAAGGATGTGCTGTGTTGGAAAGGGTGTGGAAGATGTGAAAAGTTCAAAGTAAATTATTATCGAACAATGTATATGTTACCATATACTATCCTGAAATTAATTTTCTTGCAGGCATTCACAGTAGAACAAAGAAATACAATGGAAAACCTACATGTAGACTAACAAACAAACAACGTGAAAAATAAGGCAATCCATGCAAATAAGAAATAAACAAACAAACAAACAAGCAGGCAGACATGCAGATCGATAGATGATAGCAAGATAATACTGAGAACATAAGTTGTAGTGTCTTTGAAATTGAGTCCATAGGTTGTGGAGTCAGTTCAGAGTTGAGGTAATTGAAGTTATCCATGCTGGTTCAAGAGCCTGATGACTGAAACGTAATAACTGTCGTTGAACCTAGTGGTGTGAGACTTAAGGCTCCTATAACAGGATTTGAAGACTTAGTTAAGAAGGGAGATTATATTCCAGGTAACTTCCTGCACCCGTCTCAGTCCGGAACGCAGAACTTCAAAGATTGAAGCTTCAAAGACTCAAGATACATTTATGATCAAAGTATGAATGTAGTATACAACCCAGAGCTTCATCTTCCCGCAGACAGACACAAAACAAACATCCCGGAACCCATTCAAAGAAAACATCGAAGACCCAATGTGCAAAAAAAAAAGAACAAACCGCGCAAAACAGCAAAAAAAATGAGCGAATATCACATGGGATATTAACCATCAAACCGCACTGTCCTTGATATAGTTTGGGACTGTTCATCCCAAAATATCAACAGTTCTTTCCCCCCACACAAGCTGCTCAACCCGCTGAGTTCCTCCGGCAGTTCACTTTTATTGCTCTAGATCCCAGTATCTCAGTCTCTTGTGGCTCTGTCTTTCTTATGTTTTTCACTGTAGCCACAGCTGCCTCTGCCTGAGCGTAAGGATTGCAATGTGAATGTTCTACTCAGTCAGAAAATTATTCTAAAATACTGCCTTATTTTCTTCATATTACTAATCCTTCCTGAGTCTGACAACATCTCAAATAATTACACCATTTCTTGTGGATGTACAGAATTATATCTGGAATCATTTTACACATCCATAGCTCCAAGTAGAATTTTAAATCACTTAATCCACTTTTCCCATTTTGGACCGGCTGTGCTGTATAACTGGTGAACCTCAAACAGCCAAGAATGTTTCAATCAAAGGCATTCCTGTTTACTGAATTATTTTATTTTCCTCTGGCAGCTGGCTGTGTTTTTCAGCTGTTTGTGTCTGTTTTATTCCATGTTTGTTGCAGAAGCAGTGCCTTTGGCTAAACTCTATTGACATTACCAAAGTGACATCAAGGAGCTGGAGAGTCCAGATCTTGATGAGATGGCAGATGATGGAATAAAGAACAAACTGCGGTAGGAAATCTTGAGCAACACACGTAGAATGCTGGAGGAATTCAGCAAGTCAGGAAGCATCTATGGAGGGGAATATACAGTTGACATTTTTTAACCAAGACCCTTCTTCAGGACTGAATCTCTTGTGTTCACAATTTGCTGGGGTAAGATTCAGATTTAGATTCAAATTCATCTATGTGGTCAGGTGGAGAAACGTCACTACCAAAGGAGGTGTGAGGCACTCCTTCCCTCTGCTAGCTTGCAGGTCACTCTTCAGCAAGGTGTAGTACCCGCTTAGTCCCCCAATCAGGGTCATGTGTAGCCATGGGAGCAGGTGGTGGACAGTCATATGAGCAGCCAGTGCATATCACAAGTCCTGGTTATGTGACCACTGATGCAAGGCAGACAATCTCCAAAGAGTATTGATAATGGCTGGGGTTGCACGTCTTGTAAAGACACTGCCCAGAAGAAGGCAATGGCAAGCCACTTCTGTGGAAAAACTTGCCAAGAGCAATCATGGTCATGGAAAGACCATGATCACTCATGTCATACAGCATGGCGCATAATGAATGAATGATCATTGAAACACACAGAGAAATGTGTTCTGATTAAGTGTATCAGCCCGAAAACTTGACTGTCCATTCCTCTCCGCAGATACTGCCAGACTAGCTAGGTTCCTCCAGCATTTTGTGAGTACTACATAATGTTTGTTTGCACTAACAACCAATGCACCCAAAGATGTACCGGGGGCAGCCTGCAGATATTACCATACATTCTCCTCCATAGACGCTGCCTGACATGTTGAGCTCCTCCAGCATTTTGTGTGCGTTGCTTGACAAAGCTATCCTCTGAAAAACACTTTACCTGCTCCTTCAAGCATTGATTCTCTCCACCACTAATTGGGTGTAAATCATTCAGATAATTCCTCACAAGCCTCCAGGCACAGGAGGATCTATCAAAGTAGGTTGTCCACTAGGTCACACATAGACCTGAACTGGAGGAGCTCCACATGTACACTCAGTGACCACTTTATTAGGTACCTGCTCATTGATGCAAATATTTACTCAGCCAATCATGTGGCAGCCACTCAATACATAAAAGCATGCAGACATGGTCACGAGGTTCAGTTGGTGTTCAGATCAACATCTGAATGGGGAAGAAATGTGACCTAAGTGACTTTGACTGTGGAATGATTGTTGGTGCCAGACAGGGTGGTTTCAGTATCTCAGAAGCTGCTGATCTCCTGGGATTTTCACACATGATAGTCTCCAGAACTTGCAGAGAGTGGTGCGGAAAGAGAAATACATCCAGTGAGCAGCATTTCTGTGAGTGGAAGCACCTTGCTAATGAGAGAGGTCAGAAAGAATGGCCAAGTTGTTTCAAACCGACAGTAACTCAAATAACCGCACGTTACAACAGTAGTGTTCAGAAGAGACTCTCTGAATGCACAGGTTGAACCTCGGGCTATAGCAGCAGAAGATCGGGGGTTCCACTCCTGTAGCAAAAAAAAATGGCCTCTGAGAGTATATTGTCCTTCCTTAACTACCCTGTGTCAACATCCTGGAACAATGCAATTGAGCAGCACACTTGCAGCGTCTTAAAGCAGCAGAACCTAAAATTAGGCAATGAAGATAAAATCTCAAAGGCTGGCTCACCATTCAGCTCATGGAGTTAATACTTCATACTGTTCTCCACATACTGTTCCGTCTTCATGGTTCAGTGAGGTGACTCACAGCCACCTTCTGAAAGGCAATGCTCAACTCCCAAGGAGGAATTAAGATTCTAGAGTAACAAATACAAAATGCTGGAGGAACTCAACAAGTCAGGCAGCATCTGTGGAGGGGAATGACTGTGCTGCATTAGTTCTGAAGTTTTAAAGTACTTTTTTTAAGTCTTTGTGTACTATTTAGCGATACAGCATGTAAACAGGCCCTTCCAGCCCAACAAAGCCTGTGCTGCCCAATTACACCCATGTGACCAATTAATTAATTAATGGTATACAGTCCAGAATAGGCCCTTCTGGCCCTTCAAACCACGCCACCCAGCAACCTCCCCGTTTAACCCCAGCGTAATCACAGGACAATTTACAATGGCCAATTACCCTACCAACCAGTACACCTTTGGACTGTGGGAGGAAATCAGAGAATCCGGAGGAAATTCACGTGGTCATGGGGAGAACGTACAAACTCCTTACAGGCAGTGGCAGGGTTTGAACCCCAGGTCACTGACTGTAAAGCATTGTGCTAACCATTACGCTACCCCATCCTCCCAACCCATCCATCTTTGGAATATTGGAGTAAACTGGAGCCTCTGGAGAATACTCACAGAATCAACATACAAACTCCTTATAGACAGCAGTGAATTGAACCCAGGTTCTTGCAGTGGAACAGCTAACTACTAACTTCTTTGTTACTGCATTACCCCAGAGAATAGTTGATCGCAGGAACACACTGCCAAAGGCAGAGGAGAGGTGGAGTCAGATACAATCTGTACTTTTAAACAACATTGGTTAATGACAACAGTTAAAAGACACTTGGATAAGTCCATGCATAAGAGGGGGCAGGAAAGGAAATGAGCTGAACGCAGGCAAATGGGATGAGCCTGGTGGGCACCATAGCTGACATGAGCGACTTTGGCCACAGAGTCTCTTTTTCTATGGGTAAACGCATTTGGACAGGCACATAAATAGGCAATAAAGATTAAATATCTCTTAAAGATCAGCTTTATTGGTTGCGTACATCAAAAAAAGCGTTGAAATGCATTGTTTGCTTCAAACTTCAGTCGCAGTCTGAGAATGTCCTGAGGGCAGCCTGCTGTGGGTAGCTGTGCTTCTGATGCCAAAGTAGCAGGCCCACAACCTAGTGACCCTAACCAGTCCTGCCGAAGGGTTTTGGCCCGAAACGTCGACTGTAGCTTTTTCCATAGATGCTGCCTGGCCTGGCATTGTGTGTGTATGGCACTATATGCTAACTGCTACACCACCTTAGGCGTAGAAAGATGCAGCCACAATGCAGAGAAATTGGATTAGTGTAGATGGACAAAAGGGTCAGCATGAATGCAGTGGGCTGAATGGCTTGTCTCTGCACTGTACCACTATGTGACCCCATGTAAGTATCCAAATCAAAGTCAAAGTAAATCTATTATCAAAGCATGTGTACATCGCCATATACTACCATGAGATCCTTTTGTTGCAGGAAAATAAATACAACAGAATCTACGAACACCTATACATAAAGACTGAAAAATAACCAATGTACAAAAGAAGACAACTTATACTAATGAAAGAAGTAATTACTTAATTCTGAGAACATGAGTTTTAGATTCCTTGAAAGTGAGTCTGTAGTCATAGTCAGTTCAGTGCTGAGGTGAGTGAAGGAGCCTGGTAGTTGTAGAGTGTTAACTGTTCCTGAACCTGGTGGTCTGGGACCTGTGGTTCCTGTACGGTGTACCTCCTGCCCAATGGTGGTAGCGAGAAGAGAACATGGTCCGATCGTGGCACTGGTGGTGGTGGTGGGGGGCGTGGGTGGTCCTTGACGATGGATGCTGCTCTCCCGTGGCAGCTCTCCTTGTAAGTGTGCTCAATGGTTGGGAAGGCTTTGCCTGTGCTAGACTGGGCCGTATCCACCACTTCCTGTAGACTTTTCTGTTCCTGAGCGTTGTTGATTCCATACGAGGCCTTGATGTAACCAGTCAGGATACTCTCCACTATACCTCTATGGAAGCTTGTCAAGGCTTTAGATGACATTCCAATTGTAATCCAACTTCTCAGGAACAGTTGTGGGAACCGCTGATCTCAATTAACAAAATCATCTTCTGTCCTGTAACTTTTCTATGATTCAGAGGCACTATTTGTGGAGTGACTTCACACATCTGCAGCATGGAGTAGACTCTAAATCTTTTTATCTTATGCCATGTTTTCTGGACTGAGTGTGTTGTATAATGGTAAACCTCAGAATGCTTCAATCAGTGGAAGGCAATCCTGTTTACAGAATTATGTTATTTTCTGCTGGCAGCTGACTGTGTTTTTCATTAGATTCTGGGCTTTTCGTTCCATGTTTGCCTCAGTTGTGCTGTCATCAGCTATAGTAACATCTGCATTTGCAAGTGACTCCGGGAAAATTTTTGGAATAATGCTTGTCTAGGCAAGAGGAGAGCATTTCATCACATTCCTGAGTCGTGCCTTGTAGATGGCAGAAAGTGGCTGGAAGTCCAGAGCTGAGTCATTCAAGCCAGCTAAGTTTAAAGATTAAAAATCTTTTAAAGACTAGCTTTATTTGTCCCATGTACATCGAAACACCAGACCATACAATGAAATGTGTCATTTGTGTCAACAACCAAAACAGTCTGAAGATAGCTAAGGTGACGTGGCTGTACTGGTTAGCACAAATCGTTACAGTGCCAGCGACCTAGGTTCAACTCGCCACTGCCTGTAAGGACTTTGTACATTCTCCCCGTGACCGCATGGGTTACCTCTAGGGGAGGGGGGCCATTTTCCTAAGAAGCACCGGTTAGTAGGTTAATTGGTCATTGTAAATTGTCCCGTGATTAGGCCAGGATTAAACTGAGGGATCGCTGGGTGGCTCAGTTCACTGTATGTCAATAAATAAATACTGTAAATGTGCTGGGGGGCAGCCTGCAAGGTTTACCATGCTTCCAGCATCAACATAGCAAAACAACTTACCCTCACCATAGCAAACATATTTGGAATATGGGAGGAAACCAGAGCACCACGAGGAAATCCGGGTGATCACGGAGAGAACATACAAACTCCTTTGGGACACTGATGAATATTGAGCCCAGATTGCTGTAAAGTGTTACGCTAACCACTAATCTACCGTGCTACCTCTACCAGCCTCTATTCCTTTCCCATTGCTTCACTATCTTTAGAGTGTAAACACAGGAATGTCTGCAGAGGCTGGACACCCAAAGCAACACACACAAACTGCCGGAGGAACTCAGCAGGTCAGGCAGCATCTACGGAAATGAATTAACAGTCAACGTTTTGGTCCGAGACCTTTCTTCAAGACTGGAAAGGAAGGGGGAAGACACCAGAGTGAAAAATACGGGGGGAAGGGAAGGAGGACTAGCTAGAAAGTGATAGGTGAAACCAGGTGGGTAGGAAAGGTAAACGGCTGGAGAAGGAGAGTTCCCAGTTGTGTCCGGTAAACTCAGGATATTGACAGTCACAATCAGAATCAGAAACAGGTTTAATATCACTGGCATATGTTGTGAAATTTGTTGGCTTTTTGGCAGCTGTACGCTGCAATACATATTAATAGAAAAAAACTGTGAATTATATTAAATGATTAAATTAAATAAGTAGAGCAAAAATAAAAATGTTTTAAAAAGTAATGAGTTAGTGTTCCTGGGATCAATGTCCATTCGGAAAACATATGGCAGAGGAGAAGAAACTGTTTCTGAATCATTGAGTGTGTGCCTTCAGGCTTCTGTACCTCCACCCGGATGGTAGCAATGAGAAGAGGGAACATAAACACAAAGTACACTGCAGATGCTGTGGTCAAATCAACACATACAAACAAGCTGGATGAACTCAGCAGGTCGGGAAGCATCTGTTGAAATGAGCAGTCAACGTTTCAGGCCGAGACCCTTCGTCAGGACTGAAGAAGGAGGGGGCAGGGGCCCTATAAAGAAGGGGGGGAGGGGGGAAAACCAATCAGAGGAAAGATCAAGGGGTGGGGGATAGGCAGGAGAGGTGAAGAAGGAATCTAAGGGGAAAACACTATGGGTAGTAAAAGAAGGCAGAATCATGAGAGAGGTGATAGGCAGCTAGAAGAGGAGGCAGAGTGAAAGTGGGATGGGGGAAGGGAGAGGGAAGGAATTACTGGAAGTTGGAGAATTCGATGTTCATACCAAGAGGCTGGAGACTACCCAGACGGTATATGAGGTGTTGCTCCTCCAACCTGAGTTTGACCTCATCATGGCAGTAGAGGAGGCCATGTATGGACATATCCGAATGGGAATGTGAAGCAGAGTTGAAGTGGGTGGCAACCGAGAGATCCTGTCTGTTGTGGCGGACGGAGCGTAGGTGCTCGACGAAGCGGTCCCCCAATCTGCGTTGGGTCTCGCCGATGTAGAGGAGGCCGCACCGGGAGCACTGTATGCAATAGACAACTCCAGCAGACTCGCAGGTGAAGTGTTGCCTCACCTGGAAGGACAGTTTGGGGCCCTGAATGGTGGTAAGAGAGGAGGTGTAGGGACAAGTGTAGCACTTACGCTTGCAGGGATAAGTACCAGGTGGGAGATCTGTGGGGAGGGACGTGTGGACCAGGCAGTTGCGGAGGGAACGATCCCTGCGAAAAGCAGAGAGGGGTAGAGAGGGAAAGATGTGCTTAGTGGTGGGGTCCTGTTGAAGGTGGCGGAAGTTGTGGAGGATAATATGCTGGATCTGGAGGCTGGTGGGGTGGTAGGTGAGGACAAGGGGAACACGGTCCCTGTTGTGGTGACGGGAGGATGGGGTGAGGGCTGAAGTGCGGGAAATAGAGGAGATGCGGGTAAGGGCATCGTTGATGATGGCAGAAGGGAAACCACGATTCTTAAAGAAAGAAAAGGGAACATCCTGGGTGATGGGGGTCCTTAATGATGGACGCCACCTTTTTGAGGCATCACTCCTTGAAGATGTCCTGGATACTATGCAGGTTAGTGCCCATGACGGAACTAAGTTTACAACTCTCTGCGGTTCACTTCGATCCCATGCAGTAGCCCCCTCCCCTTCCCCCCATTCCAAACAGTGAGGCAGCCAATTAGAATGCTCTCCACGGTATATATGTAGCAATTTGTGAATATGGCATTCGATAATGGTAATGCTACTGATTGTTAAGAGTAGTTGGTTAGAGTCTGACTTGTTGAAAGCCATCATTGCCTGGCATAAATGTAATACAAACATTACAGCACATGGATGAATACTTTTTAGATTTAGCTGTATGTTGGCACTGGTTAGTTCAGTCATTTGGAGCTGAACACTGCGCAATCTCTAACAAATTTCCTCAATTTTGCTCTTGCAGTGGAAGGAAATCAAAGTCAAAGTAAATTTATTATCGAAGTGTGTATATGTCACCACATACAACCCTGAGATTCATTTACTTGCAGGCATTTATATGAAAATAAAGCAATACAAGATAATAATTTATGAAAACCTATACATAGACAACTAGTGTGCAAAAAAAAGACAAATTGTACAGTTCTTTTAAAAATAAATAATACTGAGAACAGGTGTGGTAGAGTCCTTGAAAGTGAGTCTGTAGGTTGTGGAATCAGTTCACAGGTGAGTGAAGAGATCTGTGCTGGTTCAGGAGCCTGGTGGTTGGAGGGTAGTAAATGTTCGTGAACCTGGTGCTGTGGGACCTGAAGCTCTTGTACCTCCTGCCCGATGGTTAAAAGCAAAAACAGAGCATGTCCGCTCCCTGGACAATGAATTGGACTACGTTCAACTCCAACGAAATACTCGGTGGGAGTATAGAGTCTGCTGTGCATATGTTTCCACGGAAACATGGCCCACTGACGGAATCCCGGATGCCGCCATTCAGCTGGACAGACTCATCTTGTTTCAAGCAGATAGGGATGCGGCTCTTTCCGGTAAGACTCGCGGTGGTGGCTTATGTGTTTACATCAATACGAAATGGTGTAAGAACTCTGTGCGGGTTTCCAGATACTGCTCAACACTAGTGGAGTTTGTGAATGTCAGATGCAGACCATTTTATTTACCACAGGAATTCACCACTGTCCTTATATTCGGCGTCTACATTCCCCCCAGCGCTAATGCTAAGGAGGCGCTCTGTGAACTGTATGGGGCTATTAGCGAACTGCAGAACGCACACCCTGATGGACTGTTTATTGTCGCTGGTGATTTTAACCATGCGAACCTCACGTCAGTGCTCCCCAGATTCCATCAGAACGTGGGCTTTGCAACGAGAGGGGAGAATGCATTGGACCTCGTTTGCCCTGCCCCCACCTCCGTTACTCAGACCACATCTCTGTTATGCTAATCCCAGCATACAGACCGCTCGTCAGGCGCTCCAGACCAGTTCAGAAGCAGGTGAAAATCTGGCCAGCAGGAGCCATCTCTGCTCTTCAAGACTGCTTTGAGCACACTGACTGGCACATGTTCAGGGAGGCTGCAACCGATGGCGACTCCACTAACTTAGAGGAGTACATGGCTTCACTGTGTCCAAGACCATCACTACACGCACTAACCAGAAGCCATGGACGACCGCGGAGATGCATGCGCTGCTGAGGGCCCGTGACTCCGCCTTCACAGCAGGTGACAAGGCAGCCCTGACAACAACAAGGGCCAAACTGTCCCGGGCCATCAGAGGGGCAAAGCGTGCACACGTCCAGCAAATCCACAGTTACTTCCAGGACAGCAGCTGATGCACCATCAATAACTCACTCCGAGACGTAAGAAGCGAGATATCGGCTTTTATTGACTGGAAGAATGAACAACACTACATCCTGGAGAATGAGGCCGGGCATCAGGCCTCAATCGCCTTTATACAGGGGTCTGTGGGAGGAGCCACAGGAGCAGTGGGTCTGTGGGAGGAGTCACAGGAGCAGTCAGCAGGGGGTCTGTGGGAGGAGCCACAGGAGCAGTCAGCGGGGGTCTGTGGGAGGAGCCACAGGAGCAGTCAGCGGGGGTCAGTGGGAGGAGCCACAGGAGCAGTCAGCAGGGGTCTGTGGGAGGAGCCACAGGAGCAGTCAGCAGGGGTCTGTGGGAGGAGCCACAGGAGCTGTCAGCAGGGGTCTGTGGGAGGAGCCACAGGAGCAGTCAGCGGGGGGTCTGTGGGAGGAGCCACAGGAGCTGTCAGCAGGGGGTCTGTGGGAGGAGCCACAGGAGCAGTCAGCAGGGGGTCTGTGGGAGGAGCCACAGGAGCAGTCAGCAGGGATCAGTGGGAGGAGCCACAGGAGCAGTCAGCAGGGGTCTGTGGGAGGAGTCACAGGAGCAGTCAGCAGGGGTCTGTGGGAGGAGCCATGGTCAGTGGGAGGAGCCACAGGAGCAGTCAGCAGGGGGTCTGTGGGAGGAGCCACAGGAGCAGTCAGCAGGGGTCTGTGGGAGGAGCCACAGGAGCAGTCAGCAGGGGTCTGTGGGAGGAGCCACAGGAGCAGTCAGCAGGGGGTCTGTGGGAGGAGCCACAGGAGCAGTCAGCAGGGGGTCTGTGGGAGGAGCCACAGGAGCAGTCAGCAGGGGGGGCGTGTCCAGACAGGTATATGTAGTTCACCACATTCACCCTCCCTTTGTTTTAAAAGAGAGTCCCCATGGGGCGAAGTTTCTTACAAGTATATTTACAGGTTAAGTCTATCAGGTGGTCGAATCGTTCGCTGCGATCTACGTAGCTCCAGCTGTGATTGCACAGGTGCCGGAGGTGGTGATGGCACCGGAGATGGAGATTGTGCTGGTTCTGGCCTAACTGGAGGTGTCAGGGATCCCTCACGTGTGTGCGAGGCGCCTGGAGTAAACACATACGAGATGCCTGGTACATGAGCATCGTGAGGAGTCTGTGTGGGGCACGGTGTGCGCGGTGTCACCTCGGGTACAGGGTTCATAGTTACCGTGGAGTGTACGGGGTAGTGGTCTGCTGCTCCAGCGGGCGCCAGGTCGCGGACAGAGACCGTGTCCTCCCGCCCATCAGGCAAGACCACGTAGGCATACTGGGGGTTAGCATGCAAAAGGTGAACCCTCTCGACCAGAGGGGAGTATTTATTACTCCTCACATGTTTTCGTAGCAGCACTGGCCCCGGGGACGTCAGCCAAACTGGTAGGGTGGTCCCAGTGACAGACTTCCTGGGAAAAGAGAATAGGCGTTCGTGAGGTGTGGCATTGGTGGACGTACATAACAGGGAGCGGATAGAGTGGAGTGCCTCAGGGAGGACCTCCTGCCATCAGGAAACCGGCAACCCTTTTGACTTAAGGGCTAAAAGTGTGGCCTTCCACACTGTGGCATTCTCCCTCTCCACCTGTCCATTCCCCCGGGGATTGTAACTCGTGGTTCGACGAGTAGCAATGCCCCTAGCTAGCAGGTACCGGCGCAGCTCGTCATTCATAAAGGAGGACCCTCTATCACTGTGGACATAGCAGGGATATCCAAACAGAGTGAAGAGCTGGTGCAGGGCTTTTATGACGGACGTGGTAGTGGTGTCGGGGCAGGGAATGGCAAAGGGGAATCGCGAGTACTCGTCAATAATATTGAGAAAATAGACATTGCGGTCGGTGGAGGGAAGGGGGCCCTTAAAGTCAACACTCAGTCGCTCAAAAGGGCGGGTGGCCTTGACAAGTTGCGCAGTGTCAGGACGGTAGAAGTGCGGTTTGCACTCAGCGCAGATCTGGCAGTCCCTGACCATCGTCCTGATGTCCTCCAGGGAGTACGGCAGGTTCCGGGCTTTAACGAAATGGTAAAATCGGGTGACCCCCGGATGGCAAAGATGTGCATGAAGGGCATACAGCTGGTTAAAGGCGATTGAGGCCTGATGCCCGGCCTCATTCTCCAGGATGTAGTGTTGTTCATTCTTCCAGTCAATAAAAGTCGATATCTCGCTTCTTACGTCTCAGAGTGAGTTATTGATGGTGCATCAATTTTATTGACTGGAAGAATGAACAACACTGCATCCTGGAGAATGAGGCCGGGCATCAGGCCTCAATCGCCTTTATACAGGGGTCTGTGGGAGGAGCCACAGGAGCAGTCCAGACAGGTATATGTAGTTCACCACAGCAGCGACACGCGGCACATGTGGAAGGGCATTCAGGACATCACCAACTACAGGACAACGTCACCTGACTGTGCGGGTGATACCTCCCTCCCAGATGCATTGAACACCTTCTACGCTCAGTTTGAGGTGGAAAATGACGTGGCAGCAAGGAAGTCCAAGGAAGAAAATGACCAGGCGCCTTGTCTCACCGTGGCTGATGTGAGAAGAACCCTGTGCAGGGTCAACCCACAGAAGGCTGCTGGACCAGACAACATTCCTGGTAGAGTGCTTACAGGATCTGCAGACTAGCTGGAAGCTATTCTTACTAACATCTTCAACATCTCCCTGAGCAGCGCTGTCGTTCCAATGTGCTTCAAGGCCGCCACCATTATCCCCGTGCTAAAATCTTCAGTGTCCTGCCTCAATGACTACCGTCCCATTGCACTTACATCCATCATCATGAAGTGTTTCGAGAGGCTCGTCATGAGGCACATCAAGACCCTGCTGCCCCCCTCACTGGACCCCCTGCAGTTCATGTACAGTCCCAACTGTTCAACAGACGATGCCATTGCCACCACCCACCACCTGGCCCTAACCCACCTGGACAAAAAAGACACATACATTCGAATACTGTTCATAGACTTCAGTTCAGCATTCAACACAACCATTCCTCAGAAACTGATTGGAAAGCTGAGCCTACTGGGCCTGAACACCTCCCTCTGCAACTGGATACTAGACTTCCTGACTGGGAGACCTCAGTCAGTCCGGATCGGGAGCAGCATCTCCAACACCATCACACTGAGCACGGGGGCTCCCCAGGGCTGTGTGCTCAGTCCACTGCTGTTCACTCTGCTGACCCACGACTGTGCTGCAACACACAGCTCAAACCACATCATCAAGTTCGCCGATGACACGACCGTGGTGGGTCTCATCAGCAAGAACGACAAGTCAGCATACAGAGAGGAGGTACAGTGGCTAACAGACTGGTGCAGAGCCAACAATCTGTCTCTGAATGTGAACAAAACAGAAGAGATGGTTGTTGACTTCAGGAGGGCACGGAGCGACCACTCTCCGTTGAACATCGACGGCTCCTTGGTAGAGATCGTTAAGAGCACCAAATTTCTTGGTGTTCACCTGGCGGAGAATCTCACCTGGCCCCTCAACACCAGCTCCATAGCAAAGAAAGCCCAGCACCGTCTCTACTTTCTGCGAAGGCTGAGGAAAGTCCATCTCCCACCGCCCCCCCCCCCCCCCATCCTCATCACATTCTACAGAGGTTGTATTGAGAGCATCCTGAGCAGCTGCATCACTGCCTGGTTCGGAAATTGCTCCATCTTGGATCACAAGACCCTGCAGTGGATAGTGAGTTCAGCTGAGAAGATCATCGGGGTCTCTCTTCCCGCCATTACAGATATTTACACCACACGCTGCATCCGCAAAGCAAACAGCATTATGAAGGACCCCACGCACCCCTCATACAAACTCGTCTCCCTCCTGCCATCTGGGAAAAGGCTCCGAAGCATTCGGACTCTCACGACCAGACTATGTAACAGTTTCTTCCACCATGCCATCAGACTGCTCAATACCCAGAGTCTGGACTGACACCAACTTACTGCCCTCTACTGTGCCTGTTGTCTTGTTTATTATTTATTATAATGCCTGCACTGTTTTGTGCACTTTATGCAGTCCTGGGTAGGTCTGTAGTCTAGTGTAGTTTTTGTGGTGTCTTACGTAGTTCAGTGTAGTCTTTGTACTGTTTCACGTAGCACCATGGTCCTGAAAAACGTTGTCTCGTTTTTACTGCGTACTGTACCAGCAGTTGTGGTCGAAATGACAATAAAAAGTGACTTAACTTGAATTGATGGTGGGGGTCCTTGATGATGGATGCTGCTCTCCTGTGACAGTGCTCCTTGTAGGTGTGCTCAATGGTGGACAGGGCTTTACCTGTGATGGACTGGGCTGCACCTACTGTTTTCTGCAGACTCCTCCGTTCCTGTGCATTGGTGTCTCCATACCAGGCCAAGATACATCCTGTCATTGTCAATGTGGAAGCAGCTAAGGATGGTTGTACACTGTCGTGAGGATAACTTGGAGTTGTCCTGGGATGAAGTACCTCATTTCCAATGACCCTTCCTTAGTGCAAGATATGACCCCAGCCTGCAGAAGCTTTTCCCGTTACTGCCCATTGAGCTCAGTTTCATGATGATGCTTGTATCCACATCTGTGCAAATGTTACCTCTGAATTTTTATTTATTTTGACACACTGCACAGTAACAGGCCATCAGACCTAATGAGAGCATGCCACCCAGTTATACTCATGTGACCAATTAACCTACTAATCCATACCATTGGAATGTAGGGGGAAACCAGAGCAAGCAGAGAATATGTTGTAGTCACAGGGAAAACCTCGGCCCATCTAGTCCATGCCAAACTGTTATTCTGTCCAGTCCCAGTGACCAGAGCCCTCTATACCGCTCCCATCCATGTACCTATCCAAATTCCTCTTAAATGTTTCAATCGAGCCCACATCCACCACTTATGCTGGTGGCCACACTCAGGACCCTCTGAGTGAAAAAGTTGCCCCTCAGATTCCCTGTAAATATCTCACCTTTCACCTTTAACCCATAACCTCTAGTTCTCATCCTACACAACCTCAGTGGAAAAAGCTTGCTTGTATTTACCTTATCTATATCCCTCATAAATTTTTATACCTCTCTCAAACTACCCTCAGTCTCCTATGCTCCAGTGGATAAAATCTTAACCTATTCAACCTTTCTAAAGGCCAACATGCCAAAAGCTCGCTTCCCAGTGAACAGAGAAAGCAGGTCATTTCCCAGGATGAACAACCCACTTAAAACGAGATTAAAATTAAATTAGTTAAAGGAAACAGAATGAATAAACTTAATCGGGTGGTGGGGTGGAGATACGTCTCTACCAAAGGCGCTCCTTTCCTCTGCTAACCTGAGGTCACCCTTTGGCAAGGTGTAGCACCTGCTTAGCCCCCTGATTAGGATCACATGAAGCCATGGGAGCAGCTGGTGGATGGTCGTATGAGCGGCTGGTGCATATCACAAGTCCTGGTGATGTCAGTTTTCACAAATAAAACAAAGTGTTTTATGTTTAAGAAACCCGTAACACAGTTAATTGAACTCCAATGCCTAAACTCAAAATTGCACTAAAAATCTTTACATAATAACGTCATCATATCAGACCAGCTTCTTAAAGTGAAACCCCAATTCAATGTCAGTGATTGTGAATGATGTACATTTTCCCCAACTACGTTACCCTACAATGCGACCACTGACGCCAGACAGACAATCTCTGAAGAGTATTGATAATAGCAGGGGTCACCTGTCTTGTAAAGACACTGCCCTTGAGAAGGCAATGACAAACCTCTTCTGAAGAAAAATTTGCCAAGAACAATCATGGTCAGGGAAAGACCATGATCACCTACATCATACGATATGGTACATGATGAACGAATGAAACCCAACCATAAAAGATGCTACCGTAAATCCACTCAACCATTTTAGAACTGTAGGATTACCATTCAAAAGCCAGATGCAATGCACTGGCTTGATGCAATCCACAGAAGTCACCCTGCGGTAATTAACATCTATCACATGGCATTGTCCCAAAGAGCCAAAAAGGCAACAAAGACTCCAATATAGAAAAATAATCATTTGGGAAATCATGCAAATATTTCAACATAATTTCTCAGCCACTTAATGCTTCATTGAACTTAAAGCCAATGAAAAATTACTGGTAGAATAGAAAAGAACTTTTGATAGGTAAAAGAGGGCATTTAGTGCTGCTTTTCAATTTTGTATTTTTAACAGAAAGCTATATACTGAGAAAATTAAATTAAAAATTCAGGTTGGTTCATGATTGTTGAAATAATTTTGCACACGCACCTTGAGATCTCAACAGGGAAAATGCCCAATAAATATTCTTTTATTAGAGGAAATTGCGGTACCAAATAATAAATCATAATGAGCATATGGCAAAATGTTGACGTACAGACTGGAGTCCCATAGGAGTTCAGTACTCAGGGTCACTGCTTTTAACATATAGTAATGGTTTGGACATGGGTGCACACAGCACCATTTCCATAGATGACACAAAATGGGGAGTCTGGGGACAGCAACAGATTTCAAGGAGATAAAATGAAGGTTGGAAGAATGGGTGAATATGCAGCAGATTAAATTTAAATCTCCTCTAATAGGTCCACAACCTTGTCATTGGGCTTAGAGGCTTGCATGCGTCACTGACCTGGAGAGCTATGTTGGCTGGAGTCAGGGCTTTGGCTCTTGGTAGGGTCACCCATGCCAAACAGGTCAAAGTGTAGACACCAGATTAAGGGTGGACCACCGGTCCTCCAGGTTCAGAGGTTCAGCTTAGAGCCAACAAACCTGACTGGTAAAACAAAATTGTTACAGAAACAGCAATAAAGGATCCTTCTATATCTGAATATTCCTGAGTCTCCACCTGGGACTTGCATGACTGACAGTGGTGAAAACTGAGAGGAAGCTACTGCCATAATGAAGGAAGCCCCAATCACCAGCAGAGAGGGAGGAGCTTCATTGCTGCCTCAAATTTAAGGTAAATTTAAATCTGCCAAAGTGTGCTATGTTATATTTTTGGTCAGAAGAAGAGGTATTAACTGGAGACCACAATTCTGAAAGGGTGCAAAATCAGCAGATATATTTAAGAGACTCGCTTGAGTGATAGAAAAATGGAGGGCTATGTGGGAGGAAAGGGTTAGATAGATCTTGGAGTAGGTTAAAAGGTTGACATGACACTGTGGGCCAAATGCCCTGGATCGTTCTGTGGTACTGTTCTATGCTTGGTGTTCTAACAGTGGAAAACATAAAATACTACAGATGCTGAAAATCTTAAATAAAAACAGAGAGTGCTGGTGAAAACTCAGCAGATCAAACAGTATCTATGAAAAGAGAAACAATGAGCATTTCAGGTTCCAGAGTCTGAATGGACCTAGTCCTTAGTAACCTGAATGTTAACTGTTTCTCTTTCCACAGGTGCTGACTGACCTGCTGTGTTTCTCCTCAGCATATTCTGAGGTCTGGAATGATTGGTGCATCGTTCATCTAAAGTGACAAGGCAGTTTAAAGTTAAGAGAAACATGAGGGTCTTGGATTTCATAAACAGAGGCATAGATTGCAAAAGAAAGGAAATAATGTTGAACCTTTATAAAAACACTGGTTCAGCTACAACTGGGTCACTTTCATGGCCATCTTCAGGAATCTGTAGAATTAAAATCCGGGATCCCTCAGGTCCTAAGACCATATGGCAAAGGCCATTCCACTGATTGAGTACTCTCCACTATTCAACCATGGTTGATTTATTTTCCCTCTCAACTCCTTTCTCCAGCTTACACCCCATAACCTATGATTGCCTGACTAGTTAAACACCTAACGATCTCCACTTTACCCAACGAGCTCCTTAACATTTTAACCTGTACTTTTAATCTCTTACCTTGCTCAGTTTTACAGACACATCTTTCATTCTCCCACCTATCTGACTAGTCCACTGTAACTTCCCTGCATTCGCCTCACCATTAACTACAGTTGATTTTAATACCATCTGCAAACTCACTAAGCAGGGCTAAATTGCCAATCACAGATCGTATCCGTGGCATTTTTGTGCAAGATTTATTTATCTAAGGAGGTTTGACTGAAATGATCTTTTGCAATAATTAAGAGCATATTATCTTATAATATACAAACCCATGTCACCATCACACTTGCTCTTTCCTTGGATTCCATGATCAGTCTCCATTCCAGCTTCTCTTTATGGGCGAGAGATATATTATCATATTAACTTCAATATTTATAAAACATAATCTTTTTTTGGCAGGACTTTTTGATATCTGTCAGCTGTCGAGCATCTTGATTCGATTTTACAAACTGTATAAACAATATATCCAGCTTCCCTTTGGACTGTGAAGCATCCCGAAAGTGTAATACAATAATATTTAGGATTACAAAGTTTCACAGGTTATTAGGGAGGGAGCAGAACAGCAGCCTCAACACCACAGTTTTCTACCACTGAATACTTTTAATTTTACAATCATACCACTGCATTATTTCCCCATTTCTGCACCCCCCCCCCCATCATAGGATGAATCTAATTCACTCCTGAACATTTTTTTCCGAGTTTAACTATCATAAAACATAAAGCAGAACAGCACAGTACAGGCCCCTTGGCCCATGATGTTGGGCTGACATTTATTTATACGTTAAGGTCAGAACAGGCCCTTCCAGCTTTCTGAGCTGCACCGCCCAGCAGACCCTCATTTAACCCTATTCTAATCACAGAAAAAAAATCATGATAACCAATTAAACTACAACTAGTACATCTTTGGACTGTGGGGGGGAACCGGAGCACCTGGAGGATATCCACATGGTTACAGGGAGAATGTACTAACTTCTTACAGGCAGCGACAGGAATTGAACCAGGTCACTGGTAATGTAAAACATTGTGCTAATCACTACACTATGGTGCCAGTAACCTACTTCATGGTCAATCTAACCCTTCCCTCCCACATAGCCCTCCATTTTCATTTCATCCATGTGCTTGTCTAAGAATGTCTAAGAACAGCCCTAACGTATTAATGATAATGTTCCCCATGCAAGACTCCTTCAGAAAGTAAGGAAGTATGGGATCCAAGGAAACCTTGCTTTGTGGATCCAGAATTGGCTTGCCCACGGAAGGCAAAGGGTGGTGGCAGATGGTTCATATTCTGCATGGAGGTCAGTGACCAATGTTGGGGGTGTTGTGGATGGTTGTCAGAGGTTACAGCTCGACATTGATAGGATGCAGAACTGGGCTGAGAAGTGCCAGATGGACTTCAACCCAGATAAGTGTGAAGTGATTCATTTCGGTAGATCAAATTCGAAGTCAGAATATAATATTAATGGTAAGATTCTTGGCAGTGTGGAGGATCTGAGAGATCTTTGGGTCTGTGTCCATGGACGCTCAAATCTGCTGCATAGGTTGACAGTGTTGTTAAGAGAGTGTGTGGTTTGTTGGCCTTCATCAACTGTGGGATTGAGTTCAAGAACCGCAAGGTAATTTTACAGCTGTATAAGACCTTGGCCAGACCCCACTTTGAGCACTGTGTTCAGTTCTGGTCACCTCACTACAGGAAGGATGTGGATTCTAAGGACAGAATGCAGAGGAAATTTACAAGGATGTTGCCTGGATTGGAGGACATACCTTGTGACAATAGGTTGAGTGTACTTGGCCTTTTCTCCTTGGAGTGACGGAGGATGAGAGGTGACCTGATAGAGGTGGATAAGATGATGAGGAGATTGATCGTGTGGATAGCCAGAAGCTTTTTCCCAGGGCTGAAATGACTAAAACGAGGGGGGCATAGTTTTAAGATGCATGGAAATGTGTACCGAGGGATGTCAGGGATATGTTTTTCACAGAGACAGTGATGCGTGCTTGAAATGAACTGCCAGCGGCGGTGGTGGAGGCGGATAAAATAGGGTCTTTTAAGAGCCTCTTAGATAGGTACATGGAGCTTAGAAAAAAGAGAGAGCTATGCCTTAGGGAAATTCTAGGCAGTCTCTAGAGTAGGTTACATGGTCAGCACAACATTGTGGGCTGAAGAGCCTGCATTGTGCTGTGAGTGTCTTTGTTCTATTTTCAATGTTCTATGTATCTGTCTCTACCACCACGCCTGGCAGTGTGTTTTAAGTACTTCCCACTTTCTGTGTTAAAAAAACCTATATCTGATATCCCCCTATACTTCCCTCCAATCACCTTAAAACTAAGTCCTCTCATATTAGCCATTGCCACCCTGGGAAAAATACACTGGTATCCTACTCTATTTATGTAGTCTTAATTTCAAATTTATCTGGGCCAGATCCTTTTCCAAATCACAGAAATTAACCCTTCCCATTATTTTTTGGTTAATGGCTCCCAATCCTTTCCCAGTGATATTATGAACACTATTTTTGTAAAATGCTCCCCTCTGAAACTTGTTGAATTAAATTCTCTAGGGCCAGATCCATTACCATTTCCTCCCTTCCTGGTTTGCGAGCATTTGGAAAGGATGTCTCACTGAAATGAAATAATTAGATTGTTGCATCTGCACAGGGGCACCACATTATCATAGCAGTTAGTGTGACGCTATCACAGCTCAGGTTGTTGGAGCTTGGAGCTCAATTCTAGTATATTCTCAAAGGAGTTTGCATGTCCTTCCTGTGAATGTGAGTATTTCCTTCAGGTGCTCCAGTTTCTTCCCACAGTCCAAAGACAGTCTGGTTAGTAGGTTAATCAGTCATTGTAAATTGGCATGTGATTAGGCTAGGGTTAAATAGATGGTTTGCTGGGCAGTGTGGTTGATTGGGTCAGATGGGGCAGTTCCTTGCTGCATCTCTAAAAAAAAATCATTAAATAAACCCTCCAAGCGACCACAACATTTTCATGCTTTTGAGGCTTGCATGTCTCACTGAGCTGGAGAGCAATGCTGGCTGGAGTCAGGGTTCTTGGTAAGGTCACCCATGCCATACAGGTCAAAGGATAAAGGCGAGACTAAAAGTGGTGCACTGGTCCTCGACGTTCAGGGGTTCAGCTCAGGCCTAACAACCCTGAATGGTAAAACAAAGCTGTTATGGAAACAGCAATGAAAAATCCTTCTACATATGATGCGACAGTATTCCTGATCACCAGGACTTCCGTGAATGACAGCAGTGATAACTGAGAGGAGGCGACTGGCATAATGAAGGAAGCACTGGACACTGCCAATGATGCTGGACCTTCATTACTGCACTAAACATCAGCGTGTGACAGGCAGTAAGTGAGTAAATAAATAGTCACAACCATGGCTGAACCAGTAGAGTTGTTCTGCATGAAAACAGGCCCTTCTGCCTATTGGTCTATGCCAGCCAAGGTTCCCATCTAAGCTCATCACATAGGCCTGCTTTGGCCAATATCCCTCTAAACCTTTCCTATCTGTGTACCTGTCCAACTATCTTCAAAATGATGTTAATTGTACCCATCCTACCCATTTCCTCTGGTAGTTCATTCCATATATGGAACAACATGGCGGGAAAAGTTGCCCCTGTAAAATCTCACCCCTCTCACCTTAAATCTGTCCCTCTAATTCTTAATTTTCAACACTGGGTAAAAGACTGAGTGCATTCACCCTATGCATGCCCCTCGTGATTTAATACACCTCTGTAATATCACCTACATGTTGACCAGTCCCACCCAGCTCAACCTCTCTCCATAACACAGTCCCTTGAGTCCCTGCAACATCCTTCTAAGCCTCCTCTGTATACTTTCCACCTATTCCTATAGCAGAGTGACCAAAACTGAACACAATATTCCAAATGTCAATGTTACCAAAGTAAATTTATTATCAAAGTACATATATGTCATCAAATTCATTTTCTTGCAGGTATCTTCAGGAAAATAAAGAAATACAATAGAATTCATGAAAAACTATGCAGAAACAAGACTGACAAACAACTACTGTACAAAAGAAGACAGAATTGTGAAAATCAAAATCAATAAATGAATTCCGAGAATATGAGTTGTAGAATCCTTGAAGGTGAGTCCGTAGGTTGTGTTCAGTGTTGAGGTGAATGAAGCTATCCACCCTGGTTCAGGAGCTTGTTGTTGAAGGGTAATTACTGCTCCTGAGCCTGGTGGTGTGGAACTTTGTACATTCTTCCCATGATGGCATGGGTTTCCTATGGGTACTCCAGTTTGTCCCCACATTCCAAAGATGTACGGGTTAAATTTAGTAAGATGTGGACCTGCTATGTTGGTGCCAGAAGTGTGGCCTCCAGCACATCTTCTGACTGTCTTGGCCATTGAAGAAAACAATGCGTCTCACAGTATGTTTTGATGTACCGTGACAACTAACCCTAATCTAATCAAACCAGATAAGTGTCAATCTATCCCTTCTGTCAGAGTTGCTGTATGCTGCGTCAGACCCTCTGAGTTTAATGCAGAGTTTTACATTATTGCTTGGGTCAAAACATATCATATATATCTGGTGTCCTGATAAAGACCTGACATAAGATCTGATGAAGGGTCTCAGCCTAAAACACCGACAGCTTATTCCTCTCCGTAGGTGCTTCCTGACCTGCAGAGCTCCTCCAGCATTTTGTGTTTGTTGCTCTGGATTTCCAGCATCTGATTTTAGCCTCAGAATACAAGGATGTCCCTTTAGAACAAAGATCTGGAGGAATTTCTTTAGCCAGAGGTTGGTGAATCTGTAGAATTCATTGCCACAGACAGCTGTAGATGCATGTCTTTGGGTACATTTAAAGTGGAGGTTCATAGGTTCTTTGCTATATATTTAATATTACTGTAATATTTGAGTAATCTTGTTGATTAAGCATCCTTGTTCATTTAAATAATTCATTACAGGTTATATGCATAAATACATTAATTGTATATGTCATCACGCTACCACGTGATAGATGCATGCCTTGTTTAAAGTAAACACAAAGTTAGACTCACATATCGGACTCCAGTGTCTTCCTTTTGTTACAAGGGGTGTTGGGAGTGGACCCAAGTGCAGAACACAGACACAGAGGTAGTATAAACAGAATTGAGTTTATTGGTAGTTACTAGGAAGGCCAGGGAGCGAGGACTAAATGTCAACATGGACGTAGACATTGGATAACAAACCGGTAAAACCTGGACTAGGACTTGGGCTTGGAATCTGGACTTGAACTTGCCTTGGACTCTACTTGGAATAGAAATCTGGACTCGGATTTGACTTGGACTAGGAACCTGGACTCAGACTCGACTTGGACTTGGACCCTGGACCTCGGTTTGGACTCGGAACTTTGACCTCAGCTTGGACTCAAACTTGACTTGGATCTCAGCTTGGCCTCGAACTTGGATCTCAACTTGGACTCCGAACTTGGATCTTGACTTTGACTTGGTACTCGGACCACGAGCTTGGACTTGGACTGGACTTGGACCACAAAAAGACAGAATACCCAACTCGGAGTAGCGGCAAATGGCCGGACCTACTCAGCTGGAAGGACTTAGAACATAGAACATAGAATAGTACAGCACGTTACAGGCCCTTCGGCCCACAATGTTGTGCCGACATTGCCGACTTGGACAATGAGGAGACAGAATACCCAACTCAGAGTAATGACAAATGACCAGACCCACTCGGCTGGAAAGGACTTGGACAACAAGGAGACAGAACCACACAATGACAGTCCATTTTGCTCAGAGTGGCAGCAAATGGCCAGCAGTCTCAGCCGGCAACGAAAATGACAGAATTCGTACCTTACTCAGAGCAGTGGCAAAACAGCCGGCAACTCAGCTGGACACAAGAACGACTGAATTCGCTAAGCAGCCACAGGCACTGAGGCAACTAAAGTCCACGATTCACGGCAGTCCTGATATGAGCATAGCCACAGTGGCTATGGTGAGATGACTGGCTTCCAGTGACGTGCTTCTGGTGACGGTCCAGCACTGAACAGCTGTCCCTGGATCCCTTTTAAGCTGCCGGTTCAAAATGAGCATCAGGTGCCTTAATCAAGGCGCCCAACGGAACACGGGGAAAAAGAAATAACTGGAATGAGGAATCCACGGACCAGACCGTAACACCTTTGAATTCATTTAGTGTTTTGAAGTCACAGAACATAACATTCTTGATTAGTAAGGGTATCAAGAGTTACAGGGAGAAAGCAAGATAGTGTGGTTGAGAGGGATAGTAAATCACCCATGAGTAGATTCGACAGGCCGAATGGCATAATCATCTTTCTATGTCTTATGATATTATCTATAGAATCTCTCGGGTTCTAAATATTTATAGAAGTTCATGTTTCCTTTATTCAAACCTTTTCCAAATGACACAGATTGAAGTGCAATCCATTTATAGTGGAGAAACCTCTTGAGTTCCATTTCGCTCATTGTGAATTTAGTCTACGTTAAAGGACATTCTATTTCCTATGACACATCCAGCATCCTGCTCACTGTTCTCTTCAAACTTGAATAAACAGGAAAATACCCAATTACATAAACATTACAACCAGTATCAGACAAACAAAATGAAGATGTGTAATCGTACATGATAAGCTTATTATATAACCATATAACCACATAGCAATTACAGCACGGAAACAGGCCATCTCAGCCCTTCTAGTCCGTGCCGAACGCTTACTCTCACCTAGTCCCACCGACCCACACTCAGCCCATAACCCTCCATTCCTTTCCTGTCCATATACCAATCCAATTTTTTTTTAAATGACAACATCGAACCAGCCTCTACCACTTCTACTGGAAGCTCGTTCCACACAGCTACCACTCTCTGAGTAAAGAAGTTCCCCCTTGTGTTACCCCTAAACTTTTGCCCCTTAATTCTCAACTCATGTCCTCTTGTTTGAATCTCCCCTACTCTCAATGGAAAAAGCCTATCCATGTCAACTCTATCTATCCCACTTATAATTTTAAATACCTCTATCAAGACCCCCTCAACCTTCTGTGCTCCAAAGAATAAAGAACTAACTTGTTCAACCTTTCTCTGTAACTTAGGTGCTGAAACCCAGGTAGCATTCTAGTAAATCTCTTCTGTACTCTCTCTATTTTGTTGATATCTTTCCTATAATTCGGTGACCAGAACTGTACACAATACTCCAGATTTGACCTGCACAATTTATTCTGTGCAGTTCTAGTCACCACATTACAGGAAGGATGTAGAGGCTTTTGAAAGAGTGTAGAAGGGGTCTACTAGGATGCCGACTGGATTAGAGAGTGGTAGCTACAAGGAGATGTTGGACAAACTTGGGTTGTTTCTTCTGGAACACTGGAAGCTGAGGAGAGACCTGCTACAGGAGTTATGAGGACAATAAAAATTGTTATCCCCAAGGTATAAATGTCATACTAGAGGAAATGCATATAAAAAGATTAAAGCAACGTAAGGGGGTACTTTTGCAATCATCTACTCCATCTGGTGCTCCCAGTATAGTCACCTCTGCAATGGTGAAATCAGATGTAGATTGGGGCTGCATTGTCTAGCACCTTTGCTTTGTTCAAAACAAGCAGGATTTCCTGGTGTCCAAACATTTTAATTCAAATCCCCATTCCCATTCTGACATGATGGCCCAAGACCTCCTCTACTGCTAAGAGTAGGCCACTCGTCAGACTGGAGGAGCAATACCTCATATTCCAACTGGGTAGCTTCCAATCTGATGGCATGAACATCGATTTCTTTAACTTTTGGTAATTTCTCTTCCCTCCGCCTCCCTCTTCTTCCATTCTGGTTCCCCTCTTAACTCTTCTCTTCTCCCCACTTGTCTATCGCCTCCTGCTGGTGCCCCTTCTCCTTCCCTTTCTCCAATGGTCCACTCTCCTTTCATATCAGATTCCTTCTTCTTCAGCCCTTTACTCTTCCACCTATCACCCCCCCCCCCCAACTTCTCACTTCATTCCCCCTCACCCACCCACCTACTTTCCTCTCACCTGGTCTCACCCTATCACCTTCTAACTTGTACTCCTTCCCCTCCCCCACCTTCTCACTCTGCTTTCTTCCCCGTTCCTTTCTAGTCTTGATGAAGGGTCCCAAAACATCGACTCTTTATTCCTCTCCATCAAGGAATATGCTTCATCTGCTGAGCTCCTCCAGCATTTTGTTTAAGATTAAGTTTCAATTTTATTATTATTCAACCATAGTCATGAATAAAACCAAAAAAAAACAGCTTTCGTCTGGGGCCAAGATGCAAAACACAGTACCAACAATCACACACAGCACATTTAATTATGATAGCAGAAAAAGATACAGTTAAAAAGACTTTTTTTAATAATAATAATATAGAATGTCATGGCCTGTAGATAGATGATGCATGGGATGTCGTCCTGAAGCCACATTCTAGGGCCTCAGGAAGAACAGGCCCACAGCAGTTCTTCATCTCACACAAGTGCAGTCACAGACGAAGGCAATCTATCTTGTCTTCCACGGAGGACTGAAGGGAGGAGCAGCCCCCAACCCAGCATGGAATCCAATGGCAGATATGCCAGCTCCAGCATCCCTTCCTCTGGTGTCCACAACAGGTGACCCCGAGGCATGTGGGCCTGGTCCATGCAAAATCTGAGGCCACGCAGCTCCCCGCTGTCGGTCTCACCAACGAACAAGTGAATCAGACTCACAATACTCTACATTTGTGTTACTTGGAAGTTTAAAAGAGCTGTGTGGGGTAAATATTTATGCGCTCGCACACATACACACTGTTGTAAAACCACATAGTGGTGGATTCCTGAAACTGCATTCCAGGAAGCAGGTATGACAGTGGTGTTGAAGAGGAGTTTAGATAAATTTAGGAGCATGTATGAAGTGGAGAATATGGATTATGTACAGGAAGAAGATATTTAGCTTAATAATTCATTATAATTATCATCATGACCCAAAGAACATAAGAACATAAATAGGAGCAAGAGTAGGCCATCTGGCCTGTCAAGCCTGCTCCGCCATTCAACAAGATCATGGCCATGGATTCATCTCCACCTGCCTTTTCCCCATAACCCTTAATTCCCCTACTATACAAAAATCTATCCAACCTTGTCTTAAATATATTTACTGAGGTAGCCTCCACTGCTTTATTGGGCAGAGAATTCCACAGATTCACCACTCTCTGGGAAAATTAGTTCCCCTTCATCTCCAACCTAAATCTACTCCCCTGAATCTTGTGACGATATCCCCTTGTTCTAGTCTCACCTATCAGTGGAAACAACTTTCCTGCCTCTATCTTATCTATCCCTTTCATAATTTTATATGTTTCTATAAGATCTCCTCTCATTCTTCTTAATTCCAGTGAATACAGTCCCAGGCGTCTCAATCTCATCTCATAGTCTAACCCCCTCATCTATGGAATCAGTCCAGTGAGCCTCCTCTGTACTGCCTCCAAATCCAGTATATCCTTCCTCAGGTAAGGAGACCAGAACTGCATGCAGTACTCCAGGTGCCCTGTACAGCTGCAGCATAACCTCCCTGCTCTTAAATTCAATCCCTCTAGCAATGAAGGCCAACATTCCCTTTGCCTTCTTGATAGCCTGCTGCACGTGCAAACCAACCTTTTGTGATTTACACATATCGAAGTCCCTCTGCACAGCAGCATGCTGCATTTTTTTTACCATTTAAGTAATAATATGCTCTTTCATTTTTCCTTCCAAAATTGATGAGCTCGCATATACTGACATTGTATTCCAACTGCCAGATCCTTACGCACTCACTTAGCCTATCTATACCTCTCCATAGCTTCTCCATATCTTCTGCACAATTTGCTTTTCCACTCAATTTAGTATCATCAGCAAACTTAGATACATTACACCCGATCCCCTCTTCAGATTGTTAATGTGTATTGTGAACAGTTGCAGGCCCAGCAACAACTCCTGCAGCACACCACTCACCACTGACTGCCAACCAGAGAAACACCCATATATCCCAAGTCCCTGCTTTCTATTAGTTAACTAATCCTCTATCCATGCTAATACATCACCCCCAACTCTATGCATCTTTATCTTATGGATAAGTCTTTTATGCGGCATCATATCGAACGCCTTCTGTTCCCCTCTATCCACTGCACTCATTATATCCTCAAAGAACTCCAGTAAGTTTGTCGAACAGGACCTATCTTTGCTGAATCCATGCTGTGTCTGCCTAATGGATCCATTTCTTTCCAGATGCTTCACTATTTCTTCCTTAATGATAGCTTCAAGCATTTTCCCCACTACAAATGTTAAACTAACTGGCCTATAATTGCCTGTCTTATGCCTACATCCTTTTGTAAAGAGTGACATAACACTTGCCATCTTCCAATCCATTGGGACCTGCGCAGAGTCCAGAGAATTTTGGTAAATTATCACTAAAGTATCTACTATAACTTTATCCATTTCTTTCAGTACCCTGGGATGCATTCTATCAGGACCAGGGACTTATCTATCTTCAGGCTCACGAGATTGCTCAGCACTATCTCTTTAGTGATAGCTATTATATTGAAGTATTGAAGTCCTCACCTCCTTTCTCATCCGTAGCATCTCTTTTTGGCATGTTAGACATTGTTCCTAAAGTGAGCTGTTAAATAACGAACATATAACCATGCTGAATGAATGGGAGTTGTACAGATCAGTGACCTGAGTAGTATTGTACTTAAACAAGTACATACAGGAACATACATCTTACATGCAGATAATATGTGCTATTGGACACACACACAACCAAGGTAGTATATGCATCTTAACAGGATGGATGTGGAGAGGATGTTCAAAGTTCAATGTAAATTTATCATCAAAGTAACACACACAAAATGCTGGTGGAACACAGCAGGCCAGGCAGCATCTATAAGGAGAAGCACTGTCGACGTTTCGGGCCGAGACCCTTCGTCAGGACTTCTCCTTATAGATGCTACCTGGCCTGCTGTGTTCCACCAGCATTTTCTGTGTGTTGTTTTAATTTCCAGCATCTGCAAATTTCCTCATGTTTTATCATCAAAATACATTGATGACAAAAAGTATTCACCTCCTTTGGAAGTTTTCATGTTTTACAACATTGAATCACAGTGGATTTAATTTGGCTTGATGGAGAGAAAGGACTGGAAATTTTGAAAAAAAGGTAGGAAGACTTCAAGGTATTGTTTAAATTTGACCTGGAAAAGCCTTCTTCCATCAATCCCATTAAATTAACTACAGAGTTAAAATTGACTGTAGAGAATATAGCCTGTGCTTATACTTTAAGAGGGAATGTATTAATTGTTTGTAAAAAAAAGCAGCGTGAGAAGTCATTATGATTGAAGACTTTACTTGGCAAAAAGATAGTATCTATGTTGCCTAATGTAAATAGAGGTGCTGGGGTCTTATAACGGGTGTTCTGGTGGAAATTTCATTAGAAAAGGCAAGGTTAAGGAGATAAAGAGATTGCAAGTCGTCAGAAATGGGAAAGGATGGATAGTTTATCTGTATTGATATGTTTTGATGAAGCAAAGCTCCCTGATAAAGTTAGTTTGGGGTATGTTAGTTATAATGTATAAGTTTATATTCCACCTCTGTTACAAATGTCAGAGGTATGAGCATGTTGCGGCATTATGTCGTGGGAAACCAAGATTTAGTAAATGTGATGGGGAACATAAGTATGAAGATTGTGAAGGCATAAAGTTTAATTGTTGTTATTGTGGAGGAGAACATAGTGCAGTTTATAGAGGATATGAAGTGCTTAAGAAGGCAGCTAAAGTTCAACAGTTTATGGTTAAGTATGTCTTATGCAGAGGCCATGCAAAAAGTTCAAAAAAACACTGATGAAGTATTACCAGTCAGAGAACAGAATGTGAAGTCAGAGGCTATATGTTGGCATCGTGCTTCTCTTTCTAAAGATACTTAACTAGTTGATATAATGAAGTTTGTGATGTTCATAATGGATGTGGTGAATTGTACTGCTCAAACATCTAGTCATACTGAGAAAATAAAAATTATCGTGAAAGCTGCTGAAAAGTATCTGGGTATAACAGGTGTTACATGCAAAGCTGTAAATGAAGCTCTGATGGGTGGAGTATCTGTATCTCAGTCTCCTTGTGAAGGTACATAATGGGCATAGGAATATTACAGACTGCGAGAAACCGGATTTCCAATGGTCAAGACTTTAAGAAGTTTGTTTCTGATTTATCAAATCCACTTGATGTTATATGTATTCAGGAAACCTGATCGTTGCCACATTTAAGTTTTTCTTTGCAGGATTATATTTTAATTAGTGATGAGTAGACTGATGGGACTGAAGGCTGACAAATCCCCAGGTCCAAATGGTCTGCATCCTAGGGTACTAAAGGAGGTGGCCCTGGAAATTGCGGATGCATTGGTAATCATTTTCCAATGTTCCTTAGATTCAGGATCAGTTCCTGAGGATTGGAGAATGGCTAATGTTATCCCACTTTTTAAGAAAGGAGGGAGGGAGAAAACAGAACTATCGACCTGTCAGCCTGACATCGGTGGTGGGGAAGATGCTAGAGTCCATTATTAAAGATGAAATAGTGGCATATCTAGATAGCAGTGATAGGATTGGGCCGAGCCAGCATGGAATTACCAAGGGTAAATCATGCTTGACTAATCTATTGGAGTTTTTCGAGGATGTAACCAGGAAGTTAGACAAGGGAGATCCAGTGGATGTAGCGTACCTCGATTTTCAGAAGGCATTTGATAAGGTCCCACATAGGAGATTGGTGGGTAAAATCAAAGCTCATGGCATTGGGGGGAAGACATTGACATGGATAGAAAACTGGTTGGCAGATAGAAAGCAAAGGGTAGCGGTGAATGGGTGTTTCTCGGAATGGCAGGTGGTGACTAGTGGGGTGCCACAGGGCTCGGTATTGGGACCACAGCTGTTTACTATTTACGTCAACGATTTAGATAAAGGCATTGAGAATAACATCAGCAAATTTGCTGATGATACTAAGCTGGGTGGCAGTGTGACATGTGATGAGGATGTTAGGAGAATTCAGGGTGACTTGGATAGGCTGGGTGAGTGGGCAGATACTTGGCAGATGACGTTTAATGTGAATAAGTGTGAGGTTATCCACTTTGGGAGTAAGAACAGGAAGGCAGATTATTACCTGAATGGTGTAAAGTTAGGTAAGGGAGAAATACAAAGAGATCTAGGAGTCCTTGTTCATCAGTCACTGAAGGTGAATGAGCAAGTGCAGCAGGCAGTGAAGAAGGCTAATGGAATGTTGGCCTTTATTACAAAGAGAATTGAGTACAAAAGCAAGGAAATCCTCTTGCATTTGTACAGGGCCCTGGTGAGACCACACCTGGAGTATTGTGTACAGTTTTGGTCTCCAGGGTTAAGGAAGGACATCCTGGCTGTAGAGGAAGTGCAGCGTAGATTCACAAGGTTAATTCCTGGGATGTCAGGACTGTCGTACGCAGAGAGGTTAGAGAGACTGGGCTTGTACACGCTGGAATTAAGGAGATTGACAGGGGATCTGATTGCAACATATAAGATTATTAAGGGATTGGACAAGATAGAGGCAGGAAATATGTTCCAGATGCTGGGAGAGTCCAGTACCAGAGGGCATGGTTTGAGAATAAGGGATAGGTCATTTAGGACAGAGTTAAGGAAAAACTTCTTCTCCCAGAGAGTTGTGAGGGTCTGGAATGCACTGCCTCGGAAGGCAGTGAAGGCCAATTCTCTGGATGCTTTCAAGAAGGAGTTAGATAGGTATCTTATGGATAGGGGAATCAAGGGATATGGGGACAAGGCAGGAACTGGGTATTGATAGTAGATGATCAGCCATGATCTCAAAATGGCAGTGCAGGCTCGAAGGGCCGAACGGTCTACTTCTGCACCTAATGTCTATTGTCTATTGTCTATAATTAGGCATGATAGGTCAGTTGCTAGAGGGGGTAGTGTTGCAAGTTTTCTAAAAAGGGGGATAGGACTTAGAATTGTAGATGTAAATGAAGTATATGAGTCACTTGCAGTAGAAGTACTTGATTCAACAGGTAGGGGCATTAGAGTGGTAAGTTTTTACAACTCTTGTGGAAAGCTTTCGATTGATTTGTTGGAAAGTATATGTATCTCTAGCTCACTAAGGGTTGTATGGTGTGGGGATTTTAACACACATGGTTCACTGTGGGGTTGTTTGCAGAATGAGGGTAATGATTTGATTGTAGAAGAATTTTTAGATATTTCACATTTTGTGTGTCTTAATGATGGGAGGGGCACAAGATTTAACGTTCATAATAGTTCTGAAACTGCTATAGATTTAACTTTAGTTTCGAACAATCTGGCTAGAGTGAGTGAGTGAGTGGGATGTCATGGGAGATGAAACATTGGAGAGTGATCATTTTCCAATGCTTATAAGCTTGGGTTTGGATTTATATAGGGGACAGGAGGCCACTTTCAGGAGATGGAATTTTGATAAAGTAAATTGATGGGGGTAATGGATCTTAAATTAGACTGCCAACCACCATTAAAAGTCAGAGGAAGAAGAAGAAGAGAAAGAAGAAGGTGGTCCAACTGCTGGAGAGTCAATATCCTGGTCAAAACTATGCTATGAAGACAAAAGAACACTCCAAGCAACTCAGTGAAAAGGTATTGAAAAGCACAAGTCATAAGATGGATACAAGAAAATTTCCATGTCATTGATAAATATCTTTTAGGGTGCAGTTAAGTCAATCATCAAGAAATGGAAAGAATATGGCACAGCTGTATAACCATATAACAATTACAGCACGGAAACAGGCCGTCCTCAAAAACTGTGGCCGTGCAAGAAGTGAACTAGTGAGGGAGGTCACCATGAGATTTATGAGAGCTCTGACAGAGTTACAAGCTTCGGTGGTTAAGATGGGAGGGGCTGCACATACAAACAACTCTTGCCCGAGTGGTTCACCAGTCACAGCTTTATGGGAGAGAGGCAACGAGAGAGACACTGTTGAAAAAAATTCACATGAAATCTCAGCTATTTTGCCAGAAAGCATGTGGAAGACTCTGAAGTCCGCTGGAAGAAGGTTCTATGGTCTGATTAAACCAAAATTGAGCATTTGGGCCATCAGGCTAAACATTATCTTTGGCGTAAGAGAAACACCATCATCAAAAACACACCATCCCTATCGTAAAGCAGGGTGGTGGCTGCATCATGCTGTGGGGATGCTTCACTGCAGCAGGCCCTGGAAGGCTTAGGAATGTCGAGGGTAAAATGAATGCAGCAAAATAGAAGGAAATTCTGGAGGAAAACCTGATGCAGTCTGCAAGAGAACTGTGACTTGGGAGAAGATTTGTTTTCCAGCAAGACAATGACCCCAAGCATAAAACCAAAGCTACACAGGAATGGCTTAAAAACAACAAATTTAATGTCCTGGAGTGGCCAAGTCAGAGTCAAGACCTCAATCCAATTGAAAATTTGTGGCTGGACTTGAAAAGGACTGTTCACTCGTGACTCCCATGCAATCTGACGGAGCTTGAGCAATTTTGTAAAGAAGATTGGGGAAAATTTTCAGTGTCCTGATGTGCAAAGCCAATAGAGACCTATCCACACAGACTCAAGGCTGTAATTGCTGCCAAAGATGCATCTACTAAATTCTGACTTAAAGGGGGTGAGTAATTATGCAATTATTTTGTGTTTAATAATTGTTAAAAATTCAGACAAATTTATAGAAATTTGTTTTCCCTTTGATACAAAAAAGTCTTTTCTGTTGATCAGTGTAAAAGATAGCCAAATTAAATCTATTGTGATTCAACGATGTAAAACAATAAAACATGAAAACTTCCAAGGGAGATGAATACTTCCTATAGGCACTGTACATGCATGTCATCATAAACAACCTGGAAATTCATTTTCTTGTGGGCATACTCAATAAGTCTATGTAATAAAGACCATAACAGAATCAGTGAAAGACAGCCCAACTACGGTGTTCAACCAGAATGCAGAAGACAACAGACTATGCAAATACAAAATAAATAACAATAATAAATAACTAAACAGTAAATATCATGAACATGAGATGAAAAGTCGTTAGAAGTGATTCCATTGGCTTTGGGAACATTTTAGTGATGGGGCAGTAGAAGCTGAGTGAAGCTGTCCCTCTAGTTCAAGAGCCTGATGGCTGAGGGGTAATAACTGTCTCTGAAGCTGGTGGTATGGATCCTGAGGCTTCTGTCCCTCCTCCTAACGGCAGTAGGATGTGTCCTAAGGTGGGAGAATGCACAATTATGGCACTTTCTAAAAGTAAGTTACCCATTAAGACATAAATAAAGCATTTTTTCTTTCTCAAAAAGATTATACAAGTCTTCAGATCTCCGTTCCTCAAGGGGCAATATCTTAATTCTGACACTGACAGAAACGTGATAAAATCTTCTTGTTCATGTGCCTTGCGCGTTACACGCTTGGGCGATCATGGCTCTACACATCGAACGATCCCTCACAGCGTCAATGATAACTCGTACATTTCGGGTCCGTGATAAAATAAGGGGGCAGATTGGAACACCGTTATATCAACGTACATATATGTCACCATACACTATCCTGGGATTCATTTTATTGCAGGCATTAACAGGAAAATTTAAAAATACAATGTAATTTATGAAGAAATATACATACTGTAAACAAAGGCAGTCAATATGCAAAAGAAGACCATTTGTCCAAATAATAAATAAATAATACTGAGAACATGAGTTATAGAGGATTTGAAAGTGAATGTGTTGGTTGTAGAATCAATTCAGGGTTGAGGTAAGTACAGTCACCCATGTCAGTTCAGCAACATGATGGTTATAGAGTTACAAATATTCCTGAACCTGGTAGTGTGGGACCTAAGGCTCCTTGTATCGCCTGCCCGACGGTAGCAGCAAGAAGAGAGAATGGCCTGGGGGTCCTTGATGATTGATTCTGCTTTCCTGCAACAGCACTCCCTGGAAATGTGCTCACTTGTGGGGGAGGGCTTTGCCTGTTACGGGCTAGGCTGTATCCACCACTTTCTGTAGACTTTTCCAGTCCTGAGCACTAGTGTTTAAGATTAAGGAACACATGATTAAATGGAACTACAGGTCCAAAGACTAAATAATCTATTCCGATATCCTATGTTGTTTGTAACCTCACCTGGCTGAATAAGATCTATACACTTAGCTTATAAAGAAGGGGAGAAATCATTGTGTTTTTCCAAGAATGCTTTTTAGTACTAAGAATTCACTCTGATGCCTGCACTGTGAGTTCAATGGGATAATATTTTCCTTTCCAAGTAGCATTGTAGAGACGCTGTTGCATAATGTAATATTCATGTGGTCTAGGTAATGCACTGAGTGGGAGGCTGAGTTTCAAAAATCTGCAGCTGAGTTGCAGACAAAATTGGGGAAGATTAATAATTGCTTTCCATTAATACAGTTTGCAAAAGTCAGCAGGCACATTCAATCTCCAGGCAACAAACAATTTAAATTATACTACCTCACTTCTTCTGCATTTTATAACATTGATAATGGTGCTGTGACTCCTGTAGTGAAAAATGACTTGTACTCGACACAAGAGATTCTGCAGATGCTGAAAATCGTGAAGTTTCTCAGTCTGAAATGTCAACTTTTTATTCCTCTCCATGAATGCTGCCTGGCCTGGTGGCACAGTAGCATAGCGGATAGAGCAATCACTTTACAATGCCAGCAATTACCATCTAAGGTTCAATTCCCACCCCAGTCTGTAAGGAGATTGTACATTCTCCTAGTGACCGCATGAATTTCCTCCCACATCCCAAACACACACAGGTCAGGGTTAGTATCACCAAGTTGTGGGCATGTTATGTTGGGGCCAGAAGTCTGGCAACATTTGCCAGCTGCTCCAACACGTCTTCGGACTGTGCAGGCCATTGACCAAAACAATGCATTTCACTGGGTTCTTTTGATGTCTCAATCTACATGTGATTAAATAAATCTGATCTAATCTGCTAAGTTCCTACACATTTCTCTGTGTGTGTGGCTCAATTAATTGTCTGGCCTCAGCAGTCAACCATCAGTTTTAAGGGTAGATCAGTGAGTGAGAGGGCAGGCTCTTGGTCTTGAGGACTCAGAGGATGAGGGGCCCATGTAGACCTTCCTCACTTCCGGAGGAGTGGAAATGGCGACACTCATCCTCATCTCATCCTGGGGGCAGGTTCCACCAGCCCAATAACTTCCCCTCAAAGGACAGCCTGACTCACTGAAAACCCCCTTTAGATGAAGTACCATACCAGTTCTTTGATGATTGCACAGTTCAAGTAGACCACTCATTCGAGTCTAGATCTTGCCACCATCTCATGTGTAGTCCAGTCAAGATAGCACAGAGATGCAATGTCCAATGTTGTTTCTCAAACTTCCCTGATTTTTGGTTGATTAAGGACACCCATCACCCAGGACATGATCTCTTTTCATTGCTACAATCAGGAAGGAGGTACAGAAGCCTGAAGACACACACTCAATGATTCAGGAACAGCTTCTTCCCCTCTGTCATCCAATTTTGGAATGGACAATGAACCCATGAACACAACCTCGCTGCTTTTCTATTTCTTCTTTAATTTAACTATTTACTATACATGTACACTTACTGTAATTCACAGTTTTTTTTTCTATGTTATCATGCATTGCATTGTCCTGCTGCCACAAGGGTAACAAATTTCACGACCAATGCCAGTGATATTAACCTGATTCTGATCCATCAGGATGGTTTTTGGGGGCACTGCAAGGAGTTCGGGGTCAAGTTAGGAATAAGGGACAGGCATGAGGGAGAGTCAGAGGTTAAGGGCAGTAGATGAAGAGTGAGTGTCAGGAGCCAGTGTTCAAGTCAAGACAGCATCGAGCTGCAATGTCTGCAGGAAGAGGGATGGCAGAGAATAAAGGGTCCAATACAGGAGTCGGTGTTTGGAGTCCAAATCAGAGGAAAAAGGCTTGGTTTTGCTGTTGTTGTTTTTGCTTGTATCATCCTGCTGAGTATTGTGGGAATTATATGTTGCCGCTGGAATGTGTGGTGACACTTGCCCCCAGTATGTCTTTGGTTATGTCCCTTAATCCTAACCTGTCCTTGGTTGCGGTGGTTAACGTAAATGGCACATTTTGCTGCCTGTTTCAATGTACGTAGGTGTGATAAATAAATCTGAATCACCAGAGAAAGGAAGCCGATTTCAGAGGCAGGATATCCTATACACAGAACCGTGCTGACTCAGTCCCTGCCTTTCCAAGCAATTATGAAACTTATTCTTAAGAATGTTTCCTAATACCTTCCCTGTAACTGATGCAAGACTCAGCCTGTAGTTTCCTGATTTATCCTTACACCCTTCTTGAATGTGGGAACATTAACTACACTCCAGTCTTCTGGTCTGACGGTAATCAGAAGCCCAGTAATCTCCTCGCCTCTTCCTGAATATTGGAAAGCCTTGATAGGGTGGATGCTTCCAACAGTGGACGGGTCTAGGACCAGAGGCCATGGCCACATAATAGAAGGGTGTCCCTTTAGAACAGAGAAATTTCTTTAGCCAGAGACTGGTGGTGAACTTGCGGAATTCATTGCAACAGATGACTATGGAGGTCAAGTCACTGGGGCTATTTAAAGCGGAGCTTGATACGTTCTTGATTAGTAAAAGCCTCAAAGGTTATGGGGAGAAGAAAGGAGAAAGAGGTTGAGGGGGGAAATAACTCAGCCACAATTGAATGGCAGAGCAGACTCAATGGCTGAATGGCCTAATTCTGCTCCTATGGGCTGACCCAGAGATGGATTTCAGACTCCAGTGATTTGTCCATCCTTGAGGAGAGACTGCATTAATTTTGTTCCTTTTCCTTAGAATAGATGTGGCTGAGGAAGGGATCTTGATGGGGGTTGACAAAATTCTGAACAGGACCCAAACATTAATCTCAAACACAAGAGGTTCCGCAGACGCTGGAAATCCAGAGCGACACGAACAAAATGATGAAGGGACTCAGCAGGACAGGCAGCATCTACGGAAATGAATAAACCAAGTGGGTGGGAAAGGTAGCGGTCTGGAGAAGAAGGAATGGGATAAAAGAGGGGAGTGGACCATGGGAGAAAGGGAAGAAGGAGGAGCACCAGGGGAAGGTGATAGGTAGATGAGGAAAAGAGGTAAGAGGCCAGTGGGGAATTGAAGAAAAAGGGAGGGGGGAGGAGAAAAAGATTACTGGATGGAGAGATCGATGTTCAAGCAATCAGGTTGGAGGATATGAAAATGGAATATGAGGTGTTGCACCTCCACCCTGAGTGGCCTCATTGTGGCAGACAAGGAGGCCATGGACCGACACCTCACAACAAGTACGGGGATAGGAATTAAAATGGTTGGCCACTGGGAAATTCCACTTTTTAAGGATAGAGTAGAAAATCTCCCAACATTAACCCTCCCTCTGCCTCCATGGATGCTGCCTGACGAGAGTTTGTCATGCAGTTAGACTTAGAGACACAGAGCACCACAGTCCATCTACTCTCAGCTGACCTTATCTTCTCCCTAGCTCCATCTGTCTGCACACAGGCTAGAGACTTCCAAATCCCTCCCATACCTACCTATCTCACCTCCCAAGATGAGGCTGCACACTGGTTGAAGGAACAACACCTCATATTCCATCTGGTGGCATGAACATCGATTTCTCCAACTTTCAGTCATCTCTCCCCCTCCCCCTTTTATCTTTTTTGATTCCCTGTTCTGCTTACCCTCCCTATCCTTCTTTCCTCCTCTAATGCCCATCCTCTGGGCACTTTCACTCACCTTAGCGCTGAAGTGACTCCGTCAAACTCAGTTTTCGGAACTCTGCAGTTAATGTTCTGCATGTTATTTGTTTACTGTCTTATTCTCTGCACAGTTTGTTCTTTTTTCACACATTGGGTGATTAACGGGCTTTGTTGTGTCCATTTTTTTAATGAGAAAGCTATAGAACCCACAGTAATGGGTTCTACTGTGTTTCTTTGTCTTGTGTTTGCCTGCAAGAAGATGAATCTCAAGTTTGCATATAGTAAGCACGAGGCCTCCATTGGTTAGGGTCAATCATGGATGTTGCATCCCAACTGTCTAGCTGAGCAAGCCAGGGAAGTACAGAGGAAGCCATTGCCCATACAGCAGGCACCCCCTCTCCGCACAACTGAACCCAAAGGAACAGCAGAGACCAATACAGTTTGGCACCAGCAGCATCGCAAGATTTGCCAGTCATCATTGAACTCAACAAAGGACTATCTTAGGGATTCCAGCTCCGGATTTTTCCGTCGGGATTTACTTCTGAAGCCTTCCCCATTAAGTAAGTATAGCCACAAGGCAGCAGAGGTTTGAGATCAGAGTTTTCCTTCTCCTAGGTGAGCTGCCAAACACAGTTGACAAGCCCCATCTGCCTGAAGTGACTGGTTTTAAGACACCAGTAACCCACCTTTGCCCCTTCTCCTGTCAGTAGGAACATCTCCACTGGGCTTAGTAGCTAAACCACACATGAAGGCCAAAAGCTGGACTTGGCTGTCAGAGGCTATTGGAGATTCACACTATTGGGAGCATTTAATAGGTAGTGGGAACTTACACCACCCCCAGCTATAAAAACCTTAGGGAACTGATGCACCATCAATAACTCACTCTGAGACGTAAGAAGCGAGATATCGGCTTTTATTGACTGGAAGAATAAACAACACTACATCCTGGAGAATGAGGCCGGGCATCAGGCCTCAATCGCCTTTATACAGGGGTCTGAGGGAGGAGCCACAGAAGCAGTCAGCAGGGGTCTGTGGGAGGAGCCATAGGAGCAGCCCAGACAAGTATATGTAGTTCACCACAGGAACAAAGAGTATACATACTTTAATAATAATGTACTTTGAACTTTGAGTTCGTCTGGTAGATTGCCTGTTCCTACCTTTATAAATCATTATATACAACGTATTACGAAGAAAATCTATTGTTCGCACATGAACCTAACTGAGAAGTTTGCAGCTGGTATTAAAATTGCCTGAAGCTGTTGGTGAGAGAGTGTAGGCTGCAAATAAATTGTCAGGCAGCAAGGCAGAGAAATGGGAGGCAAACAGAGAGGGAGGAAGGCATAAACTTTCAAATTATATGGTAAAATATGAAGGGTAGAAGACCAGGAGGATCTTAAAACTTAAGACCACAGGTTCCTCAAAATAACAATAAGATATTGTGGTTCTTACGGCAAAACCAATCAAAATCAGAATCAGATTTGTTAGCACGATAATACAGTGCCCATAAAAAGTATTCACTCCTCCCAGAAATTTTCACGTTTTATTGTTCTACAACATTGAATCACAGTGGATCTAATTTGGCTTCTTTGACACCGATTAACAGAAAAAGACTCTTTTGTGTCAAAGTCAAACAGACCTCTACAAACTAATCTAAATTTATTACAAATATAAAACATAAAATAATTGATTGCAGAAGTATTAGTGGTTTTCGAAGTCACATAATTAATTAAATGGAGATCTGTTTTTGTAAGCATTCAAGATGCTTCAATTGATTGTAGTTAAAATACACCTGTATCTGGAAGGTCCAACTCCTGGTGAGTTAGTATCCTGGCAAAAACGACACCATGAAGACAAAAGAACACTTTTGTGTTCCTGAAAAGCACAAGTCAGGAGACGGATACAAGAAAATTTCCAAGTCACCGACTATCCCTTGGAGTACCGTTAAATCAATCAGCAAGAAAGGGAAAGAATATGCCACAGCTGTAAATCTGCCTAGAGCAGGCCGTCCTCAAAAACTGAATGACAGTGCAAGAAGGGGACTAGTGAGAGAGGCCACTAAGAGACCTATGACAACTCTGAGGAAGTTACAACTCTTGAGGTAGTGTTCATGGGTTCATGGGCCATTCACAAATCTGATGGTGGATAGTAAAAAACTGTTCCTAAAACATTGACTGCATGTCTTCAGGCTGCAGTACCTCCTCCCTGATGATAGTAATGAGAAGAGGGCATTTCCTGGGTGATGGGTCCTTAATCCAGGGTTATCATATGAGAAATGTTTGATAGCTCTGGGTCTGTACTCACTGGAATTCAGAAGGATGAGGGGGAATGTCATTGAAACCTTTCGAATGTTGAAAGGCCTAGACAGAGTAGATGTGGAAAGGATGTTTCCCCTGGTGGGAGAGTCTAGAACAAGCGGGAACAGCCTCAGGATAGATGGGCGCCCTTTCAAAACAGAAATGAGGAGAAATTTCTTTAGCCAGAGGGTGGTGCATTTGTGGAATTTATTGCCAAATGCAGCTGTGGGGGCCAGATGTTGGGTGTATTTAAGGCAGAGATTGATAGGTTCTTTATTGGACAAGGCATCAAAGGTTACAGGGAGAAAGCTGGTAACTGGGGCTGAGAACGAGATAAAAAGGATCAGCCATGACTGAATGGCAGAGCAGACTCAATAGGCCAGATGGCCTGATTCTGCTCCTATATCTTATGGTCTTAATGATGCATGATGCCTTTTTGAGGCATTGCCTTTTGAAGATGTCCTCAATGTTGGGAAGGCTTGTACCTGTGATGGAGTTTACAACCCTCTGTAGATTTTTCTGATCCTGTGCTATGCAGATCCTGTATTCTTTCCTTAAGGAGAAAGGAAGAAGAAAGAGCGTATCCAGGACTTGTAACAAACAGGGCCATAAGCCAGTCCTCATCAGCCTCAGAATCTGAATCAGGTTTATTATCTCCGGCATGTGACGTGAAATTTGTTAACTTAGCAGCAGCAGTTCAATGCAATACAGTGCAATACAATTCAATCTAGCAGACAGAGAAAAGAATAATAATAAATAAAATAAAACATAATAATAAATAAACAAGTAAATCAATTACATATATTGAATAGATTATTTAAAAGTGTGCAAAAACAGAAATACTGTATAATAAAAAAGTGAGGTAGTGTCCAAAGCTTCAAAGTTCATTTAGGAATCAGATGGCAGAGGGGAAGAAGCTGTTCCTGAATCACTGAGTGTGTGCCTTCAAGCTTCTGTACCCCCTACCTGATGGTAACAGTGAGAAAAGGGCATACCCTGGGTGCCGGAGGTCCTTAATAATGGACGCTGCCTTTCTGAGACACCGTTCCCTAAAGACGTCCTGGGTACCTTGTAGACTAGTGCCCAAGTTGGAGCTGCATAGATTTACAACGTTCTGCTGTTTCTTTCGGTCCTGTGTGGTAACCCCTCCATACCAGACAGTGATACAGCCTGTCAGAATGCTCTCCAAGGTACAACTATTGAAGTACAGAGAGTCAGTAACTTTAAATTCCTCAGTGTTATCAATTCAGAGCACCTGTTCTTTATCTAGTACATAGGTGCCATTAGGCATGCCAACACCTACTTTCTTCAACATTTGTGAAGATTTAACATATTACCTAAAACTTTGACAAACTTCTATAGATGCATGGTGGAGCATGATACTGACTGACTGGATCACAGTCTGGTACGGAAACATCAATCTGCTTGAATGGGAAATCCTACAAAGAATTGTGGATACAGCCCAGTCTGTCACAGGTAAAGCCCTCCCTACCATTGAGCACACCTACAAAGAGCACCATCACAGGAAAGCAGCATCTTTCATCAGGGACCCCCTCCATCCAGGCTATGCTCTCTTCTTGCTGCTGTCATCAGGAAGGAGCTACAGGAGCCCTAGGTCCCACACCACCAGGTTCAGGAACAGTTATTACTCCTCAGGCTCTTGAACCAGAGTGGATAACTTCACCTACCTCTACACAGGACTGATTCCTCAAACTTCACTTTTAAGGACTCCACAACTCATGTTCTCAATATTATTTATTACTTACTTATTATTATTTTATTTTTCTTTATGTATCATAATTTCTTGTCTTCAGCATATTGGTTGTTTGTCCCCTTTTGTTTGTGTGTAGTTTTTCATTGATTCTATTGTTTTCTTTGTATTTACTGTGAGTGCCTGCAAGAAAATGAATCACAGGGTAGTATGTGGTGACATAGGTTTTAATAATAAACTTACATTGAAGTTTAAAACACCAGCTAGGGCACAGGTAACATTCTGTGAGCAGATCTGCGCAGGGAGGAATCGATGGTACGAGCGAAGGTGCACAGGAGATTTACAGGAACACCAGGTGATTTCAGAGCGGGACATTCACCAGTCTGCTCAACGCTCGGGGTCCGTCCTTCACAGACAATGGTGCATTTATTTCTCACTCACCTGTTCAGTTGTGAGATTGTGATCAAGATCTCTCCTCCCAAGCACCAAGCTCTGCCGGTTTTTGCCCATCCCCTAAAAAGTTAATGCTCAGTACTTGAGTCATCCCCATGAATCATGTACCCTGTCTACTCGGCTCAGAATAATCACATATACCCCGGGGCACACAGTGAAATGCATTGTTTCCATTAACAACCAACGCACCTATTCTCTCTACACTGAGCTACTCTGTCAGACAAGTAGCAGCTACTTGACACAAGTGGTAAATCAGTTTATTGTTGTCGCATTTACCAAGATGCAATGGAAAAACTTGTCTTGCGTACTTCTTAATCAAGCTCATTTGCCAACAAAAGATCATTTCACGACAACAGTAGATCAATAGATCAATTCATTACAATACTGCATTGAGGGAGTGCAAGGTAATACAGTAACAGAAGGGTTTTGGTATCAGCATATTAATGTCACCTGTGTCAAGATACAGTGAAGAGTCTGTCTTCAGTGCTGTCGCAACAGCTACAGAGGAAGTGCAAATTAGGTAAACAATAAAGTGCAAGATCATTATGAGGTAGACTGCGAGGTCAAGAGTTTATCTTATTTTACCAAGAAACCATTCAATGGTCTTATAACAGAGGGGTAGAAGCTGTTCTTGAGCCTGGTGGTATGTGCTTCACCCTTGGATATCTTAGACCCGAGAAGAAGGAATGATCGGGACCAGAATCTTTCCACTCCAGATCTCATCACGTGCTGGTTCAAACAATCGCCAAAGAGCTGAATTCCAGATGAGAGGTGAGACTGACTGCATTTGGAATTGGAATAAGGATTGGTTTATTATTGTCACATGGACTGAGATACAGTGAAAAGCTTGTCTGGCATACTGTTCACACAGATCAGATCATTGCACAGTGCATTGAGGTAGAACAAGGTAAACCAATAACGATGCAGATTAAAGTGTAACAACTACAGAGAGAGTGCAGTGCAATTAGACAATAAGGTCATAACAAGGTAGATTGTGAGGTTGAGAGTCCATCCTAGCGTACTAGGGAGCCATTAATTGTCTTACAACAGTGAGATAGAAGCTGTCCCTGTGCCTGGTAGTGTGTACTTCCAAGTTTTTGTATCATCTGCTCAGTGGGAGAGGGGAGGGGAGAATGCCTAGGGTGGGTGGGACTTCGATTATTTTTGGCTGCTTTATTCAGGCAGTTGTTATTTATTAACACAAATGACACATTTCACTATATGTTTTGATGTGAAAAATAAATCACAATCTGAATCTGAGGGACACACTGGCCAAAAAAACTGTGGGATTAAAGAAAAGAAAAAAAACTCCAGGAGCTCTAAGTCTGAAATAGAGGCAGAAAAGTCTAGAGGTACTCGAAGTTCAAACTTCAAAGTTCAAAGCAAAGTTATTATCAAAGTACATATAGGTCACCTTATACTGCCCTGAGATTCATGTTCTTGTGGGCATACTCAATAAATATATAGAATAATAACCATAACAGAATCAATGAAAGACACGCCAACTAGGGTGTTCATCCAAAGTGCAGAAGACAACAAATTCTGCAAATACAAAAAGAAAGAAATAATAATGTTAATAAATAAATAAGCAACAAATACCGAGAACATGAGATGAAGAGCCCTTGAAAGTGAGTCCATTGGTTGTGGAACCATTTCAATGATCCACCCAGCAACTCGTTGTGTAGCTGTGCAGAGTCACTATTATTCAGGGTAAGGGTTATTGCAATCATTTACAGAAAGATCAGTGTCACACACAATAACTCTGCAGTGTTCATATTGTTTTGTTTTATTCAGCATAGTGGGAGCTATACTGTAACCGTACAGTCTCTATTTATTCAGCACAACAAGGGTTTTTTTATGAGTCCATAAAAGCAAGAAAATCAGGAGATTCTTGGCAGGACAGTCAGCAGCTGTGGAGAGAGAAATGGCATTAATGATTCAGATTGATGACTTCACATCAGAACTAGGAAGAGCTCATGAAAAGGTCCTTTGAATCAGTTTTATAATCACTGGGTATGTTGTAAAATTTGTTCTTTTGTGGCAGCATTACAGTGCAATCATCTTGCACGCTGGTTTGTTAGAGCTGTTGGGTGATTTGGCAGGTTGATAGGAATTAGAGTGATAGGGCTGAAGATAGATCAGTTGGTATGCAAGCAGATGCAGTGTGTAGTGATTCTGAAGAAGGACAGAGAGATGAAAGGACAGTCAGTAGGATGAGCTGAAATGGAACATGGGAGCAAAACCAAAAAGATTGATGAATATGGGACTGAAGGTGTTATATTTGAATACATGCAGTATATGGAATTAGGTAGATGATCTTGCAGCACAGTTAGACATCGACAGGTATGACAGTGTGGCCATCTCTGAGTTATGGCTGAAAGAAGATCATAGTTGAGAGCTGAACAGCAAAGGATACACATTATAGCGAAAGGACGGGTAGGTAGGCAGAGGAGGTGGGGTGACTTTGTTGGTAAAAAGAAATCAAATCCTTAGAAAGAGGTGACATAGGATCCGAAGATGTAGGATCCTCTCAGGTAGAATAAAAAACTGCAAGGATTAAAGCCCAAGGAAGCAGGTGGTTTTGCCCTACTTGACGTTAAAATGTATTACTGGGCTGCCCACCTATCCATTCTTGCATGGTGGAAAAAAGACCCACCCTCTACCTCAGACTCGTGCCCAGCTTGGTTACTCATAGAGCGAGTGCCTTGTAAGAAGACTTCCTTACTAGCGCTCCTTTATAGCCCCACTGCAGTTAATCAGTCACATTTTAGTAACAGCTTTGTGGTTGGCAGCACTATAAGAATTTGGAAGCAGATTCAACTACACGTTAAGGCCCCAAAAACTTACATTGACACTCCGATTTGTGACAATCATTCCTTTTTGCCTGGCCTGAATGATACTGTTTTTTCTTCCTGGAAACAGAATGGCATCAGTAGTGTAGGTGACCGATGTATTAACGGAAACTTTGCCTCATTTGCGCAGTTACAAGCAGTTTACAATATCCCTGCATCTAGTTTTTTTAGATATTTACAAATTCGAGATTGTGTTAGGAAATATATACCTAATGTTGAAGTTTTAGACAAACATGAGTCCCTGGAGGTAATAAATAAATTTGATCTGGTTACTCGTAGTGCCGTATCCTATTTTTATCAGATCCTACATAATGGAGCTCGGGTGAATATTGCAGGTCTTAAACAGGCAAGGGTGGATGAATTGGGTATAGAACTGACAGAGGAGGTCTGGGATGAGTGTTTAAAGAGTATACATGATTGTTCGGTCAACGTCAGACACAGATTTATACAGTTTAAGACAATACATAGACTCCATTATTCCAAAGAAAAGTTGCACAGCTTCTACCCTGATGTTTCACCAGTTTGTAATAGATGTAAATCTGAGAACAGTAACTTGTCACATTCATTCTGGTCACGTTGTAAGCTTTATGCATACTGGAAAAGTATTTTTCACTGTTTCTCTGAGGTTTATGGGAAGCGGTGGGAACCGGACCCGCTCATAGCCCTCCTTGGAGCAACAAGCTCCCTATCTTCAGCCAATAAGTATGAAAAAATTGCTGTATTGTTGGAATGCTGATTGCTAAGAAGTTAATCCTGAAAATGTGGAAAATGGACTCTGTGCCTACGTATGATCTGTGGCCGAGAGAACTGGCATTTGGAGAGACTGAGACTATGTAATGAGGACAGAGGGGACAGCTTTGAAAGGATATGGGGACCTGTATTGGGCTTTCTTACGGGGTGAGGACTGAGGTTTTTTGGGTGTGGTGCACCTCTGCTGTGTATGTTTATTTTTGCCTTTATATTTTTCTCCCTTTTGCTGCTCAATATTTAATTTGTTTTTGTTAAGGTTGTGGTTTTTGTGGATGTGCTGTTTTTTTTTTGTAAAAGACCCTGATTGGAGGTATATACAGGCCCCCAAACAGTAGCCAGGATGTGGGCTGCAAATTACAATGGAAGGTAAAAAATGCAGGTCAAAAAGAGCAATGTTATGATAGTCACAGGGGATTTCAATATGCAGGTAGATTGGGAATACAGGTTGGTGCTGGATGCCAAGAGAGGGAATTTGTAGAATGCCTATAAGGTGCCTTTTGTAGAATAGTTTGTGATTGAGCCACTATTGGAAAGGCAATTCTGTATTGGTTGTTGTGTAATTGACTGAATTTGATTAGGTAGCTTAAGGTAAAGGAACCATTAGTAATCATAATATGAAAGAATTCACTCTGCAGTTTGAGAGGGAGAATATGAAGTCAGATGTATCAGTAATACAGTGGAGTAAAAGGAATTACAGAGGCATGAGAGAGGAGCTGACTAAAGGTGATTGGAAGGGGACTGTAGCAGAGATAAGGGCAGAACTGAAACGACTGGAGTTTCTGAGAGCAATTCAGAAGGCGAGGATAGATACATTCCAAAGAAGTAGTATTGTAAAGGGAGAATGAAGCAACCATGGTCATCAAGGGAAGTTAATTTCAGCATAAAAGCAAAACAAAGCAATATAGCAAAAGTTAGTGGGAAGGTAGAGGATTGGGAAGGGTTTAAAAACCAACAAAAGGCAACTAAAAAAGCTATAATGAGAAAAAAGATGAAATATGAAGATAAACTAACCAATAATATAAAGGAGGATACCAGAAGTTTTTTACAGATATATAAAAGTAAAAAAGAGATGAAGGTGGATATCAGACCACTGGAAAATGATGCTGGAAAGGTATGAATGGGGACAAAGAAATGATGGACGAATTTAATAAGTATTTTGCATCAGACTTCAATGTGGAAGACACTAACAATAAGTTGAAAGTGATAGGGGGCAGAAGTGAGTGTGTAATTCTATTACTAAGGAGATGATGCTTGGAAAGCTGAAAGATCTGAAGGTAGATAAATCACCTGGACCAGATAGACTATACCCCACCGTTCTGAAAAAGGTATCTGAAGAGATTGTGAAGGCATTATTAATAATCTGTCAAGAATATCTAGATTCTGGGGGATCTAGTTCCGGAGAACTGGAAAATTGCAAATGTCACTCCACTCTTCTAGAAGCGAGGAAGCAGAAGAAAGGAAATTATAGGCCTGTTAGCCTGACTTCTGTGGTTGGGAAAATGGTGGAGTCCATTATTAAAGATGAGGTTCTGAGGTACTTGGAAGCTCATGATAAAGCAGTATAGTTTCTTTGAGGGGAAGTCCTTTCTTTTGAAATTCTTTAAGGAAATGAAAATCAGCAGAGACAAAGGAGAGTCTGTGAATATTGTATACTTGGATTTGTATACATAGGGGTCTTTAATTATGGATTTTGCTTTCTTGAGGCATAGCCTATTAAAGACGCCCATGATGGTGGGGAGGCTACTGCCCATGAAGGAAATGCCTGAGTTTGCAAATTTCTGCAGCTTTTTCCAATCCAGTCAGTATGCTCTCGACTATACATCCATAGAGCATTGGTCCTAAACCCTATACATTATCTCTGATTTCTAGCCGTGCCCCCTTACCCTTCTCAACTCTGAGAAGGGCTCCAGCCTCTCATGTAACTGAAACCCCCCTTTTGTAAATTGTCCGACCCCTACTTAAGGCCTTGCTCTCCTTTCCAAAAATCTGTTGCCCAGCAATTGACACAATACTCCAACAATCCAGTGATGCATAGCATAACCTGCTCAAATTTATACTCTATTTATAAATCCCAGAATCCCAAATGTTTTATTAAGAGCTTTGCCAGCATTAAATGTATGTGAGCACACTCCCCAGATACCTTTTAACTCTATCCCCTATAAACCGAATCAGTGGCTACACTATTCTCCCCACTATTTATTACATTTTTCAGCTTTTTGTCATTCAGAAACTGTGAAATCATCGTACTTAACACCAAGTCCATAAAGAGCAGGGACCCTGTTATTGAGGGGTTCATGTCTGGTACCAAATAAACAACCATTTACTGTTAGTTTTATGGTCACATTAGTTAATTTTGTATCCATGCAACCACTGATCATTTGATAATTATTATATTAGTATTATTAACTGGTGATATTATTCAGTGAGAACAAGATAGTGGCAGCAAGCAACTCTGAAGATGAGGCATGAGCCTATGATCAATTCGGTTTCTCACTGATCTCGCCAATAAAGCGCCAAGGAAGATTGTTTGCTCCATTTTTTTGTTGCTATTTTGGGCAACTTTGAATCAGGGCAGACTGCAGATAATGAACACTGGGCTGAACTAAATATGCCTAGACTCTTTCAATTTTGTGTTTTGTATTCTGAGTTTTTCCACTCTTTTTTTGTTGCTGTTTGCATGATTTGGGTCTTTTTTTTTTGCACATGGTGGGGGTTGATGATTTTCTTTGAGCAGGTTCCATGATTTTTTTGTTTCATTGTTGTCTGTGGGAAGATGAATCTCAGGGTTGTATACTGCATACAAACTTTGGTAATAAATATACTTTGAATCTTTGAATAATATATAGAGCGCTTCTCATACAAATGACATAGTTCAAAGTACTTTACAAAGGAATAAAGTGCAAACTTGAAAATAAAAGACAAATAGATAATCATTAAAATCAAGGTTAAATAAATAGGTTTTGAGCTGGTGTTTAAAGGTGCAAACTGTTTCTGCATCTGTCATAGTTTTAGATATTGAATTCCTCAGTTTAGGAACTTGGTTCTAAAAAGCTGACCTGCTAATTATCTTTTGAGGGAGTTTGTTTAAATTTAAGAGACTATCAGAAGAAGACTTGGGAGCTCAAGCAGGATTAAACTACAAAAGCGATTCAGTAATGTACTCTGGTTCCAGACTATTGAGAGCTTTAAAAACAAGTAAGAGAACTTTAAAATCAATTTTAAAAGGTACAGGAAGCCAATACAGAGTTGTTAAGATGGAAGTGATATGCTTCCTCATCTTGGTTTTAGTTACAAGCCTAGCAGCAGTGTTCTGAATGAGTTGAAGTTTGTCAATAGATTGCGTTGGAAGGACAATAAAAAGTGCATTGCAGTAATCTAGTGAATTTGAATTGAATTGGTTTTTTAGCATCATTACGTGACAGAAACGGGTGTAACTTTGCAATACTTCTTAGGTGTAGCAATGCTGCTGTGATCATTTTCCTTAAGTGGGATTTAAAATTCAAATCTAAATTGAGGATAACACCCAGACCTGTTACTTCTGATTTTACAACTTTTAGTCTCAACTTTTCCAAAAGGTTGACCAAGTTGGATCCTGATTCTTTTTTGAACCAAAGGATTTTCAGAAGTCAAGAATGAGGCATAAAACTTGTTGCTTTTGGCTGTTTTATTAAGTGCAACGAGGGCAAAGAAGGAGAGGGTGGTGAGAGAAACAAAGGAAAGAGCTGACTAAAAGATAGTCAGTATCTTTCATACAAGACTAGAGATAACAGAAAATTCCATTGAAACAGTTAACCAGTAAAGTAGCTATATTCAAGTAATGTTGTGACTCCTGCTACCGAAACTAAGAAAACTTCTTGAAAGGCAACACGAGTGAATCTGCAGATGCTGGAAATAAATAAAAAACACAAAATGCTGGCAGAACTCAGCAGGCCAGACAGCATCTATGGGAGGAGGTAATAACGACATTTCGGGCCAAAACCCTTCATCAGGCCCAAAACATATGTATATATAAAAAATACAATCAAACACAGGAAAGTCAAACTACAAAAAAATAATAAAATAACAATCCAACACACATGAGGGACGCCACAAAACACTTCTGAAGGTCATCAACACCGCACCAATTGCATCTCCACCTCGTTGACGATCAACACTGGTGTGTGCTTGGTTCACTGTTCCACTTTCTCCACACCCATGACTTTGTGGCTAGGCATACCTCAAATACCATTTGTTGGCATACAACCACTATTGACAGAATTTCAGATGGTGACTAGAAGGCATACAGGAGCTAGATCTATCAGCTAGCTGAGTTGCACCTTGCACTCAATGTCATTAAGACCAAAGAACTGATTGCGGACTTCAGAAAGGGTAAGACAAGAGAACACACACTGGTCCTCAAAGAGGAATCAGGGCTGGAAGGAGTGAACAATTCCAAACTCTTGGGTGTCAATGTCTCTGAGGATCCAACCTGCACCCAACACATCAATGCAACTACAATGAAGGTACGACAGCGGCTGTATTTCATCAGGAGTTTGAGAAGTAATAACAAGCAGGATAGACAAAGGAGATTTGGTTGATGATGTGTACTTGGATTTTCAGAAGGCCTTTGACAAGGTGCCGCACATGAGCTGCTTAACTAGTTACGAGCCTGTGGTATTACAGGAAAGATACTACCATCGATAAAGCAGTGGCTGATTGGCAGGAGGCAAAGAGTGGGAATTTTTTTTAATTTGCTGCAGGTGACTGGTGGTGTTCAACTTCTTGGGACCGCTTCTTTTTGTATTATATGTCAATGACTTGGATGACGGAAGAGACTGCTTTGTTGCAAAGTCTGCAGACGATACGGAGATAGGTGGGAGGTCCTGAAAAAGGACCTTAATGAGGGTCCATAATTAAGGACCCTCATCACCTATGTCATACCCTGTTCTCATTGTTACCATCAGGAAGGAGGTACAAAAATATGACAGCGCACTCTCAACAATTTCAGGAACAGCTTCTTGTCATCTACCATCTGTTTACTGAAGGGTCATTAAACTTACGAACACTGCCTCACTACTTTTTCTAATTTCTGTTTTGCCACTACTTATTTGATTTAACTATTTTATATATATATATATATATATATATATATATACCGTATATATATTTACAGTAATTCAGTTTTTTTCCTCTATTATTATATATTGCATTGTACTGCTGCAGCAAAATCAACAAATTTCACAACATATGCCAGTAATATTAAATCTGATTCTGATGTGTGATTTGGAAAAAACAATTTGGCCAAATTTGTCAGAAACTATTTGTTTTAAACATATTCCAGCATTTGTTATTCTTCGATCCAGGTCAATTAAGATTATCCGAAATATTTGACTGCTTTTTCCCTCCTCTCTTACTTGCAGCCTTCCTGTCCTCTGGCAAGAGTCCAAGTGACACATAAAACAAGAACAGAAAATGCCGGAAATACACTCAATGACCACCTTATTGGGTACCCCCTGTATGGCACCAACAATCATTCCACAGTCAAAGTCACTTAGGTCACATTTCTTCCCCCATTCTGATGTTTGATCTGAACAACAACTGAACCTCTTGACCATGTCTGCATGCTTTTATGCATTGAGTTGCTGTCACATGATTGGCTGATTACATATTTGCAGTAATGAGCAGGTGTACATGTATACCTAATAAAGTGGCCACTGAGTATACTTATATCAGTCAGATTATTCTTTTCTCCAAGTAGTCCATTTGTTCTTCATAAGTGTTCCAATGAAGGGTTTTCAGCCCAAAACGTTATATCCTTATTCTTTTCCACAGATGCTGCCTAACCTTCTGAGTTCCTCCAGCATTTTGCGTGTGCTTCACTGGACTTCCAGAATCTGTAGAATCTCTGGTGGTTCTTTATGAGGGTCCTGATGAATGGTCTTGGCCTGAAACATCATCTCCTTATTCCTTTCCATAGACGCTGCCCAATCATCTGAGTTCCTCCAGCATTTTGTGTGTGTTCCCCTGGACTTCCAGCATCTGTAGAATCTCTAGTGGAGGGAGTGTCCACTTTGCAGCAAAACATATTGAAACGGAGAAGGAGGTCTGAATGAAGAAAAGCTTGATCGTGATCCAGGAACCCTACCTACATTACTGGAGCACAACCCACAGCAATGAAGCAAAGGTCTAACTGTGTATATTGCAAAAATTTTTCTCCACTGAACATTCCTGAGGGTATACATTTACAGTGTTACTATGTTTCCTGCCTAAATAAACTAATTGCCTAAAATGCCTATGACTTTAATTTAGTTCTGTATTTGTCCTAAATGCTTCCTGACACATGAAGTCATTTGTCTGCGTTCCAGCACAGACAGCTGTAACAGACTAAGGGGGATTGAAAACATTCTTTTCCTAATGAATAATTCCACAGCAGTGAAAGATAAGTCCTGTACCAATTGCTTGATATAAAACCATCATTTCATCACTGTTGGAAGCTTAGGCCAGCAACCTCAAAATAATCCACTGGGATTTGTGTAGAACACCATCTCCAACTTCAACATGGCAGTTCCATACCTCAGCATGACCCAATTACAGGGAAAGGCTCCCTCAGCAGACTCGTGACTGGGAATAGCAGATGCCCATCTCAGTGTTGGGCTGGTCGCAATACAAACCACATCTCAGTTAACAGCTGACTCAGCTAACCCCAGAGACCCAGAGACCATCTCATCATAAATACAAGCAGATACCGAAATGCACTGCTGACGCTTTATAAGGAATTGAGCAGACTGCACTAGGAATATTGGGAGCAGGTTTTGGTCCCTTATCTATGTTGGCATTGGAGAGGGTCCAGAGGAGGTTCATGAGAATGATGCCAAAGAATGGAAATGTTAACATGCGAGGAGTGTTTGATGGTTCTGAGCCTGTACTCGTTGGAGATTAGAAGAATGAGGGAGGCGGGATCTCACTGAATTGAACTGAAATTACTTTATTACTTACATCCTTCATATACATGAGGAGTAAAAAATCTCTACATTATGTCTCCGTCTAAATGTGCAATTTAGATTTATAATAATTAATTATAATAATAAATAGTATGTACAACAGGATAGTCAATATAACATAAAATACAGTTGTGTCAGCATAAGTTAATCAGTCTGATGGCCTGGTCAAAGAAGAAGCTGTCCTGGAGCCTGTTGATCCTGGCTTTTATGCTGCAGTACCGTTTCCTGGATAGTAGCAGCTGGAACATTTTGTGGTTGGGGTGACTCAGGTCCCCAGTGATCCTTCAGGCCCTTTTTACACACCTGTCTTTGTAAATGTACTGAATCATGGTTAGTTCACAACTACAGATGTGCTGGGCTGTCCGCACCACTCTCTGCAGAGTTCTGCGATTGAGGGAAATACAGTTCCCATACCAGGCAGCCAGTCAGGATGCTCTCAATTGTGCCCCTACAGAAAGTCCTTAGGATTTGGAGGCCCATGCCAAACTTCTTCAATCATCTGAGGTGAAAGAGGTGCTGTTGTGCCTTTTTCACCACACAGCCGGTATGTACAGACCACGTGAGATCCTCGGTAATGTGTATGCCAAGGAACTTAAAGCTGTTCACCCTCTCAAGCCCAGATCCATCGATGTTGATTCAAGCTAACCTGTCTCCATTCCTCCTGTTGTCCACAACCAGCTCCTTTATTTTTGCATATTGAAAAGCCTGGATAGAGTAGATGTGGAGAGGATGTTTCCAATAGTGGGGGAAAGCACAGCCTCAGAATACAAGGATGTCCCTTCAGAACAGAGATGAGGAGGAGTTTCTTTTGCTAGAGGGTGAGGAATCTGTGGGTTATTTGCCACAGACAGCTGAGGAGGTGATGTCATTGGGTATATTGAAAGCGGAGGCTGATGTGTCTTGATTAGTAAGGGTTACGGGGAGAAGGCAGGAGAATGGGATTGAGAGGGATAATAAGTTAGCCACAATGGAATGGTGGAGCAGAGATGATGGGCTAAATGGCCTAATTCAGCTCCTGTGTCGTATGGGTATGATAGAGACTGATAAACAGGGACATTTAAGAGACTCTGTGATAAATGGTTGTAAGCAAAATGGAGGGTTCTGGGCATTGTAGGAGGGAAGGGTTAGAGTGATCATGGAGAAGGTTTATACAAGTCAGCACAACATCATTGGCCAAAGGGCCTGTGCTATGCTTTGTATTCAACAGGTCTGTTGGGAAAGAAACAGAGTTATCTCTTCAGCTCTGTGACCCTTCATCTTCAGTGATTAGTTCTACATCTAGGGGTTAAATAATGTTCAAAGTTCAAAAGTTCAAAGTACATTTATTATCTAATTATGTATCAAGTATACAACCATGAAATTCATCTTCCCACAGAAGCCACCAAACAAAGGAATACCATGGAACTCGTTCAAGAAAAACATCGAACACTCAAAGCACAAAAGAAGTAACAAATCGCGCAAACGGCAAGAAGCAAGTGAATAACAGGCAGAATATAAAACATCAAACCACAGAGTCATTGAAACAGTCTAGGGATGTTCCGTGTAGTTCAGTTCAGTTCAGTTTTAGCACCATGTCATTCATCGACTGCAGGGCTGCAGAGCCAGTCTGCCCCGATCAAAATTGCATAAAATAAAGATAGGAGTTACCAGTAACCAGAAACACATCACAACATGAATTACTAAGTCCAATTCACAAACCATGTTGATTAAACCTTGTCCAAGATCTAAGACTCTGGCAGCATTAAATCAATACAAATGAAGTTTAATTGTCATTCAAACCTAATATGGATGAAGTCAAATGAGACAGTGTTCCTCTGGGGCCAAGGTGCAAAAACTTACACACATATTCAAAATTACAAGAAAGGGAAAAAAAGAACATAGTCACGTAAGAAAACAAATTTTTAGACCAAGTTCCTGAGTGACAAGGCCTGCAAATTAATGGTTTCCAGTAGTCCAGCCTGTAATTCCAGTGATCCAACACTGGAGGGCAGCACTGACAGGAGGGGCCACCCCCCAGTGAGCCCAGATGCTAAGCTACAACACAGGCCTAAGGACTGAGGCCTAATCCTAGCTACAACCGAGGTGATACTACTGCCTCGCCGCCTATCTCACCACCAAACAAGGGAAGCAGGCCTGTGGCATTCAATGTTGCGTTGCGATCAGAAAAGAACCGTCCAAGACAGTCACTCATGGTTTCACTGCACGCCGCCTTTGTGCCAACTTGAAGGCACCAACTCCAGTGCCTCTGAGTAGCATGTATCAGCATGGTCTCCACCCAGGTCAGCTCTTCCAAACCCAGTCTAGCTTCTCCTATGGCCTAATAGCCCAGCTCAAGTCCCCAGCTTGAATTCCCTGACCCGAAGGCCCGGTTTGATCACCTGACCAGGCGGCTCAGCTCAATATCCCTGACCTGATGGGCCAATTTGACCTCCCCAGCCCATGGGCCAACTTGCCTTCTCCAAACTGCCGCCTGGCTAGTACAATACCCCTGCCTACTACTCCAAACAATGAGCAGTTCACTGATGCAGTGGACCTGCTGTACAGGTAGTTATTGGAGTCAGGAATAATCTTACTATATATACAAACACATTTAGCAGGGGAAAAAAGTGGCCCCTGAAAGGCAGGTGTGTGTATACATGCCGCCATCTTACTGGAAGTACCGGAATTTGTTGTGTCTTTGCAACTATATAAAATAAAAGCAGGCTCATGGGAGATGGCCTTAACTGGTGTACTCACATTGCAGAGAGAGAGAGAGAGAGAGAAGGAGAGAGTGAGAGATCAATATACATGCGTAGACAACAGATCATACATAGTACTAAGGGGAGTCATTGCTCTGAAAGAAATAGATCCAGGCACTACACTTACTCCCTCTTTAGATTAATGTAAAATAAAACTGTATATGTTCAAAACATTCAATTTCCCTTTCATAAACCCATATTTCAAATAAATATGCTATCACAATAATGGTCCATAACCAACTTCACTATACTAATGAAGGGTTTTGGCCCGAAACGCCGTCACTACCTCCTCCCATAGATGCTGTCTGGCCTGCAGAGTTCTGCCAGCATTTTGTGTTTTCACTATGCTAATGGTTCAGTCTTTTGGGTGGTGCTCAGTTTCTTTCAGGATAGCACCTCTGAACCTATGGAGCGGCATCAGGTTTGGTAGGTGACTTGTCTAAGACAACGATCTTGGCTGCTGGTGTCACGTTGCTGTCAGTGACATGATCATCGCTGAGAGGTGAATACGGAAGCTGTAAAGCGTCTGTCTTGTTGCATGCAGTCAACTCGGGTGTGTTCTACAGCTGAGCATGCAGTATCTGGTCCACATGATGTCTCCATGTATGATCTCCAGCATTCACTGTGTACATTAGCGGACTGGTTCTTGTAGCTATCCTACCAGGTGTCTTCTTGTCTTCTCAGTAATCACACACTGGGACTTCCTGTCCAATCCTGAAGCTCCTTGCTGATTCACTTGCCAACCGGCTGAACTGTTTATTTGGTATTTCGCTCCATAGATCTGGTTTCAGGAGGTCTATGGGAGATCTCAGATTGCTGCTCATGAACAGCATTGCAGGTGTTTAATTTGTCATTGCATTAACAGAATTCTGATACACCAAAAGGCAATTGTCCACCTTTTGCTGTAGAGAAATGTCCTCCTTGTCCGTAGCTTTAATGGACTTCTTCAATATTTGGATAAACCTGTCAGCTAACTCACTCATTGCTGGGTAGTGAGGAACTGACTTGAAATGTCTGATGCCATTTTTCTTCATGAACAGTAGGGATTCTTCTGATGTGTATTGTAGTCTGTCGTCACTCATAGCTTGTTCTGGTAAGCCACGTCTGGGGAAGATAGTCTTTGCTGAGTTGGTTGAATTCATTGATATAACCTCCAGCCACTTTGAATGAGCATTCACAGCAATCCGAAACCTGGAGTCCATGGTTGGCCCAGCAAAGTCAATATGTCAACTTTGCCATGGCAAAGACAGCCACTTCCACAGGTGTAACGGTGCCTGTGGGGGAGCATTTTGAACTTTTTGGCATCCCGAACAGCTTTCGCCAAGACTTCAATTTGTATATCTATTCCCAGCTACCATACGTAGCTCCAGATGTGACTCTTCACGTTGGTACACCCAGGTATCCTTCATGCAGGTTCTCTAACACTCTGGTGCACAATTTAGAGAGAACCACAACACGAGAGCCACTCATCAGTGTTCTTTGACATACCAACTGAGTTGGTCTCATCTCACTGAGAACTCCGGAAACATGGGGTTACCATAAGCTGGCTATCCTTGTCATAGACTGTTGGCAATGTCAGGTCATTCCTTGTTTCTCTTTGTATATCCAAATTTGTTACCAGCAACTGGTCCACCAATGCGGTGTGGAACACCTCTGCTGTGTCACAGTATGAAGACTTCTCTTCTTCATTTGCCAACAGTGGAAGATGTGACAAGCCATCAGTGTTACTGTGTTGTTTGGTACCTTTGAACGCTATGTCATAAGAGTGGGCTCTTAGGAACAGTGCCCAACATTATAACCAGATAACAGTTATCAGTGGAATTCCCTTCCTAGGATTGAAATTGGATACAAGGGTCTGTCGCTGGAGTAAACTTTGTCTGTGGAAGTAGTGATGGAACTTCTTTATTCCACTAACCAGACGAAGGGCACTTTGGTCAATCTGTGTATAGTTGCGTTCTGCGCTCATTAGTGATCTTGAAGCAAACACAATTGGATGTTAGGATCCATCTTTCATAGCGTGTGAGAAAGCAGCACCAATGCCTTAAGAGGATGCATTGCATGCCAGTCTGATGGGTACAGATGGGCAGAGATGGGTCATAATGGGCAGAGATGGGTCATAATGGGTAAGCAGGTCATTGGATGTTATTAGTCTCTTTGTTTCCTTGAATGTTCTTTCACATCTTTCTGACCATTCCCACTTTGCTCCTACTGGGAGAAGCCAGTGGTAGTAGTTTACAAGGTCCAAGTATGACCGGAGTTGTGACACATTTTTCAGTTTGGGTGCCTGTAGGACTGCTTCAGTCTTCTTTAGTGACTTATGTAAGCCATGGTTGTCAATGACATGTCCACAATATGAGATTTCATTTTTGAAAAACTCACATTTCTCTCTCTTTGTGCACAGGCCATACTCACTCACTCTTTTCCAAGGTTCCAGAGCTACTCTTCATCATTTTTGCCTGTCACGATGATGTCATCAAGGTAACATTGTGTTCCTGGGATATCTTGGAGCATTTAGTCCATTGCTCTTTGCCAAATTGCTGGAGCTGATGCGAATCCAAAGATTAGACAATTATACTGGAACAGTGAGGGCTGATTGTGAGGAATTTCCTGTTTGACTCGTCAATCTCTATTTACACTAAGCAAGAGAGAATGAGGGACCAGTCAAACACAGACATCTTCCTCTGGGAGCTACAAGCAAGAGCAAGAGAGAGACTGGTCACACACAACCTCCTTTCACTGGTAGCAGCAAGTGCGAGGTGAGATAGAGACCGGTCAAGAGCAGTCACCCTTCTGCTTTCATCCTCGTTAAATTCAATCTTGCTCGACACTTTAATCGGTGAGATCAGCAAGAAATGCAGTTTAGAGTTCATTTAATGTTTAGTAACCCTTAAAGATTCAAGATTAGTTCATATCATTTTCAGTACACAAATGTAAAGAACTAAATAATTGTTACTCTGAATCTGATGTAGCACAATAAGATAAAGAACACAATAATAAGACAGCACAATAAATATAAATAAACATTCCTTACATAAGGTTTTCATTACAACCTTGCACTTCATTATTTCCTGCTCTGTACTTTTTGGTAGCTTTATATACTTTATTCTTCATTGTTATAAATTTAACCTATTCTAGCTCAACACTGTGTTCAGTGTGCAAGACAAATTTAGTACATGAGACAATAATAAACTAATACCAAATGTACTGTACATATCTAATGTTGCTCTGCTGCAATGATTTCACTTTATATTTCATCACTCCCTGATTAACTATACCTCTGCCAGAACTAACTTCAGAAACATATTACGTGTTGCTGGAATGATTCCGGACCAACTTTCCCTTGCATGGCTGGCTATTATATGCTGGAAAACCCAATATCTCCTCTTCGTATGATTCTAACTCCATCTCCACAGGAATAACATAGACTGTACCTTAAACTACTTACTTCCTTAGGCCCACTACTCCTACTGGGGCATAGACCACCAACAGCAGCTCACTGGAGCCCTCTGTCCTGGGCCAGTCTTTCAAATTGTCCCCATCTGTAGCCCATCTTCTCCGTCCTTTCCCAGGGATCAAGTCCTTGGAGGTTCGGTTAGTGTTTCTTTTGCTCTGTGTTTTTAAGGAACGGGGTTGTTAGCCCCATGTTCAATCACCTTAAATCATTATCCTCATTATGTGCCTTGACATATGATGAGGGTGATCATGGTCTTTGACCATGATTGGTCCTGGCAAGTTTTTCTACAGAAGTGATTTGCTGTTGCTGCCTGCTGGGCAGTGTCTTTACAAAGCGGGTGACTCCATTATCGATGCTCTTCAGAGATTGTCTGTCTGGTGTCAGTGGTCACATAACCAGGACTTGCGATAAGCACCAGCTGTTCATATGACCATCCACCACCTGCACCTATGGCTCCACATGACCCTGCTGGTGTTTTACCGTGCAGGCTAGAGGAGGGAAGGAGTGCCTTACACCTCCTTCGGTAAAGACATATCTCCTTCCCACCACCCTAACCTTAAATGGCAAAGAGATAATGCAGACTCTATGCAGATGCTGGATTCTGAAGCAACGCACAAAGTGTCAGAGGAACTTGGCAGGTCAGGCCACATCTGTGGAGGGAAACGGATAGTTGACGTTTCTTGCTGAGACCCCTCATCTGGACTGAAAGATAGAGGGGAGGTAGCCAGTATAAAAATGTGACAAGGGATGGAGCAAGCGATATGTGGGTCCAGCTGAAGAGGGGGATAGGCAAATGTAAGAGGAAGGAGTGGAAATAGCAACAGGGGATGACAGGTGATGGATGGAGACAACAAGAGTTGCAGATGATGAAATCCGAGTCAGAACCATAATGTCACTGGCATATATCGTGAAATTTGTTGTCATGAAGCAGCAGTACATTGCAAGGTTCAAAATAAATGTATTATCAAACTACATATTGTGTCATACACTGTACAACGCTGAGATTTGTTTTCGTGCAAGCGTACTCAATAAATCCAATAACCATAATGGAATCAATGAAAGATTGCAGCCAAGGGGATGGACAACCAGTGTGCAAAAGACAACAAACTGTGCAAATACAAAAAGAAAGAAATAATAGAAATAAATAAATAAGCAATAAATATCAAGAACATGAGATGAAGAGTTCTTGAAAGTGAGCCCATAGGTTGTGGGAACACTTCAGTGATGGGGTGAGTGAAACTTATTAAAAATGCGTAATGACAGAATTATAAATTACATTTAAAAATACAGTATATACATACTGTGCAAAAGTCTGAAGCACCCTAGCTATATATATGTGCCTAAGACTTTTACACAGCACTGTATGTAGTAATTTTATGTATTGCACTGTACTGCTACTGCAAAAATAAATTCATGACATATGTGAGTGATGATAAACCTGATTCTGATCTGGGTCTCTATTGTGGACCGAGAGTGGGAAGGGAACAGGGAGAGGGAAATCATGGTTGGGAAAAGGGGAAGGGAGAATGGAGGGAGTGGAAAGCATCAAAAAGGCATTCTGTAATGATCAATAAACCTATTGTTTGAAATCAAATGAGCTTGCCTGGGTGTGTCTGCACATGCACCATCGCCTGCCCTGGCGTTCCTTCTCTGCCACTTGTCCCACTCTCCTTCTGTGGTGCTCCATCCTCGCCATCCCCAACATCCTTTGCTTCCGTCAGATTTGCAAACTCACTCTCTGCTCCACGTTGGCAAATATAGTACCGTGCAAAAGTCTTAGGCACCCTAGCTATATACTTATGCCTAAGACCTTTGCATAGTACCGTAAATTATCTATATATAAGTATTGTGCAATCAGGAAATCTAGGGCACTTGAAAGGGGACACCTGAGAGCTTGTCACAAGGACACATCTTCAGAATATAGTTATGACACTGGTACAATGTTTATTTTTTAAAATATATTTCTTATTATAATTTATAGCATATTTTATGTGTTGCATTGAACTATCTGATGCAAAACCACAGACTTATCAACATATGTCAGTGATAATAAACCTGATTCTGATTTTGAAGTTGACTCTCAACTGCAAACCATCCACCTGTAACAGACACATTCCAATGCCTCACAATACACCCAAGATTTCAGTTCATCAACGCAAACACGCTCGCAAGTTTGTAAATTGAGTACTTTGCAATGGTTTTGTAATTACCATGAATTCATCCTGTTTCTGAAGCGAATCCAACATTTTTAAATTATTAGGTATCTGCCCTATCAGGGACAGTGATGCATAAAGAAGAAAAAGGATTAGTGAGAAAGCTAGAATTCATTTGAAACTTGTCTTTAACTCCACGCGGCAAAGGTGGGCCCTGTGGTATAGAAGTGGCACGGCATAGTAATGGTTGGTGTAACACTATTACAGCGACAGTGATTGGAGTTCAGTTCCCACCGCTGTCTGTAAGGAGTTTGTACATTCTCCCCGTGACCGCAGGGGTTTCCTCTGGATGCTCCAGTTTCCTTCCTCATTCCACAAGATGCGTGGGTTAGTAATTGTGGGCATGCTGTGCTGGTGCCAGAAGCATGATGACTCTCATTGGCTGCTCCCAGCACATCACCTGTTGGTCATTGACACAAATGACACCTTTCACTCTGTTTCAATGTACATGCTAATCTTTAATCGTTAGCTGTCTACTTTTATATCCACTATTAACTTTTCTCATTCGTGATAAGTGTTCTAGCAGTCATTCATCACAAAAACAGTCACTGCGATCCAGCTCATCTATGCCAGCCCAGTTTGTCTACTTGTAAAAGTCCCATTTTCCTGGCTTTTACCCATATCCCTCCAAACCTTTCCTAACCTGTCTAAATGGCTTCAAATGTTGCAGTTATAGCCACCTCTACCAATTTCTCTGCCAGCTCATTTCATACACCCATCACCCTCTGTGTGAAAAGTAGTCTGTCAGATCCTTTTCAAATCTTACCCCTCATCTTAAACCTATTCCCTCTAATTTTAGAATTCCCTGCCCTGGGAAAAAAATGACTATTAAAAACCACTTTAAAGTCACGTGTCAGTCTTCACATTCCAGGGAGAAACTCACCGCACCGGCAAGTCCAAATTCAACCTTGACCATTGGTGCTGTCTGTGCGGAGTCCGCTTGCTTTCCATGTGACTGCATAGGTTTCCTCCTAATGTTCCAGTTTCCTCTCACATTCCAGAAAGATCTAGGATGATTGGCAGCTGTAATTGCCTTGAGTATGTGAGATAGAAATGAGGGGTGGGTTATGTGAATATACTGAAAATAAAATCAATGTCAATTATTGTCAAAGTATGTAAGCATATCGTAAAATGCATCACACTGAGGTTAATTATCTTGTAGGCATTTACAGAAAAATAAAGAAATACAACAGATTTATGAAGAATTATAGATAAACAAAGACCCCAGGTGGCGGGGTGGAAAACATCTCTAGCGAAGGAGGTGTAAGATGCTCCTTCCCTCCACCAGCCTGCAGGTCACCCTTTAGCGAGGTGTAGTACCAACTTATCCCCCCCGCCCCCCACGATCAAGGTCATGTGAAGCCACAGGAGCAGGTGGTGGACGGTCATATGAGCAGCTGGTGCAGATCACAAGTCCTGCTTATGTGACCACTGATGCCAGGCAGACAATCTCTGAAGAATATTGATAATGATTGGGGTCACCCATCTTGTGAAGGCACAGCCCAGAACACAGCAATGGCAAACCACTTCTGTAGAAAAGTTTGCCAACAGCAATCATGGTCATGAGACCACGATCACCCTCGTCATATACACGGCACATAATAACGATTATGATGAAACAAAGACTGACAAACAACCAATGTGCAAAAGAAGACCATTTGTGGAAATAAATTATGTGTAATACTGTGAACATGGGTTGTAGAATCCTGGAAAGTGAGTCTGTAGATTGTGGAAGGTACCCACCCAGTTCAGGAGTATGATCGTTGAGGGATAATAACTGTTCCTGAACCTGGTGGTGTGGGACCTAAGTCTCCTGCCCAGTGGTAGTAGCATGAAGAGAACATGGCCTGGATTGTGGGGGTCTTTGAAGATGGAAGTTCCTTTCTTGTGAATGGCATTGTGGATTAGTGATTGTTGGCACGGATTTGTTGGGTTGAAGGCCCTTTTTCCATGCTGTATGATTTTATGCCCCAACATACATACCAAGGTTCACTGGAACATTTCGGTGATTATGCTCAGAAACCATTCATGACACCAAGGCCTCTCTGGCAGGTATCACTTGTGCACATTTCCTCCTTTTTCCCGAAGCAAAGACTTCCTGCAAGAACAATTCCATCTCCCGCCAGTTCTTAGTTACCTTCCTTGGCACTTGACTGTGGCTCCAGTGAACATTTGTAGAAGCAGCACGGACACAAACATGGGGCAGGTAGCGCTGAGAAAGCAGAGACTCTGCAGAAGGACTTGGGCACATTCGGAGAATGGGCAAAGAAGTGGCAGGTGGCATACAGTGTAGGTAATTCGCTTTGGTAGAAGGAATAAAGACATGGACTATACAAGGGCCAAGGAGCAACCTTATTCACCAGATACACTTATATGTACATATTAGGAATTTGTTGTGGTGTGTTGGCATGACATGCAGCAAAAAACAATTATGCAGAATAAAGATTGTATAAAAATAAAACTAGAAGCAAGGATATTGAATAACATGTGCATAAATGCCGGCATGTATTTACATTGTAAATAACATTATAAAAGTGGTTTAAAGAATTTACAGTGCAATGACTGAGGTAATAGATAGAGGGGGGAGGAGAGGGTTAACTAAAATGGTTGATCAGATTAACTTTCTGGGTGAAGAAACAAGATAGCTTAAGTATTTGACCTTTGACATTTAACCTATCAGTTCTAGCTGTAGTTTCACCCACTGTTTCAGTGGAAACAGCCTGCTTGCATTTACCCTCTTTATACACCTCATGATTATGTATCCCTCCATCCAATCTCCCCTCGTTCTCCTACGCTCCAGGCAAAAGAGTTCTAACCTATTCAACCTTTCCCCATAAGTCATAAGACTTTAAGACGGACAGTTCCAGATAACAAAAAGCAAGTGATTCATGTCTTATGCGTGGCTCCCTCCCAAAAATAGCCATTATCTGCAAAGAGCAATAATGTTTCAACATTCCTGTGTAGGGAGTCAGGGCTGGTTACAGTCCAACTCATTACCCCAAACCATTCCATTATCAAATGCAATAATTATAATCCATTAATTCTGACCCACTGATTTAAATCTCCACAAAATCCAGTCAGACAAAGTTCCTCACCTGCTGTGATGCCTCAAGTGTTGTTGGTGCATAATGAGACCACCAAGATGTACGGAATGTTTGGCTGGATCAAGGTATGCAAAGCCTCTCTATGCTTCCCCGATGCTCCCATTGTTCATAACTGCTCACACTGGCTTACATCCATTGTCTTCGAGTGCGCAAATGGCCACTGCCTGAGATGGTACCTTTAAGCGGACAGGATGCAATCACTTCTCACGGGACAGTTGGGTCTTTGTGTAGCATCGGGAAGCAATGAATGCATTCCTCTGTTTAAAAGTAATGAAATAGCTGAAATAGTCAAGGTATTTGTTAAAATAAATTAACAAAAGAATTTGCACATTTAGGCATTGTTAATAATATCACGCAGCACGATTCCAACCAACTTCTATGCAATTTCTAACTTGGTGCAATAGAACTGTGTTTCTTGACTGGAGATGGATCTAACCCAAGCAGAAGAGATGTGTCTAAATATTCACTGTTAGAGATCATTCTGGAGTCATAGAATCATAGAGCTCTACAGCACAGAAACAGAGTCTTCAGCCCATCTGTAGACCATGCCAAATCTATTATTCATCCTGGTCCCATCAAACTGCACCTGGACTACAGTTATAAGATTATGGATAGCATAATTATGCAGTAAAATGAGGCAGTAGCAGAAAATTGCATTCACAATGGCCATTGGATTGACTTCAACAGCACAAAACTCCTGTGCCTTGCCAATGGCTTTTGGGACTGCCTGGTGAAGAAAGCCATTTAACTAAGACAAAGATCTCACTCTAAGTAAGAACTGGAATTCGACTGTAAACAAGGTGGGACAGAGGAAACCTGATTGGATGAGCACTAACCAATCAGGAGGATCGACGATGGGGGTATCTATACCACTGGACATGCCCAGGCATCATCACTGATGAAGATGGCAGAGTTTTTTATCGAAACGTCCTTTAAAATTGATACCTGTATCCGGCTGGAAGCCCAAGAAGAGTTTATTCCAACTGATTCTTTGTGACAACTGAAACTAATCACTGGATGTGGCACTCTAATAATAAACAATTGAAACGATATAGAGGGAGACAGTAGATGTTATTCATTATCATTGTCATTATTACGTGCCACATCGCGTGACCCAGACAATTGTGGTCCCATGACCATGATTGTTCTTGGCAGATTTTTCTACAGAATTGGTTTCTCATTGCCTTCTTCTGGGGAACATGCTACTCTGTGATATGGGACCTAAGGCCCTGTACCTCCTGCCTGATGGTAGTAGTGAGAGGGGAGCAGGGCCTGGGTGATTGGAGTCTTTGATGACGGATGCTGCTTTCATGTGGCAGCGCTCCATGTGAAGGGTTTTTCCTGTGATGGACTGGGCTGTATCCACAACTTTCTGTAGTCTTTTCTATTCCTAGGCATTGGTGTTTCCATACTAGACCATGATGCACTCTCATCTAGATGTTTGCAAAGTTTTAGCAAACTTCTAAGGAGGTAGAAGTGGTGGAAACTCGAGTAGAGATTAATCATTGTCAATATATGCCACGTCTTATGACATGGGTGATCATGATCACGACCATGATTGTTCTTGGCTAATTTTTCTACAGACGTGGTTTGTCATTGCCTTCTTCTGGTCAGTGTCTCTTCAAGATGGGTAACCCCAACCAGTAGCAATGCTCTTCAGGGATTGTCAGTGGTGGCATAACCAGGACTTATGATATGCAGCAGCTGCTCATACAACCATCCACCACCTTCTCCCATGGCTTCACATGATCCTGATTGGGGGTCTAAGCAGGTGCTACACTTTGTCCAAGGGTGACCTGCAGGCAAGCAGAAGGAAGGAACATCTTACACTTCCTTTGGTAGAGACATATCTCCACCCCACCACCCCACTAGTAGAAATTAGAGAGGGTAGAAAGTAGAGGCCAGATATGAAGGGTTAGTCTTCTGTATTAGACAGTATACACTGATGTTGTAGAGCAGGTAAAGTCTGTACTGCAAGAGATAGAAACATAGAAAACCCACAGCACAATACAGGCCCTTCGGCCCACAAAGCTGTGCCAAACATGTCCTTACCTGAGAAATTACCTACGGTTACCTATAGCCCTCTATTTTTCCTGAGCTCCATATACCTGTCCAGGAGGCTCTTGAAAAGCCTGATCATATCTGCCTCCACCACCGCCGCCAGCAGCCCATTCCACGCACTCACCACTCTCTACGTAAAAAACTTAACCCTGACCTTTGTACCTACTTCCAAGCACCTTAAAACTGTGCCCTCTCATGCTAGCCATTTCAGCCTTGGGGAAAAGCCTCTGACTATCCACACGATCAATGCCTCTCATCATCTTGTGCACCTCTATCAGGTCACCTCTCATCTTCCATCACTCCAAGGAGAAATGGCCGAGTTCACTCAACCTATTCTCATAAGGCATACTCCCCAATCCAGGCATCACCCTTGTAAATCTCCTCTGAGCCCTTTCTATGGTTTCCACGTACTTCCTATAGTGAGGTGACCAGAACTGAGCACAGTACTCCAAGTGGGGTCTGACCAGGGTCTGATATAGCTGCAACACTACCTCTCGGTTCCTAAACTCAATCCCACGATTGATGAAGGCCAATACACCATATGTTTTCTTAACCACAGAGTCAACCTGTGCAGCAGCCTTGAGTGTCCTATGGACTCAGACCCCAAGATCCCTCTGATCCTCCACACTGCCAAGAGTCTTACCATTAATATTTTATTCTGAACTACCTCACACTTATCTGGGTTGAACTCCATCTGCCACTTCTCAGCCCAGTTTCGCATCCTATCAGTGTCCCACTGTAACTTCCCTCAGCCCTCCACACTATCCACAACACCTCCAACCATTGTGTCATCAGCAAACTTACTAACCCATCCCTCCACTTCCTCATACAGGTCATTTATAAAAATCACAAAGAGTAAAGGTCCCAGAACAGATCTCCGGGGCACACCACTGGTGACTGACCTCCATGCAGATGTAACAATTGATTTGTGTACAGGTATGGTATTTCTCTAGCAACACAACGCCACTAAGAAACAGAAAACAGCAGAAATTGTCTTTTCAGTCCTACAGCCTATTAGGTTTCAATTACAATCCCTCTCATATTTCTCATCTTTGGTATATATAAACGAAGTCAATTTAATCTCTCCTTGTCTGGCAGTGTTAACTTAGAGAGATTTAAAGATTAGAGTTATTTGTCACATATACTGTACATTGAATTACACAGAACATTCATACTCCGTTCAGAGAGTGGCAGGATTACTAAACGAGTATGGTTATATACGCTAAACCACATTAGCGATCTAACAATCAAAGACATTCAGAAACGGTTGAAATAAGTGACACACACAGAATGCTGGAGAAGCTCAGCAGGTCAGGCAGAATCAATGGAAATGAATAAACAGTCCATAGAAACTTAGAAAACCTATAGCACAATACAGGCCCTTCAGCCCACAAAGTCCACATTTCAGGCTGAAAGACTTCTTCAGGTCTGGAAAGGACGGAGGACGAGGCCAGAATAAAATGGTGGGGAGAGGGGAAGGGGGAGAGCTAGAACATGATAGGTTAGGCCAGAAGGGTAGGAAAGGTAAAGGGCTGGAGAGGAAGGAATCTGACCAGAGAGGAGAGTGAACCATAGGAGAAAGAAAAGGAGGAGGGGACCCAAGGGGAGTGACAGGCAAATGAGAAGAGGTCAGAGTGGGGAACAGAAGAAGAGGGGCCTTTTTTTACTAGAAGGAGAAATCAATATTCATGCCATCAGGTTAGAGGCTACCTGGATTCGATCCTGACCTTGGGTGCTGTTAGTATGGAGTTTGCATGTTCTCCCTGCAACTGTGAGAGTTTCCTCTGGGCACCCTGGTTTCCTCCCATATCAAGGACATGTGGGTTAGTAGTACAGCTGGCCACTCTAAGTGGCCCCTGGTGCATAGACAAGTAGCAGAATCTGGAAGAGAATAAAATGGGCCTAGCGTGGGAATCCTATTTTATTCTTATACAGTTTGGTGCCTGATGGACAGTGCAGACTTTGTTGGGCTGAAGGGCCATTTACCAACTTATACAACCCCGTGAATCACTATTTTTACTGACATATACAACAGATAGTCAAATCTGCCCAACGCATTACCGGCTCCAGCCTACACACCATCAAAGGACATATAAAACAAAAGGTGCCAGGAAAGGGCCTGTAACATCATGAAGGATCCCACCCACCCTGCTCGTGGACTGTTTGCCCCACTCCCATCAGGGAGCCAGCAATGTAGCATCCACACCAAGACTGCCAGACTCAAAAATAGTTACTTACCCAATCAGTAATGTTGATTAACACCTCCACGCATTAACCCACCCCTCCACACCCCCAATCACCACTACTTTATCATTTTCTGTTTGTCACCTTATGTACAGACACTCCTGGGCCTAGTATCACTTTATGAACATACAAGCAATCTATGTATATAAGCCTCTTATATATTTATATTTATTGTGTTATTTTATTGTGTCCATTATCTTTCTGTGTTTTTTGTGCCGCATTGGATCTGGAGTAACAATTATTTCCTCTATATTAAACTTGTGTACTTGGGGCAGCACAGTAATATAGTGGTTAGCACAACGCCATACGGTACCAGAGACCCAGGTTCAATTCCTGACACTGCCTGTAAGGGGTTTTACACTCTCCCCGTGGCCATGTGGGTTTCCTCCAGGTGCTCTGGTTTCTTCCCACAGTTCAAAGTCGTACCGGTTGCTAGGTTCATTGGTCAATGTAAATTGTGCTAGGATTAGGCTAGAGTTAAATTGTGGATTGCTGGGGACACAGCTCAGAGGGCCAGAAGGGCCTATTCCATGCTGCATCTCAATAAATAAATAACATTAAACAACCTGTAGTGAGATTTGTTGTTCTGTGGCAGCAGTACAGTGCAAGACAAAAGAAACTATATGTTACAATAAAAATAAATAAAGAGGAATGATGAGGTAGCGTTTGTGGGCGGTCCCATTTCTCTGTCCTTTGTGGGTGGTCCAGGAATTAGTCCTCAACTATCTGCAAATCACCTACATCAATCAAGACCTCTGTTGGCCAGGGTCAACCTTGGATGTTTCACCCTAATTGTCTATGTAATACTCAAGCCAGGTCAGTACGATATGGAAAGCAAGCTGTTACTAGTCACATACATCAAGAGGCTACAGGAGTGTTGTCTACAACTCTTATAATACTTATGTAGAAAAATACATCATGAAATTTGCTGTTTTGTGGCAATACGTTACAAGAAGGAATAACTTTGGAAAAATGTGATGCAAAATTAACTATCATTTATATCCTCAGCAGCCCATCTCCCACAGACACACACCATTCTGTTCCATCTAATGCTAATTTGTAAGTTTCCAAAAAAATGATTAATTTGGTAACATGCATCTTACATCAAAGTTGAAATCAATTTTAGTTCATCTGCTCTTGTACAAACCCACATCATGGTTAATGGCCACCAGGCCATTGTCTCCTATACCATCACCAACCATATCAGCTCTGGGGATCTCCCATCCACTGCCACCAACCTCATAGATCCCACACCCCGCACTTCCCATTTCTACCTCCTACCCAAGATCCACAAACCTGCCTGTCCAGGTAGACCTATTGTCTCAACTTACTCCTGCCCCACCGAACTCATTTCTGCATACCTGGACACTGTCTTATCCCCCCTAGTTCAATCCCTTCCCACCTATGTTCATGACACTTCTCACGCTTTGAATTTTTTCAATGATTTTAAGTTCCCTGGCCCCCACCGCCTTATTTTCACCATGGATGTCCAGTCCCTATACACCTCCATCCCCCACCCGGATGGTCTCAAAGCTCTTCGCTTCTTTTTGGATTCCAGACCTAACCAATTCTCCTCCACCACCACTCTCCTCCGTCTAGCGGAATTAGTACTTACTCTCAATAATTTCTCCTTTGGCTCCTCCCACTTCCTCCAAACCAATGGTGTAGCGATGGGCACTCGCATGGGTCCCGGTTATGCCTGCCTTTTTGTTGGCTTTGTGGAACAGTCCATGTTCCAAGCCTATACTGGTATCCATTCCCCTCTTTTCCTTCGCTACATTGACGACTGCATTGGCGCTGCCTCCTGCATGTATGCTGAGCTTGTTGACTTCATTAACTTTGCCTCCAACTTTCACCCTGCCCTCAAATTTACCTGGTCCATTTCCGACACCTCCCTCCCCTTTCTTGATCTTGCTGTCTCCATCTCTGGAGATGGTTTATCTACTGATATCTACTATAAGCCTACAGACTCTCACAGCTACCTGGACTATTCCTCTTCCCACCCTGTCTCGTGCAAAAATGCTAATCCCCTTCTCACAATTCCTCCGTCTCCGCCGCATTTGCTCTCAGGATGAGGCTTTTTATTCCAGGACAAAGGAGATGTCTTACTTTTTTAAACAAAGGGGCTTCCCTTCTTCCACCATCAACTATGCTCTCAAACACATCTCTCCCATTTCCTGCACATCTGCCCTCACCCCATCCACCCGCCACCCCACTCAGGATAGGGTTCCCCTTGTCCTCATCTACCACCCCACCAGCCTCCAGGTCCAACGTATAATTCTCCGTAACTTCCGCCACCTCCAATGGGATCCCACTACCAAGCACATCTTTCCCTCCCCCAATCTTTCTGCTTTCTGTAGGGATCACTCCTACGCCACTCCCTTGTCCACTCGTCCCCCCCATCCCTTCCCACCGATCTCCCTCCTGGCACATATCCTTGTAAGCGGAACAAGTGCTACACCTGCCCTTACACTTCCTCCCTCACCACCATTCAGGATGGTTAAAGGATTCTTAAATGCCTCTAATGTAGCTGCTTCTACCATTACCTCTTATAGGACCTTCCACGCACCTGCCACTCTCTGTATAAAGAACTTACCTCTGATATTCCCCATACTTCCCTCCAATTATCGTAAAATTTTGCCCCTCACATTAGCCATTTCCACCCTGGGAAAATGTCTCTGGCTCTCCGCTCAATCTATGCCTCTTATCATCTTGTACACTTCTATCAAGTCACATCTCATCCTCTTTCACTCCAAGGAAAAATGCAGCAGCTCACTCAACTTATCTTCATAAGACGTGCCCCTAATCTGGGCAGTTGCTGGTAAATCTCCTCTGCACCCTCTAAAGCTTCCACATCCTTCTTCTAATGGGGTAACCAGAAATGAAACAATACCCCAAGTGTGGTCTAACCAGAGTTTTACAGAGCTGAAACATTTACTTCATGGGTCTTGAACGCGATCCCTTGACTACTGAAGGCCAACACACCAGCCGCCTTCTTAACCACCATATCAACTTGTGCTCCACCCTATCAATGTGTGCTGCATCTTTGAGGGATCTATAGATCTGAATCCCAAGATCCCTCTGGCTCCACACTGTTAAGAATCCTGCCATTAACCTTGCATTCTGCCTTCAAATTTGACCTTTCAAAGTGAATCAATTCACATTTTCAATGGGCCTAATGGCCTACTTCTGTCTATATGACGATGACTAATGGTTTGATTATGTCAATAGCTTGGCCCACGAGAAGGGAGTTCTGGAAACTCTTGGAGCTTAATGACAGCATTCATAGTGAAGGAACAACTTAATTTGATATTTGAGATATTCTCTAATGGAAGTATTACATTTTAAAAAGATATCGTATTTACTAAAGGATCAATAGGAATTTAACAATAACAAAAACTTATTTGATGTATGGAAATACTCTAATGTCCTACCTTCTAGGCTGTGATGGTTAATTTGCAATTTGGACATTTCCAAAAGTCCAGACATTGAGGCCTGATGCCGGAACCCTGAGTCGGCGAATCCCTGCAAGTCCGCTCAGAAAGTCAAAAGCCCAATGTCTGTGAATCCATGAGTCCTCTGGAGGCTGAGGCCGAAGATGACCTATGCTGGGGTTAGAAGACAGTGCATGTGTGTGTGTGGGTAGGTGTGATGGAGGAAAGGGGCTTGTTTGGTTCAGTATGTTCCATTCTGTTGTGTTCTGTGTTGTTCTGCTGAGCGTTGCGGGCTTGCTGTGTTGGTGCTGGAATGTATGGCAACACTTGTGGGCTGCCCCCAGCACATCCTTGGGTGTGTTGGTTGTTAATGCAAGCAAAGTATTTAACTAGACACTCAGTGGCCTCTTTATTAGATACCTCCTGTACCCAATAAAGTGGCAACTGAATACGTGCTTGTGGTCTTCTGCTGCTGCTGTCCATCCACTTCAAAGTTTGATGTGTCGCATGTTCAGAGATGCTGCTCTTCGCACCACTGTTGCAAAGCTTGGTTGCTTGACCTCCTGCTGCCTTCCTATCAGCTTGAACCAATCTGGTCTTTCTCTCTAACCTCTCTAATTAACATGGTGTTGTTGAAGAGCCATCAATCACCGGATGTTATTTTTGCTTGCACCAGTCTCCATAAACTCCAGAGACTTTTTTGTGCATGAGAACCTCAGCAGATCAGAGGTTTCTGGGGTGCTCAAGTTAACCCACCTAGCACCAACAATCACTCCATGGTCAGAGTCACTTAGATCCTATTTCTTCCTCATTCTGCTACCTGGTCTGAACAACAACTGAACTTCTGGAGCATGCCTGCATGCTTCTATGCATTGAGTTGCTGCCACATGATTGGTTGGTTCCATATTTGCATTGACGAGCGGGTGTAAGGTATACCTAATAAAGCAGCCTCTAAGTGTCTGTTTTGATCTACGCATGATAAATAAATCTGAATCTGAAATCACCCATTCGTGTTGAGTAGTGGCAGTTCAATGAACCTCTCTATCTCAGTTTGGAGCTTACTTTGCTGGGCACACAAAGGACAACTTCCTTTAAGCGGTTTCCAGGAGATTTTTGATCACGTGCAGTGTTACAGGGACCTTGGCACACTTAGACTGAGAGAAAAAATGAAAAGTCATCACATGTTAATGAGTTTAAGGCTGTAGGAAGCCAAGCAGATCTATTTATAACCTTGATCTTCTGTTAGTGATACCAGGCATGCAGATGTAAGTAGAAACCTCTGTTTAATGTGTTCCAAGAAGAATGTCTGAGACATTCGGTGCATGTTATTAAATCTCCATTGTTTGCTGCATGATTCAAAGACCACAAAACCCTTGAAGCATTTTGCTTGCATAGTTCATCAGAAATGAGCCAGGTCTTAGTGATACAGAAATCAACAGGCAATCTGTTCACATTTGTCACGTTGCAGCCTTTGTCTCCCTGCTTTATGCATCTGCTGTGGTCAGTTCTCTACAGGAACCTTGCTCGCAAAGAATTCCCCCCCCCCCCAACCGCCCCTTTCCCCAATGTGTCATCTAAACACATTCCATTGAGCAGCTCACCATCAGCTCTCAATAGAGACAAATCATCTCATTCAGACCTAGAAACTTGCTTATTCATCAAAGTGCTATCAAAGGTGGGGTGATGATTCATCTCTACCAGGGGAGGTGTAAGGCAGTCCTTCCCTCCCCTAGCCTGCAAGTCACCCTTGGGCAATGTGTAGCACCTGCTTAGATCCCGACCAAGGTCATGTGAAGCCATAGGAGTAGGTGGTGGATTGTCAGATGAGCAGCTGGTGCATCTCACATGTCCTGATGCCAGGCAGACCATCTTTGAAGAGTATTGATAATGGCTGGGGTCACCCATCTTTTAAAGACACTGCCCAGCAAAAGGCAATGGCAAACCACTTCTGTAGAGAAATTTGCCAAGAACGATCATGGTCATAGATAAGAATGATCGCCTATATCATACGGCATATGGCGATGATGATGATGCCATCAAATGAAAGGGACCGAGGAAATATATTTGAGGTAGTAAGAGGTTTGGGCAATAAGTTCATAAGATGTAGGAGCTGAATTAGTCCATTCATCCCATCAAGTCTGCTCTGCCATTCCATCATGACCGATTTATTACACCTCTCAATCCCTTTCTCCTGTCTTCTCCCTGTAATCTTTGACACCATGACTAATCAAGAACCTATTAACCTTCATTTTAAATATACCCAATGACTTGGTCTCCACTGCTGTCTGTGGCAAAGCATTCCACAGATTCACCATTCTCTGGCTAAAGAAATTCCTCCTCATTTCTATTCTAAAGGGACTTCCTTCTATTCTGAGGCTGTGCGCCCTGGTCCTAGACTCTCCCACTATAGGAAACATCCTCTCCATATCCACTCTATCAATGACTTTTCGATATTCGACAGGTTTCAATGAGATCCTCACCTCAATTTTTTGAACTCCAGTGAGTACCGATTCAAAGCCATCAAACATTCCTCAACCCTAACCCTTTCATTCTAGGACCATTCTCATGAAATTGTGATTGAAGACATCAGTCAGTGGAATATTTAAAAGGTATAAACCACTGATAGTAAATAGAGTAAAGGCCAAATATGCAAAGTGTTCGTGGTAAAATGTTTCTATAGATGTGCTGCTGATCAGGGGAATTGCTGAACTACCAGTAAATGGGAGGCACTAATCCACTAGGACAAACAGTCCTAAGAACTTCTTGTTGTCTCTCCTCCCCCAGTCCAGAGGTTCAGAGATGTTTTTGCTTGCCCAGTGGATGTTAAACTGTCTACTAGACTAGTATTTCATTCATATAGTGATATATACTGCCGGAGTAGAGGATACCATCATCTGCAAGTCCAGAATCTGAGGCCTGAAGTCATCAAATATCAAAGCCCTAAAATTGATTGGAAGTCTGGACATCAAGCCTTTGATTTATGAGTCTGCAAATTCACTGGGGTAGTCAGGGGCCCAATATCTGAGTCCATGCGTCCACTGGAGGTTTAATGCCCAATAGCGGCCTGTCCTTGGGTTGGAGGCCTGCTTATGCGTCCAAGAGTGGGTGGGTGGGAGGAAAGGGGTTTGTTTTGCTGTTTAGGCACATTCCTCTAAAAACATCTTGCCCCCCCCCCATGTTTCAACTTTCCCCTTTATCCTAAATGCATGTCCTCCAATATTTGATATTTCTACCCTGGAAAAGATTCCATCTACTTTGTCTATGCCCCTTAGTTTTATAAACTTTTTCGGTATGATATATAATGTTCCTTATAAAAGAGAACACTTTTCTTACATGTCCAAAGTGTTACGTTCCCCAGTAACCGGGTAGTTTTCCAGCAAAGATAGATGGAGCCACCGAAGCCTGATGCTACTATTTTCAAACGTTTTTATTTATAAAGGAGCACAAACGTATGGTTAATACAAAACATTCAGATCATATACGTCGTCACAACTCAATCTAAAGCACAGGTATAGTAATAATCAATCAGAAATAAGCTCTACAGTTGTCTAGGGGTAATGTAGATATATATTGTTTACTGGATATTTAAAAGTCTTTTTGCGGTCACTGCAGTTCCACCCGCTGCCGTTGTCGTGGTGTCGCGTTGGTGCACTTTTGTTAGAAAGAGAGAGAGAGAATGAAACATTTACCCGACAGGTTTTCCAACCTGTAGGAGGTAGTCGGAAGTCTCATTGGGGAATGGACTCTCATCTGTGGCTTCCCCTGTAGCTAGGCCGTTCTTCCGTGGTGAGGTCGCCAATCCCAGGCAAGGGAAGGACGCACATGAACCCCACCACCGGCTGTCGCTCTCTAAACGCAGTCGCAGGAATTCTCGCGTATCTTCTGGTGCGTCTCGCGCCCCGCCTCGGCAGCCCACCTTTTATCTGGACTGGCAGGGTTGTAGATGTCCATCAGGGTGGGGGGGGCGAGGCAATCCTTCCCCCATCACCCATCTCACATTGCCCTGAGATTTTGCACGTAGGCCAATTCCTTATCCCACAAAGGTGTCTCCCAAGACAATGGCTATGTCCGAGGCTTTTGTCTTGTTGAGCGACCAGCCCACTTTGCCCAAGGGCTTTACACATGGTTTTCATGAGACAATAGTCAAAGAGTCGCTTTATTCTGCTTCCCTGGGGAACGTGGTCTTCAGCACGTCTCCCTCTCTCTCTTGGGTCATTTGACCCCCCCTTGACTAGGGCTCTTGCGAATCTCACAAAGGAGGGGGCTGGGGTCATAACACCTCCCCTCTTAAAAGTTTTTTACCAGCGGTTAAAAACAAGTTGGTACAGAGTCTTATAGGATTTTTTTTTCTAACACAATACACAAGCTCCTCTCTTCACAGAGTACTACCGTTATACATTCAAGTCAGTATCTAAACAGGTAACAAGTACAGTGCCCCTTTTTTTTCAATATCTTAACCTCACGTGCCGTACTAAAGTCTGGTAGCATCAAACTTCAGCTCAATAACCACCTATTTATTTATTTTCTTCAGCAACAAAACTAAGGAGGTGTGATCTTAGCTTAGGTGCATCTGCAAAAGTTTATACAAATACTAATCGTTTCGGTCGTGTTATTTCATGGCAGCTCTCCAAAGGGGTTGTCTTTATTAGTCACAGGCTTTGGCGCAAACCCGTACAACCGGCGTTGCTGTTTAAAAATGGCATTTTCTATTAACCATCGCCTCTTTTCCGGAGAGTCTCCCTGTGGGGAACTTGAGTAATTTGGCGAGGTACTCTCCCACCTTTTCTTTTCACGAGGGTTATTCTCTTAACTCCGTGTCCCCAACCTAGTCCATCATGGGAATTTCCACCCAATTCTTTAATGCTACACAGGTAGTTAACCCTTTTGTCAAGACCATGCAGGCTGATGTTTTTCAGTTTGAACCTTTTTCTCCGGCCGCATTTAAATTTTGGCTTCCTCACAGCGCTTTCTTGAATAAGAATAGCGTGTGGGGCACCCTTACATTCCAAATCAACCTGTAATCGATGCGCAGGCATCAATCTAGACTTTAACTTTTTTTCATTCGATTTGGGAACTACAAATTTACAGTCCTCCTCCACAACAACAGTTATCTCCCCATTCGTAAACTCCACATTAACTCTGAACACCCCCTTCAGCACAACCATCTGGGAACTCACACTTCCCAAGGTTAACCCTTTTTTTTCCGAACCAAGTCTATCTGCTCCAAAAGGACGACCGTCTCGTCCAGCTGAGTCAAATACCTCAGATTTTTTCTGAGCTACGTGACTAGGTTCAGGACCACGTGCATCCCCATCTTGGACACACTCAAACGGGGCATTGGCCTCTTCCAGGCTTTCAATACCCGTACCCTTTTCAAATTCTAAATTCCCCTGATCCTCCCAGTTACTCTCTGGGCAACTCACTTCCGGAGTAAACTCAACCCCGCGGGCTGAAACAACCCCATCTGCCAACCCAGCAGACTTCTTCAAGGTAATGGCATCCTTTTCATCTAGGACTGCCCTCATTTCATTATCGGGAACACCTTTAGAATTTTCAACTTCTTCAAACAGTTCTGCCAAACCAGACAGATCATCCATGTCCAACCCTGGACCTTTTAACAGCTTTATCTGTTTCTCATCTTTATTTCCTACCTCTAGGACCTTTTTCTTCGCTAAGGGCAGATCTACCTTCTCTCCCTTACCCCCTTTTATGTTACTATTCCTCGTTTTACCCCCCTCGAAACCCTCGTGGCACAGGGTCGGTAAAGACGTCTGGGCCAAATCAAAACTGGCCAATTTTAAACTGCTCCCGTTCTCAGCTGCCGCTCTCGACAGGCTGCGAGTGTCCGTGCATGCGGGATAGCTCGGGGACTCTATGGGCGGGGCCTCAACCCCTTTGCCAGATTTACCAAGTCTGATTTGGTAGCCGTCCCTAGCGCCTCTACAGTCGGATTTCTCATAAATTCACCCACATCCATCTTTGCTGGCTTCCTGTCTGGCTACCTGCATAACCAGATTTAAGTTTGGACTTACAGCCCGATTCACTGACCCTCCCCTTTGGTTTCAAATCCCGGATGAGCCCCCACTTGTTACGTTCCCCAGTAACCGGGTAGTTTTCCAGCAAAGATAGATGGATCCACCGAAGCCTGATGCTACTATTTTCAAACGTTTTTATTTATAAAGGGGCACAAACGTATGGTTAATACAAAACATTCAGATCATATACGTCGTCACAACTCAATCTAAAGCACAGGTATAGTAATAATCAATCAGAAATAAGCTCTACAGTTGTCTAGGGGTAATGTAGATATATATTGTTTACTGGATATTTAAAAGTCTTTTTGCGGTCACTGCAGTTCCACCCGCTGCCGTTGTCGTGGTGTCGCGTTGGTGCACTTTTGTTAGAAAGAGAGAGAGAGAATGAAACATTTACCCGACAGGTTTTCCAACCTGTAGGAGGTAGTCGGAAGTCTCATTGGGGAATGGACTCTCATCTGTGGCTTCCCCTGTAGCTAGGCCGTTCTTCCGTGGTGAGGTCGCCAATCCCAGGCAAGGGAGGGACGCACACAAACCCCACCACCGGCTGTCGCTCTCTAAACGCAGTCGCAGTTGAAAGGCAAATAGCAGGGAACTTCTAAGAAATGCAACTGAGGAACATTCTATTGTAAAATCATTACAAGCCTAATCTATTTAACTTTTCCCTATTAGCCCATTTTAGATTTTAGTCCAGTATACTTTCTCTGTATTACTTACAATGCATTAATATCCTTCCTTAAATGATGAGACCAACACTGTACATTTCTTGCAAATGAGGAAAAATTGAGCGAATTGGGCTCATTTTAGGAACAACTTCTTCCCTCTGCTATTACATTTCTGAGTGGATAATGAATCAACCCATGAACACTATTTCACTATTTTAACACTAATTATTTAACTTAATTCTTTTATATATATTTAAAATACATTTTAGTGTAATTTATAATATTTTTACGTATTGCATTATACAGCTGCACAACAATAAATTCTATGGAGTTCTTGCATCCAATGGACCCTTGGCACAACTACAAAGCCAAAAGGTCAAATGTGTATGTCAGTGATATTAAACCGGATTTTGATTCTAAACTAGGGCTTTGCTCTTTGGACAGAAGAATGAGGGGTGACTTGATAGAGGTATACAAAATGATAAAAGGTATAGACTGAGTGGACCACCAGAGATATTTTCCCCAGGGCACAAATAACCAATACTAGGGGACATAATTTTAAGGTGATTGGAAAAAGTATAGAAGGGATGTCAGAGGTAAGTTTCTTTTTTTAAATACAGAATGATAAATTTGTGGAATGTGCTGCCAGGGGTGGTGATAGAGACAGATACATTAAGGACATTTAAGAAACTAAGATATGCATATGGCTGATAGAAAATGGAAGGCTATGTATGAGGGCAAGGATTCATCTGAGAATAGGTTAAAAGGTTGGCACACCATCGTGGGCTGAAGGCCCTGTACTGTGCTGTACTGTTCTACAGTATGTTCTATGTTTAACTGTGGTCTCACCAGCATCCTGCTCAGCTGAACCATAACTTCTCCCTTTTGAATTCAAACCACCCAGTAAATAAACAAAAATATTCTCCTCACTTTCCTGACTACTTGCTGTGCCTGCATACTAATCGTGTACTAGGAGATCAAATACCTTTGCATCTTCAAGCACTGTAATCAGTTACCGCTTGCTCTCCTCACACTGTTGCCATCAGAACGGAGGCACAGGAGCCTTGAGTCCCACACGGCCTAGTTCAGGACCAGTTATTACACCTCAGCCATCAGGTCTTGAACCGGAAGGGATAATTTCATTCACACCAGCACTGAGTTGATTCCTCACTCTTAAGGACTCTACAACTCGTATTCTCAATATTTATTGCTTATTTATTTAGTATTATTATTATTTCTTTTTCTTTATTTTGCACAGTTTGTTGTGTTTTACACATTGGTCTTTGTCGCATGTGGTTTCTCATTGAATCTTTTGTGTTTAAAGAGTCATATAGTCGTAGTACAGCACAGAAACAGACCCTTTGGCCCATCTAGTCTGTGCTGAACCATTTAAACTGCCTACTCCCATCAACTTGCACAGGGGCTATAGCCATCCATACTCCTATCATCAATGTACCTATCCAAACATCTCTTAAGCGTTGAAATTGAGCTTACATGCACCACTTGTGCTGGCAGCTCATTCCACACTCTCACGAGGATGATTCCGGGAATGAAGCATTTGGCAGCTTTGGGCCTGTACTCACTGGAATTTGGATGAATGTGTGGGGATCTCATTGAAACCTACCAAAGGTTGAAAGGTTGTATGTAATTAGTTTTGCTACAATAAGTGTATGGGACATTGGAAAAAATGTTGAATTTCCCCATGGGGATGAATAAAGTATCTATCTATCTATCTATCTATCTAGAACTAGATAGGGTGGATGTGGAGAGGATGTTTCTTCTGGTGAGGGTATCCAGAACTAGAAGGCCAGGCCTCGAAATTGAGGGGCGACCCTTTAGAACAGGGGTATGGAGGATTTTTTTTAACCAGAGAGTAGTAAATCTGTGGAATGCTCTGCCACAGACAGCGGTGGAGGATAAATCCATGTATTTAAGATGGAAGTGGATCATTTCCTGATCGGTCAGGGCTTCAAAGGATATGGTGAGAAGGCAGGTGTATAGAGCCGAGTGGGATTCGGGATCAACCATGATGGAATGGCGGAGCAGACTTGATGGGCTGAATGGCCTAATTCTGCTCCCATGTCTTATTATTATATGGACCCTCTGAGTGAAGAAGTTTCTGCTCAGCTTCCCATTAAACTTTTCACCTTTCAACTTTAACCCGACCTCTAGTTGTTGTCGACCCAACCTCAGTGGGAAAAGCCTGCTTGCATTGACTCTACCTATACCCCTCATCCTTTTGTATTAACTGTGAATGCCCACAAGAAAATGAATCTCAGGGTAGTATAAGGTGACATATATGCACTTTAATAAATTTGCTTTGAACTTTGAGGCATCCTCATTCTTCTGTCCCTCCTTGGATTTGATACAGTGAAGCTAGTTTATCCTACTTCAGTACAGAAAAGAAACACTCGCCCCCTGAGAGGGCTACAGGTAATATGAAATAAAAGGTGACATGGCGCAATGCCTGATGGAGCAGCATTTCCAACATCTTGTGTGTGCATCTGCAGAATCTATCATGTTTAGAAGTTACACAAGGCAGTGAAGAGAGGGGGAGAGAAGATTGCAGTAATGAGAAGAAAAAGACTGTGCAAAATAAAAGACAGACCATGGTGGTGCAGGAGACGGTCCACGATATTCCATTGCTGAGGGTTAGGGCCGTGCAGGTTGTTCAGGCATTTTTAGGATGGAGTCATTAGTACAAAGGCCAACATTCACTGCTGATGATGATTCAGAATCAGATTCACACTTATTTATCGCATGGACACTGAAACACACAGTGAAATGCATTAAAAGCCAACAGACCCAAGGATGTGCTGGGGGCAAGTGTCACCAGACATTCCAAAGCCAACATAGCATGCCCACCTCACTCAGCAGAACAAGGCAGAGCACAAAGAAACACAACGTACAAAGAAACAAAGCAGCAACAGCAAAACAAGCCGTATTCTTGCCAACCACCCACCAGTCATCCAACCACAGGACAGCCGTCTTCGGCCTCCAGCCTCCAGAGGACTAGTGGATTCAAAGACGTTGGACATCCCCATGGACTCACAGACTCACAGACCAAGGGCTTCAATCATCACACCATGAGTTGTGGACTTCTTATCGATTTTTCGTACTTGCAGGGTGGTTGGGTCCATTGCATGCAAGAACTCCATAGAACTGTTTGACAAAGAATAATGTTTAAACTGACCCCAGGACTCAAAGGTGAGACTCTGAACTCTAAGCCTCAAACTGGAGGCTCCCAGTAATTCACTGATTAAGGCTCTGGCCGTTAGGAATTTGACCTCTGGACTTCTGATCGAAGGTCTCTTCTTAAACTGCCATTGCTCTGAAGATGATTATCCTATGATAAAAAATATTCTTGTGATGTGGAGAAGATCTTGTATGGTTGTGATCCCATCTTTCCCCAATTTGAGGAATAGTATCAAAGAAATGGGTTCAGTTTAATCAGCTGTAATGGAATCTAGGTATGGAAAGCATCCAACTCCTGGGAATTTACACTTCACCACGGTGGGTACAAAATGCCCAGAAACAAAACAACCCTGAATTGAAACCTCTTATGATCCTTCTTATGGTTTAATTAAAGCCTCACTTCACTGATCACATATTAAACATCATTCTTTATCAAACAGTTCTATGGAGTTCTTGCATCCAAGGTACCCTTGGCACAACTACACAGCAAATACGAAAAGTGATTACAAGATAATAAGATTAGGACTGTGGGAAATGGGTTGGTCTATGAATAGCTCTGATCTACTGTTAATAATATCAGGTGCGGAGCAGTGATCAATTTACTTTGGAATAAAGAAATTTCACATGGGTTTGTTAACACGTTCAATACCATATCTTTTTTATTTATAAACATTCATTTTGAGGGGCCTGGGTTCAATGGCAAGGGCACCTCTTATATACCTTCCCAATTGAGAAGCTAGCAGTATTTTTCTTAAATGTGCATCGTTGTGCTGAAAAACCTCAGTATCATATTCAGCGCAGAAACAGACTGTTCTGCCCGCTTCAGCCATGCTGACCATGGGCTATCCACCTATACTGCATTCTGTCATAGTTTTGCAAAGTAGAAGTGTGTCTTCAGGATCCTGATGGTAAGCCCCATGTACCTGTCTAAAAGGCTCTTAAACACCATATTGTATCCACTTCCACCACCATCACCGACAATGCATTCCACACACCCACCACCTACACAGTTATTACTTTTCAAACATCAGGCTCCTAAACATCGTGGATAACTTCACTCAACTCAACAATGAACTGATTCCACAACCTATGGATTCACTTTCAAGGACTCCACATCTCATGTTCTCAGGACTATTTATTTACATATTTTTTTTAATTGTAGTTTGTCTTATTTTGCCCATTGGTTGTTTGTCAATCTTTGTATGTAGTTTTTCACTGACTCTATTGTACTACACTGTTCTACTGTGAAAGCCTGCAAGGAAATGAATCTCAGTATCGTACATGGGTGACATATATATACTTTGATAATAAATTATTTCGAACATTGACTGGAGGTTAGAAAATGCTGTTCTCTTATTCAAAATAAACAATATGGTTAAGCCAGGAAACTCTGTGCCACTGGGTCTTAAATAACTAAGAAGTGTAAAAGTATTATAAGGGAAAGTACTTATCTCACAAAGTTTCAAAGGTTCATTTATTATCAAAGTATGTATGCAATGTACAACTCTGATATCATTCTTCTCCAGATAGCCACGAAATAAAGAAAAACAATGGAAGTCAGTTCAAAGAATAGGAGCAAATCCACACACACAGAAAGAAACAGCAACACAATCATCAACCCAGCCCAAACCTCCCTCCCCTTGACCCCAAATCCCCCTCCCCTGCACAAAAAACTAATAGAATCACATAAAGAGCACAATCTGCCGAACCCCCCTCCCTGCACAAAAACACAGTAAGAATATTGACCCCCCAAGTAATCCTAAAACTGAAAAAGTCCATAATACATAGTCCAAATCCATAAACCTTGGTAACAGCATAGAAAGAGACATAGTTTGAGGGCACAGGCTTACCCTCTGGTCACAGTGATAGGCCATACAGGCTCTTCCAGCAACAGAGGGATTAAAAAGCATGTAGACAGTGCTGAACACTCGCTTGTTCGCCTTCCACATTCGCCTCAATGTTTGATCTTCCTTGTTGCTTTGATCAGTGAATAATGGAAGTGGAAAGGATGAGACTTTTAGGAGGTGTCTACATGGCTTTGTGCAGGGGTTATCCCATTTCATATATCTGAGCTTTGAGGATTAACTAAGAAAACTCATGAAGACAAAACAGTAGACATGGTATAAACAACAAGAGATTCTGCAGATACTGGAAATCCAGAGTAACACACCTCCAGTTCTGATGATGGGTCTTGGCCCAAAACCTTAACTCTTTATTCTTTTCCATAGATGCTGCCTGATCTGCTAAGTTCCTCCAGCACTTAGTGTGTAGACATGGTATACAGATGTCACCAAGACTTTTGACAAGTTCCCACTTGGTAGATTAGTCCATAAGGTTAAAGCATGCCAGGGATCAACTTCAATCACCATATGGAGCACATTTACATATATTAGGAGTTTGCTATGTTGTGTTGGTTAGGATATAACATGCAACAAAAAATACAACAATTATAAAGACTTACATATAAAAATAAGTCCGATCGTAAAGAAAGGATATGGAATAAAGTGCACATAATTACACCAGAACCAGCATGTATTTACAATGTCAAGAGCTTTATAAAAAGTGGTTTAAAGTGTTTAATAACTGTAGATGTTCAAATTCAAGTTCAAGCTCAATTTTTTTGTCATTCAACTATATAAATGTATACTGCCAAACGAAACAATGCTCCTCCAGTTCAAGATGTACAACGCAGCACATATAACTCACACACAATTCAAGGTAATATTACCACAAATAAGTTAACAAATAATAACAAATATATTCCAGAAGATTGGCATTTATCCAAAGGTTCATTTACGACACAAGTTAAAAACTAAATAGTATAATGCTACCAATGCTTCATATGTGATGAGAGTTGCATGCCTGGGAGGTGACAGGGAGTTCACGGCACTCACAGCCTGGGGAAACAAGCTGTTTCCCATCCGAACAGTCCTTGTTCTAAAGCCGTGGTTCTTCCTGTCTGATAGTAGGAGGTCAAAGAGATTGTGGGACGGATGGGCAGGATCTTTGACAATGCTAAGGGCCCAGGTTAATAGATAGAAACCCAAGGCTAGTTTGGTGGTAAGACATAAAGGTGGATGGTTGTTCTCTGGTTGGAAGTCTGTAATCAGCAGTATGATTTAGGAATCTGTGCTTGGACATCTGTTAATGGGATGAGAATGTAAATGGTCAGATTAATAAGGTTGTTGGCAGCACAAAAGTTGGTGGAGTTGTAGACAGCAGAGAAGGTTGTCCAAGGATAGAGAGGGAAATGGATCAGCTGGAAAGTTGCACAGAGCAGTGGCAGATGGAATTTAATCAAGGCAAGCACATATTTTTGGCAAATAGAATAATTAATAAAAATAAATATCTGAACTTGCTTTCCTTCTCCCACTAAAACCATAGGTCAATTTGTTTTCAGGTTAAGTAAAGGACACCACTCCTACACTCGTGTAGGATGTGAGACAGATGCCCTAGAATAATGCTAGAAGCCCTAACACAATCGGACCACCATCACCAAATGCCAGGAAGGCCTTGGGATTACATATGTGATTGGCTGACCACTGGCCAATCAGAATGTTTCCCTCCAGAACCTCCAGCCACAGCCAGCTCAGTTTGGCCCAACAGCTAATTGATTGCCTGTAATGCATGTTGAGATGTGCACAAGATATAAAAGGCTCCACAGAAATGAATTCCATGACTTTATTTACTTCTCATTGCTACTCCAACCCTTAACTCATTTTCTTTTTAATATTCACAACATGTGTCATGTGTGCTGTTTATTCTTCCTTTCCCCAGTCAACAGCAGCACTAAATTAAATAGTTGTCGCTGAATAATTGAAATGCAATTAGCAATTACGTTGCAATTTCAGCCTTCGGCAAATATCGTGCAGAAGCTTGAACACAAATTCAGAGCGGAACGCTGAGAATTTTTCATCTCAATTAACTTTGGACAGAGATAAAAGGGAGAGAGAGCAGCCAAGGTCGACAAATCGAAAACACCTTTGAAAATGGATCAGATATCAATTCTGTACCTTTTAAGGGAGTTGACAGAGTGAAAATCCAAGGAATGATTATTTTTTTCCAGACTGCTTTTCAAAATCACTATGCTTGAAGGGAAAGGACAGCCCTACTCTAAAGCTTAAATTCAGAGCATGCACTAGGAAAATAATTAGGTTCAGATGTGTTTTCTTTTATTTCCACTGTGACCTACAAGTGAGAGTCATCCAGCTCTTTAAGGTGTGTTAATGAATCCTATTTTTTATTATCTTCATACATATGCCAGACACAACCAGAATATAAAACAATGGAATATTTCTCCATGCGAAATATTATGAGGGTCTAGAGAGGGTAAATGCAAGGAGGCTTTTTCCACTGTGGTTGGGTGGGACTACAACCAGAGGTCATGGGTTAAGGGTGAAAGGTGAAAAGTTTAAGGGAAACATGAGGGGAAACTTCTACACTCAGAGGGTCATGAGAGTGTGGAATGAGCTGCCAGCTGGATGCAAGCTTGTTTTCAATGTTGAAGGGAAGTTAGGATAGGTACTGTACATGAATGGTAGGGATATGGCCCTGGTACAGGTCGCTGGGAGGAGGCAGTTTAAATGGTTTCAGCATGGAATAATTGGGCTGAAGGGCCTGCATCTGTGCTGTACTTCTCAATGACTAGATTAGGTCATTGGTTCATGTCTTGATGGCAGTGGTCACTTTGTGAGCCAGTGATTGGCCACTGAATGTAAGGAACTGCTTTGTTATCGACAGTGGACTTTGTTATCGACAGTAGCCTTCAATCCACGAACGGGTACACTTTGATGTGGAGTGCACAGGGCAGATCGAGGAATGAAAACTCTCCACATTAAGTCCAAGCTGAGTGTGCAACTAGGCAGGGTGCACTGAGGGCCAGTGGTCCTCTTGGAGGAAAGAAGTCCCGTGGCCCAAGTCCTGAGTCTGCAAGTCCGTGAGTCCACTAGGGAAGTCAAAGGCCCAATATCCATGAGTCTACTGGGGTATGAAGGCCAAAGCTGGCTTGTTCTGGGGTTGGAGGGCTATCTGTTTGCGTGTGCGAGTAGGTGAGTAGGGAGGAATGGGCCTTGTTTTGCTGTTGCTGCTTTGTTTAGAAGAATGGAGGGGGGGGTTATTGAAACCTACAGGATATTAAAAGGCAAAGATAGAGTGGATAAAGAGTGGATGTTTTCAATAGTGGGAGAATCTAAGACCGGAGGGCTCAGCCTCAGGACGTCCCTTCAGAAGAGAGATGAGAGGAATTTCTTCAGCTACAGGATCTGTCAAACTCATTGCCACAGACAATGGTAGAAGCCAAGTCATGGAGTTTATTTAAAATGGAATTTTATAGGTTCTTAATTAGTAAGATAACCAAAGGATTACAGGAAAAAGCAGGAGAATGGGATTGAGAGGAAAATAAATACACCGTGATTGAGTGATGGAACAGACTCAATGGACTGAATGGTGTAATTCTGCTCCTATGCCTTATGATCTTATTTTTACAAGAAAGAACAAAATTAGAAGAAGATATCTATTTTAGTGCAGATGATCAAATTGTTTCTCATGTTGCTAAACAGTAGTGATTAGGGTTTTGCCATTTGATTCAAGAACCAAACGTTTGAAGGAAATCTTCTTTTCTCCAGTCCTTCTGAAGGGTCCCAGCCCGAAAAGTCAACTGTACTCTTTTCTATAGATGCTGCCTGACCTGCTGAGTGTCTCTGGCATTTTGTGTGTGTTGGTTGAAGGGAAATAATTGTTCTTGAACCTGGTGGTGTGAGACTTCAGGCTTCTGTACCTCCTGCCTGATGGTTGCTGCAAAAAGGTTGTTGATGGCAGATGTTGAGGCAGAGTCTCCCATAGATACTTCCAATGTTTCAAAAGATCAAAGTTCAATGTAAATTTATTAACAAAGTACATATATGTTACCAAATACAACCCTGAGATTGATTTTCTTACAGGCATTCACAGTATGACAAAAATAATGAAAAACTACACACAAAGATTTACAAACAAGTATGCAAAAGAAGAAACACTGTACAAATGAGTTGTAGAATACTTCAAAGTGAGTCTATACATTATGGTAATGCACATAAAATGCTGGAGGAACTCAGCAGGTCAGGCAATGTCTATAGAAAAGAGTAAATAGTCGACATTTTGGGCCAAGACCCTTCACCAGTCCTGAAGAAGGGTCTCAGCCCATAACGTCAACTGTTTACTCTTTTCTATAAATGCTGCCTGACCTGTTGAGTTCTTCCACCATTTTGTGTGTATTACTTTGATTTCCAGCATCTGCAGATTTTCTCTTCTTTGCTTTATTTTGTGGAGTCAGTTCAGAGTTGAGCTGAGTGAAGCGATCCATGCTGGTTCAAGAGTCTGATAGCTGAAGGGTAATATTGTTCTTGAACCAGCTGGTGTGGCTAAGGCTCCTGTAGCTCCTCCACAATGGCAGCAGTGAGATGAGAGCATGGCTTGAATGGGGAGGGTCTTTGATCATGGATGCTGCTTTCCTGTGACAGTGCTCCTTGTAAATGTGCTCAATTATGGGAAGGACTTTTCCTGTGATGGACTGGGCTGTATCCACCACAGCTTCCCAGTAGCCCAACATTTTAATTCCTATTCTCATACCCATTATAACACATCAATCCGTGGCCTCCTCTTGTGCCACAATGAGGAGCAATATTTTATATTCCATCTGGTAGCCTCCAACCTGATGGCGTGCATATCAATTTCTCCTTCCAGTGAAAATAATTTCTCTCCCCCTCCCCTCTTCTTCTATTCCTCATTCTGGCTTCTTACTTCTTTTCACCTGCCTATTACCTCCCCCTGGTGCCCTTCCTCCTTCCCTGTCTTCCATGGTCCACTCTCCTCTTCTATCAGATTCCTTTATCTCCAACCCTTGACCATCCTACCCATCTGGCTTCACCTATTACCTTCTAGCTAGTCTTCTTCCCCTCCCCCTCCCTCCTTTTTATTCTGGCATCTTCCCCTTCCTTTCCAGACCTGAAGAAGGCCTTTGGCCCAAAACATTTGTTCATTTCCATCGATACTGCCTGATCTGCTGAATTCCTCTACCATTTTCTGCATGTTGCTTTTGAAAATGTTTCTTATCTTGGGCACTGGTGTTTCCACATCACTCTGTGATGCAACCAGTCAGAATACTCTCTACTGTGCATCTATAGAAGTTTGTCAAAGTTTTAGATGACTTTTAAGGAAGTGGAAGAACTGTCATGCCTTTGTGATGGCACTTCTGTGATTGTCACAGGACAGATTTCAGATAGTCCAGGAGTTCACATACTTGGGGTCAACCATTAGCGACACTCTGTCCCTCGATGCTGAAATCAATAGGCGTATCGGCAAAGCAGCATCGATCTTTGCTCGACTCTCCTCGCGCGTCTGGGAGAATCCAAAACTCGCTACAAAGACCAAGACTGCTGTGAACAATACATGCATTATCAGCGCCCTCCTGTATGGTAGCGAGACTTGGACAATCTACTCCAAGCAGGAGAGGAAACTCAATAGTTTTCACCTGCACAGCCTTCGCCGCATCCTCCGCTTCGCCTGGAGAGAGAAAAAGTCCCAAACTCTGAGGTCCCCTCTCATGCTGGACTTCCCACAATGTTCACGCTTTTAAGACAACGCAGACTGCACTGGCTGGGCCACGTCCATCGTATGAAGGATGGTAGACTGCCAGAGGACATCCTCTACGGAGAACCAGCAACAGGCAAGAGGAATGTTGGTAGACCCCAGCTTCACTTTTAGGACCTCTGCAAGCACGACATGAAAGCCTTAAAAATCAGCACAGTGCTGGGAGGATACAGAAGATGACTGCAACAAATAGCAAGGTACTCTTCAGCAACACCTAGAGCAATGCAAAAGAGTGATCCTGAGTCAGTTTGAGGAGCGGAGAGCACAGCGGACAGCGGACAACAATTCCACAATGCCCTACACATGCAGCAACTGTGGCAGAGCCTGCCGTTCCAGGATTGACCTCAATAGCCACAGTCGACGCTGCTTGACAAACCAGTGACTACCAGAGGCGCAGTACCCATGGTCGACCACGACCGACGGAGGCCACACACACAGGACAGATTTGCTGATAAGGTAACACAAGAGAATTTAAAGTTATTGACCCTCTCCACCTCTGATCCCCTAATGACGACCTTCTGTAGTAAATAATGGTGGGTCAGATGTGCTCATAACGTCCAGAAGAAGGGTTTTGGCAGAATCTCGTTTTTACTATTCCCTACAGCTCCTTGCATCCTTGTACGTTCAAATTGCTGTACCAGACTATGATGCAACCAATCAGGTTATATTCAATAGTACATCTACAGAAATTTGGTAGAATTAGTTAAATACCACAGGTCTTGAATATAGGAAAAAAGCTTCAATACAAACTGTAATGCAGGAAATATTCAACTGATGAGACAGCATCTGTTGAGAAAACAAAGAAAGAATTAACATTGTTAATCTTTTGCCAAAATTACTTGAAGCAGGCTTTAAATTGCAGAGAACGTGTGCATTACTAGAGAGAAGGTTCTTGGGAAACTGAAAGGTCCGACAGAGATAATTCACCTGGACCAGATGGTGTACACCCCAGGGTTCTGAGAGAGGTCATGAAGGCATTAGCAATGATCTTTCAAGAATCACTAGATTCTGGAATGGTTCCAGAGACTGCAAAATTGCAAATTTCACTCCACTCTTCAAGAAGGGAGAGAAGCAGAAGAAAGGAAACTTTAGGCTTTGTTGAAAAGTTTGCGGACGATATGAAGGTTTGAGGAAGTAGAGAGGCCACAGAAGGAGTTAGACAGATTAGGAGAATGGGCAAAGAAATGGCAGATGGAATACAGTGTCAGGAATTGTATGGTCATGCACTTTGGTAAAAAAAAATGAAAGTTTTGACTATTTTCTAAATGGAGAAAAAATACAAAAAAAATCGAGGCACAAAGGACTTTGGAGTCCTTGTGCAGGATTCCCTACAGGTTAATTTGCAGGTTGGGTCTGTGGTGAGAAAGGCCAATGCAACGCTGACATTCATTTTAAGAGGAGTGGAATATAAAAGCAACAATGCAATGTTGCGACTTTATAAAATTCTGGCGAGCCGCACTTGGAGAATTGGGAGCAAGTTTGGGCCCCATATCTTAGAAAGGATGTGCTGAACTGGAGAGGGTTCAAAGGAGGTTCATGAAAATTATTCCAGAATTAAATGGCTTGTCATAAGAAAGCATTTAATGGGCTTGTATTCACTAGAATTCGTAAGAATGGGGGGGAAGGGGGCACGGTAACCTCATTGAACTCTATTGAATGGTGAAAGACCTTGATAGAGTGGAAGGTGGAGGTGACGTTTCCTATGGTGGGAGAGTCTAAGACCAGAGGACACAGCCTCAGAATACAGGGGCGTCCTTTTAGAATGCAGATAAGGATGAATTTCTTTAGCCAGAGAGTGGTGAATCTGTGGAATTCATTGCCACAGACAGCCATGGAGGCCAAGTCTTTATGTACATTTAAGGCAGAGATTGATAGGTTCTTGATACAGGGGGAAGGCAGAAGATTGGGGCTGAGAGGAAAATATGATCAGTCATGAAGAAATGGCCTAATTCTGCTCCTATCTCATATGGTCTTATGATCTTATATATTAAATAAAGTAAGTTATGCAAAAGATAGCAAAGGAATATTGCAATAGTAGTCATTGTCTGTTCAAAGTATCAGAGGCAGAATCATTATCACTGATATATGTCATGACATTTGTTGCTTTGTGATAGCAATACAGAGCAATACACTGTGTACTATAAATTACAAGATACAGTGAATGTTCATGGTCTTCTGCTGCTGGAGCCCACCTACTTCAAGGTTCGATGTGTTGTGTGTTCAGAGATGCTCTTCTGCACTCCACTGCTGTAACGTGTGGTTATTTGGGTTGCTGTCGCCTTCCTATCAACTTGAATGAGTCTGGCCATTCTCCTCTGACCTCTCCAATTAACAAAACATTTTCAACCACAGAACTGACGCTCACTAGATGCTTGTTTTTGCTTATTGCACTCTTCTCTGTAAACACCAGATACTGTTGTGTGTAGCATCTTACTCTGTCAGAAGCTGTCATTTCAAATCAACTCAAATCAAGTTTAACTATCACCCAACTATACATGGATACAAACAAATGAAACAGCGATCCTCGGGGGCCAAGGTGCAAAACATACACAGCACGTTCAAAATAGCAAGCAAGAAACATAGTCATGCAATAAAAATACATATCTAGCCCAAGACCCTGAGCAACAAGTTGACGGTCCAGTTCACAGCACTGGTCTGCAATGGTATTTATCCAAGAGCGATGGATCTGGATCTGAATCTGTATGACCAAGAACTATGCTGCACTTACCTACTGAGTCATTAGGAGAATTCTGAATATTTTATGGCAGCTCTTTGTACTTGGAAGTTTGTTTGCCTTTGAATATCAGTGATTACTGTAATGGATCATACAGTTATGACCACACACAGATTTGTTATTTTTCTCTCTATTTTCCCCTCTGAATGGAACACTTCTTTCCACAGTGCCAGAACTGGGCAATCTTTAAATGCACATCTCTACAAAACAAAAAGAAAAAATTAAATTATGTTGTTTCTTTGGGACAATAATAAATAACATGCATTTACATTTTGAAGTACCTCATCAACATATAATTGATTTGATATCATTATGAAAATATATAGATATTGGTGAAATGGTCTATTTTAATGGAAAACATTTTTGAAGTGAATAACATATAGTTAATAAAAACCATCTGAATCTAAATATAGGTCAACCTTTATTTTATATAAAGAGAACTGATTTATAGTGTGGCCTATATTGTATTGGCACGTCTCAAAGGTTTAGATGATATTTTATCCAGAGGTGCCATATATGAAAGCAAGTACAGCTTTATAACGTGCTTTTAACATATTTGTCGAGATCCTTATCTCTGCAATTAAAGGGGATGCAATAACTTTGAGCTGGATGATGACTGATATAAGGTACAGCTATCAAATCCCCTTCAACTGCAAGACACAGTTGGCAAGGGTGGCGGAGTGGTGATACATATCTACCAAGGTGGTAACTTCCCTCTGCTAACTTGAGCAAGGTATAGCACCTGCTTAACCCCAAGCCCCTCACCTATCAGGGTCACATGAAGCCATAGGAGCAGCTGGTACATATCAGAAGTCCTGGTTATGCGACCATTGACACCAGGCAGACAATCTCTGAAGAGTATTGATGATGGCTGGGCTCACCCCTCTTGTAAAGACACTGTCCAAAAGAAGGAAATGGCAAACCACTTCTGTAGAAAAAATTGCCAAGAACAATCATGGTCATGACTAAGACCATGATTGCCTATGTCATCCCACTCATCCATCCAGCATCCTCTTTGATTTTCTACCATCAGGCAGGAGATTCTGATGCATAAAAACAAGAACGGTTAAGAGAGAAAACAGTTTTTTCTTCCAGGCTTCAGAACTCCCTGTTATGTTATACTTGAAGTGGCACTGGTTAATCTGCTCCATACCCTACAATATTTAATATTAATGCACATTAGTTTGATGAATAATATCTTCTCGGGCTTCCAGCCAGATACTGGTATTGATTATAACCGACATTTCGATGACAAACTCCGCCATCTTCTTCAGGAATGATGCCTGGGCATGTCTAGTCCAGTGGTATTTAGTCCCCTGTATTCCATCCCTCATGATTGGTTAGTCCTCATCCAATCAGGTTTCTGCTCTCCCAACTTGTTTACAATCGAATATATGTCATCATATTTACTGGGAAAGCTCTAGATCCTTTTGCACTTTAGTTTGTTATTTATGCATGATTCATCTGTAGATTTATCCTTACCTTCATAAGTTATCATGTGTGATGTGTGTTATAATTACTGCTGTGCTTTACAACCTAATTCAAGGAAATGTTGTTTTGTTTCTATATACATGGTTATATACATTACATGTATGTATATAGCTAAATGTTAATAAACTTGACTTGACACAGAACATAATGATGATGATGAAGGTTGTTGACAAATATATTAAAAGCGCCTTAAGAAGCCATATTTGTTTTCTTCCCGTGACTGCATAGGTTTTCTCTGGGTGCTCTAGTTTCCTCCCACATTCCAAAAATAGATTTCAGGTTAACTTTAGTAAATTGTGGGTACATTATGTAGATGCTGGAAGAATGGTGGCATTTGCCATGTGCCATCAGCGTATTCTTGATGCAAACGTTGCATTTCACTGTATGTTCTGAAGTACATGTGACAAATAGCACGAATCCCTCTAACCACATAGATGACATACAACAATGAATCTACAACCAAACCTTGTGACACACTACTGTTCGCAGGACTCCAGTCCCCAAAACAGTTCTATTCTACCATCCTCTGACTCCAATTTTATGTCCAATTGGCTGGTGCACCCTGGATCCTATGTGAACTAACCTTTTGACTTTGATAAATCATATATGTTCCATACTGGACATGCAGAAGTCATCCGTGTCAGAAGGGTTTGTTATATTAATGATTTGTATGAAATTAAAAAGATTATCCCTATTAGAATTGAAGCTCACTCCCACGAACTTTAGTTCTGAATGTCATTTGCTTATATTTCATTGTTTGCACAATTTGTTTTTTTCTGCACATTGGGTATTTGACGTTTTTTTTAATGGGTTCTATTGGGTTTCTTTGTTTTATGGCTACCTGTAAGGAGATGAATCTCAAGGTTGTATATAGTTTACAGACTTAAATAATAAATGTACTTTGAAATTTGAACTTTTAAATTTTATTTGCCACATGTACTTCAAAACACAGTGAAATATGCCATTTGCGTCAGGATTGTCCTGAGGACAGCTATAAGTGTTGCCACACTTCCAGTGCCAACATAGCGTGGCTACAATTTACTAACCCTAACCTGTACATCATTTTTTGGTCACAGGAAGAACATAGAAACTCCCCTCTCCTATCAGATTCCTTCATTGCCAGCCCTTGACCTTTCCCACCCACCTGGTTTCACCTATCACCTTCCAGTCAGCATCCTTCCCCTCCCTCTACCTTTTTATTCTGGCATCTTCCCCCTTCCTTCTCAGTCCTGAAGAAGGGTCTCATCCCTAAACGTCAACTATCTTCATTTGCATAGATGCTACCTGACCTGTTGAGTTTCTCTAGCATTTTGTGGGTGTTGCCTTAAATCAGGTTATAACATCTGCAGAAAAAAATAGAGAAAATGGAGTGAGGAGTGGAGTGGTTTCAGCTATTGGATCATCACTATGCCATATGGTATAGAGATGATCCATCTTCCACTACACCTTACATCATCTCCACCTCCCACTACACCTTACATCATCTACACCTTCCACTACACCCATCTTCTCCACCTCCCACTACACCCCACTTCTACAGCTCCCACTACACCCCACATCTTCTCCACCTCCCACTACACCCCACATCTTCTCCACCTCCCACTACACCCCACATCTTCTCCACCTCCCACTACACCCATCTTCTCCACCTCCCACTACACCCCACTTCTACAGCTCCCACTACACCCCACATCTTCTCCACCTCCCACTACTCCCTATATGTTCTACACTTTCCACTACACCCTATACATTCTACACCTTCCACTATGCCTTACATCTTCTACATTTTATGTCTTCTATCACTATTAATGATAGAGAATGTAATACTGACATTTGGTATAGTGATGATGGAGGAGTTAAGTTGAGGAGACAAAACTCTAAAGAGATTGGGGGGGGGGCAATTTTCTGCAAGAGTATGGTGACTGGTACAAGCTTCCAGACAAGGTGGTAATGAAAGATACAACACTGAAACTACATTTGCACAGGTACTTGGATGCTGTGAAACATTCCACATTTTGTGCAGGCAAATGGGATTAGAACAGATAATCATCATGGTCGTCACGGACAAGGTGCATTGAAAGGGCAAATTTCTGTGTGGTACGATTCTGTGGTTCTGGACACCATAATCATTGAAGTTAAGTGAGCAATGGATCTGTTATAAATGGAATTTAAAAACTAGAAGTTGTTCCAAGGCACACAACAGAGACTGCAGATGCTGGAAGTCTGTATCTGCACATGCAAAATGTTGGAGGAATTCAGCAGTCAGGCAACATCTATGGAGGGGAATGAACAAGAGAGGAAAAAGATTTCTTCAGTGTGCATGTAACTCAATGAGACTACACAGAAAATCAATAAACACAAGATTCCCCAGATGCTGTAAATCCAGAGCAACACACACAAATCGGTGAAGGAACTCAGCAGGTCAGTCAACATCTACGGAAGTAAATAAACAGTCGACATTTCGGACCTGACCCTTCATCAGAACTGGAAAGGAAAGGGAAGGACACTAGAAAGATGGGGGACGGAGAGGGGAAGGAGACAAACTATAAGGTGAGATGAAGCCAGATGGGTGGTTAAGTTAAAGGACAATGGGAGAAAGGGAAGAAGAGAATGGAGAATGGGAGAAAGGGAAGAAGGAGAGGAACCAAGTGATAGACAGGTGAAAAAAAGATGCAAAAGGTTATAGTGTGGAGGGGAAGGAGGAAACAAAATTACCAGAAGGAGAGATCGATATTCATGCCATCGGGTTGGAGGGTACCACAATGAAATATAAGCTGTCACTCCTCCACCCTGAGAGTGGCCTCATCTTGGCAGAAGAGGAGGCTATGGACTAACACATTGGAACGGGAATGGGAATTGGAATTAAAATGTTTAGCCACCAGGAAATTCTGCTTTTAGCTGATGGAGCGGAGGTCCCTGACAAAATGATCCCCAAATCTACATTGGGTCATACCAACGTAGAGGAGGACACATCATGGGCACCAGATACAATAGATGACCCCAACAGATTCACAGGTGAAGATTTGCCTCACCTGGAAGGACTGTTTGAAACCCTGAATGGAGGTGAGGGAGGAGGTAAGTGGGCAGGTGGAGCACTTCTGTCACTTTCAGGTACGAGCACCAGGAGGGAGGTTAGTGGAATGGGACAAATGGTTAAGGGAATCATGAAGGGAGTGATCTCTCCAGAAAGTGGAGAGTGTGGGGAGGTAAAGATGTGTAGGATGATAGGTGTCGTGCATTTAATATTTCAGTAGTATTTGAGTAATATTGTAAATATATTGTTTAATTAAGCATTCTTTGTTTACATAATTCATTATGAGTTGTAAGTACTAAGTACATGAATGGCATAAGTCATTATGCCAGCACGTTGTATTTATGCGCCTCACTAGAAGTAAAGAAAAATGAGACTAAACGTACTCGAGTTATCCCCAGCTCTTCCGTGTTTTTATTTTGATTAATTTCTGGAGTTAAGAAGCGTAACAGTAGGAACCCCTTGAAGATGGTGGAAGTTGTAGAGGCTCATGGGCTCATAGGTGAGGACAAGAGGAGCTCTATCCCTCTTAAGGTAGCGGGAAGATGGGGTGAGCATGGATGTCCAGGAAATGGAGGAGATGCAGCAGAAGGCAGCATCAATGGAGGAGTATGTCCTGTAAAGGTAAGCTGCACCTTGGGAACATATGTATGGGAGATGAAGAAACTGAGAAAAGGGAATAGCAATTTTGCAGCAGACAGGTTTGGAAGAGCTATAGTCAAGATAACTATGGGAATCGGTAGGTTATAAAAGGTGTCAGTAGACAGTTTGACTCCAGTGATGGAGGCAGAAAGCTCAAGAAAGGGGAGAGAGGTGTCAGAAATGGACCAAGTAAATTGAAGGGCAGGGTGTAAGTCGGAGGCAAAGTTGATGAAATTGATGAGCTCAGCATGGGTACATGAAGCAGCAACAATACAGTCGTCGATATAGCACAGAAAGAGTTGGAGAGAATTACTGGAGAAGGCTTCGAACATGGATTGTCCAACGTAATTCAATGCCCTACATTGATGCTACCTAACCTTCTGACTTCCTCCAGCATTTTGTGCGTGTTGATTCAAGGCTAGTGAACTATCTAGGTCCCTGTTAGTCATTTTGTATAAAATCTTGTTGAGAGATGTGGCATTGTAGAATGCAAAAGTACAGCTATCAGCATGTGTATAATAAAGATAGATTGGTTTTCAAACATAATAAGATTCAAATAGATTGGGGTGAGAAAGTTAGCTAAAAAGAGAGCAAACTTCTTCAGTATGTTTAAGATAGGTATTTTTGCAACACTATGCTCTGATACTAAACAAGCATGGGCCGTATAATTATAACAATGACTAATTAGCCATTTTGGTTAACGGCCCAACAATTAATGTCCTTCTAATAATGATAATACTATCATGGAGCTGGTTGTATGATTTAAAAGGGAGAAATGTAAAACAAGTTGTTTTTCTTTAGATGAACAATTCAACATAAGAGACTTTTATGCTAAATTCTACAAAGCTGATATGATATGGAGAACAACAAAGAAGACGCTTTAAAAACAGTAGGCTTTCATCAACCAGTGCCTAAGAAGGATTCTAAACAGACGGGCTGACAAAGTAGCCAACAAAACAGTGTAGGAAAACACCAAACAGGAATTGACATAGATGCAAATACACAAACGGAAATGGAGATGCATTGGCCACACCTTGAGGAATCCAACCAACAACATCAACAGGCAGGCATTAAAATGGAATCCCCAAGGAAAGAGAGAAAAGGAATGTATGAAGAACAAATGGAGGAGAGACACTGAATCCAAAATTAATTGATGGGAATGTTCCTGATCCACCATGGAGAACAGAGGACGATGGAGACCGGAGGTCATCAATGGCCTATGCTCCACTGGGAGTTAACAGCCAAGAGAAGAAGAAGATGTTAAGTTTGACAGAGCTGATATGAGTAAAGCCACCTACAAAAAGCTGAAGTAACTCTGTGGGTCAGGCAGCATCGGTGGAGGGAAATTTACAGTCCATTCTTCAGATCAAGACCCTTCAACAGGACTGCGTGCTGATTGAGTTCCTCCAGCATCTTGTTTGTCTGACTCAAGGTGAAGGGTCTGGACCCAAATTGTCAACTATCAATTTCCCTCAATAGATGTTGCCCGACACTCAGAGTTCCTCCAGTATTTTGTTGTTTTGCTCCAGATTCCACATCTGCAGTCACTTGTGTGACCAATGAGTGAAGACACATCAGAGAAAAGTGTTCAAGAATACACTGAAGCCTCTGTAGATCAGTGTTGTGTCCCAGCTGTCTAGATGTACGTGCCAGGACAGTTTAATAAGGAGAGCAAGCTGTTGCCCACGTAGCAGGCTCCCTCACTCCAAGCATCTGAGGAATCCAAAGGAACAAAGAGACTAAAACAGTTTGGCACCAGCAGCATTGCAGGAGTTGGCAGTCAGGTTGACCTCAACATAGGACTGCCTTAGGGACTCCAGTTCCAGATTTTTCCCTAGGGGTTTACTCTTGAAGCCTTCCCCATCAGTGTGTGTAGCCACAAAGCAGCAGAGGTTTGAGATCAGAGTTTTCCTTCTCATAGATGAGTTGCCAACCACGGTTGACAAGAACCATCTACCCGAAGTGACTGTTTTTAAGGCACCAGTAACCTGCCTTTAATCCTTCTCCTGTCAGTAGCATTGGAAAAGAACACTGGCAGGAATGGTGACACAGCAGCAATGGCTAGAATTTCTGGAAGCAATTTGGAAGGTAGAGGATTTATACATCCCAATGAGGAAGAATTATTCTAAAGGTAAGATGACACAACCATGGTTAACAAGATAAGTCAAAACCAACATAAAAGCTGAAGAGAGGGCATACAATAGAGCAAAAATTAATAAGAAATGAGATAATTAGGAAGCTTTTAAAAACCACCAGAAGGCAACTAAAAAAGTCATTAAGCAAGTAAAGATGGAATATGAAAGTAAGCTAGCCAATAATATTAAAGAGGATACCAAAAGCTTCTTCAGATACATAAAGCATAAGAGAGGTGAAAATGGATCTCAGACCACTGGAAAATGATGCTGGACAAGTAGTAATGGGGTCAACAAAATGACAGACAAGCTGAAAAAATAGTTTGCATCAGTCTTCACTGTGGAAGATGCTTCCAATATGATGGAAGTTCCAGGTGTCAGGGGGCATGAAGTGTGTGAAGTTACCATAACTAGAGAGAAAGTTCATGGGAAACGGGAAAGTCTGAAGGTGGGTAAGTCACCTGGACCAGATGGTGTACACCCCAGAGTTCTGCAAGAGGTGGGAGAAGAGAACATGGAGACATTAGTAATGATCTTCCAAGAATCACTAGATTCCAGAAGATTGGAAATCTGCAAATGTCACTCCACTCTTCAAGAAGGGAGAGAAGCAGAAGAAAGGAAACTATAGGCCAGTTAATCTAACCTCAGTGGTTGGGAAGATGTTGGAGTCAATTATTAAAGATGAAGTCTCAGGGTATTTGGAGGCACATGATAAAATAAGTTAACGCAAGGGAAAAGCTTGCCTGACAAATCCGTTGGAATTCTTTGAAGAAATAACAAGCAGGATAGCCAAAGGAGAATCAGTTGATGTTGTGTACTTGGATTTTCAGAAGGCCTTTGACGAAGTGCCAAACATGAGGCTGCTTAATAAGTTACGAGCCCATGGTATTACAGGAAAGATTTTAGCATGGATAAAGCGATTGTTGATTGACAGGAGGCAAAGAGCTGGAATAAAGGGAGCCTTTTCTGGCTGGCTGCTGGTGACTAGTGGTGTTTCACAGGGGTCTGTGTTGGGACCAACTCTTTTTTTTGTTATATGTCAATGTTTGAATGATGGTAGTGATGGCTTTGATGAAAGGTTTGCAGATGATATGAAGACAGGTGGAGTGGCAGGTAGTTTTGAGGAAGAGGAGAGGCTATGGAGGAACTTAGCCAGATTAAGAGAATGGACAAACGTGACAGATGGAATGCAGTGTCAGGAAGTGTATGCTCATGCACTTTGGTAGAAGAAATGGAAGGTTTGATTATTTTCTAAATGAAGAGAAAAAATACAAAATACTGAGGCACAAAGGGACTTGGGACTCCTTGTGCAGGATTTGCTAAAGGTTAATTTGGAGGTCAATGAAAGAAATGAAAACTCCTTCCACAGATGGGACAGGTTTTGACTTAGGAGGTGGACAAGTTGGTACACCATGACCATTAGACATAGGAGCAGAATTAGGCCATTTGGCCCATTGGGTCTACTACGCCATTTCATCATGGCTGATCAGTTCTTACTCTTAGCCCCAGTCTCCTGCACCTGTATCCCTTCATGCCCTGACCAATCAAGAATCTATCAACCTCTGCCTTAAATATACAAAAAGACTTGGCCTCCACCCTGCCTATGGTAAAGAATTACAAAGATTCCCCACTCCCTAGCTAAAGAAATCCCTTCTCATCTCCGTTCTAAGAAGATTCCTCTCTATCCTGAGGCTGAGTCTTCTGGTCTTAGACACTCCCACCATAGGAAACATCCTCTCCACATCCACTCTATCAAGGCCTTTCACCATTCAATAGGTTTCAGTGAGGTCACCCCTCATTCTTCTGAATTCTAGTGAATACAGGCCCAGAGCCATCAAACATACTTCATACAAGAAGCCATTCAGTGTTGGAATCATTTTCGTGAACCTCATTTGAATCCTCTCCAGTTTCAGCACATCCCTTCTAAGATAAGGGGCCCAAAACTGCTCATATTACTCTAAGTGAGGCCTCACCAGTGCTTTATAAAGTCTCAACATTACATCCTTGCTTTTATCTTCTCGTCCTCTTGAAATGAATGATAACGTTACATTTGCCTTCCTCACCACAGACTCAACCTGCAAATTAGCCTCTAAGGAATCTTGCACAAGAACTCCCAAATCCCTCTGCACCACAGATTTTTGTATTTTCTCTCCATTTAGAAAATAATCAACCCTTTCATTTCTTCTACCAGAGTGCATGACCATACATGTCCCGACACTATATTCCATTTGCTCATTCTCTTAATCTGTCTAATTCCTTATGTTGCATCCCTATTTCCTCAAAACTACCAGCCCCTCCACCTATCTTCGTATCATCTACAAACATTGGAAAAAAGCCATCAATTCCATCAACATCAACCAATTCTTGTTTGGCTATCATGCTTGTTATTTCTTCACGAATTCCAACAGATTTGTTAGGCAAGATTTTCCATGCTATGGCCTATTTTGTCATGTGCTTCCAAATACCATGTAACCAGATCCTCAACAATAAACTCTAACATCTTCCCAACCACTGACGTCAGACTAACTGGCCTATCATTTCCTTTCTTCTGCCTTTCTCCCTTCTTGAAGAGTGAAGTGACATTTGCAGTTTTTCAGTCTTCCAGAACCATTTCAAAATTTAGTGATTCTTGAAAGATCATTTGTAATGCCTCCACAATCTCTTCAGTCACCTCTTTCAGAACTCTGAGGCATACACCATCTGGTCCAGGTGACTTATCCACCTTCAGACCTCTCAGTTTCCCAAGAACCTTCTCTCTGGTTATGGTAACTTCACACACTTCATGACCCTGACACCTGGAACTTCTACCATACTGCTAGTGTCTTCCACAGTAAAGACTGATGCAGTTTGTTCGCCATTTCCTTGGTCCCTATTACTACCTCTCAAGCATAATTTTCCAGTGGTCCGATATCCACTCTTGCCTCTCTTTTACACTTTATATATCTGAAAAATCCTTTGGTATCCTCTAATATTATTGGCTACCTTAGTTTCGTATTCCATCTTTACCTTCTTAATGACTTTGTTAGTTGCCTTCTGTTCATATTTAAAAGCTTCCCAATCCTCTAACTTACCAATAATTTTTCCTCTATATATGCCCTCTCTTCAGCTTTTATGTTGGCTTTGCCTTCCCTTGTTAGCCACGGTTGTGTCATATTTCCTTTAAAATATTTCCTCTTTAGGATGTATATATCCTGTGCCTCCCGAATTGCTCCCAGAAATTCCAGCCATTACTGTTCAGCTGTCATCCTGCCAGTGTTCTTTTCCAATCAGTTCTGGCCATCTCCTCTCTCATGCCTCTGTAATTTGCTTTACTCCACTGTAATACTGATACTGTACAGTGGTGCTAGAAAGTTTATGAACCCTATAGAATTTTCTCTATTTCTGCAAAAATATTTCCTAAAATGTGATCAGATCTTCACCAAAGTCGTAAAACTGGATAAAGAGAACCAGATTAAATAAATAACACAAAAATTACACTTGTTCATTTATTTATTAAGAAAAATGATCCAATATTACATGTATTTGTTGGATAAAGTTTGTGAACCTCTGGAGTAATGCCTTCGACAAAAGCTATTTGGAGACAGGTGTTCCAATCAATGGGATGAGATTGGAGGTGTGGATTGTAGAGGCGTCCTGTCCTATATAAAAAAAAGACACACAAAGTCAGGTTACTGACAAAGCCTGCTCTTCTCTGTTTATGTTCCCTGCTCTGAAAAATCTGTTTATATGCACCATGCCGTGATCAAAACAACTTTCAGAGAACATTAGAAGAGCAGTTGTAGAGATGCATGAAGCTGGAAAAAGGCACAAAAGCATTTCTAAAGACTTGAGTGTTCATCAGTCCACAGTAAGAGAAATTCTCTACAAATGGAGCAAACTCAGTACTGTTACTACTCTCCCTAGGAGTTGGCATCCAGCAAAGATCATACCAACAGCCCAACATGCACTGTTGAGGAAGGTGGATAAGAACCCAGGGGTAACAGCAAAACACTCTAAAAATCTTTGTTCATGTGCTCGCCATAAGAAAAACACAGAACAAGAATGGTGTTGATGGAAGGACACCATGGAGGAAACCACTGCTCTCTAAAATAAAACATTACTGCATAACTCAAGTTTGCAAAATACCACCTGGATGTTCTACAATGCTGTTGGGACAATGTTTTATGAACAGATGGGACAAAAGTTGAACTTCTTGACAGAAATGCACATTGCTATGTTTGGAGGAAAAAGGACACAACACACTAACATCAAAACCTCATCCCAACTGTGAAGCATGGTGGAAGGGGCATCACGGTTTGAGGCTCCTTTGCTGCCTGAAATCCTGGACAGCTTGCAATCATTGAGGGAACAATGAATTCAAAATTGTATCAAGACATTTTACAGGAGAACGTCAGGGTAGCAGCCCATCACCTGAAACTTAATAGAAAGGGGTTAATGCAACAAGACAATGATCCGAAAGACATGAGTAAATCAACAACAGAATGGTTTAAAAAGAAGAAAATTTGTGTTTTTAAATGGCTGAGTCAAAGTCCTGACATTAATCCTATAGAAATTATGTGGAAAGACCTGCAGCAAGCAGTTCATGCAAGGAAGCCCACCAACATCCCAGAGTAGGAGCAGTTTTGTAAGGAGGAATGGCCTAAAATTTCTCCGAGACAGATCAGAATAACAGCTACTGGAAACGTTTGTTTGAAGTTAATGCTGGACAAGGGGGGTCACATCAGTTACTGAAAGCAAAGGTTCACATACTTTTTCCAATAAATACATGTGATAGTAAACCAATTTTTCTCAATAAGTAAATAAACAAGTATAATTATTTGCAATATTTATTTATTTAGGTTCCCTTTATCTAATTTTAAGGCTTGCATGAAGATCTGATCACATTTTAGGTCATATTTATGCAGAAATAGAGAAAATTCTATAGGATTCACAAACTTTCTAGCACCACTGTACATCTGACTCCAGCTTCTTCTTCTCAGATTGCAGGGTGATTCGATCACTTTCTCCTAAGGGTTCTTTCACCTTAAGCTCTCTAATCAATTCCAGTTCATTGCACAATACACAGTCCAGAATAACTGATTCCCTAGTGGGTTCAACCAGGAGCTGCTCTAAAAAGCCATCTCGTAGCCACTTTAGAAGTTCCCTCTCCTGTAATCCAGCACAAACCTGATTTTCCCAATCTACCTGCATATTGAAGTGCCCCATGACTATTGTAACATTGCCTTTTTGGCATGCATTTTCTATCTCCTGTTGTAACTTGTAGACCATATCCTTACGACTGTCTCAAGGTCTGTATACAACCCCCATCAGGTTCTTTTTACCCTTGCAGTTCTTTAGCTCTATCCACAATGAATAATCACCTTCCGACCCTATGTCACCTCTTTCTAATAGTTTGATTTCATTTTTTACCAACAGAGCTTTGCCACCCCCTCTGCCTTCTGGCCTGTCCTTTCAATACAATCTGTATCCTTGGACATTAAGCTCCCATCTATAATCTTCTTTCAGCCATAATTCAGTGATGCCTACAACATCATACTTGCCAATCTATAACAATGCTGTAAGTTCATCGATCTTATTCCGTATACTGCACAGATTCAAATATAACACCTTTAGTCCTGTATTCACCTTTTCCATTTTGTCCGTTTTTTTCCAGTTCATTGTGTTGATTTTAATTTTGCCCTATCATCAGCCTCTCCTTGCTAGGAGTCTCACTACACACTGCCTCTGTTTGCAAACCAACTACCTCTTCTTCAGCACTATCACTCCAGTTCCCATCCCCTGCCAAGTTAGTTTAAACCCATCTGAACAACTCCAGTCAATGTGCCTGCAAAGATATTGTCCCCCTCAGGTTCTGGTGTAACCCTTGTGTACAGGTCATACCTTTCCCAGAAGAGATCTCAATGATCTATAAATCTGAACCCCAGCCCCCTGCACCAGTTCCTCAGCCACACCTTCACCTGCCAAATCATCCTATTCTTACCCTCACTGGCATGTGGCACAGCCAGTAATCCAGAGATTACTACGCTGAAGGTCGTGTTTCTCAGCTTTCTACCCAGCTCCCTAAAATCTCTCATCAGAACCTCATCACCTTGTCCACCCATGTCATTGGTGCCAGTGTGCACTAAGACTTCTGTCTGCTCACCGTCACCCTTGAGAATGCCATGGACATGATCCAAGACATCCCTGATCTTGGCATCAGGAGGCTACATACCATCCAAATGCCAGTATCGCACCCGCAAATCCTCATCTCCATTGCTGGCTACAGGACCTCCTATCAACACTGCTGTCCTCTTCACCTCTCTGCTCTACTGAATGACAGCAGACTCAGTGCCAGGGACCTGGTCACTGTGACTCCCCCTTGGTAGGTCGTCCCCCTCAATAGTATCTAAAGTTATACACTTATTATTGAGGGGAATGGCCACAGGTGTACTCTGCACTGTCTGTGCAATTCCTCTCCTTCTCCTGAATGTCACCCTGTTACTTATCTCCTGCAACCTAGGGATGACTACCTCCCTGTAGCTCCTGTCTATCACCTTCTGATTGTCCTGTATGAGTTGAAGGTCATCAAGTTGCAGCTCATGTTCTCTCAGGAGCTGCAGATCAGTGCATCCTGGTGCAGATATATTTATCTGGGAGACCAGAGGTCCCCCAGACTTCCCACATCCCACACGTCAAGTAGGGTTAGGGTTAGGGTTGCCCCTGGAGCCAACCTCACTGCACTTTACACTAATAGATGCACACCTTCTGCTGTTTCTGAGTGTTCACAATGTATGGCCTTGAGGCTCTCTGTGCCATCTTGAATGCTCCTTCTCTAATGGGCAAGAGAGAAAAAAAACAACAATGATAAAAGAGCAATTCTACAAAACTAAAAGAAAAGACATATAAAATGAAAAGTGAGCACAGATCTTAGCAATGGACTTACGAAAAGAATAGCGAAGTGTCAAGACATATGAGAAGGAATGGAAAAAGAGGGTCTGAAAGGAATATCAAATTTGACATCAACCTTTTTTTACAATTATGGCACGAAAATAACAGTCATCAAAACCAAAGCAACTGCATTGAAAATGGTAGGGGGGAAACTTGATTACATTTACAAATTTACACTCAGCTTAGTATCTACAACAATAGGGCGCTGAACATTGCATGGAAACTAATGCTAAATCAGAGATGGATCAAAACAAAGTTAGTAAGATAATAGCAATGAAAAAATATAATACTATTGAAGTCAGAAAATCAGAATCAGAATCAGGTTTAACATTACCGGCATACAATACATTGTGGAATTTGTTGGTTTGCAGCAGCAATACACTGCAATACATAAAGAACTATAAATTACAATAAAAATTATGCATATAAAAATTAAATTAAAGAAGTAGTGCAAAAAGAGAGGGGAAAAACTTACATAGTGCGCAAGGGTTAAATGTCTAGAGTCAGAATTAGGTTTAATAGCACTGGAATATGTTGTGAAATATGTTGTTTTGTGGCAGCCATACATTGCAATACATAGTAATAAAAGCTTTGGATTACAGTAAATAATAGTTAAATTAAATTAGTGCAAAAAAGAAGTAGTGAGGTAGTGTTCCTGGGTTCAATGTCCATTCAGAAATCAGATCACAGAGGAGAAGAAGCTATTCCTGAGTCGTTGAATGTGTGCCTTTAGGTTTCTGTACCTCCTCCCTGATGGTAGCAATGAGAAGAGGGCATGTCCTGGATGGTGAGGGTCCATAATGATGGATGCGGCCTTTTTGAGGCATTGCCTTTAGAAGATACCCTCGATGCTGGGGAGGCTAGCGCACGTGATGAAGCTGGGTGAGTTTGCACCCCTCTGCAGCTTTATCTGATCCTGTGCAGTGGCCCGTCCATACCAGATGGTGATGCAACCAGTTCGAATGCTCTCCACGGTGCAGATAAGATGCAATGCTAGAAGGTTTTCATTTTAGGATGCCAGTAGGTGAGAATTCAAAAAATACAACCTACAAAGTTCTCTTAATTTAGGAAAACCAGAGAACCAGAGGACACAGCTTTCAGATGGGGGTGGAGGGTGTCATCTGGACTGTAAGGTCCTGTGAGTGATTGTTTTAGGACTGACCTAGAATAGCTGAACTGGAAGGTAAGTGTAAGAGTAGATTTTAATGAATGTGGACAAACACTGCTGGTTTTAAAATGCAGAACTGCATCTGTGGAGATAGCAGTGATGAAGAGAATTGACCTGAGCATGTTGGCTGTTTCTTTATTCACAGATGCTACCTGACCCAGTCATTACACAACACGCATGTTAGCTGTGAGACCATTAGCTGATTACAGGCTTGAGGACAGGTTAAGGCTGATAGGTGAGCATTTAAGACCATAAGAGAAAGGAGCAGAAGTTGGCCATTCAGCCCATCGAGTCTGCTCTGCCATTTTATCATGAGCTGATCCATTCTCCCATTTAGTCCCACTCCCCCGCCTTCTCACCATAACCTTTGATGCCCTGGCTACTCAGATTTAAAGGGAGGAACATCTTCACTCAGACTGTGGTGGGAGGTGGAACGAGCTTCCAGCAGAAATGGTGGATGCAGGTTCAATAGTAACATTTAAGAGAAGGTTGGATAAGTTCATGGATGGAAGTGGTTTGGAGGACTATGGTCCAGGGGCAGGTAGATGGCACTAGGCAGATTAATAGTTCAGCACAGACTAGATGTGTTGTGTATTTAATATTTCAATAATATGCGAGTAATCATGTTTATATATATGTTAGATTAAGCATTCTAGTTCATTTAAATAATTAAGTACAGGTTATATGTAAAACTACATTAATTAAATACATCACCACGCTATCACGTGATACGTGTGCACCTTGCTTAAAGTAAAAAACAAAGATACACCCACATTTCAGAGTCCCCGTGAGTTTCTTTGAATTAATTTCATGTTTCGAAGTTACAAAACATAACAAGATGGGCCAAAGAGCCTGTCTCTGTACTGTAGTGTTGTATGACTCAATGACTCTTCAAGATTCAAGGTAGTTTACTGTCATTCTTCAGTACACGAGTGTAAAGGAGAACAAAATGGAAGTTACTCCGGATCCAATGAAACATAAAAAACACAATAAACATAAAACACAATAAATATGATTATAAATGCAATGCTATAAACACAATGTACAAGTAACTGTTTGAGTATGGTCATATATACATAAGATTAGCTTATATACATAGATTGATTGTACGCACATAAAGTGACGCTAGGTGCAGGAGTGTCTGAACATAAGGTGACTGACAGAAAATGATAAAGTGTTGAAATGATTGGTTTTTTAATAATTTTTTTATGAGTTTCTACAATGCGACAAAACAAAAAAAAGTAAAAGAAAAGGTCTATACAGTGCAAAACAAACATATCAAATGTACAGATCATAACAATTAAGAAAAAGCACCCATAGTAGAATTGTATAAAGTTAGTTACCACCCCACCCTCCCACTACCCAACTCCAAGCCAACCTTACGATATATAAAAAAGTTAATCAGAACTTTTATCACCACAGAGCTGTATTTATAAAAAGAAGATATATTGCCTACTACCTGAACTATAATAAGTTTACACATCAAAAAAAACATAAATCTTAACCGTAAGAAGCTGGAAGTAAGGGATTTAAATGCAAAAGAAAAAAAAGGGAGGGATGCACCCCTTATCTAAACAGGAATTATGAAAATATTCAAGAAAAGTTTCCCACACCTTTTGGAACTTTATGTCTGAATTAAGGAGTGAATAATGAATCTTTTCAAGGTCTAAGCAGGACATAATGTCTCTGAGCCATTGAGCATGAGTGGGTGGGGCAGCATCTCTTCACCTAAGAAGGACTGCACGCCTGGCCAAAAGAGAGACGAAAGACAATGTACGACGCTTAGTCGGAGTCAAATGCATGTCAACTCCTCCCGAAGTACCGAAAAGAGCAATCAGAGGGTTAGGTTCCAAGTAGCTATTAAGTATTTGAGGTAAAGTTAAAAAAACATCTCTCCAGAATTTCTCCAAGCTAGGACAAGCCCAGTACATATGAATAAAAGAGGCTTCGCTCCCTTTGCACTTACCACAACAGGGACTAATATCTGGATAGAATCGCGATAATTTAGTTTTAGATGTACAACCTTAAACTGTAAAAGGCAGTGGCAAGCACATAGAGAAGTTGAATTAACTGACTTGAGAATTGAATACCAAACTTCGTCGGACAAAGGAAAATTTAAGTCATGTTCCCAGGCAGTTTTAATTTTGTCAAAGGGGGCTCGCTTCAAACGTACAAACGTTTGTATTTCAGATAGTAGAAATTAAACCTTTACCCAATGGATTCATACGAAGAAACAAATCCACAACATTTTTATCGGGTACCTCAGGAAAGTTTGGTATTAGAGGATTGATAAAATGTCTAATTTCAAGATATCTAAATAAATGACTGTTAGGTAGACCAAACTTTACAGACAGCTGTTCAAAAGTTGCAAAGCGCTTATCTATGAAAAGATCTTCAAAGCACCTAATGCCCTTTCTGTGCCAGTCTAGCAATGTTAAATCCTGCATAAAAGGCTGAAAAAGATGATTATGTAGAATAAGACTAGAGAGAGACAAACCGTGAAGCCCATTATATTTTCTGAACTGAGCCCATATTCTCAGAGTGTGTCTGACAACCGGATTAACAATTGATTTAAGCAAATGGCAAGGAAGTGCGGAGATGGAGAGATCCTTGTTAGAGTTCAACTCCATTGCCACCCATATTGGGCAGTCAGACTGATTATAAAAGTAAGATCGAAAGATAAAACGACGTATGTTGGCTAACCAGTAATATAAACAAAATTGGGCAAGGCCATACCACCTACCCTTTTGAAGGTGAGTTTTATTTAGTCTGGGATGTTTACCCTTCCATAGATAGGACAAAATAATAGAATCTAACGAGTCACAAAAAAGCTTCAGAAATAAAAATTGGTAAAGATTGAAATAAGTATAAAAAATTAGGAAGGATATACATTTTAACAACATTAATTCGACCTATCAGAGACATGGACAAGGGTGACCACTGTGCTAAACTCTGTTTTGTATGATTTAAAAGATTAGTGAAATTTTCTCCAAAAGGACGCTTATAACTTCTTGTTACTGTAATGCCAAGGTAAGTAAATTGATTATTTACTACTTTAAAAGGGAGGTTATGAAATTCTAATAATTGTTCTTCTCTATTTATTGGAAAGAGTTCACTCTTAAGTAAATTAAGTTTGTATCCAGAAAGCTGTCTCAATTTGTTAAGGAGTGAAAACATTGGGGATAAGGAGGTAGTCGGGTTTGTTATAAAAAGTAAAAGATCATCAGCATAAAGAGAGACTTTGTGCTCAGCATCCCCCCCCCCCCCCCCACCCACCAAATCCCTGTCAATTCAGCACAACTACAAAGCGTAATCGCCAATGGCCCCATGGCCAGATCGAAAAGTAAGGGACTTAAAGGGCACCCTTGCCGGGTGACGTTAAAATGATTGTTGGCAAGAGGAACTCTTCTAAGTAGCATCGGGGCGTATGAAAATACAATAGGACAGTGACTGTAGGTGTGAGATGTGGAGTGTAAGTATACTGTAAAGTGGCAGTGCATGGAGGGATGAAGCATGCTGAGGGGCTGTGGCAAGGTGTGACTGATGCCTATGTAGTGTTGGTGTGGAGTAGAAGAGTAGGTTAGAGGGTGGAGGTGTTGATCAGCCTTACTGCTTAGGGAAAGTAACTGTTTTTGAGTCTGGTGGTCCTGGTCTGGATGACTCCTCTCTGATGAGAGTGGAACGAACAGTCCATAAGTAGGGTGGGTGGATCCTTCATGATAGTACTGGTCTTTTTTCCAGATACAGATACATGTCTGTCTATCTATCTACATCCATTGAGCACATCTACATGGAACGCTGTCACAGGGAAGCTGCACCCATCATCTGGGATCCTCACCACCCAGGCCATGCTCTCTTCTTGCGGCTGCAACCAGGAAAAGGCACAGGAGGCTCACGACCCACATCACCAGGTTATTACTCATCAGCCACCAGGCTCCTGAAGCAGAGGGGATAACTTCAGTGAACTTCACTCGCCCCAGCACTGAACTATTCCCATGACCTATGGACTCACTTTCAAGGACTCTTCATCTCATGTTCTTGTTATTTATTGCTTTTTTTTATTATTGTTATTCAGTTTGTTTTCTTTGTACTTACTGTGAATGCCCACAAGAAAATGAATCTCAAGTTTGTATTAGGTGACATATATGTACTTTGAAAATTCACTTTGCTGATGGGCAGGTCGGTGTTGGTGATGTGTTGGGCAATTTGAACTACCCATTTTAGAGGCTGCCTTATCCTACTGTACTTCGCCATCTAAAAGAATTGGCCAAGAGAACTCGCTTTATGCAATAAGCTGCTTTGATCCTTCCAGCTTAATTTAATCTTTAAATGAATTTTAAGTCGGCATGAACACAATAGCTAAAATGGTTTCTTTCGGTGTTGTGGAAATTCTATGATATCACGTTCAGTCCTCACACTAGATGTAACCCAGACCTGTCCATAGCTTATCGCTAATTCTTCTAATAAAGTTCCATGGCATTTCAATTCTTCTGCAGCCTTCTGTCGCTGGAATCTTTGGAATTCTCCACCCCAGTGAGCTGTGGATGCCAAGTCATTTAATATGTTCAAGGCTGAAATAGATTTCTGGACTACAGGGGAATCATGAGCTGTGGAAATCAGGCATGAAGAATTTGAATGCAATAGTCCGATCGGCTAAGATCTTACTGCACAGGCTCAAGAGGATTTATGACCTTCTCCTCTTCCTACATGTTAGATACATAGATCAATCTGTCATTGAGAGATTCTGAGACTGTGAGTATCTTTATATATATATATATTTCCAAAATAAACCTTATTCATAATAAGCATATATAAAAAGGAATTAGCACCATGCAAAGCACTTTATATTCTTAGTATTCTTACTATGGTGGTTGGGATGGAAAATAAATCAGCCATAAAGATAAGAGATTCTGCAGATGCTGGAAGTTCAGAGCAACACACACAAAGTGCTGGAGGAACTCAGCAGGTCAGGCAGCATCCATGGAGCGGAATAAGTAGTCAACATTATTTATTTATTATTTGTTTGTTTATTGAGATGTAGCACAGAACAGGCCCTTCCGGCCCTTTGAGCGGAGATGCTCACAAATCCCCCAGTTTAATCCTAGCCTGATCACAGGCCGATTTACAATGAGCAATTAACCTACCAACCGGTCTGTCTTTGGACTGTGGGAGGAAACTCACGTAGTCCCAGGGAGAATGTACAAATTCCATACAGACAACAGCGGGAATTGAATCCGGGTCACTGGTACTGTAAAACGTTGTACTAACCACTACACTCCCATGCCACTCTGGCCAAGAATGGCAAAGCAGACTTGATGGGTCATAGGACCTGATCCTGCTCGTATATCTTATGGTATAATGAGCAATGCATTCAGTTTCTGCTGGATCTATACATGGTAGTGTTAGGATAGCACCTTTGCCACTCACGACTTCCGCTGTTTGAGTGGCTTTCCTGCTGGAATCGACCCCTCAATGCCAGTTGCGGAAGGAGCCTAGGCTGTGGTCCTTCCCCACAAAACTCTTGTGTTGGCTGCGCCGAGCTTCAATGCGTCCCTCAGCATGTACTCCCACAGTCTGGAATGTGGGAATGCCAGTCAGCAGCATTCCCTTACGGACATCTCACCATGCCGGAACATCAACGAGCTCAGGGAAACTAAGGGGCATCTTTCACTGAATTGATGATCTTCCAGCAACACTTGATTGTGTGATGCTGCTAAAAAAAATTGTTATAATTTCTTTAATTAAATTGTTTGAGTACACTTCAGTAAGAATGCATAACCAAGCTTTAAACCCCACCACTTAACAGAGGGCCATTAACTTCAGATTTCAGGGCTTGGTGGTGAAACACTTGTACCTTGGTGGCAGTTTGATAAATATGGTGTAAAACTAGAATCAGTTCAAGTTTCAGCTCTGAACAGGCGACCAGCTGTCTAAAGGGATCTCACGCCATGTGAAGTGCAACCAATTTTGTGTCAAGTGAATTATATAATGTTTAGAAAATTTCCAGTCACTTCTAAGATTAGTACAGTGATAAAAGAGAAGGCTAAGTCTCAGAATCCTGAGTAGAGTTGGATTTTACACGTGCAAATACACTGTTCAAACTTAAATCTCAAAACTAGACTAATAGTGTCAGAATGGGTACAGTATCAGGAATATCTATACCCTCACTACACCATTCTTCTTCAATTATTCACATTCAGTTTTACTTATCACATGTACACATATCAAAACATACAACAAAATGCATCTTATTCATTAACAACCATCACAACAAAGGATGTGCTGGGAACAGCCCACGATCGTCACACCTAATTGAAACCTATCGAATGCTTACGTTAAAAGGCCTTGTTAGATTGGATGTGGAAAGGATGTTTCCTAATATGGGAAAGTCTAATATCAGAGGACACCGCCTCAGAACAGAAGGGCATCCTTTTGGAACAGAGATGAGAAGGAATTTCTTTAGGCAGAGAGTGGTGAATCTGTGGAATTAGTTGCCACAGGCAGCAGGGGAGACCAAGTCTTTATGTACATTTGAGGCAGAGTTTGATAGATTCTTGATTATTCAGGGCATGAAGGGATACAGGGACAAGGCAGGAGATCAGGAATGAGAGGAAAAATAGATCAGCCATGATGAAATGGTGGAGCAGACTCGATGGGCCAAATGGCCTAATTCTGCCCCTATATCTTATGGGCTTACGGCACTATGGTTGTATATTCGGTGCAAACATAGCATGCCCAGCACGCTCAGCAGAACAACACAGAACAGAAACATACCAAGCCACAATGTAACAACAGTGAAACAAGCCCCATTCCTCCCTCCCTACCCTGACCCCTAACTCCTCCCTCCATCCCCAAACCATCCCTACAAACTGAAGCAAAACCTAAGAAACCAACTAAGCCAGAGCTGTTTCCTTGAATCTTGATGAAGATCGTAGTTTGGCACCATCTTGACTTCTTTTAGAGTCAATCACAAAAGAAACATGAACGTGTCACCCGTGCCAATAGCACCAAGGCGTAGTATCACACACAAAATGCTGGAGGAACTCACCAGGCCAGGCAGCATGTATGGAAAAAAGTACAGTTGATGTTTTGGGCCAAAACCCTTCAGCAGGACTGGAGAAAAAAAAAGCTGAGGAGAAGATTTGAAAGGTGAGGGGAGAGGAGGGAAATGCCAGGCGATAGGTGAAACTTGGACAGGGAGGAATGAAGCAAAGAGCTAGGAAGTTGATTGCTGAAAGAGACAGTAGGCCACGGAAGAAAGAAGAAAGAGGGCCAGAGAGAGGCAATGAGCGGGCGAGGAGATAACATGAGAGAGGGACAAGGGGGTGGGAATTTGTGGGAGGGGTGGGAATTACCAGAAGTTTGAGAAATCGATGTTCATGCCATCAGGTTGGAGGCTACCCAGACAGAATATAAGGTTTTGTTCCTCCAACCTAAGTTTGGCCTTATCACGACAGTGGAGGAGGCCATGGATGGACATATCAGAATGGGAGTGGGAAGTAGAATTAAAATGTGTGGCCACTGGGGATCTTGATTGGTTAGTGCATGAAAGGATACTGGGAGAAGGCAGGAGATTGGGGCTGAGAGGAAAATTGGATCAGCCATGATGAAATGATGGAGCAGACTTGATGGGGCAAATGGCTTAATTCTGCTCCAATATCTTATGGTCTTATTTTCTAAATGGATACAAATAATTTTGAAAGGTTTGTTTTGAAGGACAGACTATCCTTCAGTAATACAGGTTTAGTCAAAGAGCTGGAGATTTGGTGGGGTGCATGATTTATAGAAACAATCTATTTTACAGAAAACAGAGTCCATTAGCTTTCTGAGAAGCAGGTCATGCCTCATGAGCCTGATTGAATTCTTTGAGAGCATGACAAAACAGAGGGTAGAGAGTGATGTGATGTATATGGATTTTAGTAAGGATTTGGACAAGTTTCCCCACAGTAAGATCATTCAGAAAGCAGAAAGCATAAAGCATGAGATCCAGTGAAACATGGCTGTGTGGATTCAGAATTAGCTTGCCCACAGAAGGAAGACGGTGATATTAGATGGAACACATTCTACCTGGAGATCGATGATGAGCGGTGTTCCACAGGAATCTCTTCTGGTTCTTCTGATTTGGATGAGGTAGTCCGGTGGTAGACATGCCAGGCATCATCCCTGATGAAGATGGCAGAGTATGTCATCAAAGCGTTGGTTAAAATCACTATCTGTATCTGAGAATAGCCCAAGAAGAGTTTATTTATTTGTCATATACACTGGGAAAGCACTAGTTCCTTTTTCACTTATCTGGTAAATTCATAAACAGTCTGAAGTTAAAGGTAACAACAGGTAAAGACATGAATAACAAAACACTGGATAGGAAAGGTTTAGAGGCAAATGGGTCAAATGCGGGAAAGTGGGACAAGCTCTGATGGTCATCTTGGTACGGACGAGTTGGGCTGCAAGGCTTCTTTCTGTGCTATATTATGCTATAACTCTACACCACATCCCCATACTATTTTCTCACTGCTGCCATTGGGAAGGAGGTACAGGAACCTCAAGTCCCACACCACCAGGTTTAGGAACAATTATAATTCAAGTTCATTGTCACCTGACTGTGCATATATACAACCAAATGAAACAGCGTTCCTCCAGACCACGGGGCACCCACAAAACATATATCACACATAGCGCATAAAACAAAATATCACATTATAAATAAGTTAGTAAAGCATAACTCAAAATGTGAGTAGTAAAGTGCAACAGGGATAAGTAGTAAACAGCTCACTGTCCTAGTGCAAGACGTCGGTGGTGGCAGGGTATTCATTAGTCTCAGAGCCTGAGGTAAGGAGCTGTTACCCAGTCTGGTAGTCCGAGTCCTGATGCTTCTGTACCTCCTTCCTGACAGCAGTTAATCAAAGAGATTCTGGGAAGGCTGGTAAGGGCCCTCAACAATGCTTTGGGCACTTCGTCTGCAGCACTCCTGGTAAAGGTCACAAATAGGGGGGAGGGAGACTCCGATGATCCTCTTGGCAGTTTTCACTGTCCTCTGGAGGGCCTTGAGGCTCGATGCCTTACAGCATCCATACCACACAATGATGCAGCCGTAATGGACACTCTTGATGGTGCTCCTGGAGAAGGTTGTTAGAATGGGAATGGGAGCCTTCCACACCTCAATTTCCTCAGGAAGTGTTTATGCTGCTGGTCCTTCTTGACTAGTGAAGAGGTGTTGTGGGTCCGGGTTAGATTGTCCATTATGTACACACCAAGGAACTTTGTGCTCTTCACTCTCACCACAGCAGAACCACTAATGTGCAATAGAGACTGGTCAACCTGTGTCTTCCTGAAGTCCACAATCATCTCTTGGATTTATCCACATTGAGACATAGGTTGTTGTTCTTACACCATGTTCTCAACCTCTCCAGCTCAGCTCAGTATGCTGATTCATTATTGTTGCTGATGAGTCCAACCACTGTAGTATCATCAGTGAGTCTGATGATGCAATTTGAGCTGAATCTGGCAGTGCAGTCATGAGTCAGCAACATGAATTCCAACCATCGGGCTCCTGAACTAGCGTGGATAACTTCACTCTCCTCAACTCTGAACTGATTTTGCAACTTACAAACTCACTTGCAAGGTCTCTACACCTCATGTACTCAGTATTATTTATTTACTTATTTTTGTGTTTGCACAGTTTGTCTTATTTTGCATGTTGGTTGTTTGTCAGTCTTCCTGTGTAATTTTTCATAAATTGTATTGTATTTCTTTGTTTTCCTTTGAATGCCGGCAAGAAATTGAACCTCAAGGAAGTACACGGTGACATATACGCATTTTGGTAATAAATTTAATATGAACTTTGAATTTTTGGGAGCAGGGTAGTCATAGGGATATTTGTGAAGCAGAACTTCTGAATTATGAGTACAGCCCAAGAATTGTCTTCCTCTCTCAGTGCAATTAAAATGGTTTAAAACCAAATGAGACCAGAGAAACTATCAGGATAACAATATTATTCCATGTTAGGAGCAGGTTATTATTGGTTCTCAAAAATTGGCTAGCAGTGCTTCTCCTGTCATCTGGCAGAAGGAGACGAAGAAATTCCCACCAGACCACAGAAATATTGTAGCACATGAAAACACCACATCAGCCAAAGGCATTCCAGCTCTTTCCACACACACACACACACACACACACACACACACACACACACACACACACACACACACACACACACACACACACACATACACACACTCACACACACACACACTCACAAACACACACACACCCACACATACACACACACACACACACATACACACATACACACACACACACACACACACACACACACACTCACAAACACACACACACCCACACATACTCACACAGATACTCACACACTCACATGCACACACAGACACACTCACACACACAGACACTCACACATACACACACACACACACACACACAGACACACACATACACACACACACACACACATACACACACACACATACACACACTCACACACACACACACACTCACAAACACACACACACCCACACATACTCACACAGATACTCACACACTCACATGCACACACACACACACACACACACACACACACACACACACACACACACACACACACACACACACACACACACACACACACACACACACACCTTTCTAAATAGATGAGGCTGGAGTGCTCCGTCTGGCTCTAAATTTCACCATAGCCTTGGTTCAAAAGTCAACCAGAGTTTGAGAGGTGAGATCAGATCAGTTTCAGATTTATTTATCAGGCGTATATTGAAACAGTGAAATGTGTCATTTGCAATTAACGACAAACATCGCAAGGATGTGCCGGATGCAGGCTGAAGTGTCGCCACACATTCCAGTACCAGCATCGCGTGCCCAGAATGTTCAGCAGAACAGCGCAAGCAACAACAATAACAACAACAAAATTTAAAAAAAGGACCACAACAGCAAAACAAACCACTCACACACACAGACAAGCCTTCAGCCCCAGGACAGGCCACCTCTGGGCCTCCAGTCCTTGGCCCTGAACTAGCAGACTTGCAGACATCTGACAAGGAAAACCAAGAGCTTCAACCTTCAGGCCATGTATAAGATGATGAGAGACATTGATCATGTGGATAGCCAGAGGCTTTTTCCCAGGGCTGAAATGGCTAATACGAGGGGCATAGTTTTCAGGTGTTTGGAAGTAGGTACAAGGGAGACATCAGTGGTAAGTTTTTCACACAGAGAGTGGTGGATTTGTGGATTGCACTGCTGGAGACGGTGGTGGAAGCGGATACAATAGGGTATTTTAAGAGACTCTTAGATAGGTACACGGAGCTTAGAAAAATAGAGGGCAATGCGGTAGGGAAATCCTAGGCAGTTTCTAGAGTAGGTTACAAGGTTGGCACAACATTGTGGGCCAAAGGGCCTGTATTGTGCTGTAGATTTCTATGTTCTATGTCCTATGTTCCACCTCCAGACTCACTGACTTCAACCTCCGGCCTTCAAGTTTCTACCTCTGTACTCACTGGACTTTGATCTTTGGCATTGTCCTCTGGATTTCTCCAACCTCTGAGTAACAACCCAAGAACTTGCCAATCACAAGACTGACTTTCAGGCCTTGACACCTCCCCCACCCCGGCACTCACTGATCACAAGTTTGACCTTTAGGCCTTAACCCCAGGATCACAAGTATGACCTTCAAGCCTCGACTTCCAGCCTCACACGAACCTCCAACCCCAGCGACCTTGTGGGGGGGGGGGGGTGGTCACCAGCAATGTTACCTCTAAGGCGTGCGCCAGTGCACACACACACATCTTTTGCTACTAGCGCACAGAAAGTTGACATCCTCTGCCTTGTTGAGATGTTACATATATTTCACGATCAAACACAATCACATTTCCTTTTCCATTTTCTGATGTGGACAGTATTGACAATGTGAAGTTTATGGAACTGGCTTATTTAAACTGTTTTTATTGAAGAAATTATTCAGTGCACCCATGTTGTCACAGGGCAAAAAATTGCTCAGCACAAGATTTTTGCTCACATTGGTCATTACAAATTAGTGGGAACATTGGTCACCAGCCCTTGTGAGTCCCACCCATATGAACCTTCAACCTAGAACTTACCAACCTGGGGATTGCTGTTCTCCTCAGCACCTGCCTATCCAACATCCAGGATTGCCGACCTTTGAATATGGAACACTCCAAACACCAGCTCCTATCCTCACTCTTCATTATTACCTCTGACCTATAACTCTCCCTCATTCCTGTCCCTAAACCCTAATCTGAACCTTAACTCCTCACAATATCCCCATAACCAACCCTACAAAATCTAAAAAACACTTGTCTAAGCTATAAAATCAATAGACATCTCAGCACCATCTTGACCAGAAGATAGGAGTGACTCCCGTTGACCACAAGGTAACAGCTAACTGAACAAGACAGGAAGGAGATCTGGTAAAATTGGTGAATGGCCATCAAGTGGAAAACACTTCAACATTTGGTGTCATATCTCACACAAGGCAAGTTGGTTGTTGTTGTTCTCAGTCAATCTTCCCAGTCCCATGACATCACCCCAAGAGTTCCTCAGGGCATGGTACGCTCTCCACTTGCATGGGTGTGCTGTTCCAGCAACTCTCAAGAAGCTTCACAACATCCAGGTTAAGGCAAACCCACTTGTTTGTCTCAATGCAAAATATTCATTCCCTCCACCACCAGTGCATAGAGTCCATAGTGTGTACCATCTACAAAATACACCTCAGGTACTGGCCTGAACCACAGTGACAACACTTCCCAAACTTGGTCTACCACCAAGGACCAACCACCTCAGTAGGACCAACCAGGGTAGGTCTTACACAGTGAATGGCAGAGCACTGACGAGTGTGGTAGAACAAAGGGATCTGGGAATACAGGTCCATAATTCCTTGAAAGAGTCATCACAGGTGGATAGAATTGTAAAGAGAGCTTTTAGAACATTGGACCTTCATAAATCAAAGTATTGTCTACAGGAGATGGGATGTTACGTTAAAGTTGTAAAAGACATTGCTGAGGAGTATTGGAGTATTGTGTGCAGTTTGGTCACCTACCTACAGGAAAGATGTAAATAAGGTTAAAAAATTCAGAGAAAAATTACAAGGATGTTGTCGGGTCTGGAGGACTCGAAATGAAAGATTGAATATGTTGGAACGTAGAAGATTTGATAGAGGTTTACATAGTTAAAAGGGGCATAGATAGGGTAAATACTAGCAGACTTTTTCCACTAAGGGTGGGTGGTTCTACAACTAGAGGTCATGGTTAAGGGTAAAAGTTGAAAAGTTTAAGGGGAACATGAGGGGGAAATTTCTTCATTCAATGGGTCGTGAGAGTCTGGAACAAGCTGCCAGTACAAGTGGTGCATGTGAGCACGATCTTGGCATCCAAGAGAAGTTTGGATAGGTACAGGGATGGTAGGGGTATGGAGGCTATGGTCCTGGTGCAGGTCAATGGGAGTAGGCATTTAAGTGGCTTTGGCATGGACTAGATGGACAGAAGGGCCTGTTTCTGTGCTGCACTTTCCTATGACTCTACGACTCTGAGGACGAAGACAGCAGGTATAGGGGGAACACCACTACCTACAAGATAACCATCTTCCTAACTAGGATCCTAACATCAATAGTTTATTCCTGGCTGTATATGTCAACTGTTTATTCCCTTCCATTGATGCTGTGAAACCTGTTAAATACTCCAACATTTCCTGTGTGTTATCCAAACATGGAAATATGTTGGTTACACCATGGTCAGGCTGAGCAATTCAAATACACAGGAATGAAAGAAACTGCAAAGAATAGTTGACTGCCCAAAACATCATGGGCACATCCCTTCCCACCATCAGCCATATCTACAGAAGGCAAATTCCTTTATCAAAGATCCCCACTATCTGGGCCACAGCATCTTCTCATACCTTCTCATGGCAGGAGATACAGAAGCCTGAAGTCCCAAGGTGTGGAAACAGCTATTTCACTTCAACCATTTGGTTCTTGAACCAGCTGGCAGAACCCTAATCACTACCCTAGTATCTCAATCCTATGACCACTTTGCACTACAATAGTCTTTGTTATACTTTTTTCTAATCATGTTATTTCTTGTTAAAAAAAATCATTTCTTATTTATGTATAATTTGACTTTTTCTTGTGCATGTTTTGTCCAAAATGCTTTGTGCCTGTGATAATGTTCTACAGGCTTGTACTTATGACAATAAACTCCAACTTTGAAATATTTTACAAGTTTATTGTGGTCCCTGGGTTTAATTCATTAAGTTCCTCCCCAGCTATACAGTGGGAGCCTTTTCACCAGCAGAACCACATCAAATCAAGAAAGTACATCACCACATCTTCATGGACTACTAGCATGGACAGAAGCTTGGCTGACTGGCAGGAGGCAAAGAGTGGGAATAAAGGGGGCCTTTTCTGGTTGGCTGCCAGTGACTAGGGGTGCTTCACAGGGGTCAGTGTTTGGACCAATCCTTTTCACATTATATCTCAGTGATATGGATGACAAAAATTATGACTTTGGGGCTAGGTTTGTGGGCAATACGAAGATTGGTGGAGGGCCAGGTAGTGTTGAGGAAGCAGGGAGTCTGCAGAAGGACTGGGACTAATTAGGAGAATCAGCAAAGAATTGGCAGATGGAATACAGTGTAGGGAAGCGTATGGTAATGCACTTCAGTAGAAGGAATAAAAGCGTAGACTATTTTCTAAACAGAGAAAATTCAGAAGTCGGAGTTGCAAAGGGATTTAGGAGTCCTTGTGCAGGACTACCTGAAGGTTAACTTGCAGGTTAAGTCGGTGGTAAGTAAAGCAAAGACAATGCTAGCGTTCATTTTGAGAGGATTAGAATATAAAAGCAAGGATGTAATGCTGAGGCTTTACAGGGCATTGCTCAGAACACACGGAGTATTGTAAGCAGTTTGGGGCCCCTTATCTAATAAATGATGTCTTGACATTGGAGAGTGTCCAGAGGAGATTAACAAGAATGATCCCGGAAATGAAAGGGTTAATGTACAGGGAGTGCCTGATGGTTCTGAATCTGTACTTGTTTGAATCTAGAAGAATGGGGGAGGGGGGGGAGCTCACTGAAACCTGTTGAATATTGAAAGGCCTAGATAGAGTGGACATTGGGAGGATGTTTCCTACAGGGGAAGAGTCTAGGACCAGAGGGGGCAGCCTCAGAAGAGAAGGATATTCCTTTAAAACAGAGGTGAGGAGGGATTTCTTTACCTAGAGGGTGGTGAATCTGTGGAATTCATAGCCACAGACAACTATGGAGACCAGGTCATTGAGTATATTTACTGAAGTGGAGGTTGAAAAGTTCTTGATTAGCAGGGGTGCCAAAGATTACAGGGAGAAGGCAGGAGAATGGTTTGAGAGGGATAATGTCAGCTGTGATTGAATAGCAGAATAGACTTGATGGGCCAAATGGCTTAATTCTGCTCCTATGTCTTATGGACTAATGGGGACATGCAATAAATGTTGACTATGCCTATTAATCATAAATTAAGAAACAGAAACCTTGCTAGGAGAAGAGGATCATGTATATGATCTCCAACCCAATTAGTTCCCTTCTAATTTTCTTCAGGCCTCTCTTATTTCCTTTCCTCCTAGGAGAATTCTTCAAATTATTACCCGTGCAGTGTAATTTCCTTCAATATTCTTCCTCTGTTCCTTTTGCAAGCACTGATGTCCCAGCTGCCAAATGAATCCAAGAGGTCAAAAAGGAGCAAATCCCAGCAACTGTGTCCAAGTTATTCACCACTGATACCTAACATTGTTTATATCTTGTGTGTCCATTTCCAAACACAGGAATACACAAACACACAGCAGTTGGGTCAAGAAACAGATAGATAGATAGATAGATAGATAGATAGATAGATAGACAGACAGACAGATAGAATGATTATAAAAACAAGGATGTAATGCTGAAGATTTATAAAGCAATGGTCAGAACTCACTTAGAGTATTGGGAGAAGTTTTACCCCCCTATCACCCCCCCCCATCTAAGAAAGCATGTGCTGCCATTTCAGAGGGTCCATAAGAGGTTCATAAGAATGCTCACAGGAATGAAAGCGTTAAAGTATGAGGAGCATTTAATGGTTCTAGGCCTCTACTTGCTAGATTGACTGAAACCTATCAAATATTGGAAGATCTAGATAGAGTGGACGTGGTGAGGAGGTTTTCAATAGCGAGGAAGTCTAGGACCCAGGGCACATTCTCAGAAAAGAGGGATGTCCATTTAGAACAGAGGTGAGAAGGAATTTCTTTACCTAGATTGTGGAGAATCTGTGGAATTTAATGCTACAGTCGCGGAGTAGGCCAAGTCATTGGGTATATTAAAGGCGGAGGTTAATGGGTAAGGACGTCAAAGGTTACGGGGAGAAGGCAAGAGAATGGGGTTGAGAAAGAAAATGGCAGAGTGGTATCGACGAGCCGAATGACCTTACTTCTGCTCCTATGTGTTATGGTCTTATGGACACATAGATGAACATCTTAAACTCGTGCGTTTTCTCTCTATGTGTAGGCAGAGTGATGCTAGAAGTTACACCAGAATAATCGTACGTACAAACTTAAACCTGCGTTTCCCGCACGCAGTCTATGAACACTGCTCCCTACTGGGGACTGAGGACATTACACCACAATCCATACTGGAGCATTCCACCGATTAATAATTTCGGCTATTAAAATTTCTTAAATATAACTGTGCAGGATTCTTTTTATTATTGGATTTGGTGTATGTAAAATAGATTGAACCGCAAATAATTCCATATATTTCAGTACATGCAGTTGTTCTGTCAACAGAATAAGCCTGCCACCTCAGCTCAGTGACAAGCAAGAGAAAATCTGCAGGCGCTGGAAATCCGAGGACTCACACAAAATGCTGGAGGAGCTCAGAGGGCCAGGCAGCATCTGTGGAAAAGAGTAAACAGTCGACCTTTCGGACCGAGACCCTTCGGCAGGACGTTTCGGCTCGAAACGTCGACTGCACTCTCTTTCTTGAGTTCCTCCAGCATTTTGTGTGTGTTACTTTAGCTCAATGGCCAGCATTTAGGGACCACAACCAGGTGGCTGAGGTTGGATGCGGCTAGGACAATGGACAAAAGGCTCATTAACGCTCACCAGCAATTTGGGAAAAAACTACATTTTTAAACATCTCCTTCCAAGTGAAGTAATGTTTTGCACATTCCCCAAATTCTCACCCAGAAACTATAGACGGGCTCGGACGAGAATGAAAGATATCCTGTCGCAGGTGGTTCTACAGAACGCTGAGGAGTGGACAGAAAGGGGGTAGGAAGAGATTCATTGTGGTCTGCATAAAAGGACCGGTCTCATGACCTGCCCTTTCCCGGAGGTTCCTACTCTTGTTGCTGTTCGGGGCCGGGATTCACCTGCAGAGTGAAGTGGGGATACATCATACCGTCATGCCAGGCTCAGCAAATGGGAAATCCAATAGCGAGAGTTTCTCCACCACGAGACGTTTTCTTTACGCCCCAGGCACCTCGCACTCAAGCTATGACTCTGTCCGCAGTCCTAAGAGCTTCCGAACAGAGTCATAGCGTAATACAGCACGGAAACTGGCGTTTCGGCCCATCTCGACCATGACAAAATGCCCACCTAAGCCAGTTCCATTTGGTCCATCGACCTCTAAACCTTTCTTATCCGTGCACCTGTCTTTCTTTATTTTATCTACAGATACAGCACGCTATCAGGCCCTCCCAGGCCAATGTGATCAATTACACCATGTGATCAATTAACTACTAACCCATACATCTTTGGGAACATGGGGGGAAACCGGAACACCTGGAGGAAACCCATAGTGAGAACGTGCAGTCCCTACAGGGAACCCGGGTCTATGACGCTCCGGTAATATTACCATAAACCGCAGCTACGCAAGCGTCGTGTTATTTGTGCCTTCACCTGTTGTTTTTCGCTATGTCCATCCCACATCATTTAGTGCGCTAAAGATGCCAACCCGCTTTCAGAAGACAAAATTCCAGGAGCCAATTCCCCTGTCAACTCGGGAGTCCTGGGAGATTGCACATGCTGGGATCACGAGCAAAGAAAAACAACAGGCTAAAAATTCCCCAACATTTTTATGTTGGTGCCTTTGTGAACTTGCAGTGAGATTAAAGAATACGTGCAGGTGCACAGAGAGAGAGCGAGAGAGAAACAGATGATTCCTTCTATCATTTATCCCAATAAACCTTCCTTCAAAATTACTGTCCGCTGGAAGTAAATAAATAATAGCTCCTAATTGACCCAATGATCCACATATTACGATCGTTTATGACGATCAACATGCTACGTCTCCAAGTTCGGGTGAACGAGAACCCGCGACGCTTTCACAACCGTATCTTGCCTAAGTAAATGGGTGACGCTGTTTGGACAGCGGTGATTGGGTCGCCGCCAGGATATTGCAGGAAGGGGGAGGGCGCGATGGGAACCTCGCCTTTAACACGCAACGGTGACGATCTGTTACAGCCGGTGCCGGTTTGAAAACTCCGCTATAAATTCAATGGTACTCTGCCTTCTGTCTTAGACTCGACTCCCTTCTCCGCTGGTTCGCAGTGAAGGAGGGGGAGGTGACAGCCGCTTTGCAAAGAATTTTACGTACAAAATAAACATTTTGACGCATCTCCAGTTGCGAGACAAAAAAAATTTGGGAACTTGGAAAGTTTGCAGAGACTTGTTTTTCATAATTTAGCTTTGAGAATAACTATCTATCGACCGGTGCGTTTTATTTTTTTTAAATCATACCCTGCTTTGCCTGCGGACAATGTTGTTGCTCGCCTTGTGGAGTCTGCTGGTGCTATGCCTTGCGGGAGTGCAGCCTGCTCCCAGTCAGAGGCACGCCGAGCGCAATCTGTTCCCCCTGCGACCGGGATGGAGAAGGAGAAATGGGGTAGTACAAGCGGTGGATCGGATTTACGCGGGGGACGGCAAGCTCGGTTACATGCTGTACGCAGACGGTAAGAGGTTCCTGCTGGACCTGCAGCGAGACGAAGCTGTCACCTCGCCCCGCTTCGGCGCCTCCATCGTGGGGGGCTTGGAGCTTGACGATGGGACGAGCGGCCGCTGCTACTACCGGGGGACGGTGGACAATAACCCGGTGTCGCTTGCCGTCTTCAATGTGTGCGGGGCACTGAACGGTTTCTTCGCGCTGGGCAAATCGCGCTACACCATCAGCCCGTTGACCGACATAGGTTCCCGGGGCCATCGGGCATTCGGTGACGGCTCGGAGCCGGTGCTTCACGTCTTCGCCAGGGATGCTTTCAGGTTCCAGACTTTGGCACAGCCCAGCCGTTGCGAAAGCCGTGACAAGGACGGGCAGCATCCCAACTCCTCCGACAGCCCGGGAGAGCAGAAACAGCCCGGGCGCTCCAAGCGCTCGGTGTCCCGGCCGCGGTACGTGAAGCTGCTGCTGGTGGCCGACGCATCCATGTCCAGCAAGTACGGGCGCAACATCCAGCACTACCTCCTGTCGCTGGCTTCCATCGCTTCCAAGCTCTTCGGCCACGCCAGCATCGAGAACTCCGTGCGCCTATCCGTGGTCAACATCACTGTGGTCAGCCAGGCGGCCGAAGGGCCGCAGATCGACAAGAACGCCGCGGCCACCCTGAAGAGTTTCTGTAAGTGGCAGCATGCCAGGTACGGCGGGACGGATGGGCAGACAGAGCGACACGATGCTGCCCTCCTCTTCACCCGAGAGGTAAGCCACTTAACCCCTGGTCCGTGTCCTTAAACCCCTGCCCAGTGCCAGTAACGTGCAGCTTCTGCTGTCTGCTTTGAGAACGCTCCCTGTGTAACAGCGGATTGGAGCATTGGCGGGAAAAGGACACTTAGTCCCAAGGAGTCTGACCCTTTGCCCCCACTGACTAAAGATTTGTGTGTGTGTGTGTGTGTGTGTGTGCGCGCGCGGGGGGGGGGTTAACTTTTGTAAAATAGTTATTAATCTCCTGGTGAATTAATTAATTGCTTTTCCTCCAACCAATTTACAAAATCGCTTCAAAAATAACCTTTATGATACCCCAGGGGCATTTCAGGATCTCTGAGTTAGGCACACAGATGATAGGAAAATGGAGGACTATGTGGGAGAGAAGGGTGAGATTAATTTTAGAATAGGTTAAAAGGTCGTCACAATATCGTGGGCCGAAGGGTCTGTACTGTGCTGTGATGTTCTGTGTTTAATGTAGTGAACTATCTCAAGGTATTGTAACCCATCTCCTCTCGCCTTTTTCCCTCATGCCACCAGTCCTATCACCCCATCTCTTTCCCCTCCCGGTCCTTTCAATCTGCCCACCGCCCACACATTAGTTCCTCCGATTCCCCTCCACACCCTTTATTCCGTGGTCCATTGTCCTCTCCTATTATGCTCCATCTTCTTAAGCAGTTTATCATTTCCACCTATCGCCTCTTGCATCATTACCGGTCTCCCCTCTCCCTCATCTGCCTACCAGCCCCCTCACCTGGATCACCCGCCCTTTCCCCTCACGTGTTAATATCGGCTCTCTCTTCCCCCTTTCTTTCGAGTCCCGATGAAGAGACACGACCCGAAATGTTGACTGTCTGCGGTCTGGTACTGTGCTGTGATGTTCTAGTACGGGGTTTTGAAAATAAATTGTATTGCTGGCTGTCATCTGTCAAGCTGCTTGATGGACATGCCCTTGGGGGTCCCGAGTTCAATGTTTAGTTGACTGATGTCCCGCTGCCCATCCCTCCGTTTCGGGGTAGCAAGCACTTGGAAAGCGCCTGCGGACGAAGTCAGCCTGAACCAGCAAATGCGAGGCAGTGAGATGTTTGTAAACACTGCTCTATCGCTTGCAAGCATGGAGCACGTGTTTGCGAAATTAAAGGGGCGCCGAGCTCATTGAAGCGTCCTCTGCCGAATGTTATTCCGCAATCGTTCACAAACATGTTGTGCCAGTCAAGTGCATTGTGTCATGACGGATAACTTATGGCCGTATTCCCTCTGCGAGCTAGTGACGCTGTTTTGCCAGCCGTTTTAAATTTCTCATTAAAGCGCTTGGAGGAACCCTTGCTAACAGAAACCTCCACCTCACACTCGCTGTTTCCGCAGGTTTGTGTTGTTTATTCTATCTGTTTACAGCAAGGGTTTCCCAACCTTTTTTTTGTGCCTTGGACCAATACGATTAATCAAGAGGTCCGTGGCCACCAAGTTGGGAACCCCAGATTTAGAGGTAGGGCACTGAACTGGCCCTTCTGGCCCTTGGAGCGACCCAGCCCACTAACTAACCTATTTAACCTTAGCCTAATTGCAATGGGACAGTGGGAGGAAACAGGGTACCCGGAGGAAAACCCGCACTCTCAAGAAAAATGTACCAACTGTGAAGTCCATCACCCCTAGAAGTGGACTGCAGGACAGTAACAGTGAGAGGAGAAGGCTGGGATGGATAATCCCCACCCTGATTATTTGGGTGCCTGTTCTCTTTTGTCTCCACTCCTTGCGCCACAACCCCAGGGCTACCTGCTCATCTATTCCATCCTCCTTTTCTACTAACCCACACGTCAACCCCCATCCCTTCCCTCAATGTTTTATTAAAAAGATTTGCATTGGAATATTTTGTACAGTTCTGGTTGCCACACTATAGGAAAGGAAGTTATTGCACTGGCAAGACTGCAGAGGAGATTCACTTGGATGTTAGACTCTAAGACATAAGAACAGAATTAAGTCATTCAGCCCATCGAGTCTGCTCTGCCATTCCATCATGGCTGATTTATTATCCCTCTCAACCCCAGTATCCTGACTTCTCCCCGTAACCTTTAATGCCCTTGCTAATCAAGAACCTATCAACCACTGCTTTACATATACCCAGTGACGTGGCCTCCACAGATTCCACAGATTCACCACCTGGCTGAAAAAGTTTCTTCTTGTCTTTGTTCTAGGGGACATCTTTCCATTCTGAGGCTGAGCCTCCACTCCCAGATGTTGCCACTATTGGAAACATTTTGTATGTAACATGGAGGATTTTGGTGATGTGGAGAGAATAGATAGGTTGGGCTTGTTTTCCTTAGAGCAAAGTAAGCCAAGGGGTGACCCGATGGGGGCATAGATAGGGTAGACAGTCAAAATAATTTTTCCATGCTGGGGCATCTAAAACAAGGGGACATAGATTTAAGATTGGAGGCTGATAGGGGTGGCATAGTAGCATAGCAGTTAGTGTAATGCTATTATAGTGCCAGCAACCTGGGTTCAATTCCTGCCATTGTTTGTAACAAGTTTGTTCCTCCCACATTCCAGGTTTGTTGGTTAATTGGTCACATGGGTGTAATTGTGCAATGTGGGCTTGTTGGGGCAGAAGTGCCTGTTGCCGTACTGTATCTCAAAATTTAAAAAAAATAAAAAAACTTAAAGATCCTGGCAATTAGATTATTGCATAATGGTCGATATCCAGTACATGCTACCAGAGGAGGTGCTGGAAACTGTTTAAGGAGAGTTTGGACAGATATTTAACTAGACAACGTATAGGTGAATGGATTAGTGTAAATGACCACACTCCTGAACCCGTTCAAGTAATACTACTGTTTCTTTATATCTACTATGAATGACTGCAAGAAAATAACTCTCAGGTAGTACAGTGGATTCCAGTTAATTGGGACACATAGGACCAATCAGTTTGACCAAATTAAGCAGCTGTCCCAATTTGGTGAAGTTTCACAGAAATAGTTTAAATGGTATATAAAAAAGACAAACTACCATTTAATTGATTAACAACTGTATATTTAAAAGAAATGCAGAACAAATTGGAAGACTATCAATACTACTACAGTATTATAAAACTGTGTATTAGTTCCCTATAGTTATCAAAGGATGAATTATGATGTTGTGTTCTTTTGACTGTAAATGAACAAAATCAGCACCGATACCTTGGTGTAGAAAATGTACTGCCTTTGTGCAGTTTCTGACAATTGCATCCTCCAAATCTTCATTTTCATTGTAACATTGAAGATGATTTTCAATACCTTCAAATTCTTCATTGTTCCTACCTTGATGAAGTAGTGAAATTAGTGAAATCGTTTCAGTTTTACTCTCACTGTTTCTGGCATCTCCAAGCCAGAAACCGCAGTGTGTAAACCTGTTCTGAATTGTCTTGTTGCTCACTAGCTAACAATGACAAAATTTGCTGTTTTTTTTTAACACAGTACACACATTTGATGCTATTTTTAAACTGTTCTTTCAAAGTATGCTGTGGTGTTTAACGGACACACAAGTGCACACGTATGACACTAATTCAGCAACAGTCTCCTGTCCAAATTAAGCTGCGCAGTGTCCCAAAAAATCAAAAGGAATCCTGGCTATTTCTCAATTAGGTTTTGTTCTTTAAGAGTTGTCCTAAATAAGTGGCTGCTCCTATCAACCAATGGCCCAATTAACCAAATACATTGTATATGGTGACATTTAGATACTTTGATAATAAATTTACTTAGAACTTTGGATGTTGAACCAGCATAGATAACTTCACTCACTTCAACTCTGAACTCAGTCCACAATCTGCAGATTCCCCTTTAAGTACCCTATGACTCAAGTTCTCAGTATTATTTGTTTAGTCTTTATCTGCAAAATTTATCATCTTTTGCTTATTAGTTGTTCAGCAGTCTTTGTTTATGTATAGTTTTTCATTCAATTGTATGTCTTTATTTTCCTGTAAATGACTGCAAGAAAATGAATCTCTAGGTAGTATGTGGTGACCTATGTCCTTTGCTAATAAATTTACTTTGAAAAGGTCAGCATGGAAGTGAAGGGCTGAAGGGCCTGATTCTGTGCTCTGTGATTGATATTAAGCAATGACATTTTTAAGTGAATTGTAATGTTATCATTTTTGCAAGTTCTTTTGTCCTCTAGATGCTTCTTAAAGTGTCAAGGGTAGTGCTTATATAGTTTTGGCATCCTTCCATGACTATTTATCCACTCCTCCCACTAAAGTGATTGCATTAGTAAAGCAATGGAAATTCAACTGTTCCAAACTTGTTCTTAGTAAAACCAGATTTCAGAATAAGGTGAATCACCACAGTCATCTTAAACACAAGAGATTCTGCAGACGTTGGAATACATATACACATGAAATGCTGGAGGAACTCAGCAGATCAGGCAGCATCTATGGGCTGGCTCCCTTCATCTGGAAACCACAGTTGGAAAACACTTTTGGAATCTGGGTGTCACTGACAATGCCAGCATTTATTACCCATTCCTCCCTGCCCTTGAGAAGATGATGAGATGCCTTGAACCACAGCAGTCTGGGATATAGACTGTGTATTCACCCTCCTAATTCAAAGATTCAGATTTAATATTGGAAAGGTTTTTTCTAACTCTGGATTGCAAACTAAGGAAGTAATATTTCACATCGCTGCCATACCCATACTCACCCCTTGCCCAAGCTAACAAGGATTTGGTTATTAGTTTTCCCATTGAAAATCAAATGCAGAACCGGTACATGGACCATGCGGTGGAGGGAAAACCATGGTATTGATGGTTACGGTGTCCTGACATTGACTTGGACACTAATGTGCAGTGACTGTATTGAATGTGTAACCAGAGGCATTCACATTCCTCAATGACCATCTGCCTGACCTCTCGTTAATATTAGTTGAAGGAGCAGTGAGTCGTGGAGGAGAGAGGTGGAGCTCCTTGGGACCAGTGCTGGAACTGCTGCTTTTAATATTAATTCATGTTTAGGGCGCAATTCCCAGGTCAAATTACAAGTTGAATTTATTGTAACATGCACCATTGCTTGTATGCACAAGCGCAATGAAAAAATACTTACAGTAGCATCACGGGCACAGAGCATCAAATGCACAACATTCACAAGAGAAACAAATCATACAAATATTGCACAAGGAAGAACAGAATTAGAACAAGAGACCATTGTAGAGAAAGTGGTCACAGCGTTGCTATACTGAGTTAATCATTGGGGTTGTGCAGATTGGTTTAATATCCAAATCGTTGAAGGGGAGTAGCTGTTCTTGAACCTGGTGGTATGGGACTTCAGGCTTCTGCTCAATGGTAGCGGTGGTCTCGGTGCTGCAGAAGGGTTGGGAGGGAGAGTGAGCCATGGGATGGTGGCAGAACAGTAAACCAGAGCCCTGCACGAACAATCCCGAGACCTAAGAGCAACACAGTATGTGGTGGGTAGAATCACAGCTCCAAAGGTCCAAGTTTAATCCCAACCTCTTGGTACTGTCCATGTGGAGCTGCACATTCTCCCTGCAACCACGTGGGTTTTGCCTGAATGTTCCTGTTTCTCTGGCCAGCCTCCACCCCCCTACCCCATCCCCCTCCACATCCCAAAGACGCATGAGTTAGCGAGTTAATCATAAAACAATGGGCAAATGGAGAGTTGATGGGCAGGTGGGAGAGAATGGGAAGTGACTACACTCAAAGGGATTGTTCCCCAGGGAGCCGGGATGGTTCCTGGGTACCGAATAATCTCTTTCTGTATTGTTCTACAGGTAAAATAAATGTTCCATCAGCCACTGAACATCTGGGATTAAAAGAAGTGCAGTCCAGTCATTAGCAATAATAAACACAAAACACGGGATTGTCATGCAACGCACTCAAAATACTGCAGGAACTCAGCAGGTTGGGTAGCATCTATGGAGCCATGGCCCAAAATGGCAACTGTTTATTCCCCTCCATAGATGCTGAGTTCCTCCACCATTTTGTGTGTTGCTCAAGCTTTCTAGCATCTGCAGAATCTCTTGTTTAGGATTGTCATAGAGAGTGCTTTTGGTGACTGATGTCATTTGGGGATGAGAACTGTTGTCTTCATCCATAAGATAGAGAAGCAGAATTAGGCCATTTGGCCCATTGAGTCTGCTCCCCAGTTCCATCATGGCTGATATATTAAGCATCTCAAACTCATCCAGTACATGATTCCAGACCCATCCATGGAGTGGACTCGTATTAGCCGTGTGAGATAGCCAGCCAGCCACTCAGCTCCAGAGCAGCAAATGTGTGGGATTAACAGTAACATCCAGATTCAAAAACAGGATTTGAAAAAAGAGTAGATGAGCTGGTGTAAACTGGTGAACAAGTGGCAGTTCCAGGCTCAGGACTGGGGGTGTTACATGTTGGCAGCGAGAACAAGCAGATGTAACGCAAGTGTAAGGGTGTACAAGACTCAGTGGTCTAGGGATAAGTGGAGTATTGTGATCAGTTTAGGCTGCCCCGCTATACGACAGATGTTATTAAACTGGAAAGAGTACAGAAAAGATTTATAAGATGCTGTCAGGACTCAAGGGCCTAACATCAGGGAGATGTTAAACAGGCTTGGACTTTATTCCTTGGAATGTAGGAGACAGGGTGGTAACCTTATAGAGGTGCATAAGTTCATGAGGGGCATCGAGAAGATGATATGACAACATATATGTACTTTGGTAATAAATCTACACACTTTTTAATCACAGGTTTGGTAAATCAAGAACTACAGGTTTAAGGTGAGAGGAGTGAGATTTGTAGGAACCTGGGGTGGGTAACTTTTTTTACACAGGGTGGTTTGTATGTTCTGCCAATGGAAATGACCGAGGTAAAATTCAAGGTTCAAGTTTATTTATCACCTGTACATTGAAACATACAGTGAAATGTGTAGATTGCATTAACAACCAACCATGGTGTGTTGGTGTCAGCCCGCAAAAATATTGGGCTAGTACATGGATAGGAAAGGTTTGGAAGTTTATGAGCCAAATGCAGCCAGAGAGCCATCTTAGATGTGCATCTTGGTTGGCATGGACTAGTGGGCCAAAAGGCCTTTTTCCCTGCTGTATAACTGTAAGGAGTCAGCTATTCTCTTAATATCACAAGGGTAGAATGATATTGTTCAAAAATAGCAGTTAAGCCAGTTTCAGCAGCTGCTTCTCCATGTCCGGATACCTCTGAGACTGCTTTTGGAAAGTCATTGGCTTGTGCTTTAGAATATAGCAAGGATGTAAAGCTAAGGCATTTGTCAAACCAAATCTGGAGTATTGTAAGTGGTTTTGGACCCCCTATCTAAGAGAGGATGTGCTGGCATTGGAGAGGGTCCAGAGGTGGTTCTTGAGAATGATTCCAGGAATGTGAGGGTTAACATGGGAGTGTTGGATGGCTGTGGGCCTGTACTCGGTGGAGTTTAAAAGAATGAGGGGGTGATCTCATTGAAGGCTATTGAATATTGAAAGGCCAAGATAGAGTGAATGTGGAGAGGGTGTTTCCTCTATTTGGGGAGTCTAGGACAAGACAGCACAGCCTCAGAATACAAGGACATCACTTCAGAATGGAGATGAGGGATTTCTTTAGCCAGTGGGTGGTGAATCTGTGGAATTCATTGCCACAGACCGCTGTGGAGGTCAAGTCATTGGGTATATTTAAAGCAGAGGTTGATTGGTTCTTAATTAGTCAGGTCATCAAAAGTTAGAAGGAGAAGGCAGGAAAATGAGTCAACTCTCCTCATCTGGATCAGAATCTGAATCGGGTTTAATATCACCAGTATGTGTCATGAAATTTGTTAACTTAACAGCAGCAGTTCAATGCAATACATAGTATAGAAAAAGAAAACAATAATAGAATAATAAATAAATAAATAAATAAATAAATAAGCAAAACAATTGTAGTATATGTGTACCGAACAGATCAAAAATCGTGCAAAAAACAGAAATAATATATATTTTAAAAGTGAAGTAGTGTTTACGGGTTCAATGTCCATTTAGGAATCGGAATCCACCTATCACCTGCAGCTCTTGCTTGCCTCTTCCTCTCATACTGGCTATCTACCCTCTAACCTTCTCTTGGGAAATAAAATCATACACTGTTCACTTCCTTTCACAGATGCCGCCTGGCCCACTGAGTTCCTTCAGCAGTTTATTTTTTTTCTCTCTATAGATTCCAGCATCTGCAGTCTCTCATGTATTCGCTTTATTCTCTCTCAGTTCCACCCGGTAGTTGTGTCTTCAATGTATGCACTCAAGCCACTTAAACTCAACTCTTAATCTCTTTTCCCAAAGAATACCCAAAGGGGACAGTGCTGTGAATCTTAAAATATTTATTTTTTTAGAGAAACAGCACAGTAACAGGCCCTTCCAGACCACGAATCAGTGCCACCCAGCTCCATCTGTACAACCAGTTAACCTATTAACCGATACATCTTTTGAATGTAGGAGGAAACCATAGACCCAGAGGAACACCAAGCAGTCACGGGGAGAACATACAAACTCCTTACAGACAGTGGCAGGAATTGAATCTGTGTTCCTGGTGCTGTCTTAGAATTACACTAACCGCTACACTACCATGTTGCCACAATAGTAATTGAAACTCCAACAGTACATAACAATTGTATTTTCAACATAGTTAGATATATACTTTCAACATACACTCAGTGGGTACTTTATTAGGTACAGGAGTGGAGTGTGGTAGAATCTTCTGCTGCTGCAGCCCATTACCACTTCAAGCTTCCTCTTCTGCATACCACTGTTGTAACGCAAGGTTATTTGTGTATCTTCTAAGTTCTTTTACGCTCTCATAAGACATAGGAGCGGAATTAGGCCATTTGGCTCATTGAGCTTGCTCTGCGCTGTTTGATCATGGCAAATCCATTTCCTGTTTAACCCCATTCTCCTTCCTTCTCCCCATAACCTTTCACGTCCTGACTAATCAAGAACTATCAACCTTCACCTTAAATGTACCCAGGGACTGGTCTCACAGCTGCCTGTGGCAACGAATTCCACAGATTCACCACTGTCTGGTGAAAGAGGTTCCTCCACATCTCTAAATTAATGTCTGCATGTCAAACCGAGTATCAACAGAATTACCCATTGACCACCCAGTGGAGGAATAGGGGGATCTTGAGGTCCACGACCATAGATCCCTCAGAGCTCCTGCGCAAGGTGATAGGGTGGTTAATAAGGCATATGGCAAGTTAGCCTTCATTACTCAGGGATTGAGTTCAATAGCTGCCAGGTAATATTGTAGCTCCATAAAACTCCGAGTATTGTGTTGAGTTTTGGTTGACTCATTTTAGGAAAGATGTGGAAGCTTTACAGAGGGTGCAGAGATTTACCAGGATGCTACTTGGATTAGAGAGCACGTCTTGTGAGGAAAGTTTGAGTGAGCTAGAGCTTTTCTCTACGGAGCTAACAATGAAAGGTGACTGGATAGAGGTGTACAAGATGATAAGAGGTGTAGATAGAGTGGACAGCCAGCATCTTTTACACAGGGTGAAAATGGCTGTTATGAGAGGAAGTCATTTTAAGGTGATTAGAGGAAGATATAGGGGGATTCAGACGTAGATATTTTCGTAAAAAGAGGATGGTGGGTGTATGGGACACACTCCCGGGAGGGCAGGGGAGGGGGCGGTAGATTAGGGACATTTAAGAGACACTTAGATAGGTAGAATTTCCTGAAATTCAAGAGTGCTAGTGACAAAGGTGAGTGCAGTTGCTATTACTAAGGACAAGATGCTTGGGAAACTGAAAGGTCTGAAGGTAGATAAGTCACCTGGACCAGATGAACTACACCCCAGGGTTCTGAAAGAGGTAGCTGAAGAGATTCTGGAGGTATTAGTAGTGGCCTTTCAATAATCACTTGGTTCTGGAGGTCTGGAAAATTGCAAATGACACTCCACTTTTCAAAAAGGGAGGGAGGCAGAAGGGAAGTTATAGGCCAGAGTCTGATTTCATTGGTTGGGAAGATGTTGGATTCCAATTATTAAGGTTTCAGAGTACTTGGAGGCACATAATAAAGTAGGCCAAAATCAGCATGGTTTCCTTGAGGGGAAATCTTGCCTTACAAATCTTTTGGAATTCTTTGAGGAAATAACAGGTAGGACAGACAAGGGAGAGTCAGTGGACATTATTTACTTGGATTTTCAAAAGCCCTTTCACAAGGTGCCGCACATGAGTCTGCTTAACAAGATAAGAGCCCATGATATTATAGGAGAGATACTAGCGTGGATACGAGATTGGCTGACTGGCAGGAGGCAAAGTGAGGGAACAAAGGGGACCTATTCTGTTCACTGCCATGACAAGTGGTGCTCCACAGGTACTGGGACTGTTTCATATATTATATGTCAATGATTTGGATGATGGAATTAATGGCTTTATGACCCAGCTTGCAGACAATACAAAGAATAGGATGGGGGTGGACAGGCAGTGTTAGGGAAGCAGAGAGTCTGCAGAAGGACTTGAACAGACTGGGAGAATGAGCAAAGCGGTAGATGGAATAGAGTGGAAGGAAGTCCGTGGTCATGCACTTTGGTAGAAGGAATAAAGGCATTAACTATTTTCTAAACAGGAAGAAAATTCAAAAGTCAGATGTGCAGAGGAACCTGGGAGTCCTTGTGCAGGGTTCCATAAAGGTTAACTTGCAGGTTAGGTCAATGCTGTCATTCATTTCAAGAAGACCAGAATATAAGAGCAAGGATGGGATGCTGAAGCTTTATAAAACATTGGTCAGACTGCATTTGATGTATTATGGTTCCTTATCTAAGAAAAGGTGTCCTGGTATTGGAAAGGGTCCAGAGGAGGTTCACAAGAATCATTCTGGGAATGAAAAGGTTAACGTATGATGAGTGTTTTGTGTCTGTGGGTCTGTACTTGCTGGAGCTTAGAAGCATGAGAGGAGATCTCATTGAAACCTATCGAATATTGAAAGGCCTAGACAGAGTAGATGTGGAGAGGATGTTTCCTATAGTGGTGAGTTTAGGACTGGGGCACAGCCTCAGAATACAAGGACATCCATTTAGAATAGAGATGAGGAGGAATTTCATTAGCCAGAGGGTGATGAGTCTGTGGAATTCATTGCCGCAGACTGCTGTGGAGGCCACGTCATTGAGTATATTTGAAGCAGGGGTTGATAGGTTTTGATTTGTAAGGGCATTAAAGATTACGGGGAGAAGGCAGGAGAATGGCATTAATAGGGATAATAAATCAGCCATGATAGAATGGTGAAGCAGACTCAATGGGCTGAATGGCCCAAATTCTGCTCCTATGTTTTATGATCTTATGGATGGATGAAAAAAGTGGAGGGTTATGTGGGGCGGAAGTGTTAAATTGATCTTAGAGTAGGTTAGAAGGTTGGCACAACATTGTGGGCTGATGGACCTGTACTGTGTTGTACTGTTCTATAACACAGTAAGGGCAGTGTCAGGATCAAAATACCAATGCCATAGCCACAGTTCAAACACTTTAACCCTCTTGGCAACAGTAAGCCTATCAGCCCTACTGGGGCATTAGGCCTCTGGCAGTAGCTCGTTTTTGACCTCTGTCTGGAGACAGTCTTTCACATTGTCCCCAAGTGCTGTCCGTATTCAAAGATCCTTCCTTTCCCAGGGATCAAGTCGTTGGAGCTTCTGTTGGTATGGTTTTTTTTTACGGGATGGATTTGCGAGCCCAGTGTCTAATACTCTTTCTTTCACAGCCAGGTTTGGGCCACACATGGTGAAGTTGCCTACTCTTTAGCCCCAGTGCCAATGCAATAATCACATACTATAATCTGTCAGCAACACAGTATCACCCCAGCGCGGATAAAAGTCAGTCCATGTCAAAGGCCAATACGGTACTCCGAATGACAATGCATAATCCCTCGAGAAAAGAACTTAACTCCCATGGTGAGACAGTGACCACATTGGTCATGCTGTCAGCAAAATTCTATTGCTTTTAGATGGTAGTATTTTTTAAAAATGGGTTTAGAATTCCCTCCATCCTCTTGGCATGAACATCAATTTCTCTAACTTCTGGTAATTTCTCCCCCTCCCCCTTCCCTCTTTTTCCATTCCCCACTCTGGCTCCCCTCTTTCCTCTTCTCCTCCTCACCTGCCTATCACCTCCCCCAGTGACCCTCCTCCTTCCCTTTTGCCGATGGTCCACTCTCTCCTCCTATTGGATTTCTTCTTCTTCAGCCCTTTACCTCTTCCACCTATCACCACCCAGCTTCTCGCTTCTTCGTCCTTCTTCCCCCACCTAACATCTGCCAGTATGTAGTCCGTCCCCTCCCCCCCCCCCCACCACCTTATTCTGGCATCTTCCCCCTTCCTTTCAATCCTAATGAGGGTCTCAGTATGAAACATCGACTGTTTATTCATTTCTCCAGATGCAGCCGCATCTGCTGAGCTACTCCATCATTTTGTGCATGTTACTCTGGATCTCCAGCATCTACAGAATCTCTTGTGTTTAGGATTCCCTTGTGGACCACTCCTCTCTCTCTCTTTCTCTGTCTCTCTCTCTATATAAACTCTACTGGGAATCTCGTGCGACATTTCAATCAGAATTCAGAGTGCCTTTCATTGAAGAAACCAGTCATTTGGTATATTGCAGGGGGAAAATGTCCATTAATTACTTAACTATCTGCTCAACATGTGGTATGTTATTTCTGGAAGTAATTCTGAATTCCTATCCCATTTTAGAGTGGGTGCATGGGTTCAAAGATCGAAGCAGATGTGTAGGAGCAGGTAAAACCTATTTGGTTGGTTTGGTGAGGGGGTTTCAGTTAGAGAGTAGTCAACACCTTGTGTTTATTAATAACTATACTATGAATAGATGAACTTACTCAGAAAAGGCTGACTGCTGACAGGGTAACCATCAAATCCCACACTGGAACGTAATTGTGACCAATAACATACAAGGGGTTTTGGGTCCTAATATTGTGTAAATAGCGAACACTGGGACTGTTTGTTTCTGTATATTTGTCCATGTATATTTGTGCATGTGAGTGCACATGTTCCTACACACATCCACAGACATTTATTTATTTTCCCGACAAAATTGCATCAGCAAAAACGACAAGCATCCTCGCCATGTTACCCTGCACCTTTAATTGGACGCATCAGTCAGTCCAAACAGTGCACTGACCAGCAGACACCTGACGTGAGCAGCTTCTGATCTAAAACACTACTCCTTGGCTCCTCTCTCCACTGAGTTATTTGGTATAATCACTATTTTTTTTCCTGCTGAAATGTTATTTTTCTCTCTTCCTCTCAATTTACAGTGACCTTTGAATAAATGTACTTGAACTTTGACCTACTAATGGGCAGTTTGCACAGTCTGCCCTCTTCCTTGGTCACTAACCAGTTTTTGCCACCATCCACAGAGTGAGAGGAACCCCAGTTTATGAATTTCACTGGATAACTATCCCCTCTGAGAAGGAAGCAAGCATTTTAATAGCAACAAGAGCCCTAACTGCTCTGAGGCATTCTTTGAATCATCAGGTTTGCACTGGTGGTGATCCCTTGAAACGCCCTGTGGCTTATTCCTGCTCCTATTTTTTATGCTCTTGGGAGTGTTTTACGATTTTCAAAGCAGAGCTGGTAAAAGTGTAGGACACAGTATGGGAACTGCAAGGCATCTGACCAAAGAACCTTCAGTGCATTGAGGGCTGCAGAATGTCCCTTCAGAGCAGCAATGAGGAGGGATTTCTTTCACCAGAGGGTGGTAGATCTGTGGAGTTAGTTGCCACAGACAGCTGTGGAGGCCAAGTCCTTGGTTATATTTAAAGCGGACGTTGGTAAATTCTTGATTAGCAAGAGTGTCAAAGGTTATGGGGAGAAGGCGGGAGAATGGTGTTGAGAGGGAAATCAAGTCAGCCATGGCCAAATGGTGGAGCAGAATCAATGGGCTGAATGGCCTAACTATGTTCCTATGCCTTATGGGCCCAGCTTTCACTTCACTTATTTTTAGTCAAGTTAGTAGGCATAATAACTCCGCAGTGGTATAAATACCAGTACTATGGAATCATACAGTGCAGAAATAGACCCTCCAACCCATGAAGCTATTCTCCTCTCAGATTCAGATTCATTATTACTGCCTTGGATGGCATGAACTTTGTTGTTTTATGCCAGCAGAACAGTTCCAAGTGTTTCTCTAGATATGTCTTGGGTTGTGGATATACCAGTCTCCACCAGCTCCTCAAGGAGTTTTATCCTAATGCTTCTTAGCAAATGTTTTTAAAATTATAAGAGGTGTCGATGGAGTAAGGAATCAGAATCTCTTGCCCTGGGTACAAATGGCAAATACCAGAGGACATGCTTTAAGGTGCATTTCCCTGCATGCTTCAATATACATGTGATAAGTTAATCTGAATCTGACTCTGAAACAGAGAGACAATGACTAAAGATGATGTGAGAGAATTATTTTACAGAGAGAATGGTTAGGGACTGGAATGGGTTAACAGGAGAAGCAATGGAAGCAGACAGTGTGAGAGGATTGTGCTTAGGCTCATGAATGTGAAGGGAATGGAGGGATACAGATGATATGCCGACACAGGATATTTGGTGTAAACTGGCGTCAAAATCAGCAAAACATTGTGGCTGAATGCCTTGCTTTTCTTGGGTGGGTCTTTCACAAAGACCAAGGAGAAAAGAGAGGACCTCATCCAAAAGGCAGCTTAAGTGACTAAATTTGGACTGGAATCAATAACTGTATGACTCAAAATCATCGATCCACTGAACCACTCAGCAGGACAAACATGGCAGAGGAGAAAGCACAGCCGAATAAAATGAATCTGTTGTGAGATGTTAATTTGAACCTATCAGTTAGAAAACAAGCATATACCCTCAGTGGCCACTTTATTAGATGCACCGGTACACCTTGTTAATGCAAATATCTAATCAGCCAATCATGTGGCAGCAACCCAAAACATAAAAACATGCAGACATGGTCAAGAGGTTCAGTTGTTATTCAGACTAAACATTAGAGTGGGGAAGAAATGTGATCTCAGTGACTTTGACCATAACATGTTTATTGGTGCTTTGCAGGCGGTTTTGAGTATCTCAGAAACTGCTGATCTCTTGAGATTTTCACACACAATGTTCTTCAGAGTTTGCAGAGAATGGTTTAAAAATCCAAAACAAAAATCAAGTGAGTAGCAGCTCTGTGGGTGAAAATACCTTGTTAATGAGAGAGGTTGGAGGAGAATGTTCTAGACTGGTTCAAGCTGAAGGGAGGGTGACAGTAAGTCAAATAACCACACGTTACAACAGGGGTGTGCAGAAGAGCATCTCTGAATGCACAACATGTTGAACCTTGAAGCGGATGGGCTACAGCAGCAGAAAACCATGATATAAACATGCACTCAGTCACTTTTTTAGGTACAGGAAGTAACTAATAAAGTGGCCACTGAATGTATTTTTGATTATTGTACCACAATGGTGTTAAGAGTCTTTAAATATAGCAATTCAGATGCCTTTGGAAAATTGGAATGTATATAACTCAGAAATATAAACAATTTTAAAGATAAAGACATAAGAAGTCAATTATCTATAACAGAGTTCTTCTGAGAATAAATCTGAATTGTCAATAGTCTGTAATTATACAAATGTATTTATTTCAAACACTGGCTTCAGCAATCCAGCTTAAATGGGCAGATGTTACAATGTTGCTGTGGACTCTCCTCAAACAATGGGAGTTGAGGTTGGATAATATGAAATTATCTAATCTCTGTAAAATAGTACAATCCATGAGAAACAGAAAATGAATTATTTGTCTGCCTTCAATGTAAATATTTATGTAAATATTACAATTAATTGAAGCATAAGACATAGAAGCAAAATTGGGCCATTTGACCCATCAAGTCCGCTCCACCATTCAATCGTAACTGATTTATTATCTGTCTTAACCCCACTGTCCTGCATTCTCCCTGTAACCTTTAATGTCCTTATTAACTTAAGTACCTACCAGTTTAAATATACTCAATGACTTGGCCTCCACAGCCGTCTGTGGTAAAGAATTCCACAGATTCACCATCATCTGGCCAAAGAAATTCTTCCTCATTCTTCAAGAAGAAACAGCCAATGAGCATTCTAAAGAGAAAAGACTCAGCAGGTCAGGCAGCATCAATGGGAACGAGTCGACTTTGAAAGGTCTCGGCCTGAAACGTCAACTCTTTATTCCTTTCCGTTGATGCTGCCTGGCCTCCTGAAGGGGGAAGAGAAAATACCTGGTGCAGCTTGCGTCTTTGACTATCCGGCTGCTTTACCGAGGCAATGAAAAGTGTCGACAGAGTCCACAGAGGAGAAGCTGACCATTTTAGCCCACTTTTGATAGACCTATGTATGGCTCTGAACAACCTCTTGCTCAAACTCTAACTTAAGTCTAATATATTTTACTTCTCTCTCGCTCACAGAATCTGTGCGGACACCAGTCGTGTGACACCTTGGGAATGGCAGATGTGGGGACCATCTGCTCCCCTCACCGTAGCTGTGCAATCATTGAGGACGATGGACTCCACGCTGCATTTACAGTCGCTCATGAAGTTGGTAAGTTATAGAAAGCTGAATCGTGCATTGCCCACTCAAGAGACTCCACAACAATTTACAGGGTAAATGAGTCTGTCTCAGACAACATCTCAAGCATTACCTGCATCTGCTTAGAGCTCAAAACTTGAGTAAACATGGGCTAACACAATGAAATGAGAGATTAGCATGCGAGTGCTAGAGCGATAGCTGGACTGCATTTCCCCAGTTCTAGCTACTTCAGAGTAAATTATGCTGAGCTTTGGCAGTAGTACAAGGGACCAGTATCATTGATTATGTCTGTTGGGGAGGAAGTACAAGAGCCAGAAGACTCACACTCAGTGATTTAAGAACCACTTCTTCCCACTCCATCATCAGATTTCTGAACAGTCCATGAAATGAAGTTTAAAGTGAGAACCGACTAGAGTCATAGAGCACTACACCACAGAAACAAGCCCTCGGACCCTGTTATCCATACCAAACTATTATGCTACCTAGTCCAATTGACCTGCAGCCTTAGCATGGGCTGAAATGCCTATTTCTGTGCTGTAGTACTTTATAATTCTATGACTTTTGACAGCTCCACACCTGATCATTTTGTGTTTGATCACAGGGCATCTGCTGGGACTATCGCACGATGACTCCAAATTCTGTGAGGAATCTTACGGCTTGACAGAGGATAAGCGACTAATGTCTTCCATCCTGACCAGTATTGACGCCTCCAAACCCTGGTCCAAGTGCACTTCAGCCACAATAACTGAGTTCTTTGATGACGGCCATGGTATGTATATTGACAGGCAGGTTACTTATAACCCTACGGTAGGCCATTCATTTCGAGGTTCGACATGTTGTGCTTTTGGAGATGCTCTTCTGCACACCACTGTTGGAGCACGTGGTTTTGTGAGTTACTGTCACTTTCCTGCCAGCTTAAATCAGTCTGGCCATTCTCCTCGGATCTCTCTCATTAACAAGGCATTTTCACCCACAGAACTGCATCCAAAAATCTGAATTTGTTTTTATTTTTTGCACCATCCTCTAAAGTCTAGACATAGTTGTGAGTGAAAATCCCAGGAGATCAGCAGTTTCTGAGATTCTCAAACCACCCCAGCTGTCAAAGTCACTTTGATCACATTTCTTCTCCATTCCAATCTCCGGTCTGAACAGCAATTGAACCTCTTGACCACATCTGCATGTTTATGCATTTAGTTGATGCCACATTATTAACTAATTAGCTATTTTAATTAACGAGCAAGTGTACCAGTGTACCTAATAAAGTGGCCACTGAGTGTGTACCGAGATGCAGATGGAAAAACTTTGTGGACCATCCAGAAAAACTATTCCACACGTAACTACATCAGTGTGGTATAAAAGAAAAGATAACAGAGTGCAGCATAAAGTGTTACAGAAAGTGCAGTGGAAATCAAATAAGTTACAAGGGCATGAAGGTAAACTGAGCGATCAGGGGTTCCTTACGGTTGAGAGGTCCATTCAAAAGAGGTGCAGGTATAATGGAAAAACTTGCCTGCAGCAACATCACAGGCACATGCAGTAAGTTCAGACAATGCTCAGAACATAATTGAATTGAATTGACTTTATTTCTTACATCCTTCACATGCGTGAAGAGTAAAAATCTTTATGTTGCGTCTCCATCTAAATGTGCCATGTGCAATCATAGTAATTTATAATAGGACAGTCAATGTAATATAGAGTGTACTCAAATCAGTGTGAGTTGATCAGTCTGATGGCCTCGTGGAAGAAGCTGTCCCGGAGCCTGTTGGTCCTGGCTTTTATGCTGTGGTACTGCTTCCCAGATGGTAGCAGCTGGAATAGATTGTGGTTGGGATGACTCGTAAATGTCCTGAATCATGGGAAGTTCACAACTGCAGATGTGCTGGACTGTCCACACCACTCTCTGCACAGTCCTGCGATTGAGAGAGTTACAGTTCCCATACCAGGCAGTGATGCAGCCAGTCAGGATGCTCTCAATTGTGCCCCTGTAGAAAGTTCTTAGGATTTGGGGGTAAATACCAAACTTCCTCAACTGTCTGAGGTGAAAGAGGCACTGTGGTGCCTTTTTCACCACACAGCTGGTGTGTACAGACCACGTGAAGTCCTCGGTGATGTGGATGCCAAGGAACTTGAAGCTGTTCACCCTCTCAACCCTGGATCCATTGATGTCAATAGGGGTTAGCCCATCTCCATTCCTCCTGTAATTTACAACCAGCCATCAAGGCAGAGATATGGGTGCCTGAAGGTAGACACTCAGTGTTTCAGGAACAGCTTCTTTCCCCTCCACCATCAGATTTCTGAATGGACAATGACCTATGTACACTACCTCACCATGGTCTCATCTTGTGCCAAGAAGAGTCCACTCTCAGGGTGGAGGAGCAACCCATTTATATTCCAACCTGATGGCATGAATATCGATTTCTCCTTCCAGTAAAATAAATTTTCCCTCTCCTTCCCCCTCCTCTCTTCTATTCCCCATTCTGGCCTCTTATCTCTTCTCACCTGCCTTACACCTCCCCTAGATCTCCTCCTCCTTCCCTTTCTCCTAAGGTCTACTCTCCTATCAGATGTCTTCCTCTCCAGCTCTTTACGTTTCCCACCGACCTGGCTTCACCTATCACCTTCCAGCTATCCTTCCCTCTACCCAACCCCCCCACCCACCCCCACACACATTTTTTAATTTTGGCATCTTTCCCCTTCCTTTCCAGTTCTGAAGAAGGGTCTTGGCCTGAAATGTCGACTGTTTATCCATTTCCGTAGAGGCTTCCTGATCTGCTGAGGACAGCATTCTGTCTGTTTTCCAACCTTACAAATGCCCGTCATATTAAAACTGATTTTAGTTCATCAGTTATACAGGACAGTGAAGAGAACAAAAAGTGTGCAAAGCAAGATATTAGTGCAAGGAAAAATTTGTCATTAATAGTGCAAGTGGTGGTCTGTAGGGTTTTGTTGCAGAGGTAGAATTAGGATTGCATTGTGCACTGTGTTAATGCTCAGATATTGGGTTGATGGATTAGGTTTCTGATGCACCATCAATAACTCTCCGAGACGTGAGGCGAGATATAGGCTTTTATTGGCTGGAAGAAAGAACAAGCAGCAATTGACCACCATACTACATCCTGGAGACTGAGGGCAGGGCTCAGGCTCCAATCGCCTTTATACCGGGGTCTGTGGGAGGAGCCACGGTCAGTGGGAGGAACCACAGGAGCAGTCAGCGGGGGGGGGGGGGGGGGGCGTGTCCAGACAGGTATATGTAGTTCACCACAGTTTCTCAATCACATGTACATTGAAACATACAGTGAAATGCTTTGTTTGAGTTAACAATCAACAAGGATGTTCTGGGGAAGGCAACAAGTGTTGCTACACTTTTGACAACAATATAGGATGCCCAAAACGTTTAGCAGAGCAACACACAGTCAATATACATCACAACAGCAAAACAAATTCCTTCCTGCCCTTCTACATTGAATTGGGGATCACTGTCCCAGATTTCTGCGGCCCATCAACCTTGGGAATCTTGACATTGGAAATCACAGGTCTTCATTCTAAGCTCCTGCCAACCCAGCCTCCGTCTTTGGGGATCGCTGGAGTCTGACGTACAGATCTTCCAGCTGACCTTGGGCTTCTGAACATGCTAGATGATCTTGAGCCTCCTATCCAAATGATATTGATTTACCGACTCATAATTCCTAAAAGCAGAACAAAGGCCAGATGCTTTTGCATTAATTATGCCCATAATGATCACATACTTTCATTTCCCTGCAAAGGGTCAATTAGTCAGGCTACCAAGCTAAACGGACTCAGAAACTCCACATTTGATCCCAATCTGTGCTATATTGCTGGATGGTTGGTGCCCAGGTTCCTGAACTGAAGGGTAGGGGGAGGGGAATTCTGATGCCCAAAAATTGTGTGGGCCTTAATAGAAAAACTCAGACACAGTGTTCCCAGCAAGCAAACAGCCTGCCACTGTCTTCATTCATGTGTGAATAATGACCGTGGGGAAGTTAGTATGTAGAACCATGATTCACCTTTAAAAGTAAAGGCTATGAAACTGAAGGGAGATTCCAAAGAAAACATAGAGTAACATTTGTGTAAACAGATTTGAATTGAAACATCTCAGTTGCTTATTTACCACAAAGTTCCAGTGGAAAGTATGAATGACCAAGCTTACACTTACGTGGAAGTTTGTTACCTCCCCAGGCTGCACTAAAATCATTCACAGCCAGCGAATCCATTTCTGAAGTGTAGTTATTGGACAGATTTTAGAAGGATGAAGGGGGATCTCACCGAAACCTACTAAATACTGAAAGGCCTGGATAGACTGGATGTGGAAAGGATGTTTCCGTTAGTAGGAGAGTATAGGATCTGAGGGTACAGCATCAGAATCAAGGGGCGTCCCTTTAGAATTGAGATGAGCAAGTATTTCTTCCGGTAGAATGTGGTGAAGCTATGCAACTCATTACCACAGAGAGCTGTGGAGGCTAATAAGTCGCTAGGTATTTTTAAGACAGAAATTGATAGGTTCTTCATTGATAAGGGATTTAAGGGTTACAGGAAGAAGGTAGATTCTTGATTGGTCAGGGCATGAAGGAATATTTTGCTAATGTTGCCCTTGAAGCGACTGATGTAAATAGAATAGAAAAACCATACTTCCAGCCACAGATCTCCAAGATGTCACAAGGACCTGGCCCCATTTGACTTCAGGAGGGACAATGATGTCAGTTTGTTGCCACATTGCATTGTTTCAAAGTTCAAAGCAAATTTATTATCAAAGTGTGTAGTTGTCACCAAACACTACTCTGAGGTTCAATTTTCACAGAGATTTACAGGTAAAATAAAGGAATACAATAGAATTTACAGAAACTATACATAAAGATTGGCAAACACCCAATGTGCAAAAGAACAAACTCTACAAATAAGAAAATCTGCACTTTTATTCATTCAAACACTGAAATTGAAAGAACTGATGTTTATTCCAATTTTCTCCTATCTTCACCTTTTAAGTCTTGACTCTCGCTAAGGATTACAGTTGCATGGGAGTCACCTCTGCTTCTACATCCAGCTCCACACTTCTGTATTCACATGAGTGTGTGTTACTATTTGACTGTGTTAAGAATTAACCACTGATCTTGGTCTGCCTTCTCTTGAACTCTGTACCCCTGTTTATCACACATTCACACAGCAATACACACACATGCCTGCATTTACAGACACAGCACCACGTGAACACACTTCAAACAAGAAGTACACAAACACACACAGATAAACAGTGTTTTAGGAACAGCTTCTTCCCCTCTCACATCAGATCTATTATTCCTCTCTTCCTCGATAGTCCCCTTTTGCACTATTTAGTTATTTTTTATTGTATCTTAGTAATTTGTTACACCTACACTATACTACTGTCACAAAACAACAAATTTCACAACTTAGGTCAATGATAATAAACCTAATTCTAAAGAAATCTCGCAGGAGATTTTTTCCACCCTTCTGCAGGTCCAGGCCAGGGACCTGAGGTCTGCAAGTCTAAGAATCCACGGTCAAGGACTGGAGGCCAAGAGGCAGCCTGGCCTGGGGTCTCAGGCCTGTCTGTGTTGGGTGAGGTGGCAGCCTGGCCTGGGGTCGCAGGCCTGTCTGTGTTGGGTGAGGTGGTGGATGGGCAGGAGGGTGGGAAAATGGCTTCTTTTGCTGCTTGCACAAACTGCTGGAGGAACTCGGCAGGTCAGGCAGCATCTATAGAAAACAGTAAATAGTCGACATTTCAGGCCGGGACCCTTCATCAGGACTGCTGTCATCTTTTGTTCCATTATTTTTGTCAAATCTTGTGTTCTGCCAAGCATGGTGGCCCTGGAATGTGTGGTGACACTTGCAAGCTGCCCCCAGCACATCTTTGGATGTGTTGGTTGTTACTGTGATGCATTTCACTGTCTGTTCTGATATACATGTGATAAATAAATCTGTATCTGAATCCACCTCGTTCAGTGAGAAGGGGCTCCCTTCACAACACCAGGTCAAACCTGGAACATATTGCGAGCAGTTTTGAGCCATAGTCTAAGAAAGGGTGTGCTGACATTGCAGGGGGTCCAAAGTAGGTTCACGAGAATGATCCAGGAACTGAAAGGGTTAACATATAAGGACCATTTGTTGGCTCTGGGCTTGTACTCACTGAAGTTTAGAAGAATGAGGGGGGAATCTCATTGAAACTTATTGAATATTGAATGGTCTGGATAAAATAGATGTGGAGAGTATGAGTGAGTGAGTCTAGGACCAGAGGGCACAGCCTCAGAATAGAAGGACTTCCAATTAGTACAGGGATGAGGAAGAATTTCTTTAGCCAGAGGGCAAATTAATTGCCACAGGCGGCTGTGGAGGCCAAGTCATTGGTTCTGTTTAAAGCAGAAGTTCATAGCTCCTTGATTAGTCAGGGTGTCAAAGGTTACAGAAGACTGGAAAATGGGATTGAGAGGGATAATAAATCAGCCGTGATGGAATGGCAGAGCAAACATGATGGGCTGAATGGCCTATTTCTGCTCCTGTGACCTAAGGTCTTCTTAGTCGTCTATGAAGCTACCTCCCACTGTGCTTTACGATTAATGTTGCTGTAGCTGCTTTCTGGAAGCTCTGTATGTGGGAGAACGTTGCCTTATGTTGGGCTATTTGCTTCCCTTTTCTAGGGGACTGCCTCCTCAGTCCTCCACTGAACCCCATGCGGGCACCAGAGGAGCTTCCAGGTCAGAGCTACGACGCGGCTCGCCAGTGCAAGCTGGCTTTCGGACCGGAGTACACAGTCTGCCCGGGGATGGATGTTTGTTCCCGTCTGTGGTGTGCTGTCATCCGCCAGGGACAGATGGTGTGCATGACCAAGAAGCTGCCCGCCGTGGAAGGGACCCCTTGTGGGAAGGGGAGGATCTGCTTGCACGGGAAGTGCGTGGACAAAACCAAGAGGAAGTATTACTCGGTGAGTGAGGGATCTGTGAGTGATGGCGTTATTGGAGAGCATGGAATGAAAGGCCTGGATAGGCTGGAAGGGAAGAGTTAAAATATGAGGAGTACTTGGTGGCTCTGGGCCTGTACTCACTGGAGTTTAGAAAAATGAGGGGTTATCTCATTGAAACCTACCAAATTTTGAAACTTTTAGATAGGGTGGACATGCAGAGGATGTTTCCATCAGTGGGAGAGTCTATGCCTAGAGGACATAACCTCAAAATAGAAGGATGTCCCTTTAGAGATGAAAAAGAATTCCTTTAGCCAGAGAGTGAAAAATCTGTGAAGTCATTGCCACAAATGGCTGTGGAGGCCAAGTCACTGGGTATTTTTAAAGCAGAGTAATAAGTTCTTGACGAGCAAGGGGGTCAAAAGTTATGGGCAAAACATTGAGAATGGGGTTAAGAGGGATAATAAATAGCAATGATTATTTGGTAGAGCAGTCTCAATGGGCCAAATGGCCTAATTGTGCTCCTGTGTCTTATGGAATCCATCTTGAGCAACACATACAAGATGCTGGAGATGCTCTTCAGGCCAGGCAGCATCTGTGGAGGGGAATGAAGAGTCGCCGTTTTGTGGCAAGACTTTGGAAAGGAAAAGGGCAGAGGGCAGAAGCCAGAATAAGAAAGTGGATAGAGGGGAAGGAGTACACTCTGGCAGATGACGGGTGAAACCAGGTGAGGGGGTAGGTGGGTGGAGGAGGGGGTGAAGTGAGAAGCTGGGAGGTAACAGTGCAAAAGGTACATAGCTGAAAAAGGAATCTGATAGGAGTGGAGAGTGGACCATGGGTGAAAGGAAAGGAGGATGGGCTTCAGAGGGAGGTGATGGACAGGTTGAGAGTAGAGAAGTGGTGGGAGGTTAACCATAATGGAGAATGGGAAAAGAGAGAAGGGGAGAGTGGGGAGTGATTACCAGAAGTCAGAGAAATCTATGTTCATGCCATCAGGTTGGTGGCTACCTGGACAAAGTATGAGTTGTTGCTCCTCCAACTTGAGCTTTGTCTCATCGTAGCAATAGAAAAAGCAATGGTCAGACATGTCGGTGCGGGAATGGGAAACAATTGAAATGAGTGGCCACCAGGAGAAATTTGCACTTCTGTTGAAACATTTTGTGTGCGGTGCTCACGATTCACAGCATCTGCAGAATCTCTTGTGTCTGTGGAATTCATCTTGATGTAGACAGGGACTGGGCTCCCACTCAGAGTGATAGATGTATGGAGGCAGTGGTACAGGCAGATGCATTAGGGACTTTTAAGAAATCCTTAGACACATGGATGAAAAGAAAATGGAGCACTAGGTGGGAGGGAAGAGACTGATAGATCTTGGAGTAGGTTAAAAGGACAGCACAATATCTTAAATCGAAAGGCCTGTACTATGTTGTGTCACTCTGCCTAAACAACAAAGGTGCAAAAGTCCAGTAGAATGGCTAATTGTATGGGAAGCTGGAGTTCTGTCTGCCCTGGTGCTGGGAGAAAGACCCACAGGGTAATTGACTAAGCATCTGTGACATTCCAGTACCGTGTTAAAAGCAGGAACACAGCTGGCAAACCTACCGGAACTTTGTTCCAATGGAAATAATGTTAGCCAGCTCAAGAACAACAGGCCCTTGACTGGAATGCACAAGATGAAAGCTATTTTCCCACAGACCCTTCTTGCAGTCAGCTGCCAAACAGTAGTTGATTCCTTCCAGTTCCCAAGAATTATGAAATGCCCATCTGATCATTGCAGAACGACCTAATGGCAGTGCTTTGTCTGATCTCTGGCCGACTGCCCAGGTTTGGTGTCTCACGGCCCTATGGTCATGGACCCTCGGCTACAGAAGGGGCTGGTTACCTGATGCTGAATCAGATTGTTTGTTGCTCCAGATTCCAGCGTCTGCAGCCCCTCGTGTCCCCAGCTGACTTCTACTGATTTTATGCCATTAACTCCTTGTTTTGTTTCCTGGGTTACAGGCTTCAGCAAACGGCAACTGGGGCTCCTGGGGCTCGTGGGGCCCATGTTCACGGACGTGCGGAGGTGGGGTTCAGTTTGCCCGCCGGCACTGCAACAACCCGGCACCCCGGAACAACGGCAAATACTGCGTAGGCAAACGGGCAATCTACCGATCATGTAACGTGACTCCATGCCCGCAAACTGGTACGTGTCTCCAGCAAGCTATAGTGGCTTGGTAGTGACAAGATGATAAGAGGCGTCAACTGAGTGGATAGCCAGAGATGCTTCTCCCAGGGCAGAAATGGCCAGTACAAATGGGCATAATTTTAAGGTGATTGGAGGAAAGTAGAGGGGGATGTTAGGGGAAAGTGGGTGCATAGAACACACTATCAGGGATGGTGATAGAGACAGATACATTAGAAGCACATAAGAAATTCCTAGACAGGTACATGGATGATTGGAAAATGGAGGGTTATGTTGGATGGAAGGGTTAGTTTGATCTTAAAATAGGTTAAAATGTTGGCACAACATTGCAGGTCAAAAGACCTGCCTGTGCTGCACTGTTCTACGTTCTTGTTCCATAAGATATAAGAGTATAACTAGGCCATCAGTCTGTTCTGCCATTTAATCATAGTTGATTTACTTACTCTCTCAATCACATTCTCCTGCATTCTTCCCACAAGTTTCAGACATCCTAACTAACCAAGAGGTTATCAACCTCTGCTTTAAATTTACCCAAAGACCTGTCCTCCACAAATGTCTGTGGTAATGAATTCCACAGATTCATTCCCACTGCCCCACTCTGCCTAAAAAAATTACTCCTCATTTCTGTTCTGAAGATACATCCTTCCTTTCTGAGGCTGTACCCTCTGGTCCTAGGCTCTCCCACTATTGAAAATGTCATCTGCACGTCCACTCTATCTAGACCTTTCAATAAATGGTAGGTTTAATGAGATCCCCTTATTCTCTAAACTTCAGTCAGTACAGGCCCAGAGCCATCAAACTCTCCTCATGCATTAACCCTTTCATTCTCGGGATCATTGTCTTCTGCACACCACTGTTGTAACGTGTGGTAATTTGAGTTACCGTCACTTTCGTGTCAGCTTGAACCAGTCTGATCATTCTCCTCTGACCACTCTCATTTTCACCCACAAAGCTGCCACTCACTGGATTTCTCTTGTATCTCACAGCATTCTCTATAAGCTCTAGAGACTGTTGTGTGTGAAAATCGCAGATCAGCAGCTTCTGAGATGCTCAAACCACCCCATCTGGCACCAACAATCATTCCACAGTCAAAGTCACTTAGATCACATTTCTTCCCCATTCTGATGTTTGATCTGAACAGCAACTGAACCTCTTGACCATGTCTGCATGCTTTTATGCATTGAGTTTCTGCCACATTATTGGCTAATTAGATATTCACATTAATGAGCTGGTGTACAGGTGTTCCTTATAAAGTGACGACTGAGTGTACATTTATTTCAGTAAATGCACAATGTGTAAACATCATACTATATAATCAGTGAAACACTACAGCATGGAAGGAGGCCATTTGTCCCTTCGTATCCATAATGGTCCATGTAAAATAATCCAGCTGAGTCCGCTCCCCCATTTTTTCCCTAAAGCCTAACAAGCACTTATGCAGCTCCCTTTGAATACTACATCTGAATAGTAGACATGCTATGTTGGTGCCAGAATGTGTGGCCACACATGCGGTCAACCCCCAGCACATCCTTAGTTGCGTGGGTTATTAACGCAAATGACACATTTCACTGTATGTTTCAAACTACCTATGATAAATAAATCTAAATCCGAATCTTCTTCCAACACTGTCCCTAACAGTGAATTCCAGACCTGAGCAACTGGCTGTGTAAAAATAACTTTCCTCCTAGCGGTCTTTGTTCTTTTGCTAATCACTTATGCAGGTGGGAACGATCATTCTGTTTCCTTCGTGATTTCAAATGCTTCTCTCAGACTCCCTTACAACTTTTTCTGTTCCTCATGTCTGCTTTACGTCTACTGAACTGAAGTCCCTCAACACTGGAATCATGTTGGTAAATCTCTTCTGCGACCTTTCTCAAATCTTTGCATCTCTGTTGGTGCTCCCATGGAAACGCAGCTACACAGCTCGTGCTGACTTTTAGGCCCGATTCCCAGATACCATTCTTACTGCACAAGTCTTTGGCATATTTGTTTATCAAAGACAACATTGCTGAACTTGTTCTCACCCTACACCCATTATCCATGCATACAACCTTCAGCCAAGTTACACCATTATGATTGGTTGTAGGAAACTTAACTGATTTTCCTCTCCCCTTTCTCAAGCTTAGGGCACTGAGGTTCATTGTAGGTCCTTAACTATAGCTTCAATTAACATCACTGCTAAGTAATCATGGTTTACAGTCGCACCGGGTGGTGCCCATACCCATAGAGATGGTGCTCAAGAATGTTAATGTTAGAAATGATTAGAGAAACACTGCAACTATTGTCCAACAAATAGAAGTATCGGAGGTGGCATCCTATCATTAAGAATTTTAGAAGCCCAACCTCAACTAATAAGGAACTATTCATTGACATTAATGCATTCATATTTACATTTGTGTTCTGTGAACTCTGGTGCAATTTCAACATTTAAGAGAAATTTAGATAAGTACACAGATGGGAGGGGTATAGAGGGATATGGTCCAGGTGCAGATCAATGAGGTTTGGCCCAGACTGGATGGGCCAAAGGGCCTGTTTCTATGCTGTAGTGCTCTTTGGCTCTATGTTTACATATATTATATAATGTTATATTCTACATTATACTTTATATATTCCATCATAATTCCACCCACTGACATGCAACAATTATTATTAATTATAATTAATATTACTACAATTAATGTTCCAATTATAATTATATGTATTAATTATAATGAAACATAAATTGCATAATGCACCATATACTGTATATTATATATAATCTCCATTATAGCTTTACACACTACAGAAATATCAGCAAAATCTCACCTTGATCTATTCCAATATATTTAGGATTCAACACTTAACATTCCACCAAATATTGCACTTCTCACTTCTCATTAGCTGCTGCCAATTGGTCTTAACGTTATCCCTGATTAAATTCCCTCCTTTTAGTCTTAAAGTTAATCTCTAGTTGGTGATTCTTCATTGGAGGTATCACTGAGCCAAGTAACTCTTTTTTTTCCCAGTTGCTCTTTCTCAATCTCAGAACTAAGCACTGACCTGTAAAATGAAAGGGAATAAACAGTGGATTTATCATTAGCCTACGGTAACTTTATTTCAGATTTACTGAGTTCCCTGGAATGACAGAGACCGCCTCAATTTGGCACCAGCGGTGTCCAGGAGTTGTCAGTCAGTGTTGAACTCAACGTGTGACTGCCTTAGGGACTCCAGCTCCAGAAATATTCCCCTGGATTTACTCCTGAGCCCTTCCCCAGGAGTGGGTATAGCTGTAAAGCAGTGTAGGTTTGAGATCAGAGTTTTCCTTCTCCTAAATGAGCTGCCAGCCCTGATGAGCCCTTTTAAGGCACCAGTACTGTGGCTTTGCCCCTTCGCTTGTCAGTAGAAATTGTTCCATTGGGCTTAGTTGCTAAGCCACACGTGAAGGCCAGGAGCTGGGCTTGATTGTCAGAGGCTATTTGAGACTCACGTCACTGGGAGCATTTAATAGCTAGTTGGAGCATATCCCCAGTACCATCCCCCACTATCCACCGTCTATGACAACCTCACTACTGTGCTGCCTGATAGTCAAAGGAGATAAGATATTCTCATGGATCCTGAGGAGTTTCTTTCCAGTGCTGTAATAACTGCAGGAATTTTTCCAACAATAATTCCAAAATCCTTGCCAGAAGTAATAATAAAAACAGAAACACAAGGGAATATAGAAAAAGAATCAAAAGAATTTGTCCTGATGCAAGCTCTCGACCTGAGATGTCAGCTCTCCCTTTGCTTCCACAAATGCTGCCTGTCCTGCTGAATTCCTCCAACAGCTTGGTTATAGCTTAGTGAAACCACGTATGTGTGCGAGGGATTCCTGGCACATTTTCGGGAGTTCTCAACAGGGCAGGAGCACCTTTCCGCGCATATCTGGAGGGAAAATTGGACCAAAAATTATTCAAATGATTTATTGAATAAATGTTATAGTCTACCTGCTTGAAACACATTTAACCTATGCAAGAAGTACTTCAGAAGTGTATCTCCAGATGGGATTTGCTAGTAAACGCCAGGAAAATCTCCAGGATTTTCCATGTTGACTTGAGCAGCTAAGCAGCCCACAGCACAGTGGCTGGGTAATTAAAGGTTATGAGAGAGAGCAAGAGAATTCCTAACACCACACTTGTAAGATGGGTGCTATGTTTGACAGGGAGATAGTTAGGGGATGCTCCGATCATTTTTGACATAAAGAAATAGTCGCAAACCTGAAACATTGACTGTTTCCACCTCCACAGATGCTGCCTGACCAGCTGAGTTTTTCCAGCACTTTGGCTCTTTGAACCTTCTCAAACTTTCAATACTATCATTTCAAATCATTTAGGATTAGTTCCTTGTTCCTGTTTTCTCCCCATAAATTTTGAGGCCTCAAGCCCTTGGAAAAATACTCCTTCTCCCTCGAGTGTGTTTAAAGATTTTACTTTTGTGTCAATGTCAAGATTGTTTACCATTGTTTCCAGTACACGATTGTAAAGGAGATTGAAATAATTGTTACTCCAGATCTGATGCAGCTCAACAAAAAATGCAATAAGATAAAGAATACAGTAATAAAAAAGTAAATATAAATGCTTAAGATAGCTTATATACACTGATTATATGTACATAAAGTGGCACTAGGTACGGGAGTGTCTGGACGTAAGGTGACTCTGACAGGACATGATGAAGTGAGGTGGGCATGGTGGATTGTGTTAGTGAGCGGAGGTGTTGATCAGCCTCACTGCTTGGGGAAAGTAACAGTTTTTGAGTCTGTTGTTCCTGGTGTGGGTGCTGCGTAGCTTCATCCCTGATGGGAATGAGAGAAATAGTCCATGAGCAGGGTCAGGGGTTCCTTCATGAAGGATCTGTGGCAGAGAATTCCAGAGGTTTATGGTAGGGATACTGTGGAATAGCAAATTACTGCCCCAAACTTTGGATAACATTCAAATAGAGTTTAAGGTCTTGGGAGTTAAAATCATAATGGGAGCAGATCATAATACATTTTTTAATCCTGTAAGACTAAGCTGTACTTTTAGTGCATAATGCAGTGGAAAATAACTAGAGTAGAGGCTTAAATGCTGGGGATAGGTCTGCGTCTGGCACGTTTAAAATGATGAATGTATAATCTGGCTGCCTTAGCTCTCCAAAAGAATTCTGACCATTGGATCGTATTAAATATAAACTAAGCCATAGCAATGTTTTCTAAACACTTCTATAAAATATGAATTAAGTGTTGATTGGAGTTAACTTTCTCAAGAGATCTAAATGTGTAAGGAAATTAGATCTGTGTGTGCTCAGAGTAAGGGGAGGGAGAGTTGGTGGGGTCACTCACTTGAAAGACCCAGGGCTTATTTACTCTTTCAAGCATTAGAGGGGGCTAGTGTTTGGAGGTTGCTGTCAGATCCTGTTGTTCTTGGCTTCTAGTGGCCCAATGTCTTACTGCAAGATGCCAGAGGACTTAATATTTTCCAGCATACGACACTCTGGACTCTACTTTATATTCTGATCATGCCGTTAAAAAATATGGCTGGATTTCCAAAACACTGGGAAGTATTATTTATCTATTTAGAGATACAGTGCAGAATAGGCTCTTCCGGCCCAATGAGCCACGTTGCTCAGCAACCCACCCTTTTAACCCTAGCCTAATCACAGGACAATTTGCAATGACCAATTAACCTTCCAACCAGTACATCTCTGAACTGTGGGAGAAAACCAGAGCACCCGGAGGAAACCCATAGGCTCACAGGAAGAACATATAAACTTTCTGAGAGAATTCTGGAATTGAATTCCAACCTCCAATGTCCCAAGCTGTAAAAGAGTTGTGCTAACTGCTACACTATTGTGCACCCAAATAGATTACTTATGGATAAAGGTTGAATAGGTTAGGACTTTATTCCCTAGAGCGTAGGAGAATGAGGGGAGATTTGATAGAGGTGTATAAAATTATGAGGGGTGTAAAAAGGGTAAATGCAAGCAGGGTTTTTCCACTGAGGTTGGGTGAGACCTCAGGGGAACTCAAGGGCGGCCTTCTTTACTCAGAGGGAGGAGAGACTGTGAAACAAGCTGCCGACAGAAATGGTAGATGTAGATTTGATTTCCAGATTTAAGAGGAATTTGGATCGGTACATGGGTGGGAATGAGGAAAAACTTCTTCACACAGAGAGTGGTGAATCTGTGGAATTCTCTGCCACAGGAAACAGTTGAGGCCGGTTCATTGGCTATATTTAAGAGGAGGTTAGATACGGCCCTTGTGGCTAAAGGGATCGGGGGTATGGAGAGAAAGCAGGTACAGGGTTCTGAGTTGGATGATCAGCCATGATCATACTGAATGGCGGTGCAGGCTCGAAGGGCCGAAGGGCCTACTCCTGCACCTATTTTCTTTGTTTCTATGTATGGAGAGCTGGGAAGCAGTTGATGGGACTAGGCAGATAAACAGATTGGCGCAGACTAGATGGGGTAAAGGGCTGGTTCTGTACTGTAGTGATCTATCACTCTGTAGACTATGTGCACAGAACATTGAAGCTAAAGGGACACAGCAGAAACGATTTATCTGAGACACTGCAGAGCGTGCATGGAATTAGGTTAGTCAGGAGAGGGAGTGAGATTAGTAAGTATAAGGGAAAACTAAAACATAGGTTGGGAGTGTAGTCTTGTAGCAGATAAAATTCAGTGAAGAACAAAATGCACAGAAGGGACATCAAAAGAGCAGGAGGATCAAGGATCAACTTTACTGGACAGACACTAGCCTGAAGAGATTCTCTGCCTGACATCAGTGGCCATACACATCTACATCATTAGGAATTTGCTGTGGTGGGTTGGTGTGGCATGCAACAAATTAAAACAACATTCAAACAATGATCATCATTAGGTGTTGTGTCATATGATGGGGGTGACCATGGTCTTCCTTCTCTAACCATGACCATGATTGTTCTTGGCAAACTTTTCTGCACAAGTGGTTTGCCGTTGCCTTCTTCTGGGCAGTGTCTTTACCAGACGGGTGACCCCAGCTATTATCAATACTCTTCAGAGATAATCTGCCTGGTGTCAGTGGTCACATAACCAGGACTTGTGATGTGCACCAGCAGCTCAAACAACCATCCACCACCTTGTCCCATGGATTCACGTGACCCTGATCAGGGGCTAAGCAGGTGCTACACTTTACCCAAGGGTGACCTGCAGGCTAGATGAGGGAAGGAGCACCTTACACCTCCTTTGGTAGAGATGTATCTACCCTGTCACCCAAAAACAATTATAAAGGATTATAGAAAATAAAATTAGAAGCATGGATATTGAATAATATGTGCATAAATACCAGCATGTATTTACAGTGTTAACAACATTTTTAAAAAGTGGTTTAAAGTGTTTACAGAGCAGTGCAGTGACTGAGGTGCCAGAAAGAGAGGGTGAGGCCTAACTAGAATGGTTGATCAGTTTAACAGTCTAGAGGAAGCAATTTTTAACCAAATTCTTGGAAGGAATGCAGAACGAGCAGAATGTAGTTATTGAAGAGGTTAAGCAAAAACTTTAGGAGCATACAATATTTAGGCAGTGAAGACATTAGTTGTGCCTTGGTGTTTCTGGAGGAGCTTAAATAAGGCAAAAAAACATATGATTGAAAAGGGTATAAGGAATGACAAAATCACCTTGAGAGGAATGGTGGAGGTTAACAGATGATTAAAGAGAGCCAATATTAGAGGTGTTGTGACTGTGATTGAAGTTGCCAGGAGACACTGAAGTTGATGATATAGAAGCCTATTTGGCACACAAGCAGGCATCATACTGGAGACACTCTTAGAAAGGGTTCCCTGACCCAGTATTACATGACATTTTTACATGCTAAAGAACAAAGGTAACAGCAGGACAATTCTATAGTTACAATGTATCTACAATGCTTCCTTTAAATTGCATATAATTATCAAACACTTCTATCTTCACACCCACACTCCAGACGCACAAAATGAATGTTAATCACCACTGACCCTGGGCTGCTTTCATGCATATGCAGACATCTCAGGTCAGTGGAGTGTTTCTTGGTTTGCAATCAACCCGGTCTGCAGCTCCAAGAACACCATTAATCTGGTTTGTGTATTAAACTCTATCTACAATCCACCTTCAGGTCTAAAGACAGGTTATTGTTGTTGAAATTAATATTTGCTGTACACTATAACTTCAGAATGCACCCTAACAGGAGGCAGTTTGTGGGAAGAATGAGAAGCAGGTTTGTTATCACTGACATTTGTCATTAAATTTGTTGCTTTGCTGCTAGTACCAACCACTGGTTACTGTTACTTCCTCTGTCTTGTCAGGTGCTCAGATATATATGGATGGACCACCTCTGTAGTGATGCCCACCTCCACTAAATCCAGTATCGAGTTTGTTGATAAAACGTCTTTTTTATCCAAATAGGCAAATCTTTCCGGGACGAACAATGTGAAGCAAGGAATGGGTATCAGACCGACGCCAAGGGAGTCAAAACGTTCATGGAGTGGGTCCCAAAGTACGCCGGAGTGAGCCCTGCAGATGTGTGTAAATTAACCTGTCGTGCAAAGGGAACGGGATACTATGTAGTATTTTCCCAGAAGGTAAGGGGCAACCTTTTTTTCAAACACAAAGGGTGATATCTATGTGGAATGAACTGCCAGTGGTTGAGGCAGGTACAATGGCAAATTTTAATAGACATTTGGACAGGTGCATGGATTGGAATGGTTTGAAAAGCAATGGGCCACAAGACATAAGAGAAGAATTAGCTCATTCATCCATTCAGTCTGCCCCACCATTCTATCATGGCTGATTTATTATCTCTCTCAGCCCCATTTTCCTGCCTTCTCCCTGTAACCTTTGACACCTTTACTAATCAAGAAGCCGTCAACCTCCACTTGAAATATACCCAACGACTTGGCCTCCACAGCCTCAGAATAGAGGGACATCCCTTTTAGTACAGAAATGAGGAAGAATTTCTTTAGCCACAGGGTGATTAATCTGTAGAATTCTTTGCCACAGACAGTTGTGCAGGGCAAATCATTGGGTGTATTTAGAGCGAAGGTTGATAGGTTCTTGATTAGTAAAGGTATCAAAGGTTATGGGGAGAAGGCAGGAGATCGGGGTTGAGAGAGATAATAAATCAGCAATGATGGAATGGCGGAGCAGACTCGATGGGCTGAATGGCCTAATTCTGCACCTATGTTTTATGCTATGGAGTTGTGCGTAATGAGCATTTTCTGACTAAACAAACTCGTGTGACAGAGACCTAGTAGCTTATTCAGCAAGTGCAGTTCCGTCAACAGAATGATGTGAAGCCATTTGTACACCAACGTGTCCGCCAGTTGGTTTACTTTGAGCGATGTGATTTGGGACTGGGTGGTGCTTTTGGCTGGTGGACAGCAGGATGGACGGGGCCTGTCTTGCTGCCAACTGTCGGAATCCTAAGTGAAACAGTTCTGGAACAGACCCAGTCCAGCCTCAAGTGATCGTACAGACTGAGGTTTAGTACTAAGTGTCAGCCTCACCCAGTAATTCCATTCATGTGGTTGAGGGAAGGGATGCACAAGAGGGTGTGTTATAATGTCCCTGAATTAAAACACATGGGCAGATATTCTAAGTTTGTGGCAGAAACTGCAAATCTGTTTTTATGATGAATGCATATAATTCCATGTATGTGGTTGAAGGAGATGAAATGGCTTTCTGGTACTTCAGCTGACCTGAGGCAACTCAAGGGAAAGGGCATCATCGGTTACGGGGAGAAGGCAGGAAAATGGGATTGAGAGGGATAATAAATCAGTCATAAGGGAATAGCAGAGCATACTCGATGGGCAGAATGGCCTAATACTGCTCCTATGCCTTATGAAATTATAGTCTTGTGTAGATGCTATAACCCATAAATGTGACACTATGTCCATGGCATTTTTTTTTTGCCTTGATGAGCTCAAGCCTTTAAGTCTTCATAACTTCAAGATTCTGACATTTTTAAGAATTCTGCAATTTTGCTTATTGCAGCTACAATAAATGAGTGGTTAAATCACTAGTCAAACAACTTAATGGTGTGAGTTCAGATCTCACCTCTGCCTTTGGGGCATTTATTAAAACTTACATGTCTAAGTCAAGTCAAATCAATCAAATTCAATCACCAACAAGAAATTCCAGCAACACACACAAAATGCTGGAGAAACTCAGCAGGCCAGGCAGCATCTACGGGAAAGGATACAGATGACATTTTGGGCTGTGACCCTTCATCAGGAGTTCTTTTTTTCCCAGCTGCCTGGCCTTCTGAGTTCCTCCAGCATTTTGTATGTGTTGCTTCAATCAAATTCAAGTTTAATTATCATTCAAGCATACATGAATACAACCAAACGAAAGAGCATTCCTCTGAGGCCAAGGTGCAAAAGATACACAGCACATTCAAAATGGCGAGCAAAGAGCATAGTCACACAAAAAAAACGTATGCAGCCCAAGACCCAGAATGACGTGTCCCGCAAATTGATGATACAGTTCCCGGCAGTGTCAGTACAATCCAGCCTGTCATTCCACCAATTGAACCCATTGAAATTAAAGATAACCTTTACTTGTCACATGTGAAATGTATCATTCGTGTTGCTAGCATGCTGCCCCTAAAATTCTGCAATGGTGACTGTTTAAATGCTCGATTCTTTGCTTTAGGGAAGTAGATTTCCTGGCCTACCTGTTGCTCCGGAAATGGCTGAGAAATGCGTTGAAGATTAGTTTGGGGACAGATGTTCAATGTCAGCTTTTTCTGTCAGGTTCACATTCCATGAATAAGTTTAACAAAAAAAAACTTTGAACAGCAATGTGAAATTAAATATGAATTAGTGCTTAAGAGTTGAATGCATAAAGATGTTAAGTCCTGCAGTTCTACAGCAGTGTAGTGGTTAGCACAGCGCTTTACAGTACCAGCGACCCGGGTTCATTTCCCACCGCTGTCTGTAAAGAGTTTGTCTGTTCTCCCCGTCACTGCGTGGGTTTCCTCTGGGTGTTTTGGTATCTTCCCACAGTCCAAAAACATGCTGTTTGGTAGGTTAATTGGTCATTATAAATTTTCCTGTGATTAGACCGATTAAATCGGGGGTTGCTGGGCAGCATAGCTCAAAGTGCTGAAAGGGCCTGTTCCACATTGTATCTCAATGAATAAATAATTAAAAGACATAAGTGCAGAATTAGGCCATTCAACCCATTGAGTCTGCTCCACTGCTGATTTATTATCCCTCTCAACTCCACTCTCCTGCTTCTCCCCCTAACCTTGAACGCCCTTTCTAATCATGAGCCTATCACCTCCACTCTAAATATACCCAATGACTTGGCCTCCACTGCTGTCTGTGGCAATGAATCCCACAGATCCACCGCCCTCTGGCTAAAGAAATTCTTCCTCATCTTATATTTTTAGAGTAAACACTTCATGTAATATGGTGACCAAAATTACTTCGCTTCTTGGCTCTTTTCATCTATAATTGAAGAAAGATTGTGTTACTGAATGTCTTTGCCAATAATGATCCAAAGTGTCATCAAGTGAGCCTGCCTGTGCTTTGTTAATATTGGCTTTGACACATTCCTTCCCCACCCACTGTTAACTACTGATCTATAACCACATCCTAACTGAGAAACGTAAAACCAATATTTAGTGCCCATGACTTTGTAAAGCCTTTTACTGGCTTTCTTGATGGACGTCCATTTCACATGAAGGGCGGAGAGGAATGGACCTGCAAGGGTGTGGCTCAGAACCTAGACGCGGTTGAGTTCACTGCTCATGAAAGACTTAGAAAGTAGCTAAATAAGGAAGGAAACTTTCTTAGAGAGTTGCTGCACACGGCTTCCATCCTCGAAAGCAGCTAACTACTTTGCAGTATTCTAATTAACCGTGGCTGGATCCAAGAAATGTCATGTCAGATAAGTGACCTCTCTGTCTAAAATTCTCTGCACTGCAACCAAGCTGAACTTGCACCAATTTAAGTCGGTAACTTGCCCCTTTGAGACTAGGAAAACAAATTCAGCCCCAATATTAATTCAGTTTGCCAGATGACAAACTGGCTGGCTGGCAATGTTCAAAGTAAATTTATTATCAAAGTACTTGTATATCATCATGTACAACCCTGGGATTAATTTTCTTGTAGATACATTTCAGTAGATACAAAGAAACACAATGGAAAGAGTGAAAAACTACACACAAAGACAGATAAACAACCAATGCAGAAAAGAAAACAAACTACAAATGCAATAAAATCTATAAGTAGATAAATAAATAATAATAAGAACATGAGATGTAGAGTTCTTGAAAGTGAGTCTATTGGTTATGGAATCAGTGAGGTGATTGAAGATATCCACGCTGTTCAGGAGCCTGATATTTGAGCGGTGATAACTAGACCTGAACCTGGTGCTGTGGGACCCAAAGGTCCTGTAGCTCCTTCCCAATGGTAGCAGTGAGAAAAAAGCATGGCCTGGATGATGGGGGCTCTTCATGATGGGTGCTGCTTTCTTGTGGCAGTGCTCCTTGTAGATGTGCTCAATGGAGGGGAGGGCTTTGCGTGTAGGCTGTATGCATTATTTTTTGTAGACTTCTCCATTCTTGGGTATTGGTGTTTTCATGCCAGTCAGGATACTCCCCACTGGGCATCTATAGAAGTCTGTCAAAATTTTAGATGACATGCCGAATCTGTGGCAACATCTAAGAATGTAGAGGCGCTGCTGCGTCTTGTTTGTAATCGGACTTGCATACTTGTGTTACATTGGGGGGAGGTGGGTGCAAGAAGTGGGCAATTGAAGCCTATTGCGGTGGCACCTCCACTATTTTAATGACTTGTGCTATGGGGGACATGTCTGCAGGGACTCCCTGTCCCACAATGGTACTTGCTCCAAATTAAGGCCGAATGCACCTTTCGACCCTTCTGCTACACTGAGAATTATTTTCAAACCCAAGCCAACCATCTCCCATTTTGTGATTTATCTCCACCTTGCTCCCATTCTTGTCAATGTAGGTGATATTCCCTGGCCCTTCTTAAAAGCATCTGGAAACACTTGGGTTTTGACTGCATGGAGGTCCCTAGAACCTTAAAAAAAACACAAATATAATTCTGGCAATTGGCTCCTACACTACAGAGGCCTTCTTGTTTGAATGAGTTATTATTTAATTGGGCCTTACAGGAGAGATGATTGAAGGTCTGGATAATATTGCTTGACTAAGTCATGGCTCAGAATGTGAAGTATCAACTGAGTTAATATGCAACATCGTTAGATTGCCAAATCAAAACGTATTTACCATAATGTTTTACAAAGTTTCCGTCTAAGGAAGATCCTGGTTCACCTGCACCAGTTCTTAACTTTGAGATGGGTTTCTATGTCCTCCATATGCAGTTTGTTTACTTGGAACACAAGTAACCCTTGCATTTTTCAGGGGTTGCAACAAGGCGGTTTGATTAGTCAAAGCCACTGCTTTGTAGTGCCTGAGACAGATTCAGTTCTGACCTCAGTTGTCGTCTGTGGGGAGTTGCACAGAACGTTGAACACTATAGCACAGTGCAGGCCCTTTGGCCCACAATGCTGTGCCAGCCTTTTAACATACTACAAGGTATAAGGTCTATCTAACCCTTCCCAACAACATTGCACACATATATTTAACCAAGAGTTTCTCAACTCTCCCTAAAGCTTGAAGTTCAAAGTAATATATTATCGAAGTACGCATATGTCACCATCTACAATCCGAGAATTTCTGTGGAAAAGTTTGCCAAGAACAATCATGGTACTGGAAAGACCATGATCGTCTACGTCATACGACACGGCACGTAATGAATGAATGATAGTCAGGATAGATGGTCTGAATCTTTTCCCCCAGTGGAGGGAATGAGGTCATTGGAGCTTGTCCTGGTGTTTCTGTACCTCTGGGTTTTTACAGGATGGGTTGCTAGTCCCATGTCCAACCCTCCTCATTTCACATTATTGGGACTGTCCATAATGGAATTCAGAGTAGTATATGGTTACATATGCATACTTAGATAATATATTTACTTTGACTTTGACATTGGTCTATAACCTATGTTGGACCTCGTGGTATATTTCCAGTTTCTCAGATTGTATTTTCTTTTCATCCCAGGTAATAGACGGGACGGAATGCCAACCATACAGTAATTCACTCTGTGTGCGTGGCCGCTGTGTGAAGACGGGCTGTGATGGCATAATTGGCTCCAAACTTCAGTACGACAAGTGTGGAGTGTGCGGTGGAGATAGTAGTACATGTGTGAAAATATCTCGGACCTTTACCAAGAGAAGGTAACGTGAGTCAATCTGATACATTTTGCGGTAATAAGATGAACAGGGTACATGGTTTATATAGGTAGCAATGTATATTATACAGGGTCACGTGAACCCATGGGATCAGGTGGTGGACGGTCATATGAGCAGCTGGTGCATATCACAAGTCTTGGTTTTGCGACCGCTGACACCAGGTACACAATCTCTGAAGAGCATCGATAATGGCTGGGATCACCCATCTTGTGGGTAACCCTAGGTAAATTCTATAGTAAGGATATGTTCAGCACAGCTTTATGAGCCAAAGGGCCTGTATTGTGCTGTAGACTTTCTATGTTTCTATGACACAGCCCAAAAGAAGGCAATGGCAATCCACTTCTGTAGAAAAATTTGCTGAGTCCATGATTGAGTCACTGAATCATTGTCAAGTCCATGATTTCCCATATCATATGACACAGCCCATGATGATAACGATATTGGATGTGGTATAGACTTGAGGGACTGAGTTATAGTGAGAGATTAAGTAGGCTGGGACTGAGAGGTGATCTTTTAGAAGTGTGTAAAATCATAAGGGGCATAGTTAAGGTGGATGCAAACAGTCTTTTCCCAGGGTTGGGGACTCAAGAACTAGAGGGCATAGGTTTAAGGTGAGAAAGGAACGGTTAATAGGAGCCTGATGGGGGCAACTTCTTTCACACAGTGGGTGATCCATGCGTGAAACAAGATGCCAAGAAGTGATTGATAAATAACTCCTAGAAGACATGAACTTGTAAGTGGATAGGAAAGGTTTAGTGGGTAGACCAAATATGGACAAATAAGACTAACTCAGCTTGGCACCGTGGTCAGCATGGATGAGTTAGGCTGAAGAACCAGTTTCCAGCTCTATACCTCGGTCATTGGAGACCGTCCCGAGGAGGTTTACGAAGTGATCCCTGGAATGAAAGGGTTAACTTATGAGGAGCCTTTGGCTGTGGGAGAGTACTCACTGGAGATTGAGGGGGATCTCATTGAAACCTACCGAGTATTGAAAGACCTAGACAGAGTGGAAATGAAGAGGATGTTTCCAACAGAAGGAAAGTCTAGAACTAGTGAGTGCAGCATCAAAAAGGACATTCTTTTAGAAAGAAGATAAAGAGTAATTTCTTTAGCCAGAGGGTGGTGAATTTGTGGAATCCATTGCCACAAATGGTTGTGGAAGCCAGGTTATTTAAAGCGAAGGTTGATAGGTTTTTGATTCATAGGGCATCAAAGGTTATGAGGGGAAGGCAGAAGGATTGAATGGCAGAGCAGACTCGATGGGCTAAATGGCCCAATACTACTCCTGTGTCTTATAGTTTTATTGTCTATTGGTGGGGAACAAAATTGCTCTGTGGGCTGGTATAGAATTGATGGGCAGAATGGCTCACTTCTGTCATCAGGGAGTAAATGTGGAATTTAGCTTGTGATATTTATTAACACATCTGTCTGATTAATATTAAATAATACCCATCTCTCATACACACCCCACTCCCACACAAAAACCTCTAAGTATTGACATCATCCACAGTGATGGGAGATTCCATCTTCCTCTGTTTGTCTGTCATGGGGTCAGAAGTGTTTATGCAGGGAAATGGAATACTATTTACATTTCCTTTTCCTATTTTTTCTCTCATTTGTAATGATTGCTCACTACCATTCCAATGGCATCTGGGGATTTCTGGTGCTCTGTTCAAGCTGCCTTTCTTGATATGTAATCCTGCACTGTGGCTGCCTGCAGCCAGTACCGCAGTGGATGCAACATCTGCAACGCTGAAAATCGGAAAAAGCTGAGGCTGAAACACTTCAGTTGCAGCTTTACAAAACTCTCATTAGCCGCATCTGGAGTATTGCCCACTGTTCTGGTCGCTCCACCACAGGAAGAATGTCAAGGGTTTGGAGAGGCTGCAGAAGAGGTTTACCAAGATGCTGCCTGGATTAGAGAACATGTGCTTAATGAGTGCTTGGACAAACTTGGGTTGTTTTCTCGAAAGCGGTGCAGGCTGAGGAGAGATCTGATAGAGATATATAAGATTATGAGAGCCATAGACAATAACTTTCCTGGGGTTGAAATGTCAAATATTAGAGGCATGCATTTAAGGTGAGAAGGGGTAATTTCAAAGGAGATGTAAGGCGCAAGTTTTCTACACAGAGTGGAGGGTGTCTAGAATGTGCTGCCTGGGGTGGTCATTAGGGATTTTAAAAGACTTTTAGACAGGCACATCAATATGAGGAATGTGAAGGATATGGACATTGTGTAAGTAGATGAGATTAGTTCAGTTGGCCATTTACTTACCAATTTAATTGGTTTGGTACAACATTGTGGGCCAAAGGGCCTGTTCCTGTGTTGTACTGTCCAATGTTCTAACACTCAGTGGGTCCAGTAGCATCCACAGAACGTGAAATGGCCAATGTTTCAGGACCAAGACTCTTCATCAAGATAGCACTGATAAAAGTTAGCTGTTTCTCCTTCCACAGAAACTGGTTAACCATAGTCCTGTTGAGTTTCCAGCATTTTCTATTGGTTTATTATTACCACATGTACCAAGATGCCGTGAAAAGCTTTGGCTTGTGTCCCTTTTGAGCAGGCCATGTCATCAAGATAGTAAAAAGAAACGAGGATGCTGAATCCGAATCAATATCACATTTAATATCACTGACATACGTCCTGAGATGTGTTTTTTTGTGGCAGCAGTACAATGCAAGGCATAAAAATTACATTACTGGTGAAGGGTCTCGGTCTGTAACATCGACTGTTTGTTCCTCTGCATGGATGCTGTCTGACCTGCTGAGTTTCTCCAGCATTTTCTGTGTGTGTGTGGGGCATCTGCAGAACCTGTTGTGTTTATAAGATTTATTATAGGCTGCCAAGCTAAACCGTGCAAAAGAAGAATAGCAAGGTTGTGTTCATGGATTGACAGACCATTGAGAAATCTGGTAGTGGAAGGGAAGAAAGAGAGGAGAATATAGTGTTACAGATACAGCAAATGTGCAGGGCAGATATTTAAATAAAGTACAAGGGCCATGATGAGCTAGATCAAGCGATCAAGAGATCATCTTTCAATGTACAAGAGACCATAAGACCCTAGGATATAGGAGCAAAATTAGGCCATTTGGCCCATGGAGTCTACGCCGCCATTTCATTGTGGCTGATTCATTTCCCTCTCAGCCCCAATCCCCTGCCTTCTCCCCGTAACTCCACATCCACTCTTTTAAGGGCTTTCAACATTCAAAAGCTTTCAATGAGATTCAGCCCCTCATTCTTCTGAATTCCAGTGAGTACAGGTCCAGAGCCATCAAACGCTCCTCATATGATGAGCCTTTCAATCCCAGAATCATTTTTGTGAACCTCCTTTGGTCTGTACAAGAGTCCTATAACAGTGGAGTAGAAGCTGCCCGTGAGCTGTTGGTACATGCCCTCGAGCTTTTGTATCTTCTGCCCGATGGGAAAGAGAAGAAGAGAGAATAACTAGGGTGGGAGATGTCCTTTATTATGATGTCTGCCTTCCTGAAGCAGCGGGAAGTTTGATGGAATCATTGAAGGGGAGGCTAGCTATGCCAGGACCAGCAGACTCAAAAACTGTTTCTTTCCACAAGCAGTAACATCAACACCTCCTCCCACTAACTCCCCCCCTCCACTACCTGATCATTTCCTGTCTGAGTCACCTGATGTACAGACACTCCTGTGCCTAGCATCACTTTATGGACTTTATCAATCTATGTATATAAGCTATCTTATGTATTTATATTTATTGTTTCTTTTATTATTGTATTCTTTATCTTATTGTATACTTTTTATGCTGCATTGGTTCTGGAGTAACAATTATTTCAATCTTCTTTGCACTTGTATACTGGAAGTGACATGAAACAATCTTGAATCTTTGGCATGCTAGATAGGGTCTATCTATCCAACTGTCAGATACACAGTATCTTGCTGTCTTGGGCAGAGCAGTTGCCGTACCAAGTTGTAATTCAGCCGGATAAACTGATCTTGTTCTTTCACTGCGTGCTTTCCAATCATTGCAAAGCCTCTGTCTGCAAGACCCCCAGCTTCATTCTCTGGCCCGAGAAGACTAAGGCAGCCCAAGTGCCTCCAATTCCTCTTCAGATACAAACTGCATCTGGGTGCAGTCTGTTAAAGAAGAAGGTGAAAGCAAAAGGCTGAGAAGAGGAAGAAAACTTCCTCCATTCCAGTGTGGATCAGATCCATGTAAGGAACCAAGCTATAAAACATAGGAGCAGAAGTAGGCCATTTGGCCCATCGAGTCTGTGCCACCGTAACAATTTAAAGTTTATTGCTATTCAGCCATACACGTGTATACAGCTAAGTGAAACATTGTTCCTCTAGGGCCAGGGTGCAAAGCACAGTACATACAGTCACACACAGCACGTATAGTTACAACCCAGCCCGTACAGTCACAAAATAATATTAGCACACATCCCTGAGTGATCATTACCATGGAATAATAAACCAGCCCTGTTTATCCATCGTGACTGATTTGTTTTCCCTCTCAAACCCATTCTCCTACCTTCTCCCTGTAACCTTTGATACCCTGACTAATTAAGAACCTATCAATTTCTACTTTAAATATACCCAATGGGCTGGCCTCCACAGTTGTCTGTGGCAATGAATTCCAAAGATTCACCACATTCTGGCCAAAGCAAGGGTTCCTAACATTTTTTTATGCGATGAACCAATACCATTAAGCAAGGGGTCCATGTCCCTAGGATGGAAACCCCTGGGCTAAAGAAATTCCTCCTCATCTCTGTTCATCCTTCTATTCTGAGGCTGTGCCCTCGGGTCCTAGACGCCCCCACTATAGAAAACATCCTCGCCGCATCCACTTTATCCAGACCTTTCAGTATTCAGATTTCACTGAGAACCACTTCACCCTCCCCCACCCCATTCGTTCTCCTGAACTCCAGTAACCAGACTGAGATTCATGTTGTGGCTTCTGAAACAGCCTGGCAGTTGTAAAAGTTTCAGAATCTCCTCAGAACAGGAGCAGGGATCAAATATCCCCATGAGTGGAGGGCGGTCAGTAATTAGCAAGTAGCTAGTTAAGAAATGCACTTAAGATACGTTAATGCGCAATAATTGTCAGGAAGAGAGGGAAGGCTGTTTCCAACAACAGTCTCTAAATATTTACAGGCCTGACTCCCTGGGGTTTCTCAGTATCCTGAGTTTCACTTGTTTATATAACATCAACGTTCAAAGTAAGTTTATTATCAAAGTACGTCTAAGTCACCAGATACTACCCTGAGATTCATTTTCTTGTGGGCATTCACAGTAGAAGGAAGAAATGCAATAGAATCGATGAAAAACAAAGAATAACAAACAGCCATAAGAAGAATTGAGAATGTTTCCTAGTCTAGCACCAGAGGGCATGGCCTTCTGAATAGAAGGATGTTCATTTAGAACAGAGATATGGAGGAATGTCTTTAGCCAAAGGAATTCATTACCACAAATGGCTATAGAGGCCAAGTCATTAACTATATTTAAAGTGGGGGCTTGATTAGCCGGGGCATCAAAGGTTACTGGGGAAGTCATTGAGAGGGATAATAAATCAGCCATGATGGAATGGCAGAGCAGACTCGATATGCCAAATAGTCCAATTCTGCCCCTATGTCTTGTCGGCTTGTGGTGTTAAGACAAACTGTGCAAATGCCCACGGTGTGACACTAACTTACAGCAGCTCAGAAAGTTCACTTCACCATCTCTGCTAGGGAGCTAGCTGAGGTGCTATGTTATTCCTCAGCCGGAGAGCTTCAACCAGCTTGCCCACCCCCATGCAGAAGCCAGTCTGAAACAGACAGTTTATTTTTACTGAACCTTCCTTTGAACACTGGAATTTCCTTTAGTTTAACCCATGGGAGCTGTCTTATCCATGATTACAGTTGTGGAGGCCTTCGAGATGGAATTCTACTCCTGATGACAATTTATTGACCCACTTGCTGGAAAGTGAATGGAGGACTGGGTCCAGCTATGCTGCTGTTCGTAGTTAGATAACCTGACAACTTGCAGCCTGGAACTATGCCCTATGTACAGAGGGATCTTGGAGTGCAGGTCCTCGGCTCTCTGAAGGTAGTGACACAAGCAGATAGGATGGTAGAGAAAGCACACAGTGTCCTTGACTTCATCAATCAGGGAGCTCTGAAGCTGTCTGCATGTTCGCCAAGTAGTGAAAGGGTTACTACACTAGAACATTGAACACATAACATGACAGCACAGTACGGGCCCTTTGGCCCACAATTCTGTGCTGACCTTTTAACCTACTCTAAGATCAATCTAAACCTTCCCTCCCACATGGCCTTCCATTTTTCTATCATCCATGAGCCTATTGAAAAGCCTATTAAATGCCCCTAATGTATCTACCTCTACACCCACCCCTAGCAGTGTACTCTACACGCCCACCATACTCTATGTATATATTTTTTTTAATTACCTCTGATACTCCCCCTATATTTTTCTCCACTCGCCTTAAAATTATGCCCCCGCTTATTAGCCGTTTCTACACTGGGGTAAAAGTCTGGTTATTGACTCTATCATCTTGTACACCTCTGTCAGGCAGATTCTCCTCCTATTTCAGTCCAAAGAGAAAAGCCCAAGCTTGCGTCATAAAACATGCCCTCTAATCCAGGCAGAGTGCTGGTGGATCTCAGCACCCTCTCTACATCCTTCACGTAATGAGGTGACCAGAACTGAACACAGTACTCCCAAGTGTGTGAGGCATGATGAGTGAGGGAGGCCTCTGTCAGTCAGGGTCAAGCCATGGATGTTGTGTCCTAGCTGTCTAGACATGCAAGCATGGGCAGTACGATATGGAGGGCAAGATGTTGCCCGTGTCCCAAACTCCCCCTCTCCGTGCATCTGATGAACCCAAAGGAACATCAGAGACCAGTACAGTTTGGTAGCAGCGGCATTGCTGGAGTTACCAGTCAATGTAGGAGTGCCTTAGGGACTCCAGCTCTGGAATTTTCCCCCAGGGTTTACTCCAGAAGTCTTCCCTATAAGAGGGTATAACCACAAGGCAGTGGAGTTTAAGATCAGAGTTTTTCTTCTCCTAGATGAGCTGCCATCCTCAGCTGATGAGTCCCATCTGCCAAAAGCAACTGGTTTTAAGGTGCCAGGAACCCACTTTTGCCCCTTCTCCTGTCAGTAGAAATGGTTCCACCAAGCTTAGTAGCTAAGCCACATGTGAAGGCCAGGAGCTGAACTTGGTTGTCAGAGGCTATTTGAGACACACACCATTGGGAGCATTTAATAGACAGTGGGAGCTTATCCCCATTATCCAACCCCACCTCCACCCCCCCCCCCAATTATAACAACCTCAGGGAACTGAGCTTGGTAATAAAAGTAATAGTAGAGAGGTCACTCAAGTCGAGTATGATGTTCTCCTAAGAGTTTGTCTACTGGTAGGTCCTCAAGCGGCTGTAGAGGCTGATCCAGGGTCCGCAAATCCTGGTGCAGTGTGGACATGAGTAAGTGGTGGCGGTGATGAGTGTTTGGGTCTTTTGGTTGTTCAGTCTCTGCTTCCGCAGCTGCCGCTAGTTCTCTGTGGCACAGCACAGGTCGATCTCATATAGCACCACTCCCTCTTGAACAGATATCCTCCAGTTGCACCTATTGAGTGTTATGTCTTCCCAGTTTTTAGATGTAATGTTGAATTTCTTCAGGCTGATTTTGATGTTGTATTTGAAGTGTTTCCTTTGCCCACCAGGGGCTCGCTGACCTTTCTTCAACTGGAAGTAAAGGATCTGTTTGGGGACGTGTGAGTTAGGCATTCTGATGACCTAACCTACCCATTGGAATTGGTGTTGCTTTGTCATGGTTCATGTTGGCCTCCTCCAGTACACCACAGTAGCCTACTGTAAAAGCCTACAGTGCAATTTTAATGATATTTGCAACCCAATGGCTGATTCACTAAAGTGTTAAACACTTACTAGTCTGGGCTCGTCTGCTTTGATCTACGTTGGCCAGTGCAACATTGGGTTTATACCACCTACAGCTCCTGCAGGTTAAAATGAAGGAAATTCCTGCATTCCGCAGAATGCTGTGAAAAAATAAATGGCATCAGTTGCAGTCTGGTCTCTGCTCAGTGACAGAAACTTCCACTGAAGCAGCCTCTGCGCCATTTCTAGTTCAAGGGCACAATTACCAAGGTCACAGGGTCATCAAAGACCGTTGTGTGGTCTGGGCCACTCCAGCATAGTCAGTCTGATGTCCGTAAACCTCGAAAATCAAGGGGTTTTTTTGAGAGAAAAAAAACACACAGATGCTAATCTCCTGCTCGTGAATGAAGGTCTGTCTAATGGTGCTGGAAACTCTATTCACAAACACGCGATCCAGATGTGGAGGCTGGATGCAGGGTCTCACAGGCAGATGTGCGCTGGGCCAATGAAACTTCCAAACATCAAGTGTTACCAGCTGTTTAACAGAGAGAATATGTACAATATGTGCAACACGTAGATCGAACTTGCAATTAACGTTGTCATGATAAATGCAACCAAGCTAGAGAGGGTGCAGGAAAGATTCACAGAATGTGCCAGGTTTAAGAACAGCTCTTCCCTCCACTATCAGATTTCTGAATGGACCATGAACACTACCTCACTGTTCTGCTCTCTTCTTACACTATTTATTTATTTTATTTCTTATTGTAAATTATGCTCATTTTTTCTGCATTGCACTGTAGTACTACTTCAAGCCAACAAATTTCATGATGTACACTCAGTGGCCACACTTTATTTGGTACCTCCTGTATCTAGCAAAATGGGGGCTGAGTGTATATTCATGCTGCTGTAGCCCACCCACGTCAAGGTTTTGACATGATGTGCGTTCAGAGGTGCTCTTCTGTGTGTGATTATTTGAGTTACTGTCACATTCCTGTCAGCTTGAACCAGTCATCCCATTCTCCTGTGACCTCTCCCATTAACAAGGCATTTTTCCCCACAGAACTACCGGTCACCAGATGTTTTTTTTATATTTCGTGCACCAGTCCCTGTAAATTCTAGTGACTGCAGTGCATGAAAATCCCAGGAGATACGGAGATACTCAAATCACCCCATCTGGCACCAACAATCATTCCACGGTTCAAGTCACTAAGATCACATTTCTTCCCTATTCTGATGTATGGTCTGAACAACAACTGAACCCCTTGACTATATCCGATTACCTTTATGCATTGAGTTGCTGCCACATGATTGGCCAATTAGATATCTGCAGTACCTAATAAAGTGGCCAGAAGTGTATGTTAGTGATGATAAACCTGATTTTGAATCCAGGAGACTGGATAGGCCCGGACTGTTTATCCTGCAGTGAGGGAGCCTGAGTGGTGACCTCACAGAATTTATAAAGCCATGAGGGTTGTTGATAAGGTGGATGGACAGTCTTTTTCCCACAGGTTAGGAGAGTCTGAAACTAAAGGGCACAAGTTTAAGCAGAGAGGGAAAGCATTAAAGGGGATCTGAAGGGTAACTTTTTCCACAAAGGGTGGTTGAGTGTATGGAACGGGCTGCCAGAGGAAATGGTTGAGGCAGGTACAATTACATAGAAAAGACATTTGAGTAGGTTCACAGATAGGAAGGGTTTAAACCAGGGGTTCACAATTTTTTTTATACCATGGACCAACACCTTTAAGCAAGCAGTCCGTGGACCCCATGTTGGGAATGCCTGCTTGAAAGGAACATGGGCCAAGTGCAGTCACATTGGACAAGCTCAGGAAGGTATCTGGGTTGGCATGGATGAGCTGGGCCAAAGGGCCTGTGTGACTCTTGGTGTGAGGCTCTCATTTAAGGAATTGACAGCCAGCTGTGGTACATTGCACGTGGCGGGAACGTGCCTGTGATGGCCAGCACATCACTTGAATGCTCTCGGGGGGAAAAGAGATGATGTGCCTGGAAATTCCCAGCCTTCAAACCCATCAGATCTATCCCTGTACATCGAAACATACAGTGAAACGCACAATCTGCCCAAGGATGTGCCTTGTTTTCTGCCACCAACAGAGCATGCCCATGATGCTTAGAAGAGCAACACAAGCCTCAACAACAACAACAACAACAACAACAACAAAACAAAGCAAGGACCAGAATAACAACAGCAAAACAAGCCCCTTTCCCACCCACCCACTCACCTACTCACATGGACAGGCCTCAAGCCCATCACAGGCTGCCTCTGGGCCTCCAGTCCTTGGCTCTGAACTCTCAGACTCGTAGACATCAAACCTTCAAACTCAAGTCCCTCGTCTGGACTGGCAGACTCGAGCTTTAGGCCTCTACCTCCGGACTTGCCGACACTTGTCTCCCAGCTTTTGAGATTAGATTGTAAATGAGATATGAAATTGTGTGTTAAATATTCCAATGATAGTATTAATACCTTTGTTTTAACTGAATATATCCATGCAGCAAGTTCCACACACTGTGAGGAGCATTTGTTCAGTGAGATTGGCATAATTTTCTAGCTCAGTCTCGTTACCATGGATACCAGTATTTGTACATGGCAATACATGTAAGATCCCCATAATCAAAAGCTGAAATGCTGCGATGTTACAGTTTGTTGCTACATAATGCAAAGAAAAGCAGGATTTGTATATCTTATTTATTTAGGGTTACAACAGACCAACAGTTGATGGGAATGTGGAGAGCAGGTAAAGGGATTAGTGTACGTGTACACTAGTGTTCACCATCTAGTGTACGTAGATGGGAATGTGTTGGTCAGCATGGACTCAATGAGCTAAAGGGCCTATTTCAATGCTCTGAGTTTAGTGTCCGCACCCCAAGGACTCATTCTTCCTACCAAAATACACCACTCTCTCGAATTTCATCAGTTATATGTCTGCCCATTTTAACAGTCTGCCGTAGCTTCCTTGGAGCGTAGCAATCAGCGGAAGTGGTGGATGTGGGTTCCATTTCAACATTGAAGAAATCTGGTTAAGTACGTGGATGGAAGGGGTGTGGAGGACCATGGGCCTGGCGCACATCAATGGGACTAGGTAGAATGAGTTTGGAATGGGCTAGATGGGCTGAAAGGCCTGCTTCTGTTCTGTACAACTATTTTACAGGTTTCATATGAAGTTGTATCTGTACAGAGTCACTTATGTATCAGACGTGTAACACAGATGGCAGTAACCCCATTGCTGACCTAGGAGCTCCTTCAATCGGACAGCATTCTACACACTTCTCAGCTCCATCCCCTATTTATTTATTCCCTATCCAACTTTATTTTTATATAATTCTTTGCTCTATAATCATCCCTCCAGCATTTTGTGTATGTTACTCTAGATTTCCAGAATCTCTTGTGAAGGTGAAGAAATCTTCAGGTTTAATGGAAATAACAAGTGTTTGATAATAAAATAACGTGTTTATCAGTGCTGACTACATCTTTTCTTATCTCTACAGTGTTGGGTACAGAGAGGTAACGAGAATCCCAGCTGGGGCAGTCCATATCAAGGTGAGACAGTACAAACCCAAGGGTCAGCAGCGATTCACTGCTTACTTGGCAGCCAAGAGGAAGAACGGCGACTACCTCTTCAACGGCAAGTACATGATTTCAACGTCTGAGACTATCATCGACCTCAACGGCACGGTGCTCAACTACAGCGGATGGAGCCAGAGGGACGATGAGATGCATTCAATGGGCCACGGCCCACTGAAGGAGCCACTGGTAATTCTGATTCTGGCCACCGACCCTAGGAAACCAGTTGACGTGCGTTACAGTTACTACATCCCGAAGAAGCCGCAGGCTGCACCCAGTGAGAATGCCCTGAAAACTCTGGCCGCGCAGTCTCATCTTCCCCAGTGGATGACAGGACCTTGGTTATCCTGTTCCAGGACCTGTGATACTGGCTGGCAGACTAGAACCGTTCAGTGCAAGAATGGAGAGGGGAAGTTGGCCAAAGGATGTCCTCTGTCCCAAAGACCATCAGCATTTAAACAGTGCTTTCAAAGAAAATGTTAATGCACTTTTCACTGTGAGAGTTCCTTTCTTTTTAATTTTGCCATTCCATTTTCTGTTTTAATTTAAAATTCTCGAAGGAAAGGAAGGAAAATATTCTCAGTATACCTTGGTGTGAAGCAGAAATGGCTTCAGCATCAAGGACGTGGGCAGAATCTGTCTCATCCAAATGACTGCACATCAGAGAGTGGGGGAGCATCGGACTCATGCCCCTAGGAGTCCGCAGGCTCGGTGAGAGTGAGAGGGTGGAAGCCAATGGCAGCTGGCACGTCACCTACCTCAGATGCCTCCCTCGTCTACACTGAAGTGAGAACCAAGCGGCTGTCTTTTCCACAGTCATCGGGCAAGGCATTGACTCCAGAATCCTCTCCGACCCTCCCGGCAAAGCAGATATCCAAATTTCTGGCACGGCCACCATTTTCTTTTGCTCTTCCATGGCCTCTCAGTTGTGGCCAGTGACTGATTCCTAGAAGTTTGGGAGAGTGCAAGACTGGCATTTTCTTCAATGACTCCAAAGACGATGCAAAACGCCAGACAAGCGGCCATTTGTAAAAGGAATGGTTAAACTGGTGACTTAATGAGATCACTGCACCTTGCAGACTCTAAGTTGAACTTATGCCACAGTGTTTGCGTTAGAGTGCTTGTGGACGTTGCCTCTCACTACAATCCTGTTGTGAACCATTTGAAATAGACTTTCTTAAATGAGGCACTGACTGATTCCAGTTTGTAATTGCAAATCTCTCTGGCACAAAATAAAGAGCTGACTGGAATTGAACAGCAGAAGAAATGTGAGAATAGAAAATCCAGCGTTGTATTCCTGAAGGATCACCAGCTGGACTGCATTCCAATGCGCACCTCCAACTGATGAGTAAAAAATGCAGGCTTGAGGCTGCACCAAAAGAGCTTTCCCAGAAAACAGTGGCTTTTCAGAACACCTGAATCAATCATCATCTCAACTTGCCATTCTTGAGTGAATATCTGTCCACAGTTTGTCCCAACCCACGGCGTACTCTGCTTGGCGGGTCAGTAGCCCGCACAGAACTGCAATGGACAGAAAGGACATGTTTGCGTTTAATCTCCGACTGAAGGAATTCTTTTGTTCCTTTGACACATGCTTTATCTATGGTGCAGGAAAATCTTGTTATAAGCCAGTGGGAACATGGCATTAATTGTCAATAAGGTACTGTGATCAGATGAAACAGCACTTCCTTGCAAAGTTGTCTCATGAGGGGATGGGGATATTGAAGGGAAGTAAATTCAGACCCAGTTCTGGTATTTACTTGGCAAAAAAGTTCGTCAGATCGTTTTCAGTATCTATCAATTCCACGTGACGAGAGAAAGCAGCGTGTGGGAGGCAGGCTTTCTTTTGCAAGAAAGTTGACCTTGCACTCCAATTAGAATTGCTGCCTGAAAAACCAGACTGTGTATTACTGGATGGCATGAGGGGCAGCCCTGGTCCAATGGAGACCAAAGGCACTCATCCCGAGAAACCTCTGCCTCACAGCTGTGAGCTCGCCAGAGGTCAAGGGACAAGTTGGTCAGTCTGTTAGTGAGCTTCACCGAGCGCCCACTGCCAATTCCACAATTTAAAGAGGGGTGTGGTGACTTGCGTTAGAAGTAGTTGACTTTACTCACCATTCTGCAGTGGGCTGTATGGAGACATTTAGGCTGTTTCTGATCAGCTAGCTGGGATTCCCATGGTAACAATCAAAGCAGTGCTTAGAACCTTTGATCTGCAGAAGTTACTTGCAGGTGGGAAAATGTGCAATTTTTATAGTTAATACTTTTATTTTCATTTCTTATTCCCTCATTTTAATGGTCAGCTGCCATGCCACTTATAAGATGCATCATAATCTCTTTCCAAATAGCTCCGTTATTACTCATTCCCAAACTAGAGTTGTACCTGTGGCGTCAGACCTTTCCCTGTCCCTATATATCAGGAGAATGGGGTTGAGAAGGGATAATAAATCTGCCATGATGAAATGGTGGAGCGGACTAGATGGGCTGAATGGTCTGATTCTGCTCCTGTTTGGTACAGAGAATCCATTGCTGGCAGGCTTGGTACAGCAGTGTGTCAGTCAATCAGATAAGAATCAACCACGTCGGCCAGTCACTCATAGGCTGGTGGTTTACAAGCAAGTTTCCTTCTCAGAAGCGCATTAACCGATCACTTCAGCACTTCAGATAACCCAACCACTAATGGTCAGTTTTACTGCTGCCAGCCTTTAAAGTTCCAGACTCTCTGTAAACTCAATGTGAAGTCACAGACTCGCTAGAGGAGAGTTGGCATTCCATTCTTTGGATTATTTCTCCAGAGTTCAGGCTATACATGACGTCCGTCCGATAACATAACCACTATGAATAAATGCACCATGTGGCATTGAACCACAAGTTCAGTCCTTTCCCTACGCTTCATCTCAATGGAACAAGTAAAGATAAACACAAGAGATTCTGCGGATGCTGGAAATCCAAAGCAACACACACAAAATGCTGGAGGAGCTCAGCAGGCCAGGCAGCATCTGTGGAAGGGAATAAACAGTCAGTGATTTAGACTAAGTGAAGATCATTGAGATAAGATTGTTCAGCTCCTCTGAAGGCTGACCCCCTCCAGTCTGTTTATTTATCTTTACTGTGTTTAGGCTAAGCATGCCTATCTCCTATCAGTAAGTAGCCTCCTCACAATATCAGCCAAGATTTTTTTTATCTTATTGAGTTACAGCATGGAATAGGCCCTTCTGGCCTTTCAAGGTGCACCACTCAGCAATCCCCCAGTTTAATTCTAGCCTAATCACAGGGCAATTTACAATGACCATTTCTACCTACTGGTACAAAACTGGCATGTCTTTAGACTGTGGGAGGAAACCAGAGCACCCAGAGGAAACCCGCGTGGTCACAAGGAAAATGGACAAACTCCTTACAGGCAGCGGTGGGAATTGAACCCAGGACGCCCGTACTGTAAATCATTGGGCTAACCACTACATCGCCATGCTGCCATTTATAAGCGGAGGTTTCACTTTCCCAAGGGGGGGATAAAAATTACCTCTTATAATGGGGTTGAGTGACCATCCCAATCCAGGGAAAACCCTCACCGCAGCATCTTGTGTCTGCAGTGCACCCCCGGTCTGGCTGTAAACCCACAGCACGTGGAAGAATGTGGCCTTGCAAGCCGCTCAGTCCAAGAGAGCAGACTTGAGCATTAAAAATCAGCTCCCAAATCCTGTGAAAGGATAAACCCCTCTGTCACAGGGATCAATGTAAACCACTCCTGTTAATTCTCCAAAGCCCATTTAGACCAATTAGGAAGTAGTCAAAGTAGGGTCAGAAGCGGCAGGATATAGATTCGAAACCTTACACAAAACAGCTCAATTTGTCAAGGTTAAAATAAATCTTCATACCAGGAAGCTCAGTGGGGAGTTCTAAAGAGAACGAAGTTCCCCTCTATTCTTTGTCAATGGAGATATGTTGGATCCAGATGCTTTTGCAATCCAGATGTTCTACAGAAGTCAAGAACGAGACATAAAACCTATTGATAGCAATTTTATTAAGTGTTACAAGAACATTGAAAAGACTAAGAGAAAAGTAATTGTGTCGTCTCACACCCAGAGCAAAGAAACAAAAATTCCAGTGATAGCAATTAACTTATAAAATAGCCAGATTCAAGTGGTATGACACCTGCCACTGAAAACTAAGAAGTTTCTAGAAAAAATACAGAAGCAATTATTTGTACCATAATTACCGGAAAATTCACCATTACATGTATATAAAAATGCAAGTGAGCATAAGGAAGTTAGACTGCGGGAAAAAATAACAATTCTATACTCAAATCCAACAGGTGCAGAAGTCATCAACTCCTCCAGCACCATGTAGATTATAAACCTTTGAACATTCAAAGCTGAGCTCCAATACAATGGCCGCTGGTGTAACAAACCGGAGAACCAGAATCACTCTGACATGAGACTGAAAGCCCAAATTTCAAGCTAAATTGAAAGTATAATGAGTAGTTTTGGGCCCCTTATCTAAGAAAGTATGTGTTGGCATTGGAGAAGGTTCATTAAATGATTCTGGGAATGAAAGTGTTAATGTATGAGGAGTGTTTGCTGGTTCTGGGCCTGTACTCGCTGGAGTTTAGAAGTGGGGGGGGGGGATCTCACTGAATCCTGAAAGGCCTAGATAGAGTGGGTGTGGAGGGGATGTTTCCAATATTGGGAGAGTCTAGGACCAGAGGGCACCACCTCAGAATGGAAGTACATCCATTTGGAACAGAAATGAGGAGGAATTTCTTTCACTAGAGGGTGGTGAATCTGTGGCGGCCAAGTCATTGGACATACTTACAGCAGAGGTTGATAGGTTCCTGGTTAGTCATGGTGACAAAGGTTATGGGAGAAGGCAGGAGAATGGGACTAAGGATAATAAATCAGCCTTGATGGAATGAGAGAGCAGACCTAAAGGGCTGAATGGCCTAATTCTGCTCCTCTGTCTTATGGTCTAAATTCCTGGCAAGCCCTCCTCTATGTTCATCTCCCACTGGATAATTGTCTCTGGTACAAAGATGAGAAAATCTGCAGATGCTGGAATTCCAAGCAACACACACAAAATGCTGGCAGAACTCAGAAGGCCAGGCAGCGTCTATGGAAAAAAAGTAACAGTTGACATTTTGGGCTGAGGCTGTTCATCAGGAATTAAGCAGGACAAATCATCAACAGTTTACTCTTTTCCAAAGATGCTGCCTGGCCTGCTGAGTTCCTCCAGCATTTTATGTGTGTACTTGTCTCTGGTAGACAGGTGTGACCATGTCAAGGATAGAAGGAGCTCCAAGAATGTGTCAAACTGTTCACTAAGTCTGTAAATCTTTCCATAACTTCTCAAGTTTACCCCAGGGAATCTTGACAACAACCATTACTCTTTAGCAAGATGGAGCTTTCAGCACTTCAAAACAAATAGTATTGGTGTTATTTGAATGGGAATAGGCAAGAAATAAACTTGACTCTGGCCTTTACAGTTTATGAAGGCCAATGTCTATTATGCATCACTACCTGTGGATATTATCTCATGACGTGGCACATTTTCAAATAGGGAAACCTCTAGTTCCAGCAGCCAACGTTTGCTTCTGGATGGAATAAAGGACTTCTCTAATTCCCAGGGAGCGTGATGAACTGCCAGTTCAAAACTGAGTTCAGGCGCCTCAAAGCTTTAGGGGTTGGTGGGGAGAAGAACAGGTGGTGGGGGGAAGGGGATGGGTAGAAGCTCGTGGAGGGTGCAGGGTCGAGTGATGGGCAAGAACATTATCATTTACACCTGCAGTCTTAAACTCGGGTGACATGTTTATTGGAAAGGAAACAAAATGCTCTTCAGGTCAGGCAGCTTGTGTGGAAAGAGAAACAAAGATCTCAGGTCAAAGAAAAAAAATGTCATGCAAAACAGAAGTTTTTCATTGTACCTCAGTACATGAGACAGTAACTTAACAATATACCAAAGGGTCATGAACCTGTAATATTCAGTCTGTTCCTCCCTCCACAGCTGCTCCCTGACTTGCTGAATGTGAACACCATTTTTTAAACAGAAGAGATTCTGCAGGCACTAGAAATCCAGGGTAACACACCCAAAATGCTGGAGGAACTCAGCAGGTCAGACAGCATCTACAGAGAGGAATCAACCATTGATGTTTCAGACCAAGACCCTTTCTTCAGGATCCTTCATTCTCGAGTCCTGATGACGGCTCTCAGCCCGAAACATCATCTGTTTATTCCTCTTCATAGATGCTGTCTGACCTGCTGAGTTCCTCCAGCATTTTGTATGTGTTGTTCTACAATTTCTTTTATTTTGGGTCTAAATGATTCGCAGGAGATTTTTTTTGGCTATCTCAGTGTGCGCTATTGAGTAGCAATGGATAGGATGTGTTATTCTGGACTCTGCACCCCACACTCTTCATTGTTTTCATAGCTGGACTATAGACATTTGAAATTTGTTCCACAGTGGTTTAACAAGTCCCTTTTAGATCTAGCAGCTTAAGAAAGAAGAAAATATATTTCTGCTGTGAAAACCTTTCAATGGGGTCTCCAGAAAGAGCAGGGGGAAAAGCATTCCATTTAAATTGTGGAAAAAAATCCTGAGGCACAGCACTGAAATAATTTATTTTGTTTTTGTACAACCGATATGTGTGATTTTAATGTTTTATTTATTGTTATTTAATTTTGAGAACACCAAACAGGCAATTTTTTTTTGGAAGAGAAAAGAATTTGCTGTTGTGTCCTGTTTTACAATTGTGTTTAATTTATGCTTCACTCTTGTGAATTTTCACTTTTTTTTAAATATATGTATGTATGTTTACGTAATGTACAGCACTGGTTGCCTTGTGTATTATTGTGATGTGTTTTCCTTCATGCAGTTATTTTGCCGTTTGTATTCTTTGAGATAAACTGCACTTATCTTTTATGAAAAAGTAATTGACTGAGGCAGGATGTCAAATCCACTCTAATACTTGTTTCAAAAAACGTAGCAGTTCTATAATGCATATTAATCATGTCAAAGACATCTTTTTTATCAATTATTTTAAGCCCAGCAGTAATATCCTGTAATATACTGTAACATTAATCATTGCTGTATGTGGAACTAATGCCAAAATTCATCTTTTTTTTAATGTGTGTAAATTATATATTCTCAAATGCAATACTACAGTCTCACAATTTAATTCTGATGTTTAATGGTTGCATTTCAAAGATTATTTCCGTATGCAGTTTCAACCCTGCAGTTTCATATTTTATACACTCCCTCTTATCTTGTCAACACATGGGGGGTGGGAAACAGAAAAGAATAATTTCATGAGTTCAAGAGACACAGCAATGAAGCATCTTTGAAATTGTGTTTTAGTGTGGTCTGGGAGCAGAATTAGGCCATTTGGCCCATGGAGTCTGTTCCACAATTTCAACATGACTGATCCATTCTCCCTCTCAGCTCCAATATCCTGCCTTCTCCCCTTATCTCTTCATACCATAACCATTCAAGAATCTATCAGCCTCTGCCTTAAAGATACGTACAGATTTGGGCTCCACAGCCACCTGTGGCAAAATATTCCACAGATTTGCCACTATCTGGCTAAAGAAATTCCTCCTCATCGCCACTTAAAAATCGACGCTCCTCTATTTTGAGGCTGTGTCCTCTGGTCGTAGACTCTCCCACCATGGGAAACATCCTTTCCACATCCACTCTATTGAGGCCTTTCAACATTCGATAGGTTTCAATTAGGACGCCACTCATTCTTCTGAATTCCAGTGAATACGGGCCAAGAGCCAAGAAACACTCTTCATATGACAAGCTGTTCAATCCTGGAATCATTTTTGCTTGTATATGTGGTGCATTCTTCCTCGCAATTAGGATTTCCAGAGCTTTCTATTGTAGATTGCTCCCATCTCCCTCTGTGAAATAATGGAAGATACTTGCGATTCCCTTGATTTTGATCTTAATGGCTGCCTGCTATGTGGGCCAGAAAACAAATATAACTGAAACTGAATACAGAAACCTCATGCGATTTGATTCAGCTTGGAAGCTGAAGGGAGTATTTCCATTCACTCAGTGGCCTTCTGCAAAATTGGAATGCTACCAATGTATATGGAAATGTGACAGTTCTTGCAGTGCAGAAGCACACACTGATCAATTGGCACTTGTAATGGTGGGCAACTCTTGGTGGGATAAATGATTTTATTTATTTATTGAGATACAATGACCAATTAACCTACCAACCAGTTCATCTTGGAGGGAAGCAGAGTGCCCAGGGAAAGCCACACAGCCCTGGTGAGAACGTACAACCTCCTTACAGAGGATGCTGGGATTCATCACCGAACTCTGATCCCCCCCCAGGCAGTAATAGTGTTGCACTATCAGCTGGGCAACCAGGGCACCCACCCCATGATTAAGTAGCACAATTCACAAAAGCTGGAGGAACTCAGCAAATTGATTTTTCAGGCAGAGAGCCTTCATCAGACCCAAAACGTTGACTGTTTCCACAGATGCTGCCTGATCTGCTGAGTTCCTCCAGCATTTTGTGTGTGCTGCTCCAGATTCTGCACCTGCAGAATCTCTTGTGTTTCTAAGCAGTAAGATTTATTTGATGTTGGGGCCAGCCCATTGGAGAACTTATCAGAAAAGCCTCAATATAATTCATTCAGGGGTTTGGAATACCTCAGGAAAACTGTAGCCAGTGAAATACTTTTGATGTAGGACAGGGTTTCCCAAGCTTTATTGTGCCATGGAGCCTTACCATTAACTGAGGGGTCCGTGGACCCCTAGATTGGGAACCCCTGATGTTGGGAGATGAAGCCACTATGCACAAACCAGCTATTCTGCTTCCTCTTAGACTCACAGAAACTGGTGATATTAGATCAGATTTATATATGAACCACACATACATTGAAACATACAGTGCATTGCAACAATTGCATTAACAACCAACAAAATCTGCACTTTCTCGGACTAGCCTGCACTATCGCCACGCATTCTGGCGCCAATGTAGCATGATTATGATGTTCAGTAGAACACACAACCATCAAACAATAGGGTCATAGAGTCATAGAGAAGTACAGAACAATAGCAGGCCCTTTGGCCCAACAAGTCTGTCCCAAACCTTTAATCTACTTACTCCCATTGACCTGAACCAGGACAATAGCCCTCCATACCCTATGTACCTATCCAAACTTCTCTTAAATGTTGAAATCCAGCTCACATGAACCACGGGCTGGCAGCTCACTCCACACTCTCACAACCCTCTGAGTGAAGAAGTTTCCTTTCATGTTCCCCTTAAACATTTCACCTTTTATCTTTAAACCATGACCTCTGATTGTAGCCCCACCCAACCTCAGTGGGACAAGCATGCTTGCATTTATCTATACCACTCATAATTTTGTATACCTTTATCAAATTTCCCCTCAATAGAAACATAGAAAACATACAGCACAATACAGGCCTTCAGCTCACAAAGCTGTGCCAAACATGTTCTTACCTTAGAACTACCTAGGCTCTACCCACAGCCCTCCATTTTTCTAAGCTCCATGTATCCATCCAGGAGTCCCTAAAAGACCCTATCGGTTCCACCTCCAACACTGCCGGCAGCCCACTCCACGCACTCACCACTCTCTGAGTAAAAAACTTACCCCTAACATCTCCTCTGTACCTACTTCCAAGCACCTTAAAACTATGCCCTCTCGTGCTACCCCTTTCAGCCCTGGGGAAAAGCCTCTGACTATCCACACGATCAATGCCTCTCATTATCTTGTACACCTCTATCAGGTCACCTTTCATCCCCCATCGCTCCACGGAGAAAAGGCCGAGTTCACTCAACCTATTCTCATAAGGCATGCTCCCCAATCCAGGCAACATTCTTCTAAATCTCCTCTGCACCCTTTCTATGGTTTCCACATCCTTCCTGTAGTGAGGCGACCAGAATCGAGCACAGTACTCCAAGTGGGGTCTGACCAGGGTCCTATATAGCTGCAACATTACCTCTCGGCTCTTAAACTCAATCCTATGATTGATGAAGGCCAATGGACCATATGCCTTCTTAACCACAGAGTCAACCTGCATAGCAGCTTTGAGTGTCCTATGGACTCGGACCTCAAGATCCCTCTGATCTTCCACACTGCCAAGAGTCTTACCATTAATATTATATTCTGCCATCATATTTGACCTACCAAAATGAACCACCTCACACTTATCTGGGTTGAACTCCATCTGCCACTTCTCAGCCCAGTTTTGTATCCTATCAATGTCCCGTTCTAAGTAATCTTCTATGTTCTAAGGAATAAAGTCCTAACCTATTTGATTTTGCCTTGTAACTCAGGTCCTTTAGACCTGGCAACATCCTTGAAAACTATCTCTGTACTCTTTCAACCTTGTTTACATCTTTCCTGTCGGTAGGTGACCAAAGCTGCACACAATTCTCCAAATTAGGCTTTATCAGTGTCTTATACAACTTCAACATAGCGTCCCATCTTCTGTACTCAATACTTTGATTTCTGAAGGCCAATGTGCCCAAAGCTTTCTCTATGACCCTATCTACCTGTGATGCCTCTTTCAACAGATAATGGACCTGTATTCCCAGATCTTTTTGTTCTACCGCACTCCTCAATTCACTGTGTAAGACCAACCTTGGTTGGTCTACCTAAGTGTATAACCTTGCCCTTATCTGCACTAGATTCCATCTGCCATTTTTCAGCCCATCTTTCCAGCTGGTCCAGATGCCATTGCAAGCCTCGATAGCTTTCCTCGCTGTCCACTAAACCCCAATCTTGGTGTCATCCGCAAATTTGCCGATCCATTTAACCACAGGCTTTAAATATTTCTGCTAGGGCCCCGGCAATTTCTGCACTTGCCTCCTGCAGGATCCAGGGAAACACTTTGTCAGGCCCTGGGGATTTGTCCACCCTAATTTACCTCAGGATAGCACATACCTCCTTCTCTGTAATCTGATAGGGTCCACGAAGTCGACGCTGCTTTGCCACATTTCTATCGACTCTGTGTCCATCTCCCGAGTAAATACAGATGCAAAAAGAAATCATTTAAGACCTCTCCCATCTCTTTTGGCTTCACACATGGATTACCACTCTGATTTTCCAGAGGACCAACTGTGTCCCTTGTAATCCTTTTGCTCTTAACGTATCTGTAAAATCCCTAATGATTCTCCTTCAGTTTGTCGACTAGGGGAACCTCATGCCTTCTTTTAGCCCTCCTGATGTGTCTTTAAGTGTTCTCCTGCATTTCTTATACTGCACAAGCACCTCATTTATTCCCACCAGTCTATACCTGCAAAGCACCTACTTTTTTATTCTTAACCAGGGCCTCAATATATCTTGAAAACTGAAGTTCTCTACACCAATTATCTTTGCCTTTTATTCTGACAGGCATATACAAGATTTGTACTCTCAAAATATGACTTTTGAAGGCCTCCCACTTACCAAGTACACCCTTGCTAGAAAACAACCTGTCCCAATCCACACTTACCAGATCTTTGCTGATGCCATCAAAATTGGTTATTCTCTAAATTAGAATCTTAACCAACAGGCCAGGCCTATCTTCTTGCATATTTACTTGGAAACTAATGGCATTGTAATCACTAGATGCAAAGTGTTCCCCTAAACAAACTTTTGTCACCTCCCCTGTCTCATTCGCTAACAGCAGATCAAGTATCGCACACTCTCTTATTGGGATTTCTACGTTCTGATTAAGGAAACTTTCCTGAACGCATTCACCAAAGTCTATCCCATCTAGCACTATAAGGAACAACAGCAAAACAAACACCTTCCCCCTTTCCCTCCCCTCTGCACACACACACCTGAGCCTCTGACCTCCAGACTCACCAATATAAGGGCTTTCGGCTCAGACCTCCGGACTCTCTAACCTCAGGAAATGCCAATCACGAGCTTCTGACCTCAAGACCTGCTGACTAACCTTGGACCTCCAACTCACCGATCTGGGACCAGGAATCCCAGGATTCATTGGCCTCGGGGATCATTGACACTTAGTCTTAGGGCATGAACCTCTGACCTTTGACCTCCATTCTCAGGGGCTGTTGGCCTCTGACCTCGGAGCACTCTGACCTGAACTCCAACCTCCGGCTCCTTCCCCTAACTGTTTTGCTGACCTTTCATTCCACTCATGCCTGTTCCTACCCCTAACCTGAAACAGCAATCAGTAGCTCAGGCCCTCAAACTCAATGTGATTATGTCTGATCTTTGCAAGGCCACAACTCCTCGCCTGTACTAGTTCCATGTAACATTCACTGCCTGATCTTTGAAACATTTGATCAGAGCCAAGTTTATTGTCATATAAAGAAAGATAAGAGCTTATCTTTCTTTGTCACATGTACAGTGGACTGTCCAGGTAGGACTATTGTCTCTGCCTGGTCCTTCCCTACTGAACTCATGTCCTCATATCTCGATTCCATTCTATCCCTTTTGGTTCATTCCCTTCCCATCTGCATCCATGACATGTCTCACGCCCTCAATCTCCTCAGTCACTTTTAAATCCTTGGCCCTGACCATCTCATCTTCACCATGGACGTTCAGTCCCTCCACACTTCTATCCTCTTTCAAGAAGACCTTAAAACTCTCCGCTTCTTTCTTGACCAAAGAACCGACCAATCCCCCTGCACCACCGCCCTCCTCCGTCTGGCAGAACTGATCCTCACCCTCAACAATTTTTCCATCAGCTCCTCCCGCTTTCTCCAAACTCGAGGAGTAGTCGCAGGCCTCAGCTTTGCCTCTTTGTTAGCTAATAGAACAGTCTATGCTCAAAGCCTTCCATAGTTATGCTCCTCATTTCTTCCTCCGCTACATCAGAGCTGCCCCATGCACCATTGCTGAGCTTGACAATTTTATCGACTTTGCCTCTAACTTCCAGCCTGCCCTTAAACTCATTTGGTCTGATGCCTCCCTCTCCTTTCTTGATCTCTCTGTCTCCATCTCTGGAGACAAAATGTCAAATGACATCTTTTATAAACCGACTAATTCCCACAGTATCTCGACTACACCTCTTCAAGTCAAATCAAGTCCAGTTTATTGTTATTTAACTATATACATGTATATAATGTATATAACCATATAATGTCCATAGAAACGTGACAACCTTTCTCTGAACAAGGGTGTAAAGCACAATAGTACACAAATACACATAACACAAGATAACTTATGAAGGTAAGGATAAAATCTACAGATTAATCATACATTAATAACAAACTAAATTGCATTAATATTAAATATTGTAAGGTACGGAACAAATTAATCAGTGACACTAAGAATACAACGCGGCAGGGAGTTCAAAAGCCTAGTGACCTGTTTCTCATCCTGACCATTCTTGTTTTTATACATCGGAGTCTCCTGCCTGATGGTAGAAAGTCAAAGAGGATGCTGGATGGATGGGTGGGATCCTTAATAATACCAAGGGCCCTGCATATGCAGCGCTCCTGATAAAAGTCCCCTATGATCCTCTCAGCTTTTCTCACAGTCCTTTGTCAGGACTTCCCAACCTATCTCCTGGAAAAATGCTATGCCTATTTTTCATTTCCTTTGCCTCCACTACATCTCTCCCCAGGGCACAACTGTCCATTTCAGGACAGCAGAGATGTCCTCCTTATTTAAAGAACAGAGTTTCCCTCCCTATTGGTGCCTTCCTTACCCACATCTCCTCTATTTCCCATACATCCACACTCACCCCATCTTTCCACCGCCTTAACCATATAACCATATAACAATCACAGCACGGAAACAGGCCATTCCGGCCCTCCTAGTCCGTGCCGAACTCTTAATCTCACCTAGTCCCACCTACCCGCACTCAGCCCATAACCCTCCACTCCTTTCCTGTCCATATACCTATCCAATTTTACCTTAAATGACACAACTGAACTGGCCTCTACTACTTCTACAGGAAGCTCATTCCACACAGCTATCACTCTCTGAGTAAAGAAATACCCCCTCGTGTTTCCCTTAAACTTTTGCCCCCTAACTCTCAAATCATGTCCTCTCGTTTGAATCTCCCCTACTCTCAATGGAAACAGCCTATTCACGTCAACTCTATCTATCCCTCTCAACATTTTAAATACCTCGATCAAATCCCCCCTCAACCTTCTACGCTCCGATGAATAGAGACCTAACTTGTTCAACCTTTCTCTGTAACTTAAGTGCTGAAACCCAGGTAACATCCTAGTAAATCGTCTCTGCACTCTCTCTAATTTATTGATATCTTTCCTATAATTCGGTGACCAGAACTGTACACAATGACCAGAACTGTACAATATTGACCAGAACTGTACACCTTAACCGTGATAGAGTTCCCCATGTCCTTACCTACCAACCAATCAGCCTCCACACCCAACACATCATCCTCTGCAACTACCACCATCTCCAAAGGGATCCCACAACTGAACATACCTTTACCTCTCCCCCTCCTCCCCCACTTTCCGCAGAGAATATTCCTCTATGATTCCCTTGTCCATTCATACCTCCCCGCTAACCTCCCTCCTGGCAATTATCCCTGCAAGTGGCCAAGGAGCTACAGCTGCCAACTTACGTCCTCCCTCACCTCCACTCATGGCCCCAAGTTGTCCTTCCAGTAGAGGCAACACGTCACCTGCAAATCTACTGGGGTCGTCTATTGTGTCCAGTGCTCCCAACGTAGCCTCCTCTACATTGGTAAGACCCATTGAAAATTGGAGGGCCACTTTATTAAGCACCTCTGCACCATCTTCCCAATGGCCAAACATGTTAATTCTAATTCCCATTCCCATTCCATTGCCTCCTCTTGTGCCACGACGAAGCCACTCTCATGAATATTGATTTCTCCTTCCAGTAAACAAATGTTCCCCCCTTCCCCTTCCTCTATCCCTTACTCTGACCTTTTACCTCTTCTCATCTGACCTATTACTTCCCCCTGGGTCCCCTCCTCCTTCCCTGTCTCCCATAGTCCCCACTCCTCTGCTATCAGATTCTTTCTTCTCCAGCCCTTGCCCTTTCCCACCCACCTGGCTTCACCTATCACCTTCCAGCAACACACACAAAATGCTGGTGGAACACAGCAGGCCAGGCAGCATCTATAGGGAGAAGCACTGTCGACATTTCGGGCCGTTAGTCCTGACGAAGGGTCTCGGCCCGAAACGTCGACAGTCCTTCTCCCTATAGATGCTGCCTGGCCTGCTGTGTTCCACCAGCATTTTGTGTGTGTTGTTTGAATTTCCAGCATCTGCAGATTTCCTCGCGTTTGACCTTCCAGCTAGCCTTGTTCCCCTCTCCCCACCTTTTTATTCTGGCATCTTCCCCTTTCCTTCTCAGTCCTGATGAAGGGTCTCGGCCCAAAACCTCAACTATCTATTCATGTCCATGGATGTTGCCTGACCTGCTGAGTTCCTTCCTTATGTGTGTTGCTCTGGATCTCCAGCATCTGCAGAACCTCTTGTGTTTATCATTCTCACTAACCCTGTTTTACTCTATTTATTGATTTATTCTTGTAACTTATGGTAAATCCTTTACTGTTATTTACAACAATAATCTTGCTCTGTTCTGCTGCCCTAAAGCAACAAATTTCCCAGCATATGTCAGTGATAATAAACCTGCTTCCAATTCTACCTCCCGCTGGGTCGCAGGTCAGGGAATGCCTGCGGCAATTTGCTAATACTCAGCGCCATCTTTTGGTGCCTTCTCTACTCACAGGAGTCACAAAGTCAGTCCTGAATGCAGGCACATTGAAGAAACTTTGCACACTTCCTGCTTTGCCCACTGTTGTCAGATAATTGAACAGTTCTCTAGAACGTTAGGTTGGACTCTTAACGGAGTCAGAATCAGAATTAAATTTATTACCACTGACATATGTCATGAACTTTTTATGGCCTTGCACCTTATTGGCTGCCTACATTGCTCTCTCTCTCTAGCTGTAACACTTTATTCTGCACTCTGTTAATCTCGTCCTTAATACTACCTCAATGCTCTTTGTAGTTAAATGACTTGTATAACCATATAACAGTTACAGCACGGAAACAGGTCATCTCGGCCCTTCTAGTCCGTGCCGATGCTTACACTCACCTAGTCCCAGTGGCCCGCACTCAGCCCATAACCCTCCATTCCTTTCCTGTCCATATACCTACCCAATTTTAATTGGATAGTGCAAGGCTTGTATGCATGACAAGCAAAACAAGATTTTCAACTGTACCTCAGTATGTCAAAATTCGAAGTATTTTCATTACCGAAGTACGTATATATCATCATTTATTACCCGGAGATTTATTTTCTTGCAAGTATTCATCGTAAAACAAAGGAATATAATAGAATCAATGAAAAACTAACACAAAGGCTGATAAGCAATGTGCAAAAGAAAACAAACTGTACAAATACAAAAATAATAAATGCTCTTTTCTCGCTGCTGCCATCAGGAAGGAGGTAGAGAAACCTTAGGACTCACATCACCAGGTTCAGGAACAGTTATTACCCATCAACCATCAGGCTCTTGAACCAAAGGGGATAATTTCACTCAGCTTCACTTCATCATTGAAGTGTTCCCACAACCTATGGACTCACTTTAAAGGATTCTTCATCTCATGTTCTCAATATTTATTGCTTATTTATTTATTTTTATTATTTCTTCTTTTTGTATTTGCACAATTTGTTGTCTTCTGCACTCTGGTTGAACAGCCTAGTTGGGTGGTCTTTCATTGATTCTGTTACGGTTATTATTCAATAGATTTATTGAAAATGAATCTCAGGGTAGTATATCGTGACATATGTGTACTTAGATAATAAATTTACTTTGAACTTTAATAATAATAATAAATAAATAATACTGAGAAAATGTGTTGTAGAGTCCTTGAAAGTGAATCCATAGGTTGTGACAATGAGAAATCAATTTACCAATTTACCACCTTTAACGACAAAGTTAGTAAAACAATGACCTGAGCAGAGAGAATGCCATTTCATTGTGAAACATTCCCACTAACACATGAAACCCTGGTGATAATGCCAGTGGATCATCTGTGATGGCTGCTGCTGCAGTTGCTAAATGTATTGTACTTCACTATGAGTTTGGAACAAGCTTGGGAAAATTCCTCAAAATATTATGTAATACCCTGATTAGGATATCCACTGCTATACTGTGAGGTACTTTATATTAGCAGTTTTCTGTAAAAGCAGTCTGCGATGCTGGAAAGTGTGCTTTGGCTTCAGCTAAAGATAAAGACACATGCTGTCCAACTTAGGAATGCAAGTCAGCTAATCAGGATGGTGGAATCGGCAGAAAGTTCTAGAGAAAGATTTGTGATGACCAGTAATCTAGTTCGGGATTTTTTTTTTGGTGGGAGTTATGGAGAGGACAGGAGGGAAAATGCCGCAGTATGCTGTGTGATGGAGAGTCCCTGTCACAAAGAGTGCTTTGTGCAAGTGAATAGCTCCAAGGAAGAAGGGCCAGTAAAAGACCACTCCAGTATGAGCTCCAGAACCGGGTGAGATGTACCACAGGCTAGTGTGGGAGGCAAGAGAGGAGATTACTGAGCCTCTGGCAATGATCTTTGCATCACCAGTGGGGATGGGAGAGGTTCCGGAGGATTGGAGGGTTGCAGATGTTGTTCCCTTATTCAAGAAAGGGAGTAGAGATAGCCCAGGAAGTTATAGACCAGTGAGTCTTACTTCAATGGTTGGTAAGTTGATGTAAAAGATCCTGAGAGATAGGATTTATGAACATTTGGAGAGGCATAATATGATTAGGAATAGTCAGCATGCCTTTGTCAAAGGCAGCTCGTGCCTTACGAGCCTGATTGAATTTTTTGAGGATGTGACTAAACACATTGATGAAGGTAGAACAGTAGCTGCAGTGTATATGGATTTCAGCAAGGCATTTGATAAGGTATCCCATGCAAGGCTTATTGAGAAAGTAAGGAGGCATGTTGTGGATAGTGTGGAGGGCTATCAAAGGTTACAGCGGGACATCGATAGAATGCAAAACTGGGCTGAGAAGTGGCAGATGGAGTTCAACCCAGATAAGTGTGGTGGTTCATTTTGGTAGCTCAAATATGATGACAGAATATAGTATTAATGGTAAGACTCTTGGCAGTGTGGAGGATCAGAGGCATCTTGGGATCGGAGTCCATAGGACACTCAAAACTGCTGCACAAGTTGACACTGTGTTTAAGAAAGCATACAGTGCATTGGCCTTCATCAACTGTGGGACTGAGTTTAAGAGCCAAGAGGTAATGTTACAGCTATATAGGACCCTGGTCCGGCCCCACTTGGAGCACTGTGCTCAGTTCTGGTCACCTCACTACAGGAAGGACGTGGAAACCATAGAAAGGGTGCAGAGGAGATTTACAAGGATGTTGCCTGGATTGGGGAGCATGCCTTATGAGAATAGGCTGAGTGAACTCGGCCTTTTTTCCTTGGAGCGATGGAGGATGAGAGGTGACCTGATGGATGTGTATAAGATGATGAGAAGCATTGATCGTGTGGATAGTCAGAGGCTTTTCCCCAGGGCTGAAATGGCGAGCACAAGAGGGCACAGTTATAAGGTGCTTGGAAGTAGTTACAGAGGAGATGTCAGGGGTAAGTTTTTATACAGAGAGTGGTGAGTGCGTGGAATAGGCTGTCAGCGATGGTGGTGGAGGCGGATACAATAGGATCTTTTAAGAGACTCCTGGATAGGTACATGGAGCTTTGAAAAAGAGAGAGCTATGGGTAACCCTAGGTAATTTCTAAGGTAAGAACATGTTCAGTCTGCATTGTGGGCCGGAGTACCTGTATTGAGCTGTAGGTTTTCTGTGTTTCTATGAGCTCCAACGGTGTGTACACATTGGACTGGTTTAACTGTAATGGGCCTTTTATTTCTCTTTCCTATTAACTGTTCGATAAAGCTGAAATTTGTAAGTATACTCTCTTTATAATTTTATATGGTGTACAGTCTGTTATTTCTTGCTGACCAACAATTGTATATGGGCAGTTATTTCCACAGCATTTGCTCAAATTGAGGTTTCTTTAATCGGGAACATCACGATGTTCCCATTTGGTTAAACCCCAAATTATACTGATCCCAGACATACATTGTTTATGAACAATGTCCTTCTCACTGGTTATGGGCCAAATGCTGGCAAATGGGACAAGCTTGGATGGGGTATCTTAGTCAGCATGGACCAGATAGCTGAAGGGCCTGTTTCCACTCTGGATAACTCTATAATGCGAACAGTTCGTAACTGAGAATTGCAACCACAAGCTGAGATTTCGGGCATCAGGAGATGCCTGCAGAGGTCAGGTATCCCATAGAAATAGATAAACTGGAGAAGCAGGTTACAAATCATTTTGCCTTTCTTTATAATATAGCCAATATGATTTGACCCTGACCTGTTTCACTGATAATGAATTTCTTTAAAAACACTTTACTGCATATGAAGTTTCAAGTGCTACCAAAGGCTTTATAAAGGACACTGCTGCTGATGTAGGCAGTGGGTCTCTGGATAGGATTCACAAAATGGACGTCAACGTGTTAAATAGAAAATCATAAACACAAGAAAATCTACCGATACTGGAAATCGAAAGCAACACACACAAAATGCTGGAGGAACTCAGCAGGCCAAGGCTGCACCTATGAAAATGAATGAACAGTTGACGTTTAGGGCCGAGACCCTTCATCAGGACTGGAAAGGAAGGGGGAGGAAGGTTCTCTGCCTGAAATGTTGATTGTTTATTCATTTTCATAGATGCCGCCTGGCTTTCCAAGTTCCTCCAGCATTTTGGTTGAGCTAAATAGAATATCTCTACTTCGGTTTGACTCCATATCCAAGACAGTCGCTCACAGCCCTATACCAGCCAACAAGTCCACTCAGACGGTCTCCCAAACACTTGATCACATATACGGACTGTCCTCATGTTAGGGATTCATAACCTGGGGAGCACCTGTATCAATAACTTCCTCAATATCCAGGTTCAAGACTTAAAGAGAAAATCAGCTAAGACTAGTTCCCGAAATTTCTGGTGTACGTAGAACACTGAACAGTACAGTACAGTGCAGGAAACAGGCCCTTTGGCCCACAATGTTGTGCTAAACATGATGTCAAATTAACTAGATTCAAATTCATGTTTATTTATCACGTGTACGTTGAAACGTGTCATTTGCATTAACAACCAACAGAACATAAGGATGTGCTAAGGGACAGCCCATTAATGCCATCACGCATTCTGACGCCAACATAGCCTGCCCATCGTGTTCAACAGAACAACGCAAGCACCAAAACAAGCCCCTTTCTCGCCCTCTCACCCACATATTCACACACACAAGCCATAAGACCATAGGTATAGGAGCAGAAGTAGACCATTCAGCCCATCAAGTCTGCTCCACCATTCAATCATGGGCTGATCCAACTCTTCCAGTCATCCCCACTCCCTTGCTTTCACCCCATACCATTTGATGCCATGGATAATCAAGAACCTACCTATCTCTGCCTTAAATACACCCAATGAATTGGCCTCCACAGCCACCCGTGGCAACAAATTCCACAGATTTACCACCCTTTGACTAAAGTAATTTCTCTGCATCTCAGTTCTAAAAGGACGTCCTTCAAACCTGGAGTTCTGGCCTCTTGTCCTAGAACCCTCTACCAAGGGAAATAACTTTGCCATATCTAATCTGTTCATGCCTTTTAATATTTGGAATGTTTCTATGAGATCCCCCCTCATTCTCCTAAACTCCAGGGAATACAGCCCAGGAGCTGCCAGACATTCCTCACACAATCTTCCTTTCATTCCTGGAATCATTCTCATGAATCTTCTCTGAACTCTCTCCAACGTCAGTATACCCTTTCTAAAATAAGGAGCCCAAAACTGTACACGATTCTCCAAGTGTGGTCTCATGAGTGCCTTATAGAGCCTCAACATCACACCCCTGCTCTTATATTCTATACCTCTAGAGATGAATGCCAACATTGCATTTGCCTTCTTCACTACTGACTCAACCTGGAGGTTAAGCTTCAGGGTATTTTGCACAAGGACTCCCAAGTCTCTTTGCATCTCTGCATTTTGAATTCTCTCCCCATCTAAATAATAGTCTGCCTGTTTATTTATTCCACCAAAGTGCATGACCATACCTTCCAACGTTATATTTCATTTTCCACTTCTTTGTCCATTCCCCTAAACTATCTAAGTCTCTCTGCAGGCTCTCTGTTTCCTCAACACTACCCACTCCTCCACCCATCTTTGTATCATTGGCAAATTTAGCCACAAATCCATTAGTACCCTAGTCCAAATCATTGACATACATCGTAAAAAGCAGCAGTCCCAACACCGACCCCTGTGGAACTCCACTGGTAACCGGCAGCCAGCCAGAATAGGATCCCTTTATTCCCACTCTCTGTTTTCTGCTGACCAGCCAATGCTCCACCCACACTAGTAACTTCCCTGCAATTTCTTACCTTGCGAAGCAGCTTCATGTGCAGCACCTTGTCAAAGACCTTCTGAAAATCCAAGTACACCACATCTACTGCATCTCCTTTGTCTACCTTGCTTGTAATTTCCTCAAAAAATTGCAGTAGGTTAGTCAGACAGTATTTTCCTTTCAGGAAACCATGCTGGCTTTGGCCTACCTTGTCATGTACCTCCAGGTACTTCGTAATCTCATCCCTAATAATCGATTCCAACAACTTTTCAACCACTGATGTCTGGCTAACAGGTCTATAGTTTCCTTTCTGCTGCCTCCCACCCTTCTTAAATAGCAGAGTAACATTTGCAATTTTCCAGTCATCCGATACAATGCCAGGATCTATCGATTCTTGAAAGGTCATCGTTAATGTCTCCACAATCTCTCCAGCTACTTTCTTCAGAACGGGATGGTGCATTCCATCAGGTCCAGGAGATTTATCCACCCTCAGACCATTAAGCTTCCTGAGCACCTTCTCAGTCATAATTTTCACTGCACAGGCTTCACTTCCCTAACACTCCCTAGACAGGCCTCTAAGCCCAGGACAGGCCGGCTCCGGGCCTCCAGTTCTTGGCCCCCGACTCGCACAGACCTCCAACCCTGATGGCTAATCCCTCTACCTGCACATAATCTATATCCTTCCACTCGCTGTGTATACACATACCACTCTAAAAACATTGAGATGTCATAATCACCACCCCATTCCAGGCACCTACCACACTCTGTATAAACATCTTTCTCTACACATCTCCCACTTTCTCACGTGCCCACAGCTATTCGACATTTCCAGCCTGAGAGAAAGATTCTGGCTGCCCACCCTATCTCCATCTCTCATAATTTTATAAACCCCTGTCAGTTCTCCCTCAGCCTCCAGAAAAAGTGTAAAGCAATCTTTACCAGTGAAGACAAGAGAGTCTGCAGATACTGAAATCTGGAGTAACACATGAAATGCTGCAGGAACTCAACGGCACGGAATCAGAATCTGAAGTGAAATATATTACATCGTGGCAGCAGTACAGTGCAGTACGTTAAAAAAAAGTTGCAAAAGGAGAGCAAAATAGTGAGTAGTGATTCTATTTTATTTCTTTGTTCTACTGTGAATGCCTGCAAAAAATGAATCTCAGGATGGTATATGGTGCAGATGGTATATGGAAAGCGGCCAGTGAGTGAGTGGGCCAGTGAAGGAGTGGAGATTTGAAGCTTTGACTTGAGAGATTCTGGCAGTTTTGGCAGTTGGACTGTGCAATCAAGTCAATCAAGATTTGAATAGCTCAGACTCAGCAGAAAGCAGCTGATTGGGCAATCGAGGTCAGGTGACCAAGCAGTTTGAAAAGCTCAAACAAATAAATAGAGGGTTACCTCAAGCGGAGCGGCCTGTGGAGAGTGGGCCAGTGAAGGAGTGGAGATTTGAGGCTTTGACTTGAGAGGCTTCGACGAGAAGAGGCGGAGGACGAGCTTCACTACAAGTGAGGTAAGGCCCGGTAAGTTCCTTTCAAAGGAGAAAGTTTCAAAAGTTGAGGCAGGTATTGGGTGGGTCATGGCAGCTGAGATCGGTCCTGTGGTTTGTTCATCCTGCAACTTGTGGGAAAACTTCCAGTGTCCCTGACGACTATGTGTGCAGGAAGAGTGTCCAACTGCAGCTTGGCAGACCGCACTTATTTTCTATGTTTCTATGTCTATGTGCCATATACATACTTTGATAATAGACATACATTGAACTTTTTTGAACTTTGAGTAGGGCTCATGGGTTCATAGACCATTCAGAAATCTGATGGAAGAGGGGAAGAAGCTGTTCTTAAAATATTGAGTGTGTATTTTCAGGCTCCTACACCTCTTCCCTGATGTTAGCAATGAGAAGAAGGCATGCCCTGGGGGGTGAGGGTCTTTAATGATGGATGCCACCTTCTGGAAGCTTTGCCTTTTGAGGATGACCTTGATGGTGGGGAGGCTAATGCCCATGATGGAGCTGGCTGAGTTTATGACTCTATGCAGCCCTTTTCTGATTCCATGCATTAAAGCCTCCATCCCAGATGGTGATGTAACCAGTTAGAATGCCCTGCACGGTACATCTGTAATAATTTACTACAGTCTTTGGTGACATACCAAGTCTCTTCAAACACCGAATGAAATATGGCTGCTGGTGTACATTATTCACGATTGCATCAGTATGTTGGGCCCAAGATAAATCTTCAGAGATGTTGACACCCAGGATCTTGAAGCATCTGAGGCAGCACCTTTGGAAGGAAATGGGCAGTCAACGTTTTCGATCGAGATCCTTCATCCAGAACAGACCCGAGATGTTGACTGTTCATTTCTGGTGCTCAGAAATCCTTGGAGGTAGAATGGGAAACTGTTGCTGTCCTTCTGTGTGGTTGCCTGTGCATGAAGATAGCCGGATGGATAGGGCCAACAGGACAGTACAACAAGGGTCAGAGCTAAAGATTCCCTGTTCCTCATAATAGAGAAAACATAGAAAACCCTCAGCAAAATACAGGCCCTTCGGCCCACAAAGCTGTGCTAAACACGTACTTACTTCAGAAATTACCTAGGGTTACCCATAGCCCTCTATTTTTCTAAGCTCCATGTACCTATCCAGGAGTCTCTTAAAAGACCCTATCGTCTACGCCTCCACCACCATCGCCGGCAGCCCATTCCATGCACTCACCACGCTCTACGTAAAAATCTTACTCCTACATCTCCTCTGTACTTACTCCCCAGCACCTTAAAATGAAAGAAACACACATTTGGTGGCCATTTTATTAGTTACCTCTTGGACTTAATAAATTGGCCACTGACTGTATGTTCATGGTCTTCTGCTGCTGTAGCCCGTCCGCTCCACAGTTCAACATGCTGTTCATTCCGAGATGGTCTTCCACACACCACTGTTGTAACGTGCGGTTATCTGAGTGACCATTGCCTTCCTGTCAGCTTGAACCAGTCTGGCCATTCTCCTCTGACCTCTCCCTCATTAACAATGCATTTTTTGCCCACAGAACTGCTGCTCACTGGATGTTCCTTTTTGTTTTTCTCACCAGTCTCTGTAAGCTCTGGAGACTGCTGTGCATGAAAATCCCAGGAGATCAGCAGTTTCTGAGATACTTAAACCACCCGTCAGGCACCAACAATCTTTCCGCAGCCAAAGTCACTTTTCTTCCCCATTCTGATGTTTTTCTGAACAGCAGCTGATCCTCTTGACCATGTCTGCATGCTTTTATGCAATGAGTTGCTGCCACATGCTTGGCTGATTAGATATTTGCATTAACAAACAAGTGTACAGGTGTACCTAATAAAGTGGCCACAGAGTGTACCGCCGACATTAGAATTAAATTGTGTTTTATTAAAATGGCACAGGAATCCGTGAGGATTTTGCCACCTTATAAAGCAAAATGGAAAATACCACTTTCATGATAATCTCTTCTGACTGTTGGAGGCTGTTCACAATAATGTTCTTTCAGTGCTATTCTCAATATTCAGGTCACATAACTATCAATTATCCCACGCTTTCTGTTTCGAAAGCTCTGCTCCCTGCCTGTCTTCTGGCACGTTATTTATGTTGCTCTGCACGGCTCTCCTTGCCCACAACAGTGCCAGGCGTTGCTAGGTTAATCGAGGCTCCTGGCTCCCTTCCAACCATTTCCCAAACATTCAGTCTTCAATTATGCCAAACTCTGGACATCTTTTCTCCCCCAAACAAAAGACCAATGGGCAGTGACTACTTCAGGAGTCTTGAGGAAGTCAATGGACCTCGGCACTGAAATTTCATTGGTCAATTCTTGGCTTTTGCCCATTGACCATCTTCAACTGCCTCTCACTTGCAGGGGACTCTCCATCAAGTGAGGAAGTAGATGGTTTGGCTAAGACACAGGAAAGACTACAAATGCTGGAAAGCTGGAGTAACACATGCAAACAAAAAGTGCTGGAGACCTCAGCAGATCAGACAGCATCTTTAGAGGGAAATGAACAGTCAATATTATGGGCTGAGACCCATCATCATGACTGGAAGAACACTGATTTCTCTAACTTCCAGTAACCACTCCCCTCTGTCTCCAACTCCCCTTTGTTTTCGCTTATCCTTCTGGCCTGTTACACCTTCTCTCTTCCTTCCCCAACTCTCACAACTTGCACATTACCCTCACATTCCACCCTCTGGTTCCATACCTCCTTCCATTTATTCTATGGTCCCCTCTCCTCTCCTGTCAGATTCCATCTTCTTCAGCCCTTTACCTCTTCCTCCTATCCCTCCCCAGCTTCTTACTTCATCCACCCACCCTCACCCACCTGTCTTCCCCCTTCACCAGATTCACCCACCAGTTCGTCCTCCCTCCTTCATCCCATCCCTGACTTCTGCCATCTCGCCTCAAAATTCCAACTGCTCATTTCCTCCCATAGATGCTGCCTAACCTGTTGAATTCCCCAGTGTGAAGATGTTTTAACTGATTGATCGATCTTTCCCCATCACCAATCGGGGAGTAGTATCCGCTGCTCCACTGAAGGCCTGAAACCTCAATCCAACCAATCAGGAGAGAATAACGGACTTATTCCCAGAATGCCAGTATTTACTACACATCCCTAATTTCCCTCTGAGTCTGATGAGAAGCTACAATGCAGAAATTAGATTTAACTATAAAATAATGGTGAACAGTGGCCGTTGTTCGGCACGCCAAGGCCTCGGCCTAAGTATTCGGCTCGGCTTTAGAAGCCTAGGATCTCAGGCCTCTGGAGACACCTGGATCAAGGGTTGGTGTCATGACAGGAGACCTGTGTGTCGCCGGGGGAGTCGGAATATCTGCAGCTGTGGACCCAGAGACTCACGATCTTTGGGCACAGAGCTCAAAAAAAGCGACATGGCGGCCTTTTCACATCGTAAACCAGCGAGTTGTTTGTTATGTCTCCACGCTCGCTGGGAAAACGGAGACGCCTCTTTCTCCCCTGGTAGGGAGAGAGAGAGCCTGTGGTATGTCGAATGCCGGGTGAACGATGTAGTCTTTGGGGTACTGCAGGTCTGTGTCTTTACTGTTGCTTTGCTCACACTTGAGTGCTCGGTGGTGAGTGCTGATGCTACTTTTTGCCGGTGGGAGGGGGAGATTGTTGCTTGCTGCCACTTACGCACAAGAGGGGAGAGCTGGGTGGGGAATCTTTGGGGTTCTAACATTTGGCTGTCGTTCATTCTTTGGGGCACTCCTCTGTTTTCATGGACAGTTGAAGAAAAAGCATTTCAGGATGTACATTGTCGTTTCTCTGACATTAAACTGTACCTTTGAAACCTTTGATATCAGTGAGGGGGACTGTAAAACTGCTGGATTGTCACCAGCTTAGCAGTATCCTAAACCTGAATCATAGATCGAGTGGACACCCGGAGACTTTTTCCCAGAGCGGTAATGGCTAATACATTTTAAGGTGATTTGGTGGAAAGTATAGGGATGATGTTTATACAGAGAGTGGTGGGTGCGTGGAATGCATTGCCAGAGGTGGTGATAGAGGCAGATATATTAGGGATATTATATGGATGGTAGAAAAATGAGGATTATGTAGGCAAGAAAGGTTAGGTTGGTCTTAGAGCAGGTTAAGATGTCAGTACAACATTGTGGGATGATAGGCCTGTACTGTGTGGTAATGTTCTATTTTCTATGACTGCAGATACTATATGGTCAATTCTGAAATGCTCTCACATGCCATCAAGACAAAGTTCAAAGTTCAAAGTAAATTTATTATCAGAGTACATATATGTCACCATATACAGCCCTGAGATTCATTGTCTTGCAGGCATACTCAGTAAATCCATGATAGAATAATAACTATAACAGAATCAATAAAAGACCACACCAGTTGATTGTTCAATCAGTGTATAAAAACAAGAAACTGTACAAATACAAAAGAAAAATAATGATAATAAATAAGCTATAAATATCAAGAATCTGAGATAAAGAGTCCTTGAAAGTGAGTCCCTTGGTTGTGGGAACATTTCAAAGATGAGCAAGTGAAGTTGAGTGAAGTTTTCCCCTTTGGTTCAAGAGCCAGATGGCTGAGGGGTAATTGTTCCTGAACCTGGTGGTGATTCCTGAGGATCCTGTACCTTCTTCCTGATTGCAGCAAGGAGTAGAGAGTATGTCCTGGGTGGTGAGGGTCCCTGATGATGCATGTTGCTTTCCTGCAACAACACTTCATGTCGATATGGTCAATGATGGGGAAACGATCATTAAGAATGTATGAATACACCAGTCAGGAGCAGAAGTAGGTCACTAATGTAACCACAGTCTATCTCCCCATTTACTGCTCTCAGTTTTGTTGGATCTAACAGTTATTTTCCTTGTCATTTTTCAATGAGTTCTTTTGTGTTTCTTTATAATGTGGGTGAATGCAAGAAGATAAATCTACTGGTTGTATATGGTATACATACTTGATAGTAAATGTATTTTGAATTTAAACTTTGAATTAATTATCTATTTGTATTTTATAATAATTATTTATATGCAAGTAACTGCTTACTATGATTCCTAATGGCTATGGTATGCACATAACAGTTTAATATGCCTCTAGTACAGGTGCTCCCACCTTTTTTGTGCCATGAACTCCTACCATTAACCAAAGAGTCTATGGACCATGGGCTGGGAATCCCTACTGTAGTGGTTAGCACATTGTCTCACAGTACAGGAAATTTGGGTTCAATTCCCACCACTGCCAGCAAGGAGTTTCTACATTCTCTCCCTGACCACATGGGTTTCCTCTGGGTGCTGTGGTTTCCTCCCACAGTCTACAGACGTACTAGTCAGTTGATAAATGGGTCATTGTAAATTATCCCGTGACTAGGATAGGGTTAAATCAGAGGGTTGCTGGGTGGTGTGACTCAAAGGGCTGGGAGGGCCTGTTTCACACTGCATCTCAATAAACAAACAAACAAATAATAAATTACTTGACTGAATGAATCAATATAATACTGGAAGACTCCAGAAGTTTCTTTGTTTGAATAAGTGTTTTCTCATTGGTTAATTTAGAATTGCAGGATTGATTAAGTATTTTCTAATTGGTTGATTGTCTGTAGATTAGAATGGATTTTTTCTTATCTCTGGGTATAAAATAGCTAAACACAAATCATCTTTAATCGTCGCTTTCCCTGTCACTGTCTGTTCAGCTTTTTTCTGTTCCATCAGTTTTTAATAAACAATCGTGCAGCAACGAGTTCTGTGCCTCATTCCTGAGTTCCAAAAGAACCTTGGATCAAAAACACCAGAATCCAGCAGTTCCCTATTCTTAACATTCCCAATAATATTTTGTTCCTTCGACTTTCCAGACACCGATTCCTTCTCTTAAAATTGGTAAACAAATTATTATTGTCAAATGTACTGGGAAAAATTTTGCTTTGTCCATACAGATCATTACATCATATCGATGTATTGAGTTTGTACAAAGGGAAGCAATAACAGAGTGCAGAATAAAGTGTTGCAGTTACAGAGAAAGTGCAGTGCAGGCAGAGAATAAAGTGCAAGATCTGCATAGGGTAGGTTTTGAGAACAGGAGTCCTTCTTATTGTATTCACAGACTGTTCAGTTTTCTTCTGTGTACTGTTATTGATATTCCATTATAGAACCTCGAGATGCTGGTGTGGTCAATGATTTGTATGGGTGGGTTGCCCCTCAGTACATGTGACAATAATAAACCAATTTACCAATTTAAAAATACACAAGGCCTGGACGCCCATTGTGAAGATGAGACGGTGGAGGCCCGAGAAATGAACATTGCTAAAATGGTGGAGAGTAGCTGAGCTGTCTCAGAGAAGGGTGAGAATACCTTAAAATTTGTGATTTCTTTTAAATTTATTTTTCAGTATCTGGGAATTGCTGTGGTCAATATCTCAAAGGATCACTCCTGGGCCCAACTCAGTGATGCAGTTATGAAGAAACCACACCAACAGTTCTATTTCATTAGGATTTTGAAGAGATTTGGCTTGTCACCAAACTTACTTACTTACTGCCCGTTACACCACTGGTGTTTGGGCGCCAATGCTTGTGCCAGAAACCAATTTTGGTCTTAGCCTTGGAAAATGGAAATTCCTACAAAAAGATGTGGATACAGCCCAGTTCATCACAGGTAAGGCCCTCGCCACCATTGAGCACATCTACATGAAGCACTGTCACTGGAAAGCAGCATCCACCATCAGGGACCCCACCACCTAGGACATGCTCTCTTCTCACTGCTGCCATCAGGAAGAAGGTACAGGAGCCTCAGGACTCACACCATCAAGTTCTGGAACAGTTACTACCCCTCATCCATCATGTTGTTGAACCAAAGGGGATAACTTCATTCAACTTTACTTCCCTCATCATTGAAATGGTCCCACAGCTAACAGACTCACTTTCAAGGACTCTTCATCTCATGTTCTCAATATGCGTTGTTTATTTATTATTATTATTATTATTATTATTATTTCATTATTTTTGTATTTGCACAGTTTGTTGTCTTCTGTACTCATAGCAGTTTTCTTTAACTAGTCAGCATTGCTAGCCTTGAGTTGAGCCCCTGAACCTGGAGGACCGGTGGACCACTCTTTGTCAGGTTTCTACCCTGTGACCTGTTTGGCTTGGGTGACTTACCAAGAACTAAAGCATAAGGCTCTGACTCCATCCGGCGTATCTCTGGGCTACTGAGTCACGCAAGCCTCCAACCCAAGACGAGGCTGTGGACCTCTAGGAGGTTTGTCACCAAAGATTCTTAAAAATTTCTATATACATATATACAGTGAAGAGCATTTGGATTGGTTGTATCACAGTGTGATGTGGAGGTACCAATTTTTAAGAGGCTGAGAAAGTTGTAGACTCAGCTAACTCCCTCATGAGCACAACCCTCTCTATCATCAAGGATATCTTCAAGGGAAGGTGCCTCAGGAAGTCGGCGTCCATCATTTAGGACCCTCACCATCTGGGACATACATGGCTTCTCATTGACTGCATGAACAGTGTGAAAGGCAAGTTTTCCATTGTGACAATAATAACCAGTCTCCCCTCATTGACTCCATCTACACTTCTCACTGCCTCAGGAAAGCAGCCAATACAATCGAGGACCTTCCTATTTGAGGAGTGTTGCGAATGCAGCAGCAATGAATATGACTCTGAGACAGGGTTTAAAACAAATCCCAACTTTGTAACACCGCCCTCCAAAAAGGGGAAATTTTGGTCTATCATGAGCAAAATTTTTACAATCATTTACTAAAAGAAATTATACAGATGTATAAAACCCACAAAATATACAATAATTATTATACAGCACCTTACAAACTAATATACAGTAGGAGTGTTACAAATATTAAAATATCACTCCATTAAAAAATTGCATTGTAAATTCAACATCTGAACAGACAATCACCAATCACATTATCTTTGCCTTTAATATGCATTATTAAAATATCATATCGCTATGAAACTAAACTGCAATTTGATTAACCATTTCCATTTTAACCAGGTGGAATGAGAACATCAGGAATTACCTGAACTTTTGCCACATTAAATGCAGGAACCAATTTAACTTCCTGACTAGCAACAAATGATTCCCTAGAACCAGAGGACTGATTCTCGGTCCTTAACTTTGCTATTGCTAGCTCAAAATCCCTTTATTTTTCTGCAGCTTCTAATCGACTTTGTTTCAAGTCAGCTTCCATTCTAAGCTTTCCGAACACTACCTGTCCCAGGTGCAACTGGATTACCTCCTTACTGACAGGGAACTTATCTAACTCCGCTTCAGCAAATTCTCCAGAATTTGTATAGTGTTCCGCAATTTTTCTCTGAATTACTGGCTTAGTTGTAACCATCGGTATTCCTGTAAGCTTCAGATCTTTAGCAATCTCCCACACCTCACCCATTACTGCATACACTAATGACACAGGGATTGGTGTTTCCAGGAAATTATCAATATCCATTGCTGCCAACCCACACACCAATCAAGCAAAAGGAATTGAGTATCTCCCTCTCCCAAATCAGATCAATAACTAAACAAGCAATTAAACTCAGAATGGTTTCAAATCCCAGATGAGCCCCCCACATTTGTTACGAATGCAGCAGCAATGAATATGACTCTGAGACAGGGTTTAAGCAAATCCAGAGATTTATTAACCTTTGCTCAATCTTAGAAAAGTAAACAAACGACTAACTTAACCGGAAGTTAACAGTTAGGCAGCAATATCTAACAAACAGTCAAACTTAGAAACTGTTCTTAACGAGTTCTCATCCAAGCACAGACTTAAAGTGATAAATTCAAAAGTCCATGTGTTTTATACAGTCAGTAAGGAGATACTGACTGTATAAATCATCAGGAGTGAAGTAACATGGGATGGTCAAGGGGGGGGATAAGAAGTGGGGGGAGGGATGGGAAGTGATAGGCTGAAGGGAAATGGGCTGGAGGAAGGTGAAGAATTATGGGAAATGAAAGAGAAAGAAAGGTAGGGCTGGAAGGTTGATTATAGTGAGGGGGGAAAAGAGAGAGAAAGAAAACCAGACTAAAATTATAGATAGGGATGGGGTAAGGGGGGCAGGGGTATCAGCGGAGGTCTGTGAGTTGAATGTTCATGCCGGCATGAACATTCAACTCACAGACTTCCATTGATACCCCATCCCTATCTATAATTTTAGTCTGTTTCTCATTATCACTTGTATTGCTGCCACCTGTGTCTCATTGTGCTCCACCTATCATCTGCCTCTCTGTTTATTGCTCAGTGTATTTCAGTCCTGTGTTTTCACCTGTTTGTTGCCAGATTGTGCCAGTGAATTTTCCTGAGCCTTCCCAGCATGACTGTCTGTTTCCTGACTCTGGTTTTTGGATTTCTCTGGATGTTTTGATCTCTGCCTGAACTTTGACGCTGACTTTGTTTGCACCTCGGGATTTGTTACTCAATTAATGTCACTGTGTGCACAGTACTGGGCCTGTGATTGGATCCCTGCTCCAGCGTCCTGACAAGAGATGAACACAGAGTCTATGGAAATGAGGTGAAATGACAGTGAGATCATGAACTGTGTACAGATTCCAGGGGATGTGTTTAATGCTTTGAGAAAAATGAAGGTGGATAAATCCCCAGAGTCTGATAAGGCGTTCCCTCGGACCTAGTGAGAGGCTAGGGGCCTGGTCAGAAATATTTCCCCAGAGTCTGATAAGGCGTTCCCTCGGACCTAGTGAGAGGCTAGGGGCCTGGTCAGAAATATTTAGAACATCTTTAGCTAATGAAGTGCCAGAAGACTGAAGGATAGCAAATATGTTCCATTGTTAATTTATGCATTTATTTATGTGGTTATTTATTTGTTCACTGATGAGCAAAGTAGGCTCTTCCTGCCCTTTGAGCCATGCCACCCCAGCGACCCTACAATACTGATTCAACCCGAACCTAATCACTGGACAATTTACAATGACCAATTAACCTACCCGGTACGTCTTTGGACAGTGGGAGGAAACCAGAGCTCCTGGGGGAAACCCCTGCCTTGCACGGAGAGGAGGTACAGACACTCCTTACGAAACGGCACCAGAATCCAACTCCAAACTCTAAACTCCAGAACGCCCCGAGATGAAATAGCATCAAGCTAACCACTGTGTTATCGTGGCACCCAAGAAAATGTTTAAGAAAGGCTCTATGAATAAGCCAGGTGGGTCTGATGTCAGTAGTGAGTAAGTTATTGGAAGGTACTTTTAGAGACCATTTTTGGACAGGCACAGCCTGATTAAGAAGAGTGAACATGCATAGTAGGTCATGTCGAAACAATCTTTATAGAGTTTTCCGATGAGGTTACCAGGAAAGTTGATGAAGGAAAGGCAGTGGATGTTCTCCACATGTACCTTGAACAAGGTCCCAGAGGTGAGGTTCTGTCACTTGGCATTCAGGATTCAGTTGGATTAGACATTGGCATAGTGGGAGAAGCCAGAGAGTGGAAGTAGAGGGTTGCCTCTCTGACTGGAAGCCTGTGACTAGTGGGGTGCTGCAGGGATCGGTGCTGGGTCCGTTGTTGTCCGTCATCTATATCAATGATCTGGATGATAATGTGGTAAATTGTATCGGAGAATTTGCAGATGACACCAAGATTGGACTACGAGGAAGGCTATCAAAGTTTGCGTGGGATTTGAACAAACTGGAAAAATGAGCTGAAACTTGGCAGATTGAATTTAATGCAGGTAAGTGTGAGGAGTCACACTTTGGAAAGACCAACGAGGGTAGGTCTTCCATGGTGAACGGTAGGGTACTGAAGAGTACAGTCAAACAAAGAGATCTGGTAACACAGGTACATAATTCCTTAAAACTGATTTAACTTCTATTTTTTACAGCAATATATAGTTTTTATTATTATGTATTGCAATGAACTGCTGCCACAAGACAACAAAATTTCATGACTAATGCTGGTGATACTAAACCTGATTCTGAACTAGAACTGGAGGCATTAGATTGAGGGTGAAAGGCGAAATGTTTAAAGGGAAACTGACGGGGAAGTTCTTCACTGAGGGTGGTGTGAGTGTGGAATGAGCTGCCAGCCGAAGTGAAGGATGCTGGTTTGACTGCAGCATTTAAGAGGAATTTAGATAGGTACAAGGATGGGAGGTCTATGGAGGGTGTTGGCCCAGCTGCAGGTAGATGAGGCTACACACAACAGTTAGTACAGACTAGATAGGCCTTAGGGCCTGTTCTGTGCAGTGGTGCCCTGTATCTCTATGACGAAGGCCCTTACTGGAACCCTTAAGTCTCCTGCTGTGGATACATTTGCTACAACCAACTTTTTTTGTTTTTTAAAGAATTGGACACAAATTCTTAAAAAGCACGGTGGGACTTCATGTAAGTGAGTTTGGTGACTAGTCATCACAACACCAAAACGGGTCCAAAGTGCTTGGACAATGAAAATTTTGCTTTCCAGCTGTGAAGCTCTTGCAGGAAGTGGTGTTGGTTGTGCAATTCACGGTGGCGGGTAATTCATGGCTGGAATCTGGTTGTCTACCGCCACCTGGTGGGAATCTCTTTAACTGCTGGTGTTAAATTCCAGACCCGGATAACCAAGATAAAGTGAAAAGCTGCTCTTGTAGTTAGTCCTGACGAAGGGTCTCGGCCCGAAACGTCGACTGAGCTTCTTCCTATAGATGCTGCCTGGCCTGCTGTGTTCCACCAGCATTTTGTGTGTGTGGCTGGTCTTGCATACTGTTCATACAGATCAAATCATTATTCAGTGCATTTGAGGTAGAACAAGGTAAAACAAAAACATTACAGAATAAAGTGTGACAGTTATAGAGAAAGTGCAGGGCAGATGAACAATTAAGTGCAATGTCATAAACAAGGTAGATTGTGAGGTCAAGAATCCATTATATTATACGAGGGAACCATTATATTATACAGGGATGAAGAGGTCAATACTCCCCAATGCCATTAGGCTTTACAATTCAACCGCCAGGACTTAAGAACTTTTTAAAAGCTATTATTAATGCTTTTTGAGATAGTGATTTAGATGCATATCATATTTTTTACTGAGTTAAGTATTGTATGTTATTAGTTTTGCTACAACAAGTGTATGGGACATTGGAAAAAAAGTTGAATTTCCCCATGGGGATGAATAAAGTATCTATCTATCTATCTATCTATCTATCTATCTATCTATCTATCTATCTATCATTTGAAGCATGTTATAACACCAAAGTAGAAGCTGTCCTGATGAAGCGTCTCGGCCCGAAACAGCGACAGCGCTTCTCCTTATAGCTGCTGCCTGGCCTGCTGTGTTCCACCAGCATTTTGTGTGGGTTGCTTGAATTTCCAGCATCTGCAGATTTCCTCGTGTCAGCTGTCATTAGGCATGGTTTCACTAGCTTTCAGGCTTTTGCTCCTTCTGCCTGATGGAAGAATGTCCGGAGTGTATGGAATCTTTGATCAAGCTGGCTGTTTTACTATCCTGTGTTCCAGGTTTAGAAACTTTTTATTGACTGAACATATGTGCTTGATTTTAAATGATACACTGGCTATTCTTGTTGACCTCCAATTACAAATCCAGTCCAATTACACGACAGTGTAAAGGTCAGCACAATGCCTTTCAGCACCAGCAACCTGGGTTCAATTCCTGCCGCTGTCTGTAAGGAATTTGTATGTTCTCCCCGTGACCATGTGGGTTTCTTCCCACGTTCCAAAGTTGTACAGGTTAATAAGATTCAAGATTGTGTAATGTCATACCCAGTACACAAATATAAAGGAGAATGAAATAATTGTTACTCTGGATCCGATGCACCAAAAAATATATAAATCCATAAAATAGAGTATATACATAGATTAATTGTATGTCCATAAAGTGACATCTATACATTGCGAGCATTCTATGATGAAGCCAGAAGCATAGCAACAGCTGTGGGCTGCCCCCAAACATGCTTGGAATATGTTCATCATTGACAGAGAAAACATTTCACTGTATGCTTCAAAGTACATGTGAAAAATAAAAAACTCTTTGAACTTAATGGGCTCTGAAATCTATTCATTAGATCATAAAGGTAGTACCAAGAGACTGGTTCTTCGCAGGGAGATAAGACAGCAATCTCTCCCCCTCACCTGTAAAACACAATATTCAGTTAGTGCTCTGCATTGGTAAAATTAGTGCAGAAAGGAGTTTCTCTGCTCTGAAAAATAACCCTAGGATTATCATTTAACCAATAACCCTAGGATTACTATTTAACCCAGAGTTATTTGCTTTCTATAATATTTAAGAACTTGGAGCCGTTTGTAACAATCGCAGGGCTGCAGTTTTCAACATCGAACGGTATTATGGTCACATTTCAAAAACCTTTCCTTTGACACTTTTGGAAGTTTACTGGTCAGATTGGAGGATGCACCAGGGGCAATTTGCAAGTGTCACAATGCTTCCAGCACCTTTATAACATGCTCACAACTTACTAATCCGTACATCCTGGGAATGTGGAAGGAAACCAGAGTACCCGGAGGAAACCCATGCGGTCACAGGGAGAATGTACAGACTCCTTACAAAAAGTGATGGAATTGAACCCAGGTTGCTGGCACTGTAATAGTTAACCGCCACAGCGCTGTGCTGCTCCTAAATCACCTAATTACCAATAAAGTCAACATTCCAACAAGACCCCGTCATCAGCTTCAGCTGACACAGTGGCTCAGCGGGTAAAGTCACCGCCTCATGGTTCAAGAGAACAGGGTTCGATCCCACCCTTGGGTGCTGCCTGCATACATTGGTCACGAGTTCCCTGGGTGCTCTGGCTTCCTCCCATAGGCAATTGACCAGAGTGTGTGGGTGAAAATGTGGGGAGTAGGAGCCTGATGGTTGGGTTGGATTTGATGAGTCAAAAATGGTTCTGGTTAATCGGTGGAATTCATTGCCACAGATGGCTGTGGAGGCCACGTCCTGGGGTATCTTTAAAGTGGAAGTTGAAGAATGGCAGGGGATCTCATTGAAACCTATCAAATATTGAAAGGCCTAGATAGTGAACGTAGAGAGGATGTTTCTTATAGTGGGAAAGTCTAGACCTGAGGACACAGCCTCCAGACAGAAGGATGTCCCTTAAGAACAGAGATGAGGAGGAATTTCTTTAGCCAGAGGTGAATCTGTGAAATTCGTTGCACAGGCAGCTATGGAGGGCAAGACATTGGGTGTGAAGATGGATAGGTTCTTGTAACATCAAATGTTGCAAGGAGAAAGCAAGAGAATGGGGTTGAGAGGGGAAAATAATTGAGCCATGATGGAATGGTGGGGGAAACCCCGATGGGCCGAATGGCCTAATTCTGCTCCTGTGTCTTATTAGCAGCTCCCCTCTGGAATGCATAAATAAATAAATAAATAAATAAATAAATAAATAAATAAATAACTAACTAACTAACTAACTAACTAACTAACTAACTAAATAAATAAATAAGAAATCCTAAATAACCGTTAACAAACTAAAAAAAACCGCTGAGGTAAGGAAATACAATCATTGCAAATCGACGCAAAATGAAGAGGTTCCCTGAAGACGGTTAATTAATCACGTCAACGCTTCTAGTAGATTAGGTAATGTCACTATACAGTGAGAACTCGGGCTCCCAGAAGAGAGATGAAAGTGGTTGTCAGATCTAAACTGTTTGCTCGCACTAGGACCATGAAAGCGGCTGAAATTTTGTCTGTTGACCTATAACTGTTCCCTTGCACTCCGCCTGAACATCACAAGTCGGTTAAAATATTAGCGCAGGGGTGGTGGGGTTACAGTGGGAGCAAATGTGCGGTCAGGAGTCGCCATCTGCTGTCGAGTTTGGGAGTTGCGTTATGCGTTCAACTTGCGAGGAAGCTTTCTGTTCTACAACAGTACATACGTCGGTGGGCGTTATGACGGGGAAGGATTTGAACATGAGATAACTTCAAGATAGTATTATATATTTATTAACATTGTCAGAATTAACTGTAATACAGTGGATTGTTTGATATTATGGCCTAAAATGAGAGAAAAAAATAACTTGCAGTGCAGAGGCCCGAGAACGGCTCACTAATCAAAAACTGAACAAAATATGATTTGTTTCACAGACACCTGACTTACTTTTGAAAGGACTGCCGGTGTTTTTTTTTAAACTGGGGTGTAGCCTTACAAAATAAAGCAGACAAGTTCGGGGACAGAGAATTCAGGGTAAATTTGCCAGTGACTAAACAGTAGACTTAAACGATCCAAATTAGCCGCGGGCCATCTTGAACCACACATAGAAGTCTTTTTATTAAAAGTTGGATTTTAAAGAAATTAAATCAAACCAAATAAATCCGGTTTAATCTTTATTCATTAAGTTGAGCATCGATAATAACATTCTTTTAAATGCTTTTTTAAAAATAGATATTGTTTTAGCTGATAAAGTTGCAATCATCTTAGTACCATTTTGTTTTAGGAGGGTTTTGTCCCATCGAGTTAAGTCTTTGGAAAATAAAGGGAGATTTTAGTTCTGTCCAGATGTGTAATTACTTTTGAGTTTGATTCGGGAGTGGTAAGCAAAGGAGCAGACTCGACGAAATTTTCTTAAGGTGGACGAAACATGTTTCACTATGGATGTCATTACGAAGCAGATGAGATCTCGGTATCTGCGTTTAAAAATCTGTATGTTTTGTTGTGGTCTGGCGGCCTTAGAAATACCCTTAAAACAATTCTCAATGATCTTTCTGGTAAATCTTGTAAAAAAAAATTCGGTAATGGCAAGATCCGCCTTAAGAGGCACAAGCCTGTGCCGGCCTCGCTCGCTCTTCCCTCCACCGAGTTTTCAATCTGAAGACAATTTTCAAATGGTCGATGGCGGTCACCGGAAACGTGACAGTTTTAAAGAAAAAACTTGAAACGGAGAAATTGAGCGATTCGCGTTTACATTTATTTTGTTTGGGAGACTTTGGGCAAAGATCGTTTTTCTTTGTCCCCGTGATTTTTTACGCAGGAATTCAACTCCGGGGTGTGCAAGGAGAAGGGAGGGCGCGTTACACAGGGGTTACACAGACCGGGTCGGGGCTTCACGGAATAGAGAGGGGGGCAGAGAGAGAGAAAGAGAGAGAGGGGGGAGTTACTCGATTAACTTTCCGATGCCCCTGGGACTCGTCGGCTTCGAGCCAGCTGGAACTCTCCAGCTCTCGCTTACGCACTTGCTTGGGATAGGTTACAAACTTGTGATGGGGAAAGGAGAGGGCGGGGGCCCGGGCGAGGGGCTGCTTCGGAAGGCGAGCTAGCGGTGTATAAAAGGATCGCCGGGATCACGAAGAGCGGCAGAAACCAAGGAGCGTAAAAACCATCGGCGCTGGGAAAGAGAGAGCAACCATATAAAATCTGTGCACCCGGCTGCAGGAGAATTTAGACAATCCAGAACTGATCCTACTAATTATTTATTCCTAATCCAATCTCCGGGAGAGAAACTGCATTCTGTATTTTTTTTTTGGTCGAATTAGTGCATTGAAGTCGAAGAAAAGTTTTGCAACAGAAAAGTTTTGAGGCGGCGGCTGCAGAGTTCCTGCTGGGGATTGTGGATCTGTTGAAGATGTTGTGTCTGGTTCTGCTGCCTATCCTGGCGGTGTTCAGCCCCGCTCGGTCTGCCGCAACAGCCCCGGAAGAGAACCTCGTCTACCCGCAGCAGCTGAGCGGCGGATCACAGGGAGGTTCCCGAGAAGATGGAGCCACTGAGCTGGGGGAGAAGGTCTCCTACCGGCTTCGGGCTTTCGGACAGGAGTTCACTTTGGAGCTGGCAGCGGACCGGAGCTTCCTGGCGCCCGCTCTCACCCTGCAGAGGCTGGGCAAGGCCGGGCAGAAGGTCGAGGAAGAGGACGGCGACCTGGGTCACTGCTTCTACACCGGCACGGTCAATTCGCTGCCCGACTCAGTGGCAGCCCTCAGCCTCTGTCACGGTCTCCTGGGCGCCTTCGTGGTCTCCGGACACCAGTACCACATCCAGCCCAGTAACCAGAGCACCCTTGGGCGCGCTGGAGCGCACCTGATCCGGAGGACAAGCCTGGGACCTTCTACCGGCTCCAAGTGCGGGGTGAGCTGGCGGCTGCTTGCGATTCTCTGCACCTCCTTGACGGAGGAGAATTCGGTCCATTAGACTCCACGCGGAGCAATTCCGCAGTAGGGATTGTTTCTGCCTCCGCAGATGCTGCCCGACCCGTTTTGTTTTTATTTAGATCTTTTATTTCTCCTTTCCCACCCGTCCACAATTATTTTCCAGATTCCAGTGACAATTCCCCCCCCCCACACACACACAGATGTATTATTCCCCCCCCCCCCACACACACACACACAGGTGTATTATTTCTTCCCCACCCCCCCACCCCCCAATTTAGGGGTGACTTGCATCAGCTAATTTCCAGGGACGCCCGGCGCCGGGATCGAACTTGGGACACCAGTGTCTGCGGCAGCTGTTCTCCCGATTGCGCCACTGTGAGAAATGTAAACCCCAAATCTGACGGGAAGACTGTACTGTACTTAACCCCGGGTGTGCGTGTCAGACTGTAATGGCTTTTATTTGTTGATTGTCTCAGGTCAGCGATCAGAATGCAGCCCAGGGTGGCGGCGAGTCCCAGCGGCCAGCACCGGAGGAAGACCCCGCCCCGCCAGCGACGGCCGGCCACCGCAGAGCCAAGCGGTTCGTCTCCTCTCCTCGCTACGTGGAGACCTTGCTGGTGGCGGATCAGTCCATGGCGGAATTTCACGGCGCCGGCCTCAAGCACTACCTCCTGACCTTGATGTCAGTGGCCGCCAAGCTGTACAAGCACCCCAGCATCAAGAACTCCATCAACCTGGTGGTGGTGAAGATCCTGGTTGTCTACGAGAAGGAGAAAGGTCCCGCCGTGTCCTCCAACGCCGCCCTGACCCTAAGGACCTTCTGCAGCTGGCAAAGGCAGCATAACGTCGCCAGCGACCGCAACCCCGAGCACTACGACACGGCCATCCTCTTCACCCGAACCGTAAGTCAAATCCCCATCCACACCAGCCCATCGGTATTCGCGTTCACCCTCTAGGCAGCTTTTAAAGTCGTACCATTTATAACCCGAGCCCTTTGGCGACAGAAGCATTAATTATGAACTCATTCTAACCCCCGCCTGCCCGCTGGTTTACTAAACGCCATCTTCGTCTGTTGCCACTGAAGGATCTGTGCGGAGCCAAGACGTGCGATACGCTGGGGATGGCCGACGTGGGGACCATCTGCGACCCCGGTAGAAGCTGCTCCGTTATCGAGGACGATGGACTCCAAGCTTCGTTCACGGCGGCGCATGAACTGGGTAAGTGCCCCCGCCCCCGACGCGCGTTGCAGGAGCACCGCCCTTAAAATTCCTGATCTGCCCGCTGGCCGCACTGGCCCCGGGTAATCAGATTGGTGTAAAAATCAGCTTTATTTGTCACGTGAACATTGAAACATACGGTAAAAGGCGCTGTCTGCCTCAAGTTAGCGACGATTGCGGCGCCAACATAATATGCCCACAATTTATCCTGTATGTACGTGTGTGAGGAAGCCGGATAACCGGAAGAAATACTGGAGGTCACGGGGAGAACGCGCAAACACAAGAGATTCTGCAGATACTGGAAATCCAGAGCAACACACGCCCACAAAATGCTGCCTGATCAGCTGAGTCCCTCCAGCATCTTGGGAACCCAGAAACACCTTTCAGGCAGCGGTGGGAATTGAACCCGGACCTTCTAGCAAAGCGGCTACGCTAGCGTAAAGTTTCTGGCAAACTCTGTGAACTTTTGGTTAAACGAGATAGCTGTAAGATGAGAAGGGGGACGTGTGGAATGGATTTCCCTTAAAAGTGCGGGTTCCTGGAAGGGACGACCCAAGTGGTGATGGAAGCGGTATTAAGAGGCTCACAGAATTGATCATGAGGATGGGGGGGGGGGAATGTAGATTAATTTGGTGGAGTTTGGTACATTGTGGGCTGAAGGGCCTGTTCCTATGCGGTCCTATTCTATTATTTACTCAGAGATGTAGCATGAAACAAGCCCTTACACCAACGAACTGCACAGCTCAGCAACCCACCTATTTAACCCTGGCCTAATCACAGGACAATTTACAATGACCAACTAAACTACAAACCAGTGAAACCCACGCAGTCGGGGGGAGAACTCCTTACAGATCGTGAAGGAGTTGAACGCTGGAATTCCCCCCCACCCCACCCACCCCCAATGTAAGAGCATTGCACTAACCACCACACTAGTGTGGTGTAATAGTGACAATTCTGGTGAAACTTGTGTCATGTGTGTGTGCAGTACTGAAGGGTGTCGGCTGATTACATTTTTCCACTGGTGCCGAGTTCCTCCAGCGTTTTGTGTGTTGCTTTGGATTACCGGCGTCTGGGGATTTTCTTGTGTTTAAGACAGGTGTGTAGGGTACAGGTGGCATCACCTGGCATCTGTCCAAATCTAACATGGAGCACCTCCTCTTGTTACCCACCATCTAGGACACGTGTTCAACATGCCTCACGATGATGCCCGTCAGTGTCTCCATTCTGTCCAGCTGACAAGTAGCAGCTCCCACATGATGGCATCCACGCTTTCCAACCTGGATCGGAACCAACCCTGGTCTGTCTGCAGTGCTTACATGATCACTTCCTTCCTGGACAATGGGCACGGTAAGAGCTCTTGGCCCAAGGACAAGTTAGTTTTCCAGGCAGTGAATTTTATTGGCTATGGATATTAGCAAAGTATACATCATCAATTACAGGCATAATCATTAATAAACAGAAGAATAAATTATCCGAGGAACCAACTGCAAATAGCAATGTCTTCAAACTGCCCAAACAGGTTTTCAATTCTTAATTTCCAATTGTATCAATGCTTTTTTCCTCCTTACGATAAATTTATTTTAATTCATAATTAACTTATTTATTCATTAAGTTGCTCCAGCATAATTTGCATTTTCTGAAATTAGTTTGCATCTTTAAAAAAAAATTATCCCTTGTCAGCTGATTTTATTTCTGAGTGCAGCCTTTAAAATGCTCATTTTCCTGCGCCCTGTTGCTACCTAGAAGAGTTCCTCTTGCCAAGGATCACATTGGCACTTTATCATTTCCTGTATGAGTCACCTTATGTACAGATACTCCTGCACCGAGCGTCGCTTTCTGTACAGACAGTCTCCGTTTATAAGCTAGTTGGTATAGATACATACACACCAAACCGTTGTGTTTTATAGAATTGCCTTTATATTTACTGAGAGGTTTGTGTGCTCTTTTTGCAAATGTTTTTACTCTGCATTGGATCCGGAGTAACAATCACTTTGTTCTCTTTTATGCTGGTACTGAAGAATGACAATAAGCAACCTTGCTGAGCTGGTGTTTCCATAAGGTGATGATTGTCTTTGCACCTCTGTTCTCAGGAGAATGTCTGTTGGACAAGCCCCAGAGGCCCATCCAGCTTCCCCGGGAGATGCCAGGGGCCACCTATGACGCAGACCGCCAGTGTCAGCTGACTTTTGGGGAAGACTCTCGGCTCTGTCCGGACGCCGGCAACACCTGCTCACTGCTCTGGTGTACCGGCATGTCGGGCGAGATGCTCATCTGCCAGACCAAGCACTTCCCCTGGGCTGACGGCACCCGCTGCGGAGAGGGGAAGTGGTGCATCGAGGGGAGATGTGTCAACCAGTCAAGCGTGAAGGATTACAATGTACGTACTTCCCGGCTTTGCTTTCTCCCCGGCTGCGCGCAGACCCTGCTTGTGTTAGTTGTTTAATTGGTGCAAGTTCAGGTTCCCCTCAGGTTATAAATGCCCATTTTGTATATAACGGCCTCAGGCTGTCTTCTGGACCCAGCTCCCCTTAGCCCACAGTTCCTCAGACTTCCAAAGTTAGCTCCTTGTAGTTATCTGCAGAGAGATAGCCAGCCACGTGGAGTTGTCGCACAAGAGGCCTGGCTCAGCCAAGGGAAGGAAAAGGCACAACAGATTCCTGGATAGCAAGAACATTCAGGGATAGAAAAGGAACCGACAGTACTGATCAAAGGTATTGTTCCAGCAGCAGAAGGAGCCACGTGCTTGAGGCTTTGAAAACAAACATTTGTTTGGTTAAGATCTGTAAGGCATTGGCCAGACCACACTTGGAATATTGTGAGCAGTTTTGGGCCCTTTATCTAAGAAAGGATTGCTGGCATTGGAGAGAGTCCAGAGGAGGTTCACGTGGATGATCCCAGGAATGAAGGGGTTAATGTATGAAGAGCCTTTGATGGGCCTGTACTTGCTGGAGTGTAGGAAAATGAGGGGTTGAGGGGGGGAAGAATCTCATTGAGACCTACCATATATTGAAAGGCCTAGATAGAGTGGAATGTGGACAGGATGTTTCCTGTAGTGGGGGAGTCTAGGACCAGAGGACACAGATAGAGTGGATGTGGAGAGGATGTTTCCTGTAGTGGGGGAGTCTAGGACCAGAGGGTACAGCCTCAGAACAGAAGGACATCCCTTCAGAACAAAGATCAGGAGGAATTTTTTTTGCCGGAGTGTGTGAATCTGTGGAATTCATTGCCACAGACAGTGCTGGGTAAATTTAAAGTGGATGATAGATTTAAGGAAGTTGATAGATTCTTGATTAGTAAGGGTATCAAAGGTTATAGTAGAGATAGGAGAATGACGCTGAGACAGATAATAAATCAGCCATGGTGGAATGGTGGAGCAGATTTGAAGGGCTGAATGGCCTAATTCTGCTCCTATGTCCTATGGCCTTGTGCACACTTGAACGAGTGTTGAGTAGACTGGCAAAATGACTTATGAGCTGATCTTGAGCTCCAGGGCAACTCCTTCCAGATGGTAAGGCCATAAGATGGAAAAGCAGAATTAGGCCATTTGGCCCATCAAGTCTCCTCCACCGTTTCATCACGGCTGATATGTTTTCCCTCAACCTCAGTCTCCCCCCCTTCTCCCTGTATCTTTTCATGCCCTGACTAATCAAGAATCTATCAATCTTTGCCTTAAATATACCCAATGATTGGCCTCCACAGCCGCCAGTGGCAATGAATTCCACAGATTCACCACCCTCTGTTCCTCCTCATCTCCATTCTAAAAGGATTCCCCTCTATTTTGAGGCGCTGTCCTCTGGTCTTAGACTCCTTTTTGTTTTTCTCCTTCTCAGTCATGAAGAAGGGTCTCGGTTGAAAAGTCGACTGTCTGTTTATTTCCGTAGATGCTGCCTGACGTGCTGAGTATTTTCTGTGTGTGTGTATTTACCTCTGTTACCAGCTTTGGTCTCATTTGCCTGCTTTACTTGTCTTCACAGACCCCTGTGCACGGCGGCTGGGGAACGTGGGGCACCTGGGGCGAGTGCTCGCGCACGTGTGGCGGCGGAGTGCAGTATTCGTTCAGGCAATGCGACAGCCCAGTCCCAAGGAACGGCGGGAAGTACTGCGAAGGAAAGAGAGTACAGTACAGGTCCTGCAACGCCATGGACTGCCCGTACAAGAACGGTAAGACCCAGGGTGCTGGGAGTGACTTGTCAGCGGAAGTGGTGGATGCGGGTCCAATCTCAACATTTAAGAGAAATTTGGATAAGAATAGGGATGGGAAGGGGATGGAGGGCTTTGGTCCAGGTGCGGGTCGATTGGACTAAGCAGAATAATAGTTCGGCATTTACTAGATGGGCTGAAAGGCTCTATGACCTGCTACAGTGCAGTTAGTCATTCTGCATGTTCCTTCTCCACTGTGCTAACGCTTGGCCTTTGAAAGTGTACGCACTTGACCTTGAGCTGACTGGCGTCCTTGACCTTAACCCCGTCTGTTTCTTGTGCAACACAGGCAAAACGTTCCGTGAAGAGCAGTGCGAGGCTCACAACGACTTCTCCAAGTCCACCGCCTTTGGGGGATTACCGGCAGTCGAATGGATCCCAAAGTACGCCGGGGTGTCTCCGAAGGATCGGTGCAAACTCATTTGTCGGGCAAAGGGCACAGGATACTACTTCGTGCTTCAGCCCAAGGTACGTCTTCCGTCGGAAATCCGCTCCCTTCGGCCGCTTGCTCGACTGGTTTTCTGGGGAGCTGCAGGGTTTCTGCTTACTAGAGGACAGCTGGAACAAATTCTGTCATCTTAGTACACGTCAAGAGCTTGTCACTTCTTAAGGGCATTGCAAATGTGAAGGTTGTCCCACCTGTGAAGTTCGTTTTATTTAAGTTTGCACGCGAGGCACCTGGGACGAATGTTCACGCGTGTCTGGCAGCAGAGTGGAGTGTTTGTTCAGGCAATGCACCAGCCCTGTCCCAAGGAACGGAGGGAAGTCTGATTACTCTGCCAAAAGTACTATCCCTCATTCCCATTAGTGGTCGGAGTCGTACAACAGACCTTCGGCCTCCGCATTTGGCCCGTAGGTCATCGCGTAGGCAGAAGTGATTAGTTGCGTTAAGCATTTAACTATCAGCTAGCTTGACAGCTTGATTTCGGGCCAAAGTGACTACTGCTGTACTGTTCTAATACACTGAGACGATCTTGTGAGTAATTCCCTTGCACAGGTCGTTTCAGGTACTTTATCCAGCTTTGTAAAGTAGTGTTCTGCTTCCTCGGCAGGTTGCTGACGGCACTCCGTGTAGTCCGGACTCCACCTCCGTCTGTGTCCAAGGGCAATGTGTCAAGGCTGGCTGCGACCGAGTCATCGGCTCCAACAAGAAGTTCGATAAGTGCGGCGTGTGCAAAGGCAAAGGTTTAACCTGCAAGAAGATCACCGGTTCTCTCGAACGTTCAAAGTAAGAGCTCCCTTTTCACCTTTTTTTAAAAATTCTTCTATATGCAATCTTGCTACGTGCACTAGTTTTCATTTATATCTTGGAAGGGAATATCAGAATTATCGCTGACGTGTCTTAAAAATTTAAAAAGATGATCTTTACTTGTCACGCGTATGTGGAAACACACCGTGAAATGCGTTGTCTGTGTCAAATCAAATCAGCGAGGAATATGCTGGGCAGCCTACAAGTACCACCATGCTTCTGGCACCAACATAGTATGCCCACACGTTACTAATGCCAACCTGTGCATCCTTGGCACGTGAGAGGAAACTCACATAGTCATGGGGAGGATGCACAGACAGCGACGGGAATGGAAACCCAGTCTTACAGCTGGCACTGTAATAACATTACACCAACCACTAGTTTAATTAATTAATTGCCTGTAACACCGCCAGCCCTTCATCCTAGTCCGTCTTTGACCTCATGGAAGGAATCTTCGTTGCTGTTTACGTAACGTTTTTTTTTGACCAGTCAGGCCCTGATCCCAGTGGACCACTCTTAGTCTGGTCTGTACCCTTTGACCTGTTTGGCATGGGTGACCCTACCATGAGCCAAAGTATAAAGCCCCGACTCCAGCCAAGATAGCTCTCTGGGTCATTGAGGCACGCAAGCCTCCAAAAGCAACACCAAGGTTGTGGTCTGCGGTTTACAGCATTTGCCACTTCTGCTGGCAACTCGTGCCACACTCACACCATCCTCTGAGTGAAGTAGTACCTCCTAAGGTTCCCCCTTAAAGTACTGTCTTGGGCACACATATATAGCTAGGATGGCTGAGACATTGGAACTGTACTGTATTTGTCAACATGGAGTGGAGAACGAGTTTGTAAACCTGGTAGGAGCAAATGATGTTGGGAATGGTGTGGGTGCAGTGCAGTGGAAGGGGTGTGGGACAGGTGGCAGAGAAGGAGTGCCAAGAGTTGGCACACACACCCAGCCCTGAGACACCAGGCAAGGTCATTTGATTCCAAACAATTGGTTTATTGATCGTTACAGAATGTCTCTCTGGTGCTTCCCGCTCCCTCCCCTTCTCCTTTCCCCTTTTTCCCCAGCCATGATTCCCCTCTCCTTGCCCCCTTCCCACACTGTCCACAATAGACACGTATCAGAATCAGGTTTATCATCAATCTCATGTCATGAAATTTGTGGGGGAGTTTTTGTAGCAGTAGTACAGTGGAATACCTAAATTACTGCAGTACCATGCAAAAGTCTTGGGCACCCTAGCTGTATAAATAAATGGCCTAATTCTGCTCCTGCGTCTTGCGATGTCGCGTGTATAATCACATCCATCAAATTCCTGGTTTGCAAAAGTGAAGGTTGAAATAAACCAGACATTGATTTTGGACAGGGAGAGTTGAGAAAGTGGTTATAATGACTTTGAAAAGGAAAGGCATTGGATTAAGTTGACCCTGTTTTTTTTTTCTCTTTTGACAGACCCGGCTACCAAGAAGTTGTCACCATCCCTGCTGGAGCGACTAACATTGACATTAAGCAACGTAGTGTTCGAGGTACAAGGCACGATGGGAGCTATCTGGCACTGAAGAAACTTGACGGCACCTACCTCCTGAACGGAGAATACACGTTGTCCACTCTGGAGCAGGACATCTCGTACCACGGCACAAACCTGAGGTACACCGGCTCCTCGGTCTCGCTGGAGAGGATTCGCAGCTTTGGCACTCTCAAGGAGCCCCTCGTGGTCGAAGTGCTCTCAGTGGGGGACTCAACGCGCCCACGGATCAAATTCACTTTCTTTGTGAAGAAAGACTTGCTGCAGCACCCGGCGAAGTCCAACCCCAAGAAGCTGTCGTTCAACGCCATCAGAGAGACGGTGACCTCGGAGTGGGTGATCGGAGAGTGGGGAGAATGTTCCAAGACCTGCGGGCTGGGTCTGCAGCGCCGGTCGGTGCAGTGCCTGGGTAACTACGGGCTGCCGGCCAGCGACTGCAGGAGGGAACTGAAGCCGGACGACCTGCGGCTGTGCGCGGACGTGCCCTGCCCGAGGTGGCTGCTTGGCGAGTGGTCGGCCTGCTCCAAGACTTGTGGGAAGGGCTTTAGGAAGAGGTCTCTGAAATGCGTCACACGCGATGGTCAGGTGCTTCCGCTGGAAAGCTGCAACACCTCGAAGAAGCCAAAGCACTTGATTGGCCTTTGCACTGTGCAGGCTTGTAACTAAGGAATCAACGTCAGTAGAAAGACAATTCAGATGAGCAACGCGCGCACAAAAAGCTGGAAGGACTCACCATGTCACGCAGTGTCTATGGAGGGATGCGAGCGGTTGACATTTAGGCTCTCCTTTTATCAGGAGTTCACTCTGCCAATTTGCAACAGGCATGAGGAGGAATTTCTTTAACCAGAGGGTGGAAATTCTGAGACGGCTGTGGAGGCCAGGTCATTGGGTATATTTAAAGCGGAGGTTGATGGGTTCTTGATTAGTCAGGGTGCCAGAGCTATGGGGAGAAGGCAGGAGAATGGGATTGAGAGGGGTAATAAATCGACCATGATAGACTGGTGCAGCAGGCTGGATGGGCCAAATGGCCTAAATCTATGTCTTGTGGTCTAAAATGTCAACTGTTCATTCCACTCCATAGATGCAGCCTGACTTGCTGAGATCCTCCAGCTTTGTGTGTGTGTGTGTGTTGCTCGACATTTTCCAACATCTGCAGAATCTTGGGTGTCGCCAATTCAGATAAGATTTATGTTCAACCTAAATGCACTGAAAGGCTGTCCAAATCCATTGTCATGTGGCATGACATGTTGGTCGTCCCACCCATATTTCCCTTTGACAATGAATGTTTGAGTTAGTCATAACAGATTGGTAGATAGTGGAGGGGAGGGGGGGCAGGAGAGATGAGAAGCTCAATGCTTGCATTGTTTGGCTCTCACAACAAGTAGTCTTGTTAATATTCAGATATATTTCACTGTTGACAGTGAAATCAGATTTGTATTTGCTCTTAGATAAGTATGGAATTCCTAAGCTCATAAGTATCACCTTTTGTTACAAAATAACCAAGATCGTTTCTTCTAGAATGTTCCTTTCTTTGAGGAAATGACCTTGTGTTTTAGATATATTTCTAAATATTCCTGTTCCCACAGCGTTATTGAGAATTGAATCTTAATGCCACTGGGTATTGTACTTGATGCTCACTCATGCCCCACAGAGAACAATATCTGATATTACCATTGGTACTAAATAATAATCTGGTATCAAGTAGACCATAAGATATAGGAGCAGAGTTAGGCTCTTAATACATTAACCCTTTCGTTTCCAGAATCATTCTCAAGAACCTCCCTGGGACCCTCCCCAATGTCCTCTGGTCCTAGACTCCCCCGCTACAAGAAACATCCTCCCACATCACTCTGTCTAGGCCTTTCAATATTCAGTAGGTTTCAATGAGAGTTCATGGCTGTGCCGTCATTGGACAGCTGAAGGGGTTGGTGGTTGGTTTGTTTCCAGTTCTTTATGCCATTCACCCTGCAGTGAGGCCAGTTCCTGGCTTCTTTCCCGGTGTGAAAAGAGTACGGAGTAAGTTTTGGGTTGGAATACTGTAAGATAAATGGGTGGGTACAAAACCTTGGAACTAAAGGAAGGAAAGTTTGATTAGTGTCATTCGCACCTGAATGGTAGTGAGGGCACTGTTCAGGGCTTTGCCATTGTGTTCTAGCCTGGGGTCACAGGAGGCATGAATCGGTCCAAATCCTCACTTCCCACCCTTGTGAGGACAGGAGGCCGTGCACCATCCTGACCTCAACGTTGCCATTGTGGTTGGGTCAAAACCCCAGAATTCCCTCCCTTAGCAGTGTCGGTGGCCTGCAGTGGGTCAAAAAGGAAGCTTACCAACACCTTCCCAAGGGCAGATGGGAATGGACAGTTGAAAGGTTGGCAAGTTTGAAGAGAACAGAGAGCTTGAAAGCAAGACACAAGTTCCAACCTTGCATAGATCAGTGTCCTCATGAAAGGGTGAAGTTGGACTGGAAGTGGGGTTGGGGGGAGGGGGAATATTCTCTTTTTCAACAACCTTATCACAAGGCATTGCCCAACAACATCCTACCCTCCTGGCACATAGTCTGGTACCGATCATTCCCTTGGCTTGTGACCAAGTCAGTTCCCACCTACCTCAGAAATGAAGGGTGAGATTTATGAAAAGAAAACAACTTAAACTATGCTATTCACAGGCTGCTATTAATACAACGCTACAAATCTGAAATCCGCAGAGTAACATGAAGAATGTACATATTAAAACTAGCACCAAGACCAGCAAGGGGTACTTTATAAGTAAAAGTATTTAAACTCCTTCTGTGAAGGATTTACCATTTTGTACAGATTTCAAAAACTTATTTATTTTTTTAAAGCTTTGTATAATATAATCTTTAAGTTATCGCTTTTTTAAAAAAAGAAACAAAGGACATTTAACAAGAATAGACTATTTATACAGTATAATTTGTCACTAGGAGGTAATAAAAGTGATTGACATAATTTTTGTGTCTTGTTTTTACTGTGCGAGTGTGTGGTGAAATCTGAATTCTACTCATTATTAGATTAAAGACTCAGTTATATTATTTGAAAAAGGGATAACTCTCACTTATAATTTTAAGGTGATTGGAGGAAAGTATGGGGGGATGTCAAAGGTAGGTGATTTTTTTACACAGTGTAGAGGGTGTGTTTGAACGCCCTGCCAAGTGGTACCGGCATATCGTGAGTCCCGTGAGCCTTGAGCTTGCTGTAGAGCTTTGGGCTTCTAGGTTTTGTGAGCACCTGTATTTACTAATTGGTGTCTTAACAAAACTTGTTAAGCCCTTCTGCTTTCTGTTTAATCTTATCAAGTAAGTTGTGACTGGCACGGGTTTTCCACTTTCAATGATCATTTAATGTGGACTCTCGTTTAGTGCTCATCACGGAGTCCTTGTGTGGGAAAATAATTTGTCTTGTGGTGTCACTCGGTTGTGCTATTGATGCTTTGTTAGTATTCCTACATGGAATATATGGGAGTGTGCCTTTCTGTGATTGCCAACGCTCCCTGTGACAGAGACAGATACATTATAGAGATGTTTAAGAACCTCATAGATGGGCACATGGATGACCAAAAAATGGAGGGGGAAGGAGGATTATCTCAAAGTAGGTTAAAAGGTCAGCACAGTATCATGGGCTGAAGGGTCTGTATTGTGTTGTAATGCTCCATTGACTAGAAAATTCCATAACACCATTAGACATTGGAACAGAATTAGGCCATTCGTCCACTGAGTCTGCTCAGTCATTCTATCGTAGCTGCTTATTATCCCTCTCAATGCCACTCTCCTGCCTTCTCACCGTAACCTTTCACCTTCTTGCACATAAAATCCGTAAGACATCGAGTCTGCTCTGCCAGTCCATCATGGCTGATTTATTATCCCTCTCAACCACATTCTCCCCATAACTTCGGACTCCCTTACTAATCAAGAACCATTAACCTCCGCTTTAAATATACCCAAGGACTGGATCTCCACTGTCGTCAGTGGCAATGAGTTCCACAGATTCTCCACACTCTGGCTAACAACATTCTAAAGGGTTATCCTTTTATTCTGAGGCTGCGCCCATTGGTCCTAGACTCACCTACTCTTAAGAACTATCCTCTCCATATCCACTCTTTAGGCCTCTCAATATTCAATAGGTTCTAATGAGAATTTCTCCCCCCCCACCCCACCATTCTTCTGAACACCAGTGTGTACAGGGCCAGAGTCATCGAGCGCTCCTCATAAATCTTTCATTTCCAGAATCATCCTCATGAACCTCCTCTGGACCCACTCTGATGCCCCCACTTCTTTTCTCAGACCCAGTGTGGTCTGACCAATGCTTTATAAAGCCTCAGCATTACATGCTAACCTTTACATTCTGGTCCTCTTGAAATGAATGCTAACATTGTATTCTCCTTCCTCAGCACAAACCCAACTTGCAAGTTAACCTTTAGGGATTCCTATAGAAGGACTGCCAACTCACTTTGCACCTCTGATTTCTGAAAATAGTCTGCACCTTTGTTCCTTCCGCCAAAGTGCCTGACCCTCCACTATGTTCTATCTGCCCCTTCTTTACCCATTCTCCAAATCTAAGTCCTTCTGCATACTCACTACTTCCTCAACATTACCTGCCCTGCCACCTATCTTCATATCATCCGCAAGCTTGGCCACAATGCCATCAGTTCTGTCATCCAAATCATTGACGTTTAACATGAAAAGAAGCTGCCCCAACACACTCCTGTTACACACCACCAGCCAAACAGAAAAGGTCCCTTTTATTCCCACTCTTTGCCTCCTGCCAGTCAGCCAGTCTTCTATCCATGCTAGCATCTTTCCTGTAATACCATGGGCTCTCATCTTGCTTAACAGCCTCATCTGTAGCACTTCCCATAGGCCTTCTGAAAATCCACTGACTCTCCTTTGTCCGTCCTGCCTGTTATTTCCTCAAAGAATTCCAGCAGATCTGTCAGGCAGGATTTCCCCTTAAGGAAACCGTGCTGACTTTGCTCTGTTTTATCATGTGCTTCTAAGTACCCCCAAAACCTTGTCCTTAATAATGGACTCCAACGTCTTCCCAACCACTGAAGTCAGGCTAGCTGGCCTATAATTTCCTTTCCCTTGCCGCTCTCTCTCTCTTCTTAAATAGTGGAGAGAGATTTGCAATTTTCAAGTCCTCTGGAACCATTCCAGAATCTAGTGATTCTTGAAATATCATTACTAATGCCTTCAGAACCCTGGTATATAGCCCATCTGGTCCAGGTGAGTTATCCACATTCAGAACATTCAGCTTCTAAGCACTTTCTAGTAATGGGAACCTCACACACTTCGGCCCCCTTACACTCTCAAACTTCTGGCACACTGCTAGTGTCTTCCACAGAGAATACTGATGAAAATTATCAAATTTGTCTGGCATTTTTTGTCCCCCATTACTTCCTTTCCAGTGTCATTTTCCAGGAGTCCAATATCCACTCTCGGCTCTCTTTTACTCTTTCTATTTCTGAAAAATCTTTTTGTTTCCTCTTTTATATTATTCACCAGCTTATGTTCATATTTCATTTTTCTCTCCTTATTGCTTTTTAGTTGCCTTCTGTTATTTTTTAAAAGCTTCCCAATCCTCTAACTTCCCACTAATTTTTGCTCTATTAAATACCCTCTCTTTTGTTTCTATGCTGTCTTTAACTTACCTTCTCACCCACAGTTGCCTCATCCTCCCTTTAGAATACTACTTCTTTGGGATGTATCTATCCTGTGCCTTCCAAATTTCTCCCAGAAACTCCAGCCATTGCTGCTCTGCTGTCATCCCTGCTTGTGTCCCTTCCCAATCAATTTTGTCCAGATCTTCTCCAATACCTCAGTAATTCCCTTTACTCCTCTGTGACACTGATACATCTGATTTAGCTATTTTTTTTATCTTTAATCCTGTGTTCTCTATTTCTATGCTCCCTTTGTGCTGGGGGAAAAGATTCTGATCATCTCTCCTGTCATTCATTCATTAATGTGTCATGTTATATGCACCACCTGCTCCCATGGCTTCACGTGAGCCGATTGTGGTCTAAGCAGGTGCTAACCCTTTTCTGAGGTTGACTTGCAGGTTAGCAGAGGGAAGGAGCACCTTACACCTCCTTTGGTAGAGACGTACCTCTACCCCTCCATCCTGACTATGCCCCTCGTAATTCTGTAAATCTCCATGAGGTCATCCCTCTGTCTCTAACATTCTAGTAATAAATAAACTATAGTACAGTAACACACCAAGATAATTACAACCCACAATTTTACCAGCTAGAACAATAAGACCATAAGACATTGGAGCTGAATTAGGCCATCTGGCCCATCGAGTCTGCTCCACCATTCTATCATGGCTGATCCTTTTTTTTCTATCTCCTCCTCAACCTGAGTTACCGGTCTTCACTCTATAACCTTTGATGCCATGTCCAGTGAAGAACCTATCAATCTCTGCCTTAAGTATGCTCAACAACCTGGCCTCCACTGCTGTATGTTGCAACAAATTCCACAAATTCACCGCCCTTTGGCTAAAGAAATTTCTCCGCATATCTGTTTTAAAAAGGCGCCCCTCTATCCTGAGGCTGTGCTCTCTTATCCTTGACTCTCCCATATGGGAAACATCCTTTCCACATCTACTCTGTCTAGGCCTTTCAACATTCGAAAGGTTTCAATGAGATCCCGCCCCCCCCCCCCCCCCATTCTTCTGAATTCCAGCGAGTACAGACCCACAGCCATCAAACGTTTCTCGTATGATAACACTTTCATTCCTGGAATCATCCTTGTGAACCTCCTCTGGACCCTCTCCAATGCCAGCACATCTTTTGTAAGATGAGGCACTCAAACCTGTTCACCAGTGCCTTATAAAGACTTAGCATCACATCCCATCCCTGCTCTTATATTCTAGACCTCTTGAAATGAATTCTAACTTGGTATTTGCCTTCCTCACCACCGACTCAACCCGCAAGTTAACCTTCAGGGTGTTCTACACAAGGACTTCCAAAGTCCCTCTGCATCTCAGATTCCTGTATTTTCTGCCCATTTAGAAAATAGTCCCCACATTTACTTCTACTTCCAAAGTGCATGACCATGCATTTTCCAACATTATATTTCATTTGCCACTTTCTTGCCCATTCTCCTAATCTGTCCAAGTCCTTCTGCATCCTACCTGTTTCCTCAACACTACCTGCCCCTCCACCAATCTTCGTATCATCTGCAAACTTGGCAACAAAGCCCTCTATTCCATCATCTAAATCATTGATATACAGCAAAAAAGAAGTGGTCCCAATACCGACCCCTGCCGAACACAACTTGTCACTGGCAGCCAACCAGAAAAGGATCCTTTTATTCCCACTCATTGTCTCCTCTAAGCCAATGCTCTAACCATGTTAGTAAATTTCCTGTAATACCATGGGCTCTTAACTTGGTGAGCAGCCTCATGTATGGCACATCGTCAAAGGCCTTCTGAAAGTCCAACATCAAATACATCCCCTTTATCTATATTATTTGTAATCTCCTCAAAGGATTCCAACGGGTTTGTCAGGCAGGATTTTCCCTGAAGGAAACCATGCTCAATTTGTACTATCTTGTCCTGTGTCACCAAGTACTCCATCACCTCATCCTTAACAATTGACTCCAACATCTTTCCAGCCTCTGATGTCAGGCTAACTGGTCTATAATTTCCTTTCTGCTGCCTTCCTCCTTTCTTAAAGAGTGGAGTGACATTTACAATTTTCCAGTCCTCTTGGCACCATTCAGAGTCCAATGAGTTTTGAAATATCATTTCAAATGCCGCCACAATATCTAACGCTACCTTTTTCAGAACCCTAGGGTGCAGTTCCCCTGATCCGGGTGACTTATGTACCTTTAGGTCTTTCAGCTTTTTGAGCACTTTCTCTCATGTAACGGTAACTGCACCCACTTCTCTTCCTTCACACACTACAACATCAGGCACACTGCTAGCATCTTCCACAGTCAAGACTGACGCAAAATACTCATTTGATTCATCTGCCATCTCCTTGTCCCCCTGATTATTTCTCCGGCCTCATTTTCTAGCAGTCCTATATCCACTCTCATTTCTCTTTTATTTTTAACATACTTGAAAAAACTTTTACTATCCACTTTGATATTGTTTGCTTGCTTGCTTTCATATTTCATCTTTCCCCTTCTAATGATTTTTTTTTTAGTTGCTCTCTGTAGGTTTTTAAAACCTCTATCTTCCCGATAATTTTTGCTTTGTTGTTTGCCCTTTCTTTTGCTTTTGCAATAGCTTTGGCTTCCCTTGTCAGCCACGGTTGTACTATTTTACCATTCATTTTTAGAATACACATGTCCTGCGCCTTCCTCAATTTTCCCAGAAACACACACCATTTCTGCTCTGCGGACATCCCTGCCAGCAGCTCCTTCCAATTTACTTTGGCCAACTCCTCTCTCATACCACTGTCATTTCCCTTACTCTACTGAAATGCTGCTACGTTAGACTTTGCTTTCTCCCTATCAAATTTCAAGTTGAACACTATCATATTATGATCACTGGTTCCTTAGGGTTTTTTTTATCTCAAGCTCCTTAATCACCTCTAGTTCATTACATAACACCTGATCCAGTATAGCTGATCCCCTATTAGGCTCAACGACAAACTGCTCTTAAAAAGTCATCTCTTAGGCATTCAACAAGCTCACTCTTCTGAGATCCATTACCAACCTGACATTCCCAATCAACCTGCATATTAAAATCTCCTATGGCTACCATAACATTGCCCTTTTGACCCGCCTTTTCTATTTCCTGTTGTAACCTGTAGTCCACCTCCCAGCCACTGCTGGGAGGCCTGTATATAACTGTCATCAATGCCCTTTTACCCTTGCAGTTTCTTAACTCAACCCACAAGGATTCAAAATCTTCCGATCCTATGTCATATCTTTCTACTGATTTGATGCCATTCTTTACCAGTACAGCCACACCATCCTCTCTGCCTACCTTCCTTTCTCTCCGATATAACATGTAACCTTGAACATTCAGTTCCCAACTACAACCATCCTTCAACCACGATTCAGTGATGGCCACGACATCATACCTGGCAACCTGTAATATTGCAACAAGATCATCCACCTTATTTCTTATACTACTTGCATTTAGATACAACATCTTGAGTACTGTATTTGCCATCCTTTCTGACTTTGCATCCCTAACGAACTGATACTCAGTCTGTTGGCTGCAACTAAGTCCCATCTCCTGCCTGCCCTTCCTGACAGTCTGACTGCACACTATCTTTACTTTTTTACCATCCGTCCTTTCCCGAGACCCTTCACTCTGGTTCCCACCCTCCTGCCATGTTAGTTTAAACCCTCCCCAACTGCTCTAACAAACCTGCCTGCGAGAATATTGGTCCCCCTCAAGTTCAGGTGCAACCCGTCACTTCTGAGCAGGACATACCTCCCCCAGAAGAGATCCCAATTATCCAAGAACCTGAAGCCCTTCCCCCTGCACCAGCTTCTCAGCCACGCATTTATCTGCCAGATCATCTTGTTTCTACCCTCACTGGTGTGTGGCACTGACAGCAAACCAGGAATTACTACCCAGGAGGTCCTGCTTCTCAGCTTTCTACCTAGCTCTCTAAAAACCTCATTGCTTTTCCTTCCTAAGTCATTGGTACCAATATGTACCAAGACATCTGGCTGCTCCCTTTCCCTCTCCAAAATGTTGTGGACATGATCTGAGACATCTCTGACCCTGACACCTGAGATGCAACATACCATCCGGGTGTCCTGTTCACGTCCATAGAATCTCCTGTGTGTACCCCTCACTATTGCGCCCTCTCTCACTACCGCCCCCTTCTTCTCTCTCTTCCCCTTCTGCACCATGGACCCATGCTCGGTGCCAGTAACCCGGTCGCCAAAACCACGTGAACACCACATCCTGGAAGCTGCCCTCCATCCTGACTTAGAAATACATTCAGTGGCCACATATTAGGTACACCTGTACCCCTGCTCATTAATATGAATATCTAATCAGCCTATCATGTGGCAGCAACTCAATGCATAAAAGCATGCAGACATGGTCAGGAGGTTCAGTTGCTGTTCAGACCAAACATCTGAAAGGGGAAGAAATGTGATCTCAGTGACTTTGACTGTGGAATGATTGTTGGTGCCAGACGGGGTAGTTTGAGTATCTCAGAAACTGCTGATCTCCTGTGATTTTCACACACAACAGTCTCAGTTTACAGAGAATGGTGTGAAAAACAAAAAAGAAATATTCAGTGAGCAGCATTTCTGTGGGCAAAAACGTTTTCTTAATGAGGAATTTCAGAAGAGAATGGCCAGACTAGTTCAAGCTGACAGTAACTGAAATAACCACATATTACTACAGTGGTGTACAGAAGAGCATCTCTGAACACACAACACATCAAAACTTGAAGGGCCAGCTTCGGAGCTGTAGTGCTCTTTGAGCCTAAAAGAAATTAAATCCACAGGTTTTCATCCCTGCGAGCACTTCTTGCTGGGTCGCCTTCTTCTTCCCTTTCTCCTATGGTCCACTTTCCTCTCCTTTCCAGCCCTTTACATTTCCCACCCACCTGGCTTCGCCCATTACCTTCCAGCTAGCCCCTCCATCCCCTCAGCCTCCTTTTTCCCTGGCATCTTCCTCCTTCCTTTCCACTCCTGAAGAAGGGTCTTGGCCCAAATGTTGACTCTTTATTCATTTCCATAGATGCTGCCTGACCTGCTGAGTTCCTCCAGCATTTTGTGTCAGTTGTTTTCATCCCTGAATTCTTCTCCATTAGGAACGGAGATCACCACAGCTGAATTAGCACGCCTGGTTGTATGTTTTCCATAAGACCATCGGACACAGGAGCATAACTAGGCCATTCAGTCCATCATCTATTCTACCATTCTATCATAACTGATTTATTTTACCTCTCAACCTCTCTTCACCTCATAGTCTTTGACACTCTCATTAGTCAAGAACCTATCAACCTCCGCTTTAAATATACCCAATGACTTAGCCTCCACAACTGTCTGTGGCATGAATTCTGTAGATTCATCACCCTCTGGCTAAAGAAATTCCTCCTCATCTCTGTTCTAAAGGGTGACCTTGTATTCTGAGGCTGTGCCAGTTGGTCCTGATTTTCCCCACTGCAGAAAACATCCTATGTCCAATCAATCTAGACCTTTCAATATTCGAAATGTTTCAATGAGATCCCCTCTCCCCATTCTTTTAAATTTCTGTGAGTACTGGCCCAGAGCCATTAAATGATTCTCATACATTAATCCTTTCATTCCCAGAATCAGTCTTTATACTTTCTCTGGATCTTCTCCAAAGTTAGCACCTTCTAATCTTAAACCCACTGAATTAAATTTTAAGTTCCCAATTACATCCATCATAGAGATTGTAAAGTAATTGGATCATCTTCGGTGAATGTTGGGGTCAATACTGAAGATCGAAGACTGTAGGTCAATCAGAGGTCAAGGTCCAATGGGCAAATCCTTGAATCTACGAGTCAACTGGGGAAGTCGAAGGCCAATGTCTGAAAATCTGCAAGTACCTTGGAAGCATGTGTGGGTGGGTGGAAAGGGGATGTTTTGCTGGTGCTTTTTTGCTGCTTGTTATGTTCTGCGTTGTTCTGCTGAGCATGGTGAGCATGCTATGTTGGCACCAGATTGTGTGGCAACACTTGCAGGCTGTCCCCAGCACATACTTAGGCCGTGTTGGTTGCTAACGCAAATGACGCATTTCACTAACACAGGAAATTCTGCAGACACTGGAAATTCAATGCATTGCACACAAAATGCTGGAGGAACTCAGCAGGTCAGGCAGCATCTGTGGTCAAGAGTACAGTCGATGTTTCAGGCTGAGACCCTGATGAAGGGTATCAGCCCAAAGTGTCAACTGTTTACTCTTTTCCGTAGGTGTCAATGTCTAGTCTCGTCAATGATCGAGAGACAAATTCATTTAGACTGGCAATAAATAAAATGAGACAAAGATGTTCTGTTTCTTACAGAGGTCAGAGGGACCTTAAATAACTTCTTGCAAATGTCCATGTTCTGATCGCAGAATCAATGCAGGTGCTCCCTCTCCTGGACATTTCAATGATTGCAAGATTTGCAGGATATTAAGTGATTTGCCTTGAAAAACGGGAGAAGACTAAGAGTGAGAACTGGAAAAGTCTAGTTAAGACAATTATTCAAAAGCCTAATCTGCCCAATTTCTTATGGTCTTATGGCTTAATCTGTACATTGTTGTGTATTTAATATATCAGTAATATTGTAAATATATTATTTAATTAAGCATTCTTTGTTGTTTAAATTAATTCAATATCGATATATGTATGAAGTATGTGAATAGGATATGTCGTCACGCCATTGTGTCATGGATGCTTACCTTACTTAAAGTAAAAAAGAAACTAAGACATTATTCCCAGCTTGGTGTTCATTAGATTTATGTTTTGGAGTTACAAAACGTAGCAGTGACGATGAGGAAGCTTTAAAACGAACCCAAGGCGACTACCTACCTGTTGAAGGACAGCAAAACATTCGAGTTTAAAAAAGCACAGCGAGAAACAATGAGTAAAAACAGACAGCAGAGCAAGTGTTCTTTGAAAGGGGCAGACATGGTCGACTTTATAAAAAGACAGAAATTGGGCAAATTGGCAGTGAGTACCTGGTTTTAATCATCATAAAAAGAGTGGAGATGGCTGTCTACTTCAGAAAGATTTAACATGTTTGATTACAGAACAGATGACTGGATATTGAATACTGAACAAATTGAGCAATATCTTAAAGTAAATGGAATAGCTGATGAGAAATGAGTGCCAATTTTGCCATGTGCATTGGATTGAAAGGCAGACAATTAGCTTAGATATTCAACTACTGCAACCAATTCATCTTTGCTGATATTATGAAAGTAATGCAGGAACACTTAGAGTCAAACCCAATGTTGATTGCAGAATGTTTTAGGTTTCATAAGCAGAATCAAAAGGAAGGGAAGTCCATTTCAGAGTATCTGGCTGAATTGAAGAAGATGTCTGAGCATTGTCAGTTCAGTGCTGGGCTTAAAGATGCACTAGAAGGTTGTTTAATTTGTGGAATCTTACAAGAAAGCATTCAAAAATAGTTCCTAACTGAAGCACAACTTACATTTAAAAGTGCAGTTAAAATAGCTGTATCAATAGAAACAGCAGGCAGAGACACAATAGAGTTGCAGTTAGGAATGAAAGTAAATGTAAACAAGATTGCAACATCTAAACAGACTCTGGCCAGGCAAAATAAATTGTGATACCATTGTGAGTGGGGCTCACAGACAGCAAACCAATGAAAGTTTAAATGGGAAATTTGCAGAAAATGCAATAAAGTAGGGCGCATACAAAAAAAACTTGTCAGGCAGACAAACATAAGTGGACTGCACAAGGAAGAGAAAAAAATTAAAATGTCAGGTTGTAGTTTCAAAAAGAGAACTGGTCTGCATGCTGTTGATGAAAACCCTGATCATGATGAGAGTGACACAGGACTGATTGGCCTTGTGATTTACAACAAGAAAACTAACAATAGATAATTAATATGGCTTACACCAGCATTGAATGGCAAATTAATTGAAGTGGAATTGGGCACTGGTTCAGATGCTTCAGTCATCCCACAAAATGACATTGAACAGATTTTCAAAGATACTAAACTGAAGCCTGCAGTTATATCCAACTAAGAACTTAAAATGGATAAAAGATAACTCCTGTGGGAATGACATTTGTATCCGTGAAATGCAACAACCAACAAGCCACATTGGGCTTGTAGGTGGTAAAAACAGGAGGGTCAACATCATGGGGAGATGAGTGGCTGGGAAAACTACAATTTGATTGGCGATCCATCCTCAATTTGCATGCCGTATACCCCACAAAAAAAGTCAACTGAAAGCAAATTAAGAAATGTACTGGACAATATCAAACTGTCTCCATGCTGTACATCAAGAACTGTTGTCCAGCAGAGGGCAAACAGGCATTGGTGCCTAACTCTGTGCCTCTGGCTGGAAAGCATATTGGACCAAGGAAGGATCAGGCTGCTCAGAGGAATTGTGAAAGTGACGAAAGCAGTGGTTGACTACAGCAGTTTTAGTAAGTGTAATGTGCCATAAGGTTTCACTGCTAATGTAATGGTTCCTCAGTAGCAGCAATTTTTGGGTTACGACTAGAGATAACGGGGCTTTGGAATGTGAGGCTATCCGATGAGAGGGATGTTGTTCTTTCTTATGTGTCTGGGAGAAGGAATGTCATTGGTCTTTTGCCAGGAAGAGATGAGGAGAGGAGACGCAAGTGGAGAGAATTGGTAGACCGCCGGATGGAGTGGACTTGGAGCGAGGGTCAGAAGGTCAGCAACGCTCGGAGGAGGTCAATGGTGGACGAACGGCCTTATCAGTGAGCTCCAACATTGCACATTAGACTGTTTCATGAGAATAGGCCCTTTTCTTTTTTTGTTTCTTTACTAACCATATCATCAAATTAAGAATTATAAAGCTCAATCGTTTAATTGCGTATTGTGTACTGTTTGTTATTTCGTGGTACTGATTTGTAACAGTGGGCACTTTGCACAGCATCCACCCAAACAAAATTTCTTAAGTTTGGCCGGGCCGAGGACTGTCTTCCCCTAGATTAAGCCGCTAGCTGAACCGAGAGTTACACAAGCTCCTGATATATTAATCAGGCAATTACTTGTGAAATGTGGCATGGTTTTAAGTTGGAACAGAATTCAAGGACCTTCAAGAAAGTTGCAAGCATTTGGCTTTTGAATCTACTTCACATGCATTAAGGTTATTGCATGAACTTCAAGTGGGAGACAAAAAGCTGCTTGTAATAGTAGATGCAAAGACTAAAACCCAGCTGGATGAACAGAAGGCTAAAAGGAAAGGAGTCAATGGAGATTGTTACAAACACGCAGGTTTCATTTACTGTGGACTGTCGCTTTAAGCGCCTGAGTGAGGCGGGGCTATGATGTCAGTCACAGGCTGTCATGGCCTGTGCAGATTAAAATACAGAGACAGAGAGAGAGAGAGAGAGCGAGCGACTGGGGAAGCTGGTATCTTCAGCTTGTCACAGCTAAGGCTTGGAACTCTCCTGTGCCCATAAAGGTGGCTTGATCATCGGCACATGTGCACAACGAATATGGGACTGTCACTCCATATAATCCATAGGAATGGATTTTGGGATATCTTGTGGGGGACCACTTGTGTAGCCCTTGCCTGGTAGGTTGTGTGGTAACCACTGGAAGATGAAATTCCTGTGACAGGTCACTTTCAGTGATAATTCATATGTGAATTTGGAACGTCACGATGGACAAGATCTATGGCGGCTGTTATCTCGTTTTACCAGCGTGGAACCTGTGGAATACTTTGTACTTACCTTCTCTCTCCAGTACAACATGGATATCAAATATCTCTTTCCCATCATTTATTACGTGGATGACTGAATTTTCCGACGTTACCATCTCAAGACTCTAAGCCTTGTTCCCCAAAGCTCAATATCTTTTGGGAGCTATATTTACACACAGATATACACATAACGCTGGTAACTTTAGTTTATCTTGGTTGAGTTGCTATATTATAAGTAGATACTAATGAAGATAGTGATTTGAACATCAAAACCAGGTTCCATGTGTAATCTATTGCTGCAGGTTCGTTTCTAAAACGTTACAGTTCATAACAAAATTGGGGGCTCGTCTGGGATCCATAGTCCGTGTAGTAGAATCCAGTGGACCTACAGCAGGATATACACCCAATTCAGCAATTTCACATGAAAGCACAGTTATGGAATCCAATTGGGCAAACTTAGTAGTAGGTGCAGGGTCAGTCAAATCATCAGCTGGTACATAGATAGCCTGCACTGATGTAATTGATCCTTTCTTTGTGCTGGTGATTCACTCTTGCATGGTACTCATGTCAGTGGCCAGAGTTGACTGATAACCTACTGTAGAAGGAATATGGCCAAGCAGAGCAGATACCTCTAAACCTGCCTGAGTGAACCTAAAAATGTTGTCAATGAACAGCAACACATCTTGACCTTCCTGATCATGGAAATATTCAGCAACTGTCAATCCAGTCAGAACCACTCTAGCATGGGCACCAGGTGGTTCATTCATCTGACCATATACAAGTGCTACCTTGGATGTTGTGTCTTTCAGATTGATGACACCAGACACAATCATTTCATGGTATAAATCATTCACTTCATGGGTACAGTCTCCAACTCCAGCAAACATGGAGTAACCACCATGGGCTTTAGCAACAGTGTTAATAAGTTCCATGATCGGTAAGGTCAAGACGTGTTGCTGTTCACTGACAACAATTTTAGGTTCACTCAGGCAGGTTCAGGGGTATACCATATATCAAGTATCAATTTATCATCCAAGTGCATATATGTCCCCGTATACAACCCTGAGATTCATTTTCTTGCGGGAATACTCAGTAAATCCATTAAGCATAATAGAATCAATAAAAGATCACACCCAGCAAGATGGACAACCAGTGTGCAAGTAACAACAAACTGCAATTACAAAATAAAAATAAATAAATAAATAAATAAATAGTAAGAGATTATATATCAAGAACATAAGTTGAAGAGTCCTTGAAAGTGAGCCCATAGGTTATGGGAACAGTTCAGTGATGGGTAAGTGTTGCTGGGTGAAGTTATCCCCTTTGGTTCAACAGTCTGAATGTTGAGGGGTAATAACTATTTCACGGTTTCATGCTCTCAATATTTATTTCTTGCTTGCTTATTTATTTATCTGTCTATCTATCCTTCTATTTATTTATTTGTCTGTTTATTATCTGTTTCTTTGTACTTATTGTGTATGCCTGCAAGAAGATGAATCTCAGGATTGTATATGGTGACATATATGTACTTTTGATAATATATTTACTTTGAACTTTAGTCAAGTCAAGTCACTTTTTAATTGTCATTTCGACCATAACTGCTGGTACAGTACATAATAAAAATGAGACAATGTTTTTTCAGGACCATGGTGTTACATGAAACAGTACAAAAACTAGACTGAACTATGTAAAAAACTACACTAGACTACAGACCTACCCAGGACTGCATAAAGTGCACAAAACAGTGCAGGTATTACAATAAATAATAAACAAGACAATAGGGCAGTAAGGTGTCAGTCCAGGCTCTGGTTATTGAGGGGTCTGAAGGCTTGGGGGAAGAAACTGTTACCTAGTCTGGTCATGAAAGCCTGAATGCTTCGGTGCCTTTTCCCAGACAGCAGGAGGGGAGAAGAGTTTGTATGAGGGGTGCGTGGGGTCCTTCATAATGCTGTTTGCTTTGCGGATGCAGCGTGTAGTGTAAATGTCCGTAATGGTGGGAAGAGAGACTCCAATGATCTTCTCAGCTGACCTCACTATCTGCCGCAGGGTCCTGCGATCCGAGATTGTGCGATTTCCGAACCAGGCAGTGATGCAGCTGCTCAGGATGCTCTCAATACAACCCCTGTAGAATGTGATGAGGATGGGGGGGGGGGGGGGTGGGAGATGGACTTTCCTCAGCCTTTGCAGAAAGTAGAGACACTGCTGGGCTTTCTTTGCTATGGAGCTGGTGTTGAGGGACCTGGTGAGATTCTCCGCCAGGTAAACACCAAAAATTTGGTGCTCTTAACGATCTCTACCGAGGAGATGTCAATGTTCAACGGGGAGTGGTCGCTCCATGCCATCCTGAAGTCAACAACCATCTCTTTTGTTTTGTTCACATTCAGAGACAGGCTGTTAGCTCTGCACCAGTCCATTAGCAGTTGCACATCCTCTCTGTAAGCTGCCTTCTCATTCTTGCTGATGAGACCCACCACGGTGGTGTCATTGGCAAACTTGATGATGTGGTTCGAGCTGTGTGTTGCAGCACAGTTGTGGGTCAGCAGAGTGAACAGCAGTGGACTGAGCACACAGCCCTGGGAAGCTCCTGTGCTCAGTGTGATGGTGTTGGAGATGCTGCTCCCGATCCGGACTGACTGAGGTCTCCCAGTCCATATCTAATAAATAATGCTAATATATCTCATCTTCGTTAGCACAATTTCAGAAATTAGCATTGGTGTCCTTTAAGAAAGATGCCAGGTTGTATCTCAGAATAGGCAAACTGAAAGAAAAGCATCCCTTTGTAGACACAAGTGTGAATAGATGCTGAACCCACACAGGCATCTGTGTTTACATGAACTGATGGTGATTCAGAGCCTCCAGGCACACAGACAGACACTTCCTGAGTGTTGATGACGTGAAGCCTATCATCAGCTCTTTCCTCCTCCTGCACTGTACCTACTTACTGCTGGTGTTGTTAGAGATGCTCCTGAGGGCATCTGATGTACCTTTTTTCCTGGTAGGGTGATGAAAGCTTATAAAATTATATGAGAGGGGGAGACATAGGGTAAAGAGACAGTCTTCTTCCCAGGGTGGAAATGTCAAATGCTAGAGGACAAAGCTTTAAGGTGAGAGGGGGAAAGCTTTGCCACTGTAGCATAGCAGTTAGTGCAACACTATTACAGCTCAGGGCGTTCTGTAGTTTGGAGTTCAATTCCGGCGCGGTTCTGTAAGGAATCTCTGTATGTCCTCCCCATGGCATGCGTGGGTTTTCCCTGGGTGCTGTGGTTTCCACTGACAGTCCAAAGATATACCAGGTAGGTAAGTTGTCCATTGCAATTTGTCCCATGATTAGGTTAAGGTTAATTGGGTTTGTCAGGGGTTGCTGGAACAGCGCAGCCCAACCGGATGGAACGGCCAACTCTGTGCTGTATTGCTAAACAAATTAAATAAATAAATACATAAATAAATAGATGCAGAATGTGAAAACTGGAAACTTTAGAGAGGATGCAGAGGAGTTTCACCAGGGTGCTGCCTGGTCTAGAGAGCATGTCTAAACAAGATAGGTTGAGTGAGCCAGAACTTTCCCCTTTGGAGTGAAGGAGGATGAGAGGTGGCTTCACAAAGGTGTACAAGATGATAAAAGGCACAAATTGAATGGTTAGCCAGAGTCTTTTCCCTGGGTGGAAGTGGCTAATACCAGTGGGTATAATTTCAATGTATTTGGAGGAAAGTATGTCAAAGGTAAGTTCTTTACACAGAGAATGATTGACATGAAGGACATGATGCCTGGGATGGTGGTAGAGGCAGATACATTAGGGGCATTTAAGAAATTCTTAGGCATATGGACGAAAGAAAAAATTGTGGGAAGAAGGGGTTAGATTGATATTAGTGTAGGTAAAATGTCAGCACAACATTGTGGACCATGTCGTGGTTTCTCGTGCCCCACAAACAACCAGAAGATGCAGAAGATTCTTCAAGAAGGGTTAAACTTTAATTTGCAAATCAAAGCTGAGACAGTCAGTGAGCTAGTCGCTGATTGCCCACCGATCCTTGTGCATAGCATTTTTTATAGCAATCTCCTGGTTTAGTTGCATTAGCATATCCAATCGGTCTATAGTTGCGTATCACAAGTACATTCGCCATTATTGTTTCTACCTATTGACTTAATCATGTTCTAATCTACATCTCTTAGCTACCTCTCATTAACACACCATTGTCTTCTACATTCTTAAGATTTCATTCTCCTACTAAATTGGATACATGCATAGCAAATAGCAAGTTCAAAGCTGACTATATAGTTTTGGTTACACAGCAAACAATGCAACTTTTATACTCCAATATATCCCCCCTTGACCCATAGGGTCTCACACAGAGAAAGAAGACTAAGAGTCCACGCACAAAAGCCCCAATAAACTCAAGCACTTATTCCCAACTCTTGGGTTAAACTCTAATTTTCTGCGCCAAGACCTCAAAGTATTCTCTCCCAGTTACCCTGGGCCGTTGAGCCAAAAACCTGTCCCTCTGTACCTGAGACAGGGAAAAAGACTCAGAAGCCCTTACAATCTACTCCCACACTGTCGTTTTGCTCTTGTTCATCCTGCAGGTGTTGTAGGCTGTAACGATACATTTTCAGTGTTTCTTTCTCCACTAAGCTTGCTTCAGTAATTGCCACGAGCATCGGAAATTGTTTGGTTGCAGCACGCACTACAAGAGACTTGAGACAAGGAAGAAAACAGCACAGCACAAGTGCACAGCTCAACAATACAATACTGACAGTTATTGCCATTTTAGTCAGCCATGCTCCCCATCCTCCGAGTCTACTTTCTAACCAGTCAAATAACTGATGTCCGAACCCTGCATTCTGTGTGCATACCTCGCACTGTGACAAGACAAAGTCCACTGAAGCCTGTAAATAAGGTGACCAAAAACCATCCTTCTTTATTTTCTTTATCACTTCCCCCCTTGCACAATGGTTATCTTTCTCAAAGGTGCCACAATCTCAGCATATTCTCCTATCCAATCTGAGTTGTACCCTGCCATTCCCAAAAACGTCATCATCTGCCCTACAGTCTGGGGTTTTGGGACCTTAGTTATTGCCTCAATCTGATCTGGTGCTATCGCCTTTACTCCCTTGGATATTACCCTGCCTAAGTATTCCACTTGCTGCGTGCAAAATTGCAGTTTCTTTTTGGATACCTTATGTCCTCCGTGCGCCAGCTTCTCTAACAGAGTTATAGTGTTCTGCTCACACTGTTCCTCGCTGTGGGAGTAAATCAACAGGTCATCCACATACTGTAACAATGTACTTTCCAATGGTATGCCCTCTAGGTCTGCCTTCAACACCTGATTAAAAACATGTGGTGAATGTTTAAACCTTTGTGGCATTCTGGTATAGGTATACTGAGCACCTCTGTAAGTAAATGCAAACAGATACTGACACTGGTCGGCTAGAGGAATGCTGAAGAAAGCCGAACACAAATCAATCACTGAAAAGTAACTTGCTTCTGGTGGAACATTAGTCAAAAGCATGTGTGGGTTGGGGACTACCGCTGGCCAGTCCTCTACCACATCATTTACCGCTCGCAAATCATGCACCAATCTCCACTTAGATTTATCTGCTTTTAAGACCGGCAGCAACGGGGTATTGCATGGACTGTTTGTTCTTTTAAGCACTCCTATTTCAAGCAACCCCTGCACTGTCGATGCTATTCCCTCTTCTGCTTCTGGTCTTAGAGGGTATTGTGGTCTCCTGGGTGGAATTGCTCCTTTTTCAGCCTTATTTCCACCGGACTAGCTGTTTTTATTTTCCCTACGTCCGTGTCATGCTGTGATCACAGAATAGACGGCAACTCATCTAACCTTCTATCTTTCTGCTGGCCTCTTTCCTTTCCCAGCAATGGCATGTGTGGTTGGGGAGTTATTTCGACCTCTCTCACTGTCCCTACCATATCTACACTTACCATTATTTTAATGCAATTGTTGTCTTCTGATATCCACACCTCTGGCGTGATTTTCCTCCACACTGTTACGGTTTCAGCACTCTTAACTAAGGGTCCTAAGTCTTTAGACTGATATCCCTTGTTTACCAACAACGTTACGTGGGGCGCAGCCTCCGGTATCCTGTACCATTTTTCTAAAAAGGTGTTCCACTTAACTAGTAAAGCTGCCCCTTGCTTTCCAATTATCACAGCCTCCCCTTCCAGGTGCTGTTGGGTACATGCCTCCACGTGCCATCTCTCCTCTAACTCCCTGCTCTGAGTCTCGTCAAAAATCACTGTACAATGTAGCTCAGATTTGGGCATTACAGCCCTGGGTAATATAGCCTGCACGCCCTTTTTCCATTTTTCCCAGGTTTCCTGAATCTGATCTACGATGTTTCCTATCCAAAAGACATTAGCCTTCTTGTCTTCTCGCACTATCAATTGAGCCCCTGCTCTTTCCACACTCAGCCCATTTCTGGTGCATTCTAATTTTAATTCCAGTTTCAATAAGGCATCTCTGCCTAACAAATTCATCGGAGTTCCTTTAAATACTAGCACCGGCAAAACAATTCCTTTATTTCCCATTCTCAACTGCACTGGAGCCGTGCACTGTGTCAACTGTGTTTTCCCCGAGAACCCTACCGTCTTAATATTTAACTTTCCTGACATGGGAAGGTGAAGGGCATACTGTGGCTGTACACAAGTGTACGTGGCTCCAGTACCTATCATCATTGGTGTCAGTTGCCCTTCTAACATAATCTGAATAATGGGTTCCTCGTCTGCCTCCCTTGTTATCATTGGGTAATGTCCCTTCCCACTCGAGTTCTCGGGGCACCCCTAATACCTTGCATAGGGGTTCACAGGTCCGCTTGGGCCTGTGGGGGCTGGTCCTTGACTAAACTTTAGTTCCCTTCTTACCGGTTCCTGCTGGTGTGTGACAGGCCATGGTGTAAACGGACAATCTCTTCTCATGTGACTTGGCTGATTATATCCCCAGCACAGTCTCTCTACCTCTCTTTCCCCATTTCCTCACTGGTCCCCTCTGCCCATAGCTCCTCTGTCCCCCTCCTTGGGACTTCCAGTCCTGTCTGGGCTGTTTGAATTTAGTCTGTTCCTGATAGGGCATTTGTGGGAATGCTCCTCCAAAGACGTTGATTATTGGCATGGGGTTTTCCGGCCCTTGTCTTACAGTATGATCGGTTCCTCCATATAGTGGTGCTTTGTCCAGTTCGATGGCTGTACTCGGACCAGTGGTTGCTGGCAGCATCTTTTTGCTTTTCTCTTTTTCCTTCTTTTTGAGTTCTTCGAGCTGCATTTGTATTAACTTTCTTTGCACCTCTTCCTGCTGCTCAGCCAACCTTCGTTTGTCTTTCCGGTATTTCTCAACCGCATGGACTAGGTGGTCTCTAAATTCTTGTGGGGTCATTGACGTCAGCCCAACTACTTCCTCCAGTTTGGATTTTACTTGCGGAGGCATTGCATCCAAAATGCTATGTAGGAACAGTGTGGTGATAAATAAGCTATTTTCCACCTCGTGCTCAGTCTCCAGTCTCCACCTTTTCAACTGGTTTTCTACGTAGGCTGCTGGGTTTTCAGTGTCTCCCAGTGGATCCCCCTTTAAGGCTTTGGGGTCCACTTTGGGTGGATAAAGCTTCCTGAGGGCCTGCCATACCCTCTGCCTCACCCGTCTCCATCAGTTCTCGGGTCGTTCGAGTTTACTATGCCTGCCATTTCCATTAGTTCGTTAAATTTGGAGGTTCCCATCAACCTTATCAATAGTGCCTTCAAATCTCCCATAGCCAATAATCGTCCCACCGTTTCTTCTTCAAAGGCTCTAATCCTTCATGTAGATTGGGCAGAGTGTTTTTCAGCCCTTCTAGGACCTGGGATCCCCAAGGGATATACTGCACTTGTCCTGATCCTTTAACTAACAACGGCATCATTCTTCCTCCTTCTTCCCACCTGCCCTGGCTCTCCTCCTTGCCTGACTCCCCATCTGTCTCAGGGTATGTCTTTACTGCCTCCCACACAAATTTCTCTGGGGTCCTCTTCTTCCTTCGGTCTCCCTGTGGAGTCCTTCCTTTCTGTCTTGATTCAATACTTGGTTGGCCCCTGGAGTATTTTTCACATCTCCTCTGGCAATCCCCTCTCAGTAACTTATCTAGCTCTCTCTCTACTTCCGCAAGTCGCTCCCCTACCGCCTCCTTCTGCTCTTCTAGGCTTCTGCCTCCTACCTCTTCCCCACAAATTCTCACATCTCTCTCTCTCCACTTAACTCTTGCTCCTCCAATGAGTCACCTTCTCTTTCTTCCTGTCCGTGTCTGTACACCTGTGGCAGGGACTCCTCATGATCCTTACTCGTGCTTGATTCCTTTCTCTCTTGTGTTTCTCCAAGACTCTCATCTCCTATCTTTTTTCCACTTCCTCTTGAATGCCTCATCTCTTCCTGCCCTGATGAGCCACTTTCTTTTCTAGTCTGTTTATTTCTATGGTATAACCGATACTCCTCATACTCCTTTTCCTCTCTCAAGTATTTCATCCGTTCAATCTCTTCTTTCATTTCTCTCTTTGCCTGTTCCACCTTTATCCTTTCTGCCTGTATCTCCTTCCATATCGCCGCTTTTTTCTTCTCGTATTGTCTTTTTTCCTCCTCATTATCCCAAACTTGTACTTCTCCCTGCATGTTTACTGTTCCCGTCAGCAGGGGGCACTGCTTAGGGGTTCCTTCCTCATTATAGGGAGGGGGCTTTTCTGTTTCTTTCGCATCCAGGTGTGGAGCTGAAGCCAGCTTCTCACTGTACCTTCCTCTCTCTCTAACAGGCTGTTTCTCCAGCACCTTAGTGTCTTCCTCACTTGTAATCAATATTCTACCTGTCCTCCTCAGCCTTTCTCCCTCCGTTCTGAAGAGTTTTAGCACTTCCATTTCTCGTTCGCTTTTTTGCCCTCTTTTCTTAGATTTATCTTTTGGTTTGTAATTTTTAATTAGTGCCTCCATTTCTTCGCACAAGCTTACATCAAACATTCCTTCTCTTGGCCATTTTGTGACCAGGTTTTTCGTTCTCTTTTCCCATTTTTCTGAAGTTTTTGTGATCTCATATTTATTTACCGGGATTTTTTTGCTCAGTATCTCTACTGCCGTTCCTTTACCTGTCATGTTGTTCTCTCTTTTTAAGGTATTTCAGAGATTCACAGTTTGTTTACTGGATAATATTATTTACTCTAATTCTATGCCTAGTCTATCATCTATCTACCAGCTCTTTAAACTATATTGGACTGTCCTTGTTTCCTATTCTGTTCTGCCCGTACAGACCTCTACTCAGAGCGGTATCCACTGAACTTTCTCTTTGCACCTCGTCTATTCAGACCCTTATCTCTTAAGGCGGTATCCACGAGGATTTTCTCTATTTTCCTTTCCCTGCCCGTTCAGACCTTCGTTTCATACGAAGCAGTATCCACAGGGATTTACCAACACCACGTGGAATTTTTATTAACTTAACTTATTAGTACTTACCCTCACTGCAGTGTTCTTGATCAATCCTCTGAGCCTCCTGTTAATCCCCAATTCTGCCAGATTCTTTGGACCGGAGAGACCCTTCGGTAGTGGTTTCACACTTCTGAGACTCCAAGACCTCCCCAAAACCAACAGAATTCTTAGTCCAAGTTGTCGCAAAAAGCACTTACCTTTTGTTTGGGTGCACCCTTAATTCTGTTAGCCTTGTGGGGGTCCCTAGAGGACTGGGAAGCGTCCCCAATCTGCCGTTTCCTTTCCGCGGGTCTCTTTCCGGTCCTGCCGCGGTCGCCAATTTTGTCGTGGTTTCTCGTTCCCCACAAACGACCAGGAGGAGACGCAGAAGATTCTTCAAGAAGTGTTGAACTTTAATTTGCAAATCAAAGCTGAGACAGTCATTGAGCTAGTCGCTGATTGCCCACCGATCCTTGTGCATAGCATTTTTTTTTAGCAATCTCCTGGTTTAGTTGCATTAGCATATCCAATCGGTCTATAGTTGCGTATCACAAGTACATCCGCCATTATTGTTTCTACCTATTGACTTAATCATGTTCTAATCTACATCTCTTAGCTACCTCTCATTAACACACCATTGTCTTCTACATTCTTAAGATTTCATTCTCCTACTAAATTGGATACATGCATAGCAAATAGCAAGTTCAAAGCTGACTATATAGTTTTGGATACACAGCAAACAATGCAACTTTTATACTCCAAAAGCCAAAGGGCCCATATTCTGCTGTAGTATTTTGTATTCTATGTTTAATGGAGGTTTTTTTACACAGAGAGGGAGGGTACCTGGAACACACTGCCAAGTGAAGTGGAAGAACTGATTCTATAACAGACTTTAAGAAGCATTTTGACAGGCACATGAACAGGCGGGGATTGGAGGGATATACTGTGTGTACATCAGCCATTACTGTCGGTTCACTGCAGCGTCCTCTCACAACATACGAACACTATGTTGAACTGTCAGCATAAAAGATCACTGGAGGATTTGTCTGTGCCCAGGACAAAGAAGAGGGGAGGAAAGTCGTTGTGAACTCACCCACCCAGCTAAATGCCTTTTCCAAAATCTCTCTTCTGGAAAGGGCTATTAAAACAAAAAAAAACTTCATGCCATTTTAAAATTTAATCCGATCAACCACTCTAGTTGTTTTATTTACTCATTTAGAGATACAGCACAAAATAAGCCCATCTAGCCCAATGAGCCACAGTGCCAGCAACCCCAGCCTAATCATAGATCAATTTACAGTGATTAATTAACCCACCAACCAATACGTCTTTGGAATTTCGATGGTAACCAGAATACTCGGAGGAAACCCACTTGCTCATGGCAAGCATGTGCAAGCTTCTTACAGCTAGATGTCATTGGAATGGAACTCTAAACTCCAACTGTAATAGCATTGCGTTAACCGTTATCCTACCGTGACGTCCCTGCCCACCCCAACCCCTCTGTCTATTACCTCAGTCACAGCACTTTAACCACTTTTTATAATACTGTTTACATTGTAAATACATGCTGGCACTTGTGTATTTATGCAACTTTCTTCCATATCTGTACTTCTGACTTTATCTTCATACAATTCTTGATTCTTTGTAATTGTTGTATGTTGTTTTTCGTTGCATGTCACACCCTGACAAACAAATCACAGCAAATTCCTAATACATGTAAGTGTATACGGTGAATAATGTTGATCCTTGAGGCATCGACTTCATAGCTTTCGTTATATTTATATAGAGATAGACTGTGGAACAGGCCCTTCTGACCCAATGAGCCACACTGCCCAGCAACCCACCTATTTAACTCCAGCCTATACACCGGACAATTTACAATGACCAACTAACCTACTAACCCATTTGCCTTTGGACGATGGGAGGAAACCAGAGCACCAGGTGGAAACCCACAGTCAGGGAAAGAACAAATTCCTTACAGGTGACCCCAGAATTGAACTCCGAACTCCCCAGTGCCCCAAGCTGTAACAGTGTCACACTGACCTACGCTACCCTTCTATGATCTATATCAACAATTTCAGACAAATAAAATGAAATTAAGCAGCATGTTAACTTATAATATTTTATATTGCACTACCTCACTGTTGTAATGGAGTGACCTGTATGGATGTTTTCCACTCTACGTGTGGCAATAATAGATAGATAGATAGATAGATAGATAGATAGATAGATAGATAGATAGATACTTTATTCATCCCCATGGGGAAATTCAACTTTTTTCCAATGTCCCATACACTTGTTGTAGCAAAACTAATTACATACAATACTTAACTCAGTAAAAAATATGATATACATCTAAATCACTATCTCAAAAAGCATTAATAATAGCTTTTAAAAAGTTCTTAAGTCCTGGCAATTTACCAATTTACCAAGTTTATTGATATACCTGCTGAACTTGAACATTGATAGAAAGTCAATATTACTTTTATACATTTTTTTTGTCTAGGACATACATTTTTGAATTTAGGAAAAGCTTCCACACAAGATACCAGGAAAATTTAAGACTGGGTGTGGGAGAAGCGAAGTATTTAAATAATTTTCCGCTGAGTATAACGTTCTAAGTTTATTTTTCTCTCCTTTTCCGATTGCGTTGGTTTGAATAAGCGGCGCCAAACGCCAACCTGCGCCCCCTCACCCACGGCGCTGTAACCTGAGAAGACGACACATTTGCTCGCTTGTAATCCCGAGACACGGAGACCATTGGGTTAACAAAGGCGTAAAGGAAACCGGCGTGGGGAACACGGTTTATAGCAAACCGAACTCGTCAATAAGCAAATTGGGGCGGGGGGGAACAACAACTTTAAAGGCGGTCGCCGCGGTTGGCTACGGAGGAAGCGATGATCAGCCCTAGGGGTTAGACAGTCTTGTGAGTCTCAGATAGGATTTGTAAAGAGAACATCTGCTGGAAGTGTGCGCTGGGACGCCCGACTTGCTGTACCAGCTCAGTAACTTTTATTTTAGACCTGGAAGGAAAGGAGTTTGCAGTTCTCCCTGGATGGACGTCTTGAGAAGTTGCAGAATCAGTTACTTCCTCGCTTGTCTCTTCAGTGTATTTCAGGGTGCGAAGCAAGCCGCGTTTTTAAATCATTGTACTGTATGTTTTATTTAATCGTGTTAACCTGAAATTATTCTGCGTAAAAAGGAGAGTACTACGTTCCATCTTGTCTCTTTTACTATTCCCCATTTTGTCTCCCATCTTCCCTCTTCGCCTCACTGGCCCTCCTCGACCCCTTTCTCCCTGGGTCCAGCCTCCTCTCCTCTCAGATTCCTCCTTCTACAGCACTTTACCTTTTCCACCTATCACCTCGCAGCTTCTCACCTCATCACTACCCCCCCCCGCCCCTCACCTGGCCTCACCCATCACCTTCCAGTTTGTACTCCCCGGTCCGCCCCCCCTTCCTTTCCAATTCTGATGAAGGGTCTCTGCTTGAAACGTTGATGGTTTATTCCCCTCCACAGACACTGCCTGATTTGCTGAGTTCCTCCAACATTTTGTGTGTGTTGCTCAGGAAAGCTGTTTGGAAAGTTTCAGACCAGGGAGTGGCGATTGATTGATGTACTTACTTATTGGGATATAGTGTGGAACTGGCCCCTCGAGCCACACTACACAGCAATCCCCCGGTTTAGTCCTAGCCTAATCACGGGACAGTTTACAATGACCAATTAACCTACCAATCGGTACCTCTTTGAAATGTGGGAGGAAACCGGAGCGCCCGGAGGAAACCCACGCAGTCACAGGAGAGCGTACAAACGCCTTACAGGCAGCGGTGGGAATTGAACCCAGCTTATATTATAAGCAATGTGATATCTAAATAGACTGACGCTGAGTGATGATTCAAATGAAAGAGGAAAATAGAGTCCTGGGAATCGACAGGGAGAAGCAATACAGAGGCCATGAGTGATATTGAAGGATAGTGGAGTGGGAAGCAAGTTGGTTAATGGAATAAACACAAGGCACTCTGCAGATTCTGGAAATCCAGGGCAATACACACAAAGTGCTGGAGGAACTCAGCAGGTCAGGCAGCGTAAAGCTGACAAGGTAGCATGGTGATTAGTGTAATGCTATGATAGTGTCAGCAAGCTGGGTCCATGTATGTTTGTGATCTTCTGCTGCTGTAGCACGTGGTTATTTGAGTTACAGTCCTTTTCCTGTCAGCTTCAACCAATCCGGCCATTCTCCCCTGACTTCTCTCATTATAAAAGCATTTTTTTTTTGCCCACAGAATTGCTGCTCGCTGGCCTTTTTTGTTTTTCACGCCCTTCTCTTTAAATTCTAGTGACTTGTGTGTGAAAATCCCGGGAACTCAGCAGTTTCTGAGATACTCAAACCATCCCCATCTGGCACCAACCATCATTCCACGGTTAAAGTCAATTAGATCACATTTCTTCCCCATTCTGACATTTGGTCTGAACAACAACTGAATATCTTGACTGTGTCTGCATGCTTTTATGCACTGAGTTGCTGCCACATGATTGGCTAATTAGATATTTGCATTAATGAGCAGGTATACAGGTTTGTCTAATAAAGTGGCCACTGAGCGTTGTGTTTTAATAATGTTTCCTTTTGTCACCAGCATATTGTTGTACACAATGTGAAGACTGCATATCTTCCTACTGCTGCAGAGGTTCCCCTGCATACTGCTGCTCGTACTATGCCTACATTGGAAGTGCCCTTTCGTAAGTGTGACCAGTTCATAAAGTTGATCAAAGGATGACATTGATTTCTTAAGCACAAGAGATTCTGCAGATGCTGGAAGACCAGAGCACTGCACACAAAATGCTGGAGGAACTCAGCAAGTCAGGCAGCATCTACGGAGGGGAATAAACAGTCAATATTTCAGACTGAGACCCTTCATCAGGACTGGAAAGGAAGGGGGCAGAAACCAAGATAAAAAGGTGGGGAGGGGGAGGAGTACAAGCTGGCAGGTGATAGGTGAGAGGGAAGGTAGGTGGGAGGAGGATGGGTGATGATGTGAGAAGCAGGGAGGGGATAGGTTGTCAAGAAAAAAGACTGAAGTAGGGGGAATCTGATAGGACAGTGAATCATGGAAGAAAGGTTGGAAGGAGGAGAACCAGAGGCCTGAAGTCAGGCAGGTGAAAAGAAGAGAAAGGGAAAGAGGGTAAGCAGAATGGGGAGTGGATAAAGAGAGGAGGGACTGGAAAGACATTACCAGAAGTTGGAGAAATCGATGTTCACTATATCAAGTTGGAGACCACCCAGACGGAATATGAGGCGTTGCTCATCCAACCTGAGAATGGCCTCATCGTGGCAGTAGAGGCCATGGGCAGACATGTCAGAATGAGAATGGGAAGTCAAATTGAAATGGGTGACCACCAAGAGATCCTGCGTTTGGCAGCAGACAGCGGAAGTGCTTGACAAAGCGCATCCTCCAGTCTGCGTCAGGTCTCACTGATGTAGAGGAGCACTAACTAAAATAGATTAAATTCTTTATCTGGCTTCTGTGCCTCCTTTCCTTTCCAGTCCTGATGAAGGTCCCGGCCTGAAATAGTGATTGTTTATCACCATTGATGCTGCCTGAGTTGCTGAGTTCCAACAGCCTTTTGTGCGGGCTTCTCATTGGGATTCGCCCTGTGGCTTTATGTGACTGCCATGTGTAACCAATATGCTGATATGAACAGTTGTTAATGTAGATGCTGGAATTTGAAACAAAAAGCAAATTGTTCAGCACTCAAACCCTCCAGTAGTTTATTATTTTGCCTTATCAAAATGCTGATTTATTATCCTCTGCTTTCATCTGAGTCTTAATGACTCTGAATCCAGTTATTTTACTTTGATTTGTTTTAAAGTACAGGTTACTTTCTTACTGCCCGTTACGCTGCTGGAGTTTAGGGCAGCAATGAGGGTTCTCCATCCCTGGTGGTGTCCAGGCCTTCCTACAACATGTCAGCAGATTCCTCGCAGTTTTCACTGATGTCCACATGTAAGTCCTATGTGAATACTCAGGAATACTGCTGGACTCAAATGTAGAAGAATTCTTCAGTGCTGTTTCCGTAACAATTTTTTTTTGACCAGTCAGGGTTGTTAGCCCTTAGCTGAAACCCCAAACCTGGAGGACCGATGGACCATTCTTAGGTTGGCCTCTACCCTTTGACCTGTTTGGCATGGGTAATCCTACCAAGAGCCAAAGTGTAAAGCCCTGATTCTAGCCAACACAGCTCTCCATGTCATTGAGTCATGCAAGCCTCCAAACCCTACGACAAGGTTGTGGTCCTCTTGGAGAAAAGTACAGGTTAAGTATCCCTTAACCAAAATACACGATCGAGATCTTAATTTTTTACTTTATGCAGAGTTTTTTTTAATTTTTCATTAACTAATGTTTATTACATATGTGAGGTCACATCTCAGAATGGTCTGTGACCTGTGCATGGCCCAGAAACCTTCTCAGCGCCCTGTGGAATTTTCCATTTGTGACGTCATGTCAGTGCTCGGAAAAATTTTAGACTTTGGAAGGTTTTGGATTTTTGAATTTCGTATATGGGGTACTCAACCTATCCTAATGAAATCACATGATATCAGTGATAGTGATAAGCAGAAGCAAAAATCTATTCTGATTGATTGGTACATTTGGTGCTTTTGAGAATGCTTGGGTTCTAATTTGAGCAATGTGCAGTTGTAGTTAGAACCATAGAACATTACAGCACAGAAACTGGCCTTTTGGCCCTTCTTGGCTGTGCCAAACCATTTTTCTGCCTAATCCCACTGACCTGCACCTGGCCTATATCCCTCCATACACCTCTCATCCATGTACCTGTCCAAGTTTTTCTTAAATGTTAAAAGTGAGCCCGCATTTACCACTTCATCTGGCAGCTCATTCCACAATCCCACCACTCTCTGTGTGAAGAAACCCCCCCCCAATGTTCCCTTTAAACTTTTCCCCCTTCACCCTTAACTCAGTTCTCTAGTTTTTTTCTCCCCTAGCCTCAGTTGAAAAAGCCTGCTTGCATTCACTCTATCTATACCCATCATAATTTTATATACCTGTATCAAATCTCCTCTCATTCTTCTACGCTCCAGGGAATAAAGTCCTAACCTATTCAACCTTTCTCTGTAACTCAGTTTCTCAAGTCCAGGCAACATCCTTGTAAACTTTCTCTGCACTCTTTCAACCTTATTAATATCCTTCCTGTAATTCAGTGGCCAAAACTGCACACAATACTCCAAATTCAGCCTTCCCAATGCCTTATACAATCTCACCATAACATTCCAACTCTTATACTCAATACTTTGATTTATAAAGGCCAATGTACTGAAAGCTCTCTTTACTACCCTATCTACCTGTGACACCACTTGTAGGGAATTTTGTATCTGTATTCCCAGATCCCTCTATTCTACAGCACTCCTCAGTGCCCTACCATTTACCTTGTATGTTCTACCTTGTTTTTTCCTTCCAAAGTGCAGTACCTCACACTTGTCTGTATTAAACTCCATCTGCCATTTTTCAGCCCATTTTTCCAGCTGGTCCAAATCCCTCTGTAAGCTTTGAAAACATTCCTCACTGTCCACTACACCTCCAATCTTTGTATCATCAACAAATTTGCTGATCCAATTTACCACATTATCATGTGGTGAAGTGTCTGTTGTTGGTGAATAGCAGCACCAAGCAGAATGGTGTGGGATTATTTGTAATGTTTCCTTGGTTCTCCTTCAAGACGATCACAATCTTGTGGTTTGGAGGCTTGTGTCTCAGTGACCTGGAGAGCTACAGTATGTTGGCTGGAGTCAGGGCTTTCTACTTTGGCTCTTGGTAGGGTCACCCATAACAAACAAGTAGAGGCCAAACTAAGGGTGGTCCACCAGTGCTCCAGGTTCAGGGGTTCAGCTTAGGCCTAACATTCCTGACTGATAAAGTTGTAATGGAAACAGCAAAGAAAAATCCTAAGTGAGATGCACAAAATGCTGGAGAAACTCTGCAGGTCAGGCAGCATCTAATAGAAAGATCCTTCTACATCTGTGTGCAAGGGTATTCCAGAGTCTTCAGCTGGGACTTGCATGACTGGCAGTAGTGAAAACTGAGGGGAAGCTACTGACACAATGAAGGAAGCCCTGAACACCACCAGAGATGGAAGACCTTCACTGCTGCCTTGAATGGCAGTGGCCTAACAGGCAACAAGTAAGTGGAATATGCCTGGTTTATGACCATGCTTTTTTTTTATTAATACAGTTGTACTGTTGGGTATTTTATTTTCTGCAGATTTTTTCAAAATGCAATGTGTTCCTTTAATTACATTATACAATCAAGTAATTCAGTTAATTGATAAGTTAAGCTTGTTGAATTAGTCAATGGCATATTGTTAACATTTGACCATTAAGATGGCACAGATTGGGGTTAGTTATTTTCTGGAGAGAGTGCAGGAGTTTTGGAGGGGGAAGGGGAAATGGAAAGGAAAATGGAAATGCTCACAGACCCCATTTAGAAGGACAGATATTGCTGTTGGAAAATCCTCATGCAGACTTTGGTCTCACGGAGAATGTACAGATAACATTTAATTAAGACCATAAGATATAGGAGAAGAATTAGGCTGTTAGGACCATTGTGTCTTCTCATCATGCCATTTCATCATGGTTGATCTATTTGCCCTCTCAGCCCCAATCTCCTGCCTTCTCCCCATATCCCATCATGCCCTGACCAATCAACAATCTATCAACCTCTGCCTTAGATATACATAAAAACTTGGCCTTTGATGTTGCTTGGGTATTTATTCATTTATGTTTCGCTTGGTCTGCTTTTTAAGGCAAAACTATTTAGTACTATAAGTAAACAAAGTAAAGCAAACAAGCTCCAATCATTATGTGCACACTATATGTTAATATATGTATAATGGGCTCTTCTCTTTATTATGCTTGCTATAGCTTAAAATATTGTGTCAATACAATTTTAGTCTAAGCTTATACTGGTGCGAGCGAGATTATTACTTGCTGGCGACGTTAAACTTGCATCGGTGTGACAGTGTTCCAACACGTGATAACCTCCAATTCCCTTAAAGGAACATTCAAACTTTTATGTTTGTATTTACCCAAATCACATTTGCCCTAGATGTGCTTATTTATTGGAAATGGTCATCTCATCATTGTTCCCCATGCATTGACAAGCTATGTTGCTGTTAGCTTGTATTCACTGTAATAGTTAACTCTCAATGAGCTTAGGGTGAGAGGGTTGCATAAGTAAATTTCCTAGGTGGTTGGTCTGCCAACAATCAAAATTTGGCAACCGGCATCTGGAATCTATGGTAGGAATAGTGGTGATGCTATTAATGGCTCAACTGTATAACTGATAACAATTCCTAGTATTACTCAAAGTGCAGTTAAACATGGGTCTGGTAATCACTGCAGCCTGATCTCTGCAGGGATTACAATTGCAAATTCTTGTGTGGTCAGAAGAAATCAGTGAACTTTCAAATCCTGTTCTGTAAACAAACCCACAAAGTGTCGAGCACTTTTGCTTCACCTGCAACAGACTGGATTTCCTAGTAACCAACTATTTTAATTACGGTACATGCCTCAGTCCCATTCTGACATGTTGATCAATGGCCTCCCCTTCTGCCATGATAAGGTCACTCTCAGGGTGGAGGAGCAACATCTCATATTCTGTCTGGGTTGCCTCCAACTTGTCAGCATGAGCATGAATTTCTCTAACTTCAAGTAATCTCTTTTCCCCCCCCCTCCCCCTCCCCATCCCCATTCTCTCCCATTCTGGTTAAACTTTCTCCTTCTCTTCTACATGCCTCCCTCTGGTGTCCCTCCTCCTTCCCTTTCTCACATGGTAATTTCTCCTCTCCTATCAGATTCCTTCCTATCTAGCCCATTATCTTTTCCACATCACCAGCCAGCTTCTCACTTCAGCCCCCTCTCCCCTCACCTGGTCTCCTCTGTCACCTGTCAGCCAGAAACGCTGACTCATTATTCTCTTCTATAGGTGCTACCTGACCTGCTGAATTTCTCCAGCATTTTGTGTGTGTTACACTTCACTGAATGAGTTTTCATTGAGTTATTCTACAGCACAATAAACCATAAATACTGCTTAATAATCCATCTGAGTTTGATCATATAACCTGGTGATTTATTCCCAGATCATAATTTCAAAATTCCCTGGTTTTTAGTCAAAAATTCCTTTTACTTCATCTTTTAAAGGTTACCTTTGGCATTTTGCATGTTACAATCTTTATTTCACTTATCATAAGAAGAATAAAAAGTTGCATTAAAAGATTTTTTTTTTAACTTTTCTTTTGTATAATAATTCTTTAACATTATTTGCGTCTCAACTTGTGATGCCAGAAATCCCCTGTAGTCCCGAACAGCCATTTAGAGCAGGGGTGACCAACCTTTTACATTCTATGTGTCAAATTTTTCACGCACGAGTTCGGATGCGCCATACAACTCTTGTATCTCCATTCAATTCTTGTAACAATATGTTAATATAGACATTTAGCATTTTTACATGATATATTGATTTAATATAAAAACAAGATAAACATTACTTACCTTAATGAGACTTCTAACAAATATATTTTGTCCTCTTTTGATTTCTTCCTTTTTCTTAATCACATACTGTATTCTTTCCGTAACTCAGACCCAAGCACTAGCTTCAGTTTTCCTTCTATTTCGGTCTGATGTTGTGTTTTATAGTGTATTAAGATCATGTCTTCTATTATGTGAGAAAGTGCTTTCACAATCAATGTACAATGGTTCTCCTGACAGACCCGCTATAAATAAGAACTCATTTTCCCACTGTTCATTGCCCACTTTTGGCGCATGCGCCGTAGGTTGGCCATCCCTGATTTAGAGTCACAGAATCATTCAGTCTTGCAGTAGGGAAACTTGCTTGTGTATGCCCATAAATCCTTTTCACAGACATAGAGTATTAAAGTACTGAAGCATAGAAACAGGCCCTTCAGCCCATCTAGTCTATGCCTGCCTGGTCTTCTGCCTAGTCCCATCTATTTGCAACTGGACCGTAGCCCTCAACACGCTTCTTATCCATGCACCTATCCAGATCAAACTCACATCTGGAGTACCACTTCCCATAGCGGTTCACTCCACATTCTCTCCACCCTCTGAGTGAAGAAGCTCCCCCTCAGATTCCCCTTAAGTATTTCACATTTCACCTTAAACTTATGACCTTCAATTCTAGTTTCACCCAACCTGAGGGAGAAAGGATTATAGAATCGGAATTAATATTACTGGCATAGTTCGTGAAATTGGTGTTCTGTGGCAGCAGTACAAAGCAATTCAGAATAAAATATCTATACATGGCTTCATTGTCCATCAGAAATCTGATGGCAGTGGAGGGAAAAGCTGTTCCCAAAATGTTATTTCTTCAGGCTCTTGTACCTCCTTGATAGCAGTAATGAGAAGAGGGCATGTCTTGTGTGATGGGGATCTTTAATGCCAGATGCCACCTTTTAGTGACATCTTCTGAAGATGTCCTCGATGCCGTGGAGACTAGTGCCCGTGGTGGAGCTGGATGACTCCACAATCTTCTGCAGCTTTTACCAATCCAGTGCAGTAGCTCTTCCTCCTCGGATATTGACACACTCAATTAGAATGGTACATCTTTAGAAATTTACGAGAGTCTTTAGTTACATACCAAGTCTCCTCGAAGTCCTATTGAAATATAATGGCTGTCGTGCGTTCTTTGTGATTGCACTAATATGTTGGGCCCAGGATAGATCTTCAGAGATGTTAACACCCAGGAACTTGGATTTGCTCTTCCTTTACACTGTCGATTTTTCCCCAATGAAGACTGGTGTATGTTCACAGTCTTACTGATGTTGAGTGCAAGGTTGTTGTTGCAACACCGCTCGACCAGCTGATCTCTCTTGCTCCTGTACACTTCCTCATCACGATCTAAAACTCTGCCAAGAATACTTGTGTCATAGGCTGATTGAAAGATGGTGTTTGAGCTGTGCCTAGCCACATAGTCATGGGTGGAGAGAGTAGATCAGTGGGCTAGGTATATATCCTTGTGGTGCGCCTGTGTTAATTGTCAGTGAGAAGCCGCTGTTATTTCAAATCAGCAAGTCAAGGATCCACTTGCAGAGCAAGGTACAGAGGCACAGGTTTTGGAGCTTGTTGATTAGAACTGAGAGTATGATTGTGTTGAATGCTGAGCTATTGGCAATAAACAGCAGCCTGACATGGGTATTGCGATTGTCCAGGTGGTCTAGGGCCGAGTGGAGAGCCTGTGAGATTGCATCTGTTGTAACCTATTGAGGTGATAGGCAAATTGCAGTGGATCCATGTCCCTGCTGAGGCAGGAGTTGCTTCTGGCCATGACCAACCTCTCAAAGCACTTCATCACAAGAGATAGGTGCGACAGGGCAACAGTCATTGAGGCAGCTCTCCTTGGGCACTGATTTGATTGTGCCCGTTTAAAGCAGGTAGGAACCTGACTTCAGCACTGAGAGACTGAAGATATCCTTGAACACTCCCACCATCACCATCGGGGCCTGATGCCTTGCAAAGGTCTACCGTCAAGAAAGATATGCTGACGTTGGTGTCTGAGACAGAGATCACAAGGTCACTAGATGCTGCAGGGATTCGCACAGGTCCCTCTGTCTCTGTCCGTCACTTTATTTATATATATATATATATAATATAGGGGGTGGGTAGATTTTGCTGCCGATTCTCGATTTGGAGAAACTCTGAATAAAAAGTACGTTCAAAACAGCAAGTTGTTAGTTGAAGCTGAAACCAGAGGCAGCCATAGTTAAAACCGTCCACTGTTGGTCTCCATGCTGCAGGACTGCTTCATTGACACTGACTGGAATGTCCTCCATGATGAGAATGTCTCTGAGTTCATGGATGGAGTCACGTGCTTCTTCCAGAGATGCATCGTTAATGTTGTTCCCCAGAAGTAGGTCAGGGTCTTCCCGAACCAGAAACCCTGGATCGATGGCTCCGTGCGTGCAACACTTACCGCGCGACATAGAGCGATCATTGCCAGCAATCAGCTGGAGCTCAAGAAAAGCAGCTACGATCTGCGCAAAGCAGTCAAGGCTGCGAAACAACAATACAGGGGCAAGACTCACAACGAGTAGCACACGTGACTTGTGGCGAGGGTTGCATACCATCGCAGACTTCAAAGCCATATGTTGTGGTGCCGCCAACATTGCGGCCTCTCTCCCAGATGAGCTCAATCGCTTTTACGCTCAGTTTGATGTCGCTAACTCTGAGCCTCCAAGGAAAGCCACCACTACAACCTGGTCATCTGAGGCTGAGGTACGCAGATGTTTCCAACGTGTGGACAGTCTATAATAAACTCTCTGACACAGTGGTGTCAAGAAAACAACCTCTCCCTCAAATGTCATAAAAACAAAGGAGCTGGTTGTGGACTACAGGAGGAATGGAGACAGGCTAACCCCTGTTGACGTCAATGAATGTGTGGTTGAGAGGGTAAACAACTTTAAGTTTCTCGATATCCACATCACTGAGGACCTCACGCGGTCTGTGCACACCAGCTGTGTGATGAAAAAGACACAACAGTGCCTCTTTCACCTCAGACAGTTGAAGTTTTGATTGGGCCCAAATCCTAAGAACTTTCTACAGGGGCACAATTGAGAGCATCCTGACTGCTATGGGAACTGTACCTCCCTTAATTGCAGGACTCTGCAGAGAGTGGTGCGGACAGCCCAGCGCATCTGTAGTTGTGAACTTCCCATGATTCAGGACACTTACAAAGACAGGTGTGTAAAAAGGACCCTAAGGATCATTGGGGACCCAAGTGACCCCAACCACAAACTGTTCCAGCTGCTACCATCCGGGAAATCACACAATGGTGGGTGCGTGGAATGCACTTCCAGCAAAGGTGGTGTAAGTAGATACAACAGGGTATTTTAAGAGACTATTAGATATGGAGTTTAGAAAAATAGAGGGCAATGCAGTAGCATGATTCTAGGCAGTTTCTAGGCTAGGTTACATGGTCAGCACAACATTGTGGGCTGAAGGGCCTGTAATGTGCTGTAGATTTCTACGTTCAGTCAACATTGTACTATTTGAGTGAAGTGTAAGTTATTCATGTTCTAGGTTTCACTTTGGAGGAATTTATGGCCTACAAATCCTGCCAGAGATGATGCGAATACGATTCCATCTCTAACTTCAATCAAAAAATTTTTATTCACTCTTAAAATAACCATCCGTAGGTCATGCCTAGTCTTGTCTAGTCTGGATCACCAGTCCTGAATGCCAGAGCCCCAGCCTTTGAGCAGATAATGAATCTCCTGGTTCATCCACAGCTTTTAATTTGGCTATGTTCAGTATGTTGTCGAAGGCACACAGTGATCTATATATTGATGAAATTGGTGATAACTGTGGCGTATTCATTTAGATTCGAAGATGAATTCTTGAAAATTCTCCAGTCTGCTGATTCAAAGCAATCCTGTTAGCGTTCCTCTGCCTCCCTTGACCATAACTTCATGGTCCTCACCACTAATGCAACTTATACCTGTATGAGATCTCTCCTCATTCTCCTACACTCCAGAGAATAAAGACCTTTCCCTAAAGATCAGATCCTCAAGTCTCAGCAACATCCTTGTAAATTTTCCCTGCTCACTTTCAAGTTTACTGATATCTTCCCTGTAGGAAGGTGACTAGAACTGCACACAATCCAAAAGATTAGGCTTTGCCAGCACCTTATATAACTTCAGCATAACGTCTAACTCCTCTACTCAATGCCCTGATCTAAGAAGGCCAATGTGCAAAGATCTCTATGAATCTTCACTCTGTCTCCTCTTTCACTGTCAGTGATGGGTGGTATCACTTTCACTACTGCTTTAAACTCCAATCTGTTCTGCAAAATGGGATAAAGTTGGAGTCGTGTGTTCTTCAGAGTGCTAACACCTCATGGCCATGGTTAATGACATCATGGTAACATTGCCTTTAGTGCGATGCTACTGCAGCTCGGGCAAAAGAGCTTGGCGTTCAGTTCTGGAGTCCTCTGTAAGGAGATCGTACATCCTTCCTGTGAGCACGTGGGTTTTCCCTTGGTGTTCCAGTTTCCTCCCACAGTCCAAAGACGTGATTGGTGGTAGCTTAATTGTTCACTGTAAATTGTCCTGTGATTAGGCAAGGTTTAAATGAGTTGGCTGCTGTATGGCATGGCTCGATGGGCTGGAAGGGCCTGTTCCTCACTGTATCTCTGAATGAATAAATAAACAAATTATCTTTCATTGCACGTGTTAAATGAAGTATTCTCTTTGTGGTCTTCAGTACTTGTTTTTCTGAGTAACTGCTTCTGTGCATGAGGTACAGATGTGAAATCACACTTTGAATCCATGGTGTCGTATTAGAGGGATTGTGTTGTCATTCAAATAAGCAATTTGGTGCATGAGTGTAGTTTTGCACATTTTGGTACATAAGTCATTCAAGCCAGTCTGCCCTGTTATTTTCTTTCCCCTTTCAACACCATTCTCTTGTCTTCTCCCCGTAATCTTTGACACCCATACAAATCAAGAACCTTTAAATATACGTACCCAGTGACTTTGCCTCTACAGCCATCTGCGGCAATGAATTCCACAGATTCTTCGGCCTGTGGTTAAATAAATTCCTCCTGATCTCTCTTCTAAAGGGATCTCCTATGTGACTGAGAAGGTTAAGCCAACATAAAAGCCAAAGATAGAGTATATGTTAAGCCAAAAAATAGTGGGAAGTTAGAGGATTGGGAAGCTTTTTAAAAACCAGTAGAAGGCAGCTCAAAATCATTAAGAAGAAATATGTATGTAAGTAAGCAAGCCAATAATATTAAAGAGGATACCAAAAGTTTCTTCAGATACATAAAGTGTAAAAGAAATGCGAGAGTGGATATCGGACTGTTGGGAAACAATGCTGGAGAGGTATTAATGGGGACAACAAAATGGCAGATGAACTGGTTAAGTATTTTGCATCAGTCTTCACTGTGGAAGACGCTAGCAGTATTGTGGCAATTCCAGGTGTCAGGGGTCATGAAGTTGCCATTACTAGAGAGAAGGTTCTTGGGGAAACTGAAAGGTCTAAAGGTAGGTAGGTCACCTGGACCAGATGCTGTACACCCCAGGGTTCTGAAAGAGGTGTCTGAAGAGATTGTGGAGGCATTAGTAATGATCTTTCAAGAATCACTTAATTCTAGAATAGATCTGGAAGACTGGAGTTTGCAAATGCCACTCCACTCTTCAGCAAGGGAAAGAGGCAGAAGGAAGGAAACTATAGGCCAGTTAGTCTGACCTCGATGGTTGGGAAGATGTTGATTATTAAGGATGAGGTCTCTGGGTACTTGGAGGCCATGATAAAATAGGCAGTAGTCAACATGGGAAAGTCTTTCCTGATGATCTGTTGGAATTCTTTGAAGAAATAACAAACAGGATAGACAAAGGAGAATTGGTTGATGTTATGTATTTGGATTTTCAGAAGGCCTTTAACAAGGTGCCATACATGAGGCTGCTTAACAAGCTACAAGCCCATGGATAGAGTAGTGGCTGATTGGCTGCAGGCAAAGAGTGGGGATAAAGGGAGCCTTTTCTGGTTGGCTGTTGGTGACTAGTGGTGTTCCACAGGGCTCTGTGTTGGGACTGATTCTTTTCACATTATATGTCAATGATTTAGATGATGGAATTGATGGCTTTGTTGCAAAATTTTCAGATGATATGAAGATAGGTGGAAGAGCAGGTAGTTTTGAGAAAGTAGAGAGACTACAGATGGACTTGGATTAGGAGAATGGGCAAAGAAGTGGCAGATGGAACACAGGGTGGGGAAGTGTATGCGTATCACCCACCGATGCCTGAACACCGATGCTTTGCAAAGGTGTGTACCGAACCTACTTCTCTACTCTCTCTTCACCTATGACTGCAATCCTACTCATGCTACAAACTCAATCATCATATTTGCTGATGACATGACGATGGTTGGCCTAATCACAAAAGTAACAAATCTGCGTGTAGAGAGGAGGTGCTGAAAATGTTCGATTGGTGCAGGAACATGATAGAGGTATACAAGGTAGAGGTTACAAGATAGAGGATACAAGATATACATGATAGAGGTATACAAGATATTAAGAGGAATAGATAGAGTGGACAGCCAGCGCCTCTTCCCCAGGGCACCACTGCTCAATACCAGAGGACATGGCTTTAAGGTAAGGGGTGGAAAGTTCAGACAGACATACTTTATTGATCCCGAGGGAAATTGGGATATTAGAGGAAGCTTTTTTACTCAGAGTGGTTGGTGCGTGGAATGCACTGCCTGAGTCAGTGGTGGAGGCAGATACACTAGTGAAATTTAAGAGACTACTAGACAGGTATATGGAGGAATTTAAGGTGGGGGGTTATATGGGAGGCAGGGTTTAAGGGTTGGCACAGCATTGTGGGCCGAAGGGTCTGTACTGTGCCGTATTGTTCTATGTTCATGCACTTTGGTGGAAGAAATAAAAAGGATTGACTATTTTCTAAATGGAGAGAAAAAACAAAAAAAAACTGAGGTACAAAGGGACTTGGGAGTTCTTGTGCAGAATTCCCTGAAGGTTAATTTGTAGGTTGAGTCTGATATGAGGAAGACAAATACAATGTTAGCATTCATTTCAAGAGGACTACAATATAAAAGCAAGGATGTAATGTTGATACTTTATAAAGCACTGGTAAGGATTCACTTGGAGTATTGTGGCAGTCTTGGGCCCCTTGTCTTAAAAAGGCTCTGCTAAAACGAGAGGGGTCAAAGGAGGTTCAAGAAAATGATTCCAAGATTGAATGGATTGTCATATGAAGTGTGTTTGATGTCTCATGGCCTGTATTCACTAGAATTCAGAAGAATGAGGGGTGGAAAGGCATCGAGAGAGTGGATGTGGAGAGGATATTTCCTATGGTGGGAGAGTCTAAGACCAGAGGACACAAGCTCAGAATACTTTTAAAACGGAGATGAGGATGAATTTCTTTAGCCAGAGAGTAGTGAATCTGTGGAATTCATTGCCAGAGGCAGCTGTGGAGGCCAAGTCTTTATGTATATTTAAGGCAGAGGTTGATAGATTCTTGATTGCTCAGGGCATGAAGGGATATGGGGAGAAGGCAGGAGATTGGGGCTGAGAGAAAAATCGGATCAGCCATGATGAAATGGTGGAGCAGATTTGATGAACCAAATGGCCTAATTCTGCTCCTATATCTTATGGTCTTAATGTTCTTGTATTCTGAGTCTGTGCCCTCTGGTCCTAGACTCCTCTGCTTTCAGAAACATCCCCTCGGCGTCCACTCTATCTAGGTGTTTATGAATTAATGTATGATGTCTGTTTGAGCTGCTTGGGCTTGAGTATATTTATTTGGTTACTGTGCAAGTGAAACATGATGTGATTAAGTAGTTATACATCTGAGTGATTCTGGTTTGTGCTTTAAGCAATTATGTAAGTGAGAAGTCCTTGTGTGATGAAGTGGCTTGAATTTGCATGATGCCACTGAGTAATTTGTTGATTGATCTGGGGTTTTCAGATTCAGTTTTATTTATCTATCACATGTAGATTGAAACATACAGTGAATTTCAAGTTCATGTTACTGTCATGTCGTGAAATTTGTAATTTGTTGTTGTGCGGTAGCAGTACATTACAATACATAATAAAATTGTAAGTTATGGTAAGGTGTGTGTATGGTAAGAGAAAAAATTAGAAGTGAGTTAGTGTTCATGGGTTCAATGGCCATTCAGAAATCTGATGGCAGAGGGGTAGAAGCTATTCCTGAATCAACTTCCTGGCTTCCAATTGACCTTTATTAAGAATTGAATTGGCTCTGTTCTAGATGAGTATTTGAATATTACATGAAAGGCTGAATATTTGGTGGACTGTTTGGTTGTTCACTTGATCCTTTGTGTGTGGCTGGCATCATATCCAGCTTTATGTATGAACACTCATTGGCCACTTTATTAGAAGGCCCCTGTAACTAATAAAGTGGCCACAGAGGATACATTTGAATACTTGTGTCTCTAGTGTGATATTTGATTTATGTAACCGTGTGACAAGTGTTATTTACAAAATAACTGCAACCTGCTACAGAACACAAATATAAAAGTACTGAGACAGTACAATATGGGTGCAATACTGCTTTGCGCTGTGATGTGAGGTTCAGCAGGGTCACAGCCTCAGGGAAGAAGCTCTTCCTGTGCCTGCTGGTGTGGGACCAGAGGCTCCTGTAGCGCTTACCGGATGGGAGGAGAGTAAAAAGTCCATGGTTAGGGTGAGATGCATCCTTGATAATGTTTTTTGCCCTGCCCAGTCAGCGTTTATGGTAGATGCTCTCAATGGTGGGTAATTGGGTGCCGATAATCCGCTGGGCAGTTTACACCACCCGCTGGAGTGCTTTGCAGACCGATACGGGACAATTGCCATACCACACTGAGATGCAGTTGGTGAGTATGCTCTCAATGGTACAACGGTAAAAGTCTGTCAGTATCCTGGGTCAGAGGTGAGCTTTCTTGATGCTCCGCAGGAAATAAAGGCGCTGTTGCACCTTTTTGATCAGGATGGAGGAGTTCAGGGACCAGGTGAGATCATCGGAAATGTGGACACCAAGGAATTTGAAGCTTGATACACGCTCCACTATAGCTCCATTGATGTAGATGTAGTGAGTGTGGCTCCTAGCATGCCTGAAGACCACAATGATCCCTTGGTCCTCTGGGTGTTAAAGGCCAGGTTGTTGTCGGCACACCATGTGGCCAGGTGCTGGACCTTGTCCCTGTAGGCCGTCTCGTCATCTCCTCTGATCAGGCCAACCACCGTGGTGTCGTCTGTGAACTAACAACTAATGTGCAAAAAAGAATAAACTGTGTGCAAATACAAAAAGGAAGAAAAATATTAATTATAAATAAGTAGGCAATAATTATCGAGAGCATGAGATGAAGAGTCCTTGAAAGGGAGTCCATAGGTTGTGGGAACAGTTCAGTGATGGGGCGAGTGAATGTGGCTGTAAATAACCATTCCCAAACCTAGTGACCCTAAAATTGGTTGTTTTGCGGTGCAAAGATTTTTAAAATGGCAATAAATTACCAGATAATGCAAACCAGAAGGAATAACAAAGTAGTGTTCATTCTGTAGGTCCATGGGCTGTTTAGAAATCTAGTGGAGGGGGAGAAGCTGTCCCTAAATCGGAGGGTGGACCTGGCTATTTTGTGCTTGCATTCTGCTTTGAGAAGCTTGTATTTAAGTAGGGCCTGTTTAATTGACCGTGTGTTTGAGAGGCCAGATGTATGACAGGCCATCTGTTTGATTAGCTGTGTTTGGATGGCTGGGCATATTAGCTGCATTCCTCAGAGGTTATGTGTTTGGCTGGGTGTCATTGTGGCTGTGCACTGCTGTACTGATATGTATCAACAAATAGTGTGCCACTGTGATTGTGCAGATGTGGGCTGATGTGATTTAGTGAATGGATCACTGGAATAGACAATGTTTGCAGACCGTAGATGTGAATGGTCATCTTTGCTTTAAACTGTTTGTGCAAAAGTTCCGGTCATGAATGCCCATGAATCCTGTACAAAAACAGCAGACATCATTGGCATCCCACCCGGTATTGTTCGTGAAATTTTTGTCCAAACCTGAGTAGTTCAAAGTAAATTTATTGTCAAAGTACATAGAGTATAGGTCACCCTGAGATTCATTTTCGTGCAGACATTCAGAGCAGAACAGAGAAATACAATGGAATCATTGGAAAAACTACACACAAAGACTGATAAGCAACCAATGTGGAAAAGAAAACAAACTGTGCATAGACAGATAAATACAGTAGATAGATAAAGAGAGAACAATGCATTAAATTGGCTATTCATTTTATACTTGTTTACAAGATATAAGCACGTCCAAAAGCTAGTCTGTTTGTATTTGCATAAAACTCTCAGTAGTTCAGGAAAAAATATTTACCTAAGTTGTTTTGACACATTTCCAAGCGGTATGGTAATTCTGCATCATTGCAAGGTACAGTAAGTAGCGTAGTGGTTAGCACAACCGCTTTACAACACCAGCGATTTACCCTAGTCAGTGTTCAGCTCCCGCTGTGCTCTGTAAGGAGATTGTGCGTTCCCATGGCCAAGTGCATTCGCTCCAGGTGCTCTGGTTTCCTCCCACATTCTTAAGGTTGATAGATTCTTAATTGGTCAGGGCATGAAGGGATACGGGGAGAAGGCAGGAGATTGGGGCCGAGAGGGAAAATGGATCAGCCATGACAAAATGGTGGAGCAGACTCGATGGGCCAAATGGCCTAATTCAGTTCCTATATCTCATGGTCTTGTGTAGTTTCGGATTAGGGTCAGTTAGGTGGTGCTGGAAGTGTGGAGGCTCTTGCCCAGCACAATCCTCACTGGTCTGATGAGGCACAAAATGACACATCTCACTGTATGCTTTGATGTACAGCATATGTGACAAATAAAGCTAATCCTTTAAATATTTTAAAGATTTGACAATCTTTAAAAATTGTTTTGACAGATTTCAGAGATACGGTAGCACTGCACAGAACTATCAGATGCCCTGCCAGGGATAGTGGTGGAGGCAGATACATTGGGGGCATTTAAGAAACTCTTAGATAGACACATGGATGATAGAAAAATGGAGAGTCGTAGCATGTAGGAATTAAGCATTAGATCGATCTTGGAGTAGATTAAAAGTTCAATGCACCATCGTTAGCCAAAAGGCTTGTACTGTGTTCAAAAAGCACAATATCTTTTTCAAAGCCACTTGTAAATGCTTTATGAGTAGAAATTATAGATTAATTAACATTGTGATAATGTATTTAATATTTTGTTTATAATTGATGGGAAATTCAGCCTTTCAAATGGAATGTGTTATCATTAACTTGCAGACTCTAACATCATATTGACAGACCTGGAGTTTCTCAGCCTGTGCATGAGCACAGCAGGTTTGAAGGTTTACGATGATTAACCACAGGCCCGACTTGAATTTTACTCCTGGGTAGCTTCTGAGAGAGGATAAGTGATGAACACCTTAGGGTCACAGCAGAAAAGATAAAGTCGAAGATGGATTCCATTCCAGCACACAATTCATCATCTGATGTTAATGAGGTCTCTTTCCGTGCAGAGCCCTACGCAGCCAGGCAGCCTGGAATTCTACAGAAGACGATATCCACTGCAAAAGATAACACAACATTGTTGTCACTTTTTTTATCACCTCAACATCATCACCAAAAAATACAAGAAGAAGTTGTTCTGCAGATGCTGGAAATCTTGAGCAATACTCTTTTCAGGCAGGAGGTACCTTAGGTTTTCCCCAACACCTCCCCCCCCCCCCCCCACCCCAACCAGGTTCAGGAAGAGTTCAGCATGTTATCTGTTGGAGCCCGGGGAAAAGTACACACTCAGGACAACAACTACTTTTTCGGGTTTTAATTCCTTTATCTGTTTTAGATGTTTAAGTGCCAGAAGAGGGTCGTAAAACAAAACGAATGACTTCACAATCAGGTCCTGCCGTTACAATCTCCGTTTAACCTGCGATCCACACACTTGTGTCTCGACCGATTGCATATGCAGTAAAAAAAAACATAGAAAACCGCACAAAACTAATACAGTACTAATATGGTAGTGGCAATTCTGAAGGAACACAATACAAACAACATTAGAATCCCCCCCAACCCTGGACCTTATACAGAGCAGCGAAAAATGTAAGCGAATACATCTTATCTAAGACGTCTATTACTTCTTAGTACACACGTGCTGAACTCCTGAACGGAGACTGAACATTCGCGTTACGCAGTTACATGCACAATCAGTCATGATACAATCAAGTTAGACAAAAGGTACACTTCGGCACAACTTTTACAAGATATTGCCTGGTAGTTAAATTACAGGAAGACTGACCTACTTAGCCGGTGAGGAACTTTGCAAGCCACGCTATCCAGCGTCGAGTTCTTTACTCGTGAAAATCTAAAGCATCTACATGTAAAACATGTCAAATTACCGATATTCCTGATTCACCAACAAGCATAAACGAATTCACATGGATATCGTCAGTTAATGCTCACCTTTCCTCACCAAGCCCAGTACCTCTGGGGGAACTTGATTCCACCGCCCTACCAGCTTCGGCAGCAGAAAGCAAAATGGTCTCCCCACTATCCCGCGTGTGCGTAATGATGTCACCATCATTCTAGTATTACCCGGATGAATGCCCAAGTACACTTTTAACGATACTGAATAGCATTCGATAGTCACCCGGTTACACATCTAAAACTTTGACAAACTTCTATAGATGCACAGTAGTGAGTACCCTGACTGGTTGCATCACGGTCTGGTACGGAAACACCAATGCCCAAGAATGGAAAAACCTACAAAAAGTGGATATAGCCCAGTCCGTCAAAGGAAAAGCCCTCCTCATCATTGTGCACATTTATATAGAATGCTGCCACAAGAAAGCAGCATCCATCAGCAAGGACCTCCACCATCCAGGCCATGCTCTCTTCTTGTTGAAGGTACAGGAACCTTGGATCCCACACCACCAGGTTCAGGAACAGTTATTACCCCACAACCATCAGGCTCCTGAACCAGCCTGGATAACTTTACTTACCACAACAATAAACTGTTTCCACAACCTACAGACTCGCTTTCAAGAACTGTACAACTCCTGTTCTTAGTATTATTTATATTGTTTTATTTAGAGATACAGAATGGTAACAGGCTCTTCCAGCGAAACAAGCTCATGCCACCCAATTATACCCATGTGAACAATTAACCTACCAGCTCCTAAGACGTTAAGATGAGGGAGGAAATCCACACGGTTATGGGGAGAATGTACAAGCTCCATACAGACAACGGCAAGAACTGAATCCCAGTTACTAGCACTGTAGCAGCATTACACTACCTGCTACACTACGATGCCGTTCAGTTTCTCTTTTGCACATTGGTTGTTTGTCGGTCTTTTAAATATCGTTTTTCAGAAATTCTGTTGTATTTCTTTACTTTCTGTTGAGTGTCTGCAAGAAAATGAATCTCGAGGGAGTATATGGTACTTTGATAATAAATATTACTTTTGAACTTTGACTTTTGAAATGTTGGAGGAACTCAGCAGGTCACACAGCATCAGTGGAGGGAAATACCTGTAGATGGGGTCTTGGCCGCAAACATTGACTGTTTATTCCCCTCCACAGATGCTGCATGGCCTGGTGAGTCCCTCCAGAATACTATGGATGTAACAATTGTAAGATTCTGAGGGTGTTTGACAAGGTAGATGATGACAGGATGTTTGCAGGGTATCGAGATGTTTAGTTTCAGGATAGAGAGATGCTCATTTAAGACTGAGAGGAGAAGGAATTTCTTTTCTCAGAAGACTAAGTTTTTAAAAATTCTCTACTCCTGAGACTCAGAGGCTGAGTCATTGTGTGTTCAGGGCTGAGAGGGTCGGATATTGGGACTGTAGAGGTATTAAGAGGCAGAAATGAAAAAATATTAGAGGGTATTGTGAAAGGGGAAAGTTGAAAGGAGATTTGTGAGGCAGGTTTTTTTTTTACACCGAGTGGAAAGTGTCTAGAACACCTCCCAGAGGGGACAAGAGAAAATCTGCAGATGCTGGAAACCCGAGCAATACATAGAAAATGCTGGAGGGACTCAGCAGGTCAGGCAGCATCTAAGGGGGAAAAAGTACAGTCAACGTTTGGGGCCAACACCCTTTGGCAGGACTGGAGGGAAAAAAAACCTGAGGGGTAGATTTGTGGTGGGGGGAGGGGAGAGAGAAGAACACAAAGGTGAATCCTGGCGGGGGAGGGACGAAGAAAAGAGCTGGGAAGTTGATTGGTAAAAGAGATAGAAGGCCATGGAAGAAAGAAAAGGGGGGGGAGGAGCACTAGAGGGAGGTGATGGGTGGGCAAGCAGATAAAGTGAGAGAGGGAAAAGGGGATGGGAAATGGTGAAGGATGGAGATGAGGGCGTACAGGAGCAAGATATACCAGCTAGTTGAGTGGTGTCACAGTAATAACCTTGCGCTCAGTGTCAATAAGATGAAAGACTTCGGATGATTGGGGACTTCGGGAAGGGTAAGGAGGGTGAACCAATCCTCATAGAAGGGTCAGAGGTGGAAAGAAGTAGCAACTTCAAGTTCTTGTGTGTCAAGATCTCTGAGGATCTAACCCCGTTCCAAGATATCAATGCAGTTATAAAGAAGGCAAACGGTGGCTTTATTTCATTAGGTTTGAAGAAATTTGGTTTGTCAACTAAAACACTCGAGCTTCTATAGATGTACTGTAAAGAGAGAGAGGATTCTAACAGGTTGCATCACAGTCTGGCATGGGTCGGGTTGTGGTGGGGGGGTTGCTACTGTGCAGGATTGAAAGAAAAACTAGGCAGTTCTATCTTGAGTACTAGCCTCTGTAGTACCCAAGACATCTTTAAAGAGCAGTGCCTCAGAAGGGCCTTGTCCATTATTAAGGAATCCCATCACCTTGGGCATGCCATCTTCTCATTGTTACCATCAGGCAGGGGATACAGAAGCCTAAAGGCACACACTCAGCGAATCAGTAATAACATTTTCCCCTCTGCCATCTGCTATCTGAATGGACATTGAACCATTAAACACTACCTCATTTTTCAAATATATACTATTTCCATTTTTGCACTATTGTTAATCTATTTAATATGCATTTATATACTTACAGTAATTTATTTATTTCTATATTGTCGTGTATTGCATTGAACTGCTGCTGCTAAGTTAACAAATTTCACGACACATGCCGGTGATAATAAACCTGATTCTGATTCTGTGTTTTTTTTTTAAAAAAATACCTATGACATTTTCTCTATAATTTTCCTCCAATCACCTTACAATAATATCCCCTCATAACAGAATGGCCAGTATCTCTGAATTTAAAGAGATCTGGATGCACGTGGAAGTAGAAAATAGCAGCAAAATAGAGATTCGAGGGAAACAGTTACATTCAATTCACTGTCAATGTTTTATCAAAGTGTGTACCTCACCATATACTGTGCTGAGCTTCACTTCCTTGTGGGTATTCACAGTCGAGTGGAGAAATGCAGTAGATTCAATGAAAAATCACACACAAAGACTGACAAACAACCACTATGCAAAAGAAGGCAAACTGCAAATGCAAAAAACAAACAAAACAATAGATAAACAATACTGGGGACATGAGTTGTAGAGCTCTTGTCAGTAAGACCATGGGTTTTGGAATCAGTTCAGGTTTCCTGAGACTGATGGTTGAAGTGTAATAACTTCCTGAATCTGGTGGTGTGAGACCTGAGGCTCCTGTAGCTCCTTCCTGTTGGCAGCAGCGAGATAAGAGCATAGCCTGGATGTGGGTTTCCTTGATGCTGGATGCCAATTTCTTGTGGAAGCCCTCCTTGAACATATGCTCAATGGTTGCGGGGGTGTGCTTTTCCTGTGATGGACTGGGCTTTTGCATTCAAACGCATTGGTACTTCCAATGCAACTGATCAGTAGACTCTATAGCAAGGAAGCAGGCCCTTTGGCCCAACTCTCTCCTGCTGCGCAATAGATTACATCAGTGAGATTCATTTGCTTAATGCAACTGCAAGCACTTGTCAATCAAGTTTCTGAGGTTTTCTGTCCATATTTCTAGAACAGTGAAAATTACACTGCAGTACAGGTCCTTCAGCCCACAATGTTGTACTGACCTTATAATGTACTCTGAGATCAATCTAACCCTTCCCTCCCATTTAGCCTTTCATGTTTCTTTCATCCATGTACCTATCTAAGAGTTTCTTAAATGCCCCAATGTATCTGCCACTACCACTATGCCTAGCAGAACGTTCCACACACTCACCTCTCTCTGCGTAAAGAACCTGACTCTGACATACCCCCCCCCCCCCCGATACTTTCCCCTAATCACCTTAAAATTATGCCCCCTGGGTATTATCCATTTCTGCGCTGGGGAAAAAGTCTGACTGTCCACTCTATCTATGATCCTTCTCATCTTATACACCTCTATCAAGGTGCCTCCTCCTCAAACTATCTATTGACACACTCTCTAATCCAGGCAGTATCCTGGTAAATCTCCTCTGCACCCTCTCTAAAGCTTTCAAAGTAAAATTTATTGTCAGAGTACATATATGTCACCACATACGACCCTGAGATTCTTTTTCTGCAGGCATACTCCGCAAATCTATTAAACTCTGGACACCTGAAACTGTTAACTGTAAACAAACTGCAAATGCAGATGTAAATAAATAGCAATAAATAATGAGCGTGAAACAACAAGATTAAAGTGTCCTTAAATGGGTGTAGCTATCCCCTCTTGTTCAAGAGCCTGATGGTTGAGGGGTAGTGACTGCTCTCTAACCTAGTGGTGTGTGTCGTGAGGCACCTGTACCTTCTACCTGATGGCAGCAGCGAGAAGAGAGCATGGCCTGGGTGGTGAGGATCTTTGAAGATGGTGGCTGCTTTTTTTTAACAGCATTGTTCCACGTAGATGTACTGAATGGTTTGGAGGGGTTCAAATGTAATGTACTAGGTTGAATCCACTACCTTGCTATGAGGTATGCACACACTGCTATGAAGTGAACAGAATACAATATGTGGTCTTATAGGGTGGTACATTGCTACAATAATAATTGAGGGGCTTCCTCACCCAACCTGGCCCCTCCCTCTCCTGCAACACAGCCTCAGAGTAGAGGGTGTCCTTTTTAGAACCGAGATGAGGAGGAACTTCTTTAGCCGGAGAGTGGTGAATCTGTGGAATTCGTTGCCACAGACGGCTGTGGAGGCCAAGTCATTGGATATATTTAATCAGAGGTTGATAGATTCTTGATTGGTGAGGGCGTGAAGGAATATGGGAAGAAGGCAGGAGACTGGGGCAGAGAGGGAAAATGAATCCGCCAGGATGAAATGTTGGAGCAGACTCGATGGGCCAAATGGCCTAATACTGCTCCTATATCTTATGGTCTCATGATCTAACCAGGGTTTTATAGGGCTGCAACATTACCTCACGGCTCTTGAATGGCAACACCACTCCAACCATCTACTTTGTGGTGACAAATAGACAGGTTTGTTATTTGTTGTCATGGAAACAGTACACAAAGCTTCCACTGAATAGGGAGCTCAAACCCGGGACAAAACCCATAGGATGAATAGCTTTTTAATTCCCTCCTTCTCTCATGTTCTACTAATTAAATCTGAACTTTATTGTCCATCCTGTAAGAAAGGTTACTCATACTGGCCAATGTTTAAAAGTACTCTGCTCGGGGGGTGGGGGGGGGAGGAAAATTGTAATAATAATGTGTTACTTCCACTCTTATTTAAATATCCGCTCTCTCACTGAGTTTATTAGGACGCAGTACAGTGTTACGTGCTTCCTCCTCTGCCCTCTGCAATTTTACTCACTTCCAAGCTGGTATCGAAAACACTTCTTAACTGTTACTGTCCAACCATACAGGGTCTTGCACCAAGGTAAAGTGGAAACAAAGACTTTAGGCAGCCTGTCTTTGGAATCGATAATGAGTTTTGTCGGTTACCTGTCACTGGAATGGAAGGGCGGTGAGTATTAACAGGAAGCTAACACTCAGTGGACACCTTATTGGGTACCTCCTGTACTTAATAAAGTGGCCATTGAGTGTCTGTTTGTGATCTTCTGCTGTTGTAGCCCATCCACTATAAGGTTCGATGTGTTGTGCATTCAGAGATGCTCTCCTGCACGCCCCTGTTGAAATGTTTGAGTTATTTGAGTTACTGTCACCTTCCTGTCAGCTTGAACCAGTCTGGCCATTCTTCCTCTGATCTCTCTCATAAACAAGGGGTTTTGGCCAACACATCTGCTGCTCACTGGGTGTTTCTTTTGTTTTTCTCACCATTCTCTCTAAACTCTAGAGACTGTTGTACATGAAAATCCCAGGTGATCAGAAGTCTCTGAGATACTCAAACCACCCTGTCTGGCACCAACAATCATTCCACGGTAAAGTCACTTAGGTTACAGTTCTTCCCCATTGTGATGTTTGCTCTGAACAGCAACTGAACCTCTTGACTATGTCTGCATGCTTTGATGCATTGAGTTGCTACCACATGATTGGCTGATTAGATATTTGTATTAACGAGCAGGAGTACAGGTGTACCTAATAAAGTGGCCACTGAGTGTAAGGTACACTAAATGACATTTTTGGTTTGTTTGTGTACAAATGGTAATGAGTCTAAGATCAGGTTCAGATTTATCACATACAGACAGTGAAATGGATCTGGGCCGTACCTTCCAAATATCCAGACCTGACTTGCACTACCTTACTTTCCCTTTTCTATTTTCTAATTATGATTTATAATTTAAGTTTTTATTATATTTACTTCGATTTGTACTCCAGGGAGCGCGAAGCGCAGAATCAAGTATCGCTGTGATGATTGTACGCTCTGGTATCAATTGTTTGGTGACAATAAAGTAAAGTAAAATGCATTGTTGGCGTTAACAACCAACACGTCCTGAGGATGTGCTGGGGACAGCCTGCCAGTGTCACCACGTCTTCCAGCGCCAGCGTAGATGCCCAAATCCTCCAGCACCTTGAGACGTCCGTAGAGGAATGCTGCTGACTGACACATTCCAGGCTGTGGGAGCGCATGCTGATCAACGCACTGAAACTTGGTGCTGCTACCACAAGATGCTCATTGCTCATTGGCAAGTGTAGAGCTCCCCCTCTACCGGAAGCCCCTCAATTATTATTGTGTTATGTACCACCACAGAGTGCCCGTGAATAGCAGCAGTGATACTGAAGTGTAGGAATGTAACGGAGCAGTACAGAAAGCATTGACTATGAATGTAAAGAATGAAAAGTTATTGCACAGTTTATTCCTGGAAGTACTTTTTTTTATTATAAATGAAGTTTATTTTGATCTGAAAATAACATAGCAAGTCCCACATGATCTTTTTGTTTTGCTCTTAACCACTTGTGATGTCCTTTGATAGATAGATAGATAGATAGATAGATACTTTATTCATCCCCATGGGGAAATTCAACTTTTTTTCCAATGTCCCATACACTTGTTGTAGCAAAAACTCATTACATACAATACTTAACTCAGTAATAATATGATATGCATCTAAATCACTAACTCAAAAAGCATTAATAATAGCTTTAAAAAAAGTTCTTAAGTCCTGGCAGTTGAATTGTAAAGCCTAATGGCATTGGGGAGTATTGACCTCTTCATCCTGTCTGAGGAGCATTGCATCGACAGTAACCTGTCACTGAAACTGAATGATCTTATAAGCGACACAGATAAAATGCTAGAGGAACTCTGCAGGCCAGGCAGCGTCTATGGAAAAGAATGAACAGTCGACGTTTCATCCTGATAAAGGGTCCCAGCCTGAAAACATTGACTGTTTCCCCATTTCCAGTGATGCAGCCTGGCCTGGTGAGTTCCTCCAGCATTTTGTGTGTCTTGCTTGGATTTTCTCATTCTGAGTGATCATATAAATTGGGATTTGGCATGAAAGTATAACAACAATAGCACAATCTTGAATAGCTATCCTCCCTGTAAAGCAACATGTTGATTTTAAAACTCTCCTCCCTGCTCTTAAGTCCCCCCAATCTCAGTACTCCAGACAACCTCACAACATGTCTGACTTTTCCTGCTTCTGGCCTTTAATAGACTCATTCCACTGATCAATCATGGTTCATTTGTATGTTGTGTCTGTTTGGGGTAGCTCCTGCTTCAATAACGGAATCAGAATCAGGTTTATTATCACCGGCATGTGACGTGAAATTTGTTAACTTAGCAGCAGCAGTTCAATGCAATACATAATCTAGCAGAGAGAGAAAAAAATAAAACATAATAATAAACAAGTAAATCAATTACGTATATTGAATAGATTTTTTAAAACGCGCAAAAACAGAAATACTGTATATTTAAAAATAAAAGTGAGGTCGTGTCCAAAGCTTCAATGTCCACTTAGGAAACGGATGGCAGAGGGGAAGAAGCTGTTCCTGAATCACTGAGTGTGTGCCTTCAGGCTTCTGCACCTCCTTCCTAATGGTAGCAGTGAGAAAGTGTAAATATCAGATTGGTGATGCATATTGAGTAATATATGTTGATGTAGTTGTACTACATATCGATGTAGTTATAAAGAAGACAAGACAGTGACTATACTTCATTAGGAGTTTAAAGAGATTTGGTATGTCAACAAAAACACTCAAAAACTTCTATAGATGTGCCATGGAGAGCATTCTGGCAGGCTGCATCACTGTCTGGTATGGGGGGGGGGGGGGGGGGAGGGGCACAGCACTGGAAGAAGCTGCAGAAGGTTGTAAATTTAGTCGTCTCCATCTTGGGTACTAGCCTACAAAGTACCATGGACATTTTCAAGCAGCGGTGTTTCAGAAAGGCAGCGTCCATAACTAATGACCCCCAGCACCCAGGGCCTCCCCTCTTCTCACTGTTACCATCAGGTAGCTTGATAGAGGTGTACAAGATGGTAAGAGACTACATTTGATTGGACAGTCAGAGACTTTTTCCCAGGGTGGCAATGGCTAATATGAGAGGCCATAATTTAAAGGTGATTTGAAGAAAGTATAGAGGGGTTGTCAGAGGAAGTTGTTTTACACAGAGTGGTGGGAGGGTATGTGGAATGCACGGTCAGGGGTGCTGATGGGGCAGATGCATTAGGGACATTTGAGAGGCTCTTAGATAGGTGCAAGGACTTAAGAAAAATGTCAGGCTATGAGGGAGGGAAGGCTTAAATTGATCTTGGTGTAGTTTAAAATGTTGGCGCAACATTGTGGGCTGAAGGGCCTGTATTGTGTTGTAATGTTCTATGTTTTATGTCATAGAAGATTGAAGCAAGATGGAGCCAGAGTGCGGCAATTCGCCGCAAGCTTCTCACGACTGATAGACTCACTACTTCCATTGTAATAGTGTACATCCCAAAAGATGGGGCTGAAGAGGTTGTGGAGGCTTCAGTAATGATCTTTCAAGAATCACTAGATTCCAGAAGACTGGAAAATTGCAAATGTCATTCCACTCTTTGAGTAGGGAGAGAGGCACAAGGAAGGAAACTATAGACCAGTTAGTCTGACCTCGGTGGTTGGGAAGATGTTGGAGTTGATTATTAAGGATGAGGTCTCAGGGTACTTGGAGGCACATGATAAAATAGCCAGTAATCAGCATGGTTTCCTCAAGAAAAATCTTGCTTGACGAATCTGTTGGAATTCTTTGAAGAAACAGGATCGACAAGGGAAAATCGGTTGATATTGTGTACATAGATTTTCAGAAGGCTTTTGACAAGGTGCCACACCATGAGATGTAGGAGCAGAATTAGGCCATTTGGCCCATTGAGTCTGCTACACCCTTTCATCATGGCTGATCCAATTTTCCTCTTGGCCCCAATCTCCTGCCTTCTCCCTTAACAAGCTATGAGCCCATGGTATTACAGGAAATATTCCAGCATGGATAAAACAGTGGCTGACTGGCAGGAGGCCAAGGGTGGGAATAAAGGGAGCCCTTTCAAGTTGGCTGCTGGTGGCCAGTGGTGTCCCATAGGGGTATGTGTTGGGACCAATTCTTTTTATGGTATATGTCAATGATTTGGATGATGGAATTGATGGCTTTGTTGCAAAGTTTGCAGACGATATAAAGATAGGTGGAGGGGCAGGTAGTTTTGAGGAAATAGTGAGGCTACAGAAAGACTTGGACAGGTTAGGAGAAAGGTCAAAGAAATGGCAGATGGAATACAGTGTTAGGAAGTGTATTGTCATGCACTTTGGTAGAGGAAATAAAAAGATTGACTATTTTCTAAATGGAGAGAAAATACAAAAAAACTGAGGTACAAAGAGACTTGGGAGCTTTTGTGCAGGATTCCCTGAAGGTTAATTTGTAAGTTGAGTCTGTGGTGAGGAAGACAAATGCAATGTTACCATTCATTTCAAGAGAACTAGAATATAAAAACAAGGATGTAATATTTTGACTTTATAACACATTAGTGAGGCCTTCCTTGGAGTATTGTGAGCAGTTTTGTGTCCCTTATCTTAGAAACGATCTGCTGAAACTGGAGAAGATTCAAAGGAGGTTCATGAAAATGATTCCAGGATTGAAAGGCTTGTTATATGAATAGTGTTTGGCTCTGGGTCTGTATTCACTAGAAGTCTGAAGAATGAGGGGTGACATCAATGAAACCTATTGAATGGTGAAAGGCCTTGATAAATAAAATTGACTTTGATCATCTGTATTTGGTCTGTTCACTTACCTTTAATAAAAACAGAATGTTAGAAATAGTCAGCAGATGAGGCAGCATCTGTGGAGAGGGAAACTGAGTAACTGCAGTCCTGATGTAGGGTCTCGACTCAAAGTATCAAATATCCTTTTGCCTCCTTCGATGCTGCCTGACCACTGATTTTCTCTGACAGCGTGTTCAGAGACCTTGCATGTATCTTGTACATAAGTCACTGAATGCCTTTGTGCTGGTGTTAAGAAACAATTAAGCATTCATACTCGTAACCCATAGCTTCTGATTCCCCCTTCAGACCAAAAACCTCTTTTTCACCCACTTACAATAACAGCTAATATTAATTTGCCTTTCCAACTATTTGTTGAACTGAATAATTAATTTTTTCATTATGTTAAGTCCCTTTCAGACAGTATTTTCCTCCTCTTAATTATATCCTCTCTATTTCTGTGCAGATAACTCTGCATTTCCAACATTGTCCCTCCCCCCATTCACCAATTAAACAATTTGCCAATATTTTAAAAATCAGACCCTTAATCTTAGAGGCATGGGAGCATAGCACAATGCTTTACAGTGCCAGCTGTAAGATCAGTGTTCAACACCCACCGCTGCCTGTAAGGAGTTTGTGTGTTGTGCCTATTACCATGTATGTTTCCTCCCATACTCCAAAGACAAAGTTGGTGTTGGTGAGTCGTGGGCATGCCATGTTGGCGCTGGAAGTGTGGCAACACTTACAGGCTGCCCAGCACAATCCTCGCTGATTTGTTTTAATTTAACCAACCATTTTACCGTTCGTTTCGGTGTACATGTGACAAATAAGCTCATCTTTATCTTTAATCTTTAGATGGTATGTTGAATCACAGAATCATACAGCGTAGAAGTAGAGAGGCCCTTTTGGCACACTTCATCCATGCGAGCTATGATGCCTGTCTGTGCTAATCCTATTTGTTGACATTCCATCTATGTCTCTTGCCCTGCCTCTGTGCTTTTCCTATCTTTACCCATCCAAATGTCTTTCAACTGCATCTCCCCCCACTGCCTCCTCCACCAATTCATACCAGGCAGCCCCCACTGTTTGTGTGGAAGAATTTGGCTCTCCAAGAGAGGATTTTTGCAAAAGGATTTCAGTGCAAAAGTAAAAGATGTCTAAATATGATTATGCAGGGACTTGTTGAGGCAATGCCTGGAGTATTGTAATGGCAAGTAGATCCCGATTTCCTTAAAGTGGATGTACTGCCACTGTAGTTATTGAGTTACCTTAAGTTATTGAGTTAACTTAAAATGGAGAGAGAACTATTTCTAGATAGCGCGCACAAAATGCTGGAAGAACTCAGTAAGACAGGCAGCATCTATGGAAAGGAATGAAGAAATAGTGCATCATGATAGGGTAGTGGTTAGAATGACACTACTATAGCTTGGGACATCAGAGTTCAGAGTTCAATTCTGATGCCATCTGTAAGATGTTTATACATCCTTTCCATGACCATGTAGTGTTACGTACCCCGTAACTGGGTCACTTACCAGCAAAGATAGAGAGGTCCGTTGAAGTCTGATGGTACTATTTTTTAAAGTCTTTATTTAAAAAGGGGCACAAAAATAAGGTTAATACAAACATTCAGATAATATACGTCGTCAATACTCAATCTAAAGCGCAGGTATAGTAATAATCATCAATAAGAAAGAGCTCTATCGTTTGTCTAGGGGGTAATATATTATCCGTTGGAAATATAAGAGTCACTCAGTTCCTGCAGGCTTCTGGTTTTTTTGGGGACCGCTGGGTTTTCACTTGTTGGAGAGAGAGAGAGAGATTTGTGAGAAAAGAAACTTGCCCGGTCTTTTGATGAGGCCAATCCGTTGAGTCGGGGGATTTGGTTCCCCATTGTTAGTTCAAGAAAATCGTTTCTGTGGTACCCGCCACCGGCTTCCAGGCAAGGGAACCGAACGCACGTGGCTTCCTTCAAATGGCTTCCCGCTATTACGGGATCGCTAGCGTTTCTTCTGGTGCGTCTGAGGGGGCTGCTCCTACAGCCCCTCTTTTATCCTGACTGGCAGGATTGAAGATGTCAATCAGGTTGGTGGATGATGCAATCTCTCTCTCACCCCGCCCACGTTGCCCGAGGGCTTGCACGTATACTAGCTTCCAGTCCACAAATGTGTCTCCAAGGAACGAGGCATCCAGCACGTCTCTCTCCCATTTCCTGGGTCCACTGACTCACCCTCCCTTTGGTGCTCTTGCGATTCTCACAAAGGAGGGGGCTGCGCACATAACAGTAGGTTTCCTCCGGGTGCTCCAGTTGCCTCTCGTGTTCCAAAGGTGCACGGATCAGCAGGTTAATTGGCCATTGTAAGTTGCCTTGTAACTAGGGCTAGTGTTAAATCCGGGATTGCCGCATGCCACAGCTCACTGATCTGGGAGGTCCAGTTCCGCGCTGTAACTCTAAGTAAAGAGTCAACATTTTGGGCTGAGAACCTTGGGTATTGAGATCACTTTAAATTAAAAATGTGGGTATGTGAGCATGAGGTGGTATGGGAGGCTGGGGAGGTCGAGAATATAGGAAGAAGGAAGATGAGGTTGCAGAATGGGACTGAAAGACAGAAGGCTCAGCCGAAACATCGACTCTTTATCCTTTCCAGAGATGCTGCCTGACCTGCTGTCAGGCAAGTACAGGAGCCTGAAGGCACACACCCAACAATTCAGGTACAGCTTCTTCCCATCCGCCATCGGATTTCTGAATGGACATTGAACCCATGAACTATACCTCATGACTTTTTTTTCTCTTTTTGCATTATTTATTTAATTTAACTTTTATATATACATTTACTGTAATTTACCGTTATTTATTATGTATTGCAATGTACTGCTGCTAAATAACAACAAATTTCATGATTTTGATTCTGCAGGTCAGTTCCTCCATCTCTTTGTGTGTGTTACTCTGGATTGTCAGCATCTACAGAAACTCTTGTGTTTATCAATTTCTAAGTATTAAGGCAATCAAGGGTTGTAGAAATGAGACTGGAATGTTGAGTTAAGATGGAAGATCAGCCATGATTTTAGAGCATAGGTCAAGGGTTTTACTGGTTGACTTCTGAAAAATTATTTGATTCAGCAAGTTCACCAATCTTAAGAAGTTCACTGCATTTGCTTCGGCCTTTGAATCTTTGATAAGGATTTCCTGCTTATTATCCAATATTTTCCCAACACCTTGCATCATTTGCAAAAGCCATTGCCCCACATTAAGTTCTGATATCAATGTTTCAGATCAAAACACTGCATTTTCTTTCCTCCCACAGATGCTCTTTGATATGTTAGATTCCCTCCAGCAGATTAGGTGATGCTCCAAATTCCAGCACCTGGTCTCTTGTCTCTCCATGACAAATATGTAACTGTGACTACATAGTTTAGCCACCAGAGGGCGCGGAGGATGGTAAATCGTAGTTGTGTGGTAGGCAGTGGGATTTTCAGAAATGAAATGTATTGAGATCACCTAACTTATATTGGGTTTGAGAATATGAGGCTGCACTGGAAGGAAAATGAAAATATAGCAACAGGGAGAAGATGGCAGAAGGTGAGTACTATTTCTAAAGGTGACGTATGGGCCAGTTTGGTAGTGTTGTAAGTCCTAATGATAATAATCTTAAGGCAATATCAGAATTGCATCGAGGGTACTTTATTACGGACCAACTAGGACTAATATAGTGTTTATATATTGCATTCTCTTCTATTTTGTCTGAATTGGTTCCTTAAAGGAAGCATGGCTTCTTTCAAAGTTCAAAGTAAATTTATTATCAAAGTACAAAGTCACAATATACTACCCTGAGATTCATTTTCTCACTGGCAGTTAGAGGAAAATAAAGAAATACAGTAGAATGTATGAAAAACTATAAATAACAAAGGCTGACAAACAACTTATGTGCAAAAGAAGACAAATTGTGAAAATAAAAAAATTCTGAGCACATGAGTTATAGAGTCCTTGAAAGTGAGTCTGTAGGCTGTGGATTCAGTTCAGAATTGAGGTGAGTGAAGTTCTTTTGTCTGAATTGGTTGGTTAAAGGAAGCATGGCTTCCTTGCTATGTCCCATGAGTTTTAGGATGCTTCCATTCAGATGACAATGCGCTTGGTCACAACGGCCTCTCTGGGTCCAACAAAGTGTAATTGTTCATTCTTTTTGCAGTCGCAAGTCACTGCTGCATATTGAGAACATCAAGGGCTGAAAGTCTGTCCCACTGGTGAGCTGATTGAGGGTGGTAGAGCTGGACTTGTGTATTATGTTGTCGCTCAAGGAGGTAAGGCATCAGTGGTGATGTGCAGTCCCACAAATGGTGCAAGTAATTGTCCTAGGCGTTGATCGTGTGATTGCAAGACCCTGTTGGACATGGGTTCCTCGGTGAGACCAGTGGTGGGGAAGCTGCATGACCTCGGGTGTTGTGCGGACCAGCCCCTCGTGCTGCGGGGTTGCCTGTTGCAGTCACCCATGGGAGGGGACCCTAGAGGCAGTGTGGGAGAGAGCCGGAGCCTGTGTCGGGTTGGGAGCTGACCTGTCCTCAGTGGTGCCCTCACGGGAAAACAAGCTGGATTGTGTTTGTTTGCTGCTGCAGCGGTACGTAACAAGGACTGCTGTGTCCTTGTTCTTGTAGAAGTGTGGCTCTAGGACAACATCCATGGACCATCAATCAGGGACTTGGGCTATATTTTTATATTGTTTTGTAACCATGTTTTTCTGCTATCATAAGTGCTGTGTGTGACTGGTGTTCCTGAGGTTTGCACCTTGGCCCCAGAGGAACACTGTTTCGTTTGTCTGTCTACACGTGTATGGTTGAAGGGCAATTAAACATTAGTATGAAATTGAACAAATGCTAATTCTGCCTTTGCTTCATTGGCTGCAAATGTCCTCATTTGGTCACCTCCCATTCAGTGGCAATCAGAATTTATGATGCATTAACTATTCTACTGGTTGTAAAATATGGTACATGGATTACAGAAAAAGTATGGTATTGAAACAGGCCCATTAGCCAATGATCTATCAAAGACATCTTCAAGCAGCAGTGCCTCAAAAAGGAAGCATCCATTATTAAGGGTCTCCATCTTCCCAGGACATGCCCTCTTCTCACTGCTACCATCAGGGAGGAGGTACAGAAGTCTGAAGGCACACACTCAGCGATTCAGGAACAGCTTCTTCCCCTCTGCCATCTGATTTCTGAATGGACATTAAACCCATGATGACTACTATTTTTATTATTTCTGTTTTTGCACCATTTTCAATTTATCTATTTAATGTACATATATACCTACTGTAATTCATTTATTTATTTTTCTTTCTATATTATCATCTATTGCATTGTCCTGCTGCCGCAAGTTTAACAGGTTTCACGACACATGCCGGTGATATTAAACCTGACTGATTCTGATATTTCACTACACTCAGACCCCGCTCAACGCTGAGGCGTGTTCCTCGGAGGCGGAGCGCTATGTCAACCAGCGCTAGGCGGGGTCACTATAACATTAGGTAAATGGACATGTGTGCGTAATTTTAAAAAAAATCTAATCCAAGATACATGGTCTATTGTTTTATGTACACAAGTAATTCACGGAGTAACAAACACACAAATAGGCCTAACCTCTACATCAGTATTGCAGCAGCACCGGAGGGAAGCAGGTGGTGGTATTATCCGCCAGTTTAGGGGCATATTTTGGTGTGTTTGGTCATCTACCCCTACATTTAGTCTATTTTCCACTTTTTCAAGCAAATGGCTTCCTGAACAAGTCACCTTCATTAATGATAACTTTGAGGTTGTCCTCGCAGAACCTTTTATCTTGTCTGCATTTTTTTATAATTGTTCCGATGGTCGATGTAGCAAATTTCAAAGAGGCGCCAACTTTAACCTGACGCTCACCAGCTTCCAAATGCCGCATCAGCTGCAGTTTCACATCCCTGCTGATGCCTTCCCCGGTCATCCTGGCATTCTCCCCTCGCTGGAAGTTACAGGCCATTTTCCAGACATCCTGGGTAAATTGGTGAGGGAGCAAGAATGTTTACCCACGCGGGCGAGCCGGAGCGTGAACTAATACATGATTGGCTGTGAGTGGCTCAGAGCGTACGTAAGGCACTCTCATTGGCTGATTGAATATTTAGTATAACGGCGGCTGCTCTTGAGAAGTTTTAAGCGTTGCTTAGAATTAATTTTTGTCATTTTTAAAAAAAAATTCAATAAAGAACTGAATAACTGTTTTGTAACCAATCTGTGCTATGCGGGGTAGTGTTATATGGGGTCTGAGTGTAAACTAATTAAGTTAATGACACCTAATTAAACAAATCCCTTCACTTGCACATGGTCCATATCCCTTCATTCTCTGCGTATTCAGGCACCTATGGAAGAGCCCTTTAAATCTATCTTTGCTGCCTCCATTACCACCCTGTTAGTGGTTTCCAGCCACTCATCACTCTATGTGCGAACAAAACTTGCTGTACACACTGGAGATCTGCAAATGCTGGAAATCTGAAGGATCACACTCAAAGCACCTGACGAGAAACTCGGCAGGTCAGGGGAGGAATAAGTGCTTTGGGCTGAAGGTTTGTACATTCTCCCAATGACCTCCAGGTGCTCCGGTTTCCTCCCACATTCCAAAGACGTACCGGTTAGGATTAGTAAATTGTGGGCATGCTGTGTTAGCACTGGAAGTGTGGCAACCCTTGTGGGCTCCCTTAGCAAATCCTCGGACTGTGTTAGTCCTTGATGCAAATGATACATTTCACTGAATGTTTTGGATTTACGTGTGATAAATAAAGCTACTCTTTAAATGATATAGGAGCAGAATTAGGCTCATCGAGTCTACTCCACCATTTCATCATGGCTAATCCAATGTTCCTCTCAGCCCCAATCTCCTGCCTTCTCCTCATATCCTTCACCTCCTAACCAAACAAAAATCTATCAACATTTGTCCTAAATAGCCTCCACAGCACCTGTGGCAAAGAATTCCACAGATTCACCATTCTCTGGCTAAAGAACTTCCTCCTCTTTTCTGTTCTAAAAGGACATCACTCTATTCTGAGGATGCATCATCTGGTCTTCGACTCACCCACCACAGGAAACATCCTCACCACATCTGCTCTGTCAAGGCTCTACCATTGGATAGGTTTCAATGAGCTCATCCCTCATTCTTCTGAATTCCAGTGAATACAGGCCCAGAGCCATCACACACTCTTCATATGACAAGCCATTCAATCCTGGAATGATTTTCGTGAACCCTCTCCAGTTTCAGCACATCCTTTCTAAAATAAAGGGCCCAAAACTGCACACAATACTCCAAGTGAGGCCTCACCAGTACTTTATAAAGTCTCAATGTTACATCCTTGCTTTTATATTCTAGTCCTCTTGAAATGAAGCTAACATCACATTTGCCTTCCTCTTCACAGACAACTGGCAAATCAACTTTTAGGGAATCCTGCACAAAGATTCCCAAGTCCTTTTGCACCTCAGTTTTTTGTATTTTCTCTCCATTTAGAAAATAGTCAACCCTTTCATTTCTTCTACCAAAGTGCATGTCCATACACTTCCCGACACTGTATTCCATCTGCTATTTCTTTGCCTATTCTCCTAATCTGTCTCAGTCCTTCTGTAGCCTCTATTCTTCCTCAAAACTATTTATGCCTCGGCCTATTTTCATATCGTCTGCAAATCTTTGCACAGCAGAAGAAGCGCACTGCTTCTCCACTTCCTTCCCCTTCAGCAGGAGAGTCTGTAACCCTTCCAGCAACTTTCCTGCAACTGATGTCAAACTATCACTGTCGGTGCCTTTCAGTTCTAATTAAGATCAGGCCTTTATAGCTGATGTGTGACTGAATCCAGTCATCATAAATTGCTGACAGGAACTAAAACAGCTTTAAAAATTGAATTTAAAAGGCGATGACAATTAAGAAAATACAGATCATCTATTTACTTAGAAATTGCGGAAATCGCACTCGTATCTCATTTGTCAAATCCTTTCATCCCCTGAGAGTAGGAGTAAGGGTCATTAATCAAGTTTATTCTGAAATAGGAATAGATTTATTATCATTGACTTATGATGTGAAGCTTATTGTATGCAGCAGCATCACAGAGCAAAGAAACAAAGACTGTTCATTTGTTCGGTCGTTCTGTACCGTGTCATGTCCCATGACTGTGATTATTCTTGGCAAATTTTTCTGTGTCAGTGGTTTGCCATTGCATTCTTCTGGGCAGTGTCTTTACAAGACGGGTGACCCCAGCCATTATCAATACTCTTCAGAGATTGTCAGCCTGGCGTCAGTGGTCGCATAACCAGGACTTGTGATATTCACCAGCTGCTCATAGGACCATTCACCACCTGCTCCACTGGCTCCACGTGACCCTGATTGGGGGGGTTCTAAGCAGGTGCAACACTGTCCCCAAGGGTGACCTGGAAGCTAGCAGAGGGAAGGAGCACCTGACACCTCCTTCGGTAGAGACGTATCTCCACCCCGCCAACACACAAAAAAAATTATAATTTAGAAAATAAATAAATATTGTAAATAGAAGGAATAACAAGGTAGTGTTGGAGAAGCATTCAGAAATTTGATGATGGAGGGGAAGAAGCAACTCCTGAACTACTAGGTGTGGGTCTCCAGGCTCCTGTAGCTCTTCCCTGATAGTGGTAACAAAAGGGCATGTACCGGATGGTGATGGCCCTCTAGTGATGAATGTTGCCTTCGTGGGGCAGCACCTCTGGAAGATGACCTTGATGGTGAGAACGCTTGTACCCATGATGCAGCTGCTCAGTCTACACGCCTCTTGCAGTGCTGTGCAGGGAAACCGCCGTCTCTGCACCCAGTGACCCATTGATCTCTGTCTCCAGGCCGATGTTAGGCTGTTTTTAAAGAGAGTGAACCCTCACAGGGTGGAAGGTCCTGGTGGAGTACCTGGTAAGGCTCTGAAAATTTGTGCCAACCAACTGGCGGGAGTATTCAAGGACATTTTCAACCTCTCACTGCTACGGGCAGAAGTTCCCACTTACTTCAAAAAGGCAACAATTATACCAGTGCCTAAGAAGAGTAATGTGAGCTTAATGACTATTGCCTGGTAGCACTCACATCAACAGTTATGAAATGCTTTGAGAGGTTGGTCATGACTAGACTGAACTCCTGCCTCAGCAATGACCTGGACCCACTGCAATTTGCTTATCACCACAGTAGGTCAACGGCAGACACAATCTCAATGGCTCTTCACATGGCCTTAGACCACCTGGACAACACAAACACCTACGTCAGGATGCTGCTCATCGACTATAGCTTAGCATTTAACACCATCATTCCACAATCCTGATTGAGAAGTTACAGAATCTGGGCCTCTGTACTACCCTCTGCAATTAGATCTTCGTCTTCCTAACTGGAAGACCACAATCTGTGTGGGTTGGTGATAATATCTCTTCCTCACTGACAAACAACACTGGTGCACCTCAAGGGTGTGTGCTTAGCCCACTGCTCTACTCTCTATATACCCATGACTGTGTGGCTAGGCATAGCTCAAATACCATCTATAAATTTGCTGATGATACAACCATTGTTGGTAGAATCTCAGATGGAGACAAGAGGACGTACAGGAGTGAGATATACCAACTGGTGGAGTGGTGTCGCAACAACAACCTGGCAATCAACATCAGTAAGACGAAAGAGCTGATTGTGGACTTCAGGAAGGGTCAGACGAAGGAACAAATACCAATCCTCATGGAGGGATCAGAAGTGGAGAGAGTGAGTAGCTTCAAGTTCCTGGGTGTCAAGATCTCTGAGTACCTAACCTGACCCCAACATTTCAATGCAGCTATAAAGAAGGCAAGACAGTGACTGTACTTGATTAGGGGTTTGAAGCGATTTGGTATGTAAACAAAATCACAAAAAACTTGTATAGATGTACCATGGAGAGCATTCTGACAGGCTGCATCACCATCTGGTATTGGGTCGTGGTGGTACTGCACGACAGAACGAAGCTGCAGAGGGTTGTAAATTTAGTCAGCTCCATCCAGCACCCAGGGCATGCCCTTTTCTCACTGTTACCATCAGGTAGGAGGTACAGAAGCCTGAAGGCACACAGTCAGCGATTCAGGAACAGCTTCTTCCCCTCTGCCATCTAATTCCTAAATAGACGTTGAAACTATGAACACCACCTCACCTTTTCAAATATATATAATTTCTGTTTGCATGATTTTTAATCTGTTCAGTGTGCACATATTGTAATTGATTGATTTATTTGTTTGTTTATTTATTTCTAGATTATGTATTGCATTGAACTGCTGCTGCTAAGTTAACAAATTTCACGACACATGCAGGTGATAATAAACCTGATTCTGATTCTAAGGCTGTGCTGCAGCCAGTCTGAAAGCTATCCACTGTACAGCTATAGAAATTTCTAAGAGCCTATGGGGATAATACTGAATCTCCCCAAACTCCTAATGAAACACAGCCCTCAGTGTGCCTCCTTGGATGGAGATTTGTCTCTCCCAAAAGAGCTGAAAGTAGCTCCTTCCCTCTGTTAGCCTGCAGGTCACCCTTGGGCAAAGTGTAGCAGCTGCTTAGTCCCTGATCAGGATCAGGGGTATCCATGAGAGCAGCTGCTGGATGGTCTCTGAAGAGTATAGATAATGTCTGGGGTCTTGTAAAGACACTGCTCAGAGGAAGGGAATGGCAAACCACTTGTGTGGAAAAAATTGCCAAGAACAATCATGGTCATGAAACCATGAAAAGCATGATTACCCACATGAAATGACGTGGCACATGATGACGACGATGATGGTGTACCTTCTTCGTGATTGTGTCAATATGTTAGGCCCTGGATTCGATCCTCTAAGATGCTGATTTTTTCAAGGACTTTACCAAAAAAGTTGATGAAGGCAAAGCAGTGGATGTTGTCTACATGGACTTTCATAAGGCATTCAACAAGTCCCGCATGGGAGGTTGGTCAAGGGGGGGTTCAAGATAAGGTAGTAAGTTGGATTAGACATTGGCTTTGTGGGAGAAGCCAGAGAGGAGTGGTAGTTGAGGGTTGCCTCTCCAACTGGAGGCCTATGTCTAGTGGAGTGCCACAGTGATCAGTACTGAATCCATTTTTGTTTGTCACATATCAATGATGAGGATTATAATGTGGTAAACTGGATCAGCAAATTTGCAGATGACACCAAGATTGGGGGTGTAGTGGACAGCGAGGAAGATGATCAAAGCTTGCAGTGGGATCTGGACCAGCTGGAAAAATGAACTGAAAAATGGCAGATGGAATTTAATACAAACAAGTGTAAGGTGTTGCATTTTGGTGGGACCAGCCAGAGTAGGTCTTAAATAGGGCAGTGTGGAGTGTGGTAGAGCAAAGGGATCTGGCATTACAGGGTCTTAAAGAAAGTGTTTGGCACATTGACCGTCATAAATCAAAGTACTGAGTACAGGAGATGGGATGTTATTAAGAAGTTGGTGAGGCCTACATACAGGAAAGATGTAAATAAGGCTGAAAGAGTACAGAGAAAATTTACAAGGATGTTGCCAAGTCTGGAGGATCTGAGTTATAAGAAAAGATTAAATAGGTTAGGACTTTATTCTTTGGAACATAGAAGGTTGAGGGGAAATTTAATAGAGGTATACAAAATTATGAGGGGGAGAGACAGGATAATTGCAAGCAGGCTTTTTTCCACCGAGGTTGGGTGGGACTACAACTAGAGGTCATGGGCTAAGGGTGAAATGTGAAATGTTTAAGGGGAACGTGAGGGAAAACTTCACTCGGAGGGTCATGAGATTGTGGAATGAGCTGCTAGCACAAGTGGTGCATGCAAGCTCGATTTCAACATTTAAGAGAAGTTTGGATAGGTACATGGATGGCAGGGGTATGGAGAGCTATGGTCTGGGTGCAGGTCAATGGGCCGAAGGGCCTGTTTCTGTGCTGTACTTTTCTATGACTCTTAAGAAAATTAATCTCAAGGTAGTATCTACATACTTTGATAATAAATTTACTTACAGTTTTAAATAAATTGAACAAATTAGACAATGAGGAAATCTGTAAAAATGTATCGAAATTAAAACCAACCAATATTTTGATTAAAATTGCCAGATTTATAATTAGCAATGTTGATCCAGTTGTATCTGAATCTTGTGAAAACTCTTTTTCGTTTTACAGTGGCACGGTGATAGCAGGTGTGGTGTTTGGGATTGTCTTCCTCATGGGAGTAATTGCTGGCATTGCTATTTGCATCTGTATGTGCCTGAATAATGGCTGGAACGCACGTGTGGGTGTGCTGCAAGGCTCACATCTTGATACGGTCAGTCGATACAATGGTAAGCATCAGCCTGAACAATCTTTTGTTGAGTCAGGGTCTCTTTATTTATCCAATTCTTTATAAAATCACTACCTCTCCATTATAAGACAGTAAGATATAGGAGCAGAATTAGGCCATTTGGCCCATCAGTTCTGCTCCACCATTTCATCATGACTGATCCAATTTTCCTCTCAGCCCCAGTGTCCTGCCTTCTCCACATATCCCTTCATGCCCTGACCAATCAAGAATCTATCAACCTCTTACTTATATTTACATAAAGACTTGGCCTCCACAGCTATCTGTAGCAGAGAATTCCACAGATTCATCACTCTCTAGCTAAAGAAATTCCTCCTCATCTCTGCTCTAAAAGAACGCCCCTCTATTCTGAGGCTGTGTGCACTGGGCTTACATTCTCCCATCATAGGAAACATCTTCTCCACATCCACTCTATCAAGGCCTTTCATCATTCGATAGGTTTCAATAAGGTCACTCCTCATTCTTCTAAATTCCAGTGAATAGAGCCCAGAGACATCAAACACTCTTCATTTGACAAGCCATTCAATCCTGGAATCATATTTGTGAACCTTCTTTGAACCCTCTCAGTTTCAGCACATCCTTTCTAAGACAAGGGGCCCAAAACTGCTGACAATACTCCAAGTGAAGCCTCACCAGTGCTTTATAAAGCCTCAGCATTACATCCATACTTTTATATTCTAGTCCCATTGAAATGATAGCTAACTTCGTATTTTCCTTCCTCAATGGAGACTTTTCTGTAATACCATGGGTTCTTAACTTAAGTAGCCTCATGTGTGTCACCTTGTCAAAGGCCTTCTGAAAACCCAAGTACACAACGTCAACCGATTCTCCTTTGTCTATCTATTCCAAAGGATTTGACAGGCAAACTTTTCCCATTACGGCCTATTTTATGTGCCTGTGTGTAACCTGAGAACTTATCCTTAATAATCAACTCTAACATCTTACCACTCACGGAGGTCAGGCTACCTGGTCTATAGATTTCTGTCTTCTGCCTCTCTCCCTTCTTGAAGAGTGGAGTGATATTTGCAATATTCCAGTCTTCCAGAACCATTCCAGGATCTAGTGATGCTTGAAAGATCATTACTAGAGCCTCCACAATCTCTTCAGCTACCTCTTTAAGAACCTTGGATGTACACCATCTGCTCCAAACAACACACACAAAATGCTGGTGGAACACAACAGGCCAGGCAGCATCTTTAAGGAGAAGCACTGTCGACGTTTCGGGCCGAGACCCTTCGTCCTGATCTATAAGCATCGTCCTTATAGATGCTGCCTGGCCTGCTGTGTTCCACCAGCACTTTGTGTGTGTTGTTTGAATTTCCAGCATCTGCAGTTTTCCTCGTGTTTACCATCTGCTCCAGGTGACTTATCTACCTTCAGACCTTTCGGTTTCCCAAGAACCTTTTCTCTAGTAATGATAACTTCACACTCTTCATGACCCCTGACACCTGGAACTTCCACCACACTGCTAGTGTCCTCCACAGTGAAGGCTGATGCAAAATACTTATTCAATTTGTCTGCCATTTCCTTGTTCCGCATTACTACCTCTCCAGCACTATTTTCCTGTGGTCTGATATCCACCCTCACTTCTCTTTCCACTTCATGTATCTGAAGAAACTTTTGGTATCCTTTTTAATATTGTTGGCTAGCTTACTTTTGTATTCCATCTCTACCTTCTTAATGACTTTTTTAGTTGCGTTCTGTTGGTTTTTAAAAGCTTCCCAAATCTCTAACATCCCACCATTCCCATTATTCCCTTTATCTTTTTTGGAATGTACAGTGGGCTCCACCAGCTTAGAGTCATAGAACACTATAGCACAGACACAGACCATTCAGCCCATCTGGTCTGTGTCAAGCTATTATTCTGCCTAGTCCCATCAACCTGCATCCGGACCATCACCCCTCCAATCTGTCTACCTATCTAAACTTCTCTTAAATATTGAAATCATACTTGCATCCAGCACTTCTGTTGGTAGCTCACTCCACACCCTCACCACCCTCTGAGTTTTCCCTCATGTTCCTCTTGAACATTTCATATTTCACCTTTCACCCTTAACCCACAACCTCTAGTTCTATTCTCACCCAACCTGAGTGGGAAAGCCTGTCTATACTGTCCACAGTTTTGCATACTTGTATCTAATCTCCCCTCCTTCTCCTACACCTTAGATTATCTTCTGTTGTCTTCATATCATCTGATTCTACAACAATGCAACCTTTAATTAACCTAAAACAGAGGTAGAGGGGACCCCAGTCATGAAAAGTTCTCCAAACCATGGTGTGATTACCTATTGATCCGAAACTATTGATTTCTGGAAGAGAGCTACCTATTTCTGTCTGTTCAGAAGCCAACCTTTCCGATAATTTCCTAAATTGGCTTGTTATTGGCACATGTATTGAGGTACAGTGAAAATGTACTTTGCATATCAACCACATAGATCAATTCATTAAAACAGTTCATTGACGTAGTCAATCTCAATGCAAAACAAATGTTACAGTTACAAAGTACAGGTAGATAATAAGGGCCATGAGCTAGACTTGAAATCAAGAATCCATCTTATCATACTAGGGGACATTAAATCAACTTTATTTATTTGTCATATAGATTTACAAGACTGTGTAAAATCTTAAGCACATATATATATAGCTAGGAGAACTAATTTGTAAATCTGGCAGGAGCAAAGGATTTTGAGAATGGTGAGGATGGAGTGCCGTAGGAGGAATGTAGGACAGGTGACAGAGAAGGAGTACCAGGGGCGGGAGGTGCACGGGTACAGACACACCCATCCCTGAGACACCAGACAAGGTCACTTAATTTCAAAGATTTGTTTATTAATCATTACAGAATGTCTCTCTGGTGCTTCTCACTCCCTTCCCTCTCCCTTCCCCTTTTTCCAACTATGATTCCCCTCTCCCTGCCTCCTTACCATTCTCAGTCCACGATAGAGACCCATTTCAGAATCAGGTTTATCATTCTCACGTATGTCATGAAATTTGTTTTTTTTTAATGACAGCAGTACAGTACAATACATACAAATTACTACAGTACTGTGTAATAGTCCTAGGCACCTGAGCTATATGGTTCCTTAAGGTTGTTATAGCCGGGGGTGGTAATGGGGACAAGCTCCCACTACCTATTAAATGCTCCCAATGACATGCACCACACATAGCCTGTGATAACCAAGGCCCACGTCTTAGCCTTCAGGTGTGGCTTAGTTACTAAGCCCAGCAGAACCATTTCCACTGGCAGGAAAAGGGGCAAAGGTGGGTTACTGGCTCCTTAAAACCAATCACTTCAGGCAGATGGGGCTCGTTAGCTGTGGTTGGCAGCTCATCTAGGAGAAGGAAATCTCTGATCTCAAACCTCCGTTGCCTTGCGGCTATACCCTCTCATGGGGAAGGCTTCGGGAGTAAACCCCGAGTGAAAAATCCGTTGCTGGAGTCCCTAAGGCAGCCCTACATTGAGTTCAATGTTGACTGGCCACTCCTGCGACGCTGCTGGTACCAAACGGTATCGGTCTCTGCCGTTCCTTTGGGTTCATCAAGTGCGTGGAGAGGGAGAGCTTGCTACATGAGCAACAGCTTGCTCTCCGTATCGTACTGCCCAGGCTTGTGTATCTAGACAGCAAGGACGCAACGACCATGGTCAGCTCTGACTGATGGAGGCCTCAAAAGACTTTTGCACAGTACTTAAGTACTTATGCTGTGTATATTAAGAATTTGCTGTGGTCTGTTAGCCAAACAAACAACAAAAAATAACAGCATTCAACAATTATTAAGAATAAATAATTATATAAAAATTGAGTTAGAGATTAAAATACAGATATGGAATAAAATGTGCATAAATACATAAATACCAGCATGTATTTACAATGTAAACAGCATTATAAAAAGTGGTTTAAAGTGTTTACAGTGCAGTGACTGAGGTAATAGCCTGTGATTTCATTTGAAAGCTGCTTGAATTTGTTTCATTTTCTCCTTATTTTGCAATTTTTTTTCTCTCCCTAAGGGAAATCTGTGGGTGACTGACTCTCAACCAAAGGAGGTGTAAGATACTCCTTCCCTCCGCTAACTTACAAGTCACCCTTGGGCAAGGTGCAGCACCTGCTTCCCCCGCCCCCCCCCCCCCCCAATAATCTGCTGGGCATCAGGGTGGCGATCTCTCTACCAAAGGAGGTGTAAGGCACTCCATTCCCCCGCTACCCTGCAGGCCACCCTTGGGCAAGTTGCAGCAGCTGCTTAGCCCCCAATCAGGGTCACATGAAGCCATGGGAGCAGGTAATGGATAGTCATATGAGCAGCTGGTGCACATTACAAGTCCTGGTTATGTGACCACTGATGTCAGGCAGGCAATTTCTGAAGACTATTGACAACGGCTGGGGTCACCTGTCTCGTAAAGACACTGTCTAGAAGGCGACAATGCCAAACCACCTGTGCAGAAAAATTTGCCAAGAACAATCATGGTCATAGAAAGACCATGATCATCCACGACATACAATAGGAAGCATAATGAAAGAATAGAGGATAAATCAAAGATGTGCTGATGTTGGCTGAAACATTCTTGTTTGCAACTGATGTATGGACGTTCATCTGGAACATCAACAACTTGCATTTATATAGCGCCTCAGAGTTGCTCTGAGTAAGTAGAACTCCGAGAGCTGCTCGTTAAAATAAGAGAACATAAAACAAGAAACTGCTGATCAAAATCACTTTTTTAATACTACCAAATAACTCTTATAAAACAGTGCAGTGCGGTGACTGAGGTAATAGATGTGGAATTGGGGTTGGATCTTATATCAGCAGGGCAGAAGCTATGTTTGAGGCTGGTGGTCTGCGCAAGGTGGGTGTTGGCTGTTTTCCTGATGCAGTCAGAAGTGTAGACAGAGTCCAAGGAAGGTATGCTGGTTTTCATTATGTCGCATTTTTCCACCCTCGTGCTTTGCGCTCTACGTAAACATTTCCTTGGTTATTCATGCTGAGTCTCCAGCCTCACAGAAATATTATTAATTCTGCAGGAGAATGTTAAAAACATAATTTCATTTAAATGTGAGAATGAATTTACCATTAAAAGTGGCAGATATTAAAACTGAAAGATCATTTAAATGAAACACATATTGGGTATAATTCAAGTGAAGGTTGATAGATTGTTGATTAGTAAGGGTGTCAATAGTTATGGAGAGAAGGCAGAGAATGGAGCTGAGAGTCAATCAGCAATGTTGGATGACGGAATTGAATCAATGGGTTGACTAACCTAATTCTGCTCCTATATCTATTGGTCTTTGGTTCTTTAAGATTGTTACAGACAGGATTAGCAGTGGGTATAAGCTTCCACTACCTATTAAATACTCCCAATGACATGCATCTCAAATCGCCTTTGACATTCAAGTCCAGCTCCTGGCCTTCACATGTGGCTTAGCTACTAAGCCCAGTGGAACTGTTTCTACTTTCAGGAGAAGGGGTAAAGGCAGTTGCTGTGTGCAGATGGAGCTCATCATTGTCACAACCATGGATTTGACAGCACAGCAGATACAGCAATAGCGCTCATGAATATACACATTCACCTAATTATTATTTAATTGTGATGGTATTTAACTCCATTCTTTTCGTCTTTAGTGCTTGTTGAGGCTTGAGCAAAGCACAGCAACGTTTCGCTGCCTGCTTGCATTCGGCCATGTCTGAGAAATTGGACTGTCGAGTCAACTGATTCTGAAGACTAGCGGTTTTCGTTTTATATTTAACTATTCCTTTCAGCTACAGTGCAGGCTTCATTTTCCATTTGAGCATTTTAGTTAATGGCCCTGTTTGGCCTGGCGTTTATTGTCTTCTTTTCCCTCTAACTCTGTTTGCATTAAAGTCTGTGAACTATTGCCCTGCTTCAGTATCTCTCGCTTCGCACTTGGGCCATACCCGAACAAATCTCGACAAACCACTACGATGAAAAGAACAGAGTTATACCATCACAATGAATAACTAGCTGACACATGCACACTCACGAGCGCAATCGCCGAATCTGTGGTTGTGACGCATCAGATATGGTTGGCAGCTCATCTAAGAGAAGGAAAACTCTGATCTAAAACCTCCGTTGTCTTGTACTTATACCTACTTATGGTGAAGGCTTCGGGAGTAAACCCCAAGGAAAATTCCAGAACTGGAGTCCCTAAGGCAATCCTATGTTGAGCTCAATGCTGACTGGCATCTCCTGCGACACTGCTGGTGCCAAACTGTATCGGTCTCTGCTGATCCTTTGGGTTGAGGGGAGAGGGACCCTGCTGCATGCCAACAGCTTGTTCTCGGTTTCCTATTGCCCTGGCTTGTATATCACGTAGACAACTAGGATGCAACATCCATGATCAACCCTGACCAACTAAGGGTTTCACTATGGTCTGATTCAGGCTTTTAAACCGGACAGGGATTGCTGCTTACTTCCATCTACCTTTGTTCATCTTTAAATCTGTAAACTGATCAATGCAGATCTCTCACTGTCTATTTATCCATGGCCTTAATCATTTCATTAGATATCAATTATTTCAGTGTTAATTTTCTCCATTGGATATTCATGTCTCTTATCTGCCCATGCATTTATCTTTGAAATGTTCTGTCCCTTTTGTCTCCAGTTTTCAATCTCACTTGCTCTTCATTAATTTCTTATGACAGTGTTTTATTCCTTCTGAGTCAACATCCCCTTCTATCACTGTCATTCAGTCATTTCACATTTCCAACGCTCAAGAATAAATTAGTGAATTTAGTTATTTCTAACAACTCAAACAAATAATTTGTCTAATATCTTTGTGTGGTGGGATATTTTGAGATCTATATGCAATATATCTCTACTGTTCTAGATGTCTGAAATAAAACAGAACAAATGCTTCTCCCCACTTCCCTTTTTCCGTTCTCCCCTTCTCTTCTCACCTCCTATCACCTATCACCTCCCTCTGCCATCACTCCTCCTTCCTTTTCTCCCATGACTCTCTATCCTTTCCTATCATGTTCCATCTTCTTCAGCCCTTTACCTTTTCTACCTATCACCTCCTAACTTCTTACTTCATTCCATTCTCTGACCCACCTATCTTCTCTTTCACCTAGATTCACTTAGCACCTTCCAGCTTAAACTCCTCGTGCTCCCTCATCTTCTTGTTTAGGTTTCCTTCCCCTTCCTTTCCAGCCCTGATCCAGCCTGAAACATTGACTGCTTATTCCTCTCCATAGATGGTATCTGACCTGCTGAGTTCCTCCAGCATTTTGTCTGTGTTGCAAATACTGAAAAAGCTCAGCAGGTCAGGCAGCATCCCTACAGCAAGAAACAGAGTTAATAATTCAGTTTGAGGATCTTTTATCAAAACAAGTATTACCTCTGTTTCATAAGACGTAGAAGCAAAGGTAGGCCATTTGGCCCATTGAGTCTGCTCCACCTTTCCATCATGGCTGATTTATTGTCCCTCTCAGCCACATTGTCCTGCCCTCACTTCATAATCTTTGATGCCCTTATTAATCAAGAACCTATCAAGCTTTGCTTTAAATATATTCAAGGACTTTGCCTCTACAGACATCTGTGGCAATGAGTTCCTTAGATTCACCACTCTCTGGCTAAAGAAATTACACCTAATCTCTGTTTAAAATGGACGTCCCTCTCTTCTGAGGATGTGCCCTCTGGTCCTAGACTCCCCCACTATAGGAAACATCCTCTCCACATCCACCCTATCTAGGCCTTTCAATATTCAATAGGTTTCAATAAAATCCCCTCTCTCTCCTTGATCTGCTGGGCATTCCTAATACTTTCAGTTTTAGAAGACTTATTTGGTAGTATTAAAAAAGAGATTTTGACCAGCAGTTTGTCATTTTATATGTTTTCTTAAATTAACTAGCAGCTCTCAAAGTTCCACTCACTTATTCAGAGCAAATTTTTATACAGAAGTGGTTTGCCATTGCCTTCTTCTGGGCAGTGTCTTTACAAGACAGGTGACCCAGCCGTTATCAATACTCTTCAGAGATTATCAGTGGTTACATAACCAGGACTTATGATATGCACCAGCTGTTGATCTGACTATCCACCACCTGCTTCTGTGGCTTCATGTGACCCTGATCAGGGGGCTAAGCAGGTGCTACACCTTGCCCAAGGGTGACCTGCAGGCTAGCGGAGGGAAAGAGTGCCTTATACCTCCTTAGGTTAGGGACATCTTCATCCCGCCACCAATAGATTTTCCCTAGGGAGAGATATGATTGCAAGATAAGGAGGGAAAAAAGAAATGAATTTGAGTAATTTTCCAGTGAATTCACAGGCTATTACCTCAGTCACTGCACAGTAAACACTTTAAACCACTTTTTATAATGCTGTTTACATTGTAAATACATACTGGCATTTATATATTTATGTATATTTTATTCCATATCTGTATTTTAATCTCTAACTTTATTTTTATATAGTCTTTTATTCTTTGTAATTGTTGGAAGTTATTTTTGTTGCACATCACGTCCTAACCACCAAACCACAGCAAATCCCTAAATGTAAATGTATATGCAAATAAAGTTGATCCATTTGAAAAATTTGAAAAGACACATCAATTGTGACCATCTACAAGAACAAGGGAGACGAGAGAGACTGCAACAATTACCGTGGCATCTTTCTTCGGTCAGTTGCGGGAAAACGCCTCGCGAAGATCACAACATCCTTCCAGAAAGCCAGTGTGGTTTTTGAACAGGCCGTAGTACATGATCTTCTCACTGAGGCAGCTCCAAGAGAAATGTTGGTGGAACACAGCAGGCCAGGCAGCATCTATAAGGAGAAGTCCTGACGAAGGGTCTCGGCCCGAAACGTCGACAGTGCTTCTCCTTATAGATGCTGCCTGGCCTGCTGTGTTCCACCAGCATTTTGTGTGTGTTGTTGCTTGAATTTCCAGCATCTGCAGATTTCCTCGTGGTTGCTCCAAGAGAAATGTGTTTAGCGGCAGAGAAGTCTCTATGTCACATTTGTTGATCTAACCAAAGCATTTGACACTGTTGGTAGAGATGGCCTGTGGAAGCTCCTACCAAAATTCGGTTGCCCCTCACACCTAACTAACATCATCCATCAGTTCCATGAAGGCACGGAAGGCCGTATCAACATGTGTGGTGAGTTGTCAGACCCATTTCCCATCGGCAACAGCGTAAAACAGGGTTGTGTTTTGGCTCCTACTCTGTTTGGACTATTCTTCGCTGCTGTTCTTCAGGATGCCACATCAGACCTGAAGTCAGGGGTCTTCCTACAAACGAGGGTTGATGGCGGGCTCCTCAACCTCGCAAGACTGAAAGCAAAAACAAAATTCAGGGGCATTGTGGCGCATGAACTACAGTTTGCTGATGACTGTGCACTGGTCGCCCACTCTCTCGAAGACTTACGGGAGATCACCAGTCACTTTGCCAATGCAGCCAAAAGCTTCGGACTGACAGTCAGCCTGAAAAAGACAGAAGTTTTGTACCAACCGGCCCCTGGCTCAAGCTACGAAGAACCAACTGTCCTCATTGATGACACTCGTCTCAATGCTGTCAACACGTTTTGCTGCCTAGGCAGCATAATAACACCCTTAGCTTCTCTGGATGGAGAGATTGAGTCAAGAACCAGAAAAGTCTGCTTTGCCTTTGGTCAGCTGAAAGATCGAGTTTGGTCACAGAACATCAGGTTGGCCACCTAGTGCAAGGTATACAGGATCGTTGTCATATCAGCCTTACTATACGGATGTGAGACGTGGTGCCCATATCAGAGTCACTTACACCAGCTTGACCAACTGCAGCAGCATCACCTACGTTCTCTGATGAAGACAAGGTCTCCAATACCGAGGTCCTCTCTCGAGCTGGAATGCCAGCAGTTTCAACCTTGGTGATGTCAGCCCAACTGCACTGGGCAGGACATGTTGTCAGAATGCCTGACGGAAGACGGCCCAAGGACATCTTGTACGGCCAACTGTCCAGTGGTACCCGAAAACGAGGAGGCCAGTGACTACGGTACAAGGATGTTCTGCACAGGAGCCTCAAGAAAGCTGACATTGCCCCATCAACATGGGAGGATCTGGCTCAAGATTGCTCACAGTGGAGGGACGCCATCAGAAAAGGTGTGGACGCTGCTGAGAACAAGCTCATAGAGGCAACAGAGGAAAGGCACAGGAAGCGCCACAACAGAGCTTCTGCCCCCGCTGCCCCTCCAGGCTTCACTTGCCAAGTACCTGGCAAGCAGTGCCCGTCAAGAATCGGCCTGTACAGTCACTCCAGGCCGCACATATCAAACCCCACTAACTGACTGAAAGGAACCATCATCATCCTATGGGATGGATAGCCAGAGAGAGAGAGCGACTAAGTACATTAATTCTTACTAAGTATAATTAATGTTGCTTGTTTTTTTCTTTGATTCTTGCACGTTCTCCTTGTTACCACAGAGGTTTCCATGCGCATACACACTCACACACACACCTTCCTAGACAAGTATTGATCTGGAGACACACTAAATAATTACCCTTTCCTTCACATGTATAAGCACACAAATATCTTTTGCGGTATCTATTTTTGAGCCTCGGCTAAGTTAGCAGAGACTAGAAACAAATTATCCTGGGAACTGCCTCCTTTATTTCCAGGTAATTATCCCTTGTTTGATGATTAAGTTGCTGATACATTGTCCAAAGGTATCTGTGTGGCAGAAACATTGTGGGCAGTGGATCAAGGGTAGCTATCAGTAAGCAACTCATCAACTAATGAGCAACAGTCCCTCATATCTGACTTGGCTGTTCTACAACCTAACTGTGTGAACACTGAATGCTGTAATTTCAAATAACTTGCTTCCCCTATATCTCTTTTATCTTTCCTCCTGATCTGCTTGGTTGCCCACTCGCCCATCCCAGCTCTCCATCACCGTTTTTGCCCCTAATCTATCCATGCTATCTGTCCATCGGCACACACACTTCCCAATGTCTCTGTCCCCCCCACTATTCCTTTCTGTCCAGCCCATCTCCAGTACTCGATTCCCTGATCCACCCTCCTTTCCAATCAGATCCCATCATCTGATGCCCTTTGTCGATTCCACCTATCACCTTCCAACCTCTGTCCCATCTGCCAATGCACCCCCTCCTTAGCTGGAGCTAGCTATCAGCCACCAGCTCTTGCCTCACCTCTTTATACCGAATAGCCCCACCTGACTCTTTCAGTCGATCTGAAGGGTCTCGACCCAAAACGTCAACCGTCCATCCCCCTCACAGATGCAAACTGGCCCACTGAGAATCTCAAGGGTATCGCTCAAAAAAAACTTCCTTGCTTCCAGCCATCAGTCAGCAACAAAAAATTCTCTCACATCACAGACGCATAAAAGATCGCTCCTTGATCACTCAGTAAGTTAGAATTCATCATTGGGAAGGTTATCGAGTTCAATTTTAAATTTATCATCATTCAACCATACACATGTATACAGCTACAAAAAGCTAACGTTCTCAGGGACTAAGATGCAAAACATGGTACATATAACACATACACCACAAAATAATGTTAACAGATCATAAAAAAATTTCTGTAGATGTACAGTACTTCACTAAGTCTTAGACACATATATACTATATATATATATATATATATATTAATTTAGTTGTAGCAAAAGGAAGAGAGAGAGAGAGAGAGAGAGAGAGAGAGAGAGAGAGAGAGAGAGAGCCCAAGACTTTTTACACAATACTGTATTTTCCAATGTGGAGGAACAGTATAATACTTCTGGAGTTGTCATAAGTAATGTCTGCTGGGTGATTGCATGGTGTGTATTATGTATGCTGAATAAATATTTATTAAATCAGTTTTTATTCTTATATGTATTTGAGAGTAGACTTTTTTCTTTTAATATTGCTGTTAACTCTTTTGGGAATTCTGATCACTGCAAATTCATTTGCTTTTATATCTTGTTATGTTTTGAAACATAAAACTTGTTGAAAGAAATCAAGGGAACCCAAGAGAAGCAGGTAAACTTTGTTTTTATTTTTAGCGAGGCGTGCGCATACGACGAGGTGGTGTGATGCTGTATGCTATTCACGTTGAGGCCCACTGTTGGTCAGGGTCGACCACAGATGTCAAGACCCGGCTGTCTACTCAAGCCAGGGCAAGCTCCCCCTCTCCACACAGCAGATAAATCCAAAGGCAGAAGCTGATACAGTTTGGCATTCTCAGTGTCACAGGAGCTGCCAGTCAGCATTGAACTCAGTTTAGGGCTGCCTTAGGGAATCCTGCTCTGGATTTTTCTCTCAAGATTACTCCCAAAGCCTTTCCCATGAGTGGGTATAGCCACAAGGCAGGAGAGGTTTGAGTTTTCCTTCTCCTAGATGAGCTGCCAACCATGGCTGGCCAGCCCCATCTGCCTGAAGCGATTGGTTTTAAGGTACCAGTAGCCCGCCTTTGCCCCTTCTCCTGCCAGTAGAAACAGTTCTACCAGGCTTAGTCAGAAGTAAAGGCCAGGAGCTGAACTTGGTTGTCAGAGGCAATTTGAGATGAATGGTGTTGGTAGCAAGTTACTGTAGTGTGAGCCTATTCCCACTGCCATCCCCAGCTATAACAACCTGAAGAAACCATTCACATCCAGTACTTTACATATATCCTGTAATGAATTATGTAAAACAACAAAGAATGCTTAATCAAACAATATGTTTGCAATATTACAGAAATATTAAATACACAACATATCTCTTTTTGCTTCTTTTCAGATTCTTCTCCTCCACCTTACAGTCACAACCAAGAGATGGAGTACACTGCAGATCCACCCCCTCCTTATACTCCCACACCTCCAGCTTCCCTGCAGTTTACCCTACCCCCACCTTACCCAGGATGCTCAAGAAAATAAATTCTCAATCAATGTTATTAAACTCTGAGCATTGAACACTGATTGTAACTACATGGCTTTATAATAAATGAGAGAGCCTCAGGCGACAATAAGGTATGCACCATCACCCCTTTGACTTACTTTAGCTTTGTGCCTGAGCGGTAATTGCATCACTGACTCTTTAAGCAATTTCTTTTCCTCTGATACCATCGACCACAAAGAACAGAATTCTTATTAACGTTATTAGATTTAATACCATGGTTACATGTCCATAGTAAAATATGCGCTCTGTAATTTCTCCAAGCATTTGAAAATTGCATGTAGGTCTATCATAAAGGTAGATAGAAACTGAGTGACATAGGAGTTAGAATTTTGGCTCCAATCATCTCTACATCACTAAAGAGATTTAAAGTTGATCTTTATTTGTCACACGTACATCGAAACATACAGTGGAATGTGTCATTTTGCACCAGCAATCAACACAGTACGAGGATTGTACTGGGAGCCATTCACGAATGCAACCATGCATCCAGCACCAATGTAGTGATGGATCCTGATGCTTTAGCAAGTTATGAATGAGGCAGAAAACTAATTGCTAAGCATTTTTATAGAGTGTTACAAGAATAAAGAATGAAGGAGAAAAGAAAAAGCTGTTGTGGTTGTCTCGTACTCAGACTAGAGATAACAAAGAATCCAGTGATAACAATTAACCTATAAAATAGCCAGATTCAAGTGGTGTGACACCCTGCTACAGAAAACTAATGTTGACTGATCATCAGTGGATCTAGGTTAGGCAATTCACAACGCAATTCTTAATTAATCAAACTTGCACTTTATTGTCTCTGCACAAACAAGAACATAACCATGTTGACCCCAGCCAACAACTTAAAACACGAATTCTACTGTTCCCTTTGTACCAATACTCATTCAGACCATTTCTGCAATTTATAACACTGGTACAGGAAATCTGTTGGCCAGACGATTGATGCTTTTTCTTCCAGCCCTCGGCATGTGCTTCTTCTTTGCGATAGTTAGTCTCTGGAGTTCTTGCCACTTTGCATTTGAAGCCCTTCATTCTTATAGTTTTTCCTCATCAGTACAAATGGTGCATTTCAATCTCGGTGGCTCGAGGTTATCTAACTGACCTGTGTCAGATTTCCATTGGAAGTAGTCCAAGTCAGCATCAATTCATTGCCTTTCTGCAAGTGACAACTCGTAATTAATGTTTCTTTGTTCTGAATCAGCCAGCTACTAGGCTCGAGTTACTCAGGTCAGACACAGACTCCCTTATTCATAAACCTTCATGTTCCATCATACCAAAGAACACCTCACAATTAACTTATTTGAAATAATCTCTAGTTTGGCAGATTATCAGGAGCATCACTGTGTCAACTTTAAAGCACTTTCATAGAGCAAAAACAGTTCACAAAATGGAGGTTACAGAGCAGCTTCACAAAATGGCTACCTTCATTCCTTCAAGCACGTGGCAAGTACAAAGACATTAGATTTTTGTACTTCCACTTTCTTCAATCCATTTGAGTTTGTTGTTTTCTTTCTTATTTTAATTACTTCATGGCCAACACTAAGAAGCTTCTAGAAGATTCAGAAATAAATGTACCATAATTACTGGAAAATTCACTGAATAATTACAAACGTTTGTACATGTATATAGGGTGATTATACAAAAATACAAAAAAGCAATGAAAAACTAAACTAAATGAAAACTAAGAGATGTAACCCTAATCCAACAATAGCATGCACCCAACTTACTAACCCTAACCAGTTTGTCTTTGGTATGAGGGAGGAGGAAACCCGTACAGTCACAGGAAGAACATACAAAGTCCTTGAAGACATTGGCAGAATTTAACCCACTTTGTGATCATTGGCACTGCAAAGTGATTATACTAACCATTATGCCACCATGCTGCCTAGTAAATGTAAAGTTGTAGAGGGAGTTGGACTAAAATAAAACAGTCTGGGTAGCCTCCAAACTAAAGACATGAACATCGATTTCTCTAACTTCTGGTAATTACTCAACCCACTCCCTTCTCTTTTTTTATTCTCCATTCTGGCTCCCCTCTTACCCCTTCTCTTTTCACCTGCCCATCACCACCCTCGGGTGCCCCTCCTCCTTTCCTTTTCCCCGTGGCCCATCTCCCTTCCTGTCAGATTCCTTCTCTTCAGCCCTTTACCTTCCCACCCATCATCTCCCTTCCTTCTCTTCAGCCCTTTACCTTCCCACCCATCATCGCCCAGACTCTCATTTCATTCCCCCCCCCCCACTTACCTTCCCCCCCACTTGCCTTCACCAATCCCCTTCAAGCTTGTGCTCCATCCATTTCCACCACCCCCACACCTTCTTATTCTGGCTTCTTCCCTATTTCTTTCAAGTCTTGAGGGGTCTTGGACTGAAATATTGATTCTTTATTCTGCTCCAAAGATTTTAATTATTAATTTAATTTAGGGATACAGCACAGTAACAGGTCTTTCCGGCCCAGTGAGTCCGCACCTTCCAATTATAAGCGTATAACAATTACAGCACGGAAACAGGTCATCTCGGCCCTTCTAGTCCGTGCCGAACGCTTACTCTCACCTAGTCCCACTGGCCCGCACTCAGCCCATAACCCTCCATTTCTATCCTGTCTATATACCTATCCAATTTTACTTTAAATGACAATACCAAACCTGCCTCTACCACTTCTACTGGAAGCTTGTTCTACACAGCTACCACTCTCTGAGTAGAAATTTCCCCCTTGTGTTACCCTTAAACTTTTGCCCCCTAACTCAACTTATGTCCTCTTGTTTGAATCTCTCCTACTCTCAATGGAAAAAGCCTATCCACGTCAACTCTATCTATCCCCCTCATAATTTTAAATACCTCTATCAAGTCCCCCACCAACCTTCTACGCTCCAAAGAATAAAGACCTAACTTGTTCAACCTTTCCCTGTAACTTAGGTGCTGAAACCCAGGTAACATTCTAGTAGATCTTCTCTATACTCTCTCTATTTTGTTGACATCTTTCCTATAATTCGGTGACCAGAACTGTACACAATACTCCAAATTCAGCCTTACCAATGCCTTGTACAATTTTAACATTACATCCCAACTCCTATACTCAATGCTCTGATTTATAAAGGCCAACATACCAAAAGCTTTCTTCACCACCCTATCCACATGAGATTCCACCTTCAGGGAACTATGCACCATTATTCCTAGATCACTCTGTTCTACTGCGTTCTTCAATGCCCTACCATTTACCATGTATGTCCTATTTGGATTATTCCTACCAAAATGTAGCACCTCGCACTTATCAGCATTAAACTCCATCTGCCATCGTTCAGCCCACTCTTCTAACTGGCTTAAATCGCTCTGCAAGCTTTGAAAACCTACTTCATTATCCACAACACCACCTACCTTAGTATCATCTGCATACTTACTAATCCAATTTACCACCCCATCATCCAGATCATCAATGTACCCATTAATTACACTTATGTGAACAGATAACCTACTAACCTGTACACTTTTGGACTGTGGGAGGAAATCCACATAGTCACGGGGAGAATGCACAAACTCCTTACAGACAGTGGCGGGTACTGAACCCGGATCGCTGGAGCTGTAAGAGTGTTACTCTAACTGCTCTGCTACCATGCCACCCTTATGCTGCCCGACCAGCTGAGTTCCTCCAGCACTTTGTGTGTCCACAGAATCTCGTGCTGAGAACTTTCCAAGGAGCTTTTATGCCAACTGTCTTTTTCAAAGATGTTATAACGAAAAGAAATGTAAAAATGACTGCAGAAAAGTAACTAGTTTGAGCAGACTTTAATATGACCCCACGATGTCAACTAGAACTGTGTATATAGACACAGTGATGACTAGATGACCTATTTGTGGATAAATAATACTTCTCCAGTAAAGTAACAAAGACTGCTTATAGAAACAGGAGTGTTATTCCCATTACTTTGGGATCCATTAATAGAGGAAATCTATTAACCTACAAACTAATAAACCTTTCTGGTAACTAGATTTTTTTGGTCTCAAACAATTTAAAAGATGAAGGAATATCCACAAAGCAACTTTTGAAATCATTGTCTTTTCCCCCACTGATAAAATTCTATGACAGCAAATGAATATCAACCATGCAAAATTTCCATTTCCATTGATTTTTCATAAAAATTGTGTGTGGTTTCCAATTGCTTTTATAGGTGACTGACCTATATCGTGTCTGTGTGTGTGTGCATGCGATGGGGTTTCTAGTAGGCAACCAGACTCAAAGGATTAGAGTACAGCACAGAAACAAGCCCTTTAGCCCATCTAGTCCATGCCAAAACCATTTGAACCACCTAGTCCCATTGCACTATGTTGGAACTATAACCCTCTATACCCCTATTATCCATGTACCTATCCAAACTTCTCTTCAATGGTGAAATCGAGCTCACATGCACCACTTATGCTAGCATCTGATTCCACACACTCATGACCTTCAGAGTAAAGACCTTTCCCCTCATGTTCCCCTTAAACCTTACCTTTCACTCTTACCTTTCACTCTGGTTGTAGTCTCACCAAACCTCAGTGGTAAAAGCCTGCTTGCATTTACCCTGTCTATACACCTCATAATTGTGTATACTCTATCAAATCTCCTCTCAACATTTTACATTCTACAGAAAACAGTACTATCCTATTCAATCTTTCTTTATAACTCAGGTCCTCCAGACCAGGCAACATCCTTGTAAATTTTCTCTGTGCACTTTCAACCTTGTTACATCTTTCCTGTGGGTAGGTGACCAGAACTGCATACAATACTCCAAATTAGGCTTCACGTTTGGAGAAAAGTGCAGGCAGAAATGGGCAAAAAACAGAAGTGGTGATAGTTCCAGAAAAAAGAAAAAAAAAATTTTGCCTGAAATAATTACGGTAAACTAGGAAAGAGATAGCTTTTGTCCTTTCGACGATTTTATTCAATAATGATTGATACTCTTTCAAATGTTTTGTTCTAATAACCAGATATACCTGTTTCTGCTGAGCATTAATATGAAATTACACATACTACCAAAATGAACCGAGGGGAGCACAGTAGCGTAACAGTTAGTGTAATACTATTACAGTGGCAGCAAAGCAGGTTCATTTCCCACCTCTCTTGATGAGGAGTTTCTACGTTCTCCTCGAGAACATGTGGGAGGTGCTCTGGTTTCCTCCCACATTCCAAAGACGTACAAAGTTCCAAGTACAGAGTAAACGTATTATCAAAGTCCACATATGTCACCTATGCAAAAAACAGTAAATTGTGCAAATACTGTACAAAGGAAAGAAAAGAAATAATTAGCAATAAATATCAAGAACATGAGATGAAGAGTCCTTGAAAGTGAATCCAGAGGTGGTGGGAAAGTGTAGTGGTGAGTGAAGTTATCCCCTCTGGTTAAGAGCTTGATGGATGTGGGGTAATAACTGTTCCTGAAGCTGGTGAATTGGGTCCCAAGGCTCCTGTACCTTCTTGATGGCAGCAGTGAGAAGAGAGCATGGCCTGGACCGTAAGGGTCCTTGATATATGGATGCCGCTTTCTTGTGGCAATGCTCCTTGTAGATGTGCTCAAAGATGGGGATGACTATTCCTTTGCCAGACTGGGCTGTATCCACTTCTTTTTGTAGGCTTTTCCATTCTTGGGCATTGATATATCCATCCCAAGCTGTGATGCAACAAGTCAGAATTCTCTCCACTGTGCATCTATAGAAGTTTGTCAAGATTTTAGATGACCTGTTCAATTTGCGCAAATCTCTAAGAGAGTAGAGTACTGCCATCCTTTGTTGTGATGACACTTATATGCTGGCCCCAGGCCATATCCTCTGAGGTAATAACACCAAGGAATTTTAAATTACTGACTCTCTTCTCCTTCGATCCCCTAACGAAACCTGGCTCACGGACACCTGGTCTCTTCCCTGCTGAAATCAATAATCAGCTCTTTGGTTTTGCTAACATCGAGTGAGCAACAAGTTGAACTCAATCCCTGTTGCAGGGTCTTGACTCAAAACGTTGATCATCCTCTTTCCTCCATAGATGCTGCCTGACCTGCTGCGTTCCTCCAGCAGTTTGTGTTTGACTCCGTATTTCAGCAGTATCCACTGTCTCTAGTTCTTCCTGGAGTTTTGTTTTTTTTTGCTTCTGATAAATGACTCTTTCTTACTGTTTAGATCTGAATTGGCCATTTGAGGCTGTGATGATTTTGGTTCATTTTTTAAATTCTCCTCCTATAGTTTTTTTTTAAATTTTCCTTGCTGTAGGTTTCAATATGCATGAAATTAGTATGAGTGGGCTGCGTACACTAAATTCCAGAGACAGTGATTCCTCCTCGCTACTACATAATAGGAGAAATGTTCTTTCTGGTGTACTGACTGTAGAACTTCAGTCCAAGTACAAGTTCAAATTTAATTGTCAGTCAAGCCAAGTGAAACAGTATCCTCCAAGGCCAAAGTGCAAAACACAGTACCAAAAGTTACGCTCAGCACACAGTACATTTTGCAAATGTACAGTTCAAATAAAAATATAAAAAAAGAGTAATAATGGAGCCTGTCCCTGAGGATTATGACCTGTAGAATGATGGTGCATGGATGTTGATGTGGAATCATGTTTCTGCACGAACAAGCCCGTAGCATTTCCTTATCTCGCACAAGGGGTGCTGCAGACAAATGCAATCCACCTTGTCTTCTGCCGAACGAACACTGGGTGGCAGCACTGATGCGGGGTGGGGGGGGGGGGGGGGTCCATTTCCAACCCAGTGGCGGACAACCAAGGCCACGCAGCTCCCTGCTGCCGGATGCACCAATGAACCAGAGAATTGGACACACAGTACTGATGTCCAATAGGGCCTTGTGGTTACAATGAAAATGTCCAAGTCAATAATTTCCACCATCCATTCGACTCTGCCCCATCTCTGATGCTTACTTCTCTGGGTGGCTGAGAGAGGCTTCAACGCAGTCTGCAATAAGCCTAGTTCCACTGCTATCAAGCAACTGGCTAGTGGGTTAGTCCTGCGGGATTTGATGCTCTTGATAGCCAGCAGTGTCTTGCAATCATAAAAAAGGCATAGCGGTTCAACAATTACACCTTTACTTAGACCCAGAGAAGCCGCTGCAACCGAGCGCTCTGCCATCTTCGATAAAAGAGCAGTACGTTGGTCTTTTGCAGACATTTTGCAATCTTTCCTGAGCATACAAACATGGTTATGACACAATTTCAGCTGCAGAAGTTCCACAGCACGGTACGTATGACCATTATACAAAGGAGCAGTATTAGGCCATTCAGCCCATCAAGTCTGCTCTGCCATTCCTTCATGGCTGACTTATTATTCCTCTCAACCCCATTCTCCTGTTTCTCATTTTACCTTTGACACCTTTACTAATCAAGAATTTATCAAACTCCATTTTAAATATACCCAGTGACTTTGCCTCCTCAGCCATCTGGCAATGAATTCCACAAATTCACCACCCTCTGGCTAAAGAAATCCTTCTGTTATCACTGCTGTGCCAAAGGACTTAAACCTTTCAAACTTTTTACACTCCATGTTAGTGCCTGTGCTACCTGTTGCCAGGTAAAATAAACTGAATTAGCTTACCACTGTGAAAGCACTGATTTCTTTATGACATAACCAAAATGTCTATGACATCACAGCAACTATGGGACATTATCAAGTGCACTCCCTGCAGATGTGCTACTGGTGGGGAAAGCTTTCCCTCCGGTGGGCTGGGCTGAATCCAATACCTTTTGTTGGCTTTTCCATGCTTGGGCATTGATGCTTTCATACCAGGCTGCGACGTAACCAGTTAGGATACCATCCACTGTCCATCTAGAGAAGTTTGTCAAGGTTTTAGATGAAGTGCTCAATCTGCCCAATATGCTGGTCCCAGGACAGATCCTCTGAAATGATAAAGCCAGGGAATTTAAAGTTACTGACTCTCTCCTCCTCCTAATGCCCTAACAAGGACTGGTTCATGGACCCCTCGTTTCTTCCCCCGTAGTCAATAATCATCCATTTGCTTTTGCTGACATTGAATGATCAACATGTGGAACTCAAACCTGATGCAGGATCTTGACTTGAAACATTGATCATCCTCTTCCCTCCATAGATGCTGCCTGACCTGCTGAGTTCCTCCAGTAGTTTGTGTTTGACTCCAGATTTCAGCAGTCTCTACTGTCCCCAGTTCTTCCAGCAGTTTATGTTTTGCTTCTGATAACTGACTCTTTCTTTCTGTTTATATCTGAATCGGCTATTTTATTTCAGGCTGTTATGATTTTGGCTAATTTTTAACATTCTATAGGTCTATTTTTAAATTTTCCTTGTTGCAGGTTTCAAAATGCTCACCAGTATCAGTGAAATGTGCACACTAAATTCCAGAGACTGTGATTCCTCCTCGACACCACGCAGTAGGAGAAATGTTCTTTTTGGTATACTTAGAGTTGAACTTCACTTTAAGTTCAAGTTCAATTTAATTGTCATTTAGCCAGACACATGAATAAAGCCGATCGAAACAATGTTCCTCGGTACCAACAGTTCCACACAGCACACGGCACAGATATCACAGATAATTACGATAGCAGCAAAAGATACATTTCCAATAAAAATCGTAATTATATTGTCCAGATCTCTAAGGGTCATGTCCTGTAGATCGATTGTGCATGGATGTTGTCCTGGAGCCATGTTTCTGCAGAAACAATTCCAAAAAACTTCCTCATCTCGCACGGGACTTGTCTTTAGATAGAATTGATGTGGATAGGCTTTTTCCATTGAGAGTCGGAGAGATTCAAACAAGAAGACATGAGTTGAGAGTTAGGGGGCAAAAATTTAGGGGTAACACGAGGGGGAACTTCTTTACTCAGAGAGTGGTAGCTGGGTGGAATGAGCTTCCAGTAGAAGTGGTAGAAGCAGGTTTGATATTGTCATTTAAAGCAAAATTGGATAGGTATATGGACAGGAAAGGAATGGAGGGTTATGGGCTGAGTGCAGGTAGGTGGGACTAGGTGAGAGTAGCATTTGGCATGGACTAGAACGGCCGAGATGGCCTGTTTCCATGCTGTAATTGTTATATGGTTATAAGTGCAGCCGCAGACAAATGCAATCCAGCCTGTCTTCCACTGAGCGAACACTGGAGGGCAGTACCAGTGAGAGAGGCCAGCACAGAATCCAGCAGCACACAGCTTGCTCTGGTGTCTCCCCCCCCCCCCCCCCCTGACAGCTGCACCAGGCGATCCCACAGCATGAGGGTCTGGTCCACACAAAAAGAGATGCCATGCAGCTTCCCTGCCACTGGCCACGTCAATGAACCAGTGAATTCTGCAGTACTGATATCCAACAGGGCCTTGTGACCACAGTCAGAATGTCCTGGCCAATCACTTTCACCAATCCTTGCACCACACACTGCCTTTGAGCAACCTCCTGTTCATACGGACCTGCTATTCTTGATGTTCTTGATAACCAGCAGTGTGTTGCAATCACAAAAAAAGACATAAGGGATGCTCAATTACACCCTTGGCTGGACCCAGACAGGCCACTGCGACAAAACGCACTGCAATCTGGACATTTTAGAAAAAGAGCAGTGTGTTCACATGGGAACTGAGAATGGCTGTTCTAAGTACTATTACACTGAGACAGTCTGCAGTCTTCCCAGAGCATACAAACATGGTTGCAACACAACTTCAGTTACACAATTTCCACTTAACAGACTATAAGACATAGGAGCAGTATTAGGCCATTTGGCCCATTGAGTCTGCTGCACCAATCCAACATGGCTGATTTATTAACCCTCTCAACCTCATTCTGCAGCCTTCGCCTTACAATGTTTAATCAAGAACCTGAAAACCCCTAATTTAAGTACATCCAATGACTTGGACTCCATAGCCATCTGTGGCAATGAATTTCGCAGACACACCACCCTCCGGCTTAACAAGTCCCTGTTATCCCTGTTCTGTTAAAGGATTTGAACCGCTCACTGCAGTTTGGTAAAATGTTTATAGGGTGATCTTGACGTAAACTCTACCCAAAAAGGATCTTTTTCCTCACCACATCAGTGCCTACGGTAACTGTTGCCAAGTAAAATAAAATGAGCTGGCTGGCCAGAGTGAAAGTACTGATTTCTTTATGACATCACCAAAATGACCATGACATCATAGCAAATCTGTAACATCTTCAAGCATCTCAATGTTCAGGTTTGAGATGTTGTAGTGCTAAGATGTTAAATGACAGTAGTACAGTCTACAGGGAAATATTTCAGAAACTTTTTCTCGTTTGTTTTCTAAATAACATTTTGATGCAAGCTGTCTCATGGCTTAATGTGCAACTCCCCATAACCTCCCCAGCAAAGATACAGAAACATAACATGTCTGTAACTGTAATTAACCCATCTGGACTCGCCCCACCTTTCAAAATCAGAATCAGAAACACAACCAAGTTTATTATATTCACATATATCGTGAAATTTGCTCTTTTGTGGCAATAGTACAGTGCAATTCTTAATTATAATAATTAATTATAACACTTAAGAAGAAAAGTAGGAGGGCTAAAAGAAGGCATGAGTTTGCTCTAGCAGACAAGGTGAAGCCAAATGCTAAAGGCTTCTACAGGTATATTAAAAGCAAAAGAACAGCAAGGGAGAAAATTAGTCCTCTGGAAAATCAGAGTGGTAATCTATGCATAGAGCACAGATCTTAAATGGATTTTTACTTGGAAGACAGACACAGTCTATAGAAATGAGGCAAAGCAGCTTGACGTCATGGACCCTATACAGATTACAGAGGGGAAGATGTTGCTGTATTGAGACAAATTAGGGTAAATAAATCCCCAGAGTCTGACAAGGTGTTCTTTCAGACCCTGTGGGAGGCTAGCGCAGAAATTGCCGGGGCCCCAACAGAGATATTTTAAATATCCTTAACGACGGCTGAGATGCCAGAGAATTGAAGGATAGTTGTTTTAGAATGGCCCTAGGATTAAGCTAGAAAATTATAGGCTGGTGAGCCTGACATGAACAGTGGGAAAATTATTGAAAGGTATTCTAAGGAGCAGAATATATAATTATTTCAATAGACAGGGACCGATTAGGGATAGTCAACATGGCTTTGTGCACGGTAAGTGTTGTTACGTGAATGAAATCGCCGGAGAGAGAGCTATTGGTAGATACAAAGCAGCTTCTTTATTCGACAAAACAAGGTGCTGCAGGCATCACCATACGGAGACCCTTTCGGTGGAAAGGTCTGCTGGCCCAGTGTGGGGCTTGATATTTATTTGCTAAACAAAAAGGGCAATTCATATTTACAAAGTATAGACAATGCTTTCTTTTGAAGCTACATACAAGACTTCACACCTTCTGATTACATTCAACATCTGGACTGGTATTCAGGAATCCAATGTTCCAGACTGACTCCGCAATACACTTATTTGATATTTTACGTGCTAATCATGAAGGACAATCCATATTTACAAAGTATAGATAATGCTGTCTTTGAAACTGCATGCAAACCTCACACCTTCTGGTTTACATCCATCCCAGCAGCGTCTGGGCTGGTATTCCGGTATTCACAGCTTTTAGGAAATGCATTGTCAGGGAACAGAAGACTGGTGGCTGAAGACATTTACTAAGTGTTAATGACCTCAACCCAAAAATTACTTTAACAGTAAATTGTGTCTTTTAGACTAAAAAATTAAGACTCTAAAAACTTTGAGTTTTTCGAGGAATTTACCAGGAAAATTGATAAAGGCAAGGTAGTGGACGTTATCTACATGGACTTTAGCAAGGCCCTTGACAAGGTCCCACATGGAAGATTGCTCAAGAAGCTTCAGTTGCTCATCATTCAGGATGAAGTAGTAAATTGTATTCAATATTAGCTTCACAGGAAAAGCAAGAGAGTGGTAGTAAATGGTTGCCTCTCTGACTGGAGGCCTGCAATGTAAAGAAAGATTTTTGACACATTGGCCTTTATAAATCAAAATATTGAGTTGGGATGTTATGTTGAAATTGTGTAAAAGGTTGGTGAGGCCTAATTTGGAATATTGTGTGTAGTCTTGGTCACCTACATACAGGAAAGGTTTAAATAAAATTGAAAGAGTGCAGAGAAAATTTATAAGCATGTTGCAGGGACTTGTGGACCTGAGTTACAGGGAAAGGTTGAATATCTCAGTACTTTATTCCCCATAATGTGGAAGATTGAGGGGAGATTTGATAGAGGTGTACAAAATTATGAGGGGTATAGTTAGGGCAAATGCAAGCAGGCTTTTTCCACTGACGTTGGGTGAGACAAGAACTAGAGGTCATGGGTTAAATGTGAAAGGTGAGAAGTTTAAGGGGAACATGAAAGGAACTTCATCACCCAGAGGTTTGTGAGAGTGTGAAATGAGCTGCCAGCAGGAGTGGTGCATATGGGTTTGATTTCAACGTTGGATAGGTACATGGATGGGAGGGGTATGGAGGACTATGGTCTGAGTGCAGGTCAATGAGGCTAGACAGATTAATATTTTGGCAAGACTAGAAGGGCTAAATGGCCTGTTTCTGTGCTATAAATAATGCAAAAAAGAGAAAAAATGGGGTGGTAGTGTCCGTGGGTTCATGTACAATTCAGAAGTCTGATGGCTGAGGGAAAAAAGGTTGTTCATAAAATGTTGAGTGCAAAATTTCAGACTCCTGTAGCTCCTTCCTGAGGACAGCAGTAGGGAGAAAGTGTGGCCTGGGTGGTGAGAGATCCTTGATTCTGGACACTGCTTTCTTGTGGCAGTGCTTCTTGTGTTCAGTGGTGGGGAGGGCTTTTCCCATCATGCACTGGGCACATCCAGTAATTTTTGTTGGTTCTTCCTTTCTCGGTCATTGGTGTTTGCATGCCAGTCCATAATGCAACCCCTTAGGATACTCTCCACTGTGCATCTATAGAAGCTTGTCAGGGTTTAGATGACATGCTGAATCTGTCATGGTCGCGCTGGGCAATGCCCCACCTTGCTATTACCTCAGTAATTGGGCCTCAATCCCCTCGTCTAATTTCCTATTATTCCCAGTTCCACTAATTACACACACCTGCTTCCCATCAGTAAATGCAGGATAAAAACCCTGGAATCACAACAAGGAACTGCCAGTTTGTTGGTTGACTCTTGTATGAATAACCTCGTTTCATGGTTCTTTAGGACCGGCAGTTCTAAGTTCCGCATCGTTTCCTAGATTTTCTACGTGAACCTAGTCTCCGCATAAAGACTCTCCTGGATACCTATTGCCCACTCACTATGGTGCTAATGCCTCCCGACTCTGTCTCCGCGCCTGTGTCCTGCACTTGAGTGCGTCCCCAGCCATGTCCTTGCAACAGAATCTGTGCAAATCTCTAAGAAAGCTGTGGCTTCTTTGCGATGGCACTTGCGTGCAGGTCCAGTACAGACCCCCTGAGACAATAATGCCAAGGAATTTAAAGATGCTGACACTCTCCACCTCCAATCCCCTGATGAGGACCGTTCCATGGATCCCAGTTTCTTCCCCCTGTAGTCAATAATCAGTTCTTTGGTTTTGCTGACATCAAGTGATCAACATGTTGAACTCAATCCCTGATGCAGGGTCTTGACTTGAAACATTGATCATCCTCTTTCCTCCATAGATGCTGCCTGACCTGCTTGGTTCCTCCAGCAGTTTGTGTTTGACTCTGGATTTCAGCAGTCTCCACTGTCTCCAGTCCTTCCAGCAGTTTATTTTCTTTGCATCTGATAACTGCCTGTTTCTTTCTGTTCATATCTGAATCAGCCATTTCAGGTTGTTATGATTTTGGCTCATTTTTAAAACTATTTGAATGGTTTTAATTTTCCATGTTACAGTTTTCAGGCTGCTCAGCAGTATTTGTGAGATGTAGTCACTAAACTGCAGAGCCAATGACCCTCCTAGAAAACAGCCCATCACCCTTGCTGGGGTACAAGCTGCGAACTGCAACTTATCAGAGTCCTCTATCCTGGGCCAAAGGCTGATCAGCCCAGTGGCTTCTGGTGTCACCACACGACTTCACATATCTTCTCGGCGAAGATCCTTCCTCTCCAATGGATGAGGCCTTTGGCGCCTCTCTTGACATTTCTGTATCTCTGGGTTTTTTATGGATAGGGTTCCGAACCTCAAGTGAACCCCATCTCCCTTCACAGCCGGCTTGGAGTCATTCAGATATGACACAATAGGAGAAATGCTCTTGTTGACATACTTCCTATCAAAATTCAGGAAAAAGAGCAGTATGTTCACAATGAAACTGCAAACAGCTAAACTAAGAAATATTATACCATGACAACTTGTAGCCTTCCTAGAACATACAAGCATGACTGCGACACAGTTTCAGCTCAGAACTTCCACCTCAGACAGTCCATAAGACATACTGCAGAATTAAGCCTTTCTGCCCATTCCGTCACAGCTGATTTATTATCCCTCTCAACTCCATTCTCCTGCCTTCAAATCAAATCAAATCAACTTGATTTAAGTTTAATTATCATTCAAACCATGCAAGGATATGGTCGAACAAGCCAGCATTCCTCTGGGGACAAGCTGCATAACATACATTCAAAATAGTGAGAGAGAGAAAAAAAACACACAGTTACACAAGAAAACACATGTACAGTCCAAGACCCTGAGTAACATGCAAATCGATGATACAGCAATCCAGTCTGTCATGCTATCATTTGAACATTGGAGGACAGAACTGATGGCAGAGACCAGCTCACTGCTGACCACAGACGCCACACCACACTGCCTCCAGCATCTACTCACCTGGACTACAACAGCAGGCAAGCCCCCGGCTTGAGGCCTAATCCTCACTACAACCGAGGCCACATTGCGGCCTTGTTGCCTGTCTCCACACCAAACAAGGGAAACAGGCCTGCAGCATCTTACATTTTCAATGTTCAACAGGCTCTTGTGATTGTAAGAGAAATGCTCAAGACAGTCACTCAGTCACGCTGCATGCTGCTTTCACGCACCAACTCCAGTGACTTCAAGTATCAGGCAGCAGCACAGTCTACACCCAAGACTGCTCCTTTGAACCGTCTCCAGCCTTTCTGCTGGCTTCTCCTTCTCCTGGCCGACCGCTGGCTCCTTTGACAATCCGGCCAGCTGCTCTGAACAACAAATAGATCACTGATGTAGTAGACCTGCTGTACCTGCAGTTCTTGGAGTCCAGTATAGTCTTTCGATCATAAAGAACACATTTAAAAAGAGAAGAAAACACTTTTGGTTGGCCCCCGAGATGCTGCTGTGTTCGAACGCACCACCGTCTTACCGGAAAGTAACCTTGTAACCTTTGGCACCCCAATTAATCAATAAACTGTCAACCTCCACTTTAAATGTACCCATTGACTTGGACTCCATAGGCATCTGTGGTAATAAATTCCATGGATTGACCATCCTCTGTATTCACTGTTGTTCTGAAGGACTTGAACCTCTCGCAGCAGTTTGGTAAAACACTCACAAGAGTGGTCTTGATGCAAGTGCTAGCTAAGGATAACTTTTTTCTGCTCCACATTAGTGCCTTTGGTAAATGTTGTCAGGTAAAATAAACTGAGCTGGCTGGCTATTGTGAAAGCATTGATTTCTTTCTGACATCACCAACATACCTATGACATCGCAGCAACTCTGTGACATCATCAAAGCTCAGGTGCTAAGTGCTGCAGTGCTACGATGTAAAATGATAGCGGTGCTATCTTCAGGGAAGTCCAGAGACCTTCTCTCACTTCTTTCCTAAATAACGTGGCGATAGCAAGATGCCTCATGGTCTGATGTGCATCTCCCCATTGCCTCGCCATTAACAGTGCAGATATAGAGGCATAACATGTCTGTAACTGTAATTAACCCATCTGGACTCACCCTACCATTTAGAATCAGAATCAGAATCGAATCAGGTTTATCATCACTCACATATGTTATGAAATGTGCTGTTTAGCAGTGCCTTCCAATACTTACACAATTACCATAAGTTACAATATGAATGCATAAAAATACTAAATAGTGCATAAAGGAAGGAAGGTAGTGAGTTAGTGTTCATGCGTTCATGGACCGTTTAGAAGTGTGATGGCAGAGGGGAAGAAGCTATTTCTGAATACCTGAGTGTGAATCTTCAGATTCCTGTACCTCCTCCCTGACGGAAGTAATGAGAAGAAGACGTATCCAAGATGGTGAGTGTCCTTCATAATGAATGCCACCTTCTTGAGACACCGCCTTCTGAAGATGTCCTCGATGCTGTGGAGGCTAGGGCCCATAATGTAGCTGGCTGAGTTTACAATCCTCTGCAGATTCTTTCTGATCCTATACAGTGGCCCCTCTATAACAATGATGCCAGCAGCATCTACATGCTGCAGATGTTGAATGCTCTCCATGATACCTCTGTAGAAATTTGCTAGAGTCTTTGGCGACATACCAAATCTCCTCAAACTGCAAGTGAAATATAGCCACAGGCGTACCCTCTTCATAATTGTATCAGTATGTTGGCCCCAGGATAGATCTTCAGAGATGTTGACCCCAAGAACCTGAAACTATTCACCCTTTCCACCACTGACCCCTCAATGAGGGCTGGTGTTTGTTCCCTCAACCGCCACTTCCTGAAGTCCACAATCAATTTCTTGGTCTTGTTCTGGATCTAAATGTATACCTCAGTGGCGCTACACAGTTAATCTTGGAGTGGTGCGATCACTCGAATCGAGTATAATGCTCTCCAAAGCAGTCGTCTACTGGTGGATGCAGAGGCCAAATCAATAGCCACGTAACTGGAATGTTAGTGTGGATTCCCTTAATAGAGAACGCCTGTGTATGTCATAGTTTAACATGGGGAGACGAATGCATGGGCAACGACCTCATGGTTCTTGACAGATCATTCAAATTGATCCACTGACAATGCAATAGTCTCTGCCCTCCACTCTGTCCAGTCCTCCTGGAATAGGGTCTCGTATGCCAGATTGCTGTTTATATATGTCATTTCGGTGTTTAACACCATCATACCCTATAAATTGGAGGGTAAACTGTCCTTGTTGCGTCTCAACGCCTCCCTTTGTAACTGGATCCTGGAATTCTTAACAGAAAGCCACAGTCAATTCATGTGGGCAGCAACATCTCCAGTCCCATTATGCTGAGCACTAGCTCCCAGTCCCCAGGGCTGTGTGCTCAGCCCGCTGCTGTTCACACTGCTGAAGCATGACTGTGTCACAGGATCCAGCTCAAACTGTATTAAGTTTGCAGATGGCACAACAGTAGCTGGCTCATCAATCATGGTGATGAGTCGGAGTACAGAGAGGAAGTGGAGCAGCCGGTGGGATGGTGTGAGAACAACAACCTAAGTTTGCATGTGGAGAAGACCGAGGAAATAACTGTGGACTTTAGGAAGGTGCAGACGAACCATCCCCCTCTGTGAGTACATGGCTCCTCGGTAGAGAGAGTTAAGTGCACCAACTTCCTAGGAATTCACATCGCAGATGATCTCACCTGATCCCTCAATATCACCTCCATGAATAAGAAGGCACAGCAATGCCTCCATTTCCTGAGGAATTTGAGGCAAATGAGCCCCCCTCCCCCCCCCCCCCCCCAACATACAGACATTAACTAAATTTTACAGGAGCACCTTTGACAGCATCCTGACAAGCTGCACCTCCATCTGGTATGGGAGCAGCCGAGCGTCAGACCAGAAGTTCCTACTGGGACTGTGAGAACAGCTGAGAGGATCACAGGGGTCTCCCTACCATCCACTGGAAACACTTCTCAGGAGAGCTGTGTATGCAGGGCCCTTCGTATTATCAAGGATCTGACCCATCCATCCTGCAACCTCTTTGACATTTTACCATCAGGCAGGGGACTCAAATGCATAAAGACAAGAATGGTCAGGATGGGAGACAGCTTTTTCCCTTGGGCCATTAGGCTTCTGAGCTCCCTGCCACATCACGTTCGAAGTGTCACTGAATAATTTGTACTGTACCCCATAAACATTAATTTTTGCACTTCACTTCATTTATCTGTGCATAATTTATTTGTAGATTTAATTCCTACTTTCCCAAGTTATTGTGTGTTATACAATATGTGTGTTGTGTGTACTAAAAACACAAAATGCTGGCAGAACTCAGCAGGCCAGACAACATCTATGGGAGGAGGTAGTGACGACACTTCGGGCTGAAACTCTTCATCAGGAGTGGTGTGTACTACTATGCTTTACATCCTATCCAGAGAAACGTTGTCTCGTTTGGAAGTATACATGTATATAGATAAATGGCAACAAGCTTAACTTGACTTTTTTGAGGAAAGACAGCTTGGATTTGGAGGCAGTGATGGATTTAGAGTTGAAGGGTCACTGCGTTGATTCCAGAGATGAGGAGGTTAGCCTATGAGGAGATATGGTGTTGCCTGGGACTATACTTGCTGCAATTCAGAAAATGAGAGGGGATCTTATAGAAACATAAAAAATTATGCAAGCAATAGATAAGATCGAGACAGGGAAGAATTTTTCCATTGGTGGATGAGACTAGAATGAGGGACATAGCCTCAAGTTTCGGAGGAATGTATTTAGGATGGAGGTGAGGAGAAACTGCTTCCTTGAAAGTTGTCAATCTGTGGAATTCTCTGCTCAAGGAAGCAATAGTTGCTGCCTCATTAAATACATTTAGTACACAGTTAGATAGATGTTGCATAGTAGGAGAATTAAGGGTTATAAGGGAAAAAACAGGTAGGTGGAGCTGAGTCCGTGGCCAGATCAGCCATGATCGTATTGAACGGCGGTGCGGGCTTGCCAGGCCAGATGGCCGACTCCTGCTCCTATTTCTAATGTTCTTATGTAATGCAAATGCCAATACTCTCATTATAATAGCAGCAGGCAATTTCCTGCCCTTTTAATGTATGCCATGTGGTGATCAATTATCAACAGGCTTAATGATGCCAACTTTGAAATGTTATAGATAAAACGTTGAAAACCCGTCCAACTAGTAGTGAGGCACTTAAATTATAATAGGCTTCATGTTAACAAAAACACAACCTTGTAATGGATTCCACAATGCAAGTGGCTCATTGTTTGCAGATTATTTTGTTATACAGTGCACTCACACCTTATCTCAGGGTGGGGGAATCAAGAACCAGCAGTTATAATTTTAAGGTGAGAAGTGAAAGGTTTAATAGGAACTTTAGGGGGACCTTCTTTTATGTGAGTGTGGTAAGCAGATAGACCATAAGACATAGGGGAAGAGTTAGGCCATTTAGCCCATCGAGTGCTCTGCCATTCCATCATGGCTGAATTATTATACTTCTCAATCCCATTCTCCTGTCTTCCCCCCATAACCTTTGATGCCCTGACTAATCAAAAACCTATCTACCCCTGCTTTAAGTATATCCAGTGACTTGGCCTCCACAGCTGTCTGTGGCAATAAATTCCACTCTCTGGCTAAAGAAATTCCTCTTCACTTCTGTTCTTAAGGTATGTCCTTGTATTCTGAGGCTTGTGCCTTCGTTTGCTAGACTGCCTCACTATAGGAAATTCCATGTCCACTCTTTCTAGGCCTTTCAATATTCCATAGGTTCCAATGAGATCCCCCTCATTTTTCTAATCTCCAGTGAGTACAGACCCAGTGCCATCAAAGGGTCCTCATACATTAATCCTTTCATTCCAGGGATCATTCTCGTGAACCTCCTCTGGACCCTCACCAATGCCACCACATCCTTTCTTAGATAAGGAGTCCAAAACTGTTCACAATACTCCAAGTGTGGTCTGTCCAATACCTTACAAAACCTCAACAATGAGCTTGCCAAAGGAAGTGCTTGAGGCAGGTACGATAACAGCCTAAAGAAAGCAGTTGGACAAGTACAGAGATAGGAAAGGTTTCAAAGGATACGGGACAAACATTGTCAAAAGCTTGGATGGGAATCTGAGTCGCAATGGCAAAGGTCGGAGTACACTTAACATCAGTAAGACCAAAGAAGAGATTGTGGACTTCAGAAAAGGTTAAGATGAGGGAACACACGCACCAGTCCTCATTGTGGGATCAGAAGTGAACAGGGTGAGCAATTTCAAGTTCCGGGATGTCAACATCTCCGAGGAACTATCCTGGGCCCAAAATATAGATGCAGCTGCAAAGAAGGCACAACAGTGGATATATTTTATTAAGAGTTTGAAGAGATTTGGTTTGTCACCAAAATCACTCACAAATTTCTACAGATGTACTGTGGAGAATATTCTAAATGGTTGCATCACTGTCTGGTATGGGTGGAGGGCACTGCATAAGTTGCAGAAACTTGTAAACTCAGTCAGCTCCATCATGAACACTAGCTTTTCCAGCATCCAAGACATCTTCAAGGATCAATGCCTAAAAAATGCAGCATCCATCATTAAGGACCCCCATCACCAAAGACATGCCCTCTTCTCATTGCCACGATCAGAGAGGAGGTACACACTCAGTGATTCAGGAATAGCTTGTTCCCCTCCACGATCAGATTTCACAACACTTTCATGACATATGCCAGTGACGTGATTCAGATTCAGATTCAGATTCAGATTCAGTTCCTGATTTTGACCAGTTGGACCAACGGGTTTGTCTTTCCGTTGTGTGATCCTATGACTCTATGAATCTTTTGAATTCGCCCTTCATAGTACTTTAGGGTCTGAGTCAATGATTGAGAACAAAGGTCAACAAATTTTGGGGAAATCAAGATGGGGAAATCCCGTTTGCTGGTACAGTTCGAGAATATCTTCCTTCAAAAGGGGATATTTTATTCTCTCACCGTTAATGTGACTTATGCTCCTTGCATCAACGCTAAGAGTACTCATTCAGCACAAATGGTGGAACACAGCCAGAAATACAGAAAAAAAATGTAGAAGGTGGCTTTGGCAATCCATGCACATATTTTCCAGTATTTTCATAACGTAGCACTATAAGTAACCTCCTTCTCCTCCACGCTGGCTGGTATGGTTGGCTGTTTCGTCAATACAGACACCGTGTACAGGCGCAGTTCAAGCGGAGATGTGCGATCGCTGGCCGGAGGGACTGACAGTACCTCCTCCGAGCCGGGCGGCGCTGTAGTTGTCCTCCCAGCTCCGTCTGCCTGTCCCGCAATACCTCCTCCGGGTGCGGTGGCACTGCAGCTGGCCTCCCGGTCGCCTCTGGCCGGCTGGGAGGAGCCGCAGTATCTCCTCCGAGCCGGGCGGCGCTGTAGGTCGCTGTGAAAACCCGAAGCCGGGGGGTGACAGGGTGGTTGGTAAAGCGGGAAATGGCCGCTGCACTGCAGCACCGCCGCTCCCAGGCCCCCGCAGACGGCGATGCAGACTTTCTATGACGGAAGGTCGGGCGGCGGGACGGTGCTCTGCGCGCTCCCAGCCCTGTGGCTTCAGCGCTAGGTGGCGGTGCCGGGCCGGAGCCGAGTGAGCTGCGCTGGGCGGGGAAAGCGGGGAGGGGCGGGTGCAGGTGCCGCACAAAACGCGCTCGCCCACCGCTTCCCAGTCATCGAGAGAGTCGGGGAACCGCAGCGAGCGTCCGAGGCGGTGTGGGATTTACAGTCGCTCGGAAAGGACCGACACACGAGACGTATCCTCCCTCCCGCCCCCCGCATACACACACAAATACAAACCGCAGGAGCGATCGACCAGCGCGGCCATGATCCCGCACTTAACCGGGCGTTTGAGGATGCTGCTGCTGGCGGCGGCTCTCGTCCTCGCCCCGCTCTGCCGGGCTCTGGAGGTAACAGCCCGCGGGACCGGTGCGCCGTCCGGCCGAGGGAGAGCGGGGTGGGGGTGGAGGTCACTTTCCGGGCTGGAGACGGAGCCCTTGGACGAGGAAGGGGAGAAGCTAGTTGCGTCCTTCCTAAAGGAACGGATGAGGGGTACCTGTCCCGAGCTCCCGATGAAGGGAATGGGGTGGGAGGGTTCTTGTTTTCCTAGGGTGGGGTGATCTACCTTTTGCTAGGGTCTCAGCGATGGGTCCCTCTGAGAGATGTCGTAGCGGTCCCTATCCTGGGCTATCGATAGAGGGAATGTCTGGGTGTTGGGTCCCTCCCGTGGGAAGGGGAACAACTTCGTGGGCTACCATCCCGCGGGGAGGGGGATCACTTTCCGAGGCTGGGATCCCGTGGGAAGAGGTTCACCATGCTGGGGTCCCGCCGGGGGAGGCGATCGTTTTCCTGGGCTGGCGTCCCGTGGGGAAGCGTTCTCACTATGCTGGGGTCCCGCGGAGAGGAGGTAATTTTCCTGGGCTAGGGTCCCTTGGGGAGGGGTTTATTATCCGGGAGTGGGGCTCTCTGGGCTGCGGTCCCGTGGGGAGGGGTTCATTATCCGGGAATGGGGCTCTCTGGGCTGCGGTCCCGTTGACTGGGGACGATGTATAGCGAGGTGGTCACTGTCCTGGGGTCGTAAAAGTGTGGCGATGCCTTTGAAGGGGTGTAAACAACATCCTGGTCTGGGGGGTGCTTATGAGGGAGGAGGGTCTGCTGTGCGTGAAGGGAGTGGGTACCTTCTGAGGGATCGGTTCTGGGCTGCGATCTCTTGGGAGAGGGTACTGCCCTTGGTGGGGGAGATTGAGTGCCTTTCGGGGACCGGCTTTGGAAGGACTCAGCGGTTGAGGGGTTGGGTCCCTCTTGGGGGAGGACTGCCCGATGATGGCGTGGTTTCCTGGAGGGGGGGATTTGGAGGACACCGTCCTGGGCTGGAGAGGGAATGCGTCTGGGAGGAGAAGCAGTGAGCAAGATGAGGGGTGCCTCTGATGTAAGGACTGCGATCGCTATCCCGAGCTGAGGTTCAGGGTGCCTCCTGAGAGGGGACTGAGTACTTGGGGGAGAAAAGAGCGTGGGGATTTTGGGGGGCAGGAGGTGTGAAGTGAAATGGGGTGGGTAGCTGGGTTGGCCGGCCTCGGGTCTCAGTGGTTGACTTGGGGGGTGGGGGGGGAGGTGAGGGCTCGTAAATAGAGCTGTCCTGTTGAGACTGGAGGCTGAGGGGTGTTTGCTGAGGCATGTCCGCCCCTGTCGTGAGGGGTGGGTGGGTTGGGATAAACATGTGCGGACATGGGATCAAGGCGAACCTTTCCCCTGAGATTAGGATGCGAGTTCCCAATCATACCCCTTCCCGATGAGCCTCCAACCCCTCCTCCAATAACTCCTCCCACCCCTCCCCATGTTCTCCACTCACACTCTCCCCTGGCAGCTCTCCTTCCCGATTTCTTTGCAATCCCGGTTCCTGCGTGTTCTTTGTTTGGCTTCTTCCAGCTTCCTTTCGTATGTGCGTGCGTGTGTTTAGATGCTCCACAGCGGGAAAATTTATCCCCCTCTGTCAGCCTTTTCGTTTGTTAATGGCGTCCTTTGCCCCCCCTCCCCATGCTGCACCTTTTCCCTCCCTTCCGCCCCACTCCCGTTTTTAATCTATCAAATCAGGTGGTTGGCCCTTAAAAGATGGCGCCTCTGCAGTGCGCAAACATCCCCTGCCTCGTCTGTACATCAGCCTCTTCAGAAACATTTTCACCAAAGTCACTGTAGAACCGTTTTCCAGAAGAATTCAGCTCTGTCGTTTTGTAATAGGCAAAGGGTTGTTGTTGCATATAAAAATGTGTATATTGTCATTGCTGTGTGTAAAAACAATCGAATAATACATGAGAAAATGGAAATAAATCAGTATAAAAATAAAATTGCCTGCAATATGTAATTGAGAGACTTAACCTGTTTGAATCTTGACTTTGTAGTGAGCTAGAGACTTCTGCATCCTATTGCCCACATTTTTATTTAGCTCTGATAATTTATCTTTCCCTGCGTTTCTTACAATTTAGGATAATTGAGTTTATTAGGTTTATTATTTATGTCTGTCGCACACTTTTTGGCTGTATTCCCATTTTTTTTCTATTTGTCTGGGTTTTGTTCATGTTCCTTTTTCTGTTTCGTCCCGTTTTATTTACATTACCCAATGTGTTGCTGTAATATGAGCAAGCTTCTGTTTGACATTCAGTGAATAAAATGTGCTGTTATCATCAGAGCTGTTTCTCTATTTGCAGTATATTGATGTTTTGGAAATGTTGGGTTAGTAGTCTCTTGAGTTTTGCAGTTTGTTTCAAGCTGGGGTTATTTCAGTAATAAATTAGGCATAAGGCATTTAAGTTTTCCCATGTTATGGTCAAAACCAAAAGAGAGATTTTATTTCAGTGATGAGGCTGATCAGCCTTTGTTCATTTTTTGGTTTGGGCAGTCTGACATTAAACATGGCATAAATTATGCAAATATTACTTTGCGATAGGGCTGAGTTATTGAGGTTCATAGGGGTTGTAATAAATTATAAGAAATGAACTTGCCTTTACTACATTTTTGTGAAGAACCTTGCATGAGATTTCTTAAAAGGAATTCCTGAAGCGTTAAAGTTGGATGATGCTGGACATATCTATGAGGAAATCTACTTGGGTGGATCTTTGTTGCAGGAATTTTTTTTCAAATGGCTGCAGTTCTTGTCATAAATCCTGGGGGTGGACTCATTCCAAAGAGCTTTCTGCAGTTTCCAGGCTTGGGTTGATTAGGATTGGATTGTAGGAAACAGAGCTATCATTATGCTCTTATTTATGGACGGTGGCATTTTGTCAGCTTTCAGTACACTATTTAATTGGTGACCAGGGTGGATAAGGCTATTTGCTGCTGAGTTGAACTTTCTGTAAAAAGATGGGCTGTGATTACACCTTGGGGACCACCTGTGTGCTGTTTCACTGGGCAAGCCTAGGAGCCATCTCAATAGGTTAAATCCAAAGTATAATGCTTTCATTTAGTAAATGTACCAAACCCTATCTGCTGTAATTTGAAGCTTATTTGCTTTGATAAGGGCGTCATGGTGGCATAGCAGTTAGTGCAACACTATTGCAGCTTGGGCGTTAAGAGTTCAATTCCAGTGTCTGTAAGGGGTTTCTACATTCTCCCCGTGGTTGAGGAAACCCACACAATGCTCTGGTTCACTGTCCAAAGGCCTACTGATCAGTAGGTTAATTGGTCATTATAAATTGTCCTGTGATTAGATTAGTGTTAAATAGGTGAGTTGCGGTACAGCTTGTTGGTGCAGAAGAGCCTATTCCGCATTGTATTTCTAAATAAATGATTAGTCACCGTACAAGCCAAGACAGTTCACAAATTTGACCTAGTCTTGGCTTAGATGACCATCTCAATCAAGAGTGACTGCCTTACCTGGTAACAATCTCACTTTGCCTCACTGCAGAGACCTGAGAACAAAAATTCAGACTGACACTTTGGTGTCATACTGTCAGATGTAATGTTGAACTACGGCCCCTTCTGAATCCTTGGATGAATATAAACAATCCCATTGCATTGTATCAAAGAACAGTGTGGTGTCCAACCTAAAAAGATGGTATTTGTGAGGACTGGTTGTGCACAAATTGATTAACATTTTCTGCACGGCAGCAGTAGCTATATTTTAAGTGCTCATGGCTGTAAAATACTTAGTCATTCTGAAAAGGACACAATAGGTGTTATGTAACTGAAAGTATCTTGGATGTGATTTTCGCTTCTGAATGCAATCTGCCATGCACAGGTCTGTTCTTGCCCACCATTCACAGTTGTATTTTTCAGTATAACAATACGAGAATGATGTTACTTTCCACTCAACCACAACCAGTGATGCATTAATAATTGGGTGTCTTTTCTGCCACTATACAATCCTCTGCTTTTCTACTCTCCCCAGAAGCTGCTCCAGCAATTAAATTTGGTATGTTTCATAGAATAATTTTCTGATTCTTCATTATACTGTGATTGTTTCAGTTTCAGCCATTAGGGAGGGACTCAGTTAGTTGAGATATAGAGAAAGATTGAGCAGAATAGGGCCTTAATCATTGCAGCATAGAAGAATGGGGCTGATCTTGTAGAGATTTTTTTTTAATCACGAGAAGCAGAGTTGGGGCAAATGCATACAGCCTATTTCCTAGGGTTGGGGAATCAAGATCTAGGTTGGGGCATAGGTTTAAGGTAAGAGGGGAGAGATTTAATAGAAACTTCAGGAGCAACCCAGATGGTGGTCCATATATGGAATGAGCTTCTAGAGGTAATGGCTGAGGCACGTATAATATCAAAAGACATTTGGACAGGTACATAGCTAGGAAAGCTTGAGGGATATGGACCAAATATGGGCAACTGGGACTAGCTCAGAGAAGCAGCTTGGTTGGTATGGAGCAGTTGGGCTGAAGAATTTTGTTTCCTGTGATCTTTCCAATGATCGTTTCTGTGTTAAACATCCTTGAGACCTATTCCACTGTAAGGTCACATACATCAGTGCTGTTGATTAGTCACAAAACTAACAAAAATGCATTTACATTTACATTTCAAAAGTTTTTTTATCTGAATTTCTAAAATTCAGGTTTTTATTCTTAAAGAAACAGAATTTCCCTTTCAGCTTGTGCAAAAAGTTGGGGCATAATAATCAAGATTAGCATATGTTATGGTGAAATGTGAGGTTATCTGCTTTGGTAGGTTTGAATGGAGGGAGAAATGGTCAGTATTTCAGATTGACATTAACTTTCTCTTTTTCACAGTTACTGCCTGACTTGAATTTTTTTTTCTCAGAATTTTCTCTTTCAGATTTCCAGCGGTTTTTTTTTGTTGAAGAGAGAGACTGGAATTCTGTTGTAGTAAAGATTATTACATATATAAACTCAGAAAATTAGCATGCAGGGTATAACAAGTAGTTAGGAAGGAAAGGATTATTGGCCTTTATTGGTTTATATGAGTATGTGATTGTGCAGGACAGTGGTAGGAATACACCCAGAGCACTGCTGTCAGTTTTGGTCTCCTTACTAAAATCAATTTGGAGAATAATTACTGTGCTTGTTTCTGGGATGAAGAGAACTCTGAGGAGGTTGCACTCATTATTGAGAGAAAGAAAGAACAATCATATTAAAACCTAAGATTTTGATGGAACTTGAGAGGACAGATGCAGAGACAAAAACAAGTGACTACTGCTGGAATCCCAGAAAATGCTGGAATGTCAAATGGAGTTTATTATGGGGAAGTGTGAAGTCATGCCCTTTAGTAAGAGGAATCATCGGAATAGAGTGAGACTAAATAAGTTCTGAGGGATCTATTGTATGTGTTCTCATGCATGAGCTACAGAAATTAGACATGTCCAATGGTAATAAGATGAAAGGCACGGTAATCTTTATTGCATAGGTAAGTTTTGTAATAGTTGAAAAGGATATTGGTGTTCCTGCACCTGGAATACTTTGCATAATTTTGATTTGCTTATCTTAAAAAGGGAAACTCATAACATTGAAGCTCCTTTGCACTGCCTCCAATGGGCTAACTCTGGGATGAATTAGTTGTCCTTTCAGGAATGGCCCATGAGAATAAGATGACCTTATTCAAATCCACAAGATCATACAAGAGCCTAACAGGATAGATATTAAAGGTTTTTAACAGTGGGAGAGCCACTAACAAGTGGACAATCCTACAGTATAAGGGACCATGCATTTGAAACAGAGGTACATGGAAATTTCTTCTGAGTAGTGAATTTGTGAAATTATGCCCCCAACTATGGCGGAGCTGAGATCAACAAATGTATCTAAGGTGGGTGTAGATATATATTTGAAAGATTGGGAGTGTGTACAAGATTTGGCTTTTGTGCATCAGTCATTGTATTGAATGGCAGGGCAGGCTTCAGGGCCTGGTGGCTTGCTCCTGCTATTTTCTTGCATTCTTGTGGAGAATTTAGTTTTCAAAGCCGAGCTAGTGGAGGGATAAGAAACAAACTTGCATAAGGCCAGTGATGGCTTTGAGCCCGTACTTGCTAGAATTTTGAAGAATGTAGGGGAATCTCATTGAAACCTATTGAATACTGAAAGGCCGGCATTGAGTGGATGTGGAGAGGATGTTTCCTATAGTGGGTGAGTCTAGGACCGGAGGGCATAGCCTCATGATACAAGAACATCCTGTTAGAGATGAGCAGGAATTTCTTCTGCCAGAAGATAGTGAATCTGTGGAATTCATTGCTACAGGTGGCTGTGGAGGTCAAGTCATTGGATATGTTTAAAGCAGAGGTTGATAAGTTCTTGATTAGTAAGACCATCCATGTTATGGAGAGAAGGCGTGAGAATGGAGTTGAGAGAGCAAATAAATCAGCCATGATCAAATGCTGGGAACATGCTTGATGGGCCAAATAGTCTAATTCTGCTCCTATGTCTTATGGCAATGAGGATCTTTGATATTGACATTACGAGACATTTTAAGGATCCCATGTTATAGGGATATACTAAATAAAATGGGAAAACTACGAGAGACTACTTCATCTGAAGTTGGTAAATTTAATGTTCATTCCAGAGGGTTGCTAAGTGCCTAGACAGAAGTTGAGATGTTGTTCTAATTTGCATTGAGCCTCCTCTAGGAGTGGAGGGTGTTTCAGACAGGCAGGTAGGAGTGGGCTTTTGACTTAGTGGCAAGCAACAGGAAATTTGGGATCACCCCTGTGAACTGAGCACAGCTGCTGTGCAGAGCAGTCACCCAACACTTCTTAATTTTATAGCCAGAGAGAGAACTAAGGGCACAATTAGATCAGACAAAACCTTGATCATAGGACATGAGAGCTAAATTAGGCTATTCAGCCCATCGAGTCTGCTCTGCCATTCAATTATAGCTGATTTATTAGTCCTCTAAACACCATTCTCCTGCCTTCTCCCTCTATCCTTTGACGCCCTGATTAATCAAGAGCCTAGCGACCTCCATTTTAAATATACTCAATGACTTGGCCTCCACAGCTGCCTGAGCCACTGAATTCCACAAATTAAACACATCTGGCCAAAGAAATTCCTCCTCATCTGTTCTAATCTTTTGAATGATTGGGTGGGTTCAAAGGACCACATGAACAATTTTTGCTTCTGTTTCTTAGTTATCGACCCTTGGATCTTGATTCCATCTTAATAATGCTGTTGAAAAATGACCCACGGTGATGTTTCTTGGTATAGTAGCTATCAAGAATTTTGCTTGTAGTCAGTTAAGCCTCAAGAAAAAGATGTAAGATACATTTATTGCATAAATACAGGAAATGTAGCAATCAGAGCACAACAATGCAAATATCTGTGAATTTGCTTTGGGATCAAATAACCAGCCTTTAGTCATGTTGATTGAAGAATAAATACTGTATAGGGATAGCTCCCCTGCTTCTGAAAAGTAGTGCCTTGGGATCATTTGTGTGCACCTGGGAGGACAAGTGGAGCTATGATTTAATATTCTCATCAGAAAGGCAGTCTCTCTTCCTCTGGAGTGTCAACCTAGATTTGTACTTAACTCTCTGGAGTGAATTCTCACTGCCTTCTAACACAGAACTGAAGTATGGTAAATGAACCACAGCTGACACATGGTTTAGTCCAATCTGAGCAGCAAACTTAGTGGGCAGGATATATCATGGGAAAAATTGATTTGGTTGGGGTTAGAAAATAAATGTAGGACTAATGGACTTTGTCCAAAGATTGGGATAATTTTGAATCCGAAGAGATTCATATCATCCATGAAGCAGTTAAATAAATATGGATTTCATTAATTAGTCCTCAGGAACACTTCCTGACATATTAAACAAATAGACATTAAAGACAACAGTCCAAACATTGTACATTGAAACGCAGTACAAGCCCTTTGGCTCATAATGTGCCAACCTGTTAACCTACCCTAAGATAAATTTAACTCTTCACTCTCATATAGCCCTCCATTTTTCTTTCATCTGTGTGCCTTTCTAAGAGTCTCTTAAATATCCCTAATGTGCCTTTATCACCCCTGGTCGTTTGTGTGTAAAACCAGCTCTAACATTCCCCTATACTTTCCTCTAATCACTTTAACACTTATCCTTCAGTTCAATTAAATTTTAGTTGTTATTTCAATGTACAGTGGATTCTGGTTAATTGGGACCAGTAAATTTTGGGCCAATTAAGTGCTTACCCCATTAAACTTTTATGGAAGTAGTTAAAAGATATAACAAAGACAAACTACTATTTAACTAAGAAATGCATAATTTGTGAAAGTGAAATACAGAACAAATTAAAACCCTATCAATAGTGCTGCAGTACTATAAAATTGTATTAATTCCTAATATCGATAAAGGAATTCATCCAGTGTAGTCAAGTCACTTTTTATTGTCATTTTGACCATAACTGCTGGTACAGTGCACGGTAAAAATGAGACAATGTTTTTCAGGACCATGGTGCTACATGAACAATACAAAAACTACACTGAACTATGTAAACCAACACAAAAACTATACTAGACTACAGACCTACCCAGGACTGCATAAAGTACACAGAACAGTGCAGGCATTACAATAAATAATAAACAAGACAATAGGCACAGCAGAGGGCAGTAGGTTTGTAGTCCAATGGGGGAAAATCTGTTACATAAATAAACAGCTGAATGGCGGTGTCTGGGATTCCGTCTGTTTCTGTACTCCCGCCGAGTATTTCGTTGCCACAGATGTGGTCCAATTTAATGTCCATTGGAGAGCAGAATGGACGGGAGAGCTGGCCGGCTAGGGCCGGCTTTTTCCCTGGCACGGACTCCTGCCCGCTCGCCTCGCTTCCGCTTCTTCGCACACCGCTTACGACGTCCCTAACTCCGGCCACCGGCATCAGGCAACTCTGTATGCTGTCATGTTCTTTTGACTGTAAATAAGCAAAATCAATGCAGACGCCTAGTCCAGATAATGGACTGTCTCCATTGACTTCCTGCGTAAAGTCAAAATAAAAATTGATCAAAAGTCATTGCTTTTTTTGAATCTGCATCTGTTGGCCCAAATAGATAAATAACACAAGCATGTGCAACGGGCACTACTGAAAAACTTTGCTCTGTGGTGCCTACACTTTACTGATGCAAGTTAGAAACTGTTTGGCAGCAGTTTTCTTCATGTGTTGAAATATCTAATACCAGATGGTATGCATTTAAAGTGAGAGGAATAATTTCAAAGGAAATGTGAGGGGCAAGTTTTTTTAAAACACAGTGGTGGGTGCCTGGAATGCACTGCCTGGGGTGATGATAGAAGCAGAGACATTAGGGCAGGGGTTCCCAACCTGGGATCCACAGACCCCTTGCCTAATGGTATTGGTCCTTGGCATAAAAAGTTGGGAACGCCTGCATTAGGGACATCTGAGAACAATTTAGATAGGCACATGAATGTGAGGGAAATGGAAGGATATGGCCATTGTGTAGGCAGAAGAGATTAGTTAGTTTTTTAATTACTAATATGATTACTTCGGCTCAACATTGTGGGTCGAAGGGCCTGTTTCTGTGCTGCACTGTTCTATGTTCCAGATGGTGTTTTACTCATACTACACGCTCTAAATATTGTCACTTAGGGTTAATTATCATGCATGGTTAAAATGGTGGAAATGTTTCCCCATTGTTACAATGACTGTGCTACAGGGACCTAACTTTTGCTGTTGCTTTTTCTGTAGCTTTATATCAGACACTGAAAACTTAAGGTTAGATGAGATTTGCAGTTTTGATATTTGACATGGCCACTTGTAAAGCGGCACAGTGATTGACCATGAGATCTATAAGACATTGGAGCAGAATTAGGCCATTCATGTCTGCTGCCATTCAGTCACGGGTGATTTATTTTCCCTCCCAATCCCATTCTCCCCATTACCTCAATAGAGGTCATGTGTTCAAGCAGCTGAGTAATGTCTCAATTGTTTTCATACAGTCTAAAGTTGCTGGACTACAAAATCAAGCTGCTCCAATAAAATACGGAAGATCTATTATAATTGGAACATTCAAAATCCAGAAAAGTCTCCTTGCCATGGCTTTTCAAGTGGTAGAACAACACTTTGCTAAACAAAACTGATTTGACTAGGCTAGGTTCATTTAATGTTAGAACTATTACTTAAGTTCTATTATATTTATGACTTGCCCTATACTGTTTGCCAACTGTGTTCCCTCCTGCCTACATGCAGAACATGAAATTATGATAAATCTAATGATTACAATGTTATTGAACTCAAGAAATAGGCATGCAAATCATTGCTTTACCTCAGCTGTATATACCTGTTCACTACCAATAACCCATTCTCAGTCAAGAAGTTTATCTGCCAGCTTATAGAATGATTCAGCACTTGCAGCTCTTTAGTACAGAGAATTTCACTGCTTCATAACTCTCAATGCCTTGTGTTGTCTGGCAGAATTATTGAATAGTTATAGTAGAGAAGGAAACTATTCGGTTTGCTATGCCCATGCTGCTCTTTGGAAGAGCACCTTACAAATTCTTTCCCTTCGTCTCTTACCATAACCTCACAGGTTCATTTCTCTGCACATATTAATTCCTCTTCCTTGAAGGCCACCTTTGAATCTTCATCCACGTCTTCAAGCAATGTATTCCAAATTCTAGCCATACGCTGGATTAAAAAGGTTATCTTTAATACAAGATTCTTACCTTGTCCTATACTTCTAGATTTCTCCCACAAGGAAACATTCTTGCATCACTCATAATGCTGATTTTTTTTCCTAAATCATCATCATCTAAATTCTCTGTCCATTTTGTTCAATTTCTCTTCATCCATAAGAATCATTTGGCAAACCTTTGCTGTATATTTTCAAGACAAGTACACCCAGTGGCTACTTTGTTAGGTACAGAAGGTAGCTAATAAAGTGGCCACTGTGTATACCTTTGTGGTCTTCTGCTGCAGTAGCCCGTCCACTTCAAGGTTCGATGTGTTGTGTGTATTGATATGCTCTCCTGAACACCACTGTTGTAAACGTGTGGTTATTTGAGGTACTGTTACCTTCCTGTCAGCTTCAACCAGTCGGACCATTCTCCTCCAACTTCTCTTATTAACAAGGCATTTTCACCCACAGAAATACTGCTTGCTGGATGTTTATCATTTTTCGCACCATTCTCTGTAAACTCCAGAGACCGTGGGTGAAAATCCCAGGAGATCAGCAGTTTCTGAGATACTCAAACCACTCTGTCTGGTACTGACAATCATTCCACGGTCAAAGTCATTTGTATCACATTTCTTCCCCATTTTGATGTTTAATGTGAACAATAACTGCATACTTTTATGCATTGAGTTGCTGCCACATGATTAGATAATTGTATTAATGAGCAGGTGTGCCTAATAAAGAGGCCACTGTGTGTATTCCACTTTTTAAAGTAGACCGAAACTTGAAGTGTTCCAAACATGATCTTGCCAAAGTGCTATGTTACGCCAGTAAGCCTTCTCTACTTTCGTATGCTATTCTTCTCACAATAATGGCAAAAATTCCATTTAACTTGGTCATTTACTGTGCCTTTGTGCTCTTTCTCTTGTATGTAGACATCCAAGGCCTTTACTCTAACAATTGAATATTATTCTGCTTTTTCCTCTTCCCACCCAAGCGGATTAATTTAATATTTCCAGAATCTTTACTCGGGAGTGCTACTTTCTCTATAACTTTTCCCTTTCTTTCCTGATACAAAATCTAGATAATTCAGCTCCCTGTGTTGTCATCTTCCTTCCCTATCAGCTAAGCATACATTAGAGGGATTCTAGTGTATGGTTAAGATGTGGATTGACTATGAAATTTGAAATGTTCAAAATGCATTTGGCAGTATTTGTAGTTGCTGCCATCAAGGTGAAAAATTTAGCTTAATTCAAAGTTTAAAGTAAATTTATTACAAAGTGACCTTTGTGGCCATTCACAAAGAAATACAGCAGAATCAGTGATAAACTGCACTTAAAAGGCTGACAAACAAACATATGCAAAATAATGTGAACTATGCAAAAAAGAATAATGGAATTAGTTCACTTGAGTGCAGCTATCTATGCTAGTACAGGACCCTGATGATAGATGGTAATAACCATTCCCCAACCTGATAATGAGGCTCTTGTACCTCTTCCCTGATGGCAGCAGTGAGAAGAGAGCATAGCCTAGAAGGTTAGGGTCGTTGATGGTGGATGCTCCTTCCTTGTGGCAGTGCCCTTTGTAGATCTGCTCAATGGTAGGGAGGGCTTTTCCAGAGATGGACTGGGCTATATTCACCACTTTTTGTAGGCTTTTCTGTTCTTGGGAATTGGTGTTTCCATAGCAGGCCATGGTGACAAGGAAAGATTGAAAAATGTGTTCAAGGTCTCTCTGAAGCAGTATCCCTATTGACTCTTGGAAATCCCTGGGCATTTAAAATGCAGAAGGAGCATTCTGGGTGGTATTGAGAACTTGGAGGGCACACACAAGGCCCTTGTAAATGGCTGAGGTACCACACTATCTCATACAGTATCCACTTGTCTACCCCGTGTTCCTGTCTTACTTAACAGATGAGGTGAATTTTTTTTGTTGATATGAATCTTTAGAACTTACTTGCTTGAAAGTAGTAAAAGCAGTCTTTGAATGTTTTTAAAAGGTATTAAATGGCAGAGCAAGTTTGAGCGGCTGAATGGTCTACTTTTTAATTGATAAGTTAATACAACATGAATTTACAGTAAAAAAAAAAGCATAGTAATTCTTGATTAGAAAAAACAAGGCTGGAGTAGAGAAATGTGTGACCCATGGTTTATGTGGTATTAAATTCATGTATTTATGTGGTATTAAATACTTCTCACTTCCACGGAATGATTGGAGGTCTTAATATCAGAATCGGGTTAAATATCACTGGCATATTTTGTAAAATTTGTTTTGTGATATCAGTACTGTGGAATATAAAGTTACAAATTACAATAATGTGTGCGTGTATATGTATATAAATAGTGCAAAAATAGAGCAAAAAAAGTGAGGTAGTATACATGGTTTCATTGTCCATTCAGAAGTTGTGGAGGGGAAAAAGTTGTTCCTAAAACACTGAGTGTTTCAGCCTCTACGTCCTTCCTGATGGTAGCAATGAGAAGGGAGCATGTCCTGGGTGATAAGGATTCTTAATGATGGATTCTGAATATTTGTTTCACCGTTATTGAAGTAGCAATTTATTCTGTTCAAATAAACTTTCATTTGCTCTGTAGTATTAGTACTATTATTTAATTCATCCTATATGATTTTCAATTTATAATTTATGATGTGGGAGATAACCAGATTATTTTTCTTCCAAATATTGGTCTGTCGAGATTTCACAATTCTCAGGTCATGTATAATGTAATTCATTATTCACTTAGGTGATCCAAATATAGATCTAATCAAGAATTCTCTCTTTTAAGAAGATGAAGGGGGGAGGGGGGATAACAGTCTCTTCATTGTAATTCAAAAATATGCATGTATAAATTGATTATACTGGCAGAATTTAGCCACATTCTGTTGTCATTACCAGGAACATCAAGATTAGACCTTGCTACATAATACTGTGAACTCCTTTTTCATGTTTCATCTCTTTCCCACCCCATTGATGATGTAGAAATATGCAGTTGTTCTGGTCATGGATACCATATTTAAACGCATGAATGGTAGGGTATCAGGAAGTAATTGCCTTTCTAATGATCATAGAAACTGATTATTCCAGAACATCACTCCAGAACTCTAGGTCCAATGTATAATTCTCTGTAACTTATGCCACCTCCAATGGGATCCCACTATTAAACATATTTTTCCCTCCCCCCCCCCCACCCTTTCTGCTTTTCGCAGGGATCGCTCCCTACGCGACTCCCTTGTCCACTCGTTCCCCCCCCCATCCCTTCCCACCGATCTCCCTCGTGGCACTTACCCTTGTAAGAGGAACAAGTGCTACACCTGCCTTTAAACTTCCTCCCTCACCACCATTCAGGGCCCCAGACAGTCCTTCCAGGTGAGGCAACACTTCACCTTTGAGTCAGCTGGTATGGTATACTGCGTCCGGTGCTCCCGGTGTGGCCTTTTATATATTGGTGAGACCCGACGCAGACTGGGAGACCGTTTTGCTGAACACCTATGCTCGGACCGCCAGAAAAAGCAGGATCTCCCAATAGCCACACATTTTAATTCCACGTCCCATTCCCATTCTGATATGTCTATCCATGGCCTCCTCTATTGTCAAAATGAATCCAAACTCAGGTTGAAGGAACAACACCTTATATACCGGCTGGGTAGCCTCCAACCTGATCGCATGAACATTGACTTCTCTAACTTCTGTTAATGCCCCTCCTCCCCTTCTTACCCCAGCCCTGACATATTTAGTTGTTTGCCTGTTCTCCATCTCCCTCTGTTGCTCTCCCCCCCCCCTTCTTTCTCCTGAGGCCTCCCGTCCCATGATCCTTTCCCTTCTCCAGCTCTGTATCACTTTTGCCAATCACCTTTCCAACTCTTAGCTTCATCCCACCCCCTCCGGTCTTCTCCTATCATTTCGCATTTCCCCCTCCCCCCACTACTTTCAAATCTCTTACTATCTTTCCTTTCGGTTAGTCCTGACAAAGGGTCTCGGCCCGAAACGTCAACAGCGCTTCTCCCTATAGATGCTGCCTGGCCTGCATTTTGTGTGTGTTGTTATTCCAGAACATTCCTGTTTTGGGTTCTGGAACACAGGCAGGACCATTGGCTTCAGTACCATTTCCCAGGGTTGTGTGCTGAGACCATTGCTGTACATTCTACTCACACATGACTGCATGACCAAACACCCGAGTAATCACATTGCCAGGTTCGTCAATGATGATAGTAGTGGGGCTCATCAACAACGATGAGATGGCCTTCAGAGCAGAGGTGGAAGAGCTCAAGGCCTGGTGCCAGGTAAATAACCTTTTCCTCAATGTCAACAAGTGATGGTTATTGACTTCAGGAGAACTCTCATCAGTCACAACCCTCTTTTCTTTGGTGGCACAGCAGTGGAAGTAGCGAGCAGTTTCAAACTCCTGGGAGTACACATCTTACAGAACCTGTCATGGTCCCAGAACACATTCTACACAATCAGGAAAGCTCACCAATGGCTCTACTTTCTGAGGAGGCTGAAGCAATCTGAACTATACATATTTATATACTCAAATTATTATGCAGACGTGCAGGTGGAGAGCACCCTAACAAGCTGCATCACTGCGTGGTATGGAAACAACACTGTGACAGACCGGAAGGCCCTTCACCAGGTAGTCAAAAGTGTCCAAAGCATCACCAGCATAAATATCATGAAAGATCCCAATTACCCTGCTCACGGACTTTTTCTCACTCCCTTCAGGGAGAAAGCTATGTAGCATCCATGCCAGGACCACTAGACTCAACACCTCCACCCAGTAACCCACTCCTCTGCACCCACCACTGCTTTATCATTTCCTGTCAAGTCACCTTGTGTACAGACACTCCTGTGCCTAGTGTCACTTTCTGGACAATCAATCAATCTACGTATATAAACTTTCTATGTATTTATATCTGTTGTTTTTTAAAAAATTATTATTTTTGTGCTGCATCAGATCTGGAGTAACAATTATTTTGTTCTCCTTTACATTTGTGTAATGGGTATGATATTATACAGTCTTGTATATGTAGGGCTTCTGAGTATGTTAAGATAAGTGGTGGGAAAACTGGATGATTGCCAGTGACTCTGAAGAGGAACTTTTGAATCTTATTGAGAAAATGTAATTGATTGGTGAATAGAAATATCTAGAGGAGCAAATCAGTTGTCTTAAACTATAAGACATAGCAGAACTAAGCCATTTGACACGTTGAGTCTGCTCCACCATTCCATCATGACTGATTTATTGTGTCTCTCAACCCCTTTCTCCTGCCTTGTTGCCATAATCTTTGCTGCACTGGCTAATTGAGACACTATCACCCTTTGCTTTAATTATACCCAATGCCTTGGCTTCCACAGCCATCTGTTTTCACCAGCCTCTGTCAAAAGAAATTCCTCTTCATCTCTGTTCTGAACGGATGTCCTCCTATTCTGAGGCTGTGTCCTCTGGTCCTAGACTACCCTCACTATAGGAAACATCCTCTTCACATCCACTCTATCCCGGCACTCTTCTGCCACCTGCCCCACACTCTCCCTTAGCGCTTCACCCTCGTTATTCCTAACATCCTTTGCTCATGTCAGTTTACAAACTCGTAGTCCGCTCCACATTGACAAATGCAGTACTATGCAAAAGTCTTAGGCACTATAATATATAAATAAATAAATAATATTGTATTATCAATCATTTTAGCAATGGTGGATATAGAGATTAATGTTAAGCATTTGTCAATAAGGCAGTTTCAGTTATAGTTCCTTTAAATGTGCAAAGCACTTGTCTTTTTTTATATAAAAAAAGACACTTAGCAAGATTAACTGGGACAAATGCCAAAATGCAGTGATCAAGACTTCAATGAGCTTTTGAAGTCCATTGCTTGTGGCAAGGGTGTTGGTACAGTGACAGAGTTAGCGGAGAAACCCGAGCATCTGAATGCACTTGTGCTTTTACATTCCATACAGTAGAAACTGGTGCAAACTATTACTAATTTTACCAATGAACAACTGGTTGTCTTGCTGTGGCTTCTTTCCAATTCAGGTTAATGAAGTTGGGCACAGATTAGCCATGATCTAATGGAATCATAGAACAGTTTAATGATTGACTTGTTACTATATTCCTTGCTGCCAGTCTCCATCTTTGGCTTTCTTTCCTGTAAATTATCTCTGGATGTGGGCACAGCCCTGCATTAATTATTGATTAGCTATTGCTAGTTTGCATTGTAGGTGTTTTCTGAGATTGACTCCCATTGAAAGAATTAATTTGCATGCCCAGTAGGGTTGTTCACCTTTTGCTAATGTAATTTTGTGTAGTTTATTGCAGAATAAATTGAATTCATCCTGGATGCATTGTTTAATTCTGAAAAGATTGGCAGGTGCTAGTGAAAACCAGTGGCCATACAAACCGAACATTATTCCTATTGGGGAACAACACAAGGGTAAGGGCAAGGATACAATAGTGCAGTACAGCAAGGTTGAAATAGAGGGGGAGATAAATCAAGTGGTATTGATTCAATGTTTTTCTAAAAAAATGTATTTTGGTTCAGTTTTTTGCATTGATTGATACTTGGCAGTTACACTTAGCAAATTATTATTGTACCTTTTTCTGTGACTCCATGCCAACAAAAGATTTTTCCAAGCTATCGTATCTCCACCAGTAGTAGTTGTGCTGGTGCCTGGTACTAATGGTGCCAAGCTAATCTGCAAATATTCAGTTTAAAAGTGGGACTTCCCTCCAGTGTAGAGATGCCACAGGTCTCTACCTCTGAAAGCTAAAATTATTTTATATCAAGTAACATTCAATGTCGATTTACTATTCTCTGTGGATTGAGTGTCATCTCCCAAAACCCTCCCTTACATTTTCCCTGTTACTGTGAGGAATATTCCATTACATTGTCAAGATTGCTAGATTCTAACTTACAACAGCGTTATCAGATGCAAACAGTTCTCAGCAGTTAAATTGTTCACTGTGAGCAGCATTTAGTTTGTTATATTTAATGAGTATTAGAAGACCTTGCAGTTCTGTTTTGCTATATTTAATATGCTTTAAATGTATTTAATCTGAGAAGTGTTGATTATATTTCAACTGAATAAATCTTTAAGTATTTTTAGTCCCATCTCCATCAGTGTTTCAGACCAATTTAGGTTCTGAATGTCAGGATCATATTCTCAAAACTTTGAGCTAATTTTAAATGCTGTTTGAAATAAATGTACAGCAGGCTGTGTTTATAATGTTTAAGGAGCGCTTTTGAATTCTTGCCAGCATGGAGAAGATTTTGCTTGTAATTTTCAACAGTAAATTCCCACCAAATCTTTAATACAATACCACTATTATAAACACGAGATTTTGCAGATGCTGGAAATCCAGAGTAACACAAACAAAATGTCAGTAGGTCAAGCAACATCTGAGGAAAGGAATAAAGAGTCGACATTTCTGGCTGAGACCCTTCAAAAGGACTGGAAAGGAAGGGGGAAGAAGCCCGATTGAGAAGGTGGGGGATGGGGAAGGAATAGAAGGTGAAAGGTGAGACCAGGTGAGGAGGAAGGGAGGTGAGAAGCTGGAAGGTATTGCAATGTTGATTGAAGTAGCTGCATTTATAAGAGCAACTAGGTTGTTAAAAAGCTAATTAGTACAGTTTAAATGTCCTCGGCCATTCTAGGTCTTGCATTGCTCAATATTGATAAGTAAATCATCAAATTGGGTTTAGATATTTGCTGGGTTTATTTGCATTTGATCTACTCGAGTGCCATTCTTTAAAGCTGTGTTACTCTAGCAATTCCTAGTTTATAATTCATAATATATATCAAGGAAAGGAGAATCAGGGCGTGCGACATGAAATTTGTTGTTTTGCGGGAGCAGTACAGTGCAGTACATAAAATATACCATAAACTAAATAAGGGCTATATAAATAAATATGTAGTGAAAAAAATAGTGGGGTAGTGCTTACGGGTTCATTGTCAGTTCAGAAATCTGGTAGAGGGAAAGAAGGGAAGGATGGGTGAGTAAGTTTGCGGATGACATGAAGATTGGAGGAGTTGTGGATGGAGCTGTAGGTGGTCAAAGGTTACAAGAGGATATAGACAGGCTGCAGAGTTGGGCAGAAAAATGGCAGATGGAGTTCAATCCGGACAAGAAGGCCTATGGGATGCTAGGCTTCATTAACAGGGGGATTGAGTTCAAGAGTAGAGAGGTCCTGTTACAACTCTACAGATCTCTGGTGAGACCGCACTTAGAGTATTGTGTTCAGTTCTGGTCACCTCATTGTAGGGAGGATGTGGAAGCTATGGAGAGGGTGCAGAGGAGACTTACCAGGATGTTGCCTGGTTTGGAGAACAAGTCATGTGAAGCAAGGTTAGCAGAGCTGGGACTTTTTCTTTGGAGCGTAGAAGAATGAGAGGGGACTTGATAGAGGTCTACAAGATTATGAGAGGCATAGATAGGGTGGATAGTCAGTACCTGTTTCCCAGGGCACCAGTAGCAAACTGAGATCAGCACTGGGCTGGAATACGGAGGTTCGATCCAGTGCTGGTCCGCTCCCGTGCCGGGTTGATGTCGATCTAGTGACTCTCGTACCATCCGTGCCGGGTTGATGTTGAGCTTGCAATTCGACCTCGTCAAAAAAACCACTGCCACCTCCAGTTTAAATACCCACACGGAATATTGTGGATTATCAAATACCCAAACTCAACACAGCCCCCACTTATCCCATTTAGCCTGTGTCAGTGTGGTGGTCCTTAGGACCCAGCGGACCTCGACAGCCGCCGGCAGTGTTTCTGTTCCATTGACGGGAAGCGATCGCAATTGAAAATAAAGTGGAAATAATAAAGCGTTTGAAAAGATGTGAAACGCCATCGGTCATTGGAAAAGCGTTAGGCTACTGTCGGTCAACGATCAGAACAATTTTAAAGGATAACGGAAAAAGTGAGAATAATGGAGCATGTGAAACACTCTGCCCCGATGAAAGCTACAATTATTACTATGCAACACAGTGGCTTAATTATTGGAATACATATGTTTCTTAAGTGTTTTATATGCATAGAAAGGTAAAATATATACTAAGACAAACGTTTGACGAACTGACGCTAAATAATACCGGATGTACTTGTTCCGACTTGCGTACAAATCCGACTTAAAGACGGGCTCAGGAATGGAACTCGTATGTAACCCGGGGACTTGCCTGTACATCAATGACCATGTTTATTAGGTGCCCCTGTACCTAGTAATGTATGTTTGTGGTCTTCCACTGCTGTAGCCCATCCACTTCTAGGTTCATGTGTGTTCAGAATTGCTTTTCTGCACACCACTGTTGTGATGTGTGGTTATTTGAGTTACTGTTGCCTTCCTGTCAGTTTGAACCAGTCTGACCATTCTCCTCATTAACAAGGTGTTTTCACCAACAGAGTTGTCGCTCACTGGATGTGTTTTGTTTTTGCACCATTCTCTGTAAACTCTAGAGCAGGGGTTCCCAACCTTTTTTATGCCATGGATGCCTACAATTAACTGAGGGATCCATGGATCCCAGGTTGGAAACCTGTGCTTGAAGAACTGTTGTGTGAGGAAAATCCCAGGAGATCAGCAGTTTGAGATGCTCAAATGGCCCTGTCTGGCACCAACAATCATTCTACGGTCTAAGTCACTTGGATCACATTTTTCCCATTCTGATGTTTGGTCTGAACAACTGAACCTCTTGACCATGTCTACATGCTCTCGTGCTTTGAGTTGCTGCCACATGATTGGCTGATTAGATATTTGCATTAATGAGCAGGTGTCCCTGATAAAGTGGCCACTAGGTGTATACTACTATGGAAGAGACTACAGTAACAAAGTTAGATGTTTTGTTTGGAGTTGCTACACAGGCAAGATACTTGTAAAAGAATGGGAGTTACCTCAAGTTTTGCAAAATAGATATAGTTTGCCGATTCACATGTTCATAATCAATATATCTTGTTACAGTCATATATCAGTGTCTCCATTGATCCCCTGAATCACTGCAGTAAATTTAAATTGCTTTTAACTTAAACTGATCGTGTGTGGCAGCTGGAACTATATACTTACCAGGAAAATGCTTTCACTTGAGGTCCCCTTCTTAAAAGCTAAGCGTATTCCAGGTAACTGTGACTCAAATATCAAACAGTTTTCAAAAGCGACTCTCAGGATATTGTTTGTTTGTGGCTGGAGCTGAAGAAAATGTCCTCCATTAGATAGCCTGTGGTGCTGCGGTGTGCATCGAGCAAATGGGATACCTGTACATTATTAAAGACGGAAAACAAAGATTCCAGTGTAGCCAATTTGTTTCCCACGAGTGATGTCTCACAGTACAACACAGCTTTCATTGTTATATTGAGCAAGATCAAAGATTATGTAGTTCAGGTTTTTTCATTTTACTATCCTGCAGGAACCTTAGTACTTGGACACACATTTTGAAAAAGCTATGATACTTTAAATCCCAAAAGTGAATTTGCTTAATTTGTGCTTTGTACCCTAGAGAAAAGCAGTTGTGTTCAGGGGTATGGAGGGCTATGGTCCAGCTCCAGGTCAATGGGAGTAGGCAGAATAATACTCTGGCATGGACTAGATAGGCTGAAAGACCTGTTCCTGTGCTACAGTGCTCTACAACTCAAATTATTCTGATTTTATTACCCCTCTCAACCCCATCCTTCTGCCTTCTCCCTGTAACCTTTGATGCCCTTACTGATCAAGAACCAATCAACCTCCACTTTAAATACACTACTGTGCAAAAGTCATGGGGATATGATTTTTTAAAAATTCTGTAAAGCGAAGATGCTTTCAAATATGAAATGAAAAGTTTCTAAGTATCAAAAAATGTTAACAATTTTTAAAAGAAACTAAAATCAATATTTGGTGAGACCACCCTTTGCTTTTAAAATTACATCAGTTTTCTTAGGTACACTGTCATGCAGTTTTATAAGAAAACCAGCTGGTTTTCCAAGCATCTTGGAGAACTCGCCACAGTTCTTCTGCAGACTTTTTAATATATATATTAAAAAAGTAGATCAAGAGTGCCTAAGACTTCTGTATAGTGCTGTATACCCAATGACTTGACCTCCTCTGGATTATGAAATTCCTTATCTCTGTTCTAAGGGGACGTCTCTTTATTCTGAGGCCATGCCCTCTGGTCCTAGACAATAGGAAGCAACCTCTCCAGATCCAAATATCTGGAAATATTTCAGAACTTTCATATCTGGACAGCACAGTAACACAGCTGTTCGTGCTACTGAGACAGATCAAACAGCCTGGGCTTGATATTGACCACGGGTGCTATCTGTGTGGAACTCACATGCTCGTCCTACACAGTTCCTCCCACATCTGAAAAGATGTGCTAGTAGGGTAATTTGCTATTGTAAATTGCAATTAGATAATGGAAAATAGAAGTTATGGGTATTTGAAAGAAAATAAGTTACAGGGAAATATGTGGGAGATTGGGCCTGATGAGACTAATCTGAGAAAACAGAGAGAAAGTGCTGAACAACTGCCTCCTGGATGAAAATGAAGGCTACACCAAGAATATTTTGCAATGCCTCAGTATGAAATATGGTACCATCAAAGAATTAAGTACAATTTTCTCCCCCACACCGGGCTGTCTACCCTAAATATTCGGGGAGTAGTAAGGATCAGGTCAAAAGTGGGAGCTCTAGTTAACTTCCAATATTTTTCTTTCCATTTCCTAGAAAGAGTTGTCCAAGTGAATTGGCACACAAGAAATATATATTTTAAAAAACCGTGATTAGGTTATGTGGATTATACAACTGGCTCCCCTTGCTTAATAACGTCATAATCCATTTACTTTCCTACCCAATCTTTATATCCTCTTTCTCTTAACATATTATATCTGACATTCCCATTCTGATATGTCTATCCATGGCCTCCTCTACTGTCAAAATGAATCCAAACTCAGGTTGGAGGAACAACACCCTATATACTGGCTGGGTAGCCTCCAACCTGATGGCATGAACATTGACTTCTCTAACTTCTGTTAATGCCCCTCCTCCCCTTCTTACCCCATCCCTGACATATTTAGTTGTTTGCCTGTTCTCCATCTCCCTCTGGTGCTTCCCCCCCTCCCCCACTTTCTCCCAAGGCCTCCCGTCCCATGATCCTTTCCCTTCTCCAGCTCTGTATCACTTTTGCCATCACCTTTCCAGCTCTTAGCTTCATCCCATCCCCTCCGGTCTTCTCCTATCATTTTGCATTTCCCCCTCCCCCCACTACTTTCAAATCTCTTACTATCTTTCCTTTCAGTTAGTCCTGACGAAGGGTCTTGGCCCGAAACGTCGACAGCGCTTCTCCCTATAGATGCTGCCTGGCCTGTTGTGTTCCACCAGCATTTTGTGTGTGTTGTATATCTGACAGGGTTGTCTCAATTGTATTTAACAACTGGGCATCCACAGACCTTGATGCAATAGTTATATCCTGTCTAAAGGAGATTTCTACTGGCATCAGTCAAATGTTGATATTTGTTTGTCCTGAGGTGCTGTCCTCCACTATCTAGATTTCTTACCAGAGCAGTGATTCACAACCTTTTTTATGCCATGGACTCCTATCATTAACCACGGGGTCCGTGGACTACAGGTTGGGAACCCCTGCACTAGAGGAATCTATCTTATCAGTTTCCCCAGAATCTCTTGTCTCAGTAAGATCACTAATTATTCATTTTAATTTAAAAAATGAGTATAAAACAGTAGGGTTTTATACTCTTCCTCCAAGAATCAGTTAGTCAAAGAAAATTAAGCTCCCTGCCTCCAAGGCATGTAGATTCTACCTAAGGTACGGAGACCAAAACTGAATGTAGTATTCCAAATTAAGTCTTTTTGGTACCCGGTGCAACCTAGGTAAGATTGACTTTTGTTTACCAATACACTCGCTATAATTGCATGCTGTAGCAGCAGGTTTATCACCCATGTCTCATGATCTCTTTTATCATTTATTGGTTTCAAGTTCAAGTTTTCTATTCAAATGGAAACCACATTTTTCTCTATATCTACTCAAACTTGCCACCCTCTTGTCCACCTTGTGCATTTACAATCTTTGCTTTCTCCATGTGATTCACTTTCCCAGCTATATTTGTATTATCAGGAAACTAAAAGGTGTGGCAAGCTGAAAGTGACTTGTTTATACTTCGGTTTCAGTTCTTTAACCGGTCTCTTAGTCTTGTCAATCACTGTTATTCCCATTCTGTAAGCCTCTGGTATGTTACCTCATGTGATGCCTTTTTGGAAAAGTTCTGACATGCTTCATCCTGTGGCTTGTTTCCTTGTCTGCTCAGCTGCATCCTCCAATTTGCTAAACACCATATTCTCATCTCAAAATCGTCTATTTTTTCCCCAAGGATACTGTACAAGGATGTAGTATTTCGATGTCAAGCTATAGTTCCCTTTTATCTTCTCTTTTCAGCAACTTTATCATTTCACCAGCTAACTAGTCACTTGTATTAGGGTTTGCCCCGTGAATTCAGGACACATTCATTGCCAGTGGCAATCGGCAAATGGGATCACTGAGCCTCCTCCATCATTCAGTGAAATCCTGACCTTTGCCATTTCCAACTTGCCTTGAATATATTCATCAACATCTTCCTGAGGTAGAAGTCTTGATGTTCTCAAGATGTGTCCCAGAACCCCCAAAATCAGTTGTACACCAGTAAGATTTTAAGCTCATTTTTCCGAATTACTGATCATAAGCTAATTGGCTTATCTCCTGGTTTTCTGCAGTCACTTTTTCCAGAAATCTAAATTGAAGTCAACTGCTCAATTACGTTATTAGCCCTTGGTCCCATTAGTTTTATTTTGCATGGTTCCTTTTCTCCAGTGATAATCACTTTTTGAGTTCCTGAGGAGAAATTTATTTGCTAGAGGGTGGTGAATCTGTGGAATTCTTTGTCACAGATGGTTGTGGAAACCAACTCATTAGGTATATTTAAAGTGGAGGTTGATTAGGTTCTTGATTAGTCAGGGCATCAAAGCTTGCAGGGAGAGTCAGGAGAATAGGGTTGAGATGGAGTGGCAGAACAGAATTAGGCCCTGAGTCTTAGTTCTCATTCTTTTTTTTTGCCCAAAGATGGTCTTTTTTGCTTATAATGTCTTCTGTTTTTAAATCACATGAGATATTTAATGCCTCTATAATTTCCCCATGTATTAAGCCCCCCCCCCCCCCAACACATTAGCTAAGCAACTGACATTTTGCTGTCCTTGTTTTGCAAGTAGAATATTTCACTTGTATATTCCTTGTTAATTTATGCTGGAGTCTATTTTCTCCAGATAAATTATTTTGATTATTTTGCTGGATTTTGAATCCTTCTTTGTTGCATAAGCCTCTTTGTTCAGTTTGAGTGGTCCTTCTTTGGATCGTTATTGAAAAATCACTTGTCCCATGGAGCAAAATATCTTTTTAAATGTTTGCCACAGTTATAATGATCTTCATACATTTTTATCCAATCTGTTGGGTCACTTGCCCCTCCTGCCTATCTAATTGCCTTTTATACTATTATTGTACTTACTCACATCCAAATTTCCTGTCACAGGAAGAAACTGATTCTTGTAAATCACATGTTTGGTCTGGAAGCAGTGTCCTGTTCTATAAAGTAAATGGAAGTTGTGTAAAATTATCTCGGGCTCCTGAAATGATGGTGTGCTGTGCTGTTAAGTTTTAGTGTAGGAGTCGTGGTGTTTGCTTTAAGATCATTTGCACTTTCAAGCTGTAATTTGAACATGGCTTTAAAAAAAAATTGAAGCTGGGATAATTAAGATTATTATTAGATTTCTTGTAGAAAACATGCACAGTTGTATTAGTCACCTTGGACTGAATAAACTCTGCATTTACAATTTTTCTTTCCTAAGATGTATGTTTTTAAGATATTTCGATTTCTGAGCTCAGATGCTCTAACTAAAGCTGTGATGGTAGTTCTCAGCAAAGGGAAAATATTTGGGCTAATGGGTGTGTGAGAAGAGGGAGTGTAACTAATATAATTCGGGCATTGAGCCATTGCAAGTGAGATGAGCTGCATACTCCCTTAACATAACCAATATTGTGATTTGATTTGTTTATTATAGTCATTCGTTCAGTCTGTTTTTAAAAAATGATTCTTAAAATTAGAATGATAGTTGCGGCATAGGGAGAATCTGTTTAATACAATTTTTCTTTCCCAAACGTTTTCAACCATTAAAATTGATGAACGCATTCTGTTTCTCATTTCCCTAATGTGCTATTTGGATCAATCAAACGGAGTGTTACCTTGGATGGGGATGTGTGACACGGCACAGAAGCTGACACTCAATCTTGCGCTGTGGCAATGGGCCACCTAGCATTTTTTTACGTGTTTCAATTCTTTTCATTTTAGCAGGGTTATTTTGCGGAGTAAATACCATGGGGCACCCCTGAAAACAAGTATCCTGATCCCATTCATTTGCATTCTGCAGATATTACTACATTTGGGATTTGCCCACCAAAAGGAGGGTGAGCATTAACAGCACTTTCACAAAACCTCCATGCATGAAAAAGAGACCCGGTGAACCAAATAAGCGATGTTGTGCATTAGAATTGGGTCGTGGGTAGAGAACCAAGTGTCGTATATGAGCCCCACTTTTGAACATTTCTAGGTAGACATGTCAGTAAGTAAATCTCTCCCTAATAACCACCAAACAATTTACTGAGTGAACGTTAACTATGCTACTGGCCTCAATGAGTTTGATTTGTAACTTTAGTCTGTTGAAATTTAGAAGGTAAAGTTTAAACTGTTCCATTTCCAAAGTGAAGTAACCATGGTTTATTGAAGATCTGATACACTTGTCTCAGAATGTTTCTGCAGAGGTTTGTTTTAACAGTTCAGATGCAGTATGTGCTGTCAGTCAAATGACCCTAAAAAGCTAAATGTAAAGGATGTATTTTTGTAAATGATATCTGGTTTATAATTGATCTGGATTGCAAAACAATTGCATGTTTGGCTGCTGAATGAGATTCGTAAGAGAATAAGACATTGCAGAATTAGGCCATTTGGACAATTTCGGACTGCTCCACCATTCCATCATGACTGATTCATTATCCTTCTCAACCCCAATTGCCCTGCCTTCTCTCTGTAACCTTTGACGCCCTTACTAATCAAAAACCTCACAAACTCTGCTTTAAAAATACCCAATCACTTGGCCCCCACACCCACCTTTGAATTCCACAGATTCATCACTTCTAGCTGAAGAAATTCCTTCTCATCTCTGTTCTAAAGGAACATTCTTCTATTATGAGGCTGTGTCCTCTGGTCCTAGACACCACACGGTATGTACTTCTATGCAGAACTACTATATAAACTAGTGTGGCCCATGGATAAAATAATTTTGCGTGCTCTTGGGGCTCCAGAAGCATGGAATTCTAATATCTTACTAGTGTCCTTTGAGTTTTTTTAAAACACGGACCCTGTATAACTTGGCTATAGATCGAGGAGTAGATAGGGGAACTTGTTTTCTTTCTTTTGAAGCTCTTCAAGTAAAGAACTCGTCTATTTCATATGAGCAGAAATACTATGTTCTTGCTCTTGAGATACAAACGTATGGACTAGAAGCAGCAGTCTGCTACTCGCCTAAACATCACATAGCAAAAGTTTTATTTCTGTTAAATCCTTTTTTTTGCATTTGAATGTGATCTATAATTGATCTAATTGATTAAGGTGGAAGTGGAAAGGTGTGTACTTATGTAGTTTGAATCCAAATGCGAACTTAACTGTAGACTCAAGTCACTATACCCAATAGGATCTTGCTGCAACAACAACAATGTATGGTTTTTACTAAAGCTGTCTGGAAACAAGACTTTTCGTTCAATTTTTGCTTTGTCCACATGAATAATTGCAATTTGGGTTTTAAAAGGAGCACATTGGAAGTGCTTGAATCTATCATCGTGGACTGTAAGCGTGGAAATTAATCGCTCAACATTCTGCTCTGGAAGAATCATCTATCAAGTGTGAAAAGGTTTTTTTTACATACATGAATTTTGGCAATATGTTTTTAGTTCTTTATTGGTTTTCTCTTCTGATTCTGTTCCACTTGTTCTGTGGGCTTCAGGAACACAAAAATATCATCTTGCATACTTGGAGTTTGTGACCTGGAGGTTCTAACTAAATGCTGCCAATCTATATATTAAGCATCTTTGCAAAATTAAATAATCAGTAAATTTAAATTAAACTCTTGATTTATCCTGATTAATTTGATGTTTTAGATTGCACTAATTTATCAGCTGCACACATTTATTGAGATTGTCAGTGATTCCTGACAGAAGTTAAGTTTTTAAATTAAAACATTTTGTCAAGTGTTAACTTGTAAGAAGAAAATGCAGTTTTCAAAATACTCCAGCTATTTTAAAGGCAAATTATTGTTCATGATACCAACTGTTAAACTGCATGTTAGTGACCATTGTGACATTGTAGAATCTGTCATAACTGTTCTTCAGTAACTTTTATCAGCCATCTATTAACCAAATTAACATTTAAAATTGTGATACTAAGGAATCATGATTTTTGCTATGTCAGCCTTTCATTGTTCACCTCAAATAGCATTAAGAAAATCAGCATTCTTTATTGAGAAAGAAGGCAATCGCAAAAAGGTTTGGCTTGTATAACACTGCCTTATTTTTCGCTGAAAAGTAGTTGAGGCATTAAATCATAATTGTACAACATCAACGGGCCCAATTTGCCTTACCAACCACGATGACATTGAAGGGCATGCTCCTGTTGTGTGCTGTTCTATCTGAGCTAGTCCCATTTGTCTGTGCTTGCCCACATCTTTCTCAGTCATATCTATTGTAAAACACAGAACATCAAACGTTACAGCAAGCACAGGCCCTTTGGCCCACAGTGTTGTGCCACTTTTAATCTGCTCTAAGAACAATCTAATCCTTCCTTCCTACATAGCCCTCCATTTTTCTGCCATCCGTGTGCTTATCTACCAGTTTCTTAAATGTCCTTAATGCATCTGCTTCCACATCCACCCTGGAAGGGCATTTCATGTACTCACTACTCTCTTTTTTAAAAAAAAAACTTAGTTCTGATGTTCTCCCCCCCCCCCCAAAGACACATATTTCCAAACCATCTACAAGTGTCTGGCTCTTCAAAATATAAATCTGGCACTCTTTCTTGGTTACGTGTCATTCCCTATATAGTGCATCTTGTGCAATGGGAGGACCTTGATCTCTCCAACTGCTAACAATCACCAGCAACACTGTGGAGAGTTGAGCAGATACCACATTTTGCCTTTCCTGCCAAGAATCGCAGTTTCCGCCTTCCCAAATGTCTTCAGCTGGAGGAAAGGCGAAGCTGAAGCGTTATTGTTTATGGTGGTAACGAAGCGCAGGCATGATCCACTGCTGTGTGATGTTTGACCCGTGCAAGGCCTGAATGACCCCTCAGTGGCCTTGACCCTGAGAGGTGATTGATTAAGTGAAAGGGCACTGTGCCACATCAACAGCAAGCTGTCTTTGATTTACTTGGAAATCCCTGCGGTTGTTGTAGAAACATTTTGTGTGCGTTACTCTGGATTTCCGGCATCTGCGCAATCTCTTGTTTAATCTTCAGTAGAGGAACGTGTTTTATGCCTGAAAGGGTATGAGCTAGTAACACATCTGCTGATTTGTACTAATGCTTTGTTATATAAAACATCATAGTTCTTTTCACTCTTTTACTCAGTCTACAGTTCATCCTTGTGTCCTGCAATATTATGTTTTCAGACTTGTTATATGGCTAATGACTGTTGTCCTGTTCTAACTGGAATTATTAATATAAATGCCATAGTCTGTTTTATCTCAGACTCCTCCATTGACCATTTTGGTGTTGAAAGTGAGATTTCTCTTGTTCTTAAGCAACACATACAAATTGTTGGAGGAACTCAACAGGTCAGGCAGTATCTATGCAATGAATAAGCAGTTGACGTTTTGGGCCGAGAGCTGCCTTCGGTACTGGAAAGAAAGGGGGAAGATGCTAGAGTAAAAAGGGGAGGGGAAGGAAGATAGTTAGGTGATAGGTGAAGCCAGACGGGTAAAAAAAAAGGCTGGAAAGGAAGCAATCTGATGAGAGGAGAGTGAACTCTTTCAGTTCCTGCAGATTTCATTGGTGTTACTCATCCTAGCTGTCATTTTCCAATGGAACACACACAAAGTGCTGGAGGTACACAGCAAGTCTGGCAGCATCTATGAGAAGGAGTTGGCATTTTGGGTGAAACCCTTTTTTAGGACTGGAGAGAATGGGGGCAAGAAGCCAGAGAAAGGAGGTGGGGTGTAGGGGAAGGAGTACAAGCTAGAAGATGGTAGGTGACACCAGGTGAGGGAGGGGAGGATGAAGTGAAAAGCTGGGAGGTGATGGGTGGAAAAGGTAGAGGATTGAAGAAGAAGGAACCTGATCGGAAAGGAGACTGAACCTAAGCACTTTTCAATTCTTTTCAGGCAAATAATTTCAGAAGAAATATTTGATGCTACTGTAATCAGAACTTTTAAGAGATCAACTTGAAGACTATAGACTAATCCAGACGAATCTACTTTGTAGTTTTAAAGGGGTTCTTGATTCTTTCAAGGTTGGTAAAAGATACACACCTTTGTTGACAGTTTAGGAAGGGCAAGCTTTGTAGAGTTCATGGCCAGTTCTTCGACTTCAACTGACAACATTTCTGCCATTTTCTTGGTTGCAAGTCACAATACCTCAAATGAAGCAAGCAAGGTCCTTCTATATCTCAGCCAGTAGTGAGGTAATTACAATAGTCCAGCAGTTACGTATTTTTCTCTGTCCACTTTTACTACATGCCAGCAATCTGTTCCTCTCAAAGCCAGTGTAAAAAGAGCAAGTCTGCACTCTTGCCTTTTCTGATTAAACCCAAGAGATGCTGGAAATCTTGAGGAACGCACACAAAATGCTGGAGGAACTCAGCAGGTCAGGCAGCATCTTGATAAAGGGTCTCAACCTGAAACAGTTATTCTTCTCCATAGATGCTGCCTTACCTGAGATTTTTCCCCAGCACTTTGTGTACATTTTTTTGAGGCCACATTTGGCGTTCCTGTGTACTGTATCACTTGCATTCCGAGCAAGTTGCTCTGGCTCTCCCTGGCAGCAGCAATAAAAATCCCCTGAGCTGTCTCCCTGCCTGGGGTAAATTTCAATCTTTTGATCAAAAGATTTCAAATTGTTTTCTTTGAACTGTTGGTTTCTGTAGGGGTCATTCTAATTTACAATCCTGTCACCAAAGCCCTGACTAGGATGCCGGGTTGATTTAAATTGCTATTTACACAGCATATCATGCCAGACATTCCACTTGAAAGCTGCAGGCAATAGAGCTCAAAGCTACTCTGTTGTCTGCATCTGTCACAAACCAAAGGCAAAGATGCTCATTATCTTACACAGTAGGAAGCCTACTAAGCCATGCTGAATTCGGCGAAAATCATCAATGTGCTGAAAATCTAATTCCTGATCTCGGGGGGGGAGGGGAAGAAAACAAGATCAGAGATCAGACCAAGAACTGGTCATACGTCTGTTTGTGCACACCCAGTTTCCATTGGCACATTGTTAATTTTGGGAAGATCTCAGTTTCCCTGCTAGAAAGGCTATCCACTTGTGATAAGTGCACTACATCAGTTATGGATGGAGAAAACTCTAAAGTTGATGGTTCCTGAGCCTCATTCAGTGAAGAAAAACAGCAATATATTGAAATAAAAAATATAAAAGGCTGCGTAGTGTAAGAATATTTGGAAGCAACAAACAATGAAGGGAACAGTATCTGTGGGATGAAAGGAATTGTTGAAATCCTGCATCAGATCTGGCAGTGGAGAGGAAAGTTAGCTAGTATATAGACTCTCCCCAGGTTTTGACTCAAAACATCAATTATTTTTTCTTCACTTCCCACCCCCTTCCCTAAAAGATATTGCTCAACCCGCTCAGTTCTTCCAGCAGACTGATTGTTGCTCCAGATTCTAGGAGCTGCAGATCCCGAACAGCTCAAAAGCTGGAGAAACTCAGCAGGTCAGGCAGCATTTATGGGGAGGAAGAACAGTCAACATTTTGGGCTAAGACCCTTCATCAGCACTACAGATAGCTGATGTTTCGGGCAGGTCCTGATGAAGGGTCTCAACCGAAAACATTGATTGCTTATTCCCCTCTGTGGATGCTACCTGATCTGCTGAGTTTCACCAGCATTTTGTGTGTATTGCTCAAGATTGCCAGCCTCTGCAGAATCTATTGTGCTTGCCCGTCTGAAAAAGTTTTGTCAGAATAAAGAAAATTTGGGTCAAAAATCATTAAAATGCAGAGAAAGGGAGGAGGATGGAAAAGTTTTCGCATCATTCCTTCATGTCCCCTTTCACTTCACCTGATGGACAATTGTGAACAATGTAAGATAAAGAGTGGTTGTGGAATTGGGGATAGGTTGAGAATGGATATAAATTTGGTTATCAGAATGATTTGCTTGAAATGAATAAAATACTGACCCCAGAAGGCTTAATTGAAAGACTAAATGCTCTTTGTTACAATTCTGCACTTTGTAACTGTGGAAAACTGAGTATTGGAAATGTGCTTCAGTCTGATTTCACTCATTGAGAATTAAGACGTCAGCCCTAGATCCAATGAGAAAACAAAGTTAATGGTTTTATGGAACAATTGAAGTTTCAGATACAAGCTCTGCATGGCTGCTAACATGCTAACTGTTCCTTTTGAACAACTTTGTGTCCAAATTGTAGAGCTGCCATTCAGGAGTGATTCTGGTAGGCAAAATAAACATGCCATTGAACTTCATAGAAATTTAATTCCTGGCAATGTTAACTGTCTTTGCACATCGAAATGACATTGCTGTTTACAAAGTAATGTGGCTGAAAGTATTGAAAGGTTAGGAAATCTGTTATCTTTTGGGACATTGCACTCCAGGTGGTTTTAGTAGACATAAATTACAACTGAGCAATTTTAAGCACTAAAACAGTCAAATAGGGGCATCTCATTTTGTTGTGCAATAGATCATTTGTCATGAGTGCACCATGCCCCTGGCCTGTGTCTAATTCATTGGCTAACTACAAATGACGTAAAAAAATTATTTTTGTCACCAGGAAACTAACTGCACAACTTACTGTATGTACACACAATTCTGAATATTCTCTTTATATTGATGTGTAGGTTTTGGCGTAATAGATAAGTCAATCTTGCAAATTAGGTCTTCATCCTGTTTTTTGGAAATATTTCCTGGATCAATAAATAGAATTTTGGGCTAATTTCAGCTAAATATGTTGTTTAATGAGCCTTCAGTAATATATTTAATAAACTCAAAATGACAGTCTTTCCTGCAGTAATGAGTCAATTATTTGGATTATAATGTGGTATGAGTTCAGCAATGATTAAAATGTATTTTAATTTTGGAGTTCTAAGAAGTGTATGAATCTTCTTGCATCAAGTGTATGAGATCATCGTTCTTGCTTCATATTCATAGAAAGATACTAGAGATGCATTCACCTATAAAAATGTTCAAAATTGCATGAGATACATGAGACAGGGGAATGCTCTTTAACAAGTACATTGTGCAAAGGATAAAAATTCAAGAAATCAACAGTTGGAGAGAGAATTTTTGACTGGAGGATTACAATCTGGAATGCAGTACCTGAAAGGGTAATATAAGTAGGTTTTGATATACATTTGAAGAAAACAAGATTGCAAGGCATAAAGGAAAGGTGAATTGGTCCATGAAAAGGCCACAGCCTGCACATAATGTGCCAAATTGCAGTTTTCAATAGTGTGTGATCTTAGTGTCATACTTAGCTGGCGTACATCTATGAAAATGTGAAGAAAGTGCTGGAATAAGTCTCTGCCTTATTTTGAGATCGATAAACATTATTTACGTCTTGCCCCACTCCCAAAGATATGGAGGAGCAAAATGGAGGAAAAGACAGCATCCTATTTATTCCACTTCATCCCATAAATAATTACAAATAGACTAATATGTTAACTTGTCAATTTCCTAGTTTTATGGCAGCTGATGATTTATCTGTGCTAAGGATCTGGAAGCAAGCTTGGTTTGAAATGTGGAAACGCCATCTAATTTCATGCTTTCTGAAATTACTCCTCCTTGTATTTTATCTGAGATAAGAAACCTCTGCACTTAAATGCCTTATGAACAACATTGGCATAATAATTTTACCAGTGAAATATGAACAAAGATGTTGCTGAGGGTGCCAATTTACCTTGTGGCAAGAGATTGTATCTGTAGTGTAAATTGGAAAGTTATAGTCCCCTTCCTGAATGATGTGGCTGTTCCTCATGAGTAAGAAGTTACCCACTTAAGCTGGATGCGAGGAAGAATTTCTTATGGTAATCTTTGGAATTTACCACAGTTGTGGAATAAATTATTGAATATATTTTAAGGCCAAGATCCACAAATGGAGGCTAAGGGGAACCGGCTGGAAAAGTAATGTTAAGGTAATAGATCATGTGTAATCTAATCTTAATGGCAGAATAGTCTTGACAGATGCGGCTTGCATATATTCCTTATGTTCCTGTGTGATCCAAGAACATATGTCAGCAAGCATCAAGACCCAAGTGCATTGATGACAGTGTCATTTTCTCTCAGTGAGTAGTACTGAGTGGTAACTCCTGCTCATTTCCTAGTTCACCAAGAGATAAAATCTTGTCTATCCAATGTACTCTTGTTGCCATCACAAAATACTTCTTCCCCTTTCCGTCCTTATTCTTGCTGTGAATCTTTAGAGAAGTGACATTCTATGAATATCACACTGCAAGGACCAAGACATAATTCCTTCATCAAAACAGAAAACATACATTTGAGAATTACGTAATACTTTCCTCAACCTTGAAGTCCCAAAGGCTTCACAGCAAGTCTTGGTGTATTATTCCTGTTGTAATGTCGGGCAACAGAGCATTCAATTCAAACATAGTTCCACAAAAAGCAGCCAGAATAATCAGATGCCCTCCCCCTTCCAATATCTTTCTTATCCCTCTTCCAACAGGCAAAAGATACAAAAACTTGAATGCATACTACCAGGCTCAGGGGCAACTTATATCCCACTTTCGTACAAGAAGTCTGTTCAAGAGTCTTATAACAAGAATAATAAAAATGAACTCAATTCACCTCAACGTGATCTTTGTAGTTTTTGTTCACTTTGGACTTTCTCTGCAACTGTAATAGTATATTCTGCATTCTGTTTCCCTGTACTGCATCAATGTGCTTGTGTATAGAATGATCTGTCTGGATGGCACTGTACCAAGTTCATAGCACTGTACAAAGTTATTTACATTTACCTGAGTACAAAAGCTTTGTTTTTTCACTGTTGTATGTTTCATAATAAAACCGATTATAAAAAGAATATTGAAGAGGACTACAAACTTGAAGGGTTTGTAGGATTGCGTGCCAGAGAACAATTTTGGCTGGAGTCAGGGCCTTGTGCTTTGACTCTGGGTAGGGTCACCTATGTGAAACACGTCAAAGAGTAGGGACCAGACTAAGACTGGTCCACCAGGTTTGGGGGGCCGGGGAGGGTGGAGGAGTTCAGCTTGGGGCTGACAACCTTGACTGGTCAAAAAACAAATTGTTACAGAAACAGCAATAAAGAATACTATAAGATGGTTCATTGCTGCCCTAAATATCAGTGATGTAACAGGCTAAAGAGAAGTGAACATAAACAAGAGATCTTGCAGATGCTGGAAATCCAGAGTAACACACACACAAGTGCCGAAGGAACTCAGCAGGTCAGACAGCATCTATGGAGAAGAATAAACAGTTGAGGTTTTGGGCCGAGTCCTCATGAAGAGTCTTGGCCTAAAATGTCAACTATTCATTCCTCTCCATAGATGCGTTTTGTGAAAGAATGAGTTATGTGGTCAGATTAATTTGGTGAAAGGTGGTTCGTGCATAGACTGTTAGGGTTTCTGCTAATATTACGAATAATTCTTCAAATACCTTGAAGGGATCTTTTATAGCTATCTGAAACTACAGTCAATGCCTCAATTTTTGTTTACATCATTGAGCTGACCAACTAAACTCCTGCTGTACTGAGTTAAACTAATCCAATAGATGCAAATAGCCCAGAACGATGCAAACAAATCCCTTTTGTTTAGAATTGAAGTCATTCCTGAGGATATATATAGTTCTGTCATTACCTTATCTGATGTTCCAACAAATGTATTGTTGCTGATGTCAAACTGAAAGCCTAATGCAACTTTTCCGTGACATTAGCAAATTAACCACATTCCTTTCTGGGTCAGACAGATGCATTCTTAAAACATGAATCTCTTTGTCATTCAGTAGAGATTAGTTAGTTAATTTGAGAAATGGAAGATGTCCCTGTGGTTCCTTTTTAAGCCCATACTGGCTACCCCATTGTCATCAGAACCAAGTTTAATATCACTTGCATACATTGTAAAATTTGTTGTTTTGCAGCAGCAGTACATTGTAATACATAGTACAGAAAATATAAATTGCAGTAATATATATGAAGTAGTGCAAAAATAGTGATAGTGTACAGTGATGCCAGAAAGTTTGTGAGCCTTTTAGAATTTTCCCTGTTCCTGCATAAGTATGACCTGAAATGTGATCAGATCTTCACCCGTCCTAAAACTAGATAAACAGAACCCAATTAAATAACTAACACAAATTGTTCATTTATTTGTTCATAATTGTTCATTATTCATATAATTGCTTGTTCCTTTATTTATTGAGAAAAATAATCCAATATTACATGTATTTGTGGAAAAAGTATGTGAACCTTTGCTTTCAGTAACTGGTGTAACTTCCTTGTACAGTAATGACTTCAACCAGACGTTTCCGGTAACTGTTGATCAGTCCTGCACACTGGCTTGGAGGAATTTTAGACCATTCCTCCATACAAAACTCTTCAGTTCATCAATATTTCTGGGATAGCTTGCACGAGCAGCTCTCTTGAGGTCATGTCACAGCATCTCAATTGGATTAGCATCTGGACTCAAAGTTGGCCACTTCAAAACACAAATTTTCTCCTTTTTAACCATTGTTGATATACTCTTGTGTTTCAGATCTTTGTCTTGTTGCATCATCCAACTTCTATTAAGCTTCAGGTGAAGGACCACCTCCTTGACATTCTCCTGTAAAATGTCTTGAAACAATTTTGAATTAGTTGCTCCCTCAACGACTGCAAGCTGTCCAGGCTCTGAGGCAGCAAAGCAGCCCCAAACCATGATGCTCCTTCCATGCTTCACAGTTGGAATGAGGTTTTGGTGTTGGTGTGCACTGCCCTTTTTTCCACCAAGCATAGTGTAGCAAAGATCAAATGACACATTCTGCTGGCACTGTGCAACCTTTTTTTAAAAAGGGGCATGACTATATAATGAGGAAACAGGGTGCCTTTGGGCAGTTGATTTCAGCTGCTGTGTGACACTCAGTTCCAAAATACCAGTGCTCCATTCATTAGCATTCTGTTAAATATATGCCACAGTCCGTGTGTGCAGGATATCAACTACGGCACATAATGCAGTGAGTATTGAAGTTGGCCCCAAGCTGCTTTAGAAGAATTGTCTCCTTTCCCTCTTTATTTGTGGATATTATCTTTGTTACAAAATAAATCAGGAACAAGAATATCTAGCAATATTTGAATGAAGGATTCTTGAGTTAATAAGGGTGCCAAAGATTACAGGGAGAAGGTAGGCTAATGGGGTTTGAGAGGGAAAATAAATCAGCCGTGATTGAATGGTGGGGTGTACTTAATGGCCTAATTCCACTCCTTGTATCTTATAGAAAGAGAAGTCCTTTAGTCAAGCAAGTATGGACCCAATGAAAGGAGAAAAAGGCTTTTAATTGTTTCTAGTGACATTTGTATTTGGTGTCATAGAGCACTACAGCACAGATTCATGTCCTTTAGCATATCTAATACTTCCTGAACTGTTAATCTGCCTAGTTCCGTAAACCTGCACCCGGACCGTAGTCCTCTATATCTCTCCCATCCATATACTTATCTAAATTCTCTTAAATGTTGAAATTGAGCCTGCAATAGCAGCTCATTCAACACTCTCACCGTGAAGTTCTCCCTCATGTTCCTTTTAATCATTCACCTTTCACCCTTGACATCTAGTTCTCATCTCACCTAACTACAATGGAAAAAGTGTGCTTGTATTTAGCCTGTCTGTACCCCTCATAATTTTGTATACCTCTATCAAATCTTGCCTTATTCTCTTACTAGGGAATAACATCCTAACCCATTCGACCTTTCCCTGCAACGCAGGTCCTCAAGTCCAGGCGACATTCTTGTAAATTTTCTCTGTACTCTTTCAATCTTATTAATATCTTTCCTATAGATAGTTGAACAGAACTCCAAATTAGGCTTCACCAATGTCTTGTACAATTTCAACATAAAATCGGAATGTTGGCCCATTGAGTCTGCTCTGCCATTTTGTCATGGCTGACCCACTTCTCCCCTTTGCCCCAATCTCCTGCCTGTTACCCCTTCATGCCCTGATCAATTAAGAATCTCAACCTCTGCTTTAAAAATACATGCAGACTTAGCCTCCACTGCTGTCTGTGGCAAATAATTCAACAGATTGACCACTCTCTGGCTAAAGAAATTCCTGCATCTCTGTTCTAAAAGGACACCCCTCTATTCTGAAGCTATGTCCTCTGGTCTTAGGCTCTCCCACCATAGGAAATATCCTCTCACCATCCACTCTATCAAAGTCTTTCACCATTCAATAGGTTTTAATGAGGTCATCCTTCATCTGAATTCCAGTGAATACAGGCCCAGAGCCATCAAACACAGTTCATGTGACAATCTGTTCAAACCTGGAATCATTTTCATGAACCTCCTTCGAACCTTCTCCAGTGTCAGCACATCCTTTCTAAGATAAGAAGCCCAAAACTGCTCACAATACTCCAAGTGAGTCTTCACCTGTGCTTTATGAAGTCTCAACATTAATCCTTGCTTTTGTATTCTAGTCAAGGCAAATGAAGGCTAATGTGCCAAAACTCTTTATGACCCTATCTACTATGATACAAAGATATGTGGAGGAGTGGGTAATGTTGAGGAAACAGAGAGCCTGCAGAGAGACTTGGATAGTTTAGGGGAATGGACAAAGAGGTGGCAAACAAAATACAATGTTGGAAGGTATGGTCATGCACTTTGGTGGAAGAAATTAACGGGCAGACTATTATTTGGATGGAGAGAGAATTTAAAATGCATAGATGCAAAAGGACTTGGGAGTCCTTGTGCAGGATACCCTAAAGGTTAACCTCCAGGTTGAGTTGGTGGTGAAGAAGGCAAATGCAATGTTGGCATTCATTTCTAGAGGTATAGAATATAAGAGCAGGGATTTGATGGTGAGGCTCTAGAAAGCACACGTGAGACCACACTTGGAGTATTGTGTGCAATTTTGGGCTACTTATTTTAGAAAGGATGTACTGACATCAAAGAGGATTCAGAGGAGATTCACAAGAATGATTCCAGGAATGAAAGGTTGACTGTATGAGGAATGTTTGGCAGCTCCTGGGCTGTATTCCCTGGAGTTCAGGAGAATGAGGAGGGGATCTCATAGAAACATTCTGAATGTTAAAAGACCTGAACAGATAGGCAAAGTTATTTCCCATGGTAGGGTTTCTAGGACAAGAGGGCACAACTTCAGGATTGAAGGAAGTCCATTTAGAACAGAGATGTGGAGAAATTGCTTTAGTCAGAAGGTGGTAAATTTGTGAAATTTGTTGCCACAAGTGGCTGCGGAGACCAAGTTATTGGGTGCATTTAAGGTAGAGATAGGTTCTTGATTTAGCCAAGGCATCAAAGGATATGGGGAGAAGACAGGGGAATGGGGATGACTGGAAGAATTGGATCAGCCTATGATTGAATGGTGGAGCAGGCTCGATAGGTCAAATCGAGTCTACTTGAGTTTTCTACTTCTGCTCCAATATCTTATGGTCTTACTTGTAACACCACTTTCAAGGAATTAAGAATTTGCATTACCAGATCCCTTTGTTCTACCACATTCCTCAGTGTGTAAAACCTGCCCTGGGTTGTCCTCCCAAAAGGTAGCACAATACACTTGTCTGTACTAAATTTCATCTGCCATTTTCCAGCCGGTCTGGATCCCACTGTAAGCTTTGATAAATATTCAAGTTCTTTGATAAGTGCCAAAGGGTTTTGGTCTGAAATGTCGCCTGTACTTTTTTTCCATAGATGCTGCCTGGCTTGCTGAGTTCTTGCAGCATTTTGTGTGTGTTGCTCAGGTTTCGAGCATCTGCAGATTTCCTCTTGTTTGTGATAAGTGTTCCTTGCTGTCCACTACACCCCCGATCTTGGTGCCATCCACAATTTTTCTGATCCAGTTAACCACATTATCATCCAAATGATTGATGTAGATGACAAAAAACAACGAACCCAACACCGATCCCTGTGGCTCTCCACTAGCACAAGCTTCCAGTCAGAGAGGCTGCCATCTCCTCCTATGAAGCCAATGTCAAATCCAATTTACTACCTCATCCTGAATGCTAAGCAACTGAACCTTCTTGACCAGCCTCCCATGCGGCATCTTGCCAAAATCTTGATCTTAGCCATACGGTTGTCATAAAATGCTGGTACTTACTAAGATGCAAGTCAAGTTCTTCATGATAGTTATCAGAAGAATGCCATTTAAAATTGTTCTGAGTGATCTGTTCCTAATTGGATATATTCACATTAGCCCAACAGCACTGACAGGCCCTTGCCAATTACGTAAATTGTTCTAAGTTGGCTTTCATACTACGATCAAAGGAACTTGCTTGTCATAGTCATTGGTAGACCCTGTAAGGCAGGGGTTCCCAGTACCATTAATTGAGGGTTCCATGGACCTCGGGTTGGGTACCCCTGCTTTAAGATCCTTTGTATTACTGGTGATTTTTAATTGGATTTTTTCAAATTGTTCCTATCCTCCTGGCACACTTTAGTCTTTAGTTTATTGTATCGTTACTTTGACTTGAACTGGCAGCTCACATCACTGTTGTATTCTCAGTAGTGAAGTGGATGTGATGGACGTCAGTGTGAAGGAGGAGTTCAGTTTTTCCTGACGGAGCTTATAACCACATAGACCAGAATAGTTACAAGTGCGTTTCCTTGGGTATTTTACCTGCGGTGTCGGCACTCGTCCCTCTATTCTCACTTCCTCTTACTAAGCACACTGATGTCATGAGGCAGTGTTCATACTCAAATTAATATTGAGTGGGAAAGCATGGGGGAAGGGATCTGATCTATTTAAGTAGAAGTCAAGTGTTCATGAAATGTTCTTGAGTAGAACATTTAAGTGGTTATGTACATCTAAAAGAGGATAGAAAATGTGCTTTGTTAAGCTAATATTGTACCAATCTTTAAAGACTTTTGGGGAGCTGGGTCAGAGAAGATCCAGTAGCGTTACCTGGCAGCTCTCGACTACAAGTTTTCCTTGGTATGCCTCCCACATGCAGTAAAATTTCATTGTAAGATGTAAATCAAGGGCTGCGTAAAGCATTGATTTATTGCTTGCGGAAAATAGTAGTCCACATGGTTACTGTAGGCGTGCTGTAGTTCAGAACGTTGCATTAAAAATACTGAAGCTCATAATCCCTTGTAAGTAGCTGACCTACAAAAAAGAATCAGTCCTTTATCCATGTTCTTTATATAAAAGGATTAAAAACTCTTTATCCCCATAGATGCCCTTTCTCGTGTTCCTGTCAGTGCTGGAATGTGTGGCAACACTTGCAGGCTGCCCCCAGCACATTCTTGGGTGTGTTGGTTGTTAATGCAAACAACACATTTTGCCACATGTTTCAATGTACATGCGATAACTAATCTGACTCTTCTGATTTGTCATCTGTAATTATCAATTTTGCCACTGTTTTATTCACAACCGTCCATCTAATCTAAATATCTAATCCCTCAACTCCCCAAGTTTTAACACAGAAGGTGATTGAAGAGTAAAATCAAGCAGATTCCCCAAAGCCCAGACTGCCAACACCAATGACAACATCTAAGAAATTAAGTTATGCTTGGTAAAAATTGTATAGTACTGTGCAAAAGTAGCACCCCAGCTATATACTTTATATTTTTGCACAGTACTGTCTGTACGTGGCAGAGAGAAATCCAATAATTAACTGTTTTGCCTGCTTGTTCACTTTTTTCCATTGTTGGACATGAGTGAATGCAAGTGTAATGATGTAAATACCAATTATCTGTGTTACGAAGTGAATGTGAAAACTTTAAGGGTCATGCTTAGCATAAGATAGCTGTTTTGGTTCATGTCTGTGGGGCAATCACAAGCTCCTGGTATTTTACTGGAGGCCTTTAGAGTAATTAATAAATCATGGTATTGTGTGACTGTTGTTAAGAAAGATGCATTTTATTGATCATTAAAACAAGACAGCAAACTCAGTGAAGTAATGTAAAATTGTGCATTTGATTTTCATGACTAAGTTGGTATATTTGATTTAACTGGTCCAAATATTATTCTTCTATTGGTTGATTCATTTTCAGATGTTTAGTTTTACCAAGTTTGTGTTCTATGATAGCTAAGTTAGCTAATTGTGAATGTGCTATAAGGTTGATTACTTCTGCTCCTCTGCTGCTTTCCACCTCGAAGCTCAGGCTTTCACTCACAACCTAATTCTAGCATCAGGTTCCCCTAGGCTTCACGCATGACTTATCCTTGCACCATAGTTATCAACTACTGGAATATCTGTGGGGTGTATGGCAGTAATGGTAGTTAAATACCTTGTAGGAATGAAAGATGTATCACGTCTTAAACCAGCATCAATAATTTCACTCGCCTCAACACTGAACTGGTTCCACAACCTATGGACCTAGTTTTAAAGGACTCTACAACTTGTGTTCTCAATATTATTTATTTCCTTATTATTATTATTATTATTATTATTATTTTAATTGGTGTTCTTTTGCACCATTGGATGTTTGTCAGTCTTTGTGTGTCATTTTTGCCTGTCCATCAAGCTGGTGTTACAAGTTCATCACCAGGAGGACTACATGTCATCTTCAAAGCTTCTTTCCTCTAGCAATCTAGCTTCTCAATAAAACTCACTCGGGTGTAATACCCTAACTGTCCCTGCCAAGATCTACTAAATGGTCTTTCCTGCTCTGCTTGTTCTGTTGATAATTATTGGATCTGTTCATATGTTCACATTTATTTAAGTTTGATTATTGACATTTGCGTATGTGACCTTCTGCTAATTATTGATTGCTCATGGCTGTTCGCACTATTGTCTTGTAAATTTTTGGTTGCTATTGCATTCTGTTACGGTATCATCCTGTTTTTGATGCTTGGCACTGAACTACAATCAATTTTGGTATGTTTCACATATTGGCAATAAATGACTGATTATGATTTTTCATTGACTACTGAATTTCTGTTGTACTGTGAACATCTGCAAGAAAATGAATCCCAGAGATAGTTTGCTGTGACATACATACCTTGATATTCAATGTACTTTGAACTTGATTTTTGACTATTTTCCAGAAAGGATAAGATAAAAAAATCAAGTATTTTGAAATTATTTTTATTTAAAAACAATACATCTAAAATATCTGCCGTGGATAGTCAAGGAAAGACATAACTAAGAGTTCTGATATTGTGTAGGTGTTTAGATATTTCTTGCCGATCATCAAAGCATTAAGCTTCAGAATTTTGGTTGCACTTCAATAATGGAAAAAGCAAGCTGAAAAAAATGGCACTTTTGAGAGAGATATTTTCATGTACTTATTTAAGATTACAATGACTTGTAACCTTCCATCAGCACCCTATGCTGGCTTCTGAAGCCTAATGTTCGAAGTTCAGCCTCTTCATATGATTGTAGCTGAGAATAAAAAGAAAGTAGACCCAACGTTGCCACCATGATGAAAGGGCCTAATTTAGCAGTGTAAATACCTATCTCAGAAACTGTACTAAACAAATGCCAGCAGAAGAGATGGCTTATTTATCATATGCTGGCTTCAGAACTGCAGGTATTTTTGTCCTTGACGGGCTATTTCTCCCAGCAGCATTTTTGTTGCATAATCTCAATGGAAATAGCAAATCAGAATTATTTTCAAACCCAATGAATTGTTATCTAGAATGTCCTCCTTGAAAGTTTCTTTTTTGGATTTCGTTTTCAAATAGGAAAATTGTTTTCCTTTTTAAACCTTTGGAGAAAAGAATAGGAAGAAACATGAGCTGAGGTAGGTCATTCAAGCCTGCTTCACCATTAATTATAATCTTCCTCAGCAATATTTTCCAGTACCATCCATATTCCTCAATTCCCTTAATGTCTATCAATCTATATAGTGACTGAACCTTCATGGCCCTTGGGCATGGGGAATTTCAAATGCTCACCATCCTTGGGGTGAAGAAATTCTTCAAGTCAGACTATCCCTTCTGTATCTTTCCTCCATGTGACACTTAATCTTTTATCAAATTTCCCTGTAGCCTACCATTTAAATTTTGAATGTCAGACTAAGATGGAAGCAAACTCGGATATAGTCCCAACCTTTCCTTGTGGCAAAGATGACTCATCTCTTTGACTAGTCTCATCCTCCAAGAACTTAAGTAGATCTGTCATATGTTCTACTTTCATAAATGTGTGCTGGATATGTTCAATCCTCATTTTATCCAATGTGTTCTGTTTTGCATTCTTTTTTATTTAAGACTTTAGCATTTCCCTGCCACTAACATTGGGCTAACGACTCAATAGTTGGGTACAACAGCAATTTGTGTAGCAGCCAGGAGCTATAGGCATTGACATAAGTTAATACTATTCATCAATATCCACAAAGGACACTAATGTTGTTGGAGAATTTAGCAAAGAGGACAACTAAAATCTCATGCAAGTCTTAAGAGGGCATACTCTGCCTTATCAGGCTTCACTTTATTAATTTATTTGGAGATGCAAGACAGAACAGGCCCTTCCAGCCTAACGAGCTGTGCCATCTGGCAGCCCACCAATTTAACCCTAGCCTAATCACAGCACATTTTACATTGACTACTACGTCGTTGGAACTGTGGAGGAAACCAGAGCACATGGGGAGGACGTACAAACTCCTCACATTCGGCACTGGAAATGAATTCTGAACTCCAGTGCCCTAAGCTGTAGTAGTATTGCGCTAATCACTACACCACCATGGCGTTTATACTGGATAAATCCCCAAGGTCTCTTCCAGGCTCCTGTTGGAGGCAAGGGAAAAGCTCTGGGGCTTTATCTGAGTTTAAAAAAAAGATTTTGCTGGTCACTAATGAGGTTACTGTTGGGTAGTAGACGTGTTTCCCCTTTTCAAGAAGGGCAGCAGGGATAAGCCTGGTAATTGTAGATCTGTGAGCTTAACATCAGTAGTTGGGAAGAGAATGGAGAAATGAAGTACAGGACTGATTATGATTGGAATAATAGGGCCTAATCAGAAATGATGGATCCCCTCTCACCCATCTGGTTACTTTTTTGAAGAGGACTTGGAAGTGTACTACCCAAGGAGAGTGATGGAAGTGCAGCCACTGACGGCATTTAAATCTCTGTGGATGAGTACTTGAATCACTTAAGCTTAGGAGTATGGGCTAACTGCTGACAGATGGAATTAGTGTGGATTGGAGTCCACTGGTTGGCATGAAAATGAAGGGCTCAATGGGCTGTTTCCAGGCCATACAAGCCTTACAGCTCATTACGTTGGTGCAGATTGGATTAGATCTTTAGGAGGGGTGAGGAAGGGAAGTGAATGAAATACCCTGGCAACGGGAGAAGATGTGCCTTAAATGATTTGGTTAGTCAATGATGGGGTTAATATCTGCTGCCCTCTGAAAGACCCTTGATCTCTGCTGCTCTTTGACCTTTACCTTTTCCACATCACCACCTTCCAGCTTCTTACTTCATCTCCTCCCCCCACCATCCACCTGGCTTCACCTATTACCTGCTAGCTGTACTCCTCCTCCTCTTCCCACCTTCTTATTCTGGTATTTTCCCCATTCCTTTTCCAGTCCTGATGAAAGGTCTCAGCCCAAAAAGTCAGCTGTTTATTCCTTTCCATTGATGCTGCCTGACTTGAGTTCCTCTGGCATTTTGTGTGTGTTGCTCTGGATTTGCAGAATTGCTTGAGTTGAGGGTTACATATGAAATAGGAGCAGGAGTGGGCCATCTGGCCCGTTGAGCTGGCTCCACCATTCAGTAGATCACAGCTGATCTGGCCATGGACTCGTCTCCACCTATCTGCCTTTTTCCCATAACCCTTAATTCCCCTACTATGCAAAAATCTATCCAACCTTGTAGTAAATATATTTACTGAGGTAACCTCCACTGCTTTCTTAGTCAGATCTTTCTGTGCTACAAGTTGTTCCATTCCATGTAGTTTCTAGTCTTTGAAGCAGGGTGTGAGGGTGGGTGAACTCCATCTCTCTTGCCTGCGTGCACACTGCTAGCCCACTCGTGCAGCTCGTCGTCAGTCAGCTCAACTGGATTGAAAGCAAGATCAGCTTCTGCCCCGAGGCTCTCTACAAATCTGCGCCAGGAACAAATTGTTTCTCATGTGGTAACTCCATAATGGACTGTGAATTCCCACCCCACCCCCGGTGATCTTGAATTTTGGTAGTTACATAACTCAGATTGGTGATGGTGGGGAATGTGGGAAGGAAAACGCTTTGAATCCCAGTGCTAGTAATTTGAGCCATGAGGATTAAGAGTTTCACTGTATGCATTCCCTGAGATTAAATGAACCAGCGAATCATTGCTTCTCTGGACATGTAATAAACATGCCAAAGTGATTCAACTATTCTCCAATGAATAACATTGATGTGCTTCGGTTTCTACCTACCATTTAGGGCAGGGAGTGGCAAATTGGATGAAAGGAAAGTGTTGCCTCTGGCATTATTAGTCTATTGCTTGGGTGAAATTAAAAGCTCTTCCAATAAAATTGCTGGTATGTAACCTGAGCACCTTTTTGCAGAGCCTGTGAGGCAAAGTGTCATAATAGAACATAGAACACAAGAACAGTCCCTTCAGCCCACAATGTTGTGCTGAACCAGTTAAGTTACTTTCAAATGGCCAGCTGAACGAATCCCCTCTACCTGCACAATGTCCGTATCCTTCCATTTTCCTCACATTCATGTGCCTATCTACATTTCTTAAAAGTCCCTAATGTATCTGCCTTTACCAGCACCCCAGACAATGCATTCCAGGTACGTACCATTTTGTTTAAAAGAAACAAAACATCTTGCCTCTCACACTTTGAATTTACCCTCTCACTTTAAATGTATGCCCTCTGGTATTAGAGATTTCAACCTTGGGGTGGGGGGGTTTGGATATACTATATGCGCACTCTATCTATGCCTCTCATAATCTTAAAAACCTCAATCAGATCAGATCTCCGCTCAGCCTCTGCTGCTCCAGAGAAAACAACCTAAGTTTGTCCAACCTCTCATTATAGTACATGGCCTCTAACCAGGCACCCTCTCCAAAGCTGGGGCATCCTTCCTATAATGGAGTGACCAGTATGCAATACTCCAGAACTAGCCAAATTAGAGTTTTATAAAATCGCAACATATCTTCCTGATTTGAACTCAGTGCCTCAACTAGTAAAGGCAAGCATGCCATATGCAGCCTTGACCACTATCAACCTGTGTAGCTACTTTCAAGGAGCTATAAACTTGAACCCCAAAATCCCTGTGCTCATCAACATTGTTAAGGGTCTAAGGTGAAGGAATGTGTGATTAAAAGACCAGCTTAATCTTGATGCATCACTTTATCCCAGGGGTTCCCAACTTTTTTTTATGCCATGGACCAATACCATTAAACAAGGGGTCCGTAGACCCCAGGTTGGGAACCACGTGTTGAGCACTTGTTGAGTTCTACATGTTTACTTGAACAACATGGTTAGCCCAGGAACCTAATGTAACAGTATCTCAATACAGTTGGCCCTCCTTATCCACGGGGGATTGGTTCCGGGACCCCTCGCAGATACCAAATTTCGCAGGTGTTCAAGTCCCTTATTAAACCTGTCTCAATCCGGTGAATCTTAGGACCCAGCGGAACCCCAGACCTTATTTAACCTGTCTCAGTGCGGTGGACATAGGACCGGGCGCCAGAGCTCTGAATGCACAGTGTTTCTGTTCACGAAAATAATCACGATCACAATTGAAAATAAAATGGAAATAATAAAGCAATCACTAAGAGGTGAAATGCCATCGGTCATTGGAAAAGCGTTAGGCTACAGTTGGTCAACAATCAGAACAATTTTAAGGGATAAAGTGAGAAAGGCTCTGCCCTGATGAAAGCTATAGTTATTACTAAGCAACGCAGTGGTTTAATTATTGGGTTTTGGAGTTTTGAGTTTTTGATCCTCCACATCAACCCGGCACGGCGGAGAGCGCATTCAGGAGTGATCTGTCCCGAGTACCGAGAACTTCTGTTCCCGAGCCCGGCGCTGAAACATACGTTCTTAAGTGTTTTATATGCATAGAAAAGTAAAATATATACTAAGACAAATGTTTGACTAACTGACGCTAAATAATACCGGATGTACCTGTTCCGACTTACTTAGTACCGGTAAGAGAACTTCCAATTTTTTTTTATCCCGATCCACGGTAACCCACGCACATCTTCCCGTATACTTTAAATCATCTCTAGATTACTTATAATACCTAATACAATGTAAATGCTATGTAAAATGGTTGTTATACTGCATTGTTTAGGGAATAATGACAAGAAAAAAAGTCTGTACATGCTCGAACAACAAGTGCTGGAAGAGTACTTCCGGGTTTTCACGATTCACGGTTGGTTGAATTTGAGCACGCGGAATCTGCGGATAAGGAGGGCCGACTGTACTGAGGAATGACCTATGTTTCCAGTGAATGTGGAGGATGTTGGTGTTTGTCTATTGGTGTGAAGTAGGAAGCCGTAAGTCAGAAGCATAGGGGGGGCAGGATTTACTGATAAGTGATAAGCTTGTGCAAAGTCCGAGATCATCTGCGTGTCCAACAATATGGACAGGTGATGAAGGACACCTGCAATCCAGATATTAACTCTGCACTCAAAAGGCTAGCAACGTGCTGACGAAGGACACCCATGGATGTTGGGCTAACCCAGAAATAGTTGGTGTGTCCCAGGATCGGATGTCCGTGTAAACACGGAGCACAAGGGCCAGACAGACGGTGCTCATGGAGTTCTTCTGGAGTTAAGGATCCCGTCATCAACTAGCCCAAAAGTCACTACTGATGATCGATTAGTAATATGGAGATCAAAGCTGGAGGCTGGAAACCTCTTCTGGAGTTGGACTGTCCAATTTTGTGGGAGGGAGAGTAGGGAGGAGGAAAGTCTTGCTGCTGTTATTTTGTTGCTTGTTGTGTTCTGTGTTGTTCTGCTGAGCACAGTGGGCATGTTGGCACTGGAATGTGTGGTGATACTTGCAGGCCTCCTCCAGCACACCTCGATTGTATGGTAGTTAATGCAAATGACACATTTCAATGTATGGTTTGATGCATGTGTGATAAATAAATCTGAATCATATATCCTTTTTCTCAATTGACCAAAGGTGTATTGAGGTAGTGGTGAGTTTCAACATGGATGCCTGCCCTCACCGATAAGTTTCTCTTGAGATATTGACAGGGTTTTGCCTTGAATCTTTGGAGGGAAGTGTATTGTAACAGTGGCAGATTGATAGAGAACCATCACCTTGCAGATGCTGAGTGCCAGGTCCATCCCTGCACTTCAGTGCAAGTGTTCAGATTTTGAAATGGATGTCTTCTGAACACTCATTTGTGACTACTTGAGGTTTAGGTTCTGTAATATAGACAGCAGGGATTGAACAGCACCTGTTTAAGTTTAAACATTAGCTCTGTTCCCTGGGAGATTTATTGGAGATGAGATGCAATGTGGTATGAAAGACTGAGAAAAATGACAGGTTCTTGTTTGACAGCATTCTTCAATAAGAATGATTCTCAGTGTAGATTCTGTTGTAGACCCAACTGGAAAGCAAGAATGGACGGATGTGAATTTCTGAAGGCAACTGAATTTAATCAGGGGTTCCACACTCCCTCTTGATGTGTAGGATACTAACATTCCCGCCACTCCCTGAACATTCTCCTCGTGTCCACATGGGTTTCCTCCAGATATTCCCAGTTTCCTCCCACAATCCAAAGTCATACCAGTAAGTATGTTAATTGGTCATTATAAATTGTCCTGTGATTTAGGCAAGGATTAAATTAGGGGATTCCTGGGCAGCCTGGTTCAAAGCGCCGGAAAGGCCTACTCCGCACTGTATCTCAACAAATAACTATCTTAGATAAGAGGCTAATCCAATTTTGTCTAAATCTGGCAACTGTTTCATCATGTCTGCCTATGCTTACAAATTTAATGGAAGTATCATTAAGATAAATCCGGCCTTTGAGCAAGTCGCACAATGGCTTACAAAATTTGCAACAGTTTTCTAAATGTTTCTCCAGCCTTATGAAAGGCAACACCCTTATGCAGTCTGGAACACTTCCTGATATACTTTGGGCTCCTGAATCATTCAGAGTGTGGAAGCACATGATTTGAGTCCCGAGCTAATTTATTTTAGTTAAAATCTCGATCATTCTGCTCCTTGGTTGGGGAGTGGCGATGTGGCAAGCAGCCCATGCATATCCTGTGCAGTGATTGTTTAAAATGTGTGGCAACATCAGATGAATTCTTGAGAGATTCAGGGTCAAATAGCCTTGCAATGATCTTCTGAGTAGGTGAATTATCATGAATGCCATTTCATCGTGATTCCAGAGATGCTTTAATGCTTTAGGATTAAAACCTCAAGTTTAATTGGCAGCATTGGATATCATCAGCAAAACTTCAAAGTAAGGAAGTGTGTGATGTGCCATTAAGTGCAAGTCTCAATGGCAGGCAATCATGGAACCTGCCAAGCTGAGAAATCATTGTGAAACTACGTTTAGAAAAGTGACAATATACTTCAGTTTGAGGAGTTGTATATCAGGTGTTATTACAGCTCCTTATAATGCATTATTCAACCGAAGGTACAGTGGTCAAGGACTCCAATTTCACAGTGATTAAATAGTTTGTCAGGGGATTTGCTCCCCCTTTCCAGGTGACTACCGCAAAATAAGAAGACATTGTAGATCCACGGTGATGTAACTCCCTTTTTTAGTTTAGATATAAAAGAAGAAAGGTTGTTCCATTTAAAATAACCTTGACATTTAGAGAAGGCACTGTATCCATTACTTCACTTTACAACTCGAACTTGCAAGCACTACAACTAAGGTACCTTTAATATCCATGTTTCAATGGTACCTTCCCCCTCACTCAGCCTTACCAATCACCTAGCTTGTCCTCCTCCCCTTTCCCCCAGCTTATTCTGGCATCTTCCTTCTTCCTTTCCACTCCTAATGAAGGGTCTCAGCCAGAAACATCCACTGTCTATTAATTTTCATAGACGCTGCTTGAGCTGCTGAGTTCCTCCAGCATCTTGTGTGTGCTGCTTTGATTCTGCAGTGGCTTTTTTTAAAACTTTGTTTAGTAACGAATGTCATTCTTTTTACCAGGTTCCAACTGATGGAGGTGCCGGACTGTTGGCAGCAGAACCCCAAATTGCCATGTTCTGTGGCAAGCTAAACATGCACGTGAATGTACAGACCGGCAAATGGGTCTCCGATCCTTCTGGAACAAACAGCTGCTTTGGCACAAAAGAAGGAATACTGCAATACTGTCAAGAGGTAGGTGCAGTACTGACGGAAAGCTATATTTATCAGAGATACTGTGTGGAGCAGATCTTTCTGGCCCACTGCACTGCACCGCCCAGCAAACCCCCTATTTAACATCAGCATAATCACAGGACCATTTAACCTACCAACCGGTACACCTTTGAACTATGGGAGGAGACCCATGTGATCACAGGGAGAATGTACAAGCTCCTTACGGATGGAGTTGGGATTGAACTCCAAACTCTGGAACACCCGAGCTGTGATAGCATCGCACTAACTGCCATGCTACTGTGGCTTTGGGCTGTTGTACATCCTACTTTAATAAATACAATGTACGGAGATATCTTGTGACTTTATTGTGCTGATGGGGTGTGTTGAGGAGGTATGCATTCAGAACACATGATGTGATAAATGCCACTTTGAACAAAATAGTATTTTGATTGTTATGTAGAGTTAGAAGAAGACGCAAATGTGCGCCCAAGCACACACACCATGTCAGGCAGCATCTAGGAGGGGAATAAACAACTGACCCTTCATTAGGACTGGAAAGGAAGGGGGAAGAGGCTAGAATAAGCAGATAAGCAGCCTGGGGGGTGGGGGGGAAGAGTGGAAAGAGTACAAGCTGACAGGTGATAAATGAGACCAGGTGAGTGGGAGGGGGAATGAAGTAAGAAGCTGGGAGGTGATAGGTGGAAGAGATAAAGAGCTAAAGAAGAAGGAATCAGATCGGAGAGGACAACGGAGGAGAGACACCAGAGGGAGCTGATGGGCAGGTGAGGAAAGAGAAGGAGTGAGAGGGGCCAGAATGGGGAATGGAAAATGAGAGGTGGGGTGCAATATATACCTGAGGCTGGAGAAGTCTATGTTCATGCCATCAGGTTGGAGGCTGCCCGGACAGAATGTGAGGTTTTTTTGCTGCTCCCGCCTTAGTACAGCCTCATTGTGCCACATAAAATGATGGAAGAACTCAGCAAGTCAGGCAGCATCTAAATGCCGGAAGAAACTAAAATTGTGCAGCTACCATTTCTTTCATCTTTTAATCCTTTTCTTGGTATGTTGTCCCAAGACATCATACAGTCATGGTCTGCCACCTTGAGTTGCTGCATGTTGTATGGTGAAAGTTCTCTCACAATGGGTTAGGGTTAGTGGCCAGTTGTCCCAGTCACAGTACCCAGTGATGTTGAAGGAAAGATGGGCAAATTTCAAAGTTAGAATAGTCTGGCCTGGAGGGGTAAATTAGAGGCATTATTCTTTCCTTATACAATTAGAGGCCCTAGATTTGGGAACTGTTATTGAAGAATCCTTGCTTTCGTTTGTCTATACTCATGATAACTGAGTCACTGGCCGAGCAGCCTAACTTGCAGTATTGTTGCCACTATCATCTATTGCGTGAGGAAGCGATCCCTGACTGCCTCTGCGTTTGTTTTCTTACTCTTCCCTTAAGGTCTGTCGTCATTGGTATGTTTTACCTGTGGGGCATTTATGTCCCCAGTGACTACTGCATTATAATTTTCCACCGCCATCCTTGCCCGACCGAGCATCTCTTAAGTCTGTCTATTCGCACAGCGTTGGTGAATAAGAGCAGATACTAATTAGCAACCTGCTACATTGAATTAGCCAGTTCTTTCCATATTGTTTGGCTTGCATGTTGCTGAGGTTGTATTTAAGTATGCTGTCATTTCTCCCTCAGACCTATTTTTGTGCACTCATTACGTACTCCATTCCGACATGGCCATGCAAGATTCAAGATTGTTTAATGTCATTTCAAATCACAAGTGTAAAGAAGAACAAAATAACTTACTCCGGATTCGATGTAGCACAAAACAAAACACAATAAAATAAAGAACACAATAAAAAAACACAATAAATGTAAATACATAAGATTGCTTGTATACATTGATAAAGTGACACTACATACAGGACTGTCTGTACATAATGTGATTTTGACTGGAAATGATAAAGTAGTAGTGGTTGGGGGTGTGGAGGAGTGGGTTAGTGGGTGGAGGTGTTGATCAGCCTTATTGTACTGTTTTGGCGGCTGCACTTGTATCAGTTTCTCAGTACCTCCATGTCTCAAGTTACAGTTCATTATTCTTTGCTTCATGTAAGTGTTTAAATTGCATTTGATCTCTCCTCCAATAATTCCTTGTTTCTTTTTATCTGCCTTGTCTGCTGTTTTATGAACATGGAATCAGTCCAGTTCTCCACTTGTGTTCTCCTTAAGGATGTTGTTGCCCGTGTGATTTGTTGACATTTAATCCATTGCATATTTTGTGATTTGGGAGGACTACAAGGATTCTCTATCTTCTGATTAAATTACATGGCTGCACAAATCCTTTAATAGCAATTCTTGATCCTTGGTGCCCTCTTGGGTACTACCTTTATTCTCCTCACTCCCCCATTGATCTTTCCCTCTTCATCAGTATCTTCAATCTACACTTGTAGACTTCTAGCCTTCAGCCTGTCCTTCAAGACAAATAAAGAAGTCCCGTAATTAAATTCTCGAGGATATTTGGGATACAAGTCAGCATCCATTATTGAGGACCTGACCATCACCCAGGACAATGTCCTCTTCTCATTGTTACCATTGAGGAGGAGGAGAAGCACTCAATGTTTCAGGAACAACTGCTCCCTCTCTGCCAGCAGATTTCTGATTGGACCATGAACATTACCTCATTATTTTCCCCCTAATTTTGCACTACATATTTAATTTTAAAATTATGTGTTTGCATATATTATACAATTGTCTATATATTATATATAGTAATTTATATTTTATTATGCATTGCAGCATGCTGCTGCCACAAAACAAATTTTACGACATACATCAGTGACACTAAATTTGATTCGGGTGTTTCTGAAAATGCACTCTGAGGTTTCTAGCCTAACAACTTTTCTCACTAGTATGCAAAGTCTGTCCTTGATGCTAAAACCCAGTATTCCATTTTTTTAAATATATAATGGCTAGGCTTACACATTCATGAGAAAATCTGCAGACACTGAAAGTCCAAAGCAACACACACAAAATGCTGGAGGAAGTCAGCAGACCCAGACATCATCTATGGAAAAGAGTAAACAGTCGACGTTTTGGGCCGAGACCCTTCATAAGTTCCTCCTGCCTTTTGTGTGAGGCTTGCATGTTGTTGTCAATTGCCATTAAGATGCTAGTTTCTCTAGAGAGAAGCCAGAGAGCACGGAAACGGGGAAGCGTGTAGGAAAATCTCTTTGAGGTGCAAAAAAAATTTAACAGGCAAGTGCAAGTTTGGCCTTTATCCCAAGGATAAAGCTAGGATGTAACAATGCTTATATATAGTTCCAGATAGACACCATTTAGAATACAGGATGATTGCACTGGCAGGGTTTGTAATCCTTTTGACCATGAAAGATTTAGCAGTCAACTAATTGAAGTATTTAAGATGATTAAGCGGGTTGGCAGGATAGTTGGAACTAATTTTCAGAGTTATTCAAGTTAAGTCCAGGACAGGGACTATAACCTTAAAATTAAAGCTTAACTGTTCAAGGGCAATATCAATTAAACTTCTTCACTCGAGGGAAATGTGTGAATACTGAAAATTGTTGAGGCTGGAGTTCAAGTTTCAAAGCTGGGAGTGAGCCTGCAGATGCTGGAAATTTGAAAAACAAACAAAAAACACTGGAAGCTCTCTGTGGAAAGAGAAATGGTTAATGTTGTAATGAAGTGTCCCAGACCTGAAACCTGAACCGATTCTATTTCCACAGTGCTTCTAGTGTTCCACAGATTGCTGCTGTGTCTGCTGAGTGATCTGTTGGTGTTGTTGAAAGATACCGGCCAGGGAACTAGTGGAACCTTTGTGAATGATGCTATGGAGCTCTTAGGCACCTGTGAGAGGCCCTCAGGTTATGAAAAACAAAACCTCTGCAAGTGCTGCATTCCATCAATGCTAGAGCCTTGCTACCTGACCTGAATCTGATAACCCTGGGTTAAAAACTGGTATGCTGGATTATAATTTTATGCCAAATGGTCTGCTGGTGTGTCAACCTAGATTTATTTTACCTTTATCTCTCCGAGACTTGAGCCCATCACTTTCTCATTCCTAGGCAAATGTGGCGGTGTACTAAATTTTACAGCTCAAATTTATGTCACAAGTTTTTCTTAGTAAAAACAACACCTAAGGTGGGTAACCAGAGATATAGCAGAGTATACTGTATAGTGATGTATTCTATGTAGTAACAAAACAAATCGAAAATCAGAACGTTCTTGCTTGCCTGTGCCTGTACAGACTGTTACACTTGCATGACACACCCAGAGCTCTAATGATTGTTCCAAAAGTCCAACCCTTTATTTGATTCTTTATTAGCAAATATACAATTAAGCATTATGAAGTGTTATCTCAGTGTTCAGCAAACGATATGACCTCCGCCGGTCCCGAGCTACAAACTGCAACCGAAGTAAACAAGAATACGTAACATATTCCCCTTTGCTTTTGCCACACCCCCACTCGTGACTAATTACTATAAAAACATAGTAAACATGCATCTCAGAATACAAAGCTGATAGAGATCAGATATGTGGCTCTTACATTACATATTGATATAGAGATGCAAGCTTTGCTAGTCAAGTTTTTGGTGCCATAACAAGGTGACATCCATCACAAAGGACCTTCATCATACAGGACGTGCCTTCCTCATTGCTACCATCAGGGAGGAGGTATAAGAGCCTGAAGGCATACGCACTGTTTTAGGAACAGCTTCTATCACTCTGCCATCAGACAGTAAACCAACCCATAAACCACCTACACAAAATGCTGGTGGAATGCAGCAGGCCAGGCAGCATCTATAGGAATCTCTTCTTTCAGATAGTCCTGATGAAGGGTCTCGGCCCAAAACATCAACAGTCCTTCTTCCTATAGATGCTGCCTGGCCTGCTGCGTTCCACCAGCATTTTGTGTGTGTGTTGCTTGAATTTCCAGCATCTGCAGATTTCCTCGTGTTTCCATAAACTACCTCACTTTTTCCTCTTTCTGCACTTATTTATTTAATTTTTTTAATATATCTTGTAATTTATAGCATATTTTATGTGTTGTGTTATACTGTCTGTCACTACAAAACAACTCATTTCACAACATACGTCAACGATGCCAAACCTGATTCTGTTTCTCGTAAAGCCGCTATTTGATGTCCATCCTCATTGCTCTCGAGGGTGGTGGTGGGATGTTTGCACAGTGGTCACTGTCCCATTTTCCTGCACTTGGTCCATTTCCCCATTTCCTTCTCAAACTTTCCCATCCATGCACCTGTCCAAATGTTTTAAATCTTGTACCTTCCTCTACCAGTTCAGCAGCTCTTTGCATATACCCATTGCCTGTCTAAAGTCCTTGAGTCCACTTAAATCGTTTCAAAGTAAATTTGTTATCAACGTACATATATGTCACTATATACAACCGAGATTCATTTTCTTGCGGGCATTGTCAATAAATCTATAGAATAATAACTATAATAGACCCAACGAAAGACTGCACCAACTTGAGCACTCAACCAGTGTGCAAAAGACAACATCTGTGCAAATATAAAATAAATAAATAATAAAAATCTATAAGAAAGAAATAATAAATGAATATATAATTATCGAGTGCATGAGATGAGTTCTTGAAAGTGAGTCCATGGGTTGTGGGAACATTTCAATGATGGAGCGAGTAAAGTTATTCCCTTTGGTTCAATAGCCTGATGGTTGAGGGGTAATTATTGTTCCTGAACCTGTAGTCCTAAGGCTCCTTTACTATCTTCCCCCTCACCTTAAGTTTATGCCCTCTAACTTTAGATTTCCCTAACAGGGGGGAAAAAGACACACCATCCACCTTATCCATGTTCCTTAAGATTTTGTAAACCTCTGAGGCCAACCACACTCCAGGAAAGCAGTCCCAGTCTCAAGTCCTGTAGAAGAGTCTTGGCCTGAAACGTTGACTGTACTTTTTTTCCATAGATGCAGCCTGGCCTGCTGAGTTCCTCCAGCATTTTAGGCATGTTGCTTGGATTTCCAACATCTGCAGATTTTCTCTTGTTTGTGATTGGATTATACTGACCATAATTTTTTTTTATACCTCGGTAGAGTCTCAATGAATACTGTCATTTTTATAAGCTGGATATGTTTATATTCTGATTGTTCTGGTATCAACCAGCAGTAAGCAGGTGCTCATTCATCCTGTGAAGGCAGAGATGGGATTGGTCTGGAACGGTGGTACATCCTGGGTCTTCCCATTCTCAACTGGCAGAATTCATTTCACTGTTTACGTATCTGAATAATGAGAATGCTTCACAGTGAAGTGTACAGATAATATTATTTGGCTGTAGGATTGACCCTAATTAAATGTGACCTTGCGGTTCAGATGATTTGATCGATTATTCGGATAATTAGTATTCAGATAATTATAACTGGTCCTAATTCAGATCATTAGAATCAGTAATAAGACCATAAGACATAGGAGCAGAATTGGGCCACTCAACCCATTAAGTCTGCTTTGCCATTCTATCATGGCTGATTTATTATCCATCTCAACCTTATCCTGCCTTCTCCCCATAACCTTTGACCCTCTGACTAATCAAGAGCCTATCATCCTCTGTTTTAACTTACCTAATAACTTGGCCTACACAGTCATCTATGGCAGTCAAATTCACCAATTCACCACCCTCTGACTAAAGAAATCCTCCTCATCTCTGTTTGAAAGGAACTTCCCTCTATTCTGATGCTGCGCCCTCTGTTCCTAGACTCTCCCACTGTAAGAAGCATCCTCTCCACATCTACTCTATCTAGGCCCTTCAATATTCAAAGGTTCATTTCATATCAGTGTATGTATACAGTCTGAAATTCGTACTCCTCATTTGATAGTTTTTGATGAAATTCCCCCTCATTCTCAGTTGATTAGTTTATCACCATGATAGAAAGCCTGTGTTAATTTAAAACAAATCACATCTGGTACTTGTGATCTGCTGGAGGTGAATTGCACTAAAAGCAGAGACTATAAGACAAATTCACTAATGCTGGCGGGAGACATGTGATAATCAAATCCAGAATTTTCGGATGCTTCTGCATTCAGTTGACAAGAGCCCAAACTCTCCAGCCTGCAGATTCAATGACATTAACTTAATGGATTAGCTCTGTGGGAGCTCCATCTGTGATGGTTGCTGTCAGGGGTTTACAAACTGAACCTTGCCATTGAAACGTCAAGTATAGTATATCAAGTAAGCTAATTTAATATGTCATTCTGCATAGGTAAAAAGATTCAATGGTTATCAAGGCATTGGCAGAATATGCTGCTGTTGCTATTCATTACACAATTATTTTTATAATCTAATTTAAATGGGGAAAAAAGTAATGCAAGATTAATTGCTTGCTGACCTAATTTCATCAAGTTCTTAAATAGTCATCTTGGTATTGAATCTTCCAGTTACTTTAAGCATCAGTTGATTATTTGGTCTATTAGAATTGCTAATGTAGTAATTCATGCTGATACCTTGTGAATTCAAATCTACAGAAATCTGCCTTTGTGTAGTCTGACCTGAGTGTGAAAATAGACACACCATTTTCCTTGTCTTTCAATTGCACTCAAGCGGGCAAGTAAGATGCTGAGTCTAGGAGGGCAATTTGGAAAAGGTGAAGTAACTGCAGGGTTTTGATCTAATGATGGATATCCTTATTTCATGTATGACTAAGTCATTGGTGCTCCATTGCATTTATGGAGCATTTTGAATGCAATTGGCCTTTATGGTCACTTGGAAAGACTGATGCTTATCTATTAAAGCCACTTCAGAGGGATCATTTTGGCTCTAAGACATCTTCTTGTCTAGGTAACCATGTAATTTCATGTTTGCCATCACGTCAAATCCTCCAAGAATTGTTTTATTGTGAATGTATGCTAACGTGCCCCTTGTCATAGTCATAGAGCACTTCAAAAAAGCTGGCCCTTTGGCCCATCTAGTCCATGCTGCACCTGCTCAATAGTCTTCCATTCCCCTCCCCTCCATGTACTTATCCAAACCTAAATGTTGAAATTGAACCCACATCCACCACTTGCTCTGGCATCTCGTTGCACACTCTCACCACCCTCTGTGTGAAGAAGTTCCACCTCATGTTCCCTTTAAACAGTTGACAGTTCGGACTGAGATCCTTCATTAGGACTGGAAAGATAGATGAGAAATCAGAGCAAGAAGGTGGGGGAAAGGAGGAAGCAGTACAAGGTGGTTGGTGATGGGTGAAGCTGGGAGAGGAGAAGGGGTGAAGTAAAGAGCTGCAAAGTTGATTGGTGAAAGAGGTAAAGGACTGGAGGAGGGGGATTCTGATAGGAGCGATAGAAGACCATGGAAGAAAGGGAAGGAGGCAGGGCCCAAGAGGGAGGTGATGGGCAGGTAAGGAGCTAAGGTGAGAGAGGGAAACGGGAACTTTGAGAAACCGATGTTCATGCCATCAGGTTGAAAACTGCCCAGATGGAATATAAGGTGTTGCTCCTCCAACTTGAGTGCGACCTCATCATGGCAGTGGAGGAGGCTGAGGGCTGACATGTCAGAATGGGAAGTAGAATTGAAATGGGTGGCTTCTGGGAGATCACTTTTTTTTCTGGTGGACAGAGCATAGGTGCTGGCAAATCAGTCTCCCAGTCTATATTGGGACCACCGATACCACGGCAGGCCACACTGGATACAGTAGATGACCTCAGCAGTCTCACAGATGAGTGTCACCTCACCTGGGAGGACTTTTTGGGGCCCTGAATAGGAGTGAGGAAGGTGGCGTTGAGGCAGGTATGGCACTTGTTCTGCTTGTAAGTGCCAAGAGGGAGATCGGTGGGGAGGACGAGCAGACAAGGGAGTCATGGAAGGGAGTGATCCCCCCAACCCCACGCAACTTTCCACTTTCTGCAGGAATCACTCTCTATGCAGCTCCCTTGTCTGCTCGTCTCTCACTCCTGGCACTTACCCTTGTATGTTTGCCCTCACCTCATCCACCTGCCACCATACCAGGGATAGAGTTCCTCGTCTTCACCTACCACCCCACTAGCCACCGTGTCCAGCACAGAAGCTCTGTAGCTTCTGTCATTGCTAACAGCTCCTCCCCCACCCCACTTTAGGCCTCATCTATCTTTCCAGTCCTGATAGAGGGTCTCAGCCCGAAATATTGACTGTTTACTCTTTTCCATAGATGCTGCCTGACCCACTGAGTTCCTACAGCATTTTGTATGCGTTGTGCTTTGGGTTTCCACAATCTAGATTTTCTTGTGTTTGTGAGACTAAAAAACAGTTACTTTCCCCAGGCAGTAAGGCTGATCAACACCTTCACCACTAACCCACCCCTCCACACCCCAACCACCACTACTTAATCATTTCCTGTCAGTCGCCTTATGGACAGACACTCCTGTGCCGAACGTCAGATTATAGACATGCAATCAATCTATGTATACAAGCAATCTTGTGTACTTATTTATTGTGCTTGTTTTATTGTGTTCTTTATCTTATTGATTTTTAGTTCCCCATTGGATCTGGAATAATTTCATTCTCCTTTACATTTGTCTAGTGGAGATGACATTAAACGATCTTAACTTGAATCTTGAATTGTGCTTGAATTTAAAGCATTTTAATTATGCATAGTTGAATCTACTTGGAATTGGATGGAAACTGTGTGACTCGGCTTCTGCGGAGTTATTGCATAAATGAAGCTGCTGCGCTTGCATCTGTCATTGCTCCGCATGGGAATGTTGCTAATGTCTCTGTGTCTCACGCACTCAAAGGGTAGCTGATAGTGAAATATGCACTTTAAATATTAATGATCAATGCATTTTATTGAATTTTTGTTTGTCTTAATTACACTGGTGTGATTTAAATTAACTTGTTCTTCTAGCCATTTTGAAGATAAATGATTCTCTGTCCAGGTACAGAAGTTTTGTTTATATTCTCTTGACTCTGTATACAGTCTAGCCAGTAGACTTCCCTCAACCTAGTGCTGAAACAGATTGGAGAGGTATAAAAACAGTCGCTGTTTTGGGCTGAGACCCTTCATCGGGATTGGAGAGGAAGGGGGGAGGAGGACATGCTAGAAGGTGATTGGTGAAGCCAGATAGGTGGGAAAGGTAAAGGACTAGAGAAGAAGAAATCCGTTTGAAGAGGAGAGTGGGACATGGGAGAAAAGGAAGAGGGGAAGGGCACCAGGGGGAGATGACAGGCAGGTGAGGAGAGGAGGCAAGAGGCCAGAGCAGTCTTTCATTGGTTCTATTGTGGTTATTTTTTTATGGATTTATTGAGCATGTCCACAAGTAAATGAATCTCCAGGTTGTATGTGGTGACATATATGTACTTTGATAATAAATTTACTTTGAACTTTGGGAACAGAATGGGGGGGGGGGCGGGGAGAGAAAAGAAAATTACTGAATTGAGAAATCTATATTGAGGCCATCAGGTTGAAGGATGCCAAGACGAAATATGAGGTCTTGCTTCTTCAACCTGAGACTGGCCTCATTGTGGCACAAGAGGAGGCGATGAAAAGACGTGGGAGTGGGAGTGGGTATAGGAATTAAAATGTTTGGCCACTGGGAAATTCGGCTTTTGGCGATGAAGCGGAGACACTTGACAAAGCGGTCCCCCAGTTTACATTGGGTCTCACCAGTGTAGATGAGGCTGCATCAGGAGCACTGGATACATTAGATTACCACATCACTGTCGCCTCACCTGGAAGGACTGTTTGGGGCCCTGAATGGAGGTGAATGGGCAGGTGTAGCATTTCTGTCACTTGCAGAGATTCAAGCCAGAAAGGAGAGTAATGGGGAGGGACAAATGGTGGAAGGATTCAGAGAGCAATCCCTGCTGTTAGTGGGAGTTGGGGGAAGTAAAGGTATGGCTAGATACCATTAAAGATGTTGGAAGTTGCAGAGACTGTTTTGTTTAATGCACAGGCTCATGGGGTGGGAGGTGAGAACAAGAGAAACTATCCCTATTAAGGCGGTGGGAAGATGGGGTGACCACAAATGTCAGGAAATGGAAATGTGGGTGAGGGCAGCATCAAGGGTGGAGGAAGGGAAACCCTGTTCTTTGTATACAGTAAACCTGCAGGGAAGTAATGCTGAACCTGGATGAAGCTCTCTGAAATTAAACTGGAACTGCTGTATAATGTATAGTTATGGCCATTACATTTTAAGTTGGGTTTTAAGGTCCGAAGGGTGTCCCAGAAAAAAAAATCGTCAGAGTGCTTGCTTGGATAAAAGGTTTTAGCTTCAGACTGAAGAAGACTGAAATATGTCAAAGGAGTTGTGAATTTTGCACAAATTTGAGAGGAGTTTTCATAGAAATGTACAAGAAGATGAGTTTAAATCCCTTAAGTGAAGATGATTTGATGGCTGAGGGACAGGTTCAAAGTGTTAAACACAAGATGATGTAAATGTGAAGAAATTTCTTTTTTTATAGAAGGGGAAAGATCTGGAATATTCTGCTTGTGTCACAGAGCCTTCAAAAAGCAAATAAGTTACAGGGCTGTGAAGGAGGAACAGAGAATTGGACTTCTAAACAGATTCTCTGCAGGGAGCCAACATATAGTCAGGGTTGAATAGCTGCCCACTGTGTCATAATGATTCTTAGCGTGGAGAAATTACAGTCAACTGCATAACGGATAATGGCTTCTGCAGACAAGGAGAGGCTGAAATTTGGTAGAAAATAATGAGGAGATGTATTTGTTAAGAATGAGGACAATACAAGATGAGGGGTTTTCTGCAAAATAGATCTCGGAAGTTGACAGTACAGATTTAAAAGTGAGTTATAAACATGAGATTCTGCAAATGCTGGAAATCCAGAGCAACAGAGACAAAAAGATGGAGGAACTCAGCAAATGAAGAAGCATCTATAATAAATAGTCAATGTTTTAGGCTGACATCCTCCATCAGGACTGGAAAGGGAAGGAATTACAAGCTCAAAGGTGATAAGTGAAGCCAGGTGAGTGGGGGAGGGGGGAATAATGTAAGAAGCTGGGAACTGACAGGTGGAAAAGGTAAAGGGTTGGAGAAGGAGGAGTCTAATACGACAGGAGAGTGGATCAAGGGAGAAAAGGAGGAGGGGCACCAGGGAGATAGGCAGGTGAGGCGAAGAGGTAGGAGGGGTGTAGAGCGGGGAATTGAAGAAGCGGGAAGGGAGAGGGGCAGAAATTGCTGGACGTTGGAGAAATCGATGTTTATGCCATCAGGATGGAGGCTACCCAATTAGTCTTTTTGAAGCTTGCAAGTTAATGGAGAACACTCTATTCCCCCATTTGGAGTGTGGTGTGCAATTTTGGGCTCCGCTTTAGGAAGGATGTGAAGGCTTTACTGGAAAGGTTCCAAGGATAATGTATGACATTACATAGATAGACTTCATGGAGAAGTTGCTAAGGAGGGATTTGACAAATCATGAATGGTTTCTATGGAATAAAAAGGGAAACACGTGGCAATGCCTGTTGGTTTGGTGACTAGAGGGCACAAGTAGGCCAGCATGGTTACGTATTTTGAGGTGTTTGGCAAATAGGCAAGAGTACAAAAACAAAACTTTTGTACCTGACAACTGGTTGCAATTTGGAGCAGGCTAGATAATAGAATAAAGGATGCAGATTCAACTGAAGCCACCAGAAAGAAGTGATGAATTCTTGGAAGGAAAATGAAATTTATTTTTGTGTTGAGAGAGCCAGAAATTGTGACTAATTGGGTACTTGCTATTGGAGAGTGAATTCTAGTTTGAGGCCATTCCCTGTCTCCTATATTCTATACTTTTGGGAGTCATGGATGTCTTGTCTTGAAAACATAGCATATTTCCACACAAGGAGCCCTTCATCCTATTCATCTGATTATTTGCTGGAACAACCCAAAAGTAATCCCACTGTTCTGTTCTTCATCTCTACTACAGGGGAAGGTGGAAGGAATTGATGTGTGAATGAATGAATGCATGAATAAATAAGTAAATAAAATATATCGTGTAGGGTGGCCTTGTATCCATTGGGGTTTCAGAATTGGGTTTGTTATCACTGATGTACAGTTTACCATGAAATTTGTTTTGTGGCAGCAACGTGTTGCAAGACATAAAATTACTGTAAGTTACAAAGAATAGTGCAAGAGTGGCAAAGTAGTGTTCATGGACTTGAGAAATCTGATGGTAGAGGGGAAGAGACTGTCCTTAAAGGATTGAATGTGTCTTCCCTCTGATCGTAATAATGAGAAGGGAGCATGGCCTGGATGGTGAAGGTCCTTAATGATGAATGCTTCCTTCAGAGGCATCACCATTTGAACATCTCCTTTATGGCGGAAGGGTTGGGCCCATGATGGAACTGGCTGAGTCTACTCCCTCTGCAGCCTCTTTTGATCCTGTGTATTAGACCCTCAGTACCATGTGGTGATGCGGTGTTGTGATGGAAATAACTGGTTCTTTGAGTCTCAACAGTAGAGGCCTGGACACACACAGTTTTAATAATAAGGAATTTATTATTAAAGGGGAAGTCATGTCAACACAAGCAACTACAGTACACAGGAAGCGGTGTGGGGACAGGGTACGGTTACACATACAAAGAACAAGGGAAAAGCACTACAACCTATCCCCCTTGACCTTGGATAGCCACAGCTCCCTTACAGGACAAACGATAGACCTTCCCAAACATAAATCAATGCACTTACCTTCAATGAGGTGATCTATAAGAGAGCCCAAGCCAGGGCCAAGTCTCACCTTTTATAGCATGGGGCTGGGTGAGATAATCCAATTAAGGTGACCAGTAATTTAGGTGTGCATTGATTAGTTGGGAGGGACCAAATGTTGATTGGCATGTGGTGTGTCCTCCGACCAGCCAGGTGGCAGTGCATCTGTCACGTGGCTGGTATCTCTGGATACATGTGGCCAGTCAGAACGCTCTCCACAGTACATCTATAGAAATTTGCAAATGTTTTAGGTAACAGCAAGATCAACCATGACCTTATTGAATGGCAGAGCAGGCTTGACGGGGCAGAAGGCCTACTCCTACTCCTATTTCGTATGTTCTTCAAACTCCTAATGAACTACAGCCACTGGTGTACCTTTCTTGTGTTTGCATCAATGTGGAACTTGATGCTACTCACCTTTTCCACTGCTGACCCCCTCAGTGAGGATTGGTGAATGTTGTCCTGGCTTCCTTTTCTTGTGCCCAATCAGTTCCTTGGTGTTGCTGATGCTGAGTGCAAAATTATTTTTGTGACACCATTTAATCAGCTGATCTACAGTATTTCACTCCTGTACACCTCCTTGTCACCATCTGAGATTCTGCGAACAACAGTGGTGTAATCAGTGAATTTATAGATACCATTTGAGCTGTGTCATTCACATAGTCATGAGTGTAGAGAGAGTAGAGCAGAAGGCTAAGCGCACATCTTTGAGGTGCGCCTGTGTTGATTTTCAACTATGAGATTTTTTACTGATCCGCACTGATTGTGGTCTTTTGATAAGGTAGTCGAGGAGTCAGCTGCAGAGTGGTACAGAGGCTCAGGCTTTGAAGGTTTTTGTACTGATGTGATGCTGGTGCTTTAGATTGAGCTTCAATTGATAAACAGCAGCCTGACGTATATATTACTGTTATCTGGAAGTTCCAAAGCTGAGCGGAGTGCCAGTGAGATGGTGTCCACTGTAGTCCTGTTGTTACTGTTCTCACAACTGTTACTGCCGTCCTAAAACTGCCTGTATGCCGGGGATAGTACAGCCAGGTGATCGGACTTGTGTGAGTGTGAGATGGCACGGTAAGTGTTCTTGGTGGTGGTATAACAGTGACTGAGTGTGTTGGCTCCTCTGGTTACAAGGGTGACACGTTGGTGATACTTGCTTCCTGTTATGCCACTGGCGTTTGGGGCAGCAAGGAACGTCCTTCATCTTTGTGGCGTTCAGAACTTCCTTCATTGTGTCAGTTGTTTCCTCTTGGTTTTCACTACTGTAAGTCATGCAAGTCCTGGTTGCAGAGTCAGGAATACTGTCACATTCAAATGTAAAGGAATTCTTTGTTATTTCCCTAAGAATTTTGTTTTACCGGGGTTGTTGGCCAAGCTGAACCCCTGAACCTGGAGGACCAGAGGACCACCCTAAGTCTGGCCTCTACCCTTTGACCTGTTTGGCATGGTGACCCTACCAAGAGCCAAAGCATAAAGCCCTGACTCCAACCTACGTAGCTCTCTGGGTCATTGAGGCACACAAACCTCGGAACCATGACAAGGTTGTGGTCCTCTTGGAGGGTGTTGGTGATACTTTGTCAGAAACTACAGTGCATCAATCTGACCTGGTGTAAGTCCCCTGTAATGATCGGGGAGGCATCAGGTTGTGTTATCTTCTGATTGTTGATCATAGCGCTCATCTCATCCAGTGCCTTTTTGGCATTTGCGAGTGATGAAATGTACACTGTAATGAGGACGACAGCAGATAGAATGAATAACACAACAGTAGATGTTCAAGGTCAGGAGAGCAGGACTGAGATGGAACTGCCATGTCTGTGCACCATAATGCGTTCTTCATGAAATATACACCATCGTCTGTGCCTTTACTTGACACCATTGTCTAGTCCGTGAAGTGGACTGTGAAGTCTTAGATCTGGAGCACTGGTGATGAGCCATTTCTCTGTGAAACAGCACAAAACACTCCCTGATGTCCTTCTGATACTGCAATCTTGCTCTGCAGTCTTCACTTTTATTTTCCAGAGACTGTGTGCATTAAAACAATGTACATTAAAATAAGTGATGGTACTGAGAAGTTTGAGGGTGGGTTCTGAGACAATATCTCAGTATGGTTTCATACTGAGGTATGATTTCATACTGAGGCATGGTTTCAAAATGAGTTGGAGATGGGACAGTTTTTCTGAGCTGTGTGACTTTGGAATTCTGTACATCAGTTATAAAGGAGAAATTATTGAATAATTTCATGGTGGAGACTAACCCCCTTGTGGTGTAAATGCTTGTGAAGAGGTATGGGAAGAGGGTGGCAAGATGGTGTTAAGGGACAGATTGGATCAGCCATGATCTTATCAAATGCTGATACATTCCTGATTGCCTGTCTTCTATTTCTCTTTTCTGTCACCCGTCAAAGAAAATGAATGATTTACATCCCCAGCATTAATTTTCTTGAAAACAAAGCACATCATGCTGTCAAATTGTTCCACTAAGAAATTTGGATTCTCAATGTGAATCAAAGATTGGTGTAATCAATTCAATGGTCTATCAAAGCCTTTAACTGAAAACTATCCTGATGGCTTTATCATGTCCAACAGTGCCTCAGTTTTGAAATATCCAGCTTCCCCCCCCCCCCCCGCCCTTTTTCTTTCTCTGCAAGCTGCTTCCCTCAAACAGTCCATAGACCTCCATTCCAATTCAAGCCTTCTTGAATTAGGGTGACTCTGGTGTAGCAGTTAGTGTAATGCTATTACAGTACCGGCTATAAATGGGGGTTCAATTCCCATGCTGGCTGTAAGAAGTGTTCTCCCCATGACCAAATGGGATCCCTCCCACATTCCAAAGATGTTCCGATCAGGTTAGTGAGTTTTGGCATGCTAAGTTGACGGCGGCAGAAGCGTGGTGACTCCTGGAGGCTGCACAGCACAATCCTCACTGATTTGATTTGCTGCAAATGACCCATTTCACTGTATGTTTTGATGTACATGTGACAAATACAGCTAATATTTAGTCTTTATCCTGTGGAACAACAATCTTAATCCTCTGGTTGCTTTGGCCCCTAGTCACAGAATGCTGGAGGAACTTGGCTCAACCTGAAACATCGACTGTACTCTCTGCTAGATGCTGCCTGACCTACTGAGTTCCTCCAGCATTTTGTGCATGTTGCTTGGATTTCCAACATCTGCAGATTTCCTCTTGTTTGTGATTCCTTTATTTAAATGTCTCCTTTTGTCTTCATTCTCTTGCGTTGCTCCCTTAAATCAATCTCTTCAGCAAGCACTTAGTTACCTGTCCTGTATAACGATGAGAGTTTTTGTTTACTAATGCTCTTATTCTACTTTATTTCTGTTTTAAAAATGCTGTAGGAGTGTAAATTGGTGCTTTCCTATCCTTGTAAATCAACAATGTTCAACCTGTGATCATAAACTTTAATATGTTCAGACTTCTCATAAATAGTATTTGCTTTTTTTGCTTTTGATGCAATGATTTGCATCATTGCGTTTTTCTCTTGAAGTCGGTGATCCTATTTATAACCAGAGATGCTGTAATTCTGGTCTCTTTGTGGCTGCATATATCTTTACACAGACTTTTAAGGTATTTGCTTGATTGCAGCTTTCAGTATTCCTCTGTGTAATCTCTCATTCTCTAATTTTCCTTTCAAAATGTATTCTTTCTACTGGACAGTTGAATCGTGACTGCCAGTTCTGCTAACACTACTGTAAAACAAGCTGGTGAAATGTTTGTCCTGAAATATTCTCCATTGTTGCCTGACCGGCTCACTGTTTCCTCCATTTTGTTTTAGTTTCTAATTTTCCATTGTGGAGCCGAGGCATAAAATGTCGTCCAGATCTCACTGTGCTGAGGCACAAGCTGCTTCATTATTTGAAGAGCTGCAAGTGGAAATGAACTTTAAACAGTCATCGGCAAACCACATCACTTGTGCCTGTGCTTTGAAGGAATGGCTATTGATGAAGTCACTGAAAATTGGTTTTGGGGATGTGCCTTCCTAGAGCAATGTTCTGGGGCTGAGATGCTTTGTTACCTACTAGCACGTTTCTGCTGCCAATCCAACCAGTGGATGATTTTCCCTTGGGTTACCACTGAGCTCAGTTTTAACTGGCTTTATGGTCAGATGCTTTCTGTACAGTACTGTGCAAAAGTCTTAGGCACATACATATATATATATATGTAGAGAATCAAATACCTTTGCACAGTACTGCTAACGCAAAAAAAAATCGAATTTCATGACATGTGTGAGTGATGATTAAACCCAATTCTGTTACGGTTCTCTTGTGGACTGAGAGTGGGAAGGGGCAAGGAGAAGGGTTGGGAAAAGGAGAGGGAAGGAAGCAGGAGGCACCAGAGACACATTCTGTAATGATCAATAAACTAATTGTCTGGAATCAGATGACCTTGTCTGGTGACTCATGCTGGGCATGTCTGCACCTGTGCCACCCTGCACTTCTGGCACTCCTTATCTGCCACGTATCCCACACCCCTCCTGCAGCGCTCCACGTTGACAAATACAGTACTGTGCAAAGGTCTTTAGCACCCTAGCTATATATATGTGCCGAAGACATTTGCATAGTATTGTAAAGGTGGTGATTGTTGCACAGTGTGAATTGGAATTCAGTTATGTGATATAATTTGGATGTAATGAAATCCAGAGTATAACGATCCTGGCCAGAATAATCGGTAAATAAGTTATCGGATACTTCAAAGTTCAAAGTACATTTATTACCAAAGTATGTATATTGTATATGACCTTGAGATTCATCTCCTTACGAGCAGCCACAAAACAAAGAAGCCCAGTAGAACCCATTTTTTAAAAAAAGACTATCAAACACCCATTGTGCAAAAAAAGAACAAATCGTACAGTCAAAAAAGCACCTTAAAACTGTGTCCTCTTGTGTTAGCCATTTCAGCCCTGAGGAAAAATGCCTCTGACTATCCACACGATCAATGCCTCGCATCATCTTGTACACCTCTATCAGGTCACCGCTCATCCTCCATTGCTCCAAAGGGAAAAAGCCAAGTTCACTCAACCTATTCTCATAAGGCATGCTCGACAATCCAGGCAATGTCCTTGAAAATCTCCTTTGCACCCTTTCTGTGGTTTCCACGTCCTTCCAGTAGTGAGGAGACCAGAACTGAGCACAGTACTCCAAATGGGGTCTGACCAGGGTCCTATATAGCTGTGACATTACCTCTCGGCTCTTGAACTCAATCCCACGGTTGATGAAGGCCAATGCACCATATGCCTTCTTAACCACTGAGTCAACCTGCGCAGCAGCTTTGAGTGTCCTATGGACTTGGACCCCAAGATCCCTCTGATCCTCCACACTGCCAAGAGTCTTATCATTATTACTATATTCTGCCATCATATTTGACCTACCAAAATGAACTACCTCACACTTATCTGGGTTGAACTCCATCTGCTATTTCTCAGCCCAGTTTTGCATCCTATCGATGTCCCACTGTAACTTGACAGCCATTTACTTCAGTGAATCCAGGAGCCTGTTAGTTGCAGGCCAGTCCAGTATAGAAGTGAGTAAACCTCACTGTGCAGTGAACTGAACATCGGCTCACCTCTTGCCTCCAACCTTAACACTCTGACCTTTTCAATCTAGGCTTCTTAGCTCTATATATGTGCCTAAGACTTCTGCACAGTACTGTATAGATAGCATTTGACCATAAAACCAGTTAAAATTGAATTCAGTGGTAACCAAGGGAAAATCGTCCGCTGGTTTAGACCCAGAACATCGCTCTAGGAAGGCGGATCTCCGAAACGAATTTTCAGTGTTCCTTGCTCTGGACTTCGATTTGGCCTGTACATGCCACACCACAACTGTCCTGCACCCTCGAGACTTCATTTCACACTGTTTAAGTGACAGGTCATACAGTTGCTTCAACTCCAAAAGGGAAGTTATAGGCTATTAATTGCAGTGATCATCATCCATAAAGAGTGTAATTAATTGAATAAGTTAGTAGTTCTGTTTGCTGCCATTAAGTAGTCATTATATCTCACCAGCACCATCTTAAACTGGACTGACTGAAGCCCATCGCCTGTACTGGGGCATAGGATGCTGACTGCAGCCTGGCGGAGTCCTCAATCCTGAGCCAGTCTTTCAAGTTGTCCCCTGGTATAGCCTGTCTTCAAACATCCTACCTCTCCCAGCTTCTGTTGGTGTTTCTGTAGGTCTAGGTTTTTATGGGATGAGTTAGCTATCCCCATGCCTGGCCCTCCTCTTTTCATAGCCGTCCATGGCAGAGTTAAGTTAATGGATAGAAAATGCTATTTGATAACACTGTTGGCATTGTCTTCTAGTAATTTGACACAATATTGTGGGCATAAAGGCCTGTTCCTGTGCAAACTAGGTTAGTAGTTGACCTAATTGCATTTTTTTTGGTTATTCAACCAACTGGCTAATTTACATAAGATGTTAGTGTCCCGTTTTAACCACAGGCATGGGAAGCACTACAGATGGGAAAATGAGGATTGTCTTGGGCCGTAGAACAATGTTGATCAGATGGTAAACTGGGAAAGGCAGAAGCTGACAGAATTCAATCATAGTGTTAGTTGATGCACTTTGAGAGCTCTAATAAGGTGTGGCACACAGCATAATTGGTAGGGCCCGAGGAAGTGGAAACTGAAGGACTTTGGTGTACAAGTTTGTAGGTCCCTAAAGATGGCAACAAATAGATAATGTAGTGAAGGAAGCCTACAGGGTGCTGGAGCAGTGTATAACAGCACAGAGGTTATGGTAAACTTTATGAAATATTGGGCTGGCCACAGCTGGAGTACATTGTGCAGTTCTGGTTGTCAGACTTTCTGAAGGATATGAGGGTGCAAAAGATGCTACCTTGCATGAAATGTTTCAGTTGCGAGGAATTTGATTGGAATGTACTGCCAAAGTCAGATCAGGTGCAAAGCTGAATGAAAACTGGAAAGCATATTTGCCTCTGTCCCCTTATCGGTTTAATTATCCGTGGACGTTCATGAGTGTGTGCTCCAGCTCCAGTCCTGATGAAGGGTCTTGGCCCGAAATGTCAACTGTACTCTTTTCCATAGTTCCTCCAGCATTTTGTGTGTGTTGCTCCAAGGTTGTAGAGCTTTGATCCAATTTGTTATTACCTGGAGCATTTGATGATACCTGCTGCATTCCTCATTGAACCAGGGTTGATATGCTTGGACAGGTATAATGACAATTATGTATATAAATGACTGTTGTAGAATTCGATTCTTCACAATTATCTGGATGCCCACTTTTGACTGTTAGTTCTGTTCTCGATCTAAATCATGATGGTCATGATTCCTAACGTTTCGATGCCCTTCAGAAGAAGAATCCATTTATTTATTTTATTTAGAGATGCAGCACAGTAACAGACTCTTCTGGCCTGACACTCCCATGAAGGACAGTTAATCTACTAACCCGCAAGTCTTTAGAGTGTGAGAGGAAAGTTTAGCACCCAGAGGAAACCCACACGGTCTTGGGGTGAAAATGCAAGCTTCTTACAGACAGCGGTGGTAAATGAACCTGGGTCAATGGCTCTGTAATAGTGTTCCACTAAAGTGCCATCCCAAAGAATAGATATCCCCTGGCAGTAATTTGGGCTGAGGTTCCTGCCACAGATTCTGGGTGAAGCCAGTGGTTTTCTGCGATATTCTGTCATTGTCAAACACAGATTGAATCTGGAGGCAGTGTCCCTCAGGATTCAGTTAACTCTGTGTGGTTATAATGAGCCGCTGCAGATGATGAGAGTCGTCCACTGCCCCACCCAGTACGTGCCATGGGTTCTGTCAGTGGTTCCCCTGTTAAATGTGGTGGACTACCAATTCTTCTTTCTAGGGAGAGGCAATAGACAATCAGAGCCGCCCTCGTTCATATGTGACTGCTTTTCATAGCATGATAAACCAAAAGACCTCCAGGATTTGCAGCAAAGATAACTCTGACAGATGCTGCTGGGCCACTGTGTAATTGATCCTAGAGGACTCACGTGGTACATGGGCAGATTTCAAAGCTCAAATTAACAGTTTTAACCTGGACGCACAATCTTAAATGTAGCCAAGGTGCCAGATCACATCATCTCAGCACGTCTTTGACATTCATCAGCTTACCCTTTGGGTCTATTTGTGCTGGTTAGCCTTGCAGTGCCTGGGAAATTATAATTGGAATTTTAATTTTTTAAAAAGGCATCAAAATTAACTTCAGTGGCCTAGTTCACTGTACATGATTTTTTTAAATATATTTCATTCAATGCAAAAGGTTAACAATCTTTTCAGTCTAGTGGGCAGTTCAGTAGTGTATGCCTCCTACAGCGCAAGCGATTCGGGTTCAGTTCCGCCACCATCTCTAATGACTTTGTACATTCTCCCTGTAAACCACTTGGGATTTTCTCCGGGTGCTCTGGTTTCCTCCCGCATTCCGAAGATGTACAGTTAGCAGGCTAATTGTAACTGGGTGTAGCTTGGTGGCACAGACTCTTGCGGCTAAAAGGGTCTGGTATGTGCTGTTTCTGTAAATAAAAATACATTTTTCACTAATTGGGGGTCATCGACTAGACCAGTGGTTACAACACCTCCCCCTCCCACGCACAAGCAGCAGCAAACCAATGACCCTCCTCCACCCTTGCCCACTTCCGCAATAAAGCATCAGCACCCTTCAACCACCAAGCGTACAATAGCAAAGCCCCCAATCAAGACCATGATCTGCAGTACAACAAAATTCTTCTCCCGACAATTCGGCATGCCACAGGCTCGCTCTCTCCCTAATAAAGGGGAAAAGAGGTGTCCCCTTTCACAGTGAGAGGGGAGACATAACAAGTCAACTCACTGATTTACAGTGTTGAAAGTCTGTCGCGCCGCTTTACTTATCCCAAGTTCTCTTCCAAGAATCGGCAACAATCTCTCACCCACCAATGAAAGAGAGCACAGTGTACCGAGTACAAAACTTCCAACAGCTGATCCGGTGTTCCATTCTCTCCTGCGACACTTCAATCGGCGGCACCAGCTTAGAATCATCCTGTCAACGTGGACGCGAAATGTCGGAACCCCAAAGGCATGCTCACCTTCTAGGCCACATCCTTGCGGTATTGAAAAGCCGGGAGCAGGTCCCATGACCACAAAGAACCAACGTCTGTGTGTAATTCCAGATCAGGGTCTTCAACAGAACCCCATCCACCCTGAAAGGCAAAAGTACAGACATCAAAAGTAGAAATAAAGCTGTTTTCATAGATAAACATGAAGGAGTCACAATTTAGTGCCATCGTGACTCTGCCTCTGCCTATGTCAACAGAGCTGATGTGCAGCCACTTTAGAAACATAGAAAACATATGGCACAATACGGACCCATCAGCCCACAAAGCTGTGCCGAATATGTCCCTACCTTAGAACCACCTAGGCTTTACCCATAGCCCTCTATTTTTCTAAGCTCCATGTAACCATCCAGGAGTCTCTTAAAAGACCCTATCGTTCCACCTCCGCTACCGCCACCGGTAGCCCATTCCATGTACTCACTACTCTCTGCGTGGGGGAAGAAGTAACAACTAACTTACCCCTGACATCTCCTGTACCTACTTCCAAGCACCTTAAAAGTATGCCCTCTCGTGCTAGCCATTTCAGCCCTAGGGAAAAGCCTCTGACTATCCACATGATCAATGCCTCTCATTATCTTGTACACCTCTATCAGGTCACCTCTCATCCTCCGTCGCTCCAAGGAGAAAAGGCTGAGTTCACTCAACCTATTCTCATAAGACATGCTCCCCAGTCCAGGCAACATCCTTGTAAATCTCCTCTGCACCCTTTCTATGGTTTCCACATTCTTCCTGTAGTAAGGCAACCAGAACTGAGCACAGTACTCCAAGTAGGGTCTGACCAGGGTCCTATATAGCTGCAACAGTACCTTTCGGCTCCTAAACTCAATCCCACGATTGATGAAGGCCAATGCACCATATGCCTTCTTAACCACAGAGTCAACCTGTGCAACTGCTTTGAGCATCCTATGGACTCGGACCCCAAGATCCCTCTGATCCTCCACACTGCCAAGAATCTTACCATTAATGCTGTATTCTGCCATCATATTTGGCCTACCAAAATAAACCACCTCACACTTATAAAGTCTTATAAATTTAAAGTGCTTCAGTTCTGGTGGAGGTACCACCATGGGGCTTTTGGGCTGGGCGTTCCAGAATTCTGGCCCAAAGCTGATGGGCGATATATTTCCAAATTAGGATGGTGCGTAACTAAGGAAGGCAATCTGCAGGTGATATTCCTCAGAGTCTGCTGCCCTCTGTGGCAGTGGTAGCAGATTTGGGAGGTGCTGCAGTGTAGTGAATCCTGTAGCTGATGCTCACAGCAGGCTCTGAGGGGTGAATGATTAGAGTGGCTGATGGTGTACCATTCAGACAGGCTGCTTTGTCCTGGATAAAATTAATTGGAGCTGGATTTTGTCCAGGCAAGTGGAAAGTTTTCCATTACACTCCTGACTTGTAGATGGTAGAAAGGCTTTGGGGTGTCAAGACATGACTAATTTGCCACAGGGTTATCACCATGTGCTGTGTCATATGACATGAGTGATCCTGGTCCTCCCACAGTCCAAAGGTGTATGGGCTGGTAGGTTAATTGCTCATTGTAAACTGTCCTGTGGTGAGGCTAGGGTTAAAGTAGGTGGGTTGTTGGACGGCATGGCTCATTGAGCTATAAGAGCTTGCTCTGTGCTATACCTTTAAATAAATAAATCTGTAGTGTAATGTTCATTTGTTATGTGCCGTGTCGTATGATGTGGGTTATCATGGTCCTTCCATGACTGTAATTCTTCTTGGCAAATTTTCCTACAGAAGTGGCTTGCCATTGTCTTCTGGGTGGTGCCTTCACAAGACAGGTGATCCCAGCCATTCTCAACACTCTTCAGAGATTGTCTGCCTGGCGTCAGTGGTCACATAACCAGGACTTGTGATTTGCACCAGCTGCTCATAATGCCATCCACTGCGGGCTCCTATGGTTTCACATGATTCTGATCATGGGGCTTGTCTACGGGTGGCCTGCAGGATACTGGAAGGAAGGAGCACCTGACACCTCCTGTGGTAGAAACATATCTCCATCCCATTACAGGATATCAAACGTTTTGGATCAAGACCCTTTATCAGGATGTTCATCAGGATCAGAGTCCGGATGAAGGGTCTCGGCCCAAAACATTGGCTGTTTACTCTTTTCCACAGATACTGCCTGACCTACTGAGCTCCTTCAGCATTTTGTGTGTGTTGCATCTTTAACCTCTCACTTCGGCAGTCTGAGTTATCCACCTGCTTCAAGTAAGCATCAATAATACCATGCCTAAGAAGAACGCGGTAACCTGCCTCAATGATTATCATCCATTAACACTTACATCCACTATGATGAAGTGCTTTGAGAGGTTGGTGACGAAGCACATCAGCTCCTGGCCGAGAAGCGACTTGGATCTACTCCAATTTGCCTAACTCTCACAACAGGTCCGCAGCAGGTGCTATTTCATTAGCTCTTCACTCAACCCTGGAATACCTGGACTGTGAAGATCCATACATCAGGATGCTCTTCTTTGACAACAGCTCAGCATTCAGTGCTATCATCCTCTCAAAACTGATCAATAAGCTTCAAGACCTTGGCCTCAATACCTCTTTGTGCAACTGGATCGTGGATTTCCTCACTTGCTCCAAAATCTCCATCAGCACAGGTGCACCACAAGGCAGTGTGCTTAGCCCCCTGCTCTACTCACTGTATAAGTATGATTGTGATGCTAAGCACAGCTCCAATGCCATATTCTTGTTTGCTGACAACACCAATGTCATTGGCTGAATCAAGGGAGCTGATGAATCAGCATGTATGATGGAGATTGAAAATCTGACTGAGTGGTACTGCAACAATAACCTTTCTATCAATGTCAGCAAGATCAAGAAGCTGATTATTGACTCAGGAGGAGGAAACCAAAGGCCTAAGAGTCAGTCCTCGGGGGAATTAGAGGTGGAGAGATTCAGCAACTCTAAATTCATTGGTGTTATTATTTCAGAGGATCTGTCCTTGGTCTAGCATGTGAATGTCCTTAAGAAGAAAGTACTGCAGAGGCTGTCTTTGACTACTCCTCAATCTTCACTCTCACACACTCTGAAATCACTAGGCACCCATTCTTCTGGGCATTAGTCTTAAATGCACTGATAGTGGGCTAATGAGCACCATTGAGGCAGACTTCACCATGACCCAACCCAGGTGCAGTCCTTGGGCATAAGGTGCATCTTGCCGACCATTGCACTGTTCATGTACCTTATGTGCACAGGTGGTGTCTCTGCTAAGCAACAGGAGAATCTCAGTAGAAGAGGCAAATGGAGAGGATCTTGTCAGCTATGTGAATGACCGTGTGCAGATTGAGGAGTTGGGATTTCATCCCTTTTGTTGGGAATATAATCACACTCAACAAGAGTTGGCATGGTCAAGCAAACCTCTCCACCTATTGACTGTGCAAGCAGGTTCATTGGCTCTCCTCCGGTACCTTCTGATGCCCCAGAACATGTCTTTAGAATGTGCGGGGGAGTAGCTACATCTGATGGATGCTCTGCTGGCCCCTGCCAACTCTTCCCTGGGTGTGCTGGAACCAGTAACCCAAGGTTCTGGCTCTGGATTTACAGCTGTATCTGGGTCTAATTCTTCAGAAGTGGCAATAGATTCCTGGCTCAGTGTCCTGAAGACCACTAGTGCTTGCCATACCGTATGTCCATGCCTGTTCTGCAATATATTGTTCCTACTTCTCCGGTTGTCCTTGCTATTCTCCCCAGATTCTCCAGCACTCTCCAGATGACTGACTTGTCTACATTCGGTCTGACTCTGGCTTCTCTAGCCACTCTCACTATCTCTCTCAAACTATTGTCCATGGTAATTTATTACCACAGCCTGGTGTAGCAAGTGAGGACTGTGCAGTTGGATCTGTGAACACCTTCCGTTGAAAGGTGAGCCACTGCTGCACTTGATGCACTATTCAGCCCTTGCCTGCTCTTATGAAGTGGTGAATACCCATGTGTTTCCAAGATGGTTGACTTTGGACACTTCTCACTTCCTACCTAAAATAGGATTCATCTTTCTTTTATTGTTGATTATTCTCACGATCAGCATTAAACACGTTAGTACACACATGCAACATTCTATAGCTATCCCGTAGACTAGAGCAAATTCGGGCATGCCAATAGCTTAATAGTGAAGAACAACAATCTTAATATTTCCTTCAACGTACATCTAAATATTTGCCAATATAAAGAAAGCCTAAGACTCACAAATTTTGCTGTTTCAAAGACACATAAAGAGTGGATGGAGAAGGGTGTCTTTCTACCATTTCTACCAAGTTGAAATCCAAATTAACCTGCACAGAAAATGATGTAAAACTATAAGCTTATGAACAGGAACTGACATTTGCACAAAACAAATCTGTGCTGTACTTCTCTATGACTCTATCAGATTCCTTCTTCTCCAGCACTTTACCTCTTCCACCTATTACCTCCCGGCTTTTTGAGTTCAAGAGCTGTGAGGTAATGTTACATGTATGTAAGACCCCACTTGGAGTACTGTGTTCAGTTCTGGTCACCTTACTACAGGAAAGATGTGGATACAATAGGGAGTGTGCAGAGGAGATTTACAAGGATGTTGCCTGGATTGGACAGCATGCCTTATGAGAATCTGTTGAGTGAACTTGGCCTTTTCCCTTTGGAGCAATGTCAAATGAGAGGTAACTTGATAGAGGTGTACAAGATGATGAGAGGCATTGATTGTGTGGATAGCCAGAGGCTTTTTCCCAGGGCTGAACCGGCTAACAGGAGGGGGGCATAGTTTTAAGTTGCTTGGAAGTAGGTACAAGGGGGATGTCAGAAGTAAGTTTTTCACAAAGAGAGTGATGGGTGTGTGGAAAGCACAGCAAGCAACAGTGGTAGAGACGGATACAGTAGGGACTTTCAGGAGATTCTTAGGTACTTGGAGCTTAAAAAAATGGAGGTTAATGCAGTAGGGAAATTCTAGGCAGTTTCTAGAGTAGGTTACATGGTCGGCACAACATTGTGGGCCAAAAGCCTGTAATGTGCTGTAGATTTCTCTGTTCTCACTTCATAACCCTCCCCCACCTACCTACCTTCCCCCTCAGCTGGTCTCATCTGTCAACTGCCATCTTGTACTCCTTCCCCTCTCCCCACCTTATTCTGGCTTCTTCCCCCTTCCTCTCCAGTCCTGATGAGGAGTCTCGGCCCAAAGCGTCAGCTGTTTATTCCTTTCCATTGATACCACTTACCTGCTAAGTTCCTTCAGCATTTTGTAGGGGATTGTCAATGTTTTGCGTCAAAACTCTGCTAAGTAAAAGAAGTTTTGATGTTATAAACACGAAATATTTCACAAAGCACGGGTATCTTTAAAATAGTATATTGTATCATAGTAAATCTGTTGACTTGTTGAAATTGTGGTGAGGATTTGTTAAGAGTATTGGTTTGATGTTTTCTAATCACCTCTTGCAGTTGCTTTAAAATCTGTCCTGGTGTAGTGGAATAAGATTTTCTTGATTCTTTGTCTTAAGACCTCTACCCAAACTGTGTGTTGTGTATTTCATTGGGATTTCCATTGGCCAAAATGTCTGTAATCTGAAATTAATCAGATGCTAGAAGCAATCATGGAAAGTAAAGAGATTACATTTCACTAACAAAATGTTGTTGGAACTCAGCAAGTCAGGCAGCATCTATGGAGGGGAGTAAACAGCCCATGTTTTGAGCCAAGGACTCCATCAGGTCTCTGGTTTTGCAGCATCTGCACAATTTCTAGTTTTTATAAATTTCACTCAGTCATTATTCTCAGGGTGGCTGTATGGACTTGCAGTGGATAACAAACATAAAGGTGGATACCACAAAGGCTGTTGCCTGCAGTGGCACGCGATTTTGTATCATGACTGACACATGCAACCTGCTGGGGCTATACAATGTCATTGATCTAGGCACACCTCAAGTTGTAACATGTTGCTCTTTCTGAGAACTGTTTATAAATCTGAAATTAATGCTTGGGAGAGAATCACAAAAACAGCTGTGACAGGAGAGCAAGTAGACACAGGCAGAGTGGGTGCCAGCAAGCCCCACGACACAGTGGGCAAGCAACTCTGCTCAACTCTCCCGGCTCTTTTCAACCCAACTCCTGATTGTGGCTTTGGACAGGATGAATACATAAATACCCCATTCCCACTTGCAAGAGGATGCCTGCTGTCCTGCAGTAGCCAGGAGGACAGTCCCCATCCAGCCTGCTAATCTCTTGAATGCTCATTCATATATTTGTACCCCAGTGAGGACCTGCCTATCTTTACATACCATCTAAAGACATCAAATGTAAGCCATCCCATGGCAGAGAGGATTCAAAGCTTAAAGTAAATTTATTATCAAAGTACATATATGATGTCACCATATACTACCCTGAGATTCATTTTCTTGCAGTCCATAAGACATAGGAGCAGAATTAGGCCATTCAGCCCTTCAAGCCTGTTCTGCCATTTCATCATGGCTGATCCATTCACAATAGAACAAAGAAATATAATAGAACCAATGAAAGGCTACACACAGGCAAAGACTGACGTACAACTAATGCACAAAAGAAGACAAACTGTGTTAATAACCACAAGAAAGCCTGCAGATGCTGGAAATCCAAAGCAACACACAGTATGCTGGAGGAACTCAGCAAGTCGGGCAGCACCTAATAAATAACATTGAGTAGATGAGTTGTAGAGTCCTTGAAAGTGAGTTCATAGGTTGTGGAATCAGTTCAGTGTTGAGGGGAGTGAAGCATTGGGTGCCATAGTCATGGATTCTGCTGTAATTACCACTACTCCTGGAAATAGACAATTGACATGAATTCATGTATGGTTAATCAATAGAAAGCAGGGTTTAGTGTATAATATGTTTTAGTATGTTTGTGATGACATGTTTTACCTTGTGGAAAGAATGACAGCACGGCAGCATAGTGATAAGCACAACGCTTTACAGTACAGGCAACCCGGGTTCAGTTCCTCCTGCTGCCTATAAGGAGTTTGTATATTCTTGAAGTACATACGTGACCGCGTGGGTTTCCTCCGGGTGCTCCGTATTCCTCCCACAGTTGGAAGATGTACTGGTTGGTAGGTTAATTGGTCATTGTAGTCTAGTCCCACCATTAGGCTAGAATTAAATTGGGGATTGATGGGCAGCATGGCTCAGAGGGCCAGAAGGGTCTATTCTGCACTGTATGTCAATAAATAAATAAAGGGCTCCAATTTGGGTTGATCATGGATGTTGCGTCCTAGCTGTCTTAAGTCGATACACAGCCAGTACGTAAGCAAGGGTTGTCATGTAAAAATATAATCCCTTTGAACCAATTAAAGAAATGAAATAGAGGATTTAGAACCCAATGCTTAAAAGTCCCTTAGCCTGAAAAAGTGAACCCCTGAGGGTGCATTCTTACTAAAAGAAATGCAGAGCTCATGGGACTAAAGTGGGTGAGAAGTTGTCAATGAAAGCTCTGCTGGGGATGGAGTACAGTGAAGAATGTACCAAGATGGGATTGAATTAGAGCACAGTTTAGCACTGGTATAGTTTAGTGTATAAAGTGAGCTATTTTGGAAAGGAAGAAACTCCACCAGTGATAATATTTGAATTGGCATTGAGCAATGTTTCTCTAGATGGCTCCTTGATGCTCATGTGGTCTGCAAGAAAGGTTTTTAATTTTGCCAGAAGTATTTTAGTTAGCCTTGGTGCATCCGGCCAGGTCCAGAATTTGGCAAGTAACTACACTCTCCCCCTTTGCACTATTACCCCTAACCCTGAAAGAAGGAGGGACGAACAGTGGGTGTCCAAAGCAAAGGATGTGCTGGCATTGGAAAGGGTCCAGAGGAGGTTCACGAGAATGATCCGGGCAATAAAATGGTAAACATATGAGAAATGTTAGATAGTTCTGAGTCTGCACCCACTAGAGTTTAGAAAAATGAGAAGGGATCGTGTTAGAAAGTTATTGAGTATTGAAAGGCCTAGATAGAGTGGGTTTGGAGTGGATGTTTTCTGTAGAGGGAAGTCTAGGATGAGAGGGCATGGCATCAGAATAGAAGAATGTCTCTTTATAATAGAGGTGAGGAGGAATTTCTTTACCCAGAGGGTGGTGAATCTGTAGAATTCATTGCCATAGACTGTAGTGGAGGCCAAGTCATTGGGTATAAGTTGATAGATTCTTGATAAGTGAGGGCATCAAAAGTTACGGGGAGAAGACAGGAGAATGGGATTTATAGGGATAATAGAACAGCCATGATGGAATGGCAGAGTAGACTCAATGGACAGAATGGCCTAATTCTGTTCCTATGCCTTATGGTCTTTGGTCTCAGTCATTCATAACAGTGTAGCCAGATCTGCTGCATTTTGTGCCAAGTTCTTTACGTTTGTATTTCTCAGTTACTTTCTGGGAAACCGTAAGTCGGAGTCTGATGTCTGCGAGTTCAATGGAGGCTGGAGGTCTGGTTTGTCCTGGGGTTGCAAGACAGTTTGTCTGTGAGGGAATGCATGGGAGGCAGTAAAGGGGCTTATTTTGCTGCTGCTGTTCTGACGAACGTGGTGGGCGTGCGCCGTTGGCGCTGGAATTTCTGGCAACACTTGTGTGCTGCCCCCAGCAAATGCTTAGCACAAGAGATTCTGCAAATCCACGGTAATAAATACAAATTGCAGAGAGAACTCAGCAGGTCAGGCAGTCTGTATGGAAAGGATTAAAGAGTCAACGTTTCAGGCTGAGGCCCTTCATCAGGACTGGAAAGGAAGGGGGATGAAGCCAGACTAAGACAGTGGGAGAAGGTGAAAGGAGTACAAGATAGAAGTTGACAGGCAAAACCAGGCACTTCGCCAAGCTAAGCACATCCTTGGGTTATGTTGATTGTTAAAACAAACAACTCATTTCACTCTTTTGATGTATGTGATTTTTTTTTACCACTCCCACTCCGACATGTCTGTCCATGGCCTCCTCTACCGTCAAGATGAGGCCACACGCAGGTCGATGGAGCAATACCTTATCTCCCGCCTAGGTAGCCTCCTACCTGCCGGCATGAACATCCAACTCACTGACCTCTGTTGATACCCCTGCCCCCCACCCTTACCCCCATCCCTATCTATTATTTTAGTCTGGTTCTCTTTCTCTCTCTTTCCCCCCCCCCCCCCATCACTATAATCTCTCCCCCCAGCCCTACCTTTCTTTCTCTTTTATTTCCCATAATTCTCCACCTTCCCCCTAGCCCATTTCCCTCCAGCCTATCACTTCCCAGCTCTCTACTTCATCCCTCCCCCCACTTCTTATCCCCCCTCGACCATCCCATGTTACTTCACTCCTGATGAAGGGTTTCAGCCCGAAACGTCGTTATTACCTCCTCCCATAGATGCTGTCTGACCTGCTGAGTTCTGCCAGCATTTTGTGTTTTTTATTTATTTCCAGCATCTGCAGATTCACTCGTGTTGAACCTAAATCATTGTCTGCCTATGATCCCAGTCAGATTTCGGAAACATTCAGGCACTGATTTGAAATCTCAAACTGGTAGCTGGTATTCAGCACACAGAAAGATTTGAGTGTATTTAGCATACATAGTGTTGACTGACAGGAAGGACACCAGCTGATGAATGTGGCTGGGGAAAATGGCTCCTCACAGGCCTCTGAGGATTTTGCTATCACATGAAGGGAGCTTCAGAAGCCAAAACGTTCAAGCATTTCTGGCATGGAGGATGATGCAGTTAATTACAAGAGGCAGTAAAGTTGTTAGTACTCATCTTTTTTTTAAAAAAAAACAAAGGACTAGGCAAATTAGATTCCTCCATTTTAGTTAGGCATGAAGTGCAAAACTAAACAAAATTTATCCAAGTAATGACACTACAGAAAAAGTATTTCATAAATTGTTGAGAGCATATAATCCAGATTCGCTGAACACCTTTCACACAGACATGAAGTTACAGTCATAAGCAGATTTGGGAATGGTTAAGGAGTGAGCAGACTGAGGGCTTAACTGAGGAAAATAGTAATTACGGAAAATATTGAACCACTCTTGGCTAGTAATGGGGAATATTTAGTGATACAACGCAGAGTAGGCCCTTCCGCCCCAACAACCCCTGACAAACCCTGACCTAATCACTGGATAATTACAATGACCAATTAACCTACCCAATGTATCTTTGACTATGGGGGAGGAAACCAGAGGACCCAGAGAAATTCCATGGGGAGGACATACAGAGACTCCTTACAACACAGTTCTGGAGTTTAACTCCAAACTCCAGAAACACCCCAAACCCTAATAGTGTGACACTAACCGCGACACTTCCATGGTACGTTTAACTGGAAGGACTGCCACAAAATAGACTTGTATTCTTCAGAATTTAAATGACTAAGAGGTGGCAGCATCTAAAACAAAATAAGATCTAGGTAGTTTGGTTCAGGAACAATTATTACCCCTCAGCCATGAGGCTCTTGAACCAGAGGGTCAACTGCACTCAATTTCACTTGCTCCATCACAATCTATGGACTCACTTTCAAGGACTCTTCATCTCATTTTCTCGATATTTATTGTTTATTTATTATTCCCCCCCCCCCCCCTTTTGTATTTGCACATTGATTGCTTGCCTGTCCTGTTGGGTGTGGTCTTTCATTGATTCTTTTATGGTTCTTGGATTTACTGAGTATGCCCATAAGAAAACTAATCTCAGGGTTATATTTGGTGACATATGTGTACTTGGATAATAAATTTACTTCGAACTTTGGACATGCTTTGATGAAGAATTATTTTTAAGAATGTGCCCGGAACTGAAGTCTGAGCATGAGTGGTTAGCTAAAGATGTGCCAGCTTTGACACAGTCTGTTTCTCTGTATGCAACTCTAACTCCAGAGTACAAATGAGGATTTTCCTTTTTTCTTATCTTTAGAATTATCTGCCATTACAGCTGAATACTGATTATCAGGTATGCTTTGGGCATACCTGATAATGTTCAGGGAATTAGTTGTTAGTCAAAAATTGGTCATTATTGAATGGTGAAGCAGTTTGCTCTTGAGTCTTGCTCTTAAGCTGGCAAACCATTTGTGAATAGAATTTCAAAGCGGTCATTATTTTAAAAAAAAATCAGGGCAGGGCAAGATGGAGAGTCCTATTGTGTGCAGTTTTGGTCACCTACCTACAGGAAAGATGTAGATAAGATTGAAGGAGTACAGAGGAAATTTACAGGGACTGGAAGATCTGAGTTATAAGGAAGATTGAATAGGTTAGGACTGTATTCTTAAGAATGTACAAGAGTGAGGGGTGATTTGATAGAAGTATACAAAATTATGAATGTATATACAAACAGGCTTTTTCCACTGAGGTTAGGTGAGACTACAACTAGAGGTTATGGGTTAAAAGTGACATGTTTAAGAGGAAACAGGAGGAGGAACTTCTTCACTCGGAGCTGCCAGCGCATTTCTTGATTTCAAATTCAACGTTAAGAGAAGTTTAGGTAGGTACTGCACGTGAATAGGAGGGAGATGGAAGGCTATGGTCCGGAGGTTCAGGTTGTTGGGACTAGGCAGTTTAAATGGTTTGACACTGATTAGATAAGTCAAAGAGTCTGTTTGTTTGCTGTAGTAGTTTCCTATACCCATATTTATGATGGCTACCTTTTAGAATCCTATATCACAAATGTAGCTTTACCATAAATCAATTAATGAGACTTAAATATGGTTCATATTGACATGGAATATGAACAGGAGAATATATTAGTTAGGTTGTTTGATAGACAATGATCAGTTTGGCATAGGAGCAGAATTAGACCGTTCGACCCTTCGAGTCTTCTCCGCCACTCCATCACGGATGATTTATTATCCCTCACGCCCTATTCCCCATTTAATAGGCCAATTTGATGTACAAAGCCTGCTGGAGATGTTTAGGTTGGAACTGTATTACTTCAAAATAACCTTTTTTCACTTTTAAATTGAATCTAAGGTGACCTTATTATAATGTGACCTGAAGTGACATAATTATGACACTCTGAACATGATTGTATTTTATTTTTAGGAAATTAAATAGAATACATAATTTCCCTCAGAATAAATATTTTTTAGTTCATTGATTTTTCAGATGTATCTAGCCGACCAAATCAATTCTGCTCAAAGAGCACTTGTCACTAACAATTTGAGTTAAAGATCAGAGGTGCTTCCAAGTGTGTCAAATGCCAACATGGTGTAAAGGATTCAATGACAATAAAAACTGCAGATTCAACAACGTTGAGACTGAAATGTTAGCTGAATCAGACCTATAGCTTTTTTTAATGCTTGTCTTTTCAATTTGTTTTTGTCTCCTAGGTTTATCCAGACTTGCAGATCACCAATGTTGTTGAGGCTAACCAACCTGTCACCATCCAGAATTGGTGCAAGAAGGGACGTAAACAATGTAAAGGCCACCCACACATCGTGGTTCCTTACAGATGTTTGGGTAGGTGCTCCTCTTGTTTACATAATTGAATATAATCATGCAACTGTTTGTAATTATGCATGTGTACACCTAGTGGCCACTTTATTAGGTAGACCTGTACACCTGCTTGTTAAAACAAATATATAATCAGCCAATCATGTGGCTGCAACTCAATGCATAATAGCATGCAGACTTGTTCAGAACAAACGTTAGAATGGGGAAGAAATGTGATCTGAGTGACTTTGGCCATGGAATGTTTGCTGGTGCCAGATGTGGTGGTTTGAGTATCTTAGAAACTGCTATTCTCCTTGGATTTTCATGGAGAACAGTCTCTAGAATTGCGAGAATAGTGCGAAAAGCAAAAAAAAAAATCCAGTGAGTGGCAGTTCTACGTGTGAAAACATCTTGTTAAGGTATTTGTTGAGAGAGGTCGGGGAAAATGGCCAGGCTGCTTCAAGATGACAGGAAGGTGACAGCAACTCAAATAACTACGCATTACAATAGTGGTCTGAGGAGGAGCATCTCTGAAGGCACAACTCTTCAAACCTTGCAGTGGATGGGCTACAGCAGCAGAAGATCACACTAGGTTCCACTCCTCTGTGTGTGTGTATCTGTACACACTCACCCAACAGGCTGGTATATGTTTAGGGGAAAAGGAGATCCAGCCACTCACCAACCCCACCTCCTGTACATGCAGGTACTGTGAGAATCAAGTTTATGCCATGTGTGCACACACAATATCAAACTCACACCAGATACCGTTATGGAATACACTTTAAAGATTTTACTAAAACTAAAAGAGTACTATGCAAGTATAGTATATATGAAGGAAAAGAAAATAAAGTAAAAGGCGCCAACTTATCAAAGTTCAGTCAGTTTAGTGCACATCGTTGGAGCTCAACCATCGAACCATTCAACCCCTCATCACTTTCCTCCAACCTCCCCCATTGGTTAACAAATGAATACAATCCCAGATACCAGCAAGTTTAAAGCTAAACAACTGCGAGAGAAAGCACTTATCATACAAAGAAGCATTCCAACTCTTAACAAAACAAAGAAGCCATTTTGATTAACATACACAGTACATTGTACATTCTGCTCCCACCAGCAAATGTCATGCCCTCATGACATTACCAGAGTTCCCCAAGGTTTCTTGCAACACACAAAACCCAACCCAGGTGCAGAAAGCAGCAACATAACTACCCAGAGCAGTAGAAATCACACTTGGTTCTCCTGGCACCACATAGGTCAACTGCTCCAGGGGGCGCCTACTTCTCTGAGATCTCCGTACCCCTTCTGCCAACCCTTCCACCTCGGACCCCGCGGGGGGACACTTCTGTCAGACCCTCACCCTCCCCCACACTGAGCTCCCTCTTCACCTGCGAACCCTCTGCCTCAGACACCCCAGGTCTACCTGTCAGACCCTCACCCCTCCCTCACGGGGCTCCCCCCTCACCTGAGAACCCTCTGGCTCGCGTTTGGGAGGGAACCTTCTCTTCCCCCCAACGCTGGCTGCCTCTCCATTTGACCATTAACACCTTCCCTCCTCTCACCCAACTCAGTATGGGAAAGGCCAGGAGCCTCCTCTTCTGGTACTGGAGGGCCAGCAAATGGGAACAAGGGCCAATCATCTGAGTCGTCATCTTCCGAATCGATATCTATTCCCGGGTTAAGGACCCATCCCGGCTCTTCAGCAGCGGGCTCTTCCCTTGCTCCGCGCCCTCACAGAGTCCTTGTACTAGGCGCAACCTCCCACTCTGGCTCCTTGTCCACCTGCACCACTTGATCCAGGGACAGCAGGTGATTCCGATGGAGTACCTTGATAGGCCCATTCCCATCCTCAGGTTTCACCTGGTAAACTGGTAGATTCGGCACCTGGCTCTCTATTACATAGAGGCTGGCCGCCCATTGATCTGCCAACTTATGCTTACCGGGGAATCCCAAATTCCGTAAAAGGACCCGGTCGCCTGGCAATAATTTAGCAAACTTCACCTTTTGATCATATCTCTTCTTATTCATCTGATTTTGTTTAGTAGCCGCCACAAAGAAGCATTCCTACTCTTAACAAAACAAAGAAGCCATTTTGATTAACATACACAGTACATGCATGCATATTAGTACCACCTAAAGTAACACTTAAAATCAATATTATGTCTTGAATTTTCAAACACGATAAATCATAACATCTCAGCCTGAAGTGTTGACCGTTTACTCTTTTTCGTAGATGCTGCCTGGCCTGCTGAGCTCCTCCAACATTTTGTGTGTGTTGAGTGTAAATTTAATTACCATTGCACTAATCTCAGTACTCCATTGTCAGGGTTTTATACACATGACCACTTCCTGTTCCTGTTCTTAGTCTCTTTGTGAACACAACAGTTTTAGTTGTTTTATTTTAGTTTAATAGGTATGGTTTTGGGAACAGAGAGGGGAGTTAGCAGTCAGAATATGGTTTAGGGACAGGGTTGTGGAGGAGTTCGAAGTCAGGCCAGAATCTAGGCCTCCGCTCCATGTTCTAAAGCCAGCAAAGTGGACGTGACGGACTGTTGGGACGTCAGACCAGCAAGTTGACAGCAGGTTTGGAACTGGAGTTGCTTGAGGGCAGGGAGCACAAGGGTCATTGACCCTCTAGGTATGCAAATTGGCAAGTCTGAAGTGTGAGGCCTGGAATTTGGGGTCCTCATGCAGTGTCTTCATTCGTCATTGTCCCCGAGTCCTGGGATTGAAGCCCGAAGTCAAATCGGAAGTCAAGGCCCTATGGCCGGAACCCTGAGTCTGTAAGTCCACTGGAGAAGTCAAAGGCCCAGTGTCCACTGGACGCCTGGATGTGGCTTGTTCCGGGTTTGAGGACTGTATGTGCGTGCATGGTTGGGAGGAAGAGATGGGATTTGTTTTGCTGTTGTGTTGTTTGTTGTCTTTCGTGTTGTTCTGATGAACATTGAGAGCCTGCTATTTTGGCACTGGAGGGCATGGTGACATTTGTGGGCTGTCCCGGGCACATCCTTGGGTTGTGTTGGTTGTTAACGCATACAACAGATTTTGATGTACATTTGGTAAATAAAACTGAATCTTGTTCTTCCTCTCTCCTCCCCTGCATCTCACTGTCACTCTCTGATATGGAGTTCTTTCCTGCCTCACCAAAGAGCATCAATTTGTTCCATTACATTCCAAAGTGAGTGTGCTGGTTTTTCACTGAGCACAGATTGCTTATGACTCAGCTGAACTTGTTGCTACATATCGGTAGGGAAAACAGGTTGTAAGAATAAATGTTGTGGGAGGAACTGACTAAGACTTACTCTTAAGATTATTATCCTTTTTACATTGCCATCCCACAGGCAACTGCTTGAGCTTCAGTCCTCTGAGCTTGTAGCTTTACACTTTAGTTGTTTCAGGATCCCTTGAGATCCTGCAAGAGGACTTGGGAGTAGATTCCTGACCGTAGTACTACACCCTGATCGTCATACCGGAGAGATACAAAAATTCAAATTCAGTGTAGTGGAATGCACAAATGTTAGTGAAGAGCTGTAGCATCCAGAGGGTCCAGAGGTGGTTCACAAGAATGATCCTCGGAATTAAAGGGTTAATGTGTCAGGAGCATTTGATGGCTCTGGTTCTGTACTCGCCGGAATTTAGAGGCATAGTAGTAGGGGAAGGGTGGGGGAGATCTCATTGAAACCTATTGAATATTGCAAAGCCTAGAGTGGATATTGAGAGGATGTTTCCTATTGTGGGGGGAGTGTAGGACCAGAGGGGCATAGCGTCAGAATGCAATGGGTGTCAGATAAGGAGGAATTACTTTAGCCTGAAGCTGGTGAGTCTGTGGAACTTATTGCGGTGGTGGACAAGCTATTGAGTATATTTTCTCCCAGCTACTCTGGACCCTTTCCATTTCACTTACGGTTTGAATCGATTCACTGACAATGCCATAGCCTCTACCTTCTTGTTCCACCTGGAAAATAGAGTCTCGTATGCCAGGCTGCTGTTTATAGTCTTCATTTCAGCACTTAACTCCATCAAACCCCAGAAACTGGTGGGGAAACTGTCCTTGTTGGCTCTCAACACCTCCCAAAGTAACTGGATCCTGGACTTCTTAACGGAAGGGCCACTGTCAGTCCTTGTGGGCATCAGTGTCTAGTCCCATTACACTGAGCACTGTCTGTGTGCTCAGCTCACTGTTGTTCACACTGCTGACGTATTACTGTGTCACAGGATTCAGCTCAAACCGTGTCATCAAGTTTGCGGATGACACAACAGTGATTGGCCTCATCAACGATGATGAGTCGGAGGACAGAGAGGAAGTAGTGCAGCTGGTGGACATAAGTCTGAATATGGCGAAGACCAAAGAAATATGATTGAGTGGAAAATCCCACAGAAGCTGGTGGATTCGGCCTAGTATATCACAGGAAAAGCCCTCCAACCATTGAGCACATCTACATGAAAAGTTGCCATAGAAAAGCAGCATCCATCATCAAAGATTCTCATCACCCAGACCATGCTCTCTTCTCGGTGCTGCCATCAGGTAGAAGGTACAGGTGTCTCAGGAATCGCATCACCGGGTTCAAGACAGTTACTACCCCTCAAGCATCAGGCTCTTGAATAAAAGGAGATCTCTACACTCATTTACAGACTCCTTTATCTTGTTATTTCATGCTGGTTTTTTATTGCTATTTATTTATTATCTGCATTTGCACAGTTTGTTTACAGTTAACAGTTCCTGATGTTTACAACTTACAGATCCTGTTTATAGTTACTGTTCTATAGATTTGTTAAGTATGCCCGCAGAAAAAGAACCTCGGCATTTTGTGTGGTGACATGTATGTACTCTGATAATAAATTTTACTTTGAATTTTGAACTTTGAACTTTTTTTTATTGTGGAGCGTGCCGATTGACCGTCCCACTCTGCACATACATGGCTCCTCCACAGAGAGGGTTAAGTGCACCAGATTCATGGGTGTTCACATAATAGGTGACCTCACATGGTAACTCACTATCACCTCCCTAAGCAAGAAGGCACAGCAGGGTGTCCACTTCCTAAGGAGATTGAGGCAAGTGAGGCTTCCGTTGACTCCTCATCTTAACTGAACTTTACAGGAGGAGCACCATTGAGAGCATCCTGACAAGTTGCATCGCCATCTGGTATGGGAGCAGCCGAGCATCAGACCAGAAGTTCTTACAAAGGACTGTGAGAACAGCTGAGAGGATCACAGGAACATTTATCCAGAGCGCTGCATACGCAGGGCCCTTAGTATTTTCAAGGATCCCACCCTCCATCTCTGACTTTCTCCATCAGGCAGGAGACTCTGATGCATAAAAACAAGAACAGTCAGGATGAAAACAGTTTCTTCCCTCAGGCCATTAGGCTTCTGAACTCCCTGCAGCAGCACATTCAAAGTGTCACCAGATAGTCTGTTCTGTACCCTACAATATTTACTTTATGTACTTTGTTTATTTATACGTAATTCATCTGTAGAATTTATCCTTACTTGTCTAAGTTATTGTGTGTTACATACGTGTTATGTATACCACTGTGCTTCACACCCGGAGAAATGTTGTTTCGTTTGACACTATACATGTAAATATTTAAATGACAATAGACTTGATATTTAAAGCGGAGCTTGACAGGTTCTTGATTAGTAAGAGTGTGAAAGGCTACGGGGAGAAGGCAGAAGATTGGGTTTGAGAGGGATAATAAATCAGCCGTGATGAAATGGCAAAGCGGATGTGATGGCTGAATGGCCTAATTCTGCTCCCATGTGTTATGGTCTTATCCCTCTGCACCACTTGAAAAGAATCATCTGTGAAGACTTGAGTAGTGCGGGAGCTGAGAGGTGCAAGTGCTCACTTGCACACTAAGCTCCAGCACAACTCAGTCTTTTGTCCTAAGGCTTAGTGCCACTCCCACAGTCATAGTCTGGTATCAGGAGTCCAGGCTAGGAGCACTACTCATTGTGTGAGTGAGCAACAGGGAGAGACACCCAGGTGTAGATCAAGGATCATGTCTGCATCAGATTTGGCACGCAGCATTCTGTCAGCAAACCTCATTTCCTATGTCGTAATTGAGAGCTGCACCTTCTTGTGTCATTATTTAATGTTGAGCTCACGTATAAGCATTAATTGCTGTACTTTATGGCAATAATAAAATCCACCCTGTCTTCAAAAACAGTGAAAAACGCACAACCAAAACTGTTTGAAAGGTATCCTTAAAGAATTCAAATTTAGGAGGTGAACAACATGAGAAGATTTTGTTTTGACCAACTATAATTCTGTAGATTCTACCATTTCTCTCAAATCTTCTGTCATCCGTACAAATAAAATGGCATTTAAAGTCCAGGATCTCTCTTTTCTGTTTCTTTCCTCCTACCGTCATCTTCATCATCTTAAACCCATCATCCCTCCTGCAACTCGTCAGCAGTCCTCAATCCTGGACCAAAGGTTAAATGGCCCTGTGGGCTACCACTTTCACCACACAACTTTGTGTCTTCAACGCAAAGATTCTTCCTCTCCTAGGGATCAGGTCTTTGGTGCTTCAGTTGACGTTCCATAGCATCGGGTTTTTATGGGATGTGGTCGCTAGCCCCATGCCCAACCCTCCTTTCACAGCCGGGCTTGGGACTGTCCATGGTGGAGTTCCTAGATACCACACAGTAGGAGAAATGCTCTTGTTTGTATACCTTGTGGTGAACTTCAGGAACCTCATGCAAGAGAGTAGCTGATACTTTTCTCCTCCCACCTTCCTGGCCCTAATTTTTTTGAACTAATTCAGACCTTGATTAGGTCACCAGCATATTCCTTCTGAAGTGTATTATCATGCATTTTATGCCATCCTTGCAGATTTTCTTTGGCATCTTCTCAAACTGTGTGCTAACTTGGCCCAGAATGTTTTTGTTCCAGATTAATATAGCCAGTCCCCTGGAAGAGGTTGTCGAAGTGGAAGTATGTTTTCTGTCCAGTGCAAATTGAGCTTCCATGTTCTATTGTGCTAGCTCGCAAAAAAGCATTTGGCTTGAAGCTAGCCAGGCCCGAGGGTCATATTAATTGGCATTGTGAAGTTCCTTTAATTGTATTCTGTTGCTCCCTCCCATATTTTCTGGATGCAAAGTGACTTCTGTGTCATATTTTAAAATAAGTTTCAGTAAAAAATGCAATTGGCCAATTTTAGGTTGCCTTAATCAACTGCAAGATAGGGGTTCAATTCCTGCTGTTGTCTGTGAGGAGTCTGTATGTTTCTTCCTGGTCCTCCTGTTTCTTCCCACTTTCTAAAGATGTATGTGTTAGGGTTATTATGTTGTGGACATGCAAAAAGGCACAGCAACACTGCGGAATGCCCGCAGCACATCCTCGGACTGGGTCAGTTGTTGACACAAGCAATGCATTTTACTGTATGTTTCAAAGTATATGTGACAAAATAAAGCAAATCTTTAATCAAAGCTGCACCATTTATTTTAATGTTTTTATTGCTTAACACAATTTTTTTGCAGATTATTATAAAATGCATTTTTAATTTTATGGCATGATGCAAACAGAAAAATTAGCTCTAAAGATGAATTCTTAGAAATAGTGTAATTTTCAGGATAATTTATGACCAAAATGTGAACTGCATCTTAACAGCTGGATGCATGAATAATTAAGGTTTTGAAATATTTCAGGGAATCCAATTAATTGAACACATTCTGCCAGCATCGTTTTGTGCTTTCGGGTCATATTGATTTCTTAATTTCGTAATTGCATTGGTGTGTGACTACTTATTAAGGTGTGATGTCAAGACTGTGTGTGAATGTGGTGCATATAGTCTCCCCACTGACTGTGTGTACCCTGCAAGGGATGTGCCAGTCGTGATGCTGTGTTTCCCGCAGAAATAGCCAAAGTGCCGGGTGATCTGTGGTGCCTTAAAGCACCAGAGCTGCAGCCTTTACACAAGAGCAGATGCTTGGAAATCTCTGCCACACACACAAAATGCTGGAGGAGCACAGCGTGTCAGACAGCATCTGTGGAGGCTAATAAACAGTCAACATTTTTTGGCTGAGACCCTTCAACAGGACTGGAAAGGAAGGGGGAAGAAGCCAAAATAAAAAGGTGAGGGGTGAAGGAGGACCAGGTACAGGAGGTGACAGGAAAGGCAGGTGAGTGGCGGACGGGTGGATGAAGTAAGAAACTGGGAGGGGATAGGTGGAAGAGGTAAATGGCTGAAGAAGAAGAAGGAATCTGATAGGAGTTGAGCATGGACCATGGGAGAAAGGGAAGAAAGAGGGTAACCAGAGGGTGGTGACGGGTAGATGAGGAGAAGAGAAGGGAAGATAGGGTAAAAAGAATAGAGAATGGGAAAAGGGAGAAGTGGGAGGAAGGGGGGATGATTATCAGCTATTACAGAAATTGGTGTTCATGCCATTAGGTTGGAGGCTACCCAGACAGATGGAGATGTTGCTCCTCCAACATGAGTCTAGCTTTATCGTGGCAATAGATGCGGCCGTGGACAGACTTGTCCGAGTGATTTGAAATGAGTAGCCACTGGGAGATCCTGCCCTTTGTGGCGGATAGAGGGAAGGTACTCAACAAAGTGTGGCTTTCAGAGGTAAAATAAAAAAATATTGTTTTAGAAGCATCTCCTTCACAGCCAGCACCATGTTTTTTGGAACAAATTATTGTATTTAAATACATAGGAAACAGATTGATTAATAGTACACAATATAGGGCAAGCCTGCAAAATGTGTCCTCTGTCCAGAGTCATGTTCACATTCTCCGTCAGTATTGGAGAATATCAAGTCAATGCCAGCTCTATTAATTCCATATCCCCATTTATTAATGTGTCTCCTTAGTGCCCCCATCAACTAGCCTGACTCTCACCTTGAGCATTTTACGGTGGCCAATTAGTATGCCAACCAGCATATTTTTGGCATGTGGCAGACCCCTGAGAAAACGTAAGCAGTCATATGGAGGGAACTCGAAAATGAACCCAGTTTGCTGCAGCTCTGAGGCAACAGTACCAGCTGCTGTGCTACTTTCTCGCTGGTTTGGCATTGTTTGTTTTTGGATGATGTAGCTTGGATGTGAAAACTACATTCCCAGTCTACACCTTGGCTTCTGCCCACAATGCAGCAGTTGTGTCGGACTGGGCCGCAGGCAGAGATATCAACCTCAGTATCAAGTCCATTGTAAACAGTTAGAGAATGGAAATGGGCCCTACTTGTGCACGCCATCCAAATTGCCTACCTGTGCTAATCCCATGGTGGAATAGAGTAAATCTTATATTTCTCATAATTTACCTTTTACTATGCTGGCTTGTACTTTTATATGATATATATATTAGAAACATAGAAAGCATACAGCACAGTACAGGCCCTTTGGCCCACAAAGCTGTGTCGAACATGTCCCTACTTTAGAACTACCTGGGCTTTTGTTCTGAATTTTCCAGTAAATGTATTTCTGTATTTTTCTAGAAGCTTCCTAGTTTTCATGCATCAGCTGTCATGCCACTTGAATCTGGCTGCTTAATAAATTATTTGTTATCATGAAATGTCTTGTTATCTTTCTGTTTGAACTAGTTTTCAGTATAAGGTGCCAGCGACTTCTTTGTTCTTTATCCTTGTTTCATTCTTCCTTCTTACTTCAGTTCATAAATGGCCATAACCACTAATTGATGCCTCATTCTTGACCTCCGAAGAACCTCTGGATCACAAAATCATCAGATCCAACACCATAAGGCTGTAAGAGAGAGGAGTATAATTAGGCAATTCATTCCACCCGATCTTCTCCACCATTCAGTCGTGGCTGATTACTCTTTCCCTCTCAGAGGGCCCATATCCCTTTAAACACCATGGCCACTGTGGCGTGGTTATCCCAATGCTATTACAGCTTGGGGCACTCCAGAGTTCAAGGTCAGCACTGTTTTGTGAGGAGTCTCTGCGCGCCTTCCCGTGGGACGTGTGGGTTTCCCCCGGCTCTCCGCTTTCCTCCTCCTATCCAAAGGCATACGGTTAGTGAGTCGTGTGCATGTTATGTTGGTGACGGAAGCGACGTGCTACTTTGGGCCGCCTAGCACAATCCTTACTGTTGTGTTTTGATGCAATCGACACACTTCACTGTATGTTTCGATGTACACGTGACTGATAAAGCTAATCTCATTAATCTAATTTAATCTTTGAATTGAAGAACAGACCATTGAGCTAAAATTGCAATGAATGTTATTACCTCAAAACTTTTAATACAAATGTATAGTGGTCCTGCTCATTAGTGCTACTCTTCTTGCTGGCCTACTTTCAATCCTGATGCACAGTGCCAGGCCAAAAATCAAATCCCTCTCCCCAAGTGGTAACTAGGCTTAAAAATTCTGATTGGATTTCTAAAGTGAGAGCGACTGTTCCCTGTTAATTTAATCTCGATTGTGGACCACCAAACACACAGATGCAAAAAAGATCACTGAAAAGTATCCAAAGTAGGGAAGTTGTCTTCTTTGAACTCGCATGCAGCCTTGTACTTCTCCTACTATAGATATCTCCCCCCACCCCCAAAGCAGACCAACTCAAGGGGCAACCCACCCCATCTTACAGGTAGATGTACAGTAATATGGTGCTCTGGAACAATTGCTCCCCAAGCAGGACAGGCAAAAACCTTCTCAGTGTTTTTTTAGCCTTTTTTTTTACTGTAGCCCCAGAACTTGCTTCCAGTTTCCTTTGGTCTGTATTGCACTTGAACATAGAACAGTACAGGCCCTTTGGTGCACAATGTTGTGCCAACTTTTTAATCCACTCCAAGATTAATCTAACCCTTCCCTCCCACAATAGCCTTCCATTTTTCTTTCATCAGTGTAGCTATCTAAGAATCTCTTGAATGTCCCTAATATGTCTGCCTCTACCCCTATACAGGTTTCCCCTGCTATCCAAAAGTAAAGCGTTCCTATGAAACCTTTCGTAAGCCAAAATGGCATAAAGTGAAGAAGCAATTACCATTAATTTATACGGGAAAAGTTTTTGAGCGTTCCCAGACCCAAAATATAACCTACCAAATAGCACATAAAGCCTAAAATAACACTAATAGTAAAAGCAGGAATGATATGATAAATACGCAGCTTATATAAAGTAGGAATAATGTATGTACAATGTAGTTTCACTTACCAGAATCAGGAAGATTTAACCAAAAACAATTTGTAGAAAAAAAAATAGGCATGTACACGCATGCGCACTCACCTGCCCGCGCAAGGCTTCACGGTCATGGTTGTCTTTCTCGGGGTAAACACAAGTTTAAAGTGGGTGCCTTTCTTTGTAAAAGTGAAAATCCTCCGGATTTCTTTCGGCTAGCGAAAACAGGTACTAATAAAGGTCTTTCATAAAAGTGAAGTAGCGTAAAGCGAACTTTCGTAGACCGGGGGCACCTGTACCTGGCAGTGTGTTCCATAGACCTACTTTTGGCTTTTTATCTGCAGCCTCTTCCCAGGTTCCATTATTGAAGTTATTTTGCTCACTTTCAAGAATTCATGCTAAAACTGCTTCTCCATCCTCTTCCATGCAATAGGTGGCCTCGTGATGTAAGTACTGGAGAGCTGCTACGCTGGGAACAGTTTCTTCCCCAAGCGCATCTGTTCCAGAACCACTTCCTTTCCCTCCTAGCCACAACATCATAGTGTTGATTTTAAATCGATAAACTTTGATCCCCTTTGCTCTGTAAGATTACCCGCAGCCAAAATTATATAGTTTCAGGAAGCACAGGATTCTGGCCTTCATTGCTACTTTTAGTCACTAATCTCTTGAATTAAGACTTTCAACTAAGCACTGCAAGAATTCCTTCATTGTTGAGAGATTATCAAAGGATTTAAGGAAAGTAAAGGAGTTAGTGGTGCTTGGCAGAGATGGCTTGGCTAGGTCAGTGAGAGGTACGCTGTGTGTCTGATTGAAACACCATTTTCCATGTGCTGCTTGTTTTGATTTGATCTAAAGTTGTTTTTGAGGGCGTGGAGAGCCATTTTGACCTGCATTTTATGTTGATCTTTTACTATTCTTTTTCTAGTTAGTGAAATTACTTGAAAACCCAGAGTTTAATGCAACCTTAAATAGTAATTTGGTATGTAACAACCCCCCCCCCCCCCCATTCTACACCCAGTATAACAATTGTCAAATTAACTCATTCATGATAGATCTGATGGAAGATTCCCATGTACAGCTGCTGTACATGCGTGTGGAGACTGCTTTTGCTACTGTTTGTTGATTTTATTTAGAGACACAGCACAATAACAAGCCCTTCTGGCCTAAAGAACTCACTCCACCCAATTACATCCATGTGACCAATTAACCTACAAGCCTGTACATCTTTGGAATGTGTTAGGAAACAGAGGACACAGAGGAAACCCATGCTATCACGGGGAGAATGTACAAACTCCTTACTTACAGTTGCAGGAATTGAACCTGGGTCGCTGGCGCTGTAATGAAGTTACGCTAACGGCTACACCACCAGTGCTGCCTGTACTTTTCTGCTCAATGAGTATGCATGTGCTGGGGAGAGAGCCCTTTAACAGACTGAGTGAATTAGTTCAAAGAAGACAAGGGAGTCCAAAGTGCGGGTCTGACTTCACTGTTCACTTTTAGTGAGATGTGTGTATCACGTGGTAACATGATGATATATGCAATTAACATATTTTTAAATATAACCCGTAATTATTTATACAAACAAGAACGTTTAGTCAAACTAATATATATATACACACACACACACACACACACACACACACACACACACACACACACACACACACACACACACACACACACACACACACACACACACACACACACACACACACACACACACACACACACACTTACTTACTTACTTACTTACTTACTTACTTACTGGAATACTGAATATACAACCTGGGTGACATTTTTGTGTCTTTATTCAGAGCATATTTTTCTCAGTCTCTAAAATTCATCTAAAAGCAATTTGATTTTATTCCAGGTGAACATACTGCTGCAGATTTATCTCAGTATGATCTGTGCGTGTTGTATTTAGTCCCTTCCCAAGTAGGTCAAAGTACCATACTTAGAAAGTGTGCCAATGGTTATTTAAGGACCCATAGGCCACAATGCTGCCGAGGTGACGTTGGAAAATTGAGATGCACTGGAACTTTGTTCTCCTTCTTTTAACCTCACATTCAAACCTCACTCACCCAGTGCCATCACAAACAATGCAAGTGTTAACTGATTCAAGGTCAGTGGGTCTAACTTGCACAAGATAGCCTTGCCTCAGCAGATTGCATACATGCAGTGCCATTTTTCCAGCATTATACTGTGGCAGCTTGATTACTTGGCACCAGGCGAGAATTAGAATGATGCCGTGAATGTGGATGTTATGGGGAAGAGATTTCTCTGCTAGACTTCCATCTGCTTTAAGTTTAGAAGAGAGGAGACTTGATTGAAACATAAGATCCTTATTAAAGATAATGATTAGCCTCATTTGCCACATGTGCATCAAAACACAGTGAAATATAATCAACCATTTCACCCCTCCTTGAACTTATTACTCTCGTCACTGCATTACAAACACTTTAAGCCAGTTTTTATAATGTTGACATTGTAGGCATGTGCTAGTATTTATGTATTTGTACACATTTTATTCCATATCAATACTTCAACCTCTTTATAATTGTTGAGTGTTTTTTTATTGCATGTCACACCCTGACCAACACACCACAGCAAGTTCCTAATACATGTAAGTGTATATAACAAATAAAATCGATCCTTGGCCCTTGAAATGTGTCGTTGGAGACAACGACCAACACGGCCTGAGGATGTGCAAGTGTCACCATCATGAGAAAATCTACTGATGTGGAAATCCAAGCAGTACACACAAAATGCTGGAGGAGCTCAGCAGGCCAGCGGCATCTATGGGAAAGAGCAAACATCAACATTTTGGGCCGCGACTGCCAAGTGTCACCATGTTTCCAGCACCAGCTTAGCATGCCCACAACTTAACCCTTTCATCTTTAAGATGGGAGTGGACCGGAGCATCCGGAGGAAACCCACACAGCCACGGGGAGAACATACAAACTCCTTACAGACAGCGGCAGGAATTGAACCTCAGACACTGATTGCTGGCACAGTAAACTGTTACGCTAACTGCTACACTGCCAGTACCTTAAGGATCTTAAGAGGATGCAGAAGATCTTTTCTCTTCTGGGAGAATCTGGATCACTGGTCACCGTTTTAAAAAGGAGGGGTTAACCATTCAGGACAGGTGAGGTGATAAATCAGCTGTTGTCTAAAGGACAGCAGCTGTGGAGTCTTTGAATATTTTTAGGGAAGAGGCAGACAGATTCTGATAATAAAAGAGGTGAAAGGTTATCAGGAGTAGGTAGGAATGTGGGGGTAAGATTAGTCAATTAGTTCAGCAGTGATCTCATTGAACAGCAGAGCAGGGGTGAGGGGCTGAATGGTCTGTTGCTTCTAATACCTATTGCAGTCCCATTTCATACCTCCAGTTAATACAGTTGATGGCCAAGCTTCTTTCCAAAGCTGATGCAGTAAGTTAGTTCTGCATCTGCAATTTGTTGATGGCAGCTATTAACACATTAACTTCATTCAATTTTTAGGTTTTGACTTACCACTGCCTTTTAATTTGTTTGGCAGAAATGAGAAAAATTATTATTAGGAATAAAGTAAATGTCAGAATCCGATTTGGGTTTAATATCACCAGCGTATGTCATGAAAGTCGTTAACTTTACCGCAGAAGTACAATAAAATACATGATAAATAAATATAGAGAACACAAAAATGAATTACAGTATGTATGTATGTATGTATGTGTGTAAATAGACACACACACCCCTGACATTTCAAAATCTTTACCAGCTATTTTGAAAGTTGAAATTTGCAGACTCGAACAGTATAGTTTTTTAAATGTGTATTTCAAATCTGACAACAGCTGTACCAAGCACTTAAATGATCCTTGGACGTTTTAGGTTCATAATGTTATTTAGGTTCATAAGGTGCTAATCCTGCGGTAGAGAACAGCTGACCTCTGTACCTCTCAAGATCCACCAAGATTTAAGGATTTTTCTGGAATGTTTTCAATGCAGCCTAATATAGGGTTATATGTTTGAATTAGCAGAATGAAACAGAGTCTTTGGGTTTTGGGTACCTGTGTAAATAAATACTTGAGGGTATATAAAAGACAGGATTGTTTTAATGACTTCCTGTGAATTTTCTTTTCTGACGGTTTCACCCAACTTTTAAATTTTTTGGTTTTGACCCCATTTTCTGCGTTAGTTCTGTAGATTTGAACAAACTTCTGTACGCGGCACACTGAGAGCCAGGATTAATGCTTGTTAACATGTACTCTGCTCCTTTCATCTCAGTGCACTTTCACACACTGAATTTCGTCTCATGGTTAGCTAGTCACTTACCGGTAGTTTGTTGGCTGGTGCCTGCCACAGTCTTCAAGGCCACAGAGTATTCTTTGAACCAACTCTAACTTGTCGATAACAAAGTAAAATTTCTCAAATTCGTCCTCTGTGATTGTATAGCATTTTGTGGTTAATAGCTGAGAATTTGAATATAAAGATTAGCTTCATTTGTCACAAGTTCAACAAAACATACAGTGAAACTTGCACAACCCACAAGTGTATTTGGTGTCTTCTCAGATCAGCTCCATTTTACGTAGTCTTATTTTACTCTCCACTAACAAATATAAATTCAAAATAACATTTCTTAGTTTGAAGTTCATGGGTTGGTTGTGAGGGGTTGTGGAATTGCTTGACTTAGTTTACTGAGTGTAGCTGTCCTCCTGGTAATGTTTTGCCTCATTTAGAATATAGCCCAGTATAGGCCCTTCAGCCCAGGATATTGTGCTGACCTTTTAACTAACTCTAGGATCAATCTACTGCTTTCCTCCTACTTAACATTCCATTTTTCTATCATCTGTTTGCCTATCTAAGAATTTCTTAAATGTCCTTGATGCACCACCACCCTTGACAAGGTGTTCCATGCACTCATCACTCTGTGCAAAAAATCTTGCCTCTGACATCTGCCCTATACTTTCCTCCAATCAACTTAAAATGATGCCCCCTCATTTTAACCATTTCTGCTCTGATGGGGGAAGGGGGTAGTCTCCGGCTACCTACACAATCTGTGCCTCTTACCGTCTTGTACGTCTCTATGAAGTCACCTCTCATTCTCTTTCACATCTAAATAGAAAAGTCCAAGCTTGCTTAACATATCTTCATATCCTCATTCTCTAATACAGGCATCATCTGCACCCTCTCTAAAGCTTCCACATCCTTCCTATAATAAGGCAACCAGAACTGAACTAAGTGTGGCCTACCCAGGGTTTTGTATTATAATAAGCGAATGGTAGCCATTTAACCTAAGATCTATCATAACTGAGCAGTATTAGTTTATGAGGAATTTTGCATTTTAGCTGTGTCATAATCTATATTTGTTGAACAACCTAATACCTGCAATAAAGCTACCCAAAGTTCCTTACTGTAGAGACTTTAACCACTTCAATTATTTGGGATTGGTTAGTTTTCTAATATTAGTAGTTGAAGTTAAATATTTGCAAACAAAAATGTAGGAAACAAATCTATAGTTCTTCAAGTAACACACACAAAATGCTGGAGGAACTCAGTAGGTCAGGAAGCATCTATGGAAACCAATACAGTTGATGTTTCGGGCCGAGACCCTTCAGCAGGACTGGAGAAAAAGAGATGAGCAGATTTAAAAGTTGCGGTGAGGGGAGGGAGAAACACAGGGTGATAGGTGAAGCCAGGAAGTGGAGGGATGAAGTGAAGAGCTAGGAAATTGGTGAAAGAGATACAGTGCTGGAGAAGGGGGAATCTAATAGGAGAGGACAGAAGACCATGGGTGAAAGAAAAGGTGGGAAAGAGTACCAGGTTGGGGGGGAGGGCGACGGCCAGATAAGGAGATAAAGTGAGAGAGGGTAAAGGAGATCGGGAATGGTGTGAAGTGTGGTGGGGGGGGGGGGGGGGTGTGGATTACCAGAAGTTCGAAAAATCAATGTTCATGTTATCAGGTTGGAGGCTAACGTTCTACCGCGTGTGAATATTGAAATGGCCACTTGCTTTTGGTCTTCACTGCATTAATTAGATTACTTTGTGGAGATCTATTTTCATCTGACACGTAAAAGTCTTTTTCTGTTGATCAGTGTCAAAAAAGCCAAATTAAATCCACTGTTATTCAATGCAGTAAAACAATAAAACGTGTAACCTTCCATGGAGGTGTTGAATACTTTTTATAGGCCATGTAGTTAAATGACAATAAACTTAACTTGATCTTTGATGTTGAATTCCTTTGTTGTATGACTCCATTGTTTGGCTGACTTTTTTTGATATTTGTTATCTGATGTTGCCCAAGCATAGGTACTAAAATGTCCTTTTCACTGTTGCACAGTTGGTGAATTCGTAAGTGATGCACTCCTTGTTCCTGACAAGTGCAAGTTCCTGCACCGGGAGAAGATGGACACCTGTGAGAGCCATCTGTATTGGCACACAGTTGCAAAAGAGGTACGCTTGCCTTATTAAAAGGTTCTCCCGTGACTAAGCAAATGTTTCCCTACAGTTAGCGACTGAAGTTCCTTATCCCTCCATCAGCCAGTTATTCTAAATGTACCTTTTGTATTTTCAAGGAATGTATTTATGCTGTGAATGAAATCTTGGCAGAACTATCATAGCTTAAGTGCCAAAATATCTCCTTGTGATTTTTTTTCATGTATCTAATGAAGACTGTCTTTTTTTCCCAGCTCTTGAATTATGGCATTGTTTTGAAACAGGTTTGAATGCCTATAGTATTTCAGAAAAATATACATATTCTTGGCTCTGTAGGCTCAAAGAAAATGTCTCCATATAGTTATTGCTCAAACTTGTTTGTTGTATTGTTTGAGGTTAATTTATAATTATTCTTTGCCGTATCATTTACTCGTGTGCCCTTGACCTTCATACTTTGGTGAAAGCTAATTTATTCTCATATTTGTTAACATTTCTATGAGATGGTATTTGGCCTACTTAGACCAAAGATATAGGAATGGAATAAAGCTATTTGGCTACTCTATTCCATCATGGCTGATTTACTAACCTTTTCATCCCCGTTCTCCTGCCTTCTCCCTGTAACTTTTGATGCCCTCTTACTAATAATGCACCTACAAACCTCTGCTTTAAATATGGTCAATGACTTGGACTCTACAGTCATCTGTGGCAATGGGTTTCACAGATTCTACATCCTCTGGCTAAAGAAATTCCTCCTTACCTCCGTTCTAAAGAGATTGCTTTCTATTCTGTGCCCTCTGATCCTAGACTACCCCACTATAGGAAACATCCTCTCCATATAAACTCTGTCTAGGCCTTTCGATATTGGATGAGTTTCAATGAGATTCTTTCCCCCTCCCCCACCATTCTTCTAAGCTCCAGTGAGTACAGGCCTAGAGTCACCAAACCTTCATCAACCTTATCTGCTTATAACCTCTTAAGTTTTCAATTCCAGTGGAATATATCTTCAGTGTTTGACTGTCTGAAAACCTCCCTGTATGGTGAATGGAAGCAGGCTCCTTGCACTGAGTTACTGCATTATTCTCAGTGCTTGCATTCTCTTCATAAGCGCTCCGTTGCCCATAGTGAAGGACAAGTTGGGGCAGGCCTCTACATCTGGTGTTCGTCTACCCATCAAATAGGCTAGCGCACACTCTCATGACCACTGGGCCTCTGCCAAACTGCGAGGTGATTCGGACAAACAGGTTGGATTCCTATTGTTCATTTTCCTGTTTCACTCCCCTCCCCCTCCCCCACACTGTCAGTACAAAATGAATATTATATTTTGTCAGAGCTAGATGAGATCAGAATTTTTATGTGAGAATTAATGGTACCAAGTCCTCCTCGTTCACAATCAATCCTTCAAACGGTTGAACTGCCTAATTCCAGACTGAGGCTTGGATCTCCAGGGATGAGTTTTAATAGGCCAGTCTACTGGCAAGCTATTCCACATGAGTAATATCCATTGGTTGAAGGTTACCTTTCTGTAGCCCCCACATCTCCCTTCACGTAGCCCCATTCCCCCACAGACAATTACACCAAACCACAATTTGCTATCAGAAATCTCGAGGCAACACAACAGAATTGAACTTCAATTTGATTCAATTAATTAAATGCAACAGAAATCGTTAAAGTGTCTGATTTCAGTCAGCAATTCACGCTGTTCTCCAGCCTGACAAAGCTTTCATTATCTCAGTGTCATTAAATAATTTATGATATTTGCTGGTGGGGAGACAAACAGAAGGGAAGCGTTTGCAGGGAAGATTGTCCAGCTATGCTTGTTAAAACATTAACCAATTTGCACCATTTCTTTGTATCTGGTTCTCCAGTAACTTGATTGCCTTTTGAGACATGGGATTTTCAGTATTACCCTCCTATGGGTAGTCCTACCAAAATTACACAATTTCACCAGTGATCATTTTTCAACAGCAGAAATATTTTTAAGGGGCGTCATTCCATTCCTCGCCCACCTTTTGCTCCATTTGTCCCCATTTTCTTGGGTTTATAAATGTTCCTTTATTTTACGGCTTAATTTGTCTTGTGTATTAAGTATTATTTTGCTTGGTGTATATGTATATAGGAAATTGCTTGTTTTGGTATATTCACTGTCCACTTGAACAGAAGGGACCTACAGCAAAAAAGTTGATTATTATTATTTATTTATTAAAGTTTATTATTATTTGTTCTTTTTGTATTTGCACAGTTTGTCTTTTGTACATTGGTTGTTTGTCACTCTGATTCTATTGCATTCCTTTGTTCTATTATGAATGCCTGTGAGAAAATGAATCTCAAAGTAGGACATGCACATACTTTGACACTAAATTTACTTTGAACTTTGAAAGTTTGCTAAGTAAAAAGCTGGTGCGTCTTTACCATCTGAACTGAATTACGATTACTTCAGAGACAACTTTTTCAAGTCCACAGAAGTTATGTGGGTTTACCCAACTTTTAATTCTTTGTGCTTTCCCAGACCTGTGGTGACAAGATCATGAACGTCCATGACTACGGAATGCTGCTGCCATGCGGAATTGATGAATTTCGTGGCGTAGAATTTGTTTGCTGCCCCATTCCTGAAGAAAACGATAAGATCGACTCGGACATTGATGAAGAAGATTCGGATGTCTGGTGGGGAGGTGATGATGCAGATTATGCGGACGGCGGGTAAGGCTTCCTTGCTGCTTTATTATTTTGTGGATGCTTACCGCATTGAGAGTATCAAAGGTGACAGAGAAGATTTACGCACCTTAAATTTCATCAATATCATAGATTTTTATTTTTCCAGGGGTCATAAATGAAGCCAGTAAATGCAATCCATTTGCCTTATTGTGTTAGAATGTGCATCACGCTGACTGCAGTGGCAAACCAAAGTTTCTATAATATCTAAAACTGGGCACTATTATAATTTGTACTACAGCACAGAAACAGGCCTTTCAGCCTTTCTAGTCTGTGCTGAACTATTATTCCCATCGACCTGCCCCCAGACCGTAGCCCTCCATACCCTTACCACCCCTGTACCTCTTCAGTGTTGAAATCAAACTCACATCCACCACTTCTGCTGGAAGCTCGTTCCACACACTCGGAACACCATCTGAGTGAAGATCGCCCTCGGGTTCTCCTTAAACATTTCACCTTTCACGCTTAACCCTTGAGATCTGGTTCTTGTGTCAACCAACCTCAGTGGAAAGTACCTGCTTGCATTTATTCTATCAATACCCCTCATAATTTGGTGTAGCTCTATCAAATCTCCCCTCACATTCTCCTCCGCTCCAGGGAATAAAGTTCTAACCTATTCAACCTTTCCCTGTAACTCAGGTCCTCTAGTCCCGGCAGCATCCTTGTAAACTTTCTCTGCTCTCTTTCATGTACGTATATATCTTTTAAATTGTTTTCTTGTGGTGATTGAGACCTTGATGAATGTTCTGGTGTCCCAGTGTTATCTATTCAGTTCAGTTTGGGTTATAATTAAATCAGTACATAGCTGCCTATTTATACTTTTACATATTTGACAAAGATTTTTTTTTAAACTTTAATCGAAAAGTTCTATTAACTAAAGCTTTGCCAAACTTGCTCAGTATTTAAATGGTATGAGCTGCTGAAAAAGAAAATATTAGCCCCCTAGATCATTCAGGCAGTGCATCTTGTGTTCAAGATCAAGATTGTTTAATATAATTTCTGGTACACAAGTGTAAAGGAGAATGAAATAATTGTTACTCCAAATCCAATGCATCATATAAAAAAGACACCATAAATACATAAGAGAGTTTTATACATTGTGTGTACATAAAGTGAAGCTCGGTACAAAGTGTCTGCATATAAGGTGACTAATAGGAAATGGTAAAATGGTGCTGGTGGGGTGGTTTAGTGAGTGGAGGTGTTAATCAGCCTTACTGCTTGGGGAAGGCAACTGTTTTTGAGTCTGGTGGTCCCTGGTGTGGATGCTATGTAGCGTCTCCCCTGATGACAGTGGAACAAGCAGTCCATCAGCAGAGTGGGTACATCCTTCATAATGTTGCTGGCCCTTTTCTGGCATCTTTCTGTGTATACAGTATGTACTCGATGGCAGGTAGGTTGGTGCCGGTGATGCCTTGGGCAGTGTTGGCTACCCATTGTAGAGACGTCCAGTCTGCTGCAGTGCAGTTGCTGTCTGATCCAGATATTCCAGCAAGTCTTGAATCCAGGTGGCTGACCTGATGGAATATTATAATTAATATTCTTCCATTTTAGTAACATAAAATTAGTGATCTAAACATACTGAGCAGATTCAGGTTTGATTATGGTGACCTTTCTAGTTAACTCGTAATGCTCTATGCTAAATTTAATTTGATAAGTTATGTTCAGCAAAGAGAGTGGTGAATCAACAATAAGAGAATAAAACTACCTCATTACTCTTCTGTCCATCAGCTTGGAAGCAAAAATGTGAACATACATCATCATCATCGTCATTATGTGCCGTGTCATATGACCTGGATGATCATGGTCTATGACCATGATTGCTCTTGGCAAATTTTTTTACAGAAGTGGTTTGCCATTGCCTTCTTCTGGGCATGGGTGACTCCAGCCATTATTAATACCCTTCAGAGATTGCCTGGCATCAGTGGTCACATAACCAGGACTTGTGATACATACCAGTGCTCATATGACCATCCACCATCTGCTCCCGTGCCTTCACATGACCCTGATCCGAGGCTAGGCAGGTGCTACACCTTGCCTGAGGGTGACCTGCAGGCTCACAGATGGAACGGAGTGTCTTTGGTAGAGATGTATCTCCACCCTGCCACCCCCATGATACATAAGCTGTAAGAATAAGTAGTGAGCATTCTCCTTCAATTTGATAAAACTCCTCTTTTTAAAAACTCATTTACTTGTTGTTAGTCTCAAAAGGATGCATTGAAAATTAAACTAATTTTGAAATAAGTAATGATGTATCATTAATTTTAGATCAGTTGGGGTGTGCCCTTTTTGGCAAAATCTTTTTTCCAAATAATGAGGTCTTTGTAATATCATAGCAGTATGAATATTTCAGAAACTAATTGGGTTTTCATTGTTTAGTTTTGTCATTAATCCACATCCTTTGTCTGAACTAACTGATCGTGTCCTTTTGTCTGCACATCCTTCTGTGTTTGCCCATTGATCCCGAAAGCCATCAAGATAATTTAACTAGTTTAACCATGGTTCAGTGGTAACGTTTGTTGGATTTAAAGTTTGCAAGTTTAAGTCCTGTTATGCTTTGTAATTTCAAACAAGTTCAAAGGAAGACAGGCAAGTCTGAAATGTGAATCTAACTTCGTGTTTACTTCAAGCGAGGCAGACATGTATCACGTGGTAGGGTCATGACTTATGCAATTTATATATAACCATAATGAATTATATAAACAATAAAGAATGCTTAATCACACGATATATACAAAATTACTCAAATATTACTGAAATATTAAATACACAATAAGTCCCACTTGAGATTCTTGAACACAAATGCAAGATGGCATTCCACTGCAGTAATGGGAGAGTGCTGCAGCGTCAGAGGTTTTTTTGTTTTAATGACGTGAAACTGGGATCCTTCCCGCTTCCTCAGGCAATGTACGGTACCATTTCAAACAAGATCAAAGATATTGCCCCTGGTGTTCTGTTTACTCTCTCTAAATGAATATAAGATATGGAATATGGCCTATTCATTGACAGCACGGGTAATGGGGGGTTGGTTGGTCATGTATTAATTCTGTCAATACTTATGATCACACACTCAGCAATTTAGGAGTCTTCCCCTCTGCCGTCGGATTACTAAATGGACATTAAATCTGTGAACACCACCTCACTTTTTAAAAATATATTATTTCTGTTTTTGCATGATTTTTAGTCTATTCAATATACATATACTGTACTTGATTTTCTTATTTTTTTTCTTCTGTATTATGTATTGCATTAAACTGCTACTAAGTTAGCAAATTTCACGACACATGCCGGTGATAATAAACCTGATTTTGATTCACTTTGTGCTTATAAGTAACCATATAACAATTACAGCACAGAAACAGGCCATCTCGGCCCTTCTAGTCCATGCCGAACGCTTACTCTCACCTAGTCCCTCCAACCTGCACTCAGCCCATAACCCTCCATTCCTTTCCTGTCCATATACCCATCCAATTTTACTTTAAATGACAATATCGAACCTGCCTGTACCACTTCTACTGGAAGCTCGTTCCACACAGCTACCACTCTCTGAGTAAGAAGTTCCCCCTCATGTTACCCCTAAACTTTTGCCCCCTAACTCTGAACTCATGTCCTCTTGTTTGAATCTCCCCTACTCTCAATGGAAAAGCCTATCCACATCAACTCTCTCTATCCCCCTCATAATTTTAATTACCTCTATTTAAAGTAGAATTTATGATTCAGTACAAAAACTAGCAAGATAACAAAATTCCAGCGATAATTTATAAAATGAGGCAGCACAATAGCAGAGTGGTTAACATAATGCTCAGGATCAATTGCTGCCGCTGCCGGTAAGGACTTTGTACGTTCTCCCTGTGACTGTGTGGGTTTCTTCAGGATGCTCTGGTTTCCTCCCACAGTTCAAAGATGTACCGACTGGTAGGTTAACGGATCATTGTAAATTGTCCCATGATTAGACTAGGATTAAATTGAGGGATTGTTGGGCGGCGTGGCTCAAAGGGTCAGAAGGGCCTATTCTCTGCTTTGTTCTATGGATCTATGAGGGGTAATTGATAAGTTTGTGGCCTAAGGTAGAAGGAGTCAATTTTAGAAAACCTAGCACATTTATTTTCCAACATAGTCCCCTCCTACATTTACACACATAGTCCAGCGGTCGTGGAGCATACGAATCTTGGACCTCCAGAAAGTGTCCACAGAAGGGTGATTGATAAGTTCATGGCCTAAGGTAGAAGGAGATGAGTTATACAGCTCTCGTTACATGCACATGCAGGTCAACTCTTTGAGTGATTATGCAGAAAGTTTGAAGTTAATAACTCATCTCCTTCTATCTTAGGCCACGACCTTATCAATCATCCCTGCTGCAGACACTTTCTGGAGTTCCAAGATCCGTATGCTCTACGACCACTGGACTAAGTGTGTAAATGTAGGAGGGGACTATGTTTAAAAATTAAATCTGCTAGATTTTCTAAAATTGACTGCTTCTACCATAGGCCACGAACTTATATCAATTCCCCCTCGTATTCTTGTCATTGTTGGATCTGGTGGTTTTGTGATGCAGAGGTTCAGAAGTTAAGAACGAGCCATACTACTTGTTACTTACAGCTGATTATTGCATGTTACAAGTGCAGAAAATGAACAAAGAAAAATTAAAGAAGTTGTGGTCGACTTAGACAAATACTAGCTCTGACTAGAAGGATAACAACTTTGCAGTGATAACTATTAATTTATAAAATAGCCAGATTTAAATGTTGTGATAACTTCTTCAGAAAATCTGTGAAGCTTCTAGCTTCCAGTTATTGGACCTGATTATTAAGGGAATAGGTATATTTTTCAGGCCTAGTTATTAGGGTTAGTTTTGACCATTTGGGGAGTAGTTTTTGTTTTAATGCCCAGGTATTAGGCTTCATTTGGACTGTTTACATGTGAGCCCACTGGAGGCTGGAGTGTGGGCATGGCCTATTGTGTGGTTGGAGGATGTATATGTGTAGACTGGAGTGCATCTTGTTTGTTGCTTGTTGTGTTCCGTGTTGTTCTGCCAAGCATTGTGGTCATGTTATGTTGGCACCAGAATGTGTGGCAACACTTGTGGGCTGTCCCCAGCACACCCTTAGGGGTTGTTTTGGTTGTTAATGCAAATGGTGCATTTCACTGTATATTTCAATGCACATGTCATAAATAAAACTAATTGGAATTTGAATGTATATTCTTCAAGCAGCACCTTAAATAGGACATCATCATATCCTTTTTTTACTAAATATTGCTAATGCCCAATTTGTTACTACATTATAATTGTAATGTTGGTCAAGTACTCAAAAACATTGTGTCCATGCAAGCGCGGATGCTGCTTATGGATATGTTTATCTGGGTCTCAGAGCGCTGTTCTTCAACAACCACTCAGTAAATGTTCTGCTATCAAGACTGAATTGTAAGCCATTTCATTACTGTGATTTAACAGATTATGTCTTCAGAATAAATGGGACATATTTTCAATAGCAGCTGAAATGTGATAATCATTCCTCTGTGAATCAATGCTAATATTAAATGAGATCATTTCATGCTGAGAGCCTCCATCAAAATGAAAATGTGACCAGTTTCAAAGCAGTGTGCTTATTGATCAGAAAACTTTTCACCAGTCACCAATACTAAATTGTTGATCTCAGGAACTTGCTTCTCATTTGTAGTTCTCACAGAGATACAATTCTAAGAAGTGACTTCCAGATGGCAGATTATCCAGTCCAAACAAAGATACCCAGTGGATTAAAAAAAACCTTAAGCTGGTGGCATTTCTGGTTCCTCTTTTTACAGCCCGTTATGCCATTGGCATTTAGAACAGCAGTGAAAGTTCTCCATCTCTGATAGTGTTCCGGCCTTCCTTCATTGTGCCAGTAGCTTCTTCTTGGTTCTCACTACTATCAGCCATGCAAGTCCCAGTTGGAGACCTTTGCACTCAGATGTAGAAGGATTCTTCATCGCTGTTTCCAGTACAATTTTTTTTCCAGTCAGGGTTGTTAGCCCTGAGTTGAACCCCCAAACCTGGAGGATCAGTGGACCACTCAGTCTGGCTTCTACCCTTTGACCTGTTTGGCATGGGTAACCCAAACAAGACCCAACACATGAAGCCCTGATCCCAACCAGCACAGCTCTCCAGGTCATTGAGGCATGCAAGCCTCCAAACCACAATGAGGTTGTGATCTTCTGCCTACCCTGTTTCTAACACCAATATGCGGAAGTCATCAACTCATTAAGAATGCCACTGCTAGACTTCTAACTAAAATCAGGGAGAGGGAACATTTCACTCCCATCCTAGCTACTCTGCATTTGCTTCCAATCGTAAACAAGAGAAAATCTGCAGATGCTGGAAATCCAAGCAGACCCAGACCTGTTGAAGGGTCTAAGCCCGAAATGTTGACTGTACTCTTTTCCACAGATGCTGCCTGGCCTGCTGAGTTCCTCCAGCATTTTGTGTGTGTTGCCTGCATTGGCTTCCTTTATCTTTTAGAATGGATTTTAAAGTTCTCTTACTTGACCAGAGTACATCACAGGATAACTTTTGTTTTATACTCCTGCTTGAGCTCTCAGATCTTCCTTCAGAGTATTCTAGTGGTGTTTAGCATTGTGGCTTCCTGGAGATTTATATAGATAGTGCTGTGTTGGCCCTAATTGTTTAATGCTATTGTGTAGTGCCTTTGAGATAATACCAGTTGTCAGTATTACTGTTGAGACAGTGTATAACTTTGTTCATGTTCCAAAGTCTTTCAATTTCCTCTTTTAATTCAGCATATTTCTGGTGTTTTTCACCTATTGATTTTGTGTGTGTTATATCTATTAGGTAAGTTGTTCTTGCTTGTTTATACTGCATTGCTATATAATTTGTGGGTCTCTGATTCTAAAACTGGATCAGGCTTGCGTTTATAGTGAAGCATGGTTTCTTTTATGAGTTTGCAGTGAATGATGTTTGCCTCTTGATTGTGCATGTGTGACTAATCAGATTGAGTTAAACTGCTGCAGGATCCAGTAACGTGCTGGATTGTTTCTGGTTTCTCTTGGCATTTTCTGCATTTATCATCTTGAATTTGTTGGTCCATTATTATGTATTTTTGGTTTTTTTTGTGTTGACCACCCGGTTCTGTATTGCCACAGGAATCCGTCTGTTCGGGAAGAGGTCTCCAACTCTGAGCCAGGCTTTTGACGCTTTTGAGGTCAACATCTAGTCAGCTCAGATTGGGACAAATTACCATTCTCTCTCCTGCACTCTCCCATCAGGCAGGAAGTACAAAAGCCTGAAAGCACGTTACCACAAGGCTAAAGGATGGCTTCTATAAGACTAGTAAATAGTTCCCTGGTGTGATAAAATATACCCTTTTCCTCACAATCTACTTTGTATTGATCTTGCACTTTATTGTTTACCTGCACTGCACTTTGTCTACAGCTCTTGCGCTTCATTCTCCTTTGTTAATGTTTTATTTCACTGCACTTTGTGATGATTGATCTGAGTGAACAGTGTACAAGATAAGCTTTTCACTGTATCTTGGTACATGTGACAACAATAAACCTATACCAATCCTAACACCATCCCTGTTCTTGCACTGCCTGCAATCAACTAAGCTCTGACATTATGATTATATGTAATTGATCCTTACCACAAGTGGGAAATGTCAGTTGTCTGGTGCCTTATTAATGCCTGAATAATAGTGTTGAGGCCTGAAGGGATTTAACTGTTGAAATATTCAGACCATCTGTCATTGTATACGAAGTATCAAAGAACATGCTGGCATTGACCAAGATCTTGACCTTAATCTGGTCTCCAGGTTGTGAACTTGCTATAGTGAGAGCAGGTTATTGTTGGTAATCTTATTAACTGGTTTCTGGGGTTCAGGGATTAAGTCTACAGGTTATGAAGTGACAGGTCAGTGTGGTATCTGTAGGCTCTGGTATGCAAGAAATGCCTGGCAGGACAGGTTTTCTTTTAATTATGTGTTTGGTCTGTTTCTCCATCTGTGCTCTCCTGATGAATGGACTCAATGTTCTGAAAGCCATCCAGAAAGCTGCTTCTCCATTATGTGGGCCACAGATCCCGAAAGTGGTCGGAGGTGTATGTATTAATTTATTTAGAAATACAATGCCAAATAGGCCTTTCCAGCCCTTTGAGCCACATCGTTCAGCAACCCCAATTTAATGCTGACCTAATCATGGGACAATTTACAACGACCAATGAACCTACCTGGTACATCTTTAGACTTTGGGAGGAAATTGGACCACTTGGAGAAGCCCCACACATTCCATGGGGGTACAGACCCCTGACAGAGCACGCCGGGATTGAACTCTGAACTCCGATACCCAGGCTGTAATAAAGTCATGCTAACCTCTATGCTACTGTGCTGCCCAATGTATGCATGTTATCAAGGAGGCTTTGAGAACACCCTTATGTCTTTTCCACCTGGGAATGCCCTTCTGCTACAGAGCTTTGGAGCAGAGTGTGGAGAGTCTAGTGTCAGAGTTGCAAAAAACAGGGCCTGCCCATTGGAGCTTCTTCATGGGGTGAGCTCTGCTGTCGTGGATGAGTTAGTCTGGTTTCTCAGCAACTTCCCCAATGGGAGAAGCAACTATTTCATGATCCTGTGGCTTATTATGGAACTTGCATGCTACAGTCATCAGTGCATACATCCCCACTATTGTGGCTACACACCTACCCAAGAAGGGCTTCGATCCTTACTGGCCCACATTCCAGACAGACTGGTCCTTTTGCGTCACTTCAGTGTTAGGGTTGAAAGAGAAACAAATCTCTGACGTGGTGTACTACATCCTGTAGCCAGTTCCTTTTTCATGGTGTTGTCCTTGATACAAACGTTGGAATCCATTAATTTATGTGCAGAAAATACAAAAGCCTGAAAGCACATATCACCAGGCTTAAGGACAGCTTCTACCCTATTGTGATAAGATTATTGAATGGCACTCTAATACAATAAATTGGACACTTGACCTCACAATCCTCCTCATTATGATCTTGCACCTTATTATTTGCTGCCACTGCACTTTCTCTGTATCTGTTACACTTTATTCTGCATTTTGTTATTGTTTTCCTTTGTACTACCTCAATACACTGACATGGTGGTAAGCATCCACACGGATTTGATGGAAGTCCACCATAATTTGCCTTTGTGAAGATGCTCTTAACTTCTCTGTAAGAAAATGTCAGGACCGGTTTTGACCAGAAAGACCAGGAGAGCCAGGAACCAACTAAGTACAGATGAAAGGTACTGATGGATGGGAAATTTCATTGCAGCAGGATGGAAAAGAGGCAGCTCTGCTGGCACCTAAAGGTCCAGTGGAAAACCCATGACTTAAAGAACAGATGGTGGCTGGAAAGAACATTGCAGCTCCAGCAGTTTGCTGATGACCGTCACATGAAATTTCTTCCAGCCTTCTACTGCCCAAACACTCCGCTCAGCACCAACAATGTAGGTGAACTTATCGAGGGGGAGGGCAGTTCGCACTGGAAGGCAAACTCCTCAGTCATGACCCCTTCCTTGTCATCTGTATCCATGACTCTGTTCCACCTCAAATTATCCCAGCTTTGCGATCATTCCTGACAGGCAAGTCACAGCAGCACAAAAACAAGCCCTTCAGCTCATCTAGTCCATGCTATCCAGTCGCGTTGACTCACCACCGGGACCATCACCCTCCTTAAATGTTGCCGTTGAACTTGCGTGCAGCTCATTCCACACTCACATCACCCTCTGAGTGGAGAACTTTCCCCTTATGTATTTTATCTTTCACCCTAAACCTATGACCTCTAGCTCTATTCTTACCCAGCCTGAGGGGAAAAAGACTGCATGCATTCACCCTACCTATACCCTTTATATTTTTGTATACCTCTATCACATCTCCTAATTCTTCTACGGTTTAGGAAGTAAGAGATCAAAGGTAACTATGTCGCATGAAAAAAAAATTAGACCTTGGGAACAGACTGTATCCATAAAAGTTGGTAGAGGGAGACTTCAGTCACAATATCTCAGCCTTGTCTCCCGTGTATAGGGAGAGAAGACGATACCAGAGGCCTGAGAGGTACTGTAAGCCTTTCTCAATAAAGAAAGGCTACAGCACTAAAGGGTCCCAAATCGTCATGCACGCCATGCCACTGAACCCTGATCCCAATCTGTCAAGGACTGTGAGGTAACTGCCCACGCATCAGCATTCTCACGTTAAACCAAGTCATGCACAGGCATTTTCCATTAAGGGAATCCATCCTAACATCCTGGGTTACATGGATCCTGGATCGGCCGCTACAATCACCGGAAGAACAACCCTTTTGGAGAGCATCATTCTGAACTTGAGTGATCGCACTATTACTACTCTGTGACTCTAAAGTTGTAGTCGAATCTCTTGTTATGTTTTCAGGTAGTGGGTGCTGGAACACGACTTGCCGATCTGCAAAATCGTGTGCTTTTGTCAAATCGCCTTTAATCAGTACTATGGGTTAATAAGCAGATAATCCTTTTTAGGGTTATTAATTGATTAAAGAACACCCTTGCTCTTTAAAACAGTGCTTTGAGATAGCTCTTACCCACCTGAGAAGAGATATTAAAATTGATTCAAGGGCTAATTCTTCTTGATTTTGTTTTCGAAAGAGCTTTTTGCTCCTTCATATCTTGTGGGATCATACCGATGATTAAGATTGGACTATAAGACATAGGAATAGAATTAGGCCATTCAGTCCTTTGAGTCTTCTTTACCTTTCGATCATGGCTAATTTATTTTTCCTCACCCATATTCTGCTTCCTCCTCCCTATAATCTTTGACAATTTTGTTAGCCAGTAACCTATCAACCTTTGCTTTGAATAGACTCAATGACTTGGCCTCCACACTCATCTGTGGTGGCAATGAATTCCACAAATATCTACCCGCTGGCTAAAGAATTTCCTTCTCATCTCTGTTCTCGTGGGATGTCCTTCTTTCTATTCTGAGGCTGTGCCCTTTGGTTCTGGACATCCCTCGCTATAGGAAACAGCCTCTCCACATCCAATATATCTAGGTACTTCAATATTGAATAAGTTTCAATGAGATTGCCCTTCTTTCTTTCAAACTACAGCGAGCACAGGTCCAGAGCCATCAAACACTCCTCATACGTTAACCCTTTCATTCACAGGATCATTCTTGTGAACCTCCTCTGGCCTCTCTTCATTAGAGAGCCCAAAGCTGCTCATAATATTCCAAGCACCTTCTAATCAATGCCTTATAAACCCTCAGTGCCTTATAAAACCTTTAAATTACGATGTGTGCAGAGATGTTAATGAGCTCAGCGCATGAAATTGCAAATAGTAATGTGGTAATTGTGTTTGCAGGCCATGCATTTGGATACTGACCTTGTGAGAGACTGGTATGAATGCAGTATAGTATTCCAGAATATGTCTGATGCAAATACACTCATTACACTGCAATAAAATATTCAAAGCCTTTGACTAATATGTACTTTTCATGCTGCATGATTTATTCTACCTATGGAAAGAATAGCATTTGCATTTGGTGTAATCTAAAGTGTTTTATATTTCCTTAAAGAGACTTCAGTTAAAATAATGCAATTTAAAAAAAATACCATCTAAAGCAATTACTAGTTAATTAACTGCCTGCTTATGGTGCCTTGCTACAATTGAGGCAATCTCTTTACTGTTAGTGCCATCTTCTACTGCTCAGTCACTGTTGGATAATTAAATGAGATCTGCCATCCAAGACTCAGTGTTTTGAACTATTCAATGTGTGTAAGCTTTTAGATGGATTTGATAATGGCTCTTCAATTACACTGAGTCATACTCATACAGCACTACATCACAGAAATGGGCCCTTTGTCCCATCTAGCTAGTCCCTGCTGAACTGGTTATTCTGCCTAGTCCCATTGACCTGTACCTGGACCATAGCCCTCTATAACTTTCCTATCCATGTACTTGCCTAAAGTTCTCTTAAGTATTGCCATCAAGTCAGGTCAAATTTATTGTCATTTAACCATATATATGTATAGCATTAAACGCATCAATGTTTCTCCGGACCAGGCTGTAAAGCATCGTCGTACACGGCACACACAATAATTTAAGAAAGTAAGGATAAAATCTACATATGGATTGCGCATGAATAAATTTCAAATTTAAATTTCACCTTTCAAGCTTAATCTATGATTTCTTGTTCACCCAAAGTTAAAGCTTGCTTGCTTTTATCCAAACTACATCCCTAATAATTTTGTTTTTCCTCCATCAAATCTCCCCTCGTTCTCCTACACTCCAGAGTAGTAGTTCGTTTCCTGTCTGAATAACACAATGGGATCAATCTATAGTGTGGCGCGTGGCCAAGTGGTTAGGGTGTTCGACTAGTGACCTGAAGGTCATGAGTTCGAGCCCAGCCGAGGCACCGTGTGTCCTTGAGCAAAGCACTTAACCACACAATGTTCCAGTCTACCCAACTGAAAAATGGGCACCGGCAAAAAAATGCTGGGGGGTCAACCTCATGATAGACTGGTCTCATAGTCTGATAGGGGAGGAAGTCTCATACTTTCAGTCGCTTCACACCACAGAAACCAGCATAAGCACCAGCCTGATGAGCCACAAAGGCTCGGGACAGGACTTTGACTTTGTTCCATCTATAAATCAAATTATCCATCAACCCATTTTTTTCATAAGATCAAACTGGGCCAGAGATTGCTGGGAAATACTCTTATTTACTCTAAATACTCTAATTAAATTCTAAATACTAAATTAAATGCTCTAATACTTGTGATTTTTTTGCAAGACCCTCTAATTTGGCAGATGATTACACTAGTTAACAGGAATTGCGGGTTGGTACGAGAATATGTCTGCTTTTATTTTAGTTTTCAAATTTATAGGTTTTTATTGGATTTCTCTAATCTTGGGACTGGCTGGAAGGGTAATTAAACTTGATGCTAGCATTGAACCAGCTGAACATCTGACAACCTGCTGGGAGTGTTCAAGGTCAGGCACCAATTAATATTTGTAGTCCAGCACATTTCATCAGACTGGGGAAAGTGAGAAGAGCAAATTGGTTTTCCATATACAAGCTGCTTAGAATAAAGAGAGCATCTCTAATAGGCTCAACGCACACAAAATGCTGGAGGAACTCACTAGGCCAGGCAGCATCTATGGAAAGAGTAAACAGTCAACGTTTTGGGCCAAAATCCTTCAGCAGGACTGGAGAGAAAAAAAAGATGAGGAGTCAGTGTAATAAGGTGGGGAAGGGGAGGAAGAAATACAAGGTGATAGGTGAAATGGGGGGGTGGATGGGTGGTAAAGAGCTGGGAAGTCGATTGATGAAAGAGATACAGGGCTGGAGAAGGAGGAATCTGATAGGAGTAAACAAGGCCATGGAAATAAAGGAAGGGAGAGGAGCACCAGAGGGAGGAGATGGGCAGGTAAGGAGATAAGGTGAGAGAGGGGAATGGGAAATGGTGAAGGGGGGGGTGGATTACCAGAAGTTCAAGAAATTGACATTCTTGCCACCAGGTTGGAGGCTACCCAGACAGAATATAAAGGTGTTGCTCCTCCAACCTGAGCGTGGCATCATTGCGACAGTAGATGAGGCCCTGGACTGACATGGTGGAATGCGAAGTGGAATTAAAATCGGTTGCCACTGGGACATCCCACTTTTTCTGGCAGACAGAGCGTAGGTGTTCAGTGAAGTGGTCTCCCAATCTACGTCGGGTCTCACTAATATACAGGAGGTGCCTTCTGTTACTACTGATGGTGAGGACCTGGATGTGGTGAGGACCTTACGAGTACCTGGGGACGCACCTGGACAACAGACTTGAGGGGGGCACCAACACAGAGGCTGTGTTCAAGAATGACCAGCGTCGCCTCTACTTCCTGAGGAGACTGAGGTCCTTTGGAGTATTCGGGCCTCTCCTTCACATGTTCTACCAGTCTGTTGTCGCCAATACAATCTTCTATGTGGTGGTGTGCTAGGGCAATGGCATCTACACGAGTGATGCCAACAGGCTCAATAAATCGGTTAGAAAGACCAGTTCTGTTATAGGAGTCAAACTGGACACACAGGAGGCTGTGGTAGAACAAAGAACCCTATGGAAAATTCTGGCAATTCAGGGCAATGTCTTTCGCCCTCCGCATGCCACCTTAGCTGAGCAGAGGAACATAAGAACAGAAGAAATGGGACCAAGAATAGGCCATCTGGTCCATTGAGCCTGCTCCATCATTCAGTAAGATCATAGCTGACTTTTAGTAATAGACTAAGACAACTGCGCTGCTCCAAAGAGTGCTATATGAGGTCATTCTTACCCTCGGCCATTAGGCTCTATAAAGAGTCGACCTATAGCTGGGGAAGTGATGACCCCCCTCCTGTTAGACTGAGGTAATTTATTTTTTATTCTTTCTACTTCTGTTCTAATATTTGTATCTGTGCTCTTGTAATGCTACTGTGACACTGTAATTTCCTTTGGGATCGATAAGGTATCTATCTTAATATTTGTAAATGGCAATTACCCCACAAGAAAGGGAAAGTGTGGATGGGGAGGGGATTAAATGGTTTGTTATTTGTGGTTCAGATTTCCAGCATCTTTAACATGTGATCTTGTAGGTGCCACGATGGTTATAGCAGTTAGCACCATGCTATTACAGCTCGGGACGTCAGAGTTTGGAGTTCAGTTCCAGCCTTATCTGTAAGGAGTTTGTGTGTTCTCTCCATGACCCCGTGGGTTTCCTCTGGGTGCTATGGTTTCTTCCCACAGTCCTAAGACATATGGTTGGCAGGTTGGAAATAACTTGGGAAGTGTGTAGCTTGGGTGGTTAATGACTGTATTGCGTTGTTCTCCAATCTTGGCAATCCATTTGCAAACGTTTTGTCACCACATGGGGAGACATCATCATCTTTTGCAAATGGATTGACAAGATCAGTTAGTAGGTTAATTGGCCATTGTAAGTTGTCCTGTGACTAGGCAGGGGTTAAATAGGTGGGTGGCTGGGCTGTGCAGCTCATTCGGCCGGAAGAACCTGTTTGTGCTGTATCTCTAAATAAATAACATTTTCCTCAAAATCTAATCAACATGTATTTTTAATATTATTTTTGTTACTGAGGTACAATATGGAATTGGCCCTTTGAGCCACACCGCGCAGCAATCCCCCGATTTAATCTTGGCCTAATCATGGGACAATTTACAATGACCAATTAACCTACCAACCAATACGTGTTTGGACTAAGGGAGGAAACCAGAACACTTGGAGGAAAACCATGCAGTCTTGGGGAGAACATACAGACTATTTACAGACAACGGTGGGAATTGGGGTGTTACAATTAGGAATTAATTTACCAATGCAGGGTCAGCTATTAAATCTCCCACTTTGTTGGCATGTGGTTACAAATGGAACTAAATACTGGAATCATCAACAAAATGCTTGACCTTATTCACTGGAGAAGCCTTGCAAGTATGATTTCACTCCCCATTCACTCCCCCTCCGTCTTCCCCCTTTCCCCACCTCCACTGCTGAACTAATCTATGAGCACAGTTAGAGCATTTCATCTGTGTGTTCTTGCAGCAGTTCAGTTTTTGGGAATTGGCAAAATGTCTGAAGAACATGCTGGAAATCCAGAGCAACACACACACAAGATGCTGAAGGATCTCAGTAAGTCAGGAAACATCTATGGAGGGGAATGAACGGTCATCATTTTGGGTTGAGACTCTTCATCAAGACTGGATGGATTTCAGCCCGAAACACTGACTCCATCATTCCCCTCCATAGATGCTGCCTGATCTGCAGAGTTCCTCCAGCAGTCAGCGTTCCCTGACTCTCTCTAATTGTGTTGAATCTGAAATGATAACTGTTTCTGTTTCCACATCCTGATGAGTGTTTCCAGCATTTGTTTATATTTCAAATCTAGCATCCAGTTTTTTATTTTCATACTTTCCACCCTTCTGTTTTTTTTTTGTTTGACAGCCGTAAGTTCTGCTGCTTGAGTAACTTGCTCCCAGAATTAATGAATTGGAATTCCTTTTGCAGACCCTAAACTGCAGTTGGCAAAGGGAAAGTTTGCCATGGGGTGGTCAAACTCAAGGTGGTGGGCAGGAGTGGGATGGCATGATTAGAAAGCTCATAACTATACCTAAAACCTGTAGTAAGTTTTAAATCAAGAAATATAGGGGGGGTTGTAGGAAAGGAACAATTAATCATGACAAGTATCTTCCAGATACATTATCAAATTTGCAATGGTGGTCTTAAGGACAAGTTCTTGGAATATACTTGAAGCATGTTGTGGGACCAGCCAATAATGAGTCTATTTTTGATCTGGTCATGTATAATGAGACCGGATTAATCAATCCGGAAAGAATGATCAACAATCCTATTTTTGCATTCTGTTTTACAGCGAGTAACTTCGGGTCTGAAGTTAAAGTCTTAAACTTAAAGCAGTTACAAACACATGAAGAAAGGGTCAGCTAAAGTGAACTGAGAAGCAGATTAAACAGGAGAAAAAAACAGCAAGATATTGAAGGAAATATTTTTGTAATTCTTAAGTATGTATACCAGTGGTATTTCTAAGTTGCATTGAGAGCAGCAAAAGGGCTGAAACTCACCTATGGCCAACTGAGGAATTAAATAAGGGATCGCACTGAAAGAAAAGACAGCATTGTAAAGGTAGGTGGCTGGCCCCAAGGTTGAAAAAATTTTGCAAGCCGCAAAATGCTGACTTCATTTATTTTTTTTGTCGTATAAGTAAACTAACTAGGAATATAAAAAGAAGAATATCTCCATGTTTTAAAATGGAGCAGCTAGGCATTTGTCCATTGGAGAATGAGACTGGGGAATTAATGTGGAAAAAGGAAATGGCAGAGACCTGTGCAAACATTCAGTAGTTAAACAGCACTGAAGTTAGTCGGGAGGCAGGGAGGAATTTAAAACAGTCAATATCCCTGGAGAATAAGTGCTAGGGAAATTAATGGAACTCTATTTTCATGGCCTACATCCTCCTATTTAAAAAAAAGCTATAGTGTATTGTTTATAATTTTACACAATTCCCTGGATTCTGTAAACTTCCCAGTGAATGTAAAATTATAAATACTGTATATCGTACCTATTGGGGGGGGGGGGGTAGAATAGAAAGAAGGAGACCAGACCCAGTTACCCTAATTACCTTCATTGGAACAATACAAACCTCTATTATTAAGAAAAGTGGAGATTGATAGGTTCTTGATTGGTCAGGCCATCAGAGATATCGTGAGAATGCAGGAGAATGGGGTTGAGAAGAATAGTAGATCAGCCATGAGCAGGCCTAATTCTGTCCCCATGTCTTATGGGAGTGGTAGAAAACCATAATATAAGTGAGCAGATTTAATCGATGGCATGAGTATCGATATCTCGAACAACACCTTGTATTCCATCTGGGTAGCCTCCAACCTGAAGGCTTGAACATCAACTTCTCCAGCTTCTAGTAATTGCTCCCACCCCCTCATTATTACCCATATCCTTCTCTCATCTTATATCCTGACCTGCCCATTGAATCACCTCCCCCTGGTGCTCCTACCCCTTCCCTTTCTTCCAAGGTCTTCTACCCTCTCCTGTCAGATTCTCCCTTTTCTAACCCTTTATCTCTTTCACCAATCAACTTCCCAACTCTTTACTTCATTCCTCCCTCTTTTCCAGTTTCACTTATTACCTGCCATCTTGTACTACTTCCTCTCCCCACCCCCACCTTCTTACATTGTTTTTTCTGGTCCTGATGAAGTACCTCAGCTCAAAACATTGACTGATCCCTCTCTTCCATAGGTGCTGCCTGGCCTTCTGAGTTCACATATTGCATGTGTTGCTTGTACTTCCAGCATCTGCAGATTTTCTCATTTGAGATTTGACATAGCTTTATGAAAAATAAAAGATATAAAGTAGATGGGGAATGTGTAAATTCAGTGTATTTGGATTTTCAGTATTCAGATTTATTCATTGCATGTGCTGTACTGTGCATAAAAACATACAGTAATATTTTCCATTAACAACCACGCAAAAGCACGCAAGTGTGACCACACATTCTGGTGCCAGTAGAGCATCTCCACAATGTTCAGCAGCAATAGCATTAACAACAGTAAAACAGGCCTCTCCCACCCATTCACCAACAACCCCAGGACAGGCCTCCTCTAGGCCTCTAGTGCCTGGCTCCCGACCCGGACTTGCAAACATCAGGCATGCAACTTTGGCAAATCCTGGGGTAAAGTTCAATCACAAGTTTGAACTTCCAGACTCGCACAGACTTCTGGCCCCAGTGACCTGAGCCCTCCTGACTTTTGACCTTCAGGCTTCTACCTCCAGACCTGCTGTGCCCTGGACTTTGACCTTTGACTTTGCTCTCCATATTTTGCCAACATTTGGACTCGCTGATCTCAGGTTTGACCTTCGAGGCTCAACTCCCAGACGTGCATGGACCTCCAACCCATGTGATCTGTCAGTACCCGGGATTTGCTACCTCTGGACCTAACAATGAAAATCATGTTTTTGAGGTAATGTATTAGCATGAGTGGAAGCTTATTTTATTTGGGACACTATGCTGCTTAATTGGGACAGACTGTTACGGAACAGTTTCTAACTAGCATCTGTCACATGCACTTGTGTGGCCATTAGACAGTACTCCATCCTTGCAGTGATCAATCTGCAATGCACTGCCTGGTATTTTATTTTTATTTTTTATTTATTGAGATACAGTGTGGAACAGGCCCTACCAGCCCTTTGAGTCGGCAAACCCTGAATTAATCCTCGCCCAATCACAGGACAGTTTACAATGACCAATTAACCTTTGTCTTTGTATTGTGGGGGGAAACTGGAGCACCCAGAGGAGACCCATGCGGTCACGAGAGAATGTACAGGCAGCGGTGGGAATTGAACCCAGGTCACCGAATCTGTTAAGTTATGGGCTAACCACGATGCTACTATGCCGTGCCATGGTATTGTGGTAAATACAAATACATTGGAGGTTTTTAAGAGGCATTTGGATAGGCATATGGATGTAAGGAAGACTTATTATCGTACATGTGTGAACTGCCATGGAAAACTAGCTTGCAACAACATCACAGATATGTAATATTTGATAAGCAGTACTGGCAAAAACAAAAATTGTGTACTATTTATAAAAGAAAGAATACAATTAGAATAAAGTGTGAAGTGGCCACAATGTTATGATACTGAGGTAGTGATTAGGGTTTTGCTGGTTGGTTCAAGAACAGAATGGTTGAAGGAAAGTTGTTCTTGAACCTGGACAGAAAAGGCTGGATGTCGGGACCAGAGGCAAGGATTGGGCCAGTTCTGCTCTCTGCTGCATGACATTTACTTCACTCTTCGCTGCTCTGAAGCTGTGGTCCTGCTCTGGGCTTCATGTCTGAGAGAGTTCACTTTTGTGCTAAATGCTACTTGCTTCGTTTTATTGTTTGCACAACTTGTTTTTTCCATTCTCCCCCCCCCTCTACTCCTCCCCTCTCTCTCTATCCCCTTCCCCCCTCTCTCTCTCTCTCTCCTTCCCCCTCTCTCCTTCCTCCCTCTCTCTCCCCTTCCACCCCCCTCTCTCCCTCCCCCCCCTTCCCCCTCTCCCACTCCCTCCCTCTCTCCATGTTGGGTGTTTGTCAGGTATTTAATTTTATGGCTTCCGTTTGGTTTCTTTGTTTTGTGGCTGCTTGTAAGGAGATGAATTTCAAGGTTGTAGAATGTATACATACTTTGAACTTTGGTGGTGTGGGACTTCGGGTTTCTCTACCTCCTGCCTGACAGGAGCTGTGAAAAGATGGCCAGGCCTGGGTGGTGGGGATCTTTGATGATGGATGTTGCCTTCTTGAGGCAGCACTTCCTGTGGATACTCTTGGTGGAGAAAAGGGGTGTGTCTGTGTTGTATTGGGCTGAGAGCACTGTTGCTTTTTTTGCCTCTTAGATTATACAGAGAAATTGCATTTATATTGCAAAAGTATATTGATACCACGATCCAGCTTCATTAACTATTCCAAACTTAATTTCAGTGACAAAGTAGCTGAAGAGCAACCTGTAGAGGAGGAGGAGGAGGAGGAAGAGGAAAGCGATATTGATGATGAAGATGACAATGACCTTGATGAAGTTGAGGATCAGTATGAGGATCCTACCGAGCATACAACCAGTAGCACCACCACTACCACAGAAGCAATTGAAGAAGTTGTGAGAGGTAATGTAGACTATCGATTTTTTTTAGGCAGTCACTGTATGTGAACTCTTAATCACAGTCAGTTTTTTTGACCATGTTGAATTGATTTAAACTGTTTTAAATGCTATGATAATGCTAATGATGGCACTGGTTATGGTGAGCAGTTTTGGGCCCTATCTAAGGATGTACTGGCATTGGAGAGGGTCCAAGGAAGTTCATGAGAATGATCCTGGGGATGCAAAGGTTAACGTGTGAGGAGCACTTGATGGCTCTAGGCCTGTACTCTTCTAGTTTAGAGGAATGATGTGGGATCTCATTGAAACCTATAGAATAGAGTGGACACGGCGAGGAAGGTTCTTAGAGTGGGGTGTCTAGGACCAGAGGGCACAGTAGATGTCCCTTTAAAACAGAAATGAGATTTCTTTAGCTTGAGGGTGGTGAACCTGGAACTTACTGCCACAGACTGCTGTGCAGATCAGCTCATTGTCTATATTTATGGCAGGGGTTCATATATTCTTCAGGAGTAAGGGTGTCAAAGTTTACAGGGAGAAGGCAGGAGAATGGTGTTGAGAGGGATAATAAATCAGCCATGATGGAATGGCGGAGCAGACTCAATGGGCTGAATGGCCTAATTCTGCTCCCATGTCTTATAGTCTCATAGCTTGCTCACTGAGCTTGGCCATCCACTAGAGTGAAGGATATGATTAGAACAAGGGGTAGGAGTGGGATAGTTTTATTGCACTTTTTCCAAAATAGACAATTTAGAAGTGAATAAAAGGAAATGTTGGTAGTAGTCATGTGTTGTTGGAATGAATCCTCTTTCTGACATTGAGATCATTGTAGATTTTAAATGTCTAATTCATGTTTCTGTATTCTTAATTGACTACAGTGTGGAAGAGCCATAGATCTGTTTGGGCAAACTATACTTAATAGTCAACTGGCTAACTCAACTTTGCCATCTTCAGAATGCATTCTACCATTAGATCTGAAGAAGTGGCGAGATATTTTCGGTTATGTTTCACTCATGACATTTGGATTGTGTCTATCTATAGTTCATAGCAGATTGAATTTAAATCGTTGATTTGCTGGGTTTTCATCCTTGGGCTATTCTGAGAAACTGAGCACTCTGATGTCACAATCTATTTGTTTCCTGATGCTCTGTTCTGCATTAACCAGTAAAAGTCCTGTGCCAGTTCAGGTTATATCAAGGCTAACTTTTATCAGGCAGGCGGGTGGGGGTATGACAGGGAGGATCTTCCCCCCCAGCAGTCAGCATCAAGGCTATTTAAATTTCAGCCTTTTCTTTGCTGATAGTGGTGATCCTGTTTGTGGGTATAATGACTTTCATGACGCAAAGTGTCAGACATGAGTGAGTCATAGAGCACTGCAGCACAGAAACAGGTCATTAGGTCCAGTTACTCTATGCCAAACTGTTTATTGGGGTCCCATCGACCCGCACCTGCACTACATACCCCTCCTGACTATGTACTTACCCAAAATCCTCTACCTGTTGCAGTCAAACCCTTTGGCAACTCGCACTCGCACCACCCTCTGAGTGAAGAAGCCTTTTAGTCCCATTAAATATTTCATCTTTCACCCTTAACTCATTACCTCTAGTTATAGGCTCACCTACCACAGTGGGGGGAAAACTGCTTGCACTTATCCAATTTATGTCCCTCAAGTGTGGCCCATATCCTTCTAAACCTTTCCTATCCATGTACCTGTCCAAATGTCTTTAAATGTTATTATAAAATGTTAATTTAACTATCATTTTCTCTAGCAATTCATTTCATATTCACGCCACCCTCGTGTAAGGAAGTCGACCCTGGGGTCACTTTTACATCCTTACCTTCTCACATTAAATCTATGCCTTCTATTTCTTGATTGCTCAGCCCTGGGTAAAAATACTGAGTAAGTTCCTCTGTTCCATGTCCCCCATGCTTTTATCCACCTCTGTGGTGACCCCTCTACGCTCCAAGGAATGAGGTCCTAGCCTGACCAGTATTTCCCATAACTAAGACCTTTCGAGTCCTGGCAATGTTTTCTTAAAACGTTTTTGCACCCTTTCCAGCTTAATGACATCATTGGTTATTTAGAAGAGCGCAGCTAGAAGCTATTCTACACTTTCTCGCTAGTGGCTCAGTTAAATGTTAAATATTTATTCTGTTTTTGGCCTTTATGGTCTCTGAATTCAGTTCTGATTCTGCTCTTTGCATCTGACTTGGCACTTATAAGATACGAGATTTATCCCTTCAGTTAAAAACGGAATCAATGAATTGTTAATTCTCTTCACTGACCAGTTAAAATTTGCAGTGGAATTAAATCATTTTAATTGAGATTTTGTCTAGGATGTGTGGGTGCCTATCATCTCAGATTGAATGGGTAGATCTATCGATGTAATGCTTCACAGCCACTCAGTTTTCCATGAACACAGAAAAGTGCAGAGTTGTGGAATGTGTAGGAGGGAAGGGGTAGACTGATTGTGTCGAGTAGGTTTATGTAGGAAGGCACGACATTGTGTGTCAAAGTGTCTGTACTATGGTCTATGTTGTATATTTCACCATGGGTCAAACCCCTACTGTGCTCTACTGGTCTATCTATGTTCTATACTTCACCGTGGACCAAAGTGCCCCCTCTCTGGTATGAATGTTATGACAATTAGCTTTTTGTTGGACCAGCAACACCATACATTATAAAACGAGGGCACACAAATTAATGTAAATTGACCTATATTATAGATTACTTGTGCGTGCAAAACAAAGAACTTGTGCTGGGATAAGAGTGAGGAAAATAATATAGTTCAAGGTAGTAGGAAATTTTATGGTTTGGCCAAGGAACTGGGTGATAGTGTGGAAGAGGCTGTTGTACTGCAAGTTGTGGGTCTGTGGGCCCTTGTACCTCTTGTCTTATGGCTGCATTGGCTTGGATGTTGACGGTTCCTGATGATAGGTGCCCGACATTGCCTCATAGATATGCAGATGATGGGCACTGCTCTGCCTGTGATGGACTTGTCTGAATTTACCACTCTGTGTAGCTTCTTGCTTTCCTGTCCATATCGGGGTCATGATGTAGCCTGCCAGAAAGCTTACAACATAAATCTGTAAACACTTGTCAGACCTTCAGCCATACTAAACATCTAGTTTAGGCTGCAGCTTGAGTTTTGCATACAATTCCAGGCACCATTTGCAGGACAGCTGTTGGGCCATAGAGCGTGATATATGTCATGTACTATTTGTATAGGATTTCAATTTTGTGGCTTGTTTCTGTCATAGAAAAGAAGATTATGGGCAAGGCCTAAAATTATGATGCAGGCCATAACCATCCCCTCAGCTAAATGGGTCAAAAATCACAAGATGAATACTGAGGGGAATTTCATTGAAACCTACGAAATATTGAAAGGCCTTGGTAGAGTGGATGTGCAGAAGATTATTCCAATTGTGGGAAAGTTGTGGACCAGGGGGCAATGCCTCGGAATAGGACAATCTTTTAGAACAAAGATAAGAAGAAATTTCTTTAGCCAGAGTGTGGTGAATCTGTGGAATTAATTGCCACAGATGTCTGGGGAGGCCAAGTCATTTGGTATATTTAAAGCGGAGGTTGATCGTAGGGCATCAAAGGTGTCAGGGAGAAGACGAGAGAATGGGGCTGAAGAAAACTAAATCAGCCATGATTAAATGGTAGAGCCAAATGGCTAATTCTACTCACACATCTTATTGCTTTATGGTTTTATAATCAACAAAAAGTACCAGAGGGGAAAATTATGACAGTATTTTAGATGATACGGGATGCATTAAGGTAGTTGGAGTCATTTTAATAGATTTGTTCCATTTTGGAGGATGAATTAGCGTCCAATTGAAGTGAACAGTTTTCAAAGAACCAGTGAAGAGAACACTGGTGGCTTTGGCCCATTCTGTATAATTCAATGAAATGGCAGAATAACAAATTCAGCACTCAATTGAATTTAGACCATAAGCCATTCACAACGCCAACTGTGTGGCCCTGTTTGCTGTTTGGACATGATGATCCACGTGGCAAGTGAGATTACACTAAGGTTTTAAAGTTCAAAGTAAGTGCATTATCAAAGTACATATATGTCACCATATACAACCCTGAGATTCTGAGGCTTTAACCTTTGGAACTAAGAAAGTAATTTCCTCGTTCAGCATTTGATCATTTACTTTCTGTCAATAAGCTTTTGTGATGGATTGGATTTCAATAAGCAGAATTAGAGCAAATTTGGTTAATCAACAAGCAATTTTCAAAGCTTATGTTTGGCTGTTTGCGGTGTTCTTGTTCCCTTCAAATACACTAGCCAACCCACACATCACTGGAGTGCAGGAATTCATATTAAAGTGGATAGTTGAATGTGTTATTATTTGGCTCATACAGTAATTTGTGGAAATACTTTATCATTTTGCAAAACTCTCCATGCATTTGATCTCTGAGTCCTTCTAAGATTAATGGAAGAAGTTCAAAGTTCAAAATACATTTATTATCAAAGTATGTATGCTATGTACGACCTTGAGAGTTGTCTCCTTACAGGTAGTCACAAAACAAAGAAACCCAATAGAACCCATTTTAAAACAAAACATCAAACACCTAATGTGAGCGAAAGAAGAACAAATCGGGTAAATAATAAAAAGTATATAGCATTCAGAACTAAAGTTCATAAAAGTGAGTTCACAGCTACAAAGTTAGCCACAGCCAGTCCAGGTTAGTTGCAGGCCACAACCACAGTTCAGTGAAGAGACAAGTAAACCTCACCAAGCAGCAAGCTGAACAGTGGCCCGTTCCTGACCTCCAGCCCTGACAGCTTGATGTTTTCAATCTGGCCCCGCACTTAATTGGCCAAACTCCAGCTCGTTCCGCGCTCTCGGGCCTGAGCCCCAGTGCCTCGATTCAGCCTGTACCCAATCTCTCCAATCTGGCCCGGCACTTAAATCAGTCAAACTTTGGCTCTTTCTTCACTCTCGGGTATAGACCATCAGTACTTTCAATGTTTACAATAGTGTTTCAACTAAAGGCATAAGAATGAGGGAAACAAAGGAAAAAACCATTATGTAGCAAAAAAGTGCGGATCTTTGTTCAATTTTGTGTATTACTGGCTGGAGAGCGCTGAATTGTTGAATCCTTTGAACAGTCCACATGGACAATTAGAAGCTGCATGTCAAGATGAAGGAAAATGTGGACATTATTTTTTCATTATTGAAACGACCTTTACAAACCCATGACCTGATGAAATTTCATAAACCTTCTCCTCTAAGTGGAATAACTATTAAGGCTCCAGTTAGTGGCAGACAGCAGCACTAAAATTTATTGAGCATGTACCACAGCTCAGCAGCCTTTCTTTGCCTGTTGCTATTTTTGAGCCAAATTTTATTTATTTGTTTGTTAATTTTATTATTGAGATTCAGAGCGGAACAGGTTCTTCCGGCCCATTGAGCCACGCTGCCCCACAACCCCCAATTTAACCCCAGACTGATCATGGGACAATTCACAGTGAGCAATTAACCTACCAACCAGTATGTCTTTGGACTGTGAGAGGAAACCGGAGCACCCGGAAGAAACCCACGCAGTCATGAGGAGAACATACAAACTCCTTACAGACTGCAGCAGGAACTGAATGCGGCTTGCTGGTATGAAAAGCATTGTGCTAATCACTACATGTCAAGAACAACCACAAATCGGATTACGTCACACTTTGAATTTTAAAATTAAGTTTTAATTACTAAAGCAACAGGATGGCATTCTACTCCCTCACATTTAATAATTAAACCAACCACTAAGCTAGGCCCAAAAAATTTCTGTGTGTTTAAAATGTAAAATAAACCAGTGAAAAAAACCTGGCCTTTGGTTTGATTTGTTTGTTTGTAATTTATATAATCTGTGATGTTTCCCCTTAGAATTAAATTCACTGCTTCCTGTGAAAATAACCAATTCTAATTTGGAAAAGCTGAGGTTCTATGTTATCAGCCTGCTTGTTTTTAAAAGGTTTTAGTCAGACCGGTGTGTCTGTATAGTAATTAGTTTCAATACATCAGGCTGTTTGCAGGGTGCTCCTGATTGGATAACCTATTGAACATACTGTCTAATACATTTTTAAGGAAAATTACTAGCTTAAGTAGATTGATGCAAGGTAACTCTCTGCAAGGTATTAAAAGACTTAAATCGTCTCATAGCAGCACAGTAGCATAGCAGCTAGCACAATGCTTTACAGCCACTTTTTGTAAGAAATTTGTACGTTCATCCCATGACCGTGTGGGTTTCCCCTAATGCTCCAATTTTCTCCCACGTTTCAAGGGCATATGGGTTAGGATTAATGAGCTATGGGCATACTATGTTGGTGGCGGAAGTGTAGCGACACTTGTATGCTGCCCCGCATAATTTTCACTGATTTGATTTGGGTGACACCTTCACTGCATGTTTGATGTACATGTGATAAGTGAAGCTGATTTCTTTATCTTTAGTCATGCAACAGCCAGAGCACTGACAGGGAATGAAATGTTGCTGTGGTGCTTGAACAGGTTAGCTCCTGAGAAAATTCAGTGGTGGGAGGAGGGTGATAGGTTTCAGTGAGCTCCCCCTTCATTCTTCTAAACTACAGTCCCAGAGCTATCAAATGCGCCTCATGTTAACTCTTTCCTTCCCGGAATTATTCTTGTGAACCTCCTGTGGACTCCCTCCAATCAGCGTCCAAAACTGCTCACTGTTCAGAATCAGAAGCAGATTTAATATCACTGGCATGCGTTGAGAAATCTGTTAGCTTTACGACAGCAGTGCACTGAAATACATGATAAATAAATATAGAGAAGAAAAACAATTGCAGTAAGTATTGCAGAAATAAAAAAAAAGTAGTGAGGTAGTATTCATGGGTTCAATGTCCATTTAGAAATTGGATAGCAGTGGGAAGAAGCTGTTGCTGAATCGCTGAGTTTGTGACAATAGCAGCATGAAGAGGGCATGGTTGGGTGGTGGAGATCCTTAATGATGGATGCCGCCTTCCTAAGGCACCACTCCTTGAAGACATCTTGGATACTGCAAAGGCTCGTACCCATGATAGAACTGACTAATTTTACAAGTTTATGCAACTTATTTTGATTTTGTGCTGTAGTCACGTACCAGACAATGATGTAGACAGTCAGAATGTTCTCCACAGTACATTTGTAGAAGTTTTTGAGTACGTTAATTAACAAACCAGATCTGCTCAGGTTCCTGATGAAATATAGCCACTATCTTGCCTTCTTTATAGCTGCATCAATATGTTGCAACCAGGATAGGTTCTCAGAGATATTGACAGCCAGGAACTTGAAATTACTCATTCTCTCCACTTCTGATTCCTCGTCTTACCCTTCCTGAAGTCCACAGTTAGCTCTTTGGTCTTGCTGACATTGTGCAAGGTTGTTGCTGTGACACCACTCCACTAACTTGCTCCTGAACGCCCTTTTACCGCAATCTGAAATTCTGCCAGCAATGGTTGTGTCGTCAGCAAATTTATAGATGCTGTTTTAGCTGTGCCTAGCCACACAGTCTTGGGTGTAGAGAGAATAGAGCAGGGGCTAAGCACACATCCCTGAGGTGTACTGGTGTTGATTGTCAGTGAGGTGGAAATGTTATTACCAACCTGCACAGATTGTGGTCTTCCAGTTAGGAAGTCGAGAATTCAGTTGCCGAAGGAGGTACAGAGGTCTCAGTTCTGTAGCCTTTTGATCAGGACTGTAGAAAAGAGCTCTAGTCAGTTAACAGGATCCTGACATAGGTACTTGCATTATGCAGGTGCTCCAAGGCTGCGTGGAGAGCCATTGAGATCGCGTCTGCTGTAGACCTTTTGTGGCGATAGGCAAACTGCAGTGGGTCTAAGTCCTTCCTGAGACAGATGCTGATTCTAGCCATGACCAACCTCACAAAGCACTTTTATCACCGTAGATGTGAGCACTACTGGTTGACCGTCTTTAAGGCAGCTCACACTCCTCTTCTTCGGCACTGTTATTGTTACCCTTTTGAAGCAGGTGGGAATTTCCGACTGTAGCAGTGAGAGTTTGAAAATGTCCTTGAATACTCCTGCCAGTTGGTTGGCACAGGTTTTCAGATCCTTACCAGATACTCCATCAGGGCCTGCTGCCTTGCGAGGGTTCACCCTCTTGAAAGGTAGCCTGAGGTCAGCCCCTGAGACAGAGATCACAGGGTCATCGGATGTTGCAGGGATCCTCATAACCGTGGTTTTATTCTCTCTTTCAAAGCGAGCATAAAAGGCATCGGGTAGTGTAGCATCACTGCCATTCATGATGTTGGGTTTTGCTTTGTAAGAAGTCATGAGTCTTTCCTCATATTTTTGCCTTATCAAGAGCTGGGTAGAACATTCATGTAACTCGCTGCTACATTATACTGCAGATTTAGAAATGTTTGTGGAAAAATATTAAAACAACCTTAAGGATTCAAATATGAGTTTTTGCTCAACTTGTGTGGCTCTGAAAGAGCAGTGTCATTGTTATATATTTTCTTAAGGCTTTGGTATCCACCGACCAGTATGATTAGGCCTGGTAATGATGTTGCTCCCAGCTTACCTTTCACTTGCCAGAGCCTTGTTTCAAACCTGGTACTTCAGTTCTGCAGAGGTAGAGCCTGACAGCAGACTGTATCTGATGGAAAAGGAACATGATATTCTTGCTGGAGCACTTCATTAAATTGCTTGTTGACTCCTCAGGCAGTCAGCCATTCAGCTTTTAAACTAGCACCAACAAGAAGGTTACAATGTTCTGCCAAAACAAAGCCTTGTACAGGTTGAGTAGCCCTTATCCAAAATTTCAAAATCCAAAAACCTCCAAAGTTCGAAAAAAAATTTTGTACTGACATGATATCACAGATGGAAAATTCCGGAAGACGCTGAGAAGGTTTCCCAGGCAATGTGCATGTCTCTGCACACTAGTAAGAAGTGATCTCGCATATGTAATGAACAGAAGTTAATGAAAAATTGAAAAACACTGCATAAAGTGAGAAATGAAGATCTCGGCCATGTATCGAAAGAGTGGATTTGACAGCATTAGAGTGAACCATAGGCCACTTAAAGGTATGCTGATCATGAAACAAGCAAAGATCTATCATCCTAAACTGAAAATTGAAGGTAATCGTGAATATTCAGCAGGCTGGTTGCAGAAATTTAAGAAGGCATGGCATTAAAATTTTGAAGTGTCTGCTGATCAGGGAAGTCTAGCACCAGAACTATGATGATGGTTTTTACACCTTATGTAAAAACTAAAAAAAACAATAGTGTTCTGTAACCTTTTAATCAAGCACGATATTATAGGTGGAGATTGAAAGCCTGCCATTGTTTGTTGCTGTTCAACAGCTAATTCAGGTATTCACCCAATGCTGCTTCTGTTACCCTGTACACATCATAGTTTAATTTTGTTGATGTGTGTGTATATTAAAAAACATAATGTTATGTTATAACTTTTACTGTTAAATACATGAGTGTGATCAACAAGAGTCGGACAAAGACTGCTTACTGGTATAGCATTGCCAAGCATTCTCATTATATATTCCAAAATTCAAATCACTTCCTGCCCAAAGCATTTTGGATAAGGAGTACTCAACCTGTAATAGATTTTGGAGGAATTTGTGCAGTCAGGTAAACATTCTCGATGCCATGTTTAAACCTATGCTTTTATACTCAGCATGTAATTATTCGGAACCATGTAAAAATTACTAGAAGCAAATCTTACTAATTTTCAAAGTTTCCTCTTGTAGAAATCTCAAGTATAGATTAATCACTGAGTTCCATGAGTAATTATCTACCCAGGTTTTGATAACTAAAGGGTTAAAAATGAGGGAAGACTCATGAACAGTGAGCAGTTTTGCTCTCCTTATCTTTGGAAGGATCTGCTGGTATTGGAGAGGGTCCACAGGAGATTCGTGAGAATGTTTCCGGAAACTAAAGGGTTATCATATGAGGAGCATTTGATGGCTCTGGGCCTGTACTCACTGGAGTTCAGAAGAATGGGGAGTGGGGTGATCTCATTGAAACCTATTGAATATTGAAAGGAGTGAAATGAGTGGATGTGCAGAGGATGTTTCCAATATTGGGAGAGTCTAGGACTAAAGGTCACAGTGGCTGAATACAACAAGGTCCCTTTAGAACAGAGATAAGGAGGAATTTCTTTAGCCAGAGAGTGGTGGATCTGTGGATTAATTGGCACAGACATCTGTGGAGACCAAGTCATTGGATACATTTAAAGCAAAGATCGATAGGTTCACGATTAGTAAAGGCATCAAAAGTTATGGGGAGAAGACAGGTGAATGGGGTGAGAGGAATAATAGATCAGCCGTGATAGAACGGTGGAGCAGAATCAACAGGTCAAACGGCTTAATTCTACTCCAGTGTTTTATGGTCTTTGATGGTTGTTGCAACAGTCTTACTAGTAAGTGAACCATTCATCCGAAATGCATGTCATTGTGTAGGCACCAGGTCGGGATAAGATCATTCAGGCCAAGAAAAAGGAATGCTGTCATCCAAGATTTAATTTCCTTGTTCTCAGAAGGGCTGTTGTCATACAGCTCAGTGGTCATTGGGTGTTTACTGTCTGGGATGAAATGGAAGAATGATTATTTTGGAAAGGTATTATGGATTCTGTTGAACCCATTCATCACTACAAAACATTACTCCCTCCACAGCCCAGCACTCTATATGGCTGTAGTTTGTTCCATTCACTTCATGCACTGCAGGTCATTGCAAAGAATTTTGACAGCATCTTCAACTCTCATGCTGTACCTAAGAGCTGCGCCAATTCAAAATGGCAGCTTCCCCCCCCCCCCCCCCCCCCCGCCGCCTTCTTATAGGGATACAGCACATTAACTGACCCTTCTGGCCCAACGAGCCCGTGCTGCCCAATTATACCCACATGACCAATTAACAGCTGACCTGTCCGTTTTTGGAATGTGGGAGGAAACTCATAAGAGAATGTATATGTGATGGAATTAAAGTTTGGTCACTGAAGCTGTAGTAGCGTCCTAATAACTGCTATGTATTCGTGACTCCTTCATGAGGTCATTAAGGACAGCGGAGAAGTGTTGGCCTTCTCAGGAAGGCCCGCCTCTCCAAAATGAAAGAGAAAATCAATGCTTCTCTATCCCATGTGAGAGGAATGAGAGAGGTTGTTAACACAAATGGCACATTTTACTGTATGTTGAGATGTATACGTGATAAATAATACTGAATCTGAAGAAAATTTTGTTACAAGTTGTGATAGCAAAATAGTGGTGTTGTGCATCTATTTCCATCCCACCAATAAATCCTCAATCTTGGTTATTGGTTCCATTTTGCACTCGCCAGACACAAAGACAGTGCAAAAAAACTGTTTGGTCAGCAAATAGCCATTTTTGTGGAGAGGCTAATTTAACATTACTCAGTCCTGTGTGGTCCTCCTTATCTAGATAAATCCAGAATCATCTTAGGTGAAACCCAGGGCACAGAAATCCATGGTGTTCTCTTTGCAGCTGTGACTTCAAAGGAGACTTTCTTTACACAGCATTAGCCATTCTATTGGCCACTGAACCAAGCTGCCAATAACCTTTAAAGCACTGTGTTTTACAAGGGTTTCAATCAATGATTCAAAGCTAATAAAAATTCAATGGTATCCGAAATAGAATTGAGTTACCAAGGTTCTTAAAGCAAATTCATTTGACTTGCTGTGGGCTTTAAACAAAGGTGATTTTTTTTCTTGTGAATTTGTTTTTCTCCCCTGATTAAAAATCCTCGCATTTTTCACATTCAGAAGTGTGTTCTGAGCAAGCGGAGACTGGGCCTTGTAGAGCTATGATGCCTCGGTGGTACTTTGACGTCAGTGAAGGAAAGTGTGCCCAGTTCATTTATGGTGGCTGCGGAGGAAACAGGAACAATTTTGATTCCGAGGAGTACTGTTTGTCCGTCTGTAACAGCGTCAGTAAGTGAAACCTCCAGCTGGTTGCAGTCTTTCTGTGTCGCTCAGCACTGAAAGCCTCAACCAGTCTTTCCGCTGTCTAGCTGTAGGGCAAGTGCTGTGACTTGCCAAGCTAACTCTTGTAGTGAAGCTTTACACAAGCTGTTTTCCTCTTAACTCCTTCAACTGCTGTGTACTAACTGCTTTCTGTCTGTCCTAACTTGGATTATGTGCTTTGAAACCCTCTGCTTGGAACTTGTCAAATTATTATTGGGTCACTCATGTTTTTTCTCCATTTCCTTAACATGTTGTGCATTGAGATTTGATATGTCTGCATACTCTGATTCAAAGTACTTGCGAGAGCTTAACTCTGCTTGAAAGGCTAAGTGCAATTATAACAACTAGCTTTAATTAGCTGACCAGCTGGGTGAAATGTGAAGAGACAAAGGAAATTGCAATGCTAGCCTCACAGTGTACATAAAAGTGATTAGGTGAAATTAAACTCCCTCTAAACTGCTGAACCTTTCTGGACTGTGTTGAAGCATATATTACAGTTCTTTGCCATAGTAAAAGATTTGGCATGGATAACATATAGTTTGAGTTTCAGCACCAGCATGACAGTTTCATGAAGTCTCTTCCAATTTTCCATTCTTGTTTCAAAAACATAGTAACAGCAGATATTAATGTACAGCCTTTTTAAAAGCGTTACGTTGGTGCATCTCTTAAAAATACAAGCACAAAAGAATTTTAAATGGAGCTTGGTCTTGGTTAGTATGGACGTCAAAGGTTACAGGGAGAAGGCGGGAGAATGGGTTTGAGAAGGGTAATAAATCAGCCATGATGGAATGGTGGATCAGGCTCGATGGGCCAAATGGCCTAATTCTGCTTCTATGTCTTATGGTTTTAAACATCAAAATGTTTAAAACCAAATGCTACAAAATGTTGGTGAGTGTCAAACAAATTGTGCCCGCAAAATGCAGGAGGAACTCACCAGGCCAGGCTGCATTTATGGAGAAGAGTACAGTTGATGTTTCAGGCTGAAATGTCGATTGTGCTCTTTCCCGTAGCTGCTGCCTGGCCTGCTGAGTTTCTCCTGCATTGTGTGGGTGTTGCTTGGATTTCCAGCATCTGCAGATTTTCTCTTGTTGTCAAACAAGTTATTATAGGAAATGAATATCTAGTGCTTTGGTTTTAAACTGCACAGTCCCAGTAATAATGTTATAACCAGCTGAACCTACACCCAGCATGCCACTTGGAGAAATCTGTCAAGAGTAGTTGAGCACTGTCTGTCACATTAGCTTTCCCTTTGCAAGTCAGTTACAAGGTGGCACAGGTAAGTGGTATCTGGCAGTACTGAATTCATCATGCTGGTGAGTAGCCAGTCAGACTGAAGAACATTGATGCAGCAACGCAGATGGCAAAAAAAAACTTTCATTTTTTTTACTTTGTTTACAGAGAGTGAAGTGAAGTTAGAACACTGAGATAGAAACTGAAACATCAAAGCTTAAAAATGCTAAATATTTTCAAATATTTATTTGAATGGTCTGACATTCCACATGCACATGTAATTGGTTTTCCAAGGTTTGAGAGGTTGTTTGGTAATTGTTAGTGCTTTGTTTAAAATTTTGATTTTTAGAAGATAACATATTCAGTATGTTTTTACAAGAACGCTTTTCTTCAAAGCTGAAAATCTGATGAATTAACCCAATTCTAAACTCTTAGTAAAGAGCACAGCAAGTTCATCTAATGACAGCAGATCACACGAAACCAGTTTCTGAATTTCAATATTTTAACTGTGCATATGAGAAACTCAGGTTACTGAGAATAATTCCTTCTCTGCAATGGTGACCCTCACTGTTAACTACCAAGATGTAGTGGTAATGTTACGCTTTATAGCACCAGCTATAAGATCAGGGTTCAATTCCCTCCACTGTCTTTAAGGAGTTTGTACGTTCTCCCCGTGACCATATGCACTTCCTCCAGGGGCTCCAGTTTCCTCCCACGTTCCAAAGATGTATGAGGTGGATGGGGAGGGGAGGTAAGTTGTGGGCATACTATGTTGGTGCTGGAACCATGGCGACACTTGTGGCTTGCCCCCAGACCATCTCAAACTTTGTTGGTCGTTGACGCAAAAGTTACATTTCACTCTGGTTTCAATGTACAATAAAGTGAACCATTACTCTTTAACCTGTTGATGCAAACTTTAGCGCAATGACTTTTATGAGCATTTCATTTTGAGTGTGTTCTGTGACGGAGACTAATTTCTATCTCTTTAGCCCCATTCGATGACAGGTGAGTGTGAACTTATTCCAAAGGATGGAAATTTGAAAATTATGATTGAAAAGGACCTTGGTGCTTCTTTCAGGAAATCACACTTTTTACACTTGAGTGCAGGCGTATGTTTGATGGGTTTCCATTACCCTGACAATTTGAGCACGATAATTTATACACTTCTCTCAGTCATTTTGCTGAAAGAAAATGACCAGCATCAGTAACTCACCTTTGCCCCTTCTGCTGTCAGTAGAAATGGTTCCACCGGGCTTAATAGTTGAGGCACCTGTGAAGGTCACGAGCTGGATTGTTTGTCAGAGGCTATTTGAGACACATGCCATTAGGATAACAGGTATCCCAATTTTAATAGGTAGTGGGAACTTATCCCCACTCCCATCCCTGGCTGTAACAACCTTAAGGAACCAGTCATAGTCCATTCAAATAATGTGCTCCTTCTTTTTGAAATATCGTAATCTTAATCTTTTCTAAGCTTCAAGCTGAAACTTCTGGCTTTGAGGCTTCCTGTTGGATTTTCTGTCTGCCCAATTCAATTAGTGTAATCCATGACTAATGGTCGTCCCACACCATAGATGGGTACTTGGTTGTCAGCGTGGTGATGGTGGGCCACACAGCCTGTTCCAGTGCTGTGTGACTCCATGACTGAAATAAGTTGTTGCCAGAAATGGTGGCCTGTCTGTTTAAATAGTGGAAAGCATTTGTGCAGCTCGCTCATTTTATACAAGGCAAACAATATTTATAAACTTCAAGAGTTACAGAAACACAAGCAAGTTTTTACCAACATAGGCATAGAGTTGCACCAACGCAGACAAAAGCCCATAATAGTCTGTGTCAACCAAGATGCATACTCAAGCTAATCCTATTTGCCAGCACTTTGTCCATATACCTCTAAACTTTTGTTTTCCATATATCTGTCCATGTATTAACATTTTTTTAAATCTACCTGCCTCAGCCATTTCCTCTGGCAGCTAATTCCATATATCTACCACCTCCGGCTGTATTTAAAAAAAAAACTGTTGCCCCTCAGGCTCTTATTAAACTTTACACATAGCCAATATGTCTTCCTTATTCTGTATTCCCCAAAGAGATCACACACAAACCTTCTGAGAATACCCAACCAATATTACTTCTTAATCAGTGATTGTTGCCTATGTGGCCATTTGCTCAGGATTACTTTTGCTTTTGTGACATTTCATTTCTGTGCTTGGCACCTGGTTTCACCTATCACCTGCCATAAGATATAGGAGCTGAATTAGGCTATTTGGCCCGTTGAGTCTCCTCTGCTATTTCATCATGGCTGATCCTTTTCTCTCTCAGCCCCAAGCTCCCGGCTTCTCCCCATATCCTTTCATTCCCTGACTAATGACAGCTTGTTCTCCTCCTCTTCCTCCTCCCCCTTCCCTTCCATAGATGCTGGCTGACCTGCTGAGTTCCTCCACCATTTTGTGTGTGTTGCTCAAGATTTCCAGCATCTGCAAAATCTCCTGTGTAATGTGTGTTGATGGCTCATTAAGGCTGACCAGTGGACCAGTTAACATCAAGAACTAATCTTCTAAATGCATTTAATGCTCACATGCCAACAGAAGTCTTCTATTCAAATGTTTACACATGTAGGGCAGTGGGTATATAGATAATTCATTAGATTCTGAGATCATGTAGCTGTCAAATCAACCAGCCTTATTAATTTTTGAAATTGGGTCATCACTGCGTATGGGAAAGAGTGAGAAATTTATGTAAATAATTTGCAAGAATATATCTAAGGTATTGCAGAGCACTGTACTACCTCACGCCAAAGTCAATAGGGATATTCCCTGTGTGGATGTTAATTAGATACTGGAATTTATAATTGGGTAAATGAATTCAATAACATAATTTAACAAAAGATAAACACATTATCAAAATGTAAACATCCCACTATTCCCATCCGAATATACTTTCACTCTATAAGAAGAGATTCAAGGTGAAGAGGAATGTTTCTTTAAAGAATCTAACATCTGAGAACACTAGGAATTGTCAGTCAGGGAAAGCCACCTTGAACAGAAACAAAAGGAGAGGAAATAGAAGGCCGTTTAAAGTACATCCGCGTGTGTACAGGGATTTCATCTCCACAAATACTATGGGCCGAAGTATTTTAAGCTGAATTTACGTCCTTAGTCTTTAAATTTATGACAGTATCCAGGTCTCTTGTACTCAGATGACTCCCGTCACTGCTTGGTATCTCATTACTTAGAAGCACGACTAGAGCCAAAACATTAAATGAATTGACTATTAATCCTCTCTCTGAAATCCACACATGCATTTCCTTTTGTTCAAAAGCTATCTGATTAATAATTCATTCCATGTCATAAAACTAGGTACAAGACAGTATTTCTTAGATTTTCCATACTACGACATTAGCATTTATAGTGTCATTTCATTTGACAAATTTAATATTTTCTTACTCAATAGATATTTTTAAGTTCAAAGTAAATTTATTATAAGAGTACAAATATGTCACTATATACAACCCTGACATTCATTTTCCTGCAGGTGTTCACAGTAGAACAAAGAAACACAATAGAATCAATGAAAAACTACACACAGACTGACAACCAGTGTTCAAAAGAAGACAAATTGTACAAATATTAAAAAATACATACATACGTACATACATACTAAGCTATCCACACTGGGCCAGGAGTGTGATAGTTAAGGGGCAATAACTTTTCCTGAACCTGGTGGTGTGAGACCTAAGGTTCCTGCACCTCCTTCCTGATGGCAGCAGAGAGAAAAGAGCATGGCCGGGGATGGTGGGGGTCTTTGCTGATGGATGCTGCTTTCTTGTGGCATCACTCCTTGTACTCAGTGATGGGGAGGGCTTTGCCTGTGATGAATTAATTCTAATGATATTAGTCTAAAATGCTAATTTAGCTCACTATCTGAAAAGAAGGCCCTTGGCACCTGTTTTTCCCCCCAAAAAATCTTGCTTGGTTTGATTTTTTTCACTATATTTCAATGATCTTTCCCCTGATTCAGCCCTCTCTCTTCACTATCAAGTATTTCATCGGAAGGGTTGCCATGTGTTTTAGTTAGAGTAGCTGACTCCTGCCCCAAGCTATTCCCCTGAGAACAAAGAAAGAAGCCCTTCAAACTTTGCCGTGTTTGTAAATGAGACATTCAAGTCCTTAACTTGTCTGTGTTTCTTGATTCCCTTAATTAAACTTTTCTTTTGAGATTTCTTTCCCTAATCCTTGTGTGAGTTGCTATGGGGAATTTTAATTGTTTTGAGGTGAATTTAGTCAGACATGATAATCTTGTTGAGATAAGTTAAAGTGAAAACATCAGAGATTCTGATAATTTTAGTAATACAAAACAGGGTAACATCACAATTTCGGTTACCATGGCAGCTCATACATTCTACTTTGGCCCCTTGGTCTGGCTTGGGTTACATACCTACTGGAAAACCACAGTGGCTGTTTTGTGCCAGAATTGGGCCCTACAATCGGTAGCCACTTTATTAGGTACCTCCTGTACACCTTGTTAATGGAAATATCTAATCAGCCAATCATGTGGCAACAACTCAATATATTTAAGCATGCAGACATTGTCAAGAGGTTTATATACTGTTCAAAACCAGCAGCAGAATGGTAAAGAAATGTGATCCAAGTGACTTTGACTGTGGAATGATTGTTGGTGCCAGATGGGGTGCTTTGGGTATTTAAGAAGCTACTGATCTCTTGGGATTTTTCACGTACCACAGTTTCTAAAGTTTACAAAGAAAGGTATGAAAAACAAAAAACATCTAGTGTGCAATATGGACATTGGCACACTTAGAGACTTGTGCGTCTGCACTTACATTAATGTGTCTGTTCCATATCCCTGTTTAGTACCCCAACCACTTGAACATAATGTTACTCGGAAAATGGGCCACCTATTTTTATTTTCCCAAAAGTAGCGCAACATTTTTTGCTAGATTAAAAGTATGCTGTCTGAGAGCAGTCACCTATTCATCAAACTGTCATCAGGGAGATGCTACAAGTCCATCTTCACCAAGACTACACGTCATCTCTGAAGCTTCTTTCTTGTAGCTATCCAGCTTCTCAACAAGACTCACTCAGGTGTAATACCCTAACTGTCCCTGCACAACATCTGTTACATGGCCTTCCCTGCTCTCCTGCTTCTGTTGATAATTATTGAGTCTGTTCATACGTTCACATTTATTTAAGTTTGATAATTGACATTTGTGCTAACTGTTGATTGCTGACGGCTATATACATGATTGTGTTATAAATTGTTGGTTGCTATTGTTTGTAAAGTTCAAAGTAAATATATTATCAAAGTACATATAGGACCCTGAGATTTGTTTTCTTGTAGGCATACTCGATAAATCTAATAACCATTATAGAATTGATGAAAGATTGCACCCAACCAGTGTGCAAAAGGCAAAAAACTGTTCAAATACAGAAGAAAAAAAATTAGAACATGAGATGAAGAGTCCTTGAAAGTGAGTCCATAGGTTGTGTGAACATTTCAGTTTTGGGGCAAGAGAAGTTGAGTGAAGTTATCCTCTCTCTGGTTCAAGAGCCTGATGATTGAGGGGTAATAACTGTTTATGAAGCTGGTGGTGTGAGTCCTAAGGCTCCTATACCACCTTCCTGATGGCAACAGCGAGAAGAGAGCATGGCCTGGATGGTGGGGGTTCCTGATGATGGATGCTGCTTTTCTGCAACAACTCTCCATGTAGCTGTGCTCAATGGTGGGGAGGGTTTGACCCGTGATAGACTGGGCCATATCCACTACATTTTGTAGGATTTTCCTTGTTTTCTGCTTTGCCAATAACATTGAAGTCTAATTAACTTGATTCTTTAGGCAGCGTTGTGAGTGAATATGGTAATCCGTCCATTCAAGGGCAAAATATGACCCAGCTAAACTAATTGATCTACATGCATACTGTACGTAGATGTAGCTAACTGACCTTGACCTGAACAGTCAGTAGATGACTTAATTTCAGAAAGACGTCTGATATCAAAATGTTAATGTGCAGAAATCAAGGATTCTCGGTCATTTCCATTATAGAACATAGAACAGTAGAGCACAGTAACAGGCCCTTTGGCCCACAGTTTTCTGCTGACCCAATTAGTAATCAATTGGCCAACTAAACTAATCTCTCTGCGTACATAATGCGTATATTCTATAATTTCCCTCACATCCATGTGCCTATCTAAACATCCCTAATGTATCTGCCTCTAACTCCACCCCAGGCAGTTTATTCCAGGCAACCACCACTATAAATGCATGTCCTTTGGTATTAGACATTTCAACCCTGGGAATAAGATACAATCTGTCTACTTTTTTTTTATTCTTTTCATAATCTTGTAAACCTCTTCAGATTTTCCCTCAGCCTCTGCTGCTCTAGAGAAAATAACCCAAGTTTGTTCAAACTCTCATAGCGTGTGCCCTCTAATCCAGGCAGTTATGTGCTTGTTGGAGCCTTGGCTCAATTGTACAAGTCCTCTTTTGACTTGATCTCTTTCCTCGTGTGTTGAGGTACTCCAATAAATTTTCCTGAGAATTTATTAATATTAAGTGATTAAGCTTACCCTCAAATTTGAGAGGCTCAAATTGAGTATGTCATCTTTGCTGCTTTTCATTCCCACAGGAAATCTTGTTTTTTTTTTGTTAATACTTGCCTGGCTTCGCATCATGCAGCCCTCACCTACAGCGTACCAGGTTACATTTGGTTCAGAATCAAGTGTAATCAGGTGTATTTGGGAAATTTGTGAATTACAGTAAAAAATATATATAAAATAGTTAAATAACAGAGCAAAAAAATAAATTTAAAAAGTAGTGAGGTACTGTTCATGGGTTCAATGTCCATTCAGAAATCGGATGGCAAAGGGGAAGAAGCTGTTCCTGAATCATTAAGTGTGTGCCTTCAGGCTCCCGTACCACCTCCTCCCAGATGCTAGCAATGAGAAAAGGGCATGTCCTGGGTGGTGGGGGTCCTTAGTGATGGGCGCCGCCTTACGGAGGCACCGCTCCTTGAAGGTGTATTGGATACTATGGAGGCTAGTACCCATGATGAAGCTGAGTAATCTTTCAACTCTCTGCAGCTTACTGCAATCCTGCACAGTAGCCACCCCCATACCAGACAGTGACGCAGCCAGTTAGAATGTTCTCCACAGTGCATCTGTAGAAATTTGCCATACCAAATCTCCTCAAGCTCCCAAGGAAATATAGCCACATCCATGCTTAGTTTCATTAATCTGCACGCCTCCCCCAGTGCTTCTCTTCTCTGCTGTCTACCACTTCCACTCAGCTTTCATTTGTTCCTAGATGCTGCCTAGCTGTAGTGTCCCAGCCTCCCCCACACAGCTGTCTCTTATGAATCTGAGATCAGTCCATGGTCTGCTCCTCTTTCCCTGTCTGTGTACTGATTACATCATTGATTGCAAACCTGCAGACTTTGCAAATGTGATATCACTGTTCCACAATCCTCTGCTATAATTAATGGGGCACTTTAAAGGATTCTTTATAACTCATGTTCTCAGTATTTATTTTATCTTCATTTGCCTTTTGACGGTTTCTGTTCATGTATAGTTCTTCCTTAGCTGTAGTTGTGTGTACATTGAAACAGTGAAATGTGTCGTTTGCATCACATGAAACCAGCGATTAAGCCGAGCAGTCTGTAAGTGTCGCAATGATTCAGCTGCCAACACGGCATACCCACGACTAAATAACCCTAAACATACGTCTCTTGGAATGTAGGAGGAGACCGGGACACCTGGAGGAAACCCATGTGGTAGAGGCTCAAAGTACATTTATTATCAAAGTATGAGTATAGTGTACAACCCTGAATACATATTGGCAGCCACAAAACACAAAAACAGCGTGGAACCCGTTCTAAGAAAACCCAGGGAAAATATACACGCCACAGTAATTGAAAGATGATCTTACAGACAGCTCATGCTGTAATGTGTTGTGCTATCGTGCCACCCTATAAATTCTACGGTATTCCTTTTTCACCCTGTAAATGCCTGCAAGAAAATGAATCTCAATGTATTATGTGACCTCATACAGGTATGTGTACTTTCATAATCAATTTACTTTGAACTTTGATTTAAAATGAATGCGTTAAAAAAAATTGAGACTACGCTCACCAAAGGACAAAAACGTTTACCTGAACAGGTCCAGTTAATCCATATTAAATCACAGTTAATCTTTAACCACTTCTAAACTCCCTTAGAGATTGACCTTAAAGAATCCCATAACCTTTGTAGCTGCCGAGCACCCTTCATATTCACTTATGCCATAGGTATGCCTACAGCATTTTAAATTCCCTTTTTGATATAATTTCAACTACTGACATTATCTCTCCAGGCAGTTCCTTTCACAATGGATATTAAACAATCACAGAGTGACAGAATATGCATTTAATTGCAAGAAATGATGAGTTTATTTCAAATGAGGAAAATTGGCTGAATCAAAAATGCATTTCTTTGGGAATCTTTAAAGTTATATAAAGACCTCCAGCACCCAGGGCATGCCATTTTCTCGCTGTTACCATCAGATAGGAGGTACAGAAGCCTGAAGGCACGCACTCAGCGATTCAGGAACAGCCTTTTCCTCTCTCCGTCCATTCCTAAATGGACCTTGAATCTTTGGACACTACCTCACTTTTTTTAATGTACAGTATTTCTGTTTTTGCAAATTTTTAATAATTATTCAATATAATTGATTTGTTTGTATATTTATTATGTTTTATTTTATTTATTATTATTTTTCTCTCTCTGCTAGATTATGTATTGCATTGAACTGCTGCTGCTAAATTAACAAATTTCACATCACTTGCTGGTGATAATAAACCTGATTCTGGTCCATTTAAGGACTCTCCCTCCACTATTTACTTCTGCATTCTTGATGACGTTAGGGATTAGTGCAATCGCTTTACCCGCCGGCAATCGCCACCAGGGGTTTGATTCCAGCCGCCACTGTGTAAGGACTGTGTACTTTCTCCATGTAATCACATGGCACTCCTCCAGTTGCTCTGGTTTCCTCCCACGTTCTGAAGACACGCGATCAGGGTTGGTGAGTTGCAGGCAACAGACAGTAGGTGCAGCAGTAGGCCATTCGGCCCTTCTAGCCAGCACCGCCAGTCACTGTGATCATGGCTGATCATACACAATCAGTACCCTGTTCCTGCCCTTTCCCCATATCCCTTGACCCCGCTATCTATAAGAGCTCTATCTAACTCTCTCTTGAATGCATCCAGAGACTTCGCCTCCACTGCCTTCTGGGGCAGAGCATTCCACATATCCACCACTCTCTGGGTGAAAAAGTTTTTCCGCATCTCTGTTCTAAATGGCCTACCCCTTATTCTTAAACTGTGGCCTCTAGTTCTGGACTCACCTATCAGCGGGAACATGCTTCCTGCCTCCAGTGTGTCCAATCCCTTAATAATCTTATATGTTTCAATCAGATCCCCTCTCATCCTTCTAAATTCCAGTGTATGCAAGCCCAGTCGCTCCAATCTTTCAACATATGACAGTCCCGCCATTCCGGGAATTAACCTTGTGAACCTACGCTGCACTCCCTCAATAGCAAGAATGTCCTTCCTCAAATTTGGAGACCAAAACTGCACACAGTACTCCAGGTGTGGTCTCACCAGGGCCCTGTACAGCTGCAGAAGGACCTCTTTACTCCTATACTCAATTCCTCTTATTATAAAGGCCAGCATGTCATTAGCTTTCTTCACTGCCTGCTGTACCTGCATGCTTGCTTTCATTGACTGATGTACAAGAACACCTAGATCTCATTGTACTTCCCCTTTTCCTAACTTGACTCCATTTAGATAGTAATCTGCCTTCCTGTTCTTGCCACCAAAGTGGATAACCTCACATTTATCCACATTAAACTGCATCTGCCATACATTTGCCCATTCACCCAACCTGTCCAAGTCACCCTGCATTCTCATAACATCCTCCTGACATTTCACACTGCCACCCAGCTTTGTGTCATCAGCAAATTTGCTAATGTTACTTTTAATCCCTTCATCTAAATCATTAATGTATATTGTAAACAGCTGCGGTCCCAGACCCGAATCTTGCGGTACCCCACTGGTCACAGCCTGCCATTCCGAAAGGGACCCGTTAATTGCTACTCTTTGTTTCCTGTCAGCCAGCCAATTTTCAATCCATGTCAGTACTCTGCCCCCAATACCATGTGCCCTAATTTTGCCCACTAATCTCCTATGTGGGACTTTATCAAAAGCTTTCTGGAAGTCCAGGTACACTACATCCACTGGCTCTCCCTTGTCCATTTTCATAATTACATCCTCAAAAAACTCCAGAAGATTAGTCAAGCATGATTTTGCCTTCATAAATCCATGCTGACTCGGACTGATCCTTCTACTGCTATCCAAATGTGTCGTAATTTCCTCTTTTATAATTGACTCCAGCATCTTTCCCAACACTGACGTCAGGCTAACCGGTCTATAATTCCCTGTTTTCTCCCTCCCTCCTTTCTTGGAAAAGTGGGACAACATTAGCCACCCTCCAATCAGCAGGAACTGTTCCTGAATCTATAGAACATTGGAAAATGATTACCAATGCGTCCACGATTTCTAGAGCTACCTCTTTAAGTACCCTGGGATGTAGACCATCAGGTCCCGGGAACTTATCAGCCTTCAGACTCAACAGTCTATCCAACACCATTTCTTGCCTAATATAAATTTCCTTCAGTTCATCCTTTACCCTAGTTCCTTTGGCCACTATTACATCTGGGAGATTGTTTGAGTCTTCCCTAGTGAAGACAGATCCAAAGTACCTGTTCAACTCATCTGCCACTTCCTTGTTCCCCATAATAAATTCACCCGTTTCTGTCTTCAATGGCCCAATTTTGGTCTTAACTATTTTTTTGCTATTCACATACCTAAAGAAGCTTTTACTATCCTCCTTTATATTCTTGGCTAGTTCATCTTCATACCTCATTTTTTCTTGGCGTATTGCCTTTTTTGTCATCTTCTGTTGCTCTTTAAAAGCTTCCCAGTCCTCCGGTTTCCCGCTCATCTTTGCTATGTTATACTTCTTCTCTTTTATTTTTATACTGCCCTTTACTTCCCTTGTCAACCACGGCCGCCCCTTACTCCCCTTAGGATCTTTCTTCCTCTTTGGAATGAACCAATCCTGCACCTTCTGCATTATTCCCAGAAATACCTGCCATTGTCGGTCCACTGTCTTCCCTGCTAGGGTATTGTTCCATTGAACTTTGGCCAGCTCCTCCCTCATAGCTCCATAGTTGCCTTTGTTCAACTGTAATACTGACACATCCGATTTTCCCTTCTCCTTCTCAAATTGTAGGTTAAAACATATCATATTATGGTCACTACCTCCTAATGGTTCCTTTACCTCAAGGTCCCTGATCAAATCCGGTTCATTGCACAACACTAAATCTAGAATTGCCTTCTCCCTGGTAGGCTCCAGTACAAGCTGTTCTAAGAATCCATCTCGGAGGCACTCCACAAACTCCCTTTCTTGGGGTCCAGTACCATTCTGATTCTCCCAGTCTACCTGCATGTTGAAATCCCCCATGACAACTGTATCATTACCTTTATGACATGCCAATTTTAACTCTTCATTCAACTTACACCCTACATCCAGACTGCTGTTTGGGGGCCTGTAGATAACTCCCATTAGGGTCTTTCTACCCTTAGAATTTCTCAGTTCTATCCATACTGACTCTACATCCCCTGTTTCTATATCCCCCCTTGCAAGGGACTGAATATCATTCCTCACCAACAGAGCCACCCCACCCCCTCTGCCAGTCAGTCTGTCCTTTCGATAAGATGTATATCCTTGAATATTCATTTCCCAGGCCCTGTCCGCTTGAAGCCGTGCTATGTCAGAAGTTTAGCAACTCTTGCGGTCTGCCTCCGGCACGTCCTTGGTCTGTGTAGGTTGTTGACGCAAAACAATGCATTTCACTATATGTTTCAATGTATATGTGACGTATAAAGCAAACTTTTCTCTATTTCTTGAATTTCTTAATCACAGAGCAATGTTCGTTCTCCGTTTTAAGCAGCCATGAGCCATGGAATTGCATGGTTCCTTGAGGATGCTGTGGTTCTTCAAAGCATCTTTGAGAATGTCATTTGATCTGTCCTCTGTGTCTTAGCTGCCTTATGCAAGTGTGTGAATGAATCTCTATGTAGAGAAACTCTTGCATGCATGCCCCACCATCAATTAAGTGTTCGTGTTCATGCTGTAGAACTCACAATACCAACCCAATGCCAAATATAGTGGTTGCTGCCATCAGGAAGAAGGTACAAGAGAGCCACCAGGTTCTGAAACAGTTACTACCCCTCCGCCACCAGACCCTTGAACCAAAGGGGATAACTACACTCAACTTCACGCACCCCATCATTGAAACATTCCCACAACCAATGGACTCACTTTCAAGAGCCCTTCATCTCATGTTCTCAATATTTATTGCTTTTATAATATACCATTATTCCTTCTTTTTGCACTTGAACAATTGGTTGGCTTCTGAGCTCTGGTTAAATGCCCTAGTTTGGCGGTCATTCATTAATTTCTGTTATAATTACTATTCTATAGATTTATTGAGTATGACCACAAGAAAATGAACCTCAGGGTTGTATATGGTGACATATATGTACTTTGATAATAAAATTTACTTTGAACTTTGAACATCTGGTTGCCTTCGACAATGGGTCCATATGACACCATGGTTGATGGAAGCATGAAAGAGGAGGTACACAAAATGCTCCAGTTGATCATACCTCGACAGTACAAGTTACGATTAATAGGATTATGATTAGCAAATAACAGACTTTGCTACTTTACTGAATATAGCTGTCACAACAGAGTGCTCTCATGCACAGCAGGAATGTGCCTTTAAACCTAAACATTCTAAAATGAGGCCAGTAGATCTCCCAGTTTGCTGTTGTAGATCTTCCTGTTAGCCCCTGGTTTTCTGATGTCGAGGGAAAGCACCAGACTAAATTTGTTTTGGAATGGGGGGGGGGGGGGGGGTAGGTGCGAGGGAACTGAAGGACTTTTTAGAAAAGTCACAACTGCATATTGCTTTTGGAGTGACCTTTCTTGTGTTATTGAATAAGCTGTGGTAATGTTATCTCTGAGCCCAGTTATTAACTTTGTAATTCAAATGGTATGCTACAATTTTGCCTCAGGGTTCACTGCACAAAGTTTTTCTCTCTGAGGTGAAATTTTGTTTCCTTTTTTTCTATTTCTCAAAGGGAAGGAGGTTCTGCAGGCAAATTATTCCAAACAATAGATGTGTTTAATCTCTATCCCTCTCAAATTTTTGGCTGACGTTCAAGTTTATAACTGACCTGAGACAATGATTTATCTCCATTACAGCTTCACTTTGCAGCTTCAAAGGCCCAGAGAGCAGCATTCAAATTAATTTGGGAATATGATGTCAGAAAAAAATCAGCCTCCTAAGGGGTAGGGTTTATGAAACATTGACTAGAATCAGAATCAGGTTTAATGTCACTGGCATATGTCGTGAAATTTGTTATTTTGTGGCAGCAGTGCATTGTAATACATAATAATGTTTAAAACACTACAATAAGTATATATAAAAAATTAAATAAGTAATGCAAAAAGAGAGGGAAAAATAATTAGGTAGTGTTCATGGTTTCACTGCCCATTCAGATATTTGTTGGCGGAGGGGAAGAAACTGTTCTAGAAACACTTGTGTGTCTTCAGGATCCTGTACCTACCTACATCCTCGATGGTAGTAATGAGACGAGGGCATATTCTGGGTGATGGGTGTCCTTAATGACAGATGCCACCTTTTTGAGGCATCACCTTTTGATGGTGTCCTCGATGCTGCAGAGGATAATGCCCATGATGGAGCTTACAACATCCTGCAGCTTTTTCCAGTCCTGTGCAGCTCTCCCCCCACCCCATACCAGACGGTGATGCAACCAGTTAGAATGCTGTCCACAGTACATCTGTAGAAATGTGCGACAGTCTTTAGTGACATACCAAGACTACTCAGACTCCTAATGAATTATAGTTGCTGTCTTACCTTCTTTGTAGTTACTTCAATATGTTGAACCCAAGGTAGATCCTCAGAGATGTTGACACCCAGAAACTTGAAACTGCTCACCCTTTCCACTACTGATCCCTCAATGAGGACCAGTGTGTGTTCTCTCGACTTCAGCTTCCTGCAGTTTTCAATCAATCACTTGGTCTTGCTGATGTTGGGTGCAAGGTTGTTATTTTTTTTCATTTGTTGCAATACAGCACAGAATAGGCCCTTCAAACTGCGCCGCCCAGCATCTCCTGATGTAACCCTACCCTAATCACTCGACAATCTCTCAAGTGGTCCTCCTTTGGACTGTGGGAGGAAACCCGATCACCCGGAGGAAACTCAATGCGGTCACGGAGAACGTACAAACACCTCGCAAACAGTGGCGAATACTGAACCTAGGTCACTGGTACGGTAAAGCATTGTGCTAACCACTATACTACTACGCCACCACTCAACCAGCTGCTCTAGCACGTACCTGTACGCCTACTTGTCACCATCTGAAATTCTGCCAACAATAGCTAATTAAAGTCTCACTATTTTGGATCCTATTCTAGTGTATTGACCTCTTTTTCAAAAAAAAAAACAATTTGTATATTTTTTAAAGATCCAACTAGTGTTCTTCAAAGTTTGAAGTAAATTTATTATCAAAGTATTTAGATGTCACCATATACTACCCTGAGATTCATTTTGTTACAGGTTTTCAAATTAAAACAAAGAAATATGTACTCCATTTTATCCGTCATTACTATAAAGGTTTATTAAAGTCCAAGTCTTGCATTTGTAGTGGAAGATTATGGGTCTAGCAGGCAGTTTGGATATCTAATATTTGTTTGATGGTTTGGAAAAAGGGAAGCACTTAAGCAAAAGTAATAATAGATCCACTCTCTCATGTCACATACAACTAGCAAGCTTATTAGCTTCATCCAACTTCTTCCAAAATATGTGTTCCATCTCCCTGCCTTCCTCTGATCTATTTTGCTCCAGGTCAGATCATCAACTAAAGTCATGAGGTGACTTTTTGTTATTTGCAGTGTCTGCCACTAGTTATTTATTTTACCAGAAGCAGCAGTCTGCACTGTTGTGCTTTTAATGGTGAACCTAGCCTGAAGCATTGCTGTTGTAGCGGTGGGCTCTGCAGAGCTGTAAATTCTCCGAGCATAGGATGGAAGTGTATTGATCGAGGAGATAAAATTACTCTGCACCTTGCATTCAAACTATCGTCACGAATTGGATGATTCAACTTCTCTTCACACTCCTGTCTTGATAATATCAGAAACAGGTTTAATATCACCAGCGTATGTTATGAAATTTGTCATAATGCAGCAGCAGTACAATACAATACATTATACAAACTACTTATTAAATAAGTAGTGCAAAAAAAGTAGTGAGGTAGTGTTCACAAATTCATTGTCCATTCGGAAATCTCATGGCAGAGGGAAAAATGTATGCCTTCAGGCTCCTGTACCACCTCATTGATGGTAGCAATGAGAAGAGGGCATGTTCTGGGTGATGGGGGTCCTTAATGATAGATGCCCCCTTTTTTGAGGCATCTCTCCTTGAAGACATCCTGGATGCTGGAGAGGTATGATGGAGCTGACTGAATTTACAACTTTCTGCAGCTTGCATTGATCCTGTGAATATATACTCTTGAAAGGGGAACTAATGTCTTTATTGAGGCAGACACCAAATTTGAATTTATCCTTGTGTGAAGTATTTGCATCATAAGAATGGAAAGTTGCTTGTCATTTTTGATGGGGGCACATGCATACATACATGTCTTTTATCTATCTTTTTAAGTTTGTAATAGGGTGTAAAATGGCCACTGGCTTTTGGAAAGCTTCTGATAAAGTTCCAAACAAAAGACTTTTGATGTAAATTCACAGTGAATTGAGCACTAATTGGAAGTAGTCTGGATTACAGGCAATGTGCTTGCAATGGAATTTAAATCAGCGCAAGTTTTAGATAGGAGCTGAAATGAATGCCAGATGCACCTACTATTAGGCAGTGTATGGAATGCTGACTTCATAAAATGACACACAATTATTTTAATCCTGTAACAAAATAGGTCTGAATAGAGTGTTTTTTTGTCCGCCACGCCAGTGTAATTAAGACAAGCAATGAGAATATCTGAAACAGAATTAGACTATAAAAAAGGATTAAACAGGAGAACTGAGGGAGGTAAGGAATTCCAGGGGGAAGTGTCTCCCTTTCAACACTGAGCATGTGTGCAGTGGAATTAATATCATGATATGTTTGGAGCTAAAGAGAAACAAACATCCCAGAAGACCACCAAACTGGTCAAAGACATTCTGCAAAGATTTCCTATCAAAGAGCTTGATGATAGAGCAAAGGAAATTAGTTCCTCATATTTTCTGCAGGATGGCGAGTGTTAGAGCCTCCCATTATACTATACTGGTAGTAGGCATCTGGATTGAGCTGGGCTTTGAGCTTGGGTTTTAAATGCTCGGAGCACTCCCTGAAGACATTTCTTTGTCGTCTTTGCCTTTAGTCCCCACAACAGCTGCCAGCACTCCAGATGCCGTTGACAAATATCTCGAAACACCTGGTGATGAGAACGAGCATGCTTATTTCCAGAAGGCTAAGGAGAGGTTGGAAGCCAAGCACCGAGAGCGCATGTCAAAGGTAGTTTATTTTCCTTTCTAACCTGCAATTCATTCCCATCTTCAGTAAGATTACTCATGGTGCTCATTGGGGACCATTTTTAGCATGTTTATGTTAACTGCTTCCAGTGTCCTTGTACAAAATACAGTGGACCCCAGCCCCCTTTAAAATCAAATCCTGGTTATAAATTTTGAGAAATGGAAATTACAAACTGCGCTATTGCTTTGTAGATAATGAGGGAGTGGGAAGAAGCTGAGCGTCAAGCTAAAAATCTGCCCAAAGCTGACAAAAAAGCTGTCATTCAGGTAAAAGTCTGTCTTTTTCTTATCCCTGGTGCAAAGTTCATAAGTTCAAATAAGCACTGATTCTTTTAAAGTTTTTGAAAGAGAATTAAATGCATGACTCTTTTTATACTTTAAATCACTGAGATTTATTTTGCATGCAGCATTATAAACTGGCACGAGATAATGCACCTTTGTGTGTTAAAAGCTACAGCCTGGACTGTTACTGTATAAATCACCTCCTACAGTTTACAACCACTCAAAAATTGGAAGATGTTGACATTTATTTTATTGGGAACCTTTTGTGATATTCAAGCGTTTCCAGGAGATGGTGGAATCACTAGAGCAGGAAGCAGCGAGTGAGAGACAGCAGTTGGTGGAGACCCATATGGCAAGAGTGGAGGCCATGCTGAACGATAGGCGTCGCATAGCGCTGGAGAATTACCTTGCTGCACTCCAGGCTGACCCTCCACGGGTAAGTGAGGAACTATGAAGAGAGCACAACTGTCCAGTAGGAACCAGCACACAGCCATGGGCACAGAGTTCTAGAGAATTTAACCTTTGACTTGTACCTTCTGGAATATAATCTTAAAATTACTAATAATATGTTTCTGCTATTTAGAAGTGTAATTGAGGAGTGTTTGATGGCTCTGGGCTCTGAGGGAGATCTCATTGAAACCTATTGAAAATTGAAAGGCCTATATAGAGTGGACATAGAGAGAATGTTTTCCATTGTGGAGGAAGTCTAGAACGAGAGGACACAACCAGAAGGCATCAACATCACAGTGCTGGGGGCAGCCTGCAAGTGTCTCCATACTCTGGTGCCAAGATAGCATGCCCACAACTCACTAACCCTAACCATACACCTTTGAAATCAGAGGAAACTGGATCACCTGTAAGAAATCCACGCGGGTCGCAGGAGAACTTACTCATTTCTGTGGTGGGAATCGGACCCTGATCGGGGTCTCTGGCACTGTAAAGCAATTGTGCAAACCGCTACACAATCTGTCATGAAATTTTTTTATTTTGCAGCAGCAGCAGTACAATGCAAGACATAAAAATTACTGTGCTTTAAAATAGTGCAAAAGATGGATAATGAGGTAGTGCTCATAAGTCCATGAACTGTTCAGAGACGTGATAGTGGAGGGAAGAAGGACAGGATTAATAAGGAGATGGGATGGCCTGGGTGGATAACCAAACCTGGTAAATATATAGTTGCCACGCTTTTGGTTGCCTCCGTTATATGAATGTTATGGTAACTGTGGAAGAGTCCAGAAGAGGCTTACCAGGATAGTCCCTGGATTAGAGGGTATAAACAAACTTGGGCTGTTCTCCCTCATGTCAGAGGCAGAGGGGAGACAAAGTTTTTAAAATTATGAGGGGCACGGATAGGATCAATGGGCAGAATATTTTCCCCAGGGTAGAAATGCCTTTGAATGGGGTGGGGGAGTTTTTTTTTTACACAGAGTCGTAGGTGCCTGGAATGTGTTATCGGGGTAGTAGTGGGATCAAGCAGTTTGATGGTGTTTGAGGCTTTTAGACAGGCACATAAATATAAAGGGGTTGGATGATACAGAGGAAGAGTACATTTAGTACAAATTGACATCAAAATCGTCTTTGGTGTTTGCATTTCTACCCTGGGGCAAAGATTCTGACTGCCTTGCCCCATATATGCTTCTCGTAGTTTTAAAAACCTCCATCTCCCCTCAGCCTCTGAGTCTTCGGAGAACAACCCAACCTCTCCTTATAGTTCATACCCTCTAATCCAGGAGTATCCTGGTAAGCTTCTTCTGCGACCAGGGTAACTATACCTTTAAAAAAAAAACAAGAAGGCATGTTATCCACCTGGGACATGCGCTCTTCTCATTACTCCCGAGCTTCCTACCTGACATGCCCTTTTCACTACCATTGGGGGCCAAAAGGCTTGTCCGGTGCTATCAGTTCCATGACTTCTATGGAACAGTGCAAGTACTGCACCACACAAATTTGTTGGATAGCCCCTGCAGTTTCTTTATGCGTTCTTGGTCCAATTCCAACTCTCCTGAAAGAAGGATGCCATGGAGAGGTCAGGCTGGGTAAAGAACAAAGATGTGCGGTTATTGCAGACCAAGCTCGTTAATTTTATCGTTAGCCGAGTGGTATCTCTTTCAGATTACGGCCCCTGCCTGTTGCTCCCAGAGACGGGAGGGTGACACAGTAGTGTTACACTAGCACAGTACCAGCCACCCAAGATCAGTTCCCACTGCTGTCTGTCAGGAGTTTGTACGGCCCCGTGGTCATGTGGGTCTCCTCACACATTTCAAATTCCTACGGCTTAATAGGTTAATTGGTCACATGGGTGTAGTTGGACAGGAAGTGCCTGTACCTGCTGTATCTTAAATAATAAAAAACATTTTAAAAAGATGCTTTTGAAGTGGAGGATGATAAAATAAGCACTTGACAGGTGAAGGAGAATATCAAACCTTAAAGCCAAGGTAACTAATCAATTGTTTTATTTTCTGTTCTGACCCACCTCAAGTTTTTGTTTGGCATTTCAGGAATTTGAGGCTTGCCTGCTTGTGCTTGCTTTCCGTAGATATCCTTGGGGGAAAGGTTGGAATTTGCTGGGTTAGGTTTTTGAACTATGCGTTCCTGAAAGTTTGATCCTATTCAGCTCAAGTGCCGAGGGTAAAATAGCAGCAGCTGAAATCAGTCGTTCTTTGTGTCTGGGAAGTGCAGTGGAGTGGGGCACTGCAGTTAATTGAGTTCTGTGGAATCTACACCAGATCCTCCTTCATTAAATGTTACAGGCCTGGCTTAAATTGAGTAATGCATTTATTAAAAAGGATTAAATGCATACTCTTGACTGTGGGTTTCGCTTAAAGCTTTTCTCTCGTGCTAATCGGTGCAAGGCTCTCAGCAAAAGAAAATCCTACCATAATAACTCCTGTTTCGTTCTAGCCCCGACATGTGCTTAATGCGCTGAAGAAGTATAGCCGTGCAGAGCAGAAAGACAGACAGCACACCCTGAAGCACTTCGAACATGTCCGTATGGTCGATCCCGAGAAGGCCGCTCAGATCAAATCGCAAGTAAGAGCCTGATCATCGAAGTGTAGCTGAATGAAGTGGATACCATGGTTCAACCTCCTTTGCCGACTTTATGTACTAATTAAGGACTGGGATAATATAGTGATATACAGGACAAAAAGAATTGCTTACATGGGCTATGTTATCCAAATAAAATTTTCAATACTTATAGGGTGGTATAAAATCATGAGAGTATAGACAGGATAAATGCACACTGCTTTTTTTTCACCCAGAGTTAGGGAATCAAGAACTAGAGGGTATAGTTTTAAGTTGAGGGAAAGGGATTTAATAGGAACCTGAGGGGCAACGTTTTCACCCAGAGAGTAGTCAGAATATGGAATGAGCTGCCAGAGGAAGTGGTTGAGACAGGTACATTGGCAACAATTAAGAAATAGGTGTATAGGTACATGGATAGGAAAGGTTTTGCAAGATATGAGCTAAATGTGGGCAGATGGGACTAGCTCAGGTAGACATCTTGGTCAGCATGGACCATTTGGGCTGAAAACCCTGTTTCCATGGTCTTATCACTCTTAAGACCACTAGTCAAGCAACCTAGGGTCACTCATTTCCACATCAGGGAAATGTTAAGATGCATCAGTACCCAGCTACGTGCAAATTCATGATGTGTGTTGTTTGAAAACTGCTTTTGTCTCCTAATGCATTCATTGGCTTTAATTATCTAGAAAATCAATTGTAACACATTGAAAGCTCTGGCACCAAGAGGATAGGGGGGAGAAAATATAATGACAGCAGTGGGCTACCCTGAGTGCAGGGATGAAACATTTTATGGCTGCCTTGGATTTCACCCAATTAATTCTATTGTAATATCGATTGCATTTGGACACATACAAAATATGGCAGTTTAGGAAATCCATTCAACTGTTCTTTTTAAAAAGAAGTGAAAGTAATAGCTTTTCAGTCCAATTTGTTCTGAAATGTCTATTATTCTGATCCCATCATATTAGTAGAGATCTGAGTCGTTATGACATGAGAAAATCATTTGCCTGACCTAAGCTTATCAGTTTTTACCATTTAGAAATGTCTCCCTGAAGACAAAATGTATGTGTTCTTGTCAAAGCCAGGGAGTTGACTTGTCCGCTTGCTGCATCTAATTCATATCTAATTTCTCTCACTGCCTGATTTGAGCCCCTCTGCAATAAAGGCTAACATACCATATGTCTTCATGATGCCTATTGTATATGCATACTAATTTCCTGTGATTTATTTAAAGCATCCCCAGTATCTCTGAATTCTAGCATTTACCAGTCTAGCACCTTTATCAAAAGACATCTGCTTTTCCATTCTTCTTGCTTGCCAAAGTGTATCATTTCACATTTCTCCATTTTATTTTCTATTTCCCCTCTTATTTGACCTTAAGTGCACTTTGCAGCCTCTTTACATTCCCTTTGTGGTTTATCCTCCCACCTGGCTTATCGTCAGCATACCTCAATGCAATATACTTGGTCCTCTTATCGAATTCATTAATGCAGAAAATTAACTTGTAAATACTAGATGCTATGGCAGCGATCCAAGTGGTTCTTCGCTACCATTTAGCAGCCTCCTGTTTATTCCTAAGTTTGCCTGAATTTCAACTAATGTTGCTAATTTCATTTTCCAATCATAGGAATCATAATCTTATTTTATGTAGCTCTTTATCTCTTCCTAAAATATCAATATATTAAGTCTACTAGTTTCCCCTTATCTACTTTGCTAGAAATAGCATCAAACTCAAGCTGATTTGTCAATTATGATTACCTTTCATGATACTTTGTAATATCATTGTGATTTTCTGCATAACCTCTTGTCCTGTTGCTAATGTATTTGTGGTATTTCACCTATACTTCTGTGCTAATTGGCCACAGTTATTAAGGGCGTGGTTTCGGGGGTACTTGGAGACTAATGATAAAATAAGTCAAGGTCAGCATAGTTTCTGTAAAAGGAAATAAATCTTGCCTGAAAAATCTGTTGGAATTCTTCGAGGAAGTAACAAGCACAGTTGACAAAGGAGAGGAAGTGGATGTCATTTACTTGGATTTTCGGAAGGCATTTGATAAGGTGCCTCACATGAGGCTGCTTAGCAAGATAAAACCTTATGGTGTGATAGGAAAGGTACTGGCATGGATAGAGGAATGGCTGACAGGCAGGAGGCAGCGAGTGGGAATAGAGGGGGCCTCTTCTGGTTGGCTACCAGTGACTAGTGGTGTTCCTCAAGGGTCAGTATTGGGACCATTACTTTTCACACTGTTTGTCAGTAATTTAGATAGTGGAATTGATGGCTTTGTTGTAAGTGATATGAAGATAGGGGTAGGTAGTGCTGAGGAAGCAATGTGATTGCAGCGGGACTTAGACAAATTGGAAGAATGGACAAAAAAGTGGCAGATGGAATACTGTTGGGAAATGCATGATGATGCATTTTGGTAAAAGGAACTATAGTGCAGATTATTATCTAAATGGGGAGAAAGTTCAAACATCAGAAGTGCAAAGGGACTTAGGAGTCCTTGTACAAGACTCCCAGAAAGTTAATTTACAAGTTGAGTCTGTAGTAAAGAAGGCAAAGGCAATGTTGTATGGAGTATTGTCAACAGCTTTGGGCCCCTTATCTCAAAGAGGATGTATTGTCATTGGAGAGAGTCCAGAGGTGGTTCACGAGGAATGAAAGGGTTGACATATGAAAAGTGTTTGACAGCTTTAGGCCTGTACTCACTGGAATTTAGAAGAATGCATGGGAATCTCATTGAAACCTACTGAATGTTGAAAGGGCTCGATAAGATGGATGTGGAGAGGATGTTTCCTCTGGTGGTGGTATCCAGAACTAGAGGGCACAACCTCAATATTGAGGAGTTACCTTTTAGAACAGAGATGGTGAAACTGTGGAATACTCTGTCACAGACTGCAGTGGAGGCCAAGTCCGTGGGTAAGTTGATAAATTCCTGATGGGTCAGGGCATCAAGGGATATGGTGAGAGGGGCCGGTATATGGGGTTGAATGGAATCCGGGATCAGCCATGATGAAATGGTGGAGCGACTCAATGGGCTGAGTGGCCTAACTCTGCTCCTATGTCTTATGGTCTTAAAAAAATTCCAATTTCTCATGCTTTCTACTTATTTTGAAACTAAAAGTAATTGACTACCTTGCAGTTCATAGGAACTTCTGGACATCTGTGAAGGCTTGGAAATGTGTCACTCTCTATGCAGACACTTCTTAAAATCCATTTTCTATAGGTCAACAGTTCTGGGAGCTCCAACATTTGAATCCATTAATTTCCAAATCTTCCTTATTCCTCTCTTTAGTTGCTGTTTTGCATTTTAAGATCATAGTTTAGGAGCTAACCACGTCCCTGTCAAACTTAAATTCATCATGTTGTTATCATGTTTCTCCAGGGATCTTTGACTGCCAGATTACTGTATGTTATTAAACCATTTTAGTCATCTGAAGTTAGTTTCTAAATGATTACATTTACAAGAAAATAGTAGTAAGAAGTAACTTACAGAGCACTTTTCATGCAAACAGTGTAATTCAAAGTGTTTTACAGTGGGATAAAGTTCAAACATGAAAATAAAAGACAAAAAGATGTTACTTAAAAGCAAGATTTGAGCTGACATTTAACAGTGTCAATTGAATCTGCATCTAAAAGACATAGGAGCAGAATTAGGCCATTCGGCTTATTAAGTCTGCTCCACCATTCCATCCTTACTGATTTATTATGCCCCTCTACCCAATTCTCCTGTCTTTCCCCCCCCGCCCCCCCCCCCCCATAACCTTTGGTGCCCTGATTAATCAAGAACCTATCAACTTCCACCCTAATATACCCAAAGACTGGTCTGCACAGCTATCTGTGGCAATGAATTTCACAGATTCACCACCGTCTGGCTGAAGAAAATTTTCTTCATCTCTGTTCTAAATAGACGTCCCTCAGTTTTGGGTCCTTGGGCCCTTGGGTCCCAGAATCACCTAGTATTGGAAACATCCTGTCCACATCCACCCTATCTAGGCCTTTCAATATTCGATAACGTTTCAATGAGATCCCCGCCACCCCCATTCTATTAAACTCCAGTGAGTACTGGCCCAGAGCCTCGAATGGTCCTCGCATGTTAACCCTTTCAACCTTGCAATCGTTCTCATGAACCTTCTCTGGGCCTTCTCCAATGCCAGCAATATTTTTAATATGGGGCCCGAAACTGCTCACAATACTTCGTGTGGTCTGACCAATGCTTCATAAAGCCTCAGAATTACATTCTTGCTTTTATATTCTAGTCCTCTCAAAATGAATGCTAACTTTGACCATAAGTACAGGAGCAGAAATTAGGCCACTTGGCCCATTGGGTCTGCTCCACAACTTCTTAATGACTCTCAGCCCCAGTCTCCTGCCTTCCCCTCATATACCCTTCATGCCCTGACCAATCAAAAATCTATCAACCTCTGCCTTAAATATATATGAAGACTTGGCCTACATAGCTGCCTATGGCAATGAATTCCACAGATTCACCACTCTCTGGCTAAAGAAATTCCTCCTCATCTCCATTCTAAAAGGACACCCCTCTATTCTGAGGCTGTGTCCTCTGGTCTTAGACTCTCCCACCATAGGAAACGTTCTCTCCACATCCACCCTAACAAGGCCTTTCACCATTCAATAGGTTTCCTGGCCACTGACTTAACCTGCAAGTTAACCTTTATGGAATCCTGTACGAAGACTCACAAGTCTCTGATTTCTGAATTCTCCCCATTTAGAAAATAGTCTCTGCCTTAGTCCTTCTGCCAAAGTACATGACGGTGCAGTTCCCTACACTATATTCCATCTGCTACTTCTTTGCCCATTCCCCAATCTGTCTAAGCCCTTCTGCAAACACCCTGCTTCCTCAGTACTACCTGCCCCTCCACCTAGATTCATATCATTCACAAACTTAGCCACAAAGTCATCAATTCCTTCATTCAAGTCATTGACATATAACATGAAAAGAATCGGTCCCAACACCAACCCCTGCAGCACACCACTAGTCGCCGGCAGCCAAACAGAAAAGGCCCCCTTCATTCCCACTCAGCCGATCTTCTATCCGTGCTAGTATCTTTCTTTAATACCATAGGCTCTTGTTCAGCAGCCTCATGTGCAGCAGCTTTTCAAAGGCCTTCTGAAAATCCAAATAACCAACATCCACTGACAGTCGCTTGTCTGTCCTGCCTGTCGTTTTCTCAAATAATTCAAACAGATTTGTCAGGCCAGATTTCCCCTTTAGAAAACTATGCTGACTTTGGCCTATTTTATCATGTGCCTCCAAGTACTCTGAAACCTCATCCTTAATAATAAATTCCAACATCTTTCCAACCACTGATGCTGGGCTAAGTTTTCTTTCTTCTGTCTCCCTCCCTTTTGAAAGAGTGCATGACATTTGCAATTTTCCAGTCCTCAAGAACCATTCCAGAATCTAGTGATTCTTGAAAAATCACTACTAATGCCTCCAAAATCTCTTCAGCTACCTCTTTCAGAACCCTGGGGTTTAATCAATCTGGTCCAGATGACTCAGCTACCTTTATTTAGAATTTAGACTAAAAGCAACAAAACTCACTCCTGCCCCCCAGACATGCTCACATTCCTGGCAATCTGCTAGTGTCTTCCACGGTGAAGTCTGATGCAAAATGCTTATTAAGTTTGTCCAACATCCAACATTTCTTTGACCCCCTTACTACCTCTCCAGTGTCATTTTCTAGCATTTCTAGGTGTAGGTATTGAGCTCCACAGTACAGGAGTGCAGTTCAGAAAAGCGGACCTGCCTCCGTTTTTTGAGGGAGATTGTTTAAATTTAAGTGACTGGCTGATGAAGACGTGAGAGAAGTGACATTTGCCTCCTCCTGCATGTTTTCCCCTTTGCTAGTCGAGATGTTCCACACTAATGAGAACAAATGTTTCCCACTACCTTATGGTATTTAGAAAAAAATTTCCAATTTTCACCTTCCAGGTAATGACTCACCTACACGTGATTGATGAGCGCATGAACCAGAGCCTCTCGCTGCTTTACAAGGTTCCATCAGTGGCAGAAGAGATCCAGGACGAAGTTGGTATGTTTACTTAACAAGATAATGCTTGAAACACTCGACAGGTCAGCCATGGGGAAGTAAACAAAGGCAAAGATGGACTCACCGCTTCAGGCGGTTGACCCACTGACTTACCAGGCTTCAGACAGTTTGCATCATTGTTTAATGTGTTGAGCAAAGAAAAAAATAACAAAAGAGAATACAATTTATTTACACAAACGAGAGAGTACTGATAAATCTGTGATTGCAATGGCAGCATCTTGGAAAGGGAGTTAGCATTTCACGTCAAAGTTAATTTTATATAAACGTTTATGTTAGTTTTAGATTGCAGAGCGGCTGGTGGAAGGATGAATAAATGAAAGAGAATATCTGAGATGAGGCCAGAGTTGAAAGTGAGTGGGACACGATGGCCTCTGATTGATAAGAATGCAGGCAGTTGGAAAGAGAGAGTGAACAATAACAACATTGGAAAGAGATCTACAGCTACACCTGTGTGGGGAGTGGGGAGGTTGGAGATGCATCTCTACCAAAGAAGGTGTTGTAAAGTGGTGCCAGTCTGCCAGTCACCCTTGGACAAGGTGAAGCCATGGGAGCAGGTGGCGGAAGACCATGATTGTCAGACGACACAGCACATAACAACGAATAAACAACTACATATAGTAGACAGGAAATGCTTGCAGAGATAACTAGCCAAATGGGGATGGCTTCGATGGACATCTTGGTCAGCATGGAAATGTTGTGCTGAAGGGCTTGTTTCTATCATCTATAACTCCTTCAGGGCAACATGTCTACGCCAGCCAACCAGAGGACATCATGTACCACTCGCCTTCAGCCCGTGCCTCATCTCAGAAATATTCTCCTTGACTTGTCCATCCCTCCACCAGTCTCTCTGTAATTTAAAATTACCTTGCATCCTTTCTCTGTTGGAGGGTCTTTGACGTGAAATGCCAACTCCCTATTCCAAAATGCTGCCAATGCATTCTCAGCTTTATCGGTACACTCACATTTGTGTAAATAAGTTGTATTCTTGCTTGTTTTCTTTTGTAAAAATCTGAAATGATGCACGTGAAAAATGTTGAGTTGTAAGAAATCTCCAGCGTATCAGAGCCTGGGGAAGCGGAGACGATAAAACCTGCAGCTGAGCTGTCCAGTTTTGACTCAGAGAAAACAAGTGAACCAAAGGTGTGGAGTTTAGTATTGAGGCGGGAGCAGTGCACTGTGCTGGAGAGGAAAATAATGTTCAACCATAAACTGGGCTTTGTTATGGCTGTGCAGAGCTTACAATGCAGACCTCCACAGATGAACAGGTCAGAGAGGGGCGAATGATGAAGGCGGCAGGGCCGATATTGATTTAACAAATTCTAATATTACAACAAAAATACTAATGTGCTGTTGTGGCCTAACACTGTTATTAAAGAAGCCAAGCATCACGCTCAGACACCACCTAGACCAGGGGTTCCCAGCCTTCTTTATACTTTGGACCCCTACTATTAACCAAGGGGTCAGTGGACCCCAAGTGGGGAAGCCCTGCTATCAAACATGCCAGATCACATTTTCTTAGGAGATCTTTCACCTGTAACTTCCAGCTTTGAAATGTTCCAGCATCATGCAGCCTGCTTCTATCTACTGCATTAGATCTACAATCAAAGTTAGAAACATAGAAAACCTGCAGCACAATACAGGCCCTTCAGCCCACAATGCTGTGCCGAACATGTACTTACTTTAGAAATTACCTAGGGTTACCCATAGCCCTCTATTTTTCTAAGCTCCATGTACCTATCCAGGAGTTTCTTAAAAGACCCTATCGTTTCTGCCTCCACCACTGTTGCCAGCAGCCCGTTCCATGCACTCACCACTCTCTACGTAAAACAACTTACTCCTGACGTCTCCTCTGTACCTACTTCCAAGCACTTTAAAACTGTGCCCTCTTGTGTTAGCCATTTCAGCCCTGGGGTAAAAGCCTCTGACTATCCACACGATCAATGCCTCTCATCATCTAATACACCTCTATCAGGTCACCTCTCATCTTCTGCTGCTCCAAGGAGAAAACGCTGAATTCACTCAACCTATTCTCATAAGGCATGTTCCTCAATCCAGGCAACATCCTTGTAAATCTCCTCTGCACCCTTTCTATACTTCCCACATCCTTCCTGTAGTGAGGTGACCAGAACTGAGCACAGTACTCCAAGTGGGGTCTGACCAGGGTCCTATATAGCTGCAACATTACCTCTCGGATCTTAAACTCAATCCCATGGTTGATGAAGGCCAATGCACTGTATGCCTTCTTAACCACACAATCAGCATGCATAGCAGTTTTGAGTGTCCTATGGACCCGGACCCCAAGATCCCTCTGAATCTCCACACTGCCGAGAGTCTTACCATTTCTACTATATTCTGCCATCAAATTTGACTTACCACAATGTACCACCTCACACTTAATTTGGGTTGAACTCCATCTGCCACTTCTCAGCCCAGTTTTGCATCCTATCAATGTCCTGCTGTAACCTCTGACAGCCCTCCACACTATCCACAACACCCGCAACCTTTGCGTCATCATCATATTTACTATCCCATCCCTCCACTTCCCCATCCAGGTCATTTATAAACATCACAAAGAGTAGGGGTCCCAGAACAAATCCCTGAGGCACACCACTGGTGACTGACCTCCATGCAGAATACGAGCCGTCTACAACCAGTCTTTGCCTTCTGTGGGCAAGCCAGTTCTGGATCCACAAAGCAATGCCCCCTTGGATCCCATGCCTCCTTACATTCTCAATAAGCCTTGCATGGGGTACCTTGTCAAATGCCTTGCTGAAATCCATATACACTACATCTACGGCTCTACCTTCATCAGTGTGTTTAGTCACATCCTCAACAAAAAGTCATTCAAGCCAGTAAGGCACGAGCTGCCTTTGACAAAGCCATGCTGACTATTCCTAATCATATTATGCCTCTCCAAATGTTCATAAAGCCTGTCTCTCAGGATCTTTTCCATCAACGTATCAACCACTGAAGTAAGACTCACTAGTCTATAATTTCCTGGGCTATCTCTACTCCATTCCTTGAATAAGGGAACAACACCTGCAACCCTCCAATCCTCCGGAATCTCTCCTGTCCTCATTGATAATACAAAGATCATTGCCAGAGGCTCAGCAATCTCCTCTCTCACTTCCCACACTAGCCTGGGGTACATCTCATCCAGTCCCGGAGATTTATCCAACTTGATGCTTTCCAAAACTTCAACACATCCTCTTTCTTAATGTCTATACACGCAAGCTTTTCAATCCACTGCAAATCATCCCTACAATCATCAAGATCCTTCTCTGTAGTGAATACTGAAGCAATGTATTCATTTAGTATCTTTGCTATCTCCTCCGGTTCCATACACACTTTTCCACTATCACACTTGATTAGTCCTATTCTCTCATATCTTATCCTCTTGCTCTTCACATACTTGTAGAATGCTTTGGGATTTTCCTTAATCCTACTCACCAAGACATTCTCATGGCCCCTTCTGGCTCTCCTAATTTTATTCTTAAACTCCTTCCTGCTAGCCTTATAATCTTCTAGATCTCCATCATTACATAGTTTTTTGAACCTTTTGTAAACGTTTCCTTTCTTCTTGACTAGATTTTCAACAGTCTTTGTACACCACGGTTCCTGTACCCTACTATCCTTCCCCTCTCTCATTGGAACGTACCTTTGCAGAACCCCACGCAAATATCCCCTGAACATTTGCCACATTTCTGCCCTACATTTCCCTGAGAACATCTGTTCCCAATTTATGCTTCCAAGTTCCTGCCTGATAGCCTCATATTTCCCCTTACTTCCAATTAAGTGCTTTCCTAACTTGTGTGTTCCCATCCCTCTCCAATGCAATAGTAGAGGAGATAGAGTTCAAAGTAAATGTATTATCAAAGTACATATGTTATCACATACAACCCTGAGATTCATTTTCTTTCACAATAACTCCAACAAATCACAATAGAATCAATTGAAGACTGCGCCCAACAAGACAAACACCACTGTGCAAAAGAAAACAAACTGTGCAAATACAAAAAGAGAAAAAAGTAATTTAAAAAAATATCAAGAACCTGAGATGAAGTGAAACCAAAAGTTTTGCATGTACAGCTGTACTTGTACCACCAGTCCATGGGTTGTGGGAACAGGTCAGTGATGGGGTGAGGGAAGTTATCCCCTCTGGTTCAGGAGCCTGATGGTTGAGGGATAACAATTTCCTGAATCTGGTGATGTGAGTCCTGAGACTTCTGTACGTCCTTCCTGATGGCAGCAGTGAGAAAAGGGCATGGCCTTGGGTGGTGGGGGTCCTGGATGATGATTGCTGCTTTCCTGTGACGATGCTCTGTACAGATGTGTCTAATGATGGGGAGGGCTTTACCTGTGATGGTGTGGGCCATAACCATTACTTTCTGTAAGCTTTTAAGCAAGATTATCTGAATAAACCAAATGAAGGGGAAAATGTCGTCTTATCTATACAAGCCTGAAAGTCCCAGGTTCACTCCCAAATTCAGGCTGATGGATGCTGTCTTTGGGGTACCTAACTGATTTAAAAAATACCTGGGTTAAAAAATGTGTACTCCTGACTGGGTGGGGTCAGGATTGGTTCTCTATTATTCTCCAAAGATGAACTTCTGGTTCCAGTGCAACACACAGCATGCTGCAGGAACTCAACAAGTCAGGCGGCATCTATGGAGGATGATGTTTCGGCTGGAGACCCTTCATCAGTGTTAAGCCTTTTGCATACAGAATGTCCACTGTGCAATAGGGAGCTGCTGATGACTGAACCTTGCAAAGTCCTGGTTCTGTGGATTAAGGAAGAGGAAATTAGAAGGAGTATGTAGAAGCCTAATTAAATTTATAGAGATACATTACGGAACAAGCTCTTCCAGCCAACAAGCTGCAACACCCCCCCCCCCCCCCCACCTCCCCCGGCAACCCACCTATTCACAGAACAGTTTACAATCACCAATTCACTTGTTCTCCAGTATGTCTTTGGACTGCAGTAGGAAACTGGAGCATCCCAAGGAAACCCATATGGTCACGGGGAGAATGGACAGGCAACACTGGAAATGAACTCTGAACTCAGATTCTACAAGCTGGAATAGCGTCACACTGACCACTACACTACTGTGGTGCCCCAAATATCAAATATAACAAAAACACTTAAATTTAGCCCCACTTTAAAGCGAAAATGGTAACCATGGCAGAGCCCAATGAATAATTAAAATCCTTTTAAATGAATATTAAGCAAAATTAATAGATTACCAAATGGGGGGGGGGGGGGGGGGGAACAATGGCTTCTGCCAGGTCTTTAAATCACTAAATACCTAGCTTCCATAAGTACCTTGATGCATTCCTTGGATTGCAAAAATGGATCACTAGTACTTTATTATACGTCTGTTCGTGTTGAACGTGGCTTCACACCAATAGCAACAGAGTAGCGCAGCGCCAGCGATCAGGGTTCAGTTCCCTCCTCTGTCTTTAAGGAATTTGTATGTTCTTCCCGTGACCATGTGTATTCCTTCGGGTGCTCCAGTATCCTCCAACATTCCAGAGACGTATGGGTTAGTGTTAGTGAGTTGTGAGCATGCTCACTGGAAGTATGCCAACACCTGCGGGCTGCCTCCAGCACATTCTCAAATTGTTTTGGTTGTTGTTGCAAACGAGACTTTTCACTGTATTTTCAATGCACACATCACAAATAAAGCTCATCTGGTTTTTAATGTGACAGAATACTAAGTGCAGCTGACATTTTAAATATAGATAAATATATTAAATTTTTCACAAGACAAATGAGCTGAATTTTTCATGACTGTAATTTGTATGTTAAATTTGCAATGCTTTTATTGCTTAGTATTTTGAAACATCACCTTGCCATCGTGCGGATGACTATTAGCTCTGATGAGATACTAATAGTTGCCTGCGGCATTGACACGCATTCTATACTCAAGGCTGAAGTGTTGAAAACAATTCTGCTTTGAATTTAGCAGTGCTGTACTAAGAAAGATCTCAATGGGGAGATTGCCGCAGTGAGCTTGTTGCATTTCCCTTTGCAATTACGATATTGTGAGTGTCTTTAGAAGAATATCTTGTTGTAGATCAAAAATCCCAAACCCATGAGGTTTTCTTTCTAATTTAACATCATGAACAGACTCCAACCTGGATGTTTTTCTAAAGATCTACTCTTTGGGATCAGAAAGTCACTGTTCACAGATTACATGTAGCTATGTCAACGCAAAATTCAAAGTAAATTTATTATCAAAGCACACATATGTCTCCATATGCAGTACTACCTGGAGATTATTGTTGCAAGCTTTCATAGTAGATACAAAGAAACACAACAGGATCAATGAAAAACTGCACCCAAGCAAAGACAGACAGCCAGTGTGTAAAAGACGACAAACAGCGCAAATACAAAAAGGCAAAAAAAAATTATAAATAAATAAGTAATACTGGGAACATGGGTTACAGAGTCCTTTAAAGTACGTCCATAGATTGTGGTATCAGTTCACAGTTGAGGTGAGTGAAGTTACCCCCTCTGGTTCAGCAGTCTGATGCTTGAAGGGTAATAACTGTTCCTGAACCTGATGTGGGACCTCAGGCAGTGAGGAGAGACCGTGGCCTGAATGGTAGGGTCCTTGATGATTGCTATTGCTTTCTTGTGGCAGTGCTCCAAGTAAATGCGCACAATTGGTGGGAGGGCTTTTTATGTGATGGACAGGGCCATATCCACTACTTTTCGTGGGCTTTTCTGCTGACTAGTCAGAAAGCAGAGTGATACTTGTAAAGGCCAATCAATACTGAATTTACTGCCCTGCAAAGATATTTAGTGATATTGGAAAAAATGAATAACCCTCAAGCCAAACTCTCTCATTTGGATATAGGAGCAGAATTAGGCTATTTGGCCCATCAAGTCTGTTCCATTTCATCATGGCTGATCCATTTTTCCTCTCAGCCCCGATCTGCCTTCTCCCTGTATCCTCTCCTGCCCTGACCAATCAAGAATCTATCAGCCTTTTCCTTAAATATGAGTAAAGATTTGGCCTCCACAGCCACCTGTGGTAACAAGTTCTGATTTCACCACTCTCTGGCTAAAGAAATTCCTCATCTCAGCATTATAGTAAATCCATCTTTCTTCATATAGCTTTCACTCAGATTTCAGTAAATTTTTTATAGTTAACTAAGTACTTCCAAAGTAGGTTTGTCATTGTATACTTAGGCAGAGAAATATAAGCAGTTTGTGCATAACGGTAAAGACAGAAATTGGTCAAAATACTTAGCAGATAAGGCAGAGTTTGTGGAGAGAAGAACTGGATTAACATTTTGATGATCTTTCATTAGGAATGTGAAGTTAAAAATGTTGCAAGGAAAGGTGTAAGGCTTCCTGAAGAAGGGTCTCAGCCAAAAACGTTGATTGTTTATTCATTGCCATATATATTGGCTGACCTGTTGAGATCCCCCAGAATTTTGTGTGTTGCTTGTCTTTATTAGTTGAGGCATTGAGTAGTATGAGTCAGGAAGTTATGTTGCAGCTTTATAAAGCTCTGGCTAGACTGCATCTGAAAAATTGCACTCAGTTCTGGTCACTTTATAGGAAGGTGGGGAGAGTGTAGAAGAGGTTTACCAAGACACTGCCTGGATTACAGGGCATGTGCTATAATGAGGGGTTGGACAAACGGGCTGTTCTCTCCGGAGTGACAGGTTGAGAGGACACCTGATAGAAGCCTATAACATTTTGAGAGGCGCAGATAAAGTAGACAGTGGTTATCTATCCCAGGGTCGAAATGTTTAATAGTAGAGGCCATGCATGTAGGGTGAAAAGGAAACATTTCAAAGGAAATGTGCAGGGTGAACATTTTGGTCAACGGTGATGGGTGCCTGGACTGCACTGCCAGGAGTGGTGGTGGGGGCAGATATAATAGAAAAGCTCATAGATAGAGAATTGAATTGGCAGAGAATGGAGGGGTATGATTCCAGTAGGATTGGACATCATTAATTTAGCAGAATGGTGGGGAGAAGAAAAGGGAAGGTGGAAGCCAGGTGAGATTGAAAGGCGTAATGGTGTTGTCAGTGTTGCAACACTTTACAGCACCAACAATCAGTAATGGGGTTCATGTTCCATCGCTGTGTGTAAGGGTCCTCTGGTTTCCTCTCACATTCCAAAGATTCATGTGTGGGTTAAGATTAATGAGTTACGGGCTTGCTCTGTTGCCGCCAGAAACATGGCGATACTCGTGGGCCGCCACCAGTACATCCTCAGACTGTGATTGCTGTTGACAGAAACAACACATTGTCACTGTACATGTGACAAATGAATCTAATCTCTTATCTTTAAGGAGGAAGGAAAACTGCTGAAAATGTGGTGTTAGTGCTTTAAATAGTTGAATGGGTGTTGAGTTCTGAGGTTCATAATATAGCAGGTTAGATGAGGTTCTGCTCAAGCTTATATTGGAGCGGTGTAGGAGGCCAAAGGCAAGCCAGATTGGAACTGGGCCTTTGTTAAAGTGACGGGCAAAGGGTGCTCAGGATTACCCTTGCAGACAGAACAGAGATATCTTACGAAGTAAACATCCCATCTATGATTGGCTTTTGCAAATGAAGAGCAATCCACATTATGAGTGCCAAATACAGTCAACTAATTTGGAAGTAGTACAAACAAATTTGCTGCTCTCTGGTGCATTTTTTTGTTCTTATCCCAGTCAGTGATGTCAAGCCTAATGTCAGTATTTCTGACTATACATCCTCAGCAGCAATTTTCAGCCAGAACCATCAGCACATCTCTTTCAGTGTCCTGGCCTTCCTCTTCATTCCCTCCACACTCCATCAGGAAGAACGTACAGGAGCCTCAACTCACACCACCAGGTTCAGGAACAGTTACTACTTCTCAACCATCAGGCTGCTGAACTAAAGGGGAAAACTTCACTCAATTTCACTTGCCCCATCACTGAAATGTTCCCACAATCTATGGACTCACTTTCAAGGTCTCTTCATGTCATGTTCTCCATATTTATTGCTTGCTTGCTTGCTTATTTATTTATTTATTTATTTATTTATATTATTTCTTGTTTTTATATTTGCACAGTTTGCTGTCTTCTGCCCTCTGGTTGAACGCCCTAGTAGGGCGATCTTTCATTGATTCTGTTATGTTATGGTTATTATTTTATAGAATTATTGAATATGCCCTCTAGAAAATGAATCTCAGGGTTGTATATGGTGACATAAATGTACTTTGATAATAAAATGTGCTTTGTAATTTGAACTTTGAACTTCCTCTTCATTCCCTCCACACTTCCTCCTCACTCCTTTCTCCCCCACCCACTTCTGTACAAGTTGTCTTCTAACTTTTCCCAGTTTTGATGAAAGATCAATCATAAATGCTCTGTATCCAGCAGAACTTAGCATCTCATCTGATAGCATAGCAGTTAGCAGCACTAATAAGCATGGTTCAATTCCTGCCGCTGTCTGTAAGAAGTTTCTACATTGTCTGTGTGACCGTGTGGGTTTCCTCCGAGTGCTCTGGATTCCTACCGCATTCCAAAAATCTATGGGTTAGGGTTAGTAAATTGTGGGCTTGCTATGTTGGCATGGGAAGCTCAAGTTGCTGTATTGGTGACATTCGCGACGCTGCCCCCAGCACATATTTGAATTGTGTTGGTCATTGACACAAATAACACTGAATGTTTCGATCTACCTGTGACAAATTAAGCCAATCTAATCTTTCGAGACACTACATCTCGGCTATGCAGTACTGCGTCTTTTCTGAGATATAGTGTCAGCAGGATGATGTATGGGACTCCAATGCTTCCAAATCATTGACATGGTGAACATCCAGTATTTATTTTCCACTCTGATCTTGCATTTGTTTTCCAAGGGATTAATTCTTATCTTGACACTTCTGATAAGTGAACAATTCTACGATGCACACCTTTGGGTTTGAATGTCATCTTCACAATGAGCATCAACAAGTAGCTGCAGACTGCAATTGTAATGATATTGTGTGCCACGTACAAAGCACATGTTCCAGCGAATTGCCTCTGACTAATAGTGGGAACTGGGAGCCCCAACTTGTTATCAGATCTTATTCAGAGGCAGGGTACTGTTGAACCCTGTTATTACTGGAAAATTCACTGAACAATTCCATGCTCAGTATGTAAGTGATTTTATAAAAAATACAAGTAAGAATAAGGAAGTCAAACTGCAAGAAAAATACAAGGGGAATAATGATTCTACACCCCAATCTAACAGTGCTCTAACTTGCTGCTGACCAAGAATCACCCTTGTTTTTAACATAGAGCCTTCAGCTAACTGATCTTCCTTTGAAAGCAGTAAACAGTTGGTTTATTAATACACTGGGAGAGTTCACCCTATCACACAAATCTCATGTGATTTTTTTAAATCTTTCTTTCCACAAGCTGTTTTCCTATAATCCGGGTAGAGATTGCAACAGTAGCAGCTTCCATTTTTATAGCTGCCTAACATTACAGTATCATTCAAGGTGTTCCACAGTTTCTATATTTCTGTCACACAGAAGGAAGCTATTTGGCCCACTGAGTCTGCAGTGGGGCTTCAGACATTCCATTCCCCTACCGATTTTCCTTGTAATCTACGTATTTTCCTCGTATTTTGCCACCCATCTGCACTTGTGCCAGGGTCTCTACCAAAGGAGGTGTAAGGCTCTCCACTCTGCTAGCTTGCAGGTCATCCTTGGGCAGGTGTAGCACCTGTTTAATCCCTGACCAGGATCACGTGAAGCCATGGCAGCAGGTGGTGGATGGTGGTATGAGCAGCTGGTACATAGCTCAAGTCCTGGTTATGTGACCTTGGATACCAAGCAGACAATCTCTGAAGTGTGTTGATAATGGCTGGGGTCACTCGTCCTGTAAAGACACGGCCCAGAAGAAGGCAATGGCAAACCATGTCTGTAGGAAAACTTGCCAAGTACAACCATAGTCATTGGACCACGATCACCCACGTCATACGACACGGCACATAATAAACGCACATCTACACTAGGGATTTATTTATTTAAAGATATAGCACAGAACAGGGCCTTATAGCCCAACGAACTGCACCACCTAACAGTCCACCTACTTTAACCCTAGCTTAATCATGGGACAATTTACAATGAGCAAGTAACCTACTAACCCATACAACTTTGGACTGTGGGAGGAAACCCCGGAGCACCCGGATGAAACCCACACGTTCATGGAAGGAGCATACAAACTCCTTGAAGATGACGTCAGAAATGAGTTCTGAACGCAGGAGTCCCGGGCTGTAATAGCATCGTGCTAACCACCCTAGAAGTTTGCAATGGCCAATTAGCCTATAAATCCACAAGTTTATGGGATATGAGAGGAAACCAGAACACTCTTGAAGTCTCAGTGTCACAAGGAAAAATAAAAATATTAAATTGTAGCAAACTCCACACCAGAAGTTGGGTTGATGGAATTATGGGATAGCAGTCCAGCTATGTCACTGCACTATTTAGCAAAATTACTGTGCAATCTCAGATCCTGGGGTCAGTGTCCAAAAACCTGGACTTTTAGAATTCCTTAAGGAAGCAAATGAGGCAGAGAGATTGGGAAGAGATTTCAGTGCTCAGAAATCTGGCAGATTAAATCTGAGGCGGAGCATAGGGGAAGTCATTCCAGGTGATAAAATCCCTGAAAGCACCAGAGCAAGAGGAGATTGAAGAATAATGTCACTGATATGGGAAAAAAAGATTTTTTTTAAAAAAGAGGCATTGCTTAAAGTCCTGTTGAAATCCAAAAGTGATCTTGGGCAGAGGACAGACAACAAAACTTTGGATGGCCTCCACTCTACCGGAAGTAGATTCTGGCATCTTTCCCTTTGCTTTCCAGTTCTAATGAAAGGTCTCAGCCCAAAACACCAATAGTTTATTCCCCTCCATAGGTGCTGCCTTTCCTGCTGAGTTTGTGTGTGTGTGTTGTTTCCACTGGATCTAAAAGCAAGGGAGGTTGGGGTTTGGGTCAGTCAAATCTATGTGCATTTGGTGAGATGAAGACAGAGTAAGGCAGTATTAGTGGCAGTGGAAATAGCCAGTCATTGTGATACGCTGGGTCATTTTAGAAACCCTTAGATAGGTGCATCATCAACAGCGTCATCATCATTATGTGCCGTATCCTATAGTGTGGGTAATCATGGTCTCATGACCATGGTTGTTCTTGGCAAATTTTTCTACAGAAGTGGTTTGCCATTGCCATCTACTGGGCAGTGTCTTTACAAGAAAGCTATTATCCCAGCCATTATCAATACTCCTCAGAGATTGTCTGCCTGACGTCAGTGGTTGTATAACCAGGACTTGTGATATGCACCAGCAGCTCAAACAACCATCCACCAGCTGCTCCCATGATGACCCTGATCGGGGGATGCTAACCAGATGCTACCCCTTGCTGAAGAGTGACCTGCAGGCTAGCAGAGGGAAGGAGCACCTTGCACCTCCTTTGGTAGAGACGTATCTCCATCCTGCCACCCAAGATAGGCACATGGATGATAGAAAAATTGAGGGCAATGTAGGAGAGAAGGGCTGGATTGATTTTAGAATAGGTTAAAATGTTGGCACTGCGATGACTGTGAGCAAAACCACTGGAGAGTCGCAGCTGGGTAGATGAATGGAAAAGAGTACAGTCCATGAGGGTCTCGGCCTGAATGTTGACTGCACTCTTTTCCATAGATGCTTCCTGGCCTGCTGAGTTCCTCCAGCATCTTGTGTGTGTTGCTTGGATTTCCAGCATCTTCAGATTTTCTCTTGTTTGTGGGTATATATAATGGTCTTTATTTGGGAGACAGAGAGCTAAGTCACTCAGGAGAGAGAGAGAGAGACACTCCCCAACCCAATGGTACGCCATGTTTTTATATGTTAAAGAACAAAGGTAACAGGACAGTTTCTATAGTTACAATGTATTTATCATGTTTCTTTTGAGTTACATGTAATTTTTTTAATGCTTCGGTCTTCCCACCAACACACCCAAACTGAATGTTAATTACGGTGGTCTCTGAGTCGTATTCATGCATTCATGATTGCATTCATGCCTATGCAGTAATCTCAAGAGTGAATTAACATTAGAGACATAAGAAATAGGAGCAGGAGTAAAGCATCTGACTGTCAAGCCTGCTCCGCCGCTCAGTAAGATCATGGCTGATCTGGCCATGGACTCATCTCCACCTATCTGCCTCCCCCCCCCCCCCCCCCCATAAACGCTTAATTGTCTTACTATGCAAAAATCTATCCGATCTTTCTCTTAAATATATTTACTGAGGCAGCCTCCACTGCTTTATTGGACAGAGAATTCCACAGATTCACCACTCTCTGGGAAAAGCTGTTCCTCCTCATCTCCATCCTAAATCTACTCCCCCGAATCTATGTCCCCTCGTTCTAGTCTCACCTATCAGTGGAAGCAATTTTCCTGCCTGCCTCTATCTTATCTATCCCTTTCATAATTTTATATGTTTCTATAAGATCTCCTCTCGTTCTTCTGAATTCCAGCAAGTACAGTCCCAGGCGACTCAATCTCTCCTCATAGTTTAACCCCCTCATCTATGGAATCAATCTCCTCTGCACCACCTCCAAAGCCAGTAAATCCTTCTTCAAGTAGGAGACCAGAACTGCACACAGTACTCCAGATGCTGCCTCGCCAATACCCTGTACACTTACAGCATAACCTCCCTGCTCTTTAATTCAGTCCCTCTCAATCCCTCTATCAATGAAGGCCAACATCCCATTTGCCTTTCTGATAGCCCACAGCACCTGCAAACCAACCTTTTGTGATTAATGCACAAGCACTCCCAAGTCCCTCTGTACAGCAGCATGCCGCAATTTTTTTACCATTTAAATAATAATCTGCTCTTTTATTTTCCCTTCCAAAGTAGATGACCTCTCATTTACCAACATTGTACTCCATCTGCCAGACCCTTGCCCCATTCACTTAACCTATCTATATCTCTCTGCAGACTCTCCGTATCTTCTGCACAATTTGCTTTTTCACTTGATTTAGTATCATCAGCAAAATTAGATGCACTGCACTCGATCCCTTCTTCCGGATTGTTAATGTATATAGTGAACTGTTGCGGCCCCAGCCTACGGCTCACCACTCACCACAGATTGCCAACCAGAGTAACACCCATGTATCCTAACTCTCTGCTTTCTATTAGTTAATCAATCCTCTATCCATGCTAATATATCACTCCCAACTCTATGCATTCTTATCTTATAGATAAGTCTTTTATGTGGCACCTTATTGAAGTAAATGATGTCCATCTGTTCCCCTCTATCCACTGTGCTCATCATATCCTCAAAGAACTCCAGTAATTGGATGTTATCTGGTCTGCAATTTACACTAAAATGCAACTCCATGAAGACCATAGTTCCAAGCTGCATGTTAAATTCAATCTACAATCCATATTTGGATCAGAAGGTTGTTTGCTGTTGAAATTAATATTTGCTATATTGCATCTCGAAAATACACCCTGACAACACAACGTTGTGAGCCAAAGGGCCTGTTCTGTGCTACATTGTTCTATATTTTAGCTTGAAATTAAAGAAGGATAAAACTCTTGCATACAGATGGTATTGTTGAGTCATTGCTGTTTCACCATTCCAAAAACGTGATTTGTGTTACTACAGACGAACTGCTACAGAAGGAGCGGAACTACATGGATGACATGATGGCAAACTCAGTCAGCGACACGCGAATTAGCTATGGCAACGACGCCTTGGTCCCCTCCCTTTCCGAGACAAAAACAACAATAGAACTTCTTCCGGATGACGGGGAGTTCAGTCTGGATGACCTTCAACCTCCACACCCTTTTGTCATTGACTCCATCCCTGCCAACACAGAGAATGAAGGTAATGGGAGTTGGAACTCAAAGCTACGGGAGATCATAATTATTAGCAGAAATATCATGTTCCAGGTTGTTAGTCTGAGGTGATGTGCTTTATAATTTTGCTGGAATAATGTATCTGTGACTTTGCATTTAAAATGTTTTACTTATTTAACTGCATACATTTCGTATTAGTAGAAAATAACATCTAATATCATAATTAAACCACTGACAGCCGGAGGGAAATAGTTGTTTTGTTCCACTCTAATTGAGTAGCAGTAAACTGGATAACAATTTCCTTTGGTGTTGAAAGAACGATTCTAATTACTCATCTCTTTCGACCTTCAGGAAATATAGCATAATATTAATTTTATGAAAATATTATCTGAATCTGGCACATGTTTCTTCATTTGCCTTAGTGCTTTGTATCTTTTTTTAAAATTTCTCTGCAGGTCAATATAGGAGCCATCTTTTCTGTATGTGGCCCAAAGCATATTTCTTACTCCTTCCCCTCTTCCCTCAGGAACCATTTAGAAACTGAAGTTCACAATTGTAGACTTGACTTGAGCATGAGTGGGCAAAGGCCACTTGATCAGGAGTCCTGAATCATTTCTTTCTCCACTTCCCTGTTCCATTCTGGAAGGGCTATGTCTAATTATAGTCCTTCAGCCAAGCTCAGCCAGCCAAAATAATGCTCCAGCTTCCACCCACAGTCCAAGGATGTACTGGTTAGTAGACTAATTGGTCTTGTAGATCGTCCTGTGATTAGGCAAGGGTTAAGTTGCTGGGTGGCGTGGCTTAGTTACCAGAAGGGCCTGTTCCGTGCTGTATCTCTAAAATAAAATAAAAATAACAACAAAATAGATCTGCATTCTTCCAGTTCTGGCCTCCCAGTCATTCCCATATTTGGTCACTTGTTGGGATTGCCAAAGCCCAAAACTCTGGAATTCCTTTCCATAAAAGTGGAAGCAACTGAAGAAAGCATGTCTTATTCTCACTGTATCCACATATTTTTATTCCCTGCTTGTTTCGCACTCCCTCATCGAATATGCAGTTCTGTTTTATCTCTGCTGGCAAAATGGAAATGATGTCCTGGTTTGCAGGATATGTTGAATTGAGTTAAATTGAATAGATTTAATCTACCTGTGTGTCTAACTGCAACAAACACTGATTGAAAGGCTACAGAGACAAGGTGAAGGGACCTACAGTGAAAAAGTGCTGCTTAAAACTTAAACCTAATTATTATTAACTGTGTGATCTGCAGCCCAGCCCTTTCTGCTCTAATAAACATAATTAGGTCCTGAAAATTTGATTACCCGTGTAATACTTCGTCGTTTTAATAATTATCAATTGCTCATTTAAACATGCTAAACCCAGTGAAATTCACCGTGAAAGAAAGCAGTTATCTAATTCAGTAAGTTTTAAAAGAAATAAAATATTTTTAGCAGTTAAACGTAAGAGTGAGTGGCAGTATTTTTGACTGATCTTTTCCCTCTGGTGTTCAAGTGCAACTCAGACTGATGGAGTTGAAGTCCACTTTAAGGATTATTCAAAGGCCGTCATTGGAGAAATTTAATCCAATTCCTGGAGCTTTAGAAAGTGAAAAGATCTGCAGATGCTGAAAAACTAAAACAGAAACAGAAAAAGCCAGAAATATCCAGCACGTCAGGCCACTCCTGTGGGGAGAGGGTCAATATTTGAAGTTGAATCAGCTGGGTTTTGTCTGAGTGTTAATATTCAGATTCATTTATTTTTAACACATGTATGTCAAAACAAATACCGTATGTCATTTCCATTAATAACCAACCTAGGGATGTGCTCTGAGTAGCCTGCAAGTGTCACCACACATCCCAGCACCAACAATCTTAGATTTAAAACAGTGATCAGAGCATATTTGGATGAAGGTGGTGCCATAACTGACCCGTGTGCAGATAAGACCATAAGACATTGGAACAGAATTAGGCCATCCAGCCCATCGAGTTTACTCTGCCATTTCATCACGGGTGATTTATTATCCCTCTCATCCCCTTTCTCCTGTCTTCTCCCTGCACCCCTTGACACCCTTATACATCAAGAACCTATCAACCTCTGCTTTAACTATACCCAATAACTTGGCCATCACAGCTGTCAGTGGCAGTAAATTCCACAGACTTGCCATCTAAAGAAATCCCTCATTTCTGTTCTAAAGGGGTATCCTTGTATTCTGAGGCTATGTCCTCTGGTCCTAAATTCCCCCACTATAGGAAATATCTCCACTTCCACTGTATCTAGACCTTTCATATTCGATAGGTAGACTGAGGGTGGATTAGAAGTCTCTGCAATTGATTATACAAACAGTGAGCCAAGTAAAGCTCATTCTGTAATATAAATTTCTACATCCCAGTGGTGACTCAGTCTGGCATTAAATGTTCAAATAGCAAGAGAACAGATATGGAAATGAATGCAAGGATTTACAATCTCAACGTGACAATGTGTTTGGAAGCGTGCATGTTGTTGAGGGATAAAAGAGGGAGGCTTTACTCTGCATGAACTGGACTGTGTCACTGAAGCTGGCACTGTCTTAAATGGGAGGTACTGTAGATTGTTTTAATCGAAATCTGGTCAAAGACAAAGTAAATTTTGTATCAAAGTACATGTATGTTACCACATACAACCTTGAGATTCATTTTCTTGCAGGCAGTTAGAGGAAAATAAAGAAATGTAATAGAATTTGTGAGAGAAAAAAACTCATGATTTGGGACGTAGTGGTTAGCATAACACCATTGCATGCCAGTGACCAGGGTTCAATTCCTACCACTGTCTGTAAGGAGTTTGTACGTCCTCCCCATGATCACATGGATTTCTTCCAGGTACTCCAGTTTCCTCCCATAGTTCAAGGATGTACAGGTTAGTTGGTCACATTGGCATGTTGTGTGGTGCAAACTCATTGGGCCAGAAGACCCTGTTACTGGGCTAAAGTAAAATATCTGTTAAATAAAAAAAATATATACAAAGACTAACAAACAACCAATTGCAAAAGAAGACAAATTGTGCAAAAAATAAATAATACTGAGAGCATGAGTTGTAAAGTCCTTGAGCGAACATTTAAGGGCAAACACAAAACTACCAGATGATATCAATACCCATCTGCTCAATCCCTGCTACCAGCTCCCTTCACCTTAAGCTCAGAAAAAAAATAGAAGCAAATGAATTTATCCCCTTTGTAGTAATAAGGAGTCCAGGCAGTTTTTTCCAAACTTTTTCCCATTTCTTTTGGTAGTTATCCTTTGAATGGCAGGGATCTCAATCCTCATTCTATTCTGTGTAATTAGATTACATAATTCACCAGTTCAGAGTAAAAGCTTCTAACTGAAATTCTCATCAAAACACATTTTTCTCTATATATAATAAAGCAGAAAATTTTGGGAACACACAGAAGGTCAGGCAGCATCTTTGAAGGGAGAATCAGCTAATGTTTCTGGTCAAAAACTCATCATCAGAACTGAGAAAGATTCAAAATTTTTAAATGTCATTTCCAGTAAACATGTAAAGAAGAATGAAATAATTGTTATTCCAGATCCGATGCAGCACCAAAAGAAAAACAAAAAATATATATACATAAGACAACCTGTATACATAGATTGATTATAAAGTGGGAGGGATAAAGTCCATAAAGTGATGCTAGGCACAGGAGTGTCTGTACATAAGGTGACACTGATAGGAAATGATAAAGTGGAATGTGGAGGGGTGGGTGTTGATCAGCATTGCTGCTTAGGGAAAGTGTGTGTTTTTCTTTTTGAGTCTGGTGATCCTGATGTGAATAAAGGATAAGTTTAAATTGAACAGAAGGGGATATTGCAAATGAAAATTAGCTTTCACTTTATAATTCTCTTTCCCAGTTCTGATGAAGGATCTCAGGCTTGAAATATTAACAGTTCCTCTCCTCACAGATGCAGCCTGACTTGCTGAGTGTTACCAGCACTTTTCCCCTGTTTTTATTTCAGAATTTTTTTCCTGTTTTTATTTCAGATTTCCAGCATCTGTAGATTTCTTCATTCTGTTTCAAGGAACATGTTTTTTCTCATGTTGCCTTTACGTGGCCCCAGACTTTCATTCCCTCATAATTATCATAGGTCCTCACCAAAGTGATTGCACTCTTCCATTCCACTTGAAGGCATCGTTCAGCAGCAGTGCAGTGCCGCAGTGTGTAAGGGTTGGCAGCTGGCTGTGATAATGCAAGGCATTTGCAAGGTGCTGGCACAGCATCACACAGTCATTGAAAAGGGCCACCAAATGCTGATGCTTGCTTTTGGCCAGAAAAGCACAGTTTATTTTCCCCTAAGAGAATGCACGGTTTAACACAGAAGGGAGTTTAAAGGTGATAATTCTGTGGAGGGTTAAGAGTACAAGCAGACGGCAGTGTTTTCCAGAAACAATGGTGTCTTCAATGCTTATCCAGTCTAAGCCGCTCGCAAAGCTCAGCATCTTTCACAACATAATGGAAGGTGAAGATTGTGCTGGTGATATATTAATTATCATGTGGGTTGCTAGGAGGTGCTGTCCTTCTCGAGATGAAAGTGTCTCCTCGGCCCTCCAATTCTTCTGCTTACCTAGCCCAGAACATTCTGCAGACCTTGCAGTCAATATTCTTGAATTCTACTTATTTTTAAAATGTTACCCTGTTTATATGTTTTATTTCAGCTTGGCCAATTCACCCTAAACACAAGTAGCTCATCCTCACTTAAACCTAGAGCACGACGGCCCTATGGCCCATCCAGTCCCTGGCGAACTGCTGTTTAGTCTAGTCCCATCAACCCGCACCAGGATTTGGCCCTCCATTCCCCTCCCAACTACGTACTTATCCAAATTTAAATATTGCAGTCAAACCTGCATCCACCGCTTCCGCTGGCAGCTCATTCCACATTCACACTCTTGAGTTTAAGTGAGGATGAGCTACTTGCATTTATTTTTCTTTTTATCTAGAGATATAGCACAGTAACAGGCCTTTCAGGCCCAACAAACCCAATTAACCTACTAACCTGTACGTCTTTGGAATGTGGGAGGAAACCGGAGTATGCGGGGGAATCCCACGTCATCACGGGGATTGTTGTGACTCTGAACAAAGTCACTGGAGAGACTCTGAAGCTGGTGATATAGAAGTCTTCATTCAGCTAAACAAGCAAGCATCATACTCAAGGCACTCTTGGAAGAGGCCTCCTGACCTAATATTACATCACATTTTATATGTTAAAGAACAAAAGTAACAACAAGACAATTTCCACAGTTACAATGCATTCATAATGCTTCCTTTGAGTTGTACATAATTTCAAACACCTCCAGATCTTCACAGCAACACACCCAAAATGAATGTTAATCTCCCCCCTCTCTCTCTACCTGCATCCATGCAGATGCAGACATCTCAGGTGAATGGGCTGCAATCAATTGCAGTCTGCAACTCCGTGAAGACCACTGTTCTGAGCTGCATTTTAAATTCTATCTACAGCCCACATTCAGATCTGAAAACATTTGCTGTTAAGATTATCTGCTGTTAAAATTAATATTTGCCATATTGCATATCTCCAGAATACACTTTTTTAGGGATATTGTACAAATTCCTTACAGCAGCAGTGGGAATTGTACCTGGATCATTGGAGCTGTAATAGTGTTCAGCAACCCCCAAATCATGAGTTTGATTTTAATTTTTAATGCTCTCATTGAGCTTTTATATATAAGCTCCTGTGGACTACAATAGTGAAGTTTTATAATTGCAACTACCAGCTAGCTTTAAACCAAGAGACAAATAAGCAATAAATACTTAAGAGATAAACATTTTTCTATTAGTAATAAACAAGGGTTCACGTTTAGCTGAACTGTGTGGTTCATGTTTTTCCTTTGGATTACAAAGGCATGTGAGAGGGTAACAGTAAAGCAGGTACAGTTCTGGCCGCACCACCATTCCACCTGTTTGGATTGTCAGAGACTTTTGACTTGTGATTATTGGAAAGACTTTGAATCAGAATCAGGTTTACTATCACCAGCATATGCAGTGAAATGTGTTGTTATGCAGCAGCAGTACATTGCAATACATAATAATAAAATACTCTACATTAATATATTTTATATATATATTTAATTAAATAAGTAGTGAGGTAGTGTTCATGGGTTCATGGTGCATTCAAAAATCTGATGGCAGAGGGGAAGAAGCTGTTTCTAAAACGCTAAGTGTGTGCTTTCAGGCTCCTGTACCTCCTCCCCACTGGTAGCGATGAGAAGAGGGCATGCCCTGGGTGATGGGGTCCTTAATGATGGATACCGCTCATGCTTCCTTTTGTTGCTGCTAATTTGTCTCCCTCGCCAGTTGCTGATTTTTTTTTTCTTGCTCTTTTGTTTCTATTTCTCAATAACCATGCCCAGTTGAACCAGTTGACGCACGGCCAGCACCAGACAGAGGACTTACCACTCGACCAGGTATCCATTGGCTTCGCTTTTGACTAATTCTGTGTGGTTTATCAGAATACTTTCTCCCTTGGTTCTACTGCATAGTCTGCTCTTAACAAGAAGGACGAAATGCCCAATTAAGTTGGAAGGCATTCTTGGTAAGGGAGTAATCAGGCAAAAAGAGGGTCATCTATGGGTCTTTTTTTGGATTTCTGCATCCCTTGCCCTTGCCCACTCTTGCACCCTCCCGTTTGAACACTGCTTAACTTGACAACGTTTTCTCCTTCTCGGCCTTGGAACTGAGGTCGCTCGTAGCGTCCATCAGTTGATAGTAGCTTGGCATAGAACTTGACCACCCGATCTGTATCAGGTATTCTTCAGGGAAAAGTATCCTCATTGGCTCTGTGTTATACTCAGGTTCTGGGCTCACTGGCATTAAGACAGAGGAAATCGCTGAGGTAAAGATGGAAACTGAATTCCAGCAGGACTCTGGGTACGAGGTACATCATCAGAAGCTGGTGAGTAAGCCTATCACATGGATGTTAGTGGAATATTTATAAGATATTACAAGTAATGTAACAAGTTTTAAGGGATACCAGCTTAATCCTGAAAATTGTCAGTGCAACGCAGCAGGCAAACGTTTCCATTTTATGGGTCGTGCGCATTCTATTCTCTTTAAGGCCTTAAGACATAGGAGCAGAATTAGGCCATTTGGTCCATAGAGTCCACTCTGCCATTCTATCATGGCTGATTTATTATCCCTCTCAATCCCATTCTCCTGCCTTTTCCCTGTAACCTTTGACACCCTTACTAATCAAGAACCTGTCAACCTCGACTTAAAACGTACTCAGTGACTTGGCCCCCACAGCCATCCATGGCAATACATTCCACAGATTCACCACCCTGTGGCTAAAGAAATTCATCCTCATCTCTGTTATAGAGGGGCACCCTTCTATTCTGAGACTGTGCCCTCTGGTCCTGGACTCCCCCACTGTAGGAAACATCCTCTCCATGTCCACTCTGTCTAGGCCTTATCTCCATTATGGGTATTACCCAGCCACAGTGTCACTTGTGGCTCTAGACGTATTGACGTGAGACTCCAGTACCCTGCTTCTAATCCCTGTTCTTTGCTTTCTTCAACGATGTGATCTAGAGATTTGAGAAATTGTAGTTTCAACTTCAGGTCTATTTTATCCTTGTAGTAGATGAATTCTTAGACAGGACATCAACTCAGTCAGTTAATTACATATGCAGATTAACGAGGAAGCTATGCCAGTGTCAAGGAGAGTGTTTTGATGGATGATGTACCACAGTGGACATCGTAATTTGTGAAGCTTGATGTTCGAGCCACTGAACCTGAACACACTGTTCTTGCTGTTCCGTAGAGGCGCTGCAGTAACTTGAAATATCTTCTCTACCAGCTCCAGCGCTGCTGTAAAAACACCAAGTCATTGAATGCTGCAGCGCAGAAACAGGCCCTTTGGCCCATTTAGCCCATGCTTTACAGTTATTCTGCTTAGTCTCAGACCTGCACCTGAACCTCCCATCCATCTACTAATCTAAATTTCTATTAAGTGTTCAACAATGAAACACACATTCTCCACTTCTGATGGCAGCTCATTCCACACTCTCACATCCTCTGCGTGAAGAAGTTCCCCCTCAGCTTCCCCTTGAACATTTCCCCTTTCACCCTTTGACCTGTAGTTCTAGTCTCACCCAACCTCAGTGGTAAAAGCCTGCCTGCATTTGCCCTGTGTATACCCTTCATAATTTTGTATACTTGAAGTCTCCTTACATTGTAATGTAGACGTACATAATTCTCTGACACCATCGCTGTTATGGTGGGAATAGCGATTCCTCACACTCTTTCCATGCATTCTAGTCAGTATTGCTGAAGTAAAGATAGAAACTGAATTAATTTAAATACCATTTAAATCTTTAAAAACCCACTTAAATTCCCTCTGCCATTTTGACAATTGAAGTTTCCTAATCCCATGGTAATGTTGAGCGTGACATCTCTTTTCCACCTTTAACTCCAGCCCACTCACTCCAAGTCCAGGCTATGGGAACCTTTATCGAGCCTGTCTCGGTGGGGCAGGTGGAACAGGGATTGTTTTAGTCCTATTTAGGCCACCTCCATCACCTCCTTTTCTTTGCATTAAAAATTCATGCTTCCCGCTTACACACAGAACTTGAAAATTCCTTCACTTTTACCAATTTTCAACTTGCTCCCATTTTCCTGTGGTCCTTTTCTGTCTTTTCTCTATATTGACTTCTCTATCACAAGATCACTAGCAACCAGCAAATCCAGATTCCCATGACTGTTGTGATTACACCTCCAGCTCCCCGCAATTCATTGAACGTCGAACATTACTGCAAGGTACAGGTCCTGCGGCCCACAATACTATGCTGTCTTTTTACCCTACTCTAAGATCAATCTAACCTTTCCTTACCACGTAGTGCTCCATTTTATTACCATCCATGTGCCTATCTAAGAGTTTTAAATGTCCCTGATGCTGTATATCTGCCTCTACCACCACCCCTGGCAGTGCATTCTACACACCCACCACTCTGTGTAAAAAAAACACACACACACAACAACAACAATTTGCCTCCAATTACCTTAAAATTGTGCCCCTTGTATTAACCATTTCCACCTGGGGAAAAGTCTTTGTTTGTCCACTAGATCAGTGGGTATTATCACTTTGTACACCCCTCACCCTCCTTTGTTCCAAAGGGAAAAGCCCTAACTCACTCAACCCATCCACAAAAGGCAAACTCTCTAATCCAGTTGACATCCTGGCAAATTCTATAACGTTTACACATCCTTCCTACAATGAGATGACCAGAATTGAGCACAATATTCCAAGTGTGGTCTATTAGAGCTGCAACATTACCTCATGGCTCTTGAACCTATTTCCCCAATGAAAGCCAACAACCCTATCAACTTGCACAGCAATCTTGAGGGATCTGTGGATGCAAGGCCCAAGATCCCTCTGTTCCTCCATACTGCTAAGAATCCTGTCATTAACCATGTATTCTACCTTCAAATTTGACCTTCCAAAGGGAATTATTTCACACCTTACCAGGTTGAATTCCATCTGCCACTACTCAGCCCAGCTCTGCATCCTATCAGTGTCTAGTTATAACCCTCGGCAAACTCTATCCACAGTGCCACCAACCTTCAGGTCATCTGCAAACTTACTGACATACCCTTCCACTTCCTCATCCATTTATAAACTCACAAAGAGCATGGTTCCCGGAACAGATCCCTGTGGAACACCTGACATCTCCCCTATGACAAACTACACTGCCCACAGCAACACCGACGTACTGCCAAGAACTCAGAATGGGTATGATTGCACGCCTTTTACTTAAGACCTACGTATGCTAATATAATTGATGCAAATAGGAATAAGTGTAATCTGGTTATTGTGTCAATTAAAATTATTTTGGAAGAATGCCCTTTTCAATGTCATCCTAATTATCTATCACACATAGTTGGGCGTGTCTTCTAGTTCACATTGCTTTTCATTTAGAGTACTTTCCCCTTTAGAAAAATAATATACCTCTGCCTGTCTACGTTATAGTAATTGAATTTCTAGGCAGTGTTCAGAAATATTTGCAGATGCACATTACTTTTCAAATAAATCACGGTCATGTGGTTTTGTGAAATGTCACAACAATTCTCAAAGGATTAAGTACCTTGTATGTTTGATGCTTAATGAACACAGACGAGCAGCTGTTGTGCTAATGATATAAAGGGCTGCATTTTAAGTACAAACAGGGATTATAAAATCCTATGCTCTCTGCAAAGTGCGACACCAAGCTTTCTCTGACTACGGTAAGTCACGGTCTGGTGAACGTTCTGCGGGAAGTGTTGGTGTCGGAGTTATATTTATGTGCTTCTTTGTAGGTGTTTTTCCCAGAGGACGTTGGATCAAATAAAGGAGCTATCATTGGTCTCATGGTTGGAGGTGTTGTCATAGCAACGGTGATTGTCATCACTCTGGTGATGCTGAAAAAGAAGCAGTATACATCTATCCATCATGGGGTTGTTGAGGTAAGCAATTAATCAGCCACTTAAATCCAGATAAGCACTGAGAGCTGGCTTGCCTTTAATTTTTCTAACTCTTTCCCCAGTCGCACCCCCCCACCATCACAGTTTTGATTTATCACTGACCTATCATTCTGTCTCGTGCTGGATCTAGTGAACATTTTTCTTGTGCACCGGGCAGGTGATTTGTTCTGGCAATTTCCATCACTCACAGCAGCTTAGAAGTCGTCACTGTATTCGGGGCCGTCGACGTGAGACTGCCGTGCAGGGTTAGCAAACAGCTCCATGTGGATTGAGTGTGGAAATTAGTTACAGACTGCCACCCTCACAGTCATTTTCCCCCTTTATGCCTGAGTCTTACGGCAGGGGTCATCCATGAAGCGAGTGATAAACAGGAGAGAGATTCTGGAAATCCACAGTAACACACACAAAATGCTTATTAACTCAGTAGCTCAGGCAGTATCTATGGAAATGAATTAAGAGTCAACGGTTCAGTCTGAGATCTTTCCCAGTCCTGATGAAGAGGCTCAACCTGAAATGTTCAAAGTAAATTTATTATCAAGGTACATATATATTATCGTATACAACACTGAGATTCGTTTTCTTGTAGGCATTCACAGTAAATACAAACAAATGGAGAAAAATAATTAATGGGCAATAAGTATCAAGAACATGAGATGAAGTGTTCTTGAAAGTGAGTCCATTGGTTGTGGGAACAGTTTATTGCTGTGGTGAGTGAAGTTATCTCCTTTGTTGATGGGCCTGATCGTTGGAGGGATAATACTGTTCCTGAACCTGATGATGTGGGTCCTGAGGCCTCCTTCCTAATGGCAGCAGTGAGAAGAGAGCATGGCCTAGATGGTAGGTTCTTTGATGATGGACAACACGAATTCACTACTGCACACTCGTGTTGCCTTTGAATTCACTACTGCGAAGCCTCTTCCAGTGATGCCTACACTGAAGAAGTTCAGATCTTCTCTCTGACGGGAGTTCAGTGAGAGCCTCTCTCTCTCCTCCCAACCTACTATTTCTTCGGCCCTGAAACTTTTGGACCACACGCTAACCCAGACCCGGTATTATAATCACACATCCTTCCTTGGTGCGTGTCTCGCAACCAACTAACTCCAAGCCTCCCAATTTGGACCTTCGGAGGATCACTCCTGATGAAGGGTTTCGGCCCAAAACCTCGACACTACCTCCTCCCATAGATGCTGTCTGGCCTGCTGAGTTCTGCCAGCATTTCGTGTTTTTTATCTTTGATGATGAATGCTGCTTTCCTGCGACAGCACTCCACATAGATAGATGTACTCAAAGGTGGGGAGGGCTTTACCCATGACGGGCTGGGCTGTATCCACTACTTTTTGTAGGATTTTTCTTCATACAAGAGCATTAATACCAGACTGTGATGCAACCAGTCAGGATACTCTCCACTGCACATCTCAAAATTTCAAAGTGCATTTATTATCAACAAATATATAAACTATACAACCTCGAAATTTGTTTGCTTACAGGCAGGCACAAAGCAAGGAACTCAAAAGAACCCAATTAAATAAAATAAGACCCCCCCCCCCCCCCGGTACCCACAGAGAAAGAAGGGGGAAAACAAAAACAAATCATGCAAACAACAGAAGCGAGCAATTTCTATTGCGTGATTTATTTGTTTTTTTTTCTCTGCAGAAGTTTGTCAACATTTTAGATGACATTGAATTTTTGCAAACTTAGTAGAAGTGCTGCTGTGCTTTCTTTGTAACTGTACTTAGGTGCTGGACCCAAGACAGGTCCTCTGATATGATAACACCGATAAATTTAAATGCGTGAGGATACTCAATGTAACAGGATTTCTATGGGTTTGATATTAATATAAAGAGACAACATTAAGGCAAAGGCACGGAGGGTTTGGCCAAATATGTGGGAGTGTTCCTGTGCTCAGATAGTTAGTCTTCAGTGCACTGGTGGCTTTTTGTGAAATTAACTCAAAACAGAAGAAATCTTTAAAAATCTTCTCATAAAATACCCAAACACAATATAGGAATACTGGGACAAGTGTCACTACGTGATGTAATAGATGAAATATTCAAGAGGAATCTAAAGGGGAACTTCTTCATTTTGCGAGCTGCCAGTGGAAGTGGTCTCAGTATTTCTGGGTGGAGGTCGATGTAATTAGGCAGAATAACAGTTCAGCTTGGGCTAGAGAGCCTGTTTCTGGTTGTAGCACTTTATGACTATGAAAATGTAATTAGTAAAACGTTACAAATTTGGAAGGGATGTGAGGAAGGTTGTCAAAGGATTCTGCAAGATGTAAACCAGTTAGAAACGTGGTCAGAGAAATGGCTGATGGAGTTTAATCCAGGTAAGTGTAAACTATTGCATTGTGGGTGACCCGATGCAAGCAGAAAGCACAAAGTGAATGAGTGGGGTACTGATGAACAGAGGGTTTTGTATCATGGACCATGGGGCCTGTTCCTGTGCTGTACTGTACAATGTGGTGTGGTTGTCTGCCTTATCTGTGTGGTTCAGCTTTGGACAATTACTACTGCTGAGAGAATACCCCATGCTTTGTAAAGAACACAGGCAACGTTTACTAGAACCATACAGCATAAAACAGGCCCTTCAGCCCATCACCATCTGTTATGGAGGGGTCATCGCATAAGATCAGAAATAACTGCAGAAAGTTGCAAACCCAGCCAGCTGAATCATGGGCAATAGCCTCCAGCACCCAGGACATCTTCAAAAGGCAATGCCTCAGAAAGGTGGCATCCATCATTAAGGACCCCCATCACCCAGGACATGCCCTCTTCTCATTGCTGCCATCAAGGAGGGGGTGCAGAAGCTGGAAGACACACACTCAATGTTTTAGGGATGGCTTCTTCCCCTTCCTTCACAATCGGATTTTTGAATGGACAATAAACCCATGAACACTTCCTCATTTTTTTTTCCTTTTTTCACTTGTTATTTAATGTTTTTTTATATAGATATTTCTTCTTGTAATTTATAGTTTTTTTATTCTGTATTGCTGCTGCAAAACAACAAATTTCATGATGTATGCCAGTAATATTAAACCTGATTCTGATTGTCCCCATGCTATCCTTTCTCCCATCTACACTAATCTCAGTTTTCTGCATTGGGGATATATTCTTCTGTGCCTTGCTTATTGAAGTGCCTGTCAAAATGCCTCTTAGACAGTGATTTTATCTAATTCCACCACCACCTCTTAGAGCATTCCAGTCTGTTCTTTAAAAATATTACCCCTCAGATCCCCTTTAAGATTCTTAAACCTATGCTGTCTTTGTTTTTGATACAAGGAGCTGAAGATTCTAACCACCTGTCTTATTTATGCCTCTTGTAATTTGATGTACTGCTGTCAGCTAACCCTCAATCTCCTTTGCTCCAGGAAAACAAACCCTGCCTGTCCAATTTCTTCCCAGAACTAAAATCTTGCAATCCAGTGCATTCTCCTCTGCACACTCTCCAGTGCAACCACATCCTTCCTATAGTGTGGTGACCAAAACAGCATTCAGTACTCCTACGGTTTAACCACTGTTTTGCTAAGTTGCAAAGTAACACCAAAACTTCTACATTCTATGCTTTGACCTGTGAAAGTTGTGATCCCTTCATGGTCCGTCACTGAATCTCCTCGTTCAGTGGAGAGTAGTTACCAGAGGAGTGTAATGAAAGTTCAAAGTAAATTTATCATGGTGGTGCAGTGGTTAGCACAGTGCCTTACAGCACCAGCAACCCAGGTGCATTTCCTGCCACTGCCTGTAAGGAGCTTGTAGTGTTCTCCCAGTGACCGCATGGGTTTCCTCTGAGTGCTCCAGTTTCATCCCACAGTCCAAAGTTCTACCAGTTGGTAGGTTAATTGGTCAATGTAAATTGTTCCATGATTAGGCTAGGGTTAAATCAGGGGCTGCTGGGTGGCATGAAGGGCCAGGAGGAACAACTCCATGTACTATCTCAACATATACAACCTTGAGATCCACACTCTTCCAGACATTCACAGTAGAACAAAGAAATACAATAGAATCAGTGAAAAACTACACACACAAAGAATGCGCAGAGGAAGACAAACTGAACAAATAAATAAAATCATACTGAGAACATGAGTGAGTCTGTAGGTTGTGGGATCAGCTCAGTGTTGAGGTGAGTGAAGTTATCCACACTGGTTCAGGAGCCGGTTTTAGGGGAATAATGGTTGCTGAATTCAAAAGTGTGGCACTTTCAGGTTAGATATTGATGTGATGGACAAATGGATAAGACAGGGGAACTGTTCAGTATCTTGAACACTGAGTTCGTGTTTGTAGTTGGCGTAATTTATCCTGTCTCTGTGGGAAGTGTCAGGAAGCAATAAGCAAGTAATTATAAGTGACAAGCTAGGGAAAGCTTCAGTCCATCTCCGCAAGGGCTGCGTCACTGCAGTGTTAGGCATACAACGTGGAAACAGGTCGTTCAGCCCAACTGGTCCGTGCTTCCCAAGATGCTTGGTCCCATTGGCCTTTCCTATCCATCCAGTCGTCTTGTACATTCTGTAACCTACCTCAACCAACTTGCAGCCTTCATATACTGACCACTCTCTGGATAAAAATAATTGCCACTCAGCTTCCAATTAAACTCCTCCTCTCCTCTCTTACCCTAAACCTATTCCTAATTTTTAATAGTTTAACCTAGGGGGCAGATTCACATATTGGTGCCCCTTCATGATTGTATACGCTCAATAAGAATCCCTCATTCTCCTGTGTTGCATTGAATAAAATCCCAGCCAGAGCAACACACACAAAATGCTGGAGGAACTCAGCGGGTCAGGCAGCATCTTTGGAAATGAACAAACAGTTGACGTTTCGCGCCGAGACCTATCAGGATCGGTCTGAGAGTTGTCAGTCTGGAGGGGTTTACACAGATGGGGAGACCTGGCCATTTTTCTATACCTGCGCTACCCTCTCTCCCCACGCTCTTACTTTTTCTCTCTCCCCTCTCCACAGGTCGACGCTGCCGTAACTCCAGAGGAGCGCCACCTCTCCAAGATGCAGCAGAATGGGTACGAGAACCCCACCTACAAGTTCTTTGAACAGATGCAAAACTGAAGAGAGCTCGTTCAAAAACAGTAGTCTGATCTGCCAAGCTGGACAGCACATGATAGCTCGTACCGTGTGGTGTCCTGTTTGCCTGAGACCCTCAGTGTACCATTACTCTGCTCATCCTCGCCTTTTTTGAACAGCTGTGCTGTAACACAAGTAGATGCCTGAACTGGAAGAAGCGAAAATTAAGAATCAAAGCGTGTATTCTTGATGAGCATTTTAACTACATGATTATTAATGAATGTTTTTTTGTGAATTGTTAGGATTTCTCTGTACCTAGTGCATGACGTGTCTCCTCCCCAGTTGCTATTTATCATGTAGTTTGTTAGCAGGTTGTATTGTGATCTTGTGATTTTGTGCAGATTATGAAGTCCTTTTTCAATTGCGACACGCTATTAACATATTGTGCTGAATGATTGTGAAGGGGTAGGGATCGTGTAGGCGCTTCTGTCTTGGTCGATTTAAAGCTGCTTCGCCACTGAGCAGATACCACGCTGGTTTGGTATTTTTATTTTACTCTGGGAGGGCGGGGCGGGCAGGGGTGAAAATGACAGCGAGATGAGAAATAGCAGGCTTTACTATGCAGCAAATCGTAGTGTTAGTGTCGATGAATATTCCAGGTAATACATCGGGACTTTTTTGTTTTGCAAGAGAACCGCTGACCCTTCTTTGATGCTGTACAGTGTCCGTGAGCTACAGAATAAAGAAAATGGCTGGATCCTGTGCCTGTGGTTAGTGTGCCATTTTCAGTGTCATTCACTTCAGAATCTTTTACCCGTGTTAACCTTCAATCCTTTTTCTGAATGTAACTGTATTAGTGAGTCCCTGTAACCTGCATACTCCCATGGCAGACGCAGCACCTTCATGGGGTCATGCTCGAAACAGATGTATATACTGAGATGTGCTCTCAGTCATAAGATGGGTTGTACAGATGTAGCTTTAAGAATGGCTTTCTACAATGTATTACATAAATAAATTTAACATGATTCTTAATGAACCGTGGCTTGAGTAGTTCTTTTGTGAACAACGTATGCATGCATCACACTGATGGTTAAACAGTCACATTCAACATTCCCTCTATTTTTTCATTTTTATAAGCAGGAAATTTTTACTTGGCCTGAAAACTGCTTGGCACCTTTTTTTTCTGTAATATGCATACTATGAATATTTAGAATGAAAATTCTTTCACATACTTTTGACTATTAATTGAAGGGTATAATGAAGTACAGTACGACAAAAAATCTTTCATGTTTTGTAAACTTTTTCCTCATCTCTCCTTGTTACAAATCCATTGTCAATAAACACTGTCCAGATTAATTTCACACCCAGATGAAAGATGCATCTTAATCCTCATTAGCTCATCCAAATGGTCCACTTCTAGTCTGTTTCTGGATTTGCATTTTATTAAATTCATAGGACTGAATCCATGCACTTGAAATGTTCCAGCAATGTCAACAAGAATTGATAGTTCTTCAAACTCTTCATTTCTAAGCATGTAGTTCAACATGTCAGTAAGTGTCTTAATTGAAACAGTCTTAACTTTCTCAGAAATTACATTTGAAATCACAGTATTACTGTGATATTTTTGAGGCAATGCTTTCATTGTAGTTCTTAGTAGTAGCTGAGTGTTTTATTGTCAGTCATACAACATTCTTGTTTTCAAATTCAAAATTGGTTGCATTTGCAATAGCAACAGGGTCAAAAGCTTGCTATTCTCTTAACTCATAGTCAGGAACTCCATCATCCAAGTGATTACACACACATTGAATGAATCAAATCATAGATACAGTATTGATAATAGAACTTACAGATGCAAGCAGATTTTTCACTTTGTCAGTGTTTCAAAGTAAAGGTTGTGGTACATTTGTAATTAGAATATGGATTATATTCATTAACATTACTTACAGGCTATTTCAGAATTATATAACCATTATATCAAAGGAAACTCCAGCTGCGCAGCATCAAAGGCTGTGTGAGTGGAAGCATTTCAGTTACCACACAGCCACGCACCTGCGCGGCTCAGAAGGAACAGTGGTCATACACTTGAAAATGGGCACTTTGGACCAACATGTTTGTGCCGATCAAGATAACATTCTGAACTGGTCCTGTCAGCTTCCATTTGTTAGTTTTTTTTTTGTCAATTGCAGCGAAATTCCTTGGCTCCTGTGAAGTTCAGAGTAGTACAGTGCATGGTAATGAGAAACATAATAAATTCAGAGCAACAACACAGATGCTGTGCACACAGGCAGCGGCCACTTATTAAGTACGCCTTACACCTGCTGGTTAATGCAAATTTTCAATTGCCCAATCATGTGGCTGCAACTCAATATACACAGCACGATCATGGATTCAGTTATTGTTCAGACCAAACATCAGAATAGGTAAAGAAATGTGATCTGAATGATTTTGACTATGGAATCATTGTTGGTGCCAGATGGGGTGGCTGGAGTATCTCAGAAACTGTTGATCTGTGTTTCTAATGCACAGCAGTCTCTAAAGATTACAGAGAATGGTGCAAAGAACACAAAAAAAATCCAGTGAGTGGCAGTTCTGTGTGTGAAAACACGCTGTTAATGACAGGTCAAAGGAGACCTCTGACACCACAGTACGTAGCAGTTAGCACCACGCTATTACAGCTTGTGGCATCAGAGTGTGGAATTCAATTCTGACGTCCTCACTGGGAAATTTTGTACTTTCTTACTGTGTGCATGTGGGTTTCTTCCAGGTGCTCCAGTTTCCTGGCACAGTCCAAAAATGTACTGGTTAACTGGTCAATGTTAATTGCCCTGTGATTAGGCTAGGGTTAAATTGGAGGGTTGCTAGGTGACACCATTCAGTGGGCCGGAAGGGCCTGTTCCACACTGTGTTTCTGAATAAAAGAATGACCAGACTGGTTCAAGCTGTCGGGAAGGTGACAGTAGTTCAAATAACCATATGCTGCAACCGTGGTGTGCAGAAGAGCATCTCTGAATGTACAATATGTCAAACCTCAAAGTGGATGGGTATTAGGTACAGGTGGTTCGTAATCTCAAGCGACTACTGAATGTATGTAGCATGTGGCATAAGTTGTAAAGGTGAACCACAAGTCCATTCTAGGCAAAGACTCATCCAGATTCTTGGTGGAGGAACTTGTTTGACTTCAGGCAAGTATCCAGCCCAGAAACGCCACCCCAAGCCATTTCATTCAATTCTTCCATTAACTCCAGAGCAAATTCAGTAACTAAATAATACTGAAGCAAAACACACAAAATTGCTGGAGGAACTCAGCAGGTCCAGCAGCATCTATGGAAATGAATGAACAGTTGACATTCTGGGCCAAGACCCTTCTACAGGACTGAAAAGAAGGGGGAAGACACCACAATAATACTAAGTGCAACTCATACACCTGGTATTATGTAAGTATGTATGTGTGTGTGTGTTTATTATATATGACGCTCCTTTAGTCGACATCTGGATGGATCATGAAACCATATATTTCACTACTCTCATGTCTTTTATGCTTGGTCTTCAACTTGACTCTAACTCTGGAACTGTTGGAGCCTGTGATTTGCAGTTTGGAGACCATTTGGGTGTTCCAGTGCTCTGCAGTCTCTGAGAGTCCAAGAGCATTCTCGGACGCAGAGGCAACGTGTGTGAACCTTGCGGCAAGAAGGCTGCACACCAATCTTCGACTTCCTTTTGCTGATTAAAACCTCTATTGTTCACCAATAAAAGTGATGACAGAGAATGAAACATTGAGGCAAACGTGGAAAGTGAGTGTGGGCTGCCTGCCTTCTGATCACCAGTGAGATCGCTCTGCTACGAAGAGGAGAGACTACCTTTCAATTGCTCTGCTGTGGAGAGGGGAGACCGCCATTTGATCGCTGGAGGGATTGCTTTACAATGGAGAGGGGACTGCCTTTTGATCATTGGTGGGATCGCTCTGTTACAGAGAGAGGAGACTGCCTTTTGATCATTCTGCTATGGAGTGGGGAGACTGCCATTTGATCACACTCAGCCACGCTGTATTGCTCGTTGCCACCTTCCCAACACAGTCCCGATACTGCATCTGATGACATACACGCTATCATCGCGAGACTTCGGACTCAACCTCCCAATGCTTTCATTGCAGTATCAGGAGACTTACTGATTGCATCACTGACTGCATCAGCTTCTGTGTGGTCACTGTAATACCATCAAGGAATGGTCACTGTTTCCCTAACAGCAAACCAGTGATCTAATGCTCTTCTCAACCACAAAAAGAGAGCCTTTATATCAGGAGACAGAGAGGAATGATTGAAACATATAAGATTATTCAGGGATTGGACACACTGGAGGCAGGAAGCATGTTCCCACTGATGGGTGAGTCCAGAACTAGAGGCCACAGTTTAAGAATAAGGGGTAGGCCATTTAGAACAGAGATGCGGAAAAACTTTTTCACCCAGAGAGTGGTGGATATGTGGAATGCTCTGCCCCAGAAGGCAGTGGAGGCCAAGTCTCTGGATGCTTTCAAGAGAGAGTTAGATAGAGCTCATAGATAGCAGGGTCAAGGGATATGGGGAGAGGGCAGGAACGGGGTACTGATTGTGTATGATCAGCCATGATCACAGTGAATGGCGGTGCTGGCTAGAAGGGCCAAATGGCCTACTCCTGCACCTACTGTCTATTGAACTGGAACGTGCAGAGGGAGCTGAAGGAGAAGATCAAGGTGGCTAAAGAGGAATACAGGGGAGAGCTGGAGAACAAGCTTGGGCAGAGAAGCACACGGGAGGTATGGAGAGGCATGAAGAACATCACTGGCTTCAATCAGTCTAGCTGTAGAGCCTTGGAATGCAGCTGTGAATGGGTTAATGAGTTAAGCCAATTCTTCAATAGATTTAACCATTACCCTCCTGTTCACACACCCCTCAGCACACCAGCCCAGGTGCACCCAATGCTCCCTCAGCACCAATGTCTCCCCTCCTCCCTCCCCTCTCCAGTTCATCATGTGGATGAACAATTCAGACTACCACTGTCTACATCCCTGCCTTCCCCTGCACCTACCCTTCACACCTCCACATACCAGCTACTATTGTCCCGATCGTCACCTCCCCCAGCCCTCTCCTTACACTAATTTCCCCATCACCATGGACTCACCTTCACTGCTAACCAAATGGGAAGGGGTGTGGGGAAACTCAGACACAGCAAAGCATTGGGACCGGATGGTGTGAACCCCTGTCTCCTGAGGGAGTGTGCTGAGCAGCCGTTCTCCATGCACATTTTCAATCTGAGTCTCAGCCCAGAAAGTGTCCTGCCTGTGTGGAAAACATCATGTGTGATCCCAGTACTCAAGAAGGGCTGACCAAAAGTCTTGAATGACTACCGTCCATTGGCACTGACCTCACACATCATGAAGATCCTAGAGAGGCTGGTCCTGGCTCACCTCTGACCCCTGGTCAGATCAGCCCTCGATCCCCTGCAGTTTGCCCACATTGGAGTCGATGATGCTGTCATCTACCTGCTGAACAGAGTCGACTCCCATTTGGATAAGCAGGGCAGCACGGTGAGGGTCATGGTTTTTGATTTCTCAAGTTCCTTCAATACCACACAGCCCTCATTGCTAGGGGAGAAGATCCATTCAATGCAGGATGACACCTCCATTTTATCCTGGATAATGGACTACCTGACTTCAGTTGTGTAGCTTCAGAGCTGTGTGTCAGACATGTCTATAAACAGCACTGGGACCCCACAAGGGACTGTATTGGCTCTCTTCCTGTTTACCCTGTATACCTGGGACTATAGATACAACACTGAATCATGTCATCTGCAGAAATTCTCTGATGCCTCCACAATAGTTGGGTGTGTAAAGGGAGGATGGGAGGATGAATACAGGGCCCTGATAGAGAACTTGGTCAAATGGTGCAAGCTGATTTATCTGCAGCTCAACATCAGAGATGGTGATGGACTTTAAGAAGACTAAGCCTGCACTGCTCCCTGTTACTATTGATGGTGAGGACGTGGATGTGGTGAGGACCCACAAGTAGCTGGGGATGCACCTGGACAACAGACTTGAGTGGAGCACCAACACAGAGACTGTGTACAAAAAGGGCCAGAGTCACCTCTACTTCCTGAGGAGACTGAGGGCCTTTGGACTATGCAGGTCTCTCCTTCACATGTTCCACCAGTCTGTTGTCAACAGTACAATCTTCTATGCGGTGGTGTGCTGGGGCACACAGGAGATGCCAACAGGCCAAGTAAACTGGTTAGAAAGGCTGGCTCCGTTACAGGAATCAAAATGGTCAGTCTGCGGTAGAACAAAGGACCCTACGGAAAATCCTGGCAATTCTGGACAATGTTTCTCACCCTCTGCATGACACCTTGTCTGAACAGAGGAGCACTTACAGTAATAGACTAAGACAACTGCGCTGCTCCAAAGAGCACTGTATGAGGTCATTCTTACCCTTGGCCATAAGGTTCTATAATGTCAACCTATAGCCGGGGTAGTGAGGACCCCCTCCTGCTAGACTATTTAAGGTAACATTTTTAATTATTCTTCTTACTTCTCTTCTAACATTTATATCTGTGCACTTGTAATGCAACGGTGACACTGTAATTTCCTTTGGGATCAATGAGGTGTCTTTCTCCATTGCTGGAGAGGGGAAAGCCTGCTGTTGTGCCTGGTGAATGTTACCCAGCTTTTCTGCTTTCTGAATATGGACTTGAACTACAGACTTTTTTCAGACTCATCTAATGTTTTTTATATTCTGTGTTTTTCACCCGATCTTTCTCATTTTTTGGCATGCGTGCGAGGGGAATTTGGGGGTCGATGTGCCCGTTCAGTTTTTGCGTGGGGAGGGGGGATTTGGCGGTTGATGGTCGTGCTGCCGTTCTTTTCTTTCTTGGTTTTCTGGCTCTCTGGAGAGGAGTTATGTATTTTGAATAATAAACGAACCTTTGAACTTTTGAGTTGCAGTGTCTCTTCTTTTTGCACGTCGGTTACAAGTTCAAGTTGAACTGTCATGCAACCATTAGCCATGAGCACAGCCAAATGAAACAGCATTTTTCTGGAGCAAAAGGTGCAAGGCACAACACCAGTAGTCACACACAGCCCGTCCAGCGCATGCAATTACAATAGCAGAAAAGCATACAGTCACAAAAAAAAATAAAACAATGCATCATAATAATAAAGACTAGTCAGTCTTTGAGTGTAGATTTTCATTGATTCCATTGTATTTCTTTGTTCTACTGTGAATGCCTGCAAGAAAATGAATCTCGGGGTTGTATATGGCACTTTGATAATAAAGTTACTCTGAACTTTGAACTTCAAACTTGCAACAGTAATTACTCTTGCCACAGAGGTCACCTGACTTGCACCCACACTGACTCGGTAGACAATCACTCCACTCCTCCCTTTCTGCAGCTGTGATGCTGTCCCTGATTAGCAATGTTCTATGTTCAGTGATTTCCAGGGAGCTGTTAGCTCTGGTAGCCAAGGCAACGGGATATATTCTCATTTATTTTCACCTATCTTGTGAACTTACTAATTAGCTTGATGTTATTGAAACTCCACACGTCCCTGTAATCTTTTGCGCCCAGGGAAGTGGAGTTGGGGAACCCAGGAAGGGGACAGCTGGCTTAACAGTACAAAACGTGGTCCTGTGTGTGCAGAACAGCAACCCAGATCGGAGTTTCGGCAGTGACTGTGGTTAACATACCGTGAAATGAGTCCAAGCAAGTATACCCAGAGTGCTGACCAGTAGCGTCTGGATGAGCCTTGCATGGTAAGTGGGCCTTCCTGCACGGAACTGAAAACTTATTCAACAGCGATTCACATTCCTGTCAATGCTGTGACCTTGAATACACTGCAGATTTAAGAGCAAACTTTCAAACAGACCCCAAGAGATCCCAGTTTGTGTCTGAGGCCTGTTCTCTACAGACAGTGGTGGGAACTGGACTTGGCTGTAAAGCATTGTGCAAACCACTATGCTATTGTGCCGCCCTATACTCCCCTGAGATTCATTTTCTTGCAGGCATTCACAGGAGGTCTAAGAAGTACAATAGAATCAGTGAAAAACTACAAATAGACAAGGACTAGCAATGTGCGCAAGACAAACTGTGCAAATAAAACATGAGTTGTTACCAGTCCTTGAAAGTGAATCTGCAAGTCAGATTCAGTTCAGAATAGTGGTAAATGGTTCAGGAGCCTGATGCTTGCAGGGTAACAACTGTTCCTGAACCTGGTGGCATTGGTCCTGAGGCTCCTGTACTTCCTTCCCAATGGTAGCAGTGAGAAGATCTCGAGTGATGGATGGTGCCTTTTCGAGGCAGCGTCTCCGGTCAGTACTACCAATGGTTGGGGAAGGATGGTGCTTCTTACATTCCCGTGCGTTTGTATCGCTGTTTCAGACCCTGATGCAACCAGTCAGGATTCTTTCAACAGGATAAATGTACAATTTGTTAGAGTGCTCAGTGACAAACCGTACCTCCTTAATCAACTAAGAAAATAAAGACATTGGTGTGCCTTCCTTGATGTACAAGGTGATAAGAGGCATAAATCAAGTGGATCGTCAAAGACTTTTTCCAAGGGTGGAAATGGCTAACACGAGGGGGCAAAATTTTAATATGATTGAGGGGATGTCAGAGGTAACTATTTTGCACAGAGAGAAGTAGGTACATGGAATGCCCTGCCAGGGGTGGTGGTAGAGACAGATACAGTATGTTAGGGACATTTAAGAAACATTTAGCTATTCACATAGATGTAGAAAATGGAGGGCTCAGTAGGAGGGTTTGAGTTTAGAGTTGGTTAAAACATCAGCATTACATTGTGGGCCTGTGCTCTTCTCTGCTCTATGTTTGTTGCGATTGCATCTGTGTGTTGGGCCCAGGTTAGGTCATCTGATCTGTAAACATTCAGGAATTTAAAGTTGCTGACTCTCTCCACAACTGATTCCCCAACGTACACTGGTGCACGTTCATCCTCCTTCCCTTGCCAACCGTGGCTTGAGAGAAGAGTGCAACACCAAGTTCACACTTTGTCTGTACTTTCGAGTTCCTTCTCTTTCTCATCCAGTAGTTTTGCTTTTGCCCTGGCCTTCCGCAAAATTCCCCAACCCCATATACTGTCATCAACAAATCTAAAACTGGAAAATACTGGCAAAAGGCCACGTCATCTGTAGGAAGAGAAACAGTTTATGTTTCAGATCAAAGCTGCTTTGATGGGGCAGATTAACGCAGAGTTCCGGGCTTCAGTTGTTGAATGCTTCTCTTTCCCCACACTTTCTGTTTTCATTTCAAGGTTACGGTACTGCCAGTGTTTACTTGCTGCACTCGACTAACTCATCACAGACTGGTGTGACCAGAACCCTGTCTGATTGGCTCACAGTCGGGTGTGCCAGTTTGACTGCACAGGGAAATAAGCTGTTGAGAGTAGTGGGTTCGGCCCAATACATCATGGGCACAACCCTCCCCACCATCGGTATGGTATCTACAGGACGCGCTGCCTCAAGAAGACAACATCAAAGATTCCCACTATCTGGCCATGCCATCTTCTCACGGCTACCATGGCACAGGAGGTACAGAGGCCTGCAGTCCACACCACTAGGTTCAGCAGCTGCTACTTCCCTTCAACCACTCAGTTCTTGAACCAACCTGCACGACCCTAATCACTTCAGTTTAGCAACACTGTGATCACTTTGCACAGCCATGGGCTTTCTACTTGTGTTCCTTCTTGTAAAGATCGTGCATCACTGATTTGTAATTGATCTTTTTCTTTAGGGATGTTGTGTATGTGTTGCAATGTGCTGGTGTGCTGCTGCATGCACACTTTCCACTGCATGTGTCCTTGTGGATTTGACATTCAACTTGACTTTGACTTTGATTGATCCCGAGACCTTAGAGTCAGATAGCATAGTCATGAATCCCTCTGGAAACTTAGAACAGAAGACATAGGAGGGGAATCAGGCCATTTGTCCCATCAAGTCTGCTCTGCCATTCTATCATGGCTAATTCATTTTCCTTCTCAATCCCTATTCTCCTGCCTTCTCCCCATGACCTTTGATGCCCTTACTAGTCATGAACCTATCGACCTCTGCTTTAAATATACCCAGTGACTTGGCCTCCAGAGCTGTCGGTGGCAATTAATTCCACAGATTCTCCACCCTCTGGCCAAAGAAATTCCTCCTTCTTCTCTGTTCTAAAGGGACGTCCTATTCTGAGGCAGCGCCTTCTGTTCCTAGACTTTCCCACTATAAGAAACATCCTCCCTACGTTGACTACCTAAGCCTTTCAACATTTGATATGTTTCAATGAGATAACCCCTCATTCCTCTAAACTCTGGCGAGTATAAGCCAGGAACTATCAAGCCCTCCTCCTTTGTTAACCCTTTCATTCCTGGAACCATTCTTGTGAACCTCCTCTGGCCCTTTCTTAGACATGGGGCCCGAAACTGCTCACAATACTCCAAACGTGGTCTGAAAAATGCCTGATAAAGCCCCAGAATTACATTGTTGCTTTTATATTCTAATCAGCTTCCACTGAAGGCAAATGTTCCTAGTTGTGGGTCTTGTGCTTCTGCTCTAAGATGGTGAAGGCCTGCTGAAACACCAGGAGTTCACAGTGTTTTTGTCAAGTGACTCAAGAGACAGCTTTTATTTCTATTTTTAATTCACTCAGGTGTCATAGGCAATGCCAATAATTGCTACTCTTTCCTAATTACACTGGAGAAAGAGATGCCTTCTTGATCTGTTACCGTCTTATATGTCGGCCTATGTGTCTGTCAGCATCCTGAGTGAATAAGCCTTGATATAGTCAGCGTTAAAAGCTGTTGGAAACACACTGTTGCCTGAAGCTTGAATTCTTGCTAAGTGATGCACCATCAATAACTCTCGGAGACAGGAGGTGAACGATAGGCTTTTATTAGCTGCAAGAGACCACCACACAACATCCTGGAGACTGAGGGAGGAGCAGTGCCTCCAATCGCCTTTATACAGGGGTCTGTGGGAGGAACCACAGGAGCAGTCAGCGGGGGGGCGTGTCCAGACAGGTATATGTAGTTCACCACACTAAGTTATTTATTTATTTATCTATTTATCCATTCATTGAGATACAGAGCAGAATCAGCCCCTCTGGTCCTTCGAGCTACACCGCCCAGCAACCCCCAATTAAACTCTAGCCGAATCACAGGACAATTTACAATGACCAATTAACCTACCAACCGGTACATCTTTGGACTGTGGGAGGAAACCGGAGCACCATGAGGTCATGGTGAGAACATACAAACAGGCAGCGGCAGGAATTGAACCCAGGTTGGTGGTACTGCAAAGCCTTGTGCTAACCACTCCTCTCCTGAAGGAGGATCTCGGCCCAAAACATTGACTCCATAGGCACGGCCTGATCTGCTGAGTTCCTCCAGCATTTTGTGTATATTGCTCTGGATTTCCAGCATCTGCAGGGTCTGCAAGATATATATAGGAGCAGAATTGGGCCATTTGGTCCATCAAATCTGCTTCGACGTTTATCCTTCTCAACAATCTTGTGCTTATTCTTCTCTCCAACCTTACTACCAGCTCATTACCAACACTCCCCTCCCCTGTTCCATCAAATGGTCTTTGATCTGAAACTTGAACTGTTTCTCTTCCCACAGATGTGACCTGACATTTGGAGTTTTGTGAGCATTTTCCGGTTTAACATTAGCTGACGATAGCACATGGAGAGGAATTGGAGTCAGAGAGTGTTGGGGATGATGGAGACAACAACAAATATACAAAATGCCAGCATTTTACGTGCGCTGCTCAAGATTTCAAGATTCCAATATTTTCACTATCTGCAAAATCTGTTGTGTTTACAAAATAGGTACAAGGATTGGTGGTTTTGAAGGGATTTGGGTTGAATGCAGGTGATCATGGACTCATTGCGTCAAAGGGTCTGAATTGACAATAAGACCATAAGACATAAAAGCAGAATTAGGCCATTCAATCCATCAAGTCTGGTCCACCATTCAATCATGGCTGACTTATTATCCCTCTCAACCCACTCTCCTGTCTTCTCCCTATAACCTTTGACACCCTTACTAATCGAGAACTTATCAGCCTCTGCTTTAAATATACTCAACGACATGGCCTCCACAGCCATCTGTGGCAATGAATTCCACAGATTCATCATCCTCTGGCTAAAGAAATTCCTCCTCATTTCTATTCTAAAGAGACGTCCCTCTATTTTGAGGCTGCGCCCTCTGGTCCTAGACTCCCCCTCGACAGGACTGCTACAACATTCATAAACTAAGGGACTTGGACTGGATATTTTTTTGTGTGACTTTATTTTACTGCAGTCTCATATATGCTATGTGAGCCTTGTGCTGTGTGTGACTGTTAGTACTGTGTTTTGCACCTTGGCCCCGAAGTATCGCTGTTTCATTCAGCTGTATCCATGGGCATTCATGTCATCCCCTCAGAACTAATCAGACCCTGGCCTCAATACCTCCTTGTGCAATTGGATCCTGGATTTCCATTTGTAGACCCTAGTCAGTTTGGATTGGCAATAACATCTCCCCCAAGATCTCCATCAGCACAGCTGTAGCACAGGGATGTGTGCTCAGCCCCCTGCTCTACTCACTTTACACCTGTGACTGTGTGGCTAAGTACAGCTCCAACACTATATTCAAGTTTGTCGATGACACCACTGTTGTGGGCTGTATCAAAGGCACTGATGCATCAGCATACATGAGGGATTGAAAATTTGGCTGAGTGGTGTAATGACAACAACCTCTCACTCAATGTCAATACAACCAAGGGACTGATTGTAGGCTTCAGGAGAGGGAAACCAGAGGGCCATGAGCCAGTAATCATCAGAGGATCAGAGGTGGAGAGGGTTGGCAACTTTAAATTCCTGGGTGTATTTCAAAGGATCTGTCCAGCAGCCAGCATGTAATTGCACTTGCAAAGAAAGCATGGCAGCACCTCTACGTCCTTAGGAGTCTGCGGAGATTTAGTATGATAGCAAAAACTTTGTTGAACTTCTGTAGATGTGTAGTGGAGAGTGTATTGACTGGCTGCATCATGGCTTAGTATGGAAACACCAATGCCTTTAAGTGGAATATCCTACAACAGTTAGTGGTTTTGTTCCAGTACATCATGGGTAAAACCCTCCCAACCATTGAGCACATCTATATGAAACACTGTCGTAGAAAAGCAGTACTTGCCATCAGGGATCCTCACCACCCAGGCCGTGTTCTTTCCTCGCGGCTGCCATCAGGAAGAAGGTACAGGAGCCTCGAGACTTGCACCACCAGGTTCAAGAACAGTTACTACCCCTCAACCATCAGGCTCTTGAACAGAAGGGGATAACTGCACTCACTTGCCCATCCATTGAGGTTCCCACAACCAGAGATCTCATTTTAAGGACTCGATATCTTGTTATTTCATGTTCTCATTATTTATTGCTACTTATTTATATTTGCACAGCATTCTGCATTCTAGATGATCTTTTATTGATCCTGTTACAATCACTATTCTATAGATTTGCTGAGTATGCCTGTAGGAAAATGAATCTCAGGGTTGTATGTGGTGAGATATATGTGCTCTGATAATAAAATTTTCTTTGTATTTTGTATGACAACTAAACTTGAACTTTTACAGGAAATACTCTCTCTACATCCACTCCATCGAGGCCTTTCAATATTCAACAGGTTTCAGTGAGATCCCCCCTCATACTAGTATTGCTCCAAGACTATATCTCTAAGCCTTACAGGATTGTGACGAGCAGTAACATCAGGTACAGTGGTTTAGTTACTGGACGAATAAGGAGAGCTTGAGGTGCTGTTCATGAAGACATGAGTTCAAATCCCAGCATGGTTGCCAGAAACTGAGATTCAAGCAACTACAGTAAATGTATCTTGAACAGAGAGCTAGTCTCATAATGGGACTGTTAAATACTAGATTGTGCCCTTAAGGATAGACATTGCTGTCCTTACTGTGATTTTTAACTGCTGCCTCACTTCAGGAACAAGGAGGACACAAAATAGTTCAGCCCAGGAACAGGCTCTTTGACCCAAGGAGTTCTATTGAACTAATTAAGTTTGTAATTAACACCTAATTAAAACTGATCATTAACACAAGTAGATTCTGCACATGCTGGAAATCTGGAGCAACACACACACAAAGTGTTCAAGGTACTCAGCAGGTCAGGCAGCATTTGTGGAGGGGAATAAACAGTGAACATTTTGGACTGAGACCTTTCATCAGGACTGGAAAAGAACGGGTAAGATTCCAGAATAAAAACGTAAGGAAAATGGGGAAGGATTACAAGCTGGCAGGTGATTGGTAAAACCGGGAGAGGGAGAAAGGTAGGTGTGGTGGGGGGGGGGGGGGGGGTAGGGGTGATAAGTGGACGAGACAAAGAGCTGAAGAAGTAGAGTCTGGTAGGAGAGGAGAGTGGGGCATGGAAGAAGGAGGGGAACCAAAGGACAGCTATGGGCAGGTGAGGAGAGAAGGGGTAAGAGGGTAACCAGAATGTGGAATGGAGAAGGAGAGAAGGGGAAAGCGGCAGAAATCACCAGAAGTTCAAGGAATCAGTGTTCATGCTGTCAGGTTGCAGGCTACCCAGATGGAATATGGCCAACCTGAGTTTGGCCTCATCAGGCAGGATGAGACACAAGAGACTGTAGATCCTGGAATCTGGAGCAACAATCAATCTGCTGGAGGAGCTCAGCAGGTCAAGTGGAATCTGTGTGTGGAGAAAAGAATTGACACCATCTTAAATTGATGTGCTACACCGGGACTGGAAATAAAGACCTTCAGTTTAAGTTTAATTGTCATCCAACCATACATGGACACTCATGAATTCGGCCAAACAAGACAGTGTTACTCCAGGGCCAAAATGCAAAACACAGTACTAACAGTCATACACAGTACAGAGCACATATAGAACATACAAGATAGAAAGATACAGCCACTCAATGAAAGAGTCCAAACTCAAGCTGGCCAGTGCCACCGAAATCTGAGATGACCACAACAGAGCTTTTCTACTGCCAAGCGAACACTGGGAGGGCAGCCTGGACTTCCTGCCACACTGCCACCAACTCCAGCCCGGATGCAGCGTCACACTGACCCCAGTGGAACATACCAGCGCGAAAGCCTCTCTCCTGGAAGCTGGAAGCAGTTGACACTGTGGCTTGAGGCCCTGAGGGCTGTTGAAATTTCCAGTCTACCACAATACAGCTCATCTTCTGTGGAGCGAACCCCGGGGGGTTAGGGCAGCACTGACATTGATGCCCTGGCCAACGTCTATCACCCCCCCCTGCATTAGCGGATCACTACAGAGGAATAACAGAGGGCAGATATTGGACTATGAGCGTGATACAGGGTCTCACCCCGAAACATCTACAATTCCTTCCCCCCCCCACCACCACCACCACCATAGATGCTGTACGACCCACTGACTTCCTCTAGCAGATTGTTTGTCACAACTGACACCAGCATCTGCTGTCTGAAACACGAGATTCTGCAGATGCTGGAAATCTTGAGCAACAGCTGCAAAATGCTGGAGAAACTCAGCAGATCAGGCAGTATCCATGAAGGAGAATAAACAGTTGATGTTTTGGGCTGAGACCCATAGGAGCAGGAATAGACCAATCAGCCCATCCTCTCGGCTCTGCTATTTAAGCATGTCTGACTTAATATTCCTCTCGATTTTCCTGCCTTTTTCTCATGACCTTTGAAGCTGTTAAAAATCAAAGTCCTATCAACCTCTGCTTTAAATATAGCACTGAACCTCTGTTTCAGTGACTTGACCTCCTCAGCTGTTTGTGGCAATGAATTGCATAGATCCCCACACCCTGCCTGAAGGAATTCCTACTCCATCTGATCTAAGGTTTGTCCTTCTATTCTGAGGTTGTGTCTCTGGTCCTAGCCTCCCCCACTAATGGAAACATCCTCGCCATGTCCATTCTATCTAGGTCTTTCAACATTGGATAGTTTTCAATGAGATTTTCCCCTCATTCTTCTAAACTCCAGCAAATACAGGCCCAAAGCCATCAAATGGTCCTCATACGATTACTTTTCATTCCTGGGATTATTCTATGGAAACTCCTCTGGACCCGGTCTAATGCCAGCACGTCACTGGCTGCCGTCTACCATCACTGCAGGACTTGAATGTGTCCAAGACAAAGAATGGGGCAGGCAAATATTTGCGGACACTCCACATCCAGCAAGCTGACTTTTAGAAACAGAGAAACATAGAAAAACTACAGCACAATACAGGCCCTTCGGCCCACAATGCTGTGCCAAACATGTACTTATTTTAGAAATTACCTAGGGCTTACCCATAGCCCTCTATTTTTCTAAGCTCCATGTACCTGTCCAGGAGTTTCTTAAAAGACCCTATCATATCCACCTCCACTACCAGCGCTGGCAGCCCATTCCAGGCACTCACCGCTCTCTGTGTAAAAAACTTACCCCCGATATCTCCTCTGTACCTACTTCCAAGTACCTTAAAAACTATGCCCTCCCGTGTTAGCCATTTCAGCCCTGGGGAAAAGCCTCTGACTATCCACACGATTAATGCCTCTCATCATCTTATACACCTCTATCAGGTCACCTCTCATCCGCTGTCACTCCAAGGAGAAAAGGCCAAGTTCACTCAACCTATTCTCGTAAGGCATGCTCCCCAAACCAGGCAACATCCTTGTAAATCTCCTCTGCACCCTTTCCACATCCTTCCTGTAGTGAGGTGACCGGAACTGAGCACAGTACTCCAGGTGGGATCTGACCAGGGTCCTATATAGCTGCAACATTACCTCTTGGCTCTTAAACTCAATCCTACGGTTGATGAAGGCCAACGCACCATGTGTCTTCTTAACCACAGAGTCAACCTGCACAGCAGCTTTGAGTGTCCTATGGACTCGGACCCCAAGATCCCTCTGATCCTCCACACCGCAGAGTCTTACCATTAATACTATATTCTGCCATCATATTTGACCAAAATGAACCACCACACACTTAATCTGGGTTGAACGGCATCTGCCACTTCTCAGCCGAGACTTGCATCCTATCAATGTCCCGCTGTAACCTCTGACAGCCCTCCACACTACCCACAACACCCCCAACCTTTGTGTTATCAGCAAATTTACTAACCCATTCCTCCACTTCCTCATCCAGGTCATTGATAAAAGTCACAAAGAGTAGGGGTCCCAGAACAGATCCCTGAGTCACACCACTGGTGACTGATCTCCGTGCAGAATATAACCCGTCTACAATCACTCTTTGCCTTCTGTGGGTAAGCCAATTCTGGATCCACAAAGCAAGGTCCCTTTGTATCCCATGCCTCCTTACTTTCTCAATAAGCCTTGCATGGGGTACTTTATCAAATGCCTTGTTGAAATCCATGTACACTACATCTACTGTTCTACCTTCATCGGCGTATTTAGTTACATCCTCAAAAAAATCAATCAGGCTCATAAGGCACGACCTGCCTTTGTCAAACCCATGCTGACTATTCAAAATCATATTATGTCTCTCCAAAAGTTCATAAATCTTGCCTCTCAGGATCTTTTCCATCAACTTACCAACCACTGAAGTAAGACTCACTGGTCTATAATTTCCTGGACTATCTCTACTCCCTTTCTTGAATAAGGGAACAACATCTGCAACCCTCCAATCCTCCGGAACCTCCCCCGTCCCCATTGATGATGCAAAGATTATTGCCAGATGCTCAGCTATCTCCTCCCTGGGTCACATCTCATCCGGTCCTGGTGACTTCCATACATATTTTTCCACTGTCACACTTGATTGGTCCTATTCTCTCACATCTTATCCTCTTGCTCTTCACATACTTGTAGAATGCCTTGGGGTTTTCTTTAATCCTGCTGTCCAATGCCTTCTCATGGCCCCTTCTGGTTCTCCTAATTCCATTCTTAAGCTCCTTCCTGCTAGCCTTATAATCTTTTTGATCTCTATCATTACCTAGTTTTTTGAACCTTTTGTAAACTTTTCTTTTCTTCTTGACTAGATTTACAACAGCTTTTGTACACCACGGTTCCTGTACCCTACCATCCCTTCCCTGTCTCATTGGATTGTACCTATGCAGAACTCCACGGATATTCCCTGAACATTTGCCACATTTCTGCCGTACATTTCCCTGAGAACATCTGTTCCCAATTTATGCTTCCAAGTTCTTGCCTGATAGCCTCATATTTCCCCTTACTCCAATTAAACTCTTTCCTAACTTCTCTGTTCCCATCCCTCTCCAATGCTATTGTAAAGAAAATAGGATTATGATCAGTCTCCAAAATGCTCTCCCACTGAGAGACCTGACACCTGACCAGGTTCATTTCCCAATACCAGATTATGTACAGCTTCTCCTCTTGTAGACTTACCTACAAATTGTTTCAAGAAACCTTCCTGAACACATCTAACTAACTCCACCCCATTTAAACTCCTTGCTCTAGGGAGATACCAATCAATAGTTGGGAAATTAAAATCTCCCGCCATGACAACCCTGTTATTATAACACTGTTCCAGAATCTGTCTCCTCAATGCCCCTGTTACTATTGGGTGGTCTATAAAAAACACCCAGTAGAGTTATTGACCCCTTCCTGTTTCTAAGTTCCACCCACAGAGACTCAGTAGACAATCCCTCCATGACTTCCTCCTTTTCTGCAGCCGTGACACTCTCTCTGATCAGCAATGCCATGCCCCCACCTCTTTTGCCTCCCTCCCTGTCCTCTCTGAAACATCAATAGCCTGGCACTCAAAGTAATCATCCCTGCCCCTGAACCATCCAAGTCTCTGTAATGACCACAACATTACAGTTCCAAGACCTGACCCGCGCTCTAAGCTCATCTGCTTTGTTCATGATGCTTCCTGCATTAAAATAGACACATTGCAAACCACTGGTCTGAGCACATCCCTTCTCTATCACCTGCCTACCCTCCCTCTCACACTGTCTCCAAGCTTTCTCTATTTGTGAGCCAACTGCCCCTTCCTCTGTGTCTTCAATTTGGTTCCCACCCCGTAGCAATGCTCGTTTAAACTCTCCCCAATGGCCTTAGCAAACTTCCCTGCCAGGAAATTGGTCCCCCTTGGATTCAAGTGCAACCCGTCCTTTTTGTACAGGTCATGCCTGCCCCAAAAGAGGTCCCAATGATCCAAAAATCTGAATCCCTGCCCCCTGCTCCAATCCCTCAGCCATGCATTTATCCTCCACCTCATTCTATTCCAATACTCACTGTCGCATGGCACAGGCAGTAATCCAGAGGTCCTGCTTCTCAACTTCCTTCCTAACTCCCTGTCCTCTGTTTACAGGACCTCCTCTCTTTTCTTACCTATGTCATTGGTACCAATATGTACCACAACCTCTGGCTGTTCACCTTCCCACTTCAGGATATCATAGACGTGATCCCGGATCCTGGCACCCGGGAGGCAAACTACCACCCGTGCTTCTTTCTTGTGTCCACCGAATCGCCTGTCTGACCCCCTATTAGCGTCCCCTATTACTGCTGCCTTCTTCCTTCCCCTACCCTTCTGAACCACTGTTGCTTCCCCCAGGTTGGCTGTCCCCCCAACAGTACTCAAACAGGAGTACTTATTGTTAAGGGGGACAGCCACAGGGGTATTCTCTAGTATCTGACTCTTGCCCTTCCCTCTGTTACCCACTTATCTGTCTCCCGAGGTCCCGGTGTGACTACTTGCCTATAGCTCCTCTCTATCACCTCCTCACTTTCCCTGACCAGATGAAGGTCATCGAGCTGCATCTCCAGTTCCCTAACCCGGTCCCTAAGGGTCTGCAGCTCGATGCACCTGGTGCAGATGTGGCCGTCCAAGAGGCTGGGAGTCTCCCGGACACCCCACATCTGGCACCCAGTACGGAACACCAGCCTCACAGACATACTTCCTGTTTCTATTCCTCACAGGTAACTTACTTCGCCTCAACCCATTACCACCAAAGCCTGAATGAGCCAAAGCCCTACCACTTTGTCTCAGATCACTCTGTCGATGACCTCTGATGACCTCTCCCTTTTATGCCTGAACCTTCCCTGCTATTTAAGTCATGATTGGAGCTCTGGTTATAGCCGCTGATAGATCATGTACAATGGACTAAAGCTCTTGAAGCTTCCTTTTTAAATAATCGCCGCTGACCTGCAAGAAATCCCTCTTGGTAAGGTTCTGTTGACACTGCTGATAGGCCACATACAAAAACTCCCATCTGGAAAATGCCACAGGGCTATTAAAGCAGAAACTTCACACCATCATAAAAGCTTCTTCCTCCAGAAAGTTGATCTGATCAATCATTCCAGTTACTCGCCACCCCCCTCTATTTATTACCTTGGTCACTGCTGCATGTTAAAGGAATTTTAATAATGCTAATTATATTGTAAATGCATGCTGATATTTATGTATTTAAGCATATTCTATTCCATATCTGTACTTTAACCTAGCTAATTATTTATTCTTCTAATTGTTGAATGTAAATGTATATGGTAAATAAAGTTGATCCTTGATATAGGGCCTAAAACTGCTCCTATGTCTTATGGTCTAAAACTACTGACAATAACTTCTCCCTTCATCGGGACTGACACTGCCTGACCTGCTGAGTTCTTCCAGCATTTTGCTTGTGTTAGTCAGCAATATCACTCAAATTTATTTTTACAGCTGCTCAAACCATTCATTGCTCTGAGTAGGAAAATTCTACATGGTCTGAAAACTGGACAGCACTTTAAATGTTTTTTTTTTATTTGTTGTATTCATACTGTGAATATTTCCAATGAAAATAGACAAATCACATATTGTTGATCTTATCTATTCATTATAATGAAATACAGTGCAACAAATAAAATCTTTCATGTTGTGTTCAGTGGGCTAGCAGTTTATTAACAATCAGTTACCAACTTCCATTCTGTGTTTATTGTTGCAATTTGTAGCAGTGTTGTAACTTGAAATACCGACAATATAAATATGTTGAAGCTCTAAAATGTTTGAAAGTAAAGGTTGTGGAATGTTAATTATTTAGCAAAGTTATGGATTACATTCATTAACACATAATTAATTACAGTGTATTTCAAAATCATATTAACATAGAGTTCAAAATTATATTAGCATAATTATATTAACATTATATGGAACGCAGGTTATGTGGGCGGTTTCTGCACAAATGCATACCAGTGCAGCTTAGAGGGATCAGTGTTACTCAGCATCTGAGTGTCCTGCATCTCGCTTCAGCATTACCTTGCCTAGGGGAATTAAGACCGTGAAAATGTGCAACCACAACACACAATTGTGTTTCCATAAAACCATAAACAGTTAATGTTGGATTTGGCTGTTCCAGGATTTGTGGCACACATTGTCTGCTCTTTGCAGTAATTAAGTGTGGATTATCGGCCGCTAACCACGCTGCGATCACAGTCACCGTTTCTACAACGTCGGCACCTTTCTGCTCTAACTGCACTGATGCGAAAAACTGCTGACATCCTGATAACACGGGCCAGACGTCAGCCTAAAATGGGAATAAGTCTGCCTGCTCACCACGGCCCCCCACCCCTGATGGCAGGACTCCTGAGGGTGAACTGCAACTGCAGAAACCCACAGAAAGGACTGTCAGCACAGAGGAATTAAATAAATTCACATCTCCCATGGCCTTCAGATTCTCATTGAGGGTTCCCCATTCAGTTCATCCAGTTCCAGTTCCAACTCCCTAACGTGGTTTATTAGAAGCTGCAGCTGGATGCAGCTCTCACAGCTGTAGATGTCAGGAACACTGGAGGTTTCCCCGCCTTTGCACATCCCACAAGAGGAGCATTCTACTATCCTGTCTGAACCTGTTGGGAACAGATGTTCAAGGGTGAAAGCACAGAAGTAATGTGGAGGAAGTTTAGGGACCACTTGTGCTGGGTTCAGGATAGGTTGGTCCCACTGAGACAAGGAAAAAATGGTAGGGAAAGGGAACTGTGGCTGACGAAACACATGAGGCAACTCGTCAAGAGGAAGAAGGAAGCCTAAGTTAGATATAAGAAGCAGGAAGCAGGAGGGGCTCATGAGAAATATAGGGTAGCCAGGAAAGAGCTTAAGAAAGGACTTAGGAGAGCTCGAAGGGGGCATGAGAAGGCCTTGGCATATAGGATTAAGGAGAATCCCAAGGCGTTCTATGCGTATGTGAAGAATGGAAGGATGACAAGAATGAAGGTGGGGCCACCAAAGGATAATGAAGGCAACATGCGCCTGGAGGTGGAGGAGGTTGGAGAGGTCCTAAATGAATACTTTGCTTCAGTATTCAAAAGTGAAAATGACCTTGGTCAGGGTGAGGCCGAAATAGAGGCCTGTGTGCTGGACAATGTGGAGATTAAGGAAGAAGAAGAAGTGTCGGATCTTCTTAAAAACATCAAGATTGATAAGTCCCCAGGGCCGGACGTGATATACCCCAGGTTGCTGTGGGAAGTGAGAGAAGAGATTGCTGGAGCAGTCGCTATGATCTTTGAATCCACTTTGGCTACAAGGGTGGTGCCGGAGGATTGGAGAATAGCAAATGTAGTTCCCTTGTTTGAAAAAGGTAATAGGGAGAAACCTGGGTACTATAGACTGGTGAGTCTTACGCCGGTGCTCTGCAAACTACTGGAAAGGATTCTTAAGAATAGGATCTATGAGCATTTGGAGAAGTACAGTCTATTCAAGGATAGTCAACATGGCTTTGTGAAGGGAAGATCGTGCCTCATGAGCCTAATTGAGTTCTTTGAAGAGGTAACAAAAGAAATTGATGAGGGTAGGGCGGTAGATGGGGTCAACATGGATTTTAGCAAGGCATTTGACAAGGTCCCTCATGAGAGACTCATCCAGAAAGTCATGAGTCATGGGATAAGTGGAACCTTGGCTGTTTGGATAAAAAATTGGCTTACAGGAAAAAAGCAGAGGGTAGTAGTGGAAGGAAAGTATTCTGCCTGGAGGTCGGTGAGTATTGGAGTGCCACAAGGATCTGTCCTGGGACCCCTGCTTTTTGTGATTTTTATAAAGGACCTGGATGAAGAGGCGGAAGGATGGGTGAGGAAGTTTGCGGATGACATGAAGATTGGAGGAGTTGTGGATGGAGATGTAGGTTGTCGAAGGTTACAAGAGGATATAGACAGGATGCAGAGTTAGGCAAAAAAGTGCCAGATGGAGTTCAATCTGGATAAGTGTGAGGTGATGCATTTTGGAAGGACAAACCAGAAGGCTGAGTACAGGGTTAATGGTCGGTTACTTAAGAGTGTGGATGAATAGAGGGACCTTGGGGTTCAAATCCATACATCCCTCAAGGTCACTGCACAGGTTGATAGGATAGTTAAGAAGGCCTATGGGATGCTAGGCTTCATTAATAGGGGGATTGAGTTCAAGAGTAGAGAGGTCATGTTGCAACTCTACAAATCTCTGGTGAGACCACACTTAGAGTATTGTGTTCAATTCTGGTCACCTCATTATAGGAAGGATGTGGAAGCTATGGAGAGGGTGCAGAGGAGATTTACCAGGATGTTGCCTGGATTGGAAAACAGGTCTTATGAGGCAAGGTTAGCAGAGCTGGGACTTTTCTCTTTGGAGCGTAGAAGGATGGGAGGGGACTTGATAGAGGTCTACAAGATTATGAGAGGCATAGATAGGGTGGATAGCCAGTACCTGTTTCCCAGGGTACGAATAGCAAACACCAGAGGGCATATGTACAAAATTAAGGGAGGGAAATTTAAGGGAGATATCAGGGGTAAGTTTTTTACACAGAGGGTTGTGGGTGCCTGGAATGACTTGCCATGGATGGTGGTGGAGGCTAAAACATTAGGGGTATTTAAGAGCCTCTTGGACAGGCACATGGATGAAAGAAAAATAGAGGGTTACGGGGTAGTGTGGATTTAGTACTTTTTTTTAGGGAATATATGGGTCAGCACAACATCGAGGGCCAAAGGGCCTGTACTGTGCTGTAGTATTCTAGTGTCTAGTGTCTAACTTCACCAAGAAATTTTCTTTTTTTGCCTTCTCTGACTGAAGCCTCGAGGAGCTAAAGCCTCAAGGTCACTCTTCTCACTCTGTCCACTCCAACGATGGCCGCTGCACTTGCCCCTGCCTTCCTTTAATTTGCTCTTGCTAATCAATCCCAAGTGTTGATTGGTTGCTGGTCAGAGCTTCAAATAAGCTGCCATGATCCGCTGCTGCCTTTTTCTACTAAGTCAGTTGCTCTGAGCGAAATCTTCTCCTCTCAAACTTCTGATATCCGGTCAGAGCTCCAAAAAAAGAGGGTTGTAAACAGCCAGCTCCCGTGACCCTGTGGGTTCCCTCGCACACTCCAAAGATGTATGCTTAAGGTTAGGGTTAGTAAGTTGTGGGTAGGCTACGCTGGTGTTGGAAGCATGGTGATACTTGCAGGCTGCCCCCAGCATGTACTCAGACAGTATCACTGTTGTGTTTTGATGTAATATCCGTGTAATAAATAAAGCTGATCTTTATCGTTGCCTGGATGGTGTTGACTTGCCCTCATCTTGCCTGACAGACAGCTTATCCCCAGCCATGGTCACCTTTATCCCATATCTTGTCAACAATAGAGCTGGAATTTTTCAATGCTACCTCGGCTCGAGTTTTATGTTTCAAAGTTTGAGCAGAGCAATAGCTGGTGTTGTTGGTTTCTTGTTGTCTCATGTACTGAGATATACTGAAAAGCTTTGTTTTTGTGCCATCCGGACAGATCAGGGGCAGCACAGTAGCGTAGCAGTTAGCATTAACACAGTAGCGCCAGTGGCCCAGGTGCAATTCCATCACTATCTCAAAGGAGTTTGTATGTTCTCCCTGTGACCGTGTGAGTTTCTTCCCGCATTCCAAAGATGCATAGATTAGTGGGTATATTGGCCACATGGTGTAATTGAGTGGCACAGGTTCGTTCGGCTGGAAAGGCATGTTACTGTGCTGTGTCCTGAAATTAATAAATAAGTCAATACAAAATTCTCTCAGCGGTCACCATCAGTCAGGGTTGACCGTGGATGTTGCACAGAACATAGAGCATAGAAATCTACAGCACATTGCAGGCCCTTCGGCCCACAATGTTGTGCTGACCATGCAACCTACTCTAGAAACTGTCTAGAACTTCCCTAGCGCATAGCCCTCTATTTTTCTAAGCTCCATTACCCATCTCAGAGTCTCTTAAAAGATCTTACTGCATCTGCCTCCACCACTGTCACCAGCAGTGCATTCCATGCACCCATCACTCTCTGTGTGAAAAACTTACCCCTGACATCCCCTCTGTACTTACTTCCAAGCACCTTAAAACTATGCCCCGTGTTAGCCATTTCAGCCCTGGGAAAAAGCCTCTGACTATCCACACGATTAATGCCTCTCATCATTTTATACACCTCTATCAGCTCACCTCTCATCCTCCATTGCTCCAAAGGGAAAAGGCCAAGTTCACTCAACAGATTCTCATATGGCATGCTCTCTAATCCAGGCAACATCCTTGCAAATCTCTTCTGCACTCTCTCTATAGTATCTACATCTTTCCTATAGTGAGGTGACCAGAATTGAACACAGTACCCCAAGTGGGGTCTAACTAAGGTCTTATATAGCTGTAATGTTACCTCATGGCTCTTGAATTCAATCTCACGGTTGATGAATGCCAACACACCATATGCATTCTTATCAACACTGTCAACCTGTGCTGCAGCTTTGAGTGTCTTATGGACATGGACCCTAAGATCTCTCAGATCCTTCACACTGCCAAGAGTCTTACACCATTAATACTATATTCTGTCTTCAAATTTGACCTACGAAAATGAACCACTTCACACTTATCTGGGTTGAACTCCATCTGCCACTTCTCAGCTCAGTTCTATATCCTATCGATGTCCACTGTAACCTTTGACAACCCTCCAGACTATCCACAACATCCCCAACCTTTGTGTCATCAGCAAACTTACTAATTCACCCTTCTACTTCCTCATCCAGGTCATTTATAAAAATCACAAAGAGGAGGGGTCCCAGAACAGATCTCTGCAGAACACCACTGGTCACCATCCTCCATGCAGAATATGAACCATCTACAAACACACTTTGCCTTCTGTGGGCAAGCCATTTCTGGATCCACAAAGGAAGGTCTCCTTGGATCCCATGCCTCCTTACTTTCTGAATGAGCCTCGCATGGGGAACCTTATCAAATGCCTTACGGAACTCCATATACACTACATCCACTGCTCTACCTTCATCTATGTGTTTTATTACATCCTCAAAGAATTCAATCAGGCTCGTAAGGCATGATCTGCCCTTGACAAAGCAATGTTGACTATCCCTAATCAGATTATGTCTCTCCAAATGCTCATATATCCTGCCCTCTCTATAATTTCCTGGGTTACCTCCATTCCCTTTCTTGAACAAGGGAACAACATTTTCAACCCTCCAATCCTCCAGTACTTCTCCTGTTCTTATTGATGATGCAGAGGTCATCACCAGTGGCTCTGAAATCTCCTCCCTCACTTCCAACAGTAGCCTGGGATATATCTTGTCTGGTCTCAGTGATTAATCTAAAAGCCCCAGCACATCCTCTTTCTTAATGCTTAAATGCTCAAGCATTTCAGTCCACTGTAAGTCATCCCCACAATTGCCAAGGTCCTTTTCACCAGTGAATACTGAAGCAAAGTATTCACTGAGTACTTCCACTACCTCCTCTGACTTCCTGCACACATTTCCACTATCGCACCTGACTGGTCCTATTCTCACACTGCTCATCCTCTTGCTCTTCACGTACCTGTAGAATGCCTTGGGGTTTTCCTTAATCCTGCTTGCCAAGGCCTTCTCATGGTTCCTTCTGACTCTCCTAACTCCATTCTTATCCTTTCTGGCAACCTTGTAGTTTTCTAGGACTCCATCAGTACCTAGTTTCTTGAATCTTTCATAAACTTTCCTTTTCTTCTTAACTCGATTTTCTACATCCTTCGTACACCATGGTTCTTGTACCCTACCATCCTTTCCCTGCCTCAATGGAGCATTCCTATGCAGAACACCAAGCAAAGTTTCTGAAACATTTCCCACATTTCTGCCGTGCACTTCCCAGAGAACATCTGTTCCCAATTTCCTGCCTATTAGTATCATATTTCCTCCTACCCCAATTAAATGTTTTCCCTAACTGTCTGCTCCTATCCCTCTCCAGCGCTATGGTAAAGGAGATAGAGTTATAATCACTACCCCCAAAATGCTCTCCCACCAAGAGATCTGACACCTGATCAGGTTCATTTCCAGATCAAGTACAGTCTCTCCTCTATTTGGCTTATCTACATATTGCATCAGGAAACCTTTCTGAACACACCTGACAAACTCCACCTCATCTAAACTCCTTGCTCTAAGGAGATGCCAATCAATATTAGGAAAGTTGAAATCTCCCATCACAGCAACCCTACTATTATTGCACCATTCCAGAATCTGCTTCCCTATCTGCTCCTCGATGTCCTGGTTACTATTGGGGAGGGGGGGGGTGTTTATAAAAAACACCCAGTAGAGTCATTGCCTCCTTCCTGTTTCTGACTTCCATCCACAACGACTCAGTAGACAATCTGTCCATGACTTTCTCCTTTTCTGCAGCCGGCACACTCTCTGATTTGCAATGTCAACCCCCCCCCCACCTCTTTTGCCTCCCTCCCTGTCCCTTTTGAAACATCTAAAGCCTGGCACACTCAGCATCCATTCTTACCCTGAGACATCCAAGTCTCTATAACGGCCACAACATCATAGTACCACATATTGATCCATGCTCGAAGTTCATCCACCTTGTTTATAATACTGCTTGCATTAAAATAGACACATCTCAAACTATCAGGCTGAGTGCATCTTTGCTCTAATATCTGCCTATCCTTCTCACAAACTCCCTACAAGTTGTCTCTACTTGTGTTCCAACCACCCCATCCTCTGCCTCTTCACTTTGATTCCCACCCCTCCCCCATGCAAATTTAGTTTAAACTCTCCCCAATAGCAGTAGCAAACCTCCCCGCCTGGATATTGGTCCCCCTCAGATTCAAGTGCAACCCATCCTTTTGGTACAGGTCACTCCTGCCCCAGAAGAGGTCCCAATGATCCAGAAATCTGAATCCCTAGCATCCTAACTACCCAGATACACTGTACGATATGGAGAGCACGTTGATGCCCATGGAGCAAGCTCCTCCTCTCCGTGCAGCTGATGAACTCCAAGAAACAGCAGAGACCAGCACAGTTTGGCACTAATAGCATTGCAGGAGTTGCCAGTCAGTGTTGAGCTCAACATAGGGAGTCCAATTCTCAATTTTACCCCCAGGGTTTGTTCCCAAAGAGTTCCCCTTGAGTGGGTATAGCCGCAAGGCAGGGGAGGTTTGACATCAAAGTTTTCCTTCTCCTAGGTGAGCTGCCGACCTTGGCTGATGAGCCTCATCTGCCCAAAGCGACTGGTTTTAAGGTGCCAGTAACCCGTCTTTGCCTCTTCTCCTGTCGGTAGACACGGTTCCGTTGGGCTTAGTAGCTAAGTCACATGCGAAGGCCAGGAGCTGAACTTGGTAGTAAGAGGCTATTTGAGGTGCATGCCATTGGGAGCATTTAATAGGTAGTGAGAGCTTGTCCCCATTACCCCCTCCCCCAGCTATAGAAGAAGAAAAGTAACAGAACACAGAATATCGTGTTACAGTAACGGAGACAGTGCGAGACAGTTAGGTGCAAAGTCCATAATTAGGTAGATTGAGAGATGAAGAATGTATCTTTTAGCCAATGAGAGGTTCATTCAAGAATCTTACATAGTGGTATAGAAGCCGTCCTTGAACTTGGTGGTATTTATTCTTATCTCTCTTCCAGGATGGGACGCGGGACAGGGGAGGAGAGAGAATGACCGATGTGCGAGTTTTTAATTATGTTGTTTTTCAGAGGCAGTGAGAACCATAGACAGACTCAGCCGAGTTTCCATGCGTGGTTGGTTTCCACGAAGGACTGAGCTGTGTCTGTAACTCTGCTGTACCATTGTCCAAACTGAGACCCATGGGGTTAGCAGGGTCAGGGCACAGCAGGCAGAGAGGGAGCTGGGATAGTTCGAGGGAGTCACCGCTTTCATTAGCTGTGCACTGCAACAGACACTTTAGAGATGGTCCCTTAGATTTAAAGATTAGATTTATTTGTCACATGTACAGTACATCAAACTATACCGTGAAATGGGGGTAGCTTGCAAGAGTCGCCATGCTTTCGGCATCAATATTGCATGTCCACAGTTTACTAACCCTAACCGTACGTGTTTAGGGATGGCCCCTAGCAGGAACTTTAGAGATGTTCCCTGGCGGGCGCTTTAGAAATAATCCCGAACCAACACGGCTGTTAGCGGAGTGTTAGTTTATTTAAACCCCCTTATCATTTCCTCTCTTCAAGCCCGCGTAACCTGAGAGATACGGTCACTCTGTAAACCACCTCACCGAGTGACAGGTGGGAATTACTAGCTGCCAACAGTCCTGATGAAATGGAGCCTCCTGCCGCTGCCTGAGGATGTGCCGTGATAATACATTCCTTCCTGAGCCTAAATTAGAGCAGCAGTCTGGCTGGGAAGTGCCCGGTGACAAGCACACCAAGACAGTGTTGCTCTACAGGGCTTCTCGTTCCTGGTACAGAGACGGGTCTCACCTGAGATTCAGGATTATCTAAGGTAATTTCCAGTTCACGAGTGTAAAGAACGAAGTAACTGTTAACTCCAGATCCGATGCAGCGCAAAAAAAAAAACACCATAAGAGAAACAAAACAATAATTAAACAATAATAATATAATATAATATAATACATAAAATATCTCATATACGTAGATTGTATATCTTATATCGTAGATTGAATGCATGTCCTTAAAATGATGCTAGGCACTGGAGTGTTTACAGAAAGTCACTCTGATAGAAAATGATAAAGTACTAAAACACACAAAATGCTGGAGGAACTCAGCAGGCCAGGCAGCATCGATGGTAACGAGTACAGTCGATGTTTCGGGCAAGGCTGGGGGAAAAAAAGAGATGTGGAGTCAGAGTTGGAAGGGAGGGGAGGAAGAAACAAAAGATGATGGTGAAATTGGGGCGGGGGAGTAGAGGGGTGAAGTAAAGAGCTGAGAAGTTGATTGGTGAAGGAGATGGGAGTGGGACAAACAGTCCAGGAGCAGGGTGGGTGGGTGGTATCCTTCATGATGTTACTGGCCTTTTTCCAGCATCTTTTTGCACGTGTGTCCTTGAAGGTGGGAAAACTGGTGACTACCCGTGGTGCCGCCTTCCTGCCTGTTTCCGTACTAGGGAGGCTTCGGAAGTCAGAATGGGGAGGGGCGGGGGGCTGCAAGGTCCGAAGCCAGGGGAGTTTTTGGGTGGATGGTGGAGGGTAGAGGATGAGGAATGTGGTGGGTTAGTGGTGTGTAGGGTTCAGACTCAAGTTTATTATCATGGACATACACATTTGCGCTGTAAATGCTAAGATAAACAGCCTTTTGCGCAGCAGTACAGTACATTATGAAAAACACCCCTGAGCCTGGAGGACCAGTGGACCACTCTTAGTCTAACCTCTACACTTTGACCTGTCTAGCATGGCCACTCTACCAAGAGCCAAAGCATAAAGCCAACACAGCTCTCTGGGTTATTGAGGTACAATGTTGCCGTCCTCTTGGAGGAGGCAGCATCGATGGAGGGGAAAAGAAATGCTGATTTCAATCTATCGATTTATACCCCCCCCCCATGACCCGTGATTTGGAATAAGGGGCTTCAGTTGAGCCAATGGTCAAGGTCAGTAGGAAGAATTAGAGTCACCACAATTTTGGAGCACAAGGACATTCCATTAGGTGCAGCGATGAGAATGAATTTCATTAGCGGGGGTGGGAAGTCTTTGGAATTCACTGCCACAGACCCCCGTGAAGGCCAAATCATTGGGTATATTTAAAGCTGAGGTTGATAGGTTCTTGATCAGTCAGGGCATGAAAGGTTATGGAGAAAAGACAGGAGGGTGGAGTTGAAAGGGGTAATAAATTAAATATGATGCCAAATGGCCTAATTCTGCTCCTATATCTTATGGTCTTACAGACCAGTCTCCTTAATGTTGCTTTCTCCATAACCTGTAATTCACATTTAATTTTCACTAACAAGGTTGTCAGTCATGGATGGATACAGCATAGAAAAGGCCCTTCAGTCCATTGCATCCATGCCATCCATCCCAATCTCCTCCAATTCCATTCACCTCCCTCCCTACAGTTCACTAGAAGTTTTATTTGTTCTTCCAGCATTCACTAAGGGGGGCGGCGGCAAGAGCCTCCTTACTCTCTCCAAACCATCTGCTTCATACACTACTCGCTGGAGTTTAGAAGAATCATCTCATTGAAGCCTATCGAATATTGGAGGACCTACGTAGAGTGGACCTGGTGAGGATGTTTCCTGCAGTGGCGGAGTCTAGGACAAGAGGGCACAGTCTCAGAATTGAGGGATATCCCTTTAGAACAGAGATAAGGAGGAATTTCTTTAGCCAAGGGGTGGTGAATCTGTGGAATTCATTGCCACAAACAGCTGTGGAGGCCAAGTCATTGGGTATATTTAAAGTTCAGGTTGATAGGTTCTTGATTAGTAAGGGTGTCAAAGGTTACCGGTGTTAAGTTTTGTAACTTCAAAATATTAAATTAATTCAAAGAAACTCAAGGGCAGTCCGAAAAGAGTCCTATGAGTTTGAGTTTACTTTAAGTGTGTCACGCACATGTCACGTGGTAACTTGGTGACGTATGCAATTAATGTATTTGTACATATAACCCATAATGAATTGTTTAAATGAATAGGAATGCTTAATCAACTACAACAAATATGTACTTATATACACAAGATTACTCAAATACTATTGCAATATTAGATACACAACAACAGAGTAACAGGCATAAGGCAGGAGAATGAGATTGAGAGGGATAGTAAATCAGCCATGATGAAATGGCAGAGCAGGCATGATGGGCTGAATGGCCTAATTCTGCTCCTATGTCTTATTTTCCTTCCCACTTCCCTCTCACTTACATTCCTTTCTTGTTTCTGTTCTTAGACACCTTTTATCAATATTTACAGAGTGTGGAGTGGAGAAGAAAAGGCTAGACGTTCACGTGAAGACCACATAATTGGCAATAAAGTGGAACAAATCTCAGTGATTATAGTGTGTGCCAGAGAGGGAGCCTTCAATTACTGTAATCAGTAGGCTATCAATCCCGATATTCTTTTATGGAATAATTGTAGTGCTCAAACTCACAGAACCAACACCGAGTTCTGCCTCTCCGTCAGCCCCCATAATTTCTGAATTACAATAACAAATTAAGCTTTTTGCATATTAATTAAGTTTTCTAAAAATACAAAATGCTCTTGAGTGTGAGAAGCCGGGATGACAGAAGCAAATCCAGTGTCAGAGCTTGAACTTCATGTATCCTGGAGTTCTATTTCAGTTTCTCTTCATCCTCCAGCTTTGGGCTTAGGACCAATCATTTCATTGTCAAGTCCCCCAAATTTCCTACAAGGGCTGGACTCTTCCCTCAAAAGCAGCTGGAAATTTATAATGTTAGGATAAAATCAAAGTGCATTTATTATCAATGTATCTACTGTATACATCACCATATACTACCCTGAGGTTCTTTTTTTGCAGGCATTTACAGGAAAACAAAGAAATACAATTGAATTTATGAAAAATTACTGTATACATAAATAAAAACTGACCAACAACCCGTATGCAAAAGAAGGCAAATCATGCAAATAATTTAAAAATGTAAACAAATAATACTGAGAATGTGAGTTGTAGTGTTCTTGAAAGTGATTTTATATGTTATGGAATTGGTTCAGCACTGAGGTGAGTGAAGTTATCCACACTGGTTCAGGAGCCTGATGACTGATAACTGATCTGGAACCTGGTGGTGAGGGACAAAAGGCTCCTGTACCTCCTGCCCAATGGCAGAAGCAAGAGGAGAGCATGGCCTGGATGGTGAAGTTCCTCGATGATGCATGCTGCTTTCTTGTGACAGCACTCTTTGTAAATTTACTCAAAGGTGGGGAGGCCTTTGCCTGTGATGGACTGGGATTTATTCAAGCAACGCACACAATATGCTGGAGGAACTCAGCAGGCCAGGCAGCGTCTATGGAAAAAAAAGTACAGTCGACGTTTCCAAATGCCGACTGTACTTTTTTCCATAGATACTGCCTAGCCTGCTGAGTTCCTCCAGCACTTTGTGTGTGTTGCTGGGATTTCCAGCATCTGCAGATTTCCTCTTGTTTGGGATGTATCCAACACTTTGTGTAGACTTTTCCATTACAGGGCATTGGTGCTTCCACACCAGGCCATGATGCAACCAGTCAGATTACTGTCCACTGTGCATCTATAGAGGTTTGTCAAAGTTTAAGATGTCATGTTAAACTTACACAAACTTCTAAGGAAGTAGAGGTGCTGTCCTGCCTTTTCGATGACACTTATGTGCTGATCATAGAATTATCATCATGATGTGCCGAGACTATAACATGGGCTATCATGGTTTTCCATCTGTCTTTAATCTTTTCTTTTCTCTATCCGTGATTGTTCTTGGCAAATCTTTCTACAGAAGTGGTTTGCCATTGTCTTCTTCTGGGCAGTGTCTTTACAAGATGGGTGATCCCAGCCATTATTAATACTCCTCAGAGATTGACTGGTGTCACTGGTCACATAAAGAAGACTTGTGATATGTACTAGCTGCTCGTATAGCGCTCTTTGTAAATTTACTCAAAGGTGGGGAGGGCTTTGTCTGTGATGGACTGGGATGTATCCACCACCTGCTCCCATGGCTTCATGTGACCCTGATCGGGGGCTAAGCAGGTGCTACACCTTGCCCGAGGGTGACCTGCAGGCTAGCAGAGGGAAAGAACACCTTACACTTCCTTTGGTAGAGACGCATTTCCACCCATAGAGTTATACAGCAGGGAGACAGACCTTCGGCCCAAGTTGTCCCTCTTGCCCAAGACATCTATCTAAGCTTGTCCTGGCCTACCGCCCGATCAGCCTCCGCATACAACACATCATCCTTCACAATTTCTGCCATCTCCAAAGGGATTCTATCACTAACCATCTCTTTATCTGCTCCAACAACCTGCTTTCTGTTGGGATTACTCCCTCTGTGACCTTTAGCTTTAAACCCTCCAACCCTGGGATGAAAAGATGTTCCCATCCTCCCTATCTATACCCCTCATGATTTTATAAACCTCAATGATTCAAGATTGTTTAATGTCTCAAGTGTAATGGAGAACAAATAAATGTTTTGCAGCACAAGGAAACAGTAAGATAAGGAAGACAATAAATATAAATACGCTAGATAACTTATTTACAGATTGATTTTGTGTCCCTAAGGTGACGTTAGTCACAGGAGTGTCTGTACATTAGGTGACTGACAGGAATTGATAAAGTAGTGGTGGTTCAGGGTGGGTTAGTGGGTGGCAGTTTTGATCAGCCTTACTGTTTGGGGAAGGCTACTGTTTTTGAGTCGACTAGTCCTGCTGTGGATGCTACGTAGCCTCCTCCCTGATGGGAGTGGAACAAACAGTCCATGAGCAGGGTGGGTGCAATCCTTCAGAATGTTGCTGGCCCTTTCCTGGCATCTTTATGTACATATGCCCTTGTAGGCTGGTGCTGGTGATGCTTTGGGCAGTCTTGACTACCTGGTGTAAAGTCTTCCTGTCCATTACGTTGCCATTTCCATACCATGCAGTGATGCAGCTTGTTGGTGCTCTCCACTGAGCATCCGTAGAGGGACGTGAGACTGCATGTGCATAGTCCAGCTCTCTTCAGCCTCCTCAGAAAGCAGAGCCGTTGGCGAGTTTTTCTGACTGTGTAGAATGTGTTCTGGGACCATGAGTGGCTGTGTGAGATAGGTACAGGGCTGGAAAGGAAAGGGGAAGAAGCCAGAATAAGAAGACGGGGGGGGGGGGGGGGGAGGAAGAGTGCATGCTTGCAGGTGATGGGTGGGTGGGTGAGGGAGTGGGACTGAAGTGAGAAGACAGGATTTGATATGTTGAAGCGGTAAAGGGCTGAAGAGGAAGGGATCTGATAGGAAAGGAGACTGGATCGTGGAAGAATGGGAAGGAGGAGGAGCACCAGAAGGAGGTGATAGGCAGATGAGGAGAAGAGAAGGGATAAGAGAGGAGCCAGAATAGAAAAAGAGAAAAGGAGGAAGGGAACATTACCAGAAGTTAGAGAAATGCCATCGGGTTGGAAGCTGCCTCCAGTCAGAGAGTTGCCTCGTCATGGCAGTAGTGGGGGCCATGGACCGATATGTCACAACGAGAATAGGGAGTGGAATTAAAATGGTTGGCCACCGAGAAGTCCTGTTTTTTGCAGATGGAGGAAAGTTACTCGACATAACGGTCCCCCAATCTATGTCAAGCCTCACTGGAGAACCATATACAGTAGATGACCCAAACAGACTCACAGATGAAGTGTTGCCTTGCCTGGAAGGACTGCTTGGGGTCCTGAGTGATGGTAAGGAAGGAGGTGTAGGGGCAGGTGCAGAACTTGTTCTGCCTGCGGGGTAAGTGCCGGGGGGGGGGGGGGATAAGTGGGGAGGGATGAATGGACAAGGGGGTTACAGAGAGGAAAGTGGAGAGTGGAGGTGAGGTAAAGATGTGTTTGATGGTTGGATCCTGTTGAAGACGTCTTTGGATGTACGGGAGGAAATGAGTGCGCCCACAGCGAGAACAGACTAACTCTACGCGGGCAGCAAGCAAGGTCAAGATCAAACCCATCTCCGCTGCTATGATGCAGTGGCTCTAGACGTTGCCCAGAATTTTGGAGGGCAGGGAGAGTGGGAGGAAGGTGATTAATGGCGACGTTAAATAAGATCAAGGGGCCTAATTGATTTTGCATGTAGTGGTGTCACCTTCAGAAATGGGCAGACCTGAGGTGCGACCAGCCCTGTTCTATTAATCTTGTTCCATTTGTCCCTGAGTTATTCATCACCAGTCCCTGCAGCTCGCGTTGGGCCTCAGCCTCTGATTGGCTGGGGCTCCCTTCACCACCTTTGATTTATTTCAGCTCTGACAAGCTGAACAATTCCGAGATTTCTGAGTTAAAAGCGGGCTCAGCCTAGGTTAACGTTGGTGTCAGGCGCTGTTCATTCACCCTCATTATTGTTCTTGATTGGAAGAGTGGGGCTGGGTGGGGGATGGGCATCCACTTAGACGTTCCTCCCAGTTTATGGCTTAATACAACGTCATCACACACGTCTGGAAATCTGCAGAGCACTCTCAGAAGTTACAGAGAGCGTGGGCCATCAATCAGACCGGGTAGGAAAGGTGGGCGGGGGTGTGTGCAGGGGCTGATTAATGAGCGAGGAGTCAGCAACAATGCCCCAGTCACAGGTCTGCCTACGTGAGTCAGTAGTAGGAAGATGGGCACAAACTAGTGACAGATTTCCGAACGGTCCCTGAACACATCACTGTGATAAACACAAGAGATTCTATAGAGTAACACCCACAAAATGCTGCTGGAACGCAGCGGGTCAGGCAGCATCTATGGAAAGGAATAAGTAGTCGATGGTTCGGACCTCGACGTGCTCGTCGAAGTAGCCCCCAAATTGTGACGGGTTTCACTAATGTAGAGGAGGCTGCATCGGGAGCACTGGACATGGTGATGACCCAGCAGATTGGCAGGTGAAGTGTTGCCTCACCTGGAAGGACTGTTTGGGGCCCTGAATGGAGGCGAGGGAGGAGGTGTTGCACTTTGGCCACTTGCAGGGATGAATGGGCAAGGGAATCACGGAGGAGTGGTTCCTACAGAAAGCCAGTGGGCAGTAGGTTGGGGGAGGTAAAGGTAAAGGTATGTTTAGTGGTAGGATCCCTTTGGAGATGGCAGGAACTGCAGAGGATGATGTGTTGGATGCAGAGGCTGATGGGTGGTAGGTAAGGTCAAGAGGAACTCTACCTTTGCTAAGGTGGCGGGAAGATGAGGTGAGCGCAAATGTTTGGAAAGTGGAGGGTGCGGGTAAGGGCAGGATGAGTGGTAGAGGAAGGGAAGTCCTGTTCGTTGAGGAAGGAGGATATCTCTGATGTCCTGGAAAGGAAAACCTCATTGTGGAAGGGAAACCCAGTTCTTTGTAACTTTTTAACAAGGTAAGGGTTTGCATCTCACCATAGATGTGAATAGAATGCGGAAGCATAGCTGGTCCATGCTGATCAAGATATCCATCTAAACTAAACCTTTTTGCCTGCATTTGCCCTACATTCCCTCTAAACCTTTCCTATCCATGTACCTGTCTTGTATCTTATTAATGTTATGGTACCATCTCTACCATTTCCTCTGACATCCCCTTCCATATACTCGCCATGCTCAGTCTGAAGAAGTTGGCCCCAAGGATACTTTTCCTGCTCACCCTAAGTTAGAGGATGTCAAATTATTAGCGATGAGTATTTAAAGAGCGATCAGACTGTATCTGATTGTTAGTGACACCTGCACAGGTTACTGGATAAAATGTCCTCTTTTAGTTCATCCTGGGGTATGGGGACATGTGTAGGCAATGCAAGGAGTGCAAACATTCATCCTTAAATGTTGTTAAGACATAGGTGCAGAATTAGGCCATCTAGCCCAACTGAGTCCATTGCACTATTTGATCACAATTGATTTATCAACCTCATTCTGTGGCAAGGAGTTCCAATGATTCACCACCATCTGGCTGAAGAAATTCCTCCTCATCTGAATGGGTATCCCTCTATTCTGAGGCTGTGCCCTCTAGTCCTAGACTCCTCCACTCTCAGAAACATCCCCTCAATGTCCCCTCTGTCCAGGCCTTTCCATATTTGGTAGGTTTAGTGAAACCCCCCCTTGTTCTTCTAAACTACAGCGAGTACAGGTCCAGAGCCATCAAACACTCTTCATACATTAACTATTTCATTCTTGGGATCTCACAAACCTCCCCTGGACCCAGTCCAATCACAGCACATAATTCATTTTTAGAATACTTCATAAGATGAAGAAATATTCTAAAGGGAGGATGAGGTAATCGTGGGTGACAAGGGAAGTTAAAGACAGCATAAAAGCAAAAGAGAGGGCATATAACATAGCAAAAATGATTGGGAAGTGAGCGGATTGGGAAGCTTTTAAAAATCAACAGAAGGCAACTAAAAGAGAACATAAGGAGAGAAAAAATGAAATATGAAGGTAAGCTAGCCAATAATATCAAAGAGGATACCTAAAGTTTTGTCGGATATATAAAGAGTAACAGAGAGACAAGAGCAGATTTCTGACTACTGGAAAATAACGCTGGAGAGGTAGTAATGGGGGACAAAGAAATGGTGGACTAACTTAATAAATGTTTTATGCCAGTCTTCACTGTGGAAGACACCAGCAGTGTGCCAGAAATTTGAGAGTGTCAGGGGTCAGAATTGAGTATAGTTGCTATTACTAAGGAAAAGGTGCTTGGGAAGCTGAAAGGTCTGAAAGTAGATAGGTCACCTGGACCAAATGGACTACACCCCAGGTTTCTGAAAGAGGTTTCTGAAAAGATTGTTGAGGCATTAATAATGATCTTCCAAGAGTTGCTAGATTCTGGAATGTTTCTGGAGGACTGAAAAATTGCAAATGTCACTCCACTATTTAAGAAGTGAGGGAGGCAGAAGAAAGGGAATTATAGGCCAGTTAGCCTGGCTTCAGTGGTTGGGAAGATGTTGGAGCCCTTTATTAAGGATGAGGTTTCAGAGTACTCGGAGGCACATGATTGAAAATAGGCCATGGTAGGTATGGTTTCCTTAAGGGAAAATCTTAGCTGACAAATCTTTTGGAACTCTTTGAGGAAATAAGAGGCAGGATAGATAAATGAGAGTCAGTGGATGTGTGTTTGGATTTTCAGAAGGCCTTTGACAAAGTGCTGCACATGAGGCTGCTTAACAAAGTAAGAGCCCATGGTATCACAGGAAAGATACCAGCATGGATAGAATATGGGCTGACTGGTGACTTGTCGCCCAGGGTCTTGGACTGAAAATGTGTTTCCTTGTGTGTCTATGTTCTTTTTTATTCTCTTTCATTATTTTGAATGTGCATGTATGTTTTGCATCTTGGTTCCAGAGGAGTGCTGTTTTGTTCAGCTGTGTCCATGTATGATAATTAAAGGATTTGATTTGGCAGGAGGTAAAGTGTGGGAATAAAGGGGCCAATTCTGATTGGCTGCCAGTAACTAGTGGTGTTCCGCATGAGGCGGTATTCGGACCACTTCTTTTCACGTTATATGTCAATGATTTGGATGATGAAATTGATGGCTTTTTGCCCAAGACCGTGGACGATGCAAAGGCAGGTGGAGAGGCAGGTGGTGTTGAGGAAGCAGGGAGTCTTCAAAAGGATTTGGACAGATTGGGAGAATGAGCAAAGAAATGGCAGATGGAATCTAGTGTAGGGAAGTGTATGGTCATGAACTGTAGAAGAAGGAATAAAAGACTCGACTATTTTCCAAATGAGGAGAAAATTCAAAAAGACAGAGGTGCAAAGTGACTGAGGAGTCCTGGTACCGGACTCCCTAATGGTTAACTTACAGTTTGAATCGGTAGTAAGGAAGGCAAATGCAGTGGGAGTATAGTATTCACAGAAACATAGAAAACCTGGAGCCCATACAGGCTCTTCGGCCCACAATGCTGTGCTTAACATGTCCTTACTTTAGAAATTACCTAAGGTTATGCATAGCCCTCTATTTTACTGAGCTTTATGTACCTATCCAGGATCCTCTTGAAAGACCCTATCGTGTCCAGCTCCACCACCGTTGCCGGCAGCCCATTTCACGCACTCACCACTCTCTGGGTAAAAAAACTTACCCCTGACATTTCCTCTGTACTTACTTCCAAGCACCTTAAAACTGTGCCCTCTCGTGTTAGCCATTTCAGCCCCGGGAAAAAGCCTCTGACTATCCACACGATCAATGCCTCTCATCATCTTACTCATTCCTTCATCTCATTAATTTTGAAAAGACTGGAATACAAAAGCAAAGATGTGATGCTGAGGCTTTAGAAGGCATTGGTCAGGCAGCATTTGGAGTATTGTGAGCAGATTTGGCTCCTTCATCTAAGAAAGGATGTGCAGGCTTAAAGGAGTGTCTAGAGGAAGTTCACCATAATGATTCTGGGAATTAAGGGGTTAACACATGAGGAGTGTTTGATGGCTCTGGGTCTGTACTTGCTGGAGTTAAGAATGAGGAGGAATCTAATTGAAATCTATCGAATGTTGAAAGACTTGGATGGAGTCTATGTGGAGAGGGTCTTCTCCATAGTGGGGGAGTCGAGGACCAGAGGGCACAGCCTCAGAATAGAGGAAAATCCATTTAGAACAGAGATGAGGAGGAATTTCTTTAGCCAGAGGGTGATGAACCTGTGAAATACATTGCCACAGACTGCTGTGGAAACCATCATTGAGTATATTTATACCAGAGATTGATAGGTTCTTGATTAGTCAGGGCATCAAAGGTTATGGAAAAAAGACAGGAGAATGGGTTTGAGGGGGATAATACCCATGAGAGATTGTCAGAGCAGATTCGATGGACTGAGTGGTCTATTTCTGATCTTATGTCTTATGGTTTCATGGTCTAATTTCTTAGATAAGGGGCCCAAAGCTGCTCACAATATGCTAAGTGTTGTCTGACCAATGCCTTATAAAGTCTTAGCATTATATCCTTGCTTTTGTGTTCTAGCCCTCTCAAATCCACCATCTGGGAGTTTATGAAACATTATCCCCATGACTGTTGTACACCTTCAAATGCATATTTAATTTAATTTAATTGATAGAAGTTAAATTCCTTCAGCTGTGAAATGGGAATTGATCTCAGCTCGGTTTACTGTCAATCCAAACCTCTGGATTGCAAGCTCCATGGCTGAAACACTAAAGCAAGGCCCACTGACAGCACATCTGTCACTGATCATTCAGTAAAGGGCAAGAGATCTTGCAGATGCTGGAACTCCAGAGTGACACACACAAAACACTGGACGAACTCAGCAGGTCGGACAGCATCTATAGAGAGGAATAAACAGTCAACGTATTAGGACAAGACCCTTTATCAGGACTCAAATAAAAGTGATTCAGATCTAAATGGCTGTGTGAAAGTACCAAACAAGTTGCATAGAAGCATTAACTGAGCGGTGTTGGGGATATTCAGGACTTATTGAATTATGTGCATAAAGCAAGTATTAATTCAAATGAGAATTTCTTTTTAGTGGAACTGACACAGTCGAATTGATGCCCAAGAAGATCATGGTGACTTGCCTCAACATCTATCACCCAGTCGCACTTACCTCCACAGTGATGAAGTGTTTTGAGAGGTTGGTGATGAAATATATCAACTCCTGCCCGAGAAGCGACTTGGATCCACTTCAATTTACCTACAGGAACAACAGGTCTGCAGCAGATACCATTTCACTGGCTCCTCACTCAACCCTGTTACAGCTGGACAACAAAGATGCATTCTGTACACCAGGAAGCTCTTTATCAACTACAGCTCAGCATTCAGTGCCATCAAACCCTCCAAACTAATCAATAAGAGTTCAAGACCTTGGCTTCAATATCTCCTTGTGCCATTGGATCCTGGATTTCCTCACTTGCAGATCCCAGTCAGTTTGGATTGGCAATAATATCTCCTGCACAACTTCCATCAGCACAGGTACACCACAAGCAGTGTGCCTGACCCCCTACCCTACTTGCTTTACATCTATGACTGTGTGGCTAAATACAGCACCAACACCATATTCAAATTTGCTGACGACACCACTGTTGCCGGCTGAATCAAAGGTGGTGATGAATCAGCATACGGGAGGGAGAATGAAAATCTGTCTGAGAGGTGCCACAAAACAACCTCTCACTCAATGTCAGCAAGATGAAGGAGCTAATTACTGACTTCAGAAGAAAGAAACCAGAGGCCAATGAGCCAGTCCTCATCGGAGGATCAGGGGTGGAGAGAGTCAGCAACTTTAAATTCCTAGCTGTTATTATTTCAGAGGTTCTGTCCTAGGACCAGGATGTAAGTAATTACAAAGAAAGCACAGCAGCACCCCTACTTCCTTTGGAGGTTGAGGAGTTTTGGCATGGCATCAAATCCTTTGATAAACTTTGATAGATGTGTGGTGGAAATTATATTGACTGGCATGGAATGGAAACACCAATGACGTTGAACATAAAATCCTACAAAAAGTAGTGGACGTGGCCACTAAGCATGGGTAAAGCCCTCCCCACCATTGAGCACATCTACATGAAACGCTGTAGCTGGAAAGCAGCGTCCATCATCAGGGACCCCCACCACCCAGGACGTGCTGCCATCTGAAAGAAGGTACAAGAGCCTTAGGGGTTGCACCACTAGGTTTAGGAACAGTTACTATCCCTCCTCCATCAGGTTCTTGAACAAAGGGAATAACTTCACTTGCCTCACAAACAATGGATTCACTTTCAAGGCCTTTTCATCTCATGTTCTCAATTTCTACAGATTGTTGTCTTCTGCACTCTGTCGGTGGCTGTTCAGTGATTCTGTTATGTTTACTTTTACTGAGTATGCCCACAGGATTAAGAATCTCAGGGTTATATATGGTGACATATACTGTACGTACTTTGATGATGAAGTTTACTTTTGAACTTTGAACTTGGTATTGGCACAGCAGGCTTCACGCAGTTCAGAGCGATTTCAGTAAAGGAGCTTTCACGGGATTTTGGTTTTTATCGGCACGCTCACAGCCGAAACAGCACAGGAGCCCTCACACGTTACAAGGGCAAATAAAAATAAGACAGGGACAAGAGAAGCAGCAGTTTTTTTTTGGAGCGGCCATTGTGTGAGTGGACCAGGGTTAGAGTGGGGAGTCTTTGGCTCATCAGGCTCAGGCGAGGTGTGTTTCTGGTAAGTTTCTTCTCCTTCATTCTTCGTTTGTTAGTGCATAGTTAGAGCAGTGCGAATGGCTCCGGGGGCTGTGTCGTGTTCACTGTGGGGGATGTGGGAACTCTGGGAGATTTTCAGCATCCGCATGGCCGCATCTGCACCAGCAGCACCAAGCTGCAGCTCTTCAGAGAAAATGTTAGGGAACTGGAGCTGCAGCTCGATGACCTTCGGCTCATACAGGAAACTGAGCAGGTGATAGGTAGGAGCTACAGGGAGGTAGTTACCCTAAGTTGCAGGAGGCAGGAAAATGGGTGACTGTTACGTGAGGGAAGGGAAATGGCCATCCAGTACAGAGCACCCCTGTGGCTGCTCCCCTCAGTAATAAGTACAGGTATACATACCATTTTGGACACTGTTGTGGGGGAGGACACACAGCAAGCAGGTCACGGGCACTAAGTCTGGCGCTGTGTCTCAGAAGGGGAGGGGGAGGGGAGAAGAGGACTGAAGGAGTGATAGTGGATTCCATAGTTAGAGGAGTAGACACGGGATTCTATGGACGGATGGTATATTGCCTCCCAGGTGCCAGGGTCAGTAACATCCCGGTCAGGTCCACAACATTCTAAAGGGGGTGGGTGAGCAGCCAGAAGCCTTGGTACATATTGGCACCAATGACGTAGGTAGGAAAACCAAGAGAGAATTTAGGGAGCTAGATAGAATGCTGAAAAGCAGGATTTCCAGTCTGGATTGCTCCTGTGCCATGCACCGACCGGTGAGGGTAGAATTATGATGATTTGGCAGATGAATGCATGGCTGAGAAACTGGTGCGGGGGCAGGGGTTCAGATTTTATGGCTCATTGGGATCTCTTCTGGGGAAGGTATAATCTGTTTAAAAGGGACGGGTTACACCTCAACCCGAGCAGGACCAATATCCTCGCAGGCAGGTTGGCTAGAGCTGTTGGGGAGGGCTAAACTGTGGAGACCAAGTCATTGAGTGGACTTAAGGTGGAGGTTGATAGGTTCTTGATTAGTCGGTGTGTGAAAGGTTATGGTGTGAAGGCAGGAGAATGAGGTTGAGTGGGATAATAAATCAGGCATGATGGAATGGTGAAGCAGACTCGATGGGCTGAATGGCCTAATTCTACTCCTATGTCTTATGGTCTATGTTCCTATAGAGAAACAGTCTTCTGGAAATAAAACCTGTTCACAGTATAATTTCCAGTGAATACTGTATGGCTAGTGAAACCAGGCCTGATGAAGGGTCTCAGGCCAAAACGTTGACTGTTTATTCCTCTCCTTTGATGCTGCCTGACCTGCTGAGTTCCTCCAGCATTGTGTGTGTGTGTGTGTGTGTGTGTGTGTGTGTGTGTGTGTGTGTGTGTGTGTGTGTGTGTGTGTGTGTGTGTGTGTGTGTGTGTGTGTGTGTGTGTGTGTGTTGTTCAGATTTCCAGCATCCGCAGAATCTCTTGTTTTAGTGGCACCACGGTAACATAGTGATTAGCACAATACTATTACAGCTCAGGGTGCTCCGGAGTTTGACGTTCAACTCCAGTGCCGTCAGTGAGGAGTTTATACATTCTCCCCATGGAATGCTTGGATTTTCCCTGGATGCTCTTGGTCCAGAGAAGTACCAGGTAGTCTAATTGGCCGTTGTAAATTCTCTCGTGATTAGATGAGGGTGAATCGGGTTTGTTGGGGCGGTGTGGCTCAAAGGGCCTACTCCACACTGTATCGCTAGAATAAAATAAATCACTGGATGTGGGACTTTCGATTCTGCCCCGTTGAAACTACAAAATAATAAAAAGAGAGTGGCTGAGATCCTGCACAAAGGCACATCATCAGTGATGTAACCTGGGGTCATCGGTTGTCTTAGTTCTTTCCACGTCAGACACACTCGCCCAGATGATGGTCCTGATGGCTCTTTTTCTTTCAGACCCCATAATGCCCCAATTCACGGTGGGTCTCACCAATATCCAGCAGACCGGATGGGGAGCACTGGACACAATGGACCACCCCAGCAGATTCGCAGGCCCCACCTGGAAGGACTGCCTGGGGTCCTGAATGGAGGTGAGGGAGGAGTTGTTAATGTTCATGTAGATCAGGGAGAGCATTAAGTAACCATCACATTATTAAATGAACATCCCTGCCACTTAATGCACAGTCAGGACAGGTCTGTTTTGTCACTTCTCATTCGTGGCGCCATCCACAGAACACTGTAACAATGGGATAAACTCTCGTGCTCAGAGGCTTTCAGAACACACAGCAATACAGTACTGAATATTCAAACTGATACTATTATTAGGATGCATCACAATTGTAGATGTGTAATTCTGTAAAGTTACCTGACTATATTCAGGATTTTGAAGTTAAGTAGGTGATAATAGCAATTGAGACTGTAGTTAATCATTTCATTGTTACCTTTGTGTTTAAAAGGTCTATAAGAACAAATCTTAGATTCTCTTCTCTCCTGAAATGTTCCTGTGTGAATAAAGACTTTTAAAAAATAAAAGCAAGAGATTCTACAGATGCTGGAAATCCTGAGGAACACACACAAAATGCTGGAGGAGTAAAGCAGAGACACAAGAGGTCCTGCAAATGTTGGAAAGCTAGAGCAATACACACACTGTGCTGGAGGAGCTCAGCAGGTCAGGCAGCATCTATGGATGGGAATAAACAGTCGACATTTTCAGCCGAGACTCTTATCAGTACAGCATATTGTGTGTAAATGCTAGAGGAATTCAACAGGTCAGGAAAAACAGAGGAGTGGGAGCCAGAGCCTGCTGTAGCAGTTAGTGTAACGCTACAGTATTGGCTGTAAGATTGGAGTTCAATTCCCACCGCTGTCTGTAAGGAGGTCACGTTCTCCCCATGACCATGGGGGTTGTCTCCGTATCCTCCGGTTTCCTCCCACATTCCAAACACGTATGGTTAGGATTAGTGAACCGTGGACATGTGATGTTGGTCACTGAGAGAAACGATGCATTTCACTGTATTTTTTGATGTTTTGATGTTCATATGCTGGAGGATATTGTGTTCATGCCCCCACAGGTCCCGGTGTTCTTCCTGAATACAAGTTCAATGTCAGTGCTGAAGGTAGTTGTCTCTCAGATGTCTTTCCTTTCCTTGATGGAGTGGATACTTGGGACTCACAACTCTCTAATGTTCAATCTCTCACAAAGTACAGGCTAGAGACTGAACCGTGGATCTCTCGGAGTGTGCAGTTTCTAGGGAGATTTTCTGGAACCAGTCTTTGTTAACACCAGTGGCATGTACTCATTAATTATTAATTCCACATGTAAAGCTTGAGCTGCAGTTTAAGTTCAGTACCCTTTTAATTACGTTTATTGGATTCACTGCTGCCTCTCTCCTGGAGACACTGGCACTTACAGCGTACCGCAAACCATTTGTGTGGGAGTGTTGCTGGGTTAGCTGACTGCACAGGGAGTCACTGCCGATCAATAATCCTCCATTAAGTCAGCTGTGGCTCTGTGCTCTTGCGTCTGAGTCAGATCATTTTGAGTCTCACTCTAGAGGCCTAAGCCTAGAAATCCAGCCTGACTCTCCCAGTGCAGTACCAAGAAAGTGCTGCTCTGCCAGAGGGCTGTGACTGACCTCTTCATTGTCCATTCTTCTCTCTACACTGTCTGTTGCTCCAGTAAATATTGTGAGCGTGATGTGTTGGTACAGGAATGCATGGCGACTCTTACAGTCTGCCCCAGCACATCCGTACGTTGGTTGCTAACACAAATGATATGTTTAAGACTATAAGAAACAGGAGCAGATTTAGGCACTTGGTCTATTGAATCTGCTCCTCCATTTCATCATGGCTGATTTATTATCCCTAAACTGCCCAATCTCTCCCAATGACTCAAGGAGGTACAGTGGTATCAAGACAAGTACTGGCAAACTGGGTAATAGCTTCTTCCCTCAGGCTGAGAGTCATAGAAAAGTACAGCACAGAAACGGGCCCTTTGGCCCATTTAGTCCATGCTAAACCATTTAACCTGCCTGCTCCACTCGACCTTCTCTGGAAGCACAGCCTTCCATACCCCTACCATCCATGTACCTATCCAAATTTCTCTTAAACGTTGAAATCAAGCTCACTTGCACCACTTGTACTGGCAACTCACTCCACACTCTCACCACCCTCTGAGTGAAGAACTTTCCCCTCATGTTCCCCTTAAATGTTTCACCTTTCACTCATAACCCATGACCTCTAGTTGTCGTCCCACCCAACTTCAGTGAGAAAAGCCTGCTTGCATTTACCCTATCTATACCCCTCATAATTTTGTATACCTCTATCAAATCTCTCCTCAGTCCTCTATGTTTCAAAGAGTACAGTCCTAACCTACTTAAACTCTCCATTAACTCAGGCCCTTCAGACCTGGAAACAGCCCTGTAAATTTTCTCTGTTCTCTTTCAACCTTACTTACATCTTTCCCGTAAGTAGGTGACTAAAACTGCACACAATACTCCAAATTAGGCCTCACCAACTATTTGTGGCAATATTTTGTTTTACGTGCTGAGTGTGATACATGTACAGTGGGTGCAGTGTGGTCCAGAGAAATGTTACTTCATTTAATTGTACGCATGTACAGCCAGATGACAAAATTGTACTCAAACTTGAAACCCTTGAGTCCTGGAATTTCTGTAAATCTCCTCTGCACTCATTCCAGCGTAATAATGTCGTTCCAAGCTAATAAATCAATAATAACAAAAAAAATTTAAATAATTTTAAAATAAGATAGGAGGAGCGAGGAGGGTAAATTAGTATGGGAATGGGATACTCTGAGAGCCAGCAGAGACTCAACAGGCCAGCGAGCCTCCTGTGCTCTAAGGAAACTGATACGGGTCTAAGGAGTTATTTGCGGCTAATTCGGTGAGTGTGAAGGAGAGGCTGTATCGAGGATGAGTGTATGATCTGGCCCCACTGTTCCTCACCGGCCAACACCTCCCACTATCCTCGGTCTTGTCCCTGTTCCCTTTTATCTGATAAACTGACCCATGACTACTTTAAAAAAATTTTTAAACCTGCTCTTTATTTCGAGATACAGCATGTCTACAGTCTCTACATGTTGGCAGCTTTGCAAGGATAATTCTCTTTACAGTAGATCATTTAAAAAAAAATGTAATAAATCCTGGGAGGCAGGAGACACGTGAGGAGCAAAAGCTTCCTGTTGAGATTTGATCCTGGCACAGACCAGCATCGGAAGATTCCGAGCATTCCTGGGCTGGGCCTCCCTCCTACTGAAGTTTAAAAAAAACGGGACTGGGAGCACATTCAACCTGGTAACTCTGGTAAGTAACCTTTAGGACCTAACCATATAACAATTACAGCAAGGAAACAGGCCATTTCGGCCCTTCTAGTCCGTGCCGAACACTTACTCTCACCTAGTCCCACTGGCCCACACTCAGCCCATAACCCTCCTTTCCTTTCCTGTCCATATACCTATCCAATTTTACTTTAAATGACAATACCGAACCTGCCTGTACCACTTCTACTGGAAGCTCGTTCCACACAGCTACCACTCTCTGAGTAAAGAAATTCCCCCTCGTGTTACCCTTAAATTTTTGCCCCCCTAACTCTCAACTTTTGTCCTCGTTTGAATCTCCCCTACTCTCAATGGAAAAAGCCTATCCACGTCAACTCTGTCTATCCCCCGCATAATTTTAAATACCTCTATCAAGTCCCCCCTCAATCTTCTACGCTGCAAAGAATAAAGACCTAACTTGTGTGGTGAACTAGATATACCTGTCTGACTGCTCCTGTGGCTCCTCCCACAGACCCCCTGCTGACTGCTCCTGTGGCTCCTCCCACAGACCCCTGCTGACTGCTCCTGTGGCTCCTCCCACAGACCCCCCGCTGACAGCTCCTGTGGCTCCTCCCACAGACCCCTGTATAAAGGCGACTGTGGTCTGCAGCTCTCCCTCATTTTCCCCAGGATGTAGTGTTGTTCTTCCAGTCAATAAAAGCCGATATCTCACTTCCTAAGTCTCAGCGTGAGTTATTGATGGTGCATCAACTTGTTCAACCTTTCCCTGTAACTTAAGTGCTGAAACCCAGGTAACATTCTAGTGAGTCTTCTCTGTACTCTCTCTATTTTGTTGACATCTTTCTTATAATTCGGTGACCAGAACTGTACACAATTCCTGTTAGGAATCCCCACCCTTTTTGTCCTCCCACTGGGAACGAACGTCTGACAATGTCTGTTTTACTTGGGGATGGAATTCGCTAACAGTAAGAGTTAGCACTTGAAAGCTGTGTTATGGATCTTGTCATAGTGGGGAAGTCTAGGAGCAGAATCTGAATGTGAGGACGTCCCCTTAGAACAGGAATGACGAGACTGGTGAATCCGTGTAATTCATTGCCGGACAACTGCAGAGGCCAAGTCATTGGGTATATTTTTAGCAGAGGTTGATAGATTCTTGATTAGTCAGGACATCAAAGGTTACGGGGAGAAGGCAGGAGGATGGGGATGAGAGGGGTGAAAAATCAGCCATGATTAATAGTGGAGTAGACTTGATGGTCCGAATGGCCTAGTTCTACTATGTCATATGGTCTTTGCCCTCACTTTATCCTCAATTGATCTGATAATTATCAGCTGGAGAATACGAAGGAATCAGAATCAGACTTAGATGATGTAAAATATTTTGGTTTTGTGGCAAAAACATAAAATTACTACGAATTCCGAAATGAAATAGAGAGTGCAAACAAAGGAATAACGAGGTAGTGAGGTGGATTTGTGTTCCAATCAGAAGAATGACAGTGGAGAGGAAGAAGCTGTTCCTACGACACTGAGTGTGGCTCTTCAGGCTCCTGCACCTCCTCCCCGGTGGGAGGACTCATAACGTGCAAGTCCTTAATGATGGGGACCCCCTTCTTAAGGCACTGTCTCTTTGAAGATGTGGTCGACGGTGAGGAGAGTTGTCCCCATGCTGGAGTTGGCTGAGCCTACAACCCTCTTGGCAACCCTGTGCGCTAGACCCTCCATACCAGGCCGTGATGCAACCGTTCGCGGCTGTTATCACAGCGGTGTACATTCCGCCACATGCTGATGCTGACTATCACTCAAGACCATCAACACGCTGGAGACTGCACACCCAGAAGCTGCCTTCATCGTCATGGTGACGTTAATTGAGCATTGCTGACAGAAGTCTCTCCGACGTTCTGTCAGCACATCCAGGTGAGCGCTCATGGAGATACGACGCTTGACCACTGCTACACTACATCCCACAACGCTTACAAAGCTCTCCTTCGCCCAGCTTTTGGAAAATCAGATCACTCTTTGATCCTGCTGTTGCCAACATCCAGGCAGAAGCTGAAACAAAAGTTGGCCATAGTTAAAACCGTCCACTGTTGGTCTCCATGCTGCAGGACTGCTTCGATGACATTGACTGGAATGTCCTCCATGATGAGGATGTCTCCGAGTTCACGGATAGAGTCACGTGCTTCATCCAGAAATGCATCAACAATGTTGTTCCCCAGAAGTTGGCCAGGGTCTTCCCGAACCAGAAACCCTGGATCAATAGTTCTGTGCGAGCAGCACTTACCACGCGACATAGAGCGATCATTGCTCCCAATCATCAGGAACTCAACAGAGCTCAAGGCTGCGAAACTACAATACATGGGCAAGATTGAGTCAAGATTCACAATGAATAGCACACGTGATTTGTGGCGAGGGTTGCATACCATCACAGACTTCAAAGCCAAACGCAGTGGTGCTGCCAACATCACGATCTCTCTCCCAGATGAGCTCAATTGCTTTTATGCTAGATTTGACGTCGCTAACTCTGAGCCTCCAAGGAAAGTCGCCACTACAACCTGCAACCTGGTCATCTCTGAGGCTGAGGTATGCAGATGTTTCCAATAAGTGGACAGTCACAAGGCTGTGGGAGTGGTCGGCATCCAAGGGCGAGTACTCAGGATGTGCACGGCACAACTGGCAGGTGTGTAAACAGACATTTTTAATCTCTCCATCTCCCAGTGTAGAGTGCCCTCCTGCTTCAAAACATCCACCATTGTCCCTGTACCAAAAAAGACCAAGGTAACATACCTAAACAACTGGCGTCGTGTCACATTCACCTCAATAATAAGCGAATGCTTTGAGAGGCTGGTCAAGGATTACATCTGCAGCTTGCTACCACCTAAACTGGACTCCCTGCAATTTGCCTACTGACACAACCCATCGACAGATGACACAATAGCCACTGCTCTACATACTGTCCTTACACATCTGGAAAAGAGGGATGCTTATGTGAGAATGCTGTTCTTGGATTACAGTTCAGCATTCAACACCATAATTCCATCCAGGCTTGACAAGAAGCTCAGAGACCTCGGCCTTGACCCTGTCTTGTGTAGCTGGATCCTGGACTTCCTGTCAGATCGCCAGCAGATGGTAAGAGTGGGCTCCCTCACCTCTAACCCTCTGACTCTCAACACAGGAACCCTCAGGGCTGTGTACTTAGTCCCCTCCTTTACTCTCTGTATACCCATGACTGTGTCGCCACCCACAGCTCCAATCTGCTAATTAAATTTGCCGACGGCACTACATTGATTGGCCTTATCTCAAACAATAATGAGGTGGCCTACAGGGAAGAAGTCATCTCTCTGACACAGTGTTGTCAAGAAAACAATCTCTCCCTCAATGTCACAAAAACAAAGGAGCTGGTTGTGGATTACAGGACGAAAGGAGACGGGCTAACCCCTATTGACATCAATGGATCTGGGGTTGAGAAGGTAAACAGCTTTAGGTTCCTCAGCATCCACATCACCAAGGATCTCACGTGGTCTGTACACACCAGCTGTGTGGTGAAAAGGGCACAACAGCACCTCTTTCACCTCAGACAGGTGAGGAAGTTTGGTGTGGGGCCCCCAAATCCTAAGGACTTTCTACAGGGGCACAATTGAGAGCATCCTGACTGGCTGCATCACTGCCTGGTATGGGAACTGTACCTCCCTTAATCGCAGGACTCTGCAGAGAGTGGTGCAGACAGCCCAGCGCATCTGTAGTTGTGAACTTCCCATGATTCAGGACACTTACAAAGACAGGTGTGAAAAAAGGGCCTGAAGGATCATTGGGGACCCGAGTCACCCCAACCACAATCTTCTTCAGCTGCTACCATCTGGGAAACGGTATCACAGCCTAAAAGCCAGGATCAACAGGCTCTGGGACAGCTTCTTCCACCAGGCCATCAGACTGATGAACTCACACTGATTTGAGTGTACTCTATATTACATTGACTGTTCTATTTATTATAAATTACTATGATTGCACATTGCACATTTAGACGGAGGCGTAATGTGAAGATTTTTACTCCTTATGAATGTGAAGGATGTAAGAAATAATGTCAATTCAATTCAATTCAATTCAATATTATTGAATCATTATTCCTCAGGGTTCCATTTGTTCCATTGAATCCCTGCTAGCTCTTTGTAGTACAGTTCAGTCAATCCCTTACCTTTCCCCTTTCACCTGGGGCCTTGTAACTCATCTCCCTCTGAGTGTCATATCAGTTCTTCTTTGTAAATGCCAATTAACTGAGAAAAACACACACAGAGGCAGTGGCTCTGCAGGTTCTTCGACTTTCTCATGTCCTGCAAGGACTAGAAGATCATCCGTCTTCAAAGCACAGAAACTGCTGTCTCCAACACCGGCAGGCAGGGATGACTCCAGACCACGATCCTTCCTGCCGCCGACTCCGGCCTTGACCGACAGCACCTCCAGGCCAGGTTTTCACGCACTGCCACTGGAACTCCCGTCTTCCCTTCCCCACCACCACTCTGCAATCCTGTCTCTCTCAGGTCCCACCAGCAGTTCCGGGGTCCTTGGAGACTCCTTCACCTTCCCTGAACACTCCAACCCTTCCCTCTCCTCTTACACTACCAACCCTCTTCCTCCCTCTGATCCCAGCTGTCATCCATGCCAGGTCTTCACCATCCCCTCTGACCTTCTCCTCTCTGTTCTGACCTCAGTAAGGGTCTCACCTTTGTCCATCTGTGCCCACGCTTCAGTAAGTTCCACGCCCACCATGAAGCTGAGCTCTTCTTCTGCCGCCACCATCTCCATGCCAATTTCTTTGGCAGGGACTCTCCACTCCACACCGATGACTGCTTCTCCCATCTTCAAACCTCCCCTTCTTCCTGGTTACACCACCCTGGTCTTCTGCCTGATTTGGATCTTTTCATCTCTAATTGTCGATGAGACATCAACTGTCTCAATTTCACCACCCCTCTCTCTAATTCCAATCCCAATCCTTCCAAACATACTGCTCTCCACTTTCTCCGCACCAATCCAAACATCACCATCTGGCCTGAAGATGGGGTGGAGTGCTGTAGTAGTCTGGCAGACAGAGACGGCCTCTTACTTACCGCTTAAACAGGGCCCCACTAAGAAGTACCAAGCCATTGTCTCCCACACCATCATCAACCTTATTGACTCTGGGGATCTCCCATCCATCACCATCAACCTCATAATTCCCACACCCTGCACCTCCCATTTCTATCTCCTACCCAAGATCCACAAACTGCTTGTCTAGGTAGACCCATTGTTTCAGTTTGTTCCTGCCCCACTAAACTCATATCTGCATACCTTGACTCTGTTTTATTCCCCCCTCCCCCAGATCAGTCCCTTCCTACCTACACCCATGACACTTCAAATGCTCTGGATCTTTTCAATGATTTTAGGTTCCCTGGACCCCATCACCTTGCTTACACTATGGACGTCCAGCTCCTATATATCACCATCCGCCATCATGAAGGCCTCAAAGCTCTCTGTTTCTTTCTGGACACCGGACATATCCAGTTCCCCTCCACCACCACTCTCTCCTTCTGGCAAAACTTGTCCCCACTCTTAATAATTTCTGCTTTGGCTCCTCCCTTCAAACAAAAGGTGTAGCCATGGGTACTACCTCGGGTCCCAGCTATGCCTGCCTTTTTGTCAGCTATGTGGAACAGTCTATATTCTAAGCCTACACTGGTGTCACTCCCCCCCACACATTTTTGATATCTTACATCGGTGACTCCATTGGTGCTGCTTCCTGCACCCATGCCAAGCTCGTCGACTTCATCAACTTTGCCTCCAACTTCGACCCTGCCCTCAAATTTATCTTGGTCCATTTTCGATACCTCCCTCCCCTTTCTCGATCTCTCTGTCTCTATTTCTGGAAACAGCTTATCTACTGATGTCTATTATAAACCCACTGACTCTCACAGCTACCTGGACTTTACCTTTTCCCACCCTGTACTTGTAAAAATGCCATCCCCTTCTCTCAATTCTTCTATCTCCTCCACATCTGCTCTCAGGATGCGGCTTTTCATTCCAGAACAAAGGAGATGTCCTTCTCCTTCAAAGAAAGGGGTTTCCATTCCTCCACCAACAATGCTACCCTCAACCGCATCTCTTCCATTTTTGCATGTCTGTCCTCACCCCATCCTCCTGTCACCCTACCAGAGACAGAGTTCCTCTTGTCCACACTACCACCCCACCAGCCTCCACGTCCTGCACATAATTCTCCATAACTTCCACCATCTCCAGTGGGATCCCACCACCAAACACATCTTTCCCTCTCCCCACTTTCTGCTACCCACAGGGATCGCTCCCTACGTGACTCCCTTGTCCAGTCATCCCTCCCCTCTGATCTCCATCCTGGCACTTATCCTTGCCAGCGGAACAAGTGCTGCACCTGCCCCTACACCTCCTCCCTCACTACCATCCAGGGCCCCAAACAGTCCTTCCAGATGAGGCGACACTTCACCTGTGAGTCTGTTGGGGGTCATACTGTGTCCGGTGCTCCTGGTGTGACCTCCTGTATATCAATGAGAACCAATGTAGATTGGGAGACCATTTCGCCGAGCTCTGTCGGCCAGAAAATGCAGAATCTCCCAATGGTAACCCTTTTAGTTCCACTTCCCATTCCCATTCTGACAGGTCAGTCCATGGCGCGATGAGGCCACACTCAGGTTGAAGGAGCAACACCCTATATTCTGTCTGGGTAGCCTCCAACCTGATGGCATGAACATTGATTTCTCAAACTTCCATTAATACCCCCCCCCCTTCACCATTCCCCATCCCCTTTTCTCCCTCTCACATCTCCTTACCTGCCCATCGCCTCCCTCTGGTGCTCCTCCCCCTTTTCTTTCTTCCATGGCCTCCTGTCCTCTCCTATCAGATTTCCCCTTCTCCAGCCCTATATCTCTTTCACCAATCAAACTTCCCAGCTCTTTACTTCACCTCTCCTCCCCCTCTGGTTTCACTTATCACCCTGTGTTTCTCCCTCCCCTCCCACAACCCCACCTTTTAACTCTACTCCTCCTCCGTTTTTCCCCCAGTCCTGATGAAGGGTCTCGGTCTGAAACATTGACCGTACTCTTTACCACAGATGCTACCTGGCCTGCTGAGTTCCTCCAGCATTTTGTGTGTGTTGCTTGGATTTCCAGCATCTGCAGATTTTCTCTTGTTGGTCATCACTGTGAGCAGGATGGGGGCAGGGAGCCGACAGTGCCAGGGTGGAATAAGAGACTGAAATATTTACAAATTGTAAATAACACATTAGCCTGTCTCCTGAACAACCTCTGCCTTCCTTCATAGACTCAGTTACTAAAAATGCATCTAGCAAAGCTAAGTGCAAATTAGACAAGGAGATTAAAAGATATTCACGGTCTGGGTACTTATCTTCAAAAACATCAGCTCCCAGCTGTTTCTGTCGAGCTCCTATACGAAAATAAAAATGATCTGACGCACATGGTGGGAGTGCTTTGTCGAGCTCGTTTGTCACAACAGGCAGGTCGGATGGATGGCCACCCATTTCAATTCAATTTCCCATTCCCATTCCAACGTGTCAGTCCCTGGCCTCCTCTGCTGTCACGATGAGGCCAAGCACAGGTTGAAGGTGGAGCACCTCGTATTCCATCCAGGTAGCCTCCAACCTGGTGGCATGACATCGTTTCATGCCATTTCTCACCCCCTCGCCTTCTCTCTTTTCCCATTCCCATTCTGAGAATCCACATATCCCTTCTCTTCTCCTCACCTCCACATCACCTCCCTCTGGTTCCCCTCCCTCTTCTTTTCCTTCCATAGTCCACTGTTGTCTTCTCTCCGATTCCTTCTCCAGCCCTTTACCTTTTCCACCTATCACCTCCCTTTGGAATCTGAATCTTCACATCCACTCTAACTAGGCCTTTCAGCATTCGATAGGCTTCAATGAGATACCCCCCATGACTAGGGTATTGAAAGGTCAGGATGGGGGGGGGGTTTCCAATAGGAGGATAGTCTAGGATCAGAGCGCACAGTCTCAGAATAGAAGGATATCTCTTTAGAAAAGAGATGCAGAAGAATTTATTTAGCCAGAGAGAGGATTTCATTGCCACAAGCGGGAGTGGAGGCCAAGTCGTTGGGTATATTTAAAGTGGAGGTTGATAGTTTCTTGATCGGTAAGGCTGTCAAAGGTTAAAGGAGAGGTAGGTTGAGAGGGATAATAAATCAGCCAGGATGGAATGGCAAAGCTGACTTAAAAGACTGAATGGCCTAATTCTGCTCTCGTGTCTTCTGATCTTATGGCAACCCAAACCACCACTTCAAGATGTTGGGGCTCAAGAATATGGCATCCTAAGGACCTCATCAACTGGACATGCCCACTTCTTGTAATTATGTTTAGGGTGTAGGTACAGAAGCCCGAAGACACCCTCCCAAAGATTCAGGAACAATTTCTTCTCCTGCACTGTCAGATGGTTCATGATCCCACGAACACTTCCTTTTTTCTATAGCTGATCAGTTAGCTCCAAAACCTGGACCTCTGTGCCTCCCTCTGCAAATGGACCCTTGACTTTTCGCATGGTCAGTGCAGATCGGAAATAACATCTTCTCACTGACCATCAACATTGGCGCATCTCAAGGATGCGTGCTTAGCTCTGTCTCTGCACCCACAACTGTGTGGCTAGGCTCAGCTCAAACACCATCCATAAATTTGCCCATGACATAAGCACTGTTGGCAGAATTTACGATGGTGCCAAAGAGATGTACAGGAGTGAGATAGATTGACTGGCTGAGCGGTGTCTCAACAACAACTTGCACTCAACGTAAGTAAGACCAAGAAACTGATTGTGGACTCAGCAAAGGGAGGTCGAGGGAACACACAGCAGTCCTCATCGAGGAATCAGCAATGGAAAGGGTGAGCAATTCCGAGTTCCTAGGGGTCAATATCTCTGGCGATCTATCCTGGGCCAACCACATTGATGCAATCACAAAGGCAGCACAGCAGTGGCTATGTTTCATTAGAAGTTTGAGGAGTCTTGGTGTGTCACCAAAGACTCCTGTATATTTCTACAGAGAGAGAATTCTAACTGGCTTGCATCATGCCTGGTATGCAGGGGCCGCTGCACAGGATTAGAAAAAGCTGCAGAAAATTGCATCCTCAGCCAGCACTACCATGGACACTAGCCTCCCCAGCATCAAGGACATTTTCAAAAGGCGATGCCTCAGAAAGATGGCATCTCTTTTTAAGGACACCCATCACCCTGAACACACCCTCTTCTCATTGCTGCCATTAAGGAAGAGATACAGGAGCTTGAAGGCACACACTATAAATATAACTATTGCCTCCACAGCCGCTTGTGGCAACAAATTCATAATCTTTCACTTAGTTTTGTAATGTATAGTAATTTTATGCCTTTGCACTATACAGTTATTGTAAAACAACAAGTGAATCATATACGTCAATGGTGATAAATCTGATTCTGATTCAAATTCCATTAACAAATTTCATGACACTTTCTGGTGATAATAAATCTGATTCTGAAATTCAAAGGAGAATTCTCAATGTTCCAGACATTCACACCTAAAGATTGAAAAAGTGCAGTGAAAATTTATAAGGATATTCCGGGAACTTGAGTTATAGGGAAAGGTTGAATAGGTTTAGGACTTTATTCTCCGGAGCACAGGAAAATGAGGGGAGATTTGATAGAGGTACAAAAAATTATGGGAGTTTTAGATAGAGTAAATGCAAATAGGCTTTTTCCACTGAGGTTGGACGAGACTAGAACTAGAGGTCTTGAGTTAAGGGTGAAAAGTGAAATGTTTAAGAGTTTGAGGGGGAAATTCTTCACTCAGAGGGTGGTGAGAGTGAGGAATGAGCTGCCAGAGGAAGTGGTGGATGCTGGCTCAATTTCAACGTTTAAGAGAAATTTTGTAGGTACATGGATGGGAGGGGTATGGAGGGCTATGGCTCAGGTGAAGGTTGATAGAACTAGGCAGAATAATAGATGGATTGAAGGGTCTGTTTCTGTGCCGTAGTGTTCTACGACTCTAAAGACTCGCGTCATCAATCCTTAAAGGACAGTTCCAGTGGTTTGTGACCTTGAGGAGAGTTTTAATGAAGTTGACGACTGCATCAGTGTATTTGTTGATACAAATCCTCAAATCTCTAGATAATAAAAAATGTACTCTTGGGTTTAAAAGAGAGCTATAAATATTTCCAATTAGTGAAAAGACTGATATATCTTCCATTTTTTCTAAAAGGATCCATTCACAAGTACATTTGATGATTCATATCTATTACCAACAAAACTTTAACCTTAAAGACTCAAACATCCTACCCAACTGTAGAGAAATGTGGATGTTAACTTTGTGGCTAATGTTTTACTGAGTCTGAATTTACTGAGAAGTTGTGAAGATAACTTCTCGATAGGTTTCCAAACCAACCGTGGTTCCATTTCTCTTCACCCCACTTGTTACAAGGAAACATGTTCATGGGTTTGGTAAGTGAGACAGATTACAAATAAGTACGTTAACCATTTATTCATGGACAAACAGTAAAATATTCACCCAAGCATCTAAACTGCTCTAACTTACAAAAACTATGATACTAAACATTCAGTGACACTTCAAACTCAACAGGTACCTCATTATGTCTCCCCAAGTTACTCAACTACAAAACTACACATTCAACAAAGAGATGCTTAGCTAAATGTGCATGTGGGCCCTCCTATATCTACAGCATACTTTCCCAGGGGTTCTTCAGCACCAGTCGGGACCTCAGCATGAGGATGAGTGCCCGGAGACAGAGGAAAGCCCCTCGGGCACCTGAAACCAGACACCGGTGCCATGGCGCACAAAGCAACCAATGGGAAAGAGCTACTACATCCTTCGAATGTGCCAATCAGTGACCAGCATGGCAGAAGCAGCTTTTGATTGAGAAGTAAACTAATCCTTCACATTACACCACCATACATCACATCCTCCTTTCTAAGTAAGTTATAGACGTGGAGTCACAGAGCAGCACAGTACAGTGTCTGCCCTTTGCCCCACGATGTCTTGCTGAGCAATATGAACCTATTCCATGAACAATCTAATCCTTCTCTCCTACATAGCCCAGACCCTCACGTTTCCTTACATCCATACACCTAAGAGCCTCTTGATGCTGAGATGCATCCTAGGATGTGCTGGGACACATCCTCAGCGATGTAACCTCTGGTCAAACAGGCGCTACGGGTCTTTCCGCATCAGGCACCCACACTCAGGCAACCCGGCCAGGGTTGGTTAGGCCCCGGCTTGTGTCCCAGTAGCACTGGTCCATGGGTCACACCTTGAAAAGTAAAAGCCCTCAGGAGGCTTGCTCAGCAGGTTCTGTGACAGTCCTGATGGCGCTCCCACCCCCGAAGTGCCAAAGATGGATCTGCTTCTGCAGAGAGAGCAGCCAAGTGTGTCACTCAGTTGAACTACCTTAACTGTCCCCACGCCACACCTGTTAAATGGTCTCTCCTGCTCTCTTTGTTCCGTTGGTATGTTCACAGGGATCTAAGTTTTATTAATAACATTTGCACATGTGATTGTCCTGCTAGCTGTTGATTGCATGTTGCCGTTTACACTGTTCTCTTGTAAATTGTTGTAGAGTCATACAGAAGCACAGCACAGGGAAAGGCCCTTCGGCCCATCTAGTCTATAGCAAAACAGCCTACTCCAATTGACCTGCACCCAAACCATAGTCCCTCATACCCCTACCACCCATGTACCTATCCAAACTTCTCTTAAATGTTGACATCAAGCTCGCAGGCACTACTTGTGCTGGCAGCTGGTTCCACACTCTCACGAACCTCTGTGTGTAGAAGTTTCCCCTCATGTTCCCCTTAAACTTGTCACCTTTCACGCTTAACCCGAGACCCCTAGTTGTAGTCCCACCCAACCTCAGTGGAAAAAGCTTGCTTGCATTTACCCTATCTATACACATCATAATTTTGTATACCTCCATCAAATCTCACCTCAATCTTCTATGTTCTAAGGAATATAGTCCTAACCGATTCAATCTTTCCTATAACTCAGGTCCTCCAGACCCGGCAACATCCTTGTACATTTGCTCTGTACTCTTTCAACCTTGTTTGTAGCTAGGTGACCAAAACTGCACACAATACTCCAAGTTAGGCCTCACTGATGTCTTATACAACTTCAACATAACATCCCATCTCCTGTACCCAATACGTTGATTTATGAAGGTCAAGGTGCCAAAAGCTTTCTTTACGACCCTATTTACCTGTGACACCTCTTTCAATGAATTACAGACCTGTATTCACAGATATATTTGTTCTACCAACTCCTCAGTGTAAGAATGCACACTGTGTAAGACCTACCCTGGTTGGTCCAAAGTGCAAATGCTCACACTTGTCTGCATTAAATTCCATCTGCCATTTTCCAGCCCATTGTTCCAGCTGGTGCAGATCCCTCTGCAAACTCTGATAGCCTTCCTCGCTGTCCACTACACCCCCAATCTTGATGTCGTCTGCAAATTTGCTGTGCAGTTAACCACATTATCAGCCAGATCATTGATGTTGTTTGCTATTGTGTCGTCTGTTATGGTATTGTCCTGTGTTTTATGCTTGGCACTGAACCACTATCATCAGAATCAGGTTAAATACCACTGGTAGATGTTGTGAGATTTGTTGACATTGTGGCAACAGCACAATGCAAACAGTTCTACGGGCTGTGATGATGGGCTTCAATAACACTTTCTCCGGAGACTGTTGTTTAAAATTCATCGTTCCCTAAAACCGTCCTGTGCTCTGGGTACTTCTGCCAATCCCTGCAGTGGCTAAAAGGTTTGTCTCAGATGTCAATAAGCACTCGATATTTAATTTCACTTCAGGCACTGGGATTGAGTAACAGGCACATCGGAAATGCCTGCCTATATTTCTGAAGCAAGCACGAGGAAGGGTTCAGGGAACAGATCACTTAATCAGCAGATGCTGGAAATCCAAAACAACACACACGGAGTGCTGGAGGAACTCAGGAGATCAGGCAGCATCTACGGAAATGAATAAGCAGTCGATGTTTCTGGCCAAGACCCTTCATCGTGACTGGAAAGGAAGACTTTAGATGAAGAAGGTGGGGGTGGTGAAGGAAGATAGCTAGAAGGTGATAGATGAAGCCAGGTTAGTAGGAAAGGTAATGGGCTGGAGAGGAAGGAATCTGTTAGGAGAGGAGAGTGGACCATAGGAGATAGGAAAGGAAGAAGGGAACCAGGATGAGCTGATAGGCGGGTGAGAAGAGGTAAGAGGCCAGAAAGGGCAATAAAAGAAGAGGGGGAAGGGGAGGGAGCATTTTTTTTACTGGAAGGAGAAATCGATGTTCATGCCAAAATGTTGGAGGCTACCCAAATGGAATATAAGGTGTAGTTCCTCCACCCTGAGGGTGGGTTCATCATGGCACAAGAGGAGGAAACGTCGGAATGGGAATGGGAATCAGAATTAAAATGTTAAAAGGCCTCCAGGAATTTCCGCTTTGAGCGGAGGTGCTTGATGAAATAGTCCCCCAGATTACAGTGGGTCTCACCAATGTAGAGGAGGCCGCATCGGGAGCACTGGACACAATAGATTGGCAGGTGAAGTGTTGCCTCACCTGGAAGGACTGTTTGGGGCCCTGAATGAAGGTGAGGGAGGAGGTGAATGGGCAGGTGTAGTACTTGGGCCGCTCGCAGGGACAAGTGCTGGGAAGGAGATTAGTGGGAAGGGATGAATGGACAAGGGAATCACGGAGTGAGTGATCCCTGTGGAAAACGGGGTGGGGATGGGGGGGGGGGAAGGTAAGAATATGTGTGGTGGTAGGATCTGCAAAAGTCACGGAGAATGCTGCCTTGGATGCAGAGGCACATGGGGTGGTAGGTAAGGACAAGGAGAACTTCAACACTGCAGGAAGGTGAGGTCAGAGCGGATGTTCGGGAAATGGAGGAGATGCGGGAGAGGAACGCGATTTAAACAAACAGTACATGATTCATTGCAGTTTCAATAGTTCCAATGACATTGTTTACTTCAATGCTTTGGATTGACAATGCTTGCTTTGAATTTATTCAGAGTGAGAGAGACCTCTGAATGTTCAAATAACTTGGCTGATACAAACTATTTACAAGCTGTCCTGAACTTGCTCAAAGCCCACAATGTTACAATAGTGCAGATTCCTTATACCCACAGCTCCCTCTAAGCGGAGCGGGTGCACGGCCGCACGGTAACTGAAATGCTCCCACACACATGGCCTTTGTTGCCGCGCAGCTGGAAGTTTCTTTTATATAATGTTTTATTAAAATGTTGTGCAGTTTTCAGGCAGTGTAAACATTTCCTGCTCTGAGCAATGGTTGGTCTGCAGCTGTTACAAAAATTAGAGGGAATGATGCAGGCCAATTAACATAGCTCCATTGTCTTAATGTCTGGCTGGTGTGTATGCAGACATCTCATGGCCACCATCTTGCAAACCATATCTCTTAGTCTGCGGGCCAGCCTGTGCTCCCCAGACAGTGCAAAGGAGCGACTTGAGCTTCAACTTACAGTCCACATTAACAACTGGGGTCTGGGTCTTGTTTGAATTAATAGAGTCATGGAAGAGTACAGCACAGAAACAGGCCAGTGAGCTCATCTAATCCACACTAATTCATTAACTGAGGGTCCGTAGACCCCATGTTAGAAACCCCTGTGTGTTGAGATTGAAATTGCATGCACCACTTGTGCTGGCAGCTCTTTCTACACGTGCACCACCCTCTGAGTGAAGACATTCCCCCTCATATTTTCCTTAAACATTTCACCTTTCACCCTTAACCTATGACCAATTGTTGTAGTCTCACCCAACCTCAGTGGAAAAAGCCTGCTTGCATTTACTCTATCTATACCCTAATAATTTTGTATACCACTATTAAATCTCTCCTCAATCTTATATGTTCTAAGCCTAGGAATACAGTCCTAACCTATTCAATCTTCCCTTATAACTCAGGCCCTCCAGCCTTAAATCTTTCCTGTAGCTAGGTGACCAAAACTGCACACAATACTCCAAGTTAGGCCTCACTGATGTCTTATACAACTTCAACATAACATCCCATCTCCTGCACTCAATACTTTGATCTACGAAGGCCAAATATGAATCTCCAGAATTCTCCCCAACACTGGACTCTGACACCTTGCACTCGCTCCTCAATTACACTTTATTCACTTGTGCACAAGGAAAACAGTCCGGCCCCTGTTACCAAACTCTTCTGACGTTCAAACAAAAGTATGACATTTTTATAGTTGTATACAAATATTGATCCAATAGAAACGCGGTGCACTTCTCAATCCCAATCATGATCATATTTAAATACCGATCACAATACATATTTCAGGTTTTAATAACCAATTAAATCTACCTGTTAAAGGCCAATAATACTTGAGAGTTAGTGAAATAGCTGTCCAATATTAAATGTTATGCTGGAATCATCAGTTTGCATTTTTATCTTGTCTAGGCACGCTAGATGACCTTGGTTACCAGGCTTGAACAGGAAGGTTGCACAAAGAATTTGGCTTTTAAGGGTTGTACTCAGTCTGAATGGCTGTGTTATGTCTGCATACTGTCTCTGTCAGCTTATTATTTTAACCCTTACCTTCCTCAAGTTTCACTCTGATATACAGTATCTCTCTATGAGTGGTATAGAGAGAAGGAGGTGTGATTACTTGAATTGGGTCTGATGTTCTCTGTAGGGGCTATCCCCTTAATGGAGAATGTGTGCGTGACTTTGTTTAATGTGAGGCAGCCACCACGTGGTCTTTGACAGATTGGGTTTAGGGTCCAGAAGTAGGGCATGCAAGATGACTGGGGACCACTCTGCTGCCGCCTTCACCGCTGTTGTGATGTGCCATCATCTCCCACCAGCTCCATCGTTGAGGGCTTGGTTGGATCGTACTTTGTCTGGAACCTTCCCCCTGACCTTACCACCAAGTGTGACCCAACCAGGAGGTATGTGCCAGATGGCAAAAAATCCGGACGGCGTCAGTCTTGGGATCTCAGGAACCTCAGACACCTCCCCACCACGACAGGTTACAATCCTCGGAGAAGGGGGTCTAGACGGGGTTAATGCAAGCAAGTTCTTTTTCCACTGAGGGTGAATCAGAGGTCATAGGCTTAGGGTGAAAGGTGAAGTATTTAGGGGGAACCTGAGGGGGAACTTCTTCACTCAGAGGGTGAAGCGTGGGATGAGCTGCCAGCGGAGGTGGTGGATGCGGGAACGATTTAAGAGAAGTTTGGGAGGGGCATGGTCCAGGTGTGGGTCAATGTGATTGGACAGAATAACAGTTTGACATTGATTAGATGGGCCAAATGGTATATTTCTGTGGTGTAGTGTTCTAGGATGCTTACATTCTAGCGATCTTGTTTGAACTTTCATGGAATATTTAACCTACCCCAGACGTAGGTGGAATTTCTATCAGAGTGAGTTTATGCCTCTAGTTTCCTCAGCTGGGGGTAATAATCTGGCTTCTCAGGAGCAGAAATTGAACCTGCAGCTTCTGAAACAGAGGTGGGAGTTTTGTGTCTGAAGCAACAGAACGGGCCATAATTCCAAGGCCTGACCCCAGGCACACGCGGGTGATTTTGGGGCTAATCTCATGCATATGAAAGTTCTCCCTTCTACTGAAAAGGTTTATGGGATAAACAGAAGGCAGAGAGTGAAAAATTAAATAAATCTGAAATTAAAAAGCTACCAACAGCGTTGGTGACTATACAATAAAACAATCCGATTCCCATATGGTTCATAAATGTCCTTCAGAAAGAGGAAATTTGTTGTCCTGAGCTAGGCCAGCCTCTGTGAGAGTCAGGGCCACGCTCAGTTCCTTTGTGAACTGGTCGACCACCCACTCCGGGGCCACATTAATAGGAACTTGAGCAACAACATTTTTTACACAAACATGATACGTATATGGAATGAACTGCCAGAGGAGGCAGACACAATTAAAATTTTTTAAAAGAGACTTAGATACATGGATAGGAAGGTTATGGGCCAAACACTGTCAAATGGGAGTAGCTTAGAAGGTGCATCCAGGTCAGCATTGACCAGATGGGCTGAAGAGCCTGTTTTCATGTGGAATAGCTCCAAGGACCAATTATTAGTAACTATATGAAGTCAAATCCATACGGATACAGGCCCGTCGGCCCTCACCCATATTGACCAAGATGCTTATCAATGCTAATCCTGTTTGTGTTTGAGCTGTATCCCTCTAAACAAGGGGTTTTCAATCTTTCTTATGTCATGGACCCCTACCATTAACCATGGATGCCAGGTTGGGAATCCCTGCTCTAAACCTTGCCTACACACAGACCTGTCCAAATGTTCCTGCCTCTAGCCTACCACCTCCTTTGTCAGCTTATTCTATATACCCACCAACCTCTGTGTGAAAAGATCCACTTTAACTCTTGTTCGGCCTGCACAGGCAGGTACCTCCCAGTCTCCACCCAGCTAACAGGAGTCACCTGCCACTTGTTTCCAACTCGTGGCCTGGCAGGTAGGCAGAGGGGTGGCGTGGGACTGATAGTAAAAAATGAAATCAAATCCTTAGCAAGAGGTGACACTGGATTGAAAAATGTAGAATATTTGTGGATAGAGTTAAGAAACTGCAAGGGGAAAATACCCTAATAGGAGTTATTTACAAGCTGTGAAACAGCTTCCAGGATATGGGATATAAATTACAACAGGAGATAGAAAAGGCATGTAAAAAGTGATTTCAATATGCAGGAAGATTGGGAAAATCAGGTTAGTGTTGATTTTAGATTTCCAAGAGAGGGAATTTGTAGAATGATTGTTTTTTTAGCGTAAATTGTGGTTGAGACCACTATGGGATCAGCAATTCTGGATTGGATGTTGTGTTATTAACCTGATTTGATTAGGGAGCTTAAGGTAAAGGAACCCTTAGGAGACAGTGATCATAATATGATAGAATTCACCCTGCAGTTTGAGAGGGAGAAGCTAAAGTTAAATGTATCAGTATTGCAATAGAGTTTTACAGAGGCATGAGAGGGGAGCTGGCCAACGTTGATTGGAAGAAAACACTAGCAGGAATGAGGGCAGAACAGCAACGTCTGATGTTTCTGGGAGCAACTTGGAAGGTTCAGGATAGAAACACCACAAAGAAATAGTATTCTAAAGGGAGGATGATGCAATTGTGGTTATCAAGGGAAGTCAAAGGCAGCATAAAATCAAAAATGCATAAAATACAATAGAGCAAACTAGGTGGGAAGTTAGAGGGTTGGAACACATTTAAAAACCAACAAAAAGCAACTAAAAAAAGCACAAGGAGAGGAAAGATGAAATATGAAGGTAGGCTAGCCAATAATATAAAAGAAGACATGAAAAGTTTCTTCAGATATATAAAGAGTAAAAGAGAGACAAGGGTGGATATTGGACTGCTGGAAAATGTCGCTGGAGAGATAGTAATGAAGGACAAAGAAATGGTGGACAAACTTAATAAGTATTTTGCATCAGTTTTCACTGTGGAAGCCACCAACAGTATGCCAGAAGTTTGAGAGTATCAGCCGACAGAAGTGAGTGTAGTTCTATTACGAAGAAGTTGCTTGGGAAACTTAAAGGTCTGAAGATTGATAGTTCACCTGAGTTGGATGGAATACACCCCAGGGTTGTGAAAGAGATAGCTGAAGAAATTGTGGAGGAATTAGCAATGATCTTTCAGGAATCACTGGAATCTAGAATGGTTTAGGAGAACTGGAAAATTGCAAATGTCACTCCACTCTTTAAGAAGAGAGAAAGGCAGAAGAAAGAAAATTATAGGCCAGTTAGTCTGACTTCAGTGGTTTGGAAGATGTTAGAGTCCATTATTAAGGATGAGGACTTGGGGTACTTAGAGGCACATGGTAAAATAGGCCAACATAAAATAGGTACATGATAAAATAGGTCAACATAGTTTTCTGTTGGAATTATCTGAGGAAATAACAGGCAGGATAGACAAAGGAGAGTCAGTGGATGTAGTTCACTTGGATGTTTAGAAGGCCTTTGACAAGCTGCTGCACATGAGGTTGCTTAATGAGATAAGAGCCCACGGTATTACATGAAAGATACTAACATAGATAGATGATTATCTGACCGGCAGGAGACAAGGAGTGGAAATAAAGGAGACCTTTACTGGTTGGCTATTGGTCCACAGGGGTCAGGGTTGGGACTGTTTATCTTCACATTGTGTGCTAATGATTTGGATGTCACAATTGATGGCCCTGTGGCCACGTTTGTGGATGATACAAAGGTAGGTGGAAGGGCAGGGTGTCTGCAGAGGACAGATTAGGAAAGTGGGCAAAGAGGTGGCAGATGGAATATAGTGTAGGGAAGTGAATGGTCATACACTTTGGTAGAAGGAATAAAGGCATATAGAACATTTTCAAAATGGGAAGAAAATCAGATGTGCAAAGGGGTCCTTGTGTTGGATTCCCTAAAGGTTAACTTCCTGGTTGAGATGGTGGTGAGGAAGGCAAATGCAATGTTAGCATTCATTTCTCGAGGACGAGAATGTAAGAGCAAGGATGTGATGCTGAGGCTTTATAAAGCACTGGTCAGACTGCACTTGGAACTTTGTGAGCAGTTTTGGGTCCCTTATCTAAGAAAAGATATACTGGCACTAGAGTAAGTCCAGAGGAAGTTCATGAGAATGATTCTGGAAATGAAAGGGTTAACATGAGGAGTGTTTGATGGTTCTAGCTCTGTACTCACTGGAAGTATCATAATGGACAACAATATGGAGGTATCAATGGAAGTGTACCAGTTCACAGAAATGGAGGGATTTTGGATGGAAAAATTGATAAGATATTTTATTACACCCTCTCAGAAATCCCATTATGATAGTAACCTCCCTGTTTGCTGGAGAAATTGTGGAAATCAAAATGCAAATCATTATCATATCTTTTGGGACTGCCCTGTTATCAAAAACTATTGGAGGGGGATACATAATGCCCTATAAGGCATCTTTAAATGTGAAATACCCTTAGAGAGTAAGACCATATATTTTGGATATATACCTCAAGAATGGTTGAAAAGAGATAAATATTTAATGAATATACTGTTGGTGGCTGGTAAAAAGACTCTTACTAGGAAATGGTTATCACAGGAGAGCCCAGCTTTAAATACATGGACAGAAATTACAATGGACATTTACAAAATGGAGATGATAACAGCGTCTGTTAATCATAAGCTGGAACAATTTGATTCATACTGGGGAAAAATGGTTTAACTACATAATGTCTCATAGGCCTGATTTTATTCTCACAAATCAATGAATATGTTGTAAAAAAAATCACTCCCTACTTGTACATAGTTTTTTCCTTTTGCTTGTTTTTTCTTTCCACTCTTTTCTATAAGTGTATACCTCAGATAAATACTTTGTGAAGACTTGTGATATATATGATTATATGATATATATGTACAGTCTGAAACACATCTTATGGAAATGTTTGTTTGATGATGAACTTCAATAAAAAAATAAATTACAAAAAAAAGAAACCTATCAGATATTGATAGGTCTGGATAGAGTTGATGTGGGGAGGATGTTTCCTATAGTGACTGAATATAGGACCAGAGAGCACAGCCTCAGGATAGAGGGACGTCCATTCAGAGCAGAAATTATGAGTAATTTCTTTAGCCAGAGGGTGGTGAATCTGTGGAGTTAATTGCCACAGACAGCTGTGAAAGCCAGGTCACTAGGTTGTTAAGTTCTTGATTTGTCAGGCTCTCAAAGGTTACAAAGTAGAACAGAGTGATCTAGGAGTAATGGTGCATAGTTCCCTGAAGGTGGAATCTCATGTGGATAGGCTGGTGAAGAAAGCTTTTGGTATGCTGGCCTTTATAAATCAGAGCATTGAGTATAGGAGTTGGGATGTAATGTTAAAATTGTACAAGGCATTGGTGAGGCCAAATTTGGAGTATTGTGTACAGTTCTGGTCACCGAATTATAGGAAAGATGTCAACAAAATAGAGAGAGTACGGAGGAGATTTACTAGAATGTTACCTGGGTTTCAGCACCTAAGTTACAGAGAAAGTTTGAACAAGTTAGGTCTTTATTCTTTGGAGTGTAGAAGGTTGAGGGGGGACGATAGAGATATTTAAAATTATGAGGGGGATAGATGTTGGTGTGGATAGGCTTTTTCCATTGAGAGTAGGGGAGATTCAAACGAGGACATGAGTTGAGAGTTAAGGGGCAAAAGTTTAGGGGTAACATGAGGGGGAGCTTCTTTACTTAGAGAGTGGTAGCTGTGTGGAACGAGCTTCCAGTTGAAGAGGTAGAGGCAGGTTCGATATTGTCACTAAAAAAATTGGATAGGTATATGGACAGGAAAGGAATGGAGGGTTATGGGCTGAGTGCAGGTTGGTGGGACTAGGTGAGAGTAAGGGTTCAGCACGGACTAGAAGGGCCGAGATGGCCTGTTTCTGTGCTGTAATTGTTATATGGTTATATGGTTACAGGGAGAAGGCAAGAGAATTGGGTTGTGGGGAATGATAAATGAGCCATTCAGACCTGATGGTCTGAATGGCCCAATTCTGCTCCTACAGTATGCCTCAAGTGAAAGTCTTACACAAAAGAATAATCAGAGATCCAATCCACTCTGGACATTCTATCTTCTCCCCTCTCCTACTGGGGAGAAGATAAAAAATGGCTCAAGGCACATCCCACCAGGCACAAGGACAGTGAGAGTAATAAACCAATTGCAATTATTAGTACAGCGAGGTGTCCCTCAGGAAATGCAGCTGACTGGCACATTCCATGTTGCTAGAACTCCTGCTGAGGGATCCACTGAAGCTTGGCGTAGCCAGTGCAAAGCTTTGGTAAATTAGTGAAATAAGATGGACTCTTGACCTCACAATCTACCTGGTTATGAGCTTGCACTCCATTTTCCCTGCAGCGGTTACACTTTACTCTGCGCTCTGTTATTTCTTTACCCTGTATTACCTCGACTCACTGTGCAATAAATCAATCTGTATGAACACTTTGCAAGACAGGCTTTAAGATAAGATTAGCTTAATTTTTACATCGAAACTTTGAAACATACTGCGAGATGCATCGTTTAAGTCAAAGATCAACCCAGTCTGAGGATTGTGCTGGTGGGTGCCTGAGAGTGCGGCTAGCTTCTGCAACAAAAACGTTTGACCCCCAACATGCACGTGGGAGGTAACTGGAGCAGCCGGAGGAAAGCCATGTGGTCAAAGGGAAACAGACAAACTCCTTACAGTCAGCAGCAGGAATCAAACTGAAGCCAGTGATCACTGCACTGGAAAGCGATTACACTAAAGCTGGTTTAGTACACGTGACAATAATAAACCAATTCCGCAGAGCCAAGGCACAAACTCCAAGATGCACGATTTATGCAACCTAACTAATGTGGTAAAAATCCAGCACACCACAAGCGCCACACCATGTGGAGATTTAAAAACCTTTCACTCAAGGCTGAGCTGCCCTGATCCCCACACGCTGAGAGGCTACATTTAAGGTGGCCTGGTGGTTATCATAACGGTTTACAATGCCAGCGACCAGCGATCAGTGGGTTCAATGCCGTCTTTAAGCAGTTTGTATGTTGTCCGTGTGGGTTTCCTCTGGGTGCTCTCGTTTCCTCTCACATTCCAAAAACGTACGGGTTAGGGTTATTAAGTTCTAGGCGTGCTATTTTGGCACTGGAAGTGTGACAACACTTGCAGGCTGCCCTCCTCCCCCCGTACATATTTGTACTGTGTAGGTCATTGAAGCAAAACGATGCATTTCACTGTACGTTTTGATGTACACATGACAAATAAATCTTTCTCTTTAATCTTTAAATGGCCTTCAGCTCCTTTGGTCTACACGGCACACCTTCAAGTGAGCTTGGATAACGGTAGAAAATTCACCCACCCACAAAACATACCTACAGGCTGAAATGCTGTTTATACAGCGGGAGTGGTACCAGTGTCTGAGATAATTCCTCCCATGTTAAGGTTCTTTGTTCAACCCCTTTCCCCAGAAGCGAGATCTGGCGCCACCGTGTGGTGAGGGAAGCTCTTTGCACACACTCACCGAAATGTAAAACAAAGAGTTTACGTCATTATGGAATAAGAGGCAGCCATTTAACCCAGGTAGGATTGAGAGTTGAAAACAGGATAGGACAGGGCTCTGGAGATCAGCGCAGTCAGGGAAAACATGCACAAGCTCAATCCGCTGCATGTCATGAGGCTTCAATCTTGTGTAAAGATTAAAGGCACTATTTGTATTGCCTTTCAAATTAAATGTTTAACAAAGGCCCTTGTGCTTCTTGCAGCTAGAAAGGATGGCATACTGTGACATCTACAAGCTGTGCTGTTGCAGGAAAGCAGCATGCATTGTCACCACCATCCAGGACATGCTCTCTTCTCACTTCATCGGTTGTCCATTGAAATCCGATGACGATGTCCACTCCTTTAATGGTGAGATCTTTGATGACTGTACAGTCCTATCCTGAACCCACAAGTTCTATTGCAGGTGGGACATGTATATGTGGTAGTGATGGCAACCATGGCTGCATTTCTCCTGGCTCTCTTCTGCTGTCTTCTGGTTGTTCTTTCCATCTCCAGAATACAAACCCCGTCCTACACAGCTGTCGCCAAGTGATACGGTCAGCAGCAACATCCTCCAGGTCCTCGGGAAAGCATTCTTCATCTGACCCTTATAGCGCTTCTTCGGCCCTCCAGCTGAGCGTCGACCGTGATGTAGCTGGCCGTATAACACCCTGCGGGGTAGCCAACACGGGGGGCATCCTTATCACGTGCCCCAGCCACTGCAGCTGGATCATGGCCTCAATACTTCTGCACTACTGCCATGATGGAGGTGGTACAGGAGCCTCAGGACCTGCACCACCAGGTCCAGGAACGGTTATTACCCCACAACCATCAGACTCTTGAACCATAAGACCATATGACATAGGATCAGAATATTATCAAATTTGCTCTGCCATTCAATCTTGGCTGATCCTTTCTTCCCCTCCCCAGCCCCACTTCCTGGCCTTCTTCCATAATCTTTGATGCCCTATCCATCAAGGACCTCTCAACCTCTGTCTTAAATACACCCAGTGACCTGGCCTCCACAGCTGTCTGTGGTAATAAATTACACAAATTCACCATCCTCTGGCTAATGAAATTTCTTTGCATTTCTGTTTTAAATAGACACCCCTCTATCCTGAGGTTGTGCCCTCCTGTCCTGGACTCTTCCTCCATGGGAAACATCCTTTACACATCTACTCTGTCTAGGCCTTTCAACATTCAAAAAGTTTCAATGAGATCCCCCCTCATCCTTCTGAATTTCAGCAAATACAGACCTAGAGCTATCAAACATTTCTCGTATGATAATCCTTTCATTCCCAGAATCATCCTTGAGAACCTCCTCTGAACCCTCTCCAATGCCAGCACATCCTTTCTTAGATGAGGAGCCCAAAACTGTTCACAATACTCAAGGTGAGGCCTCACCAGTGCCTTATAGAGCCTCAGCAACACATCCCTGCTCTTGTATTCCAGATCTCTTGAAATGAATGCTAACATTACATTTATCTCACTCACCAGTGACTCTACCTGCAAGTTAACCTTTAGATGGTTCTGCAAAAGGACTCCCAAATCCCTTTGTATCTCATCCTGCCAACAAGATGGCGGTGTGACGCAGCTTGCAGCAGCCACTCCGGAGCTGATTATTTGTTATTTGTTAAGCGGGGCTGCCGTGCGCAATCCTAATCTAATGAAAAACGGATGTGGGAGCACGGAGGAACATCTGGAAATCTCCAGGAAGGCCCTCTTCGTTGCTGCTGCTGCTGTGAGGTCCAGGTCTCTGCTGAGAAGAACAGGCCCCCAGTCCTCGGGGTCGCGTTGCCGGTGGCCGTTGGCGGGGGCGTCTTAATAAGCTCGGCAGAGGATGGTGCTCGGAGAAGTTGTGCCGGAGGGGATGGTTGGAGGCTCGGAGGTTTGGCGGATTCGGAGTCCGCTGCGGTCAGGGCGCTTTCACTGTGTGCTGTGTCTGCGAGGCTGGGTTCGACGGAGCTTTCATTGAGTGCTGTGCCTGCAAGGCTGAGTCGGGCGGCGCCGTGGAAGTCCATAGCGGGGGTATTCTCTTCTGCCGCCGGCGTGGGATGACGAGTCAATCGGGACCCTGAGGACTTGTGGAAATTGTGTGGTGGTTTCTTTCGAACTTATAGTCTTTTAACATCTTTGGACTATTTTTACTGTGCCCATGGTCTATTTTTTTTTATCAATTATGCTATTGTTTGCACTGTTGTAACTATATGTTGTAACTATGTGGTTTTGTGCAGGTCTTGTAGCTTTAGTTTTTGGTCTTGTTTTGTCTGGTGGATTTGGAGCTCCTTTCCGGGAAACGCGCTAAGACGGTAGCGCAATATTAATACGCAGCAGCCTCTCCGGACTCTGGATTGGGGATTGCCAAACGTTATGTGGATTTTCTGGTGTAGTCTATTTTGTCATGTGCTTTGTTGATGTCATTCTGGAGGAATGTTGTCTCATTTTTAAACTGCATTGCATTTGTGGTTTTTAAATGACAATAAACTGAATCTGAATCTGAGATTTTTGGATTTTCTCCCTATTTTAAAAGAGTCTGCACATTTATTTCTAGTACCAAACTGCATGACCAAGCATTTTCCAACATTGTATTTCATTTGCTGCTTTCTTGTCCATGCTCCTAATTGTTCTAAGTCCTTTTGCAGCCTAACTGTTTTCACAAAGCTACCTGCCCCTCCACCAATCTTTGTATCACCTGCAAACTTGGCAACAAAGCCATCATCTAGATCATTGATATACAGCATAAAAAGAAGTGGTCCCAACACCGTCCCCTGCCGAACACCACTAGTCACTGGCAGCCAACCAGAAAAGGATCCTTTTATTCCCAATCACTGACTCCTGCCAATCAGCCAATGCTTTAACCATGCCAGTAACTTTCCTGTAAAACTATGGGTTCTTAAATTGGCAACACCTCATGTGTGGCACCTTGTCAAAGGCCTTCTGAAAGTCCAAATATACAACATCCATTCCATCCTTTTATCTATCCTATTTGTAATCTACTCAAAGAATTCCAACAGGTTCGTCAGGCAGGATTTTCTCTTAAGGAAACAATGCTGACTTTGTCCTATCTTCTCCTGTGTCACCAAGTACATAATAATCTCATCCTTAACAATTGACTGGTTCCTTAAGGTTGTTATAGCCGGGGGGTGGTAGTGGGGACAGCTCCCATTACTTATTAAATGCTCCCAATGGTGTGTGCCTCAAATAGCCTCTGAGAACTCTGATCTCAAACCTCTGCTGCCTTGGGGAGGCTTCAGGAGTAAACCCCGAGGGAAAAATCTAGAGCTGGAGTTCCTGAGGCAGTTCTACATTGGGTTCATTGCTGACCGGCAAATTCTGAGACGTTGCTGGTACCAAACGGTATTGGTCTCTGCCGTTCCTTTGGGTTAATCAGATGTGTGGAGAGGGGGCAGCCTGTTACGTGGGCAACAGCTTACATTCCAGGCTTGCATATCTAGACAGCTAGGATGCAATATCCATGGTCAAATCTGACCAATGGAGGCCTCAGAACAATTGACTCCAACATCTTCCCAACCACTGAGGTCAGGCTAACTGGTCTATAATTTCCTTTCTGCTGTCTTCTTCCTTTCTTAAAGAGTAGCGTGATATTTGTAATGTTCCAGTCCTCTGGCATCATACCAGAGTCTAATGATTTTTGAAAGATCATCACTATTGCCTCCATAACCTCTATCACTACTTTTTTTGAACCCTAGGGTGCAGTTCATCTGGTCCGGGTGACTTATGTACCTTTTGGTCTTTAAGCTTTTTGAGCATCTTCTCTCTGGTAATAGTAACTGCACTCACTTCTCTTCCCTTACACCCTTCAACATCTGACACACTGCTGGTGTCTTCCATAGTGAAGACTGATGCAAAATGCTTATTTAGTTCATCTGCCAACTCCTTGACCCCAATTATTAAATCTCCGGTTTCATTTTGTAGTGGTCGAATATCCACTATCATCTCTCTTTTATTTTTTACATACTTGAAAAAGCTTTAACTGTCCACGTTGATACTGTTTGCTAGCTTGCTTTCATATTTCATTTTTCCCTCCTAATGATTCTTTTAGTTGTTCTTCATAGGTTTCTAAAAGCTTCCAAATCTTCTGCCCTCCCACTAATTTTTGCTTTGTTGTTTGCCCTCTCTTTTGCTTTTACATTAGCTTTGACTTCCCTTGTCAGACACTGTTGTACTATTTTGCAATTTGAGTATTTCTTTGTTTTTAGAATATATCTGTCCTGCACCTTCCTCATTTTCCCCCAGAAACTCATGTCATTGCTGTTATCCCTGCCAGCATCCCCTTCCAATTTACTCTGGCCAACTCCTCCCTCATACCACTGTCATTTCCTTTACTCCACTGAAACACTGCTACATCAGACTTTACTTTCTCCCTATCAAATTTCAAGTTGAACTCAATCATATTGTGATCACTGTCTTCTAAGGCTTTTTTATCTTAAGCTTCTTGATCACCTCTGGTTCATTACATAACACCCAATCCAGTATAGCCAATTCTCTAGTAGGCTCAACGACAAACTGCTCTTGTAGCCAACTCGTAGGCAATCTGTGGTCCACGTCCCAGCTACTGTTGGGAGGCTTGTATATAACTACCAACAGGGTCCTTTTACCCTTGCAGTTTCTTAACTCAACCCACAAGGATTCAATATCTTCTGATCCTGTCATATCTTTCCACAGATTTGATGCCATTCTTTACCAGCACAGCCACGCCACCCTCTCTGCCTACCTTCCTATCCCTCTGATTCAATGTGTAGCATTGGACATCCAGTTCCAAACTATAACCATCCTTCAGCCACAATTCAGTGATGGCCACAACATCATAACCCGACAATCTGGAAAAATGTAACAAGATCATCCACCTCATTTCTTATCCTCCGTGCATTGAGATATAAAACTCCCAAGTTTTATTTGTAAAGTTCTGTATTTGCTATCCTTTTTGATTCTGCATCCCAAATGCACTGACGCTCACCCTGCTGGCTGCAATTTTGTCCTGTCATCTGCCTGCCCTTCCTGAAAGTCTGACTGCACACTATCTTTGCTTGGTCCTATCCTTAGTCCCTTCACTCCCAGTTCCCACCCCCCTGCCAAATTAGTTTAAACCCTCCCCAGCAGCTCTAACAATCCTGCCCATGAGAATATTGGTCCCCCTTGGGTTCAGGTGCAACTGTTGCTTTTAAACAGGTCATCCCTCCCCCAGAAGAGATCCCAATGATACAATTACCTGAAGCCCTGCCCCCTGCACCAGCTTCTCTGCCACACTTATCTGCCAAATCATCCTGTTTCTACCCTCAGTGACTTGTGGCACAGGTAGCAATCCAAAGATTACTATCCTGTTGGTTCTGCTTCTCAGCTTTCTGCCTATCTCTCTAAATTCTCTCTTTAGGACCTCTTTGCTTTTCCTTCCTATGTCATTGGTACCAATATGTACCAAGACATTTGGCTGCTCCCCCTCCCTCTCCAAAATGTTGTGGACACAATCCAATAAGACCCTGACCGTGGCACCTGGGAGGTAACATACCTTCCGAGTGCCCCGTTCTCAGCTACAGAATTTCCTGTCTGTTCTTCTGACTATTGAGTTCCCTATCCCTACCGCTCCCCCTTCTCCCTCTTTCCCTTCTGCACCATGGACCCATGTTCAGTGCTAGTAACCCGGTCTCTGTGGCATTCTCTTGGGAGGTCATCCCCCACAACAGTATCCAAAATGGCATATGTATTATTGAGGGGAATGGCCATGGAGGTGCTCTGCGCTAACTGCCTATTCACATTTCCATTTCTCCTGCCGGTCACCCAGCTACTCACTTTCTGCAACTTTGGGGTGACTACTTCCCTGTAACTCTGATCGATGATCTCCACATTCTCCTGTACAAGCCAAAAGTCATCCAGCTGCCACTCCAGATTGCTAACACGGTCTTCAAGGAGCTGCAGCTGGATGCACTTCATGCAGATGTAGTTCCCTGGTAGACTCTGGGTCTCCCAGGACTCCAACATCTGGCATGAAGAGCCCACAAAGGCCATTTATTGCACTCGATACAGTAAGAGAAAACGAAAAGGAACCTTAACAGAAACCTACCCAGAGCCAATGCCTCTTTCGAGCCAAAGCCTGGCACTCCTACTCTCAGCACTGGACTACTCCCAACAATGGCCGCCCCATTTGGCCCTCCTGTACTTTTACTTAATGCACTGTGCCCTGCCCCTGCCGTGACTGGGCTGCTGGAATAAGCCTGGGAGGCTCTCCTTTTGAACATACATCGCTGACCTGTGAGACCTGTGCTCTGCTCCGGCCACCAACTGGGCCTTCAAGCTGCCCAGAGGGGATAATTTCCCTCACCCATCAGCACAGGTGTACCACAAGGCTGTCTGCTTAGTTCTCTGCTCTACTTACTTTACACTTGTGACTGTGCGGCCTAGCAGAGCCTCAACACCTCATTTAAGTTTGCAGGCGACACCACTGTAGTAGGCCGAATCAAAAGTGGTGGTGAATCAACATATATAAGCATATAACAATTACAGCACGGAAACAGGCCATCTCGGCCCTTTTAGTCTGTGCCAAACACTTACTCTCACCTAGTCCCACTGACCTGCACTCAGCCCATAACCCTCCATTCCTTTCCTGTCCATATACCTATCCTATTTTTTTTTAAAAGGCAATATTGAACCTGCCTCTACCACTTCTACTGGAAGCTCGTTCCACACAGCTACCACTCTCTGAGTAAAGAAGTTCCCCCTTGTGTTACCCCTAAACTTCTGCCCCTTAACTCTCAACTCATGTCCTCTTGTTTGAATCTCCCCTACTCTTAATGGAAAAAGCCTATCCACATCAACTCTATCTATCCCCCTCATAATTTTAAATACCTCTATCAAGTCCCCCCTCAACCTTCTGTGCTCCAAAGAATAAAGACCTAACTTGTTCAACCTTTCTCTGTAACTTAGGTGCTGAAACCCAGGTAACATTTGAGTAAATCTCCTCTGTATAGATATAGGAGGGAGACTGAAAATCTGGCTGAGTGGTGCCACAACAACAACCTCTCACTCAGTGTCAGCATGACCAAGGAGCTGATTATTGACTTCAGGAGGAGGAAAATGGAGGTCCATGAGTCAGTCTTCATCAGGGGCTCAGAGGTGGAGAGGGTCAGGAACTTGTAATTCCTCAGTGTTGTCATTTTGGAGAATTTGATCTGAGCCCAGAAAAGTGCAATTGTGAAGAAAGCATGGCAGCACCTCCACTTCCTTATGAGTTTGTGAAGAGTCGGCAAGACATCCGAAACTTTGGCAAACTTCTATAGATGTGTGGTGGAAAGTATATTGACTGGCTGCATCACACCAATGCACCTGAATGGAAAATCCTTCACAATGTAGTGGATACGGCCCAGTCTTTCACAGTTCAATAGTCCCATTTAATATCGGACAATATATACAATATACAGCCTGAAATTCTTACTCTTTGCAGACATCCATGAAACAGAAGAAAAACCCCAAAGAGTGAATGACAGAAAAGCTTTAGAACCCCAAAGGCCTCTCCACCACTGAGCACATCTACACTGAGCATCGTTGCAGGAAAACAGCATCCGTCATCGGGGGGCTTCACCACACAGCTCCCTCTTTACCTCTCAGGAAGGTGGTACAGCAGCCTCAGGACTCACACCACCAGCTTCATAAACAGCTGTTATCCCTCAATCATCAGGCTCTTCAACCAGAGAGGATAACTTCACTTGCCCCTTCATTGAAATGATCCCATAACCTATGGACTCACTTTCAAGGACTCTTCATCTCATGTTCTCGATATTTATTGCTTATTTATTATTATTATTTCTTTTTTCCTTTTTGTATTTGCACTAGCAATACTCATGGACACAGAACGAGTACCAGGAATGCAGTGTTAGGTGTTTCACCGAGACGTGGCTACACGAACAAATCCCAGATTCCAACGCTACTGTGAATGTGTTTTCAACACTACGAGCAGACAGAGTTAATCTACAGTGCGATAAGAGGAAGGGAGGTGGGCTTGCTGTGCTAGTGAACAGCAGATGGTGTAATCCCGGTCACATTTCTGTGAAAGAAGGAATCTGCAATCCAGACGTCGAACTGGTTGCTGTGAGTTTGCGCCTGTTTTATCTACTGCATGAGCACAGCCCGCCATATTGCTTGTTGTTTACATTTCACCTTCCTGACACTGCGTGTGACGTCATACACACTACCAACGTGAGACTCCAGACTCAACACCCCAATGCAGTATCAGGAGACTTCAGACATGTTCCTCACGACCATCCTACCCACCTTCGATCAGTTTGTCAAGTGTCATAGAAGAGAAAATAAAACACTGGATCTCTTATCAGCAAATATTAAAGATGCATACATCTCCACAGCTCTCCCCCCGCTAGGAAGATCAGATCACAACCTGGTTCACATCATGCCCTTGTGTAAGCCCAAAGTACAACAACAGCCAGCTACCACCAAGATTGGAAAGAAATGGTCTCCAGAGGGCATCGAGGCCTTGAAGGGCTGCTTTGAGATTACTGACTGGAATGTGCTTTGTGAACCATATGGGGAGGACATTCACAGACTTACTGATTGCATCACTGACTACATCAGCTTCTGTGTGGACACTGTAATACCATCAGGGAATGGTCACTGTTTCCTTAACAACAAATCATGGGTCACCAGTGATCTAATGCTCTTCTTAACCACAATAAGAGAGTCTTTAGATCAGGAAACAGGGAGGAATTGAAACGTGCAGAGGGAGCTAAAGGACAAGATCAAGGTGGCTAAAGAGGAATACAGGGGAGAGCTGGAGAACAAGCTTGGGCAGAGAAGCACACGGGAGTGTGGAGAGGCATGAAGAACATCAGTGGCTTCAATCAGCTTGGCTGTAGAGCCTTGGAATGCAGCTGTGAATGGGTTAATGAGTTAAACCAATTCTTTAACAGGTTTGACAACTGCCCTCCTGTTCACACCCCCCTCAGCATACCATTCTAAGTGCTGAGGCACTCAATGCCTCCCCTCCTCCCTTCTCCCCCCTCCAGTTCAACACGTGGATGATCAACACAGGCTACCACTGTCTATGTCCCCTCCTTCCCCAGCACCTACCATCCACACCTCCACATACCGACTGCTGTCATCCCGATCTCCATCTCCCCCAGCCCCCTCCTTCCACCAACTCCCCAGTCACCATGGATGCATCTTCACTACTGAGCAGGTGAGAAGGACTCTGGGGAAACTCAGACACAGCAAAGCATTGGGACCGGATGGTGTGAACCCCTGTCTCCTGAGGGAGTGTGCTGAGCAGCCGTGTGGAGTTCTCCAGCGCACTTTCAATCTGAGTCTCAGCTTGGAAAGGGTCCCGACTGTGTGGAAAACATCATGTGTGGCCCCAGTACCCAAAAAGGGCCGATCGAAAGTCTTGAATGACTACTGTCTAGTGGCCCTGACGTCACACATCATGAAAGCCCTAGAGAGGCTGGTCCTGGCTCATCTCTGACCCCTGGTCACATCAGCCCTCGATCCCCTGCAGTTTGCCCACATTGGAGTCGACGATGCTGTCATCTACCTGCTGAACAGAGCCGACTCCCATTTGGATAAGCAGGACAGCACTGTGAGGGTCATGGTTTTGATTTCTCAAGTGCCTTCAATACCATACAGCCCTCATTGCTGGGTAAATGCTCCCCCAGTGGGACAATGGGATCAACAAGGGTGATGCCAACAAGGGTCAATAAACTGATTCGAAAGGCTGGCTCCGTTATAGGAGTCAAACTGGACACACTGGAGGCTGTGGTAGAACAAAGGACCCTACGGAAAATCCTGGCAATTCTGGACAATGTTTCTCACCCTCTGCATGACACCTTGTCTGAACAGAGGGGTACCTTCAGTAATAGACTAAGGGAACTGCACTGCTCCGAAGAGCACTGTATGAGGTCATTCTTACCCTTAGCCATTAATCGGGGAAATGATGACCCCCTCCTGATAGACTATTATTAGCCTCTGTTTACCAGAGCTCTGTTTTAAGGTAACTTTTTTTTATTCTTTCTTACTTTTCTTCTAATATTTGTATATCTGTGCACTTGTAATGCTACTGTGACATTGTTGTTTCCCTTGCGATCAATAAGCTATCTACCTACCTATCTGTCTTGTCCTTTGCACACTGTTTGTCCGCCCTGTTCATATGGTCTTTCTATTATGGTTATTGGATTTAATGAGTATGCCTGCAAGAAAATGAATCTCAGCTTTGTATACGGTGATGCATATGTACTTTGATAATGAATTTACATTATATAGTGTCCATAATCTAGAACATGGATTAAGCAGAGGGTAGGCCCTATGTCCCACAATGTCATGCTGAACTAATTAGAACCAACATTCCTAACTAATCCCATTTGTTTCGCCTATATCCCTCTAAATCTTTCCTGTCCACATACCTATCCAAATGTTTTCTATAAAGCTTTCGTTAGACCACACTTGGAGAATCATGTTGAGTTCTGGTCACCTCATTAAAGGGGGAATGTCAGAGGTAAGTTGTTTTTTCTTACACAGGGAGTGGTGGGTCCTTGGAACATGCTGCCATGTTGGTGGTAGAGGCAGGTACATTATGGACTTCTAACAGACTCTTAGATACGCACATAGATAAAAGAAAAATGGAAGGCTATGTAAGAGAGAAGTGTTAGATTCTTATCGGATAAGGTTAAAATGTCAGCATACCATTGTGGGGTGAAGGACATGTACTGTTCTATGTTCTACCTCCACTGACTCCTGATTATCTGAACACCTATACTTTGTAATGACCTTAAAATTATGCCCTCTCATATTAGCCATTTCCACCCTGGGGAAAAGACACTGGCTGTCCACTTGATCAATGTTAAACACATCTAATCAAGTCACCTCTTATTTTCCTTCGCTTCAGAGATCTACCCAGGCTCACTCAAACTTTCCTCATAAGACATGCTCTCTAATCCAGGCAGTATCCTGACAAATCTCCTCTGCACTCTCTGTAAAGCTTCCACGTCTTTCCTAATGAGGCGACTAGAACTAAACACAGGCAGATACATTTGAGATATTTAAGAGACTCTTAGATTGGCACAAAGATGTGCTAGCATTGGAGAGGGTCCAGAGGAAATTCACGAAAATGATTCCAGGAATGCAAGGATTAACATATGAGGAGTGTTCGATGGCTCTGGGCTGTACTCGCTGGAGTTTAGAAGAATGGGGGTGGCGGTTCTCATTGGAAATCTAGCGAATGTTGAAAGGGCGAAATAGAATGCATATGTAGAGGATGTTTCCTATGGTAAGAGTCTAGGACCAGAGAGCACAGCCTCAGAATATAGGGACATCCAACAGAGATCAGGAGAAATTTCTTAAGTCAGGGGATGGTGAATCTGTGGAATTCATTGCCATAGATGGCTGTGGAGGCCATGACAGTTGGTATATTTAAAGTGGAGTTTGGCACCTTTATTAATTAAGAACCTATCAAAGGTTATACAGGGAAAGCAGGAGAATAAAGTTGCATGGGATAATAAAGTAGCTATGCTGGAATTGCAAAGCAGCTGATCGGCCTTGTTCTGCTGTCATGTTTTCTGGTCTTACATGGATGAAAGAAAAATTGGAGGGAAGAGTTAGATTGATCTTGTAGTAGGTGAAAAGTTTGGCATATTGTGCTGTCTACCTGGGAACCCCATCAGTCTTTACCTACCCAATCTGTGGTTTCATCACTGGCCTCATTACTCACTTCAGTAGTGGAAGCAAGTTGTCGTGGATCTAAAGGGTCCGCCTGGGATGTGTGGACTACAGCAACAAAGTGGAGAGGTGAATGGTAAAGCAGGGCCCAGGTGGCCTTAATCCTGTCCTTTGTTTGAGTTCCTCATCAATCGCCATCAGCGAGTCCTGGGGTTGATACTGAAGATCAAAGCCCGAATGTCAATTTGAGTCTGGAAGTCTGTGAGTCTGCTGGGAAAGTCAAGATTCAATGCTTGTGAATCCACGACTCTGCTGGAGGCCATAGACAGGCCTACCCTGTAATGGGAGGACTGCATATGTGCGTAGGTGGGAGGGAGGGATGGGACCTGTTTTGTTGCTTTGTGTGTTTTTTTGGTTGTGTTTTGTGTTGCTTTACTGTACATGGTGGGCGCCAGACTATGTGGCGACACTTGCACTCTGCCCCCAACACCACCTTGAACTGTGCTGGTTGTTCTCAGGGTGGTATATGGAGACATATATGTACTTTGATAAACTTAGTTCAAACTTTAACACAAACAACATTTCACTGTATGTTTTGATGTACATATGATAAATAAATGAACCTGAATCTGTTCCATTCGAGCAAAGTATTGCCACTAATGTTCTCCTGACCTTTCTGATATTTTCAATTTCAATATTTTCTCACCTCGAAGTGAGATTCAAAGCAGGTTTCTGGGTCAAAGTAGTCTAAAATAATGTAATGTAATGCTGAGGATTTATAAGGCATTGAGTCAGACCACACTTGGAATATTGTGAGCAGTTTCGGGCCCCTTTTCTAAGAAAGGATCTGCTGGCATTGGAGAGAGTCCAGAGGAGATTCACAAGAATGATTCCAGGAATGAAAAGTTAAAATATGAGGAGCATTAGATGGGTCTGGGCCTGTACTCGCTGCAGTTTAGAAGAATGAGGGAGAAAATATCATCAAAACGTATTGAAAACTGAAAGGCTTAGATCGAGTGGACATGGAGAGGATGTTTCTATAGTGGGGGGAGAATAGGACCGGAAGGCACAGCCTCAGAATATAAGGACATCCCTTCAGGACAGTGAAGAAGAAGAATTTCTTTAACTAGACGGTGGCGAATCTGTGAAATTCATTGCCATGAATGGCTGTGGAGGCCAAGTCAGTGGGCATATCTAAAGTGGAGGTTGACATGTTCTTGCCAAAGCTTATGGGGAGAAGCAGGAGAATAGGATAGAGAGGGTAAATAAATCACCATGATGGAATGGTGCAGCAGATTCAATGGGCCAAATAGCTTAATTGTGTCCTTAGCCCCTATGTCTTGAGGTCATATAGAATACTCAACATGTGGTACGGAAGCTGCAAGGTATCAGACTACACGATCTTACAGAGAGGACAGTAAAAACCACAGGAGGATCATCAGGGTCTCCCTTCCCCCCATTTGCGACATTCACTGGGAACGTTGTAAACAAAAGCTGAAAGCATTGTTGAGGAATCACACCATGTCACAATTGCTTTGACCCACTACTGTCAGGAAGGAGGTACAGGAGCATCAGGACTAGGACTGCCAGAGTGGGATACAGCTTCTTTCCCCAGGCTGTGAGACTGGTGAATACCCTGTCACCACTGAGGTCTCCTCCCTATAACAGAGAGCAGTTTACTGGTTCCCTGTGCTGTGCACTACACGTATTTTGAATTATATTTTATTAACTTATTCATGGTAATATTTTGGCCTATGTATGTGCTGTGTGCGCTATATGTTTTGGGGGTGTACTGTGGGCTGGAAGAATGTTGATTTGTTGTACAGTCAGATGCCAATAAACTTGAACTACCCAGGTAGCGATCAGATTCAGAGTGCAAAGAGTTAATGCTGTCAATATCTATGTGAAAGGAATCTTGCTGTGAACTCAGCTGACCCAGTTGGTAGCCTGGTTTTATTCACCCCAGCCTGCAGAAGTACCTGATTTTGTTTTCTGTATACGGAAAAGTAGAGAGGTCATGTTGCAACTCTACAAATCTCTGGTGAGACCGCACTTAAGAGTATTGTGTTCAATTCTGGTCACCTCATTATAGGAAGGATGTGGAAACTATGGAGAGGGTGCAGAGGAGATTTACCAGGATGTTGCCTGGTTTGGAGAACAAGTCATATGAGGTAAGGTTAGCAGAACTGGGACTTTTCTATTTGGAGCGTAGAAGAATGAGAGGGGACTTGATAGAGGTCTACAAGATTATGAGAGGCATAAATAGGGTGGATAGTCAGTACCTGTTTCCCAGGGCACCAATAGCAAACACCAGAAGGCATATGTACAAAATTAAGGGAGGGAAATTTAGGGGAGACATCAGGGGTTAGTTTGTTTGTTTGTTTTTTTTTTACACAGAGGGTTGTGAGTGCCTGGAATGACTTGCCAGGGATGGTGGTGGAGGCTAAAACATCAGGGGTATTTAAGAGCCTCTTGGACAGGCACATGGATGAAAGAAAAATAAAGGGTTATGGGGTAGTGTGGGTTTAGTACTTTTTTAAAAAAGGATTATATGGGTAGGCAAAACACGGAGGGCTGAAGGGCCTGTACTGTGCTGTAGTGTTCTATGGTTCTATGGATCTTCCATCCCCAGTTGAGATACGACTGTCCATAGAGCAGAGAGTTAACAGGTTACTTGAGCAGGTAGAGTGGAGAAATCAGTCAACTTTGATTCTGTCATCATTGCTCACAGGGACATAGTACAGCAGCAGTGACTGTATTGTGATCCGATTAATCCTACTTCTTCCCAACACAGAGAAACAAGTGTCCAAACACAATTATCTTTAGACTACAGTATTAATGAAGTATTTGGCTATTACCATGCTTCACATTCAAGTCCCAATTTGGTGTCGATTTGTTCTGAGGACCAGGACTTAGGCCCATCATTAAGGACTCTCACCATCTGGGACATGTATGTTTCTCGTTATCACCGTCGGGGAGGAGGTACAGGAGCCTGAAGACCTAGTCAGCTTCTTTTCTCTCCACCAGCAAATTTCTGTAAGGTCGATGAACACTACCTCGGTAATTAAGGGGCAACACGAGTGAATCTGCAGATGCTGGAAATAAATAAGAACACAAAATGCTGTCTGGCCTGCTGAGTTCTGCCAGCATTTTGTGTTTTTAACTATCTCGGTAATTATTATTTTTGTAATTTAGACCTTATGACCACAAGACATAGGAGCAAAATTTGGCCATTCAGCCCATCGAGTCTTCTCTTCCATTTCATCATGGCTGATTTGTTATCCAAATTCAAATTTAAGTTAGTCTAATTACATTCAACCACACATGAAAAATAGCCAAATGAAATAAACATCCAGTCATTCACACGACACACCTTCTCAGCCACAATGGTATGCACAAGTCCAACCAAAATCACAGCAACAGTATGCTGTTAACTCCAGCTCAATTGCTATCTATCCAGGAGTGACTTGCAATTGAAAAAAATGTACAAAGGTGATTGAAAGCACCTTTGATGGGACCTGGAGTGGCCGCTGTGCCTGAGTACGGGGCGGTAATACTCATAAATAAAATGAAAGGCAGAAATGGCTGGATACATCAGAAAGATAGATGTGTTCAATTGCACAATGGATAACTGGCTGATATAGCCGAATTGAGGAGCATTTTAAAGCAAATTAAATAGCCCATGAGAAATGAGTTATCCATTTATGCTGAGTGCAATAGGTGGGAAAGCATGCAAATAAGAGAAAATCTGCAGAGGCTGAAAATCAATGTTATGCACACAAATTGCTGGAGGAACTCAGCAGGCCAGGCAACATCTGTGGAAAAGAGTAAACAGTCAACATTTCAGAGGCTCTTAGGTGGGCACTTGGATGAAAGAAAAATGGAGGGCTATGTAGGAAGGAAGGGCTAGATTAATTTTAGAATAGGTTAAAGGGTCAGCACAGTGTTGTGGACCAAAGGGCCTGTACTGTTTTATGTTCTAATTTCTAACTCACATTTGTGAAATGTTTGTATTCCTTGTTCTCTTGCATCTCATGGGTCCCTGATGAAGTCCACTGCCACTCACTCTTCTCAGGTGGTGAGATGTTAAAGGACCTGTCTCCTCTCAGTGTAAATGGCGCCACAGAACTCACCTAAAGAAATACAGCTGAGCTCTCTCTGGCTTTAATCAGCATCATTAGTATATATTATCCTATTAATACAAGAGTATTTTTCTGCTACCAACCTCTGAGTTCTGGACCTCTACTGCTAGCAGTTGAGATGATGGGTGTTGACCTGAAACTGTTGACTGTCCATTTCCCTCCACAGATGCTGCCTGACCCGCTGAATTCCTCCAGCATCCCGTTTATTGTTCCATGCTATTCTTTTGGAAGAAAGCTGTGTGGTAATTGGTTACTTATGTCTGCTGCTACAACACTAACTACACTTTGAAAGTGCTAAGGGATGAATGGAGACCAGGAAGATGCTGTATAAATGCTTCTGTTGTTCTTTGTGTCTTCACCTCCCTCTAATGCCCCCCCTTCTCCTTCTCCCAAGGTCCATTGTCCTCTCTCATCAGACTCCTTCTTCTTTGCCCCTTTACCTCTTCTACCTTTCACCTCCCAGTCTCATACTTCATCTCCCCTCTCCCACCTACCTACCTTTCTCTTCATCTATCACCTATCAGCTTTTCATTTCAAAGTAAATTTATTATTAAAAATACAGATATTACATAGCACCATATAATACCCTGAGATTCAATCGAGTAATCCTTTCCTCTTTCTCCCCCCCCCCCCCCCACTTTTTCTGGCATCTTCCCCATTCCTTTCCTGTCCTGATGAAGGGTCTTGGCCCAAAACATCAATTGTTTATTCCCCTTCTGACATTGAGTTCCTGGAAACAAACACAGGATATTTTTCCTCCACTCCAACAAAGGATCAAACTGTCAGGCACTCAGGTCCCGGAGAGGGTCTCCTGCTCTCTGAGAATGTCAGTGCAAGCCTTTAGTGGTTGGGGTGGGGGTAGGAGATGGTGTCAAAGGGTCTAAGCCCCATGAAAACAAAACCAATCTTCAGAAAAATGATCTGAGAAGGGATTGTGTAGGATTGTTTGGGGGTGGGGGAAATCTTATTGAAATCTATCAAATATTGAAAGGCCTAGACACAGTGGATGTGGAGTGGTTGGCTCCTATTGTGGGAATCTAGGACCGGAGGTCACATTCCGTTAGAACAGAAATGAAGAGAAATTTCTTTAGCCAGAGGGTGGTGGATCTGTGGAATTCATTCCCACAGAAGGCTGTGGAGGCCAAGTCATTGAATTGAATTGACTTTATTACTTATATCCTTCATATTTATGAGGACTAAAAATCTTTGTTACGTCTCCGTCTAAATGTGCAATTTATAGTAACTTATAATAAACAGCATGCACAACAGGACAGTCAATATAACATAGAACCACAATTGGATCAGCATGAATTAGTCAGTCTGATAGCCTGGTGAAAGGAGCTATCCTGGAGCCTGTCGGTCCTGGCTTTTATGCTGCAGTACAGCTTCCCATATGGTAGCAGCTGGAAGAGTTTGTGGTTGGGTTGACTCAGGTCTCCAGTGATCCTTTGGGCCCTTTTTACACACCTGTCACTGTAGTTGTCCTGAATAGTGGGAAGTTCACATCCACAAATGCACTGGGCTGTCCACACCACTCTCTGCAGAGTCCTGCAACTGTGTATATTTAAAGTGGGGGTTGATAGGTTCTTGATTAGAAAAGGTGTAAAAGGTTATGGGGAGAATGCAGGTGAATGGGGTTGAGAGGAATATGCAAATTCAAACTAAATTCATGCAAACCAATTTTATGTCAGTGTTACAAATTCATTGGTATCCAAAATAGGCATATTTCACATGGAGGTTGAGAGGGATAATATATCAGCCATGATGGAATGGCAAAAGCTGAGACAGTCATTGAGCTAGTCGCTGATTGCCCACAAAATAGCAAGCTCTTTCTGTAGCTACCTTTCATTAACACACCATTGTCATCTTACATGCATAGCAAATAGCAAACTCAGAACTGAGCAATGTTCTAATCTACATTTCTTTAGCTCTTTAGCTACCTCTCATTAACACACCATTGTCTTCTACATTCCTAAGATTTCATTCTACTAAATTGAGTACATGCATAGCAAATAACTGACTTCATAGTTAAAATTTATACTTTTATACTCCAATAATGGCAGAGAGAATTTGATGGGGCGCAATAACCTTATTTCCCACCTATGTATTATGGTCTCGGATTATCAACAACATTTATGACAGTATGGAAAATGAATCACACGAGGAGAATGGAGTACACTTTTTTATTCAAAATTCACATAAGGGTAAAAATATCTGCAAAAATAACTCAAAAAATTTGATAGAATAAGGTGAAGCCAGTACACATTTTTTTAAACATACCATGAAGTCTGCTGCTGAAGCCTGTCCCATTTCACACTACTGACGCAGTGTACAACCAGACAGTGGGACACAGATCCCCGCCTCAAGCCTCACCTTGAGGCCACGCGAACACTGTACAGTCCCAGAAGCAGGGAGGAAGAAGCCAGCTGCTCGACCTGATCGGGACACTGGAGGACAGGTGCCGCTCAAGAGAAGCGAAAGAAGGGCGCGCACCCCGACCCCCTCCTCCCACACCTACCCCCCCAACTCCCCCAAAACCAAGCTACAGGCCTTGGGGCGAGATCCTTCAACTGTCCTTGTCAGGCTGCAGTGAGGCCGCAGCCAGCGTTACCGTGGTGACTGGCTGTCCAGCCATGCTGTGGATTTGCATCTTGGCCAGTTTCTTCTGTTCACATTCTGTGACCAAACGGTTCAGCTCCGCTGCGCTGTAGCCGATGAGCGTCTTCAAGTCGCACACAAACTTATAGACGAACCGCTTCCCCTGGACCTTGCAGATCATGTCCCCGTCGTAATAATATCTGGGCGTGAGAGAAGATATTAGGGTGTTAGGGATTATTCTGGAGTTATGAAATTATGTGACTACAGCATATATTAATTCAAGTGAGTCTTATGTTCTTATTGTAAACTGAAAGCAATCAACAGCCTGAAGTTAAAGGTACAGCTTTACAAACAGCATTGTCTACAGGCTGGCAGCCCTTAGCACAAGACTGGCTGCTCAAGAGATACAGCTTGCAGAGTAAAGTGACCATGAAACGTTCTTGCCTGCATCAGCCAAACGCAAGACAGACGTTAATTGGCCTGCATCAAACATCAAACAAGGCAACACTGGCTATGTATTTGTACCATTGTGACTGAGTTCAAGGAAGCTTGCCGATCAGACCGATTTTGTCAAACATGGTTACATGCATAGTTGATCAGTCAATACTTGGGATGGTTATGTACTCAGAGAGTCAACCATGACAGCTTTAATTTTGTGTCTGGGGTCTCTGACCCCAGAAGCTGTTTGACTATCTGAATCAGAATCAGAATTAATATATCACCAGCATAGGTTATGAAATTTATTAACTTTACGGCATCAGTACGATGAAATACATGATCAGCAAATATAGAGGGAAAAAACTGAGTTGCATTATGTACGTGTATGTGTGTTTTTATTTGTATATGTGTGTGTATATTATATATGTCTATTAAATAGTTAAGTTAAATAAGTAGTGGAAAAAACTAATTTGGAAAAAAAGCAGTGAGGTAGTGTTCATGGGTTCCAAGTCCATTCAGAAATCGGATGGCAGAGGGAAAAAAATTGTTCTTGAATTGCTGAGTGTGCGCCTTCAGGCTGCTGTACCTCCTTCCTGAGAAGAGGGCACATCCTGGGTGGTTGGGATCCTTACCTTGTCCCAGAGAAGGTATTTGATCATTCAGAGGGGTTTGCTACTGCAGATATGCAATTCAAAAGAAGCACTGTCAACCCAAAGTATTGAAGTAAATGATGTGATTGTAACTATCGATTCAGCTACTGCTACCATTGATCTTAAGCCCATAAAAATGTGATGTACTTTGAGTTGTGGGACTCTATGGAGAGGGTTTCCAGGAGAATGTCAGCTTGTCATGATGAATAAAGACCGTTATATCACCAGCTTCAGTGTCTCTCCAGTGACTTGTCACAACAGCCAGAAATCTTGTTTAAAAATGACACCACTTCACTTTGACTTCCTTTCACCATTTACAATCTTTCCCATGGTCCTGCCCAGAAAACACTTCTTTCTTTAACCTTCACTTGGTGATAGAGATATATGGCAAATAAACAGGTCCTTTGGCCCATCAAGTTTGCACTATACATTTATTCTCTTCACATACCCACCCCCCACTTCATAGTTTCTACCACGTGCTTATATACTAAACACACTTGAGTGGCTAATCTAGTGGGCGGCATGGTAGTGTAGTGGTTAGCATAACACTTTACAGCCCAAGCGATTAAACAGAAGACTGGGGTTTAATTCCCACCACTGTCTGTAAGGAGCTTGTACGTTCTCCCCGTGACCACGTGGGTTTTCTCTGGGTGCCCTGGTTTCCTCCCACATTCCAAAGACATACAGGTTAGGGTTAGCAAGTTGTGGGCATGCCATGTTGCAGCTGGAAGCACTCGAGCTACCTCCAGTACATCCCTAGACTGTGTTGGCCGATAACACAAACAATGCATTTCATTGTTATGTTTCAATGTTTCAGTACTATGTGACAAATAATCTTCACACCCTATACCTCCCAAACAGGCACTAGCTAATATGAGACGGCATAATTTTAAGGTGATTGGAGCAAAGTATATTGCGGGGATGTCAGAGAAAGCTTTTCTCCCTCCCCACACACAGAGTGATGGGTGTGTGGAATGCCCTGCCGGGGTGTTCGTAGAGGCAGATATGTTAAGGACATTTATGAGACTCTTAGGTAGGCATATGAATGAAAAGAAAAATTGAAGGGAAATGTTGGAGTGAAGGGTTAAATTGTGTGTACTGTGCTGTTCTATGTTCTATTAGAAACGTATAAAACCTACAGCACAATACAGGCCCTTCAGCCCACATGTGCCAAACATGTACTTACTTTAGAAATTACCTAGAGTTATCCATAGCCCTCTATCTTTCTAAGCTCCATGTACATGTCATGAGTCTCTTAAAAGATTCCATCGTATCCGCCTCCACCACTGTCGCTGGCAGCCCATTCCATGCACTCACCACTCTCTGCGTAAAAAACTTATCTGACATCTCCTCTGTACCTACTTCCAAACACCTTAAATCTGTGCCCTTTTGTGATAGCCATTTCAGCCCTGGGAAAAAAAGCTTTGGCTATCCACACGATCCATGCCTCTTATCATCTTACACACCTCTATCAGGTCACCACTCACCTCTGCTGGTCCAAGGAGAAAAGGACGAGTTCACTCAACCTATTCTCATATGGTATGCTTCCATATCCAGGCCACATCCTATTAAATCTCCTCTGCACCTTTTCTAAAGCTTCCAGATCCTTCCTGTAGTGAGGTGACCAGAACTGAGCACAGTACTCCAAGTGGGGTCTGACCAGGGTTCTATATAGCTGTAACATTACCTCTTGGCTCTTGAACTCAATCCCATGGTTGATGAAGTCAATGCACCAAATGCCTTCTTAACCACAGAGTCAACCTGTGCAGCAGCTTTGAGTGTCCTATGGACTCAAACCCCAAGATCCCTCTGATCCTCCACACTGCCAAGAGTCTTACCATTAATACTATATTCTGCCATCAAATTTGACCTACCAAAATGAACCACCACACACTTATCTGGGTTGAACTCCATCTGCCACTTCTCAGCCCAGTTTTGCATCCTATCAATGTCCTGCTGTAACCTCTGACAGCCCTCCACATTATCCACAACACTCCCAACCTTTGTATCATCAGCAAATTGACTAACCCACCCTTCCACTTTCTCATCCAGGTCATTTATAAAAATCACAAAGAGAAGGGATCCCAGAACAGATCCTTGAGGCACACTACTGATCACCGACCTCCATGCAGAATAGAACCCTGTGGGCGAGCCAATTCTGGATCCACAAAGCAAGATCCTCTTGGATCCCATGCCTCCCTACTTTCTCAATAAGCCTTGTATGGGATACCGTATCAAATGCCGTGCTGAAATCCATATGCACTACATCTATTGCTCTACCATCACCAACGTGTTTATAAGGCTCATAAGGCACAACCTGCCTTTGACAAAGCCATGCTGACTATTCCTAGTCATATTATGCCTCTCAGGACCTTTCCCATCAACTTACCAACCACTGAAGTAAGACTCACTGGTCTATAATTTTCCGGGCTATCTCTACTCCCTTTCTTGAATAAACGAACAACATCTGCAACCCTCCAATCCTCCGGAACCTCTCCCATCCCCATTGATGATACAAAGATCATTGCCAGAGGCTCAGCAATCTCCTCCCTCACCTCCCACAGTAGCCTGGTGTACATCGCATCCGGTCCTGGCGACTTATCCAACTTGAAGCATTCCAAAGCTCCAGCACATCCTCTTTCTTAATGTTTATATGCTCAAGCTTTTCAATCTGCTGTAAATCATCCCCACAATCGCCAAAATCCTTTTGCGTAATGAATACTGAAGCAATGTATTCATTAAGTATTGTTGCTATCTCCTCCAGTTTCATACACCCCTTTCCACTGTCACACTTGATTGGTCCTATCTCTTACGTCTTATCCTACTGCTCTTCACATACTTGCAGAATTCCTTGGGGTTTTCTTTAATCCTGCTCTCCAATGTCTTCTCATGGCTCCATCTGGCTCTCCTAATTTCATTCTTAAACTCCTTTCTGCTTGCCTTATAATCTCCTAGATCTCTATCATTACCTGGTTTTTTGAACCTTTTCTTTTCTTCTTGACTAGATTTTCAACAGCCTTTGTACACCACGGTTCCTGTACCCTATCATCCTTTCCCTGTCTCATTGGAATGTACCTAGGCAGAATGCCACGCAAATATTCCCTGAACATTTGCCACATTTCTGCTATACATTTCCCTGAGAACACCTGTTCCCAATTTATGCTCCCAACTCCTGCCTGATAGCTTCATATTTCCCCTTACTCCAATTAAACACCTTCCTAATTTGTCTGTTCCTATCCCACTCCAATGCTATGGTAAAGGAGATAGAATTGTGATCACTATCTCCAAAATGCGCTCTCACTGAGAGGCCTGACACCTGACCAGGTTCATTTCCCAATACCAGATCAAGTACAGCCTCTCCTCTTGTAGGTTTATCAACATACTGTGTCAGGAAACCTTCCTGAACACACCTATCAAACTCCACCCCATCTAAACCCCTCACTCTAGGGAGATGCCAATCGATATTTGGGAAATTAAAATCTCCCACCACGACTACCCTGCTATTATTACACCGTTCCAGAATCTGTCTCCCTTTCTGCTTGTCGATGTCCCTGTTACTATTGGGTGGTCTATAAAAAACACCCAGCAGAGTTATTGACCGTTTCCTGTTTCTAACTTCCACTCACAAGAGACTCTACATGTAGACAATCCTTCCATGATTTCCTCCTTTCCTGCAGCCGTGACACTATCTCTGATCAGCAGTGCTACACCCCCACCTCTTTTGCCTCCCTCCCTGTCCTTTCTGAAATATCTGAAGTCTGGCACTCTAAATAACCATTCCTGCCCCTGAGCCTTCCAAGTCTCCGTAACGGCTACAACATCATAGCTCCAAATACTGATCCATGCTCTAAGCTCATCCGGTTTGTTCACGATCCTCCTTACGTTAAAATAGACACATCTCAAACCATCGGTCTGACTGTATCCCTTCTCTATCACCTGCCTATCTTCCCTCTTGCATTGTCTCCAAGCTTTCTCTATTTGTGAGCCAACCGCCCCTTCTTCCGTCTCTTCAGTTCGGTTCCCACCCTCTAGCAATTCTAGTGTAAACTCTCCCCAATACCCTTAGCAAACCTCCCTGCCAAGATATTGGTTCCCCTCGGATTCAAGTGCAACCCATCCTTTTTGTACAGGTCACGCCTGTCCCAAAAGAGGTCCCAATGATCCAGAAATCCGAATCCCTGCCCCCTGCTCCAATCTCTCAGCCACACATTTATCCTCCACCTCATCCTATTCCTACACTCACTGTCGCATGGCACAGACAGTAATCCCTAGATTACTACCTTTGAGGTCCTACTTCTCAACTTCCTTCCTAACTCCCTGTAGTCTTTATAACCATATAACCATATAACAATCACAGCACGGAAACAGGCCATTCCGGCCCTCCTAGTCCGTGCCGAACTCTTAATCTCACCTAGTCCCACCTACCCGCACTCAGCCCATAACCCTCCACTCCTTTCCTATCCATATACCTATCCAATTTTACCTTAAATGACACAACTGAACTGGCCTCTACTACTTCTACAGGAAGCTCATTCCACACAGCTATCACTCTCTGAGTAAAGAAATACCCCCTCGTGTTTCCCTTAAACTTTTGCCCCCTAACTCTCAAATCATGTCCTCTCGTTTGAATCTCCCCTACTCTCAATGGAAACAGCCTATTCACGTCAACTCTATCTATCCCTCTCAACATTTTAAATACCTCGATCAAATCCCCCCTCAACCTTCTACGCTCCAATGAATAGAGACCTAACTTGTTCAACCTTTCTCTGTAACTTAAGTGCTGAAACCCAGGTAACATCCTAGTAAATCGTCTCTGCACTCTCTCTAATTTATTGATATCTTTCCTATAATTCGGTGACCAGAACTGTACACAATATTCCAAATTTGGCCTTACCAATGCCTTGTACAATTTTAACATTACATCCCAACTTCTGTACTCAATGCTCTGATTTATAAAGGCCAGCGTTCCAAAAGCCTTCTTCACCACCCTATCTACATGAGACTCCACCTTCAGGGAACTATGCACTGTTATTCCTAGATCTCTCTGTTCCACTGCATTCCTCAATGCCCTACCATTTACCCTGTATGTTCTATTTGGATTATTCCTGCCAAAATGTAGAACCTCACACTTCTCAGCATTAAACTCCATCTGCCAACATTCAGCCCATTCTTCTAACCGGCATAAATCTCCCTGCAAGCTTTGAAAACCCACCTCATTATCCACAACACCTCCTACCTTAGTATCATCAGCATACTTACTAATCCAATTTACCACCCCATCATCCAGATCATTTATGACTCAGAGTGGGGCAGGAGCATTCAGGATGGAATTGAGAACATTAAGGCCATGCACTGCGACCAAGCAGAAGCCTTGGGGAAATGGCAGAAGGAACAAACTGCCTCAAACCATCTACTTGGAAGCATGGCGACACTTGCAGTCTGCCCCAGCACATGGTGTTGGTTGTTGACACAGAACAATGTATTTCACTTTTAAGTTTTGATGTACATGTTACAAACATAATTAATCTTTAGTCTTTACCTTTAATTAACTTTTTGGGATTGGGGACATAGTCACAGAGAGTGGACAAACTCCACAAAGACAGCAATGGTCAGGATGGTACCCATGAGGCAACAGCACAACTACCTGAACCATTTGTTTCTCCCTTACAGACTAATGGCCCAGAAAGAGCTTGTGCAGAAGCATTTGAAAAGCATTAAGTTAGATAAGTCACCGGGACTGGATGAGATATATCCCAGGCTACTGTGGGAAGTGAGGGAGGAGATTGCCGAGTTTCTTGCAATGATCTTTGCATCATCAATAGGGACAGGAGAAGTACTGGAGGACTGGAGGGCTGCAAATGTTCCCTTGTTCAAGAAAGCAAGTAGAGATAACTCAGGAAATTATAGACCAGTGAGTCTCACTTCAGTGGTGGGCAAGTTGTTGGAGAAGTTCCTGAGAGGCAGGATTTATGAGCATCTGGAGAGACATAATCTGATTAGGGATAGTCAGCATTGCTTTCTGAAGGGCAGGTCGTGCTTTACAAGCCTGACCTAATTCTTTGAGGAAGTAACAAAACAATTGAGGAAGGTAGAGCAGTGGATGTAGTGTATATGGATTACAGTAAGGCTTTTGATAAGGTTCCCCATACAAGACTCCTTCAGAAAGTAAAGAGGCATGGGATCCAAGGAGACTTTGCTTTGTGGATCCAGAATTGGCTTGCCCACAGAAGGCAAAGGGTGTTTGTAGATGGTTCATATTCTGCATGGAGATCAGTGACCAGTGGAATGCCTCAGGGATCTGTTCTGGGTGGGTTAGTAAGTTTGCTGATGACACAAAGGTTGGGGATGTTATGGATAGTCTGGAGGGTTGTCAAGAGGTTACAGCGGGACATCATTAGGTTGCAGAACTGGGCTGAGAAGTGGCAGATGGAGTTCAACCCAGATAAGTATGAAGTGGTTCATTTTGGTAGGTCAAATTTGAAGACAGAATATAATATTAATGATAAGACTTGGCAGTGTGGAGGATCTGAGAGGTGTTGGAGTCTGAGCTCAAAGCTGTTGCGCTGGTTGACAGCGTTGTTAAGAAGGCGTGTGGTGTGTTGGCATTCATCAACCATGGGATTGAGTTCAAGAGCCATGAGATAATGTTACAGCTATATATGATGTTGGTCAGAACACACTTGGAGTACTGTGCTCAGTTGTGGTCACCTCACTACAGAAAGGATGTGGATACTATAGAAAGAGTACAAAGGAGATTTACAAGGATGTTGCCTGGATTGGGGTGCACACCTTATGAGAATAGATTGAGTGAACTTGCCTTTTCTCCTTGGAGCGAAGGAGGATGAGAGGTGACCTGATGGAGGTGTACAAGATGATGAGGGGTATTGATCGTGTGGATAGCCAAAGGCTTTTCCCCAAGGTTGAAATGGCTATCACGTGAGGGCATAGTTTTAAGGTGCATGGAAATAGGTACTGAGGGGATGGCAGGGGTAAGTTTTTCCACACAGAGAGCGGCGGGTGCATGGAATACACTGCCAACGGCAGTGGTGGAAGTGGATACAATAGGGTCTTTTAAGAGCCTCTTGGATAGGTACATGGAGCTTAGAAAAATAGAAAGTTTCTCGAGTAGGTTACATGGTCGGCACAACATTGTGGGCAGGAGAGCCTGTAAGTGCTATAGATTTCTATGTTTTAAATAGGACCATTTGGCAGGCTGTTGCGAGGATCAGTATTTGTAATCTATATTAATGACTTGGATGAAGCCAAAGTGTAAGGTATCCTCTTACCAACGCCACAGAACTGGGTGAGAAAATGCGTGTGAGGAAGATGTAATGAGATGTACAAAGAAGGTGAGTGGGCATGAAGATGGCAGATGGAGTGTGATGTGGATAAATGAGGTCATTTGCTTGAAAGAGTAGAAAACATTTTTAAGTGGTATGAAAACTAATAAATGCGAGTGCACAGTGCGATCTTGGTTCAAAGAAAAATCAACAAGAAATTAGTAAACTGAACAATGACCTTTTCTACAATCAATCTGCCTCACCATCGACGACATTTTCAAGAACCAGTGCCTCAAGAAGGTAGCATCCATCATGAAGGTCGTTCACCATTCTGGCCATGCCCTCCAGTCGTTACTACCATCAAGGTGGCAGTACAGGACCCTGAAGGCACAAACTCAACGATTCAGGAACAGCCTCTTCCCGTCTGCAACCAGTTTTCTGAATAGTCCATAAACATTAGCTAATTATAAATTCCTTGCACTATCTATTTCTGTCATTTGTAGGAATTTTACGTCTTTGCAGTGTACTGCTGCTATAAAGCAACAATTTTACCTCACACAACTCAGTGAAATAAGCCTGAATTGTTCAGGAGATTGGGCGAGATTAGACCTACATCTTCCAAGAGGCAATGCAGGCAGTGCGGTCCACGGCCCTCTCTTTTGCCACGAGGAGGCCATCCTCAGAGTGAAGGAGCAACAACTCATACTCCATATCTCAGTAGCGTCCAACCTGATGGCATGAACATCAAATTCTCCTTATGGTAATTTTTTCCCCTCTGCTTTCCCTTTTTTATTTCTCAATCTGTCCTCTTACCTTTTCTCCTCACTTGCCTATCACCTCCCTCAGGTGCCCCTCACCTTTCCCTTTTTCCCATGGTCTATATTCCTATCCTATCAGATTCCTTCTTCTCCAGCCCTTTACTTTTCCCAGACACCTGGCTTCATCTATCACCCTTTAGCTAGCCGCTATTCCCACCCCCACTTTTTTATTCCAGTGATTTCCCTCTTCCTTTCCAGTTCTGAACAAGTGCCACAGCCTGAAATGTTGAGAGTTTATTCATTTCTATAGATGCTGCCTGACCTGATGACTTTCCCCAACATTTTGTGGATTTACTCAGTCCAGATTGATCTAATGTAAATGAAAGAGAGAAAATCCCACTGTGACAATCGCACTTCCCAGAAACACTGACAGGCCATTTCCTCATTCTGGAAAGTTTGGAACAAGGGGCTGGATCCCAGGTAAGACTGAGATAAGCAACACACAGAAAGTGTAGAGGGAACTCAGCCAGTTAGCCAAGGTCTATAATAAATAACTGAAGTTTCGGGCCAAGACCATTCATTAGGACTGGAAAAGAAGGAGGGGGGGGGGGGTTTGGAAGAAGCCAAAATAAGATTGGGGAGGAGAAGGAGTATAAGCTGATAGATAATGAGCGCGAAGGAATCACTTGTGTTGATGTTAATGAGATGAAAGTGTTTTCTGCTTGAACTGTGGAATTTCTAACACAAGGAAGGGTTCAGTCATTGTACTCATTAAAGATGGGCACAAGGAAATAAAGCAACAGTTTAAGCAACAGAAATAAATCAAGCAAAAGGTGGGACTGAGGTCAGTGCTCTCATTGAATGAACAGACTCAATGGGCCACGTGACCAAATCTTACATGTCTTACACTCCTTTCCTTTAAGACAACCAATATTCTACTTCCACTGCAATGAACTGATTGTTCACACATTTTGAAGCTGATGGAACTCTCAATTCCCTCCGCTTCAAGCAAAGTCCAATCCTTTATCACTTCTCCCTCTCTCCTCTGCATGAGATGCATACCATAGCAGGTGGGCAGTAAATGTTAAATGTTCGCGATCTCACAGAAATATCACAGACTTCAGTTAAACACAAGTCTGAGCACTGACTGAGTCACGCTAAGTGTTAGTGGACGGTGTGGTGACTGGGATTTTATGGGATGAATTGAAAGAGAGAATTTCACAGGAACAGGTGGCATTTGATAACTGAATCAGCCAAGAAGTGCACTTCTTCTTCCTGAAAATGTAAACTCCAGATACATGTACCAAATACTGGCTTGTATTTTTCTTTCAAGATCATCACTGAAATATGATTCTAATAATAAGACAGTAAGACATATGAACAAAATTAGGCCATTCGGCTCAAATGAATCTGCTGTGCCATTCCATCATGGCTGATTTATTTTCCTTCTCAACCCAATTCTCCTGCCTTCTCCCCACAACCTTAGATGCTCTGACTAATCATGAACCTATCAACCTCCGCTTTAAGTATACCCAACGTCTTGGCCACCACAGCTGTCCAGGGCAATGAATTCCACAGATTCACCACCCTCTGGCTAAAGAAATTCCTTCTCATCTCTGTTCTTTCAAGAGGAACATCCTCTTGAACCCACACTATGTAGACCTTTCAATATTCCATAGGTTTCAATGAGATTCCCACTCATCTCCTAAACCCCACAGAATAAAGGCACAAGGCCATCAAACACTCCTTATACGTTCTCAGGATCATTCTCATAAATCTCCTCTGGATCCTCTCCAATGCCAACACATCTTTTCTCAGAAAAGGGCCCCAAAATTGCTCACAATATCCAAGTATGGTCTGACAAATGCCTTAGAAAGCCTTAGCATCATATTCTTGCTTTAATTGTTCACATTAAATAGAAATATATCCAGAAAACAGACTTTATTAAAAAAATGGTTTTTGCTTCTCACCTCACAAAAACTTGAAAAAACTTTTAAATAAACGTTTTTGAGAGGATACAATCTAAAACTAAAGACAACAAAAACTTCCGTAATCTGTAAGAATTACACTATTGAAAACTCCCAGGCATCTGACAGATTTGAACTGCCAGACATCACTACAGGAACCAATTGTGATCCGAACGAAAAGGACCTTTTGAAATCATACACCCAGTGACTGTAAGACATAGGAGTGTCTTCTGAATTCCAGTGAGTATGGGCCCAATACTGCCAAATGCTCCTCACATATTAATCCCTTCATTCCCAAAATCATCCCTGTGAATCTCCTCTGGACTCACTCCAATGACAATACACCCTTTCTAAGATAAGGGGCCCTCACTTTTAAAAAAATATACAGGTAGTCCCCGAGTTACAAACGTCCGACTTATGGACAACTTGTGCTTACGAACCGAGGAAGGAGAACGCCGTCCACCATTTTAAGTCGTTGCCGTTGACACTGTGTTGAGTGTGTAACCTTGTATTTTGCTTAAATTTTTCTTAGCAAGATTCATCCTGACCACCCCCCCCCCCCCCCCCCCCCCCCCGTTCCAGTCGGCTGGTGGCACAGTGAGATTAGTGTTGGGCTCGAGAATGGAGTTTCCCGAGTTCAATCCAGTGACAGACCACTCCCGTGCTGGGTTGATGTTGATCCAGTGACTCCCGTATCATCCGTGCCAGGTGAATGTTGAGCTTGCAACTCAACCTCGTAAAAAAACAATGCCACCTCCAGTTTAAATTCCCACGTGGAATATCGTGGAGGATCAAATACCCAAACCCAGCACAGCCCCCACTTGTCCCATTTAACCTGGCTCAGTGTGGTGGACTTTAGGATCTGGGGAATTCAGTGTGGTGGTCCTCAGGACCCAGCGGACCTCGGGAGCCGGCGGAGATCGGGACCCGCTGCCCACAGTGTTTCTGTTCTGTTGATGGGAAGTGATCACGATTGAAAATAAAGTGGAAATAATAAAATGTTTGGAAAGAGGTGAAACGCCATCGATCATTGAAAAAGTGTTAGGCTACAATTGGTCAACGATCGGAACAATTTTAAAGGATAAAGTGAGAATAATGGAGCATGTGAAAGGCTACAATGAAAGCTACAATTATTACTAAGCAATACAGTGGTTTAATTATTGGAATACATACGTTTCTTAAGTGCTTTATATGCATAGAAAGGTAAAATGTATACTAAGACAAACATTTGACTGACGCTAAATAATACCGGATGTACTTGTTCCGACTTAAAGACGGACTCAGGAACGGAACTCGTTCGTAACCCGGGAACTGCCTGTACAGTATTTCTGTATTTTGCACGTTTTTTAATCTATTCAATATACGTATACTGTAATTGATTTATTTATTATTATTATTTCTCTTCAATATTATGTACTGCATTGAACTGCTGCTGCTAAGTTAACAAATTTCACATCACATGCCGGTCATAATAAACCTGATTCTGATTCAAAACTGTTGACAATACTCTAAGTGTGGCCTGACTAACATCTTAAAAAGCTTCATCTTTATCTTTTTTGAATATTCTCTTCCTCCTGAAATAAATGTCAACATTGCATTTGCCATCTTTACCACAGACTCAACCTGTATATTAACCTTCTGGGAATCTTGCATGAGGATTCCCAAGTCCCTCTGTTCCCTTGACGTTTGAACCTACTCCGCATTTAAATAAAAGTCCACATTATTGTTCCTTTTGCAAAAATGCATTATCATATATTTCTCAAATCTGTATTCCATCTGTCATTATTTGCTCATTCTTCCAATTTGTCTAAGTCCTGCTGCAATCGCATTGCTTCCTCAGCACCACCTACTCCTCCACCCATCTTCATATCATCTGCAAACTTTACCACAAAGCCATCAATTACACAATCTAAATCAATGACAAACAACGTGAAAAATAGTGGTCCCAATAATGACCCTTGAGGAACACCACTACTCATTGGCAGCCAACCAGAAAGGGCCCCATTCCCATTCACTGCCTCCTGCCTATCAGCCATTCCTCTATCCATGCCAGAACCCTGTAACGCCATACGCACCTTATCAAATGCCTTCTGAAAATCTAAGTAAATGACATCTACTGCCTCTCCTTTGTCCAGACAGCTTGTTACTTCTTCGAAGAATCCCAACAGATTTGTCAGGCAAGATTTTCCTTAACAGAAACATGCTGACTTTGACTTCTTTTAATCACTTATTTTTTCAATTTTAAGGTGCTTGGAAGATGTAGAAAAGATGTTAGGGGTAGGTTTTTTGATGTAGAGAGTGCTAAGTACATGGAATGGGCTGCCGGCAACAGTGGTGGAGGCAGATACGATACGGTCTTTTAAGAGGCTCCTGGATAGGTACATGGAGTTTAGAAAAATAGAGGGCTATGGGTAATCCTAGGTAATTTCTAAAGTAAGTACATGTTCGGCACAGCATTGGGGGCCAAAGGACCTGTATCGTGCTGTAGGTTTTCTATGTTTCTACTGGTGTCCAAGTGTTCTGAAATCTTGTCCTTAATAATGGACTCAAACACTTTCGCAACCATTGAGGTTAGGCTAACTGGTCTATAATTTCCTCTCTCTTGTCTTCCGCCCTTCTTAAAAAGTGAAGTAATTTTCACTTTTAATTGTAATTTTCATTTTAATTGTAATTTTCACTTTTAATTGTAATTGTAATTTTCCAGTTGTCTGGGACCATACCAGAATCAAGTGATTCTTGAAAGATCATGACTAATGCATCCATTATCTCTTCAGCAACTGCTTTCAGGACCCTGGGATGTAGTCCATCTGGTCCCGGTGACTTATCCACCTTAAGACTTCCGGTTTCCCTAGCACTTTTTCCTTTGTAATAGCAATGGCACTCACTCCTGCACCCTGACACCTCTGGCATAGAGCTAGTGTCTTCCACAGTAAAGACTGAAGTGAAGTACTTATTAAGTTCATCTGCCATTTCTTTGTTCCCCATTACTACCTCACCAGCATAATTTTCCATTGGTCCAGTATTGACTCTCACTTCCCTTTTATTCTTTATATAACTGAAAGAACTTCTAGTATCCTGTATTATATTACAGCTAGCTTGCCCTCATTTAATCTTTTCCCTTCTTACAGCTTTTTTAGTTGCTTTTCATTGGATTTTGAAAGCTTCCCAATCATCCAACTTTCCACTCACTTTTGCTACCTTATACGCCCTTTCCTTGGCTTTTATGCAGTCCCCTTGTCAGCCCCATTTGCCTACCCCTGCCATTTGAGAACAACAACTTGTGTGGGACATATCTATCCTGTGCCTTATGAACTATTCCCAGAAACTTTCAGCCATCTCTGTTCTGCCGTCATCCCTGCCAGTATCCTCCTCCAATCCACCTGGGCAAGCTCCTCTCTCATGCCTCTGTAATCCTGTTTATTCCATTGCAATACAGATACATGCGACTTATGCTTCTCCCTCTCAAACTGCAGTACGAATTCAGTCATATTATGATCACTGCCTCCTAAGGGTTTCTTTACATTAACCTGACTAATTAAGATCTGGATTATTACACAACACCCGATCTAAGATAGCCTTTCCCTGAGTAGGCTCAAGCACAAGCTGCTCTAAAAAGCCATCTGGTAGGCATTCAACACATTCCCTTTCTTGCGATCTCACACCAACCTGATTTTCCCAATCCCTTTGCATAATGAAGCCCCCCATTACAATTGTGACATTACCCTTATTACATGCCCCTTTCAGCTCCCCTTGCAATGTCAACCGCACATCTTGGCTATTATTTGGAGGCCTGTATATGATCTCCATAATGTTTTTCTTTTACCCTTGCAGCTTCTTAACTCCAACCACAAAGAATCGACATTCTCTGATCCTATGTCACCTCTTTCTGAAGATATAATTTCATCTCTTACCAATACACACCACCACCTATTCCTTCCTGCTTGTTCTTTCCATACAAAGTATATCCTTTGATGTTAAACTCCCAACTATGACATTCTTTCAGTCACAACCACTTTATTAGACACACTTGTACACCTGCCTGTTAAAGCAAATATCTAATCAGGTATCTAATCTAAACTGAATACATAAAAGCACGGTCAAGAGGTTCAGTTGTTGTTCAGACCAAACATCAGAATGGGAAAGAAATGTGATCTAAGTGACTTTGACCGTGGAATGATCGGTGCCAGATGGAATGGCTTGAGTATCTCAGAAACTGCTGATCTCCTGGGGTTCATGTACCCTTCAGTCAGTGGTAGGGTCCATGGTATAAAAAGGTAGGGAAAGAATGATGCAAAAAACAGAAATTATCCAGTGAGCTGCATTCTGGGGGTGAAAATGCCTCGTTAATGAAAGGGTCAAAGAAGAATGGCCAGACTTGTTCAAGCTGTCAGGAAGGCAACACTGACTCAAATAACCATGTGTTATAACAGTGGTGTGCTGAAGAGCCCCTGTGAACACACATGTTGAACATTGAAGTGGATGGGTTACAGCAGCAGAAGATCACTAACATACACTCTGCGGAAATTTCAATTAGGTACATGTGGTACCTAGTAGTTGCCACTGAGTCTACATAATGAAGGTCATTTTATCTGTTTGAAAGTAGAACAGAAGCTACTTTCCACTGGTGGTAAGTGTCTCTGCCCAGAATGATGCTTCCTGTGTCTAGCTGACTCAGTAATCAGCATACCGCAAGCGAGAATCAACTCAACCCATCTTAAAACATGGGTAGCCATAAACTCATGCTGCAAATCACAGCCTGGATCTCAGTGGATGCGTGAATGGGTTATTCAAAAGGAGGGTGTGAAATTACTTTTATACCAATGCGGATTGCAGCAAAGTGCAGAGAAACAGTAAGCCTACAGGCAGCACCAAAGACCCGTGAGCAAAGTCGAAAACTCGGTTCAAGGTCAGAAAGCTCTTCACCAAAGGAGGCTGCCAAATGAATCAGACAGTTTATGCAGACGGAGACTCTGAGATCAATCAATATTTCATTCATTACCGAAGTATGTATACCATTTACAACCTTGAGATCATCTTCTTGCAGGCAGCTATAATTTGAATTTATATGATTTATATTTGAACGCTATAATTATAATCAGCAGATTACACTGACTCAATTTCCTTGGCCAATCATAATGTACCTTAAAAGGTAGGAATAAAATTTAAGCAACACACATAAAATACTTGAAGAATTGAGCGGATCAGGCAGCATCGATGGAATAAAAAGCTGACATTATGGGCTGAAACTCTTCATCAGTCTTGAGTTGCAACAGTATAACCGTTGGAATGTCAGGTGACTTACCTGAGAGCTCGACTTAATTTCTCATAGTTCATGGTGGGCTTGTTCTTTCGCTGACCCCACTTTTGAGCCACTAACTCCGGTTGGTTCAGCTTGAACTCGCCTTCATCACCAACCCATGAAATGCAGTCACGTGCATCCTTGTCTGTGAGAAGCTCCAGGAGGAATTGCCAGAGTTGGATCTGCCCATTGTTGCCTGGAGAGCAAACAACTCTGCTTGTCAGTTTCTGCTTCAATACTGTATAAACAGTGCAAATTAACTTCGCATTTTGTGATAGATTACAGCTTTGAATGTGGATAATTAAAACACTGAGTGTCAGGAACCAACTAGGTAACGGTCTGAAGTTACATAGACTTGAGTCATAGAGTCACAGGAAAATACAGCACAAAAACAGGCCCATTGGCCCATTTAGTCTGTACTAAACAATTTAAACTGCCCAGTCCCATTAACCTGCATAGTCCTCCATATCCTTCCCATCCAGGTGTCTAACTTACCAAAGTACACGACTTGTCAGGGTTAAATTCTATCTGCCATTCTCTTTTTCACTTTCCCTGTGGATCTAAATCGCATTGTAAGCTTCTCCACTATCCACTACACCCACAATTTTGGCATCATATGCTAATTTACTAAACATGCCACCTACACTCTCAACCAAATCATTAGTAAAAATGACAAAATACTGATAAAACAGCACTTAATCTGACAGCACACCAATGATCATGGCCCTTCAAACCTGAAAACATGTTAAGTAAGCACATGAACCTCAGGACTTGCACCACCAGGACCAGGAACAGTTACCATCCCTCAACCATCAGGCTCTTGAACCAAAGGTTCACTCAACATCATTTGCCCCAACACTGAAATACTCATATTAACTCACTTTCAAGGAATCTTCATCTCATGTACTTGATATTTATTGCTTATTTATCTATATTATTGTTATATTATATATTGTTTCTTTTTGCATTTACAGCGTTTGTTGTCTTCTGCACAAGTTGGGCGGTTATTCATTGAATCCATTATAGCAATTATTCTGTAGATTTGTTGAGTATGCTCATAAGAAAATGAATCTCAGGGTTGTATATGGTGACATATTCAGTGCCTATAAAATGTATTCACCCTCCTTGGAAGTTTTTATGTTTTATTGTTTTTCAACATTGAATCACAGTCCATTTAATTCAGCTCTCCTGACACTGATCAATAAAGAAAAGACTATTTTGTGTCAAAGTGACAAGAGATCTCTGCAGGGTGACCTAAATTAATTACAAACACAAAACACAAAATAATTGATTGCATAAGTATTCACCCTCTTTAATATGACACACCAAACCATCACTGGTGCACCCAATTGGTTTTAGAAGTCACATAATTAGTTAAATTATGCACATCTGTGCAGTCATGGTGTTTCAATTGATTGTAGTAAAAATACACCTGCATCTGAAAGATTCAACTATTAGTGAGTCAGTATCCTGACAAAAACTTCACCATGAAGACAGAAGAACACTCCAAGTAACCTTGCAAAAAGGTATTGAAAAGCACAACTCAGGAGATGGATACAAGAAAATTTCCAAGTCACTGAATATCCCTTGGAGTACAGTTAAGTCAATCATCAAGAAATGGAAAGAATATGGCACAGCTGTAAATATACCTGAGCAGGCCGCCCTCAAAAACTGAGTGACCGTGCAAGAATGGGACTAGTGAGGGAGGCCACCAAGAGACCTGTGACAACTCTGGAGGAGTTACAAGCTTCAGTGGCTGAGATGGGAGAGACTGTGCATTCAACAACTGTTGCCCAGGTGTTTCACCTGTTGCAGTTTTATGGGAGAGTAGCAAAGAGAAAGCCATTGTTGAAAAAACTCACATGAAATCTCAGCTAGAGTTTGCCAGAAGGCCTGTGGGAGACTCTGAAGTCAGCTTGAACCAAAATTGAGCTTTTTTGGCTATCAGACTAAATGCTATGTTTGGTGTAAGCCAAACACCGTCCATCATCAAAAACACACCATCCCTACCGTGAAGCATGGTGTGGCTGTATCACTGAAGCAGGCCCTGGAAGGCTTGTTAAGGTAGAGGGTAAAATGAAAACAGTAAAATACAGGGAAATCCTGGAGGAAAACATGATGCAGTCTGCAGGAGAACTGTGACCTGGGAAAAGTCTTGTTTTCCAGCAAGACAATGACCCCATGCATAAAGCCAAAGCTACAGAGGAATGGCTTAAAAACAACAAAATTGATGTCCTGAAGTGGCCAGATCAGAGTCCAAAACTCAATCCAATTGAAAATCTGTGGCTGTAATTGCTGCCAAAGGTGCATTTACTAAATACTTACTTGAAGGGGATGAGTAATCATGCATTGAATTATTTTGTTTTATATTTGTAATTAATTTAGATCACTTTGTAGTGATCTGTTTTCACATTGACATGTTAATTGGTGTCAAAAAAGCCAAATAAAATCCACTGTGATTCAATGTTGTAAAACAATAAAACATGAAAACTTCCAAGAGGGGGGAAATACTTTTTATAGGCACTGTATGTACTTTGATAATAAATTTGCTTTGAACTTTGAATGTGAGGGAAGTGGAAAGACATTGTGTAGGCAGAAGGGATAGTTTAGTCGGTCATTTGATTATTTATTCAATTAGTTCAGCTCAACACTGTGGGCTGAAGGGCCTGATCTATGCTGTACTGTTTTATGTTCTATATCCCTCCGTTACCATGCTCTGCTTCCAATCACCAAGCCCATTTTTATCCAATTTCTTTATCTTCAAGTTCCCTTCCTCATAGGACATGACAAGTTCATAGTTGCAAAGTGCATGAATTTCACCAATGTCACAGTTTGATTTGAACCCACAACTATCAAGCTGCTCATCAAATCCTATCAACACCAATGAAGTGATGGATGATCTTTGAAAATACTGGGTAAAAAAGAATATCAGGTATGAGGTGGTCACGGATAAAGATAAGACCTAGCCTCAGAACATTCCAAAGTGTGCTAAAGCCAACGAAGATTTTAATTTAATTGTATTGTAAGGAACAGTTTCTCTGCAGATAAAAGTGAGATAATTATTAGATAGATTGGATGTCAAATACTATTATAGCTCTGGAGTTCAATTCTGACATAATCTGTAACGAGTTTGTACGCTTCTCCCCGTGATCGTGTCGGATTCCTCCAGGTGCTCTAGTTTACTCACATATTGCAAAGATGTACTGATTAGTAGGATAACTAACATTGTGCATTATCCTGTGATTAGCCTAGGGTTAAATAGTTGGGTCGCTGGTCGGTGTACTTTGCTGGGCCAGAAAGATAAGTAATCAATGCATTGTGGCGATGATGGAATGTTGGCACAACATCTCGGAGGTACATACTGTTTCTGGCACAGTGCTGACTCCTCTCAGCTCCAGCACCCTTGGGTTCAAACTGAACCTCCAGCACTGCTTTTGCCAAGTCCTCCCTCAGATCTCAGGGGTTTCCCTTTCCTCTCACTTTTCTACATGGCAGATTGTTAGGCCACCGTAATTAAACCTGGCAAAAATGGTTGAGTTGATGGGACTACAAGGTTGAAAAGGTTACAGGGAATAAAACTAACAGGACAAGCACTACATCTCCCTCACCACCATACAGGGCCTCAAAAAGAACTTCCAGGTGGTGCAACACTTCACCTGCAAGTCTGTTGGGTTTGGCTCCTGTATATGGTGTGGCCTCCTCTACATCGGTGAGACCTGATGCAATTTGGGCAGGGGGAGTTTGTTGTGCACCTTTGCTCTGTCCACCGCTAAAACCACGATCTCTTGGTGGTCACCTATTTTAATCTGACTTCTCTTTCCCATTCTGACATGTTGGTCCATGGCTTCCTCTACTGCCACAATAAAGCCACGCTCAGATTGCAGGAGTAACACATTGTCTTTTGTCCTGGTAGCCTCCAATCTGATGTCATGAACATCAATTTCTCCCCCTTCCCTCTTCTCTTCTTCCATTCCTCATTCTGATTACCCTCTCACCTCTTCTTTTCCCTTCTCCTCACCTGGACATCACCTACCTCTGGTGCCCCTCCTCCACCTCCTTCTCCATGGTTCACTGCTCTATCCGATCAGATTCCTCCTCCTTCTGACTTTCCTTGCTTCCCCCACCACCTCACTTCATCCCTGCTCCCCAACTCACCCTCGCACCTGATTTTACCTGTCAATTGTGCTGCTTCCCATTTGTCACTCTCTTATTTCTGCTCTCATCCTTCCGTCCTGATGAAGGGCCTCAGCCTGAAACATTGACTGCTTATTCCCTTCCATAAATGTTGCTTGATTTGCCAAGTTCCTCTAGGTCAGGGGTTCCCAAGCTGAAGTCCACAGATCCCATGCTTAATATTATTGATCCATGGCATATCAAAGGTTTGAACACCTCTCCAGTACTTTGTGTAATTGATGGAATTCCCTTGCGAGATGATGCGAACTCAAGGACTGAATTCACTACTTGTGAGGCAGAATGAGTAGACGCTTTTTAATTGCTTTCTTTATATTTGTAAAGCAGTTTAAAAATTTGAAATAATTTTAGTAGCATGTTTAATTAGATTTTGGCTGTGTCTGAATAGACTTGTGATTAAAACGGCTTGGCTATAATGACTGTCAAAACAAATCGTGTGTGGGACTAGCCATTTACGCTGGGATAAACCCTGTACTATGCTGACCCACACTGATTAGCTGGGAGCCAGCTCCCTTGCAGAGGTTCATGCCTGGAGATGATGCAAATTAAAAGAGGATTCGGGCAACAGACAGCTGGCAAGCATTAGCAGCTCAGGCAGATGAAGGAAGGTCCAACCCATTAAAACCCACGCCATCCTCATTTCCTCGTACCTGTCCTGTTCCCTGGAGAACTTCTGTCTTCACCAGAGATCCGTGGAGTACGTGGGACTTTGGCAGGCTTCGGCGTTCCAGTGAAGACCTTAATTGTGGTGGGAGTTGCCGGCTGCACTGTGGCAGGAATTATTTGGACAGCTGAAAATTAAAATGAAGACTGCAATGATCAGAGAGCTCAGTTAAGCAATTGGTGTACAAAACTATACTCATACCAATGTTTGGTTCAGAAAATGATCAGACTTTATTCCTATAAGGACACCAGTCAATGCATGAAGTGTAAAATTTCACTTCATCCCATCAGCAGCACAGTCCTGATTAAACAAAATGATTAAATAATTTTGGTCAAATGATTAAAGAAAATGTTCCAATCCCAAAGACAAGATTTACATACAATTTTGAATCTTGAAAACAATGATCCAAATCAGATCTCTTTTAGGCAGTATTTATAGAATGTACTAAAAGCACAATTTTAGGCAGTTCCAAGAAAATATTTGTCACCAGCAATGGCATAGCCCAGCACAACAGCAGGGTGCCACAGTAATAGGGCACAGGGCAATACTATTAAAGCGAGGAGTGGTTAGGAGTTAAATTCCGTTGTCTTCTGTAAAATGTTTGTACGTCCTTCCTGCGTGTGCATGGGTTTCCTCTGGGTGCTCTGGTTTCCTTGCACAGTCCAAAGGTGTACCGGTAGTAGGTTAACAGGTCATGGTAAATTGTCCCATGATTAGGCTAGGGTTAAACAGGTGAGTTGCTAGGAACCCATTCCCCGCTGTATCACTAAATAAAAATAAATAAATAAATAAAGTGAAGTATTTAAGCCAAGTTAAGCAGATGTGGACAATTTTGGGTTTCTTTGATTCCCCGTCATCACAGAAGCAGCTTGTCCAGCCAATCTGAGTCACTCCACATGATATCAAGATGCAGATGAGACCAATGGATACAAAGGAACAGATAAAACCTCAGCTGTATATCGAAGACATGTACTCTAGAACCAGTCACACCTCCAGCCAAGTTGCTTAACACTAGGACCGGTCCAACAATAAGGGAAGTTGCTTGCAAGTCTCCTCTTCAGCTAGACAAATCTAACCTGGGTAATTGTTGCCCAGCAGTCTTCAACAATGAGATGGACCATGTTACTGTTTGTGTTGTTCAGCAGCATCACAAATAACCTGCTTTCTGATGCTCTGTCAGGCTTTGCCATACTGTGCTCTGCAGTGGCAAGGTAGCTCGTGTTTAGCACAATGCTTTACAGTACAGGCTACCCGGGTTCAATTCCTGCTGCGGCCTAGCAGGAGCATGTACATTCTCCCCATGACCATGTTGGTTTCCTCTCACAGACCAAACGTTGGTAGGTTAAATGGTCATTGTAAATTAGTCTAGGGCAGGAGTTCCCAACCTGGGGTTCATGGACCCCCCGGTTAATGGTAGGGGTCCATGGCATAAAAAAAAGTTGGGAACCCCTGAGCTAGGGGTTATGTAGGTGGGTTGCTGAGCTGGGCAGCTTGTTGGGCTGGAAAGGCCTGTTCAGCACTGTATTTCTAAATAAATAAATCAATTTATTATCAAAGTACATGTATGTCACCATACACTACCCTGAGATTCATTTTCTTGTGGGCATTCACAGTAGATACAATGAAATACAATAGAACTAATAAAAAGCTACAAAGCCAGACAACCTACATTCCTAAGGCATACAGGTGATTAGGGTAATCAGTTACATGGGTATAATTGGGTGGTGTGGGCTAGGGACCTGGAAGGACCTATCATCATGCTGTGTCGCTAAATAAAAATACAGAAACACACAAGTCCCTCAGGACAGTGTGTAAGGCCCGAACATTTTCAGCTGCTTTCCATCACAAAGCCAGAGGTGGGGATAGTTGCTGATGGCCAAACAACAATTCCATTCAAAGTTCCTCAGAAAATTCAAGCTGTTTAACCTGCATGCAACAAGACTGAGATAACAGTCAAGCATCAGTCAATAAGTAGCAAGTAATTTTCAAGCCACAAAACTAAAACCTCAACTGGGCCTGTCACATAATACTGTACAAAGGTCTTTGGCGCGCGCGCGTGTGTGTGTGTGTGTATATATATATATATATATATATATATATATATATATATATATATATAAATAAATATATAGAGATAGGATGCCTAACACTTTTGTAAAGTACTGTACTTGTCAATGTGGAGCAGAAAGCAAGTTTGCAAATCTGGCAGGAGCGAAGGATGTTGGGAATGGCGAGGGTGGTGCGCCATGGGAGGAGTGCGGGACAGGTTGCAGAGAAGGAGTGCCAAGGGCTGAGGGTGGCATGGGTGTAGATACACCCAGCCCTGAGATACCAGGTAATGTCATCTGAATCCAAACAATTGGTTTATTGATCATTGAAGAATGTCTCTGTGGTACTTCCCGCTCCACCCACCCTTCCCCCTTTCCCAACTATGATTCCCCTTTGCCAGCTCTTTTCCCACAATGGAGACCTGTATCAGAATCATGTTCATCAATAAAATATGTCATAAAATATTTTTTTGTGACAGTACAGTGCAATACGTAAAATTACTACAGTACTGTGCAAAAGCCTAGTTTCATATATGGGTGCAAGACTATTGCACAGTATTGTATATAGACTATATGACCACAAGAAAAGGTCACAAACTGGGTATCCTGCAGCAGATGAATCATTTCCTGACTTCCCAAATCTGTTTTCCCAATACAGCACAAGTCAAAAGCTCTACATGCCTAGTTGAAGGTACAACTAGCAACACACAAGAAACTAAATACCACCAAGGACAAAGAGGCCCTTTGGTTGACAACCCATTGACTACCCAAAGCCTTCAATGCATCAGTAAGCATCAGTTACAAAATGCGCTGGTTACCTGCCTTGTATATTGTGACAGCATCTGATAAACCTGTGATCTCTATCATCAATGACAATGGGAGTAGCAAGTCATGGAAACATCACCATTTAAACATCCTGACACAGAAGTTATATATCATCCTGACATGAAATTACACAGCTGGTTCTTCTTTGTTCCTGGATCTCTACCCCCATAAACACTGTGGGGCATGAGCAAGAGGACTGCATCTGTTCTACACATTAATTGGAGGAAAGTATAAGGGAATGTCAGAGCAAGACTTTAAAAAAAACCAGAGTGGAACACACAGCCAGGATGGTGGTAAATGCAGACAGATTAGGGGCATTAAGGGCACACGGATGAAAGAAAAATGGAGAGCAATGTAAGAGGCAAGGGTTAGATTGATTTTATAGTAGGCTTGAAGGTCTGTACAACATCATGGGCCAAAGAGCCTATACTGCGCTGTAAAGTTCTATGTTCTTAAGACCAGTTAAGATGGGTTAAAAATGCAGGTCTTGTCAGTAAAACGCATGTTCCATACATGAATATATAATAAACAAGATCATTAGATGGTTTAGACAAAGCCTCTCTCTGAACTTTTCACAGTAAAGCACTCTGATCAGTAGATATGAGCAACACTCTTGGACAGGGTTTCCCAACCCTTTTATATGCCATGGACCCCTACCATTAACTGACAGGTCTGTGGACCCGGGCTGGGAACCTCTGCTCTAGGATGTGCTGTGTATAGACTTTACAGAGCATTCAATAGTCAATAGTTTTCATAGTTCAATCGCATTCTTTACTCAAGCTTGCATGTACCCTATGTCACCTCAGTTTGCAGTACATTCCTCTACTTCTTTTTCTTTCAGCACACTTAACTTTCTCTTAAAATGCATCCATGTATTTCAACTACATTTCAAAGAAATGGTCCATCTATGCCAAGAACATATTAGGGATTTTGGTTCAATCAAACCTGCACCAATCAACTGAATCTGTCAGCAAGATCCTTAATATACCTGCTTAGATTTCAGATTCAGATTTATCAATCCTGTGTCATCATCACTGTCTGATATGGGTGGTGGGAAGGTAACTGCATAGGATCTAAGTAAGCTGCAGAGAACTGTAAACTTAGTCACATCCATCATAGACACTAGCCTCCGAAGAATCCAGGACATCTTCAAGGATCGATGCCTCAAAAAGGTGGCGTCCATCATTAAGGATCCCTGTCACCCAGGTAAAGCCTTGATCTCATTGCTACCACCCAGGAGGAGGTATAGAAGCCCGAAGGCACACACTCAATGATTCAGTAACACCTTCTTCCCCTTTGCCATTTGATTTCTGAATGGACAATGAACCCATGAATGCTACCTCACTACTTTTTCATTGCTATTTTTGCACTACTTATTTAACTATTTTATATATATATATATATAGACACACACACACACACATATACACTTACTGCAATTCATTTTTTCCTCTCTTATCATGTATTGCATTGTACTGCTGCCACAAAGTCAACAAATTTCCCAACCTATGCCAGTGATATTAAACCTGATTCTCATTCTGTATAGAGAGTGAAGCATATAGTGAAATGTGTTGTTTGTGTTAACAATCAACACAACCTAGGGATGGGCTGGGGGTGTCGTGGTTTCTCGTGCCCCACAAATGACCAAGAGACGCAGAAGATTCTTCACCACCACCTCATCAGTACGGTCCAGACGTGTTACATGCAACTGCTTATTTCCTTAATAAGGAAAGAATTAAGCAAAGTCTGGACCGTACTGATGAGGTGGCGGCTCTTATTGCAGCCATTATCCACAATGTTGATCATCCTGGCAGGACAAACTCATTCTTATGCAACGCAGGCAGTGAGCTGGCTCTTCTTTATAACGACACAACTGTGCTGGAGAGTCACCATGCAGCACTGGCATTTCAGCTGACTACACACAATGACAAGTGCAACATCTTCAAGAACATGGAGAGCCTCACTTGAACAGCGGAACAGCATTGGCTATCCTCCAAACCTCTGGTACCTCACCTGTCACTAAGGATGACTTAAGTGTCTCTGCTGGGGCCTGGCAACTTCTACACTTGACTCCGCAGGATCCGAGGGAACTCCTGGTCAGGCCATCGGGATTTACCTACTGTAATTTGCCTCAACAGAAACACCTCCTCCCCTGTAATCTGTGAAGTTGATGCTGTTTTCTCTTACTTATATGGACTCTGTGTCCATCTCCTGAGTAAATACAGAAAGAAAAAAATTCATTTAAGATCTCCCCTTCTGTTTTGGATGGATAACCATTCTGATCTTCCAGAGGACCAATTTTGTCCCTTGCAATCATTTTGTTCTTAACATGTGTAGTATCCCTTAGGATTCTTCTTCATTTTATCTGCTATGGCATCCTCTTGCCTTCTTTTAACTGTCCTGATTTCTGAAGTGCTCTCTTGCATTTCATATACTCTATAAGCACCTCATTTGTTCCTATCTGCCTATATCTGCCATACACCTTTTTCTTAATCACTGCCTCAATATCTCTTGAAAACCAAGATTCCTTACACCTGTTACCATGACCGTTTATTCTGACAGGCACATACGAGCTTTGTATTCTCAAAATTTCATTTTTGAAGACCTCTCACTTACTAAATACATCTTTGCCAGAAAACAGCCTGTCCCAAACCACACTTGCCAGATCATTTTACCATCAAAATTGGCCTTGCTCCAATTTAGAATCTCAACCCGCAAGCCAGACCAATCTTTTTGCATATTTACTTTGAAACTAATGGCATTGTGGTCACTAGAATCAGTGTTCCCCTACATTAACGTCTGTCATCTCCCCTATCTGATTCTTAATGGTGGATTGCACAGTCTCTGATTGGGACTTCCAGGTACTAATTAAGAAAATTTCCCTAAACACATTTGACAAACTCTATGCCATCTAGCCCTTTTACAGGAATCCCAGAAAATATGTGGAAAGTCAAAATCACCTACTATAACAACCTTGTGTTTCTTGCAAAAGTCTGTGATTATTGGAGTATAAAAGTATAAATTTACCAAAACTATGAAGTCAGTTTTGAAACTTGCTATTTGCTATGCATGTATCCTAAAAATGTAGAAGACAATGGTATGTTAATGAGAGGCAGCTAAAGAGATGTAGATTAGAACATGATTAAGTCAATGGGTAGAAACAATAGGGACATGATGTACGTGTGGTACGTGTAATATGCAACTATAGATCGATTACATATACTAATGCAACTGGACCAGGAGATTGCTATAAAAATTGCTGGGTCCAAGGATCAAGGGGCAATCAGCGACTAGCTCAATGACTGTCTCAGCTTTGATTTGCAAATTAAAGTTTAACCCTTCTTGAAGAATCTTCTGCGTCTCTTGGTCATTTGTGGGGCACGAGAAACCACGACAGGGGGCACATTCTGGTACCAACCCAGCATGCCCACAATGCTTGGCAGAAACCACAATACAAGCAACAAAACAACATCAGATAAACAAGCCCTGTTCCTCCCTCTCACACACACACACACTAATTTCCTGGCCTTTGGACACTGGGCATCGACTTCAATGCTTGTTGTTCCTGTACCTGCCCAATAATCCTTTAAAGGCATTTACACAATTCCCTCAACAACTCTGTGGAAGTTCCACAAACTCTGCACTGTCTTGGAGTGAAGTGTCTTTTCCTAAATTTGCTTTCCAATTTCTTTCATCAATTTTTTCTAGTTTTGCTCTTTTTCCCCAAGTGAAAGCATTTGCTCTGTATCAGCACTGTCAGATGCCTGCTTAACATCAAAGGTCCCTCTCTATCAGATTATCTTTCAGCTTCCTCATTTCAAAAGGCACTCAGTGTTCAGCTCCATGATCGATAACCGCACAAGTATCAATTACCCACACCAGTGTCTGCACAACATGAACAGGCCTGCTTGCAGTAATCCAAGTGCAGTGTGGACAAGGTTCAATGTTTGGCAAGGTTTCTCAACTCTTCAATCCCAGTTTTGCACAGATAGCTGTTTGTTCTGAAGCACAGAAGCTGAGCAGACACCTGCTGTAAGTTTATAAAATTATGAGGCTTAGGTCATACAGACAATCAGTATTTTCTTCCCCACCCAAAACCTCCAGAGTAGAAATGGCAAGAAATGTCAGATATTAGAGGGCTTGCATTTAAAGTGAGAGGTGAAAAGTTTAAAGATGTATGGGCAAGTGTCCACTCTGTCTAGGCTTTACAATATTCTATTAGTTTCAATGAGTTTCCACCCCTGCCATTTCTTCTAAACTACAGAGCCATCAAATGCTCCTCATACAATAACCGTATGCACAAGACATTATCAATACTCTTTCAGAAACAGAATTTTCACATGAAGCAATGGATCTTTATACTATGGCACTCTATCCACTATTTCACAATTGTTTGTGTTTGTCCATTAAATCATACGTCTTTCTAGTTACAAGCTTCTGAGTTGCTGTCAGTGAGCTTCTGACTACCAATGAAAGACCAACAAATATCTCACACCATCAACTTCTGTCTTGCGGTCTGGTAGAGTACCTCCACATTACCACAATGGCTCTTAGCATGCTAGTCTGCAGATTCTGACAAATGGCTCTCCACTGTGACGCTTGCATTGATCTCTGGCACAGCAGTTAACGTAACGCTTTACAGCGGCAGCAGGGTTCAATTCCTGCTGCTGTTAGGAATCTGTACATTTTCCCTGTGACCATGTGGACTTCCTTCTACATTCCAAAGAAGTACAGGTTAGAGAGTTGTAGGCATGGCGACACACGTGGTTGCCCCCAGCAAATCCTTGGACTGAACTGCTCATTGACACAAACCATACGTTTCACTGCAGGTTTCAGTATCAGAATCAGGTTTAATATCACCAGCATGGTAGGCTTATTCAGAAAGTCAGAAGGCATGGTATCCAGGGAAGTTTGGCCAGGTGAATTCAGAATTGGCTTGCCTGCGAAAAGCAGAGGGTTGTGGTGGAGGGAGTACATTCGGATTGGAGGGTTGTGATTAGTGGTGTCCCACAAGGATCGGTTCTGGGACCTCTACTTTTCGGACCTGGATGCAGGGGTAGAAGGGTGGGTTGGCAAGTTTGCAGCTGACACAAAGGTTGGTGGTGTTGTAGATAGTGTGGAGGATTGTCAAAGATTGCAGAGAGACATTGATAGGATGCAGCAGTGGACTGAGAAGTGGCAGATGGAGTTCAACCAGGAGAAGTGGGAGGTGGTACACTTTGAAAGGACAAACTCTACAAGGCAGAGTACAAAGTAAATGGCAGTATACTTGGTAGTGTGGAGGAGCAGAGGGATCTGGGGGTACATGTCCACAGATCCCTGAAAGTTGCCTCACAGGTAGATAGGGTAGTTAAGAAAGCTTATGGGGTGTTAGCTTTCATAAGTCGAGGGATAGAGTTTAAGAGTCGCGAGGTAACGATGCACCTCTATAAAACTCTGGTTAGGTCACATTAGGAGTACTGCGTCCAGTTCTGGTCGCCTCACCATAGGAACAATGTGGAAGCACTGGAAATGGTACAGAGGAGATGTACCAGGATGCTGCCTGGTTTAGAGAGTATGCATTATGATCAGAGATTAAGGGAGCTAGGGCTTTACTCTTTGGAGAGGAGGACGATGAGAGGAGACATGATAGAGGTATATAAGATATTAAGAGGAATAGAGTGGACAGCCAGCACCTCTTCCCCAGGGCACCACTGCTCAATACAAGAGGACATGGCTTTAATGTAAGGGGTGGGAAGTTCAAGTGGGATATTAGAGGAAGGTTTTTTTACTCAGAGAGTGGTTGGTGCGTGGAATGCACTGCCTGAGTCAGTAGTGGAGGCAGATACACTAGTGAAATTTAAGAGACTACTAGACAGGTATATGGAGAAATTTAAGTTGGGGGGGGGGGTATATGGGAAACAGGGTTAAGGGTCGGCACAAAATTGTGGGCCGAAGAGCCTGTACTGTACTGTACTATTCTATGTTCTATAGCATATGTTGTGAAGTTTGTTGTTTTTGCAGCATAAATAAAAATAAAAGTAGTGAGGTAGCGTTCATGGGTTCAGCGTCCATTCAGAAATCTGATGGTAGAGGGGAAGATGCTGTTCCTGAATCGTTGAGTGTGTGCCTTCAGGCTTCTGTACCTTCTTCCTGATGGTAACAATGAGAACAGGGCATTATCTGGGTGATGGGGGTACTTAATGATGGATGCTGCTTTTTTTGAGGTATTGCTCCTTTTGATGTACATGACAAATAAAGCTAATCTTTACTTTTTATCTTTATGCTCACCTCATTTCATCACGGGCTGTCGCTTGGGTGTCCTTGGAAGGAAGTTACTGGACACCTTTAGGTATTCAGCTGCTGTAGCGTGACTATGTCTGGTGCCCTCAGCCTGTTGCTTTGTCTCTGTCTGACAGACAAAAGCTCTGTGGCACTCTACAACCAAGGAAATGCAATCTGATGCTGCTGTTTGATGTGATGATTTAACAGCTGCTCTTCAACATGGAATTGACCCGTGAGGAGCATTCCCATACCACACAAGAGTAGCTTAGGGAGGCCTTGGAGGTCCTGCTCACAGCTGTACATTCTCAGTGTCAAGTTACAAGCTTGCAAATGCTGTCTCTGAAGCTGACCCTCCTCACACTACAGTCATTGTAACTGGTGTTCAGACACACGGCTGATGGATAATCTAAGTCTAGGCTTCTATTAACATTAAAGACATTTAAAGAGATCTCCACAATCACACACAACTTAAAACTACTCACTCTTGGCCAGCGTTCTCAGTGGGCTCAACTCTGAAAAGTGTAGAAATGCAAAAGGTAGGTCCCGCCCCCAAAAAATCTTGTCATTAAAAAACACAATGCAATTAAAATGGTGATCTAAAAAAGTAACTGTTTCATTGCAAAATTCACAGAGAGCATGTGTATAAGGTGAGAGAGCTTAATTTAAAAGGAAATATGAGGGGCAAGATTTTTTTTTTAAAAACACAAGAGTGTTGCGTGCATGGAATGTTCTGCCAGGGGTGGTGATACATTAGGGACATTTAAGATAATTTAGATAAGCACATAAATGTGAGGAAAATAGAATATGGAGATTGTGTAGGCAGAATAGATTAACTTAGTTGGCCTATTGACTATTAATTTTTGGTTCAGTACAACATTGTGGGCTGAAGGGCCTGTTCCTGTGCTGTACTGTTCGATGTTATAAAACTGAAGGTCTCATTCAACACAGTTAACTGAAGTTGAATGTCAATACAAAATCAATGTAAAACATGACCATTTGTTGGTGGAATGACAGGAAGAAATATCAGCTAAGAATCACAACAAACAGGTACACAGAAAGATGACCCTGTCACAAGTACTCACGTTGATCAATGGTAACAGTTGTTATTTCGCCTGTGTGCTCTTGGCTTGCCAATACGTCTGTAAGGCAAAAATAAGCTCAATTAACTAAATTACCAAAACATTTACCCCATGTATGTAATGAAAATTTGTGACAAGTATCATATTTATTTCATTCGACCATTACATACTAGTGAATAAGGCCTCTGTCGGTCAGGGTCGACTATGATTGTTACATCCTAGCTGTCTAGTTACACAAGCCAGGGCAGTACGACGTGGAGAGCAAGCTGTTGCCTATGCAGCAGGCTCTCCCTCTTCATGCATCTGATGAACCCAAAGGAACGGCAGAGACAATACAGTTTGCCATCAGTGGCATCACAGGAGTTGCCTGTGAGCAGTAAACTCAATGCAGTACTACCTTCAGGACTCCAGCTCCAGATTTTTCCCCTCAGGTTTTACTCTTGAAGTCTTCCTCATGAGAGGGTATAAGGGCAAGGCAGCTGAGGTTTGAGATCAGTTTTCCTTCTCCTAGATAAGCTGCCAACCACAGTGGACAAGCCACATCTGCCTGGTGAATGGTTTTAAGTAGCCAGCAGCCTGCCTTTGTCTCTTCTCCTGTCAGCAGAAACTGTTCCGCCAGGCTTAGTAACTAACTACATAGTGTATGTTAATTTAAATTATGGCTCAACGCTGAAACAGATGTCTCACAAGTTTAACTGTGGAATGAGGACTGGGTGCAGGAGGTGATATTCCATGCACAGTTGTATTCTTCAATTATTCCATTCAAACATGTGACAGTAACGCAGGAGCATAAAAACACCACCTCCAAGTTCCTTTAAGTCGCAGTAACTTGAATTGTAACTAGGTCACTGTAACTTAACTCAAAGTTCAAAGTAAATTTATTATCAAAGTATATTTATGTCACTGTATACAACCCTGATATTCATTCTCATGTGTGCATACTCAGTAAATCCAACAACCATAATAGAATCAATGCAAGACTGCACCCAACAGGGTGGACAAACAATGAGCAAAAGGCAACAAACTTTGGAAATGCCGAAAGAAAGTAAGAAAGAAAACAAAGAGAAATAACAATAATACATATATAAACAATAAATATTGAGAACATGACATGAAGAGTCCTCGAAAGTGAGTCCATAGGCTGTGGGAACAGTTCAGTGATGGGGCAAGTGAAGTTATCCCCAATGGTTCAATTCAAGAGCCTGATGGTTGAGGGATAATGATTGTTCCTGAACCTGATGGTGAACCCTGAGGCTCTTGTGGCTTCTTCCTGATGGCAGCAGTGAGAAGAGAACATGTCAATAAGGCTGGAAGAGTACAGAGAAAATTTACAAGGATATTGCCAGGACCAGAGTTATAGTGATAGGTGAAATAGGTTAGGACTTTATTCCCAGGAGCGTAGGAGAATGAGGGAAGATTTGATAGAGGTACACAAAATTTTGAGGAGTATTGATAAGGTAAATGCAAGCAGGTGTTTTCCACTGAGGTTGGGTGAGACTAAGACTGGGAGTCATAAGTTACAAATGATAAATCAAATATTTAAGGAGGAACTTCGCACAGGGGATGGCGTGAGTATGGAATGAGCTGTCAGCAGAAGTGGATTCAATGCAAGATTTAAGAGACGTTTGGGTAAGTACATGGATGGAAGGGGTATTGTCAATGGGACTAGACAGAATTAACATTTCTGAAAGACCATAAGATTATAGGAGTCAAATTAGGGCATTTGATCTATTGAGTCTGCTTCACCATTTCATCATGGCTGATCCATATTCCCTCTCAGCCCCAATCTTCTGCTTTCCCCCCGTAACCCTTCAAGCTGTGACTAACCTTTGCCTTAAATATACCCAATTACTTGGCCTCTTCAGCTGCCTGTGGCAATGAATTTCACAGATTCGCCATTCTCAAGCTAAAGAAATGCCCCATCTCTTTTCTAAATGGACATCTCTCTATTCTAAGGCTGTGCCCTCTGGTCTTAGACTCCATAGGAAACATCAAGTTTATATCTAATCTAATTAGGCCTTTCAACATTCAATAATATTCTGAGAATGCCAACTGTACTCATGGTAATGCAAGATAAACCCACCACCAACTTATGATTTCAAAAGCAAAGGCAATTAGAGAGAACTTGTAAAGCAGGGCAATGCCTACAATGCCCATTTCCAAAAATAAATTAAAAATTGATTTGACTGATTAGCTATCCATTTAGGAGCTTCAGCACCAATCAAACCCAAGTGTACGAAGGCACTGGACAAGATTAGGGATAAGACTCTGCTAACAATAAAAGAGGTATCAGTCCATTATAAGTAAAATCTTTCCCACCACTGAGAACATTTACAAGGAGCACTGTCACTGGAAAGCAGACTACGCTCACTTCTCATTGTTGCCACAGGGAGGTGGTACAGGAACCTTAGGTGCCACAGCACCAGGTTCTGGAAATAATTACACTTTAACCATCAGAGAAGGTTATTGGGGTCTCCCTACCTTCTGTCCAAGAACTCTTTCTGAGTCGATGTCTCCAGAAGACACGGTACATCATTAAAGACCCCTCACACCCTCTCCATAAACTGTTTCTTCTTCTGCCATCAGGCAAACGTTACAGGAGCATCAGAACAAAAACCACAAGGCTACTAAACAGCTTCCTCCCACAGGCAGTCAGACTGCTAAATAGCTGCTCTACCTGACTGCTTTGGACACTCTTAACTTGCACTGGACACTTATAACTCGATTTTAACCGACACGTGGCTGTTGTGTTTTACTACGGTATTTATTGTTGTGTTTACTATTTATTGTTGCGTTTGTTATGTTATGATTGCACTTGCCCCTGGGAAACTCTGTCTCATTCTGCCCTGCAGAGCTGATGTACGGTTAGAATGACAATAAAGTTTTTGAATCTTGAATCAGGCTCCCAAACCAGAGAGGGTAACTTCACTCACCATGAACTGATTCCACAATCTAAGGACCCACTTTCAAGGACTCTACAACTCATGTTTTCAATATTATTTATTTATTATTAATTGTCTTTCTTTTAGTATTTGCACAATTTGTCATCTTTTGCATATTGGTCGTTTGTCTTTGTATTATGTTGCTTTGCATTTACTGTGAATGCCTGCAAGAAAATGAATCTCTTGGTGACGTGCTGTACTTTGATTATAAATCTGCTTTGAATTTTGAAGGTATGTTCTGAGGAGCGCTTGAGAGGGAAGTGTGGTAAGGTGTACGGAGGCTGAAGATCAGGGGCCTTAGTCATCGATGCTTTGATCTGCTGGAATTAAAACCTGGAAGATACAATTTGCTTGACGAGCTATAGAAGATTAAAAAGGCAGGAAGGGGTGAAGCCATAGGGAACATTAAAACAAGAATGAGAAATCTGTAACTGAGATGGTGCCAAGATGAGTGCTAATATAGGTCAGTTGATGGATGAACAGTGCTCAAAATCAGATACAGGAAGGCAGCAGAGTTGAAAGAAAAGTTCCATAAATAACATTTCAGTCAGCAATATAATATGTTGAACATAAAGAACAGTAGTTGCTGGAACTCAAGACAAAAACAGGAAGTACTAGAAGTACTCAGCCAGTCAAGTAGCATCTGGAAATTGAAACCAGTCAGCGTTTTTGGTCAGTGTCCCTTCCTCAGAACGGCTGGAATAGTGGAAGGTTTACAGTTTTCAAAGCACAGCTGAGAAGGGAAAGATGCAAGACAAAAGCCTATTTGGAGAGAGTTTAAGACAGCAGATAAGGGGCACCAATAATGACTATTAGTCAGGCATTTTGAAGAAATGGGATGGAGCTTAGGATGATGCACCTAACTGTGACTCCTTCGCTTGCATCTTTGGAAACAACTCTGTTTCTATCTTTAATATCTCTATTTTTCCCTTTCAGGGTTCTTTTGAAGACCTTGGTCTGGAGTTACATGCTGACTTTGGTTCTTTGCAGGAATAGGACCCACTCTCGGGGTCTCACGACTGGCCGTTATTCGTTATACCGAGGACGATGCTAGAAGATTAGCTCACCTTCGGAGGCCTGGGATTTTGTGGCTCTGGAGGTCGGTGCCTCTGCAGGAAATTGGTGTGTTGTGGGAGATGGAAGATCTCCGGCTGTGTGCCCAGAGACCCGAGTTCTTTGGGCACAGAGCTCGGAAAAAGCAACACAATGGGGACTTTTAACATCGTAAATCAGCGAGTTGTCTGGTATGTCTCCCCTCTCGTTGTGAAACGGAGACACCTTTTTTCCCCTTATTAGGGAGAGAGAGAGCCTGTGGTATATCGATCAACTGGGTGAACCAGCAGTCTTTGGGGTACTGCAAGTCTGTGTCTTTATTGATGCTTTGCTGCTTGTTTGAGTGCTGGGTGGAGGGAGCCGATGCTTTTTTTGCTGGTGGGGGGGGGGGGAGGGGGATTGGTGCTTTGCTGCTGCTTACTCGTGGGAGGGGGAAGCTGGGGGGGCTTTGGGGTTCTAACATTTAACTGTCATTCATTCTTTGGGGCACTCCTCTGATTTTGTGGATGGTTGCGAAGAAAAAGAATTTCAGGATGTACATTTCTCTGACAAAAAATGTACCTTTGATAAAGGGACATAAACATGCCACGTCCAGGTGTCGTCGATTAATCACCAACATACCCAAGGACCCCATCCACATTGAACATTCTTTCTCTTTCCTTTTGGACAGTAGATACAAGAGCCTGGAAGTTCAAGAACGACTTCTATTCTGCTGTTACAAGAGTATTGAATGGTTCCATAGTGTAAAGTGGACTACTGACCTCACAATCTAACTCATTATGACCTTCCACCTTATCTTCCCAAATGGCACTTTACTGTAACTGTGACACTTTATTCTGCACTTGTTATCATTTGACCTTGTACTACCTCAATGTGTTGTTGAAATGAATTGATCTGTAAGTTTTTTCCACTGTGCTTGGGTACATATGACATTAATAAACCAATTTAGAGAAAATGATGAGAGAGCAGTTAATCTGAAGTTGGAGAATTCAATATTTATTCCATTTATTCAGGAGCAGTATAGCTGTTAGCATAACACTATTACAGCGCCAGTGACGCAGGTTCAATTCTTCTGCTGCCTGCAAAGAGTTTGTATGCTCCTCTTGTGACTGTGAATTTCCTAATGGGTGCTCTGGTTTTCTCCCATATTCCAAATGATGTACCGGTTAATAGGTCACATGGGTGTAACTGCGTGGTGCAGGATCACTGGGCCAGAACTGAACTGAAATATGCCTTTTGTGTTTACATTCTATGTTTTCAATCTTTTTTTATGTTGCCATTTGCGCACTGGGGGAGGGGGAAGGGGTGTTTGATGTTTTTCTGTGGGCGGGTTGGTTCCATGGTTCTTGCTTTGTGACTGTCTGTGGAGAAGACGTATTTCAGGGTTGTATACTGCATACATAATAAATATTCTTTGAACCCTGAGAAGAGCCTGTTACCGTGCAGTATCTCTAAATAATAAATAAATAAATTCAAGGGGTGTATTCCAGAGAGATTTTCCAACCTCTTGGAATGACAACTTAATTTTCCAACCTCAAGATTTAAGACAGTTTACTGTCATTCTTCAGTATATGAGTGTAAAGGAGAACAGAACGATTGTTACTCCGGATCCAATGCAGCGTAAAAAAACACAATAAACATAAAGAACACAGTAAGTATAAAAATATTAAAAACAATCCTATAAAACACAATGTACAAAAAGCTGTTAGATACATAGACTGATTATATGCATGCCAGGTGATGTGTATGTAGTGCTGCGTGGGTGGGTGGGGAAGGGCAGTTGCTGGGGTAGGTTATTGGGTACCACAGGTAAACCACCTCTCATTGTTTCCCATTAGCATGCTTTAGTACCCTTCTCACTCCAGCTCATTAGTTTTTCTTGCCACAGACTCTGCTTTAACGACTGAGTTTTTCCAGTAGTTTGGTTTTTGATAAGAGTACATTTTGCACTGGGGTTTACTCACACTTCCTCAGCAACTCCAAGTGGCTCCACAGAATCTCTCCTTTTGGTACTCGCTGCAGGAACTCTTCCTGGCTGAGGGAACACAGGTCTTTCCCCAACATGGTCAGTTCCTTCACATCCACGTCCATCATGGCAAACTCCTTCATCACCCACACAGCCCAGTGCAACACTTGGTCGACTGACCACTGAATAGGATCTAGAGTAGGAAAATAAGACACCTGGGTGAAATACAAAAGCACAAACCATTACAGCACAGTGCAGGCCCTTCAGCTCATGATGTGCCAATCTTTTAACTAAGACCAATATAATGGCTGATTTATATTTGTGCTCCACTGTAACCCTGATTTTCACTTCTGTGTCGCTCTACGCCGTTAGCGAGCATGCGCTGGTGTGCGCCAAAACGCTAGTTGGCGGTGGCGTTTCTATGCCACTGTGTTGAGTTTCTTTGTGAGAGACATGGATGAGGAAATGCATTTCAAACATTTTCGCATGTCGGCAGGTAGATTTGACAGTCTGGTTCATGTATTTCATATCGGTGTACGCACAGCCTACAGACAATGGCAGAGAAGAAGCAACCGGAAATGCGACGTTACCAGGCAGATCAATCAGTTATTGTGGTCTGCGTCGCCACAACGTGTCAGTAACTTTTCTGGAGAGCAGCATGTCACCCTACAGCGTAGGCACGATGTAGGGTACACAATACCTAAGGCGCTGATGCGACGCACCAAGTATAAATCAGCCTTAATTCTGCCCTCCTACATAACCCTCCAGTTTTCTAACATTTATGTGAATATCTAAGAGTTTCTTAAGTGCCCCTAATGTATCTGCCTTGACCATTACCCCTAGCAGGTGGTTCCACGCACCCACCATTCTGTAATAAACTGTTGATCAACTGCAAAATTTAAGAGAAGTTTGGATAAGTACATGGATGAGAGGAGTATGGAGGACTATGGTTCAGATGTGAGTTGATGGGACCAGGCAGAATAACAGCTTGGCACAGACTAGAGGGGCTGAGGGGCCTGTTTCTGTACTGTAGTATGCTACAAGCCATTTCTGCAATGGAAAAAAGTCTCTGGCTATCTAGTCGACCTATGCCTCTTACCTTGTATTCCTCTATCAAGTTGCCTCACACCCTCCTTTGCCCAAGAGCCTTTTCCCAATCTTTTTTTTAACGCCATGGACCCCCATCATTAACCGAGGGGTCTGTTGCCCCCAGGTCGGGAACCCCTGCTCCCTAGAGAACTAGCTTGCTCAACTTACATAGCCCTTCATTTTTCTATCATCGATGTGCCGAAGACTTTAAATTAGTAGGTGCTACTGTAGTGTAGCAGTTAGCACAATGCTATTACAGCTCATGTGTTCTGGAGCTTGGAGTTCAATTCTGACACTGTTCTGTAGGGAGTCTCCTGATGTCCTCTCCAGCGGAAAGCGCCGGTTTTCCATGGGTGCTCTGGTTTCCGCCCACAGTCCAAAGTGCACAGGTAGGTTAATTGGTCATTATAAATTGACCTGTGATTGGGTTCAGATTAATCAGGTTTGTCGTGGGTGGCTCAAAGAGCTGAAAGGGCCTGGTCTACGCTGTATTGCTAATTAAATGAATAGGTTCTCGACGGTCGGCATGGACTGGACAGGGTGAAAGGCCCCATTTCCATGTTGGATTATTAGTTCTTTGAGGACCAAGAACCTGAAAAAAAAAGGTTGCAAGCTAGCTAAATAAAATTTGGTGTTCAAATAAGAAGGTACTCTGCATCCTATCTCATTGTTTTCAGTTAAAACATCGAATTTGTCTGTTCTGTCACTTAACACATAAAAGATTCATGGCAGGCAATAGGTAATTACAATACCCCTTGATAAAGGTATACAAAATTGTGAGAGGTATAGATAGGATAAATGTAAGCAGGCTTTTTCCACTGAGGTTGTAAGGTCATAGGTTAAGGGTGAAAGGTGAAATATTTAAGGAGAACCTGAGGGGGAACCTCTTCATTCAGAGGGTGATGCAAGTGTGGAATGAGCTGCCAGCACCAGTGCAAGTAGTGGATGCATGTTCAACTGCAACATTTAAGAGATGTTTGGATAAGTATATAGATGGGAAGGGGTTCAGGTTAATGGGACTAGGCAGAATAATGGGATGGCATGGACCAGATGGGCTGAACGCAGGGATGTCAAACTCATTTTAGGTCACGGGCCGAATTGAGCAAAATGCAGCTTCATGCGGGCCGGATCAGTCGGACGCGTGCAAACGCAGCTTTCGTTGCCTCCGTTTTTTCAGCCTGCTCTCATGTGTCTCAGTCTCTGATATAACTACAAAGTGTTTCACTTTACAAATTCTGTTTCTTATGAAGAAGACTGCCGAGCAAGACTGCCGAATAAACACTAAAAACCCTGAAAACCTGGTACCTGAATAAACTCAGCATAAGCCATATCATACGCCATAGGCGTTTCAATTACTGGGGCCAGCTTTAATAGTAATTAGATATTATCTCGCGGGCCAAAGATAATTTCACCGCGAGCCGGATTTGGCCCGCGGGCCTTGAGTTTGACATATATGGGCTGAAGGGTCTGTTTCTGTGCTTTAGTGCTCTATGACTCTGTGGCCCTATAGCCCTCAACATGAATTCTTAAAATGACAAGGCATCTATAGATGAGAAATAGAACTAAGTTAGCATTTTTCACTTATTTCTTCTCGCCTGCCAATGGATGACTCATTGCTGGCATATGACTCCCTGATGCAATTCATTTTGTGTTGTACATAGCTGCTCATTATTTCTGCCTCAGCAGTGACTGCTAACAGCCCATTCAATTAAATCTGTAAGGTCTCGTGTGGACCACAATTTGATACTACTTTCAAGTTTCTACTCTCATTTAGAAAAGGCAATGTGTTACTAGTATCAGAATGGAAAACAGGTACATTATTAATAGAGGCTTGCATTTGGAATGGTGCAAGGTAAGTTTTTGAGATGCAGCAAGGGACCTCATCAGTCATCCTAGGAGTGCTCAAATTGATATGGGAGACATTAACATTTACATTCAGAGTCTCTCACTGTGATCAACTGTGGAAGCTGTGGCTGGTAAGGGTTAACAATGTCCCTGCATCAATAGATTGCAGAAAGGGCAGAGAGTCCAGGCAAAAAAAAATCTTTGAAGAAAATAGCTTCTCTTTGCATGGCAGATTCCCAGAGCATTTTGGCTTCATGAAGAAGAGATAAGTATGTAACAGAAGGACGCGAAACACACACACCTACTTCAGTCAATTGCTTTACTAACTTCAAAGTATCATCAGTTGTTACTTGCAGATTCACGTGAATTGTGAATGGGGACTGATCTTGCAGGGAATTTGAACATAGTTTACCAAATGGTCAATATCGTAATTGCTAGTCAATTCTGTATAAAAATGGCATTTCTCTGTTCAGAATTCAGAATAGTGTGGTGACAGGAGCTATGCATGAGGAAAATAAGATGTGGTCAAGGAACAAGTGTGAGTTTTCAAAGCCCAATTAATCAGCAGTGACACAGTTTTAAAGAAGTGAAATAAACAATCAACAAGAATTTTGCTCCTGTATAGGAAAGCTGAGGGGAAACAACTGGAACATATTGGAAAATACAGAAACTTATGAGACAAAAGAACATAAAGACAGGCAAAATGAAGGGGGAGTGGGTTACTGTAAGCATAATTGCTGGCACACAAATGGGCTGAGCAGCCTCTCCACCAAACTGTACCATATGGAATTCCGAGATGTTCCTGTTCTTTCCGATAACCCTCAAGGGCAGCGGCCCACCGTGTTACTTGTTCTGAAGTCTCATCCGGGATTGCCGTCAGCTGCTTTGAGCCATCCAGCGTTATGACTTGTGCTTCCTCCACAAGGGTCTCAGTGCCTGCATGATGTGTTGCATCTGGGTCAATTACCACCTCGACTGTTTCAACCGGCTTAACAATCTCCAGGATGTTAAGCTTCGGCTCCACTCCTGCTAAAAGTAACAATACTTAAAAAATACAAGATGCACTTCCTCACCAACAAATTAACAATTGCCAAACAACAGAAAAGCTTTTAAACACAATAAAGCAGGCAAGTAATTAGCAAGGGAAACTGAAGATAGATGGTCCATATTGGGAAGGAATAATAAAGCTACGTAATCTTTGTTAAAATATGGACTAATTTTTTAAACCTGATTCTAATATGGGTCTCTATTGTGGACTGAGAGTGGGAAGGGTCAGGGAGAGGGAAATCATGGTTTGGAAACGAGGACGGAGAGGGGAGGGAGCAGGAAGCACCAGAGAGGCATTCTGTAATGATCAATAAACCAATTGTTTGATCGAATGATCTTGCCTGGTGTCTGAGGGCTGGGTGTGCCTGTACTCACGCCACCCCTCACCCTTGGCAGTCTTTCTCTGTCTCCTACACCCTTCCTGCAGCACTTCACCCTCGTCATTCCCAAAAACCTTTGCTCTCACCAGATTTAAAGACTCACTCTCCACTCCACGGACAAATACAGTACTGTGCAAGTCTGAGGCACCCTAGCTATATAGATGTGCAGTATTGCATAGTACTGTACATAAATCCTTGTGTGTGTGTTGTATGTTACTTGCATTTCTACGCAAGTGAAAAGTAATTAAAATAAGCAAAGCTCAAAACAGAGTTTGAGATTAAGTCAAAGAAGCTAACTGCTACTGGACATAGCACATGAAAATAAAGATGGTGATCAAAAATACTCATGGTCTGCAGGGAAGTATGGGGAATGCTGGAAAACTGAATTTTGAGCTCCCTCTGTGTTTCGGCAGCTGTTTCCTATTCAATCCCACCCCCATCTCCGGCATTCACTGCAGTCATCTGCAGCCAGACTGGTTTGTATAAATATCTGTTCAGTACTCTATTCATATGGGGTAAAGGCAGGCAGAGACACGATCTCAATAATACTCTTCACTGCATCACATTCCTGAAAATGGGGTCATGAGACAGACAGAAAACAAAATGAATACTCAATCTGTGAACATGCCAGTAAATTTTTGATTAGGCTTCTATCAGCCCTGCTAGAAGTGTGCCTGCTTGAGCCTGGAGCATAGCATGTGATGTAGAACAAGCTTACCTTGTCTGGAAACTACTTCCACACTGAGCTGAACAGTACCATCGGTTTTCACTCCCTGATCGTATAAACTGCGATTTGGATCCAGCTATCGGACAAACAAAAGAAGAAAAGTCGTCAGATGCAAAAATCATCCACAAGTCAAATTCACGAACCACGGTGCTGCTTCAACAGTGAAAACTGAAGAGTGATAAACAAAATGGGGGTAAATCCCACGCTCTCTACACTACCTCTAGAGTCCCTTCTGCTGGAAAGGGATCTAACTTCTGTAATTTGTTATCCTGACATAAAGTAAGCCACTGTTACCTTTGCTACAAAGTCAATAGACAGTAGGAGCAGGAGTAGGCCATTCGGTCCTTCTAGCCAGCATCGCCATTCACTGTGATCATGGCTGATCATACACAATCAATACCCCGTTCCTGCCCTCTCCCCATATCCCTTGACCCCGCTATCTATAAGAGCTCTATCTAACTCTCTATTGAATGCGTCCAGAGACTTAGCCTCCACTGCCTTCTGGGGCAGAGCGTTCCACATATCCAACACTCTCTGGGTGAAGAAGTTTTTCCACATCTCTGTTCTAAATGGCCTACCCCTTATTCTTAAACTGTGGCCTCTAGTTCTGGACTCACCCATCAGCGGGAACATGCTCCCTGCCTCCAGCGTGTCCAATCCCTTAATAATCTTATATGTTTCAATCAGATCCCCTCTCATCCTTCTAAATTCCAGTGTATACAAGCCCAGTCGCTCCAATCTTTCAACATATGACAGTCCCGCCATTCCGGGAATTAACCTTGTGAACCTACGCTGCACTCCCTCAATAGCAAGAACGTCCTTCCTCAAATTTGGAGACCAAAGCTGCACACAATACTCCAGGTGGGGTCTCACCAGGGCCCTGTACAGCTGCAGAAGGACCTCTTTACTCCTATACTCAATTCCTCTTGTTATAAAGGCCAGCATGCCATTAGCTTTCTTCACTGCCTGCTGTACCTGTATGCTTGCTTTCATTGACTGATGTACAAGAACACCTAGATCTCGTTGTACTTCCCCTTTTCCTAACTTGACTCCATTTAGATAGTAATCTGCCTTCCTGTTCTTGCCACCAAAGTGGATAACCTCACATTTATCCACATTAAACTGCATCTGCCATACATTTGCCCACTCACCCAATCTGTCCAAGTCACCCTGCGTTCTCATAACATCCTCCTGACATTTCATACTGCTACTCAGCTTTGTATCATCAGCAAATTTGCTAATGTTACTTTTAATCCCTTCATCTAAATCATTAATGTATATTGTAAACAGCTGCGGTCCCAGCATCGAACCTTGCGGTACCCCACTGGTCACAGCCTGCCATTCCGAAAGGGACCCGTTAATTGCTACTCTTTGTTTCCTGTCAGCCAGCCAATTTTCAATCCATGTCAGTACTCTGCCCCCAATACCATGTGCCCTAATTTTGCCCACTAATCTCCTATGTGGGACTTTATCAATAGCTTTCTGGAAGTCCAGGTACACTACATCCACTGGCTCTCCCTTGTCCATTTTCATAGTTACATCCTCACAAAACTCCAGAAGATTAGTCAAGCATGATTTTCCCTTCATAAATCCATGCTGACTCGGACTGATCCTTTTATTGCTATCCAAATGTGTCGTAATTTCCTCTTTTATAATTGACTCTAGCATCTTTCCCACCACTGACGTCAGGCTAACTGGTCTATAATTCCCTGTTTTCTCTCTCCCTTTTTTGAAAAGTGGGACAACATTAGCTACCCTCCAATCAGCAGGAACTGTTCCTGAATCTATAGAACATTGGAAAATGATTACCAATGCGTCCACGATTTCTAGAGCCACCTCTTTAAGTACCCTGGGATGCAGACCATCAGGTCCCGGGGACTTATCGGCCTTCAGACTGAACAGTCTATCCAACACCGTTTCTTGCCTAATATAAATTTCCTTCAGTTCATCCTTTACCCTAGTTCCTTTGGCCACTATTACATCTGGGAGATTGTTTGTGTCTTCCCTAGTGAAGACAGATCCAAAGTACCTGTTCAACTCATCTGCCATTTCCTTGTTCCCCATAATAAATTCACCCGTTTCTGTCTTCAATGGCCCAATTTTGGTCTTAACTATTTTTTTGCTATTCACATACCTAAAGAAGCTTTTACTATCCTCCTTTATATTCTTGGCTAGTTTATTTTCGTACCTCATTTTTTCTTGGCATATTGCCTTTTTTGTTATCTTCCCAATAATCAGTCATTCCCCCCGCAATAATCAGATAAGCTTGAAGAAAGTGCATCTTCAGGTTTTAGTAGAGTGCAAGTTTACAGTGTTGAAGGAGGCCACCTGGTCTGTCCATCGTGCTGGTTCATGGGTTCACCAAAGTTACACCAATCAGTCTGGCATGCTCTCCCAATTACTTATCTTTTTATGCCTGTCACTTGGTATTGTTAAGTGCACCAAGATAAAGTGAAAAGCTAGTCTTTCATACTGTATATACAGATCAAATCATTACACAATGCATTGAGAACAGGATAAAACAATAACAATGCAGAATGAAGTGTAAAAGCTACCAAGAAAATGCAGTGCAGTTAGACGGTAAGTGCAAGATTGTAATGATGCAGATTGTGAGGCTTTTGAATCTTTTACATGATGGGAAAGGGCAGAAAAGAGAAAATACAGGATAAGTGGGTTCTTTGATTATTCTTGCTTCTTTACTGAGGCAGTGAGAAGTATAGAGAGAGACCACATAGGGGAGGCTGGTTCTGTGAGGTGCTGAGCTGCGTCCACAACTCTGCAGTTTCCAGTAGTCATGGGCAAAGCAGTTGCTATACAAAGCTATAATGCATCGAGACTGAATGCTTTCAATGGCACATCATTAAACATTGTTAGAGATCTGACAGACATGCAGAATTTCTTTAGCCTCCTGAGAAACTAACAGCATTTGTAAATTTTCTTGACTGTGACCCCAACCAGGACAGGATATTCACACCCAGGAAGTTGGAGCTCCCAACCCTCTCACCCTCAACACCATTGATGTAGACAGGAGCATGTGCATCGCTCCTTTCTGAAAGGAAGTCAATGACTCTTTCATTTTGCTGACACTGAGGGAAAGATTGTTGTAATGACATCACATCACTACGCTCGCCATCTCCTTCCTATACTCCAACTTATTGCTATTTGAGATGCAGAACCACTACAGATGTGCCATCTGCAAACTTGTAGATGGAGATAAAGAAGAACTTAGCCATATATTTATCAATGTACTGGGAAAAGGGTGGGGGGTGGGCTGAAGATGCAACCTTGTGGAGCAGCAGTGTTTAGAAAAATCATGGTGGTGGTGCTGCTGCTGATCTTTACTGATTGCGGTCTGTTCCTTGAAGAAAACAAGAAATTCTGCAGATGCTGGAAATCCAGAATAACACACTAACTGCAGAAGGAACTCAGCAGGTCAGTCAATCTACAGAAAGGAATAAGAGTTGACTTTTCGAACTGAGACCCTTTAAAAACCCAGCTTTTGCCTCTCCCAAACCAGTGGAAAAGCATTCAGCTCCAGTAACCCACTAAGATTTCTTTTGAAGTCTCCCCTCACTGTAACAAGTTTAATGAGGATAAATGCAGACAATCAAACACAAAATGGTCTTTAGCTATTCACATTACAAAGGCTCTTGGAAAAACTCAATTACTGCATCTTTGACTTTTCTGTAACAACAAAGAGAATGCCATTTCTAATCACTACCCAATCGTAAAAGCATCGATTAACCTTAATCTTCTGCTTTACCCAATGCTAGGAAACAATACTGGAGATAGATGAGTTTCAACTGGACGATAATTAAAAGGAAAACTTCAAAGATGGAACTCTATTAAATCAGATTGTGTTTGCTTTTAAGTAAATGGTGACTTTATAAAAAAATAGATTAAGGAAATCCATAGGCACCTGCCTGATGTTCATATTAGATTCAAATGAATGAATACATTCAGTGATCAAAAACAACACACTTTCAGGTTCATTCAAGCAAAGGCGCTAAGATGGAGATTAAGAGGAGCCCTGCATGAAAGGAGAGAGAAATTCAGGGAGGTGATATAACGGCTTCAAGGAAGCTGCTGGTATGAGATAAGGTGGAGGGATGATGACAGAAAATAGCAGTACAGACAATATAGAGCTGGGGTCCACAAACTCTTTGCTCCACAGTATAGGTCCATGGGATAAAAATGGTTGGGAACCCCTGGTATACAGGGCAAACACTCAGTCTCTGGTAATGGAGCAGTATGAGGTGCAATTTTAACTAGAGTATAAGCTTGCAACCACTGCTCCCTCTAAGCTATGCTTGTGTGTGGCCACGTAGTAATTTAAATGTTCCCGCACGTTGCTTCTGTTGCAGCGCAGCTGGAATTTTCTTTTGTATGATATTTTATTGAAGTGCCGCACAGTTTTCAAGTCCTATAAAAATTTCCCACTCAGAGCAATGATCGGTCTGTGCATCTATAAAATAAGAGGGAATGTTGCTTGCCACAGAGGGTTAGTAGTAGTATGGAAATATCAATTGTTTATTTCTCTCCAATGATGCAGCCTGACCTGCTGAGTTCTTCCAGCTTTTCCTGTGTTAGTGCCATATGCTTGTTCTGGACTCGTATCACTCTCAACCACTTCTATTCATGTAACTGTATAATGGTATCGGCCTCTGCCATTCTCTCAAGCAGCTCATTACATAAATGATAGTAATCATATGATGATGGGTCAAAGAACGTGCACTGCATTGTAAACACACATCATACTTTAACTACGAGCTCAGTAGCCAAGGACTCAGTATACATAGTCCAAATTCTGTCAATTCTCCAAACAACCTCACATCAGATTTAATTCCTTACCAGGATATCTTGAAGACAAATTTCATGTGCTTCCAAGGAACACTGAAGGCGTGGTTCTAACATTTTCTTCAGGTTACCGACAGGTTCATTGATGTCAATGGCTTGGCTGACGAACTCCGCAGTTGTGATAGTTGTCTGCTCTGCAATGCTGGAAAAGGAGTGAAATGGAAGAAATGAAATTCGTCAAACATCAACCATCAAGTCACTGGTATCTGCATCAGCAACATCAGGAAGAGGGAAACGAGTAATGAGAAACTCCATTATAGAGAACATCCTCACATCAGCCATTATTGTCTAGTTTTTCTCATAATATACAAAAACTACAGTGAGCTATCAGGACAGCAGAAAATTTGACTGGCTGCATTAAGGAGAAGTTTGCGTATAAGGAGAAGGTGGGAGTGGAGGATGCTATCACGTATTTGCTGCACAAATCACTCTCTCACCTAGATGGGGTCAGTTGTGCTGTGAGGATTACATTCCTTGACTTCTCTAGTGCCTTTAACACCATCCAGCCCAAGATCTTAAGGCACAAACTAACGGAGATGGGAGTAGACTCTCACATGGTGGATTGGATAGTGGACTACTTGACAGATAGACCTCAGTATGTGCGGTTGGGAGACTGTAGGTCTGACACGGTGGTCAGCAGCACAGGAGCGCCGCAGGGAACTGTACTCTCTCCGGTCCTGTTCACCCTGTACACATCAGACTTCCAATATAACTCGGAGTCCTGCCATGTGCAGAAGTTCGCTGATGACACGGCCATAGTGGGGTGTGTCAGGAATGGACAGGAGGAGGAGTATAGGAAACTGATACAGGACTTTGTGATATGGTGCAACTCAAACTACCTGCGTCTCAATATCACCAAGACCAAGGAGATGGTGGTGGACTTTAGGAGATCTAGGCCTCATATGGAGCCAGTGATCATTAATGGAGAATGTGTGGAGCAGGTTAAGACCTACAAGTATCTGGGAGTACAGTTAGACGAGAAGCTAGACTGGACTGCCAACACAGATGCCTTGTGCAGGAAGGCACAGAGTCGACTGTACTTCCTTAGAAGGTTGGCGTCATTCAATGTCTGTAGTGAGATGCTGAAGACGTTCTATAGGTCAGTTGTGGAGAGCGCCCTCTTCTTTGTGGTGGCGTGTTGGGGAGGAAGCATTAAGAAGAGGGACGCCTCACGTCTTAATAAGCTGGTAAGGAAGGCGGGCTCTGTCGTGGGCAAAGTACTGGAGAGTTTAACATTGGTAGCTGAGCGAAGGGCGCTGAGTAGGCTACGGTCAATTATGGATAATTCTGAACATCCTCTACATAGCACCATCCAGAGACAGAGAAGCAGTTTCAGCGACAGGTTACTATCGATGCAATGCTCCTCAGACAGGATGAAGAGGTCAATACTCCCCAATGCCATTAGGCTTTACAATTCAACCGCCAGGACTTAAGAACTTTTAAAAAGCTATTATTAATGCTTTTTGAGATAGTGATTTAGATGCATATCATATTTTTTACTGAGTTAAGTATTGTATGTAATTAGTTTTGCTACAACAAGTGTATGGGACATTGGAAAAAAAGTTGAATTTCCCCATGGGGATGAATAAAGTATCTATCTATCTATCTAAATCACTGAATGGCTTGTATGTGTCAAGTATAAAGAAGCTGGCCGGCACAAAGTCATTGCAGGCATCACCCATTACTGTAAACTGCCTTTTCCAAAAGCTCCCATCTAGAAAATACTATAGGGCTATGAAAACAAACAACATCACACCATCTTAAAAGTTTCTTCTCCCAGATAGTTAATCTGATTAACCACTCTACCTATTACATCAGTGACTGCACTGTAAACCACTGTTTATAATGTTACTTACATTGTCAATACATGCCGGTATTTATGCATATTTTAACCTCTAACTTATTTTTGTATTTTTTTAATAATTGTGAACATTGTTTTCTGTTACATGTCATGCAATGTACCATGGCAAATCCCTAATACATGTAAATGTATATAGAGAATAAAGCTGATCTTTGATTCTTGAGAAATTCAGATAGACCAGTCATACAGTCTGAAAATCCTGCCTGACAAATCTGTTGATGTTGTGTATTTAGATTTTCATAAGGCCTTTGACAAGTACCACATAAGAGGCTGCTTTACAAACTATGAGCCCACATTACAGGGAAGATTCTAGTATGGATAAAGCAGTGGCTGCCTGCCAGGAGGCAAAGAGTGAGAATAAGGAAGCATTGTCTGGTTGGCTGCCTGTGACCAGTAATGTTCCACAGGGGTTGTGCTGGGACTGATTCTTTTTACGTTATATGTTAATGATTCAGGTGATGGAACTAATGGGTTGCTGCAAAGTTTGCAAACATTACGAATATAGTCAGAGGAAGCAGAGAGGCTACATACAGAAGGATCTAGACAGATTAGGAGAATGGGCAAAGAAGTGGCAGATGGAGTAAGTGTTGGGAAGTGTATGGTCATGCACTTCGGGAGAAGAAATGAAAGGGTTGACTGCTTTCTAAATGGAGAGAAAATACAAAAAACTGAGGTGAAAAGGGACTTGGGAGTCCTTGTGCAGGATTCCGTAAAGGTCAATTTGCGGGTTGAGTCAGTGGAAGGCAAATGCAATGTTAGGACTAGAATATAAAAGCAAGGATATAATGTTGCGACTTTATAAAGCACTGGTGAGGCCTCACTTGGAGTAATGCGAGCAGTTTTGGGTCCCTTATCTTAGAAAGGATGTGCTGAAACTGCAGAGGGTTCAAAGGACGTTCACGGAAATGATTCCAGGATTAAACTGCTTGTCATGAGTGTTTGATGGCTCTGGGCCTGTATTTAATGGAATTCAGAAGAATGAGGGGTGATCTCATTGAAACCTATTGAAGGTGAAAGGCCTTGATAGAGTGGATGTAGAGAGGATATTTCCTATGGTGGGAGAGTCTAAGACCAGAGGACACAGCCTCAGAATAGAGGGACGTCCTTTTAGAACGCAGATGAGGAGGAATTTCGTTAACTAGAGAGTGGTGAATCTATGGAATTTGTTGCCACAAGCAACTGTGGAAGCCAAGTCTGTATGTATGTTTAGATAAATACTTCATTCATTCCAAAGGAAATTACAGTGTCACAGTAGCATTACAAGTGCACAGCTATACAAATACTAGAAGATAAATAAGAATAAAAACTAAGTTACCTCAAACAGTTTAAATGGAGGGGGTCATCACTTCCCTAGCTATAGGTTAACTCATTATAGAGCCTAATGGCCAATGATAAGAATGACCTCATATAACTTTCTTTGGGGCATCACAAAGAAAGTCTATTACTTAGTCTATTACTAAAAGTGCTCCTCTGTTCAGCCAAGGTGGCATGCAGAGGACAAGAAATATTGCCCAGAATTTCCAGGATTTTCCATAGAGTCCTTTGATCTACCAGTCTCCAGTGTGTCCAGTTTGACTCCTATAACAGAGCCAGCCTTTATCATCAGTTTATTGAGCCTGTTGACATCATCCATGTTGAAGCTATTGCCTCAGCACACTACCATACAGAAGATTGTACTGGCGACAACAGACTGGTAGAACATGTGAAGAAGAGGCCTGCATACTCCAAAGGACCTCAGTCTCCTCAGAAAGTAGTCCTCTACTAGGGCCCTGTATTCATCCTCCTATCCTCCCTTTATGCACCCAGCTATTGTGGAGTCATCAGAGAATTTCTGCAGATGACATGATTCAGTGTTGTATCTATAGTCCCAGGTATACAGGGTAAACAGGAAGAGAGCCAATACAGTCCCCTATGGGGCCTCAGTGCTGCTTATAGCCATGTCTGACATACAGCTCTGAAGCTGCACATACTGTGGTCTGCCAGTCAGGTAGTCCATTGTCCAGGATGCAATGGAAGTGCCAACCTGCATTAAACAAAGCTTTTCCCCAGCAATGAGGACTGAATGGTATTGAAGGCACTTGAGAAATCAAAAAACATGACCCTCACAGCGCTGCCCTGTTCAGCAGGTAGATGACAGTCAATCTGGGCAAAATGTAGGGGATCAACGGCTGATCTGACCAGAGGTCGGAGATGAGCCAGCACCGGCATCTGTAGGGCCTTCATGATGTGTGAAGTCAAGGTCACTGGGCGGTAGTCATTCAAGACTTTTGGTTGACCCTTTTTGGGGACTGGAACCACACATGATGTTTTCCACACAGTCAGAACCTTTTCTAAGAGGAGACTCAAATTGAAAATACACTGGCGAACTCCACACAGCTGTTCAGCACATTCCTTCAGGATTCTGGGGGTTCATACTGTCCGGTTCCAATGCTTTGCCATGTCTGAGTTTCTCCAGAGCCCTTCTCACCTGCTCAGTAGTGAAGGTGAGTCCATGATGACTGGGCAGTTGCTGGAAGGTGGGGGCCGGGGAGGTGAAGATTGGGACGATAGCAGTTGGTACGTGGAGGTATGGATAGTAGGTGCAGGGCAAGGAGGAGACGTTAACAGTGGTAGCCTGTGTTGTTCATCCATAAGTTGAACTGGAAAGGGAAGGAGGAAGGAGGGGCGGAGTTGGTGCTGAGGGAGCAATAGGTGCTGAGGCTGATGTGCTGAGGGGGGTGTGAACAGGAGGGTAATGGTCAAATCTATTGAAGAATTGGTTAATTCATTAGCCTGTTTTCTTTTTTTTTTACACATATATATCTCAAAGGAGCGTCACATTAAACCACATGGTTCGCATCGAGAAGTCACTGGTGTGCTCATTAAATCACAGCAAAGTAAAAGAGCATTTGGCCCTTTGCCCTTTACCAGTTCTTGGAAAAAACTACTCAATTGACATCCATATCCTGGATTTGTTCCCAAAACTTGAGTATTGATCCTATATCTACTATAATTCTCAACTGGTTTCAACTCATCATCTTCAAGTCTCTGTGTAGATCCATCTCTCTCACTTACTTATAACAGCTCTCAGTGTTGTGGCAACCTTACTATAAGATCAATCTAACCCTTCTTTCTCACATAGCCCTCCACTCTCCTATCATCCATGTGCCTATCTTGAGTTTCTTAAATGCCCCCCTGATGTATCTGCCTCTAGCATCCCCTGGCAGGGCATTCCATGCACCCACTATTCTGTGTGTAAAAAAAACTTACCTCTGACACCCACCCCCTCCCTGATTTCCCTCCAATCAACTTAAAATTACGCCATCTAATAGTAGCCATTTCCGCCCTGGGAAAAAGTTTCCAGCAATGTACTATGCCTCTTATCAGCTTGCACACCTCTAAAAAGTCACTTCTAAGCTTTCTTCACTTCAAAATGACAATCTGCTTGATTGTTATTTCATTATAAACTTCAGAATTCACTCTCTCCACTATTAGTGCATAGACATGCTCGACTGTCATTTCATTATAAACTTAAGCATTCATGCTTTCCATCACTGGTGCACGGTTCTGCAGGCTACCCTGGCTACAAAATGCAATGGAGCAATTCGCCAAAGCTTCTACTACAACACCCCCTAAACTGGTGATCTCTCCAAGCCAAGAGGTACAGGCACATAGCAAAAAAACACTACGTGTAAGCTATCCTTCAAGTTTTGAAGCAGACACTCAATTTAGGGTGAAGCATTCAGTGCTCATGATTTGTTTCCCATCAAGATATGCTCAGCGGGCTATTTATTAGGTATAGGAGGTACCTAATAAAGTGGCCACTGAGTGCATATCTGTATGTTCTGGTCTTCTGCTGCTGTAGCCCATCCACTTCAAGTTTCGAGATGTTGTAGAGCAAGATGCTCTTCTGCACACCAATGTTCTAATGCGTGGTTATCTCAGTTACTGTTGCCTTTCTGTCAGATTGACCCATTCTGGCCATTCTCCTCTGGCCTGTCTCATGAACATGGAGTTTTCACTCACGGACTGCTGCTCACTAGATTTTTTTTTGTTATTTTCACTACTCTTTGAAAACTCTAGATACTGTGCTTTGTTTTGAAATTTATTAAGCAGATGAAATCAGAGCACAATCCTGAAATTATGGAAGAGGTTCATAAAGTGGTCAGAACAAGGGAAGTAAAAAAAACAAAACTTGTGGAGGAGCTCACTGGACCAGGGAGCATCTATGGAGAAGGGGGACGGCTAACATTTCAAGACCCTACATAGAACAGGAAAAGCCTTTCTTTCTATTTGTACTTACTCTGCTATTGACTGATACCCGTCATAAAATTCCCCATTTACCAATAGTAAACATCCCACTTTCTTGAGGGATTAAAGGGGAAAAAATTTCTAAGTAAGGTTAAAGAAAAATCTCAATGTACTGTAGTTGATTAAAGACACGTTGTTGGACGCAAGGGATGTAACCAACCTTTCCTCTGTGCAATGCCGTTTCTCCTCCTCATCTATTTCTATTTCTATTTCTGCCGATCTCTTCGTCATGGTTGTGGGGTTTGGGATTCACAACCTGCATGGAAAATGAAAAGACAAATAGTATTAATTAGAAAAATAAAAACATGCGCAGTAGAGGCACCATAGATAAATATGGCACTTGTCATAGCAGCCTACTTCACGACTCCTCCATTACTCAGTGTCTCAATCTATTTTCTTGTAACCCACACAATGAGGATGTGCAGTTTTTAAGATGTAATCTACAATAATACAATAATAAAATGCATTACTTATTTGCATGGTCTTTATTCCAAAAATAAACCTTATTTCAGCATTTCCTGTTGTCTGTCTCTACGTGTATCCCTGAGAAGGAGCCCTAAGTCAGACAGTACTGTATTACACAGCTGTTCAGGGTGATCCACGACAAAGGCCCTTGGTCCTTTCCTATATCACCTTAGCAGATTCACAGTACAGAGCCGAGTGATGATCTCCCTGGTGGGGAAATACCAGCAGAAGATTCAACCACTAGCAGGGGCAGAAAGAAAACAAAGCACAATTGATTCTGATTGGATCCTGATCCTTTTGTGATCGAAAAGTTCTTTGGAAATCAAGAATGAGGCATACAACTTACTGAAAAAGGATCTAGTGGTTTCCTAGTGTATATGACGAATAAACCCCACTCGGGTTTCCAGCTGGGTGCAGGTATCAATTTTAGCCTGTTTCGATGACAAACTTTGCCATCTTCATCAGGTATAATGCCTAGGCACATCCAGTCTAGTATATATACCACCAGACTAGACACACACAGGCATTAACCCTGATGAAGATGGCAGAGAATGTCATCGAAATGTCAGTTCAAATCGATACTGGTACACAGCTGGAAGCCTGAGGGGATTTTATTCATAAAACTTAATGCTTACGATCATCTATTAATTATTACAAGAGCAAAGAAGAAGCAGCAGCATTGAAGGAACAAAGAAAAGACCAGACTGAAAAGAAACATACTCAGACTAGAGATGGAAAAATTTCAATTGATAATAATTAACCTATAAAATAGCTAGATTTATGTGGTGTAACACATGCTACTGAACACTAAAAAATTTCTAGAAAATTACCACAGCAACTGTACTGTAATTATTGGAAAATTCACTGAACATGTATATAGGTGATTATATAAAACTACGACCAAATATACAAAAGCTAAATTACAAGAACAATAACAATTCTACACCCAAATCCAACATTCAGTTCTATCGTTACCAAAGTCCACGAGCGCTCTCCACCACAACTTGTGTTTTTTGTTCTCCTTCCTTTACAGTGAGAGACACAGAGGTTCGTGTTCACTTTAACTGCTCCACTGCAAAGATTGACAAACTCTAGAGTGACTGGGATGTTTTTTCCCCCCAGCTCATTCAAGGCAATGCATTGTGGAGGCGAGAGATTAAAAACGGGACAAGCTCAAAACCACTTTCATACCTAGGAACTACTTACATTACTTACATGTCTGTAAACTTCAACCAAGTGCTGCTATTAACAGTGCCCTGGATTAAGGAACTTGAAGTCCTTTCCAAAAAGGGTCACATGATTTGTAGCTGAACATTATTTCCTGATCTATCCTAAAGAAAATAACAGCAACAGCCTCGCCTTTGAGTACCAGAGTCACATTTTAAAACTCTGAAATCTTAAAAATTATTAGCAACCGATTTGTCACATGGGATTTAAATAAAATTACTTCTGAATCTATGAGCACTTCACTGAGGGTACTAATTAGAATAATAAAGCACAGTACAGAAGCAGGCCCTTTGGCCTAACTAGTCCATGCTGAACCATTTAAACTGCTTAGTCCCAATAAGCTGCATCAGGACTGTAGACCTCCATACCTATCCAAACTTCTCTTAAACATTGAAATTGAGCTTGTATCCACCATTTGTACTGGCATCTCATTCCACACTCTCACCATCCTCTGAGTAAGAAGTTTCCCATCATGTTTCCCTTAAACTTCTCACTCTTAACCCATGACCTCCAGTTGTAGTCCCACCCAACCTCAGTGGAATAAGCCTGCTTGCATTTACCCTACCTATACACCTCATCATTTTGTATATCTCTATCAAATCTTCCCTCAATCTTCTATGTTCTACGGAATAAAGTCCTAACCTATTCAATCTTTCCTTATAATTCAGGTCCTCCAGACCTGGCAACATCCTTGTACATTTTTCAGCACTCTTTCAACCTTGCTTACATCTTTCCTTTAGGTAGATGACCAAAACTGCACATAATGCTCCAAATTAGGCCTCACCAATGTCTTATACAATTTCAACATGACATCCCATCTCCTATACTCAATATTTTAATTTATGAAGGCCAACGTGCCGAGAGCTTTCCTTATGACCCTATCTATCTGGAACGCCATTTTCAATTAATTATGTACCTGTGTTCCTAGATTGCTTTGTTCTACCATCCACTGGTTAGTGATCTACTCTGGTTGGTCCTACTGACGTATAATACCCCACTCTTGTCTGCATTAAATTCCAGCAACCATTTTTCACCCCACTTTTCCAGCAGGTCCAGATCTCACTGCAAGCCATGATAGCCTTCCCCAACGCCCACTACATCCCCAATCCTAATATCATCTGTAAATTTGCTGATCCAGTTAACCACATTATCTATATTATTAATATAGTTGGCAAATAACAACTGACCTAACACTGATCCCTGCAGCACTCCATCATTCACAGGCCTCCAGTCAGAGAAGCAACCATCTACTACCACTCCCTGGCTTCTCCCACAAAGCCACTGTCTAATCCAATTTACAAACTCATCTTGAATGTTGAGCAACTGAACCTTCTTGACCAACCTCCCATGCAGAACCTTGAGAAATACCTTGCTAAAGTTCACACAGACAACATTCACTGCCTTGCCTTCATCCACTTTCCTGGTAAACTTCCTCGAAAAACTCTAAGATTGGATAGACATAACCTACCATGCACAAAGCCGTGCTGACTGAACTTAATCAGTGTAGGTCTATTCAAATACTTACATATCCAGTCCCTTAGAATACCCATAATTTCCTGTTTGGAGCCTTTCTTAAACAGTGGAAAATTATTGGCTATCTTCCAATCCTCTGGTACCTTAACTGTTGCTAAGGGTGAACTGAATGTCTCTGCTAGGGCCCCAGCAATTTCTGCACTTGACTCCCACAAGGTCCAAGGGAACACCGTGTCAGGCCCTAGGGATTTATCCATCCTAATTTACCTCAGGACAGCAAATACCTCCTCTGTAATCTGTATAAGGTTGATGCCACTTTGCCTCACTTCTATAAAGCCCGTGTCCATCTCCCGAGTAAATACAGATGAAAAAAATTCAATCATCTCTTGTGGCCTCTCATCTCATCACCCTCTGGAAGGTTCAAGAAGGACACTTCTCACTTTGTGAATCTGTAATTAGACCTGAAACCGAAGTACTTCAGTTTCAATATCCTTGAATTAAGTGTGAAACCTACCCTAGACAAAGCACTAGAGAATTCAACTTGTGATCATCAGGCAGCCATTTTACATGGAAGAGTACAATAGAGGAATAGGCTCTGTGCTAAATTAATTATGCTAATGCCACCTTTATCCTTCTGTCTGCACATATCCCTCTATTTGCATAATCATTAGACGCAGCACAGCAGCACAGTGGCTAGCATAATGCTTTACACCATCGGAGATCAGAGTTCATAGAAACATAGAAAATAGGTGGAGTAGGCCCTTCGGCCCTTCGAGCCTGCACCGCCATTCAGTATGATCATGGCTGATCATCCAACTCAAAACCCTGTACCTGCTTTCTCTCCATACCCCCTGATCCTTTTAGCCACAAGGGCCATATCTAACTTCCTCTTAAATATAGCCAATGAACCGGCCTCAATTGTTTCCTGTGGCAGAGAATTCCACAGATTCACCACTCTCTGTGTGAAGAAGTTTTTCCTCATCTCGGTCCTAAAATGTTTCCCCTTTATCCTTAAACTGTGACCCCTCATTCTGGACTTTCCCAACATCGGAAACAATCTTCCTGCATCTAACCTGTCCAATCTCTTTAGAATTTTATACGTTTCAATAAGATCCCCCCTCAATCTTCTAAATTCCAGTGAGTATAAGCCCAGTCGATCCAGTCTTTCTTCATATGAAAGTCCTGCCATCCCAGGAATCAATCCGGTGAACCTTCTCTGTACTCTCTCTATGGCAAGAATGTCTTTCCTCAGATTAGGGGACCAAAACTGCACACAACACTCCAGGTGCGGCCTCACCATGGCCTTGTACAACTGCAGTAGAACCTCCCTGCTCCTGTACTCAAATCCTTTTGCTATGAATGCCAACATACCATTTCCCACCACTGTCTGTCAGGAGCTTGCAAATTCTCCCGTGACCGCATGGATTTTCTTTGGGTGCTCCAGTTTCTTCCTACATTCCAAAGTTGTATGGATTAGGGTTAGTAAGCTGTGGGTGTGCAATGTATGTACCAGAAGCTCATGAGCTGCTCACTGCCCATCCTTGGATTGTGTTGGTCATTGCTGCAAACTGCACATTTCACTATGTTTTGATGTACCTATGACAAATAAAGCTAATCTTTGATCTTAATCATTACCGATCCAAGTGCCTCTCAAACACCTTTATCATATCAGCCTCCACTACAACCAGGCACCCACCATTGTGTAAAAGAACAAATCTGCCCGCTCAAGTCCCTTGAACCCTCCCGCTCCCACCTTAAATGCATGCCCTTCAGTCTGAGATAAATTCAACCATGGTGAAAAAGATACTGGCTGTCTACCCAGTCTAGATATCTCATAATTTAAAAAAATTATCAGGTCTCCTTTCATACTATGCCGCTACAACCCAAGCTTGTCCAACCTCTTTATAAAAGTCAGCCTTTTTAAAGCAAGCTGTAGGAAAATGTGGGTGGCAGGGTAGAGATATATCTCTACCAAAGGAGGTATAAGGCACTCCTTCCCTTGCTAGCCTGCAGGTCACTCTTGAGCAAGGTGTAGCACATGCTTAGCCCCCCCACCCCCCCATCACCCCTGATCAGGGTCATGAGAAGCCAAGGGAGCAGGTGGTGAAGGGAGTAGCATGATAGTGTCGTGGTTAGCACAATAATTTCCAGTACTAGCAACCTGGGTTCAATTCCCATTGCTGCCTGCAAGTAGTTTGTACATTCCCCCCATGACCATATGGATTTCCTCCGGGTGCTCCTGTTTCTTCCCATAGTCCAAAGATGAACTGGCTGGTAGGTTAATAGGTCATTGTAAATTGTCCCATGGTGAGGTTTGGATTAAGCTGGGGGTGTTGCTGGGCAGCGCAGCTCAAGGGGTTGGAATTTTGCACTGTATCTCAATCATTTAAAAATCACAATTCTTGGTTATGCGACCACTGATGCCAGGCACATAACCTCTGAAGGGTGCTGATAATGGCTGGGGTCACCTGTCTTGTAAAGACACAGACCAGATGCAATGGCAAACCACTTCTGTAGAAAAATTTGCCAAGAACAATCATGGTCATGAGACCATGATCGCCCATGTCATACAACATGAAACAATAATGTCGACGATGATGTAGTAAAATCCAAACTATAGGTACTTTTGCCAAAGCACATTTGCAGAACACAAATTAGTTATGGAAATGAGTGCACAACACTATTTATATTACATTAGAGAATCAGAGAAACCTGTTTTACTCTGTTTTGAAGTCAACATCAACCTGTTTCTGCTATAACAATTTTCTATAACAGAAAAATGGGGGCAGGTGTTGGAGGGAAGGATAGGAAGGACGTCAGAGGTAGGTATTGTTTTTACACAGAGTGGTAAATGAGTGAAACACACTGCAGGGTGTGTTGGTAGAGGCAGGTACATTAAGAGCGTGTAAGAGATTCTTAGTTTGGCACATGGATAAAAGGAAAATAGAGAGCTATTGGAAGGGAAGGATTAGATTAATCTTGGAGTAACTTTAAGGGTTGGCACAACATTGTGGGCCAAAGGGGCTGCACTGCTCTATGTTCGAATTACTTATTATATAACAAAGTCACTAATTAGCAGATTTATCATTACAAAGTTTACTGTAAATCAAATCTTTGTTGGGTTCATCTTCAGGAAACAAAAATTTAAAATATAAAATTCCAACCATACATCAACTCTGCAGGGCAGAATGAGACAGCGTTTCCCAGAGGCAAGTGCAATCATAATATAACAAACGCAACAATAAATAGTAAAACACAACAGCCACATGTCGGTTAAAATCAAGTTATAAGTGTCCAGAGCAGAGTCAGGTAGAGCAGCTATTTAGCAGTCTGACTGCTTGTGGGAGGAAGCTGTTTAGTAACCTCGTGGTTTTTGTTTTGATGCTCCTGTAACGTTTGCCTGATGGCAGAAGAACAAACAGTTTATGGAGAGGGTGTGAGGGGTCTTTAATGATGTGATTTAAAAAAAATCTTATTGTGTTATTTTTGTGCTGCATTGGTTACGGAGTAACAATCATGGATGGAGTGGTCTCTCATAGTCCAAAGGTGTACCGTGTTGGTAGGTTAATTGGCCATTGTAAATTATCTCTACTAAGTGCAAGGCGATGTTGATGTCCAGGAAGAGGAATGCATCTACCCCGACCTGTATTTTGGGAACTGCAAGCTGGATTTACAGAAGGAGATAGTAATCCTTGGTGTTAATATTGACAGCAAGTTGGTGTGGGATAACCACCTATCCACTATTTCAAACAAGGCTGGACAAAGGCTTGGAGCTCTGCGGAAAGTAGCATCCAAACTAAACAAAGAGGGCTGAGCCACAGTTTACAAAGCCCAGGTACGAAGTATCATGAATGCCTCACAGAGTGTCCTCAGCCAGCTTGATTCCATTCAAAGAAAGGCTCTCAGGATTATAGGTGTAGATGAAGCCACAGCTCGTGAGAAGCTAGCCATCAGTAGCTTACACCACAGACGACAGGTTGCTGCAGCTACTGTGCTATACAAAATGCACACCAGCCACAGCCCTGCAGACCTTCGCACCATGCTGCCTTCATCTTATGAGAGACGGCGCACCACACAATCAAGTTTATCTACGCCTGCTCAGGCTGTCTCTATGCCTGATGCGAGAACCTACACACTGGATAGAAGCTTCCTTCACTGTGCTATCAGAATTTGGAACAGCCTTCCAGATGTTGTGGTTGGAAACATCTGTGACGATGAGGGTCCAAGTCTTCAAGAGTTGAGTGCACAAACACCTACCATCTCTGGGAGGGAAGTCACATGCTTCTTCATAAGCTATCATGAAGGGGACCAGGATGGCAATGCTTGGTTGTTGGCCGGTAGGGTTAATACCTGACTTTCAAGAGCACTTGTGAGTTATGTTCTGGCTGGACTTAGTCCTTAAACTGCTGCAGAACAGTGCGGAAAGATCAGGTGCTGCTTTCTCCCGGTAGTTTTTAGTTCCAAGTGCTCCTGTCACATTTTGTCACCCTGTAACCTTATCCTTCAATCTCTCTGAATTATGGAGGACAGCATGTGTATAAAGGTCTCTCTCCAGCAGACTTCATCATGATCATCAAGCCTCCAGTATTTCTACTATTTTTTTAAATGTTTCTTAATTGTACATATGATTTTTTTTATGTTCTATCGCTGAGCAGCGGTGAACCATCTGATTGGCCTATCAGAGTTCTCTTTGGGAACTAGTTGACTTGATCAGCATTTCTGATCTGGCTATTGTTCACGATTGCACTTAATAAAAAACACATCTCATGGATTAGGCTAGGATTAAATTGGTGGGTTGCCGGGTGGTGTGTCTCAAAGAGCCAGAACGGCCTGCTCTGCGCTATCTCTCTAAATAAACAAATAAATACATTTGCTCTCCTTTAACTCATGTGCCGAGGAATAACAATAAATGTGTGTGATGGCATGCAGCATTGGATTGAACGCACAGATACTACAGACTGCAGACTGGCCCACGAACCACTTGTATGTTTTTATGAGCTACAGCCCTCCAGCATCAACCTAGAAATGACCAGACATTCTGAGCCGAGATTCAATGAGAGGTACAAAGGGGGAGGCAACATTGAATACAGTACATGGCTTGCTAATTATTTTACTGCAGCCATCATAGTTCACCGAGAAAGAACGGCCCAACCACTCTAACTTTCATAGCGCCATGCTGTCTGCTATGCAACCATGGCGGCCCACTCTGTGAATTTTACTGAACAATTAAAAACGGAAGGGGGAGAATGAAGAAATTAAAACCATGCAAATGTCAAGCTTTCAATACCTAAATGAAAATACTGTAGGTTCTTGCTACTTAGGAACTATGAAAAAAAACCAGATGGTGAAATGCCTACGCATCTAACATTTACACTCCGGATTGCAAAGGCTTTGATCTTTCTCTGATCATCAACACTGTTCCTTCAACAACAAACTCACATTAACCTTTTCATTAATGACAGCACCATTAACTGATTATTGATTTCATTACTTTCAAGATCAACACAGACAACAGTTTTAACATTCAATAATCAGCACAAATGACGAAACCCGTGTATATAAATTAGTGATGCATCACTTGGCTGCATGGATCAGCAAGTTATAGGTTCAACCTTTGAGCTGAAGATTCAAAGCCTTTGGCAAATTTCTACAGAAGTATGGTGGAGAGCCTTCTGACTGGTTGCATCACAGCCTGGTGTGGAGGTTCCAATGCACAGGAAAGGAAAAAGCTACAGAAGGTTGCAGACTCAGCCAACTCCACCACAGGTACAACACTCTCCATCATCAAGGACATCTTCAGAAGTCAGTGCCTCAACGTGGTGGCAACCATCATCAAGAACCCTCACCATCCCTCTTCTTATTACCACCATCCAGTGGTGGTACTGGAGCCTGATGACGCACAGTCTGAATGGTCCATGAACACTAACTCACTATTCCTCTTTCAGTGTATGTATGAATGTATTCATTTATTTTCATCAAAACTTAACGGCAATTTTTTTTCGTCTTACACTGTACTGTTGCCACAAAACAACAAATTTCACGACTTCTGTCAGTGATAATAAATCTGATTTTGATTCGGATACCAATTCTACGCTATGCTAATTGATCCTGGTCAGTGTCACAGCAGATCACTACAATTATACTACAATAGGATGGCACAGTAATGAAGCAGTTAGCATTCAAAGTACATATATGTCACCATATACAACCCTGAGATTTATTGTCTTGTGCGCATTCTCAATAAATCCATAGAATAATAATTGTAACAAAATCAATGAAAGACCGCACCAACTTGGGCTTCCCACCAGTGTGCAAAAGACAACAAACTGTGCAAATACAAAAAGAAATAAACACTAAAAATGAACAAATAAGCAATAAATATCAAGCACGAGGAAATCTGCAGATACAGGAAATTCCAACAACAACACACACAAAATGCTGGTGGAACACAGCAGGCCAGGCAGCATCTATAGGGAGAAGCGCTGTTGACGTTTCGGGCCGAGACCCTTCGACAGGACTATAAATATCAATAATGAGATAGAGATTCCTTGAAAGTGAGTTATAAACAAGAGAAAATCTGTAGATGCTAGAAATCCAAGCAACACACACAAAATGCTAGAGGAACTCAGCAAGCCAGGCAGTCAGCCCGAAATGTCGACTGTATTTATTTTTAAACCATCGATGTTGCCTGGCCTGCTGAGCTCCCCCAACAGTTTGAAGGTGAGTCTACTGGTTTTAAGAACAGTTCAGTGACAGGGGCAAGTGAAGTTGAGTGAAGCTATCTCCTTTGGTTCAAGAGCCTGAGTTGTAATAACTGTTTCTGAATTTGGTAGTGCGAGTCCTGAGGCTCCTGTATTTTCTTTCTGATAGCGGCAGTGAGAAGAGAGTATATCCAGGCTGGTGGTGGTACCTGATAATGGATGCTGCTTTCCTACGACAGTGTTTCGTGTAGATGTGTGTAATACTATTACAGCACCAGAGATCTGGGCTCAGTTCTGCTGCTGTCTGTAAGGTCCTCACAGTGACCACTTGGGCTTCCTCCATGTGTTCTAGTTTCCTTCCACATTTCGAAGATGTACAGGTTAATAGGTTAATTGGTCACATGGGTGCAACTGGGCAGTGGGGGCCTATTACTAAGCTGTATCTCTAAATCAGGGGTTCCCAACCTGGGGTCCATGGCATAAAACAGGTTGGGAACCCCACTCTAAATAAGATAAATTACAACATAGCTAGACTAATGGAAGGAGGTGGGTACACGAGGGGTGTGGCACAGAAACCAGTCCAGGTTTCCGCTCCCTGGTGACCTTCAAAAAGAACATGTTTGCAAAGATAAAAAGAGGAAGTGCAGGAAACAGCCAGCAGGTCAGACTGTATTTTTTTTCCATTGCAGCAGTACCTCAGGTCAATAGTCTTGCATCAGCACTGGATAAGATGCTTAGACAGAATGTGACTGATCTGGCACATAACTCAAGTTGCTGTATATTAAGACAGCCTTGATTTACTTTAAGATGCTTGCTGTCTCTTTGTCAAAACTATGATGAAAGACCTGCTGCGGAGTGTGTGGCAATATTTGAAAATACCCTATCCAACAAAAAAAAAGCCTGGAAAGAAAATCTAATGTATTGTATTGAACAGTGGGAATATATCTTTCATTTAGGTTTCAGTGTGATGTGCCTCATGATTTATATTTTCCTCTGGAGACACTAACTGCACTGATATATAAATCTACAAGTGTCAGTCAAACAGCATTAAAGTGGTCATTCATCATGTATGAGTAAATGCAACTACAGTATTCATCTGGCCTGATTTGGAAATAAAAAAGCAGGGCTACATCACGGAGTCATAGAGCACTACACCACACAAAAAACAGGCCATTTGGCCCATCTAGTCCATGCTGAACTATTATTCTAAGGCAATACACACAAAATGCTGGTGGAACTCAGCAGGTTAGGCAGCAGCTAAGGAAAGGAATAAAAAGTTGACATTTTGGGCTGAGACCCTTCATCAGGACCAGAACTATACTTCTGCCTAGTCCCACTGACCTGCACCTGCACCATAGTCCTCGGTACCCAGCCCATCCATATACTTGCCAAATTTTCTCTTAAATGTTGAAATTGAATCTGCATTCACCACTTCTACTGGCAGCTGATTCCACACTTGTACCACCCTCTGAGAGAAGTTACTCCTCAGTTTCCCATCAAGGCAAGGCTTCTAGTTCTAGTCTCACTCAACCTCAGTGGAAAACAACTGACTGCATTTTACACTATTGATGGGCCTCAATTTTGTACGCCTCTATCAAATCACCCTTCATTCTCTGACACTCCAGGGAATAAGGTTTTAAACAACTCAATCATTCTCTATAACTCAGGTCTTCAAGTCCTGGCAACATCCTTGTAAATTTTCTCTGTACTCTTTCAATTTTACATCTTTCCTGTCGGTAGGTGACCAAAACTGCACACAATACTCCAAATGTCTTATACAATTTGAACATAACATTCCAACTCCTGTACTCAATATTTTTGATTTACCTAGGCCAATGTTTCAAAAAACTCTCTTTACGAACTTATTTCATGGAATTATGAATACGTATTTCCAGATATCTTTGTTTCTCCACACTCCTTACTGCCCTACCATCCACCATACAATGAAACTCAGGGATATATATACACTGACATAATTTGTACTTTGATAAAATCCCACCATTGCCTGTAAGGAGTTTGTATATTCTCCCTGTGACTGTTTGGGTTTCCTCCATGTGATCTGCTTTCTTCCCACGGTCCAAGGACGCAGTTGGTAGGTTAGTTGGTCATTGTAAATTGTCCTGTGATTAGGCTAGGGTTAAATAGGGGTTGGTGGGCAACATGGTTTGAAGGGCCTATTCTATACTGCATCTCAAGAAAAAAAGGAATAAATTTGCCATTTTCCAGCCTGCTTTTTGCCAACTGGTCCAGATCCCACTGCAAGCTTTTTACTATGCTTGCAGCACCTATAAACTCAAACTTTCTTCCAGTATTTCAGGCTTTGTGGAGCAAACAGCATAATCTTAACTACATATTCAAATACACTTGCCAAGAGTATAACAACTCCAGCTGATCGCATTTCATAACTTCTACGCAATTTAGCTCCACTAGCTTTTTCTCTCCTGAACATGTGGAATATTTGAAATATATATTTTAACACGGTGCAGACCACCCCCACCACCACTGTCTGCAAGGAGTTTGTACCTTCTCCCTGTGGCTATGCGTGTGCTCCATTTTCTTCCCGCATTCCAATGATGTACAGTATGGATTAGGGTTAGCAAATTGTGCACATGCTATGTTGGTACTGTAAGCATGGTACACTTGCATAAGCCTTGCTGAATCAATTTGATGAATTTTACTGTGTTTTGATGTTCATATGACAAATAAAGCTAATTTCTTTAAATAAAGCTAATCTCTTTGTAGGAGAAAGAGTGAAGAGAAAACAGAATTAATAATGACCTTCATCTGGGCTTCCAAGTAATGTTCAATGACAAAGGTCAAAATTTCAAAGTATGATAGACAGCGTTTAGAAGTGAACACCCTATCTTTGGGAAATCTTTTAAAACTTGAGTCATTCGAATAAGAACTATGAACCCAAACGAACTGGAGAAACAGTAATGTATTTATAGAGATGCAAGATAACCAACAAAGAAAACAAACCACAAAATCGTGCCAACAGAGACAGAAACACTGGAGGAGATTGGAAGTCTACATTGAACACAGACACGGACGAGGATGGGTGAATACTCCATTTCAATCACAAACTGAAAATTCTGGGAAAACATTTCAACAAGCCATCAATTGTTCCTTCTTCCACAGATGCTGCCTGACCTGCAGAGATTTCAAGCAACTTATCTCTTTGATTCAGATATCCAGTGTCTGCAGTCTTTTTTTTCCCATGCCATTTCAATTTTCTGCATTCTCTCAATGCAGTGAATAATACAGGTCAACACTCTTCTAGAGAGATTCTTGACATGCATCAAAAGTACCAGCAAGCACTTTACAAAAGTAGTATTTAAAAAAAAAGGAAGGTGATAGAGAAAAAGACATCAGCCTAGGGAAAGGACAAAAATTTATTGGATAACAGGCCATTTAGAAATCAATCAGAAAAAGACTGGCTGGAATCACATGGATTAAAGAAGTAAGATGTTGGGGCGAGATAGAACTATTGGGAGCAGTTGCGCCAAAGCCAAAACCTGTTCATCTCGGGCTGGGTTGCAGTTCCCTGAAGGTTGTATCCACTGTCTTCTTTGCAGAGGGAACTATCCTGAATGAATGGGGGCAGGAGCTCTAGTCTATTTAGCAGCAGTTCTCGAGTACCTAATGGCAGAGATCTTGGAGCTGGCGGATAACATGGCCCATGTCAACAAGAAGATGAGGGTTGCATCCCCCCGCCCCCCCGGCACCTACATCTTGCCGCCCGCAACAATGAGGCACTCAACGAGCTGTTTTGTGGTGGCACCATTGCCCAGGGTGGGGTGCTGCTCAACATGCAGGCTGTGCTTGCTGTCCAAGGAAACAGGCCAAGCCAGTAAATTATGCAGCTAGATGGTTAAGCCAACAGTCAGACTGGCAGATAAAAAGCTCATGAGTTTAATTTTCTAAAAGGCCTCAAATTGAAATTACATGGATTCATTGTAACAATTCCTGAGAGGTTAAGGCTGGAAACGTACACTTGAATAGTTGGTACTTAGTTCATCTGGATTTGTGTTTGAAAATAATTAATTCACTGAAAATGAATCTGCAAAATTATCTAACATGCAGATTAATGCAATAAATGTACAGGTTTGTTGCACTTAAAAAAAGATGAGGATTATGGGGATACAGACCAGCCGGTGGCAGATGGGATTACTTTACATTTTCGGTTCGGAATGCTGTTGTTCACATGAGTTGTAGTTTTTTTCCTTTCTTTCTTGCATCTCAAATGTTGTCTTTTTATTTTTGTTTTTTTTCCAAATTGGGTTCTTTCAGGTTTCTTGCTTTGTGGCTACCTGTGAGGAAGCAAATCTCAAGATTGTATAATTTTGACATTTCTTATTAATAAATGTACTTGAATCTTTAATTTGGCATCATGATTGGCAATGGCATTGTGGGCTCCACTGTTTTAACAGACAGACAGACAGACATACTTTATTGATCCCGAGGGAAAATGGGTGAAATTATTTGATGGAGCTGCTTTTTTTTTTTAAAAAAAGGGAGGGCTCTAATTAGTTGAATAGATAACAGAGAAACCAAGTGTAGAATAATAGGAATTTCAGAAGGTCTTCAGTAACAAAATTACAGCAGATAGTATTGGCGATGCCTTTGAACAGAAAATCTAACAAAAACTAGTGGATACAGCCAGTTCATCATGGGTTAAGCCTTCTCTAATGTTGAGCACAACTGCACGGAGCACTGTCATGGGAAAGCAGCTTTCATCATCAAGGACTCTCATCACCATGTTCAGAAACAGTTATTACTCCTCAAGCGTCAGGCTGAAACAAAAGGGATAATTTCATTCAACTTCACTTCATCACTGAAAGGTTCCCACAACCTATGGACTCACTTTCAAGGATCCTTCATCTCATGTTCTTGATATTTATTGCTTATTTATTTATTACTACTTATTCTTTCTTTCTTTTTGTATTTCCATGGTTTGCATCTTTTGCACATTGGTTGAACACCCAAGTTGGCGTGGTCTTTCATTGGTTCTATTATGGTTATTACTCTATTATTATTATTCATGCCTACAAGAAAATGAATCTCAATATTGTTATAGTTTGACATATGTACTTTACTAACAAATTTACTTTGAACTTTAATAATACACCAATGTATATTTAGGACTAGCTAACAAAAATGAATAAATGGATCATCTTTGCGTTGTTAGATTGTGACTAGTGGGTGTTTGCAAGGACTGGTGTTCGCATCCAACTGTTCACAATCTGTATCCGTGAATTATAGGAAGGAACCAAGTGTACAATTCATTCTTGCTAATGGTTCAAAGTGCACATGGTGAAAAAGATGCAGAGCTTACTCAATGGGCCAAATGGCCTAATTCTGCTCCTATGTCTTATTGTCGTAAATGATTAATTGCACAACGTATCAGCTAGTTCAATACAAACAAGATCACTAGATCCTACAGAGGACAGAAAAAAACCGTGGAGGATTACTGGCGTTTCCTCTGTCTCCCCCCCACCCCCCCACCCCCATTTGTGACAGTTGCCAGAAATGCTGTATACGAAGGGCCTAAAGCATTGCTGAGGACCCCAACCACTCATCCCACAATCTCCTCTTACCCACTACCAACAGGAAGGAGATACAGGAGCATCAGGACTAGGGCTGCCAAACTGAGTACCAGCTTCTTACCTCAGGCTGAGACGAATGAATACCTTGCCACCTCAGAAGACAGCAAGCTGTTTACTGTTTACCTGTGCTGCGCACTTCACGTGCATTTTGATTATTTTATTAAGTTACTTGTGGTGATATTTTGTCTCTGTGCTGTGTGTGATATATATATATATATATATATATTGTGGGTGCACTGTGGTCCTGAGGAACATTGCTTCATTTGGTTGTATAGATGTACAGTCAGATGACAATAAACTTGAATCTGAAGTAGACTGAACCAAGGTGTGATAATGCGCACCACAGCACTTGAGTAAAGTATACACCACTCACAACTAAACAAATGGCAAGCAATGACTAATTTGGAATATAGAAGCTGCTGGAACTATACAACAGGTTCATCCGTCTTGGAAAGAAAGGAAGGTAGGTTAATTTTTCAGCTGGGAATGCTTCAACAGAACTTTGACTCCGAATCTGACTGTGTCTGGAGACATCATGCACAGCAAAGTAACAGTGAGTCATTTGTCACTGACAGTGAAAATATCATGTATTATTGGAAGTAATGAATTCAACTACCACTCACAGAACATGTAACAATAACAGGTCATGCGAGGTCTTCAGTGATCAGGTCAGTCATATTGCACTGAAGCAAGCCTTTTAGCTCAACAAGCCAATGGCAACAATCCAGATTTTTGTTTATTTAGAGATACAGCCCTGAATAGGCCCTTCTATCTACTCTGTCTCAGTAGCCCCCAACAACCCAATTTAACCCTAACCTAATCATGGGACAATTTACAATGACCAAGCAAACCTACCCTGTACATCTTTGGACTGTGGAAGGAAACCAGAGCACCCGGACGAAACCCATGCACTCCACGGGGAGAACGTACTCCTTACAGAAGACACCAGAATTAAACATTAAACTCCCATACCTCGAGCTGTAATAGCATCAGGCTAACCACTATGATATTGTGGCGCTCAGTTTATCAGATAGACAGTGAGACCTCTGTCGGTCAGGGTCGACTATGGATGTTCTGCCCTTGCTGTCTAGATACGCAAGCCTGGGCAGTACGATATGGAGGGCAAGCTGTCGCCCATGTAGCAAGCTCCCCATTTTCACGCATCTGATGAACCCACAGGAACAGTAGAGACTGATACTGGAGCGCTGCATGAGTTGCCTGACAGCATTGCGCTCAATATAGGACTACCTTTGGGTCTCCAGATCTGGACTTTTTCCCTCATGATTTACTCTCGAAGCCTTCCCCATGAGTGGGTATAGCTGCAAGGCAGGGAGGTTTGAGATCAGAGTTTTCCTTCTCCTAGATGAGCTGTCAACCACAGCTGAAGAACCCCATCTGCCTGAAGTGACTGGCTTTAAGGTGCCAGTAACCCAACTTTGCCCCTTCTCCTACCAGATATACAGTGGATTCCATTTAAATGGGACACATGTAGACTGGTACATCTTGGCCCAATTAAGCGACTGTCCTAATTAGAAGTTTCAGGGAAATACAGTCGACCCTCCTTTTCCGAGAATTCCGCATTCACGAATTCAACCAACCGCGAATCGCGAAAACCCGGAAGTGCTCTTCCAGCACTTGTTGTTCGAGCAAGTACAGACTTTTTTTCTTGTCATTCTTCCCTAAACAATGCAGTATAAAATAACTATTTTACATAGTATTTACATTGTATTAGGTATTATAAGTAATCTAGAGATGATTTAAAGTATACGGGAGGATGTGAGTGAGTTATCATGGATTGGGATCGAAAAAAATCAGAAGTTCTCTTACTAAGTAAGTCGGAACAGATACATTCGGTATTATTTAGCATCAGTTAGTCAAACGTTTGCATTCGTATATAGTATATATTTTACCTATCTATGCATATAAAACACTTAAGAACGTATGCTTCAGTGCCGGGCTCGGGAAGTTCTCAAGTTCGATCCAGTGACAGACCGCTCCCGAGTGCACTCTCCACCGTGCCGGGTTGATGTGGAGGATCAAAAACCCCAAACCCCAAAAATTAAACCACTGTGTTGCTTAGTAATAATTGTAGCTTTCATTGGGGCAGAGCTTTTCTCACTTTATCCTTTAAAATTGTTCTGATCGTTGACCGACGTAGCCTAACGCTTTTCCAATGACTGATGGCGTTTCACCTCTTTCCAATCGCTTTATTATTTCCACTTTATTTTCAATCTTTATTGTGATTATTTTCGTGAACAGAAACAATGCGGATTCAGATCTCTACCACTGGGTCCTAATGTCCACCACACTGAGACAGGTTAAATAAGGTCTTGGGTTCCGCTGAGTCCTAAGGTCCACCGCATTGAGACAGGTTGAATAAGGGCCTTGAGCATCTGTGAATTTTGGTATCCGCGAGGAGTTCCCGGAACCAAACCCTCGCGGATAAGGAGGGTGACTGTAGTTTAATACAGGCAAACTACACTTAAATGAGTAACAAGTTATGTATTTAAATGAAATACCAAACAAAATTAGAACACTACCAAAGTACAAAAAAACTGTGCATTAGCTTCTAATTGTTATCGAGGGAGGATTGCATACACTGTACGCTATCATGTTCTTTTGATTGTAAATGAACATAATCAGCGCAAACACCTATTTAGCCTCACCAACATCTTGTACAACTTCAACATAACACCCCAACTCCTGTACTTAATGAACTAATTTACAATGTGCCAAAAGCTCTCTTTAAAACCCAGGTCCTTGTGATGCCAACTGTTGTCCCTGGGTCTTCATCATCCCCGCATCAGAATGTTCCAGAGATTAACCACCCTTACTGATTCCAATAACAAGTGCCCCCAATAATTGTTCGACCAACTGCAAAGAAATTCTTTAAATTCATCATTTCAATCATTGCATCATGGAATCCATCCAAGGTACTAGCCTCCCCAGCATCAAGGACACCTTCAAAATGCAATGCCTCAAAAAGAGGGCATCCATCATCCAGGACATGCCCTCTTCTCAGTGCTATCATCAAGGAAGAGATATAGGAGCCTGAAGACACACACTCAACATTCCAGGAACAGCTTCTTCCTCTTGCTCATCAGATTTCTGAATGGATAATGCACATACACACACTCCAAAACACTATTCCTTGAGCAGCCATTTCTTTTTTGCAAGCAAACTAAAAAGCAGCAAATTCTTTGTACTGCAACCAAACTGACTTCAAGCTGCGTAGGCATGAAACACTATTTCATGTGCTCACATTATAATTCAGGGGAAAGAGGAAAACCGAGGGAAGAAGTCAAGAATTGGCATCAACAGTAGATGAGAAGATTAGAACTGGAAATATATATGTAACTGGGGTTTCATGTACAAAGCCCAGCCCAAAAAAATTTGCACATTATAGGAAATGGCTTTGGTTCCAACTTCGTGAAAGTGGAAAGATTTTTCTTTGTACAATGCATTTTGCAATCTTTGGAAGATCATCTGGAGCTTCCAGGGCATTGCTTTAGGTAGGTCAAACAGTAAAATTGTGCTCAGCAAGGCCTCATAGTCACCACCTGAATTCTCTTCTGGTTGCTAAAGGGTTAATGGTTGGACAGTGGTTGCAACCACTGACTAATTGTACATGATAACTTCAGTTTTGCCTTAGCCTGTGCTTCTCCCCACAGATTGAGAAGATTTCAGAAACATAAAAAAAAGCAAAGGAGCTGTGTATCAAAGTTGGGGAATTCTAGAAAACCAATCGACCAAGTTAAGATTTTAGAACTAACAGTTCATTATCACACAAAATAAAAGCACCTAGTAATTGGAGTATTGTGACACGCTGCAGTATTGAGCAACAAATGAAGTTACATAACTTATGAAAAAATGCAAAACTTATGAATCTGATTCCCCACAAAATCTTTTGCTTCAGTAATAAGATCACTGCACATACATGCAAATTTCACAAATAAAAACAGCATAAGATTCTGAACATACTTACAGTGACAAACTGAAACTTTACTCCGTCCAGTTCTGAAAGAGGTTATGAAGTAGGCTTGGTAATGCTCCTAGAAAATAAAAAAAAGGTGCAATTCAAATGGACTTGTACAAACGGATTAGAATAAGCCAACTATCAAGGTAAACTTTAAATTGCCTAATTCTCCAAAGCAAGTTGAGATACGAAAGTAAATTAATCGCAATCCAGCAACGCACCTGGCTAATGTTTATACCTAAAAGTCCTTCAAATGTAACCTTTATAAATCTTGCGTGTTATTCCAGCCATTTTATGCATGAGAGGCCTTCCATTTATGAAATCATTGCTGGTACACTGGTCTTTCCTCTAATTTATCCCAGGTCCACAACATGGTTCCAAAAGAAAAATCAGCAATGCTCTGCACCACTCCGCAGATAAACCACTGCAAAGACTAGAAGGAAAATTGTTACCTAGTGATGACCAGAGGCAAAGCCATGCGCCCACTCGAATCTGAGATGAAATGTGCTGATATTCAGGCAGAATAAAGTTCAGCATGCACTGGATGGGCCAAAGGGATTGTTTCTTGGTTGTAGTGCTCTATGACCATATCAGATTGAATTGAATGTGCAATATCAACTGGGGTGACCTTTCAATGAATGAAAAGATTATTGGCCTCAAAGAAGAATTCCTTCCTTCGGTGCTGCCTGACCTGAGAAGACCATAAGACATAGGAGCAGAATTAGACCATTTATCCATTGAGTCTGCTCCATCATTTCATCATGGCTGACCCATTTCCTCCTCAGCCCCTTCTCCCTCTATCCCATCATGCTCTGACCAATCAGGAATCAATCAACCTCTGCCTTAAATATACCGAATGACCTGGCCTCCAGTCACCTGTGACAATGAATTCCACAGATTCACAACTCTGGCTAAAGAATTCCTCTTCATCTCTGTTCTGAATAGATGTCCCTCTATTCAGAGGCTGTGTTCTCTGGTTTTAGACTCTACACCATCGGAAACATTTTCTTAAGATTTGTATCAAGGCCTTTCAACATTCGGTAGGTTTCAATGAGGTCAACCTTCATTCTTGTGAATTCTAGTGAGTACAGGGCCAGACCCATCAAACACATCTCGTATGATAAGCCTTTCAATCCTGGAATCATTTTTGTGAACCTTCTTTGAACCCTCTCCAGTGTCAATACATCTTTTCTTAGATAAGGGGCCCAAACCTGCTCACAATATTCCAAGTGAGGCCTCACCAGTGACTTATAAAGCCTCAGCTTTACATCCTTGATGAGTATTATTAGCGATTTCCATTTAATTTCAGGCTTCCAGCAAACATCCCCTACCTCCCCCCCCCCACCATTTATCTCCTATTTGTAGCTCTCTGAAGAAGTGGGGCTATGGAGAGACAAGATCAAGCAGGAATAAATATTTAGTAACACACACACAAAATGCTGGAGGAACTCAGCAGGCCAGGCAGCATCTAGGTAAAGAGCACAGTCGATGTTTTGGGTCAAAACCCTTTCCAGCATTTGCAGCTTTTCTCTTGTTTGTGACAGACATTTAGTGACAAAGGTACTTTCAAAGACTTTTTTTAAAGATTAACTTTACTTGTCACATGTACATTGAACATTCGCAATGGCCATAGGATTGACTTCGACGGCACAAAAGTACTGTGCTGCGCCAATGGCTTTTGGAGCTATTGAAATAAAACTCGAGGAAAAGAACTTTAACAAAGCCAAAGGTCTCGCTCTATTTAAGAACTGGAATTCGATTTAAACAATGTGGGACAGCAGAAACCTGACTGGATGAGGACTAACCAATCAGGAGCAACAGACGACCGGGGTATAAATACCTCCAGACTAGACATGCCCAGGCCTCATCCCTGATGAAGATGGCAAAGTCTGTCATTGAAACATTGGTTAAAATTGATACCTGTACCTGGCTGGAAGCCTGAGAAGAATTTATTCATTCATATAGTGAAATGCATCTGCGTCAATGACCAACACAACCCATGGATGTGCTGGGGGCAGCCCGCAGTGTCATCACACTTCCAGCACCAATATAGCACACTCCCAACTTACCAACCCTAATCGGTATTTATTTGGAATGTGGGAGGAAACCCACAGAGTCACAGGGAGAGCAAACTCCTTACAGACAGCAGCTGGAATTGCTTAAAATGACAATACGAAGATTGGTGATTATTTTTACTGCTAGAATTTGAAAATACCAAGAGGACAAAGTACTCATATTTAAAAGGTAAATGGGATCTTGAAGAAAACTACATGTTAAGGTAGAGATCATCCGTACTAGCAACATTAAACTGAACTCTTAGCATAAATAAAAATATTAAATACTTCCTCACACTAACATGTGAATTAACTATTCATTTAGTCCACAATACTGAGCTTACAGAAAAAGGCTATTATAAAATGTAGTATTCCTTCTTCAGCCAACAAAGAACTTACCAGAACAGAACGCTGCCTGAAAATTATACATATGGAATTCGTTTACAACAGTGCCCAGAAATACACATCACAGATCACAGACAAATCCCTGTACCATAATTATATAAACTCAGAGCAATAGCATAGTGATATCTTGGCAACAAGCTTGTTAAAAACACTGTGCTGTTGCTCAGTGATGGATTATTTATTTAGAGATAGAGCATGGAACAGGCCCTTCCAGCCCTTCGAGCAACCCCACCCCCCCACCCCGAGTTAACCCTAACCTAATCATGGAACAATTTACAATAACCACTGAACCTCAGTACATATTTAGACTGTGGGAGGAAACCAGAGCACCTGAAGGAAACCCGTACAGTCCACAGGGAGGACGTACAGACGACCTCAGAATTGAACTCCGAACTTCGACACTCTTTGAGCTGGAATAGCGCCATGCTAACTGCTATGCTAATCCTGGCACCTAATTAAGTCTTTCCTGATAAGTGTTGTGGGACTATGAGATGTGCACTCCCAGGAGTTTGAAAATGCTCACAATTTCCACTGCTGGGCCACTGACTGAACTACCATTAACAAGGAGAATTTACCATCCAGTGAAATACTAATTCACCAAACTAAATCAGATGTTATCATCCTGTGCAGAATGTTCTATTTTAACAATAACACACAACCAGCTGACTGAGATGGAAACATTACTAAACCACTGACTGAAAGATGACTGAGAGTTTCCAGTAAAGCAGCCCCCACCGCATGAACATGACAAGACTGCAACACAGAAAACATGTTTGGTTTGGTCAAAACATAGCTCCAATGTTACAGTGGTAAAGTACATTTCTGCTTTCTGTTATACTGCCACACAGGAGACTTGCCAACATTTCCCTGGAAAGCCGATGTTAATCATCAAGAGAAAACCTACAGCTGCTGGAAATCCCAGCAACACACACAAAATGCTGGAGGAACTCAGCAGGCCAGGCAGCATTATGAAAGAGTAAGCAATTGACGTTTTGGGCCAAGACCCTTTTTCAGGACTGGAAAGAGAGAGAGAGGGAAGGTGGGGGTAGGGGAGGAAGAAGTACAAGGTGGGGTTGTAGTAGCAGAATTGGTCAAAGAGTCGCAGTGCAGCAGAAATCACTGAACTCCTGTTGAAGAGAACATTTAAACTTCTTCCAGGTAGGCATCCCTTGAAGAGACCTTGCAGTGTAGGACCACAAACATGGGAAAATCTGCAGATGCTGGAAATCTTTCTTCCTCCCCTCCTTTCTTCTCTTTCTTTCCAGTCCTGATGAAGGGTCTCAGCCTGAAACATCGACTGGTTACTCCTTTCCGTAGATGCTACCTGGCCTGCCGAGTTCCTCCAGCATTTTGTGTGTGTTGCACTTTATCTGATACAGCTTCTGGATACAGAGGAAAGCACCTAGGCTCTTTGCTCTGATGGTGATTTTGGAGAGGGTAACACTTTATACGGTGTAAGACCATGTACAGAATAAACATAACGTGAAACTCATAGGCATCTAAAACATGCCAGGGTATGCCAACACATATGATGAAAGGTCCTGGACCTAAAACTTTCTGTTTCTTACAGATGCTGCCCAGGTAAGTTTATAGTTATACAGCTCGGAAGCAGGCCTTTCAGCCCAACTGATCTATGCTGACTGACCACAATACCCCATCAAAGCCGGGGCTCATATGCCTGCATACGGCCCATAACCTCCTAAATCAGGGGTCCACAGATCTTTTACTTATTGATATTGTTCATATATTAATGATAATAAAAAAGTAGGGAACCTCTTGTCTAATCCAAGTACCTGTCAAAGTGTCTTTTATAAGTTGTTACTAACCTGCCTCAACCAATTCCTCTGGCAGCCTATTCCACATACATATAACCTTTGTGGGGGGAAAAAAGTTGCCTCTCAAGTTCCTATGAAACCTTCCTGCGCCCTCTTCTTTGTGGTGGCGTGTTGGGGAGGAAGCATTAAGAAGAGGGACGCCTCACGTCTTAATAAGCTGGTAAGGAAGGCGGGCTCTGTCGAGGGCAAAGTACTGGAGAGTTTAACATCGGTAGCTGAGCGAAGGGCGCTGAGTAGGCTATGGTCAATTATGGATAACTCTGAACATCCTCTACATAGCACCATCCAGAGACAGAGAAGCAGTTTCAGCGACAGGTTACTATTGATGCAATGCTCCTCAGACAGGATGAAGTCAATACTCCCCAATGCCATTAGGCTTTACAATTCTACCGCCAGGACTTAAGAACTTTTTAAAAGCTATTATTAATGCTTTTTGAGATAGTGATTTAGATGCATATCATATTTTTTTTACTGAGTTAAGTATTGTATGTAATCAGTTTTGCTACAAGAAGTGTATGGGACATTGGAAAAAAGTTGAATTTCCCCATGGGGATGAATAAAGTATCTATCTATCTATCTATCTATTATTTATTTACTTTATAATTGTTTACATGATTTGTTCATTTTTTGATGTCTTATTCTTTGTTGTGTGGGTCTTTTGTGGATTCCATTGTGTTTGCATGTTTTGTGGCTGCCTGCAACACGATGAATCCCATCAATACACATGCAGCATCCACGCCACGACCACCAGACTCAGAAACAGTCACTCTTCCCAAGCAGTACAGATGATCAACATGTCAACCCACTAACCCACCTGCCACACCCCCAACCACCACTACTTTATCATTTTCTGTCAATTACCTTATGTACAGACACTCCTGTCACCAGGCATTACTTTATGGACATACAATATATGTATATAGCTAATAATACATGTGCATTTATATTTATTGTGATTAAAAAAATATTGTGTTCTTTATCTTACTGTGTTTTTTTGGAGCTGTCCTGGATCTGAAGTAACAATTATTTTGTTCTCCTTTACACATTAAATGGCATTAAGCAATCTTGACTCTTGAAGTAATTTTTAATATATATTCACAAAATGCTGGTGGAGCACAGCAGGCCAGGCAGCATTTATAGGAAGAAGCACTGTCGACGTTTCGGGCCGAGACCCTTCGTCAGGAGTCCTGACCAGCATTTTGTGTGTGTATGTGTGTGTTGCTTGAATTTCCAGCATCTGCAGATTTCCTCGTGTTCATTGTTTAATATATATTCCACTGTACTGCTCCCGCAAAACTTCAGCTTTCATGAAATATGTCAGTATTGATAAAGTGGATTCTAATTTCATGGTGAATAGTGCACTTCAGATATATGACCACTGTAAGAAATATAGCAGCCAGTTGCACACTACTGGTACCACAGAAAGCAAAGGCAGTTATGATCAGAGTTCATCTAAAGCTTAAGAGAAATTTGGAAGGAGGCTAGCCAAACTTCTCCCCTGAAGTATGTCACAAAGGACAAGACATTTCAAAAACAATTAGAGAGCTATAGATGCATGGCTGGAAATGAAATACAAGGTTACATCACATTCAAAAAGAATAAATAAAATTGATAGATTTGAGGTTGGTTATCGTGTTAAGGCAGCTGCAAGGAATGAAATTGATTTGGAACCACAGCAAGTGGAATCAGTAAAAGAGGATAGAGATACTAATGAGAGTAATTACTGGCTAAAGATTTTGAAGTTTAGCTTTATCATATGTAATATACAGTGAACTACAGCATTTTGCATCAATGACCACACAGTCTGAGGATGTGCTGGGAGCAGCCCGCAAGTGTCGCCATGCTTCCCATGTGCTCAGAACTCACTGACCCAAACCCGTACATCTTTGGAATGTGGAAGGAAACCAGAGCAGACAAAGGAATGCACAAGGTAAAAGGCAGAACATGCAAACTCCTTAGAGACAACAGTGAGCACTGAACTCCAATTGGTGATCGCTGGCACTGCAAGTGTTGCACTAACTGCTGCGCTACCAAGCTGCCCCTTGGTCAAAACCTACCACAGAAGCAACACGCACAACACGCTGGAGGAACTCAGCAGGTCGGGCAGCATCCGTGAAAACAAACAGTCAACATTTTGGTCTAAGACCCTTTGCAGGACTGAAGAGGGAGGGGGCAATGTCATGAACATTGAATTCTCCAACTTCTGGTAATTCCCTCCCCTGACCTGCCCCTATCCCAATTTCACTCTGCCTCCTCCCCCAGCTGCCTATCACCTCCCTCATGGTTCTGCCTCCTTCTACTACCCATAGTGCTTTCCCCTTACATTTCTTCTTCACCTTTCTTGCCTATCCCCTCCCTGCTTCCCCTCCCCTTGATCTTTCCTCTTACTGGTTTTTCACCTGGCACCTACCAGCCTTCTCCTTCCCATCCTCCCCCCACCTTCTTTATAGGGCCTCTGCCCCCTCCCTCTTCCGTCCTGACAAAGGGTCTCGGCCCAAAATGTTGACTGTTCGTTTCCACGGATGATACCCAACCTGCCGAGTTCCTCCAGTGTGTTGTGCGTGTTGCTTTGACCCCAGCATCTGCAGAGTATTTTGTGTTTACTACCACAGAAGCTTGTTCGCTCATATAACCATGTCATATGAAATGGCCTTTCCATGATCATGATTGTTCTTAGCAAATTTTTCTGTGCAGGTGGTTTGCCATTGTCTTCTGGGCAATGTCTTTCCAAGATGGGTGAACCCAGCCAATACCAATGCTCTTCAGAGATTGTCTGCCTGGCATCGGCGGTCGCATAACTATGTCTTGCGATAATGCCCAGCTGCTCACATGACCATCTACCACCTGCTCCCTTGGCTTCACATGACCCTGACTGGTTGGTGAGGCAGGGGGATTAAGCAGGAGCTACACCTTGGCCAAGGGTGACCTGCAGGCTAGTGGAGGGAAGGAATGCCTTACACCTCCTTTGGTAGAGACGCATCTCCACCCTGCTACCCACCCACAGAAACTATATCACTGAAAAGAGCTATAATAAAAAAGGATGTATATCTACAGTAAAACAATTATATTAACTGTCAAACAGATTGGGCTAATCAAACTGACAAATGTAGTTTGATGGATGAGCTCATTCGGTTGTTTTCTGGACCACTACCTCATTGAACCAGCAACGGAATGAGCAATCCTAGATTCTGTGTTGTGTACTGAGACATAGTTAAATAGCATTTTCATCATAATGTACCCGCAAGGTAGAAGCCGAAATAAAACCAATCATCTGGGGTGAGCTCACCAAAATAGATTTGGAAAAAGGTTTGTCAATAGGCAAACATTTGAAGAAGCATTTTGTAATTCCCAAATGTACACAACAAATCAGCAGATGATTCATAGTTGAATGCCACACGGATCAGTGCTTGGCTGTTGGTCACTTACAACCTGGTTACTGACCTCTGCCAAAGGGATGGGCTCTTTTGTCTTCTCTTCTAATTTCATACTCATCAGTTATTCTTCCTGCAGTCCCCTTTATTCTAGCGAACATGATCCCAAACCGGCCAGTCACTGCTCACAACTGTAACTTTCCGACCTTGGCAGTATCCACAGACATAAACTCCCACCTTCTCCAAGCAATCATATGCCCCTTGTCATGCATCAACTAGATGTGTACATTGACTACATTCCAGGTAGTCATTCAGAAGAAATCAAGACAAGACTAATTTGACATAGAGTTTAGGAGACTGAAGATGAGCTCATAGAAAGAAGCCATTTCCCATGGCTGGAAGAGGGTCAGTAGTATCATGAAGGATCCCACTCACCCTGCTCATGGACTGTTTGTCCAACTCCCATCAGGGAGAAGGCTATGTAGCATCTATGCCAGGACCAACAGACTCAAAAACAGTTACTTTCCCCAAGCAGTAAGGCTGATTAACACCTCCACCTGCTAACCCACACAACATCACTACTTTATCATTTCCCGTCAGTCACCTTACAAACACTTGTGTGCCTAGCATCACTTTATGGACATACAATAAATCTATATGTTATCCCATACATTTATATTTTTTGTGTTTTTTCATTGTGTTCTTTATCTTATTGTTTCTTTTGTGCTATATTGAATCCGGAATAACAATTATTTCATTCTCTTTTACACTTGAGTTCTCGAAATGACATTAAACAATCTTGAATCTTGGAGTGTCTCCATCTGGGGAAGTCTCGGAATCAAAGATGAGCCATTCAAGAATTGAAATCAAGTTTCCACCTGGAGGTTGGTGCAAGGGTTCTGGTTCCTGGGCAAGTTTTAATCGGCTCAGTCTGTGGATTGGACTCTGTAGTCCACGATATGACGGCTTTCTGGTTGCTATTTTGGGTGAATTTGAACTGGGGCGGCCTACAGATAATGAACACTGAACTGAACAGAATATGCCTGGACGCCTTTCGATTCTGTGTTTTCTAATTCTGTTTTTTCTTGCTGTTTACACTATTTTTTTTGGTGCGGGGTTAGTGTTTTTCTTTGATCGGCTTCCCTGGTTTTCTTTGAAATGTGGCTGTCTGTGGGGGAAGATGAATCTCAGGGTTGTATGCTGCATACATACGTTGGATACCTCAGAAAATAACTACCCTGGAGGGTTAGATGTTCATAGTTGCTTATTTCCAAGTTTGAGATTACTTTCATCTCAGCTCCCTTTCTTGCCATTCCCCTGCCCCTCTCAGTCCTGAAAACTGCCTTGTCCTCCCTGCAGTAGGAGCACAGCTAAATCCAGTAATCCAACCATCAACAGCTCAGGTAACTTGCATCAACTCCAGTCTGCCTCAACTCACTAGTACAGGGTACTAGTACAAGGACAGACACTGTCAGGTATGGAGGGGCCACGGCACATGATCAGAAAAAGCTGCAGAAAGTTGTAAACTCAGCCAGCTCCATCGCGGCCACCAACCTCCCTAGTATCCACGACACCTTCAAAAGGCGATGCCTCAAAATGGCAACATCCATCATCAAACACCCCATCATCCAGGACATGCCCTCACCATCAAAGAGGAGGAACAGGAGCCTGAAGACCATACTGAACGTTTCAGGAACAGCTTCTTCCCCTCTGCCACAAGATTTCTGAATGGACAATGAATCCATGAACACTACCTCATTATTTTTCCTTCTAAAAATAATAATTTAAAAATATATACATATATTTCAAATTACAGTTTTTATTATTATGGATTGCTCTGCGCCGCTGCTGCAAAATAACAAATTTCACGACATTTGCCAGTGATATTAAACCCGATTCTGATTCTGATCCCAGGATGCCAACACTGACAAACGCCTATCATCTATCTGTCCACAGGTGGAAAAGTTGAAATCCTACCCCAACAGAGACAGACTCGAGACTCCTGGGACACTCTTCTCACCCATCCCGATCAGCAGAGGAACAACAACCCAGGCATTCAGGGGCGGGCTGGAGGCGGAGATGAGCGTGTGTGGAGTCAGGCGTTAACATACCCATATGGAGCAAGGGGTCATGGAACGTCTATTGCCCTCCCCTCAGTCCATGGGGACAGGCACCCCTCCTTCACTCAGCTCGCCCCCTCAGTATGGAGGGGGGGGATTCATTCCCTCCCTTCCTCGTCCCCCTCCCGCCCCTCAGTCTGGAAGAATAAGGGATAGGATGGTGGAATTCACCCCTTCCCTCCCCAACCATTGACGCTCAGGTCCTGCCTCCACCACTGTGGAACCGATACCGACCCTTCAAAGCCCCTACCTCCTCGCGGGAACAGACCCAGGCCCGCATCCCACTTACCGCCCTCCACCTCTTCACCACGGACTTCTACTTTTTATTTTTGATGCGACAATCCACTCGCCCGCTCGCCGTGGACAACCGGAAACCCACACCTCCATTTCCGGAACAGTGACGTAAATTGCCCCTTGGCCAACCTTAATCTCCCTGTCACACTTCTACTCATTAATTAATCATTCTCTGGTGAAAAAGTCGTACATCATCGTTACCGAAGAATTAACGTTTTAAATAAATAAAAATAATGCGATGTTTTAATTCTGCTCTCAGAGCACTTCCGGTTCATGGATGAATTGGGAGGGGGGGATAACGGTTGAAGCCTATTTTTAACCTACAGTTTATACTGTAATTCATTTTTGCAATAGTGTGCGGATTATGACATCTATAATGATTTTAATGGTTAGATATTTACTCTCTGCTCCTTCTCCCAGCATGCCTCAGTGCAGGCAGCGAGGACAAGGTGAGTGTCAGGGCGGCTGTGGGTCCTGGGACTGAGGGGAAGGATAAATTTGTTTGGTTATCTTGTGTTTGTTGTCTGTTCTGTGTTTTAATAGTGGCTTGTATGTTGCTACTGTGATAGAGTCACTGGGGGGTACAGAAGGAGTGGGTGGACATACTGTATCAGTGGGGCAGGAGTGACCAGTGGTGGGGCAGGGAGAAGCTGGGAATGTGTTCCTGATGCCCCCTTCTTATCGGGGCTTGCTGATTGCATGATTCTACAGCTAAGTATTTCTGCGGCATTCAAGGTATTTATGTGTGCTAGATTTTGGGTGTAATTAAGACAGGAATTGGGGTATTGGTGGAATCTGAGGATATGTATAGCGAGTTCAGATTACAGGTATAAAACTGAAACTATCTGTTTGAAATGGCATAGAAGAGCACTTGAGGTCAGCATAGATCACATTAAATGGTGGACTAGGATTGGATGATTTTTGAATGGACAATGAACCCATGAACATTATTTCACTATTTTCCTCTCGTTGCACTACTTATTTAATTTTCTTTTTTCCATATACTATTGTAATTTATAGTTTTATTATGTATTGCAATGTACTGCTGCCTCAAGACAACAAATTTCATGACATATGCCATGGGGTTGGAAGAGATGTTGAATGGTGAAGCAACATTGAAAGGGGAAATAGAGGAATCCTGTTTTCTGTGTGTGATAGTGTCTAAGGACTGTGAGATGTTTGCTGGTTAAATGTCTTTTACTTAAATGAAAGCTTGTTCTAAATTGTCAGATTAAATTGCTATTCTGCAAACAGACCTGGACCAAAGAAGAGCAGTGTGCTGATAGCTACAGACTTGGATTTAATTTGTTAAACAAATTTTCACATGGTGTATCACAGCTTGGGGTGTTGAAGCTTGGAGTTTAGTTCTGACCCTGTAAGAAGTTTGTAAGTCCTCCCCCTGACCCAAAGACGGACTGATTAGGAAGTTAACTGGTCATTGTAAATTGTCATGTGATTAGGCTAGGGTCGAAGGGGTGGGTTGTTGGGTGGTGTGGCTCGTGGGACTGGAAGGGCCAGTTGCGCACTGTATCCTCAAATAAATAATTGGGTAAGAAATTGTAGAGACTTTGACTGTCAGGCCAGAATCAATAAATGAAAAGTATTTGACCTTAGGCCTTGAACTAGATTTATTTGTATCATAGGGTCCATTGTGGGATGGCCATGGACTGAGTGACTTCCTTAGTGCAATGAAACTCCCCTTGTCTTTTGATCTACTAACAGGATTTAATGTGAGATTTGATCTATTCCAAAGCTGTCTTTATCACCCCTTCGTCCTCTTGCATCTCCCCCAATATTTATGCAATTTTTTTTGTAATGGTTGAATTTTACTACATAATGCTGCAATTAAAAGTTTTTTAAAAAATGTATCTTTATGTGCATGCACAATTGAAGACTTAGGATGCCACGGTAGCGTATATTATAGCACGATGCTATTAGAACTTTGGATGTCGGAGTTCAGAGTTCAATTCCAACATCATCTGTAAGCAGACTGTATCTCCTTTCCGTGTGTGTGTGTGGGTGTTTCCGGGTGCTCCGGTTTCTTCCCACAGTCCGGTTAGTAGGTTTATTGTCATTGCAAAAATTATCCTGTGATTAGGCTAGCATTAGGTCAGGGGTTGTTGGTTGGTGTGGCCTGAAGTGCCAATTCTGCACTGTATCTCAATCAATCAACACACAAACGACCCAAAAAACCAACAAACAATCATGAGATTAGCAACTATCACAATTCAAAGCAATGAGAGGGAAGGCTTGTATTTCTGTAGTGCCTTATGGCTGGAGGAATTTTTATTGGAAGAGCAGAAACTCTTGCAGCGTAGAATGCAACAGCCAATTTGCACACAGCAAACTCCTGTTAGCCATAGGTGATGAGAGTTAGCAGAGGTTCAGTTATTTGGTGTACAGGTGTCCCCCGCTTTTCGAACGTTCATTTTACGACAACTCGCTGTTACGAAAGACCTACATTAGTACCTGTTTTCGCTAACCAAAGAGGATTCTTGCTTTTACGAAAAAAGACACCTGCTTTATACATTTTTTTACCCCAAGAAAGACTACAATGACCGTGAAGCCTTTTGTGGGCAGTTGTACGTGCGTAGGCGTGTACATGCACATGCGTGTATGTGCCGATTTTTTTTTTCTCTCTCCACATCGATTTTGGCTCGCTGTCTTCCCGATTTTGATAAGTGAAACTACACCGTACCTACAATATTTCTACTTTATATAGGGTGTATATTTATCATATCATATTCTTGATTTTACTATATGTTAGTGTTATTTTAGGTTTTATGTGTTATTTGGTTTGATTTGGTAGGTTATTTTTTGGGTCTGGGAACACTCAAAAATTTTTCCCATATAAATTAATGGTAATTACTTCTTTGCTTTACGACATGTCAGTTTACAAACGGTCTCATAAGAATGCTCTACCTTCGGATAGCGGGGGAAAACCTGTATCTGCTTGGATGAGGAACCCAGGGAACAAAGCTGCTGTCCAAACCAAAGGTCTCTAACTGAGAATCTTGCCTAGATCTTGGAAGGAGGCTGCTTGGCCCATTCAATCCTTGCAAACTCGAGGGGAAGAGTCCCATTCCTTGCATTCCCTCTCATCTTCTATCCTCACCCCTGCAAATTCTTCTGTCTCTCATGTCTCCCATCTCCCCTTTAGATTCTTTTTGCTCTTGATCTACCATCAGTGGTGACTCACAGAGGCCAGTTAGCTTTGGGAGGTAGAAGGAAGCTGGAGTACTTGGCGGGAAAGAGAACGTGCAAACTTTATGTAGACAGCCTTCAAGATCAGGATTAACTTTACATAATGTAATGGAGCTTTATCTGTCAAGTACAGTTGCAAAAAACGTTTGTGAACCCTTGGCAGTTACCTGATTTTCTGCATTAACTACTCATAAAATGTTGACTGATCTTCATCTGAGTCACAATAATAGATGTACACAATCTGCCTGAAGTAATAACAAACAAACAGTTGTACTTTTCATGTCTTTATTGAGCATATTGTTTAATCATTCACAGTCCAGACTGGGAAAGGTATGTGAACCCTTGTATTTAATAATTGGTAGAACTTCCCCCAAACGTTTCTTGTAGCTGCTGGTCAGACTTGCACGATGGTGAGAAGGAATGTTACACCATTCCTCCATGCAAAATGGTTTCAGTTCATCAATATTTCTGGGATACCTAGCATGAACAGCCCTCTTCAAGTCATGCCACAGTATCTCAATTGGGTTAAGGTCTGGACTCTGTCTTGGCCATTCCAAAACACAAGTTTTCTTCTTTTTAAACAATTCTGTTGTTGATATGCTGTTGTGTTTTGAATCATTGTTGCTTCTTCCAACTCCTATTGAGCTTCAAGTGGCGAACTGCTACCCTGACATTCTCCTGTAAAATGTCTTTATACAATTTTGAATTCATTGTTCCCTCAACGATTGCAAGCTGTCCAGTCCCTGAGGCAGCAAATCAGCCCCAAACCATGATGCTCCTTCCACCATGCTTCACAGTTGAGATGAGGTTTTGGTGTTGGTGTGCACTGCCCTTTTTCCTCCAAACATAGTGGTGTTCATTTCTGCCGAAAGTTCAACTTTTGTCTCATCTATCATCTGTCCACAGAACATTGCCCCAGAAACGTTGTGGAACATCCAGGTGGTCTTTTGCAAACTTGAGACATGCAGCAATGTGTTTTTTGGAGAGTATGGTTTCCTCCGTGATGTCCTTCTGTGAACGCCATTCCTGTTCAGTGTTTTTCTGATAGTGGACACATGAACAGAGTCTTCAGCAAGTTCTAGAGATTTCTGCAGGTCTTTTGCTGTTATCATGTGTTCTTTTTCACCTCCTTCGGCATTGCACATTGTGCTTTTGGTGTGATCTTTGCTGGATGCCCATTCTTAGGAGGAGTAGCAACAGTATTAATTTCCTCCATTTGTAGACAATTTCTCTTTCTCTGGACTGATGAACACTTAAGACTTTAGAAATGCTTTTATAATCTTTTCCAGCTTCATGCATCTCTACAGTTCTTCACAGGTCCTCTGAAAGTTGTTTTCATGGTGCATGTAAACAGATCTTTCTTGAGAAGAACAGGCTCTATCAGTAACCTGACTTTGTGTTTCTTTTTAAAAGGACAGGGTACCTCTACAACCCACAACACTCTCATCTCATTGATTGGATCACCTGACTCCAAATAGCTTTTGTAGAAGGCATTATCCCAGAAGTATTGACGAGAATTATTACAAATGTTTGTATGTTATTACTTTAGGTAGATTGTGCCTATCTACAATTGTGACTTAGATAAAGATTAGACCACATTTTATGAGTAATTAATACAGAAAATCAGGTAATTGAAAAGGGTTCACTAACTTTTTCTTAAACTGTACATTGAAACTTACGGTGAAATGCATCGTTTGTCGATGAGCAACTGGTTGGAGGATATGCTTGGGCAGGCCACAAGTGTAGCCTCACTTCTAGTGCCAACGTGGCATGCCCACAACTGCCTAACCCATACGTCTTCCAGCACAACAAGCCCGTGCCAGCCCAGTTACACCCATGTGACTAATTAACCTACTAACCTCTACATAGTTGGAATGTGGGATGAAACCAGAGCAATTGGAGGGAGCCCAGGGAGAATGTACAAACTACAAACTCCTTATAGACAATAGTGAAATTGCACCCCGATCGATGATTGCCGACTTTGTAAAGCGTGAGGTGAATATGAGACTTGCTGATTGGAATTGAGAGTGTAGCCTGCTGATCCGCAAGTCACAGACAGCCTGAATTAGCCTCCTTGATTTGCCTTTGAAAGAAGCTGGTTGAAGTATTATAAAAATCAATCCTATTTATTTCTTTACATCGTGATAATGACTGCTGGTCTTCCTGGTGTTGGAAAGAATGGTTTGCCTAGCTAATTAGCATACCAGTGACAGGAAATAAGCTATGGAAGTTAGAGGCTAGTGAATGGAATTGGTTTATTATCGGGACACATTGAAAACCTCTTGCGCACTGTTCATACAGATCAATTCATCAGACAGGATTGAGATAATACAATATAAAAACAATAACAATGCAGAATAAAGTATAACCGATACAGAGATTCAGGTAGACGGTAAGATTCAAGATAGTTTAATTTTCCTGCACACAAATGTAAAAGAGAGCAAAGTTATTGTTATTCTGGATGCAATGCAGCACAAAAGACACAATAAGATAAAGAAAACAATAAATATAAATACATAAGCCAGCTTACATACATATCCATAAAGTGACGCTAGGCACAGGAGTACAGACACTAGTGAGTTTAATGTCACATTATTGACATACAATCAATGTTTATAAGCTTTCCTTTGTATTTATATTGTGCTTTGCTTGTGCTGCATCAGATCCAGAGTAACAATGATAAAGTAGTGGTGGTTGGGGTGTGGAGGGGTGGGTTCGTAGGTGGAGGTGTTGATCAGCCTTACTGCTTGGGGCAAGTGATTGTTTTTGAGTCTGGCCGACCTGGCATGGATGTTGCTTAGCCTCCTCCCGGATGGGAGTGGGACAAACAGTTCATGAGCAGGGTGGGTGGGATCCTTCATGTTGCTACTGGCCCTTGTCCGGTACCTTTCTGTATATATGTCCTTGACGGTGGGCAGGCTGGTGCTGGTGATGCGTTGGCAGTTTTGACTACCCTTTCATAATGGTACAAGGTCAAAACGAGGTAGATTGTGAAGTTGCGAGTCCATCTTAGCGTACCAGGGAACCATTTAATAGTCATCTAACAGTCTGATAGTATATTCTTTCAGGCCAATAGGAGAGGAGAGAATGGGTGGGGGAGGGTCCTTGATTTTGCTGGCGGCTTTACTATGCTTTTAAAAATGTATTGAGCATGAATACAAAGTTTTGTACTGTTCTTTTTGTATATATTTTCATTGTGAATAAATTGGATGGCTGCCTGCCTGTCCCAGTGCATTTTCTACAGGGATCTTTTGTTACTGTTGACAGTGCAAACTCCTACCTGCTCAGCCACGCCGCCATGATTCTCCAACGCCTCTTCCGGTTCTCCACGGCCCTACGGTCTGCCCTTTCCCTTCAACTCCAGCGGAACATCGGCTTCACGGCCATTGCCTTCAACAAGACCAAGAATCTCGACCCCATCCAGAAGCTCTTCATTGATAAGATTCGTGACTATGACGTTAAAAGCAAGTGAGTGAATTGAACTAAAATGGTCTCTTAAGCTTAGCACCTTTTGTCCCAAAATGGGAAGAGACAGTGATATTTTCTAAAAAGTGCAACAAGTACTTCAGCCACAGGATCCCAGGTATGTCAAATTGATAGTGGCCTGGAACATAGAACTGTACAGCACTGAAACAGGCCTTTCGGCTCACAATATCGTGCTGGTCTAATTAAAGTAGTAATCAAATGGGAAGCCTAACTAATCTGCTCTGTCAACACGATGCCCATATCCTTCCATTTCCCTTATATTAACGTGCCTATCTTGCATCATACACTAGGGTGCTCTCTTCTGTTACCTGGTGAGGTAACTGTAGCCTTTGGCCAGGGGCAGATGTCATCAGGTGGTGCCCAACCTTCTTAGTGTTTCAACCCTTAACCACTGCACTCTCCAGTTGGCAGATCAGCGGTGGTGGCCAAGTCACTGCCCATCTGCTCCTGATTTCCAGCTCAACTCTCGCCTGCTCCATATCCAGCGAGAGGCTCGTTCTGCTTCCTCCCCCATCCTGCATGCTGCATGGTTCTTGCTCTTTTCATCAAGGCCCAGTGCAGACAGCAACCTCCGTGCTGTTATTGTTGTAGCAGGCATGCGTACGAGGGTGGTGGTTGTGGCAGAATGGTGGGTAAGACAGTGGCTGTCTTGTAATGCGAAAGGAGAAAGTAAAGTTGTTAAAACAAAAGAAAATCTTGTTTTTGTTGTTTAACAGTGGAAGCAGATAGTGGAAACAGGTGCTCTCAAAATATTTAGAAGACTACTTGCAATGCAATGACATAAAAGGCTACAGGTGAAATGATGGGAAATGGTATTAGTTTAGACATTTACTTGATGACCGGCACAATCGTGGTGGATTGAGCGATGTATTTCTGTGTTCTGTGACTAGTGGTTATCACAACACTATTAAGGTTCAGGGCATCGGATCTCAGAGTTCAATCCAGGTGTTCCTGTTTCCTCCGACAGTCCAAAGATATGGCAGTTAGTAGGTTAATTATCCCGTGATTAGTTTACTGTTAAATAGGTGGGTTGCTGAGCAGTGTGGTTCGTTGGGCCAGAAGGGCCTGTTCTGCACTGTATCTCTAAATAAATAAATTATAGCCATTAATGTGCTGATTACACTGATGGACGACGGCACGATAACTAACGTGCATCATCCCTTCCCTGTACAGGAAAGCTGGTGGCGTTGTTGATGCTGGCCCAGAGTTTCAGAAGAACATGGAGCAGGAGATAACCAAGTTGCAGCGACTCTATGGTGGAGGAGATCTTGAGAAGTTCCCAGATTTTAAATTTGAGGGTAAGGTGTTCTCAGTGGCATAAGCTATGAGTACACAGGCTCCTGGATGTCTCCCAGGTACCAAGAATATAACTTGACCAGTTTGAGAGTCAGAGTTCATTTCTTTATCTGGTGGTTCTGTATTAAGCAGCCCATTACAGACAGAGGGATTCATAGTTACTCCAGAGGGGAAGGGAGACACTCATATAGTTACATGAATATAAACATTGTTATTTATGAATTTTTTCAATTTACAACTTGTTTTTTCTCTTTAGAACCAAAATTTGAAGAAGTCAGCAAGTGATTAGTTTCCAGAAAAAGGAATTGTCTTTTCGTCGTCATTTCCCGAGGCTGTAAAATTGTAATTTAATAAATTCTCTTGGATTACGATCTTACCTCGTCATGTTGATTGTATAATTTATCTCCCTTATAAACTGGGCATGGTTCCATGTTTAAGTTTTTATTATAAACTCAAGAGATTCTGCAGGTGCTGGAAATCTTAAACAACACACACAAAATGCTGGAGGAACTCAGCAGGCCAGGTAGGATCTACAAAGGGGAATAAACAGTTGATGTTTTGGGTCAAGACCCTTGATCAGGACTGGAAAGGAGGGTGGAAGAATCCAGAATCAGGAGGTGGGGAGAGGGGAAGAAGTACAAGCTGGCAGGTAATAGGTGAGATCAGGTGAGGGGGAAGATGGATGAAGTGAGAAGCTGGGAGATGACAGAAGGAAGTGGTGAAGGGGTTAAGAAGAAGGAATCTGATAGGAGAGGACAGTGGACTATCCATGAGAGAAAGGGAAGGAGAAGAGGAGCCAGAGGTAGGTGAGGTGAAAGGGGAACCAGATGGGGAATGGAAAAAGATTCAGATTCAGTTTATTGTCATTTAGAAACCACAAATGCAATGCAGTTAAAAAATGAGACAACGTTCTCCCAGAATGATATCACAAAAGCATATGGCAAAACAGACTACACCAGAAAATCCACGTAACGTTTGGCAATCCCCAATCCAGAGTCCGGAGAGGCTGCTGCATATTAATATCGCGCTACCATCTAGCGCGTTCCCCAGAAAGGAGCTCCAAATCCACCAGACAAAAACAAGACCAAAAACTAAAGCTACAAGACCTGCACAAAAACCACATAATTACAACATTTAGTTACAACAGTGCAAACAATAGCATAATTGATAAAAAAAAAACAGACTATGGGCACAGTAAAAAATAGTCCAAGATGTTAAAAGACTGTAAGTTCAAAAGAGGGAAGGAGGAGAAATTACAAGATGTTAGAGAAATCAATGTTGATACTGTCATGTTGGAGGCTATTATCTTCGGCTTTCTATCTGGCTCAACACCCTCGCCTGGCATTGCTGGGAATAATCCAGCCGCCAGTGTTTATAGACATGATGTATGCTACTTCCCATCCTGCAGGACAGAATAATGTCCCACCGAGAGAACAACTGCTTCACTCCTCCTGCTTAGCCCCTTGCTGACAGACATTGATATTTGTGCTGACCATCGGGCTGAAACGCCGACTATACTTTTTTCCGTGGGTTGCTGCCTGGCCTGCTGAGTTCCTCCAGCATTGTGTGTGTTACTTTGCAATGGCTTTCTGTATGTTGTGGAATTGATTTTAAAATTCTCTTACTTGTTTTAAAAGTTTTCAATGGCCTGGGACCTGAGTGCATCACAGAATCGCTTTTGTTTTATAATCTTTCTCGAGCTCTTTACTCTTCTTCCACCAGGTCTCTTTAAACAATCTCCCTCAAAAGATAATTGGCGGGTCAGATTTATTTAATTACCCTCCTAAACAATGGAACTCAATACCTAAAACTAAGGGATGCAGAGTCAGGTGACCCTTCTAAACACCAACTCAAAACCTATTTATTTAATTTTGCTTTTAACTAAATTCTTTTCTTATTTTCATGTTTGCACTTTATCCCATTGTAAAGGGAGGTTCATGAGAATGATTCCGGGACTGAAAGGATTACTGCATGAGGACTGTTTGAATGCCTTGTGCCTGAACTCACTGGAATTCGGAAGATCAAGGGGAGATCTCATTGAAACCTATCAAATGTTGAAAGGCCTTGATAGGGTGGATGTGGAGAGGATTTTTCCTATGTTGGAGGAGTCTAGGACCAGAGGGCACAGCGTAAGAGTAGAGGGGCATCCATTTAGACAGAGATGAGGAGGATTTTCTTTAGCCAGAAAGTGGTGGATTTGTGGAATTCATTGCCACAGACAGCTGTGGAGGCCAAGTCCTGATGAAGGGTCTTGGCCTGAATCGTCGACTTTTTATTCCTCTCCATAGATGCTTCCTGAGCTGCTGAGTTCCTCCAGCATTTTCTGTGCGTTAATCTGGACTTCCAGCATCTCTTATGTTTACAATGTAATACTTGCCAGATGACCTCTCTTGGTAACTATGTGGCACAGATAAAACTACGGCCTCGCTGCTCCAGATGATCCCCGTTCAACTCTAACCTCCAGCGCTGTTTGTGTGTTAGTTTGCATCTTCCCTCTAGAACGTGGCAGGAAACCGGAGCACCTGCTCACAGAAATGTGCAAGTTGAGAAGTTAATTGTCCTTTGTAAATTGCCCCTATGCGTAGGTGGGTGGTGGAATCTGGGGGGAGTGATGGGAATGCGCAAAGCAGGCTTGGTGGGCTGAGTGGCCTAATTCTGGTACTATGTGCTTATGGAATGTGGAGAGAACAAAGTGTGGTATTATTGACTCTGAAAGATGGGAATACTTTACTGATGCCTTGTAAAGATATCCCATCTTCCAGAACAGTACTGGTATTGTAGATAGTGTGAGAGTCTGCTTGACTATAAAGTCATTGACTAAGGTATGTATACTGTTTGGAGCTCCAGCAGACATAGTCAACGTTCCCAAGAATAGGAAGTTTTATGTAACAGCGCACACTACAAAGCAGCAGCTTCCTCTGGGAAATTTTTAATATTAATTCTTATGAACTTTGGGGGTTTATAATGGTGCCATGATAGTGTAGCAGTTAATACGACACTATTATATCTGATTTCAGAGTTCTATTCCAGTGCCGCCTGTATGAAGTCTGTACGTTCTCCCTTTGACTGCTTTGTTTCCTCTGGTGCTCTCGTTTCCTCCCACAACCCAAAGATGTGGGTTAATTGGTCATTGTAGATTGTCCTGTGATTAAGCTGGTGTTAAAAGGTGGGGTGCTGGATGGCGTGGCTCATTTGGCCAGAATAGCCTCTTCTGCACGATTTTGCTAAATAAAATAAATATTTGATAATGTCCCTCCATTTACAGTACCTGATTAATTTGTAGTATTGGAAAAACTGGAATTAAGTGTCCTAACTAATGACTGTTGAACTTTAAGCCCATGAAGGATAAGCTAGCTAACACAAAAGTTCAATGTGGTTGCTTCAGCCAGATGAATGGATTTTGCTCCTGGCTGTAGATACAAACCCATATTCTAGGAGGAATGAAGAAGGGTGTCAGCCTGAGATGTCAACTGTTTATTCCCTTCCATAGATGTTACCTGACCTGCAGAGTTCCTCCAGCATTTTGAGCGTCGGTCTCAAGACTTTCAGCATCTCACGTCTCAGATGGCAGATGCTGGGATCAGGAAAAACAATCTGCTGGAGGAACTATGGCAAACAGTAGTAATGCCTTTTGTGTTGCAAAATCCTGCATGAACAAATTGAGTTCATAATGGAGATTGTATTAATAATGGAAGTTGTATGTGTCTTGGTCAACCATTTTCAGGGGGTCAAGTTGGGTTTTCTTACAATAAATTCTCTGGGAACCCTAGTAGACATTCATTCTCAAAGGCAGACAGTTATTTAGTGGTTTTCAGAGTGGGTCATTGTGAAATAATGTATAGAGACATGGCAGCATAGTGGTTACTGTAACGCAATTACAGTGCCAGTGATGTGGGTTCAGTTCTGCCGCTGTCCAAAAGGAGTTTGTATGTTCTTCCCCGTGACCACTTGGAAACACTGTTTGGATCTTCAGCCACCAGCTGCAGACAGGTCCACACTATGTCCATTTTCCGCCCGCTTTGGGGCAACATGGTTGCTTCCTCTGGGTTTGCTGGTTTCCTCCCACATTCCACAGATGTGTAGGTTAGTAGGTCACGTGTGTAATCGTGCAGCGTGGGAGCATTGTGAAGGTCCGCTTATTGTGCTATATCTCTAAATAAAATTTGTTTCATAAAAAGTTTAGCATAAAAATTCTGGTGAATAGTGATGTACAGGGAGAGCTACACTATTGGAAATACCTCTTGAGAACAACATCATGGTAGCCATTGAAAACAAAAATTCCAAGGCATAGTTTTAAAATTTCTCAAATATCTTGGCCCCTATTGAAAGATAAATAAAAGATGTTTTCTGAATATCATCAGAGGGTCACGAGAGTGTGAAATGAGCTGCCAGTGCACGTGGTGCATTCGAGCTTGATTCATTCAAGAGAAGTTTGGATAGGTACATGGATGGTTGGAGTATGGAGGGCTATGACTCTGGAGCAGGTGGATGGGAGAAGGCAGTTTAAATGTTTCAGTACAGATTAGATGGGCTGGAGGGCCTGTTTCTGTGCTGTATTTTTCTATAACTTTATGTAGCTCCTTGATATAGTATACTACCACAATAATTGTGGGGCTTCCTCCCCCAACCTGGTCCCTCCATCTCCAGTAGCAGAAGAACCTACTCTGTGTTCCTTCTCCACTGTGCCCTTGCAGTGGCTGCGCCAAGATGTAGTGCAGCCCTCAGCATGCACTCCTGCAGCCCGGAATATGCCAGGTGGGGCATTCCTCCACGGACATCTCAATGCGGCAGAGCAACAACTTTTGGTCAGACCAAAGGGCTTCTCAATTGACTAGGAAAAGGAATCACGGCAGTTGATAGGAATTGCTCTGCTGGAAGCCAGTATGAACTTGATGGGCTGAATTTCCCCTTGTGCCATGACTGAAAATGTGACGGTATTTGGAGGCAATATCTTCACACAGTGACCAACCTCTGGAAGTTCCACGTAGAGTTTAATTTGTGTTAAAGAGAAAAACAAGTGGCTAAGGGTACAGTAGGTTCAAAAAAAGTCAAGAGTTATGTCATTAGCAGATAGACATCAAGTTAAAATTGCACAGTGTGCTTATTTTTTTAATTGTTGGATATTAGGCACAGCAACATAATTTATCTCATTTTCAAGTTACATACCCCCAAAACATAAAAGTGCTTGCACTCAAATAATTTCAAGTTAATAAACTGAAAAAAAGTGTTGAAAATATACAAGGCACACCTGCATTAAGTAAAAACTGATAGGCATTTTTTTGAAGGACTTGTATAAGAAACGTATCAGTAGCAAACATCTGAAGTTTGCTGTGTGGATACCTCTGCAAATTCTGACAATCTTGTATACATTTCTGTCTATCTGAGCTCATGTGGACATAATAACCAAATATTCTTAATCCTGGGGGCCTGCATGCAAATAATGATACTTCTGAGGGATTTTCCTTGTTAATTTCCAGAACCTCTCTAGAAATGTTATATTCTAGGGGTCTTCCCTGGAATACTGATATTTTTGAGGTTCCCTGCTAATACTGATTCCGTAGAGATTTTTTCTTGGAATATTGTTCTGTTTCACACTCGGGCCACTGCAAATACTGAAAGTTTCTCAAATACAGATGGGACATCAGGATTCCAGAACAATGACACTGTTGGGGTGGACCCAACACAAGATACTCCTGCCTTTAATCTCACATGTAGTTTACGGTCAATTATAAACCACATTTGTACAATTTATAACAGCCTTGGACATTTGATATACAGTATAAAATTAAGAACTGCAAAATGTAACTGTTGGTCAGGTAGGAGAATGGAACATACAACAGTCCATACACAAGCAGTATGAGAGCGATATGATGTCAGTCCAGATACAAGAACCTGGCTTCAATGTTGTAATTCTGCACCTATGTTGTATAGTTTTATAGGAGAAAGGGATTGAAAGGGATAATAAATCAGGCATTATGGAATGGTGGAGCTGAATGGCCTAATCCAGCTCCAATGTCTTATGGTCTTGGACGGGAGGAATATGGATAGTACAATTGACTGGGTATGGATAATAATATGCAAATATATTTGTTCAATTGTATATGACATGCCCCATTTCTCAACTTGTCCAATTAATTTCTGCCTTCAAAGCCACAATTCACAACCTGTAAATTCTAGCTTCCTGCCACTATCCATTTGCGAATTACCTTCCCTCCTGAATGATCCATCTGTGTTCTTAATTTTTGGCTCCTATGCCCCAAGAATTATTATGACATTGTTTGTAGCTCTCCATAACATCTCTTTTGACATTTTGATTATCACTCTTTGAACTACAATGCAATTGCAAACTAAATTTAGAGTCACAGAAAAGTACAGCACAGAAGCAGGCCCTTTGGCCCATTTAGTCCATGCCAAACCATTTAAACTGCCTACTCCCATCAATCTGCACCTAGATCAAAGCCCTTCATACCCCTGCCATCCATGTACCTCTCCAAACTTCTCCTAAACATTGAAATTGAGCTGCATCCACCACTTGCTCTGGTAGCTCATTCCACACTCTCACAGCCCTCTGAGTGAAGAAGTTACCCCTCATTCCCCTTAAGTGCTGCACCTTTCACCCCTAACCCACGAACCTCTGGTTGTAGTCTCACCTAACCTCAGTGGAAAAAGCCTGCTTCCCCTACCTATACCCCTTATAATTTTGCATACCTCTATCAAATCTCCCTCAATCTTCTATGTTCCAAGCAATAAAATTATAACCTACCAAATCTTTACTTAAAGCTCGGATTCTCCAGTCTCAGCAATAATTTATGCAACCAATTAAGCCTTGTGTCATTCTTACAAATCCAATGGCATCCAAAATGGGTATATTTAACACGGAGATTGACAGGTTCTTGGTTAGTTAGGTGTCAAAGGTTACAGGGAAAAGGCAGAAGTTTGGGGTTGAGGGGGATAATAAATCAGCCATGATGATGGAGCAGATCCGATGGGCCAAATGGCCCAATTCTACTTCTATGTCATATGATCAAAATTGAATACTGTTTCTACATGGTGTAAATAGCAAGCTACTGAAGGACCTCAATGAGCCAAGCAGTGTCTGTGGAGAGAAATGGGGAGTCACTATTTTAGGTGGAGACCCTTCATCTGGACTCTGAAAATAGAATGCGTTTCAGGCTCTGTCCAATCAAAGCAACATGTCTGAATTCACACACCTCACTTGAAAACAAAATAACAATGCTTCATTGGCTTTTTGGTTCGATTTTGCACATGGAAATTAGCTTTCAGTGATTTGTGCAAATTATCCATAGCTTTGTCAGTCTATACATGGTGCAAAATTAACAAATTTGTCATTTAAATTCAGAGTGAAGGACTTCACATTTCACCCCACATACAATCTGTGGCCACTTTATTAGGTACACATGCTTAATGCAAATATCAAATCAGTCAATCAAGTGGCAGCAATTCAATGCATAAATGCATGCAGGCATAGTCAATTGTTGTTCAGTACAAACATCAGAATGGGGTAATGTGATCCAAGTGAATTTGACTGAAATGATTGTAGGCACCAGACAGGTTGATTTGAGAAACTCAGAAACTGCTGCTATCCTGGGAAATTAATGCATAGCAGTCACTAGAGTTAATGGAGAATGGTACAAAAAGCAAAAAAAGAAAAAAAAATCAATCCAGTGAGTGGCAGTTCTGTGGACAAAAACCTTTTTTTAAACAACAAAAATCAGAGGAAAATGGCCACACTGGTTCAAGCTGACAGGAAGGCAACCGTAATTCAAATAACCACACATTACAGCAGTGGTGTGCAGAAGAGCATCTGTGAATACACAAGTCAAATCATGAAGTGGAAGGGCTACAGCAACAGCAGACCATGAACATACACTCAGGAAGTACAAAAAAAATGGTCACTGAGTAGTCTTTCTCATTTAGAGCTCTCTAAATATTGTTATAGAAAAACTAGTGTTCATTGGTGTTCTGATACTCATAACTTGTTTGTGAACCAATAGCTTTATAAGAAAACAAAGTACACAAAACAGAAATTAAGACACTTGAAGGTCACTGATGGTGCAGATTATTCCAAGCTACTCGTGACTACAAGTCAACTCCAGGTTATGAACACCTGGCTTATAGACAGAAAATGAACATATAAATTCAAAAGCACAATGCTTGTAGAGACAGTTGTTCCCACAACCTTTTTTAGTGAACGTTCTTCCTTAACAGCCTTACGTGCTTTTGGATGCAATTTATTACAACATTGAGAAGGTATGGAAATATTATTTGTGTATTGTTTAATTTGCTGTCAAAATTGACTTGGGGATATCTGTAAAAATGGATCCTGATCATTACCAATCGATGGACTGTACTCTCAGTGGCCACCTTATTAAGGACTCTTGTACACCGGCTCGTGATGCAATTATTAAGATGGCCAATTATGTAGTAGCAACTCAATGCATAAAAGCATGCAGACATGGTCAAGAGGTTCAGTTGTTGTTCAGAGCAAACATCAGAATGGGGAAAGAAATGTGATCCAAGTGACTCTGACCATGGAATGATTGTTGGTGCCTGATGGGGTGGTTTGAGTATCTCAGAAACCGCATCTCCTCCTGGGATTTTCACATACAACAGTATATAGAGCTTACAGAGAATGATGCAAAAAATAATAAACATCCAGTGAGTGGCAGTTCTGTGAGATAAAATGCCCTATTAATGAGAGAGGTCAGAGGAGAATGGCCAGACTGGTTCAAGCTGACTGGAAGGCAACAGTATAATAACCACACGTTACAACAGTGGTTTGCAGAATTAAATTTCTGAAGGGACAACATGTCAAACCTTGAATTGGGAGGGCTATAACAGCAGGAGGCCACACCGGGTTCTACTCCTGTACCTAATAAATTGGCCACTGAGTGTATAGCACTGGGCAGATCCTTTTTGTTTACATGGATAGGTTTAGATGTTTGTGGGCCAAATGCAGGCAAGATGGGACTAGCTCTTTGGGCGACACATGGATGAGTTAGGCCAAAGAGCCGTTTTTGCATGTGACTTAATGACAAAAATGGATGAAAGCTAGTTACCAGCCAAGATTAAATCTCTTTTGATATTTAATTTCTGTTGGTGTCAATCATCAGGTTTGTAAATAAGATGACTGGCAATTAATATCGTGAACAGTCATACATCACCTTACAGTAAATCAAGTGAGCCTGCTCTGACAGAAACTGTGAGTGAACCAGACAAAATATTAGGACAGCTTACACTGGTGCCAGGGGGCACAGGGAGGGGGGTATCTGGGCCCCAACAGCAGAAGGCAAGGCCAGTAAACATGGGAATGGAATTCAAGGAGATGCTGGAGGCCAGCAATGAGGGAGTGGTGTCAACATCTACCCCATTGTCCCAAATGCAATATTCTTTATGGATTGGAGAAGTGGTTTGGAATTCTTCAAGGATGTACCATTCTTCGCAAGATGTCAGATGACAAAAGACTTGGTATGTTTGAAGTCCTGTGTTGGTAAAGAAACAAAGATAGTCAAATTAGTAATTGTATCTGGAAAATGAAAGCCATTGCCTGAAACCATTCAAGCCTGGTTCTCCATTCATTATAATTATGGCCCTATCTATGCCTCAACTCCTTTTAGATCAAGTGTTCACACACTGGGGTCCACGGACCCCTCAGTTACTGGTAGGGGCTCATAGCAAAAAAAAAAGTTGGGATTCCCTGTCTTAGAGCATAGAACAGAGTGGCACAGACCAGACTCTTCAGATTACAATGTTCTGTAAACTAAACGCCAAACTAAACTAATCCTTTGCCTACACCTGGGGTTCCCAACCTTTTAAAAAAATTCCATAGACTCCTACCATAAACCAAAGGGTCCATGGACCCCAGCTTGGGAACCCTTGGTCTACACAATATCCACATCCCTCTATTCTCGGCACATCCATGTGCCTACTTAATGCTTCTGATCTGCCTCCACCACTACCATTGGCAGTGCATTCCTCTGAGTAAAAGAAAATTGCCCCACACATCTTTGAACTGACCATAAATGCATGTCCTCTAGTAGTAGATATTTCCACCTGGGAGAAAAGATACCAGCTATCTATGTCTCTCATAATCCTGTAAATTTCTATCAGGTTTTTCCTCAGCTTATCTTACAGAGAAAACAATTCTAGTTTGTCCAGTCTCTGCTTGTAGCATATGCCTTCTAATCCAGACGGTATCTTGTTAAATCTGCACCCTCTACAAATCTCCCAAATCCTTCCTATAATGGGATGACCAGAATGGAATGCAAGATAAAACACAAAACAGTATGTTCTTTTTCTTTCATCTATGTGCCCATCTTAAATGTTCGTATTGTGTCTGCCTCTATCACCACCCCAGCAGCACGTTCCATCATGTGCTGAATTGTATTGACGTAAGCCATCATGGTCTCATGACCATGATTGTTCTTGGCAAATTTTTCTACATAAGTGGGTTGCCATGGCCTTCTTCTGGGCAGTGTCTTTACAAGATGGGTGACCCCAGCCATTATCAATACTCTTAAGAGATTTTCTGCCTGGTACCAGTGGTCACATAACCAGGATTTGTGATTTGCACCTGCTGCTCATACAACCATCCACCACCTGCTCCCATGGCTTCATGTGACCCTGATCCTGGGGGGGGGGTTAAGTAGGTAGTAGTACATCTTGCTCAAAGGTGACCTGGAGGCTAGCAGAGGGAAGGAGTGCCTTACACCTCCTTTGGTACCTACCACTCTTTGTATAAAACTTAACCTCTAACATCTCCCGATGCTTTCCTCTGAAATATCTCTAATTTATCTGTCTCTACTACTGTGTTAAAAACGTTCTCTGACACAATCCCCTGGCCCCACTATCTTCCAATCATCCTATAAATAAGCTCCTCATACAAGCCATTTCTGCCCTGGGGAAAAAGTCTCTGGCTGTCTTCTCGATCTATGCCTCTCAATGTATTGTACACCTCTATCAGGTCACCTCATCATCCTTCGCTCCAAAGAGAAAAGCTCTAGCTAGCTCATCTCTTCCTCATCAAACATGCTCTTTAACCTAGGTAGCATAGTGGTAAACCTTCTGCACCCTCTCCAAAACTTGCAAATCCTTCCTATAACGGGATGACCAGAACAGAATGCAATACTCCTGCGCTTTATTAAGCCTCAGCATAATTCCCTGACTCTTGAACCCAATTTCTCAGTTAATAAAGGTAAGCATGTTCTTTACCACCCCTATCAACTGTTAATTGTGTACTTGCCTGTATATCTCACACATAGACCATAAAATATAGGAGCAGAATTAGGTCATTTGGCCAATCAAGTCTGATCCATCATTTAATCATGGATGATCCAATTTTCCATCTCAGTCCAATCTCTGTCCTCTTCCCATTATCCCTAAATGCCCGAACTAAAGAAGAATCTATTCATCTCGGCCTTAAATATTCCCAATGACTTGGCTTCCACAGTTGACTGTCAACAATTTTCACAGGTTCACCACTCTCTGGATAAAGAAATTCCTCCTCATCTCGGTTCTAAAAGGACACCCCCTCTATTATGATGTCGTATCCTCTGGTATTAGACTCCCCCACCATAGGAAACATCCTCTCCACATCCACTCTATCAACATTCGATAGGTTTCGGTGAGGTCACCTGTCATTCTTCTGAGCTCCAGTGCGTACAGGCCCTCATCAAACACTCCTCATGTGACAAACTTTTCAATTCCAGAATCATTTTTGTAAACCTCCTTTGAATCCTCTCCAATGTTAACACATCCTTTCTTAGATAAAGGGCCCAAACCTGCTCACAGTACTCCAAGTGAGGCCTCACCAGTGCTTTATAAAGCCCTAACATTACATCCTTGCTCTTTGCATCATTGTGCTGATTCTCCATAACCCTCAGTCTGCCTTCTCATTCAAATATCTGTCTCTACCTTAATACTGCTGGTCATCTGCCCTCCATAAGCCTCTGGAGTAAGAATTCCAGAAGTTCGGAATTCCTTTGTAAAAAAATGTCTACTCACCACCATTTTAAATGATTGGCCCCTTTTAACTATAAGCACATAGCAAGGTTCCTGCAGCTTTCCCGATCGACTGGCCTTTGGATATGCAAGCTCAAAGCTAATAAATTTTGTGGCAACAGGGAGGGGAGTGGGGGCAAGGCTGAACACTGGTCTTGTTATGCACAGACATCCCAGTTACAAGACAGAGCTATGCTGAGCCTCTTTCAATGGACTTGGACTCGGGATCAATGCAGCCTACACAAACGCACTTTCTTCCATCTCTACTTTTTATCCAATCCTTTATATCCCTTTCCAGTCTGAGGGTAGTGCTGGTGGGAGGACAGAGTGTTTCAGCAAAGGCGAGCCAGTGGGACTCTCGCCCCAGGGATCGGGAACCAGGGGTTCAGAATAACGTGGGGCAGGACAGAGCTGTGGATGCTTTCTTGACCCAGTGCCTGTGTATACACTGGTTCATGTTTGACCCAGCGTAAGACAAGCTGGAATGCCTTCATCTGTGGTTGATCCAGCATGAGATGGGGTACTGTTGTGTGCTTGTTCTTGCAGAAACATGGTTCCAGGACAACATCCCATGCACCATAAATCCCATGCACTGATTTACACCAATATTATTTTGTGACTGTGCACTATCGTAACTATACGTGCTGTGTGTGACCGTATGTACTGTGTTTTGCACTTTGGCCCCAGAGGAACACTATTGCATTTAGCTGTATACACATGTATGGTTGAATGACAATTAAACTTGAATTTGAACTTCACACTTACTTCAGGGGGAGGAGGAGCGTTGGCGCGACTGGCAGCACTCGACCTGTGGAGACAGAGAGAGGGAGGGTGAGCATGTTCCAATGATGGGAGAATGGAGGGGGAGCAGAGTGGGGGCGGTCAGAGGAAAGAGGCCTGTAGGAACTGGCCTCAACCATGGTGTGCACAGCCTCAAAGACTGAACAAAATGTGAGTGTGGGGGGGGGGGGGGCGTGGAACTTAAGCAAAGGGGGTGGGGTTTACACACACAAACTCAGCAGGTCAGGCAACATCTATGAAGAGGAATAAAGAGTAAACATTTCAGCCAAGACCCTTCATCAGTACTGGTAAGAAAAGGGGAAGAGTCAGAATGAGAAGGTGGTGGGTGGGGGGGGGGGGGGGGGGAAGAGTGAGCTAGTGAGTGATAAGTGAGACCAGGTGAGGGGGAAGGTGGGTGTGTGAGGGAAGGGGGAATGAAGTGAGAAGCTGGGAGGTGACAGGGAGAAACGGTAAAGGGTTGCAGAGGGAATCTGATGGGAATGGAGAGTAGACTGTGGGAGAAGGGGAAGGGAGAGGTTGCAGGGGTGGGGGGTGTTTGTACCTGGGGGCTGGCCAGTGAGAGGAGAGGTTGGGAGATGGGCCACAGGCTCTTGGTCAAGTGGGTGTTGAGTTTGCAAGACCCAGGGTCCAGACCAAGGAGGAGTGACCGCAGCCTCCTTGCCGGGGAAGGAACCAGGAGTCTGTGGGGGTGGGAAGCAGGGGTTTCGGCCCAGGCTCTCGCCCGAGACTGACAGGGATTAAGGCCCAAACTTTTGGCCAGGATGGAGAGACAACAAGACCGCGAGAGGAACTGGCACAGTTGCATGGTGGATAGCGCAGTGCGTTACAGCACCAGCAATCTCAAATGGTTCAGTTTCCACTGCTGCTTAAGGAGTTTGTACATTCTCCCTGTGACCATGTGGGTTTCCTCCCACGGTCCAAAGCAGGGGTGGACATGCTATGTTGGCACCAGAGGCACAACAATACCTGCGGGCTGCCCCCAGCATTTTTGGACTGTTCGTCATCAATGCAAATGATTCATTTCAACACGCGTTTTAATGTCTTGATGTACATGTGACAAATAAAGCTAATATTTAACCTTTTAGTCATTGAACAGTGTATCCACATCCTCCAGGCAGTGACTTTGGGACTCCACCACTCGGTTCCCAGGAAGGACCTACAGCCTGAAACATTCACTTGATTCCACCCTCCGCGGACGCTGCCTGATCTGTTGAGTGATTTCAGCATCTTCTGCTGTAATCCCCTCTGCCAATCTCCCTGACTGAGAAGACTAAACTCTCTGCCTCCCCCCTTTACTGACCTCTCTAAGGGGGGGACTGGGTCCCCTCAGTCCACCTTGTCTGGGTTTCTCGTTACGTTATACTTACGTGGTAGATCTTCTCTCTGTGGAGACAACAAGAAACAGATTTAGTACTCGGCCCAGCAACATCATGCTTATAATTCCAGAACTCTGGAACAATTGCAAATCAGAAGAGAACAAGTGCAGGTTGAAGAAACCTTCACAATTATACTTTGATGTGACTGGACTCAGGATAAGGCACACATTTCACAACACTGATCAGTTAATGAGGGTTAAACATCTAACATTTCACCCCCCTCCTCCATTCCAGTCTCAGTGTCCCCCCTACCCCACTTGGAAATCTGAACTCCACTTGACTGCAAATTCTAGTGTCATCAGTCATGCCGTTAGGACGTGTACTGCTTGGTTACTTTACGTGTAACAAATCATTGGCTTGACTCAAAGTATGACAGCACAGGAAAAGGCCATTCAGCCTATCTAGTCCATGCTGTCCTGTTTATCTGCCTAGTCCCATTTGACTACGCCCAGACCATAGCACTCTATATCGCTCTCATCCATGTACCCACCCAAACTTTTCTTAAAGTTCACAATTGATCCCACATCTAACAGTTCCTCTGGCAGCTCAAACCATCCTCTGAGTGAAGCTCCCCCTCAGATTCCCCTTAAATATTTCACCTTTAACCCATGACCTCTAGTTCTCATTGCCCTCAACCTAATGGGAAAAAGCCTGCATGCATTCACCTCATCTATACTCCTCATAATTTTGTAACTGGGTGTAAGTTCCCAGTTGCTTCAAAAAGGGAACAATTATACCAGTGCCCAAGAATAATGTGAGCTGCCTTAATGACTATCGCCCGGTAGCACTCACATTGACAGTGATGAAATGCTTTGAGAGGTTGGTCATGACTAGACTGAACTCCTGCCTCAGCAAGGACCGGGACCCACTGCAATTTGCCTATCGTCACAATAGGTCAACGGCAGATGCAATCTCAATGGCTCTTCACACAGCTTTAGACCATCTGGACAACACAAACACCTACACATCAGGGTGCTCTTCATCAACTGTAGCTCAGAGGCATTAAATAAGCACATGGAGGCTAGCAAAAAGGTAGCAGGTGAAGCCCGGTGGGTGGGAAAGTTCAGAGGCTGGTGAGGAAGGAATTTGATGGAGGAAAGTGGACCATAGAAAGAGATGGAGGAAGGGACCCAGAGGGAACTGATAGGCAGGTGAGAAGGAATAAAGCGGGGAATACGGGGATGAAATTGTTTACTGGAAGGAGAAATTGATATTCATGCCATCAGGTTGGAGGGTACCCAGACAGAATATAAGGTGTTGCTCCTCCACCCTGAGGGTGGCCTCACCTTGGTACAAGAGATCATGGACTGACATGTTAGAATGGGAATAGGAATTTGCATCAAAATATTTGGCCACCATGAAGTCCGACTTGGGGATGGAGCAAAGGTGCTTGACGAAGCGGTCCCCCAATTTACGATGGGACTCACCAATGTAGAGCAGGCCTCATCAGGAGCATCGGACACAATGGACAACCCCAGCAGATTCACAGGTGAGCCCAGAATGGAGGTGAGGGAGGAGGTGAATAGGCAGGTGTAGCACTTAGGCCACTTGCAGGGGTAAGATTAGAGGGGAAGGACGAATGGATAAGGGAATTGTGGAAGGAGTGCCCCTGGTGAATAAAGTGGAGGGGGAAGAAGGTAAACATAAGTTCAATCATGGGATCCCTTTGGAGATAGAGGCAGTTGTGGAGAATAATGTGTTGGATGCAGAGGCCAATGGTGTGGTAGGTAAGGACAAGCACAACTATCACTGTTAAGGCGGCAGGAAGATGGGGTGAGTGTGATGTATGGGAAATGGAGGAGATGTGGGTGAGGGTAGCATCAGTATTGGAGGGAGGATAACCCCTTTCTTTAAAAGAGGACATCTCTAATATTCTGGAATGGAATGCTACATCTTGGGAACAGATGAGGCAGAGAGCCTCTGAGCTGTAGTGCTCAATATGCCTCTAAACCAGGGGTTCCCAGCCTTTCTTTAATGCCATGCACCAAAGCCCTTAAGTGAGGGGTTTGTGGAGCCCAGGTTGGGAACCATTGCTCTAAACCTTTTCTGTTTATGTAGTAGTCCAAGGATCTTTTAAGCGTCATTATTGTACAGTACCTGCCCCAACCGTTTCTTCTGGCATTTCATTCCACATTTATTTATTTAATGATACAATGGACCCTTCTGGCCCAATGAGCCACACCACCCAGCAACCCATCTATTGCAGAAACAGAATCAGGTTTATTATAACTGGCATGTGTCGTAAAATTTGTTAAAGCAGCAGCAGCAGTTCAATGCTATACACAATATAGAAGAAAAAATAAAAATAATAATAAATAAATCAATTATGGTATATGTGTAATGAATAGATTAAAAATGGTGCAAAATACAGAAATAATGTATATTAAAAAAGTGAGGTAGTGTTCATGGATTCAATGTCCATTTAGGAATTGGATGGCAGAGGGGAAGAAGCTGTTCCTGAATCGCTGAGTGTGTGCCTTCAGGCTTCTGTATCTCCTACCTGATGGTAACAGTGAGAAAAGGGCATGCCCTGGGTGCTGGAGGTCTTTAATAATGGACGCTGACTTTCTGAGACGCCACTCCCTAAAGATGTCCTGGGAACTTTCCTAGGTACCCAAGATGGAGCGGACTTGCATAACTACAGGACAATTTACAGTGACCAATTAACCTACAAACTGGTACGTCTCTTTACTGTGGGAGGAAATCAGAGCACCTGGAGGAAACCCATGCGGTCACGGGGGGTGGCGGGGGGAGGAGACGTACAAACTCTTTACAGACGACGCTGGAATTGAACTCTGAATTTCCACATCCCGAGCAGGAGCTGTAATAGGCTGCGTGAACCGCTGTGCTACCACCGTCTGCGTGATGAAGTCACCCCTCAGTTCTCCATTGAGGTATCTTCAGCAGAAGAACTGCAGCAGGTCAAGAAGGTGACTCACCAAAGTTGAGTTTAAGTTCATATGCGTACGTGCAGGTGTACACAGATGTAATGGAAGATTTACTAACGTGAGCATCTTGGGCACGTGGCATCAGAGCACATAGCATTCCCACCAGTGTCTCAGGGCAGGTCGGTATAAACAAAAAATGCTGGCCTTACCAACAATACCCAAATGTACAGATGTATGGGGCAGTATGAAAAGCGTAGTGGTTAGCACAATGGTTTATCGTGCCAGCTATCACAAGTTCAGGGATCAATTCCCACCACGGTCAGTGAGCAGCCTTACGTTCTCCATATCACTGCGTGGGTCTCCTCCAGGTGCTCTGGTTTCTTCCCACATTCCAAAGGCACGGGTCCGCTCTCACTGCTCTACTCTCTCTGACGGTGAGACCAGGCACAGCTCAAATGGCATCTATAAATTTGTTGATGACACAACTATTGTTGGCAAAATTTCAAATGGTGATGAGGGGGCGTACCGGACCGAGTTACGTCAGCTGGTTGAGTGGTGTCGCAGCAACAACCTTGCACTCAGTGTCAGTAAGACCAAAGAATTGATTGTGGAATTCAGAAAGGGTAAGACGAGGGAGCACAAACCAATCCTCATAGAGGGATCAGAAGTGGAGAGAGTGAGCAATTTCAAGTTTCTGGGTGTTAACATCTCTGACGATCTATTCTGGGCCCAACATGTCGATGCAGCTACGAAGAAGGCACAACAAGGGCTACACTTCATTAGGAGTTTGAGGAGATTTGGCATGTCACGTAAAGCACTCACAAATTTCTCCAGATGTACCGTGGAGAGCATTTTAACTGGTTGTATCACCGTCTGGTATGGAGGGGGGGGGGGGTGTCGGGGAGATCTAATGCACAGGATCAAAATAAGCGGCAGAGACTTGTAAACTTAGCTCCATTTGGCACCAACCTCCATAGTATCCAGGACATCTTCAAGGAGCAATGCCTCAAAAAGGCAGCATCTATCATTAAGGACTCCCATCACCCAGGTCATTGCTACCAACAGGGAGGAGGCACAGGAGCCTGAAGACACACACTCAATGATTCAGGAAAGCTTCTTCCCCTCTGCCATCTGATGGACACTGAACCCATGGACACTACCTCACCACCTTATATAACTTCCATTTTTGCACAAAGTTTTTTCTATTATGTATTGCTGCCGCAAAGATAACCGAATGCCGGAGACCTTAAACCCGATTCTGGGTTTGTGTTAGGAAGCTGTGGGTATGCAACGTTGGCACCGGGTACTTGCGGGGCCGCCCCCAGTACACCCTCCGACTGCTGTGGCAGTTGTTGCAAAGCGATGCATTTCTCTCGGTGTTTCACTGTACACATAACAAATAACGCTAATCTTGTAAAGCTAATCTCTGATATAATGGGGATCCCACTGAGTTTGGTTAAGTGAATTTAATTATCTGCATTGCAGAGAGAATTCGGGTTATACCAGACACTAATCATTAACGTGCATGACTCGCTTATGATAGCCCGTTGACCTCAGGGAGCAAGCCAGAAACCAGCATTTCTGTCCAGACACAGATAGAAGGAAGAGACGGTACTCACTCCCCAAGTAGCCCTTCCTCCGGACGTAGCAGAGCCCCAGTCCACACAGTAACAGCACAAAGGCCACAATCACCACGGCAATGACAATTGCGCTGACATCAAGGTCATCTGTAAGCGAGGCAAATGTCAATATACAATACGCATGGACTTAGAATTATACAATTGTTGCAGCATAGAAAGAAGCCATTCAGTCCAACAGATCTATACCAGTGCCAAGAAAAGCATCAACCACCACCCCCCCATTACACTTTCCAAAGCCCCAGTTGTTTCCGTTCCTTTTACACCTCAGGCCCTCAGTTGATTAAAGCAATATTTCACCCTCCCTCTTGTTACCTTTAGAACAAAGAACAGGCCCTTCAGCCCACAATGTCTGTGCTGACCATGATGCTAGTTCAAACTAATCCTATCACATAGTCTATTCCCTCCATTGCCCACCTGCTTACGTATCTGTCTAAATGCCTCTTAAATTCATTAGCCAGAGAGTGGTGAATCTGTGGATTTCATTGCCACAGACGGCTGTGGAGGCCAAGTCTTTATGTATATTTAAGGCAGATGTTGATAGATTCTTGATTGGTCAGGGCATGGAGGGGTGTGGAGAGAAGGCAGGAGATTGGAGCCGAGAGGGAAATTGGATCAGTTATAATAAAATGGTGGAGCAGACTTGATGGGCCAAAATGGCCTAATTCTCCTCCTATCTTATGGTCTTATATTCCTATCATATCTACCTCCATCACCTCCCCTTGTACTGTGCTACAGGCATCTTCCATTCTGAGTGGAAAACAAAAACTTGCCTTGCAAAATCCCTTTAAACTTTTCCCCTTCTCAGGCTAAATCTATGCCCACAGAAGTATGCGATGGTTCCACTCCGGGAAAGGGACTCTGACTGGTTGTTTACACCATATATAATCATAATTTAAAATAATGCTGTCTTATGCCCGAAGTTACATCTGGTCCATGAACCATCCACAGAGGTCAGTGCCCCTCTTTACCCCGTCCAGATCCTGTATTCAATCACTCATGTGTTTGTACCACAGAGAGCGACCCCAATGTCTCCACTCTAAACCTGTGGCTGGAAATATTGTCAGCTCTTGATGCCCACTTTTAGACCTGATCATCTGTGATGATCAGTCAACGTTTCTGGCAGAGACCCTTCAACATCCTGATGAAGTGTCTCCTCCCGAAACGTCGACTGTTTATTCCCCCCACCCATCCTGTGGATGCTGCCTGACCTGCTGAGTTCCTCCAACATTTTTTTTTGTCTGTATTGCTCAAGATTTTCAGCATCTGCAAAATCTCTTGTGCGTAGGGTAAGGGGGAAGTGATTTAGAGGGGATGAGGGGGACCCTTCTCACCCAGTGAGTGGAGACTGCCTGTCGGAGAGAGTGGTGGAAACGCAGTCACTGACTCTATGAAGTGAATTGAACCACTCAGGTTCGGGCCAAGTGCTGGAAGAAGGGTGTCCACTGGCTGGTCTGGATATGGCGGGCCGAACAGCCTGTTTCCATGCCTTCAGTGAGATGGGATCAGTGTTTGATGGAGTATTATCTACAGCTTTGGTCACTTTGTTATTGGAAAAACATCATCAAGCTGAGACAAGCACAAAGTTGTTTATCAAGGATGTTGCCAGGACTCGAGGGCGTGAGACATCAGGTGAGGCTGGACAGGCTAGGACTTTATGCACCATGTGTAGAGTTTGGAAGGATGACCTTCCAGAGATGTACAAAATCCAGAGGGGCAGAGAAAGAGTGAGTGCAGTCAGTCTTCCCCCCCCCAAGTAAAAGGAATCAAATCTAGAGGACATCGTTCAAAGTAAATTTATTATCAAATTACATAAATGTCAACATATACAAATGTGAGATTCATTTTCTTGTGGGCATACTCAATACTCAGTAGAAAAAATAACCGCAATAGAATCAATGAAAGACCACCACCAACCTGGGCATTCAACCAGTATGTAAAAGACAAAAGAAGTGTGAAAATGGGAGAAAGAAAGAAATATTATAAACAACTAAGCAACAAATATCGAGAACATGAGATGAAGAGTCCTTGAAAGTGAATCCATGGACTGTGGGATTACTTCAGTGGTGGGCAGACAATAACTGTTCCCGGACCTGGTGGTGCGGGCCCTAAAGCTCTTGTACCTTCTTCCTGGATGGCAGCAGTGAGGAGAGAGGATGCCCTGGGTGGTGGGGGTCCCCGATGATGGATGCTGCTTTCCTGTGACAACGTTTTGTGTAGATGTGCTCAGAGGTGGGGAGGACTTCACCCATGATGGGCTGCGATATAGCCACTACTTTTTATAGGGCTTTCCATTCAAGGACATTGGTCAAGATGAGAGGGGAAAGGCCTCAATAGAGTGGATGTGGAGAGGATATCGCCTATGGTGGGAGAGTCTAAGACCAGGAGGACACAGCCTCAGAGTGGGGGTGTCCTCTTCGAACAGAGATGAGGAGGAATTTCTTTAGCCAGAGAGTGGCGGCTCTGTGGAACTCGTGGCCACAGGTGGCTCTGGAGATCAAGCCTTTATGTATATTTAAGGCAAAGGTTGATAGATTCTTGATTGGTCAGGGCATGAAGGGATATGGGGAGAAGGCAGGTAATTGAGGCTGCGAGGGAAAATGAATCAGCCATGATGAAATGGCAGAGCAGAGTTGATAGGGCTGCTCCAGTATCTTACGGTCAAACACAGATAAATGGGCACCTTGGTTAGCACTGTAGAGTTGGGCCAAAGGGCCTGTTCCCAGGCTGTATTAGTCTATGGCCAAACATCTGGTGTCTCAATCCAGTTGCGCCAGGATGTTCGCAGTGCGTCTGACACCGAGTTAACGGCAAAGGAGCGATGAACCATCTTCCGTCGATGACCACACATGTCCCCTCGGAGTGGCGGTGGGAGGTTGGGGGAAGAGGAGCAGGGAGACGGTTTGACACTATTACTCACAGATTTCCCCCCCACCCCCCCCACGTCTGGGACATCACTCTGTAATGCAGGAAACCAGCTTCCCACTGACTGTGCGTGTTAGAAGGATGGAGGAGGAGATGGGAATTAGCTACAAATGGCTTCCGTTGGAAGTCTAGATGTTGTTTCAGTACAATGCACATTCTTAAAGGCCCGCTGATATTCGTAAGAGCCGTCAGCTGAGTTTAGCACAAAGGGAATGCTCAATCTAAAAGAACTTACAAAACCAGAGTACAGTATCGCAGGTACAGGAAATCTGGAGTAGATAAAGTGGAGAGTCACGGTCTATTTCCCAGGGGTAGGGCATTCTGAAAGTCGAGGGGATGGGCTTACAGTGAGAGGACAAAAAAATTAACAGGGACCCGAGGGACAACCTTCTCATCCAGAGTGGTCCATATATGGAGCGAGCCGCAGAGGATGTAGCAGCAGCGGCTGAAGTTAAGGAGCAAACGTTTGTTCTGCTCTCTGCAGACGGGGGAGCAGAGGTGACGCTTCAGGACAAAAGCATTATGTCAGAACGGGAATCGTGGGACAGAGAGGAAACAACTTCGAGACTTGGCTAGCTAGGGAGGGAAACTCAAACAAAGGAAGGCCCACATCTTCTTCCTTTTCCCTCCAGCTTCACTTCCTGCTCATTCAACACACTTCCTGTTCCTCTCTCATTTTATTCACCTTGTGTTTGCCAGTGTTTAGTAGTTTCCAGCTGCCAACGTCAAATGCAAGGATAAGACTTGTGGGGGAACTGCAGCCACTGGTGGCCCTTGTTCCCGCAGTTCAGCATGGACAGAGAATGTTTCCGGAACTAACCCCATTTGCCCACATCCCCTGAACCTTTCTTACCCACGTACCTGTCCAAATGTCTCTATAAAGTCACCCCTCCGTAAGTTCTGCCTTGGTGAGTTACAGATTGGTCAAAGCACAGACGGCAGCTAATCAGCCCATTGAGCCTGAAGTGTGACAGAGCCACACGGAAGGAGATGTTCTACTTGCATTTGCATTAAGACACAGGAGCAGAATTAGGCCATTCGTCCCATCGACTCTGTTCTGCTGTTTGATTATGGCAAAACGCTAGTGTAGCAGTTAGCGCCAGCTATAAGATTGGGGTTCTCCCCGTACCTGCGGGAGCTCCAGTCTCCACTACCCTTCAAGACGTGTACAGTTAGGGTTAGTGAGTTGGGGCACGTTATGCTGGCACTGGAAGTGTGGCAACACTGGCCCTGCACAATCTTCACTAATTTGACACAAGCAACACATTTCACTGTTTTCACATACATGTGACAAATAAAGTTAATCTTTCTCTTCATATTTAATTTTATCTTTATTGCTGGCTGATTTATTTTTCCTCTCAACGCAACTCTCCTGCCTTCTCCCCAAAATCAAGAATCTATCAATCTCTGCTTTAGATATAGACAAAGACTTGGTCTCCACAGCTGCCTGCGTCAACTATTTGATAAATTCAACCCCCTCTGACTAAAGAAACTCCTCCCTATCTCTGTTCTAAAAGGACATCTCTCTATTTTGAGGCTGTGCCCTCTGGTCCTAGACTCGTCCATGATAGGAAACATTCTCTCCGTGTTCACTCTGTCTGGGTCTTTCAATATTAAACTGGCTTCCATGAGATCCCTCCTCATTCTTCTAAACTCCTGTGAGTGCAGGCCCAGAGCCACCTTTCACTCCCGGAATAATTTTGATATTAATCTCATCACAGCTGCTACACACGCAATAACCACTGTTGCATCGTAGCCTGTTAAAGGCAGCTGTCCACTTGCACAAAGCGAGCTCCTGCAGTCAATGTGATAGCAGTAGAAAAATCTTAGAGCAGCACAGGAAGACAGCCCAACTTATCCACACTAATCAAGTTGCCCACCTGAACAATTTCCATTTGGCCCTCGATCTTCCTGTCCCTGTACGTGTGGCTGTCGATTAACTGGGCCCTGAACACTCACACTCTTACCTCAGGCACGCTTGACTTTATGTGTGCACAAGGACAGCAGCGTGGTCCCCGTCACCCACACTGTTCTGAATTCTGAACAGAGAAGAGCCATTGTTCTGGGCGGACTTGCCCGTCTCTGCACTGAACTCAGGCTGTGGCCTGCAGCTAACGGGCTCCTGACTGGGCTGCAGGGACGACGGGCTTCGAGACGGGCCACTCACTTTCGTGTATTTCAGTTCTTTGTTTGCACAATTTGGTTTTTTTCCCTGCACATTGGGTGTCGGGCGGTCTTTTTTTTTAAAAAACGGGTTCTATTAGGGTTCTTTGTTTTGTGACGGCCTGTAAGGAGACAACTCTCAAGGTTGTGTATAGCAGTGGTCCCCAACCACTGAAGCGATATGAGTCAGCATTCATAACACAGGTGTGAAATTCAATTGAGACATCTGACGATACTCTGAAGTTCGTAAAGCAGGTGCTGTGTGTTTTCCACATCCTATCTTGCCTCCATAGGCCAAATGGCTTCGGTCCCCCTGCTGAGCTCTTGGTAGCACTTCCTTGTCTGGGCTGATTACACACTACCTGTAAACTATCCTTGCATGGACACGACCTTACCCTCACCTTGCCGAAATGTCCACACCCAGCCAATGTCTTTAACTGTAGCTGCTTCACCCCCTTTCTCTGGCAGCTCATTTCACAAGACAATGAAACAGAATCAGGCCATTCGGCCCATCGAGCCTGCTCTGCCATTCCATCATGGCTGACTCGCTATCCCTCTCAACCTCATTCTCCTGCCTTCTCTATTTAACCTTTGACACCCTTACCCATCAACCTCCGCTTTAAATATACCCAATGAGTTGTCCTCCACAGCTGTCTGTGGCCATGAATTCCACAGATTCACAACTCTCAGGCTGAAGAAATTCCTCCTCATCTGCACTCGAAATGGACATATTTGTATTGAGGCTGTGCCTTCTGGTGTTAAGACTCTACCACAACAGGAAACATCCTCTCCACGTCCACTCTACCTAGCCCTTTCAATATTCGATAGGTAGCAATAAGATACCTCTCATTCTTCTAATCTCAAGAGAGTACAGGCCCAACGTCATCAAAAACACCTCATACATGAACCCTTTCATTCCTGGGAGCATTCTCGTCAACCTTCTCCGGGCCCTCTCCAATGCCAGAAAATCTTTTCTTCGATAAGGGGGCCATAACTGGTCACAATACTCGAGGTACTGCAGCCTGTCCAATGCCTCGTGAAACATCAGCATTACACACTTGCTGTTTTATTCTAGTCCTCTTGAAGGGGATGCTGACATTGCATCTGCCTTCCTTACTACCAACTCAATTTGCAAGTCAGCCATTATGTAATGCTGCACAAATACTCCCGAGTGTCCTCACCACCCTCAGTTGCCCCACAGGTCCCAGCTGAATTTTCCCCCTCTCTCCTCAGACCCATGTTCTCTGGTTTTGGACCACAATGGGGAAAACTGCAGCAACCATCAGCCTGTACAATGTTTGTCGCTGGATGAATATTGGTCATAATGTTGAGATTATCTGCTGGCCCCAGGCACCTTGGGTCCCTTTTCAAAGCCTTGTGCGGTGGATGATACACAGACAGTGTAGCACTCGCCCTGCGTTATACTCCCCCCCCCCCCCCCCCCCCCCCCACCAGCTCAGCCCCAGAATGAAAGGGTTAACTTATGAGGAGCACTTGATGGTTCTTGACCTGTACTCGCTGGAGTTTAGAATAATGAGGGAGGATCTCACTGAAACCTATCAAATATTGAAAGGCCTAGATAGAGTGGATATGCAGAGGGTATTTCCTATAGCGGGGGAGTCTAGGACCAGAAGGCACAGCTCCAGAGTACAAAAAATGTCCCTTTAGAACAGAATTTCTTTTATCAGAAAAAGAGGAATTTCTTTTGTCAGAGGGTGGAGAATTCACTGCCATAGATGGCTGTGAAGGTCAAGTCATTGGGTATATTTAAAGCAAAGGTTGATTAGTCATGGTGACAAAGGAAACAGAGAGAAAGCAGGAGAATGAATTGGTGGAGCAGACTTGATGGGTCAAATGGCCTAATTCTGCTCCTATTTCTAATGGACTGTTGGCCTGGATTTCTGTGTTTAAGCTCTGGTACGACGGTGATGTCACTTACTGATCTGCATGAACTTGACAGAACATCTCTCTGACCGACCAACTTTGTTATAGGCATTGCAGGAGTAGGAGCCACTGTTGCTTTTCTTGACCGGGTTAAACACCTGGCAAAAACAAAAGGAAGAAGTGGTCAAAACAACATGGATCACAGTCACCTGGAGACAGGAACCTTGGCAGATCTAATACTAGTGTATGCAAGCAGCAGGATATAGGAGTATTCAGTTAAGAAACTCCGCCCCACCTTTCTCAAGGATAACATAGGATGGTCTCCTTCATGCGATCTGCAACTTCATAGCAGACACAATCACACTGGCTCCCCACTTGGCCTTGGTCCACCCAGACAACAGCAATAATGACATCAAGCTGCTGTTTATCGATTACAGCTCGGCATTCAACACCGTCGTCCTCTCGGTACTAATTAACGAACTTCAGAACCTGGGCCTCTGTACCTCACTCAGCAAACCGATCCTTGACCTCCTCATCGGGAGACCACAGTCAGTGCAGTTTGGGAATAAGATCTCTTTCACGCTGACAGTCAACACCTCAAGGATGCAAGCTGAGCCCACTGCTCTGTTCTCTCTACACCTGCGACTGTGCGGCTATAAACTGGCTGATGAGACAACTATTGCTGGCAAGATTCAAAAACTTTATTGTCATTCCAACCATACATCAGCTCCGCAGGGCAGAATGAGACAGCGTTTCCCAGGGGCAAGTGCAAACATAACATAACAAACGCAACAATAAATAGTAAACACAACAGCCACGTATCGGTTAAAATCAAGTTATAAGTGTCCAGTGCAAGTTAAAAGTGTCCAGAGCAGAGTCAGGTAGAGCAGCTATTTAGCAGTCTGACTGCCTGTGGGAGGAAGCTGTTTATTAACCTCGTGGTTTTTGTTTTGATGCTCCTGTAACGTTTGCCTGATGGCAGAAGAAGAAACAGTTTATGGAGAGGGTGTGAGGGGTCTTTAATAATGTACCGTGTCTTCTGGAGGCATCGACTCTGAAAGAGGTCTTGGACAGAAGGCAGGGAGACCCCAATAACCTTCTCTGCTCCCCTAACCACCCTCTGCAAGGCTTTTTTGTCGGCAGCACTGCAGCTGGAGAACCAGGTTGTGATGCAAAAGGTCATGCACCTCAGATGAAGCTGGAGGCATACAAGAGTGAGCTAGATCAGCTGGTCAAGCAGTGTTGCACTTAACATCAGCAATACGACGGAATTGACTGCGGACTTCAGGAAGGGGAAGCTAAGGGAACACGCACCGGTTCTCATCGAGGGACGAGTGGTTGAAAAGGTGAGCAGTTTCAAGTTCCTGGGTGTCAACGTCTCAGAGGATCTAACCCAATATATTGGTGCCAACCTGGAGAAGGCACACCATGGCTATCCTTCATTAGATGTCTGAGGAGACCAAAGACTCCAGCAAACTTCTAAAGATGGATGATGGAGAGCATTCTGACTGGTGACATCACAGTCTCCTACGGAGGTGCCAATGGAAAGGGGCTGCACAGGGTCGTGGTCTCGGCCAGCTCTACCACAGGCATAAGCCTTCCCACCGTTAAGGACATCTTCAAAATACCATGCCTCAAGGCGACGGCAACCATCATTATGACCCTCACCATTCAGGCCATGCCCCCTTCTTGTTACTATCAACAGGAAGGAGGTACGGGGGCTTGAAGGTCCAGACTCGTTAAGATTCTTCCCCTCCATCAGACTTCTGTACTCTCCAACAACACTTCCTCGTTATCCCCTTTTAATTCTAATTATTTGTGCAATTGATAGATTTGAATCTTTGCACCGTATTGCTGCCGTAAAACAAAAAAAAAGTCACACATCAGTGATAATAAATCTGATTTTGATTCTGAGTTATGGCAGGCCTCTTCATGAGGGCAATATCCGTCAAAGATCCCCCTTATCCGGGCCGAGCTATCTTCTTTCAGCTACCAACAGGCAGGAGGTACAGAAGCCAGAGTCCCACACTGCCAGGCTCGGGAGCAGCTACTTCCCCTCACCCTTTAAGTTTTTGAACCAACCAGCACAACAGCATGATGTGATTACAGCTCCGGGCGTCGGAGACTGGGGCTGAATTCCATCGCCGCCTGTAAGGAGTTTGTACATTCTCCCCGTGACTCTGTGGGGCTCCTCCGTGTGCACCATTTCCGGCCACAGTCCAAAGGTGAACCAGTTAGTAGGTTAATTGGTCATTGTGAATTGTCCTGTGATTTGGCTAGGGTTCAAATCGGTGGATTACTAGGCAAAGGGCCTCTCCAACCAAATAAATGACCTAATCACTACCTCATACAGAAACATTATGACCACTCTGGGGGCTCCAGTTTCCTCCCACATTTCAAGGACGTGCAGGTTAGGGTTAGCTTGTGGGCATGTTAGGTTGGCGCAGGTGACACTTGCAGGCTGCCCCAGCACGGTCCTTCGACTGTGTCACGCTTGTGTTTCTACGTTCCGGAAGCAGGTACAGGAGCCTCAGGACTCACACCACCAAGTTCTGGAACAGTTATTACCCCTCAACAATCTGAACCAGAGGGGTTAACTTCACTCACCCCATCACTGAGATGTTCCCACAACCTCTGGACTCACTTTCAAGGACTGTTCATCTCATGTTCTCCATATTTATTGCTTTTTTATCATTATTAATTTTTCTCTTTCGTATTTTCAGTTTGCTGTCTTTTGCGCATTGGTTGGGGGTGGTCAGTCTTTCATTTGATGAAAAAGCCACGAGAGAATGCGTCTCTGGGTTGTACATAGCAACATCTATGTCTCTTGATAATAAATTTACTCTGAGCTTTTGTACGTGTGACAAACCAAGCCAATCTTCGTCTTTACACGTCCTTGTGCACACGGCAATGAAGTCCGCGTTGACTTAGTCTGTCACTGGGGTGAGGTCACCGGTGTGATGGCTGCTCCATTCTGCCAGAGTTCTTGTGTCAGGAAGGAACGTTGTGCTTTTGGCTGAAATTACCCACGATCTACCAAAGGTGGAGAGCAGAGAGGCGGAGCGAAGACCAAGTTAACCGGCTGGTTGAGATCAGGATTCAGATTTATTCATCACGCGTACACTGAAACATACAGTGAAATGTGTCGTTTGTGTTAAAAGTCAGCACACCCGAGGGGGTACTGAGGGGGTACCGAGGGGGTACTGAGGGGGTACTGAGGGGATGCAGCCTGCAAGTGTGGCCCCATTCTGGCTCCAGCGTAACGTAATCACGACGCTCGGCAGAGCAACGCAGAAAGCACAACAGAACAACGGTCCCTGCTCCTCCCTCTCACCCACGCACATACACAAACCACTAACCCCACGACAGCCTGCCTTCAGCCTCCAGCGCACTCGTGGATCCGCGGACACTAGGCCCGACTTCCCAGCGGACTTACAGGGAAGCTCCTCAGTAAACATCAGAAGACTCACCAGCACCCCCGTCTTTGAGTTCAGAGTGTAGGACGTGTTGGAGTCCTTGGAGTTCTTGGCTGGGGTTTCCGGGAGAACTCTGTCGTCTTTGTACCACGTGTACATGGAGGGCGGGGAGGCTTCGGACTCCTCGCAGAGGAGCTTGACCGTCGACCCGGACAGCGCCGAGCTCGGGACCTTACACGTGGGAACAGCTGGCCGGACTGAGGAGGAGAGAGCAGTGTTGAGAGGGGACCCGTCAAATCCCCCGCAGAGCAACCCTCGGCACCTTTAGAGAAAGGCCTCAGGGCGGCACATTTGCGGGTAGATCTGCCGCCTCACATTGCCAAGGATCCCAGCTTCATCCTGGCTTCAGGTGCTGTCTATGTGGAGTTTGCACGTTCCCCATGTGACTGAGGGAGTTCTCCCTCCCACATCCCAATTGGCCGCTGTAAATTCCCCTCCCCCACCCCCCAGTGTGTGGGTGAGGGATCCAATCTGGTGAGAGGTGATGGGAATGTGTGGGGGGAATAAAATAGGATTAAAGTGAATGGGCTGGTTGATGGTCAACACTGATTAAGTGGGCTGAATGGCCCGTTTCTGTCCTGTAACTCTCTATGATTCTATAACACTGTACAGGAGAGGTGTGTGGACGACTTTGAGATGAGACAAGAACGCAACTGAGCAGGTGGACTAGGGCTCACAAAGTTCTACGCAGAGCCAGCAAGTGAGGCAGAGGGGCTGACGAGGTGAACTCAGAAAATGGACACGTGGAAACCCACCCTCCCCTCTGTGGTCTCTGGTCTATACCCCTTGCTGCCTCAGTAGAACAGCCAGCAAAATCAAAGATTCCCCCCCCCCCCCCAAACTGGGCACTAGATACCAAAACCAGAAAGCACAGACCACCAGGCTCAAGAACAGCTTCTATCCCACCGTGATCAGACACTTGAACAGACCTCTCGTATGATAAGATAGACGCTTGACCTCACAATCTAGCTCGTTATGATCTTACACTTTATCATTAACCCGCACTGCACTTTCTCTGTAGCTGTTACACTTTACTCCGTATTGTTAATTGTTCTGCCTCTATGCACTGTGTAATGATTTGATCTGAATCAACAGCATGCAAGCTTATCACTGTATCTCAGTACACGTGACAACAGAAAGAACAATTATCCACCTCACCGCTCCCTGTGGACGTGGGTTATGGGTCAGTATCACCCTCTGGAGGATTTCTCAGTGACCACCCCATATTGACAGTGTTTAGTTTTGCTCTGTGTGGCAGCCAGGTAGGTGGGAGGCCAATCTGACCACCCTGCCCCCTTTCATGACCATCCCTTTTCTGGGAGCATGTACAGCAATCCTATCTAATCTTATCCCAATTTAATTCAATAATCCTAATTAATCCCATCCAATCAGTTTATACCAGTGATCAGAACTGGTGCTAAGATTGTGCTTCAGCTAGTTTAACCTTTCCCTCCCACAAAATGCTCTTTCATCCATGTGCCTATTTGAGTTTTTTAAAAATGCAGCGCGTACCACGCACCCATCATTCTGTGTAAAACAAAATCTCCCTCTGACTCGCTCCCTATACTTCCTCAATCACCTTAAAATTATGCCCTCCTTGTAATTAGCCATTTCTGCCGGGGAAAATGTTGCTGGCTGTCTGCTCTATCCATTTTCTATAGTATTCACCTTATAAATTAACCCTAACATTAGCCGTTCCTCCGGTCCTGGTAACTCAGTGACTGCCTGTGGGTCGAACGGCTGCAATACCACTTCATGGCCAGCGGAGGGAAGTGCAGGACCACAACTCAATCAACTCGCCCACTCCCGCACTCTAAAACACGAGCAATATTAAATCACGTTAAACATCCCAATGGGCAATTGAGGGAGAATAACTGGTCAAAAAGCACACTGGGATAAATAGCTCCTCCTGACTCAAAGGGTGAGATGTGCAGAGGATCTTAGAATGAGGGAACCTAGGGAATTAGAATCATTTAACAGGGAAAGAATACGTCTCAGGCACATCCCTCCCCACCCATCAACTAAATCTACAGGAGGCGCTGCGTCAACATCCAAAAGATTCCCTCCATTCAGGCCACGCCACCTTCTCGCAGCTTTCATCAGGCAGGAGGTACAGAAGCCTGAAGTCTCACACCACCAGGTTCAAGAACAGCTACTTCCCTTCAGTGCACGACGCTAATCACTACCTCTGTACAGTAACACTGTGGTCACTTTGCTTTTCTTTAATACAAAAATGTGTATAGTTTACGGTTTATGCTTCTGAATGGTGCTTATACGATGTTATATCCTGTGATGCCGCTCTAACTTTCTCATTGCACCTGTACACACAGGTACTTGTGCATTGGACAATAAACTCAACTTTGACCTCGAGTTGTTTGGAGGCCACTCATCCCATCAGCTCTGTTCTGCTCGAGGAAGTGGTCCTCAGCCTAATCCCACCTCTCATCCAATCCCATTTGGGGAGGGAGTCTGCCCTGGAGTCAGAGCTCCATAGCATGGAAACAGGACCTTCAGCCCATCTCATTAATTCTGACCCAGTTTCCCACCTGAACTAGTTCCCACTTGGCTGCGTTTGGCTTGTATCCCTTTCCTATCCATGTCCCTGTCCAAACACCTCATAAATGCTAACTGTACCTGCCCCACCCACTCGTTCCATGCACCCACCACCCACTCGTGACCAAGTAAAAAGATGAAGCCAAAGTTTAGCTTTATTTGTCAAGTCTGCATCAGAACATCAAGACACACAGTGAGGACTGCGTCAAGAGTCACCACGGTTGTCGTGCCAACAGAGCACGCCCACAACTCACTGACCCTACCCTCTGTCGCTGACTGTGGGAGGGGAAGCCAGAGTGCCTGGAGGAAACCCAAATGGTCACAGGGAGAACATACAAACTCCTTGCAGACAGCAGCAGAAACTGTCCCACATCGGAGATCTCGCTCGCACTGGAAAGTGATTCCGCTAACCACTGTGCCCCTCTGGTTCCCTTTAAATGTTTCCCCTCTCACCTCTAGTTTCAGACCCCCTACCCTGGGGGGAGAATGGACTTATGCCCCTATAATTTTAGAAACCTCTTTGACATCCCGAGGGGCTTCGCCCAGTCCAGCCTGTACTTGGTTCCGGACCCAAACCTTCTCCACGAACACAAGTGGTTCTGCAGATGCTGGAAATCTCAGACCGGGCCAGATCACGGCAGTTTTACTTCCCACGTGTACATCGAAACATACAGTGAAATGTGCCGCTTGCGTCAGATCAAATCAGCGAGGAACGTGCTGGGCAGTATGCAAATGATAGATAGATAGATAGATAGATAGATACTTTATTCATCCCCATGGGGAAATTCAACATTTTTTCCAATGTCCCATACACTTGTTGTAGCAAAAACTCATTACATACAATACTTAACTCAGTAATAATATGATATGCATCTAAATCACTAACTCAAAAAGCATTAATAATAGCTTTAAAAAAAAAGTTCTTAAGTCCTGGCAGTTGAATTGTAAAGCCTAATGGCATTGGGGAGTATTGACCTCTTCATCCTGTCTGAGGAGCATTGCATCGACAGTAACTGCCATGCCATGCTTTTCTCGCTAACGCGGCGGAAATGCCCTAGTTTTCTGTTGCTGTTTGCGCGGCTTATTTTTTTGCGCATGGGCTGGGGGGGGGGGGCAGGGTTTGATGTTTTTTTTGTTCCTCTGTTTCATGGCCGTCTGTGGGAAGCTGAATCTCGGTTGTATTCGACATACGTACGGTGGTAATAAATATACTTTGAACCTTTGAATGGCCACACTAACACGAACCCATTCGTCTTCGGACAGTTGGAGAAAACCAGGGCACCCGGACGAAACCCACGTGGTCACAGGGCGATCGTGCAAACTCCTCACAGACAGCAACGGGATTTGAACCCTGATCTTGCATCGGGTTCTGGGGAGCACCGCACGACACACAAAATGCCGGAGCAGCTCAGCAAATCAGGCAGCAGCCGTGGAGGAGAAAAAGCAGCTGACGTTCAGGCAGCGTCCTGACGAAGGGTCTCGGCCCAAAACGTCATTCCTCCCCGCGGATGCAGCCTGACCCGCCGAGTTCAGCCAGCGTTTTGCGTGCGGAAGCCTCCTCCCACATCGCTTCCCCCAACACAACCACAATCAAACCTGAAATAGTGGCGTTAGATAAAACCCCCAAGCCCTCCTCTCCATCCTTCGTCGCCGACGAGACCTAACCCCCTGTCTTCCCTGGGACGGGGGTTCTCCCAGACTCCACTCACCCAGGACGATGAGCCTGATGGAGACCTCCGCTAAAACCTTCCGGTCCTGGGAGGCGGTGACCTCACAGCGGTAGGTGGCAGTGTCCTCCCGCGTCACACGGTGCAGCTCGATGCCGTAGTTGGTTAGCCTCGCCCGTTCTTCGTACTTATCTAGGGACGGTGGGGGGGAGCAGTGGATAGGGGGTTGGCAAGAAGGGGGAGATGGGGTTAGAGGGAGAGGTGGGGGAGCGAGGAGGATAAGAGAGGGAGAGTTGTGGGGGGAGAGTGTGATTTGTGTTGAGGGGTGTTGGGAGAGTGGGAGGGAGGGGGGGACGGGAGAGGTGTGGAGGGGGGGTAAAGAGGTAGAGAGAGGCAGTTTTGGGAATGGGGAAGAGAGGCAGAAATAAACATAGAAAACCTACAGCACAATACAGGCCCTTCGGCCCACAAAGCTGTGCCCAACATCCTTACTATAGAAATTACCTAGGGTTACCCATAGCCCTCTATCATTCTAAGCTCCATGTACCTGTCCAGGCATCTCTTAGAAGACCCTATCGTATCCGCCTCCACCACCAGTGCTGGCTGCCCATTCCACGCACTCACCACTCTCTGAGTAAAATACTTACCCCTGACATCTCCTTTGTACCCACTCCCCAGCACCTTAAACCTGTGTCCTCTCATGCTAGCCATTTCAACCCTGGGAAAAAGCCTCTGACTATCCACACGATCAATGCCTCTCATCATCTTGTACAGCTCTATCAGGTCACCTCTCATCCTCCGTCACTCCAAGGAGAAAAGGCCGAGTTCACTCAGCCTATTCTCATAAGGCATGCTCCCCAATCCAGGCAACAGCCTTGTAAATCTCCTCTGCACACTTTCTATGGTTTCCACATCCTTCCTGTAATGAGGCGACCAGAACTGAGCACAGTACTCCAAGTGGGTCTGACCAGGGTCCTATATAGCTGCAACATTACCTCTCGGCTCTTAAACTCAATTCCATGATTGATGAAGGCCAATGCACCGTATGCCTTCTTAACCACAGAGTCAACCTGCGCAGCATGTTTGAGTGTCCTATGGACTCAGACCCCAAGATCCCTCTGATCCTCCACACTGCCAAGAGTCTTACCGTTAATGTTATATTCTGCCTGGAGGAAATCAACCAGCTGCCTTTCCAAAGCGCCCGGTACAGTCGCTGTGCTCCACAGAGAACCAGAGGTGTGGCTGCGCAGTGGGATCCCATCAAATGCATCAGGGTCAATTGGGCCATATAGCCCAAAACCCTCCATTTCTCCAAAGTCTCTTAAACATCCCTAATGTATCTGCGTCTACCATCACCCCAGTAGGGCATTTCACACACCCACCACTGTGTGTGTGTAAAAAATCTACCCCCGAATTCTTCCCCAAATCTTCCTCCAGTTACCTGAGAAGGACGCTCTAGGGTATTAGCCATGCCTCCCTGGGGAAGAGGTGCTGACTGTCCACCTTGTCTTGTATAATCTTATACACCTCTCTTATTCTCTTTCTCTCCAAAGAGAAAAGTCCAAGCTCGCTCAACCTACCCTGATAAGACACGCTCTCCTGGTAAATCTCCTCTGCACCCTCTCTAAAGCTTCCACATCCTTCCTATAATGAAGGGAGTCAAGACCTCTCACTGAAGTGCCCCCTCTCTCTTCTGAAGGTAGGACATTACAGCACCATATAGGACCTTCAGCCCACAATGTTGTGCTGCCCTTTTAACCAACTCTAAGATCAGTCTAACCCTTTCCTCCTACATAATCCTCCATTTCTGTATCATCCAAGTGCTTACCGAAGAGTTTCTTAAATGTTCCCAATGTATCTGCCTCTCCCACCTCCCCTGGCAGGGCGTCTCGTGTACCCAACACTGACCTCTGACATCAGAATAAAATTACACCTGACATATTAGAACACCAGCCCAGCCTTGTCCAAACTCTCCTCATCCACGTAAACCTTCCGGCACATCAACACCTTTTCAGCCCCTCAGGTTTGAGTCGAAGCGTTAATTTGCCCCGACTGAGCAGCCTGCACCTGGACCTCCACACCTCTCCCAGCCACGTACCTATCCAAACGTTGAAATCAAACCCACATCTCACACTTCCGCCGGCAGCTCATTCCACACTCTCACGACTCTTTGAGTGAGGAAGCATTAAGCATTTCACCTTTCACCCTTAGCCCATGACCTCTAGATGTCGTCTCATCCGACCTCGGCGGAAAAGCCAGCTTGCATCTACCCTGTCTGCACCCCTCATCACATCTCCCCTCAATCTCCCGTACTCCAGGGAATAAAGTCTTCAGGTTTCTGAATTCTCTCCCGAGTTAGAAAATAGTCTATGTCTTTATTCCTCCTACCATACACTTCCCTACTCTACATTCCCTCTGCCACCCTTTGCCCATTCTCCCGGCCTATGTTATGCCTTGTTTCTTTAGAGATACAGCACGGTAACGCACCTTTCTGGCCCGATGAGCCTGCGACGCCCAATTGCACCCTACTAACAATCTATCTACTAACCCGTGTGTCTTGAGAATGTGGGAGGAAACCGGAGCACCCAGAGGAAACCCACGCAGTCACCGGGGAAATGGACAAACTCCTCACAGACACCAGTGGGAACTGCACCTCTGTCAACGGAGCTGCAATAGTGTTAGGCTAACTGCTACATCACCCTATCTGTCCAAGTACTTACGCAGACTTGCCCTGTAACCCCACCCACCTCGCTCATAACTCTCCCAGCCCCATTATAGACAAGACAATGGTGGAGCAGAATTAGGCCGTTCAGCCCATCGAGTCTGCTCCACCATTCCATCATGGCTGATCCCAGATCCCACTCACCCTATACACCTGCCTTCTTGCCGTATCTTTTGATGCCCTGACCGATCAGGAAATGATCAACTTCCACCTTAAATACACCCACGGACTTGGCCTCCACCGCAGCCTGTGGCAGAGCATTCCACAGATTCACTACTCCCTGGCTAAAAAAAAAAAATCCTCTGTTCTGAAGGGTCACCCTTCAAATTTGGAGGCTGTGCCCTCTAGTTCTAGATACCCCCTCCACAGGAAACATCCTCTCCACATCCACCCTATCTAGTCCTTTCAACATTCGATAGGTTTCACTGAGATCCCCCGCATTCTTCTAAATTGCAGTGAGTACAGACCAAAAAACGACAAACACTCCTCATATGTTAACCCCTTCAATCATAGAATAATCCTTGTGAACCTCCTCTGGACTCTCGCCAATGACAACACATCCCTTCTGAGATCAGGGGCCCGAAATTGTTGACAATACCGCAAGAGCGTTTTATAAAGGCTCAGCATTATCTCCTTGCTTTTATATTCTACTCTTCTTGAACTAAATGTGAACATTGCATCTGCCTTCTTTACCACAGACTCAACCTGTAAGTTAACCTTCTGGGAGTCTTGCACGAGGACTCCTAGGTCCCTCTGCACCCCTGATGTTTGAACCATTTAGTTGATAGTCTGCACTATTGTTGCTTTTACCAAAACGCATTATCGTGCATTTTCCAACACTGTCCTTGCTGTAGCCCCACCTGTGAAACTGCTAGCCCTGCCCATGCTCCCTGTAGCTCGGCCCGAACGATTTCCAAAGTCCCACCCGCTCTCTCACACCACAACCCCATACACCTTTCATCCCACAACCCACCCGGCCCCCAGCCACTCTTTCCCCCGTTCAGTTGGTCTAATCCCCGCTTCAGCTCCCCCATCACAAACTCATCCCCAACAACCCCGCATGCCTTTACCTCCCACCCCACACTGTCCATTCCGGCGTCTCCTGGACCACATGCCACATCTCCCAGCCCACCGTCCCACCACGTACCCGTGAAAGATCCATTGAAGTAGACAAAGGAGATCTGTTGACCTTTGATCATCTTCCACTCCAGCCGGGGCTGGGCTTGCTTCTCCAGGACATAACTGCACTTCAGGGTCGCCACTGAAAACAACGGTCAGGAAAAGAAACCAGGGTGGCGAGGGTTAAAAGTTCATTTACTGATCAGGTTTAACATCGCTGGAATCTGATGCTTTGTGGCAGAAGGACAGTGCGATACATAGTAACAGAAACTACGAATTACAGTAACAAAAACATTTTCAAAAACTAAGTTAATAAATAGGCAAAGTGAGAGCAAAAAATATTGAAGTGGTATAAATTGGTTCAATGTCCATTCAGAAATCAGGTGAAGGGGAAGAAGCTGTTGCTGAAATGTTGAGTGTGTCCTCAGACTCCTGCACCTCCTCCCTAATGGCGGCGATGAGAAGAGGGCATGGCCTACGTGATGTGGGTTCTTCACGATAGATGCCACCCTTGTGAGACATCGCCTTTCAAAGGTTTCTGGGGAGGCATGTGCCAGTAATGGAGCCGAATTCACATCGAAACATACAGTGAAAACCTTGTTTGCATTATCGACCCACCAATTTAAACTCTCCTCTCCTCTCTCATTTGACGAGCTTGCAAGGAAGGTGTAGAGGGGAAGGAAAGGTGACCAGGATGCTGCCTGGATTACAGAGCCTGTGACCGTAGACTATGGGACATGGGAGCAGGATTGGGCCAATTGGCCCATCCAGTCTGGGCCCTCTTATTCTTTTAAACTCCAGCGAGTACGGGCCCAGATCCGTCAAACGTTTTGCAGACATTAACCCTTTCCTCCCTGGGATTACTCTCATGAACCTCTCCAATGTCAGCACGTCCACTCTTAGACAAGAGGCTCACAAAACTGCCCACAACACAATGTGTGGTCTGACCGATGCCTTATGAAGCCTCAGCATTAACTCTTTGCACTTATATTCTAATCCTCTTGAAATTAATTCTAACATTACATTTGCCTTCCTTACCACCGACTCAGCCTGCAAGTTAACCTCCGGGGAATCCTACACAAGTGTCTTTGCATCTCTGATTTCTGACCTTCCCGGTAGCCAGCCATTTTAATTCCTATCCCTGTTCCCATTCTGACATGTTGGTCCACAGCTTCCCCTGCTGTCATAATAAAGTCACTCTCAGGTTGGAGGAGCAACACTTCATATTCGGTCTAAGTAGCCTCCAACCTAATGGCATAAAGTCTGATTTTACAATTTCTGGTAACCTTTTCTCCTTTCCCTTCCCTCATTCTGGCCTCATCCCTCTTCTCCTCACCTACTGATCATCTCCCCCAGGTACCCCTCCCCCTTCCCTTTCTCCCATGATCCACTCTCCCCTCCCATCAGGTTCCTCATCCTCCTGCCACCTCCCAGCTTCTTACTTCATCCCCCCTCCCCTGGCTTCACCTATCACCTTGTCCTCCATCCCTTCCCCCCCGCCATCTTCCCTCTTCTTTTCCAGTTCTGATGAAGGGTCTTGGCACAAAAGGACAACTATTTATTCACTTCCGGAGATGCTGCCAGACCTGCTGAGTTCCTCCAGTGTTTTTGTGTTTTGAGGTGAAGATAGTTTTAAGGTGCTTGCAAACAGGTACCGAGGGGATGTCAGGGGTAAGTTTTTCCACATGGAGAGTAGTGGGTGTGTTGAATGCACTGTTGGCGGTGGTGGTGGAAGTGGATACAATAGGGTCTTTCAAGAGCCTCTTAAATAGGTACATGAAGCTTAAAAAAAAAGAGGGTATGCGTTTGGAAAATTCTAGGCAGCTTCTAGAGTAGGTTACGTGGTCGGCACAACATTGTGGGCTGAAGGGCCTGTGATGTGCTGTAGATTTCTATGTTCTGTGTGCTACAGGAAGAAGTTGGGCAAACTAGGACAGGGTCATTTTCCCCGACGCGGGACAGAATTCAGATTCATTTATCACATGTACCTCAAAACTTGCAGTGAAACGTGTCATTTGCACGAACAACCAACCCAGGGGTGTGCTGGGGGCAGCCCACAAGCATTCCAACACAATGTCCCACAAAAAGCAGTGGATATGGCCCAGTCCATCATGGGTAAAGCCCTCCCCACTATGAAGCACATCTGCACGGAGCGCTGTCACAGGAAAGCAGCATCCATCATCAGGGACCCCCACCAGCCTGGCCATGCTCTTTTCTTGCTGCTGTCATCAGAAAGGGGGTACAGGGGCCTCAGGACCCACATCACCAGATTCCGGAACCGTTATTACTCCTCAATCATCAGGCTCTTGAACCAGGGAGGATAACTTCACTCACCCCATCACCGAACTGTTCCCACAACCTGTGGACTCACTTTCAATGACTCTTCACCTCACATTCTTGATATTTATTGCTTATTTATTTACCTTTTCCACTTTTGCATTTGCACAATTTGTCGCCTTTTGCACACTGGTTGTTTGCCCGTCCTGCCTGGCGTGGTCTTTCATTGACTCTATTGTGTTTGTTGAATTTACCGACTGTGCCCCGGAAGAAAACAAATCTCAGGGTTGGACGTGGCACCAAAATAACGTGCCCACCACGTTCAGCAGCACAACACAACAGCAAAACAAACTCTGCAACAACAGCCAAGCAAAGCCATTTCCCCCGCGACCACCCACACGCACAGACAGGCCTCCTACCCCAGGACAGGCCACTTCCAGGCTCCTACACCCAGTCCCTGGTCCCGGATTTGCAGGCATTCGGCATCGACATCCAGATCCACACCCCCAAATTTGACCTCTAACCTTTGCACTTTGACCTTTAGTATCAACCCTAGGACACCCTGAATTGTTGCTAATTTACCATCCAGCGAAACAATAACCATGAAGACAGGCGATGGATGAATAGTAGAGTGTATCCTGACTCATTACATCATCAAGACACCAATGCCCAAAAACAGAGGCGGCTACAGAAAGTGGAGGTACCCCAGAAGACTTAGGTCCCACAACACAAAGTTCAGGACAGTTATTACTCTGTAACCATCAGGCTCCTGAACCAACGGGGGATAACCTCACTCACCGTTAACTCTGAACTGACTCTGTCACCCACAGACCGACTCAAAATCGGGTTTATCATCACTGACATGTGCCACTAAATCTGTTGTTTTACGGCAAGATACATAGAGCTAGGGTGCCTAAGACTACTGCACAGCCACACTGGAGGTGAGTGGAGAGCGAGTTTGTAAATCTGGCAGAATCAAAGGATGTTGGGAATGGCGAGGATGGAATGGCATGGGGGTGGTGTGACACAGGCAAGGTCATTTCATTCCAAGCAATTGGTTTATTGACTATTACAGAATGTCTCTCTGGTGCTTCCTGCTCCCCTCCACTATCCCTTCCTCTTTTCCCAACCATGATTCCCCTCTCCCTGCCCCCTTCACTTTCTCAGTCCACAGTAGAGACCCATATCAGAATCAGGAACTGTTCCTAACCCTAACTGTTAGCCTGGAGAATGTGGAATCGATATGGATAGAGCTGCATAACACTAAAGGGCAGAAAACGCTGGTGGGAGTTGTGTACAGGCCACCTAACAGTAGTAGTAAGGTTGGGGATGGCTTTAAACAGGAAATTAGAAATGCGTGCAATAAAGGAACAGTAGTTATAATGGGTGACTTCAATCTACATATAGATTGGGTGAACCAAATTGGTAAGGGTGCTGAGGAAGAGGATTTCTTGAAATGTATGCGGGATGGTTTTCTGAACCAACATGTCGAGGAACCAACTAGAGAGCAGGCCATTCTCGATTGGGTATTGAGCAATGAGGAAGGGTTAGTTAGCAATCTTGTCGTGCGAGGCCCCTTGGGTAAGAGTGACCATAATATGGTGGAATTCTTCATTAAGATGGAGAGTGACATAGTTAATTCAGAAACAAAGGTTCTGAACTTAAAGAAGGGTAACTTTGAAGGTATGAGATGTGAATTAGCTAAGATAGACTGGCAAATGATACTTAAAGGGTTGTTGGTGGATATGCAACGGCAAGCATTTAAAGATCGCATGGATGAACTACAACAATTGTTCATCCCAGTTTGGCAAAAGAATAAACCAGGGAAGGTAGTGCACCCGTGGCTGACAAGGGAAATTAGGGATAGTATCAAGTCCAAAGAAGAAACATATAAATTAGCAAAAAAAAAGCGGCACACCTGAGGACTGGGAGAAATTCAGAGACCAGCAGAGGAGGACAAAGGGCTTAATTAGGAAAGGGAAAAAAGATTATGAGAGAAAGCTGGCAGGGAACATAAAAACTGACTGTAAAAGCTTTTATAGATACGTGAAAAGAAAAAGATTGGTCAAGACAAATGTAGGTCCTTTACAGTCAGAAACAAGTGAATTGATCATAGGGAACAAAGACATGGCAGACCAATTGAATAACTACTTTGGTTCTGTCTTCACTAAGGAGGACATAAATAATCTTCGGGAAATAGTAAGGGACCAAGGGTCTAGTGAGATGGAGGAACTGAGGGAAATACGTGTTAGTAGGGAAGTGGTGTTAGGTAAATTGAAGGGATTAAAGGCAGATAAATCCCCAGGGCCAGATGGTCTGCATCCCAGAGTGCTTAAGGAAGTAGCCCAAGAAATAGTGGATGCATTAGTGATAATTTTTCAAAACTCCTTAGATTCTGGATTAGTTCCTGAGGATTGGAGGGTGGCTAATGTAACCCCACTTTTTAAAAAAGGAGGGAGAGAGAAACCGGGGAATTATAGACCGGCGAGTCTGACATCGGTGGTGGGGAAAATGCTAGAGTTGGTTATCAAAGATGTGATAACAGCACATTTGGAAAGAGGTGAAATCATTGGACAAAGTCAGCATGGATTTGTGAAAGGAAAATCATGTCTGACGAATCTTATAGAATTTTTTGAAGATGTAACTAGTAGAGTGGATAGGGGACAGCCATGGATAGGGGATGTGGTATATTTAGATTTTCGAAAGGCTTTTGACAAGGTCCCACACAGGAGATTAGTGTGCAAACTTAAAGCACACGGTATTGGGGGTATGGTATTGATATGGATAGAGAATTGGTTGGCAGACAGGAAGCAAAGAGTGGGAGTAAACGGGACCTTTTCAGACTGGCAGGCAGTGACTAGTGGGGTACCGCAAGGCTCAGTGCTGGGACCCCAGTTGTTTACAATATATATTAATGATTTAGACAAGGGAATTAAATGCAGCATCTCCAAGTTTTCAGACGACACGAAGCTCGGTGGCGGTGTTAGCTGTGAGGAGGATGCAGGGTGACTTGGATAGGTTAGGTGAGTGGGCAAATTCATGGCAGATGCCATTTAATGTGGATAAATGTGAGGTTATCCACTTTGGTTGCAAGAACAGGAAAACAGATTATTATCTGAATGGTGGCCGATTAGGAAAAGGGGAGATGCAACGAGACCTGGGTGTCATTGTACACCAGTCATTGAAGGTGGGCATGCAGGTACAGCAGGCGGTGAAAAAGGCAAATGGTATGTTGGCATTCATAGCAAAAGGATTTGAGTACAGGAGCAGGGAGGTTCTACTGCAGTTGTACAAGGCCTCGGTGAGACCGCACATAGAGTATTGTGTGCAGTTTTGGTCCGCTAATCTGAGGAAAGCGATTCTTGCCATAGAGGGAGTACAAAGAAGGTTCACCAGATTGATTCCTGGAATGGCAGGACTTTCATATGAAGAAAGACTGGATCGACTAGGCTTATACTCACTGGAATTTAGAAGATTGAGGGGGGATCTTATTGAAATGTGTAAAATTCTAAAGGGATTGGACAGGCTAGATGAAGGAAGATTGTTTCTGATGTTGGGGAAGTCCAGAACGAGGGGCCACAGTTTAAGGATAAAGGGGAAGCCTTTTAGGACCGAGATGAGGAAAAACTTCTTCACACAGAGAGTGGTGAATCTGTGGAATTCTCTGCCACAGGAAACAGTTGAGGCCGGTTCATTTTCTATACTTAAGAGGAAGTTAGATATGGCCCTTGTGGCTAAAGGGATCAGGGGGTATGGAGAGAAAGCAGGTACAGGGTTCTGAGTTGGATGATCAGCCATGATCATACTGAATGGCGGTGCAGGCTCGAAGGGCCGAATGGCCTACTCCTGCACCTATTTTCTATGTTTCTATGTTTCTAAAACATTGAGTGTACACTTTCAGTCTCCAGTACCTCCACCCTCAAGGTAGTAATGAGAAGACGACACAACCTGGAGGTTGGAGGTCTTTGACTCACATTCAAGGACACTTTAGATCTCTTATTCTGTATATAACTGCAAGAAAATGATTTCCAGGGTAGTATTTGGTAACATTATTGTATTTTGGACTCCGTAAGGGGGTTCAGCGTCTATTCAAAGACTCAGTTCAAAGCCTGCTCCAAGCCCTTGACAATACAATAGGATGGGCTAAGCTACGTAGCACTGGAGAATGTTCTGGGAAGCTTCGCTGGGTTGTTGCCATGGATACATTTGCGTGGACAGGTGCCATACTCAATGGGTTTAGAAGATTTCATTTGGGAAATCTCAGCGGGACAGAGGCCAAACACAGGCAAATGAGACTGACCTTGGTCAGGCTGAATGAGACGGACTGAAGGGCCCGTTAGCCTGCTGTTTTAAACCCTGGAAGGGCAAGAAGCAAGCTTAGGAGGACAGGGCACTCCGAGGGGGGTTGAGGGGACTTTTGCACAATACTGTGGTAATAAACCCGATTCTGTTTAGTTGGTGTTTCCCTTGTGGATGTTGAGTCCCTGATGCTCTGTAAGTTTTTCATTACACCTGTACACACAGCAAGACAATAAACCCCACGTCGACATAAAATGATCCAAAGCACTCCACAGGGGGTACTTTAACAGCTGGAAAGTACCATCCACTATCCATGCCTCGGAAAATTTTATAAGCCTCTTTTGGGTCTCCTCCCAGTCTCCGATAACGTTTTGGGCCACGAGTCTTCACCAGGGTCCTTATAGTCTGCCCAAACTCCCCTAACAGCTCGTACTCTCTAATCCAGGCAGCATCCTGGTAAACCGCTTCTGAACCCTCTATGCCCTCCCTGCAAGCTCGTTCGGGAGGTCAAATGTGAGTGTCAAGTTCAAGTTAGGTCAGCCCGCGAGCAGGAGAGGTGGGGGGGGGGGGTGTGTGAACACAGTACAAACTGCCTCCAGACAGCAACATCTTGAATGAATTCTTTGTGAATCCACTCCTTTCAAACCGGAGTAACACCTGCCTGCAGACAGACAGGAAAAATTTCAAACGTGCTTCCCTCCCTGCCTCCTCTCTCACTTCCCCCTTCACCTACCCTGAACAACTTCAGGCCTAACCTCTTCAGAGATTGTTTCATTAAAAGCTGGCTGTACACTCACCAACCCCACCCCCATCCCCCACCAACTCGTCACTCCCCTTCTATTTTACTTTCCCCTGATACAGAAACTGGACGCTCTCCAAGGCAACGGGTATGAAAGCGCTTTTCCACTCTGGTCAGGCTGCTGAACTCCTGTCCAGTTACTGTCTGTGAGAAAGCAACATCAGCTGCTAACTCAGCGGCATTTTGAATAATCCTCGCCTCAAAGGAAAGGAGCCGTGCTTTACAACATGATGTTTAGCGAAAGAAACAGCTCATCCAGCTCACTAGATCGTAGGAGGCCTGCAAGAGCGGATGGGGAGGGTGCGGAGGTGGTTTCCAGGGATGTTGCCAGGGATGAAGGCAATAGCTGGGATTGTTTTCTCGCAGAATGGTGGAGGCCGAAGGGAGATTTAATCGAGAGAGCACAAAATAATGAGGTAGAATAGACAGATGGAATCACTTTTTCTTAGCAACAAGGCCAAGTCAGAAGCGTAGATTTGTTTCAGAGAAGAATTTTTACTCGAGGAGATAGGTGGGAAGAGGAGAAAATTGTAGATTTCAAAACTTCTGTCTAGAGAGTGAGGTGAAGCCACAGACTAGGTTGAGGGCCAGAACTAGGATTCCAAGGACCGTAACCCAAAATACCACGGGATACCGTGGGCCGAAAACTGGGAAGTGGGATTCAGGTGGACATAGAACAGTAAAGCTCCGGAACAGGCCCTATGGCCCACAATGTCTGTGGCCAAACATGATGCCAAATTAAATTAATCCCATATGCCTGCCTGTAATCCAATCACAAACAAGAGAAAATCTGCTGCTGCTGGAAATCTAAGCAACACACACACACACAAAAAAGTGGAGGAACTCAGCAGGCTGGGCACCATCTAGGAAAAGAGTACAGTCAATGTTTCAGGCTGAAAACTTTCTGCATGACTGGAGAAAACAAATGCCTCCCCCTCTACCACATCTGCTCTCAGGATGGGGCTTTTCATTCTAGGATGAAGGAGATGTCCTCCTTTTTCAAAGAAAGGGGCTTCCCTTCCTCCCCCACCAACGCTGATCTCAACCGCATCTCTTCCATTTCACGCACGTCTGCTCTGCCCTCACCCCATCCTCCCTCCACTCTACCAGGGATAGGGTTCCTCTTGTCCTCACCTACCACCCCACTGGCCTCTGCTTCCAGCACACAATTCTCCAGAACTTCCGCCACCTCCAATGGGACCCCACCACCAAGCACACCTTTCCTTCCGCCCCTGCTTTTTGCTTTCCACAGTGATCACTCCCTACATGACTCCCATGTCCATTTGTCCCTCCCCACTGATCTCCTGGCACTTATCGATGCTCCTGGTGTGTCCTCCTATACGGCGGTGAGACCTGATGTAGACTGGGAGACCGCTTCACCGATCACCTACGCTGTCCACCAGAAAAAGCAGGATCTCCCATTGGCCACCCATTTTAATTCCACTTCCCTTTCCCATATGTCCATCCATGGCCTCCTCCACTGTCGTGATGAGGCCACACTTAGGTTGGAGGAACAAAACCTCATATTCCTTTTGGGTACTTCCAACCTGATGGCATGAACATTGATTTCTCAAACTTCTGGTAACGCCCCACGTAACACCCTCTCCTTCACCATTTCCCATTCCCCTTTACCACTCTCACCTTATCTCCTTGTTCACCCATCGACTCCCTCTGGTGCTCCTCTCCCTCTTCTTTCTTCCATGGCCTTCCATTTCTTTGACTAATTTACTTCCCAGCTCTTTACTTCATCCCTCCCCTTTCAGGTTTCATCTATCACCTGCTGTTTCCCTCTCTCCCCCCCCCCCCCCCACATTTTAAATCTACTCCTCAGCTTTTTTCTCCAATCCTGCCGAAGGGTTTCAGCTCGAAACATTGACTGTACTCTTTTCCTAGATGGTGCCTGGCCTGCTGAGTTCCTCCAGCATTTTGAGTCTGTTGCCTGCATGTAATCCCTCTGCCTCATTCCCTGCTTGTCAATGAGCCCATCTAAACCCTTCTCAAACTTTGCTATCATACCTGCTTCCATCATCTCCCCTGGGAACCTGTTCCAGGACCCTAACCGTTCACTGTGTGTAACAAAAATTGTCTTATAATTGAGCTTTTATCTTTCCTCTCTCACTTTAAAGCTGTGCCCTGTAATATTTGACTTTTACACCATGGAATATAGACTGACTTTCTACCGTATCCACACCCAGTGCCAACTTCATTGGTACATCTGCTCATTAATATAAATATCTAATCAGCCAATCATGTGGCAGCAACTCAATGGATGAAATCATGCAGACATGGTCAAGAGGTTCCAGTCTTGTTCGGACCAAACATGGGGAAGACTTTGACTGTGGAATGATTGTTGGTGCCAGATGGGGTGGCTTGAGTATCTCAGAAACTGCTGATCTCCTGGGATTTTCACACACAATCTTTAGAGTTCATACAGAATGGTGCAAAAAAACAAAAACCTCCAGTGAGCAGAAGGTCTGTGGGTGAAAACGCCTTGTTAATGAGAGAGGTCAGAGAATGCCCAGACTGGATCAAGCTGACAGGAAAGCGACTGCAACTCAAATCACCACACGTTACATCAATGATGTGTGGAAGAGCATCTCTGAACTTGGAACATGTGGAACCTTGAAGTGGTTGGGCTACAGCATCAGAAGACCACACCGGGTTCCTCTCTTGTACCTAATAAGATGGCCACTGAGTGGGCCCCCCCCCCCACCATTTAGCTTCTGACACTCTAGAGAAAACAGTTCAAATTCTCTAATGCAGGCAATCTCGTGGTGAACGTGCTCTATAGACCGCACATCCTTCCTGTAATGAGTCGTGTAGAACTGTACACAATATTCCAAATGCGACCTAACCAAAATTTTACATAGCTGCAACATAGGGTTATAGAAAAGTACAGCACAGAAACAGGTCCTTCAGCCCATCTAGTCGTGCCAAACCATTTAAACTGGCTAGTCCCATTGACCTGCACATAGACCAGAGTTCTCTATACACCTACCATCCAGATACCCAAGTAAACTTCTCCTAAACGTTGAAATCAAAATCACATGGACAACCTGCGTGGGCAGCTCGTTCCACCCCCTCACCCACCCTAAGTGTAAAGAAGTTTGTCATTTTCCCCTTAAACATTTCACTTTTCTCCCTTAACCTACAACTCCCTAGTTGTAGTCTCATACAACCTCACTGGAAAAATCCAGCATAAATAAGAAGATAATAGAAAATAAATAAGAAGAGAAAATAAGAAGTCAGACATTGGCTACATCCTTTAAATTTGAGGAAACTTGGCGATCCTTTATTCATTATTTTCAAAGGCTCCGACTTATGGCCCTTCCAGTTACCTTTTTGAAGTTTTGGATTTGATCAGAAAGTTTTTCTTTTTTTTCCTGCTTTTACTCTCAAGATGAGCTGCCCAGTTTTTTTTTCCTACTTTTTTTTTGTTTTTTTTGTGTTTTGGGTTTTTCCCCCCAATGTACATTCCAATTATAAAAATTTCTTTATCTTTTTCCTTCTTGTTATGGATAAGAGGAGAATCAATGATCTCTTTTTTATCAAATTTAAAAATATTAAATTTTAAAATTTAAAACTTTTAGATTAATTCTATGTATGATTGTGATAATTTGTATTTTTCCTTCTATTTGAATTGTTATTGATATAGATTTTTGAGACAATTCTCCTCTTGTTTATTATACACACACACACACACACTTTTTGAATTAACTAATAAAAAGATTGATAAAGAAATAAAGTTATTACCCTGCAAACATCACGCAACTACAATGCTGAATTAAGTGTGAAAGCTATTGAAAAAGTGCAGCGCGCGGAAGCGATAAAGTGCAAGATCACAGTAAGGTAGATTTTGAGGCTAAGAGACCATCTAGGAGATGGTCGTAGGAGAGGGCCGTTCAATGGTCTGATATCAGTGGAACAGAAACTGTCCTTGGGCCTGGTGGTTAGTATTTTCTGACTTTTGTATCTTTTCCAAATTGGAGAGAGGAGAAGAGTGAATGTTCAGAATGGGTGAGGCCTTTGATTATGTTGGCTGTTTTACTGAGGAAGCGAGATAAACAGAATCCACAGAGGGAAGGCTGTTTCCTGTGATCTGTATCCAAAACTCCCTGCAATTTTGAACTCTAAAGGGGACAGTTCTAACAGTGGGACAGAAGCCTAGTGGTACGTGCTTTGAGGCTTTTGTATCTTCTACCCCATGGGAGAGGGGAGAAGAGAGACCATCTGGGGTAGGGCATTTACCTTGGCTGTTTTCCTGAGGTAGTGGGAAGCGCAGACAGGGTTTATGAAGAGGAGAAGGAAAGGGGAAAGGGTACTGGGTATAGTAATGAGGGAATGGGATTGCTCATCCAGAATGGGCGGCAAGAAGGGAGATTATGCACAGCAAAGGGAGCGCAGAATGTAGGTGCATGGAGAATAGGGATTGGGGAAATGGCCCCAAGGTATTACCTCTCTGGGAACAGACATCGACTCGATGGGTTAAATGGCCTCTTTTTTTGCAGAGGTAAAGAGAGATTGGGACAGTTGCCCAAAACCTTTGTCAGTGAGTCACAGTCTGATGAGGAGAGCAAGGGAGAGGTGGAGAGGGGGCTCTGGAGCTCTAAATAATAGCCAGGGAGGGAATGACTTGCACCTGGGAGGCAGCAGAGCGCAAACTCAAGCCCAGAGGGTGATACCAGTACGGCCTAACACTTACCGCCATGCTCGTTCACTTCGATGTCATGGTTCGAAGACAGGATCTGGACCCCGCTGGTTCGATGAACTGAAAACAAAGAAAAGAAGTGAGGGTTTGCTGAGCAATGTTGCCAGGTACAGATCCAAGTGCGTTGCCAATCCCACTGTCCACTGAACATCACAGGTCCAAGCGCATTACCAATCCCACTGTCCACTGTACGTCACAGATCCAATCGCGTTGCCAATCCCACTGTCCACTGAATATCACAGGTCCAAGCGCATTACCAATCCCACTGTCCACTGTACGTCACAGATCCAATCGCGTTACCAATCCCACTGTCCACTGAACATCACAGGTCCAATCACTTTGCCAATCCCACTGTCCACTGAACATCACAGGTCCAAGCGCATTACCAATCCCACTGTCCACTGAACATCACAGGTCCAAGCGCATTACCAATCCCACTGTCCACTGTACGTCACAGATCCAATTGCGTTACCAATCCCACTGTCCACTGAACATCACAGGTCCAATCACTTTGCCAATCCCACTGTCCACTGAACATCACAGGTCCAAGCGCATTACCAATCCCACTGTCCACTGAACATCACAGGTCCAAGCGCATTACCAATCCCACTGTCCACTGTACGTCACAGATCCAATCGCGTTACCATTCCCACTGTCCACTGAACATCACAGGTCCAATCGCATTACCAATCCCACTGTCCACTGAACATCACAGGTCCAAGCGCATTACCAATCCCACTGTCCACTGTACGTCACAGATCCAATCACTTTGCCAATCCCACTGTCCACTGTACGTCACAGATCCAATCACGTTGCCAATCCCACTGTCCACTGAACATCACAGGTCCAAGCGCATTACCAATCCCACTGTCCACTGAACATCACAGGTCCAAGCGCATTACCAATCCCACTGTCCACTGAACATCACAGGTCCAAGCGCATTACCAATCCCACTGTCCACTGAACGTCGCAGGTCCAATCACTTTGCCAATCCCACTGTCCACTGTACGTCACAGATCCAATCACGTTGCCAATCCCACTGTCCACTGAACATCACAGGTCCAAGCGCATTACCAATCCCACTGTCCACTGTACGTCACAGATCCAATAGCGTTACCAATCCCACTGTCCACTGAACGTCGCAGGTCCAATCACTTTGCCAATCCCACTGTCCACTGAATGTCAGATCCACACGTTACCAATCCCAATGAACATCATAGATCCACACGTATTACCAATCCCACTGTCCACTGAACATCATAGATCCAACATACTCACTACATTCTCTTTCATAGGGACGTTCACAGGAGAGGTTTAGAGGGTTATGGACCAAACGTGGGCAAATGGATGCCCCTTGGCATGGATCAGATGGGCCAGAGGGCTTGTTCCCATGCTGTATCACAGAGGCATTGTGTGCCCAAACAGGGACTCACCCAGACACACAAGAGATTAGATTACATTTGCTTTACTTGTCACAGGCACTCTGAAACGTAGAGTGAAATGTCCTGTTTACATCAACGACCAGTCCAGTATAGTGTGCAGTTTTGGTCCCCTAATCTGAGGAAAGACATTCTTGCCATAGAGGGAGTACAGAGAAGGTTCACCAGATTGATTCCTGGGATGGCAGGACTTTCATATGAAGAAAGACTGGATCGATTAGGCTTATACTCACTGGAATTTAGAAGATTGAGGGGGGATCTTATTGAAATGTATAAAATTCTAAAGGGATTGGACAGGCTAGATGCAGGAAGATTGTTTCTGATGTTGGGGAAGTCCAGAATGAGGGGTCACAGTTTAAGGATAAAGGGGAAACCTTTTAGGACCGAGATGAGGAAAAACTTCTTCACACAGAGAGTGGTGAGTCTGTGGAATTCTCTGCCACAGGAAACAGTTGAGGCCGGTTCATTGGCTATACTTAAGAGGAAGTTAGATATGGCCCTTGTGGCTAAAGGGATCAGGGGGTATGGAGAGAAAGCAGGTACAGGGTTCTGAGTTGGATGATCAGCCATGATCATACTGAATGGCGGTGCAGGCTCGAAGGGCCGAATGGCCTACTTCTGCACCTATTTTCTATGTTTCTATGTCGAAGGGTGTGCTGGGGGCAGCTTGCAAGTGTCACCATGCTTCTGCTGTTGACATAGGTAACCCACAACTCACTAACCCTAACCTGTACACGTTTGGGATGCGAGAAGGAACAGGAGCACTTGAAGGAAATCCTCACCATCACGGGGAGGAGTACATACTCCTTAAAGACAGGGGTGGGAATTAAACCCAGTCGCTGATTACTGGCACGGTTAAGTGTTATGGTAACCACTTCACCACTGTGCTGCCCAAGTGACCACGGATACTGGAAATGGAGCAAAAAGACAAAGTGCTGGAAGAACTCAGAAGATCAAGCAGCATTTGTGGAGGCAAAGGGTGGTGGGAGTTTTATTTAAGTTTGCTGACAACCCCACTGTCGTTGGACGAATCAAAGGTGGTGATGAATCAGCATATAGGAGGGAGATTGAAAATCTGGTGGAGTGGTGCCTCTAACTCAATCTCCACAAGACCAAGGAGCTGATTGTTGACTTGAGGAGGTGAAAACTGGAGGTCCATCAGCCAGTCCTCATCGGGACAACCAGAGGTGGAGAGGGTCAGCAACTTTAAATTCCTCCGTGTTATCATTTCAGAGGACTTGCCCTGGGCCCAGCGTGCAAGTACAGCTGTGAAGAAAGCACGACAGCACCTCTACTTCCTTAGAAGTTTGCTAAGATTCAGCACGACATCTAAAAATTTGACAAACTTCTATAGATTTACAGTGGAGAGTATATTGACTGGCTGCATCACCGCCTGGTATGGAAAATCCTACAAAAAGTAGTAGATATGGCCCAGACCATCACAGGTAAAGCCCTCCCCACCACTAAGCACACCTACATTGGAGAGTTGCCGCAGTAAAGCAGTATCCATCATCAGGGACCCCCACCACCCGGGCCATGCTCTCTTCTCACTACCACCATCAGGAAGGAGATGCAGAAACCTCAGGAGTCATTCCACCAGGTTCAGGAACACTTATTATCCCTCAACCAGAGGGAATAATTTCACTCAACTTTACTTGCCTCATCACTGAACAGTTCTCCCATTCAATTGACTCACTTTCATGGACTCTTCACCTCATGTTCATGATATTATTTCTTATTTATTATGACTATTACTTTTTTTTTCTTTTGTATTTGCACAGTTTATTGTCTTTTGCACACTGGCTGTCCACCGTGTTAATACAGTCTTTCATTGACTCTAAAAAGTCTGGCGACCCTTTATTCAATATTTTCACATGATTTAATTTATTTTTATTTATTTATTTTTCTTCACTCTTTTCGGAAAATCCTTATCCGTGAAGGTTCAGAGATGACTGGAAGGATATTTTTTTTTCTCTCTCTTTTTAAAATTTTATCCTCAACTGGACTGCCCAATCTTTCTTTTTCTTTCTTTTTTCTTTCTCTTTTCCTTCGTCTTAGTTAGTTAGTGGGGTTTTTTTTCCTTTATCAAATAAAATTTTCAATCTTTTTTTATGATTGCTATGAGTTGTAGTTTTTTTTTACCATTGTATATATAACAGCGTAACATCTTACCTATCTGATTTTGATATATTTTCTGTTTTTTTATTGCTGTTTATGTCTTTTATATTATCTGTTTGCTAAACTCCTCCTCCGATTTGTATATTCTTTATTTGAAAATCAATGAAGAGATCGAAAAATGAAATGAAATGACTCTAAAGGTTCATTTTATTGTCAAAGTATGCACGTACAATACAACTCTGATATTTGCCTTCTCCAGATAGCCATCATTAAATACAGACAGACCATGGGAGCTGAAAAGAGCCATCCACTCCACCCCCACCCCCGGCACGAAAAGAAATAAAAATTGCAGACCCCCAAAGCTCCTCCTGCAGCACAAAAAGTGACGATCACAGTCCCCAACCCCTTCACTCACAGAAAAGTGACCGTAGCACCAAATCCTCAACCCCCACCTCACACAAACACAATTAACAAAACACTCCACCCGCTAACCAGCCACGGGAAAGAAACATTGAAAAACTGAAGGAAACCAGTATAGAGATTCCATTATAGTTATTGGATTGATTGAGTATTGGTCAAACCAATCTTCCATCCTTGGACTCACTTTACACCACACGCTGTTGGAGCAGTGCTGCCAGGATAATCAAGGACACGACCCACCCAGCCAACACACTTTTTGTCCCTCTTCCCTCCGGGAGAAGGTTCAGGAGCTTGAAGATTTGTACGGCCAGATTTAGGAACAGCTTCTTTCCAACTGTGATAAGACTGCTGAACAGATCCTGACCCGGATCTGGGCCGTACATTCCAAATATCCGGACCTGACTTGCACTACCTTACTTTCCCTTTTCTAATTTCTAATTATGATTTATAATTTAAATTTTTATTATATTTATTTCGATTTGTACTTCAGGGAGTGCGAAGCACAGAATCAAATATCGCTGTGATGATTGTACGCTCTAGTATCAATTGTTTGGTGACAATAAAGTGAAGTATTCCTGTAAGAAAATGAATCTCAGGGTTGTATATGGTGGCATACTTGTACTTTGATAATAGATTTACTTTGAACTTTGGTTCGGTTTGGGACTCCTCATCGTAACTGAGTGTCCAGGTCAGGTGAAGGTGAGAAGCTAAGGTGCACAGAAGTGAGAGCGAGGGGTGAGGCAGGGACAGGTAGGTGAGAAGTGGAGTGGTGAAAGAGAGAGAGTAGGCTACGGTGTAATGAACTGCTTCACGGTTGATGAGAAGTAGCATGCACAAAATGCTGGAAGAACTCAGCTTCTACGGAGAGGAATAAACTGTCAACATTTCAGGCAGTGAACCCTTCAACAGGACTGGAAAGGAAGGGGGATGAGGCCAGAATAAGGTGGAGGTGGGAAGAGAGGAAACTAGGTGGCAGGTGACAGGCGAGACCAGTTGAAGGGGAAAGGAGTTGGATGGGAGAGGGGGAATGAAGTAAGAAGCTGGGAGGGGATAGGTGGAAGAGGTAAAGGGCTGAAAGAGGAATCTAATCAAAGAGGAGATAGACCGTGGGAGAAAGGAGAGGAGGAGGGGCACCAGAGGCAGGTGAGAAGAGAAGGGGTGAAAGGGGACCAGGAATGGAAAAAGGGGGAAGTGGGGGGGGGGGGAGTAATTACCAGAAGCTGGAGAAATTGATGGGAAAGGATGACGGGGGATTACGTTACCAAAGATGGAGAATTTTAACACCTAGCAGGCACAGAGGAGCCAAGCTGCCTGGTCCACTTCCATTGCTTCCTGCAGGGACAAAATTGTCACCAAAACAATGAAACTCAGCTCAAAAAAGGTTGAAAGAAATGGCCTCCTTAAAGTGGCTGGTATTGGTATTTGCTTATTTATTTATTTAGGGATACAGCACAGTAACAGGCTCTTCTGGTCCAATGAACCCGCACCACCCAATTACACCCACATGACCAATTAACCTACTAACCCCAAAACTGGAACACCCGGAGGAAACCCACACGGTCACGGGCAGCGATGCTTCACTATCAGATGAACTCAACGCCTTCTATGCCCTCTTTGAAAGGAAGAACACAACTACAGCTGTGAAGATCCCTGCTGCACCTGATGACCCTGTGATCACCGTCTTGGAGGCCGATGTTAGGCTGTCTTTAAAGGGAGTGAACCCTCACAAGGCAAAAGGACCCAATGGAATATCTGGTGAGGCTCTGAAAACCTGTGCCAATCAACTAGTGGGACAATCCAAGGACATTTTCAAACCTCTCATTAAAACGGGCAAAAATTCCACTTGCTTCAAAAAGGAAGCAATTATACCAGTGCTTAATAATGTGAGCTGCCGATATGACAAGAGCCCAGTAGCACTCACATCGACAGTGATGAAATGCTTTGAGAGGTTGGTCATGACTAGACTGAACTCCTGTCTCAACAAGGACTTGGACCCATTGCAGTTTGCCTATCGCCACAATAGGTCAATGGCAGATGCAATCTCAGTGGCTCTCCACATGGCTTTAGACCACCTGGACAACACAAACACCTATGTCAGGATGCTGTTCGTTGAATATAGCTCAGCATTTAATACCATCATTCCCACAATCCTGATTGAGAACTTGCAGAACCTGGGCCTCTGTACCTCCCTCTGCAATTGGATCCTTGACTTCCTAACCAGAAGACCACAATCTGTGCGGATTGGTGATAACATCTCCTCTTCGCTGATGATCAACACTGGCACACCTCAGGGGTGTGTGCTTAGCCCACTGCTCTACTTTCTGTATAGACATGACTGAGTGGCTAGGCATAGCTCAGACACCACCTAAAAAATTTGCTGATGATCAACCATTGTTGGTGGTATCTCAGGTGGTGATAAGAGGGCGTACAGGAGTGAGATATGCCAACTGGTGGAGTGGTGCCACAGCAACAACCTGGCACTCAAAGTCAATAAAACGAAAGAGCTGAGTGTGGACTTCAGAAAGGGTAAGACGAAGAAACACATACCAATCCTCAGAGGGATCAGAAGTGGAGAGAGTGAGCAGTTTCAGGTTCTTGGGTGTCAAGATCTCTGAGGATCTAACCTGGTCCTAACATCTTGATGTAGTCCTAAAGAAGGCAAGACAGCGGCTATACTTTATTAGGAGTTTGAAGAGATTTGGTATGTCAACAAATACACTCAAAAACTTCTATAGATGTACCATGGAGAGCATTCTGACAGGCTGCATCACTGTCCAGTATGGGGGGTGGGGGGCTACTGCACAGGACTGAAAGAAGCTGCAGAGGGTTGTGAATCTAGTCAGTTCCATCTTGGGCACTAGTCTACAAAGTACCCAGGGCATCTTTAGGGAGTGGTGTCTCAGAAAGGCAGCATCCATTATTAAGGACCTCCAGCACCCAGGGCATGCCCTTTTCTCACTGTTACCATCAGGTAGGAGGTGCAGAAGCCTGAAGGCACACACTCAGCAATTCAGGAACAGCTTTTCCCCTCTGCTGTCGGATTCCTAAATGGACATTGAACCCTTGGACACTTCCTCACTTATTTTTTTAAATATGAAGTATTTCTGATTTTTGCACATTTTTTAATCTATTCAATATACGTATACTGTAATTGATTTATTTATTATTATTTTTTCTCTCTCTGCTAGATTATGTACTGCATTGAACTGCTGCTGCTAAGTTAACAAATTTCATGTCGCGTGCCGGTGATAATAAACCTGATTCTGATTCATTACAGGCAGCAGCAGAATTGAATTTGGGTCACTTTTCACTGTGTTCCAGTACTTGTGACAACAATATTGAACAAAATTGCTAGCATATTGGTATTGGTTAATTACTGTCACGTGCAGCAAGGTACAGTGAAGAGCTTGTCTTGTACATTGTTCATACAGAACACTGAGGTATTCATTTCATAGAGTTACAGCATGGAGTAGGCCCTTCGAGCCACACCACCCCACAACCCCAATTAACCGTAACCTAATCACGGGACCAATTAACCTACCCAGCATGTCTTTGGACTGTGGGAGGAAAGCGGCTGACCTGGAGGAAACCCCTGCGTTCCACGGGGAGGATGTACAGAGACTCCTTACAGAACGGCACCAGAACTGATCTCCGAGCTCCGGAAAGCCCCAAGTTGTAGTAGTGTCTCGCTAACCACTACACTATACTGTTGCCCGAGCTAACACAAGGTAGTAGGAGGTAAAACGATAACAATGCAGAATGAAGTGTGAAAGCTTCCAATTAACTGCAGTGTGGATAAGGGACAAAGTGCAGGATCATAACAAGGCAAGGCTAAGAGTCCATGTTACCATCGAAATATTTCCATCTACTGTGCTGCTTCTCAAAGTGAACAGTGGGTCCCAGATCCAGGACATTGATTGGCAAGAGAATTCCCTCCGGGATTTGGAATGCCAGATGCTGGGTCATGAAGCCTGCTGAAACTGGGAATGGAACCAGGCTATCACATAACTGGCTGGGATTCATTTACTGAGGGAGGGGCAGTGCAAGCAGTTTCAAGTTCCCACAACAACTTTCATCCAAAGTACAGCCAGAATTTCTGACATGTGGTCCCTATTGTGACGTTGGGAAACTTGGCCTCCCAGTTTGTAAACAGCAAGATCCCACAAACAAGACGCTGTGGGCCAGATACTCTTTGGAACACTGTTGAGGGGATTAAATCTTCACCACAAGAGATTGCCCAAAACACTAGCAAATTTCTACACGTCTACCATCGGGCGCATGCGGACTGGTATGGAGGCACCACTGCACAGGATCGGAAAATCCTGCAGGAGGGTTGTAGACTCAGCCAGCTATATCATGAGCACAAGCCTTTCCACAATTGAGGACAATTGGAATGGAGTTCAGAAGTGGACAGGAGATCTTGAGGGTGTAGAAGTCGTGTGTCTATTTTCTTTCTGTTGTGATTGCATTGTGTGTTGAGCATTCGTTATGGTAATTTATCACACGAGTTGGAGCGTGGTGGAAGCAAATTAGTATAGTCATGTATTCCTGCTTTGTCCTAATTAGTTCCATTTAGTTACAGGCGGCCAAGGACAGGGATGATTTTTAAAAAAATTGATCACTAATTTTAACACTAATTACTCTTATTCTGCGATTGCTAATTTATTGCTAACTGTTTTTATTGTTCATCTTTGGTGGTTTCGCAAGAAAGGATCGAATGAAGTTTCTTTGACTTGGAACTCAAGTTATTTAGAAGCACGTCATATGGTGACGAGTCCCTGGCTCAGTTTCTCTGCAGCTTTGTAACTGCTACAGAGGGGCCTTGACAATGTGTTTTGGTTTTTGTCAGCTCACCATAGGAAGGATCTGGAAGTTTCAGAGAAGGTGAGAAGATTTTTTTTTACTAGGATGCTGCTTGGATTGGACAGCACATCTTGTGAGGATAGATGGAGTGAGCTGAGGCTGTTCTCTTTGGAGCAAAGGAGGATGAGAAATGATTTGATAGAGGTGTATAAAATGATATCAGGCATAGATCAAGTGGACAGACAGAGACTTTTCCCCAGGGCAGCAAGGCTAATACGAGGTGCAAAATTTTATGGGTGCAAGTCGGAGGTAGTTTTTTGTTTAAGCACAGAAAGTAGTGGGTGTATGGAATGCCAGGGTTGGCCGTGGTAGAGGCAGATACATCAGGGACATTTAAGAGACTCTTAGACAGGCACATGGATGATTAAAGAGTGAGATCGATGCGAGAGGGAAGGGTTAGATTGATCTTTGAGCAAATTAGCAGATTGATATAACATCTTGCAAGGTTTATTGATGGCAGAATATAGCATTAATGGTAAGATTCTTGACAGTGGGGAGGATCAGAGGGATCTTGGGGTCCGAGTCCATAGGACACTCAAAGCTGCTGCGCAGGTTGACTCTATGGTTAAGAAAGCAAATGGTGCATTGGCCTTCATCAACCGTGGGATTGAGATAAAGAGATGAGAGGTAATGTTGCGGCTATATAGGACGCTGGTCAGACCCCACTTGGAGTACTGTGCTCAGTTCTGGTCGCCTCACTACAGGAAGGATGTGGAAACGATAGAAAGGGTGCAGAGGAGATTTAGAAGAATGTTGCCTGGATTGGGGAGCATGCCTTATGAGAATAGGTTGAGTGAACTCGGCCTTTTCTCCTTGGAGCAACAGAGGATGAGAGGTGACCTGATAGAGGTGTACAAGATGATGAGAGGTATTGATCACATGGATAGTCAGAGGCTTTTCCACAGGGCTGAAATGGTTAGCACGCGAGGGCACTGTTTTAAGGTGCTTGGAAGTAGGTACAGAGGAGATATCGGGGTAAGTTTTTCTTTTTAAAAACGCAGAGAGTGATGAGTGCGTGGAATGGGCTGCCAGCGGCAGTGGTGGAGGCGGTAACAATAGGGTCTTTTAAGAGACTCCTGGATGGCTACATGGAGCTTAGAAGAATAGAGGGCTGTGGGTAAAGCCTAGGTAGTTCTAAGGTAGGGACATGTTCGGCACAGCTTTGTGGGCCTGTATTGTGCTGTAGGTTTTCTATGTTGGGTTGAAGGGCCTGTTTGTGCTGTACTGTTCTGAGGCTTTCTGTTGGTCAGGGTTGACCATGGATGTTGTGTCTTAGGACAAGGAAGCTTTAGAGAGCATGCAGAGATTTACTGGGACACTGCCTGGATTAGAAAGCATGCCTTATGAGGAAAGGTTAACCGAGCTTTTGTCTTTGGAGTGAAGGAGGGCAAGGGTTGACTAGCTAGAGGCTACAAGATTTTGAGGGACACAGATAAGACAAATAGAATTTTTTTTGCATGGTAGGGGTATCAACACAAGAAGGGTTAAGGTTGGGTGGTTCATCTCTACATCAGTGAGACCCAATGCAGATCGGACACTGCTTTATTGTGCTGTAAAAGGCACAAACTCACGTTGGCTACCCATTTCAATTCGACTTTCCATTTCCACATCGACATGGTTGTCCATGGATTCCTTTAATGCCACAATGAGGCTGAACTCAGATGGGAGGAGCAACACCTCATATTCCACCTGGGCAGCCTTCAACCCGATGTCATGAACATCAATTTCTCCAACTTTTGGTCCTTTCTTTCTCCCTTCCCTTTCTCACTTTTTCCATTTCCTATCCAGGTTACCCCCTCTCTCTTGGTCTTCTCCTCACTTGTCCATCAACTCCCTCTGGTTACTTTCCTGCTTCCCTTTCTCCGGTGGTCCACTCTCCTCTCCTATTAGATTCCTTCACCTCTTCCACCCGTCTCTTCCCAGATTCTTACTTCACTCCCCCCTCCCCCATCTTGCCCCTCACCTGGTCTCACCCATCACCTGCCAGCTTGTACTCCCTTCCCCTTCTCCACCTTCTTATTCTGGCATCTGCCCCCTTTATTTCCCATCCGGATGCAGGGTCTCAGCCCGAGATGTTTACCCCTCTCCATAGCTGCTGTCTAACCTGGTTAGTTCCTCCAGCATTTTGTGTCGCTTAAGGTGATAGGAAGGATTTTTATAGGGGACCTGCCGACCATAAAGTTAGAGCAAAACAGGATGCAAAAAGCCCTTTGGCCCAACTTGACTGGGCCATTCAGGGGCAAGATATTTCCTTACAACAGGGAGAGGCTGATATCTGGAATGTTCTGCCGGAGGAGGTGATCAGAGATAATTACTGAATTTAATAGAGTATTTGGACAGACACAAGAAGGAAAGGCACAGAAGGACATGGTACAAATACAGGGAGAAGGGATTGGTCTCAATGGGGCAAAAAAGTTAGGCATGGACACAATGGGCCGAAAGGCCTGTTTTGGCATGGGCTCTCACCATTTCACAAAGGTTTATCCCCACTCTGGGGGATAAGGAGAGTTGGAGTAAAGCACTTATTTGGCATTCTAGCTCTCCTTTCTCTCAGCGCCGAGTACACGTCACGTTTGGCTTTTGACCAATGGGGCAGCATGGTTGGCGTGACCCTTTTACAGCGCTGACATTAGTAGTCAGGGCTCAATTCCCACTGCAGTCTGCAAGGAGTTCCCACGTTCTCCTCGTGACTGTGAGGGTCTTTTCTGGGTGTTCTGGTTTACCTCCCGCATTCCAAAGACACAGGAGTTTGGGTTGGTAAGTTGTGGACATGCCACGTTGGTGACACTTATGGGCTGCCTCCAGTGTTGAAAGATACAGTGAATTACGTCGTCTGTGGCAACGACCAATGCAGTCAACTTGGACTGCGTTAGTCGTTGATGCATATGAAACATTTCAGAGAATATTTCAAAGTATATGTAACAGAATAAAGCTGATCTTCATCTTAATTGTACAAACTGAGTTCAGCATAAGAGTTGCACTCTGCAGCCAATATTATCAGGTATAGATTCGTGGGAGTGTGGAGTTACATCGGTAAAAGAATGTAGTAAAAAGAAAACAAATCTTCAGGTCCCTGCACATGCAAGCCAAATAAACATAAGCCATATCAAACTCTGCAAGTGGAACATCTCATTACAAGCAGTCAATTTGGCTGCCGTTCAGATACATAATCCTGACAGCCCGAGCTGGGTCTCTGAAGGATTCCAGGATTGTTTATTCTCTCCCTGTACCCCTCCTTTCCATTAGGACATGCCAAACCCCTCCCACATTCACAAAGGGTCAAAACGCAAGAATCAGAGTGTGCCGCCTCGATTTGACTATTCTACTAAACAATAAGGATTAGACCATAAGACATTTGGAGCACAATAACACCATTCGGCCGTGAGCCTGCTCCACTAGTCTATCATGGCTGATTTATTATCCCTCTCAACCCCATTCTCCTGCCTTTGCCCCATAACCTTTCATACCGCCACTGCCATCTATGGAAATAAATTCCACAGATTCACCATCCTCTGGTGGAAGAAATTCCTCTTCTGTCCTGAATGTACGTTCCTCTATTGGGAGGCTGTGCCTTCTGGTTTTAGATTCGCCCATTATGGGAAACATCCACTACACATCCGCTCTATCTAGGCCTTTCAATATTGGATAGGTTTCAATAAAATTTACCCCTCTTTTTTCCTAAACTCTAGCAAGTACAGATACTTTCTGGCAGGGAGGTTGTTGGATTAGGGTGTAGAACTGGAATTTTTCCTTGTAGTTTAACTTTCCTACCCTTGCTTATACATTTTTTTAAATATATAGTTACCTATATACACAAGTAATTGTTCAGTAAATTTTCTGCTAATTATAGTAGAGCTGATTGGGTAAATATTTTAACATCATCCACAAGAGCACATTATTAAACAAATTAACACAACTGATTTTTGTTCAAGAGGCCCAACTTTCAAGTTTGCATTACAACATTCTGTGTAGTGATTATCTTAAAATAAATATTACCAAGCTAACCCTTAAGAACAGGGATGAGGAGTAATATCTTTAGCCGGGGGTGGTGAATCTGTGGAATTTAGTGGCACAGACAGCCGTGGAGGCCAAGTGATTGGGTATATTTAAAGCAGAGGTTGATAGGTTATTGAGTAAGGGTATCAAATGGTCCCTCCTGCTCTCCTTGTTCTGTTGAGTCTGTGCACTTTTAGCTCAAGTTTGATTATTGACATTTGTGCTGGTGACTGCTCCCTAGTTGTTGATTGCTTATGGCTGTTGCACTATTGTCTTGTAAACTGTTGGTTGTTAATGTGTTGTCTGTTATGGTATTGTCCTGTGTTTCATGCTTGGCACTGACTCACTATCAATTCTAGTATGTTTCACACACAGGCAATAAAGTGATTCTGATTCTGCTTCCAGAGGCAGGAGAATGGGGCAGCACAGTAGCGTAGTGGTTAGCATAACGTTTTACAGGGTTCACATCCACGGATGCGCGGGGCTGTCTGTACCACTCTCAGGGATCAAGGTTGGTGCAGCTCCTATATCTTGTGACCTTATTCGGTATTTTCCAGAAGCTTCCATTTTTTTTTCTGCAGCAGGTAACCTCTTTCATAGGTTAATTGTTATCACTGAAACATTTTCTCTTTCTAGTCTGAGTATGAGATCACTTTTACTTTATTTTCTTTACAACACACACAAAATGCTGGGGGAACTCAGCAGGTCAGACAGCATCTATGGAAATGAACAAACAGTTGACATTTTGGGCCAAGACCCTTCATCAGGACTAGAAAGGAAGAGAAAAGAAGGCAGCCTCTTCTCCTTCTCTTCCCACCACCACCTTCTCATTCTGGCTTCTGTCCAGTCTTGATGAAGGGTCTCAGCACAAAATGTCATCTGTTTACTCTTTTCCATAGTTGTTGTCTGGCCTGCTGAGTTCCTCCAGCACTGTGTGTGTGTTGCTTTGGACTTCCAGCATCTGCAGATTTTCTCTTGCTTATTTTCTTAGTTTTCTTTTCTTTGTTTCTTCTTATGACACTTCATAAAATGGCCGTAACCACCAAGTCTTATGCACATTCTGAAGAACCTCTGGATCAATATCACCAGATCCAACATCTTCAAGAGGTCATTTGGCTCATCGAGCCTGTAGTGGTACTTTGCAGAACCCACTCCACCAGGCCCATTGGCCCGCAATTCAGAATGGCCCCAGGAATAGATGGGTTCCATTTTTGCTTTAGACACTTCCCAGCTCTTACTTCATCCTCCTTCCCTCTCACCTGCTTTCACCTACCACCTGCCAACATGTTCTCCTTCTCCCTTTTTAATCTGGCTGTTTCCCCCCTTCCTTTCCAGTCCTGATGAAGGGTCTCGGTCTGAAATGTCATGTTTATTCTCCTTCATATACACTCTCTGACCCGCTGGGCTCCTCCAGCACCTTGTGTGTGTGGCTAATGAAATTATTTCTGTTCTCACAGTTGAGATCTTAGGAACCCCAACAGCAAAAGATTTTCAAACAGTAAGGGAATCAAGGGATATGGAATCAGGCAGGAAAGTGGAGTTGGGATAAAAGATAAGGTATAGGAGCAGAATTAGGCCCTTCAGACCATCAATTCTGCTATGCCATTCCATCATAGCTGATTTATTATCCCTCTCAACCCCATTCGCCCTGTAACCTTTGACTCCCTGACTAATCAAAAATCTACCCAATTCCACTTTAAATATACTCAATGACTTCCTCCACAGCTGTGTGGGGCAATGAATTCCACAGATGTACCACCCTCTGGCCAAAGAAATTCCTCTGCATCTTTGTCATAAAGGGATGTCTTTGTATTCGGAGGCTGTGCTCTCTGATCCTGGACTCCCCCATTACAGGAAACATTCTCTTCACATCCACTCTATCTAGGCCTTTCAATATCGATAGATTTCAATGAGATTCCGCCTCACTCTTCTGAACTCCAACAGGTACAGAGCCATTGAAAGCTCCTCATATGTTAACCCTTTCATTCCCAGGATCATTCTCGTGAATTTCCTCTGGACCCTCTCCAATGCACATTCTTTCTAAGACAAGGAGCCTAAAACTGCTCACAATACTCCAAATGCAGCCTGACCAATGCCTTATAAAGCTCTGAGCAGGATATACTTAGTTGAATGAATTCCATGCTCTGACTGAACGTTGCAGGCTCCAGACAGCCGACTCGTCTCTCTGTTCCTTAAGATAGTTTATGTTTACAGCAACCACACACGTTGTAACGTGATAACATCCTGACAAACCAAGATAATTTTGCAGTGGCAGTTCAAGGAATAAACAAAGTTCAAGGCACTGGGGAATTCTGTCGCTACTATCACCATCTTGCATCAGCAATAAGTGCTCACAGAGCTGATCCAACAGACTATCATTCTGTAGCTCTTGGTTCTGCATTGACACGTCAGCCTAGAACTTCACTGGGTCATCCCCTCCTTCCCTTTCTCCTATGGTCCACTCCCCTCACCCATCAGATTCCTTTACCGGCCCTTGACCTTTCCCACCCACCAGGCTCCCCTATCACCTGCTGGATAGTCTTCTTCTAATATCCCACCTTTTTATTCTGGCACCTTCCCCCTGCCTTCTCAGATCTGAAGAAGAGGTCAATTGTCTATTCTTTTCCCTAGATGCTGCCTGACCTGCTCAGTTCCTCCAGCATTGTGTGTGTGTGTGTTGCTCTGGATTTCCAGAATCTGCAGACTTTATTGTATTTATGATTTGCTAGAGCTTCTTTGTTCTATTCACTAGAATGAGCACAAGCTGAATGACTCATCCTCGAAATGCATAAAGAAGGTCGGAGACAGAAGAGACTGCAGACCACTCAGGACATGCTCTCTTCTCACTGCTGCCACCAGGACGAAGGTACAGGAGCCTCAGGACTCACACCACCAGGTCCAGGAATAGTTATTACCCCTCAACCAAAGGGGATAACTTCACTTGCCCCATCACTGAACTGTTACCACAAGCTATTGACTCACTTTCATGGATTCTTCATCACATGCTCAACATTTATTGATTATTTACAGAGTTTATCGTCATTTGCACATTGGTTGAACAGCCAGGTTGGTGTGGTCTTTCATTGATTCTAATACTATTGAGTATGACCGCAAGACAAAGAATCTCAGGGTTGTATATGGTGACACACGTGTTCTTTGATAATATATTTACATTGAACTTTGAGAATAAAAATGAACCGCTGGAGGAACTCAGTGGGTCAGACACCTTCTGTGAAGGCAGAGACCATGAATCACAGCTGGGAGCCTAGAGGGGACTTAGTCTGTTTAAAGAGGCAAGGGGGGGCAGAAGAAGTTGAGGCTGGGCTGATAAGTTGGGGACTGGGGCAAAGTGACTGAAGAGCTCTGCGTTCGGAGAGGGTGACAGGAGTAGTCAGCAACAGATTGATGTCATATCAGAAATTGGAAATAAAAAGGTGAGAGAAGGTAAAAGGCCAGCAGGAGGATAAAGAGATTAGTTTATCAGTCCTATTAAATGAGGGTTTTTTTTTAAAGAAATGGTACACATTTTATAAATGACCTGGCTGAGGAAATGGAGGATAAGGTAGTAAATTTGCTGATAACATAGCATGGGGGTGTTGTGGATAGTGTGGAGGGCTGTCAGAGTTTACAGCGGGACATCGATAGGATGCAAAACTGGGCTGATTAGTGGTAGATGAAGTTCAACCCAGATAGGTGTGAGGTGGTTCATTTTGGTAGGTCAAATATGATGGCAGAATATAGTATTAATGGTAAGACTCTTGGCAGTGTGGAGGATCAGAGGGATCTTGGGGTCCAAGTCCATAGGACACTCAAAGCAGCTGCGCAGGTTGACTCTGTGCTTAAGCCTTTTTTAGCCTTTATTAGCCTGTGTATTAGCCTTTATCAATCGTGGGATTGAGTTTAAGATTTGCGAGGTAACGTTGCAGCTATATAGGACCCTGGTCAGACCCCACTTGGAGTATTGTGCTCAGTTCTGGTCACCTCACTACGGGAAAGATGTGGAAACTATAGAAAGGGTGCAGAGGAGATTTACCTGGATTGGGGAGCATGCCTTATGAGAATAGGTTGAGTGAACTTAACCTTTTCTTGTTAGAGTGACAGAGGATGAGAGGAGACCTGACAGAGGAGTATAAGATAATAAGAGGCATTGATTGTGTGGATAACCAGAGGCTTTTTCCCAGGGCTGAAATGGCTAACACGAGAGGGCTCAGTTTTAAGGTGCTTGGAAGTAGGTAGAGGAAATGTCAGGGGTAAGTTTTTTTTAAAAAAAACAGAGACAGTGGTGAGTGCTTGGAATGGACTGCCGGCAACGGTGGTGGAGGTGGATACAACAGGGTCTTATAAGAGGCTCCTGTATAGGTACATGTGATTTGGAAAAATAGAGGGCTATGGGTAACCCTAGTAGTTTGTAGATTAAGTACATGTTCGGCACAGCATTGAGGGCCAAAGGGCCTGTATTGTGCTGTAGGTTTTCTATGTTTCTATGCTTTCTATGCAATTCCTATACAACACCCACAAAATGCTGGAGGAGTTCAGTAGGTCAGGCAACAACTACAGAGAACAATAAACATTTTGGGCCAAGACCCTCCCTCACGACTGGAAGGGAAGGGGAAGAAGGCAGAATAATGTGGGGAGGAGAGGAAAGGATACAAGTCGGCCAGTGAAAGGTGAGGCCAGTTGAGGGGGTAGTTAGGTGGGTGGGGATGAAGTGGGATGCTAGGAGGTGATAGGTGGAAGAGGTAAACGGTTGAAGAAGAAGGAATCTGATAGGAGAGAGGAGTCGTTAATGGGGGCCACATTGGCCCAGCTGGTAGAGATGCTGTCTCATAGGTTCAGTGACCCCAGGTTCAATCCTGACCTCCAGTGCTGTCTGTGTGGAGTTTGCAGGCTCTCCCTGTGACTGCCTGGGCTTCCCTGGAGTGCTCCAGTTCTCTCCCACAATCCATCACCTGGGTTAATCATCCCCTGGTGTGTAGGTGAATGGCAGAATCTGGGGAGATTTGCGGGAAGAGCAAAACTACTATAAATGGATGCTCGAAAAACACAAGCAGAATATGGGAGGAGCTCAGAAGGTCAGGCAGCATCTAGGAAGGGAAATAAGTAGTTGACGTTTTGGACCAAGACCCTTCACCAGGATCCTTGTGTAATGAGCACTTTTACTACCCACAGTGTTCCCACAGCTGCCGGCGACGGCACCAACTCCATTCTGTCCTGACAGGCAGAACGACAATCTGAGTTGTAGGCAAAGGTTGAATAGGTTAGGGCTTTATTCCTTAGAGCGTAGTAGACTGAGGGCAGATTTGACAGAGGGATACAAAATTATGAGGGGCATAGATAGGGTAAATGCAAGCAGGCTTTTTCCACTGAGGTTGGGTGGAGACTGAAGGTCATGGGAGAGGGTTGGAGGTCTGATGCTGTTTTCCGTGTGGGCGATCTTTCAGTTTTATACGTAATGGAGGGGGTGGGGTGTTTGATGTTTGCGGGTTTTGTTTCTTTTTCGTGAGGGGTTGTTGATGACTTTTCCTTCAGCAACTCCCATTTTTCTCTGAATTTTTATGGCTGTCTGGAGAAGATGAATATCAGTTGTACTGTACATGCATACTTTGACAAAATTAACCTTTGAAGCGGGAAGGTGAGATGTTTAAGGGCAACATGGGTGAGAACTTCTTCACTCAGAAGGATGGATGAAGGTTTGATATCAACACTTAAGAGAAGTTTGTATAGGCACATGGATGGGAGGGGTGTGGAGGGCTGTAGCCCTGTGTACAGGTCATTGGAACTAAGCAGAGTAATAGTTTGGCATGGATTAGATGGGCTGTATTGCTCTAGGACTCTTTAAAAAGAACTCCTGGCTGGTTTCTTACACACAAGGGATTCTGCAGATGTTGGAAATCTAGATCACGCACACAAAATGCTGCAGGAACTCTGCAGGTCAGGCAGGATCTGTGGAGAGGAATGAATGGTCGAATTTTCAGGCCGAGACCTGTCGTGATGAGGGATCTCAGCCCCTTGTTTACATTGGCTTTGATATGCTGAGTTAACATACAGTAGAACTGCTGCGCTGGCTTTTTAGCCCACGATCTATTCTACTCCAAGAGCAATTTAACCCTTCCCAGCCCTCCATTTTTCTTTCATCCATGTCCCTTAAATGTCCCTACGGTTCCTGCAGCATTGTGTGTGTGCTGCTCAAGATCTGCAGCTTCCGCAGAATCTCGTGTTGAGACAGTCAGTGGAAGCCTTCCTTTATTAAGTATCTAGCCGGCCTCCGGTAGGAACGTCACCTTGATCACCAATCATCTCTACCACCGACTGCCAACATAGCGTCGTAGGCACACACTCTACTCACAGAGAAGGAAGAAGGAAGAAACAGGGGAACCAGGAACAGCCACAGTCAATCCCAACCATTCACCCCCCAGGCCGGAGGATGTCACATTCCTGTCTGCCTTCCAGAAGGCAAGTGCCTGCCACGCCTTGCAGCCGAGAAGGATTCCACAGGGATTTATGGTCTTCACTCCTGCCTCCGTGGTGATAACGTTACACAAACCGGCTGTGGGATGTAGGTTCCGTAAACACATTGGGAGCAAGTCCGTGAACTTGATCTGGCATCCCTGGACTGGAGACGGGCCGGATCTCAGATGGAAACCCTTTACTGATACATGCATACAGGGTGTCAAATGGCAACCAGGAGACAGTATTTGACTAGTAATGCAGAGGCCTTGACCACCAATCTAGTGAAGCAAGTTTGAATCCTGCCACGACAGCTGGAACACTTACATTCCAGTCATTATATAGACTTACAATAGCAGCTAAAACAGCATCAAGGACACCAGAATTAAGAATAGGAACTGGCATTCAAGCTTATTCAGCAAACCCATAGCTGCCCCATCCCCGCATATCCTTCAATAACCTTAACAGCAAAAATTAGGAATTGGGATTTTGAGATCAGAGTCAGGTTTAATATCACTGACATTTGTTGTGACATTTGTTAACTTTACAGTAGGAGTACAATGAAATACATGATGAATATTAAAAAAAACTGAGTTACCTGAAGCATATGTATGAATATTACATAGTTAACTTAAAATAAGCAGTGAGAAAAAGAACACAAAAACGCAGTGAGGTAGTATCCAAGGGTTCAATGTCCATTTAGGAATTGGATGGCAGAGGGGAAGAAGCTGTTCCTGAGTCGCTGAGTGTGTGCCTTCAGGCTTCTGTACCCCCTTCCTGACGGTAACAGTGAGAAAAGGGCATGCCCTGGGTGCTGGGGGTCCTTGATGGATGCCGCCTTCCTAGGGAGCTGCTCCTCGAAGATGTCTTGGATACTACAGAGGCTAGTATCCGTGATGGAGCTGACACCAAAATATCCTGCAAGCTTCTAACTTTCTGACTGGATGCGTCGCAACCTGATGTGGAGGTTCCAAAGCACAGGAGGCTGCAGAGGGTTGTAAACTCAGCCAGCTCCATCGTGGGCACTACACTCCTATCAACAATTACTCAGGCCTCTCACTATCCAGGACAAGCCCTGTTATTGTTACTACCCTCAGCAAGGAGGTACAGGAGCCTGGAGAACCACATTTAGCAATTCAGGAACAGCTCCTTCTGTGTACACTACCTCACTCTCTTTTTGCACTGTATATACACAGAACTGTGCAAAAGTCATAGACATACAGTATATATAGCTAGGATGCCCAAGACTTTTACACAGTACTGTAATTGTCAACTTGGAGCAGAGAGCGAGTTTGTAAACCTGGTAGTAGCAAAGGATGTTGGGAATGGTGAGGGTGGAGCACCAAGGGAGGGGTGTGGGACAGGTGGAGGAGAAAGACTGCCAGGGGCAGGAAATGGTACAGATCAAGACTCACTCAGCCCTGGGACACCAGGCAAGGTAATCTGATTGCAAACCATTGTTTCATTGATCATTACAGAATGAGAAGAAGTCATCACCCTGACACAGTGGTGTCAAATGTGGTGAACTACATATACCTGTCTGGACACGCCCCCCCCCCCCCCCCCCCCCCCGCTGACTGCTCCTGTGGCTCCTCCCACAGACCCTGGTATAAAGGCGATTGGAGGCACTGCTCCTCCCTCAGTCTCCAGGATGTTGTGTGGTGGTCTCTTGCTGCTGACGGTGCTTTCTTCCAGCCAATAAAAGCCTATCTTGACTCATGTCTCCGAGAGTTATTGATGGTGCATCAATTTTATTGGCTGGAAATTTTTAAACATGGAAATTATTATACGTCTGGAAAAATTGGACATTGATCCTCAAGCCCCAGAAACAGCCATTGCCTTTGAACTCTGGCTTGCATGCTTCCAATCATACTTGGAAGAGATTCCCGTGACTGAGCCCGCTATCATGCACAAAATCCTCCTCTCCAGAGTCAGTCCAAAGGTATACTCCCTTATCAGGGACCTGCCGACCTACCAAGGGGCACTGGACGCCCTCAAAAGACAGTACCTGTGGCCGGTGAGCACCGTCTACGCAAGTCATCGCTTAACGATGTGGCAGCAGTGAGCCAGAGAGTCGAGCGCTGAGTTTGTCTGGGCCCTACACACACTCGTGTGGGCCTGCAACTGCAGGGGACTGACGGCGGAACAGCATGCGGAGCTCCGGGTACAAGACGCCTTCGTTACGGGGATCAGGTCAGTGTACGTGTGCCAGCGGCTGCTGGAAAACGCTGATCTTACCTTACACTCGGCAATCGAGCTGGCTGACATGCTGGAGGCTGCTCTGCACAACGCTGACGCTGTCCAGCCGCGCGATCTCCCGCTGGCCCCGTGGACGCCGCAGACCCCGCCACCCGGCCAATCGACCTCAGCTGCTGCCACTCGCGAGTCCACGAACTCCCCGAAACCCTCCGGCGAAGTGACCACAGCGGCTGTCAGTCGCAAGTCCGCGCAGTGTTACTTCTGCGGACTCGAAAAGCACCCCCGAAAACGCTGCCCAGCCCCAGAAGCGACCTGCTCCAGCTGCGGAAAGAAGGGCCATTTCGCCAAGGTCTGTAAGTCTAAACCATGAGCGGGGTCGAGCAGCGCCGTGTGTGAGGCATGGGGGTCGCCATCTTGGTCGCCACCATCTTGCCTGCCCACCTCGTGCGAGGCATGGGGGCAGCCATCTCTGTCGCCGCCATCTTGCCTGCCTGCCTCGTGCGAGGCATGGGGCGGCCATCTTTGTCGGCACCACCTCGCCCCGCCTCCAACCCACGGGTGCTTACCGGGCACCAAGACGGTGATTCAACTCTGGCCTCCGTAACCCTTGACCAAAGCGCCCCACACCAGCTTGCAAGGTCAATGATGCACATCCTGGTGGAGGGACACAGGACTAGCTGCCTGTTTGACATGGGCAGCACTGAGAGTTTTATTCACCCGGACACAGTGCAACGCTGCGGACTTGTGACATGGCCGGTAAGCCAGAGGGTCACCATGGCTTCTGGGTCGCACTCCACAGACATCTGGGGGGGGGGGGGGTTGTGTAGTGACATTGGTGGTGCAGGGCACAGAATATCGGCACTTTGCGCTACTGGTCATGCCTCAACTGTGCGCGCCTGTGCTATTGGGGCTGGACTTCCAGAGCCACCTCGAAAGTGTGACTATGGCATATGACGGGCCCTTCCCACCACTCACTGTCAGGAATCCTCAGTTTTGTGGGACTTTGTCATATACCCCACTACTGACCCGCACATCCCACCCAGCACCATGCCAACAGCTGCGCTACTGACACCATTTGCAGCCTCTCCACCCTCAAGATCCCTCCCCCACTGCTGTTCGCCAACCTGACCCCCGACTGTAAACCTGTGGCAACTAAAAGCTGGAGGTACAGCGCGGGGGACAGGGCCTTCATTAAGTCGGAGGTGCAGCGGCTGCTCAGGGAGGGGATCATTGAGCCGAGCACAAGTCCTTGGAGGGCCCAGGTGGTTGTTGTTCGGACCGGGCAGAAAAATAGGATGGTCGTGGACTATAGCCAGACCATCAATAGGTTCACGCAGCTTGATGCGTACCCACTACCCCGCATTGTGGATATGGTCAATCAGATAGCTCAGTACAAGGTGTACTCGACAATAGATTTGAAATCCGCTTACCACCAGCTCCCCATCCGCCCGGAGGACCGCCCCTACACCGCCTTCGAGGCGGGCAGCAGGCTCTATCACTTCCTGCGTGTCCCCTTTGGTGTCACAAATGGTGTCTCTGTCTTCCAGAGGGAAATGGACCGGATGGTGGACCAGTGCCAACTGAAGGCCACATTTCCATATCTGGATAACATCACCATCTGCGGTCACGACTGGCCGGATCACAACACCAACCTCCAACGATTTTTCCAAGTGGCCGAAGCTTTGAACCTTACCTATAACAGGGACAAGTGTGTGTTCGGAACCACCCGACTCGCTGTCCTTGGGTATGTCGTGGAGAACGGGGTCATTGGCCCTGATCCCGACCGTATGCGCCCCCTGTTAGAACTCCCTCTTCCCACCACCCTCAGAGCCCTCAGACAGTGCCTGGGCTTCTTTTTCTATTACGCCCAATGGGTCCCTCACTACGCAGACAAGGCCCGCCCCCTGGTCAAGTCCACCACATTTCCCCTCTCTGCCGAGGCCCTTGCGGCCTTCAGCCGCATTAAAGGGGACATTGCCAAAGCAACGATGCATGTGGTGGACGAGACCATTCCCTTCCAAGCAGAGAGTGATGCCTCCGACTTTGCGCTGGCTGCTACCCTCAATCAGGCAGGAAGGCCGGTAGCATTCTCCTCTCGTACCCTTCAAGGCCCTGAAATTCGGCACTCCGCGGTGGAGAAAGAAGCCCAGGTCATAGTGGAAGCTATTAGGCACTGGAGGCACTATCTCGCCGGCAAAAGGTTCACCTTGCTGACCTACCAGCACTCAGTTGCGTTCATGTTCAGCAACCAACAGCGGGGCAAAATCAAAAATGATAAAATTTTGCGATGGAGAATAGAACTCTCCACCTACTACTATGATATCCTGTACCGGCCTGGAAGGCTCAATGAGCCCCTGATGCCCTATCCCAGGGAGCGTGTGCCAGCATGCAGCTCGACCAGCTATACGCATGCAGATCTTTGCCACCCGGGGGTCACCTGATTTTACCATTTTGTGAAAGCCCGGAACCTGCCTTACTCCCTTGAGGACATCAGGACGATGACCAGGGACTGCCAAGTCTGCGCTGAGTGCAAACCGCACTTCTACCATCCTGAAAAGGCATAACTTATCAAGGCCACCCACCCCTTTGAGCGACTGAGTGTTGACTTTAAGGGCCCCCTTCCCTCCACCAATCGCAATGTCTACTTTCTCAACATTATCAACCAGTACTCGCGGTTCCCCTTTGCCATCCCCTGCCCCGACACCACTGCCACGTCCATCATAAAAGCCCTGCGCCAGCTCTTCACTCTGTTCAGATATCCCTGCTATATCCACAGTGACAGAGGGTCCTCCTTTATGAGTGACGAGCTGCGCCAGTACCTGCTGGCTAGGGGCATTGCTACTAGTAGGACCATGAGCTATAATCCCCGGGGAAATGGACAGGTGGAGAGGGAGAATGCCACGGTGTGGAAGGCCACACTTTTAGCCCTTAAGTCAAAGGGGTTGCCGGTCTCTCGATGGCAGGAGGTCCTCCCCGAGGCACTCCACTGCATCCGCTCCCTGTTATGTACGTCCACCAATGCCACCCCTCATGAGCGCCTCTTTTCTTTTCCCAGGAAGTCTGCCACTGGGACCACCCTACCGACTTGGCTGATGTTCCCAGGGCCAGTGCTGCTCCGGAAACATGTGAGGAGCAATAAATACTCCCTGCTGGTCGAGAGGGTTCACCTACTACATGCGAACCCCCAGTATGCCTACGTGGTCTTACCTGATGGGCGGGAGGACATGGTCTCCGTCCACGACCTGGCGCCCGCAGGAGCAGCAGACCCCTACCCCGAACACTCCACGGTGACTATGAACCCCGTACCCGCCAAGGTCCATACCCACGAGACACCGCATACACCAAGCCCTACACAGACTCCTCACGACACTCCCATACCGGGCGCCACGCACACGCATGAGGGATCACTGATGCCTAATGGGCTGACACCTCAAGTCAGGCCGGAGCCAGCACAACCACCGTCACTGGTGCAATCACCACCGGCACCTGTGCAATCACCACAACCGTCTCCGGTGCAATCACCACCGGCACCTGTGCAATCACCGCCGGTGCTACGTAGATCGCAACGACAGATTCGACCACCTGATAGACTTAACCTGTAAATATACTTGTAAGAAACTTCGCCCCATGGGGACTCTCTTTTAAAACAAAGGGGGGGTGAATGTGGTGAACTACATATACCTGTCTGGACACACCCTCCCCCGCTGACTGCTCCTGTGGCTCCTCCCACAGACCCCTGTATAAAGGCGATTGGAGGCACTGCTCCTCCCTCAGTCTCCAGGATGTTGTGTGGTGGTCTCTTGCTGCTGACGGTGCTTTCTTCCAGCTAATAAAAGCCTATCTCGACTCACGTCTCCGAGAGTTATTGATGGTGCATCATCAAGAAAACAACCTCTCCCTCAACTTCACAAAAACAAAAGGAGCTGGTTGTGGACTACAGGAGGAATGGAGACAGGCTCACCCCTATTGACATCAATGGATCTGGGGTTGAGAGGGTAAACAGTTTTAAGTTTCTAAACATCGCCAAGGATCTCACCAAGTCTGATTTTCTTTCCATTTCTTCAACACTTCCTGTTCCTCCACCTATCTTGGTGTCATCTGTAAATTTAGCCACAAAACCATTTAATCCATAATCTAAATCATCGATATACAGAGTAAAAAGAGGCCCCCCAACACCGACCCCTGTGGAACACCACTAGTAACCGGCAACCAACCAGAATAGGATCCCTGTATTCCCACTCTTTGCTTTCTGCCTATCAGCCAATGCTCCACCCATTCCAATATCCTTCCTGTAATTCCATGGGCTCTCATCTTATTAAGCAGCCTCTTATGCGGCACCTTATCAAAGGCCTTTTGAAAATCCAAATACACAATATCCACAGCCTCTCCCTTGTCAATCTTATTTGAGATTACCTCAAAAATTTCCCATAGGTTGGTGAGGCAGGATCTTCCCTTCATGAAACCATGCTGGCTTGGGCCTACTTTGCCATAAAACCTCAAGGTAATTCATAATCTCATCCTTGAGGATCGACTCCAATAACTTTCCAACTACCAATGTCAGACTAATAGGTCCGTCATTTTCTTTTTGCTGCCTCCCCCCCCCCCCCCCCACTTCTTAAACAACAGAACTACATTTGTGACCTTCCAGTCCTCTGGAACCGTGCCAGAGTCAACTGATTCCTGGAAGATTATTTCCAATGCCTCCACAATCACCAAAGCCACCTCCTTCAGAATCCGTGGATGCACTTCATCCGGTCCGGGAGACTTATCTAGCTTTAGTCCATTTAGCTTCTCAAGCATTTTCTCTCTAGTAATCTTGACTGTACCTAATTCTATTCCCTAAGACCTATGGCTATCAGGTATGTTGCTAATGTCTTCCACTGTGAAGACTGATGCAAAATACTCATTTAGCTCCTCTGCCATCTCTTTGTTACCCATTATAATTTCTCCAGCATCCTTTTCAATAGGTCCTATATCTACCCATGTCACTCTTTTACTCTTCATATATTTAAACACACACACACACACAAAATGCTGGAGGATTCCAGCAGGTCAGGTAGCATCTATGGAGCAAAATGAATAGTTGGTGTTCAGGCCGTGATGCTTTATCAGGACTGATCTTATAAACCTCCCTGAGGTCACCAATCAGCCTCCTACAGTGCAAGTAAGAAAGCCCCAAGCTAACTAGTCTCAAACCTTCCAGACCCAGTAACATGTTTATTTTATTTAATTAGTGACCACAGTGCAGAGTAGGCCCTTCCAGGCCTTTGAGCCACGCTGCCCGAGCAACCATGACTATTCCGATTTCACCCTGATGAAGGGTCTTGGCCCAAAACGTCAACTATTTACTCTTTTCCATTGATGCTGCCAGTCCTGTCCAAATTCCTCCAGCATTTTGTGTGTGTTGTGTTGGATTTCCAGCATCTGCATATTTTCTCGTGTTTGTGTTAAACTTAACCTAATCATGGGACAATTTACATTGACCAATTCGCCTACCCAAATGACTTCGGACTGTGGGAGGAACCTGGGGAAAACCCTTGCATTTCATGGGAAGGGTGTTCAGACACCTTATAGAGGACACCAGAAATGAATTCCGATACCACAGGCTGGAACAGCATTGGGCTAACTGCTAGGTTACCATGGCACCCACATCTGAGGGCTTTAGTTACAAGGAGAGACTGGATAGGCTGTGGCGTTTTTTCTGGAGTGTAGGAGGCTGAGGGGTGACCTCAGCTTCCTTCAAACTACCCTTTCCAGCTTATTGTTTTCCTGAACTCTTAAGGACAGACGTCTAGCCTACTCACTCTCTCATGGGACGGACAAACCAACAGGAACAGGCCTAGAGAACCCTCACTGCGGTTCCTCTAAAGCTGGGGTTCCCAACCTTTTTAATGCCATGAACCCCACCATTAACCAAAGTGTCCGTGAACTCCAGGCTAGCAGCCCCTGCTCTAAATAAAGATTTTTTTAAAAAATAAGGATGCCAAAACTGCACTCAACACTCCAGCTGTGGCCCCACCAAGGCTCTGTATAACTGCAGTAAGACATCTTTACTTGCCTTCCCGATAGCTTGTTGCACTAATTTTCAGTATACAAAGCTACCCAAGTCCTTCTGGCCAACAACATTTTTCAGTCTGTCAGCTTTTGTTGAAAGAGGATTTAACCTGCAAGTAAAGCTGTCTTACTGCAGTTATACAGAGCCTTTGGTGGGGCCACAGCTGGAGTGTTGAGTGCAGTTTTGGCATCCTTATTAAAAAAAAAAATCTTTATTTAGAGCAGGGGCTGCTAGCCTGGAGTTCACGGACACTTTGGTTAATGGTGGGGTTCATGGCATTAAATAGGTTGGGAACCCCAGCTTTAGAGGAACCGCAGTGAGGGTTCTCTAGGCCTGTTCCTGTTGGTTTGTCAGCTTTTCTGTTGTACTACAGAAGCAGATTGCCTCAGACGTGTTCCTGTGATCCCCTGTTCTATGTTCTGTATCCCTGTCTTCCCATTATCCCCCCCCCCCCCCATCCTTCTCTCTACGTTCTTGTCAGATCCTGTCATGGCACCTTATCTGATGACAATTCAAATTCACACAATACATTTAAGATTTGAAAAAATTTTGCTCAAAGTCATTTTCTATTCCTCATGAGGTAAAATCACGGCAGAATTTTGTCAACTTCCCTTGTGTGTTTGCCTTAAATTTAAAATGGCCTTTAAAATGCTGACACTGCAGGAACATGACCTCTTTTGGTGGTTGGTGGGGGCTTAAAAAGGGGTGGATATCCCAGAAAAGAAGTGGAAAAACAACAACAATTCTGCAAGTCATTCCTAATTTAATTGGTTTAGAATTCAAATCGAAAGCTGATGAGGTTCGCTGGAGTTTGATGTCAGGCAACCAGAAAGTGCCAAATAACTAAAACACAAATACCCCAAATTCAATCAAGCAAAAGCTGAAAGCTAGATCCCTGATTAAATTCACCGATTACCGTTATTCCCCAGCACTCTGAAAAGGCCGTACAAGACGTGACAAGATAATCGCAGAATCTGCCCCATCATCTCTGTGCCAACACTATGAAACTGAGTTGGCCAGTGAGACCCACTCCCATATCCTTCTCTTTGAAGGTTATGGTTGGGAAAACAGCGTCCACCACCCTTGCACTATTGCGTTCCAGGCTGGCAACAAGTGGTTGCCAGGCAACAGATCTCCTCACCTCCCACAGCTCCCTAGCTTTGTACTTTCCATTTAGAAAATCAGAAACCAGTGGGAAAACAGATTCTCCCCACCCTCAAACTTTGATTTCAACTCCCTCCCTCTGTTAAACCTCTCCTTAACCACCCCGCTCCAAAGGAAACTACTTACTTTGTTTTTAAAAAAAAAACTAGCACAATATTGTGGGCCAAATGGCCTGCTAAATGAACTGTTTCATGTTCTACCTCAACCTGAAGGACTGCAGATACTGAAATCTGGAATAATGCTGAAGGAACTCTGCAGGTCGAGCAACTTCTAGGCTCTTGTGCACTTTGAGTCCTTGTATCACTCCTGTGTGCCTTGCACTGTGTCTGGTATAATTTTTTGTTATAATTTTGATAAACAAAAATGCCTCTCTTGGATTTTAAATATGAAAGCAGTATGTAGTTTTTGCAGACATAAAACAGTTCATCTGTAAATTACATGACATTGCTACCGATTTTGTACAGAAAGTTTAATGTCCTTCTGTTTATTTATTTAAGATACAGTGCAGAGTAAGGCCTTTTGGGCCCTTCTGCCCAGCATCCCCACCCACCCCGATTTAATCCTAGCCTAATTACAGGACAATTTACAATGACCAATCAACCTATGCCTTTGGACTGTGGGAAGAAACCAGAGCATCTTGAAGAAACCCATGTGGTTATAGGAAAAAAAGTATACAAATTCCTTACGTTTGGAATTGAACCTGGGCTGCCGGTCTTGTAAAGCGTTGTGCTGACCACTATGCTATGCTTCAAACAAATCCACAAACAACAATTCCACAACCTACAGGCTCACTTTCAAGGATTCAACAACTTACACTCTCAGTACTGCATTGAGAATTTGCCTTCTTTTGCACATTGGTTGTTTGTCACCCTTTGTTCTTGTATAGTTTTCATAAATTCTATTGTATTTCATTATTTTTCTTGTAAGTGCCACCAAGAAAATGAATCTCAAGGTAGTCCAGGAACATACACTCAGTGGCCACTTTATTAGGTACACCTATACGCCAGCTCATTAAAGCAAATATATAATCAGCCAATCAAGTGGCAGCAACTCAGTGCATAAAAGCATGCAGGCATGGTCAGGAGGTTCAGTTGTTGTTCAGATCAAACATCAGACTAGAGAAGAAACTGGATCAAAGCGACTTTGACCATGGAATGATTGTTGGTGCCAGGCGGGGTGGTTTTTGTATCTTAGTACGTGCACATCTCCTGAGATTGTCACACACAACCGTCTCTAGAATTCAGAGAACAGTGCAAAAAAAATCCATTGAGAGGCAGTTCTGTGGGTGAAAACACCTTGTTAGTGAGAGGTCAGAGGAGAATGCCCAGAATGGTCAAGATGACTGACTCAAATAACCACGTTACACCAGTGGCGTGCGGAAGAGCATCTCTGAATGCACAAAGTTCAAAGTAAATTTATTATCAGAGTATATCTATGTCACCATATACAATCCTAAGATTCATTTTCTTGCAGGCATTCTCAATAAATCCATAACAGAACCAATGGAAGAACAGCAGTCAGCATGTCAACACTTGACGTGGATGGGCTACAGCGGAAGGAGACCACGAACACACATTCTGTGGTCATTAGGTACAGGAGGTATCAAATAAAGTCAGCATGGAGTGTGCATATTTTGCTAATAAATTTATTTTGACTTTGAACGGTGTTATTTTTACAGTGAATGCCCACAAGAAAATGAATCTCTGGGTTCTATATGGTGGTACATATGTACTTGGATAATAAATTTACTTTGAATGTTGAACCAGCCCCAACTTTACATTCCCTTTTAACGACCTGCAGCTAAAATTCTATCTTTAGAGTATTTTTCTGCTTCAAAATCTATAAATACATTTCTCAAAATGCAGTACATTTTGCCTGGTATTTTTCTTTCCTCTCACATGCAAAGGTCTGAGACAGTGAGAAGAAACGTGGAAAGCTGCCAAGGGATGGGAGTACACACTGGACATGTTGCTCTTCAGATACTGGAACTAATGTCGTTACTGCTGCACTTGTTGACGGCTTGCCAAGGCCGAGGGAACAGGGATTCAGCAGAAGCAAACCAGAACTCTCCATGAACTTTCCAGAAAAACAAAGGAATTAAGAGGCCCACTTCTATCGTTCTAGATCTTCGCTAAAGACTGTCCTTCAGTTATCTAGGAGGTGACATTTCAAAAAAATAAGCTACATGTTTCTCAGTGTTCATCAGCTATTCAATGACAATTAGTGACAGTTACTAAACGCTGTCCTGGCTAGGAATACAAGAATCACACAAGTAAATCTGGGCGAGGAACCAGTCCCCAAGGAAGCAAACCACAGCTATAGAAGAGACATGGAGATGCACTGAGGCAGAAACCTCCTCCTAAATTACTTTTAAAAACCAAGATAAAAACCTCAAGGTGGAGGAGAAACACCTTGTATTCTAACTGGGTACCCTCCAACCTGATGGCGTGAGCATCGATTTCTCACTCCTCCCCTCCCCGCCTTTTTACCTATTCTCACCTGCTTATTACATCTCCCCTCCCCCCCAGGTCCCCTTCTCCTATTGTCCACTCTCCTCTCCTATCAGATTCTTCCTTCTCCAGCCCTTGACCTTTCCCACCCACCTGGCTTCACCTATCACCTTCAGCTAGCCCCTTTCCCCTCTCCTCACCTTTTAATTCAGGCATCTCTCCCCTTCCTTACCAGGCCTGATGAGGGGTCTCACCTCAAAATGTCGACTGTTTACTCCCCCCCCCCCATGGTTGCTGCCTGACCTGCTGAGTTCCTCCAGCATTTTGTGTGTGTTGCTTTGGATTTCCAGCATCTGCAGATTTTTTCGTGTTGATGAATCAACAAAAGCGATTTAACAGGATTCTGCTCAGAGAGCAAGATATTTGGCCCATCTTACTTAGAGTAATCTGGTATGGAAACATACCATAATGCGATTACAGCGCCAGTGATCTGGGTTCAATTCCTGCCACTGTCTGCAAGGAGTTTGCACACTCACTCTGTGACCGTGTGAGTCTCCTCCAGATTTACTGGCTTCCTCCCACATTCCGAAAGACAGTTTGTGAGTTATGGGCACGCCGCGTTGGCATCAGAAGTGATCGCACATCTTTGATCTCTGTTGGTTGTTGACACAATTAACGCATTTCATTGGATGTTTCAATGTACATGTGACAACTTTATAAAGGGCCATTCGACCCAACTCATCCATGCCAATCAAGATACCTTTCTGATGTAGTCCAATTTGCCTGCATCCCGCTAAACCTTTCCTATCTGTGAACCTGTCCAACATTGTAATGGTATCTGCCACTACCTCTTCTTCTGTACCTCTTGACATTTACCCACCTCCATTTGTCTCAGATCCCTCTTAAATCTTTCTCCTCTCACCTTGAACCTATATCTGCTAGATTTAGATTCCCCTACCCTGGGAAAACAGCATTCACCACATTGACTAACTTACTGAAATACAGTGCAGAATAGGCCCTTCCAGCCACGCCACACTGCAATCCCCCCATTTAACCCTAGCTTAATCATTGCAAATTGATAACTTACAATGACCAGGTAACCTACCAATCTGTAGGTGATTGGACTGTGAGGAAACCGGAGCATCCGGAGGAAACCCACACGGTCACGGGGGGGGGGAAGTGTACAAACTCCTTACAGAGAGCGGCAGGAATTGAACGCGGGTCGCCTGTACCATGAAGTGTTGTGCTAACCATTACCCTCCCGTGCTGCCTCCATGTCCCTCATGATTTTTATGCACCTCCGTAAGTTCAAAGTAAATCTATTATCAAAGCACAGATATATCAGCATACACAACCCTGAGGTTCATTTTCCTGCAGGCATTCACAGTAAACACAAACACAATAGAATCAATGAATGACTGCACTCAATAGGACAAACAATAGCCACTGTGCAAATAAACTGTGCATATAGAAAAAATAACAATAATAATAAAAAATAAATAATCAATAAATATCGAGAACATGAGAAAGGGTCCTCAGCCTTCTTCACTCCAGGAAAACAGTCCCAACCTATCCGGTCTCTTTTTATAACTCCAGCATTCCAGTCCTGGCAGCGTCCTTATGAATCTTTTCTGCATCCACTCCAGCTTAATCACACTTTGCCTCTGGTATAGTGACCAGAACTGCACACAGTATCGTTGGTGAGACATCACCAACATTTGGTACAGCCGTCACATGGCAGCCCAACTCAGGAAGCAGATGAAGGTGTTTGACACACTTGCCTTCACCCCGTCTACCCACGTCACCACTTTCAGGGAACTACGTACTTCTATCTCGAGATCGTCCTGCTATTTATTGTGCAAGTACAGCCCTGGTTTTGGGCTGTCCAGGGAGGGGTAGCACCTCTGGTGAGGAGCTTGTTGTGTCCATTCCAGGGCAGCTCGCTCACCTTTGTGCCCCACCAGACACTCAGCTCTCACCTGTGGCTCCAAGTAGCTGTTTGCAGGCGACAGTGGCCGTACCCCAGTACACCGCTCCAACAGGCGGGCTAAACTAGGCGAGGGTAGCCAGCAACACAAACAAGAGAAAATCTGCAGATGCTGAAAATCCAACCAACACACAGGCACAGGAAGGGTCTCGGCCCGAATTGTCGACTGTGCTCTTTTCCACAGGTGCTCCCTGGCCCGCGGAGTTCCTCCAGCATTCTGTGAGGGTAATCAGCACCCTCATACCCCGGTGAGAAAGGGGTATGCCTGTCCTAGCATGCGGAGTCAGCTCCAGCGCACCGGGAGAACGAGGTCTAGAGCGAGATCCAGTGGCTGGGAAGAGGGTTCGGCAACACTCCACAGAGAGTGAAGGGCAGGACAAGGCTCAGAAGGCGTCATGGTCATCCACTGCAACCAGGAACGTCCCCAGTTTGTGACACTTGTTCGTATCCCTGGACCCGGAATTCTGAGGTCAGGAGACTGGGACTGCCCCTGTGTGATGGCTTTTTCTCTTTAAAAACTCCCGCACAGGTCTCCTGTCACCGCCACTGGGAAATTGCTGCTGAGCAATGCCTTCTCTTCCCCTCCGCCTCCTAATCAGCCTCTGCCCTCCCCCTTCCTGTAGGTCAGCCATAGGATAAAGAAAAAGCGCTGCTGGAAGAAGAGAGCCTTCCTTGGACTCTCCCCCCCCCCCCCCCACTACTCATCGAGCTAACTCTGCATTGTTGGGGCTGGGCAAGAGGACCCCCCGCACGTCATATTGGGCTAGAGGCCAGAGGTCAGGAACACTGTTCCAGAGGCTCGAGCCCGAATCTCACTGACGCCAACAGGGGCAACTTAAATGCAAATAACTTGGCCTGGAATTAAAAAGCTAGCGTCAGTAAAGGCTGAAGGCACGTAGCACCAGTTTCAAGGACAGCTTCGACTGAACGCAGCTCTTGTACATTAAAATGGACTCTTCACTTCACAATCTACCTCATTATGGTCTTGCGTCTTATTGTCTATCCCCACTGCACTGAGTTTCTCCAACATTTTGTGTATGTTCTTCAAAAATTAAAGCACAGCTTAAGGGCTGGTGGGCAAACAGGAGAAATGGGCGATCTGATTGGTGCAAGCTAAAGCACAGAAGGTCAAAGGATCATTAGGATTTCCCTCTCCCCCCCCCATTAGTCACATGGTGTTGTAAAAGAAGGGCCCGAAGCATTGTTGAGAATCACTGCAAACGATCCCATTAATCTCTTTGACCCACTACCACCAGGAAGGAGGTACAGGAGCATCAGGACTAGGACTGTCAGACTGGGTAACAGCTTCTTCCCCCACGCTGTGAGACTAATGAATACCCTGCCACCACCTAAGTTTCATCATTAGGAGAGTCAGCTGTTTACTGTTTACCTGTGATGAGCAGAAAATGCATTTTGAATTATATTTTATTAACTTACTTATAGTAATATCTTGGTTTATGTGCTGTATGTGTTGTGGGTGCCCCGTGGTCTGGAGGAAAGTTGTTTCATTTGGTTGTGTACATGTACAGTCAGATGACAATAAACTTCACCTTGAAAAGAACGAATTTCACATCATGTAAGTTGTTGATAATATATCTGATATGGATTTGTATTGTTGGCAGTATCATCTTCTACTCCAGTCCTCCAGATGTAACTTGAACTACATACACAGAAAAGTTCCTTCCACCCACAGACTTTGTGCTGACAATCTGCTGAGGTTGGAAATCTAGAGCAACACTCACAAAATGCTGAAAGAACTCAGCAGGTCAGTCAGTATCAATGGAGGGGAATAAATAGTTGACGTTTTGGGCTGAGACCCTTCATCAGGACTGGAAAGGAAAGGGGACAGAAGCCAGAATGAGGTGGGGGGGGGAGGGGGAGAAGTGCTTCTGTGTTGCCAGCGGTATTTGTACATCAATTACAGCAAGTTTATTGATCAATTTGCACATACACAGACCATTCAACCCATCAATGGCCATGCCTAACATCATGTATCTATACTCAGGGGCCACTTTATTAGGTACACCTGTACACCAGCTAGTTAATGCAGATATCTAATCAGCCAATCATGTGACACCAACTCCAATCATAAAAACATGCAGATACGGTCGAGAGGGTTCAGTTTTCCCCCCCCATCCTGGCAAACATCAGAATGGGGAGGAAATGTGACCCAAGTGACTTTGCTGTAGAATGTTTGCTGGTGACAGGCAAGGTGGTTTGTGTATCTCAGAAACTGCTGATCCCCTGGGATTCTCATGCACAACAGTTCATGCAGAGAATAGAGCTTAAAAAAAAACAAACAAAAAATCCAGTGAGTGACAGTTCTGTCGACAAAAATACCCAGTTAATGAGAGAGGTCAGAGGAGAATGGCCAGACTGGTTCAGTCTGACAGGAAGGTGACAGTAACTCAAATAACCACACATTACAACAGTGGTGTGCAGAAGAGCATCTCTGAACACACATCAAATCTTGTAGTGGATGGGCTACAGCAGCAGAAGACCATGAACATATGCTCAGGTACAAGAGGTACCTAATAAAGTGGCCACTGAGTGTATACCAATCCCAGCTGCCCTTGTTAAAGACCACGGATGACTCTACTACAGTCTTGCCATGTTTTTAAAGATAAAGATTGTCCCTATTTGTACCTTGTAAAATTGAAATGTGCTGTTTACGTCAATGACCGACACTGACTGAGCTTATGCACTGGGGGCAGTCTGCAAGTGTCACCCCATGCTTCTACACCAACACAGCATGCCCACAGCTTACTAACCCCAGCCTGAAACTGAAGCACCGAGAGGAAACACACATGGTGATGGGGGGAATTTACAAACTCCTTACAGTGCTGGGAATTGAACGTTGATCACTGGTGCTGTAAAGCTTTACGCCAACTCCTACACTACCGTGTTACCACCTTGTACCCTACCATGACGTGGCTGTCACTGAGGAGCTGTGGATATGTTAAAGAGATAAGACCAGAAAATGCTCAAACCACTTTAGCAGTACGAATGATAAGAAAAACACTGTTAACATTAATTCTGCTTCTCCTTCCACGGATGCTGCCTGACCTGCAGAGTGTTTCCAGCTTTTATTTCAGACTTCCCGCACCTACTTATTTTGTTTCAGACTTCCCACATCTGCGGGTATTTATTTTGTTTCAGATTTCCTGCACCTGCGAATTTTTTTGTTCCAGTTTTCCCGCATCTGTTTTTTTTTGTTTTCATTTGCCCCTGAAAGACAATGAAACATAGGAACAGAAGTAGGCCATTCGGCCCATTGAGTCTGCTCCACCATTATTATCCCTCTCAACCCCATTCTCCTGCCTTCTCCCCGTAATCAAGAACCCATTGACCTCTGCTTTAAATATACCCAATGATGTGGCCTCCATAGCCATCTGGGGCAATTAATTCCATAGATTCACCTCCCTTTGGCTAAAGTAATTCTCCCTTATTTATGTCTGTTCTAAAGGGACATCCTTGTATTCTGAGGCTGTCTCTCTGGTATTAGACTCTCCCACTATATCCTGTCCATAGCCACTCTATCTAGGCCTTTCAATACTCATTACATTTCAATGAGATCCCCCTCATTCTTCTAAACTCCAACCAGTACAGACCTAGAGCTATCAAACGTTCCTATGTTAACCCTTTCATTAGAAGGGAGGTATGATTTACCCTCTCTCTCTCCCCCCCCCCCCCCCCCCCGTGTAACAGTATCAAGGGTCTGGCTTCCACCAATCACAGTCTTGGTTGGGAGCTCGAGTGCTGGAAAACAAAATCTAACTTGTTTAAAAAAAAGCTCAAGGAATTAACCCACACAAAATGCTGAAGGAACTCAGCAGGTCAGGCAGCATCTACGGAAAGGAATAAAGATTCAACGTTCAGGCCAAGATAAGGAACTGTCATCATTGATCAGGATGTCCCTAACTTTTAGAGAGAGTCGTCAAATTTATTCAAAGTTCAAAATTAAATTATTATCAAGATACACACGTCACCATATACAACTGAATCGAATTTATTCATATTTTGGAACAGATTAGAACACCTCCTACAGTACAGCCGGGCAATTAAAAAAAGACCCAAGAAACCAACCGCTCCGCTCGGCACTCTGCATCAATCCCAGCGTCTCCTCGCCGGAAAATACACAGGAATCACCGCTACCCCAACCCCAAAGTCCAGGAAGGTTCTCCTTGCACTGACTCGGGGGGTGGGGGGTGAACCATCACTTCAGAACCACCACAGTGCCTCTAGAATTTTCCATGCCCTGGCCAACCCATTTTGCACCCTTCCCCCACACTCTTTATATTCCCCTGTTTTTAAACACCAGCAGTCCTGGAATTGTCCAACTTCAATAAAAACTTTAAAACATAAAGCAAAAGTTAACGTGTGCTGATCCAAGAGTCTTATTCAAAACTTCTTGGTCCAGAACTATCTGGGAGGGGTAGGGCCCCTCCTTGTCCGATCGGGGGGGGGGGGTGTAATATACAAGTCAACAAGAGTTCAGGGGAGTAACTGCTCCAAAGTTTATTAACGGAGGATTTGTCAATCCTTTCCCCGCCGAGGGAATAACGGAACAGTTTTCGCTTCCCCAAGGTGAACTAACGGTCCTTGAATGGAAAATACTTGGCAAAGCCCACAGCTCGGAACAAAAGAGTTGATGCGGGGAGGGAGTGAGGGGCAGTCAGCGCGCACAATGTTACAAAACACTTGGCGAAGTTACTTACTGAGTTCCAAGAAACTTAAGGACAAGAAAAAGGCGCCGACCCTCCCCATTCCTCAAACTATATGTTCCTCCAAAACTTTTCCCGTGCGTCGCCAGGCAGTGTGGATGGGATGGGAGCGATAGTCGAGGATGTCCGACTCCGATCTACTGCCTCTACTCACGATTCCAGGCGTTTTTTTTTCCCAATTCTGCCGTCCGGAAATTAACCAGGCACTCCCTGGGTCCTAGCGTCCGGAAATTATTGTAGTTCAATCAGGAATTGAATTAGGAGCGCAGCACTGCATGTGCCCTGGTGCGGGTGGGGAGCGACTAAACTGGGAAATGCTTATCGTTCCTTATCTCAACCGCATTTTGGTAAACCGTTGTCCTCCTGCTTGCGTACAGGCAGAACCTAAAAAGCACGGCTCCTGAGATTAGGACAACTAAGAGATGGTCACGGGAGGTAGAGGAGTAATTCCTGAATTGCTTTGAGTCAGTGGACTGGACCGTACACAAGCACTCATCTAGAGATCTGAACGAATACACCACGGTTGTCACAGACTTCATTAAAATAGCCTGTCCCCGCTAAGTCATTTAGAGGCTACCACAATCAGAAGCCCTGGATGAACCATGAGATCTGAAATCTGCTTGAGGACATTCAAGTCTGGAGACCAAGAGGTGGAGATGTTATCTCGGGAAAGCCATCTCATCGGCGAAGTGGAAATTCCGGATCAAATTGGAATCAACCAGGGATGCTCGACTGCGTGGCAGGGTTTGAATGCTATCACTTCCTACAAAGTTAAATCAAGTGACCAGTGAGACAAGACTTTGCTTCCAGTTGAGCTCAATGCCTTCTAAGCTCTCTTTGATCATCGGAACATGGAGGAACCATGATGAACTTTCACATCTCATGAATCCATGGAAAGCATCTGCTCTGGATGGAGTACCCAGCCACGTACTAAGGACCTATGCTGACCAACTGGCTGGTGTGTTCACTGAGATCATTACCTCTCATTTCTGCAGTATGGCGTACCCACCTGCTTCAAGCAGGCTTCAATTATACCGGTGCCCAAGAAAAGCATGGTGACCTACCTCAATGACTATCGACCAGTGGCACTTACATACACAGTGACGAAGTGTTTTGAGAGGTTGGTGATGAAGCATATCAGCTCCTACCTGAGAGGTGACTTGGATCCGCTCCAATTTGCCTACCAGAGCATCAGGTCCACAGCAGATGCCATCTCATTGGCTCCTCACTCAGCCCCGGAACATCTGGATAGCAAAAGTGCATAATGTACATCAGGATGTCTTTATCAACTACAGGTCAACGTGAAATGCCATCAACCCCTCCAAGCTAATCAGTAAGCTTCAAGACCCTGGCCTCAGTACTTCCTTGTGCAATTGGATCCTGGATTTCCTCACTTGTAGACCCCAGTCAGTTCATATTGATAACAACATCTCTTCCATGATCTCCGTTGGCACAGATGCACATGAGCTTGTGTGCTTAGCCCCTGCTCTACTTACTTTACCCCTATGACAGTGAGGCTAAGCACAGCTCCAATGCCATACTCAAGTTTGTTGTGAGTTGAGTTAAAGGTGGTGATGAATCAGCATACAGGAGGGAGATTGCAAATTTACTTAAATGGTTTCATAACATCAACCCCTGCTTAATGTCAGCAAGACCAAAAAATAATTATAGACTTCAGGAGAGGGAACCCAGAGGTCCATGAGCCAGTCCTCATTGGTGGATCAGAAGAGGAGAAGGTTAGAAACTTTAAATTCCTGGGTGTTACTATTTAAGAGGACCTATCCTGGACCTAGCATGTCAGTGCAATTGTGGAAAAAGCACAGCAGCCCCTTACTTAGGAGTTTTCCCACTGTATCTCAGTATATGTCACAACATTCGACCAGATTACTAGTTTCTTCCCACAGATTCTGCTCGTCATGCCAAGATCTCCCAGGAGATTGGAGGCACAAGTATTGGCAGTTTCTTGAATCTGGAGCAACACACAAGATGCTGAAGAAACTGTAATATTGCCAGGAAGGAACATTAGAGCGCAAGGCAATGGAAAATAACAAATCACGCAGCATCTATGGAAGGGAGTAAACAGTCATTTCGGACTGAGGCTGAAAGGAAGGAGGAAAGGCCAGACTCAGCTCTTCTCCTCTTCCCATCATCACCATCTTATTCTGGCTTCTTTTCCCTTCCTTGCCAGTCCTGCTGAAGGGTCTTAGCCAAAATCATTGACTATTTATTCCTCTCCATAGATGATGAAAGACCTGCTGAGTCCTCCAGCACGTTACATGTGTCGCTCAAGATTTCCAGCATCTGCAGAAATTCTTATTTCAATTTAAGAAGTCTTGATTTTTAACAATCTGAAGAGACCACGAGGAAGAATGGGTGGGATGGATATATTTATATGTTGCTAAAAGATTAGGGAGGGAATTTCAAGCTGGCAACCATCACAACAGCAAGACAGAAGAACAAAACTATTCTGTATCTCCCTCAGAGCTTCCCCTGATTGGGAGATACCAGCCTCTCCCATCCCCTGTATAATAATCTATGAGCTCACTGCCTGTCAGCAGAACAATAGAGAAATATCTGTCTGGTTTGCAGTCAGAATTTCATTAGCTCTTGATACTTATTTTGAATAAAAAACAGATGCATCTGAAATTCTTCTTAATTAGTGAAACAAATGTAGAGGAAGGAGGATGGCTGTTTTGTGCTCGGGCTCTCTTGAACTACCAGAAGAGTAGAATACAGAAGTAGAATGGTGCATTTCTTTCCTGTGAACACGTGTCATGTTACTCAGGGATATTTCCCACATTCATATTTGCAAATGTGTCAAAGCAGAGCCCTTCTTGCATCTTCACTGTGTGGAGATGTCAAATGGCAGGGATGAACGATGAGAAGAAAGTTTCTGATCATCCTGTGATGTGTGGTCACCACACTCATGTGAACAGGGATATTCATTATCAAACAAAAGGGATCTGGGCCATCCTTCCAACTGTCCCAATCTTCCTGTACTTCCAAATCTTCCCAATTACTTAAACTTCCCAATATAGCCATCATTCAAAATGTCCCAATCTCTCAATAATTCCCAAACTTTCCTAATCTCCTGTTGTGATGGAAAATAACTGGTTCTTTGAGTCTCAACAGTAGAGGCCTGGACACACACAGTTTTAATAATAAGGAATTTATTTACAAGGGGAAGGCGGGTCAACACGAGCAACTACAATACACAGGAAGCGGTGTGGGGACAGGGTACGGTTACACAAACAAATGACAAGGGAAAAGCACTACAACAGCTATCCCCCTTGACCTTGGATAGCTGCGGCTCCCTTACCAAGGCAAACAATAGACCTTCCCAAGCATAAATCAATGCACTTACCTCCAATGTGGTGGTCTGTAAGAGAGCTGCAGCTATCCAAGGTCAAGGGGGATAGCTGTTGTAGTGCTTTTCCCTTGTTCTTTGTTTGTGTAACCGTACCCTGTCCCCACACTGCTTCCTGTGTATTGTAGTTGCTTGTGTTGACCCGACTTCCCCCTTGTAAATAAATTCCTTATTATTAAAACTGTGTGTGTCCAGGCCTCTACTGTTGAGACTCAAAGAACCAGTTATTTTCCATCACAACATCTCCCAATCATTCAAACTTCCTAATATATCCATGCTTCGGACCTTCCCAATCTCCCTATCTCTCTAAATCTTCTCAATCCTCTCAGACTTTTCCAATCTCTTCATCCTTTAAATCTTCCCAATCTCTCATCCTTAAAACCTTTCAAAATGTTCTCAATCTTCCAAACCTTTAAACCTTCCCAATCTCCCTATTTTCCAAACTTCCCCAAAGCTTCTCAAACTCTCAGTCTTCATATCCTTCCAAACATTCCCAATCTCCCATCCTTCAGACCTTCTGAAATCTTCCCAATCTCCCATCTTTCAAAATGTCTCAATTTCTCCTTGTGAATAAAATGTTGTTTGGAGACCCTTTGTCCATCTGGAGATTGACCTGGGATTTTCTTTGGTTTCTTACTGTCATATACCCCAAGGTAGATTGAAAAAAAACTTGTTTTGCATGCCATTCATACCAACCAATCTATTACAACAGTGCATTGATGTATAATACAAGGTGAAACAAAAGCAGGTAGGGGGACTACAACATTCCAGGTGTGGTCTCCTTTTGATACCCGGAGAACTAATTCAAATAATAAAAAGCATTGGGAAAAAATGTCTGTTACAGTAGTGGTGGCCAGATGGTCACAAAAGTGTCTTTTAGGAAAGATGACCTGCCAGAAACTCAGGAGACTGCAGAATATGAGACTAAAATGAATTGCTGTTGAAACTTAGCAGGTCAAGCAGCACCTATTGTGGTAAAGAGAAAGGAGAGACCCGGCAAAAGGATGGAGTTGAAGGGAGATAACCATATGAGACTTCTGACAATTAATGGGATTGATTTTTGACTGCTATAAATTAAGGGAAAATTGAGACCAATTAAAATCAGACTTTAGGAAGGGGACATTGATAGAACAGGCACCAGTTCTCAAAGAGAGGTCAGCCATGGAAAGGGTGAGTGGTTTCAAGTTCCTGGGTGTCAACATCGCTGAAGATCTATCTTGGGCCCAACATGTCAATGCTAAAGCACGTCAGCAGCTATATTTCATGAAGAGTTTGAGGAGATTTGGTATGTCACAAAGCACACTAGCAAATATCTACCGATGTACCGTGCAGAGCATTCGAAGTAGTTGCATCTCCATCTGGTATGGAGACACCAATGCATAGGATTGGAAAACTCTGCAGAGGCTTGTAAACTCAGCCTGATCCAGCATGGGCACTATCCTCCCCAGTATCGAGGACATCTTCAAGAGTTGGTTCATCAGGAAGGTGCCACTGATCATTAAGGACCCCCACCATCCAGGACATGGTCTCTTCTCACTGCCACCATGCAGAAGGAGGTACAGAAAGCTGAGCGCATACTCAATGTTTTAGGAACAGCTTATTCCCCTCTGCCATCAGATTTCTTAAAAGTTCTTGATCCCCATGAACTCTGCATCACTATTTTGCTCTCTTTTTGCATATTATTGTAACTTTTAGTAACTTTTATGTATTACACTGTATTACTGCCGCAAAACATGTAAATATTCACTTCAAATACTGTCAGTGATAATAAACCACATTGATTCTCCCATCTCCTCACTTGAATCTTGAAACCCGTCTCATCCCAGTTCCGATGTAAGAAAAAAAAATCATACACCTCGAACATAAAGTTTATTTCTTGATGGGGCCGCGGGGGGATTGGCGCCATCGCAGTATCTCCGGAATTATGAAAGTTGGCGAAGAAGTGTGGGATCTTGCTGTGCCTCCCTACCCACGGGCACAGACAGTGCCAGGGATAGCCGGCAGAGGGAGCAGCCGGGGCAGCTCCGCTCCTCCACCCCTTACGCAGCACGTCCTCTGACGCTAAGCGGCGCAATCTCCCACGTGACGTCAGACGCAGGCGAGCAGGTCGGCGAGGCGAGGCGGAGCGGAGGGGGAGTAACGGTCGGGGTCGCGGACTTTCCGCGCTTGGTCAGCGGCTTCGTTTGGTCCGGACTAGTTTCCCGCGAAACGGGAGAGCACGAGTCGCCGCTGCATTCTCTGCGTCTCCTTGCATCGCCATGGGAGTCCGCGGTGTACGGCGCATTTGGGCTCGATGCGGTCGTGAGTATCCGACTTGCGGTTCCGGCGGCAAATGTTCCTACACTCCGGTTCCCTGGTGTTTCCTCTCCGTCACGGCGCGGAAACAGGTCCTTCGGCCCAGCTCGTCCATGCCGACCATCTAACCTGACATTCACTTGCCTGCTTTTGACTCTTGTCCCTGAACCTTTTCCATTCACGTATCTGCCCAATATATGTTGTTGGTGTACCTGCCACAACCACTTCCAGTTTAATAACAGGGTGACCAAAACTGAACGTGGTAGCCTCACAACTACAACGTAATTTCCCAACTTTAACACTAAGTGTCCTGACCTCTGAAGGCTAGTGTGTCCAAAATCTTCACTGCCCTGTCTACCTGTGATACTGTTTTCAGTAAACTGTAAACTCCAGGGCACGATCATTCATTCTGTGTTGAATAGCTTGTGATTTAGCTTAAAAATAGAAATAATATTTCCTGTGCAGCGTGTTGACAGACAGCAATGGATCCTCAGTCTTTCTTTCTGCTCTTGTATCCCTTACTCAGTTTGTCCTCGATCTTTACTTAGTACGATAGCCCCTTACAGCTGTCTGAGTTACGGAAGTTCACCTTTTACAGATTTTACACGCCATCACCCCGTAAAAAGTTCAAGATACTTTATACAACTTTGAGATTTGTCTCCTTAAAGGCAGCCGCAAAGCAAAGAAACCCAAAAGAAGCCCTCAATAAAAAAGGCCGTCTAACACCCAGAATGCAGAAAAACAAACAAATTGTGCAAACAATAAAAGTAAGCACATGACATTTAGAACTGGCATTTACAAAAGTGAATGCCCAGCCACGAAGTTCATCACTGCAGCGATTCTGGAGCCCATTAGTTGCAGGCCACAGCCTCGGATCAGCTCAGAGACAAGCAAAGTGATCATCGTGTCCACTGATACCACCCTGTGGCTCCTGTCTATCACCTTCTCATTTTCCCGTATGCGCTGAAGGTCATCCAGCTGTGGCTCCAGTTCCTAAACACGGTCTCTTAGGAGCTGCAGCTCAATGTATTTCATGCGGATGTAGTGAACAGGGAGAGTGGAAGTCTTCCAGAGTTCCTACATTTCCCACAAAGAACATAACACTCCCTTTGAACCCATTTTCAGCGCACTAGCTGGGATGACACTTACTATTAGTCAATTACTTTACCAATCTATACATTGGCCTCTAATGTATAGATTCTATTCATCATTAATTTGTATTACTGTAGTTTGATTGGTGATTGATATGCAAGTGAAGAATTTTAATATAATCAAAGTTACCAATTGGTCAATTTCTGAATCCAGTAGTCAATTCTGTATAAAAATGACATTTTTTTTTGCTCAGACTTCAGAACAATTTGGTGACAGGGCCCATGGATTCTCCTTGTGCACAAGTAAATAAAGTGTGAATGAGGAACGAGTATGAGTGTTCAGAGTCCAATCGGCAACAAGATTGACAATGCAGTAGATTTTGTATGTTTTTCCTGTGACTGTGAGTTTCCCCTCAGTCTGTTGGTTTAATTGGCCTCTACTAGGGTGAACGGTGGAATCTGGAGGGAGAGAAGGGTAGAATAATGTGAGACTAGTGTGAATGGCAACTTGGTGTTGGCTTGGTTTGTTTCTGTGTTATGTCTCCCTGTGACCATAGCAGTAATTTTGGATCATTTCCTTCCAGGTCTTCTCTCAACATCGGCAGCCTCCCGCCTGTCGAACGCGGAGCTGCTTCAGAAACGCAGCAAGCTGTTCGATCAGGAGAAGGCCAGGCAGCAAACTCTGGTACCACGGATCGAGAAGATCGAAGTTAAACACGTGGGGAAGCCTGAACCAGGAGCAGTGTTCATCATGAACAAGGGCCTGTCAACCCCCTACAACTGTGCCATGCGTAAGTAACTCACGAGTAAATGCGCAAGGAATTTGAAAATAAATGACTGAGATTCTGCCCATCGTGGAAACCAGCTTCCTCTCCATGGTCTCTGCCTTGTGAAAGCTGCCAGCATGGTCAAGGTCTTTTCCCATCCTGGACGTTCTCTCTCTGCCCTCGTTTGCTAGTTCCATATAGCCCTCAATTCTCTGATATTTCAAAAAAAAAACCTGCCTCCTTTTAAAATGCTTCCGAAGATGAGGCTCCTGTAACTTCCTTGGGTGTGGCGCTCTAGAGATTCACCAACTTCTGTGAGAAAACATTTCGACTTGGTAGGCTTGTGGAGAGGGTTGGAATTGTAGGGTTGGTTGGAAGTCAGGTAAGATACGAAGGCTAAAGATGTCTGTAAACAGTAAATATGCCAGGAGGTTTGAATGGAATCACTTGGGTCCAGGGATTGAAGTCCGGGACCTCTTCACTTGCTGTGCAGTGGTTCAGATACTGGAAATTCGTCTTTGTTCAATTCACAACTCACTATCAAAAAAGGGTAAGTCATGGAATGAAAACTTGCTTGTATGAATTTGTGGTAAAAATTCACAACATACACGGGGAACTGAACTATCTTACTAAGTACAACACAGGCTGCAAGTTCACAATGGGAGGCCACTTAACAGGATTTATTTTGGCAATGGACAGGGCAGTCTTTTCTATAATGATACTGTTCCAAAACAAGGTATATTTCTGGGTAATTAAATCTACTGCCTTTATCCTTATACCTTCAATACAGTGAAAATTCCTTTGCCTATAGACTAAACACTTGTGGGGATATCACTGTTGAAGGACAAACCTCCTGTAGGAATATATCTCAACATACAACATGGAACTCATTGGTGAAAGAAAGGGTTCATAGTATGGAAAACTGATGTGGTGGGATTTTTTAGGAATGTAATTCATCTGTGACATGGGGGTACACCATATTGTCTTTGTTTAGTTCAGGGGTTCTCCACCTGGGGTCCACAGATTCCTTGGTTAATGGTAGGGGTCCATGGTGTAACAAATGTTGAGAACCCCTGGTTTAGTTATAAGCAGCTTAGCTAACATGTGGCTCAGTATTTTGTCTGGTGACTCTCTGGTGAAGCTTCTCAGGACTATGTGTCTGGCTTCAGCTCCTTGACGGTTTTGTGAAAATGCCTCGTCTTGATCTGATTGCATCACCTGTTCTATTTCCCCGTCCACAGATATCAGCAATTGGTGCGTCAAGAGGTCAATACTTGCACTTGTTGATGGAGAGGTCTGGGACATGTACAAACCCCTGGAAAAATCCTGTGACATCCAGTTCCTCACCTTTACTGATGAGAACCCTGAAGCTGTTAACCAGGTAAAGGCCGGCTTGCTATTCCACTCGGGAGCTGAGGGAGAGAGATGTTATGTGTCGAATGATGGGGTGGCAACTTCTCTCCTCAGTCTGGGAACCCAAGACAGTTACACTGAGACAACACGCAAATGCACAGCAGATCAGGCAGTCAAGGTTTCAGGTTGAGACCCTTCAGCTTGTCCAGTATAGAAGACATGTCCACTTCCCTCCATAGATGCTAGATGACATGTTTGAGCTCCATAGGCATTTGTGTGTAAGTTCTGTTGGGACTTTGGGTGAAGGGATTAGGGATTGAACTAGGAGAATAAGAAATAGGGGCAGGAAACGAGCATTCAGTTCCTTGAATCTACTCTGCCATTCAGAATCAGGTGTATTGTCACTCACATTTGTGAAATGCATTGCTTTGTGGCAGCAATATAGTGCAAGACATAAAAATCACCAAGTTACAAAACAAAATAGTGTGAAAGAGGAATAGTGAGGTAGTTTTCATGGACCATTTAGACATCTGATAGCAGAGGGTGAAAAGCTGTTGCTAAAATATTGAGTGTGTGTCTCCTTGATTATAGCAATGAGCGAGGACATGTCCTGGGTGATGTGGGGTGATTGATGATGCCTTCCATAAGATCATGGCACCTAAGCACTATGTAATGATTCCTCTAATATCTGGAAATTTATTGACCTCTTTTGAAGGTAATCCATGATTTGAATCCCTGCAGCCAACTAGATTTACCACCTTCTGTGAAAAGACACTTATTCCAAGTTCAGCCTACCTCTTGAATCTTTGATTCCCCCCCGATCAATGCTCCATAGCTGATTGATTGATTGGGTTTATTTATCACATGAAATGCATTGTTTTGTGTCAGTGACCAACGGAGACTGAGGATGTGCTGGGGGCAGCCTGCAAGGTCACAGTGCCAACATAGCATGCCCATAATGTACTAACCCTAACCCATATCTTTTTTTTAAACTGTGGGTGAAAACTGGAGCACCAGGGGGACCCAAGTGATCATGGGGGAAAAAGTACAAATTCATTACAGGCAGCAGTGAGAATTGAACCCTGATCTTAAGCGCTGTAAAGCATCACGCTGGCTACTACGCTAGTGTCTTTCCATGCTGTATGTGTCTATGATTCTGAGTAATGATGCTCTTACATCTGCCGCTGTAAAGTTCTATGTTACTATATTAGTATGTAAAGCCATCCACTGTGTTACTACAGTACTGCTGCTGGGGGAAGCATCCTCTCTGTATTTCTGAAAATGTTGTATTTTTTCATGCCGTCGCCTGTCATTCTTCTAATCTCTGGAGGATATAGGTCTAGCCTACTTGTTCTCCCTGGGCTTGACATAGCTGCCAAACCAGGAGTCAGTTAGGTGAAGCTTTGCTGCACTCTCTACACACCAGGCACATCCATTGTTAGCTCAGGAGACCTGCATATAAAGAGGGGAAACAGGTCTCTTGGTAGCTTCCAGAACCAAGGTAGAGCTGCTTTTTCTGTTAAAGCCCATGCCACTATAATGACTGATCACCAAGGTTCAAGATTGTTTAAGTACACAAGTGTAAAGGAGAATGAAATAATTGTTACTCTGGATCCGATGCAGCACAAATAAACCAACCACAATAAGATGAACACAATAATAAAAAACGACATGTATAAGTATATAAGATAGCTCATATGCATAGATTGTGTGTACATAGAGTAACACTAGGCGCAGGAGTGTCTGTACATAAAAAGAACTGACAGGAAATGATAAAGTCATGGAGGTTGGGGTGGGGATGTGGTGTGGAGGGATGGGTTAGTGAGTGGAGGCGTTTGAACAGCCTTGCTGCTTGGGGAAAGTAACTTTCTCTGTCTGGTGGTCTTGTAGCCTGCTCCCTGATGGGATTGGGACAAATAGTACATGAGCAGGGTGGGTGGTATCCTTCATGATACTGCAGGCCTTTCTGTATACTGTACATGTCCTTGGGCAGGTAGGCTGGAGCTGACGATGCATTGGGCAGTTTTGACTACCCCTTGGAGAGCCACAATTTGGAAGTGGTTATGATCTGGATCTGACAAGCTACAGATTGGAGAGAGTTGTATAGAGTCATAGAGCATGGACCCAGGCCCTTCAGCCCAACTTGTCCATGCTGACTCAGTCCCATGTGCCTGTGTATCCCTCCAAACCGTTCCTAGCCATATATCACTACAATTGCTATTTAAACATTAATTGTACCATCAGACATAGGAGCAGAATTAGGCCATTTGGCTCACCAAATCTGTTCCACCTTTCAATCATGGCTGATCTATTACTACTCTCAATCCATTCTCCTGCCTTTTCCCTTACTAATCAAGAATCCATTGACCTCAACCGAGTGATGTGGTCTCCACAGCCAGCTTTGGTATTGAATGCCACAGATTCACTGCTGTCTCCTCATCTCAATTCTAAAGGGACTTCCTCATATTCTGAGGATGTGGTTCTAAACTCTGGTTCTAAACTCCCCCCACTATTGGAAACATCCTGTCCTTGTGCACTTTATCAAGGCCTTTCAATATTCGATAGGTTCCAATGAGATCCCCCTTCATTCTTCTAAACTCTAGTAGTTCCCCTATCAACCAATATACTTGCCTGTATCACTTTCTCTGGCAGTTCAGTGAATATACCTCCATCCTCATTGTGGAAAATGGGTGGCAGGGTGGAGATACGTCTCTACCAAAGAAGGTGTAAGGCGCTTTTTCCCGCCACTAGCCTGCAGGTCACCCTTGGCCAAGGTGTACACCTGCTTAGCTCCACTGATCAGTGTCACTTAAGCCATGGGTGCAGGTGGAGGTGTAGGTATGTGCAGCTGGTGCATAACACACGTCCTAGTTATGCGACCACTGACGCCAGGCAGTCTCTGAAGGGATTGATAATGGCTGGAGTTATCAGTCTTGTAAAGATGCTACCTAGAAGAAGGCAATGGTAAACGACTTCTGTAGAAAAATTTCCCAAAAACAGCCATGGTCAAGGAAAGACCATGATCTCCCACATCATACTCGGCACATCGTCTCAGCACATAACGAGCATTGTGGAAAACTTGCTCCATGTGTCCCTTTAAACCTTTTCCCCTCTCAACCGAAAGCTTTTCATTAGAGTGACCTTATCTATGTCCCTCATAATTTTATAAACTTCAACAAAGTCACCCTTGTTCTCTTACTCTCCAGCCCATCTTATACTTAACAAGAGCCTATTCTTTCACTTTCTTGCAGGGGGAAGGTGAATGGTTTGAAAAGAATTCCTGCCCCACTCCCTCAGCCCTGTATTGGGAAGGTTTAATCTTTCATTCATTGTACACTGTGTTTTTATCTAACAGGCTTATTGGCGGTCGTGTGCCATGATGATGGGTTACGTCCTTGAAACAGCTTTTAAAGACGAATACGCTGTTGAACTGATCCGAGCACCGGAAATACCAGGTCGGTTTTATGTTATTTAGGTATTTATTCAGAGTAACAGCCTCTCCCAGCCCAGTGAGCCCGTACAGCGCAGTTACGTGTGTTTGATTGTTCATTATGTGCTGGGTCATGTGTTGTAGGTGATCATGGTCTTTCCATGACCATGATTGTTTGTGGCAAATTTTTCAACGTAAATGGCTTCCCCTTGCCTTCTGGACAGTCTCTATGGATAACCCTAGGTAATTTCTAAAGTAAGTACATGTTCAGCACAGCATTGTGAGCCGAAGGGTCTGCATTGCGCTATAGGGTTTCTATGTTTCTAAGACTGGTGACTCCAGCCATTATCAATGCTCTTTAGAGACTGTCTGCCTGGCATCAGTGATCGCATAACCAGGACTTGAGTTATGTACCAGATGCTCATATGACCATCCACCACCTCCTCCCAAGGCTTCTCGTGACCCTGATTCAGGGCTAAGCAGGTGCTACACCTTGCCCAAGGGTGACCTGCAGGCTAGTGGAGGGAAGGAGCGCCTGACACCTCTTTTGGTAGAGACGTATCTCCACCCCGCCACCATATACACTACTATCCCGTATGTCTTTGGAATGTGGCAGGAAACCAGAGCACTTGGAGGTCATAAACTCCTTATAGAGCCAGAATTGAACCTGGGTTGCTAATCGCTACACTACCATGCTGCCCTACTTAACTCTTAAACTTTCTTTTCTTATCAGTTGAAGGAAGTGGAGTGGGGGAGTGGTTATTGAGGTGAAATGTGTCCATGGGAAGAGGGAAAGGGACGGAAGTGCTGATAGGATGAAATGATCGAGGTCGAGGGAAGCTGGTGAGGAAGCAGAAGTCCCTTGGACTGAATAGCAGCTCAGCAATAGGACACTTCACAGTCTGGAGTTGGAAGATCCCTTATAGAACGTAAAAGCACTACAGTACAGAAACAGGCCCTTCGGCCCATCTAGTCCACGGTGAACTGTTATTCTGCCCAGTCCCATCCACCCACACCTGGACCATAGCCCTCCATATACCTATCCAAACTTCTCTTAAATGTTGCAATTGAACCTGCATCCACCACTTCCACTGGCAGCTCGTTCCACACTCTCACCACCTCTGAGCGAAGAGGTGTTCCCCCTCATTTTCTCCTTAAGTATTTCACCTTTCACCCTTAATTTACGACCTCTTGTTCTAGCCTCTGCTAATCTCAGTGATTTAAAAACTTGCTTGCATTTACCTTATCTACACCCTCATAATTTTGTGTCCCTCTATCAAATCTCCCCTCATTCTCCCACAGAGATCTGATCTGATATCTTGTCTGTTTGAGCTGGGATGGTTGTGAGAGGACTGCACCGAGTCTCGGAGTCCTTGGGTCCCTGCAGAGGGAGGTCAGCTGTGGGAACTACGTTCTACATGACCACTAGTTGCACTCTGGCAGGTACAGCTAGTGTCATATGAAACAAGTGATCTCAGTCTCTTAAGCACGTCGTGTCTGTGCCGACCATTATAGCAATGTAACTTATCCCACCTGCCTGCAAGGGGTGTGTAACTCTTTGTCTGTCTGTTCATATGTCACCAGATCTTTTCAACGTGATCCATATCCCTCCATTCCCTGTATATTGATTTGTCTTTCCAGATGCACCTTAAATGCCTCTATTGCATCTGTTTCCAACACTTGGTCTGGCAGTGCGCTTCAGGCACCCAAACACTCTGTATAAGTAAATCTCCTTTAACCACTCCTCTCACCTTGAATCAATGTTCTCTAATATTTGACATTTCCATCCTTAGAAGAGAACTCTATCTGCCCTATCTCTATCTTCTATCTCAGCCTCTAGTGCTCCAGAGAGAACAATCCAGATCTGTTTTTTGTTTGTTTGTTTAGAGATACAGTGCATGATAATCTGTTCGAGCTGCGCTGCCCACCAACTTCAGATTCAACCCTAGCCTAATCACAGGACAATTGATAATGACTAGTTAACCTACCCCGGAATGTCATTGTACTGAGAGTGGAAACTGGAGCACCCAGGGCAACCCATGCATTCCACGTGGAGAACGTACAGACTCCTTACAGATGCCATTGGAATTGAACTCCAAACTCTTGATGCCTCAAGCTGTAATAGCACCTCGCTAACCGCTATGCTACAGCAGGGGTCCTTAATGATGACGCTGCCTTTGTGAGGCATCGACAAAGTGCAAGGACTACGACAAGGTTGATAAGGGAGATCAAGAATTGATTTTATCGTCCAAGGGGACTATTCAGGAATGGTCTGTGTGTTGAAGCAAGCATCCCATCCTCACCCTAGGGATGTTTTTAAAACCTTGGGAAACTCGTACCCAGAGACTGGTTGCTATCTGAGGTTTGTGGAACTGGGTACAACCACTATGCTTAAGAGACAGTTAGACAGATCCTTAAATAGACAGGTAAAAAGGTAGGGTTTTTACATAGAGTGGGACTTGGTGGCAGAGACAGATGTTTAACAGACCCTTAGGCACATGGATGGATGGATGAAAATGGGGTTATGTACAACAGAGGGGTTAAATTGACTTTGGAGTAGCTTACAGAGTCAGCACAATATCTAGGCTAAAGGGCCTATACAGTTCTATGTACTGTATATTCAACTGTAGGTTAGAAGAGAACAAGGTATTAGTGTCGACGGGTAAAAAGGGTGGCTGGTGAGGCTGATTCTGTGCTGTACTGCTGTGTGACTGCGTGACTCTCCTCTTGCAGTGATTGCTGGAGCTTTCTGCTACGACGTGATACTGGATAGCCGGTTGGATGATTGGACACCCTCACAGGTGAGTGTACTACTTTCTGTTAAAGTCTCTCACTTGGACGTCCCAAGCGTTACTTGCTGATCTCACCCCATTCCTTTTGCCCTCTCACCACCATGATAAATGTTCAAAGCCACACGGTAGTTTATGCTGTAGGATTAGACAGCAGCTGACATACCATGGTGTTGCTCATGATGGCGAGATGGGCTGTTGTAAAACAACAGGACATTATCTCATTTAGCATACACTGTTCTACTGAAAGATAGAACTCTGTCAGAGTGATGCCTCCGTTTTAAAGACTCAAATTTTTATTTTATTTAGAGATAACACATGGAACAGGCCCTTTTGGCGCAATCAGTCATGCCACTCAGAAACCCACCTGTTTAATTTTAGCCCAATCACAAGACAATTTACAATGACCAATTAACCAACCAACTGGTACATCTTTAAAATGTGAATTCATCCTCATCCTCATCATCATTATTATGTGCTGTGTTGTTTAACATGGGTGATCATGGTCCCATGACCATGATCGTTCTTGGCAAATTTTTCTGCAGAAGGTATTTGCCAATGCCGCCTTCTGGGCAGTATCTTTACAAGATGGGTAACCCCAGCGTTATCAATACTCTTCATAGATTGTCTGGTGTCAGTGGTCACATAACCAGGGCTTGTGATATACACCAGCTGCTCCCATGGTTTCACATGACCCTGATTAAGGGACTAAGCAGATGCTACACATGCAGGCTAGCGGAGGCAAGGAGCACCTTACACCTCCTTTGCTATCTCCAGCTCACCACCCTAAATGAGCACAAGTCTAAATACTATGTGCTCTGCTGGAAGAACTCACTAACCCTCAGTGAGTTATCCCCTTAGTTAAGTGTCTGTCTAAATGCCTTGCAAAGACAGACTGTGTCTGATTCCACTCCCCTGCTGGCAGTACGTTGCAGATATGTTCGGTTAGAAATAAGTTGTCATCGGTGAGGGAAGTTTACAGATTCCTCACGTTGTGTGTATTTCTGGATAATGTAGCCCATAACTGGCCTAGTTGTGAAATGTCTCCTTATAGAAACAGAATTAGGAAATATTTATAAAGGAGACACTGAAGCATTAGGCCTTTTTGGAGCTGATTGGATACTTTGATCCCAGTATACAAAATTGGGGGGTTCAGCTAGGGTAAATGCAAGCAGGGTTTTTCCACTGAGGCTGGGTGAGACTAGAACTTGATGTCATGAGTTAAGGGTGAAAGGTGAAATATTTAAGGGGAACCGGAGGAGGAACTTCTTCACTCGGAAGGAGGAGATTAGTTTTATTTTTCACATGTACATCAAAACATTCAGTGACATGAATCGTTTGCATCATTTTTTTTTGTGTGATGTGCTGGGAACAGCCCACAAGTGTGGCCACGATTCTGACGCCAGCATAGCATGCCCACAACTCACTAGCCCTAATTGTGCACCTCTGAAACCCGGAAGGAAGCTCACATGGTCGCGGGGAGATTGTGCAGCTCCTTATAGACAGCAGCAGGAATCATCAGTGATTGTTAGCACTGTAAAGCGATTGAGCTAACCACTTGCAACATATAAGGGAAGTTTGGGTAAATACACGGAGGGGAGGGCAATGGTATAGGTGCGACTGAATGGGACTAGGCAGAATAACAGTTCAGCATTGAGTAGATGGGCTGAAGGGCCTGTCTCTGTGCTGTAGTTCTCTATGACTGAGTTAGCTGGCTGGTGATATGAACCATCATTCCTGTATCATCATCTTGGGCAGTCCTTCTGGATCAAGGGTGACTTGTTTCCACTCTGGTTTTCTGGGTTCTGAATCAGCAGGATCTTCCACAGATGTGGTGGGATTGGTGAGTGTGTTGTTAGAAAGGTGGTGCATTCCATCCACAACTTATACGGTCTGCACTACCAACTTGAAGTCACTGAAACCTCTTGTGAATAAAGGTGGAAGAGGGGTTGAAGTAAGAAGCTGGGAAGAGATAGCTGGAAGATGTAAGGACTGGAGAAGAAGGAATGTAATTGGAGAGGACAAAGGACTATTCTTACACATTACCCCTCATCTGATACAACCTATCATCTGCCAGCTTGTTCTCCTTCCCTTCCCCCCACCACCACATGCCCCTTTCCTTTCCAGTCCTGATGAAGGGTTTTAGCCCAAAGTCTGTTTATTCCCCTTGCTGAGTTTCTCCAGCATTTTGTCTGTGTTGCTCAAGATTTCCAGCATCTGCAGAATCTCTTGTATTGAAGTTGTTGTACCAACAGAATCAACAAACTCATTCGTAAGGCCAGTGATGTTGTGGGGGTGGAACTGGACTCTTTGACGGTGGTGTCTGAAAAGAGGATGCTTGGACAATGACTCCCATCCACTCCATAATGTACTGGTTAGGCACAGGAGTGCGTTCAGCCAGAGACTCATTCCACCGAGATGTAACACTGAGTGTCATAGGAAGTCATTCCTACCTGTGGCCATCAAACTTTACATCTCCTCCCTCGGAGTGTCAGACACCCTGAGCCAATAGGCTGGTCCTGGACTTATTTCCACTTGGCATGATTAACTTATTATTATTTAATTATTTATGGTTTTATATTGCTATAGTTCTTCACTATTCTTGGTTGGTGTGGCAGTAACAAAACCCAATTTCCCTCGGGATCAATAAAGTAGAAAGGTGAAATTAACCCAGATGCAGTTCACAGTTTTTACCACATGGTGTCACCCTTGTCTTGCTTGAGGTGCTGTCATTCCTGGTGTACAACATTGAATGGGGAAACCTTGTCTCCTGAACAGCAGTAGCAGGAGGGGGTGGAGATATGGCTTGCTCCACACCTCCTTATTGCTAACACGATTTGTATCAAGTGAAAATCTTGACTATATCCTGGGAGTGGATCTCTAGGGTATCCAGGACCTCTCGGTGCGGAATGTGTGGTGACACTTGCGGACTGCACCCTTGGGTGTGTTGGTTGCTGAAGCAAACAATGTGTTTCACTGTATGTTTTGATGTACATGTAATAAATAAATCTGAATCTGATCTGGAGTAAAATTAATATGCTATAGGAAAGGAATCTTTCGTTGAAGGTATTTCCACAGGTAAAAAGGCATGACTAATACAAAGGCAGGCATTTTATGTATTTACTGTCCACGGTAGCATTGTGGTTAACACGATACTATTGTACCTTGGGATGTCGAAGTTCAGAGTTCAATCCTGGCACTCTCTTTAGGGAGTTTGGTATGTTCTCCCCGTGACAGCGTAGATTTCCTCTGTGTGCTCCAGTGTCCTCCTGTAGTCCAAAGACGTACAGGTTGGTAGTTTAATTGGTCATTGTAAGTTGTCCTGTGATTAGGCTAGATTAAATAGATAGATAGATAGATACTTTATTCATCCCCATGGGGAAAGTCAACTTTTTTCCAATGTCCCATACACTTGTTGTAGCAAAACTAATTACATACAATACTTAACTCAGTAAAAAAATATGATATGCATCTAAATCACTATCTCAAAAAGCATTAATAATAGCTTTTAAAAAGTTCTTAAGTCCTGGCGGTAGATGAGTTGCTGGGCGGTTCGGTCCCTTGGGCAGGAAGGGACTGTTCGGCACTACATCTCTCAATCAATAAATTAATAAAGAAAAAGTTTTGTTTCAAATAGTGGGCATATAGTTTTGAAACCACCTGTCAGGCTCTGCCTCTTGCATTGTGTGTGTGTGTGTGAAGGTTTAGTGGGGTAATCTGGCACATCAGTCCTTTCTCAGTGGTCAATTTGCTTATTATTGCCACATGGACCAAGGTATAGTGGAATACTTAGTTTTGTCTACAGATCATCTCACCACTTCAGTACATTGAGGTTGTACAAAGAAAAACAGAATGTAGAATTCACTACGGGGTTATTGGTAGAGACAGATACATTGGGAACATTTAAGAGACTTTTAGATAGGCACATGGATATAGAAAAGTGAGTGGGAAGGGTTAGGTAGATGTTAGTGGGCCGAAGGGCCACGACTGTGCTGTTCTTCTCTGTGTTCTAGAACACAGTAAATCCAGTGTCAAGACCATAACACCGACACTATAGCTGCAGTTCAAATACTTTAACCCTACTGGCAATGTTTTAGCCCCAGTGCCAACACTAGCACCCTAGTGCTAATACAGTAGTAATTCCCTCGAGTCACCCAGGTCCGTCAGTACCTGTCAGTCCAGTGGGGAAGTTGTATGTCTGTCTGTCTGTCAAAGATGAGGGGTCTTGGTGCAAAATGTTACCTGTTTATTCCTCTCCAGAGAGGCTGCCTGCCTTGCCGAGTTTCTCCAGTATTTTGTGTGCGTGTGTTACTCTGGATTTCCAGCATCTCTTGGGATTATGGAAAGCTGCTTACTCCTCTGATCGTTAGAGATATCCCTATTTTTCAGGGAGAAATGGTTCCCATGGATGGATTAGAGAACAGAGAGTAGTTTGAGTAATGTCTGTGAAGCAGTGCTGTGGCCCCCAGGAATTTCCCTCAGGCATGATTTTTTTTGGGAGGTAGCTCACTGCCCACCTGTCCCCGGACAGGAGGATTAGAAGTGGGGGTGGATTTACTTAAGCATGTAGACAACGTTTTCAGTGCCTGTGTTTCTGTCTGTGTGTTGCAGGAGAACCTACAGTCCCTGACTCAAGAGGCTTACCGACTTATCCACAAAGACCTGCCCTTTGAGCTGCTGGAGGTGCCACCCAAGGTGGCCCGGGAGATCTTTGAGGACAACAAGTAAGTGAGAGGAATCAGAGTTGGGTTTATCACCACTGGCGAACATTGTGAACTCTATTGTTTTGTAGCAGTGGTACAGTGCAATACAGAAGGTAATAACTATAAATTACAAAAAAAAGAAAAAAATTAATAAAAATAAATAAAATGAAGAATAAATAAACAAATAAATATCTAGCGCAACAGAGGAATACTGAGGTGGTTTTCATGGTCCTTTTGGAAATCTGATGGTGGAGGAGCTGAAGGTGCTCCTAAATAGTTGGGTGTGGATCTTCAGCCGCCTGTACCTGACCTCTGATGGTAGTAATGAGAAATGTGTCCTGGATGGTGAGTGTCCTCAGGGAAGGATGCTGTCTTCTGGAGGCATTTGCTTTTGAAGATGTCCTTGTTGATGGGGAGGGTTGTGTCGGTGATGGAGCAGGCTGAGTTTACAACATTGTGCACTCTTTTCCTATCACGTGCATTGGAGCTCCTTATCAGGCAGTGATGTTCTCTAGTGTAGAAGATTTAGGATGTCTTTGATGACATCCCAAATCTCCTCAAACTCCTAACAAAGTGGTTCCGCTGACGTTCCTTCTTCATGCACTTTGGGAGATGCACCTCAGGATGAGGTTCAAAACACTAGGTAATGATAGAGATCTGGAAAATTATAAGGCGAGCAGGAAGGGGCTTAAGAAGGAAATTCGGAGAGCCAGAAGGGGCCATGAGAAGACCTTGGCGGGCAGGATTAAAGAAAACCTCAAGGCATTCTACAAATATGTGAAGAGCAAGAGGATAAGACGTGAGAGAATAGGACCAATCAAGTGTGACAGTGGAAAAGTGTGTATGGAACTGGAGGAGTTAGCGAAGGTACTTAATGAATACTTTGCTTCAGTGTTCACTATGGAATAGGACCTTACCGATTGTAGTGGACTGAAAAGCTTGAGCATATAGACATTAAGAAAGAGGATGTGCTGGAGCTTTTGAAAAGCATTAAGTTGGATAAGTCGCCAGGACTGGACGAGATATACCCCAGGCTACTGCAGGAGGCGAGGGAGGAGATTTCAGAGCCTTTGGCAATGATTTTTGCATCATCAATGGGGACGGGAGAGGTTCCGGAGGATCGGAGGGTTGCAGATGTTGTTCCCTTATTCAAGAAAGGGAGTAGAGATCGCCTAGGAATTTGTAGACCAGTGAGTCTTACTTCAGTGGTTGGAAAGTTGATGGAGAAGATCCTGAGAAGCAGGATTTGTGAACATTTGGAGAGTCATAATATGATTAGGAATAGTCAGTATGGCTTTGTCAAAGGCAGGTCGTGCATTACGAGCCTGATTGAATTTTTTGAGGATGTGACTAAACACATTGAAGGTAGAGCAGTAGATGCAGTGTATGTGGATTTCAGCATGGCATTTGACAAGGTACCCCATGAAAGTAAGGAGGCATGGGATCCAAGGGGACATTGCTTTGTGGATCCAGAACTGGCTTGCCCACAGAAGGCAAAGAGTGGTTGTAGACGGATTATGTTCTACATGGTGGTTGATGACCAGTGGTGTGCCTCAGGGATCTGTTTGGGACCCCTTCTCTTTGTGATTTTTATAAATGACCTGAGTTCTGAGGCTCCTGTACCTCCTTCCTAATGGCAGCACTTTCCAGCCTTAAGGCGCTATCACGAGGGAGTAAGTTGACCACTGATCAGGAAGCTGAGTTCGTTAATGAATGCATTTTTGTCTTTAATAGCTTTTGCATCAATTTAAGTTTATTGTTACGTACACAAGTACACTGACGTACAGTGAAAAACTTCCTTGCAGCAGCATCACAGGTATGTGGGTTTAGACGGCACACCAAATGTAAATTATGCAAGTCAACGAAGAGAGTGGGAAACAAAAATACCATGGAAAAATGAGACAACATTACAAATAAAAGGACACTGTCAGAGAACAGGTTGTGCAAGAGGTAGTCCATTGCTGAGGTAGGAAGGTTGTGCAGGTTGGTTCAAGAACCTGATGATTCTTATGAGATTACTACTGTTGAGAATGGTGTGTGGAATGCACTGGTGTGTATGTCCACCTCTGGTGAGGACAGTGATGGTCCCATGCAGCGCCTGACTAGGAATGTGCACTGGAAGATGTCGGTATGGGTGTGGTGTAGTGTGATTTGAAAGTGCATGATTGTGATTATAAGCAGTCATGCCAGGTGCTCTGACAGGCAGTGTGCAGTGTAGTGGGGGACATGGTAGCAGAGCGGTTAGCATTATGCTTTACAATCGTAGCTTTAAGATTGTGGTTCATTTCCTGCCGCTGTCTGTAAGGAGTTTGTACGTTCTCCACATGACCGTGTGGGTCCCTCTGGGTGCTCCAGTTTCCACCCACATTTGAAAGGTGTATGTGTCTGTAGGTTATTAAGTTATGGGTATTCTGTGTTGGTGCTGGAAGCACAGCGATATTTGCTGGCTACCCCCAGCATATCCTCGGACTGTGTTGATTGTTGATATAAAAAAAAATTCACTACGTGCTTCAGTGTTCATAAGACAAATAAAACTAAATCTTTAATAAGCTTTGCTTCTTTACTTCTCTTCACAGACACAAACTGGAGATGATTGAGGAGCGGGCTTCCCACCACCCCAGGAAACTGGTAAAGCTGTACAGGTGAGAACTGCTTCTCTCTGGTGGGGTTTACTGCTGCATCTGTTGTAGTGTGATGTAGTTTCTTTAAGATTGTTATAGCTAGGGGAGGGGATTAGTGGAGATAAAATCCCACTACCTATAAAATGCTCCCAATGGTGTGAGGCTTAAGTAGCCTCTGACAACAAAGTCCAACTCCTGGCCTTCACATGTTGCTTAGCTACTAAGCCTCCTTTTCTACTGACAGGAGAAGGGCAAAGGCCCTCACTAGTGCCTTAAAACCAGTCGCTTTGGGCAGATGGGGTTCAGCCGAGGTTGGCAGTTCATCTAGAAGAAGGAAAGCCTTGGTCTCAAATCTCTGCTGTCTTATGACTATACCCACTCATGGGGAAGGCTCCAAGAGTAAACCCTGAGGAAAAATCTGAAGCTGGAGTCCCTAAGGAAGTCCCACGCTGAATTCATTGCTGACTGCCTACTCCAGCTGGTGCCAAACTGTATCAATCTTTGCATTTCCTTTAGATTCACCAGCTGTGTGGAGAGGGGAGGTCAGCTGCATGGGCAACAGCTTGCTTTCCATATGGTACTGCCCTGGCTTGTGTATTGACTTGCATATCACGTAGACAGCTGGCACACAACATCCATGGTCAACCCCAATCAATGAGCACCTTGACTGTTGTAAGGGTGAAAAACGTAGAACACTACGGCACAGTATAGGTCCTTCGGTGTTGTGCCGACTCTTTAACTTACTCCAAGATCAGTCCAGTCGTTCCCTCTCACGTAGCTCTTTTTTCTACCATCTATCTGCCCATCTAAGAGTTTCTTAAATGTCCTTAATGTATCTTCCTTGACCTGGCAGGGCATTCCACACACCCACCACTGTGTATAAATAGTTACCTTGCTTATTTAGTTATCTGTCTCACTGTCCATTAAGCACAGTGATTGTTTCATACTCCATAAACTCCAGATAGCAACCACTAATAGGTAAGGATGTCCCAAGGTGAAAAACATACCATGGTTAAGGAAGTGAGGCTTTCCTCAATGTGTGTATATATTTAAAAAAAAAACAAAATAAATTAACCTGTAACATCCTCCCCATATTTTATTCAATTCAGCTGAAAATTATGGCCCCTGGGGAAAAAAGTCTGGCTGATTACTTGGTCTGTAATGTTTCTTATCTTGTACACCTCCTTTCCTCCGAAGGGCAAAGTGCCGGTTTGCTCAGCCTACCCTCATAAGACATGCTCTCTGTTTGCCGGGTGACATGTCTCGTTTCAGTCATTGGGTTCCCTAGCACAAGAAGTTTTCAGGAGCAGCCCTCCAAAACGTTGAAGAGCCTATGCTGTAGGTTCGTGTGCAGATTAGATGTTAGACTAATATTCAGAAACCTGGCCTACAGGCAGGAGTTGCATTCCACTGCAGTGGGGATACATAAATTTGGGTAATTTTAATAAATGTGAAATGGATTTGACGGTAACATTTATGGTCACCGTAAATGGATGGCAAGGTAGCATAGTGGTTAGCACAACACTATTGCAGCGCCAGTGACCCAGGTTCAATTCCTGCTGCTGCCTATAAGGTGTTTGTTGTCCCAGTGACCGTTTGGGCTTTCTCCACATGCTCTGGTTTCCTCCCACATTCCAAAGACGTGTCGGTTAGTAGGTTAATTGGTTACATGGGTGTCATTGGGTGTGGGCTTGTAGGACTGGAAGAGCCTGCTTCCTGCAACTCTCTTTAAAAAAAAATCAGCACCTGGTTTATTGTCTCTTCCATAAGTCGTGAAATTTGTTTTGTGACAGTAGTACATAAAATTATTGTAAAATACTGTAAACCGTAATCACTTGTTATGTTGCTGCAGGTGCGGTGATTTTGTCGATGTCAGTGACGGGCCACACATCTCCCGCACTGGAATCTGCTCACAGTATGAGATCACTGCTGCCCACAATCTGGGCACAAGCCAGTCCAGCCTGGAGCGCAGATTCCAGGGGCTCTCAATACCCCTTCACCTGAAGGTAAGGTGGCACGAAGGTGAAGCATGTATCTAGACCATAATCTGTAGGGTTTTAGAGAGTATGTAACATAGCAAAAGTAATCAGTAGAGATTGGGAAGGGGAAAAAAAGGACAAAGACATGATAAAAATTGCAGGGAATGGAGCAAGTGGCAGAAACCTTTCAGATGTTGTTAATGGAGCTGTGCTTTGTACAAGTGGGTTGTTGTAATTGTGATGTATGCTGTTAATTGATGTGAGTTGTCTTGGGAAAAATGCTAAAGTTTTTATTTTTTCCCACTGACGTCAGATAGTGTATTCAGCTTGTAATGAATACCAGCACAACAAAGGCCTTCAGTCCAGTTCAGTTTTTGCTCTGCAAGACTTAGTGCAGGACAGTGGTGCTACACACATAAGGCTGATGGTTTATAAAGCACTGGTGAGACCACATTTGTAGTATTGTGAATTGTTTTGGACCCCTTCTTTATTTATGTATTTAGAGATGCAGCATTTATTATCACCGGCATGTAACGTGAGATTTGTTAACTTAGCAGCAGCAGTTCAATGCAATACATAATCTAGCAGAGAGAGAGAGAAATAATAATAAATAAAACAATAAATAAACAAGTAAATCAGTTATGTGTAATGAATAGATTTTTTAAAATGTGCAAGAACAGAAATACTGTATATTTAATAAAAAAGTGAGGTAGTGTCCAAAGCTTCAAAGTCCATTTAGAAATCGGATGGCAGAAGGGAAGAAGCTGTTCCTGAATTGCTGATTGTGTGTTTTCAGTCTTCTGTATCTCCTACCTGATGGTAACAGTCAGAAAAGGGCATGCCCTGGGTGCTGGAGGTCCTTATTAATGGATGCTGCCTTTCTGAGACATCACTCCCTAAAGATGTCCTGAGTACTTTGTAGGCTAGTGCCCAAGATGGAACTGACTAGATTCTGCAGTCTTCTGCAGCTTCTTTTGATCCTCCGCAGTAACCCCTCCATACCAGAGAGTGATGCAGCCTGTCAGAATGCTCTCCACGGTACAACTATAGAAGTTTTTGAGTGTATTTGTTGACATGCCAAATCTCTTCAAACTCCTAATAAAGTATAGTCACTGTCTTGCCTTCATTATAACTACATCGATATGTTGGGACCAGGTTAGATCCTCAGAGATCTTGACACCGAGGAACTTGAAGCTGCTCACTCTCTCCACTTCTAATCCCTTTATGAGGATTGGTATGTGTTCCTTCATCTTACCCTTCCTGAAGTCCACAATCAGCCCTCCAGGCCCTTCAAGCCACACCATCCCAGCAACCCCTCAACCCTGATTTTGCCCTAATTAACATAGCTGGTACATTTTTGGACTGTGGAAGGAAACTGGAGCACCCTGGGAAAACCCACACATTCCACGGGGAGGACGTGCATACAGAGACACCATACAGAACATTACCAGAATTGAACTCTGAGCTGGAATGACCTGAGCTGTAATAGTGTCACGCTACACTACCTTGTCATCAATGTAAGAAAAGATGTACTGGCTTAGATCCCTGAGGATCTAACCTGGTCCCAACATATCGATGTAGTTATAATGAAGGCAAGACAGTGGCTATACTTTATTAGGAGTTTGAAGAGATTTGGCATGTCAACAAATACACTCAAAAACTTCTATAGTTGTACCGTGGAGAGCATTCTGACAGGCTGCATCACTGTCTGGTATGGAGGGGCTACTGCGGAGGATCAAAAGAAGACTGCAGCTTCTGCAGGATCCAGAGGAGATTTATGAGTAGTCCCAGGAATGAGAGGGTTGATGTATGAGGTGTGGTTGATAGCTCGGGGCCTGTACTCGCTGAAGTTTAGAATAATGAGGAAGGATCTCATTAAAACCTACCAAAAACTGATTGGACATAGAGAGTATGTTTCATATAGTGGAGGTGACTAGGACCAGAGTGCACAATCTTAGGACATAAAGGCCTCCCTTTGGAACAGAGGTGAGGAGGAATTTCTGCAGCCAGAGGTGAATCAGTGGAATTCAATGTCACAGATGGCTGTTGAGGCCAAGTCTTTGATATATTTCAGAATCAGGTTCATATCACTGGCATATGTTGTGAAATTAATTGACTTTGCGGCAGCAGTACAATGCAATACATAATAATAGAGAGAAAAAACATGAATTACACCAACTGTATATGTAAAAATATTAAATAAGTAGAGATAAAAATGTAGAGAGGTAGTGTTTATGGATTCAATGTCCATTCAGAAATTGAATGGCCTAGGGGAAGAAGCTGTTCCTGAATTGTTGAGTGTAAGAAGAACCAGGCAGGCCTGGGTGATGGGGGACCTTCTTGAGGCATCACTCCTTGAAGATGTCCTGGATACTATGGAGGCTAGTGCCCATGATGGAGATGAATAAATTTACAACTCTCTGTAGCTTACTTTGATCTGGTGCAGAGCCTCCCCATACCAGATCTTGATGCAGCCATCTAGAATGCTGTGCATGGCACATCTGTAGACATTTGAGTGTTTTTGGAGACGCACCAGATCTCCTCAAACTCCTAATGAAATATAGCCAATGTCGAACCTTCTTTACAGCTGGATCAATATGTTGTCCAGCTTAGAGATATTGACATGCAGAAATTTGAAATTGCTCACTCTTTCCACTTCCGATCCCTCTGTAAGGACTGGTGTGTGTTCCCTTGTCTTGCCCTTTCTGAAGTCCACAATCAGTTCTTTGGTCTTACTGACGTTGAGTGCAAGGCTGTTGATATGACACCACCCAACTAGCTGAAATATCCCACTCCTGTACGCGCTGACGTCACTGTCTGAAATTCTGCTAACACTAGTTGTATCGTCAGCAAATTTTATAGATGGCTTTTGAGCTGTGCTTAGTCGCACAGTCATGAGTATAGGGAGAGTAGAGCAGTGGGCTAAGCACATACCCCTGAGATGCACCAGTGTTGATTGTCAGTGAGGTGGAGATGTTGTAATTGGGGGCAGAAGTGAGTTTAGAAGCTGTTACTAAGGAGGAGGTGCTTGGGGAGCTGAACAGTCTGAAGGTAGTTTCAGTCACCTGGACTACACCCAGGGTTTTGAAGCAGGTAGCTGAGGTGATTTTGGAGGCATTATTAGTGATCTTTAATGAATCACTTGATTCTGGAATGGTTCTGGAGGACTGGAGAATTGCAAATGTCATTCCACTCTTTTAGAGAAGATAATGAAGGGAGATGATAGGGAAATTAGCCTGACCTCAGTGGTTGGGAAGATGTTGGAGTCCATTATTAAGGATGAGGTTTTGGGGTACTTAGAGGCATGTGATCAATTAGGACAAAAGAAATCATGGTTTCCCAAAAGGGATATCTTGTCTGACAAATCTTTTGAAATTTCTTTGAGGAAGTAGCAGGCAGGATATACAGAGGTGAGTCAGTGGATGTTGACAAGGTGCTGCACGTGAGGCTGCTTAACACGGTAAGAGCCCATGGTATTGCAGGAATGATGCTAGTGTGGATAGAAGATTAGCTGGCTGGCAGGCAAAAAGTGGGAAGAAAAGGAGCCTTTCCTGGTTGGCTGCTGGTACCTAAGTGGTGGTCCACAGGAGTCTGTGTTGCGACCGACTCTTCACAATATATGCCAATGATTTGGGTGATGGAATTGATGAGTTTGTGGTTCAAAGTCAGAGGTGCAAAGGGACTTGGGAGTCCTTGTGCAGGATTTCCTAAAGGATAACTTGTGGTTGAGTCAGTGGTAAGGAAGGGAAATGCAATGTTAGCATTCATTTGGAGAGGACTAGAATATAAAAGCAATGATGTGCTGGCATTGGAAAGGGTCCAAAGGATGTCATTCACAAGATTGATTCTAGGAACGAAAGGGTTAACATTTGAGGAGCGTTTGATGGCTCTGGGCCTGTACTCGCTGGAGTTTAGAAGAATAATGGGGGATCTCATTGAAACCTATCAGATATTGAAAGGCCTAGAGAGAGTGGATGTGGAGAGGATATTTCCTATAGTGAGGGAGTGTAGGACTAAAGGACACAGCCTCAGAATACTGGGACATCCTTTAGCCGGAGGGTAGTGAATCTCTGAAATTCATTGCCGCAGATGACTGTGGTGGTCAGGTGATTATGTTTAAAGTGGAAGTTGATAGGTTCTTTTCAGGACGTCAAAGGTTATGTGGAGGAGGCAGGAGAATGGGATTAAGAGGGAATATAAATCAGCCATAATGGGATGCTGGAGTAGACCTGATGGGCCAAATGGTCTAATTCTGCTCCTGTGTCTTGTATTTAAAGGTTGATAGGTTCTTACTTAGCGAGGGTGTCAAAGGTAATGGGGAGAAGGTAGAATGGGGATGAGTGGGAAAATAAGCCCGCCATGATGGATTGGTATAGAAAATGCAATGGGCTGAATGGTCCATTTCTACTCCTATGTCTTACAGTCTAAAGTGAAGAATGGAAATCAGAATCAGCTTTATTATCACTGACTTGTATGTTGTGAACTTTGTTGTTTTGTGGCAGCAGCACAGTGCAAAGACAGAAAATTAGTATAAATTACAGAAATAAGCAAATGGAATAATGAAGCAGTGTTGACCGACAATTCAGAAATCTGCTGGTGGAGCAGTGGAAGCTATTCTGAGGTTGCTGAGTGCGGGACTTGGGGAGGCATCCATCCTTTTTTTATGCCATGGAGCCTTACCGTTAACCGAGAGTCCCCTACTGTGCTTCCTCCCTGCTGGTGGTAGCGAGAAGAGGTCACGCCCTGGATGGTGAGGGTCCTCTTAGTGATGGATGGACTGAAAGCAGGTGAAGGGTCAAATGACCATCACCAGCTTCTGTCTTTTAACCCCCTCCCTCCATCTAAATGAGAATCATGGCTTATTCAGTCCCTTAATGATTAGGAGTGCTTAGTGTGGTGTTTGGTGGAATAATCATTATTGGTTTTTGATTTTTGGACTAGGTGGTCTTTGCTGGTGTATCTGATCTTATCAGGATAGTGGTTAAGGACTGGGTGTACAGTGGAATAGTGGCTGCGAACTGCCCTGATCTAGTTGGATACACTCACACATGATAGATTAGATGTATTTATCATTACATCAAAACATACAGTGAAATGTGGGGTTTGCATCAACTATCAACACATTCCGAGGATGCTGGGGCAGCCTGCATGTGTCACCGTGAAACATAGCATACTGACAATTCACTAACCCTGGCTGTATGCCTTTGGAACGTGAGAGAAATCGCGAGCATCTGGAGGAAGCTCATGCTGTCACGGGGAGAATGTACAAACTCCTTGCAGACAGCAGTGGGAATTGAACGGTGATTAGTGATTGCTCGCATTGTGCCTAAGCTAAGGTCAGGCACTTTCACCCGAGAGGGGGAAGAAGTCAAGGGTCAGACTTGTCCACACATTGTTATTACAGAGCACTAGGCTAAGGTAACGTCCCAGCAGTGAAGGAGTTAACTGCTCCAGTGGCAAACACTGCTGGGATTAAATTGTTCGATTGCATCTATGGTTAGTGCACCTCCAGGAAGTAGGCTTCCGGTGTTATTACAGTGTTTATGAGCAAGACGTCTGCATGAATTATTTGGCTGCTGATTTAATCCTTCATTGTTAGCAATGAACTTGAACTCTGGTCGCTGTGAGGAAAATCATCTACCAAAAGAAAACTTCATTACAATAAGTTTGCATAAAGCTATTCGCATGATGTTATGACATAAAGGTCCAATAATGACTTCTAAAAGGAAATTGGATAAATACATAAAGGGATGAAACTTGAAAGGAGTGGAACAAGCATCAAAGAGCTTTCAGATGAATTTTATCAGTGGAGCAGGCCTTTGTACAAATTGTTTGTGGTAGTTGCAGTGGGTTTTGCTTTGCTCTTTCCTGCATTTGGAAAACGCAGGTGCAAGTTAATAGTTTGCTCGTGACATCAGATGGTTTGTTCTCATTGTAATTGACCCTGGTACGACAAGGGCCTTTTAGTCCCATTCTGTTTTTTTTCACTCAGTAACAGACCTCTCTTTTTCCTGTCCCATTCCATAGACCTTTTACTCTGTATGGGGAAGATTAAGGCAGCGATCCCAGAAACTGGTGAGTTGGAAGACTTCTGTTTCACTCAGTTCGCTTCCCATTGTGGGATTATTTGGGAGGCAGATTCCCGTTGATTGATGTCTACAGTGAAACCTCTGCTTTTGATTCGATAGGTTACAGCGGACAGAAATCACACGGACAACAGACGTCATGCAACAGCGTTCGAGGAGATTGGAGGGAGAGAGACTCAGCAAGAAAGGGCATCCGGTCTGCTTTAGTTATTGAATAAATGGACCAATTGTATGCAGTAAAATGAAAACCTTTCTGTATTGAATCCTCTGGAGCCAAGCTCTGTAAAGCTACAGGCTGGCAGAGTTGAATCTCCTGGCGTGCGCTCCCAGTGACAATGAGATGGAATATCTGATATAACCGGCGGACAAATCTAGGAAGGCATCATATTTGGGTCTGACCCTTGACCTTGTCTTTGCTTAGCCCTGCGCTGAAGATGCAGCGGCTAACCGGAATCAATTTCAGTCAGCACCTCTCTGTAAATTTGTTGGTTGTCAGAAGTTCCAGCATTTTAATTAAATTGTTCTTTTAAAACTGTCTCTGTCCTGGGAGGTTGCCAGCAGTGGTATTGGATGGGGCTGCGGGAACGTCAGTGGTCTGTGTACACGGGGAGAGGCTTTGGCTTGGCTCAGTGGGTGTAATTGCACTGCAGTGTGACTCAGTGTGGATCTACCGAGAGTACCACACTGACAGAAACAGGCCCTTCAGCCCAACCTGTCCCTGCTAACCAAACTGTCTGACTCGGGGGGGAAAAGACATTGGCTATCCACACTCATCTTAAACACCTCTATCAAATCACCTGCCACTCTTCGTCCAAAAAGAAAAACCCAAGCTTGCTGAACCTACCCCTCATAAGACATGCTCTCCAATCCAGGCAGCATCCTTGTAAATCTCGGGCATGTTCTCTAAAGCTGACCATCTTGTACAGTACTGTATTGGTCAACGGGGAGCAGAGATCAAGTTTGCAAAAGGAAAGGATGTTGGGAATGGTGAATGTGGAGGTGCCGTGGGAGGGTGTGGGACAGGTGGCAGAAAGGAGTTCCAAGGTTGGGGTGAGGGAGCGGTAACATTGGTGCAGACACCTCTGCCCTAGCCACCAGGCAATGTAATTTGATTCCAAACAGTTTGTTTATTGATCATTACAGAACATGTCTTCCCTTCCCCTTTTCCCAGTCATGATTCCCCTCTCCCTGCCCCCTTCCCACTCTCAGTCCCCAACAGAGACCCATATCAGGATCAGGTTTATCATCACTCACAGTATTGTGCAAAGGTCTATACCCTAGCTATATAATAGATGCTTAAGAGTTTTGCACAGTAATGAATTTCTGATTGCTGGTTCTTGATTTCCTCAAGAAGTGTATGTTTTCTTTTCTATAGAAGACTACTTGGTCCATGAAATCTATCCTGTTCCCACAATGTTTCCCCACAACTCAACTGTCTGATATGCCCCACCACATAAGTGGAAGAGTAATTTATCATAATCATTTAACCTACCAACAAATCTGTTAGCTGTGGGAAGAAACTGGAGCATTCAGGGCAACTGATGTAGCCACAGAATAACATTTAAATTCCACACTTGAAAGGTTAGGAATTTGAGGGCTACATCGATCTGATCAGCCACAATCATATTGAATGGCAGGCGAGGTGTGAGGGGTTGAGTGACCACCTCCTTTTATGCTTCACAGGCACTTCCAGAGTTCACTATCCCACCTAGGGAGCAGTATTTGTCATCACACCACGGTTAGTATTGTGTCCTCCTTAACCCCTGGATTAACATTCCTCACATAAACATCTACTGAATCCAAGAGCCTTCAGTATTGTACACAGGCAACAAAAGAAAACCCAGCTATCACCCCCTGGCATTCAGTGACATTACCACCACTGTCAATATCCCAGGGATGCCACTGAACAGGATCTGAATAACATTAGCCAGAGACAACCTAGTAGACCACATCAGAGGCTGGGAGTAACACCACATAACTCCTCAAAGCCTACCCACCATTTACAAGTCTCTGCCTGGATGACAACATTCAAAGCTCAAAATAAATTCTTTATCAAAGTATGTACAGTGGTGCTAGAAAGTTTGTGAACCCCTTAGAATTTTCTCTATTTCTGCATAAATATGACCTAAAATGTGATCAGTTCATCACGTAAGTCCTAAAACTAGATAGAGAACCCAATGAAATAACACAAAAACATTACACTTGGTCATTTATTTATTGAGGAAAATTATCCAATGTTGCATGTATTTGTTGGAAAAACCAAACGTTTCCGGTAACTTGATCAGTCCTGCACATCGGCTTGGAGGAATTTTAGACTGTTCCTCCATACAAACTGTTTCAGTTCATCAATATTTCTGGGGTAGTTTGCATGAACAGCCTTCTTCAGGTCATGCCACAGCACCTCAATTGAATTAAGATCTGGACTCTGACTTGGCCATTTCAAAACATTAATTGTCTTCTTTTTAAACCATTCTGTTGTTGATTTAAGTGTTCGGATCATTGTCTTGTTGCATCTTCCAACTTCTATGAAGCTTCAGGTGACGACTGCTACACTGACATTCTATAAAATGTCTTGATACAATTTTGAATTTGTTGTTCCCTCAATGATTGCAAGCTGTCCAGGCCCTGAGACAACAAATATCCCCAAACTATAATGCTCCTTCCACCATGCTGTTATGAGGTTTTGATGTTGGTATGCAGTGCCCTTTTACCTCCAAGCAGTGTGCATTTCTGCCTAAAAATTAAATTCTTATCTCAACTCTCCACAGAATATTGTCCCAGAAGCATTGTGGAACATCCAGGTGGCCTTTCCAAACTTGAGATGTGTAGTAATTTTTTCTGGAGAGCAGTGGTTTCCTTCATGGTGTCCTTCCATGAACACCATTCTTCATTGTTCTTCTTATAGTGGACATATGAAGAGACTTTAACAAGTTTCTAGAGATCTCTGCAGGTCTTGCTGTTACCCTTGGGTTCTTTTTCACCTTCAACATTGAAGCATCTCTTGGTGTGATCTTTGCAGGACACGCACTCCTTGGGAAAGTAGCAACAGTACTGAATTTCCTCCAATTGTAGACAGTTTCTCTTACTTGGACTGATGAACATTCAGGGCTTTAGAAATTCTTTTGTAGCTTTTTCTAGCTTCATTAAGCTCTACAATTCTTCTAAGGTCCTCTGAACATTTTGATTGAGGCATGGTGCACATAGAGATATTTCTTGAGAAGCACAGGCTCTGTCAGTAACCTGACTTTGTGTCTTTTTTACAGGGCAGGGAACCTCTATAACCCACACCTCTGGTCCCAACTCTGATCGGAACACCTGACGGTGAGTTATAAAGAGTCCTTGAAAGTGAGTCTGTAGGTTGTAGAATCAGTTCAGAGTAGTGGTGAGTGAAGTTTATCCATGCTGGTTCAGGAGCCTGGTAGTTGTAGGGGAATAAGTTCTTGACCCTTCTTGAAGAGTCTGCTGAAACGTTGACTGCACTTTTTTCCTTTGATGCTGCCTGGCCTGCTAAATTCCTCCAGCAGTTTGTGTGTCTTGTTTGAATTGTTGAACCTTGGTAGTGTGGGACCTAAAGTCTGCTGCCTGATGGTAGCAGCAATAATCACTCAACACCAGTAAATAGCGGCCTGCTTGACAGGCACCCCATCCACATCCACTCACTCACTCCGTCATTGACACACAGTTGCTTACAGCAGTTTGTACAGACCACAGTATGTAGTACGGCAACTCACCAGGACTACAATTCCAAATCTGCAACCGTTACCAGACAAGGGCTGCAAAAGCACGTGGAAAACTACCATGTGGAAGTTGCCATCCAAGCTACACAATATCCTGACTTGAAATTACATTGGGGTTTCTGCCGAATCAAAACCCTGGAACTCTCCCTCAGCATTATGGTTATACCCACACCTCAAGCGGCTGAAGATGGTAGCTCACCTGAAGGGCAACTAGCGATAGGTGATTGGTTCTTCCTGATAAGTCCACATCTATTGAATGAAGAAGAGAAAAGATGCACTGTGATGATCTGTCTACATGCTGTCTAGAGTTACTGTGTTAATGACCACAGCAAAGGTTAACAGGTCAGAATGATTCAACTCTAGTCGTGCAAGATCTTAATGTTTTTTAATCTTATTTAGAGATACAACTGCAACAGGACCATCCGGCCTAACAAGCACTATGCTCAGCAACCCTAGCCTAATCACAGGAGGTTCCTTAATGTTGTATGTGGGGAAGATAGTGGGCTTAAGCTCCCACTATCTATTAAATGCCCCCAATGCAAGCATCTCAAATAGCATCTGACAACCAAGTCCCACTCCTGGGCTTAGCTGGAAAGGTCGGCAGAACTGTTTCTACTGACAGGAGAAAGGGCAAAGGTGGACTTCTGGCACCTCAAAACTAATTACTTCAGGTAGATGGGGCTCATCAGCCATGGTTGGTAGCTCACCTAGGAGAAGGGAAACTTATATCAACCCCCTGCTGCCTTGTGGCTACACCCCATTCAAGTTGGAAGGCCTTGGATGTAAACCCTGAGGAAAAACCCAGAGTTGAAATCCCTAAGGCAGTCCTACGTTGAGTTCAACACTATTTGACAACATCAATGCCACCAGTGCCAAACTGTATTGGTCTCTGCCATTCCTTTTGGTTCATCGGATGTGTGGAGAGGGGTGGTCTGCTGTGTGGACAACAGCTTGGTCTCCATATCGTACTGCCCAGGCTTGAGTATGACAGCTGGGATGCAACATCCGTGGTCAATCCTGACCGACAGAGGGCCTCAAATCACAGGACAATTTACAATGACCAACTAACCTACTATCCAGTAGGTATTTGGACTGTGGGAGGAAACCAGAGTACCTGGAGGAAATGGGGAGAAGGTACAAACTCCTTACAGACGCCGCTGGAACTGAGCTCTGAACTCTTGACGTTTGAGGTGTAATAGCGTGGTGCTATCATCTCCGCTACTGTGGTGCCCATGTGGAGTGATTAGATGCTGGGCCCTTTCCTTCGAATTCCCAACTGAGCCACTCTGAAGCATTAATTTCTTTTGTGATCGTTATACAGGACAGTCACAGAACAAACCAGGAACAGACACTGGAACAAGGCTGTGCATCCAGGACACAGTAGATAGTTCAAGTTTATTGCCATCTGTATATACATACAACCAAACGAAACAATGTTCCTCCAGACCACAGTGAACCGACAAATCACATCAGACACAGCACATAAAACAAATCATTACCGCAAATAGGTTAATAAAATAGGCAAAATAAGACAGTAGACAAATTTTGAATGATTCAGTAATAGTTCAACAGTTTCCTTAGTCAATGTATGTTTCATGTAATAACAATCTGCTGAAAGAACACAGGAGGTCAAGTAATGTGTGTGTGTGTGTGTCTGTCTGTCTGTCTGTGGGGGCTGGTGGGTAGGGCTAGGGCAGAGTCAAGTCGATTTTCTTGTCCTAGGTAGTGGTACAATGAAAGATGTTGATGAGGCAATTGGTGATGGGCAGGTGAGAAGAGAAGGGGTAAGTGGGGACTCTGAATGCGGAATGGAAAAAGAGAGGGGAGGAGAGGAATGGTGGGAAATTAGATAATCCGTTGTTCATGCCGTCGGGTTGGAGGCTCCCCAGACTGCGTATGAAATATTGCTCTTGGAGTTCGGGTATTTTTGATGTCAACACACAGGCTCCCTTTAGCTGCTCTGGTTTCGTCCCGAAGACACGCAGGTTGGTAGACTAGCTGTCATTTGTCAAGTTCAAGTTTAATTGTTATTCAACCAATCACAAGAATACATACAGCAGCATGAAAAAGTGGTCCTCTGCAGCGAAACATAGTCCCAACAGTCACATACAACATACAGCACAGATAGTTACCATAGCAGAAAAACATACAGTTACAAATCTATACACACACACACATAGTCCAGGTCCCTGAGTGTAGTGGCCTGTAGATTGATGTGCAATGGATGATTGTCCTGGAGTGATATTTCTGCAAGACCAAGCCCGCAGCGGTTCCTCATCACACAGTAGTACCGATACAAACGATGGCAATCCAGCTTGTCCTCAACACAAGGGAGCAGCACCAACCGGCATGAGGGCCTGGTTCGCGTAACCGAGGTCACCGAGCTCCCCCCGCTGTCAGTCTCGTCAGAGAACCAGTGAACAGGATTTGCCGTTTTCTACACTAAATGCTGGAGGAACTCAGCAGACCAGGCAGGATCTGAGGAAAGGACTTCATCAGGACTGCTGAGTTCCTTCAGCATTTTGTGTATATTGTTCTGATTTCCAGCATCTGCAGATTTTCTCTTGTTTGCTGTATCTACATTACCAACGTCAACAGGGTCTCACAATCACAAAAACAAAAGTGCCAGAAAATCATTTGCCCTGTTGGATAGCGCACTGCCTCCAATGGCTCCCTGTTAGGTACACAGCAAGCCAGCTCCACCGCTTTCCAGCATCTCACTGATGAGTCAGACTGCGGTGCGTAATGTTCTGTGATCGTAGCAAAGACGCGAAGGACAAACAATTACTTTGTGTGGACCCCGAGAGGCCGCTGCGACCGAGCGCATCACCATCTTATAAGTAGGTGGGGACTTGGAGGCTCTGGTGAAACAGATGAAGGAACAGATTTTGAGGAAATAAATGGGGGTGGGGGTGAGAGGAAGGGATTGCTGAGATGACTGTGCGTGTGTGTTAGCAAAGACTCGAGGGGACGAATGGCTCCTTTCCCTGGAGAGAAAGATCGATTGGAGCTGACTGGTCTTTATCCACCAGCAATGGGTGCCAGCAACTGGGGCTAAATTCCAACGTCTGCTGAATGACGTGTTTAGCTGAGGGCCAGAGAGTGGACTCCGGGCGAAGCTGAGTCTCTATTGTGGATCAGTCAGGGGTTAATTAGACGGGTAAGGCGGAAAGCGAGTTTGATTTGAATGACAGCTCATAGATTCTCCTGTCCTTCATGTACACATCATTTAAATTCTATTTACATGCACTTGTTTTGTATTGTCCAGTTCCTTGAGATTGTTCTAGGCTTGACGCTGGAGGCACGAGACTGCAGATGCAGGATTGCAGATGCTGCTCGACCCGCCAATTACCTCCAGCGGATTATTAGTTGCACGTCCAGATGCATTGTAAACGTTGCCAGACTACCTGCCACCGCCATTGTGAATCATTCGGCGCGTTTATTCCGCTCGGTGAGGGTGAGGGTGAGGGAGAGGGAGAGGGAGAGGGAGAGGGAGAGGGAGAGGGAGAGAGAGAGAGAGATCTACACGAGGAAATCTGCAGATGCTGGAAATTCAACAACACACACAAAATGCTGGTGGAACACAGCAGGCCAGGTAGCATCTATAGGGAGAAGTCCTGACGAAGGGTCTCGGCCTGAAACGTCGACAGTGCTTCTCCTTATAGCTGCTGCCTGGCCTGCTGTGTTCCACCAGCATTTTGTGTGTGTTGAGAGAAGGGTCTACCTTTTCTCCTTTCTTCGCACAGGATGTGAAGAAAGTACAGGATATTATGTGTGGCAACACCGAGTGACAATGGCAGACAAAACATCCCAGAGTGCCGCGCGACACAGATTACGCCCCATCCTTCGATGGCGAGGAGCGCAGTGCGCCCTGGGACAGACTGGGTCACCTGACACGCGCCGCAAAAGCCCTTACCGTGATGAGATCACTCCTGACTCAAAGCTGCGCCCTCTGGTGCACCAACTCTGAAATAGCAGCTTTAATATCTGGAGCTCCACGAAGTGAATGCGTTGTAACGATGTGTGGAGAATGAATGAATCAATATATAAACATATATGACTCTATGATTCTTTAGGTGTTTGAGGAGATGTGTTTTGCCAGCAAACAGTTGCAAATTTCTACAGTTATACGGACTGGGTTGCATCACCTTATATGGAAGGGTCTCGTCCCGAAACGTCGACAGCGCTTCTCCTTATAGATGCTGCCTGGCCTGCTGTGTTCCACCAGCATTTTGTGTGTATGTTGTTATATGGATGCTCCAGTGTTGTGGACCTCAAGAGGCTGCAGAGCATTGGAGACTCGGCCATCTCCGTCATGGGCACAGCCCACTCACCATCTTCAAAAGGCAGTGCCTCAAGAAGGTGGTATCCATTACGAAGGGGGCCAGTACATGTCAACTTCTCATTCCTACCATTGGGGTGGAGGTACAGCAGCTTGAAGACACACACTCAACATTTTAAGAAACTTCCCCTCCACCATTAGATTTCTGAGTGGCCATGAACCCACCAACACAGCTTTGTTATCTGTGTTTTCAACTATTTTGTAATTTATAGTAATTTTTTATGTCTTGCACTGTACTGCTATCACAAAACACCAAATTTCATGACATTTGTCATCGATAATAAACCTGATTCAGGCTATTTGGACCATTGAGCCACAACCTATGGGCTCAATTTCAAGGACAATTCTTCTCATGTTCTTGATATTTATTGCTTATTTATTGCTTTCTTTCTGTATTTGCAGAGTTTGTTGTCTTTTGCACTCTGGTCGAATGCCCAAGTTGGTGCTGTCTTTCATTGATTCTGTTATGGTTATTATTCGATGGGTTTATTGAGTATGCCTGCAGGTAAATGAATCTCTGGGTGACATGTATGAACTTCAATAATAAATTTACTTTGAACTTTGAGTTGAAGTCAGCTTTTTGATAGAATAATTCTATAGAGCCAGTGGCTCTACGTTGTTATGAGTTTGAGGAGATTTGGTATCAAGGTCATCTTTAAGGTGCAGTGCCACAGGAAGCAGCATCAATCATTAAAGACCCTCACCACCCGGGACATGCCCTCTTCTCATTAACACCATCTGCGAGGAGGTCCAGGAGCCTGGTGATTCAGGAACAGCTTCTTTCCCTTCTTAATGGTGTACGAACCCAAGACCATTACCTTGTTATTCCAATTTTTTTTGGTACTGTTTATTAACTTTTTTGTGATTTATAGTCTTTACCACAGAAAAATGACACATTTCACGTCATATAAGTCAATGATAATAAAGCTGAGCAGGGTGTCACGATAGTATAGCGGTTAGTGCAACACTTTACAAGACAGGCTGTAAGATCGAGGTTCGGGCTGTAAGGAGTTTGTCTGTTGTCTCCATGGCTGCGTGGGTTTCTCCGGGTGCTCCAGATTCCTCCCATATTCCAAATGACCTATGCTTTGGGTTACTGAGTTGTGTTAGTCAGCTCCGGTCTGAGTGGTGACTTGGAACCGCTCCAATTCACCGACCAAAGCAACAGGTCTACAGCAGATTCTATCTCGTTGGCTCTTCACACAACCCTGGAACATCTGGACAGTAAAGGTGCATTCATCAAGATGCTCTTTATCAATTACAGCTCAGCATTTAACACCATTGTCCCCTCAGAACTAGATAGATAGATAGATAGATAGATACTTTATTCATCCCCATGGGGAAATTCAGCATTTTTTCCAATGTCCCGTACACTTGTTGTAGCAAAAACTCATTACATACAATACAATACTTAACTCAGTAATAATATAATATGATATGCATCTAAATCACTAGCTCAAAAAGCATTAATAATAGCTTTAAAAAGTTCTTAAGTCCTGGCAGTTGAATTGTAAAGCCTAATGGCATTGGGGAGTATTGACCTCTTCATCCTGTCTGAGGAGCATTGCATCGACAGTAACCTGTCGCTGAAACTGCTTCTCTGTCTCTGGATGGTGCTATGTAGAGGATGTTCAGGGTTTTCCATAATTGACCGTAGCCTACTCAGCGCCCTTCGCTCAGCTACCGATGTTAAACTCTCCAGTACTTTGCCCACGACAGAGCCCGCCTTCCTTATCAGCTTATTAAGACGTGAGGCGTCCTTCTTCTTAATGCTTCCTCCCCAACACGCCACCACAAAGAAGAGGGCGCTCTCAACAACTGACCTATAGAACATCTTCAGCATCTCACTGCAGACATTAAATGACGCCAACCTTCTAAGGAAGTACAGTCGACTCTGTGCCTTCCTGCACAAGGCATCTGTGTTGGCAGTCCAGTCTAGCTTCTCGTCCAACTGTACTCCCAGATACTTGTAGGTCTTAACCTGCTCCACACACTCTCCATTAATGATCACTGGCTCCATGTGAGTCCTAGGTCTCCTAAAGTCCACCACCATCTCCTTGGTCTTGGTGACATTGAGACGCAGGTAGTTTGAGTTGCACCATATCACAAAGTCCTGTATCAGTTTCCTATACTCCTCCTCCTGTCCATTCCTGACACACCCCACTATGGCCGTGTCATCAGCGAACTTCTGCACATGGCAGGACTCCGAGTTATATTGGAAGTCAGATGTGTACAGGGTGAACAGGACCGGAGAGAGTACGGTTCCCTGTGGCGCTCCTGTGCTGCTGACCACTGTGTCAGACCTACAGTCTCCCAACCGCACATACTGAGGTCTATCTGTCAAGTAGTCCACTATCCAATCCACCATGTAAGAGTCTACTCCCATCTCCGTTAGTTTGTGCTTTAATATCTTGGGCTGGATGGTGTTAAAGGCACTAGAGAAGTCAAGGAATGTAATCCTCACAGCACAACTGACCCCATCTAGGTGAGAGAGTGATTTGTGCAGCAAATACGTGATAGCATCCTCCACTCCCACCTTCTCCTTATACGCAAACTGAAGCGGATCCTGGGCGTGCCTGGTTTGTGGCCTCAGATTCTGTATTATCAGCCGCTCCATGGTCTTCATCACGTGCGACGTCAAGGCAACAGGTCTGAAGTCATTCAACTCCTTTGGCTGTGGTTTCTTCGGTACCGGGACAATACAAGATGTTTTCCACTGTCTGGGTACTCTTCTCTGATCTAGACTCATGTTGAAGATGCGCTGTAGTGGTTCTCCCAGTTCAGTCGCACAGGCACTTGCAGACCCCAGTCAGTTCGGGTTGGCAAAAACATCTCCTCCACAATCTGCACCAACACAGGAAAATCACGAGGATGTGTGCTCAGCCCCCTGCTCACTTGCTTCACACCTATGACTGTGTGGCTAAGTACAGCTCCAAAAAATATAAAGTTTGCTGATGACACCACTGTTGCAGGCTGTATCAAAGGGGGTGATGAATCAGCATACAGGAGGGAGACTGAAAATTTGGCTGAGTGGTGTCATAACAACAACCTCTCACTCAATGTCAATAAGACTTCAGGAGAGAGAAAGCAGAGGTCCATGAGCCAGTAATCATCGGAAGATCAGAGGTAGAGAGGGTCAGTTACTTTAAATACTTGGGTGTCACTATCTCAGAGGACCTGTCCTGGACTCATTATATAAATATTATTGTGAAGAATGCACGACAACGCCTCTACTTCCTCAGGAGTCTGTGGAGATTCGGCATGTCATCAAAAATCTTGACAAACTTCTACAGATATGTGGTGGAAAAGTGTGCTGACTGGCTGTATTAAGGCCTGGTATGGGACCACTAATGTCTTTGAGCAGAAAACCCTACAAAATGTAGTGGATTCGGCCTAGTACATCACGGGTAAAGCCCTCCCAACCGTTGAGCACACCTACATGAAACATTGCTGTAGAAAAGCAACGTCCATCATCAAAGATCTTCACCACCCAGGCCATGTTCTTTTCTCACTACTGCCATCAGGTAGAAGATACAAGAGCCTCAGGACTTGCACCACCAGGTTCAAGAACAGTTACTACCCCTCAACTATCAGGCTCCTGAACAAAAGGAGATAACTACACTCATTTAAGGACTCTTTTATCTTGTTAATTCATGCTCGTTATTTATTTATATTTGCATTTGCACAGTTTGCTGTTCTTTGATCCTGTTTACAGTTACTGTTCTATAGGTTTGCTAAGTATGCCCGCAAAAACAATCTCAGGGTTGTATGTGATGACATGTATGTACTCTAATAATAAATTTTACTTTGAACTTTGAACTTTTTGGGTATGTTATGTTGGCGACACTTGCGGGCTGCCCCGCCAATTTGATGTGATGTAAACAATGTATTTCATTGTATGTTTCGATGTGCTTTTTAGGAATAAAGGATATCTAATCTGGCCTCCAACAGGACCACAACCTTGTCATAATGTTTGGAGGCTTGCATGCCTCAGTGACCCGGAGATTTCTGTTGGCTGGAGTCACTGCTGTATGTTTTGGCTGTTGGTAGGGTCACCCATGCAAAACAGGTCAAAGGGTAGAAGCCAGACTAAGGGTGGTCCACCAGTCCTCCAGGTTCAGGGGTTCAGCTCAGGTCTAACAACTCTGATAGGCAAAGCAAATTGTTACAGAAACAGCAATGAAGAGTACTTCCATATCTGAATGTGACGGTATTCTTGAGCCTCCGCCCAGGACTTGCATGACTGACAGTGGTGAAAACCGAGAGGAAGTGGAAACTGGCATGATGAAAGAAGCCCTGAACACTGCCACGACCAAGACCAAAATTGGTTTTGATGCCAAGGTCCAACAGAGATGAGGGACCTTCATTGCTGCCTCAAGTGTCAGTGGCATAACAGGCAGCAAGAAGAATCTAATCTGAGATTTCCAGCATCTGCAGAATCTCTTGTGTTGGGTCTAGAACCAAGTACAAAGTGGACTGTGTGAAGCCCCTCATGGTCTCAAGGAGTTTTATAAAGATTACAAGGGGCATAAATAAGGTGACAAGAAAGCTAATTTTCCTTTGATTGTGATTGTGTCTACCTCCCAGCTGGCACGTGCAGGCACCTCCCAGTCTCCATCCAGCTAAATGGATTCACCTGCAGCCCATTCCAGACTCATCACCTGCAGCCTATTTAAACCCAGTTCTTGTTCACTCATTGAACTAGCTGGCCTCAACCAGTTGCGCCTGGCTTCACTCACCCTGACTGAAGTTTACCTTATTGTGTGTTGTTCCTGTTCTCTCTTGTCTTGTGGCCTGTTGTTTTGTCGTTGATTATTAAAGTTACTGTCCACCGCTGAATTGTGTCTGCTGTTCTGCTATTGGGTCAAGCCTCCTCTACGTGTCCGGATGCTGTAGATGTGACTGGCCTGTTCTCCTGGAGAGGAGAATGAGAATGGGAGGGTGATTGAAATGGGAAATCTGGGTGCAGAGATGTAGGAACCCAGCTGGTGAACTCATACCATAGGACACTGTCTGTTGCGTTAGTTTAAACTCTTAAAAAAAGAAAAATTCAGCTTTTATTTTCCAACATGCAGAATGAGCTGCACACATGGCGTTTAATTAGAAAAGACACAGGGGGTGAGTGATAACTTGCACATCTGTACACGGTGTCACATCTGCAGTCTGGCTACCGACCAGTCACAGCTTCCTCAGACACATATACAACAGTAGCTTTGGAGTACAGACACAGACCCGAGAACAATCCCACCAAACGTACCGATTGCAAAAAGTCACATTGTTCCCAGGTACAGCGGGTTCACAATTTTTTTTAAACAACCGTGTCGTCAGGACCCTGAGCTCAAAGTCGAGAGTCGTGTAGAGAACTGAAGTGTCCAAATGTGAGGGATTTGCACGTCCAAATTATCCCTAGAGAGGCGGGTTCAAGGAATCAAACTTCCAGCTTTTGGGTAGAAATTCAGAAAAAGTAAGGGTCTTAAAGGGACTTTCAGACTTGATCATACTTAAGTTCTCCCCTTTAGAAAGTCTGCCACGGATGGTCCCAAGCCCGGCTGTGAAAGGAGGAGGGTAGGCATGAGTCTAACAACCTGATCCCATAAAAACCCAGAGTTACAGAAACACCAACAGAAGCTCCAATGTTCTCATCCCTGGAAGATCCTAGCAAGAAAATGGCCCACACATGGACACAGCTGGAAAGACTAGCCCAGGACAGAGTTCTTTGGCAAGCTGCTGTCGGTGGCCTGAGCCCCAGTAAGTAAACTTTCCCTTAAAGAGGACTATGCCTTCGCCAGTGATGTCACTCCCTTCACCCAACCACCTTTCCAGGTATAACTGATGGTGAATGGCTTCCAACAGGGAAAATATAGATAGAAAGAATTTCTATTTACCCCATCTGCTCCTCCTCTGCCTCTCCGTTCTGGGAGGAATAGGACAGTGCACCAATCTTTGCTCTTTCCACCTGCGGCCTCTCTGCGTTCCCTCCGAGAGACGGCTATGTGGTGTGAACCCCTTTGCTGGGAGTGAGGAAGGAGACACCTGCGCTGGAAATGAGGAACAAAGTCTGGAGCTTCACTCTGCTTGTGAAGAGAAGGGCAAGGAAGTTCCACCTGAACGGAGGAGAGGGGGCCTTGAGTGACGGATCTCTCAAGGGTGGCTGGTCAGGAAGAGCCCAAGAAGGGGAAGGGTAAAATCCAACATTGGGGAGGTGAATTTTGGAAGGGGAGAGTGTGTGAAGTACGACCAATGGAGATCAGATTCCGACATCACACCCTCAGGGAAATGGCACAGAAAGAGGCCACTTGGACCACTGTTCCTGGGCACTTCAAGGGCCCTGACTTGTCTCAGCCAAAAACCCTTTCCCACTCTCTATGTCTATTCCTTCCCTTGGATGCTTCCAAGGTCTCCTATTCCCACTGCACATTGTTTTGATGAGGCTGGCAGTAAACAAGAACAGGTTCTTCCCCCCCCCCCAAAAAAAAAACTGACTCCCGTAAAATTTTGCCTCCTTTTGGAGTGAACCTTTCCTAGTGAGTGGGAGGCACCCCGAGATTCATTGGCCACTGAACTGGATGGAAGCTGCAGTGAGGTTAATGACAGACAGCAGAAAAGGGGTCAATTCACCTCTAGTGCGGGCTCCAGTCAGCTTCCCTTGAATGAAATATATGTACCTTTTTGAGGAGAGCACAGATATCTCAAATCACAGCTGAAATTTTCCCTTCTTACATTTAAATCTAGAAATACTCCCCAGTCAAAGGTTGGCCTGATTCATATCCCAGGGGTGATCTCCCTCTTGGTCCTGATAGGCCCTTCCCGATCGAAACCGCACAACAATAGCACCGAATATGGTCAAAAGGTAACACCCATTGAGAAGAAGACTTCAGATCTTCATCACAAACTGTTCTTCTTGAGAAAAAATAACAATGTTTTTTTTATAGCAAGGTTAAAAAAAATCCAGACATTTGAAGAAATAAATCAGAAAATTATAGGAAGTAGAGTTACAGGTGAGGACCACCTGTCCACGTGCGGGCAACAGGGAACCAAGCGAGGGGTCGGAGGAGTTCAGTCACAAAATGGCTCTTCAAATAGCAAGGGGCATGGCAGTGCAGTGGCCAGGAATCAGACCATTTACTGCTGCTGAACTGATGAGGATGCGGGTATCCTTGACAGGGGGCACTAGAGATATTTCAGGGAAGGGAAACTTTGGGGGCAATCACTAAGATGGAGCTGTCCTCTGTGAGTGCTGAGTTGGGTCTTAAGTATGGCCTGCGTGTTTCTTTTGATTACCTTACACTCTCATCTCCAACTTACCAGGTTCAAATTGACACAAAGTCAAAAAGCAAAGTTTTTGTCACTTGTCGGTGAATTATGATGCAGTTTGGCAAGAATGTAGAATGATACAGCTAACAGAGCACTGTTCCACACTGATGTTCCAGAATATGTTTTCTAATTTCTCTTCTCTGTGCATCTGGGCCAATGGCTTTCTTTGTTGGTTGGGCCAATATCTCTCTGTTGGCTAATCCAATGACTCTCTCCTCCTGTGTGGTTGGGCCAATGTCTCTCTGTTGGCTAAACCAATGACTCTCTCACTCTTTGTGGCTGGGCTAATAGCTTTCTCTGTTGGCTAAACCAATAACTCCCTCCTTGGGTGTGGTTGGGTAATTGGGCCAATGTGGGGGGAGAGAAAGAGAGAGGATGTGTGTGTGTGTGTGTGTGTGTGTGTGTGTGTGTGTGTGTGTGTGTGTGTGTGTGTGTGTGTGTGTGTGTGTGTGTGTGTGTGTGTGTGTGTGTGTGTGTGTGTGTGTGTGTGGTGTGTGTGTGTGTGTACACGTGCAGAAATTAATTTTACAGGTGAAACCAGAAGTCCATTATGGTCCATAAACACTTTTCTCCTGGTGTCTGCACACAAGACAGTTAGCTATGTGAAAAGGGATCGCTCCGATATCTGAGAAGCTTTGTGGAGAGGGTGACAGGCCAGGGGTTGGTGGGGATGGCTTGGTGGTTGACAGGTTCCAAGAAACTCCAGAGGAGAGAACATGAAGGTGCAGGTGTGTGATAACTGAGAACAAAAAAGAAGTTTTTGGTGATACTGATCACCAATCCTATCTGTATTGAATTGTCCAAAGCTAACTATCTGATGACAATATCCTCCTCCATCTCAGAAAACTGAAAGCAAAAAAGATGGTGACACAAGGAATAAAGTCGCATTCTCCTGCGTTACAAGAATAGATAAAATACCTCACTGACTGGGAAACAACAGACTGATTGTTTTGTCTGCTATATAATATATGTATATATATTTACATAGATAAAGAGCAATATAAAGATTGTTTTTAACTTTAACTCCACAATATCATTTACAAGTTACACTTTTTTAAAATTTTCTTAACAGCAAAAGGGGGGAAAATTAAGACAGAAATATTTTTTTTCCAAAAATCCTTCCAGAAAAATGAGGACAAATTTTGATTTCTTGTATTACTGATAATGCAACTTAGGAACGTTTCCAAAGCCATTCTAATGTCTCGACCTCACAAATATGGATTCCCCTTCCTACAAGTATTGGTTGCAAGGTTAACGGTGCTTTGCCTGTTTCTTGGGCAGAGTTCTTCCCATCATGCTTTGGTGCAGTCTTCTTTCGGCTGGATGATGTCATTAGGCACAGCCTCTTCCATGTTTTCCGGACTCAAGGATTCTTTGCCATTTCCTTCCTTTAAAGGTAACTTCCTGTGAAAATAGAGACCGTGAGAATAGTCACATGAACTGCCAGGCACTTGGTGAAATTTATCCCTAACAACAGTCTGAACCAACTTCCCACAATAATCAATGGAATTACCACAGGTGGGTTCTAATATTTCATTACAACAGAGAAAGAGGCCACTTGGCCCATTGAATCTATGCCAGATTACAGGACAATCCTTTTGTCCCACTTGCTTTTCTTGTAACCTACATTCCCACTAATGCAGGAACATAAGAAGCTGCAGAGATCCATTGTCTTGGCCCAATGCATCACAGGCACATCCCTCTCCACCATTAGGACAATCGACGTGCAGTGCTGCCTCAAGAAGGGAACATCCATCATCAATGATCCTGACTATCTGGACCAAGCCATCTTCTCACAGCTACCATCAGGCAAGAGGTACAGAAACCTAAACTCCCATGCCATGTTTGAGAACAGCTACTTTCCTTCAACCATTTGGTTCTTGAACCAACTTGCACAACCCTAATCACACTATAAACACTTCGCACTCCTATTAACTTTTTAAAAATTCTAGTTTTCACTTTCCTTGCATAATTTATGCTCAGAGCATGGAACAATACAGGCCTTCAGCCCCCAATGTCGTGTTGACCTTTTAGCCTACTTCAAGATCAATTTAACCCTTCCCTCCCACATGGCCCTCCATTTTTCTTTCCTCCACGTGCCTATCTAAGAGTGTCTTAAATGTCCCTAATGTATCGGCCTCTACTGCCATTCCTGGCTATGTATTCCACACACTCACCACTCCCTGTGTTAAAAAAAACCTACCTCTGACATCCCCTTCTTTATTTTCCTCTGATCACTTTAACATTGTTCCTGAGCAATTACTACCCTATAGTGATATGGGACCTAAGGCTCGATGGTAGTGAAAAGAGAGCATGTCTTGGAGTGTGGGGACACCTCGATGATGGATGCTGCTTTCTTTTGTCAGTGCTCCTTGCAAATGTGCTCAGTGGTGGGGTGGGATTAGCACCAGCCCAAGGAAACCTCAACATCAACAATGTATGGCTTGCTGAGAATTGTGTTTCACTGAAAGAGATCCAATTTCATTCCTCTAACATTCCTCCAAGAGAACCACAAGTCTGTCATAGGGTTTGTACACAAGAACATAAGAAATAGGAGCAGGACTAGGCCACTGGGCCCGTCGAGCCTGCTCCACCATTCAATAAGATCATGGCTGATCTGACCAAGAACTCACCTCCACCTACCTGCCTTTCCTCCTTAGCCCTTAAATCCCTTACTATGCAAAAATCTATTAAAAATCAAGTTTGGAGGCTTCCGTGCCTCAAAGACCTGGAGAGCTATATTGGCTAGGGTCAGGGTCTTGTGTTTTGGCTCTTGGTAGGGTCACACATGCCAAACAGGTCAAAGGGTAAAGGCCAGACTAAGAGTGGTCCACTGGTCCTCCAGGTTCAGGGGTTCAGCTAAGGGCTAACAAGCCTGTCGGGTAAAAAAATATTGTTACAGGAACAGCAATGAAGAATCCTTCTATATCTGAGTGCGATGGTATGGCCAGACAGAGATTGGAGGATTTTCAATGCTGCATTAAACGCCAGTGGCATAACAGGCAAATGAAAATGAATGAACAGGGAGAACAGAGGCCGATTTTATACCTCATCAGACGGTATAAGCACTGAGGCATTAGGAATGGCTGAGGCACAGGGGATGCTCCCATCTTACAATCACCCTAATCCCACCACCGTCCTGGGAGAAAGAGAGGGGCTGTGTTGACCAGACTCACTCAGGCTCTGTGAGGGGGGTGGTCTCATTTGGTTCATTTGCTGAGCACCCATCGTGGTTTGTGATTGGTTCATCTTCCGTCCTCATCTCCACTATTGGCTCCTTTGATCCATCCTTTCTGGGGAGGTAGAACGGAGAGCAGACATAGAGTTAAACAGTAGGGGGCACCACACAACACCATAGGCTCCCCCCCCTCCCCACCATGTCATCCAGAGTGGGAAATATCTTGCCACTCCTTCATCATGGCCTGGAACATCTCCCCAATGCCACCTTTGTAAGAAGGGCTCCAGCAGGTCAGTAAGACGCCTTTCTCCCACCCTCTCAGTGTACCCGAGTACAGCCTCAGCATACGGGTACACCATGTCCCGGTAAAGCTGAGACGAACATCCATAGAACATGGAGCAGTACAGCATAGTATGGCTCTTCAGCCCATAATGTGTGCTGACCTTTTAACCCTCTCCAGGAGGAATCAAAATCTTTCCTCTGACATTCTTCATTAATCAAAGTGACTATCTAAGAGTCTTTTAAATGCCCCTAGTGCACCTGCCTCTGCCATCACCCCTAGCACTGCCACCAGGGGCCCATGGAAATGACCCTAGTGCATCTGCCTCTGCCATCACCCCTAGCACTGCGACCAGGGGCCCATGGAAATGCCCCTAGTGCACCTGCCTCTGCCATCACCCCTAGCACTGCGACCAGGGGCCCATGGAAATGCCCCTAGTGCACCTGCCTCTGCCATCACCCCTAGCACTGCGACCAGGGGCCCATGGAAATGCCCCTAGTGCACCTGCCTCTGCCATCACCCCTAGCACTGTGACACATGCACTTAGACCGGGGATCTCAATTTGGGATCCATGGATGCTTTGTTTAATAGTTTTGGTCCGTGGAGTAAAATGCTTGGGAATCTCTGACTTAGACCATAAGACATAGGAGCAAAACTAGGCCATTTTAGGCCACCTGCTCCACCATGGCTGATTCATGATCTGTCTTAATCCTGTCATTTCCTTATAACCTTTAGCACACTTACTACTCTTGGTCTTAAAAAACGTACCTCTGGCATCTCCCCTATACTTTTCTCCAATCACCTTCAAAGTTATGTCCTCTTGTATTAGCCATTGCCACCCTGAGATAAAGACACTGGTTGTCCACTCTATCTGTGCCTCTTACCATCCCTTTGTCAAGATGTCTTACATCCTCATTCACTCCAAAGAGAAAAGCCCTAGCTCGCTCAACCTATACTCATAATACATGCTCTCTAATTCAAGCAACTCTCCTCTGCACACTCTCTAAGACTTCCATATCCTTCCTATAGTGAGGTGACCAAAACTGATCACAACACTCCAAGTGTGGGCTAACCAGAGTTGTAAATTACCTCACGGCTCTTGAGGAGGAAGTTTCTCAACCGGAGGATGGTGAATTACCTTCAGTCTGAATTTCCCATCCTGAGATCGTTCCATTTACCTGCTTTTATTAAAATTTACTCTTTGAAACCTTTCCTGTCAATGAACCGGTCCAAAGGTTAGGGACCTATCTGGCAGATTTTGTTTCCTCATTGTTGTACATTGCATAAACGAATTGACAATCCGATAGTCAAACACACATTACGTATATGGTTTCAATTCGGAAATTTTTTGGGTTTAATCAATTTGTTTTAACTATTCTTATTGTATCCAATTTCTTTTTTCATCCTTCTATTATGGACCAAGCTTATTCAGCTTGGAAGACTAAAGGAATACTACGATTTTCTGATTTATTTTTGGATAATTGTTTTATGTCTTTTGAACAATTATCTAATAAATATAATTTGCCCAGATCTAATTTTTTTTTAGATATTTACAGATTAGGAATTTCTTATACACTGTACTTCCTACCTTTCCAAATCTTGATTCTTTGGGTATTTTGGAGAAATTGTTAGAACTAAATCCTTTTCAGAAAGGTGTAATATCAAATGTTTACAATATAATTATGAAAATATGTTCAGAGGCCTTTTATAAGATTAAAAATGATTGGGAAAGAGAACTTAACTTTACTATCCCTATTGAGAATTGGGATAAAATTCTTCAATTAGTTAATTTATCCTCTATATGTGCTAAACATTCATTGATACAGTTTAAAGTTGTGCACAGGGCTCATATGTCCAAGGATAAATTGGCTCATTTTTATTCCCATATAAATCCTATTTGTGACAGATGTCATTCTGAGATAGCTTCTTTAACCCATATGTTTTGGTCATGTCCACTTTTGAAAAAATATTGGAAAGACATTTTCAATATTATTTCCACGGTATTGAACATTGATTTACAACCTCATCCTATTACTGCAATCTTTGGTTTACCAATGATGGAGTCAATCCATTTATCTTCTTCTGCTTGTCGGATGATTGCATTTCTTACATTAATGGCTAGAACATCTATTTTGTTGAATTGGAAAGAAATTAATCCCCCTACCGTATTTCATTGGTTTTCTCAAACTATGTTATGTCTAAATTTGGAGAAAATTAAAAGTGCCGTATATGACCCTTCTATTAAATTTGAAAAGATTTGGAGGCCATTTATTCAATATTTTCATATGATGTAATTTGACCCTGTTCCAATCCTATTTGTTTTTCCGGTTTTGATTATATATATTGTTACGACCATGCCACAACTCTGAAGGGCCGAAGGGTACGAAGTAGCCCCCTCCTTTTTGAGAATCGCCAGATCACTATTACTTCAGGTCTGGAGACCCAGGAAATGAGAGAGAATCCTCATGGGCTTGGAATGTGTGTCCTGCCCTCAGTGAGACAAAGCCACGGATAACGGCCATTGTCTCTTGGAGACGGACTTGTGTATTGAGTACTGTACTGTTCAGTGAAGCCCTCAGGGAATGACCAATAGTGGGCTGGTTGAGGGATGGCCTCATCCCAACCTGATTGACATCTGAGACCCCGTGAGTAAGGATAAAAGAGGGTCTGGGGAACAACCCCTTATAGATGCACCAGGAGAAACGCTAGAAATCCCGTGACAGCGTAATAGCGACAGCCGGTGGAGAGCCCACGTGCGTCCTTTTCCATTTGCCTCGGAATTGGTGGGCCTCACCACGGAAGAACGGCTTTAGCTAAAAGGAGAAACCAGCCCCAACGACATTTCGAAGGATCGACATCATAAAAAGGAAAAACTGGCAAGTTCTAAAAATCCGTCTCTCTCTCCAACCAAAAGCTGCAGCCTGAATGAACGTGAGTGACTTTTATATTTCCATCGGACAATACATTATCCCCTAGACAACAATAGAGCTATTTCTTGTTGATTATTATTATACCCGTGCTTTTAGATTTAGTATTGACGATGTATATTATCTGTATGTTTGCATTGATATTATTTTTGTGTATTTTTATCAATAAATACTGTTAAAAATAGTACCATCAGACTTCAACGGACCTCTCTATCTTTGCTGGTAAGTGACCCAGTTACGGGATACGTAACAACTTGGAGTTCTCGTCTCGAGATTTGATACCAAATTGGGGAGCCAGTGAATCGGGCTTGTAAGTCCAAACTTGGATCTGGTACGCGGGTAGCCAGACGGGAAACCAGCAAAGATGGACGTGGATGAATTTATAGAAAACCCGACTCTGGAGGCGCTACAGGCGGCCACCAAATCGGACTTGATAAATATTGCGAAGGGACTAAACCTCACAGAGGTGAGGTTGTCAATGAAAAAGCGGGAGGTGCGGAGGGCCATAACTCAGTATTATATTGGGAAGAATGTGTTTGCAGCTGAGGTATTGGAAAATATCCCTGAAAAGGCACCAGCTAGTGGGACGGCTCAGTTAGAGTTGGAGAAATTAAGGTTGGAACATGAAATTAAATTAAAGCAGCTGGAAGCAGCTGAGAAAGAGAAAGAACGGGCTGACAAGCAAAGGGAGCATGCGCTCCAGCTAAAGGAGTTAGAGCAGGACAGAGCTGAGAAACAAAGGAAGCATGAAGTGCAGTTAAAACAGCTGGAAGCAGCTGAAAAAGAGAGGGAGAGAGCTGAGAAAGAAAAGGAAAGAGCCGAGAAGGAGAGGGAGGCAGAGAAACAGAGGCAACATGACTTGGATATGGAGAAGTTAAGGCAAGAGTGAAGAGCTCAAGGGTCAGACCGAGAGGAGCAGTTTAATGTTAGTCGGGAGTTGAGGGTAGTACCTCCGTTTGAGGAGACGGATGTTGATAGCTATTTCTTGCTTTTTGAAAAGGTGGCAGTGAATCAGAAGTGGCCCAAAGAGCAGTGGGTGGCGCTGTTACAAAGTGTGTTAAAAGGGAAGGCACAACGGGCATATGCAGCGTTGTCCATGGAGGAGGAAGAGGCGGAGAATTATGCCAAAGTAAAGGAGGCCATTCTTCGGACTTACGAATTGGTACCTGAAGCGTATAGACAAAAGTTCAGAAATTTAAAGGAAGGGTGGAATCAGACGTATACCGAATTTGCCTATGAGAAGGGTGTGCTCTTGGATCGCTGGTGTACAGCAGAAACAGTGGAAGAGGATTTTTGGCGTCTCAGGGAGTTAATTATGATTGAGGAATTTAAAGGTTGTGTTTTGGAGGATATCCAGATGTATTTGAATGAGAAGCCGAATAAGTCCATCTCCGAATTTGCTAGGTTTGCAGATGAATATGCCCTAACCCACAAGACAAAGTTTTCCTTGAATAAAAGTTCTCAGAGAGACAGTGGGAACGATCGAGAAAGCCCGCTGGCTGAGGCAGAGGTCCCACCGGGAGCTAGTGGTAAGATTGAGGAGGAGAGGCAAGACGGCCAGAGATTTCCGGGCTTGACTGTTTTAATTGTGGAAAGGGGGGACATATTGCATCTAGGTGCTTTGCTCTTGAGGAAGGAGACAGGAAAATGGAAAGCCGCAGTCCCTATAGGATATGCCATGGTAATCAGTAAATCGACAAGAGAGCCCCGGCTAGACAGAGTACGAGAAGGGTCTGAGACTTGTATGTCAAATGGAACCGTGTCTGTGAGGGAGGGAGACCCACCAGTTCCCGTGCAGATCTGGAGAGACATGGGAGCTGAACTGTGTTACGTACCCGTGACACGTGACAGTGGTACCCTTGTCACGTGACTGGGGTTGAAGTTATACTGGACATGAGGTAATGGTTTTGTGATGGTGGAGTGATGTCATTTTCCCGCCAGTAGAGGTCATGTGACAGGTTTTTTTTACAGGGTATAAAAGGAAGACCCACCCTGTCAGGTGGGGCAGTTCGTGGCGGAATTTGCCAAGATGACTTCATGTCCCTGCGTGATTTAATGTGATGACGCAGTTTAGTTAAAAATGAAGTTCTATATAATGCCTAAAGTTTAAAAGGTCATTGCCAACGGTTTCTTTGCTGGTGGAGAGTGAAGAAAAGTTTGGAAGGTAAAAATCGAGGAGAACCGATTTTCGAAGGTGGAAAAGTTCGACCTTGTTTGATCCTCATTCGGAAGGATTTCGTTGACTATTCTCGCTGTTAATCCCTGGGATGACCAGAAAGGATTGAGAATAGTGTGGAAAGAAAGGTCAGTACCTTTAAGCCGTTATATTTTATAAAATTCTTCGTGGGAAAGTTCGACGCCGGGGAATCGAAGGACAACGACGTGGAAGAGAATTTAAATCGCCTTAAAAAGTCTCTCCTTTTAAAAGGACTGTGAGCTTTTGAACTTTCGGCATACCACTTTAAAGAACTGTTTTATTTTCAATACCGCTTTAAAGACTGTTTGAACATGCAGCGCTATTAAGAACTGTGAATGTGTCGCACAGCAGCTGAGTTCTGATTACGTTTGGGTTTGTTTACTTTTGAGGGGGTTTGTTTCAGTGTTTAATAAATGTGTTATTTGTTATAAAAACCCTTGCCAATCTCATCTGTATTTATTGTTGCCTGAATACGTAACATTAATTATGGGGGCTCGTCCGGGATTGAATCGTTTGTGTTTAAAATGTTTTTTGAATTTTGAGTCGGTGTTTTGGTAACGGGGAATACTCGATTCTTTTTGTTTGATTGGCTTGTGAGTGGTATTCGGCAACGATGAATATTGATGAGTTTCTGGATTCGCCAGACGCGGATTTGTTAGCGAAGGCGAAAAAAACTGAAGTATCTGAGATTGCTAAGAGATTGCAACTTAAAGGTATTTTGGTGACTACATCAAAAGCTGTAATACAGAGAAAAATCGCATCACATTTTGTGGCTTCGGGTCATTTTGATGAATCGATTTTAGAATCGTTTCCAATAAGTAATCTGGAGATGCAGTTGCAAATTGAACAAATGAAGTTGGAACAAAGTAAAGCAGAGTTGGAGCGTTATAAATTGGAATCTGACCAGAAAAAGAGAGAGTTTGAATATGCAATGGAGAATTTAAGGTCTGGGAATCAGTCTTCTGATTCTAAAAAACCGTTTGTTGCTAGCCAAGAAATTAAATTGGTTCCTCCATTTAGTGAAACAGAAGTGGAAAGATATTTTCAACATTTTGAAACTATTGCTCGGATGTCAGAGTGGCCGAAAGATAAATGGTCAGTGTTGTTACAGAGTGTGATTAAAGGCAAAGCACAACAAGTTTACACAGCTTTAACTGCTGCGCAAGCATTAGATTATGATATTGTGAAAACAAATATTCTCAAAGCATACGAATTAGTCCCAGAAGCTTATAGGGAAAGATTCAGGAGTTTGAAAAAGTCTGTGGAAAAGACTTATGTGGAATTTGCCTATGATAAAGCTATGTGTTTTGAGAGATGGGTTTCTTCTAAAAATGTAAATGAGGACTATGATACATTGAGAGAGCTGATTTTAATGGAGGAATTTAAAAGAAGCATTCCTGTTGAAGTAAGGACCTACTTAAATGAGAGGGATACTGATAAATTGCAGGACTGTGCTAGATTAGCTGATGAGTATGTTTTAATCCATAAGAATAAATTTCCTCAGGGTAGAATTTTTAAGAGGAAAAATAATATGGAGACTCCAGGTAAATTAGAAATTAAATCAGAGGTTAATGAGAGAGGTAAGGAGGAAGGAAAACCTGTGAAGGAAAGACAGTTTGGTCTTATTTGTAACTATTGTAAGAAACCTGGCCATGTAATAGCTAACTGTTTCAAATTGAAAAAGAAAGAGAAGGAAGCAGTTCCAGATGCTTGTGTGCAACATACTGAAGCACCTGTAAAGTTACAGGGTTTGGTAAACACAAATGAGGATTTGTTAGAGTCTGACAAAGTTAGAAAGGGATATGATCATTTTATAACTGAAGGGTTTGTATCCTTGAAAGAAGGATCTACTCTGGTGCCAATAAAAATTCTTAGGGATACTGGAGCTTCTCAATCACTGATGTTAGATAGTGTGTTGAAGTTTAATGAAGAGAATGATACTGGTGAGGTAAATTACATAAGAGGTGTTGGAAGTGATTTTATGCCTGTACATTTACATAAAGTAAATTTAAAGTCAGGGTTAGTTACAGGATTTGTTAAAGTAGGATTACAGCATAGCTTACCTGTGAAGGGTATTTCTTTGTTGTTAGGTAATGACTTGGCAGGTGAACAAGTTTTTCCTGAAGTGCATTTGACAATGGAATCAGAGGAACCAGAGATGAATTCTAACCCAGATTCTTCCTGTGTTGTGACTAGAGCTATGGCTAAAAAAATTGATGTGCAGAATGAGGTTGTTACTCATGACTGTTCGACTCAGGATTTGAGTTTTGAGGATGTGTCAGAGACTTTCTTACCTTGGTTGTTTAAACAAGATTCTGGGAGTAGGTCTGACTATGAAGATTTATCTCTGTCTCGGAAGGAGATGATAGCAGAGCAGAATAGAGATCCTGAGATTATAAAATTAAGGGAACAAGCTTTACTAGGTAGGGAAATTGAGAAGGTGTCAGTAGGATATTATTCGGAAAAAGGAGTGTTGATGAGGAAGTGGAGGTCGCCTACAATTCCTGCAAGTGAGGAATGGAATGTTGTTTATCAGGTAGTTGTTCCTAAAGTTTATCGGAATGAGATTTTGACTTTAGCTCATAGTGTGCCTTTAGGTGGACATCAAGGGGTAAGGAAAACTGTGGACAAGATTTTAAAACATTTTTACTGGCCTGGTCTAAGAAAAGATGTGGCGATGTTTTGTAAGACGTGCCATACTTGTCAAATTGTGGGTAAACCAAATCAGGTTACACCAGTAGCTCCATTACAACCTATTCCAGCATTTGGTGAACCGTTTTCTAAGGTTATTGTAGATTGTGTTGGTCCATTACCAAAGACAAAAACTGGTTATCAGTATTTGTTGACTATCATGTGTACTTCGTCTAGGTTTCCAGAGGCAGTACCACTTAGGAATATAAAAGCTAAAACTGTGACGAAGGCTCTTATAAAATTCTTTACTTATTTTGGATTGCCTAAGGAAATACAAACTGATCAAGGTAGTAATTTTATGTCTGGATTGTTTCAACAGATAGTTTATAAATTGGGAGCTAAGCAAATCATTTCATCTGCATACCATCCAGAATCGCAAGGTGCCTTGGAGAGGTTTCATTCTACTCTCAAGAATATGATTAGGACATATTGTGTGGAAAATGAAAGTGACTGGGATGAGAGTATAAACTTACTTTTATTTGCAGTAAGGGAATCGGTACAGGAATCTTTAGGTTTTAGTCCATTTGAACTTGTGTTTGGGCATAGAGTTAGAGGACCTTTAGCTTTATTGAAGGAACAGTGGATTAGTAAGGAAGTGCATACTAATTTGTTGGACTATGTTTTGAAATTTAAGGACAGGTTACATAGAGCTTGTAGTTTAGCCAAGGAAAATTTAAAGTTGGCTCAGGAGAAAATGAAAACTTGGTATGATAAGGAAGCTAGGATGAGGATGTTTAAGCCTGGAGATAAGGTGTTGGTTCTTTTCCCAGTGCAGACAAATCCTTTACAAGCTAGATTTCATGGTCCTTATGAAATTGTGTCTAGAATCAATTATGTGGATTACGTAATAAAAACTCCAGATCACAGAAGGTCAACACAACTTTGCCACATAAATATGATTAAACCATATTTTGAGAAACAATCTGATACTGTGACTGTTGTGGTTAGTGAGAATGAGTTTGATTTAACTGGGAACATGATAGATGATTCATCTGACTTTCATTCTAAATCTAACATTGTTTCTGTTAGGTTACCTAATTCGACCATTCTGGAAAATATGGATGAGAAATTAGCACATTTACAGCTAGAGCAGAAACAACAGATGAAGGAATTGATTTTTAAGTATAAGGATTTGTTTCCAGATGTTCCGAGAAGGACTACTATAGCTTCACATGATGTAGATGTTGGAGATGCCAAACCTATTAAACAACATCCATATAGGATGAACATGGAAAAATGTGAACTTGCTGAGAAAGAAATTGAATACATGTTAGAGAATGATATTATTAGACATTCTAACTCGAATTGGAGTTTGCCATGTGTTATGGTGCCAAAACCTGATGGTAGTATTAGGTTTTGTACGGACTATAGGAAGGTGAATGCTGTAACGAAAACAGATGCATATCCAATTCCTAGAGTAGATGATTGTGTAGATAAGGTTGGGAAAGCAAAGTTCCTTACAAAGATTGATTTATTGAAAGGGTATTGGTGTGTTCCATTAACGGACAGAGGTAGAGAGATTTCTGCATTTGTAACTCCATCTGGGTTATATGAGTATAATGTTCTTCCATTTGGGATGAAGAATGCCCCAGGTACTTTCCAGAGGATGATTAATTCTGTGATTCAGGGATTGAAAGATACTGATGCTTATATTGATGATTTAGTGACAGGAAATGATACTTGGGAAGCACACATAATTGCGGTGGAGAAATTGTTTGAAAAGCTTTCAAAAGCTAACTTGACTATTAATTTAGCCAAGAGTGAATTTGGACATGCCACTGTGACTTACCTTGGTTATGTTGTAGGTCAAGGTAAGGTAGCTCCTGTTCAGGCAAAAGTTCAGGCAATTTTAGAGATTCCCACTCCGACGGGGAAAAAAACTCTCAGAAGATTTTTGGGAATGGTAGGATATTATCGAAAATTTTGTAAGAATTTTGCTAATGTTGCCCTTCCATTAACTAACCTTCTGCAGAAGAAGGTGAAGTTTGTGTGGACAGTGCCTTGTCAGGAAGCATTTGAAAAATTGAAAACAATGATATGTCAACAACCTGTGCTTAAGGCACCTGACTTTGAAAAACCTTTTTCATTGGCTGTAGATGCTAGTGATGAAGCTGCGGGAGCAGTATTGATGCAAAGGAATGAGGGTGATGAGGTTGATCATCCAGTAGCTTACTTTTCTAAGAAATTTAATAGGCATCAAAGAAACTATTCAACAATAGAGAAAGAATTGTTATCTCTTGTTTTAGCTTTAGAATATTTTGAGGTATATGTTGGTACAACTCAAAAACCACTTATTGTTTACACTGATCATAATCCGTTAGTTTTTCTGAGTAAGATGAAAAACAAAAACAGAAGATTGTTAAATTGGAGTTTGATGTTACAGGAGTACAATATTGTGATAACTCATATTAAAGGTAAAGATAATGTGGTTGCTGATTGTCTATCTCGATGTTGAATGTACAATGTAATATTTTTTTTTATTTGGAGTGGTTTTTTTATTGTAACACTCCTACTGTATTGTATATTGTGTATGTTATATAATTTATACATTTGTTTTTCTTGTAAGTGATTGTTAAAATTTTTGTTCTTGTCAGACCAAAAATGTTTTTTTTGGAGGGAGGTGTTACGTACCCGTGACACGTGACAGTGGTACCCTTGTCACGTGACTGGGGTTGAAGTTATACTGGACATGAGGTAATGGTTTTGTGATGGTGGAGTGATGTCATTTTCCCGCCAGTAGAGGTCATGTGACAGGTTTTTTTTACAGGGTATAAAAGGAAGACCCACCCTGTCAGGTGGGGCAGTTCGTGGCGGAATTTGCCAAGATGACTTCATGTCCCTGCGTGATTTAATGTGATGACGCAGTTTAGTTAAAAATGAAGTTCTATATAATGCCTAAAGTTTAAAAGGGCATTGCCAACGGTTTCTTTGCTGGTGGAGAGTGAAGAAAAGTTTGGAAGGTAAAAATCGAGGAGAACCGATTTTCGAAGGTGGAAAAGTTTGATCTTGTTTGATCCTCATTCGGAAGGATTTCGTTGACTATTCTCGCTGTTAATCCCTGGGATGACCAGAAAGGATTGAGAATAGTGTGGAAAGAAAGGTCAGTACCTTTAAGCCGTTATATTTTATAAAATTCTTCGTGGGAAAGTTCGACGCCGGGGAATCGAAGGACAACGACGTGGAAGAGAATTTAAATCGCCTTAAAAAGTCTCTCCTTTTAAAAGGACTGTGAGCTTTTGAACTTTCGGCATACCGCTTTAAAGAACTGTTTTATTTTCAATACCGCTTTAAAGATTATTTGAACATGCAGCGCTATTAAGAACTGTGAATGTGTCGCACAGCAGCTGAGTTCCGATTACGTTTGGGTTTGTTTACTTTTGAGGGGGTTTGTTTCAGTGTTTAATAAACGTGTTATTTGTTATAAAAACCCTTGCCAATCTCATCTGTATTTATTGTTGCCTGAATACGTAACAACTGTCATTGATTAGCAGTAAGGTACTGGATTTTGGTCGCAAGACGGGAATGGTAGATGTGAAAGGAATAGGAAAAGGGACAGAAACGGTGCCCTTGCATAGGATCATTATGAATTGTGAGCTGGTATCTGGACCAGTTGAAATGGGGGTGCGATCAGAATTCCCGAGAACTGACGCGGACGTCCTTCTGGGTAATGATTTAGCTGGTGGTAAGGTTTGGTCAGCAATGAAGCTGACGAGACAGCTGGTGGAGGTCCCGCCCCTAGATTCCAAGATCTATCCCGCATGCGCGATCACTCGCAGCATGTCGAGAAAGGCAGCTGAGAACGAGAGCAGTTTAAATCCGGCCAATATCGATTTGGCCGAGACGTTTTTACCGACCCTGTTCCACGAGGGTTTAGAGGGTGGTAAAACGAAGAATAGTAAAGTGAAAGAGAGTAAGGGAGAGGAGGTAGACCTGCCCTTAGCGAGGAGAAAATTTAGCGAGGCACGAAATAAAAATGAGAAACAGATAAAGCTGTTAAAAGGTCCAGAGTTGGACATGGATGATCTGTCTGGTTTGGCAGAACTGTTTGAAGAAGTTGAAAATTCTAAAGGTGTTCCCGATAATGAAATGAGGGCAGTCCTAGATGAAAAGGATGCCATTACCTTGAAGAAGTCTGCTGGGTTGGCAGATGAGGTTGTTTCAGCCCACGGGGTTGAGTTTACTCCGGAAGGGAGTTGCCCAGAGAGTAGCTGGGAGGATCAAGGGAATTTAGAATTTGAAAAGGGAACGGGTATTGAAAGCCTGGAAGAGGCAAATGTCCCGTTTGAGTGTGTCCAAGATGTGGATGCACGTGGTACTGAACCTAGTAATGGAGCTCAGAAAAAGTCTGAGGTATTTGATTCAGTTGAAAAGGAATGCAGTCCTTGTGGGTCAGATGGACTTGGTTCAGTGAAGAAAGGGTTAACCTTGGTAATAGTGGGAAGTGAGAGTTCCCAGGTGTTTGTGCTCGAAGGTGTGTTAAAAGTTAGTGAGGAGATAACAGGTGGTGAGGTGAATATTATTATTGAAGGAAAAGGGAAAAGTGTAGTTTTCAAATCGAATGAAGAAAATTAAAAGTCTGAATTGATGTCAGACGCAGCAACCAGGCTACAGAGACAATGGCTTGGTACCGTGGTGCCTGTGAATCAATTACAGATTGAGTTAGGAGGTAAAGGGGCCCCACACGCTATTGTTATTCCAGAGTGTGGTGTGAAACCGCAGAATTCGAAATGCTGTTTGAACAAAGAGGGATCGCTGGCATTGAGAACTAATCGCCTGAAGGGTCCTGAAGAGAAACCTAGCAACTTGCGTAAAATTAAAGAATTGTGTGAAAATTCGGAAAATGGTCTAAGTTTGGAACACATTGTTGATAAAATAACTCCTATGAAAGGAGCGGGCGAAAGCCTATTTCGCCAGGGTGCACCAGCTCACCACGTGGGAATTAACTGGAAAAGAGGCGAGGGTTAATGGAATGCCATTTTTAAATAGCAGAAGCCGGTTTTAAGGGATTTCGACAAAGCATGTGAATAATAAAGACAACCCCCATGGAAGCTTGACTGTTAAGTTTGAAAGTAACATAAAGATTAATATTTGCATGAACTTTTGTAGTATACCCGTAAGCTAAGATCACAACTCTTTAGTTTTTGTTTGCTAAAGAAAAATAAGAAATAAAAATAGGTGGTTATTAAATTGGAGTCTGATGCTACAAGACTTTAGTAAGGTACAAGATGTTAAGATATTAAAGAAGTGACAATGCAATCGGTAACTGTTTAGATGCTGAATTGAATGTATAACTGTATTACTCAGTAGAAAAAAAACCTTTTGTATTGTGTTAGATTCTAAAATCCTATAAGACTCTGTATTACTTCGTTTTTACCGATGGTAAAAACGCGTTGAAGAAAGGGGGTGTTACGACCATGCCACAACTCTGAGGGGCCGAAGGGTACGAAGTAGCCCCCTCCTTTTTGAGAATCACCAGATCGCTATTAATTCAGGTCTGGAGACCCAGGAAATGAGAGAGAATCCTCATGGGCTTGGAATGTGTGTCCTGCCCTCAGTGAGACAAAGCCACGGATAACGGCCATTGTCTCTTGGAGACGGACTTGTGTATTGAGTACTGTACTGTTCAGTGAAGCCCTCAGGGAACAACTCTGAGGGGGCTGGTTGAGGGATGGCCTCATCCCAACCTGATTGACATCTGAGACCCCGTGAGTAAGGATAAAAGAGGGTCTGGGGAACAACCCCTTTAGACGCACCAGGAGAAACGCTAGAAATCCCGTGACAGCATAATAGTGACAGCCGGTGGAGGGCCCACGTGTGTCCTTTTCCATTTGCCTCGGAATTGGTGGGCCTCACCATGGAAGAACGGCTTTAGCTAAAAGGAGAAACCAGCCCCAACAACATTTCAAAGGATCGACATCATAAAAAGGAAAAACTGGCAAGTTCTAAAAATCCGTCTCTCTCTCCAACCAAAAGCTGCAGCCTGCATGAACTTGAGTGACTTTTATATTTCCATCGGACAATACATTATCCCCTAGACAACGATAGAGCTATTTCTTGTTGATTATTATTATACCCGCGCTTTTAGATTTAGTATTGACGACGTATATTATCTGTATGTTTGCATTGATATTACTTTTGTGTATTTTTATCAATAAATACTGTTAAAAATAGTACCATCAGACTTCAACGGACCTCTCTATCTTTGCTGGTAAGTGACCCAGTTACGGGGTACGTAACAATATATATATATATGATGAGAGGATCGGAGTTGGGGACACTGACGATTTTATAATTTTTTTTGTAGATACTATAAACAGCCCTTTTTTTTCTTCTTTCTTTTTTTTCTTTAATAGTTAGTGGTTAGTTTTTTAGTTTAGTTTTTCTTAGGGTATTAATATTTTTTTTTCTTTTTCTCTTTTCTGTTTTTTTTTCAATATGATTTACCTAGTTTTTTTTTGTTTCGTTTATATGACATTTGTATCATTCATGATTTGGGAAGACTTAACTATATTGTACTTATTGCTTGTGTATCCTTTTATGTTCATTTTAATTTTGTAAGTTTGTAATCCCATTATCTATGTACTAATCTTATCATGTTGATATTAATAAAAAGATTGAAAAAGAAAAAGAAAGGACTCTGATGATGGGATTCTCTCTTCCCTTGGGACCATGGTGGTGTGACTTTCTCTTCCCTCGATGAGACACCCTTCTTTCTATACTTCGATATAGGGACTCTCTCCTTTCCCCCAGGACCCTAAGAGTGGACACTCATTAGTAAGGTTAAGATGGTTAAGCCTCCCTCTTCACCTGGGCTCTCTGACTTCAACTTTCCCACCCGTCTGGTTTCACCTCTTCCTTTCTAGCCGGTCCCCCTCCCTTCCTCCCACCTTTTTATTCTGATATCTTCCCCCTTCCTTTCCAGTCTTGAAGAAGGGTCTTGGCCCAAAACATCAACTTTTTATTCCTCTCCATAGATGCTGTCTAACCTGTTCAGCTCCTCCAGCGTTTTGTGTGTGTTGCTCTGATATTACGATTCAGATTCAGGTTCAGATTCTGATTCCGATTCAGATTCAAGTTCAGTTTCAGATCCAGATTTATTTATCACATGCACACTGAAATGTGTTGTTTCATGCACCTAATGATGTGCTGGGGGCAGCCCCCAGGTGTTGCCAGACATTCTGGTGACAACTTAGCATGTCCACAATGTTAATCAGAGCAAGAACAACAGCAAAACAAGCCCTCCTCCAACTACTCACACACACACAGATAGGCCCCACCCCAGGACAGGCCTCCAATCCTTTGCTCTCTCCAGAGGCCAGCAAGACTAGATACCCAAAAACTTTTACTTACAAATAGGCCGCTTTGCCTTCTTCTGCCTCCTTGACCTTGGTGCTCGAGCCATTCTTTTTCCCACAGATCCTTGTGGTGATGCACATCAGCACGCCGCACTGCTTCGTGAAGAAGCAGCTGATGTCCGCTATGACCAGGATTAGCAGGAGAGCAGCAACAGTGAGGCCAACCACGGCCCCAAGACCCAGGTTCCGGAACAGGGTGTCTAAGAGGCAAAGGAATGGCATATCGATAATGTTTAGTGACTGGTCTTTTTGTCGAGTGGTCAAGGTCTTTTTGGTCCATGGCCTCCTTCACTGCCACAATGAGGCCACACTCAGTTGGAGGAGAAACACCTTGTATTCCATCTGAACAGCCTTCAACCAGATGGCATGAGCACTGATCTCACCAACTTCGGGTAATTTCCACCCCTCTCTCCTTCTCTCTATTTACACTCTCCATTGTGATTCTCGTCTCACCCATACTCTTCTTCTCAGCGTCCCCTGGTGTCCCTCTCCCTTCCCTGTATTCCATGGTCCACTGTCCTCTCATCTCAGATACCCTCTTCCTTTCAGCCCTTTATGTCTTACCCCAGCGTCTTACTTCACCTCCCCTCTCCCACCCACCCACCTTTCCTCTCTCCTGGTCTTACTCTATCATCGGCCAGCTTGTACTCTTCTCCTTCCCCCACCTTCTTATTCTGGCTCTTCCCCCTTCCTTTCCAGTCCTGATGAAGGGTCTTGGCCCGATACGTTGACTGTTTACTCCTCTACATAGATGCTGCCCGACCTGCATTTTGTGCATGTTGTTTTTGATGATCAGTTGTGCTCTTCCCCACCCAATGACAACTTGCCCTGCAGGCCCATGGATGGAAGAGCAATGCGGCACGAATGGACTTCCACCATGAGGTACAAGAACAGTTATTACCCCACAACGATCAGGCTCTTGAACAACTACACTTGCTTGCCCGTCCATTGAGATGTTCCCACAACCAATGATCTCACTTTAAGGACTCTTTATCTTGTTATCTCATCTTCTTGTTATTTATTGCTAGTTACTTATATTTGTATTTGCACAGTTTGTTAGCTTTTGCACACTGGTTGATTTTTCATTGATCCTGTTATAGTTATTATTTTATAGGTTTGCTGAGTATGCCCACAGGAAAAAGAATCTCTGGGTTGTATGTGGTGATGTATACGTACTTTGATAAATAAATTTACTTTGAATTTTGAACTTAACTCTCCACTGGTGTAGACTAGTGATTGTCCACACCATCTTCATCTCTGCCCAATGCAAAAGGGAAGAGATGAAGATGAAGAACTAGATCATGCCCACGCAGCATTATCTAGCTCTGTCAGATCCAAGGAATGGGAATTTCATGTAGTGGTCATTATGGGAATGATGGAAACTTTAGAGAGGGCGCAGAGGTGATTTACCAGGATGCTGCCTGGATCAGAGTGCATGCCTTATGAGGGTAGGTCGAGTAAGCAAAAACTTTTCTTTTTGGAGAGCAGGAGGATGAGAGGTAACTTGATAGAAGTGTACAAAGTGATAAGGGCCATAGAAAAAATGCATAGAGACTCTTCCCCAAGATGGAAACGGCTAGTGTGAGGGGGCATTATGTTAAGGTGTTTGGAGGAAAGTATAGGAGGGAAGATCAGAGAAAATCTTTTTACAAAGGGAGTGGTGGGTGTGTCGGACATGCTGCCAGAGATAGTGGTAGAGACAGATACATTAGGGACATTTGAGAGACTCTTAAATAGACACATGGATGATAGAATAATGGAGGACTGTGTGGGATGGAAGGGTTAGATTAATTTAGAGTAACTTAAAAGATTGGCACAACATTGTGGTTTAAAGACCTAGAATATAAAATCAAGGACAAAATGTTGAGGCTTTATAAAGCGCTGGTGAGGCCTCACTTGGAGTATTGTGAGCAATTGTGGGCTCCTTTATCTAAGAAAAGTCGTGCTGACATTCGAGGGTTCAAAGGAGGTTCACAAAAATTATCCTGGGATTGAAAAGCTTGTCATATGAGAAGTGTTTGATGGCTCTGGGCCTGTATTCACTGGAATTTAGAAGAATGAGGGTAACTTCATTGAAACCTATCGAATGTGGAGAGGCTTTGATAGAGTGGATGTGGAGAGGATGTTTCCTATGGTGGGAGAGTCTAAGGCCACAGGACACAGCGTCAGAATAGAGGGGCATCCTTTTAGAATGGAGTTGATGAGGAATTTTCTTCAGACAGAGAGTGGTGAATCTGTGGAAATTTGTTGCCACAGACAGCTGTGGAGGCCAAGTCTTTGGATATATTTAAGGCAGAGGTTGATAGATTCTTGATTGGTCAGGGCATAACGAGAGATGGAGAGAAGACAGGAGATTGGACTGGGAGGGAAAATAGATCAGCCATGATGAATTGATTTGAATTGAATTGACTTTATTACTTACATCCTTTATATACAGTTGAAGTCAGAAGTTTACTTACACCGTAGCCAAATACATTTAAACTCAGTTTTTCACAATTTTTGACACTTAATCCTAGAAAACATTCCCTATCTTAGGTCAGTTAGGATCACTACTTTATTTTAAGAATGTGAAATGTCAGAATAGTAGTAGAGAGAATGATTTATTTCAGCTTTTATTTCTTTCATCACTTTCCCAGTGGGTTAGAAGTTTACATGCCCTTTGTTAGTATTTGGTAGCATTGCTTTTAAATTGTTTAACTTGGGTCAAATGTTTTGGTTAGCCTTCCACAAGCTTCTCACAATAAGTCGCTGGAATTTTGTTCCATTCCTCCAGATAGAACTGGTGTAACTGAGTCAGGTTTGTATGCCTCCTTGCTCGTGCATGCTTTTTCAGTTCTGCCCACAAATTTTCTATCAGATTGAGGTCAGGGCTTTGTGATTTCCACTCTAGTACCTTGACTTTGTTGTCGTTAAGCAATTTTACCACAACTTTGGAGGTATGCTTGGGGTCATTGTCCATTTGGAAGACCCATTTGCGACCGAGCCTTAACTTCCTGACTGTTGTCTTGAGACGTTGCTTCAATATATCCACATAATTTTCCTTCCTCATGATGCCATCTACTTTGTGAAGTGCACCAGTCCCTCCTGCAGCAAAGCACCCCCACAACATGATGCAGCCACCCCCATGCTTCACGGTTGGGATGGTGTCCTTCGGCTCGCAAGCCTCACCCTTTTCCCTCCAAATATAACAATGGTCATTATGGACAAACAGTTCAATTTTTGTTTCATCAGACCAGAGGACATTTCTCTAAAAAGTAAGATCTTTGTCCCCATGTGCACTTGCAAACTGTAGGCTGGCTTTTTTATGGCGGTTTTAGAGCTGTGGTTTCTTCCTTTTCCTTTCATTTATCTATCTTTTTATTAGTTAAATGAAAAAAGTATACACACACACACACATATATAAAAGCAAGAGGAGAATTATCACAAATATCTATATCAATAACAGCTTTGAATAAAAGGAAAAACAACATTATCAAGATCAAAGTATTAATCTAATAGTATATAATAAAAAGGATAATTGATTCTCCACTTATCCATAAAAAGAAAAAAAAAGAAACTTTTATAATTGCCATAAACAGAAAGAAAAAAACCCAAAACACAAAAAAGCAAAAAAAAAAAAAGAAAAAAGAACTGGGCTGCTCAAACTGAGCGTGAAAACCAAAGGTTTTTCCTTATTGAGCAGCCTTTCAGGTTATGTCAATATAGGACTCGTTTTACTGTGGATATAGATACTTGTCTACCTGTTTCCTCCAGCATCTTCACAAGGCCCTTTGCTGTTGTTCTGGGATTGATTTGCACTTTTCGTGCCAAAGTACATTCATCGCTAGGAGACAGAATGCATCTCCTTCCTGAGCGGTATGACGGCTGCGTGGTCCCATGGTGTTTATACTTGCGTACTACTGTTTGTACAGATGAACGTGGTACCTTCAGGCATTTGGAAATTGCTTCCAAGGATAAACCAGACTAGTGGAGGTCCACGATTTTTTTTTCTGAGGTCTTGGCTGATTTCTTTTGATTTTGTTTGTAAACTTCTAACCCACTGGAATTGTGATATAGTCAATTAAAAGTGAAATAATCTGTAAACAATTGTTGAAAAAATTACTTGTGTCATGCAAGAAGTAGATGTCCTCAATGTCTTGCCAAAACTATAGCTTACTAATATGAAATCTGTGGAGTGGTTAAACGAGATTTAATGACTTCAACCTAAGTGTATGTAAACTTCTGACCCGCTGGGAAAGTGATGAAAGAAATAAAAGCTGAAATAAATCATTCTCTCTACTATTATTCTGACATTTCACATTCTTAAAATAAAGTAGTGATCCTAACAGACCTAAGACAGGGAATGTTTTCTAGGATTAAATGTCAGGAATTGTGAAAAAGTGAGTTTAAATGTATTTGGCTACGGTGTATGTAAACTTCTGACTTCAACTGTACATGAGGAGTAAAAATCTTTACGTTACACAGCCGTCTAAATGTGCAATGTGCAATTTATAGTCATTTATAATAAATAGTATGTACAACAGGATAGTCAATATAACATAGAAATACAGTTGTATCAGCATGAGTTAAGCAGCCCGATGGCCTGGTGGGAGAAGCTGACCTGGAGACTGTTGGTCTTGGCTTTTAATGCTATGGTACCATTTCCTGGATGGTAGCAGCTGGAACAGTTTGTGGTTGGGGTGACTTGGGTCCCCAGTTATACTTCAGGCCCTTTTTACACACTTGTCTTTGTAAATGTCTTGAATAGTGGGAAGTTCACACCTACAGATGCACTGGACTGTTCGCACCACTTTCTGCAGAGTCCTGCGATTAAGGGAGGTACAGTTCCCATACCAGGCAGTGATGCAGCCAGTCAGGATGCTCTCAATTGTGCCCCTGTAGAGAGTCCTTAGGATTTGGGGGCCCATACCAAACTCCTTCAACCGTCTGAGGTGCAAAAAGCACTGTTGTGCCCTTTTCACCACACAGCCGGTATGTACAGACCACGTGAGATCCTCGGTGATGTTTATGCTGAGGAACTTAAAGCTGTTCATCCTCTCAAGCCCAGATCCATCGATGTCAATAAGGGTCAGCCTGTTTCCATTCCTCCTGTAGTCCACAACCAGCTCCTTTGTTTTTGTGACATTGAGGGAGAAGTTGTTTTCTTGGCATCACTGTGTCAGAGAGATGACTTCTTCTCTGTAGGCTGCCTCATTGTTATTTGAGATTAGGCCAATCAGTGTAGTGTCATCAACAAATTTAATTAGCAGATTGGAGCTGTGGGTGGTGACACAGTCATGGGTATACAGGGAGTAAAGGAGGGGACTCAGTACACAGCCCTGAGGGGCACCTGTGTTGAGGTTCAGAGGGGCAGAGATGAGGGAGCCCACTCTTACCACCTGCTGGTGATCTGACAGGAAGTCCAGGATCCAGCTATACAAGGCAGGGTGAAGGCCGAGGTCTCTGAGCTTCTTGTCAAGCCTGAATGGAATTATGATGTTGAATGCTGAACTGTAGTCCAAGAACAGCACTCTCACATAAGCATCCCTCTTCCCCAAGTGTGTAAGGATGGTGTGTAGAGCTGTGGCTATTGTGTCACCTGTCAATCGGTTGTGTCGGTAGGCAAATTGAAGGGGGTCCAGTGGAAATATAGTCTTTGACCAGCCTCTCAAAGCATTTGCTTATTACTGAGGTGAGTGTGATAGTCGTTCAGACATGTTACCTTGGTCTTTTTAGGTGCAGGGACAATGGTGGATGTTTTGAAGCAGGAGGGCACTCTACGCTGGGAGAGGGAGAGATTAAAAATGTCTGTAAACACACCTGGCAGTTATGCCATGCACATCCTGAGTACCCACCCTGGGATGCCATCTGGTCCCGCTGTCTTGCGACTGTCCACTCAAAACACCTGCGTACTTCAGCCTCGGAGATGACCAAGGTGCAGGTCGCTTCAGGGGCTCAGTGTTGGCGACATCGGATCGAGAGTGAAAAGGGTTTAGCTCGTCTGGGAGAGAGGCAGCGATGTTGGAAATGGTGGAGCAGACTCGATGGGCCAAATGGCCTAATTCTGCTTCTATACCTTATGGTCTTATGAACTATAATGTTCTATGTTCTACATCACACTGAAGTGGCCAGGATCACAGATGATTAGATGGGGCACTAGAAGAGAGGTTAGAGGGTTAAAGATACAATGGGAGGAGGGGGAGGAAAAGTCCTTAAAGTGGCGGTGAGGTTGTGGTGGAACTCACCATGTTTCGGGGTGAAGGATACAGCATCGATTGGGGCTTTGGGAACTCATTCAGAATTGAATGGTCAACATTCACAGTGAATGGGAGGACCCTCAAGAGCACTGATGGACAGGGGAATCTTGGAGTTCAGATCCACAAATCCCTGAAAATGGCAATGCCAATAGAAAGAGTGGTAAAGAAGGCGTTTGGTATAACAGCCTCAGTGGTCAGGGTCAGGCAGTCATGTTGCAGCTGTATAGAGCACTGATTATGCCACAGTTGGAGTGTTGCTGGTTATGCCACAGTTGGAGTGTTGCTGGTTATGCCACAGTTGGAGTATTGTGTGCAGTTCTGGTTGCCCCATTACAGGAATGATGTGGAGGCTCTGGAGAGGTTGCACAGGAGGTTCGCCAGGATGTTACCTGGATTAGAATATTAGCTATGTGGAAAGTTTGGACATTCTTGGATTGCGACCATCGGGAAGGCAGTAAGAAGCATAAAGGTACACATTCAATGATTCCGGACCAGCTTCTTCCCCTCCACCATCGACTTCTGAATGAACACTGAACCCATGAACACTACCTGACTACTTTTTTAATTTCTATTTTTGCACTACTTCTTTAATTTAACTGTTTTATATATACTTACTATAGTACACAGTTTTTCTATTATTATGCATTGCAATGTAGCGCTGCTTGCAAAGGCAACAAATTTCACAACATACGCTGCTGATATGAAACCTGATTCTGATTCAGTTTTAGCCCAAAGATGAGAAAGTCTGCAGATGCTGGAAATCCAAAGCAACACACACAAAATGCTGGAGGAACTTGGCAGGCCGGGCAGCATCTGTGGAAAAGAGTAAACAGTTGATGTTTCGGGCCGAGACCCTGCACCAGGACTGGAAAAACAATGAGAAGTTAGAACAAAAAGGTGTGGGGTGGCGGGGAGGGGGGAAAGGAGCAAGAAGTACGAGATGATAGGTGATAGGGGAAACCGGGAGAAGGGGAGGAGTGACGTGAAGATAGTCAGGATCTTTTCTATATGGCAGAATTGACAAATGCTGGAGGTATGCATTTAAGGTGAGAGGGGGAAAGTTCAAAAAAGATGTGCGGGGCAAGGTTTTTTTTTACAGAGAATGATTGGCACCTGGAATATGGTGCCAAAGGTGGCAGTGGAGGCAGATATCATAGTGGTGTTTAAGAGACTCTCAGACAGGCACACGAACGTGCAGAGAATGGAGGGACACAGACACTGTGAAGGCAGAGAGGATTAGGAGTCGTTAGCTTGGTGGGTCCACAACATTTGACTTTACAACTTACAACTCCATTACCAGATTTCTGAACTAGTTTTGCTCTCATTTAGTACCATTTAATTTTGTATTTCTTATTATACCCTATATTATTTTTTTAACCTCTTGCACTGTACCGCTGCCGCAGAACTACACGTTTCACGACATACGTCAGTGACGATGGACCTGATTCTGAGCGGACACAGCTCATTTCTCCCGCTAATTCATTGCCAGCGGCAGTCTCTGATATCTGCTCGCTTGTCCTACAATTAGCAGACACGTTTGACAAGTTGATTTCTCCGTGTGGCTCATCTGCATCTCAACGAGGGTGCAACATGAGTAACGAGCTTTTGAACTAATGACTGAGGAGGTGATGATAAATTTGTAAATGGAGCTGTCAGAAGTGTCTTAAGGAAGGGTTTATTATTGATTGTTTGAAGTTGATCATTCATGATCAGATACATCGCACGCTGCCTTGTAGGAAGTGTCAGGAGTTTGACAGGTCAGAGGGGGATGGAATGATGCAGGGCTGGTGTCAGTCTTTCAGAGAGAAGTGTGACGTCAAGGAGAGATAGAGATTGTTCTGAATTTAATCCAGAATTCTGTCTCCGGATAGAAGTTTAAAATATTACGAATGAGGTAGACAGTCAGACTCTTTTCCCTCATGATGGAAAGGTCAAATACTAGAGGACGTTTATTTAAAGGGACGGGGATAAAATTTAAAGGAGACGTGCAGAGCCAAGTATTTGACACAGAGAGCGGTGGGTGGCTGTATTTCATTAGGAGTTGGAGGAGACTTGGTATGTCGCCAAATACACTCGCAGATTCTGCAGATGTACTGTGGACTGGCTGCATGACCATCTGGAGGGGACACTGCACTGGATTGGGAAAAACTGCAGAAAGTTGTAAACTCAACCATTTCCATCACGGGCACTAGCCTCCCCAGCATCAAGGACGAACGCCTCAGAAAGCCGGCATCCATCAGTAAGACCATAAGACATAGAAACAGAATTAGGCCATTCAGCCCATCAAGTCTGCTCCACCATTCTATCATGGCAGAAATAAATGCCACCATTGCATTTGCCTTCTTTACATAAGAACATAAGAAATAGGAGCAGGAGTAGGCCATCGGGCCTGTTGAGCCTGCTTCGTCATTCAGTAAGATCATGGCTGATCTGGCCATGGACACATCCCTGCATACCTCCTTTTCCCTATTACCCTTAATTCCCCTACTATGCAAAAATCACCACCGGTGAACCTGTAAATGAACCTTCTGGGGGTCTTGCACGAGGACTCCTAAGTCATCTGCTCCTCTGATGTTTAAGGCCTTCTCCCCATTAGGGATCACAGGACATAACGCTCTTCTCATTGCTACCATCAAGAAGGAGGTGCAGAAGCTTGAAGACACACACTCAATGTTTCAGGAACAGCTTCTTCCCCTCTGCCATCCAATTTCTGAATGAACACTGAACCCATGAATACTACCTCACTACTTTGTTTTCCTCTCTTTTTGCACTACTTATTTAGTTTAAGTATTCATACACACATTTTATATATATTTTTATATATATAAATAAAATTTTTATCACTATTATTAGCACTTTTTAGCACTATTAGGAGCTATGGTAGCGTAGCAGTTAGCACAATGCTAGTATAGCTTGCGGTGTTCTGGAATCTGGAGTTTAATTCTGGCGTCATTCTGCAGGGAGTCTCTGTGGAATTCGCAGGTTTTCTACAGGTATTCCAGTCTGCTGCCATCATTCAAAGTCCTACTGGATAGGTTAATTAGTCATTGCAAATTGTCCTGTGATTAGGTTAGGGTTAATTGGGGGTTGTCGGGGGGTTGCTGGGGTGGTGTGGCTTGAAGGGCCGGAAGGGCCAACTCTGCATTGAATTGCCAAATAAATAAATAAATACAAAATATTGCAATGTACTGTTGTCGCATAACAACAAATTTACAATACAATAGGGTCTTTTAAGATAGGTACACGGAGCTTAGAAAAATTGAGGGCTATGCACTAGGGAAATTCTAGTCAGTTTCTAGTGTAATGGTCGGCACAACATTGTAGGCTGAAGGGCTTGTAATGTGCTGTCGATTGTTCTGTGCTCTATGTTCTAAATTTCACGAGGTTTGCCAGTGATATTAAACCTGATTCTGGGTGCCTGGAACGAGCTGCCATGGGGTGGTGAAGGAAGCCGATTCAACAGTGACATGTAACTGCACCGTGTTGTGCGCCTTGGTCTGTTTCGTTTGGTGCAATGCATGAATATGGTTCAAAGGCAACAAACTTGAACTGAAGAGGCTGTTTGATGGGTGTGACGATAGTGTGGCTTGCGTGACACTTTACAGTGCCAGTGATAGAGATTCCATTCCTGTTGCTGTCTGTGTGGAGTTTGCATGCTCTCTCTGTGAATGTGTGGGTTTCTTCCCACAGTCCAAAGATGTACAGGTTAGTAAGTTGTGGGCATACTACGTTATCCTCAGAAGCCTGGTGACACCTGGGGGTTGAGTCCAGTACATCTTTGGACTGTGCTGGTCGTTGAAGCTTCAAGAGTTTTTCTGTAGCAAGTGTCACTTGAATCTGGATATATTGTAGGTTATTTGTAATTATTGGAATGTTATTACTTTTTTTAGTCAGAGCTAGTTTTTGTATAAAACAACCATGATTTCTTTATTTACACTTCATCCTTCTTGTTCATGTACCGCTTAATACAATGGCCTTAGGCCACAAGGTTTAAGCCTCATTTTTGACTTTGAAAGAGCCTTGGGATTGCAAAATCACCTGTGCAGTTTTAGATGGTACGTATAGAACTGTGCTAACGTCTCAGGCACATATATATTGCTCAGGTGTATAAGAACTTTGCACAGAACTGTAGTTCAGCTCCTGCACGCCAGTAGTGAAAGGAGTGAATATATATGCCTCTACCAGAGGAGGTGTAAGGCTCTCCTTCCCTCTGTTAGCCTGCAGGTCACCCTTGGGTGAGGTGTAGCACCTGTTTAGCCCCCTGATCAGGGTAATGGGAGCAGTGAGTGGATGGTCATATGAGCAGCTGGTCCTGGTTATGTGACCACTGATGCCAGGCAGACAATCTACAAAGAGTATTGATAACAGCTGGGGTCATCCGTCAAGGTCCGTGATAAGACATGGCACATAATGATGCAGATGGTGACAGGGTGGGCTGCTCTGCCCTGGATGGTAACGGAGAGATGTTGCTGTGGTGCTCATCCACACAAGTGCAGGATGTTCCATCACACTCCTGACTTGTGGCTTGTAGATGCTGGAAAGACTTTGGGGAGTTCACAGGTGAGCCACCGTCACTCAACACAGGATACTCAATACCTGTATTCTCCCCACACTCTTATAAACTCCCCCCAGATCCTATCACTCACCATTTTCAGTGGCCAATTAACCCACCAATCTTTGGGATGTGGGAAGAAACCAGAAGGAACCTAGAGGAAACCTACATAGAGAAAGGACAAACACGCAAACTCCACAAAGACAGTGCAGAAGTCAGGATTGAACCTGCATCGTTATTGCTGTGAGATCACAGGCTAACAACGTCATTGCTCTGACCCTCTTGGTCTAATTTAACAACGATAGTAAATTGCCTTCAATTTTACCCAAATCTCAGGGAATTTCACAGTCTCCATTGCCGAATCTGGATTCAATTCCTGCTGCTGTCTGTAAGGCGTTTGTAAATTCTCCCCGTGACTGTGTGGGTTTCCACTAGGTTCTACTGTTTCCTCCCACACTCCAAAGAGTTAGTAGGTCAATTATTGGTGTAAATGGTGGTGTGAGCTCATTGGGCTGGAAGGGCCTGTTATCATACTGTCTCTCTAAATAAAATAAAATAGAATTTTCCCTTACAGATTGTGCAATCAGTATAAATACCCCAGGTGATGTGGTCAGAGACAAGCATCGGCCTACTTTGATAATCTCCACTAGCTTAGGACAAACTGCAAAGACCTCCATTTCATAGCACCCAGTATGACGGACCAGGCCATGGGCCAAATTGAGAAGCCCCACTGAGTCCGAACTAGTGCCATAAATGGTTCGACACTAAAACACAGCATCTTCCTGTGGAAGGGACTGTCTGCATAAACTTTTTCCAATCAGATTCCACCTCTCCACTTCAAAGTTCAGCATAATTTTATTATTAAAGTATATATATGCCACTATACACTGTCCTGAGATTCATTTTCTTGTGGGCATTCACAGTAGATACAAAGAGACACAATAGAATCAATGAAAAACTGCGCTAAAAACAACCACCGTGCAAAAGACAACAAATTGTGTAAATAAAAAAAACAACAAAATAATAATAATAAATAAGTAATAAGTATTGAGAACATGAGTTGTAGAGTCCACTTCAACACAATAGTTTCTTATTTGCATGGTTGATGGAGACTGAGAGAGAACGAGAGGGAAAACGATAAAATCTGAATCCTTATTCACCACCATAATATCCATTTAATTTATAGCTCCAGATCCTTTGGGTATTAAATACATTTAAAAAGCCGGCTAATTATATTTCCATCACTTCAAAAGAAAACTCAATTTAGGTTAAGACAAATAGCGATGCACATGTTTATAAAATTAATTGACATTGATTCTGTCAGAAATGAAGTATTTTCATCACTTTAACGCATAAAATATTAATTACTATTGGCATGCCCACAAAGGGAGCTCTGCCCGTACTGCGTGGCTGTGAATAACAATGCGGAGAAATGAAGTACGTCTCTTTCTATCCGACCCAATTACAGAAATGCAAAGGACGCGTTGGCTGCTCAGAGCCTGGTCATTCAGCATAGCCGGAATGGGAAGTGGGTAGGGGGTAGGGGGAGAGGGTTGGAGTTCTTTGGAGAGAATGACAAGTGCTTGGATAGTGCCAGATGACACGCCCCTCAGATGATTAGTCAGGGCATCAGAGGTTACGTGGAGAAAGCAGGAAAATGGGGATGAGAGGGGTGATGCACCATCAATAACTCTTGGAGACTGGAAGTGAATGATAGGCTTTTATTAACAGCAAAAGGGAGCACGACATCTGGAAGACTGAGGGAGGAGCAGTGCCTCCAATCGCCTTTATCCAGGGGTCTGTGGGAGGAGCCACAGGAGCAGTCAGCAGAGGGGCGTGTCTAGACAGGTATACATAGTTTACCACAAGGGGCAACCCCTTAGAACAGAGGTAAAGAGAAATGTTTTTAGCCAGAGAGTAGTAAATCTGTGGAATGCTCTGCCACAGACTGCAGTGGAGGCCAAGTTCATGGGTATATTTAAGGTGGAAGTTGATTGTTTCCTGATTGGTCAGGGCATCAAAGGATATGGCGAGAAGGCAGGTGTACGGGGTTGAGTGGGATCCGGGATCAGCCATGATGGAATGGTGGAGCAGACTCGATGGGCTGAATGGCCTAATTCTGCTCCTAGGTCTTATGGTCTTAAATCTGCCATGATGGAATGGGGTAGTCTAGGACCAGAGGGCACAGCCTCAGAACAGAGATGAGGAGGAACTTCTTTAGCCAGAAAGTGGTGGATCAGTGGAATTCATTGCCACTGACGGCTGAGAAAGCCAAGTCATTATGCATTTAAAGTGGTGGCTGATAGGTTCTTGATTAGTGAGGGCAATATGTACTGAAGGTCTACCCCGTGAGTGAGTTGCTGAATAGCAGTGGAGCTGGACTTGTGCTTTGTTGCACCTTGCTTCAGCCATCCGGGGAAGAAGCATCAGAGGCGATGCGCGGTGATGGCGTGCGGTTCAACGGACGGTGTGAGTAATTGTCTTGGAAGTTTTCATTATGATTGCAAGGCCCTGTTGGACATTGGTAATGCGGAATACTGGCAATGCGATTCACTGGTTCTTTGACGAGACCGAAGGCGGGGGAGCTGTTTGGCTTGAGCTGTTGTGCAGACCAGGGCCTCATGTCCTGGAGTGGCCTTTGCAGTTGCTTGGGATGGAGACGCTGGAGCTGGCTGTGTGCCACTGGCTTTCGTTCCGGGTCGGGGGCTGCCCCTCCTGTCAGTGCTGTACTCCAGTGTTTGCTCGGTAGAAATCTTGCTGGATTGTGTTTTCAGCTGCATTTGTGAGAGATGAGGACTTGCTGTGGACTTGTTCTTGCAGAAACATGGCTTCAGGACAACAACAATGCATCATCAACCTACAGGACATGACACCTAGGGTCTTAGGCTATATTATTATTATTAATATTATTTTCTGTAACTATGTTTTTCTGTTATCATAATTGTATGTGCTATATGTGCCTTGTGCTGTGTGTGACTGTTGGTAATGTGTTTTGAAGCGTGGTCCTGGAAAAACACTGTTTTCTTTGGCTGTGTTCATTGATGGTTGAATGACAATTAAATTCAAACTTGACTAAACTTTATTAAACTTAAGTTACGGGGAGAAGGCAGGAGAATGGGGTTGAGAGGGATAATAAATCAGCCATATTGGAATGGCTGAATGGCTTAATTCTGCTCCTATATCTTGTGGTCTTACAATTTGTTGCTCAGTTAAACGTTAGTTTGTCTTTTTTTATACCTTTTAAACTATTTCTATGAAATTTTGGCTAATTGGAGCTGCCACTTAATTGGGTCAAAATGTCTTGGTTCCAATGTGCCCCAATTAGCTGAAGTTCACTGTATATGAGAAATTAAAGGGCATCGAAGGTTACGGGAATAGAGTTGAGATCCATGATCTATTGGCAGAGCAGAATCGATGGGCCAAGTGGCTTATGGCTCATGTCTAATGGTCTTATAGTCTTTATGCCTGTGAAATGGCCACTGTAGGTCCATAGGGAAAAGACATGCAGCAAGCTATCAGTCGTCATTAGGGACCCCCACCATCTGGACCATGCTCTCTTCTCATTGGCAGCAGGTACGGGAGCCTGAAGACCTGCACCTCAAGGTGCTACAAAAGCTCCTTCCCCACTGCCATCAGGTACTTGAACTGACCTGAAGAACCCGAACATTACCTCAAACTATATTTCTTTCTCTCCCTCCCTCAAGTTGCACTGATGTCATGATATTCATTTTGCTGTGAAAATTATGTATAATTTATGTTAATTTACAATTATCTACCATTGATTAGAAGATACAAAAGCCTGAAAACACCAGGTTTAAAGACATCTTCTATCCCACTGTTAGCAGAGTCTTGAATACACCTCTTGGCCTCACAGTCTATCTTGTTCCAATTTTTCCTTTACCTGCGCTGTACTCTTTTGGTAGCTTTTACACTTGATTCTGCATTGATGTAGCTTTGCCTTATTCTAGCTCAATGCACCGTGTAATGAGTTCATCCTTATGAACAATATGCAAGATGACCCATTCACGGTACTGCAGTACATATGATGGCAATGAACCCATTACCAATTTACCAATGCTACAGAAAGCTCACGTCATCGGCATTTAAACTCTGTGTATGCACTTCTGTCACAATGGACTGGAACTTCAAATCTGAATGATCATCATGTTACTTGGTTATAGTAATTTTGGGTGAGAGTGTGTAATTTTCCCAGGATAGCTCCCTAGTTCTTATTAAAATTGGGGTGAGGGGTGCTTTATATCTGGAACCTTAATTTAACATCTGATCTGAAAGACATAGGAGGAGAGTTAGGCTATTTGGCCCATTTTCCATACCATCATGGCTGATTTATTATCCCTCTCAACCACCATTCTCCTGCATTCTCCACATAACATTTGCTACTCTGACTAAGCAACAACTTATCAACCTCTGCCTTAAGTATACCCAAAGAATTGGGCTCCACAGCCGTCTGTGACAACGAATTCCACAGATTCACCACACACTGGCTAAAGAATTTCCTCTCCATTCCTGTTCTAAATGGATGTGCCTCTGTTCTGAGGCTGTGCCCCTGGTCACCACTTCTGGCCGTGGGGTGTTTCTATTGGAGAATCTGCTGAGATACACTTAAATTGTCACTCAGAGGGTGGTGAAAGTGTGAAACGAGCTGCCAGCGGAACTGGTGGACTTGGGTTCATTTTCAACTTTTAAAAGAAATTTGACTAAGCAGCGGAGGGCTGTGATTCAGGTCGATGGGACTAGGCAGATTAATAACTTAGCCTGGATGAGATGGGCTGAAGGGCCTGTTTCTGTACTGTATGCTCTACGACTCTACATTTGAACTAACAACTCTTGGGCACTAAAGGGTCCTGAACCACACCTGAAATAGCCATTTAAAGATATATTTTTAGACATCGGCATGGTTTTTAGAAGTTTTTTTTTGCATCTCCTAGAGTTTAGATTGGAGTAGAGGGTCTCCATCTGATAGAAAACCCTTCATATGGGGAAAAATCAATACCTTTTCCTGTTTATTATAAACTTATGCACTATATGGCCACTTGATTAGAATACTTCTCCCTTTTCTGACGTTTGATCTGAACCTGTCTGCATACTTTAATACATTGAGTTGTTGCCATGTGATTGGCTGAGTAGATATTTACTTTAACGAGCAGGTGTACAGGTGTACTTAATAAAGTGATTACTAAGTGTATGCAACGAGAAGGGGTTTCTTACAAGGAAATTAAATTACCTTCACTCTATTAAAAAATTGAAAGGGTTTAAATGAAATGTGAACAGCTGTGGTTGTTCATGTGAATAACAGTCATAGATGAAAGAAAAGTGATAAATTACAGATCACTTCTTTTATTTAAAAATAATTAACATTGTTGTGATAATCCTTGTACACTAGATAAATGTAGAATGCCTTTGTGCATAAGTGAACAAATTAAGCAAACGCAGATGGTAACATCGCAATAATAGTCTCTGTTTTCATTGCGCTAATTATGATTGTGATCTGATCTTTCCTAACTTTGGTCTTTTAAATAAAAGGACTGCTTTCTGAATAGTTGGAATACTTTAAGTGGTTGTACAGACCATGATTCCAAAGTCACCGTGGTTACTGCTTAACTGAGATGGCCTTGGAAGCCACTCCTTTCAGGAGCAGATCACCGAGGTCTCTCTCCTGGTTCTCTGTGACAATTACCAGGACCGTTGCACATGAAGGGTCCACACATCCACACAATCCCTTTGACCCACTACCGTCAGGAAGGAGGTACAGGAGCATCAGGACTAGGACTGTCAGACTGGGGAACAGCTTCTTCCCTCAGGCTGTGAGACTAATGAATACCCTGCCACCGTCGAGGCCTTGTCACTAGGAACACTGAGCTGTTTATTGTCTGTTGTTTATTGTTTACCTCTGCTGAGCACTATATGCACTTTGAATTATATTTTATTAACATATTTGTGGTAATACTTTGTTTCATGCGCTGTGTGTGATGCATGTTTAGTGGCTGCACTGTGGTCCAGAGGTATTCCCAATCCAATTCCCATTCCCATTCCAGCGTGTCCGTCCATGGCTTCTTCTTGTGCCAAGATGAGGCCATCCTCAGGGCAGAGGTGCAACACTTTATGTTCCATGTGGGTAGTCTCCAAAATGATGGCATGAATATTGATTTCTCCTTCCGGTAAACAAATTCCATCCCACCTTTCTCTATTCTCAACGGCCTCTTACCTCTTTTCACCTGCCTATCTCCTCCTCCTGGGTTCCCTCCTACTTCCCTTTCTCCTGTAATCCACTCTCCTCTCCTATCAGCTTCCTTCTTCTCTGGCCTTTTACCTTTCCCACCCACCTGGCTTCACCTTTCACCTTCCAGTTAGCCTCCATCTTCCCCCCCCCCCCCCCCACCTTTTTATTCTAGCATCTTCCTCCCCCAACTTCTCAGTCCTGGTGAAGGGTCTTGGCCCGAAACATCAACTGTTCATTCATTTGACCTGCTGTGTTCCTCTAGCATTTTGAGTGTGTTGCTGAGGCAAAGCAGTTTCATTTGGTTATATATATGTATAGTCAGACGACAATACACTTTACCTGAACTTGAACTTGAGTAGTCAGGAATGGGTAACAAATACCTATCTTATCTCAAGGTCCACATCCCACAAGGGAATAAATGAAAAAGACCAAGACGGCTATTCTGCCTAGTCAATTGGATAAGAGGTCAGCATGGACTGGATGGGCCGAAGCCCCTGTTTCTATGCTGTAGCGCTCTATGAATATATAACTCCATTAAATGTTAAAAATTTTACCTCTCACTCAGAGGGCAGTGTGAGTGTGGAATGAGCTGTGGATATAGGTTCAATTGCCACATTTAGGAGGTTTAGATCGATACATGGATTAGAGAGGTATGGAGGGCGATGGTCTGAGTGCAGGTACACAGAAGCAGGCAGAGGAACATGTCAGCACAGACTAGATGGGCCAAAGGGCTTGCTGCTGTGCTGTAGTGTTCTATGGCTCTGTGCTCTATGTAGGGGTGATGCGGTAGCGTAAGTGATTAATGCGACACTATTACAGTGCCAACGACCCGGGTTCAATTCTGTTCGAAGTTTGTATGCTCTCCCAGTGACCACGTGGGTTTCCTCCGGGTGTTCCGGTTTCCTCCCACATTGTAAAGATGTGTGGATTACGGTTGGTAATTTGTGGGCGTGCTATGTTGGCGCTGGAAGCAGGGAGACGCTTACGGCTTCCCCCAGCATATCCTCGAATGAATTGGCCATCGATGCAAACTGTATGTTTCACTGTGCCTGTGACAAATGAAGGTAATCTTTAAAATCTGTTTTTCTCATGCTGTGGCCACATTGGGTGCATTACGGGAAGGATGGTGACGACTTTGGACAGGGTTGTAGGAGACGTTCACCAGGGTGGTGCCTGGATTGGAGAGTGTGAACGATGTGGAGAGGTTGGACAAACCTGGATTGTTTTCTCTGAGGTGCGACCTGATTGAAATAGATGCACTCAGAAGGATATGGACTTAGTGCAGATAGATGAGATTTGCTTTAATTTTTAATTTTTTTAATTTAGAGATACAGTATGGTTTCAGGCCTTCCCAGCCCCAGGAAGCTGCATGACCAATTACACCCATGCGGTCAAGTAACCAACAAACTGGTGCATCTTTGGGATGTGGGACAAAACCCATGTGGTCACGGGGAGAATGTACAGACTCCTTACACACAGTGGCGGGAATTGAATCTGGGTTGTTGGCAGTGTAATAGCACTATGCTAACTGTGCCTCCAACCATTTTGTTTGTCATTGTGGCCTAGTTTAGAAACTGTGGGCCGAAGGGCCTATTCCTGGGCTGTATTGCTGAGTGCTCCCTATTCCATGGGAATTGCTTGCCATGCAAACTCATTGCGTCAGCTTCAGATTTGAAAGAGCTCAGTTTGTGAAGGAGGGTGAGGGGACAGGCAGGCTTCATCCACACACAGAGAGCTTGGTGGAAGACAGTGAGCGGAGGAGATACTCAGGGTTTTGGCTCTCAAAGCCACACTATGGTGAAGCCTATGGCACAGACAAATGCGAAATGGACGCTCAGTGGTTCGTGAGATGGCTGAAATCCATTGGTGTCTTCAATGACGTTGAAATGATGATTCACTGAGAGCGAGGGGGAGAAGGGGATGGGTAATGGGGAGGGGGAGGAGGTAGGAAAGAAGGTGCAGGTGTGTGGTGGGAGGCCAGGCAAGGGGAGGGCGGGATGTGGGTGGGATAGAGTGAGGAAGGTGGGGTCAGGTGTAATGAGATGGTGCAGGTGGTAGTGTTTGGTTAGGGTGTGTATGGGGGAGGAGGGTCAGGGAGCGAGGAGAGTGAGGGAGTGTGGAGGGTGAGGGAGTGTGGAGAGTGGGGTGTGAGGAAGGTAAGGGAGTGAGGTGAGGGAATGTGGAGGGCGACGGGGAGATGAGGGTGAGGGAGTGAGGAGGGTAATGGAGTGAGGTGAGGGAATGTGGAGGGTGAGGGAGTGTGGTGTGAGTGAGAGAGCAGGATGAGAGAGTGTGGAGGGTGAAGATGGTGGGGTAGGTGTGTGGGGTGCCGAGGGGAGGGTGTGAGGAGGGAGAGGAGGGTGAGTGTGGTGTCGAGGGGAGGGTGTGGAGAGGGAGAGGAGGGTGTGACAAAGGAAAGGAGGGTGAGTATGGTGTCGAGGGGAGGGTGTGAGGAGGAGGGGAGGGTGTGGAGAGGGAGAGGGTGTGAGGAGGGAGGGGAGGGTGAGTATGGTGTTGAGGGGAGGGTGTGAGGAGGGAGAGGAGGGTGAGTGTGGTGTTGAGGGGAGGGTGTGAGGAGGGAGGGGAGAGTGAGTATGGTGTCGAGGGGAGGGAGAGGAGGGTGAGTGTGGTGTTGAGGGGAGGATGTGAGGAGGGGGGAGAGTGAGTATGGTGTCGAGGGGAGGGAGAGGAGGGAGAGTGTGGTGTTGAGGGGAGGGTGTGGTGAGGGAGAGGAGGGTGTGAGGAGGGTGAGTGAGGGTGAGGGTGTGAGGTGGACGGTGAGATTTATGACAGTCACAGAGGTGGAAAATGTCAGGAAGGTGGGGGTGGGGAAGAGAAAGGATTGAACATAAATTAATAATTTTTCAATAATAAGGACAAATGTGCACAACGACTGTCACAAAACCAAACATTTCCACAGTGAGTGAACCCTATGCCATGAGTCCTTTGCTGGTGAAGTCAGAGGGATTCCTCCATCTACAAGCTCAGCTGCTTTTGGAGAATTTTATTAATTTATTTGGAGATACCATGCAGAACTGGCCCTTCTGGCCCCTCAAGCTGCTCCACCCAGCAACCCATCAATTCAGCCCTAATCCTGGGACAGTCTACAACGACCAGTTAGCCTAATAACTAGTAGGCCATTGGACTGTGAAACGAAACCAACATGGTCTGAAGGAGAACATAGAAACACGGTGCCCATCCCCCATGAAGGAAACAAGGACCCAAATCACTCGCTGCTAGCAGTTGCCACCTCACTAACGTCTCAAAGTCCAAGCAGAGCATATCTTTTATTTCTGAGTGTAGCGGCTGACAGAAGATAGGTCTGGTTAGGCATTCCATGTCTAGACATCAAAAATGGTAAGAATTCTCCGATCACCATTCCTCCTGCCACTGGAATCGTAGACATTTAAAATGTCCCCATCAGGTACTTGACGCTTGCTGGATACAATGGTCTTAGTAACCACAAACCCACAATGGGCGTAGGCTGTTGTGAAGCCCTCTGCTATGGTAGATTAAAACAAGATCAAGATCAGTGAAGTGCATCATCTGTGTCAATGACTAACGCAATCCGAAGGATGTGCTGAGGGCAACCTAGAAATGTCACCACATTTCCAGTGCCAACATAGCATGCTCGCAATTTACTAAGTCTAACCTGTAAGTCTTTGGAACGTTAGAGCACCCAGAGAAAATCCATGTTGTCACAGGGAGAGCGTACAGACAGCACTGGGCAATCAACCTGGATTGGTGGTGCTGTGAAGCATAATGGCAAACGCTACCCTATCATGTTGCCCCACCAAGAATGATATTGGAAAGACGTCCACTTAAAATATAAGGTGTGACACAAATAAAATGCTGGAGGAACTCAGCAGGTCAGGCAGCATCAATGGGGAGGAATCAACAGTCGCTGTTTCGAGCTGAGACCCTTCATCAAGACTGGAAAGAAGGAGGGTGAAGGTGGCAGGAGAGGAAGGTGTGCAAGCTGGCTGCTGAGAAGAGAGACCAGGTGAGGGGGCAGGACGATTAAGTGAGAAGCTGGGATAGGTGGAAGAGGTGAAGGAATCTGATAGTAGAGGACAGTGGATGAAAGAAAGGGAAGGAGGAGAAGAGATGGAAGGGAAACCAGAAAGGGGAATAGAGAAAAAAGGCAATGGGAGTGGGAGAAATTACTGGGTTAGAGAAATCAATGCTCCATGTCATAGACCAAAGAGTATGTACTGTGTTGTAACGTTCTATGTTATGTGTTCTATACTAAATGCTCTGATAAAGGCCAGTGTGCAAAAGCCTTCTTCATCACCTTGTGATGTCTGTTTCAGGGAACCATGTACCTGTGCTCTAAGAGGGTTTAGAGGAGCTATCTAGCCTGCTCTCTAGAACAGTGACATTGTTGGGAGTGCGAGCAAGTTGAAAAGGTCAGCCAATGAATTCTGAAATTCTCGAATCTCTTTCTAAGTGTCTTACTGCAGGTCCGTGTTTCATATCCAAGCAATTTGCCACAAAATTGATCTGAGCATCTTTAGAGAAGGTGGAACACGATCAATAATACAGTACAAACTTTATTTGAGGTCAGTGCAATTCTGACAGCATCTCTTGTGCTAACATGTACCTTTACCCTATAATAAAGGTCGCACAGTCCTTTCTATAATAAGCATTCAATCAACCACTGCAGATAAAAGGTCTGTAACTGAGATTGAAGTCTTCTCCTCCCGTTGGTCTGTCCCAAACCCTCCATTCTATTAACGTGAGCAACCAGGCAGTATTTGGCTGCGAAGATAATTCAATTATACAGAGCTTTCGAGCTTGTAAAAAATATACTGAGAAAATTGACTAATTTAGGAAACCAATCTTAGTCATGGACTGGTAAATCGATTAGGCTGTACATTGATAAAACGAGAATAATTTGTAAGAAACCATTCCTCTTAAGATGCAGAATTTTAATTCTGAGGCAGAGCATTGTGACTTGCAGTACACTAGAGCTTTCACAGGAAACAGTTAAGTGCTTTCTAATCAAAATGCATGCAAGTACCATCCCTTGAGTCCAGACAAGCAAATGTATGCTTATCTTGTCCAGTATGAAACAGCACATACGCTCAGTGGCCACTTTACTAAGCACCTTCAGTACATAATAAAATGGCCACTAAATGTCTGTCCGTGGTCCTCCGCATCTGTAGCCCATTCACTTCGAGGTTCGACGTGCTGCGCGTTCAGAGATGCTCTTCTGCACACCACTGTTGTGACGCGTGCTAATGTGTGGTTATTTGCATTCCTCTCAGCTTGAACCAGTCCGGCCATTCTCCTCTGACCTCCCTCATGAATTAACAAGGCATTTTCACCCACAGTACGGCCGTTTACTGGATGTTTTGTTTTGTTTTTCTCACCAGTCTCTGTAAACTCTGGAGACTGTTGTGCATGAAAATCCCAGGAGATCAGTAGTTTCTGAGATACTCAAACCGTCCCACCTGGCACCAACAATCACTCCAGAGACAAAGTCACTTAGATCACATGAATTCCTGATTCTAATGTTTGGTCTGAACAGCTACTGAACCTCTTGACCATGCTTTTATGCATTGAGTTGCTGCCACATGATGGGCTGATTAGATACTTGCATTAAACGAGTAGGTAGACAGGTGTACTGAGTGTACATGATCCACAGAAAGGACTGGGGGCTGAGCAAGTGTAGAAAAAGTTGCTCAGTGCAAGATCTATTTATTTTGCCTCGGTGCTGCAAGTTCCTCGATTTCACAAGCACAACAGTGGGCACCCTTCACTGTGAAGCCACAGTGCTTTAATGTGTTTATTTCTGCAGACGAACCACACCAACAAAGCTGTTCCGATCTGAGAAGAGCTGACAGCGGGCAGTATGCAGTAACACAGTGATGAATGTTCCAGCAGCTTGAAGTAATTATCAAGCTTACAGTCCAATGATCACACTCTCTCCGTAATCTCTACCTTAATAATTCCTCCGAATTACTTGCATTCTGACACATGCTGAAAAGATATATTAGCCTTCGGTGTTTGTGCAAGGTGGGGCTGCACAAAATGACTACACGTTTTGGATGGTTAGCAGTGGGCTGCTTGGTAAATTTAAACACTTCCTGACACATCTTCTGCACTCATCGGGAACAGCAATCCCTAAATGATTTATTGCAATATGCTGTGTTAACACCCTACATATGTATATGAATTATGAAAACATAAACAATTGTGCTGAAATAAATATTTCATTGCCGCATCGATTGTTCTGACGAATGTTAAGCAAAAAAACTCAAAAGCAAGTCTGCTGGAACCAAAACCTGAATTTCCATATTTTCATATTGCAGTGAAGGAGGCCATTTGGCCCACTGGTTCTATTCTGGCTCACTGACCTATCCCAATCCCCCACTAAATTGCACAGTGCCAATTCTATTAGTTACACCTGTACGCTTGCTCATTAATGCAAATATCTAATCAGCCAATCTTGTGGCATCAACTCAATGCATAAGAGCACAGAGACATGGTCAAGAGGTTCATTTGTTGTTCAGGCCAAACATCAGAACGGGGAAGATATGTGATCTAAGTGACTGACTGTGGAATGATTGTTGGTGCCAGAAGGAATGGTTTGAGTATCTCAGAAACTGCTGACCTCTTAGGATTTTCACACATAACAATCGCTGGAGTTTACAGAGAATGGTGTGACAAACAAGAAACATCCAGTGAGTGGCAGTTCTGTGGATAAAAATCAGTTAGCGCAATGCTTTACAGTACCAATGACATGGGTTCAACTCCCGTCGCTACCTCTAAGGAGTTTGTACATTCTCTCTGTGACCAGTGGGTTTCCTCTGGGCACTTCAGTATCCTCCCACAGCCCAAAGACATACCGGTTGGCAGGTTAATTGGTTATTGTAAATTGTCTCGTGATTAGGCCAGGATTAAATTGGGGCTTGCAGGGCAGCCTGGCATGAAGGGCCGGAAGGACCTGCTTTGGGTTGTATGCCAATCAATCAATAAACAAAAACACCTTGTTAGTGAGAGAGGTTAGAGGAGAATGGCCACACTGGTTCAAGCTGACAGGAAGGCAAGAGTAACTCAAACAACCACACATTATAACAGTGATGTGCAGAAGAGCATCTCTGAAGTACAACACATCGAACCTTGAAGTGGATGAGAGAGGCTGGTGATGAAACATATCATCTCCTGCCTGAGAAGCAACTGGGATCCACTCCGATTTGCCTACCAGAGCAATAGGTCCACAGCAGATGCTGTCTCGTTGGCTCTTCACTCAACCCTTGAACATCTGGACAGCCAAGACGCATGCATCAGGATGTTCTTTACTGTCTACAGCTCATCATCCCCTCAGACCTAATCAATAAGCTGCAAGACCATGGCCTCTACACCTCTTTGTGCAATTGGATCCTGGATTTCCTCACTTGCAGACCTCAGTCTGTGGGAGATTAAAAATCTGCCAGAGTTGTGCCATAATAAGCGTGCGCGGCCACTCCAGGAATGAGTATCTGTTATCTGTAAGTAGGGGCTGTGCACAATCCTGATTTGATGGGGATGGACGTGAGAAGCACGGATGAACATCTGATGAAACTTCTGACATGCCTGTTTCACTGCCGCTGCTACTGTGCGATCGAGAAATCTCCGGAGAGGAAGGCCCCGAATCCTCGGCAGAGATGGTGCTCGGTGCTTGCTGTCGGAGGGCTGGTCGGAGGCTCGAAGTTTTTCGGACGGACTCAGAGTTGGCTGTGGTGGGATGCTTCCAGAGGCTGCATCGGGAAGCTTTGCGGCGCTGGAGGTTCATGGCAGGAAGAATTTTTCTTCCTTCTACCGTCTACGTGAGATGATGGGCTGTCAGAACTTTGAGACTTTCTTTTACCATGTCCATGGTCTGCCCTTACCAAATTACGGCATTGCTTTGCACTGTTGTAACTATATGTTATAATTATGTGGTTTTTGTAAGTTAGTCTTGGTCTGTCTTGTGTTTTTGTGATATCATACTGGAGGAACATTGTATCATTTCTTAAAGCATGCATTACTAAATGACAATAAATGAGGACTGAGTGTCCTCACAATCTAATCTAATCTAATAATAACTCCTACTTAGTGTCAGAAAGACTGAGGAGCTGATTACTCACTTCAGGAGAAGGAAACTGGAGGCCCATGAGCCAGTCCTCATCAGGGGATCAGAGGTGAAGAGGGGCAGCGATGCTAAATTCCTCAGTGTTATCATTTCAGAGGACCTGTGAGTACTGCCCTGGGCCCAGCATGCAAGTGCAATTATGAAAAGTCACCTGGACCAGATGAAGTACACCCCAGTGTTCTGAAAGAGGTAGCTAAAGAAATTGTGTATGCACAAGCAATGATCTTCTGAGAAACTCTAGATTCTGGAAAGGTTCTGGAGGATTAGAAAATTCAAAATGTTATTCCACTCTTTAAGAAGGGGGGAGGCAGAAAAAAGGGAATTATAGGCCAGTTAGCTTGACTTCAGTGGTTGGAAAGATGTTGGAGTCAATTATTAAGGATGAGGACTCAGGGTACTTGGAGGCACATGATAAAATAGGCTGAAGTCAGCACTGTTTCCTTGAGGAAAATTTGCCTGACAAATCTGTTGGACTAACTGAAAGTGAATGAAAGTGGATCTGTATGAGTCACTGCTCATTGGCAGCCATTTTTTTTTACACAGCACAATCCCAGAAAGCAACCAATGAGTCACCTCTAATCTTTTTCATTATAAAGCTTTGGATGATAGAGCAATGCTGGTGATGATAGATCTTTAACATCTATCTGAGTCAGTGAAATGTATCAGGTTAAAGTTTCTTGCTGCCACATCCGTGCACTGGACTGCCAGTGGAGTGAGGGACCTCAGAGTGGGCATTGTTCATTCTAACCTATCGGTCAAGATGTGGTTGGCCTCAAGGATGGAATTGGAACTGATTTACTATTGTCACATGTACTGAGACACAGTGAAGGCTTGTCTTGTGTGCTGTTCATACAGATCAGATCATCACACAGTGCATTGTGGCAGAACAAGGTAAGACAGCAACAATGCAGAGTGAAGTGTAACAGCTACCGAGAAAGCGCAAAGCAGGCAAAGAATAAGGTGCAAGATTGTAGCAAGGTAGACTGTGGATGGAAATGCAAATTGTCCTGGTCATTGATTGGTGATCAGGAAGCTCAATGAGTCACGTGTAATTGGCCATGATTATGGCAAGGGCACAAGCAGAAATTACAATAATCTCTGATGCAGCTAGACAAGGAAAGATTGAAAGATAAGGAGCAGGAATGAAGCACAGAGGAATAACACACACAAGGTAAACAGCGGAAGAAGAAGAATCTGATAGGAAAGGAGAGTGGACCATGGGAGAAAGGGAAGGAGGAGAGACACCAAGTGTAGGCGATAGCCTCCCTCTCCTATTGGATTTACCTTTACCCATCAGCTTCTCACTTTATCCTCCTCCCTATCCTCCTATTTTCTCTCTCACCTGGCTTCACCTATCACCTGCTAGCTTGTATTCCTTCCCCCTCCCCAGTTCTTATCTGACTTCTTCCCCCTTCCTTTCCAGTCTTGATGAAGGTTCTTGGCCCGAAATGTCGACTCTTCACTCCTCTCCATAGATGCTGCCTGACCTGCCGTGCTCCTCCAGCACTTTGTGTGTTTTACTCTGGATATCCCGCAGGTAACTTGCAGAACCTCTTGTGCACGGGAGAGGATAAAAGATGTAAAATTAAAACCTTAAGCAGTGTGTTTAGTGCATGTTCCTACCTGCAGGACTGCAATCTTATGTTTCCAATGACTCATTTTCAGAGTGTTTCAGCATTGAGTTTCACATTGTGATCACCAATTACATTATTAGCAAGGTGACTGTGCCATGAGATGTCAGCAGTAACTGACTGCAGCAAGTTCCATCCGTATATATAGTAATTTCTTGGCACTACCCACAGATTTGTGGGCAGCTCATACTGGGTCACAAATCTGTGTCAATTTGTACCCAGGAGCTTGCAGTATCCATGCCACCAATTGCTGTGTCCTGTTGTAACTTACTGAGCAAACACCAATGTGACTGGGTTCTATTTCCTTTTCTGTTTGCTCTCTTTTAGCACTACTTATTTAAGTTAATGTATATTTTTTATTGTAATGTATAGTCTTTAAATTATGTAATGCAATCCACTGCTGCAAAACAATAAATTTCTTGACATACAGTACTGTGCAGAAGTTTTAGGCATATATATATAGCCAGGTTCATATATATGGCTTCATATAGCCATATATGAAGCCGAGACTTCTGCACAGTACTGTATTGACAACGTGGAGCAGAGAGTGAGTTTGTAAATCTGGCGGGAGCAAACAAAATTGGGAATGACAAGGGCGGATTGCGGTGGGACAAGTGGCAGAGGAGGAGTGCCAGGGCAGGGGTTGGCACGGGTGCAGACACACCCAGCCCTGAGACACCAGGCGAGGTCAAGATTCCAAACAATTGCTTTATTGATCATTACAGAATGTCTCTCTGGTGCTTCCCGGTCCATCCCTGCTCCCTTCCCCTTTTCCCAACCATGGTTCCCCTCTCCTTGTCCCCTTCCCACTCTCAGACAGCACCTGGGGAGTCAGAAGCACTTAATATACCAGGCGTAACACCCTCCCTCTGAAACAATAGAGGACTTGGATCTAACCATTTCCCTACTCACACTATACATTTTAAAAGGAGCTTCTTCCCCTCCATCATCAGATTTCTAAGCCGACCACGAACCCATGAGCACTACCTCAGTATTCCTCTTTTGCACTATTTACTGACGTTGTTTGGTAGTGTAACTTATATTAATTTATTATATATTACTGCTGCCACAAAACAACAAATTTCATGACATACGCCAGCAATATTAAATCTCTCTCGCTTCCCCCCTCGCTCGACACTGCCTGGTGGCACTGGAGTCCTGGGTCCTGGGTGAGATTTAATTAACGTGCTTTGTGATTTGGAGCCTGTATTTCATGCTATGGCATGTTTCTCAATTCTGGTCACTCTTCTTTTGTTGCTGTTTTTGTGCAATTTTCATCAGGGTGGACTGAAGTTAACCAATGACACAGATCTAGATTGCACTGGACCGAGGTGAACTGGATATGCCTGGTCTGGTCCGATGAGTTGTGATTTGATGTTTTATATTCTGGTTTTCACTCATTTTTTTTTGCCATTTGTGCGATTTGTTTGTTTTTTGCAAGTTTGGGTGTTCTTTGAATGGGTTCCATGATGTTCATGGAGCTTCGTGGCTGTCTGTGGGAAGACGAATTTCAGGGTCGTACACTTTGATGTACATACTTTGATAATAAACGTACTTTGGATCTTCGATTCTGATTTGGAATACTTTTAATCAACCAAAGCCAAAGCTGGGAGTAGTCAGAATCCTACAACAGAAACATCCCCAGCAGGGTATCGAGTTCATGTTGAACATCACACACCCATTTTTACACCGATCCAACCCTAACTTATTTCAGAGTGGCACACATAAAATGGTGGGGGAACTAAGCAGGTCGGGCATCATCCACAGAGGGAAATAAACTGATGATGTTCTGAGCCAAGACCCTTCATCAGGACTGGAAAGGAGGGAGGAGGAAGCCAGAATAAGAAGGTGGGAGAGGGGAAGGAGTACAAGCTGGCAGGTGGTAGGTGAAGCCAGGTGTGTGGAGGGTACATGGGTGGGGGTGGTGTGATGAAGTAAGAGGCTGGGAGGTGATAGGTGGAACAGATAAAGGTCTGAAGAAGAAGGAATCTGATAGGAGAGGAGAGTGCACCATGGAGAAAGGGGAGCGGGCAACAGGTGGAGGTGATGGGCAGGTGAGGAGAAGAGAAGGGGTAAAGAAGAAGCCAGAATGGGAAACAAAAGGAGAGGAGGGGGATTGGGGAGAAATTATTGGAAGTTGGAAAATCAATATTCATGCCATCAGGTTGAAGGCAATGGGTGGAATATAAGGTGTTTTCTCCTTCAACCTAAGAGTGTCCTCATCATGGCAGTAGAGGAGGCATGGACTGATATGTCGAATTGGGAATGGGGACTGGAATTAAAATGGAAGGCCTCTGGGAAACCTTCCCTGTTGTGGATGAAGCAAAAGTTTCCACTGTCTGTAGGATCTCTTGTGTTTATAATTTGCTAACTTAATTTATTCTCCCAGCATTTCAATCAACTCCCACTCTGTCCATCACTGATGTATGAAGAGCAAAGTACTGTGGTCAATTAATTTAGTGGCCGAGCACCACCAGTCCATCCGCCAAAACTAGAACCCCCGCTGGCTGAACATTTTAATTCTGGTTCCCATTCCCATTCCAACATGTCGGAGTCTTGTGCCAAGAGGAGGCTGTGGATCCTCACCCTACCCCACCTCACCCCACCTTTTTATTCTGGCATCTTCCTCCTTCCTTTTCAGTCCTGAAGAGGGTCTCAGCCCGAAATGGCAATTGTTTATTCTTTTCCACAGATGCTGCCTGACCTGCTGCGTTCCTCCAGCACTTTGCATGTGTTGCAAACAACTTACTAATCCACACAAGTTTCGAGTGTGAGGGGGTACACATGTGGTCTGAAGCAGAACATCCAAAGCCCACCCAGGCAATTTTTTTTTTTAAGTTCACCCAGGCAACTCTTGAGGTCAGGATTGACACTGGGACTCTGGCGCTGTGAGGCAGTGGACTATCAACTGCACCACTGACCTACCCTACGATACCAACTTTGATGGGACCAGGGTTTACCAGAAGGACTGCACTGATTCAATGAGGGAGAGAGGGAGAGGGGGAGGGGGAGAGGGAGAGGGGGAAAGAGGGAGACGGGAGAGGGAGAGGGGGAGAGAAAGAGAGGGAGAGGGGGAGAGGAGAGGGAGAGAGGGAGAGGGGAGAGAGGGAGGGGAGAGGGAAGGGGAGGGGAGAAGGGGGAGGGGAGAGGAGAGGAGGGGGAGAAGGGGAAGAGGGAGGGTTAGAGGGAGAGGGAGAGGGAGACTGAGGCAGAAATATGAGTTTTGGCTCATTCTGTGGATATGTTGGTTTTCAATTGGCAGGTTACACTGTATGAACATGTCTGATACATCTACCAGTGATAATATTATACTCAATTATAGCAGCTGACACTCATTATTATTCAGTATTAAGCATGGCATTGCATGGCAAATTGCAAAGCTTAACAGATGGTCTGTAACTGGAACAAAGCCATTAATTGGTAGCCTAATGATATAGAAATTATGATGATAATAAGAATGTTTTTGAGATATTAGGGTACAGGTGATGAATATATTCACAGCACCAACACCTGGGAAAAACGCTGGTGAGTGAAGTATGCATTGTCTCCTAACTAAAAATAATAAACCTGCAGTAGAGGGAGCACAATGTAGGTTAGAGAGTTATACGAGTCATAGAGCACAACAGCATAACAACAGGCCTTTTGGGCTACTTACTGCTTGCTGAACTATCAATCTGCCTAGTCCCATTGACCTGCACCCAGACCATAGCCTTCCATACCTCTCCCATCCATTTACCTACCCGAATTTTTCTTAATCTTGAAATCGAACCTGCATCCACCACTTCTGCTGGCAACCTGTTCAACACTCTTACCCCCCCCCCCAGTGAAGAAGTTCCCCCTCATGTTCCCCTTAAACATCACACGGTTCACCCTTAACCCATGACCTCTACTTCTAGTCTCACTGGAACTAGAGGTTCACCACATCTGGTCCGGCAATGGCAGTTCTGTCACAGGAGGAAGGCTTTATGTTTGACAGATGGAGGGTCGTAGAGCCCCAGGGTAAGAAAGCATGGAAATAGGGTCTCCGGCCCATCGTATCCATGCACCTTTTTGGCATCTACACGAGTTCCATTTGCACACATTAGGATCATATCCTTTTATCTCTTGTCCACCTCAGAGTCTGAATAAATATCTCCTAATGTAATAGGCCATGGGTTAAGGGTGAAAGGTGAGAAATTTAAGGGGAACATGAGGGGAACTTACTTCACTCGGAGGATGGTGAGAGTGTGGAATAAGCTGCCATTGTAACTAGTGGATGCAATTTTGATTCCAATGTTTAGGAGAAGTTCGGATAGGTACATGGATGGTAGGAGTATGGTGGGCTATGGTCCACGTCCATGAAAAATGTGTTTCATTCTAGAACAAAGGAGATGTCTGCTATGGTCCCTTCTGACAATCCCCCACCTTGTTATTTACCTCAGGAATTGGGCCTCAATCCCCTCGTTTAGTTTCTAATCATTCCCAGGTTCCACTAACTACACACACCTGCTTTCCATCAGAAAATGCAGGATAAAGACCCTGTGATCACAACAAGGAGCTGCCAGTTTGTTGACTCTTGTGAGAGTAACCTTGTTTCATGGTTCTTAGGACTGGTTGTTCTAAGTCTAGCATTGCTCCTAGATTCTCTCCCAACCCAGGACTCCAGGTAAGGGCTCTCCTGGATACTGATTCCACACTCACTATGTCAATAAATGCCTCCTGACTCTGCCTCCGTGCCCATGTTCTGCTCTTGGGTTTGTCCACTGCCACGCTCATGTAACAATGTCCTCTTTTTTCAAAGAAAGGGGCTTCCTTTCCTCCACCATCAATGCTGCCCTCAACCACATCTCTTCCATTTCACGCAAGTCTGCTCTTACCCCATCATCCTGCCACGCTGCCAGGGATAGGGTTCCTCTTGTTCTCACCTACCACCCCACCAGCCTCCGCTTCTAGCACATAATTCTCCGAAACGTCCACCATCTCCAGTGGGATCCCACCACCAAGCACATCTTTCCCTCCTCGCCCCCCCCACTCCACTTTCTGCTTTCTGTAGGGACTGCTTCCTACGTGACTCCCTTGTCCATTCATCCTCCCCTCTTGGCACTTATCCTTGCAAGTGCAACAAGTGCTACACCTGCTCCTACATCTCCTCCCTCACTACCATTCAGGGCCCCAAACAGTCCTTCCAGGTGAGGGGACACTTCACCTTTGAGTCTGTTGAGGTCATATACATATTCTCCCCGTGACTGCATGGGTTTTCTATCATGTGGTGAGGTAATTCACTTCTTTTCACATATTGCCTGTGATTAACTGTTTAAACAAACAAGAATGCTTTATCACACAATATATTTACAATATTATTGAAATATTAAATATATAACATGGATCAGTAATGGTTAGTAAGTTCTGGGCATGACATGTTGGTACTGGAAGTGTGGTGACATTTGTGGGCTGCCCCCGGCACACACATGGACTATGCTGGACATTAACACAAACAACACATTTCATTTGGTGTTTTGATGTTCATGTGACCTATATCACAAAAGAGAGAGAATTGACAAGAATGAAATGCAAGCTCATTAAAACACAAATATGTTCCTCTGGCTAGTCAGAGACATGAGAGAGTCTGCAAAGAGTTAGGATGTTATAAGTTGGCATAACATTGTGGGCTGAAGGGCCTGTGCTGTTCTATTCTATGTTATATGTTGGAAATGTTGAGGAACGCATGTGAAACGTTGGAGGAACTCAACAGGTCAGGCAGCATCTGTGGAGGGAAGAGAACAATTGATGTTTCAGGCCGAGACCCTTCAGTGGGACTGGAAAGGAAGGGGACAGAAGCCTGAATAAAAGGTAGGAGATCAGGAGAGGCACGAGCTGATCAGGGATAGACGAGACTTGAGTGGGAGAGGTGTCTTGAAAGGGAGTGATGGGAGAAGCTGAAGGTGATAAATGGGCTGAAGAAGGGAATTTTTTGGGGGAGGCAGACAGTAGACCATGGGAAGGAGGTGGGGAGCTAGAGGGAAGTGATAGGCAGTTCATAAGAGTTGGGGAGGGGACTATAAGACAGAGGACAGAATTACACCATTTGGCCCATTGAGCCTGTTCTGCCATTTCATCACGGCTGGTCCCATTTTTCTCTCAGCCCCAAACTCCTGCCTTCTCCCCGTATCCCTTCATGCCTGGACCAATAAAAAAATCTATCAAACTCTGCCTTACATATACATAAAACTTGACCTCCACAGCTTCCTGTGGCAAAGAATTCACCAGATTCACCACCCTTTGGCTAAAGAAATTCCTCCTCATCTCTGTTCTAAAAGGACACCTCTGTATTCTGAGTCTGTGTCTCTGGTCTCAAACTCTCCCATCATAGGAAACATCCTCTCCACATCCACTCTACCAAGGACTTTCACCTTCAATATGTTTCAATGAGGTCACCCCTCGTTCTTCTGAGCTCTAGAAAAGGGAGAGGAGGCCACCAGAATGGGAGAAAACAAAAGTATTTGTTCAAGTGGACAAAAGGATTCCCTGCTCTTGCATACTGTACCTCCATTAATAAAAAAATATCCATGGTCAGTTTGAGTAGTTTAACCACTCATCTCCTTGGCTTCACATCTACTCCTAGGCGGGAGGTACAGAAACCTGAAGTCACACACCTCCAGGTTCAGGAATAGCTACTTACATACAACCACCACAATCTTGAGCTAGCCTACACAGCCCTTACCCTACCTCAGCAATGGATCATATAACTCACAGTTTTAACTTACAGCTCCTTTACTAGTCTCAGCAGTGGCTCAGACGGTAGTATAAAGTGAAAACATTTTGTGCATTTGCCCCACATCTCAGAAGAAGATAATCCAGGCGCCCACTTCCAGCAACGTTATAAAATCACAGACAAATGGACCTTTTGTCAGGCCAAAGTCACTCACCAATTTTTTTACTAAGCTCACCCTGACCCATTTTGTACCCCATTCTCACCGCCTCCCTTCACATCCATCTGGGCAGTGTTAGATAGTGTTTGATGGTGGATCTTGCCACAAGATAGCAGCATTCATCATTAAGGACCCCACCATCCAGGCTGCCCTCCCTTCTTGCTTCAGCCATTGGGAAGGAGGTCCAGGAGCCTTAGGTCCCACACAACCAGGTTGAGGAAGAGTTATTACCCTCCAACCATCAGACTTCTGAACTTGCGTGGATAACTTCAGTCACCTCAACACTGAACTGATTCCACAACCTATGGACTTATATTCATAGACTCTACAGCTCATGTTCTCAATATTATTTATTTATTTGTTATTTGCATGGTTTGTCTTTTGTACATTAATTGCTTGTCATTGTGGAGGCAAAGTCATTGGCCACATCTAAAGCGGAGGTTGACCAGTTCTAGATTAGTAAGGGTGTCAAAGGTTATGTGGAGAAGGCAGGAGGATGGGGTTGAGGGGGATAATAAATCAGTCAATAATAGAACAGGGAGCAGACTCGATGGGCTAAATGGCCTAATACTGCTCCTGTTTCTTATAAGTAATTCGGAAGTCAAATGTATGTGAGTTTTTATTACAGGGGGAAGGAGAGCCCAGAACCAGTGGTAGTCTCAAGATTTCCTCTTTAGGAGGGACTTAAGAACGTTAAGGAGGGACATGAACCTTTGTGATTCTTTACCTTGGAGCACTTGATTTCTTGCTCACAGTGTGTAATGTAGAAAAAAACTCAAAGTAAGTTTTACCAAAGTAAGGTACCAATGACATAGGTAGGAAAGGGGAAGAGGTCCTGAAACGAGAGTATAGGGAGTTAGGAAGGCAGTTAAGAAGAAGGACCGCAAAGGTAGTAATCTCGGGATTACTGCCTGTGCCATGCGACAGTGAGAGTAGGAATGGAATTAGGTGGAGGATGAATGCGTGGTTGAGGGATTGGAGCAGGGGGCAGGGATTCAAGTTTCTGGATCATTGGGACCTCTTCTGGGGCAGGCGTGACCTGTTCAAGAAGGACGGGTTACACTTGAATCCTGGGGGGACCAATATCCTAGCAGGGAGGTTTGCTAGGGCTACAGGGCAGACTTTAAACTAGTAAGATGGGGGGGGGGGGGGTGCGGAAATCAATTTGAGGAAACTATGGGAGAGGAGGTTAGTTCACCAGTAGAGCAAGTAAGTGTGTGAGGGAGGAAAGGCAGGTGATGGAGAAGGGATGCGCTCAGCCTGAAGTTGTAGGGGAGAAGAAAGAAAAGGATAATAAATTTGAATGCATTGCTAGGGATGAAAAGAGAGGAGGAGGTGGAGAGTATCTTAAATGTATCTATTTTAATGCTAGGAGCATTGTAAGAAAGGTGGATGAGCTTAAAGTGTGGATTGATACCTGGAATTATGATGTTGTAGCTATTAGTGAAACATGGTTGCAGGAAGGGTGTGATTGGCAACTAAATATTCCTGGATTTAGTTGCTTCAGGTGTGATAGAGTAGGAGGGGCCAGAGGAGGAGGTGTTGCATTGCTTGTCCGAGAAAATCTTATGGCGGTGCTTTGGAAGGATAGATTACAGAGCTCCTCTAGGGAGGCTATTTGGATGGAATTGAGGAATGGGAAAGGTGTAGTAACACTGATAGGAGTGTATTATAGGCCACCTAATGGGGAGCGTGAGTTGGAAGAGCAAATGTGTAAGGAGATAGCAGATATTTGTAGTAAACACAAGGTGGTGATTGTGGGAGATTTTAATTTTCCACACATAGATTGGGAAGCTCATTCTGTAAAAGGGCTGGATGGTTTAGAGTTTGTGAAATGTGTGCAGGATAGTTTTTTGCAACAATACATAGAAGTACCGACTAGAGATGGGGCAGTGTTGGATCTCCTGTTAGGGAACGAGATAGGTCAGCTGACAGATGTATGTGTTGGGGAGCACTTCGGGTCCAGTGATCACAATAGCATTAGCTTCAATATAATTATGGAGAAGGACAGGACTGGGCCTAGAGTTGAGATTTTTGATTGGAGAAAGGCTAACTTTGAGGAGATGCGCAGGGATTTAGAGAGAGTGGATTGGGTCAAGTTGTTTTATGGGAAGGATGTAATAGAGAAATGGAGGTCATTTAAGGGTGAAATTATGAAGGTACAGAATCTTTATGTTCCTGTTAGGTTGAAAGGAAAGGTTAAAGGTTTGAAAGCGCCATGGTTTTCAAGGGATATTAGAAACTTGGTTCGAAAAAAGAGGGATGTCTACAATAGATATAGGCAGCATGGAGTAAAGGAATTGCTCGAGGAATATAAAGAATGTAAAAGGAAACTTAAGAAAGAGATTAGAAAAGCTAAAAGAAGTTACGAGTTTGGTTTGGCAAATAAGGTGGAAGTAAATCCGAAAGGCTTCTACAGTTATATTAAAAGCAAGAGGATAGTGAGGGATAAAATTGGTCCCTTAGAGAATCAGGGTGGTCAGCTATGTGTGGAGCCGAGGGAGATGGGAGAGATTTTGAACGATTTCTTCTCTTTGGTATTCACTAAGGAGAAGGATATTGAATGGTGTAAGGTGTGGGAAACAAGTAAGGAAGTTATGGAACCTATGACAATTAAAGAGGTGGAAGTACTGGCACTTTTAAGAAATTTAAAAGTGGATAAATCTCCGGGTCCTGACCGGATATTCCCCAGGACCTTGAGGGAAGTTTGTGTAGAGATAGCAGGAGTTCTGACAGAAATCTTTCAGATGTCATTAGAAACGGGGATTGTGCCGGAGGATTGGCGTATTGCTCATGTGGTTCCATTGTTTAAAAAGGGTTCTAGAAGTAAGCCTGGCAATTATAGACCTGTCAGTTTGACATCAGTGGTGGGTAAATTAATGGAAAGTATTCTTAGAGATAGTATTTATAATTATCTGGATAGACAGGATCTGATTAGGAGTAGCCAGCATGGATTTGTGCGTGGAAGGTCATGTTTGACAAACCTTATTGAATTTTTTGAAGTAGTTACGAGGAATGTTGACGAGGGTAAGGCAGTGGATGTAGTCTATATGGACTTCAGCAAGGCCTTTGACAAAGTTCCACATGGAAGGTTAGTTAAGAAGGTTCAGTCATTAGGCATTAATGCTGGAGTAATAAAATGGATTCAACAGTGGCTAGATGGGAGATGCCAGAGAGTAGTGGTGGATAATTGTTTATCGGGATGGAGGCCGGTGACTAGCGGGGTGCCTCAGGGATCTGTTTTGGGCCCAATGTTGTTTGTAATATACATAAATGATCTGGATGATGGGGTGGTAAATTGGATTAGTAAGTATGCTGATGATACTAAGGTAGGAGGTGTTGTGGATAATGAGGTGGGTTTTCAAAGCTTGCAGGGAGATTTATGCCGGTTAGAAGAATGGGCTGAACGTTGGCAGATGGAGTTTAATGCTGAGAAGTGTGAGGTTCTACATTTTGGCAGGAATAATCCAAATAGAACATACAGGGTAAATGGTAGGGCATTGAGGAATGCAGTGGAACAGAGAGATCTAGGAATAACAGTGCATAGTTCCCTGAAGGTGGAGTCTCATGTAGATAGGGTGATGAAGAAGGCTTTTGGAACCCTGGCCTTTATAAATCAGAGCATTGAGTACAGAAGTTGGGATGTAATGTTAAAATTGTACAAGGCATTGGTAAGGCCAAATTTGGAATATTGTGTACAGTTCTGGTCACCGAATTATAGGAAAGATATCAATAAATTAGAGAGAGTGCAGAGACGATTTACTAGGATGTTACCTGGGTTTCAGCACTTAAGTTACAGAGAAAGGTTGAACAAGTTAGGTCTCTATTCATTGGAGCGTAGAAGGTTGAGGGGGGATTTGATCGAGGTATTTAAAATGTTGAGAGGGATAGATAGAGTTGACGTGAATAGGCTGTTTCCATTGAGAGTAGGGGAGATTCAAATGAGAGGACATGATTTGAGAGTTAGGGGGCAAAAGTATAAGGGAAACACGAGGGGGTATTTCTTTACTCAGAGAGTGATAGCTGTGTGGAATGAGCTTCCTGTAGAAGTAGTAGAGGCCAGTTCAGTTGTGTCATTTAAGGTAAAATTGGATAGGTATATGGACAGGAAAGGAGTGGAGAGTTATGGGCTGAGTGCGGGTAGGTGGGACTAGGTGAGATTAAGAGTTCGGCACGGACTAGGAGGGCCAGAATGGCCTGTTTCCGTGCTGTGATTGTTATGTGGTTATATGGTTACCTATATGTCACCATATGGAGCCCTGAGATTCATTTTATTTTGGGCATTCTCAATATATCCATAATAAAATAACAACCTTAATAGATCAATGAAAGACTGCACCAAGATGAGCGTTCAATCAGAATGCAAAAGACAACAAACTGTGCAAATGCAAAAAGAAAGAAATAATAACAATAAATAAATAAACAATAAATTTTAAGATCATGTGATGAAGTGTCCTTGGAACTAAGTCCATAGGTTGTGTGAGCAATTCAATGGCGGGGCAAGTGAAGTTGAGTGAAGTTATCTATCCCCTTTGGTTCAGGAGGCTGATGGTTGAGGGCCAATAACTATTCCTGAACCTGGTGGTATGAGTCCTGAGGCTCCTGATGGCAGCAGCGAGAAGAGATATTATTATCAATATTTAGAATAACAAGTTGGTCTTATTGTTTAAAGAAACATAGAAACATAGAAAACCTACAGCACAATACAGGCCTTTTGGCCCACAAAGTTGTGCCGAACATGTCCCTACCTTAGAAATTACTAGGCTTACCTACAGCCCTCTGTTTTTCTAAGCTCCATGTACCTATCCAAAGACTCTTAAAAGACCCTATTGTATCAGCCTCCACCACCATTGCCGGCAGCCCATTCCATGCACTCACCGGTCTCTGAGTAAAAAAACTTAACCCTGACATCTCCTCTGTACCTACACCCCAGCACCTTAAACCCGTGTCCTCTTGTGGCAACCATTTCAGCCCTGGGAAAAAGCCTCTGACTATCCACACTGATCAATGCCTCTCATCATCTTACACACCTTTGTCAGGTCCCCTCTCATCCTCCGTTGCTCCAAAGAGAAAAGGCTGAGTTCACTCAACCTATTCTCATAAGGCATGCTCCCCAATCCAGGCAAAAGTCTTGTAAATCTCTTCTGCACCCTTTCTATGGTTTCCACATCCTTCCTGTAGTGAGGGGACCAGAATTGAGCACAGTACTCCAAGTGGGGTCTGACCAGGGTCTTATATAGTTGCAACATTACCTCTTGGCTCCTAAATTCAATTCCATGATTGATGAAGGCCAGTACACATATGCCTTCTTAACCATAGAGTCAATCTGCGCAGCTGCTTATGGACTCGGACCCCAAGATCCCTCCGATCCTCCACACTGCCAAGAGTCTTACCATTAATACTATATTCTGCCATCATATTTGACCTACCAAAATGAACCACTTCACACTTATCTGGGTTGAACTCTATCTGCCACTTCTGGATCCATGAGGCAATGTCCCCTTGAGTTTGAGAAATGTTGTTATTTCTGTCCTGGGAAGAAAGATTCAGAATGTCTGCCTTATCCATATAACCCATAATTTCATAAACTTCCATCAGCTTCCAACACTCCAGAGAAAACAATCCAGTTTATCTGCCCTCTCCTCATGCCCTCTAATTCAGCCAGCAACCTCCTCTGCGCTACCCGCTATGCAACGATGCGAAACATCAGTGCTGATCTTTTCGTTCTGAGTTGGCTTGAGGGATGGTACGACCTACTCCATGTACTTATGAATTGGCCCCTGGAGCCCTGCACATGGCTACAGTGTATGTCCAGAGGTTATAGAAGACACTGTTATAAAATGCAAATCCTTTATTGCCTGGATGGCTCCAGAAGAGAAAAAAGGAGCAGGCTTTAAAAGGAAGATTAGACTACTGAGGGAACAAGTCTTGCATTAATGAGAGCTGTAACCCAGTGTGATCAGAGTGTGGTATATATGTGCTGCTTGGAATGCATCAAGCTTTTAGATTGCATCAGCTGTATTATGCACTCACCCAGCGAAATGTATTCATGGACAAAACAAATCAGTATTCTTCCTGAGCAAGCTAATGTGAACTGAAAGCCACGTCCCTCAGCAGGATCATGTATTTGTGTCAGTTTTGAAAAAGCTGAAAAGCACCAGAAAAAAATACAGCAAAAGATTTGTTTGAAGGCTCTGGGCCTGTACTTGCTGAAGTTTAGAAGAATGGGGTGGGTGGGGGGGGGGGGGGGGGAGTCTCATTGAAACTTGTAAAATATTGAAAGGCCTAGATACGAGTGGTTGTGGAGAGGATGTCTCCTATAGTGGGAGAGCCTACTACCAGAGGGCACATCCTCAGAATAGAAGGACATCTCTTTAGAAATTAGATGAGGATAAATTTCTTTAGCCAGAGGGTGGTGAATCTGTGGAATTCATTGCCACAGTCGGCGGTGGAGGCAAAGTATTGGCTATATTGAAAGCAGAGGTTGATAGGTTCTTGATTAGTAAGGACATCAAAAGTTATGGAGAGAAGGCCGGAGCATGGGGTTCAGGGGGAAAATAAATCAGCCATGATAGAAGAGTGGATCAGATTTGATGGGCCAAATGGCCTAATTCTGCTCCCATTTCTTATAGTCTTATACCATGGGCCAAGGGATTGGAATTTGCTGGTGAAACATTCTATACAGAGCTTTGTCTTCTCAAATCTTTGCAGAACAGCAGAGTTTGAAAACTAATTTAAAATGCTTTATTTAGTGTTGTTTCACCATCTTCACGCCTAGTTTCTCTTTGGAAAATTATGATTTAGTACTGGGAAAGTAAAGGCTAATATAATGGAAAGTATTGCTTCGGGTTCTGTTTACTTATAGTTCACCCAATTAGACTGGGAACTACATTCACAAGCAACAATCGGCTGGTGGAAGTCAGTGCTTTGAGCAGAATCTGTGGGGTGGGGGAGTGGTGGTGAGGAATTGTCAATGTTTCAGGTCAAGACCCTGCATCAGGACTGAAAAAATAAAAAGAAGAGCTTATCTCCTCATACCTTCTCTTACCTTCAGCACAATGTGGATAACCAGAAGCTTTCTCCCAGGGCTAACACGAGGGGGTACAGTTTTCAGGTGCTTGGAAGTAGGCACAAGGGGGAATGTCAGTGGTCAGTTTTTCACACAGAGTGGTGGGTGTGTGGAATGCACTACCAGTGATGGTGGTAGAGGTGGACACAATAGGGTCTTAGATAGGTACATGGTACATGAAAATACAGAACTACGCGGTAGGGAGTTTCTAAGGCAGTTTCTAGAGTAGGCTACATGGTTGGCACAACGTTGTGGGCTGAAGGGCCTGTAATGTGCTGTAGAGTTCCATGTCTCTATGTAACACACACAAGATGTTGGAGGAATTCAGCAGACCAGGCAGCATCTGTTGAGAGGAATAATCAGTCAATGTTTCAGTCTGAGACCCTTCTTCAGGACTCTTGAAGTTGATCAGCCTTGATCTTGTTGACTGGTGGAGAACACTTCCCACCTTCTGCTTCTGGGTTATGTCAGGGCAGCAGTACAAGGGTTTGGAATTAGAGGGGTGGGGAGATCTTGGGGGACTGTCGAACTGAAGGAGGTTATGGTGATGGAGAAGTGGCAGCAGGAAGGAAATGAGAATTCCAAGCGAACATTGGAAGACCAGGAATCACTAAGGTATGCAATTCTTTAAGGACTTATTGTCTAAACTTATTAGAGGTAAGTTTTGCTAACCAGAGCATATATGGACATGCAGATAATGGTTGGAATGGGCATCAGAATGTTTGTTGTTTTGCAGCAGCAGTACAGTGCAATACATGAAACACCATATAAGTGACAATAAATAAACAGCGCACAAGATATTCTTCATGGGTTCATGGACCCTTTAGAAAGTAAATGACCTTGTAAGAGGGTGAGGGCCTCCTACCAAAGGTGTTGGAGCGACAATTTACACCGTCCCTTTCCATCTGATATAAACCAATGATGTCAGGCGACTTACTGGCAATGGTGTTGGGCTTTGGTGGCATGGTAAACTCATAGAAGGTTGGCTCGGAAGATCCCAACTTGTTGACGGCTGTGATCTGGACCTGGTACTGCACGTCCCATTGGAGCTGTTCCAGGGTGATGGAGTCCTGGCCTCCCGGTGTTACCTTCTGCACCCATTCCTCCTCCTTGTCTTTCTGTGGGCAGGTGAAACACAGCTGTAAGCAAGGAGCTCTGTCAGATGCTCAGTTTCAATGGAGTGTGCTGCTGGAGTATTCTTGTGTGTATGCGCACACATTTCTTACACATGCACATTCGCTCATGCACACGCACAAGTGTTCACACACACAAACATATTCACAGATGTACAAATACACTCACGGACTTACAGTCCACACATGCACACACTAGCAGATAGATGTCCACTCACACACACATCACACATACACACACATGCACCGTGCAGAGTTCAAAGTAAATTTATTATCAAAGTATGTATATGTCACCAGATACAACCCTGAGATTTGTTTTCTTGTGAAGTCCAAGAAGCACCATAGAATCAATGAAAGGTCACACCCAACAAGATGGACAAACAACCAATGTGAAAAGGGCAACAAACTGTGCAAATATGAGAGAGAAAAACATAATAATTAATTAAGCAATAAATATTGAGTACATGAAATGTAGGGTCCTTGGAAGTGAGTTTATATGTTGTGGGGACAACTCAGTGATGGGGCAAATGAAACTGAGTGGTTATCCCCTCTGGTTCAACAGCCCAAGGGTGAGGGGCAATAACTGTTCCTGAACCTGACGGTGAGATTCCTGAGGCTCCTGTACCTTCTTCATGATGGCAGCAGTGAGAAGAGAGCATGGCCTGGGTGGCTGGGTCCTTGATGATAGATGCTGCTTTCCTGCAACAGCACTCTGTGCTCAATGGTGGGGAGGGCTTTACCCATGATGGACAGGGTGGTACCCATTACTTTTTTAGGATTTTCCATTCAAGGGTATTGGTCTTTCTATACCAGGTATAACCTCTGTACCTCCCTCTGCAATTGGATCCTCAACTTCCCAACCGGAAGACCATAATCTATGTGGATTGGTGATAACATCACCTCCTTGCTGACGACCAACACTGGCGCACCTCAGGGGTGTGTGCTTGGCCCACTGCTCTACTCTCGCTATACCCATGACTGTGTGGCTAGGCATAGCTCAAATACCATCTATAAATTTGCTGATGATACAAACATTGTTGGTAGAATCTCAGGTGGTGATGAGAGGGCATACAGGAACAAGATATGCCAACTAGTGGAATGGTGTCACAGCAACAATCTAGCACTCAACATCAGTATGATGAAAGAGCTGATTGTGCATTTCAGGAAGGGTAAGACAACGGGACAGAGAGATCAGAAGTGGAAGGAGTGAGCAGTTTCAAGTTCCTGGGTGTCAAGATCTCTGAGGATCTAACCTGGTCCCAACATATCGATGTAGTTATAAAGAAGGCTAGACAGCGGCTATACTTCATTAGGAGCTTGAAGAGATTTGGTATGCCAATAAATACACTCAAAAACTTCTATGGATGTACCATATAGAGCATTCTGACAGGTTTCATCATTGTCTGGTATGGGGGGACTACTGCACAGGACCAAAAGAAGCTGCAGGGTGTTGTAAATTTAGCTGGCTCCATCTTGGGTACTAGCCTGCAAAATACCCAGGACATCTTCAAGGAGCGGTGTCTCAGAAAGGCAGCATCCATTGTTAGGGATCTCCAGCACCCAGGGCATGTCCTTTTCTCATTGTTACCATCAAGGAGGAGGCACATAAGCCTGAAGGCATCCATTCAGCGATTCAGGAACAGCTTCTTCCCCTCTGGCATATGATACGTAAATGGACATTGAACCCGTGAACACTACCTCACTTTTAAAATATATATTACTTGTTTTTTGCATGGTTTTTAATCTATTCAGCATACATACTGTAATTGATTTACTTTATTATTATTATTATTATATATTAAGTATTTCATTGAACTGCTGCTGCTAAGTTAAGAAATTTCATGACACATGCCGGAGATAATAAACCTGATTCTGGGGTCATGATGCAACCAGTTAATAAATTCTCCATCACTCATCTACAGATGGTTGTCAAAATTTTAGATGACATTCTAAGTCTTCAGAACTTCCAAGGAAGTAGAGGAGCTGTTGTTCTTTCCTCATAATTGCCCTTATGTGCTGGTCCAGCACAAAAACTCTGAAAAGATAGCCCTGAGGAATTTAAAGCTGCTGACCCTTTCCTCGTCTGATCCCCGATGAGGACTGACTCATGAACCTCCGGTTTCCTCCTCCTGAAGTCAATAGTCAGTTCCTTGGGTCTTGCTGACATTGCGTGAGAGATTGTTGTGGCGCCACCTAGCCAGAGTTTTAATCTCCCTCCTAAATGCTGATTCATCACCACCTTTGATTCGGTCAACGACAGTGGTGCTGTCAGTATACTTAAATATGCCATTGGAACTACATCAGCCTCACAATCATCAGTCTAAAATGAGTAGAGTAGTGGCTAAGCGAACAGCCTTATGGTGCTCCAAACCGACTGGGGTCAGCAAATGAGGAAATCGAGGATCCAATTGCACAAGGAGGTATTGAGGATAAGTTCTTGAAACTTATTAATTTTGAGGGAATGGTAGTATTGAATGCTGAGCTCTAGTCGATTAAGAACGTCCTGATGTGCATCTTTGCTGTTCAGATTTCCCAGGATTGAGTGAAGAGTCAATGAAATGGCATCTTCTGTGGATGTGTTGTGCTGGTAGTCAAATTGGAGTGGATCCAAGTCGCCTCTCAGCCAGGAGTTGATATGTTTCATCACCAACCTCTCAAAGCACTTCACCATAGTGGATGCAAGTGTTATTGGGAGATAGTCATTGAGGAAGTTTACCACGTTCTTCTTAGGCACTGGTTATAATTGGAACCTGGTTAAATCAGGTGGGTACCTCAGATCGTCAAAACATGAGGTTAAAGATGTCGGTGAACATGCCAGCCAGTTGGTCAGCACAGGTCTTTAGTACTCGGCCAAGTACCTCATCTGATCCAGGTGCTTTTCGTGGGTTCACCCTGCTGATGGATGCTCTCACGTCATTCTCAGAGATTGATATCACAGTGTCATTGGGGGTTGTGGGAGTTTGTCAAAGTTCCTCCATGTTTTGATGTTGAAAACAAGCATAGAAGGCATGGAGCTTATCACTCAAGCAAGTTTATTGCCATTTAACTATATACATGCATACTGACAAATGAGACTACGCTTCTCATAACACAGGAAAGTAAGAATAAAATCTACAAATGATATATGCAGAAATAAGCAAAGCAAAGTGCATAAATTAGGGCACAGAACAGATTAACCAGTGACATTTTGAATGCGATGCGGCAGGCAGTTCAGAAGCCTAATACCCCGAGAGAAGAAACTGTTTCCGATTTTGACCATTCTGTGTTTATGCATCAGTGTCTCCTGGCTGATGGTAGAAGGTCAAAAAGGATGCTAGACGGATGGGTGGGATCTTTCTAGCCAGGGAAGAAAGGCTTTGTCTCTTGGTTTCTCTTTGTAAGAGGTAATAGCATTCAAGCCCTGCCACAGCTGTTGAACATCCCCCAGTGGCACAAGTTTGGTCCGGGATTGCCACTTCACATGTGCGGTGGGTTGCCAGAGATCATACTTGGACCTCTTGTCTTGAACTTGGTCACCACACCTGAATACCACTGGCCCTCAGCAGACTGCAGATCTTCTGGTTCATCCAGGGCTTCTGGTTGGGGAAGACTCTGAATGATTTTGTGGGGACACACTCATTCATGACTGTTTTCATAAAGTCCATGACAATCATGGTGTACTTATTCAGATCCTTTGAGTTCTTGGCCCAGTCCACCGATGCGAAGCATTGCCATAACTGCTTCTCTGCCTCCCGTGATCTTCTGGAACAATGCTGCTTAGCCTCGGCCTGAATGCAGGCAGGAGAAGGACAGTCGAGTGATCAGATTTCCCAAAATGCGGTCGAGCCATTCCTAATCATAGTATAGCAGTGGTCTAGTTTGTTGGGGCCTCTGGTGCTGCAGGTTATATAATGATGATAATTAAGCAGAGACTTCTTCAAACAGTCTGACTGTGAGTTGAATTGCCTTCAGATGGCCATTTTCCTGTTTGGTGATGACAGCATTCAATATCTGCGTATATGTAAAATCTATGTGTGTATACCCAGATACATATATACACATATAGATACAAACACATTCAGACAGACATATACACATACCAGGCAAACATTTACTCATACACACAGATAGGCACTAAGATACACTCAGTCAGAGGCATAGACATATATCTGTAGTATGAGTGAGTGTGCCATTGTTCTGATAATTTTGCCTGTTTAATTGCGGAGAATCATTCTACACTACACCACCCACTGAGTGATGGATTGAGTAATGATTTAGTTGTATTAAAGGACCGTAGAAGGTTTGCCACACTGGAGGAGACCATTCAGCCCACTGTGATTCACGGAGGAAGAGGACTGGAGAACATAGTTTTAAGGTGAGAAGGGTGAGGTATAGCAGGAATTCTCTCACCCATTGGGTTGTCAATATGTGGAATGAGCTGCCAGAAGAAGTGGCTGAGGCAGGTATATTGATAGCATTTAAAAGGTATTTGGACAGGTTCAGGCCCAGAGCAAACAAACCCTCCTCATATGTTAACCCTTTCATTTAAGTGATCGTTTCTGTAAACATTGTCTGGACCCTCGCCAGTGGAACATAGAACATAGAAATCGCCAGCACATTACAGGCCCTTCGGCTCACAATGTTGTGCTGACCATGCTACTCTAGAAACTGCCTAGAATTTCCCTACCGTATAGCCTTCTATTTTTCTAAGTTCCATGTACATATTTAAGAGCCTCTTAAAATACCCTGTTGTATCCACCTCCACCACCATCTCTGACAGTGCATTCCACACACCCACCACTCTCTGTGAAAAACTTACCCCTGACATCCCCTCTGTTCCTCCTTCCAAGCACCTTAAAACTATGCCCCCTCGTGTTGGATACAAATAAATACAGCACAAAGGAATCAAAGAATAACTACATAAACAGACAAACAGCTAAAGTCTAAAAGAAGACAAACTGTGCAAATACAGAAAAAAGCAAATAATCATAAGAAATAAGTTATGAGTAATACTGAGTAGATGAGTTTTAGTGTCTTTGAAAGTGAGTCTGTAGGTTGTGGAATCAGTTCAGTGTTGAGGTGAGCGAAGTTACACATGCTAGTTAAGGAGCCTGGTGGTTGAAGGGTAATAACTGTTACTCAGCCTGCTGGTGTGGGACCTATGACTCCTGTATCTCCTGCCCAATGGTAGTGAGAAGAGAGTGTGGTCTGGATGGTGGGGGTTCTTGGTGATGGATTCTGGTGTAGGTGCCTGGAACGCACTCCAAAGGAGAAGGTAGAGGCAGAAAGGATAGCAATATTTATAGGACATGTGGACAGATCGGGAATGGTGGGATGCAAACCATCTGCAGATAGTTTGCTTCAGTTACACTACTGTGCAGGGAGTCTGAGGCATATAGGGTGCTAAGACGTTTGCACAGTACTGTATTTGTCCAAGTGGAGTGGAGAGAAAGTTTGTAACTCTGGTGGGAGCAAAGGATGTTGGAGGACTGTGGGAGGGATGTGGGACAGGCGGCAGAGGAGTGCTAAGGGTGGGGGTGGGGTTGGTGTAGGTACACCCTCCCCACCTGCCCTGAGACACCTCCCCAGCTGCAAGGTCATTTGATTTCATACAACTTATTTATTGATCATTACAGAATGTCTCTCTGGTGCTTCCCGCTCCCCCCTCTCCCTTCCCCTTTCCCAACCAAGATTCCCCTTTCCCTGCACCCTTCCCACTCTCAATACACAAATAGAGACCCATATCAGAATCAGGTTTATTATTACTCATGTATGTCATGAAATTTGTTTTCTTTTGTGGCAGCAGTATGGTGTAATACATAAAGTTACTACAGTACTGTGCAAAAGTCTTAGGCACATATGTATAGCTAGACTTTGCACAGTACTGTAGATCAGCACAGACATTGTGAACTGAAGGGCTAGTTCCTGTGTTGTTCCCTGCTCTGTGTTCTAAACAATGAAGCCTTGGCTTGGCTCTGTAAACATACTTAGAGCAGCATGGTAGTGTAGTGGTTAGCACAGCCCTTTACAGTACAGGCGACCTGGGTTCAGTTCCTGCCACTGCCTGTAAGGAGCTTGTACGCTCTCCCAGTAATTGTGTGGGTTTCCTCCAGATGCTCCAGTTTTCTCCCACAGTGCAAAGACGTATCAGTTGGTAGGTTAGTTGGTTATTGTAAGTTGTCCCGTGATTAGGCTATGGGGATTGCCGGGCGGCACGGCACTGAGGGCTGCAAGGGCCTACTCCACGCTGTGCCGGGTCTGGAAGAACCAACTTAGAAAGTAAGATAGAATAGTTTATGACTTTATTCTTTAGAATGCAGAGGGCTGACAGTAAATTTGATAGAGGTGTACAAAATTATGAGGGGTGCAGATAGGGTAAATGCAAGCAGGCTTTTTCCATCGATGGTTGGGTAAGACTGCAACCAAAGGTCATGGGTTAAGAATGAAAGGTGAATCATTTAAGGGGAACATGAGGGGAAACTTCTTCACTCGGAGGGTCATGAGAGTGTGGAATGAGCTGCCAGCACAAGTGGTGCATGAAAACTCGATTTCAACGTTTGAAAAGAAGTTTGGATAGGTTCGTGGATGACAGGGGTATGGAGGGCATTGGACAGGGTGCAGATCAATGGGAGTAGGCAGTTAAATAGTTTTGGCACGGACTAAATGGGCTGAAGGGCCTGTTTCTGTGCTGTACTTCTCTATGACTCTAGATGAGCTAGCAGGAAAACACCAGTACTACATGCGTACTTAGTAATACCATGAACTGAGTTCTAGTTATTGGAGGCATATGGTATTGGAAGCAGATGGATTACTGGATAAGTGAAACACGTAGAAGATGGAAACACAGCCAACAGACTGTCAATGCCAACGGACTGTCTCTGTGCCATGAATTCCAATTAATTCCATGTAAATATCTTATTTTCTGGGTAACACCTTAATGCAATAATCTTATCATCAAGAAAGAATTGCAAACAATGCCATCAGTGTTTCATTTAAGATGTGACTAAATTGTGTAATTAACCTTGTATATTTTGATTCATTAATGGCTGTACAGATGTCCCTCATCTCATTACCCCCACAGCTACAAGAGCAAGAACAATCTTCCCATTGTTTCTTCAAAGTGATGCTGGAGGACTCACTGTACACAGGAAGTTAATTTGCATGGATTTGGGATTTTGGGATTAAGTTCTTTTCAGAAGCAAAGCGATTATTGATGGTGCTGAGTGTGCCAATCATCTGGTGGTGGGCAGGACTATCGCAAACTGTCTTTTGTAGAGCAGAGTTAATGTCTTGAGCAATGCATAAAACTCTGGAGGAACTCAGCATTTCAGGGGAATGGACAATCAATGGTTCAGGCTGAGACTCTTGGGAATGAGCCTGACTCGGTTCCAATCCACGCCAATTGCTAGCAAGACAGGCACCATCTCTCGACGGAAATTAATGGTCAATTAATGGGTTGGCTTGAGACCCTTCAAAACAGAAGTTCCACTCCTCACAGAGAGCTGGAGGAAAGAACTCAGCAGATCAGGGAAATAGACAATCAATGGTTCAGGTTGAGACACTTAGGAATGAGACTGACTTGGTTTCACACCACACAAACTGCTAGCAAGCCAGGCATCAGGACTGGTCTCGGCCTGAAATATCGACTCTTTATTCTCCCCCTCCCTCACCCGCTGAGTTCCTCCAGCGTTTTGTCTGTGTTATCTGGATCTCAAGCATCTGCAGAATCTCTTGTGTGTTTGGTTCCACTCCAGTTCAATGGGTTCTGAGGTGGCTGAAGATGTCAACCCTGGAACTGTAGACACTCCCAAGGATGAAGCAGGAGATAACAGCAAGAGAAGGAATAAACTCTGCGCTACAAAATCCTCCTTCCCCACCATTAAGCTGTCAAAATCCAGGAATTCCCAAAAGTCAGTAGGAATATTATGTTTCTTCATGGAAGTTTCAAATACATCCCTGCCTCCTTTCATCCAACCACCTGCTAACTTCCTCCAGTGACAGATTTTGGCAAACTGTGTCAGTGTTGGGTGTGTGAACAATACAGATTACTCAGTGGCCACTTTATTAAGTATGCCTGTTCGTTTATGCAAATAGCTAATCAACAATCATGTGGTAGCAACTTAATGCAGACATAGTCAAGAGGTTCAGTTGTTGTTCAGACCAAATACCAGAATGGGGAAGAAATGTGATCTAAGTGACTTTGACCATGGAATGATTGTTGGTGCCAGACTGGGTGGCTTAAGTATCTCAGAAACTGCCGATCTCCTGGGACTTTCACACACAACAGGATATATGGCCCAGTACGTCATGGGTAAAACCCTCACCACCACTGAGCACATTTACACGGAGTGTTGTCACAGGAAAGCAGCATCCATCATCAGGGACCTCCACCACCCAGGACGTGCTCTATTCTCACCGCTGCCATCAGGAAGAAAGTACAGCAGCCTCAGGACTCTCACCAACAGGTTCAGGAACAGTTGTTACCCCTCAACCATCAGGTTCTTGAACCAGAGGGGATAACTTCACTCAACTTCACATGTCTCATCATTGCAATGTACCACAACCAATGGACTCACTTTCAGGAACTTTTCATCTCATGTTCTTGATATTTATTGTTCAATTATGTATTATTAATTCTTTTTGTGTTTGCACAGTTTGTTGTCTTTTGCACACTGGTTGTCTGCCCTGTTGGTGCAAATGTTCATTCATTCTGTTATGATTATAGGACTTATTGAATATGTCTGCAAGAAAATGAATCTCGGGATTGTATATGTACTTTGATAATAAATTTGCTTTGACTTTTGAACTTTGAACTCTAGAGTTTACAGAGAATGGTGCGTGAAACCAAAAACCTCCAGTGCCTGGTACACACTGCTGGGGAAGTGGTGGAAATTAATATGATATTGGTGTTTTATAGGTAGTTAGATAGGCACAAGAATAGGCAGGGGATGAAGTGATATGAGAAACTGAGGAATAAAGGCAGATTTGCAGCATAAGTTGGTATCATTGCCAGTACAGATATTGTGGGCCTAAGGGCCTGTTCATGTGCTGTTTTATGCTCTATGAAACCATTGGATTAGGGTTTAGAAATGTTATTTTTCTTGTAGTCTAACTTTCCTATGCTTGCTTACAATTTTTATATAATCACCTAGATATATGTAATAGTTCAGTAAATTTTTACTAATTGTGGTAGAGCTGATTTTATATTTTTCTAGAAGGTTCTCAGCTTTACAGCAGCAGATGTCACATCACTTGAAACTGGCCATTTAGAAGGTGAATTGTTATCACTCGAATGTTGTTATCTCCAGTCTGAATGTGAGACGCCCACAACTTCTTTATCTTTGCCTTTCTTTTCTTATCCTTTGTCTGGAGTGACACAGTTGCTGAACTGTTAGCACCATTCTTTACAGCGCCAGCGGTAAGATTGGGGTTTGATTCCTGTAAGGAGTTTGTACATTCTCCCTGTAACTGTGTGGGTTTCTTCCGGGTGCTCTGGTTTCCTCCCGTATTCCAAAGATGTGCTGTTAGGGTTAGTGAGTTATGGGCATGCTATGTTGGTTCCAGAAGCGTGACAATACTTGCAGCCTGCCCCCAGCACATACTCAGACTGTCTTGGCCATCAAAGCAAATGATGCATCTCGCTGTGTGTTTTGATGTTTCAACGTACATGTGACAAATAAAGCTAACCTTCATCTTTTCTTGTAACACTTAGTAAAATTGTCGTAAACACAAAGTTTATGCCTCATTCTTGTCTTCTGAAGAACCTCTGGATCAACATCACCAGCTCCAACAAAACCCAGCCCGCTATCATTATGCGTGTGTCATACTCACAGCCCGGTATTTGAGCACATATCTCAGGATGGGAGATCCTCCGTCGTCCTGCTTTGTCACCACCAGCTTGAAGTGCTTGCCGCTGCCTTTGTAACCCTGAACCGCGGGAGGTCCGGGCTCCTCTACGAAGAAGCAAAGAGGCCAGGTTTTTAGTTAGTTAGTTAGCATCAGTACAGATAAGAACTCCAAGTATGTTCACATTAGACTGAGAATACAGGCAGCTTACAACTTCCTTACAACAGCTTACTTACAAATGTACAACTTGCAATCAAAAACACTGAGGGGTACTCTTTTGGTATTGGTATTAGAATTGGTTTATTATGGTCATGTCTATACAGTGAAATGATGGCTTGTATACTGTTCATACAGATCAATTGATTGCGCAGTGCACTGATGTACAGTGTAGAGTAATACAGCAGACACGTGCCTTTCGGCCCATCTTGTGCAAGCTGACCTAGAATGAGATAAACTATAATAATGCTGATTAAAGTGTAAAAGCGCAGCGCAGAGAAACAAAGTGCAGGAGGTAGATTGTGAGGTCAAGACTCCATCTTACTGCACTATGGAGCCATTTCATAATCTTATTACAGCAGGATAGAAGTGGTCCCTCAGCCTGGTAGTCAATGATTTCCGGCTCACAACATTAAAAAAAATAACATTACAGCAGTACAGGTCTTTCAGCCCATGATGCTTGCTGAACTTTTAACCCACTCTAAGATTAAGTGCCAGGAGGGAGATCGGTGGGAAGGGATGGTCTCAAACCAGGACGGTCTCAAAGCTCTTCGCTTCTTTTTGGATTCCAGACCTAACCAATTCTCCTCTACCACCACTCTCCTCCGTCTAGCGGAATTAGTTCTTACTCTCAATAATTTCTCCTTTGGCTCATCCCACTTCCTCCAATCCAAGGGTGTAGCCATGGGGACCCGTATGGGTCCCAGTTATGCCTGCCTTTTTGTTGGCTTTGTGGAACAGTCCACGTTCCAAGCCTATGCGGGTATCCGTCTCCCTCTTTTCCTTCACTACATTGACGACTGCATTGGCGCTGCCTCCTGCACGCATGCTGAGCTCGTTGACTTCATTAACTTTGCCTCCAACTTTCACCCTGCCCTCAAATTTACCTGGTCCATTTCCGACACCTCCCTCCCCTTTCTTGATCTTTCTGTCTCCATCTCTGGAGATGGCTTATCTACTAATATCTACTATAAGCCTACAGATTCTCACAGCTACCTAGACTATTCCTTTTCCCACCCTGTCTCTTGCAAAAATGCTATCCCCTTCTCACAATTCCTCCGTCTCCGCCGCATCTGCTCTCAGGATGAGGCTTTTCATTCCAGGACGAAGGAGATGTCTTCCTTTTTTAAACAAAGGGGCTTCCCTTCTTCCACCATCAACTCTGCTCTCAAACGCATCTCTCCCATTTCCTGCACATCTGCCCTCATCCCATCCGCCCACCACCCCACTCGGGATAGGGTTCCCCTTGTCCTCACTTACCACCCCACCAGCCTCCAGGTTCAACGTATAATTCTCCATAACTTCCGTCACCTCCAACGGGATCCCACTACCAAGCACATCTTTCCCTCCACCCCTCTTTCTGCTTTCCACAGGGATCGCTCCCTACACGACTCCCTTGTCCACTCGTCCCCCCATCCCTTCCCACCGATCTCCCTCCTAGCACTTATCCTTGTAAGCGGAACAAGTGCTACACCTGACCTTACACTTCCTCCCTCACCACCATTCAGGGCCCCAGACAGTCCTTCCAGGTGAGGCGACACTTCACCTGTGAGTCGGCTGGTGTGGTATACTGTGTCCGGTGCTCCCAGTGTGGCCTTTTATATATTGGTGAGACCCGACGCAGACTGGGAGACCGTTTCGCTGAACACCTACGCTCGGTCTGACAGAGAATGCAGGATCTCCCAGTGGCCACACATTTTAATTCCACATCCCATTCCCATTCTGATATGTCTATCCATGGCCTCTTCTACTGTCAAGATGAAGCCACACTCAGGTTGGAGGAACAACACCTTATATACCGGCTGGGTAGCCTCCAACCTGATGGCATGAACATTGACTTCTCTAACTTCTGTTAATGCCCCTCCTCCCCTTCTTACCCCATCCCTGACATATTTAGTTGTTTGTTTTTTTCTCTCTCTCTCTGCCCATCACACTGCCTGTTCTCCATCTCCCTCTGGTGCTCCCCCACTCCCCCTTTCTTTCTCCCGAGGCCTCCCGTCCCATGATCCTTTCCCTTCTCCAGCTCTGTATTACTTTTGCCAATCACCTTTCCAGCTCTTAGCTTCACATCACCCCCTCCGGTCTTCTCCTATCATTTCGCAGTTCCCCCTTGCCCCACTACTTTCAAATCTCTTAGTATCTTTCCCTTCAGTTAGTCCTGACGAAGGGTCTCGACCCGAAACGTCGACAGTGCTTCTCCTTATAGATGCTGCCTGGCCTGCTGTGTTCCATCAGCATTTTGTGTGTTGTATCAATTTCATGGATCCTGTACAGATTATAGAAGAGGAGGAGTTTGCTATCCTGATGCAAATTAGAGTGGATAAATCCCCAGGGCCTGACAAGCTGTTCCCTTGAACCCAGCGGGAGAAAATGCCAGGGCCCTAGCCGAGATACTTAAATCATCCTTAGTGACATTGAGATACCAGAAGGTTAGAGGGTAGCCAGTGTTTACCGTGGTTCAAGAAAGGCTGTAAAAATAAGCCGGGAAACTACAGGCTGGTGAGCTGAATATCAGCAGTGTGAAAGTTATTAGAAGATATTCTAAGGGACCAGATATATAAGTATTTGGATAGTCAGCAAGGCTTCATGCATGGTAGGGCATGTCTAACCAATCATATAGAACTTTTCGAGGAAGTTACCAGGAAAGTTGATGAGGGTAAGGTAGTGGATGTTGTGTACATGGACTTGACAAGGTCCTGCATAGGAGGTAGGGCAGGAAAGTTCAGTCTCTTGGCATTCAAGATGAGGTAATAAATTCAATTAGGCATTGGTTTTGTGGGAGAAGCCAGAGAGAGGAGTAGAGGCTTGCCTCTCTGACTGGAGGCCTGTGACTAGTGGAGCTCTGCAGGGATCAGTGCTGGGTTTGTTGTTGTTTGTCATCTATATCAATGATCTGGATAATAATGTGATTAACTGGGTCAGCAAATTTGTGGATGACACCAAGACTGGGGGTGTTGTGGACAGCGAGGAAGGCTATCATGGCTCGCAGAGGGATCTGGACCAGTTGGAAAAAAGGGGCTGAAAAATGGCAGATGGAGTTTAATGCAAGTATGGGGTGTTGCACTTTGTTTGGACCAACCAGGCTATGTCTTACACAGTGAGTGGGAGAACAAAGAAATCTGGGAATACAGGTCCATAAATTATTGAAAGTGGTGTCACAGGTAGATAGGGTCATTGGCACATTTGACTTCAGTGCAGAAGAGGGGAAGTTATATTGAAGTTGACAAGACATTGGTGAGGCCTAATTTGGAGTATTGTGTGCAGTTTTGGTCACCTACCAACAGGAACAATGTAAATAAGGTTGAAAGAGTGTAGAGATGTTTCCAGGTCTGGAGGACCTGGGTTATAAGGATAGATGAATAGGTTAGGACTTTATTCCTTGGAATGCAGAAGACTGAGAGGAGGTTTGATCAAGGTATACAAAATTATGATGGTATAGATAGGGTAAATGCAATCAGGCTTTTTCCACTGAGGTTGGGTAGGACTACAAACAGAGGTTATGGGTTAATGATGAAAGGTGAAAGTTTAAGGAGATCATGAGGGAAACCTCTTCACTCAGAGGGTGGTGAGAGTTGCCAGTGCTAGTGGTGCATGTGAACATTTAAGATAGGTACATGGTTGGTAGGGGTATGAAAGGCCGTGGTCCCGGTGTAGGTCAATGGGTGTGGGCAGTTTAAATGCACAGCACAGACTAGACAGGCTGAATGGCCAGTTTCTGTGCTGTACTTTTTATGATTAGCATACACAACTAGCACAACGGTTCACTCTAAGCACAGTGTAGTGTCTCACGGCCACACGAGTGCACCTAATTGACCATCTCCTGCCCCAATAAATGGGGAAACTGTCCAAAATAAACAAAGGAATCCCTGCTCAATTTCTTTTTGTTCTTTATTTGTTGCCCCAAATAATTGGCAGCCCTGACTAACAGGGCTTATTTGTCACTTATGCATCAAAACAGAAGTTGAAATCCATCGCTTGCATCAAATCATACCAGTGAAAATTGTGCTGGGGAAGCCTGCGAGGGTCTCCACGCTTCCAGTGCCAACACAGCACCTTTGATATCAATTTCCCTTACTTTGTCATCTTTAACGGTAATGTTTCCATCAGCCTGTCAACTCTTAAGTTCATCTGTACATAATTTTGAGAGTGTAAAGTAAATATGAGCAGTTATTAAGAATCTCCGTGGAATTCATAGCTTCCAGAATGATTAGTTTTCATGCTTTGAACTTCCATTGTCATTTTTATATAAATGAATTAGCTTCAGAAACTGTACTTGGAACAGATGCATTGAGCTTTACAGTGATGAAACCTGTTCTCTGCAGAACATTTCCTTCGACAAGTCAACAACTTTTAGACAACCTCAAAGGCTGGAATGATGCTACCTGAATGCTTTGCCAATATTCTGTGCAATTTCTTGCTCCAAGCCTGGAATCAGCTTGCCAAGTGTATCCAGGCAGTTTACTGTTTGTAGCCCCGTTGTTCACATTATTTCACTGTCTCTGCTTGCAGGTTCCTTGATCTGATTCTGATCTCCCAGAGAGTACTTATCCTTCCTACTGCAGTCTGAGAATCACCTTGTTTCTCTTTCGCGTGGCTAACAGATGTTATCAAATCAGATTCAAGTTTAACTATCATTCAACCATACACGGATACAGCCTCTGGGGCCAAGGTGCAAAACATACAGAGCACATTCAAAATAGTGAGCAAAAAAAACATAGCGATGGAAGTAAAAACATATATACATAGGCCAAGTCCTTGAGCGACATGCCCCACAAATTGATGGTACAGTTTTCAGCAGTGTACAGATGCACACAATCCAGCCTGTCATTCCATCAATAGAACACTGGAGGGCAGCACTGATGGGAGGACCAGCCCCCACCTGGGCACGGATGCAACACTACACCGCCTCTGGCATCTCCTCTCCTGGACTGCAGCAGCAGGCAAACTTGTGGCTTGAGGCCTAGTCCTTGCTACAACCGAGTCACCAAACAAGGGAAACAGGCCTGCAGCACCTTACATTATCAAAGTCCAACAGGGTCTTTCGATCTCAAGAGAAATGTCCAAGACAGTCGGCTACAGTTATGCTGCACACTGCCTATGTGCACCAACTCCACTGCTTTCGATGCCCTCCTGTAGCTGGTAACAACACGGTCTGCACCCAGTCCCGCATCTCTGCCTATCAGCAGCTCACTGATGGGGTAGGCCTATAGTACTCAAAGCTCTTGGAATCCAGCATTTTCTTGCTATCATAAAAAAAACATTTAACAGAGAAAAAATGACATTTGGTTGGCCCTCGAGATGCCGTTGCATCCAAACACACTGTCATCTTAAGCCAAGCTGCTCTTTGTCCTTACACAAATTGTCTCTTCACATTCTACTTGCTCTTGTAAAGTTCCTACAAACCTTCCTTATTGTATAACTAGAATTTCTTGGGCATGTCCGCTCAAACTCTTCTGGTCCCACCAGCTCACCTGTCCCTTCAATGCTACGTTCAAGTGAGGGATTCTACATTTTGCTTACTTTCCTATCCCTGGTTAGTAGTTTCCCATTTGTCTCCTCTTCGGCCTTTGCCCAGTGGTGCTGTGGCACAGCTAGCAATGCCGCTGTCTCATCGCACCCGCGCCCACCCCAGTTCAATCCTGTCCTCTGGTACCGTCTCCGTGGATATTCCACAGGAGCCCCGATTCTCCCTCTCATTCAAACATGCACGGGCCATCGCAAGTGTTACTGGTTTCATCACTGCCTGCTAGAGTGGGAGTTAATGGGAAAGTGAGGAGAATATACTGGGGTTAGTGCACGGTTGGTGTAAGTTGGTGGTGGCTGACATGAAGTTGGTGGGCTGAAAAGCCTGTTTTCATCCTGTATGGTTAAAAGCCAGTTTCCTCTCTTGTTTCTGTCTGCTCCCAATGAACAACAGACTGCTTTCCTGGGGCTGATGTAAATATAAAGCTCGAGCATCTTTATAGTAGTTTAAAAGCCTGAAGCTTTATGTCCCTGTCTTTTAAAACATAGCTTTGACCAGCTTTTATCACTGTTTTCACAATGTTGTCATGACCAATATTAACGTTGCTCAATCAATCTAATCTTTCCCTCCTACACACCCCATAGCCCTCCGGTTTTCTTACACCCATGTGCCAGTCTAAGAGTCTCTTAAATGTATCATAGAGCATAGGAACAGGCTCTTCATCCCACAATGTGGTGCTGAACCAAATAAATGGTCAACTAAACTAATCCCTTATGTCTACACAATGTCCATATCCCTTCATTTTCCTTACATTTATGTGCCTATCTAAACATCCCTTAAAAATCCCTAATGTTTCTGCCTCCACCAGTACCTTAGGAAGCACATTCCAGGCACCCCTCTCTGTGTAAAACAAAAATTTCCCCTCACATCTCCTTTAACAACACACCAAACCCCACCACCCCGCCAGTGCATTCCATGCACCCACCCTTTTCTGTGTAAAATAGCTACCTCTGACAACCCTCCTCTACAGTTTCCTCTCATCAACTTAATATTATGCCTCTTTGTAGGAGCCATTTCCACCCTGGTAAAGTCTCTGGCTGTCTAATCTTCGTTTATTATTGTCACGTGTACTGACGTATGTACTAAAATTTTGTTTTAAGACCATATGACATAGGAGTAGAATTAGGCTATTTGGCCCATTGAGTCTACTCTAACATTCAATCATGGCTGATCCTTTTTAATCCCTCCTCAGCCCCATTCCCCAGCCTTCTCCCTGTAACCTTTGATGCAGTGTCCAATCAAGAACCTATCAAGCTCTGCGTTAAGTACACCCTTTGACCTGGCCTCCACAGCTACCAGTGGTAATAAATTCTACAAATTCACCATCTTCTGGCTAAAGAAATTTCCCCACACCTCTGTTTTAAATGGACATCAGTCTATCATGAGGCTGTGCCCTTCTTGTGCTAGACTTTCCCATCTTTCCACATCTACTCTGTCCAGGCTTTTCAATATTCGAAAGGTTTCAATGTGATCACCCATCATCCTTCTAAATTCTAGCAGGTACAGAGCCAAAGCCATAAAAAGTTCCTTGTATGTTAACCCTTTCATTCCCAGAATCATCCTTGTGAACCTCCTCCGAACCTTTTCCAATGCCAGCACATCTTTTCTTAGATGAGGAGCCCAAAACTGTTCACAACCCTCAAGGTGAGGCCTCACCAGTGCCTTATAAAGCCTCCGCATCACCTCCTTGCTCTTGTATTCTAGACCTCTTGAAATGAATGCTAACATTGCATTTGCCTTCCTCACCACCGACTCAACCTGCAAGTTAACCTTTAGAGTGTTCTGCACAAGGACTCCCTAGTCCTATTGCATTTCAGATTTTTTGATTTTCTCCTTGTTTAGAAAATAGTCTGCACATTTATTTCTTCTACCAAGGTGCATGACCATACATTTTCCAAAATGGTATTTTATTTGCCACTTTCTTGCCCATTCTCCTAATCTGTCTAAGTCTTTCTGCATCCTACCTGTTTCCTCAACACTACCTACCTCTTCACCAATCTTTGTATCATTAGATTAGATTCAACTTTATTGTCGTTGTGCTGAGTACAGATACAAAGCCAATGAAATGCAGTTAGCATCTAACCAGAAATGCAAAGAATAGTGTTATTTACAAAATAACTGCGAATAAAAAGTAAGTGCTACAGCACACAAATATAAAAGTACTGAGACAGTACAATATGGGTGCAATACTGCTTAGCGCTGTGATGTGAGGTTCAGCAGGGTCACAGCCTCAAGGAAGAAGCTCTTCCTGAGCTTGCTGGTGCGGGAGCGGAGGCTCCTGTAGTGCCTACTGGATGGGAGGAGAGTAAAAAGTCCATGGTTAGGGTGAGAGGCATCCTTGATAATGCTTTTTGCCCTGCCCAGGCAACATTTATGGTAGATGTTCTCAATGGTGGGCAATTGGGTGCCGATAATCCGCTGGGCAGTTTACATCACCCATTGGAGTGCTTTGTGGTCCGATACGGGACAATTGCCATACCACACTGAGATGCAGTTGGTGAGTATGCTCTCAATGTTACAGCAGTAAAAGTCCGTCAGTATCCTGGGTCAGAGGTGAGCTTTCTTGATGCTCCACAGGAAATAAAGGCGCTGTTGCGCCTTTTGATCAGGATGGAAGAGTTCAGGGACCAGGTGAGATCCTCGGAAATGTGGACACCAAGGAATTTGAAGCTTGATACATGCTCCACTATAGCTCCATTGATGTAGATGGGGATGTGAGTGTGGCTCCTAGCATGCCTGAAGTCCACAATGATCTCCTTGGTCTTCTGGGTGTTAAGGGCCAGGTTGTTGTCGGCACACCACACGGTCAGGTGCTGGACCTTGTCCCTGTAGGCCGTCTCGTCATCTCCCTCTGATCAGGCCAACCACCGTGGTGTCGCCTGTGAACTTGATTATGGAGTTAGAACCATGTACAGGAAAGCAGTCATAGGTGAAAAGGGGGTACAGAAGAGGGCTCAGCACACAGCCTTGAGGCACGCCGGTGTTCAGGGTGAGAGTGGAGGAGGAGAGGTTGTCTAACTTAACAGATTGGGGTCTGTTAGTCAGAAAGTCCAAGGTCCAATTGCAGAGGGATGAGCTGATACCAAGCTCGCGAAGTTTGGTGATCAGCTTGGAGGGGATCACAGTATTGAATGCCAAAATAAATCATCAGCAAACTTGGCAACAAAGCCATCTATTCCATCATAAATATAGCATCATATATATACAGCATAAAGGGAAGCAGTCCCAATATTGACCCCTGCCGAACCCCACTAGTCACTGGCAGCCAACCAGAAAAGGAACCTTTTATTTCCATGTGCTTCCTCCTATCAATCAGCCAATGCTTTAACCAGGTTAGTAACTTTCCTGTAATGTCATGGGCTTTTAACTTGGTAAGAAACTTCATGTGTGGCACCTTGTCAAAGACCTTGAGAAAGTCCAAATATACAACAACCATTGCATCCCATTTACTGTATCTATCCTATGTGTAATGTCCTTCAAGAACTCCAACAGGTTCATCAGTTAAGACTTTCCCTTAAGGAAACCATGCTGACTTTGTCCTGTCTTGTCCTGTTTCATGAAGTACTTCATAACCTCATCCTTAACAATTGACTCCAACATCTTCCAAACCACTGAGGTCAGGCTAACTGGTCTATAATTTCCTTTCTGCTGCCTTCCTCCTTTCTTAAAGAGTGGAGTGACATTTACAATTTTCCAGTCTTCTGGCTCCATGATGATTTTTGAAAGATCATTACTAATACCTCCACAATCTCTACTGCTACCTCTTCCAGAACGCTAGGGTGCAGTTCATCTGGTCCAGGTGACTTATGTACCCTTAGATCTTTTAGCTTTTTGAGCACTTTCTCCCTTGTAACAGTAATTGCACTCACTTCTTTTCCATCACACCCTTCAACATCAGGCACACTGCTAGTGTCTTCCACAGTGAAGACTGATGCAAAATACTCATCATTTAGTTCATCTGCCATCTCCTTGGTATCCGTTATTATTTCTCCAGGCTCATTTTCTGGCGGTGTTATATTCACTCTCATCTCTCTTTTATTTATCACGTACTTGAAAAAGTTTAAACTATCCACTTTGATATTGTTTGCTAGCTTGCTTTCATATTTCATCTTTTCCCTCCTAATGATTCTTTAAGTTGCTCTCTGTAGGGTTCTAAAAGGTTCTCAAGCCTCTGTCTTCCTGCTAGTTTTTGCTTTTATATTAGCTTTGACTTCCCTCAGCAACCACGGTTGTACTATTTTGCTATTTGAGTATTTCTTTGTTTTTGAAGTACAACTATCCTGTATCTTCCTTTTTTTCCCCAGAAACTCAAGCCATTGCTGCTCTGCTGTCATCCCTGCCCAGCAGCTCCTTCCAATTTACTTTGACCAACTACTCCTTCATACCACTGTAATTTCCTTTACTCCACTGAAATATTGCTACATTGGACTTTACTTTCTCCCTATCAAATTTCAAGTTGAACTCAATCATATTGTGATCACTGGTTTCTCAGGTTCTTTTACCTTAAGTTCTCTAATCATCTCTGGTTCATTACATAACACCCAATCCAATATAGCTGCTCCCCTAATAGGCTCAATGACAAACTGCTCTAAAAAGCCATCTTGTAGGCATTCAACAAACTCACTCTCTTGAGATCCATTTCCAACCAGATTTTCTCAATAGACCTACATGTTGAAATCTCCCATGACTATCATAACATTGCCCTTTTGACATGCCTTTCCTATTTCCTGTTGTAACCTGTGGTCCACATCCCAGCCACTGTTGGGAGGCCTGTATATAACTGTCATCAGAATCTTTTTACCCTTGAGTTTCGTAACTCAACACACAAGAGTTTTGCATGCCATCCATATAGGACATTTCATCACAACACAACATCGCGGTAGTGTGTGCACTGCCAGGGACGGTAGGCAAGGCAAGTACTCTGGAAATGCTTAAGAGCCTCTTAGACTGGTACAGAGAATGTGCAGAGAATGGAGGGATATGGACATTATCTAGGCAGAAGAGATTAGTTTAGTCAGGCATTTAATTAGTCGATTAATTAGTTTGGCACAATATTGTGGGACAAATGGCCTGTTCCTTTGATGTTCTATGTTTTAACAATCAAATTCCACACAGACAGCAACCAAGCTTAGGATTGAACATGGGCTTTGAAACTTCGAGGTCATGAAGCTTACCACTGCACCACCATCTCATCAGGTTCAAAGTATGTTAGACCATAAGACCGTAAGTCATAGGAGCAGAATTAGGTCAATCTGTCCATTGAATCTGCTCCATCATTCAGTCATGGCTGATTTATTTATTTTCCCTCTCAATCCCATTCTTCTGCCTACTCCCCTTAACTTTTGATGCCCTTACTAATCAAGAACCTTTCAGCCTCCACTTTAAAAGTATATTGACTTGACTTCCATAGCTGTCCATGGGAAAGAATTCCACAGATTTACCTTCCTCTGGCTAAAGAAATTTCTCTTCATTTCTGTTCTACAGAGGTGTCCTAGTATTCTGAGGCTGTTCTCTCTTGTCCTTGACTCTCCTACATTCTCTCCAATCTACATTGGCATTTTAATATCCAGTAGGTTTCAATGAGATCCTCCCTCATACTTCTGAACTTTAGAGAGTACAGGCCCAGAGCCATCACCAGTAATGATGAGGTGGAAGAGCTTGAGACCTGGTACCAGGCAAATAACCACTTCCTCAATGTCAACCAGACAAAGGAGATGGTTAACTTCAGGAGAACTTGCACCATTCACATTCCTTATTACATTGGCGGCACAGCAGTAGAAACAGCGAGCATGAAACTGGTATGGAAACACCAATGCCCTATACAAAGATCCTATAAAAACAGTAGATATGGGCCAGTCCATCACAACAAAAGTCCTTCCCATCACTGAGCACATCTACACAGAGTCCTGTTGCAGGAAAGCAGCATCCATCATCGAGGACTTCCACCATCCAGGCCATGTTTTCTCCTCACTTCTGTGAGAAAGAAAGTACAGGAGCCTCAGAACCTGCACCCTCAGGTTCAGGATCAGCTATTACCCTTTGACCATCAGGCTATTGGACCAGAGTGAAGTTTCACTCAACTTCACTTGCCATTTAACTTCATTGGACTGTTCCCAATAAACTGGACTGACTTTCAAGGACTCTTCACATCATGTTTTCAATATTTATTGCTTATTTATTTAACATTATTTTATTTTTGTATTTGCACAGTTTGTTGTGAATTTTTTTTGCACATTGGTTGTTGTCCATCCTGTTGGATGTGATCTTTCATTGATTCAATTGGGTTTCATGCATTTACTATGACTACACACAAGAAAACGAATCCCAGGGTTGTGTATATGTACTTTGACAATAAATTTACTTTGAACTTTGAACTCCTGGCACTGCCCATCTCGCAAAACCTCTCATGGTCCCAGAGCGCATTATATGCAATCAGGAAAGCTCACCAATGCCTCTGCTTTCCAAGGAAGCTGAAGAGAGCAGGACTATACACATCTATCCTCACATCATTCTACAGATGTACATTAGGAAGCATCCTAGCAAGCTGCATCACTCTGTGGCACGCAAACTGCACTGCGAAGGACAGGAGGACTCTACAACGGGTAGTCAAAACTGCCCAACACACCTACCCGCGATCAATAACATAGATACGGAAAGCTGTTGGAAAAGAGCCAGTACTATCATAGAGGATCCCACCCACCCTGTTTGTTTGACTGTTTGTCCCACTCCCATTAAGGACAAGGTTACGTCGAATTTATGCCAAGACCGGCAGATCCAAAAACCGTTACTTTCCCCAAGCAGTAAGGCTCCACCCCACGACATCCTCAACCACTGCAAGTTTATTATTTCTTGTCAGAGTCACCTTATATATCGACACTTCTATTGCTAGTATCACTTTATGGACATACAATCCATCTATGTATATAAGCTATCTTATGTACTTACAGAGTATTTATTATGTTTTTTAATTATTGTTCTCTTTATTTTGTTGTGTTTTTGTGTTGAATCAGATCTGGGGTAACAATTATTTTGTTCTATTTTACACTTGTGTACTGGAAATAACATTTAACAATCTTGAATCAAATGCTACTCCTATATTAATCCCTTAATTCCCTTTGATGTTGAACATATAATGTATATCTCTGTTGCACTATGTTCTGAGCTTAGTACCCAGACAAGACAACAGCACAGATCAGCTAACTAATCAGCTTTATATGAAAGAAAAGAGATCCTGCAGATGCTGGAAATCCAGAGCAACACACACAAAATGCTGGAGGAACTCAGCAGGTCAGGCAGCACCTTCGGAAAAGAATAAAGAGTCAACATTTTGGGCCGAGACTCGTCATCAGGAATGTAAAGGAATGGGAAAGAAGTGAAAGTAAGAAGGTGGGAGGAGGGGAAGGAGTACAAGCTAGGAGGTGATAGGTGAAGAGGGGAAAGGCGGGTGGGGGGAGGAGGTGGATGGTGAGAAGGTGAGAAGCTGGGCCGAAATAGGTAGAAAAGTTAAAGGGCTGATGAAGGAATCTGATAGGAGAGGAGAGTGCACCATGCAAGAATTGGAAGGAGGAGAGAGGTGAATGGCAGGTGAGGAGAAGAGAAGAGTTGAGAGGGGAGCCAGAATGGGGAATGGAAAAAGAGAGAAGCGGGGGGGGGGGGGGGGAGGGGGAGAAATCACTGGAAGTTGGAGAAATTGATGCTTATGCCGTCAGGTTGGAGGCTACCCAGACAGAATATGAAGAGTTGCTCCTCCAATCTAAGAGCGGCCTCATTGTGGCAGTAGAGGAGGCCATGGTCCGACGTGTCAGAATGAAAATGAGGATTGGAATGTGTTTTCCTGCTGCTCTGTGCATTTGCTTTCTTTCCAGACTGAAACTCTGATCAACGGACAATGCAATAGGCTGCCTTACAAATTAGCTGTCGTCGAGAGAGGGTTTGATCCCAGCAGACTGCTATTTTGACAATGGGCTCATTAACATTCAACTTACTCCAGATTTGCTGGAACGATATAATTCAATCAAACACACAGCAGAGCACAAAAATAGAATTGTTATGCTCGATTATGATGCCAGTAATGGACCACAACCAGTGTTTGAACAGTTGAACGACCATGCACATTCACAGAGTAATGGAAGGTAATTATTCGCTAGTCTCCACTCAATCTCGGTCCAAGCCCGGGGGCGATGCAGGTACTGTAGCACAGTGATTAGGTTACTGCATGAGTAATCCACAGACCGTGGCCATTATTCAGGTGTGTAAGTTCAAATACAACCACAGTAATGTGTAGTAATTAAACACACCTCGGATTCAGGAAATAAAATAATATGGTTGTATGAGCCTATATGGTTTGCTGCTGTGGAGATTATCAGCTGCCTTTACCTTATCTCTCATTGTTTCTGACTCCAGCGCCACTCAATGACATTAGTAACAGGAGGAGGCTACTCTGCCCCTTTAAAATGAAAATGGTTGCTCAGATCATGGTCTCAGCTCCAGTTTCCTGTAACCCAAAACTTCCCGGTATTCAATAAGTCACGATATGAATAATAACTATTATTATAATATTATAATATTATTATAAAGGTTATAAAGAGAGCTTTTGGCACATTGACAATAGACAATAGGTGCAGGAGTAGGCCATTCAGCCCTTCTAGCCAGCACTGCCATTCACTGTGATCATGGCTGATCATACACAATCAGTACCCCGTTTCTGCCCTCTCCCCATATCCCTTGACCCCGCCATCTATAAGGGCTCTATCTAACTTTCTCTTGAAAGCAGCCAGAGACTTGGCCTCCACTGCCTTCTGGGGCAGAGCACTCCACATATCCACCACTCTCTGGGTGAAAAAGTTTTTCCGCATCTCTGTTCTAAATGGCCTACCCCTTATTTTTAAACTGTGGCCTCTAGTTCTGGACTCACCCATCAGCGGGAACATGCTTCCTGCCTCCAGCATGTGCAATCCCTTAATAATCTTATATGTTTCAATCAGATCCCCTCTCATCCTTCTAAATTCCAGTGTATACAAGTCCAGTCGCTCCAATCTTTCAACATATGACAATCCTGCCATTCTGGGAATTAACCTTGTGAACCTACGCTGCACTCCCTCAATAGCAAGAATGTCCTTCCTCAAATTTGGAGACCAAAACTGCACACAGTACTCCAGGTGTGGTCTCACCAGGGCCCTGTACAGCTGCAGAAGGACCTCTTTACTCCTATACTCAATTCCTCTTGTTATAAAGGCCAGCATGCCATTAGCTTTCTTCACTGCCTGCTGTACCTGCATGCTTGCTTTCATTGACTGATGTACAAGAACACCTAGATCTCGTTGTACTTCCCCTTTTCCTAACTTGACTCCATTTAGATAGTAATCTGCCTTCCTGTTCTTGCCACCAAAGTGGATAACCTCACATTTATCCACATTAAACTGCATCTGCCATACATTTGCCTACTCACCCAACCTGTCCAAGTCACCCTGCATTCTCATAACATCCTCCTCACATTTCACACTGCCACCCAGCTTTGTGTCATCAGCAAATTTGCTAATGTTACTTTTAATCCCTTCATCTAAATCATTAATGTATATTGTAAACAGCTGCGGTCCCAGCACCGAACCTTACGGTACCCCATTGGTCACAGCCTGCCATTCCAAAAGGGACCCATTAATCACTACTCTTTGATTCCTGTCAGCCAGCCAATTTTCAATCCATGTCAGTACTCTGCCCCCAATACCATGTGCCCTAAGTTTGCCCACTAATCTCCTATGTGGGACTTTATCAAAGGCTTTCTGGAAGTCCAGGTACACTACATCCACTGGCTCTCCTTTGTCCATTTGGCCTTCATAAATCAAAGTATTGAGTACAGGAGATGGGATGTTACATTGAAGTTGTATAAGATGATGGTGAGGCCTAATTTAGAGTATTGTGTGCAGGAAAGATAAAAATAAGGTTGAAAGAGTGCAGAGAAAACTTACAAAGATGTTGCCAGGACTGGAGGACATTAATTATAAGGATAGATTGAATACGTTAGGACTTTATTCCTTGGAATGTAGAAGATTGAGGGGAGATTTGATAGAGATATACAAAATTAAGATGGCTATAGATAGGGCAAATGTAAGTAGGCTTTTTCCACAGAGATTGGGTGGGATTACAACCGGAGGTCATGGGTTAAGGATGAAAGGTGAAATGTTCAAGGGGAACATGAGGGGAAACCTTTGCACTAAGAGGGTCATGAGAGTGTGGAATGAGCAGCCAGTGGTGCACGAGCACTCGATCTGAACGTTCAAGACAATTTTGGATAGGCACTGTACATGGTTGGGAGGGGCAAGGAGGGCTGTGCTCTGGACTAGATAGGCCTAAGGGCCTGTTACTGCGTGTACCTCCCTATGACTATTATAAATTATTATAATAATAAATATTAAATAGGCTGGCCATGTCACACAGCTGATAGCATAACACTATTACTGTGGCAGCAACATGGGTCCAACTCCACAGCTGTTCTGAAGGAGTTTGTACGTTCTCCCCATGACCACCAGGGTTTCGTTTGGGTGCTCTGGTTTCCTCCCACATTCCAAATCCATGCGTGTTAGTCTCTGTCACACGGGTGGTTCATTGGGCTGGGAGTGCCAGTTACTGTGCTGATTCTCTGAAGTTAAAGAAATAAAAGTGGGTTGCTTATATACTAATGGAGCTGTTACACCATATGGTTCAGAAATGAGGCTCTCCACCATCTCCTCAGGCGTATTTAGAGATGGCCAATAAATAGTGATAGTCAAGGCAATGAACTCAGTGGGTTAGGCAACACCTGTGGAGGGCCCAGCATGTAAGTGCATTATGAAGAAAGCATGGAGCGCCTCTACTTCCTCAGAAGTTTGTGGAGATTCGGCATGACATCTAAACTTTGACAAACTTCTATAGATTTGTAGTGGAGAGTATATTGACTGGCTGCATCTGATCCTGGTATGGAAACACCAATGCCCTTGAATGGAAAATCCTACAAAAAGCAGTGGATACGGCCAAGTCCATGACAGGGTACATCCTCCCCACCGTTACATGAAACACTGTCGCAGGACAGCAGCATCCATCATCAGGGATCCTCACCACCCAGGCCATGTTCTCTTCTCACTGCTGCCAACAGGAAGAAGGTACAAGAGCCTCAGGACTCACACCACCAGGTTCAGGAACAGTTACTACCCCTCATCCATCAGGCTCTTGAATCAAAGGGGATAACTTCACTCAACTTCACTTGCCCCATCATCTCAACATATCGCTGCAGCTACAAAGCAGGCAAGACAGCAGCTATTTTTTCATTAGGGGTTTGGGAAGACTTGATATGTCATCTGAAACACTCAGAAATTTCTACAGAAGTACCGTGGTGAGCATTCTAACTGGCTGCATCACCATCAGATACGGTGGGGAGGTGGGGGGGGGGGGGTTACTGCACAGGATTGATGTAAGCTGCAGAGAGTTGTAAACTCACTCAGCTCCATCATAAGCATTAGCCTCCGTAGTATCCAGGACATCTTCAAGGAGCGAAGCCTCAAAAAAGGTGGCGTCCATCATTAAGGACCCCCATCACGCAGGTCATGCCCTCTTCTCATTGCTACCATCAGGAAGGAGGTACGGAGACACACACTCAGTGATTCAGGACCAGCTTCTTCCCCTCTGCCATATGATTTCTGAATGGTCATTGAATCCATGACCACCAATCAATACTTCTTTGTTTATTTCTATTTTTTAAAACCACTTATTTAATGTAACTGTTATATATATATACTTACTGTAATTCAGTTATTATGCATTGTAGTGCTGCTGCAAAGGTAACAGATTTCATGACATATGCCAGTGATATTAAGCCTGATTCAGACTCATGTTCTCGATATCTATTGCTTATTTATTTATTTATTTATTTATTTATATTATTGCTCCTTCTTTTTGTATTTGTACAGTTTGTCTTCTGCACTCTGGCTGAACACACTAGTTGGGTGGTCTTTCATTGATTCTGTTCCAGTTATTATTCTATAGAACTGTTGAGTGTGCCCACAAGAAAATGAATCTCGGTGTGGCATATGGTGACATATGTACTTTGATAATGACGTTTACTTTGAACTTTTTGGACATTTCAGGTTGAGACCCTTCATCTAGACTGGAAGGCAGAGCAGAGGTAGCCGGGATGACAAGTTGAGGGGAAGAGGAAGGAGAGGACAAAGAGCCAGCTGGTGATAGGTGGATCCAGGTGAGGAGGGGTCACAGGCAGATGGAAGAGAGGAGAATGAGGCTGGGAGGGGATAAGTGGAGATGACAAAGGGCCGTAGATGATGGAATCTGATGGGAGAGGAACTTGGAGAATGGAACCAAATAGGGGAAGTGGGGTGGACTGGTGACTGGTGGGCAGGAGGACTCAGTGAGGCAAGTGTGTGGGTGATAGGCAGGTGGACTGGGTAGATGAGGGAAAGAAACAGGGTAATTGCGGACTGTGGTGGGTGTGGGGGGGCAAGATAGATCATGAGGAGAGAGAAAAGGGACAGAGGTGGAGGAGGTGACCTGAACATGGAAATTTGAAAATATTGGTGCTTCATTTGAAGCCTGTTTCTTTCAATAAATGAGTGACATTACAACCAACAATAAGGACATTATTTTTTACCTGACACAAAAACAACATTACACAGCCAAGAAAGAGAGCACTGTGCAGGCTTCAGATAGAGAGAAACTGATTTCATTAACAGATGGTTTTCAAGAGCCGTGGGGCACAGATTCATTCTTGGCAAAGAGATGCAAAGACAACTTTTTTTCTCTTTATGTGGTGTGGCAATAATTAGAACACAATGCTTGATAGGTTGGTAGAGAGAAAAGCAATGTCTTGTAAAGGGAACTGGATGCCTGTTGCTGTCTGTAAGGAGTTCATACATTCTCTCTGTGACTCTATGGCTTTCCTCCCACAGTCCAAAGACGTACCGGTTGGTAGGTTAATTGATCATAGTGATTGTCCTGTGATTAGGCTGGGATTAAATCAGGGGATTGCAGGGCGGCATGGTTTGAAGGGCCAGAAGAGCCTATTCCACACTGTACCTCAGTCAATAAAATATGTGCTTGAGAAAGGATAACCTACAGGGCAGTGAGACATTGTAAGAAGCAGAAGAAAGAACTAAAATCATAGAGTCAGCGGGGAATACAACATGGATACAGGCCTTTTGGCCCAAACAGGGTATACACCCAGCTAATTCTAACTTCCTGCATTCAGTCTAAGTCCCTCATAGCCTCAACCCTCCATCGACCCATCCAAACGCTTCTTAAAATGATATTATTGTACCTGCCTCAACCACTTCTTCGGGCAACTCATTCCAGACATTCACCACCCTCTCAGGCCTCTCAGGCCCTTCCCTGCATAAACTATATTGGCTTATTTTGGACTCCCCTACCCTGGGGACAAGATTCATACCATCCCCCCTATAGATACCTCTGATAATTTTAAACATTTTTTCTAAGGTTGCCCCTCATTCTCCTGTATATCAGGGAATAGAATCCTAGCCTGGTCAACCTCTCCTTTTAAAGGTTATGGGAGGAAGGCAGGAGAGTGGGATTGAGAGGGATGACAGTCCAGCCATGATTCAATGGTAGACTGTAGCTTGTGGAATCAGTTCAGAATTGTGGTGAATGAAGTTATCCACTCTGATTCAGAGGGAGCCTGATGGTGTGAGCCTTAAGGCTCCTGTATCTCCTACCTGATGCTAAGATGGAAAAGAGGGCATGGCCTGGAAGAGTACTGTAATATGTTTCACTTTCCTTGGCCCACATGCCTAATTGGTCAGAGTGAACCATCAATCATCAAGGATCTCCCCCAGTTCAGGTCACACACTGTTGTCGCTGCTACCGTCAGGCAGGAGGTACAGAAGCTTGAAGTCCCATACCACCAGGTTCAGGGAAGGCCACCTTCCTACAATCATCAGGTTCTTGAACCAACCTGCACATTCCTAACCCTACCTTAGGAAAAGAACACGGTGAACCAACTATATGCCTCTTGATGCTCATTCATAAGACCATAAGATATAGGTGCAGGATTAGGCCAGTTCGCCCATTGGGTCTGCTCCGCCATTTCATCATTGCTGATCTATTCCGTTTCTCCCCTCCCCCCCCCATATCCCTTCATGCCCAGACTAATCAAGTATCTATCAACATCTACATTAAATATACATAAAAACTTGGCCTCCACAGCTGCCTGTGGCAATGAATTTCACAGATTTACCACTCTCTGGTTTAAGAAATTCCTCCTCATCTCTGTTCAAAAAGGATGCCCCTCCATTCTGCGGCTGTGTCCTCTGGTCCTAGACTCTCACATCATAGGAAAGATCCTCTCCACATCTGCTCTATCAAGGCCTTTCATCATTTGATAGTTTTCAATGAGGTCACCTCTCATTCTTCTGAATTCTGGTGAATACAGGCACAGAGCCATCAAATGCTCTTCATATGACAAGCATTCAATCCTGGAATTATTTTCGTGAACCTCATTTGAACTCTCTCCAGTTTAAGCACATCCTTTCTAAGATAAGAAGGCCCAAAACTGCTCACAATACTCCAAACACAAAATGCTGGTGGAACACAGCAGGCCAGGCAGCATCTATAGGGAGAAGTGCTGTCCACGTTTTGGGCAGAGACCCTTCGTCAGGACTAACCGAAAGGAAAGATAGTAAGAGATTTGAAAGTTGTGGGGGGAGGGGGAAATGCGAAATGATAGGAGAAGACCGGAGGGGGTGGGATGAAGCTAAGAGCTGGAAAGGTGATTGGTGAAAGTGATACAGAGCTGGAGAAGGGAAAGGATCATGGGACGGGAGGCATCAGGAGAAAGAAAGGTGGGGGGGGGGTGGGAGCACCAGAGGGAGATGGAGTACAGGCAAACAACTAAATATGTCAGGGATGGGGTAAGAAGGGGAGGAGGGGCATTAACGGAAGTTAGAGAAGTCAATGGTGACGAAGGGTTTCGGCCTGAAACGTCGACAGCGCTTCTCCCTATATATGCTGCCTGGCCTGCTGTGTTCCACCAGCATTTTGTGTGTGTTGTTGTTTGAATTTCCAGCATCTGCAGATTTCCTTGTGTTTGCACAATACTCCAAATGTGGCTTCACCTGTGCTTTATAAAGTCTCAACATTACATCCTTGCTTTTATAAATCTAGTCCTCTTGGAATCAGAATTAGAATCAGTTTTATTATCCTCGGCATGTGACGTGAAATTTGTTAACTTAGCAGAAGCATTTCAACGCAATACATAATCTAGCAGAGAAAAATATAATAATAAATAAAATAATAATAATAAATAAACAAATAAATCAATTACATATATTGAATAGATTTTAAAAATGTGCAGAAACAGGAATTCTGTATATTAAAAAAAGTGATGTAGTGTCCAAAGATTCAATGTCCATTTAGGAATTGAATGGCAGAGGGGAAGAAGCTGTTCCTGAATTGCTGAGTGTGTGCCTTTAGGCTTCTGTATCTCCTACCTGATGGTAACAGTGAGACAAGTGCATGCCCTGGGTGCTGGAGGTCTTTAATAATGGATGCTGCCTTTCTGAGACACCGCTCCCTAAAGATGTCCTGGGTACTTTGTAGGCTAGTATCCAAGATGGAGCTGACTAGATTTACAACCTTCTGCAGCTTCTTTCAGACCTGTGCAGTAGCCCCTCCATACCATACAGTGATTCAGCCTGTCAGAATGCTCTCCATGGTACAACTATAGAAACTATATACAACTATAAATGAATGTTAACATCACACTTGTCTTCCTTACCACAGACTCAACCTGCAAATTATCCTTTAGGAAATTCTACACAAGGACTCTCAAGTCCCTTTACACCTCAGTTTTTCGTATTTTCTCTCCATTTAGAAAATAGTTAACCCTTTCATTTTTTCAACCAAAGTGCATGACCATACACTTCCCGATTCTGTATTCCATCTGCCACTTCTTCACTCATTCTCTCAATCTAAGTCCTTCTGTAGCCCCTCTACCTCAGAACTACCTGCCTCTCCACTTAGTTCTGTATCGTCTGCAAACTTAGCAACATCCAAATAATTGACATATAATATAAAAAGAATCGTTCCCAACACAGACTGATGTGGAACACTACTAGGCACTAGTAGACAATCAGAAACTGCTCCCTTTATTCCACTTTTTGCTTCCTGACTGTCAGCCATTGCTTTTTGCATGCTAGACTCTTTCCCGTAATACCATGGGCTCATAGCTTGTTATGCAGCCTCATGTGTGGCATATTGTCACAAGCCCTCTGAAAATCCAAGTACACAGCATCAACTGATTTTCCTTTATCTATCCTGCTTGTGATTTATTTAAAGAATTCTAATAGATTTGGCAGGCAAGAGATTCCCTTGAGGAAATCATGCTGACTATGGCATATTTTATCATGTGCTTCCAAGTTCCCTAGGACATCATCCTTAATATCTTCCCAACCACCCGATGACAGACTAGCTAAACTATAGTTTCCTTTCTTTTGCCGCTCTGCCTTCTTAAAGAGTGGAGTGACATTTGCAATCTTCCAGTCTTCTGGAACCATTCCAGAATCTAGAGATTCCTGGAAGATCATCACTAACGCTTCCACGATCTCTTCAGCCTCCTCTTTCAAAATTCTGGGGTGTACACAATTTTGACCAGGTGACTTATCTACCTTCAGACCTTTCAGTTTCCCAAGAATCTTCTCCCTAGTAATGATAATTTCACACACCTGGAACTTCCACCATACTGCTAGTGTACTTCACAATGAAGACAGACGCAAAATACTTAATCAGTTAATCCGCCATTTCCTTGTCTCACATTACTACCTCTCCAGCATCAATTTCCAGCAGTCTGATGTCCACTCTTGCCTCCCTTTTACACTTCATATATCCTCTCAACATGGGGACAACAAGAGATTGCTGTTGCTAGATTCTGGAGCAACAGGCAATCTGTTACAGAAATTCTAACTTGTCAAGCAGCATGTGTGGTGGATGGGGGAAAACATTGTTGATGTTTCAAGACTGATGTAGGACATTGATCAAAATGTTGTCAATTCCTTTCTCCCACAGATGCTGCTCAACCTGCCCAGTTCCTTCAGCATTTTGTATGTGTTGCTTTGGGTCCTGAAGAAGGGTCCTGAAGCAAATTGTCGACTGTTTATTCATCCCCATAGATGCTGCCTGACCTGCTGAGCTCCTCCAGCATTTTGTGTGTGTTCCTTCACAAGTTTGCTTGTTGCTAAAAATCATTCTTCCCTGGCAAGATCACAGGCTGAAGGAAGGCTTGAACTTCATGAAATGGTATGAAGCATAGATAGGGTATCTAGTCAGAGTCTTTAGCCCAGGCTGGAAATATGAAAGACTGGTGACTTACTGTACCTTTAACATGAGAAGGGTAAATTTATAGGGATTGTGCAGGGTAAGTTTTATTTTACACAGAGATTGGTAGATACCTGGATATGCCTGCCAGGGGTGGTAGCAGGCATGTGGCTTTTAAGAGCCAGTTAAGCAGGAACATGAAGAGCAACACACACAAAATGCTGGAGGAAGTCAGCAGGTCAGGCAGCATCTATGGAAATGAATAGATATTCATTGTTTCAAGCTGAAAGTCTTCATCAGGACTGAGAAGGAAGTGGGAAGACACCAGAATAAAAATGTGGGGCAGGGGAAGGAGGCTAGTTGGAAGGTGATAGATGAAGCCAGGTGGGTGGGAAAGGTCTATGGCTGAAGAAGAAGAAATCTGATAGGAGAGGAGTGTGGACCGTGGGAGAAAGGGGAGGAGGAGGGAACCCATGGGGAAGTAATAAAGTACAGTAATAGGCAAGTGAGAAATGGCAGGAGTAGAGGAAGTGGGGGGGGGGGGGGCGGGGGGCGTAGGTTTTGCTTACCGGAAACGTGGAGAAATTGGAGGCATATGGCCCATGTGCAGATGGATGGGATTTGGCATCATGGTTAGCATAGACAGCATGGGCTGATGGGCCTTTTCCTGAGCTGTCTACACTCAGTGGACACTTTATTAAATATCTCCTGTTCCACTCAGTGTACGTTTGTGGTCTTCTGCTGCTGTCGTCCATCCACTTTAAGATTCGATGTGCTGTGTGTTCAGTGATGCCCTTCTGCACAACACCGTTGTAACACATAGTTATTAGAGTTATTGTCACCTTTCTGTCAGCTTGAACCAATCTGGCCATTCTCTTCTGACCCCTCCCACCAATGTCTCCTCTCTGACCTCTGAGCTTACCAATGGCTTCACTTTCTGAGGAGGCTGAAGAGAGCTGGACTTTGCACACGCATACCACAGATGTGCAGTAGAGAGCATCCTAACAAGGTGATCCACTGTTTGGTGTGGAAACTGCACTGTGGTGGACAGGAAAGATATAGAACAGGTAGTCAAGACTGCCCAATGCATCATTGGCACCAGCCTCTCTGCCATCAGGGACATATACACAGAAAAGTACCAAAAAAGGGCCTGTAGCATCATGAAGAGACTCTGTCCCACTACCATCCGGGAGCAGACAACACAGTATCCATGCCACCAGACTCAGAAACAGTTACTTTCCCCAAGCAGTAAGGCTGATCAACACTTCCACTACTTTATTATTCCCTGTCAGTCACCTGATGTAAAGTCATGCATCTCTATGGACATACAATCAATCTATGTACATCAGCTATCTTGTATATTTATATTTATTCTGTTTTTTTATTATTGTATTCTTTATCTTTAGTGTTTTTCTTGTGTACATCAGATCCAGAGGAACAATTATTTTGTTCTCCTTTACAGTTGTGTACTAGAAATGACAATAAACATTCTTGAATCTTGAATCTCACTAACAAGGCGTTTCCACTAATGCTCATTGGATGTTTCTTGTTTTTCGCATCATTGTCTGTAACCTCTAGAGACTGCTGCGTGTGAAAATCCCAGGAGATCAGGAGTTTCTGAGAATCCCCATTAATGGAAAAGCCTATAAAAAGTAATGGATAATAGCCCAGCTCATCACGGTTGAAGCCCTCCCCACCATTGAGCACAGTTACAAGGAATGCTGTTGCAGGAAAGCAGCAACTATCATCAAGAACCTCCACCATCCAGGACATGCTCTCTTTACACTGCTGCCATCAGGAAGGACGTACAGGAGCCTCAAGACCAACACCACGAGGATCAGGAACAGTTATTACTCCTCAACCATCAGGCTCTTGAACCAAAGGTAAAAGCTTCACTCAACTACATTCACCCGAACATTGAACAACCTCTTTCAATGACTATTAATCTCATGTTCTTGATATTTATTGCCTATTTGTTATTATTATTACTATGGTTTTTTTGTATTTACAGGGTTTATTGCCTTTTGCACATTATTGTGTTTCTTTATACTTACTGTGAATACCCACACGAAGTTGCATCTCAGGGTGGTATATGGTGACATATTTGTACTTTGATTATAAATTTGCTTTGAACTTTAAACTTTTGAACCATGTCTGGAACCGAATATCATTCCATGGTCAAAGTCATTTGGATTACATTTGTTCCCCATACTGAAGTTTGGTCTGAACAACAACTGAACCTTTCGACCATGTCTGCATGCTTTTATGCATTGAGTTGCTGCTACTTGATTGTCTGAGTAGATATTTGTATTAATGAGGTGTAACTAAAAATGGCCACTGAGTGTATACGAGGGGAGATTGATAAGTTTGTAGCATAAGGTAAAAGGAGTCAATTTTAGAAAACCTAGCACATTTATTTGTCAACTTTGTTCCCTCCTACATTTACACACTTAGTCCAGCGGTCGTGGAGCATACAGATCCCTTCTTTGTAGAAGCCGGTGTCTTGGACCTGCAGAAAGTGGTCCACAGCAGGGGTGGTTGATAAGTTCGTGGTTTAAGGTAGAAGGAGATGAGTTATAAAGCTCTTGTTACATGCACGTGCAGTTCAACTCTTTGAGTGATTATGCAGAAAGTTTGAAGTTAATAACTTTTGCGGTATTTCTGTTTCAGATAATTGAAAATTGCAAGTAAGCACTGTCTGAGAAAATGGACAACATCGGTCTTCGTGCAGTCATCCGCTACCTCGGTCTCAAGGGCTTATCACCCAAGGAGGTCCACCAGGACATGGTGGCTTCACTAGGGGAGGTTGAAAAATAAATGTGCCAGGTTTTCTAAAAATGTCTCCTTCTACCTTAGGCCACAAACTTATCAATCACCCCTCGTTTGTCACCATATACTACCTTGAGATTCATCTTCTTGAAGACAGTCACATTAGAACCGCTATGCTACCATTGAGCTTGTTATTGTTTAACCTTATTCCAGCTCAATGTTACTGATCTGTATGAAGAGTGTGTAAGACAAGCTTCTCACTGTATCCCGGTACATGTGACAATAGTAAACCAATGCTAATAGTAAAACAAAACAGTAAACATGGTTACCAATAGTCAGCATGGTTTCCTTCAGGGAAAATCCTGCCTGACAAACCTGTTGGAATTCTTTGAAGAGATTACAAGTTGGATCAATAAAGGGGATGTAATGGATGTTGTATATTTGGACTTTCAGAAGGCCTTTGACAAGGTGCCACTCATCAGGCTGCTTACCAAGTTAGGAGCCCATGGTATTACAGGAAAGTTACTAACATGGTTAGAGCATTGGCAGATTGATAGGAGGCAGTGGTGGGAATAAGAGGATCCTTTTCTGGTTGGCTGCCAGTGACTAGTGGTGTTCCGTAGGGGTCGGTGTTGGGACCATTTCTTTTTATGCTGTACATAAATGACTTAGATGATGAAATAGATGGCTTTGTTGCCAAATTTGCAGATGATACGTAGATTGGTGGCGGGGCAGGTAGTATTGAGGAAACAGGTAGGATGCAGAAGGACTTAGACAGGTTAGGAGAATGGGCAAAAAAGTGGCAAATGAAATACAATGTTGGAAAATACATGGTCATGCACTTTGGTAGTAGAAGTAAATGTGTGGACTATTTTCTAAATGGGGAGAAAATCCAGGAATCTGAGATGCAAAGGAACTTCAGAGTCCCTGTGCAGAACGCCCTGGAAGTTAACTTGCAGGTTGAGTCAGTGGTGAGGAAGGCAAATGCCATGTTAGCATTCATTTCAAGAGGAATAGAATACAAGAGCAAGGAGGTGATGCTGAGGCTTTATAAAGCACTGGTGATGCCTCACCTTGAGTATTGTGAACAGTTTTGGGCCCCTCATCTTAGAAAAGATGTGCTGGCATTGGAGAGGGTCCAGAGGAGGTTCTCAAGGATGATTCTGGGAATGAAAGGGTTATCATACGAGGAACGTTTGATGGCTCCGGGTCTGTACTCGCTGGAATTTAGAAGGATGAGGGGGGATCTCATTGAGGCTTTTTGAATGTCGAAAGGCCTGTACAGAGTAGATGTGGAAAGGTTGTTTCCCATATGGGAGAGTCTAGGACAAAGGCACACAGCTTCAAGATAGAGGGGCGCCCTTTCAAAACAGAGATGCGGAGAAATTTCTTTAGCCTAAGGTGAATTTGTGGAATTTATTGCTGCATGCAACTGTGGAGGCCAGGTCTTGTGTGTATTTAAGGCTGAGATTGACAGATTCTTGATTGGACATGGCATCAAAGGTTACAGGGAGAAGGCCGGGAACTGGGGTTGAGGAGGAAATTTTAAAAAAGGATCAGCCATGATTGAATGGCGGAGCAGACTCGATGGGCCAGATGGCCTAATTCTGCTCCTATGTCTTAAGGTCTTATGGTCTCTAAACCAATACCAATTACCAATAAGAAATACACCATGACCCACTAACATTAACAGGTCAGGAAGCTTTGGAAGTGCTGGAAGCTGAGGTTCTGTTCCCAGCTTATGTTCTGCTGAACACGGGAGTTCAGAGTAGGAGGAACATGGAGACTTAATGAGACAGGCACCTGTAAATAGGTCTTCCCAAGGCAGAGAGAGCAGTGAACACAGCATCCTAAGCTGCACTGCACTTTCTCTGTAGCTGTTACACCTTATTCCTCATTGTTAATGTTATATTTTATTTAGAGAGACAGCATGGTAACAGGACCTTTTGACCCACGAGCCCATGCCTCCTAATTACACCCATGTGACCAATTAACCTACTAACTCGTATGTCTTTGGACTGTGGGAAGAAACCAGAGGAAAGTCAGGTCATGGAGAGAACATACAAACTCCTTACAGATGGTAATGAGAATTGAACCCAGGTCATTGGTGCTGTAATAGCGTTGCATTAAACACAATGCTTCTGTGTCGGTTGACCTTGTACTACCTCAATGCACTGTGTAATTGGGCAGCACAGTAGCGTAGTGGTTAGCACAACGCTTTACAGTACATTAGACCCGGGTTCAATTCCTGCTGCTGCATGCAAGGAGTTTGTATGTTCTCCCCATGACCACCTGTGATTAAACTCGGATTAAATCGGGGGACTGCTGGGCGGCATAGCTCAAAGGACTGGAAGGGCACATTCTGCGCTGTATCTCAAATTAAAAAAAACCGTGTCATGATTTGATCTGTATGAACGGTAAGCAAGACAAGATTTTCACTGTGACTATAATAAACCAAATTCAATTCCAATTCTCAATCTTCACTGCAAAGCACCGTGGACAGCATGTGAGTTCACTCAGCGCCCGAGCAGAGGAACAGAACATTTTTTTTTGGTGAGTGTCCTAACACTAGAATTGAGAACTGAAAATCCCATTCCGACAAAAGGTCCTCAACCTGAAATGTCTCTCCACAGACGCTGCCTGGCCTGCCGAGCCTGGTGGCATGGTGGCATGGCGGCACAAGAGATTGCGGATGCTGGAACTTAGAGCAACACACGATCTGTGGGAGGAACTCATTGAGTCCAGCAGCATCTGTGGGGGAGAAGGAATTGTCAGTGTTGCAAGTTGTGATGAAGGGTTTTGACCCAAAACATCAACAGCTCCTCCCCCCTCCCCCCTAATGATTCTGCTTGACCCACTGACTTCCTGCAGATTATTACAGAATTACTTGACTTGGAATGTTGACCCTTGTTTCTTTCTTCACAGACGCTTCCTGAGTTACAGTGGATCTCCAGCATTTATTTCTTGATCTGCACAGTACTTAGTGACTATTCATTTGCAGAGATTATTCAGAAGGATGAATTGGGCCAAAGGACCTTTTTGATCCTATACAACCCCCTCAAAGTTCAGAGTAAATTTCTTATCAAACTATAGATATGTTACCATAAACTATCTTGAGATCTATTTCCTTGCAGGCATTCACAGGGAAAAAAGAAATTCAATGGAATTTCACAAGAAAACTATATCCAAACAAACACTGAGAAATAATCTTCTGGTCAAGATGACACCCAAGTTGAAGTCTCCATTGAGACCGTGGCTCACACCTAGTCGTGATTTTAAATTCGTAGGGATTGTTTTGGGATCAGGTTAGGTTTTGTGACACGGATGTGGAGGAGTTAAAGGTCAGGCGTGCATTCAATGTCTAGTAATATGGACAGGTGGTGAAGGACATCCAGTATCTAGGCCTCTGCTCCAGCAACATGGATGTGAAAAAGAAGGATATCTGGAATTTAATCCTCTGCTCCGCACTCTAAAGCCAGTGATATGGACGGGTGATGAAGAGCATCTGTGGATGTCGAGGTGCCCCGTGATGTCCATGTGAGCAGGAGGGTCGAGGAAGCACAAGGGCTGATGAGTCAGTGTCTCATCATCAGCTAGTCTGGGGGTCGATACCGAAGATCAAAGCCAGACTGTTGATCAGAAGTCCGGAAGTCTGAAGCATGGAGACTCGAGGCCTGTCCTGGAGCTGTAGGACTACCCTGTGTGTGTGTGAGTGGGATGAACAGGGCTTGTTCTGCTGCTGTTTTGTCGCTCGTTGTGTTCTGTGTCGTTCTGCTGAGCATTGTGGGAATGCTATGTTGGCACCAGAATGTGCAGCAACACTTGTGGGCTGCCCCCGGCACGTCCTTAGGCTGTGTTGGTGATTAACATAAATGACGTAATTGACTCTATATTTTGATATACATGTGATAAGTAAATCTGAATCTGAACCAACGTACAAAACAAGACAAGAAAATGGAAGAAAAAAGCGATTACACTCCAACCCCATGACTCAATGACTGTAGACTGTGTGCATTACCAAGTTCCTGGAGCTCCAGCTGCAGATTCTATCTGTAGTTAAAGCATGACCAGTTGATATAATTACTCAACAGAGAATGAGAAGTGTGGAGATTAAAAATATCTGCACTTAACCCGTCTCGTGAAGCAATTCATGGGAACAAAGATACGAACTGCAGGATGTCTAAGTTTGATTTCACTAAATTAGAAGGCTGCTAGAGAGTCTAATCATTTAAGACAATTAATTAATGTTCCACCCACTGAGACAGAATTGTATGGTAAATTTTAGTGTAGGCAGCATCTGATCCTGCAATTATAATCTGCATATTGGGAGATAAAGTGTAAGGAATGTTTTTCATTTAAATGCCAACATGTTGGTCTTTTCACATTTTCTTTTCATTTCTCCCCATACATTTTTACTCTCATCATAGAGTCAAAGAGTCTTAGAATACTATAGCACAGAAACAGCCCCTACAGCCCATCTGTGCTGAACTATTGGTTATATCACCTGCGTGCTGCAGGTAACTGTTTTTATTTTTTAAAATCTCTTTTTTCCCCACAGTGCAGGTCCAAAACATTTTTTTTCCAGGTGAAGCAATGATTCCCTTGAGTTTCTTGCCCTTTTACATGTTCCATCATCTGCAGCTTGTGATATTGTCTGGTTCACAATGGTGAAGCCAAATGCTGATTGGTAAATTGGTAAGTTGGTTTATTCAAAGTCCAAAGTAAATTTGTCATCAAAGTACATATATGTCACCATATACAACCTTGAGATTCATTTTCTTGTAGGTGTTCACAGTAGATACAAGAAAACACAAGAAAATCAATAAGAAACAAAAACGGACAAACAATCAAGATGCAAAAGAAGACAAACTGCAAATACAAAAATAAACAAATAATAATAATTAATAAGTAAGAAATCATATTGAGAAGATGTGTTGTAAAGTCCTTGAAAGTGAGTCCATAGATTGTGGAATCAGGTCAATGCTGAGGTGAGTGAAGTTATCCACTGTGGTTCAGGAGCCACAAGATTTCCATCATCACTCGTGTTTACAGAAAAGGGACAGATAAACAGTGAATTTATGAACATAGACCACACAGCACAATACAGGTTCTTTCAACCCCACAATGTTGTGTTGACTTTTTAAGATCAATCAAATAAGATCAATCAATAAGATTAATCAAACCCCTCTCTTCTACTGGGTCCTCCATTTTGCTATCACCATGTGCTTATCTAAGAGTTTCTCTAATGCCCCTAGTGTATTTGCCTCTACCACCAGCTCTGGTAGTGTAAAAAGCTACCTTATGCTTTCCTTTGATTACCTTAAAATTATGCCTCCTCGAATGAACTATCTCCACCTTGTGAAAAGGGCTCTAGTTCTCCACTGATCTACCATTTCAGCACAGGCCAATCAGCCCCCTTTGGTTCCCAGCAAAGAAGTCCATCAGTCCTGTTCATGCTCTTATTTCTCAGTAACTATTTCCCCTCTCAGATATCCATCAACTTTTCTTGGATTCTTTTGCCTGTGCAGTTATTTACACCTAGGGCAGGGGTTCCCAACCTTTTTATGCCGTGGACCTCTACCATTAACTGAGGAGTCCATGGACACCAGGTCAGGAACCCCTGGCCTAGGGGGTAAATAATAGGAGCTGTTTCAGCCCTGGGATGTGGGAGGAAACTGAAGCACTCGGGAAGCTGCTGGAAAACAACTAATTTCATGTCACATATCAGTGATCAGTCTGATTCTGGAAGCCACAGGGAGAACATGCAAACTCCACACTGACAGGAGTGGAGATGAGGATTGAATCTGGTCTCCGGACCTGTGTGGTGACAGGTCCATCATCATGCCGTCCTGTGCAAAGACAATGCATGCATACGAGACAATCAACAACCGTGTACCTCATGAACACGTGCATAGCCCACTGCTGTATTCTCTCTACACTCATGAGCGTCTATCTAGCCAAATAACCTCTATAAATTTGCAACTGTTGTTGGCAGAATCTTGGATGTCAACAAGGAGGCACACAGGAGGGTGCGTTAGTTAGCTATTGCCTCTTACACTGCTGGAATTTAGCAGTGAAGGTATTCTTTATTGCAGTTTCTGTAACCATTTTTTTACCCAGTCAGGTGTGTTAGCCCTGAGCTGAACCCCCAAACTTGGTGGGCTGGTGAACCACTCTTAGCCAGGCCTCTACCCTTTGACCTGCTTGGCATGGGTGACCCCACCGTGAGCCAAGGCACAAGGCCCTGACTCCAGCCAACATGGCTCTCTGGGTCAGTGAGGCATGCAAGCCTCCAAACACTATGACAGATTGTGGTCCTCTTGGAGGATGGGAGGGTGAGGAGGTTGCAAACTCAGTTGATCCATCATGGGCACGAGCCTCTCCACAATGAAGCACATATTCAAAAGGTGATGCCTCAAGAAGGGAGCATCCATCAAGGAGGACTCTTATTACCCAGGACATGCTGCCTTCTCGTTACCACCACCAGGGATGAAATGCAGGAGCTTGAAGCCAAACACTCAGTGTTTTACAGTTTCTTTTCCTCCACCATCAAATCTCTGACCTGTCCACAAACCCATGAACACTAACTCACTAGTTTGCTTTCCATTTGCACCATTTATTTATACATTTCTGACTGTGACTTATACTTTTTAATGTATTGCACCGCACTGCCGCCACAGAACAACAGGTTTCACGATGTATGGTAATGGTAATAAGCCTGGTTTTGATTCTGATTCTGATGCGAGGTCTGGTTCTGAAGAAATGCACGAGATGCTGAAGGATGATCGAAGACTGTCCTGTCAAAGATACCAATTAGTGACTGGAGATCTGTGACTAGGCACTGCAAACATTTCCTTCAATCAAACTGTTACAAAGCAGCTGCTACGTCAGCTCTTCGAACACATAAAGCTCTTTGATTTCCTTTGACACTTCAAACACTGCACACCTGTCTAGAATTAAATCAGCCTGTAGACACAGAAGAGTCCACTGATGGCTTTTCATGGGTCTACACCTGGCTTTAAATCCTTGAAAATAAGAGATGGGGATTAACCTGATTGCTCCTTGTTTGGATAATTGGAAGAGAAAGAAAAATATTACCCGTGGAATTTTCCAAGATGGACTTGGGAATCTGCTCAGTGGGAAATCTTTCCCTTGTTCATTGTGGGCAGACTGGTGGGACTACCATCTACAGCCCTTCACTAATTGGTCCCAGACAAGATAACACAGATTGCTGCATATGTTAGGGTTAAATTGGGGGTTGTCAGGGGTTGCTGGGCAGCATAGCTTGAAGGCAGGAAGGGCCTATTCTGCACTGTACCTCTACATGAATAAATAAAGGGATTTGGGTATGCTTATACACATTGAACAGAATGGCGTAGCAAACATATTGGGGGGAAAGTGATATGAAGATTTGTTTCATATCTTTATATTAGTCTTATTTTTAATAGATGCAGAGAAGATGAGAGTCATCGGTTCCTGAGCTGAAAATGCCCTAGACTGTCCTTCACTAAATGGACCAAGAGAAGATCACTGTGATTGGGTCCAGAGAAGAGCACCAAAAATTGCCCTTCATGAATTAGTTCCAGAGAAAATATTCATAATTGGTCCAAGAGAATATGACTGTGACAGGCCCTAGAAAACATGACTGTGACTGGTTGCAGAGAAGATGATGGTGATAGGTCACAGAGATCTTGACTGTGATTGGTCCCAGAGAAGTGAACCAACACTGCCCATCAGTAACTGCTTACAGAGAAAATGACACCAATTGGTCCTAGAGAAGAGCATCGTGACTGTTTCCAGAGAAGATGAAAGCAATTGGCATCAGAGTAGATGAATGTGATTAGTCCTACAGATGATGACCATGATTGACTCCAGAGAAGAGGACCAAGTCTGCCCATAACTAATTGGTCCCAGAAATGTTGGCTGTGCATCATCTGAGATGAATGACTTTGCTTTGTAGTCTGCTTTTACATTGCCCTCAGTGGACATGCAGGACTACCTGGAATGCAGGTAGGAGTCACACACTACCTGGACTGGAAATTGTATTGCTATCCCTTCATCGTTACTGGAAATCAGTTCAATATTAATTCTGGAAATTCTTCCCACAACACTGTAGGTCTGGAGTCACGGTGATCTGGAACAGCGGGGCAGATGGTCTTAAATACCCAGCCATTGTTAACGAACCTAGATCTACATTCAACAGATTTACATCCCTTCTTTCAATATACCCATGTACACTAACTTATGATTTTTGTTCTCTCTGTTTGCACTACAGTACTTATTTAATATATATAAAGTATATTTCTTATTTGTTATTAAATACATTTTTACTTGCAATATGTAGTTTTTATTCCATATTGCACAGTACTGCTGCTGTAAAACAACAGATTTCCTGACATACTATATGCCAGTGATATTAATATTCAACCGGATTCTGATCCTGATACTGATACTTATTACTTCTTCCTTGTTTCCTCTGAATGCACTCAAGAAAGAAAATTAAATGGATTACCTTGCCAAAATTAACTTAGAGCAAAAAGGAGCTATTTTAGGTACAAAGGCCCTGAGGAATTGCAAACATCAGATATCAGATTTATGAGGATGTTGCCAGGAATTGAAGGCCTGATGTGGAGAGGCTGTTCAGGCTAAAATGTCAACCCTCAGGGGTGACCTTTCAGTTGTGTCTAAGATCATGATGGGTGTCGATAGGGTAAATAAACTCAAGGTTTCTCCTATGGGCTGGTGAAACAAAAACTTGAGGGCTTAGGTTTAAGAGGAGAGATTCATTAGGGACCTGAGGGGCAATTTGGTCAGGCATAGGGTAGTGCATATATGGAACGAGTTGTCCAAGCAAATGGTTGAGGTAGGTACAATATCTCCATTTAAAAGACACTTAGATAGGTAGATGGATTGCAAAGATTTTGAGAAGGGGTTCCCAACCTTTCTAAGCCATGTCCCAACACCATAAAGCAAGGAGTCCATGGACCCCTGGTTGGAAACCCCTAGGCAAATGAGTCTAGCTCAGGACATCTTGAACATAAGACGATTGGATATAGGAGCTCCTTATCTCATGTAGGGCAGAAGGACCCGTTTACTCTGTGACTCCATCTTCTGTGCCTCAGTTGATAAACCTCTTGGCTGTGGGTTGAATCCTCACCCCAGCTTCCAGGTTGGGTCTGGCAGAATCCTGTGGCACAGACACAGCTCACCATTTCCATGCTGCCCAGTGCACTTTGCTACACCAGTCTCATTTACCTGTGTAACAAAATTATGTGGATATAATTCAGGTATACAAAATTATGAGGGGTATAGATAGGGTAAATCAGACAAGCAGGCTTTTCCCCTTAGGTTGGATGAGACCAAAACTAGAGGACATAGGTTAAGGGTGAAAAATGAAATATTTAAGGGGAACTTTCTTCACTTAGAAGGTACGAATGAGGAACGAGTTCAAAGTAACTGTTATTATCAAAGTACATATATGTCACCATATATAACCTTGAGATATGTTTCTTGTGGGCATACACAGTAAATCCAAGAAACTCTTAGAATCAATGAAAGACCACACCCAACAGGACAGACAAACAAGCAATTTGCAAAAGACTATAGATTGTGCAAATACAAAAGTGGAAGTGGTGGATGCGTGTTTGAATGCAACATTTAAGAGAAGGTTGGATAGGTACATGGATGGGAGGGGTATGAAGGGCTATGGTCCAGGTGCAGCTCAATGGGATTCAGCAAAATAACATTATGGCATGGACTAGATGGGCTGAAGGGCCCGTTCTGTGCCACGGTGCTCTATGACTCTAAACTTCTATGTTCTTGATGATTCACATGCATGTGTAGGTGCTACTTACGTGTTACAAGGGAACCTGCCTCCACAACCTCCTTGCACAGTGCATACCAGAGCTCAGTCTCTCTCCCTCTCTCTCTCTCTCTGGGAAAATATTTCTCCTCAAAATCCCTCAAGACTTAATTTTCACCTGTACCTATGGTCTCTTGTTTTAGACCCACCCACCGTCCAAAAAAAGCCTTAACATCTATTCTATCTACTCCTCTTCTGTGTAATACTGGGGGGAGTGCAGCTCTGTGTGTGTACTAACTTCCTTGTGCAATATCACTCCAAGGGTCTGTTTGCTCCCTCTCTGATGTCCTCACTAACATTTACCCCTAACCTGTATCACGAGAAAATAAAACAATGCCAAAGATGACCAACTGCGTTTCCTGCACCGATTGACTGTGATTCAGATCTGACTCACTGGCTGAGAATCATTGTGATCTATTTATAAATCAGAATCGTGCAAGGCCAATTGATTATATTTAAAGCTCCGGTTGATAGTTCATGATTAGTAATGGTGCCAAAGGTTATGGGGAAAAGACAGGAAATTGGGGTTGAGAGGGGTAATGAATCAGTCATTGATCATAGAAACATAGAAAATAGGTGCAGGAGTAGGCCATTCGGCCCTTCGAGCCTGCACCGCCATTCAGTATGATCATGGCTGATCATCCAACTCAGAACCCTGAACCTGCTTTCTCTCCATACCCCCGATCCCTTTAGCCACAAGGGCCATATCTAACTTCCTCTTAAATATAGCCAATGAACCGGCCTCAACTGTTTCCTGTGGCAGAGAATTCCACAGATTCACCACTCTCTGTGTGAAGAAGTTTTTCCTCATTTTGGTCCTAAAAGGCTTCCCCTTTATCCTTATACTGTGACCCCTCGTTCTGGACTTCCCCAACATCGGAAACAATCTTCCTGCATCTAGCCTGTCCAATCCCTTTAGAATTTTATACGTTTCAATAAGATCCCCCCTCAATCTTCTAAATTCCAGTGAGTATAAGCCTAGTCGATCCAGTCTTTCTTCATATGAAAGTCCTGCCATCCCAGGAATCAATCTGGTGAACCTTCTGTGTACTCCCTCTATGGCAAGAATGTCTTTCCTCAGATTAGGGGACCAAAACTGCACACAATACTCTATGTGCAGTCTCACCAAGGCCTTGTACAACTGCAGTAGAACCTCCCTGCTCCTGTACTCAAATCCTTTTGCTATGAATGCCAACATACCATTTGCCTTTTTCACCGCCTGCTGTACCTGCATGCCCACCTTCAATGACTGGTGTACAATGACACCCAGGTCTCGTTGCACCTCCCCTTTTCCTAATCGGCCACCATTCAGATAATAATCTGTTTTCCTGTTCTTGCAACCAAAGTGGATAACCTCATATTTATCCACATTAAATTGCATCTGCCATGAATTTGCCCACTCACCTAACCTATCCAAGTCACCCTGCATCCTCTTAGCATCCTCCTCACAGCTAACACCGCCGCTCAGCTAGGTGTCATCCACAAACTTGGAGATGCTGCATTTAATTCCCTCGTCTAAATCATTAATATATATTGTAAACAACTGGGGTCCCTGCACTGAGCCTTGCAGTACCCCACTAGTCACTGCCTGCCATTCTGAAAAGGTCCCATTTACTCCCACTCTTTGCTTCCTGTCTGCCAACCAATTCTCTATCCACATCAATACCATACCCCCAATACCGTATGCTTTAAGTTTGCACGCTAATCTCCTGTGTGGGACCTTGTCAAAAGGCTTTTGAAAATCTAAATGTACCACATCCACTGGCTCTCCCCTATCCACTCTACTAGTTACATCTTCAAAAAATTCTATAAGATTCATCAGACATGATTTTCCTTTCACAAATCCATGCTGACTTTGTCTGATGATTTCACCTCTTTCCAAATGTGCTGTTATCACATCTTTGATAACCGACTCTAGTATTTTCCCCACCACCAATCGAAGGGTGGTTGGGTGGACAAAACTGTGTGACTAGGCCCATCTGTTATTACCATTAATATAATCTGTTAAGCTTGTGGCCACAGCTTTATCAGCTGTCAAAGTACTTCCATGGTCAGTGTACACAATAAATGACAGAGACCCAGAGGACACAGGCCCAGAACAGAAGGATCTCCCTTTATAACGAAGATGAAGCTGAATTGCTTTAGCCAGAGGGCGGTGAATCTGTGGAATTCATTACCACAGACGGTTGTGGAGGCCATGTCATTGGGTATATTTAAAGTGGTGTTTGACAAGTTCTTGGCTAGTAATGGTATGAAAGGTAGAAGATAGGAGAATGGGATTGAGAGGAATTCTAAATCAGCCATGATGGAATGGCGGAGCAAGCTCAATGGGCCAAATGATCTGCTCCTGTGTCTTATGATCATATTGTTCTGTATTTAATATTTCAGTTATAATGAAGTAATATTTTAAATATATTGTTTGGTTAAGCATTCTTTGTTGTTTACGTAATTTATTACACTATATGTAAAAGCACAAAATGGCAAATGTCATTACACCACCACATCATAAGGCGCACCTCACTAGAAGTAAAACAAAACTAAGACACACATCTCCTAGCTCCTTGTTTTTCTTTCAATTAGTTTCATGTTTTGGAGCTATAAAACATAACTGTGGTGATGAGGAATTTTTAAATGAACCCAAGACAACTACCTACCTCTTGAAGAGCAGCGAGACATTTGAGTTGAAAGAAGGGTAGAAAGCAGTCAATTCCATGGGTTCATGAACAGTGATTACCATTTGATAATATTTAAAAATAAAACAAGGAGCAGAAATGGCTGGGTACATCAGAAAGATCGACACGTTCGATTGCACAAAAGATAACTGAATATTGTACACTGAGTGAATTGAGCTAATGAAAAGTGTGTCAGTTTTGATGAGTGAATTATGTCAAAAAGTATATAGCTTGCTTAGAAGTTTAACTGCTCCAAACAAAACCTGCTGTAATGAGTTTTGCTGATATCATGAAAGAATTGTGGTAACATTCAGAACTGAATCTATTGTCCTAGAGATTTACAATGAGAACACTAACAATGGGTTAACAATAAGGCTTAGTCCAGAAGTGAACAGCAAACTAATTAAAATGGACATCGGCTTGGCTGTTTCAGGCATTCCACAAAATGAGTTTGAACAGGATTTCAAAGATACTGAACTGAAGGCTGCAGATATCTAATGAAGAACATACTGGAGAAAAGATCATTCGTGTGGGAATGACATTCGTAACAGTGAAATACAACAACCAACAGCCACAGTAAACATACATGGTAAAAACAGGAGAGTCAGCATAGTGCGGATATGAATGGCTGAGACAACTACAACTTGGAGATCCATCCACCATTTTCATACCTATAGTCTGAAGCTCCCACCTGCTTCATAAGGGCAACAATTATAACAGTGCCCAAGAGGATTGTGAGTTGCCTTAATGACTACCGTCAGTAGCACTCACATCTATGGTGATGAAATGCTTTGAGAGGTTGGTTATGGGTAGAATTAACTCTTGTCTCAGCAAGGACCTGGACCCACTACTATCACCACTATTGGTCTATGGCTGATGTGATCTCTCTGGCCCTCTATATGGCCTTGGATCACCTGGACAATACAAATACCTACATCAGGATGCTGTTTATTGACTACAGCTCAGTGTTAAACACATAATTCCTATAATTCTGATTCAAAAGCTCCAGAACTTGGGCCTCTGTACCTCCCTTTGTAACTGGACTGTTGACTTCCTAACCAGAAGCCCACAATCGGTATGGATTGGAAATAACAGCTCCACCTCGCTGACAATCAACACTGACACACCTCATGGATGTATGCTTAGCTGACTGTTCTACTCACTCTATACCCATGATAATTTTATGTATTGCACTGTATTGATTCCACGGAAAAAACTAATTTCATAGAACATAGAAATCTACAGCACAGAACAGGTACTTCAGCCTACAGTCTTGTGCCAACCATGTAACCTACTCTAGAAACTGCCTAGAATTTCCCTGGCGCATAGCCCTCTATTTTTCTAAGCTCCATGTACCTATCTAAGAGTCTCTTAAAAGACCCTATTGTATCCACCTTCACCACCGCCGCTGGCAGTGTATTCCATTCACCCACCACTCTCTGTGTGAAAAACTTACCCCTGACATCCCCTCAGTACCTATTTCCAAGCACCTTAAAACTATGCTCGTTTGTGTTAGCCACTTCAGCCCTGGGAAAAAGCCTCTGGCTATCCACATGATCAACATCCTTCATCAACTTATATACCTCTATCAGGTCACCTTTCATCCTCTGTTGTTCCAAGGAGAAAAGGCCAAGTTCACACAACCTATAATCCTCTTAAGTCTCCTCTGCACTCTCTCTATAGTATCCACATCCTTCCTGTTGTGACGTGACCAGAACTGAACACAGTACTCCAAGCGGGGTCTAATTTTATGACATATGTAGGTGACGATTAACCTGATTCTGATATTGGTCTTGAGAGTGGGAAGGGGGCAGGGAGAGGGGAATCACAGTTGGGAGAAGGGCAAGGGAGAGGGGAGGTTGCAGGAAGCACCAGAAAGAAATTCTGTAATGATCAATAAACCATTTGCTTGAAATCAAATGACCTTGCCTGGTGTCTCAGGGCTGGATGTATCTGCACCCATGCTGCCTCTCACACCTAGCACTCAGACTCTGCCACCTGTCCCACACCCCTCTAGCTGCACTCCACCTTTACCATTCCCAACATCCTTTGCTCCCGCCAGATTTACAAAGATCTGCTCCACGTTGCACAGGTTTCCTGTCATCGTCAGACCTGGGAGACAACTTATCTCTGTTGAGATGCTTTCCATATTGAGTTGGAGTTCTTAAGCTAAGCGGGGAGGTGTGTTGAGAGCTTAATATTCAAACAATATTGTAAATATATTGTTTGGTTAAACATTCTTTGTTATTTACATAGTTCATTACAGGTAATTGTTAAACAATTGTTAAATTGTTAAAGTCTTGATGAGCCTAATGCTGCTCCTATTTTTTATGGCCTTATGGTCTAACAAAAAGTGTTTGCGTGGTCACACTGTGACATTATGGGTTTCCACTGAGTGCTTCAGTTTGCTCCCACATCCTCATGATGTACTGGTAGGTTAATTGGTTATTTTTGTTGGTTATGCTCTTTAATTCCAGATTTAATTACTTTAATTTTGAAATCTAGCTGTTGAAAAGTATTTAAATTAAAACTGAAACCGCTAGTTTGGTTGTTCAGACCTCAGGATATTAAAATAGTAGATTAATTGGTGTGTTTATTAAATTGCTGCTTGGAGTGAATAAAGTTGGAAGATCAGTTTTTGTAAATTATGGTTATTTTTCCCAGGACAAATGCACTTAAGACCTGCCCTTGGAACTGTTCTCTGCCCTCCTTTCCACATCAGGTTCTAAAGGAGGTTCACGAGAATGATCTGGGGAATTTAAAGTGTTAATATATGAGGAGTGTTTGTTGGCTCTGGCCTGTACTCGCTGGAGCTTAGAGGCTTTGAAACCTTTTGAATATTAAAAGGCCCAGATAGAGTGGACGTGGAGAGGATGCTTTGAATAGTGAGCGAGCCTAGGACCTGGGGGCACAGGCTGAGAACAGGGATGGGGTGGAATTTCTTTAGCCAGAGGATGGTGAGTATGTGGAATTCATTGCCACAGATGGTGTGGGGGTTAAGTCATTGGGTTTTCTTAACGTGCAGGTTGATAGATTCTTAGTTAGTATGGACATCAAAGGTTATGGGAGACTGGGATTGGGAAGGATAATAAATCAGTCATGATCGAAGGGCAGATGGGTGGACAACACTGTGCAACCAGGCCCGTCTCTCATTATTTTATTTGTTATGGTTGTGGGCATAGCTTTATCAGATGTCAAAGTATTTCCATGGTTAGTGTATAAAATAAAAGACAGAGTCTCTAAACAGAGATGAGGAGGAATTTCTTTAGCCAGAGGGTGGAAGGCAGGAGATAATAAATCAACAAGACTCAAAGAGCAAAACTGCCTAATTCTGCTCCTGTGTCTTATGGTCTGAAAGAGGGCCGTTGATTCCCACACTCGCCCTTTGATGATTGCAGCTTTCCACTGGCCTTTCGCCAAATCTCAGAGCAGATTTGGCTCCATGCACTGACAATTTTGGCACAAGGGGGTAAAGTTCTTCCCCCTTTCCTCCGCTCTGCACCTCTAGTCCAGGATCTAAGGATGGGTAGTGAGAAGAAACGAGTGAAACAAAACAGGTTTAAGAATACAATGCAGGTAGCAGTAATTCCTCAAATACATGGACACTGTCTCAGAGTGATCGATCAATGTACTGTTGCCATGACGACTCCTCTCCTTGGTTTTAATTAAGGATTGGAACAAGCTGTGTACAATTTTCTTAAGACAACTTCCACTTTGAACAAGGACTGTTTTTTTCAACTCCAGAAATCTTCAGCTCAGTCTCATATGTCCATTTTTTGTTCAAATTTTGCTTAAATAAAGCCTTAGGATCATCTGATTTGAACTCTAGGGCTCTGTTCCTTATTGACTGCACTCTCCATCACCAAGCGAGAAGCACCAAGAATGATAAATCCCACACTTCTCTCCAAATGAATTACTGTGCAATGCCTCCATTTCTCACGTTTATAAAATGTCTGTTTGAACATAAAGTGAAACAAACAGCCTCTGGTAAACTGTTGTCTAAAAGATGCATTAGGTGATGAATTCACTCTGTTTTTTTTCTCTCGAGCTAACAAATCAGGCAGGGTCTTGGTGGAACAGCCTCAACGTCCTGCAGATAAAAGAGCCCATTGAATAGCTCCCATTGAAAAGTTCGTCAAAGTAATTTGGCAGAGTTAACTACTCTAAGATGCCTGCCAGGGTGGTGGTGGAGGCAAATACTTGTGTGGCATTTAAGATCTCTTAGATTATTACATGGATGATAGGAAAGTGAAGGGTTATGTAGGAGGAAAGAGTTAGATTGATAATAGAGTGGGTCAAAAGGTCAGCATCGTAAGCTGAAGGGCCTGGACCGTGCTGTAATTTCCTACGTTCTAGAACACCTCATCAGAGGTATAGCAGTTACTAGAAAAGCAAATCAAATCCAGAGGGAATTGACGTTGTGATGCATTTGTAAATAACTGAGTTCTAAGTTAAAAAAAGTATGTTCAGTCCTTTATTATGAAACCAGCAAACCCGAGCAATCAAAATTAGCACTATTAGTAATACCAGGATTAGCCTGATCACTGAAAGAAGCAGTCAACAAAAAATATCCAAACCCCCTGCTCAGACTCTATCTAACTAAAACTAACGGCCGAATAGGTGAATACGGGACTATACTCATTCACACACAAAATGCTGGAGGAACTCAGCGACCCAGGTACCATCTGTGGAGGGAAAGGAATAGTCGACATTTCTGTTGGACCAAGGTCTCGACCTCAATCATTGACTGTCCATTTTTGTCCACAGATGCTGCCTAATCTGCTGGTTTCTTTCAGCATTCTGTCTGTTGCTCCAGTTTCCTACATCCGTCTTGTGTCTTCATCTCCATAGAACCATAGAACGTAACAGCACAGAAACAGGCCTTTCTGCCCTACTTGGCTGTGCCAAACCATTTTTCTGCCTAGTCCCACTGACCTGCACTCACCAATAGAACTCTCATCAATAGAACTTTCAGACAAGAGCTTGCTCACACACACACAATGCTTTAGGAACAGTGTCTTCCTCTCCATCATTAGTTTTCAGAATGGTTCATGAACCCATGGACACTCCTTCACTTTTTGCTCTTCTTATTTATTCTTTTGAATTTATTATTGTAACATATAGTAATTATTTTATGGATTGCACTGTACTGCTGCCATGAAATAACAAATTTTAAGATATATGTCAGTAATATTAAATCTATTCTGGTTCTGCTTGGCTGGTGGTGGAAAGGCTTCTGCTTTTCAAGTCATTCACGCATAGGCAGAGACTCATGTCATCACTTCTTCCTTGTGACCCTCCTCAATCAATGCACATTAGCAGCTACTTGGGCAGGCTAAATTTGTTGCCATGAGTTTGGTGGGACATTTTCAATGGTGCTGGATCCTGAGCAGCATAGATTGATAGAGCACTAAAGCACAGGACCAGGAACAGTTATTACCCCTCAACTATCAGGTTCTTGAACAAGAGGGGATAACTTCACTCACCCCAACGGTGAACTGATCCCACAGTCTATGAATTCACTCTTAAGGACTCTACAACTCATGCTCTTGATATTTATTTCATATTTATTTATTTGTTTTTCTATTTATCTATTTATTTATATATTCTTTTTTTGCATTTGCACAGTTTTTTGTCTTTTTCATATTGGTGTGGGTTTTCACTGATTCTATTGTGTTTCTTCGTGTGTATTGTGAATGCCTACAACAAAATGAATCTCAGGGAAGTATATGATGACATATATGTATTTTGATAATAAATTTACTTTGAACTTTGAACTTTTTGAAACAAGCCCATCAGCCCATCTAGTTCATTCTGATTTGCTTTTCGGACTAGTCTTATTGAACTGCACTGGGTTCATGGTCCTGCATATCTCTCCCATCCAAACTTATTCAAACTTCTCCTAAACATCACAGGCAAAGTGTAAAGAGGTGCATCTCCCACTGTGCTCTTCCTTCAATGACTCTGCAAAAGCGATAGACTGCATAAGTTGAGAGATCCTTCTCAGTTGAGCATCCTTCTCAAGATTGACTGCTTACATCTTAGCATTTTAACTCATGATTCTGCCACAGTCACGTTAAAATGCAGACAGTTTCCCTCAGTTGGGGACTCTAAGACCAGAGGGTACAGCCTCAGCATAGAGGGATGTCCATTTAGAACAGAGTTATGGAGGAATTTCTTTAGCCAGAGGGTGGCGAATCTGTGGAATTCATTGCCACAGATGGTTGTAGAGCCCAAGTCATTGGGTATATTTCAAGCAGAGGTTGATATATTCTTGATTAGTCAGGGCATCAAAGGTTACAGGAGCAGGCAGGAGAATGGGGTTGAAAGGGAAAATAAATCAGCCATAATGGATTGACAGAGAAGAGTTGATGGGCCGAATGGTTTAATTCTGCTCCTATGTCCTTTGATCTTATGATCATCACTCCAACATTTTTTGCAATCTTTCTGGTTGAGGTTCTGCCCCTCAACTCCCAAAAGAACAACGTACAACGAGAGGATTTGTTAGTGTAGGTCCTGTGTGAAGGCAGAGACCAATGAAAACTCTTACACAAGCTCAGCTTTGATCCCATACTTCACTCACCACTACTTTAAACTACAACCTATAGACTCACTTTCAAGGACTCTTTACAACTCATGTTCACAGTGTTATTTTATTATTTGCACAGTTTATCTTCTATTGCACATCAGTTATTTGCCTATCTTTGTTTATGTATAGTTTTTTTGTAAATTCTATTGTATTTCTTTATTTTTCTTGTAAATGCCTGCAAGAAAATGAATCTCACATAGTATATGGTAATACATATTTACTTAGTTAATAAATTTTGTTTTGATTTTCACTTTGATGTTCTAGTATGATAAAATGGACTCTTGACCACACAATCTACATAGAAACATAGAAACCCTACAGCACAATACAGGCCCTTTGGCCCACAAAATTGTGCCGAACATGTCCCTACCCTAGAAATTACTGGGCTTACCTATAGCCCTCTAGTTTACTAAGCTCCATGTACCTATCTAAAAGCCTCTTAAAAGACCCTATCTACCTTGTTGTGGAGCTCTCATTTTAATGTCTGCCTGTACTGCACTTCCTCAGTAACTTTAACACGTTATTCTACATTCTGTGATTATGTTTGGGTGTCGGGCTGGAGGTACATCTCTACCAAAAGAGGAGAAAGTGCTGGATGGTCGTATGAGCAGCTGGTGCATAGCACAAGTCCTGATTAGGTGACCACTGATGACAAGCAGACAACCTCTGAAAAGTATTGACAATGATTGGGGTCACCCATCTTGTAAAGACACTGCCCAAAAGAAGGCAAAGGTGAACTACTTTGGTAGAAAAATTGGTCAAGATCAATCATGGTCATGGATAGAGAAAAGAATAAGCAGACTAAAGACAGATGAATGGAAGGGCACGATCACCCATCATACAATTCACCACATAATGATGATGATGTTATTATGCACCCTCTTGTACCAAGTGCCAGAAATAGGAACATATAGAAATATCAGCTCAACAAGCTGCAACGAAATCAAAGGTGATATTTGGATCTGAGCGAAAACAGGCAAATGGGACAATCTCAGGAAGGATATTTGTTGGCATGGGCGGTTTGAGCTAAAGGTTCTGTTCCACACTGTATAAATGTATAACTATTTGTTTGAATTCCCAACATGCCCAACCTCTGTTTGATGGAGACATTTTAAGTAGCCAAACTAGATGATGCAGGGTTACCCAAGATAGATAAAGTGCTGTTTCATCATGGGCACAGCTCTTCCTACCATCGAAGACATAGAATCATAGAAAACTACAGCACAGAAACAGGCCCTTCAGCCCATCTAGTCCATGCCAAACCATTTAAGCTGTCCAATTCCATCAGCATCTTCAAAAGGCGATACCTCAAAAAAAAGTGGCGTACATCATTAAGGACCCTCACCATCTGGAACGTGCCTTCTTCATGTTACTACTGTCAGAGAGGAGGTACAGGAGCCTGAAGACCCACACTCAATGATTCAGGAAGAGATTCTTTCTTTCCACCATCAGATTTCTGAATGATTCATAAACCCACGGACACCGTCTCGTTATATGTCTTTTGCACTATTTACAGTACTGCAGAAGTCGTATGCACATACAGTATATATAACTAGGGTGTCTAAGACCTTTGCACAATATTGTAATAATCTTACGTATCGCACTGTACTGTGGCCTCCGTCGGTTGTAGTCGACCATGGGTACTGCACCTCTGGTAGTCACTGGGAGTGGCCTCTCCAGGGTGCCAGCCAGGGCAGAGTTGATATGGAGATCCGTCTGTTGCCCATGCAGTGGGACCCCCTCTCCATGCCGATAACAGGTCCAAAGGAACGACGGAAGTCGATACAGTTTGGTGCCAGCAGCATCGCAGGAGTTGCCGTGCCGGTGCTGGGTACAGCAGTCAGCCGCCTTCGGGACTCCGACTCCGGATTTTTCCTCGGGGTTCACTCCCGAAGCCTTTCCCGTGAGCGGGTATAGCCGCAAGGCAGCGGAGGTTTGAAATCGGAGTTTTCCCTCTCCTAGATGAGCTACCATCCGTGGTTAATGAGCCCCATCTGCCTGGAACAACTGGTTTTAAGGCGCCAGTGGTCTGCCAGTGGTCTGCACTGTACTATTGCCAGAAAAAAAACTAATTTCATGGCATATGTGAGTGTTGATAAACCTGATTCTGATATGGGTCTCTGTTGAGGACTGAGAGTGGAAAGGGGGCAGGGAGAGGGGAAATCATGGTTGGGAAAAGGGAAGGGCGAGGGGAGGGAGCAGGAAGCACTAGAGAGACATTCTGTAATAATCAATAAGCCAATTGTTTGGAATCTAATGACCTTGCCTGGTGTCTCAGGGCTGGGTGTGTCTGCACCTACACTATCCCCAGCTCCTGGCATTTCTTCTCTGTCACCTGCTTCACACTGCTCCCATGGCGCTCCACCCTCGCCATTCCCAACATCCTTACTCCTGCCAGATATAAAAACTCGCTCTCCGCTCCACATTGATAAAGTAAGTACAGTGCTGTGCGACAGTCTCAGGGTGTGTGTGTGTGTGTGTGTGTGTGTGTGTGTGTGTGTGTGTGTGTGTGTGTGTGTGTGTGTGTGTGTGTGTGTGTGTGTGTGTGTGTGTGTGTGTGTGTGTGTGTGTGTGTGTGTGTGTGTGTGTGTGTGCCTAAGACACTTACATGCTGCAGTATTTATTTTTGTAACCTATATTAATTTATGTCTTGCTCTGTACTGCACTCTGGACATACTAAGTTAATGCTAAACCTGATTCAGATTCTAAAGTGAAAGTAGATGCAAACTCATTGTCTACCAATAGATGTCACTGCAGTACGCAGAGTGAACAAAACCCAGCGCATCTCCCAGCATGTAACAGATTGTAAAAGAGGCAGTTACACAACACTAGGCACCAGTTCAGGATGTCCAAGTGCTTTTTACATGCAGTACAGCATGGTTCTGATATGTACAATAGCTATCGTCGTAAGATCGGAAGTGTTAGCTTATGTTAGTTTTGGATTCATTCATGGGGTGAGGGTGCCTATGGCAAGGCCAATGTTCCATCCTGTTCTTCCACTGTCCTGGAACTGTGTGTGATTTGCAGGGTCTTTTGGAGCAGACTGAGGAATGAAATACATCTTTGGTCCTTCAGTCCCCCGAGTGTGTTTTCACAATCACCATTGCTTTCTGCAGCAAAGTCGATTTATTTATTTATATTTTGAAATTTAGAGTGGTGTAGGCCCTTCTGGCCTTTCGAGCTGCGCAGCCCAGCAACCCCCGATTTCACCCTAGACTAATCACCGGAAAAGTAATAATGACCAATTAACCTAGGTAGTCTCGGGGAGAATGTACAAACTACTTAGACAGAGCAGTTATGAGCTGAGTTTAATTGTGAACCTCGTGAAGGGGAAGTCGGGACAGCACACATCACTTCTCATCGAGTGAAAAAGGTGACTAGCTTCTAGTCCCTGGACACCACCATCTCTGAAGATCTATCCCAGGACCAACGTATTGATGCAATCACGAAGAAGCCATGCCTGTGGCTATACCTTATTAGGAGTCTGAGGAGATTTGGTATGTTACTAAAGACTCTAGCAAATTTCTGTAGATGTACTGTGAAATGCATCACTGCTTGGTGTGGAGCCTCCGGTGTTCAGGATTGAAAGAGACTGCAGACAGTTGTAGACTCAGCCTCCTCCATCATGGGCAGAAACCTCCACACCACCAAGGAGATCTTCAAAGGTGGCTAAGGAAGGCAGCGTCCAACGTGAAAGATCATAACCACCCAGCACGTGCCCTTTTCTCATTACTGCCATCAGGGAGGAGGAACAGGAGCTGAAGACACACAATCACCACTTCAGGAACAGCTTCTCCCCGTCTGCCAGCAGGTTTCTGAATGGTCCATGAACTAGTTCAATACTTCTTTACTACTCTGTAGCATTATTTATCTACCTATCAATTAGAGTAACTTAAAGTAATTTCTTAATGTCTAGCACTATACTGTTGCCAAAAACAATACATTTCATGACATATGTCAATAATAATAACCCTGCTATTGATTAATTTGATCCCCAGCTCTCAAAGTGAATCACTGGGTTGTTGGGCCAGGTCACATTAGAAATAGGAGCAGGAGTCGGCCATCTGACCTGGCAAGCCCGCGCCGCCATTCAATACGATCATGGCTGATCTGGCCACGGACTCATCTCCACCTACCTGCTTTTTCCCCATAACCCTTAATTCCCCTACTACGCAAAAATCTATCCAACCTTTTCTTAAATATATTTACTGAGGTAGCCTCCATTGGGCAGAGAATTCCACAGATTCATCACTCTCTGGGAAAAGCAGCTCCACCTCATCTCTGTCCTAAATCTACTCCCCTGAATCTTGAGGCTATGTCCCCTAATTCTGGTCTCACCTACCAGTAAAAACATCTTTCCTGCCTCTTTCTTATTTATCCCTTTCATAATTTTATAAGTCTCTATAAGATCTCCTCACATTCTTCTGAATTCCAGCAAGTCCAGTCCCAGGCGACTCAATGTCTCCTCATCCTCCTCTGCACTGCCTCCAAAACCAGTATATCCTTCCTCAAGTAAAGAGACCAGAACTACATGCAATACTCCAGGTGGGGCCTCACCTGTAGCTGCACAGGTGCAGGTCTCTGGACCAATGTGCCGACGTACATAGACCATTATTTGTTGGGGTGGTACAGTAGTGTAATGGTTAGCTCAACGCTTTACAGTACCAGCAACCAGGGTTCAGTTCCTGCTAGTCCCTGTAAGGAGATTTTACATTCTCCCTGAGACTGTGGGGGTTTTGTTTGGGTGCTCCCGTTTCATCTCACTGTCCAACGACATACCAGTTGGTAGGCTAATTGGTCATTGTAAATTGCCCCGTGATTAGGCTGCGGTTAAATCGGGGGGGTTGTTGGGCAGTGTGGCTCAAAGGGCCGAAGGGCCTATTCTGCGCTGTGTATCTCAATAAATTAAAAAAATTATGCTGTTATACAGCAACCTGACAGACACTTAAACTGTAGCTAAACTCAAAGAAGTGTTGGGCCAGGTATTGTTCAGGGGAGTGGGATAGACTCCTCTGCTGTTGCCTGTTTGCACTGAGAGATCGCTCATCTCTGTGGGTTTGTTTAACGTCTCACTGGTCGGATGGTACCGTCAACCAGAGTACATCCACTGTCAGTCTAAACAATTGATTTAATTATCATCAACGCTACATGTTTAATTAGCAAAAGAGATCAAAATGTATTTTTTGTGCTCCAATAACTACTCTCCTTGATAGAGATGTACACTTGACACAGACGTCGCCAGGTACTCTCCATCCCACAGATCAGTGAATCCTGGGGTCAGGGGTCCATGTGAGTCTGAAGATTGTGACCTGGAGATCAAAGTCCTGTGATCGGCAAGTTCCTGGGGTCGATACCCAGAGGTCAAAGCTGGAGGCTGAGTTCCAGAGGTCAGCAAGTCTGTCATTCGAAGCCGGAATATTGAAGTCCAGGGATCGGTGTGTCCATTGGTCAAGGTTTGTTTGGAGGTCTGATGTCTAATGTCTGTAAGTCAGCAGGTCTGGGCCAGAAACTGGAGGCTGGAAGCCTGGTGTCTGTGAGTCTGGAGGTCCAGGGACAGGAGACGGACTGTCCTGGGAGAATGAGTGGGAGGGAAGAGGGCTTTGTTTTGCTGTTGATGTTTCGTTGTTGTTATTGCTGAGCAATATGGACATACTTGTTGACAACACTTGCGGGCTGCCCCCAGCACATCCTTAGGTTGTGTTGGCTGTTAATGCAAATGATGATAAATAAATGTGATAAATAAATGATTCTGAAATCTGAGTCATGTGGCATGGAGACATGCTCTTTAGTGCCACCAAGTGAACTAACACGGACATAATGGGCAGAATTGCCTCCTTCTGTGGCATAGGGATCCATGGACCCCTTGCTTAATGGTATTGGCCCATGGCATGAAAAAGGCTGGGAACCCCGTTCTATGCCAAATCCCATTGAGTACCCAGTTACACTATTTCCAGATTGATGACATTTTATTCTTCCTCAAAACTTTCTGCCTCCACTTGGACTCACGTACTTGGGACAACTTACAGTGGCCAATTAACCAACCAATGTTTTTTTGTTCCTCTAAATGCCTGCTAAGATGCATCTCTAGGTGGTATGTGGTAACATGTACGTACTTTGATAATAAAGTTACTTTGAACTTTGAAGGGAAATAAATTGTTGATGTTTTGGGCCGAGGCTGAAACCCGATGAAGGATCTCGGCCCGAAATGCCGACTGTGTATCTCCCTTTCAGTGCCAATGCTGACTTGCTGACTTCCTCCGGCATTTTGTGCATGCTGCATTGCTCCGTAGTATACATTCACCAAGCTCTCTGAGGATCGCCACCTTGTCGGGGTGGAGAGGCTGGTGTGTTCCTGAAATCAGAACGCCACAATAATGTAGTGGTTACCGTGATGCTATAAAGCTTGGGATGTCAGAGTTTGTTGTAAATTGTTATTTGATTAGGCTAGTGCTAAATCGGTTGCTGAGCAGTCCGGCTCATTGGGCTGGAATGGCCTGTTCTGTGCCTCATCACTACATAAAAATAAAATAAATCCCAAGAGCGATAGCATCATCTCCACCATAGGGTTGCCCATGGTAAAGTCAAGATTAGGTTCCAGACAAACAGCAATCCAACCAAGACCTCAGTGGTGGAGCTGGTGGAAGGTGATGACACATCACAATGCCAGTGAGGGTGGAGGGAGGCTGCGGCAGTGAACGGTCCCCAGTTGACTTGCAGTCCATGTCACTGGACCCTGATCCCAATCTGTCACAGACCGTGTGGTGGCTGCCTGTGTATCAGTCTCCCCGTGTTACACAAAATTCAAAGTAATTTATTATCAAAATATGTATACCATATTCATCAAGTCATGCGCAGGTGTTCTCCATCATGGGAATCCACCCTAACAGCCCAGATTAAGTCCCATGGTGATCAGCAAGTGGCAAAAAGGGCAGGATTGTGAGGTCTGGAATCCTACGCTGCACCAAAATATGAATCAGGTTTAATATCACTGGCATATGTTGAGAAATTTGGTGTTTGGTGGCAGTAATACAAAACTATAAAATACTATAAACACAAGAAAATCTGCAGATGCTGGAAATCCAAAGCAACACACACAAAATGCTGAAGGAACTCAGCAGGTCAGGCAGCATCTATGGAAAATAGTAAGCCGTTGATGTTTCGGGTCAAGACCGGAAAGGAAAAGAAGTCAGAGTGAGGAAGTGGGGGAAGGGGAGAAGAAGTACAAGGTGGCAGGTGATAGGTGAAACCGGGAGACGGGGAGGGATGAAGTAAAGAGCTGGGAAGTTGATTAGTGAAAGAGATAAAGGCTGGAAAAGGGGGAATCTGATCGGGGAGGACAGACCATGGAGAAAAGGGAAGGGGGAGGAGCACCAGAGGGAGGTGATGGGCAGCTAAGGGGATAAGGTGAGTGAGGGAAACAGGAATGGAGAATGGTGAAGGTGGGGGGGGGGCAATTACAGGAAGTTTGAGAGATGGATAATTATGTCATCAGGTTGGAGGCTACCCAGACTGAATATAAGGTGTTGTTCCTCCAACGTGAGTGTGGTCTCATCATGACAGTAGAGGAGGCCATGGACTGACATATTGAAATGGGAATGGGAAGTAGAATTGAAATGGGTGGCTACTGGGAGAGTCTGCTTTTTTTGGCGGACTGTAGGTGTTTGGTGAACCAGTCTCCCAATCTACTTCGGGTCTCAGCGGCATAGAGGAGGCCACACAGGGAGAACCAGATACAGTAGATGACCCCAACAGACTCAAAGGTGAAATGCCACCTCACCTGGAAGGACAGTTTGGGGCCCTGAATGGTAGGAAGGGAGGAGGTGCAGGGGCAGGTGTGGCACTTGTTTGACTTTCAAGGATAAGTACCAGGAGGGAGATCAGTGGGGAGGGACGAATGGACAAGGGAGTCACGTAGGGAGCGATCCCTGTAGAAAGTGGAAAGTTGGCTGGTGGGGGGGAGAGATGTGCTTGGTGCAGAGATCCTGTTGGTGATGGTGGAAATTATGGAGAATTATGTGCTGGAAGTAGAGGCTCGTGGGATGGCAGGTGAGGACAAGAGGAAACCTATCTCTGGGTGAATGCAGTGTGGACAGACGTGCTCGAAATGGAAGAAATGCTTGTGAGGGTAGCGTTGTTTGTGGAGGAAGGGAAGTCCATTTCTTTGAAGACGGAGAACATCTCAGTAACACGTTGGAGGAAGGGAAGCCCGTTCCTTTGAAGTGATATCGCCCTGAGACGTGACTGATTGTGAAACTTGAACCACTTGTTACACTGCGGCCTTGCATCTCCGCCAGATTGAAGACACACCGAACATCTCTGCTAATGGCCTCACCGTTTGACTGCGGCTTGCTGATCTGATTCAGTCTGCTCTGCCCTGATCAGTCAGCCCGGTATTTTGTACAGTCACTCTTATGAGCCGGAGACTCTTTATTTTGCAACTCCCTTCTGCCCTAGTTGCGAGCTGGTTGTAACAGTTGTTCAACTAGTTCAGGGAGCCTCCAGTGAATCATTCCCAGATTTTTGCGCTTGTTGGATAACGTCAGCAGTGATTCTCAGAGGCACGTTAACGATGGCTGCTTGTTTCCTCACTATTGGCTTCTATCTGCCCACCAGGCCGTCACATCTCCCTGCTCCGTCACCTTGTCAATCTCCCGCATTCCCTCCCTGGCACTCTTCACTCTGAGGATCTCTCAGTCCCTCAGATTTACTTTGTCACCTGTTACACGCCGTCACATCCCAGCAGCTTCGATCAGGCAGTGCCGGGTTTAACAACAGGAAGTCAAAACCACCCAATCCACCCCCGGCACCAGCCTACCTGCCATCAAAGTGTATACAGTAAGGTGCTGGAAAAAGACCAACAATATCACGAAAGATCCCATCCACCCTGTTCACGAACTGTTTGTCCCACTCCCATCAGGGAGGAGGCTACTTAGCATCCACACCAGGACCACCAGACTCAAAAACAGTTAATTCCTCCAAAAAGTAAGGCTGATCATCACCTCCACTTTTTGAATTCCTGTCAGTCACCTTATGTACAGACACTCCTGTTTCTAGTGTCACTTTATGGACATATGATCTGTGTATTTAAGTTATCTTATGTATTTATATTTATTGTGTTTCTTATTATTTTGTTCTTTATCTTATTGTATTTTGTGCTGCATTGGATCTGGAGTAAAAAATAATTCATCCGCCTTTGCACTTTTGTACCGGAGATGACATTGGACAATCTTGAATCATGAATTCTTTAGATGTCCACGGGTGTGAGTTGGGTGAACACATTGCCAGGAGGCAGGCTGGGGTCATCAGTCAGGAGACGGTGTGGAGGCCAAGTCATTGGGTATATTCAAGGCAGACATTGATAGATCCTAGATTGGTCAGGGTGTGAAGGGAAAACAGGAGATTGGGGCTGAGAGGAAAATGGATCAGGCATGATGAAATGGTGGAATGGACTCAATGGGCAAATGGTCTATTGCTGCTCCTATATCACATTATAGTCTTATAAACAGATTATGGTGCAGACATCTGAGGTTTGGGTGCCTTATTTGGGTTCAGAGAGGTTGGTCAAGGCTGTAGTCCTGCAGAGTAGCAAATCCCTGAACTGTGGCAAAACATAGAGTTGTATACAGCAGGGAAGCTTATCAACTCATCTACACCAACCAGGATTCGCACGTGAGCTAGCTCTAATTGCCAGCATTTGGACTAAGTCTCTTTAACTCTTTCCTTTGCATGTACCTGTCTAAAAGTCTTTTAAGCATTGCTGCTGTCTCTATCACTTCCTCTGGCATCTCACTTATATACTTCTATCTATCTATCTATCTATCTACTCATCTATTTATTTATTGAGATACAGCATGGAATAGACCCTTTCGGTCTTTTGAACCAGCTTGCTCAGCAAATCCCACCCAATTTAATCCTAGCCTAATCACAGGACAATTTACAATGACCTATTAACCTATCAAGCAGTACTTCTTTTGACTATGTGAGGAAACCGGAGCACCCAGAGGAAACCCACGGGGATCATCAAACTATAAGCTTGTGCATACAAAGTCGCTAAGAGTAGTGGAAACTGGAAGATTGGGATAACTTTAAAAAGCAACAAAGAACCACTAAGTAAGCAATAAAGAAAGGAAAGTGGATTATGAAAATAAACTGGCACAAAATATAAAAACAGATAGTAAAAGTTTTTATAATTATATAAAGCGGAAAAGGGTGGCTAAAGTGAATATAGGTGCCTTGGAGGATCAGAAGGGGGAATTGATATTGGGTAACGAGGAAATGGCTGAAGCTTTGAATGACTTTTTTGTATCGGTCTTCACAGTGGAGGACACATCTAACATGCCAAAGAGAAATGTTACGAATACGATGGGAGGTGAAGACCTCGATAAAAAGCTATCACTAAAGAAATAGTGCTGAGCAAACTGGTGGGCCTGAAGACAGATAAGCCCCCTGGTCCTGATGGAATGCATCCCAGGGTACTGAAAGAAATGGCAGAAGTTAGAGTAGTGGCTTTGGTAACGATTTACCGAAATTCTCAGGACTCTGGTTAGGTCCCTGCAGATTGGAAGACAGTGAATGTCATGCCACTGTTCAAAAAAAGATTTAGGCATGGGCAGATAACTATAGGCCAGTTAGTTTAACGTCAATAGTTGTGAAAATGCTTGAAGCTATCATTAAAGAAGAAATAGTGAGGCCTCTGGAAAGAAATGGATCCATCAGGCAGACACAGCATGGATTCAGCAAAGGCAGGTCCTGTTTGACAAACTTACTGGAGTTCTTTGGCAATTAATGATGAGTGGTGTGCCACAGGGGTTGGTGCTGGGCCTGCGATTGTTCACAATATGCATTAATGATCTGGAAGAGGGGGCTGAGTGCAGTGTATCTAAGTTCTGCTAATGATACTAAATTGAGTGGAAAAGCAAATTGTGCAGAAGATACAGAGAGCCTGCAGAGAGATATAGGTAGGTTAAGTGAGTGGGCAAGGGCCCGGCAGATGGAATACAATGTTGGTAAATGCGAGGTCATCCACTTTGGAAGGAAAAATGAAAGAGCAGTTTATTATTTAAATGGTAAAAAATTACAGCATGCTGCCATGCAGAAGGATCTGGGAGTGCTGGTGCATGAATCACAAAGGGTTGGTTTGCAGGTGCAGCAGGCTATCAAGAATGCAAATGGGATGTTGGCCTTCATTGCTAGAGGGATTGAATTTAAGAGCAGGGAAGTTATGCTGCAATTGTACAGCGTACTGGTGAGGTCGCACCTGGAGTACTGTGCGCAGTTCTGGTTTCCTTACTTGAAGAAGGATATACTAGCTTTGGAGGTGGTGTAGAGGAAATTCACCAGGTTGATTCCAGAGATGAGGGGGTTAGACTATGAGGAGAGATTGAGTGGCCTGGGACTGTACTCGCTGGAATTCAGAAGAATGAGAGGAAATCTTATAGAAACATATAAAATTATGAAAGGGATAGATAAGATAAAGGCAGGAAAGTTGTTTCCACTGGTAGGTGAGACTAGAACTAGGGAACATAGCCTCAAGATTTGGGGGAGTAGATTTAGGATGGAGATGAGGTGAAACTGCTTTTCCCAGAGGGTGGTGAATCTGTGGAATTCTCTGCCCAATGAAGCAGTGGAGGCTACCTCAGTAAATATATTTAAGAGAAGGTTGGTTTATATTTTTCACAGAAGGGGAATTAAGGGTTATGGGGAAAAAGCAGGTGGGTGGAGATGAGGCCATGGCCAGATCAGCCATGATCTTATTGAATGTTGGAGCAGGCTCAACAGGCCAGATGGCCTACACCTGCTCCTACTTCTTATGTTCTTGTGTCATGGGGAGAAAGTACAATCTCTTTACAGGGAGCAGCAGGAATTGAACCCGGGTCACATGGTACTGTAAGGCAGAGTGCTAACTACTGCACTACTGTCCCACCACCCTCTATGTGGAAAAAGTTGCCCCTCACATTTTCTTTAAATCTTTTCCCTCTGGTTTTAAACCTGTGCCCTGTATTTTCAGACTCCCTTACCCTGGGATAAAATACTGACTATTCACTTTATTGAAACCCCTCATGATTTTATAAAATTCTTTAAGGTATTTCCTTAGCCTCCTATGCTCCAGAGGGGATAAAATCCAGGTTTTGAGAGAGGCAGCCCAAACAGAGGCCCTTCGGCCCTTTTTCACAGATGCTACACAAATCTGATTTATATTTTGAGGCAAATATTCCTTTTACAGGAGCAGGGATTATTGTACAAAGGCCTGCAAAGCCATTCCAGGTGCTGGCAAACATTTGGGAGTGGAAGCAAAGGTTAATAGCCGCCTAATGTTGAAATCCCATAATTTACAATTTCCATTGTAGAATATCCAGGAAATTCTGAACCACTGCAGGAGGGAACAAACTCACTAAAAAAAAAATCAAGAATAAATTAACATATTGTAGCCTGACGTTAAAGAGTCTCTTTGAAAGCTAACATTGAAGGAGTGGTGCACTGCACTAAAGAAAGGAGAAGTCACTGAGGTACAATACTATGCAAAATACTTAGGCACAGTTTTCCAGCTAGGGTGCTGAAGACTTGGTTAAACTAGGAAGATGGTTGGGAATAAGAGTACTTAGCTCTGTAATAGCTCAGTGGTATTAAGTGTTATTTAGTAACTGGAAAGACATAGTATACAGTACTGTGCAAATGTCAGGTACCTTAGCTATATATATATGTGCCTATGACTTTTACACAGTACTGTGTCTGCTATAGATACACAGACACCTTAGGGGATTCAGATAGATGAATTTAATCTAAGTAGGCTGTAATTGCTGCACAGATAATGTGAGCTTTGATGCTAAGGAGAAAACACTGATAATTAGCAAATATGCAGGCCATTCAACCCATCCAGCACATGCCAGCTCTGTAGTGGAGCCACTTAATCTGCCACACTCCTTGCCCTTACTTGACAACCATGGCAGCTTCTCTTTGCCAGACACTTATTGCCCTTGAAGCTTACAACTGAATCAGTGATAGATCTGGGATATCATGTTGCAGTTGTACAAAACACGTGTAAGACTGCTCTCAGAGTGTTCGGTAGGGTTTCTGGTGAATAAACTGCAGGAGAGAGGTGTCAGAGTCGGAGTGCGCCACTGGAGGCAGTGTGGCGCGGTGACCAATCTGGAGTTGGTGCTGCCCCCTGGTGTTCACTTGACAGAAGACAAGCTGTATTGTGTTCAACTGCAGACTGCTGAAACATTCATGGACTCAGGATCCTGGACTATGTATTTTTTGTGTGACTGTAATTTACTGATATTTTATATGTGCTTGCAATCTTACAGTTTACAGGAATGTGGTATATGTGCCTTGTGCTGTGTGTGACCGTTGGCATTGTGTTTTGTGCCTTGACCCCGGAGTAACGCTGTTTCGTTTGGCTGTATTCATGATCATTCATGTATGGTTGAATGACAATTACACTTGAGTTTGAACTTGATCAGCTATCATATACCTCTGAATACCCTGCCACCCCTCTGTTCCACCACTCCGCAACTCACAGACACCCTCTCATCCAGCACTGGTCACTTTTCATCTATTACTGCTGGTGTTTCACATATCAATAGAACTCCTTATTTTTTATTATAATAGCGCCAGTAAGGTCTTATGTTAACTTGCGCCTTGCACTTTATGTCAACCTGTCAGTCTTCAGGCCATGCCACTCAGGGACTTGTACTAATATTATTTTGTGAATGGATGTGCTGGATTGTAACTACACAGTATGTGCTCTGTGTGACCATACCTAATGTGTTTTTCACCTTGGCCCCACAGGGACAATGTTTTATTTAGCTGTATAGATGTGTATAGTTTAATGACAATAAACTTGAACTTGATGAAGGTCCAGATGAAGGGTCTTGGTCTGAAATGCCAACTGTTTATTCCCCTCCATAGGTGCTGCCAGACCTGCTGAGCTCCTCCAGCATTTTGTATGTGTTGTTCAAAATTTCTAGCACCTGCAGAATTTCTTGTGTCTCAGAATACGGATGCTGGAATGAGGAAACAGAAACAGAAAGTCTCAAAATACTTGTCAGGTCAGGCAGCATCTGTGGAAAGAGAAGAACAGTTGATGTTTCAGTTTGGAGAGCTGAATTAATTTTAGTGTTGAAGTTGCTGCCACTTCTCTTTTAGGAACTCCAGTTCTGGCAAAGAGCTTAACTCTGTTTCTCTGTCAACATATGCTGCCTGACCTGGTAAGTTTTAAAATTCAAGTTCAAGTTTATTGTCAGACTGTACATATACAACCAAACAAAACAATGTTCCTCTGGACCATGGTATATGCACAAAACATATATCACACACAGCACATAAAACAAAATATTATCACAAATAAGTTAATAAAGTCCAATTTAAAGTGAATGTAGCGTGCTGCACAGATAAACAGTAAGCAGTAAATAGTACAGTAAACAGTTCACTAACCCAGTAACCACTAACCACTAACCCTAACCCAGTGACAAAACCTTAGGGAATTCATTAGTCTCCCAGCCTGAGGGAAGAAGCTGTTCCCCAGACTGACAATCCTAGTCCTGATGCTCCTGTACCTCCTTTCTGATGGCAGTGGGTCAAAGAGATTGTGGGATGGGTGGTAGGGATCCTCAAAAATATTTCAGGACATTCACATGCAACACTCCCGGTAAATATCACAAAGAGGGGAGAAGGAGATTGTTATTTGTGAGAACTGTGCCTATTCTTTAACATCCTGATGAAAAATAAGTATACATGGGCAGTAATCAGATGGCTTTTCAACAGGACAAGTTGTCCATGAGTGAGATGGACCAATAACCATTAAAGGATTCCTTCTAAACATCAATCCACACGAGACAGTTCCAATACCCCAGAAAGCAAGAAGAAGATCAGAACAGCTATATATGTATATATATGAAAGACTTTTGCACAACACTGCACGTCATTTTCAGACTCTTTGTGTGAGTCCATTTGAAAGGTCTGAACCCAAAACATTGACTGTTCCTTTCCCTCCGCAGATGCTGCCTGCCTTGCTGGGTTCTTCCAGCATCTTGTTTCTTGCTCCAGCTTCCAGCATCTGCAGTTCCTTGTGTCACCATTAAACATTCCTCCTCTCACCTTAAACCAATGCCCTCTTGTAGTTAACATTTCTAAATATTTAAATCCAGATGGGTTTCAACAACAATCCACTAGCTTTAGAAAACTGAAGACACACACTCACAATTTTAGGAACAACTTCTTTCCTCTGCCATCAGATTTCTGAACAGTCCATGAACTCATAAACACTACCTTACTATTTTGGTCTCTTTTTGCACTACTTATTTATTTTTAAATATTTCTTATGGTAACTTATAGTAATTTTTTAATGTATTGCAATGCATTTCTATCACAAAACAACAAATTTCATGACATTTGTCAGTGATAATAAACTAAATTCTGGTTCTGATTCATGCTTCATGGTTGACAACACTATTTAAATTTAAGGTTTGTTCAATTAATTAAATTTAAACTTCCTAACTACCAAGGGTGGGATTTGAACCCAGGTTCCTGTAACATTGGTCCAAAAATTCTGGCGCCAGTCCAGCAATATAACTATTGTTCTACTGAGCCAAATTATCAGTCTGCTACAGTTTGTACCAATCCCCAGGTTGCTGGTCTGTGACTTTAATGAAGCTAATGCTAATGAACGTTAAAGAGAGGAGATTAGCCAATCTACTCTTGGAGATGGCTACCTTATTCTATATTCATGCCTTATCTTCCATGTAAAGAGATCTATTTAAATCCAGACAGTAGTGGAACCTCTCTCTGTGTTTCTCAGGAGTTTGTACGTTCTCCCTGTGACAGCTAGGGTTTCCTCTGGGTGCTCTGGTTTCCTCCTACACTCCATGGACAAACGGATAGGGTTATAAAGTTGTAGGGATGCTACGTTGGCACCAGAAATGTTGTGACACTTGGCGGGCTGTCCCCAGCACAATCCGTACGTCTAACCTGTAGGTTATTGGAAGGTGGCGGAGTGCCTAGAGGAAACCTACATGGTAAAGAGGAGAATGTACAAACTCCTTGCAGAGAGTGGTGAAAACTGAACCCTGATCTTTTGATCAGTGGCACTGTACTAGGTGCTTTACTACGCTACTGTTACACTCACCTATCAGTAGTCCCCCTCCTGTGTTGGTCTGTTGTGTTCCTATACCCCAATATAATCAAGTCTATCAGGGTCATGAAGGGATTGCCGAGAGTCAGGGAAGTGCGGATATACAAGTGAGGATCTGCATGTAGTGTATGGTGTGTAGTTCTCCTCACTGCACTATAGGAAGGACGTACATAGATAGGAAAGATATAACTAATCCAGAGAAGGATGCAGAAATAGGTTCACCAGAACGTTGGTTCCATCAGACTCTACGACATGGCAGTAGGTGTCAATCTCATCTGTTCATTGAAAGCAGCTCCCCCTGTGCTAGCTGGGGACTGGCCCATTTCAGGAGCATTGCAGCCCTTTCATTGGCTGAGTTTGGCACCATGGAACCTGCCAATGGTGTCACGGCACTGGTAGAGTATAAGTCTAGCTCGCTGAAGGCACCTGGTTTCTTTAGTTTTGGGAATCTCTGATGGACTGGGTTGTGACCAGTGCAATGGGAACAGTGGAAGTGTGCGGTAGTGAGAGGGGGCCTGAGCGCACACTTTAGATAAGTATTTGAAGAGTTTGCTGAATGTTTAGTGTTGTCTTGTCCTGTAAATAAATAGTTAACTTAGCAACCACTAGTGAGTGTCTTCTGTTCCCACTCATCAACAGATAAACACAACAGCTACTAGACTCTGTCCCACCCTCCTCCTCATACACTGAATTGGCTATCTTCCTTCTCCACTCTCAATCCTGATCCAAAACGTCGACTATTTCTTTTTGCTCATCGAGCCATTGAGCCCTCCGACAGATTATTTGCTGTTTCAGATCTCAGTTTGCACAATTCTCTAGCGTTTTTGTGTAGATTGAATTGAACTGACCTTATTTCTCACATCCTTCATCTTCACGAGGAGTAAAAGTCTTTACGTTACGTGCCCGTCTAAATGTGTAATGTGCAATCTAGTAATTTATAATAATTTATAATAAATAGAACAGTCAATGTAACACAGAAATACACTCAAATTAGCGTGAGTTAGTCACTCTGATGGCCTGGTGGAAGAGGCTGTCCCGAAGCCTGTTGGTCCTGGCTTTTATGCTGCGGTACCGCTTCCCGGATGGTAGCAGCTGGAATAGATTGTGCTTGGGGTGACTCAGGTCCCCAGTGATCCTTTGGACCCTTTTTACTCCTGTCTTTGTAAATGTCCTGGATCATGGGAAGTTCACACCCATAGATGCGCTGGGCTGTCTGCACCACTCTCTGCAGAGTCCTGTGATTGAGGGAAGTACAGTTCCCATACCAGGAAGTGATGCAACCAGTCAGGATGATCTCAGTTGTGCCACTGTAGAAAGTTCTTAGGATTTGGTGGCCCATACCAAACTTCCTCAACCGTCTGAGGTGAAAGAGGCGATGTTGTGCTTTTTTCACCACACAGCTGGTGTGTACAGACCACATGAGATCCTCGGTGATGTGGATGCTGAGGAACATAGAGCTGTTTACCCTCTCAACCCCAGATCCATTGATGTCAATAGGGGTTAGCCTGTCTCCATTCCTCCTGTAATCCAAAACCAGTTCCTTTGTTTTTGCGACATTCAGGGAGAGATTGTTTTCTTGACACCACTGTGTCAGAGAGATGACTTCTTCCCTGTAGGCCATCTCTTTATTGTTTGAGATTAGGCCAATCAGCAAATTTAATTAGCAGATAAGAGCTGTGGGTGGTGACGCAGTCGTATGTATACAGGGAGTAAAGGAGGGGACTTAGTACACAGCCCTGAGGGGCTCCTGTGTTGAGAGTCAGAGGGGCAGAGATGAGGGAGCTCACTCTTACCACCTGCCGCCAATCTGACAGGAAGTCCAGGATCCAGCTGCACAAGGCAGGATCTCGCAAAATCTCCGAGGTCTCTGAGCTTCCTGTCGAGCCTGGAGGGAACTATGGTGTTGAATGCTGAACTGTAGTCCAAGAACAGCATTCTCACATAAGCATCCTTCTTCTCCAAATGTGTAACCACAGATGTTACTGGGACCATAATGAGGGCCAGACTCATAACTTTATTCCGCTAGTGCCATTGACTTGCACCCAGTCCATAACCCTCCAGACCTCTCTCATCCATGGACAATCTTCTGGACATTGTCTTTACAAGACGGGTGCCCCCAGCCATTATCGTTACTCTTCAGAGATTGTCTGCCTGGCATCAGTGGTCACATAACCAGGACAGGCTCATATGACCATCCACAACATGCTCCTTACTGTGGGGGGATAAGCTGATGCCCAAGCGTGACCTGCAGACTAGCAGAGGGAAGGAGCACCTTACACCTCCTTTGGTAAAGGCATATCTTCACCCCCCCCCACTTGGAGAGACTGGATAGGCATGTTTTTCTCCTCCGGAGTGAAGGAGGCTAAGGGGTGAGGTTTATAAAATCAAGAGAAGTTCAGAGAACTTGGAAGCTCACACTTTGTTTCCTAGGTTAGTTGTGTCTAAAACCAGAGAAAACAGGTTTAAGGTAAGAGGGGAAAATTGTAAAGGGGATCTGAGGGGCAGGTGCTGGGATGTGGGTACAGTAACATCACTTCAAGTATACTTGGATAGAAACATGGATAGGAAATATCCATTGGCATGAGTATATGCCAAACATAAGCAAATGGAACTAGCTTGGGTTAACATCTTGGTTGGCATGAATAATTTGGGTTGAGTGGCCCACTTCCATGCCTGACATCTCCATGAATCACAAAAAAGCACAGCATCCTGGTGGCTATCCATCCCAACGTGATTTCCTATTCACATCCAGACATGTCTGTCCATGGTCTCAGCTGCTGTGCTGTGATGAGGCCATGAGGCGGAGAATCCCTCAAATTCCACCAACATCGATTTCTCCAACCTGGTAATTTCTTCACCCCTTCCTTCCTTCTTCTCTTTTCCCATTCCCCATTCTGGTTATCCTCTCTCCCTTTCTCTTGTTCTCACCTATCTATCATCTCCATTTAGCTTCCCTTCTTTCCTCTCCTATTAGATTCCTTCTTCTGCCACTTACCTCTTCCACCTGTCCACTCCTAGTTTCTTAATTCACACCCCCACTTCCCCATCCACTCACTATTCCCCTCACCCGTTTCACCTCTCAACCTCTCAACTACCAACTTGTACTCCTTCCCCTGTTGCCCCACCTTCTTATTCTGGCTTCTTCCCCCTTCCTTTCCAGCCCTGATGAAGGGCCTCTGCTGAAATGTCGACTGTTTATTCCACTCCATTGATACGGCCTGACTTGCTAAGTTCCTCTAAGATTTTGTCTATGTTATGAATCTGCTGTTTGTTTTCAGCATCCCCTCCGAGGCTCTGACTGAAATTTGGACCCTTAATCCCTCAGTTAAACAGTGCAGAATATGCTCTTCCTTTTTCACAGTCTGAGTGAGTGCATTCACTGGCAATCACTGTGCCTCACAGAGAGCAGGACCTAATTCTTCTTTCAAGTGAATGACCTTGAGAGGCTAAACTGAGCCCGTTGCCATGGCGATGCTCAGGACCTCTCTCTGCATGAGCTTCATCTGTGGCTTGGAGGAATTTTAGCAGCACTGATGGGTTTTCAGCACAGTAACAATGAGGACCACAGGGAAGCTGAGAGCATGGGCTCTGTGCAATGATTATAAGCAGAGTGGTCATAACAGAAAGGGCCACGTGAGTGCATACTCAATCGTGGTAATGTTCAGCTTGTGACTGACTGCATAATTCATATACAACAAGGCAGACTTGGATTGTTAAAAGAGCCTTCGGTAACAGCAGGGTGTCCCAAACCTCCTCAAAGACAACGGAGTGGTCTTTGAAATGCAGCAGCTGTTGCAACACAGAACTACAGCACGTAATCATGTACCCAATAAAATCGCAACAAAAACAATGCAATTAAAAGATTTGCATCGATGATCAACACAGTCCGAGGATGGTAAGAATAGCCATGCCTCAGGCACCGACATAGCATGCTGACAATTTACTAACCTGTACATCTTCGGAATATGGAAAGATACCAGAGCATCCAAAAGAAACACACACTGTTACAGGGAGAACGAATGAATTCCTTACAGTGGTGGGAATTGATCTCACTATTGCTGATTGATGGCTCTGAAAAGCATTTGTGTTAACTGCTATGCTATCTGGGTGGCAGGGTAGAGATACAGCTCTACCAAAGGAGGTGTAGGGCGCTCCTTCTCTCTGTGAGCTTGCAGGACACCCTTGGACAAGGTGTAGCGCCTGCTTAGTCCCCTCCTAATCAGAGACACAGGAAGCCAACGGGAGCAGGTGGTGGATGGTCGTATGAGCAGCTGAAGCACATCACAAGTCCCAGTTATGTGATCACTGATGCCAAGCAAACAATCTTTGAAGAGTATTGATAATGGCTGGGGTCATCTGTCTTGTAAAGACATTGCCCAGAAGAAGACAATAGAAAACCACTTCTGTGGAATAATTTGCCAAGAATAATAATGGGCAAGACCATGATCACCTACATCATGTGGCATGTCACATAGTGATGATGATGATGACAATGAATAACCTCCCTGTTCTATGACACAGTGCTGCACCACCTTTACTAAACATGGTGGAGAGGTGTCCATTTTCCTTAGTGCTTGTGGCATCATTGGCGAGCATAACCAATCTCAATTTGAAGCTCTGTGAGTTACTTTGCTTTAGCACTCATAAACAGAAGCTCTGTTTAACACAACTGATGCCCTTTAAAGTGTTATGCATTCTCCACACCGACTGTTTGCAGGAATCCTATGGTGACACAAAACCCTAGTCAGCCAGAGCTGAGGATATGCAAAGTAAGCCAGGCGTCTAGTAACAGTGAGTCAGGATGGGGCCTTAGAGTTAGCTGTCAATCTTTGCTGGAACACCACCAGCGAGTAGCTTGGGGTGCTGAGTCAGTGGAGGGTTTATCCGCAAATGCTGTCTCTCTCCATTGCAATTCCTTACTGTAGCTGTCCAGGGTTCTGACATTGTCTCCAGTAGTGGGAGAGTCTAGGACCATAGGACACAGCTTCAGAATGCACAGACATTCCTACAGAACATAAACGAAGAGGAATTTCTTAAGCAAGAGGGTGGTAAATCTGTGGAATTCGTTGCCACAGATGGCTACAGAGGTGAAGTCATTTGGTATAGACAAAACTGTGTCAAGTCCGTTGAGATTTTATCTGAAAACGCTGCCTCTTGCCATTGCAATTCCTGATTGTAGCTGTCCAGTGTGCTAATGAGGTTTCTAGTCATGGGAGAGTATAGGACCAGAGGGCACAGCATCAGAATACATGGACGTCCCTTTAGAACAGAGATGAGTAGGAATCTATTTAGCCAGAACATGGGAAAACATTGCCACAGATGGCTACAGAGGCCAAGTCATTTTGTACAGACAGAATTGTGCAAAAATCTTATGCAGCTACATCGAGCTAGGGTGGCAAAGACTTTTGCACAGTACTCTTGTTTTTCAACATAGGGTGGAGAGTGAGTTTGCAAAATATGGCAAGAGCAAAGGATGTTGGGAATGGTGATGGAGGAGTACCGTGGGAGCAATGTAGGACACGTGGCTGAGAAGTAGTGGTGGCATGGGTGCAGATACACCCAGCTCTGAGGCACCAGTCAAGGTCATTCGATCCCAAACAATTGGTTTATCGATCATTATAGAATATCTCACTGGTGCTTCCTGTTTCTTCCCCTCTTCCACCGCTTTCTCCTTTTCCCAACTATGATTCCCCTTTCCTTACCCCCTTCCCACTCTCAGTCCACAATGGAGACCCATATCTGAATCAGGTTTATCATCACTCACATATGCCATGAAATTAGTTTTTTGAGCAGCAGGAGTTCAGTGCAATACATAAAGCTACGCCTGTACTATATAAAGTGGAGGTTGATGGGTTCTTGATCAGTAAGGGTGTGAAAGGTTACAGGAAGAAGGCAAGAGAACCTGGTTGAGAAGGATTATAAATCAGCCATGATTGAGTGGTAGGGCAGACTTGATGGATCAAATGGCCTAATCCTGCTCCCATGTTTTATGGCTTTATTATTCCTCTGGTATAAAATATTGAGGGCGCGTAACAGTATCTTATTATCAGACCTCTCAAATGCTAAAGATAATTTCTTGACCTTCCAATCTACATCGTTATGTACTGTACATTGCTTCAGAGAGCATGCAGAGGAGGTTTATCAGGGCACTGCCTGGATTACAGAGCACGTCTTATCAGGATAGGATAAGTGAGCCAGGGCTCTTTGGAGCAACAGAGGATGAGAGGCAACCTGATAGAAGCGTTTGAGTTAATGAGAAGCATAGCTAGAATGGTGGCAATGGCCAGTTCTGGATGACATGGATTAAGGTGAATGGAAGGAAGTTTAGGGGAGATGGCCGAGATAGATTTTTCATCAGGAGAGTGGTGCTTGGCTGGAACGCACTGGCATGGGTGGTGGTCAATGCTGATACAATAGCAACATTGAAGAGACTCTTAGATAGGTATGTGGATGTAAGTAAAATACAGGCTTATGGGTTATGTAGGAGGGAATAGTTAGACTAGGTTTATATTGGTCAGCACAACATTGTCAGCTTAAGGGCCTGGACTGTGCTATGCTAATATCATATATTAGCTGGGACACCATGTGTAATATAAGGGTTGCAAGTGGAGATAGGTGTCTACCAAAGGAGGTGTAAGGCACTTCTTCCCTCTGCTAGCCTGCAGGTCACCCTTGGGCTAGGTGTAGTACTTTCTTAGTCTCCTCCCCCCCCCCATCAATCAGGGTCACGTGAAGCAATGTGAGTTGGTGTTGGGTGGTTGTATGAGCAGCTGGTGCATATCACAAGTCCTGCTTATGTGACCACTGATGCCAGGCAGACAATCTCTGAAGAGTATTGATAATGGCTAGGGTCACCTATCTAGTAAAGACACTGCTCAGAAGAAGGCAATAGCAAACCACTTCTGTAGAAAAATTTGCCGCGAGCAATCACAGACAACACCATGATCGCCTATGTCATACGACAAGGCACGTAACGATGATGATGACAATGGGAAACTACCCTGTTCTATGATTCAGTTCTGTACTACCTTTTAATCAACATAGTGGTGAGTTCTCCATTTTCTTTCATGCTTGTGGCATCGTTGGTGAGCATAACCAATCTCAATTTGAAGCTCCGTGAGTTATATTGCTTTAGCAATCAAGAACAGAAGCACTGTTTAATACAACTGGTGCCCTTTAAAGTGTTTCGTGCTCTCCAAGGGTCTTCACAGACCTCTCATTAACCTGGGTAATTATTCTCTGATTGTGTGTCAGAATCCTACAGTGACACAAAACCCTAATCAGACAGAACTGAGGATATGCAAAGTGAGCCAGGTGCTTGGGTGGCAGTAAATCAGGACTGGGCCTTGGGATTAGCTGTCAATCTTCACTGGAACACTGCCAGCGAGTAGCTCGAGGTCCCAAGTCAGTGGAGGTTTCATCTGCAAATGCTGCCTCTATCCATTGCATTTCCTGCCTGTAGCTGTCCAGGGTCCTGACATTGTCTCTAGTAGTGGGAGAGTCTAGGACCACAGGGCACAGCTTCAGAATGCACCGACATTCCTTCAGAACATAAAAGGAAGAGGAATTTCTTTAGCCAGGGGATGGTAAGTCTGTGGGATTCATTGCCACAGATGGCTACAGAGGCAAAGTCATTTGGTATAGACAGAACTGTGCCAAGTCAGTGGAGATTTTATCTGCAAACGTTGCTTCTAGCCATTGCAATTCCTGATTGTAGCTGTCCAGTGTGCTAATGAGGTTTCCAGTAGTGGTAGAGTATAGGATCGGAGGGCACGGCATCAGAATACATGGATGTTCGTTTAGAACAGAGATGAGGAAGAATCTATTTAGCCAGAGCGTGGTAAGTCTGTGGAATAAATTGCCACAGATGGCTACAGAGGCCAAGACAGAACTATGCGAAAGTCTTATGCACACTCACAGTCTTAAGATATATTCATAGTTCATATACGTGTGTGTGTGTGTGTGTGTGTGTGTGTGTGTGTGTGTGTGTGTGTGTGTGTGTGTGTGTGTGTGTGTGTGTGTGTGTGTGTGTGTGTGTGTGTGTGTGTGTGTGTGTGTGTTGGGAATGGCGAGGGTGGAAAGTAGAAAGCCATTGGAGGCTTGTGGGACAGGAGGCAGAAAAAGACTGCCCAGGATCTGGAAGTTGCCCAGATGCAGACACACCCAGCCTTAAGACAACAGGCAAGGTCATTTGATTCCAAACAATTGGTTTATTGATCACTACAGAATGCGCAGAATATCTCTTTGGTGCTTCGTGCACCCTTCCCTTTCTCTGCCCTCTTCCTATTCTCAGTCCACAATAGAGACCCAATATCAGAATCAGGTTTATCACTCACATATGTCATGAAATTTTTTTTTTTTTTTGTGGAAGCAGTATAATGCGATACATACAATTTCTACAGTACTGTGTAAAAGTCTTAGGCACCCTAGATGTGTATATGTGCCTAAGACTTTTGCACAGTACTGTATGAAGGGAAGTTGATAGGTTCTTGATTCATAAGAGTGTTAAAAGTTCCAGGGAGAAGTCAAGAGAACGGTATTGAGAGGCGTTATAAATCAGCCATGATTGGATGGTGGAGCAGACTTGATGGGACAGATGTCCTAATTCTTCTCCTATGTCTTATGGCCTTATTGTTCCTATAGCAGAGCAGAATTAAGCTATTTGGCCCATCGCGTATCCTCCACCATTTCATCCTGGCTGATCCAATTTTTCTCTCAGCCGCAATCTCCTGCCTTCTCCCCAAATCCTTTCATACTCTGACCAATCAAGAACCTATCAACCTCTGCCTTAAGTATACTTAATGCCTTGGCCTCCTCAGCTGCCTGTGGCAAAGAATTCCAGATTCACTATTCACTGGCTAAAAGAAATTCCTCTTCATCTCCATTTTAAGAGGACACCCTTCTGTTCTGAGGCTGTTTCCTCTGGTCTGAGATTCTTCCACCATAGAAAACATTCTCTCCACATCCACTCTATTAAAGCCTTTCAACATCCAATAGGCTTCGATGAGGTCACCCCTCATTTTTCTGAATTTTAGTGAATACAGGACCAGAGCCATCAAATACTCTTCATATGACAAGCCATTCAATCCTGGAATTATTTCTGAGAACCTCCCTTGAACCCTCTCCAGTTTCAGCACATTGTTTCTAAGATAAGGGCTGCAAACCTGCTCACAATACTCCAAGTGTGACTCACCAGTGCTTTATAAAGTTTCAACAGTACATCCAAAGGTTTTAAAGGTTTCAAAGGCGCATTTAATGTCAGAGAAATGTAGACAATATCCACCCCGAAATTCTTTTACTTCACAGCAATCCACAAAAACAGAGTGTGCCAAAGAATGAATGACAGCCAAATGTTAGAACCCCAAAGTTCCCCCCTCCACAGCTCCCCTCCTTCCTGCACATAAGTCGTAGCAAACAATGATCCCCCATCCCCCAACTGGCAAAAAAATAGCATAGGCACCTGCCATCGAGCACTCAAGTGTGAGCAAAGCAACCGTAAAGTCACAGACTTGTAGTACTCCAAAGACTACATCGTTCACCCGGCATTCGACATACCACAGGCTCTCTCTCTCCCTAATAAGGGAGAAAAAGGCGTCTTTGTTTTCCCAGTGAGAGGGGAGACATAACAAACAATTTGCTGATTTACGATGTTAAAAGTCCATCAAGTCGCTTTTTTCGAGCTCTGTGCTCAAAGATCTCGAGTCTCTGGGCACACAGCCACAGATCTTCCGACTCCCCTGATGACTCATGGGTCTCCTGCCATGACACCAACCTTGTTTTTATGTTCTAGTCCTCTTTAAAAGAATGCAAACATTGCATTTGCCTTCCTGACCACAGACTCAACCTGCAAATTAACCTTTAGGAAATCTTGCACAAGGATTCCCAAATCCCTTTGTACCTCAGTTTTTTTGTATTTTCTCTCCATTCAGAAAATAGTCATCCCTTTCATTTCTTCCACCAAAGGGCATGACATGCACTTTCCAACGTTCCATCTGACATTTCTTTGCTCATTCTTCTAATCTGTCTATCTGTAGCCTCTCTACTTCCTCAAAACTACCTGCCCCTCCACATTACCTTCATATCGTCTGGAAACTTTTCAACAAAGCCATCAATTCCATCATTCAAATAATTGACATGGATCCCAACACAGACCCCTGTGGAACACCTCTAGTCACCGGCAGCCAGCCAGAAAAGGTTCCCTTCATTCCCACTCTTTGCCTCCTGCCAATCAGCCACTGCTTTATCCATGCTGATCACGGCCTATTTTAACCTCATACTTAATAATCGACTCCAACATCTTCCCAACCACCAAGGTCAGGCTACTTGGGCCATAGTTTCCTTTATTCGGCCTCTCTCCCTTCTTGAAGTGTGGAGGGATATTTGCAGTTTTCCAGTCTTCCGAAACCATTCCAAGATCTAGTGACTCTTAAAAGACCATTACTAATGCCTCCACAATCTCTTCAGACACCTCTTTCAGAACTCTGGGGTGTACTTCTTCTGGTCCAGGAGACTTATCTATCTTCAGACCTATCAGTTTCCCAAGAACCTTCTGTCTAGCTATGTGATGCACCATCAATAACTCTTGGAGACTGCAAGTGAACGATAGGCTTTTATTAACAGCAAAAGGGAGCACGACATCTCGGAGACTGAGGGAGGAGCAGTGCCCCAATCGCCTTTATACAGGGGTCTGTGGGAGGAGCCTCAGGAGCAGTCAGCAGAGGGGTGTGTCCAGACAGGTATACATAGTTTACCACACTATGGTAGCTTCAGACTTCATGCCCCCGACACTTGGAACTTCCACCATACTGCTACTGTCTTCCACAGTGAAGATTGATGCAAAATACTTATTCAGTTTATCCGCCATTTTTTGTTCCCCCATTTCTGCCTCTCCCGCATCATTTTCCAACAGTACGATATCCACTCTCGACTCTCTTTTACACTTTATGTACAAACGTGCGGAGTATCTTCTTATCAGACCTCTCAAACGTTAAAGATGAATTCTTGATCACCCAGCCTACATTGTTGTGTACTGTCCTTGCACTTTATCTGTTTATTTGCTCTGTGTTTTCTCAGTAGCCACTGCAATGTATTCTGCATTCCACACTCAGTGGCCACTTTACTGGGAATGCCCTGTACCTAATAAAGTGGCCACTGAGTGTATGTTTGTGGTTTTCTGTGCGGTAGCCCATCCACTTCAAGGTTCAACGTGTTGTGGTCTTAGAGATGTTTTTCTGCACACCACTGTTGTAATGTGTGGTTACTTGAACTGCTGTTGTTGTCCTGTCTTGAACCAGCCTGCCCATTCTCCTCTGACCTCTCTCATTAACAAGGTGTTTTCACACATAGAACTGCCACTCACTTGATTTTTTTTGTTGTTTCTTGCACCATTCTCTGTAAACTCTCGAGACTGTCGTGTGTGAAAATCCCAGGAGATCAGCAGTTTCTGAGATACTCAAACTACCTCGTCTGGCACCAACAATCATTCCATGGTCAAAGTCACTTAGATCACATTTCTTCCCCATTCTGATGTTTGGTCTGAACACAAAAAGAAACTCTTGACCACTCTTGGCATGCTTTTATGTATTGGCTAGCTGCCACATGATTGGCTGATTAAATATTTGCATTAATGAGCAGGTGTACAGGTGTACCTAATAAAGTGGCCACTGAGAGTATGTTCCTGTACTACCTCAAAGTACTTATCCATGGCATAAACTGCTTGGCTGGCAATCAAAACAGAAGGTTTTCACTGTAACTGTTACTTTTGAAAATAATAAACCAATTATTAATGACATCTATGGAATTGAGGAATGGAGATTAGAGTGGCATGGTAGTTTAGTGGTTAGCATAATGATTTACTGCATCAATGATCAGAACTGGGGTTAATTTCTTGCTATTATCAGTAAGGAGATTGCATATTCCCCCATAACTGCATGTGTTTCCTCTGGGTTGCAGGGGAGGGAGCAGATGACAGAGATGGGGAAGAGTGTAGGGGAGGGAGGAGTTGACTGAGACAAGGAGGTTTGTAGGGGGGGAATTTTTCCCACATGCACTGGCTTACTGGGAGACCGATGGCAGGGGAGCTGTGTGGCCTTGGTTGTAGTGTGGACTAGGCCATGGTGTTGCCGGTTTGCAGCCTTTCTGCGAGAGGACCTCGTTGACACCAGAGGAAGTGTGGCACAGCATCCGGGTCAGTGTCAGTTCTGCTCTCTGGTGTTCACTCAACAGAAGACCAGGCCTCAAGCCACAGTGTTTCCAGTTTGCAGCCACTCAGGAGAGAGGTGCCGATGCTGCAGTCAGTGCTGCCCTCCAGTGTTCGCTCAGTGGAAGTAAAGCTGCGTTCAACTGCAAACTGCTGCAACATTCTGTGACTCAGGGACTTGGACTATTTTTTTGTGTGACCGTATTTTACCGTTACCTTATATGTGCTAGATGAGGCTTGTGCAGTGTATGACTGTTGTGTAGTTCCATTGTAACCTCAGATTGCACTGTAACGTAGCGGTTAGTGTAACACTAATCCAGCAGCAGTGACCTGGATTTCATTCCCAGCGCTGGCTGTATGGAGTTTGTACATTCTCCCCTCCAGTTGCTCCGGTTTCCTCCACATTCTAAGGCCACTGAGTCGGCTATGTTGGTGCTAGAAGCATGGCAACACTTGTGGGCTTCCCCCAGCACAATCCCCAGGCTTTGTTGGCCATTGACCCAAAATCACATTTCGATGTACATGTGACAAATGAAGCCAAGCTTGTAATCTTTTGATTTAGGGCTAGGGTTATTGAAATAAAAAATACTTTAAGGAGCAGCAATGTAACACAGTGGTTCGGACAATTCTTTACAGTACAGGTGACCTGGGTTAATTGATCATTTTAAATTGTGCCCTGAATAGGCTAGGATTAAATCAAGGGCTTATTTTGTGCTGTATCTCAATAAACAAAGAAACCTCATGTTATCTTTCTGTTGGGAAAGTTTCTTCCCCAACCTGATCAACCATTCTAGTTAGGCCCTTCCCCACCCCTCTATTTATCATCTCAGTCACTGCACTGTAAACACTTCAAAACAATTTCACAATGCTGTTTATAATTATGTGCCTGTGATAATTATTACTGCAGGTTGTGCGTTGCATCTGTGCATACGTGTACTGTCATGGTAATGTGTAACACTATTACAGTGTCAATGACTCAAGTTCAGTTCCACCACTGCCTGTGAAGGAGCTTGTATGTTCTCCCCATGACCGCGTGGGAAAACGTACAAACTGAACTAAACTAAGAATGGTTGAGGACTTTAGGAGCAATCTTAAGCCTTAATTAAGCATCAACTATCTGAAGATATGAGAACAGTGACCGTCTCAACCACCAATCTTTCCTTTTGAGGAAAGCAAATAAGTCTGTTACTCATTTTCAGCTTAGCGCGTGATTATGTTAGTCATTGTGCAATACCATGTAAAGAGGGCTCAGTGGAGATTTGCTACACATGTTTCCCTATTTTTGATAAAAGCACTGACATGGATTATGAAGAGATATGAAAAGGATTTTGGGTATTAGCCAGGATCCTGCCATTACTGGCAAACAGGCAAGTTAAGCTACTTACGGACTGGGAGAGTTTGAAAGGTTTCCGTCTGACTGTGTTTTCCTCTGCCTTTGCCATTGACAGCTGCCACGCGGAAGTGATAGGTTGAGTTGGGCTTCAAGTTGGTGAGGATGACTTGAGCTGTAAATAGGAGGAAGAAGAATATGTTATTCTGTCTCTGTTCCAACGTGTGGTGATCATTGTAATTTACTTTTAAGGACTTGTTTGTTAATGTCAAGGTTACAATTTGCAACTCTCACAAGACAGCAGAGGAGTTCAGCAGGTCAGGCAGCATCTATGGAGCTGACAATTATACTATTATACAAGTTGACAATTACTGTTTATATCAATAAACAGTCAACAATTAGGGCCAAGACCCTTCATCAAGACTGGAAAAGGAGGAGGCAGAAGCCAGAATAAGAGATGGGGGGAGGTGGAGGGTAACATGTAGGTGAGATCAGTTGAGGGGAAGCTGTGATGAAAGGAAACAGTGTGAAAAGCTGGGAGGGAGTAGGTGGACGAGGCAAAGAGCTGACAAAGAAGGAGTCAAAAGGGTAGTGGACCATGGGGGAAAGGGAGGTGGGGAACCAGAGGCAAGTCATAAGGTTGTTGGAGGGGAAGAGGAGAGGTGAGAGAGTAACCAGAATGAGGGAAAATAAAGGGTGGGGCGGAACAAAGAGAACTGAGGGGCTAACTAAGGCTACTGCTTATTGTCTTGAGAGGTTTGAAGCTGGCTTTCTATCTGTCCATCATTCTCCTCACCTCCATCCAGTTCCAGCCTTTACCCTCTGTTTCACTGACAGTCCTGATGCAGGGTTTCAACTGTCCCTCCCCCATCCCTCCCTCTATAGGTGACCTGACGCCTGATGATCTCCTCAGGTAAACTTTATTTTACTCCGGATTCCACCATCTGTCTGCATGAGCAGTTGCCATCTCTCAGAGATACCTGGCATGTTAACTGTTTCTCTTTCTGCAGATGCTGCATAGATATTTCAGCAATTCCCTCTTCCTGCTGGGCATGTTTCACTATATAACTCTTATGCCCTTTCAGTGCTTCCAATCACAGACGTACCACTTGTTGCATATAGTCATAGAGTACTATAGCACCAAAACAGGCCCTTTGGCCCATCTAGTCTGTGCCAAACTGTTATTCTGCCTAGTCCCATTGACCGGCATCGGACCATACCCTCCATACCCCTCCCGTCCATGTACTTATCCAAACTTCTCTTGAATGTTGCAATCAGACCCACATCCACCACTACCTCTGGCAGCTCGTTCCACGGTCTGAGTGAAGAAGTCCCCCCCTCAGCTTCCACTGAAACATTTCACCTTTCATTTTTACCTAGTCTCTAAATCAGAATCAGAATTTGGTTTAATTTCACTGGCATATGTTGTGAAATTTGCTGTGCAGCGGCAGTACATTGCAATACACATTAATAGAAACTGTAAGTTACAGCAAGGTTTATATAAATATATATATATATAAAGGTTAAATTAAATAAGTAGTGCAAAAACAGGAAAAAAGTAATGAGGTAGTGTTCATGGTTTAATGAGCATTCGGAAATCTGATGGGAGAAGGGAAGAAGCTGTGTCTGAATCACTGACTGTGTGTCTCCTACTGAAAACTACCTTGCATCTCTCTTTCTTCCAGTTCTGTTGAAGGATCAGAGATACCAAATGAACAATCATCATCAAGGAACCAAGCACCTAGGCCATGCCTCCTTCTCACTGATACCACCAGGCAGGAGGTACTCAAGCCAGAGGTCCCACAGCACCAGGTTTAGGAGCAGCTACTTCCCCACAACCATCTGTTCTAGAAATGACCCGCATCACCCTGACCATTGCTCCTCGGCAACAGAACACTTTTTCCTCATTGTTATCTTCTGGGACAAGTCTCAGGAGCCTGAAGACCCACACTCAACATTTTTGGGACAGCTTCTTCCCCTCTGCCGTCGGAGTTTTGAGTAGTCCGTGAACACAACGTCACTATTCCTCTTTTGAACTATTTATTTATTTTTTGTAACGGATAGACATTGTTTTAATGTCTTGTGCTGTATTGCTGCTACAAAACAACAAACATCATGATATGCATCAGTGATAATCAAACTGATTCTGATAACACTATGGGGCACCTCTTGCACTACCATGGATTTGTTTCCATGTTTTTGGACATTTTTATCGTCTCTTACTTCACTGTTTAATGTAATCTCTGTAAAATTTGTGTATGATTTATATTCGGTGTGGTGTCTTAACCTCAGTACCTGCGACACTGCTGTAATCATGGTTCTCATTATCACTGTACCTCACTGTACTTGTGCACATAACAATAAATTTGATTTGATTTGACTTGACTGGAGGCACAAGAGATGGCAGTTGTTGGAATCTGGAGCAAAATGCAGAGCGCTGAATGAACTCAGCAGGTCAAGTAGTTTCTATGGAGGCAGGGCTATGTTTGATGTTGAGAGAGATGGGCGAGGCTGGTGTGAAAGTCCTGACATGGCAAGTGTTAAGGTCTTTGAAGGATATAGTTTCCTTTTGTACAACAGTAGTCTGGAGCCATTTGATAAATGGAGACATAATAAGAATGCAAACGAAGGATCCTAGATTGACATTTACTACTGGTCAGTTACTTTACTAATTTTTATTATTGACCTTTAATGTGGAGATTCTTTTGGTTATAAATCCCTGTATTATCTGCATCTTTCTTTTCTTTCTTTTTACAATATTTTTATTCAGAAGAAAAAAAACAAGATTTACAGAGTGCAACACATAGATACATATCAACATAACTTGTGTACATTCATATATTGTAATAAAATTGATCAAAATGTTATAGCATAACACATATAGTATACCACTCTGTAATCAAAAATTTAAAGATAAGTCATACATCATAAAAGAAATTTTTTATATAAAAAAAAGTCAATCCCCTACCAACTACCAAAGAAAAAAGCTGATGGATGACAATGGATAATTAGAAAAAAAAAGACATATTCACTTAAGAAGAGAAGATAAAAATATACATAAAAGTCTGTGCACTGTTAAACTTTATAAATTGGAAAAGTAATTTAGGAAAGGTCCCCAAATATCATAAAAAGATTGTTTCGAATTTAAGACTGAGCAGCTGATCTTTTCTAAATTTAAATAAGACATAATATCACGTAGCCACTGAAGATGTGTAGGAGGGGTAGACTCCTTCCATTTAAACAAGATTGCTCTTCTTGCTAAAAGAGAGGTAAAAACTAAAACCTGTAGGTTAGGAGTATTTAAAGTTATATCTTCATTAGCAAAATACCAAACAAGGCAGTAAGGGGATTTGGGTCAAATTGGACCCTAAAAAGTTGTGAGAAGGTATGAAATACTTCCCGCCAAAACTTTTCAATTGTAGGGCAAAACCAAAACATATGAATTAAAGAGGCAATCTGAATCTGAATTAAGTCTAATATCGCTGACATAGGGGTGGTGGGGTGGAGATACATCTCCACCAAAGGATTTGTTCCCTCCACTAGCCAGCAGTTCACCCTTGGGCAAGGTGTAGCACCTGCTTAGCCCACTGGTCAGGGTCACGTGAAGCCATGGGAGCAGCTGGTGTATGGTCGTATGAGCAGCCGGTGCAGATTGCAAGTCCTAGTTATGCGATCGCTGATGCCAGGGAGACAATCTCTGAAGATTGTTGATGATGGCTGGGGTCACCCATCTTGTAAAGACACTGCCCAGAAGAAGGCCATGGCAAACCACTTCTGCAGGAAATTTTGCCAAAAACAATCACGGTCATGGAAATACCATGATCGTACACATCATATAATGAATGAACAATCACTGACATATGTCAAGAAATTTGTATTGTAATGTGATTAGTGATATGATTATTTTGAACATTCACAAGGTTATCAATTGGTCCATATCTGTACCTAATTAGCTAATTTCTGTATAAAAATATAATTTCTTTGTTCAGATTTTAGATCAGCTTGGTGACAGGTGCCACACTTTTCTTCCTGTGCACAAATAAATAAAATGTGATGGAGGAACAAGTGTTAGTTTTCAGAGTCCGGTTGATCACCGATGACACAGGAACTAGCAGGTGATAGGTGGAACTGGGTGAGTCAGAGGGAGAAGGGGGTGGGGTGATCACAAGATGGTGCCTGGTTGGTGACTGTTCTTCTTTCCACAGATACTGCCTAATCTGTGCAGCAAAAAATGACACAGCTGTTGCCAGGACTTGAGGACCCGAGTTACGGGGATGGGTTAAATAGGTTGGGAATTCATTCCCTAGAGCATAGGGGAAAGAGGGGAGACCATACAAAATTATGAAGGGTATAGATAGGGTGAAGGCACTCAGGTTTTTTCCTCTCAGGTTAGGTGAAAGGTGAAATATTTAAAAGGAATCTCAGGAGGAACTTCTTCACTCAGGGGGAGGAGCAAGTGTGAATTAGGCTGCCAGGGGATGTTGTAGATGCGGTTTCAACTGTAACATTTCTGAGAGGAGCATGGAGGGCCACAATCCGGGTGCAGGGAGATGGGAGTAGGCATGGACTAGGTGGGCCGAAAGGCCTGTTTCTGTGTTATAATGTTCAATGACAGTCTGACTCTATTTTCTTTTAACTTCTCCCGGGAAGAAAGCTCAGCTGCAGGCCGAGAGACTCTTTGTGCTTTCCTCACGCACAACGGTTCTCTCTCGCTGCACCAGTTTCTCCTCTCTTATAACTTGCCCAGTCCACGGGCATAGTTGGAACAGAAAACAAAATCTCGGTGTTGGCTTCAGTGACGTGCTCAGTTGTGTCCATAACTCTCTTCAGTGTCTTGCGTTCCTGGGCAGAGCAGTTGCCGCACCAAGCTGTGAAGCATCTGGACTGGATGCTTTTAATGGTGCATTGATACAACTGGTAAAAGGTGAAGGGGACATGCCAAATTTCTTCAGCCTCCTGAGGAAGCAGCGTCACTGGTGAACTATCTTGGCTGTGACATCTGTGTGGTTAGACCAGGACAGGCTATTGGCCAGCTTGATTGTTTCGCTGTCTGTCTCCTTTTTTTTTTTACGAAACTACAGAAGTTTATTTATACAAAAACACATGAAATACAAACATCATGTACTTACAAGACAGTGAACAAATTCAAATTAAAATATGATTATTACTGTCTATAAAACAGCCAATTCCCCAAGGGGCCCCTTGCTTTCTCCAAGGACACCTGGGCACAAACACATCCCGGAAAACGGGCAGGCAGTCGGCCCTGACAGAGCTCTCGACTGTCTGCTGCTTGGACTCCTGAATGACCATCTTGGCCAGGTCCAGGAGCAAGCCCACCAGTAGATCCTTCGAGCGACCCATCCTCTTCCGTACTGGGCACCCATATATCAGGAGAGCGGGGCTGGAGTGTAGCTAAAACCTGAGGAGCGGCTCCCTCAAATACTCAAACCGGGGCTGTAACCTCTCACACTCCACATAAACGTGGTATACTGACTCCTCCCAGTCACAGAATGGACAAGTGGATGGGGTGTCAGTGAATCAACTTGGCGACCTGCTGCACAGTACTGCTCTACGCAATACCTTCCATCCCAGGTCTCCAGCGTACAGTGGATAAATAGGTTTCCACCTCCTGCACTCTGAGCCATCATTATTTGTGCTTTGGTCCACTACGGTGGTCCCACCTGGGTTTAGAGCAGGTTCATAGCCTGACAAGTCCGCATTTGCATCTTTGAAAAAGAAAATAGGAGCTTGCTGGATTTCTGAAATAAAATGGAGAAATTGTTGGAAATGCCAGTTGCTTCCAACAGTTTCTCTTTATATTCTATGCACACAGTTTTCACAAACTAATTTGATTCAAATGTAAATGGTGAAGTGACACTGTGTGTAATAAATTAAAGCACCATTTACGTTTACTTGGGTCTGCATGTGTATCTTGCTTATTCCCCTGCATAAGGCGGAGGAGACTGTTGAAGTATTACAGAAGTATTGCTGTTATTTGTAATGCATGTTTTTCCTTGTTGTAATTGTTTGCAGGGACCGTGCGGAACAGTGAGCAATATGTTATGAAACAATGGGATGTGAGAGTACATGGTGTACAACAACAGGATAAGTAGTCTCAGTGGGATCTACTCAGTTTACACGTTGAACTGCTGTGAAGATTCTCAATTGGGGCACACAAGGGTCGTGGAGCATTTAGTGGCAAATTTCCCACTGCTGGCTGAACAAGGAGCTCTCTACCATCTGATACCCACTGCCTTGGGAAGGCAGCCATCATGATCGAGGTCACCACTGCCCACATTCCCGGTGACTCTCTCTTCTCCATCCCCCTCCTCTGTCAGAAAGCACCAAAACTTGAGAACTTGCAGCACCAGACTCACTTATATAATCACTGGAGTTTAGAAGAATGAGGGAGGATTTCATTACAGCCGATCGAATATTGAAAGGCCTAGATGAAATAGGTGGGGAAAAGATGTTTCGTATAGTGGGTGAGACTAGGACCAGAGGGCACAGCCTTAGAATAGAAGGGTGCCCCTTTAGAACCAAGATGAGGAGGAATTTCTTAGCCAGAGGGTGGTGAATCTGTAGAATTCATTGCCACAGATGGCCGTCATTGGGTATATTTAAGGCAGAGATTGATAGGTTCTTGATTAGAAAACATAGAAAAACATAGAAAGCCTACAGCACAATACAGGCCCTTTGGCCACAAAGTTGTGCCAAACATGTCCCTACCTTAGAAATTACCTAAGGTTACCCATAGCCCTCTATTTTTCTGAGCTCCATGTACCTATCCAGGAGTCTCTTAGAAGACCCTATTGTATCCGCCTCCACCACCGTCGCTGGCAGCCCATTCCATGCACTCACCACTCTCTGCATAAAATACTTACTCCTGACATCTCCTCTGTACCTAGTTACCCTGATAAGTTGGGGTATCAAAGATTATGGGGAGAAGGCAGGAGAATGGATTTGAGAGTAATATAAATCAGCCATGGTGGAACAGACTTGATTGGGCTGGACTCAATTATCCCTCACAATTCTTTCCAGTAACTTCCCTACCACTGACGTGAGATTCACTGGTTTACAGTTACCAGGATGACTCCGGATTCCCTTCTTGAATAATGGAACAACATTAGCTACTTGCCAGTCCTCAAAAATGTTGCCTATGGCTAGAGAGGACATGAAGGTCTTGATCAAGGCCACAAAAATCTTCTCTTGTCTCACCCTGTAACCTGGGGAATATCACATCAAGAACTGGGAACTTATCACTATAATGCTCTTTAATCCTCTTCCTTTATGCCCTAGTTATTAATGCTCTCAGCACAGATCTCTCTATTCTCCATGTCCATCTCTTTGGTAAACACTGAAGGAAATACTCATTAATGACCTCACTCACATCCTGCGCATCCAAGCAAGTATTCTCCCATTTATCCTTAAGAGGTCCCTCACTCTCCCTAGTTGTCCTCTTGCTCTTGATGTATGTACAGAATACCTTGGGATTCTCTTTAATCCTACTTGTCAAGGAGTTTTTCATGGCCCATTCTGGCTTTCCTAATTCATTTCTTGAGTTTTTTCCTGACTTTATAATTTTCAAGAGGTTTGATTCTGGCTTCCTTCGCTTTACATACTGTGGCACTCCAGGGATGTGGTTGACAGCCCGTCCCAGCGTTCCTGGTGGTCAGCACTATTTATTGTTTTTGTGTTAAAATGCTTTGTGGGATTATGGTGGGATGGTCCAGTTCATTTATTGCTACATTTTAGCTTATGTGTCTGTGGGTTACTCTGACCGTAACTGGGGTGTGTGATAATCAACTCCCTCGTCTGTATGTGACTGGGTGGGTTCTTGCCACGGGTATTAGTGCCATGGTGCCATGCAGAAAGTCTGAAGACAATAACTCATTTTCTTCTACCTTAGGCCACAAACTTATCAATCACCCTGATGAGTTATTAACTTCAAACTTTCTGCATAATCACTCAAAGAGTTGAACTGCATGTGCATGTAACGAGAGCTGTATAACTCATCTCCTTCTACCTTAGGCCACGAACTTATCAACCTTCTGGAGGTCCCAGATCCGTAAGTTCCACAACCGCTGGACTAAGTGTGTAAATGTAGGAGGGGACTATGTTGAAAACTAAATGTGCTAGGTTTTCTAAAATTGACTCCTTCTACCTTAGGCCAGGAACTTATCAATCAACCCTCGTATGTACAGATACCCCTGTCAGGGTCCTTTATACAATTAGTCTATATCAGGGGTTCCAACCTGGAGTCCACAGATCCCTTCCTTAATGGGATTGGTCCAAGGCATAAAAAAAGTTGGAACCCCTGGTCTATGTATATAAACCAATCTTATGTGTGTGTATATATGGTTTTTTAATGGAGTTCTGTATGCAGCCATTGGGCTTCTGAACTGATTCCGTGGCTCTGGACTCACCTTGCAGTTCATGTTCTGTGAATTATTTGTTTACTTTTTTATTGTTAGCACAATTTGTTCTTCTATCGCAATTTGCATGTTTGGGTTGTGTGGTATTCTATTGAGTTTTGTTTTGAGTGATTGCCAAGGTTGTACATGGTACACATACGTTGATAATAAACGCACTTTGAACTTGGAACAGGAGAAATGGCACAGAGAGGTGACTTCAGATTGTGACCAGTTCTGGTAATGAGTAGATCTCGGCAGAAAAATAAGGAGGTTGCATTTTTGCTCAACGCCTACACAAAATGCTGGAAGAACTCAGCACAACAGGCAGAATATATGGAGGGAAATATACAGTCAACATTTTGGGACAAAACATTTCACTGAAACATCACTTTCATTTTCTTCCATAGATGCTGCCTGACCTGCAGAGTTCCTCCAGCATTTTGTGTGTGTGTGTGTGTTGATCCAGATTTCCAGCATCTGCAGAATCTCTTGAGTCTCTTGTTCCCTTTTACTGTTCAGCGGTAGGGTGTAATATTAACTTGATGAAAAGAGATGGTAAGATGAAGCTTGAGAAATTCAAGACAGGGTGCACAGAGTCAGTATTCGAGTGTAGATCATAAACAGGAGGGGTCAGAAAGAGATGACATGTGAACTAGATTAAAATGGGTATAATGCATACAAGTGTATAAAAACATCAGATACAAAGCTGGTGAGCTGTGTTCACAAATAGATACAGCTCCATATCACAGTGTGAATAACAAAGACCTGTCTCAGACTGTGGGAGAGATGATTGTTTAATATTCCGGGCTAATGGGTTGTTAAAGAAAAGAAGCAAAAATACTAGAAATGAAGGGGTTGTTTTTAAAGGTTCCAAGAAACCATTTGAATACAGAACAAAGAAAGTAGAACACAGCAGTGCAATACTGTCCATTCAGTCCACCTTTTAACCTACCCTAAGCCCTCCTTCCCACATAGCCCTCCACTTTTCTTTCGTCAATATGTCTATTTAAGATGGGCCCCTAATGCATCTGCTTCTACCACCACCCCGGCAGGGTGTTCCATGCACGCACCATTCTCTGTGCAAAAAACTGACCTCTGACATCCCCGCTATAAAATCCTCCAATCACCTTAAAATTATGCCTCCGCGTATTAGTGAATTCCAACCTGCGGAAAATTTCCGGCTGTCCACTCGATATATGCTTCTTATCCTCCTCCACTCCAAAGAGAAAACCCCTTGCTTGCTCATCTGATCCTTATAAGACTTGCCCTCTAATCCAGGTAGCTGGTCAGATTTAAGGAGCAACACTAGAGGTGTTACATGCCAGCATAAAATTCATTTCTTACAGGCATTCTCAGTAGAACAAAGACATGCAACGGAATCATGAAAAACTACACACAAAAACTGACAACCAATGTGCAAAAGAAGACAAACTGTTGAAATACAAAAAAAAGTATTAATAAATAAGTAATCAAATATATAATCCTGAGAACATGAGTTGTAGAGTCCTTAGAAGTGAGCCCATAGGTTGCTGAATCAGTTCAGAGTTGAGGTGAGTGAAGTTATCCACACTGGTTCAGGAGCCTGATAGTTGAAGGGGAATAACTGTTCCTGAACCTGGTGGCGTGGGACCTAAGGCTCCTGTATCTCTTTCCCGATGGCAGCAGTGAAGAGATGGTGGGGGTCCTCGGTGATGGACGCTGCTTTTCTGTGAGCTGCCAGAGAGCCAAAGGGCACGTGTTCTCTGCTGCTCTGCAGCAGTCAAGGTTTCAACAGTTCTACGGTTTGCTTTAGCTGCCTTCCAAGCACAGCAGTAAACAAGATGCCGCCCACACTGCCGGAGGTTATACTAGCTACAGAACGGAGCAGATGGAAGTCCACATTTTATTCCATGTTTTTAAAGGTTCATTTATTTTGATTTGGTCCATTTCCAGGAAGCATTAATATAATGCCCAGCTGGATAATGACTACTCTGAGCATGTTGCTGAGCTTTGGAACATCCAAGCTGTCCTAATAATGCATGTCCTCAATCTACCACAAAGCAAGCCTTATGACCGTGGAGAGCGTTCTGACTGGCTGTGCCACTGTCTGGTATGGAGGGGCCACTGCCCAGGATCAGGAAAAGCTGCAGAAAGTTGTAAACTCAGCCAGCTCCATCAAGGGCAACAGACACCCCAGCATCAAGGACATCTGCAAAAGGCGATGCCTCAAAAAGGCAGCATCTATCATTATGGACCCCATGACACAGGACGTGCCCTCTTCTCATTGCTACCATCAAGTGGGAGGCCCAGGAGCCTGACGACAGGCACTCAACATTTCAGGAGCAGCTTTTTTCCCACCACCATCAGATTTCTGAATGAACAATGAACCTTTGAACACCACCTCAGCATTCTTTTTGCACTGCTTATTTATTTTTTATTTATACTTATTTTAATTTATAATTATTTTTTATTAGAGTCATAGAATCATAGAAAAATACAGCACAGAAACGGGCCCTTCTATCCATCTAGTCCTTACTGAAACATTTAAACTGCCTACTCCCATCAATCTGCACCAGGACCATACCCCTATAATCCACGTACCTATCCAAACTTCTCTTAAATGTAGAAATCGAGCACACGTGCACCATATGCACTGGCAGCTCATTCCACATTCTCACGACCTTCTGAGTGAACAGGTTTCAGTCACAATCCTCTTAAACATTTCACTTTTCATCCTTAACCCACGACCTCTGGCTGTAGTCCCACTCAACCTCAGTGGAAAAAGCCTGCTTGCATTTACCCCATCTAGACCCCCTCATAATTTTGTATACCTCTACCAAATCTTGCTGCAATCTTCTACATTCATTATCATTATATTATGAAAAGTGGGGTGGTGGGGTGGAGTTACGTCTCTACCAAAGGAGGTGTAAAGTGCTCCTTCCCTCTGCTAGCCTGTAGGTCATCCTTGGGCAAGATGGAGCACCTGCTTAGCCCCTGATCAGGGTCACAGGAAGCCACGGCAGCTGGTGTACATCATGTCCTGGTTGTGTAACCACTGATGCCAGGCAGACAATCTCCGAAGAGTATTGATAAAATCTGGGGTCACCAGTCTTGTAAAGACACTGCCCAGAAGGCAATGGCAAACTACTTCTGTGGAAAAATTTGCCAAGAACAATCATGGTTCAGACCATGATCGCCAATGTCACGATGATAATGATGACATATTGTACTGTACTGCTGCCACAAAACCACAAGTTCCACAGCAATTGCCAGTGATTTAAAACTGGATTCTGATGATTTATTGCTATGAACTCTGACTATACCATCTCAAGCTTCACTGCTTGCTTTGCAGTGCTTCTGATCAGCAAGCTCTCTTCACTTCAGCCTTCCACAAACTCATCTCCAAGTGTGAGAAGGACAGTTAATACGAAAGATGGCCCCATAAAAAAAAAATACCCAGAGCTGATTGACCTCTACAAAAGTTGATTCTCAATTTGTTTCTGCGGTGAAGAACAAAAAAAAGATATTATCCTTTATGAGTGCAAGCAAGAGGGACAAGTGTTACACCTGCCCCTACATCTCCTCCCTCATCATCATTCAGGGCCCCAAACATTCCAGATGAGGGGACACTTCACCTCTGAGATTGTTAGGGATGTCTACTGCATCCAATCTGGACCTCTGATTGACCTTTGGGCTTCAATCTGGACCTCTGACTGACCTTTGGGCTTCAATCTGGACCTCTGACTGACCTTTGGGGTTTTGGACTTCAATTCGTACCTCTGAGCGAGCTTTGAGCTCAATCAGGACCTCTGATCTATGCACCTAGTTCCACACCTATCTAATTAGCCATCCATCTGCTACTCAGCCCAGCCTGTGCGTCCTCATATATTCAGGGTTCCAGTTTCATTTATCCCTGAATTGATTGCCCTTGTGGCCTTCAGGTGCAGTGTGGCCTCATATCTTAAACCTTTATCATGCAGTTCAAATGACTTCAGACTCTTCTCTGTCTTTGTAGCCTAATAGTTCCGCCAATGTCATGCATTATTCCAGTTTTGCATGCTTCTGCCTCCTTAATGCTCTTTAATCTCCCCAGCCAACCAAGAAGATCTGAGTTATCTTCTGCCCAGTCCTTAAGCTCTGGAGTTCCCTACCAATCTTATCTTTCTCTCTCTCTCTTTCCTTTAAGATGTCGCTAATGATGAATCTTAATGACCTTGCTTCCAGATTCTACACATGCATATCCTGATTTCCTCTGGGTGTTCCAACTTTACACCACCAGGTTCAAAAAACAACATGCACACACACAAATGCAGATGGAACTCAGCAGGTCAAGCAGCATCTATGGAGAGGAATCGATAGCTGATGTTTCAGGCCGAGACCTTTCATCAGAACTCAAGTGTCCTGATGAAATGTCTCAGCTTGAAACATCAGCTGTTATACTTCCAGACCTGCTGAGTTCCTCCAGCATTTTGTGTGTGTCACTCTGGATTTCCAGCATCTGCTGAACTTCTTGTGTTTGGGGATCAATAACACCCACTTCCCTTCAACCATTCTGCTCTTGAACCAATGTGCACCACCCGAATCACTACCTCAGTATTGCAACACTACAATAGAGTTTTGTTGTTCTAACGGTGTTGTTTCTTGTAAAAAGTTTTTCTGTGCTCTGTGACTCAATGGTTGCATGGCTTCGGGTGTCCAGTAGACAACAGCACTCATTAGGAACAGAATCTTCAGTCTATGCTAGAGACTAACTATGTTTAATTATCCAACAATAACTCTGATCCAACATCCAAATCAGACTGAGATCTTGCATAATTCAGAATGTTACAGTTACCAGCCATGTTCCCAATTAATTTATTAAATCGTGACATAATAGCAAAACACTGGCTAATTTAGGAAGGTAATGAAGTCTGTTATAAATCTCCCAGTAGGTGTCCAAAATAATTTCTTCTATTTCTATGTGAAAAGTAATTAAGTGCAACTACTGATGAAGTCTTTGAATCCATAAGTCACATGGCTGCCAAGGCTTAGTAGGAGCATTAGTATACCACTGGTGTTAACGGTAGAGCCCTTGTTCTCTAGCCACCATCCAATTCTGGAGGCTTGAGAGCAGAGCTGAAATTTGGCAAAGGAAAAAGCAAAAGACCGCAGGTGCTGAGATAAAAACAGCAAATGCTGGAAATACTCAGTAGCATCTGTGGGGGGAGAAACAGTTTTGTGCTTCATCTACCAGTCCCCAGTCAGAATTGTAATCCCAATTCAATAAACACATGGTTTTTCAGCATGTGGCGAGCTGATGGGTATCATTAAACATACATTCAGTGGCCACTTTAATAGGTATACCTTTGTACCAGCTCGTTAATGCAAATACCCTGTAACTAATCAGCCAATCATGTGGCAGCATGTCAATGCATAAATTAATGCAGACATGGTCAAGAGGTTCAGTTGTTGTTCAGACCAAATATCAGAATGGGGAAGAAGTGTGATCCAAGTGACTTTGACTGTGGAATGATTGTTGGTGCCAGACTGGGGAGTTTGAATACCTCAGAAACTGATAATCCCCTGGTATTTTCATACACCACAGTCTCTAGAGTTCACAAAGAACTCTAATGTAAAGATTAGATCAAAGTGCAACACTTGACATTTGACCTGGTTAAACTCCATCTGCCATTTCTCTGCCCAACTGAGCTGTATCCTTTGGCAATCTTCTACACTGTCCACAATGGCACCAGTCTTCAGTAACACACACAAAATGCTAGAGAAACTCAACAGGTTTGGCAGCATCTACAGTGGCGACCCTTGTGGGCTGCCCCAGCACACCCTTGGGTGTGTTGGTTGTTAATGAAAACAGCACATTTCACTGTATGTTTCGATGCTTTGGGGTTCTAACGTTCCTGTCATTCAGTCTTAGGGTTATTTTCCTGTTTTGTGGATGTCTGTGAAGAGTAAGAATTTCAGGTTGTATACTGTATACATTCTCTGATATTAAATTGAACCATTTGAACATGTGATAAGTAAACTTGAACCTTGAATCTTGAAAGCATTTACTAGGAATCCTTAACAGTTTTACAGCAGATGTGATTCATTATGATCTTATCTGAAACACAGAGTGCAGCGTCCCTCAGTACAGTGGCCTGCCAAGCCAAATTCTGTACTCAAATTTCCGGAGTGAGATTAGAAGGCATAGCTCTCTGCCTCTAAGGCCGATGGGTTGCCAGCTGAGCAGCCTGGTGAATGTGACCCTGGCTGCCAATAGGTGCTCTCGGAAGCCAAGGTTGACATTAGAAGAAAATTGATGGTGCTCTGAGCCTCAAATTCAGCCAAGGTTACAAGTGCTGGATTGAGTTTACAGGCAGTTCTAATTACAGCTAACTCAAGCTAGCTCAGTATCTGCTGCAATAGAAAAGATAGTGAGGAAATGAAAGGTCTTGAGATATAGTGCCCAAGATGCAATCAAGAGGAGGTTGAATACAGACTTTAATTATTCATATGCTTCTGACAATGTAATGCATTTTGTCAGTCTCTCAAGCCTTCAAATGATTTGGCACCGCATACAAAGCTTTGCTCAACTTTTCTCATTGATCTGCCCACAAAATCACTTCTGCTCCGCTCCCCATTGATGTTCCTAATTGGCATTTAAATCTATTTATATCCTCCTATACACAGCCATCCAACAACACGCTTGCTTCATTGCTTCTCGATGAGACGAGACTTGACAGAGATGCTCAAGATGATGAGAGCCATGTATTGAGTAGAAGGCCAGAGTCTTTTTCCCAGGGTAGAAATTCCTAATATGAGGGGGCGTAATTTTAAGGTAATTGGAGGAAAGTACAGTATGGGGGGAATTCAGAGGTAAGTTTTTATGCTGAGGGTGCTGGATGCGTGGATTGCACTGCCAGGGTTGGTGATAGAGGCAGATACTGTACATTAGGGACTTTTAGGAGACTCTTCAAGGATGGCTAATGGAAAAATGAAGGATTTAGGACTCACACCACCAGATTCAAGAACAGTTACTACCCCTCAACCATTAGGCTCTTGAACAAAAGGGGATAACTACACTCATTCTATTTCTCGTGTTCCCACAATTGATGGACTCACTTTAAGGACTCTGTATCTTTAATTTCATACTCATTATTTATTGCTATTTATTTATATTTGCATTTGCAGAGTTTGTTGCTCATTGATCCTGCTTACAGTTACTGTTCTATAGATTTGATAAGCATGCCTGCAGGAAAAAGAATCTTAAGGTTGTAAGGGCTGACATCTTTGTACTCTGATAATAAATTTTACTTTGAAATTTGGACTTCGAACTTTGAAGGGTTACGTAGAAGGGTTAGATTATCTTAGAATAGGTTTAGGGCAGTGTTTCCCAACATTTTTTTATTCCTAAAGCACTTACATACTTGCCAACGCCCCTCTTAGGCACAGTATACTTTCTGATCACCCCCATAGTGCAAAAAAATGTCTACCATAAGCCAACTTGAGAAAAATGATTCCGCTTTGAATTTTTATTTGTCTCTAAACCTAGCTCACACAGTACCTGTGTGCTGTACAGCATCTTCAATAACAATGCGATCCTTGAGCTTAATGGTTTGTAGCAAGAGTTGAAATAACTGGTTCAAGTTGAGACAGCAAAAGCCTTAAGTTCCCATGAGTAACAATGTCCAACTGGATTCTGTCTTTTGTCAGTATGTGGTTCACTGCACTGAAGCCTCTTTCAACAAGGTAGGAGAATGGAAATGCATGAAGAGCATTTTGGCTCTTCTCCAAAGACCAGGAATCTTTGTATGACAATATAGCCACATACCAGAAAAGCCAACATTTTTGAAAAGCACTTTTGCTTCTTGATTCTGAATTTTGTTAATTTCTTCTTGCAAGCTCTCTTCCTGTTCTTCTACCTTGCAAAAAAAAAAATGGGCTAATTACCCAGTCTGGAATTTCCAGATCGTTTAAATCCTTGAATCAATTCTGAAAATCCCTTTTCAGTGACTGCAGGTGTAAGCAATACTCTTGCAAATCATCATCTGTGAAAAAGAGTTCCATACTTTCCACACAGGGAAACAGTGAGAACTTTCTTCTCCAAATGTCTTGCTTATATATTTCTGATTTTCTGATAAAAGTAGACACTGTACTTTTTACCTGCATTAAATTGAAATTCTCACCCTTTAGTTTTGTATTTAGAATGTTCACTTTGTCATACAGATTGGCTAGGTATGCAACATCTTCATGAAGAAATTCAATCTTGTTTCCCAAGCTCTTGTTGACTTGGAACAAAAATTCAACCTGAATGTCAAGAAGATCAAAGAGATGTTTTAAGCAGCATCCTTTTGACAGCCAACACACCTCAGTGAGAAGAAGCAAGTGTTCAAATTCTTCATTATTATCTTGGCGTAACTGGTGAAATAACTTGCTATTTCATGGATGAGCTTTAATTTTTTTGATAGCAGATATTACAAGAATCATGCTTGAGAAAAAGTCACTGGATGATGTTTCTGGCTGTGAGATGTCGATGATCGATTACACAATGGATTGCAAACAGACTTGGCATTTCCTTTTTCATAAGTGTCACTAAACCTGCATTGTGACCTGTTCATATATGGTGCTCCATCTATATGACATGAAACCATGTTCCAAACAGAATACTTTTATCATATACATTTTGAGAATACATTTTGAGCTCATTGTAGATCGATTCTCTGTTGATATTTGTTTATAGCTTTTTACAATAGAGAATCCTGCATTAACTTTTCTGTTCTTGATAAACTGTACATATGCCATTAGCAATACCTCATTGTCTTGCACAGTTGATTCATCCAGTTGTATCCGAAATTCTGTTTTTTGCTGCTCTATGCATAGTTGATACACAATGTCATCACTCATTTCATCAATATGATGAGTTACAGAGTTATTACTTAGAGGAATTGATTTTAAAATACTGGTATCCATTTTGAGCACAGTGGTGAGCACTTCTAATACAGCAGGCATTATTAATCTTTCACCAACTGAATAAGATTTTCCTCACTTTGCCATCATTTTGGAAATGTTATAGGAAATCATGAGACCACTATCAAGGTCATCTTTAGCTTCTTGCCAAATGACTGGAGTGTGCAATGCTTTTCAAATGCTTCTTTCTTTTTCTGGAACTGAGTAATACCATAAGTAACCTGGGTGTCTTTTACGGAAGTGTTCCTGCAATCTTGATGGTTTCATAGCTTTATTAGACAGTACAGTATTAGAAATAAGACACATGGGCATCGCTGATCCGACTGGAATGGAAGAAAATCATGCTCCAGGTATTCAAGGCTTCACTGCCTTCAGGCTCATTGAGATCGTGCCGTACATATTTATCCATCATTAACGAGGCTAAACTAAAATAAAAAATTAACACAAACTGGGAATACCTAGTATTCCCAGTTCAATACCAAGGCATTTGAGAAGGTACCTCATGCAAGGCTTATTGAGAAAGTAAGGAGGCATGGGATCCAAGGGGACATTGCTTTGTGGATCCAGAGCTGGATTGCCCACAGAAGGCAAAGTGTGGTTGTAGACAGGTCATATTCTGCATGGAGATCAGTCACCAGTGGAGTGCCTCAGTGATCTGTTCTGGGACCCTTACTGTTCGTGATTTTTATAAATGACCTGGATGAGGAAGTGGAGGGATGGGTTAGTAAGTTTGTTGATGACACGAAAGTTGGAGGTGTTGTGGATAGTGTGGAGGGCTGTCAGAGGTTACAACTGGACATTGATAGGATGCAAAACAGGGCTGAGAAATGGCAGATGGAGTTCAACCCAGATAAGTGTGAAGTGGTTGATTTTGGTAGGTCAAATATGATGACAGAATATAGTATTAATGGTAAGACTCTTGGCAGTGTGGAGGATCAGAGGGAACTTGGGGTCTGAGTCCATAGGACGCTCAAAGCAGCTGTGCAGGTTGACTCTGTGGTTAAGAAGGCGTACAGTGTACTGGCCTTCATCGATCATGGAATTGAATTTAGGAGCCGAGAGGTAATGTTGCAGCTATATAGGACCCTGGTCAGACCCCACTTGGAGTACTGTGCTCATTTCTGGTCACCTCACTACAGGAAGGATGTGGAAACCATAGAAAGGGTGCAGAGGAGATTTACAAGGATGTTGTCTGGATTGGGGAGCATGCCTTATGAGAATAGGTTGAGTGAATTCAGCCTTTTCTCCTTTGAAGGAGGGTGAGCGGTGACCTGATAGAGGTGTACAAGATGATGAGAGGCATTGATCGTGTGGATAGTCAGAGGCTTTTTCCCAGGGCTGAAATGGTTGCCACAAGAGGACACGGGTTTAAGGTGTTGGGGAGTAGGTACAGAGGTGATGTTAGGGGTAAGTTTTTTACTCAGAGAGTGGTGAGTGTGTGGAATGGGCTGCCGGCAATGGTGGTGGAAGCGGATACGATAGGGTCTTTTAAGTGGCTTTTAGATAGGTACATGGAGCTTCGTAAAATAGAGGGCTATAGGTAGTCCTAGTAATTTCTAAGGTAGGGACATGTTCAGCACAACTGTGTGGGCTGAATGGCCTGTATTGTGCTGTAGTTTTCTATGTTGATGACAGTAGCGAGATAACGTTGATGGTAGTGGCACGCAAAGGAACAGTGAGGCAAAGATGAAGATGATCACAGCAGTGAAAATTACATTGACAAGGATTCAGATTGGAATCTGAATGTTAGTCAGGATAGAACTGGTGTTCAGCAAACTACCCTTTATACTATTCCAGTTAATGCAATTGACCAGTCGTGTAAGGTTTCATAATTATAGTGCCATACTGCCCCCCAAGAATCTTGAATGCCCCCCGACGACTTTTATTTCCACTAAATCCCCCTTAGGACTCTTTATAACTGCCCCTGTTGGAAATCACGAGTTTAGGGGTCGCCACAACTTTGTGGGCCAAAGGGCCTGTACTGTGCTGTGCTGTTCTATGTTCTGTGTTCAATACCTGGAATATTCAAGTCTTGAGGTTTCAACAGCTACTAAGTTGAGACAAGCGGCAATCCTCCTCTGCACTCTTTCTTAATGACATCTTTTCTAGAGTAGGGTGATCAAAACTGAACAGGATATTCCAAAAGCGGCTTCAGCAATGTTTCGTCAAACAACAACAGAACAGACCAACTTTTATACCTACTGATGATGCTACTGAAATCATTAGTTCCATTTCCCTTTCTCCGCAGATGCTGCAGGGTGTTTCCAGCATGTCTGATTTTTATTTCAGATTTCCAGCATCTGCAGCTTCTCTTTTGCTTGCCCTTTGAGCGTAAAAGCCACTTGTGTTGCAACAGATGCAGAGTGGCAGAGCTGTGTATGGATCTGCTCGTTCCCTGAGACCTGCAGGACACGGATACTCTAATTATCCTGCGTGAGTCCCATCATTACCGTGTGCTTCCGACAGCTACCATGGAGCAGTTTATGATACCATTAATGGAGATGGCTCGGCCACAGATTGTAAACAGCATCTTTTATTGCGATGTTACTCAGCCACCCGCTGGGTGTGTTAAACACTGCTCCAAGACAAGCTCACGGCCATTGCACGTACAAAACAGACAACACTAAAGCTGAAAAGAATATGACCTTTCTCCTTTTGGTGACGGCCTTCCCTGCTGTGCAGCCCAGATGCCATTAATTGGAAACCATTTACAGGAAAGAGAAAAGCAAAGAAAGAGAGTAAAAAAAATATGCCAAATTGAAAGTGTTTGCCTTGCTGATGCAAGGAAAGAATTTGCATTTCTACCCAACATCACATGATCTAAAAGCTCAAACAGACAAGCATTTCTAAGGCAATTTTCTGGACAGGAATCACCCACAGACATCAATATGATATTTTAAAAAAATGTATCTATTTTTATATTTCTTGTATTTAGAGATACAATGCAGAATAGGCCCAATGAGCCGCACTACCCAACTACCCACCTATTTAATCATGGGGCAATTTACAATGGCCAATTAACCTCCTAACCAGTACACCTTAGGAATATGGGAGGAAACCCATACATTCACAGGGAGAATGTACAAACTCCTTTCAGACAATGTCTGAATTGAAATCTGAATTGATATAGAGGGCTATGCAGTAGGGTGACTCTAGGCAGTTTCTAGAGTAGGTTACATGGTTGGCACAACAAGGTGGGCCAAAAGGCCTGTAATGTGCGGTAGATTTCTATGTTCTATATTCTATGAATTCCAAAGCCCCGAGCTGTACTAGCGATGCAGTGTACACTGTGGTACTGTGGCACCCGAACAGTGGTGCTGAGGTAGAGATGGTAGAGAGCTTCAAACTCCTAGGTGCAAACATCACCGATGATTTATCCTGCTCCAACCGCGTGGTCACCGCAGCCAAGAAAACTAACCGGCATGGGAAATGTGCACTGACACCCATTTTTGTAGGTGCCCTCTAGAAAGCATCCTGTCGAGAAGTATGACAACTGTTGTGCACAAGATCATAAAGCAATTGCAGAGAGTTGTGAAACCAGCCTCCCCCCCGTTGACTCCCTCCACACTTCCTGTTGTCTTGGGAAAGCAGCCAATACAATCAACAACCTCTCCCACCTCCGTTATTCTCTCTGCTTCTCAAGATATAAAAGCTTGAAAGCATGCACCAGCAAACTCAAGGACAGCTTCTATCCCACTGCTGTAAGATTCTCGTGCAGGATTAAGATTCCCAAAAGGTTAACTTGCACGTTGAGTCAGTGTAAGGAAGGCAAATGCAAAGTTAGCATTCATTTCGGGAGAATTAAAATGCAAAATAAGGATGCAATGCTGAGGCTTTATAAGGCATTAGTCAGGCCACATTTGGAGTGTTGTGAGCAGTTTTGGGTCCCTTATCTAAGAAAGGATCTACTGGCATTGGAGAGGGTCCAGAGGAGGACCCTGATCCTGGGAAAAAAAGGATTAATGTAAGAGGAGGGCTTGATGCCTCTGGAATTTAAAAGAATGAGGGGTGATCTCATTGAAACATCAAATATTGAATGACTTTTATGTCTAATCTCCACTTTTCAGCACCTGTCTTGTTATGGCTATTTCCTCATGACATCTTGCTGTCTGCCTGCACTGCCCTTTTTCTGTGACTGAAACACTTTATTCTGCATTCTGTTACTGGATTTCCCTTGCACCAGCTCAAAGCACAGACGTGATGAAATGATCTGTGTTGATGGTGCATGTGACAATAATAAACCAATAACAGGACCTTCTGGCCTAATGAGCCTGTGCCACCCGATTACACTCACGTGCAACTAACTGCCTCCAACATGATCACAACCTTCTTGTAATGTTTGGAGGCTTGAGTGCCTCAATGAGCCAGAGAACTATGTTGGCTGGAGTCAGGGCTTCCTGCTCTGTCTCTCGGTAGGGTCACCCATGCCAAACAGGTCAAAGGGTAGAGGCCAGACTAAGAGTGGCCTACCGTTCCTCCAGGTTCGGGGGAGGAGGAGTTCAGCTCAGGGCCAACAACCCTGGCTATGGCAATGAAGAATCATTCTATATCTGTGTGTGATGGTATTCCTGAGTCTCCACCCGGGACTTGTAAGACTGACAGTGGTGAAAACTGAGAGGAAGCTACTGACATGATGAAGGAAGCCCTGAACACCATCAGAGATGGAGGACCTTCATTGCTGCCCTAAATGCCTGTGGTGTATCGGGCAGTAAGTAAGCAATTAACCAACTATGTCAAGTCACTTTTATTGACATTTTGACCATAACTGGTGGTACAGTACATAGTAAAAATGAGACAATGTTTTTCAGGACCATGGTGTTACGTGACACAGTACAAAAACTAGACTGAACTACGTAAAAAACAACACAGAGAAAAAGTGGGAGGAAACCGGAGCCCCCAGAGGAAATCCTTGCTGTCACAGACCGAGGTGGGAATTCAGCCCAAGTCTGTGCTGCTGTAATAGTGTGCTCTATGTTACTGTGCCATTCCAACTTACCATGTCCAGGTTTGTGTCTCTCCAAGTTTTTCAGGGCCGTGGATTCCAGGCGCCCATCGCATTCCAGGGTTAAATTTGTTTCCTCGTTTGAAAACGAATACTTTAAGACTGCAGTTTTTGTCATTTGACCCATCTGTCAAAGGAAATCGGTCCTTCTTACGACAACCTGTTACATCAGCCTGTAATTGTATCTTGGACTTCCTCACTCATCGTATCCAGATGGTGAAAATAGGCAAGTGCACATTCTAACCCTGAGCACCAGTGTGCCTAAGCCCACTTCTCTACTCTCTCTTCACATACGAGTGCATCCCTGCTCATGCTACAAACTCAATTATCAAATTTGCAGATGACACAACCATGACTGGCACAATCACAAACAATAACGTGCTGAAACTGACCGATTGGTGCAGGAATCATAACCTATCACATAACGTCGAAGTGATAACTGACTTCAGGAAGGCAACAAGCCTCACTGTTCCTAAATGGTGAGGTCGTGGAAAGGATCTCTAGTTTCAAGTTTTTGGGATGAACATTACCGAGTAGCTCTGTTGGTCTGTAAGCACAACCTTGATAGTAGGGAAGATACTACCTGGGTGCTTAAGGAGTTAATCTGCCCCGAAAATTGCTGGCCAACTTCTATCGATTTGCGATAGAGAGCATACTGACATATACAGTGATAGTGTGGTACTCTAGTGGCAGCAAGACAGATCACCAAGAACTCCAACAGGTGAACACATACAACATGCTGGAGGAACTCAGCAGATCGGGCAGCATCTGTTGAAACGAGCAGTCAATGTTTCGGGCCGAGACCCTTCGTCAGGACTGAAGAAGGAGGGGGCAGGGGCCTTATAAAGAAGGTGGGGGAAGGTGCCAGGTGAAAAGCCAATCAGAGGAAAGATCAAGGGATGGGGGAGGGATAGGCAGGAGAGGTGAAGAAGGAATGTAAGGGGAAAGCACTATGGGTAGTAGAAGAAGGCAGAATCATGAGAGAGGTGATAGGCAGCTGGAAGAGGAGGCAGAGTGAAAGTGGGATGGGGGAAGGGAGATGGAGGGAATTACCGGAAGCTGGAGAATTCGATGTTCATACCAAGGGGCTGGAGACTACCCAGACAGTATATGAGGTGTTGCTCCTCCAACCTGAGTTTGGCCTCATCATGGCAGTAGAGGAGGCCATGTATGGACATAATCGAATGGGAATGTGAAGCAGAGTTGAAGTGAGTGGCAACCCAACAGGTTTACTCCAACAGGTGATTAGGATGGCTCAGCACATCATTGGGACTCAACTTGGAGAGAACTTACAACTCTCAATGCCTACAGTGCACTTGTAACATCATTAGAGACCCATGCCATCCTGGACACTGTCTGTTCAATCTCCTGCCATCTGGTATGAGATACAGAATCATCTTAGCCACGACAAAAAGACTGAAAACAGCTTCTTCCCAATGGTTGTTGTGTAGCTGAATAATGCTACACCCCAGCTTGCCATTGGCCTTTGGCTTTTGGGTGTTAAGGACTATTGAAGTCACTTTTTTTTAAATTAAGCCGTTCACATGCATTGTGAATATCTGTTTTGCATGGACTGGAGTAGCCCCGCAATCCTGTTGTTTTGAGCAATGATAATAAAGTTCTATTCTATTCTATTCTCAGCTTTTTGATCCAGCACCCTCATTGGTATGACAGAAGACTGAAACACCTGGTGTTTTTTGTTGCATGGATTGGCACAAGAAACTTCACCGCTTACTCTACATATTTTATTCTGGCCAATCAACAGTGAAACATTATGGCTACTGCTGTTTCCCTTATTACAATTGGACTTGGCTTATTATTGACACTTATACTGTGGTACAGTGGAAAGATTGTTCATACAGATCAAATTATTGCACAGTGCATTGGGGGAGTACAAAGGAAAACAGTAACAGAATGCATTAAATATCATTTTTGTTTGCTTCTTTATAGGAAGGATGTGGATGCTTTCGAGAGGATGTAGAAGAGATTTACCATTACGCTGCGCAGAATAGACAGCATGTCTTATGAGGTAGGTTAAGGGAGCTAGAGCTTTTCACTTTGGAGAAACTGGTTACAGTGAAGACTAGACCTCAAACTGTGGACCTGCCTGCTGCTGGAGTCCAAGAGAGGAGATGCCAGAGGCGGTGTAGCATGGTGTCCACGCTCTGTTGGGGACCGGTGTTATGGTCCGGCCCGGAGCCCGCATTCAGGGTCTTGATTTTGTCCGCGGACTCCGGGTCTTGCAGCCGTCCCTCCTGTCACCCTTAAGCCAAATAGGATCATCTTGGCTTAGGAAGGTGTACCTGTTGCCTATCAGCTGGCAGGTGGATATAAAGGACTCTGGGACCGAGCCTACTTGGGGGGTTGTCCTGTTTGCTGGTTGTCTTGTATGAACTGGTTTGCCATGTTCCGAGGTGTTTCATCCGATCGGCTCTGTTTATTCCAGTTGTCCCAGCTTGGAGGGCCCACGGCTTCATCCTCAAGTTCTGTGAGTCAGCCTTGGAGTTACCCCAGATCAAGTTCCCTTCTGATCCCTTGCTTCCGTCGGGTAGCAGGCTGGACTACCGTTGCCTGGTGGGGGGATTCCGTCCCCTTCCTACCACTCTGATGGGTTGTGCCCGCTACCTACCCAGGTGTCCTGCGTCTTGCCTGGGCCTCCGTGTTCCCGCCTGGGAGGCGGCCCTGCCCAGGAGTTATGTGGCCGCCCAGGGAGCTCTCCTGCCAAGTCCCGGACTCCAAGACCCAGCCAAGCCCCGGATTCCAGGATCCAGCCCAGCCACGAACTCTCTCTGAACCCCAGGATTACCTAGCATGCCCCGTCTCTTTCGCACGCCCTGGTCTCCCCATCTGGTTCTATCCTTTAGTTATTCCTGTCCTGCCCCTAGAACTTCAGTACCTGCATCCTGCATTTGGGTCCAGTCTCCACGTCCCCTTGTGACAACTGGTCTCTTCCTTTAATGCTGCCCCCCCCCATTGTTCGATCAATAGAATAACAAGTTGGATTGCGTTTGTGTTTGCCTATGGACTGTCTGGAACTGTGTCATCGATTTGCAGAACATGTCACTCAGGGACCTGGGCTATATATTTTTGCATGATTGTATATGTGTTCATTACCTTGAATGTGCTGTGTACGTTTTGCACCTTGGCCCCAGAGGAACGCTGTTCTGTTCGGCTGCGTTCATGTCTGGTTGAATGATAATTAAACTTGAATTTGATTTGATTTATTTGGAGGATGAGAAGTGACTAGATAGAAATGTATAAAATGAAAAGAGGTATAGACACACAGGACAGACAGATACATTTCTCTCATTGCCCGTTACCTTTCTTCCAATCAACTTAAAATTATGCAACACGTACAATACGCTGGAAGAACTCAGCAGGTCGGGCAGCATCTGTGGAAACGAGCAGTCAACCCTTCATGAAGGGTCTCGCCCGAAATGTTGACTGCTCGTTTCCACGGATGCTGCCCAACCTGCCGAGTTCCTCCAGCGTGTTGTACGTGTTGCTTTGACCCCAGCATCTGCAGTGTACTTTGTGTTGAACTTAAAATTATGCCCTCTTATAATTGCCTAAATAGCCATAATGAGAGGGCATGATTTTAAGTTGATTGGAATGAAGTTAAGGGGTAATAGAAACACAGAAGACCTACAGCACAATACAGGCCCTTCGGCCCACAATGCTGTGCTGAACATGTACGTACTTTAGAAATTACCTAGAGTTACCCATAGCCGTCTATTTTCCTAAGCTCCATGTACCTATCCAGGAACCTCTTAAAGACCCTATTGTATCGACCTCCACCACCGTCGCCGGCAGCCCATTCCACACACTCACCACTCTCTGTGCGAAAAACTTACCCCTGACATTCCCTCTGTACCTACTTCCAAGCACCTTAAAACTGTGCCCTCTCATGTTAGCCATTTCAGCCCTGGGAAAAAGCCTCTGACTATGCACACGATCAACGCCTCGTTGATGTCAGAAGTAGGCATTTTTGTTTTACACAGAGAGCGCAGGGTGTGTGTAATGCATTTCCAGGAGTGGCAGTAGAGGCAGATACATTAGGGACATTTAAGAAACTCTTAGATAGGCACAGGGATGATAGAAAAATGGAGGGCTATGTGGGTAGGAAGAGCTAGATTGATCTTGGAGTGGGATAAAAGACTGCCATAACATTGAGTGCTGAAGAGCCTGTACTGAGTTGTACTATTCTATGTTCAATGTTCTCTATAATGCAGAATAAAGTATAACACCCACAGAGAATGTGTTTTATTATATTCCACCTGGAATTTTGGCAGCAGAGAGAGAGCAGATTCCAGCGATGTTGGTGCCTTGTCTGTAGAAAGTTTGACGAGTAATGAAGACATCTATGAAAGTGATATAGTTGCTGCTGTCACAAGGGCATCCTGATATTTGACACATTGACAGAAAAGATGGCCATTGCAACAGGAATCCATTAGGAGTGTGAGCCGTGATGACAGCAACGACACTACAGATGAAAACTTTTGGCCTGAGCATAATAACATTAAACACGCTGTGTTCCCTCAGTTGCTGAGATCCCCAACAATTACATGGTGAACCATAGAGAATACAGCACAGAAACAGGCCCTTCAGCCCATCTAGTCCATGCCAAACCATTTAAACTGCCTACTCCCATCGACCGACATCAGGAACAAGGCCCTCTATACCCCTGGCATCCATGGACCTATTGGAACTTCTCCTAACTGCTGAAATCGAGCTCACATGCACCAGTTGCATGGGCGGTTCATTCCACACTCTCACCACCCTTTGAGAACACTCAAAAGGAAATGGTTTTCTAGTCTGATGGTGTGTCCCATACCTAACAATAAATTCAGGTGACCAATAGGCTTCCTTCACAAATGAGGGAGATTTAGAAGTATCTTGAAGACTCTGTTGGGTCATTTGTGGTCAGATCACACAGAACAACCCATTCAAAACCTGCTTCAATAACAGCAACAAATTTCACACACTGGCCTGGAACACACTGCTGGGGATATTGGTAGAGGCTGGTGCATTAGGGACATTTTAAAAACTCTTAGACAGGCACATGTTTGTAAGAAAAATGGCGGGTTATGGGCTGTGTAGGAGAGAAGGGTTAGATTGATGATGGAGTAAATTGGCTCTACTTTGTGGACCGAAGACGTGTAGAGCGTTGAACAGTTCTATATCACATAGTACACAGAGCAGAACACTAGAGCATAGTGCAGGCCCTTGGGCCATGGTGTTTTGCCAACCTTATAACCTACTCAATAATAAATCGGATCCTTCCCTCCTACATAGCCCTCCATTTTACTGTGCTGTAAATCAGAACATCCCCGGGGTGGGGCACAAAACATTGCAGTCACAGGGAAAATGTGCAGTCTCCCAACTGACAAATGGCCAGAATCTGGATCACTAGTGCCGTGAGACAGCAGTATTTGTGTAAATCTACAAGGTAATCCACTGAGCTGTCTCTTTCCATTGCTAAATTCCAGTTTTTCTTTTAAAATGGCAGGGTCACTCAGATTAATTTTGCTTTTGCAATTATCCAATTTCCTATCGTTTGAAATCGGGTTTCTATTCAAAGGTGCATATTAACGCTAATAGCCAGCAACACACAATTACACTTGGAGCAGTTTTTGTGTAAACATAAATTCCCCAGATACCTCCAATCACAATGATTACCAGCAGATATACAAATACCTGGGGCGATTACTCACAGGTTGGAAATCAAAACACATACATGCTAGAAATCCAAACTAAACAGGAAAATGCTGGAAATGTTCAGAACAGGGAGCATTGAGGGAAACAAAGATGGCATTTCAGAGTCAACATTCCTGGTCAAAGTCATTTCATTGGAATGAAATAATGACATAATCAAAAGTTGGGTCTAAGGAATAGATTCTCAGGAGCACTTTGAAAGTAGAGAGAGAGGTAGTGTTGCAGCTAGTATGACACTACTACAGGTCAGGATGTCAGAGTTCAGAGTTCATTTCCATTACTATCTGTAAGAAGTTTCTACTTCCTTCCCATGAAACATGTGGGCTTCCTCTGGGCGCTCTGGTTTCCTCCCACAGTCTTTTGATGTTGGGTCTGAAGTTAGTTGGTTAATTGGTTTTGTAAATTGTCCTGCGATTAGGCTAGAATTAAATAGGTGGGTTGATGGGTGGTGTAGTTCGCTGGGCACTGCACCTCTAAATAAATTAATCAATCAATAAATAATTAGATAGATGGATAAATAATTAGTTAGATAGATAGAAACGAGAGAAAACCTGCAGATGCTGAAAATCCAAGCAACAAACACAAAATGCCGGAGGAACTCAGCAGGCCAGGCAGCATCTATGGAAGAGAGTAAACAATCGATGTTTCGGGCTGAGATCCTTCATCATTTAGACAGACAGATTTAGGGTGCTTGATCTGAAAAGACACGTTTGTTTCCCAATGCTCCCCGATGTTCTGAACATTTCCAGCATTTTCCTGTTTAGTTTGGATTTCTAGCATGTATGTTTTTTGATTTCCAACCTGTGAGTAATCGCCCCAGGTATTTGTATATCTGCTGGTAATCATTGTGGTTGGAAGTATCTGGGGAATTTATACTTACACAAAAACTGCTCCAAGCGTAATTGTGCATAGCCGAGTATTATTAGTGTCAATATGCACCCTTGAATGGAAACCTGCTTTCAAACGGTAGGAAATTGGATAATTGCAAAGCCAAGCTTAATCTGTGTGACCTTGCAGTTTTGGAAGAAAAACTAGAATTGAACTTTGGAAAGAGACAGCTCAGTGGAGCAGCTGTCTCACAACACCAGCGATCCAGTTTCAATCCTTACCCCAGGCCCTGTGTCTGTTCGGAGATTGCAAATTTTTCCTGTGACTGCAAGGTTTTGTGCCTGCCTCCCATAAATCTTCTGGTTTACAACACAGAGTAATGGAGGGATATGAAGGAGGGAAGGGTTTGATTCATCTTTGAGTAGTTTATAAAGTTGGGAAAACATAATAGGCCTACACTCTAGTATTCTGTTCTGTGTACAATGTAACATAGAACATTACAACACACTGTGGATCCTTCAGTCCACAAAGTTGTGCCGATCTACTCCATGATCAATCTAACCCTTCTCCCCAACCCTCCATTTTTCTTACATGTGCTTATCTAAGAGTTTCTAAAAAGTCCCCCATGTAGTAGCCTTTGTCACCATCCCTGGCTCTCACTCTCAGTGTAAAAAAAAATTAACTCAGACATCTCCCAGGAACATTTTATCCATCATTAAGGACCTTCATCACCCAGGACATACCCCTTCTCATTGTTACTGTCAGAGGGGAGTTACAGGAACCTGAAGGCACACACTTGAAAATTCAGCAACAGCTTCTTCACCAGCTCCCCTTGAAAGTTTTCATGTTTTATTGTTTTACAACATTGAATCACAACGGATTTAATTTGGAAACACGAGGAAATCTGCAGATGCTGGAAATTCAAACAACACACACAAAATGCTGGTGGAACACAGCAGGCCAGGCAGCATCTATAAGGAGAAGCACTGTCGACGTTTCGGGTCGAGACCCTTCGTCAGGACTTAATTTGGCTTTATTTTGACAGCGACCAACAGGCAAAGACTCGTGCATGTCAAAGTGAAAACCGATCTCTACAAATTTACCTAAAAGAATTACAAATATAAGACACCAAATAATTGTGTGGATATCGTGTGGATAGTCAGAGGTTTTTTCCCAGGGCTGAAATGGCTAGCACAAGAGGGCACAGTTTTCAGGTGCTTGGAAGTAGGTACAGAGGAGATGTCAGGGGTAAGTTTTTACACAGACAGTGGTGAGTGTGTGGTATGGGCTGCTGGCAGCAGTGGTGGAGGCGGAAACGATAGGGTCTTTTTAAGAGACTCTTGGATAGGTACATGGAACTTAGAAAAATAGAGGGCCATGGGTAAGCCTAGGTAGTTCTAGGGTAAGGAGATGTCCGGCACAGCTTTGTGGGCCGAAGGGCCAGTATTATGCTGTAGGTTTTCTATGTTTCTAATTGATTGCATAAATATTCACCCCCTTCAAGTCAGTATTTAGTAGGTGTACCTTTGGCAGCAATTACATCCTTGAGCCTGTGTGGATAGGTTTCTATCAGCTTTGCACATCTGGACACTGCAATTTTTCCACATTCTTCTTTACAAAACTGCTCAAGCTCTGTCAGATTGCATGGGGATCGTGAGTGAACAGCCCTTTTCATGTTCAGCCACAAATTCTCAATTGGATTGAGGTCTGGACTCTGACTTGGCCACTCCAGGACATTAACTTTGTTGTTTTTAAGCCATTCCTGTGTAGCTTTGGCTTTATGCTTGGAGTCATTGTCTTGCTGGAGAACAAATCTTCTCCCAAGTCGCAGTTCTCTTGCAGACTGCATCAGGTTTTCCTCCAGGATTTCCCTGTATTTTGCTCCATTCACTTTACCCTCCACCTTCACAAGCCTTCCAGGGCCTGCTGCAGGGAAGCATCCCCACAGCATGATGCAGCCACCGCTATGCTTCATAGTAGGGATGCTGTATTTTTGATGAAGTGTGGTTTTTGGCTTGCGCCAAACATAGCGTTTAGTCTAATGGCCAAAAAAGGCTCAATTTTGGTTTCATCAGACTATAGAACTTTCTTCCAGCTGACTTCAGAGTCTCTCACATGCCTTCTGACAAACTCTGGCTGAGATTTCATGTGAGGTTTTTTCAACAGTAGCTTTCTCTTTACCACTCTCCCATAAAGCTACGACTGGCGAAGTATCCAGGCAACAGTTGTTGTATGTGCAGTCTTTCCGATCTCAGCCACTGAAGCATGAGCTCCTCCAAGAGTTGTCACAAGTCTCTTGTATGACCTCCCTCACTAGTCCCCTTCTTGCACAGTCACTCAGTTTTTGATGACTGCCTGCTCCGGGCAGGTTTACAGCTGTGCCATATTCTTTCCATTTCCTGATGATTGACTTAACTGTACTTCAAGGGATATTCAGTGACTTGGAAATTTTTTGTACCAGATTTTCTTGTGTTATTGAAAAGACTTGTGCTTTTCAATAACATTTTCGTGGAGCTGCTTGGAGTGTTTTTTGTCTTCATGGTGTAGTTTTTGCCAGGATACTGTATCATCAGCAATAGGAGCTTCCAGAAACAGGTGTAATTTTACTACAATCAACTGAAATGCCTTGACTGCACACAGGTGATTTCCATTTAACTAATTATGTGACTTCTAAAATCAACTGGCTGCATCAGTGATGATTTGGTGTGTCATATTAAAGGGGAATGAATATTAATGCAATCAATTAGTTAGAGCAAGAGCAAAGCACTTAACCACACATCACTCTGTGATGACACTGGTGCCAAGCTGTATCGTCCCTTGCCCTTCCCTTGGACAACATCGGTGGCGTGGAGAGGGGAGACTTGCTGCTTGGGCAACTGCCGGTCTCCCATACAACCCTGCCCAGGCCTGTGCCCTGGAAACCTTCCAAGGTGCAAATCCATGGTCTCTCGAGACTAACGGATGCCTATTACAATTATTTTGTGTTTTATATTTATACTTAATTTAGATCACTTTGTAGAGATCTGTTTTCACTTTGACACGAAAGAGTCTTTTACTGTTGATCAGTGTCAGAAAAGTCTAATTAAAACCATTGTGATTCAAAGTTGAAAATAATAAAACATGAAAACTTCTGGGGGGGGGTGAATACTTTTTATATGTATTGTATATACTTACTGTAATTGACAGTTCTTTTTATTATGTGTTGCTGCATAGCAACAAATTTCATGTCATATACCAGTGGTTTAAAACTGATTCTAGTTCTGAATCTGATTCTGAACTTTCTTCTGCTCAGCTTGCATTGATATAAGACCATAAGGTATAGGAGCAGAATTAGGCCATTTGCCCATCGAGTCTTCTCTGCCATTTCATCATGGCTGATCGATTTCCCTCTCAGCCCCAGTCTCCTGCCTTCTCCCAATATCCTTTCATGCCCGACTAATCACGAATCTATCAACCTCTGATTAAATATATCCAATTACTTTACCTCCACGGCAGCCAGTGGCAACAAATTCCACAGATTCACTCTTCTCTGGCTAAAGAACTTCCTCCTCATCTCTGTTCTGAATGGACATTCCTCTATTCAGAGGATGTGTTGTCTGGTATTAGACTCGTCCACCATAGGCCTTTCAACATTCATTTCAATGAGGTTCCCCCCCCCCCACCATTCTTCTGAATTCCAGTGAGTACAGTCCCAGAGCCATCAAACGCTCCTCATTTGTCAAGCCTTTCAATCCTGAAATCATTTTCATGAACCTCCTTTGAACCTCTCTAATGTCAGCACATCCTTTCTTATTGTAGCAGTTTGTGAGCTGCAAACTGCTCACAATTCTCCATGTGAGGCCTTGTCAGTGCCTTATAACGCCTCAACATTACATTCTTGCTTTCATATTCTAGTTCTCTCAAATAACCTCCGGTATTCTTTTCTCCCCACATTTTCCAAAGATGTACAGGTTGGTGATGTTGTATTAAGGTGCAGAATTGTCATTTTTATTGCAGCTTAACTTCCCTATGTTTGCTTGGATGCTTACACAATGACCGATATATGTGTAACTGTTCAGTGAGGCTTTCGATAACAGTGGTATAGCTTCTACTGTATATTTCTGCAGTTTTCCTGCAGCACGTGTCACGCCACTTGAATCTGGCTATTTTACAGGTTAATTATTATCACTGGAATACTGTTATGTTTTCAGTTGGAACTCATTTTTGTAACAGATGACCACAACTTCTTTGTTCTCGGCCCTTTTAACTTCATTCGCTCTTTTGTTCTTGTAACTCTTAATAAAGCACTCAGAAGCAATAATCTTTATGCTTCATTTTTTTGATTCTGAACCTCCAGATTGCAAAAACTCCAGGATCCAAAAATCCGTCACTGTCAATTGTGATAGGATGGCAGGTTTGGCAAGAGAGCTTGGTGAGCTTTCAAAGTGAGAATCCAGGTATCTTGGTCTTTAATGAATATGGGCTAAGTGACTGAACATCAAAGGACGTAGAGACAGAAAAATGTCAGAATAGGGTCAGTAACATAATGAAGGATCCCACCCACCAACACTGTGGCCCCTCTACCTAATAAAGTGACTCCTGAGAGTATGTTCATGGTCTTCTGCTGCTGTCACCCATGCACCTCAAAGTTTGATGTGTTGTATGCTGAGAGTTTCTTTTCTGCACACAGTTCTAATGTGTGGTTATTTGAGTTACTGTCACCTCCCTATCAGCATGAACCAGTCTGGCCATTCTCCTCTGGCCTCTCTCACCAACTCCTCTCCACTGGCCTCTGACCTTACCGATGCCTCCAGTTTCTGAGGAGGCTGAAGAGAGCTGCACTTTGCACACGCATACCACAGTTATGCAGTAGACAGCATCCTAACAAACTGACTGGTACGGAAACTGCTCTGTGGTAGACAGGAAGGCTCCACAACAGGTAGTCAAAACTGCCCAACACATCACTGGCACCAACCTACCCTCCATCAATAACATATAGTGCCTATAAAAAGTATTCACCCCCCCCCACTTGGAAGTTTTCATGTTTTATTGTTTTACAACATTGAGTCACAGTGGATTTAATTTGGCTTTTTTGAGACTGATCAACAGAAAAATACTCTTATGTGTCAAAGTGAAAACAGATCTCTACAAAGTGATCTAAATTAATTACAAATATAAAACAAAATAATTGATTGCATAAATATCTACCCCCTTCAAGTCAGTATTTGGTGGATGCATCATTGGCAGTAATTACAGGCTTGAGTCTGTGTGGATAGGTCTCTATCAGCTTTGCACATCTGGACACTGCAATGTTTACCCATTCTTCTCTACAAAACTGCTCAAGCTCTGTCAGATTGCAGGGGATCATCAGGGAACAGCCATTTTCAAGTCCAGATTGAGGTGTGGACTCTGACTTGGCCTCTCCAGGACATTAACTTTGTTGTTTTTAAGCCATTCCTGTGTAGCTTTGGCTTTATGCTTGGAGTCATTGTCTTGCTGGAGAACAAATTTTCTCCCAAGTCACAGTTCTCTTGCAGACTGCATCAGGTTTTTCTCCAGGATTTCTCTGTATTTTTCTGCATTCATTTTACCCTCCACCTCCACAAGCCTTCCGAGGCCTGCTGCAGGGAAGCATCCCCACAGCATGATGCAGCTGTGCTCCATGATGCTTCATGGTAGGGATGATGTGTTTTTGATGATGTGCTTACACCAAACATAGCCTCTAGTCTGATGGCAAAAAAGCTCAATTTTGGTTTCATCAGACCATAGAACCTTCTTCCAGCAGACTTACATTCTCCCACAGGCCTTCTGGCAAACTCCAGCCAAGATTTCATGCGAGATTTTAGCCACTCTCCCATAAAGCTGTGACTGGTGAAGCACCCGGGCAACAGTTGTTGAATGCACAGTCTCTCCCATCTCAGCCACTGAAGCTTGTAACCCCTCCAGAGTTGTCATAGGCCTCTTGGTGGCCTCCCTCACTAATCCCCTTCTTTCACAGTCAGTCAGTATTTGAAGATGGCCTGCTCTCGGCAGATTTACAGCTGTGTCATATTCTTTCCATTCCTTGATGATTGACTTAACTGTACTCCAAGGGATATTTAGTGAGTTGGAAATTTTCCTGTATCCATCACCTGACTTGTAACCTTTTTGTGGAGTTGCTTGGAGTGTTCTTTTGTCTTCCCAGTGCTGTTTTGCCAGGATACTGAATCTTCCAGAAACAGGTATATTTTTACTACAATCAATTGAAACACCTTGACTGCACACAGGTCTCCCAAAAACAGATCTTCATTTAATTAATTATTTGACTTCTAAAACCAATTGGCTGCACCAGTGATGACGTGCTGTGTTGTATTGAAGGAAGGGGGAATAAATACTTATGTAATCAATTATTTTGTATTTTATATTTGTAATTAATTTAGATCACTATGTAGAGATCTGTTTTCACGCTGACAGGTAACAATATTTTTCTGTTGATCAGTGTCAAAAAAGCCAAATTAAATCCACTGTGATTTAATGTTGTAAATCAATAAAACATGAAAACTTCTAAGGGAGGGGGTGAATACTTTTTATTGGAATGTATATACAGAAAGGTTTTTTTAAAATTGAATTGACTTTATTTCTTACATCCTTCACATATGTGAGGAGTAAAAATCTTTAGGTTACATCCCCGTTTATATGTGCAATCATGGTAATTTATAATAATTTCTAAAAAATAGAACAGTTAATGTAACATAGAAATACACTCAAATCAGTGTGAGTTAATCAGTCTGATGGCCTGGTGGAAGAAGCTGTCCCAAAGCCTGTTGGTCCTGGCTTTTATGCTGCGGTACTGCTTCCCGGATGGTAGCAGCTGGAATAGACAGTGGCTGGAGTGACTTGAGTCCCCAATGATCCTTTGAGCCCTTATTACACACCTGTCTTTGTAAAAGTTCTGAATCTTGGGAAGTTCACAACTACAAATGCGTTGGGCTGTCCGCACCACTCTCTGCAGAATCCTGCGATTAAGGGAGGTACAGTTCCCATACCAGGGAAATGCAGTCTGTGATGTAGCCTGTCAGGATGATCTCAATTGTGCCCCTGTAGAAAGTTCTTAGGATTTGGGGGCCCATACCAAACTTCCTCAACCGTCTGAGATGAAAGAGGCGCTGTTGTGCCCTTTTCACCACACAGCTGGTGTACGTAGACCATGGGAGGTCCTTGGTGATGTGAATGCTGAGGAACTTAAAGCTGTTTACCCTCTCAACCCCGGATCCATTGATATCAATAGGGATAAGCCCATCTCCATTCCTCCTGTAATCCACAACCAGCTCCTTTGTTTTTGCGACATCGAGGGAGAGGTTGTTTTCTTGACAGCACTGTGTCAGAGAGATGACCTCTTCCCTGTAGGCCACCTCATTATTGTTGCCAGAACAGGGCCAGTAACATCATGAAGGATTCCACCCACCCTGCTCATGGACTGTTTGTCCCTCTCCCATCAGGGAGGAGGCTGCACAGCATCCATGCCAGGACTGACAGACTCATGAACAATTACTTTCCCCAAGCAGTAAAGCTGATCAACACCTCCACCCACTAACTTCATCTCCACTTTATCATTTCCTGTCAGTCACCTTATGTCCAGACACTCCTGTGCCCAGTGTCACTTTATGGACATACAATCATTCTATGTATATAAGCTATCTTACGTATTTATATTTATTGTGTTTTTAAAAAAAATATTATTGTGTTCTTTAGGGGCAGGTATGAGATATGTCTCTACTAAAAGATATATAATGCACTGCTTCCCTCCTCTACCCTGCCCTTGGGCAAAGTGTAGCACCTGCTTAGCCGCCCCACCTCCCGATCAGGGTCATGTGAATTGTTGGGGCAGGTGGTGGGTGGTCATATGAGCAGCTGGTGCGTATCACAAGTCCCGGTTATGCGACCACTGATGCTAGGTAGACAATCTCTAAAGAGTACTGATAACGGCTGGGGTCACCCATCTTGTAAAGACACTGCCCTGAAGGCAGTGGCAAACCACTTCTGTAGAAAATTTTGTCAAGAGCAGTCATGGTTCGAGAAGGCAAAAGAATAAGCACAACAGTGCGAATTGGATCTTCACCACAATCCTTCATCAGATGGAAGACCATGATTGCCCTTGTCACACGACATGCCAGATAATGCTGATGATGTGTTCTTAATTTTTTGTGCTGCATTGGATCTGGAGTAACAATTCTTAGTTCTCCTTTACACATGTGTGCAGGAAATGATATTAACCAATCTTAAACCAATCAGACTGAAGTGCTGTAAAATGACAGTGTGAGGTTTAGGTCACTGCAGCTGTGTCCTCTGAACACTGCACCCCTTGCCAGAGACAACAGTTCTTCATCAAACCTCCTCTGAATTTTCAAAATTCATCCATTCTCTTCTTAACCTCCCTGTTGCAGACATCCAACTTTGTAACTGAGATCTATTACTCCTGCCTCCTTCCTATTAATTTCTTCAGAACCCTCTTCGATGTCTTGACATTCTTCCAAAGGAATTAGACTCTTGCTCCACCCTGCTCTGTATTTATGATGAACTCTCAGTTATTTGCTTGATACAGTAGGACAGAATGTTCCCTTTTCACTTGCCCTATCACCGAACTGTTCTCACAACTTATGGACTCATAGTGTTTTTTTCTCTTTTTTATTTGCAGTTTTTTTGTCCTTTGCGCACTGACTGTCCAACCTGTTGGGTGCAATTTTCCACTGATCCTTTTATGGTTGTCGCATTTACTGAGAATGCCCTCAAGAAAATGAATATCAGGGATTTACATGGTAATTCACTCCCTCTATTTCCTTCTCCCACTCCCTCCATTTCCCTCTTCCTCTATTTCCTTCTCACACTCTTTCCGTTTCCCTCTCTTCCTCTATTTCCATCTCCCACTCCCTCCATTTCCTTCACTCCCTCTATTTCCATCTCACACTCTTTCCGTTTCCCTCTCTTCCTCTATTTCCATCTCCCACTCCCTCCATTTCAGATGCACTATCTCCACTGATTTCACACTCACTCTGTCGCTGTTTGGAACAAACACTCCCCTCCTCGTGCAACCTCAGCCACTTACTCTGAGTCCCATTGGAATTCACGGATCTCCAGTCCTCAGAGTCTGCCAGCTTTATCTCCACTTGGTAGTGATGGATAGGGACACCACCATGCGAATCCGGCTTGGTAAAGGAGATTCTTGCCACCGCCTGTGATGCTGCGAGCACCCTCAAACCGTACGGACTGGATGGCACAGCTGCAGGAAAGGACAAACACACCATTCGTTAACTTACATAAATAATGAGGAGAGACCTCGGATGGCGGAGGAAAATCACGGTATATTGTTTCAAACAAAATTCTAAAATTCTCCCACAGAACAATGACTGAAACTGTGAGCTCACACAAGGACTCAAATACACGCACTAACGGCACTTTGTGCATTACTGTGATATTCTGGTGCTGCTGCAACTTATTTTCTGCTACTTATCTATTTAATACCGTTTTTCTATTACTGTCTTGTTTTTATCTACCGCTTTGTTTGATTGCCTGAGACAAAGCAAACAGAGTTTCATTGTACCTATGTATAATGACAATAAAGATAATTCAATTCAATTCAATAATGATGGATGCCTCCTTTTTGAGGCACTACTGTTTGTAGGTATCCTTGCTGGTGGGGACGGTTGTGCCCATAATGGGGCTGGTTGAGTTCTGCACCCCCAATACCAGGCAGTGATGCAACCATTCTGTTTGAAAAATTCTGATTCATTTAATTAACAATTCATATTCCCTACATATTGTACTGGGATTTAAACTGGTCAATACCTTACAGTGTTGACTATAATGATGGGCGCTCCACACACATCTGCCCAGAACAGATGCTAACATCTGGAATAAACGTCAAATAAACACTTACGGGGAAATTGTCAACCGTAATGGAAGTTTAGCTCAGTAGAAGCAGATGGGAACGGACCCTTTCCTTGAGGCCCTAATCGTCCTACAGTGTCAGTCTGAAGGATGGCCTTTTTATTGGAAGTATGGTAGTTCCCAGCAAAGGAAGGGAGTCAGCTTTCACAGTGATGATTTCAGTGTTGTTGTTTCCAGTAGAACCGTATCTTGAGAAATCAAAGTGTTCTGCTCCAAAAAAAAGCCATTTTCGGTGAAAACTCATTAATTGAGGAAGTGTTTCTCATTCCTCGATTGTGTCCCAGAGCTCAAGAATTTCAGATACAAGGATCCAAATGCTTAGAAGTATATTATCTAACAAGATAAAGTGCCTTTGTTTTAATAATTAAAGCTTAAAATGAGATAGTTAGAAAAACACACAATGTACTCTTTCAGCATACTTGCCAATTAAACAAATCAAGATGTCTCTCTCCTTCCCTAGTACTTGTTGGCACTCTAGCATTCTGAACCTTTTCTCTTCCCACCAGTCCTCTCTCTCTTGTCCTTTCCTTCTCTCTCTTTCCCTCTCTCCCTCTCTCTCCTCTCCCCTTCCTCAGCAGCTTTTTTCCTCCATGCTCTGTCTCTTTCTCCCTCTCATCCTCTTGCTCCCTTTTTAAATCTCTCTCTCACACACACTCCTTCCTTTTAGCTTTTCACCTCCTTTCAGTGCTCACCAGCTCCCTTTCTCTCCGTTGCCCCCCCCACCAGCCGTCTGTCTCCCTCAGCCCCTTCCCCCTTTGAACCCTCCCCTGCTCACTCATCCCCACCTGTCAACACATCTTTGCCACCTCAAACCTTTCTCTTCCCATTCCGTCCACTCAACCCCAAGACTCCCTCCTCCCAGAGATGCTGTAAGGCAGCTTTGCGTCAAGTACATTGAGAGCAGAGACAACAAAGGCTGCTTTCCATTCTGCAGGGATTTCAATTCCCTTCTATTTCAATTGTTAGCGTTGTAGGTCTTGATGAACAGATCTTTGTAAATTGAAGACACATTTGGTCAACTGCACCATAGCAAAAAATTGTAAATAGACCACTTCTGAATCAAGGAATACTGACAGTGTTATTATGTTTAATTTTCAACATCCTTCAAATTATCTCTATTCACACATCACCTCCATATAAAACAAGATGCAGCATGCTCAACAGCATGACCTGAATCAGGGCAATGAAGACTGTGTATTACAAATACTTTTGGCACTGATTTCGAATGACCATAAGGCACGGGAGTAGAATTAGGCAATTCGGCCCATCAAATTTGCTCTGCCGTTATATCATGACTGATTTATTTTCCCTCTCAATCCCATTTTCCCGTTTTCTCCCTGTAACCTCTACCACCGTTACTAATCAAGAACCTACCAAAGGTTCAAAGGTTCAACGTATTATCAAAGTATGTATACAGAACACAACTCTGAGATTAGTCTTTTCCAGATAGCCATGAAACAGAAAAGTCATGGAGGTCGTTAAAAGAAAAGGCATCGACCCCCGCCCTAACAAAAGAGAAAAAGAAACAAAAACCGTCAAACCCAAACTCCCGACCCCCTCCCACACACAAAAACTAACAGATCACACACATGGAAAACAGCAGCCACAACATCAAACCCCAAACACCCCTCCCTCGCAAAAAAGACATATTGCCCACACAAAAAAATTAGGATGAGAGGTGACCTGATAGAGGTGTATAAGATGATGAGAGGCATTGATCATGTGGGTAGTCAGAGGCTTTTTCCCAGGGCTACAATGATTGCCACAAGAGGACACAGGTTTAAGGTGCTGGGGAGTAGTTACAGAGGAGATGTCAGGGGTTAAGTTTTTTATGCAGAGAGTGGTGAGTGTGTGGAACGGGCTACCAGCAATAGTGGTGGAGGTGGCTATAATAGGGTCTTTTAAGAGACTTTTGGATAGGTACATGGGGCTTAGAAAAATATAGGGCTATGTGTAAGCCTAGTAATTTCTAAGGTACAGACTTGTTCGGCACAACTTTGTGGGCTGAAGGGCCTGACTTGTGCTGTAGGTTTTGTATTTTTCCCATGTTCTATGTTTAGAACAGAGATGAGGAGGAATTTCTTTTGGGTTGTGGATCTATGAAATTCATTGCCACAGGTGGCTGTGGAGGACAAGCCATTGGGTATATTTAAAGCAGAATTTGAAAGGTTCTTATTTAGTAAGTGAGTCAAATGTTACAGGAAGATGGTGCCATATTAAGAGTTCAGAGGAAAAAGACTGATGAGATTGCTCTGCAGAGAGCTGGTACTAACCCAATGGACCAAATGGCCTCCTTCTCGTGCAACCAAGATCCTAGCATTGGACCTACCTTCTCCTTCCCAATCAATTCACTAACCAATGGGAATACTCTACTGTTGACACTGATCAACAGAAAAGACTCTTTTGTGTCAAAGTGAAAACAAATCTTCTCGCCAGTCCTGCTGAAGGGTCTCGTCCTGAAAATCTATGAATCCTTCTGTCTGTTTTACAAGTACGTCCTGGTGCTCTCGTAAAACTCATTATTTAAAGAGCTCCACAACAGTCACAGCAGGACAATGATGCGAGAGAGATAAGTGGTGTGGGCAAATTTATGTCGGAGCAGAGGAGCTGGAGGTGTTCCATTGGGAACGGGGTGAATTATGCTGTTGAATTATCAACTGTAATCTTTCCATAGATGCTGCCTGGCCTGCTGAGTTCTTTCAGCATTTTGTGTGCGTTGTTTGCAATGGGGATAATGATCGTTTATGTTCATTCCTAGAGCATGGAATTATCGAGTCAGAAGAATGCCCTTTGGCTCTTCAGAGTGGAGCCAGCCTTATTGAAAAGCCAACCAATGACTCATTCACTTCACACTCTTTGTCAGTGGCCTTGCAGATTGTTCTCTTTCATTTATTTACCCAATATGTTCCTTCACTCTCTCATTCTGGCTCGCTGCATTAAAATCTTTGCATAATTCACCCCGTTCCCAATGGAACACCTTCAGCTCCTCTGCTCCGACATAAATTCGCCCACGCCTCCTATCTCTCTCTCATCATTGTCCTGCTGTGACTGTTGTGGAACTCTTTAAATAACGAGTTTTACGAGAGCACCAGGACGTACTTGTAAAACAGAGAGAAGGATTTATAGACTGTGGAAATAATATTGCAAGGAGTGTGTGGAATGGGCTTGAAATGAGGCACTTTAAAAATTACTTCTCCATTTGTACTTCACATTGACCTTCAGCTGAATTGATGTCAGTGATTTCATTATGATTTCATTACACTTTTTTTCTCATTTTTTTCACCACAGCATGTTATTAGGACAGAAACATCAATTCCCTAGTCAACCACTGAGCACCAAAAGCACTGGCTGATTGGAGAGCTCTGTTCACAAGCTCCTTACATGTTCACTGTCCGTGTAACCTGTCCCACAAACAATCCCCTAACCAAATGGAGACACGTGAGACTGCAGACACTGGAATCCAGAACAACAAACAACCTGCTGGAGGAATTTAGCGTGTGATTGAAGCTTTCAGCACAGAAGCCAGCCCTCCATCCCACCTCGTCCAAGGACCCCGGTTGGATCCTGGCCTTGGATGCTTTTTGCCATTTGCATAACTGTCATGCAGGCTTATTAGAAATGTATAATAACAGAGGCCATACATTTAAGGTGAGAGGGGGCAAGTATAAAGGAGATGTGTGGAGAACGTTTTTCTTTACAGAGAGAGTGGAGGGTGTCTGGAATGAGCTTCCGAGGTGGCAGTGAAGACAGATACGATCGTGGCTGTCACGAAGTGTGCTGGCAAAATCGGAACCCAGGCATGGAGGAAAAACAGACTCCGATGTAGAGGCGGCTATTCATAATAGTTCCAAAAGAACGTCGGCGGCTCAGCTGATCAACACTGCGAAAAGTATCCTTCTCAAAGCTAGGACCCTGTGGTTAGCACTAATCAGGTGTATGCTTAAATAACACAAGTAACACAGAATCCTGGAGCTTATCAGAATAAACTGAACAAGTGTAAACAGGAAGCTCCAGGAGACTGCATTACAAAGAGCGAGTTACTCGAGAAAAACACATGGAACTCTGAACGATTAACGACTCTCGTTAAACAACGATCAACCAATTCAGGTATTCTAAAAACCTTGGAGCCTAATGCTCTCCAATGCCCCATACAGGCCAAAGAGTTCATTGCAGTGGCTTTTGGATAGACTCATGAATGTGTGTGGAATGGATGGATGTGGATTGTATGCAGACATAAGGAATTTAGTTTAATTTCGTATTGTGTCCAGCGCAGACATCATGGGCCAAAGGGCCTGTTCATGTGCTGGATTGTTCTATGTTTTATATTTTTGATGGTGCTGACCATGCTTCCCATTCAATCTGGTCCCATTTGCTTGTGTTTGAAACATACTCATACAACATAGAACATTACAGCACAGTACAGGCATTTCGGCTCATGATATTATGCCGACCCCTTAACCTACTCTAAGATCAATCCAACTTTTCCTTCCTACATAAACCTCCATTTTTTCTATTATCCATGTGTCTATCTAGCAGCTTCTTAAATGTCCCAGTGAATCTGCCTATCAACACTCCTCACTGGTTGTTCCATGTACCCACCACTCTCTGTGTAAAAAAGCCTACTTCTGACATTGCCTCTTAACTTCTTTCTAACAATTTAAATTTATGCCCTCTCATAATGGCCACTTAAGCATATGATTTTAGCAATTGAAAGTGTAGTTAATCATTTATTGTAGCTCTTGTGTTCAAGGAGTATAAAATTCTGTATTAATTGAATGAGATTCTGTTTGATGTTGTGCCGACCCTTTAAATGATCATAACATATCTCCCCATACAATGACCCTTGGCCCCCACAACTCTGAGTGAAAATTTTACCTCAGACATCCCCCCCCTATACTTTCTTCCAAACACCTTAAAGTTATGCCCCCTTGTAGTACTGATTTCTACCCTGGGAAAAAGTCTGTGTCTATCCACTCGATCTATGCCTTATCATCTTGCACACCTTTATCAAATAAACTCCTCTGCACATATCCTAACCATGTATCTGCCCGAGTAACTTTTGTAAGTCGTTATCATGCCTGCCTCAACCAGTTCCTATAGTAGCCAGTTAAATATACAGACCACCCTCCTTTCCTTCAGGTTCCTATTAAATCTTTTACCTTTTACATCAAACCTCCACCTTCCTGTTCTTCATCTAGCAACTCTGGGAAAGAGACATGTATATTCTCCCTATCTATACCCCACATGATTTTATACACAACAGATCCATGGAAGGAAAGCAATTGTCAGTGTTTTGGAGTTGAAACGCACCAACGCCGGATTTTGTTGACAATTCCCTTTATCCACAGATGTTGCTTGATCCAGTGAGCTCCTCCAGTAGATTGTTTGTTATCACTGAACTAAATCTCCACTTGGTGTATTGTGCTCAGTTCTGGTCGGTTCATTATAGGAAGGATATGGAAGGTATAGAGAGGGTGCAGAGGAGATTTATCAGGATGTTGCCCGGATTAGTGAGCATGTCTTATGAGAATAGGGTGAGTGAGCTGAGAGACACCCTGATTTACTCCTACCTCAGCACTGAAAGCTGGAAATTTCCTTATTGCACTGACCTTAGGGGTTTTACCCAATGACCGACTGATAAGACCATAAGACTCTAAGACACTGGAGGAGGATTAGGCTCTTTGACTCATCGAGTCTGCTCCACCATTTCATCATGGCTAATCCATTTCCCTCTCAACACCATTCTTCTGCCATCTCCCTGTATCCCTTCATGCCCTGACTAATCAAGAACCTATCAACCTCTGCCTTAAATATACCAAATGATTTGGCCTTCACAGCCACCTGTGGCAGTGAGTTCCACAGATTCACCACTCTTTGGCTAAAGAAGTTCTTCTTCAACTCCATTCTGAATGGATGTCCCTCTATTCTGAGGCTGTGCTCTCTGTTCCAAGACTCCACCACCATAGGAAACATCCTCTCCACATCCACTTTACTGTGACCTGAAAAGAAATGCGTGGTGTGTTAATATATTTCCGTCAACTCCTGGCTGGACTGTGTAGCCAAGTGGAGCTCCAATGCTATTTGCAAACTTGCCATTGACACCATTGTTGTTGCCAGGGTCTTGGGTGGTTAAGAGGAGGTATATAGGAGTGAGATAGGTCAGGTGATTGAGTGGTGTTGTGACAGTAAACTCACTCTCGGCATCAATAAAACTAAGGAACTGATTGCAGATTTCAGGAAGAAGAAGTCAGAAGAACACATGCCAGTCCCCATTGAGATGTCTGTGGTGGGAAGGGTGAAGAGCTTCAAATTCCTGGGCAACAACATCTCAGAGAATTTATCCTGGGACCAGCACACAGTCACAACCATGAAGAAAGCATGCCAATAGCTGCACTTTCTTAGAAGTTTAAGAAGATTTGGCAAGGGGATAGTGTAGAAGGTTGTTGTAGGTTAAAAATGGACATTGACAAGATGCAGAGCTGAGCTGAGAAGTGGCAGATGCAGTTAAATCCAGAAAAGAGTAAAGTGATACACTTTGGAAGGTTGAACTGCAAGGCAGAATTCAGGATTAACATAGGATATTGGGGCCCACATCCATAGCTCCCTCAGAGTTGCCGCAAAAGTTGATTGGGTGGCTAGGAAACTGTGTGGTATGAAACCATTAAGCTGTTCCTCACCTTTAGGGGTGGAACAATAGCAGCAGGAAAGGCATAACATTATTACAGTGCTAGCAAGCTGCATTCAATTCTGCCGCTGTCTGTAAGGAGTTTTGTATGCTCTTCCAATGACTACGTAAGTTTCCAACAGGTGCTCTGGCTTCCTCGCACATTCTAAAGACATCCTGGTTTAGAAGTTAAATGGTCACATGGGTGCAATTGGGTGGAACAAGCTCATTGGGCTGTAAGGACCTGTTACAGTGCTGAATCTCTAAATCTAAATCTTAAAATGTTAAATTAAAAGTGGTCACCAGAAGAAATGTAGCTATTAATAACAAATACATGCCTTAACTGAGATTCCCTCCCTCAATTTCCAACCACCTTACCCCTTGCCCTCCGTTTTTACCATCTCTTTTGAATCATAGAAATTTAGTCCAAAATAAGGCCACCTGGCCCACTGTGTTCAATCCCATGTTCCAGCCCCTGGTTTGTAACTGTGCGAGTAGCATCTCTTCAAATGCTCCCTCAACTACTTTTAAAAAGTATCATTTAAAGACTGGGTAGATGCATTCTTGGAAGATCAAGAAACCGGTGCAGAAACAGCTTAAAGCAAATCGGCCATGATTTATGGGAATGTGGGATAGGCTTGACAGTCCGAGTGGCTGATACTTGCTCCTATTATCTAGCCTCCTTGTAATCTGCTCCTACCACCTTTGGAAAGTGAGGTCCATACCTCAGGGTCTTGTTGATTGAAATAGTTTTCCACTTACTGATGAACTTAATTTGAGGCTTATCTCAGGCCCAAGCGGGAGAGATGGAGTCTGAACAACTGGTCCGGCTGTGCATACGAGGAGACAATAAAGTCACAAGGGCTTCCTCCTCCTTCTTTTCTAATCCTGATGAAAGGTCTTAGCTGGAAACATCAACTATTTATTCCCCTCCATAGATGCTGCTTGAACAGCTGAGTTCCTCTAACATGTTATGTATGTTGCTTTTAGTGATCAGTGTGTTCTTTGTCAGCAATGATCATCGATCCTACAGGGCTGTGGCTAGAAGTGCAATGGGATGCTAACCCTTCACTGCTTGCAGGCTGGTGTTTGTTCACAATACATTCAGTGGCCACTTTATTAGGTACACCTGTACACCTGCTCGTTAATGCAAATCTAATCAGCCAATCATGTGGCAGCAACTCAATGCATAAAAACTTGCAGACATGGCCAAGAGGTTCAGTTGTTCAAACTAAACATAAGAATGGGGATGAAATGTGATCTAAGTGACTTTGACCGTGGGTTGATTGTTGGTGCTAAACAGGGTGATTTGAGTATTTCAGAAACTGCTGATCTCCTGGGATTTTCACACACAACAGTGTCTGGAGTTAAAAGAGAATGATGTGAAAAATAAGAAACATCCAGTGAGCAGCAATTCTGTGGGAAAAATTGTCTTGTTAATGAGAGAGGTCAGAGGAAAGTGACCAATCTGGTTCAAGCTGATGGGAAGGTGACAGCAACTCAAATAACCACATGTTACAACAGTGATGTGCAGAAGAGCATCTCTGAATGCACAACATGTCAAACCTTGAAGTGGATGGGCTACAGCAGCAGAGGGCCACGAACATACATTCACTGTCCACTTTATCATTAGGTAGCTAATAAAGTGGCCATTGAGCAGATCTTCATCTCTACTCAATGGAAAAGGAAGCTGAATCCACACACTGGACTTATTGCAGATGGAATGTCATTATAGGAAGGATGTGGAAGACTTAGACCGGGTGCAAAGGAGATTTATTCTTCCAGCATTTTGTGTGTATTACTCAGGAGCCAATGAATCATTGAGAAGAAGGGTCTCGGCCCGAAATATCAGCTGCTAATTCATTTTTGTAGATGCTGCCAGACCTGCTGAGTTCCTCCAGCATTTTGTGTGTGTGTTGCTTGAGAAGAGTTACTGTCTGTTCCTGCAGACAGCTGAACACAAGCTAGTGTACGTGTCTGCGAGATCAGTTTGGATGGGTCATTTCTAACGCCAGTCACCACAGGCAATTTACAGCACTGCTGCCTGGAGGATATCCCAGGCACATGAATCAGTACAACGTTAGCTTGTGATATTTTATCACCGGCTACCCATACTCATGAGAACTCACTGAGGTTCTTTACTTTCTATCTTGAAGGGAGTCTACTGTGACTCAAATGCTATAAAATAACAGTTTCACCTCAGAGGAATTCAAAAGTAATCTCTTTTTTTACAAGTGTGATGCTATTTATCTGAAAGTAGATGAGTTTTGCATGGCAGAGTTCTAAATGTTAGATTTCCTAGTGGGGAATTTTGTGCAGGCAGGTCCCTGAGTAATAATTGAGCTGGAATGTACAGTACACATCACATAAAAATAGGGCAGTTTCCCTTTGTTCACTGTTGCGTGTTAATCCAGTAGTGAAGATATTTTTTACAGAGATCTACAGATGTGCATGGGTGGTGTGGTGAAGATATGTCTCTACCAAAGGTGGTGCAAGCTGCTATTTCCCCATGGGGATGAATAAAGTATCTATCTATCTATCTATCTACTAGCCTGAAGGTCACCCTTGGGCAAGGTATAGCACCTGCTTAGACCTCCGATTAGGGCCACGTGAGCCATAGTTGCAGATGATGGATGGTTGCATGAGTAGCTGGTGCATATCACAAGTCCTGGTTATGCGCCCACTGATGCCGGGCAGACAATCTCTGGAGGGTATTGATTATGACTGGCATCACCCATCTTGTAAAGACTCTGCCCAGGCAAAAGCAATGGCAAACCACTTCTGTAGAAAAATTTGCCAAGAATAATCATAGTCATGGAAAGACCATGATCATCTATGTCGCATAATGAAAGAACAAATTGATCAGCAACTGACCCCTTCTCCTTGACAATGTTCAGATAGTCAACCATATTCCCTGTGACCTAGGCGTCCACCTTGTTATGGATCATTCTGGGGTTATGAAATTATGGATAGCATGATTATGGTTGAACTGAAATGAGAACCCGTCTTCAGGAAATAAAACCTGTCCACAGTTTAGCTTCCAATTTTTGGGTTGTGAAACCAATCAATAGGTGTGGGATTCTGTTTCTGGCCCTCTGAAACTACCCAGCCAAAGACAATAGATAGATATTCCTGCAATTAGCATTTAATACAAAGTTCTGGACAGATTCTGCAGATGCTGGAAATCTTATGTAACACATACAAAATGCTGGAGGATCTCAGCAGGTCAGGTAGCAGCTATAGACAGGAATAAGCAGGCAACATTTATGGATGCTGTTTGACTTGCTGAGTTCCTCCAGTGTTCTCTGTGTGTTACTCTGTTTTGTCACTTAACTTTCTGGTTAGTTAACTATTCATGGGGCCATTCAGATATTGAATGGATGTCCTTTTTTTTAATTGAATGGAATTGATGGCTTTGTGACAAAGTTTGCAGATGTTACGAAGATAGATGGAGGAGTAGGTAGTGCTGAGGAAGTAATACGATTGCAGCAGGTCTTTGACAAAATGGAAGAATGGGCTAAAAAGTGGCAGTTGAAATACAGTGCTGAGAAATGTATGATAATGCATTTTGGAAAAAGAAACAATTATTTCATTGGGGAGAAGGTTCAAACATCAGAGGGACTTAGGAGTCCTCATGCAAGGCTCCCAGAAGGTTAACTTGCAGGTTGAGTCTGTGCTAAAGAAGGCAAATGAAATGTTGTCATTTATTTCAAGGGGAATAGAATATAAAAACAAGAAGATAATGCTGAGCCTTTATAAGACACTTATCAGGCCACACTTGTATTGTCAACAGTTTTGGGTTCCTGATCTCAGAAGGATGTGTTGTCATTGGAGAGACTCCCGAGGAGGTTCACAAAGATGATCCGGGAATGAAGGGGTTAATATATGAAGAACATTTGGCAGCTTTGGGCCTGTACTCACTGGAATTTAGAAGAATGCGGGGGGATATCATTGTAACCTACTGAATATTGAAAGGACTAGATAGGGTGGATGTGGAGAGGATGTTTCCTATAGTGGTATCCAAAACTAGAGGGCATAGCCTCAAAATTGAGGGGCAATCTATTAGAACCGAGGTAAGGAGGAATTTTTTTAGCCAAAGAGTCATAAATCTGTGGAATGCTCTGCCACAGACTATGGTGGAGATCAAGTCCATATATATACAATCAACTCTCCTTATCCGCGGGTTCCGCATGTGCAAATTCAACCAACCATGGAGTGGGAAAACCCGGAAGTTGACCATTGCTTGCCTCGCGTCTCATTTGTTGTGAGCAAGAGGAAGAAGTTTAAGGCTAGTAAGGGATGGTTGGCTAGCTATGTAAAGCACTACAGCCTCAAGAACTTAGAGATCACAGGAGAATAGGGATTGGCTGATGCTGAGGCAGCATTGTGTTCCCAGAAGAGCTACGATGGTTGCGTCTGTACTGAACATGTACAGACTTTTTTTTTCTTGTCATTATTCCGTAAACAATACAGTATAACAACTATTTACATAGTATTTACATTGTATTAGGTATTATAAGTAATCTAGAGATGATTTAAAGTATACAGGAGGATGTGCGTAGGTTATATGCAAATACTAAGCCATTTTATATAAGGGACTTGAGCATCCACGTTTTTTGTTATCTGCGGGGGGTCCCAGAACCAATCCCCCGCGGATAAGGAGGGCCGACTGTATTTAAGGCAGAAGTTGATTGTTTCCTGATAGGTCAGGGCATCAAAGGATAGGGTAAGAAGGCGGGTGTATGGGGTTGAGCAGGATCCGTGATCAGCCATGATGGAATTGCAGAACAGACTCGATGGGCTGAAAGGCTTAATTCTGCTCCTATGTCTTATGGTCTTATGGTTTTATACGTTGGGTGTCTGAAGCTTGTACTGAGGCTTTTGGAACAGACACCAGTATTAAATATTCAAACAGAGTTCTGCTAGTTGGGATATGCTACCACTGTAAATATGTAATCCCGTAAATTATTCAACTATATTCAAACTATTAAATATAAGAATGTGATTATAGCAATTGAAAGTGTAGCGAATCATTATTCACGTGTTGAAGGTCTTACCAAGAGAGTGAGATTCTCCTGGACACTCTCTCCAGAAGTTTTGTTGTGTGAATAAAGATTTTTATATTTCTCAAAGATGAAAAGATATTAATATAAAATTTCTGGGACATGTACAAGGAAAGAGAAGTTCAAACATCTTGCAGTAACGGGAAAAACTGATGGAAGAAAAAGTCAAGTTGTCATCGCATGACATTCATGAGTTACATCAAGGGATGGACAGACCAACGTTTTGAAGAGCTTATTAGAACTTCTCAGATTAAGGACAGTTGGACCGTGATCGGCCACGTCATATGACATGGCACATAATGATGATGATATTTCTGAGTTACATCTTTCAAGGGGCTCAGTTTTAGTCAGTCAAAATGCACCTCTGTAATATTGGCCGTTTGCCCCTTACTTCAATGCAGATGCTGTTGTAATCCTGATCTGTGCCATGGTCAACTCTTGCTTGAATATTCCAGGTATTAAATATAGAACATAGAACATTTCAGACCCATCAGCCATGAAGGTGTGCTGACCTTTTAGCTTACTCTAAGATCAATCTAACACTTCCTTACACATAACCCTCTATTTTTTTATCATCCATGTGCCTATACAAGAGTTTCTTAAATCACCCTAATTTATCTGCCTCTACCACTACCCTGGCACCCATAACTTTCTGTGTAAAAAAATTACCTCTGACATCTCCCCTATACTGTAATCCCCTCCAATCTCCTAAAAGTATGTCCCCTCATATAAGGCATTTCCGCCCCGGGATAAAGGTCTCTGGCTGTCCACTCTAATTATGGTCTTCATCATCTCTCTGGTTGTATCCGACAATGACAGGAGATCTGTGTGGGAATATCTTCAAAGTAGTAAAGCCATTGCACGGGGGCAGTTCCATTCTCTCAATGTCAGAAGTCCAGGTCCAGTGGTATGAATGGACGTCACAACTGGGAACTTCTTTGATCGCAGTGGATGACCACGACGTCTCCACTGCCTCGTCATGTCCTTTGCTCTCCACGAACCATCGCAGAACCACCTTCTGGCTGTTGAATCTCACTGTAGACCTCATCTGCCCTGTCTGCCAGAGCTGAGTTTGCGTGCCAGGACAGGCATGTCCCTATCCCACTGGAGTATGTGGCCACCCTCCTCTGGTTTAGCGGCACACTGGGCTGTGGCCGCTGCAGCATGCAAAAAGCTACGTGAAGCATAGATGAGAGCCGAGAGTCTGATAGGGCCCAAAGGTGAGTGAGCTGCCCCAGAATGGACACAACAAGCTCCCTCCACCAGAGGAACTGGCCCTCCTTTGGCACAGTATATACCCTAATCAGCTTGTACAGCTCTATAAAGTCACCTCTCATCATAATTCATTCCAAAGAGAAAGGTCTAGCTTGCTCAACCTATCTTTATAAGACATGCTCTCTAATCCAGGCAGTATCCTGGTAAACCTCTGCTGCATCATCTTTAAAGCTTCCACATCCTTTCCAAATTGAGGTGACTAGAACTGAACACAATACTTCAAGTGGGGACTAACCAGGATTTTACTAATTAGTTTGACTCCTATAATAGAGCCAGGCTTTCTAATCAATTTATTGAGCCTGTTGGCATAACCTGTGTTGATGCCATTTCTCCAGCACACCACCTCATCGAAGATTGTACTGGTGACAACAGACTGGTAGAAAATGTGAAGGAGAGGCCTGCGTACTCCAAAGGACCTCAGTCTCCTGAGGAAGTAGAGGCAACTCTGGTCCCTCTTGCCTCTGTGTTTGAGCTTGACTCAATAATGTCATCCAGGTGCATCTCCAGGTACTTATAGGTCCTCACCACATCCATGGCCTTACCATCAACAGTAACAGAGAGCAGTGCAGGCCTAGACTTCCTAAAACCCATCACCATCTCATTTGTCTCACTGATGTTGAGCTACAGATGATTCAACTTGCAACATTTGACATAGTTCTCCACCAGGGCCCTGGCATTCATCCTCCTGTCCTCCCTCTATACACTCAACTATTGCTGAGTCATCAGAAAATTTCTGCAGATGACATGACTCAGTGTTGTACCTGAAGTCTGGGGTATACAGGGTAAACAGGAAGGAGCCAATACAGTCCCCTGTGGGGCCCCAGTGCTGCTTATAGACATGTCTGACACACAGCTCTGAAGCTGCACAAACTGTGGTTGCCAGTCAGGCAGAACATTATCCAGCATATAATGGAAGTGCCAACCTGCATTGAATGGAGCTTCTCCCCCAGCAATGAGGGCTGTGTGGTATTGAAGGAACTTGAGAAATCAAAAAACATGATCCTCACAGTGCTGTCCTGCTTATCCAAATGGGAGTCGGCTCTGTTCAGCAGGTAGATGACAGCATCATCATCTCTAATGTGGGCAAACTGCAGGAGATCGAGGGTTGATCTGACCAGGGTTGAGCCTGGACCAGCCTCTCTAGGGTTTTCACGATGTGTGACGTCAGGGCCACTGGAGGGTGGCCATTCAAGACTTTTGGTCGGCCCTTTTTGGGTACTGGGGTCACACATGATGTTTTCCACACAGTCGGGACCCTTTCCAGGCTGAGACTCAGATTGAAAGTGCGCTGGAGAACTCCACACAGCTGCTCAGCACACTCCTTCAGGAGACAGGAGTTCACACCGTCCGGTCCCAATGCTTTGCCATCACTGTGTTTCCCAAGGGCCTTTCACACCTACTCAGTAGTGAAAGTGAGTCCATGATGACTGGGGAGCTGGGGGAGGTGAAGATTGCGACAATAGCAGTTGGTATGTGGAGGTATGGATGGTAGGTGCTGGGGAAGGAGAGGATGTTAACAGCGGTAGCCTGTGTTTTCATTCATGTGTTGAATTGGAGGTGGGAGGAGGGAAGAGGGGTGGCGTTAGTGCTGAGTGAGTACTGGGTGCTTCTGCATCTTAGTCTTCTACATCTTAAAGAACACTGTCTTAACCTATTCAATGTTTCCTTATAAATCAGGTCCTCCAGACCTGGCAACATCCTTGTAAATTTCCTCTGTTCTCTTGCAAAGTTGGTTACATCATTCCTGTAGGTAGGTGATCAAAACTGCACACAATACTCCAGATTAGGCCTCACCAACGTCTTATACAACTTCAACATAACATCCTATCTCCTGCACTCAGTACTTTGATTTATGAAGGCCAATGTGCCAAAAGCTTTCTTTACAACCCTATCTACCTGTGATTCCACTTACAAGAAATTATAGACCAGTATTCCCAGATCCCTTTGTTCTATCACACCTCAGGACCCCACCGTTAACTGTGTAAGACCTACTCTGGTTGGTCCCACTGAAGTGCAAAACCTCACACTAGTCTGCATTAAATTCTATCGGCCATTTTTCAACCCAATTTTCCAGCTGGTGCAGAGTTTTCTCTGCCATACCATCATGGCTGATTTATTATCCCTCTCAACCCCATTCTCCTGCATTCTCCCCATAACCTTTGATGCCCTGACCAATCAAGAACTTACCAACCACCGGTTTAAATATATCCAGTAACATGTCCTCTACAACTGTCTGTGGCAATGAATTCCACAGATTTACCACCCTCTGGCTAAAGAAATTCTTCCTCATCTTTGTTCTTAAGGGATATCTTTGTATTCTGAGGCTATGCCCTCTGATTGATCCTCGACTCCCCTATGATAGGATACATCCTCTGCAAATCCACTCTATCTAGGGATTTCAATATTCCATAGGTTTCTAAGGGTGAGTTTTGAGGATGAAATGTCAATTTACAAGGAACAGAAGTTGGGGCCTTAGAGCAAACATGAGGAAATCTGCAGATGCTGGAAATTCAAACAACACACACAAAATGCTGGTGGAACACAGCAGGCCAGGCAACATCTATAAGGAGAAGCACTGTCGTCATTTCAGGCCCGAAACGTCGACAGTGCTTCTCCCTATAGATGCTGCCTGGCCTGCTGTGTTCCACCAGCATTTTGTGTGTGTTGTTTGGGGCCTTAGATGCTGGAATCTGGAGCAACATAAAATCTGATGGAAGAACTCAACAAGTTGAATAGTATCAGTGGTGGGAAAGCAAATGTTAACATTTCCAGTCAAAATCCTACATCAGGACAAGGCATTGTTTTCTCTGAGGAATGCAGTCAGAAACACACCAAAAGTTACAAGGAGAAAAATTACATCAGATTCCAGCTGACACTAGACATAAACACCTTGGATCGAGCAACACACTGAGATGCTTCAAATCCCTACTGTCAAAAGCAATTTAGACTGCACTTGAGGTACTGATGTCTTGTGGAGTCCATGAATCAGTGGAGACACACAATGCTTTATTGGGAAGTTCAAGTTGTTTTACCCTGTAAATTTATTTTTAATTCAAGGCAAACTAAATGGGATAACTTGAAAGGAAACAGACTAGCCCAGTGGTGTTTGCACATCAAGCTTTGAAGGTGGCTGAAGACAGACTCTTGTAAAAGACATTTGGGATCTTTGGTTTCCAACAGAGAGTAAAATCAAGGGACTTCCCTCCAAGAGCAGTGGCCGGACAGATGCTTATGAAATCATAGATGACTTCGATGTGAAAGAGAGTTTGACAAGACTAAATCTAAATCTATCCCAGAAATAAAAGGGTTAACAGATGGGAGGGAAAATATTGACAATATTAGAAGAGTTCTTTGGACGACATTGTAAACCTTTGTTCATTGGCAATTCAGGTAAAGTATCTTTACTCAGTGAGAGGTAAGCATCTGAAGAAAATCCATAGAGTCATGCGGGGAATGTACGAACTCCTTACAGGCAATGGTGGCAATTGAACCCAGGTTGCCGGTACTGTAAAGTGTTCTGCTGAACACTACACTACCATGTCACACCAACGGGTAAAGCTAGAGGAGCCAGGAGAGTGACGTGGAAACATTGGGCTGGGCCTATCACTTCGATGCAATGATGAAGAAGGCATGCCAGTATCCATACTTCAGTTTCAGGAGATTTGGCGTGTCACCAAAACCTCTAGCAAATTTTGTACAGGTACTCTCTAGGTGGAGAGCACTCTGACTGCTGCATTACTGCCAGTATGGAGGCTCCAATGGACACGATCGAAAGTGGTTGCAGTGAGTTGTGGTCTTAGCCAGCAGCATCACCGACACAAGCCTCCCCACTATTGAGGACATCTTCAAAAGGCAAAGCCTTAAGAAGGTAGCAATCACCATTAAAGACCCTCACCATCCAGGACTCGCTCACTTCTCATTACTACCATCAAGTTCAATTATCATTCAACTATAGAACCGTACAGCACAGTACAGGCCCTTCGGCCCACAATGATGTGCCGACCCTCAAACCCTGCGTCCCATATAACCCCCTACCTTAAATTCCTCCATATATCTGTCTAGTAGTCTCTTAAACTTCACTAGTGTATCTGCCTCAACCACTGACTCAGGCAGTGCATTCCACGCACCAACCACTCTCTGAGTGAAAAACCTTCCTCTAATATCCCCCTTGAACTTCCCTCCCCTTACCTTAAAGCCATGTCCTCTTGTACTGAGCAGTGGTGCCCTGGGGAAGAGGCGCTGGCTGTCCACTCTGTCTATTCCTCTTAATATCTTATACACCTCTATCATGTCTCCTCTCATCCTCCTTCTCTCCAAAGAGTAAAGCCCTAGCTCCCTTAATCTCTGATCATAATCCATACTCTCTAAACCAGGCAGCAGCCTGGTAAATCTCTTCTGTACCCTTTCCAATGCTTCCACATCCTTCCTATACTGAGGCGACCAGAACTGGACACAGTACTCCAAATGTGGCCTAACTAGAGTTTTATAGAGCTGCATCATTACATCGCATCTCTTAAACTCTATCCCTCAACTTATGAAAGCTAACACCCCATAAGCTTTCTTAACTACCCTATCTACCTGTGAGGTAACTTTCAGGGATCTGTGGACATGTACCCCCAGATCCCTCTGCTCCTCCACACTACCAAGTATCCTGCCATTTACTTTATACTCTGCCTTGGAGTTTGTCCTTCCAAGGTGTACCACCTCACACTTCTCGGGGTTGAACTCCATCTGCCACTTCTCAGCCCACTTCTGCATCCTATCAATGTCTCTCTGCAATCTTTGACAATCCTCTACACTATCTACAACACCACCAACCTTTGTGTTGTCTGCAAACTTGCCAACCCACCCTTCTAACCCCACATCCAGGTCGTTAATAAAAATCACAAAAAGTAGAGGTCCCAGAACAGATCCTTGTGGGACACCACTAGTCACAACCCTCCAATCTGAATGTACTCCCTCCACCATGACCCTCTGCCTTCTGCAGGCAAGCCAATTCTGAATCCACCTGGCCAAACTTCCCTGGATCCCATGCCTTCTGACTTTCTGAATAAGCCTACCGTGTGAACTATACATGATTATAGCCAAACAAACAGTGTTCCTCTGGGGCCAAGGTGCAAAATACATTATGAACAGCACACAGCACACTGCAAATAGCATATAACATAAATAGCACATGTGGTTACGATTTCAGAAAAACATACAGTCACAAAGAAAAATAGTAATATAGCCCAAGTCCCTGTAGATTGTCCTGGTGTAGTTTGTCCTTCTGTTGAATGAACACCATGTGGGGGGGGGGGGTGGGGGGGGGTGGGGAAGAACTGAGCAAATACCAGAAGGGAGCACAGAGCAAACATCAGAGAGCAGCACCGAGCGAACACTGGAGAGCAGCACTGACAGGGGGGGGCAGCTCCCAACCCAGCACGATTCCAGTGTACCCAGCAGATCCACAAGAGCCTGAATCCCACACTCAAGAGCTTTAGGAACTGTTTCTTCCCCTTTGCCATCAAATTTCTGTATGGTCCATGAACCCAGGAACCCAAACTCATTAATTTCTCTTTTTTTTTAAACTATTTTTTATTGTAACTTGTAATTTTTTTATATCTTGGAATGCAATGCTGCCACATAACAAAAAAATTCATGACATATGCCAGTGATAATAAACCTGATTCTGATTCTGACTGTAAAATTATGTAGAGCTTTAATGCCTGGAATCTATTTGGGTCTCTTATTATGTTAGGGCAGGTCATTAGTGATGGACCAGTGAATGTTTTAGTTAACAGATGATGTACAAGACAATGTGCCCCAGAAGAGCTCTTGCACACTCAGAACCTATCCTGTACACATAGCAGTGAGCATGCAAAGCAGGTTTGGTAGAAGTGTTAGGGTTTAGGGTCATAGAGTTCTACAGCATGCAAACAGACCCTTCAGCCCATCTAATCCACACTGACGAAGGTGTCTACCTCTGCTGATCCCATTTATCTGTCCGTGGCATAAAAAAGGTTGAGACCATCTGTTCTAAACCTTTCTTACCTGTGTGCCTGCTTAAGTATCTTATAAACATCGTAATTGTTTCTACAACTATAACTTCCTCTCATTCCATATATACACCACCCCCTGTGTGGAAAACTTGCCCCTCAGTTCCTATCTCACCTTAGACCCAAGTCCTCATGCTTGAGAAACTCTCCTAGCCTGAGTAAAGGGTGTGAGCATTCACTTTACCCACTCCTTGTGAAGGGGAATGGGTTCAAGAAGGAAAGGTCAAGGATGGTGTGCTGAAGCATGGTGATTTATGCAACGCCTTGCAGCATCAGTGCTCGCTGATCAGGATTCAATTCCCACTGCTGTCTGTAAGGAGTCTGTATGTTCTCCCCACGACTGCCTGGATTTACTCTGGGTGCTCTGGTTTCCTCCAGAATTCCACCATGGATGGGATGGATATAGTCCAGATGTAGGTTGATGGGATTTGGCAGTTCAAATGGTTCGCAATGGACTAGATCAGTTAAGTCAAGTTTATTGTCATTTAACTATATACATGTATATAACGTATATTACCATATAATGTAAATAGAAACTAGGCAAGGCTTCTGCAAACTAACATTGGAGGGCACAATGTTAGGGTTTCTATGTTTCTAAACCAGGGTGTAAAGCACAGTAGTACACTTAACACATAAATGGGCCTAAGGGCCTGTATTGTGCTGTAGTTTTCTATGACTCAATGATTCTTTATCAAGGATTAGGTTAGGGTTAGGGTTAGTAAGTTGTGGGCATACCATGTTGGGTTAGGGTTAGGGTTAGTAAGTTGTAGGCATACCATGTTGGGTTAGGGTTAGGGTTAGGAAGTTGTAGGCATACCATGTTGGGTTAGGGTTAGGGTTAGGGTTAAGGTTAGTAAGTTGTAGGCATACCATGTTGGGTTAGGGTTAGGGTTAGGAAGTTGTAGGCATACCATGTTGGGTTAGGGTTAGGGTTAGGAAGTTGTAGGCATACCATGTTGGGTTAGGGTTAGGGTTAGGGTTAGGGTTAGGGTTAGGGTTAGGGTTAGTAAGTTGTAGGCATACCATTTTGGGTTAGGGTTAGGGTTAGTAAGTTGTAGGCATACCATGTTGGGTTAGGGTTAGGGTTTGGAAGTTGTAGGCATACTATGTTGGGTTAGGGTTAGGGTTAGGGTTAGGGTTAGGGTTAGGAAGTTGTAGGTGTACCATGTTGGGTTAGGGTTAGGGTTAGTAAGTTGTAGGCATACCATGTTGGGTTAGGATTAGGGTTAGTAAGTTGTAGGCATACCATGTTGGGTTAGGGTTAGGGTTAGGGTTAGGGTTAGTAAGTTGTAGGCATACCATGTTGGGTTAGGATTAGGGTTAGTAAGTTGTAGGCATACCATGTTGGGTTAGGGTTAGGGTTAGGGTTAGGGTTAGGAAGTTGTAGGCATACCCATTAGGGTTAGGGTTAGGGTTAGGGTTAGGGTTAGGGTTAGGGTTAGGGTTAGGAAGTTGTAGGCATACCATGTTGGTGCCAGAAGCATGGCAACACTTGTGAGCCGCCCCTGTACATTCTCAGACTCTGTTAGTCGTTGACGCAAATGACATATTTCACTGTATGCTTCGATGTACTTGTGGCAATTAGAGATAATCCTTATCTTTTAAGGATTGTAAGTGGGCTTCCTGCCAATCATTGAGTAGAAGATGTTGAGGAGAAGGTTGGCTACTGGTGACTGGTGAATTGGATAGTTGGTGGTGTTTAGTAGAGGGTATTAGTCTTAGTAGCCATATGGCATGAGCATTAATTTCTCCAACTTCTGGTAAGTTTTCCCCCTCCCCTTCCCTCTTCTTCAATTCCCCCCTCAGGCCCCCTATTACCTCTTCTCCTCACCTGTCTATCACCTCTTCCTGATGCTCCTTCTCCTTCTCTTTCTCCCATGGTCCACTCTGCTCTCCTATCAGATTCTTTCCTTTCCAGCCCTTTAACATTTTCCCCTATCAGCTCCCAGCTTCTTCATTCCTCCCCTCCCACTCACCAATCTTCACCAATCAACTTCCAGCAGTACTTCTTCCCCTCTTCCACCTTCTTATTCTGGCCCCTTCCCCTTCCTTAGAAGTCCCGATGAAGGGACTTGTCCCTAAACATAGACTGTTTATTCATTTTCTGACCTGCTGAGTTCCTCCAGCATTTTGTGTGTGTTGTTTTCATATGTTGGATTGATTTTTATTGCAGTATAACTTTACTTATGTTTGATTATATGTTTATATAATTGGCACTTTGCCTGTAACAAAGTTCAGCGGAGTTCGAATAATTCGAACTTCGAAGTAATTCGAAGTGTAGCCTGTTTTGTGTACTTGGTGGTATCTTTGTCTACAATCCTGAGACACACCAGCTCATAGTAAATCAAACTGTCTCAGGGTGTTGTTATCAAAATAGTTTCTTAACTGTCCAGTTTGAGCTGGTTGTCAGCAGAAAGACACCTATGAGGCAAGGTTCTTTCTTTGTTTTGCTTTCTCTCCCTCACCTCCTTACCTACAGTAGAGTGAGGTGGTTACGCATATTTCTTATTATGAAAAATTAATAAATGGGTGTAGCCTCATTCTTGATCCCTGCCTTTTTCTTGAGTCCTGGATAATGTCGTCTAACTTAACGTAAAAGAACATACAACATAAAAGAAGCCCATTTGGCCCATTCAATCAATGCTACTCCACAGAGCATTCACACCTTCACTTATTTTCCCCATTGTCCCCTCAGTTTCTACCACTCATCTACACACTGGAGACAATTTAAAGTGGCCAATTAACCTGTCAATGTGCATGTTGTTCCATGGCTTCTTCTGCTGCCACCCTGAGGCCACCCTCAGTTTGGAGGAGCAAAACCTCATATACCGTCTGGGTAGCCTCCAACCTGATGGCATAAATGTTGATTCCTCCAACTTCTGGTCTTTCTCCCCCTTCTCCTTCCCTTATCTTCAATTCCCCATTCTGCCTCCCTTTCTTATCTACTCTCTTCTTTTCATCTGTCACCTCCCCTTGGTGCCCCTCCTCCTTCCCTTTCCCCGTTGGTTCACTCTACTCTCTTATTAGATTCCCTTTTCTGCAGCCTATCAACCTTTTCAACCTATCAACTCCTAGCTTCTTTCTTCATCCACCCTTCCCCACCCACCTGACCACCTATCACATTCTAACTTGCATTCCCTCCCCTCTCCCCCACCTCCTTCACCCTTCCTTTCCACTCCTGAAGAAGGGTCTCGGTCTGAAACGTTGACTGTTTATTCATTTCCACAGATGCAGCCTGACCTGTTAAGCTCGTAGAGTTATAGAAAAGTACAACACAGAAATAGGCCCTTTGGCAATCTAGGCCATGTTAAACCATTTAATCTGCCTAGTTTTATCGACCTGCACCCAGACCATAGCCATCCATTGCCCTACCATCCATGTACCCATCCAAACTTTTCTTTGTTTCTCCAGTGTTTTTTATGTGTTGCATGTCTTTGCAATGTTGGAGGAAAATGAAGTACTAGGGGAAAACCCAGCAGACAGGTCCATGAGTCAGGATTAAAGATGGGTCTCTGGCACCATGGGGGTTGATGGACTTTGGTTCAGTGGAGAGGTTTATTCTACCTAGAGGACTGAAGGTTAAGGAGAGATTAATAGGGAATGATGTTTTGAGGATGGTGGACGGCAGTCCAGGTGAGGAGACGCTGGAGGAGGTGTAGTGTGGCGTCCCCACTCAGTTGGAGGCTGACCTCTCCTGTCAGTGCTGCCAATCAGTGTTCGATTAGATGAATAACAGGCTGGATTGCTGGCAACTGTACCATCAGTTTGCGGAAAATGTTGCTCAGGATCTTGAAATATGTATGTGCTTTTCTTCGCTCAGTACTTTCAATGTGCTGTGTATGTTTTACACCTTGACCCCAGTGGAACTCTATTTCATTCAGCTGTATCTATGTAATTAAACTTGATTTGATTTGGAGTGCTGGTTAAGTGGGCTACTTTGTCCTAAAAAGTATTGGGCTTCTTGAGAGTTGCTTGAGCTGCATCGATGCAGATAAGTGAAGATTATTTTATCTCACTCTCCTGACCTGTGCATTGCAGATGAAATTACTTCGATCTTTCAAGAAAGGAGCTACTTGATGCAAGCAATTCAGTCCAGGTGAGAAAATGCTGGAGGCGGTGTAGCACGGCATCCATTCTTGGTTGGGGGCTGGTCTCTCCTGTCAGTGCTGCCCTCCAACCGATGGAACGACAGGCTGGGTTGCCGGGAGCTGTACCGTCGTTTTGCATGATGTTGGACTGTACATATGTTTTCTTGCGTAACAGTGTGTGTTTTTTCTTTCACTATTGTGAACGTAGGTTACGCTGCTGGGCCTCAGAGGGATGCTCTCTCATTTGACTGTATCCATGTATGGTTTGAATGATAACTAAACTCAATTTGATTTGAGTTGATTTGAATCCAGCCTCTGACCTGTTCTTACAGCCACAGTATTTGTAACAATGAAAGATTATTTGTTACATGTACTTTGAAAACTACAGTGAGATGCGTTGCTTGCATCAGGGATGTGCTGGGGGCAGGTTGCAAGAGTCATCACGCTTTTAGCACCAATGACTTACTAACCCTAACTGGTACATCTTTGGAATGTGGGAGGAAACTGCAGGCAACACGGTTATGGGGAGATTGTACCAACTCCTTATAGATTGCAGAGGGAATTAAGTTTCTGATTAATGGTATCCCCCTGCCCCCGATCATCAGTAGTGATTAAATGCCAAGGGCAGGTGGTTTTTGGGTAGCATAGAGGTTAGAGAAATACTGTACAGTGCCCGCTAGCAGGGTTCAATTCTCATCACTGTCTATAAGGAGGAGTCTGTTTGTTCACTTTGTGACCATATTGTTTTTTACTGGGTGTTTTTTTTTCCCTCCACACTTCAGAGACGTAGAGTTTAGGGTTAGTAAGCAGTGGGCTTGCCATGTTGGTACCAGAAGCATGGTGACACTTGTAAGCTGCCCCCAGCATATATTCGGACTGAGTTGGTTGTTGATGCCAAGGACACATTTCAGTGTATGCTTCAGTGTTTCAATATACATGTGACACAGAAAGCTAATCTTTATCATTAGTTCTTTACCTGTTGAGGCACTAGCTGCCTAGTACGTGTTACGTGTCAGCTGAAGTCTGAATATTTTCCATTATGTAATATGTTGACAAAATTATAGTCCAATTGCTATTGAAAAAATATAACCTCTAACACCCATGAGCGAGCCTACAATGGAGAAATTACTTACTAAAACAGTCATTATGATAATTGTCCTTCTGCAAAAATCACTGCGGCAAAGTTCCCTAAAAACAAACATTTTGCTGCCTCTCTCAAATCAGTTGATGTCTGATCGACCTTGACCTTATTAACAAAAATGTGCTCCGCTGAACATTTTTTATGAAGGAATCAGTTGGTTATTGTTAGCCCTCAGTTTGGCTTCCTCTGCTACTGCAGGGAAATAATGCATTAAGGAGATTGATAGGGAGCAGTGTAGTAATGACATCCTATCAATCTTAGCCCACAGGGTCTATGAGCAAAGCTACTTGGTCCACCAGCTTGATAGACCTGCTAAGGGCATCGTGTGAGGTTAACCATGAACAGAAAGGCATCTCCGGGTGACTTAAGCTTGGAATGTTGCAAATGCTGTCCAAGCACACACCTCATTCAGTGTGGGAACAGGCCCTTCAGCCTAACTCATCCACGCCAACCTAGGTCCCCAGTTAAGCCAATCCCATTTTCCTGCATATGGCCCACATCTTTCAAATTCTTTCCCATCTATATTCATGTCCAAGTGCCTTTGAAATGTTGTTATTGTACCTGCATCAGACAATTCCTCTGGCAGCATGTTCCATATAGGCACCAGCCTCGATGTGAAGAGATTTACCCTCAGAACCCCTTTAAATCTTTCCTTTCTCACCTCAGACCTATGCCCTCTAGCCTTTGATTTCCTTTCCCTGGGAGGAACTCTGCAGGCATTCAATCCGCCTATGCCCCATGTGGTTTTATATTCCTCTAGAATATTACCAGTGTTCTATGCTCCAATGAATAAAGTCCTAGCCTGCTGAGCCTCTCCTTATAACCCAGGCCCACAAGACTTGGTAACATTCTCCTAAATCTTATTTGTACTTGTTCCAGGTTAATAAGGCCATCCCAATAACAGGGTGACCAAAATTGTTTGCAAAACTCCAGGTGCAGCCCTGCCAGTGCTTTGGATTGAGATAACACTTTGAATTTAAAAAAAAACTGATCTGCTGTTTCACCTTCTGACATTGGGACTTTGATTTTCCCAAAAAATACAATTTACCTTTCAGGCATGAAACAAAATCCATAGGTTCTCCAACCGTTCCTCTCTTTGCATAGGCTGTCTGATCTGCAGTTTTTCTAGCAATTCCTGTTTTTGTTTCAAAGCACAAAAAGTTGTCCCAAAATGATCCCTGACAACTAAGTTCCTCTGAAGTGCTGCCACTATTCCTCCAAGAGGACCACAACTTTGTCATAGTTAGGAGGCATGCATGCCTCAATGACCTGGAGAGCTATGCTGGTTGGAGTTAGGGCTTTATGCTTTGGGTCTTGGGAGGGTTGCCCATGCCAAACAGGTCAAAGTGTAGAGAGCAAACCATGGCACCGGTTCTCCAGGTCTGGGGGCTCAGCTCAGGGTTAACAAATCCTGACTGGTCAAACAAAACTGTTACAGAAACAGCAATAAAGAATCCTTCTAAATCTGTGTGCGACCAAGGACAGACAGAGACGGTGGACCTTCGTTGCTGTCCTAAACACCAGTGGCATAATGGGAAGCAAGTAAGTTTCCATTATTGTAATGTAGGTGAAACCAAGTTTTACTGGGATGCCGTCTGGATTAGAGAACATGTCTTATGAGAAGAGGTTGAGCCAGGGCTTTTCTCTTTGGAGAAATGAGATGAGAGGCTACTTGAAAGTGTCTCAGATCAAAGGAGGCATAGAATATGTGGACAGTCAGCACCTTTATCCAGGGCAGCAATGGATAATACCAGAAAACATCCTTTTAAGGTGAGAGGAGGAACAAAGGGCCAGTAGTGTGTTGTACTGTTCTGTGTTCTGCGTTCAGGTTGTACACATCAAGCCCCTATAAGCAGTAGTTTGACAATGACCAGAGTTAGTGATACTAGTTGTGGGTTAAGTGTTGGACTCTGGACTCAGGGGAGAGCTCTCTGCTATTTATCCAGTCCGTAAGAGCCAGCCGAGAGATCAGACATCATCTGGCAGTGCGTCACTGTCTTGTCACTGCACTGGGGCTCCCAACCTGGGTCTTGAGCTCTATCAGTGAATAAAAGTCTCCAACATGTGAGGACAGTGACAAGGGAGGTAATTACCAAACCACAGCTAATGCCGTGGAAAAGCCTTCCTCATTAATAAAACACCCAGATTTAAGTGGATACCCACTTCCATTGGCTGTTGAACGAAAGTGATTCTCCGTGGATTTCAGTGCTAAGTTCAGGTAGCACTGTGAAACTCAAACAGGGTGTCTGATGGACTGGGTCCCTCAGGCACAAACAGACTTGGTCTAATGTGTCTTACAAGAGGGAGAAAGGGTAAAGGATGGATGTTACTATATTCCTGACACAAGAGGCCATAAGATGCTGGAAGAACTCAGAACATCAGGCAGCATTCTTGGAATGGAGGCAAATAGATGGCTTACATTTCAGTTCAACACTCTGAGTCCTATCACAAAATGTTGATATCCCTTTTGCCTGTCTATAAGGGGAGTCTAAAGCTTGAGGGCATAGTTTTAAGTTGAAAAGAGAAAGACAGTCTGAAGGACAACTTTTTGTGTGTTGTTCCTCTCGGCAAGTTAGCATTTTGTCTATTTTTCACAAGGCCAAGTTGTTAGCTTGATGCTCAACCCAGCACAGACTGAAAGTGTGCAAGGAGATGGCTGGCTTTGAACCGGGGACCATTTGCATTGAAGTCCGGAGCTGATGCCACAACACCGTTGGTCGGCTATATGGAGGGTGCTGCCAACAGAAATGGTAAAGGTGGGTTCAATTCTTGACTTTTAAAAGACATTTGGATGATAGGAAAGGTTTGGGGAATATGGGACAAATATGGTTAAATGTGACTAGGTGGTACAAAGGAGCTGGGCCAAATGTCTTGCTTCCATGCTGTGTCGCTCCACGTGATTTCTGGATATTAGAGGATCATGGGGAATGGGTTGGGACAGGAAAATTGTACTGAAGTAGAAGATCAGCTGTGGTCTAGGTCAAGGGGCCAAGTAGTCTGCTCCCCCTCTTATTTTTTATGTTCCTCTGGTTTTTGATCTGGTAAGCATAATGTTAAAGGACACTGTCGAGAAGTCACTTACCAGCCTGTACGAGCGTGAACTCCTGAAACCTCGTCCCTATCTGGTTACTGGCTGTGCAGTTGTAGCTGCCGAAGTCACTGTCCACGGCTGGAGTAATCTTCAATTAAAGAAAGACAAATCATGGCGTTACCATTCTGTCTCATCTCCTTTGGATTGTTACAGCTAATTCATCATTAAAACCAAACTTTCCTCTCAAACCTCCCCTCACACAATGTAACCTTGATACATAAATCACGGAGGACCTTGAAACAAGATCAGGCCTTATTTCTATTCTGTCTTTAATTAGAAAACCTCTCTAGGTGTTTCATAAAAGGGTTATTGAACAAATTTTGAGACTATTATCAAAGCTGTGAAGTAGTTTGATCAAATAAAGTGATGTGAAAACCATAACACATAGGAGCAGAATTAAGCCATCTGGCCCATTCCATCATGACTGATTTATTATTCCTTCAACATCATTCTTCTGCTTTCTCCTCATAAACTTTAACACCCTGACTAATCAAGGACCTATCAATCTCTGCTTCAAGTATACCCAATGACTTGGCCTCCATTGTCATCTGTGGCAATGAATTCTATAGATACACCACCCTCTGGCTAAAGAAATTCCTCCTCATCTCTGTTCTAAAGGGACGCCTTTCTATCTGACTCTGTGCCCTCTGGTCCTTGACTCCCCTACTATAGGAAACATTCTCCCCATATCCAGTCGATCTTGACCTTTCAACATCTGATAGGTTTCAATGAGATACCCCTCATTCTTCTAAACTTCAGCAAATACAGGCCCAGACCATCAAATGCATGCCATACATTAAACCTTTCATTCCTGGGTTCATTCTCATGAACCTCCTCTGGAACCTCTCCAATCCCAGTACATCCTTTCTTACATAAGAGGCCCAAAAATTGCTCACAACACTCCAAGTGTGGTCTGATTACTGCCTTGTAAAGTCTCAGCTTTTATATTCTAGCCCTCTCAAAATGAATGTTAGCATTATATTAAAAAAGCCTGTGAAAATTATAAGAGACAGAGAGATGAAGAGTTGGAGAAGTTGAAGGAAGGAAGTTTAGATGGTTCAGATTTCAAAGAAATTTATTATTGAAGTACATGCACTCAGTGATCGTTTTATTAGGTACACCTGTACACCTTCTTGGCACATATCTAGTCAGCCAATCATGTGGCAGCAATTCAATGCTTAAAAGCGCTCAGACATGATCAAAAAGTTTAGTTGTTCAGACCAAATATCAGAATAAAGAAGAAATGTGATCTAAATGACTATGACCATGGGATGATTGTTGGTGCCAGATGGGGTGGCTTAAGTATCTCAGACACCGCTGGTCTCCTTGGATTTTCACACACGACAGACTCCAGAGCTTACAGAGAATGGTGCAAAAAACAAAACAAAAAAAAATCCAGTGAGTGGTAGTTCTGTGGGCGAAAATACCTTGTTAATGAGAGAGGTCAGAGGGGAATGGAGAGAGCAGTTCCGGCTGGCAGGAAGGTGACAATGACTCAAATAACCACACATTACAACAGTGGTGTGCAGCCAAGTATCTCTGAACACACTGCACATCGAGTTGTGAACTGGTTGGATACAACAGCAGAAGACCACACCGGGTTCCACTCCTGTGACTAATCAAGTGACCACTCAGTGTATACGTCACCATATACTACCTTGAGATTTAATTTCTTGCCGACATTTTCAGAATTTATGAAAAAACTATAAATAGCAAAGTCTGATATTCAACGTGTGAAACTGTACAAATAATAAAAAAGTAAATAAATATTACTGAGAACGAGTTGTAGGGTCCTTAAAATTGAGTCATTGAAATGTAGAGCAGGTTGGCACACACTCATGGATGGAGGAGCAGTTCAGATTGTGGTCTGATCTACAGACTGCAATACGTAAGACTAGGGACTAACACCTCTACCATTTCTATACTCAACACTGTGTCCTCCACAGTTAAACGCTGTACATCTGTTAAATGTTTGCTAATAGCGGCTGGATTCTTTCTGGCCTCAGCACAGTGGCATGAGAACAACAGATAAAATATTTTGGTAAATTTGTGTTTGTTCCACTATATCCTGCATTCTGTTATTGTTTTCCTTTTTGGCTACCTTGCTGTGTAGAATAATTTCTTTTTACAAAAGTTTATTCATCAACACAATAATCAGGGAATCAAAACTTCATCAAGTACCTTCGCTCCGTCTGACTCAGATTCAGAATCAGGTTTATTATCACCGGCATGTGTCGTGAAATTTGTTAACTTAGCAGCAGCAGTTCAATGCAATATATAATATAGAAGAAAAAAATAAAATAATAATAAAAAAAACTAAATAAATTTCATATACAGAATAGATTAAAATCATGCGAAAATCAGAAATTTATATATATATATATATATATAAAAAGTGAGGTGATGTTCAAGGGTTCAATGTCCATTTAGGAATTGGAAGGCAGAGAGGAAGAAGCTGTTCCTGAATCGCTGAGTGTGTGCCTTCAGGCTTCTGTACCTCCTACCTGATGGTAACAGTGAGAAAAAGGCATGCCCTGGGTGCTGGAGGTCCTTAATAATGGATGCTGTCTTTCTGAGACACTGCTTCTTGAAGATGTCCTGCAGTCCTGGGTAGTTTGTAGGCTGGTACCCAAGATGGAACCGACTAAATTTACAACCCTCTGCAGCTCCATCCACCAAAAGCCAAACTTCCTGATGGCCAAACATTTTAATTCTCGTTCCCATTCCTGTTCTGACATGTTGGTCCATGGCCTCCTCTTGACAAAAGAGGAGGCTACCTTCAGGGTGGAGGACCAACACCTTGCATTTCATCTGGGTAGCCTCCAACCTGATGGCAAAGAATATCGAATTTTCCTCCTTGAAAAAAATTCCCTCCCCCTCCCCTCTTCTATTCCCTACTCTAGACTCTTACCTCCTTCCCTTTCTCCTATGGTCCACTCTCCTCTCTTATCAGATCCCTTCATCTTCAGATCTTTTCCACCCACCTGGCTTTACCTATCACATTCTAGCTATCCTCCTACCCCACTCCCACCAGCTTTTTATTCTGTCATCTTTCTCTTTCCTTTCCAGTCCTGAAGAAAGGTCTTGACCCAAAACGTTGACTGTTTGTTCATTTCCATAGATGATGCCTGACCTGATGAGTTCCTCTAGTATTTTGTGTATGTTGCTATCATAATCTATTTGCAGTTTCAAATTAAAATGTGATTATCACTATCTACAAGAGATTTGAGCCCCTGAGGGGCCCATGTGTAGAATGATCTGTCTGGGTGGCTTGCAGACTAAAACGTCTCACTGTATCTCGGTGTATGTGACGATAATAAACCACTTCCAATAACTGCAGTGTATACCATCTACAAAATGTACCACAGTTACTTACCCCACTTACTCTAACGAGAACTGGAGAGATAGCAGAGAATATTCCCAGGATGTGAAGACTTTAGATAGGCTGGGCTTGATTCCCATTTTCCCATATTCACAAGTGTTGAATATTTAATATTTCAGTAGTATTTGAGTAATAGTGTAAATATATTGTTTGATGAAGTGTGTGTGTATATATATATATATATATTTGTGTGTGTGTGTGTGTGTACTCACAGGTATGTGTGTTTTTTTGTGTGACTGTTTTTATTGCTCACCATTTTGAATCTGCTGCATATGTTTTGCACTTTGGCCTCTGAGGACCATTGTTTTCGTTTGGCTGATTCCATGTATGATAATTATTAAACTTGCTTTGATTCAAAATGATTTCCTCATTTGTTTCAAAGATTCAAAGTACCGGTACATTTATTATCAAAGACCATATGCAGTATACAACCCTGAGGTTTGTCTTCAGACAGAGGCACGAAACAAAGAAAATCAGGGAACCCGTTCAAAGAAAACATCAAACACCCAATGCGCAAAAAAAAAAAAAGAACGAATCTCACAATGGCAAAATAAGTGAGTGAAAAACAGAATATAAAACACCAAGCTACAAAGTCAATGAAACAGACCGGGAATATTTAAATAATCCAGTATGGGTTATGTGTAAAAGTGCATGAATGGCATTGCCATTGAACAATGTTGGGCCCCTTATCTACAAAGGGGTGTGCTGATATTGGAAAGGGTTCAGAGGAGGTTCACAAAAATAATTCTGGGATTGAAAGACATCATACAAGGGATGCTTGATGGCTCTGGGCCTATACTCACTGGAATTCAGTTTTAAATTCCGCTTTAAGTATACTCAATGGCTTGGCCTCCACAGCCGTTTGTGGCAACAAATCCCTCAGATTCTCTACCCTCAGGAATTCCTCCTTATCTCTATTCTAAAGGGACATCCTTGTATTCCGAGGCTGTGCTCTCTGATCCTATGTGACAAATACAGCTAACCTTGATCATTTTGTGTTATGTGACTCTCTCTTTCTCAAGTACAAACCGGTTTATTATTAGCACATTTTAGTCATTTAGAGATGCAGTGCAGAACAGACCCTTTGAGCCCCTCGAGCTGATTTCCTCAATTTAACCCTAACCTAATCACAGGACAATTTATAGTGACCAATAGACTGACCAATATATTTTTGGTCTGTGGAAGGAAACTGGAGCACCCACTCATTCTGCTGGGAGGACACTCAGAGATTCCTTATGGAGGATGCTAGGATTGAACTCCAACCTCTGATGCCCCAAGCGCTATGCTACTGTGGTGCCCTGAGGTAGCAAAATAGTGAAAAATGTTTGGTATGCCATCAACACAGATCATTTCATTGACATAGTACATGGAAAAATAATAACAGAATGCAGAATAAAGTGTTACAGTTCTTGAGAAAGGGCAGTGCAGACAGACAATAAAATGCAAGGTCATGATGAGGTAGATCGTGAGGTCAAACGTATATCCTTGCAGTATCCACCTGAGAATTATATACACTTTATATACCTGTATGCCTGGTCATTAATGCAAATATCTAATTAGCCAATCATATAATAGCAACTCATTGCAGAAAAGCATGCACGTGGTCCAGAGGTTCAATAGTTGTTCAGACCAAACATCAGAATGGGGAAGAAATGTGATCTAAGTGACTTTGACTGTGGAATGATTGTTGGTGCCAGAGTATCTCAGAAACTACTGATCTCCTGGGATTTTCACGCACAATAGCCTGTAAAGTTTACAGAGAATGGTGCGTAAAACAAAAAAAAAAGTGGCAAAAACACTTTGTTATTGAGAGAAAGGTCTGAGGAGGATGGCTAGACTGGTTCAAGCTAACAGGAAGGTGACAGTAACTCAAGTAACAACAGTGGTGTGAGGAAGAGCATCTCTGAATGCACAACACATTGAGTGTTGAAGTGCACAAACTTACACTCATTGCCCTTCTGTATTAGGTGGAGGAGGTATCTGATCAGTTTGACGTCAGTGGTGGGTAAATTAATGGAAAGTATTCTTAGAGATGGTATATATAATTATCTGGATAGACAGGGTCTGATTAGGAACAGTCAGCATGGATTTGTGCGTGGAAGGTCATGTCTGACAAATCTTATTTAATTTTTTGAAGAGGTTACGAGGAAAGTTGACGAGGGTAAAGCAGTGGATGTTGTCTATATGGACTTCAGTAAGGCCTTTGACAAGGTTCTGTATGGAAGATTAGTTAGGAAGGTTCAATCGTTAGGTATTAATATTGAAGTAGTAAAATGGATTCAACAGTGGCTGGATGGGAGATGCCAGAGAGTAGTGGTGGATAACTGTTTGATAGTTGGAGGCCGGTGACTAGTGGTGTGCCTCAGGGATCTGTACTGGGTCCAATGTTGTTTGTCATTTACATTAATGATCTGGATGATGGGGTGGTAAATTGGATTAGTAAGTATGCAGATGATACTAAAGTAGGTGGCATTGTGGATAATGAAGTAGGTTTTCAAAGTTTGCAGAGAGGTTTAGGCCAGTTAGAAGAGTGGGCTGAATGATGGCAGATGGAATTTAATGCTGATAAGTGTGAGGTGCTACATTTTGGTAGGAATAATCCAAATAGGACATACATGGTAAATGATAGGGCATTGAAGAATGCAGTAGAACAGAGTGATCTAGGAATAATGGTGCATAGTTCCTTAAAGGTGGAATCTCATGTGGATAGGGTGGTGAAGAAAGCTTTTGGTATGTTGGCCTTTATAGAGCATTGAGTATAGGAGTTGGGATGTAATGTTAAAATTGTACAAGGCATTGGTAAGGCCGAATTTGGAGTATTGTGTACAGTTCTGGTCACTGAAATATAGGAAAGATATCAACAAAATAGAGAGAGTACAGAGAAGATTTACTAGTATGTTACCTCGGTTTCAGCACCTAAGTTAGAGGGAAAGGTTGAACAAGTTAGGTCTTTATTCTTTGGAGCGCAGAAGGTTGAGGGGGGACTTGATAGAGGTATTTAAAATTATGAAGGGGATAGATAGAGTTGATGTGGATAGGCTTTTTCCATTGAGAGTAGGGGAGATTCGAACAAGAGGACATGAGTTGAGAGTTAGGGGGCAAACGTTTAAGGGTAACACGAGGGGGAATTTCTTTACTCCGAGAGTGGTAGCTGTGTGGAATGAGCTTCCAGTAGAAGTGGTAGAGGCAGGTTCAGTATTGTCATTTAAAGTAAAATTGGATAGGTATATGTACAGGAAAGGAATGGAGGGTTATGTTCTGAGTGCGGGTCAGTGGGACTTGGTGAGAGTGAGCGTACGGCATGGACTAGAAGGGCCGAGATGGCCTGTTTCGGTGCTATAATTGTTATATGGTTATATAAAGTGGCCACTGAGTGTATGTTCAGCGAGATCTTCTCTTGTTCTTTTACAGTCCAGAGTACAGACCCAGGCTCCATTCTGGAAATGAGCATCCATGCACTTGGGTGACTTCGCAGCTTGGCATGGCAAATGCTCTGCCCAAGACAGCAAGAAACTGCAGAGTGGGTAGAAGCTGCCCGTGAGCCTGGCTTTCAGGCTTTTGTGTCGTCTGCTCGATGGGAGAGGGGAGAAGGAGAGAATGTTTGTGGTGGGTGGGGTTTTTGATTACGTTCAGTACACATTATTTCTTTAGTTGAAATGGTTCCCAATTTACCTCATAACTGGGGCGTAGTGCGTCACTTTAACTATTAGTGGTCATCAATTGGAGTTCTCCCTGTAAGGAGTTTGTACGTTCTGTCCATGATGTATGGGTTTCCTCCCACATTCTAAAGGTCTTTGGTTAGGGTTAGTGAGTTGACGGCATGCTATACTGGCACCAGAAGCATTCGAGCTGGCCAGCACAATCCTTGCTAATTTGGATTGACACAAACATTGCATTTCACTGTATGCTTTGATGTACGCATGACAAGTATAGCTAATCTTTCTCTTGGTCTGTACAGTAGGAAATATGAAGGTGCATGGAGGGATGTTACCTCATCTTTCACCAAGCCTACGCTGGGCTTTCCAAACCTAACAATGGATGTCTTTACCTAGCACCAAAACACCTCATTTTAAAATCCAGAAGGGAAGATATTTTGATAATTTTTCTTCAATGTTGATGATTAAATATGGACTTAGTGAAGACGGCTTTATTTTCTCTCCTGGAGATCGTCTGCTTTGAGCACAAATACATGATGATGTGATCTTAATGCAAGCCAAACACCATTCCAAACTTCGCAAAGCAGATGAGCTCCTCTTTTCCCTCACAGCAGGCAGAAAGCTGAAAAATGATCGCTTATTTTTAAGCAAAAAAAATCGTTATTCTGAATCTGTGCTCTGTTTCTCTTTCTGATACAACACTTTACTTCTTTGAATGCACCCTGCCGTGTAAGTAGTCTCTATTTCAGGCAGAATTTTAATGTGGAGCTGGTTTAATTAAAAAGCACAGCACACAGCCTTTGTGTTGTTATTCTCCTGTGGTGACAGTGCCTTTCACATTTCCCTAATGTCCAAATAAGCCTTCTTTTCCATGCCCTCCTTTCGTGGAAGTCAGAAGCCACTTCACTGTCCTCAGGTCTAATTCTTTCTCCCCCATGACTTCAAAGCCTTCTCTAACAAAGTGTTCACTTTCTCTGACAGGCGTTAACAGCCAGATGTGATATCATCTGTTTTCATAATCGCCTCACCTTCCTTCCAGTGGGCTGAAGCTAAAACGTGTGGCATAAAAGCTTACAGATCATTGTTGTCCACAGCGGTCTCTATATTATAAAGATTAGCTTTGTCACACGTACGTCAAAACATACTGCGAGAAGCGCCGTTTCGCATCATTAATCAACCAGTCAGTTCGAGGACTCTGCTGGGGCAGACCGCAAGTGTCACTATGCTTCTGGTGCCGACATAGTATGCCCACAACTCACTAATCCTCGCGATGTGTCTTTGGAATGTGGGAAGAAACAGGAACAGACAGAGGACACCTGCACAATTATAGGAAGAGCGTACAAACTCCACACAGACAGCGGCAGAAATTGAACCCGGATCGGTGATCACTGGCGCTGTCCTGCTGCCCTGAATTCATTAGAAACCAAAACAACAAGGGGACAACTATCAGGAACAGAATGAACAGCCTTGCCTCCGTTCTCTTGCAAGTGATACTGTGTGGAAACAGGCCCTTTGAATCTGTGCTGATACAAAGCACAGATCTTTATTTTAATTCAATCCTAATGAACCCCAATTGGTGTTCACTGGCGCTGTAAAATGATTATGTTAACCACTACTCTACGGAGTCGTGATCAAGGGTTTCAGCCCAAAATGTTGCTATTTATTCCCCTCCATAGATGCTACCTGATTTGCTCAGTTCCTCTAGTATTTTGTGAGGATTGTTCAAGATTTCCAGCATCTACAGAATCTTGTAGATTCATAGAGAAGCACAGCACAGAAACAGGCCCTTTGGCCCATCTAGTCCATACCAGAATCATTTGAACTGCCTGCTCCCATCACCCTACACATGGACCGTAGCCCTCCATCCATGTACCTGTCCAAGGTTCACTTAAAATCAAGCTTGGTTGCTCCATTTGTGCTGGCAGCTCGTTCCACACTCGCACCACCCTCTGAGTGAAGGAGCTTCCCCTCATGTCCCCTTAAACTTTTCATATTTCTCCCTTAACCCATGACCTCTGGTTGTAGTCCCACCTACCCCTTGCATGCTTATTATTTTCCTTAAATTCCCAGGCACTAAGGCAATTGACCTACTCCTGCCATTCATATTGGGATGTGGGAGGAAACTGGAGAATCTGGAGAAAATCCTTCTGGCCACAGGATGAATGTGTGAACTCCACGCAGATAGCACTGAGCTCAGAATTGAATGTAGGTCAGTGGAACCGTGAGGCAGCAACACTACGAACTGCACCGCTGTGTGATCTGTGAGGCTAGGAGAAAGGTTAATAGAGGTCTCTAATGTTATGATGGGCTTTCTTATATAGGTTAGACAGAGAGAAAATTTACTGCCAGAAATATCTACAGATGTACCGTGGAGAGCATTCTAACTGACTGCATCACCGTCTGGTATGGGAGGGGGGGTGGTCATTGCACAAGATCGAAATAAGCGATGAACTCAGTTAGCTCCATAGCTCCATCCTGGGCACTAGCATCCATAGTATCCAGGACATCTTCAAGGAGCGGTATATCAAAAAGGCAGCATTCATTATTAAGGACCTGCATCACCCAGCTCATGCCCTCTTCTCATTGCTACCATCAGAGAGGAGGTACGAGAGCCTGAAGACACACACTCAATGATTCAGGAACAGCTTCTTTTTAAATATGCAATGGCATGCAAAAGTTTGGGCACCCCGGTCAAAATTTCTGTTACTCTGAATAGCTTAGCGAGTAAAAGTTGACCTGATTTCCAAAAGGCATAAAGATGACCCATTTCTTTAATATTTTAAGGAAGATTACTTTTTTATTTCCATCTTTTACAGTTTCAAAATAACAAAAAAGGAAAAGGGCCTGAAGCAAAAGTTTGGGCACCCTGCATGGTCAGTACTTAGTAATACCCCCTTTGGCAAGTATCACAGCTTGTAAATGCTTTCTGTAGCCAGCTAAGAGTCTTTCAATTCTTGTTTGGGGGATTTTCACCTATTCTTCCTTGCAAAAGGCTTCTAGTTCTGTGAGATTCTTGAGCCGTCTTGCATGCACTGCTCTTTTGAGGTCTATCCACAGATTTTCGATGGTCAGGGGACTGTGAGGGCCATGGGAAAACCTTCAGCTTGTGCCTCTTGAGGTAGTCCATTGTGGATTTTGAGGTGTTTTTAGGAGCATTATTCTGTTGTAGAAGCCATCCTCTTTTCATCTTCAGCTTTTGTACAGACAGTGTGATGTTTGCTTCCAGAATTTGCTGGTATTTAATTGATTTCATTCTTCCCTCTACCAGTGAAATGTTCCCCGTGCCACTGGCTGCAACACAAGCCCAAAGCATGATCAATCCACCCCCGTGCTTAACAGTTGAAGAGGTGTTCTTTTTATGAAATTCTGCACCCTTTTTTCTCCAAACATACCTTTGCTCATTGCAGCCAGAAAGTTCTATTTTAACTTCATCAGTCCACAGGACATGTTTCCAAAATGCATCAGGCTTGTTTAGACACTCCTTTGCAAACTTCTGATGTTGAATTTTGTGGTGAGAACTTGTGGTGAGGAAAGGTTTCCTTCTGATGACTCTTCCATGAAGGTCATATTTGTGCAGGTGTCGCTGCACAGTAGAATAGTGCACCAGCACTCCAGAGTCTGCTGAATCTTCCTGAAGGTCTTTTGCAGTCAAACAGGGGGTTTTGATTTGCCTTTCTAGCAATCCTATAAGCAGTTCTCTCAGAAAGTTTTCATGGTCTTCCAGACCTCAACTTGACCTCCACTGTTCCTGTTAACTGCCATTTCTTAATTACATTATGAACTGAGAAAATGGCTACCTGAAACCACTTTTCTATCTTCTTATAGCCTTCTCCTGCTTTGTGGGCATCATTTGTTTTAATTTTCAGAGTGCTAGGCAGCTGCTTAGAGGAGCCTATGGCTGCTGATTGTTAGGACAAGGTTTGAGGAGTCAAGGTATTTATAAAACTTTGAAATTTGCATCACCTGGCCTTTCCTAACAATGACTGTGAACAAGCCATAGCCCCAACAAGCTAATTAAGGTCTGAGACCTTGGTAAAATTTATCTGATAGCTCAAATCTCTTGGGATGCCCAAACTTTTGCATGGTGCTCCTTTCCTTTTTTTTCCACTCTAAAATTGTGCAAAACAAAAATAATACACTAATCTTGCTTAAAATGTTGAAAAGAATGCTTCATCTTTAACTTTATGACTTTTGGAGATCAGTTCATCTTCTACTCACTTAACTATTCACAGTAACAGAAATTTTGACCGGGGTGCCCAAACTTCTGCATGCCACTGTATATATATCTACTGTAATTCACATTTTAAAAATTATTATGTCTTGCAATATACAGCTGTTGCATAAAAACAAATCTCATGACATACAGTAAGCCGGTGATACTAATCCTGATTCTGATTTTGAAAAGTCATTAACAGATCCAGAGGAACACATTTTCACAGAGTCAATGATTGAAATGTAAAAAAAATCCTCATGGTCTAATTGAGACAATAATACCATCGACCCTCATTAATTTTTTTTTCAATTCATCATAGAAAGCATTTTATCTGGATGCACCATGGCTTGGAATGGTGACTCACCCACAGGAAACTGCTGAGAGTTGTGGACACTGCTCAGCACATCATGGAGACCTGCCTCCCCTCTGTGCACTCTGTCTGTACTTCTCACTGTCTTTGTAGAGCAACCAACACAATCAAAGACCCCACCTACACCAGCCATCTTCTCTTCTCCCTTCTCTCATCTGCCAGAATATACAAAAGCCTGAAGGCACTCAGCACCAGGCCCAAGGACAGCTTCTATCCCACTCTAATCAGACTTTTGTACAAACCTTCTGCATGATAAAATGGACTCTTGATCTCACAGTCTACCTTGTTATGCTCTTGCACTTTGTTACTTACCAGCACTGGATTCTTTTGGGTAGCTTTTACACTTCATTCTCTATTGTCATGCTCAGCAATGCAGTTTCTACCCAAATGGCTGCATCACCTTTTGTTACGGGGACTTGGGGTGCGGTGCGACTGCACAGGATCGAAATAAGCTGCAGAAAGCTGTAAATTCAGTCAGTTCCATCATGGGCACTAACCTCTCCAGCATCCAAGACATCTTCAAGGAATGATGCCTCATAAAGGTGGTGTTCATCAGTAAGAACCCCCATCACTCAGGACATGCCCTCTTCTCATTGCTACCATCAGGTAGGAGGTACAGAAGCCTGAAGGCACACACTCAACGATTTAAGAACAGCTTCTTCCCCTCTGTCATCTGATTTCTGAATGGAGTGAACCCATGAACACTACCTCATTACTTTTTTTCTATCTTTTTACACTGCTTATTTAATTTAACTTTTGTTTTAAAAACAATATATATATATCGGTTGTAATGTAATTTGTAGGACTCTGATGCTAAAATTGAATTGGGCTTGTACTTATAGTAGGGTAAAGCAAGATCTTGATGAATGATGTTTGCCGTTTGATAGTGCCCGTGGAAATAATCAGATTGAGTTAAACTGCTACAGGATCCTATAATGTGTTGGATTGCTTTGGGCATTTTCTGCATTTATCATCTTGAATTTGTTGGTCTTGTACGGTACTTTTGATTATTTTTTGTATTAACTGCCTGGTCCTGTAATGCCACAGGAAACCCTCTATTCCTGGGAAACATAGAAACATAGAAAATAGGTGCAGGAATAGGCCATTTGGCCCTTCGAGCCTGCACCACCATTCAGTATGATTATGGCTGATCATCCAACTCAGAACCCTGCACCTGCTTTCTCTCCATACCCCCTGATCCTTTTAGCCACAAGGGCCATATCTAACTTCCTCTTAAATATAGCCAATGAACCGGCCTCAACTGAGGTCGAAGAGGTCTCCAACTCTGAGCCCGGTGTTCGATACCTGATTGTTAACATCTAGTCTGCTCAGATCTTCCATGGAGGGCCACGCTGTTATATGTATTTATTAACTTATTCTACCAAAGTGATAATTTCTTCATTTTTCTGGGTTGTGCTTTCATTTAAGTTAAGTGTGTACTTCTTATCAGAATTGCATATGATCTCATGGAGTGCTGAATCCTGTGTTTGTTGATGAAAATATATCCTTAGAAGTTTTATCTGACTGTTGTATAAATTTTTTATGTATGTTATTGCTCTTCCTCTTTCTGTCCCAGGTAGCTGGAATCTAAATGTGTCTGAGTGTACGAGGTGTTTCTAAAATTAGTCATTTCAGTTCGTATTTTTCTTTGTAAATTTTCTTTGTAAATGTTTTGGACAAAGATATTATGTGAAGGAATATGTTAATATAGGTATAGCTTAAATGTTTATCGCCTTTGTTATACTTTTACTACTGAGCTTTCTTTGGCAGATTTTCTTAAACCTTGAAAGTAAATCCTGTCAAAACTTTTCTCCTTATCGCACCATGATAAGCTTTCCCTACTTGTTGATGAAACTTATGTTTCATATTCATCCATCAGTTATATTGTATCTGGCTGCTCTGTTTTGTAACCTACTAGCTCTATTGTACTTTTCTTAATGTTTAATGTTCTGCACTTATCCAGTCCAAAGTTCATGTTTATATCTTTAGAAAACAGTTCTACTGTTTAGCTTAACTGATGAAGGACAGTATAATTTCAAATTGCCCGGGTATAGAAGGTGTGTCAGGGTATAATTTATTGGGTTGTCTCTGATTTGATACCCTGTTTTCATCTGATTCAGTCAATTAGAGAGCGGGTTTAAAGCTAGACAAAACCAAAGTGGGTTTAGAAAATGCTTCAGTTTATTCTGGTAATGGTGGCTGTTCTTTTTTGGTTGTTAATAGAAAGGGTGATTATAGTATGTTGGCGCTTCATCAGATGTTGAAAGAACTTCACAAGTATTGTGTGTAGTTTATATATATTAAGAGATTTTATTAACCATGAGAGTGGGACAGAATCAAATGCTTTTTGGTGGTCGATATAACAACGTGAAAGATTTCTGCTTTTCCGCTGTGCTTGATTTAGATTTACAGAATCTATTATCAGTTGTTCTTTACAGCCTTTCATATCCTTATGTCATTATTATATTGTTATTGTTTATTATTATTATTGTTATTATTTTCTCTCAGATGCTGGTAAAACCTGAGGTATTGGCAGAGCCAAGCACATCATTTGTCAATTGGTAGGAATATTCTTACTATTCTAGTTGTGCTTAGTATTGTGGTTTTCTGAAGATTTACATAGATATTACTGTGTAGTCCTAATTACTTAATGGTATTGTGTAGTGCCTTTGGGATGATACTAGTTGTAGATATTACTAACAGGACAGTGGAAACCATGTACATGTTTCGAAGTTTTTCAATTTCCTCTTTTAATTTAGCCTATTTCTAGTGTTTTTCACTTACTGATTTCTGTGTGTTGTGTGTGTTTGGAATGGTTATATCTATTACACAAGTTGTTCTTGCTTGTTTATCCTGTATAATATTATTATTGTATTTACACAGTTTACCTTCTTCTGCACATTGGTTGCTTGTCAGTCTTTGTGTGTAGTTTTCCATATTATACTCTATTGTATTTCTCTGTTCGACTGTGAAGAAGAATCTCAGAGTATGCTTACATATACGTAATATGGTTATAAATTTACTTTGACTTATGAAGCCAGAGAAAGCAGTTGAGGCAGGTATAATAACAACTTCAAAAGATGTTAGGATAAGTGCATGGCTAGGACAGGTTTAAGGATATGGGCAAATGGGGCTAATTTGCTGGGCACCAAGGTTGGCCTAGGTGCATTGGGCTCAATGGCTTGACTCTATGTTGTATTAATTTATGATGCTGTGATTCTGTAGAAATCATACAGAAGATATGAAATAATATAGAGGGGGCCTAGCGGTTAGCATAATGCTATTACAGTGCTGGTGACTGGGTTTAATTCCCACCACTGTCTCTCAAGAAGTCTGTACATTCTTCCTGTGACTGCATGGCTTTCCTCTGGGTGCCTCAGTTTCCTCCTGCAGTCCAAAGACTTTTGGCTAGCAGATTAATGGGTGTAGTTGGGTCTGCTGACGTTAGTTGGGCCAGAAAGGTTTGTTTCCGTACTAGCTAATAAAATAAAATGTGGTCTAGTGCAAAAATCCTGGGCCAGGGTCCATGCTTTACTGGAGCCTGCCCCTCCTTCTTAAACGCAATGGTATATCTTTCTGTTCCATTCCCCTTAAGAACTTAACTACTTTCGCCTTATCTGCATCATAGCTATTAGTGTTGGGGTGTACTGCCTTTTCACACACATCGAATTTCTTTTGAATTTCCTTCTGGATTCCACAGAACTGTGGAATTGTTAAAGCATGGGATACCATTTGGCCCATCCTGTCCATGTGAGCTCCTTGTAGAGAAATCTCATCCATCCCGTTCCCAGCTCTTTTCCCGTGGATCTGCAGACCCTTCTCGCAAATGCCGATCTAACTCTAAGCTTACAATTGAGCTTCACAAAATTTAGAGTCACTGAAACAGGCCCTTCTGTTCACCTTTCATGCCAGGCTGGTCTTCTACCTAGTTTTATCGACCTGTGCCTGGACCGTAGCCTTTCTTCGCACGATAGCATAGCAGTTTGCACGGCACTATTACAGCTTGGAGCTTCAGTTCTGGTGTAGTCTATAAGGAACTTTTATATTCTCCTTTTGAGTGAATGGGCTTCCCCCCAATGCTCCGGTTTCCCCCACAGTCCAAAGATGCATTGGTTAGTAGGCTAATTGAGCAGGACAGTTCAATGTGCCAGAAGGGCCTGTTCCGCACCATACCTCTAAATAAATAAATAAACAACTACCCTTCCCATCCAAGTATTAATCCAACCTTCTCCTAGAAATTACAATTAACTGGCATCCAGCACTTTCTCTGGCAGTTCATTCCACACTCACACCACCCTCTAAGTGAAGATGCTCCCCCTCTAATTCCTTTTAAATATTTCGTCTTTCACCCAAAACATATGGCTTCTACTTCTAGCCTCACCCAACCTGAGTGGAGAAAGCATGCATGCATTGACCAGATCTATGTCCTTCATCATCTTGTGTATAAAGTCATACACTCAGCAGCCACTTTAGTAGATCCCACCAGTACATAAAAAAGTGGCCATGTTCCTGGCCTTCTACTGCTGTAATCCATCCACTCAATATTCATGGTGTTGTATAGGTACCTTCAGAGATGCTCTTCTGCACGCAACAGTTCTAACATGCGGTTATTAGAACTGCTTTCACCCTCCTGTCGTCTTGACCGAGTCTGGCCAGTATCCTCTGACCTCTGTCATTAACAAGGCATTTTTTGCCACTCATTGGGTTTTCTTCTGTATTTTGCATCATTCTCTGGAAACTGTTGTGCATGAAAACACAGGAGGTCACAGATTCTGAGATACCCAAACCATCCTGTCTTCCCGCAGTCAAAGTCACTTAGATGGCATTTAGGGTCACAGGACACTACAGCACAAAGACAGGCCTTTCAGTCCATCTAGTCTGTGCCAAACCATTAATTTGAATTATGGTTTCCCTAGTGGGCTCAACCACAAGTTGCTCTAGAAAACCATCTCATAAGCATTCTGCAAATTCTCAGGATCCAGCACCAACCTGATTTTCCCAACTACCTACATTTTGAAATCGCCCATGATTATCACAACATTGCCCCTTTCACTTGCCTTTTCCAGCTCCCATTGTAATTTGTATCCCACATCGTGGCTACACTTTGGAGGCCTGTATATAACTCCCATCATTTTAAAACTCTACCCACAACAATTCTTCATCCTATCTCACCTCTTTCCAAGAATTTGATTTCATGTTTTTACCAACAGAGCTACCCCAACCTTTCTGCCTCTCTGCCTGTCCTATTCTGTATACTGCGTGCATTCAAATATAACACCTTCAGTCCTGTAATCACCATTCTTTTTGATTTTGTCCCCCTGTTCAACTTTAACTCATCCCAGACTGCAATTTTGCCCTATCATCTGCCTTCCCTTCCTCACAGCGTCACTAACACACTGTATACCACCTGCTCATCCTCAGCCTTATCACTCTGGTTCCCATCCCACTGTCAAATTAGTTTAAATTTAAACTAATTTAAATTCCCCAAGGGCTCTAGCAAACCTACCCATAAGTGTATTGATCCTCCTTGGGTTCAGGTGTAACCTGTACTTTTTGTACCGGTCTTATCTTCCCTAGAAGAGATCCCAGTGATCCAGATATCTGAAAATCTGCCCCCTGCACCAATTCCTCAGCCATGCATTCATCAGCAAAATCATCCTATTCTTATCCCTACTGGCCTCATGGATGGAGATTCTCCAAACATTTCACATCAGGATCAGAACTAGCATTCACACCCCTAACAAAGAATCAAAATGAAGAGTTAGAAAGGAGGAGTAGAAAAATATCTATATTCTTAAAGATTGTCACTTGTATTGCTTGAGATGTTTGCTAATAATTGTCAGAGCAAGACTGTGAGGAGATGAACTGAGTTAGTAGATTAAATATACTGGAAATAGTACATATAGCGCAACACTCTTATTGTTGAGTGCTCTTGCAAAGAGATTAATTTTTTTTAAAGTAAACGACCAGAGGCAGAAAGCTGATTAGTATAATGCTCTTTTCAACTCCTGCATTACCCGTCAGGAGAATCATCTTAAAGACTTGTGCGGTCTGTGAAGTTGTTAAACCAATCGAAGATAAAGTTACAATTAATGTGCTGAAGGAAACAATTTCTTTTCAGCTCCAAGAGCATTTCATTCCCAATGGAAAAGGTCTAATTTAGAAGAAAGATTTGCATTTATTTCAGACCTTTCACAACTATGGTTCTTTATGGTGAAGTGCTCTTTGAAGTATCTTCTTTTCCCTCTCTGGCAGTCCCAGGGGATTACAGGTGACCTGATTTCCCTCCGGCTCTGTGGCGGTGGTGGGGGGGGGGGGGGTGGGGGAAGGAGGGTCTTGAGTTGAGGACTTGCAGACTGCTGCACAGCTGAGACTCAAGGTGCTTTGGAAAAGAGATTGGGTAGTTTGAGATCGTGCATTCTTTTTCCCTGTTACACTGCAATTTATTGCACTTTCAAAGTGTGAACTCAAAGTTCGGGCACCACGGTGGTATAGCGGTTAGTTCAACATTACTACAGCTCAGGGTGTTGCAGTTTGGAATTCTGATCCATGTCCATTGTAAGAAGTTTCTACGTTCTTCCCATGGATGTGTGGGTTTTCCACAGGTGCTCTAGTTTCCTCACACATTCCAAAGATACATTGGTTAGTAGGTTGATTGGCCTTTCCAGGTGAGGCAACACTTCACCTGTGAATCTGCTGAGGTCATCTATTGTGTCTGATGCTCCTGAATGCGGCCTTCGCTACACTGTCGAGAGACCCATCTTAAATTGGGGGACTACTTCTTTGAGCACCCCCACACAAGTGGATTTCCTGGTGGCCAAACATTTAAAGTCCTATTCCCATGCTCTTTCTAACACGTCGGTCCATGGCCTCCACTTGTGCCAAGATGAGTCCACTCTCAGGAGGGAAGGGCAAAACCTTGTATTCTGTCTGGGTACCCTCCAAACTGGATGGCAGAAATATCGATTTCTGGTAAACAAATTCCCCCCCCCCCCCACTTCCTCTATTCCCCACTCTGATCTTTTACTTCTCTTCACCTGGCTATTACTTCCCCTCTGGGTCCCCTCCGCCTTCCCTTTCTCCTGTGATCCACTGTCCTTTCCTATCAGATACTTTCTTCTCCAGCCCTTTACCTTTCCCACCCACATGGCTTTAACTATCACCTTCTAGCTAGCATTATTCCCCTCTCCCCACCTTTTTAGTCTGGCATCTTCCCCCTTCTTTTTTAGTCCTGAAGAAGGATCTCAGTCCTAAACATTGACTGTTTATTCATTTTGATAGATGCTGCCTGACCTGCTGAGTTCCTCCAGCATTTTATGTATGCTGCTTTGGATTTCCAGCATCTGCAGATTTTCATGAGATTACAATTGGTCATTGTAAATTGTCCTGTGATTGAGCTAAGGATAAGTTGGTGGGTTGCTAGCAGTGCGACTCGTTGAGTCAGAAGGGCCTGTTTTTGGTCAATCTTTAAATATAAATAAAAATTGCAAACAATCCTTCTCCACTGCCAGTCAATGTGGTTGATACAGGATCAATTGTAACATTTAAGAAAAGATTGGATAGTTATGTGGCTGAAAGGGGATTATAGGCATTTGGTCTCAGTACAGGTAGTGGGGACTGTGCAGAAGATAAAACCATAACACATAGAACAGAGTTTTTCCATTCAACCCATCTAGTCTGCTCAGTCATTCCATCATGGCTGATCTATTATCCCTCTCGATCGCATTCAAGTCAAGTCACTTTTTATTGTCATTTCAACCATAACTGCTGGTATAGTACATAGTAAAAATGAGACAATGTTTTTCAGGACCATGGTGTTACATGACACAGTACAAAAACTACACTGAGCTACGTAAAAACAACACAGAAAAAAAAACTACACTAGACTACAGACCTACCCAGGACTGCATGAAGTACACAAAACAGTGCAGGAATTACAATAAATAATAAACAATAAACGAGACAATAGGCATGGTAGAGGGCAGTAGGTTGGTGTCAGTCCAGGCTCTGGGTATTGAGGAGTCTGATGGCTTGGGGGAAGAAACTGTTACATAGTCAGGTCGTGAGAGCCCGAATGCTTTGGTGCCTTTTCCCAGATGGCAGGAGGGAGAAGAGTTTGTATAAGGGGTCCCCTGTCTACTCCCCGTAACCTTTGAAGCCCTTACTAGTCAAGAACCTATGAACCTCTGCTTTAAACGCACCCAACGATTTGGCCTCTGCAGCTGCCTGTGGCAGTGAATTCCACCCCTGGTCAAAATTTCTGTTACTACGAATAGCTAAGCAAGTAAAAGATGACCTGATTTCCAAAAGGCATAAAGTTAAAGATGACATTTCTTTAATATTTTAAGCAAGATTACTTTTTTATTTCCATCTTTTACAGTTTCAAAATAACAAAAAAGGAAAAAGGCCCGAAGCAAAAGTTTGGGCACCCTGCATGGTCAGTACTTAGTAATACCCCCTTTGGCAAGTATCACAGCTTGTAAATGCTTTCTGTAGCCAGCTAAGAATCTTTCAATCCTTGTTTGGGGGATTTTTGCCTATTCTTACCATAGAACCATAGAACATTACAGCACAGAAACAGGCCTTTTGGCCCTTCTTGGCTGTGCCGAACCATTTTTCTGCCTAGTCCCACTGACATTGCAAAAGGCTTCTAGATCTGTGAGATTCTTGGGTCATCTTACATGCACTGCTCTTTTGAGCTCTATCCACAGATTTTCAATGATGTTTAGGTCGGGGGACTGTGAGGGCCATGGCAAAACCTTCAGCTTGCGCCTCTTGAGGTAGTTCATTGTGGATTTTGAGATGTGTTTAGGATCATTATCCTGTTGTAGAAGCCATCCTCTTTTCATCTTCAGCTTTTTTCACAGATGGTGTGATGTTTGCTTCCAGAATTTAATTGAGTTCATTCTTCCCTCTACCAATGAAACGTTCCCCGTGCCACTGGCTGCAACACAAGCCCAAAACACTCCCGTGCTTAACAGCTGAAGAGGTGTTCTTTTCATGAAATTCTGCACCCTTTTTTCTCCAAACATACCTTTGCTTATTGCAGCTAAAATGTTCTATTTTAACTTCATCAGTCCACAGGACTTGTTTCCAAAATGCATCAGGCTTGATTAGATGTTCCTTTGCAAAATTCTGATGCTGAATTTTGTGGTGAGGATGCAGGAAAGGTTTTTTTCTGATGATTCTTCCATGAAGGTCATATTCGTTCAGGTGTCGCTGCACAGTAGAACAGTGCACCACCACTCCAGAGTCTGCTAAATCTTCCTGAAGGTGTTTTGCAGTCAAATGGGGGTTTTGATTTGCCTTTCTAGCAATCCTACGAGCAGTTCTCGGAAAGTTTTCTTGGTCTTCCAGACCTCAACTTGACCTTCACCATTCCTGTTAACTGCCATTTCTTAATTACATTACAAACTGAGGAAACGGCTACCTGAAACCACTTTTCTATCTTCTCATAGCCTTCTCCTGTTTTGTGGGCATCAGTTATTTTAATTTTCAGAGTGCTAGGCAGCTGCTTAGAGGAGCCCATAGCTGCTGATTGTTGGGACAAGGTTTGAGGAGTCAGGGTATTTATAAAACTTTGAAATTTGCATCACCTGGCCTTTCCTAACGATGACTGTGAACAAGCCATAGCCCTAACAAGCTAATTAAGGTCTGAGACCTTGGTGAAAGTTATCTGAGAGCTCAAATCTCTTGGGGTGTCCGAACTTCTGCATGGTGCTCCTTTCCTTTTTTCCACTCTAAAATTGTACTGTACAAAACAAAAATAATACACCAATCTTGCTTAAAATGTTGAAAAGAATGCTTCATCTTTAACTTTATGAGTTTTGGAGATCAGTTCATTTTCTACTCACTTAACCATTCACAGTAACAGAAATTTTGACCGGGGTGCCCAAACTTTTGCATGCCACTGTATGTAGAAACTTAACAAAAAGAAGACCACACTGTATTTTCACTCGGCTTATCAACACCTTGTGCATTATAAATAAACAGAGCTGTGGGAGGCCCGGAGGTGAAAAAAAGCCAGAGACAGATCATCACCAAGTTCCTTTCTCATCGAGAGCATCCAGCTGTGTGTAAATTTGATTCTTTCATAAGACAAACCCCCCTCCTTGAAAGACTTCTCCGCATTCTGTCCAGAGTATTAACGTCTGCTCCAAGAGCCACAGAAGGATTTGTAAAGCAGATTCCTTTAAACCTACAGCTTTTGGTAGGTGCAAGCTAATGAATGCAGATGTTTGAACAAATTCAAGCCAAATTCCGAATTGTACAACCTTACTACATTGCTGCAGCAATTGGGGCGGGCTTGTTTTAATTAGTAAATGGTTGTGATCTGGAATGATTTAGCTGAAGAACAATTAGAAGTGGGGTAGCTTGTTTGAGCTCTCCAGATTGCTCCTCCATTTAATAAATCATGACTGATTCTCACTCTTTCCTCAATTACACTCAGTGGCCATTTTTTGTAAGAACACCAGCACAGCTGTTCATTAATGCAAATATCTAATCTGCCAATCAGGTGGCAGCAACCCAATGCATAATGACATGGTCAAGAGGTTCAGTTGTTGTTCAGACCAAACATCAGACTGGGGGAAGAAATGTAATCTAGGTGACTTTGACTGTGGAATGATTATTGGTGATTTGGTTAACTCAGAAACTGCTGCTCTCCTGGGGTTTTCATGCACAACAGTCTCTAGAACTTACAGAGAAGGGTGCAAGAGACAACAGACATCCAGTGAGCTGCAGTTCTGTGGGAGAAAATGCTTAGTTAATGAGAGAGAGGTCACTATTGTCCCACAGATCGTTGGTGAACAAAATCCTACTCCTAACTACACCACCGTGCAGCTGTGTTGGACTTCCTGCCCAACAGACCTCGGATAGTCAGAATGCACATCCTCTCCATCATCCTCAACACCGATGTCACCCAGAGCCGTGTGCTGAGCCTGTTTCTGTACACTCTGCTCGTACATGACTGCATAGCCAAACACCCGAGTAATCACATTGTCAAGTTTGCTGACGACACAACAGTGGTGGGGCACATCACCAACGATGATGAGAAGAGATGGAAGAGTCCAAAGCTTGTTGTTAGGCAAATAACTTCTTCCTCAATGTCAATAAGACAAAGAAATTTGTCACTGATGGCAGCATAGCCCTCTTTACATCGGTGGTACAGCAGTGGAAACTGCGAGCTGTGTCAAACCCCTGAGAGTGCACATCTTACACAACCTCTCATGCTCTGAGAGCACGGTCCACACAGTCAGGAGGCTGAAGAGAGCTGGGCTTTGCTCATCTACATTCGTGTCATTCTACAGATGTGCAGTTAAGCGCATCCTAACATGCTGCAGGATAGTCTGGTATGGAAACTGCGCTGCAGCCGACAGGAAAGCTCTGAAACGGGCAGTCAAAGCTGCCTGACGCATCACCAGCACCAGCCTACCCACCAACAAGGACACATACAGAAAGGTGCTGGAACAGGGCCAGCAACATCATGAAGGATCCCACTCACCCTCCTCATGGACTGTTTGCCCCAGTCAGGATCCATGTCGGGATCACCAGACTCAGAAACAGTTACTTTCCCCAATCGGAAAGGCTGATCTACACCTCCACCACTAACCCACCCCTCCACACTCCCAGCCACCACTACTTTATCATTTCCCATCAGTCACCTTATGTACAGACACTCTTGTGTCTACCGTCACTTGATGGACACATGATCAAGCTATGCATATACGTTATCTTATATATGTATTTATCTTTATTATATTTTTAATTATTGTGTTTTTTTGTACGGCATCAGATATGGAGTAACAATTATTCCGTTCTTCTTTACCTTGTGTACCAGAGAAAGAGCAACGTAACGGACTTCTAACCTTGTAAACCAGCGAGTTGTTTGTTATGTCTCCCCGCTCACTGGTGAAAAAATGGAGACACCTCCTTTTCCCTTATCAGGGAGAGAGAAAAAAAATCAGTGATATGTCGAATGTCAGATGAAACATGAAGTCTTTGGGGTAACTGCGAGTCTGTGTCTTTGCTGTTGCTTTGCTCTCGCTGAGTGTTCAGTGGCGGTACTGAAGCTTGCTTTTTTCTTGCTGGTAGGGGAGGGGCGAGTGTTGCTCGCTGCCGCTTATTCACGGGAGGGAGGGGAGCCAGGGGGTGGACTTGGGGTTCTTATGTTTATCTGACATTCATTCTTTGGGGCACTTCTTTGTTTTTGTGGATGGTTGTGAAGAAAAAGCATTTCAGGTTGTATATTGTATACATTTCTCTGACATTAAATTGGACCTTTGAATCTTTGAATTAACATTAAACAACAACCTTGAATCTTGAGGAGAATGGCCAGACTGGATCAAGCTGACAGGAAGGTAACAGTAACTCAAGTAACCATGCATTATTCAAACAAGAGAAAATCTGCAGATGCTGGAAATCCAAAGCGACACACATAAAATGCTGGAGGAACTCAGCAGGCCAGCACCTTCTGTGGAAAAGAGTGAACAGTCGAGCCTTGATCAAGGGTCTCGGCCCAAAATATAGACTGTCTTCTGCTACCAGCACTTGCACAATCCTCAGCATTATCAAGGATCCCTCCCATCCCATCCTATAATCTCCATGACCTCCTGTTGTCAGGCATAAGGGACTACAGTATAAGAAAAGGGCTGTTAGTTAGACTGGGTAACCGTTTCTTCCTTTAGCCTGTGAGACTTCTAAACACCCTGCTCCCACCATTGTTTATGATTGTTCCAGTAGAAGTAATGCTTTTGTATAATTAACTATATATTGCATTTGCACTTTATGATAATTTGCACATCTACAGAATACTTTTTTGTTTGTTAATATTATTTTATGTGCTGTATGTGATATAGTTGGATGGTGGTGTGGAGATATATCTCTACCAAAGGAGGTGTGGTGCTTCTTCCCTCCACTAGCTTGTAGGTCACTCTTGGTCAAGGTGTGGCACCTGCTTAGCACCCCCCACCCGCCCACCACTCTCGATCAGGGTCACGTGAAGCTGTAGGAGCAGATGGTGGATGGCTGTATGAGCAGCTTGTGAATATTACAAGTCCTGGTTATGCAACCACTGACACCGGGCAGACAATCTCTGAAGGGTATTGATAATGGCTGGGGTCATCCACCTTGTAAAGACACTGTCCAGAAGAAGGCAATGGCAAACCCCTTCTGTACAAAAATTTGCCAAGAACTACGTCATAATGACGAAGATGAAAAATGTACTGTGTTTTGTACTGTGATCCCCGAGGAATACTGTTTTGCTTAGCTGTATAAATATGTATGGTTGAATGATAATAAATGTAAACTTAAACTTAAGGGTATTGAACTTCCAGGAAGCAAAGGAACATTTTGGATTGAGACCCTGTATCAGGCTTGGGAGTGCAGAGGGAAGAGAGACAGTGTAAAGAGGTGAATGAAAGAGCTGAGGCAGAAGTTGATAGGTGATATGTGGAACCAGGTTAAGTCAAAGTTCAGAGTAAATTTATTATTTAAGTACATATATGTCATCATATACCATCTTGAGAATCTTTTTCTTGAAGGCATTTACAGGAAAATAAAAAATAATACAACAGAACTTATGAAAAAATACACAATAAAGACTGACAACCAAATTAAAATAATATAAAAGGCAAATTAAAAATAATAAAAAATAAATAATTATTACTGAGAACATGAGTTGTAGAGTCTTTGAAAGTGAGTCTATATGTGGTGGAATCGTTGAGGTGAGTGAAGTTATCCAATCTGGTTCAGGAGCCTGATGGTTGAAGGGTAATAACTGTTCCTGAACCTGGTAGTGTGGGACCTAAGGCTCCTGTACCTCTAGCCCAATGGCAGCAGTGAGAGGAGAGCATGACCTGGGTGGTGGTGGTCTTTGATGATTAGTACTGTTTTCTTGTGGCAGCATTCCTTGTAGCTCTGCCCAGTGGTGGGAACGTTTTACCTGTGATGAACTGGGCAGTATCCACTACCTTTTGTACAGTTTGTTTGTTCCTGGGCATTGGCCATACCAGGCTGTGGGGCTGTGGAAATTGGCCATACCAGGTTGTGAGGCTGTGGGCATTGGCCATACCAGGCTGTGGGGCTGTGGAAATTGGCCATACCAGGTTGTGAGGCTGTGGGCATTGGCCATACCAGGTTGTGAGGCTGTGGGCATTGGCCATACCAGGCTGTGGGGCTGTGGAAATTGGCCATACCAGGTTGTGAGGCTGTGGGCATTGGCCATACCAGGTTGTGAGGCTGTGGAAATTGGCCATACCAGGTTGTGAGGCTGTGGGCATTGGCCATACCAGGCTGTGGGGCTGTGGAAATTGGCCATACCAGGTTGTGAGGCTGTGGGCATTGACCATACTAGGCTGTGGGGCTGTGGAAATTGGCCATACCAGGTTGTGAGGCTGTGGGCATTGGCCATACCAGGAGGGATGATGGGCAACTGATGGGGAAGGACAAGTTATCATTCACCTTTTTAATTATCAGAGAAACAGTCAGTGATTTTACTGCTTCACCAAATTCCAGTCAACACCTCCCTTTGCAACTGGATTCCTGACTTCCTGACCAATAGTAAGTAGAATGAGTAACTTCTGCATGGAGTTTGTCCAACACGCTTGAGATCAAAACGTCAGAGATTTCCCTGATTTTTGAGTGTAGAGTGAATATAACTCTCTACATTGAAATAATACAGTTTTACCATCTATTGCATATAGTATTTCTCCCTCTTTCTAGCTGTAAGTGACTGACCCAATGGAGAACAGAACTCGGTAATGGGAATCCAGCTGTAGAAAGGATCTCATTAAGATAGATGGGGGTAGAAGATTTCACAAGGATGTTACAGGGACTGAAGAGCTTGAAAGGGTACAGGGTGTAATGAAAGAGGCTGAAGGGTGGCTTTATTTAATTATTTATTTCGAGATACAGCATGGAACTGTCCCTTCTGGCCTTTTGAGCTGTGCTGCCTAACGACCCCTTAGAACCCTTGATTTAATCCTAACCTAATTTTGGGACAATTTACAATGATGAATTAACCTACTAACTGTTATGCCTTTGGACTGTGAGAGGAAACAGGAACACCTGGAGGAAATCCATACATTCCACGGGGAGAATGTACGAACTCCATACAGATGATACCAGGAATGAACACTGAACTCTGAGACCTTGAACTGTAATAGCATCCTGCTAACTGCTACGTTACTGTGGCACCCAAAAGCAAGAAGTGTGGACTTGAGACCAGAACACAAACCAGTCCTTGTAGAAGGAGAGAGTGAACAATTTCAAATTTCTGGGTGTCAATATGTTTGAGGATCTAAACTGGTGCAAAATATTGATGCAGCTATAAAGAAGGCAAGACAGTGCATATATTTCATCCGAAGTTTGAGGAGATTTGGTTTATCACCTAAAACACTCAAACTTCTACATGGAGCGCATTCTTACTGGCTGCATCACCACCTGGAATGGAGAGGGGTGGGTGGCCTCTGGACAGGATCGTAGTAGATTGCAGAGAGTGGTAAAATTACTCATCTCCATCATGGGTACTAGCCTTCATAGTATCTAAGACATTTTCAAGGAGTGGTGCCTCAGAAAGGTGATGTCCATCATTAAGGACCCCCACCACCCAGAACATGCCCTCTTCTCCATCAGGTAGGAGGTACAGAAGCCAGAAGGCACACACTCAGTGATTCAAGTACAGCTTCTTCCCCTCAGCCATCCAATTTCTAAATGGACACTGAACCCATGAACACTACCTTATTACTTTTAAAAAAATCTCTTTTGTTGCTCTACTTTTTACCAATTAAATATATATATTTCATGTATACATATATTAATGTAATTCAGTTTTTAAAAAATATTATCATGTATTACATTGTACTGCTACCACAAAGTTAACAACTTTCATGACATAGGTTGGTAATATTAAAACTGATTCTGTTTTAGAACAGACTGTTCCTCACACTAAATCCCTTTGAAATAAGCTTGAAGTCTATGTTAACAGAAAGGAGCACCTGTTTTGGGGGATTATAGAATCACGAGGGGAGTAGACAAGGTGAATGGTCATGGACTTTTTCCAAGCATAGCTGAGACTAAAACTAGAGGGCATAGCTTTAAGGTGAGAGGGGAAAAATTTAAAGAGGATCTTAGGGGCAACTCCTTCACAAAGTGGTGGGTGTATGGAACAATATTTAAAATAAATTTGGGTAAGTGCATGGACAGAAATCTTCTAGAGGGTTATAGACCAAGCGCAGACAAGTGGAACCAGCTCAGGTAGATGCCTTGGTCAGCATGGATGAGTTGGGCTGAAAGGCCTTTGTCCACGTGGTATAACCTAATGACTCTTTGTTGAGACCATGATGCTTATCATTCAAACACAGTCAGGAGTCAGTAGCCTTTCGGTATCTGCTGTGTCAAGCTCTCTTGATGAATTTTAAACGTCCAAAGGGATTATACAAAACCTAGTGAGTACAGACCTAGTCGAATTGACCAAATTCCCTTAATCCCTTATCAACATCACAAAAATTGACCTGGTGAACTCGTTGCAAAACCGATTCAAATAATTCCTTCCATACTTTACACTTAGAAACTGTAACATGAGTTAGTTTTATTTTTAATGCATTAAACATTGTGTTTTGAAATGTACCAGTTCTCAAAGCAAAATTGTTTAAGACCATAAAACATAGGAGCAGAATTAGGCTTTTTGAACTATTTTCTAAACAGGGAGAAAATCCAGGAATCTGAGATGCAGAGGGTCTTGGGAGTCCTTGTGCAGAACACCCTGAAGGTTAACTTGCAGGTTGAGTTGGTAGTGAGGAAGGCAAATGCCATGTTAGCATTCATTTCAAGAGGTCTAGAATACAAGAGCAAGGATGTGATGCTGACGCTTTATAAGGCACTGGTGAGGCCTCACCTTGAGTATTGTGAAGAGTTTTGGGCCCCTTATCTTAGAAAAGATGTGCTGGCATTGGAGAGGGTTCAGAGGAGGTTCACAAGGATGATTCCAGGAATGCAAGTATTATCATACAAGGAACATTTGATGGCTCTGGGTCTGTACTCGCTGGATGGGGGAGGGGGGATCTCATTGAAACCTATCGGATGTTGAAAGGCCTAGAAAGAGTAGATATGGTAAGGATGTTTCCCATGGTGAGATAGTCTAGGACAAGAAGGCACAACCTCAGGATAGAGGGGTGCCCTTTCAAAAAGAGATGTGGAGAAATGTGGTGAATTTGTGGAATTTGTTGCCACATACAGCTGTGGAGGCCAGGTCGTTGGGTATATTTAAGGCAGAGATTGATAGGTTCTTGATTGGACATGGCGTCAAAGGCTATGGGGAGAAGGCCAGGAACTGGGGTTGAGGAGGAGATAGAAAAAAGGTTCAGCCATGATTGAATGGCAGAGCAGACTCGATGGGCCAGATGACCTAATTCTGCTCTTATGTATTACGATCTTATGGTCTTTTCGTCCCATCAAGTCTGCTCCACCACTCAATCATGGCTGATTTTTATTCAACTTCATTTTCCCCGTAACATTTGACCCTCTTACTAATCAAGAATCTATCAACCTCCACTTTAAATATACACAATGACTTGACAATGAAGTGAATTCCACAGATTCACCACCCTCTGGCTCAGAAAAAACATCGACAAACTTATATAGATGTGTAGCGGAAAGTGTATTGACTGGCTGTATCATGGCCTGGTATGGAAACATCAATGCCTTTGAAAGAAAAATCCTATAAAAGGTAGTGGATTTGGCCCAGTACATCATGAGTAAAGCCCTCCCATCCATTGAGCACATCTACATGAACTGCTGTCATAGGAAAGCAGCATCCATCTTCAGAGATCCCCTCCACTCAAGTCAGGTTCTCCTCTCGCTGCTGCCATTGGGTAGAAGCTATAAGAGCATCAGGACTCACACCACCAGGTTCAAAAACAGTTCCTACCCCTCACCCATCTTGTATAAAAGGGGATAACTACAGTCACTTGCCCCATTATTGAAATGTTCCGAAAGTCATTGATTTTACTTATAGGACTCTTTATCTCATTATCTCATGTTCTTGTTATTTATATTTGGATTTGCACAGTTTGTTATCTTCTGCACTCTGGTTGATCTTTCATTGATCCTGTTATAGTTACTATTCTATAGATTTGCTGAGTATACCTGCAGGAAAATTAATCTCAGTGTTGTAAATGGTGATGTATATGCACTTCGATAATAAAATTAAGTTGTACTTATAAAGGGACTTCTTTGTATTCTGAGGCTGTGCCCACCGGTCCTAGACTCCCCCTCTATAGGGAACATTTGCATCATGGTAAGGATTAGAGTAAAGAGTGATTAGAGTAACGAGAGGTTAGAGTGAAATATTGTTGGGTAATGGAGAGCTGGAGGTGCAACAAGTTAGATCCACCTGGGCATCACAGTTGTACAGTTACCAGAGCTGTTACCCCACAGGTTCCATCCCGACCACTGGTACTGTCTGTGTGGAGTTTGCAGGTTTTCTTGTGGGTTCGTGCTGGGTCCTCTGTGGTTTCCTCCCATATCCCAATAGGCGTGAATCTAAGTTGAGGCACGTAATTTCAAAGGAGATATGGGGAGGAACCTTTTTTTACACAGATAGTGGGGGGTGTTTGGAATGCACTGCCTGGGGTGATGGTAGATGCAGAAAAAACAGGGGCTTTTAAGAGGCATTTAGATAGGTAGATGAACATGAGGAAAATGGAAGGAAATGGAAATTGTGGAGGTGGAAGAGATTAGTTTAGTTAGTCTACTGGTTACTAATTTAATTAGTTTGAATTGAAGGGCCTGTTTTAGTGCTGTACTGTTCCATGTTTTATCCCCAAAAAATGTGAGTCAGTGGGTTAATTCTTCTTCTTCTCCAGCCCATCACCCCAACTGAGGCATAGGTCACAGAAGCAGCTCGCCAGAGACCTCTATCCCCGGCCAGTCTTTCACATTGTCCCCAGGTGCAGCCCATCTCTGAAGATATTTCCTCTCCCAGAGATGAGGTTTTTGGAGCCTCTGTTGGCATTTCTGTTGCTCTGGGTTTTTACAGGATGGGGTTGCTAGCCCCCGTGCCCAACCCTCCTCCTTTTGCAGCTGGGCTTGGAACCATCCATGGTGAAGTTAAGGTGGGTTAATTGGCCACTGTAATTGGTTTACTTAGATATACAGCACAGTAACAGACCCTTCTGGCTCAACGAGCCCATGCCACCCAATTACACTCATGTGACCAATAGCCCGCACATCTTTGGAAGCTGGGAGGAAACCAGAGCGCCTGGAGGAAAGCCATGCAGTCAAGGGGAAAATATACAAATTCCTTACAGACTGCAGTGGAATTGAACCCGGGTTGCTGGTATTGCAATGGTGTTACACTAATGGCTACACTGCTGCGCCACCCATCATTACCCTCAGTGTGTGGTAGAATCAAGGGGTAGTTGATGGGATTGAGGGGAGAATAAAATGAGTTTTTGTAGGATTGGTGAAAAAATTGGTGTTTGATGGTCAGTACAGCTAGTAAACTGAAGGGCCTGTTTCTGCACTGTATGTTGCTATAGCAACGAGAAAGTTCACTCAAATGGCTATCAGTGGCTTAATGGGCCAAATGGTCCCTTCCACACGGCATCATTCCACATTTCCTTGAGAACCTACTTAATCTGGCCTGCTGAAAATTGACTAGAAGTAAAAGTTCAGGATTTACTTTGCAAGCAAGTCTGGCAAAAGTGGAGCTTGTTCCATTTACAGGTACAGACAGGCTAGTGCCTAGCTTCACTTCATGAACATACAATCAATCTGTGTATAGAAGCTACAGTATCTTAAATACTCCTATTTAATTTGGTTTTTTAAAGATTATTATTGTGTTTTTTTGTGTGCTGCATCAGATCTGGAGTAACAATTATTTTGTTCTCCTTTCCACTGGAAATGACATTAAACAATCTTGATTGAATCTTGAATTAAAAAAAAATGATGAGGTGCTCTTCCTCACTGGATTTAATTGGATGAGTAACAGCTGGAAATTAGGATGGCATTTAGATCTAATGACCCTAAAATAATGAGATTAACAGAGTCTCCGTTCATAATTAAAGTGGCGTCAGAGCTAATTTCCCCACTGTAACTTGATTGAATCAGTCTGTGTGGGAAGCTGATACAACCTGGCATCATCTTTGTCCTACAAACAAGAGAGCAAACTCAAAGCTACTGAGGCATAACTGTGCTGTCTGTAAATCACTTTTAGAGTCAAGGCAGCTGTATGGTGCACTACATAATAAAAATATTACTACAGTTACGACAAGTAATATAAAAAAGTAGCGCAAAGAAAGAGGGAAAAAAAACTGATGTCCTTGGATTCATGGTCCATTCAGAAATGTGATGGCGGAGGGGAAGAAGCTGTTCCTAATATGTTGACTATGTGTCTTCGCACACCTGTAGCTCCTTCCTGATGGTAGCAATGAGCAGAGGGCATGTCCTGGATGGTGAGGGTCTTTAATGATGGATGCTGCCTTCTTGAGGCATCACCTTCTGAAGATGTCCTTGATAGTAGGGAAGCCAGTGCCCATGATCAAGCTGGCTGAATTTGCAACCGCCTACAGCTTTTTCAATCCCATGCATTGGTGGTGATACAAATGGTCAGAATACTCTCCCTACCTTTCTATGCCTTCCCCAACTAAGTACTTGTCCAAATATCCTTTGTATGTTGTAACTATACCTGTCTCAATCACCCCCTCTGGAACCTCATTCCATTTACCGTCTGTGTGAAAAATAACTTCAATCTCATTTAAATGTGCTTTAGTCTTAGAATGCCTTGCCAGGGAAATAAAACTAAGCCTCTCATAATTTTATAAACCTCTATAAGGCGATCCTTCCATCCTTCTTTCCAGTCAGAATAAGCCCAGTCTTTCCAGTCTCTGCATAAACCACTGACACGGTAGCATGGCACTTTACAGTGCTGGTGAACTGGGTTCAATTCCCGCTGATGTCTGTAAGGAGTTTGAACGCTCTCCCTGTGATGGTGTGGGTTTCCTTTGGGTGCTCCAGTCATCGTCCACATCCCAAAGATGCACTCAGTAAGTTGTGGGCATGCTATGTTGGTGACGCTTGCCGGCTGCCCCCAGTTCATCCTTGGGCTGAGTTGGTCATTGATGCAAATATCGATTTCACTCTATGCTTTGATGTTTCAATGTACAACTGACAAATAAAGATAATCTTTTGCTCCATAATTCCAGGTGATATCCCGGTGAATCTCTTCTGCACACTTTGTGTTGCCACCACACTGTCCAAGTACTGTGGCAACCAGAACTGTGCAGAATACCCTAAGTGTGGTCTAACTAATGACATAACATCTCGACTCATACACTGAATGAAGACCTTTTCCGTAGCAATCATACCCAGGGTCCTTTTCATCTGCAACCTCCACTATTAAGAAGGACAAGGGGGAGCAGGTGAAGAGGAGAATTACAGTACTACTGGCCAGATCCTCTCCAAGTCACACATCTGCAAATACATTGCCTTTCACTCATCATCAGATCTTGGAATTCCCTCCCCAATAATACCATGGCTGGGCCTTCACCAGAAGTTCTTCAGCAGTACAATAAAGTAATGAATTACTACCTTCTCAAGGGAAATTAGAGACAGGCAATAAATGCTGGCCTTGATAGCAATACCTAGATCCCAAACATGATTTAAGAAATCTATTGGTTTGCTTTCCTTGTGAAGCTTAAGAGATTTAATAGAGTTGTCCACAATGACAAGAAATTTTAATGGTGTAGATTAGAAGAAACAGTTCCACTTGCAAGTGGATCAATACCCAGAAGACACAAATGTACATATAATAATTTAGATTGGAACCTTTAGGCTTATAGTTTTGGTTCAGTCAGGATTGTTTCTTTGATTTTAAATAGTACTTGGCAAGACTGATTATTTTTGATTATTATAAAAAATAGCACTCAGCTGATGAATGTATTATATATTGACAACCAACCTCCGTTAAACTTGACAAAATTAGAATGAATGATAATAATAATCACTGGTATTCAGTAATTACTTCTCTGGAAATGTTTCACTTTCTTTGACGTAACATCAACAGAAGAGGGGTTGTACTTGCACTCCCGATTATAGCAACAGTGCTGAGACTGAGAGAGTTGAGGATTTTAAATTTCTAGTAGTGAACATTACCAACAGCCCGTCCTTTTCCAATCACGTAGACACCACAGCCAAGAAAGCTAACCAGTCCTTCTGTTTCCTCAGTAGCTAAAGAAATTTGCCACGTTTCACTTGACCCTGACCTCACTTGTCCAGTCAGGCAGCATCTCTGGAGGGAAATAAGTGGTTGATTTTTCATTAGTTTTGATGAAGGGTCTTGGCCTCAAACGTCGACTGTTTATTAATTTAATGCTACAGTGTGAAGTAGGCCCTACCAGCCCTTTGAGCTGTGCTGCCTCAGCAACCCCCGACAAACCTGATCATGGGACAATTCATAATGACCAATTAACTACCCGTTAGGTCTTTGGACTGTGGGAGGAAACCAAAGCACCTGGGGAAAATCCATACACTCTATAGGGAGGATGAACAGACTCCTTACAGTGCCAGAATTGAACTCTGAACTCTGGAATGCACTGAGCTGACATACTGTCGCACTAACTGTTATGCTACAGTGGTGCCCAATTCAGTCCATTAAACTCCACATGAGCAATCCCACACTGGGACTGTTTCTGCCTCTGTAGATGCTGCCCGACCTATCGTGTGTCTTCTGAAACAGTTTTTATATAGATATTTTATTTCTCCTTTCCCATCCCGGGTTTCCCCACCTAATAAACGATTCCTTTCCAGATTCCAGTGGTAGTTTCTCCCCCAACAGATGCTGCTTGACCACCTGCGCTGCCTCAGTTTTGGGGTGATTTATTCCCCTCCATAGATGCTGCCTGATTTGACAAGGAGAACATTTGTATTGCCAGTGTGACTTTAGCCCAATAGATATTCTATTGCAATGGTCATACAAACTTTGACACAAAATTCTGCAGAGGTGGTGTCTCAGGATGGAACTGAGAATATGGATGGGAGGGTTAAGGAGGGCTATGACCCAGATGGAGGTCGATGGGACTAAGCAGATTAATAGTTTGGCATAGACTAGATGGGCTGAAGAAGTTGACTCTGTGATGTATGCTCTATGATGCTATGCCATGGGAATTTATAAGAATTTGAGTCGTTTGGCTAAACTCAGCACTGCTATTAGAGCAAGGTCGGAGTTCACCCATTTATCACACAACGCACCATAAGGAAAACCTCTTACCCACCTCCAGAAGTATCTTGGTCCCCTTCTTGTAAATGCTGACAGCAGATGTGTTCAAATCTGAGAGCTCAACCCCCTCCTTCTTCCAGCGGATGGATGGCTGGGGGTTGGCTGCAACGTCACAGCTGATGTTGACGGAGTTTCCCTCCCAGGAGTAGTAGGTCACCTGGGTTGAGAGAAACTTTGGAGCATCTGAGGGGGAAAAAAAGGAAGAAGTTGACCATGGAAACTCGTGGACACAGAACTGCCCTGGTTTGCAATTAACCAGGTTATGACGGAAAAGAATAAACTTAGCACACAGTCGAGGCTTCTGGATTTCAGTGATGTTTCCCTCACTCATTTCTTATTGAGAAACTGTGCACTGTGGATAAAAACCAGAAGATCATAGGACATGGGAGCAGAATTAGGCCATTCAGCCCACTGAGCCTGCTGTGCCATTTCATCATGGCTGATTTATTATTCCTCTCATTCCCATTCTCTTGCCTTCTCTCTGTAACCTTTGATATTTTTATGAATTAACAATCTATCAGCCTCCACTTTAAATGTACTCAATTACTTGACCTCCACAGCTGTCGTGACAATGAATTCCACAGATTCACCACCCTCTGGCAAAAGAAATTCCTCCTCGTTTCTGTTCTAAATGGACATCCTTCAATTTGGAGGCTTGCTCTCAGGTCCTAGACTTTATAGTGAGATCCCTGCTAAAATAGAGGCAGTGACAGCATAGATTTAGGAACGGTTTCTTCTGCTGTGCCATCAGAAATCCAAATAGTCTACGAGCCCATGAACACTACCTCAATATCTTGCTCTTTTCTTGCACAATTTATTTACCTTTAATATATTCTTATTGCAACTTATTAGTATTTTTTACGTCTTACATGTTACTGCTGCCACAAAACACCTAACTTCATGATATAAACACAAGAAATTCTGCAGATGCTGGAAATCCAAAGCAACTGCTGGAGGAACTCAGCACATCAGGGAGCGTCTGTGGAAATGGATAAACAGTTGACATTTTGGGCTGAGACCCTTTTTCAGGACAGGAAAGGAAGGGGGAAGATGTTAGAATATGAAGGTTGGTGGGGGACTAACTAGAAGGCGATAAGTGAAGGTAAGTGGGAATGGTAAAGGGCTGGAGAAGAAGATGTGGACTATGGGAGAAAGAAAAGAAGGAAAGGCACCGGTGGGAGTGATAGGTAGGTGAGGAGAAGAGGTAAAGGCCCAGTGTAGAGAATAGAAGAAGAGGGGAGGGGGAGAGGAAAAGAGCAACGAGAAAAAAAATCACCAGAGGGAGAAATTGATATTCATGGAATCAGGTTGGAGGAATAGGAGGTGTTGCTTCTCCACCCTGAGAGAGCCGTCATCATGTCAGAAGAGGAGACCATGGACCAAAATATCATAATGGGAATGGGAATAGGAATTAAAATGGTTGGCCACCAGAAAATTCAGCTTTTGGCGGAGAGAATGGAGTACAAAACAGTCTTCCAATTACGTTGTGTCTCACCAATGTAGAAGAAGCCACACTGGGAGCAACAGATACAATAGGTGATACCAACAGATTCACAGGTGAAGTGTTGCCTCATCTGGAAGGACCCATTTGGTGCCCTGAATACAGGTGAGGGAGGAGGTGAATGGGCAGATGTTGCTTTACTCTTGCTTGTGGGGATTTGCATCAGGAGGGAGCCATGTCAGTTCTTTCTACATGGAAATACTCAGTATTCCTGCTTCTGACATTCAAGAAAATTGCAAGAGAAGAAAAAATTTCAAAGTTCAAGGCAAATTTGTAATGAAAGTATGCACATGTCACTATATACACTGTACTACCCTGCGATTCACATACTTACAGGAATTCACAGTAGAACAGAGAAATACAATAGAATCAATAAAAGCTATATAGAAAACAGTTGATGTGCATAAGAAGACAAATTGTGAAAAAAACAAAACAAACCAATAACAATAAATAAATAAACATGATCTCAGAGTCCTTGAAAGGGAGTCCATTACATAATGGAATCAGTTCAGAGTTGAGGTGAGTGAAGTTATCCACTCTGGTCCAGGAACCTGATGATTGAATTGTTCCTGAAATTGGTAGCAACTTAGATTCACTCCAATTTGCATACTAGCGCAACAGGTCCACTGCAGATGCCATCTCATTGGCTCTTCACTCAACCCTGGAACATCCGGACAGCAAAGATGCATACATCAGGATGCTCTTTATCGACTACAGTTCAGCACTAAATGCTATCACCCCCTCAAAAGTTTCAAGACCTTGGTCTCAATACCTTGTGTAATTGGATCCTCGATTTCCTCTGCAGACTCCAGTCTGTTTCGGATTGGCAAGAAAGCCCAGCAACTTTCTCTGCTTTCTGTGAAGGCTGAGAAAAGTCCATCTCCCACCCCCCATCCTCATCACCTTCTACAGTGAATGTATCGAGAGCATTCTGAGCAGTTGCATCACTGCCTGGTTCAGGAATTGCACTGTCTCGGATCACAAGACCCTGCAGTGGATAGTGAGGTCAGATGAGAAGATCACTGGGGTCTCTCTTCCCGCTATTGCAGACATTTACACCACACGCTGCACCCGCAAAGCTAACAGTACTGTGAAGGACCCCACGCACCCCTCCCACAAACTCTTCTCCCTCCTGCCATCTGGCAAAAGGTACCGAAACATTCGGGCTCTCAGATCCAGACTGTGCAACAGTTTCTTCCCCCAAGCCATCAGACTCCTCGATACCCAGAGTCTAGACCGACATCTACATCATTTATATTGAAATTTGTCCTCTACTGTGCCTATTGTCTTGTTTATTAATAATTGTACTGCCCTGCACTGTTTTGTGCACTTTATGTAGTCCTGCGCAGGTCTGTAGTCTATTGCAGTTTTTATGTTGTTTTACGTAGTCTAGTGTAGCCTTGTGCTGTCTCACATAGTCTAGTGTAGTTTTGTGTTGTTTCATGTTGCATCAGGGTCCTGGAGGAACGTTGTCCCATTTTTACTGTGTACTGTACCAGCAGTTTATGGTCGAAATGACAATCAAAAGTGACTTGACTTGACTTGACTTGAACTACATCTCCTCCACGGTCTCCATCAGCACAGGTGCACCACAAGGCATGTGTTTAGTCCCCTGTTCTACTTGCTTTATTCTTATGATTGTGTAGCTAAGCACAGCTCCAATGTTAATTACGAGTTTTCCGATAACATTACTGTCGCATGTCAAATCAAAGGTGGCAGTGAAGCAACATATAAGAAGGAGACTGAAAATTTGGCGGAGTGGTGCCACAACAACAACTCCTTACTCAACGTCAGCATGACCAAGGGCCTGATTATTGACTTCAGGAGGAGGAAACCAGAGGTCCAGGAGTCAATCTTCATCGGTGTATCAGAGGTGGAGAGAGTCAGCAACTTAAATTTCTCGGCGTTATCATTTTGGAGGACCTGTCTTGGGCCTAGCACGAGTCATATCAACATGGAGAGTTGTCACAGAAAAGCAGGATTCATCATTAGGGATTCCCACCACCCAAGCCAGGACTCTCTAAGTCCTGACGAAGGGTCTCGGCCCGAAACGTTGACAGTGCTACTCCTTATAGATGCTGCCTGGCCTGCTGTGTTCCACCAGCATTTTGTGTGTGTTGTTTGAATTTCTAGCAGCTGCAGATTTCCTCATGTTTGCTCTCTTTTCATTGATGCCTTTAGCAAGACGGTACAGGAGCTTCAGGAATATTTATTACCTCACAACCATCAGGTTCTTGAACCAAAGGTGATAACTTAACTCAACTTCACTTGCCCCATCATTGATATGTTACCAGAGATGAGAGGATCTCACTGAACACCGGAAGAGAAGAGTTAAACTTATTCAGGGCAGGCATCCCTCAAGATTTTGCAGTGGGCAGCAAACCCTTCCACTCCACCCCCTCACCTGACTCTCACTTATCATCAGCCAGCTTGTGCACTTCCACCTCCCCCACCTTAATATTCTGGCTTCTGCTCCCTTCTTTTCCAGTCCTTACGAAGGGTCTCAGCTCAAAATGTTGACTGTTTATTCCATTCCATAGATGCTGCCTGAGTTGCTGAGTTCCTCCAGCACTTTATGCATGTTGCTCAGGATTTCTGGGGTCAGCAGGATGTGATGAGGAAGGATCTCACCCGCATCTTCTGCAATTGTGAGCTTGAATGGGCAGTGATAAGATGAAATGAGTAATCAGCATCATCATTATGTCCTGTGTCATATGACGTGGGTAATCATGGTCTCATGACCATGATTGCTCTTTGCAATTTTTTCTACGGAAGCGGCTTGTCATTGCCTTCTGCTGGGTAGCATGTTTACAATACAGGTGACCCCAGCCATTATCGACCCTCTTCAGAGACTGTCTGCAAAGCATTAGTTGTTGCATAACTAGAACTTGTGATAAGCACCAGCTGCTCACATGACCATCCACCACCTGCTCCCATGGCTTCACGTGACCCTGGTCTGGGGGGTGGGGGGTGGGGGGTGGCACTAAGCAGGTACTACACCTTGTTCAAAAGTGACCAGCAGTCTAGTGGAGGGAAGGAGTGCCTTACACCTCCTTTGGTAGATACGTATCTCCACCTCCCCCCCACCACAAATGAATAATAGAGGTGAATAACAGAGATGATTGAGGCTGTGCTTAACATTATTAAACGCTTGTACTTACACTGAATATCTAAATGCATGCTCTTCTGGTCTTGCCCAATTGGACTGACAGCTTCACAGTGATAAGCCCCCGAGTCACTCGGCTCAATGTTTCTGATGTGCAGTGAAGATTTCCCCTTCTGACTCCGAACCTCAACTCTCTCATTCCGGACCTGTTGTGAAAAAAAAACCGATTAAAACCATTAGTGTGGTGTGCGAATTCAAGGTTGAACAAATTCACCTGAGGTTTTACAGAACTTAATTTGGACCCTGAGAGAGTGAGATGAACGGGAACGCTGGGAGAGGGTCAGGGATATCACATCTCTGCTGCAAGTCCGCGGGGCAATTTAACAAAATTGAGCTTTACATTCAGTGGCAACTTCATTAGCAACATCCTGTACTTAATAAAGTGGCCACTGTATGTCCATGGTCTTCTGTGGCTGTAGCCCATGAGGTTTGATGTGTTGTACATTCAGAGATCCCCTTCGTCACACCATTGTTGTATCTTGTGGTTTATTTGAGTTACTGTCACCTTCCTGTCAACTTGAACCAGTCTGGCCGTTCTTCTCTGTCCTCCATGGTGTTTGTTTTTTGCACCGTTCTCTGTAAACTCTAGAAACAGTTGAGCATAGAAATCCCAGGAGATCAGCAGTTTTGAGGTACTCAGACCTCCCCATTGTAGCCTTAGACAACATTGTTCACCATCCACTAAACCACCATCTGACATAGAATGTACAAAGACACATCGATCCTCACATTTATTCTTACATTCTGATATTTGGTCTGAACAACAATTGAACCTCTTCAAAACACTCTAAGTGCTGGAGGAACTCAGCAGGCCAGGCAGCATCTGTGGAAAAGGGTAAACAGTTGATGTTTCGGGCTGAGACCCTTCATCTTGACTGCAAAGAGGTTGACTGTTTACTCTTTACCATAGATGCTGCTTGGCCTGCTGAGTTCCTCCAGCACTTTGTGTATGTTGCTTTGTACTTCCAGCATCTGCAGGCTTTCTCGTGTTTGTGTAACTGAATCTCCCGACCATGCCGACATGCATTGAGTTGCTACTGCATGACTGGCTGATTTGCATTAACAAGCAGGTGTGCAGGGGTACCTATTAAATGGCCACCAAATGTCAAACCTGAGAGAATGAGGTAAGCAAGAAAGCTGGGAGAAGGTTGAGGATCTCACATCTCTGCTGCTGATCAGTGGGGCCTTAGCATTTGTTACAATTTACCAGCAATTACTGTAAGTTGAACTTTTTTGCTTGAAAATTTTTTTTTAACTCTCCAAAGCAGCTGCCAACCTCCTTTTGCATACAGCTGCCCTTGCTCTCAGCTGTGTTCTCTCAAGATAATTGGCTTTCCCCCTGCTGTTACTTGAGACTAGCCAATACAGGATACATACTTGTTTCTATCTGGCCTTAAAGGACGGAGCATCTTATGGCTTTACCAGAGTGGAGGATAATTGCAGCAAGCAACGTGCGGGAGGCTTCTTGCAATTATCCACCTGTTCCTTTCAAAGTCTTCTGGAGTACTTCCAAATCTGTTGCAAAAACACATCAAATATTGGAACATGACTCCTCAAGCCTGCTTCACCATACAATATGACCACGATATGATTGAAAGAATACAAAGAAAATTTATAAGAATGATGCTAGGACTTGAGGACCTGCATTATAGGGAAAGGTTCAATACTTCTGAATCAGAATCAAGTTTAATATCGCTGGCATATGTCATAAGTTTGTTGTTTTGTATTTGTTAGATTAAATAAGTGGTGCTAAAAAGAAAACAAATACTGTCGTGAGCTAGTGTTCACGGGTTCAGTGTCCATTCAGAAATCTGCTGATCTGCTGCCCAGATGGGAAGATTCTGAATCTCCTGTTCCTGAATCTTTAAGTGTCTGCCTTCTGGCACCTGAACCTTCTTCCTGATGGTAGCTATGAGAAGAGGGCATGTCCTGGGTGATGGAGGTCCTTAATAGTGGTTGCTGACTTTTTGAGGCATTGCTCCTGGAAGATGTCCTTGATGCTGCGTAGCCTAATGCCCATGATGGAGCTGGCTGAGTTTTCAATGTTCCTCATGAATAAAGGCTAAGACTTCTTTCCCTGGAGCGTAGGAGAATGAGGGGAGATTTGACAGAGGTATACAAAACTATGAGGGGAATAGATAGTGTCACACCTGCGTAGTGCTTGTCTTATCTTGTGTGACTGGTCGCTGCACTCTATGATAAAATCAAATTACATAGTACTACACTTGGCGCCAGTGGGCCATCAGAAGGAGGCAATGAATAGAAAACACACACTTCTAGAGGTAAGTTTGTTCATTAAAAAATATCAATATATATGAAATATTTACATGAGCAAGAACAATTCAAAATTCCAACATTCTGTTTTAGGTTCCAAATCTCAGATATTGATGAAAACCACATAGCTTTTTAGTTAGAATCAGTGAGAGTCATTTGAATAACCTTTATCACTCAAAATTCTTAAACTAATTGGATCTAGTGTTATTTCCTATTTAAAGGTTTATAGACTAACATTTGCCCTTTTAGCTATCCCTAGTTAGTTAGGAAACTAATTGAGTACCTATTCTTAAGTATTATGGTTAACCTCAGTTTCAGTTTCAGGTCAGTATGTCTACAAATTCAAATTCAACAACCCCCCCCCAAAAAAAATATATATACAGCTTAACTCTTTCACGGCAAATCCTCCAACATCACAACTTTGAAACAAAGTAAATCTTATTCAGTAACTTACCAAGGTCTTTGCAAAAATAATCAGTTCTTCCAGAAAATCAAATTCAGATCCTTTGAATGAGAAATAAATGTATACATCTGGCCATATTAAATCCTCATGTCCTGAAACATTTTGTTCCCACGCTGGTTCTTCGATCTTGCCATCTTGTTTCTTGGTTCATTGGATGAAAAGGTGGGGGGGGGGGGGTCATCCACAGAAAGCCGATTCACAATACTTAGACACAAAAATCCCCGACCAAACCCCTTGGTATGATGTAACAGAACTAATTCCTAGTTTCGTGGCAGAGAGCATGAACACTACTCTCTGCCAACATTGTCTCGCAGTAGCTGATGCTCATTGTATTCGTAGCTTAGACCATAAGACTATAAGATATAGGAGAAGAATTAGGCCATTCAGCCCATCGAGCCTGCTCCGTCATTCCATCACGGCTGCTCCCAAATCCCACTCAACCCCATACACCTGCCTTCTCTGCATATCCTTTGATGTCCTGACCGATGGGGAAATAATCAATGTCCACCTTAAACATACCCACAGACTTGGCCTCCACCGCAGTCCGTGGCAGAACATTCTGCAGATTTACTACTCTCTGGCTAAAAAAAATTCCTCCTTACTTCTATTCTAAAGGGTCGCCCCTCAGTTTTGAGGCTGTGCTCTCTGTTTCTGGATACCCCACCACAGGAAACATCAGAGAATGTTGAATCTTTGTGGGTGGAGTTAAGAAACTGCAAAGGTTAAAAAAAAAGCATTAGGGGAATCATTTATAGGCTTCCAAATAGTAGCCAAGTTGTGGGGCTGAGATTGCAAAGGGAGCTGGAAAGGGCGTGTAATAAGGGTAATGTCAGAATTGTAATGGGGGACTTCAATATGCAAGGGAATTGGGAAAATCTGGTTGGTGTCAGATCACGAGAGAGGGAATGTGTTGAATGCCTACCAGATGGCTTTTTAGAGCAGCTTGTGCTTGAGCCTACTCAGGGAAAGGCTGTCTTAGATCGGGTGTTGTGTAATAATCCAGAATTTATTAGGGAACTTAACGTAAAGGAACTCTTAGGAGACAGTGATTACAATATGACTGAATCCATACTGCAATTTGAGAGGGAGAAGTAGAAGTCAGATGTCTCAGGATCACAATGGAATAAGGGGAATTACAGAGGCAAAGTGAGGAGCTTGCTGTGGTGAACTACATATACCTGTCTGGACTGCTCCTGTGGCTCCTCCCACAGACCCCTGTATAAAGGTGATTGAGGCCTGATGCCCGGCCTCATTCTCCAGGATGTAGTGTTGTTCATTCTTCCAGTCAATAAAAGCCGATACCTCGCTTCTTATGTCTCGGAGTGAGTTATTGATGGTGCATCACTTGCCCAGGTGAATGTGGGGTTGCAATCTCAACCCCACATCTTGGCTATAATTTGGAGGGGATACTGGCGGGGATGACGGCAGGGCAGAGGTGGCTGAAGTTTCTGGGGGTAGTTCAAAAGGCGCAGGATAGTTAAGTCCCACAGAGGAAGAAATTCTGAAATGGCAGGGGCAATTGCAGCTGACAAGGGAGATTAAGGACAGCATAAAAGCCAAGGAAAAGGGCATATAAGGCAACAAAAGTGAGTGGGAAGTTGGATGATTGGGAAGCTTTCCAAATCCAACAAAAGGCAGCTATAATAGCTGTAAGATGGGAAAAGATGTAATATGAGGTCAAAATAGCCAATAATATAAAGCAGGATACTAAAAGTTTTTCAGTTATATAAAGAGTAAAAGGGAGGTGAGAGTTGAGATTGGACCATTGGAAAATGATGCAGGTGAGCTAGTAATGGAGGGACAAAGAAACGGCAGATGAACTTAACAAGTACTTTGCATCAGTTTTCATAGTGGAAGACAGTAGCAGTGTGCCAGAGGTCTGTGAGTGTCAGGGAGCAGGAGTGAATGCCATTGCTATTACAAAGGAAAAAGTACCAGGGAAACTGAAAGGTCTTAAGGTGGATAAGCCATCTGTACCAGCTGGACAACATCCCAAAGTTCTGAGAGAGGTTGCTGAAGAGAAAGCAGATGCATTGGTTATGATCTTTCAAAAATCACTTGATTCTGGCATGGTTCCGGAGGATTGGAAAATTGTAACTGTCACTCCATTATTTAAGAAGGGAGGAAGGCAAAAGAATAGAAATTACAGGCAGTCCCTGGGTTACGTACGAGTTCCGTTCCTGAATCCTTCTTTAAGTCGGATTTGTACGTAAGTCGGAACAAGTACATCCGGTATTATTTAGCGTCAGTTCGTCAAATATTTGTCTTAGTATATAGTATATAAATTTTACTTTTCTATGCATATAAAACACTTAAAAGACGTATGTATTCCAATAATTAAACCACTGAGTTGCTTAGTAATAACTGTAGCTTTCATCAGGGCAGGGCGTTTCACATGCTCCATTATTGTCACTTTATCCGTTATCCTTTAAAATTGTTCTGATTGTTGACCTGCTATAGCCTAACGTTTTCCCAATGACTGATGGTGTTTCACTTCTTTCCAAATGCTTTATTATTTCCACTTTATTTTCGATCGCGATCGCTTCCCGTCAATGGAACAGAAACACTGCGGGCGACGGGTCCCGAGCTCCGCCGGGTCCTAAGGACCACTGCACTAAGACAGGCTAAATGGGACAAGTGGGGGTTGTGCTGGGTTTGGGCATTTGATCCTCCACAATATTCCATGTGGGAATTTAAACTGGAGGTGGCAGTGGTTTTTTTTACGAGGTAGAGTTGCGAGCTCAACATCAACCCAGCATGGATGGTACGAGAGTCTCTGGATCGACATCAACCCGGCATGGGAGCGGTCTGTCACTGGATCGTACTTGCTGATCTCACTGCGCCACTAGCTGACTGGAATGGGGGGAGTGGGGTCAGGGTGAATCTTACTAAGAAAAATTTAAGCCAAATACAAAGTTAAGCACTCAACACAGTGTCAATGGCAATGACTTAAAATGGCGGACGGCTTCGTGATCCGACTTAAAATGGCGGATGGCGTTCTCCTTCCTCGGTTCATAAGTACGAGTTGTCCGTAAGTCAGTGGTTCGTAACTTGGGGACTATCTATATAGGCCAATTAGCCTAACCTCAGTGGTTGGGAAAGTGTTGGAGTCTATAATTAATGATGAGGTTTTTAGGGTACTTAGAGACTAATGATAAAATAAGTCAAAGTCTGCATGGTTTCTGTAAAGGAAAATGTTGTCTGACAAACCTGTTAGAGTTCTTTGAGGAAGTAACAAGCAGGGTGGACAAATGAGAGGTAGTGGATGTCATTTACTTGGATTTTCAGAAGGCATTTGATAAAGTGCCACACATGAGGCTGTTTAACAAGATAAAACCCCACGGCATTATCGGAAAGATAAGGACATATATAGCAGAATGGCTGACAGGCAGACAGTGAATGGGAATAAAGGGGCCTTTTCAAGTTGGCTGCCAGTGACTAGAGGTGTTCCTCAGGGGTCAGTATTGGGATCACTACTTTTCACATTGTTTGCCAATGATTTAGATAATGGAATTGATGGCTTTGTGACAAAGTTTGCAGGTGATATGATGATTGGTGTAGGGACAGATAGTGTTAACAAAGCAATGCAATTGCAGCAGGAACTAGACAAATTGGAACAATGGGCAAAAAAAGTGGCAGATGGAATATAGTGTTGGGAAATGTATGATAATGCATTTTGGTAAAAGGAAGAGAAGTGAAGATTATTATCTAACTGGGGAGAAAATTCAAATATCAGAGGTGCAGAGGGTCTTTGGAGTCCTTGTGCAAGACTTTGGGACTGTTCTCACTGGAATTTAGAAGAATGCATGGGGATCTCATTGAAACCTACTGAATGTTGAAAGGACTAGATAGGGTCGATGTGGTGAGGATGTTTCCGATGGAGGAGGTGTCCAGTACTAAAGGGCACAGCCTCAAAATTGAGAGGTGACCCTTTAGAAAAGAGGTAAGGAGGAATTTTGTTTATCCAGCGAGTAGTGAATCTGTGGAATGCTCTGCCATAGACTGCGGTGGAATCCAAGACCGTGGGTGTATTTATAGCGAAAGTTGGTATTTTCCCGATTGGTCAGGGCATCAAAGGTTATGGCGAGAAGGCGGATGTATGCGGTTGACTGGGATCTGGGATCAGCCATGATGGAATGGCGGAGCAGACTCAATGGGAGCAATGGCCTAACTCTGCTCCTATGTCTTATGGTGTGAGAAAGTGCACCAAATATTGTAAGTGAGAGTGTGAAACAAGCTGCCAGCAGAAGAGGTGGATCCAGGTTCAATTGCAATATTTAAGAGTAGTTTGTAAAGGCACACGGATGGTTGTATCATCAGCAAATTTATAGATGGCACTTGAGCTATGCTTAGCCACATAGTTATGGGTGTAGAGAGAGTTGAGCAGTGGGCGTCAGTGTTGATCATCAGCGACGAGGAGCTGTTATTACCAGTCTATCCCCTAGCTATATATATGTGCCTAAGACATTTGCACAGTACTTTATTTGAGAGGTCCATTAAGGAATCAAATAATATTGGGTTAAGAGGTGTTGAACTTTCAATCTTTTTTATCTACTGCGCAATAGAAAGATATTGCTGATTTAACTGAGATGTGTGGAAATTTCTGCTTTGAAGAGGCAGTGAGCATTGGGGATTCTCTGCCCTGAGGAGGTGGTGGACGCCTGATTGCTTAAGGTTCACAGAGAGTTGTGAGTAGAATCCAATTCATTGTAAAAACCAGCCTCCCCTCCACTGACCCTTCCCACTGCCTTAGTAAAGAAGCCAACACGATCAATAACCCCTCCCATCCCTGTCATTCTCTCCTCTGCCCTTCCCCTCAAGCAGGAGATACAAAAGCTTGAAAGCACGTACCTCCAGGCACAAGGTCAGCTTCTATCCTGCTGTTATTAGTCTCAGAAAGTAGTTAAATTAAATAAGTAGTGCAACAATAGAAATAAACTACCTTGATCATAAAAATATGAAATCTCAAGTCACCCCTCATCCTCCTCCGTTCCAAAAACAAAACTCTTACCTATCCTCATAAGACATGTTCTCTAATCCTGACAGCACTGTGGTAAATCTCCTCTGCACCCTCTCTGAAGCTTTCACATCCTTCCCATAGTGAGGTGACCAGAAATGAGTACAATATTCTAAGTGTGGTCTAAGCATGGCTTTATACAACTGCAACATTACCTCGAACGGATAGCCAGTGACTTGTTCCCAGGGCACAAATGGCTAATACGAGGGGGCCTAATTTTAAGGAGGAAAGTATAGAGGGGTTGTCAGATAACTTTTTTACAGAGAGAACAGTGGGTGCATGGAATGCAATACCTCAGATGGGGGTAGAGGCAGATACATAACAAACATTTAACAGACTCACAATAGGCATGTGGATGATAGAAAAATGGAGGGCTATGTTGGTGGGAAGGGTTAGATTGATCTTCAAGTAGGTTAGGTTAAATGGCCAGCACAACATCATGGGCTGAAGGGACTGTACTATGCTGTAATGTTCTATGTTCTATGTTGATGTACCTATGCGAGGCATGATCTGTCAGAATGGCAGATAAGCAAAAGCATTACTTTGCCATTGAAGTCAATACTAATCAAAAAATCTATTTTAACCTTTGCTTCAAAGATTAAATTGGTGAACTGCATGCAAGATGAGTGATGCATCGCTGTTTAAAATGAGTCCATCGGGCTCTTGAACCGAAGGGTACATCTTCATTCAACTTCACTTGCCCCATCACTGAACTGTTCCCATAACCTATGGACTCACTTTCAAGGACTCTTCACCTCATACTCTCAATATTTATTGCTTCTTTATTTATTATTATTATTTTTCTCACTTGTATTTGCACAGTTTTTTGTCTTTTCCACATTGGTTATTTGTCTGTCCTGTTGGGTGTGGTCTTTCATTGATTCTATTATGGTTCTTGGATTTACTGAGCATGCCCACAAGAAAATAAACCTCAGGGTTGTATATGGTGACATATATGTACTTTGAACTTTGTACTTTGAAGAGATTGGGAGGCAGCTACTGCTTGTTTACATAATACCATTAGACATAAGAGGAGAATTAGGGCATTCAGCCCATTGAGCCTGCTCCGCCATTTCATCAGGGCTGATTTACGTTTCCCCCTAAATCCCATTCTCCTGCCTCCTTCCTGTAATTATTGATGCTCTTACTAATTGAGAACCTATCACCTCCACTTTAAATATACCTAACGACTGGCCTGCACAACCATCTATGGTGATGAGTTCCACAGGTTCATCACCCTCCGCCTAAAGAAATTCCTCCTCACTTCTGTTCTAAAGGGATGTCCTTGTATTCTCAAGTTGTGCCCTCTGGTCCTAGATCTTCAAACTATTGGAAACATCTTCTCAATGTCCCCTCTATCTAGGCCTTTCAATATTCAATGGTTGCATAGTTGCATTGGGAAATAATCAACAGAGAATTAGTGACCTAAGGTCAGAGATAGGAAAGGAGATAGTTGTTGGTATAGATGGTGATTGAGCTGGTCAAAGTGATGAAAAAGATGTGTGCTTGGAAACTCACTTTTAAGCTGCTGCAGAGAAATAATGAAGAAACCGATTTGTAAATCACAACTAAACATTACAATGCATATGTGTACACAGAGGCAATATCACTTGAGAATAATGGAGAGGTTTGCCTGATGTATCAAGCTGTTTCTTCTATTTCCCTTATTAGAACCAAGTATTGTCTATTACCTGCACAATGTTCAATGCCACTGTAAATATTCCTGTTGTTAATGCATCCTTTTTCCTTTGCTCCAAGCAATTTAAAAAATAAAACATACAATGCATACAATTCTGAGACAAACACTATTCTGCCCTATTGATATAGGTAAACAAAATTATAGATAGAATAAATACAAGCAGGCTTTTCCTACTTAGGGTTTGATTTCAGCATTTAAGAGAAGTTTGGTTCGAACCATAGCCCTTCATACCCCTCCCATCCATGTACCTATCCGAATTTCGCTTAAATTTTGAAATCAAACCTATATCAACCACTTTCATTAATAGCTTTTATCAGTTTCTGAGTGAGGAATTTTCCCCTTGGTTTCCTTTTAAAAATTCACCTTTTACCCTTAACCCATGATTTCCAGATGCAGTCTCATCCAATCTCAGGGGGAAAAGCCTGCTTGTATTTACCCTAACTATACCCCTTATAACTTTGTATACCTCTAACAAATCTCCCATCATTCTCCTATGCCCAAGGGAGTAAACTCCCAACTTTTTCAACCATTACTCAGGTCCATGGTCCATGATCTATGATCTTCAGTTTCACTATCCAACTAATAAATCAACACTGGAAGTTTTGCACCAGAAGGAGAAGGAGAGGATTGTTAATGATTTGGGTTGAAACATGCACACACTTCTTGGCCTGCTGAGTTCCTCCAGCAGATTGTTTGTGACTCCAGATTCCTATGTCTGCAGTCTCCAGTGTCTCTGGCACTAAATCTTACTGGTGAGCTTAACATAAGATCCCAGGGGAAGGGAGGATGCCAGTGTTTTTCTGGCTCTGTTGCATTCAACAATATTGCAGATGAGAAATTTATTCTGTTTTTGCAGAGGTGAATTATATAAGAGACCTCCTCACATATGAGATCACTTACAGACCTCTCTGCAGAGTAGAGATACCCAAAGTTTCAAAGTACATTGATTATTAAATATACAACCCTGAGCTTCAAAGGTTGTCAGGCCAAGGAGTGGTAGTGTGGACAAGCTTTCACTACCTAAACGTGCTCCTCACGGCATGCGCCTCAAATAGCCTCTGACAACCAAGTCCAACTCCTGGCCTTTTTGGGTGGCTTAGTCTCTAAGCCGGACGGAACTGTTTCTACTGACAGGAGAAGGGGCAAAGGCGGGTCCTGGCGCCTTAAAGCCAATGCTTCGGGTAGATGGAGCTCGTCAGCCTGGGAAGGCAGTCCACCTAAGAGAGGGAAAACTCTGATTTCAAACCTCCGCTGCCTTGCGGCCATACCCACTCATGGGAAAGGCTTCGGGAGTAAACCCTGAGGACAAATCCGGAGCTGTAGTCTCTAAGGTAATCCGACGTTGCCTTTGACCTCATTCTGGCAACTCCTGCGACAACACTGGCGCCAAGCTGTATCAGCCCTTGCCCTTCCCTTGGACAACATCGGTGGTGTGGAGAGGGGAGACTTGCTGCATGGGCAACAGCCGGTCTTCCATACAACCTTGTCCAGGCCTGCGTCCCGGAGAGAGACTTTCCAGGCGCAGATCCATGGTCTCGCGAGACCAGCGGATGCCATCACAACCCTGAGATTCATCCTTCTGCTGGCAGCCATGCATCAAAGAAATACTGTGGAACCCATTTAAGAAAACATTGAATACACGAAGAAAAGAACGAATGGTGCAAACAGCAAAAAGTGACATCCAGAATATTAAACATCAACGCGCGGAGTCCCCAAAGCAGTCCCAGAGTGACAGTGACTGAATCAGTTCAGTTCAGTGTTGTCTCAATGACAGCGGACTCAGCCACAGAACCAGTTCTCTGCCGATGCGCCTTAATCAAATTGTGCAAATGACAAAAAAGAGTAACCAGAAACACATGGAACATGAACTGTAGAGTCCTCCAAAAATGAGTCCACAACCATGGAGCACATTCAGTGTTGTGGACATTAAACATCAAGCTGAAGAGTTGAACATCCCCAAGCTGCTCCGAGTTGATTAGACATGCGTCTTCATCCGGCTGCGGTGAGAGGGAGACCTGTCAAACGCAGGCGGATGGTGCTGAACACCCGCTCGTTTTCCTTAACGGTTTCAGCCTTTCTTGGCGCCTTTGCCAGCGGGAATTAATGGTGCCTACCATGGGTTTACGTTCTGCCTTTGGGAACCAATAGCCACACACTCTATTCTCAACCTCACCAAACTCCCCCGGAGACAGCGAAAGCACCAGATCGCTCAGTTGGCCCACAAATATATCATCAAAATGGAAATTACAGGCTGCAATGGATCACAGTTCAGGAAAAGAAGCATATTTAAAAGAAGATGGAATAGTTTTGTGCGTGCTGTCTGCAGGTTATCATCGGTGGTCACTTTGCTTGCTAGCACCATTTTGTATGCCCAGAAGAAATAACTTGTATCGGAGGTGGTGGGTAGTGATAGAAACAGAACAGATATCGTAAATACATTACACCTACAGCTCGGTGATTACTGGCTCTTATTCTACTTTCACGTGGAGTGTTTTTTTCCTGATTCTTTGCCAAGGTGAAGTATTTTCAATTACTGAAAACATTCTGTAGGCAAATACAGCAACATGTGGGCTGCAGTGTGGTGCAGATATCTCACAGCTCCAGTGACCCACGTGGGCAGCGCAGTGGTATAGTGGTGAGCAAACAAGTACCAGAGCCCCGTGTTCAATTCCTGCCACTGTCTGCAAGAAGTTTGTTCATGTTCCCCATGACCGCGTGCTCTGGTTTCCTCCCACAGTCCAAAGATGTACCAGTTGGTAGGTTAATTGGTCAATGTAAATTATCCGGTGGTTAGGCTAGGGTTAAATCTGCGTTTGCTAGGCGGCGTGGCTCGAATAGCTGGAAGGGGCTATTCCACACTACATCAATAAATAACAAAATAAATAAACTAACAAAAATAAATAAATAAAATTTTACCCTGACCTTTAATAGTGATTACATGGGTTTGGTAAATTGGCTTATTACTGTCACATGGACCAAGGCAGAGTAAAACTCTGTATAGATATCATTTCATAACATCAGTACACAAAGTTATTACAAGGGAAAACTAATAACCGAATTCAGGATATAGTGTTACAATTACAGAGAAAGTGCAGTGCAGGTAGGACATAACGAGGTAGATTGAGGGGACAAGATTACATCTTATTGTACAACATTGTAAACAGAAGAGATTCCGCAGATTGTGAAAATCCAGGGTAATACATAAAAATGCTAAAGAAACTCAGCAGGTCAGGCAGAATCTAAGGAAAGGAATAAAGAATTGACGTTTTGGGCCAAGACCCTTCATCAGGACCTGAAATATCATCCCAAAAAGTTAATTCTTTATTCCCCTCCATAGATGCTGCCTAGCCTGCTGAGTTCCTCCAGCATTTTGTACATGTTATCATACAAGATGTCCAAGAGTCTCATTACAGCAGGGTTGAAGCTGTGCTTGAGTGGTCATGCTGCGCACGGGCTTTGGTATCTTCTGCCCAATGGGAGGGGGAAGAAGGAAGAATGTTAGGGACGAGAGGGGTATTTGATTATGATGGTTGCTTTACAGAGGCTGTGGATTGTGCAGGTAGAGTCTGTTGGAGGGAGAAGGCTAGTTTCTGGGATGTGCTGATTGTGTCCACAACTTTCTGCAGTTTCTTGTGGTTTTGGGCACAGCAGCTGCAGCACCAAGCTGTGATAAATCTAGAACAGGAGCCTTTCCATGGTGTATTGATAAAAATGGGGGTTCACTGGTGTTCCCACACACCTCGAAGCACTGCTGGTTTGGGATGACACGTTCTTATAACGCTGCTCCATGTAAATGGTGGTAGGGCCATCAGGGGGGATTTGATGGGCAGGTGAGGAGCTGGTGGGAGTGGTGGGATCAATCCGAGAGACACCGTGGAGTAAATGGCCTCTTAGCCCGAAAATACACTCAGTGGGCATTTTATTAGGTAGACCTGCACTCTGCTCATTAATGCAAATATCTAATTAGCCAATCATGTGGCAGCAACTAAATACATAAAAGCATGCAGACATGGTCAAGAGGTTCAATTGTTGTTCAGAACAAACATCAGCACAGGGAAGAAATGTGATCTAAATTACTTTTACCATGGAATAATTGTTGGTGCCAGATAGGGTGGTTCGTGTATCTCAGAAACTGCTGATTTCCTGGAATTTTTGTGCACAACATTTTCTAGAATTTACAGAGAATGGTGTAAAAGCAAAACAAAAAAAAAATCCAGTGAATGGCAGTTCCATGGGCAAAAACACATTGTTAATGAGAGAGATTAGAGGAGAATGGCCAGACTGGTTTAAGCTGACAGGAAGGTGGCAGTAACTCAAATAAGTATGTGTTACAACAGTGATGTGCAGAACAGCATCTCTGAATGCACAAAACGTCAAACCTTGAAGAGGATGTGCTACATCAGTAGAAGATCATGAACATACACTTAGTGTAGTACCTCTGGCACCTAATAAAGGTACATAATGTATCTTTATTAGCTACAGGAGGTACCTATTAAAGTGGCTATTGAATGTAGAAATAATCTAAGGTTTTCTATAATAACTGAAGATTAACTGATAAACAATAATAACATCAGGACATTTGATACAGTGATCATTGAAAAGATTTTAATTAATTTGGTTCTTCCCAAGCTACTCCTAATTATTCTCAGTTATAACAGACATCCTGGAACCTGTCACCTCTCACAGACATATTACCTTACACAATTATCTGCATTTTGAAAACCTTGCCTTGAAGCAAATTTCATGGTTACCATTAAAAGTAAGATGTCAAGCTTGTGTAGAACTACAAAACATACTCTGAACAGGTCCCTGGTTGTGCCTTCTCATCTATTATCAACACTAATGGGAAGACTCCGTCCCCACCTCTAGCTGTCTTACCTTCTCTCTTTCGAGAATATTGCTTCCATTGCCAGACCTTCTCCAGAAGATTGCTGGAACGGGATCTCCCTCTGCCTCACAGGTGATCTCCACTTGCCCGTTCTCCGTTGCTGTCTTGTTCTCCAAGGATGTTATACGCGGCTGAACTGCAAGTGGTTAAGGAGGAGGAATAATTATGACCGTTTTCTTGCACAGCACTGTTCTGTTGTATTGCTTTGAGCAAATTCTGACCCATTGCAAAACATCTCCCAATCCTGCAATCCTCATCAACCGAGGAGGTCAAGGGCAGCAGGTGCAGAAAACACCACCATCTGCGGGTTTCCTTCTACTTCACCCATCGCCGTGAAGCATTGTATTAACTGTGATTCTACCGTGCCACCCTTAATTTAGAACAAGTGGCATCGCAGGTAGATGGGGTCATAAAGAGAACTTTTGGCACATTGGCCTTTATAAATCAAAATATTGTGTATTGGAGTTGGGATGTTATGTTGAAGTTGTATTAGATATTGCTAAGGGCTAACTGTTCTATTTACCAACAGTATTCTCCTCCATAATCCTGACCATAGTTTATGTACCTCAGTGGCTGATTATAATCAAGTGCTTGAGATACTGCATGATGCCTCACCAAACAAAGAACAGTTCACCCCAATGCATTTCAAATCATAGTTTCAATCAGGATTACTTTAAGAAACCCCTGCCCAACTACCATCAACATATAACCTGTAGCACCAGAGGTCCCAACACACTAGACCACTGCTATACTAAGATAAGGATTGCTCAGAAAAATCTCGGGAAATCTGATCACTTGGCTGCCCTTCTCCTATCTGCATAAAGGCAGAGGCTAAAGAGCAAGGCTCCAGAGGTTAGGACAACAAAGAGGTGGTCGTGGGAGGCTACAGGATTGCTTTGAGTCAGTGGACTGGGCCGTGTTCAAGAACTCAGAGGATCTGAATGAATACACCATGGTTGTCAGAGATGTTATTAAAGCAGTCATCGATGAGTGTGTCTCCACAAAATCATTCGGAGTCTTCCTTAACCAGAAGCCTTGGATGAAACATAAGATCCATGATCTGCTGAAGCCAGACCAGAGATGTTCAAGTCTTGCAAGTTAGAAGAGAAAGTTAGAAGAGGCCCAGTTACGACCTCTGGAAATCTATCTCACGGGCAAAGTGGCAATTTCAGACTAACCTTGAATCACTGAAGGACACTTTAAAACTGGCAGGGCTTGAATGTTATCACCTCTTACAAAATGAAATTAAGCGACATAGGTGACAACAGGGCTTCACCTCCAGATGAACTCAGTGCCTTCTATTCCCACTTTGACTGTCAAATCATAGAGGAACCATCACAAACTCGCACAGCCCCCAAAGACCTTGTGATTTCTGTCTCTGAGATTGACATGAGAGCATCCTTCAGGAGGGTAAGCCCACAGAAAGCATTTGGCCCTGACAGGGTACTTGGCCGAGTACTAAAGACTTGTGCTGATCAACCCGCTGCAGTATTCGCTGAGATTTTTAACCTTTTGCTTCGGCGGTCTGAGATACCCATCCGTTTTAAACAGGCTTCCATTATATCGGTGCCTAAGAAGAAAGTGGTAACCTGCCTCAATGACTATCATCCAGACTTACATCGACTGTGATGAAGTGTTCTGAGAGGTTGGTGATGAAACATATCAACTCCTGCCTGAGAAGCAACTTGGATCTGCTTCAATATGCCTACTGGCACAACAAAGGTCCGCTGCAGATGCCATCTCATTGGCTCCTCACTCAACCCTGGAACTCCTGGACAGCAAAGATGCAAACATGAGGATGCCTTTATCAACTACAGCTTGGCATTCAATACTATCATTCCTTCAAAAATTAATCAATAAACTTCCAGACCTTGGCCTCAATACCTCCTTGTGCAATTGGATTTCTTCACTTGCACACCCCCGGTCAGTTCGAATTAGCAACAACATCTCTTCCGTGATCTCCCTCAGCACAGGTGCATCACAAGGCTGTGTGCTTAAGTCCTCTGTTCTACTCACTTTACACTTATGACTGTGTGGCTAAGCACAGCTTCAATGCCATAAGTTTGCTACCAACACCACTGCTGTTGGCCAAATCAAAGGTGGTGATGAATCAGCATATAGGAGGGAGATTTAAAATCTGGCTGAGTGGTGCCACAACAACAGTGTCACTCAGTGTCAGCAAGACCAGGGAGCTGATTATTGACTTCAGGGGGAGGAAACTGGAGGCTTGTGAGCCAGTCCTCATCCGGGGAATGAAAGATGGAGAGCATCAGCAACTTTAAGTTCCTCAGTGTTACCATTTCAGAGGACCCTGATCTGCACCCAGCACAGAGTGCAATGCGAAAAAGCACAGCAGCCTCTCTACTTCTTTTGTGATGAATCAGTAAGATATCTCGAACTTGGACAAACTTCTATAGATGTGTGGTTGAGCTCATTCCATAGAACCATAGAACACTACAGCACAGTACAGGCCCTTCAGCCCCCCATGTTGTGCCGACCCATATAATCCTTAAAAAAAAGTACTAAACCCACACTACCCCATAACCCTCCATTTTTCTTTCATCCATGTGCCTGTCCAAGAGGCTCTTAAATACCCCTAAAGTTTTAGCCTCCACCACCATCCCTGGCAGGTCATTCCAGGCACTCACAACCCTCTGTGTAAAAAATGTACCCCTGATGTCTCCCCTAAACTTCCCTCCCTTAATTTTGTAAGTATGCCCTCTGGTGTTTGCTATTGGTGCCCTGGGAAACAGGTACAGACTATCCACCCTATCTATGCCTCTCATAATCTTGTAGACCTCTATCAAGTCCCCTCTCGTTCTTCTACGCTCCAAAGAGAAAAGTCCCAGCTCTGCTAACTTTGCTTCATGTGACTTGTTCTCCAAACCAGGCAACATCCTGGTAAATCTCCTCTGCACCCTCTCCATAGCTACCGCATCCTTCCTATCATAAGGTGACCAGAATTGAACACAATACTCTATGTGTGGTCTCACCAGAGATTTGTAGAGTTGCAACATGACCTCTCTACTCTTGAACTCAATCCCTCTGTTAATGAAGCCTAGCATCCCATAGGCCTTCTTAACTACCCTATCAACCTGCATAGCGACCTTGAGGGATGTATGGATTTGAACCCCAGGGTCCCTTTGTTCATCCACACTCTTAAGTAACTGACCATTAATCCTGTACTCAGTCTTCTGGTTTGTCCTTCCAAAATGTATCACCTCACACATCCGGATTGAACTCCATCTGCCATTTTTCTGCCCAACTCTGCAGCCTGTCTATATCCTCTTGTAACCTTTGACAACCTGCACCTCCAACCACAACTCCTCCAATCTTCATGTCATCCGCAAACTTACTCACCCATCCCTCCACCTCTACATCCAGGTCATTTACAAAAATTACGAATAACAGGGGTCCCAGGATAGATCCCTGCGGCACTCCACTAGTCACCGACCTCCAGGCAGAATACTTTCCTTCCACAACTACCCTCTGCTTTCTTCCTTTAAGCCAATTTTTTATCCAAACAGCCAAGGTTCCACTTATCCCATGCCTCATGACTTTCTGGATGAGTCTCTCACGAGGGACCTTGTCAAATGCCTTGCTGAAGTCCATGTAAACCACATCTACCACCCTACCCTCATCAATTTCTTTTGTTACCTCTTCAAAAAACCCAATCAGGCTCGTGAGGCACAACCTTCCTCTCACTAAGCCATGTTGACAATCCATAAGTAGACTGTACATTGACTGTCCATTGAGCATGTCTTTCTGCAAGGATTTCAGATTCAGATTTGTTTATCACATGTACATAAAAAAACGTCTTTTTGCAGTAACAACTGACGCAACCCAAGAATGTACTGTAGGCAGCCTGCAAGTGTCGCCAATACAGCAGGCCCACAATGTTCAGCACAAGCAGCAACAACACAACAACAGCAACAAAACAGAACAACAACAAAACACAACACTTCCCTCCCACTCACACACAGACAGGCCACCAACCCCAGGACAGGCCATCTCCAGACCTCCAACCTCCATTTCCTGGCCTGGACTCACAGACTTCCTTTCACCATGTGCAAAAATCCCCAACTACTGGAGAAACACAGCAGTTCAGGCAGCACCTGTGGTGGGAAATGAACGGTCTCGAACTGAAACATCAACTGTCCATCTCCATCCATGGATACTGCCTCAGCCTCTGAGTTCCTCCAGCCGATGCTCTAGATTCCATCATTTGCAGTCACGTGTGTCTTCATTTCACTGAGTAGTTCATGTGTTCTGCCCATTTTGTACTTCAAAGTCCATTGTTAGAGAGTTTTCAAGATGAATTAAATAATACAAGGATTGAAAATGCGCTGGTAACTCAGTCATGATGTGGGGAGATTTGAGCAGAGGAATAAAAGGAGACCAGTTTCCAATTTGGCAGCTCCTCACAGAGCCTCAGAAGATTTCATTTGCACAAGACATGTGACAATTCTACCTAACATCATAATCTTGTGTTCCTGCTGACTTTGCCAACTGGCTGTGGATTAATTCTGCTTCATTCCCAGCTGGATGCTTAAAATGACTCGGCACAGAGAGAGTTTAATGAGATGAAGGAGAAAAGGCAGTCATATTTCAATTTCTCTCCCAGTCTCATGATCTGTCTCTCTATCCTCTTCTTCTTCTTGGGTGTTACGTGCTAAGGGTGAAAGTTTGTCACCCTCTGCCTCGTTGGCATTTTAAGTATATTTCACAATCATACACAATCACATTTCCTTTTCCGGCTTCTGATGTGGACGTTGTTGACGCACGGAGTTTGCGATGATTTTTCTGCAGATTTTAGAACTGTCTTATTTATACTGTTTTTATTGAAGAAATTATTCAACGCATGCATGTTATTGTCACTGGGCAAAAAAAAATTGCACAGCACAAGATTTTTGTGCACATTTGTCACTGCAAATTAGAGGAAAAATTGGTGAAAGGTGAAGGGTTTAAGGGGAACATGAGAGAAAAGTTCTTCACTCAGAGGGCTGTGAGAGTGGAACGAGCTGCCAGTGCAAGGGGTGCATGTGAGCCCGATTTCAATTTTTAAGAGGAGTTTGGATAGGTACATAGATGGTAAGGGTATAGTATTTTGTGATGAATGTGATGAATCAGTAAGATATCTCGAACTTGGACAAACTTCTATAGATGTGTGGTGGAGCTCATTCCATAGAACCATAGAACACTACAGCACAGTACAGGCCCTTCAGCCCTCCATGTTGTGCCGACCCATATAATCCTTAAAAAAAAGTACTAAACCCACACTACCCCATAACCCTCCATTTTTCTTTCATCCATGTGCCTGTCCAAGAGGCTCTTAAATACCCCTAATGTTTTAGCCTCCACCACCATCCTTGGCAGGTCATTCCAGGCACTCACAACCATCTGTGTAAAAAATGTACCCCTGATGTCTCCCCTAAACTGCCCTCCCTTAATTTTGTATATATGCCCTCTGGTGTTTGCTATTGGTGCCCTGGGAAACAGGTACTAACTATCCACCCTATCTATGCCTCTCATAATCTTGTAGACCTCTATCAAGTCCCCTCTCGTTCTTCTACGCTCCAAAGAGAAAAGTCCCAGCTCTGCTAACCTTGTTTCATATGACTTGTTCTCCAAACCAGGCAACATCCTGGTAAATCTCCTCTGCACCCTCTCCATAGCTACCGCATCCTTCCTATCATAAGGTGACCAGAATTGAACACAATACTCTATGTGTGGTCTCACCAGAGATTTGTAGAGTTGCAACATGACCTCTCTACTCTTGAACTCAATCCCCCTGTTAATGAAGCCTAGCATCCCATAGGCCTTCTTAACTATCCTATCAACCTGTGCAGCGACCTTGCGGGATGTATGGACTTGAACCCCAGGTCCCTCTGTTCATCCACACTGTTAAGTAACTGACCATTAATCCTGTACTCAGTCTTCTGGTTTGTCCTTCCAAAATGCATCACCTCACACTTATCCGGATTGAACTCCATCTGCCATTTACCAGTGCAGGTCAATGGGAGTAGCAGCTTAAATGGTTCAATACAGAGTAGATGGGCCGAAGGGTCTGTTTCTGTGCCATACTTTTCTATGACTCTAGGACTCTTTGGTTTGCTTTTCTATCTTTTCCACCCACTTTCTCTCTTTGCCCACTCTTTCCTTCCATGTCTTTCACTTTCTGTATAAATTCTCATTTCTTGTTCCTCCCTCTCTTCTTTTCCTTCCTTTACATATCTTTTCCATTCACTCCTTTTACCTCTCAACTTTATTTCTTGCTCTATTCTAGGCAACACACAAAATGCTGGAGGAACTCTGCAAGTCGGGGAGCATCTATGGAGCTGACGTTGCAGGCCAAGACCCTTCATCAGGATTGGAAAGGAAATGGAGAAGAATTCAGAATAAGAAGGTAGGGGAGGGGAAGGAGTACAATCTGGCAGGTGACAGGTGAGACCAGGTGAGGGGGAGGTGGGTGGGAGAGAGGGTATGAAGTGAGGAGCTGGGAGGTGATAAGTGGAGGAGGTAAAGAACTGAAGAAAAAGAATCTGATAGGAGAGGAGAGTGGATCAGGAAAGAAGGATGGGCACCAGAGGACGCCATGGTGACATAGCACTTAGTCTTTGCATTTCCAGCTCAGTGCATTCTGGGGTACATTGTTCAATTCCGGCACTGTCTGTAAGGAGTCTGTACGTTCTCCCTGTGAATTGCATGGGTTTCCTCCGGGTGCTCTAGTTTCCTCCCACAGTTCAAAGACACAATGGTTATTAAGTTCACTGGTTATTGTAAATTGTTCTGTGTTAGGCTATGGTTAAATAGGCGTGTTGCTGCAAGGCATGGCTCGTTGGGCCAGAAGGGAGCGTTCAGTGCCGTGTCAGTAAATAATGAGCAAGGTGATGGAAAGTGAAGCGGTAAGAGGGGAGCCAGAATGGGGAATGGTCAAAGAGAGAAGGGGAAAGGCAAAACTACCACAAGTTAGAGAAATCGATATTCTTGATGTCAGGTTGGAGGCTACCCAGATAGAATATGTGGTGTCCTCCAGCCTGAGTGTGGCCATTCTTTCTTCACCTTCCTCTCCTCTCCAATCCTTCCACTGCCAAACAGTGTCTTCTTCTTCCCCTTCATCTTCCTTCCTTCCAAACATACTCAATGAGGACAGGGGAGGCCACTCGGCCCTCTCAGGCTTACTCACCCATCCAATAAGATCATGGATAAGCTGATGGGAATGTAGCATTGTGATTACAATCTACCCGGTACTCTTTTACCCCAGCCCTGATCAACTATCTACCAATATCTGTCACAAACAGGTCCAGCAGACTGAGCAACGTCTGTCGGGGGAAAGGAATTGTCGATGTTTAGTTTTGAAACAATGCATCAACCCTGATGCAAGGATTTGACCCAAAATGCTGGCAATTCCTTCTATCCAAAGATTGTGCTTCACACACTGAAGTCCTCCAGAAGATTGTTTGCTGCTCCAGATTCCAGCATCTGCACTCCCCCGTGTCTCCAAACTCTCAGAGTGAACCAACTGAGGCAGTGCAGTGAAGGAAAACCAAAACTAGTTAACTGAATGAGAATGAGAGCGAGAGCAAGAGAGAGAAGAGACAGAGAGAGGATCCACTTCTCTTCTCCGTGATCTCAATGTCATGTTGATCTCATGTTGGTTCTGGCCAGGTTTTCTAAGCCCAAGGTATGTGGAAATCATCATGAGGATGAATAGTCTCCAATCAGTCATTACACAGGCCTGCCAATGTCAAAATACCCACTTGGTGTCTGGGCCTATTGAACACCATCTTTGGGACAGGAGAAAAAGGGGGACGTTCATTGCTGTAACCATGGACTGACATGTCAGAATGGGAATGGGAAGTAGAATTGAAATGGTGGCCACAGGGAAATCCCATTTTTTCTGGCAGACAGATCGAAGGTGCTCAATGAATCAATCTCCCTATTTACATCGGATCTCACCGATATACAATAGGCCACAGGTTCCATAAGTTTGTTATAGCTAGGGGAGGGAGGGGATACTGGGAATATGTTCCCACTTCCTATTAAATGCTCCCAATGGCGAGCACCTCAAATAGACTCTGACAACCAGGTTCAGCTCCTAGTCTTCATGGAAGCTACTAAGCCTGGTGGAAATGTTTCTCCTCACAGGAGAAGGGGAAAAGGCGGGTTACTGGCACATTAACACCAGTCACTTCGGGCATATGGAGCTCATCAGCCGTGGTTGGCAGCTGATCTTGGAGAAGGAAAACTCTGATCTCAAGCCTCTGCTGCCTTGCATCTATACCCACCCATGGGGAAACTTTTGAGAGTAAACCCCTAGGAAAAATCTGGAACTGGAGTCTCTAAGACAGTCCTACATTGAGTTCAACACTGACTGCCAGCTCCCGCGATGCCTCTAGTGCTGTCCTTTGGATTCATCAGCAGCATGGAGAGAGGAGATTGCTACATTGGCAACAGCTTGCTCTCAATATTGTACTGCCCTGGTTTGCGTATCATGTACACAGGTAGGACGCAACATCGATGGTCAACCGTGACCCACAGAGGGCCTCAGAACAGTACAGCACAGACAGGCCTTTCAGCCCAAGATGTTATACTAGTCTTTTAACCTACTCAAAGATCAATCTAACCCTTCTCTCCCACATTGATCCCACTTTTTAATTCATCCATGTGCCTATATAAGACCATAGATATAGGAGCAGAATGAGGCCATTTGGCCCATGTGCTGTAATGTCCTATGGTTCTATGGTTCTATTGAGTCTGCTCTGCTATTTCATTATGGCTGAACCAATTTTCCTCTCGGTTCCAATCTCTTCCCTTCTTCCTGTATCTCTTCATGCTCTGGCTAATCAAGAATCTATCAATTTCTGCTTGAAATATACCCGGTGATTTGGCCTCCACAGCCATGTAGCAATAAATTCCACAGATTCATCACTCTCTGGCTAAAGAAGTATCTCCTCATCTCTGTTCTAAAAGAATGCACCTCTATTTTGAAGCTGCGTCCCCCGGTCTTAGACTCCCCCACCACAGGAAACAATCTGTCTCTTTCACTAACTCTACCACCACCTCGGTAAGGGTGTCCCATGCATCTACGAATTTTTGTGTAAAAAAAACTACTTCTGACATCCCCACTATACTTTCACTCAATTACCTTAAAATTACGTCCTTTGTATTAGCCTTGCTGCCCTGGGATAAAGGCATTGTCTGTCTGCTTGATCTATGCTGTGTATCATCTTATGCAACTTTACAAATCACCTGTCATGTTCCTTTTCTCCAAAGAAAAAACCCTAAATTGCTCAGCCTTTCCTCATAAGACATGCTCTCTAATCCAGACAGCATCCCGGTAAATCTCCTCAGCACCTCCTTTAAAGCTTCCGCATCCTTCCTATAATGAGTTGACCAGAAGTGAACACAATACTCCAAATCATACCTGGAGCTCCAACACCACTTGCTCCTGGTCAGTCTTAGGCCAGGACCAGATGGCATACAGAACTTACAAAATAAAAGTCAGAGAGGAATACAAGAGAGATTGTAGATGCTGCGAATCTGGAGGAGCACTCAAGGTGCTGGGAGAACTCGGCAGGTCAGGGCAGTATCTGTGGAAGGAAATGGACAACCGATGCTTCGGCCCAGGACTTAATCAGAAATAGCCTGTAACCAGCATCCATGCAGGACAGACTCGAGGCTGCATTTTTGTGTTACTTTGGAGAACTTTCATTTGATACATCTAGAAATGTGTTTGTTGTGCAAAGGTGTTGATAAATTCTCTATTTTCTGGTAATTTCTTCCATCTTCCCCTTCTCTTTGTCCATTCTGGCTCCTCACCTACTCCTTTTCTTCTCACCTGTCCATCACCCCCCTCTGCTGCCCTCCTTCTTTTTGGTCTCTGATGGTCTACTCTCCTCTCCTATTAGCTTCGCTTGCCTTCAGCCCTTTACCTCTTCAACCTATCACCTCCTACCTTCTTACTTCACCCCCTCCCCCACACTCTTACCTTCCCCCTCATCTGGTCTCACCTATCACCAGCCAACTTATGCCCGTTCACCTCCACCCCAACTTCTTATTCAGGCTTCTGCCTCGTCCTTTCCAGTCCTGATGAAGTGTCCCCGCCTGAAATATCAACTGCTTATTCCCCTCCATAGAAGCTACCTGAGCTACTGAGATCCTTCAGCACTTTATGTGTGTTACTCTGGATTTCCAGCATTTGCAGAATCTCTTGTGTGTACAAGTTAAGTCCCTACATTTTTAAATTGAATTAAAGGTGTAATTATGTTAATAAGTAGTGATCATAAGCAATAGTCTCATGCTTGTTTAGCTCCGGTGTTCAAAGATAAAGTCCTTTCACATATTGTTCAAAAAAAGCACTGTTTTGTGCACCAAACTCAGTCCCTTTGAAGTCTTCTCTCACTTTTCAAAGCTATAGAACTTATAACTCGATAGCTGTTTGGTTTAATTCATCAATTTACATTTAAACATATTCCTGCTGGATATAAATGCTGAGGGATTCAGGTTTTCTGAATAAGAATGTCAGAGGAACTGTATGCCTGATGATTGATGACAAACAGTGCTCCAAGGGGGAAAATTGTATCCCTGAGGTCCAATTTTAACAGGCTGTTGAAATTGGTGAAGGCACAAAGAGTAAACCCATTTTGAAGTGTTTTTAACAAAGGGAATGTGCGTAAAAATAAGCAGGTGCTGTTTTATCAGCATTGCTATTATATGCACACGTTATTGTTCAGAAACATATCACATTGTCCATAGCCTAGAAAAGGCTTTCATAGATGAAGCTTCAGTGGTCTGTCCATCTTCATCCAATTCCATAAATATATCATAAGGTATAGGAGCAGAATTAGGCCATTTGGCTCATCTAGTCTGCTCCAACATTTCATCCTGGTTGATCCAATTTTCTCTCAGCCCCAATCCCTTCTCCCCCTATCCCTTCATGCTCTGACCAATCAAGAATCTACCAGCTTCTGCCTTAAATATACATAAAGACTTGGCTTCCCTAGCTACCCGTGACAATGAATTCCACAGATTCACCACTCTCTGACCAAAGAAATTCCTTCTCAACTCTATTCTAAATGGACATCGCCCTATTCTGAAGATGTGTCCTCTGGTCTTAGGTTAGGAAATATCCTCTCCACATCCACTCTATCAAGGCTTTTCAGATTTTAGTAGGTTTCAATAAGGTTCCCCATCATTCTTCTGAATTTTAGTGAATACAGGTGCAGAGCCTTCAAATGCTCTTCTTACAACAAGCCATTCAATCCTGGAAACATTTTCATAAGCATGTGAAAATCTGCAGATGCTGGAAATTCAAGCAACACACAAAAATGTTGGTGGAACACAGCAGGCCAGGCAGCATCTATACGAAGAAGTACAGTCTATGTTTCGAAACAAGACCCTTCGTCAGGACTGCGTCAAACATTTTCATAAACTTCCTTTGAACCCTCTCCAGTTTTAGCACACCCTTTCTAAGATAAGGGGTCCAAAACTGCTCGCATTACTCCAAGTGAGGCCTCATCACTGTTTTATAATGTCTCAACATTACATCCTTGCTTTTCTATTTTAGTCCTCTTGAAGTGAATGCAAACATTGCATTTGCCTTCCTCACCATGTCTGTACTGATCAAGTGTCCATCTATACCAATCTAATTGGTCTACAGCCAGCTATGAATTGGAGATTCAGGTGTTCATCTAGATAGTTGGACCATCAGACATATGAATAGAAGTAGGATTGAGAAAGCCCATAGGTGCTGGAAATTCAAGCAACACACACAAAATGCTGGTGGAATGCAGCAGGCCAGGCAGCATCGATAGGAAGAGGTACAGTCAACGTTTTGAGCCGAGACCCTTCATCAGGACTGAGGACGTGTCTCAGCCCGAAATGTCGACTGTTCTTCTTTCTATCGATGCTGCCTGGCCTGCTGCGTTCCACCAGCATTTTGTGTGTGTTGCTTGTCATACATTAACCCCTTCCTTCCTGGGATCATTCTCATAAACCTCCTCTGGAACCTCTTCAATGCCAGCACACCCTTTCTTTGATAAAGGGCCCAAATGCCTTGCATAGTGTGAGTATTCCTGCTTCCACCCGCCTGTCAGGCAGCTCATTCCACATTGGCCTCAGATCCCCTCTAACCCTCTGGTTTTATATGTCTGTTAGCTGCTATTCACCCTATCCATACCCCAGATCATTTTGCACAGCTCTATCACATCATTCCTCTGCCTTATCCATTCCAGAGAAAACAAGCCTGGTCTATCCAATCTCTACACATTGCACTCCAGCTGTGAGTTATATGAAGCTGTAATATATTCTTCTCAAAAAGGAAAATATTTTCTTACTCAGAGAGTAATTATAATTTAGGAAGGTTGAAATGAATCAGTTAGGATCTTCAGAAGGAACTCTATAAACACTTCAGAGAGAATATATTGAAAGACTAGTTAATAAATACACACGAAATAGCAGCAGGAGTAGTCTATCTGACCATCTAGCCTGCTTTGCTATTCAATAATATGGCTGGTTTATCTGTAGACTCAGCTCCACCCACTTGCCTTTATCCCATAAATCTTAATTTTCTTGCTATGCAAAAATCTCTCTCTCTCTCACACACACACACACACACTCACTCTCTCATTCTCTCTCTCTCACTCTTGCTCTCTCATTCTCTTTCTCTCTATTACTCTCTTTCTCTCTCACTCACTCACATGGTCAGTCTCTCTCTCTCTATCACTCGCTCATTTTCACTCTCACTCTCACTCTCTTCATCTCGTTCTCTTTCCCATGCTCTCTCTCTGTCTGTGTGTCGCTCTCCTGCTCTTATTCTCACTCTCTCTCTGCCTCTTACTCTCAGTCTCACTTTCGTTCTCACTCTCCTACTCTCCGTCGCTCTTGCTCTCTCTCTCTCACCTTACCTCTCTTGTGCATTCTCTCTTTCTGTCTGTTTCTCTCTTGATCTCACTCACTCACTCATTCACTCTCATTCTCTCTCTCCCTCTCCCTCTCTCTCTCTCCCTTGCTCTCCCTCTTGCTCTCTTTATCTCTCCCTCGTGTAATCTCTCTGTCTCTACCATTCTTGCTCATTCGCTCTTTCTCTCACGCTCTCTTCCTCTTGCTCTCTCTCTCTCTCATTCATTCTCTCTTTCTCTCTCACTCTTGCTCACTTGCTCTCTCTTTCACTTTCTCTCTCATGCACATGCTCTCTCTTTTGCTCTGTCCCTCTCTCCCCTCTCTCTCTCTCTCTCTCACACATGGGATTGTACCAGTAGGAGCCCACACAGAAGTTGGGCTGAATGGCCTTATTTGCTGTTAGAATTCTACATTTGATGAATTGTATGATGAATAAGGGAAAATATATAATTACAGCCCAAACTTCCTTTTGGAAAGCAGCTGTTTCCTGAATTCATTGTCAGAGTTAACAGGAACAATAAAGAGCATCACAATTTTTGGTCAAAACCCTGCATCAGGACCGGAAAAGCCAACAATACTTTCCTCATCACAGATGCTGCTTGACACATTGTTGGTCTAAATTCTAGGATCTTGCATCTCTTTTAAAGTTAGATGCCTTTTTCTTATATTCCAACACTTTTCCAACACTGTAAGACAAGGGAAACTGGGGAATGAGTTGACACCTCAAACATTGGCAAACGGGAACACCACCACTTGCAGGTTCCTCACCCCATCCAAACTTGGAAAATGTATTTCTGAACCTTTACCAATGTATCTAAGTCCTGAATCCTCCTCACACAGCACTTTTGATTTTAAAAGACTGAGCTGTCCTGTCTTTGTGAAGATTGCTGAAGCAATTTGGCTATAGCGCTGCATCCAAAATTGCAGGTTTGAGCCATGTTTCTGTAAAGCAGAGTGCACAGCAGTCCCTGATGTCCCTCGAGTACAGCAACCTTGCTCTGAGGTCTTCAGTTTTATTTTCCAGAGACCGTACATTTGCCAGCAAGATAGTTGGGACTAGAAGTCTAAGGTCTCTGCATTTCAATCTGCAGACCGGTGCATTATTCCCACTTGTATTTTCTTAAGGGAAATCTGAACTGGGGACCCAAATCTGCCACCGGAGGATCACTGAGTTTGAGTATTGATAGATTTTTTAAACATCTTAAAACGATGCTGCTTACTGAAGTATCCATGTCTGTGACTGGATTTCAGTTGCAGCAGTCCTAAACAGAAATACTTGATGATTCACCGTGGAGCTACACGCAAAGAGTCACCACTTAGTAATGCCATCTTACTGGAAGATCTCTCCTGAGCTCAACATATTGATGCAATTACAAAGTAAGTATGGTATTGGCTATATTGCATTAGGAGTCTGAGGAGATTTGGTATGTTACTAAAGACACTTGCGAATTTCTTCAGGTGTGCCGTGGAAGGCGTTCTAACTGATTGTATCCCCAGCATACAGGACACCTTCAAAAGGGGATGCCTGAAAAAGGCAGCAGGAACCCTATCACCCAGGACATGCCCTCTTCTCATTGCTGCCATCAAGTACTGCCACCTTCAGTACAGGAGCCTGAGGACACATACTCAGTGTTTCAGGAACAGCTTCTTCCCCTCTGCCATTTGCAGATTTCTTGATGGACAATGAACTCGAGAACACTACTTCACTATATTTTTTCCTCAATTTTTATATATTCTGTATACCTATTTCAATTTATCACTTTTATTATTATGTATTGCAATGTACTGCTACGGAAAAACTCCAAATTCCACGACGTATGCCAATGGTATTAAACCTGATTCTGGTTCTGATGTTGTAAGAAATTGTACTATGCGATTCCTTCTTCTTCAGCTCTTCATCTTTTCCACCTATCATCTCCCAGCTTCTCACTTCATCCTCCCCTTCCCTGAACCACTCACCTTCCCTCTCACCTGCCAGCGCGTACTCCTCCTCCCCCCAACCACCTTATTCAAGCGTCTTCCCTCTCAACCATCAACCGTCAGGCTCTTGAACCACGGGGGGATAACTTCACTCAACCTCACTTGCACATCATTGAAATGTTCCCACAATGACTCACTTTCAAGGACTTTTCATCTCAATGTTCTTGATATTTATTGCTTATTTATTTATTATTACTATTTCTTCCTTTTTGTTTTACACATGTTGTTGTTTTCTGCACTCTGGTTGAGTATCCAAGTTGGTGAGGTCTTTCATTTGTTCTATTATGGTTACGATTCTATTGATTTACTGGGTATGTCCACAAGAAAATCAATCACAGGGTGGTATACGGTGACATATATGTACCTGGATAATAAATTTAACTTGAACTTTGAACCTTCCTTTCTAGAACGAATGAAGGTCCTCAGGCTGAAACATTGACTATTTCCCTCCCTCCATAGATGCTGCCTGAGCTGCTGGGATCTTCCAGTAGAATCTCTTGTGTTTAAGCTTGTTGTAATGGCTAATGGCATGGTCACTGCACTGTCAGGGAAACAGTGGTCAATAAGCTTGTAGAATCAGAGGCAGTTGAGATATCTTGGGTTTTGGGGAGGAGGAGATCAATGTTGGTCACACTTATAAATGAGAAAGCAGTATCCATCATCAAGGAGCCCCACCATCCAGGCCATGATCCCTTCTTGCTGTTGCTACTGAAGGTACAGGAGCCTTAGGTCCCATGCCACCAGGTTCAGGAACAGTTAACTTCATTCACCTGAACTCTGAACTGATTCCACTACAGACTCACTTTCAAGGACTACTAGACAGGTATATGGAGGAATGTAAGGTGGGGGGTTATATGGGAGGCAGGGTTTGAGGGTTGGCACAACATTGTGGGCTGAAGGGTCTGTAATGTGCTGTACTATTCTATTTTCTATGTTCTATGACTCTACAACTCAGATCCTCAGTATTATTTACTTACTTATTTATTTAGTTTTATTATTGTTTTTTGTATAGATTGGTTGTTTGTCAGTCTTCATGTGTAACTTTTCATTGATTCTATTGTATTTCTCTGTTCTACTGTGAATGCCTGAAGGTAGTGTAGGTAATGAATCTCAAGGTAGTGTATGATAAAATACACAGTGTGTACTTTGATGATAAATTTACTTCGAACATCGAAGGAGAGGGGGAAAACCAATGGGAAGAATTAGGTGAGGAACCTGGAATGTCTTGGATCCAAGTCTGTCACCAGCAAGCAAACCAACAGCACAGAACGGTAACATACCAAAGACTTTCAGGAACAATCGCTCTTCCACGTTTCCTGCTTTGTTTGTGGCTCGGCAGCTGTAAGACCCTGTATCTCCGCGGCCAATGTCCGTTATTGTCAGCTTGGTGCTTTCCTTCAATGAGTACTTATTGCCGTCTTCAACCAGCCTCCCGTTTCTGCAGGGACAGAGCTCAGGGTTACAGGGTGCAAGAACACACCATCACACATCACAAGCGACAGCTGTAGTCTAACCAACATTGTTATGCTCAGAGCTACACACAAAATGCTAGAGGAACTCTTCGCTCCATCTACAAAAAGCAGGATTTTCAGATGGCCAACCATTTCACTTCCAATCCCCATTCCCATTCTGGCAAGTTGATCCATAGCCCCTTCTGTCACGATGAGGCCACTCTCAGGGTGGAGGAGCAACATCTTATATTCCATCTAGGTAGCCTCCAACTTCAAGGCATGAAATTAGATTTCTCTAAATTCCAGTAAATTTCTCTGTCACCACCTTCTACGGTTCCACACTTTGATTCCCCTCTTACCTCTTCTCTTTTCCTCACCTGCCTATCACATCCCACTGGTGCCCATCTTCCTTCCCTTTCTCCCATGGTCCACTCTCCTCTCCTATCAGATTCCTTCTTCTTCAGCCATTTACCTTTTCCACATATTACCTCCCAACTTCTGACTTCATCCCCCACCCCCACCCACTTCGCTTCACCTATCATCTTCTAGTTTGTATTCCTTCTCCTCTCCCCACCTTCTTACTCTGGCATCTTCTCCCTTTTCAGTCCTGACGAAGAGCCTTGGCCAGACATGTTGACTGTTTATTCATTTCCATTGATGCTGCTGGGTTCCTCCAGCATTTTGTTTCTGTTGCTCTGGATTTTCAGCATTTGCAGAATCTCTTGTGTTTATTGCTATGCACAGACCAGCTTCCCATTTCTGCAAGTTACGAACTTTTACAAGTTTACAGGGTGCAAGGGCAACACCATCATACATTGCAAGCAACAGCTATGTTCTAAGCAAAATTGTTATGCTCGGAAATCAGTGTAGCTGCCTTGGTGCATGGGTAGGTGGTCATAGATCCATAAATGTGTAAGCAGGTCCTTCAACCCACTAAGTCCATGACAACCATTATCCACTCATTTCCACCAATCCTCCACTGACATAGATTTATTCTCCCCACCTCCCCATCAAATTCCACCACATTCTACCGTTCATTTGCACAACATGAACAGCATACAGTTAATTAACCATACAGCCAATTAATCTCCATGTCTTTGAGATGTGGGAAGGAAACATGGAGTCACAGAGGGAGAGCTGGCAAACTCTCAAACACAGAGACAGCTCCTGCGTTCAGGATTGATGAAGATGAAGATCGTAGAGATCTTTTTGTCACATGTACATCAAGAACTGTGTCGTTTGCATCAACACCTATCACAGTCTGAGGATTGCCCAGGGGGCAGATAGCAAGAATCACCGTGCTTCTTGTGCCAACATAACGGCCCCGAGACTTCTAATTTGTAGGCTGGTATTTGTGTAGTTTGGCTATAGAACAGGGTCAGGAGTTTGAAAGGGTAAGTATCCAGGATGCTCCCTGTTTCTTCACAATACTGAAGACAACTATCACATAAAAGCCAGCAGGTTTGCCCAAGAGCTGATATGTTACTTTATAGGCCTCTCAGATAATTTTGGACATTAACAGAAAAGGTAATTAAGGATTCCTTGGAACAGGAGAAAATGTTCAGAAGACAATCAGAAGTAAAATATAGACTGGGAATTCACAGCAGATCTGTGGAGTGAGAAGAAGGGGAGAAGAGGAGATTCGGTCTGTCAAAGACTTTACAGCAAACTTCTACAGATGTATCATGTACTGGCTGGATCACTGCCCTGTACGGACGTACCAATGCACAGGATTGGAGAAAAGCTGCAGAGGGTTGAAAACTTAGCCAGCTACACCTTGGGCACAAGCCAACCCACCATCGAGACACCTTCAAGGAGCGATGCCTCAAAAAGGCAGCATCCATCACTAAGGACCCCCCACCACCCAGGATATGCCCTCTTCTCATTACCACCATCAGGGAGGAGGTACAGGAGCCGGAAGACAAACACTCAATGTTTTAGGAACAGCTTCTTCCCCTCAGTCAGATTTCTGAATGGTTCATGAACCCATGAACGTTACATCACTATTTTGCTCTTTTCACACTACTTTTTTTATACCTCATTGTGACTTAGAGTGTATTTATGTACTGCACAGTATTGCTGTTGTAAAACAACAAATTTCATGATATATGCCAATGATAATAAATCTTACTCTGATGCTTAAAGTTAACTCTGAGTGCTTTCTTTCTCTCTCCACAGCTGCTGCCTGACCTGAATCATATTCAGATTCAGGTTTAATATCACCTGCATATGTCATCAAATGTGTTGCTTTGTGACAGTAGTACCTTGCAATACATAATGATAAAATCTGTACATTACAATAAGAAGCATATAGTATGTATATCAAAATAAATTAATTAAGTAGTGCAAAAGGGAGGGAAAAATTACTGAGGTAGTGTTCATAGATTCCATGTCCTTTCAGAAATCTGATGTCGGAGTGGAAGAAGCTGTTCCTGAAATGTTGAGTGTGTGTCTTCATTTCAATAATGAGCAGAGGGCATGTCCTGGGTGATGGTGGGTGGGGGGGGGGGTGGTCCTTAATATGGATGTCACCTTTTTGAGGCATCACCTTTTGAAGGAGCAGTTGTGCATTTCCCTCATTTTCAGCTTTTATGTTGGATTTCCAGCACCTGTGCCATTTTTAACTTCTACCTGCAGAATGCATCTCTTACAGTTAGTAATAAACTCTCACTTGGATGACAATCTCAAGCCAAAATCATAAAACGGTTAATTACACTTGGAGAGAGCTGCTTACTGGTACGAGGGAGGAAAGAGCTTGAGCAAGGCAGCAAACCAAACGACAGAATGGGAAGGAAGCAGATTTAATGATGGACAGTGCAGTAAATTTAGCTGTCAATGTAATAGTGCCTGAGGTTACAGTCAGTCTGCTGTAGCTGGTGGTGGTGGCTGAGAGAACAGCAGACCCTGATGTAAGGCAGCAGAGTGCTATGGGCTTGGGTGATTGATCAGGTGAAAGGCAAACCAGACAGGAATGATGCCACCTCATCTGGACAGCTTCATCCCCACCACAAATAGACACAGAATCAGGTTAATTCATGAATCATGAAACTCGTTGTCTTTTGGCAGCAGTACAGTGCAATACTGTACATAAAATATACTATAACTCATAATAAATATATCTTTAAATTAAATTAAATAAATAGTGCAAAAATAGTGAGGTAGTATTCATGGGTTCAACGTCTGTTCAGAAATCAGACAGTAAAGTGCAAGAAGCTGTTCTTAAATTTAGTGTGCGTTTTCTTTGTTGCTATTTTGTGCGATTCTAATTGGGCAGCCCGAAGTTAACGATGGTGCAGCACTAGATTGAACTGAACTAAGCTGGACTGAATATGTCTGGACTGCTCAGTGATTTGTGGTTTGCTGCTTTAGATTCTGCTTTTTTTGCATTTCGAGTGATTTGTTTCTTGATTTTTGTGGATTGGGGGGGGGGGGGTTTGTTGTTTTTTTTCTTTTCAGGAGTCCATGGTTTTCTTTCTTTGTTTCGTGGATGACTGTGGGAAGATGAATCTCAGGGTTGTTCTAAGCTCAAAGTAAATTTTGTTATCAAAGTACGTATATGTCACCATATCCAACCCTGAGATTCACTTTCTTGTGGACATATACAGTAAATCTACAATATAGTAACTAGAACAGGATCAATGAAAAATCAACCGGTGTGCAGAAGACAACAAACTGTGCAAATGCAAATATAAATAAATAGCAATAAATAATGAGAACATGAGATAATAAGATAAAGAGTGCTTAATATACTGCATGCATACTTTGATAATAAATGTAGTTTGAATCTTTGAACCTTTCAGACTCCCTTATCTCCTCTCTGATGGTAATGAGAAGAGAGCATATCTTGGATGGCAGGGGTACTTAATAATTAACTCATGACTGTCATGAATTAAAGCTCCAAATCAATTATCATTATGATGTATTAGTCAATAATTTGATTCAATTAACATTTCTAACTGATATCAATCAAATAATGTTTAAATTTCCAAATTTCTAAATACAAATATGAATGAATTAAAGGGTACTGATTGAGATAGTGTCTTAATTGCCTACTGATTAATTACTGATCAATTAATTAACACAATTACTGGTGCAGATAGATTATATTATCAATATGATTCATGTGTATTAAGTACTCATGAATCAATTAGAGTGCTTAGTACTGATTCAGATAAATTAATATATTATTTAAATTTATGTATTATTGCATTTTTATTACTGATAGGAAACTATTAATCATTAATATGAACATATGAAGAGTTGTGCATCATCTTGATGGACGGAGATGGTGTTGGCACTTGGCGTAATGAAAGTTGCAAGGTTCATAAGACAGAAGAGAATGAGGCCAATCAGCCCTTCAGGTCTGTTAGGCCATTTAATAATGTCTGATTTTTTTTCAACCCCGTTCTGTTTTCTCCCTGTTGTAGGCTGAATCAAAGGTGGTGATGAATCGGCATATAGGAAGGAGATTGAAAATGTGACTGAGAGGTGTCACAAAATAACCTCTCACTCAATGTCAGCAAGACCAAGGAATTGATTATTGCCTACAGGAAGAGGAAACTGGGGGTCCATGAGCCAGTCCTCATCAGGGGATCAGAGGTAGAGAGAGTCACCAACTTCAAATTCCTTAGAGTCATAATTTCAAAGGATCTTTCTGGGTCCAACATGTAAATGCAATTACAAAGAAAGCATGGCACTTCTTCCAGCTAAAACTTTGACAAACTTCTATAGATGTGCGGTGGAGAGGATACCGATTGGTTATATCATGGCCTTGTATGGAAATCCAATGTCCATGAATGAAAAAGCCTGCAAAAAGCAGTGGGATACAGCCCAGTCCATTATGGGCAAAGCCCTTCCTGCTATTGAGCACATCTACATGAAACACTGTTGCAGGAAAGCAGCATCCATCATCAAGGACCCCACCATCCAGGCTATGTTCTATTCTCACTGCTGCCATCAGGAAGGAGGTACAGGAGCCCAGGTCCCACACAACCAGGTTCAGAGCAAGTTATTACCTTTCAACCATTAGGCTACTGAAAAGCGTGGATAATTTCACACCTCAACTCTGAACTGATTCCATAACATAAGGATTCACTGTCAAGGATTCTACAACATGTATTCTCGTATTTTTAAAATTTATTTATTATTATTATTGTATTTGCATAGTTCATCTTCTTTTGAACACGTTGTTTGTCAGTCTTTAAGGGTATTTTTCATTGATTCTATTGTATTTCTAATGCGAATGTCTGCAAGAAAACTGATGTCCCTCTACTCTGAGGTTGTGGCCTCTGATCCTAGACTCCCCCACTATGAGAAACATTTTCTCCACAGCCACTCTATCTAGGCATTTCAACATTCGATAGGTTTCAATGAGATCCTCCCCTCATTCTTTTAAATTCCAGCAAGTAAAGGACCAGAGCCATCAAATGCTCCTCATATGATAAGCCTTTCATTTTCAAACTGCCCTCTAGTATGTGATGTTTTGCAGCCTGGGAAATAAACCCTGTCAGTCTGATGAGGTTCTGTTTGAAATACTCCCTGCCAAAGCTTGCTTTAAAACTACACTTTGTCTAGTGTAGTTACATTTATTACCAAGTATCCATGGGTAATGGTGACAGATTTATCAGTCTGAGTGTGCAATTGAATGTCCTTATCCCAATAAAAACACTCATACATTCACTTATAAATACACTTGCCATGTGTAATAGCTTTATGATGCATTTGAGCTTCTTTCTTTACACCGTGTATGAAACCAAGTAAAAATTGTCTTATCACATTGTACAAAAGGATGCTCACTGTTTCCTGCAATGATTTAGTTGCTAAGAATCTGAATAATCTCTCAATCCAGAGCAACACTCTCAGAATTGCTGGAGGAACTCAGCAGGTCAGGGGAACAAAGAGCCAACGTTTCAGGCCAAACAATCTCTCGATCCATTTGGTCTTATTAACTGCCAGCATCAAAACACCTTGCTTAGTATTTTGTCTTGTCCCTTGATACCGTCTGATTATAAAGCTAGCTTTCTGTTAAAGATCTGTCAAATTTAAATGGTCCATTCTTGTGGGTTCAGTTCCAGGGAAGTGGGCACACACTGTGACAAAGGAATATTCTGAGCCGAGTGGAGATGAAGGCTTATAGCACACATGCTTGATCTGGTATGGTAGATAATTTGGGATGGACAAACCATCAGGAAACCAGATAATGTGCCCTCTAATATTTGGTATTTATTGCAGTTAGTATAATGCAATACAGCATCAGTGATCGGAGTTTAATTCCCACCACTGTCTGTGAGGAGTTTGTACATTCTCCCCGTGACCATATGGGTTTCCTCCAAGTGTTCTGGTTCCTCCCACATTCCAAAGACATAGGGGCAGTAAATTATGGGTGAACTATGTTGGTGCCAGACACATGGCAACACTTGCCCCCCTCCACTTGCACACCTTCGGAGGTTAAGATAAAATCCTATGGCATCAGAGGAAAAGTACTGGCATGGATAGTGGAATGGCTGACAAGCAGGAGGCAGTGAGTGGGAATAAAAGAAGCATTTGTTGGTACGGTACCTCAGGGGCCAGGATTGGGACCACTGCTTTTCACATTGTTTGTCAGTGATTTAGATAATTGAATTGATGGCTTTGTGGCAAAGTTTGTGGATGATACGAAGACAGGTGGAGGGGTAGGTAGTGCTGAGGAGGCAATGCGATTGCAGCAGGACTTAGACAAATTGGACGAATGGACAAAAAAAGTGGCAGAAGGAATACAATGTATGATAATGCATTTTGGCAAAATGAACAACAGTGCGGACTATCATCTAAATGGGGAGAAAATTCAAACATCAGAGGTGCAGAGGGATGTAGGATTCCTTGTGCAAGACTCCCAGAAGGTTAATTTATAGATTGAGTCTGTGGTAAAGAAGGTAAATGCAATGTTAACATTTATTTCAAGTGGAATAGAATATAAAAGCAAGGAGATAGTGCTGAAGCTTTGAAAGACACAAGTCAGGCTGCACTTGGTGTATTGTCAATACTTTTGGACATGATATCTCAGAAAGGATGTGTTGTCATTGGAGAAAGTCCAGAGGAGTTTCACAAGAATGATTCTAGGAATGAAGGGGTTAACATATGAGGAGTGTTTGGCAGCTTTGGGCCTGGACTCACTGGAATTTAGAAGAATGTGGGGTGATCTCATTGAAACTTACCAGATGTTGAAAGGACTAGATAGGGTGGATGTGGAGAAGATGTTACCTATGGTGGGAGTATCCACAACTAGAGGGCACAGCCTTAAAATTGAGGGATAAACTTTTAGAACAGAGGTAAGGAGGGATTTTTTTAGCCAGCGAGTTATAAATCTGTGAAATGTTCTGCCACAGACTGCGGTGGAGGCCAAGTCTATGGATATATTTAAGGCAGTAGTTGATCGTTTCCTGATCGGTCAGAGCATCAAAGATATGGCGAGAAGGCAGGTATATGGGTTTGAGTGGAATCCAGAATCAGCTGTTATGGAATGTCAGAGCAGACTTGATGGGCTGAATGGCCTAATTCTGTTCCTACGTCTTATGGTTGCCAATTAAATGATGCATTTCACTGTATGTTTCAAAAATTTTGGTGTACATATGACAAACAAGATAACCTTTAATTTTTTGCAAAGAGGACAAATGAAGGATATTTAGCATCTTAGAATGAGGCCACTCCCAGAAAGCATGAGCATATTCAGTCTGAATAGCCTCCAACCTGATGGCATTAACATCAACTTCTCCATTTTCCAGTAATCTTTTCCCCTCCCCCTTCCCTCTTCTTTAATTCCACAATCTGATTATCCTCTTTCCACACCTCTTCTCACCTTCTGATCATCCCCCTGCCCAGTGCCACTCCTCCTTTCCTTTCTTCTTCGGTTCTTCTCTCCTATTAGATACCTTCTTCTCCAGCCCTTTACTTCCGTGGTGAACTACATATACCTGTCTGGACACGCCCCCTGCTGACTGCTCCTGTGACCCCTCCCACTGACCCCGGTATAAAGGCGATTGAGGCCTGAGCCCGGCCCTCAGTCTCCAGGATGTAGTATGGTGGTCAACTACTGCTTGTTCTTTCTTCCAGTCAATAAAAGCCAATAACTCGCCTTCCCGTCTCAGAGAGAGTTATTGATGGTGCATCAACCTCTTCCACCTTTCATCTCCCAGTTTCTTACTTCATCATTCCCCCCCTCACCCACTGGCTTCACCTGTCACCTTCTAGCTTGCATTCCTCCCCTTCCCCCATCCTTTTTGTCCTGGCTTCTTCCACCTTCCTTTCCAGTACTGATGGAAGGTCTTGGCCTGCAGCATCAACTGTTTATTCGTTTCCATAGATACTGCCTGATCTGCAGAATCTCTAGTGTTCAGCATCTAAGAGACATACTTCTGTTAGTTAAGAGTTTATTACTGAAGCTGAACTGCCTGGCCTTGCTTTCACAGCCTTTTACCATTTATATATTCATAAATATGTTTGGGTTTCCACTTCTGAGATCTACTGATATATTCTTATTCACTGTCTTTGTCCTTTTTCAATTCTAACCAAAATATTCTGTACTTAGTGTTGCACTCTACGGAATATTATAAACCTGTTTCATTTTGCCCTCTAACTCTTCATTCTCGGAGCCTCCGGATTTGGAAGCATCTCAGTGTTGAATGTGAATGGACTATAATTGATCTTGATTCTCTTTGGAGGCCTTCCGCATTGTTCATTTAGTTTTTCATGCTCCAGTCGAGCTGCCGCATGACCCGCTCACAGCAGCTCCCCTCACCTGCCCTCCAAACTATTCAGTATCAGCACAGTTGGCTTTTCCTGATTCAGGAACAGCTTCTTCCCTTCTGCTATCTGATTTCTGAATGGATATTGAAACCATGAGCACTACACAACTAATTTTTTTATTTCCTAATTTTTGCACTACTTATTTAATTTAAACATTTAATATACTGTATATAAGACAGTAAGACCTTAAAATATAGGAGCAAAATTAAGCCATTTGGCCCATTGGGACTGCTATGCCATTTCATCATGGCTGATCCAGTTTTTCTCTCAGCCCCAGTCTCCTGCCTTCTCTCCATATCCCTTCATGCCCTGACCAATCAACAACCTATCAACCCCTGCCATAAATATACATAAAATCCACAGCAGCTTGTGGCAAAGAATTCCACAAATTCATCACTTTCTGGCGAAAGAAATTCACCCTAATCTCTGTTTTAAAAGTGAACCCTCTATTCTGAGGCTGTGTCCTCTGGTCTTAAGACTCTTCCACCATAGGAGACATCTACTCTATCAAGGCCTTTCACCATTTGATAGGTTTCAATGAGGTCTGCCTCCATTCTTCTGAATTGTACTGAAGGCAGGCCCAGAGCCATCAAACACTCTCCATATGACAAGCCATTCAATCCTGGAATCATTTTCGTGAACTCCATTAAACCCTCTCCAGTTTCAGCATATCCCTTGTAAGATGAGGGGCCCAAAGCTTCTCACAACATTCCAAGTGAGGTCTCACCAGTGCTTTATAAAGTCTCAACATTACATCCTTGTTTCTATATTCTAGTCCTCTTGAAATGAATACTAACATTGCATTTGCCTTCCTCACCACAGACTCAACTTGCAAACTAACATTTAGGGAATCCTGCACAATGGCTCCCAAGTCCCTTTGCCCTTCAGTTTCTCGTATTTTCACTTCTTCTACAAAGTGATTGACCATACACTTCCTGACACTATATTCCATCTGCCATTTCCTTACTCATTCTCCTAATCTAAGTCCTTCTGTAGCCTGTCACCCTTCTCAAGACTACCTGCCCCTCCACCTATCTTCATAACGTCTGCAAACTTTGCAACAAGGCATCAATTCCATCATCCAAATCATTAACATACAGTGTGAAAAGAATCAATCCCAACACAGATGCCTGTGGAAGACCACTAGTCACCGGCAGCCAGCCAGAAAATGTTCCCTTTATTCCCACTCTTTGCCTCTCGCCAATTTGTCACTGTTTTATCCATGCTAGAATGGATAGTCCATGCTCGTCCTGGAATACCATGGACTCATAACTTGTTAAGCAGCCTCATGTGTGGCACCTTGTCAAAGGCCTTCTGCAAATCCAAGTACACAACATCAACTGATTCTCCTTTGTCTATCCTGCTTGATATTTCTTCAAAGAATTCCAACGGATTTGTCAGGCAAGATTTTCTCTTGAGGAAACTTTGCTGACTATGGCCTATTTGATCATGTGCCTCCAAGAACCCTGAGACCTCATCCTTAATAATGGACTCCAAAATCTTCCCAGCCACAGAGGTCAGACTAACTGGCCCATAGTTTCCTTTCTTCTTGCTCTCTCCCTTCTAGATGTGTGGAGTGACATTTGCAATTGTTCAGACTGTGGGAACCATTCCAGAATCTAGTGATTCTTGAAAGATCATTACTATATGTGTATATATATATAGTAATTTAGTTTTCTCCCCTTCTATTGTCAAATTTAACAAAGTTCACAAGCTTCATGACATATATCAGTGATATTAAACTTAATCCCTTTCTGTAATGCTTTCATCACTGCCCCCATATCATACTTGCTCTGTGATTTCAAAGTTCAAAGAAAGTAAATTTATTATCAAAGTTTGTATATGTCATCATATACTACCTTGTGATTCATCTTCTTGCAGGCATTCATGGGAAACAAAGAAGTACAATAGAATCAATGAAAAACTACAATAATGTGCAAAAGAAAAAAGGGTGAAAATAAAATTAAATAAATGATTCTGAGATCATGAACTGTAGAGTGTTTGAAAGTGAGTCTGAAGTTGTGGAATCAGTTCAGAAACAAGAGATTCTGCGAGGCTGGAAATCCAGAGTAACACAGACAAAATGTGCAGCGACTCAACAGGACAGTCATCTATGGAGAGGAGCAAAGAGCAGATATTTTGGGCTGAAACCCTTCATCGAGTCTCATGATATCCTGATGAAGGGTCTTGGCTCAATACGTCAACTCTTTATTGCTTTCCACAAATGCTCCCTGACCTGCTGCATTCCTCCAGGAATCAGTTCAGCGTTGTGGTGAATGAAGTTATCCACAACTAGAATTAGATGCAGTGTACCTGAATCTTTTAGGGGCTTGAAACCTACAAAGAAATCTCTTGCAGAAATTGATCCACACGACTGCCCTTTATCTTGTTAATTCCCTCGACTACAGTAAGATCTTTGAAGTTGGCCCATTATCACTCCCATTATCATTTTCCATCATTCTGAAATTTTCCTGAAAATTTGCTCCTACATCACAATCTACCCAGTGCAATTGCTCATTTATTAATTTTAACCACACTGTTCCTTTGGACTTTCGAGCGCATCTTGCATTATTCATTATCAAGGCTCCACTTTCACCTTTTCCTGGAAGAGAACAATCCCTTTCCTCTCTGCTTCCATCAGGAAGGAGGTACAGGAGTCTTAGGTCCCACACCACCAGGTTCAGAAACAATTATTACCCCTCAACCACCAGACTCCTGAACCAACACTACACTGGTTCTATTACCTATGGAATCATTTTCAAGGACTCTTGCAACTCATGTTCTCAGTATTTATTTATATATTTATATATCTATCTATCTATCTAGCTATTTATTTGAAACCCCTTTTTACTGGGCAGCTTTGGAGATGTGACTTGTCACCCCCCCTCGATAACAGCCACCGGACTCAGTGGTGAGAAATCCACCTCGATACGTCTAGGGTCAGTATGAATCGTGTCCCACCAAAACCGGAAAGGTGGGATGTCTTGCCCATCCGAATCCCACTCTGTGTGAATGCTGCATAAACACTACCCCCCCCCCGCAATTAACAGTCAGCAATAAATAACAGATCGTACACTGCATACAATTACAAAGCAGTACATTTACAAATGCCAGCTTTATCAAACAATTGGTAGGGAAAAGAAAAAGCTAAGAAGGGCTGATTACAGCTAACCCAGTCCAAATGTGCACACAAAATGGAGCTCATCTTGAAGTTGTCTTTAACTCACACACTGGACCCGTGATCTATGTGGAGGCACACACCACCTTCCGAATATCACTCAAAATCCATCTTGAACAAACGGACTCCCCTACGGGAGTATTGGTCCTTCGCCTGGAAACCATTTATCTGCGCAAAACAGGGCTGTCGTCCTCAGCCATCTTCTCTCCTGTCTACTCCCAGCTCCTGCCAGAAAGACCTCGACCCACACCAGTGCCCATCACAAAAACCTTTCCACCCAGCATTCTCTAGAACCTTCTTCCAATTCCACTATACTGATTGGCTGACACAACAATCCTAAGTTGAACAACAAAGTCCCTTGTCTCAGCTGAAACTGACACAGGCTGAAAGCAGAACAGATGGCTCTCACAGAACTGCTAAAATGAAATACCTACAGCATAGCAGTAAAAATCTTAACCAGGGCATTACATGTTTATTCATTAGTTGTCTTTTTTATAGCTGCACAATTTGTCTTCTTTTTCTCATTGGTTGTTTGTCTGTCTTTGTGTGCAGTTCTTCATTGATTCTATTGTATTTATTCTACTGTGAATGCCTGAAAGAAGATGAATCTCAGGGTAGAATATGGTGACACGTCGGTACGTTGATTACAAATTTTACTTTGAGCTTTGATCTTTTTACTTCTCCTCCACTTCTCTTGAATATCTGAAACAGGAATTCTTAGTATTTCTTTGTAGAAAGAACTGACATTTCTCCCTCCTGTAAGCGAAAGAAATTCAACAAATGCCCATTCACCTCCACCCTCACCTCCATGTTGGGCCCTGAACAGTCCTTTCAGATGAGCTAAAGTTCACCTGAAAATCTGTTGGGGTTATCTATAGTATCAGGTGCTCCTGATGTGACCTCCTCTTAATTGGTGAGACACTGGTGTCTCCTCTTAATTGGGAGACAGCTTTGTTGAGTACCTCGGCTCCATCTGCCAAAAGCAGAAGTTCCTGGTGGCCAAACATATTAAATCCATTTCCCATTCCTGTTCTGACATGTTGGTCTTTGGCCTCTTAGGGTGGAGGGTCAACACATCATATTCCATCTGGGTAGCCTGCAACCTAATGGCATGAACATCGATTTCTCCTTCCGGCAATTTTTTCCCTCTTTTTGCCCCTTCCCCTTCCCTCTTCTCCCATTCTGCACTCTGGACTTTTACCTCTTCTCCCATTCCCCACTTCTTCCTCTCACCTGCCTATTATCTCCCCCTGGTGCATCTCCTACTTCCCCTTCTCCTCTGGTTCACTCTCCTCTCCTGTCAGACTCCTCCTTCTCCAGTCCTTTACCTTTCTCAATCACCTGGCTTCACCTATCACCTACTAGCTATCCTCCTTCCCCTCGCCCCACCTTTTTATTCTGTAATCTTGCCCTTCCCTTTCTAGACCTGAAGAAGGGTCATGGTCTGAAACGTCAAGTGTTTATTCATTTTTATAGATGCTACCTGACCACTGAGTTCCTCCAGCATTTTATATGTGTTACAGCAGAAGATATAGAATCATTATGGGTAGAGTTAAGAAACTGCAAGGGTAAAAAGACCCTGATGGGAGTTACCTACAGGCCTCTGAACAGTAGCCAGGACGTGGGGTGCTAACTAAAGCAGGAGATGGAAAAGGCATGTAAAAAGGGTAATGATATGATAGTCATGGGGAATTTCAATATGCAGTTTGATTGGGAAAATGCTGACTCCCAAGAGAAATAATTTTTATAATACATGTGAGATGGCTTTTTAGAGCAGTTTGTGGTTGAGTCCATGAGGGAAAAGCTCTTCAGGATTGGGTATTGTGTACTGAACCAGATTTGATTAGAGAATTTGAAGAAAAGGAAGCTTTACCAGACAGTGATTATAATATGATAGAACTCACTCTGCAGGTTGAAATTGGACGTATCAGTATTACACTGGAGTAAAGGGGATTACAGACGCATGAGAGAGGAGCTGGGCAATGTTGATTGGAAGGGGGACACTCACAGGGATAATGGAGAGCAACAAAGGCTGGAGTTTCTGGGAACAATTCGGAAGACCCAGGTTCAGTTCATCTGAAAGGGGAAGAAGCATTCTTACGGCAGGATAAAGACTGTGGCTGATGAGGGAAGTTAAAGTCAGGATAAAAGCACAATAGAGCAAACAGGTTAACAGGAAGTTAGAGAATTGGGAAGCTTTTAAAATCAACAGAGGCATCTGAAAAAACAATAAGGAGACAAAATAGTAAATATAAAGGTAAGCTAGCTGATCATACAAGAGAAAAACAACTTTTTTCCCTGATATGTAAAGGGTAAAAGAGAGGGGAGATCAAAAACCTGAAAATGTTACTGGAGAGGTGGTAATGGGGGCAAAGAAATTGCGGATGAACTTAATAAGTATTTTGTGACAGTCTTCACTGTGGAAGAGACAGGAAGTGTGCAGAAATTTGAGACTGTCAGGGGTTGGTAGAGTGTATAGTTGCTACTACTAGGGAAAAGCTGCTTGGGAAGCTGAAAGGTCTGAAGGTAGATAAGTCACCTGGATTAGATGGGCTACATCCCATGTTTCTGAATGGCAGTAGCTGAAGAGATTGTAGAGGCATTAGTAATGATTAAGGTTTTCATAGCCAGGAAGGGGTACTGGGGATAAGTTCCCACTACCTATTAAATGCTCCCAATGACATTCTTCTCAAGTAGCCTCTGCCAACCAAGTTCAGCTCCTGGCCTTCACGTGTGGCTTAGCTTGTAAGCCCGGTGGAAATGTTTCTCCTGAGAGGAGAGGGGGTAAAGGTGGTTACTGCACCTTAAAACGAGGGGAGTTGTCAGCTGTGGTTGGCAGCTCATCTACGAGAAGAAAATCTCTCTTAAACCTCAGCTGCCTTGCGGCTATACCCACTCATGGGGAAGGTTTGTGAGTATACCCTGAGGAAAAATCCACAGCTGGAGTCCCTAAAACAGTTCAACGCTGACTGGCAACTCCTGCGACACTGCTTGTACTAAACTGTAGCGGTCTTTGCTGTTTCTTTGGATTCATCAGATGTGTGGAGAGGGGGAGCTTGCTGCATGGACAACAGATTGCCCTCCATATCGTACTGCCCTGGACTGTGTATAGCTAAGGCTGACCCTGATCCAACGGAGGGCCTCTAGTAACGATCTTTCAAGAATCACTATATTCAAAGTATTGAGTACAGGATTTTGAAGTTGTATGGGCCTAATTTGGAGTTCACTCAGAAGGTGATGAGAGTGCAGAACGAGCTGCCAATGGAAGTGGCGGATGCAGATTCTATTTCATAATCTCAGAAATTTGGGTAAGTACCTGGATGGGAAGGGTACAGAGAGCTATCGTTCTGGCACAGATCGATGGGACGAGGCAGAATAATAGTTTAGCGTGGACAAGATCAGCTGAAGGGCCCATTTCTGTCCTGTATTGTTCTATGCTCTATGACTGGGGCCTGGTGGGAGACAGACTTGGAGATGGTGGAGAAATAAGGATATAAGAACTTAAGGAATTTGGAGCAAGAGCATTGGTCAGGGTTAGTGAGTTGTGAGCATGCTATGTTGTCACCATTAGCATAGTGACACAGCACAATCCTCAGACTGTGTTGGACGAAGACGCAGATCGATGGTATATCACTGTATTTTTCAATGCTTCGGTATATTTGCGACATATCGAACTGATCTTTAAAAATTAGTAAGCTAGGAATAGAGAGGTAGTGTGTTCATGGGTTTATGGACTGTTCATATGGTAGATGGTAGATGTGCTCAGGTTGCCAAACTGTAGCTGAAAGGAAATATGTGATAGTGGGCTTGATTCCTTTGGAACAGAACAAAGGTAAGGGATGACTTAATTGAGGTGAATAAAATTATGAGGGCCCTACAAAGGGTGAACTTGAAGGACATGCTTCCATGGGCGGAGGAGATAAAAGCTAAGGAAGTGGCATTAATTTTGTGTCATTGGTAAAAAGGATTAGAGTCATTAAGTCATAGAGCACTAAAAGAGGCCATTCAGCCCAGCTGGTGCATGCTGATCAGGATACCCATCCGAGCTAGGTCCATCTGCCTGCGTTTGACCTATATCCCTATAAATCAGGGGTTTTATGCCATGGATCCATGAATCCCTACCATTAAACAAGGAGTCTGTGGACTCCGGGTTGAAAAATTCTGCACTAAATCTTTCCTTTCCAAGTACCTTTTAAACGTTGTTAATGTACCCACTTCAACCACTTCCTCTGACAGCTCATTCTATATGTTGACCAGCCTCTGGGTGAAAAGGTTGTTCCTCAGGTCCCTATTAAATCTCTCTACTCTCATTTTAAACCTACGCTCTCTAATTCTCGATTCCCCACTCCCGGGAAACAGCCTGTGCACATTCAACTTAGTAATCCCCCTCATGATTTTATATACCTCGTTAACAGGGGTTTCCAACCAGGAGTAGATAGATAGATAGATAGATAGATAGATACTTTATTCATCCCCATGGGGAAATTCAACATTTTTTTCCAATGTCCCATACACTTGTTGTAGCAAAACTAATTACATACAATACTTAACTCAGTAAAAATATGATATGCATCTAAATCACTCTCTCAAAAAGCATTAATAATAGCTTTTAAAAAGTTCTTAAGTAGTTTACTTAAATACATTAAATACAATCAACCCCGGCACTTTAACATATCTTACTCCTGGCGGTTGAATTGTAAAGCCTAATGGCATTGGGGAGTATTGACCTCTTCATCCTGTCTGAGGAGCATTGCATCGATAGCAACCTGTCGCTGAAACTGCTTCTCTGTCTCTGGATGGTGCTATGTAGAGGATGTTCAGGGTTTTCCATAATTGACCGTAGCCTACTCAGCGCCCTTCGCTCAGCTACCGATGTTATACTCTCCAGTACTTTGTCCACGACAGAGCCCGCCTTCCTTACCAGCTTATTAAGACGTGAGGTGTCCCTCTTCTTAATGCTGCCTCCCCAACATGCCACCACAAAGAAGAGGGCGCTCTCCACAACTGACCTATAGAACATCTTCAGCATCTCACTGCAGACATTGAATGACGCCAACCTTCTAAGGAAGTACAGTCAACTCTGTGCCTTCCTGCACAAGGCATCTGTGTTGGCAGTCCAGTCTAGCTTCTCGTCTAACTGTACTCCCAAGTCTACAGACCCCTTAGTTAATGGTAGGGGCCATAGCATAAAAAAAGGTTGGGAACCCCTGCTTAATAAGGTTGTCCACTCAGTCTCCTATTCTCCAATGAAAAATGTCCCAATCAGTTATGGTGGAGGCAAAATCCAAAGGGAACATAAATTTATGCCACGGATTTCCCCACTACTGATGTAAGCCTCACTGACCTGTAGTTTCTTGGTTTACTCCTACTGACCTTTTTTTGCATAAAGGAATTAAATGAACTATTCTCCAGTCCTCTGGTACATCATCCATTGCTAATGAAGGTGCAAAAATCTCCTTTAAAGGTCAGCTTGATTTGTCACATGCACATTGAAACAGACGGTGAAACGCATAATTTGAGTCAATGATCAACACGGTTGTGCTGGGGACAGACCACAAGAGTTTTCATGCTTCCGGTACCAATATAGTATGCCCACAACCTGCCAACCTCCATGCCTGTGCAGCGTGGGAGGAAGTGGGAGCACAGGGAGAATGAAGAATTCTTTATGACAGCAGCTGGAAGTGAACCCTGATTACTGGCGCTGTAAAGCGTTACGGTAGTCAGACCTCAGCAATCTCCTCCCTTGCTTCCCATAGCATCCTAGAATAGATCTTGTCTGGTCTTGGGGATATATTCACACTGTAGGCTGATACCTTTAACGCTGAATCCTTCCTGACACAGCCACTGGGGCGGCACAGTAGAGTAGTGGTTAGTATGCTTTACAGTACCAGCGACCTGGGTTCAATTTCTGCTGCTGCCTGTAAAGAGTTTGTATGTTCTCCCTGTGACCATGTAGTTTTCCTCCAGGTGCTCCGGTTTTCTTCCAAAGTCCAAAGATGTACCGGTTGGTAGGTTATCTGGTCATTATAAATTGTTGTGTAATTAGGCTAGGATTAAATTGGGGGATTGCTGGATGGTGTGGCTTGAAGGGCCAGAACGACCTAGTCTGCGCTGTATCTCAATAAGTAAAAATAAATGTTGTTGAATATCAGCACCTCCTTTCCTAGAACACCCCATCCTCCACATTCTTCTCCATGATGAATACTAATGAGAAATATTCATTTCGATCCCACTCATATCACACAGATTTCCCTTTCATTCCCCAAGGGGACCTACTCTTTCCTAGCTACCCCTTTCTCCAATATGAAAGATTTTGAGATTCTCCATGACTCTGCTCTCTATCCAGGCCCTCTTCTCATGACTACCATTGGGCAACAACTAGAGAAGCCTTGAGTCCTACAACACTAGGTTCAGGAGCGTTTATTACCCTCCACCCATCAAGCTCCTGCTCTGGATTGATTAGACAACCTATGAACTCACTTTCAAGGACTCTTTACAACTCTTGATCTCAGTATTAATTTTATTTGAACAGTTCATCTTCATTTGCACATTAGTTGTTTGTCACTCTTTATGTATTTTTTTTGTAAAGTTCTTCTGTGTTTTTTTTTCCTGTAAGTGTGCAAGAGAATTAATCTCAGTGCAGTATATGGAAATACATATACTCTGTGGCCACTTTATGCTGTACACCTGCTTGTTATTGCAAATATCTAAAGAGCCATGTAGCAGCAACTCCTCAATGCATAAAAGCATGGTCAAGAAGATCAGTTGTTCAGTCCAAACATCAGAATGAGGAAGAAATGGGATCTAAGTGTCTTTGACCATGGAATGGTTGTTGGCACCACAGAGGGTGGTTTGAGTATCTCAGAAAATTGCTGATCTGAGATTTTCACACACAGCAGTCTCTGGAGTTTACAGAGAATGGTGTGAAATACAAAAAAAAATCCAGTGAGGGTCAGTTCTGTGGGTGAAAACATCTTGTTAATGAGAGAGGTCAGAGGAGAGTGGTTCAAGCTGACAGAAAGGTGAGAGTAACTCACATAACTAAACGTTACAACATTGGTGTGCAGAAGAGCATCTCTGAATGGACAACATGTCAAACTTTGAAATGGCTGAGCTACTGCAGCAGAAGGCCTCAGGTGGTGCCTAATAAAGTGGCCACTGAGTGAAAATACTTTGATAATAAACTTACTTTGAACTTTTTTGCCCTCCTAACTTGTTTCCTAGGTTCGATGTCCAACTCATTGCAAATCAATACTCCCTCAAAGCTTTTCTGAATAGTGTCCTGGTTTTGTTTTAAGTAGTTTCCAGATAAACCTTCCATTCTTGCAAGCTGTAGGAGAATCTTGCAATTCTCAGGTCTTACCTGTACCAGGTAATGTTGGGTTCTGGAGATCCAGTTGCGGTACACATCAGTGTTACAGATTCCTGTCGATCTGCCGTTGCATTTGCTGACCGCACAGGAACGTGGATTGTGGGAGGAACTATTGTAGATGGAAGGAAAAAGAGAAAAAAGAGCACATGAGCACAAGAACATATGAAGATTATAATAACAGTCACTAGATGAACAAGAATTTTAGTAGCAGACCAGAACAGCAAGTAGTGCTGTTGCCTGGTATGTTAGAGATCTGGGTTCCATTTTCACCTTTACTTTTGAGTGTTATTTTCCCTCGGGTGCTCCAGTTTCTATGAGACCATAAAAAACATAAGCTGAATTAGGCCTTTCGGTCCATCAAGTCTGATCCACCATTCCATTATGGCTGATCTATTTTCCCTCTCAACTCCATTCTACTGCCTTGTCCCCATAACCGGTGACACCCTTATTAATCAAGAACCTATCACCCTCCATTTTAAATATACCCCGAGACCTGGCCACCAGGGTCATCTGAGGCAATGCATTCCAAAGATTCATCATCCCTTGGCTAAAGAAATTCCTCCTAATCTCTATTCTAAAGGGATGTCCTTGTCATCCGAGGGTGTACCCTTTTGTCCTAGACTCTCCCACTATAGGAAACATTCACTCCATCTAGGCCTTTCAATATTTGGTAGCCTTCAATGAGATCTCCACCACCCCCCCCCCCCCACCTCATTCTTCTAAACTCCAGTCAGAACAGGCTCAGGGCTCCTCATATGGTAGTCCTGTACTTTTGAGGTTAAGAGAGACTTTTGGAGTTTGCGGGTGGGGGAAATGGTGTGAACATCATATATAGCCTATTCTGATCCAACTATGTTGCTGTCAAGGGTAAGAAAGGTCACCAATGTCTCTACTTCCTCAGGAGGCTAAACAAATTCAGCATGCCCCTGTTGACTCTTACTAATTTTCATCACTGCACCCAATAAAGCATTCTATCCATAAGAACATAAGACACAGCAGCGGAATTAGGCCACTAAACCCACTGAGTCTGCTCCACCATTCCATCAAGGCTGATTTATTACCCCTCTCAACCCCACTGCCTTTTCCCCGTAACCTTTGATGCCCTTACTATTAACCTCCACTTTAAACCCAATGACTTGGCTTCCACAGCCATCTGTGGTGATGAATGCCTCAGATTCACCACCCTCTGGCTAAATAAATTCCTTCTCACCTCTGTTCTAAATGCACATTTCTCTATTCTGAGGCTGTGTCCTCATGCCTTAGATTCCCCCACCATACGAAACATTCTCTCCACATCCAATCTATCTAGGCCTTTCAATATTTGATAGGTTTCAATGAGATTCCCCTTCATTCTTCTGAACTTTAGGAGGCCAGGATTGGAGGGATGCAGGGATGCATGGAGTGAGCGGAGGACACACTGACAGGGAAGGGTGGAGCTTTGGAGTGATTTCAGGGGTGAGAGCTTTAAAATGGATGAGTTGCTTAACCAGGAGCTAGAGGAGATCTGTGACTACGGGAATTATGGGTACTTGTGATTCAGGTTACTGAATTCAAATTTAGGGCTTTCCCACTTAAGGCAGAGAAGAGTGAAACATTTCTTTCCCAAAGAGAGTAGAATCAAAATGTCTGAATATTTCTAAGGCTGAAGGAAATAATCAAAAGGTTGAAGGATTACCATGGTAGGTGGGAAAGTGGAGTTGTGGTGTCAACTGGATCAGTTAATTGGTGAAACGGGTTTGAGGGGCAGCGTGGCCTACTATTACTCAAAAAACATACACTTGTACGTGGGCATGAGCAGTAGAGTTTGAATTACTGCAACTTTACTGGCAGAAGAAGGCAGAGTTTTCTGTATTGCCACCAGCACCTGGGTGTAAGGACAGATCCCCTTGAAACCTCCAACCCCTTACATTCAATCTGTGAATTTTGTCTTCAGGTGCCTCTGCTCAGGGTAAAAGTTCCCTGCTATCTACGCCATCCATCACACTTCTGACTTGTACAATGAGAGATAATTGATGGAGGTGTACACTATCATAGTGGGTTTATACAAGATATAGAGAGGTAAGGCACAAGAAACTGCAGAAGCTGGAATCTGAAGCTAAATATAATGCTGAAGAACTCAGATTCTGGACCTGAAAAGTGGAGAGAATGCTTCAATTAGTAGGAAAGTCTAGAATCCAAGGGCACAGCCTCAGATTAAAGGGACATCCCCTTTAGAACAGAGATGAAGAGGAGTTTCTTCAGCCAGAGGGTGGTGAATCTGTGGAATTTGCTGTCTCATTGAGTGTGTGCCTTCAGGTTCCTGTAGCTCCTTCCTGATGGTAGCAATGAGAACAAGGCATGACCTGGGTGATGGGGGTCCTTAATGATGGACGCTGCCTTTTTGGCCCATCAGTCCTTGAAGATGTCCTTATTTCTACTTACAATCAGGGATGCAAAGCCAATAGAAATATAGGGAACACTCTCTGTAAGTGGTCAAAATTGACCAATTTGGAGCTGGAAAGGTAACTGTTGTAGGTTGCTTATAAAATTAAAGAAAAATCATCTGAAAACATTATGTATATCATCAGTCTTTGAATAGCAAATAGCTTGAACCCAGGGGGAACATATATCAATTTTATATGCGCTGCTGCTGATGTATGAAATTTAGATAACCAGAGAAGACAGACAGGTGAACAAAATGCATGTAACATGAATAATGAGGATTTTGTAGAAACCTACAGGAGCCCTGGTTAACTGACTCATTTCAACGGATTGCTGGAGTGCAAGGACAGAGAAAGGCAGAAAATAGGACCACTCCTGAGCCCTCCAGGTCTGCTCCACTCCTTAATGAGAACAAAGGCTGAAGAACTCAAATCCTCTCCCGTAGCTATTTGCATGGCCAGAAAAGATTAATTGGGCTGAATGGCTAGAATGAAGTCGAGTTTATTGTCATATGCTTCAATACCCCCCCACCGGCTTCAACACACCATACACCTTCTATGAACTTGTGTGGCTACTTTGACAGATCTATGGACGTGGACCCCAAGATCCCACTGTTCCTCCATTGGTAAAGGGTGAAGGTAAGGGAGTGGGGTAGAAAACACTGTCAGCCATTTTTGAATGGTGTACCAAACTTAATGGGCCAAATGGCAGAATTCTGCTCCTGTATCTTATACTCTTACAACCTTTTCCCTCCATGGATGTTGCTTGATTCTACGAGGGGTGATTGTTAAGTTCGTGGCCTAAGGTTGAAGGAGTCAGTTTTAGAAAACCTAGCACATTTATTTTTCAACATAGTCCCCTCCTACATTTACACATTTAGTCCAGCAGTCGTGGAGCATATGGATCTTGGAGCTCCAGGAAGTGTCCACAGCAGGGGTGATTGATAAGTTCGTGGCCTAGGGTAGAAGGAGACGAATTATTAAATTCAAACATTCTGTAAAATCACACAAAGAGTTGAGCATGTAATGAGGGCTGTCTAACTCATCTCCTTGTACCTTAGGCCACAAACTTATCAATCACCCATCTGTGGACACTTTCTGGAGGTCCAAGATCCGTATGCTCCATGACCGCTGGACTAAGTGTGTAAATGCAGGAGGGGACTATGTTGAAAAATAAATGTGCTAGGTTTTCTAAAATTAATTCCTTCTACCTTAGGCCACGAACTTATCAATCACCCCTTGTAAGTTGGAATGAAAACCTTATCAACAGCATCACAAAACACACAGCATCAGATACACAACATACACAAGAATAATATAATCAGAATCAGGTTTAATATCACCTGCATATGTCATGGAATTTGTGGTTTTGCGGCAGCAGTACATTGCAATACACAATAAAAATACTAAATTACAGTAAGAAGTATATACATATAAAGTTAAAGTAAATAAGTAATGCAAAAAAGTAGTGAGCTGGCTTTTGTGGGTTCAATGTCCATACAGAAATTAGATGACAGAGGGGAAGAAGCTGTTCCTGAAACACTGAGTGTGTGCCTTTAGGCTCCTGTACCTCCTTCCTATAGGTAGCAATGAGAAGAGGGCATGTCCTGGGTGATGAAGGTCCTGAATATAACCATATAACAATTACAGCATGGTAACAGGCCATCTCGGCCCTTCTAGTCCGTGTCGAACGCTTACGCTCACCTAATCCCATTGACCCGCACTCAGCCCATAATCCTCCATTCCTTTCCTGTCCATATACCTATCCAATTTTTTTTAAATGATAATATCGAACCTGCCTCTACCACTTCTACTGGAAGCTCATTCCACACAGCTACCACTCTCAGAGTGAAGAAGTTCCCCCCCGTGTTACCCCCTAAACTTTTGCCCCTTAACTCTCAACTCATGTCCTCTTGTTCGAATCTCCCCTACTCTCAATGGAAAAAGTCTATCCACGTCAACTCTATCTATCCCCCTCCTAATTTTAAATACCTCTATCAAGTCCCCCTTCAACTTTCTACACTCTAAAGAATAAAGACCTAACTTGTTCAACCTTTCTCTGTAACTTAAGTGCTGAAACCCAGGTAACATTCTAGTAAATCTTCTCTGTACTCTCTCTATTTTGTTGACATCTTTCCTATAATTCAGTGACCAGAACTGTACACAGTACTCCAAATTTGGCCTCACCAATGCCTTGTACAATTTTAACATTACATCCCAACTCCTATACTCAATACTCTGTTTTATAAAGGCCAGCATACCAAAAGCTTTCTTCACCAGCCTATCCACATGAGATTCCACCTTCAGGGAACTATGCACCATTGTTCCTAGATCACTCTGTTCTACTGCATTCCTCAATGCCCTACCATTTACCATGTATGTCCTATTTTGATTATTCCTACCAAAATGTAGCACCTCACACTTATCAGCATTAAACTCCATCTACCATCTTTCAGCCCACTCTTCTAACTGGCCTAAATCTCTCTACAAGCTTTGAAAACCTACTTCATTATCCACAATGCCACCTATCTTAGGCTACATCCACACTAGACTGGATAATTTTGAAAACGCTGGTTTTGTGTAAAAATGATAGGCATCCACACTATGCATTTTTAAAAATATCTCTATCCATATTGAAATTGAGATTTTGTCAAATCTCCTCCTACTGTGCATGCGCAGGACACATCTGCCAAAAACAAGTGACATGTTTAGTGTTGAATCTCGCTGTGAAAGACGGTGCATGTTTGTTCAGTTACAGACTAGAAAAACTTTGACAATGGGCAGCTGTTGGCTCCCACGCAGGAGAACTTAAAAAAAAACAAATACTGGAGCATACGGAGGCAACCGATGGGGAGTTCACGGACTGTTATGACCTGGCTGACGACAAACATTGAAAAACTGACTAATTCTGTTGCATTAATAAAGCACCTTGTTAAATGTATAAAACATGTCTGCATCAGTGTTATCTTGTATTTCCATACAATGTTACACATCTGTTGTCAGAGAAGTACTTGCATAAATAGGTAAACCACCTTCATACAAGCAAGGACAGAAAACAGGGCAAAGTGAGTATACTTATTTATTCAGTAAGTTATGCGTCAATGTATTTGGTGAGTACATTTCTAACTCTTCTGGCTTCAGTCCTGTTGCCATCTGTTCTGAAATTGTTAGGTTGCATTCAAGAAAACAATGAAATAGCACGCTGCATCTGACAGTGTTTTCAGAGGTCTCCGGTTACGCTGTCCACACTGATCTGCCTGAGCACCATTTTCAAAAATACCCGTCCTGGAAAGTGTTTCTGAAAAGCTCCAGTTTCGGGGGATGAAAACGCTGTTTTAGTGTGGACGGAGGATAAAAAAGAAGAGAAAAAGCTTCGGTTATGGATTTATCTGGCATAGTGTGGATGTAACCTTAGTCTTATCTGCATACTTACTAATCCAATTTACCACCCCATCATCCAGATCATTAATGTATATGACAAACAACACTGGGCCCAGTACAGATCCCTGAGGCACACCACTAGTCACCGGCCTCCAACCTGACAAACAGTTATCCACCACTACACTCTAGCATCTCCCATCCAGCCACTGTTGAATCCATTTTACTACTGCAATGTTAATACCTAATGATTGAACCTTCCTAACTAACCTTCCGTGTGGAACCTTGTCAAAGGCCTTACTGAAGTCCATATAACCAACATCCACTGCTTTACCCTCGTCAGCTTTCCTAGTAACCTGTTCAAAAAATTCAACAGGATTTTTCAAACATGACCTTCTACGCACAATTCCATGTTGACTGTTCCTAATCAGACCCTGTCTATCCAGATAATTATATATATCATAATGGATGCCTCCTTTTTGAGGCATTGCTCCTTGAATTCGTCCTGGCTGCTGAGGAGGCTGTGGTGGGAAGGCTACTGCTCAGGATGGAGCTGGCTGAGTTGACAACTTCCTGCAACTTTTCCCAATCCTGTGAGGTGGGGGAAGAGGGAGTCAAAGTGCAAAGTGGTCATATCAAATTATGATGAAGATAAAAGTAATGAGTCAATTGTCAGAGAATAGCATGAACAGCCCACCTAAATTGTCAAGGTTTTGCTAAACTGCAATGATTAAGGTTGTGCAAGTCAGTTCAAGAACCGAATAGTTGATGGGAAGTAGTTGTACCTGACCTGGTGGTGTGGGACCACAGGCTTCTATATCTCCTGCTCCATGGCTTGATAGATTAGAATTATTTAAAGTTCAATGTTCCAAGTAAATACATTATCAAAGCACATATACATCACCATATACTACATATAGGTTAATTTTCCTGTGGGCATTGACAGTAAATACAAAGAAACACAATAGAATCAATGAAAAACTATACACAAAGATGGACAAACAGCTGATATACAAAAAATATATCAAATAGTGAAAATACAAAAAGAAAAAACAAAATAATAACAATAAATAAGTAAGTACAGTGAAATGTGTCATTTGTAACCAACACATTCTGCTTATGTGGCAGGGGCAGCCCGCAAGTGTTGCCACACTGTCCAATGCCACAATGTTCAGCAGAACAACTCACAGCCAACATACAAAAAGCAAAAACAGAAAAAAACCCTTTCTCCCCTGCCTCCCACCCCCCCCACCCAGTGTATGCACATACAAACAGGCCTGCAATCCTGGAACAGACCACCTCCAGTTTGAGGCCCTGGACTAGCAGATATCGGGCCTTCAACCCTGAACTAGATTGTTGGCCTATTTAGAGGTTCATTAATTTTCTGCATGCTATAACTGAGGCTCGTAAACTTTTTCTTTACAGGCTGAATGACATAACCTGCAACAGGATTTAAACTCAATTTCCAGAATTAGTTCAGGTCTCTGGACTGTTGGTTCACTAATTCAACAGCTGTCCCATTAAACTTTCAGATTTCTCCCAAACCCAGGCTAAATTAACATGCAGAAGAATGATTTACACATTGTGGTAGACTTTACTGAGGCTGTTAAGTGGATAAATAAGCACACTTTTCAACCTGCAGTCTACACAGAGATGAAACATAGAATGAATTTCTTTCTGCATTACTGTCTTGGACTCTAATAGCTACTAAAAGAAATGAATATTGGAATGAAAGTTTTAGCCACAGGGAAAAAAAAACTCTTATTCATGCTTTGTTGGGTTCCAGTAGTGATGGTGAATATAGTCGTTGAAGTTACATTGAAAGATACACCCAGTGGCCACTTAATTAGATATACCTGCTCATTATTGTAAATATCTAATCAGCTAATCATATAGCAGCAACTCAATGCATAAAATGGTCAAGGGGGTCAGTTGTTCTTTAGACAAAGCATCAGAATGGAGAAGAAATGTGATCTATGTGACATTGACCATGGAATGATTGTCGGTGCCAGACAGGGTGGTTTGAGTATCTCAGAAACTGCTGATCTCCCAAGACTTTCATCCACAATGATCTCTAAGATTTACAGAGAATGGTGCAAAAAATCCTGTGAGCAGCAGGATTTACAATTGCCTTCCAGTCAGCTTGAACCAGTCTAGTCATTCTCCTTTGACCTCTCATTAAAAGGCATTTTCACCACAGATCTCCCACTCACTGGATTTGTCTTAGCATTTCACATTATTCTCCGTAATCCTTAGAGAAAATCCCAGAAGATCAGCAGTTTCTGTTTTACTCAAACCACCCCATCTGGCACCAACAATCATTTCACAGTCAATGTCACTGAGGTCACATTTCTTCCCCTTGGGGGTGTTGTGGATAGTGTGGAGGGCCGTCAGAGTTTACAGTGGGACATTGATAGGATGCAAAACTGGGCTGAGAAGTGGCAGATGTTCATTTTGTACGTCAAATATGATGGCAGAATATAGTATTAATGGTAAGACTCTTGGCAGTGTGGAGGATCAGAGGGATCTTGGGGTCCAAGTACACAGGACACTCAAAGCTGCTGCGCAGGTTGACTCTATGGTTAAGAAGGCATACGGTGTATTGATCTTCATCAACTGTGGGATTCAGTTCAAGAGCCAAGAGGTAATGTTACAGCTATATAGGACCCTGGTCAGACCCCACTTGGAGTACTGCACTCAGTTCTGGTCATCTTACTACAGGAAGGATGCGGAAACCATAGAAAGGGTGCAGAGGAGATTTACAAAGATGTTGCCTGGATTGGGGAGCATGCATTATGAGAATAGGTTGAGTGAACTCTGCCTTTTCTCCTTGGAGTGACAAAGGATGAGAGATGATCTGATAGAGGTGTATAAAATGATGAGAGGCATTGATCGTGTGGATAATCAGAGGCTTTTTCCCAGGGCTGAAATGGCTAACATGAGAGGGTACAGTTTTAAGGTGGTTGGAAATGGATACAGAGCAGATATCAGGGGTTAAGTTTTGTAAGCAGAGAATAGTGAGTGCATGGAATGGGCCGCCAGCGAGAGTGGTGGACGCAGATACAATAGGGTCTTTTAAGAAACTCCTGGATAGGTACATGGAGCTTAGAAAAATAGAGGGCTATGGGTAACCAGAGGTAATTTCTAAAGTAAGTTCACGTTTGGCACAGGTTTGTGGGCTGAAGGGCCTGTATTGTGCTGTAGGTTTTCTATATTTATATGTTTCTCAATGTTTCTTCTGAAGTAGATCTACCATTGTTCAGGGGGAGTATCAAAGTGTGATATTTCAGTGAAGATTCATAATGGGACATCAAGAACTGGTAAATTAAGACAGGGTTAATACTCCAGTGAAGCCAAGTGAGACCAACATTGTGGCATAGATCAAGGAGACTGTTGAGACCCAATTAAACTTGTGAAATTCAGAAATGTGTTAGATAAGAAATATGATTTTTTTAAAGGGGGGATGGCATGTATTAAATGTAACATTGGTTGTGAACAGCAATTGCTGCTTTAGATTGTCACCCCTTTAAATACTGTGTCATATGAGAAACCACTCTGTGGACTGCAACAACATCTCCATAAGTTACTACGGCACTCTGAAAAATCATCAGATAGATTCATACTCTCACTGAGCTTCTCTTGCCTTCAGAGTTCCAGTCCATACATACCGTAATGGAATCTTTTCAAAAACGAATTCCAGGATTCAGAGAGAACAAAGATTGCTCTTATCATAAACACAAGAGATTCTGCAGATGCTGGAAATCCAGAACAACACATTTGGTTCCGTACTGAAATACGCCAGGAAGATAAAGCAACTGATGAAAAGTAACACACACAAAATAGTGGAGGAACTCTGTAGGCCAGGTAGCAGATGTGGAGTGGAACGAATGGTCAACATTTAGGGCTGAGGTCCTTAATCAGGACTGGAAAAGAAGGGGAAGTGTCTCAACCTGAAACATTGATTCTTTATTCCCCTCCGTAGATGCTGCCTGACCTACCAATCTCCTCTAGCACTTTTTGTGTGTGTTCTATTCCTATCATCCCCAGTTACCCAGCAAGATTACCACACATGACAATTGCAACAAACTTACCTCAAGATTTAAACTTAATTTCACAGGGCTTTTCCAAATCATTGCTGCTTGGAATTCTGAAAGCTTGTCTTTATAACCCCAGATACCGTTCAAAGAAATTGGCATTAAACAATTTGATTTTGATTACTTTGCTTGGTGCAGGCATTGCTAACAAGACCAGCCTGTTGTTGGAGACTAGAGACTACAACTGCCGTATCCTGGAGCAGAAACAGATCTGTCTCTACCCATCAACCACCAACCATTGTCTCCCAACTACACTCCTTCTCCACCTACCCATCAACTCCTCACCTGGCTCCACCTATCACCAGTCAGCTTCTGCCCCTCCTCTGGACTGTCTCCCCACCAGATCTAGTCCTGATGCAAGCTCTAGGACAAAAATGTAATAGGAACATTTGAAAGCTCTGGACCTGTACTCATTGGAGTTTAGAACAATGAGGAGGGTTATCTCATTGAAATCTACTGAATATCCGAAGGCCTATATAGAGTACACATAGAGAGGATGTTCCCTATAGGGGCGGGAATCTAGAACCAAAGAGCACGGTCTTAGAATAGAAGGATATCCCTTCAGAATTGAGGTGAGGAGGAATTTCTTTGATAAGAAGTTAATTAATCTGTGGAATTCATTGCTACGGTAAGCTGTGGAGGCCAGGTCATTGGTATATTTGAAGTGGAGTTGGATTGGTTCTTAATGTATCAGGGCATCAAAGGACCAACAAAACACAGTATGCCTAGGGTTGACAACAGCACTCACACAACCCCAAAAACCTGTCACTGATCCAAAACCAATCACATCACAGCCTAACTCAAAGGTACATTGACATCCTCCCTTTGTGACTTGATGGCACCTGTTCCAAAGTACCTCCTCAGAGGCAATAGGTGTTTTGCAATATCATAATGTTATTACATATAAATTCAAGCCATTGCTTTCAGTCCCCCATATACAGTTCCAGAGCTACTTAAAGTCTGAGCAAGAAGTCAATTAGCATGTTATATCGGGAGATGAATTGCTAAACCGATTTATATCCCCACAGGGTGAGAATAAGAATTCTGACTGTGTGTCAGATGTGATTCAACTCAGTCCCAATGATTTAATTCCTACTCCAGAGACCTAAGCACAAGAATGTACACAACTGTTTCAGTGCAAGACCCAGGGAGCACTGCACTGGTAAGGCCTCACTTGGGCCCTAAATCTAAGAAAGGATGTGTCGACAAAGGAGAGGGCTCAGAGAAGGTTTGGGAGGGCTCAAATGAATCTGGGGTTAAAAGGCTTATCTTATGAGGAGTGTTTGATGTCTCTGGGCTTGTACTCACTGGAATTCAGAACAATGAGGGGGGCTCTCACTGAAACCTCGTAGCTACTTTGGAACTTGTAGCTAGAGGCAGTTGTGGTGATCAAATTATTGGGTATATTTAAGGCAAAGGTTGATAGATTCTTGACTAGTCAGGGCATGAAGAGATACAGGGAGAAAGCAGGAGATTGGGGCTGAGGGGGAAATGGATCAGCCATGATGAAATGCCGGAGCAGACTTGAGGGGCCAAATGGCCTAATTCTACTCCTATATCTTATGGTCTTCTGGAGACTCAACAAGGAGGCAAGCAGAGGTTGACAGGTTCTTGATTAATAATGGTGTCAAAGGCTACAGGTAAAGGGCAAAAGAATAGGATTGAGGGGGAAAATGGATCAGCCATGATCGAATAATGGAAAAAACTCAATGGGCCAAATGGCCTCATTCTGCTGCTATGTTTTATAGTCTTACGGTAACAGACCCCAGGGCACTATATCAAAGATATTACTGAAACAAATTATCTGGTTAGTTGGCGCTAGATGGGGTGGTTTGATTATCTCAGAAACTGCTTATCTCCTTGGAATTACACACACAACATTCAGAATTTACAGAGAGTGGTGTGAGAAACTATAAACATCCAATAACTGGCAGTTCTGTGGGTTAAACTGCCTTGTTAATGACAGAGGTCAGAGGAGAATGGCCAGACTGGTTCAAGCTGACAGGAAGGCGACAGTAACTCAAATAACCACGTATTCCAACAGTGGTGCGTGAAAGAGCATCTCTGAGCACAGAACATACTGGACATTGAAGTGGATGGGCTACAGCAGCAACTGACCATGGGCATACAGTCATTAGGCATGCCCTGTATCTAATAAAGTAGCCATTGAGTGTACATTGTGAAATTTGATATTTTGTGGCAACAGTACAGTGCAAGACATAAAAATTATTACAAGTTACAAAAAACAAATAATCAGCGCCAAAGAGATAATTAGGTTAGTCCATAGCTGAAATATTGAATTCAATTATGGTCACCTCATTATGGGAATGCTTTAGAAAAGGTGCAGAAGAGATTTACCAGGATGCTGCCTGGACTAGAAAGCATGTATTGTGAGGGTCGGTGAGCAAGTCTGGGCTATCCTCTTGGGATGAAGGTGGGCAGGAGTTGACATGATTGAAACGCACAAGACATTCATTAAGTGGACAGCAGCGCCTTTTGCACAGGGCAGAAATGGCTAGTATGACATGGTATAATTTTAAGAGAATTGGAGGAAAATACAGGCAGGCGATGTCAGGGGTATTTGTTTTTTTTTTACACAGACCGGTGGGTGCGTGAAATCAAATCAAATCAAATTTCCCATTCAACTATATATGAATACAGCCGAACGAAACTGCTTTCCTCTGGGGCCAAGGTGCAAAAACCTTGTTCAAAATAGCGAGCAAAAAAAAAGTCACGCAAAAAAAATACATAGGTTTATATCCCAAGACCATGAGTGATATGTCCTACAGATCAGTTCTACAGTTCTGGGAACTGCAATCCAGCCTGTCATTCCACAGATTGAACACTGGAGGGCAGCGCTGATGGTAAAAGGTCAGCACAACACCATGGGCCGAAGGGACTGTACTGGCTGTAATGGTCTGTGTCCACCATTTTGTGATATGTTTTGTGAAGTCTGGTTCTTGCTCATAGAAAGTTGGATTAGACCAACTGAAAGTGAACACAACACAGACACCACTGATAACCCGCTGCTGACTTTGGGAAAAACAGTTTGCTCTTTAACCGGAGTAACCCAAGCCCAGTGACTGATGTGACAGGCAGTAACTGGTTTAAATATCCTGCCTCAGTGAAAAGCAAAGAAATTACATCAGAGGCAAGTTGTTGCGTGGGAGAAGCACAATGAGGTAATGCATAAACACAAGTGATACTGCAGATGATGTAATTCCTGAGCAATACAGACACAATGGTGGAGGAAATCAGCAGGTCAGGCAGCATGATGGAAAAGAATAAACAGCTGGTACTTCAGACCGTGACCCTTCTTCAAGACTGGAAACATAGAAAGCCTACAGCACAATACAGGCTCTTCAGCCCACAAAGCTGTGTCGAACATGTCCTTACCTGAGAAATTACCTAGGGTTACCCATAGCCCTCTACTTTTCTCAGCTCCATACACCTGTCTAGGAGTCTTTTAAAAGACCCTATCGTATCCGCCTCTACCACCATCGCCAGCAGGCCATTCCACGCACTCACCACTCTGCATAATAAACCTACCTCCCTGTAGCTACTTTCAAGCACCTTAAAACGCTGCCCTCTCGTGCTAGCCATTTCAGCCCTGGAAAAAAGCCTCTGACTATCCACATGATCAATGCCTCTCATCATCTTATACACCTCTATCAGGTCACCTCTCATCCTCCATCACTCCAGAAAAAAAGGCCGAGTTCACACAACCTATTCTCATAAGGCATACTTCCCAATCCAGGCAACATCCTTGTAATTCTCCTCTGCACCCTTTCTATGGTTTCCACATCCTTCCTGTAGTGAGGCAACCAGAACTGAGCACAATACTCCATGGGGTCTGAGCAGAGTCCTATATAGCTGCAACATTACCTCTTAGCTCTTGAATTCAATCCCGCGGTTGGTGAAGGCCAATACACCGTATGCTTTCTTAAACACAGAGTCAACCTGCGCAGCAGCCTTGAGTGTCCTAAGTACTCGGACCCCAAGATCCCTCTGATCCTCCACACTGCCAAGAGTCTTACCATTTATACTATATTCTATCATCATATTTGACCTACCAAAATGAAACACTTCACACTTATCTAGGTTGAACTCCATCTGCTACTTCTCAGCCCAGTTTTGCATCCTATCCGTGTCCCGCTGTAACCTCTGACAGCCCTTCACATTATCCACAACATCCCCAACCTTTGTGTCATCAGCAAATTTACTAACCCATCCTTCCACTTCCTCATCCAGGGCAGTTATAAAAATCATGAAGAGAAGGGGTCCCAGAACAGATCCCTGAGGCACTCCACTGGTCACCGGCCTCCATCCAGAATATGACCTGTCTACAACCACTCCTTACCTTCTGTGGGCAAGCCAATTCTGGATCCACAAAGCTAGGTCCCCTTAGATCCCATGCCTCCTTACTTTCTCAATAAGCCTTGCATGGGGTACCTTATCAAATGCCTTGTTGAAATCCATATACACTACATCTACTGCTCTACCATTATCAATGTGTTTAGTCACTTCCTCAAAAAATTCAATCAGGCTTGTAAGGCACGACCTGCCTTTCCCAAAGGCATGCTGACTATTCCTAATCATATTATGCCTCTCCAAATGTTCATAGATCTTGCCTCTGAGGATCTTTTCCATCAACTTACCAACCACTGAATTAAGACTCATTGGTCTATAATTTCCTGGGCTATCTCTACTCACTTTCTTGAATAATAGAACAACATTTGCAAACCTCCAATCCTCCAGAACCTCTCCTGTCCCCATTGATGATGTAAAGATCATTGGCAGAGGCTCAGCAATGTCCTCCCTTGCCTCCCACAGTAGCCTGGGGTACATCTCGTCCAGTTTCGAAGATTTATCAAACTTGGTGCTTTCCAAAAACATGCTTTGCAATAGTAACAGGGATATCGAGAAGCAATCGATATTGATTCAGGTGGGAGTATTGCACAATGAGGAGGTTTCTCCCAGGTTGGTGGCACTCATTTAAAAAGAGGGTTTCACGGGTGTTCAGTATCATTCCAGCGGCCCAATCAGCGGTGAGAGCAGAGCAGAGGGAAGTAAATAAAAGTTCAGAAGGGACCCGCTGAGCGGTCATTGTTGGGTGTGGGCCAGTGGTGAGAGTGGGCGTGTCAGACTTTGGCTTAAAGGAGGCTTCAGCTCGCTAGAGGCGTTGGCTCTGGGTAAGTTGTCTTGGTAAGTTTCTGTTAAGTCTCCTTTTTTTCTAAGTGTGTCAGGGATATGTAATGTAGCTTAAATGGCCATTGTGTGTTCTTCGTGCTAGATGTTGGAGTTTCGGGACTCTGGAGTCCCAGAGTCTCCCAGGGAACTATATCTGTGTGAAATGTATCCTGCTGCAGCTCCTTCAAGACTGTGTTAGGGATCTGGAGCAGCATCTGGATGACATTCGGCTTGTACAGGAGAGTGAGGAGATGATCAATCAGAGTTTTAGGGAAGTAGTCACCCATAAGTTACAGGAAGCGGGAAGCTGGGTGAATGTGAGGAGAACATATGGGAAGATAAATAGGTTTATTGAGCCATTCCCCTCAATAATGAGTATACTGTTTTGGAACTGTTGTGGGGGGTGACCTTCCAGGGAAATACCACGGAGACCAGGTGCACCTTAAGGGTGTGTGCTTAGCCCACTGCTCTACTCTCTCCACACAGTTCAGACACCATCTCTCAATTAACTCAAATATTTCTGGCAGAGTTTCAGGTGGTGATGAGGGGTCATACAGGAATGAGGTAGATCACCAGGTTCGGTGGTCTTGCACTCAACGTCAGTATGACCAAGGAACTGATTGTGGCCTTCAGGAAGGGGAAGTTGAGGGAACACACACCAGTCAACATCGAGGGATCAGGAGTGGAAAGGGCAAGCAGTTAAGTTTCTGGGTGTCAACATCTCTGAAGATCTAACCTGAGTCCAACATATTGATGCAAATACAAAGAAGGCCCAACAGTGGCTGTATTTCATTAGAGGTTAAACAAGACTTTGGACGTCACCAAAGACACTCGTAAATATCTACAGATGTACTGTGGAGAGCATGCTAACTGGTTGCATCACTGTGGGGGGGGGGGGGGCTCTGTACAGGACAGGAAAATGCAGCGTAAAGTTGTACTCAGTCAGCTGCTTCTTGGGCTCTAACCTCCCCAGCATCCATAACACTTTCAAAAGGCGAACCTTAAAAAAGGTAGCATCCTTCGTTAAGAACCCCCATCTCCCAGGACATGCCCTCTTCTCATTGCTACCATCAAGGAGGTGGTACAGGAGCCTGAAGACACACACTTAACATTTCAGAAACCACTTATTGCCATCCACCATCAGATTTCTGAATGGGCAATGAACCCATGAACACTACCCTAGTATTTTTTCCTCTTACTTTGCACTACTTATTTAATTTAATAAGTACATACAGTAATCTACAGTTTTTTATTGTTGTGTATTGCAATGTACTGCTGCCACAAGACAACAAATTTCACGATATATGCCAGTGATATTAAACTGGACCCTGATTCTAAAGTCTGAGCAAGAAGACAATTAGCATGTTATACCTGGAGAGGAATTGTTAATCTGTTTTATATCCTCAGATGATAAATGATGTGAATAAGAATTGTGACTTCATGTCAATTGTGACTCACCTCAGTATCAATAATTTCTGAATTGTCTATGATCACTACCTCATTAATCCTCTATTTATTTATGAACTGACAGTAATTTTATATCTTTGCTCTATACTACTGCCACAAAACAACAAAATCTCACGTCATAAAATACAGTGATAATGAACCTGATTCTGATTCATTGGACTGGACTCAACACTTATTAGTGTTGGTATAATAAAGTGCAGGTTTTGAATTAATTAACACAACAGTACCAGTGGCCCAGGTTCAATTCCAGCCATTATTTGGAAGGAGTACGTTTCCCCACCCCCCCCCCCACCTCCCGTGACTATGTGTGTTCTCTCCGACTGATCTGCTTTCCTCCCATAGTCGAAAGACATACTGGTCGGTGGGTCAATTGGTCTTTGTAAGTTGTCCTGTGATTAGACTAGGGTTAAAATGGGGAAGGGCTTACTTTGTGCTGTATGTATCTCAATAAACACTGTTACGAATGTGCCGCAACTCTGAGGGGCCGAAGGGTACAAAGTCGCCCCCTCCTTTTTGAGAATCGCAAGATCGCTATTAATTCAGGTCTGGGACCCAGGAAATGAGAGAGAGACACACAGAATACACAACCAGGTGGAATGTGTCCTGACCTCAGCGGAACGGAACCACTGATAACGGCCATTGTCTCTTGGAGAAGGAATTGTGTATTGAGTACTGTACTATTCATTGAAACCCCTCAGGGGACAACCAGAGTGGTCTGGTTGAGGGATTGCATCATCCCAACCTGATTGACATCTGAGACCCCGTGAGTAAGGATAAAAGAGGGTCTGGGGAACAACCCCTTTAGACGCACCAGGAGAAACGCTAGAAATCCCGTGACAGCGTTTAATAGCGAAAGCCGGTGGGGGCTCGTGTACGTCCTCCCTTTTGCCTGGGGTGGCGGGCTCACCACGGAAGAACGGTTTAGCTAAAGGAGAGGCCACAAGTGAACGGCCACGACAACGAGACTCCTGATGGATCGAAATCATAAAGGAAAGCCGGCAAGTTTTTCTCCAAATCTCTCTCTCTCTCCAACAAATTGCAACACAGCGGTCGCCAAAGGCTGCAGCTTGCATGAACTGAACGAACTTTATATTTACATCGGACAATTCATTATCCCCTAGACAATGATAGAGCTTATTTCTTATTGATTATTATTATACCCGCACTTTTAGATTTAGTATTTATGACGTATATTATCTGTATATTTGCATTGATATTATTTTTGTGTATTTTTACTAATAAATACTGTTAAAAATAGTATCATCAGACTCCAACGGACGTCTCCAGCTTTGCTGGTAAGTGACCCGATTATGGGGTTCGTAACAACACGTTCTTAAAAAGATTCACATGGTAATTTATCTAACCTAAGTGATTTGATTGAAGTAAAGGTCAGTGCGTGAAGGCGGAAAGCCTATTGCCAGCATATTGGAAGATTCAAGTAATGACAGGAGATAAGCAATATCCAAGGGAACAGTAACAAATGAATGGCTGAGTAGCAAAGTGCCGCAAGTGGCAGCCATTGACCCTGGTCACACTCTCACACTCTGACCATCTACATGCCACGGCAACAGAGCCAACAGAAGATGGCCGTGTGTTATGCAGGTTTTCCACCATCTGCCGAACCTCTTATGCAACGGAGCGAAGACGTGAAAGGTTTGAATTGCCTCTGAACAACAGAGCACAGGTAAGAATGAACAGTGACGCAATTACTTGCGGGAGACTACATAAAACACTATAGCACAATACAGGCCTTTCGGCCCACAAAGTTGTGCCAACCTTTTAACTTGTTTTAAGATCAATCTAACTCTTCCTTCCAACATAGCCCTCCACTTTTCTATCATCCATGTGTCTATTCCAGAGTTTCTTAAGTGTCTCTAATATTTCTGCCTCTGCCACAATCCTGGGAGAGTGTTCCAAGCACCCACCACACTATGTATAAAAACTGACCTCCGACATCCCACCCTACACTTTTCTTCAATCACCTTAAAATTATGGCACCTTAAAATTTTTCAACGGATGCTGCCTGACCTGCTGAGTTCATCCAGCTTGTTTGTACATGTTGACCTTAAAATTATACATCCTTATATTAGCTATTTCCACCTTGGACAAAAGTCTCTGACTAGACACTCAATCTACGCCTCTTATCATCGCGTGCACTAGTTTGGGATATACACTATAGGTATTTTCCACGCTTAGTAATGGGTGGGCTTCATTTCCCCAATTAGCAGCTATTCCAACATGGTGTTAATGTTTTTTTCATCCATAGGTCTGAAAGTTGAGGCATCTGGACTGGAGTGGAATCAATTTAGACCTTGAGGCAGGCTAACACTTGCTCTTCCATCCCATCACAACAGTATCATAGAGGGCCTATGGGACAGAAGGCAGCCATTGGTGTAATAAATCACGCTAGTCAAAAGTGGACTTGTTAATCCCATTCGCAACTCTCCATCTTTGGTCTCCAAAGCCTCATTCAGGTATATTTGGCATCCAGTGAAGGAATCTCAAGAACTAGAGGAGATACATTCAAGGTTTAAGGGGAGAAATGTAAAGGGGATGGGCAGGGCAATTTTTTTTTACATACAAAGTACCTGAAATAGACTACCAGGGATAGCTGTGGAAGCCGATACAACAGAGACATTTAAGAGACTGTTGGGGAATGAATATGGATTATGTTCAGGCAGAAAAGATTTATTTTAATTTGGCATTGTATTTGGTACAAGAACGGTAGGCCAAAGGGCTTGTTCCTGTGCTGTACTGTTTGATGTTCTGTGTTGGTACAGGACAGGAGAAAAACAGGGTCAGAGCAGGCAATATCTAAATCCTGCTTTATGATCCTGACGATTCGACAAGCTGTTAAAACTAAAGGCTCCTCATTAAATTGTGAAGTTGATTGGAGAAATTAATGGGCTGAGGAAGAGATTCATGTTCCCGATGACATGTTATATGGCAAAATCAATCTGCGGACAATATTGGCTGAAAAGGTAATTTAATAAATTTTACAAGCAAATTATACTGATAATGATCATATTCAAATCTGTTCCATTTCAAACTGATAGAAATGATCTGTTTTACCAAATGAAGATGGACACTTACCATTTCAAACATTAGTGAAATCAGAGGGAATTAGGATTGTATCAGTCTCTGTTCATATTCTTACCAGTTTAACACCTTGAGGTCTTGGAAACATTTCTACACAAACACATTCTATTTGGCTGCAATGTGGTTGCAAATTTGCTTGCTCTAAATCTGACACTTCACTTAAGCATAGAACATAACACATGATGTGCCAACATTTTAACCTGCTCTAAGATCAATCTAACTCTTCCCTCCTACATAGCCCTCCATTTTTCTATCATCCATGTACCTTTCTCAGAGTCTCTTAAATGTCCTTAATGTCTTTTCCTCTACCACTACAAAACAACAAACTTTATGACAAATATTTTGTTGATAAATAAATTTAATTCTGATTCTGATACCACTGGCACCGTGTTCCACACAACTACAACTCTTTGTGTAAAAGTCCTACCCCTGATATTTCCCTGATACTTTCCTCCAATCATCTTAAAATTATGCTCCTATAAGTTATCCACTTCCGCCAAAGGAAAAAGTATTTGGCTATTTGCTTGATCTATGACTTTTACCAACTTGTACACCTCTATCAAATCATCTCTCATACTTTTTTGCTCCCAAGAAAAGCCTTAGTTTTCTCAACCTCTCCTCAGATGACATGTTCTCTAATCCAGGCAGCATCCAGGTAAATCTCCTCTGCACCCTCTCTAAAGCTTCCTATAATGCAATCAGAAACTTGTTGTTATGCAGCAGCAGTACATTGCAATACATATAATAAAAGTGTGAATTATAGTTAGTATATATATTACAAGTTAAATTAAATAAGTAATGCAAAAAATTAGTGAGCCAGTGCTCATGAGTTCAATGTCCCTTCAGAAATCTGCTGGCAGAGGGGAAGAAGCTGTTCCTGAATCACTGCGTGTGTATCTTCACTCTTCTCTAACTCCTCCCTGATGGTAGCAATCAGAAGAGGGCGTGTCCTGGTGGCACCTTTCTAAGGCATTGCTACCTGAAGATGCCCTGGATTCCTTGGAGGCTAGTGCCCATGATGGAGATGAATAAGCAGATGTCTCCCTGCAGCTTATTTCAACCCTGTGCAGTGCTCCCACCCCTCCCCCTCCATACCAGGTGGTGATACAGCCAGTTAGAATGCTCTCCACAGTAAATTCGTAGAAATTTGAGAGTGTGATATACCAAAACTCCTCAACTCCTAATGAAATATCACTAGAATTGAATACAGAACCCCTAGTGTGGTCTAACCAGAGTTAGACATTAACCTTGCAGCTCTGAATTCAATCCAACTAATGAAGGCCCACTCACCATTTAACATTTGAATGCCAGGACTCAAGTTTCTTCCCATCTGGAGACCACTGGTTAGAGCTGCTGCCTCATGGCACCAGGGACACAGAATCGCTCCTGACCTCAGGAGCTGCAGGGCGCATCGATTTGTACGTTGCGTCTGTGAACGTGTGGCTTTCCCTCATGTACTCTGGATTCCTCCCACAGCCCAAACATACAGGTGGTTAACTGACAAAAGCATGGAAATAAACCACCACTCACTGCAGGTTACTGGTAAAAGAATCAAGGGGGGACTTTATGGGTAATTGTGACAAAGAAAAAGATGCAGGATTTCAGGGAAGTAAGGAGAGGGGAAATATGACTGATGGGATTGTCCCTTTTGGGAGCAGACCTGGATCCAATGGGCCAAACAGCCTTCTTCCATTTTGTATAACCACCATCTGGATCATGCCCTGCTGGTACCATCAGGAAATAAGTTTAGGAGCCTTAGGTCTCACACCACCCAGTTCAGAAACAGTTATTATCCTACAACCATCAGGCTCCTGAACCAGCATGGATAACTGCACTCAGCTCAACTCTGAACTGATTCCACAACCTGCAGACTCACTTTCAATGACTCTACAACTTATGTTCTCAGTATTATTTTTGTTTTTTAATTTTTTTTATTGCATTTCAAAAATACTTCATTGGCTGGGAAGCATATTGGAAGGACTGGAATTCATTGTGTAAATGCTCTGACAAGCCCTTCACATCGATTGATGTTTATCCAGCAGGCTGTGTGAGGGACACACACAGCAAGCCCAGGGACACTGGATGAGGGAGGATAGAGGGGACAGCATTGTCTTTGAAAAGTTTGAAGTTCTAAGTTCAGAAGTAAATTTATTATCGAAGTACATACATACATGTCACCATATACAATCCTAAGATTCATTTCCTTGCAGGCATTCACAGTAGGACAAAGAAATACAATAGAATCAATGAAAAATGACACACGGAGACTGACTAACAACCTAAGTGCAAAAGAAGACAAACTGTGCTAATACAATAAAAAACAAGCACATGAATAACTCATAACGAGAACATGAGCTGTAGAGTCCTTGAAAGTGAGTCCATAGATTGTGAAATCAGGTCAGTATTGACATGGAGCCTGATGGTTGAAGGGTAATAACTAATTCTGAACTGAGCAATATAGAACTCAACAAGGCCCTTGTACCTCCTTCCCGATGGCAGTAACAAGAAGATGGCTTGACCCCAGTGATGTATTTCGATTGTATATTCATGGGAGACACTTAAAAATTGTGAAAGGGCCTTTAACAGAAGTGAGATGTTCCAATGCCATCAGGAGGAGGTCTTAAATTCAAAAGTAAATTTATTGTCAAAGTACAAAAATGTCACCAAATACTACCCTGAGAGTATTTTCTTGCAAGAAGTCACTAGAACAAAGAAATACAATAGAATGAATGTAAAACTGCACCCTAAGACTGACAAGCAGCCAATGTACATATGAAGACAAATTGTGCAAATACAATTAATACCAATAATAAATTAATAAGTTAATAAATAATACTGAGAACATGAGAAGAGTTTGAGTAAGGAAAAGGGTCAGGGGTTTATTTAGCTCCACCAGAAAGAGGTGATGGAGGTTTATTTCAACCTTGTTCCAAAAGCCAGCATCTCCATTTTACCTCTGAAGTTTTGATTTCAGTCTCCCCAAACGTCTTGATCTCCTTGGCCAGAGTTATAGATTTCTAACACAATTCAGGGGGCGAACAGTTTCCTGTCGCCTGCATGCTCATAACAGGCTACCTAAACAGCATGGTTATTGCAGTGGAACATCTTAACGCACATCACCAGGCACATATAAGGTGATGTGTAGAAAGGAGTTTGGGGCAGGCAGAGAACTTTAGAACATGGTTTGGTACTTAGGGCCTTGAGAGTGGAAGGCAATGATAACATAAATAGCATTACAGATGATCATGACGTCAGTTCTCGGGACAGGACCATTTGGAGAAAGTAGTGAGGATCAAAACCATAGTGTCGAAAAAAATGGATGTGACTATTAAAGTCAACTCCTTTCCTTTGTATGTCGATCAAGGCAGGTTATCTCGGTTATACAGAAAACACCTTCTCGACAGTGTAAAGGTAAAAAAAATTAGCAAGAATGTTGACATAAGAGAATAAGAACTTCAAAATAGGTGCAGGAGTAGGACCTGTCTTTGCGGAATCCATGCTGCATCTGTCTGATGAATCTATTTCTTTCCAGATGCCCCACTATTTCTTCTTTAATGATAGCTTCAAGCATTCTCCAAAATACAGGTGTTAAACTAACTGGCCTATAGTTACCTGCCCTTTGCCTACATCCTTTTTTGAAAAGTGGCATGAGATTTGCCATCTTCCAGTTTGCTGGCACCAGCCCAGAGTCCAGAGAATTTTGGTAAATCATCACCAAAGCCTCTACTATAATTTCTGCCATTTCTTTCAGTACCCTGGGATGCATTCTATCAGGACCAAGGGACAGATCTATCTTCAGGCCGACAAGTCTGCTTAGTGCTATCTCTTTAGTGATAGCTATTGCACTGAGGTCCTCACCTCACATCGCATCCATAACATCTCTCCCTGGCATGTTGGATGTGTCCTCCACCATGAAGATCGACACAAAATAGTCATTCAAAGTTTCAGCCATGCCTTCATTACCCAAGATCCATTCCCCCTCTCTTCCTCCAAGAGACCTACGTTACTTTAGCCACCTTTTCTGCTTTATATAATTATAAAAACTTTTACTATCTATTTTTCTATTTTGTTCTGGTTTATTCTCATAACCTAGCTTCCCTTTCTTTATTGCTTGCTTAGTGGTACTTTGTTGCTTTTTAAAGTTCTCCCCATTTTTCCTGTTTCCCATTACTCTTGGTGACTTTGCATGCACGAGCTTTTAGTTTAATGTCTTCTTTTATTTCCTTTGTTATCCAAGGCTGGCTCTCCCCACCCTTACTGTCCTTGCTTTTAACTGGAATATCCTTTTGTTCAGCACCACGAAAAATCTCTTTGAAAGTCCTCCGCTGTTCCTCATCTGTCCCACCATATAGCTTGTGTTCTCATTCTACACTAGCCAAATTCTACACTAGCCATCATTGTAGTCTCCATTGTTTCACCATAATACACTGGTTTTAAATTGAACTACTGCACCTTCCATTTGTATGAGAAACACAGTCATGCTGTGATTACTCTTTCCAAGAGGATCCCTATCTACAAGATCACTCATTTTACCTGTCTCAACGCACAGGACCAGAACAAAGATAACACATTCCCTTGTAGGTTCAGTAACATGCTGTTCAAGAAAGCCATCATGGATAAATTCTATGAAGTCCTCCTCAAGACTGCCTCGACCAACTTGATTCACCCAGTCTATGTACAAGTTAAAGTCCCCCATGATAACCGCTGTTCCATTCTGACAAGCCTCAGATATTTCTCTGTTTATTGCCTGTGGCACTGTGGCCGATAAAGAACTCCCACCAGTGATTTTTTTCCCTTTACCATTCCTAACTCTACCCAGATGGATTCAACATTCTGTTCCTTAGATCTTACATCGTCTCTCACTATCACCCTGATCTCATCTTTAATTAAGAGCGCTGCCCCACCTCCCTTACCTTCCTGCCTATCTTTCCGTATTACCTGATATCCTTGGATACTCAATTCCCAATCCTCTCCACCCTGCAATCACGAATTTGTAACGGCCACTAAATCAAATCTCTTTGTCCTGATTTCAGCCACAAGTTCACTGACCTTGTTTCGAATACTACTTCAAATAAAGTGCCCTCACACTCATTGTGCTTTTAAAATCTTGTAATCTTTTACTCTTTTGCACTTGACTTTTCTTCAGTCCACTCTTACTTTTCTCTTTTTTATCTTTTGTTTTTCTTTATCTTTATTCACACTTTTCTTTTTTACTTCATCCATACTTCTCCATTTTGTTGAACCCACCCCCTACTATTTAGTTTAAAGTCCTATCCACAGCCCTACTTATGCGATTTGCTAGGATCTAGGTCCCATCACGGTTCGGGTGGAGCCCGTCCCATTGGTACAGCTCCCTCCTTCCCCAATACTGATGCCAATTTCCCATCAATTCAAACCCACTTCTCCCACACCAATCCTTGAGCCAAGCATTTTACTCTAATCTTCTTAATCCTGTGCCAATTTGCATGTGGCTCAGATAGCAATCCAGAGATTACTACCCTTTTGGTTCTGCTCTTTAATTTAGTCCCTAGATGGCCAAATTCCCTCAGCAGAACATTTTTCCTCATTCTACCTATGTCATTGGTACCCACCTGGATGACGAAAACTGAATCTTTCCCCTCCCACAGCAAGTTCCTCTGTGGGTCAGAGAAGATGTCCTGAACCCGGGCAGCAGGTGGGCAACACGCCCTTCGGAATGCTTTATCCCCACGACAGAGGGGTTTGTCTATTCCCCTGACTATGCTATCCTCATTTACCACTACATTTCTCTTCTCTCCCCCCTCTTGAAAGGCTCCCCGAACTACAGTGCCACAGTTAGGTTGCTCATCGTTCCTACAGCCCTCACTCTCACCCACACAGGGAGTAAGAATCTCAGACCCATTGGACAAGCTCAGGGGCTGAGGCTCCTCCAGCACTGGCTTCCGGATCTCACTACCCTCCTCACTCGCAGTCACACCCTCTTGTCCCTGACCACAGACCAAATTTGAGGCAGCTGATCTCATGGGTGTGACTACCTCCTGAAACAGAGAATCCTGGTAACTCTCCCCCCCCTCCCTGATGTGCCGCAGTGTTTGAAGCTCAGATTCCAGGTCAACTTTGAGTCATCAACTTCCTCGAGCAGCCAACACTTGCTGCAGATGTGGTCACCAGGAACAACAATGGGCTCCACCAGCTGCCACCTCACACAGCTACAGTGCATCAGCTGATCCTGCATCATCCCTTTACTTAATTGGCTGTAATTTAGTGACTTTTTATTCAACCACAACAACCTTACTTGCTACTTACCTGTGTCTCCTCGCCAAAGGCTCAAGTTCCCTACACTGGTCCCCTCCCACTTTTATCCCCTCCTTACTTTTATTTGCTCTACTTTTGCTCCTGCTAACGAACCGCGAATCCATTGGTCCGTTGCTAATGCGCTGATCCCCGTGAAATGCTCCTTTTTCAAACTCTTCTCCCTGACGTGTGCGAAGCTCTCTCTCTCTCGCTTTGAATTCTTTGGTCCACTGCTGATGCTATACTTGACCATACTTGACTGCTTGGCCATAGCGTTTTTGCACTCAGCAGATGAGGGAAGTACATACATTGTGGAAGTTTCCTTACCATTGACAATTACAATGATGTCTCTGAAATCAATTTCACCTCTCGCCTCCACTGTTCCCTCGCACCGGTAAACACCTTCGTGCTTCTTACTAATGCGTCGGATTTTCAGGTTACTATCACCAACCATCATAAAGTTGTCTGGAAAGCAAGTGAAGGAAAGCATAAGCCTTGAGATAAAGAGACAACTGGAAGCACATGAATTCTTTTGGTACATTAGCAGGACTTATTCTTCAGAATGAGGATCAGGTTTATCATCACTGACATATTCTGCATTTTGTTGTTTTGAGGCAGCAGATCAGTGCAGTATATAAAAATTTAGTATAAGATGAAATAAAATAATATAAAAGGAAGAAATAAATAAGCAGTACAAAATCAGAGCAAAATACTGAGTTAGTGTTCATGTTGATGGTTGTGTTGCCTTTAAGGCATTTGGTTAGTTTATTATATTTTCGCTTTAGTAATTTGTTTGTTATCGTTTTCTAGGTAAAGTTAAGGTTGTTTAAAGCAAATGCGTTGTCTGTGATATATCGCGGCATGCGATGACGTCACACCCGGTTTCGCCGTGTCTTGTGGGAAAATACCAGTTTGGGGAAACGGGAAGGAGGGGGCTTATGTGTGCAGGATCAGCGTGAGAAAAGTTTTCTTTCTACGCACTAGAAACATTAGAGAAGCAACACCGTAAGTTCATGAGATAATCGATATGTTGAATTAAAAATGTTAACGCTGATTCTGTTAAAAGTAATGACGGTTGATAAAGTTTATGTTTTTTGTTATTTAAAGAGTTGCGGATAGTTTGTGTTGAAGTGTATTTAAAGCCAGTCGATGGCGTAGGTAGATTCTGACTGTATGTTGCACTTTAACGTAATATAGTTGTTGTAGTTTTACTTTTGCAAGTATTTATGATGTAAATGTGATGTCAAGAAGGAAACAAATACTGTATATATTTTGTATTGTTTTATCAACAGTTTTCACCATATGTTAATGTGGAAGAGTGAACAGTAAGCGGTTAATCTTACTGGGACCGCCTCATTGACTGGTTTATGCTTGGTGTTAAGTTCAGAGTTCTTTTACACCTGTGCGAGAACACTACATTGGTCCTTTCAGAAAACTGAACAATGACACAATCGACATATTGAACTGCAAGTTTCCACCTATAGTCAGTCGCCACTTTATTGGGTACCTCTTGTACCTAATAAAATGACCACTGTGTGTATGTTCATGGTCTTCTGCTACAATAGCTGATTAACTTCAAGGTTTGAGTGTTCAGAGGTGCTCTTCTCACACCACTGTTGTAATGTGTGGTTATTTGAGTTATTGTCGCCTTCCTGTCAGGTTGAACCAGTCAGGGAATTCTTCCCTAACCTCTCATTAACAAAGCATTTTCACCCTCAGAACTGCTGCTCACTGAATGCTTTGTTTGTTTTTCAAACCATTCTCTGTTAACTTGAGAGACTGTTGTGCATGAAAATGTCAGGAGATCAGCAGTTTCTGAGATATTCAAAACCTTCCGTCTGGCACCAACAATCATTCCACAATCAAAGTCACTTAGGTCTCGTTTCTTCCCCATTCTGATGTTTGGTCTTTTTTTATTATTATTCAGTGCAATTGTGAGCAATAGCCAGATCAGAAATGCTAATCAAGTCAATTAGTTCCCAAAGAGAACTCTGATAGGCCAATCAGATGGATCACCACTGCTCTGCGATAGAACACAAAAAAATCATATATACAATTAAGAAACATTAAAAAATAGTAGAGATACTGAAATCATGATGATCATGATGAAGTCTGCTGGAGAGAGACCTTTATACACATGCTGTCCTTCATAATTCATAGAAGCTAGACTGGACTGCCAACACAGATGCCTTGTGCAGGAAGGCACAGAGTCGACTGTACTTCCTTAGAAGGTTGGCGTCATTCAATGTCTGCAGTGAGATGCTGAAGATGTTCTATAGGTCAGTTGTTGAGAGCGCCCTCTTCTTTGTGGTGGCGTGTTGGGGAGGAAGCATTAAGAAGAAGGACGCCTCACGTCTTAATAAGCTGATAAGGAAGGCGGGCTCTGTCGTGGGCAAAGTACTGGAGAGTTTAACATCGGTAGCTGAGCGAAGGGCGCTGAGTAGGCTACGGTCAATTATGGAAAACCCTGAACATCCTCTACATAGCACCATCCAGAGACAGAGAAGCAGTTTCAGCGACAGGTTACTGTCGATGCAATGCTCCTCAGACAGGATGAAGAGGTCAATACTCCCCAATGCCATTAGGCTTTACAATTCAACTGCCAGGACTTAAGAACTTTTTTTAAAGCTATTATTAATGCTTTTTGAGTTAGTGATTTAGATGCATATCATATTATTACTGAGTTAAGTATTGTATGTAATGAGTTTTTGCTACAACAAGTGTATGGGACATTGGAAAAAATGTTGAATTTCCCCATGGGGATGAATAAAGTATCTATCTATCTATCTATCTATCTATCTATCTAATTCAAAGAGATTGAAAGATAAGGTTGCAGGGTGACAAAACGTGACAGGAGCACTTGGAACGAAAAACTAATCCCTACTGGGAGAAAGCAGCACCTGATCTTTCCGCACTGTTCTGCAGCAGTTTAAGGATCAAGTCCAGCCAGAACATAACTCACAAGTGCTCTTGAAAGTCAGGTATCAACCCTACCTGCCAACTACCAAGCATTGCTATCCTGGTCCCCTTCATGATAGCTTATGAAGAAGCATGTGACTTCCCTCCCAGAGATGATAGGTGTTTGTGCACTCGACTCTTGAAGGCTTGGACCCTCATCGTCACAGATGTTTCCAACCACAGCATCTGGAAGGCTGTTCCAAATTCTGATAGCACAGTGAAGGAAGCTTCTATCCAGTGTGTAGGTTCTCGCATCAGGCATAGAGACAGCATGAGCAGGCGTAGATAAACTTGATTGTGTGGTGCGCCGTCTCTCATAAGATGAAGGCAGCATGGTGCGAAGGTCTGCAGGGCTGTGGCTGGTGTGCATTTTGTACAGCACAGTAGCTGCAGCAACCTGTCGTCTGTGGTGTAAGCTACTGGTGGCTAGCTTGTCTGAACAACAACTGAACCTCGTGACCATGTCTGCATGCTTTTATGAATTGAGTTGCTGCACATGATTAGCTAATTAGAAACTTGTATTAACGAGCAGGTGCACAGGTGTACCTAATGAAGTGGTTGCTGAATGTGCATATGAGAAATAAATCTAATCTTTAATCTCCTATTTGATCCCCTTTCTCTGGGAAAAGTTTGTGTGCATTCACCCTATGCAAGGCCCTTCATGACTTAATATGGCTCGAAAAGGCCACCCTTCAGTCTCAAAATGTCACAAAAGAACACACTGGTTGATGAACACCTGCTTAATGACTATTGTGTTGTTGTGTTCTACTTGTTATATCAAGGATGAACAATCAACTTTATTCACCATATACATTTACATATATTAGGAATTTGCTGTAGTGTGTTGGTGAGGGGCGACATGTAATAAAAAACAGCATTCAACAATTATAAAGAATCAAAAGTATATAAAAATAAATTTAGAGGTTACAGTGTAGATATGGAATGCAAATAGCATTATGAACATGATGTAAAGTGTTTATAGAGCAGTGGAGTGACTGATGTAATAGATAGAGGAGGGTAAAGGGCTGGCTACAATGGTTGATCAGATTAACTGCCTAAGAAAAGAAACTTCTCAGATGGCATGAATTTTGTTTTTGTTTTAATAGCCCTAAAGCGCTCTCCAGAATGTAGACTTAGCAAAGGCAGCTTGCTGGGCAGGCAGTGTTCACAACTATCTTTTTCCCCCTGCCTACATCTTTGTCCTGGATACATACCAGTCCTACAGTGATTTGCAGCCAGTGACCTTTCCTGCGGTATTTCTCTTCTGCAAAGAGTGTGTCTTTCCCCTTTAAGAGCACAGGATTTAATTCTGACCATGCTCAGTATCTAGGGTGTGGCAATTAATAATGCAGCCATCGTTTACGTGGTGCTTTGTATTTTGATACAGAGGGAGAACCAGACTGAGTTTACAATGACAGAAGCTTTTGTTCCAGAGCTGGAGAGTTGGCAGTATCCTACACAACTAATTGCTCGATTTAAATTGCCTCATTGAACTTGATGCATGGTGAAGACTACGGAATCAAGGCTAATTACAGTTGATCCTCTCAATACAGTGAAACAGATGGAGATACATAATAGTATAATTCTTTTATTAAATTGATTTAGAGATTGTCTGTAAAGAATTTTTTAAAGGAAAGAATGAGGTAAATCAAAGAGACATGATTAACATGACATCAGTCCCTTTGTGTGCGTCCAACAATGCGGAAGAGGATGGAATTAGAGTTGTCTTCAGGAAAGATCCTGTGAGGTTGAAAAGCTGAACTAAAAACAGAAAATGCTGGAAACACTCAGTAGGCCAGGCAGTATCCGTGGAAGGAGAAACTGAGTTCGCAATACAAGAAATTCTGCAGATGCTGGTAATCTAGAGTCTTATGTACAAAATGCTAGAGAAGTTCAGCAGGTCAGACAGCATCTATGGAAAGGAGTAAACAGTTGACATTTCAGGCCAAAATCCTTCATCAGGTGTTAAAGATTCATGTTGTTGACCTGATTGTGCATTATTGTTTTAAAAAGCAATTGGGAAGTAAGGAGGACAGATATAGTGACCCCGGGCCCATACTTTTGTTGTAAACTGCCTGTCCTCGTACACCACCACTACTCTCAGTGTGATGGATACTTTGTTTCCAGGGTGCAAGAGACTTATTGCTAACCTCAGCTTTCTATGCCAGAACCATGACCTTTCCAAAGGGTCAATGTTTTTTGTGACAAATATTTCTTGTTCAGCTTCTTGTTGTAAACAAGAATCAGTCTTCAGTTCTTAACATAAGTTGTAAGAAGTAATCTATTTGAAGTTTGAAGGATACCTGGGCTAGCTGCAAAGAGATGTTGTTTGCAAAGTGAAGAGACCATGAGGCTTCTTGTCTGTATTAGCCAAACGCTTGACCCAGTCTGGCCATTCTCCTCTGACCTCTCACATTAACAGGTTGTTTTCACTCACAGAACTGCTGTTCACCAGATTTTTTTTCACATCACTCTCTGTAAACTCTAGAGACTGCTGGGTGTGAAAATCCCAGGAAATTACTGGTTCCTATAATACTCAAACTGCCCCAGCTGACAACAACAATCATTCCATGGTCAAAGTCACTTAGATCACATTGCTTCTCCATTCTGATGTTTGGTCTGGATAACAAGCTGATTGGAAAGTGGCCGTAACTCAAATAACCACGTTTCAATAGTGGTGTGCACAACACCTCAAACTTTGAAGTGGATGGGCTACAGCAGCAGAAGACCATGGACGTACACTCACTGGGCACTTTATTAGGTACAGGAAGTCCTAATAATGTGGCTATGAGTGAATCTGCCTTTGATGCTGCTGCTAGTCAGTTTTTCATTGTACCTGTGCACATGACAATAAGCTTGACATGACTTGCATCTCTGGGATTCTCTACTCTGGAGATTTATGGAACCTGTCCAATAAGCATTTTATTGGTACATACCTGCGAGAACAGCAGTGACATCCTGGTTGTTATGTAGCCAGGTTACCATGGGTGCTGGAGAGCTGCTCACTTGACAAATCACCTCGGCATCCTCTCCCTCTCTGAACTCCTGCGGGGATTGGATGTCGTGAAAGGTCAGCTTTTCTGTGGACAGAGTTTAACAAGGAAAAGATGTAGTAAAGATCAGTATTCTGCCATTGCACATTACCACAGAGCCTTGTCTTTGGCAAAAGATTTACCACCGCTTGATAATTCCTTTTTCCCCACAGAAGTTGCCCAACCTGCTGAGGGGTTCTCAGCCTGGGGTCCACAGACTCCTTGCTTAATGCCATTGGTCCATGGCTTAAAAAGGTTGGGAATCTCTGATCTAGGAGATGGTTAGCTGCTCCAGGTTGCTGCATCTGCAGTCCCTTGAGAGTGTCTCCCTGCATTGGAACTGTATGTGCTTTTGCATCATTCTTGTTACAGCAGTGGTCGCTTAGATTCATAGCACATAGCCTCAGAAGAGAGGGATGTCCATTTAGAACAGAGAGGAGGAGGAATATCTTTAGCCAGAGGGTGGTGAATTTATGGAATTCATTGCCACAGATGGCTGTGGAGTTCAAGTCATTGGGGATATTCAAAGTGGAGTTTGATAGGTTCTTGATTAGTCAGGGTGTCAAAGGTTACGAGGAGAATGCAGGAAAGTAGGGTTGAGAGTGATAATAAATCAGCCATGATGGAATGGCAGAACAGACTCAATGGGATGTATGGCCTAGCTCTGCTACTGTATCTTATTGTTTTATGGTCTAACATCTCAGCCCAGAAGCAGGGCATTCGGTCCAAATAGTTCAGCACAACCAGCTGCAATGCAGGTGAATTGATTCGCGAGAGCTGCAGATGCTGGAAGCTGATGCAACTGACAATCTTCTGGAGGAACTGCTGTGAGAGTGGCGGGAGGAAAGGCAAGGAATGATTGATGTTTCAGGTCAGAACCCTGATCAGGTCAGGTCCTGATGTGGGGTTTGATCTGAGACATAGGCAACTCCTTCTCCCCACCACAGAAGTTGCTTGACCCACTGAGTTTCTCCAGCAGTTGTCTCAGGGAACGGTGCAGTGTTGTTCACCTTGCAATTGAATTTCTTTAAAAAATAACCCTGGTGTTCATCATCCTCCAACATCTGCCATCCAAGCTTGGAATAAGCAATAACACTGACAGATATTCAATGGTGGAGAACCTCCTCTGCTTTCCCGAAAGAGCTTCTCAGAGGTCCATAATTTCTATGGTGAATGAATTGATGGTTAACGTGTAAAAGAGGCCTCAATGCAAAAGGGAGAAAGAATCAGAATCAGAATCAGGCTTAATAATTCTGGCATACGTCATGAAATTTGTTTTGTGGCAGCATTTGTTGTCTTGCTATATATATAAACTATAAATTACAATTATAAATTAAGTAAGTACTGCAAAAAGAGAACACAAAAAAATGAAAATAGTGAGGTGAGGTAGTTACATGGATTCATTTTCCGATCGGAAATCTGATGGAAGAGGGGAAGAGGCTGTTCCTGAAATGTTGTGTGTCTTCAGTCTCCAGTACCTCTTCCTTGATTTGAAAAGGGCACGTCCTGGGTGATGGGGGTCCTTAATGACCCATATCACCTAGTTGAAACATCTCCTTTTGCAGGGTCCTGGATGCTGGGGAGCTTAGTGCCCATTAAGTTAAAGGATTATTGATGCAGAAGATGGAAGGATGTGGATCATGAGCAGGCAGAAGGGATTTAGTTTAAAATTCAGCATCATATTCCGAACAGACATTGCCGGCCAGAAGGTCCGTTCTCATTCTCAGCTTTATAGCCAGATACGCTCCCTTCCTTTGTCTTGGCATCATGACAGCACATACTCTGCAGACAAACTTGCTCCTTGTTGTCCATCGATCACATCATACACTGAGGCAGTTACCTCTCTCTTACTGTATCTATCAGTGATGCACTTACCTAAGCATTGATATGCTCTTTTGCCCTTTTCCAAGAAAGGATATGCTGGCATTGGAGAGGGTCCAGAGCAGGGGTTCCCCAATGGGGGTTCATGGACCCCTCACTTAATTGTTATGGTCCATGGCATAATAAAGGTTGGGAACCCTTGGCCCAGAGGAAGCTCACAAAAATAATCTTGGGAATGAAAGAGTTAACATATGAGGAGTGCTTGATGGCTCTGGGTCTAAACTCACTGGAGTTTAGAAGAATGAGGGAGGATCTCATTGAAACCTATCAAACACTGAAAGGCCTCAACAGAGTGGTTGTGGAGAGAATATTTCCTATATTGGGGGAGTCTAAGACCACGGGCAACAACCTCAGAATAGAAGGATGTCCCTTTAGAACAGAGATAAGGAGGAATTTCTTTAGCCAGAAGGTGGTGAAGCTGTGGAATTCATTGCCACAGATGGCTATGGAAGCCAAGTCAATGAGTATATTTAAAGTGGAAGTTGATAGATTCTTGATTAGTAAGGGCATCAAAGGTTATGGGGAGAAGGCAGGAGAATGGGGTTGAGAGGGATAATAAATCAGCCATGATGGAATGGTGGAGTAGATGAGATGGACCAAATGGCCTAATTCTGCTCCTATGTCTTATGTTCTTATGGTATATGTTTGTTCTTATGATCTATGATTGCTCTTATGGTCTTTAATTTCTGCAAATAAAATTATGAGTCTCTCACTAAAAGGGACTGCTTTCCCCCATGTATAAACACAAGCAACAAGTGTTAGCTTCCACTGGCAGATTACAGTGATTAGAATGATGAAATGCCTCATATAATTAGCAAATTATCTTCAAAATCATGAAGTTTGTGGTTATTTCTGGAGCTCCTATTATCAGTGGGATAATAAAGATGATTATTTTAACTACACGCCCCGCCTGTTCAAGACGCTGGTGCAACATTCAGTTTAACCCCAGCTCACAAATTCTGATACCATCTTGTGGAGCATGTTCAGTAAAGTGAAAACATGATCGGAATAATTCCAGTGCACAGTAACTCACCCTTAACCATCAGTGTAGACCCTGATAACATCTTGAAGAACACATAAAGTGCAAGGGCTATATTAGTCAGGATATCTAGTATATTTTAAATTGTATTCATAGAACACTACAGGCTCTTCAGCCCAAATGTCATGCCAACCTTTTAACCTACTCCAAGATCAATCTAACCCTTTTCTCCCTCAAGGTCCTCCATTTTTCTATCATCCATGTGCCAATTGATGAGCCTCTTAAATGTTTCTAATGTACCTGTTTCTACCACCACCTCTGGTAGTGTGTCTCACGCACCCACCACTCTCTGGGCAAGACATCAGAATCATATAACCATATAACAATTACAGCACGGAAACAGGCCACCTCGGCCCTTCTAGTCCGTGCCGAACGCTTACTCTCACTAATCGGAATCAGGTTTAATATCACCACCATATGTCTTGAAATTTTCTAACTTTGCCGCAGCAGTCCAATGCAATGCATGATAATAGAGCAAAAAAAACTGTGAATTACAGGAAATGTACATTAAATAGTTCAATTAAATAAGTAGTGCAAAAACTAGTAAATAAAAAATGTAGTGAGGTAGTGTTGAAGGGGTTCAATGTTTATTCAGAAATCTGATGGGAGAGGGGAAGAAGCTGTTCCTGAATTAATGAGTGTGTGCCTTCAGGCTCCTGTTCCTCTGATTTCCCCCAATAACCTTAAAATTATGCCCTCTTGTATTAGCCCCAAGAAAAACAGATGTTGGTATTTCACTATTTATGTCTCCTATCATCTGATACACTCTATCAAGACCCCTCTGCTCCTTTGCTACAAGGAGCGAAGCCCTTATGAAACATGCTCTCTAATCTAGGTAGTGTCCTGGTAAATCTCTTTGCACGCATTTGTCTGTCCAGCCAGTATTCCACTCCAGTATCTATTGATCAATCTGTGTGCCTGTCTCCTAGACTGTTTGCATTGATCTCCTCATGGTGTCCATCTGTCTACTTGAATCTGCTCGGCTATTCCTGTATACATACATGTATCATTCTGTATATCTGCAAGTCTCCATCTGTCTGTCGTTACCCTGTCTAATTGGGTGTCCGTCTTTTACCATCTATCCATATGTCAGTCATTTAGCTTCCATCTGTAGCAACGCATTAGATGTTGGAGAGCTCAGCAGGTCGGGTGGCATTTATGGTGGAAAATGGACAGTTGATGTTTTTGGTCGAGTACTTTCATCAGGACTGAAAGATTGAGGGGAGACAGCCAGTATGAAGAGGTGGGAGGGAGAGGTGGAGCATGAGATGGCAGGTGCTAGGTGGATCCAGGTGATGAGGAATACTAGACAAATGGAGGAGCAGAGAGTGGAGATAGTGACAGAGGCTGGGAGGTGATAGGTGGAGGCTACAAAGACCATAAGATATAGGAGGAGAATTAGGTCATTTGGCCCATCAAGTCTGTGTGCAGATGATGGAATCTGATAGGAGAGAAAGGTAGAGCATGGAATCAAATAAGGGAAATGGAGAGGGCAGATGTGAAAAATTGAGGAAGAAAGCCTGTGGAAGGAATGTGTTGGTAATAGCCAATCTCAACAGTGTAATTCTTTCCCTCCCCCCTGCCCACCTTCTTATTCTGGCTTGGTCCCCCTTCCTTTCCATAGGTGCTGCCTGACCCCCAATAAGGACCTCTATCACCCAGGACATGACATCTTCTCATTGTTACCATCAATCAGGAGGCTGAAGACACACACTCAACGATTCAGGAACAGGTTCTTCCCATCTGCCATCAGTTTTCTGAACAGGCACTGAACCAAGAACACTATCTCACTAATTTTTGTTCTCTCTTTGCACTACTTACTTAATTTTTAAAATATATATAATTCTTACTGTAATTTACAGTTTTAATTATTATGCATTGCGATATACCGCTGTTGCATGACAACAGATTTCATGATGTATGCCAGTGATATTAAACCAAATTCTTATTCTGACTTGCTGAGTTTCTCCAGTATTTTGTGGGTAGACTCAAAGTGAGCTGGAGTGAAGTAACATCTCCCAGATTTAGGTATGAGGCCACCCCCCTGACCTGTTGGCTGGTTGGTATTCTTGCAATAAGGCACATCTTCCAAATTATTTCACTACACCAGAACGACTTATATATTTCAATTACCAACACTCAAACATTTTATTGCGAGAGCTGGGTACCCAGGAGTGAGGACTCACCTGCTGATTTCCCATTGCATTTCAACTATTTACCAGACTTTAGTCTGGAGTGTGGTGGAATACTCTTATCATTTTGTTGCACATTGATTGTTGTCCATCCTGCTGGGTGAGGTATTTCATTGATTCTATGGTTTTTCTTGTATTTACTGTAATTGACCACATGGAAAGGAACCTCGGGGTTGTATTTGGTGCCATGTACTGTATGTACTTTCAAAAAAAATTTACTTTGAACTTTGAGCTTGTCTGAATGAACACAGACCCAAAAGCTCTCAAGAACGTCTGCACCACATGGACAAGTCAGTCTACGTTGGAACTGGAAATTGAATTGGTTGATTAATGTTACATGTACTGAGGCACAGCAGAAATCCCGTCTTGTATACTGATTATTGCACAGTGCATTGAGGCGGTACAAGCTAAATCAGTAGCAGAGAGTTGAATAAAGTTGTTGAAGAGTGTTGAATACAGCCACAGAGAAAGTGCAGACAACAAGGTGCAAGGATCACAATGAGATAGATTGTGAGGCAAAGAGTCCATCATCTAGAGGACCATTCAATAGTCTTAGAACAGCAGGGTAGAAGCTGTCCTTGAGCCTGGTGGTATATGCTTTCAATATTTTGTATCTTCTACCCGATGGGAGAGGGGTGAATAGAGAATGTTTGTGGTGGTTGAGGTATTTGATTGTGCTCGCTGCTTTATTGAGGCACCAAGAAGTCTGCCTCAGTAAAGCAGACGTGGGTCCTTGCTGAACCATTTCAGAGAGCAGACAACAGTCAGCCACTTTGATGTGTCAGGTGCCATATATAGAACAGACAGGATAAGAATGGTGGATTGTCCTTGTGGTCTACTGACAATAATTGGGTAGTTTCACTGTGCCAATATTGATGAGCAACTGGCCATCACATTTTTACTTATCTATATTTACAGTATGCACATATCAGCATGATTGACATCCCATTGGTCAGACTAGGTGTTCATCCCTTCCCTATCAGTGCACTGTGGCTGTGTTGGGTTCCATTTACAAAATGCACTGCAATTAGTCACCCATACTACTCTAATCATCCCTCCCAAACCTTTGTCCTGCAGAGAGTTGTGAATCCAGCACAGTCCAGCACACAAATCAGCCTTGCCTCCACGGTCCACCTGCACTTCAAGCTGCCTCAAGAGGGCTCCTCCCAACTCATCATCCGGTTTGAAATCTCATGCCACTAGACGCAAGGACAGCTTCCATCCTGTTGTTTATCAGACTCTTGTGTGGACCTCTTGGACACTAAATTTGATACTTGATTCTGCCTCATCATGGACCTTCCACTCTACTTGCTTGCTTGTACTTCCCTTTCTCTGTAGTTGTGACACTATATTTATTTTACTTATTGAAATACAGCACGGAACTGGCCCTTCTGGCCCTTTGAGTCCGTCCACCCAGCAATCCCACAATTTAATCTGAGCCTAACCACAGGACAATGTACTATAGCCAATTAACCTACAACCAGTACATGTTTGGACTTCGGGAGGAAACCAAGCACCTGAAGGAAACCCACATGGTCACGGGAAGAACGCACAAACTCTTTACAGGCAGCGGCGAAAGTCTTCGTTCTGTTTTTTTTTAATATACTATCTCAATGTATTGAACTAGGGCATGATCTGCCAGGATGATATACAACTGAGAGTTTTTTTAACTGCTTCTCAGTACACATGACAACAATAAACTAATGAGACCAAGAAGAACAGTGGTGGGCGTGCACGGAAATTTGTGTGTTGGGGTGGAGATATGTCTGTACAAAAGGAGTTGTAAGGTGCTCCTTCCCTCCACTGGCCTGCAGGTCACCTTTGGGCATGGGGTAGCACCAGCTTGGTCCCCTGATCAGGGTCAGGTGAAACTATGGGAGCAGGTGATGGATGGTCGTATGAGCAGCTGGTGCACTTCACAAGTCCTGGTTATGTGACCACTGACACCAGGCAGATGATCTGAGCGCACAAAATGCAGGAGGAACTCAACAGGTCAGGCAGCATCTATGGAAAAGAGTAAACAGTTGACATTTTGGGCTGTGACCCTTCATCAGACAATGAGGAGTATTGATATTAGCTGGGGTCACCCACCTTATTATTTATTTATTTATTGAGATACAACGGGGAATAGGCCCTTCTGACCCTTTGAGCCACGCTGCCCAGCAAACCCCTGATTTAGTCTGAGCCTAATGAGAGAACAACTTACAATGACCAATTCATCTACCTATTGGTACATCTTTGGACTGTAGGAAGAAAGCGGTGCACATAGTCACGGGTAGAACGTACGAATTCCTTACGGGCAGCGTCAGGAATTGAACTCGGATCGCTCATACTGTGAAGTGTTGTGCTAACCACTACACTACTGTGTCTTGTAAAGTCACTGCCCAGAAGAAGACAATGACAAACCACCTCTGTAGAAAAATTTGCCAAGAACGAACTGGGTATGGAAAGCCCATGATCGCTCATATCATAAGACATGGAACATAACAAATGAATGAGTGTGGGAATACCACCTTCAAACTTCCCTCTAAATCATTTGCACACTCCACCCTATTCTGAATTGGAAATACACCACTACTCCTTCATTGTCACTGGGCCTAAATCTTTGAATGTCCTACCCAACAGCACAGTGGGAGCCTTCACCAGAAGGTCTGTGATGGCTCTGGAAAGCGGTTCACCATTGCCCTATTAAGGGTAATTGGAGATGGGCAGTAAGTGCTACCTTACAGTGATTCCGACATCCCACCAAATAAGCCAAGTACTTGTAATATTTCTATAGATTAACTTTATTTGTTAGGTGTACATTGAAATATACAGTGAAATGGATCACTTTGCACCAAATCAAATCAATGGAGATTATGTTGGGGGCAGCTCGCAAATGTTACCACAGCTCCAGTGCTAACATAGCATGCCTACAACTCACTAAGCCTAACCTGCAGGTCTTTGGAATGTGGGAGGAAGCTGGATCACTTGAAGGAAACTCACACAGTCACAGGAAGATTATGCAAACTCCTTACAAACAGCGGTGAGAATTGAACTCTGATCTCAGCTGGAACTGCAAATCACTGAGCTAGCCACTAGGCCAATGTGTCACCTCAATTCCGGCTGTCAAGTCAAGTACAAGAACTATGTTGAGCAATATCTGTTGAGAGACCGATAACGGTGTTGACTTACTGTAAATTTCCACCAGGACTGTAGCTTCCTGAAAATTTCCACTGGCATCCTTCACTTGACAGTGATAGATGCCAGCGTCCTCCTCGTTGGCGTTGTAAATGGTAAGTCGTGATCGCACGCCCTCTGTCTGCACAACCACCCTTTCGTTGGAGATGATTTTTTCTCCATCAGGACTGTACCAGTCTATACTGACAGGTTCCCCAATAGCTGTTAGGGAGAGAGAAAAAATAATTAAACCACTAACCAAGAGATTCTGCAGACGCTGGAAATCTTGCGCAGCACACACAAAGTGCTGGAAGAAATCAGTGGGTCAGGCAGTATCATGGAAGAAATAAACAGTAAAGGTTCAAGATTGTTATTGTCATTCTTCTGTACACAAATGTAAAGGACAATGAAATGATTGCTACTTCAGGTCTGATGCACCATTAAAAAACACAATAAGCCTAAAGAACAGATCAAAAAACACAATGAATATAAATATAAAAGCATCTTATAAACTCAATGTACAAGTGTCAACATTTCAGATCAAAATCATCGATAAACCATGAGGTTTACTGAATTAGGAAACACTGCTCTTCTCTCAGTGATTCAGAATTTCACAGTAGTAGGTGACCAAGTGGTGCAGTTGCAAAAACTAAAGCCTCAAAGATGCAGTAGCCTGGGTTCAGTTCTGATCTTGAACTGGGTTGAGTTTGCAAGTTCTCCTTGTGACTGCATAGGTCTCCACCACCACTCTCTCATCTTACGGATGCATGGGTTGGTGAGTTAATTGCTGCTGTAAAATGCCCCTAGTGTGTCAGTGAGTGTTGAAATCTGAGCGGAGTTGAGTAAAATGTCATAGAGTCATAGAGCATTACAAGTACAGAAGCAGGCCCTTTGGTTCATCTAGTCCATGCCGACCTGCTTTTATCAGCCTAATGCAACCTACCTGCACCAGGACCAGAACTCTCCATATCTCTCCCATCCACGTTCCTGTCCAAACCTCTCTTAAATGTCATAATTGAACCTTCATCCACCACTTCTGCTGCCAATCATTCCATACTTGCAGCACCCTCTGAGTGAAGGCATTTCCCTCTCAGATTCTCCTTAACTGTTTCACCTTAAACCTATGACCTCCAGTTCTAGACCAGGGGTTCCCAACCATATTTATGCCATGGACCTATATTATTAAGTAAGGGGTCCATACACCCCAGGTTGTGAAACCCTGTTCTAGACGCACTCACCCTGAGGGTAAAAAGCTAAGAGTTCCCCTCATTTTCCTGTGCTCCAGGGAATGAAGACCCAACCTCTTCAACCTTTCCCTCCAACTCAGGTAAGTGGGGGAAAATTTGCCAGATCAGTGGCATTCAGGTCTGGTGACAGAGTAAGATAGTACAGGTCCAGGTATGATCTGTGGAAAGCTATCGCATATGCAAATTGGCAATTTTGAATCATTGGACTCTCTCCAATGCCAACACATCCTTTCTTAGATAATGAGCCCAAAATAAAAGCTAGACAGCGTGAAAATTGGCTCTTCAGCCCACTCGTCCACACTAACCAAATCACCTAATTAAGCTATTCTTGTTTGCCTGTGCTTAGCTCACAGGTACCTGGAAATCTGTACCTGTCTGAATGACTTGTAAACATTGTCATTGTACTCACCACTACCTTTCCTTTGGCAGCTCTTTTTACATTCCCACAACCCCTCTGTATGAAAAATGTGGCCTTCACATCCCTTTTACTTTCTTTCCACTGTAAATCTATGCCCTCTAACTTTAGACTCTCTTGACCTGTGAGAAACACTGTAACCGTCCAATATTTCTGTGCCCGTGAGGGTCTTTTGTTAGTCTGAAAGTTTTTGGAATTTGGAAAAAGTGGTGAATCTGTGGAATTCTCAGCCCAATGAAGCAGTGAAGGCTACCTCAGAAAGTATATTTAAGACAAGGTTGGATAGATTTTTTTCATAGTAGGGGAATTAAGGGTTATGAGAAAATGGCAGTCCATGGTCAGATCAGCCATGATCTTTTTGAATGATGGAGCAGCCTTGACGGGCCTTATGTTCCCATGTTCTCTGCTGAGATCCTGTGTAGTTAACGATTGGGTCTGCTTCTGACTTAGAACCAAACCTGTGGTTGTGGAGATGGGGGACCTCAGATGTCGACCTTCACTAACTTCTAATCAATCGTTATAAGGACCATCCTATTGTGATGCATCATGACTTGGCACATCAAACGCTGTGTCTGAGGTTGCAGAAAACTGAAGAGAGTTGTGGATACAGCTCAGCACATCATGAAAACCAGCCTCAATCTGCATTTCCCACTGCCTTGGTAAAGTAGCCACCATCATCACCATAGAAACATAGAAAACCTACAGCACAATACAGGCCCTTCAGCCCACGATGCCGTGTCAAACATATACTTATTTTAGAAATTACCTAGTGTTACCCATAGCCCTCTATTTTTCTAAGCTCCATGTACCTATCCAGGAATCTCTTAAAAGACCCTATTATATCCATCTTCACCACCATTGCCAGCAGCCCATTCCACACATTCACCACCCTCTGCGTAAAAAAATGCCCTTGATATCTCCTCTGTACCTACTTCCAAACACCTTAAAACTATGCTCTCTCGTGCTAGCTATTTCAGCCCTGGGAAAAAGCCTCTGACTATCCACACAATCAATGCCTCTCATTTCATCATCTTATACACTTATACATCATCATTACATGCCATGGGTGATCATGGTCTCTCTATCCATGACCACGATTGTTCTTGGCAAATTTTTCTTCATGGCTTCATGTGACCCTGATTGGGGGCTAAGCAGGTGCTACACCTTGCCCAAGGGTGACTTGCAGACTAGCAGAGAGAAGGAGTGCCTTACACCTCCTTTGGTAGAGACGTATCTCCACCTGCCAACCAAAGTGGCCAGCATAATGAAAAACAGCTCCCACCTTGGATATGCTCTCTTCTTCCCCCTCCCTTCGGGTAGAACATACAGAAACCAGAAAACACACCCAACCAGGTTCAAGAATAGTTTCTACCCTGCTATTTTTTCTTGAATGGACCACTTCGATGATCAGATGGACTCTTGACCTCACTATCTATCACTTCATGACCTTGCATTATATTGTCTGTCTGTACTGCACTCCCTCTGTAACTGTAGCACTTTATTCTGCATCCTCTAATTGGTTGTCCTTGCACTACCTCAATGTATTGTTGTGATTAAATTATCTATATGGGTGGCATGCAAAACAAAGCATTTCACTGTATCTCAGTACACACGATAATAAATTGTGAACTCAGTCAGCTCCATCATCACACTAGCCTCCCCAGCATCTAGGGCATCTTCACGGAGCAAAGCCTCAAAAAGGTGACATCCATTATTAAGGACCCCCATCACCCAGGACATGACCTCTTCTCATTGCTACCATCAGGAAGGGGGTACAGAAGCCTGAAGGCACACATTCAATGATTCAGGAACAGCTTCTTCCCCTCTGCCACCTGATTCCTAAATGGACATAGAACCCATGAACATTACCTCACTACTTATTTAATTTAACTTTATATATATATATACGCTTAAATCTGGGAAGTGAGAAACACTTAATGTATCATGTGTAACATCATCCACATGAAACAATAGAGGTGTTGGATCGAAACATTTTTCTACTCACACAATACGTTTTTTGGAACAGCTTCTTCCTCTCTGCCACCAGATTTCTGAACTGGCATTGAATTCTACCTCACAATTTTTCTTTTGCACTATTTATTGACTTTGTTTTGTACTGTAACGTATATTAATTTATTATGTGTTCAACGTACTGCCGTCATATAACACCAGCTTTCACGACAGACGCCAATGACATTAAACCTGACGCTGATTCGATTTACAAATTTCAATATCCTAAATATGGTGTCCCACCTCTCATCCTCCCCTGAGCAATTGCTGGCCCATGCAGTGAGCCTCCATTCATTAGCTGAGGTCAGAAGAGATGAGTGGCTTGTTTATATTTTCCCTTATTGTTGTGATTTTAATTAATTTCTGTAACTATAGGGACCCATGTAATGTATGAGGAATAAAATAGGCTAAGGTTGGAATAATATAAAAATAGATGTGTGATGGTCATTGAGTGGGCTGAAGGGCCTGTTTCTGGAACATAGAATATAGAATCAGAATCAGGTTTATTATCACCGCTATGTGACGTGAGATTTGTTAACTTAGCAGCAGCAGTTCAACGCAATACATAATACAGAAGAAAATAAATGACAAAATACAATTACAGTATATATATATTGAATAGATTAAAATTGTGCAGAAAGCAGAAATACTACATATTAAAAAAGTGAGGCAGTGTCCAAGGATTCAATGTCCATTTAGGAATTGGATGTCAGAGGGGAAGAAGCTGTTCCTGAATCGCTGTGTGTGTGCCTTCAGGCTCCTGTATCTCCTACCTGATGGTAACAGTGAGAAAAGGGCATGCCCTGGGTGCTGGAGGTCCTTAATAATGGCATTGTTCTTTGAAGATATCCTGGGTACTTAATAGGCTAGTATCCAAGATGGAGCCGACTAGATTTATAACCCTCTGCAGCTTCTTTCAGTCCTGTGCATTAGCCCCCCCTCCCCCATACCAGACAGTGATGCAGCCTGTCAGAATGCTCTCCATGGTACATCTATAAAAGTTTTTGAATGTATTTGTTGACATACCAAATCTCTTCAAACTCCTAATGAATTATAGCTGCTGTCTTGCCTTCTTTATAACTGCATCAATATGTTGGGACCAGGTTAGATCCTCAGAGATCTTGACACCCAGGAACTTGAAGCTGCTCACTCTCTCCACTTCTGATTCCTCTATGAGGATTGGTATGTGTTCCTTCGTCTGACCCTTCCTGAAGTCCACAATCAGCTCTTTCTTCTTACTGATGTTGATTGCCAGGTTGTTGTTGCGACACCATTCCACTAGTTGGCATATCTCAGTCCTGTACACCCTGTTGGCTTCATCTGAGATTCTACCAACAATGGTTGTATCATCAGCAAATTTATAGATGGTATTTGAGCTATGCCTAGCCACACAGTCATGGGTATATAGAGAGTAGAGCAGTAGGCTAAGCACACACCCCTGAGGTGCGCCAGTGTTGACCATCAGTGAGGAGGAGATGTTATCACCAATCAGCACAGATTGTGGTCTTCCGGTTAGGAAGTCAAGGATCCAATTACAGAGGGAGATACAGAGGCCCAGGTTCTCCAACTTCTCAATCAGGATTGTGGGAATGATGGTATTAAATGCTGAACTATATGATGAACGGCATCCTGACATAGGTGTTTGTGTTGTCTGGGTGGTCTAAAGCCGTGTGGACAGCCATTGAGATTGCATCTGCCGTTGACCTATTGTGACGATAGGCAGATTGCAATAGGTCCCGGTCCTTGCTGAGGCAGGAGTTCAGTCTAGTCATAACCAACCTCTCAAAGCGTTTCATCACTGTAGATGTGAGTGCTACCGGGCAGGGGACTCACAGACAGCACAGTGCAGACTCTTCCACAACACCATCAACATTCATTTCAGCTGTTTCTATATGATCCCATGACTCTAATAATTTAAATCTAGTTGAATTATCTTTAAATCCTTTGTCTCTCAGATACTTAGGACAACGCACACAAAATGCTAGAGGAACTCAGCAGGTCAGGCAAGTTCTACGGACTGGAATAATAGTTCATGGTTCAGGCAAAGACCCTTACTCAGGACTCAATTAAAACATGTTCATAGGCCTTTGCAGCAACAGTGTGTCTGAGGGCCTTCACGGACTGGAAGCAAGGTCCAGTGACACACAGCCTGAGGCTGAGTCACTGCTCACTGGCTGTTCCATGTTTTGCAATGGCTGGGTTTCCAGGATGATTCAGGGAGGGCCAGCTACGTGGAGCAGCATGATAGCATAGTGGTCAGCACAATGCTTTACAGTACCAGCAACCCGGGTTCAATTCCCGCCACTGACTGCAAGGAGTTTGTTCTCCCCCATGATTGCTTGGGTGTTCTCCAGGAACCCCAGTTTCCTCCCATCGTCCATAGACATACCAGTTGGTAGGTTAATTGGTCATCGTAAGTTGTCCTATGATTAGGTTAGGGTTAAATCAGGGAATTGCTGGGTGGTGCAGCTCGAAGGGCCTATTCCGCGCTGTATTTCAATACACAAATAAATAAAGTAGACGGCTGCATTACCCAGTGCGAAGTGATGGTGGGAATCTATCCAGCAGATTCAGATTTGAGGAAATGTAATGGAAATTAATCCTATATTTGCCACACTCAACAACTAGAGGATTAAATGTTCATCACATCCTTTTTAAAATGGCTGCATTGAATCAGCTACCCCTGTGGCAGAAGTTCTGTCAGAACAGGTCCTACCCAATGAAAACCAATTGGCTTCATTCCATCTGATAACTAGACTTATTGATTTCACTTGTCGAATTCATGCTAGAACATCAAACTGGACACAGTTATGAAATTTCTAAAAGGTTTCAGATGATACCTTTAACTTCAAAGTTCAAAGTAAATTTATTATCCAAGTACAAATATGTCACCATATCCAACCCTGAGATTCATTTTCCTGCACTAATGGATCTCAGCCTCAGTCATCGCTTCTTTCTATTGGGGAATTTTATTCGCTCTCAACTTCACTCTCATTATGGTAATCAATTGAAACAGGGTATTTTCTGTGTTCCAACAAGGAAACTCAGTTAATTTGTTCTTAGAATGTATTTCACTGCCAGCTGTGAGATTAGTAGCCAGAAGTTAGGTAAGTAAACAAGTCACAATTTACACCAGAAATAGAAACAACAGCCAGAGAGATGCTGGCACTGAAATGGAGCCATGAAAAATTGCATCTTCATCAACACACACAAAATGATGGAGGAACGGAGGAACTCAGCCTGTCGAGCAACATCGATGGAAAGGAATAAACAGTTTATATATATATATATATAATTAAATAGGTAGACCAAAAGAGAGCAAAAATAGAGGTAATTGTCATGGGTTTGTTCCGGGTTCAGAAATCTGATGGAAGAGGGGAGAAGTTGTTCTTATAACACTGATTGTGTGTCTTTAGTCTCCTGTGCCTCCTCCCTGATGATAGCAATGAGAAGAGGGCATGTCCAGGGTGATGTGGGTTAATAGTGGTGGATGCTGCCTTTCTGAGGCCTCACCTTTTGCTGTCTAAGCTGGGGAAGCTAGTGCCCATGATGGAAATGGCTGGGTTTACAGCCCTCTGCAGCTTTTTCCGATCCTGTGCAGTAACCCCTGCATATCAGATGGTGGTGCAACTTGTTACAATGCTTTCCGCAGTACATCTGTAGAAATTTGGCTCTGTAGAGTCTTTGGTGACATATCAAATCTCCTCAAACTCCTAGTGAAATGTAGCCACTGAGTTCCCAATTAATCATAGACTATAGACTCACTTTTAAGGAGCCTTCATCTCATGTTCTCAATATTTATTGCTTATTTATTTATTATTATTTATAAAACATTTTTTTCTCAGCTCAAGCTGGGAAAACCTGAGGTACAGGCATAGCTATGCACGTTTATTTCTCAATTGCTAGAAACTTTCAGGCTCTTCCAGTGGTGTTTGGTATTGTGGGTTTCTGAAGATTTACATAGATATTATTATGCAGCACTAATTGTTTAATGTTATTATGTAGTGCCTTTGGGATGGCACCAGTTATAGATATTACTATCAGGACAATGTATACCTTGTTCATGTTCCAAAGTCTTTCAATTTCCTCTTTTAATTCAGCCTATTTCTGGTGTTTTTCACTTACTGATTTCTGTAAGTTAAGTGTGTTTGGAATGGCTATATCTATTAAGTAAACTGTTCTTGCTTGTTCATCCTGTATTATTATATCCGGACGGTTATTATGGATTGTCCTATCTGGAATAACTGATCAGACATAATATAATTTTTGGTATTCTGACTCTAAAACTGGATTAAGCTTGTATTTATAGTAAGGTGTGATTCCATTTATGAGTTTATATTTTAAAGCAAGATTTTGGTGAATTATTATTGTTTTTATTATTATTATTATTTCATTTTTCTCTTTAGTTTTGTATTTGTACAGTTTGTTGCCTTCTGCGTGCTGGTTGTCTGCCCTGTTGGTGCAGTCTTTCATTGATTCTATTATGGTTATTGGATTTACTACGTATGCCCGCAAGAAAATGAATCACAGGGTTGTACATGGTGACACAATGTACTCTGATAATATGTTTACTTTGAACTTTGAAACATACCGCATCACAATAGATCCCTTTACCATCCCTCGACAATGCCTATATAAGTTTGATCCATTTGTCCAGATTAAGCTTGTATCCCTCTATGCCTTGCTTATCTAAGTAACCAAGCTAACTCTTCCAATGCTGTGGTAGCAACTATCTCCATCACCACCTTTTGCAGCTTTTTACAGATATCCCCACCCTCTGTGTAAAATTCTTACCATAAGACATTCGAGCCACACGGGAATCTGCTCCACCATTCTATCATGACTAATTTATTATCCCTCTCAATCCTATTATTTTAATTTTATTTTATTGAGATTCAGCACAGAATAGGCTCTTCCAGCCCTTTAAGCCATGTTGCCCAGCAGTCCCCTAATTTAATCCTCATGGGAAAATTTACAATGACCAACTGACCTACCAACCAGTATGCTTTGGACTGTGGGAGGAAACTGGAGCACCTGGAAGAAACCCACACAGTCATGGTGAGAACCTACAAACTCGTTACTAGCAGCGGTTGGAATTGAGCACAGGTTGTCTGCACTGTAAAGTGTTGTGCTAACCATTATGCTACCATGCCATTCCATTTTCCTGCCTTTTCCCCATAACCCTTGATGACGTTACTAATCAAGAACCTACCAACCTCTGCTTTAAATATGCCCAATGACTTGGCCTCCAGAACTATCTGAGGCAGTGAATTCCACAGGTTCACCAACCTCTGGCTAAAAGAATTCCTCCTCATCTCCTCTCAGATTGCCCGTAAATTTCTCCCTTCTCACTTTAAACTTGTGCCCTCTAGTTCTAGATTCCTTTATCCCAGGGAAAAGTTCACGGTGAATTCATGATGCAGACTTGGTGGGCTATGACCCCATGATGCTCCGTGATGCAAATATTCACGGGAGAAAGTGCTAAGTTCCTAGTTTAGCATCTAAAAACTATATCGATCTACAGATAGAAATTCAAATCCCACCATGTCAGCTGGGGAATTGAAATGCCAGTCAGTAAATTAAACTTGGAAATAAAATTTACTTTGCAGTAGTTTTGACTTTGGATCTATTGGATTATTGTTTAAAAATCATTGGATTTGTGGGGAAGGTATTTGCAATCATTACTCTGCCTGGACGTTACGTGACTAAACCACCTACACAGTTGACCTTTACTTGCCTCAACCTATTCCTCTGACAGCTCAGTCCATATACATTTATACTTTATAAATGTATACTTTATACTCTTGAAAAAATTGCCTCTCGGGTCCCTACTAAATCTCTCCCCATTCACCCTAAACCTATGTTTTTTAGGTCTTGAATCCCACCCCGAGTATATGCACCCTGTCTGTTACCCACATGATTTAAAACACTTTGATAAGATCACCCCTCATTCACCAACGCTCTAATAAAGTCCTAGCCAGTTCAGCCTCTCTATTTAACTCAGTGCCCAGAGCTCTGCAAATCCTTGTAAATATTTTCTGTGCTTTTTCTAGCTTAATGGCATTAACGCACAGTTAATTTAAAGCCCTGACAACGAGCCTATTTACATGACTTCCCAAGGCATCAAAGACTCCAGAAAATTGATACAGACATATGTGGAGAGCATTCTAACTGGTTGCATCGCCGTCTGGTACGAAGGGACCATTGCACAGGACTGGAAAAAGCTGCAACGAATTATGGACTGAGCCAGGTCCACCATGGGCAGTAGCCTCCCCAGCACTGAGGACATCTTCAAAAGGTAATGTCTCAAATGCAGCATCCGTCACTGTCTAGACATGCCCTCTTCTCATTGCTACTATCAGGGAGGAGGTATAGGAGCCTGAAGACACACACTCAAAGTTTTAGGAACATCTTCTTCATCAGATTTCTTACCAATGAACATCTTAAACACTATCTCACCTTATTTGCTCTCTTCTTTAGTTTACACACACAGTATATATATATTACAATACACAGCATATAAGTATATACGTATGTGTGTGTGTTGCAGAGAAGACATATATACAGTATAATTGCAATTTATAGTATATTTTATGTATTGCACTGTACTGCTCCACTAAACAACAAATTTCACAACCTATATCAGTGATAATAAACCTGATTTTGATTCTGAAGACACTTGTCTCAACTTGTTTAAAGTTAAGTCCAATCTAATAACACAGCTTTCTTCTTCCCCTGTACTGGGGGCGAGAGTCCCATGAATTGCTTGCCAGTCTTTGAGCCACGGTGTGGTATTGGTCAATGGCATAAAAAAGTTTGGGAACCCCTGGATCAGAGCAATGCACTCAGACTGCTGGAGAAACTCAGCAGGTCAGGCAGCATCTATGGTGGGGAATAAACTATCAACAGTTCGGGTCGAGACCCTACATCACGACTGGAAAGGAAGGGGATGAAAGCCAGAGTAAAAGAAGGTGGAGGAGGGGCAGCAGTACAAGTTGGCAGATGATAGATGAGTCCAGGTGAGGCTATTGCTGTGCACTGTGATTAGGAAATATTGTTTACTGCACACTGCTCAAGGGCAAGGCTTCTTTCAACGCAAACATGAGTCTGTGTGCAGGCAGTAACACTGGATCGAATTGAACTGCCTTTGGCTGGTGACTCTGAAAGGAAAGGCTCATGTTCAGGCATTCTTATGTGAGCGAGCTGCAGAGATGTACAGCCCCGTTGTAAGGCCAAGAGAAGGTGAATGACGGATACCGCTGCCTGTCACTCTGGCTTGCATGAAGCCCAGTTGTACAATCTGCTCTCATTTAGAGTCACGCAATCCATACAACATACAAAGCGGCCCTTTGGCCCACCTCATCCATGCCAACCCAAGTTGAACATGGAGGTTAGGAAAGAAAAGATTAGTTCAGTTATTTACATTTAACTTCACCATTAATCTGCTTTTCAGAATGTTTTACTTGTAACAATTATAGTTTTAATTTAATTACTTAAAGCAATTTTATATAGAACGTAGAACAGTCTAGCACAGTAAAGGGCCTTCAGCCCACAATATTGTACTGACCTCTTGAGCTATTCCAAGATCAATCTAACCCTTCCCTCATGCATAGCCCTCCATTTGTCTATCATCCATGTGCCTACCTAAGAGTCTCTTATCTACTTCCGACATCCCCCTATACTTTCCTCCAATCACCTTAATATTATGCTCCCTCGTATTAACCATTTCCACCCTTGGAAAAAGGTGTGGCTGTCCATTCTGTCTATGCCTCTTTTCATTTTATACACTTCTATGAAGTTACCTCTCATCCTCCTTCACTCCAAAGAGAAAAGCCCCAGCTCACTCAACCTTTTGTTGTAAGACATGCTCTCCAATCTTGGTAGCATCTTGGTAAATCTCCTCTACACCCTCCCTAAAGCTTCCATCCTTCCTATAATGAGGCAAACTGAACTGAACACAATTTTGATTGCTTTCAAATGTAGCCATCTATTAAACGCTCAGACTGCTCTCTACAACCCTAATCACCCTCACCACCTTACACACCCCATCAACGGCTGTTGGGCTCTTCTGTGCTCAGCACGGGACTGGCTGTGGGAGAGGATGAAGAGAATCTGACTGATGGATGTAATTGAGCATAACTTGGACTGCTGCTCTCCGAGCAATTTAGAAAATTCACCTCGTGGCTTCCTTTTCACCTTCCCTCAGCTTAAGCTTATCCACTCACCTAGGACCTTGCTCACCTAAATGGCCCAAAATCCCTTAATGCATCAAAATTGTAGAATATTATTTCAATACTATTTGAGCAATATTGGAAATATATTGTTTGATTAAACATTCTTTGTATGTTACATAATTCATTATGGGTTATAGTTAAGAAGTACATGAATGGCATACGTCATTACATCACCACATCAAATGTGAGCGCCTCACTAAAGAATGGTACGGTGACGTTGTTATTAGTACAATGCCTTGCAGTACAGATAACACAGGTTCAATACCCATCGCTTCCTGAAAGGAGTTTGTATGGCCTCTCCATGACCATATGGGTGTCCGACAGGTGCTCCTGTTTCCTCCCTTAGTCCACAGAGGGTAGGCTAATTGATCACTGTAAATTGTCCCATGGTTAGGCTAAGGTTAAGTCAGGGGATTGCTGTGTGCCATGGCTTGAAGGGCCGGGAAGTCCTGTTCTGTTCTGGATCTCAATAAGTGAAAAAACAAACAAATAAGGAAAGAAAAATAAAGTAGCCAAATTCATCCCCGTTCCTGTGTTTTACTCTCATTTAGTTTCTGGAGTTACAGAACAAAACAAAAGTGGTTCCTGATCTAACAATGATTCAGTTATAGGGATAGAGTCATAAAGTCATAAAGTACAGCACAGAAGCAGGCCTTTTGGCCCATCTAGTCAGTACTGAACCAATTAAACGACCTACTCCCATTGATCTGTCCTCCGTACTCCTACGATCCATGTACCTATCCAAACTTCTTGTGAACGTTGAAATCGAGCTCACATGCACCACTTGCACTGGTGGCTCGTTCCACACTCTCACAACCCTCTGAGTGAGGAAGTTTCTCCTCCTGTTCTCATTCATGAGCAGGGAATAATACAAGTATGAAGAACTTCCTTTGGCCCTATTACATGCTTCCAGAAAAGATCCATCTTATCTTTTCATCCAGACCTACAATGACATTGATTAGATGGGCCAAAGGGCCAGTTTCCACCCTCTGTAATTCTATGACTCTATAGCCCTCCCAGAGTTCTGTACTGCCCCAATTCTTGCCTCTTGCTTATTCCTGATTTTTATTCCACTATTAGAGATGGAATTGCTTTTAACTGGTAGGTCCAAATTCTGCTCCACCTCTGGTAGGGTACTGAGGTGTACTGTGAAACAAAGGGACCTTGGAAACCAGATCCATAATTCCTTGAAAGTGGCATCACTGGTAGACAGAGTTGTAAAGAGAGACTTCGCAAATCAGGACGTTGAATACAGGAGTTGGTATGATATGTTGAAGTGGTAGAAGATATTGATGAAGCTGAATTTGGTGCATTGTGTTCAGTTCTGTTCGCCCGCCTACCTACAGGAAGGATATCAATAAACTTGAAAGAGTGCATAGAAAATGTACAAGGATGTTACTGGGACTTGAGGACTTGAGTTATAGGGGAATATTGAATAGGCTAGAACATTATTCCCTGGAGCGCTGGAGAATGAAAGGAGAACAAATGTATACAAAATTAGAGCATAGACAGAGTGAATGTATTCAGACTTTTTTCATTCAGGTTGGGTGATTCTAAAACTAGAGGTCAAGGTTTTAGGGTGAAAGGTGAAATATTTCAGGGCAATCTGAGGCGGAGCTAGTTCATTCAGAGAGTGAATGAGCTGCCAGTGGAAGTGGTGGAAATGGGTTCATTATAACATTTAAGGGAAGTTTGGATAGGTACATGGGAGAGAGTAGTATGGAAGGCTACGATCTGGGTGCAGGTCAATGGAACTCAGCAGAAAACTCAGCCAGCAAGGACTAGATGAGATGAAGGCCCTTTTTCTGCGCTGTATCGCTCCACAGAATCATAGAGCGACACTCTTTGCTCTTTTAGACTCCTTAAGATCTTTGACTTTACTGATTATTTCCTTAAGTGGCCCAGGGTTAAGTTTGCTCTGATATTCATTCAGATGTGCCTTGGAACGTGCTCAGTTAAAAGCACTTTATAACACAATTTTCTCTTCCTTATTCTGCACAGCATGTGGACTTCAAGGTATTGGCTTATACAACTGTTGCCTTTATAAGATAATAATCAATTATCTCCTTTATTGCTTTTTGATGGTATTTTTCCTTCCCTGGAATAAACTGTGCATTGGAAGCCTCTTATCCCCATTGATTTCCTACCACAGGGTGCTTGTATCTTGGCCTTGGCAACAGAACATTCAGAATGGGAATCAGAATTAGATTTATTGTCATTGACATATGACATGAAATTTGCTGTTTGCAGCAGCACTATGGCACAAAGACAGAAAACAGCTATAGATTACAAAGATAGATCATCTGTACTAATAAATTAATGGAGATCCATCCTCAGTCCTGAAGAAGGGTCTCGGCCCGAAATGTTAACTGTTTACTCTTTTCCATAGATGTGCCTGACCTGCTGAGTTCCTCCAGCATTTTTGAGTGTGTTAATAAGGTAGTGATCGTTGATTCATGGACCATTCAGAAATCTGGTGGTGGAGGGGAAGAAGCTGGTTTTGAATCATTGACTGTGTGCCTTCAGGCTCCTGTATCTCCTTCCCGATGATAGTAACAAGCAGAGGGCATGACCTAGCTGGTGAGGGTCCATATTGAAGGGTGCCACCTTCATGGAACACTGCCACTCGCAGGTGTTTTTGATGGTTGGGAGGTTTGTGCCCGTGATGAGCTGACTGAGTCTTGAATCCTCTGCAGCCTAATGCATTCGAGCCTCCATACAAGGGAGTGATGCAACTTGTCAGAATGCGCTTCACTGCACGTCAGCAGAAATTTATAGGAGTCTTTGGTGGGATGGCAAATCTCTTCAAACTCCTAATGAAGTCTAGCTGCTGGCATTCGTGATTGTATCAATCTTTTGAGCCCAGGAGCGATACTCTGAAATGTTGATGCACAGAAACTTGAAGCTGCTCATCCTTTCCATCACTGACCCCTCAATGAGGACTGGTGTGTGCTTTCCTGACTTCCGCTTTCTGTAGTCCACCATCAGTTCCTCGATCTTGCAGATGTTGAGTGTGAGGTTGTTGTTGCAACATCACTCAACTGGCTGATCTATCTCACTCCTGTATACCTCCTCCTCACCATCTGAGATCCTACTGTTACATACCCCATGGGTATCTTGTGACTGTCACATGACCATGATGTAATTGAGTATCTGGTGAGCATGATGTAATGGTCTTGTGATGGTGGGGTGATGTAATTTCCCACCAATGTGAGGTCACATGATGTAATTTTCCCGCCAGTGAGAGGTCATGTGATGGCCTGTTTCAACAGGTATAAAAGGGGAAAGCCTTGTTGTGACGCAGGTCAGTTCATGGTTTAATTCGTCAGTTACTCCATTATGCTGCGTATTCGTCTCATGACGCAGTTTTGTTTTAAAGTGGAGTTTTACTTTCTATCTTAAGTCTCAAAGGTTATTGCCGGCAGTTTCACTAAACACTGCCAGTTGTAATTTGGTTTCTACCTTTGCAATTCAGTCGGAGAGTGAAGAATTTATCGAAGTACGGGAACCCGAAGGATTAAGAAAAGTTGGTGGTGTCAGTGGTAAAACTGGATCGACCTTATTTGATCTTCATTCAAAGAATTAGTAACCTGCATCCGAGATAGCTCCTCCATTGTGAAAGCAGAAAGAGCTGGATGCAGTGGTATTCGCCCAGGGAAGGTCAGTGCCTTTCAGCCGTTTTTATTTCCTTCATCATAAACCTTTCAGGCACAGCGTATTTTGCCTGGGATCAGCAGTAACGTCAAGTCGTCGAGGAATTCGTTACTTCAGGAAAGTCTCTCCTAATTACTGTATAAATCATTTGGACTCTTGCATTTACCACTTTAAGAACTGTGTTCGCATTTATCGCTTTAAGAACCGTTCGAGTTGCCGTATAGCAGTTAACTTCCAGTTAAATTAGTCATTTGTTTACTTTTCATTTTTATTGAGCAGTGTTTAATAAACGTTTTATTTGTTTATAAAAAAACCTGTCTCAATTCTATATTCATTGTTGCCATATCATAACACGACAAAACAGTGACGTCATGGGTGGATTTACGGATGGCATTTGAGCTGTACTTCACCACAGAGTCAGGAGTAACTAAGTCTCCATGTTCCAGTAATCACAGGTTATCTCAGTCTGCACTCCTTCCTTCGGCACTATCACAAGATCACAGCAACTCCAGAAAACAGAAGCAGGCAATTCGGCCCCTCAAGGCTGCCCCGCCACTCAATATGGTCAATAGCTGATCTGTGTTGGTCTTAATTCTTCTTCTGTGACAATTGTGCCAATCCCTCAATGGAACAGGCCCTTCAGCCCAACTCATCCATGCCAACCAAGTTGGCCACTTGAGCTACTCCATTTGCCTGTGTTTGGTCTTGAATCCCTCCTTTCCTATCTGTCTAGATGCCTCTTAAATGTTACATTGTATCCAGTTCTAACACTTCCTCTGGCAGCTCATTCCATGCACAAATCACACTCTGAGTGAAAAGTTGCCCTCCAAATCCCTTTTAGATTTCTCTCCTTACCTTAGACCCATACCCCTAGTTTTAGACTCTGCTACCCTGGGCAAAAATCCTTGACCTTTGAAATATTCATCCATCTCCACCTTAAATACATCTAATGATCTAGTCTCCAATGCACTGAAGGTGTATCTGTGAAGAAGATTAAATAGTCGACGTTTCAGGCTGAGACCGTTCATCAGGACTGGAAAGAAAATGGGTAGAGGTCAGATAAGAAGGTGGGGAAGGGGAAGCAATACAAGTTGGCAGGTGGTAGGTGAGATCCAGCACACACGATTCAAGATTGTTTAATGTTATTTCCTGTACACAAGTGTAAAAGAGAATGAAATAATTGTTACTCTGGATCTAATGCAGCACAAAAGAAAGACAATAAAGAACACAATAATAATCAGGAGATGATAAAGTAGTGGTGGTTGGTCGGTGGAGGTGTTGATCAGCCTTTCTGATTGGGGAAAGTTACTGATTTTGAGTCTGATGCTCCTGGTGTGGATGCTATGTAGCCTTTTCCCTGTTGGGAGTGGGACAAACAGTCTGTGAGCAGGGTGGGTTGGATCCTTGGTGATGTTACTGGCCCTTTTCCAGCACCTTTTCTGTACATATGTCCTTGATGGTGGGTAGGCTGGTGCCGGTGATGCATTGGGCAGTTTTGACGACCTGTTGTGGAGCCTTCCTGCAGGCCGCAGTGCAATTTCCGTAGCAGGCAGACACGCTGCTGGTTAGGATGCTCTCTGTCGATAGCTGTGCTGCTGACACTATTTGCAACCTCTCCACCCTCAAGATCCCTCCCCCATCGCTGTTCACCAACCTGACCCCCGACTGTAAACCTGTGGCAACTAAAAGTCGGAGGTACAGTGCGGGGGACAGGGCCTTTATTCATTCAGAGGTGCAGCGGCTGCTCAGGGAGGGGATCATTGAGCCAAGCACAAGCCCATGGCGGTCCCAGGTGGTCGTTGTTCGGACTGGGCAGAAAAATAGGATGGTTGTGGACTACAGCCAGACCATCAATAGATTCACGCAGCTTGACGCGTACCCCCTACCCCGCATCGCGGATATGGTCAACCAGATAGCTCAGTACAAGGTGTACTCGACAATTGATCTGAAATCCGCTTATCACCAGCTCCCCATCCGCCCAGAGGACCGCCCCTACACCGCCTTCGAGGCGGGTGGCAGGCTCTATCACTTTCTGCGCGTCCCATTTGGTGTCACAAATGGGGTCTCGGTCTTCCAGAGGGAGATGGACCGGATGGTGGACCAGTACAAACTGACGGCCACATTTCCCTATCTAGATAACATCACCATCTGTGGTCGCGACTGGTCGGACCATGACGCCAACCTCCAACGTTTTTTCCAGGTGGCCGATGCTTTGAACCTCACTTATAACAAGGACAAGTGTGTGTTCAGAACCACACGACTCGCTATCCTTGGGTATGTCGTGGAGAACGGGGTCATTGGCCCTGACCCCGACCGTATGCGCCCCCTGTTAGAACTCCCTCTTCCCACTACTCTCAAGGCCCTCCAGCGGTGCCTGGGTTTTTTTTCCTATTACGCCCAATAGGTTCCCCATTACGCAGACAAGGCCCGCCCCCTGGTCAAGTCTACCACCTTTCCCCTCTCTGCCGAGGCCCGCGCGGCCTTCAGCTGCATTAAAGGGGACATTGCCAAAGCAACGATGCATGCGGTAGACGAGACCATTCCCTTCCAAGTAGAGAGTGACGCCTCTGACGTCGCGCTGGCTGCTACCCTCAATCAGGAAGGCAGGCCAGTGGCGTTTTTTTCTCGTACCCTTCAAGGCTCTGAACTTCGGCACTCCGCGGTGGAGAAAGAAGCCCAAGCCATAGTGGAAGCTATTCGGCACTGGAGGCACTATCTCGCCGGCAGAAGGTTCACCTTGCTGACCGACCAGCACTCGGTTGCGTTCATGTTCAGCAGCCAACAGCGGGGCAAAATCAAAAATGATAAAATTTTGCGATGGAGAATGGAACTCTCCACCTATACTTACGATATCCTGTACCGGCCTGGCAGGCTCAATGAACCGTCTGATGCCCTATCCCGGGGACCGTGTGCTAGTGCCCAGCTCGACCAGCTGTATGCCCTTCATGCCCAACTTTGCCACCCGGGGGTCACCCGGTTTTATCACTTCATTAAAGCCCGGAACCTGCCGTACTCCCTGGAGGACATCCGGACGATGACCAGGGACTGCCAGATCTGCGCTGAGTGCAAACCGCACTTCTACCGTCCTGACACTGCGCAGCTTGTCAAGGCCACCCGCCCTTTTGAGCGACTGAGTATTGACTTTAAGGGCCCCCTTCCCTCCACCGACCGCAATGTCTACTTTCTCAGTATTATTGACGAGTACTCGCGATTCCCCTTTGCCGTTCCCTGCCCCGACACTACTACCACGTCGGTCATAAAAGTCCTGCGCCAGCTCTTCACACTGTTCGGATATCCCTGCTATGTCCACAGTGATAGAGGGTCCTCCTTTATGAGTGACGAGTTGCGCCGGTTCCTGCTTGCTAGGGGCATAGCTACTAGTCGCACCACGAGTTATAATCCCCGGGGGAATGGCCAGGTGGAGAGGGAGAATGCCACAGTGTGGAAGGCCATACTTTTAGCCCTTAAGTCACAAGGGTTGCCGGTCTCCCGATGGCAGGAGGTCCTCCCTGAGGCACTCCACTCTATCCGCTCCCTGTTGTGTACGTCCACTAATGCCACCCCTCACGAACGCTTATTCTCTTTTCCCAGGAAGTCTGTCACTGGGACCACCCTGCCAGTTTGGCTGACGTCCCCGGGGCCAGTGCTGCTGCGTAAACATGCGAGGAGTAATAAGTACTCACCACTGGTCGAGAAGGTTCACCTCCTGCATGCTAATCCCCAGTATGCCTACGTGGTCTTGCCTGATGGGTGGGAGGACACGGTCTCTGTCCGCGACCTGGCGCCCGCCGGAGCAGCAGACCACTACCCCGAGCACTCCACGGTAACTATGCACCCTGTACCCGAGGTGACTCCGCGCGCACCGTGCCCCACACAGACTCCGTATGCGTCTGTTCCAGGGCCCTCGCTCACACGCGAGGGATCCCTGACACCTCCTGTTGGGACAGAATTAACCCACTCTCCGCCTTCGGAGCACACACCACCTCCGGCACCTGTGCCGTCATCACCTCCGGCTCCTGTGCAATTGCAGCCGGAGCTACGTAGATCGCAGCGAACGATTCGACCACCTGATCGACTTAACCTGTAAATATGCTTGGGAATTTTTTTTAAACAAAGGGGGGGTGAATGTGGTGAACTAGATATACCTGTCTGACTGCTCCTGTGGCTCCTCCCAAGACCCTGCTGACTACCCCTGTGGCTCCTCCCACAGACCCCTGTATAAAGGCGACTGTGGCCTGCTGCTCTCCCTCATTTTCCCCAGGATGTAGTGTTGTTCTTCAGTCAATAAAAGCCGATATCTCACTTCCTAAGTCTCGGCGTGAGTTGCACCATCAATAACTCACGCCGAGACTTAGGAAGTGAGATATCGGCTTTTATTGACTGAAGAACAACACTACATCCTGGGGAAAATGAGGGAGAGCAGCAGGCCACAGTCGCCTTTATACAGGGGTCTGTGGGAGGAGCCACAGGGGTAGTCAGCAGGGTCTTGGGAGGAGCCACAGGAGCAGTCAGACAGGTATATCTAGTTCACCACACTCTCTCTCCAAGAGGAGAAGTGAATCAGTTGCTTGTGGCACCACGGCAGAAAACCTGTGCACCTGGAAGAAGCCACGCAGTCATGGAGTGGACACAGAAACTCCTTATACAGCACTGTACCAAAGTCCTAAGCACATACAGTATATGCCTTTTGCACGGTACTGTTGCAATTTTATGTATTGCACTTACTGTTGTTGTTGCTGCAAAAAAAACCCAGGACATATGTGAGTGATGATAAACCTGATTCTGATATGGGTCTCCATTATCGACGGAGGGTGGAAAGGGGGCGGGGAGAGGGGAATCATGATTGGAAAAAAGGGAAGGGAGGGGGAGGGAGAAGGAAGCACCAAAGAGACATTCTGTAATGATCAATAAACCAATTGTTTGGAATGAAATGACCTTGCCTGGTGTCTCAGGATTGTCTACACCTGCACCAACAACTGCCCCTGGCACTCCTTCTCTGCCACGTCCCACACCCCTCCTGCAACGCTCCACAAATTGATATTCGCAACATACTTTGCTCCCACAGATTTACAAACTCACTCTCTGCTCCATGCTGGCAAATACAATGCTGTGCAAAAGTCTTAGGTACCCTAGTTTTATATATATATATATATATGTATGTACACATTCATAGTACTGTACATGGTGTTGGAATAGAACTCTAAACTGTCCCCCTGAGATGTAATATCATTGTGCTACCCGCTACATTATCTTGGTGCTGTATCTCTAAAAAAACAAAACAAAATAAGTCCTTGTACATTTTTATTAATCACTCTCTTGATAAATTAGCGATGGGTTATTGCAGCATAGCTAAGTTTAAGCCAATCCCTTACCCTTCTGATTTGTGCTCCTTTTCAAATACTCTGCATATATTTTAAACATGCTCCTTATGCATCTAAGGATTCTGATGGCATGTTTCAATCTTTAGCTGCTTTTCCCCTCCACAGATGCTGTCTCACTGGCTGAACAGCTTCTACACTTTTGATGTTCTTTCATATTTCCAGTACTTGCAATATTTTGCCTTTCCATAATGATCTAATCACAGATCCAAGCTGTTATTCTGCTTGGCTGAAGATATGCTCTGCTATCTACAGGACGATTTGCTATATTATCTCTGGGGCTGCAGGCAGTTTAAATACAGTCTCCATCTGTATCTGGGCATTATGAGCTTCAAAGGGTAGGGTTAAACGGCTCTGAAAACATGGATCTTTACAGACAGTGACCAGCCATGCAATATGACTAAAATGCCAATATCCTTTCCCAAACACAAGGTTTTCTGCAGATGTTTGAGATCCAAAGCAACACACACAAAATGCTGGAGGAATTCAGCAGGTCAGGCAGCATCTATGGAAATGAATACAGGCGATACTTCGAGCCAAAACCCTACTTCAGGATCGGAGGAAGTGGGAAGACAACAGAATTAAAAGGTGGGGGGAGGGATGGAGGATAGCTAGAAGGTGATAAGTCAAGATAGGTGGGTAGGAAAAGTAAAGGGATGGAGTTGAAGGAATCTGATAGGAGAGGTGAGTGGACCATAGGAGAAAGGGATGCAGGGGTGGACCGAGTGGGAGGTGATAGGCAGGTGAGAGGAGGGAAGGGGCCAGAGTGGGGAGTAGAAAAAAAGGGGAGGGGGAGGGATTTTGCTTTTTGCTGGAAGGAGAAATTGATATTCACGCTTTCAGGGTGGAGGATACCGAGATGGAATATAACGTGTGGCTCCACCATCCTGAGGGTGGCCTCATCATGACGCAAGCGGACCAGCACGTCAGAACGGGAATGGGAATTGGAATTAAAATCTTTGGCCACTGGGAAGTTTCGCTTTTGGCAGATGGAGTGGAGGTGCTCAATGAAGCGGTCCCCCAATTTATGACGGCTCTCTCCTATGCGGAGGAGGCCACATCCGGAGCACCAGACTCAACCGGTGACCCCAGCAGATCCACAGGTGAAGTTTTTGCCTCACCTGGAAGGACTGTTTGGGGCCATGAATGGAGGCAAGGGAGGAGGTGTAGCACTTTGGCCACTTGCAGGAATAAACACCGGGAGGGATGGATAGACAACAGAATGACGGAAGCTGTGATTCCTGTGGAAAGAGGAGAGATGTGGGGATGTAAAGATATGTTTGATGGTAGAATTCCTTTAGAGATGGCAGAAGTTGCGGAGTATGATGTGTTTTTTGTGGAGGGTCACGGTGGGTAGGTAAGGACAAGAGGAACTATATCATTGTTAAGGTGGCAGGATGATGGGGTGAGCGCAGATGTTTGGGAAATGGAGGTGAGGCGGGTGAGGGCAGCATCTATGGTGGAGGAAGTGAATCCCCGTTCTTTGAAGAAGAAGCACATATCTTTTTCCAGTTGCACACCTGCGGTTAGATCAAATGCTGATCCATGGATGAACTTAGGATGACGTATTCCCATTACATTGGCTCAGGTTCTCAACCCTGTGTTACTGATAGGTCACTCACACAAGATATGAAGGTACGACTAGTCATAAAACCATTCAAAACTTTGGGGAAGAATGAGGCCATTCAGCCCATTGAGTCTGCTCAGCCACTCAATCATGGCTAATTTACTTTTTGTCTCAACACCATTCTTCTCCCTATAATCTTAGAGGACCTTATGAATCAAGAACCTATCAAACTGCACTTTAAATATACCCAAAGACTCCCCAGCACCTGCACCAATAAATTCTACAGATTCACCACCATTTGGCTAAATAAATTCTTTCTGATCTTCATTTTATCTTGAAGTTGAGGCCTGTGGTCCTAGACTCTCCGACTATAGGAAACATTCTCTCCATGTCCACTCCCTCTAGGCCTTTTTAATATTCCATAGGTTTCAATGAGATTGTCCTCAGTCTTCTAAAATTCAATGAGTATAGGCCCAGAACCATCAAGCGCTCCTCATATGTTAACCCTTTCATTCTTGGGATCATTCTCCTAAACCTCCACTGGTGTCTGCAAGAGAAGGAATCTCAAGGTTGTATATGGTATATCTACTTTGATAATACACGTACTTTTGAACTTTTTCAAAAACTACTTACATTACCCCAAAGGTCTTCTTACAAATGCCTTATAAAGACTCAGCATTACATTCCTCCTTTTATATTTGAGTCCTCTTGAAATGAATTCTAACATTGCTTATATCTTCCTTACTATTGACCCAACCTACCAGTTAACCTTCTCGCACCAGGACTCTTATTCCTCCAATTTCGGAAATTTCTCCCCATTTAGAAAATCATCAACATCTTTTTTACTTCTAGCAAACCATAAGATGTATAAGATGGTAAGAGACATAGATGGAGTGCAAAACCAGTGACTTTTTTCCAGGGTGGAGATGGCTGTACTGGTCTAGGTTAAAGGTTTGGCACAACGTCATGACTGAAGGTGCAATACCTGTACTGTGTTGTACTCTTCTATGCTCTATGATCATCTTTCTCTAAACAAATAACACCTGTGATTTATGAGGCTGTAGTAGGGGCAGATGCTCCCTAATATTATTCTAGGATATAGGTAACAAGGGTGATTTATATCACCCTTGCCTGAGATCTCCCCATTCTGGAACAGTGATGGAATCAGAATCAGAATCGGGTTTATTATCACCGGCATGTGACGTGAAATTTGTTAACTTCGCAGCAGCAGCTCAATGCAATACATAATATAGGAAATAATAATAATAATAATAATAATAATAAATAATAATAATTCAATTAATTACAGTACACATATATTGAATAGATTAAAAATTGTGCAAAAACAGAAATAATAAATATTTCAAAAGTGAAGTAGTATTCAAGGGTTCAATGTCCATTTAGGAATTGGATGGCAGAGGGGAAGAAGCTGTTCCTGAATCGCTGAGTGTGTGCCTTCAGGCTTCTGTACCTCCTCCCTGATGGTAACAGTGAGAAAAGGCAATGCCCTGGGTGCTGGGGGTCCTTAATAATGGACACTGTCTTTCTGAGGCACCGCTCCTTGAAGATGTCCTGGGTACTTTGTAGGTTAGTACCCAGGATAGAGCCGATTAAATTTACAACCCTCTGCAGCTTCTTTCAATCCGGTGCAATAGCCACCCCCATATCAGACAGTGATGCAGCCTGTCAGAATGCTCTCCACGGTACATCTATAGAAATTTTGAGTGTATTTGTTGACATACCAAATCCCTTCAAACTCCTAATGAAGTATAGTTGCTGTCTTGCCTTCTTTATGACTGCATCGATATGTTGGGACTAGATGGGCTGCCTTCTGATTCCTCTTGAGCCCACCTCTCTCTGTCCTGGACCATCGATGGGAATAGGCTGTCTTGTCATTCCCATGGAGTAGTGAGAGGAACTAGCTGCTTAGCCCACCTCTCTGTGTCCAGGAGCATTAATGTCAATAGGTTGTCTTGCATGGCTGGGATCCTTTACTGCTTTAGGGTCATATGATACAAAAATAGGCCCTTCAACCCAACTGGTCCATACCGATCAAGATTCCTATCTACTTTGGCCCCACTTATCTGTGTTTGACTGATATCCCTCAAAACTCTTCCATTGGTCTTATTGAAACTTATTGAATATTGAAAGGGCCAGGGAGACTGGAATGTGGAGAGTATGTTTCCTATAGCAGAGGAGTCTAGGACCAGAGGGCACAGGGACATCCTTTTAGAACATAGATTATGAGGGATTTCTTTAGCCAGAGTGTGATAAACCTGTGGAATTCATTGGTGGCTGTGAGGACCAAGTCACTGGGTATATTTAAAGAGGAGGTTGATAGGTTCTTGATTATTAAGGGTATGAAAGGCTATGGGGAGAAGGCAAGAGGGAAAACAAATCAGCCATGATGGAATGGTGGAGCAGAATCAATGGGCTGAATGGCCTGATTCTGCTCCAATGACTTATTGTCTCATGGCAAACATGTACCCATTCAAGTACCTTTTAACTCTCATCAATGTACTTGCCTCAACCACTCCTCAGAGCGCATTCCATGTACTCCATCCTCTGGGTGTCTCTCAGGCTCCTATTAAATCTCTCCTCTCTCAGCTTAAACCGGTCTTCTAGTTCTTCTTTCCACAACCCTGAGAAGACTGTGTGCATTCACCCTTTAATGATAATTCTCCTATCATCTTTGAAATACACTAACTTGATAACACATTATATCCCTTTATCAGGAACAAAGGTTTCTCCATCCTGAGAAACTCTACTTGTCATTCCAACAAGATGTCCACTTATCTCGTTTATTTGTCCTTTTCACAGAGCTTCCATTTTGAATATAGATTGAGTGGACAGTCAGAGACATTTCTTTTCCCAGGGTAAAATGGCGAATACCAGGAGGCATAATTTTAAGGTGATTGGCCCAGGCCCAAGAGCCTATTGAAGCAGCAGGGCCTAGGTCTGAAACTGTGGAATGACCTGAGGTTTTGATGACTTAAGCACCAGGCCAGGGTTTTGTGGCTGCCTGTAAGGAGATAAATCTTGAGGTTGTATATATATAAGGTTCCAAGGGTAGTCATAGCCGAATGGTGGTATCGGGGACGAGCTCCCACTGCTAAACAAATGCTCTTCATTGCGTGCATCTCAAATAGCCTCTGACAACCAAGTCCAACTCCTGGCCTTCACGTGGAGGAGCTGTTCTCACTGACAGGAGGAGGGGCAAAGGCGGGCCACTGGCACCTTAAAACCAGTTGCTCCGGGCAGATGGGGCTCGTTAACCACAGATGGTAGCTCATCTAGGAGAGGGAAAACTCCGATTTCAAGCCTCTGCTGCCTTGCGGCTATACCCGCTCATGGGAAAGGCTTTGGGAAAAAACTCCGAGGAAAAATTCGGAGTCGGAGACCCGAAGGCGGCTGACTGCTGTACCCAGCACCGTCACGGCAACTCCTGAGATGCTGCTGGCACCAAACTGTATCGCCTTTCGTCATTCCTTTGGACCTGTCATCAGCATGGAGAGGGGGGTCCCACTGCATGGGCAACAGATGGATCTCCATATCAACATATCAACTCTGCCCTGGCTCGCACCCTGGAGACCCTACCAGAGGCGCGGTACCCATGCTCGACCACGACCGATGGAGGCCACACACGTATCGTATAAATACTATGATAATAAATGTACTTTGTAAAGTATAAAGGGGAATGCTAGAAGTAGATACAGATACATTAATGACATTTTAGAAAGCCTTTGGCACATGGATGGTAGAAAAATGGAGTGCTATGTAGGGTTAAATTGGTCTTTGAGTAGGTTAAAAGGTTGGCACATCATGGTTCACAGTGCTGTAGTGTTTATGATCTATATTCTATATGAAATTATTCTTACCCTCCTCTTTGACCTCTGTTTTATGTTTAAATCCTAATTTTGTTCCACATTTACTGTTAAATGATCAACTTGGAGCAGTTGGACTTGGCAATTCACACTCCTTAAATATTTTATGCTTTGCTTCAAATCTTCTGTTTAGCACTATTGGGAACTGTGCCATTGAGGTAGCTATGAATATTCAGTTCTGTTTAGCAACAGGGAGCAGGAAGTCTAATGAATAAACCAATTGGATTATCTACCAGGTGCATATTCCTTTTTCACCCAGAGATAGCCGCTATGGTAAATGGAGTTTTATTCAATCATGTCTTCTGGAAGCACATGGTCGCAATGGTACAGTGGGGGACTTCCAGGAGTGGTGGGTCCCTCGGGGTATTGACTGTTTTATAGATGGTAGTAACCATATTTAATTCTGAGTATAGTTACTGTCTTGTAAATATTGAATGTATGTACCTTGTGTATATGTTTTGTAAGTAAACTTGTATAGTTTTGTAAAAAAAATGGAGTTTAATTTAGATAAGTGTAAAGTGTCTGCATTTTGGAAACTCAATCACAGGTACGATGTTCACAGTGAATGGCCGGGTCCTCAGGAGTGGCTTTCAAACAGAGGGATCTTGGTTCTCTGGAACTGGAATCACAAGAAGACAGGGTAGTGGAAAAAGTTCTTGGCCTTCATAAGTCAAGTCTCTGATTACTGAAGCTTGGCGGTCACAGATTCAAATTCTGATTCATCTATCACATGTACATCGAAACATACAGTGAAATGCATCATTTGTGTTAGCAACCAACACAACCCTGAAAAAACAACCTATTAACTGGTACATCTTTAGACTGTGAGAGGAAACTGGAGCATCCGGAGGAAACTCATGTGGTCATGGGGAGAACATACAAACTCCTTACAAGCAGCAGCGGGAATTGATCCCAGGTCACTAGTACTGTAAAGCAGTGTGCTAAACACCATGCTACTATGCCACCCCAGAGTATTTTTGATCAGTCTGTTATAGTAACTGTATTAAACTAGAAAGAGTGCAGAAAAGATTTACAAGGATGTTGTCAAGACTTGAGTGATTGAGTTGGGGGAGCGGTGGGAGGAGTACATATAGAGGTTAGACAGTCTAGTTGGGTTCTGCCAGGACTATACTAATCACAGTTTAGAAAAGTGAGCAGTAATGATTCTGACTAGGTACTATGGGTTTGATGTACACGGGATGTTTCACTTAGCTGGTGTCAGATTTGAGTGCAAAATTGTTAATTTTCTTGTATTTTTCTTGCTGTGTAACTTGTTTATATTTCATATAATTACCTACAGTGAATCTTCAGAAGAGCTAATCCTGTATTTTTCTAGAAGTTTCTCTGCAGACTGTGTCACAGCGCTGAATTTATTTTGTAGGTTATTCCTTATCATTGGAATGTGCTTTACTTCTGTAGTCTGAGTGATAGAAATTGTTAATATAAGATGGTCATGGTTTCTTTGTTTCTTTCTTTACTTCTGTTCTCTGCTTTTCCTTTTCCTCTTACCCTTACAGTTGATTGAGAAGATTACCATTATTTTTATTGAAAATGAACACTTAATAAAATAGCTTCAGTCACAAGATTGCTGCTTTATCCTAGACTTAATGAAAAAACTTTCGCAGATTCAACACTGGGGAGTAGGATGTGGAGAGTCAGGAGGATGGTCAAGCCACAGGATATAAGGTCATATAACCAACAGCAAGATCAATCTAATTCTTCCCTCCTACAGCCCTCCAGTTTTCTGTCTTCCATGTGCCTACCTAGGAGTCTCTGAAACGTCCCTACCTCTAGACACATCGCCGCCACCCGCCCCCAAACTTTCCTCCAATTATGCCGTCTCAGGTTAGCTATGGCCATAGTGGGAAAAAAAATCGCTGGTGTTCAAAGGTTCAAAGTAGATTTATAATTATTGTGTCCATGATGACAGACACAAAAAGCTTGTTTAACTCAGCTGTTAAGCCCAAAAGCAGACTGAGTGCTATGACCTGGGGAGAGAGATGGGGGTGGTGACTGTCACACATCCTAGTTACAGCACAAGACACACCTTGTGCTCCTCTGTGTTTTCTCCACTGTGATTTGCAGCTGCCTCTTCCCTCCCATCACCGCACAGTTGCCAGTGACTGTAGCCAGCTGGACCGCTGTCGTTGTCCACCTGGGGGTGGCCCTTGCTGGAGAGGACACCCAGACAGATAATAGTGATGGCTGACCCCAAGTCCACCAACGCATGGCATCTGATACCTTACACCATGCAGTCCACGTATGAGCCTTGCTCTTCACCCAAACGGGCCAGCCGGAGAGGTGACATCGGAGGGATTTCGCTTGGCGTTTCCTGATGTCTGGGCTGGGCTGTGGTGTGACACTGGTGTGGGGCGGCTCCCCTGCCACATGGTCTGCCTCACAGGGTTAACACGGCATCGGTCAGACCTGTCTCACAGGCTCCTCCTCCACTTTGGTGACACAAGCCCTGGCTCGCGGCCTGCCCTCTCTGCCTCCGCCAGCGCCTCGGACAGTGACAATGTTGGTGTCAGGCGAACATGCTGCCAAAGGCACTCTGACATCAGCACCTTTACGAAGGCGCGGTGGGCAAGCTTGTCAACCTTCCTCCGCACTGATGCCCTCACCCTGGGCTGTGGGAGCAGCCATGCCAAACACAGTGGTGGTGATCTACTGTGAATGTCCCCAGGCTTTCTCCCACATGGCATTGTCGACTGCTCAGCTCTTCCCTCACTGCTTGCTCCAATGGCTTCTGCACAAAATGTCGCTCCAGCACTGCTATGAGGGCAATGTAATTGTGCTGCTCAGCCGGTGTTAGGTCGAAGGGGGCCCACAGGGCGTCTCCCTCCAGCACCACGGCAAGGTCTGCCACCCATCTTGGTGAGCTCCACCCATTGTGCCATGCAGCAAATCTGACTGGCACCAGCTCAGGCTCCAGGCAGTTGGCACAGTTGTATCTGGGCAGCTTCTGGGTGGAACTTCTGGTGTGAACTGCTGAGGCCTGATTCCTGCCATGTTGTCTGTTTTCCCATGGCTGCAGTGTATTGGGTTCCCCGGTGAGGGACACGAGGGAGACGGGTGACGTTCTCCTCTGTGTCCCTTGGGTTGGAGGGGCCTGGGTACGCTCGTTTCACCGGGGTTCTCGGTTGCTCAGTTCCCAGGTCCACCCCTGGGTCGGCATCCTATCTTCCAGAGCCCGGCCTGGGAGTGCAGCAGGGGGCATACTGTTCATTCCTTTGACTTATTTCACGGATTTTAAGATGCTCCATCCAGCATCATAGCTCTTTAATCTCGTCACCTATTTGTAATCGCACTCCTGACACCAATGTGGCGAGCATTTGGCCCATGATGGCAGGCGAGGAAAGCTTGTTTAATTCACTCTTGTTCTTTTTGTGACAAGCTTAAAAACAGACCAGGCACGATGAACCAGGTAGCAAACAACTCAAGCACATACAGATAGTGGAGGTGATTATCACAGATCATGGTTACTGTCAGGGTGACCCACGAACACGCATGCGAATGACTGTATCACCAAGCTGAAATGTAACAATAAATGATCTTGAACATCTCACCGTCACCCCATGAAAACGTTTTAAAACAAATACAATAAGTAATGCTGCTGCGAGCCGTCAAGAACGTTCCCCGCCCCCCCAGAGCACCACAGTGCGTATACGGTATGCAATGCTGCGATTCATCCGCCCGGAGTCAGCCACGAAACCAAGAAACACCACGGAAACATGGTGAAAATGTGGTTAAAATTTAAAAACTCAAATACCCGACATGTGAAAAAAGAACAAATCGCACAAACTGCAAAAAGTGAGCGATTAACACACAGAATATCAAACATCAAACCACAGAGTCTCGGAAAAAAGTCCAGGAGTGACAGGCCCCGAGTCAGTTCAGTTCACCGCTACGTTGATGCCTGGAGGCCATCTCCACAGAACTAGTTTCGTGCCAAAGTGCCTCAGTCAAATCACACAAGTAGCAAAAAGGAGTCACCAGAAACAATTGAATATGAACTGCAGAGTCCTCCAGAACAGGGTCCACAGCTGTGAAGTCCGTTCAGCACTGAGAACATTAAATATCAAAGCCCAGATTCCCCTTGTCTCAGGGCAATGAACCATGCCACCAGTGCGATTGGATCCAAGGCACCTGTGCATTCCTCCAGCGGCAGCAAGACGGAGACCAGCCAGGTCAAATGTAGGAAGACAGCACTGAACACTTGCTTGGCTTCCACTCTCATCCTCGTCGGTTTCCATCTTGCCTGGTGCTTTAATCGGTGAGAAGTAATGGAGCTGACCATGGGTTTGCATTCTGCCGTTTGGAATGGATGACCACACACTTCGCCCTCAACCTCGCTGAATTCCCAAGGAGACAGCAAAAGCGCCAGATCGCTCATTTAGACCAAAGGTACATCGGTACATCAATGCCACTTATCATCTTCAACACCTCTGTCAAGTCTCCTCTCATCCTCCTATGCTCCAAAGGGGAAAATCCTAGCTTGCTCAAACCTTCCACAGAAAAATGCTCTCTAATCAAGGCAGCGCCTTGGTGAATCTCCTCAGCACTCTCTACTCTGAAGCTTCCACATCCTTCCTTTGATGAGATGACCAGAACTGGACACAACATTCCAAATGTGATCCAACCAGGGATTTACAGAGCTGCAGCATTACCTCTTGGCTTTTGAGTTCAATTCCCCCAACTAAGGCTGACACACCATAAGCCTTCTTAACCACCCTATCAGCTAGCAAGGCAACTTTGAGGGGTCAATGGACTTGGACTCCAAGATCCCTGTGTTCCTCCCCATTGTTAAGAATCCCACCATTAACCCTGTATCTTGTCATTAAGTTCAACCTTCAAAAGTGTATCACTTCAGACTTTTCTGGGTTGAACTCCATCTGCCAACTCTCTATCCTATCAATGTCCTGTACCAACCTTCTACTTCAGGGTTCCCGACCTGTGGTCTGTAGACCCCTTGCTTAATGGCATTGGTCCATGACATAAAAAGGATTCTGGTCTACACAATCCACAACGCCATCGACCTTCACAATTAGCCCTTTCCCGATTAAATACCGTCTGCTCCTATCCTTGTCCGAGGCTACAGTAAAAGTTAGAGAGTTGTGATCATTGTCTGCCTGCTGAGGGAACTGTCACCTGACCGGGTTCATTGCCAAGTACGGGAATTCCAGATACATCCTAGTTCTGACTGATAATTCCAGCAGTGGGGATTGGCATGTAATAAACATTCTTGCAAAATTAATTGTAACAGACTCCAAGTCTTTTATTGTAACTGCATTCCATGAATATTGTGACCTTTGTGTTTCTCATCTCTTTACTCGACGTTGTGTGTTGGAACTAATTACAGTTTCTCTCATGGAACAAAACCCAGTGACGAACAAAGAACTTTGCAAAATTGAAACTAATCTCTGCTGCATAACAATAATAATAAAAAAATGCACAATTCTGTCAATGTCAGAGCTTCAATACCATTGTCTCCCTCTGTCAAGAGTGTCACCCTCATCTTCCATGTAATTGCTTGACATCCTTCGCTGCTGGCTCCCCTCACTTTCCTACTGCAAAATAAATTTTAGTCACATTTCCAGTGTCTTAAAGGAACAAGCTTTCAGAGAGCAATAAGAAAAGCACTAATTCTGGAGAAACTCAGCTGGCCAAAGAACATCCGTGAGAGACAAACATGGTTGACCTTTTAGGTCCACCACATATTTCATCATTTGCATTAATTTATCTGCTAGAAAGGTAATAAAAATGAGTATGGTAGAATCATTCAACAGCATCTGAGTAATACAGATCCAGAATTAATTGAAAGTGGCATCACATGTAGATGGTTCCTCCAGCATTCTGTGTGAGGCTTCAGTAGAACCAAACAGGGTAGGTTGTACACAGGGTGCTGAGGAGCGTGGTGGAACAAACGGATCTGGGAATTCAGGGCCAAAATACATTGAAAGCAGTGTCACAGGTAGGTGGAGCTGTAAAGGAATCCTTTGGCACATTGGCCTTCATAAACCAAAGTATCGAGTACAGGAATTGGGATGTTATGTTGAAGTTGTATAAGGCGCTGGCAAGACCTAATTTGGAGTATTGTGTGTATTGTTCCAATCCCATACCTAAAGGAAAAAAGTAAATAAGACTGAAAGAGTACAGAGAAAATTTACAAGGATGTTGTTGGAACTGGAGGACCTGGGTTATAAGGAAAGATTGAATAGGTTAGGTTTTTATTCCTTCGATTGAGAGGAAATTTGAAACAGGTATACAACATTATGAGGGGTACAGAGAGGGTAAATGCCAGCAGGCTTTTTCCACTGAGGTTGGGTGGGACTACAACCAAAGGTCATGGGTTAAAGGTGAAAGGTGAAAAGTTTAAGGGGAACATGTGGGGAAACTTCCTCGCTCAGATGGTCGTGGGAGTGTGGAATGAGCTGCCAGCTCAAGTGGTGCATGCAAGCTTGATTTCAACACTTAAGAAAATTTTGGATAGGTAGATGGAAGGTAGGGGCATGGAGGGTCGTCGTCCGGGTGCAGGCGGATGGGAGTAGGCAGTTTAAAAGGTTCGACCTGGACTAGATGGGCCAAAGGGCCTGTTATTGTACTGTACTTTTCTATGACTCTATGAGCTCTTGGTGAACAATACACACCTTACACTTAGTATATCCTAGACCTGAGTGTGAGTTCAGTGATGGACTCTCCATTCTGGTCGTGAATATAAAATGTAGAGTTGGTGCATGTTGTAACAGAGGTAATTTCAAGCAGATTAAGCTTTGAAGAACAGTCTTCAAAGCTTTACCTGGTTTGGCCTCCATAAATCAAAATATTGAATACAGGGCTTAGGATGTTATGCTGATGTTGTATAAGGCATTGGTGAACCTTAATTTGGAATATTGTGCGCATTTCTGGTCATTCACCTACAGGAAATAAATCAGTAAGATTGAAAGAGTGCAGAGAAAATGTACAAGAATGTTGCAGAACTTGAGGACCTAAGTTATAGGGAAAGGTTAAATAGGTTAGGACTTTATTGCCTGGAGTGTAGGAGAATGAGGGGAAGATTTGATAGATGTATACAAAATTATGCACGGTATAGAAAGAGTAAATGCAAGCGGGCTTTTTCCACTGAGGTTGGGTGACATTAGAACTAGAGGTCATGGGTTAAGGGTGAAAGGTGAGATCTTTCAGGAGAACATGTGGAGGATCTTCCTCACTCAGAGTGACATGCGAGTGTAAAATGAGCTGCCAGTAGAAGTGATGGACGTGGGATTGATTGCAACATTTAAGAGATGTTTGGATAATTACAGGTGCAGGTCAAAGCGATTAGGCAGATTAATAGTTCAGCATGGACTAGATGGGCTGAAGGGCCTGTGTTTTAATTACAGTGCTGTATGACTCTCTGAGAGGGCTCAGATTCATGTAATTCATGAAGGCTGTGACTCTATTCTTTGGATGATAGAAGATTGAGGGGTGACCTTATTGAGGTGTGTAACCTCACAAGTGGCAGAGAAACAGTGAACGCACACAATCTTTCTCATGCTTGGAGAATCAAGAACTAAAGGGCACAAGTTTAAGGTGAGAAGGGAGAGATTTAATAGGAACTTCAGGGGCACCTCTGCATTTGGGACAAGATATCTAAGGAAATGGATGAAAAAGATATAATAACGACACTTAGAAGACATTTGGAATTACATGAGATTCAAGGTAAATTTATTATCAAAGTACACATATGTCACCATATACAACCATGAGGGTTCATTTTCTTGCAGGCTACTCTATAAATCCACAATAGAATAATAACCATAATAGTATCAGTGAAAGTCTATGCCATCTTGGGCATTCGACCAGTATGCAAAAGACAACAAAGTGCAAATACAAAACATAAATAAATAAGCAACAAATATTGAGAACATGATATGAAGAGTCCTTGAAAGTGAGTCCATAGGTTGTGGGAATAGTTGAATGATCGGGCAAGTGAAGTTGAGTGAGGTTGAGTGGGCCATTTATCTAAGAAAGGATGTGCTGACATTGGAGAGGGTTCAAAGGAGATTCATGAACATGATTCTGGGATTGAAAGGCTTAACAGATGAGGAGTACTTGATGGCTCTGGTCGTGTAATCACTGGAATTCAGAAGAGAGGGTGGTGATCTCATTGAAACCTATCAAATGTCGAAAGGCTTCAGAGTGGATGTAGAGAGGATGGTTCCTATAGTGGGGGAGTCTAAAACCAGAAACGCAGCCTCAAAATAGAGGGGCATCCATTTAGAGTGGAGATGAAGAGGGATTTCATTAGCCAGAGGGTGATGAATCTGTGGAATTCACTGCCACAAGTTCTGGTGGAGGCCAGGTCATTGGGTATATTTAGGGCAGATGTTGATAGACTTTTGATTTCTCAAGGCATGAAGGGATTCGGAGAAACGGCAGGAGATTGGGATTGAGAGGGAAATGGATTAGTCATGATGAAATGGAAGAGCAGACACATTGGGACAAATAGCCTACTTCTGCTCCTATATCTTATAGTCTTATGTTATCACCTCTGGTCCAAGAGCCTGATGGTTGAGGGGTAATCACTGTTCTTGAACCTGGTAGTTTGATGTCAAGTTTATTGTCATATGCACAGGTAAGTGAATGCAAAAGCGCAATGAACAGCCTATTTACAGCACCATCACAGGCACTTAACATCAGATACACAACATTTGCAAGAAAAACATAAATTATGCATAAATTATATGCAATTGTACAAGAAAGAAGGCAATTAGAAAAAACAAAAACAAAACAAAGGCAATTTTACAAAGAGGTTGAGGTGGTCACAGTGTTGCTATGAAACAGAACATAGGATTGGAGAGGTTCAGGGAGATATGGGTTAAATGTGTGCAGTGGGACAAGCTTTGATGGGCACCTTGACTTGCATGGACTAGATGGGCTGAAGGGCTTGTTACCATACCACATTACTAAATTAAATTATTCTATGATTCTAAATGCAGAGGCTCAGCTGGATCACAAATTTGTTAGTGTGCTACTCCCAGCCCATCTCTGCATTCTGTATCAGGGTTGCATTTGCACTGGGGAATCCACGGTATAATCATTTTTGGGCTTTGAGCTGGGTGAAAAACATTAGTCTTCAATAAGCGGTGTGTCAGAAACGTGGCGTCCATCATTAAGGACCCCCACCACCCAGGACATGCTCTCTTCTCATTGCTACCATCAGGAAGGTGGTACAGAAGCCTGAAGGCTCACACTCAGTGATTCAGGAACTGCTGCTTTCCTTCCGCCATCCAATTTCTGAATGGACATTGCAGCCACGAATGCTAACTCCCTACTTTTTTTTTTGCTCTACTTATTTAATTTAACTACATATACTTACCGGAATTCACAGTTTTTTTCTTTCTACTATCATGTATTGCATTGTACTGCTGCCGCAGAGTTAACAAATTTCACAACATATGCCAGTGATAATAAACCTGATTCTGGTTAGTCAGGTGCCTTGCCATTGAAAGTATCCTGTTTGGTTGCATCATGGTGTGGTATGTCAATTCAACGTTCGGGAACCTAAGTAGCTGCAGAGCATAGCGCACTCTGCCCAGTACATTCCTTCCCACCACTGATAATAGCTACATGAGGTGCTGCCACAAGAAGGCAACATCTGTCATTAATGATCCCCACCATCCAAGCCATGCCATCTTCTAGCAGTTACCATTGGATAGGTTCTACCATTGGTACCATTAACCTAACGTCCCACTTCACCAGGTTCAAGAACAGCTTTGTCCCTTCAACCAACACACACAAATTGCTGGAGGAACTTAGCAGGCCAGGCAGCATCTATGGAAAAGAGTATAGTTGATGTTTTGGACTGAGACCCTTCATCAAGACTGGAAAGAAAGATGAGGAATCAGAGTAAGAAAGTGAGGGGAGGGGAGGAAGGCCCACAAGGTGATAGGTGAAACCTGGGGAGCAGGGGTGAAGTAAAGAGCTGGGAAGTTGATTGGTGATAGAGACACAGGGTGGAGAAGGGGGAATCTGATAGGCAAAGATAGAAGGCCACGAAAGAAAGGAAATTATAGGCCAATTAGCCTAACCTCAGTGAATGGGAAAATGTTGGAATCTATTATTAACAATGAGGTACTTGGAGACTAATGATCAAATAAGTCAAGTCAGCATGGTTTCTGTGAAGGGAAATCTTGCCTGACAAATCTGCTAGAGATCTTTGAGGAAGTAACAGGCAAGCTGGACAAAGGACAGGCAGTGGATGTCATTTACTTTGATTTTCAGAAAACGTTTGATAAGGAGATAATGTTGAAGCTTTGTAAGATACCAGTCACGCTGCATTTGGAGTATTGTCAACAGATTTGGGATCCATATCTCAGAAAGGATGTGTTGTAATTGGAGAAAGTCCAGAGGAGGTTCACGAGGATGATTCTGCAAGTGAAGAGGTTAACATATGAGGAGTGTTTGACAGCTTTGGGCCTGTACTCTCTGTAATTTAGAAGAATGCAGGGGGTGGGGGTGGGGGGATCTCATTGAAACCTACCAAATGTTGAAAGGACTAGATAGTGTGGATGTTTCCTATGGTGAGTTCCCACCACTGCCCGAAAGGAGCTTGTACATTCTCCCTGTGACTGCATGGCTTTCCTCTCACAGTTCAAAGACATACTGGCTGGTCGTTGTAATTAACTGGTCATTTTAACTTGTCCTGCGATTAGGCTGGGATTAATTTTGGGGGACGCTGTGCGGTGCAGCTGAAAGGGCTGGAAGGGCCTAGGCCGTGATGTATCTTAATTAAATCAAAGCTATCGTATGTCTTTGATACATCCAGGTTACCTCAGCCTAACCATCATGCCTTTCCCTGAGACCAGTGATGGTTGCAATCAGAAGGGGGTGCCATTTAGTTCAGAATGGATCCTGTTCAGGTATAAGGTCAGGTCTCTTTTATTAAGAGCATTTTGCAATATAGACCTGCAGGACAACTTTTTCATACAGAGGGCAGTGCGACAACAAACTGGCTAATACAAGAAGTCAAAATTTTGTGGTGATTGGAGGAAATTATAGGGGTGATGCTGAGGTGTTTTTTACAAGGTGTTAGATGTATGGAATGTGCTGCCGGAGTGGTGGTAGAGGTAGATACATTAGGAACATTCCAGAAACTCTTAGATAGGCACATGGATGATAGAAGGGTAGAGGGTTATGTAGGAGGGAAAGGTTAGTTTGATCTTAGAGTAGGTTAAAAGGCCAGCATATCTTCGTGGGTCAAAGAGCCTGTTCTGTGCTGTAATGTCCTTGTCATGATGTGAGTTGGTAATGTTGGAACCCAAGTGCAGTGGAAAGACAGACACTGATGTAGAGACAGCAAACAGAGTTGATTCATAAGAATTCCTGGAGAACATTGGTGACTCAGCTGTGCGACACGACAAGATGTAACATTTTCAAATCTAGCACTCCGTGATTAGCACTAATCGGGCATCCACTTCAATAATACAAGTAACATGGAACCCCTGAGCCTCTCAAAATCAAATGAACACATTTAAACAGAAAACGGCATGGGAACACATTACAAAGAGCAAGCAGCCTGAGAAAAAGACAAGGAACTCTAAAAATGATTAACGAGTCTCATTATAGAACAAATCAGGTGATCTAAAAATCTCAGAACTCACAGTTCTCTAGCACAGGTTTGAAGAGTTCATTACAGCTCAGAAAAATAGCGGGCTATGGGTAACTCTAGGTAATTTCTAAAGTAAGTACATGTTCGGCACAACATCGTGGGGCCAAAGGGCCTGCATTGTGCTGTAGGTTTTCTATATTCTATGTTACTATGTTCTACAATTCTAGTTCTATATTCTAAACAGCTATCTGGGTGAACTCAGGCTACGTCCATACTAGACCGGATAAATCTGAAAACGTCGGTTTTACGTAAAAATGATAGGTGTCCACACTAGGCGTTTTTAAAAATATCTCTGTCAACATTAAAACAGATATTATAGCAAATCTCCTCCTACTGCGCATGCGTAGGACACATCTACCAAAAACAAGCGACATGTTTGGTGTCGAATCTCGCTGTGAAAGACTTGGTGCGCGTTTGTCCAGTTACAGACTAGAAAAACTTAAACAATGGACAGCTGTTGGCTCTTGTGCAGGAGGACTTAAAACTAAAAAAAAATACTGGAGCGTATGGAGGCGATCAACAGGGAGTTCACGGACAGTATGACCCGGCTGACGACGAACATTGAAAAACTGACGAACTCTGTTGCATTAATAAAGCCCCTTGTTAAATGTATAAAACATGTCTGCATCACTGTTATCTTGTATTACCATACAATGTTACATTAGGCTGTTACACATCTATTGTCAGAGAAGTACTTGCACAAATAGTAGTAAACCATCTTCATACAAGCAAGAACAGAAAACGGGGCAAAGTGAGTATACTTATTTATTCAGTAAATTATGGGTCAAAGTATTTGGTGAGTACATTTCTAACTCTCATGAGAAAATCTGCAGGTGCTGGAAATTCAAGCAACACACACAAAATGCTGGTGGAACACAGCAGGCCAGGCAGCATCTATAGGAAGAAGCACTGTCGATGTTTCGGGCTGAGACACTTTGTCAGGACTAACGAAGTCCTCACGAAGGGTCTCGGCCTGAAACGTCGACAAGACATTTCTAACTCTTCTGGCTTCAGTCTCGTTGCTGTCTATTTTGAAATTGTTAGGTTGAGTTCAAGAAAACAATGAAATGGCGCACTGCCGTCACCATCTGTTCCAGCTCATCATGACAGCATTTTTAGATTTCTCCGGTTACCCCATCCACACTGCTCCGGTCAATTCGGCTTTTTCAAAATTACACACTCTGGAGAGCTTTTCTGAAAATCTCCGTTTTCGGGGGATGAAAACGCTGTTTTAGTGTGGATGGAGGGTAAAAACAAAGAGAAGAAGCTTCGCTTACGGATTTATCCGGCATAGTGTGGACATTGCCTCAGAGAATGAGGTAGGAAGTGATATCTACCCACACTCCAGGCTGACCCATCTCCTTCAGCTCATTATACTGGCCATCTCCCCTTTACACTCTCTGTCCTGAAGCAGGGTCTCAGGCTGAAATGCCGGTCATCACTTTGCCTCTACGGATGCTGCTTGACCTGCTGTGTTTCTCCAGGACTTTGCTCGAGGAATGGGGCCACGGTTTAAAAATAAGGAATGCTCCCCCGGGATGGAGATGAGGCTAAAGTTTTCTGATTTGGGATTGTGAGTCTTTGGTAATCTCTTTCGGAAAGGGTGATGGAAGCAGATTCTCTATATTAAGAGAGGTTCATAGATTTCTTGATAAGAAACGGATGAAAGTGTAACGCAGAGCTGAGGGTACAATCAAAGCAGGCACAATCTTATTAAATGGAGGATCAGACTTAAGGGCCCGAGTGGTTTACTCCAGCTCCTGGTTCTTATTTAATGTTTTACTTGAAAGGAAAAATAAATCAAACATGATGGAATGGTGGACCAGACACGATAAGCTAAATGGTCATATTCTGTTCTTATATCTTATGGTCTCATAGTCCATCTGGCTTGCTTTGTTCACCCAGTCTAAACGTATTACTTCATTGTTAGATTTATAGAAAAATATAGTCTGGAACTAGGCCCTTTGGCCCATTGAATCCGTGCTGACCACCAACCACCTATTTTCACTCATCCTATTCTGTTCTTACCCCTCCCTACATTTCAAGGGCTATTGACAAAGGTCAAATAAACTACTACCCCAAATGTCTTTGGGAAGTAGGAGGAAATAGGGTCCCATGCTGTCCCAGGGAGAATGTGCAGATTCCACAGAGACAGTGTTGGGGGTGATGCACCATCAATAACTCTTGGAGACAGGAGGCGAACGATAGGCTTTTATTAGCAGCAAACGAGACCACTACATCCTGCAGACTGAGAGCGGAGCAGTGCCTCCAATCGCCTTTATACAGGGGTCTGTGGGAGGAGCCACAGGAGCAGTCAGCAGGGGGGGCGCGTCCAGACAGGTATACATAGTTTACCACATTCACCCCGCCTTTGTTTTAAAAGAGAGTCCCCATGGGGCAAAGTTTCTGACAAGTATATTTACAGGTCAAGTCTATCAGGCGGTCGAGTCTGTCGCTGCGATCTACGTAGCACCGGCGGTGATTGCACAGGTGACGGTGGTTGTGCTGGCTCCGGCCTGACTTGAGATGCCAGCCCGTTAGGCATTGGTAACCCCTCATGTGTGTGCATGGCACCTGGTATGGGAGTGTCGTGAGGAGTCTTTGTAGGGTTTGGTGTGCGCGTGGTGCCTGGTATGTGAGTGTCGTGAGGAGTCTGTGTAGGGTTTGGTGTGCACGGTGTCTCGTGGGTATATACATCGGTGGGTACAGGGTTCATAGTCACCGTGGAGAGTTCAGGGTAGGGGTCTGGTGCTCCTGTGGGCGCCAGGTCGCGGACGGAGACTGTGTCCTCCCACCCATCAGGTAAGACCACGTAGGCATACTGGGGTTCGCATGAAGTAGGTGAACCCTCTCAACCATCGGGGAGTATTTATTGCTCCTCCCATGTTTCCGGAGCAGCACTGGCCCTGGAGACGTCAGCCAAGCTGGTAGGGTGGTCCCAGTGGCAGACTTCCTGGGAAAAGAAAAGAGTCGCTCATGAGGGGTGGCATTGGTGGACGTGCATAACAGGGAGCGGATGGAGTGGAGTGCCTTGGGGAGGACCTCCTGCCAGCGAAATGGCCCTTCTTCCCGCAGCTGGAGCAGGTAGCTTCTCGGGCTGGGCAGTGTTTTCGGGGGTGCTTTTCGAGTCTGCAGAAGTAACACTGCGCAGACTTGTGACTGGCAGCAGCCGTGGTCGATTGGCCAGGTGGTGGGGTCTGCAGTGTCCACGAGGCCGGTGAGAGATCACGCGCCTGGAGAGCGTCAGTGTTGTGCAGAGCAGCCGCCAGCGTGTCGGCCAGCTCGATCGCCAAATGTAAGGTAAGATCAGCGTGTTCCAGCAGCCGCTGGCGCACGTACACTGACCTGATCCCCGTAACGAAGGCGTCTCTTACTAGCAGCTCTGCATGCTGTTCCGCCATCAGTCCCCTGCAGTCGCAGACCCGCACGAGTGTCTGTAGGGCCCGGACAAACTCAGCACTCGACTCTCTGGTCCACTGCCGCCGTGTTGCTAAGCGATGTCTTGCGTAGGTGGTGCTCACCGGCCGCAGGTATTGTCTTTTGAGGGCGTCCAGTGCCCCTTGGTAAGTCAGCAGGTCCCTGATCAGGGAGTAGACCCGCAGACTGACCCTGGAGAGGAGAATTTTGTGCATCGTTGCAGGCTCAGTCACACGAATTTCTTCCAGGTACGATTGGAAGCATGCAAGCCAGAGTTCAAAAGCGATGCTGGCTTCAGGAGATTGAGGGTCAATATCCAATCTGTCGGGTCACAAAATGCTTTCCATGTTTTAAAATTGCTGCTAATAAAATTGATGCACCATCAATAACTCTCGGAGACGGGAGGCGAATGATAGACTTTTGTTAGCAGCAAAACGGAGCACAGCATCTCGGAGACTGAGGGGGGAGCAGTGCCTCCAATCGCCTTTATTCAGGGGTCTGTGGGAGGAGCCACAGGAGCAGTCAGCAGAGGGGGGGGGGGGCGTGTCCAGACAGGTATACATAGTTTACCACAGGGGGTCAGGACTGAAGCCAGGTCATTGCTGATGTGAGGCAGAATCTCTATCAGAATCAGGAGAATGAATTTCACTTGCCCTTCTATTGTCCACTGACCAGCCCCTTAATACTTCCCTGGCTCTCTCCATGACTGAATAGGTTTCCTGCAGGTGCTCCAGTGTCCTCCCACATTCCAAAGGCATACGGGTTAATGAGTGGCGGGCATGCAATGTTGGTTCTAGGTGTGTGGTGACACTTGTATAATCCTTACTGATTTAATTTGATGCAAAACAAGACACATTTTGATATACAAAGTACATGAGACAAAAATAAAGCTAATCTTTATCTTTATAAAATAAGACCATAAAATAAGGAGCAAAATTAGGCCATTCAGCCTATCGAGAGTGTCCAACATTCTATCATGATTGATCTATTATCCTTCTCCTCATAACCTTTACATCCCTTACTAATCAAGAACCTGTCGACCTCTGCTTTAAATATGCTCAATGATTTGGTCTCCACAGTTGTATGTGGTAATGAATTCCACAGATTCCTCTGGTTGAAGAAATTCCTCATCGTCTCTGCTGTAAATGGATGTTTTGATTTTTGATATTCTCTGTGTTGTTTGCTCACTTTTTGACGTTTGCGCAATTTGTTATTTTTGCACGCGTTGGGTGTTTGATGTTTTCTTTGAAAGGGTTCCATTGTGTTTCTTTGTTTCATGCCTGCCTGAGGGAGGACAACTCTCAGAGTTGTATTCTGTATACATACTTTGATCGTAAATGTTCTTTGAATCTTTTAATCTTTGAACGTACCTATATTCTGAGGCTGTGCCCTCTTTTCCCAGACTCACCCACTATTGGAAATATCGTCTCCGCCTCCAGTCTATCTCAGCCCTTCAGTATTTGATGGGTTTAAATGAGATCCTCCCTCAGTCTTCTAAATTCCTGTTTGATAGCCAGAGCCATCAAACACACCTTAATGTTAACCACTTAATTCCTGGAATCATTCTCATGAGCTTCTTCCGGGCCTTCTCAACTGCCAGCACATCTTTTCTTAACTGCTCAACGTACTCCAAGTGCAGTCTGATCAGTGCCTTATAAAGCCTCAGCATTACATCCGTGCTTTTGTATTCTGGTCCTCTCAAAATGAATGCTAACATTGCATTTGCCTTCCTTCCCACCGACTCAACCTGCAAGTTAATCTTTAGGGAATCCTGGACAAGGACTCCCAAGCCCTTTTGCACCTCTGATTTTTGAGTTTCTCCCCTTTTAAAGAATAATCTATGCCTTCAGTCTTTCTAACAAAGTACATGACCATACATTTCCCTACACCATATTCCACCTGCCATTTCTTTGCAAATTCTCCCAATCTGTGTAAGTCCCTCAAACACGAGGAAATCTGCAGATGCTGGAAATTCAAACAACACACACAAAATGCTGGTGGAACACAGCAGGCCAGGCAGCATCTATAGGGAGAAGCGCTGTCGACGTTTCAGGCCGAGACCCTTCGTCAGGACTAACTGAAGGGAAAGCACTTTGTGTGTGTAAGTCCCTCTGCAGATTCTCTGCTTCCCCAACATTACCTGCCCCTCCATCCAACTTCATATCATTTGCAAACTTGGTCACAAAGCCATCAGTTCTGTATATAATGTGAAACACTCATAAAACAGTTCATCAATATAATGTGAAAAGATTGGCTCCAATGCAAATCCCTATGAAACACTACTAATCAGTGGCATCCAACCAGAAAAGGCCCCTTTTATTCCCATTCTTTGGCTCCTGCTTGTATTTGGCTCCTTCTGTCCATGCTTGTATTGTTCCTGTAATACCATGGGCTCTTATCTTGTTAAGCAGCCTCATGTGCGGCACCTTGAGAAAGGTCTTCTGAAAATCCAAGTAAGCAACATCCTTTGACTCTCTTATGTCGATCTTGCCTGTTATTTCCTCAAAGATTCCAACAGATTTTCAAGATCAGGCAAGATTTTCCCTTGAAAAAATCATGCTCACCTTGGCCTACTTTTTCATGTGCCTCCATGCACTCCAGTCCCACCCTAATGTTGGACTCTAACATTTTCCCAATCACTGAGATCAGACGAACTGACCTATAATTCCCTTTCTTCTGCCTCCGTCCCCTCTAAGTGAGTGACATTTGTAATTTTCCAGTCCTCCAGAACCATTCCAGATTTTAATGATTCTTTAAAGGCCATTACTAATGCCTTCACAATCTCTTCAGCTACCACTTTCAGAATCCTGGGTTGTATTCCATCTGGCCCAGGTAACTTATCAATATTCAGATTTTTCAGCTTTCCAAGCACTTTCTCCTTTGTAATAGTATTTACACTCAATTCTACCCCGACACTCAAATTTCTGGCATTATACTAGCGTCTTCACAATGAAGAATGATGCAAAATACTTATTAAGTTTGTCTACTATTTCTTTGCCCCATTACTACTTCTCTAGTGTCATTTTCCAGTGACAGTCCAAAATCCACTCTCACCACTTTCTTATTCTTTATATATCTGTAATAAAAAACTTTTGTTATTCTCTTTTACTGTATATTACTGGCTAGCTTGCCTTCATACTCCATCGCTTCCCACCTTATGGTTTTTAAAATTGCCTTCTGCTGGATTTTAAAAGCTTCCCTATCCTCTAACTTTCCATTAATTTTTGTTATATGCCATCTCTTTAACTTTTATGCTGTCTTTGACTTCCCCTGTCAGCTACAGTTGTCTCATCCTCCTTTTGGAATACTTTTTCTTCTTTGGAATGTATCTTTTCTGCACTTTCAAAATTTCCTCCAGAAACTCCAGTCACTGTTGTTCTGTCATCCTCTCCGCTCACATTCCCTTCCAATTAACTCTGGCCTGTTCCTCTCTCATGCCTCTGTAATTCCGCTTACTCCACAGTAATACTGTTATGCACTATCTGACTTTATTTCTTCTCTCTGAAACTGCAGGGTGAATTCTATCATATTATGATAACGTCCTCCTAAGGGTTCCTTTACCTTAAGCTCCCTCATCAAACTTGGTTCATTACATAACACTGATCCAAAATTGCTTTCTCTTAGTAGGCACAACTACAAGCTGTTCTAAAAAGCTATCTTGTAGGCATTCCACAAATTCTCTCTCTTGGGATCCATCACCAACCTGATTTTCCCAATCTACCTGCATATTGAAATCTCCCATGATAACCACAACATTGCCCTTATTACATTCTTTTTCTACGTCCCTTTTAATTTATTTCCCACATCCTGGCTACTGTTTGGAGGCCTGTACACAACTCCCATCAGGAACTTTTTACTCTTGCAGTTGCTTAATTCTACCAACATGTGTTCTACATTTTCCAATCCTACTGAAACATGTAAAATTCATGCGGATAGAGTCAGAACATAGGATTTGATTTCTTTTTTTACCAATAAAGCTCCTGCCTACCTGCCTGTTCTTTCGACAAATGTGTATCCTTGGATATTAAGCTCCCAAATATGATTTTCTTTCAGCCACAACTCAGTGATACCCACAACGTCACACATTCCAACCTCTAACTGCACTACAAGATCATCAAGCTCATTCCATATACTGTGTGTATTCAGTCCTGTATTCATCACCCTTTTTGATTTTGTCTGCATGTTACACTTCAATTCACCCCACCGACTGCAATTATGCCCTATCCTTTATCTGTCCTTCCTTACAGTTTCACTATAGAATGCATCAACTTGTATACCAACTGCCCCACCCTCAGCCCTGTCACTCCGGTTCTCAGCCCCCTGGCAAATTAGTTTAAACGCTCCCCTATAGTTGTAACACACCTGCCCGCAAGGACACTGGTCCCCCTCAGGCTTAAGTGTAATCCATCCATTTTGTAGAGGCCATACTGTTACAATGGGACATAGAAAAGGCTTGTAATAGAAGCAATGTTGCTGTAATCAAGTGGGATTTCAATGTGCAGATAGCTTGTGAAAATCAGGTTGGTAATGGAACCCAAGAGAGGGAATTTGTGGAACCTGATGTTCGGAAAGTGAGCTAAGCTTGAAAAGGTCAAGATGTCGGGGCCTGAGGTGAGCACGGGCCAATTACGATCACTGCTCCACGATGTTTACTCTGCTCTGCACTGAACTATGCATCTTGGACTCTCTTTTGGGGACTTCAGTTCAGAAAAGCTATTTGCTTGCGGTTAATGTTTGCATGATGTTTTTTATGCATTGCACATTCTGTGTCCGATGGTCTTTTTTACGGGTTATTTTATTCTTTTATTTTCTTATGGGCATGTTACGTTTTATACTCTGCACATTTGGTGTTAGACAACCTTTTTTAATATATCTGGGGTTTGCTTTTGGGCTTATTTGTTTCATGAATGCCTATTAGGTGACAAGGTCGTATAATGTATACATACGTTAATAATAAATGCAACTTTGAAGTTTGAGAAGCGATTCCAATGATCCAGAAATCTGAAACTCTGCCACTTGCACCACTTCCTCAGCCACTCATTCATCTGTACTATCATCCTATCTCTGCTCTGACTAGCACGTGTGCCAGGGAGTAATCCAGACATTACTACCACGGAGTTCCTGCTCTTCAGCCTGTTCCCTAAACTCGCTAAATGGGTCTCAATTATGGACTGAGAGTGGGAAGGGGGGCAGGAAGAGGGGAGACAACGCGAAGCACCAGAGACACATTCTGCGACAATCAAGGAACCAATGGTTGCTTTTTAAAACTGGCGCATAAAGTCCTCAAGATCGTGTCTTCTCTCAATAACCACTTGGTCAATTGTTGAATCCTTTTTTTTTGCTGTCATTGCAACATGTAATGTTCAGTAAGTTATCCCCAATGTTATATAGGGTTGGAAATCTGGTTTCCTCCCACATTCCAAAGACATAAGGGCAAGTAGGTTACTTGGCCACGTGGATGTAATTGGCATAGGCTCATTGGGCCATAGGGGCCAGCTACCGTGCTATACATCCAACTCAGGGATTCACAACATGGGGTCCATGGACCCCTCAGTTATTGGTAAAGGTCCATGACATAAAAAAGGTTGGGAACCTCTGCTCTAACAGAATAACAATAAAAGTAATTAGCAACATTGGTTGAGGGATGATTTTTAGCCATGGGTGAACAAATATCAGTGTGCAAAATCAGTGTTCCAATGTCAGATCCTATTCTTCAGCTCAAACTTCTGTCCAGTGAAGTCTTGGTTTAGAAATAGTCTTTGAAACAGTAAAAAGAGGGGGGAAAGTCTGTGATATTCAAGGAAGAGACGGAAAGAATGAGAAAGATGGAAGGATGAACAGAACATAGAAGAGACAGAATTAGCTTGTGTGAAGCAATTAAAAAGACAGAAAAAGATCCTTTAGAACACGTGTTCTTCATGATCAGTGAACTGGAAGATCAGCTCATATGTTTTTTTTTTAAGTAGCTTGAATTTATTACGTTACATTTCTAACTGAATCCGTTAAACAATAATCCCCTTTGTGTCTTTTTTTTTGTTTTTGGTTTTATCAAAGTAATTATCTTTACAAGCTAACTGTTGTTTCATTAAAATCAGTTTCTTCCAAGGCACCACAGGGACATGAACTGCAAGGTTATGTTCATAACACAATCTCATAAATAGGAAAGGCACAGTGGGAACCTGCTCTGCAAGCAACCTCATTATAGAGCATACAACAGGCATAAATTGAAATCTGTGCTATGTGTAACAGAGAGAATTAGCCCGGCTGCAAACCACAACTGGAGAGGGTCCCTTTACAGCTTGCATCTTATCAGTTACTTCATTGATTGGAAATGCAGGTTACTAATCTACAGTGCATTGAAATCTAATTGAGGTTATGGAATTGTAATCATAAAATGGACTAAAGAAGGCCCTTCACCCATTGCGATCATGTCAGCCAATGAAAGCTGATTCATGATGCTGGGATAATATCTAACAGTGAGCTTGGTCAGAGATACAGACTTACCTACGCACGAGTGTTTTTAATTTTGTTTCTGTTTATTCTGGGGTTGAGGGGGGTGGTCAGTGCTCGATGATGGAGGGGTTAGACATTGCCATTTCATCACTGGGATCTTGCTGAGCTGTCATGTTTCCCAGGAGTTAGGTATAGAATGTGCAGAGGAAGGTCAGATTGTAACTGGAAGCACCCTGCTTTCCTGCCAGGGTTATCCGTTCATCATTCAGAGATGGGGAGACTGCATAGAACTTCCACTCATTTTTGACTGGGGGCTTGTTGGTGAGCTGCAGGCTGCTGTCACTTCATTGCTGGCCCTGAGGCTGTAGGTTCAAATCCAGCGCTGGATGTTGGACAGCAAAATTGAAATCTGACAGTTTAATGGAGTACACAGCCAGTATGACACATCAGAAGGTACAGTCTTTCAGATGAGGTGTGGAACCAGGATTTATCTCCATCTTGATTCGCACCTAGTTGTGGTTACAAACAAGAAAATGATTCCTGGCAATGTTCACGAGACCATAAGACATAGGAGCAGAATTAGGCCATTTGGTCCATCGAGTCTCCTCTGCCATTTCATCATGGCTGATCCATTTTCACTCACAGCCCCAATCTCCTGCCTTCTCCTCGTGTCCCTTTACGCCCTGACTCATCAAGAATCTATCTACCTTCATCTTAAATATAACCAATGATTTGGCCTCCTCAGCCACCTGTGGCAAAGAATTCCACAGATTCTCCTCTCTCTGGCAAAAAAAATTCTGCTCATCTCTGTTCTGAAAGGACACGCTTCTATTCTTTAGCTGTGTCCTCTGGCCTTAGACTCCCCCACCTGGAGGGAACATCTTCTCCACATCCACTCTTTGGCACATGGAATCTGGCACATGACATCACGAATGAAGTTATTTGCCCTGAATCATACAATTGTTTGTGGGATCTTGCTGTGCACAAGGCAGTGTCTGATGAAAGTCCCAGATCTGGAGTTGCTTCCTCTTCCACAACTGCTGCCTGACCCACTGAGTATTTCTGGCACTTCCAGTTTTTATTTCAGGTTTTCAACATCTGCATTTTTTTTTAGGATTTACAGGATATAAATGTTGAGTTCAATTGGTAACTGGCTTTGGTATTGGAATTGGTTTACTCTTGTCATATGTACCAAAATACAGTGAAAAGCTTGTCCTTGCACTGTTCGTACGGATCAGATCAGGGCACAGTGCATTGGGGTAGAAAAAGGTAAAACAATAACAATGCAGAATGAATCTGTCACCTATGCTTTTTCACCCCCCCCCCCCCCCCCGTGATTACAACTCAATGTATTTTTAAAATCTTATTTATTTACAATACTGTGTAAAAATCTTAGGAACATATATATTGCTTGGGTGCAAAAGACTTTTGTAGAGTACTATATTTGTCAATGTGGAGCAAAGAGCGAGTTTGTAAATCTGGCTGGAACAAAGGATGTTGGGAATGGCGAGGGTGGAGAGACACAGGAGGGATGTGGGCAGGAGGCAGAGTTGAGTGCCAGCAGTTGGGGGTGCGCGGGTGCAGCCACACCCAGCCCTGAGAAACCAGGCAGGGTCATTTGATTCCAAACAATTGGTTTCTTGATCATTACAGAATGCCTCTCTGGTGCTTCCCATTCTCTCCCCTCTGAGGGAGTGTGGGACCCCTTCCCACACTGAGTCCAAAATTGAGACCCACATCAGATTCAGGTTTATCATCATTCACATATGAAATTTAAGCAAATTTAAACTGGAGGAATTTAGCAGGCCAGGCAGCATCTATGGGAAAGAGTACCATCTATGTTTCAGGCTAAGACCCTTTGGCAGGACTGGAGAAAAAAAGCTGAGGAGTAGATTTAAAAGGTGGGGGGAGGAGAGAGAGAGAAACACCAGGTGATAGGCGAAATTGGGAGGCGGAGGGATTAAGTAAAGAGCTGGGGTGTTGATTGGTGAAGGAGATACAGGGCTGGAGAAAGGGGAGTCTGATAGAAGATGACAGAACATTTGTATGACATGAAATTTGTATTTTTGCTGCAGCAGCAGTACAGTGCAATACATAAAATTACTACAGTACTGTGCAAAAGTTTTAGGCACCCTAGCTATGCTATGATGCAGTATCCATTAAAATGAATAACTACAGTACTATTCCCAAGACTTTTGCAAAGTGCTGTGTTTATTAATTTTAAAGAATGCTGCATGGTAACAGAGCAAAGAGCACACACTGGCCAATTACACCCATGTGACCAATTAACCTACTAACCATCATGTCTTTGAAATGTGGAAGAAAACCGGAGTATCTGAAGGAAACCCATGCCATCACAAGGAGAATATGCAAACTCTTTACAGACAGTGGAGGGATTTGAACCTGGATCACTGGCGCTGTAACAGCATCACGCTAACCGCTACACTACCATTCCATTCCAGTCTTATGTGTGTTTTGTTTTGCCTATTATATTCATCTTTCTCTTTTTGGCTTCTTTCCTGTCCAACTGAAAAGATTATTTACTGCATCAGAACTTCATGGTTTTAAACAGCTGTATCAAATTACAGCACATTGCAGATCAATGACACTCAGATCAACTGAGTTCAGCTGGAATATTACCTGGAGTACATTTTATACATTAATGCCTTCAGCATAGATGTTTGGATGGTAGAAGCACATAACAATGACAAATTTTAGCGAGTGAAATATTACTTGTGACAAACTGCAAATTCCTTTCATTTACCCCCAATGCTCAAACATCTGTCTTAATTTATCAAGTATGTTCCTTAACATGTCCATCTCATAGCTCTTGTCATCGGTGAGTTTGGTGTTCGAGGCCTGGAGTTCAGGGTCCCATCATTGCCACGTTTGGTGTTTGAAGCCTGAAGTTCAGGGTCCCATCATTGCCAAGTTTGGTGTTTGAAGCCTGAAGTTCAGGGTCCCATCATTGCCAAGTTTGGTGTTTGAAGCCTGAAGTTCAGGGTCCCATCATTGCCAAGTTTGGTGTTTGAAGCCTGAAGTTCGGGGTCCCATCATTGGTGAGTGTAGAGTTTGAGGGTTGGAGTAAGGGTCCCATCATCGGAAGTTCTGCTCAAAACCTTAAAGTCGATACAATGTCTAGAAGTTGAGGCTTGATGGCCGAAGCCCTGGGAGTCCACTGAGAAAGCTGGAGGGCCAGCATCAAGTCAACTGGAGGCTGGAGGCTAGAGGCCCAAAGGTGGCCTGTCCTGCATTTGAAGGCCTAATTGTGTGTGTGAGTGGGTGGGAGGAAGGAAAGGGGCTTCTAATATTGACTTTATTGAATATGTTGCACTGTACTGCAGCTCAAAACAAAACAAACCCCATGACATACTCTATCTCAGTGATAATAAACTCTCTGCTTCTGATTCTGCTCTTGAGTGGAGCAATTAAGCCGAGGAGATACAAAGGCATGAATAGATCAATATATCAATGAAAGAGAGGCAGATCAAGAAAACAACGGATAAATATTCAATGCTTCTGTACGATCACCTTTAACATGTTGCATTAAGAAGCAGATTAACCTATGTAACATTAGGAATGTAATCCTTTCTATCAGCATCAGTCAATTCCACTAATAAGTGCGATAATTTCTCCGTTTTCATCCACAAAGATTAATGAGAATGTGTTCGTGTGCAACACATTCGCAATGTTCAGAACGTGTTGAGACGTAATAAATTATTCTTTTAGATTCATTTTCATGTGGGTATTTGTACAAAAATAAACAAGTAGAATGGAATATTTATTTATTTATTTGATACAGCACAAAATAGACCCTTCTGGCCCATTTAGCCATGCAGTCCAGCAATCCCCCGATTTAACCCTTGCCAAATCACGGCACAATTTACCAGGACCAATTAACCTACCAGCTGGCTTGCTTTTTGACTAAGTGAGGAAACCAGATCACCTGGAGGAAACCCACATGGTCACGGGGAGAACGTACAAACTGCTTACAGGCAAGGGTGGGAATTTAAAAAATTCTACCTAAACAAAGACTGATGAAGATTCAATGTTTCAAAGTACATACAACAAATAAAGCTGATCTTAATCTTAACTAGTTGCTGCAAAAATGTCCCTCATTTTGTTGCTTAGGAAGAGAATCAGGTTGAAGTTGATGGGCATCTGTGATGGAGAGCTTCAACGTGTATTCAGACAATGAAGGCCCATAATGCGAGAGTGACACAGTGATACCTGCAGCTCCAACCCTTCAAATTATGCATCCGTCATAAAGCAGGGAAAGGAAATGTTACTGCAGACTACCTGCCTCGACTGCCGAGCACTGTCACTGCAGGAGAGGAGGGTAGTAATGTGATGGAGAGCACTCGGTAAACACATTTCTTATACATGTGAATTTACACACACACACACACACACACACACACACACACACACACACACACACACACACACACACACACACACACACACACACACACACACACACACACACACACACACACACACACACACACACACACACACTCTCTCTTCCCTGTCAGTCTGCCATAGTTGCAATGAGTGTGTTCATTTCAATGCCTTCCTCGGTATCTTCTTATAAAGGTTTTTAAACTGAGTTGATGCCCTAATGTTGGCTCTATGGTGCCTTTCCCTCCACACACAGCAGAATATTCCATTTCTTTAGTAATGGGGATATGTGTATATGTTGCTTGTACACTGTATTTAAGGTCAATACTTTTGCTTATTTTGAAATATCATTGTAACTGCATCATATTCTAATTCCTGTCTAGACTTAAGTTAGAGTGCTTGGTAATTGAAGATGGGGTGTCCTTGTGTCCTTCTTCGCTTTCAGTAGGGGTCAGAAATCAGGACTGCCAGGTGTTCACACTGGACAAAAATAGCTATTTTTGTGTTTTCTGATAGATTTCTTTTTGTTAATACTGGCAGTTTTCTTTTCACTATTTTCACTAATGTTTGTAAGTTTGATTTTTGACACACTAAAGTGCTAAGCGACTCCAGCCATTTTTCCTTTGGTCATAACCCACACATCTAACAGCATGTTTGAGCGAACAGGGTACAAGGGACTAAGTCCAGGAATAGGATCGCCCTGAGAGCTAGCAATAACTCAACGAAAAATTGAACACACATCCCACCTGCCAGGGTCCATTTAGCATGAGGAGAGACAACAAACTAAGCTTGGCCTTACCTGGACAGGTATCTACCAGTTCAGTGCCAGAGTTTCCCAGTAATCTTTGGACATACCTGTGCAGGTGAAGAACTTGGATTCTCCCACACTGAGTTTCACTTTGCCCAGAGAAATTGTCACTTGAAGGACGGCTGGATAAAAGACAAAAGAGAAAAATCAATTATTTGAATCTGCGAGCGGTAATAGAGCCCAGATTGCAAGCCATCTCTCATTCCCTGCCATTGATCTTAATCCCATCCTCCCTGCTTTTGGTTCATATAGACAGAACCCAAAAGTCAATAATTCACTGTGAAGTGTCTCCTTGTGGTGATAAGTGAACAGGAGGCAAACACAGAGCTCGCCACAAGGTAGAGTTAAATGGAATTTGTTGAAATTGTTATTTGACAGAGTAATCACTTGAGCTGAAACGATTGCCAGCTATTACTGTGACCAAAACAACGACAGAAGCATTCTTTTAATCTTAGTCTGTAATCAATGAAAACTTGTACTGAAAAGGCCCACAATGTTAACTTTTCTAAAATTATTGTCATAGAGTTATGCAGCAAGGTGCTTTCCTGAGTTTGACCCGTTTGTGAATTTGGCCCATATCCCTCTCTGCTTTTCAGTGTTTCTAGGCTCTGGGCCTGTCCGTGCTCACTGAAGGTTAGAAGAACGAGGAGGAACTCATTCAAACTTACTGAATATTGAAAGACCTCGATAGAGTAGATGTGCAGAGGATGTTTCCAACAGAGAGAGAGAGTCTAAGACCAGCAAAGCAAGATGCCCCTTTAGAACAGGGAAGAGGAGGAACAGAGGATGGTGATTCTGTGGAATTCATTTCCACAGACAGCTATGGAAGCCATGTTATTGGGTAAATTTAAAGTGGAGGTTGGTAGGTTCTTGATTAATAAGGGTGGCAAAGGTTATGGGGAGAAGGCAGAAGAATGGTGTTGAGCGGGAAAATGAATCAGCTGTGATGTTATGGCATAGAGTCAGTGGGCTGAATGGCTTAATTCTCAAGGTCATTTCTATCCAAGAACTGGTCCTAATGTAGTTTAAATATTATACTTGGACCTGCCTCTGGCCTCTCATTCCATAAGCCCACCACCATCTGTGTGAAAAACACAGTATGTCTCTTAGGACACTTTTAAATTTTACTCCTTTCACTTACAATCAATGGCCACTAGTTTGAGATTCCCCTACACTGACCATGCACACTATCTCTGCCCATCATGATTTACTGTAAGGTCATCCCATGTACTCCGAGGGAAATAAGCTTCAGTTATTCAGTCTTTGCTTATATCTCAAGCCCTCCAGTTCCTCATGACTCTTTTCTGCAGCCTTTTTGAAAGTGATATTTTAAAAGTGATGCATACCTACCCTATGGTCTGCTATGGAAACCCCAATGCCCAGAGATGGAAAGGTCTACAGAAAGTGGTGGACACAGTCTAAACACAGTTCAAAGTACATTTATTATCAAAGTACACAGAGTGTCACCATAAAGCGGCCAGTGAGTGAGTGGGCCAGTGAAGGAGTGGAGATTTTAGGCTTTGACTCGAGAGGCTGAGGACAAGCTTCACTCCAAGTGAGGTAAGGCCGGGTAAGTTCCTTTCAAAGGAGAAAGTTTCAAAAGTTGAGGCAAGTATTGGGTAGGTCATGGCAGCTGAGATCGGCCCCGTGGTTTGTTCATCCTACAGCATGTGGGAAATCAGGGATACTTCCAGCATCCCTGATGACTATGTGTGCAGGAAGTGTGTCCAACTGCAGCTTCTGGCAGACCGCATTGAGCGTCTGGAGCTGCGATTGGATTCATACTGGAGCATTCGTGATGCTGAGAAAGTCGTGAATAGCACGTTCAGTGAGTTGGCCACACCGCAGGTAAAGGCTACACAGGCAGAAAGGGAAGGGATGGCCACTAGACAGCGTAGCAGTAGGCAGGTAGTGCAGGAGTCCCCTGAGGTCATCTCCCTCCTAAACAGATGTACTGTTTTGGATACTGTTGGGGGAGATGTCTCATCAGGGGAAGGCAGCAGCAGCCGAGTTCATTGCACCATGGGTGGCTCTGCGGCACAGGAGGGAAGGAAAAAGAGTAGGAGAGCTATAGTGATAGGGGATTTGATTGTAAGGGGAATAGATAGGCGTATCTGCGGCCGCAAATGAGACTCCAGGATGGTATGTTGCCTCCCTGGTGCAAGGGTCAAGGATGTCTCTGAGCGGCTGCAGGACATTCTGGAATGGGAGGGTGAACAGCCAGTGGTCGTGGTGCACATAGTTACCAACAATATAGGTAAAAAACAGGATGAGGTCCTACAAGGTGAATTTAGGGAGTTAGGAGATAAACTAAAAAGTAGGACCACAAAGGTAATAATCTCTGGATTACTACCAGTGCCACGTGCTAGTCAGAGTAGAAATAGGAGGATATTTCAGATGAATACGTGGCTTGAAAAATGGTGCAAGGGGGAGGGATTCAAATTTCTGGGGGTTTGGAACCAGTTCTGGGGGAGGTGAGACCGGTATAAACAGGATGGTCTGCATCTGGGCTGGACTGGAACCAATGTCCTAGGGGGAGCGTTTGCTACTGCTGTTCAGGAGGCTTTAAACTAATGTGGCAGGGGGATGGGAACAAGTGCAGAGAGACAGAGGGGTGTAAAATGAGGGTAAAAGCAAAAAGTAGTAAGGTGAAAAGTAAAAGTGGCAGGCAGGCAAATCCAGGGCAAAAAGCAAAAAGAGCCACTTTTCAACATAATTGTATAAGGGCTAAGAGTGTTGTAAAAACAAGCCTGAAGGCTTTGTGTGTCAATGCGAGGAGCATTCGTAACAAGGTGGATGAATTGAATGTGCAGATAGTTATGAATGAATATGATATAGTTGGGATCACAGAGACATGGCTCCAGGGTGACCAAGGATGGGAGCTCAACATCCAGGGATATTCAATATTCAGGAGGGATCGACAGGAAAGAAAAGGAGGTGGGGTAGCATTGCTGGTTAGAGAGGAGATAAAGCAATAGAAAGGAAGGACATTAGCCTGGAGGATGTGGAATCAATATGGGTAGAGCTGCATAACACTAAGGGGCAGAAAACGCTGGTGGGAGTTGTGTACAGGCCACCTAACAGTAGTAGTGAGGTTGGGGATGGCATTAAACAGGAAATTAGAAATGCATGCAAGAAAGGAACAGTATTTATAATGGGTGACTTCAATCTACATATAGATTGGGTGAACCAAATTGGTAAGGGTGCTGAGGAAGAGGATTTCTTGGAATGTATGCGGGATGGTTTTCTGAACCAACATGTCGAGGAACCAACTAGAGAGCAGGCCATTCTAGATTGGGTATTGAGCAATGAGGAAGGGTTAGTTAGCAATCTTGTCGTGCGAGGCCCCTTGGGTAAGAGTGACCATAATATGGTGGAATTCTTCATTAAGATGGAGAGTGACATAGTTAATTCAGAAACAAAGGTTCTGAACTTAAAGAAGGGTAACTTTGAAGGTATGAGACGTGAATTAGCTAAGATAGACTGGCAAATGATACTTAAAGGGTTGACAGTGGAAATGCAATGGCAAGCATTTAAAGATCGCATGGATGAACTACAACAATTGTTCATCCCAGTTTGGCAAAAGAAGAAACCAGGGAAGGTAGTGCACCCATGGCTGACAAGGGAAATTAGGGATAGTATCAAGTCCAAAGAAGAAACATATAAATTAGTAAAAAAAAGCAGCACACCTGAGGACTGGGAGAAATTCAGAGACCAGCAGAGGAGGACAAAGGGCTTAATTAGGAAAGGGGAAAAAGATTATGAGAGAAAGCTGGCAGGGAACATAAAAACTGACTGTAAAAGCTTTTATAGATACGTGAAAAGAAAAAGATTGGTCAAGACAAATGTAGGTCCTTTACAGTCAGAAACAGGTGAATTGATCATAGAGAACAAAGACATGGCAGACTAATTGAATAACTACTTTGGTTCTGTCTTCACTAAGGAGGACATAAATAATCTTCCGGAAATAGTAAGGGACCGAGGGTCTAGTGAGATGGAGGAACTGAGGGAAATACATGTTAGTAGGGAAGTGGTGTTAGGTAAATTGAAGGGATTAAAGGCAGATAAATCCCCAGGGCCAGATGGTCTGCATCCCAGAGTGCTTATGGAAGTAGCCCAAGAAATAGTGGATGCATTAGTGATAATTTTTCAAAACTCCTTAGATTCTGGATTAGTTCCTGAGGATTGGAGGGTGGCTAATATAACCCCACTTTTTAAAAAAGGAGGGAGAGAGAAACTGGGGAATTATAGACTGGTTAGTCTGACATCGGTGGTGGGGAAAATACTAGAGTCGGTTATCAAAGATGTGATAACAGCACATTTGGAAAGAGGTGAAATCCTCGGACAAAGTCAGCATGGATTTGTGAAAGGAAAATCACGTCTGATGAATCTTATAGAATTTTTTGAAGATGTAACTAGTAGAGTGGATAGGGGAGAGCCAGTGGATGTGGTATATTTAGATTTTAAAAAGGCTTTTGACAAGGTCCCACACAGGAGATTAGTGTGCAAACTTAAAGCACACAGTATTGGGGGTATGGTATTGATATGGATAGAGAATTGGTTGGCAGACAGGAAGCAAAGAGTGGGAGTAAATGGGACCTTTTCAGAATGGCAGGCAGTGACTAGTGGGGTACCTCAAGGTTCAGTGCTGGGACCCCAGTTGTTTACAATATATATTAATGATTTAGACGAGGGAATTAAATGCAGCATCTCCATGTTTGCTGATGACATGAAGCTGGGCGGCGGTGTTAGCTGTGAGGAGGATGCTAAGAGGATGCAGGGTGACTTGGATAGGTTAGGTGAGTGGGCAAATTCATGGCAGATGCAATTTAATGTGGATAAATGTGAGGTTACCCACTTTGGTTGCAAGAACAGGAAAACAGATTATTATCTGAACGGTGACCAATTAGGGAAAGGGGAGATGCAACGAAACCTGGGTGTCATTGTACACCAGTCATTGAAGGTGGGCATGCAGGTACAGCAGGCGGTGAAAAAGGCAAATGGTATGTTGGCATTCATAGCAAAAGGATTTGAGTACAGGAGCAGGGAGGTTCTACTGCAGTTGTACAAGGCCTTGGTGAGAATGCACCTAGAATATTGTGTGCAGTTTTGGTCCCCTAATCTGAGGAAAGACATTCTTGCCATAGAGGGAGTACAGAGAAGGTTCACTAGATTGATTCCTGGGATGGCAGGACTTTCATATGAAGAAAGATTGGATCGACTAGGCTTATACTCACTGGAATTTAGAAGATTGAGGGGGGATCTTATTGAAACGTATAAAATTCTAAAGGGATGGACAGGCTAGATGCAGGAAGATTATTTCTGATGTTGGGGAAGTGCAGAACGAGGGGTCACAGTTTAAGGATAAAGGGGAAGCCTTTTAGAACCGAGATGAGGAAAAACTTCTTCACACAGAGAGTGGTGAATCTGTGGAATTCTCTGCCACAGGAAACAGCTGAGGCCGGTTCATTGGCTATATTTAAGAGGGAGTTAGATATGGCCCTTGTGGCTAAAGGGATCAGGGGGTATGGAGAGAAAGCAGGTACAGGGTTCTGAGTTGGATGATCAGCCATGATCATACTGAATGGTGGTGCAGGCTCGAAGGGCCGAATGGCCTACTCCTGCACCTATGTTTCTATGTTTCTACAAGCCTGAGATTCATTTCCTTGTGGGCGTACTCAATAAATCCATAATAGAATAAGAACCATAACGGGATAATTGAAAGAGCGCATCGGCGTTCAACCGGAGTGCAAAAGACAACAAACTGTGCAAATACATAAAGAAAGAAATCATATTAATAAATAAACAAGGCAGAGCCCTACCCATTGTTGAGCACAGTTGCACGGAGCACTGCTACAAGCAAGCAGCAGCCATCATCTAGGATCCCCATCATTGAGGAGATGTTCTCCACTCACTCATGTGTTCAGAAGCCTTAGGTCCCTCACCACTAGGTTCAGGAACAGTTATTACTGTACCACCATCAGGCTCCTGAACCAGCATGGATAACTTCATTCACCACAATACTGAACTGCCTCCACAGTCTATGGACTCATTTTCAGGGACTCTACAACTCAGATTTATTTATTTATTTTTGCACAATTTATCTTCTGTGGAACATTGGTTAGTTACCTGTCTCTGTTATTTATAGTTTTAAGCAAATTCTATTGTATTTCTTTACTTTTCTGTAAATGCCCACAAGAAAATACATCTCAGGGTAGCATATGCTAATAAATTCCTTTTGAACTTTGGGATAATTATCATTCCATGTTAGTATTTAAATCACTGTGTTCCATAGCAGTTGAAAGTTACACTCAGTGGCCACTTTATTAGGTAGAGGAGTGGAACCCAGTGTTGTCTTCTGCTGCTATAACCAACTCACATTTCTAGGTTTGACGTGGTGTGCAATCACAGATGTTCTTCTGCACACCACCGTTGTAACGTGTGGTTATTTGAGTTACTTCCACCTTCCTGTCATCTTGACCAGTCTGGGCATTGTCCCATGACTTCTCTCAATGTGTTTTTTGCCCATAAAACTACTGCTCACTGAGCAATTTTGTTGTGTTTTGCACCATTCTCTGTAAACTCTAGAGACTGTTGTGCATGAAAATCCCAGAAGGTCAACAGTTTCTGAGATTCTCAGAACACCCAGTCAGGCGCCAACAACCATTCCCTGGTCAAACACACTGTATCACATTTCTTCCCCATTCTGATGTTTGGTCTGAACAACAACTGAACCTCCTGACCATGTCTGCATGCTTTTATGCATTGAGTTGCTGCCAGATGATTGGCTGATTAGTTATTTGCATTACTGAGCAGGTGTACCTAATAAAGTGGCCACCAAGTGTATGTTTAATTATGTGTTTACTCTTTTAATGTACTCCAGGATTGTGGGTGTTATACAGCTCCATGAGGCTCCCTTTTCTTCACACGATAATCAGCAAAGAAGCTCCAAGAGCTATTTCTCTGCATAAAAACCTTGGAGAAATATCAAGGGTACTTTAAAAAATAGGTAATTGTGTTCCAGTGATACTTCAATGACCATTTTTATCTATTGGAGTTAAAAGATTGATAATTCAGTATTGCTTGACCACCATTTGGGGGTTGTGGTGTTGCTATGAGGGTGACCAATAGTAAGATGAGGAGCATGGGCCAGATTGGGATCATGTGATCAAACCTCCGGCTGGACTTGCCAACTCGCATCAGTGCATTTTAAACAGGTTATTGATCTTCATGGGGGACATCAGATAAGGTAATGAAAGTTGCCTCGGAGAGGGAGGAGAATGGAGGACGGTGTTGGAAGTTCAAGATGACACAGATTGAGGCCAGTTGACCCATTGAATTCATGCTGGCTTACTCTAGAACAATCAGTTTTATTCCTCCAATCTCCACCTCTGGTCTTCAGCTGCTGGTCTTATTTCCTGGTGAAACTATTGATTACCTCCTATTCCAGAACTGTCAAAGGTTGGTGGGCTCCAGACATTAACTGGCATTCAGCTAATAGCTGGAGTGAAGGAAAACAAACTTCAGGGAGATTCAGGAAGAGGGATGGTGAAAGAGAGAGTGAGAGAAAGGGAGAGGGAGAGAGAGAGGGATGGTGGAGCAGAGAGGAGAAACACTATTTCTCTTTTGCACTATCTATTATGTTATTTTTTATTTCAACTTAGTTCCTTTTATGTCAATGATATGTTTGTGATTTTGAGAGAGGAGAGTGAGAGAAGTAGAGGGAAGAGAGAACGTAAAAGAGAAAGGAGGAGAGGGAGACGGAGAGCACAGAGACACTTTGGCTCAGGAGGTCTGTTCCGAAGATGATGCCAGTACAAATTAATTTCCTTTGCCTTTGCAAGATCTGTTTTCACACGTTCCCTGCCTGTTCATGCACCTGATTAAATGCCTCTTAAATGTTGGAATTCTATCACCTGGCAATGCTTTTCAGGTGCCTAACACTCTCTGTGTAAATCTTGTATAATTTTATATAATTTATGCTTAATTTATATGTCTTGTGAAGCTTGTGTCTTCGATGCTATGCTGCTGCAAGCTTTTCTGTTTTTATTAATCAAAATAAAATTTATTCGTGATAAAAATTATTTCCAAGTAAGTTGTGGGCATGCTATTTTGGTGCCGGAATTGTGGTCACACTTACAGACTGCCTCCAGCATCATCCTCAGGCTATGTTGATTGTTGATGCAAAACTGTATGCTTCACTGTATTTTTTTATGTTCATGTGACAAATAAGCTTTAATTTTATTTACATGAATAAACCGTGCAATGCCTTTTCATTCTTTGTTTCCTAGATATGTTAAGTAGTGTTCAATTGCTTTTATATCAAAATAAAATTTATTCTTATAAAAAAGGAATAAACCATACAATGTATTTTCATTTTTACATTCACAGTCAATATATTACGTAGTGCTCTATTGCATTCCATAAAACCAATGGGACTGTTGCTACTCATATGGTGTCCAGTAGCAGACGGACCCTATACTGCAGTCCTCATCCACCAAGTCCACACGGTGGCTGTACTAAGTTTCAGTGCATCTCACAGCATGTACTCCTGCAGCCCGGAATGTGCCAGTCGGCAGCATCCCTCCATGGATATCACAATTACTCTGGCCTTGCACATACACAAACTTGTGTGTATGACAAAAAAAAGCGCATTTTTGACTTTCGTGACCTTTAAATTTCCCCTTCTTGCAATAAAGCTATGCCCTCCTGTATTTCACAATTCTACCCTGCGAAATGTCAACCATGTTTGTAGAAAAATTTGCCAAGTACAATCATGGTCATGGAAAGAGCATGATTGTCCACGTATACCAGATGGCACACAATGAATGGACAAGCCCTGTGAAAAAGACTCTGGCTATTTATGATGTCTAGGTATCTCATTATTTTATAACTGTATACCAGGCCTCTCCTCAACATCTGATGCTCCAGAGAAAACAACCCAAATTTGACCAACTTCTACTTATAGCCACAATCTCTAATCCTGGTGAACCTCTTCTGCACCTTCTTGAAAGCCTCTGTGACCTTCCTGTGATGCAGAAATACTGAGGAAATTTAAATGGGAGAAGAAGATGGACACAAGGAAAATAAAAGAAGCTTCTATTGACAAAATGTCTGAGCACCTGTTTGTCCTGATTGCCCCCTTGTTTCTAAGGATTCTAAATTGAATTGTTTTCTAACCAGTTCTGGGCTTGTTGCCAAAGTATGACAAGCTGCTACGAAGTTCATAGTTCAAAGTTCAAAAGAAATTGATCATCATAGAACGTATATATCACCATATACTACCCTGAGATTCATTTTCTTGCAGGCATTCCCTGTCGAACAAAGAACTACAATAGAATCAATGAAGAACTACACAAAATGCTGACAAAAAACCCAATGTGCAAAAGAAAACAAACTCTGCAAATACAAAAAACTTAATAATAATGCAAGAATAAGTAAATAAGTAATACTAAGAAAATAAGCTGCAGCCTTCTTGAAAGCGGGAATATTTCAGTGTTGAGGTGAGTGAAGTTACCCCCTTTGGATCAGGAGCCTGATGGTTGAAGGGTACGAACTGTTCCCGAAGCTGGTGGTGTGGGTCCTAAGGTTCCTGTACCTCTTTCCTGCTGGCAGCAGCGGGAAGAGGGCATACATAATTTCAGCTGTGTGGTTCATGTTGATTAATTGGAGGTATGATCCAGAGAAACTGCCATTCAACCCATTGCACCTCTGTTGCCTCATTCGCCTATTCTGTTGCTTTCTCATTTTGCTCAGTTTATCTTTGAAAATTACACTTCATAGGTTCAATGGGTCATTTATTATCAAAGTACACAACTCTGAAATTCTTCTCCAGGTAGCTTTGTAACTATGAAATAAAAGAATGGTAGCACGATCATTAACCCCCAAATCCCTCCTTCCAGCAAAAAAACTGAACAAAAACAGGACACATTCACCCCAAAATCCTCCTCCCCCTACACACAAAAATGAGAAAGATCGGGTAAAAAACATAGAGTATAAAATCTAGAAGACTGATGAAAAGTCTATAGCCGGAGTCCATATCCAAAATGCAGAAAATCTGGGTAACGTTCCCCTGCAGCAGCAGAGTGATTCCTCCAGCAATCAAAGAACAGTCTCCCCTCTCTGGCAGCAGAGCGATCAAAAGGCAGTCTCCCCTCTCCAGCAGCAGAGTGAGCTCCCAGTGATCAAAAGGCAGCTGCCCCTCTCTGGCAGCAGAGCGATCAAAAGCCACTCTCCCCTCTCCAGCAGCAGAGTGAGCTCCCAGTGATCAAAAGGCAGTTGCCCCTCTCTGGCAGCAGAGCGATCAAAAGCCACTCTCCCCTCTCTAGCAGCAGAGTGATCTCACTGGCCATCATAAGACAAGCAGCCTGTGCTCCCACTCCACGTTAGCCTTGATGTTTAAATCTCCCTTGTTGCTTTAATCAGTGAAATGGAGTTGAGCATTGGCTTGGGCCCCGCAGCCTTCTCACCACGAGGTTCGTGCATGCTAACTCCGCCTCCCAGAATCCTCTCGGAGACTGCAGAGAACACCCAAACTGCAAATCACAGGCTCCAACAGTTCCAGAGTCACTTTCAAGAAGAAAAGCATGTGTAAAAGGCATACAAGAAGTGAAAGATATGGTTTTATGATCTATCCAAAAGATGTCAACTGAAGGAGCGATGTACACAAGCGTCATCTTGTTCCTCTTGGCATGCAGTCTAAATCACAGCAACATTCTGCGTTATGGCAAAATCACCTTGTTATCTCTGCTCTCGCTCCCCTGTCAAACATTATGATCTTGGTGACCTTGGTTACTGACCCTCCTCCTATTGGAACAGGCTCTCCTAAAAGACTATTAGATATCAGACAGAATCGGACAAGTTGGCCATTCAGTCCTTTGAACAAGCTCCACCTAGCTATCATGGCCGTTCTCTTTTTCCAATCCATTGACTCACCTTCTCCATATAACTAGCAAATAGGACCACTTTGTGTGAGGTACCTTGGTCAGCATGGCCATTTGGGCTGTAGGGCCTGCTACTGTACTGTAGGACACACTGAGCTGCCTGAGCACTATGAACCCTTAACCCACTTATGAATTAATATGTTATCAATTTTTTCCTTAAATACACCATTAACTTGGCCTCCATAGTTCACTGTTGCTATAGTACAGTATTGCTATGTGCCAATATCAATACTCTTCAAAGATTGTCTGCCAGGCATGAATGATCGTATAACCAGGGCTTGTGATATGCACCATCTGCTGATATGACCATCCGCACCCTGTTCCCATGGCTTCCTTTGTCTGCGATGAGGGGGGTTATACCGGTGCTACACCTTGCCCAAGGGTGATTTTCAGGCTAGCGGAGGGAGAGAGTGCCTTACACCTTCTTTGGTAAAGGTGTATCTCCACCCTGTAACCCAACAGTACAGTAAACAGGCATAAAATCATTGGAAATTCATGAACTTTTGATGACATACACACAGATCTGATATAAGCCACCACCCAGCCAACCATTTATCCAGCCTTCCATAAAAGTTGATGATGCCACCCTGAAACTGTAGACCACTTTCCCTACCTTGGCAGCATTCTCTCCTCAAAATAGCAGACATCGACTCTGAAATCAACCACCAGTACAAGTGGAGCCATGAAAGATAAAGGAAAAGAGTCTTTGAAGGCTGTGACCTATAAGTCCAAACAAGACTTTTGGCTTATAAAGTAGTCATCCTTCCTGCATTACTTGTGGAGCTGAATTATGGATCACCTGAAATTCCTGGGACAATACCACCAAAGTTCCTTACAAAACATTTTGAAAATCACCTGGAAGGACAGATGCACTGACACCAGCTCACTGGAGGATGCCAATATGAAGAGCATCTCCCCCTTGATAAATCAACATCCACTCTGATGGATAGGTCATGTCATCAGGATGCCTAACTCATGTCTCCCAAACAGATCCTTCTTTCCCTGTTGAATGAAGGTCAGCGAGCCCCCAGTGGGCAAAGGAAATGCTTCAAATACAACATCAAAATCAGCCTGAAGAAATTCATCATTACATCTAAAAGCTGGGAAGATATTGCACTCAATAGACACACCTCAAGGAAATCTGTTCAAGAGGGACAGAGACTGACATCCACTGTGCCCCAGAAAGCAAGCTGCGGATATGAAATGAAAGACTATACAACCAAATGACTCAACCACTAGCCGCAACTAACACTCACTCTTGTTCTTACTGCACCAGAATATGTGGATCCTATCTGAGAACCCACCAATGGAGAACAGTACATGTGACTCAAATGATTGCACTACTACTTACAGTAATTACCAAATAAATAAATAGTGCAAAAAAAATAATGAGGTAATATTCCTGGATTCATGGACCATTCAGATATCTGATGATGGAGGGGTAGAAGCTGGTTCTGAATAATTGAGAATGGATTTTCAGCTCCTTAATCTCTTCCCTGATGGTGGTAATGAGAAGGGAGCACGACCCAAATGGTGAGGGTCCGTTGTGATGAATGCCTCTTTTTGAGACATTGGCTCTTGAAGATGCTTTCGACGACTGGGAGGGTTGTGCCCATGATGGAACTGGTTGAGTTTGCATCTTTGCAGCTTCTTGCAATCCTGATCACCAGAGCTTCTGCAGCAGGCTGAGGTGCATCCAGTCAGAACTCTTTCCACCTTCCTGCCTCAACCACTTCCTCTGGCAGTTTGTTCCTCTGGGTGATGCAATACTGCAGCTTTATGAAACCCTGGTTAGACCACGTTTGGAGTAGCGTGTTCATTTCTGGTCGCTTCTTTATAGGAAGCATGTGGAATCTTGAGAGAGGGTGCAGAGGAGGTTTACCAGGATGCTGACTGGGTTAGAGAGTATATCTCATGAGAATAGGTTTCGCGAGCCATGACTTTTCTCTTTGGAGTGAAGCAGGATGAGAATTGTCTTGACAAAGGTGAGAAGATGAAAAGAGGCATAGATTGAGTGAATAGTCAGGGTGAAAATGGCTAATATGAAGGGGTATAACTTTAAAGTGATTGGAGGAAGCTGTAGTGGGGATGTCAAAGGTAAGTTTTTGATACAGAGAGTGGTGGGTGTGTGAAACACCATACCAAAGGTGGTGGTTGAGGAAAACACAAGAAATTCTTAGATAGGCACATGGGTGACACAAAAATGGTGGGCTATTGAGGGGGGAAGAATTAGGATGACCTTGGAGTAGGTTAAAAGGTTGGCATAACATCATGGGCCAAAGGGCCTGCCCTCTGTTGTAGTGCTCTATATTCTGTGTTAAAATGTTGCCCCTCAGGTTCCTACTAAATCTCTCTCCTCTTATCTGAGCCTAGATTTAAGTTCAAAGTTCAAAATTCAAAATTTAAATTTATTATAAAAGTGTGTATGTCATATACAACCCTGAGATTTATCTTCTTGCAGGCACTAACTAAACAAAGAAATACAATAAAATTCACTAAAAACAAACACATATATCCAATTTGAAAAAGATAGCAAAGAAATGTAAACAAAAGCACATGGGACATGGGCCGCAGGGCAACAATCTATGCCCACAAGTTCTTGATTCCAGGACCCCAGGAAAGAGATTGGCGCATTCACCCTATCCAACCCGCTCATGATTTTAAACATCTCCGTGAAATCGTCCCTCACCCTGCAGCGAACAACGTCCCAAACTCACACTGTGACTCAGTCTGTCAACTACAACTCTACAACGCTGACTGTGAACATGAAAAGGGAGACAGGCTACGGGTGAAAGAGAACCTCCAGCCTGAGAGATGTTACTGTGCTGTGGCAGGCTCCATGGCAGCAGAGTGCTTTACACAAATTGTCTCTCACCTTTGCCAGGATCATTATCTCTGCAGTGCAAGACAGTCTGTGGGACAGATCATGCATTATTCTGACTGATGCTGCCGTTCTCACAAGAAACTCCGAAGACCTCCTCAATAGCCTTTAAATGCCCGGGGCTGTGATGAGTTTCGAAACATGCACACGATAACTCATTCCAGCCTGCTTACATGGTCTGCAGCCTTGACAAAACACATCACCCTGATGAATTCGGGCTTGAGCGGACCATTCTGAAATATTATATTAATGAAAACGGTGGGGTTGCCAGGGGTGGGGGTGTGGAGGGCGATTTATAGTGCACTGCTTCAGAGAGCAGAGTAGAGGAAGCAGAGTGAGCTAGAAGAAAGAAATCAGCAAAGAACAAACCAGGCGGTGGTGGGGGGAAGAGCTCCCTTATTAAACATTCCCTCTGTCCACCACAAACAAGAGAAAATCTGCAGATGCTGGGAATCCGAGTGTGGTAAACTATGTATACCTGTCTGGACACGCCCCTCTGCTGACTGCTCCTGTGGCTCCTCCCACAGACCCCTGTATAAAGGCGATTGGGGCACTGCTCCTCCCTCAGTCTTCAACATGTCGTGCTCCCTTTTCGCTGTTAATAAAAGCCTATCGTTCACTTCCAGTCTCTGAGAGTTATTGATGGTGCATCACTGAGCAACACACACAAAACGCTGGAGGAATTCAGCAGGCCAGGCAGCATCTAAGGAAAAGAGTACAGTCAACGTTTCAGGCCTGAAGTCCTGCTGAAGGGCTTTGGCCAGCAACATAGATGCTGCCTGGCCTGCTGAGTTCTTCCAGCATTTTGTGTGTGTCCCTCTGTCCACCAGTTGGGTAGAATGGCCTCATTGCCTCCTGAGCACAGGAGGTGATAGGCCAAGTTTGGGGTACTGTCTTCCTCTGCAGCCTCAAAGCCAGGGCACCTCAAAGAAGCCACATTCACCTTAAAGCAACTACCATACAAAGAGCAATGCAAAAGTTTCACATGAGAATTCCAAACTGCGATATAAGACATCTTACATTGGAGGAGAATTAATATTTTCATCTCATTGAACTTGCTTCATAATCGAGTCTATCGAAGACGTTAAGCTTGAGCTCTTTTATAGGCACATAGTTCAAGATTGTTTATTGTCATTCTTCAGTGCATGAGTGTGAAGGAGAACAAGATGATTGCTTCTCCAGATCAGATGCAGAGTAAAAAAAAACACAATAAGAACAAAGAACACAATAAAAAACCATAATAAATACAAAAATAAAAGCAATCCTATAACATGCAATGTACAAGTAATTTACTGTGTAAGCAGTACTGTGCAAAGGTCTTGGGCACACATCTGTAGCTACAGTGCCTGAGACTTTTGCAGACTGATAGACTGATTTTATGTATTACAGGTGACGTGTATGTGGTGGTGGTGGTGGGGCGTGGTGGGGTGGGTTAATGCATGGAGGTGTTGCTCAGCCTGTCAGTTTGGGAGAAGTAACTGCTTTTTAATCTGGTGATCAAGTCAAGTCAAGTTTATTGTTATTTAACAACATACATGTATTGTCATGGTCCCTTCTGGCACCTGGCTATCTTCCTCAGGAATTGGGCCTTAACCACCTCGTTTAGTTCCCAATCATTCCCAGGTTCCAATAACTACCAACACCTGCATGCCATCAACCAAGGCAGTATAATTAGAAGGTGCCAGGTCATTGGTCGACTTTGGAGTCACCTTTCTCCATGGTGTTTAGGACTATCAGCTCTAAGTCTAGAATTGTTCCTGAATTATCTACCAAGACCAAGACTCTGGGTAAAGCCCCCCTTGGAACCCTTCCCACGTTCACTATGACGGCAGCGTCTGTGTTCAGCACTTGGGTTCGCTCCACCGCCACGTCCTTGGCACATGTATATAACATATATAATGTATACAGAAACAATACAAAGTTTCTCTGAACAGAGGGCAAAGTAGAGCACATAGCACTCAATAACTTATGGAGATAAGGATAAAATCTACAGATGAATCACACCTGAGTAACAAACTAAAGTGCGTTAATACTAAACATTGTAAGGTATGGAACAAGTGTATGTTCCAGAGTGCTCCTTGTTAGATTCAGAGGACAACCATTTGATTTGGCAATTATACAGGTATATGCACCAACAACAGATGGAACAAATGAGGATACAGATAAATTCTATGAAGAGCTTGAACAAGCAAAGAATGGATGCAAATCTCAAGATATTGTTATTGTCATGGGAGATCTAAATGCTAAAATAGGACGAGGTGCTGATGGAAATACCATAGGAAAATTTGGACTAGGGGAAAGAAATGAAAGAGGGGAGAAATGAGTAGAATGGTGCAAGATGAACAATTATGAATCCCTACTTTAAAAACCATCCAAGACACTTGTGGTCCTGGAAGAGTCCAGATGATAACACCAGAAATCAAATTGACTTTATTACTATAAACCAAAGATTTAAAAACTCTGTGACTCAATGGAAAACATATCCAGGTGCAGAATGTAATAGTGACCGTAACTCAGTACTATGTCACATACAAGTAAAGCTTAAAAAACTAAAGAAGCAAAAACCTGAACAATCCCTTGACTACTCACAATTAATTAAAGAAGAAAACTTTAGACAAAAATTTTCAATTGAAGTAAGGAATAGATCTCAAAGTCTAGAAATAGAATCTGTTGAAGATGATAGCAATCATGTAGAAATGAAATTTAACTCTCTAAAGCATGCCTTGGTAGAATCAACAAAGTCAGTGATTGCTAAAAAAGAAAAAAGCACAAAGAATAAATGGATGAGAGATGAAATCAAAAATCTAATGGAAGAAAGGAGACAGAAGAAAGTAACTCCTATAGAATATAAGTCCTCAGATAAAAAAAGTTAAAAGCTTATGTGAAAAAGCCAAAGAGGAATGGTTAAACCAGGAATGTGAGCAACTAGAAAGAATCCCTGTTACTGATCCAAAAAAGGTTACATCAACAAATCAAGAATATCACTGGTAAAAAGCTCCTCTGTTCCTCTGGCGGATGTTTGAAAGCGAAGGGCGGTACCATTATCATGGAAAAAGATGAGATTATGAACAGGTGGACTGAGTATATTCAGGAATTGTTTGAAGACAATCGAGGTGAAAAACTAGAAATTAAGAAGAACATTGAAGGTCCAAGTATTTTAAAATCTGAAGTTCGTAATGGAAAGGAAAGGCAGCAGGTCCTGATGAATTAGTAATAGAACGAATTATCGCCCTTGAAGATTATGGAATTGAAAAACTTACTGATTTAATCAATGACATTTATGAGACTGGAGTAATACCAGAAGAGATGAAAAAATCAGTATTTATCACTCTTCCTAAGAAACCTGGAGCAATAGAATGTGAATTATATAGGACCATAAGTTTAATGAGTCATATCACCAAGAAACTTCTAAGAATTTTGATGACAAGAGCTAAAAGTAGGATACAAGCTGAAATAGGTAAAGAACAATGTGGTTTTGTGAAAGACAAAGGTACAAGGAACGCAATATTGATGTTAAGGATATTATCAGAACAAGCTATTCAAGTGCAAAAAGATTTGTTCATTTGTTTTATTGACTACACAAAAGCATTTGATAAAGTGAAGCACAATAAGTTATTTGAAATATTACAGGAAACTCCAGATCTAGATTCGAAAGACCTCCGCATAATCAGAAATCTGTACTGGGAACAAACTGCTGTTGTAAGAATAGACGGAGAAGTGAGTCAGTTTATGAAAATCAAGAGAGGTGTTAGACAAGGGTGTGTTTTCTCCCCTGATTTGTTTAATATGTACAGTAAAACAATATTACAAAAAATAAGAGACATCTTATTTTTTGTGTTAATTTCAAGTACAGAGGAAGAACTACAAAACTTGATTGATATAGTTGTTGAAGAAAGTGCAAACATGGGTCTATTTATCAATTGCAAAAAGACAGAATGTATGGTGATAGCCAAATAGAAGGAGAATCCTACCTGCAGGCTGAGAATAAACAGGGAAGACATAAAACAATTACAGAACTTTTGCTTCTTAGGAAGCTGGGTGACATCAAAAGAGGAATAGGGATGGCAAGAGACACATTTACGAGAACGAAGAGTATACTGACCAACACTAAACTAGGCATGACAACCTGCCTCAGAATACTGAAATGTTACGTTTATCCAGTTATGTTATATGGCTCAGAATGTTGGACAATATCTAGTAACATGAGGAAACGATTTGAAGCAGCAGAGACGTGACTTACCCGTCTTAATGTATTTTAACAACTCCAACACCTCCTCTCCCTTAATATGAACATGCTCTAGAACTTCAACCTCACTCATATCACCGTCATCAAATTCCCTCTCATTGGTGAATACCAAAGAGAAGTATTTATTGAGGACCTTGCTCACTTCCACAACCTCCAGGCACATCTCCCCACCTTTATCTCTAATCAGTCCTACCTTCACATCTGACATCCTTTTGTTCTTCACATAATTGAAGAATGCCTTGGGGTTTTCCCTTACCCTATTCGCCAAGGCCTTCTCATGCCCCCTTCTTGCTCTTCCCAGCCCCTTCTTAAGCTCCTTTCTTGCTACCCTATATTCCTCAATAGCCCCATCTGATCCTTGCTTCCTAAACCTCGTGTATGCTGCCGCCTTCCACCTGACCAGATTTTCCACCTCACTTGTCACCCATGGTTCCTTCACCCTACCATTCTTTATCTTCCTCACCAGGACAAATTTAGCCCTAACATCCTGCAAGAGATCCTTAAACATCGACCACATGTCCATAGTATATTTCCCTGCAAAAATATCATCCCAATTCACACCCGCAAGTTTTAGCCTTATAGCCTCATACTTTGCCCTTCCCAATTAAAAATTTTCCTGTCCTCTCTGATTCTATCCTTTTCCATGATAATGCTAAAGGTCAGGGAGCGGTGATCGCTGTCCCCCAGATGCTCACCCACTGACAGATCTGTAACCTGACCTGGTTCGTTACTTAATACTAGATCTAGTATGGCATTCTCCCTAGACGGCCTGTCAACATACTGTGACAGGAATCCATCCTGGACACACTTAACAAATTCTGCTCCATCTAAACCATTGGAAGTAATCAGGTGCCAATCAATATTAGGGAAATTAAAGTCACCCATGATAACAACCCTGTTATTTTTGCACCTTTTCAAAACCTGCCTCCCACTCTGCTCCTCAGTGTCTCTGCTGCTACCAGGGGGCCTATAGAGTACTCCTAATAGAGTAACTGCTCCCTTCCTGTTCCTGACTTCTACCCATACTGACTCAAAGGAGGATCCTGCTACATTACCCACCCTTTCTGTAGCTGTAATAGTATCCCTGACCAGTAATGCCACCCCTCCTCCACCCCCCCCCCCCCCCCACCACCCGTATCCCTTTTAAAACACTGAAATCCAGGAATATTGAGAATCCATTCCTGCCCTGGTGCCAGACAAGTCTCTGTAATGGCCACTACATCATAATTCCATGCATGTATCCAAGCTCTCAGTTCATCACCTTTGTTCCTGATGCTTCCTGCACTGACGTACATGCACTTTAACCCTTCTCCCTTACTACCTTTACACCCTTTATTCTGCTTCCCTTAACTCAAAGCCTCTTTATATGTTAGATCTGGCTTTTCTCCATGCAGCATACTTGCAGTTCTCGCATGACTTTTATCCTCTACCACCTCACTATCTGCTCTAACATTCTGGTTCCCCTCCACCTACAAATCTAGTTTAAACCCCCCAGAGAAGCACTAGCAAACCTTCCCGCAAGGATATTAGTCACCCTCCAGTTCAGGTGCAACCCATCCCGTTGGAACAGGTCCCACCTTCCCCGGAACAAGGCCCAATTGTCCAGAAACATGAAGCCCTCCCTCCTGCACCAACTCCTTAGTCACGTATTTAGCTGCATTATCTTCCTGTTTCTAGCCTTACTAGCACGTGGCACGAGTATCAATCCTGAGATTGCAACCCTGGAGGTCCTGTCCTTCAACTTTGCACCTAACTCCCTAAACTCTCTTTGCAGGACCTCCTCCTTCTTCCTATCCACGTCATTGTGTGAGGGAGGATTCCTATCCTCCTTCACACACTCTCCAAGCTTTCTCTATTTGTGAGCCAACCGCCTCTTCCCCAGTCTCTTCAGCTCGGTTCCCACCCCCAACAATTCTAGTTTGAACTCTTCCCAGTAGCCTTAGCAAACCTTCCCGCCAGGATATTGGTCCCCCTGGGATTCAAGTGCAACCCGTCTTTTTTGTACAGCTGACACCTGCCTCAAAAGAGGTCCCAATGATCCAGAAATCTGAATCCCAGCCCCTTGCTCCAATCCCTCAGCCAAGTATTTATCCTCCACCTCATTCTATTCCTATACTCACTGTCACGTGGCACAGGCAGTAATCCCAAGATTACTACCTTTGCGGTCCTAGTTCTCAACTTCCTTCCTAACTCCCTGTAGTCTGCTTTCAGGATCTCTTCCCTTTTCCTACCTATGTCATTGGTACCTATATGTACCACGACCTCTAGCTGTTCTCCCTCCAGGATATCTTGGATGCAATCTGGAACATCCAGGACCCTGGCACCTGGGAGGCAAACTACCATCCGAGTTTCTTCCCTGCAACCTCAGAATCACCTATCTGACCCCCAAACTATAGAGTCCCCTATCACTACTTCCTTCCTCTTCCTTTCCCTACCCTTCTGAGCCACGGGGCTGGACTCTGTGTCAGAGGCACGGCCACTGTTGCTTCCCCCAGGTAGGCTGTCCCCCCCAACAGTACTCAAACAAGAGTACTTATTGTCAAGGGGTACAGCCACAGGGGTACACTCTAGTACCTGACTCTTCCCCTTCCCCCTCCTGACTGTGACCCGCTTGTCTGTCTCCCGTGGCTCCGGTGTGACCACCTGCTTATAATTCCTTTCTATCACCTCCTCGCTCTCCCTGACCAGACGAAGGCCATCGAAATTTTTCACTTATTTTTTGCCGTTTGCGCAATTTGCTCTCTTTTGTGCATTGGTGTTCGATGTTCTTCCTTGAACAGGCTCCATGGTGTTTCCTTGTTTCATGGCTGTCTGTGGGAAGATGAATCTCAGGGTTGTATTCGGTACACAGTACATACTTTGATAATAAGTGTCCTTTGAATCTTTGAATCTTGGACTGTGCGTGCTACTGTAACCATAATGTATGGATCTATTTCTTTTAACGCAATGACTCCCCTTTGCACTACTTGGCACTACATCACCATGCAAGGAAGGCCAGCTCACGGCAATCCTTTGTTTCCAGAGTTCTCAGTGAGACAAGACCAACTGTCTGTGTGTCAAAGAACCCTGATGTGTGCATTTCATGTTGTAGTTTCCTCTAAACTGTGCACCAGAGTGTTAGAGAATCTACATGAAGGATATCTGGGTACAGTCAAGGTGAAGAGTCTCACCCGGAGCTACGTGGCTGGGAATAGATAGCCAGATTGAAGGCTAGACTAAAAGCTGTTTGGGATGCCACAGAGTTCAACATTTACCCTCACAGGCAGCGTTACACCTGTGGGAGTGACCATCTTCACCAGGGCAAAGAGTGCATATTGACTTCGCTGGGCCATTTATGAACTCCATGGTTCTGATTGCTGTGGATGATCATTTGAAGTGGTGAGAGGTCATACCAATGAAGTCAACCACCTCAGAAAAGATGCTTCCATTCTGAGGAGTACCTTTTCCAGAAATGGCTTACCTGAATAAATCGTGTGTTATAATGGACAACAATGCATGTCAGAAGATTTCAGACATTTCATGAAGAAAAATGGCATGAAAGATTTCAAGTCAGATCCTCACTACCCAGTAATGAATGGATTAGCTGAAAGGTTTATCCAAATCTTCAGAAAGTCCATTAAAGCTACAGACAAGGAGGGCATTTCTCTACAGCACAAGGTGGACAACTTCCTCTTTGTGTATCAGAACTCTGTTCATGCGATGACAAATCAAACACCTGCAATGCTGTTCATGAGCAGGAATCTGAGATCTCGCATGGACCTTCTGAAACAAGATCTATGGAGGGAAGTGCAGAATAAACATCTCAGCCAGTTGCCAAGTAAATCAGCAAGGAAGTTGAACACAACGTTCTTGCACATGATTACTAAGAAGACAAGAGGACACCGGTGGAATAGCTACAAGAACTGGACCACTGATGTACACAGTGATATTGGAGATCAGACATAGGGACATCATGTGGACCAGGTACTGGATGCTCAACTGAAGAACACAATTGAGTCAACTGCATCCAACAAGACATGCACATTACTGCCACAGGAATTACCTCTCAGTGATGATCATGTCACCAACAGCAATGTTATACCAGCAACAGAGAAAGTTGTCTTAGACAATGCACTGGCCAAACCTGATGCCATTCCCCATGAAACGGCTATCACGAGAGGGCACAGTTTTAAGATGCTTGGAAGTAGGTACAAAGGAGATGTCAGGGGTAAGTTTTTTTACGCAGAGAGTGGTGAGTGCGTGGAATGGGCTGCCAGCAACGGTGGTGGAGGTGGATACAATAGGGTCTTTTAAGAGACTCCTGGATGGGTACATGGACCTTAGATAAATAGAAGGCTATGGGTAACCCTAGGTAATTTTTAAGGTAAGTACATGTTCAGCACAGCATTGTGGGCTGAAGGGCCTATATGGTGCTGTAGTTTTTCTGTGTTTCTCTGTCCAAAGGTGCTTCCCTGAAAGCACAGAGCGCCACCCAAAAGACTGAATCATTAGTATAGTGAATTTCGACTGTTATTGTGAAAGCAGGTTTTCTCTTGTTTTTTATTTGAACATGGCTCGTTAAGGGGAAATTGAATGTTTTGTTATATATATAGTTTTATGTTACATTAACACAAGGGGAGCAAGTAAAATGTATGAATCTATTTCATCTAGTGTAATGACTCCCATTAGCACTACTTGTCGACTGATAACTTACCCCATACACATTGATCTGTTGTCCTCTCTCTCTGTAAAGCAAATATATCAGTTAACCTCGCCTCCATGTGAGTGTTTTTACGTAACTGATAATGTAGTTGTACAGACGCAACAGTAACTATGCGTGTTGTGTTCTGTGTGTGACTGTATGCACTGTGTTTTGCACCTTGGCCTTGGAGAAAAGGCTTCATCTGGCTGCATACACGTTTCTGGTTGAATGGCATGTTGTGGCTGAGAACAGGTTAGAGGGAAAATGAGCGGGTGGTGGAGTATGGAGTAAGAAGTTGGGAGGTGATAGATGAGACAAGGTGAGGGGAGGGTGGGAGGGTTGAGGGGAGGGGGAAGGAAGTAAGAAGCTGGGAGTTGATAGGTGGAAGAGGTACAGAGTTAAAGAAGAAGTAATCTGATAGGTAAGAAGTGTGGACCATGGAAGAAAGGTGGGGAATTTGGGGATAATCAGCAGAATCTCTTGTGCCAGAATTTGCAGTCTCTAGTGTCTCCGAGTGTTTTTCTGCATCAACATTGAACATTCCCAGCTCTGTTAGAGGGAGAATGATGTTTACGTTGTTTTATTCATGTATTACAGTCCAGAATTGGCAAAGGTCCATTGTATATTACTCCAAGGCTATTTCATTACTGTTTGTACCTGTAAATCACTTTTAGATATCCTGGGGTCATATATATATATAAAACCATGCAAAAATCTTAGACACACATATATAGCAGGGGTGCCTAAGATTTTTGCACAGTACTGTATTTATCAATGTGGAGCAGAGAGCGAGTTTGTAAATTTGGCAGGAGCAAAGAATGCTGTCAGGGCAGAACACCTCAGGAGGACGTGGGACAGGAGAAAGAGAAAGAGTGCCAGGGGCGAGAGGTGCCGTGGGTGCAGACTCATCCAGCCCAGCCCTGAGACACCAGGCAAGTTCATTTGATTCTAAACAACTGGTTTATTGACCATTGCAGAATGTCCCTCTGGTGGTTCCTGCTTCCTCCCCTCTCCTGTACCCTTTTCCCAAACATGATTCCCCTCTCCCTGCCCCTTGCCACTCTCAGTCCACAACAGAGACCCACATCAGAATCAGGTTTATCATCGTTCACATATGCCATGAAATTTGTTTTTTTTGCAGCAGCTGCAGCACTGTGCAGTATTACGAATTACTGCAGCACTGTACAGTATTATGAATTACTGCAGCACTGTACAGTATTATGAATTACTGCAGCACTGTACAGTATTACGAATTACTGCAGCACTGTACAGTATTATGAATTACTGCAGCACTGTACAGTATTATGAATTACTGCAGCACTGTACAGTATTATGAATTACCGCAGCACTGTGCAGTATTACGAATTACCGCAGCACTGTGCAGTATTACGAATTACCGCAGCACTGTGCAGTATTACGAATTACTGCAGCACTGTACAGTATTATGAATTACTGCAGCACTGTACAGTATTACGAATTACTGCAGCACTGTGCAGTATTACGAATTACCGCAGCACTGTACAGTATTATGAATTACTGCAGCACTGTACAGTATTATGAATTACTGCAGCACTGTGCAGTATTATGAATTACTGCAGCACTGTGCAGTATTATGAATTACTACAGTACTGTGCAGAAGACTCAGGCATATATGTGTCTAAGGCCTTTGCACAATCAACAATGTCATGAACATTGATTTCTTGAACTTCCAGTGATGCCTCCCCTTACCTATTTTGATTCTACCTCCCACTCCCATTCCGGTATGTCCATCCGTGGCCTCTTCTACTGTCACGATGAGGCCACACTCAGGCTGGAGGAGCAACACCTAATATTCCATCTGGGTAGCCTCCAACCTGATGCCATAAACATCAATTTCTTGAACTTCCGGTAATGCCACCCCCCTTCACCATTCCTCATCCCCTTTTCCCCTCTCTCACCTTATCTCCTTGCCTGTCCATCGCCTCCCTCTGGTGCTCCTCCCCCTTTTCTTTCTCTCATGGCCTTCTGTCCTCTCCTATTATATTTCCCCTTCTCCAGCACAGTATATTTTTCACCAACCAACTTTCCAGCTCTTTACTTCACCTCTCCCCCTCCCGAGTTCGCCTGTCACCTTGTGTTTCTCCCTCCCCTCCCTTCATCTTTTAAATCTAATCCTCATCTTTTTTTTCTCTAGTCCTGCTGAAGAGTTTGAGCCCGAAACGTCGACTGTACTCTCTTCCAGAGATGCTGCCTGGCCTACTGAGTTCCTCCAACATTTTGTGTGTGTTGCTAATACACAAGTAAGGTCATGATTCTCAAATGTTAACTCTGATTGGGTATCTATAAATGCCATCTGACCGACCAATTCCATCATTTTGTTTCACTTGAACTTCACCTTATTCTACCTCAATGCACCATGTAATGATTTGATCTGTATGGACAGTATGCAAGACCAGCTTTTCTGATGAGCAGCTTATTCTCCTCCTTGGTGGTGGAGTGGTGATACGTCTCTAGCAAAGGAAGTGAAAGACATTCCTTCCCTCTGCTAGCCTGCAGGTCACCTTGGGCAAGGTGTTGTTCCTGATCAGGGTCACGTGATGCCACGGGAGCAGGTGATGGATAATCATATGAGCAGCTGGTGCATATCGCAAGTTATGTGACCACTGACGCCAGGTAGGCAATCTCTGAAGAGTATTGATAATGGCTGAGATCAACAGTCTTTAAAGACACTGCCCAGAAGAAAGCCATTTCTGTAGAGAAACTTGCCAAGAACAATCAAGGTCATGGGACCATGATCACCTACATCATACGGCACATCACATAATGATGATAATGTTTCCCTCCATAGTTGCTGCTTGACCTGCTGAGCTTCTCCAGCATCCATTCATTCCTCTAGATTTCCAGCATCTGCAGAGTTTCTTGTGCCTCAGGTTTTCACTGTATCATGGTACGTTTGACAATAATAAACCAATACCAACACCAACCAGTTAGACGAGTTTGGCTGAAGGGCCTGTTTCTATGCTGTGGGACTCTGTGACTCTTTCAAAGATCCATGTAGACTCTGTAACAGGGGTTCCCAACCTGGGGTTCACAGACCAAGTCATGCAATTATACCAATATTTATAAAGTCTATAAATGTGTATAGACTTGATAAATATGGCAAAGTTATTTCCCATGGTGGGGGATTCTAGGACAAGAGGGCATGACTTCAGAATTGAAAGATGTCCTTTTGGAACTAAGATGCGGAGAAATTACTTTAGTCAGAGGGTGGTAAATCTGTGGAATTTGTTGCCACGAGCGGCTGTGCAGGCCAAGTCAATGTGTGTATTTAAAGCAGAGATAGATAGATTCTTGATTAGCCAGGGCATGAAAGGGTATGGGGTGAAAGCAGGGGAATGGGGATGATGGAAGAATTGGATCAGCCCATGATTGAATGGCGCAGCACACTCGATGGGTCAAATGGCCTGATTTTGCTCCTATATCTTATGGTCTTATGGTCTTATATTAGTGTAGCAGGATTTCCAGATCGTACAGAATGAGTCAGTGGATAGCTGCGATTTCACTGAATGGTACTGCAGACTTGAGAAGTTTAAGATTTGCCCATCAGACACAAGACCAGGATTAAGCCATTTGGACCATTGAGTCTTCTCTGCTATCAATCATGGCTGATATATTATCCCTCTCATCCCCATTTCCTGCCTTCTGCATGAAATCAAGAACCTATCAACCTCTGCTTTAAATATACTCAATGATGGCCTGCAGAGCCATCTTTGGCAATGAGCTCCACAGATTTACCACCCTTAAGCTAAAGAAATTCCTCCTCATCTCTGTTCCAAAGGGACGTCCTTGAATTCTGGGCCTGTGCCCTTGGGTCCTAGACTCTTATAGGAAACATCTTCTCCATGTTCTATCTAGCCCTTTCAATATTCAATAGATTATTCTGAGGCTGTGCCCTGGGGTCGTTTGTAATTTTCTTTCGCACTTATCTTTTGCTTCCATTTTTCTCTCAGTTAGGAGAATAAAAACAGAACCACTCATATAATTTGTGAGCAGACAGTCCCCTGACAGTGGATTGGTTCTGCCACTCTGCACTGATGAAAAGCAGTTTTGAATTAGTAGTGCAGCGGGGGGGAGGAGGGACGCGCACCCACCCACTGCGCCTGGCTGTCTGTTGCTGGGATTGCTCCGCTCCACAAATTAGTAGGCAAGATCAATGTGCAGGGTCAGCTGGTGCATAAGTCCATTAGGAGGTTAGCAAATGACTCAAGAGATATTCAGTAAGTACATCAGTAAAAAAGAACGTGGATGCACAGTGCACTAAATGACCTCAGTGTGTCCTAGAGCATTTTACAATACATTTTTAAACAATGGGATAACGCAGTTAACTTACAGACAATAAACAATCTGGATTTTACAGACCTTGTCTGCCATTCAAGATAGTGTTATCTGTATTTTTTAAGAGGCCACTCAGCCTATTAGCTTTAGGCTGTCTCACGGCATAAACCCAATCTCTCACTCATTTTCCCTGCAGAATTTCATCCCCATATTCCCATCAACCAACCCCCATCCCTACCCCTTCGGGTTCCTCACTGCCTCTCAACTTACACTGCCCAATCAACTTATCAGATTGCGCATCTTCAAGGAGTTGGAGGATCTGTGTCTGGTCGCCTCATTGTTGGAGGGATGAGGAAGTGCAGAGGAGATTTACTGGAATTCTGCCTGGATTAGAGAGGCAGCTTCTTGAGGAAAGGCTGAGTGAGCCAGGGCTTTCTCTTTGGAGCAAAGGAGGATGAGAGGTGACACAGTGCTAAATCGAACTGAACAGAACTAAACTGAATACTGCCAGACTATTTCAATGACTCTGTGGTTTGATGTTTAAGGTACTGAATGATGCCACAGCAGTGTTCAAGGTTAGTATTGAAAATCTCAAACATATCAAGATTAAAATACAGTTAAATGAAAATGTCACACCTGAGTTTTACAAAGCCTGTCTGGTTCTTTATACCATCTGTGATAAAGTACTGTAGTCAGTGAGGAAGATCACCTGGAGGCTGTAGGAGTTCTTTCCAAGGTTGAATGGAGCCCATGGGCAATGCCAGTCATCACAGTAGCCAAGAAGAATAGGTCTGTCAGGATCTGTGATGATTCTAAGGTCACTATCAACCCAGTACTGAAACCTTCTGCCCAAAATAGAGCAACACACAACAAAATAGGGGATATCTTTGCAAACCTTTCTGGAGGAAAACACTTCAGCAAAGTGGACTTAGCTGGGGCCTACCTACAGATAGAGATGAAAGAAGATTTCAAAGTGCTTTTCATCACAAACACTCACAAAGGGCTTTATCTCGATAGGCTTATTTTTGGAGTAGCATCTGCACCTGCACTCTGGCAAAAAGCTATGTACTAGGTCATGCAAGGTTGTCTCCAAAATCTCAAGACAGAGTTAAAAAGATCTGAAGGTTATGGGCTCAGAACGCGATGCATCAAGTGTGAATACTTTAAACCAAGCATCACTTACTGAGCACTGAGAAAGTGCGCCGATTAGGATTACACAAATGTGCTGAGAAAATTCAAGCAGTGGTGGATTCCCCAAGGCCAAAGGATGTGTCACAGCTGCAGTCCTTTTTAGAATTTGGCAATTACTATAACATGTTCCTACCAAACCTTGCTATTGTGCTCTATCCCTTGAACTCATTTCTACAAATCGGGAAGAAATGGCAATGGAAAAAGCAGTGTTTGGTGCCTTTCCAAAAGACAAAGGAAATGGTGACATCAGACACTGTACTCCCACATTATGAACTACACCATCCAGTGAAACTTGCCTGTGATGCTTTGCCTTATGATATTGGTGCGGTCGTGTCTTATTTATGAGTGATTGAAGTAACACCCTATAGCCCTTGCATCATGCTACCTTACCACTGCAGAGAAAAATTACATACAGATTGTTAGAAGCCAAGATGGCGGCGCGACGCAGCTTGTAGCGGCCACTCCGGAGCTGATTATCTATTATTTGTGAAGTGGGGTGCCGTGTGCAATCATAATCGGATGAAAAACGGATGTGGGAGCATGGAGGAACATCTGGAAATCTCCAGGAAGGCCTTCTTCATTGCTGCTGCTGCTGTGAGGTCCGGGAATCTGCTGGGAAGAACAGGCCCCCAGTCCTCGGGGTCGCGTTGCCGATGGTCGTTGGCGGGGGCGTCTTAATAAGCTCGGCAGAGGATGGTGCTCGGAGAAGCTGTGCCGGAGGGGATGGTCGGAGGCTCGGAGGTTTGATGGACTCGGAGTCCGCTGCGGTCAGGGTGCTTTCACTATGTGCTGTGTCTGCGAGGCTGAATCGGGCGGTGCTGTGGAAGTCCATAGCGGGGGTATTCCCTTCTGCCCCCTGTGTGGGATGACGAGTCCATCGGGGACCCTGAGGACTTGTGGAAGCTGTGTGGTGGTTTCTTTTGAACTTATAGTCTTTTAACATCTTTGGACTATTTTTACTGTGCCCATGGTCTGTTTTTTTATCAATTATGCTATTGTTTACACTGTTGTAACTATATGTTGTAACTATGTGGTTTTGTACAGGTCTTGTAGCTTTAGTTTTTGGTCTTGTTTTGTCTGGTGGATTTGGAGCTCCTTTCCAGGGAACGCGCTAAGATGGTAGCGCGATATTAATACGCAGCAGCCTCTCCAGACTCTGGATTGGGGATTGCCAAATGTTATGTGGATTTTCTGGTGTAGTCTGTTTAGTCATGTGCTTTTGTGATATCATTCTGGAGGAACGTTGTCTCATTTTTAACTGCATTGCATTTGTGGTTTCTAAATGACAATAAACTGAATCCGAATTGGAATCTGAATAGAAAGCCTTTGAGTCTAGTTTTAGGTTTGAGTAATCATGGAAATGCTGATGAATTGTCCAATTTACTCTTGGAAAAGGAAACACATGAAACATTTACAAAAGAAGACACTGCTCTTGAAGTATTCTTCCTAATGCAAATCGAAAGTTTCCTAATTATGGCAGAAATATATCAAAGGCTAACAGGAGAAGACTCTGAACTGTCTCATTTCTACATGGCTCAAAATGGCTGAAATGTGCAGCATAAATTCAGTTCCCCCATCTTTTGAGTGTCAGGATGAACCTGAACTTGACAGAGGTTGCCTTGTGTAGGGATGGAGAGTTGTTGTACCATCCAAGCTGTAAGTTAAAGTTTTGGAAGAGCTACCTAACATGGTCAAAATGAAAGCATTGGCTCAAAGCTTTGTCTGGTGGCCTTGCATAGATCAGAAGGTCGAGCAGCTATCCAGGAGATGCCAGGAGCAGCACCTCTCCATCCCTGGGATTGGCCTGCTTTGCCCCGGCAGAGGATTCATGTGGATTTTGCTGGACCATTCATGGGCACACATTTCTTGGTAGTAGTGGATGCTGCTCCAGTGTGGCCAGAAGTGTTCCCAGTGGCCTCCACTATAGCCTACAGGTAGAGTATATGGCAATCACAACATAATTTCTTTTTCCTTTTTACTTTATACAGGAGAGCAAAGAGTTATGGTTCAGAAAGACTGCCGTCATCAAATCATTTTACGATCACAATTAATGTACCAGTTCAGTGAGCTGCTTTTAATGGGCTTCACAATAAAGGCACATTTCCATTTATATTAATCAACGGGAAACTGGAGAAGTTAGCGTTTGAAAGACCAATGACCTTGTCAAGTGGAACAATGGCTTAATTCTGTTGACAAATACATTTTCCCACCAGGTTCAGATAGATTCAAAATGGATTATGGATTGCATGGCAAAATCCCCACGATGAGTTGTGGACAGTGCTTGGCAGGAATGATTCCACATGCTTCCTTCTCTCTCTTTCATTCTTTTAATTTTCGTCCAACATAGAAGGGGCCATTTAGTTTACTGGTTTTATGCTAGCTGCTGGAACAGCCTGTCGATTGCACATCCCCATCCATTAACCTGTTAACCCATCAACTCCCCTTTTGACTGTTCTGACACTTTCCTACACCGGTTTATAGTAACCAATTAACCTCCCTACCAGCACGTCCTTGGGGTGTGGGTAGAAATAAATGGAAATCCATGCAGACACAATGCACAAACTCCATGCACACAGCACCCAAGGTCAGGGTCAGACCTGGGCTCCAGCAACCCAACTGTACGTACAAACAAGCTGGATGAACTCAGCAGGTCGGGCAGCATCCGTTGAAAGAAGCAGTCAACGTTTCGGGTTGAGACCCTTCATCAGGACTAAAGAAGGAGGGGGGAGGGTGGAAAACCAATCAGAGGAAAGATCAAGGGATGGGGGAGGGGAAGCAGGGAGGGAATCGGCAGGAGAGGTGAAGAAGGAATCTAAGGGGAAAGCACTATGGGTAGTGGTAGAAGGCAGAGTCATGAGAGAGGTGATAGGCAGCTAGAAGAGGAGGCAGGGTGGGATCCCTCTCCCTTCTGCCATCCCACTTTCACTCTCATTCACTTTCATTCAATGTCTGTAGTGAGATGCTGAAGATGTTCTATAGGTCAGTTGTGGAGAGCGCCCTCTTCTTTGTGGTGGCGTGTTGGGGAGGAAGCATTAAGAAGAGGGACGCCTCACGTCTTAATAAGCTGGTAAGGAAGGCGGGCTCTGTCGTGGGCAAAGTACTGGAGAGTTTAACATCGGTAGCTGAGCGAAGGGCGCTGAGTAGGCTACGGTCAATTATGGATAACTCTGAACATCCTCTACATAGCACCATCCAGAGACAGAGAAGCAGTTTCAGCGACAGGTTACTATCGATGCAATGCTCCTCAGACAGGATGAAGAGGTCAATACTCCCCAATGCCATTAGGCTTTACAATTCTACCGCCAGGACTTAAGAACTTTTTAAAAGCTATTATTAATGCTTTTTGAGATAGCGATTTAGATGCATAACATATTTTTTTTTACTGAGTTAAGTATTGTATGTAATTAGTTTTGCTACAACAAGTATATGGGACATTGGAAAAAAGTTGAATTTCCCCATGGGGATGAATAAAGTATCTATCTATCTATCTATCTATCTATCTATCTATCTATGATGGTGCAGAATGGTGGACGCTCTTGATGGAATGAAACATCATCTCTGCCCTGGTGCTCCATTCTGTGAGAAATTAAATATGGCTGGCAAAGTCAGTGTGGATAACCTCAACACTGAACTGATTCTACAGTCTAGCAACTTACTTTCAACTCCTCAGCATTATTTATTTTGCATTTGCACGAATTGTATTTTGTTCATTGATTATATGTCAGTCCTTGTTTGTGTAGTATTACATCGATTCAGTTATATTTCTTTGTTCTGCTGTGAATGCCTGCAAGAAATGAATCTGGGTAGTATATGGTGACATACATATAAGACATGGGAGCAGAATTAGGCCATTCAGCCCATCAAGTCTGCTCCGCCATTCCATCATGGCTGATCCCAGATCCCACTCAAACCCACACACCTGCCTTCTTGCCATCTCCTTTGATGCCCTGACCAATCAGGAAACAATCAACATCCACCTTAAATATACCCACAGACTTGGCCTCCACCGCAGTCTGTAGCAGAGCATTCCACAGATTCACTACACCCTGGCTAAAAAAAATACTCCTTACATCTGTTCTAAAGGGTTGCTCCTCATTTTTGAGGCTGTGCCCTCTAGTTCTACATACCCCCACCAGAGGAATCATCTTCTCCACATCCATCTTATCTAGTCCTTTCAACATTCAGTAGGTTTCAATGAGGTCTCCCCGCATTCATCTAAATTCCAGTGTGTACAGACCCAAAGCTGCCAAACACTCCTCATATGTTAACCCCTTCATTTCTGGAATCATCCTCATCAACATAAACTTTGATAATAAATTTGCTTTGAACTTTGAAAATCCTGACTGCATTTAAGCAAAGGAATTCTTCATGTATTGACCCATATTCCTCCTCCAATTAAACATAAATTAACCTCTTTGCTTAAAGACCCTGATGGGTTATATACAGGCCTCTGAATAGTAGCTGGGATGTGCACTATAAATTACAATTGAGGATAGTAAAGGCTTGTCAAAAGGGCAATATTACAATAGTTATGAGGGATTTCAATATGTATATGAATTGGGGAAATTAGTTTGGTGCTGGATTCCAAGAGAGAGAATTTGTACAATGTATATGAGATAGCTTTAAGAAGCAGCTTGTAGTTGAGCCCACTTAGAGAACATCTATTCTGGATTTGTTTTTGTATAATAAACCATATTTAACTAGGGAGCTTAAGGTAAAGGAACCCATACGAGCCAGTGATCATAATATGATGGAATTCACCCTGCTGTTTGAGACGGAAAAGCTAGAGTCAGATGTATCAATATTACAGTGGAGTAAAGGGAATTACAGAGGTATGAGGGAGCAGCTGGCCAGTGTTGATTAGAAGGGGACACTATCAGGGATGAGTGTAGAGCAGCAAGTTTTGGAGTTTCTGGGAGCAATCCTGAAGCCACAGGATAGATAGATTCTAAACAAGAAGAAGCATACTAAAGGCATGGCTGACACAGGAAGTCAAAACCAACATAAAAGCAAAAGAAAGGGGACATAATAAAGCAAAAAATAATGGGATGTTGGAAGATTTGGAAGTTTTTAAAAGGCAACTAAAACACCTAAAATGTGGGGGTGGAAGATGAAATATGAAGGTTAGCTAACCAACAATATCAAAGATACCAGAAGTTTTTCCTGATACATATATAGTAAGAAAGAGATGAGAGTATATATCAGACCACTGGAAAATAATGCTGGAGTGGTAGTAATGGGGGACAAGGAAATGGCAGATGAACTGAAGAAGTGGAAGATACTAGCAGTGTCTGGAAGTTCAAGTGTGTCTGGGGCAGAAGGGAGTGAAATTACCATTACTAGGGAGAAGGCTTTTGAGAAACTGAAAGGTCTGAAGGTAGATTTGGCACGTGGACCTGATGGACTACATCCTAAGATTCTGAAAGAGGTAGCTGAAGAGATTGTGGAGGCATTCCATAGAACCATAGAACATAACAGCACATAAACAGGCCTTTTGGCCCTTCTTGGCTGTGCCGAACCATTTTTCTGCCTAGTCCTACTGATCTGCACCTGGCCCATATCCCTCCATACATCTCTCATCCATGTACCTGTCCAAATTTTTCTTAAATGTTAAAAATGAGCCCACATTTACCACTTCATCTGGCAGCTCATTCTACACTCCCACCACTCTCTGTGTGAAGAAGCCCCCCCAATGTTCCCTTTAAACTTTTCCCCCTTCACCCTTAACCCATGTCCTCTGGTTTTTTTCTCCCCTAGCTTCAGTGGAAAAAGCCTGCTTGCATTCACTCTATCTATACCCATCATAATCTTATATATCTCTATCAAATCTCCCCTCATTCTTCTACGCTCCAGGGAATAAAGTCCTAACCTATTCAACCTCTCTCTGTAACTCAGTTTCTCAAGTCCTGGCAACATCCTTGTAAACCTTCTCTGCACTCTTTCAACCTTATTAATATCCTTCCTGTAATTCGGTGACCAAATTCGTAACGTTCTTTCAAGAATCACTAGATTCTGAAATGTTCCGGAGGAGCAGAAAATTTCAAATGTCACTTCACTCTTTAAGAAGGGAGGAAGGCAGAAGAAAGTAAATTATAGATCAGTTATCCTGAACTCAGTGGTTGGGAAGATGTTGGAGCCAATTGCTAAGGAGGTGGTATCAGGGTCTTTGGAGGCGCATGTTAAAATAGGCCAAAGTCAACATTGTTTCCATAAAGGAAAAGCTCATCTGACAAATCTGTAAGAACTTTTTGAAGAAATAACAAGCAGGATAGAGAAAGGAGAATCGGTGGATGTTGCATACTTGGATTTTCAGAAGGCCTAATGCCACACAAGAGGTTGCTTAACAAGGTAAGAGCCCCTGGTATTGCAGGAAAGATACTAGAACCTTGGCAGATTGACTGGAGGCTCAGAGTGGGATTGAAGGGAACATTTTCTGTTTGGCTGCCAATGACTAATGGTGTTCCACAGGGGTCAGTGTTGGACAGTGCCTTTTAGTCTTGGATGACTTAGATGAAGGAATTGATGGCTTTCTGGCTGAAGCTTTATAAAGTACTGGCCAGGCCTCACTTGGAGTATTGTGAACAGTTTCAGGCCCCTTAATTAAGAAAGGACGTGCTGACATTGGAGACGGTTTAGAGGAGGTTAACCAACAGTGATTCTGGACATGTAGGTCTTATCGTATGAGGAGCGATTCATGGTTCTCGGTCTTTACTCACTGGAATTTAGAAGAATGTGGGTGGGGGGGGGGGGAGTAGGGCTGGTGGTAGGAATCTCATTGAAACCTATCGAACGTTGAAAGGCCTAGATAGAGTCGGTGTGCTGAGGATGTTTCCCATAGTGGGAGGGTCTAAGACCATAGAGCACAGCCTCAGAACTGAGGGATGTTCATTTATATCGAAGGTGGGGAGGAGCTTCTTCAGCCAGAGAGTGGAAAGTCTGAAATTCCTTGTCACAGGTCGCTGTGGAGGCCAAGTTATTGGGTATACTTAAGGCGGAGGTTGATAGGTTCTTGATAAGTCAGAGCATGAATAGTTACAGGGAGAAGGCAGGTGAATGGGGTTGAGAGGGAAATGGATGAGCCATAATGAAATAGTGGACAGAATTGATAGGCCAAATGGCCTAATTCTGTTTCTATGTCTTATGATCTTATGCTTATTGATGGATACTACACCTTAAAGATTTTTGTATAGTTCTTGCTAAAATAACAATTCATGGCTGGAAGCCGTTTGTGGACAACCGGTCCACAATACATTCACGAATGAGGACACTGGTTGAAGAGTCATTAACCTGTTGACATGCCTTTAATATCAACAAAACCAAAAAGCTGATTATCAACTACAGGAGGAAGAAGCCATAAGTCCATGAGCCAGTCTTCATTAGAGGAACGGAGATGGAGATGGTGAGCCGATATGAGGATCACATCAGATTCCTTCTTCTTCAGCCCTTTAACTTTTCCACCTATCACCTCCCAGCTTCTTACTCCATCCCCTGTCCTCCTCCCAACTGGTCTCATCGATCACCATCCAGCTTGATCTCCCTCCCCTCCTCCACCTACTTATTTTGGCTTCTTCTCCCTTCCAAATGTACACTCAGTCGTCATGGAAGACATCTAAATAAAGTGGCGACTGTGTGTATATCTTTCAAATATCTTGCAAGAGCAGGAAAAAGAAGTACAATCTGCTCCATCCCGATACTGATCTCTCCTGGCCTTTGAGCCTGAGATAATAAATCTCATTTTTTTTCTTCTGTTTTTGACAATTACATTAAACCTGCATCAACTGACTATTGAACCTCCTGCCAGCAGAAACAATTTCTCTTTTATTTACTCCATCCAAGCCCCACAACAAGATTGGATTCTGCCAACAGGTCATGCGTGAGATATGGGGCAACCATCCATGGATAGTTGCCGTCAGTGTGGACTCACACACCTCAGCAGCTGTTTACTGAAGTTGTGAAGGTTGAATAACAAGAGTATCACTGTAAAGGATGCATCAGCTTAATAATTAAAATGTGGTGAGTGCACGCTGCCTATTGCCTTCAAGTTGTTCCACCCTCTCTGTCTTGAACAGTGCAGTATCTATAATAGAGGATTTCCAGACCAGCTTCCAACAACATGGTGTATTGGAATTGGAATAGTTTTATGAGGCTTTATAAGGCACTGACGTGGCCTCATTTGGAGTATTGTGAGCAGTTTTGTGCCCCTTATATAAGAAAGGATATGCTGACATTAGAGAGGGTGCAGAGGAGGTTCTCAAAAATGATTCCAGGAATGAAAGGTTTATTGTATAAGACCATAAGACAGAGGAGCAGAATTAGGTAATTTGGCCCATCAAGTCTGCTCCGACATTACATTATGGCTGGTCCACTTTTCTCTAATTTCCTGCTTTCTCCCCATAAAGAAAAAATCTATCAACCTCTGCCTTCAGAGGAGCAATTGATTGCTCCGGGCCTGTACTCGCTGGAATTTGTAAGAATGAAGGGGGATCTCATTGAAATCTATCAAATGCTGAAAGGCCTGGAAGTGGAGAGGATGTTTCCTAGCGTGGGAAATTCTAGGACCAGGGGGCACAGCACTAGAATAGAGGAATGCCCATTTAGAACAGAGATTATGGGGTCTTCTTTAGCCAGAGGATGGTGAATATGTTGAATCTGTTGCCACAGGCAATTGTGGAAGCTGGGTCATTGGATGCATTTAAGGTGGAAGTTTATAGGATCTTGATTAGTCAGGGTATGAAAGGTTATGGGAGATGGCAGGAAAATGGGGTTGACAGGAAAAATGGATCAGCCATGATGGAATGCAGAGCAGACTTGATGGGCTGAATGGTCTCATGCTGCTCCTCTGTATTATGGTCTTATTATTGTCACATGTACTGAGATACAGTCCTACACACTGTTCATACAGATCAATTCATTACACATTGAGGTAGTCCAATAGACTTTACAATCACGACATAGGAGCAGAATTAGGCCATTCGATCCTTCAAATCTGCTCCACAATTTGATTTTGGCTGGTTAACTTTCCCTCTTAACCCCATTCTCCTGCCTTCACCCTGTAACCTTTAATGCCCTTTCTAATCAAGAACCAACCAATCTCTGCTTCATATTTCACATGTACATCAAACGATCGAAACATGCAGTGTAAAGTGTCTTTTGTGTCAATGATCAACATTGTCCAAAGATGAGCAGGGGGAAGCCCGCAAATGTTGCCATGCTTCTGGCGCCAACATAGCGTACCCACAACTCATTAGTCCTAACCTGTGCATGCTTGGAATATAAAAGTAAAGCAGAGGAGCCAGAGGTCACGCACAAACTCGTTACAGACAGCAGGGGGAATTGAACCCTGATCACTGATAACATTATGCTTCAAAGTTCAAGGTTCAAAGTTCAAAGTAAAATTTATTACCAGAGTACATACATGTCACCACATATAACCTTGCGATTCTTTTTCTGTGGGCATTCTTAGAAAATCTATAGAACTGTAACTGTAAACAAAATGTGCAAATGCAGATATAAATAAATAGCAATAAATAACAAGCATGAAATAAGAATATAACAGAGTCTTTAGATGAGCCTTTAAATGAGTTTAGCCATCCACTTTTGTTCAGGAGCCTGATGGGTGAGGGGTAATAACTGTTCTTGAACCTGGTGGTGTGAGTCCTGAGGCTCTTGTACTGTCTACCACTGTGAAAACAGCATGGTTTGGGTGGTGAGGATCTTTGATGATGGAGGATGTTTTTCCATGCAACATCTCATGTAGATGTGCTCAATGGTTGGGAGGGCTTTACCCGTGATGTACTGGGCCGAATCCACTACCTTTTGTAGGATTTTACACTCAAAGGCAGTGGTGTTCCCATACCAGGCCGTAATCCAGTCAGTCAGCACACTTTCTGCCATTCAGTTATAGAAGTTTGCCAAAGTTCTTGATGACATGCTAAACCTTTAGACTCCTGAGGAAATAGAGGTGCTATCATGCGTTCTTCACAGTAATATTTATATGATAGGTCAAAGACAGGTCCTCTGAGATAGTGACACCCAGGAATTTAAAGTTACTGATCCTCTCCACCTCTGATTCTTTGATGATTACTGACTCATGGACCTCTGGTTTCCATCTCTTGAAACCTACAATCAGTTCCTTGGTCTTACAGACATTGAGTGAGAGGTTGTTGTTATTACACCACTCAGCCAAATTTTCAATTTCCATCCTATATGCTGATTCATCATGCCCTTTGATATAGCTCCCAACAGTGGTGTCGTCAGCAAACTTGTATACGAGTTTAGTGTTGAAGCTGTATTTAGCCACACAGTCACAGGTATAAAGTGAGTAGAGCAGGGGGCTGAGTACACATCCCTGTGGTGCTTCTGTGCTGATGGAGATTGTGGAGAAATGTTTTTTGCTAATCTGAACTGACTAGGGTCTACAAGTGAAGAATTCCAGGATCCAATTGCACAAGGGGTTATTGAAGCCCAGGTCTTGGAATTTACTGATTAATTTTGAGGGGATGATGGTGTTAAGTGCCAAGCTGTAGTCGATAAAGAGCATCCTGATATATACATCTTTGCAGTCCAGAAGTTCCAGGGTTGTGTGAAGAACCAACAAGATAGCATCTGCTGCAGACCTGTTGCTTTGGTAGGCGAATTGGAACAGATCCAAGTTACCATTCAGCCAGGAGCTGGTATGCTTCAACACCAGCCTCTCAAAACACTTCATTACTGTGAATGTAGGTGCCACTGGGTGATAGTCATTTAGACAGGTTACAATGCTCTTCTTGGGCTCTGGTCTGATTGAAACCTGCTTGAAGCAGGTGGATACCACACACACTGCTGGATCGAGAGGTTGAAGATATCCAAGAATACACCAGCCAGTTGGTCAGCACGGGTCTTCAGTACTCGGCCAGGTACTTCGTCCAGACTAGATGCATATACTCTGTTGAAGGCAGTCCACACGTCATCTTCAGATGCTGAGACCAAAGGATCATCGGGAGCGGAATGCGCGATGGTTCCTCCCTGTTCTGGTGGTGAAAGCAAACATAGAACTGAACTCATCTGAACTCATCTGGAAGTAAAGCTCTGCTGTCCCCTATGTCGCAAGATTTAGCTTTGTAGGAGGTTATGACATTCAAGCCCTCCCACAGCTGTTGAGCATCCCTCGTTGATTCCAGTCTAGTCCAGAATTTCCGCTTCACCCAAAAGATGGCATTCTTGAGATCATGCCTGCACCTTATGTAGCATTCTTGAACTCCAGATTTGAATGTCTCTGATCTGGCTCTCAGCGGATTCTAGATTTCATTGTTTATCCAGGGCTCCTGAGTGGGGGAAACCCTGAATGATTTTGTGGGGACACACTCACCCACAGCGGTTTTAACAAGGTGCAAATGTGCAAAGTGCAAATTCAGGTCCACAGATGTGCTTGAACTTAGCAGAGTCCACTAACTCAAGGCAAGCCTGTAATCCTTCCTTAGCCTCCCGTGACCTCCTCTTAGTTGTCTTGATCTCCGGAGCCTTGGTCTTTAGGCTCTGATATATGCAGGAAATGGGAGTACAGTCAAATGATCTGACTTGTCAAAAAGTGGTCTTGGGAAGGAACGATAGGCATCCCTTATTGTAGTGTAGTAGTTGTCCACTGTGTTGGGACCTCTGATACAACAGGTTACATTCTAATTGCTATGCTACAATTCTGTCCCAATAATTGAATTTGAATGGACTGTAATGGTACTGCGTTTCTATCAGTGAAGTCCACTATCACACATGCATTACTTTGCTCTCGATCCATTAGGGAGCAGTCTGTTCACTAAATTATTCCTCTGTGACCTATTGCTTTCCACATGTCCGCCACCACTTCCCTACATTCAGAACAACTTATAGTAACCAATCAACCTACCAACTTTACAATGAAACACACAAGTCTTTGGGGTGGCACGGAAGCGTAGTGGTTAGAGCAATGCCTTACAGTACGGGAGACCAAGGTTCAGTTCCTGCCAATGCCTGTAAGGAGTTTGTGCATTCTCCCTGGGACTGCGTGTTTCCTCCGGGTGCTCCGGTTTCCTCCCACAGTCCAAAGATGTACCGGTTGGTAGGTTAATTGGTCATTGTGAATTTCCAGTGATTAGGCAAGGGTTAAATCAGGGGATTGCTGGGCAGCATGGCTTGAAGGGCTGGTAAGTCCTATTCTGTGCTGCATCTTAATAAATCAATAAACAGATAAAAGTCAGAGGAAACAGAATTGTCCGGGGAGTTTATGCAAACCTTATAGAGGTGGTGAAAGTAAACAAGTTGCTGGGAAAACTCAGTGAGCTGCGCAGCACCTGTAGAGGCAGAGGTGGTCAGCCTAAAGAGGTGAAGGGGTTGGCAGGGGAGAAGCGAAAGATGGTTACCGTGACACAGCCTTTGTGTGTGTTATTCTGGTTTTCCAGCATAAGCCGAATTTTGTGTTTGTAATTAACATATTCATGTGACAGAGAGAATGAAAAGGGTATATTCTCCTTGGAAACTTAGGAGAGAATGGCGTCTAAGTCGTTTGCTTGCATCTTCAGAAACAGATCTATTTCTATTTTTAATATCTCTATTCTTCCATTTCAGAGTTCTTTTGAAGACTCTGATCACATGCTGATGTTGGTTCTTAGTGGGAATGGGGCCCGCTCTCGGGGTCTCATGACTGGCCACTTTTTGATGTATCAAGGACACGGCCTAGAAGACTAGTGTACTTTCAGGGTTTCGGGATTTTGTGGCTCTGGAGGAGGGGAGACTTCAGGTCAGTACCTCAGTCTGGTGTGTCGTGGGAGATGTAAAATCAAAAGCAGCAAGCTGTGTGCCCAGAAACCCAAGTTCCTTGGGCACAGAACTAAAAAAAAGACACAACAGACTTTTAATATCCTAAATCAACAAGTTGTTTGTTATGTCTCCCCTCTCGCTATGAAATGGGGACACCTCTTCTTCCCTTATTGGGGGGGGGAGGGGAGAGAGAAGAGAGAGAGAGAGAGAGAAGAGAGAGAGAGAGAGAGAGAGAGAGAGAGAGAGAGAGAGAGAGAGAGAGAGAGAGAGAGATACTGTGGTATGTTGAACTACTGGGTGAACAAGTAGCCTTTGGGGTACTGCAAGTCTGTGTCTTTACTGATGCTTTGCTGCATGTTTGGGTGCTCAGTGGGAAGTGCCGATGCCTTTTTTTGCTAGTGGGGGAGGGGAATCGGAGCTTTGCTGCTGGTTACACATGGGAGGTGGAAGCTGGGGGGGGGAGTTCTTTGGGGTTCTAACATTTAACTGTCATTCATTCTTTGGGGCACTCCTCTGTTTTTGTGGTTGGTTGCGAAGGAAAAGAATTTCAGGATGTGCATTGTATACATTTCTCTGAAATTAAATTTACCTTTGAAACTGAATGGAAAAGGGGAATAGAGAAACCTCACAGAGTAGAATCGCAAATCATTGAAGATAATGACAGAGGCTAATAAGGTCTGAAGGAAAACAAACCCGGCATTTAGATCCAGAGAGATGGAATAGAAAAACATAGTTCTGTTGAACTGGCTTTGAACGTTGTTTCACACACTGCACAGAGCTCTCTTCACCCAATTACATAAGTGTAATAGGGACACAGGGAGAAAACTGAATAAAAAGGTGATAAGCCAGCTGAGACCCTCTGTTGCTCAGAGTCAACCTTGAATGCTGATTCCTAGTTGACAACGTGACACACAAGCCAATATGCAAGCCAGCCAGTACAACATGGAGAGCAAGCTGTTGCCCAAGTACCAGGCTTCCCTCTCCATGCATCTAATGAATCCAAAAGAACAGCAGAGACCAATGTAGACCAGGACTCTTTACATTAAAAAGAGAAGGCTTATAATTTTAAAGGGTGGGGGAAGGGAAAGTTATTTGTGCTTATGGTCCTTGATATTGTCATTTACATATTTAGTGAGGTGTTCACTAAGTCCCAGAGTAATACAGCATGGAAACTGGCCCTTCAGCCCAACTCAGCCATGCTGACCTTTGGAACCATCATTATTTGGAGATTGACAGTTCAATTGAGTTTGAGGGGAAGCCAGGTAAGTGTATGGGGGACAGAGTTAAGTAGGAGGAGTCTATAGGTTTAGACAAAGTAGAGAGGATGGTGGCATACGTGGAGCGTAAACTGCTTGGGTCAAAAGGTCTGTTTCAGTGCTAAATGTACAAATCTACAACCTAAGAAACACTTGACCGCTTGACTCTTCACTTTTGTTTAATCTCCTCTGCTGTGCTGTTGGAAAAGATGATGACTGATCTGACAGTAACTTCAATTCTTCTTGTCTTACCCACGGTAAACTTTCACTCTCAATGCATCTCAAGTAGCAGGTATCTATCTCTGCCTTAAAAATGCGAACAACATCAATTCTACGTGCCTTGCAATGAAGATGGATATGCTATTTGTTTAACACCTCAGCTATTTCTCTATCCCTCTCCATGACTGTCAATGCCATTACTGTTTCCACAGGACTCATGGTGAGATTTAGTGCTGTGACAGTAATAGGTTCAAAATGCTGGAGGAACTCAGCAGGTCAGGCAGCATCTATGGAGAGGAATGGACAGTAAACGTTTCAGGCTGAGACCCTTCATCAACACCGGAAAGGAAGGGGGAGGAAGACAGAATAAAAAAGTTAGGGGGAGGGGCAGGAGTACAAGCTGGCAGGTGATGTGTGAGACCAGGTGAGGAGGAGGTGAGAGAGGGGGGAATGAAACACATAGCTGGGAGGTGATAGGCAGATGAGGTAAAGGGCTAAAGGAGAAGGAATCTGCTTGGAGAGGAGAGTGGACCATGGGAGAAAGGAGAGGAGGCAGGGAACCGATGGGAGGTGATGGGCAGGTCAGGAGAGAAGAAGGGGTAAGAGAGGAACCAGAATGGGGAATGGAAAAAGAGAGGGGGTTGGGGGCAGAAATTACTGTAAGATACAGAAGATAAATCTGCAATTTCTTATCCGTCTCCACTAAAATGATTGCCATCTGTGCAATCATCTGGTTTCTGTGCCACTCGTGGTGAAAGTCATTGCTGTGGTAGTACCGGACAGTCAATGTATTGTATCTCTGGTATCTCCAGTCTTAAACACAAGCAATTCAGCAGATGCTAGAAACCCAGACTAACACAAACAAGATGCTAGAGGAACTCAGCAGTTCATTTATGGAGAGGACTAAACAGTCAATGTTTCAGGCTAAAACCTTTCCCATCTCTTGTCTTCCCTCACTTCTTCTCCCCTAGGTCCTGGCAGCTTCACTTTTGTTCAATCTGCTCTCACCAGCCATCCCACTCTCTCAACGATCTTCTGAGAAAGCTACAGCACAATCTACAATTAAATCTGTTTACGAGTCTGTAGCAGTAGCATTTAACACAGTCTCACCATAAGACATGGTCAGAGGTTGAAGCAATTATGCTTTGTTCAATTAGGTTCCAGTCATTCGGACAAGAATGTGCTACAGTACTCAGCGCAGTAGATTACTAACAAGTTCACAATGGGTTTAAATCATTTATAACAAAATAGCCAGTGCAAGTGTTGTATTACAAACCAGAGCCTCAAAATGATGATCAGCCCTATTCCTTACTCGATATTGGCATCATGTCGTTCAGTGCCCAAGGTATAGAATTTTATATATGCTGCTGTTTGTAAATTCTCCCCGTGACTGTGTGTGTTTCCTCTGGGACTCCAGTTTCCTCCCACATTCCAAAGACCTAAGGGTTAGGGTTAGTAGGTGTGTGGCTGCTGGAATCATGGTGACACTTGCAGGATGCCCCCAGCCCATCTCAGACCGTGTTGGTCGTTGACACAGACAATACGTTTTATAGAACATAGAACATTACAGCTGAGTACAGGTCCTTCGATCCCCGAGGTACTGCCTTCCATTTTTTCTGTCATCCACGTGCCTATCTAGGAACTTCTTAAGTGCCCCTATTTGTCGATGTACATGTGACAAAGAATGCTAACCTAAAGATCTTTCTGTAACAGACTCCAGAAGAGCAGACCCATGTGCGGAGTAAGCTCAGGTTGTGATAGTAGAAATTAACGATGAAGACTTATTCAGAGAATAATACACGGATTAATCAAACCAAGGGCTCGCTTACTTGGGACTTGAGCACACAGAACAAGAGTTCACACAGAACTCAAAACCAGGGCTCAGCGATGAGTGCTGCTCCAGAATAACTTTAAATAGAACATAAAACACAGGAAAAATGGGGCTTGTATTGCTGTGGTTGCTTTGTCACTTGGTATGTTCTGTTTTGTTGAATTCTGTGTTGTCCTACCAAGCATGGTGGGCATCTCATATTGGTGCCAGAATATGTGGTGACATGTGCTGGCTGCCCCCAGCTTACCATTGGGTGTGTCATAGAGTCACAGAATCATAGGAAAATACAGCACAGAAACAGACTGTTCAGCCCATCTAGTCTGTGAAGAACCATTTAAACTGCTACTCCCATTGACCTGCACCGGGCCCATAGCCATCCATACCCCCTACCATCCATGTACCTATCCAATTGGTTGTTAATGCAAATGAATCATTTCACTGACTGTTTCAATGTACATGTGATGAATAAATCTGAATCTCAATCCGAATTTTGATGACACAGGGAAATTTGCTGATGCTGGAAATCCAAAGCTACACACACACAAAGTGCTGGAAGAACTCAGCAGACCGGGCAGCATCTGTGGAAAAGAGTAAACAGTCGACGTTTCATGCGGAGACCCTTCATCAGGACTGGGAAGAAAGAGAAGTCAGAGTAAGAAGGTGTGAGGAGGGGAGGAAGAAGTACAAGCTAGTAGGTGATAGGTGAAATGGTTCTCTCAAGTCATGTTATGTCTTAGTTTGGAAAAAATTAGAAGTAGAACTTTTGATCCTCAAATTGATTTTGAGAGAAGATGTTGCTCTTTTGCCAAATATTATCATTTAATTTGAATTATTTTATATAGTTTCCTTCCAATTTTATTTTATATAAACGTGAATTGGCAGTTGATGATTCTTCTTCTTTATATATATAGATGATGGTAAGACGTATCGCTCCGGGAGTTGATCCCTAATGGGTTTTTTTCTATTTTTTCTTCATTTTTTGTTTTTTCTCTTTCCTTCTTTTGTAGTTAGTGGGGTTTCTTTTTTATAGTTAGTTGAGGTTCTCTTTTTTCCTTCTTTTCTTTATAAAATATATATTTTTCATTATCATATATTCTTTTTTTGATGTTTTTTTCCAGCTTTATTAATTGTACATAATATACATATAGCTGTAGATGATTATGTATCAATAAAAAGATTCTAAAAGTGAAATGAAACCAGGAGAGGGGGACGGGATGACGTAAGGAGCCGGGAAGTTGATTGGTGAAAGAGATAAAGGGCTGGAGAAGGGGGAATCTGATAGGACAGGACAGAAAGCCATGGAAGAAAGGGAAGGATGAGGAGCACCAGAGTGAAGAGATGTACAGGTAGGGAGATAAAGTAAGAGAGGGAAACAGGAATGGGGGAAGGTGTTACTTCTCCGACATGAGGTAGCCTTATGCAGTAGAGGAGGCCACAGACTTTGAATCTAAAGCTTTGAACTTGTGCGTATGACAATAGGTTTGACTTTGAAGCACTGTCAATTCCTTTCTACCCTTCCCCAACTCGACCAGCAGGTTGTTTGTCACTCCAGAATTGGCATTGACCGGCAGAAGTGAAAGGATCTGGGCTTGCTGCTTCCCCAATGTTGACTGTGCTGTCCAAGTGGCACACACTGGCACCAGACAGATATGAAGACACACTGTGTAGAGAGGCTGATAGTGAAAAGGAGCACACTGGCAAACGTACAGAGATTTTATTGCAGCCAAGCGCTGGCTCTGACACCCTTCTGGTTTCCCTTCAGCGGATTGTTATTTTCCCCATGATAGCATTCGATGAAATCAATGTAAGCAGTTCTCTGAGATTTCCCATGGCATTTTTCTGATATTGAACAAATGCACAGAGATTGCTTTACACATCCATTTCAGACCCAGGCCTGACTATCTCCACGGATTCTCAGCACTTTGTCAAGCCCGACATGAATCTGTGCAACAGTTAAGGCAGAGCAAAGCCACACAAAGTTGTGCTCCATCTATTAGCACTGGGTATTTTGATCAAAACACAAATTTAGACTTATCTCCTACCTCAGAATCAGGTTTAATATCACTGGCATATGTCATGACATATGTTGTTTTGTGGCAGAAGTACATTGCAATGCATAATAAAAAACCCATAAATTACAACAAGGAATGTAGTACCATGCAAATGTCTTAGGCATCATATATATATATCTGGGGTTCCTGAGACTTTTGCACAGTACTGTATTGCCAATGTGGAGCAGAGGGAGAGAGTTTATAAGACTGGCAGGAGGAAAGGATGTTGGGAATGACGAGAGTGGAACACTGCAGGAGGGGTGTGGGACAGGTGGCAGATAAGGACTGCTAGGGGTGGGGGTGGTGCAGGTACAGACACACCCAGTCCTGAGACACCAGACAAGGTCATTTGATTCCAAACAATTGGATTATTGGTCCTTACAGAATGTTTCTCTGGTGCTTCCCATTCCCTCCCCTCTCTCTTTCCCCTTTCCCAACCATCATTCCCCCCTCCCTGTCCCTTCCTACTCTCAGTCCACAACAGAGACCTAAGACTCTTGCACAGTATTGTAGTAGTTTTATGTATTGCACTGTACTGCTCCTGCAAAAAAAAATATTCATGACATGTGAATGATGATAAACCTGATTCTGATATGGGTCTCTGTTGTGAACTGAGAGTGGGAAGGGGTCAATCATTTTCATTTTGTGGTGATAGTGTGGTGGATAGCATAGCAGGTTGTCATTAGTTTCACTGGGATATTGGTAAGGTGCAGAGCCATAGTGAATGTGGCAGAAGTTCAATCCAGAAAAGTATTACATGATACACTTTGGATGGTCCAACTTGAAGGCAGAGGAGCAGGGCTAATGCCAGGATTCTTTGCACTGTGGACAAACAGAGAGATCTTGGGGTCCATGTCCATAGATCCCTCAAAGTTGCCATGCAGATTGATAGTGTGGTTAAGAAAGTGTATGGTGCACTGGTCTTCATTAATCGGAGGAATCACGTTCAAGAGTCACAAAATAATGTTGCAGCTCTCTAAAACTCTGGTTAGAGCCCACTTGGAGTATTGTGCCTGCTTCTTGTTGTAAATATGGGTCTTTTAGGCCCATATTTAATCCAGGTAAGAAAATGGGGTTATGTTAATTGGCCTGTATCAAACTGGCCAGCTCTAAGATATTTGCACCTTTGTGGCTGAGTTCAAGGAAGCTCACAGACCAGACTGATTTTGTCACCGGTATCTAAAAAATATCACATGCAGATAAAAGCAATTACTGGGAATAGAATGTAAATGTTAGAAAGCATTGGGAATTGGTAGGAATGATAAGGAGAATGACAAAGGATGGAATGACAGAAAGATAAAATAGAGTTCATTCCTCAATTTTCATTTTCAGTGATGGACAACTCATTCATCTGCTGCTCTTTCATATATTATTTTCATTCAAAAGAATTATACCTCTGTTTGAAAATCCTTTATATTTGTAAATCTTTTATAAATCAGAAATCCCCTGTGAGTATTACATATGTGTTAAGAATTATTTGCCTAAAATTAAATGTGTATCATTAAAAATAAAATAAACTGCGTTCAAACTATTTCATTAGCTGGAATTATCTTCTTGATACGAAGGAGAAGCAACCACTCAAAAACTGGGCTTTGGCAGAAAGACCTCACTTTAGAGACTAGACAGGGAAGGTAGCTAGTCCTTGAAGAGTAGGTTAATACAGTATAACCTCTCTATAGTAAGCGTACCTGTTGATACCTATCTCGGACTGACCTTAACATCTCCTTTTGAGCTTAGGGCTTTGTGGACAGTGAACCCAATGCCATCACAATCTAAAGGGACATCTCTGTATTCTGAGGCTGTGTCCTCTGGTCCTAGATCTCCCCACTATAGGAAACATCTATCTAGGCTTTTCAATATTCGATAGGTTTCAATGAGATCCCACCTCATTCTTCTAAATTCTAGCGAGTACAGGCCCAGAGCCATCTGATGTTTCTCATATGGTAACCTTTTCATTCCCAAGATCATTCTCACGAATCACTGCTGGACGCACTCCAGTGCCAGCACACACGAGGAAATCTGCAGATGCTGGAAATTCAAACAACAACACACACAAAATGCTGGTAGAACACAGCAGGCCAGGCAGCATCTACAGGGAGAAGCGCTGTCGATGTTTTGGGCCAAGACCCTTCCAAAAGCACATCCTCTTTTAGATATGGGAGGAGAAACTGCTCACAATACTCCAAGTAGCACCTGACTAATACCTTATAAAGCCTCCATATCACATCCTTGCTTTTGTATTCTAGTCCTCTTGAAATGTATGCTAACACCGCTTTTGTCTTCCTCACCACCGACTCAATCTGCAAGTTAACCTTCAGGGAATCCTGCACAAGGACACCCAAGTCCCTTTGCACTCTGAGTTTGAACGTTCTCCCCATTTAGAAAATAGTCTACACCTTTATTCCTTCTACCAAATTGCATGGCCATACACTTCCCCACACTGTATTTCATCTGCTACTTTGCCCATTCTCCCAATCTGCCTAAATCCTTCTGCAAACTCTCTGCTTGCTCAACACTACCCCCTTCTCCACCTATCGTTGTATTGTCTGCAAACTTGGCCTGATCCTTTGTTAGATTAGGTGCTCAAAAGAAGATAAAGTGAAGAACACATCTCAGAGACAGTGTCACTCCCTCAGCACTATGCTGAGGTACCAGTAAAGCTTTTCCATTTAAATATCTGGAGTAGGGCTCAAACTGGTAAGATATTGACCCAGAGGTGAGTCAGAGCCGCTTATTTAGTCAGAGATATTATTGAGTCTACAAAGTAGATCAAAATGCCTTTCACATCTGTTCAGATTTCCATTAAAAACTACCTCATTATTTCATTTCCATTAACACATTATATCTCTAATACGCCTCATTTTGCAGCAGGGTTTATTAGATATGCATTAGAGAATCATTACAATTGTAGCAGATGTTTAACAAAATTGCCGAGATTAGATTTGTCGGTCAAGGTTCCAGTAGCTTCAATACGTATCAATACACATTTAAAGATTATTAATTTAAAGAGAGAAAAATCCTTTTAGATTTTTCAACATTAATTAGCCACGAGAAATAGCACTGCCGTGATCTAATCTGTACTTTGAGATTAAATTTACCGCTATATTTTCTCAGAACCCCACCTTCAGTGCAGTTTGCAGTCTTCAAAGACAGTCACTGAATCTACCCATGTATAAGATGAAAAGTCATAGCTTTGTGCTTTGTTATTCATGCTCGGAGACTTGGATTCAGATTACTGAGCTTTTTCTAATGCACAAATTATCTTTTTGCATATTTTGCATTTTTTTCATGTTTTTTGTACATTTCATAGGATGGTAGAGAAAATCAGCCAAAGGGCAGGCTGTTCAGTTAGGTTTTTTAATATACAGGAACAAATTACAACAAATTCAGAATAGATCAAATTATAATCATATTTTTTACTAGTAAGGGAAAGTCTACCTCCATATGTTTAGTTGTTGGTAGGTAGCTTCCATTTTACAGTTCGAAACAGACCATTTTATACATTTACAGAGTTCAGTAATTCATTGACTTCATGTGTTTGAAGGTGTTTCATCCCCCTACATGTCATTCACCATCCTGACTTGGAACATATTGCCAAGGAATTCCCTCTCTAACAGCAGTGTGGGTGTACCTACACATCAGGGACTGCAGCGGTCCAGTAAGGCAGCTCATCACCACCTTCTCAAGGGCAACTAGGGATGGGCAATAAACGCTGGCTTAGCTGGCGATGCCCACAGCCTATAAATAAATAAATAAATATTTGCATTCCTTCCTTATCTACACCCTTCTGAAATGAATCACATTTGTCTTTAATTAAACCATTTGTCTTTTGAGGCTTCTCCCTCCCATGGCAGCTGTTACCTGTTTTTCCCTGTTGTCAAAACACTCCCTGTCACAAATATACACACCTTGCTATATAACCCACAACCTTCTTTGTGGTCATAGAATTATAGAGTTGAACAGCACAGAAACAGGCCATTCTGCCCACTTGCCCACATCGACCAAGGTGTCTTCTTGACCTAGTCTTACATACTGCCATTTGGTCGATATCTCTCTTAACCTTTCTTCTCCATGATCCTGTTCACAATTGAATCATACCTTTCAGCTGTTACACCTGCCCATGTCTCTCTGACTGGAAAAATATTTCTCAACTCAGCCGTAATCCTTCAAAGGATTGACATAAGCCTATGTCATCCAGTGAATGGGTGCACTTGTGAAAGGAAGTACTGTAGTTCTCTCCATTCACCCTAGATAGGTCCCTCACAAGTACATACAGTACTTGGTTGTACCTTCCTTTGAGAAGAAACCAGGATACATAGACATAGTTACATGGACGTAGCTATGCTGATGTAGATAAATGGACATAGATACACAGACATTAATACAGATGTAGACACAAAAATGTAGCTTCCTTTGAAGAGAAGATCATGTGAGCCAGCCATTCCTCCTTCTGAACATTTCCAGTCTTGGCAAACATCTCAGGAAGCTCCCCTCTCTGCTTTAACGTGGAGTATGTGTGGTGATGTGCTGACCAAAGCTATACATACTGGCTGTGACATGCTTTGGGCTTTCCCAAGTTCTGGGAGATGCAAAACTTTCCTTCTTCACTTTTAATACCTTTGATTTTACAGCGCCTACATCCCAAAGAAGGAAATAGGACTGTATGATTGAGGATAAAGATGAAAGAAGTACAAAGTTCAAAATCACTTTATTATCAGAGTACTGTATGTTTATGTCGCCATATACTACCCTGAGATTCATTTTCTTGCAGGCATTCACAGTAGAACAAAGAAACATGACAGAATAAATGAAAAGGTGCATACAAGGACTGACAAACAACAAAAGGTGCAAAAGAAAACAAATTGTCCAAATACAAATAAATTAATAATAATAAATAAATAACACTGAGAACATGAGCTGTAGAGCCTTGAAAGTGAGTCCATAGGTTGTGGAATCAGTTCAGTGTTGAAGTGAATGAAGTTATCCACAATGGTTCAAAAACCTGATGATTGAAGATTATTAATTGTTTTGAACTTGGTGGTGTGGGACCTACAGTTCCTGTATCTCTTTCCCAACAGCAGCAGAGAGAAGAGAGAATGCTCTGGACGGCAAGGGTCCTTGACGATGGATGCTGCTTTCTTGTGGGAACGTTCCTTGGTGGGAAGGTCTTTGCCTGTGATGGACTGGGCCGTATCCACTACTTTTTGTAGGCTTTCCCATTCTAGGGCAATTGATATTGCCATATCAGGCTCTGATGCAGCCTGTCAGGGTACTCTCTACTGTGCAGTGGAAGTAAGTCAGGAGATAATCAGTTGCCTAAGATTAAAAAGGGAATAAATATAAGGAGCCCATGACAGAAAATGCACCAGGAGGAAGAGGTCTTGGAGTGAGCAGTGATGGAGCGATGGCATGAAATGTACTCCGTGTTTATCTCTGAGGCTTCAAGTACCAGTCTGTGACAATTGTGTCTGCATCCAGTTTACCTATAAACCTGTTTTGCTTATAATCAATATACCCTGTACCCCTTGTGGTTTGGAGTAATTAAGTCTCTTCAGCCAAATTAAATTGATTCTTGAAAGTAAAATAAAACTGTAATTGGCAGATTCAGGAGGAATGGACTCCTGGGAGAAGGGTAAAGTGAAAGGTTTTATCATCATTTATTTGTTGCTTTCACTGTTTTTAATTGCATTCAAGTGTGTGAATGTGTTTCTTTTCAGTACATTAAACATAAAATGTCTTTGATTTTTTTAATACTATTTTTTATGATTTAAGTGGTCTCTTGTGTCACTACCTATCTGTAAATATCAATGGCAGCTTAGACAGATGAAAAAAATTATAAATGAGGCAGATGCTGCAACCTCAAATACAGTCCAATGCAGAAGTTTGAGGCATATATATATATATATATATATATATATATAACTACAGTATTGCACAGTACTGTAGTCATTTTATGTGTTGCATTGTATTGCCGCCGCAGAAAGAATTTTCATGACATATGTGAGTGATTATAAACCTGATTCTGACATTTCCAACTGAGAGTGGGAAGTGGGTGGTGGGGAGAGTGGAATCATGTTTGGGAAAAGGGGAAGGGAGAGGGGAGGGAGTGGGAAGCCCCAGAGAGACACTCTGTCCAGTTGTTTGGAATCAAATGACCTTGTCTGGGGTTTCAGGGCCATATGTGTCTGCGTCACTCCCCCACCCAAGTCTCTGCCACCTATCCCACGGTATTCCTCCCTTGCTATTTCCGACATTCTGTGCTCCTGGCAAATTTACAAACTCGCTTTCAGTTCCATATTGACAAATACAGTACTATGCACATGTCTTTGGCATTCTAGCTATATATATGTGCCTAAGACTTTTGCATGGTTCTGTAAACATACTGTTAAAATAGCAAATCATGGACAGAGAAACAGTTACCATTTCATACCTGGCAAACTTCATCAGGGTGGGGAAAAGAGAACATGTTAGTTTTGAACAGTAACGAAGGAGGAGAGGGAGTAAGGAAAGAATTGAATTTGATTCCACTTTAGTATATGCTAAAATGTGTAAGACAAAATGGTGTTAGTCTGGGATCTGGGAATATTTTGACGAAGTACAAGGTGATGCACCATCAATAACTCTCTCTGAGACGTGAAGACAAGATATCGGCTTTTATTGACTGGAAGAATAAACAAGCAGTAGTTGACCACCATACTACATCCTGGAGACTGAGGGCTGGGCTCAGGCCTCAATCGCCTTTATACCAGGGTCAGTGGGAGGAGCCACAGGAGCAGTCAGCAGGGGGTGTGTCCAGACAGGTATATGTAGTTCACCACACAAGGGAACTAGTCCACAGCAATTTGAGAACTTAGCGTCTGAGTGCCACTCTACAGCCCTGAGAGTGGATAATGGTGAAAAACATCTTTGTGTGGGGAAGTACTGGGGTAAATATAATTATAGAATTTTGAAGAGATCTTGAAGGGATGTAAAAAGGAGCAATTCCTTTGTGCAAGTGGAAATCATCTCTCAGGCTGGGCCTCGACTAGTGCTAAGAGTTGGAGATAGATACAAGAACATTGAGCAAGAGAGAGAGAGTGGAAAAGCTGTCAAGCATCTGAGAGGGAGGGAGGGAGGCAGGGAGAGAGAGATGAAGGGAGTGTGGGAGAGAGAGGGAGAGAGAAAGAGTGGAAGCGAGTGTCAGAGAGAGAGAGAGATAAGGAAGAGAGAAGGAGAGAGACGGAGAGGTGGGGAGAGAGAGAAAGGGAAGGAAGGAAGAGAGAGAAAGGGGAGGAAGGAAGAGAGAGATGGAGAGAGAGGGAGGGAGGGAAGGAGAGGGAGAGAGAGGAGAGGGGAAAAACAAGCATCTGAGAGGGAGCGAGAAATGGAGGGAGTGAGGGAGAGGGCGAGAGAGATGGAGAGAGAGAAGAGAAAGGGGACAGAGAGAGGGAGGAAGGGGAGGGAGGAAGAGAGAGATGGAGAGAATGAGAGGGAGAAAGAGAGAGAGAAAGGTTGATAAGTATTTGGTCTCTTTTAATATTTTATCCATCATGTTTCTTGCTTTATGTATTTAATTCTTTATATAACTGTAATAAGGAATTTCTTATAACCTTTAACACATGTACAATGTCTCCTTTGTTTGCAGGTATCTCTTGCTGCTGAATCAGAAAAGAACGACGAACAAATTTTAAAATATTTTAATTACAGAGGGTGGTGAGAACATAGGGACTATTTCTGTTGGCTGATGAGCTGGGAAGAGGGTGGGTTGTTGCTCCACTGGTTGTGTTAGTGTAGCAGGCTCTCTACATTGACACGGCTGCTGCACTGTGTTGGAGATCAGCGGTGTGCTGGCGATTGGGATTCCCATGGTGGGGATCACACCAGGAGACACTGTACAGCACAGCAGCCTCTACCCTCAGGTAGAGCCCCATGACAATGCAATGGAGGTCTTCTTGTACATGTTGAGAAGGATTTAAAAAATCTTAAAAGCACATACCAACAGGCTAAAGGACAGCTTCTATCCCTCTGTATCAGGAAGGAAGTCAGGAGACTGAAGGCCTACCCTCAATGACTCAGGAACATCCTTTTCCCCTCCGTTATCAGATCCAGAAACTCATGGACCCTTCCTCTTTTTCAATTTATTTATTTAGTTTATAATTTATGGCAATTTTATCTCTTTGCACTGTACCACTCTGATGCACCATCAATAACTCTAGCAGACTTATGGAAGTGAATGATAGGCTTTTATTAACAGCAAAAAGGGAGCACGACATGTCAAAGACTGAGAGAGGAGCAGTGCCCCAATCGCCTTTATACAGGGGTCTGTGGGAGGAGCCACAGGAGCAGTCAGCAGAGGGGCGTGTCCAGACAGGTATACATAGTTTACCACACAATCCCACAAAACAACAAATATCACATCTTTTAAGGAAAGACTGAATAGCATAGGACTTTATTCCTTGGAACATAGAAGACTGAGGGGAAAATTAATAGAGGTATACAAAATTATGAGAGATATAGATAGTATAAGTGCAAACAGGCATTTTTCCACTGAGGTTGGGTGGGACTACAATCAGAGGTCATGGGTAAGGGTGAAAGGTGAAATGCTTAAGGGGAACATGAGGGGAAACTTCTTCATTCAGAGGGTCATGAGAGTGCAGTATGCACAAGGGGTACATTCTAGCTTGATTTCAATATTTAAGAGAAGTTTGGATAGGTGCATGGATGGGTGGGGTATTGAGGGCTGTGGTCCCAGTTCAGGTCAGTGGGAGTAGACAGTTTAAAAGCATGAACTAGATGGGTTGAAGGTCCTGTTTCTCTGCTGTATTTTTCTGTGACCTTATACTGTATAAAAGAGTGATGAATCTGATTCTGAGACTCTTGAATAGGCCTCTCATACACTAAAGACAAACGCTTGCTCTCTCAATCTACCTCATCATGACCCTTGCACGTTAATTGTCAACCTGCTCTGCTGTCTCACCACGTTGAACATTCTGTTGTATTACCTTGATATACTGATGGATGGTGTGATCAGTCTGGATAGCAGGCAAGGCAAAAAACCTCTCACTGTATCTCAGTTCATGAGACAATAAGAAACCAAAACCAAAATAGATAGTGTCATAGAATCATACAGTACAGAAGCAGTCCCTTCGGCCCATCATCTCCATACGGACCATTGTACTTTGAGCTGCCAAATCATCACATTCCATGTGATGCTTCTCCGAGGTTTGTCACCTTGTCATGGTGGAGGGACTTGTGAGTTCCTGACATCCAGACAGCATTGGCATCTGGAGTTTAGCCATCAGGTGCTTAGCTCCTAGTAGGGTCCCCCCAATGGCAGTAAGGCCAAGCGGGAGGCAACAGACAAAGAGTAACCTCGTTGCTGGGGCTGGTATCAGATGATAACCCATCACAATGATCGCGAAGGGTCCCCGGTCATCTTGCTTGCCATGCCACTGGACCATGGCTCTGATCGGGTTCTTTATTGCTACCATCAGGGAAGAGGAAAAGGACCCTGATGACACACACTCAATGATTCAGGAACATTTTCTTCTCCTCTGTCATCTGATTTCTGAATGGACATTGAACCCAAGAACACTACCTCACTACTTCTTTGCACTACTTATTTAATGTAACTATTTCATATCTATGTATGTAGATATTTACTGTAATTCACAGGTTTTATTTTTTGGTATTTCATTGTACTGCTGCCTCAAAAACACCAAATTTCATTATGTATCCCGGTGATATTAAACCTGATTCTGATTTTGATTCAAGGATCCCTTGTGGTGGCTGCCCATACATCCGCCTCCCCTAATCAAAGGTGTACTCCATTAAGGAAATCCACCCGAACATCTCGGATTAAGTCCTGTGGCGATGAAAAGTGACGAAGGGGGCAAGACTGTGAGGTCTGGAAGCCCCTCAGAATGTGTGGCTCCTGGATTGGCCTCAACAGCCTCCTGAAAAGCCACCAATAGACAGCCCCTTTGGGAGAACATCATCCTGGGCTCCAGTGCTCAGCAACACTAGCAGCCACAGCAACGGTACTACCTGCCTCTGGTACAGTCGCCATGACTTCTCTGTCAATGTAAGAAGAGTGAGGATTTTGGCCACAGAGAGCACACATAATTCAACCATAGGGAAAACTGGGCTCCGGTGAATCTGTCTAGGGTGAGAACATTACTCCTTGTGGGATACCCCAGGAGCTTTAGCCTCATCGTTGACCTTCTCAGGGTTAGATTCAGGAACAGCTATTATCCTTCAACCATCAGGCAGCTGAACCAGAGTGGATAACTTCACTACCTCAACTCTGAACTGAAACTATACACTCACTTGTAACAACTCTACAACTCATATTCTTAGTTTGTTTGTTTATTTATTGATTTGTTTGTTGTCTTGTTTATTTATTATGTGTTTTTTTTTGTATTTGCAGAGATTGTCTTCTTAAGCACACTGCTTGTCTGTCAGTTTTGGTCTGTGTGGTGTTTTTCATTGATTTTACAGTATTTCTTTGTTCCTCTGTGAATGTCTGAAAGAAAATGAATCTCAGGGTAGTATGTGGTGACAGGTACACACTTTGATAATAAATTTACTTTGAACTGTGAACTTTGAACCTTCATGCTCACAAAAGCATCACAAATGTTTAGTGTCAGGCGTGGATAACCTCGTTATTTTCTAGAGAAACACAAGAGACTGCAGACTCTGTAATCAGAAGCAACAAACAATCTGCTGGAGGAACTCAGTGGCTCAAGCAACATCTGTGTATTGCAAACTGCTCCCCACTTGTTACTTCTGTCATAATTGTTCTACACTTTTAAATCTAAATTCTCTGTCTCTTAAGAATCCCACTTTATTCTGCCTTGTTCTGCCTCAGTGCACTGTGTAATGATCTGATCTCTATGAACAGTATGTAAGACAAGCTTTTCACTGCGTCTTGGTACACATGACAATAATAAAACAATTCTAACTCCAGTTCCGAATGAATTACCAACTTTTCAGGTCGAAACCCTCCATCAGTATTGATGCACATTGACGATTCATTTCTCCCCACAGATGCTGCTTGACCTGCTGAGTTCCTTCAGCAGATTGTTTTTTTATTAAGAGATACAGAATGGTAAAAAAAAAGCCCTTCCGGCCCAACGAGCCTATGCCATCCAGTCACAGCTACCAACCTGCAACCCTTTGAAATGTCGGAGGAAACTGAATCACCCAGGCGGTCACGGAGAGAATGTACAAATTCCTTACAGACAGCGGTGGGAATTGAACCCATGTTGCTAGCATTATAATAGAGTTATGGGAACCACTACACTGCCAGTTCATTGCTCATTATTTCACACTTTTCTTGTAGGCTTCACAGAGTGTTTGAGGAACAATCTACAGCAAAGATTAACTAAGGCAAGACTAAACTAGATATAGATTTGTGAATGGTTTGGTGATGTTCTGTCAAATGATAACGAGTAGCAAGAAAAATGCTTATGTCACACCGAATGGTGTGCTACAAGTGGATTTGATTGGTGAACTACAAATGGGTTTGATTGGTGAGCCTCAAATAGGTTTGATTAATGAGTTACAACTGGGTTGGATTGGTGAGCTACAAATGGATCTGATTGATAAGGTACAACTAGATTTGGTTGATAAACTACAAATGGATCTGATTGATGAGCTACAACTGGATTTGGTTGCATTTATGAAATAAAGACAAATTTTGTGCTACCCACTTCCGTAAGTAAGAAGGTACGGAAACTTCAAGACTGGGTAATCTTCCCTTGGGCTTTAAGACTAATGAATACGCTGTCATGACTGAGGCCTTATCTCTAAGACATTGAGCCATTCACTGTTAACCTGCGCTGCATGCATTTTGAATTATATTTTATTAACTTATGGCAGTATTTTGGTTTATGTGCAGTGTGTGATATATATTTTGTAGGTGCACTGCAGTCAGGATGAACTTTATTTCATTTGGTTGTATATATTACAGTCAGATGACAATAAACTTGAACTTGAACTTGAAAAGCAGCTGCTTCTGAATAAATAACACAGAAAGGTTTACTTTGAACCAATGGTAGTCTCGCCTTGACTGATAACAGTGCCATTTTCTGCACTAACAATCAGCACTATTGTACAGTGTCTAACCATGGCATATTTGGGACCCAGAGGTCTGAAAAGAGGTAACCAGTAGTTTGGCTCATTGGACAGGAAGACTTACCCAGCAAGGGCACTGTAAGGAGCTTAGAGCATGCCAAGGCACTAAGGACATCATAGTCATCTGTTCCATTTGACTCTGTCCCCAGGCGTCTAGACTTGTCTTGCCACTGGATACACGTAGGCTCAGACAAGTAAGTGAGGTTGACTGTATGCAACTCTTCTCACTAAGTTGTTGTGCAAGTCACCCTTGTCACCCATCCTCCCCAGGCGTGGATTGGCGTCTCCAGCTATCTGTGTACCCACAGATCAGACGAGCCGAGACCTTACAAGTCGCGGATGACTAGAATGTGTCTCATTGTTGTACAATGGACAAATGAAGAGGAAAAAACATAGAAAACAAACAGCACAATACAGGCCCTTCGGCCCACAAAGCTGTGCCGAACAAGTCCCTATCTTAGAACTACCTAGGCTTACCCATAACCCTCTATTTTTCTAAGCTCCATGTACCGATCCAGGAGACTCTTAAAACACCCTATCATTTCCACCTCTACCATTGCCCACTCCATGCACTCACCACTCTCTGCGTAAAAATACTTGCCCCTGTCATCTCCCGTGTACCTACTTCCAAGCACCTTAAAACTATACCCTCTCATGCTAGCCATTTCAGCCCTGGGAAAAAGCCTCTGACTATCCACATGATCAATGCCTCTCATCATCATAAACACCTCTATCAGGTCACCTCTCATCCTCCATCGCTCCAAGGAGAAAAGGCCGAATTCACTCAACCTGTTATCATAAGACATGCTCCCCAATCCAGGCAACATCCTTGTAAATCTCCTTTGCACCCTTTCTATGGTTTCCACATCCTTCCTGCAGTGAGGCGAACAGAATTGAGCACAGTACTCCAAGTGGGGTCTGACTAGGGTCCTATATTGAAATTGAATGATCTTTATTGTCATTATACATAGGTACAATGAAACTCTGTTTGGCTTCCTCTCAGGCAATCAAACAAAGCGGTAGATAAAAACAAGGCAGTAATAGAAAAATGGTATTAAATAGATAAGTAGCAGAAAATAATTTACAGCAGCACCAGAATATCACAGTAATGCACAAAGTGCCATTAGTGCAAATATTTGAGTCCTTGTGTGTGCTCACAGTTTCAGTCATTGTTCTGTGGGAGTGGTGCAATGGAGGCCACAGCTCTGGGGTAGAAGCTGTTCCTCAGTCTGTTTGCTCTGGTTTTTAGTGTCCTGAACCTTTTGCTGGACGGCAGTGGGTCAAACAGGGAGTGGCCGGGGTGTGTGGTGTCTCTGGTTATGCTGATTGCTCTCCTCCTGAGTCTGCTGTAATAGATGGTGTCCAGTCCTGGGAGCTCCATCCTGACAATTTGCTGGGCCACCTTCACCACGTGATGCAGGTCTTGTCGCTCAGCGGCCGTGCAGCTGGCATACCACACAGTGGTGCTGCTGGTCAGGATGGTTTCAATTGTGCTTCTGTAGAAGTTAAGCAACAGCTTTTGTGGAAGTTTGGCCTGTTTCAGCTTTCTGAGGAAGAAGAGTCTTTGTTGTGCCTTTTTTATAAGCATCAAGGTGTTGGTGGTCCATGTCAGCTGCTTTGACAACATAACATAACTATAGCTGCAACATTACCTCTCTGCTCTTAAAATCAGTCCCACCATTGATGAAGGCCAATGCACCGTATGCCTTCTTAATCACACAGTCAACTTGCGTAGCTGCTTTGAGTGTCCTATGGACTCCGACCCCAAGATCCCCCTGATCCTCCACATTGTCAAGAGTCTTACCTTTAATACTATATTCTGCCATCATATTTGACCTACCAAAATGAACCACCTCTCACTTATCTAGCTTGAACTCCATCTGCCACTTCTTAGCCCAATTTCCTGCTGTAACCTCTGATAACCCTCCACACTATCCACACACCCCCAAACTGTGTGTCATCAGCAAATTTACTAACCCATCCCTCCACTTCCTCATTCGGGTCATTTATAAAAATCAGAAGGAGCCAGAGTCCCAGAATAGATCCCTGAGGCACACTACTGGTCACCGGCCTCCATGCAGAATATGCCCCATTTACAACCATTCTTTGCCTTCTGTGGGCAAGCCAGTTCTGGATCCACAAAGCAATGTCCCCTTGGATCCCATGCCTCCTTACTTTCTCAATAAGCCTTGCATGGGGTATCTTATCAAACGTCTTGCTAAAATCCATATGCACTACTTCTATGACTCTACCTTCATCAATGTGTTTAGTCACATCCTCAAAAAATTCAATCAGGCTCATAAGAGATGACCTGCCTTTGACAAAGCCATGATGATTACTCCTAATCATATTATACCTCTCCAAATGTTCATAAATCCTGCCTCTCAAGATCCTCTCCATCAATTTACCAACCACTGAAATAAGAAATCAGTATATCCAATTTTTAAAGCAACTTTGAACAATTTAAATAATTTTCAAACAAGAATGCAGACAAGTGACTGATGCAAACTTAAGCTGTGTAAGCTCCATTGGCTTAATCATGATCTGATTCAGAATCAGAATCAGGTTTAATATCACTGACGTATGTCATGAAATTTGTAGTTTTGCAACAACAGTACATTGCAATGCATAAAATATACTATAAGTTACATTAAGAAATATATTAAAGTCAAATTAAATAATTAGTGCAAAGAGAGAGCAAAAATAGTAAGGTAGTGTTCATGTGTTATTTCACTGGTTGTTCAGAAATCTGATTGTGGAACGGGTCCTTGAAACATTTGAGTGTGTGCTTTCAGGTTCCTGTACCTCCTTTCTGATGGTAGTAATGAGAAGCGAGCCTGTCCTGGATGACGGTGGGGGTGGGGGTGGTGCAGGGGGTCCTTAACGACAGATGAGGCATCAACTTTTGAAGGTGTCGCCGATGCAGGGGAAGTTAGTGCCTATAATGGCACTGGCTGAGTTTGCAAACCTCTTCAGCATTTCTGATGTTTTGTATTGCAGCGTCTATGCCAGATGGTGATGTACCCTTGTACTGTTGCCAAATACATACATCGTTGCTTCATAAAATTGAGACAATCATGCTGCTTAGTGCGTTAAAATTTACTATACATCTTCACAAATACGAGCCACATTTTTAAAAGGGAAATACATTGCCTATAACAAGTATTCACTCCCTTTGGAAATTTTCATATTTCATTGTTTTACAATGTTGAATTGCAGTGTATGTAATTTGGCTTTATTGACACTGATCAGCAGAAAAGACTCATTTGTGACAAAGTGAAAACAAATTTCTGCAAGTTGGTCTAAATTTATTACAATCATTAAACACAAATTAATTGAAAGCATAAGTATTCACCTCCTTCAAGTTGGTATTTAGTAGAAGCACCTTTGGCAGCAATTACAGCCTATCTGTGTGGCTAGGTTTCTATCAGCTTTGCACATCTGGACACTGCAACTTTCCCCCATTCTTCTTTACAAAACTGCTCAAGCTCCATCAGATCGCATGGGGATTGTGAGTAAACAGCCCTTTTCAAGTCCAGCCACAAATTCTCAATTGGATTGAGGTCTGGACTCTGACTTGGCTGTTTCAGGATATTAACTTTGTTGTTTTTAAGCCATTCCTGTGTAGCTTTGGATTTATGCTTGGGGTTATTGAAAAACAAATCTTCTCCCAAGTCATAGTTCTCTTGCAGACTTACACCAGGGTTTCCTCCAGGATTTCCCTGTATTTTGCTGCATTCAGTTTACCCTCCACCTTCACAAGCCTTGTAGGGTCTGTGAAGTGAAGCAACCCCACAACATGATACAGCCAACGCCATGCTTCACGGTAGGGGTGGTGTGTTTCTCATGATGTGCAGTGTTTGGCTTATGTCAAACATAGCGTTTAGTCTGATGGCCAGAAAGCTCAATTTTGCTTTGATCAGACCATAGAACCTTCTTCCAGCTGACTTCAGAGACCCAAACTACCTTCTGGTAAACTCTAGCTGAGATTCCATGAGAGTTTCTTTCAACAATGGCTTTCCCTTTGCCACTTTCCCATAAAGCTGTGACTGATGAAGCACCCGGGCCACAGTTGTTGTACACACAGTCTCTCCCATCTCAGCCACTGAAGCTTGTAACTCCTCCAGAGTTGTCATAGGTCTCTTGGTGGCCTCCCTCACTAGTCCCCTTCTTGCACAGTCACTCAGTTTTTGATGACAGCCTGCTCCGGGCAGGTTTACAGCTGTGCCATATTCTTTCCATTTCCTGATGATTGACTTAACTGTACTTCAAGGGATATTCAGTGACTTGGAAATTTTATTGTATCCATCTCCTGACTTGTGCTTTTCAATAACCTTTTTGTGGAGTTGCTTGGAGTGTTCTTTTGTCTTCATGGTGTAGTTTTTGCCAGGATACTGACTCACCAGCAGTTGGATCTTCCAGATACAGGTGTATTTTTACTACAATCAGTTGAAATACCGTGATTGCACACAGTGATCTCCATTTAACTAATTATATGACTTTTGAAACCAGTGATTATTTGGTGTGTCATATTGTGGGGTGAATACTTATGCAATTAACTATTTTGTGCTTTCTATATGTAATTAATTTAGATCACTTTGTAGAGATCTGTTTTCACTTTGACATGAAAGTTTTTTTTTGCTGATCAGTGCAAAATAAAGCCAAGTTAAATGCACTGTGATTTAATGTTGTAAAACAAGAAAACATGAAAACTTCTGGGGGGAGGGCTGGGGTGAATACTTTTTATAGGCACTGTATGTACTCAGTGACCACTGTATCAGGTACACCTGCTCATTAATGCAAATATCGAATCAGCCAATCATGTGGCAGCAACTCAGACATGGTCAGACCAAACATCAGAGTGTGGAAGAAACGTGATCTAAGTGTGTTTTGACCATGGAATGATTGTTGGTGCCAGATGTTTGAGTATCTCAGAAACGGTTCATCTTCTGGGATTTTCACACACAGTGGACTCTAGAGGTTACAGAGAATATATTGTGTGAAAACAAAAAATAAAATCATCCAGACAGCAGCAGTTCTGTGAGTGAAAATGTGAGTTAATGAAGAGGTCAGAGGGGAAAGGGCAGACCGGTTCAAGCTGACGGGAAGACGACAGTAACTCGGATAACCACACGTTACAACAGGGGTGTGCAGAAGAGCATCTCTGAATGCACAACATGTTGAACCTTGAGTGGAAGGGCTACAGCAGCAGAAGACTGTGAAAAAGTGACCACATTATGAGCAGACTGTCAAGAGTGAATTTCTAACACTGTTTATAAATAAACGTCATGGTTCAATGAGCAGGAATGGAAAAGTTCGCAAACATGCCGAGTGTACCGACGCCATTGAGAAAAAACCAGGAGAAGAGAGCAGGGACAATTTACCATCTTTCAATATTTTAAGAAAATGGAGAAAAAAATCAGAGGGGAGTTGGAATAAATTGTTCTCTGCAGGGAATTATTATAATCCAGAATGCAATCTCTGAATGGATGGTAGAGACAGATACAGTGGCATTCTTCACAAGGGAATTAGATTTATGTCTGCGTAAGAAACATTTAATAATGTTACATGGAACAAAGAAGGGAATCATATTTGTTTTTTTTCCTCTCTTCAATCACATAATTGGAAAGAGGACAGGATAAATGATAATAACGTTTAAGGGTAATGCGATCACTCAAGTCGAGTATGATGCTCTCAAGGCGTTTTCTATTGGTGAGGCTGACTTACGATCCACCTTTTCTGGTGCAGTGCTTTCAAGAGTAAGCGGTGGCTGTGGTTAGTTGCTGGGTGGTAGATGGAGGGGCAGATAGCGCTGAGAAAGCAGGGAGTCTGCAGAGTGACGTGGACAGATTGGGAGAATGGGCAAAGAAGTGGCGGATGGAATATGGAGTAGGGAGTTGTATGGTCATGCACTTTGGTAGAAGGAACGAAAGTGGAAGCTATTTCCTAAACATAGAAAATTCAAAAATCAGAGGTGCAAAGAGACTTTTGCAGGACTCACTAAATTTTAGCTTGCAGGTTGAATTGGTGGCAAGGAAGTTAAATGTAATATTTGCATTCATTTCGAGAGGGTGAGAATATACAAGCAAGGATGTAATGTTGAGTCTTTATTAAGCATTCATCAAACCACACTTTGTGAACAGTTTTGGGCCCCTTATCTAAGAAAGATGTGCTGGTATTGGAGAGAGTCCAGAGGAGCTTCAAGAAATGAAGGGGTTAACATAGGAAGAGAATTTGATGGTTCTGAGCCTGTACTCACTGGAATTTAAAAGAATGATGGGATGATGGGGGGGGGGGGGGGGTTGATGCACCATCAATAACTCTCGGAGACGGGAGGCAAACGATAGGCTTTTATTAGCAGCAAAACGGAGCACAGCATCTCGGAGACTAAGGGGGGAGCAATGCCCCAATCGCCTTTATACAGGGGTCTGTGGGAGGAACCACAGGAGCAGTCAGCAGAGGGGCGTGTCCAGACAGGTATACATAGTTTACCACAGGGGTCTTGTTGAAATCGATCAAATATTGAAAGGTCTGGACACAGTGGATGTGGGGAAGGTGTTTCCTATAGTGGAAAGGCACAGCCTCAGATTAGAGGGACGTCCATTTAGAACAGAGATGAGGAAGAATTTCTCCAGTCTGAGAGTGGTGAATCTGTGGAATTCATTGCCACAAACCGCTGTAGAGGCCAAGTCATTGAGTGTATCTAAAGTGCAGTTTGATAGGTTCTTGATTATTCACGATATCAAAGGTTACAAGGAGAAGACAGAAGACTGGGACTGAAAGGGGTAATAAATCAGCCATGATGGAATGACGAGAAGACTCAATGGACTGAATGGCCTAATTAATCTCCCATGTCTTATGTCTTATGAAGTCAAGAGTCCAATTTATCATTTAAGGAAGTTGTCCTTGAGCCTGGTGGTTAATGCTTTCAGGCTTCTGTATCTTCTGCCCAGAGGGAGAGGAATGAAGAGAGAATGCCTTGGATGAGTGCAGTGTTTGATTATGCTGGCGGCTTTACTGAGGCAGCACAGACAGAGCAAAATATACCAAAGTGCTTCCCGATACCTTTATGATTAATAAACAGAATCTGGCTCAGTGTCAGATGTAAGGACATTAGGTTAATAACTAGGATCTCAGTTAAGAATGAAAAAAAATTATACATCCCTGTTCATGTCAAGTTCTATTAAAGAAGAGACACAGTGGCACAGCTGCCTCATAGCTCTCGTGGTCAGGGTCCAGTCCAGATGTCACTGTGATTGCATGGGTTTCCTCTGGGTGCTCCAGTTTCCTCCCAGTGGGTTAACTGGCTGCTCTAAATTGTCCCTAATGAAAGGGCATCAGATCATCTGCCTTAATGAAAGGTTTCAGCACAATATGTTGGCTGGTTATTCCTCTCCATAGATGCCGCCTGACCTGCGGAGTTCCTCTGGCATTTTGTATGTGTTACTCTACGTTTCCAGCATCTTCAGAATGTCCTGTGAGAAGGGCTGCTGAATGTAAGTTAACAGAAAGTGTAGAAAAGAGGCCAGCCCTCGGCATGCTGTCATAGCCTTGAGCTAACCAAGGTTTCATCAAAGGTAGAAGCAAAACCGTGTTTGAGGCTAGGAAAAGATAGCTGGATGTAGAAGGTTTGAAGTATGTTGGGGAGACATATTCAGAAGCCTGACATGTTGTATTCACTTTAAGAATGCCGCGTGTACACTCAGTGGCTGCTTTCAAGAACAGCTTCTTTCCCTCTGCATTCCAGTTTCTAAATGGACATTGAACCCATAAACACTACCTCGCTACTTTTTTATTCTGTTTTTTTGGCACTACTTATTTTAACTTAACCGTGTGGCATCCGTCAGTCTTGTGAGAACAGGGATCTGTGCCCTCTCCAGGATGCAGGCCTGGGTAAGGTTGTATGGGAGACCGGCAGTTGCCCAAGAGAGTCCCCCCTCTCCACGACATCCATGTTGTCCAAGGGAAGGGCAAGGGCCGATACAGCTCGGCACCAGTGTCGTCGCAGGAGTTGCCAGAACGAGGTTGAAGGCAACGTCGGACTGACTTAGGGACTCCAAACTTAACTATTTAATAAACATATATACTTAGTGCAACTCATTTTTATCTATATTTATTTATCATATATTTCATTGTACTGGTGACATAAGGTTAATACATTTCACCAATATATGCCTGTGATATTAAACCCAATTCTGATTCTTCATTAGGTACAGGAGGTACCTAATAAAGTGGCCACTTAGTGTATTTCTGTGGTTGTGATCTTCTCCTGTTGTAGGCCCATCCACTTCAGAATTAATATCTTTACTGTTACTATTGTCTCCATCGTTGAGCTCTGCTCTGTGATTCTGACTGTATCTCTGTTGATGTTGATCCAGTTTTCTTGCACTGTCAGACTTGTTAGCCGTTCTTAGTCAACATTGCTCTATTGCTGACTCCATCTTTATTGATATTTATCTTGCCTCCTTTTTCAGTAATTCCTTCCAGTCAGCAACCTGTGTTACCAATGGTATTGTAGCTAATATTCACTTTGATATGCTCAGTTCTATATTTTTTTCAGAACGCCGTGTTTTGTATTTTGACTTAAATTAATTCAGCATCTTCAAAATGTAAATCATACTTAAGCTCACAAACACAGTCACCCAATCGCTTCTCTCCGCTCTGCCTTATATTTTGTATTATAGCACGGTGATAGGCCCTTCCAGCACAAAGAGCCTGTGCCAACCAATCTGACCTATTAACCTTGTGACCCATTTGTTCATCTTTGGAATGTGGGAGGAAGCCACATGTTAACAGGGAGAACACGGAACAGGCCCTTCAGCCCACAATGTTGTGCCAAATCAGCTACAAAGCAAGTCAACCACCCCCCCAATCTATCTCTCCACATTGTCCATATCCCTCCACCTTCCTCACATTCATGAGCCTATCTAAACACCTCTTAAAGGCCTCTATTGTATTTGCCTCTACCACCATACCAGACCTCCAAGAGGAACACAGCCTTGTCGTTGTTTGTAGGCTTGCGAGCCTCAAGGACCCAGAGAGCTAGGATGGCTGCAGTCAGGGTTTTATGCTTTGGCTCTTGGTAATGGCACCTAAACCAGAGGGTAGAGGCCAGACTAAGAGTGGTCCACTGGTCCTCCAGGTTCAGGGGTTCATCTCAGGACTAACAACCCTGACTGATCAAACAAAACTGTTATGGAAACAGCAATGAAGAATCCTTCTACATCCGGTGTGATGGGATTCCTGAGTCTCCACCCGGGACTTGCGTGGTGACAGTAGTGAAAACCAAGAGGAAGCTACTAACACAATAAAGGAAGCCCCAAACACCACCCAGAGATGGAGGACCTTCATTGCTGCCTTAAACGCCAGTGGCGTAATGGACAGTAAATACCATATCAGGAAACACATTCCAGGCATCTCTCACATTATAATCAAAAAACTTACCCCTCACACCCCCTATGAACCTACCCCCTCTCACCTTCAATGCATGCCTCTGGTATTAGACATTGCTACCCTGGGAAAAAGATGCTCCCTGTCTACTCTATCTGTGCCTCTCATAATCTTATAAACCTCTATCAGATCTCTCCTCAGCCTCCGTCGCTCCGGAGAAAACAACACAAGTTTGTCCAGGCTCTCTTGATAGCACGTGCCCTCTAAACCAGGCAGCATCCTGGAATGTACAAACTCCTTACAGATGGTGTTGGAATTGAACCTGGGTAGCTGGGCTGCAGTGGTGCTACCCTGACCACTGTGCTACCATGCTGTCCTCTAAGCTACTGGCTGTATGTCCACTGATGTGAAATCAGTAGCTAAGCCCTCCTCTGGAACAGGGGCAGGACTGAGTCAAATAAACTGCTGGAGGAACCTAGAGGGTCGTGTGGCATCGGTGGGAAGGAAGGAACCGTTGACATTTCGGGTTGAGACCTTGCGTCAGGACTGAGAGGAAATGGGCCAAGTGCAGTCCAATGGGAGCTGCTTGGAGGGGGATCCATGCCCAGCATGGACCAGATGGACCAAAGAGCCTTTTCCTGTGCTCAATGACTCTGTCCCTTCATTCCCTGCATATTCACTGCTGTGTCTGCTTCCAGCATTATCCATGGCAGCCTGTTTGAGGCACCTGACACTCTCTGTGTAAAAGAAAAAACAAGCCCCTCACATTTGGTTTAAACCAGGGGTTCCCAGCCTGTGGTCCAGAGACCCCTCAGCTAATGTTGGGGTCAATAGCATAGAAAAGGTTGGGAACCCCTGCTTTAAACATTGTCCCTTTCACCTTAACTGAATATCCCAAAGTCTTAAAAACTCAGGTGTATTGTCACAGGCAGATTCACAACTCAAAGAGAAAAAAACATAAACTAAACAAAAATATTAACAACCTTTACACACAAAGAACACAGTTAAAACAAAAAAGAAGTCCGTTGTCATGCCAAGTGCTCAAAGTCAAGATGGCGCCAATAAGTGGCACTCTTTATGCGCAGCTCTGAAGGGTGTCTGTTTAGGACTACTACAGCTGAAAGGCACAGTCACACACATGGGTACTTCCGTACGCAACATTGTTCTAAGATGTTTAAAAAATCTATCAATCCTCAAAAGCGACAGTTGCCCCTCAGTTGCCAGCGCAGTTCACATTCAAGAAAATGGAAGCGCGGATGCTGAGCCAGACTGAAGGTATGATTGCAGCACAGACCTCTTTGACCACCCCACTCCCCACTATCCTGCTGGTGAATGTACATACACTCTCTGGTAAATGAATCTGAAGAACTCCGAGCAAGCTTACTGTACCAGAAGGACAGCAGGGACCGCTGTGTACTTTACTCCGCAGAAACATTGCTCACCGTTGCCACTTCAGACACAGCACTGCAGGCCGATGGCGCCACCATTCTCCGCAAAGACAGGGCAGATCACTCTTTAAATGCAGATGAGGTGGAGTACCTTTTATGATTAACCTATTGAGAGGCACGGATGTGGTAGTTCTATCTCAGTCCTACTCACCCAACCTGGAACATCTAGTGGTCAGATGTCATCTATTTTATTTGCTGAGGGTGTTTACTGCCATCATCCTGGTAGCTGTGTACATTCCTCCTCAAGCCAACATCAGGCAGGCACTGGAGGAACTGAACAATGTGATCAGCAGTCACGAAACATCACACCCTGATGCCTTCTCTGTCATCGCAGGGGGTTTCAACCAGGCCAGTTTGAGGAAGTCTCTGAACAGCTACCACTGTGGAGCCAGAGGAGCCAACACACTTGACCACTGTCATAACACCATCAAGAACATTTACCGTGCTATACCATGCCCGCACTTGGCTATACTTCTTCTCCCAGAGACTAAAGACTGCAGGATCAAAGGTGAGGACCAAGAAAGTATGGTCAAGGGAGGTGGTGGACCGCTTATAGAGGTGCTTTGAGACAGCGGACTGGACAACATTCGGTGACTCATCTTTGAATCTGAATTAACACACCACAGTTGTCATTGACATCATCAAGACCTATGTGGATGAGTGTGTGTCTTTGAAGGTAAACTGGACATACCCAAGCCACAAGCTGTGGATGACCCAGGAGATTCACAGTCTGCTGAGAGCTAGATCTGTGACATTCAAGACCGGTGCTCCAGAACTACACAAGACGTCCAGATGCAATCTACAGAAGGCTATTTTAAGAGTGAAAAAGCAGATTGAATAGAAGTTAAAGATGGAATTGAATGCATGTCAACTCTGGCAGGGTTTGCAGGCCATTAATTCCTACAAGGCAAAACCTAACATCATGAACCAACATTAGAACATTTTTCAAGAGAGTAAACCCTTGCAATGCATCAGGCCTTGATGGTGTAACTGGTGAGGCTCTGAAAACCTGTGCCAACCAGCTGGTGGGAGTGTTGAAGGACATCTTCAATCTCTCACTGCTGCAGTCAAAGGTTCCCACCTGCTTCAAAAGGACAATCATACCGGTGCCCAAGAAAATCAGGGCGAGCTGCCTGAATGACTATCACCCAGTGGCACTTACATCGGCTGTGATGAAGTTCTTTGAGAGGTTGGCTATGGCCAGAATTAACTCCTGCCTGAGGAAGAACTTGGACCTTCTGTAATTTGCCTATGATCACAATAAGTCTATAGCAGATGCAATCTCATTGACTCTTCACTTGGCCTTGTTTCATCTGGACAATAGCAGTACCAATGTCAGGCAGCTGTTTTAAGATTACAGCTCAGCATTCAACACAACCCTTCCTACAGTTCTGATCAAAAAGTTCCAAAACCTGGGCTTCTGTCCCTCTCTTTGCAACTGGATCCTTGACTTCCTCACCAGAAGACCACAGTGTGCCGATCAGAAACAACATTTCCTCTGCCCTGACAAACAACACTGGCTAACTTCAAGGATGTGTGCTCAACTCTCTCTACACCCACGACTGGGTGGCTAGGCATAGGTCAAATGCCTTCTATAAAATTTCCAACAACACAACTATTGTTGACAGAATTTCAGATGTTGACAAAGTGGCATACAGGAGTGAGATAGATCAGCTGCTTGAGTGGTGCCTCGCAACAACCTTGTTGCATTACCGTCTGCATGGAGGGCCCACTGTGCAGGTTCAGAAAAACCTGCAGAAAATTAACTCAGTCAGCTCCATCATGGCACTATCCTACCCAGAATCCAGGAAAGCTTCAATTAGCAATGCCACAAAAAGGCAGCATCCACCATTAAGGACCCGCATTGTCCAGGACATGCTCCCTTCTCGTTGTTACTATCAAGGTACAGGAGCCTGAAGACACACCCAGTGATTCCAGAACAGCTCCTTTCCTTCTGCCATTGGATTTCTCAATGGACAATGAACCCATGAACACTTCCTTGAACTTTTCCTTCTCTTTTTGCACCACTTATTTAATTTATTTTAATATACACTTATTGTAATTTATAGTTTTTTTATTATTATGTATTGCTGCCACAAAACAAATTTCATGATGTATGCCAGTAATACTAAAAGTAATTCTGACTCTGAAATGGATCGGACTCGAAAGTAATTACTTTCCCCCAAGCAGTAAGGCTGATCAGCATCTCTACCCACTGACCCATCCTTCCACACCCCAACCCCAACCTTCATCATTTCCTGTCAGTTACCTTTTGTGCTTAGAGTCACTTTATGGACATACAATCAATCTATGTATATAAGCTATCTTCTGTATTTATATTTATTGTGTTTTTTATTATTGTGTTCTTTATCTAATTTCATTTTGTGCTGCATTGAATCTGGAATAACAATTATTTTGTGTAGTGGAAATGACATCAAACAATCTCTCTCTCTCTCCCAAACCCAAGCAGACACAAGCACAACCTGCTGAAATATATTCCACAAGGCACGAGTAGTGGGCATTCTTACTCGATGTTTCTCAAAGAAACCTCCCTGTGTCTGGAGTCCTTTGCTACTAACTCCAGTTCTTTCTCCTGACAGTAATCCAGCTCCCTCACTGCATCATAACCCAAGACCAATCCACGCAGGAGTTTCAAGAGATAAGCGGTAGAAACTAAATATGGACTGAGGGCTGCCTTCCAGTCAATCATACTCCATCTGCACCAATGGCCCTCCTGTCATTTTGTAGACCATGTTGGACTTCACAGGGTCACTGGCATCTCTCTCGGATTAAATTTCACTTAACATTGGCATCCAACACACACGTTCACACACAGACATACATACAGAGACACATATTCACACACAGAAACCAGATACACACAGGTTCACTCACACACTGACACACATGCATTCACACACACCCACACAAACACGTGTATGCTCGCACGCAAACACACACGCTCACACACACACACACACACACTTCTTTTCACCAAAGGAATTCATACAAATATCCTTCAATACAATTATTTTGCATTAAAATGACATTGCCATAGCAACAAGAATATGTGAGATAATCTAACATTAATGGTTAGGGTGTCTGTAACTGCCTCGTGGCAATCTTCCAACATTTAATCATCCCTTCTGGATTTTTTACCCATAATTATTTCTCTTTTGTACAATTAAATTATTGATCTCTCTCGCTCATAGTCAACGTACACATCAAGATCACTCTTTTTCCATAGACATGACGTCATATTTTTCTTCAGTCCTACTGAAGTTTGCCACACACTGCATGAGGCAGTTATGCTGTGAATGAGTCGGTAGAAAACATTGGAACAAATATTTTGCCCGACCAATTACATTCCAGGATATAAGACTATTTTACTCAAGCTTTAAAAACTTCTCCAAGAAAATGTAGATGTTGCTGAAAAATACAGCCACATGAGATTTTGAGCCAGTTAATAAGATAGAGGAGCAGAATTAGGCCATTCAGCCCATTGAGTCAGCACTGCCATTCAGTCATCTCTGACCCTACAACTTGTGTTTTCCATATTACTTATTTAATTTTTTAATTATTTTTACATTTGCATAGTTTGTTTTCTTTGTACTTTGGTTCCTCGTCTGTGTATAGCCTCTTATTGATTCTATTGTATTTCTTTGTTCTACTGTGAATGGCCACAAGCAATTGAATCCCAGAATATACTGTATACACTTTGATAATAAATTTACTATCAACTTTTGAAATTTGATTTTTTTTTTCAATCTTGTCCCCTTGCCTTCTCCCCATAACTTTTACCCCCTTACTAATCAAGAACGGCAGGAATGGAAAAATCTGCAGAGGTTAATAAACTCAGGCAACTCCATCACAGGCACAAGCCTCTCCAGAATTGACAACATCTTCAAAAGGCAATGCCTAAAAGTTCAAAGCAACTTCATTATCAAATTACATATATGTCACCATATACAACCCTGAGATTCATTTTCTTGCGGGCATACTCAATAAGTCCAATCAATGAAAGACAGTGCTAACAGGGCAGACAACCAGTGTGCAAAAGACAACAAACTGTGCAAATACGAAATGAAAGAAATAAAATAGTAAATAAATAAATAAGCACTAAGTATCAAGAAGATGAAATGAAGAATTCTTCGAAGTGAGTCCATAAGTGGTGGAAATATTTCAGTTTTGGGGTGAGTGAAGTTGAGTGAAGTTATCCCCTCTGGTTCAGGAGCCTGATGGTTGAGGGGTAATAACGGTTCCTGAACCTGGTGGTGTGAGTTCTGAGGCTCTTATGCCTTCTTCTGATGGCAACAGTGAGAAGAGAGCATGACCCTGGGTGCTGGGGATCCCTGATGATGGATGCTGCTTCCTTGCGATAACTTTGCATGTAGGTGCGCTCAATGCTGGGGAGGGTTTTCCCTGTGATGGACTGGGCCATAGCCTCTACTTTTTGTAGAATTTTCCTTTCAAGGGCATTGGTGTTTCCATATCAGGCTGTGATGTAGCCAGTCAATATACTCTCCACCTTCAGAAGTTCTAGATGTCATGCCAAATCTTCACAAACTCCTGAGGAAGTAGAGGCACTGGCATGCTTTCTCCAGTTACATGCTGGGCTCATGACAGTTCTTCTGAAATGAAAATACCCAGGAATATAAAGTTGCTGACCTCTGGTCCCCAAATGACGACTGGCTTGTGGACCTCTGGTTTTCTCCTTCTGAAGTCAATAATCAGCTCCTTGGTCTTGCTGACAGTGTGTTGTGGCACCACTCAGCCAGATTTTCATTCTCCCTCCTATATGCTGATTCATCATCACCTTTGATTTGGCCTGCGACAGTGGTGTCATCAGCAAACGTTAAGTATGGCAAAGGAGTGTGCTTAGCCTCACAGTCGAAAGTGTACAGCCAGTAGAATGGGGGCTAAGCACAGAGCCCTGTGGTTCACCTGTGATGACGGAGATTGTGGAAGAGATGTTGTTACTAATTTGAACTGACTGGGGTCTGCAAGTGAGGAAATTGAGGATCCAATTGCGCAAGGTCAATGTCTTAAAGCTTATTGATTAATTTTCAAGGAAGGTTGGTATTGAATGCTGAGCTGTAGTTGATAAAGAGCATCCTGATGTATATATCCTTGCTATTCAGATGTTCCAGGTTTGAGTGAAGAGCCAATGAGATGGCATCTGCTGTGGACCTGTTGTGTTAGTAGACAGATTGGAGTGGATCAAGAAGGCAGGATCAGTCATTAAGGACCCCCAACATCCAGGACGTGCCCTTTTCGTTTTTCTACCATCAAGGAGGAGGTACAGGAGCCTGAAGACACACATTCAATGTTTTGGGAACAGCTTGTTCCCCTCCATCATCAGGTTTCTGAATGGTTCATGAACCCATTAACCCAACCTCACTTTCTGTTCTCTTCTTGCACTACTTACTTAAATATCTCTTATTCTAAGTTGTAGTATTTTTAATCTATTGCACTGTACTGCTGCTGCAAAACATCAGGTTTCAGAACATACTTTCAGTCAGTGATGATAAACCTGATACTGATTTCGACTCACTTGCTGGGATTTTGTGATGTTTCTTGCCATTCATCGGTTCACTGAATGTGGATGTGGATGTCTATGTGTTTGCATTCTAGGAAACAATCAAATCTGTTATTATTCAATCACAAAAGTCAGAAAATATCACAATTGGTACTTCAGATATTGGAAATCTAGAGCAATACACTAGATGTGCTGGAGGAGCTCAGCAGGTCAGGCAGGATCTATGGTGGGAATGAACGTTTTGGGCAAAGACCCTTCATCAGGACTGTGATTTCTCACTTTTCCAGCTCTGTTGAAAAGTCATTGACCTAAAAAATAACTCTTTTTCACTCTCCGCCGATGCTGCCTGCACAGCAGAGCATCTCTAGAATTTTCTGCTATTATTTTCCATTTTCCATAGATCTATAATTTTATTGATGATGTATCAATGCTTCTGAGAAAAATTAGCACTCAAAAGCCAATTATGGATCATGTTCTGATTGGCAACACAGCAACTACAGTGAACAGACGGCCCATTATTGTATTTGAGAAAACAGGAATAATTCCCATTATTCTTCAAGGTAATGGGTTTTGCATTAGCTGAAAGAATTAACATTGAGATTTTGAAGCAGTATATTCTTAATGTAAGGTATTTAAATTTCCACCAACCCCATACTTCAAGCACTGTGCAGATAATAAAAGAATAGACAGACGCTCAAAAGCACCTCAATGCTAATTACACATCACATTGCAACCACTTCAAGGATTCATCTCAAAGATTAAAGCCACTTTTTTTCTCAGCAATCTCTTTAATGCATTTCAATCACTGAAGCTCATGAAAAATGTAAAGTAATTCATATTCTTCACCCTGCTTCATTGCCTGGTCTCGCTGCCTCCTGAAAACAAGCATTGGGAAAATTCAGTGCTGGTGTCCGTTGGATAAGAAAGCTCGTTGATGCAGGGTTGTCAAAACCTGTAGCCTGGATTTTGTGGCTGTAATGATGGTGAAGTGATGGGTGATTATCATCATTTCACCATGAAACTGACAGCAACTTTAGAAGTTCTACACGGGTGTTGTTTAAAGTGGAAATTTCAAAGCTGTTCTCAATGGTTCAACCTTTTAACAGGAGTTATATTAACTCATTGAAAATGATGTCATTTGGAACTATTTTTAACTAGTCTTGGGATAACAGAGATACAAAATACAGTGGATGCTAGAATCTGAGGCATCACACTGAAAGTCTAAAGAATTCGCCAGATCGGGCAGCATCTATGGAGAGTAAATGGACAGTCAATGTTTTGTGTTGAGACCCTTCAACTGTACTCTTCCTAAACACAGGAGGTTCTGTAGATGGTAGAAATCCAGAGTAGCACACACAAAATGCTGGAGTGACTCAGCAGGTTAGGCAGCATCTACGGAACCTAAGTTACAGGGAAAGGTTGAACAAATTAGGTCTTTATTCTTTGGAGTGTAGAAGGTTGAGGGAGGAGTTGATAGAGGTATTTAAAATTATGAGGGGGACAGATGGAGTTGACATGGATAGACTTTTTCCATTGAGAGTAGGGGAGATTCAAACAAGAGGACATGAGTTGAGAGTTAAGGGGCAAAAGTTTAGGGGTAACACGAGGGGGAACTTCTTTACTCAGAGAGTGGTAGCTGTGTGGAACGAGCTTCCAGTAGAAGTGGTAGAGGCAGGTTCGGTATTGTCATTTAAAGTAAGATTGGATAGGTATATGGATAGGAAAGGAATGGAGGGTTATGGGCTGAGTGCGGGCCAGTGGGACTAAGTGAGAGTAAGCGTACGGCATGGACTAGAAGGGCCGAGATGGCTGTTTCCATGCTGTAATTGTTATATGGTTATATATGGAAAGGAATAAACAGTTGACGTTTCAGGCGTAGACCTGATGGCACAAACATCGATTTCTTGAGCTTCTGGTAATTATCCCCGTCTTCACCATTCCCCGTTCCTGTTTTCCTCTTTCACCTTATCTCCTTAACTGCGCATCACTTCCCTCTGGTGCTCCTCCCCTTTTTTCCACGGTATTCTATCCTCCCCTAGGATTCCCCCTTTCCAGCCCTTTATGTCTTTCACCAGTCAACTTCCCAGCATTTTACTTCAACCCTCTCCCCCCAGTATCACCTACCACCTTGTACTTCTACCTCCCCTCCACCCACCTTCTTACTTTGAGTTCTCCTTTTTCTTTCCAGTCCTGATGAAGGGTCTCGGCCTGAAACAACGACTGCTTACTCTTCAGCAAAGATGCTGCCTGACCTGCTGAGTTCCTCCAGCATTTCATCTGGGCTCTTCATCAGCCCAGATGAAGGACCTCAACCCAAAATATTAACAGTCCATTTCCTTCTATATAGATGCTGCCTGAACCATTGGATTCCCTCAGACGTGTGTGTGTGTGTGTGTGTGTGTGTGTGTGTGTGTGTGTGTGTGTGTGTGTGTGTGTGTGTGTGTGTGTGTGTGTGTGTGTGTGTGTGTGTGTGTGTGTGTGTGTGTGTGTGGGGGGGGGGGCGGGCGGGCTTAGGACATTCTGAACAAACTGATACTTTCTGCATGATGTCTGTGAGTATTTAAGTTAAATTACCATTCAGCAAACCATTTGGTTTGCAAAACTCATTTTTATATTAAAGAGTTGTAATTCTCACACATAAGTATATCAAAATATAAGGGATTATAAATTCTTTTAACAGTTAACTTATGAATTTACACTGGTATTTCAGCTTCTATTTTAATTGTTTGTGTATGCCGCAGTCATTTAATAGTCTGTGCAGTGATTAGAAAGTTAATTAAAAGTTATCCTTTTTGCTTGTGAATTAATTAAAAAAAACTGCAGGTAGAGCTAACCTGCAATAAAAACAGAAAATGCTAAACTACATGACAGGTCAGGCCAGCATCTGTGGAAAGGAAAACTGAATTAATGTTCCCAGTCAACAAAGGGTCTTTCACTTGTTTCTTACCGCCAGCCTAATCAGAGACCTCACCCTGCTGAGGTATTCTTTCTCCCCTCTCCATCAAGCAGAAGATACAAAAGCCTGAAAGCACCTATCACCAGATTCAAGGACAACTCCTATCCCACTATTATCAGACTCTTGAAAAGACCTGTAGTGTGATAAGATGGACTCTTGACCTTAGTAAGGTTATTATTTTGTCAGCATGCTTTGTTAGTGCTGGAAAGCATGGCAATGCTTGCTGCATACCCCCAGCACATTCTCACACTGTGTTGGTCGTCGATGCAAAAAGACGCATTTCACTATGTTTCGATGTACCTGCGGCAGATAAAGCTGATCTTTATCTTTGCTGATCTTTGGGCATGGACCATATATAGGTTCAGCAAAGATGGAGACATTCTTTAATGACACACAGGCAGAGTTCAGGACTAGATGGGGCAATAGCAATTACTCTTTGGGCACAGGAGCGAGAAATCAGCAAATCCCAGAGGCTAAATGTGTGTGTGTGTGTGTGTGTGTGTGTGTGTGTGTGTGTGTGTGTGTGTGTGTGTGTGTGTGTGTGTGTGTGTGTGTGTGTGTGTGTGTGTGTGTGTGTGTGTGTGTGTGTGTGTGTGTGTGTGTGCACGCGCGCACCTGAGCAGCAACTACTAACTCAGACACATGATTATAAAATTATAATTAGTTCAGTTCAGTCAAGAATCTAAATGTTTATGCTTCTGTTGCCAGCAACAGTGATAAACTACAGTGAGTAACTACTGTGACTCAACATCGATTAGACACCATACTGTGTACACATGATAAATACCAACATTCGCACAGTTGGTACCGTGCAGTCATCAGTCTTATTGCAGCTTTGAACTAGCAAAGAGAAAGTAACAACAGCTTTGATTATTCAGCAAGAACAATGGCTTCTTGATTAGTAAGGGCATTGACGGTCACGGGGAAAAGGCAGGAGAATGGCGTTCAGAGGGATAATGGAATGGCGGGCAGACTCAATGGGCTGAATAGCCTATTTCTACTCCTGTCTTATGGTCTTATAAACTAACTAATTCCCATTTTGTCTTGTGTGTGTGTGTGTGTGTGTGTGTGTGTGTGTGTGTGTGTGTGTGTGTGTGTGTGTGTGTGTGTGTGTGTGTGTGTGTGTGTGTGTGTGTGTGTGTGTGTGTGTGTGTGTGTGTGTGTGTAAGATGAAAGGAACCGGATTAAGTACTGTACATATGTGAGTATTATCCTGTGTGTGAGTAACAAAGATGAGAAGATCATGCATATAAATACTTTATGTGTGTGTGCATGTGGGTGTGGGTGCGCGTGCGTGTTTCCTTTGGCGTGTGTTTGTGTATGTGTAACAGACATTTAGATTTAGAGATACAGCACAGTAACAGGCTCTTCGGGCCCAGTGACCCGCACCACCCAATTACACTTCTGTGCCCAACTATCTCACTAACTCGTATGTCTTTAGGATTGTGTCAGGAAACCAAAGCACCCGGAGGAAGTCCATACAGTCAAGAAAGTACCAACTCCTCATAGGAGGCAGCAGGAATTGAATGCCAATCAGCGTAAAGTGTAACATTAACTGCTATGCTACCAGGTTGCCGCTTCCTCACTGACAATGAAATTTAGAAAGAAAGGAAGAGACCCTCCCCTTCTGCTACGGGACTGAGATATACCAGCTAGTTGAGTGGTGTCACAGCAACAAACTTATACTCAGCATCAGCAAGACCAAAGAACTGATTGTGGACTTCAGAAAGGGTAGGACAAGGAAACACAATCCTATCCTCATAGAGGGGTCAGAAGTGGAGAGAGTGAGCAATTTCAAGTTCCCGGTGTCAATATCTCTGAGAACCTATCCTGGACTCAAAATATTAATGCAGCTATAAAGAAGGCAAGACAGCTGCTATATTTCATTAGGAATTTGAGGAGATTTGGTCTGTCACCTCACTCTCAAATTTCTACAAATGTACCATGGGGAGTATTCTGACTGGCTGCATCACCATCTGGTTTGGAAGGGAGGAGTGTGCTATTTCACAGGCTCAAAGTATGCTGCAGTCAGCTCCATCATGGGCACTAGCCTCCATAGTATACAGAACATCTTCAAGGACTGATGCTTCAAAAAGTGGCATCAATCATTAAGGACCCTCATCACCCAGGTCATGCATTGTTCTCATTGCTACCATCAGGAAGGGGGTACAGGAGCCCAAAGACACACACCCAACAATTCGGAAACAGCTTCTTCCCCTGTGCCATCAGATTTCTGAAGGGGATTTGAACTCATGAACTCTAGAATATAGACAATAGACAATAGGTGCAGAAGTAGACCATTTGGCCCTTCGAGCCTGCACCGCCATTCTGAGATCATGGCTGATCATCTACTATCAATACCCGGTTCCTGCCTTGTCCCCATATCCCTTGATTCCCCTATCCATAAGATACCTATCTAGCTCCTTCTTGAAAGCATCCAGAGAATTGGCCTCCACTGCCTTCCGAGGCAGTGCATTCCAGACCCCCACAACTCTCTGGGAGAAGAAGTTATTCCTTAACTCTGTCCTAAATGACCTACCCCTTATTCTCAAACCATGCCCTCTGGTACTGGACTCTCCCAGCATCTGGAACATATTTCCTGCCTCTATCTTGTCCAATCCCTTGATAATCTTATATGTTGCAATCAGATCCCCTCTCAATCTCCTTAATTCTAACGTGTACAAACCCAGTCTCTCTAACCTCTCTGCGTAAGACAGTCCGGACATCCCAGAAATTAATCTTGTGAATCTACGCTGCACTTCTTCTACAGCCAGGATGTCCTTCCTTAACCCTGGAGACCAAAACTGTACACAATACTCCAGGTGTGGTCTCACCAGGGCCCTGTACAAATGCAAAAGGATTTCCTTGCTCTTGTGCTCAATTCTCTATGTAATAAGGCCAACATTCCATTAGCCTTCTTCACTGCCTGCTGCACTTGCTCATTCACCTTCAGTGACTGATGAACAAGGACTCCTAGATCTCTTTGTATTTCTCCCTTACCTAACTCTACACCGTTCAGATAATAATCTGCCTTCCTGTTCTTACTCCCAAAGTGGATAACCTCACACTTATTCACATTAAACATCATCTGCCAAGTATCTGCCCACTCACCCAGCCTATTCAAGTCACCCTGAATTCTCCTAACATTCTCATCACATGTCACACTGCCACCCAGCTTAGTATCATCAGCAAACTTGCTGATGTTATTCTCAATGCCTTCATCTAAATCGTTGATGTAAATCGTAAACAGCTGTGGTCCCAATACCGAGCCCTGTGGCACCCCACTAGTCACCACCTGCCATTCCGAGAAACACCCATTCACTGTTACCCTTTGCTTTCTATCTGCCAACCAGTTTTCTATCCATGTCAATATATTCCCCCCAATGCCATGAGCTCTGATTTTACCCACCAATCTCTTATGTGGGACCTTATCAAATGCCTTCTGAAAATCCAGGTACACTACATCCACTGGATCTCCCTTGTCTAACTTCCTGGTTACATCCTCGAAAAACTCCGATAGATTAGTCAAGCATGATTTGCCCTTGGTAAATCCATGCTGGCTCGGCCCAATCCTATCACTGCTATCTATGCCACTATTTCATCTTTAATGATGGACTCTAGCATCTTCCCCACTACTGATGTTAGGCTGACAGAATGATAGTTCTCTGTTTTCTCCCTCCCTCCTTTCTTAAAAAGTGGGATAACATTAGCCATTCTCCAATCCTCAGGAACTGATCCTGAATCTAAGAAACATTGGAAAATGATTACCAATGAATCTGCAATTTCCAGAGCCACCTCCTTTAGTACCCTAGGATTCAGACCATCTGGACCTGGGGATTTGTTAGCCTTCAGTCCCATCAGTCTTCTCAACACCGTTTCCTTCCTAATATCAATCTGTTTCATTTCCTCTGTTACCCTATGTCCTTGGCCCATCCATACATCTGGGAGATTGCTTGTGTCTTCCCTAGTGAAGACAGATCTAAAGTACTTATTAAATTCTTCTGCCATTTCTCTGTTTCCCATAACAATTTCACCCAATTCATTCTTCAAGGGCCCAACATTGTGCTTAACTATCTTCTTCCTCTTCATTCACAGCTTTTTTCTATTAATATGCATTGCATTGAACTGCTGCAGCAATGTTAACAAATTTCATGACACACGCTGGAGATATTAAACCCGATTCTGACTCTGGTTCTGATCTATCTGAGTGTAGTACGTGTGTGTGTGTGTGTGAGACAGAGAGAGAGACTTTCTGTACCTGAGACAGTGAGTGAGAGAGTGTGCCTTTTTATGGACATATTTATGTGTGAGAGGAGTCCATTTGTACTTCTACAGTACATTCTAAGTTCAGAGACTGAGAGAATAAATGGCAGTATTTATCCTGTTTTGATTCCACATGACAAAATATTTTAATATCTACAATCTAACACAGCGTAAAAGTCCTGTAAAATACTTGTTTCCTTTGACTGTTTAATAATGCGTTTATGCTAATTAATCACCAGACTTCAGGTGCACTCACGCTATCGTCAATTGAATGGGTTGCTCAATGCGAGCAGAATAATGCGATGCTCCACACTTGCTCTAAACTGAGCTCGCAGTTGCAGTGCATTGAAATTAATGAGCTTGTCAATTGCTTGCATCAAACTAATCTGCCTGCATTTTCACCTGTAAGATTCATTCTTCATTTGAATCAGAAAGGGCCTTGCAGACTCTCCCAATCACAGTGTGTATTTCTAATGATTCCCCTGGTACCCTTCATGCAGTCCATTAAGATGGGTGCTGTACTTTAATTGGAAATTAAAGTTTCAAGCAGCGTATCCTTGACAGTTGTTGAGATTTAACCTGAGCCACCATTTCTGTTTTATCACTCACTATTTGTAATGTCAAGAAAGTTCCACCTCAGTCACTTTCTATCAGGGCTTAAAGCCTTGAGTTGCTCCCAGTAGATCTGACTATTAAACTTCCAGCTACAAGTGATAATCCTCAAGGTTCCTTGTTGCAGTTTTCCATAGTAACAGTTTTACCAGAATCTAGCTTTATCTTAGGTCCATCAACCAACACAAACACGGACTTGTTCACATTTGGTGTTGTTGCCTGGATTGAAGGGCGTACCTTATGAGAAGAGGTTGAGTGAATTTGGCCTTTTTTTCTTGGATCGACGGAGATGATGAGGGGCATTGATTGTGTGGTGAGCCAGAGGCTTTTTCTCAGGGCTGAAATGGCTAACATGAGAGGGGATAATAGTTCTAAGGTGCTTGGAAATAGGTACTGAGGGGATGTCAGCGGTAAGTTTTTCACACACAGAGTGGTGGGTGTGTGGAATGCACTGCTGGCGGTGGTGGTGGAAGTGGATACAATAGGGTCTTTTAAGAGCCTCTTAGATAAGTACATGGAGCTTAGAAAAATAGAGAGCTATGCAGTAGGGAAATTCTAGGCAGTTTCTAGAGTAGGTTACATGGTCTGCACAACATTGTGGGCCAAAGGACCTGTTATGTGCTCTAGATTTCTATGTTTCCAGGAATGAGTTGGGCCCAAGCAGAGTAGAACCAGATTCAGATTTATTGTCACTGACTTGTGTGATGTAAAACCCGTTCTTTAGTGGCAGCAGCACAGATGAGCTTTATTTGTCACATGTACATTGAAACATACGGCGAAAAGCAAAGTTTTACAACAAAACAAACCAGCGAATATTATGCTGGGAAGCCCCAAAGTGTCGTCATGTTTCCAGTGCCAAAATAGCATGCCCACAACTTATTAATCCTTCTTTGGAATGTGGGAAGAAACTGGAGCATCCAGAGGAAATCCACACAGTCACAGGGAGAACATACAAACTCCTGACAGACAGCAATGGAAATTGAACCACCTTCTTACAGTTGACTGCTCTAAAGTGATGTACTAACTGCTAGGCTACCGTACCCTACAGCACAAAGGCAGATTTAAAAATAAATAAATACTGCAAAGGGAAGGAATAGCAAAGTAGCCCAGTCAGTCCTGCTGAAGGGTTTTGGCCTGAAATGATACCTGTACTTTTTTCCATAGATGCTGCCTGGCCTGCTGAGTTCCTCCAGCATTTTGTGTGTGTTGCAATAACAAAGTACTGTTCATGGTTTTATAGACAATTCAGAACTCTCGGCCTAAGATTTTGGCACGGTTTCAGAAGCTTAGGATCTTGAGTAACTGGAGATGGGCAAATCAAGGGTCAGTGTTGCCACAGGAGATCCGTGCGTCATTGGGAGAGTCGGAACGTCTGCTGTGTGCCTGGGGACCCGGGATCCTTGCGATCTTCAGGCACAGAGCTTGGAAAAAGCAACGTAATGGACTTTTAACATCGTAAACCAGCGAGTTGTTTGTTATGTCTCCCCGCTCGCTGGAAAATGGAATGGAGTCACCTCTTTCTCCATTATTAGGAGAGAGAGAGAGCCTGCAGCATGTCGAATTATTGGATCAACAATGTAGTCTTTGGGGTAACTGCAAGTCTGTGTCTTTGCTATTGCTTTGCTCACACTTGAGTGCTGGTAGTGGGTGCGCTTTAGTTTTGCCGGTGGGGGAGAGGGGAATTGTTGCTCGCTGCCGCTTACTCAAGGGAGGGAGGGGAGCTAGGGGAGACTTTGAGGTTCTAACATTTAACTGTCGTTCATTCTTTGGGGCACTCCTCCGTTTTCGTAGATGGTTGTGAAGAAAAAGCATTTCAGGACATTTCTCTGACATTAAATGGACCTTTGAACCTTTGAAATCAGAATTCGGAGGGGAAGAAGCTGTAATGAATTTTATGAATCAGGAGGATCAGAGGGATCTTGGGGTCTGAGTCCATAGGACACTCAAAGCTGCTGCACAGGTTGACTCTGTGGTTAAGAAGGCATACGGTGCATTGGTCTTCATCAATTGTGGGATTGAGTTTAAGAGCCAAGAGGTAATGTTGCAGCTATATAGGACCCTGGTCAGACCCCACTTGGAGTACTGTGCTCACTTCTGGTCACCTCACTACAGGAAGGACATGGAAACCATAGAAAGGGTGAAGAGGAGATTTACAAGGATGTTGCCTGGATTAGGGAGTATGCCTTATGAGAATAGGTTGAGTGAACTCAGCCTTTTCTCCATGGAGCAACGGAGGATGGGAGGTGACCTGATAGAGGTGTACAAGATAATGAGAGGCATGTTTCATGTGGATAGTCAGAGGCTTTTCCCCAGGGCTGAAATGGCTAGCACGAGAGGGCAGAGTTTTAAGGTGCTTGTAAGTAGGTACAGAGGAGATGTCAGGGTTAAGTTTTTTGACGCAGAGAGTGGTGAGTGCGTGGAATGGGCTGCCGGCGACGGTGGTGGAGGCGGAAACGACAGGGTCTTTTAAGAGACTCCTGGATGGATACATGGAGCTTAGAAAAATAGAGGGCTATGAGTAAGCCTAGGTAGTTCTAAGGTAAGGACATGTTCGGCACAGCTTTGCGGGCTGAAGGGCCTGTATTTTGCTGTAGGTTCTCTATGTTTCTATGAATGTGGGTCTTTAAGCTCCCGTCCCTCCTCCCACTAGATTCCTTGTGCAACACACATAGAATTGTAGAGTTATTGTGCTGTGGTTATACAGCATGGAAACATGCACTTTGGCCTGATTGGTCCACGATGACCACAGCATCCTTCTTGATAACTTCGGTTGCCCACATTTGGTCCATAATCCTCCGGGTTCCAAATATACAAGTTCCTCTTAACTGTTGCAGTTGTCCACTCCTCGAGCGCTTCCTCTGGCACCTCACTCCAGCTACTCACTACTTTCTCTGTGTAAAAGTTACCTCTCAGTCCTCTTTTAAATCTCTCCCCTCTTATCTTGTACCTTGTCCTTTACATTTAGATTTCCCAGCCCTGAGGAAAAAAAAACTACACACGTCCATTTACCCATCCCTCTCACGATTTGATACAATTCTTTGAGATTACCTTTCATCCTCCTATGTACCAGTGAATAAAGGTATACTATGGCCAACCTCTCCCTATAACACAGACCCTCTGGTCCAGGCAGCATCCTCATAAATCTCTTCTGCACTCTTTCCAACTTAGAGACATAGAATCATAGAAAAGTTCAGCACAGAAACAGTCTCTTCATCCCACCTAGTTCATGCCAAACCATTTAAACTGCCTTTTACTATCGACCTGCACTGGGACTATAGCCCCCCATACCTCTACCATTAATGTTTTCCTGATAAAAGAGTGACCAAAACTGTACACAGAACTCCAGCATAAATACACATTATTTCATATGTGGTCTTGCCACCAACTTGCCTTTTTAATGCCGTGGACCCATACTATTACGCAAGGGGTCCACGGGCTATAGTTTAGGAACCCTTCATTTAGAGTGAATTGGATTAGCTCAAGTAAATAATCTGGTTGGCATGGGTGAGCTAGGCCAAGAATGCTTGTTTCCATGTTTAATGACACTATAAGTCAGCAACTCAAGTACATGGATATATCAATAGGAAAGGTTTAGAAGGTTTTAGGCTAAACATTGGCAAATGGCATTAGCCCAGATGGACACCTGGGTCAGCAAAGAACAATTAGGCCTTAAATATTCATCCTGGTATTATTGTGACCTCAAGGATGGAACTGTCAGAAGATGATGACACATCACAATGGCAGTGAAGGTGGAGAAAAGCTACAGCAGTGAAGGTTCCCCAGTCGAATTGCACTCCTTGCCACTAGACCCTGACTCTCATCTATCAAGGACCGTGTGGTGGCTGCCCATGTATTAGCCTCCCGATGTTAAACAAACTTGCGCACAGGCATTCCCCATTAAGAGAATAACCCCTTAGGTTAAGAGAACATCACATTAGACTTGAGTGATTGCATTACTTCTTCTGCTACTAATGTTACTATAATTATGCCTTGTAGACCAGGTGGTGAAAAAGGCATTTAGCAGGCTGGTCTTCACCAGTCAGGTTATTGAGTTTAGGAGCAGGAACATTACTTTAGGAGCAATACAAGTTGTTGGTGAGATCACACTTGGAGTACTGTGCGTTCTGTGACTCTGTTACAGGAAAGACATTCTCAAGCTGGAGAGAGTGCAGAAGAGATATATTTATTCTAACTTGCCTCCTCCACTTCCTCAGGTAGTGCATTTCAGATTCCAAAATCCTCTTGGAGAAAAATTTCTTCCTTTTTCATTTTATCCTCAACCTTTGGCATGCAGTTTTAGACCTCTGGTGTATGGAAAAGGATTCTCACGCTCTGTGGCCCTCATTATATTGTAAACTCAGTGGCCATTTTATTCAGTATCTCTGGTATCTAATAAATTAGCCACTGAGTGTACGTTTGTGTTCTTCTGCTGCTGTAGCCCATTCACCTCAAGGCTTGACGCATCATATGCTCAGAGATGCTGTTCTGAACACCACCGTTGTAACATGTGGTTATTTGAGTTACTGTCGGCTTCAACCAGCCCGGCTGTTCTTCACTATCTCTCATTAACGTGACACTTACACCCACAGAACTCTGCTCACTGGATGTTTTTTTTCCACACCATTCTGAAATACTCAAACCTCCCCGTCTGGCACCAACAATCATCCTATGGCCAAAGTCTTATTTCTTCCTCATTCTTACTCATTCTAATGTTTGGTCTAAACAACAACTGAACCTCTTGACCATGTCTGCATGCTTTTATGCATTGAGTTCCTACCACATCATTGGCTGATTAGATATTTGCATTAACGAGCCAGTACACAAGTGTATCTAATAGAGTGGCAATTGAGTGTCTATCAGGTTTTCTCTCAGTCTCCTATACTCCAAGGAAGACAAATCTAACCACCTTGTGATTGAAATGCCCCATCCCAGGCAACATCCAAATGAAACCCCACTGCTGCTTCTCAGTGATATCAAGTCCTTCCGCTCTTGCAGGGTTTGGAAATGGAAACAATACTTCAGCAATAAACTAAACAATATTTTATACTGTGTTATCATAACAGCCTGGACAGAGTGGCTGTGAGCACAAACCCTGATCCACTTTGGCTTTCTACCATTCAAGTTAGTGCATCTGGTACAGTCCAATTAACATGAAAATGATTGTTAGCCTTCATTCAACCAATAGGTAAAGATCAGTGTTATTATTTCACTTTATTTTAATCAATATTAATATTTTAATTAGCTTATGTAAGTTGATTGTGCTTTTAAATTCCAGCAGCCTTCACTTGGTGTCCATTATTCTTCGTGAATTTTTAAAGCTTTTTTTTGAAGTATCTTGCTTGTCCTAGTGCAGCGTTAATGCATATTATTGAAGCTTGAATAAAACTCCCTAACTAAGCAGGCACTCAAAGGTCTAGATAAAATATCTCATCCATGAGACAACAGCTCTGAGAGTTTCACTCTCTCTGGGTACTGCCTCGAAATGTCAGCTTGAATTGTGTGACAAACCCATAGAACTGGAGGAACCAGCCACTCTGTTTCTATTTCTAGTTTGTTTATTCTAACATAGATTATTCACTGAAAACTGCAGTAAATGTATCTGTGAAGCTTACTGAGGGATATGCATCTTCCACCTCCAATACCCAATGATTAAGCACAGAACATAGAACACTACAGGCTCTTCAGCCCATAGTATTCTGCCAACCTTTTTACCTACCTGAAGATCAATCTATACCTTCCCTCAACATAATCCTTGATTTTTCTTTCATCAGTGTATCCATCAAGGGCATGCCTTATGAAGACTATGAGATTAGGAACAGAATTAGGCCATTCATCCCATTAAGTCTGCTCCAACCATTCCATTATAACTGATATATTATCCCTCTCAACCCTAATTCTCCCTGTAAAATAGAAACATAGAAAACCTACAGCACAATACAGGCCCTTTGGCCCACAAAGCTGTGTCGAACATGTCCTTACCTTAGAAATTACCTAGGGTTACCCATAGCCTTCTACTTTTCTAAGCTCTATGTATCTATCCAGGAGTCTCTTAAAAGACCCTATCATATCCACCTCCACCACTGCTGCCGGCAGCCCATTCTATGCACATAACCTTTGACTTTCTTACTAATTAAGAACCCATCAAACTCTGCTTTAAATACACACAATGACTTGGCCTCTACAGCTGTCTGTGGCAATGAATTTCACAGATTCACCACCCTGTGGTTAATTAAGTTCCTCCTCATCTCTGTTCTGAAGGAATATGCCTCTATTCTGAGTCTGAGCCCTCTGGTCCTAGATTCCTCTACTACAGGAAACATCCTCTCCACAACCAGATTATCGAGGCTTTTCAATATTCGATAAGTTTCAATGAGATCCCCCCTCATTCTTCTAAACTCCAGTGAGTACAGGCCCAGAGCTATCTAACACTCCTCATAACCTTTTCATTCCCAGAATCATTCTTGGGAACCTCATCTGGACCCTCTACAAAGCCAGCACATCTTTTCTTAGATAAGATGCATTTCATCATTGCTTTTATATTCTAGTCCTCTTGAAATAGTTGCTAACATTGCATTTGCCTTCCTTGCAAGATCTAACTTGCAAGATAGCCTTTAGGGAATTCTACACAAGGACTCCCAAGTCCTTTTGCACTTCTGATTTCTGAATCTTCTCCCCATTTAGATAATAGTCTAAACTTTTGTTTCTTCTATCAAAGTTCATGACTGTACACTTCCTGAAACTGTATTCCATCTGCCACTTCTTTGCCCATTCTCCTAATCTGACTAAGTCCTTCTGCAGTCTCCCTGCTTCCTCAACATTGCCTGCCCCTCCATTTATCGTCATGTCATCTGCAAACTTGGCCACAAAGCCGACAATTTTGTGTTCCAAAGCATTTACATATAATGTGAAAAGAAGGGGTCCCAACATCAGCCCTTACGGAATACTAGTCTCCAGCTGCCAACCAGTAAAGGTCCCCTTTATTCCCACGCTTTGCCTTCTGTCAGTCAGTCAGCCTTCTATTCATATGAGTTTCTTTCCTGTGAAGATAGGCTGAGCGAGCTAGGGTTTCTCTCTGGAATGAAGGAGGACAAGATATGACCTGATAGAGGTGTATAAGATGTTAAGAGGCAAAGATAGAGTGGACAGTCAGAGACATTTTTCCCAGGATGGAAATGGCTTCTACAAGGGGGACATAATTTTATGGTGATAGGAGGAAAGTATGGGTGGGGGGAGTCAGAGGTAAGTTTTTTATACAGAGTGGTGGGCATGTGAATGCCCTGCTAGGAGTGTGGTAGAGGCAGATATACTGGGGGCCTTTAAGAAACTCTTAGACAGTCACATGGATAATAAAAAAATGGGGCTTTATGGAGGAGGGAAGGATTAGATTGATCCTGGAATAGGTTAAAAGGTCGGCACAGCATTGTGGGCCACAGGGATCGTACTGTGCTGTATGTTGTATGCTCTGTCTCTTAAATGTCCCTACCAGCACTCCCAGCAATGTGTTCTTGTATTAGCCATCGCCAACTTGGGGAAAGGGCACTGGCTGTCCACTCTAACTTTGCCTCTTAATATCCTTAACACTTCCATCAAATCTCCTCTCATCCTCCTTTACTCTAAAGAGAAAAGTCCTTGCTTGCTCAGCCACTCCTCATACGACGTGCTCTCTAATCAGACAGCATCCTATTAAACCTCCTCTGCACCCTCTCTAAAGCTTCCACATCCTTCCTATAATGAGGGGACCAGAACGCAACCCAATTTTCCACAAGTGATCCTAACCAGGGTTTTATAGAGCTGAAACATTACCTTGTGACTCTTGAACTCAATCCCCTTATGAATGAAGGCCAATGCACTCTCTTAAAGATTGAAATGGTCAGGGGTCGCGGTTGGAAGCGAGAGACAGGCCGGTTTGGCCTGCTACACCACGGTGCTTGCTTGACTCTGTGCTGGTCTGAGGCCTTCTGAATTGGCTTCTGTGGACTTCTCAATCAGATTCCGTGATAACTGGCCTGGCGAACTTCAGTTCTGAATGCTGTTTGCTTGCTTTATTGTTTGCACAATTTATATTTTGCTCTCTTTGTGCACTTTGGGTGTTTCGTGGCTTCCTTTTTTTCTTATTGGGCTTTTTTCAGTTTCTTTGTTTCATGGCTGCCTGTAGGGAGATGAATCTCAAGGTTGTACAAAGTATACATACCTTGATAATAAATGTACTTTAAACTTTGAACCATATTAACTTGTGTGGCAACTTTGAGAGACCTATGGATCAAAGCCAAAAAGATTTGATTTCCTGAAGGCTCCATGAATCAATATAAATGTGGTACAGGGGGTCTTGAAGGTCTTTGTATGTTAACCATGGAATGTTAATCTCTTAGCTCAATGAACGGCAAGGAAGATGGTAGCTACGTTAAACGGTATCCTGGATAATAAAATGAACTCCTGGTTTCACAATTGACCTCATTGTCCTTGCAACACGTACTTTATTTGTTTAGAAGGATGAGGAGGCATCTCATTGAAACCTATTGAATATTGAACATAGCGTGGACGTTGAGAGGATGGTTCCTACAGTGGGGGAGTCGAGGATCAGAGGGCATGGCCTCAGAATAGAGGGACATCCCTTTTGAACAGAAACAAGGCAGAATTTCTTTAGCCAGAGGGCAGTGAATCTGTGGAAATCATTGCCACAGACGGCTGTGAGGGCAAGTCACTGGGTAAATTTAAAGTGGAGGTTGATAGGTTCTTGATTATTTAGGGCCTTAAAGGTTACAGGGAGAATGCAGGAGAATGGGGTTGAGAGGGACGATAAATCAGCCCTGATGGTGTGCCGGAGAGGACTCAATTGGCCAGATGGCCTAATTCTGCTCCTATGTCTGATGGTCTTATGTAATACATCATTCTGCATTCTTTAAGTGCCTTTTCCTGTACCATACCAATACACTGATGTGATGGGATGATCTGTACAATGGCATGTGGACTTCTTTTCACTGACAATAACATGCTGGTATAATTTACCATTTTATATTACTGAGAATTTACAAATTATTGTATTGATTAAAATACCCTGCAATGTCTTTGTCAATGCACTGAGAGACAAGACTTCAATGGTACAATGGTTCAATTTAATATCAGAGATTTTATACAGTATACAACCTGAAATCCTTACTCTTCACAGACATCCACGAAACAGGGAGAAAATAATTCCAAAGATTGACTGACAGAAAACGGTAGTTCCCCAAAGCCCCCTCCCCTTTCCACGCACAAGCAGCAGCCAAAACGTCCCCTCCCCATCCCCTCACTTGCTCCAGCAAAAGCATCAAACCCCACCACCCACCATGCAAGCAGCAGCAAAGCCCTCAGAGACCATGGTCCAGAGTCCATGAAAACTACTGTCCATCCCAACACTTAGACATCTTAGACAGGCTCTCTCTCTCACTAGCAAAGGAGAGAGAGAGACTGCTCCTGCAACAACGAGAGGGGAGACCAACAGCTGACGGTTTTGATGTTGCGATCTGCCGACTCGCTTCTCCGAATTCCAGCAGACTCTCACTCGCCATCGAGAGAGAAAATTAGACATCTGTTTACAAAACAGCACTCTTAAGACTAATAACACATTCAGTCTTTAGGACCTATTGCACACTGACTGTCTCAGACTATATTGCTGACAAGCAGGCATACCACACATCTCTCCTGTCTAACAAGAACACTCATGGTTATAGAGACAAAACAATATTGTTCCATGCACAAATATAGCCAGAATGATGAACTACTGATTTTTCACAAAAGCTTAGTCAAGCAAGATTGGTGGTTGGAGGGATGGGGGCGGGGGGGTGAGTGTTGCTGCCATCAGGTGGGAGATACATGAGCCTGAAGACTCACAACTCAATGTTCAACAACAGTTCATAATCATAATCAGAATCACATTTATTATCACTGACGTATGTCATGAAGTTTGTTGTTTTGTAGCAGCATTACAGTACAATACATAAAATATACTGTAATTACTATAAGAAATATATCTAAATAAATTAAATATTTAGTGCAAATAGAGAGCCAAAATGGTGTTCATAGGTTCATTGTCGATGAGAAATCTGATGGCAGAGGTGGAGAAACTGTTCCTAAAATATTGAGTGTGGTTTTCAGGCTCCTGAGTATCCTTCTTGATGGTAGTAATGAGAAAAGGACATGCCCTGGGTGATTGGGATCCTAAATGATGGATGCTGTCTTTCTCAGGCATCGCTTTTTCACTTTGTCCTTGATGGTGGGGAAGCTAGTGCCCATGATGGAGTGAGCTGAGTTTACAATACTCTGCAGCTTTTCCTGATCCCATGTGGTCGTCCCTCTATACCCGATGGAGATAAAACTGGTCAGAGTGCTTTCCGCTGAACGAACGTGGAATTTTGCTAGAGTAATGGATGATGTACCAAATTTCATCAAATTCCACAGACAGATTTTCCCCCACTGCCATCAGGTTCTTGAACCATATAACCATATAAATAACCATATAACAATTACAGCATGGAAACAGGCCATCTCTGCCCTTCTAATCCGTGCCGAACGCTTACTCTCACCTAGTCCCACTGACCCGCACTCAGCCCATAACCCTCCATTCCTTTCCTGTCCATATACCTATCCAATTTTACTTTAAATGACAATACTGAACCTGCCTCTACCACTTCTACTGGAAGCTCGTTCCACACAGCTACCATTCTCTGAGTAAAGAAATTCCCTCTCGTGTTACCGATCTGTAAACATCTTAACAATACCTTGATCTAGATTTCTTTTTCTCTCAACTTGCACTTATGTCTCACAAACATGAGAAAATCTGCAGATGCTGGAACTCCAAAAAAAACCCACACAATGCTGGAGGAAGTCAGCAGGTCAGGCAGCATCAATGGAAAAGAGTAAACAGTCAACGTTTTAGACCAAGACCTTTAATCAGGACTGGAAAGGAAGGGCCTTGGCCTGAAACGTCAACTGTATTTTTTCCACAGGTGCTGCCTGGCCTGCTGAGTTCGTCCAGTATTTTGTGTGTGTTGCTGTCATTATGTTTACTTTGTCATGTAAATTATGTATAAATTATGTTGATTTAAGTTTATGTTAATTTATGTTTTTAATTTACTACGCTGCAGCTGCAAAATTCCAACTTTCATGGTGTTCATACCCTCAGAGTGCACGCTCATGCAGTAAACTTGAACTTGGAGCAATACTGACAGAGTTCGACTGAGGAGGAAAAGCTTTGGAAAGACTTGGGACTTCAGGAGCATCTCAAGAAGACAGAGTTGCCCATTTTAGCCTATAAATAAGAGAACAGGAGAGGCAACAATGCACACATTAAGCCCTGGCTTTGATAGAGCTGTGAAGAGATTTAGGTAAAGTCAATGCAATATTTTTTAACTGCAGCTTTACACCTGATGGCTTGTTGGCAGACATCACACAAACAGGTCTGTAACAGCTTCCTCCCTCAGATTCAGCTCCCTGGGGCTGATTCCATTGCTCCTAATCAGGCTGCTGTAACAGGCAGTTCCCTGCAGCTCACAAGAAACATCATAATAATAAAAAAAAAGTTCTCTGAGATGTGCAAGGGAGAGATAAGAGGTGCCCATTCAAACCACGCAGCAAGCTGCCTCCCGAGGAAGCTGCAAATCTCACCAGCATCAGGTGATAATTCATAAATTAGGATAGAAGACAAAGATTTGCATTTATATAGCACCCTTCATCACTTCAGGGCACACCCAGCTGCTTTCAAGCACTGTTTAGGATGTGTTTTTTTTTGCTGTAGAGTAAGATACATGGGAGACAATTTGGACACAGCAATCTCTCGCTAACAGGGAGCTCCTACAGAGAGCTAAATGCGAGTGATTAGATTATGCATTTTGCTGATGTCTTTTTAGGCATGGGCCAGGGGTCTGAGAAAAGATGTCTTCAAAATATAAACAATTACCGCATTGTGCGAGTGCAGATAATGGCTTGATTTTGAGTTTTATTCATAAGTTAGTTGGATTTATAAAAGTACTCTATATCCCAAGGAAGGCTATTAACAGCATTAGGTCCATGGAAGACTTGGTCACAGTGCTGGGTGCGACTTGGAGAAAACTGAGCAGAGAGCAGAAGGATGAAATAACATCTAATTTCAAAGATTCAAAGTACACTTATCATCAAAGTATGTATGCAATGTACAACCCTAAGATTTATCTTCCCACAGAAACAAAGAAAACCATGAAACCCATTCAACGAAAAACATCAAACCCCCACCATGCAAAGAAAAAGAAATTGTGCAAATGGCCAAAAAAAGTGAAGGAAGGACAGAGAATATAAAACACCAAACCGCAAGGTTATCAGAAGAGTCCACGCATATTCAGCCCAGCTCAGTTAAGCCTAATCCATCACTGCGTCTTTGCTACCTGCAGGCCACAGAGCCAGTCCACCCCGATCAAAGCTGCACAATAATAGCAATAATTGCACAATAACAGGAGCGACCAGAAACCAGAAACACATCATAACGTGAACTAAAGAGTCCAAACCTCAAACCACAATGATTAAACCTTGCCCATGAACTCGGACCCAGCCAGAGAGAGACATATTTGGATAGAAGTGTGGAGGGATATACTGTAGGCTGAAAACAGGAAATTGGGATGAACCCTGTGGGTACTGCACTCAGCATGGTATCTGGTATCTGGTATCCGTGCTCTATTGCTCTGTGATTCCACAATTCTAATAACTCTGGAATTCATAAAAATGACCACGAAACTGCTGGATTGTCGGACAACTATCCAGTTCACAGGGGCAATTATAGATGGACAAAAAAGCTAGCATTGACTGCCACACACGCGTTTTGTGAACAGATCAATGACATAGAACTTAATTGTATAACCTGGAGTTTATTTCTGCATAGACAATGTACATGTTGTCTAGCCAGTCAGTTTTTTGGTAAATACTTCCTTATAGCTTTATATCAGAGTCAGGTTTACTATCACTGGCATATGTAATGAAATTTGTTGTCGTATGGCAGCAATTCATTGCAATACATATAAAACATTAATTACAATAAGAACTACGTATACAAAAAAATTAAAATCAAATGAGTAATGTAAAAGATGAGGTAGTGTTCATGGGTTCGTTATGTGTTCAGAAATCTGATGGTGGAGGGGTATAAGCTGTTCCTAAACCATTTATAAAATAAAACTAAATAAGTAGTGTCTGCAAAAAGAGAGAAAAAATAGCGAGGTAGCATTCATTGGTTGGTTCATTACATGTTCAGATTTCTGATGCCGATTAAACCTCATGAAAACTGAGTTCGTAGGAAACCCTACAACAGGACAATTTACAATGACCAATTAACCCACTAACTAGTATGTCTTTGAAATGCTGGTGGAAATCCATGTGCTCATGGGAATGGTGTACACAGGTGGCATCGGAATTGAATCCTAGGCTCTGATGCCTTAAGCTGTAATTAGGGTTTAGTGACAGGGATGTTGAGGAGTTAGAAGTCAGGCCTCTGTCCATGCTCCGTGTCTGAAGGCCGGTGACGTGGATGGGTGTCGAAGTTGGCCTGTACCCAGAGTTCCAGGATTGGATGTCGGTATGAGCAAGGAGAAATTAGGGCTGGTCTGTCAGCGCTCTCAGAATTCGAATCTGGAGTTTGCGGTCCTGTCATCGGCCAGTCCGACAGTTGATACTGAACGTTGGCGTTGGAATGTGTGGTGGCACTTGCTGGCTGCCCCCATCACACCCTTAGCTGTCACGAATATTGACACAAACGATGCATTCACTTTATGTTTCAATGAACATTGATAAGTAAATCTGAATTTGAATATTTAATGGACAAGCTGTGCCAAGGTCCTGTTTTGGTGGTGCATAACCCTATGACTCACCCCATTAGATTTCCAACTCACAAGCCGGCATGCTGCCCACTGACTGATAACCGGCTTGTAACCTTCACAAGATTCTTTTTGTTTTATGAAGGTGAGCTCTTCATGAAGTCACGATTCATGAGTTAACCAAGAAGGACATTTCAAAAGTCGTGGAGTGGAAGGCCTCATCATGCTAACAGATTCAGTGGAGATGGAAGAAATGAAAGAGGGGAATTGCATCCTTAAAAGCAAAGAGCGTGGGAGGTGGTGTAGTCAGGGTAGCTGTGGGAATCAGTGGGTTGGTAGCATCTGTTTACAGAATGAGGTTTTCCACTCCAGTATGTCCGTAATATCTTCTGTTTTCCTGACCGCCCCCATTCATCATTTATATGAGGCCTTTCCAACTCACAAGGCCTCCGTGAATCAACATCTAACCCACGTAGAGATATGAGGACAGGAGACTGAAAATTTTATCAGGAAAGTAAGATGTAAGGGAACTTTGAAGCAGAAGAGAGAGTGAAGCAGAGAGGGTTACGGAAGGAACTCCACAGTTGAAGTTTTACAACTGATGGGGTGAAGAAATACAGAAATAACAAGGAACAAAGACACAATCTGGAAAAACAGGAACATAAAATGTGTTGAGCATCTAGGTTCACCATGCTGAGTCTGAACAAAAGTATGATTTATTTATATTTTACTCATTTCTTTAGCCAGAGAGTGGTGAATCTGTGGAACTTGTTGCCTCAGGTGGCTGTGGAGCCCAAGTCATTAGGTATATTTGAGGCAAAGGTTTATAGATTCTTGATTGGTTGGGGCATGAAGGGATATGGGGAGGAGAGAGGGAAATGGATCAGCCATGATGAAATGGCAGAGAAGACTCGATGGGCCAGTTGGCCTAATTCTGCTCCTATATCTTATGGTCTTGTGCAGCCCTTCCATCCCCTTAAGCCTGTGCTGCCCACTGATGCCCATGTGACCTTTTAACCTACTAACCCATACAGCTTTGGAATGTGGGAGGAAACCGGAGCACACGGAGGAAATCCATGCCATCCTGGAGAGCCATATAACTCCCTAGAGACAGCAGTGGGAATTGAACCGGTGTCGCAGGCACTGTAATAGAGTCGCACTGCTATGCAACCATGCTGCCATTTCTGGATTACTCACCTGTCACTGTGAATTGGAAATCATGGTTGTACATCCATTAGTAACAGTGCTCACAACTCAAAGTCTACTTTAATGGTTATTAAGCAATCTGCGATGTCCTGAAGTTGTGAAAGACATTAGGCACCTTGCCATGTGTGTACATGAGAGAAATGTTACTGACCTTTTAGGTTAGTACCCCAGCCAGCTGAGAGTCTGAAGTCAACGTTCTTTAAGAAATAAAGTGCTTATGGCTACTGTTTGTTCTGGAGAGAACATATCAGATCAGTAAAGGCCAGCAGATGAAGCAATAGTAATATGATCTTGCAATTGTATTATGCGCTAAATTCTTCCCCAGATGAGGAGAATGCAACATATCTGCCACTACTCAATGGACAGCAGGCATTTTCATAGATAAACACACACAGAATGCTGGAGAGACTCAGCAAGTCAAGCAGCATCTATAGAGGGGAATAAATAGTCAATGTTTCAGGCCGAGACCCTTCATCAGGACTGGAAAGGAAGGGGGCAGAAGCCAGGATAAGAAGATGGAGGAAGGGGAAGGGGTACCTGCTGGCAGATGATAGGTGAAGACGGGTGGAGGGGAAGCTGGGCGGGTGGGGGAGGGGGGAATGAAGTAAGAAGCTGGGAGGTGATAGGTGGAAGTGGTCAAGGGTTGAAGAAGAAGGAACCTGATAGGAGAGGAGAGTGGAATAAGGAAGTGGGAACCAGAGGGAGGAAACGGCAAGGTCACGAGGGTGGGAGAGGAGAAGGCGAGGGGTGAGCAGGGCACCAGACTGGGGAGAAAACAAAATAAGTGGAGGTGTCCGGTTAAACAGAGGAGAGTGGTTACCAGAAGTTAGAGAAATTGATGTTCATGCCATCAAGTTGAAGTCTCCAATGTTGGAGAACTGATAGTTACAGGGTGATAGGAACTGGTGTCCAGAACCTGGAGGAACCTCCAATCTGATGGCATGAACATTGATTTCTCTTACTTCAGGTAACTTTTCCCCCTTCCCCTTCTCTCTTCTTTCATTCCCTATTCTAGCTCGTCTCTCACCTTTTCTGTTCTCCTTGCCTCCCTCTGGTGCTCTCTTCCTTGCATTTCTCCCCTGGTCCACTCTCTTCTCCTATCACCTTCAGCCCTTTACCTTTATCATGTATCTCCTCCCAGATTCTCACTTCATTCTCTCTTCTCCCTGCTTCATCTATCGCCTTCTAGTTTCCCTCCCCCACCTTCTTATTCTGGCTTCTTCCCCCTTTCATTCTGGACCTGATGAAGGGTCTTAGCTCAAACGTTGACTCCTTATTCTCTTTATAGATGCTGCCTGCCGGACCTGCTGAGTCCCTTCAGCATTTTGTGTGTTGCTCTATTGTTCTTACCTAGCCTGACCAACGTGGGGCAGCAGTCCCACAACAATGCAGCAGAAGTATTTGGTCTCATTAATGCCAGACTGAGAGAAGCTTAATGCCCAAGGACATCCCACTTTCCCAAGGGCAATGGGAGATGGTTCTTAATTAAAGAATACTGGTGCCTGATACACTGCACTTCTCATAACCTAAGAAAACCCTCAAGCAAGTTACAGTCAGTGAACTACTCTTGAAATGAATTCAGTGCTGTAACCTAGGAGACACAGCAGCCCATTTTGGTACACTCTGTTCCTACAAAATTTGAAAACAGCCAGGTAACTTGCTTTACAAACACAGGAAAATCTGCAGATGCTGGAAATCCAAATCAACACACACAAAACGCTGGAGGAAGCCAGCAGGTTAGGCAGCGTCTATGAAAAAGAGTAAATAGTCGATGTTTCAGGCCGAGACATTTGTTCAGGACTCATGAAAGCAAGGTAATTTGCTTTCATTCATGGAGACTGAGGGATAAATGTTGAGCTTTTCCCATTTGTTCAAACCTGGGCTCTTTGATTCTTTCCTGAGAGCATCAGCAGCTCAGACTCAGCAGCAATTCCTCAGCTTGGTCTGGCTTTCCTGCGTGCAGCAAGATAGGTGGACCTTCTGACCGAGAGCAAACAGCTTTCTGTTGTTGAAATACTGTTGAGAAGATGCCACAGAACTCCAGAATAAACTCTGAACATCGCTTTGTTAATTAGCCTTTATTGAAACACAAGGAATTTGAAAGGGAAATAATGTTGGGATATAGAGTACTAGAGACAAAAATAGGTCCTTGGCCCATTCTACCCTTGGTCCTATGCCAACGTAATCTTCTACCTAGTCCCATCTACCTGCACTCGACCATATGACTCTAAACTCCACCCATCTATATATCAATCCAAATTTCACTTAAATGTTGCAATTGAACCTGAATCCATCACTTCCGTTGGTAGCTCGTTGCACACTCTCACCACTCTCTGAGTAAAGAGATTTCCCCTCTGATTCATTGTAAATAATTCACCTTTCACCCTTAACCTAATGATGAGATCCCCGGCAGTCGAGGTCGTTGATGGATGTTGCATCCTAGCTGTCTAAATACAAAGGCCAGGGCAGTCCATTGTGGAGAGCAGGCTCTCCATAATACATATTTGCACAGTTTGCCTACTTATGCACGTTGGTTGTTTGTCAGTCTTTATGTATAGATTTTTCATAAATTTTGTCTTTTTTCCTTGTCTGTGCCTGCAAGAAAATGAATCTCAGGGTAGTGTATAGTTAACATATATGTTCTTCGATAATAAATTTACTTTGAACTTTGAACAGCTCAAGAGGGTGGCTCCCTGCCACATTCTCAGACGCATTATTGATGAGCAATTAATGCTAGCCTCATCAACGCAGCCCACATTAATTAAAAACAGAGCCTCGGTATCAGGGGTTATTTTATTTTAATGGGAGTTTCACATTTCCATTGTGTGGATCCTTTGTGAGAGCTAATTTTAAGGTTATGCCTCCATGTTCTGGATTCCCCTCCCAACTCCAAGTTAATCTACACTGACAAATCCTTTAGTCCTCTTAATCACTGCAATTAAATCATACAGTAATCTTCCATACTCTGGCAATATAAAAATGAACCATGAAACTAATTTACACTTAGCCTCAGCATTATTCAGTGCTGGCTAATATTTCCAGGTAAATATTTTCTTTCTGATAGAATGCTACTCAAATGCTCTATATAGTATCTCTTGCAAAGTGAGACCTTAAACAAGAGAAAATCTGCAGATGCTGGAAATCTGAGCAACACACACACACACACACACACACACACACACACACACACACACACACACACACACACACACACACACACACACACACACACACACACACACACACACACACACACACACACACACACACACACACACACACACACACACACAATACTGGAGGAAATCAGCAGGCCAGGCAGCATCTATGGAAAAAAGAACCGTCGACGTTCCGGGCAGAATTCCTTCAGCAGGACCTTTCATCAGGCCTCAGCCTGAAACAGTGACTGTTTATTCCCTTCATAGATGCTGCCTGACCTGCTGAGTTCCTCCAGCAGTTTGTGTGTGTTGATCAGGATCTCCAGCATCTGCAGAATTTTATGACATGGCATCTCTGATGGGTTTAAACAGAGCTCTATGCAGCTGTAACATCCATTTTCCTGACCTTGTCAGCCTGCTTTAATTCACTGAATTGCTGTTGTGTGATTGGTTGATTAGATAGTGTATTTGCATTAATGAGCAGGTGCAGAGGTTTACCTAATGATGTGGTCACTGAGTGTAGAACAGTACAGCACAGTACAGGCCCTTCGGCCTACAATATTGAGCCAACCTTTTAACCTACTCTAAGATTAATCTAACGCTTCCATCCCACAGAACCAACCATGTGCCTATCGAAGAGCCTTTTAAATGTCCTTTATGGATCTGCCTGCACCACCATTGCTGGCAGCCTGTTCAATCCCTGTGATTATAAACTACCTCTGATATCGCCTGATACTTTCCTCCAATCAACATAAAATTATGCCCCCTCATTGGGTGGCAAAATGGAATTACCTCATTACTAAAGGAAGTGTAAGGCCCTCCTTCCCTCCACTAGCTGCAGGTCACCCTTGGGCAAGAAGTAGCTTCTCTTAGCCCCCTGATCAGGGTCATGTGAAGCCATGGGAGCAGGTGGTGGATGGTCATATGAGCAGCTGGTTCATATCACAAAACCTGGTTATGCGCCCACTAAGGCCAGGCAGGCAGTCTCTGAGCAGTATTGAAAATGGCTGGGGTCACCCATCTTGTAATGACACCGCCCCGAAGAAGGCAATGTCAAACCGCTTTTTTATAGAAATTTGCTAGGAACAATCATGCTACAGATAGAAGACCATAGTCACCCAGGTCCTACGACACAACACATAATGATAATGATGATATTAGCCATTTATTGTCTAGAAACTAGTCTCTGGATGTCCATTCAATCTCTGCCTCTCACCATCTTACCTCAATCAAGTTACCTCACGCCCTCCTTTGCTGCGAAAAGGGAAGTCCTAGCATACTCATAAGACATGTTCTCTAATCTACCACAAAAGTGTACCAGTTTTAGTATCATATGCTTACTAATGAAGACACCTATACTCTCAGCCAAATTATTTTATGGTTATGACAGATGCAGAAAAAAGGCAAAGAGATTCACTTCATTTGTTGCAAGTACATTGAAACATACAGCAAAAGGTGTCACCCGTATCAGGGACGTGCTGAGAGCAGCCCGCACGTGTCACCATGTTTCCAGCGCCAGTCTTGCATACCCACCACTGATAGGCCTTTGGAATGTGGGGGGAAACCGGGGCACCTGGAGGAAACCCATAACCCATATGGTCACAGGGAGGATGTACAAGCCCCTTACAGACAGTGGCAGTATTTGAACCCCGAACTCACAACTGGCTCGCTGTGGAGTGCTGTGCTAACCATGTTATCATGACGGCAACCAGTCTGGCAAACCTTTGCCATATTCTCTTGCAAGGACGTTGTCCCTTAGGTAAGTAAAGGGAGATTGTGCAACAATGCAGGTGCTCCAGGTGTGGCCTCATTATGATTCTGTATAATTGTTGTAAGACATCCCTCCTCTTGCTCTTAAGTCCTCTTGTAATGCCTTCTCCTCAAAGGCTCCCTTTATTTTCATTTTGTTCATACTTTATTAAATGCTACTTGAAGCAATAAAAATTGTGAAACATTATGAATAGAACAGAGTTTCAAACTTGGATTTCTTTTTATTAAATATTAGCCTCAGGTTACAGGGGGAGTGGCAAGTGAATTTCAGGATCAGAATCAGGTTTATTATTACTAACATATGCCATGAAATTTGTGGCCTTATTTTTCATTTACTTAGAAATACAGTGTGGAACAGGCCCTTCTGATGCATGATCCACGCCACCCAACAACCCACCTGTTTAACACGAGTCCAATCACAGACAACTTACATTGACCAATTAACTTTGACTGTGGCAGGAAACTGGAGCACCCAGAGAAAACCCACACAGTCACAAGGAGAACACACAAACTCCTTGAAGGTGCTGCCGGAATTGAACTCCGAACTCTGAACTCCGATGCCCCAAGCTGTAATACTGTTGTGCTGTCCGCTACACTACTGTGGCGCCCCTATACAGGTCTTGTGGCAGCAGAACAGGACAAGACAAAAAAAAGACTCTAAATTACAATAAGAAATTTACAGATATAATAAGAAATATATATAAAAGTATATAATTATAATATATATACAGCACAATTTTAAAACAAAGGAAGATACTTTCCTAAAACTAGAATGTCCAAAAGTACAGAGGTACAGTACCTATGACCACTGCGTGACTTACGCACGGACCGTATATGTCATTATTGCTGGTGCAATATGTATGGCCATGTGACCTCAAGCTGGCGCATTTGCCTAACTCACATAGCCTAACAATGCCCTAATGCAACTCCTACCTACATTTCAATAAAAGCACAAAATGCTAGAAATTCTCAGTGGGAAGTTGTGGCCTGACCTTCCGCGTGTTCCCAATATTTTCTATTTCAGTTTTAGATTTCCAGCATCTGCAATTTCATTTGCCCATTTACACAATTTAGGGTGGCAGGTAACCTGGGTCATTGTCATTGTATCATAGAGTTCTTGAGTTACCCAACACAGAAACGGATCATCTGTGCGCATCTTCCTTCTATGCTGATCAGGATGTCTAAGCAAGCTAGTCCCATTTGCCACCACCTTCTGAGAAAGGGATATCAATTGATCAAAGGTAATCGGAAGTTCAGAGGTCAAGACCTGTTGGCCGAAGCTCTCGGTCTTTGAGTCTTTGAATCTACATGAGACCCAATGTCTGCAAGTCCACAATTCCAATGGAAGCTAGAGGTCCTGAGGCAGCCTGTCCTGGGGTTGGAGAACTGTTTGTACGTGTGAAAGGGTGGGTCGGAGGGAGCAAATGGACTTCCTTTGCTGTTCTTCATTTATTGCTGTTGTTCCACTGAACACTACGGCACGCTACGTTGGTGCCAGAATGTGTGGTGACACTTGCTGGCGGCCCCCAGCTCATCTTGGGTTGTGATGGGTCTTAACGCAAATGACGCATTTTACTCTCTGTTTCAATGTAAATGTGATAAGTAAGTGAATATAAATCTGAATCTGAATAGATACTCCCCCCGTTTCTTAATCTCAACTGATTTTCAAATATAGTGTGACCTGGCCCTCATGGGTTAGTTGCCATGATTAGACTGTGTAACAGTGGGAACATCGTTCCCTGAAAGTAGCAACTCAAGTAAACAAGATTGTGAAGAAGGCAAAGGCCATGTTTGCCTTTATTGGATGGGACACTGCACTCAGTCAGATATTAGCCCCTCTCAATTGGGCGATGATACAGAGAAAACTTCTCTGATAAAGCAAACACAAGTTGTTAATATACACTCAGTGGCCACTTGATTAGGTACACCAGCCAATCATGTCACAGCAACTCATTGCACAAAAAGCACACGGACATGGTCAAGGGGTTCAGTTGTTGTTCAGACTAAACATCAGAATGGGGAAGAAATGTGAGCCAGGTGACTTTGATGGTGGAACGACTGTTGGTGCCAAATGGGGTGGTTTAAATATTTCAGAAACGGGATTTTTACACACGTCTCCAAAGTTTATAGAAAATCATGCAAAAAGCACAAAAAAATATCCAGTGACTGGCAGACCTATGGGTGAAAAGACCTTGATAATGAGAGAGGTCAGAGGAGAATGCCAGACTGGTTTAAGCTGAAATGAAGACTACAGTAACTCAAATAACAATGTGTTATGTGTGCAGAAGAGCATCTCTAATGCACAACATGTCGAACATTGAAGCGGGTGGGCTACAGCAGCAGAAGACCATGAACGAACACTTAGTGGCCACTTTAGTAGGTACAAGAGGTATCTAATAAAGTGGCCACCAAGTGGCAGTCCACAGCATCAATAGAAAGGCAGGTTGCGTCGGGCTACATCTTTCAGCCTATGAAATATCATTTATTTTAAGCTGTGGTCAAGAAAGTTTTTATTTTGCTGCATTGTTACCCAGCTAAGTACTTTCAGCTAAAGTGAAATGCCGAATAATCCCAGAACCCCATGGATGTATTGGTTGCTTGCTTCCGGAGGTTAGCGAATATTCATTTTGACTAAGATGACTGCATTAGGTTTTAAATGCCAAATAAATACATTGAGTAATAATAGAAGAAGCAAATAGCAGAAATTACACACCATTTATTACCCCAGTAATTGTTAGATAGCTCGCTACTTGTCTACTAAAACCAAGATTCACAACAGCTGTGTTAAGCCATGATATAAGAAGTAATGTCTTGATTTTATAAGCCATGTACAGTACTTGTTTTCAAATCCCTTAGTGGCTCTGTCTATTTGCTCTAAAACCAGCAACGTACATTTGTGATATTTTACATTAAAAATATATTGCGTAAGTTAAATCAAGTGGCTATTATTAAGTTAACAGTCCGTTCAAAGGAAAAATGAAGATAATTTCTTGGTACTCTTTGCAAAAGTATGTCTGGGCCTTTGAACACTCAATTATGTGGACAGGATTGAAAAATTAAGCATCTTTACACTAGTGATAAAGAAGATTGAGAGAGGCCGTGATCCAGCTCATTAAAACACTGCAAGTCAGGGATAATTTAGACATAAGAAGTTGCTTAATTTAAAGTATGATTGTGAAACCACAAACACAGATTAAAATTAACAAGCTCAATACAAGACAGGAAATTGGGATTTTTTTAAAATTTTCCCTGCAGATTAGCCAATATTAATGAAAGTAGAGTAACAAATAATCTGCTGGAGGATCTCTGTAAGTCAAACTGCATCTGTGAGGGCAAAGGAATTCGGGTTGAAATTGTGCGTCAGGACGCGATACCATCTTCTGAGAGCTACCATACTGGAGAGGAGCTACTGAAGCCTGATGTTCCATAGTACATGTTTGAGAACAACTTCCCTTCAACCATTCAGTACTTGAACCAACCTGCACAACCCTAATCACTACCTCAGTACAATAACACTGTGACCACGTTCCTCACTTTGCCACTCTGTTTATAGTTGCATGTGATTTGGTGTGTATACTCAGGGACCACTTTGTGTTTTGTGCACCGTTCTCTGTACCTACTAAAGTAGCCACTGAGTGTATGTTCATGGTCTTCTGCTGCTGTAACCCATCCACTTCAAGTTTCAATGTGTTGTGTGTTCAGAGCTGTTCTTCTGCATACCACTGTTGGACTGAGTGGTTATTTCAGTTATGGTCACCTTCCTGTCAGCCTGAACCAGTCTGGCCATTCTCCCCTGACTTCTCTCATAAACCAGGCATTTTTGCTCACAGAACTGCTGCTCACTGGATGTTTTTTGGTTTTCACACCATTCTCTGTAAATTCTAGAGACTGTTGTGCATGAAAATCAAAGGAAATCAGCAGTTTCTGAGATACTCAAACCACCCTATCTGGCACCAACAGTCACCCCAAAGTCAAAGTCATTGAGATCCCATTGCTTCCCCATTTTGAACAAAACATGAACTGCTTGACCATGTCTGGATTCTCTTATGCAGTGAGCTGCTGCCACATGATTGGCTGATTAGATATTCACATTTACGAGCAGGTGCACAGGTGTACCTAATGAAGTGGCCACTGAGTGTAGGGGAGTGCATGCATGCATGAGTGTGCAATTGTGTGGAGATGTGAGCCTGCATGTATGTGTACATGTGCATATATATAACATTTTAAGGTAGATGTACTGTATATCTGATTTGTGATTGGCTGCTCCATAGATGCTCTATAGGAGCATAAGTGACACTGATATGTGTTGAACAGTTTTTGAAAGGAACCCACAGATTCATTCAGGCTAACATGAAGTGAGAGCTACAGGATACTAACACTATTAACCCATGAGACATAAAAGCAGAATTAAGCCATTTGGCTTATCAAGTCTGGTCCACCATTCCATCATTTCTGACGTAATTCCATCTCAACCCTTTGACGCCTTGACTAATCATGAAACTCTAAACCTCCACTTAAAATATACTTGGCTATCTGTGGCAATGAATTCCACAGATTTGCCAACCTCAGGCTAAAAAAAAAATCCTCCTCAACTCTGTTCTAAATGGACACCCTTGTATTCTGAGGCTGTGCCCCCTGGTTCTAGATGATTCCATTTCACTCTCTATAAACACCATGGCGAGCAGAGGAAGAAACTGAGTGTCATTGCACTTACAAACAAAAAGGTCACTTTTGCTTTTTCACTGTATTACTGCCACTGAATTCGAAGCTTTCTGACCACAACACTCCTGATCCTGATGAGAAGTTTGTAGAATGTAAAGTTGAAGAAGGGAATCTTGTTTTTTTTGATTTCTCAAGTGCCTTCAATACCATACACCCCTCATTTCTGAGGGGAAAGCTCCATTCAATGCAGGTTGGCACTTCTATTGTATCCTGGATAATGGACTACCCGACGGGCGGTCCAAAGGGAGAACAAGAGGATGAATATGGGGCCCTGCTGGAGGTCTCTGTCGAATGGTAGAAGCTGAATCATCTGAAGCTCAACATCAGTAAGACAATGGAAATGGTGATGGACTTTAGGAAGACTAAGCCTGTACTGCTTCCTGTTACTATTGATAGTGAGGACATGGATGAGGTGAGGACCTACGAGTAGCTGGGGGTGCACCTGGATGACAGACTTGAGTGGAGCACCAACACAGAGGCTGTGTACAAGATGGGCCAGAGCTGCCTCTACTTCCTGAGGAGATTGAGGTCCTTTGGAGTGTATAGGCCTCTCCTTCACATGTTCTACCCATCTGTTGTCACCAGTACAATCATCTAAGCGGTGGTGTGCTGGGGCAATGGTGATGCCAACAGGCTCAATAAACTGGTTAGAAAGGATGGCTCTGTTAAAGGAGTCAAACTGGAAATACTGAAAGCTGTGGTAGAACAAAGAACCCTATGGAAAATACTGGCAATTCTGGACAATGTTTCTCACCCTCTGCATGTCATCTTGGCTGAACAGAGGAGCACTTTTAGTAATAGCCCAAGACATCTGTGCTACTCCAAAGAACGCTATGTGAGGTCATTCTTACCCTTGGCCATTAGGCTCTAGAATGTCAACCTATAGCTGGGGAAGTGATGAGCCCCTCCTGTTAGGCTGTTACTAATCTGTTTATCAGAGCTCTGTTTAGCTCTGTTTACCACATCCTGCTACTGCAAATACCCTATGCAACAGTACCATCACTTCTTACCTGGACATTGTGAATGTGCACCCATTACAGTATAATATTAAGGCAACTCTTGCACTGCCATCTTATCAGTGTGTACTTGGAAACCTTGTAATCTTTGACTTGTAAATTTTGTACATCTTATTTTTAAAGTAACTTAGCTATTATTGTTTCTGCTCTTCTAATATTTGTATATCTGTGCAGTTGCAATGCTATTGTGACACTGTAATTTCCTTTGGGATAAACAAAGTGTCTACCAATCTGTCTATCTGTCTGAAGTGAAGAAGGGTCTTGACTTCCATTTCCAGAAATGGTACCTCATTTGCTGAGCTCCTCCAGCATTTGTGTGTGTCACTCTGAAATGAAGAGTCAAATAATTCAAGTATGTTGGTGTTTTATAAGGCATTGGTCAGCCCAGTTTTGGAGGATTTTGAGCAGTTTTTGACCCCGTATTTAAGAAATGATGTGCCGGCTTTGGATTAGTGTAAATAGGTGCTTAATGGTTGATGTAGAGTTTAGTAATTTGCAAGACGTGTTTACATGCTGTACGACACTATCACTATGAAACTAGCATCTCATTCACCTCCTAGGGAGCATTCTCAACAAAAAAAACATCTGCAGAGATATACGGGAAATGACCAATAGTTTTGATAAAGTGGTAGTTTTTAAAGAACACTTTAAACAAGAAAGGAACATTGCAGGTATTGAGAGAAAAATTGTCATATGTACACTGAAACATACAGCAAAATGCATTGTTTGCATCTAATCAAATAACATACACTACTGTGCAGAAAACTTAGGCATACAGTGCCTATAAAAAGTATTCACCCTGATTGGAAGTTTTCATGTTTTATTGTTTTACAATATTGAACCATGGATTTAATTTGGCTTTTTTGACACTGATCAACAGAAAAAGACTCTTTTATGTCAAATTGAAAATAATCTCCACAAAGTGATCTAAATGAATTATAAACATAAAACAAAAATAATTTATTGCGTAAGTATTCACCCCTTTAATATGACACACAAATCATCACTGGTGCAGCCAATTGGTTTTTAAAGTCATATAATTAGTTAAATGGAAATCACTGTGTGCAGTCAAGGTGACTGTAGTAAAAATACACCTGTAACTGGAAGTCCTAACTGCTGGTGAGTCAGTCTCCTGGCAAAAACTAGACCATGAAGACAAAAGAACACTCCAAGCAACTCCGTGAAAGGTTATTGAAAAGCACAAGTCAGGAGGTGGATACAAGAACATTCCCAAGTCACTGAATAACTCTTGGAGTATAATTGTCAATAATCAAGAAATGGAAAGAATATGGCACAGCTGTAAATCTGCCCAAAGCAGGTCCTCCTCAAAAACTGTAAGAACGGGACTAGTGAGATAGATAGATAGATAGATACTTTATTCATCCCCATGGAGAAATTCAACTTTTTTCCAATGTCCCATACACTTGTTGTAGCAAAACTAATTACATACAATACTTAACTCAGTAAAAAAAAAATATGATATGCATCTAAATCACCATCTCAAAAAGCATTAATAATAGCTTTAAAAAGTTCTTAAGTCCTGGCGGTAGAATTGTAAAGCCTAATGGCATTGGGGAGTATTGACCTCTTCATCCTGTCTGAGGAGCATTGCATCGATAGTAACCTGTCGCTGAAACTGCTTCTCTGTCTCTGGATGGTGCTATGTAGAGGATGTTCAGAGTTATCCATAATTGACCGTAGCCTACTCAGCGCCCTTCGCTCAGCTACCGATGTTAAACTCTCCAGTACTTTGCCCACGACAGAGCCCGCCTTCCTTACCAGCTTATTAAGATGTGAGGCGTCCCTCTTCTTAATGCTTCCTCCCCAACACGCCACCACAAAGAAGAGGGCGCTCTCCACAACTGACCTATAGAACATCTTCAGCATCTCACTACAGACATTGAATGAATGGAGGGAGGCCACCAAGAGACCTGTGACAACTCTGGAGGAGTTCAAGCTTCAGCGGCTGAGATGGGAGAGACTGTGCGTACAACAACTGTTGCCCAGGTGCTTTACCAGTTGCAGTTTTATGGGAGAGTGGCAAAGAGAAAGTGACTGTTGAACAAAAAACTCAGATGAAATCTCAGTTACAGTTTACCAGAAGGCATGTAAGAGACTGAAGTTAGCTGGAAGAAGGTTCTATGGTCTGATTAAACCAAAAGTGAACTTTTAGGCCATCAGATTAAACGTTATGTTTGGTGTAAGCCAAACACCGCACATCATAAAATACACCATCCCTACCATGAAGCAGGGTGGTGGCTACATCATGCTGTGGGGATGCTTCCCTGCAGCAGGCCTCGGAAGGCTTGTGAAGGTAGAGGGTAAAATGAATGCAGAAAAATACAGAGAAATCCTGGAGGAAAACCTGATGCAGTCTGCAAGAGAACTGCAATTTGGAAGAGGATTAGTTTTCCAGCAAGACGTTGAACCGAAGCATAAAGCCAAAGCTACACAGGAATGGCTTAAAAACAACAAAGTTAATTTACTGGAGTGGACAAGTCAGAGTCCAGACCTCATCCAATTGAAAATTTGTGGTTGTTCTTGAAAATGGTTGTTTACTCACAATTCCCATGCAATCCGAAAGAGCTTAAGCAGTTTTGTAAAGAATGGGGAAAAATTGTATTGGCCAGATGTGCAAAGCTGACAGAGACCTATCCACACAGAGTCAAGGCTGTATTTGCTACCAAAGATGCATCTACAAAACACTGACTTGAGGGGCAAATAATTATGCAATAAATTATAAGACCATAAGACATAGGAGCAGAACTAGGCCATTTGGCCCATCGAGTCTGCTCCACCATTCTATATCAGCTGATCTTTTTTTCCCTCCTCAGCTCCACTCCCTGGCCTTCTCCCCATAACCTTTGATGCCTTGTCCAATCAAGAACCTAGCAAGCTCTGAGAATGGGAAGGGGACAGGGAGAGGGGAATCATGGTTGGGAGAAGGGGAAGGGAGAGGGAAGGGAGTGGGAAGCACCAAAGGAACATTCTGTAATGATCAATAAATCATTTCTTTGGAATGAAATGACCTGGCTTTGTGTCTCAAGGCTGGGTGTGTCTGCACCCCCACCACCCCTTGCCTCTGACACTCCTTCTCTGCCACCCATCCCACATCCCTCCAACAGCACTGCCCCCTCGCGTATTTCAACATCCTTTGCTCCCATCAGATTTACAGATTCACTCTCCACTCCACATTGTCAAATGCCCTAACTGGATATATGTGCCTAAGACTTTTGCACACCACTGTAGATGATTGTGCTTGGTAGCCCTAATCTGCTGTCACACTTCCATCACCAAATATAGTATGCCCACAACTCACTAACCTTTACCTGTTCTGTATGTCCTTGGAATGCGGGAGGAAACCGGAACATCTGTCACAGGGAGAACGTACCACCTCCTTACAGTCAGCTGCAGGATTTGAACTCCATTCTTACAAGATGGTGCTATTAAGTGATTGCACTAACCACTTGAGAATTAGCCCTGATATAAAAATTAAAACCGGGGAACAGAAAGACATCAGATCTGGAGGAAAACTAAGATAGGGCTAGCTGATAGCTGAGGGATAAGGAAAGGCACTGATCAATTGATACCAACGTATGGGATTCTAGTGTTCAGCAGCAAGTACGAGAAGGAGAAATAATAAAAAAAACATACAGCTATTTTCATCCTGCGAAAATAACCTAAAAATAATGGAACCAGAAGCAAAGGGAATTGTAATCTTGACTAACTTGAAGGAAAGTTTAATATTGACTGTTTTATATAAACACTCAGTGGTCACTTTACTGGGTACGTCCTGTACCTAATAAAGTGGCCACTGAGTCTGTGGTCTTCTGCTGCTGTAGCCCATCCACTTCAAAGTTCAACATGTTGTGCTTCAGAGATGCTCTTCTGAGCATCACTGTTGTAACACGTAGTTATTTATGTTACTGTCACCTTCCTGTCAGCTTGAGCCAATCTGGCCGTTCTCCTCTGACCTCTCTCATTAACAAGATGTTTTTGCCTACAGAACTGCTGCTTGCTGGATTTTTTTTTGTTTTTTTTGTCCTCAAGACGAACTCTAGTGGACCTCGAAAGGCAGCTGAGGTTCCCCAACCATATCGCAGCCATCACCCTGCGACCAGACATTGTCCTTGTGTCTGAGTCTACGAAGCAGGTGGTGATGCTGGAGCTGACAGCCCCATGGGAAGATCGTTTGGAAGAGGCCATTGAAAGGAAGCTATCGAAGTACGCAGGACGGGTCAGCAACTGCCAGCAGGCTGGATGGAGAGCGAGGTGTCTCCCAGTGGAGGTTGAATGTAGGGGATTTGCAGCCCGTTCCTTAGCCAGAGCCTTCAGCAATTTGGGCATCGAGGGAGAGAGGAGGAGGAGAGCCATCCGCAGTACCACCGATGCGGCAGAGAGGGCCTTGAGGTGGCTGTGGCTCAAGAGAGGGGAGCCATGGAGTCATGTGTAGCTAGCCATCTGGATACAAGCCGGGGTCTGATCAGCCCCGGCTGGGTCACCTGGAGGAAGGTGTATGATGTTGAAAGACCCAAAACACCCGATGATTCCAGGAACATCACTGATGATGTGTCCAGAGGCATCAGTAGATGTATGCACACAGTAGAGACAGTTGTGCTTGAAAATCCCAGGAGATCAGCAGTTTCTGAGATACTCAAACCACCCCAACAATCATTCCACAGTCAACATCACTTAGATCACTATTTTTCTCCATTCTGATGTTTGGACTGAACAACAACTAAACCCCTCGACCAGGTCTTCATCCTTTTATGCATTGAGTTGCTGCCACTCGATTGGCTGATTAGATACCTGCATTAACGAGCCGAGGTACAGGTGTACCTAATAAAGTCAGCACTGAGTATATATTGCTGTGATAAATGGTATCTAGATTAAAATCATATATTGCTGCAACACACTAAGAAACTTCCCAAGCATAATTTATTGGAGGTCAATTCATTTCATGAGAGAGGCTGGTAATGAAAGTATATTTTTTAATGCGATATGTTGGATGGAGCTCTGTGGAAATATTTTCCTGTCATATTAATTATGAATGCGATGAAAATGCTGTATGCATGCACACAGAAGCAGTAGGTCATGCTACCATTATATGAATAATTAAAGCACCGTAACGAATAGCGTGCATTGTTGGCAAGAGTATGTTTGCAATTTTAGCATCGCTATATTTGAAATAGATGGTTTATGTTTGTAAAGTGCAAACAGATTTGCAGTTAATTAAATGAGAAACAGAATGACTCTATGGAACGATTTTTCAACTGCAGCGGAAACTCCATAAACACAGAGGCTTCCAAATAGTGTTGCTGCTCAAGTACTGTGGTTCGTGAGATTTGGGTTTTCATCCAAAGTCAAAGTTCAAATTAACTTTATAATAAAGTATGGTACATACTGTCACCATATACAACCTTGAGATTTTTTCCTGTGGGGAATCATAGCAAATAGAAAGAAACATAAAAGAATCAATGAAGAATTGCACACGACAAAAATGGACAAACAACCAACGTCCAAATGACAATGAACGTTGCAAATACAATAAATAGATAAATAAAGAAGCAATAAATAGTGAGAACACAAGTTGCAGAGTCCTCAAAAAGTGAGTCCATAGGTTGTGGAATTACTTCCATGTTGGGGTGAGTGAAGTTATCCTCTCTGGTTCAGGAGCTTGGTGTCCCTGAGCCTGTTGGTGTGGGACCTGAGGCTCCTGTACCTCCTTCCTGATGGCAGCAGTGAGCAAAGAGGATGAGTTGTCATCGGATGATTCTGGTCCTCAAACTTCTCAGGAAATTTCATTTCATATTAATGGTCTGCACAAGTCTCTACCCTTTATGTGATATTTGTGTGGAAGCTGAAACGCTGTCTACATTTCTCACCCACAGCCTGTTGTGCAAGAGATCAGCACATTGCAGAAGCCATCCACTCCTCTATAGCCTCTGTCTGTACTCATCAATGCTTCTGTAAAGCAGCCAACAAAATCAAAAACCTCTCCCTTCCCAGACATTCTTTTATCTCCCCTCTCCCAGCAGCAGAAGATGTAAAAAGTCTGAAAGCACATAATGACAGGCTCAAGGACAGCTTCTATCCCACTCTAAGTTTACTGATTGGTCCCCTAGAATGATAAGAAAAACTTTTGACCTCACCATCGTCCTCATTATGACCTTGCACTTTCATATCTTTCTACACAGCATTTTCTCTGTAACAGCAACTCTTATTCGAGATTCTGTTATAGGTTCCCCTTAAACTACCTTGATGTGCTGACCTTGATGAAATGATCAGTGTGGATGGCACGCAGAACAAAGTTTTTCACTGATCCCCGTATGTCTGCCCATTATAAAAAAAACTCTACCAAGTTTTATCAAAGTATGGGTTTTTTGTTAAGAGGGAGAATTTGATCTCAGAGTGCTGCATATACAGGGCCCTTAGTATTAAGGATCCCACTCATCCATCCAGCATCCTCTTTGACTTTCTACCATCAGGCAGGAGATTTCAATGCATGAAGACAAGAACAGTGAGGATGGGAAACAGCTTCTTCCCTCAGGCCATTAGGACCTTCCTTCCTCCCTGCTGCATTACATAATTTGTACTGTATCCTCCAATATTTAACTTATGCACTTCAATTTGTTTATCTATGCATAATGCATAATACAGCAGGCTGAGGGTAGCAGACACCAACAGAATCAACAAACTCATTCGTAAGGCCAGTGATGTTGTGGGATGGAACTGGACCCTCTGACGGTGGTGTCTGAAAAGAGGATGCTGTCCAAGTTGCATGCCAGCTTGGACAATGTCTCCCATCCACTCCATAATGTACTGGCTAGGCACAGGAGTACATTCAGCCAGAGACTCATTCCACCGAGATGTAACACTGAGTGTCATAGGAAGTCATTCCTGCCTGTGACCATCAAACTTCACAACTCCTCCCTCGGAGTGTCAGACACCCTGAGCCAATTGGCTGGTCCTGGACTTATTTCCACTTGGCATAATTTACATATTATTATTTAATTATTTATTGTTTTATATTGCTATATTTCTACACTATTCTTTGTTGGTGCAACTGTAACGAAACCCAATTTCCCTTGGGATCAATAAAGTATGTCTGTAGATTTAAGTCTTACTTTCCTAAGTTATTGTGTGTTATGTGTGTGTTATGTGTACTACTGTGTTTTACACCCTGGTCCAGAGAAACATTGTCTCATTTGACAGTATACAATAAACTTGACTTGACTTGTAAAAAGTAGTGCAATCAGACAATTTTGATCTTTATTGCAGTTAATCATAGTGGACAGAGTTTGATTAGGACAAATCAAATCTTGAGAAACACACACAAAATGTTGGAGGAACTCAGCACGTCAGGCACATTTATGGAGTGGATTAAATAGTTGACATTTCGGGCTGTGGCCTGTCATCAGGACTAGAAAAGTAGAGTGCAGTAGGCAGAATAAGAAAGTGAGGAGGATACGGGTGGGTGGGGGGGGGGGGTTAGAAGCTGGCGAGTGATAGGTGAAACTAGGTGTGGGGGAGGGAGGGGATGGGAGGTAATAGGTGAAAGAAGTAAAGGGCTGAAGAAGTAGGAATCTGACAGGAACCATGGGAGAAAGGGAAGGTGGAGGGGAACCAGAAATGTGCAGGAGAGGGGAGGTGAAGGGGTGAGAGGGTAACTAGAATGGGAAATGGAAAAAGACAGAGAACGGTGAGAAGTTAGAGAGATCGATGTTCGTGCTGGAAATCAGGTTGGAGGCTATCCAGATGGAATATGATTTATTGCTCCACCAAACCAGTTTACAAGTTTACAGGCAACATAAAAATAAATAATTTTTTATTGTTACCTTGAACATGTCGCCCCGGTTACAAACAGTTGACTTATAAACATGTCGACATATGATTGATTTCCCATTATTTAATTAAATTCAAAAGTTCAATGTACATACATCTATTCATTCTTTTGAATGGCAGAACTAGATTCCTCACTCTCTCTACTTCAATCGCTACTTTAATTTTTCCATAGATGCTGCCTGGGCTGCTGAGTTCCTCCAGCATTTTGTGTCTGTTACTTGGACTTCCAGCATCTGCAGATTCTCTCTTGTTTTTAATTGCTCTTATTGTTTTTACGTGTTTTAATACCACTCATTAATTCTTGGTCTCTTATTGTTCCAAATAAAAGAAGAAATAAGAGAATCAATTTGATCGAAAAATTTTTTAGTTAAGAAGATAGGTATATTTTGGAAAATATATAAAAATCTAGGTAAGATCATCATTTTCACCGCATGAATACGACCAATTAAAGAAAAAATAAGTGGATTCCATCTAGAAAATAGTTGTTTCATGGAGTCCATTAAAGGAACTACATTCGCTTTATAAAGATCTTTATATTTTTTAGTAATTATAATACCTAAATATTTAAATGTATTAACAATTCTAAAAGGAATATCATTATACATACTAACATAGACATTTAATGGAAACAATTCACTTTTATTCAAGTTAAGTTTATATCCTGAAAATTTACCAAAATCTTTAAGTGTTTCCAAAAGATTAGGAATTGATTCCTCAAGATTTGAAATAAAAACCAAAAGATCATCTGCATAAAGAGAAATCTTATGTATAGTTCCATTCATAGAGATACCATGAATATTTTTAGCTTCACGTAATGTTATAGCTAAAGGCTCCAATACAAGATTGAATAATAAAGGACTTAATGGACATCCCTGTCTAGTGCCACGAGAAAGTGAGAAAAAAGACCTGCAGTTATTAGTAATGACCATGGCAATAGGGTTCTTATCAATAATTTGAATCCATCTATTGAAATTATTACCAAAACCAAATTTTTCTAATACTTTAAACAAATATGGCCACTCAACTCTATCAAATGCCTTTTCTGCATCGAGAGAGCTAACACATTGAGGTTGCTTCGATACTGATGAATATATAATATTCATCAATCTCCGAACATTAGAGAAAGAATAACAGCCTTTAATAAAGCCCATTTGATCCATAGAAATGATTTTAGTTAAATATTTTCCAAGCGATTAGCCATTATTTTAGAGAGAATTTTTGCATCCACATTTATGCCACTCATTGCAACACTGTGGCAATATGCTTACCATACCAAGGAATTTTTTCTAACCCAATGGACACAATCTACTTAAGGAACCTGTTTTTACCTATGGAATGGTCAGCCTGTAAATGTATCTACTTTCAGCCATTACACCGAAATAATTTGGTGTTTAGGATGGTGGTGAATATTGGTAGCTTGGGTTGAGGTGTTTGAAGTAGGCATGAGAATTTTTAGAAGTGTGTTTCTCTTCTGATAACTCCATAGACAAACATATGATGCCATCTACGAATCCCTTAGAGCCAAAGAAATGCGAGCCAATAGAATTCAAAGATCGACTGAAGGTGTAGCCAATCAGAACTGAGGCAAGTGATAGGGGGATTATTCAAACACAAGCACTCCCAGAGAGAATAACCAAAAACTGCGTACAGAGGATGTCATCTCGACTGATGATGAAACATCTGCAAGCCAATTGCCAAGCTCGTCAAACACCACAACATCAAATAATTTGTTGCGTATTTAATATTTCAGTAATATTTAAGTAATTTTGTAAATATATTTCTTGGTTTGTATTCTTTGTTGCTTACATAATGCATTGTAGGTTATATATAAAACAACGTGAATGGCATACATCATCACGTCTCTACGTTAAACACGTGCCTCGCATAAAGTAAAAATAAAACTAAGACATGCATTCCTGGCTCCGTGGTTTCCTTCAATTAGTTTTATGTTTTGCAGTTACAAACTGTAATATAACTTACTCTAAATGAGCATGAGCTTGGCTTTAACGAGGCAGCAAGAAGGGTAGACAGAGCCCATGGAGGGGAGACTAGTCACTATGTTGTGCTGAGCTGCATCCTCAACTCTCTGCAGTTTCTAGTGGTGTTGGGGAGAGCAGTTACCTTTCCAAGCCGTGACATAGCTGGGTAGGATGCTTTCTGTGGTGCATTGATAAAAATTGGCCTCTGTTGTTGACATACCATTGAAATTATAACTGAGTCTGTGGTGTAGTTGCACATCTCTTTCCCCAATTCTGAATGCTTATTTGTTTATTTTTTATTTATTTAGAAATACTGCATGGTTACAGGCCCTTCTAGCCCAATGAGCCCAGCTGCCCAATTACACCGACATTGCCAATTAACCCACCAACCTGTACATCTTTGGAATGTGGGAGGAAATTAGAGCACCTAGATAAAACCCATACAGTCACAGGGAGAACATACAAACTCCTTATAGACAATGGTGGGAATTGAACCTGGGCCACAGGCACTGTAATAGTGTTAAGCTAACTACTACGCTACCATGCTGCCCCACCCCCGATACAAAGGGCTACTGTGGTTGATTCTATTATCTGCAAGATTCAAAACTATGCAGAGAACCACAATGGATTTAAGATATAGGAGCAGAATTAGGCCATTTGGCCCATCAAGTCTGCTCCACCATTTCATCATGGCTGATCCATTTGTGTCTCAGCCCCAATATCCTGTCTCCTCCCCATATCCCTTCATGCCCTGACAAATCAAGAATCTTTCAACCTCTGTCTTAAATATACCCCATGTCTTAAGACTCCACAGCCATCTGTGATGACGAGTTCCACAGATTCACCACTCTGGCTGAAGAAATTCCTCCTCATCTCCATTCTAACTGGATGCCCATCTATTCAGAGGCTATGTCCTCTGGTCTCAGAGTCCCCAAGTATAGGAAACATCATCTTTGTAGGCCTTTCAAAATTTTGTAGGTTTCAATCTTCTGAATTCTAGTGGTACAGGCCCAGAGCCATCAAACACTCCTCATATGACAAGACTTTTAATCCTGGAATCATTTTTGTGATCCTTCTTTGAACCCTCTCCAATGTCAGCACATCCTTCCTTAGATAAGGGACCAAAAACTGTTCACAATACTCCAAATGCGGCCTCACCAGTGCTTTATAAAGCCTCAACATTACACTCTCACCTATTGCCTTAACCACTCGGCTATGACGGCCGCAGAGTTAATTGCAAACAGTAGACTTAACATCCAAATGAAACAAGTTGTTTATGATGGAAAGTACCACAGATAATAGAAAATACTGAAATACCAAGTTGGTTAAAAAATTTCTGCAGAGAGAGTGGGAAACAGAGTTAACTTTTCAGCTGCATTTCTTTCTCACAGGTGCAGTCTGACCTCTTAAGTATTCCATCAATATCTGTTTCATTTTACATTAAAATGCTTATTTTTGATAATAAGTCTATTTTCAATCTCATTAATATAACTGTGCTGGGTTACCACAATGAAATAGGTCACGGGAAAGGTTCTAATGGGAAAATAATGATTGCTTTCTATTACACTGTCCAATTTTCCTGGTTTGTTAAAGAATTCATGTTAGAGATTAATGTTGTTGTACACTTCATCTCTAACTTAACCAGCACAACTTCAAGGATATTTGGCAGCCAATTTCAAGAGTTCACCACGGGGGCAAGTCGTATTGGGATACACGGGGGATTTTGTCAATGGGGTGTGGATACAGGGAAATCATGAGAGAGTGAAAGGAAGATAATTGAAATGAAGAAGATTGAGAGACAAAAGGAAAAGAAGAGAGTTGTAGACAAGTAAAGCAGTAATAAATCACAATATTAGAATGAGACATACAGAGAAAGGAGTTGAGGCCTTGCTAAAGGTTAGATTAGCTTTATTCATCACATACATTGAAACATCAAAACATACAGTGAAATAGGTTGTTTGTGTCAATAACCAACACAGTCTGAGTATGTGCTGGGGCAGTTTGCTAGTGTTGCCACAATTTTGGCCCAGCAGCATGCCCTAACCTGCATATCTCTGGAAAGTAGGAGGAACTGGAGCACCCGGAGGAAATACAAACTGTCCTGGGCAGAAAGTACAAACTCTTTACAGACAGCAGTGGAACTAAACCCAGATTGTTGGCACTGTAAAGTGTTGTGCTAACTGCTCCACTACTGTGCTGCCCAGTTCAGGGTTGTTTGCAACCCTTTGCGATTGACACAAGGCCAAAGGTCTATAATGGAAATTAAATGCAGGAATCCTGCATAAACACTTGCTCGCCTTTTCGAATGCCATTGTATCTCAGCTTTTGCAAATATCCCATCATGATTATATGCCATGTCGGATGATGTGGTTGATCATGGTCAATGACCATGACTGTTCTTGGCAAATTTTTCTTCTGACGTGGTTTGCTACTTCCCTCCTCTGGGCAGTATTTTGCTCTTCATTATCAATACTCTTCAGAGCTTGTCTGCCTGGCGTCAGTGGCCGCACAACCAGGACTTGAGATATGCACCAGCTCCTTATGCGACCATCCAACACTTGCCCTCATAGTTTCAAGTGACTCTGATCAGGGGCAGGGGGTGGTCCAAAGGTGATCTGTAGGCTAGTAGAGGGAACGGCCACCTTACACGTCCTTTGGTAGAGATTATATACACCCTGACACCCACCATCATGGACAACAAACAGAATGCTGGAACAACTCAGGCAGTTAGGCTGCATCTACGGAGGGAAATGAATTTGACATTTCAGGCCAAGACCCTTCATCAACCTGAAACTTCGACAGTTCACTTCCCTCTATAGGTGCTGGCTAACATGCTGAGCTCCCCCAGCATGTTTTTGGGTGTGTTGTAGAAGAGTTCTAGCATCTGCAGATTTTCTTGTGTTCAGTCACGGACAGTTGTGTCAGCTGAGGAACATTAAAAAGGGCCTGTAGTGGGTGTTGTGGTGCTCTGCAGGGTCTGGGCTCTGGATAATTAATCCAAAGAGCTGAGTTTGAATCCCACCACAGCAGCTAGGAATTTAATTTCTAGTAATTTAACAGAATATGGATATTAAAAGAAGAAGGCAGTCTCAGCAACTGTGATCACAAAATGGTCAGATTGTCATTAAAAAAAATCCCTTTAGGTTCATTAATTTCTTCAGGGTAGGTAGTTAGCGCAGAGCTTCTCAGTGGCCATTCCCCTCAATGATAAATATATTGTTTTGGATACTGTTGTGGGGGTGTCTTCCCAGGGTAATGCAGATGGAATAGATGGCTTTGTTGCCAAGTTTGCAGATGATACGAAGATTGTTGGAGGGGCAGGTAGTGTTGAGGAAACAGGTAAGCTGCAGAAAGACTTAGACAAATTTGGAGAATGGGCAAGAAAGTGGTAAATGAAATACAATGCTGGAAAATGCATGGCTGTGCACTTTGGCAAAAGAAATAAATGTGCAGACTCTTTTCTAAATGGGGAGAAAATCCAAAGATCTGAGATGCAAAGGGACTTGGGAGTCCTTGTGCAGAACACCCTGAAGGTTAACTTGCAGGTTAAGTCAGTGGAGAGGAAGGCAAATGCCATGTTGGCATTTTATTTCAAGAGGTCTAGAGTATAAAGCAGGGATGTAATGCTGTGGCTTTATAAGGCACTGGTGAGGCCTCACCTTGAGTATTGTGAGCAGTTTTGGGCCCCTCATCTAAGAAAAGATGTGCTGGTATTAGAGAGGATCCAGAGGAGGTTCTCAAGGATGATTCTGGGAATGAAAACGTTATCATATGAGGAATGTTTGATAGCTCTGAGCCTGTACTAGCTGGAATTTAGAAGGATGAGAGGTATCTCATTGAAACCTTTCAGCCTTGACAGAATAGATGCGGAAAGGATGTTTGCCATGGTGGGAGAGTCTAGGACAAGAGGGTACAACCTTAAGATAGAGGGGCATCCATTTAATAGTGAGATGTGGAGAAGTCTCTTAAGCCAGAGAGTTATGAATTTGTGGAATTTGTTCCCACAGGCAGCTGTGGAGGCCAGGCTGTTGGATATTTTTAAGGCAGAGATTGATAGGTTCTTTGAGAGATTGAGAGATTGATAGGTTGTGGCATTAAAAGGTTATGGGAAGGAGGCAGAGAGTGGGGCTAAGGAAGGAAAAAAAGGATCAGCTGTAATTGAATTGCAGAGTAGACTTGATGGGCAAATAGCCTAAGTCTGCTCTTATGTCCTATGGTCTTATTTATGACATGTATGTACACTGAAATGTGTCATTTGCGTTAACAACCAAAACAATGTAAACATGTGCTGGGGGCAGCCTGCAATGATGTTCTCCCATCAACACAGCATGCCCGTTTTGCTCAGCAGAGTTTACACAGAACAGAACTAAACAGAGCACAAGCAGTGAAAAAACAACACCAGCAAAACAAGCCCCCTTCCTCCCTCCCACCCATACACTCATACCCCCATAAAGACAGTCCTCCAACCCCAGTATAGGCCTGCGGGTTGACCTGCAGAGAAATGGCCTCTGACTTCCTGAGTGGACTTTAGACCTGTAGACCTAAGACTTTGGCCATCATGCTTCAACTTTCCATCTTCTGATCAAGCTTCGATCTTTGCTATTGAACACGGGGCTATCTGATAATGGGACACCAAGATCCAGGCCTCAAGTTCCAGAATGCCTGATGATGGGACCCCGAATTCCAGACTTGCCAACTCAAGATCCGCCAATAGGGGAAGAAGGTGGTCAGTTGGCCCTTCTAACCTCTCTGCTGTTTGTAATGATCATGGTTGATCTTTGACCTCAATCCCACTTCCCTGCTTTTTCTCATATCAAAGTTCAAAGTGCAAAGTAAATTTTATTTTCAAAGTACATATATGTCACCATATACAAGCGTGAGGTTCATTTTTTGGGGCATACTCAGCAAATCAATAGAATAGTAACTATTACAGGATCAACGAAAGATCAACCAGAATGCAGGACTGTGCAAATGGAAATATAAATAAATAACGATAAATAATGAGATAAAGGGTCCTTAACATGAGATCATTGGTTGTAGGATCATTTCAATAATGGGACAGATGAATGTAGCTTTCCCCTTTTATTCAAGAGCCTGACAGTTGAAACTATTCCTGAACCTGGTGATGGGAGTCCTGAGACACTTGTATCTTCTACCTGATGGCAGCAGCTAGAAGAGAACATGCCTTGGTTGGTGGAAATCTTTGATGATGGATGCTGCTATCCTAGAAACAGGATTTCATGCAGATATGCTCGGTGGTTGGGAAGGCTTTATCTGTGATGTACTGGTCTGAATTCACTACCATTTGTAGGATTTTCCATTCTAAGTCATCATTCAGTTCATCAGTTATCCAGAAATCTATCTGCTCTGAATGAATTCCACAACTCAGTCTCAATTGTGCTCCAAGATACAAACTTTGAAAAGATCCCCATCCTCTGAATAGAGTTAATGGCAAGATTCTTAGCAACATGTAAGAGCAGATGGACGTTGGGGTACACATCCATAGATTCCGTAAAGTTGTTGCACAGTTGATAGGGCTGTTGAGAAGGCATATGGTGAGCTGGCCTTCATTAGTGATGGTATTGAGTTCAAGAGCTGTGAAGTAATGTTGCAGCTCTATAAAACCCTGGTTAGATCACACTCGGAGTATTGTGTTCAGGTCTAGTCACCTTATTATAGGAATGACATGGAAACATTAGAGAGAGGGCTGAGAAGATTTATCAGGATGCTGCTGGGATTAGACAGCATGTCTTATGAGGATAGGTTAAGCAAGCTGGGGCTTTTCTACTCGGAGTGAAGAAGGATGAGAGGTGACTAGATTCAAGTGTTCAAGATGATAAGAGACATAGATTGAGTGGATAGCCTAAGACTTTTTCCCCTGGTGGAAATAGCTAATATGATGTGGCATAATTTGAAGGTGATTGGAAGAAAGTTTAGGGGGAAGGATGTCAGAGATAAGTTCTTTCCACAGAGTGGTAGGTGCTTGGAATGCTCAATCAGGGGTGATGTTGAAGTGATGCATTAAGGACATTTAAGGAACTCTTAGATTGGCACATGGATTATAGAAAAATGGAGGGTTGTGTAGGAAGGAAGGGTTAGATTGATCTTAGAGAAGGTTGAGGGGTAGCACAATATCATGAGCCGAAAGGCCTGTACTATGCTATAGTGTTAAAGGTACTATGTTCTATAAAGAATCTTCCCCTCATCACAGTCCTAAAAGGTCTACACTTTTTCTGCGGCTGTGACCCCTTGTATAGGCTGTTCAACCAGTAGACATGTATACCCTGGATACATTTTGTAAATTTCAAAGAAATTACCTTCTGATCTCTAAACTCCAATACAGATCCAGCCCACTCAATCTTCCCTCAAGAGAGAAAGTGGGTGATAGAGACATGAGCAAATATTAGCATTTCTGGATCAGACTAGAAAGTGAAATCGCGTTTGTGCCTGTGAATAATTAGACTCGAGGAGCGGACAGAGTGTTCGGCTGTGCTGAGGGATTCTGGCTGGGATTTGTCACCTCTGTTGTTAGACCGTAAATTCCACCAGTGAGCGTGGTTAACTATATGAGCTATAGTTAGATCTGAAGAATGAAAACTTCCCAAATGAAAAATAACTGAAAATGCTCAGCAAAGGTCAATGACCTTAAAATTTAACCCTATTTTTCTCTCTTCATAGATGCTGTGGTTTCTGTTATTTTTTCCAGATTTCTCCTTTATTTCATATTTCCAGTAATACCTGTGTTCTATCGTTCAGTTACAGAATGTTAGTTATTTTTGCATATCTCTCTTCGCCTGTTCTCCTTCTATTGACATCTCTTACGTAGAGCACAGCTGTCACTAATATCTTTCAGTACCTTTTCTCCTGGCCCCAACGAAGCAATGATGCAATAACGAAGAAGGCCAGTTACCATTGGCAGAAATTTCCCAATTCCATTATTTTCTTCTTCATCCCTTTATCCACTATGTCAAACTTGCTTCATTTTGTACATTCTCAGGAGCTGCTGAAGGACCTTTCCATTTCACTGGAACCCTGCTGGCAAATTCCTCCTGACCCTCCATTTGGTCTTGACAACTTTTATGAAGTGATATACAGGTTGAACATTTGTATTATCTTCCCATTCGTTTGAATTCCATAAATCAATTATTTTTAATGTGCTGTTGGTAAATCAGGTATGTACCAGTATATAACATGAATTGTCCAGCAACCCACTGATGTAATCCTAGCCTAATCAGAGGAGAATTTACAATGACCAATTAACCTACTAACTGGAATGTGGGAGGAAACTGGAGCACCAATAGGAAACCCATGCAGTCACAAGACGAACATACAAACTCACAGAGTCATACAACACTACAAGACATAAACAGGCTCTTTGGCCCATCTTGTCCAACTCAAATTACTAATCTGCCTAGTCCCATCAACCTGCACCTAGACCACAGCTCTCCCATTTTTGTACTTATCCAAATTTCTCTTAAATGTTGAAATCAAACCCATATCCATCACTTCCATTGGCAGCTCATTCCACTCTCTCACCACCCTCTGAGTGAAGAAGTTTCCCCTCATGTTCCCCTTAAACATTTCATTTTTCACCCTTAACCTATGACCTCTAGTTCTAGCCTCTCCCAACTGTGGAGAAAGCATGTTTGCCCCTCGTAGTTTTGTATACCTCTATCAAATCTCTCCTCATTCTCATATGCTCTATGGAATAAAATCCTAACCTGTTCAGCCTTGTCCTAGAACTCAGATCCTCAAGTGCTGGCAACCTTCTTGTATGTTTTCACTGTACTCTTCCAATCACATTGACACCTTTCCTATAGGTAGGTGGCCAGAATCCTACGGGCAGCAACGGAATTGAACTTTGAACTCCGGGATGCCCCAAGCAGGAAAGGCATCACATTAACACATACAAAAAAGCTGGATAAACTCAGCAGGTCAGGCAGCATCCGTTGAAAGAAGCAGTCAACGTTTCGGGTCGAGACCCTTTGTCAGGACGAAGGGTCTCAACCCGAAACGTTGAGTGCTTCTTTCAATGGATGCTGCCCGACCTGCTGAGTTCATCCAGCTTTTTTGTATATGTTGATTTGACCACAGCATCTGCAGTGTACCTTGTGTTAAGGCATCACCTTAACTGCTGTGCTAATGGGGTGTGTACGTTTATTCCAAAGTTTATTATTTTTGTATCTCTCTTCTCTCTTCTCCCTCTATTGCTATCACTACGCTGTCACTGACAACTTTCTGTACTCTCTGTCCTGGGCCTAACACATTGATGTAATCACGAAGACACATCAATGGTTCTACCTTGTTAGAAGTTTGGGGAGATTTGGGGAGACTCCTACAGACCTCTACAGATGTATGGTGGAGAACATTCTAACTTGATTCATCCCTGCCTGGTATGGAGGCTCCAATGCACAGGACTGCAAGAGGGTGGTAGACACAGCCAGATCCATCACGGGTACAATCCTTTCCACCATCGAGGGTGGAAAACAGGGTGACTTGAAAGAGGGTGACTCAAAAAGGTAACATTCATCATTAAAGATCCTCAGTATCTAGGACATGCCCGCTTCATGATATTACCATCTGGGAGGAAGTAAGAAAATCCCTTTCATCTGCATGTGATCTACACTGAAGACCCACACTCCTATTCTCATCACAGGATAATTTACAATGTCCAATTAACCTACCCAACTGGCATGCCTTTGGACTTTGGGAGGTAACTGGAGCACCCGGAGGAGACCCACATGGGACAATGTACAAACTTCTTACAGGCAGTGGCAGGAATTGAACCCAGGTCATCTGTGCTGTAAAGTGTTGTGCTAACCACAATGCTACCTTGCTGTGCTTCTTCCCCTCTGCCATCAGATTCTTGAATAACCCATGAACACTACTTCACTATTTTGCTCTTTTTTTGCTCATTTATATTTTTATATATTCTTAATGTAACTTAAATTGATTTTTATGTATTGCATTGTACTGTTGACGCGAAACAATAAATTTCACGACAGATGTCAGTTATAATAAACCTGATACTGATTCATTTGGCTTTGCTCGTGACAGGAGCAGTGCATGGGAAGCAATGCAAGAGGACAATTAAACTTTGACAGTAGCTCATTAAGAAATCCCCAAATAGCCAAGAAATAAACAGTTACAGTAGAAAAAAAGCTTAGCACTTATGCCCAAGGAAACAATCAGTGATTTTCTAAAGATAAATAATTCTCCCTTGCAAGGCACTATTGACCTCTTTGTTGAGGCTCATCATGTTTTCACTCAGAGTAATGTTGCTTTTGGACACCAGAAATCATTGAACAAGTGATCCTGAGCAAGCATCCCCTGCAAGACCCCTCGTGATTTTTTTTCATCTTGGCAGTTTGCTAAGTTCTCACGGTTGCATAGCAACAAAAATCTGCAGGCAAAAACTTGGAGCTTTCCTATTTGGGGAACAGGATGAAGAGGTCTAATTTAAGAGGCTATCTTCCTGAATCCTTTTGGAAAACATGTCCTGTAGCACTTGGTGTTCTTATAAAGGAATACCTTGTGGCCTTGGAGGGTGCTAATAAAAACTGTAAATTCTCATAAGGACCACTGTAATTGAGTTTGCCTAATGTAGGGACTAGATCACTTGAGCTAAAATGGTACAAAGTTATTGGTCCAAAAAATACAAGACACCTGTCAGACTGACAGACAGACAAGACTGTAAGTGCTGGAATATGGAGAGAAGAGAAAACAGGTTGCTGGAAGAACTCAACACAGCATCTATAGAGGGAAGTGGATAGCTGACATTTCAGGTCAGGACCTTTTGATGTCAGGGCTGGAGGTGAGGAAGGGCTGGTGTTCAGCTTCGCTGCTCCGCCAGGTTTACGTGCTTCTGTGCTGAACAGAGGCTGTGGCCTTCAACTAGCTGGATCGGCTGTGGCTGGTTCTGTGGCTGCAGACTCACTTTCATGAACTTCTGTTCTGAAAGTTATTTTTAAATTTTTATTGTTGTCATGATTTCTTTTTTTTCTGCGCATTGGTCTTTCGTTGTTTTCTAGTGTGTTCTACTGGGCATATTGGCAAGACCTGACACAGATTGGGAGACCACTTCTTTATTTTGTGGCTGCCTGTAAGGAGATGAAACTGAAGGTTGTATATATTATAATTGCAAACAAGAGAAAATCTGCAGATGCTGGAAATCCAAGCAGCACACACAAATGCTGGAGGAACTCAACTGGCCAGGCAGCATCTATGGAAAAGTGCACAATAGTATAGTAGTATATATTTACCCTTACAGCGGAACAAGTTCTCACCTGCCCCCTACACTTCCTCCCTCACTTCCAGTCATGGCCCCAGGAAGTCCTTCTAGGTGAGGCGATGCTTCATCTGAGAGTCTGATGAGGTCAGCTACTGTATCTGGTGCTCCCAGTGTGGCCTCCTGTGTATTGGCAGGACCCAACGTAGATTGGGAGACTGCTCCACCCAACGGAAGAAACAGGATCTCCCAGTGACCGCCCATTTTAATTCCACTTTCCATTCCCATTCCAACATGTCAGTCCATGGCCTCATTTACTGTCACGCTGAGGTCACACTCAAGTTGGAGGAGCAACACTTTATAGCCTCCAAACTGATAGCATGAACATCAATTTCTCGAACTTCCGGTAATGCCCCACTCTTTACCATTCCCCATTCCCTTTTCCCTCTCTCACCTGCTTTCCTCCTTATTTGCCCATCACCTCCCTCTGGTGTTCCTCTCCCTCTTCCTTCTTCCAAGTCCTCTGTCATCTCCTATCAGATCCCCCTTCTTCAGCCCTGTATCTCTTTCACCAATCAACTACCCAGCTCTGTACTTCACCCCTCCTCGGTTTCACCTATCACCTTGTGTTTCTTCCTCACCCCCACCTTCTAACTCTGACTCTTCATCTTTTTTTCTCCAGTCCTGATGAAGGGTCTTGGCCCAATACTTCAGCTATACTCTTTTGCATAGATGCTGCCTGCTGAGTTCTTCCATAATTTTGGGTGTGTTGTTTGTATATACTACACATGCTTTGATAACAACTATACTTTGAAATTTGAACTTCATCTGGACAATAAGGCAGAAAAGAAAATTCCCTGAAAGAAAGATCACAAGCGAAATGATTGCCATTGTGTCTGGACAGATTTCTGCATTCCAACAAACTTGTAACTTGAGCTTTATGGATAGCTTCCAAGGAGTCTGGACCGGAGATACTTATCACAGAAAATCCAAATTCTGTTGTGAGAACAGTCTTGCTGCACAAGATGTTCTTCGTTAGTGTTAATGCCCAGAATGTTGATGCTGGGAACCTCGCCAATTATGGGATTGTTAGTGAATGAGAGGAGCTTAATGGGAACTTCCTTCCTGCTTGTTGTCCTGATCTGATGTCAATGGTGCCTCGTGTTCAACAGCCACACCCTGTAGGTGTGCAGGCTGTGGCGTGAGCTACAGGAACATGAGTGAGTTGTAACCTCTTTGCCCTGTCGTAGAAGAACTGAAGGCTGATTGTTGGACAGCCCACTCACCTACTGGTGGGATGGCCAGAATACCCATCATGCTTCTGGTTCATTTTGAAGATATTATTAGCATGTGGACAGGTACAGAGGTAGGAAAGGTTTAAAACAGGAGTTCCCAACCTGTATCCTTCAGTTAATGGTAGGAGTCCATGCCATAAGAAAGGTTGGGAATCCCTGGTTTATGGGCCAAATATGGGACATATTGTGTGAAATCTGTTGTTTTCTGGCAGCATTACAGTGCAAGATATAAAACAATTACTATAAGTTACAATAAGAAACATAAATAAATAACACAAAACAGAGCAAAATAGCGAGGTAGTGTTCATCAACGATTCAGAAAGCTGATGGTGGATGGGAAGAAGCAGTTGCTGAAACTAAACCAATTGGACTAAAGGATCTGATTACAGGTGGTATGACTTTATGACTCTAAGATGATAATTGTGTTGAGAGTGCTGAAGTCATCCTCTGCAGAGGTGTTCAATTAAAGGCCACACCAACCCAATCTAACCAAGGCCAATCTGGACTTGATCCTGAGCCCAGTTGTTTCCAATATTTCCAACTCCAACACACTTGTTAGTGAATAAAAGGAGTTTGATGTGAACTTCCTTCCTGCTCATTGTCCTTATCTGATGTCAAAGGCATTAAATGAAAAGAAGAAAGAGTTTCTGTGCAGTACGTTTGTTTTGCTGTGAATATCTATTCAAGTTCGAGTTTATTGTCATTCAACCATACACATGTATACAGCCAAATAAAACAAAGTTCCTCCAGAACGAGTGGCACAATACAGTACATCCAACTCACACACAATACATGATGTAATATTATATAAGACACAGGAGCAAAATTAGGCCATTTGGCCCATCAAGTCTGCTCTGCCAAACAATCATGGCAGATGCCTTCCCCCCACCCCTCAGCCCCACTTCCTGGCCTTCTCCCCATAACCTCTGATGCCTTGTCCAATCAAGAACCTATTAAGCTCTACCTACAGCTCTACAGCTGCCTGTGGTAATAAATTCACAAATTTACCATCATCTAACTGAAGAAATATCTCCACATCTCTGTTTTAAATGGACGTCCCTCTATCCTGAGACAGTGCCCTCTTGTCCTGGACTCCCCACCATGGGAAACATCCTTTCCACGTCTATCATGTCTAGGCCTTTCAATAGTCAAAAAGTTTCAATGAGATCCCTCCCTCATCCTTCTGAATTCCAGTATGTATAGACACAGAGCTATTAAATGTTCCTTGAATGATAACCCTTTCATTCTTGGAATCATCCTTGTGAACTCTCTCCAATATCGGCACATCTTTTTTAGATGAGGAGCCCAAACCTGTTCACAATACTCAAGGTGAGGCCTCACCAGTGCCTTATAAAGCCTCAGCATCACATCTCTGCTCTTGTATGCTAGACCTCTTGAATTGAATGCTGACATTACATTTGCCTTCCTCACCACTGACTCAAACTACAAGTTAACCTTTAGGGTGTTCTGCACAAGGACTCTCAAATCCCTTTGCATCTCAGATTCTTGAATTTTCTCCCTGTTTACAAAATAGTCTGCACATTTACTACTACTACCAAAGTGAATGACCATGCATTTTCCAGCGTATTCCATTTGCCACTCTCTTGCCCATTTTCCTAATCTGTCTAAGTCATTCTGCAGCCGTCCTGTTTCCTCAACATTACCTGCCCCTCCAACAATATTTGTGTCATCTGCAAACTTGGCAATAAAGCCATCTATTCCATCATCTAAATCATTGATACACAGGATATAAAGAAGCAGTCCCAACACCAACCCCTTTGGAACACCACTAGTCACTGGCAGCCAACCAGAAAAGGATCCTTTTATTCCACTCGCTGACTCCTACCAATCAGCCAATGCACTAAACATGCTAGTAACTTTCCTGTAATGTCATGGGCTCTTAACTTGGCCAGTAGCCTCATGTGTGGCAGCTTGTCAAAGGCCAGCTGACAGCCCAAATATACAACATCCACTGCATCCCCTTTATCTATCCTACTTGTAATCTCCTCAAAGAATTCCAATGGACTCGTCAGGCAAGATTATCCCTTAAGGAAATCATGTTGATTTTGTCCTATCTTGTCCAGCATCACCAGGTACTCCACAACCTCATCGTTAGCAATTGACTCCAACATCTTTCCAACCACTGAGGTCTGGCCAACTGGTCTATAATTTCCTTTCTGCTGCCTTCCTCCTTTCTTAAAGAGTGGAGTGACATTTGTAATTTTCTAGTCCTCTGGCACCAAGCCAGAGTCCAATGATTTTTGAAAGATTATTACTAACACCTCCACAATATCTACCTCTACCTCTTTCAGGACCTTAGGATGCAGTTCATCTGGCCTGTACCCTTAGGTCTTTCAGATTTTTGAGCATCTTCACCTTTGTAATAGTAACTGCATGCACTTCTCTTCCCTCACACCCTTCAACAATCAGGCACACTGCTAGTGCCTTCCACAGTGAAAACTGATGCAAAATACTCTTTTACTTTATCTGCCATCTTTTTGGCCCTGTTATTATTTTCTAATGGTCCTATATCCACTCTCACCTCTCTTTTATTTTTTACGTACTTGAAAAAGCTTTTACAATCCACTTTGATATTGTTCGCTGGCTTGCTTTCATATTCCATCTTTTCCCTCCTAATGATTCTTTTAGTTGCTCTCTGTAGGGTTTTAAAAGCTTCCCAACCCTCAGTCTTCCAACTAATTTTTGCTTTGTTGTGTGCCCTCTGTTTTGCTTTTACATTAGCTTTGTCTTCGCTTGTCAGCCCCGGTTGTACTATTTTGCCATTGGAGTATTTCTTTGTTTTTGGAATACATCTATCCTGCACCTTCCTCATTTTTCACAGAAATTCATGCCATTGCTGCTCTGCTGTCATCCCTGCCAGCACCTACTTCCAATTTGCTTTGGCCAACTCCTCTCTCATGTCTCTGTAATTTCCTTTATTCCACTGAAATACTGCTTTGTCAGACTTCCTCCCTATCAAAATTTCACATGATCACAAATAATGAGGTGCGTTTTGCAACATAGGTTAAAAAGTAATCTGAATAATGGTATTGGCAATCATATGTGGTGAGACCTGGGTGGTGGATGGGAGTTCAGTTGCCTCACGACCTGGATGAAGAAGCTTTTTCCCATCCTAACAGTCCTTGTCCTAATTCTACTGTACCTCCTGCCTGATGCTAGGGGGTCAAAGAGATTGTTGGATGGATGGGAGGGATAATTGACATTTAAGAGCAAAGGGAACATTTGCAACACAGAGCACGGAACATAGTACAAACAGTACCACACAGCCGCAGGCTCTTCAGCGCACGATATTAGTTTGGAACACAATGCCAAATTAATGTAAATCTCTTCTGCCTGTACACTCAGTCCATTGAGTCTGCTCCACCATTCAGTCACAGCTGACTTATTATCCCTCTCAAACCCATTCTCCCGCCTTTGCCCACTAGCCTTTGACACACCCACTAATCAGGAACCTATCAGCCTTCACTTTAAATATACCCAACGACTTGGCCTCCACAGCCGCTGTGACAAGGAATTCCACAAATTCACCACGCACTAGCTAAATAAATTCCGCCTCTTCTCTGTTTTAAAGAGACCTCCTTGTATTCTGAGGCTAGACTCCACCACTCTTTCCATGACCACGACTCTTCTTGGCAAATTTCTCTACAGAAGTTTTTCTTAGAAAAGGTGCTCAAAACCACTCACAATATTCCAAGTGGAGTATGCCCAATGCTTTATAAAGCCTCTGCATTAAAGCTAAACCTTGATATTCTAGTCCTATTAAGTCCGTGATAATAAAGCTGGTTTTGATTCTGATCCATACCTCTCTGCATATTCAGATATCTATCTGAAAGACTCTTTAACACCACTGTCATATCAGCTTCTATATCGTCCTCTGGCAGCCTGTTCCAGACACCCACTATTCTCAGTGCAGAAACCCTGCCCACACATCTCTTTTAAACATTTTCCTTTCACTTTAAAGGCACGTGCTGCAGCTGATGACATTCCTTCCTTTGACAAAGGATACTCACTGTCTATCCTATCATAACACCTCTCATAATTTAATACTGGACCAAGTCAGGGGTTCCCAACCTGGGGTCCATGTACCCCTCAGTTAATGGTAAGGATCAAAGGCATCAAAAAGGTTGGGAACCCATGGAGAAGTGAATTATTGCAATCTGAACCACCCACAAGCAGCATAGCCAAGAGGCACAAGAGACTTTTGATGCTGGAATCAGGAGCAACTGATGATCTGCTGGAACAAGTCAGCCTGTCAAGTAGCACCCTTCAGAGGGAAGGAACCATTGACCTTTTGGGCTGAAACCCTACATCGGGACTGGTGTAGCCATATCTGACCCTGAAACTGAATGAGTTTTCAGGACATCGTTCCACTGGCCTTTTTATTACGTACCTAAGAAAGTGGCCACCGAGTGAAACTTAGTAGTTTCTTGCTGCTGTAGCTCATCCATTTCAAGGCTCAACATGCTGCGCATTCAGAAATGCTCTTGAACACAACACTTTTGTAATGCGTGGTTATTTGAGTTATTGTCACCTTCCCGTCAGCTTGATCCAACCTGGCCATTCTCCTCTGATCTCTCATTAACAATGCATTTTTACCCATAAAATCTCTGCTCACTGGATTTTTAGTTTTGGTTTTTGCACCATTCTCTGTAAACCCTAGAGAAAATCCCAGGAGATCAACAATTCTCGTCTGGCACCAACAATTATTCCTCAAAGTAATTTAGATCAAATTCACTATTCTGATGTTTGGTCTAAGCGACAACTGAACTCCTTGACCATGCCTGCAAGCTTTTATGCATTGAGTTGCTACAACATGATTGGCTGATTAGACATCTGCATTAATGATGCTATGCACAGGTGTACCTAATAAAGTGGCCACTGAAGTTTACAACCAACTTGACACAGCCTCAGGGTGGGGGAGATGTCAGGCTTGAGGAAAGTGACGAAGGCTGTACCTTATCAAATACCAAATGACTTGCCACCTTGCACCAAATCTCAGAGCCACAATATATTGTTTCATTCCATCTGGGATATCATTTTAAAAGCTGTTTTGTTTTCATCTCACTATCTCCTTGACTACATATTAGAAGCAGTTAGTGCTTCCGTTCTCTGTTTCTTTTCCCTCTTGCAGAGTTAATCTTCTGGATGAGAAGAAGCATTCCATGTGCACACAAGGCATGACAACTTTGAAAAGGCAATAATTTTGGGGCTAATTGGATCTGCCTGCATGGTGCAGAAATAAATGCCTGCTTCTTTGATCCGCATTGCTCAGAAAGAAATATTCTCAAGACTTGAATGAGAGGTATCCCAGAATAGCAAGATCCTTAGGAGAGGTATCATAGTCCTCTCTGCAAAATTATAAGCAATTCTATACCACTAAACTAACTATTGAACTTTTGCCCTAGAGCATTGCTCTGGAGACATGCCACAGCGTATGCAGAGTTTAAATTCAAATCCAGAAGAATGAGCTGGAATGAGAATGGTGCCCATGAAATTCTTTCATAAAAATCATCTTCCTCTCCACTGACATTGTCCACACATCCTGCAGCCAACATAATCAAGAACCCTCCCATCCTGCATATTCTCGCTTTTCATACCATTCCCTTCCATCGCGTAGAAAATGCAAATGCTGAGAATACACAGCACCAAGCTCAATGGCAGCTACTATCTGAAAGGCTCTGATGAATCTCTTGTGCTTATGATTTTCTGCTCCACTGCAAAATCGTTTCGAGCTATGCCTCCTCTGAGGAAGTTCAAAACTTCTGTTCGACAGGAATTCAGTGAGACCCTCTCTCACTGCTCCACCCCCCTTGTGATCCAGCTTTTACTCCTATCCCCTCCTCCTACTTATTCCGGTTTCTTCTTCCTTCCTTTCCAGTGCTCAAGAGCTAGGCATATCGACTCGACTCAGATCGGGTGCAGGCTATTCTCGAGAGGGAGGGCAAGAACCCAGATGTTGTGGTCCATGTAGGGACCAACGATGTGGGTAGGATGAGTGAGGGGGTCCTGCGTAGTGAGTTCAGGGAGTTAGATGCGAAGCTGAAGGGCAGGACCTCCAGGGTAACAATCTCAGGATTGCTACCTGTGGCACGTGCGAGTGAGGCAAGGAACAGAAGGATTATACAGATTAATACGTGGCTGAGAGGATGGTGCAGGGGGGAGGGGTTCAGGTTTTTAGATAATTGGGGTTTGTTCCAGGGAAGGTGGGATCTGTTCCGAAGGGACGGTTTACAACTGAACTGGAGCGGTACTAACATTCTTGCAGGAAAGTTTGCTAGTGCTTCTCGGGGAGGTTTAAACTAAATTTGCAGGGGGCAGGGATCCAGAATGCGAGAGAGTATAGCGAGATGAAGAATAAAGGACAGGTGGGGACTACACAGTTCTGGAATATTAAGTGTGTAGTAGAGAAAGGTGAGGCGGAACAAGTGATAAGGAGGACACATGTACAGGGGGATGGTCTGACAGAACATGGAGTTAAATGTGCAGACAGAATAAGTAAATTTAGGAAGGACAACAAAATTCAAGGGGCGTATAGCCCGATGGGAGTTCGGGGAGCTGGGTTAAGCACAATAGGCAGCGATTTAAACAGAGAGAGGAGAAATGGGCTAAAAATTCTATATCTGAATGCACGAAGTGTCAGAAATAAGGCGGATGAGCTTGAAGCTCAGGTGCGAATGGGTAACTATGATGTTGTTGGGGTAACGGAGACATGGCTGCAGGGAGATCAGACCTGGGCATTGAATGTACAAGGGTATACGTGCTATCGTAGGGATAGAAATGTGGGCAGAGGGGGTGGGGTGGCCCTGTTGGTGAGGAATGAGATTCAGTCCTTTGCAAGGGGGGACATAGGATCAGGAGAATTAGAGTCTGTGTGGATAGAACTGAGGAACAGTAAGGGCAAAAAGACCCTAATGGGTGTTGTCTACGGGCCACCAAACAGTAGCATGGATATTGGGTGCAAGTTGAATAGGGAGTTAACATTGGCATGTGGCAAAGGTAATGTCGCAGTAGTTATGGGGGATTTCAACATGCAGGTGAACTGGGAGAATCAGGTTGGTGCTGGACCCCAGGATAGGGAGTTTGTAGAGTGCCTACGGGATGCATTCTTGGAACAGCTTGTACGAGAGCCGACCAGGGAGAAGGCTATTCTGGATTTAGTGTTGTGTAATGAACAGATTTGATAAGCGATCTTGAAGTAAAGGAGCCATTAGGAGGTAGTGACCATAATATGATAAGTTTTTATCTGCAATTTGAGAAGGATAAGGGCAGATCGGAGGTGTTATTGTTGCAGTTGAACAGGGGAAACTATGGAGCCATGAGGGAGGAGCTGGCCAAAGTTAACTGGACAGATATCCTAGCAGAAAAGACAGTGGAACAGCAATGGCAGGTATTCTTGGGAATAATGCACAAGGTGCAAAATCAGTTCATCCCCCGGAGAAGGAAGGATTCAAAGGGGGGAAAGGGGCCACAGTGGTTGACAAAGGAAGTCAGAGATTGCATAGCATTAAAAAAAAGGAGGTATGACAGAGCTAAGGTGAGTGGGAGGACAGATGAATGGGAAATTTTTAAGGAACAACAGAACTTAACTAAAAAGGCAATACGGGGAGAAAAAATGAGGTACGAACGCAAGCTAGCCAGGAATATAAAGGAGGATAGCAAAAGCTTTTTTAGTTATGTGAAGAGAAAGAAGATAGTTAAGAACAATATTGGACCCTTGAAGAATGAATTGGGTGAAATTGTTATGGGAAACAGAGAAATGGCAGAAGAATTTAATAAGTACTTTAGATCTGTCTTCACTAGGGAAGACACAAGCAATCTCCCAGATGTATGGATGGGCCAAGGACATAGGGTAACAGAGGAAATGAAACAGATTGACATTAGGAAGGAAATGGTGATGAGTAGACTGATGGGACTGAAGGCTGACAAATCCCCAGGTCCAGATGGTCTGCATCCTAGGGTACTAAAGGAGGTGGCTCTGGAAATTGCGGATGCATTGGTAATCATTTTCCAATGTTCCTTAGATTCAGGATCAGTTCCTGAGGATTGGAGAATGGCTAATGTTATCCCACTTTTTAAGAAAGCAAGAAGGGAGAAAACAGAGAACTATCGTCCTGTCAGCCTAACATCAGTAGTGGGGAAGATGCTAGAGTCCATCATTAAAGATGAAATAGTGGCATATCTAGATAGCAGTGATAGGATTGGGCCGAGCCAGCATGCATTTACCAAGGGCAAATCATGCTTGACTAATCTATTGGAGTTTTTCGAGGATGTAACCAGGAAGTTAGACAAGGGAGATCTAGTGGATGTAGTGAACCTTGATTTTCAGAAGGCATTTGATAAGGTCCCACATAAGAGATTGGTGGGTAAAATCAGAGCTCATGGCATTGGGGGGAAGATATTGACATGGATAGAAAACTGGTTGGCAGATAGAAAGCAAAGGGTAACGGTAAATGGGTGTTTCTCGGAATGGCAGGTGGTGACTAGTGGGGTGCCACAGGGCTAGGTATTGGGACCATAGCTGTTTACGATTTACATCAACGATTTAGATGAAGGCATTGAGAATAACATCAGCAAGTTTGCTGATGATACTAAGCTGGGTGGCAGTGTGACATGTGATGAGGATGTTAGGAGAATTCAGGGTGACTTGGATAGGCTGAGTGAGTGGGCAGATACTTAGCAGATGACGTTTAATGTGAATAAGTGTGAGGTTATCCACTTTGGGAGTAAGAACAGGAAGGCAGATTATTATCTGAACGGTGTAGAGTTAGGTAAGGGAGAAATACAAAGAGATCTAGGAGTCCTTGTTCATCAGTCACTGAAGGTGAATGAGCAAGTGCAGCAGGCAGTGAAGAAAGCTAATGGAATGTTGGCCTTTATTACAAAGGGAATTGAGTACAAGAGCAAGGAAATTCTTTTGCATTTGTACAGGGCCCTGGTGAGACCACACCTGGAGTATTGTGTACAGTTTTGGTCTCCAGGGTTAAGGAAGGACATCCTGGCTATAGAGGAAGTGCAGCATAGATTCACGAGGTTAATTCCTGGGATGTCTGGACTATCCCACGCAGAGAGGTTAGAGAGACTGGGCTTGTACACGTTAGAATTAAGGAGATTGAGAGGGGATCTGATTGCAACATATAAGATTATTAAGGGATTGGACAAAATAGAGGCAGGAAGTATGTTCCAGATGCTGGGAGAGTCCAGTACCAGAGGGCATGGTTTGAGAATAAGGGGTAGGTCATTTAGGACAGAGTTAAGGAATAACTTCTTCTCCCAGAGAGTTGTGAGGGTGTGGAATGCACTGCCTCAGAAAGCAGTGGAGGCCAATTCTCTGGATGCTTTCAAGAAGGAGCTAGATAGGTATCTTATGGATAGGGGAATCAAGGGATATGGGGACAAGGCAGGAACTGGGTATTGATAGTAGATGATCAGCCATGATCTCAGAATGGTGGTGCAGGCTTGAAGGGCCGAATGATCTACTTCTGCACCTATTGTCTATTGACTCCTTATTTCTTTCCACAGATACTATCTGACCTGCTGAGTTCCTTCAACATTTTGTGTGTGTTACTCTTGAAAGTACCTCTTTAATGATAAAGATAATTTTTCATTTCAAAATTGACCTCATCATGGCTTTGCACCTTATTCTCTACCTGAACTCCACTCTCTATGTAACTGCAACACTTTATTATGCATTCTGTATTTGCTTCTCATCTTGGACTATTTCAATGCACTTCAAGATTCAAAGTAAATTTATTAACAAAGTACATGCTGTGCATGTCACCACCTACAACCCTGAGATTTATGTCCCTATGGGCATACTCAGCAAATCATTAGAGTAGTAACTATAACAGGATCAATGAAAGATCAACCAGAGCGCAGAAGACAACACACTGTGCAAATGCAAATATATATAAATAGCAATAAATAGTGAGACCATGAAATAACAAGATAAAGAGAACTTAAAGTGAGATCATTGGTTGTCGGAACATCTCAATGGATGGGAAAGTGAGTGTAGTTATCGCCTTTTCTTCAAGAGCCTGATGGTTGTGGGGCAGTAACTATTCTAGAACCTGGTGGTGCGAGTCCTGAAGGTCTCATACCTTCTACCTGATGGCAGCAGTGAGAAAACAGCATGGCCTGGGTGGTGAGAATCTCTGAGGATGAATGCTGTGGAATGCAAGACACTGCATCTTAGTACATGTCACAATAATAAACCAATTATCAATTACCATTAACTGGGTTGTCATAAATACCCATGTGGTTCAATTATGTTCTTCGGGGAAGGAGATCTGCTATTTTTACCTAAGCTGGCATTTTAAAACCTTTATTATGGTTGACTTGCAAACAAAATGTCCTAGGGTTCTGAAAACTTGCCAGAACGATCCATGTTCATCAGCAAATAAAAGATTCACGACGAGTACAGGGTGTAAGAGGAAGTGGCCCCTTGCCACTTTGCTGTCACAAGCAGGACGTAAGGCACAAGGATTTATATTCATTTATTAATGCAGTTGTCATAGTCAATGTCAAGATACATTGTTCATCCACAGGGGGTCCGGTTTAAGAAGGAACCACTTTAGTAGGTTTAGAACCGCATATGTTTCAGACAATTTGAGGAAAGCATCACAGAGCTGGGTTGGTTTTAAAACTACAATCTGGTCACTTCATAGTTAACATTATTAAATCTGTAAAAATCGGACTTCCAACATAAAGAAAATAAACTAGGATTCAACTTATCCTGATCTTTCTGCAAAGAAATTGTTCTTAACACATTTCCCCATTTTTCCTTCGACATTATGATTCCAGGAATGAAGCTGGCTGAATGGTGCTACATGATGGTGTGAAACTGTGAAAGATGAAGCAGTTTTAGCTTTGTGCCACAGAGCAGTAGCATAGTTGTTAACATAACACTTTATAGTACAAGCAACCTGGGTTCAATTCCTGATGTAAGGGATCATATGCAAGGGAACATATAAGTATGTTCTCCCATGACCATGTGGGTTTCCTCCCACAGTCCAAAGACAGACCAGTTGATAGGTAAATTGGTCATTGTAAATTGTTCCATGATTAGGATTAAATTGGTGGGTAGCTGTGAGGTATGACTCAAAGGACTGGAAGGACCTACTCCATGCTGTATTTCAATCAATCAATCAATCAATCAATCAGTCAATAAATAACTATAATTTACCACATATGTCTTTCTCTTTTAAGGCCATAGTCATTAGCATGACGTAAAAGAGGGTTCACAAGAGCTTGCACTTGAAGTTCAGAAGAACAAGTGTGGATCTCAATAAAACCTACTAGACCCTAAAAGACCTAGCTAGAGTGGAGATAGAGAGGATGTGTCTGTTAGTAAGAGAGTCAGATCCGAGTGCACAGTCTCAGAATAAAGCAACATCCTTTTCAAACAAAGATGAAGAGCAATTTCTTCAGCCAGAGGGCAGTGAATCTATGGAATTCTTTGCCACTCTAGGCTGTGGATACCAAGTAATTGGTCAACCATGGATATTGTGTCCTAGCTGCCGAGGGCAGTAAGCTATGAAGAGCAAGATTAATATATTCTTGATTGGTAAGGGTCTGAAAATTATGGGGAGAACAGGGTTGAGAAAAATACTATGCCATGATTGAATAGTGGAGCAGATCTGGTGGGCTGATTTGGCCTAATTCTGCTCCTATAATGTATTATTTTTTGGGATGAAGGAAATATATGGAGAGCAAAATATGCCCATTTGGACAAAGTTTGTGACAAATTTACATAATTTTATGACATTCATATACCATAATAACTGCCCATGATTTTCCTGGTTACAAGAGAGCAACAGCCAAGCTGCTGGAGGAACTTCACATGTCAGGATCTGAAGAAGGGTCTCAACTCAAAACATGAACTGTCCTTTTCCCTCCAGAGACACTGCCCGACCTGTAATGTTCCTCCAGAATCCTGTTTGATGCACCAGGTTGAACCCTCTGGAGCCGGCTCTGTCTCTGCTTAAAAAGGACATGAATGTAAGCCCAGAATTTGAGAAAGCAACTTTTTTATTTTTTATTGGAGCCTTCAACTTTATTTCACCTCACTGTGAAAATCTGCTCCACTCTGTTTTTTAATGCATTTTTATGGATACTGAACGAGTCAGATTGAAATTGAAAAGCTTCCACAATTGCATATTCTTAAACCCGCTGTGCCTAATGTGCATGGATGATGGATGGATGGCTGAAACATTAATTTTTATTCTCAGAGAAGGAACATACACAGTGAGTTTTACGCTGTTCCCGGGTTCCAACTCCTGACAACTTCTGCTGGTTTACAAGGATTGTGCAGCATTTTAATAACTTGGACAGGAACTTTAAGAGCCAATTTATATCAGCGAAGTGTTTAAGAAGGCACATGGGAGACCTGTCTTTATTGGCTGAAGCATAGAGTATAAGAGTGTGGAGATTAACTAATAAGAATTAATTAGGATACAAGTAGGGGTGTCACATGCGCACTCAATGGCTACTTTATTAGGTACACTTGTACACCAGCTCATTAATGCAAATTTCTAATCAGCCAATCATTTAGCAGCAGCCCAATGCATAAAGCATACAGACATGGTCAAAAGGTCCATTTGTTGTCAGAAAAAATGTCAGAATGGGTAAGAAATGCTACCTAAGTAACTTTAACCATGGAATGATTTATGGTGCCAGATGGGGTGGTTTGAATATTTCAGAAACTACCGATGTCCTGGGATTTTCACACACGACAGTCTCTAGTGTTTACAAGGACTGGTGCAAAAAACAAAATAAAACATCCAGTGAGTGGTAGTTCCGTGGGTGCAAATGCCTTGTTAAGAGTGAGGTCAGAGGAGAATGGCCAGATTGGTTCAAAATGACAGGAAGACAACAGTAACTCAGATGACCATGCGTTCTGAATGCACAAAATATAGAACCTTGAAGTGGATGGGTTACAGCAGCAGAAGTCAACGAGCATACACTCTATGGTGACTTTATCAGGTTTGGGAGGCAGCTAACAAAGTGGCCACTGAATGTACTTCTGGTCACCAGATGGGATTTGATTCCCAGAGGAAGAAATTGAGCCCAGGTTGCTGGTGCGGTAATAATGTCAGAGTAACTGCTACCCTACCGTACCTTTCAGGAAGATGAAGTTGGGAGAACACACACCAGTCCTCATTGAGGGAACAGTGGTGGAAAAGGTGAGCAGTATCAAGTTCCTGGGCATCGACATCTCAGAAGATCTATCCTGGGCCCAACTCATTGTTCCAACCACAAGAGAGCACCCTACTTTGTTCGGAGTTTGAAGAGATTTGGTATGTCATCGAAGACTCTTGCAGATACCTCGGTGAAGTAGGGTCATGACAGTGTTAGCATGCAAAATCATTTCTGGTGGATTGGGTGGATGAGATCAACAGTAAGATCCCATTGTCAGGAAGGTGGTTCTGCAATGCTTTGTGGAGAATGAGCGGCATGATAAGGCACAGATGAAGTAATGGTTATTCAGTACAACCAAGGAAGACACCAGGAGTGATGACTAATTATATCAGTGAACCTGATCTTCTGAAGTTGAGGGAGTAGAACTGCCCCTAAGTCAGTATTGAGTTCCCTGTCTGCAAAGCTGTAAAGTCTAAAGAAGACTTCAAGCTCTATCCAATATTGATATCTATGGCTACCCTCACTATAGGGAGGTTATACTGTGTCCACCTACTCTTCAAGGTGTAGCTAACTTCTCTGTCTAGCCTCTGTGGTAAGGTTTAGCTGCCAGTACCCATTGCTTGCGTGATGGGTCCACCTTCCCTGCCAAGGAGAAGATACTCCCAGCTGATGAAATAATATAAAATACAGTTTCTTTTAATGACACACCTTTAATTGTATGCAATTCATTCCAAACACACATTTAATACTCATGGAGGATTTCTAATTTATAACGTATTTCTGAATTTAAAAAGATTTACAAACTACAAAGGATTTCCAGACATAGGTATAATTCCTACAAACTGGAAAAATGTACCAATGAGTCGCAGATGAATAAGTCGCCCGTCACAGAAACTGAATGTTGAGGAATGAATTCTAATTCTTCTTTCAGTCGCCCTATCTTTCTGTTATTCTGCTTGTCATTCCTAACAATCCCTGATGCTTATGATGTTCATACTATTTTTTACTAGGTGAGATTCTCTGCATATGATATTTTCCAGATACCTTTCTTGGGACAAAGCAACTCACACCGATGTTCTTAAAGGCTTTTGGTGACATCTGCAATTAATGATGTGAGGGCTGACCCTCTGAGTACACAAACATCTCGACTTTTAACCATGATCGATTGTGCTAAGTGACATGTCATTCATTTTCTTGTGGGCATGCTCAAGAAATCCATACCAGAATAGTAACCATCTTAACATAAGCCTCAATGTAAATTTAACTGACATTAAAAACTGGAGACTGCTTCTCACTAACAACAAAGATCTGTGCAAAGAATATTTGTTAAACGTTTTAACTTTATTTTCAACAACTCTGATTCTTTGCTGCTGCAAAGGTCACGCTGCTGTGCTGAAAAGCTGAGTTCAGCAATAAGCCTCCCAGGTACTGGAAAGTGACTATCCATTACTCACCCCAGTGCAACGGCTTTTCCACTTTAAAAACTCTCCCACAAAGGTTTCTTTGTACAATTCACAACAGGAGACCTGCACACAGTCGTTGTTGGATACAGCAGACAGCCAATCAATCAAACAGCAGCTTTAACCCAGTAAATAGGCAGCGGAGGCTTCTAGTGATCAGCAACTCTGGACTTGTGGTGCCACTGTCTTCTGAACAATTCATAGTAATCTATTTCTTGGGCATAATCTTCCCACTCCTTTATTAGTCAGCACTCACTCCCCCCTCCCCCCAAAATCGGACAGAAGACAAGAACGCTTCGCAATTCCCTCAACATCAACGATCGATTGGGCTTGTGAAGTCTGCAACACCTGTATCGACTCTGTCTCTTTGCCTTTACCAATGATAAATGGTTACTAACACTGATTCCCCTTGTCGGGTAGTTACACGCAAGCCAAGATTTGTGTTGTAACTCAGAGGAAGGAAAGGAAGATAGGAGCAAATTAAATTATGAGAGAAGAGTGAAGAGAAGAGTGATCCAGATGATGTCAGGTTAAAACTCAGCAGCATTCAAGTGCCTCGCTCATAACTATCAAGTTAGGTACGGAAGTCTGATTACAGATTTAGATCATGCAGAGGGGCTCTGCACATTGGATAATTGTGTTCCCAATCTGCACTACAGTTTGAGCTAAAATCTAGGCCTGCCTTCTCTTTCTTATCAACACAGTCAGATGGGAGACACAGCAGTACACTTAGTAGAGCTACTACCACATTTCGAGTGGCACGGTGGCACAGTAGTGCAGTGGTTAGCACAATGCTTCAGAGTACAGGCAACCTGGGTTCAATTCCCACCTCTGCCTGTTAGGATTTAGTATGTTCTCCCCATGACCGTGTGGGTCGGCTAGAGCCTGGGTTTCCTCCCACAGTCCAAAGACAAACAAGTTGGTAGGTTAATTGGTCATTGTGCATTGTCCGTGGTGAGGCTAGGATTAAATCAGGGAACTGCATAGAAGAGTGCAGCAGGAAAAAGCTAATCAATCTACAATGTCAGTGCTGAAAAAGATCACAAATTAAACTGGTACAGCACAGTACAGGCCTTTCGGCCCACAGCATAGTGCCAACCTTTTATCCTATTTCAAGTTCAATCTAACCCTTCCCTCCTGCAGTGGCTATTACCTTCTAATTTTATTTCACCCATGTGCCCATCTAAAAGTTTCTTTCATATCGCTGATGTATCTGCTGCTATGACTAAAGTCAATCTCTTCTGCTTGTGCCTCCTCCCTGATGATAGCAATGAGAAGATGGCATGTCCTGGGTAATAGGGGTCCATAATGATGGATGTCACCTTTCTGAGGCATCACCTTTTGAAGGTGTCCCCTATGCTGGGTAGGCTGAGTAAAGGCAAATGGGATTGCATTGGTAGGCATCTTGGAAGTATTGGTTCTGTTTCCTGGCTGTGTTACCCTATAACCCCTGAACTTAGTGTCACACAGCATGTGAGGAGACAAAAGGATGCAAGGTATTGATGCAAAATGTCAACTGCCCTTTGTCTCCATCGATGTTGCTTGAACTGCAGACCAGCTCCAGCAACTTGTGTCTGAGTTGGAGTTGGCATGGGTTTTGGGAAATATTAGAATTCGGGTGGCAGGGTGAAGATACATCTATTCCAAAGGGAATGTAAGGCTCTCTTCCACCCGCTAGTCTACATGTCACCCTTGATCAAGGTGTAGCCCCTGCTTAGCCTTGCCCCAGTCAGGGCACGTGAAGCCATGGGAGCAGGTGGTGGATGGTCGTATGAGCAGCCAGTGCATATCACATGTCCTGATGATGTGACCACTGACACCAGGCAGACAATTTCAGAAGAGTATTGATAATGGCTGGGGTCACCCATCTTGTAAAGACACTGCCCAGAAGAAGGCAATGGCAAACCACTTCAGTAGTAAAAATTTGCCATGAACAATCATGGTCATGGAAAGGTCATGACCGCCCACGACAAAGGACATGGCACATAACGAACGAACAAGAGTGGCACGGTAGCAGTGTAGTTAACACAATCACTCTAAAGTGACAGCTATCGTTATTCAGGGTTTGATTCTCATTGCTGTCTGTAAGGCTTTTGTATGTTCTCCTTGTGACTATAACAGTTTCCTCCAGGTGCCCCGGATTCCCACTACAGTGCAAAGACTGTTAGGCTTATGTTAGGGAGAGTAAGTTGTGGGCATTGTTGGAGCTCTGTTCCTTAAGGTTCTTCTGGGAGACAAAAATGATGAGCAATCTTAATTCCAAGAATTCAGTTTATGTTAGAGTATAAACACATATACAAGTACTAAGCAAAATAAATGAAGAGCTGAGACGCAAGGCTAAAATGAGAATTAATGCCAAGACAAGAATAAGGAAGTCAAAAAGCCAAGATGGCACTTCTGAAGAAAAATCCTTCACATTTAAATATAGGATAAAGAAAATTCCTTAGATAGGATTGAATTAATTAATAGGCTACCTAATTAAAACAAGTATATCATACGATTAACGTGCTAATACCTAACCAATGAAAAATGCGAAAGGTGATAAACCATTGGTTTAGCTGCTCTACTGCTTTCTGCCAGTGAGTATGAAAAGTACGAATCTTATAAAAAATATTATTAAAGAAGCAGTGGTTTCCAACAGCATGCTGTGTTGGCCCTAGAACAACACTTCTTGTGACATACAGTATGTGGCAGCACTTGCTGGCTGTTCTCAGCACATTCCAAAGATTGTGTTGGTTGTTGATGCAAAATAACACATTTCACTGCATGTTTCATGGTTTTGAGGTTAATGCAACAAATAAATCTAATCTTATCTTTTAATTTTTAGCTAGACAAACAGAAGTAGTCTCTTCAGCACAACCATCGATGCATCCATTGACACCAACTCCACTTCTCCTCCCAAATCTCTCCATCAACTCCATCTCCTCCTCTGATTTTCTTGTCACTTACCGAGCAACCTACCTACTCCAGGGATAACAAACTGTGGCCAATTATGCTCTTTTGCAAATGGCTAATGTGAGTGTGTGTAGCGATAAGATGTTTGGAGAAAAGTATCGGGCAACAGTCAGAGATAAGATTTTTACAAAGAGAGTGGTGGACGTGTGGAACACTTTACAAAGAAAGTGGTGGACGTGTGGAACACTGTGCCTCATGACAGAGGCAAATATATTAAGGACTTCTAAGATTCTCATATATAGGTGTATGATTGACAGAAAAATTAAGGACCATGTGGGTTGGAAAGATTAGATTGATCTTCGAGTAGGTTAAAAAGTTGGCACAGCATTTTGGGGTGAATAGCCTGTACTGAGCTGTATTATTCTACTTTGTATATCATAATTAACTTACGAGTTCGCACGTCTTCAGGATATGGGGGGGTGGGGCAGCTGAAAAACTGGGAGTCGCAGGAAAAAACCTGCAAACTCCACACAGACAGCAGCTGAGGGCAGGATAAAATGCTTGGTCACAGTGAGGCAGTAATTCTAACCATGGTGCCAGGACTGAGGGTGCCATGGTCATGCAGTGGTTAGCAGGATGCCATTACTGCTCAGGGCATCGGCAGGTAGAGTTCAATTCTGGTGTCATCTGCAAGAAAGTGTGTGGGTTTCCTCCACGTGCTCTGGTTTCCTCCCATAGTCCAAAGACTTACGAGTTAGTAGGTTAATTGGTCACTGTACAGCAATTCAAGTGCACAGGAAACGTAAGAATCTGCAAAGAGTGGTGGACTTAGCCCAAATCATCATGGACAACCTTCCCAACTTCAAAAGTGTGGAACTGATGGAAAACTCAATTCATCATGAATAGAAGTCTCCTCTCTTCTATTTCCATCTACGCTACCTTAGAAACACAGGCAACATAATCAGAGACCCCTCCCACCCTAGACTGTCTCTCTGCTGCCCCCTTCCATCAAAGGTCAAAGTTCCAAGTAAATTTATGTACAGATATGTCACCATATACAACGCTGAGATTCATTTTCTTGCAGGCATACACAGTAAATCCAAGAAGCACCAAAGAATAAATGAAAGATTGCACCCAACAGTATGGACAAAAAATAATGTGCAGAAAACAACAATCCATGTAAATACAAAAGAGAAAAAAAAGTAATATATGTCAAGAACTTTACATGAAGAGCACTTGAAAGTGTATCCAGTGTTTGTGGGAACACTTTAGCGATGGGGCGAGTGATGTTATCCCCTCTGGTTTAGGAGTCTGATGGTTGAGGGGTAATAACTATTCCTGAACCGAATGGTGTGAGTCCTGAGGCTTCTGTATCTTCTTCCTGAAGGCAGCTGTGAGAAGAGAGCATGGTCTGGGTGGCAGGGACCTTGATAATGGATAATACTTTCCTGTGGCAGTACTCCTTGAAGATGAGCTCAATGGTGGGGAGGGCTTTATTCGTGATGGACTGGGCCATATTCACTACTTCTTTGAAGATTTTCATTCAAGAGCTTTGGTGTCTCCATGCCAGGCTATGATGCAGCCAGTTCATATACCCTCCACCACACATCTACAGAAGCTCTGTAGATCTGCCAAACCTTTGTAAACTTCTAAGGAAGTAAAAGCGCTGCTGTGCTTTCTTCATAATGGCACTTACGTGCTGGGCCCAGGACAGCTCCTCTGAAATGTTAACACTGAGGAATTTGAAGTTGCTGACCCTCTCCAACTCTGATCTCCTGATGAAGTCTGATGAGGAGGAGGAGGAGGAGGAGGAGGATCAAGCAGGAGGTATAAAAAGCTTGAAAACACACTCTACCAGACTCAAGGACAGATTCAATCCAGCTGTTATAAGATGATTGAATATTTCTCTTGTACAATAAAAAATGAACTTTAACTTCACAGTGAACTCTTGAGTTTATAATAAACCCTTGGCCTAACAATGAATATTTGACCTAACAATAAATTCTTGACCTTACAATGAATATTTGACCTTATAATGAACTCCTGACCTTACAGTGAACTCTTGGCCTGCTTGGTCATTGCCTTGCACTTTATTGTCTACCTGCACTGCACTTTCTCTTTAACATTTATTGCAAAACTATGTTTTGCATTCAGTTGTTGTTTTTCCTGTAAATTATTTGCACGGATGTCAACCAGGACTGTTTTAGTCTGAGACCATTGCATGTGACAATAATAAATAAATCATTAACCAATTAGCAAGCATCTATGCAAAGCACTGCCACAAGAAGGCAAAACTTACCATTAAAGACTCCCACCATTCTAGACACAAGATGTTGGAAATCTTGGGTAAAACACGCAAAATGCTGGAGGAACTCACAGCTCAGGCAGCACTTATGGAGGTGAATAAACAGTCTTCTTTACTGTCCCTCTTCCTTTCCAGTCCTGATGAAGGGTTTCAGTCCAAAACATGGACTGTTCATTTCCTTCCTTAGATGCTGCCTGACCAGCTGAGTTCCTCCAGCTTTTTCTGCGTGTGTGTGTGTTCCCAGTTTCCGTTGTTCTTTTCAGTGGTAGAAGTCTCAAGTTTGGGGAATGCTGTAAGGACAGGAAGCCAGTCCCACCAGAACAGTGCATTCAAGCAGCACAATGAAGCACAACCCCAGTAACACACCAGGCCGCTTAGGCTTCTGGAGTTGGAGTTGAACTCATGAATTTTCCACCCTGTGCTGCACATTTGCGTGGGAATCCACCTGAGAAACTTCTTATACCTTGTTGATAATGAAACTAGATGGAAACAAAACACTGAGGTGAATGCCTTTGGAACCAGAGAGCCCCTCGAGGAGCTTTCAGTCAATACTGCTCTATTATTAATTCCACTGCTCTCAGACAGAACAGGCCTGTGCAGTAGGTCTTTACAGATGGATATTTCTGAGGCTGACCTTTCAGAGTTGTGAGCAGTCTGGTAGATTTAGGGCCAGTTTCCATCTCTCTCTGAGAGCGGTGTGGAAAGAGGTCCAACTCACCATGCACATATGGAGGTCTGGATTCCCCTGTGGTGCATATGAACAAAGCATTTTGGCCAGTGTCCCACTCTTGCTGTTCACTGGAGTGCCTAAGTCAGAAGCAGATGTAATGATGAAGAGTTGTGAAGAGATGATGCACAGAACAGGCCCTTGAGCCCATAAAGTCCATGAAAACGATCTGAAAACCCAACTGCATTAATACTACATTTCTACATTAATTTCTCTTCTTTATTCTTCTCACATCCTTATCAACTCCCCCTGGATTCTACCTCTCATCTGCAAACTAGGGGCAATTTACCTATTAGCCTACTAACCTGCACATGTTTGGGACAGTGGGAGTTAACTGATGCACCTGAAGGTAACCCAAGTGATAACAAGAAGGACGTGCAGACTCCATGCAGGAGTTGAGGAAGCTGAGGTCAGAAATGAACCTGAGTCTCCACCACTGCAAGGGAGCAGCTCTACTCGTTGTGTCAGAGTGCCAGGCTTGTGGAAGCTTGGATAAAAATCATTGCTGATCTCCCTCTCGGTCACTCATTTCAAGCCTGGTATACACTTAGGTGTTAACTAAGAATTATAACATGGTTGCAGACTCAAAGGAGCTTATTTGGCCAATCAAGTCCCTGCTGCTCTGTAGTTCAACAATCAGAGGTCCATGAGCCAGTCCTCATTGGAGGGTCAGAGCTGAAGAGGGTTAGCAACATTAAATTCCTCAGTGGAGGAATTTTGGAGAAACTGTCCTGGGCCCAGCGTGCAACAGCAATTATGAAGAAAGCATGGTGGTGCTTCTACTTCCTGAGGAGTTCGTGAAGATTTGGCATGATATCTAAATCTTTGGCAAACTTCTATAGATGTGTGGTGGTGAGAATATTGACTGGGTGCATCACAGCCTGATAAGGAAACACAAATGCACTTGAACAAAGAATCCTACAAAAAGTAGTGGATACAGCCTAGTCTATCATGGGTAAAGCCCTCCCCAGTATTGAGCACATCTACATGAAGAAAAGCAGTATCCATCGTCAGGGACACCTATCATTCAGGACATGCTCTCTTCTCACTACTGCCATCAGGAAGAAAGTGCAGGAGTCTCAGGATTCAAACCACCAGGTTCAGGAACAGTTACTAACCCTTCAACCATCAGGCTCTTGAATCAAAGAGGATGACTCCATTCAAATTCACTTGCCCCATCATTGAAATGTTCTCACACCCTGCAGACTCACTTTCAAGGTCTTTTCGTCACATGTTCTTGATATTTATTGCTCCCTTATTTATTATTATTTCTTTTTGTATTTGCACAATTTCTTGTCTTTTGCACACTGATTGATCATCCAAGTTTTTGTGGTCTTCCATTGATTCTATTATGGTTATTATTGTATTATGGATTTATTGAATATGCCCAAAAGAAAATCAATCTCATGGTTGTATATGGTGACATATGTGTACTTTGATAATAAATTTACTTTGTATTTTAACATCATTTTCAAACTTATAGCAACACAACTTATTCTCCCTGAATTATCCATCCAATTTCTTTTGATAGCTTTGAGCTATTCTGCTTAGAGCACTCTTACAGGAAGTGAATTGAAAGAGAAAGATTAGCTTTTCTTGTCAAATGTACATTGAAATATGTCACATTATGTTGAGCAATCTAACAGGTTGCATCACTGTTTGGCAAAGAGGAGACACTGTACAGGATTGGAAGCAGCTGCAGAAAGTTGTAAACCCCGCCAGCTCTATCTTGGGCACTAACTTCCTTCAAAAGGCAGTGTCTATCATTAAGGACCCCCATCTCCCAGGAAGTGTTTTCTTCTCATTGCTACTGTCAAGGAGGAGCTATAGGAATTGGAAGACACACACTCAACATTTCAGGTACAGCTTCTTTCCTTCTGCCATCAGATTTCTAAATGGACAATGAACCGTTAACACTACCTCACTATCTTTCCTTCTCTTTTTGCACCACTTATTTCATATAGTTTTTATATATACTTAATATTTTAATTTATAGGTTTTATTGGTATTTATGCAATGTTCTGCTGCTGGAAAACAACAAATTTTGTGATAGTTGCAGGTGATATTAAATCTGATTCTGATTCTGAAACATCGAAACACACAGTGAAATGTGTTATTTGCATCAATGACCAACACAGTCTGTTGATGTGCTGGGGGCAGCCTGTAAGTATCACCACACCTCTGGCATCAACATAGCATGTCCCCAATTTACTAATCCTAACCCTAACCATACACCTTTGGAATAGGGAGGAATCCCACACAGTCATAGGGAGAAAATGCCAACTCCTTACAGGCAGTGGTTGGAATTGAACTCCAACCTCTGGATCGCTGGCGCTGTAAAGCATTACACTACCCGTTACACTACCGTGCCAACCATTCCAGATATTGACTACTTTTACCTCACATCCCCATTGTATTTTTGCCCCATTCTGTATCTCTTAGTGAATGGAAACAGCCACCAGTACAGGGAAATCAACAACTAGAGGGCATTGAGAATAAAGAACGAGAGGGATTGGAGGAACAAGAACTAGAGGGTGCAATTTTAAGGTATGAGGGGAAATATTGAATAGGACCTTGATGGGCAAATTGCTTGCACAGAGTGTGATATGTTTATGGAATCAGCTGCTAGAGGAAGTCATTGAAGCAGATATAATGGCAACTTTTAAAAATGACTTGTACATGAGAAACACACACAAAATGCTGGAGCATCTACAGAGAGAAATAAACAGTGGGATTTTGGGCTGAGACCCTTCATCAGGATACTTACTTCACTGTAAAAGTGCATAGATAGGAGAGGTACTGGCAAAAAGGACTAGCTTGAATAGACATCTTAGTTGACACGGGCCAATTGCGCTGGAGAGCCTTTTCCGTGCTGTATGACACGATGAGTGTATGACTTGATAGGGTGATGTTGATCACACCTGGTATTCCTGATGCAGATTTACTCCCTTTATCTCAGTAGCGATACACCTGCACAGGAGGTAATCCAGCAGGTATTCACAGTGCAAATTTCTGGCACGAGGAGTTTGTCCGATAAAGAGCAGGTAAATATGTAAACAAATTAGATCTATATTCTTTAGGGTTTAGGAGAGTAAGGAGTGATCTTATTGAAAAATGTAAGATCCTAAGGGGGTAGGAGAGAGTCAATGTCAATGTGTTTCCACTCATTAGAGGATTTCAAAGAAAAGTTGAGCAGTGTTTACTGCAAGTGCTTTACAATGGCAGCATTCAGTGATCAGAGTTCAATCCCAGCCACTGTCTGTAAGAAGTTGGTACATGCTCTCCATGACCATGTGGGTTTCCTCCACGTTCCAAAGACATTACGGTGAGTAAGTTGTGGGCATGTTACACTGGTGCCACAGTGACACTACGGTGAGTAAGTTGTGGGCATGTTACACTGGTGCCACAGTGACACTACGGTGAGTAAGTTGTGGGCATGTTACACTGGTGCCACAGTGACATTACGGTGAGTAAGTTGTGGGCATGTTACACTGGTGCCACAGTGACACTACGGTGAGTAAGTTGTGGGCATGTTACACTGGTGCCACAGTGACATTACGGTGAGTAAGTTGTGGGCATGTTACACTGGTGCCACAGTGACACTACGGTGAGTAAGTTGTGGGCATGTTACACTGGTGCCACAGTGACATTACGGTGAGTAAGTTGTGGGCATGTTACACTGGTGCCACAGTGACATTACGGTGAGTAAGTTGTGGACATGTTACACTGGTGCCACAGTGACACTACGGTGAGTAAGTTGTGGGCATGTTACACTGGTGCCACAGTGACATTACGGTGAGTAAGTTGTGGCCATGTTACACTGGTGCTGGAAGCCTGGCAATACTTCCTCAGGGCAATCTTTGAAATGTGTTGGCTGTTAACAAAGAGCGACTCATTTCACTGTGCATTTCAATGTTTTGCATACATGTGACAAATAAAGGTTTTTTTATCTTTTATTTTTATGTGACTAGTGATGTTTATGAACTTCTTAAAGAGAGTCTCTGGGATACTCTACCTCAGAGGTTGTGGAGGCTTGTTCATTGGAAGTGTTTAATAAGGAGGTTGATTTTTTGTCTTCAGGGAGACTGATGTTTATGGGGATCTGACACAGAAGAGTATCTGAGGCCTGGGGCAGATGAACAATTATTCTGGTGTAGTTCTGAGGGGTTGAGTGGACTACACCTGCTCCCATTACTGATGTTCATCCCTCTATTTATTCTACTGAAACAAATGATGATAGTGTCATAGGGTCCAACAGCACAGATACAGGTCATTCAGACGATCTGGTCAAAGGACACTGAGGCTGTCTACAAGAGGGGTCAGAGCCGTCTCTATTTCCTGAGGAGACTGAGGTCCTTTAACATCTGCTGGACGATGCTGAGGATGTTTTACGAGTCTGTGGTGGCCAGTGCTATCATGTTTGTTGTTGTGTGCTGGGGCAGCAGGCTGAGGGTAGCAGACACCAACAGAATCAACAAACTCATTCGTAAGGCCAGTGATGTTGTGGGGGTGGAACTGGACTCTCTGACGGTGGTGTCTGAAAAGAGGATGCTGTCCAAGTTGCATGCCAGCTTGGACAATGACTCCCATCCACTCCATAATGTACTGGTTAGGCACAGGAGTACATTCAGCTAGAGACTCATTCCATCGAGATGTAACACTGAGCGTCATAGGAAGTCATTCCTACCTGTGGCCATCAAACTTTACAATTCCTCCCTTGGAGTGTCAGACACCCTGAGCCAATAGGCTGGTCCTGGACTTATTTCCACTTGGCATGATTTACTTATTATTATTTAATTATTTATGGTTTTATATTGCTATATTTCTTCACTATTCTTGGTTGGTGCGGCTGTAACAAAACCTAATTTCCCTCGGGATCAATAAAGTATGTCTGTCTGTCTGTCTAATCCGTGCTGTACTATTATCCTGTCTAGTCTTGTTGACTGTTCATCAACAAAACCAGGTTAGGAAGTTCACTACGCAACTCATAATTAATCAAAACTCGCACTTTATTGTCTCTGCACAAACAGCAAGGTAACAATGTTGACCCCGGGCCAACAGCTTTGAACATGAATTCTAGTGTTTCCTTTGTAGCAATACTCACTCAGACCACTTGTCCAATTTATAACAGCAAAATAGGGAATCTCTGTTGGCCAGATGATCGATCCCTGCTTCGTGCAGCCCCTGGTATGTTTCTTCCATGCGATAGTGGGTCTCCTGAGAGAATTATCACTGATACCATGCTTGAAGTGTCCACTTTTATACTCGTTCCTTACCAACTCATGTATTGCATTCCAGTGTCATTGGCTGTAGGTCAAATGAATGACCTTTAATACCCTGTTATTGGCTCTTTTACAGCCTTTAACACCATTTTACAGGCCAGCATCCATTTATTGGCCTCTTCCCAACAAGTGACAATTGGCAATTTATGGCTCTTTGTTCTCTTCAGTAACCAGCTCGAATCACTCCAGGCAGGCACCAATCCCAACATTCACAAACCTGCATTTTATATTATGTCAAAGATCACCTCACAAATAACTTCTTTGGAAATGATCTCTAGTTCAGCAGATTACCTGAAGCATCCCTGTGTCCACTTTAAAACACAAAAAGCACAGCAACTTCATTTCACAAAATGGAGGACATAAAACAGTTCCACAAAAAGGCAGTCTCCATCTCCAAGCGCGTGGCAGGAACAAAGACAATTGATCTGCCTCCACTGCCCTTGACCCATTTGAGTACGACATTTTTTTTCCACATTTTAAATCCACCACGGCCAACAGTCTCCTGGACCATAGCTCTCCCTAGTCCTCACATCCACATACTTACACAAAGTTCTCTTAAATGCTGCTGCAATCAAACCCATATCTACCACCTCCGTCAGCTGCTCGTTCCACCATGCACACAAAGCATTTCCTCCTTAGGTTCCCCTTAAGCATTTCACATTTCACCCTGAGCCCATAATTTCTAGTTCTGATCTCACCCAACCTCAGTGGAAAATGCCTATAGGAAAGAATCCTGCGTATCTTCATCAAACATGATCTCAACCAATTTCCACTCAAAGGAGAACAGCCATTTTCCTTTTTAGCGTCACTGCAATCCTTCATCCTTCTCTAGGATGTGCCCTATCTTCCCAGAGAGCGACGACCAGAATTGGACACAGTATTCTAGTAGCTTGACCCATGGTGGGTTGCCAACATAACCACATGGTAAAAAATATGCAGATGGTGAAGTAAAAACAGCAAATACTAGGATAAAATAATCAGCAGGTGTTGAGGGAAAAGCAAATGAAAGTAAGAGGAGGAAAGGAGATATGTGGGGCAAATATTTTACACAGAGAGTAGTGGTTACCTGGTAGGCATGGCCAGGGATAGTGGTGAAGGCAGATACAATCGAGGCCTTTGAGAAGCTTTTAAGCATGTGCAGAGAATGGAGGGATACGGGCATTGTATAGGCAGAGCAGACTCATTTAGCTAGGCTTTAGTGTAAACACAAGAGATTCTGCAGACACTGGAAATCCAGAGTAACACATGCAAAATGCTGGAGGAACTCAGCAGGTCAGGCAGCAACTACAGAAATGACCGATGAAAGATTTCAACCAGAAATGTTGATTTTTTATTTTTATCAAAGATAATGCCTAACCTAATTTCAAAGTTTAAAGTAAATTTATTATCTAAGTACATATATGTCACTACATACAATCCTGAGATCCATTTCCCTGCAGGCATACTCAATAAATCCTATAAACGTAATAGAATTATTGAAAGATCGCACCAACGGGGCAGATAACCAGTATGCAAAAGACAACAAAATGCAAATACAAAAAGAAAGGAAGAGTAGAAATAATAATAAGTAAATAAGCAATAAATATTGAGAACATGAGATGAGGAGTCCTTGAAAGATAGAGATAGATAGATAGATACTTTATTGATCCCAAAGGAGATTACAGTTTCACAGTAGCATTACAAGTGCACAGATATACAAATAATAGAAGAGAAATAAGAATAAAAAATAAGTTACCTCAAACAGTCTACAGGTTGAATCATTATAGAGCCTGATGGCCAAGGGTAAGAATGACCTCATTTTGCGCACTTTGGAATAGCGCAGTTGTCTTAGTCTATAACTAAAAGTGCTCCTCTGTTCAGACAAGGTGGCATGCAGAGGGTGAGAAACATTGCCCAGATTTTCTGAAGGGTCATTTGTTCTACCACAGTCTCCAGCGTGTCCAGTTTGACTCCTATAACAGAGCCAGCCATTCTGATCAGTTTATTGAGCCTGTGTTGATGCCATTGCCCTAGCATACCACCACATAGAAGATTGTACTGGTGACAACAGACTGGTTGAACATGTGATGAAGAGGCCTGCATACTAAAATAGGACCTCAGTCTCCTGAGGAAGTAGAGGCAGCTCTGGCCCTTCTTGTACACAGCCTCTGTGTTGGTGCTCCACTCAAGTCTGGTATCCAGGTACACCCCCAGGTACTTGTAGGTCCTCACCATCAATAGTGACAGGGAGCAGTGCAGGCTTAGTCTTCCTGAAGTCCATACCATCTCCTTTGTCTTACTGATGTTGAGCTGCAGATGATTCAAAGTCCTCCAAGTAGCACTGTATTCATCCTCTCATCCTCCCCTTATACACCCAACCATTGCTGAATCATCAGAGAATTTCTGCAGATGACATGACTCAGTGTTGTATCTGAAGTCTGAGGTATACAGGGTAAACAGGAAGGGAGCCAATACAGTCCCCTGTGGGGCCCCAATGCTGCTTATAGCCACGTCCGACACGCAGCTCTGAAGCTGCACAAACTGGTCTGCCAATCGGGTCATCCATTATCCAGGATACAATGGAAGTGCCAATCTGCATTGAATGGAACTTCACCCCCAGCAATGAGGGCTGTGTGGTATTGAAGTCACTTGAGAAATCAAAAACCATGATCCTCACAGTGCTGTCCTGCTTATCCAAATGGGAGTCAGCTCTGTTCAGCAGGTAGATGACAGCATTGTCGACTCCAGTGTGCTCCTGGTAGGCAAACTGCAGGGGATTGAGGGCTGATCTGACCAGGGGTTGGAGATGAGCCAGGACCAGCCTTTCTAGGGTCCTCATGATGTGTGATCTCAGGGCCAATGGACAGTATTCATTCAAGGTCAGCCCTTTTTGGGTAATGGGACCACACATGATGTCTTCCACACAGTCGGGACCCTTTCCAAGCTGAGACTCAGATTGAAAGTGCACTGGAGAACTCCACACGGCTGCTCAGCACACTCCTTCAGGAGACAGGGGTTCACACCATCCGGTCCCAATGCTTTGCTGTGGCTGAGTTTCCCCAGAGTCCTTCTCACCTGCTCAGTAGTGAAGGTGAGTTCGTGATGACTGGAGAGTGGACTTGAGTTTGTGGGAACAATTCAGTGATGGGTTCAGTGAAGTTACCACCTCTGGTTCAAGAGTCTGATGGTTGAGGAATAATAACCTTTCCCATGGGCCAAAGGGTCTGTTCCTGTGCTGTACTGTTCTCTGCTCCATGTTTGATGTCCTGCATTCTATATTATATTAATATTTCAATCTGATGACCCGATGAAAGAACAACAAGCTGAACCATTAATTCTGTTTCTCCACTAATGGTGCCTTGTCAGTGGAGAATTTCAGTATTTTCTGTTTTTATTTGTACATTGCCTCCCTGCATTGCTGCTCTATGCCTCTTGGAATTCTAAATGGTTCATAAAGCACTTGCTCATCATTCTCATTTCCGAAGATTGATGTTCATTCCTGGTTCCTCTGTTCGTACACAGCATTTAGAACTCTGACATTTAGCCTAAGCAGTGCCTCATTTGTTCTACCACTCTGTGTCAGTTCCCACTTCTCTTTATTACATTTCATCTGACGCATGCCTACCGCTTTCTTTGTGGTGTGTTCCACATACAGAAACCTTTTCATTCCCAGGATCAAGCGAATGATCCTAGGGATGAAAGGGTTAACACATGAGGAGCGTTTAATGGCTTTGGGTCTGTACTCACTGGAGTTTAGAAGAATGAGGTGGGGTGGAGGGGAATCTCACTGAACCTGAATGAATATTGAAAGGCCTAGATAGTGTGGATATGGAGAGGATGTTTCCTATAGTGAGGAAGTCCAGGACCAGAGGGCACAGCCTCAGAATAGAGAGACATCCATTTAGAATAGAGATGAGGAACAATTTCTTCAGCCAGAGAATGGTGAATCTATGGAATTCATTGCCATAGATGGCTGGAAACCAAATCATTGGGTATATTTAAAGCAGAATTTGATAGGCTCTTGATTAGTAAGGATGTCAAAGGTTATGGGAAGAAGGCAGGGGAATGGGGTTGAGGGGAATATTAAGTTAGCCATAATGGAATGATATACCCTGAATGGGCTGAATGGCTTTGCTCTGCTCCTATGTTTTATGGTCTTATGTGTTACAGTCCTTTTTGCTGTTTAACATACTTTGTGTCATCTACACATTTGCAAATTTTAGCCCACACTTCCATGTTCAACAAAACATTAATTGACACAGTGCTGTAGTGACTATCATGGCTCCAGCAGTCTATGTTTGACTTTGTCAGTGAAGAGTGTTCACATTGTCTCCATGACCACTTGGGCTTAATCCTGCTTCATTGGTTTATTCTCACTTCCAATAGGTGTACTGGCAAGTTAATTGGTTACTATAACTGCTGACAATCACCACTGGCGAATCGCAAGGGTCTGTGCTTATCCCACTGCTCTATTCTCGCTACACTCATGACTGTGTGGCTAGTCATAGTTCAAACACGATCTAAAAATTTGTGCCAATAGCACGCCTGTTGTGGGTAGAATTTCAGATGGTGATGAGAAGACGTACAGCAGTGAGATAGCTGAGCGGTGTTGTAATAACAATCTTGCACTCAGTGTCAGTAAGACCAAGAAATAGATTGTATACCAAGGAAGATGAAGTTAAGGGAACACACACCAATTTTTGTCAAGGGGTCAGCAGTTGAAAGGTGAGCAGTTTCAAGTTCCTTGGTGTCAATATCTCTGAAAATCTATCCTGGGCTGGGCTATATTGACGCAATTGCGAAGATAGCATGCCAGCAGTTATATTTCATTGGGAGTTTGAGGAAATTTGTATGTCACCAAAGACTAGCTAATTTCTACAGTTGTACCATGGAGAGCATTCTAACTGGCTGGTATGGACTGGCCACTGCACAGGGTCAGAAAAACCTACAGAGGGTAGTAAACTCAGCTCTATCAAGGGGCTCTTCAAAATAAAATGCCTCAGAAAGGTGGTATCCATCATTAAGGACCTGACCACACAGGATATGCCCTCTTCCATTTACTACTATCAGGGTGAAGACACACACTCAATGTTTTAGGAACAGCTTCTTCTCAACTGCATTCAGAATTCTGAATAGCCCATGAACTCATTAACACTACCTCACTACTTTTGCTTCTTTTGCACTGAATGTATTCATTTATTTCTATATATTTTACAGTATATGTTTCTTATTGTAATTTATGGTAAATTTTATGTACTGCACTATACTGCTGCTGCAAAACAACAACATTCTTGACATACTTCAGTGGTAATAAATCTGATTCTAATTCTTTGTAAAGGGATCAAATAGGAGTCGAAAGACTGTGTGGGACACATGTTGAGTGAGCTTTCATCATCTTCTCCAATTTCTGTTTCAGTCGGGGGGGCTCTTGCTTTTCCTCCCCCTGTCTTCTTAGGGGAATGTCCCTCGTTTGCACGCGGAAGGTCTGCTCTTTAAAGACCGCCCATTGTTCAGTTGCTGTGTTTATCGATCAATATTTGATCCTTTATTCATGGTGATAGATCTTTCTTCAATCCCACTGAGGTGAGCATTCCCTTTCTCCTGTTTCTCTCCATCCAAGGGTTCAAGGATGAAGGATCAACTTTATTTACCATGTACATTTACATGTATTAGGAATGTGCTGTGGTGTGGTGGTCAGGGCACAATGTGCAACAAAAAAACAACAACATTCAGCTATTATAAAGGACACAGAATTACATAATAATAAAGTTACAGGTTACTGTACGGACTGGAATAAAATGCATAAATGGCAGTACGTATTTACAATGTAATCGGTATTATAAAAAGTGGTGTAAAGTGCTGTGATGGGGTAATAGATGTGGGGCGGGGGGTGTTTCTAACTAGAATGGTAGATCAGATTTACTTCCTGGAGTATGAAACATTTAATATGATGTAAAGTTTTGTTATAATAGACCTATTCTTACAAGAATCATTATTTCCTTTTTTGAATACTGCCAGGATACTGGCAGTTTCTCATATTCAGCAGCTTTCCTCTCTCTGCTCTGCAGCCCCATTGCTCTGTAATCCTCTGCCTCTCTCTTTCTCCTGCATGCATTCACTCCCTGCCTTTCTCACCTGCACTCGCATCTGCTCCCTTCATCTGAAATATTCAAATCAGCTGACAACGTTAAAAATAACCTGAATTTTAAAGCTCTTGTCAAGAGAACAAATACATTGCCAAATGGAAGAATTGCTAACTTCAATTCATTGTCAGAAATCCTTAGGTAAGTACTAATACAATGCTAATATTTGCATTTGCATAGCACCTCAGAATATACCAAATCGCGCCTCGAAGGCATTACTGAATATGTTTGTTTCAATGCCTTGATTGATGAATGTTTCTCAGATGTCTAGATTGCTACTTTAATTTGTTTGTTCTAAAATGTGAAAGACACTATGCCAGCATTAGTTGTCCATGAGGAGACAGTGAGAGTCAACCAATGAGGAGTTGCATGGTGTTAATTTAAGTAGATAGATACTGTATAAAAACATAAGACATAGGAGCAGAACTAAGCCATTCCACCCATCGTGTCTACTCTGCCATTCCATCATGGCTGACTTATTAACCCTCTCGATCCCATTCTCCTGTCTCCTCCCTGTAACCTTTGATGTCCTGATTAACCAAGACCCTATCAATCCCCACTTTCAATATACCCAATTTGAAACCATCCATGGCAATGAATTCCACAGATTCACTACCCTCTGATAAAGAAATGTGTACTTATTTCTATTCTAAATGGACATCACTCTATTCTAAGGCTGTGCCCCCTGATCCTACACTCACCCAGTACGGGAAACTTCCTCTCCACATCCATTCTTTTTAGGCCTTTCAATATCAAATAGGTTTCAATGAGATCCTGCCTCATTTTTCTAATCTCCAGTGAGTACAGGCCTAGAACCATCAAACACATCTCATACGTTAACCCTTTCTTTCCTTTATGCTAACATTGAATTTGTCTTCCTTACCACCAACTCAAGCTGGGAGTTAAACTTAAGGGAATCCTGCACAAGGATTCCAAGTCCCTTAACACCCCTGATAATTCAATTTTCTCCCATTTAGAAAATAGTCTACACCTTTATTCCTTCTACCAAAGTGCATGACCATACACTTCCCTACACTTTATTCCATCTGCCACTTCTCTACCCATTCTCCCAATCAGTCCAAGTCCTTCTGCAGACTTGTTGCTCCTTCAACTCTTAGGTGCCCCTCCACCTATCTTTGTATCATCCGCAAACTTGGTCACAAAGCCATCAATTCCGTCATCCAAATCATTGACAGATAACTTGAAACAGTCATTTCAACACTGACCTCTATGGAACACCACTAGTCAATGGAAGCCAACCAGAATAGGTCCCCTTTCTTCCTATTCTTTGTCTCCGGCCAATCTTCTATCCATGCTAGCATTTTCCCCGTAATTCTATGGGCTCTTATCTTGTTAAGCAGCCTTAGGTGCAGCACCTTGTCAAAGGCCTTCTGAAAATCCAAGAAAGCAACATCCACTGACTCTCCTTTGTTTTTCCTGCCTGTTATTTCCTCAGAGAATTCCAATACATTTGTCAGGCAATATTTCCTCTTAAGGAAACCATACTGACTTTGGCCTAATTTATTATGTGTCTCCAAGTACCCTGAGACCTTATCCTTCATAATAGACTCCAACATGTGTCCAACTACTGAAGTCATGTTAACTGTTCGATAATTTCCTTTCTTCTGTCTCCCTCTCTTCTTAAGGAGTGGAGTTATATTTGCAATTTTCTGGTCCTCCGGAACCATTCCACAATCTTGTGATTCTTCGAAGATCATTTCTAATGCCTCCACAATTTCTTCAACTACCTCGTTCAGAACTATGGGGCATAGTCCATCTGGTCCAGGTGACTTATTTACCTTCAGACATTTCAGCTTCCCAAGCATCTTCTCTTCAGTGATAAAAACTACATTCAATTCTGCCTCCTGACACTCCTGAATTTCTGACATACTGTTAGTATCTTCCACAGTGAAGACTGATGCAAAATACTTAATAAGGTTGTCCGCCATTTCTTTATCCCCATTACCACCTCTCCAGTGTCATTTTTCAATAATCCAATATCCACTTTTGCCTCTTGTTTACTTTTTATATATCTGAAAAAAGTTTCATATTTTCTTTGATATTTTTGATGAGTTTACCTTCATATTTCATCTTTTCTCTACTTATGATTTTTTAGTTACCTTCTGTTAGTTTTTAAAAGCTTCCCAAGCCTCTAACTGCCCACTAATTTGGGTTATATGCCTGATCTTTAGTTTTTATGCTGTCTTTGATTTCTCTCATCATAGTTGCATTATCCTCCCTTTAGAATACTTCTTCGACTTTGTGATGCCCCCAGAAACAGCAGCATTGTTGTTCTGCTGTCATCTCTACTAGTGTCCCATCCAATCAAATTTGGCCAGCTCCACTCTCAAGCCTCCGTAATTTCCTTTACTCCACTGTAATATCGATGCACTTGATTTTAGTTTCTTTCTCTCTCAAACTGCAGAGTGACTTCTAACATATTATGATCACTGCCTCCGAAGGATTCCTTTATCCCAAGCTTCCTAATCAAATTTAGTTCATTACACAGTACCCAGTCCAGAATTACCTTCCCCTTGTGGGCTCAAACACAAGCTGCTCTAAAAACCCATCTAATAGGCCATCTGCAAAAACCCTCTCTTGGGATCCAGCACCAACCTAATTTTCCCAATTGCCCTGATGACATGGCTTTTCTATTTTGCATTGAAATTTATATTGCACATCCTGGCTACTACTTGTGGGCCTGTATATAACTCTCATCAGGGTTTTTCACCCTTGCAGTTTCTTAACTCTACCCACAAGGATTCTTCATCCTCTATTCTATGTAACCTCTTTTTAAGGATTTGATTTCATTTTTTACCAACAGAGCCATCCCACCCTCCTCTGCCTACCTGCCTGTACTTTTGATACAAGGTGTATTGTATATTAAATTTCCAACATGATCTTAGATTATAAGACCATAAAATATAGGAGCAGAATTAAGTCATTTGGCCCATTGAGTCTGCTCCACCATTTCATCGTGACTGATCCATTTTCCCTCAGCCCCAATCTCCTACTTACTTCCCGCATCCCTTCATGCTCTGACCAATCAAGAATTGATCAACTTCTGCCTTAAGTATACATAAAGACTTGCCCTCTACGGCTGCCTGTGGCAACAAATCCCACAGATTCTCAGGCTAAAGAAATTCCTCCCCATCTCCATTCTAAAAGGATGCCCCTCTATTCTGAGGCTGTGTCCTCTGGTCTGAGATTTTCCCACCATAGGAAACATTCCCTCCAGATCCATCTTCTTTCAAAAATGTCTATGTGATGCCCACAATGTCATACCTGCTAATCTCTAACTACACTACAAGATTATCTACCTTATTCCATATAGTGCGTGCATTCTAATATAACACCTTCAGACCTGTATTCCTTTTCAACTTTGCCCCTATGTTCCATTTCTGACATCCCCCTTATACGTCCATCCAGTTACCTTATAATTATGCTTCCTCACATTAGCCATTTCTGCCCTGGGTAAAAGTCTTTGGCTGTCCACTTAATCAATGCCTCTTATCATCTTGTACACCTCTATCAAGCCATCTCTCATCTTCCTTCGCTCCGAAGAGAAAAGAGCTGGCTAGCTCAACCTATCCTCACAAGTCATGCTCTCTAATCCAGACAGCATCCTGCTTATTCTCCTCAGCACCTTCTCTAAAGAATCCAAATCCCTTCCACAACGTGAGAAGCATGGTAGCATAGTGGTTAGCACAATGATTTATGACACTGGCTGAATAATAAAACCTGAATTGCAAAACAAATTTTTCCCTGTAGCTTGATACATGCAACAGTAATAAGCCAATTTATCAATTAACCCATTGGGCAGAAGTTACAAAAGCCTGAAAGCATGTACCTCTAGACTAAAGGACAGCTTCTATCTTGTGGTTACAAGACCCATACGTTGACCACTGACATGATGAAGATATACTCCTGATATTCCAGTCTATCTTGATTCTGTTATGGTTATTACTCTATAGATTTATTGAGTATGCCCACAAGAAAATGAATCTCAGGCTTGTATATGTACTTAGATAATAAAATTTACTTTGAACTTTACCTCATCATGGCTCTTCCATTTTATTTGTTGTCTTCCACTGCACTTGCTCTGTAACTGTGACATGATATTCTGCATTCTGTTTTGTTTGTGCTGATTCGGTGTAAGGATTGATTTGACTAGACTGCAGGCAAACAGAAGCTGTTCACTGTATCTCAGTACATGTGACAATAGCAAACAAATTACAAATTACCAGTTATAAAAGCTCTTCTGGCCTGAATCTAAAAGGGTCAATATTTTATTCTGGGACCAACTCTTTTGCTTTACATGCTTTGTACAGGGGATGAACCCCCTTATCCTATGCCCTGGCAAGCTAATTCAAACTTCACCTCTCATTCTTCTACCTATCAAAGAATATAATCCCATTCTTTTGGAATAAACCCACTTTTACATCCCAGAGGCACCACAAAAGACTTGTCTACAAAACACTTAAAGGGTTAATTCTCAATGCATGGAGTATGAAAAATAAGGTGGGTGATCTTGTTGCACTTTTACAGATTGTCAGGTATGATGTTGTAGCCATCACTGAATTATGGCTGAAGGATGGTTATAATTGGGAGCTGAATGTCCAAGGTTACATGTTGCATTGGAGGGATAGGAAGGTTGGAAGAGGGGGTGGCATGACTCTGCTGGTAAAGAATGGCATCAAATCTGTAGAAAGATGTGACATAGGATCAGAAGATGTTGAGTCCTTGGGGGAATGAGTTAAGAAACTGAAAAAGTAAAAGGACCCTGATATCAGTTATATGCAGGCTTCCCAACAGTAGCTAGGATGTGGCCAAAGATTACAACAGGAAATAGAAAAGGCGTATCAAAAGGGCGATATTATGATTGTCATGGAAGATTTCAACATGCAGGTCAGTTGGAAAAATCAGGTTGGAAATGGATTTCAAGAGAGTGAGTTTGTTGAATGCCTGTGAGATGGCTTTTTAGAGCAGTTTGTTGTCGAACTTACTAGGGGATCAGTTATACTGGATTGGGTGTTATATAATGAACCAGAGGTGATCAGGGAGCTAAAGGTAAAAGAGCACTTAGGAGACAGTAATCACAATATGATTGAGTGCAACTTGAAATTTGATAGGGAGAAAGTAAAGTCTGACATAGCAGTATTTCAGTGGAATAAAGGAAATTACAGTGGGATGAGAGAGGAGTTGGCCAAAGTAAATTGGAAGGAGATGCTGGCGGAGATGACAGCAGAACAGCAATGGTGTGAGTTTCGAGGAGAAATGAGGAAAGTGCAGGATAGATGTATTCCAAAAACAAAGAAATACTCAAATGGCAAAATAGTACAACCATGTGACTGACAAGGGAAGTCAAAGCTAATGTAAAAACAAAAGAGAGGGCATACAACAAAGCAAAAAGTAGTGAGAAGACAGAGGATTGGAGAGCTTTTAAGACCCCACAGAGAGCAACAAAAAGAATTATTAGGAGGGAAAAGATGAAATATGAAAGCAAACTAGCAAACAATATCAAAGTGGACAGTAAAGGCTTTTTTCAAGTATATGAAAAATTAAAGACATGAGAATAGATATAGGTTTGCTAGTAAATGAGGCAGGAGAAATAGTAACTTGGGACAAGGAAATGGCAGATGAACTAAATGAGTGCTTTGCATTGGTCTTCACTGTGGAAGACACTAACAGTGTGCCAGATGTTGAAGGGTGTAAGGGAAGAGAAATGAGTGCAGTTAGTATTACAAGTGAGAAGGTGCTCAAAGAGCTGAAAGATGGAGGGGTACATAAGTCACCAGGACAAGAAGAACTGCACCCTAGGATCGTGAAAAAGGTAGCGGTAGTGATTGTGGAGGCATTAGTAATGACTGGTCAAGAATCATTGGACTCTGGCATGGTGCCAGAAGACTGGAAAATTACAAATGTCACTCCACTCTTTAAGAAAGGAGTAAGGCAACAGAAAGGAAATTATAGACCAGTTAGCCTGACATCAGTGGTAGGGAAGATGTTGGAATCAATTGTTAAGGATGAGGTTATTGAGTTGATGCACCATCATTAACTCTCGGAGACGGGAGGTGAACAATAGGCTTTCATTAGCAGCAAAAGGGAGCACGGCATCTCGGAGACTGAGGGAGGAGCAGTGCCTCCAATCGCCTTTATACAGGGGTCTGTGGGAGGAGCCACAGGAGCAGTCAGCAGAGGGGTGTGTCCACACAGGTATACATAGTTTACCACATGAGTACTTCGTGACACAGGACAAGATAGGAAAATGTCAGCATGGTTTCCTTAAGGGAAAATCTTGCCTGGTGAACCTGATGGAATTCTTTGAGGAGGTTACACGTAGGATAGATAAAGGGGATTCAGTGGATGTTATATATTTGGACTTTCAGAAGGCCTTTGACAAGGTGCCACACATGAGGCTGCTTACCAAGTTAAGAGCCCACGGTATTACAGGAAAGTTACTGGAATGGTTAGAGCATTGGCTGATTGGTAGGAGGTAACAAGTGGGAATGAAAAGACTCTTTTCTGGTTTGCTGCCAGTGACTAGTGGTGTCTCATAGGGGTGGGTGTTGGGCTTCTTTTTATGCTGTATATCAATGATCCAGATGATGGAATAGATGGCTCTGTTGCCAAGTTTGCAGATGATACGAAGACTGGTGGAGGAGCAGGTAGTGTTGAATAAACAGGTAGGCTGCAGAAAGACAGAGAGTTTAGTGGAATGTGTCAGAGAGTGGCAAATGAAATACAATGTTGGAAAATGCATGGTCATGCACTTTGGTAGTAGAAATAAATGTGCAGACTATTTTCTAAATGGGAACAAAAATCCAAAAATCTGAGATGCAGAGTGACTTGGGAGTCCTTGGGCAGAACCCCCTAAAGGTTAACTTGCAGGTAGAGTTGGTGGTGAGGAAGGCAAATGCAATATTAGCATTCACTTCAAGAGGTCTAGCATGCAAGAGCAGGGATGTGATGCTGAGGCTTTATAAAGCACTGGTGAGGCCTCACCTTGAGTATTGTGAACAGATTTGGGCTTTTCATCTAAGAAAAGATGTGCTGGCATTGGAGAGGGTCCAGAGGAGGTTCACAAGGATGATTCTGGGAATGAAAACTTTAGCATACAAGTGATGGTTCATAGCTCTGGGTTTGTACTCGCTGGAATTTAGAAAGATGAGGGGGTATCTCATTGAAACCTTTTACATATTGAAATAGTAGATATAGAAAGGGTGTTTCCCATGGTGGGTGAGTCTAGGACAAGATGGCACAACCTCAGGAGAGAGGGGCATCCATTTAAAACAGAACAGATGCTGAGAGATTTCTTTAGGTCAGAGGGTGGTGAATTTGTGGAATTTGTTTCCGCAGGCCAGGCTGTTAGATACGTTTAAGGTAGAGATTGTACGCAGCATCAAGGGTTAAGGGGAGAAGGCTGAGGAGGGGAAAAAGCAACGGCCATGATTGAATGGCAGAGCAGACTCGATGGGCCAAATGGCTTAATTCTGCTCCTATGTCTTATTGCTTTCGGTTTATTAAAGATTAAAGATTAGCTCTATTTGTCACCTGTACATCAAAACGTATATCGTTCGCATCAATGATCAAGAATGCACTGGGGATAAGCTTCTGGTGCCAACAGAGCATGCCCACAACTTACTACCTTAACCTGTACATCTTTGGAGTGTGGGAGGAAACTGGAGCACCTGGAGGAAATCCACGTGGTCATGGGGAGAATGATAAAAACTCTTCACAAACAGCAGTGAGAATAGAACCCTGAATGCTGATCACTGGAGCTGTAAGTTATTACACTAACTGTTATGCTACATGTTGCATTTCAACAAATCACAATTTGTTGTAATTAAGTTCTTTCTTGTACAAATGTGTGCAATTTATGTTTAATTTATAGCTTTCTTGTAAATGCCGTGTCTCTACTGCTTTGTGCTTGTAGTACTGCAGTAAGTAAGCTTTTCACTACAGCTGTACATACATAAGACCATGACGTCCTCATCTCCATTCCAAAGGGATGTTCTTGTACTCTGAGGTTGTGCCCTCGGATTGCCCCCCCCCCCCCCCAACTATAGGAAACATTCTCTCCACATCCACTCTATCTAGGTCTTTCAATATTTGACATGTTTCAATGGGATTCCTCCCTCATTCTTCTAAGCTCCATTGAGCATAGGCCCAGCACCATCAAACACTCCTCACACATTAACCCTTTCATTCCTGGGATCATTCCTGTGAACCTTGTGCATCTGACATTAACAGTTAACTTTGACTTTGACCCACCTCGTTACCTTTATTCCCTGACATCTATGTGACTCAAGCCTGTTGCCCCTAAGTCAAAGTTCAAATTTCAAAGTAAACTTATTATCAAAGTACACAGATTTATTTATTAGTGAGAGTGAGTGTGAAACAGGCCTTTCTTGCCCTTCGAGCCTCACTGCCCAGCAAACCTCCACTTGAACCCTAGCTTAATCACAGGACAATATACAATGACCTGTTAACCTACCAACCAGTACACCTTTGGATGTCTGGTTGGAAACCAGATATGTCACCATATAAAACCCTGAGATTCATTTTCTTACTTGAGAAATCCATAACAGAATAATAGAATAATCATAAAAACTTTCTGAATATAGACATGTATGCTCTTATCTTTAAAGGGAATAACTTTAATCTTAATTGTCCATCGAAGTAAATGATTTTAAATTTCCCCCTATTTTACTCCTCCATTTTTATATCTTTTCACTGCTTGTCTCTTTACATTCTCCCCTCAGCTCTCTCTCCCACTGGTTTCATTAATTAACTGAACGCATCTGCACTTCAGCGAGCTGCTCATTATAATATTATAAACAGCTGGTTGCTCATGCTGACATCACGCCCAATGAAAAGTAGTTTGACAACCACAAAATGATGCTCGAATGGTAGATCGCTACACGCAAATTCAGGAGGGGAGGTGATGAAGTAGCATCTGTTTGAAGTTATCTATCACAATCTATTTGACTAAATATTTATTGCCGCTGTCAACATTAGCCGCCTGGGGTCTTACCAGAGCTTGCTGGTTCAGAGATACACAGATACACAGACGTGATAAACGGTGCTTTTATCTAGATTCAGCGTGGGACCGAGATTAATCTTCGTCAGTTTCTGACTGGGTTTCCATCTGCACAGTGCGCAGCTATAAACAAAATAACAAGGCCTCCAATCTATCATGTGCATTCCTCCCTGGCACACCATCTATTGTGTGGGATGTTCCAGGTTCAAAGAAATATGAGGTAATTCCTCTTGTCCAGAGAAAGATGGGAGAAAAAACAAATCTGGGTTCCAACACCCCATACCAAAAGCTATCCCTAATACCTCCTCCCTCATTATCATACATGGCTCCAAAAAATCCTTCAAGGTAAGGCAATACTTCACTTGTGTGTCTGTCAGGGTCAACTACAGTATATGATGGACCTAATTTGGCTACACCTACATTGGTGAGAGACAACATACAGTAGATTGGGAAATCTTTCTTGAGCACCTTTGTTCCATCTGCCAGAAAAGGTGAAACTTCTAATAGCGACCTATCTCAATTCAACTTCCTATTTCCATTCCAATGTGTCAGTCCATGGCCTCCTCTACTGCCACACTCTGGCTGGAGGAGCAACACCTCTTTTACCATATAGGTAGCCTCCAACTTGATGGCATGAACATCGATTTCCCTAATTTCTGGTAATTCCACCCTTCTCCCCTTTTTCTATTGTTCCATTCCCCTCTCATCCGACCATCACCTCTCTCTGGATCCCCTCCTTCCATTTCTTCCTTGGTCTACTCTCCTCTTCTATCACATTCCTTCTTCAAAGGTTCAGACATTCAAAGCACATTTATTATCAAAGAATGTATAAATTATACACCTTGAATTTTGTCTGCTTACAGGCAGCCACAAAGCAAGAAACTCAACTTACCCAATTAAAAAAAAGACCTTAAATCACTGTGTAGAGAAACAGAGAGAGGACAAAGAACACATTGTGCAAACCAACAGCACCCTGAACCAGACTGAGTCTCAGATCTGCTCCCAGAGCAGCTGGAGTGGGCCCAAACCGAGTCTCGGTCCTCGGATTTCACACCAGCAGGGCAGAAACACACAGTATCTGGCTCAGTTCACAGCCTCGGCCTTGTGGAGAAAGGAATGAACATTCGTGGGAGAGTGAGCAAATTCATCCTAACCCTTACTTCCTTGCCTGACGCTCGGGCTTCCAGTCTATCTGTGCTGGCATTTAAATTTTCCAAGCACTGGTTAGTGCCACGTTCATAAGCCTGGATCCCGGCACCCTGATACGCCTGGGCCTCCCTGCACGAAGCCATTCTCGATCTCACCAAATCAGCTAGGCACTTGGAGTGATCCAATATCGCACCATGTTAGGTGGCTGGGGCATTGAATTTCTTCAGCTTCAATTCCCCTCCAAATTGCTCACTCCATCTCCAGTGATGGTACCAACTCTGTCTGTGCCCCAGGCTCGAATACGTTACACCTTGCAAAGCCCAAACACGGCTCATCCCCCCAAAAGCAGCCTCGTCTGCAACTGCTTCCTCACGGTCTGCAGCATAGTTCCCCACAATCTGCTTCATGAAAGAGATATCAGTAATGTTTTTAGACAATTCTCTTTCCCTTTTCCACCTATTGCTTCCCAATTTCCCACATCATAGCTCCTTCTTCCCCCACTAACCTGGATTCACTTTTCACCTGTCAGCTTGTACAACTCCCCCACTCCCATCTTCTTATTTTGGCTTCTGTCTCCTTCCTTTCCAGTCCTGGTGAAAGGGTCTCAGACAAAACATTGACTGTTCATTCTCCTCCATAGATACTGCTTGGCTTGCTGAGTTCCTCCAGTACTTAGTATGTGTTGTTCTGGCTTTCAAGTGTATTAATGGGAGACTACTAAAACTGTCCAGTTTCTTTTAATGCATGAGTTTTAATGGCAACTAAAGCATAACTAATCATCCACTAGGCTCCTCATAGCATTTGAGTCACAGTATGGTAGCATAGTGGTTAGCACAATGCTTTAAAATACCATTGACCCAGGTTCAATTTCAGCCACAGTCTGTAAAGAGTTTGTACGTGTCTTTGAAGAGAGTGAACCCTCGCAAGGTGGAAGGTCTCAATGGAGTACTTGGCAAGGCTCTGTAAACCTGTGCCAACCAACTAGCAGGAGTATTCCTGGACATTTTCAGCCTCTCACTGCTACAGGCAGAAGTTCCCACTTGCTTCAAAAAGTCAACAATACCAGTGCCTAAAAAGAATAATGTGGGCTGCCTAAATGACTATTGCCCGGTAGCACTCACATTGACAGTGATGAAATGCTTTGAGAGTTTGGTCATGACTAGACTGAACTCCTATCTCAGCAAGGACCTGGACCCACTGCAATTTGCCTATCGCCACAATAGGTCAATGGCAGACACAATCTCAATGGCTCTTCACACGGCCTTAGACCACCTGGACAACACAAACACCTACATCTGGATGCTGTTCATTGACTATAGCTCAGCATTTAATACCATCATTTCCACAATCCTGATTGAGAACTTGTAGAACCTGGGCCTCTGTTCCTCCCTCTGCAATTGGATCCTTGACTTCCTAACCAGAAGACCACAATCTGTGCGGATTGGTGATAACATCTCCTCCTCGCTGATGATCAACACTGGCACACCTCAGGGGTGTGTGCTTAGCCTACTGCTCTACTGTCTGTATACACATGACTGTGTGGCTAGGCATAGCTCAAATACCATCTATAAATTTGCTGATGATACATCCGTTGTTGGTAGAATCTCAGGTGGTGACGAGAGGGCGTACAGGAGTGAGATATGCCAACTAGTGGAGTGGTGCTGCAGCAACAACCTGGCACTCAATGTCAGTAAGACGAAAGAGATGATTGTGGACTTCAGGAAGGGTAAGACGAAGGAACATATACCAATCCTCATAGAGGGATCAGAAGTGGAAAGAGTAAGTAACTTCAAGTTCCTGAGTGTCAAGATCTCTGAGGATCTAACTTGGTCCCAACATATCGATGTAGTTATAAAGAAGGCAAAACAGCGGCTATACCTTATTAGGAGTTTGAAGAGATTTGGCATGTCAGCAAATACTCTCAAAAATGTCTATAGTTGTACCATGGAGAGCATTCTGACAGGCTGCATCACTGTCTGGTATGGGGGGGGTGGGGTGGTGGTCTACTGCACAGGAGTGAAAGAAGCTGCAGGAGGTTGTAAATCTAGTCAGCTCCGTCTTGGGTACTAGCCTACAAAGTACCCAGGACATCTTTAGGGAGCGGTGTCTTAGAAAGGCAGTGTCCATGATTAAGGACCTCCAGCACCCAGGGCATGCCCTTTTCTCTATGTTACCATCAGGTAGGAGATACAGAAGCCTAAAGGCACACACTCAGCGATTCAGGAACAGCTTCTTCCCCTCTGGCATGCGATTGCTAAATAGACATTGAATCTTTGGACATCACCTCACTTTTAAAAAAAATATACTGTATTTCTGTTTTTGCACGTTCTTTTTAATCTATTCAATATACGTAATTGATTAACTTGTTTATTTGTTTTTTTTAGATTTTATTTATTATTTCTCTCTCTGCTAGATTATGTATTGCATTGAACTGCTGCTGCTAAGTTAACAAATCTCACGTTATGAGATGGTGATAATAAACCTGGTTCTGATTCTGACTGCGCGGGGTTCCTCTGGATATTCCAGTCTCCTCTCACAATCCACAGTTGGCGGGTTAATTGGTCATTGTAAATTGTCACGTGATTAGGCTAGGGCATGCTGGGTGGTGCAGATCGAAGGGCCAGAAGGGCCACAAGGGCCTATTTCATAATGTATCTCGATAAATAAATAAATAATAGAGGGAGGGAGAGAGCTGAAGAAATTCACAAGGCAAATTTCTAACTTTCACTCTGGAATGCTGATGGTATTGAACATAGAAAATGGAGCACAGTATAGGCTCTTTGGTCCACCTATTTAGACCAACTCCACAATCAATCTAACCCCTTCCTCCTACAGAGCTCATAGCCCTCCATTTTCCTTACATCCATGTGCCTATGGGTTTCTTAATGTTTCTAATATTTATGCATATCGATAATTATGAAGGCATACCGGGGCTATATTTCATTAGGAGCTTGAGGACATTTGGTATGTCACCAAAGACTCAAGCCAGTTTCTACAGATGTACAGTGGAGAGCATTTAGTCTGGTTGCATCATCGTCTACTATGGAGGCTCCAATGCATAGGATCGAAAAAGGCTCCAGAGGGTTGTAGACTCAACCAGTTCCATTCTGGTCACCACTCTCCCCGCTACTGAGGACATCTTCAAAAGGTGATGCCTCAAGAAGGCAGCATCCATCATGAAAGACCTTCACCATCCAGGAAAAGCCCTCTTTCATTACTGCCATCAGTGAGGAGGTAAAAGAACCTAAAGGCGCCCAGTACATGCTTTTGAAACAGCTTCTTCCCCGTCAGATTTATAAGCAGTCCATGAACCCTTGAACACTACCTCACCATTTTGCTGTCTTGTAATTTTGTCAGATTAATGCACCATATGCTGCCACTGGTATCGTCTTCTGCATTCCTCAGCACTCCGCGGTTGATCCCCTGGTTCCCAGCTCAGCCTGATGGATGGGCTGAGGTAGGAAGGTACAGATTTCCTCCAGGTGCTCTGGTTCCTTCCACATTCCGAAGGTACACGATTAGTGTTAGCAAGTTGCAGACATGTTATATTGGCACTGGAAGCATGGTGACACGAGTGGGCTGACCTTAGCGTATCCTCAATACAATCGACATACTTCATTGTACCTTTCCTTGTTTTAATGTACATGTGACAAATAAAGCTAATCCAATCTTTAAAAAAATCTCAAGAACAATCCTATAATGGTCCATAACACCCCACCAGAAGCCCAGTACTGAATAGCTGGTAATGTTCTTATTCAGTGCCATTTTGCACAGTGTGATTCATTTGAGATTACCCTTGGAACGAAGACTCGATTGTCCTCACAGGATTGTTTGGTGGTTCCTTCACATCTATAATAGGCTAGCTGTTGTATCTAGCTGAGGTTGAGATCAAGTGGACTCAACTTGAATGCTTGTTTTCTCACTGACTGCTGTAGACCCAGTGGTATAATTATATCCTTCTCGATAATGGCAGGAAGTACCTCATCCATTTTATAGCTATAGGGTACTACCCGCATAGAAACTGGCTTTCATCCCATCCAGTCTATGCTGGTCCAATTTTCTGCCTAGACCCATCTACCTGCATTCAGACCAAATTTCTCTCCAACCTCTATTATCCAAATACTTATCTAAATTTCTCTTAAATGTTACAACTGAACCTACACCTAACACTCCTGCTGGAAGCTCGTTTCACACTTGCACCACCCTCTTCGTGAAAAAGTTTTCCCTCAGTTTCTCCTTTGATATTTCACCTTTCAGTCCAAACCCTATGGTTTCCAGTTCTCACTCAACCTGAGGGATAAAAGCCTGATTGCCTTCACCCTATCCATACCCATCATAATTTTGTATACCTCCATCAAATCTCCCCTCATTCTCCTATGCTCTTGGGAATAAAGTCCTAACCTGTAACTCTGTAACTCAGAACCTCAAGTGCCAGCAACATCCTGTAAATTTTCTCTGCACTCTGTCAATCTTATTGATATCTTTCCTGTAGGTAGGTGACCAGAACTGCGCACAATACTCCAAATTAAGTCTCATCAATGTCTTTTTATGGTGAGCATAACATCTCAATACCTGTACTCAGTGCCTTGATTTACGAAGGCCATCATTTTAAAAGCTCTCTTTATGATCCCATGTACCTGTGAGGATACTTTCAAGGAATTATGGATCTGTATTCCCAAGCCTTTACCTTTACTATTCTTATCTAATGCTGTTCGAAATTGCTGAGTACTCATCCATCACATAACAGAGTAGAATAGGCTTCAGATAGGCGTAAAATGCTGAACAAACTGTGACTTAAAGACAGTTAGCGAGCGAGAGGTGATTGAGATTAAGAATATATTCTCTTTGAAACCCAGCAATAAACTTACTGAAAAAAAGAATTCTTCACTGAACATAGAACATAGAATGTAGCAAGGAACACATAATTAAACACAGAGCACTACAGCACAATGCAGGCCCTTCAGCCCACACTATTGTACTGACCTTTGCACCTCCTCCAAGATAAATGTAATTTTTCCCTCATACATACAGTAGCTCCCCTTTTCTCTATCACCCATGTGACTATCTAGGAGTTTACTAAATTTCGCTAATGTATCTGCCTCTATCAACAGCCCTGGCAAAGTGTTCCACACATCCACCACTCTCTGTGTAAAAGCTTACCTCTGACATCCCCCTATACTTGCCTTCATTCACCTTAAAACTATGGCCTGTGTATAAGCCATTTCTGGCCTAGGAAAAACTTTCTGAAAGGTGCTCAATCTATGCCTCTTATCATCTTGTACAACTTCATCAAGTTGCCTCTTCTTCTCTACTAAAAAGAAAAGTTCTACCTTGCTCAATCTATCATAAGACTTTAAGATTAGGAGCAGAATTGGGTCATTTGGCCCATTGAGTCTGCTCCCCATTCCATTATTCCTCTCAATGCCATTCTCCTGCCTTCTCCAAAAGAACTTTGACTAATCAAGATCCTAGCAAACTCCACCTTAAGTAAATCCAATGGCTTGGCTTTCACCGTTGTCTGTAGGCTCACCAACCTCTGGCTAAAGAAATTACTCCTCATCTCTGTTCTAATTGGATATCCTTCTGTTCTAATTGAACGTCACTCTATTCTGAGGCTGTGCCACCTTAGGAAACATCCACTGTTCCTAGGCTTTTTAATATTCAATAGATTTTAATCATGTAAGATTCTGGCAAGATGGCAACGTGCTTAGACAGCGGTCACTCTGCGTCCAAAAAAAGGTGTATTTGTACATCTTCTTTACGATTCCAAGATAGCTGTAATTATAATTCAGTATACTATGCCTGATTCTATCTGGTCCACTTTCACTGACTCGATCTTTACCCTGCATGACTAGCAAATCTGGTTATCATCAGTCTATTGTTGGTGGAGCTGATCTTTGTCAGTCCATTATTGTTGGACCTGCTCAATGTCAAAGTTTAAAGTTCATAGTTCCAAGAAAATTTATTATCAAAGGACATATAGGTTACCATATACCACCCTGCAATTCACTTTCCTCTATGCTTTCACAGAAAATGAATGGTGACATACAGAATCGTGCAAATATATATATACACACACACACACTCCCACCCGAGGGTGCCTAGGACTTTTTCACAGTCATGTAGTAATTTTTGTATTACATTGTATTACTGCCACAAAAAAATCTAATTTAATGGCACGTGTGAGTGATGATAAACCTGATTCTGATATGGGTCTCTATTGGGACTGAGAGTGGGAAGGGTGCAGGGAGAGGGGAATCATAGATGGGAAAAGGGGGAAGGGAGAGGGATTCTAGAGAGGCATTCTGTCATTCTCTAATGATCAATAAACCAATTGTTTGGAATCAAATGACTGGCTGGTATCTTTCTCAGGGCTGGGTGTGTTTGCACCTGCGCCACATCATGTACCTGACACTCCTTCTCTGCCACCTGTTCCACACCCCTCCTGTGGCGCTCCACCCTCACCATTTCCAACATCATCTGTTCCTGCCTGATTTACAAACTCACTTTCCACTCCACAATACAAAAGCCTTAGGCATCCTAGCTATATATGGGTGCATAAGACATTTGCATTTTCAGCTTTAATCGTATGTATGTTGAGAGGATCGGAGTTGACGACGTTGATGTTTATGTATGCTTGTGAGATATTATGAACAGCCCTTTTTTTTTTAGTTTTTTTAGTTTTTTCTTCCTTTTTTGTTTTTTTTCTTAGATATTAGATTAGTAGATTAGTTAACTTTCATATATAGATTTGTATATTTTTTTCTCTTTCTTTATATTATATATTATGGAATATCTAGACTTACCTTGTTCATATATACACTATATGGTTTATGTTTGGGAAAGCTTACTTATACTGTATTCATTGTTTATGTATTCCTTCGTGTGTAATGGGAGTTTATATGTTTGTAATCCATTATTAATATTTTAATTGTATTTTGTTCATAATATTTTTAATACTAATAAAAAGATTAAAAGAGAGAGAGAAGACATTTGCACAGTACTGTATACGTACTACTGTCAGCCTATTGTTGATGCGACCAATCTCTGTTGATCTATTGTGGGTGGGATTGCACCCTGTCTGATCTCAATCATTCTCTCATTAGTGGTCTGATTCCTGTGAGTCTAAGGTTAGTGTGCCTGATCCCTGTCTGTTGTTTGCGGTCTGATCTCTTGTCGCTCTCTCATTACTGAGTCAATTCTCATGAGTCTGTTATTAGTGCGTCCGATCCTTGTCAGTCTGTTAGTGGGTGAGATTCCTGTCACTTATGGTTACTGTGCCTGATCTCTGCAGTCTATTGTTAGTGGAACTGATTTCTGTCAGTGTATTGTTCGAGCGACTGATCTCTCTCAGTAGATGTTTAGGGGGTGTGATTACCTGTCAGTGACTGGTCTCATTTGCTGTCAAGCTATTATTACTGGATCAGATTTGTGTTACCTTTGTTAGTGAGACTGAACTCCTTTCTGTCTGATCTTCGATGGTGTTCTGTCTCAAGGAACATTCAGCATAAGGCCCCTTGGGTTTCACCATCTTAGAAGACACTGGTGGTTTTGAACAGGGTTACACTGGGACATGGCCACCGAATGCATAGATGTAAATCTCCACCAGCAACAGTGTCTTTGTTGGTGAGTGCAGAAACCTTGGCCAAATAATAAACCATAAAATCTGGCTTCGGTACACATCTGCTGGCGTGTGTTGGAAGCAAATCCTCTCTGAACATATCTTCTTCAGCATAGGTAGCCCCTTGGGATCAAATATCAAGGACAATCAGGGATAATAAAGCCAATTCTAATTCTGAGAATGACTATTTTCACAGTGGATTTGTGGGTTCTGTGGCAGATGATAAGACCCACATAGGAACCACAGATGGAGTCGGTGGTAGTAGGGAGCTAGGTAGATTGTGGGGTGGTCTGCTCCTGTTTGCTTAAGCTGGATTCCATGTCTTCTCAATATGTGGATGTAATATTCATCCCAAATGTCCTTCTCCATTTTGAGTGGTCCTGGGGCAAAGATGACCGAAAGTCAGCTCATTCTTAAATCCTTTCCTGTGTCGTTCGGGTAGCCTCTTCCAATGGCAAAGCTTGCATCTTATTATGTATTTCAGGAGGCTAGTGTCAGGCATACACATCAAGGTTTAAGATGGCACTGCTGAAGGTGAGGGACTGCTTGCTGGTGGTTAAAGAAACAAGAAATACAACTAAAAACTTTATTGATAACACTTTTTCTATAAAAAAAAATTACAGTAAACAATCAGTGCAAACAATGAAGAGGTTAACAAGGATGAGGCTGAATGAAGAATTGAAGTGTATGGGTGCGAGGCGAAGTCAGGCCGAGGTCGAGGCATATTCATGATGAAGTCAGATGGAGGTGAAGGCATGTTCAAGACAAAGTCAGTGTAAGCGGAGAGGAGCCGAATTGGAGGAATGGAGGAAAGGAAGATTCGGTGGCCATCCACCTCTACCAGGAGGGAGATTTAGTCGAATTAAGCAGCGGGTCAGTTTGGAAAGGTCAGATACTGGCCGTAACATGGCGGTGGTCCAGACCCAGACCCTATTGATGCAAAAGGGCCTGGGGCCTACAGCGAGGAAGGGACCGATGTTGGGACAATTTAAATGCCGGGTGAGATGGATTGAAAAGGCAGGGTGTTGGGACCAGAGGCGAGGGTTGGGCTAGTTCAGCTTGCTGCTCCACAGTGTCTCCTCTGCTCTTCACTGCACTGAGGCTGAGGCGGTGAACCTGCTCCGGCTGCTCTGGGCTTTGTGTTTGAGGAGTCACTTTCATTCTAAATGCTACTTGCTTTTATTGTTTGCACAATTTGTTTTTCTTCTCTCTGCACATCGGGTTCTTGTCAGGCCTCTTCTTTTAAATGGGTTCTTTTGGGTTTCTTGTTTAGTGGCTGCCCATAAGAAGACGAATCTCAAGGTTGTATAGTGTATAAATGCTTTGATAATAAATGTACTTTGAACATCGAACGTCACGTAGCCCAAGGTAACTGAGTGTAACTCGAATGTCGGTACTGGGAATGCTGGCATGACATTGGTTCAATTCTCCAATTGGTTGTACTTTGGAAGCAACATAGTTGGTATTTTCTTCAGTGTTTTCTAAATGGTTTTTGTGAAAGGTTTAGAAACCTCAAATTCAGTTTATAAACATTATGCCAATGATAAGAATTAGTGTCATAGAGTCTTTGAGCTGTACAGCAATGGAAACAGACCCCTTGGCCCATATTGCCCTTTCCGGCCAACAATTTGTTGAAGGTATTCTCTGGATCAAGCCGCATCTGTAGGGGTGCAGGGAGAAAGCTGTTGCCATTTTGGGTCTAAAACCTTCAATCAGGACTTAAAATGTCAACTATTCCTCCCCCACCCCCACAACAAATCTAAACTCCAGCATCTGTAGTATCTTGTGTTTCCATGCCAATCAGGATGCCTATCTGAGCTGGTCCCAGTTGCCTGCATTTGGCCTGCATCCCCTAAATCTTTTCTATTCATAAACCTATCCAAGTGTTGCTAAAACATTGTAATTGTACTAGGCTCTACAGCTAAGTAGGAAGAGGAAGAAAAAAAGACCTCTTAGTCTATAATTTGAGCACTTTTTCCATCATCCTCATTATTTTGGTGTCTGGCAGTCGTATATTACTTCAATCTTCTGCCACTAATCTGACGTCGATTGTTACTGTCGAAAGTTGGAAGTAAATTTATTATCAAAGTGACCATATTCTACCTACAGATTTATTTTCCTACAGGCATTTACAGGAAATAAAAAGTTTACAGAAAAAAAGCTATAACTTGTCAAAGTCTGACAAACAGCCAATGTGCAAAAGTAGAAAGCGCACTAGGAACATGAGCTGTAAGGAGACTTTCAGAGTCAGTCTATAGATCACACGATTAGTTTAGAGCAGTGGTGAGTGAAGTTTTCCGCACCAGTTCGGGCCTCTGTTGGTTGTTGGGTAATAACTGCTCCTAAAGCTGGTGATGTGGCACCTGCTGCCTAATAGTGGCAGCGAGAAGAAGGGACGGCCGGGATGAAGGGGGTCTCTGATGAAGAATGCTGCCTCATTATGGTGGCAGCGCTCATTGTAAACGTGCTCAGTGGTGGGGAGGGCTTTACCTGTGACAGATTGAGCCGTATCTGCCACTTTCCTTAGGCTTCTCCATTCCTGGCCTGCATCCACATTATCCAATAAATAATGCCTGGCTTTGAAATTCTACTACATGTCAATCAAATATTGCAAAGCGCAGATAAAATGTGTTGAAATGGAGGGAGCAGAAGAGCTTATGTCCAGAGTGCAGCCTTACCTTACTAAAATGGCTGCAATGATAATTGCTCAAGTTGACTACAGCCAAATGTCTTAGATCTAATGCAAATTTCCTCCCAGCTGCCTTGACTGATAAGACCTTGTTATGATTTATTTCACATATTTTCATCGCCCTTTTTTGCCAGAAGAGAGCAAAAAAAAATTCATCAGTTTATTTTCTTGGCACATCAAATAACCCTTAGAACGCGTCCAAAAAGGGAGATATAGCCAGAGCCAGATAGCGACAAGGACGAAGCAAGTAACCCAGTCAACCAGCTGTCATCCTGTGAGCATCTAAGCAGGGTCGATGTCAGGAAGAAGGGAATTCAGTGAGGCAAAACCACCTTGATCTATGACCTTCCAAACTTACACTGGTGGAACAGGATGGAGCATCTCTCTCTCTCTCTCTGATCTAGGTGCCGAACAACAAGGAGAAGGGTGAGAGATGTGTCAGCAAAACAAAAAAAGACAACATGGAAAGATCTCGTGCAGTACACATGAAATGCAGGAGGAACTCAGCAGGTCCTGCATTTCATGTGTACTGCACGAGATCTTTCCATGAATAAACAGTCGCTGTTTCTGGCCGAGACCCTTCATCGGGACTGAAATGTAAGTGCACATTTTGTTTGAATATGCTTCTTGCAACCGTGCTATCGCTCATCCATTCACTTTTATTTTCTTTTACATAGTATAACACTCTTGTGGGTGGCAGGATGGAGATACATCTCTACCGAAGGAGGCCTAAGCCACTCGTTCCCTTCACTAGCCTCCAGGTCACCCTTGGGCAAGATGCAGCACCTGCTTAGCCCCCTCAATCAGTGTCACGCAAAGCCATGGGAGCAGGTGGTGGATGGTTGTATGAGCAGCTGGTACATATCATAAGCCCAGGCTTTGCTACCACTGACACCAGGCAGACAAGCTCTGAAGAGAATTGATAATGGCTGGGGTAACCTGGCTTGTAAAGACACATCCCAGAAAAAGGCAATGGCAAACCATTTCTGTAGAAAAATTTGTCAAGAACAATCATGGTCTTAAAGGCAGATGAAAGACCATGATCGCATACAACACGGCACACAATGATGATGAGTATAGCAGAGGACATTCAGCCCATCAATCTGTGGGAAGTCTCATCAATTTCCAATTGATGTTTTTGCCACTTACTGACAGTAAGGGCAATTTATAGCAATCAATTCACAAACCAGCGTACTTCTGGGAGGCATAAGAAAATAAGGATATGGAGGAAAACCCTTCCAATAGCAGGAAAATCTCCTCATAACCTGGAGACCAGGTTGCTGGGACAATGTGGAAGCAACACCAAATGCTGTTTTCTTTATGTTTTTATTGTGACTTGCTTATATGACGCTACATGATGCTGCTTCAAGTAAGATTTTTATTGCACTTTTGAACAGAGAACATAGAACATAACAACACAATATAGGCCCTCCGGCCCATGGTTTTGTGCCAACATTTTATCTACTCTCAGATCAGTCTAACCCTTCCCTCCCACAAAATACATCCTCTTCCATGATATCTGGTTTGAAAGCAATTCACTTTTGCCCGTCACAGAGAAAGCAATTTTTTTTCAACAGCAGTTTAATTTGTTTAAAAAGATCACTCACTGTTGAGGTGGGGGGAAGAAGAAAGAAGAATGGGGCAAGTTTCTTTCTCCGCTATGATGTCATACATAGTGGCTGGATAACACTTACAAGGCATAATAATATATTTCATTATCATCTTCACTGTAACGTTACAACATTTGACAGATAGAAATAAAGCCATTTTGTTAAAAATATATAATCAATTTAAATTTATGTGAGAATACCAAAATAATTCATAAACATCACACACAAAATGCTGGAGGAACTCGGCAGGTCACTTGGCATCTATGGAAAAGAGTAAACAGTCGATGTTTTGGGCTGAGACCCTTCATCAATCCTGCAAATTGGTTACCGTGTTTCCTCCATCACTATGGTGATCACATAGACCAGTACAGCGCAGGAACAGGCCCTTCCGCCTACAATGCTGTCCCAAACCAATTAAATTAGTGATCAAATGGCCAACTAAATTAATCTCTTCTGCTTACATAATGTCTAAACCTTCCAATTTCCTCACATTCATGAGCCTATCTCAACAACCCTTAGAAGTTTATAATGTATCTTCCTCCATCACCACAACAGACTGTGTGTAAAAAACCTGCCCCTCTCATCACTTACTCCTTCTCACCTTAAATGCATGCCCTTTGATGTCAGAGGTTTCAACCCTGGGAAAAGGATACTGTCTACTGCATCTATGCCACACATAATCATATAAACCTCTATTATATCTTCCCTCAGCAACCACCTCTCTAGAGAAAAAAAACAAGTTTGTTTTAGCACATACCTTCTCATCTTGGCAGCATCCTCTTCTGCACTCTTTCGAAAGCCTCAACATCTGTCCTATAATGGGGTGACCAGAACTGTATGCAATACTCTAGATGCAACCTAACAGGAGTTTTATAAAACTAAAGGCACAAATGCCATATGCCATTGTAATCACCCTAGTAAATTGTGTAGCCACTTTCAGGGAGCTAGAACTTGGACACCAAGTTCCCACAGCTCATCAACAATGTTAAGGGTCTTGCCCTTTAACAGTGTACTGTCTCTTTACATTTGACCTACCTAGGTATAGGACTTCACATTAATCCAAGTTAAACACAGTCTGCCATTTCTCCTCCCTTATCTGCAGCAGATCTATATCCCACTGTATTTTTCACCAGTCTTCTATGCTATCCAGAACACCACCAATCTTTGTATTATATGCAAACTTACTATTGACATTTTCATCCAGGTTATTTATACACATCACAAACAACAGAGGTCCCAGAGTGTCCCTACGGAACACCACTAATCCTGGACCTCCAACTAGAATAAGAGTCTTCAGCCACTACCTTCTGTCTTCAAAAGACAAGCTAGTTCTGAATCCAAATGGCCAATTCACCATGGATCCAATGCATCGTAATCTTCTGGATGAGCCTCCCACGAGGGACCATGTCAAATGCCTTACAAAAGTCCATGTAGACAGCATCCACTGCTCTACTTTCGTCAATTACCCTTGTAACTTTGTCAAAAAACTCAATGAAGTTAGTAAGATACAACTTGCCCCACACAAAGTCATGCTGACTTTGCCTAATTAGGCCCAATTGCCTAATATCCAAATGCTTATAAATCCTATCCCTAAGAATTCTCTATCTCTGATGTGAAACTCTCCAGTTTATAGTTTCCAGGATTACGCCTTGTTTCCAAAGAACTTCATAGGATGTAAAGAGCTTTGGGAGATCATCAAGGTATTATAAAAAATGTAATGAAGAGCAGATGACTGGGAGGAACATTTAGATAGAATCAGAGGATTGGCACTGATGGGCCAACACTGCGGCAAAAAGATATTGAGCTATAATAATAAAAGAAGCTAATATAACCCATTAATTAGGTGCTATTATATTTTGCTGGATTTGTTGCAATAATAATATTACACTAGATTATATCTACCATGCAAACTTTTAATTTTAATTGGACACAATTGTGAGGGCGTTAATTGGCTGGCTGATACAGAAGGGTGCACTACATGTCATCATGAGCGAAGAAAGCTTCCTTTCCACTGACACTGTGAAAGAAAAGGAAAATATCTAAACAAATCTTAGCTTTTATCTTCTTTGAATTCTTAGTTCATTAAGATTAAGGACAGGGTTTGGAAAATAAGCACACAGATGCACCAATCATATCCTGTTCAGAGGAAAAAGAAAGAGATGGTATCTTTCAAAGCACTTATCTAAAATTAAATAATTGCTTTCAAACTGTTATTAGATTTCTGAGAACATTCCAAAGAGTTTTTGCAAACAGTGATTAAAAATTATTGCATCTTTTTGGTTAAAAGAGAATCCCAAACACTTAACTCAACCACTTCAATGCAGAAGACCAAAAAGTTCCATCAAAAGAATGAGCTTAATGGAGCCCACCTCCTCTTCAAGCTGGGACAGTTCTGAGTGCAACAGAGCTATGCACCTGAAGGCATATTGGAATTTGAAGATGATCAAGAAATTGGAATTTGAAGGTTAAAAGACTAAAAGATGTCAACCTGGTAGGAAGGGACAGAAGTCCAAGGTGGGATTTGGAAAAATGATGAAAGGAATTCTCTGCTACAACACTTCAGACTTGGAATCAGATCTGAGATACACACGCCCATGGAGAAGATTCTCCAGCACAAAAGACCCTCGCCATCCTGGACATGTCTACTTCTCATTACTATCATCAGGGATGAGGGACAGGATCCTGAAGACCCACACTCAACAATTCAGGAACAGCTTTTCCCCCTCCTCTATCAGATATCTGAATGGTCCATAAACCCATGAACACTACTTCTTTCTTTCTTTTTTTGCGCCTCATTCAAGCCAACTGTAATGGTTATTTATGCTAATTCCATCTCTCTGCTCTGTCCCTATCCCTCTGTACTAATCCAAATGGTCCAAATGCCATTTAAACATTATAATTGCATCTGTTTCTACTATCTCCTACTCATTGAAGAGAACCACCAGCCTTGTTGGAAAAATGGTCTCTTGTATTCTTTTAACTTTATCCTCTCTCATCTTAACATTGTGCCATCTTGCTCTAGATTCTCTCACCCTGTGAAAAAGATTCTGGCCATCTGTCACATTAATGTACTTCATAAATGTATTAATATTCACAAAGGACTCCTGCATTCCAGTGTGAATAAACCCCCGTCTATCCAATTTCTCCTTGAAGCAACAACCTCCCTCTTTTCCAACCATCAGCAGAATCTCTAGGAGATTCTACATCAAAGATTACCAACATCTGGACCATATCACCCTCTCACAATTACCACTGGGCAGGAGGTACAGAAGCCTGAAGCCCAGGCTACTTCCCTTCTGGCATTCAATTCTTGAATCAACCAATGCAATCCTAAGCAATCCTAACATTACAAACACTTTGATCACTTTGCACTCTATTTTTTTTCTGTTCTAATTTTTCTGTTTCTAAGTTTTCTTGGAAAAATTCTGGATAGTTTAGATTTAGCGTGTTGTGCAAAAGTTTTGAGCACATATATATAGCCAGGGCGGCAAAGGCTTTTGCACTATACTGTATATATTGTTTTCTTGTGAATACAGTCAGCTCTCCTTATCCGCAGGGGATTGGTTCCGGGACCCTTCGCAGATACCAAAATTCGCGGATGCTCAAGTCCCTTATTCAACCTGTTTCTATCCGGTGGACCTTAGGACCCAGCAGAACCCCAGATCTTATTTAACCTGTCTCAGTGCGGTGGACATTAGGACCTGGCGCCAGAGCTCTGAATGTGCAGTGTTTCTGTTTGTGAAAATAATCACGATAACGATTGAAAATAAAGTGGAAATAATAAAGCGATCTGAAAGAGGTGAAACGCCATCGGTCATTGGAAAAGCATTGTCAGTCAACGACTGGAACAATTTTAAGGGATAAAGTGAGAAAGGCTCTGCCCTGATGAAAGCTACAACGCAATGGTTTAATTATTGGGTTTTGGGTTTTTGATCCTCCACATCAACCCGGCACGGTGGAAAGCGCACTCGGGAGCGATCTGTCCCGAGTACCGAGAACTTCTGTTCCTGAGCCCGGCGCTGAAACATACGTTCTTAAGTGTTTTATATGCATAGGAAGGTAAAATATATACTAAGACAAACGTTTGACTAACTGACATTAAATAATACCGGATGTACCTGTTCCGACTTACTTAGTAAGAGAACTTCGGATGTTTTTCGATCCCGATGCACGATAACCCACGCAAATCCTCCCGTATACTTTAAATCATCTCTAGATTACTTATAATACCTAATACAATGTAAATGCTATGTAAAATGGTTGTTATACTGCATTGTTTAGGGAATAATGACAAGAAAAAAAAGTCTGTACATGCTCGAACAACAAGTGCTGGAAGAGCACTTCTGGGTTTTCGCGATTTGCAGTTGGTCGAGTTCGCGCTTGCGGAATCCGCGGATAAGGAGGGCCGATTGTACTGCTTATCTGACGCAATGTGCCTGTGATGCTGCTGCAAGCCAAGTTTTCACTGCACTTGGGCATGCATGCACTTGTGCGTATCACAGTAAACTCAACTTGGACTTGAATCATCCATTCCGGACAACGTCCTGATGAATCACTTGTACGCATTCTCTATTTTTACCAAGCTCATCCACTTGTGTGGCAATCAGAATTGTGCATGATACTCCAACAGCAGCCTAACCAATATTTTACCAAGCTCTTCTCAATGTCAAGGAGGCATAACTATCCCCATGAGAGCTGACATGAGGCTTCCAGAACAAAACGTGAGGTCCTGCGGCTAACCTACCAAACTACCTTAAGATAGCTTCTTCTCCCACAGATCTTCACAACCCTCTTGAAATGTTTCCAAAGATCAAATCATAAATGAGTGTCTTTTTTAATTTGAAAAAAATAATAATTAAATTGGTTTTTAATATAGAGCAAAAAGTGAAAAGATCACTTTCTTTTTAATGGAAGTTCAGTGTCTCCCCATTTAAACAAATAGGACTTCACTTGATGTGTCAGCTAGAGAGAAGTGTATCCAATCCATTGGATCAGGCAGTTAGCAACTATAGCAGGTTTGTTGGTGATTCCAAATGTGGAGTGGGGGGGGGGGCATCAGATGTGTGGGCATCTGTCCTCATTATCATTCACTACTTTAGTTTGGGCGGCAGGGTGGAGGTACGTCGCTTCCAAAGGAGGTGTAAGGCACTCCTTTCCTCCACTAGCCTGCAAATCTAGCTTGCAAGGTATAGCACCTGCTTAGCCCCTAATCAGGGTCACATGAAGCCATGGGAGCAGGTGGTGGATGGTTGTATGAGCCAGCTGGTGCCTATCACAAGTCCTGGTTATGCTATCACTGACGTCAGGCAGACAAGAGTGTTGATCATGGCTGGGGTCACCTGTCTTCTAAAGACATTGTTCAGATGGAATGTAAAATCGCTTCTGTAAAAAAAAAATTGCCAAGCGCACTCATGGTCAAGGAGACCATGATTGCCCACATCAGATGACACAGTGCATAAAGGGAGTGAAGCACTCATTGCACAGAAACTGTTGGTACAAACACAGTAATCATTTCACAATCCAGTCATCTCCTTGCAAAGCAAAGGACAGCTTGGCCCAGAAAAATGAGGAATGAAAAGTCTCTTTGGAATGTTATCAATTAACTTCTCTTTCTACCATTCATTAGAATCGGCTTTCAAACGTGAATTGTGATATAGATATCTTGACCAAGAATCAAGGATAATGACTAACTAGCCAGCCCTTTTAAGATGCCATCACAAGCACAAAGCAACAAATGCTTTTTCACTATGATTCTATAGTTGAATAGAAAGTGATATTCTGTCAGAAAGAGGCAGCAATTTATTGTGTTGCACAAAGACTACTTTAAAAGAACATCTGCAAGGCGTTTGGCAAAACCCATCCCCCAGAGCAAAGAAGAAATAATAACTACATTGATGCATTAAGTCTTCAAGTTGAAGTTAAAGTGGATGTGTCTTACCTGTTAGAGTGGGCACGTCACAGCAATTGTTGATGCACAGGAGAAAGGGTCCCAGGGAACAAAGCGCAGCCACATTGTCCATTTCCAGTTGAAAGGATTCCATTTGCAGGGAAGGGCAGGAAAGGGAAGTGATCCAGGAAGGAAAGAGAAAGAAAAATAAAGTTAAAATTCCATGTCTTTGCAAAAGTGTCATAGAGAGAGAGAGAGAGAGAGAGAGAGAGAGAGAGAGAGAGAGAGAGGGGGGGGGGGGGAGGGGAGAGAGAGTGTGTCTGACAGAGAGAGTTAGAAAGAGGTAGTAAGCCAGAAGTGAAAGAGAGACAAGTAGAGATGGATATGTAGAGAGACAAAATAGAAAGGGCAATATAGAGGGACAGAGAGGGAGAGAGAGAGAGATAGAGAGAAAAGAAAAGAGGTAGAGATGGAGGGAAAATGTAGGTATAGATAGAGAAAGAGATGGAGATAGGGATGACAGAGATAAAGACTGAGATAGACTGACAGAAAGAGACAAAGAAAATGAGAGAGAAACAGAAGTTTGGTGAGCTATCACATTCACAATATTGCATTAAAATAGACACCAAATAATTAAAACATACTCCGTCAATAAAGCCCTCAGGATAAGCACCTCAGATCAATCAAATCTGTTATTTTGAGTCTGCATGTGAGTGAAGGCTGGGACACTTCAGTTTTCTTTATTTCTCTCTGCCCTGAATATATACATTTGTGAACACATTTTTCATTGGATCCATTGTTATTCCATTTGAAGCTTATTGAAAAAAAAATAAAGTGCCATCCCATTATCGAAATTATGTTTGACCACCTGGAATATAATTCAAAAATTATGGCTTTGTAACTTGAAGAATTCTATCAATCTGATATTGCAGATTCAAGGTTGGAAAGGGGATAAAACTGAAGCCTGTTTTGCTCAGGACAGGAAAGGATGTCATGAGAAACTTAGTCATAGATCAATAGAAAACATAACATTTCAATAGTCTTTAACAGACAGAATTTTATCTGAGAAGTAAGTCCTCATCAACATGTGGCCTGGTCAGTGGGTCACAGATTCAGACCACTGATACCATTTGGAAAGCTGAGCTGGTTAGACAATGGAAGTCATGCCTCGCTGGAATGTCACGGACAGTCTTAGCACTGGAATGGTAATCGTTTTATGCGGACCTTAACTCATACCAGGGTCAGAGAGTCATAAATCTTTTCTCAGTGTAATTCAACCTCAGTGAAAGCAACTTCACCACAGACTAAAGGGATTTGATACTTCCCATATTAAAATTTCCCAATTTAGCAATTAATCACTATTCCATTGTAAAGGCAAAAAGGCAGGGAAAGATTCCAATCTAGTTCATACATAGTAATAGTGCAATCACTCGAGTCAAGCACAAAGTTCTCCTAAGGGGTTGTCTATTGGTGAATCTGGGATGTTAGGGTGGATTCCCTTAATGGAGATTGTGCAGATGGCTTTCCTTAATAGAGGGAGGCTGATACACTGGTAGTCATTACGCGGTCCTTGACAGATCAATACACGGTCAGGGTCCAGCAATTCGACTGGGGACCCTTCACTGCTACAAGCCTTCATCTACCTTCACTGCTATTGTGACGTGGCATCACCTTCCACCGTCTCCACTGCTGAGGTCTTGGTGTCAGGAGTGCAAAGGAGAAAGGAACTGATTTGAAGCTGCTTCGGAGAATAGCCACAGAAACAGAGGACTGAAGTAGATTTTCAAAGCTTGCAGAGAGATTTAGGGCAGTTAGAAGAGTGGGCTGAAAGATGGCAGATGGAGTTTAATGCTGATAAGTGTGAGGTGCTACATTTTGGTAGGACTAATCAAAATAGGATATACATGGTAAATGGTAGGGCATTGAGGAATGCAGTAGAACAGAGTGATCTAGGAACGATGGTGCATAGTTCCCTGAAGGTGGAATCTCATGTGGATAGGGTGGTAAAGAAAGCTTTTGGTATGCTGGCCTTTATAAATCAGAGCATTGAGTATAGGAGTTGGGATGTAATGTTAAAATTGCACAAGGCATTGGTGAGGCCAAATTTGGAGTATTGTGTACAGTTCTGGTCACCGAATTATAGGAAAGATGTCAACAAAATAGAGAGAGTACAGAGGAGATTTACTAGAATGTTACCTGGGTTTCAGCACCTAAGTTACAGAGAAAGGTTGAACAAGTTAGGTCTTTATTCTTTGGAGCATAGAAGGTTGAGGGGGGACTTGATAGAGGTATTTAAAATTATGAGGGGGATAGATAGAGTTGACGTGGATAGGCTTTTTCCATTGAGAGTAGGGGAGATTCAAACAAGAGGACATGAGTTGAGAGTTAGGGGGCAAAAGTTTAGGGGTAACACGAGGGGGAACTTCTTTACTCAGAGAGTGGTAGCTGTGTGGAATGAGCTTCCAGTAGAAGTGGTAGAGGCAGGTTTGATATTGTCATTTAAAAAATAATTGGATAGGTATATGGACAGGAAAGGAATGTAGGGTTATGGGCTGAGTGCGGGTCGGTGGGACTAGGTGAGAGTGAGCGTTCGGCACGGACTAGAAGGGCCGAGATGGCCTGTTTCGGTGCTGTAATTGTTATATGGTTATTATCCCACATATAACCATATAACCATATAACAATTACAGCACTGAAACAAGCCATCTGGCCCTTCTAGTCCATGGCGAACGCTCACTCTCACCAAGTCCCACCGGCCCGCACTCAGCCCATAACCCTCCATTCCTTTCCTGTCCATATACCTATCCAATTCTTTTTTAAATGACAATATCAAACCTGCCTCTACCACTTCTACTGTGGTAGAGGCAGGTTCGGTATTGTCATATTGTTCTAAGATTCCTTGAAGGGTGCACGTGGAGACCACTGCTTCCAAGACCTCCTCCATTTCAAGACTTCCTTCTTCACTGAGGCCGGATCATACTCCTGGAACCATCTGGGAAAGCACGCACTGCATTGGACAAGTAGGTGGTTTACTTTCTCAAGCACACGTTTTGGATGATCAAGGAAGACAGGGCCTGCTGGTAAGTACAAACAAGCAGAAGGTAAACTAAAAGGATCGACTCATTCAAGAGGAGCACTTCACATCCTAACCACTTGCTGTATTTAAAATGACTCTCCTTGTCTCTCACCTGATTTAAGTGTGGTGTTACAATGTCACTCAGCGATGGAGAGATCATATTGAAGCCGAGTAATAGAATGGGTTATCCAGGTTACCAGTATGAGCCCTTTCTGCAGCGTTGCTCGAAAATGAATGCCATCGATCATTCTCCTATTGTTCCACAGCTCAGGGGACATGAGTTTGAGGACTTTATATTAAAGAATACTCCAATGCCTTAAACTGAAAAACGGCTGGCTAACAAAATGATTTATCTCAGGTGTAAAAGACAAGATAAATGGTTTTGTGTTCAAACCAAGGCAGGCACTTGTGCTTGCATCCCCTTTCATACAGCACAAACATATGAAAGTAAGTGATTTCATTGTGAGGCTGTGAGGCTGAATATGTTTCTTTTTTATTTGCAAGCTTAGGGTAGAACATGTAACATCTTAACCAAGAATTATAATTGGAATAAAAATGCTGAGGTAAATTGTTCAATTGTTCAGTCTCCTGACAAAAAAAATATCACCTGACATCATCTGAATTAGTTTCCACGGTGGCAAAGAAATGCACAGAATAAAATCCAGATGGAGCCGTGGGTATTTACTAAACCATCACTGACAGGTGCCAGCCAAGTTCAGGGCTTCTGCCAATCCTAAACTTGCTGGCATGCACACAAGCAAATGTCTTTAATTTCCCATGAAACTGCCTCATTTCCTGCAAAATCCAAAGCACCATTAAGACTTCACCCATAGACAAATCCCCTTATATACTAATGAGATCATACTCTCAATCTGAGAAATAGATACTGGGCAGAACACATGAGAGAACTTCCCAGCTGTTCTTGGAATAATTTTGAAGCATAAAGTCATATGTTTTATGTTAGGTGCTACGGCCAGTGGTGTAATGGCAATCTGCATCAGACGTCAAGGCAAGTGGTCCCGGGTTCGAATCTGGCTGGCTGCTTTCCATCCGTGCTGGGTTCAATATCGAGCCAGCAACTTGGCCTCATAAAAAACAGATAAAAATGCTAAAGAAACAGCAAAGTTGCCTCGCGACACTATGGCGTTGGAGCTGAGAGTTCATTTCCATTGCTATCTGTAAGGAGTTTCTCGAGTTGTCCCACCAAGTATCCTGATCTCCTTCCAAAGTCCAAAGATGTACAGTACTATGTAAAAGCCGTAGGCACAAATATATAGCTGGGGTGACTAAGACTCCTGCACAGTACTGTATTTGTCAACACGGAGCAGAGATCGAGTTTGTAAATCTGGCAGATGCAAAGGATGTTAGGAGTGGTGAGGGAGGGGAGTGAGACAAGTGGCAGAGGAGGAATGCCAGGGGCGAATGGTAGCACAGGTGCAGACGCACCCAGCCCTGAGATTCCGGGCAAGGTCATTTGATTCCAAACAAATTGGTTCATTATCATTACAGAACATCTCTCTGTGCATCCCGCTCCGTCACCTCTCCCTTTCCTTTCCCCCCATTCATGATTATCCTCTCCCTGCCCCCTCCTATTCTCGGTCCACAATAGAGACCCAGATCAGAATCAGGTTTGTCACCACTCACATATGTCATGAAATTAGTTTTGTTTTGCTGCAGCAGTACAGTGCAATACGTAAAATTACTACAGCACTCTGTTGCACTCTATCTATTTATACAGTACTGTACAAATGTCTTAGGCACATATATATAGCTACAGTGCCTAAGACTTTTGCGCTGTACTGTACCAGTTAGGAGATTAACTGGTCATTGTAAATTGTCCTGGAGTTAAGCTTGTGTTAAATATGTGTGTTGTTAGCACTGGGCTGGAAGAGCTTGTTCTGTGCCGTATCTCCAAATAAATAAATAACAATAAATAAATTCTGTCAAGTACCTATTTAAATTAATTGTACATTGGATCCTTTTTCTACTTCTCCCGACATTCTCATCAGTTCTCCCCAGATTTTACCACCTACCTACAAGCATGAGGCAATTTACAGCAGTTAAAGGAACTTTCTACCCATCATGCCTTTCAAATGGGGGAAGAAAGCAGACAGGCCCAAAGATACGGCATCCAATTATTATTACCACACTTTAGGAATGATGGAAAGTCTGAGATGGGATGCAGGGAAGACTTATTAGAATGCGGTTACATATAACGGTAAATGGCAACACTCCGCATGCAGTTCCAATGGGAATCGTCAAAAATTGCTGTTTGGGACTACTACCACAGAAATCCACAGTCACACCCATGGGTACTTCAGTAAGCAGCATCGTTTCAAGGCTTTTAAAAACATCCTTCAACATTCAAAATCAATGGATCAAGGGACTGCTGAGTTAGGTCGCGAGTGCAGTTCCCCTTTAAGGAAATAGGAGCAGGGATGGCTCACTGCCTTACAAGTACGACAAAATACAGAGTCGTTAAACCCCCACTTCCGACTATCGTGCAGCAGAATATACGGTCTCTGGGAAATAAAGCTGAAGACCTCAGAGCAAGACTGCAAGGGACATGAGGGACTGCTGTGTACTTTGCTTCATGGAAACATGACTACCACCTGCCATTTCAGATGCAGTGCCGCAGCCCAATGGCTTCACTAATCTCTGCAAAGACAGGAGAGCTCAGTCTTTTCAAGCGGAGGAGGTGGAATAGGCTTTATCATTAACTCATTGTGGTGCACAGACATGGCAGTTCTGCCTCAGTCCTGCTCACCTGACCTGGAGCATCTGGCAGTCAAATCTCGTCCTTTTTATCTTCTGAAGGGGTTTCCACCATCATCTGGGTAGCGGTGTACATTCACAAAACTCAGACCAACGTTAGTCAGACTCTGGAGGAGCTGAGCACCATGATCAGCAGGCATGAAACTAAAAAAAGGAAATGGATTCCCTGTCACTCTGGTAGATTTCAACCAGGCCAGTTTGAGGAACTCTCTGAGCAACTACCAGCAACATATCACCTGTGGAACCACAGGAGCCAACACACTTGACTACTATTATATCACCATCAACAATGCTTATGTACCATGCTATGCCTACACTTTGGAAAGTCCAATCACCTGGCTGTACTTCTGCTTAGTCTTAGTATAGGCAGGGACTAAAGACCACAGCTCCAGTGGTGAGGACCAAGAAGATACAGACAAGGGAAGTGAAGGGGTGCTTACAGGACTATTTGTGTTGGTGGACTGGACAATATTCAGGGATTCATTTTCAAATCTGAATGAATATGTCACAGTTGTCACCAACTTCATCAAGACCTATGTAGATGAGTGCATGCTTTTGAGATCATACCAGATGTATCTAAACCAAAACTATGGATGAACCAGAAGACTTGCAGTCTGCTAGGGTTAGATTTGTGGCATTCAAGACAGGTAATATAGAACTGTACAAGAAGTCCAGGTATGACCCATGGAAAGCTATTTTAAGAGTGTAAAAACAATTCTGATTGAGGCTAGAGATGGAATTAGATACACATCAGCTCTAGCAAGGGCTACAGGCCATTACTTCCTACTAAGCAAAGCCTAACATCATGAATGGTTGTGATTCTGATGCACCATCAATAACTCACTCTGAGACGTAAGAAGCGAGATATCGGCTTTTATTGACTGGAAGAATGAACAACACTACATCCTGGAGAATGAGGCCGGGCTCAGGCCTCAATCGCCTTTATACAGGGGTCTGTGGGAGGAGCCACAGGAGCAGTCCAGACAGGTATATGTAGTTCACCACAGATTAGCTCAACACTTGTTCTGCATGCTTTGAAAGGGAAAATAAAACTACACCTGTGTGAACCTCTGCAGTATTTGGTGACCCGATGATCTCTGTCTTGGACACCGATGTCAGAACATCTTTCATGAGGGTGAACTCTCACAAGGTGCCAGGACCTGTTGGTGTTCCTGGTAGGGCTCTGAATATCTGTGCCTACCAACTGGTGGGAGTGTTTAAGGAGATCTTCAATCTCTCGCTGCTGTAGTTAGTGGCTCCCACCTGTTTCAAAAAGGCAACAATCATACCAGTGCCTAAGAGCAGGGGAAGCTATCTCAATGACTCTCACCCAGTGGCACTCACAGTTACTATGATGAAGTGCTTTAAGAGGTTTGTTATGGCTAGAATTAACTCCTGCCTAAGCAAAGACCTGGACATGCTACAATTTACAATAGGTCTGCAGTAGATACAATCTCACTGGCTCTCCACTTTGCCTTGCATCACCTGGACAACAACAAAACCTACGTCAGACTGCTGGTTATTAATTACAACTCAACATTCAACACAATCTTACCCTCAGTTCTAATCAACAAGCTCCAAAACCAGGGCCTCTGTACCTGGCTTTGCAAAAATGGATCCTTGACGTTATCACAGAGAGACCACAGTTGGTGTGGATTGGAAATAACATTCCCTCCTTGCTGACAATCAACACCTGTGCATCACAAGGATGCATGCTAAGCCCACTACTCTACTCTCTCTACACACATAACTGTGTGGCTAGGCATAGCTCAAACAACATATAGAAATTTGCCGATGACTGTTGTTGGCAGAATTTCAGATGTTGACAGGGAGCCATAGAGGAGCGAGATAGATCAGCTGGTTGAGCGGTGTCACAACAACAACCTTGCACTCAATATCAGTAAGTCCACGACATTGATTGTGGACCTTAGGAAGGGTAAGTCGAGGGAACACACAGCAGTCCTCATATAGGGATTAGCAGTGGAAAGGGTGAGCAGTTTCAAGTTCCTGGGTGTCAATACCTTTGAAGATATATTCTGGGCCCAAGATTTTGATGCAAATACAAAGAAGGCTCAACAGGAGCTATATTTCATGAGGAGTTTGAGGAGAATTGGTATTTCTCCAAAGACACATGCAAATTTCTACAGATGTACTGTCAAGGGCATTCTAACTGGTTGGATCACGGTCTGGTATGGAGCACCTTTGAATGAGCAGCTGGCACATTCCATGTCCAGATTATGCGACCGACGACACCAGTCAGACAATCTCTGAGGTGTATAGATTATGGCTGGGGTCACCCGTCTTGTAAACGCACTACCCAGAAGAAGGCAACAGCAAACCAAGAACGATCATGGTCAGGGAAAGACCATGATCACCTACATCATACAGCAAGGCACATAACGAACAAAGGACAGGAAAAAAAGTAGAGAATGAGCCTGTTGTGATTCCTGTACTTAGACCTAGCATAAACTCAATGGGCTGAATCACAATTTTCTTTGCCAAAATAATTCAATGATCCTATTAATCTACATTGGATTGGGTGGAAAATGAATCCTGAGATCCATGCTTCTCAGAGAGATGTGGAACAGCCCTCTGCACTCTGTCCCTGAGGATACATCTATCCTTGCATTGGTAAGGTAATTAATCCGAGAGGCATATTTTTATGATGGTCATTATAGGTTGTGGCATTTTTAGTGCCTCATATACAAACCTATTCATGAGTTATGACAGACCATTAACCCGCTGGACATCACATCATTATACGTATTATACAGCGATCAACTATATTTTACAAATAAACACTGCTTTAGGATTGAAAACATCCGCAGGAGTATGATTGCATCTTAGGGATAAAATAATAAGATGGCTCTGGTGGATCAGAGTGCTTAAGTCAGCTGCATGCTCAATCTTCCATTCTAAGTGATTTTTTTTTAGAAATAAAGTATTAATGAACCACATTTTATGCTGTAAAAATAGCACTGATAGCAATAGCTATTTAGAGCAAGCAGCACAGCCAGCTCGGCTAAAGGGAAAATGTGCAGTGAGATGCGAAGAAGCAGAGGTTTCTGCAGAAGTGATGTATCTCCGCTGTTAATCTCAAAATACTTTTCTGACTACAACGAATGACACAAAGTTGTTGTATATAAAAGAAAAACAAAACTCAGCAGGTCAGGGAGCATCTGTTGAAGGAAATGGACTGTTGGTGCTTCGGGTCGAGACCATTCATCTTCATCCAGATCCATTTTTCTTCATAGGTGCCAACTGATCTTCTCCGAGGAGCATCACATTGTTGTGGTGGAGAGGTTTGTAAATTCCTGATGAAAGTGATGTCGTTTGGAGTTTAACCATCTGGTGCTTAGATCGTGTTAGGGTCACCAATGGCAGTAAGGTCAAGTGAGGGTGTTCCAGACAAAGAGCGATCCAACCAAAACCTGAAATGGTGGAGCTGGCAGGAGATGATGGTGTATCACAGCAGCAGTGAAAGAAGAGGACAGATGCAGCAGTGAAGGGTCCCCAGTTATCTTTCATTCCCAGCTTCTAGAGCATGACCTCAAACTGTCAAGGACAGTGTGATGGTTCCCATGCATCAAACTTTCTTTGTTAAACAAAGTCACACACAGGCATTCTCTATTAATGGAATCCACCCAACTACTTTGGAGAACAGCATACTCGACTCGAGTGATCGCACTGCTAGTACTACTACCTGACCCATTGACTGAAGCAACTTAACTTCACTGGGTGTTTGAGAAGCTTTGGTCTTGTCACCAAAGGCTTGCAAATTTCTGCAGATATAATGTAGAGAACATTCTGACCGGATGCATCGCAGGCTGGTATGGAACTTCCAATGCACAGGATAGCAAGAGGCAGCTGTGGGTTGGAAACTCAGCCAGATCCACCTTTTCCCTCCACACCATCGAGTACATAAGATCATCAGAGACTATAAGATGTAGGAGCAGAATTAGGCCATTTGTCCCATCAAGTTTCCTCCACCATTCAATCATCTCCCTGTAACCTTTGAACCATATCTAATCAAGAACCTATCAAGCTCTGCCTTAAATACACCCAATGACCTGGCCTTCACAGCTGCCTGTGGTAATAAATTCCACAAATTCGCCACCCTCTGGCTAAAGGAACCTCTTCGCATCTCTGTTTTAAATGGATGTCGCTCTTATCCAGAGGCTGTGCCCTCTTGTCTTAGACTCTCCCACCATGGGAAACATCCTTTCCACATCTAAGCATTTGAACACGTCTAAGCATTTCAACATTTGAAAGCTTTCAATGAGATCCCCCCCTTACCTTCCTAAACTCCAGCAAGTACAGTCCCAGAGCCATCAAATCTTCTTCGTATAATAACTCATTCCCAGAATCATCCTTGTTAGCCTCTTCTGAAACCTCTCCAATGCCAGCACATTGGATAAGAAGCCCAAAACTGTTCACAATACTCAAGATGAGACCTCACCAATGCCTTATAAAGCCTCAGCATCAAATCCCTGCTCTTGTATTGTAGACCTCTTGAAATGAATGCTAACATTGCTTTTGTCTTTCTCACCACTGACTCTACCTTCAAGTTAATCTTTAAGGTGTTTTGCACAAAGCTCCCAAGTCCCTTTGCATCTCTGACTTTTGGATTTTCTCCATGTTTGAAAAATAGTCTCCACATTTATTTCTACTACCAAAGTGCACGATCATGATCATGCATTTTCCAACATTGTATTTCATTTGCCACTTTCTTACCCATTCTCCTAATCTGTTTAAGTCCTTCTGCAGCCTACCTGTTTCCTCAACACTATCTGCCTCTCCACTAATCTTTGTATCATCTGAAAACCTGGCAAAAAGCCATCTATTCCATATTCTAAATCATTGATATACAACATAAAAAGAAATGGTCCCAACACTGACCCCTGCAGAACACCACTAGTCACCGGCAGCCAACCAGATAAGGATCCTTTTATTCCCACCTACTAATTCCTACCAACTAACCAATGTTCTAAACATGTCAGTAACTTTCTTGTAATACCATGGGCACTTAACTTGGTAAGCAGCCTCATGTGTGGCACCTTGTTCAAGGCCTTCTGAAAGTCCAAATATACAACATCCACCACATCCCCTTTATTCATTGTCAAAGAATTCTAACAGGAAACCATGCTGACTTTGTCCTATCGTGTCCTGTGTCATCAAGTATTCTATAACCTCATTCTTAACAATTGACTCCAATATCTTCCCAACCTCTGAGGTCAGGCTAACTGGTCTATAATTTCCTTTCTTCTACCTTCTTCCTTTCTTTAAGGGTGGAGTGACATCTGCAATTTTCCAGTCCTCTGGCACCATGCCATAGTCCAATGATTCTTGAAAGAATCATTACTAATATCCCCACAATCTCTACCACTACTTCTTTCAGAACCTTAGGGTGCAGTTCATCTCATCTGGGTGACGTATGTACACTTAGGTCTTTCAGAATTTTGAGCACCTTCTCCCTCGTAATAGTAACTGCACTCAATTATCTTCCTTCACACGCTACAATATCAGGCATACTGCGTATCTTCCTAAGTGAAGGATGATGCAAAATGCTCATTTAGTTTACCTGCCATCTCCTTGTTCCTGTTATTTTTTCTCCAGCCTCATTTTCTAGCAGTCCTACATCCACTCTCATCTTTTATTTTTACAATCTTGAAAAAGCCTTACTATCCACTTTGCTATTCTTTTCCAGCTTGCTTTCATATTTCATCTTTTCTCTCCTAACAATTATTTTATTGGCTTTCTGTAGGTTTTTAAAAGCTTCCCAACTTCTATCTTCTTGCTATTTTTTGCTTTGTTGTGTGTCCTCTCTTTTGCTTTTAAATTAGCTTTGACTTCCCTTGTCAGTCACAGTTGTACTAGTTGAGTATTACTTTGTTTTTGCAATACCTCTATCCAGCAACTTCCTCATTTTCCCCAGAAACTCATGCTATTGCTGCCTTGCTGTCATCTCTGGCAGCATCTCCTTCCAATTTACTTTGTCAACTACTCTCTCATACAACTGTAATTTTCTTTACTCCACTGAAATACTGCTACAGCAGACTTTACTTTCTTCCTATCAAATTTCAAGTTGAGCTCAATCATATTGTGATCACTGCCTCCTAATGGTTCTTTTACCTTAAGCACCCTAATCACCTCTTGTTCATTACATAACACCCAATCCAGTACAGCTGATCCCCTAGTAGGCTCAACACCAAACGGCTCTAAAAAGCCATCTGGTAGGCATTCAAAAACTCATTCCCTTTAGATCCATTTCCAACCTGATTTTCCCAATTCACTGCATGTCAAAATCTCCCATGACTATCATAACACTGCCCTTTTTACATGCCTTTTCTTTTTCCCATTGTAATCTGTAGTCCACATCCCAGCCACTGTTGACAGCCCTGTGTGTAGGCCTCCGTTAGTCTTGATAGACCATGGATTTGTGCCTTGGAAAGTTTCCAGGGCGCAAGCCTGGGCAGGGTTTTTTTTAATGGAAGATCAGCAGTTGCCCATGCTGCAAGTCTCCCCTCTCCACGCCAACGATGTTGTCCAAGGGAAGGGCATTAGGACCCATACAGCTTGGTAGCCCTGTACATAACTACCACCAAGGTCCTTTTACACTTGCAGTCTCTTAACTCAACCCACAAGGATTCTACATCTCCCGATCCTTTGCCACATCTTTCTACTGATTTGATGTCATTCTTTACCAGCAGAGCCATGCCACCCCCTCTGCCCAACTTCCTATCCCTCTGATACATCCTTGAGAGTTGGTACTCCATCATTAAAGGCCCTCAGCATCGAGGAAATGATCTCGTCGTGCTACTACTATTAGGGAGCAGGAGCACAAAGACCCACATTCAATGTTTTAAGAATAGCTTTTTGCCCTTCCTCATGAGGTTTCTGAATGGTCCAGGAATACTCAGTCGTCGTCATCGTGGCTATCCCTCGAGGTCGAGGATGATAATCTTCGTTCCGTTAACCTATAACAGAGCAAAGACGCCTGTGTGTGTATTTGTTTAATGTGTACTTGATGTTGCACTCCAAGAAGCACACGTTACTTCACAAATCAACCAAATGATTCCAATGGCACGGAAACCACGACAATTGGAGCTGATGGATTTGTTGCAGCCTTCATCCGCCTTCACAGCCGTTGAGTTCAAAGTAACCTTGTCCACCTGTTCCTCCGTTGAGGTCTTGGTTGGATTGTTCTTTGTCAGGGACCTCACCCTCGACCTTACCACCATGGGTGACCCTACCAGGAGCATATCTCCAGACGGCATCGCTCTCGGGATCTCAGGACCACACAAGCTTCTCCACCACGACAAGGTGACAATCCATGGAGAAGCCAGGAATACTACCTCATCATTCATCATTTGAACTAGTTATTTATTTTGTAACTTAAAGAAATGCTACAGCAAAATTAAAAAAAATCCTGATTTTCAGTAGTGTGCAAAAGTCTTAGGCATATATATAGAGCTCAATACTTTTGCACAGTACTGTAGAGATTTTAATGCATTACACTGAACTGTTGTTGCTGCTGTAAAAAAAAAACGAATTTGTGAGTGACGATAAACCTGATTCTGATATGGGCCTCTATTGTGCTCTGAGGGTGGGAAGGGGGCAGGGGGAGGGGAATTGTGGTTGTGAAAAAGGGCAGGAAGCAGGGAGCACCAGAAAGACGTTCTGCAATGATCAATTAACCAATTGTTTGCTATCAAATGACTTTGCCTGGTATCTCAGTGCTGGATGTGTCTGCACCTGTGCCGCCCCACATCCCTGGCACTCTTTCTGTGCCCCTGTCCCACTCCTCTCCCATGACGCTCTACCATCACCATTCCCAACATCATTTGCTCCCACCAGATGTACAGACTTGCTCTCCACTCTGTCTTAGGCACCCTTGCTATGTACGAGGGGTGATTGATAAGTTTGTGGCCTAAGGTAGAAGGAGTCAGTTTTAGAAAACCTAGCACATTTATTTTTTAACATAGTCCCCTCCTACATTTACACACTTAGTCCAGCGGTCGTGGAGCATACAGATCCCTTCTTTGTAGAAGTGGTCCACAGCAGGGGTGATTGATAAGTTTGTGGCCTACGGTAGAAGGAGATGAGTTGTACAGCTCTCGTTACATGCACATGCAGTTCAACTCTTTGAGTGAAAATGCAGAAGGTTTGAAGTTGATAACACATCTCCTTCTACCTTAGGCCACGAACATCAATCACCCCTTGCTGTGGATCACTTCTGGAGGTCCAAGATGCCGACTTCTACAAAGAAGGGATCTGTATGCTCCACGACCACTGGACAAAGTGTGTAAATGTAGGAAGACTATATGTGCTAGGTTTTCTAAAACGGACTCCTTCTACCTTAGGCCACAAACTTATCAATCACCCCTCGTATATATGTGGCTAAGACTTTTTACACATTTTTTACACATTTTTACACTTTTTCTGTCAGTGATAATAAACCTGATTCTAACATCTTCCCACAGTTTGTTTTATTTTCTTCTCCTACAGTATTTCTCTTTCTTTTCCTGATTTAATATTACACTTAGCACTTTCTCAGCCATTCTGCTGTTAAATCCACTCTCCTTTCTTTCAATTGATTGAGGGGTTACAAGATCATTGATCCATTTTCTTGGTTTAACAATGACCTGTTTCCCTGCGCTGTAATCAATTTGCAGTTCTATTGAATATTTTTCTGTGATTCCGCAATGCTCCAGACATACAAGGAGCAGCAGAGGATGAATAGCGACATGATAGAGGTGTAGACATTATGAGAGGTATAGGTGGAGTGGACAGCAAGCGCCTTTCTCCCAGAAAAACAATGGACAATACCAGAGGACATCTGCTTAAAGTGAGCAGAGGAAAGGTAAGGGGGGATGTCAGAGGTAAGTTCCTTGCACAAACAATTATGGATGCTTGGAAATGCTCTGATGAGGTTGTTGGCAGAGGCTTGTACAACTGGGACGTTTAATAGACTCTTAGATTGTACATGGATGTAAGAAATGTGAAGGGTTATAGGCTGTGCAGGATGGAAGGGTTAGTTGGCGGCCTGTTGTCCATAAGTCCGCTGGAGATCTGGAGGCCTGTTCTGGGGGTTGGTGGACTCTCTGTGAGGGTGGGTTGGAGGGAAGGTAGGAGGGAGGAAAGGGACTGGTTTTGTTATTACTATTTGGTTGCTTGTTGTGTTCTGTGTTGTACCTGCTCAGCATCGTGGGCATGCTATTTTGGCACCAGAAATGTGGTGGCACTTGCAGGCTGCATCCAGCCACTCCTTAGGTTGTGTTGGGGTTGTTAACGTAAATGATGCATTTCACTTTAAGTTTCAATATGCAGTACTGTGCAAAAGTCTTAGGCCCCCAAGCTATATGTATATGCGTGTGTGTGCCTGAAATTTTTGCACAGTACTGTACATAGATATGAGAGGATGGTGGACCATAGAAGAAAGGGAAGTGGGCTCCGGAGAGAGGTGATGGGCAGGTGAGTAGAAGAGAAGGGCTAAGAGAGGAACTAGAATGGGGGATGGAAAAGGAGGAAGGGGAGGGAGTGCAGAAATTACCAGAATTTGGAGAAATCAATATTCATGCCATCAGGTTGGAGGCTATCCAAACGGATTATGAAATGTTAATCTTCTAAAGAGAGTGGCCTCATTGTGGCCATTCAGGAGGCCATGGATTGACATGCCAGCATGGGAATGGGGTGTGGAATCGACCACTGGGACATCCTCCCTGTTGCGGATGGAGCGAAGATGCTCGACAAGGCAAAAGCAATGTAGAGGAAACCACGCAAGGAACACCACATGCAGATGACCATTTTAGTCTTGCTCTGCTGCCTCAAAACAACAAATTTCACGACATATATCGAAGTCCAAATATCAAAACACGCATATGTCAACAAATACTGCCCCGAAATGCAGTTTCTTGTGGGCATTCACAGTAGAACAAAGAAATACAATAGAATGAACGGAAATCGACACCCAAATAAAGAGCGACTAACAACCACTGTGCAAAAAAAAAGACAAACTGTGAAAATACAAAAACAAAACCAACAAACAAATAAATAAATAACGCTGAGAATATGAGTTGTAGATTCCTTGAAAGTGAGTCCATAATTTATGTCAAGTGGTCAGTTTAGTGTTGAGGTGAGTGGGGTTTGTCCATGCTAGTTCAGGAACCTGATGATTGAAGGGTAATATCTGTTCCTGAACCTGGTGGTGGGAGACCTAAGGGTCCCAGACTTCCATCCCAACGGCTGCATTTCAGTAATATTAAAACAGATTCTGAATGAATGGGTTAAACTCAGGCCTGGATCAGTTGAAAAATCACTGGGTCTAATTAAGCTAGGATAAACGCAACAGTCAATGAATTAGACAGAGGTTTGTGCCTTCGTTTGAAGGGGATGGATCGATACTTTTAATCTGGAGACAACCTCTGATTTAGATGTCAAATGTTCAACATCTAAAGCTGTCTGAAGACCATCGATAAAGGTGTGGTGAAGATGCATCTCATCTTTTTCTCATGATAGAATAATGACGGCCAATGCATTTTAGCAAGACACTTCATCATCACTATGGCTGGATGTTAAAACACTGCAGAACCTCCACAACTCTCTGGTCCTGGAAGCAGGTGATGGTAAGGAGAGTTTGCCACAGCCTTAAACTGTCAGCTGTACACAAAGTCTCAACCCTGCTCTGCATAATCTGTGAGATGGTGTTTGTTGTATAACTTGACTAACAAGGCAGCCTTTCAACAAAAATCATAAGGTTAGTTTTATTCATCACATGTACATCAAAACACCAAAACATACAGCGAGATGTGCATTTACAGTATGGTTCAAGTAATGTGTGTGTGTGTGTGTGTGTGTGTGTGTGTGTGTGTGTGTGTGTGTGTGTGTGTGTGTGTGTGTGTGTGTGTGTGTGTGTGTGTGTGTGTGTATATACACACACACATACATACACATTATATACATACACACACGTACATATATATACATATGTATTGTACTGTACTGCTGCCGCAATAAAAAACTAATTTCATGACATATGTGAGCGATGATAAACCTGATTCTGATATTGGTCTCTATTGTGGTCTCAGAGTGGGAAAGGGGTAAGGAGAAGGGAATTATGGTTGGGAAAAAGGGAAGGAAGAAGTTGGAGAGCAGGAAGCACCAGAAAGGCACTCTGTTATGATCAATAAGCCAATTGTTTGGAATCAAACAACCTTGTCTGGCACTCTTTCTCTGCTGCCTATCCCATATCCCTCCTGTGGAACTCCACCCTCGCCATTCCCAACATCCTTTGCTCCTGCTAGATTTACACACTCGTTCTCTGCTGCACATTGACAAATACATTATTGTGCAAAAGTCTTAGGAGCCCTAGTTAAAGATATGTACCCAAGACTTTTGAACAGTACCGTATGTCAATGACCAACACAGTCTGAGGCTGTGCCAGGGGCAACCCGCAACTGTCACTACGCTTCTGGTGCCAACGTAGCATGCCCATAACTCACTAACCCAAACCAATATGTCTTTGGAAAGTGGGAGGAAGCTGGAGCACTGTAGGAAACCCACTTGGTCACGGGGAGAACATACAAACTCCTTACAGTGGTGGGAATTGATCAAGGTTGATAATTGCTGGTGTTGTAAAGCATTATGCTACTGTGCAGCCCGTAGAATGTTTCTATCAGGTTTCGAACCAGGGACCTTCCGTGTGTTAGGCAAACAAGATAACCACTACACTAAAGTAGTGTGGTCACATGACTGAAATAGGGATTAATAGGTATTAATGTAAATGCGTGATTGATCATCAGTGCAACTTCAGTAGGCTGACACGTCTGTCTTCTGGTTGGATCTATGACCCTCTGACACACAAATGGAATGACCTCTGTTGAAAGAAATTAACTGTAGTTTATAAAGTTTTGATTAGTGGAAGGTAGTTCTTTTGTTTATAAGGGATGTTTACTTGGATTTCAGATGGCAGGGTGGAAATACATCTCTATCAAAGGAGATGGAAGGTGCTCCTTTCCTCCGCTAGCCTGCAGGTCACCCTTGGACAAGGTATTAGCACCTGCTTAGCACACCCCCCCCCCACCCCCTCACCAATCAGGGTCATAAGAAGCCATGGGAGCAGGCAGTGGACAGCTGTATGAACAACTGGTGCATATCACAAGTCCTGGTTATGTGACCACTGACACCAGGCACAGAAAGATTATTGATAATGGCTGGAGTCACCCGTCTTGTAAAGATCCTGTGCAGAAGAAGGCAATGGCAAACTACTTCTGTAGAAATCAAGACATACGAAAAAGCTGGATGAACTCAGCAGGTCGGGCAGCATCCATTGAAAGAAACAGTCAATGTTTCGGGTCGAGACCCTTTGTCAGGACGTTGACTGCTTCTTTCAATGGATGCTGCCCGACCTGCTGAGTTCATCCAGCTTTTTTGTACGTCTTGAATTGACCACAGCATCTGCAGTGTACTTTGTGTTTACTTCTGTAGAAAAATTTGCCAAGAACAATCACGGTTAAAGCCCGTGATCACGCACATTAAATGACACAACTCATAATGATTGATGATGAAGTTTGCTTGGATTATAATCACTACCTTAAACCACAAATTTTTTGTAAAAAACATGAAATTTGAAATTTTATCCCCTTTAAAGTAAATTACACAGTGATCCCAGTTTAATAAAGGAAATAGGAGTAGCAATGTTCTTTTTCTGCGAATATCACCAACCCTATATTTCTAAGATGTTTCTATATTTCCCCATAGGTAAAATGCAAGCCTTTCTGCTGGAAAAACAAATAACCATTAAATTATGTTTCAAAGTTCAAACTACAAAGTAAATTTATTATCAAACTACAGTGTTTTGCAAAAATCTTAGGCACATATATATAGCTGGGATGCCTAAGACTTTTGCACAGTGCTGTATTTGTCAATGTGGGGTAGAGGGCAAGTTTGTAAAACTGGGGGGAGCAAAAGATAATGGGAATGGTAAGGGTAGAGGGCCGTGGAAGAGGAGTGGGACGGGTGCAGAGATGGAGTGCCAGGGAGCGGGGGATGGTGGTTGGTGGCATAGGTGCAGACACACCCAGCCCTGAGACACCAGGCAAGGTCATTTGATTCCAAACAACTGGTTTATTGATCATTACAGAATGTCTCTCTGGTGCTTCCTGCTCCCTCCCCTCTCCCTTCCCTTTTTCCAAACCATGATTTCCCTCTTCCCCTGCCTCCTTCCCACTCTCAGTCCACAATAGAGACCAATATCCGAATGAGGTTTATCATCACTCACATATGTAATGAAATTTGTTTCTTTTTCACGGGAACAGTACAGTGCAATACATAAACTTACTACAGTACTGTGCAAAAGTCTTAGGCACACTAGCTATATGTATGTGTCTAGGACATCTGCACTGTATGGTGTGTCACTATATACAACCCTGAGATTCATTTTCTTGCGCGCATACTCAATAAATCCAATAACTGCAATAGAATCAAAGAAATACCACACCCAACAGGGCAGATAACCAGTGTGCAAAAGACAAAAGACTGTGCAGATACAAAAAGAAGAGAAAAATTAATTAATTAATTGATTGATGTTTAGACACAAGCAAAAAATAAATGTCGAGAACATGAGATGATGGGTCCGTGAAAGTGAGTCCGTAGGATGTGGAAACAGATCAGTGATGGAGGAAGTGAAGTGCAGTGAAGTTATCCCCACTGGTTCGAAAGCCTGATTAACAATTGTACTAATGTGTACTAATTGTCCTGCCATTAGCAAATGTTAATAATAGTTTATCCTCAACAATATAATGAATACATTGCTTTTAGTTTCATAAAAAAGCTGGATTTACTTTCATATTGTTACAACATCAATATTCATAGATAATTTGACAACACTTAAATACTTCATTTGAATAATCTGTTGATACACCATATCACAATGCTGAGCAATTATGTCCTACAAATTTCAGACGGATTATCTTGGCTTTCCATTGATAACTTGTGCTTTACGGAACCATTATACCCTGGGAATAAACAGCTTGTTTTGCTCTAGTAGGGCCTTGAGGGGCATGTTAAAGAACATTGTTATTTGGGTGTCTTAATTACCCACATTTACCTTTTGAGTCATTTTGAAGACACTAAGCCGGGAAGACACATTCGTGAAGAAACAGTGCATTTGAGACACACTGGATAAGGCAGTCCCAATCTGTTGTTGAAGATCCCATGATAGTTTATCATCATACAGTCAGTAGGGTTTTTCAAGGGACTTGGTTCACATGACTCAACTCCAGCTATTAAATATTAATTACTCATTATCTCATTTTCTTTAAAGGATCTGACTTGAAGCGAATTAACTGCCATACAGCAATGACAGCGCTTCAAGCGAATAATTTGACTGGCTTTCTCCTGCACTACAATGACCACAGTGTATACCATCTTCAAAGTACACAGCAGTTACTTATCTGCGCTACTCTGACAGCTCTCCTTCAAGCTCCGACCTCTACTGCAAAACTGGACAAAGGCAGCAGACGCAGGGGAGCAGTCCAAGTTCCATACCATCCTGACATGGAAATATCAGAATCAGAATCAGGTTTATTATCACTGTTATGTTTTGTGAAATGTGTTAACTTAGCAGCAGCAGTTCAATGCAATTCATAACATAGAAGAAGAAGAAAAAAATGATAATAAATAAATCAAACAATCAATAATAATAAATAAACAATATTGAATAGATCAAAAATCGTGCAAATACAGAAATAATTTGCATTTAAAAAGTGAGGTAGTGTTCACAGATTCAATGTCCATTTGAGGAAATGGATGGCTCTGCTCCTCCACTGGTACTGAGTCCAAGTCCCCAGACTCTCCATCCAACCAGTCTGGAGTACCATCAACAAGAAGACAATAATGGTTCAAGAAGGTGGCTCTCCACCATCTTCTCAAGAACAATTAGGAACGGGGAATAAATATGGGCCTTGTCCATGATATCCCTGAAAGAATACGAATGAGAAACAAGGACGTGGTGACAGAGGAAGTGGACATGGTTATAGAGGATAAAGAAAGCATGACAAAACTTTAGAGAGAGTGCAGAGGAGATTTACCAGGATTCTGCCTGGATTAGAGGACATTTTGGAGGAGTCAGTGCGTGAAGGATATGTGTAGTTTAATAGCGAGTGACCGTCTTATTCACTCTTCTTGTGATTGCAAGACACCTTTGGACATTGTTAATGTAGAATGCTACAAACCGATTCACTGATGTACTGGTGGACAGCGGGGTGAATGGCGGACGAGCTCGTGTCCACGGTCGTAGAGAGGACTCAGCTTCAGGCCATGGTGTTGCTTGTTTACAGCCGCCAGGAGAGAGGCAGCAAAGCCAGTGCACTCCGCCGGGGGGGGGGGGGGGGGGGGTGTCTGGGCTGGCGTCGGTCCCAGTATTTGCTCGGCAGCTGTATAGTGACTGACTGCAGATTTCTGTGGCATTCATGGACTCAGGGCCTCAGGCTGCAATGTCGCACATTTACAGCTGCCGGGAGAGAGGCGTTGGCGTTGGAGCTGGGCGCAGCATGGTGCGGCATTGATGCACCATCAATAACTCTTGGAGATGTGAGGCGAGAGATAGGCTTTTATTAGCTGGAAGAGAGCACTATCAGCAGCAAGAGACCATCACACAACATCCTGGAGACTGAGGGAGGAGCAGTGCCTCCAATCGCCTTTATACCGGGGTCTGTGGGAGGAGCCACAGGAGCAGTCAGCAGGGGGTCTGTGGGAGCAGCCACAGGAGCAGTCAGCGGGGGGTCTGTGGGAGGAGCCACAGGAGCTGTCAGCAGGGGGTCTGTGGGAGGAGCCACAGGAGCAGTCAGCAGGGGGTCTGTGGGAGCAGCCACAGGAGCTGTCAGCAGGGGTCTGTGGGAGGAGCACAGGAGCAGTCAGCGGGGGGTCTGTGGGAGGAGCACAGGAGCAGTCAGCGGGGGGTCTGTGGGAGGAGTCACAGGAGCAGTCAGCAGGGGGTCTGTGGGAGGAGCCACAGGAGCAGTCAGCAGGGGGTCTGTGGGAGGAGCCACAGGAGCAGTCAGCAGGGGGTCTGTGGGAGGAGCCACAGGAGCAGTCAGCAGGGGTCTGTGGGAGGAGCCACAGGAGCAGTCAGCGGGGGTCTGTGGGAGGAGCCACAGGAGCAGTCAGCAGGGGTCTGTGGGAGGAGCCACAGGAGCAGTCAGCAGGGGTCTGTGGGAGGAGCCACAGGGGCAGTCAGTGGGGGGGGGGGGGGCATGTCCAGACAGGTATATGTAGTTCACCACAGGCATCCAGGCTGGAGTTGGCGCTGCCCCCGCAGTGTTTGCTCGGCAGAAGGCAAGCTGCAATGTGGCTTCTTCAGCATTCATGGACAGAGTCTGGACTACTGTTTATTGTGTGACTGTATTTTAATGATATCTTACATGTGCTTGCTCTCTGCTATGTGATATGGGTGCTCTGAGCTGTGAGTGACTGTTACGGTGTTTTGCACCTTGGCCCCAGAATAACACTGTCTTGTTTGACTGAATTCATGAGTATTCATGTATGGTTGAATGTCAATTGAACTTGAATTGAATTTCTAGTGATGAAAGATTGAGTGAGCTAGGACTTTTCTTTATGAGAGATGACTTGATCGAGGTGCGTAAGATTATGAAAGCCATTGACAGAGTGGACAGACAGCATTTTTTTCTTAGGGTAGTGAATGCTAATCCAAAATGACATGTTTATAACGTGATTGCATGAACGTTTAGGGGAGATTTCAGAGTTCGGTGTTTTCCACTTGTTGGCACGAGTCATCAATGGAAAGCCAAGAGAGTCTTTCTGAAATCTGTAGGGTATAATTGCTCAGCATTATGGCATGGGGTAGCAACAGATCATGCAGGTGAAGTATTTAAGTGTTGTCAAATTATCTATGGATTTTTATGTTGAAACAAAATAAAAGTAAATCCAGCTTCTATGAAGCTAAAAATTGTGTGTTCATTAGGTTGTTGATGGTAAAATATTAATAACATTTGCTATTGACAGGTAATTAGTGCAGGTGGTTTGTTAATTGAATCTCTTGGGTAGACACTAGTCATGTAGTCAGGCTGAAAGAATACAGGGGTTTGTTCTACTAAATCCCATGCCAGCCAGTGAGCATGTATCAATATGAACCTTTATCTCATTTTATACTTCTCATATTCCCATTATTTATCCCGCATTTATCTACATACTCGAGGCAATTCTAGGGGCATAGAGTAATTCAGAATGGAAAGAAACCCTCTGGCCCAACACAAACATGATGACCAAGATGCCAGTCTAATCTAGTCCCATCTTCCTGTTTGTCATACATCCCACTACACCATTCCATTCTGTACCTGTCCAATGTCTTTTAAATGCCTGAAATACTTTCATTGGCATCTCATTCCAAATGCATGACCTTCTGTATCAACAAGTTGTCTCTCATATTCCTTTCAAATCTTTCTCCTCTTATCTTCAACTTGTTCCCTTTAGCATTTTGATTCCATTTCCCTGGAAGAAAGACTGTATGTATTCTATACCACTCATAAGGTCTAGAGTGGCCCATTAACCTACCAAACCACTTTGAAACTTTGGAATGGGAAGGAAACCCATGCAGTGACGAGGAAACTGGTTAGACTCTGCCTAGATCGCACTTGGAGTATTGTGTTCAGTTCTGGTCATCTCATTATAGGAAGGATGTGGAAGCTTTGGAGAAGGTGCAGAGGAGATTTACCAGGTTTGCCCTGGATTAGACAACATGCCATATCAGGAAAGGTTGTGCGAGCTGGAGCATTCGAAGTACATTGATTATTAAAGTACATATGCAGTATACAACCCTGAGATTTCCCTTCCCACAGACTACCACGAAAAAAGAAACACCGTGGAACCACTCAAAGAATACGTCAAACACCAAACACGTTAAAAAAAAACCAAAATGCTCAAATGACAAAAAACAAAATACAAAGAATATAAAATATCAAACTACAGAGTCATTGAACAGTCCAGGAATGTTCACTTTAGTCAGTTCAATTCTGTTTAGCGCTATGACATTCGTTGACTGTAGGCCGCAGAGCCAGTACCCTCCCTGCCCCAATCAAAATCACACAAAATAGCAATAAAAGGGTTAACCCGAAAGGGATAACATCATAGCATGAAGTGCAGAGTCCAATCCACAAACAACAAATCTACAAATTTATTCACCCTCGCCCAAGAGCCAAGGCTTCAGCACCATCCTCCGGCAGGATCGAGCGCAACGGAGTGAGAGACCGGTCAAATGCATGCACCTTCCTCCTTTCTCTTCGAAATGAAGAAAGGTGAGAGGTGACTTGATAGAGTTGCATAAGATAATAAAAAGCATAGATATGAAGGCTAATATGAGAGCACATAACTTTAAGGTGACTGAAGGAAAGTTTAGGGGAGATGTCAGAGATGAAGGCATTTGTATAGAAAGTGGTAGGTGTCTGGAATGTACTGCTGGGGGCAGTGGTAAAGGCTGGTACATAAGAAACATTTAGTCTCTAAGATTGGCACTGGAATGAAAGTAAAATGGAGGGTTATACCCTGTGTAAGAGTGGGATGAGCCCTGTGGGTTTATACACCTGTATTTATTAATTGTTGTCTTACTTAGAGTCATTAAGCCTTTTTGCTCTCTGTTTAATCTTGTCAAGTTTATTTTGACTGGCACGGGTTCTCTGTGTAGTGTGATTATTTAAAGTGGACTCTCAGTTAGTAATTATCACAGGGTGCTTGTGTTTCAAAAATTATTTGTCTTGCGGTCTTGCTTGGTCAAGCCACTGATGTTCTGTTGGAATCTCTACAAATAAACTCTTGCTTTTGTCTCTACATGCGAGTCTGGCATTTCTCTGCACCTGGGTTCAGTTGTCTGTCAGCACCCACTGTGACGGGTTAGACTGATCTTGGCATGGGTTTAAAGGTTGGCACAACATTGTGGGCTGAAAGGCCCATACTGTGCTGCACCGTTCTATGCTCTATGTTGTATAAAACATGCAAAGTCCATACGAAAAGCACCAGAAGTGAGGGTTATTCCTGGGTTACTGGAGACATGAGGCAGCAGCTATACCAGCTGTACCATTCTACTGAAATGGTCTTCATGATGTATCTATTCCAGACAGCATTATTAAGGAAGAACTACCACAAGTGTGACCACAGATTCCACTTCGTACCTTCCAAGCCTGGCTTTGAATCCCACACGAACTGCTACTTAGAGTGTCGAGTTCCAAAAAGTAATGGGGAAGGTTACACTAACTGAACAGCGTTTTGACCAATCAGCTGGTACAGATGTTGCATTAGTTCAGACTGTCAGTGACGTGACTGGTCACGCTGCCCAATAGGCTAGGGATACCTGGAGAGGTGGGCCCATGGCCAAATCCTATCTCTAGAGTTGGCAAGAAGGTAGCTGAGGGTTTTAAAGGCAATTTGATCTCTTTTCCGTGAAGGGAGGAGAAGACTTTGTCTGATGTGAAAAGTCTAATAAGTCCTTCAGCTGTCTGATTTAAGTTCTGAGCTGGTTTCGGCTATTACATCAATGGCAGATAAATCCCAAAATGTACCTGCGGAGAGCCAAAGTTATCATAGTCTGAGAATGTTCTCTGCAGTCAAGCCCACACCCAGTGGGCAAGGAGAATATGCTTGGGCTGAGCAGACATCTTAGTTAATGGATAAATGGCAGTGCTCAGATAACATGAAACTCAGATACCATCAGAGACTGGCAGAGAGTTTAAAGGGTCCAATGGCTGATATCGTGCTTAAGGGTTGGAGCAGGTGGTGACTGGAAGCAAGCAGTTCCGATCAAGAATGTGCATGAGTAAAATGCTCTTTTGGTCATCAACTTCTGGGTAGATCATGAAACCATATTTTTCACTTCTTTAATGTCTTTTATGTTTATTTCTCATCTTGAATGTGATTCTGGAACTATTGGTTCCTGTGTTTTGCTGTTTGGAGATAGATTTTTTTGTGCAGGGAGAGGGATTTGGGGATTGCTGTACCTGATCCATTTTGTTCAATTTTTTTGTGCAGGGAGGCAGTTTTTGGGGTTAATGTACCTGATCCATTTTGTTTGTTTTTTTGGCCAGGAAGAGGGTTTGGGGATTGATGTGTCTGATCCATTTTGCCTGGTTTTTGTGCAGGAGGAAGGATCAGGGGGTCGATGATCGTGCTGCCATTCTATTCTTTCTTGGTTTTGTGGCTACCCGGAGAATAGAAGAATTTCAGAGTTGCAAACTTTGATAATAAATTAACCTTTGAAGTGGTGAAGGGCGCTCTGTTACATGACATGAATTTGAATGACTCATAAGAGTCACCTGAGCTGCTCAGATAAGTTAGAGAGGACGAAAACATGATTGAGGAGCAGCATATGTTCCAAAAGCTGCATAATGTCTTCAGTGGTAGCCTCTGTTGCGAAAGTGACTCCCGACGCCACAGAGAAAGAGCTTTGGAGGAATGAGGTGGAAAACGTTTGAACTGAGCTGACTGGATGGATGTTTGCTAATGTTTCAGCAAAATATGACACATCTGTTAGGAAACTCGATCCACCTATAAGACTCACTAAGCAGAGGAATGCTGCTGAAAAAGCTCTTTTGACGAGAGATGTGACTGGCATTTTCTGTTGCAACGGTGGAGAAGAAGGACATTTCAAGTGAAACTGTGTGGGACAGGGAAGCCTTCTAAAAGTAGTCAGCAGTTACTCAAACAGAGAAGAAGCAAAACTGTGAAGGTATCCAATGAAGGAATTATTGGCACCTCGCGGAGAACACGATTTAATCAGTGTGTCAACGGAAATACTAAAGTGTAAAACACTATTCCTGAAGGTTTAGTGGGACCAAGCTCTGATGTATCCATATGGATCGAAGGTATTTATGCTAGTTGACACAGGTTCTCCAGTTTCTTTACTTTACAGATCTTTTTACAACTGGTATTTGATGCATTTACCATTGATGCCATTCAGTACCCTTGAGATGTGGGGGCTTAGTACTGATGATTACCCATACGATAGTTACATGTCATGGAAAATGGAGTTTTCAGAAGCAGATGTTGGGGTAGTTGAGACTATTGAAACACTAGTGTTGGTCTGCCTGGATCTGGTTGAAAAAGGTGAAGATTCCATTCTTGTGGAAACACAAGAGAAGGCTCAAGGAGAGAAATGGAGAGAATTTTTTAAAAAACCTTGTCCATTCATCTGGTGTTCAGAGCTGCTTTTGAGAAGGTGCAAGTTCCTCCTAAGCAGAATTATGAACATAAATGAGGAAATGTGTGGTACACCCAGTCTAAACCTGACGTGTTGTGTCTTGGAGGAGCAGCTAGATCGACAGAGGACACCCCTTCCCGAGGGAGGTCTTGCTGGTTAACACCCAGCTGAGGTTGAAGCTGTTTGACAGCATCCACTTAAACTGAAAGAAGCTGAGCACAGTCAGGGGGCAGGAGAAACTGAGACACCAGGAAGTCCGAGTGACAGACAGGGGGAGGCATCCTCTGGTAGACAGGAATGGTCACAAGGAGTGACTGAGGCTGAAGAAGCTGAAGTTGAGATAAGAATGTCTCTGAGAGTCGGGAAACCCTCACGTAAGCTGCATATGATGTACCAGGGAAACGGAGTGTTGCATTCATCCCAATAGTGAGATACGTTACTTCCATTTACAAATGGATTGGGGTCCTGAAATCATGGAATTTATTTGAATACTGTGTTATTATAATGGTTTAATAAGTTCCAAAGTCATGGCGACATGACTATTTTTGGCGGGAGGAGAATGTAATGCCCTGGTTAAGATTTCTACTGCATTGCTGTGGGGTATTTTTATTTTAGCAGTTTTCTGCAAAAGCTGTGTGCTTTTTAGTAAGAGTTTTTGGCTTTAGCTAAAGATGAGGAGCCATTTTGTCCAACTTAGGAATGTTTTGTCAGCCACTTGGGTTTGTTTAGTAACGTGTTGTAACTTTTTGCCCAGTGGAATGCCATGGAGGATTCGAGAGAGCTGGTCAGGATTGGATCTCTGAAGGGCAATAGTCTGGTTTGGGTCTTTTGGCAGGAGCTGCAGAGGAGACACAAGGAAGATGCCGCAGAACGTCGTTTGAAGGAGAGACCACACTGTAAGAAGCTTTGTGCAGGTGATTGGTTCAAAGGAGAAAGTGACAATACTCCTGAGTTAGCCAGTTTGTTCAAGATGGTCTTCGAGGGAAGTTCGAACTGTGGCTGGTGTCCTTCACACAGTATGTGGGTTCAGTGCATAAGCAAAGTGATACACTCAACTACTTTAGAAATGAGCTCCAACATATACAGTATGTGCTGGTTTGGACTGGTTTAACTGTAATGGGCTCTTTTATTTCCGTTTTCTTTTTCTGTTAACTTTTTGTTAAAGTGAAATTTTGGTAAATATGTTTCCTTTGCAATTGTACACTGTTGTACGATCTATTATTTTTCTGGTGAACAATAATTTTGTATGGGGCAGTATTTACATAACATTCACTCCAATTCATGTTCCTTCCCTCAATTGCAGGACTCTGCAGAGAGTGGTGCGGACAGCCCAGCACATCTGTAGATGTGAGCGTCCCACTATTCAGGACATTTACAAAGGCAAGTGTGTAAAAAAGGCCCGAAGGATCATTGGGGACCCAAGTCACCCCAACCACAAACTGGTCTAGCTGCTATCAGCCAGGAAACGGTACAACAGCATAAAAGCCAGGAGCAACAGGCTCCGGGACAGCTTCTCCCACTAGGCCATCAGACTGCTTAATTCCTGCTGACACAATTATATTTCTATATTATATTGACTGCCCCGTTGTACATACTATTATAAATTACTATATAAATTGCACATTGTACATTTAGATAGAGACATAATGTAAAGATTTTTACTCTTCATGTATTTGAAGGATGTAAGCAATAAAGTCATTTCAATTCCAACTTTGCTGTTTGGTTGAACCCAAATCATAGCGACCCTAGATGTATATTGCTTATGAAAGGTGGCCTTCTCATCGCTGAATTGCGTGGCTGTGAGTAGAGGTAGCTAACAAGCCCCTGTGAGAGGCTTGCATGTAAAAATACTTATATGAAGAAATGTCAGTTCTCTCCTGTTGACATTTTCTGATTTGGTGCCTGAAATGTGCAGACAAAAAAAAATTAGCCTCTAATTTTTTTTCATGAAATACTACTGAATAGGATTAGAAGCTGGTCACGTATTAACTTGGTCCTGCTTCAGCACGCGATAAGATTGCATTGAGTCTAATGGAGTCAGCTCCACTTTCCTTCTGGTTTCTCAGAACTCCTGATCTCCCTGTAGACGGCAAACCTCTCTATCCTAGCCTTCAACAAATTCAGTGACTTGTTCTCCTCAACTCTCTTGGGGAGGACTCTAAAGGATCACAGTCCTGTGAGGAAAGAATTCTTTCTCATCTCTGTCCTGGTCCTTTATTTTATTGGTATTGGTTTATTATTGTCACATGTACCAAGATACAGTGAAAAACTTGTCCTGCATACTGTATATACAGTTAAAGTTATTGAGGAAGACGTACAGGAGTCTGAGGACTCACACTCAAAGATTCAGGAACAGCTTCTTACCCTTTGCCAACAGATTTCTGAACTGACCGTGAACCCATGAACACTACCCCATTATTCCTTTTCTTTCCTACTGTTTATTTATTTTATAATGTATAGTAATTTTAAGTCTTTGCACTGTTGCCACAACACAATAAATTTTAAATCGCTCAAGTCAGTGATAACAAAACTGACTTTGATTCTGATTCTACACCCCTGTCCTCAATCCTTCTTTACAGAAAGCATGTCAGGCAGTATCTGTAGAGGAAAATGGACAGTCGGAGTTTCAGATCCCCTTGCTTTCATGAAAGTCAGTGTTATATTTGCAAATTCCCAAATCCGCAGGTTTGTTTTTTTTTCAGAATCCAGGCATCTTAGTAAGATTAACTAATTAACCCACTCAAGAACACAAGAGATTCTGCAGAATTCTGGAAATCTTGAGCAAAGCACACACAAAATATTGCAGGACCTTAACAAGTTAGGCAGCATCTATGGAGGTGAACAAACAGACAAAACTATTGACCAAGACCCTTCATCAGGTCTGGAAAGGAAGTGGGCAGAAGCCAGAATAAAAAGGTGAGGGAAGGTGCTAACACTGTCAGATGATAGATGATAGATGGGTGAGGGGGAAGGTAGCTGGGTGGAAATGGCTTGAAATGTTGACTGCTTATTCCACTCCATAGCTGCTGCCTGACTTGCTGAGTTCCTCCAGCATTTTGTGTGTGCCACCAAGTCAAGACTCAAACACCATCACATCTTCTCCTAGATACGAATTTGGTGGAGGTGCTTTCAGAATCAGAATTAGATTTATTTTCGCTGACATACAGTATGTCGTGAAGTTTGTTTTTTTGCATGATTTGTTCTTGTTTTTTGCACGTTTGCATGTTTGATGTTATCTTTGAACGGGTTCCATGGTGTTTCAGGTTTTGGTAAGAAGGATCTCAGGATGGCATACTGTATACATACTTTGATAATAAATGTACTTTGGATCTTTGATCGTTTTAAAAAAATCTTTTTGTGTGGCACCAGTACTGTGCAATACATTAAAAACTGTAAGTTTATGTATTGTTCACAAATCTGCTGGTGGTGGAATCTTCCCATTCCACAAAGGCCAGGCATGGACTTAGAGACTTTCAAACTCAATTTATAAATATTGCTTTAGTTTTATGCATGAAGAACATACCTCAAGGTGCACATTGTGCATTTAGCATCATGATCAGGTTCCTGCTCTCTCAGCAGGGTTATGTAGCTCTGGGCAATGTTCAACACAATGCACAAACAGATGTGATGGATGGTGTTGCACTTACAGGCGTTTGGTTCTCTAATTACCTGTGGCAGGAGAGGAGCCGGGGAGAAAGAGCCCTCACATTAAACGGGCACATTGTTAAATGTGTCCTCCTTCAGGAATTTAGCGGAGTGACCTTTTAGCTCCAGTCTGGAATGGCAAGTCATAAAACACTCCTTGTCTAATGCACATGTAGTACACTGTACCAAGTAACAATGATATCTGGTGGGAATTGGAGGGAAATCTCATTCAGTCTGGGCTGCCAGTCAGTCAGATCATAACTGATTCTGTAATGCAAGTTTCACGATTCAAGATTCAATTTTATTCATCATCTGTACATTGAAACAGACAGCAAAATCAGACCATAAGACATAGGAGCAGAATAAGCCCATCAGCCCATCGAGTCAGTTCTGCCATTCCCTTAAGGCATTAACAACCAACATGCTCTTAATACATAAGTTCAAAGTTCAAAGTAAATTTATTATCAAATTACATACATGTCATGAGATACATTTTCTTGCAGGCTTAATACTTAATAATAATTCATACCCATTGAGAGTACTGCTGCTACTCGAGTCGCCCCGGAAGTGATACTATCCAGCAGCATTGATTTCTTAACATGACTTCCAATAGCTTATTAATGTCTGGAAATTTTTAATTGAAATCTGAATTCAATTGGATTTGGTTAAAGGTAAAAATGGGGAAGCAATTCCAGTAGTATCTGTGTCACACAAACACAGAAAATATAGAATACTACAGCAAAGTACAAGCTGTTCAGCCACACTCAGTTATGGTTGCCTCATTATAGGAAATATATGGAAGCTATAGGGAGGATGTAGAGGAGATTTACCAGGATGCTGCCTCACATAGACAGCATGTCTTATGAGGAGAAGTTGAGCGAGTCAGGGCAGTGAAGGAGGATGAGAGGAGACTTGATGGAGGTGTACAAGACGATAAAAGAGGACAAGATGATAGAGAGGACAGTCAGTGCCTTTTCCCCAAGGCAAAATCACAAGTGTGAGAGAGCTTAATTTTAAGGTGGTTGGAAGAAAGTAATGCAGGAAAGTATAAAGATGTTGTGTTGACCCTTTAACCAACTCCAAGAACAACTTGATGAAGGGTCTCATCCTAAGACATTGGCAGTTTATTCATTTACACCGATGCTGCCTGAACAGATGAGCTCCTTTACCAGTTTGTGTGTGGTGCTCTAGATTTCCAGCATCTGCAGAATCTCCTGTGTCCAAGAAAAACTTAATGCTTTCCTCCAACATAGCCACCCAGTTTTTGTTCATCCACGTGCCTATCTAAGAGTCTGATAAATGTCCCTAATGTATCTGGATCGACGACCACCCTTGGCAACATGTTCCATACACCCACTACTCACTGTGTAAAAAAATCAACCTCTGACAACACTCCCTATACTTTCTGCCAATCTCCTTAAAATTAGGTCTCCTATTATTACCCATCTCTGTTACTTGCTTCTTATTATTTTATGCACTTCTACCAGGTCTCTTCTCATCGTCCTTCGCTACAAAGAAAAAAGCCCTAGTTTGCTCAATCTTTCCTAATAAACATGCTCTCTAATCCAGGCAGCATACTGGTAAATTTCCTTTGCACCCTCTCTACAGCTTCCACATCCTTCCTATAATTAGGGGACCAGAACTGAACACAATACTTACTCCCGGTATGACGTAACTAGGGCTTTATAGAACTGCAACATTACCTCTTGAACACACTGATTAATGAAAGGCAATGCTGTACTGTTCTATACTCTATATTCTATGTTCCCTATTGAAATTGCCAACACAAGTACAAATCCAACCTAAGATAGCCACAATTCTGCAGGGAGAATGTGGCTCTCAGTGTATACAACCCTACTCATCTCCTTTTGGGTGGATTTCTCTCTGCGTACAAAAAATAGAAGCCAGGGTTGGCCACTCAACCTCTCAAGCCTTCCTCCTCATCCAGTGTGGTTATGGCTGATCTGGTCCTGACCTTCTCCCCTTTGCCAATTCTGCACAATACACGGATCCCTGATTTTCCAACGTTTTCTGAATACCCCAGCAATCTAGATTCCAAAACCTCTGGGACTGAGAAATCTAGAAATCCACCACCTTGTGTGAAAAGCAACTCCTATGTACCTCACTTTTAAATGTTCACCCCTACATACTCTTCAGAATCTTAAATGTTTTAGTAAAATCACACCTCGTGTTTCTAAACACCGAAGACTAAAGAAACAGTTCTTAAGCCCTTTGTGATAGGACAACCCCTTACCCCAGGATTTAACCAAAAAATACACCTCTTCCCTATCATCAAAATCAAAGTCAAAGCAAATTTATTATCAAAGTATGTACATGTCACCATATACTACTTTGAGATTCAAGTATAGGAGGTTGATAGAGGTAGAAAATAAAGAAATACAATAGAATTTATAAAAAAACTATACATAACAGAGATTGACTAATAAACAATGGACAAAAGAAGACAAATTGTGTAAGTAATAAAAAAATAACACTGAGAACATGAGCTGCAGAGTCCTTGAAAGTGAGTCTGTAGGTTGTGGGATCAATTTTAGAGTTATGGTGAGTGAAGGTAGCTATGCTGGTTCAGGAGCCTAATGGTTGTCAGGTAATAACTGTTCCTGAATCTGATGGTGATGGAACTAAGGTTCCTGTACCTGTTGCCCAATGGTAGAAGCGAGAAGAGAGCGTTGCCTGGGTGACAGGGGTCCTTAATGATGGGTGCTGCCCCTTCACCTTTGATCTATGAGGTCAATCCCTGTATCCTCCACCTTCCCCCTCATCACATACTCACAATGAGTATATGAGGATGCCTCAAAACCCTCAGACTCATCATCCATCATCTCCATCCCCTCTCATTAATTTATATCAATGTTTTCTTTCAGTCAAATTCAGTTTTATTTAAGAACTGGAGTGTGGAAAGGAACCATCTGTCTGTCTGTCTGTCTCTTTCTAATTGTGTCATAACTATTTGTAATTAGCAAATCTGTCCTGTAGGTAGAAGCAATTACTTAATTAGGGATGCTTAAAATTAAACCACACCAACAAGGAGAAAGATAAGCATCTCAAAACAGGACCCATTTACACATGTTTTATAATAAGTTGTACATAAATGTGGTTTTAACCAGCTGAGATACCACTGTCAATCACTCTAAAATGAGCTTGCATTCAGTAAAAAATGAGCCTAGGAACTTCCAATGCCCACCATGATATTGGATCATGATGCTTTTGCAATATCAAAGGTTCTTCAGAAGTCTAGAATGAGGCATAAATCCTGTTGTTAATGGCAATTTTGTTAAATTTTACCAGAGCAAAGAAGAAGTGGTGAGAGAACAAAGAGAAGACCAGAATAAAAAATAGTTATGGTCTTCGCGTACCAGAGTGGACATAACAGAAATCCCAGTGATGACAATTCACCTATTGAATAACCTGATTTGAGTGCTGACAGCTTCTACTGAAAACTAAGAAGTTTCTAGAAAAGTACAGAAGCAACTGTGTGGGAATTCCTGGAAAATTCACTGGAAAAAGCCCATGTATGTGGGTGATTATATAAAAATACAAGCAAACATAGGAAATCCGAATCAGCTTTAATATCACTGGCATATGTCCTGAAATCTGTTACCTTTGCAGCAGCACTACAATGGAATACAGCACCTGATAATACAGGAAAAGAAATGTGAACTACAGTAAGTGTGTATATACTAAATAGTTAAATTAATTAAGCAGTGCCAAAAATAGAAATTGAAAAGTACTGAGGAAGTCTTCATGGGTTCAATGACCATTCAGAAATTGTATGGCAGAGGGGAAGAAAATGTTTCTAAATCACTGAGGGTGTGTTTTCACACTTCTGCACCTCTTTCCTGATGGCAGCAATGAGAAGAGGGCATGACCTGGGTGATGGGGGTCCTTAATGATGGACGCCACCTTTTTGAGGCGCCACTCCTTGAAGATGTCCTGGATTCTACGGAAGCTAATGCCCATGATGGAGCTGACTAATCTTACAACTCTCTGCAACTTACTTCAATCCTGGGAATGTAGTTAAACTACAAGGAAAGTAACAGTTCTACACCATAATCCAACAATGATTCAGCATGATCTGACTGACATTAGCCAGGTAAATGTTAAGCGCAGAATTCTGAGCATGACATGTTCCACAGCGCAGAATTCTTCCAGCGCAAGCAGAAAATCAGAATCAGAATTAGCCTTATTATCACTGATATATGTCGTGAAACCGGTTGCTGTGAGGCAGGATAACAGTGTTACAATAATCAGAGCACTGTTCAAAAGTCTTGGTCACATATACATACAGATATATATATATATGGCGTCTAAGACTTCTTTACAGTACTTTAGTAATTTTATGTATTGCATGGTACTGCTGCAAAAAAAAAATTACATGAAATATATGAGTGATGATAAACCTGATTCTGATTTGGGTCTCTGTTGTGGACTGAGAGTGGGAAGGGGGTGTGGAGAGGGGAATCACGGTTGGGGTAAAAGGGAAGGGAGAGGGGAATGAGCAGGAAACATCAGAGTGACATTCTGTATGATCAATAACCAACTACTTGGAAACAAATGACCTTGCCTTGTGTCTCAGGGCTGACTGTGTCTGCATCTGTGCCATCACTTTCTCCCCCTACCACTGGTACCCATTCTCTGCAACCTGTCCTGCATCCCTCACGTGAGAGTCCACCATTGCCATTCCAAACACCCTTTGCTCCCACCAGATTTACAAACTCGCTCTCCACTCCATGTCCACAAATGCAGTTCTGTGCAAAAGTCTTAGGCATTTTAGTTGTATGCATGTGCCTAAGACTTTTGCACAGTTGTGTAAATAAATAGTATGAAAGAGGAATGGTCAGATAGTATTCATAGACTGTTCAGAAATCTGCTGGCAGAAGGGACGAAGCCGAGTGTGGCTCATCATGTGCGCCTGATGGTAAAATGAGAAGAGCGGATGTTCAGGATAGCGAGGTCCTTAATGATGGGTGTGCAAATGGGAGCTTTGGAATAAACTGAATATATGGTTCCGGACTGGAAGGCTTGAGATTGGAGAGGCTGTTTTCCCAGGAGCATTTGAGCTGTGGAGTGACCATATAGAGATATATAAAATAATAAGGGGCACAGATATAATGGATGGTCAGAGGGGAGTCAAAAACAAGAGGATATATATTTAAGATGAAAGGCTAAGGATTCAAAGGGCTTGTATAAGGTAACCTCTTTATACAGAGGACACATGGAACAAGCTGCCAGAGGAGGTGGTAGTGGTGAGAATAATTACAAAATTGAAAAAGCGGTTGAAAAAGTACTGTACATGGATGGGAAAAGATCAGAGGAAAATAGAATTAGCCCAGGAGACACCATGGTCAACATGGATGAGTTTGTTTGAAGGGCCTGTTTTTGGTACACCACAACTCTATGGCTCACGGGAATTGGTTTATTATTGTCAATTACAGTGTAAAAATTGGTTTTCCAGATTATTTTAAAACATTTGTATTTTGAGGTAGAACAAGGGAAAGGAGCGTAACCCACATGTGTAGGCAACAGCGCATGCACAAACAGCAGATCAATACATAGTGCTGGGGGGGGGGGGGGTGGAGGTCATTGTACTAAAAGAAATTGATCCATACCTTACACTTCCTCCCCCTTCAGATAAATGCAACATCAAGCTGTATATGTACAAAACATTCAATTTCCCCTTCGTAAATCCGTATTCCAAATAAAACATGCTTTCACAGTCCATAACTAACTTCACAGTTCTATAGATTCAATTACCTGGGCCTGTACTCTCTGGAACTCAGAATGAGAGGAGATTTTATAGAAACATATAAAATTATGAAAGGAGTAGATGAGATAGAGGCAGGAAAATTGTTTCTACTGGGAGGTGAGACTAGAACTAGGGGACATAGCCTCGAGATTCGGGGAGTAGATTTAGGACAGAGATGAGGAGGAACTGCTTTCCCCAGAGGGTGGTGAATCTGTGGAATTCTCTGCCCAATGAAGCAGTGTAGGCTACCTCAGTAAATATATTTAAGAGAAAGTTGGATAGATTTTTGCATAGTAGGGGAATTAAGGGTTATGGAGAAAAAGCAGGTAGGTGGAGATGAGTCCATGGCCAGATCAGCCATGATTTTATTGAAAGGCCTACTCCTGCTCCTATTTATGTCGAGTCTTTTGGACGGTGCTCTGTTTGTTTCAGGATAGCGCCTCTGGACCTGTGGAGTGGCATCAGGCTTGGCAGGTGTTTTGTCAATGATAAACACAAAGTACACTGCAGATGCAGTGGTCAAAGCAACACATACAACACACTGGAGGAACTCAGCAGGTCGGGCAGCACCCGTGGAAACGAGCTCGTTTGTACAAGCTCCAGCGAGTTGTATATGTTGCTTTGTCAATGTTAATGTTGCTGTCAGTGACATGATCATCACTGAGAGGTAAGTCCAGTGGCTGTAATGTATCCATCTTGTTGGATGCAGTCACCTCTGGTGTGTTCTACAGATGAGCATCCAGTATCTGCTCGACATGATGTCTCCATGTTTGATCTCCAACATCCATCAGTGTTCCAGTTCTTGTAGCTATCCTACCGGGTGTCCACTTGTCTTCACGGTGATCACATACTAGGCCTTCCTGTCCAATTTCAAAGCTCCTTGCTGCTTCACTTGGCAACAGGTTGAACTATTTATTTTGTACTTCCCTCCATAGATCTGGTTTCAGGAGGTCGATGCAAGATTTCAGATTCCTGTTCATAAACAGCATTGTAGGTGTTTGATTTGTTGTTGTATGAACAGAGTTCCGATACTGATGCACCATCAACAACTCTCTGAGACGGGAGGCGAGATATCGGCTTTTATTGACTGGAAGAAAGAACAAGCAGTAATTGACCACCATACTACATCCTGGAGACTGAGGGCAGGCCTCAGGCCTCAATCGCCTTTATACTGGGGTCTGTGGTAGGAGCCACAGGAGCAGTCTGTAGGGGGGCGTGTCCAGACAGGTATATGTAGTTCACCACAGATACACAAAAAGGAACGTGTCCACCTTGTGTTGTAGAGAAATGCCCTCCTAATTCATTGCTTTAATGGACTTCTTGAAGATCTGGATAAACCTTTCAGCCAACCCATTCGCTGTTGGGTGGTCAGGAGCTGACTTGAAATGTTTGATGCTATTTTTCTTCATGAACAATCAGAATTCTTCTGACATGTATTGTAGTCTATTGTCACTCTTTGCCATGGTGATGACAGCCACTCCCACAGGCACCATTACACCTGTGGGGGTGCATTTTGAACTCTTTGTCATCCAGAACCACTTTTAGCCAAGTCTTGAATCAGTGTATCTATTCCTAGCTACCACACGTAGCTCTTAAGAGAAAATGTTCATCTTGACAGTACCCAGATGTCCTTCATGTAGGTTTTCTAATACTTTGGTGTGCGGTTTATAGGGAACCACAACAAGAAATCCACACATCAGTGTTCTTTGACATACGACAGTAGGTCTTGTCTCGCTGAGAACACCAGAGACATAGGGTCACCATGAGCTGGCCATCCTTGCATGGTGATTTCATAGACTTTTGACAGTGTCGGGTCATTCCATGTTTCCTTTTCGGAATTTGTTGCTGGCAACTGGTCCATCAATGTGGTGTGAAATGTTTCTGCTGGGTCACAGTATGAAGACTTATCTTCTTTGGTTGCCAACAGTGGAAGATGTGACAAACCATCAGCATTACTGTGTTGTTTGGTACCCTTGAACTCTATGCCATAAGAGTGGGCTCTGAGGAACAGTGCCCAATGTTGTAACCTGGTAGCAGTCATCATTGGAATTCCCTTCCTGGCATTGAAAATGGACACAAGGGGCTAGTCATCCATCACTGGCATAAATTTTTGTTCTTAGAGGTAGTGGTGAAACTTCTTTATTCCCCTAACTAGACTAAGGGCCTAATGGTCGATTTCTGTGTAGTTACGTTCTGTGCTCATCAGTGATCTTGAAGTAAACGCAATAAAGCGTTCAGATCCATCTTTCATAATGTGTGACAAGATGGCTTCAATGCCATAACAGGATACATTGCACGCTAATCTAATGGGCCAGGATGGGTCATAGTGGGTAAACAGTTCATCGGATGTTTCCTTGAATGCTTTTTCACATCTTTCTGACCATTCCTACTTTGCTCCTGTCTGTAACAGTGCATTCAACGGATGCAGCACTGTAGCAATGTTTGGAAGAAACCAATGGTAGTAATTTACAAGGCCCAAGTATGACTTGAGTTGTAATATATTTTCCGGTTTGAGTGCCTGCTGCACTGCTGCATTCTTCTCTTGTGACTTATGTCAGCCATGGTTGTCAATGACATGCCCACAATATGAGATTTCATTCTTGAAAAACTCACATTTCTCTCTCTGCGCGCAGACCATACTCACTCAGCCTGGTAAGCTCTCTCTAAGGTTCTGGAGGTGCTCTTCATCATTTTTCCCAGTCACAATAGACAATAGACAGTTGGTGCAGGAGTAGGCCATTTGGCCCTTCTAGCCAGCACCACCATTCACAGTGATCATGGCTGATCATACACAATCAGTACCCCGTTCCTGCCCTCTCCCCATATCCCTTGACCCCGCTATCTATAAGAGCTCTATCTAACTCTCTCTTGAATGCATCCAGAGACTTGGCCTCCACTGCCTTCTGGGGCAGAGCATTCCACATATCCACCACTCTCTGGGTGAAAAAGTTTTTCCGCATCTCTGTTCTAAATGGCCTACCCCTTATTCTTAAACTGTGGCCTCTAGTTCTGGACTCACCCATCAGCGGGAACAAGCTTCCTGCCTCCAGTGTGTCCAATCCCTTAATAATCTTATATGTTTCAATCAGATCCCCTCTCATCCTTCTAAATTCCAGTGTATACAAGCCCAGTTGCTCCAACCTTTCAATATATGACAGTCATGATGATGTCATCAAGGTAAAATTGTGTTTCTGGGATATCTTGGAGCACTTGGTCTATTGCTCTTTGCCAAATTGCTGATGTGATGCCAAAGACAAGATGATTATACTGGAACAGTCCCTTGTGAGTGTTGATTGCACATCTATTCTGATCCATATGATTTTGTGAACTGCTTCAGTTATACTATGAAGTTTTAGGCTTGAGAGTTCACCTTTGTCAAATTCTATGATGTCTGATTCTGTTCTATATTCGGTAACTTGATGCATTTGCTTAGTTTTGTGTTTGAGACTTCTCACTCATTTGTGTTTTCTGTCTGCCTTGCTCACTCTCTCTTTGTGATCTTGTCTGTCACGCTCTCTGCAGACCTTTTCTTCGAAGCAACAATCATTTGCTTCATAGGAGGATTTGTCACATCAATAACATCTTTGGCTTTTTGTACCATTCAGGGAGATTTTGTAAACTCTTTTTCTGTAGTTCTGCTGTATCTTTCGCTGCAGACTCTAACCATATTGCAATGGTCAGTGCCCACACTAAGGTTTGGTCTCTTTCTGACAGTAGCCTCATTTGATGCCATGGCCAAGCCTGTCCCTTAATCCATCCGAACGCCCATCTCACAGTACTGGAAAGATTGCGCAGTTCTGCAATGTATTCAGCAATGCTTTCATCTTTTTATTGGTTTCTTTTGTAAATTTACATCTCACAGTTATTACCAGCAGTTTGGAGCTGAAGTGATTTTGGTAAATTGCAACAATTTTGTTGAACTTGCTGACTTTTCAGGAGTTACTAAGTTGCATAAGAGACTATTCTTGGCCCCATTAAGCTAAGAAGTGTAGGGGCTTTCTTTTGCTCCTCCACATTGTTTGCGTTACAACAGTTCCACCCTCTTGATATTTGACACCCAGCCTTCGTTAGAGCTATCAAATTCATCAACTTTCCCAACTGAAGCCATCAACACGTTAATTTCACTTTAAATTCAGCGCGTCTTTTGCTGTTACTATGCGCTGTAGTGATGCCTTCGTTCACATCCATGATGGCCTTCTCTGTACTGGTTAACTCCCGCTGGTTTGTCCCGTAATCACATTGGTGCAGTTGGTGATATTTTCTGACATTCAGGCTCATACTCATCTGTGGTGAACTACATATACCTGTCTGGACTGCTCCTGTGGCTCCTCCCACAGACCCCTGTATAAAGGCGATTGAGGCCTGAGCCCGGCCTCATTCTCCAGGATGTAGTGTTGTTCATTCTTCCAGTCAATAAAAGCCGATATCTCGCTTCTTACGTCTCGGAGTGAGTTATTGATGGTGCATCATCATCGCAATTTGTTGTATCTGTACATATTAATTAAACAAAAGCATGCATGCGGGAGATGGCTTTAACTGGTGTATTCACATTGCAGCGAGTTAGAGAGAGAGAGAGAGAAAACGATGCCATGCATAGACAACAGCACATGTGCAGACAACAGATCAATACATAATGCTAAGTGGGGTGGGGTGGGGTGAGGTCGGTCTTTGCTCAAAAAGAAATCGATCCCTACGTTACAAATAGGATACAGCATTAGTGCGTTATTTCACTTTTTACTCACAGGACAACCACGATTACGCCGTGTGGGGTCGGGGACTGAGATGCCAGTTTAAGGTTGTGCAGTTTCACATTGATATCCCTCCCACAGCATCTTCCGGCCACAGAGTCCAGTGGGCAGCACTATGGGCATAATTCTCCGGAGCACGCTTCACTTCTATCCCACTGTTATCGAACTCTTGAACAGAATTTTTGTAAGATAAACTGGACGCTTGACCTCACAAACTACCTTATGATCTTGCACTTTGTTTACTTTCACTGAAATTTTTCCATGAACATAGAATAGTACAGCACATTACAGGCCCTTCGGCCCACAATGTTGTCCCGACCCTCAAATCCTGCCTCCCATATAAACCCCCACTTTAAATTCCTCCATATACCTGTCTAGCAGTCTCTTAAACTTCACTAGTGTATCTGCCTCCACCACTGACTCAGGCAGTGCATTCCACGCACCAACCACTCTCTGAGTTAAAAACCTTCCTCTAATATCCCCCTTGAACTTCCCTCCCCTTACCTTAAAGCCATATCCTCTTGTACTGAGCAGTGGTGCCCTGGGGAAGAGGCGCTGGCTGTCCACTCTGTCTATTCCTCTTAATATCTTGTACACCTCTATCATGTCTCCTCTCTTCCTCCTTCACTTTTACACTTTACTCATACACCAGCAGTATGCTACAAATTCGAGTGTGTCAGGGGGCATAAGTGAGCGTAGTTGCTGTTACTAAGGAGAAGGTGCTTGGGAAACTGAAGAATCGGACAGTAGATAAGTCACCTTGATCTGATGGACTACACCCCAGGGTTATGAAAGAGGTAGCTGAAGAGATTGTGGAGGCATTAGTAATAATTTTTCAAGAATCACTAGATTCCAGAATGGTCCTGGAAGACTGGAAAATTTCAAATGTCACGCCATTTTTTAAAGAAAACAGGGAGGCCGAAGAAAAAGATTATAGGCCACTTAGACTGACTTCAGTGGTTAGGAAAATGGTGGAGTCCATTATTCAGGATGATGTTTCAGGGTACCCGGAGGCACATGATAAAATAGGTTGAAATCAGAATGGTTTCCTTAAGGGGAAATCTTGTGGAAATTTTTGAGGAAATAAGATGAAGGATAGTAGAAGGAAAGCCAATGGATTTTGTTGACTTGGATTTTTAAAAGGCCCCTGCTGAAGTGCCACACCTTATCAAGGGCCTTCTGAACAAGAGAAGAGCCTATGGCATTGTAGGAAAGATACTAACATGGATAAATGATTGGTGAACTGGTAGAAGGCAAGGAATGGGAATAAAGGGGGCCTTTTCTGGTTGGCTACCAGTCACTAGTGGTGTTTTGCAGAGGTTGGTGTTGGGACTGATTCCTGTCAACGATTTGGATGATGGAATTGATATTTTTGTGACCAAATTTGTGGACAATACAAAGATCGGTGGAGGGGTAGGCAGTGGTGAGGAAGCAGGGTATCTGTAAAAGGAATTGAATTGGCTTTATTTCTTACGTACTTCACAATGAGGACTTAGATAGATTAGGAGAATGGGCAAAGGAGTGGCAGATGGAATATAGTGTAGGCAGTGCATGGTCATACAATTTGGTAGAAGGGAAAAAGGCATGGACTATTTTCTAAATGGAGAGAACATTCAGAAATCGGAGGTGCAAAGGCACTTGGGAGTCCTTGTGCAGGATTTGCTAAAGGTTAACTTGCAGGTTGACTCAGTGGGTGAGGAAAGCAAATGCATTGTCTGCATACATTTCAAAAAGACTAGGATGTAATGCTGAGGCTTTATCAGGCTTTAGTCAGACTGCACTTTGAGAGCAATTTTGGACCCGTTAGCAAAGAAAAGATATGCTGGCATCGGAGAAGGCGCAGAGGAGGTTCATGCGGATGATCCCAGGAATGAAACAGTTAATGTATGAGGACCTTTGGATAGTTCTGGGCCTCTGCTTGCTGGAGTTTAAAAGAGAATGAAAGGGGATCCCACTGAAACCTATCAAATATTGAAAGGGCTAGATAGAGTGGAGGTGTAGAGGAAGTTTCCTTTTGTAGGGGAGCCTAGGACAGAGGACACAACCTCAGAATAGAACGATATCCCTACTGAACTGAGATGAGAAGGAATTTCTTTGTGGCATTCATTGCCATGGATGGCTGTGGAAGCCAGATCACTGAGTACAATTAAAGTGAAGTTTGATGGGTTCTTGATTAGTCAGGGCATCAAATGTTACAGGGAGAATTCATGAGAATGGGGTTCAGAAGGATAATAAATTACCGATGATTGAATGGCAGAGCAGACTCCTTGGCTTAATTCTGCTCATATTTTTATGGTCTGATGGTTTAATATGGTCCTGAGATTCAAAGCCCTTGCTTTTCCCATCTCCCTTTTAAATATTCACCCATGTAAATAATATTTAAACATAATGGAAAGTCCACCATTTTTTTCTGAGCCATTATCAATTGCTCCTTTATTAATTCAGCTATAACATCTTGAAGACCCTCATGTCACGGCACTGGAGATTTTCCATTCCCATTTCTGCAACAGACAATTCTAGACAGCAGAACCCATATTTATTATTCATATACTGTAGAGTCCAATAGTTATTGTTCATATATTGTAGAACACAATGGTTCTTATTCAAGAAATGCTCACTGACAGAACATTGAACACTAGCCCTTCAGCCCATCTCGTCTCTGCTGATCATGGTGCCATTCTGAACCTGCCTGTAGAACATACTCTTCAGTTCCTACTAGCCTCTTAAAAGTTGCATTTGCTTCCATCACTTTTTCTAGCAGAGTACTTATTCATTCACTTGTTATGTACCGTGTTGTATGATGTAGATGGTCATGGTCTTTCCATGATCATGATTGTTCTTGGCAAATTTTTCTACAGAATTAGTTGACTTCTTCTGGGCAGTGTCTTTACAAGATGGATAACTCCAATTATTATCAATACGCTTTAGAGCTTGTCTGCCTAATGTCAGTGGTCGTATAACCAGAGCTTGCAATATGCACCAGCTGCTCATACAACCATCCATGACCTGCTCCGATGGCTTCATGTGACACTGTTTAGTGGGGGCTAAGCAGGTGCTACATCTTGCCCAAGGGTAACCTGCAGGCTTGGGGGGGGGGGGGAAGGAAGGAGCACCTTACACCTCCTTTGGTAGAGACGCATCTTGAAAAAATTACCCCGATATGTCTGTGGTGGCCAGTGCTATCATGTTTGCTGTTGTGTGCTGGGGCAGCAGGCTGAGGGTAGCAGACACCAACAGAATCAACAAACTATTTCGTAAGGCCAGTGATGTTGTGAAGGTGGACCTGGACTCTCTGACAGTGGTGTCTGAAAAGAGGATGCTGTCCAAGTTGCATACTATCTTGGACAATGTCTCCCATCCACTCCATAATGTACTGGTTAGGCACAGGAGTACATTCAGCCAGAGACTCATTCCACTGAGATGCAACACTGAGCGTCATAGGAAGTCATTCCTACCTGTGGCCATCAAACTTTACAACTACTCCCTAGGAGTGTCAGACACCCTGAGCCAATAGGCTGGTCCTGGACTTACTTCCACTTGGCATAACTTACTTATTATTATTTATTCATGGTTTTATATTGCTATATTTCTACACTATTCTTGGTTGGTGCGGCTGTAATGAAATCTAATTTCCCTCGGGATCAATAAAGTATGACTGTCTGTCTAATATACACTCTGTATAAAAAAATCTGCCCATAAATCTCCTTTAAACTTTTCCCCCTCACATTACAGCTACCACTTGTTGTAGTTGACATTTTCTCACTGACTATCTACCTCTCATAATTTTATAAAATTCTGTCAGATCACTTCTCACTTGCTAACATTCCGGAGAAAACAATCTGAGTTTGTCCGCCCTCTCCTTATTTCTAACGCTCTCTGATCCAAGCAGCACACAAGGGCACTCTACTCCCTTGGTGAGTGGGATCTGGAGCCAAGCTGTAACAGGATAACGAGGAAATACAATGACAGAAATGGTGAGCAGGAACAGTTTGATTAAAAATGTAGCAGTGGTAATTACAGTCCAAGTGTCTCTGGGACGGTGCAGCCGAGGAGCATTGGGATTTGGAGAGAGAGTTTCTCACGTAGCAACACAGGTCATTAAAAATATAACTATCCAAATCGCAGGAGATATGATATATAAAGATCAGGAGGGAATGCTGCCTGATATATAACATTAGAGACTGTTGACCAGGATGCTGTCTGCTTTAGGAAAATGTTTTAGTTACAATAAAGCAAGCAGAATTAAGAATTCTTGGAATAAAGTATGCATTGTAAAATATTCTTTGGGAGTATGAATTAGAATAGAAATTGGTTTATTATTGAGATCTAGTGAAAAGTTTGTCTTGCCTACTGTTCATACAGATCAGGTCATTACACAGTGCACGGAGACTAACCAAGACAAAGCAATAACAACGCAGAAAACCGACAGAAAACGTACAGTGCAGGGAAACAATAAAGTTCAGAAGTTCTAAGTTCAAAGTAAATTTATGATCCAAGTGCATATACGTCAGAAAGTTCTTCCCTGAGATTCAATTTTTTTTGTGGGCATTCACAGTACAGGAAGCAAGCTAGAATCAATGAAAAATCACACAAAAAATCCAATATGCAAAAGACAACAAACTGCAAATACAAGAAGAAAACAAAACTAAATAATAATAATAAATAAATAAGGAATAAATATTGATATCATGAGCTGGAGACTCTGTGAAAGTTTGTCAATAGGTGTGGCTGAAGGTGAGTGACATTATCCCTTCTGGTTGACGAATGATAACTATTTTAAATGTATTAATAAGGTGCAATATCATGAGGTAGATAGTGACATCAAGAGTCCACCTTATTGTACTCGTCTTATAACAGCGGGGTAGAAGCTGTCCTTGAGTGTGGTGGTGCCTGCTTTCAGGTCTTTGTATCTCTGCCCAGTGAACGAGGGGAGAAGACAGAATATTCAGGGTGAGTGTGGGCTCTGATTATGTTTATTTATTTATTTATATATATTTAGTGATACAGCATAGAATAGGCCCTTCTGGCCCTGTAAATTGTACCGCCCAGCAACCCCTGACAGTCCCAATTTAGCCCTAACCTAATCACGGGACAATTTACAATGATTAATTAACCTACCTGGTACATTTTTATACTGTGGGAGGAAAATGGGAGACCCAGTGAAAACCCATGTATTCCATGGGAAGGATGTACAGAGACTCCTTAAAGAGGATGCTTGGTTTGAACTCTGAACTCCGATGCCATGAGCCGTAATAGCATCACACTAATTGCTACATGACTGTGGCAATATTGGCTGCTTTGCTGAAGCAGTGAGATGTAGATAGAGTCCATGGAGGGGAGGCTGTTTTTTTTTTGATGTACTGAGCTGTTTTCATAACTCCTTGCAATTTCTTGCGATCACATACAGAGCAGTTGCCATACCAAGCCATTATGCATTGAGACAGGATGCTTTCTGTGTTGCATTGGTAAAAATTGGTAAAATGTCAACGGGGACATGTCAGATTTCTTCAGCTTTCTGAGGAGGTGGAGGTGTGTTGAGCTTCCTTAGCCGTGATGTCTACGTAATAGGGTGGATGCAGGATAGATCCGGTAAGATGGTGGCACACTTGGACATAATAACCACTCCGAGTTTAATCAAGAGTGTACTTGTTCATCTTGTATGTCTTTGTTTTAAATGAGTGAAAGTTACTGCCAGATACAAAGAACATCAAGTACTGCAGGACTATCCCATTGCTCGATAGAGAAGGAGCTGGACTTGCTGTGTACCATTATTGTGTTGTCGCCCAGACTTGATGTACACCAATGGACAGTGTGCAGTGCACATCCCAGAGCATTTAAGAGACTCTTAGATGGGCACATCGATGAAAGAAAAATGGAGGAATATGTGGGAGGGAAGGGTTAGATTGATTTTGGAGTGGGTGAAGGAGTTGGCACAATATTCATTGGAATGTGGGAAGAATAAAATAGAATGAGTACAATCCTGTACTTTATGGTCAGTATGGACTCGATGGGCCAAAAGGCTGATTTCTGTGTTGTCTGACTCTGTTAGTCTGTATCAGTTCCAGGGATCCTATGGTCAGAGTTATTGTGTGATTGGGTTGTACAGTACAGAAACAGGCCCGTTGCATAACTCGTCAAAGCTGAATACACTACCTATCCACACAAATCCCATTTGCTGCATTAAATCCACATCTCTCAGTGCCTTTCTATCCAAATACCTTTCCCCAGATTTTGAACTCTCAGGTAAATAGTTCCTTCATAGAACATGGAACAGAAAACAGGACAGCTTAGGAACAGGCCCTTCAGCCCGCAATGCAGTGCCGACCCAATTAAATTTGTTATCAAACGGCCAACTAAATTAATACCCTCTGCCAACACAATATCCTTTCATTTTCCTCACAATCATGTCCCTATCTAAACATCTCTTAAAAGTCTCTACTGTATCTGCTTCTACAACCACCCCAGGCAGCACCTTCCAGACGCCCAACACCCTCTGTGTAAAAAACTTGACCCTCCCTTGCCTCTCCTTTGAAATTACCCACTTCCACCTTGAATGCATACCCTCTGGTATTAGATATTTCAACTCTGAAAAAGATGGTTTCTCTCATAATCAGTTTATTCTTTGTCTATTCTCCACAACTTCCCACAGCCTCCCCTCTGCTACCATCCCTCCCCAATCCCAACCACAAATCACAAATTCAGATAAAATTTATATCTAGTCACTTTGATTGCCCAACACATAAATGATACTCTGTAACCATCTAGAGAAAAATAAATCAGTTGTTATCAATAGCTGCAATCACTTCACGGTGATTTTTATAACAAAATAAGTTTGGGTCTCATGTTAATGGCACCAATAAACCTCTCGCAATTTGCTATAGCTACAATGGATATTTTCTATGTAAACAAGTCACAGTACAGTTGCCAAAAGTGGTCAATAGGTGGCAGAGTTGCACATTTCTACCTCAAAGGAAGAGGTACGTTTCAAAGTTTCAGATAAAATATATTATCAAAGTACATATATGTCACTATATACAACCCTTAGACTCAATAAATCCAATAACTATAATAGAATCAATGAAAGACTGCACCAATTAGGCGTACAATTTGTGTGCATGTACTGTACTGTATTTTAACTCTGGAGAAAAACGACTGAGCAAAATTTAGATCACAAAAAAAGTCAGACCTATACTGGGTCAGCATCTTTTCCATAGACGATGCCAGACCTCCTGAGTTCCTCTCACATTTTGTGTGTGTTGCTTTCTTTTAGGAACCAGTCTACAAGCTGGAAAATTGGCAAGATTAAAGCAAGGGCACATTTAAAGTTAGTTAACTTGTCTTATCCACATAGTCTTTGACTAGAACTGTCTATGGAATTCTAGTAAGTAAGAGGCTCTTCTCTGAGCACTGATAAGTTCAAAGCTCTTCTCTATCATAACCTTTCAGTGAAAATGAATGACATTGGACTAACTGGATTAAGTGATGCATGAACATATATGGAATAAACTGCATACCGAAAGGGCTATAACAAAGGAAGGGATAATTAATTGGCAATTTATTATTTAATTAATTGTACACTTAATTATGATAATATTAATTTATGTGTTGTGTGTGAGTTCTTCACGCTGTGTTGTGCACCTTGGACCAGAGGTGCATTTTTTTTATTTAGTGGTATACATGGACACAGTTGAGTGGTGATAAACTGACAGTGAACTTGAACTTGTCATGGGCATGATTCTTTGGTATTATATAGAGGGTGCCAAGGAGGGGACTGCTGGGGCATGAACCTTGGGAACTTACAGGGAAACTTCAGACAGGTCCAATCAATCTGTCCAGGTCGAGGACAATGGCATCATTTCATTGCCAGCTTCAGCTGAGTCCAGAAATGGGCTTAGAATTAGTAAAATAGGAATTGAGTCACTGTCACAGCTAAGAGTTAAGATGCTCATGAGTCCAAATGTGGAGTATTGTGTGCAGTTCTGGTCACCTGCCTACAGGAAAGATGTTAATAAGATTGAAAGAGTGCAGAGAAAAGTTACAAAGATGATACTGGGACTTGAGGACCTAAGTTATAGGGAAAGGTTGAATAGGTTAGGACTTCACTCTCTGAAGCGTAGGAGATTGAGGAGAGATTTGTTAGGGGTGTACAAAATTATGAGGGGTATAGTTAGGGTAAATGCGAGCTGGCTCTTTCCACTGAGGTTGGGTGAAACTAGAACTAGAGGTCATGGGCTAAGGGTGAAAGGTGAAATGTTTAAGAGGGAGCTTCTGCACTCAGAGGGTGGCACAAGTGTGGAACGATCTGCAGAAGTGGGTGATGTGGATCTTTCATTGCAGCTTTTGAGAAAAGTTTGGATCAGTACATGGATGGGAGAGGTATGGAGGGCTGTGGTCCAGGTGTGGATTGAAGAGATGAGGCAGATACTGATCAGCACAGACTAGATTGGCCAAAGGGCCTGTTTCCATGCTGTATGCTCTATGACTCTATGACTTGTGTAAGACTGATGGAGAGAAGAGTCTGTAGCAACACACAGTCACACAGTATATAAAGAGGCTATTCAACCCACTGAGTACATGCTGACCCAATTATATGAATCACATTTGATTTTCCCTTCATTCCCAACAAGCTCCCCAGATCTGGAATATTTCTTGGTATTTAATCTCATGAAATTCCTTTCTAGGTTTTTCAAACAAATTCTACTATTATTATTTGCTGTGTTTTACATTTTATAAGTTGGACCGTTACTCAGTTTCAAACTTGCAAATAAGATTACTGTTGCGTTCTGTATGGCTTTGTCAGGGTGATGCAGATGACAGGTAGCAGAGAGGATTACAGACAATAGATGCAGGAGTAGGCCATTCTGCCCTTCTAGCCAGCACCGCCATTCAATGTGATCATGACTGATCATCCACAATCAGTACCCTGTTCCTGCCTTCTCCCCATATCCCTTGACTCCGCTATCTTTAAGAGCTCTATCTAACTCTTTCTTGAAAACATCCAGAGAATTGGCCTCCACTGCCTTCTGAGGCAGAGTATTCCACATATCCACCACTCTCTGGGTGAAAAAGTTTTTCCTCAACTCCATTCTAAATGGCCTACTCCTTATTCTTAAACTGTGGCCTCTGGTTTTGGACTCCCCCAACATTGGGAACATTTTTTCTGCCTCTAGCGTGTCCAATCCCTTAATAGTCTTATATGTTTCAATCAGATCCCCTCTCATCCTTCTAAATTCCAGTGTATACAAGCCCAGTCACTCCAATCTTTCAACACATGACAGTCCCGCCATTCCGGGAATTAACCCCGTGTACCTACGCTGCACTCCCTCAATAGCAAGAATGTCCTTCCTCAAATTTGGAGACCAAAACTGAACCCTGTTTATCTATTGGGTTATGTTACTCTGGTCTCCTTTTTCATAGTAGTGTGACCCCTCCATAAGACTTAAGTATTAGGCCATTCAGCCAATCGAGTCTGCTCTGCCATTCCATCATGACTGATTTATTATCCCTCTCAACCCCATTCTCCTGCCTTCTCCCCGTAACCTTGATATCCTGACTTATCAAGAACCTATCAACCTCCACTTAAAAAATCCTAATGATTTGGCTTTCATAGCCATCTGTAGCAATGGATTCAAAAGAGACACCACCATCTAGCTAAAGAAATTCCTCCTTATCTTTGTTCTAAAGGGGACATCTTATCCTGAGGTTGTGCCCTCTGGTCCTAGACTCATATTTCTCTACGCTCTGTCTGTTTATGTGTTTGTCTAATCCCCACTTGATAGGCATCCCCCCTCCCTACATCCATTCTGTGCCCTCTGGTCCTAGACTCTCCCACTATAGGAAACATCCTTTGTCTAGGTCTTTCAATATTTTGTAGGTTTCTATGAGATATTCTGTTATTCTTCAGTGAGTACAGGCCCAGAGACACCAACTGCCCCCTCACATGTTAACCCTTTCATTGCTGGGATAATTCTTGTGAACCTCCTCTGGACCATCCCCAATTCCAACACCTTCTTTCTTCGATAAAGGACCTAAAACTGCACACAGTACTACCAGTGTGACCTGATCAATGCCTTGTAAAATCTCAGCTCGCTTCAAACCAGTTACCGTACCAAGGGTTGCCTCTTGAGCTAAGACAAGAGTAGAGTCGAGACATTGTTATGTAAAATGGGCTCATCATCCAAAGATCAGGATCAATGGTCCAGAGATGCTAATTGATTTCCCTTCTTCATGGCAGAGAATGAAAGTATAGCTAATTAAATATACCTGGCAAAGAACAGTATAACACAGGTGATGACCATGATGTGAAATTAAACTAATCCCATCTGCCTGCACACGATCCATTTCAGAATCAGAATCAGGTTTAATATTACCAGCATATGCTGTTAAATTTGTTGTCTTTGTGGCAACAGTACATTGTAATACATAATAGAAAAGTGTGAATAACAGTAAAATATACACACACACACACACACACAAAATAGTTAAATTAAATAAGTTCTACAAAAATAAAAATAAAAAAGTAGGAAAGTTGTGTTTATGGATTCATTGTCTGATGGTAAAGGGGAAGGAGCTGTTCCTGAATCAGGCTCCTGTATCTCCTGACGAAGGGTCTCAGCCCGAAACATCGACAGTGCTTCTCCTTATAGATGCTGCCTGGCCTGCTGTGTTCCACCAGCATTTTGTGTGTGTTGTTTGAATTTCCAGCATCTGCAGATTTCCTCATGTTTGCTCCTGTATCTCCTTCCTGATGGTAGGAATGAGAAGGGAGCATGCCCTGGATGACAAGTGTCCTTAATAATGGATGGTGCCTTTTTGAGCATCGCTCCATTTCCTTTTATTTCCTACATGGTCATGTGTTTATCCAAATGTCTCTTACGTATCACTATCATGTCACTATCAGCACTTCCCTTGGCAGTGCATTCCAGATTAAAGATTAGTTTCATCTGTCACATGTACAGTGAAATGTGTCGCTTGTGTCAACGGCCAACAGACTAAATATGTGCTGGGTCAGCCCGCAAGTGTTGCAATGCTTCTGGTGCCAGTATAGCCAGGCCAAAATTTACTAAACCCTACTGATTGTATGTTTTGGAAATGTGGGAGGGAACCAGAGAACCTGGAGGGAACCCTTGTGGTCACAGGGAAAAAGTACAAACTCCTTTCAGACAATGTCGGGAGCAGAACTCTAACTGCCGGCACTGTACAGTGTTACGCTTGTCGCTATGCTGCCACGCCAGCACCTACCATTCTCTGTGGAATAAAAGTTACCACACAACAGGTAAGACATGCTAGGCTTTTCAACGATGACCAGATTCATTGTAGAAATATTCTCCTTTTCACGTTACCAGACCATGTTACAGGCTCTCACTACTGAGTATGATTTGGTCTGTTTATCTGTCATATAAATAAATCTGAAGGGTGATCTAACATCTTTAACATTCTGAAAGGTTTGGACACAGATGAGGGGAAAGAAACTTTCAGGGAAGAAGCAAAATACTGAAGCTAAGCAAATTATCTGGAGAATCAGAAGGAAAGCTCTCAACACAAATGATACATTTCACAGTATATTTCGATGAAGCGGTGTAAATACTCGAGCTGAGTGTAATATTATCCAGAGGGCTTGTCTATTTGTGGGTCCTCAGGTGGCAGTAGTGGCTGATCCACGTAACCAGGAAGTTAGGATGAATCCCTTAATGGAGAACACCTGTGTGTGACTTAGTTTAACGTGGGAAGCCACCACTCAGTTCTTGACAGTTTGGTGTCAGGAACGCAAGAATACTGGGAACCTTCACTGTTGCTGCCTTCCTCCTTCTTCACTGCTGTTGGGATGTGTCATCATCTTCTGCCAGCTCCACCATTGAGGACTTGGTTGGACCACTCTTTGCCTGGAATCTCCTGCCATGGGTGACCCTACCAGGAGTAAAGTGCCAGATGGCTAAACTCCTGGTGGCACCACCCTCAGCATCTCATGAACTTACAAGCCTCTCCAGCAAAACAAGGCGATGATCTTCAGAGAAGATTTCGATAACTTGAATCATGAACCATTATCATTATCATTATGTGCTGAGTTGTGTTTACGGTCTTTCATCTGTCTTTAATCTGGCTTATCTTTTTCTCTATCTAAGACCATGACTGTACTTGGCAAATTTTTCTACAGAAGTAGTTTGCCATTGGTGACTTTTAGGCAGTGTCTTTACAACACGGGTGACCCCAGCCGTCATCAATACTCTCAGAGTATCTTCACCCCTTGCATCTCAGTCACGGAGAAGGGTCTCGGCACAAAACGTCGACTGTTCACTCTTTTCCGCTGATGCTGCCTGACCTGCTGAATTCCTCTAGCACATATATGTCAAACTCAAGGCCCGCGGGCCGGTGGAATTATATTTGGCCCGTGAGATAATATCTAATTACTATTAAAGCTGGCCCCAGTAATCGAAGCGCCTATGGCGTATGATATGGCTAATGCTGAGTTTATTCAGGTACCAGGTTTTCAGGGTTTTTAGTGTTTATTCGGCAGTCTTGCTCGGCAGTCTTCTTCATAAACAACGGAATTTGTAAAGTGAAACACTTTGTAGTTATAGCAGAGACTGAGACACATGAGAGCAGGCTGAAAAAACGGAGGCAACGAAAGCTGCGTTCGCACGCGTCCGACTGATCCGGCCCGCATGAAGCTGCATTTTGCTCAATCCGGCCCGTGACCTAAAATGAGTTTGACACCCCTGGTTCTAGCATGTTGTGTGTGCTGCTTTCGATTTCCAGCATCTGTTGATTTCCTTGTGTTTGTGATTTACTCATCGGAGATTGTCTGCCTGGCGTCAGTTGTCACAAAACCAAGACTTGTGATATGCATCAGCTGCTCATACAACCATCCACCACCTAGACATCGAACATAGAACATAGAAATTTACAGCACATCACAGGCCCTTCGGCCCACAATGTTTGCCGGCCATGGTAATCTACTCTAGAAGCTGCCTAGAATTTCCTTACTGCATAACCTTCTATTTTTCTAAGATCCCTGTACCTATCTAAGAGCCTCTTAAAAGACCTATCGCATCTGCCTCTACTACCATTTGCTGGCAGTGCATTCCACGCACCCACTGCTCTGTGTGAAAAACTTACTCTGACATCTCCCTTGTACCTACTTCCAAGCAACTGAAAACTACAACTCTTCATTTTAGCATTTCAGCCCTGGGAAAAAAGCCTCCGGACAGCCACATGATCAATGCTTCTCATCCCATTATGCTCCCATGGCTTCACGTGACCATGGTCGGGGGTAGGTGGGGCGGCTAATCAGATGCTACACCTTGCCCAAAGGTGTCATGCAGGCCAGCAAAGGGAAGGAGCACCTTACTCCTCCTTTGGTAGAGACGTATCTCCACCCCACCTGCGAATCATGAAAAACTTGGAATACTGAAGTTTTCTACCTGGATGTTAAGATAAATGATGACCAGATTTAAGAACCACTCCTTCCTTCCCCACAGCTATCAAACTTCTGAATCAGTCACCTCTTTCACGTCCCCTTCCTCCTTCTCAGACTCTTAATTCTAGCCCTTTCAGTCTGTGTGGCAGTTTAGATTTCGTTTCATTGTACTGCTGACTGCTCTGCTACACCTTGCTTCATTCTGTTGCTCAGCGCTCCCGTTGCTTTATTGTTCTCAGCATTACCATGTACACTGTTCCTCTGCAATCCTCACAAAAGCAAGAAATTTCATAGCACTCCAGTGTATAAAACAATAAACTAATCTGAATGGGAATGTGGATTTCACCTTCACGGTGAGTGGTGAGGTGAATCTTATTGACGCATTAACAATGGCTACATAAGCACTTGACACACTGCAAAGCTGCCCTGGTAGGAGTTGGAGGGGGAATTATAGACCATAAGATATAGGAGCAGAATTAGGCCACTTGGCCCATCGAGTCTGCTCTGCCGTTTCATCATGGCTGATCCAATTTTCCTCTCAGCTTCAATCTCTTGCCTTCTCCCCGTATCCCTTCATGCCATGACCAATCAAGAATCTATCAACCTCTGCTTAAATATACATAAAGACTTGGCCTCCACAGCTGCCTGTGGCAAAGAATTCCACAGATTTACCACTCTCTGGCTAAAAAAATTCCTCCTCATATCCATTTTAAAAAGACACCACTCTATTCTGAGGCTGTCTTCTGAGACTCTCCCACATTAGGAAATATCCTCTCCACATCTACTCTATCAAGACATTCCACAATTCAGACAGACAGACAGACATACTTTATTGATCCTGAGGGAAATTAGGTTTTGTTACTGTCGCACCAACCAAGAATAGTGTAGAAATATAGCAATATAAAACCATAAATATTTAAATAATAATAAGTAAATCATGCCAAGTGGAAATTAGTCCAGGACCAGCCTATTGGCTCAGGGTGTCTGACACTCCAAAGGAGGAGTTGTAAAGTTTGATGGCCACAGGTAGGAATGACTTCTTATGACACTCAGTGTTACATCTCGGTGGAATGAGTCTCTGGCTGAATGTACTCCTGTGCCTAACCAGTACATTATGGAGTGGATGGAAGACATTGTCCAAGATGGCATGCAACTTGGACAGCATCTTCTTTTCAGACACCACCGTGAGAGTGTCCAGTTCCACCCCCACAACATCACTGGCCTTACGAATGAGTTTGTTGATTCTGTTGGTGTCTGCTACCCTCAGCCTGCTGCCCCAGCACACAACAGCAAACATGATAGCACTGGCCACCACAGACTCATAGAACATCCTCATCATCATCCAGCAGATGTTAAAGAACCTCAGTGTCCTCAGGAAGTAGAGACGGCTCTGACCCTTCTTGTAGACAGCCTCAATGTTCTTTGACCAGTCCAGTTTATTGTCAATTCATATCCCCAGGTATTTGTAATCCTCCACCATGTCCACACTGACTCCTTGGATGGAAATAGGGGTCACCGGTGCCTTAGCCCTCCTCAGGTCCACCACCAGCTCCTTAGTCTTTTTCACATTAAGTTGCAGATGATTCTGCTCACACCACGTCACAAAGTTTCCCACCGTAGCCCTGTACTCAGCCTCATCTCCCTTGCTCATGCATCCAACTATGGCAGAGTCATCAGAAAACTTCTGAAGATGGCAAGACAATTCGATAGGTTTCAATGAGGTTCCCCATCATTCTTCTGAATTCTGGTGAATACAGACCCAGAGCCATCATACACTCTTCATATGACAAGCCATTCAATCCTGGAATCATTTTTGTGAACCTCCTTTGAACCCTCTTCAGTTTCAGCACATCCTATCTAAGATAAGGGTCCCAAACCTGCTCACAATACTCCAGGTGAGGACTCACCAATGTTTTATAAAGCCTTAGCGTTACATCCTTGCTTTTATATTCTAGTTCTCTTGAAATGAATGCTAACATTGCACTTGCCTTTCTCACCACAGACTCAAACTGCAAATTAGCCTTCAGGGACTCCCAATTCTCCATTTTATGTATTTTCTCTCCATTTTATGTATTTTCTCTCCATTTGGAAAATAGTCAACACTTTGATTTCTTCTTTCAAAGTGCATGACCATAACACATCCCAACACTGTATTCCATCTGCCATTTCTTTTCCCATTCTCCTAATCTGTCTCAGTCCCTCTGCAGCTTCTCTACTTTCTCAAATCTAACTGCCCCTCCACCTATCTTCATATTGTCTTCAAACTCTGTAACAAAACAATCAATTTCATCATCCAAATCAGAGAGATATAACACAAAAAGAATCGGTCCCAACGCAGACTCCTGAAGAACACCACTACTCACCGGCAGCCAACCAGAAAAGGCTCTGTTTAATCCCACTCTTTGCCTCCTGCCAATCAGCCACAGCTTTATTCATGCTAGAATCTTTCCTGTGACATCCTGGGCTCATAGCTTGTTAAGCAGCCTCATGTGTTTAACGTGAGAGAACAGCTTTGAGGATCCAATGAAATGAATCCAATGAATAGAGGAATATGGATAACCCTAGGTAATTTCTAAAGCAAGTACATGTTCAGCACAGCATTGTGGGGCCGAATGGCCTATGTTGTGCTGTCGGTTTTCTATGTTTCTATCTTTTTATGAAACAGGAAACATTGATTTAGAAATGGGTGTGTAAGGTGTTTATTTAACAAACAGTGGAACACTAAATCAGGTATTAGGTAAACAAGCATTTGTCTAAACTATCCAAAGCCACTACACCATACATTCAGTTACCCTTTAAATGAACAGGCACTCTGCTAAAACTCCCCCATTTATAAAATCCAAGATGTAAGCATGCTATGAACAGATACTCAACTAAAGAAACACAGGGGGGTCTGTTCATATCTGTAGAGCTTTTTCCCAATGGTCCTTCAGGACTGGTTACGAATTCAGCCTGAACTTGTCCCCATGGGTGGCAGAAAGAAAAGGAGCAAACCCTCACAAATGCCATCTTTTATACCCCCAGGGTGCCTGGAACCAGAGATGGGCACCAGTGGGAAAAAGGACACTGCAAACTTTAAACGAACTAATCAGCATGATGGAAACAGTTTTCGAACAGAATCAACTACACCTCCAAAGAACGTGTGGCACCTTGTCAAAAGCCTTCGGAAAATCCAAGTACACAACATTAACCAATTCTCCTTTGTCAATCCTGCATGTTATATCTTCAAAAACTTCCACCGGATTTGTCAGACATGATTTTCCTTGAGGAAACCATGGAGACTATGGACTATTTTATCATGTGCCTCCAAGTACCCTGAAATCTCATCCTTAACAATCAACTCCAACATCTTCCCAACTACTGAAGTCAGAATAACTACCAGCCATTGAAGTCAGAATAACCGGCCTATAGTTTCCTTTCTTCTGTGTCTCTCCCTTCTTGAAGAGTGGAGTGACATTTGCAAGTTTCTAATCTTCCAGAAACATTCCAGTAACTAGTGATTCCTTAAAGATCATTACTAATGCCTCCACGATCTCTTCTGCCACCTCTTTCAGAACCTTGGGGTGTACACCATCTGGTCCAGGTGACTTCAAACCTTTCAGTTTACCAAGAACCTTCTCTCTAGTAATGATAACTTCACATGCCTCATGATCCCTGACACCTGGAGCTGTCACCATACTGTATTTGACATATTGTGAGCAATTTTGGGCTCTGGATCTATGGAGAGATGTGCTGGCCCTGGAGACAATCCAGAAAAGGTTCACAAGAAAGATCCTAGGAATGAAAGGCTTGGTGTATGAAGAGTAATTGATGTCTCTGTACCTGTGCCTGATGGAGTTCAGACAGGTGGGGAATAGGAGAAGGGGGGTCTCATTGAAACCTGCTGAATGCTGAAAGGCATGGTTAAAGTGGACGTAGAGAGGATGTTTCCATTAGTAGGAGGGTCCAAGATCTGAGGGCACAGCCTCAGTATAAAGGGATGAACTGAGATGAGGATTTTTTTCAGTTTAAGGGTGGTGAATCTGTAGAAGTTGTTGCCTCAGAAGCTGTGCAGGTATTTGGGTGCATTAAAGTCAGAGATTGACAGATTCTTGATTGCAAGGGGATTAAGAGTTACAAGTAGAAAGCAAGAGAATGGGGCTGTAAAAATATCAGACATAAATGAATGATGTACCAAATGTGATGGGACAAATAGCCCACAGTATCTTAACTAATGTTTTATATTGTTAATGTTTTAGTTCAAAGGTACTTTTTCAGAACAGGGATAGAGAATCAATGGCACCCAAGACACTGTCCAGAACATCCAGTATTCTTGATGCTGCTTCTGAAATTTGCTATCTTTCTCAGTTCTTTTTGACAGGTTTTCAACTGGAATTGTTTCTTTCTCCATGGAAGCTGACTGGCTTGCTGAGACTTCCAAGCGTTTTTCTGTTTTTGTTTCAGATGTCCAGCATCTGCAGTTGGTTTGTTCTGAGCTGCTGATTCCAGCTGGTGGCGTGAAAAATGCGCGGCTCACAGGCTTGAAGTGGCAATGGGAAAACTGCCTCCTTCGAGTGAGGCAGAGCTCAGAGCAATGGGAGGGTGCATCTGAACCATGACATGGATTTTAGAGCAATTTGGCATTTCACCAACAGAGCTAATTATAAAATTAATCAAAACTAGTCAACGTTCAAAGCAGAAATAGGAAAAGAAACAGCATGCAGCTGAAGTGACAGTACATTGGAGAGCTCCTAAAGTCTCCAGGAATAGCACCGGCTGAGTGTAGCCGAAGACGAATTTATTTTTTATTTACTGAGATCATGTGGAATAGGCTCTTCCAGCCCTTCGAGCTGTGCCTCACAGCTATCCGATTCAATCCTTGCCTAATCACATGACAACTTACAATGACCAATTAACCTTCCAACCAGTATGTCTTTAAAGTTCAAAGTAAATTTTCTTATCAAAGTACATATACATCACCATATACAACCCTGAAATTCATTTTCTTGTGGGCATACTATCTACAGGATAGTAACTGCAGCAGGATCAGTGAAAGATCAACCAGAGTGCAGAACAATGGAGTGTGAGTGTAGTTATCCTCTTTGTTCAAGAGCCTGATGGTTGTGGGGTGGTAACTGGTCTTGAACCTTTGGACTGTGAAAGGAAACCAGAGCTCCTGGAGGAAACCATGCCATCACAGGAAGAAAATACAGACTCCTTACAGGCTGCAGAGGGAATTGAACTTGGGTCACTGGTACTCTAAAGTGTTGTGCTAACCACTATGCTACCGTGCTGCCCCAGGCTGTAGGGCATCCACTATAGTGTAAAATACTGCCTTTTGCCTGCAAATTGTAACATGCAGGCATCTGCCTTTGTTACACGGTACAGGAGAATGCAGAGATGACCAGGAAGTTGCGGACATAGTAGGTTTGGTGTGTGGCTCTTCTGTACTTTCTAGTTTCTAGCTCCTTCGTGTGACAGGCCACATTAGCTTTTTAAATTTCACTTGTATTTTTGTCACCTTTGAAACCACATAAATTGGACATGGTAATTGATAATTCCAGATATACAAGCTCCTGTGAGCTCATAGGAGGGAAGTCCCTGTACAGGCTTGAAGAAGAATGTGCCCTGGAGCACTTTGGAAGAAATAATGTGGCTCAGAGTACGGCCCAGCAGTGATCTCAGAATGGCAAGTAGCCATTTCCCATTATTCATTGAAGGAGCTGTGGACTTCACAGGCTGAGCCAACAATTTGTTACTCAGCTTCCCTGGAGGAGGTGGTGGTGAGCTGCCTTTTTAAACCACCGCAGTCGTTGAAGAGTAGGTATACCCACATGGCTGTAAGGGAGGGAATTGCAAGAATTCAACTCAGTGACAGTGAAGGAGCAAAGCTATACCGGGGATTCCACGGCTGAGGACTCGTTTTTGGAGGACTCTGCATTTCATGTTCCACGTGTTTCTGGTTGCTTTCTTTTGCAATTTGCATGACTTGATTGAAGTGCTTCAGCAAAGAACTGGCTCTGCAGTCATTAACACAACACTAAACGGTCCACTCCTGGACCATTTCAGAGACTCTGCAGTTTTATGTTTAATATTCTGTGTGCTATTTGCTTGCTGTTTGTTGATTGCATGATTTGTACTTTTTTTTCCACCTGTTGGATACACATTGATAATAAATACACTTTGAAACTTTGTTTTCAGTGAATTGGGCCATCAGTTAATTGCAGCTGCAACTCATTTGGGACAATTCTAAAAGAACAAAAAACTACTTAAGAAAATAGCTGGATATGCTACATTTATTTGGGACACTATGCTGCTTAATCGGGGCAGGAGACTGCTGCCTGATAGTTTCTAACTAGCGTCTGTCACGTGTAATTGCGTGACTGTTGGACACCACACCGTACTTAGAGTGAACAGTTTTTAAAATAGCATCAGCTGCGTGTGCTTGTGTTCGAAAAGCAGTAATTTTTTTTTTACACTGATAGTTGGCGAGAAATAAGCAGCAAGAGAATTCAGAGCTGTTTTGCGGATTCAAGTACTCAGGCTTGGAGATGCCAGAAATAGCCAGGAGTGAAAATGAAATGATTTCACTACTTCCACAAGTTAGGAACTACAAAGAATTTGAAAGTACCGACAATCATCTTGAATGTTACAATAAAAATGAAGATTCGGAGGATGCAATTACCAGAAACATTATATGAAGTTAGTCGATTATCTGCATGAGGTCTCTGCACTGATTTTGTTCATTTACAGTCAATCAAAAGAACACAGTGGCATACACTGGATGAATTCCTCCATCAATGTCTATTCGGAACTAATACAGTTTTATGGTACTGCAGTAGCATTGGTAGTGTTCTGCATTTCATTCAAGTACATAACTTGTTACTCAGTTAAAGGGTAGCTCATCTTTTTTATACCTTTTCAACTATTTCCATGGGACTTCGACTCACTGGGGAACTGCTTAATTGGGCCAAATGTATTGGTCTGGATGCGTCCCAATTGACTGGAATCTACTGCGTTCCTGAGTGAGGAGGGTGTGTGACTTGGAGGGCAAATTTCAGGTGTACCCATGTTTTTGCTACCCTTGTCCATCGATTTGTTAGGGGAGGTGGGTTTGGAAGGTGCTATCTCAGGAGCCTTGGTAAGTCAATGCAACACATCTTATGGCTGGTACTGTGTGTTGGTGGTGGGCTGAGTGAATGGATGTGGGTAGAATGCCCAAGAAGTGGGCATTAGACAGACATATGCACAGGTAGTATGTAGAGGGATACAAGCCCTAGACCAGAGGACACAACCTCAGGATAGAAAGACGTCCCTTTAGAACAGAGATGAAGAGGAGTTTGTTTCACGAGATGGTGGTGACTCCATGGAATTCATTGCCACAGACAGCTGTGGAGGCCAAAACATTGGTTATAGTTAAAGCAGGTTGATAGACTTTTGATTAGTCAGGGTGTCAAAGGTTATGGGGAGAAGGTGGGAGGGTTGAGAGGGATAATAAATCAGCCATGATGGAATGGTGGAGCAGCCTTGATGGGCCAAATTACTTAACTATGCTCTTATGTCTTATGGTGAAATTGTTTTGATTGGTATTGTGATCGGCACAGACACGATAGGATGAAGGATCCGTTCCTGTGCTGTATTGTTCCACGGTCAAGAGATTCATCGAGAGGCTTGGGACAATCTCGCATTGCAGGGAGCAAACCTGAGAAGCTAATGCACAGTTATGTTATGGCTCTCTCCAAGAAGTAATGACGTCTGAACTTCCAGCAGAAGGTGAGAGATTCTTGGCAGAAAAAGGACAAATCAGTGGCTCCCAGGAGTGAGCTGGGATGACAATGTTGATATTCGCTTCCTGTCAATTAACTTCAGAAAACTTTCTCTTCTCAAAACTGTGCTTCTCTTATAGTCTATAACAGAAGGGTTGACAATTAGCAGGTACACACCGAGCCATCCAGTACTTGACAGGGTGTGACGTTTGACAGTTACAGGGCTTTTCCCTACTGGAAAGGATTGAAGAAAGAAACTAGAAATATCTCAGTGGAACGCGGAGGCAGAAACAGAGACAGCACAAAGAGCTTCAGCTTCGAAAATGATTTTGCTAAGGCTCTTTGTTCTCACTCAGCTGACCCGATGATTTACCCAACAACTGACAGCAGTACTTGTGATCTACTGGAGCCCATACACATCTTCCCGAGTTCAAAATACTGCCAGAAATCAGTGTCTGCCTTAGACACATAGAATTTTTACTCAGCTTTTGCAATATTTCAGAGTTACTTCTATCTATATAGAAATACAGCATGGTTGGGTGGCAGGGTGGAGATATGTCTCTACCAAAGGAAGTGGAAGGTGCTCCTTCTCTTCACTAAACTGTAGGTTACCCTTGGGCAAGGTGTAGCACCTGCTTAGTGCCCCCGATCAGGGTCAAGTAAAGCTGTGGGAGCAGATGGTGGATGGTCGTATGAGCAGCCGGTGCATATCATAAGACTTAGTTTTGCGACCACTGACACCAGGCAGACAATCTCTGAAGATTATTGACAATAGCTGAAGTCACCCATCTTGTAAAGACACTGCCCAGAAGAAGGCAATGGCAAACTTCTTCTGTAGAAAAATTTTCCAGGAATAATCATGGCCGTGGAAAGACCATGAACACCCACGTCATAAAGCAGGGCACAGAAATGGTGATGATAGTACAGTAAGAGGCCCAATGAACCTGTATCACCCAATTACATCTTTGTGACCAATTAACCTATCAACCTCGAGGAAATCTGCAGATGCTGGAAATTCAAACAAAACACACAAAATGCTGGTGGAACACAGCAGGCCAGGCAGCATCTATAGGGAGAAGCGCTGTCGATGTTTTGGGCCGAGACCCTTCGTCCTGACGTCCCGAAACGTCGACAGCGCTTCTCCCTATAGATGCTGCCTGGCCTGCTGTGTTCCACCAGCATTTTGTGTGTGTTGTTGTAACCCATCAACCTGTACACTTATAAAGTAACAACATTATATTCTTGCTTTTATATTCCAGTCCTCTGGAAATGAATGCTAACATTGCATTTCCCTCCCTCAAAACTGACTCAACCTATAAGTGAACCTTTATGGAATCATCCACAAGGTCTCCCAGGTCCCTTTGCACATCAGATCTTTGAATTTTCTCCCTGTTTAGAAAATATTCTAAGCTTTTATTCCTTAAACAAAGTGCATTTCCATACACTTACCAACACTGTATTCCTTCTGCCTCATCATTGCCCATTCTCCTAAATTGTCTAAGTCCTTCTGCAAGCTCCTTACCTTCTCAACACAACCTGCCCCTCCATCTATCTTTATATCATCCACAAAGCCATTAAATCTGTCACCAGATAATTGACATATAAAGTGAAAAGAATTGGTCCCAACACTGACCCTTGTGGAACAATGCTAATCACCAGCAGCCAACCAGAGATATTTTAGTTTTGTAGATGGTATAAACTTCTGCTATGTGCATTGTTAGAGGAATGAATGGATGTGGGTGGCTGCCTTACAAGTGGACGCAAGACAGACACATGAACAGGCAGGGAGTAACTGGTGTATGCTTGGATCATGGGAGGAAAGCGAAGCACTCAGAGGAGCGTGTGGAGAATGTACAAGCTCTTTAAAGTCAGCGGTAGGACTAAACCCAGGTCGTTGGCTCTGCAATAATATTATGCTAACTACTATGCTACCTTGCTGCCTGTTATCAAGCTTGAAGCACAGGAAGTCAGAGAATTAGATGTCATGGACATGTTCCCGCAAAGACAGCAAAACAACGGAACTGATCACAAACAAGCGAAAATCTGCAGATGCTGGAAATCAAAGCAACACACACAAAATGCTGGAGGAACTCAGCAGTCCAGGCAGCATCCATGGAAACGTCTTGGCCGACGTTTCCCAGATCTGGCCCAGACACTTAAATGATATTTCCAAGAAAGCACAGTAGCACCTCATTTGATTAGAATTTCTGCATGTCCCTGGTGACCCTCAAAAATTTTTGCAGATGTACCACAGAAAGCATTACAGTGTGGTGATGGCACAATTACTTATTTAGTAATTTATTTTGAGATACAGTGTGGTAACAGGGCTTTTGCCACAATGAGTCCATGTTGCACAATTACACCCAGGTGACCAATTAGCCCACATATCTTTGGAATGTGGGAGGAAGCCAGAGAGCCCGAGGGAACCCAAGTTTTCAAGGGGAGAACATACAAAATCCTAACAGGCAGTGGTGAGAGTTGAAACCGGGTCGCTTTTACTGTAAAGCATTGTGCTAACCGCTATGAGTTATCGACGCAGTCAATTCCTTCATGTAATCCAGCCTCCCCTCTATTGATTCTCTCAATTGCCTTGGGAAAGCAGTCAATATAATCAGGAACCCCTCCATCCAGTTCTTCCCCCTCCCAATCAAGAACCATTCCAGCCCTCTCTTCTCCCTCCTTCCACTGGGGAGAAGATACAAAAGCTCACAGAATATCTACCACTAGGCTGGATAACAGCTCTTAACCCACTGCTATCAGAGTCTTGAACAGATATTTTATACAATAAAGAACTTAGTCTTCCTTGTCATTGCTCTTATACTTTCAAATAGTCTGCCTACTGTGCACTTTTTCTGGAACTTGTGCCTTTTGTTTCTGCTCTGACTTATCTCGACCAAGGAGGAAGGATCACCTTTATTCACCATATACATTTACTGTGGTTTGTTGGTCAGGGCGTAACATGCAACAACAAAAAAACACCATTCAACAATTATAAAGAACAAAGAATTATACTGTATTTAAAAAATAAAGTTAGAGGTTAAACTACAAAACTTTCAACATGTATTTACAATGCAATCAGCTTTATAAAATGTATTTTAAAATGTTAAAAGTGTACTAATGTTCTTATGTATGGAATGCCTTGACTGGACAACATCCAGACACAATTTTTTCATTGTATGTCAATGCACGTGACAATAAAAAACAAATGTCATTTACAAATAGGCTCTTCGGCCCACCAATTCTGTGCCAGCCATCAGGCACCATTAACACTTAGCCTATGAAAGATTCAGTTACAGTACGGTTCAAAAGACTTAGGCATATACTGTATATACAGCTAGGATGCCTAAAACTTTTGCACTGTACTGTAGTAATTTTATATATTGCATTGTACTGCCGTCACAAAGAAAACTTCATGACACCTGTGAGTGATGATAAACCTGATTCTGATATGGGTCTCTATAAGAGAGAGAGAGAGACAGAGACAGAGTGTCCAACCAGCCCATGATGCCCAGTTACATTCATGTGACCAATTACCCTGCTAATGTGTGCATCTTTAGAATGTGGGAGAAACCTGAAACACCCAGAGGAAACCCATGCGCTGACAAGAAGACAGTACAAACCCCTTACAGACAGTGGCAGGAATTGAACCCACACCACCCAGCAACCCCCCTATTTAACACTAGCCTAATCACAGGCCAATTTACAATTACCTATTAACTGGTACGTCTTTGGACTGTGGGAGGAAACCCAGGCAGTTCATGGGGAGAACATAGAAACTCCTTACAGGTGGCACTGGATTTGAACTCCAAACTCCAGATGCTCCAAGCTGCAATAGCATTGTGCTCACCACGAAGTTACTTAAGTGGCCTACGAGAAAGCTAATAAAGTGACGCTTAAATATTAAATCTTAAAACCATAACTAACAATAGCAAAGATCTCTGCAGGGACAATTCTGAATCTCCCATAACAAAGTATGCCCTGAGGATCCACGTAGTATTTAAAGTCCTCATGACTGAAATGAAAAGAATGTTTGTAACAGTCAGACTGTGCTAATTTCACTGAAGGTGTTGAACTTCTGTACTGTTCTTTCTAAAGTATGGATTCTCAATTTGGTAACAAGATCCCTGGGGCCTTGTAACAGCTGCAGACTTTCTGAGGCCTTCAATGCTTTAACACTTCGCGAACATTTACCACCACCCTGCTAAGCCCTTCCATCTCCCATTGCTTCCCAATCAGTATTACAGGCTGAAGATCAGGAGTTAAAGACTTCGCGCTGTGAACTCAGCAGTTCAGTTAGCATCTGTGGAAGGAAATGGACGGGCAGAGTGCTGGGCCGAGACCACAAAATGTAGGAGCAGAAGTAGGCCATCTGGTGCATTGAGTCTGCTTTGCCATTGCATCATGGCTGATATCTCATCCCCCTCAACCACATTCTCCTGCCTTCTCCCCATAATCTTCGACATCCTTACAAATCATAAATCTATCAACCTCCACTTTAAATATACCCAATGATTTGGCCTCCTTAGCTGTCTTTGGCAATGAATTCTACAGATGCACCATTCTCTGGCTGAAGAAATTTCTCCTCATCTCTGTTCTAATGGAAGTCCCTGTATTCTAAGGTTGTGTGCTCTGGTCTCAGACTCCCTCACCATAGAAAACATCCACTCTGTCAAGGCCTTCCAATATCCCATCGGTTTCAATGTGATCCCTCCTCATTCTTCTTATACATTAACCCTGTCATTCCCAGGATTATTCTCGTGAACCTCCTCTAGACCCTCTCCAATGCCAGAACACTTCTCTCGACAGATGTGGCCTGACATGTGGAGTTCTTCCAACAGATTACATTTTTTGCTCTGGATTCAAGAACCTTCACTCTTTCGTGTCTCAATCTTCCTTCTGAAACTGGTTATTGTTTTACAGTGATAGAGCCCTGCAGCACAGAAACAGGCCCATCAGCCCATCTAATGCCAAACTGTTATATTGTCGATTCTTATTAACAGCCCTCCATACCCCTCCCATCCATGTACTTATCCAAACTTCTCATAAATGTTGAAATCAAACCTGCATCCACGACTTCCCCTGACAGTTCTTTCCACACTCTCATCACCCTCTGAGTGAAGGAGTTCCACCTCATTTTCCCCTTAAACATTTCACCTTTAGCCCTTAACCTGTGACATCTCACCTAGCCTCAGTGGAAAACAACTTGCTTTCATTTACTCTATGTATATCTCTATCAAATCTGTTTTCCTATAGTCCAAGGAATAAAGTCTTAACCTATTCAACCTTCAACTTTGCCATGGGAGGCGGGGGGAGGGGTGGTGTTGAGCATGTGGCTAGCAACCACATCCTGTAAAAACTCAGAGCTGTAGAAATGCCAACAGAGCCTCTAAATGGGATATAGTTTGACAAACGTGTTCTGGAAAGTTCCCTTAATCAGTACGCAGAAGTCCCTGTGAGAGTGTATGTGATGCTTAATCTGCTATTAGGGAATGTGACAGGGCAGGTATTAGAAGTTTGTGCAGGGGAACACTTTGCATCCAATGATTACATTGCCATTAGTTTCAAGGTAAATTTGTAAAACAATAGGTCTGGTCTACAGTTGAGATTCTTCTCAGCCTAAGGCCAATTTTGATGGTATCAGAAAGGATCTGGTAAGTGTGGATAGGGACAGGCTGTTCTCTGACAAAGGTGTACCTGGTAAGTGGGAGGCCTTCAAAAGTGAAATTTTGAGAGTACAAAGCTTGTATGTACCGGTCAGAGTAAAAGGGAAGGATAAAAGGTGTAGGGACAATGGTCTTGGTGCAGGTCGATGGGAATAGGTAGTTTAAATGGTTTGCATGGACTAGATAGGCTGAAGGGCCTCTTTAATGCTGTATTTTTCTGTGGCTTTGATCTATGTCTATGATCTTTGAAGATGGGCTACACCTGGGGACAACACGAAAGACTGGCCCAGGACAGAGGACTCTGGGGAGCTGCTGCTGGTGTCCTTTGACCCAGTAGAGGTGATGGGCTAAAGCTACTCATTCTTTCTCTCTAACACAGTTCCTCAAAGTCGCAGCAACATCCTTGTAAATTTTCTCTGTACTCTTTCAATCTCATTGATATCTTTCCTATAGTTAGATGACCAGACCTGTACATAATACTCCAAATTCAGCCTCGCCAATGTTTTATACTATATGAAGCTAACATCACAACTCCGGTATTTAATACACTGATTTATGAAAGCCAATGTGCCAGAAGCTTTTCTTATGACCCTATCTACCTGTGACACCACTTTGGACTGTTTCCCAGAATGTTTTTATTTCAAAAATAAATTACTGTGCCTGCATTCATTGTGTCTATTGGTCAATACATTCAGAAATGTTTTAGACATTTTTTATTTATATAGCACAATGTAACCTCTGGGGAGATGCATCCTTTCATTGTTTGAGGGGTTTCCCTGCTAGTTTCAGCCCTTCAATGTCTATAGGAGAGGACCCTGCATAGGCCTCCTTGGGCTGCTTATGGACTGAAGCCTCACTGTACTGTGCTGCAGAGCAAGAGTATGGAGTTGAGAGGGATAATAAACCAGCCACGATAGCAGAGCAGATCCAACAGGCCAAATGTCTTACAGTCTTATCGTCTAATTCCCATATGCTGCACAAGGTTTAATTGAAGCTTTCTCAGCTATGAGCAGAAAGTCCTATTTTTAAGATTGGAAACTAGCTCAATTGGATAATTAAACAGAGATAACAGTTTATTACAGTATCATGTTGTAGGAGATTGCTTTGGCTGCTGATTTACATCAGTGACTATGCATAAAAAAATACATCAATGGCCATAAATTTCTCAAGATATCTATGGAAATGATAATGGTATATTATTGTCATTTGTATCAAAATTCAGTGGAAAACTTAATGTTAGAAATGGCATCATTTGTTATACATAGAATAATTTCACTTATCTGAGTTACAACTTTTGAAAACTCTGATTAGACCACGTCTGGAGTATTGCATACAGTTCTGGTCACAGCACAATAGAAAGGATGCTGAGGCTTTGGAGAGAATGCAGAAGAGGTTTACCAGATGCTGCCTGGTTTAGAGGGCATGTGCTAACATGAGAGGCAGGACAAACTCGGGTTGTTTAATCAGGAGTGGAGAAGACTAAGGGGAGATCTGACAGAGGATTATAAGATTATGAGAGACAGAGTGGACAGGGAGTGTCTGTTTCCCAGTCTAATACCAGTGGGTACGTATTGAAGGTGAGAGGGGGTGGGTCAAACGCGATGAAAGGGGTAAGTATTTTACTCAGAGACTGGTGGATGCCTGGATGCACTGCCTGTTGTGGTGGTAGAGGCAAATACATTGTAGGCTTTGAAGAGACATTGAGAAAGGCACATGAATGTAAGGAAGATGGAGGGATATGGACATTGTGTAAATAGGAGAGATTAGTTTTTGGGGTTTTTTTAAAATTTACTTTTCAGCTGGTTCGGCACAACATTGTGGGCTGAAGGGCCTGTTCCTGTGCTGTACCTCTCTGTTCTACAGCACAGGAAAAGGCTCTTCATCCCATCTAGGCTGTGCTGAGCTGTTATTCTGCCTAATGCCATTGACTTGCATCTTGACTATAGCCTTCCATAACCCTCCCATCCGTGTAGTTTACTGTTGTAATCAAATCTGCATCTGTTCTGAGGTACAGTGAAATACTTTGTTTTGTATGATATCAATACACATCATTCATTTCATTGAGGCAGTACAAGGGAAAACAATAACAGGATGTAGAATAAAGTGTTACAGTTAAAGCGCACTTCAGGCAGAAAAGAAGGTGCAAGGACATAAAGTAGATCGTGAGGTCAAGAGTCTATTATATTGTACTTAGGGACAGTGCTCCTCCCATCCACACAGGTGCGCCGCTGTTCAGTAATTGAAATGCTCCCATGCTCATAGCCTTTGTTGTTGTGCAGCTGGAATTTTCTTCAATATAATGTTTTATGAAAGTGCTGCTCAGCTTTCAGGCCTTGTAAAACTTCCTGCCCAGAGCAATGGTTGGTCCGCACAGCTGTTAAAAATATTAGAGGGCACATTGCTTGGAAGCATTCAACAGTCTTATAGAAGCTGTCTTTTGACCCGGGTGATGTGCATTTTCGTGCTTCTGGATGTTCTACCTGATGGGGGAAGGGTGAAGAGAGAATGTCCTGAGTGGCTGGAGTATTTGATTATGCTGGCTTCCTTGTCGAAGGAGTGAGAATCCTAGAGTCCGTGGAGAGGAGGTTTGTTACCACACCTGGTGTCCCTGATGTCCACAGCTCTGCCGTTTCTCAAAGCCTCAAACAGAGTTGTTGCCATACCATGCTGTAATGCTGAGGGTCAAAGTGGACATGCTAAATTTCTTTCTAAACACAAGAGATTCTGTAGATGTTGGCAATCCAGAGTAGCACACAAAGTGCTGGAGGAACTCCACAAGTAGGGCGGCATCTATGGAGCAAAGTAAAGTGCCGGTGTTTCTTTTTTTTTAAGCTGAACTTCTTTAGCCTCCTAAATTAGTAAATACACTGGTACACTTTCTTGCCCATGGTTTCAATCTGGTTTGAAAAGGACAGGATATTGTTACTGGCTAAATAGAACATATTTCCCTTCCCTGTGGGTCTTCATGCTCTCTTCTACACATCTCTCAATTTTACCTCGTGTGGCTCAGCTCCTGAGATGCAGATTTACTGCTGACTTTAGGTGCTGTCTATGTGGAGTTTGCATGTTCTTTCAATGACTACATGAGGTTCTGTGGGGGAAAGGGGAGCTCAAATTTACTCCCATGTACAACTGATATCCTGCTAGGTTAGTTGGCCTCTGTACATTACCCCGAGTGTGGGTAAATGGAAAATGATGTTGTTTGGAGCTAATTAGAGCAATGAACCACACACCCCACCCCCACCTTAGCACTATGTATTGATCTGCTTTCTGCACGTGCGCTGTTGTCTATGTATCCACATTGTTCTCACTCTCTTGCTGCAATGTGAATACACCAGTTAATGTCATCTCCTGCTTGTGTGCTTTTATTTAATTGATATGTAGTAGTGTTCAGACAAAAAAATTGGCGATGGATGCGACCCTCAATGTCAGAAAGAATCACCAACTGCACTGACAGTTATGGCACGATCGCGGGACGAAACAGCAAGAGTTAAACAATACAAAGGCGGCCGACTTGGATGCTAACAATGGAAAGATGTGTTGAAGTTAAACTGAAAATAATGTGGTGGTAGTTTCAGTTTGAGAAAGTTGACAAATTTGACAGCAGTAATGAACACTGGATGTTGTATATCAAGAGAGTTGAATTGTATTGTAATGAGAACAATGAGGATCAAAAGAAGGCCCCTACATTTCTTAGCTTAATGGGGCCAAGCACATACAGTCACTTATGCAACTTAGTAACCATTGAAAAGCTAACAAGCAGGATGTTAGACAAAATTATTACAATTTTACAAGATGAATTGAGCCCTAAAATGCAGGTAATAGCTGAGAGATTTAGATTTTTACAAAAAGTACCATTCAAAGGATGAACACCTTTCTGAATACATTGCAGAACTGTGCAAACTTTTCAAGTACTGTGACTTTAGAGATAGACTTTCTGATGGATTAAGGGACAGTCCTGTATGTAGCATGCATAGTCAAAGCACTCGAAAGAGGCTGCAGGCAGAAAGAGACCTAAACTTAGAACAGGCATTGACCATTACAATATTGTATGAGACTGCAGCAGAACTACAGAAAAGGAGGTTAGAATGTGAAATGCACAAAATGCCCCTGAATGGTGCAAAAAGACAAAAATGTCGTTGATTGGCAAATCCTCCCATGATATAAATGACTGTTGGTTCAAAGAAAAAGTCTGCAGGGAGTGTTGCAAACAAGGTCCCAAAGAGATGGCGTGCAAGGCAGGCAAAAAGCACAACGGAGTGACAGGTCTCAAACACAAAACAAATGCATAAAGTTACCGAATGTAAAACAGATTCAGACAGAGTCTGACAAAGGTGACTATCACGGCTGTCTTCATCATGGCAAAAAGTAAATACTTACTTTGTTGGGCCATTCATGGACTCCAGATTTCTGATTGGTGTGGATGCTCATTCAAAATGGCTGGAGGTTATACCAATGAAGTCGACCACCTCAGTAAAGTCTCCACTCTGTGGACTATCTTTGCCAGAAACAGTTTACCTGAACAGATTGTGAGTGTCAACAGACCACAATATATGTCAGAAGAATTCCTACTGTCCATGAAGAAAAATGGCATCAGATATTTCAAGTCAGCTCCTCAAAACCCAGCAATGAATGGGTTAGCTGAAAGGATTATCTAAGCATTCCAGAAGTCCATGAAAGCAATGGATAATGAGGACATTTCTCTACAGCATAGGTTGGACAACTTTCTTTTTTGTGTATTGGAACTCTGTTCATGCGACAACAAATCAAATACTTGCAATGCTGTTTATGAACAGGAATCTGAGATCTCACATAGACCTCTTGAAACCAGATCTATGGAAGGAAGTGCAGAATAAACAGTTCAGCCAGTTGCCAAGTGAAGCAGCAAGGAGCTTTGAGACTCAACACAGTGGATGTTGGAGGTCAGACATGAAGACGTCATGTGGACCAGGTGCTGGATGTTCAACTGAAGAACACACCTGAGTCGAGTGCATCCAACAAGACGGATAGATTACAGTTACCGGACTTACCTCTCAGTGATGATGTCACTGACAGCAACATGACAACGGAAACAGAGTGTTGTCTTAGACAAGACAACTAAGAAACTTGATGCCATTCCACAGGTCCAGAGGCGCGATAAGAAAGTTATCATTGACAAGACACCTGCAAACCTGATGACACTCCACAGGTCCAGAAGCACTATACTGAAAGAAACAGAGTGGCACCCAAAGGACTGAATTTCAGAACAGTGAAATTAGTTATGGACTGCAAAGATCAGAGAACAATTCTACCCAACCATTTCTTCCTAGTGTATTGTGAAAGCATGTTTATTTGGAATATGAATTTGTGAAAGGGAAATTAAATGTTTTGTACACATACAGTTTTATGTTGTATTAATTTAAAGGGGAGGAAGCATAATGTATGGATCTATTTCTTTTACAGTAATGACCTCCCCTTTAGTACTATGTATTGATATGTTGTCTGCACATGTACTGTTGTCTATGCATGCACATTGCTTTCTCTCTGACTCTCTCCCCTGCTACAACTATGCATACACCAGTTAAAGTCACTTCCATGTGTGCGCTTTTATTTAATTGATATGTAGTTGTGCACAGACACAACAAACATGACGATCTTGTGTGAGAGAAAATAATTTACAGAACACCGGGAAAACATTAAGAGTGGGAACAGGATTGATGCTCTGAGCACTAACAAACACAATGGGCTGAATAGCCTCTTTCGCAACCTTTGAGCCATTGTGTCTTCCAATCACTGCAAATTGACCATGTTCCTTTTTCCATTCCTTATTCTCCTATTCCAACTTCCCGGAAACTGGAAGCAGCTTTTCCTTATGTTCTCACAGAAACCGACAGACCCGCTGTGTATCTTCCATCCGGTTTCCACTTCATGTGCAATAGAATCTCACTTTTATCTCTTTTCACAAGCTTTTAAAAATTGAGTTACCCCAGACATGGCACCAATGCTTAAAAGTCACAAGTACAGCAAAATTTATGAAATTACAGAGGAAAAGCAATAAATTAGGATTGATTATTATGGTGATGAAAAGATTGAATTTGGCCTCAGGCGTATTTTGGACAGGGTGTGAATTTGGCAGAAACTCAGGATTCTCTCACTCTAATATCTAACTCAAATAGAGACAGAACAGATGGACATTTGAGCACTCATTCAGCCCATAATATTTAGGATGCACAGGTGTCTACCTAAATATAAACACAAGAGATTCAGATGCTGAAAATCCAAAGTGACACACACAAAATACTGAAGAAATTTAGCAAGTGAGAGAGCATCTGTAGAAATTAATAAACAGTCAACATTTCGTGCCAAGTCCCTTCATCAGAACAGGACCCTTCCGCAGTCTAGATGAAGGGCCTCGGTCCAAAATGTAAACTGTTTCCATACCAGGCATCGTAGCCTGGTATAGAAACACCAATACCCTTGAATGGAACTACATCCCTCCCCATCTTTGGTAGCATCCACATGAAATATTGACTCAGGAAGGCAACGTTCCTCATCAAAGATGCCAGTTTTTAAAGTGGAAGTTGACAGGTTCTTAATTCGTAAGGGTGTCAAAGGGAGAAGTCACCAATCGACTTCCCAGCTCTTTACTTCATCCCTCCTCCTCTCCCAGTTTTATCTGTCACCTACTACCTTATACTTCTTCCTCCCCTCCCCCCACCTTCTTATCTGACTTTTCATCTTTTTATTCCAGTCCTGACTAAGGATCTCGGCATGAAACTTCGACTGTTTACTCTTTTCCATTGATGCTGTGCGGCCTGCTGATTTCCTCCTGTGTTACATAACTTTCCATACTTTATGTTCAATCTCTGTTTTATTTTGTGAATGCTGCATCTATGGCGATGGGCCTGTGTGGCTACTGCAGGCAAGTTTTTCATTGCACCTCTGTGCACACGGCACGAAGCTTGGCGATTTTTTGCTGCCTGCTCCTGAGTTTTGCTTGCTATTGATACCCTGGAGTTGAGGTGTCAGGGTCGCTTATTCCTTTGTGAATCCATTACGCTACGTATTTGCTTTGAAGACCCATGAGCACGGTCTGCCACTCCACAGAAATGCATATCATCAATCCAAAATATCCCCTTTCAAGGACGACAAATAATTCAAGTATTATGCAAAACATTTGACAAGCTAGACAGGAAAATTATGATGGAATACAGAATGTTCTTTATATTTGAACAAAAGGATTATATTGGACAGTGGACAGTATGAAAAGAAAATTTTATCTCTTGGTTTCGAGGACAGTGTGAAAAGCTAGTTAATTGATCTTTACTTAAACAATAATTGTTGGAAATAACAGGAAACCAAGGGCTAAGGGAGGGGTTCCCAACATTTAGTATGCCATGGACAAATTATTAACCCAGGGGTCAATGGACCCCTGGCTGGGAACCCCTAGGCTAAGAGAATTTGGCATAGAGGAATTGAGTCCCGGGGCTGGTCATATGAAGGGTTTAGTTGACTCACTCCTGCACTTAAAGGGTCAATTGTTAAGTAATCCACGAAGGAAAAAAATTGAGTTAAGACATCATCCATCCACCCAGTCTCCAGTCTCGTGTCTGTCTTCCTTTTAAGATAGGTTATTATTTTATTCCAAATAAATAGAGCTGCACTGTACATAAGCATACCCACATCCTTCCACATAGGCACAGCAAAAAAGCATCCTAACATGCTGCATCACTGTTTGGTACAGAAACTGCACTGTAGTGGGCAGGAAGGCTCTACAAAACTGCCCTACACATCACTGACACCAGTCTACAGCGTGTATACAGAAAGGTGCCTGTAATGGGCCAGCAGCATCATGAAGGAATCTACCCACCTTTCTCAAGAACTGTCTGTCCCATCCCTATCAGGGAGGAGGCTACATAGCATCCACACCAGAACCACCAGACGCAAAAAAAGTTACTTTGCCCCAGCAGTAAGGCTGATCAACACCTCCACCCATTAACCCACCCCTCCACATTCTCAAACACCACTACTTTATCATTTTCTGTCAGAGTCACCTTTAGTACAGACACACCTGTGCCCAGCATCACTTTACACGTGTACAATAAATCTATATACAGTATATAAGCTATGTATATATTTGTTTTTATTATTGTTCCTAATCTTGTTGTGTTTTTTTGCTCTGCTTGAGATCTGGAGTAACAATTATTTACTTATTCTTTGCACTTGTCAACTGGAAATGACACTAAGGAATCTTAATCTTGAACTATTCTGTTTGCATTCATGGTGTTATTAGGTCCATACGTTCAGTAGTATGAACACGTAGCAGCATTGCCTCTCATGTACAGTATTTCCTACTGAGGGACGTCCTTCCATTGTTTGACAGCTTTTCCTACTGTTCTCAGATCTCATAGTCCAGGGTGGTGAGCACAGATAGTTGGCAAATGCGCCACACTGGAACTGGCTAGTGGAGTATTGGTTTAAGGTTTCAACTGTAAGGAGTGCTATACTACCACCATCTCTCCCTCTGGATGGTTTGCACAGGATTCAAGACAATGAAAATGAGGGGTGATTGATGAGTTTCTGGCCCAAGGTAGAAGGAGTCAGTTTTAGAAAACCTAGCACATTTATTTTTCAACATAGTCCCCTCCTGCATTTACACACTTAGTCCAGTTGTCGTGGAGCATACGGATCTTGAGTGTCCACAGCTGGGTGATTGATAAGTTCGTGGCCCAATGTAGAAGGAGGAGCTATTAAGCTCTTGTTACATGCACATGCAGTTCAATTCTTCAAGTGATTATGCAGAAAGTTTGAAGTTAATAGCTCATCTTCTACCTTAGGCCACAAACTTATCAATCACCCCTCATAAAAGATTTGCTTTGTTTGACATGTGCAAATCAAACCATACAGCAGAATGTGTTATTTGCATCACTGACCAACAAAATCTGAGGATGTGCTGGGGGCTGCCCGCAAGGTGCCAACATAGCATACCTACAACTTACTAACCCTAACCCCGTATGTCTTTGAAAGGTGGGAGGAACTGGTTATAGACAAACTCCTTAATAACAATAGAATTATTATAATAAGTAACACAATCAAATGCACAAAAAAAAACACTCAAAGACTGACAAACATCAAATGCGCAAAAGAGGACAAACCGTGCAAATAACTTTAAAAAGCAAGCAAATACATAGAACATGAGCTGCAGAATCCCCCAGAAATGAATCTACAGCAGTAGAGACAGTTAAGTGCTGAGGTGAGTGAAGCCAGTCCAGGAACTGGATGGTTGTAGAACAACCCATTCCTGAACCTAGACACACAGGACCTGAGATTCCTGCACCCCCAGCTGGATGGGTGTAGCAAAGAGGGCGACAGATCAAATGCAGGCAGAGGGGATGGGTTCGTTTATCATTTAGAAAATGCAGCTGGGTGTTGATTGGTTAGAACAAGTATCCTCGTGACATTTAATCACCCCAAAGAGCCGCAACATTACAGTACACTGCTTGGAAACCGGCCCACCTTCAGCTATTTTCAGCATAGGTCATCTCTCTGCAACCTTTACTGTCCTATTCTCCACAGACCTGCAGACCAGCTGAGTATTCACAGCACATTTATGCCTCTATTTAAGATTTTCATCAGCCTGGCAGTTGTTCCTTGCCTTCAATCTATCTTCTCTGTCTCTTAGGCAGTGGAAACTGTTTGTCCTTATTTACTCTGTCAAAATCCTTAATTTCAAACTTCTCAATCAAATCACCCTGCTCCTATGCAATTGCCAATTCTCTGATCTTGCACCATGACTGAAGTCCTTCATCTTTAGTCCCAATATTGAGAGTTTCTGCAAATTCAACAAGATACTGATATAATCTCATTTGTGATTATAAAGAAAACATGTAAAAGTCAAATGAATCCTTGGAAGCACAGAGGTAATATCCTCAAGAAGGCAAAAACCAGTATCAAAGAACCCACCTTCCAGGCCATACCTCCTTCTTGCAGCTAGAAGCCAGATATATTACACAGGGGCAACAGAGGAAAACTCAAGCGCAGGACACTGGCACATCAACTCAGTTGGGGAGGTTGGCATAGACCTAAACATAGAGCAGGAAACCAGAGGGATATCTTGACAAGGAGATGGGATTCATTGGAACTCTCTAGAAACTAGAGCAGAACTTAGAACTAACAGTTCTAATCAGAACAGGGAACAAAGCATCACACAAGAATTGACCAATGAACTAGCAACCTGTGATAGAGTCATCCTCATATTTATTTCCCAGTCTCTGATGAAAGCCAGGTGTACGATTATTGGGTAACTAGCAGCAATTGACTGAAATTGGGGCATGATCAGGGAGAAAGAAGTGTTAAAGGGGAACGGCCAACCGGAACCATGACAGGACGATTGATGAAGAGTTACATACACTACCCTGCAAAAACCTTCGGCACATATAAATAGCTAGGGTGCATTAGACTTTTGCACAATGTACAGCAGAGAGTGCGTTTGTAAATCTGGCAGGAGCAGAGGATGTTGGGGGTGGCGAGGGTGGAGCACTGCAGGGGGGATATGGAGCAGGTGGCAGAGAAGGAGTGCCGGGGTGGTGGGGTGTAGATACACCCACCCCTTAGACACCAGGCAAGTTCATTTAATTCCATACAACTTATTTATTGATTATTACAGTGTCTCTCTGGTGCTTCCCACTCCCTCCTCTCTCCCTTCCCCTTTTCCCAACCATGATTCCCCTCTCCCTTCCCACTCTCAGTCCACAATTAAGTCGCCATATCAGAATCAGGTTTATTATCACTCACATGCCGTATTTCATGACATTTTGTTTTGTGTCAGCAATGTAATGCAATACATAAAATTACCACAGTACTCTGCAAAAGTATTAGGCACCCTAGTGATAAATATGTGCCTAAGCTTGCACAATACTCTACCTCCATCTGACCATTCAGTTTTTGAACTGACTGACAATATCCTAATCATTGCAGTTTAGCAACCCCAAAACCATTTGATCACTTGCACTAAAATAAAACCTGTTTATTTTAGATCTAACTGTGTCTTTTCTTGTAAAGCTGTGTAAAGTTTGTGCTTAATATTAGTTTTTTTTCTTGTGAATGCTGGTTTTACGTATAATGCTACATGCCTGTGATGCTGCTGGAAATGTGCTTACATGTATTTATTACATGCACAAGTATATACGTTCATATTTCCTGATGACAGACAAGACTGCCATTTGGCCCTTTGTCTCACTTTCGTTCTGAATACTATTTGCTTACTTTTATTGTCTGTACAATTTGTTTATTTCTCCACACTGGGTGTTTGACGGTCTTCTTTTTAACGGGTTCCATTGGATTTCTTTGTTCTGTGGTTGCCTGTAAGGAGATGAATCTCAAGGTTGTACAATGTATACACACTTTGATAGTAAGCTCAATTTGACCTTCAAATGTTAGCACTTGGCAGTGATCAGTGGTAAATTGTTGTAGGCAGTGGTGTCCCTCTTTGCTATCTGTTCAGTCTAGTATAGATTCCGCACAGACTAGAAGGGCCGAGATGGCCTGTTTCTGTGCTGTAATTGTTATATGGTTAATTGTTATAGAGATTCATAGAGAAATAGCACAGAAACAGACCCTTCAGCCCATTGAGTCTGTCCCAACTACAAACCACCCTTTGCTCTAATCCTTACCATTCGGCATGGACTAGAAGGGCTGAGATGGCCTGTTTCCGTGCTGTAATTGTTATATGGTTATATAATGTAATAGTGGAGCAGATTCGATGGGCTGAATGGCCTAATTCTGCTCCTATGCCTTATCATCCTATGGTCTTATGCGTGTACGTGTGCATGTGCACACACAAAAGTGACAGCTCATTTATACATATATGTCTGTGTGTACACGAATGCATGCATGTACCCTTACTAGAGTGCATGCCTTCGCAAGTGTGTGTGTGTGTGTGTGTGTGTATATGCGTGTATGCGTGTGTGTGTGTGTGTGTGTGTGTGTGTGTATATGCGTGTATGCGTGTGTGTGTGTGTGTGTGTGTGTGTGTATGTACATTCATATGCCTGCGTGGCCACAAGCATTTCTATAACTTTATTTATCCTATTGAACTTTATTTTGTGAATATCTCGCCCACAAAGGATTGTTTTTGGTGCCTTGCGAGTGGGGCAGCTGGTGGAGGGGTATTGGGTGTTGATCAGAACTGTATCTCACAAAGGCAGCGATGACTTCAAACTGAATGAGTGAGAAGCAGTGCTCCTGCTGAACAATGCGTTTCCCTAAATGGAGCCCAGGGAGCAACTGGAGGTGGTAGGAGCTGAATGATAATGAAAGCAAACAGAATGCAAAAAAAGTTCCAAGTGCTTCTTGGGAGTTGGAAACGTTCTGAATATTCATGAGGTAATTAAGAGACTGATGTGGAAAAGGGGATCTGGGAGCATTCTGTGACAATGCGCTGAAAGGTTTTCACCAGCCATGCTTCACATCGAGAAGGTGACCTTCTCGCTCTGTGTAATAGCAGGGCACCGGTGATAGTCCACATACTTCCCAGAGAATAAATCGACTTTGCAACACACAGGCTGGTAGCATGATTTCATCCTCTATAAAACTGTGGTTAGACCACACTTAGAATATTTTGTTTAGTTCTGGTATACAAGAAAACAGCCTCCATCATCAAGGATTCTCACCAACCAGGCCATGCTCTCTTCTCTCTGCTACCATCGAGAAGGGGGTACAGAAGCCTCAGGTCCTACACCACCAGGTTCAGGAACAGTTATTATCCTTCAACAAACAGGCTCTTAAACCAGAGCCTTCGGTCACCACAAGGCTGAACTGATCACTGAACATAAAATCAAAGTGAATTTATTATCACTTTGAACTTTTTAGGAAGGATTTGGGAGCTTTAGAGAGGGTGCAGGGGAGATTTACCAGGAATCTGCCTGGATTAGAGAGCATGTCTTATGAGGATAGGTCGAGTGAGCCTGGGCTTTTCACTTTCAAAGACTCACCATCTCTTGTTCTTGATATCTATTGCTTATTTATTTATTATTATTATTTTGTTTGATTTTATTTTCTTTTTACATTTGCAGAATTCATTCTTTTTTGCCCATTGGTTGTTGAACTTTGAACTTTTGAACTTCGTCCATCTTGTTGTGTGCAGTCTTTCATTGATTCTATCGTGTTTCTTTGTATTTCCTGAGAATGCTCACAAATAAATGAATCTCCAGTTTGTATATGGTGATATATATGTACTTTGATAATCCATTTCCTTTGAAATTTGAAGTTTATGACAGGTTTAATTAAAAAATACACATGTGGCAGCATCACAGGAACGTAGCATCAGATACTCAGCCAGATCCTTCACGGGCAAAACCCTCCCCTCCACTGAGGAGATCTTCAAAAGGCAATGTCTCAAGAAAGCCTCATCTGTTCTGAAGGACCCTCACCATCCAGAACATGCCCTCTTCTAATTAATAATATCAGGGAGAAAATACAGGAGCCCGGAGACCCACATTCAACATTTTAAGAATAGATTCTTTCCCTCTGCCATCAGATTTCAGGATGGTCCATGAACGCTACCTCTCGATTCCATATCCACACTATTTTTTTCCTAACTTATTGTAATTTTTATGTCTTGTACTGCTGCCACAAAACAACACAATTCACGACATATGACAGTTGTAATAAACCTGATCCTGTTTCTAATAAGCACTATTCTGGCACACTATGTTCACGAGAAAAATATAAATTGTACAGGATCCGTACAAGAAAATACACAATCAGAACTAAAAAAAAGTCATTTGTAGTGAAAGGTGATTTACCAGGGTGCTGCGCGTACTAGAGGGTATGAGCTATAAGGAGAGGTGGACAAACCTGAGTTTCTTTTCCTGGAGCTCAGAGACTGAGGGGAGACTTGACAGAGCTTTATAAAATTATGATAGGCAAAAATTAGGGAGACAGTCCCCAGGGTAGAAAAGTTGAGGATGTGCATTTAAGGAGAGCAGGGTTAAGTTTTGAGGTGCTGTACAAGGCAAGTTTTTTTACACAGGTGTTGGGAGTTTTCTGGAATGGGCTGCCAGAGGTAATAGTGGATACACGTACCAACAAAGCCTTTTGAAGATGCAGGAAATGGAGGGATATACACTATGTGTAGGCAGATGGAATTAGTTTAATTTGGTATCATGGTTGGTACAGACATCATGGGACAAGGTCTCTTCTTCTGCTCTGCAGTTCCATGTTCTGTGGTGCAAAAGGCCACAAATGTGGCACTTAATTGTGGTTTTCAGATGCATGAACATACATGGAATGAAGGGATATGGATCACGTGCTGGCAGAAGAGATCGAGTTTAATTCAGCATTTTTATTTGGCAGATATATTGTAGGCCTGCTCCTGTGCTGCACTGTTCTGTGTTCTAACTTCCACCCTGTTCACCCTTTGCCCCACTGTGCCTGTTGACTTGTATTAACTCATTGTTAACTGGCCCTCAGTTACACATAACCACATGAGATTCTGTAGATGCAGGAAATCCAGAATAAGACATACAAAATGCTCTATGATGATGAAGGGTCTTGGCCTGAAACATTGTTGTTTATTCCTTTCCATTGATGCTGACTGACCTGCTGTGTTCCTCAGTTATAAACCTCAATTCAACTGGCCCAGTAGTTTTTCCACTGGAGATCTCTGTAACATCTTTCAACTAAAAGACTTCCTAACATCGGAAAAGTTGAAGAGGGACATGAAAATTGGAAGGACTGAATTGAGAATTGGCTGAAGAAGATGGTGCCAGTGAATGATACGATGTCCTTCAGACAGTTCACAAAACTACTTCTCCTTCCTTCAGATATGATTCTGCTACTATTGGAATCTATGATTTACATTTTGATGGTGTTTTCGGGCCATCTGAGCATTGTCATCTCTGAGGGAGTTTGGTGCGGTTTGAAGTGGAATGTGCAGCCTGGAGGGCGAGAAGCCTGGAGTCAGGGCATGAGCCTGTGATCAGTGGAGGAGACCATGGATGGACATATCAGAATGGGAATGGGAAGTGGAATTAAAACGGGTGGCCATTGGGAGATCCTGCTTGTTCTGGCGAATCCATCCATGGCCTCCTCCACTGGCGTGATGAGGCCACACTTAAGTTGAAGGAACAACACCTTATATTCCAACCTGATGGCATGGACATTGATTTCGCAAACCTCCAGTAATGCCTCCAACACATCCTCCATCATTTCTCCATTTCCCATCCCCTTTTCCCTCTCTCACCTCATCTCACCAATCAACTTCCCAGCTCTTTATCCCTCCCCCTCCTGGTTTCACCTATCATCTACTCCTCAGCTTTGTCTCTCCTGTCCTGCCAAAGGGTTTCAGCCTGAAACGTCGACTGTACTTTTTTTTGCATAGACGCTGCCTGGCCTGCTGAGTTCCTTCAGCATTTTGTGCATGTTGCTCGGATTTCCAGCACCTCCAGATTTTCTCCGGTTTGTGGTTCACCTGTTCAACACTGGACCTCTGCACATCCACTGGCCAAACCCACCCTTGACTGCTGCTAGATGGGATCATAATGAAGACGCCCTCCCAAATGGTGAACATACATGAGGTGAGATTGGTTTTACTTACTTCTGCGTTGACCTGCCGATGAGAGACGACAACAGCATTCAACCTAACCATGTGAAAAATTGAAGTGAGAGTTAGCTAAGTTGTCCTTCACAACTATAGACAGAGCCAGAGTTAAGCTCTAAACGGCGACTCCTTTGCTTGCATCTTCGGAAACCGTTCTATTTCCATCTTTAATATTTCTATTTTTCCCTTTCAGGGTTCTTTTGAAGACCCTGACCTGGAGTTACATGCTGACCTTGCGGGAATGAGACCCGTTCTCAGGGTTTCAGGACTGGCCGTTATTCGGCACGCCGAAGGGTTCGGCCTGAGAGGCGGCCTGGAGTTTGGAAGCCTAAGATCTCGGGGCTCTGGAGACGGGCGGATCGAGGGTTGGTGTCACGGCAAGAGATTCATGTGCCGTCGGGGAGGCCGGAAAATCTTTCGTGGTGGGCCCAAAGACCGAGATCTTTGCAATCTTCAGCACAGAGTTCACAAGAAGCAACAAAATGGACTTTTTTAACATCGTAAACCAGTGCGTTGTTGTTATGTCTCCTGCTCACTGTGAAAATGGGGGACACCTCCCTCTATCTTATTAGGGAGAGTGAGAACCTGTGGGTTGTCGAATGCCGGATGAATTGTGATAGTCTTTGGGGTAACTGCAAGGTCTGTGTCTTTTCTGTCACTTAGCTCACGCTTGTGCTTGGTGGTGGGTGAGCTTTTGTTTCGCTGGTAGGGGAGGGGCAATTGTTGCTCACGCACAAGGGAGGAGCTTTGGGGTTCTCACATTTAACTGTTGTTCATTCTTTGCGGCACATCTCTGTTTTCGTGGATGTTTTGCGAAGGAAAAGCATTTCAGGATGAAAATTGTATACATTTCTCTGACATTAATTTGAACCTTTGAACTACCCTGTAAAATCATGGCTGATCAGACCCCTCTCTCCCTTAAACAGGTGACTGTTTATTCTGCCCCATAGCTCTGCATTACACTCTCTGAGAAAACATCACTCCCTCAGAATCTTATGGTTACAATGAGATGATCTCTTATTCTTTCCTACTATGATAAGTCCAAGCTCAGCCTGTCTTCATATATCAATCCCTTCTTCCCAGGAGACAGACAAACGAACCCCCTATGCTCAGTCTCCAATACAAGTACATCATTCCTTAAATATAGAGACCAAAACTGCATGCAGTACTCTAAACAGCAATAGAGACATAAAGCACAGGCCCTTCAGCCCATTGAATACATGCTGACCATCAAATACTCACTTACACAAATCCCATTTTATTCTCACAACATTACAATTCATTCTTCCCAAGTCTACTATTCACCGACATTCTAGGGACAACTTGCAGTAATCACTTTTGCTCGATCTAATCCTCAGAGAGCCCACCCAAAAGCACTTTTAGATGGCATTCAATAGAAGAACTTTAGCACTTTGGGTAATGTGAGAAATTAAAGTGGAAGACACTTAATTGGTCCTTTGAAGCTACCCAGTAAGATCATGGCTGACCAGACCCACTTCCCCTCAAACAGGTGACCCCTTATTCCGTATCTCTGCCCCAAAAGTATTTGGTGTTTACTCTCAGTTTAGTGGGCCACATCTCAAGAGATGGGCAAAAAATATAGCCCTTAATATTGATGTCCATATTTAATCAACTGAATAAGTAAATATTGGACTGAGAGGACAATCACGGGTAAACATTTGTGGGGAATTGTTATTTAGAAAAGACACAGTCATTCTTCTAGGTTAAAAACGGAATTCAAAATTCACAGAAACTCTGTTCTTCATTGCATAAAGAACAAGCTTATACAATACTTGTTGGCATAATCATAGAGTCAGAAGAGCACTACAGCACATAAACAGGCCTTTCAGGCCATCTAGTCCATCATGAACTGTTATTCATTTTAATCCCACTGACTCACACTTGGACCATAGCTCTCCATAGCTCTCTCTTGCATGTACTTACCCAGATTTCTCTTAAATGTTGCATCAAACCCACCTCCTCCACTGTTTCTGCTGGCAGCCCATTCCATGCCTGCACCATCCTCTGAGTGAAGAAGTTTCCCCTCAGGTTCACCTCAAATATTTCACTCTTGACCCTTAATCTGCGACCGCTAGCTCTTGTCTCACTGCTTGCATTTACCCCATCCACACCCTTCCTAATTTTGTATACCTTGATCAAACCTCCCCGCGTTCTCCTATGCTCCAGGTCACAGATGGCCTCAAAGAAGAGAATGTCCTTTACCTCCACCCTCTTTCAGCTCAGTGCCAGAATCAAGGAAGGGGATCTAAGCTCCAGAACCTCCCCATCACTTCAGTACACGACTGAGAGAGTTCAGGAGATCAGGAGCTTTGTTTTCCATACTCAGTCCGAGTATAGAGCCTGATGACCCACTGAGTGTCTTTGGAACAGCTCCCTCCCAAGCATGGCTCACGAATCCACAAACACTGCCTCGTTACTCATCTCCTTTAAATTCGTAACAGAGTAATCTTGCACTGTACTGTGGCCCCAAAACAACCAATTTCATGACATACTGCCTGTCAGTTATAATAAACCTGATTCTGATTCCTATTCAGATTAGTTTATTGTTGTATACACCAGGGTACAGTGAAATACTTTGTCTGCATGAAGCTCACAGAATAAACAGCAATAATAAATCCCAAGCAACAATAAATACAACGAGCGTAGAACAGCAGAATGGTGCACACAATCGTTCCTGAAGTGGTAGCACCAGTATACCAGAGAAGGGGCAAAAGCAGCAGCACCACCGGTAAGGGGTTGTGAAGGAGGCAATTGGTTCAGGAGTCCGAGAGCAGGGGAGAAATAGCAGTTCCTAACCCTGAACATTTAAAGGGTCCATTGGCATAGCATTTGGAAAAGTAATGGGATTGTGAAGATTCAGAATGGATTCTACAAGGAAAATCAAAGTTATCCTTAAGTTTTGATATCCAGACTTTCGAGCTCCTGTACCTTCGCCTGGAAGGTAGGAGATGGAAAAGGGAAGGCCGAGGTGGCAGCTGTCCTTGACGGATACTGCGTAACACACACAAAATGCCGGAGGAACTCATCAGGTAAGGGAGCATTTATAGAGGTAATGAACATTCGACATTTCAAGCAGAAACCCTTAATCAGAACCAAAATGGTGACTGTTCATTCCCCTCCAGAGAAGCTCCCAGAATTACTGAACTTCTCCAGCATCTTGAATGTGTTTCGCTGGATTTCCAGCATCTGCGGAATCTCTTGTGTTTTGATGTTACCATTAACTTTCCTGAAGCAACGTACGGTGCAGATGGACTAAATGAAAAGGACTGACGAGCTTGTGATGGGTTGGACAGTGAATTTGTCCTCCATTGTAGGCAATACGTCAAACTCTTCTGAAATTCAAATCCTACAAGGTCAATGGAAATGTATTTTAAAATTCTCATTGCATTATTTAATCACTTTATTATATTAGCTACACTTAAAGCATGTATTTTTCAAGAGATTTAGATCTGCTCAGTTGGGCAAAGAGTCATCCTTTCTCTTTTGGGGACAGTACAGAACAAAGAGACAAAACCATTAACTGAGAGCAGATCTGAAGATGGGAAGCTGTTCCTCACACGAAGGCCAATGGAAACTTTGAACCTGTTCCCATTGAGAGTGCCCAAAGCAGAGGCTAATATTCATTTCAAACTCAGTCAAAAATAAAAGTCCTTTTGTTTGTGAGGACAAGGGTTATGGATCCACAAGCGATGGGTTAAGTTGAGACATAAATCAAATGTGATCGAACTAAAGGTGAATTAAATCTGAAGGGTTAATGGATGCTGTGGTGGCCCTCCTCTTACCCTTTCTCCCATAGTCCAAATGCCTCTCCTACCAGATTCCTTCTTTTTCAGCTTCTTCCCTCTTCCACCTATCACTTCCCAGTTTCTCACTTCATTCCCACTCCCCCACCACTTATATTCCCACCCCTCACCTGGTTTCACCCATCACATGCCATCAATTTCTCCCTTCTCTCTTTTTCCATTCCTCATTATCCTCATGCTGAGGATGTTCTACGAGTCTGTGGTGGCCAGTGCTATCATGTTTGTTGTTGTGTGCTGGGGCAGCAGGCTGAGGGTAGCAGACACCAACAAAATCAACAAACTCATTTGTAAGGCCAGTGATGTTGTGGGGGTGGAACTGGACTCTCTGACGGTGGTGTCTGAAAAGAGGATGCTGTCCAAGTTGCATGCCATCTTGGACAATGTCTCCCATCCACTCCATAATGTACTGGCTAGGCACAGGAGTACATTCAGCCAGAGACTCATTCCACCGAGATGTAACACTGAGCGTCATAGGAAGTCATTCCTACCTGTGGCCATCAAACTTTACAACTCCTCCCTCGGAGTGTCAGACACCCTGAGCCAATAGGCTGGTCCTGGACTAATTTCCACTTGGCATAATTAACTTATTATTATTTAATTATTTATGGCTTTATATTGCTATATTTCTACACTATTCTTGGTTGGTGCGGCTGTAACAAAACCCAATTTCCCTCAGGATCAATAAAGTATGTCTGTCTGTCTGTCATTATGGCTCCCCTCTCACCTCTTCTTTTCTCCTCACCTGCCCATCTTCTCTCTCTGGTTTTCCTTTCCTTCTCTTTCTCCCACTGGCCACTCCTCTCCTATCAGATTCTTTTTTCTTCAGCCCGTTCCCTTTTCCTCCTACCACCTCACAGCTTCTCAATTCTTCCTTGCTCCCCCCGGCCTCCAACTTCCCCCTCACCTGGCTTCACTTATCGCCTCCTTGCTTATATTCTTTTCCCTCCCCACACCCCACCCCCAGCATCTTAGTTTGGCTTCTCCTACTTTACTCTCCACTCCTGATGAAGGGTCTCGGCCCACAATGTCAGCTCTTTATTCGTCTTTAGACGCTGCCTAACCTGCTCAGTTCCTCCCGCATTTTGTGTGTGTTGCTCTGGATTTCCAGCGTCTGCAGAACCTCTTGTGTTTACGGATCACTCCTGTTTCTCTGTCCCTGTTGACTGCTCCAGGATCGTAAGCTTGTTATTTATGTGGCCCATCAAACATGCTCACCTTAAATATGGAATTCACACAACCATTTCTCAGCTCTTATTTATCATACATCAATTACTTTCATATCCATTCCATCTCATCAGGCTGCCTTAACTGAACTGCTTCACCCTAAGCATTTTGTTTAATGTTTCATTCAAACATTGACAGAGTAAATTAAGACCTAAGAAAAAAATATCGCTGTCTGCTGTAATAATAAAATCATTAAATAATGCATTAACAATTTCCCTGCTTCTCTTGACACAGACTGGTGGCAAAGCAGAGTATGGACGTGATATGATAAATAGTTAATTTTAAAAGATAAGTTCATTTTCTAATCCTTTTACACTTTATCACAAAGATGGTTGGCAAGGAAGTGACAGTCAGAATTGAAACAAGGAAAAAGGTTTTAGCCCTGATGAAGGATCTTGGCCTGAAACGTTGTCTCTTTATTCCTCTCCATAAAATGTCGCCTGACAGTATTTTGTGTGTGTTACAAAAGATTTTATTGTCTCCTCTGTTCATCTGTCATCTCCAACCCCCTCATCATCTTGGCATCTCATCACCACCAAAGGCCGCTCAAGTTTTTTAGCACCCGCGGCAAATCGAAGTGCTGGCTTGCCTCAGATGGGTCTGCAGATGTGCTGTGGAGAGGATTCTGGCTGTTGCATCACCGCCTGGTATGGAGGGGCCTATTGCACGGGATTAGAAAACACTGCCGAGGGTTGCAAATTCAGGTAGCTCCATCATGGTCACCAGCCTCCCCAGTATAAAGAACATCTTCAAAAGGTGATGCCTCAAAAAGGCAGCATCCATGATTAAAGACCCCCATCACCCAAGATATGCTCTCTTTTTATTACTACCGTCAGGGAGAAGGTACAGGAGGCTGAAGACACACACTCAACATTTTAGGAAGAGCTTCTTCCCCTCTGCTCTCAGAGTTCTAAATGGACAATGAACCCATGAACACTACCTGGCCATTTTTGCTCTCTTTTTGCACGAACAATTTAATTTATTATAGTGTAATCTATCTTATTGTAATTTATAGCATTTTTATACTTTGCACTCTACTGATGCCACAAAGCAACAAATTTCATGGTATATGTCAGTAATATTAAACCTGATTCTGGGTTTAAACCTCGTTCCAGATTATCCAGGGTATGGTGGTCGGGTACAGGACACTTGAACAAAGGTACACTGTCAGAGTTAATGATGTAATTAGACAGAATCATGAACAGACAGAGAATTGATGGATAGAAGACACATACGTGGCCAGCTGTGACATCATGGGCTAAAGGGTCTGTTCCTGACTGAATGCCCAAAGGCAGCCCGTCCTGGGGTTGGACGCCTGTTTGTGTTTGTGAGCGGGTGGGTGGGTAAGAAAGTACGTGACTTGCTGTTGTCCAATGTTTTAGTCTGTTGTTGTTATTGCTACTGCTTGTGTTGTCCTGCTCAATATGATGAACATACTATGTTGGCATGTCTTTAATCAAGTGACAGCCCTTGCTCCCAGCACACCCATTGACGTTCAAAGTCTTAACAGTTTAATGTAAATTTATTATCAAAGTATATATGTATCCTCTGACCCTCAACACAGGTGCCCCTCAGGGCTGTGTCCTAAGCCTCCCCCTTTACTCTCTGTATACCCAGGACTGTGTCACCACCCACAACTCTAACCTGCTAATTAAATTTGCTTACAATACTACATTGATTGGCCCAATCTCAAATAATAATGAGGCAGCCTACAGAGAAGTCATCATCCTGACACAGAGGTGTCAAGAAAACAACCTCTCCCTGAATGTTGCAAAAACAAAGGAGCTGGTTGTGAATTACAGGAGGAACGGAGACGGGCTAAACATTATTGACATCAGTGGATCTGGGGTTGAGAGGGTAAACAGCTTTAGGTTTCTTGGTGTACACATCACCGAGGATCTCATGTGGTCTGTACATACCAGCTGTGTGGTGAAAAAAGTACAACAGTGTCTCTTTCACCTCAGATGGTTGAAGAAGTTTGGTATGGACCCCCAAATCCTAAGAACTTTCTATAGGGGCACAATTGAGAGCATTCTGACTGGCTGCATCACTGCCTGGTATGGGAATTGTACTTCCCTTAATCGCAGGACTCTGCAGAGAGTGGTGCGGACAGCCCAGCGCATCTGTAGGTGTGAACTTCCCACTATTCAGGACGTTTATGAAGACAGGTGTGTAAAAAGGGCTTAAACGATTACTGGGGACCCAAGATACCCAACCACACAATGTTCCAGCTGCTACCATCTGGGAAACAGTACTGCAGCATAAAAGCCAGGACAAACAGGCTCTGGGAAAGCTCCTTCCAACAGGCCATCAGACTGACTAATTCATGCTCATGTACAGTCAGTCCTCCTTATCTGCAGGGGATTGGTTCCGGGACCCCCCCACCGCGGATACCAAGTGCCTCATATAAAACGGCGTAGTATTTGCACATAACCCTCGCGCATCCTCCCATATACTTTAAATCATCTCTAGATTACATATAATACCGAATACAATGTAAATACTATGTAAATAGTTGTTATACTGTATTGTTTAGGAAATAATGACAAGAAAAAAAAAGTCTGTACATGAGACGAGAGGCGAACAATGCTCAAACAACGAGCGCTGGAGAGAGAACTTCTGGGTTTTCTGGATCCACAGTTGGTTGAATCCGCGCATGCGGAACCCGCGGATAAGGAGGGCCGACTGTAATTGTATTTCTATGTTATATTGACTGTCCTTTTGTACGTACTATTTATTACAAATTACTATAAGTTGGACATTACACATTTAGACAGAGATGTAACGTAAAGATTTTTATTCCTCATGTATATGAAGGATGTAAGAAATAAAGTCAATTTAATTCAATTCAATTCAGTATGTCATTTATTTTCTTGTGTGTATACACAGAAAATTCTGGAAACACAATAGAATCAATGAAAGACCACACCAAGCAGGACAGACAGACAACCAACGTGCAAAAGACAACAAACTGTGCAAACGCAAAAGAAAAACAAAATTATAATAATATAAAAAATTAGCAATAAATGTCAAGAACATTGGATGAAGAGTCCTTGAAAATGAGTCTATCACTGTGGGAACAGTTCAGGGATGGGACGAGTGGAGTGAAGATATCCCCGTTGGTTCAAGAGCCTGATAGTGGAAGTGTAATAACTGTTCCTGAACCTGATGATCTGGGTCCTGAGGGTCCTGTGCCTTCTTCCTGATGACAGCACTGAGAAGACAGCATGCCCACATGTGTAATGGCAATGCAAATGACACTTCTCACTGTATGGTTCAATGTACATGTGATAAATAAACTTGAATCTTGTACAGTACTGTGCAAAAGTCTTTAGCATATATACATATATATCCAAGGTGCTTAAGAATTTGCGCAGTACTGTAGTAATTTTATGTACTGCACTGTACTGCTGCCACAAAAAAAAAACAGATTTCATGGCACATGTGAGTGATGATAAATCTGATTCTGATATGGGTCTCTGTTGTGGACTGAGAGTGGGAAGGGGGCAGAGAGAGGGGGGATCATGGTTGGGAAAGGGGAAGGGAGAGGGGAGGGAGCGGGAAGCACCAGAGAGACATCGGTAATGATTAATAAAGCAATTGTATGGAATCAAATGTTGTTGCCTGATGTCTCTGGACTGGGTATATCTGGACCCGCACCACTCCAACCCCTGGCACTCTTTCTCTGCCACCTGTCCCACATCCCTCCTGCAGCGCTCCATCCTCGCCACCCCCAACATCCTTTGCTACCACCGGGTTTACAAACTCTCTCTCTGCTCCACGTTGACAAATACAGTACTTTGCAAAACTCTTAGGCACCTTAGCTATATATGTATATGTGCCTAAGACTTTTGCACAGTACTGTACCTCTTCCAACGAGATTCTCTATGCAACAAACTTAGAGCCGTAAAGTTACACAGCTGGTGGAAAGAGTCTGTTCGGCCCAACTGAATCTGAATCTGTAGCACTGTATCGTTCCGCATTCTATTTTCTATGCTTTGTGCCCATGGTTAATGTTCTATATTCAATGCTGTCATATTCTGGTGTTTAAGTGCTTTCAGTGGTCAGGAACGAGGCCTACAATGTGTTGCTTCACGATCAACTTATTAGGAGTTGAAAGAACAAAGGGAAGTTGAAGCAAATAGGAGCAGGTCGACTGCTTGAAGAAGAGAAACTAAAGAAAGATGGCACTTGACTCAATAAGCTATTTTTATGCCATAGAGTGAAGAAAAATTCCATAGGTAAGAAGCAACCAATCAGAAAATACTTATTCAATACTGCCATAAAATCAACCAGTGAGAAAATACTAGGCACTTAGCGAAAGAACAAAGGAGCTTCAGAATTAAACTCTGTATACCCACTGGAGGCAAATTAAACTGGTATGTATATAAAGGCTATTCAAAAAAAAACAAGCAGATAATTGATTGTTAAACTGCCATGGAAATAATAATAAAAATTAACCACTCTGATCTAACAACGCTCTATGTTCTATGTTGCATTCTGCACAATAATCAGATGAGATGGTGTCTGAAAACCATTACTTTAATCATTGGGGTGCAGAAGACTGAGATCTATAAGATGACTCTATAGAGGTTTATAAAACCTTCAGAACATAGATAGAGTGAATGTGCACAGTCTTTGTCAGGGTTGTGGTACCTGGAACTAGTGGCCATGAGTTGAAGGTAAGGGAGGGATTTAGTAGAATAATACATTTAACAGGAACCATAAGGAGAAACTTTGGTAGCCAGACAGTGACCAACATTTATAAAACACTTACACTCAGTGGCCACTTTATTAGGTACACCAGAACACCTGCTCATTAATGCAAATATCTAATCAGCCAATCATGAAGCAGCAACTCAATACATATAAGCTTTCAGACATGGTGAGACCATGGTTTTTCGGACCAAATATCAGAATGTGGAAGGAACGTGATCGAAGTAACTTTGACCGTGGAATGATTGTTGGTGCCAGGCAGGGTAGCTTGAGTATCTCGGAAATTGCCAATCTCCTGGGATTTTCATGCGCAGCAGTCTCTGGATTTACACTGATTGGTGCAGAAAACAATAAACATCGAGTGAGCAGCAGTTCTGTGGGCCAAAACACTTTGCTAATGAGAGAGGCCAGAGGAGAATGGCCGGACGGGTTCAAGCTAACGGGAAAGCAACAATAACTCAAATATCCATGTGTTACAAGAGCATTGTGCAGAAAAGCATCTCTGAATACACAACATGTTGAAACATAAAGTGGATGGGCTACAGCAGCAGAAGACCATAACAAACGCTCAATAGGTACAGGAGCTACCTAATAAAGTGGCCATTGAGTGTAGACAGGGACATGGATAGGAAAGGTTTAGAGGAGGGGTTCACATTCTGGGTCTGCGGACCTCTCGGTTAATGGTAGGGGTAAATGGCATAAAAACGGTTGGGAACCTCTGCTTTACAGGGATATGGGCCATAGAACAGCAAATGAGACGAGCTTAGATTTGAACTTGAGCAAGATATATCGAAGGTCCTGTCTCTGTGTTGTTGACTCTATGGCTACGGCTCATGGACTCTGTGTGTTTTAGACTCACGAGAGAACCCTGTAGGACAGCATCTACCAACGTTTAGATTGATAGAGTCTGATTAGGAGGAGTCAGTGTGGCTTTGTGCAGGGAAGTCATACTTGACAAACCTTTTTGACATGTTTGAGGAGGTAATCAAAAGGATAGATTAAAGTCGGGCAAAGAGCATTGTCCATTTGGACTTCGACAAGGTCCCACAGTAACACTGGTCAGCAAGGTTAAGTCAAAGTTCAAAGTAAATTTATTATCAAAGTACATATATGTTACCATATACAACCCTGAGATTCATTTTCTTGTGGGCCTATTCAATACACCCATGGAATAATAACCATAAGAGGATCATAGGAGAACAGTTCCGTGGACAGCTGGAATTCTTGCATTGTGTATTCAAAGCTGGCTCAGAGTTAGGAAGTAGAGTGTGGTTATTAAGGATCGTGTCTCAGGTGGGAAGCAGATAACTTATTGATGACTAAGAGTCGGTAATGGGACCCTTGGTATTTGTTATTATATAAACGCTTTGGATGTGAACACAGAAGGCTTGATCAGTATATTTTCAGATAACATGTAGATAGTGTTGATAGTGAAGAAGGTTATCAAAGAATACAAGGGCACCTTGATCAGTTGGGTAAGTAGACCAAGGAATGGTGAATAGATTTCAATACAATACAGTAAGGTGAGCTGATGCATTTTGTAAAGTCAGGCCAGTATACTATGGGTAGCATAGTAAGACACTGGGAAGTGTAATGGAACAGAGGGACTTAGGTGTGTACGTGCCTAATTTGTTGAAGCAGCATTGTAGGTAGATAGGGTGCTGATAAAAGATCTTTAGCACACTGGCCTTCATCAGTAAAGGTATTGAATATAGGAGTCGGGACATAGTTGCAGTTGTATAAGCCTCAAGGGTGCAGGGTGATTATGGCATGGCACGTACATACTGAATCAAGGCGGCGGGGGCCTGGAGATTCATCCAATATTTGTTCATTGCTGGAGCAGACTCGCAGGCGATTTGAAAAGTTAGAAACAAGATGAGGCAGGGGAGATATGAGGGGGTGGGGCCTGGGCTCGAGAGTGAGGAATGACCCGCTTTTTGGCTGATTTAAGCACTGGGCCAGATTGGAAAGGTCAGCGATGGGCTGAATCAAGGAGTTGGGGCCTGGGCCCTGTTATGAATGTACCACAGCTCTGAGGGGCCGAAGGGTGCGGGACCAGCCCCCTCCTTCCGGAGAATCGCAAGATCGCTATTAATTCGGGTCTTGGACCCAGGAAATGAGAGACAACGCAACGGATTTGACCATTGTTCTTAGAGACACCTGTGTGAATTGCAACTCTATAGTACGTGCCAGCTATCAGGGACATGGACACCCTCGGGCAATGTGGGGTGGGGATTGTATCACCCTACCTTGATTGACATTTACAAATCTGCCAGTCATGATAAAAAGGAGACTGCAGGAGGCAGTACCCCAGTGACGCACCAGAAGGAGAGACCATCGCTCATCGCTCCCGTGAGGACGGGAAGCTGTTTGGGAGCCACGTGTGATTCGGTTCCCCTAGCTTGGGGAACGAGTGGCTGATAACCCCGAAAAAGACTTCGAAATGACAACAGGGAACCCACGTTTCCGATTCAACGAGTTGAGTCCAAAAGGCTGGCAAGTTTATTTTCTCTCTCCAACACGTGAGACCCCAGCGGTCCCTGAAAGGCTAAAAGCCTGTATGAACTTCCGAGACTTTGATATTTCCATCGGACAATAGTTTTACCCCTAGACAAACGATAGAGCTACTTCTTATTGTTGATTATTACTATACTTATTGAGTATTGACGACGTATATTATCTGAATGTTTGTATTAACCTTACTGTTGTGCCCCTTTATAAATAAAAACGTTTTAAAAATAGTACTATCAAATTTCAGCGGACCTCTCTATCTTTGCTGGTAAGTGACCCAGTTACGGGGTTCGTAACAGCCCAAGACCATATTGAAGAGGCACGGCCCAGGTCTGAGAGCAAGTAATGACCTGAGGTTTTTGTCGATTTAAGCACTGGGCCAGTTTGAAAAGGTCAGGGTGTCAGTGGCAGAGGAGAGAGACAAGATGGGAGTTCAGCTCGCTGCTCCGCAAGCTTTACTCATCTCTGCACTGAACTGAGGCTGCACCCTCCTGGATCGACTGCAGTGATGACTGCCTTTGTGGCTGTGGACTCACTTTTATGAACTTCAGTTCCGAACGTTATTTGATAACTTTTATTGTTTGCAAAATATGTTATTTTTCTGCACATTGCAATTTTTGATGGTGTTCATTTATTAAAAATGGATTCTATTGTGTTTCTTTGATTTGTGGCTGTCTGTAAGGAGATGAATCTCAAATAATGTACTTTGAATTGTTTTTGAGGGCACACCATGTACTGTACTTACATTTGGTCACCCCTTTTATAGGAAAGATGTGATTAAACTGGTATTTAAGAGTGCAGAAAAGATTTATGAGGAGGTTGCCTGGACTAGAGGGCCTGACTTACAGAGGCAGTTTAGACAGGATAGGTTTTTTATTCCTTAGAACGTAGGAGAATGAGGGGTTACGCTACAGAAATGAGGGTCATAAATAAGGTAGACAGTTATAGTCTTTTCCCCAGGGTAGAGTAGTACAAAGCTGGGGAGCATACAGTACTGTATTAGGTATATGTATATTTGTCAGTGTGCAGTGGAGAGTGAGTTTGTAAATCTGGCAGGAGATTTTGGTTGGGAATGGCGAGAGTGGAGCGCCATGGCGGGGGTGTGAGACAGGTGGCAGAGAAGTGGCAGGGGCAGGGGTTGGCAGGGCTGCAGATGCACACAGCCCTGAGACACCAGTCAAGGTCATTTGATCCCTAACAATAGGTTTATTGATCATTACAGAATGTCTCCCTGGTGCTTCCCGCTTCCCCTCCCCATTCCCTTCCCCTTCTCTCAACCATGATTGCCCTCTCCCTGCCCCCTTCCCACTCTCGGTCCACAATAGAGACCCGTATCAGAATCAGGTTCATCATCACTCACATGTGCTATGAAATCTGTTTTTTTTGCAGCAGTGCACTGTAATGCATAAAATTATGACAGTTGGGTAGGTACATGGAGAGGCAAGGCTTAGAGCATGGGGTCTCAAATTTGTTATGGCATGGACCCTTACCGTTAACCGAGGGGTCTGTGGACCCCAGGTTGGAAACTCCTAGCTTAGAGGGATATGAGCTGAGCGGTGGAGATTGGGACGCAGTGGTTGATGTGGTGGGCTGAGGGCCTGTATTCATGTTGTATTGTTCTATGACTTTATGACTCACGTAACTCAATGGGACCCATTGAAGATGAGTTTTCCCCAGAGCCCAGCGCATTATTTTCTCTCTCAACTTATGCCACGAAAATACAAAAATTAACCGGCCAATGTTTTTAGGTTTTTGCATTATCTTCTTGTCCCCGGAGCTGCTCCATTACGTGACCACACTGCAGAATTAATGCACGCTCAAGGGCTTTGTGTTGTCTCAGAGATATCATAACATCCAAATAAATGCATCTCCTTCCAACATCAAATGCTTTTAATGGACAGCGAGAGAAAGCAGAGTGGTGAGATAAGTGGAAGCAGTAATGTGGAATATGGAGCGAAAAAAAACAAACCACTGGAGGAACCGATTCAGATGGTTCTGTTCTAACGGCTTGATTTTATATTTTAACCAGCACCATGTCACATGAAAGTTCTTTCTTTTTAAGGATGTTATGTTGCAACTTTCATTCAGTGGCCACTTTACTAGTTACCTCCTGTATCTAATGAAGTGGCCACTGAGTGTATGTTCATGGTCTTCTGTTGCTGTAGCCCGTCCACTTCAAGGTTCGACATGTTGTACATTCAGAGATGCTGTTCTGCACACCACTGCTGTAATGTATGGCAACTTGAGTTACTGTCACTTTCCTGTCAGCTTGGACCAGTCTGGCCATTCTCCTCTGATCTCTCTCATTAACAAGGCATTTTCACTGCCACTCACTGAATGTCTTTTTTTTGCTTTTTGGCACATTCGCAGTAAATAGCATGGATTGAACCCCCCCCCCCCCCGCCCACCCCTGCCATATATTTGTGTCATCTGCAAACTTGTCTACAAAGCCATCAATTCCATCATCCAAATCAATGACACACTGAATAACACATGAAAAGAAGTGGTCCTGACACAATCACTCCACGGGCAAGGTCACTTAGATCACATTTCCTTTCCATTCTGATATTTGGTTTGAACAACGATTTGACCATGTCTGCACGCTTTTATGAGTTACAGCCACATGATTGGCCGATTAGGTGTTTGCATTAACGATCAGGTGTACAGGTGTACCTGATAAAGTGGCCACCAAGTGTATATGTTCCCATTTTCTTGCATGTATTTATAGGAAATATAAAAAGAAACAACAGAATTTACAAAAAAGATACATAAATGGGCAAAGAGCATGGTGCAAAAAAGTACTGAGAACGCGAGTTGTAGAGTCAGTGTGTAGGTCATAGAATCAGCTCAGAATAGTGGAGAATGAAGAGATCCACGTTGGTTCAGGAGCCTGATGTTTGAAGGGTAATAACTGTTCCTGAACATGGTGGTGTGGGACCCAAGTCTCCCGTACTGGACCTCCTGCCAAGGGGTAGTAGTGAGAAGGCAGCATTGCTTGGATTGTGAGGGCCTTTGATGATAGGGTAGGTAAATTGTTGGAGGTAGATTTTATTTTGAAAGAGCAGGGAATTGAGAACTGAGGGAAATAGAGAGAGAAGAGAAGATGAGGCCTGGGGCAGATCAGCCATAGAATCATACAAATAGGAAGCAGGCCATTCGACCCATTTACCCATTTATAAGAAATGATAATTTACTTTAGGAAGGCGAGAGTCCTGAACAAGCCCCACTATTAATAAATGGTGAGGTAGTGGAAAGGGTCTCCAGTTTCAAGATTTCAGAGATGAACATCAGTCAGGAGCTCTCTTGGTCCATCAACACAACCTTGATAATAAGGAAGGGACAACAGTGATTATACGACCTGGCCAACTTTTATCGATATGCGATACAAGGTATGCTGACATACAGAACGACAGTGTGATACTCTAGCTGCGGCAAGACAGATCACAAAGCACTCCAATGGGTGATTAGGACAACTCAGCACATCACTGGGACTCAATTACCAGACCTGAAGACATTCCACAGCTGTTGATGTGTGCTCGTAACATCCTTAAAAACCCATCCCAACCCGGACACTGTCTGTACAATCTCTTGCCACCTGGTAGGAGATACAGAAACATCTTAGCCAAGGTAGTGAGACTGAAAAACAGCTCTTCCCTAGGGCTCTTGTGCAGCTGAATAATGCTATATCTGGCTTGCCAATGGCCTTTCAGTGTTATGGACTATCAAAGTCACTTGTTGCATGTAAATATGAATATAGACTGGGGTATCATGGAAACATAGAAACATAGAAAACCTACAGCACAATACAGGCCCTTCGGCCCACAAAACTGTGCAGAACATGTCCTTACCTTAGAAATTACCTAGGGTTACCCATAGCCCTCTATTTTTCTGAGCTTCATGTAGATAGCACTACAATCTTGTTTTCTTGAACAATAACAATGGAGTTCTATTTGATCAAGAACCCTAACCCAGGAATCTCATTTTCCTGCATTCGTCCATATCCATCTCATTCCTTCCTATCCATGTGCCTGTCCAAATAGCTTTCAAAAGTTGTTGTTGTATTTGCCTGAACCACTTCCTCTGGCAGCTCATTCCAAAAGCAGACCACCCTCTATGTAAAAAAAAGATCTGCTCATCAGGTTCCTATTAAATCTTTCTCCTCTCACTTCAAACTGAGGCCCTCTATTATTCATTGGGCAGGGCAGCCCAAACAGCCGAGAGACCTACTCCTTACTTTTATTTTATATTCTAGCACCAAACGATTCGGCCCATCATGTACATGCTGACCATCCCAAACCCAATTTGCAAATTACTCATGCTTTTAGCATTTCAAGTCAATTCAAATCAAATCAAGTTTATTGTCACTTATCTATATACCATGCATGTATACCGCCAAACAAAAGGATGTTTCTCTGGACCAGGATGTATAGCACATAACACACATATAACGCAATAACTTGGGAAAGTGAGAATCTACAAATGAATTACACATAAATGTGTAAGGTAAAGTGCATAATTTAAATATTGGCATGTACAGAACAGATTAACTAGTGACACTTTGAATGCGATGCAGCAGGGAGTTCAGAAGCCTAATGGTCTGAGGGAAGAAACTGTTTCCCATCCTGACCATCCTTGTTTTTATACATCAGAATCCTTTGCCTGATGGTAGAAAGTCAAAGGGGATACTAGATGAATGGATGGGATTCCTAATAATATGAAGGGCCATGCATACACAGAGCTCCTGATAGATGTCTTCGATGGATGAATAGTAGGGTGACCCCTATGATCCACTTGACCATTCTTACGGTCGTTTGTAGGGTCTTAGGGTCTGATGCTCTGCTGCTCCCATACCAGATGGAGATACAGTTTGTCAGGACACTCTCAATGGTGCTCCTGTAAAATTCAGTATTTTTTTTATTTGCAAAGTTTGTCATAGACCTTCAGTTTCTAGTTTTCATTTGTTCCACACTCCTGGTCAATAGTTTTCCCTCGACCAATATCACTGAAGAAAATATTACCCCAATGAAGGCAAATATGTTGCCCTATTTTCTGCATCACAAAAGGGATTGCACTTCAAAAAGCCTCCATTAGTCAGGAAGCACTTTGGGACGTTCCTCAGCTCTGACATTGTAATAAAAATGCAAAGACTTTCTTTTTCCTCTGTGTAAAAAAGATAAAATTTTAAGTGCAAAATGGTACAAAATCACAAAATAAGAGATACATGAGGAAAATGATAATAGAAACGATAGTTAGGCTAGACTCTGTTATCTGCTTCTTTTCCAACCACTCGTGTAGGCGACGATTCATTTTGTGTGGCTTATAAAACCCTCATTTCTCTTTTGTTGCACAAGCTGGTAAATATAATTCTCCTAAATCACACACACAAAAAAAATAGTTTCAGTCCTAGAAAATAGCAATTTAGATAACATGGCTATGACTAATTCACTTCCCTCGTGGTCTGTAAGTTTGCTGAATTCGATTTAATAACATGTTGAAATCTTAACTCCTTACATTTGCATCTAAATTCGAGGCAATATAATTATCAATTTGGGCTAAATTGTTATCTGAGAATAACATTTGATTTGCTACTGTGGAATGCACTATATCAACTCCTTTCCTGCTTAATAGAGGAATTCTGTAGAATTAAGCAGTGAGATGCTTTTCATGAATATACAGTTATTCTGTAGTTACACAGCAAGTAACCCTTGGCTTGCTGAATGAATAGAGACTACAGTTACTTGATGACTCCCGCTACTCTGAATAAAACAAAACAATATGAACACTGCAGAGTTATTGTGTGTGACACTGATCTTTCTGTAAACGATTGCAATAACTCTTGCCCTGAGTTACTCTGCACCGCTACGCAGTGAGTTGCCTTGTGGATCATTGAGATGTCCCCAAAAACAATGGACTAATTTTCAAGGACTCTTCATCTCATCTTCTCAATACTTGTTGCCCATTTATTTCATATTATTACTTCTGTCTTCTTTTATTTCCACAGTTATTGAGAATGCCTGCAAGAAAATGATCCTCAGGGTTGTATATGGTGAAATGCATATACTTTGATAATAAATTTAATTTGAAATTTGAACATGGTATGTCCCTTGCTTTTCTGAATAAATAATGGCTCTGTACAGCAAAAGATTGTGGTTTTAGTCACCTACCTACTGAAAAGATGTAAATAAGGTTAAAGGAAGACAAAGAAACTTTACAAGGATGACAAACAAGAGAAAACCAGGAAATCCAAGCAACGTACACAAAATGCTGGAGGAACTCAGCAGGTCAGGCTACATGTGTGGAAAAAAGTACAGTCAACGTTTCAGGCTGAAACCCTTCGGGTGTCATAGAAACATAGAAAATAGGTGCAGGAGTAGGCCCTTCGGCCCTTCGAGCCTGCACCGCCATTCAGTATGATCATGGCTGATCATCCAACTCAGAACCCTGTACCTGCTTTCTCTCCATACCCCCGATCCCTTTAGCCACAAGGGCCATATCTAACTTCCTCTTAAATATAGCCAATGAACCGGCCTCAACTGTTTCCTGTGGCAGAGAATTCCACAGATTCACCACTCTCTGTGTGAAGAAGTTTTTCCTCATCTCGGTCCTAAAAGGCTTCCCCGTTATCCTTAAACTGTGACCCCTCGTTCTGGAATTCTCCAACAACGGAAACAATCTTCCTGCATCTAGCCTGTCCAATCTCTTTAGAATTTTATACGCTTCAATAAGATCCCCCCTCAATCTTCTAAATTCCAGTGTCAAGGGAGAAGCGTGAAAAGTCTAAGGGGAATGAGGGGAAACTTCTTCACTAACAGGGTCATGAGAGAGTGGAATGAACTGCCAGTGCAAGTGCCGCATGTGAGCTCCATTTCAACTTTTAAAAAGTTTGGATAGGTACATGGATGGAGGTGTAGGTCAATGGGAGAAGACAGTTTAAATTGTTCAGCACGGACTAGATGGGCCAAAGGGCCTGTTTTTGTGCTGTACTTTTCTATAGACTCTTTGACTGTATTGTATCCTTACTCTGAATAAACGGTGGCACTATACAGTTAGAATGAGTTACTCATAGTGTGAATTGACAGAGAATGTGTACAGATACTGAATGAGTGATCCTTACACTGAATAAACAATTGACCATGCACAGTTAATGTGTGAATGACCCTTATCTTCCTGAATAAACAATGTCTCTACAATACAAGTGGATCTGTTTCCTCACTGCCGCAGCGACCTGTGTTCAATCCTGACCTCAGGAGCCGTCTGTGCGGACTTCACATGTTCTCCCAACAAATGCATTGCATTGCCCTGAGTTCTGTGGTCTCCTCTCACAGCCCAAGGATATGGTAATAAAACTATAAAACATAGGGGCAGATGTAGACTATTCGGCCCATCAAGTCTGCTACGCCATTCCATCATGGCTGATTTATTATTATCCCTCTCAACCCCGTTCTCCTTCCTTCGCCATAGCCATAAGAACATATGACCATAAGACATAGAAGTAGAATTAGGCAATTTGGCCCTTCAAGTCTGCTCCGCCATTTAATCATGACTGATCCTTTTTAATCCCTCCTCAGCCCCACTCCCGGCTAACTCCCTGTAACCTTTGATGCTGTGTACAATCAAGAACCTGTCAATCTCTGTCTTAATTACACCCAACAACCTGACCTGTACAGCTGCCTGTGGTAGTAAATTCCACAAATTCTCCACCCTCTGGCTAAAGAAGTTTCTCCGCATCTCTGTATTAAATGGATGCCGCTCTATCCTGAGGCTACACTCTCTTGTCCTAGACCCCCCTACCATGGGAAACATCCTTTCCATATCTACTCTATATTGGCCTTTCAAAATTCAAAAGGTTTCAATGAGATCCCCCCACCTCCTTCTAAATTCCACCGAGTACAGACCCAGAGATATCAAAAGTTCCTTGTATGATAACCATTTCATTCCTGGAATCATCCTTGTGAACCTCCTCTGGACCCTCTCCAATGCCAGCACACACTTTCTTAGATGAGGAGCCCAGAACCGTTCACAGCACTCAAGGTGAGACCGCGCCAGTGCCTTATAAAGCCTCCGCATCATATCCTTGCTCTTGTATTCTAGACCTCTTGAAATGAATGCTAACATGGCATTTGCCTTCCTCACCTGCACGTTAACCTTTAGGGTGTTCTACACAGGGATCCCAAGTCCCTTGGCATCTCAGATTTTGTATTTTCTCGCTGTTTAGAAAATAGTCTGCACAAGGTTGACAGAACATTGTGGGCCGAAGAGCCTGTAAAGTGCTGTAAAATTTCTAAATTTCTATTTATTTGTACTACCAAAGTACATGACTCTGTATCTTGCCACACAGTATTTCATTTGCCATTTTCTTGCCCATTCTCCTTCTCTGTCTAAGTTCTTCTGCAGCCTACCGATTCCTCAACACTACCTGCTCCTTCACCATTCTTTGTATCATTTGCAAACTTGGCAACAAAGCCCTCTATTCCATCATCTAAATCATTGATATACAGCATAAAAATAAGCAGTCCCAAAACCAACCCCTGCAGAATATCACTAATCACTGGCAGCCAACCAGAAAAGGATCCTTTTATTCCCATTCACTGCCTCCTACCAATCAGCCAATGCTCTAACCATGCCAGTAACTTTCCTGTAATACCATGGACTCTTAACTTGGTAAGCAGCCTCATGTGTGGCACCTTGTAAAGGCCTTCTGAAAGTCCAAATATACAACATTGACTACATTCTTTTTATCTATCCTACCCATAATCTCCTCAAATAATTCCAACAGATTTGTCAGGCAAGATTTTCCCTTAAGGAAACTGTGCTCATTTTGTACTATCTTGTCCTGTGTTGCCAAGTACTCCACAACCTCATCCTTAACAATTGACTCCAACATCTTTCCAACCACTGATGTCAGGCTAACTGGTCTATAATTTCCTTTCTGCTGCCTTCCTCCTTTCTTAAAGAGTGGAGTGACATTTGCAATTTTCCAGTCCTCTGGCACTATGCCAGAGTCCAATGATTTTTGAAAGACATTTTTAACGCCTCAACAATCTCTATCGCTATCTCTTTCAAAACCCTAGGATGCAGTTCATCTGGTCTGGGTAATTTGTATACCTTTAGGTCTTTCAGCTTTTTGAGCACCTTCTCCCTTGTAATAGTAACTGCACCCACTTCTCTTCCTTGGCACACTACAACACCTGGCACACTGCTGGTGTCTTCCACAGTGAAGACTGATGCAAAATACTCATTTAGTTCCTCTGCCATCTTCTTGTCCCCCGTTATTATTTTTCCAGCCTCATTTTCTCATGGTCCTATATCCACTCTCATCACTCTTTTATTTTTCACGTACTTGAAGAAGCTTTTACTAGCCACTTTAATATTGTTTGCTAGCTTGCTTTCATATTTCATCTTTTCCCTCCTAATGATTCTCTTAGTTGCTCTCTGTAGGGTTTTAAAAGCTTCCCAACCCTCTGTCTTCCCACTAATTTTTTTCTTTGTTGTTTGTCCTCTCTTTTGCTTTTACATTAGTTTTGTCTTCCCTTTTCATCCGCTACTGTACTCTTTTGCCATTGGAGTATTTCTTTGTTTTTGGAATACATCTATCCTGCACCTCCCTCATTTTTCTCAGAACCTCACACCATTGCTGCTCTGCTGTCATCCCAGCTAGCATCTTCGTCCATTTTACTTTGGCCAGCTCCTCTCTCATACCACTGCAATTTCTTTTACTCCACTGCAATACTGCTATGTCAGACTTTACTTTCTCCCTATCAAATTTCAAGTTGAACTCAATCTTTCTGTGATCACTGCTTCCAAGGGTTCATTTACCTTAAGCTCCCTGATCACTCCTGGTTCATTACACAACAACCAATCCAGTATAGCTGATCACCTTGTATTCTCAATGACAAACTGCTCTAAAAAGCCATTTCATAGGCATTCGACAAACTCAACCTCTTGAGATCCATTACCAATCTGATTTTCTCAATTGACCTGAATGTTGAAATCTTCCATGGCTATCGTAACATTGCCCTTTTGATATGCCTTTTCTATTTCCCATTGTAACCTGTGGTTCACATCCCAGTCACTGTTGGGAAGCCTGTATAAAAGTGCCATCAGTGTCTTTTTACCCTTGCAGTTTCTTAACTCAACCTGCAAGGATTCAACATCTTCCTTTAACACCCTCACTAATCAAGAAGCTCTCAACGTCTGCTGTAAATATACCCCGTGACCCGGTCTCCACTGCAGTCTGCGGCAATGAATTCCACAGATACACTCACCCTGGCTAAAGAAATCACTCCTCATCTCTGTTCTGATGTGTGTTCCGAAGCCACTCAACAATTCAGGAACAGTTTCTTCCCCTCTGCCATCTGATTTCTGAATGGACATTCAACCCATGAACCCTACCTACCTCACTATTTTTTTGCATTACTTATTTAATTTAACTTGTATGTACTTACTGCAATTCACAGTTTTTTTTTCTCTCTATTATCATGTATTGCATTCTACTGCTGCTGCAAAGCTAACAAATTTCACACCATCTGCCAGTAATAGCAAACCTATTCTGATTCTGATTCTAACATTCCACTATCATGAGGCTGAAGGCACCTCCCCGGTGTATCACAAAAACCAGCCTTTGCCTTGATTGACTGTCTATACTTCCCCACTCCATCTGGAAACCAGGCAATATAATGTCAGACCCTTTCCACACATCCTTCTTTCTTCTTCACACCCAACAGGTCAGGAGACACAACACCCCAAAAACACAGACCGCCAGACTCAGTAACGGTTTCTATCCCACTGTGATAAAACTCGTGAATGGACCTCTTGTACAATACAGATGAATTGTTGATCTCTCAGTCTACCATGTCACAGCCGTCATTTCTCACTCACCTGCCTGCACTGCAATCTCTTTGCTAATATTCTGCATTCTGTTACTGTGTCTCCTGTCATACCACCTCGATGTACTTGTGCCTGGAGTGACCTGTGTCTGGATGACTGCTATGTATCAGTTATCAGAATCATCATCATTATGTGCCATGTTGTATGACGCAGGCAGTTACGGTCCCATGACCATGATTGTTCTTGGCAGATTTGTCTACAGATGTGGTTTGCCATTGCCTTCTTCTGAGCAGTGTCTTTACATGAAGGGTGTTCCCACCCATCACCAACATTCTTCACAGTCTGTCTGTCTGGTAGAGATTAATCTCCACCCCGCCACCCCAAAGGTTAACTTGCAATTTGAGTCGGTGGTAAGCGTATGCATCTTAGTTTCCTCTCTCAGTTGAAAGACGTACCAGATAGGTGAATTGGTCACGGTAAATAGTCTTGCGATTAGGCTAGAGTTAAAATCGGGGCTGTCAGTGGATGCTGGGCCTACTCCATGCTGTATTGATAAATGAATAAATAAATAAGATGTTCCTCTATTCGGAGGTGAGCCCTCTGATCCTATTGTATAGGAAACATCCTCTCTGTCTCAGTCTTTCAATAATCAATAAGTTTCAATGCAATACCTCCCACCCCACTCATTCATCTAAACTCCAGCAAGTACAGGACCAGAGCTATCAAACACTCCTCATGTGTTAACCCTTTCATTCCTAGGATCATTCTTGTAAACCTCCTCTGGACCCTCTTCAATGTCAGTATAACCTTTCTGAGATAAGGAGACAAAATCAGCTCAGCAATATTCCAATTGCAGTCTGACCAACGCGTTATAAAGTTTCAGCATTATATCCTTGCTTTTATATTCTAGTTATTTCAAAATGAATGCCAACATTACATTTGCCCTCCTCAGCGCTGACTCAACCTGCAAGTTAACTATTAGGGGATCCTGCGCAAGGACTCCCAAGTCTCGTTGCACTTCTGATTTCTGCACTTGCTTCCCATTTAGAAAATAGTACACACCTTTATTCCTTTTACCAAAGTGAATGACCTACACCATATTCCATCTGCCACTTCTTTGCCCATTCCCCTAGTCTTTCCAAGATCTGCAAACTCTCTGCTTTCATGACACTACCTGCTCCATCACCTATCTTTATATCATCTGTAAACTTGACCACAAAGCCATCAATTCTATCATCCAAATCACTGACATAATGCGAAAAAGTTATCCCCACACCAACAGCTGTGGAACACCACTAGCCATGGGCAGCCAACCAGAAAAAACTCTCTTTCTTCCCACTCTTTGCCTCCTTTCAGTCAGCCGATCTTCTATCCATGCTTGCATCTTTCCTGGAATACCATGGGCTCTTATTTCATTTAGCAGCTTCATGTGAGGCACCTTCTGAAAATCCCAATAAACAATATCACTGATACTCTTCTCACTACCACCTGCAGGCAGGAGGTACAGAGCCCAAGGACCCACACCACCAGGTTCAGGAATGGTAGAAGCATCGAGCTTTTAAACTAGTGTAGATAACTTCACTTGCCACTACTCTGAACTGATCCTATGACCTACAGACTCACATTCAAGGGATCTATACAAATCAGCTTCTCAAATGTAGTTTGCCTTCTTTTGCACATTTGTTGTTTGTCAGTCTTTGTTTATGAATATTTTTTCATAAAATTCAACTATTTCTTTTTTCATGTAAGTCCCTGCGAAAAATGAATCTCAAGGTCGGATGTGGGATCATATACAATACTGTGCAAAATCTTAGGCACATATATATAGCTGGGGTGCCTAAGACTTTTGCACAGTACTGTAGTAATTTTATATATTGCACTGTGCTGCTCCACAAAACAAAAAACACATTTCATGACATGTGAGTGATGATAAACCTGATTCTGATATGGATCTCCATTGGGAACTGAGGGTGGGAAGGGGGCAGGGAGAGGGGACTCATTATTCGGAAAAGGAGAAGGAAGAGGGGAGGGAGTAGGAAGAACCAGAGAGACATTCTGTGATGATCAATAAACTAATTGTTTGGAATCAAATAACCTTTGTGTCTCAGGGCTTGGTGTGTCTGCACCTGTGCCACGCCACCACCCCTGGCACTCGTTCTCTGCCACCTGTCCCGCATCCCATTCCAGGTACTCTTTCTCAGATACCCATGCCATACTCCTCACGCGGTATGCCACCCTCACCATTCCCAATATCCTTTGCTCCTGTCAGATTTACAAACTCTTCTTCTGCTTGTTGGATGATTGCATTTCTTACATTAATGGCTAGAAGATCTATTTTGTTGAATTGGAAAGAAATTAATCCCCCTACTGTATTTCATTGGTTTTCTCAAACTAGTTTATGTCTAAATTTGGAGAAAATTAGAAGAGTCGTATATGACCCTTCTATTAAATTTGAAAAGATTTGGAGGCCATTTATTCAATATTTTCACATGATGTAATTTGACCCTGTTCCAATCCTATTTGTTTTTCCGGTTTTGATTATATATATTTATGTTGAGAGGATCGGAGTTGGGGACACTGATGATTTTGTAATTTTTTTTATATAGATACTATAAATAGCTCATTTATTTTTTCTCCTTCCTTTCTTAATAGTTAGTTTAGTTTTTCTTAGGGTATTAATTTTTTTTTCTTTTTCTCTTTTCTGTTTTTTTTCAACATGAATTACTTAGTTTTTTTTGGTCTCGTTTATATGATATTTGTATCATTCGTGATTTGGGAAGACAACTATAATGTACTTATTGCTTATGTATCCTTTTATGTTCATTTTAATTTTGTAAGTTTGTAATCCCGTTATCTATGTACTAATCTTATCATGTTGATATTAATAAAAAGATTGAAAAAGAAAGATTTACAAACTCACTCTCCACTCCACGTTGACAAATACGGTTCTATACAAACATCTTAGGCACCCTAGCCATATATATGTGCCGAAGACTTTTGCAAGTACTGTACGTGCTTCTAAAATAAATTCTACTTTGACTTTGATAATATATTTACTTTGAGCTTGAATTTTGTGTGCCACGGGTTTGTGAAAGACTCTGTATAAATACAATTCTTTCAAGTCATTTCCTTCTATTTTTTTGATGGTGGAAGAATATAGGGACACTTTGTGTCTCTTCCTCTTCTTTGTAGGGGTGAAGGGGAGGGTAGTGATCTGCCAAGCTGAATTTGACAAAGGTACCTGCTCGCTGAGCCATCGGTTGAGAAGAAATCTCATTTTCATAAGGTGAGGTACTTTGACAGTTCTCGGCTCTGCACCATCTGGACTGCTCTGGAGTAAACAGCGGTGAACATATGCTCAGGAATGTTTGGGTTATTTCACAGTAACACCTCTCCTTCAGTACCAGTGTGCCATGATTACCAGCTGCAACAGCTTGTCACCACCTCCTGAGCCTCACAGAAAACAATCAGCCACTGCTTGTTGTCAGCTTTGAATAGTCCAGTCACTGAAGACTTCTATCAGCGAAGACGTCCCGATTGATGGCTAACTTCCACCCTGATGTCTATCATTGAAGATTTACCTCAGTCATTTCATACCAGGAGGACAAGTACGCACTGAAAGTTAATCATCACAGGCCCTTAGGGTTGATGTGAATGGCATTAGTCCAGCGCAGAAATGTCTGTCACTGAGGACAGCCATGGAAAATAAATGTGGACCTATACTGTTCTCTGACAAAGCCTGCTACTGATGTCTCTCTGAAAATTATTTGCAATTGATGTCTGTCACAAAGGAAGCCATAGTAAGTGAAACTGTAGCTGTTTAGATAATCAAAATAACCTTTATTCATATTTACAAGAATAAACCGTACAATGCTTTTTTTCTATATTTATTTATTTCATGATACAGCACGGAGTAGGCCCTTCTGCCTCTTTGAGCCATGCTGCCACAGCAACCCCTGACAACCTATAAGACCGTAAGATACAGGAGAAGAATTAGGCCCTTTGGTCCTTCAACTCTGCTCTGCCATTTCATCATGGCTGATCCATTTTCCCTCTCAGCCACAATCTCCTGATTTCTCTCCATACCCCTTCATGCCCTGACTAATCAAGAATCTATCAACCTCTGTCCTAAATATACATAAAGACTTGGCCTCCACAGCTGCCTGTAGCAAAGAATTCCACAGATTCACCACTCTCTGGCTAAAGAAACTCCTCCTCATCTCCATTCTAATGAGATGGAGGCTGTGCCCCCTGGTGTTAGAGTCCCCCACAATAGGAAACATCCTCCCCACATCCACTCTATCAAGGCCTTTCAACGTGCAATAGGTTTCCATGAGGTCACTCCTCATTCTTCTGAACTCTAGTGAATATAGGCCCACAGCGATCAAATGCTCTTCGTATGACAAGCCTTTCAACCCAGTTAAACTTGACCTAAGCATGAGACAAGTTAGAACGACCAGCTAACTTGCCCGGTACGTCATTGAACTGTGGGAGTAAACCTGAGGACCCAGGGAAAATGCACGTATTCCACGGGGAGGACGTAGAGAGACTCCTTACAGAAAGATGTCGGAATTGAACTCTGAACTCTGTCTGAAACACCCCCAAGCTGTAACAGATCCGTGCTAACTGCCTGGCACTTCAAATAAATTAATAAATAAAAGTATAACAGAATATTGTGGTTCAATTCCCGCAACTGTCTGTAAGGAGTTTGCACGTTCTTCCCGTGACCATGTGGGGCTCCTCTGGCTGCTCCGATTTCTTCACGCGTTCCAAAGACATACAGGTTTGCAAGCTGTGGCATGTCACATTCGTGCTAGAAGCAAGGCAGCACTTGCAAGCTGTCCCAGAACATCCTCAGACTGTGTTGGTTGTTGACACAAACAAATCATTTTACTGTATTTTATGATGTTTCGACGCACCTGTGAGAAAGAAAGCTAATCGTAAATCTTTAACAGGTTAATAGCTTTCAACTCAAATTCAAGTTCAAGTTTATTGCCACCTGACTGTACACACGTACAACCAAACAAAACAACATTCCACAGTGCACCCAAAAAACATACACATAGAGCACATAAATCAAAATGTTACTACAATTAAGTTTGTCAAATAACTTAATTATTTTAATAAAGTTAACTGAAATTGCATATAGTGGGCAGCAGAGGTAAAAAGTAAACACAAGGTACTGCAGATGTAGGTCAGAAATGAACCACGTTCGTTTCCATGGATGCTGCCCGGCCTGCTGAGTTCCTCCAGCGTGTTGTACGTGTAAAAAGTAAACAGTTCTGTTCTACCAAAGTTTCAGCTCTGAAACATTAACTCTGTATCTCTTCTGACTGACTGTTCTCCCACTTTCTTTCTTGCACGAACCCACAAGGGTTAGGAGGCAGGGGGAAAGCAGAGCAGCAAGCTCGACTGATAACATTGAGCACACCTACATAGAGCCATGCCGCAAGAACGCAGTGTTCCTCAGCGAGGACCCCCGTCAAGGCTGAGCTCTCTCCTTGCTGCTGCCGTCAGGAATGAACTGCAGGAACCCTAGGTCCCACACCGCCAGGTTCAGAAATAGTAATCATCCTTCAGTCCTCAGACTCCTGAACCAGTGTGGATAATTTTACTCACGTCAACTCTGAACCGACTCAACAACCTGTAAACTTATTTTCAATGACTCAGCAACTCACGTTTTCAGTGCTCATTTATTTATCATTGAGTTGGTTTGTCTTTGCACGCTGGCTGTTGTCAGTCTTGGTTTCTGTTAGTTTTTTTTATTGATTCAGTTGTTTTTCTGGGAATGTCTGCCAGAAAATGAACCTCAGGGTAGTGGATGGTGACATTGAAGTACTTTGAGAATAAACTTACTTTGAACTTTCAACTTTGAATCGAGCAGAATGGGCTATAAGACTGTAAGACGTAGGAGCAGATTTAGGCCAATCTGCCCATCAAGTCTGCTTCACCATTCCGCTAACCCTGGATCCCACTCAACCCCATATACCTGCCTTCTCACCATAGCCAGTGATGCCCTGACCGATCAGGAAACTGTCAACTTATGCTTTAAATGTACCCACAGACTTGGCCTCCACAGCAGTCTGTGGTAGAGCATTCCGTACATTCACTACTCTCTGGCAAAGTAAAATTACTCCTTACATCTGTTCCAAAAGGATTCCCCTCAATTTTGAGTCTGTGCCCTCTAGTTCTGGATACCCCCACCATAGGAAACATCTTCTCTACATCCCCTTTATCTAGTCCTTTCAACATTCGGTAGGTTTCAATGAGATCCCCCCACATTCTTCTAAATTCTAGTGAGTACAGGCCCAAAGGCCAGCTGGTGGCGTAGTGGTATCAGTGCTGGACTTTGGAGTGAAGGCTCCCGAGTTCGAAACCAGCCGGCTCCCTTACACGCTTTCCATCCGTGCTGGGTTGAGCATCAAGCTAGCAACTCGGCCTCGTAAAAACACGAAAGCCTGCTAAAAAAACACTGTCACGACGGCATCCCGATGACTCCACTTGAAGTAAAGTGCTTTCTTCTTTTTCTTCACAGGCCCAAAGCTGCCAAACGCTCCTCATATGTTAAAAACTTTGTGTTCAGAATCATCCTCCTGAACGTCCGCTGTACTCTTGCCAATGACAACACACCCTTTCTGAGATATGGGGCCCTAAACAGTTGACAATACTCCAAGTGCGGCCTGACCAGTGTCTTATAAAGGTTCAGCATTCTCTCCTTGCTTTTATATTCTATTCCCCTTCAAATAAATGCCAACATTGCATTTGCCTTCTTTGCCACAGACTCAACCTGTAAATGAACCTTCTGGGAGTCTTGCATGAGGACTGCTAAGTCTCTCTGCACCTCTGACGTTTGAATTTTCTCCCCATTTAGATAATAGTCCACACAATAGTTCCTTTTACCAAAATGCACTATGATACATTTCCCAACACTGTATTCCATCTGCCACTTTTTTGCTCATTTTTATAATTTGTCTAAGTCCTGCTGCAATCATATTGCTTTGTCAGCGCTACCTAACCCTCCACTTATCTTTGTATCATCCACAAACTTTGTCACAAGTCCATCAATTCCATGGTCTAAATCATTGACAAACAATGTGAAAAGTAGCGGTCCCAATATTGACTCCTGAGCAACACCACTAGTCACTGGCAGCCAACCAGAAAAGGCCCCCCTCATTCCTACATACTGTTTCCTGCCTGTCAGCCATTCCTCGATCCATGTCAATATCTTTCCCGTAATGCCATCGGAATTTATCTTGTTAAGCAGCCTCACATACGGCATATTATCAAACGCCTTCTGAAAATCCACATCCACTGCCTTTCCTTTGTCCACCCTGCTTTCTTGCTTCCTCAAAGAACTCTAACAGATTTGTCAGGCAAGATTTCCCTTTACAGAAACCATGCTGACTTGGCCTTCTGAAACCTCATCCTTAGTAATGGACTCCAACACTTCCCCAGCCACTGAGGTTAAGCTAACTGAGCTATAATTTCCTTTCTTTTGCCTCCTTCCTTTCTTAAAGAATGGAGTGAACATTTGCAATTGTCCAGTCCTCCAGTACCATGCCAGAATCAAGTGATTCTTGAAAGATCATGACCAATGCCTCTTGTTATCTCTTCAGCAACCTCTATCGGGACTCTGGGATGTAGTCCATTTATTCCAGGTGACTTATCCGCCTTAATACTTTTGAGTTTGCCTCGCACTCCTTTGGAATAGCAATGAGACTCTTGCTTTCTGACACTCATGGACTTCTGGCATACTGCTAGTGTCTTCCACGGTGAAGACAGATGCAAGGTACTTGTTAAGCTCATCCACTGTTTCTTTGTTTCTCATTACTACATCACCACTATCATTTTCCGGTGGTCCAATACCAAGTCTCAGCTCCCTTTTACTCTTTAGATAACTGAAAAAAACTTCTAGTGTCCTGCTTCATATTATTGGCTAGTTTGCCTTCATATTTCATCTCTTCCCTTCTTACAGCTTTTTTAGTTGCCTTTTGTTGGATTTTGAAAGCTTCCCAGTCATCCGGCTTCCCACTCACCTTTGCTACCTTATATGCCTTTTCCTTTGTTTTTATGCAGTCCTTAACTTCCCTTGCCAGCCGCAGTTGCCTACTTCAGCCACTTGAGAACTTCTTCCTCTGTGGGACGTATCTATCCTGTGCCTTGTGAACTAATCGCAGAAACTTCAGCCATCTCTACTCTGCCGTCACCCCCGTCAGTATCCTCGTCCAATCCACCTGGGCAAGCTCCTCTCTCATGCCTCTGTAACTCCTGTTATTCCATTGTGATACTAATACATGTGACTTATGCTTCTCTCTCTCAAATTGCAGCATGAATTCAATTATACTGTATTACGATCACTGCCTCCTAAGGGTTCCTTAACATTAAGCTCCCTAATAAGATCTGTGTTATTACACAACACCAAATCTAAGATAGTCTTTCCCCAAGTAGGATTAAGCACAAGCTGCTCTAAAAAGCCATCTGGTAGGCATTCAACAAATTCCCTCTCTCGTGATCCAACACCAACCTGCTTTACCCAATCCTTTTGCATTTTGAAGTCCTCATTGCAATTGTGACATTACCTTTATTCCATGCCTTTTCCAGCTCCCTTTGTAATCTCAACCCCACATCTTGGCTACTATTTGGAAGCCTATATAAGATTCTCAGAACATTTTTTTCACACTTGTAGTTTCTTCACTCTTCCCACAAAGATTCAACAAACTCTGGCCTCTGTCACCTCTTTCTAAAGATGTAATTCCATCGCTTAGCAACGGAGCCACACCACCACCTATGCCTCCTGCTTGTCCTTTCAATACAAAGTATATCCTTTGATGTTAAGCTCCCAACTGCGGCTTTCTTTCAGCCATGACTCAGTGATTCGCACAACGTCATACTAACCAATACTCTACGAGGACGACACGGGAGGTCAGGAATGATTCGAGTGGCAAGGCAACAGCTCCAGGAGCTGTGCCACTCTGCCATTCTTTATTCTAAAACAAAAGATATCTCAGAGCAAAGTTTCAACTGTGGGACCAGAGTATTTGATTTTTCAAAGCAACAGGCAGAAGAGAAAAAGGGGTCGGAGTAGCTCTGTTAATAAAAGATGAGGCTTGTGCAGTGGTGGGGGATGTTCTTTTCTCAGAAGCTGAAACTGTGGAATCACTTTGAGTGGAGATGACAAACAGGTCAGTGGTGGGTGTAGTATATAGATTAGCTGACAGGACCTGTACTGTAAAGCAGAGTATAAATCAAGGAACAATGGGGCTGTAATAAAGGCACTTTTGATAGTGAGCCACCCACATAAAGTGCTGGAGAAGCTTACCCATCTTAGTTAGCATCCATGGAGAGGGATAAACAGTTAATATTTCAGGCCAAGACCCTTCATTAAGGACTGGAAAAGAAGGGGGAAGAAACCTGATTAAGTCAGTGGGGGTGGGAGGAGGTGTACAAGCTGATAGGTGATAGGTGAAGAGGGTTGAGGGGCACGGTGAGTAGGTGGGAAAAGAGGGATGAAGAAAGAAGCTGGGAGGTAATAGGTGGAAGAGGAACAGGGCTGAAGAAGAGGAATCTGATAGGAGAGTGGCCATTGGGAGAAAGGGAAGGAGAGGGGAACCAGAGGGAGGTGACGAGCAGGAGAAGAGAGAGGAGCCGGACTGGGGAATGGAAAAAGGTAAAAAAGGGAGGGAGGGAAAACCAGTGGAAGTAGGAGTCTGGGTGAGCATGTTATTGTGTGCACGTTGTTGTGTGCAGCTTTGTTCAGTGTAGAGGCTTTGGAGAGGATGCAAAAGAGGTTGACTAAGATGAAGTGGTATAAACTGTGAGGACAGGTTGTACTAAATTGGGTTGGTTTCTTATATTGTTAGAAGCTGAAGGGAGATCCAATATAACAGGAGTTCCCATAGACCCCTACCATTAGCCGAATGGTCCGTGAACCCCAGGTTGGGAACCCCTGTTATAGAAGGTTATATAATTATGGGAGACACAAATAGGGGAGAGAGTCAAAATTTTGTCCACACGACAGGTATATCAAGGAAATACAGCTAAGGAAAGAGGGGGTAAGTTTCAAGGAGATGTGTGGGGTAAGTTTTTATGTAGACAGTTGTAGGTGTCTGGAGCAGGGTCCCAGGGGTAGTGGTAGAGGCAAATATTATATATTCATTGACAGCATGGTAGCGTAGCAGCAAGCGCAATTACTTTACTGCAATCATTGCTGTTCAATACACCCCCCCCCCCCCCCCAAGGCACGCCGCTGTCTGTAAAGGAGTTGCACATCCTCTCCGTGATGGCAGAGCTTCCTCCAAGTGTTCTGGTTTCCACCCACATCCCAAAGTTTAAAGTACAAAAGTTCAAAGTAAATTTTATTATCAAAGTACATAAACGTCACCACATACAACCCTGAGATTCATCGTCTTGTGGGCATACACAGCAAATCTACAGACTAGCACAGTAACTATAACAGGATCAATGAAAGATCACCCAGGGCACAGAAGACAACAAACTGCAAGTATAGCAATAAATAACAAGAACATGAAATAACAAGATAAGAAGTCCTTAAAATGAGATCATTGGTTGTGGGAACGTCTCAATAGATGAGTGTAGTTATCCTCTTTTGTTCATGAGCCTGATGGTTGAAGGGTAAGTTAAGGTTTTAGAGAATCATAGGCCTGTTATGTTGGTGCCAGAAGCGTGGTGACACTTGCATGTTGCTCTCAGCTCGTTGGTTATTGACACAAAATGTCACATTTCACTGAACATTTCGATGTTTCAATGTACATATGACAAACTAATCTTCAAAGTGGCATTTAAGAGGCTCTCAGATAGACACATGAATATGCAGGAATTGGAGAGATACGGATCATTTACAGGCACTGGAGATTTAGATTAATTCAACATCATATTCAGCAAGGACGTTGTGAGCCAAAGAGTCTGATTCTGTGTATGCACTGAAATAATCATGGATAAATTTAATCATCATATCAATTGGAAGCATCAAATTGACAAGGATAGCTTGAAGGATGAGGTGGGGATCTCACTGAAGCCTACTGAAAATTGAAAGGCTTAGATGGTGTGGTTGTGGAGATGTTGTTTCCTCTAGTGGGGGAGTCTAGGACCAAAGATCACAGCCTCAGAATACAAGAATGTCACTTTAGAACAGAGATGATGAAGAATTTCTTTTGCCAGAGAATGGTGAATCTGAGCTGGCTGTGGAGGTCGAGATATTAGGTATAACTAAAGTGGAAGTTGATAGGTTCTTGATTAGTCAGGGCATTAAAGGTTATGTGGAGAAGGCAGGAGAATGGGGTTGAGGGAGATAATTAATCAACCGTGATGGAATGGTGGAGCAAACTCGGTTGGCTGTAAGGCCTATTTCTGCCTTTCAGCTGATCTTATGGTCTTATAGTGTATCCAATGTGCTTCTTTGAAACAGTACATACAAATATAAACACTTTATTGTCACCAAACAATTGATACTAAAGCGTACAATCATTACAGTGATATTTGTTTCTGGGCTTCGCCCTCCCTGAAGAACAAATCGAAGTAAATATGATAAAAATTTAAATTATAAATCATGATTAGAAAATAAGAAAAGGGAAAGTATGGTAGTGCAAGTCAGGTGCAGATATTTGGAAGGTACGGCCCAAATCCGGGTCAGGATCCGTTCAGCAGCCTTATCACAGTAAAAGCTGTTCCCAAATCTGGCCGTACGTATCTTCATGCTCCTGAACCTTCTCCCGGAGGGAAGTGGGACAAAAAGTGTGTTGGCTGGGTGGGACTTATCCTTGATTATCCTGGCAGCACTGATACGACAGTGTGCGGTGTAAAGTGAGTCCAAGGATGGAAGATAGGTTTGTGTGACGTGCTGGGCTAGGTTCACGATCTTCTGCAGCTTCTTCTGGTGAACTGCCCAGTGAAAACCGAAAACTGTAGATGCTGGAAGTTAGGAAATAAAAATAGAAATTGCCAGAAATGCCCCCAGCAGGTGTTTCTGATGAAGGATCCCAGATCATGTTCTCAATATTATGTATTATTTATTTATTGTTACTATTATCATTGTTTGTTTTGCTTTATATTTTCTTAGTTTCCCTTCTTTTGCATATTGGTTGTTTACTTGTCTTTGTGTGCATTTTTTTCATCGGTCCCATTGTGTTTCTTCGTGTCTAATGTGAATGCCCACAAAAAATTTTCTATGCTGACTTTTATGGACTTTGATAATGACTGTTCTTGAAACTTAGAACTTTGAAGACTATTTTAGATCAGGTGTTGTGTATAAAGATAGGATTAATTAATTATCTCACAGTAAAGAGTCCCTGAGATTGCAGGATTTTAAACTCAGTTTGTGGATGCAAAAGTTGGCTCTGAAACTGGAATATAAAGAAAGGTCATTACAAAGGTCTATTTTCTAAAATGGACAGGGAATATAGATGAGAGTGGGGAAAGAGCTGATAAATAGTGGCAGATGTTTGAAGGAGATAGTTCATCATCTCAGCACAGAGATATCCTGGAGGGAAAGATGACGTTGAGTTCCTCAAGCTGCTTGTTGTTTAGCTCTGGGAGAAGGATGAACCATGCATGGCTCACTATGTAAGATGGGGATGGTAGTAAATCACATGAAAGGGCATTCAATGTCACATAGGTTAATGGTAGACCAGTGGATAGGGTCATTTTTAGAAAGCAGTACAGGTTGGCACAATTAAGAGGAGAAGAGAGAACAATCAGAGGGTTTGAGGTCCAGAAACATTTAAAAACAGCTGAAAACAGCTGAGTCATAAAGTACTACAGCACAGAAATAGACCCTTTGGCCCATCTTGTCCATGCTGACCTGCCTAGTTCCATCTATCTGGATTTAGACCATACCCTCCAAAACCCTACCATTCATGTATCTATCCAAATTTTTAAAAAAATGTTATAATTTAACCCACATCCACCACTTCCGTTGGCAGTTTGTCAACTTAAACATTAAAAATTATGAACATTTGTATGAATATATTTGTTAATCATTTTAAGACCATCAGACATAAGAGCAGAATTAGGCCATCTGGCCCATCAAGTCTGCTCCACCATTTCATCATAGCTTGTTCAATGTCCCTCTCAGCCCCAATCTCCTGCCTGTTTCCCATATCCATTCATGCCCTGACCAATCAAGAATCTGTCAACCTCTGCCTTACATATACATACTGACTTGGTCTCCATAGCTGTCTGTGGCAAAGAATTCCACAGACCTACCACTTTCTTCAATTCAATTCACAATCAAATTGATCAGCACTAAATTGAACTGAACTACACTGAACATTCCTGGACTGTTTCAAGGACTCTGATGTTTAATACTCTGTGTGTTATTTGCATATTTATTACCATTTGCACAATTTGTTCTTTCTTTATTGTTCGTTGGGCATTTGATATTTTCTTTGAACAGCTTCCATGGTGTTTGTTTTGTTTCTGTCTGTGGGAGGACAAATTCCAGGGTTGTATACTGTACACATACTTTGATTGTAAATGTACTTCGATTCTTTGAATCTTTGAAAATACATTTTAAATTATTAATTAAAAAAAATAAATATACAGTGAAATAAAGAAAGACATAACATTTTGCTAAAATCTTTTTGAGCTGGCTTTTCAAGCCATTGCAATGGTTGGTGTTGGATGCAACATTCTGAGTGGAGTGAAGCCAAGAGTCGGAGATGAAGTGTATCTGTTCAGTACGGTTGTGAGTTTGTTGTAGTCAGTGGTGAGAGACCTAGATAAGTGTGAGAAGTTTGACGCACCTGAACCTGACCTCCTACTCCTCCTGGTGCCCAGGCCACAGTGCTCATAAGTGGAGCACCTGGAGCCCTGGGAGTAATCTGGCCCCATGCATCCCTCAAGTGATAATTCATTCAAGCTCACTCTCACCATTCAAAGAACCTGTGTCTTAGAGAGCAGAAGACTTCTTAGAGCTAGAAAATGGACCAGAGTAGCACAAGAATAGGCCCTTTAGCTGATTGTGTTGGCCGAACTAATTAAGATATTGATGCCTCATAATAATATACCCCTCTTTCATTTGCCTAACTAAGAGCATCATAAATTCTCTATCATCGTTGTCTTTAACACTACTTAAAATAGTGCTTTCCAGACACCTGTATAAAAACCTAACTTGCCCTGCACATCTTTGTTGACCTCTCTCTCTCACTTTAAATGCACATCCTCTAGTATTATAATTCAGATTAAGATTCAGATACAGATTTATTGTGCATCAAAACATTCAGTGAAATGCATCATTCGCATTAACAACCAACCAAGTCCCGATGAAGGTCTCGGCCTGAAATGTTGATTCTTTGTTCTTTTTCATGGATGCTGCCTGGCCTGCCAAGTTCTTCCAGCATTTTGTGTGTGTTGCTTTGTATTTCCAGCATCTGCAAATTTTCTCATGTTTGCAACACACTCAGAAACCTCTATAGATGTACTGTAGAGAGCATTCTGACAGGCTGCTTCACCTTCTGGTATGGGGTGGGGAGGGCTACTGCACAGGACTGAAAGAAGCTGCAGAAGGTTGTAAATCTAGTCAGCTCCATCTTGGGTACTAGCCTACAAAGTACCCAGGACATCTACAAGGAGTGATGTCTCAGAAAGGCAATGTCCATTACTAAGGATCCCCAGCACCCAGGGCATGCCCTTTTCTCACTGTTACCATCAGGTAGGAGATACAGAAGCCTGAAGGCACACACTCAGCGATTCAGGAACAGCTTCTTCCCCTCTGCCGTCTGATTCCTAAATAGACGTTCAACCCATGAACACTACCTCACTTTTTTAAATATATGTTATTTCTATTTTTGCACAATTTTTAATCTATTCAATATATATACTGTAATCGATTTACTTTTTTTTTCTTCTAGATTATGTAGTGCTTTGAACTGCTGCTGCTAAGTTGCCATATTTCACAACACATGCCAGTGATAATAAACCTGATTCTGATTCTGAGGACGTGCTGGAGTTTGCCACACATTCCGACATCAACATAGCGTGCCTACAATGTTCAACACAGGAATAAATGAACACACAACACAGAACAAAACAAGACAATAGCAGCAGAACAAGCCCTTTCCCACCTTCCCCACCCTCCCACACACACAAGGCCTCCAGCACCAGGATAGCCAAACTCCGGCCTCCAGGCCTTGGCCTTGGATTGTCAAATTCACAGATATATTAGATTATTTGACACAGATACTGGGTGGCTACTCCATCTACATCCCTCATGATTTTATAAACTTTAGCCATTTGATAAGCTGGTGGTGTTTGTGGTCTGTCAGCAAGTTTACTCCATTACCAAAGGCTCCTCGGGGGGACAGTCGATGGCAATCTTGATTCAGTATCAGAACAACATGACCGCATCTGACTTTTCACAGTACCGGGGGAAATTTGCATTAGTTGCAGAGTCATTATTCACCTGTCGCATCAGACAAAAGCCACATTTGCACTCTCCTCACCACAGAGCATATTTGCAAGGAGCTCCACCACAAGAAAGCAGCATCCATGATCAAAGACCCCTGCATGCTCTCTTCTCAGAGTTACCATCAGGAAGAAGGCAGAGTGATGGGCTCCGCCTGATGGCTGAAGGGTAGTAATTATTTCTGAACCTGATTGTATGGGTCTTCAAGCTCCTACAATTTCACTCTCCTCAACACTGAACCGATTCCACAATGCATGGACTCACTTTCAAGGACACTACAACTCATGCTCTCAATATTATTTGTAACTTATGCTTTGATGTCTTCTGCACTCCACTTGATCTTTCATTGATCTCGATATAGTTACTATTCTATAGAATTGCTGAGTATGTCTGCAGGAAAATGAATCTCAAGGTTGTATATGGTGACATATATGTACTCTGATAATAAATTTTACTTGAACTTTAGTTATTTATTCAGTCTTATTTGCAAGTTTGTCTTCCTTTGCACAATAGTTGTTTGCCAGTCTCTGTGCACAGTTTTTCATTGATTCTATTGTATTTCTTTGTTCCACTGTAAATGCCTGCAAGAAAATAATTAGTGACATATACATACTTCTATAATAAATTTACCTTCAACTTTAAACTTTTAATTTCCATACTCCCACAATATGTAGATGCTTGCCAAAGATCTTGTGGCACTGCTTTGTTGATGAGCAAAGGCATTCTCTCTAGTTTCCTGCTGATAATCTTCAAACAACTTTGGAAAAGTAGATTACCTGACCATTATCACGTTCAGATTTAAGGTAGCTTGCTGTGTAAAATTCCCATTACTCCCACATTACATCCGTGATTACACTACAAAACGTGAACAGCTTTGGGATGCCCAGAAGTCATGAAATGCACAGTAGAAATCAATGGCTTATTCTCACATTGTATGACATGAGCTTCACGCTATATCTGACCGATGCTATATTTAACCTAGAAGTGCGGATGGAACAGTATGTAGGTCCACGGTACTTTTAATGAGCAGTGGGCCCAGGAAGGAGAGAGGCAATAATCCATTGCCCGAAGCGTGAAGATCACCAAAAGGTGCCAACCACCCACATTTCAGAAGAGCAATCAGAGCAGAAAGAACAATTCAGCATTTATCAGACGTGTGTGTTGTCAGGCGCATCAAAGCAGTTGGACATGCCTGATTGGAAGGAAGAAGTCAAACTACGATTGTTATCTGAAATATATGCAGACAGAAATATAGAGTGAGTGGCTTTGAACTTAAGTCTTATCATAAGGTTTCTAAACAACCTTTTGAGAGGGCAGAATAGTTATTAAATATGTGGGGGGGGGGCTATCTGATTACACACAGTGGCCAACTTATTTGGTACCTCCTATACCTAATAAAGTGGCCATTATGTGTATGTTCTTGTCTTTTACTGCTGCAGCCCATCTCCTTCAAGGTTTGATGTGTTATGCATTCAGAGATGCTCTTCTGCACACCACTCTTGTAATACATGGCTATTTGAGAAACTGTCACCTTGAACCAGTCTGGTCATTCTCCTGTGACATTCTCTCATCAACAAGCTGTTTTTGAACACAGAACTGGTGCTCGCTGGATTGTTTTTGGTTTTTGCCCCATTCTCTGTAAACTCTAGGGAGTGTTGAGCATGAAACTCTCAGGAGATCAACAGCTTCTGAGATACTCAAACCACCCCATCTGGCACCAACAATCATTCCAGCGTCAAAGTGCTTTAGATTACATTTCCTCCCCATTCTGACGTTTGGTCTGAACCTCTTGACCATGTCGGCATGCTTTCATTCATTGAGTTGCTGCCACATGATTGGCTGATTATATGTTTGTATTAAAGAGCAGGTGTACAGGTGTACCTAATGAAGAGGCCACTGAGTGGTCATGCCCAAGGTAAGGATATAAACATGAATCCCTTGAAATACACATGAGAGACAAATCAGACGTTAATTTTCAACTACTTATTTCCAACAGGAATATTTTATTATCCATATTTACCATGATGCCTTAAACATTTTTGTCCATCAACTTAATGCCAACTCACAGATCAATCCTCACTAATTTTACTGACACCAGACTATCCCCACATATTCATGTACAGTACTGTGCCAAAGTCTTAGGCACGTATATACAGCTAGGATGCCTAAGAGTTTTGCACAGTGCTGCATTTGTCAATGTGGAGCGGAGAGCAAGTTTGTAAATCTGGCGGGAGCAAAGGATGTTGGGAGTGAAGAGGGTGGAGTGCAGCGGCAGGGCTGTAGGACAAGTGGCAGAGGAGTGCCGGGGCTGAGGGGAGGGGTGATGTGGGTGCAGACACACCCAGCCCTGAGACACCAGGCAAGGTCATTTGATTCCAAACAGTTGGTTTATTGACCATTACAGAATGTCTCTCTGGTGCTTCCTGCTCCCTCCCCTCTCCCTTCCCTTTTCCCAACCATGATTTTCCTGTATTTGCTCCCTTCCCACTCTCAGTCCACAATAGAGACCCATATCAGAATTGGGTTTATCATCACTTCCATAAATCATGAAATTTGTGTTTTTTTTTGTGGGAACAGTACAGTGCAATACATAAAATTACTACAGTACCACGTAAAAGTCTTAGGCAACTGACTATACACAGTATATCTGCCCAAGACTTCTGCACAGCAATGTGCTCAGCCCAGATTGTTGCACTACAGAAAACTGGTATGACAATGTCTATACTTCCTAAAGAAATAAGACATGCCCGTCAACTCATACTAATTTTATTGATGCATTATCGTTCCCATCAGGCAGTAGATACAAAATCCTGAAATCACATACCACCAGGCTCAAAGACAGCTTCTATCCCACTGCTAAGGGACCTGACAATCTACTTTATTATGATCTTGCACCTCATTGTTTACCTGCACGGCATTTTCTCTGTAGTTGTTACACATTATTCTGTCTTTTGTTCACCTTGTTCTATTCCAATCTGTATGAACACTAATGAAAGGTAAGCTTTTCAGTGTACTTCCTCGAGTTGTCAGGTTTTCACAAATAAAACAAAGTGAGGCGTTTTACTTTTAATGAATCTCCTAATACATTTTATTGAACTCCTAAACCTAAACACAGAAGTGAAATAAAAATTTTTTATGTCATCGCATCATCACGTCAGACCAGCCTCTTAAAGGGAGAACCCCAGTTCAAAGATGGTGGTTGCATATTGTGCACATTTCCCTCAATTACCCTACCCCACATGCCCCCCCTAAAACCAGCATTGTGAGCCTGTCTGGAGCTCGGGGGGGCTGCCTGGCTCAGCTCCTGTGTTCCATAGATGGAGGAACAGCAGGTGCCTCTGGCTTGTCCAGAGGTATGTTGACACGCTCATGGTCATGTTGTGATGGCAGTGGAATACTCCAAACCTTGGGAGGTGATCACGCCAGCATTCATCGGTCAGGGAAGCCCTCAGTAAGCCTTTAAGGTGCAGTGAAACTGCTCAGGTTGGCCATTGGACTGCAGGTGATACACAGTGGTGTGATGTACCATCGGTTAACACTGAGGTTCCAGGCCATCGCATCCCAGAGCTCTGAAATGAATTGACTCCGTGGTCAGGGGAAATATCAGATGGGGTGCCACACTGAGCAGCCCAGGTGCTGATGAATCCCTAAGCCATGTCTGTGGCTGCAGTTGATGCTAGAGGGACATCTTCTGGTTACGTCCTGGTATTGGTCCACCATGGTAAAGTGGGGCATGAAAGTGTGGGGGGGTGGGGGGGGGGAAGAGGACTAACAAGTCCATTCTGCTCTCCAATGTCTGCTTGCTGAGGGAATCGGGCCTGCAGTCCTCGGAGTTGCCTCATGCCGGTGGCCGGAGTTGGGGACGTTGTAAGCGGTGTGCGAGGAAATGGAAGCGAGGCGAGCGGGCAGGAGTCCGTGCCAGGAGAAAAGCAAGCCCTAGCCGGCCGGCTCTCCCGTCCATTCTGCTCTCCAATGGACATTAAATTAGACTACACCTGTGGCAACAAAATACTCGGCGGGAGTACAGAAACGGACGGAATCCCAGACACTGCCATTCAGCTGTTTATTTATGTAACAGATTTTCCCCCATTGGACTACCAACCTACAGCCCTCTGCTGTGCCTATTGTCTTGTTTATTATTTATTGTAATGCCTGCACTGTTCTGTGTACTTCATGCAGTCCTGGGTAGGTCTGTAGTCTAGTGTAGTTTTTGTGTTGGTTTACATAGTTCAGTGTAGTTTTCGTATTGTCCATGTAGCACCATGGTCCTGAAAAACATTGTTTTATTTTTACTGTGTACTGTACCAACAGTTATGGTCAAAATGACAATAAAATGTGACTTGACTTGACTTGATTGACATGGTCAAACCATCAGTCAGGGATCTCAAAAGGTGCCAATGGTGCCTGAACATGACGGTTAATTTTTACCGGCAGGCACTCCACACAGGCTGCACTCCAATCATGCTGGTCCTTTCTGAGGCTGTGCCAAACAAACTTTAGTGCGACCAGTTTCAGTGAGGCCTTCTGGCCCACATGTGAGGGACCATGGTTGGAGTCAAAAACAGTCCATCTCCAGTTTGTAGGCACAATGGGGCAAGGGCGTCAGTTGAGACATTGCACAGGAGAGAAACACCAGCTTTCCTGAACTTAATGTCAGCCATCCAAAGGCCCGTGACTGCATTTCGGTAAGCCTGGACTTCTGGGTCAGTAGTTTGATTGGCTGCTATTCCAACATAGCGAACCCCTATGTGTACGGCCTCGATGGCTGGCCATGAAAGCAATCAGCCATGACCTTACATTTCCCCTTAATATGCTCATATCAGTTGTGAAATCAGGAATGTAGGCCAGGTGGAATTGCTGCCATGCTGACCATGGGTCTGATATTTTGGCTATCATGTCACAAGGGGTTTATGGTCAATGAACGCTGTGAAATAGCAACCCTTTAGGAGAAAACAAAATAGTAGACAGCCAGATAGAGACTGAGAAGCTCACCATCAAACGTGCTGTACTTCCATTTTGGGGGCTCGAGGGGTGGGGGGAGGAGCTGTCAGCAGAAGAAGGCGGGAGCAGCCACACACCTCCGGCCAACTGTTTGTGCACAGTACTCACGGTGTAGTCTGAAGCGTCAGTAATAATGACTGTGGTGTGTGTGTGTGCCAGTAGGGTCTGTGGGAAAGAGCTTGCTTGGTATCATCCAATGCCCTGGTTATGTCCACTGACCAGTCAAGCAGGTGACAAGGGATATTGCCTTCAAGTGCGATATCGGGGAAGCATAAGTTCAGCAACTCATGGAATGAAGCAGTGATGGAAATTTACCAGACCTAAAAACTCCTGTAGTTTTTTAGTAGTGCAGGGTGCTGGGAAATCAATAACAGCAGCTACTTTTGATGGGAGGGGTTTCCCACCTTCTGCAGAGATGTGATGGCCAAGAAAGTCAATAGTTGACAACCCAAACTGGCATTTAGCAGGGTTAATAATTGATATGTGCTGTCTTAGGTGCTTGAAAAGCATGCAGAGACGACACACTGGCGACAAGTATGTCATTCAGGTAAACACAAAGAAAATCTAAGTCTTTTAATAGAGAGTCCATCAGCCGTTAGAAAGTCTGTGCTACATTTTTGAGTCCAAATGGCATGCACAGGTACTCTAAAAGGCCAAACAGGGTTATCACAGCTGCTTTGGGAATATCCTCTGAGCATACAGGCACTTGATTGTAGCCCTGAACTACATCAAATTTAGGTAAAAATAACTTTCTGGTTAAACATGCCAAAAGGTACTGAATGTGTGGGGCCAGGTAATGATGGGGGGGGGGGGGGGTTGGTGGCCTCATTAAGGCATTGGTAATCACCACAGGGATGGCAACCACCATTAGACTTAGGGACCATATGGAGGGGTGGACTCCAGGGGCTTTTCAACCAGCGTACTATGGCGAGTTTTTCAATGTTGGCACACCCAACCTTCGCAGTTGCCAGCCTTTCCGTGTCCAGCCTACGCACACGGGCACATTGGCGGGCCAGCTGTGGGAACGTGGTGCTCGCCCCTATGTTTTGCGACTGGAGAATGTGGGCTTGGTGAGGTCGCCCGGCAGTTGAGTAAACTCACAAGTAGTGGTGCGCGTGCCTGACAAGAGTCGTTGTGGGGAAGTTATTGGGGGAGCAGGGTAACGACGCAAAGTCCATGACATCCACAAGCCAGCGGTTCTCGAGGTTGACTGATAGTCTTTGGGCACAAGGAATATCTGCACTGAGCAGAGATCTAGCTGCTTTAGCCAGGACGAAGTCCCATGTGTCACAGCACACACTGAAACAAAGTCTGGATCCTGCTGCCGTTGGCGGCCTCCTTCTCATCAAGAAGCGATGCTGGTAGCGCGCTCACTTGAGTACCTGTGTCACAGGAGAAGCATTGCCCTGACAGGGAGTCCATCATGTACAGTAGACCACCTTGGCAGCTGGAACCCACGGTGTTCACAGACCTCTGATGTCCCAATGCACTGGCACTGTTGAAGCTGCAAGGCAGTCGGTACTTCCTAGCGTTCATACCAAAGCAAGTGTGGCAAAAGCACTGGCCTGGTTTCGCCTGTTTCACAGTCAGGGGCCTCCCCAAGGTGGGGGGCCTTGCTGATCGGGCATATTGAGGCAGGGAAAAGAGGAGGAATTATGCTTCTCTGCCTGATTGACTGTCTGCCATTTTAGCAAGCTTCCTAAAGTCCTTCACGGGTGCATTAGCGAGGGCTATGCAAACTTGATCAGGCATGGGAGGGGAACCAGAGTGTAGTGTCATGACCTCAGCCTCCTCCTTTGTGAGAATCGCAAGAGAGAGAGAGAGAGCCTTACGGTTTGGAATGTGGGCTGGTCGCTCAGCAAGACAAAAGCCTTGGATATAGCCATTGTCTTGGGAGACACCTTTGTGGAATAAGGAACTGGCCTACGTGCAAACACTCAGGGCAATGTGAGATGGGTGATGGGGGAAAGATTGCCTTGCCCCCACCCTGATTGACATCTACAACCCTGCCAGTCCAGATAAAAGGTGGGCTGCCGAGGCGGGGCCTCAGACCCACCAAGGAGACACACGAAGAAGACACAATAGTGCTTCCCGTCGGAGCGGGAAGCCATTCTGAAGGAAGCCATGTGCGTTAGATTCCGGATTGGGAGTCTGTGGCTGGACCCAAAAGGAAAAACCGCTTTAACTAACAGCAGGGATTTGCTTCGCAAGGACGATGGGCAAGTGTTCCTTTTCTCTCTCTCCAACACGTGAAATGCCAGTGGTTCCCGAAACGGGGAAGCCTGCAGACTTTGAGTGACTCTTATATCCAATTGGACTCAGTATCCCCTAGACAACGATAGAGCTCATTTTTGATTGATTATTACTACACCTGTGCTTTAGATTGAGTTTTGACGATGTATATGATCTGAATGTTTTGTATTAACCATACGTTTGTGCCCCTTTATAAATAAAACGTTTGAAAATAGTAGCATCAGGCTTCAGCGGACCTCTCTATCTTTGCTGGTAAGTCATCCGGTTACTGGGGAACGTAACAGTAGGAACAGATGTATGGGAGAAGGAAGAAAAAGAAGACAATAAAGTTCTTTGTACTGTTAGAGATAAACAGAGAGGAGGAGGTGGAAAATTTCTTAAATGCATTTATTTTAATGCTAGGAGTATTGTAAGAAAGGTGGATGAGCTTAGGGCATGGAATTATACCTGGAAATATGACGTTGTAGCTATGAGTGAAACATGGTTGCAGGAGGGGTGTGATTGGCAACTAAATATTCCTGGATTTCGTTGCTTCAGGTGTGACAGAATCGGAGGGATGAGGGGGAGGTGTTGCATTGCTTGTCAGAGAAAATATTACAGCGGTGCTCTGGTAGGATAGATTAGAGGGCTCATCTAGGGAAACTATTTGGGTGGAATTGAGGAATGGGAAAGGTGTAGTAACACTTATAGGGGTATATTATAGACCACCTAATCGGGAGTGAGAACTGGAGGAGCAAATTTGTAAGGAGATAGCAGATTTATAGTAAGCACAAGGCTGTGATTGTGGGAGATTTTAATTTTCCACACATAGACTAGGAAGCTCATACTGTAAAAGGGCTGGATGGTTTGGAGTTTGTAAAATGTATGCAGGATAGTTTTTTGCAGCAATACATAGAGGTACCAACTAGAGAAGGGGCAGTGTTGGATCTCCTGTTAGGGAATGAAATAGGTCAGGTGACGGAGGTATGTGTTGGGGAGCACTTCGGGTCCAGTGATCACAATACCATTAGTTTCAATATAATTCTGGAGAACGATAGGACTGGAACCAGGGTTGAGATTTTTGATTGGAGAAAGGCTAACTTTGAGGAGATGCGAAAGGATTCGGAAGGAGTGGATTGGGACAATTTGTTTTATGGGAAGGATGTAATAGAGAAATGGAGGTCATTTAAAGGTGAAATTTTGATGGTACAGAATCTTTATGTTCCTGTTAGGTTGAAAGGAAAGGTTAAAAGTTTGAGAGAGCCATGGTTTTCAAGGGATATTGGAAACTTGGTTAGGAAAAAGAGAGATATCTACAATAAAATATAGGCAGCATGGAGTAAATGAGGTGCTCGAGGAATATGAAGAATGTAAGAAGAATCTGAAGAAAGAAATTAGAAAAGCTAAAAGAAGATACGAGGTTGCTTTGGCAGGTAAGGTGAAAATAAATCCAAAGGGTTTCTACAGTTATACTAATAGCAAAAGGATAGTGAGGGATAAAATTGGTCCCTTAGAGAAGCTGAGTGGACAGCTATGTGTGGAGCCGAAAGAGACGGAGGAGATTTTGAACAATTTCTTTTCTTCGGTATTCACTAAGGAGAAGGATATTGAATTGTGTAAGATAAGGGAAACAAGTAGGGAAGTTATGGAAACTATGATGATTAAAGTACTATGACGAGGAAGTACTGGCACGTTTAAGGAATATAAAAGTGGATAAATCTCTGGGTCCTGACAGGATATTCCCTAGAACCTTGAGGGAAGTTAGTGTAGAAATAGCAGGGGCTCTGACAGAAATATTTCAAATATCATTAGAAATGGGGATGGTGCTGGAGGACTGGCGTATTGCTCATGTGGTTCCATTGTTTAAAAAGGGTTCTAAGAATAAACCTAGCAATTATAGGCCTGTCAGTTTTACGTCGGTGGTGGGTAAATTAATGAAAAGTATTCTTAGAGATGGTATATATAATTATCTGTATAGACAGGGACTGATTAGGAACAGTTAGCATGGACTTGTGTGTGGAAGGTCACGCTTGACAAATCTTATTGAATTTTTTGAAGAGGTTACGAGGAAAGTTGACGAGGGTAAAGCAGTGAATGTTGTCTATATGGACTTCAGTAAGGCCTTTGACAAGGTTCTGCATGGAAGGTTAGTTAGGAAAGTTCAATCGTTAGATATTAATATTGAAGTAGTAAAATGGATTCAACAGTGGCTGGATGGGAGATGCCAGAGAGTGGTGGTGGATAACTATTGGTCAGGTTGGAGGCCGGTGACTAGTGGTGTGCCTTAGGGATCTGTACTGGGTCCAATGTTGTTTGTCATATACATTAATGATCTGGATGATGTGGTGGTAAATTGGATTAGTAAGTATGCAGATGATACTAAGGTAGGTGGCGTTGTGGATAATGAAGTAGGTTTTCAAAGTTTGCAGAGAGATTTAGGCCAGTTAGAAGAGTGGGCTGAAAGATGGCAGATGGAGTTTAGTACTGATAAGTGTGAGTTGCTACATTTTGGTAGGAATAATCCAAATAGGACATACATGGTAAATGGTAGGCCATTGAAGAATGCAGTAGAACAGAGTGATCTAGGAATAATGGTGCATAGTTCCCTGAAGGTGGAATCTCATGTGGATAGGTTGGTGAAGAAAGCTTTTGGTATGCTGGCATTTATAAATCAGAGCATTGAGTATAAGAGTTGGGATGTAATGTTAAAATTGTACAAGGCATTGGTAAGGCTGAATTTGGAGTATTGTGTACAATTCTGGTCACCGAATTATAGGAAAGATCAACAAAATAGAGAGAGTACAGAGAAGATTTACTAGAATGTTACCTGAGTTTCAGCACCTAAGTTACAGGGAAAGGTTGAACAAGTTAGGTCTTTATTCTTTGGAGCGTAGAAGGTTGAGGGGGACTTGATAGAGGTACTTAAAATTATGAGGAGGATAGATAGAGTTGATGTGGATAGGCTTTTTCCATTGAAAGTAGGGCAGATTCAAACAAGAGGACATGAGTTGAAAGTTAGGGGGAAAAAGTTTAAGGGTAACACGAGGAGGAATTTCTTTACTCAGTGAGTGGTAGCTGTGTGGAATGAGCTTCCAGTAGAAATGGTAGAGGCAGGTTTGGTATTGTCATTTAAAGTAAAATTGGATAGGTATATGGACAGGAAAGGAATGGAGGGTTATGGGCTGAGTGCGGGCCGGTGGGACTAGGTGAGAGTAAGCATTCAGCACGGACTAGAAGGGCCGAGATGGCTTGTTTCCATGCTGTATTTGTTATATGGTTATACTTGCACCATGAAGGGTTCTTCACAAGGTTGGTGATCTCTCAGGAGAGACAGCACATGGTTCATCAGCTCCATTAGCACCGAGGCCGGGCAAGGAGAGCAACTGTTTGGGACACTCAGACTCTGATAGTCCAAAGCCTGTAAAAGGTGAGCTTTTAGCAATCAGTGTTGATTATGTTGAGACGGCTGTTCAAGCAGATTCACCATTCTCACAGCCATGGAAGTGCTGTGCAACACTACCACATAGTAGAATTTGCTGTTGCTGCCGGAGATTTCTCTCAGAGCGAATTAGGCCTCAGCTTGTACAAAACAAGCAACTGCACTTGGCTCCCGAAAGCCCGGCCATTTGCCCTACAATCCACAGCCAGCTCCATTGTTTTTGTGACAAAAACAAATTGAAACCTCAACTCAGTGATGTGGGCTGTTAATTATGTACATTTCCCCCAATTACCTTGCCCTACACAGATAAGCTCCCTTTGGGTACCATTACCTACTGTACCACTCTCACAACCTATTAAGTACTCACAATGGTGTGCTTCTCAAAAAGCCTCTGACAAACAGGTTTTGTTGTGAAATTTGTTGTTATATGGCTGCAGTACATAAAAACGGTCTATATATATATATATATATATATATATATAATTGAGTATATATATTAAAAAGTTAAATTAAACAATTAATGCAAAAAGAGAAAAAAATAGTAGTGAGATAGTGTTCATGGGTTGAAAGTTCATTCAGAAATCTTATGGCAGAGAGGGAAGAAGGCTATTCCTGAATCGTTAAGTGTAAGCCTCCAGGCTTTGCTACCTCCTCCCTGGTGGTAGCAATGAGAAGAGGGCATGTCCTGGGTGATCAGGGTCCTTAATGATAGATGCCTCTTTTTTGAGGCATCGCTCCTTAAAGGTGTCCTGGATGCTGTGGAGATTGGTGCACATGATGGAGCAGACTGAGTATAAATACAACTTTCCTCAGCTTATTTCATAACATTAAATTGTAACATTTAAGAGAAGTTTTGGACAGATATGGTCTGAGTGCAGGTCGATAGGACTTGGCAGAATATCAGGTCTGGATGGGCTAGGTGGACTGAAGGGCTTGCTTCTGTGCTGTAATAATCTATGACTCCAATATAAAAGCAAATTCTTCTTTTTAGATAGAGAGATTTAACTTCATTTGTCACATATACATTGACACATAGAGTGAAATGCGCCATTTGCAATCCATCAAACCACTGAGGATCGTGCAAGCGGAGGTCTACAAGTATCGTCGTACTTCTGGTGCCAACACATCATGCTCACCATTCACTAACCCTAACCGTGCATCTGTGGAACGGGGGATGAAACCTGAGCACCCGGAGGGAACCCGCACGGTCAGAGGGAGAAGGTACAAACTCCTTCCAGGCAGCGGCAGAAATTGAAGCTCGATCGGTGAAAGCTGGTGCTGCAAATTGATCCACTAACTGCTATGCTACTATGCTGCCCTGGATAGTGTTGAAATGGTAATGAGGCATATCAGATCTGCGTCAAGGAAGCCACATTGACGTGCTCAACAATGGCTGCTTCAGCACCTCACAGTACCTCCCATAGCTTCGCACTGCCCTCTGTTAGACAGAAGAGGACTGAGAGGGAAGGTGGAAGATCGTTTTCTCATTATTCCGACATATCAGCAGTCTGTATATTGGGAGACTCTTTCTTTGGCTGTTGTGTACCATTCAGCTAGGTCTTCTAATATCTAATAACAAACTGCAACAAATTCAGATTAAATCAAATCATAATGCATTGATTACTTGCAAGGGAAGGTCTACCTCTAAACATTAGGTCGGTAGGTAGCTTCAATCTTACAGCTCAGAACAAACCATTTTTATACATTTACAGAGACCAGTAATTCAGTCAACTTCATGTTCCATCCCACAATGGCATTCCTTTCTTAACTGCATCTGTGGCATCTGTCCTTTAGTCGGTCAATTTACTTTCCAAGGCTTCTTCCTCTCATGACAGCCATGCCCTGATTTTCTCTGCTGTCAAAACAATACTTGCCATAATCACACCCCTTTCTATAAAACACGCACAGACTTCTTGTAAGCCTCCCTTCCAAACCTGCTAAGCACTCTGGGATCACACAGGTTCCATTTTGTCACATCACATTTTACAAAAGTTACAAATTCATAAAGACTTCAGGGTTGCAGATATGTTTCCAAATGGCTTTCCCCACACACATATCACAGCAATAAATCACAAGCTGCACATCAGTCTCCGTGCATCTTCACAGCTGTCCTATTCACTCTCTGACAACCAGCAATCAAGAGTTACTGGAACCTCTAGAGAAATGACCTGAGTCAAAATTACATGAAGCCCAGGCTGATCCTCTCTCTGTAATGGATACAGTGATCTTGAATTAAATGAGTTTGGCAGCCCTATCAACTTAGTTCATAGAATCCAATTAGTCCCACAGCCCTGCAATTTTTTTTCTTTTTAAAATCCCCCTTTGAAAGTAATAACTGCATCTGCTTTCAATTCTCTATCAGGCACTACTTTCTGAATCTCGACAAAATTCTGCATAAAACCATTCTCCCTTTTTATTTGACAACCTGCAAGTTTACAATGAGCTTTCCACTTTCCTTTGCCTCCCTGTTAAAAGCATTTATAACATTGAGCACCTTCATTTGGTCTCCAATTATCTTTTTTTATTTAAGAATAACCCCATTTCCTCGGTCTCGTGAATGAAAATTGTTTATATGAACATAATATACAGCAGTCCATTTGATCCACTATGTCTATTCCAACTCTCAATGTGAACCATCTCTGACACATGCAAAGGCCACTTTATTAGGTACACCAGTTTACTTGTTCAGTAATCTAATCAGCCAATCATGTGGAAGCAATTTCAATGCATAAAAGCATGCAGACATGGTCAAGACATTCTGTTGCTGTTCAAGCCAACATCAGAATGGGAAAAAAATGTGATCTAAGTGAATGTGTCTGTGGAATGATTGATGGTGCCAGGTGGGGTGGTTTGGGTATCTCAGAAACTGCTGATCTCCTGGGATTTTCATGCTTAATGCTCTCTAGAGATTACAGAGATGATCTGAAAAACAAAAAAAAAAACACCCAATAAGCAGCAGTTCTGTAGGTGAAAATGCTTTGTTAATGAGAGAGGTCAGAAGCAAATGGCGAGACTGGTTCAAGCTGTCGGGAAGGTGACAGTAACTCAAATAACCACACGTTACAACAGTGGTGTGCAGAAGAGCATCTCTGAATGCACAACACATTAACACTTGGAAGTGAATGGGCTACAGCAGCAGAACACTCTTGGCCACTTTATTAGAGTACTGTGTAAATGTCTTAGGCACATACAGCATATATAGCTAAGTCAATGAAAGGCCACACCCAACAGGACAGACAAGCAGCCAATGTGCAAAGGAAAACAAACTGTGCAAATGCAAAAGGAATAAAAAAGCAATAAATATTGAGAACATGAGATGAATAGTCCTTGAAAGTGAGTCCATAGGCTGTGGGAACAGCTTAATGATGGGGTAAGTGAAGTTTTCTCCTCTGGTTCATAAGGTTGAGGTGCAATAACTGCTCCTGAACCTGATGGTGTGGGTTCCGAGGTTCCTGTACCTTCTTCGAGATGGCAGCAACAAGAAGAGAGCATGCCCACAGGAGTCATGGCACGGCAGCTGACACATTTCAATATACAGTACAGTACTGTGCAAAACTCTTAGGCACACACATATATACAGCATTTAGGATGCAGAGTACTGTAGTGATTTTATGTATTGTACTGTACTGCTGCCACAAAAAGCATCATTGCATACGTGAGTGATGATAAACCAGATTCTGATATGGGTCTCTGTTGAGGTCCAAGCTGGTAAGGGGACAGGGAGAGGGGAATCATAGGAGGGAAAAGGGGAAGGGAGAGGCAGAGGAGTGAGCAGGAAGCAGCTGTGAGACGTTCTGCAATGATCAGTAAACCAACTGCTTGGAATCAAATGACCAGTCTCAGGGTTGGGTATGTCTGCACCCACACCACCCTCTGCCCCTGGCACATATCATCTGCCATGTGCCTCCCACGGTTCTTCACTCTCTAATGCTCCCAGCATTTATATAGATCTTGCTCTCCGCTCCATGTTGAAAAATACAGTACTGTGTAAAAGTCTCAGATACCCTAGCTATATATAAGTGCCTAAGACTTTCCTGCACAGCACTGTAGATGCAGGAGTTACCCAATAAAGTGGCCACTGAGTGTAAGTATCTTGTACTGCTTCTACAAGGAAATCTGCAGATGCTGGAAATTCAAGCAACACACACAAAATGCTGGTGGAACACAGCAGGCCAGGCAGCATCTATAAGGAAAAGCACTGTCGACGTTTCGGGCCGAGACCCTTCGTCAGGACTAACCGAAAGGAAAAATAGTAAGGGATTTGAAAGTAAGAGGGGGAGGGGGAGTTCTGAAATGATAGGAGAAGACAGGAGGGGGAGGGATGAAGCTAAGAGCTGGAAAGTTCATTGGCAAAAGGGATACAGAGCTGGAGAAGGGAAAGGATCATGGGACAGGAGGCCTAGGGAGAAAGAAAGGGGGAGGGGTGCATCAGAGGGAGATGGAGAACAGGCAAGGAGTGATTGTGAGAGGGGCAGAGAGAGAAAAGGAAAAAAAGGGACAACGATAATAAATAAATAAGTAGATAAGGGATGCGGTAAGAAGGGGAGAAGAGGCATTAACAGAAGATAGAGTAATCAATGTTCATGCCATCAGGTTGGAGGCATGAAGGCAGGGTCTCGGCCCAAAACGGCGACTGTACTTCTTCCTATAGATGCTGCCTGGCCTGCTGCGTTCCACCAGCATTTTGTGTGTGTTGCTTGTACTGCTTCTAGTCCTTTTTACTGGAATGCTTAGATTTAACACAGTTCTGCAGTGAATGTTTGACTGGATCTACAAGTCCCATGGTATTGTGTTTGAAGCACAGTGTACGATATGCAAAGAGACAGCATGAAAGGGAACGTACTCCCTTGCTACAGTGGTACAATGGCCATGCTTTGATTGAAGAACCTTTTTCAAATTCGACCTTGACATTCAGATTTATTTATTTATCAGATGAACATCAAAACATCCAGTGAAATATGCTCTTTGCATTCACAGCCAATGCAACCCAAGGATGTGCTGGGGGCTGCTTGCAAAAGTGTCACCACGCATTTCAACGCCAACATTACATGCCCACCATGTTCAGCAGAACAACAGCATTCAAACAACGGCCATCGGAGGATTCAAGTGCACAACATCAACCCATTCTTCCTTTTTCTATCCTGATTATTATTGCTTCAAAGAATTCCAACAGATTTGTTTTAGGGGTTCAGAGATGGCATCTATTTCTGTATGTTTGCTTACGGAGTTATCAGAAAAGAACCATGTGTCTAAAAATTGTCATGTTTGCCTGCACCAGAACCTTCATGGTGTCCCAGTTAAAATGGTGTCCTTCTTGGTCTTTATATACCAAGATCAGTGACAGAGGATCATGCTCTGTACCCATAAGACCTAAAGAAGCACGAGCCAATAGATTTCAAAGATCAACTGAAGGGAGAGCCAATCAGGACCAAGGCAAGCAAACTGCAGAGGAAGGGGGGGGGGGGGGTTGATAGAAACGCAAGCTCAAGCAGGGAGAAACGCCAACAATTGTGTGGCTGTCAACTCGACTGGTGGTGGAATGTCTGCAAAGTAATTGCCAAGCTCAGTGAACACTACAGCATCAAACATTTTGTGAATCTCCAAGTCTCTGTTCTTGCACTCCTTCAGTCTATGCTCATTTTTCTTTCCAAAATTCACCACTTCACACATGATGAACCCATCTACAATATGTTGACCCATTCCTAACCTGTGTTCTCACAAAGTGTCTTTCCATCTCCCTCGTTATTCATCACACTTCCAGTGCTTGTGGAATAACATGTACAACTCTGTCACTATTCAAGTATTCTGATAGAGCTGTCATAGAGCTACAGAGTGCTACAGCATAGAAATAGGCCATCAGTCCATCTAATCCATACTACACTGTTATTCTGCCCAGTCCCATCAACCCACACCTGGATCATAGCCCTCTGATCCCCTCCTATCCATGTGCTTTTCCAGGCTTCTCTTAAATGTTGCAATCAAACATGCATTCACTACTTCCGCTAGCAGCTCATTCCATGCTCTCACCACCCTTTGACTGAAGAAGTTCTCCCTCTTGTTTCCCTTTAGTATTTCACTTTGCACCCTTAACCTACGACTTCTAGTCTAGTCTCACCCATCCTCAGTAGAAAAAAAGCCTGCTTGCGTTTAACCTATGCCCCTCATAATTTTGAATACATTTATAAGATCTCCCTTCATTCTCCTATACTCCAGGAAACAAAGACCTAACCTATTCAACCCTTCCCTGTCAGAAAGACTGTGGGGATGATGAAATCAGATTATGAAGAGGTGTATGGGCTGCTCTCTCATCGGTTGATGTAATTCTCAAGGTATTAAATGCTGTTAACCATCTCCAATCGTTTCATAGTCTAGGAACAGAGGGCAAAAGATAAACCATTTGCTTCGATGAGAAGTATTTTTAAAACCAATTTGGAGAAATGATTGCTGAGGAGATCACTCTCTGTGAACTGACTCCAAATCAAATGCATTGAAAGATGCACAAAGTTAGTTGAGAACAAGCAACTTTGTTGTTGATTCTAACCCAGAAGTGTAAGGTAAATCAGAAGCTGAAGGAATCCAAATAGGGGCTGTCTCATTTGTTTGGGCAACATACAGGAAAGATAATCTTAGCAGACACCATGGTAACACTGACATCATTTCTAGGAGGAACTACAGGTGACAAACTTTCACACTGTGATTAGACTTCCAAAGCAATCAAAGTCAAAGTAAATTGATTATCAAAGTATCGATATGTCACCAACCTCTGAGTGAAGAATTTTTCTCTCATGTGCCACTTAAATATTTCACCTTTAACCTATGATCTCTAGTTCTAGTCTCACCCAACCACAGTGGAATAAGCCTGCTTACATTTATAGAAACATAGAAATATAGAAAACCTACAGCGCAATACAGGTCCTTCGGCCCACAAAGTTGTGCAGAACATGTCCCTACCTTAGAAATTACCAGGCTTACCCGTAGCCCTCTATTTTTCTAAGCTCCATGTACCTATCCAAAAAGCTCTTAAAAAACTACAAGGGATATCTTGTCTATACCTCAATCAAATCCACCTTCTTTCCGCTGTACGGAATTCTGAGAACAAATGTTGTTGAGTCCTTGAAATTGTGCCCGGAGGTTGTGGAATCAGTTCAGAGTTGAGGTGTGTGAAGTTATCCACACCAGTTCAGGAGTGTGATGATTGTAGGGTAATAACTGTTCCTGAATCTTGTGGTGTGGTACCTGAGACTCATATAGCTCCACCTGAAATAGTGAGAAGAGAGTATGGGCTGGATCGTGGGCATCCTTGATGATCGATGCTGCTTTCTTGTGACAGCACACCTTTGTACATGTGCTCAATCATCTCATTTACATTTTCAAACTCTGAATTCTACCTCTTTGTCCTGACGAAGGCTCTCGGCCCGAAACGGCGACTGTACTTCTTCCTATAGATGCTGCCTGGCCTGCTGTGTTCCACCAGCATTTTGTGTGTGTTGCTTGAATTTCCAGCATCTGCAGATTTACTCATGTTTGCTCTTCCATCATTGATACTTTGACATTTCTAAGAGTCATGGAAAAGATCCTTCAGCCCAAGTCTTCAATGCTGACTGTTTTGTCTAGTGAGTTAGACCCATCTGCCTGTGTTTGGCCCATAGTCCTCCACTCATCTCTTAACCAAAGTACTTAACAAGATGGCTTTTAAATATTGCTAATGTGCCCGGCTCAACCACTGATTCTCACAGCTCATACCAAATATGCACCAATCTTTGCATGAAGAAACTGTCCCTGCTCTCACTTTTAAATATCCAAAGACACAAAGAACAAAGTGATGTTCTTGTTTAGTACAGAGATGAGAGGAATTCTTAGCCAGAGGGTGATGAATCTGTGAAATTCATTGCCAAAGATGGCTGTGAAAGCCAAGTCATTGGGTATATTTAGAGCAGATGTTGATGCGTTCTTGTGGAGAGGATGCTTTCGATAGTGGAGGAGTATAGGGCATCTCCACATCCACTCTATCAAGGCCGTTCAATATTCAATAGTTGAGCAGCATTTGTGGAAGGAAAAGAAATTGTCAATGTTTTGGGTTGAAAACCTGAATCAGGACTTCCCTCTCCTCTTTTTGCCATGATGCTGGGGTTTGAATCGAATTGTTTGCATTTCCCCTCTCCACATAGATGCTGCTCAACGCACGAAGTTCCTGCATCAGATATTTTATATAAATATCAGTCTTTCATTTCACATGGTGCCTGGTGCCTTTAAGAGTCAATCCATTGAAGGAATGGTTGTGACTATTTTAATCTACCTGCTTCACATCAAGTCTTTGTATGTCCTTGGAGCCCTGAAGTCATTTATACATGTCGTCTACATTCACAAATAACTCACTGGAGAAAGGACGTTGGCATTGCTGACAAAGTTAATTGGACTGACCCTACGATTGTTGGTGAAAAGGGAATAAGAGATAAGTAAAATAAAATCCCTCAGTAGACCGGGGCTGAGCAGCCTGCAACTTTGTACAGTTTTCCAGCTTCTTCGGAGTGTGCAAGTCAGATAGGACATACAGAACATTGGGATGGATCTTTCAATGGCATTCATTTGGCCAAACCAGTACCAAGTGTCACAGAGTGTTTGGTGTTCCTAAAAGAAAAACTTCATGTTTGTTAATACAGATTCAAAATTCTACTTCCTTATTGCTTCCCAACCACCAAAAAGAAGACACAACAATGCCACCACTTCCTTAGAAATTTGTGTAGATTCAGCATGTCATCTAGAGCTTTGACCATTTTCTATTGATGGACAATGGGGAGCATCCTAACTGGTTGCAGGAGGTATATGACCTTTAGCTCCCACACCACCGTTTTCAGAAACAGTTATTACCCTACAACCATCAGGCTCCTGAACCAATGTGGATAACTTCACTCATCTCAACTCTGAACTGATTCCACAACCTACAGACTCACTTTCAAGAACTCTACAACTTATGTTCTCGGTGTTGTTTATAATTTTATTGGCACAATTTGTCTTCTGTTGCACATTAGTCATTAGCCAGTATTTGTTTATATATAGTTTATTTTGGAAATTCTGTTGTATTTCTTGATTTTCCTGTAAGTGCCTGCAAGAAAATGAATCTCAAGCTAATGCACGACAACAGAACACTGTGTACGCATTTAGAGAATAAATTTTACTTTGACTTTGAATTATCCTGTTTCTCCTTCCTTAATGAAAAATTTCAATGTTCCCCCAATGTTGACTTCAGTGTTTTAAGGGCAGGGCACATATTGGCCTGCTTTAAAAAATTCCTTTTGCAGAAATTACTGATTTACTAAGAAGTAGAACCATTAAATAATTACATTTGGCTTCGATAATTTGCTGGTTTTAAAGCAGGTTATTTGCATATCTTAATAATAAAAGCGCTTTTATTATCAAGATATGCAAATATCTTACTAATGAAAGCATGTTTATTATTAGGGTATTTGCATATCTAATAGCAAAATAATTAGACTTTCAGATATATTGATGTGCTGGAGAGCTGTCCAGTTCCTCCTCACCCATCCTAGGTGGTGAAATCCTGAAGAGGAATCTCTTCACTCATTCAGTAAGTCAATTAGGCAATGGCTGACCCAAAGTTCCCTGAGAGCCTTGAGAGGAAAGGAGTGGATTCATTTCCTACATTGCACAGCCAACCTCACCTTTTAAGATGGATTTGTCCACAAGCGTCCAGGTAGCCTGGATGGTGGCCAAGAAGGAGTTCCCAGTGTTGACTTCCCAAAGAGTTCTCAGTCATGCAGTGGAGGAGAGACCAACGCCCACCTTGTTCTGCGGCGTACGTTTGCACAGAAGGAGAAGAGTAAGGGGTGCATCCTCAGCAACTCGATATCACTGCACTCAGCATGGATCCAGGCAGACACGTCCCAGCAGACATCAAAGGACCATTTGGAGAACCAACAACTGCTTCAAGTTCAAATTAAATTTTATTTTCGAAGTTCATATATGTTACCACATACAACTGTGAGATTCATTTTCTAGTGGGAATACTCAACAAAGTCTAGAGAATAATAACTATAACAGAATCAATGAAAGACCACCCAACTAGGGCTTCAACCAGAGGGCAGAAGACAACAAACTGTGCAAATGCATTTATTATTATTTTTGTATTTACACTGTTTGTTGTCTTTTGCACACTGGTTGAACACCCAAGTTGGTGTGGTCTTTCATTGATTCCATTATGGTTATTATTAGATTATGGATTTATTGAGTATGCCTGCAATGAAATGAATCTTAGGGTTGTATATGGTGATATATATGTACTTTGATAATAAATTTACTTTGAACAATGAATATTAACTAGTGGGAGAAGCTCTGTGTCCTTTTAGTCCTCCAGCAGAGGAATTATCTCCAACCAATACATCAATTCAACAAAACTTCATTCCCCTGACTCTCTTTCCAAGGGTACAGTTCCACCACACTCAATCTAATGATCCTCGAGGATAGATTGGCTGGTGACAAAGGTGAAGACCTATGATCCCTGATGTCAAGGACCACAGTTGGCATGGCCCGAAGACATGGGCTGATGATTCCCAGCTGTGCGTCTTGCTGTTGTTATGTGTGTTTTGTTGTATGCTGTTCTGATGAACATTGTGGACATGCTATGTTGGCACTTGTGGGCTGCCCCCTCCCCCACATCCTCAGATTTGTTGGTTGTTAACGCATTTCACTTTACATTCAACCCGTACACCTGTTCATTAATGAAAATATCTAATCATCTAATTATTTAGTAGCAACTTGGTGCATACGAACGTGAAGGCATGGTCAAGGGGTTCAGACCAAACATCAAAATGGGGAATAAATGTGATCTAAGTGACTGTGAAATGATTGTTGGTACTAGACAGGGTGGTTTGAGTATCTCAGAAATTGATCTCCTGGGATTTTCTTGTATATAGAAACATAGAAAATAGGTGCAGGAGTAGGCCATTCGGCCCTTCAAGCCTGCACCACCATTCAGTATGATCATGGCTGATCATCCAACTCAGAACCCTGTACCTGCTTTCTCTCCATACCCCCTGATCTCTTTAGCCACAAGGGCCATATCTAACTTCCTCTTAAATATAGTCAATGAACCGGCCTCAACGGTTTCCTGTGGCAGAGAATTCCACAGATTCACCACTCTCTGTGTGAAGAAGTTTTTCCTCATCTCGGTCCTAAAAGGCTTCCCCTTTATCCTTAAACTGTGAGCCCTCGTTCTGGACTTCTCCAACAACGGAAACAATCTTCCTGCATCTAGCCTGTCCAATCTCTTTAGAATTTTATACGCTTCAATAAGATCCCCCCTCAGTCTTCTAAATTCCAGTGAGTATAAGCCTAGTCGATCCAGTCTTTCTTCATATGAAAGTCCTGCCATCCCAGGAATCAATCTGGTGAACCTTCTCTGTACTCCCTCTATGGCAAGAATGTCTTTCCTCAGATTAGGGGACCAAAACTGCACACAATATTCTAGGTGCGGTCTCACCAAGGCCTTGTACAGACTCTAGAGTTTATAGGGAATGTTACAAAGAAACATGACTCCAGTGAGCACCTGTTTTGTGGGCAAAAATGCCATGTTAATGAGCGTTCAATGCAGAAGGGCCATGCTAGTTCAAGCTGACAGTAACACAAATAATCAAGCATTACAACAGTGGTGTGCAGAAGAGCATCTCTGAACACACAACATGATGCACTTTGAAGTGGATGGGCTACAGCAGCAGAAGACCACACTGGGTTCCACAGCTGTACTTAATAATGCGCTTACTGACTGTATGTTTCAATGTACATGTAAGTATTAAATAAATCTAATGTAAACCTCCTTCTCCATCCTCCTTCAAAGAAAGGGGCTTCCTTTCCTCCACCATCATTGCTGCCTTCAACTGCCTCTCTTCCATTTCGTGCACATCTGCCCTTACCCCCATCTTCCCTACAGCCCACCAGGGATAGGGTTCCTCTTGTCCTCACCTACCACCCCACCAGCCTCTGTGTCCAGCACATAATTCAAGATAACTTCTGCCACTTCCATTGGGATTCCACCACCAAGCAGATCTTTCCCATACCCCCACTTTCCGCTTTCTGCAGGGAACACTCCCTAAGTGACTCCCTTTTCTTTTCATCCATTCCACTGATCGCCCTCCCAGCACTTATCCTTGCAAGAGGAACAAGTGCTCACCTGCCCCATATCTCTTCCCTCACTAGCGTTCAGGGACCCAAAGGGTCCTTCCAGTTGAGGCGACACTTCACCTGTGAGTCTGTTGGGATCATCTTCTGCTCTTGTTGTGGCCTCCAGTACAGCAGTGAGACCTGATGTAGACTGGGAGATTGCTTCACTGAGCAACTACACTCCATTCATCAGAAAAAGTGGGACCTCCCAGTGGCCACCCATTTTAATTTCATTTCTCATTCTCATACCAACGTATCAATCCATGGCTTCCTCTACTGTTGCAGTAAGACTACAGTCTGGTTGGAGGAGCAACACCTTATATTCCATCTGGGTAATCTCCAGCCTGGTGGCATGAACATCGACCTCAAACTTCCAGTAATGCGTACCCTCCTTCACCGTTCCCCATTCTCATTTCCCTCTCTCAACTTATCTCCTTACCTGCCCATTGCCTCCCTCTGGTGCTCCTCCCCATTTTCTTTCTTCTGTCCTCTCATTTTAGATTCTCCTTTCTACAGTCCTGTATCTCTTTTCAGCAATCAACTTCCCAGCTAATTACTTCACCCTTGCCCCTCCTGGTTTCACCTATCATTTTGTGCTTCTCCCTTCCCTCCTCAGCCTTCTAACTTGGATTCCTCATCTTCTTTCTCCTGTCCTGTTGAAGGGTCTTGACCCAAAACATCAACTGTTTACTTTTTTCCATTAATAATTGGCTCATCACTTATTTGGGAGTGTTGTGGTAGCACAGTGTTTAACATGATGCTAATACAGTTTGGGGTGTCAGAGTTCAGAGTTTAATTCCAATGTCACCTGTAAGAAGTTTGTATGTTCTTTCACTTTTCAAAGATGTACCAGTTAGTAGGTCAACTGGTCATTGTAAATTGTTTTGTGATTAGGCTAGGGTTAAATAGGTGGGATGCTGGGTGGCGCATTTCATTGGCCTGTTCCATGTTGTATCTTCACCGGTACCATTTTGCCTTGGGAAGTGCTCATCAACATATCAGATTTAGAACAGTAATGAGAAAGAACAAGCATCTTGTTACCACAGGCAGCTGTGGAGACCAAGTCATTTGGTATATTTAAGGTAGAGGTCGATAGACTCTTGATTAATCAGGGCATGAAGGGATATGGGAGAAGCCAGGAGATGATCTGAGAGGGACAATGCATCAGCCCTGATGAAATGGCAAAGCAGACTCGATGGGCCAAATGGCCTAATTCTGTTCCAATATCATGTGGTCTTATGGTCTTCTGGAGTCATCAAACCTAAGCTCCAAGATCCATTACGGATAAACAAAAATCCTTCCAAGTGTTAGGGGAGGTGTTTAAAAGTGACTGAATGATGTTTTATTGAGTGTGTTAAAGGAAGGAAAAGGGAATGACCTCTCCAAGCTAAGGGTTTTGATATTTGAAGCTTTTAGTAGAACAAAAACAAATCAAGGATAATTAAGAGACCAGAAATGGGGGAATGCACTGAAAATTCATGTGATTGCACAAGACACTACAGATGCTGGTATCTGAAGTCATAAATTTTATTGGGGGAACTCAGTGGGCCGAGCAGCATCTCTGAGGGTACAGGAACTGAATCCTAATGCAGAGTTTCTATCCAAAATAACAGTACTTATTCTCCCTCCACAGATGCTCCTCGACCCATTCTGATCCTTCAACAGACTGATTGTTAAATCTCAAATGGCTATCAGAATCAGAATTAGAACAAGATTGTCTTGGCCCGAAACATCATCTTTTCAATAGATGCTAGCTGGACTGCTGAGTTCCTCCAGCATGTTGTGTGTGTTGCCAAGATTTCTTATCATTGACTTGGATGGTACAAAATTTGTTATTAAAGACATAAAATTATTATAAATTACAAAATAAAAATACAGTATAAATAAAGAGGAGTAATGAGGTAGCGTTCATGGTCAGTTCAGAAATCCGAAGGTTCAATTTCAAAGCTCAAAGTAAGAAAAATAGAGGGCAATGTGGTAGGGAAATCTAGGCAGCTTCGAAAGTTGATTCCACGGTCGGCACAGCATTGTGGGCCGATGGGCCTGTGATGTGCTGTAGATTTCTATGTTCCTACGTAACTTTGATCAGCATGGTAGTGTAGTGGTTAACATGATGCCTTACAGTTCAGATGATCCGATGCTGCCCAAAAGGAGTTTGTACGTTCTTCCCGTGGCCGCATGGCTTTTCGTTGGGTGCTCCAGTCTCCTCCTGTAGTTCAAAGATCTACCGGTTGGCGGGTTAATTGGCCATTGTAAATTGTCCTGTGATTGGGCTAGGATTAAATCTGGGGATTGCTGGGTGGCGTGTCTGGAAAGGATGGAAGGGCCTATACCACGTTGTATCTTAATAAATAAATAAAATGAATTATCAAAGTACGTATATGTCACCAGAAACAGTTATTCCTTCAGATTCATTTTCTCACAGGCATTCACAGTAGAGCAAAGGAACACAATAGAATGAATGTAAAACTACATTCAAAGGCTGACAAACTATCAATGTATAGAAGACAAACTGTGCAAATAATAACAATAATAAAAAATTAATAACGTTGAGAACATGAGTTATAGAGTCCTTGAAGCAGCTGTTAATTGCTAAGATTCCTGTGCCCTCTCCTCAATGGAAGTAACTGGATGAGCGTATATTATTAAGTTAGAATGCAGAGATGGATTTTAAAGCAACTCAGATTTGTGGATATGGTTCATTGGTGGCAGGTATCTCTAGAACACATTCACAAAACAGGGTTCAGAAGCTAATGAGACAGAGTTTGTGCCATGAAAGTGAAAATGCGTTTTATAAATAAATAAACATACTGAGACTTCTTGTGGAGAGTACTTAGCTACAGTTCAGCCTCCTCTGGTGAACTAGTATTAACAGAAGTGATATTTGAAAATTAACAAGTATCAAGGAACCTCAGTGACTTTTCTAATCTCACCTGTCTGATGTTCACAGGCAGTTTTTGTCATGCCTTGGTCTGTAGATAATGTTATTAGGCAGCTTTGCACTCACTGAAATGTAGCTTGTTCCTCATTACACAAGTCATCTGCCAAATCTGTTCCAAATAAAGTCATCGCAGGAAATCGTCTCTACATTAAGTGCGTTGTTGCAAGATCAAATTTAAGGAAGGATTAATTGAAGATACGAGTGTTCATATAAAATGTATGCTTGTATCTGACAGATAATTTGCCCAGAGGTATTTCATCAGTACAGACGCGGCATACACTATGCATATTTAAACTGAGGTCCATTCTACCTGTGACTGAAATCACATGGTTTAGGATTTCTCTGGCACAATTAAATGATGATGAATGAATTCTCTCTGCAATTCCTGACCACGTCTCTGCAAAGAGGAGAGAGGATCATTTATCTCACACTTCTTCTGTGAGCACATCAACACCTCTTCTCCTCAGAAAGCTGGAGAAATTCAGTATGTCCCTGAAAACACTCACCAATTTTTGCGGAGGAACTACAGAGGGCTGCACACTAGCATAGTGGTTAACATGATGCCTTACACTACCAGCGATGTGGGTTCAATTCCCATCGTTGCCTGTAAGGAGTTGGTATGTTCTCCCTATGACTGTGTGGCTTTTCTCTGGGTGCTCCAGTTTCAGCCCTATAGTTCGAAGACCTACCGGTTGGTAGGTTAATTGTTCATTGTAAATTGTCTTGTGATTATATTAAAATTAAATTGGGGATTGATGGGCAGCACGGCTCAGAGTTGGAAGGGTCTGTTCTGTGCAGCATCGGAGGCCACACTAGACCGGATAATTTTGAAAACACCGGTTTCACATAAAAACAATAGGCGTCCACACCAAGCATTTTTGAAAATACCTCCGTCCACATTAAAGCGGGTATTTGGGTGAATCTCCTCCTACTGGGCATGCACCAGGACACATCTACAGAAAACAAGCGACACGTTTGGTGTCGAATCTCGCTGTGAAAGTGCAGTTACAGACTAGAAAAACTTAAAAGGAAATTGCCAAACAACAGACAGCAGTTGGCTGTCGCGCAGGAGGACTTAAAACTAAAAAAAAACAAATACTGGAGCGTATGGAGGCAACCGACAGGGAGTTCACAGACTGTATGACCCGGCTGATGACGAACATTGGAAAACTGACTAACTCTGTTGCATTAATAAAGCACCTTGTTAAATGTATAAAACATGTCTGCATCAGTGTTATCTTGTATTTCCATACAATGTTACATTAGGCTGTTACACATCTATTGTCAGAGAAGTACTTGCATAAATAGGTAAACCACCTTCATTCAAACAAGAACAGAAAACAGGGCAAAGTGAGTATACTTATTTATTCAGTAAGTTATGGGTCAAAGTATTTGGTGAGTACATTTCTAACTCATCTGGCTTCAGTCTCATTGCCGTCTGTTCTGAAATTGTTAGGTTGTGTATGTGGGGGGTTGTGTTCAGGAAAACAATGAAATGCCGCGCTGCCGCCACCATCTGTTCCGGCACGTCATGACAGCGTTTTAAAAAATCTTCGGTTACCTCATCCACACTACTCTACCCAACCGGCGTTTTCAAATTTACACACTCTGGAGGGTGTTTTAGAAAAGCTCAATTTTTGGAGGTGGAAAACGCCATTTCAGTGTGGATGGAGGGTCAAAATGAAGAGAAAAAGCATCGGTTATGGATATATCTGATCTAGTGTGGACGTAGCCTTAATCAACCAATCAAAAACATCCTAATTTCATGCATGGCAGATAGTGTGACTGCTTTGCCCAAGGCCACAAGAAACTGCAGAGAGTTGTGAATGGGCCCGGTTAATCAGGAAAACCAATCTAAACTCCATGGACTCTGCCTACACTTCCCACTGTATCAAGAAAGCAGACAATAGAGTCAAAGACTGCTCACATTCCAGTCATCTAGTGTCACAGCCTGAGTGATCAGGGTTCAACTTCTGCTGCTGCCTGTATGGAGTTTGTACATTCTTCCTGTGACTGTGTGTGGGTTTCCTCTGGGGGATTCTGTTTCCTCCCTTATTCCAAAGACATGCGGGATAGGATTAGTAAGTTGTAGCCATGATATGTTGGCCCTGGAATGTGTGGAGACACCTGTGGGCTAAATCTAGCACATCCTTGGACTGTGTTGACCATTGATGCAAAACAGTGCATTTCAATAATTTGATGTACATGTGAAAAGTGAAGTTAATCTTTAGATCTCTACCTTTATCATCCTCTCTCATCAGACTTCCACTGGGCAGAAGATACAGTACAAAGGCTTGAGAACATGTATCACCAGGCTAAAGCACAGCCTTTATTCTGCTGCTATAAGACTCTTCAAAACAGTTCTTCTACGATAAAGATGAACTCTTTAAGGATTCAAAGTACATTTATTATCAGTCTGCATGCTGTATACAACCCTAAGGCTCATCTTCCCCGCAGACAGCCATGTGACAAAGAAACATCATGGAACCTGCTCAAAGAAAAGATCAAACATCCAACATGCAAAAAGAGAACAAATCACGCAAATGGCAAAAAAAAAACAAACAAGCCCAATTAGCAGCAGGAAAAGGTCACAGCAATGAGGTTTCTCACAGGTTGGTGATGTTTGTTTAGAAGTACAGAACGGACAAGTGGGACAGCCATTGTTGGGAGTAAGAGTGTCAGGCTTTGGCTCAAAGGAGGCTTCGGCTCGAAAGAAGCGTTGGTCCTGGGTAAGTTTCTGGTAAGGTTCCCTTTTTTTCTCTCACTTTCTGAACCAAGTGTAGTAAATGGTCATGGTGTGCTCTTCATGCTGGATGTTGGAGTCCTGGGAGACCCAGAGTCTACCACAGAACTACATCTGCATGAAGTGCATTCAGCTGCAGCTCTTTGAAGACCGTGTTAGGGATCTGAAGCAGCTAGATGACCTTCGGCTTGTATGGGAGAATGAGGAGATAATCGGTCAGAGTTACATTTGCAGGAGGTGAGTAGCTGGGTGACTGTCAGGAGAAATGGAAATGTGAATAGGCAGTTAGCATCGAGTACCCCTTTGGTCATCCTGCTTAATAGTAAGCATTCCGTTTTGGATACTGTTGTGGGGGATGAGCTCCCAGTGGAATGCCATGGAGACTGGGCTACTGACACTGATCATAGCTCTGTGGTGCAGAAGGAAAAGAGAGAGAAGAGGGGAGTGGTAGTGATAGGGGTCTCAATAGTTAGGGGAACAGACAAAAGATTCTGTGGATGTGAATGGGATATACAAATAGGCTGTTGTCTCCCAGGTGCCAGGGTCAGCAATGTCTTGGATTGTGTACACTGCATTTTGGAGGGGGAGGGAGAACAGCCAGATGTCTTGGTACATATTAGTACCAAAGACTTAGGAACGGAAAAGCAAAGAGGTCCTGAAAAGAGAATTCAGAGAGCTAGGTAGAAAGCTGAGAAGTAGGGCCTCCAGGGTAGAAATTTCCGAATTGCTACCTGTGCCATGCACAAGTGAGGGTAGAAACAGGTTGTTTTGGCAGATTAAAGTTTGGCTGAGAAGTTGGTGCAGGGAGCAGGGCTTCAGGTCCTTGGATCATTGGGATCTTTTCTGGGGGAGGTATGACCTGTTCAAGGTGACAGGTTGCACCTGAACCTGAGGGGGACCAATATGCTCATGGGCAGGTTTGTTAGAGTTGATGGGAAGGTTTTAAACTAATTTGGCAGAGGTATGGGAACCAAAGTGATGGGAGTCAGGATAGGATTGTTGGTAAAGAAGCAAAGAGAGCATGCAGTCAGACTGTCAGAAAGGGGAGGTAGATGATAGAACAAAATTACAGCCAGCAGGGTGAGTATCAGTGCATTTAGGCTGCAGAATCAAAAAGGGTAGCAAATATAATACTCAAAGTGTTATATCTCAATGGTATACATAAGTCACTTGAACCAGATGAATTGCGCCTTGGGTTCTGAAAGAGGAAGTGGTATAGATTGTGAAGGCATTAGTAATGATCTTTCAAAAATCATTGGACTCTGACAAGGTGTCAGAGGACTGGAAAACTGCAAATATCATTCCATTCTTAAAGAAAGGAGGAAGGCAGCAGAAAGGGTATTATAGACCAGTCAGCCTGATCTCAGTGGTTTGGAAGATGTTGGACTCAATTGTTAAGGATGAGGTGATGGAGTACTTGGTGACACAGGACAAGATAGGACACAGTCAGCATAGTTTCCTTAAGGGAAAACCTTGCCTGACGAACCTGTTGGAATTATTTGAGGAGATTACAAGTAGGATAGATAAAGGGGATGCAGTGAAATAGTATATTTGGACTTTCAGAAGGCCTTTGACAAGATGCCACACATGAGGCTGCTTACTAAGTTAAGAGCCCATGGTATTACAGAAACTTTACTGGCACAATTAGAGCATTGACTGATTGGTAGGAGGCAGCAAGTAGGAATAAAAGGATTCTTTTCTGGTTGGCTGCCAGTGACTAGTGGTGTTCTGTAATGATCAGTTCTTATTATGCTGTATTTCAATGATTTTGGTGATGGAATATAATTCTTTGTTGCCAAGTTTGCAGATGATATGAAGATTGGTGGAGGGGCAGGTAGTTTTGAAAAGAAAGGTAGGCTCCAGAAGGACGTAAAAAGATTAGCAGAATGGGCCAGAAAGTAGTAAATGAAATACAATGTTGGAAAATGCATGGTCATTCACTTTGGCAGTAAAAATAAATGCAGATTATTTTCAAAATGGGGAGAAAATCCAAAAATCTGAGATGGAAAGGGATTTGGGAGTCCTTGTGCAGAGCAGCTTATAGGTTGACTTGCAGATAGAGTTGGTGATGAAGAAGGCAAAAGCAATGTTTGCATTCACTTCAAGAGGTCTACAATACAAGAGCAAGGATGTGATGATGAGGCTTTATAAGGCACTGGTGAGGTCTCACCTTGAGTATTGTGAACAGTTTTGGTCTCCTCCTCTAAGAAAGGATGTGCTGGCATTGGACAGGATTCAGAGGAGGTTCACAAGGATGATTCCAGGAATGAAAGGATTACCATACAAGGAACATTTGATAGCTTCAGGGCTATACTCACTGGAATTTATAAGGAAGAGGTGGGATCTCATTGAATCCTTTTGAATGTTGACAGGCTCAAGCAGAGTAGATGTGGAAAGGATATTTCCCATGGTGGATGGTCTAGGACAAGAGGCCACAGCTTTGGGATAGAGGGGCATGCATTTAAAATAGAAATGTTGAGAGATTTCTTTAGCTAGAGGGTGGTGAATTTGTGAAATTTATTTCCACAGGCAGCTATGGAGGCCAGGTTGTTGGATGTATTGATACGATCTTGATTGAACGTAGCATTCAAGATGATGGGGAGAAGATGGAGAGTGGTGCTGAAGAGGGGAAAAAGGATCAGACATGATTGAATGGTGGAACAGACTCGATGGGCCAAATGGCCTGATTCTGCTCCTATGTCTCATGGTCTAATGGTCTAATATTAAACATGACATCAGAGTCTTTGAAACAGCTTGGGAATGTTCTGTTCAATTTAGCACTGCACCATTTGTTGACTGTAGGCTGCAGAACCAGTCTGCCCTGATCAATATTGCACAAAATAGCAATAAAAATAGGTGTGACAAAAATCAGAAGCACATCGTTACATGAACTGCAGAGTCTTCTTGATCTCTCACTGTATCTCATCGTGATCCTTGCACCTTATTTTTCTACCCGCACTGCACTTTCTTGATAACTGTAACACTATTGTCTGCATTCCGTTTCTTCTTCATTTGCAATACCTTGATGTATGGAAGGATCTGTCTCAAGAGCACGCCAAACAAATCCACCCCTTAAGAGCAGACCTCACTAATAGCCTGTTGTGGTCTAACCATGGAGATGGCACGGCCAAGAAAGCTCTCCAGCACCTCTACTTCCTCAGGAGGCTGCAGAAATTTGATCTGTCTTCTTTGACTATCACCAATATTTTAGATACACCATAGAAAGTATTCAATCCAGATGCATCACAGCTTGGTATGGCAGCTGCACTGCCTGTGGTCAGAAGAAAACAGCAGAGAGTTGTGTATACAGCTGAGCACCACACTGAAACCAGCCTCCCATTCATGGACTCTGTCTATACTTCTTGCTGCCTCAGTAAAGTAGGCAGCATAATCAAAGACCCCACCCACCCCGGACACTCTCTTTTCTCTCTCCCCCCTTCATTAAGCAGAAAATACAAAAGCTTGGAAGTCTGTACCATCAAGCTCAAGGACAGCTTCTATCCTGCTGTATTAACACTTTCCAGTAAATCAGACAGCATAATCGAAGAACTCACCCACCCCAATCATTCTCTTCCTCTCTCCCCCACACTGAACAGAAAATACCAAAGTTTGGAAATCAAGGATAACTTCTATCCTGTTGTTACAACACTATTGAGCAGTTCCCTCATACGATAAGGTGGTCTGTTGACCTCACAATCTGCCTCATTATTGCCTTAAACCTTACTGTCCATCTCCACTGCACTTTCTCTGTAATGGTCCCATTTTGTTCTGCATTCCCTTATTGGTTATACCTTGTACTACTTCAATGCCTGTTGTAATGAAATAATCTGAATGGGTGGTATGCCCGACAGGTTTTTCACTGTCCCTCAGTATATGTGACAATAATAACCAATTGACCAGTAATTCCCAGCATATCATAAACATGAGAAAGTCTGCAGATGCTGGAAATCCAAAGCAACACACACACAATGCTGGAGGAACTCAGCAGGTCAGGCAGCATCTAGGGAAAAGAGTAAACAGTTTTTGAGCTGAAACCCATCTTCAGGAGTGAGAAGGAGGGGGGAAGATGCCAGAATAAAAAGGACTGGGGGAGAGGACAGAGGCTAGCTAGAAGGTGATATGGGAAGCCAGGTGGGTGAAAGGTTATGGGCTGGGGAGGAAGGAATCTGACTGGAGAGGAGAGACAACCAGAGGAGAAAGGAAAGGAGGAATGGGCCCAGGGGGAAGTAATAGGCAGGTAAGAAGAAACAAAAGGTTAGAGTGGGGAATTATGAAAGGGGAGGGTGTGGAAATTGGTAAACTGGAAGGAGAAATTCTTGCCATCAGGTTGGAGGGTAACCAGATGGAATAGATAGATAGATAGATAGATAGATAGATACTTTATTCATCCCCATGGGGAAATTCAACATTTTTTCCAATGTCCCATACACTTGTTGTAGCAAAAACTCCTTACATACAATACTTAACTCAGTAATAATATGATATGCATCTAAATCACTAACTCAAAAAGCATTAATAATAGCTTTAAAAAAAAAAAAAAAAAAGTTCTTAAGTCCTGGCAGTTGAATTGTAAAGCCTAATGGCATTGGGGAGTATTGACCTCTTCATCCTGTCTGAGGAGCATTGCATCGACAGTAACCTGTCGCTGAAACTGCTTCTCTGTCTCTGGATGGTGCTATGTAGAGGATGTTCAGGGTTTTCCATAATTGACCGTAGCCTACTCAGCGCCCTTCGCTCAGCTACCGATGTTAAACTCTCCAGTACTTTGCCCACGACAGAGCCCGCCTTCCTTATCAGCTTATTAAGACGTGAGGCGTCCTTCTTCTTAATGCTTCCTCCCCAACACGCCACCACAAAGAAGAGGGCGCTCTCAACAACTGACCTATAGAACATCATCAGCATCTCACTGCAGACATTGAATGACGCCAACCTTCTAAGGAAGTACAGTCGACTCTGTGCCTTCCTGCACAAGACATCTGTGTTGGCAGACCATATAAGACAATATAAGGTATTGCTCCTCCACCTTGATGGCGACCTCATCTTGACACAAGAGGAGGCCATGGACTGACACATCAGAATGGAAATGAGAATTGGAATTAAAAATTTCAAACATATTCTTACTGCTCCAAACTTCTAGTCCTAACCGAACAGCTCACCAACTCCAGTCCATCTTCCTCCTTTGACAAAGACTATTTGAGTATGGATAACTCTTATTAAATCTTGCTGCGAGAGAACTGAAAAAGTAGTTTGACAGAAATAAAGCTAGGGACTAAAAATAATAATTGGTGAAAAGGTTGATAGGAGATCCTGAGGAGGTGGAATGTACAATAAAAATACAGATTTTTATTTTTTGTTTTCCTGTCATTATTATTTTTCCTACAAATAATACTCCTGGCATGAGACCTGCACCTGAATCTATATTCAACTTGTATCCATAGTTCCCTGTATTATACGTGTTTCAGCTTGAATTAAGTTTAGATAAACCTTTACTAGAACAACACAAGAGGTGCTGGAAGATCTCAGCAGGTTGGGCAGCATCTACGGAGGAAAATGGACAGTTGACGCTTCAGGGCAAAACCTTTCATCGGGACTGGAAATAAAGGGGGAGATAACCAGTATTAAAATGCAGAGAAAGGGATGGATGCATGGAGAGAACAATTAAAAATTAAACCTTTTCTATTCTGCTTTATCTCACCAAGTTTCCTCAGACCTGTCCTATTTCTGCACAGAAGAGATCTACTTCTCTCATAACTCACTGTCACGGTAGGGAACAGCTACTTCCAAAGCATAAGTATCTCCCTTGGCGGATAGACTGTATAGCTTCTGCACAATGGTTTCAATATCCTACTAATGGGATGGATCAAGAACATGCCCCATTATTTATCATAGACCATTTGGTCCACGCCATCATGGATTCATTGACAGCAGGCCTTCAACATTCCCTGCAGACCCGGAGACTCATAGACCCAGGGTTTCAGCCATCGGGCCCCAACCCGACTTGGTCTTCTATTATCGGGCTTCAATCTCTGGTATCGACCCCAGGACTCGCTGATCATGGGAACCTGAGTACCAGGCCTCGAGCTCCAGACTCACTGACCCACTGACCTAAGGGGGCCCAGGCCCTTGGCCTCATGCCACACAGACCTTCGATCCCAGGTCCCATCGACTTGGGTGGGGCAGTATGGGGTGTCACCAGACCTTGTTCTCACTAGTCTTTGTTCACAGTGCTGGCTGGTCTTTGTTGGCCAGTTTTACCGAAACAGGTCTGCTTGGTAATGCTGAAATTCCTGGTTGTGGGTAAGCTGCTGTAGAAGCCACTGTACCTGTGAACAACCAGCTACCATATATTTTAATGTCACCTCCACCTATCAAATCCCAGCCTCTGTCTCCATTTCCACTCTTCCCTCCTCCGCCCAACTGTCAACCCTCCAAACCCTGATCCATCTATCACCTGGCAGTTCTTAGAGATAAGACAATAAGACAAACGTGATTTAGGCCATTCAGCCCATCAAGTTTGCTTGGCAATTCAATCATGACTGATTTATTATCCCTCTCAACCCATTCTCCTCCCTTCCTGCTGTAACCTTTGATGCCCTGACTAACCAAGAAACTATCAACCTCCACTTCAAATATAACAAATTATTTTGCCTCTGCCACTGTCTGTGTCAATGAATTCCACAGATACACCACATTCTGACTGAAGAACTTCCTCTTCATCTTTGTTCTAAATGGACGTCCCTTTGTTCTCTGGTTATGCTCTCTGGCCCTAGATTCCCCCACTGTAGGAAACACTATCTCCACTCTATTTAGGTCTTTAGATACTCAATAGGTTTCGATGAGATGCCGCCTTACTCTTCTAAACTCCACCGAATACAGGTCCAAAGCCATCAAATGTTCCTCAAACATTAACACTTTCATTCCCAGACTCATTCTCATGAACCTCCTCTGAACCCTCTCCAATACCAGTATACCTTTTCTTAGATAAGGGACCCAAAACTGCTCCCAGTACTCCAAGTGCAAAGAGTAGCTGGCCTGCCTCAGTTACTTTGGAGGTTATTGCAAACCTCCCTGCGGTTGAACAAACCTTCGAGCTATGTATCAGCACTGCCTTCAGGAAGGAGATACGGGTGATTCAGGACTCACACCACTACATTCAGGAACAGTTATTACCCCTCAATCATCAGGCTCCTGAACCAGAGGGGATAACTTCATTCACTCCATCACTGAACCTGTAGACTCAATTTCAAGGACTCTTCATCTCAGGTTCTCGATTCCTATTGCTTTATTATTTATTTGTGTGGTGAGCTACATATACCTGTCTGGACACCCCCCCGCTGACTGCTCCTCTGGCTCCTCCCACGGACCCCGGTATAAAGGCGATTGGAGGCACAGCCCCGGCCTCAGTCTCCAGGATGTTGTGTGGTGGTCACTTGCTGCTTGTTCTTTCTTCCAGCCAATAAAAGCCGATATCTCGCCTCACGTCTCCGAGAGTTATCGATGGTGCATCAATTTGCTTGTTTTTTTGCTGTTTTGCTGTTCAACTGTAAATGCTTGCAAGAAAGTGCTGTATGTAGGTGGTGGCATATAGGTATTTTGATAATAAATTTACTTTTAATTTTGAACCCGATTCCTTGCTCAGATCCTGCAGGTGTATCTCAGGGATTGTATGCAAGAGGTGATGACAGTAAAGGTGTGGATATTTCGGAAGGGCGGGGTTGGAGGAACAGCTGATCAAGCAGAGTGCTTTGCACAGAGACACAATATCCTGATGCTTCTGAATTGTATTAAATTGGCCTTGGATGAGTTAGGAATATAGAGGGCTTGATTATGATTGAATACGTTGGGCACCAACCCATTGCTTTCAGTTATGAGAGCTGTGGCTTTTGATTTATCTTCATTTTAATAACCCAGAAGGCAAACTGAGCATGCCAATATATAGTAAGGTCAGGCGTTAGGCTTTGAGCCTGGTGTGAAAAAAACTTTTAAATCACAAGAGTGAGCTGCACGGTATGAGTGTGTGTCCCATTGAGAGATTCTCTACTCTCCGGAGGAATAAAAGGAAATAAATAAACATACGATGCCTGACAGGTACTGCTAGAATTTCTACAGGCAACTCCAACCAATGCTTTTGACTCTTTGTGATTGTTTAGTTCTACCAGTCTGAATCCTTCTCTTGGTATCCGTCAGATCTTTTCTGAATCAGGTTTACTATCACTTTGATATGCAATTAGGGTATCTCTGAATGTTTATGATGTGACTCCTGCAGCCCATCCACTTCAAGGTTTGACACTTTCCATGTTCTCTTCTGCACACCACTGTTGTAATGCGTGGTTATTTGAGTTACTGTCACCTTCTAATCAGCTTTAACTCAGTCTGGCCATTCTCCTCTGATCTCTCTCATTAACAAACCATTTTTGCTCAGGGAACTGCAGCTCACTGAATTCGTTTTTTCCTCTTTTCGAACCATTCCCTGTAAACTCTAGAGACTGTTGTGTGTGAAAATCCCAGGAGATCAGCAGTTCCTGAGATACTCAAACCACCCCATCTGGCACCAACAATCATCCCATGGTCAAAGTCACAGATGACATTTCTTTCCCATTCTAATGTTTGGTCTGAACAATAACTGAACCTCTTGACCATGTCTGCATGCTTTTAGGCTTTCAATTGCTACCACATGATTGGCTGATGTTTGCATTAACGAGCAGGTGTGGAGGTGTACCTAAAAAATGGCAACTGAGTATATGTCATGAAATTTGTAACCTTGTGGCAGCAGTAGAGTGCAATGCATAAAAAATGATTAATTACAAAACATAGAACATAGAATAGTACAGCACATTACAGGCCCTTCGGCCCACAATGTTGTGCCGACCCTCAAACCCTGCGTCCCATATAACCCCCCACCTTAAATTCCTCCATATACCTGTCTAGTAGTCTCTTAAAAGAAGAACAGAAAAAAACAAATATGTAGTGCAAAAATATAGTAGAAAGTGAAATAGTGCCAATCGGGTTATGGACCATTCCGAAGTCTGATGGCAGAGGATATGCCTCTTCATTACCTTTCTCCGTTACCTAAGCAACCACCCCCCCCACCACCACACCACCACCATTTTATTTTGTCATTTTGCCTTTCAATTCTGAAATTTAAGTCTGGGGAGCCTTCAACCGGATGGCATGGAAATCATTCCCTTTCTGGTAAAAAAAAATCTTTCCCTCCCTTTCTAGCCCCTCCCACACCACTTTTTTAATTCTGGCATCTTCCCCCTTCCTTTCCGGTCCTGAAGAAGATCCTCAGCTTGAAACATTGACTACTGCTGAGACTTCCCGATCTAAGTTATAGGGAAAGTTTGAATAATTTAGGACTTTATTCCCTGGAAAGTAGGAGAATGAAGGGAAACTTGACAGAGGTATATAAAGTTATGAGGGGTATAGATGGGGTAAATGCAAGCAGTCTTTCTCCACTGAAATTCGTTGAGACTAGAGCTTGAAGTCATGGGTTAACGGAGAAAGGTGAAATGTTTAAGGGGAAATTAAAGGGGAACTTCTTCACACAGGGGGTGATGAGAGTGTGTAACAAGCTGCCAATAGAAATACCTGCCTGTCCAGGTAGACCTATTGTCTCAGCTTGCTCCTGCACCACTGAACTCATTTCTGCAAACCTTGACACTGTCTTATCCCCTCTTGTTCAATCTCTTCCCACCTATGTTCGTGACACTTCTCATGCTTTGAATTTTTTCAATGATTTTAAGTTCCCTGGCCCCCACCGTCTTATTTTCACCATGGACGTCCAGTCCCTATATACCTCCATCCCCCACCGAGATGGTCTCGAAGCTCTTTGCTTTTTTTTGGATTCCAGACCTAACCAATTCCCCTCTACCACCACTCTCCTCCGTCTGGCGGAATTAGTTCTTACTCTCAATAATATCTCCTTTGGCTCCTCCCACTTCCTCCAAACCAAGGGTGTAGCCATGGGCACCCGTATGGGTCCCAGTTATGCCTGCCTTTTTGTTGGCTTTGTGGAACAGTCCATGTTCCAAGCCTATACTGGTATCCATCCCCCTCTATTCCTTCGCTACATCAACGACTGCATTGGCGCTACCTCCTGCACGCGTGCTGAGCTCGTCGACTTCATTAACTTTGCCTCCAACTTTCATCCTGCCCTCAAATTTACCTGGTCCATTTCCGACACTTCCCTCCCCTTTCTTGATCTTTCTGTCTCCATCTCTGGAGACAGCCTATCTACTGAAATCTACTATAAGCCTACAGACTCTCACAGCTACCTGGACTATTCCTCTTCCCACCCTGTCTCTTGCAAAAATGCTATCCCCTTCTCACAATTCCTCCATCTCCACCACATCTGCTCTCAGGATGAGGCTTTTCATTCCAGGACGAAGGAGATTTCTTCCTTTTTTAAACAAAGGGGCTTCCCTTCATCCACCATCAACTCTGCTCTCAAACGCATCTCTCCCATTTCCCGCACATCCGCCCTCACCCCATCCACCCGCCAGCCCACTCGGGATAGGGTTCCCCTTGTCCTCAACTACCACCCCACCAGCCTCCAGGTCCAACATATAATTCTCCGTAACTTCCGCCACCTCCAACGGGATCCCACTACCAAGCACATCTTTCCCTCCACCCCTCTTTCTGCTTTTCACAGGGATCGCTCCCTACGTGACTCCCTTGTCCACTCGTCCCCCTCATCCCTTCCCACCGATCTCCCTCCTGGCACTTATCCTTGTAAACGGAACAAGTGCTACACCTACCCTTACACTTCCTCCCTCACCACCATTCAGGGCCCCAGACAGTCCTTCCAGGTGAGGCGACACTTCACCTGTGAGTCGGCTGGTGTGGTATACTGCGTCCGGTGCTCCCGGTGTGGCCTTTTATATATTGGTGAGACCCGACGCAGACTGGGAGACCGTTTCACTGAACACCTACGCTCGGTCTGCCAGAGAAAGCAGGATCTCCCAGTGGCCACACATTTTAATTCCATGTCCCATTCCCATTCTGATATGTCTATCCATGGCCTCCTCTACTGTCAAGATGAAGCCACACTCAGGTTGGAGGAACAATACCTTATATACCAGCTGAGTAGCCTCCAACCTGATGGCATGAACATTGACTTCTCTAACTTCCGTTAATGCCCCTCCTCCCCTTCTTACCCCATCCCTGACATATTTAGTTGTTTGCCTGTTCTCCCTCTCCCTCTGGTGCTTCCCCCCCCACCTTTCTTTCTCCCGAGGCCTCCCGTCCCATGATCCTTTCCCTTCTCCAGCTCTGTATCACGTACGCCAATCACCTTTCCAGCTCTTAGCTTCACCCCACCCCCTCCAGTCTTCTCCTATCATTTCGCATTTCCCCCTCCCCCCACAACTTTCAAATCTCTTACTATCTTTCCTTTCAGTTAGTCCTGACGAAGGGTCTCGACAGTGCTTCTCATACAGATGCTGACTGGCCTGCTGTGTTCCACCAGCATTTTGTGTGTGTTGTTGTTTGAATTTCCAGCATCTGCAGATTTCCTCGTGTTTGCCAATAGAAATGTTGGATACAAGGTCGATTTCAACATTTGATAGAGGTTATAGTAAGTATATGATTGGTGGGATATGAAGGCTACCTTCTGAATGCAGGTCAACGGGACTAGGAAAGATACAGCATGGACTAGATGGGCTGAAGGCTTGTTTCCATGCAGTGTGTTCTATGACTCCATAGCTCCATAATGGCTATTAATCTGCACTAATTTACATATATTTGTGCATCAGTTTATTCATCTTGTGCCGCATGAATGCATTCAGATAAGAGAGCCATTAACTGTCTTTTTACCAATTTACCTACTCTGACTCGAGTTAGAGGTGTGCTCTTACAGGGTCATGATCATCGGTAATAGGTTTGTGATTGTTATGTGTACTGAAAAGCTTTGGTTTTCATGCCTCGCAGGTAGGTCATTCAATAACAAGCAGTCCAAAAGGGAAGAAAAAAAAGAATGTCGATACACCACTTTTCTCCTTCCTGGCACTTACCTTCGCAAATGGGACAAGTGCGACACCTGCCTGCACTTCTTCATCTATCCCTTCACCATCATTCAGGGCTCCAAACAGTCCTTCCAAGTGAAGCGACACTTCCACTTCACCTGCAAGTCTGGGTCATTACTATATTCGTTGCTCCTGGTGCGGCCTCCTCTACATGGCCACGACTTGACACAGATTAGGGAATCATTTTATTCAGCACCTTCGCTCTGTCTGCCACGAAAGGCAGGATTTCCCAGCTGTCACCCATTTCAATTCAACTTTCTATTGCCATTCCAATGTTGGTCCATGGATTCCTCTACTGTCATTATGAGGACTCACTCAAGTTAAAGAAGCAACACCTCATACTTCGTCTATGTGACCTCCAACTTGATAGCATAATCATCGATTTCTCCAATTTCCTGTCATTTCTCCCCTTCCCCATTGCCCCTTCTCTCTTTTTCCATTCCCTATCCTGGCTCCCCCTCACTTCTTCACTTCTCATCTGTCTATCACCGCCCTTTGGTGCTCCTCCTCCCCTTTCTTCATGGTCCACCATCCTCGCCAATCAGATTCCTTCTTCTTCACTCCTTTACCTCTTCCATCTATCACCTACCAGCTTCTTACTTCATCTCCCCTCCACTATCCACCCACCTTCCCTAAGACGGAGGGCGGAGCTTAGGATGACGCACCAAACAGCAACTCTATTTCTATCTTTAACATCTCTTTTTTTCCTTTTCAAGGTTCTTTTGAGGACTCTGACTTTGGTTCCCTGCAGGAACGAGACCCGCTCTCAGGGCCTCACGACCGGTGGCTTTTCGATATACCAAGGACGCGGCCCGAAAGACTAGCTCGCCTTCAGGGTGTCGGATTTTCGTGGCTCTGGAGGCGGGTGGATTCGAGGCCGGTGCTGCCGCAGAAAACTGGTGTGTGGTGGGAGTACACAGAAGATTGAAAGCAGTGGACTGGCTGCTGGCTGTGTGCCCAGAGACACAGACTTTTAACACCATAAATCAGTGAATTGTTTGTTATGTCTCTCCACTCACTGCGAAACGGGGATGCCCCTTTTTCCCTTATTAGGGAGAGAGAGAGCCTGTGGTATGTCGAATTACTGTGTGGACGAGTAGTCTTTGGGGTACTGCAAGTCTGTGTCTTTATTGATGCTTTGTTGCACGCCTGGGTGCTCGCTGGAGGGAGCTGATGCTTTTTGCTGGGGGGGATCATCACTTTGCTGCTGTTTATGCGTAGGAGGGGGAGCTGGGGGGGCTTTGGGCTTCAAACATTTAACTGTCATTCATTCTTTGGGGCACTCCTCTGTTTTCAAGGATGTTTGTGAAGAAAAACAATTTCAGGATGTGTAGTGTATACATTTCTCTGACATGAAATGCACCTGTTGAAACCTTCCCCCCTCATCTGGTCTCACCAATCATCATCCAGATTGTTCTTCTTCCCCTCATCCCATCTTCTTATTCTGGTTTCCTCCTCTTTGCTGCCCAGTGTCAATGAAGGGCTTCCTCCCGAAATATTCCTCTCCATAGATGCTGCCTGACCTGCTGAATTCCTCCAGAATTTTGTTTGTGTTGCTCTGGCTTTTCAACAGCGGCAAAGTCTCATGACTATGTGGAATATGGTTCAAGTACGTACACTATTGAAGTGTGTACGCATTATACAACTCGTGATTTGTCTCCTTACAGGCAACCAAAAACAATGAATCCATTTCAGAAAAAGAAGACTGTCAAACACAGAGTGAAAGGAAAAGGAATGATGAAAGCAAATAGCCAGGCATCACCGCACCAGCGCAGGCCTCAGCCTCTGTTCAGTGCGGAGCCAAGTAAACGTCGCCGAGCAGTGAGCTCAGCTGGCCCGACCCTCGCTTCTGGTCCCGACACCTTGCCTCTTCTGTCTGGCCCGTTGTTTAAATCATCCAAACATCGGGTTGATCCATGCTCTAGGACCGTGTTGCTCCGGTATCCTCTGAGACTGGACCACACCACCACAAATCGACCTGGCGCTTCGATCAGTCAGACCTCGGGTCTTCCCTCACTCTTGGCTTTGGAGGAAGTGTCTCACCTTTGCTCACCTCAACTCTGCTTCCACTCGCATCTCCTATTGTTACACTTACAGGGAAGGTGCAGGGTAGGTTGACAAATGAGGTACAAGGGCCATGACAAAATAACTTAAGAGCTCAATAGCTTATCTCTGTTGTATAAGCAGTCCGTACCAGAGTCTTAGCAGGGCAGTTGCTGTGTTTGAGCCTGGTTATATTTGTTCTCAAGCTTTTGTAACTTCTGGCTGTTAGTGAGAGGGGAAAAGGGAGAATGACTGGGTTGGGTGGTTTCTTCTTGATTTATTATTGTCAAATATACGGAATAACACACAAAATGCTAGAGGAACTTAGTGGGTCAGGCAGCATCTGTGGAGTGAAATGTACAGTCAGCATGTTGGGTCGAACCCTACATCAGGACTGGATAGAAAGATGGGGAGGATGCAGTATAAAAAGTCTGGGGAAAGGAGTGGAACAAGGAGTTGAAAGGCCTCGACAGAGTGATGTGGAAACAGTGTTTCCTATGGTAGCGGAGTCTAGGATCGAAGGACACAGCCTCAGAATAGTTGGATGTCCATTTAGAATGGAGATAAGGAGGAGTTTCTTTAACCAGAGGGTGGTGAATCTGGAATTCTTTGCCACAGGCAGCTCTGATGGCCTAGTCATTGGGCATATTTAAGGCAGAGGTTGATAGATTCTTGATTAGTCAGGGCATGAAGGGTTACAGTGGAAAGGCAGGAAATTGGGCTGAAAGGGAAATGGATCAACCATAATGAAATGGCGGAGTTGACCAAATGACCTTGTTCTGCTCCTATATCTTCTGGTCTGCAGAGCAGGTCAGTGAAAAGTCTTTGTGTGCATGCCATACAGACCGATCATTGAATGCCATCAATTTCATATTGATGTACCATAGAAAGCATTCTGGTGTCTTCCTCCTTCTGTATCAGCCCTGAAGAAGGCTCCCAGCCTGAAACACTGACTATTCATTTCCATAGATGCTGCCTGACCTAAGTTCCTCCAGCATTTTATGTGTGTTGCTACAGAAAGCATTCTGTCTGGATGCAAAACGGCTCGGTATGAGAACAGCTCTGAATGTGACCGCAAGAAACCACAACAAGCTGTGGACACAGCTCAGCATAGAACATGAGTCAGCTACCCCTCTACGGACTCTGTCTACACTTCGCGCGGTCTCAGTTAAGTAGTTAAAGCCTCCATCCACCTTGGACATTCCCTCTTTCCCCTTGTTCCAATCAGACAGAAGATACAAAAACCTGAAGGCACAGACTACCAGTTGCAAGGACAGTTTCTATCCTATAGAGAACATCATACTCGAATACCAAAAGGTAAAAGAGAGGAACTGTGTTGATGTGATGTGATTCTGAGATAGCTATAAATGAGAGTTATCTCATTCACCAAAAGCAAAAAGAAAACCAAAGACTCAGGAAATCTAGGCTAGCATTGACCTGAAATGTTAATCCCGTTTGTCTCTCTGCAGGTGCTCTCTGACATGCAGGGCCTCACCAATCTTTTTGTTTATTTGATATATTTCAGCAATCTTAAAAGTAAAGGAGCTCAATATCTACAGCATAGAGAGGAGCATTTTCATCCAATAGGACCATGTTTGTCCTCCAAAGGAGCCTTCTCACACCACTCGTCATCCACAACAGAGTTCAAAGTCTACGGTAAATTTATTATCAGAAAACTCAGTGGCAACTTTATTAGGTACACCTGTATACCTGCTGGTTGATGCAAATATCTAATCAGCCAATTATGTGGCAGCAACTCAATGCATAAAAGCATGCAGACATGGTCAAGAGGTTCAATTGTTGTTCAGGCCAAGCATCAGAACGGGAAGAAATGTGATCAAAGTGAATGATTGCTGGTACCAGACAGGGTGGTTTGAGTATCTCAGAATCTAATGATTTCCTAGGATCTTCAGGCACAGCAGTCTCTAGAGTTTACAGAGAATAGTGTGAGAAACAACAAACATCCAGTGATCAGCGGTTCTGTGAGTGAAAATGACTTGTTAATGAGAGAGGTCCGAGGAGAATGGACAGGTTAGTTAAAACTGACAAGAAGGTGACTGTGCAACACCCTCAAAATGCTGGAGGAATTTGGAGGAATTTAGCGGGCCAGGAAGCATCTAGGAAAAGAGTACAGTCGACATTTTGGGCCGAAACCCTTTGGCAGGACTGGAGAAAAAAAAACTAAGGAGTAGAGTAAAAAGTGGAGAGAGGACAAGGTGATAGGTGAAACCTGGAGGGAGAAGGATGAAGTAAGGAGCTGGGAAGTTGATTGGTGAAAGAGATAGAAGGCCATGGAAGGTAGAAAAGGGGGGAGGAGCACCAGAGGGAGGTGATGGGTGGGCAAGGAGATAAGGTGAGAGAGGGGAAAGGGGATTGGGAAATGGTGAAGGGGAGGGGGTTGGGGGTATGACAGGAAGTTTGAGGAATTGATGTTCATGCCACCAGGTTGGAGGCTACCCAAACGGAATATAAGGTATTGTTCCTCCAACCTAAGTGCGGCCTCATCACAAGAATGGAGGAGGCCAAGGATGGACACATCGGAATGGGAACGGAAAGTGGAATTAAAATGGGTGGCCACTTTTTCTGGCAGATGGAGCGTAGGTGCTCAGTGAAGCGGTCTCCCAATCTACGTCAGGTCTCACTGATATACAGGACAGCTTGCAATTGTTGTAGAAACAATGAATTTAAAATTGTTTCAAGACATTTTACAGGAGAATGTCAGCATCGCAGTCCATCACTTGAAGCTTAATATAAGTTGGATGATGCAACAAGACAATGATCCAAAATACAAGAGGAAATTGACAACAGAATGGTTTAAAAAAGAAGAAAATTTGTGTTTTGGAATAGCCAAGTCAGAGTTCAGATCTTATTCCAATTGAGATGCTGTGGTATAACCTGAAGAGGTTCTGTTCATGCAAGGCATCCCAGCAATACTGATTAACTGAAACAGTTTTGCATGGAGGAATGGTCTGAGATTCTTCCTTGCCACCCTACAAGTCTGATCACTATCTACAGGAAATGTTTGCTGGAGGTTCTACTAGTTATTAAATACAAGGGTTCACATACTTTTTGCAATCTGGACTGTGAATGATTCAATAATGTATTCAATAAAGACATGGAAAGTGCAATTGTTTGTGTTATTAGTTTAAGCAGATTATGTTTCTCTATTATTGTGAATTAGATGAAGATCAGACCATATTTTCTGAGTAATTAATGCCCAAAACCAGGTAATTGTGACGGATTCACAACTTTTTTCTTACAACTGTATGTCACCGGTCCTTGATATATCAGCAGATCTAATGCAGAAATTAGAATGGCAATATCTCTCTTGAACAGTTCGAACCCTTTTGTAATCTAGAAGGCTTTGAGTAAAGCCTCCCATTAATGGAGTCATAGAATCGGAGTCATACAGCATGGAAACAGGCCCTTTGGCCCAACTCATCCATGCTGAACAAGGTCCCCAGCTAAATATATTTGAAGTAATTCACCAACCCTAAGAAGCATTCACCATATCAATTCCCCTCATTATTTTATACACCTCTGTAATGTCATTCCTCAGTCTCCTTTGTTCCGAGGAAGAAAGTCCAAGACTGTCCAACATTTCCCTGTAACATATGCCTACGAATCCTGGCAACGTCCTTGTAAATTTTGTCTGCACTCTTTTAAGCATGGGAGCAGCTGGGACCAGAGGGTACAACCTCAGAATAAAAGGATGTCCCTTTAAAACAGAGATGAGGAGAATTTCAGGAATGTATATTGTATACATTTCTCTGACATTAAATGTATCCGGGTGGAGAATTTGTTGCCACAGATGGTTGTGGAGGCAGACTCTTTGGGTGTATTTAAAATGGAGGTTGATAAATTCTTGATTAGTAAGTTATGAAAGGTTATGGAGCGAAGGCAAGAGAATGGAGTTGAGAGGGATATTAAATTAGCCATGATGAAATGGTGGAGCAGACTTGATGGGTTGAATGGCCTGATTCTGTTCCTATGTCTTATAGTCTTATGGCATTATGGTGTCCTTCCTGAAACAGAGTGTCCAAAACCCTGCACAATGTTTTTGGCTTTTGTGAAAAAAACAGTTCAAGTCTGTGTCAGAATATAGCTGGTTATTATCACATTACAGTTTGTTTCCAGTGTTCAAAAGTTCTTCATTAGCTTAAACTATTACTGTGGAATAGTTTAAGAGGGACAGGAAAGGCACTACAGAAATGCAAATTACAAACATTCTGCAGATGCTGGAGACTTTGAGTGACACACACAAAATGATGGAGCAAGCCTGGCAGTAACTATGGAGAGGAATAAACTGTCAACGTTTCAAGCTGAGAGCCTTCATTATTCTTTTTCTGAAAATTACCAGATAGCGGAACTCACAAGGGCTGATGTTAGGTTGTAAATTTACAGTAGGAGTGCAGATAAAAACCACAGGACCTGATGGGTGTTCCCTCAAGCCCTGTGGATGGCTAGTGCAGGAACTGCAGGAGTGTAGGCAGAGGTATTAGATCCTTAGCCACGGGTGAGGTGTTGGAGGATTGGAGAATAGCTTATGTTGTCCCGTTGCTATGGAAAGGCTCTCAGAATAAACTGGGAAATTATAGGCTGGTGAGTCTGAGATCAGTATTGGGCAAGTTACTGGAAGGTATTCTGAGGAACCGGATAGACATGGACTGACTCGAGATAGTCAATATGGCTTTGTGCATGGTAGGTCATATCCAACCAAACTTATAGATGTTTTCAAGGAACTTATCAGGAAAGTTGATGAAGGAAGGCAGTAGATGTTGCCTACATGGACTTTAGCAAGGCCTATGACAAGGTCCTGCATAGGAGGTTAGTTAAAAAGGCTTGGTCACATGGCATTGAAGATGAGATAATAAATTGGATTAGATGCTGGCTTTGCAGGGGAAGTCAGAGACTGGTAGTAGATAGTTGCCTCTCCGACTGAAGGTTTGTCACTAGTGGAGTGTTGCAGGGATCGGTGTTGGGTCCATTGTTGCTTATCATCTATATCAACAATCTGGATGATAATGTGGTAAACTGGATCAGCAAATTTGCAGATAGCATTAAGGATTGGAGGTGTAGTGGAAAGTGCAGAAGGCTATTAAAACAGGTAATGGGATCTGGACCTGCTGGAAAAATGGGCTGGAAAATGTCAGATGGGATTTCATGCAGACATGTGGGAGGTTTTGCACTTTGGGAGGACAAACCAGTGTAGGTCTTACATGAGGAGCTATAGGACACCAAGGAGTTCAGTAGAACAGAGGGATCTGGGGATACAGGCACATAATTCCCTGAAAGTGGCATCATGGGAAGACAGATTCATAAAGAAAGCTTTAGGCACATTGGCCTTTATAAATTGAAGTACTGAGTACAGGAGTTGGGATATTATGCTGAAGTTGTATAAGCTGTTCATGAGGCCTAATTTGGAGTATTGTGTACAGTCAGATTTGGTTACCTACCTACAGAAAAGATGTAAATAAGGTTAAAAGAGTGCAGAGAAAATTTAAAAGGATGTTGCCAGGACTTGAGGACCCGAGTCATAGGAAAAGATTGAGTAGGTTTGGACTTCATTCTCTAGAGCATTGAAGGAGATTTGAAAGAGGTACAGACAGGGTGAACACCCTTTTTCACTGAGGTTGGATGAGACTAGAACTGGAGGTTGTGGGTTAAGGGTGAAAGGTGAAATATTTAGGGGGAAAATGGGGGCAACTTCTTCACTCAGAGGGCGGTAAGAAAGTGAAAGTGGTGGATGCAGATTCAATTTCAACATTTAAGAGAAGTTTGGATAGGTACATGGTTGGATGGGGTGTGGAGGTCTATGGTCTGGATTTAGTTCAATGGGTCCAGGCAGATTAACAGTTTAGCATGGATTAGCTGGGCCAGCGAGCTTGTTTCTGTGCTGTAGTGCTCCATGTCTCTATGACTCTACATCCCACAGGTCCATGGCAGGATGCCCTCTCTTCCCTTATCTCCTGTGGCTGTTCAGCAACGTTAAAAGCCAATCTCATACCAAAGTTATCTCTCTGACACACGTACACACAGTAATCATGTTTCAATCAATCACAAACCTGCCACTGGTGTCTCCTTTCTCCTTTTTCACAAACAATGACAGATAATACCTGTATCAAGATGGTAGATTAGGGGTCAGATATAATTGTTCAAACCTACGCTTCTCGAACACTGGGGCATTTTAGTATTCTTCAGCTGTTCTTAAATACACAATGGAAAAGGAGGACCTTTGTTACGTGATATAAATTGTGATTAAGTGTTTGAACACGCACTAATCAAATCCAATCAACTGTTAATCCAATGAATTTCTGCATTGTAATTCCCGCTGTTTATCATTCCGTTTTGATTAGTATGTCCTCAGTGAATGCGGGAAAATGATTAAAGAGTCAGCAAGCATTTGCAATTAATGTGTCCTTTTTCTCACAACTCAAGGGAGGAGTACAATATGTCAGAACCAATCAGAAAACAATTAATAACCAACATAATACCACACTGAACAGCCTGCAGTTACACAACAGCTGTGGTAGAATGGAACATGCACTCACAGATGAAGAAAGATGACAGAGGAATCAAACAGACTGATTGTGCTGATCAATTTCTCTTAATTTCTGGTCATTTCTCACCCCTCCCTCCTTCTCTTGTTTTCCATTTCCCATTCGGGTTAACCACTCATCCCTTTTCTTCTCTTCACCTGCCCATCGCCTCCCTCTAGTTCCCTTCTTCCTTCCCTTTCATTTATGGTCTACTATCCTCTCCGATTAGATTCCTATTTCTTCAGCCCTTTACCACATCCACCCATCACCTTCCGCTTCTCACTTTACCCTCTCCTCCACCACCCAACCACATTCCCCCTCCCATTGTTTCACCTACCGTAAATTCCGGTGTATAAGTCGAGAATTTGGCCCTAAATTTTGGTCCTAAAATCAGGGGGTCGTCTTATATGAGGGTGCCAACTTTGGAAAAATGAATACACGGAAGACAAGTCATATTTATTGACTGATTTGAGTCAAATTGGTTCCACTGTTGACGCATGAATTCTTTGGTTTGTTTAAACTCACATCTAGTGGCTGGAGCACGGACATCAAACCACCGGGGATGACTGCAATGTCCGTATTTTCAGCTTTCAATGCTGCTTTTGTCTCACCTGACAAGTGCGCTTTGAACATGTCCCAGACAAGTAGTGACTTTTCCTTCCTGAAACATTCAGGATGTCGACGCCACACCTCTTTAACCCACTTCAAGCAACCCCCTTCATCCATCCAGCAGCATTCTTGAATGTAAACAACAGCCCACGGGAATTTTCTGAGAAACCTTTGTCTTTTGTCTCAACATAAGATCATGTCTATTCATAAATAGGGTGCAACAACTTCGTGTAGCTTTGAAATTTTTGCTGACCTCACGGTGTTTCTTGTCCCATTTCAATGCTTGAACTCGAATCATTTCTCTGGTAACAATGTATCCGGACAATCGCTGGTGATTCACCCACTCGAAAACTTTTTCTTCCAGTTCTGGCCACTGGCATGTTTTCCCTCGGTTTACACATTTCGTCTTTGGCATTTCCCTCAGCGTGTCCTCTGCCTTTCTCCACTCTCTCTCTCTCATTTACACTAAACTTCTTAGCAGCTGCAGAATTATTCGTTCCTTTAGCAAAATCAACAACCTTCAGCTTGAAGCCAGCATTATATCACATTTGTTTCAATCTTTTGTACATGATGGTTGCAAACTCAATACTGAGTACAAGTACTGATCCCACCACCTCGTGTTATGTTTTAACGAGATTATGATGGACACTAAATGGTTTCACAGGGCTTACATTTCAGAGGATTCTTTTCCATTGGAAACTTAATCCAAAATTTGTCTCCCTGATTTATTTATTAAGAATTTGCCTATAACGCTCTACAATGAGTAGGCCTGTTTTCTTAGCAGGTACTGGTTCACAAAATTTCCAGGGTCTGGATCCGGCAAAGCTGAGTACTGGCATGTGAGAGCTTGTGTTCTTTTCTGGTTAAATCAAAAACCTCTACAAAAGGGGTCGGCTTATACAAAAGTAACATGAAAAAAATCACTTTTTTAACCTTGAAAATGGGGGTTCGTCTTCTACTCCTGGTCGGCTTATACTCTGGAATATATGGTATCTAGCATGCACTCCTTCCACACCCCCTCCCCGCCCCCCCACCATCTTCTTTTTCTGGCTTCTGCACCCTTCCTTTCTATCTCTAATGAAGTTTCCCTTCATGTTCCTCTTAAACGTTTCACCTTTCACCCTTAACCCATCTTTAATTGTAGCCCTCAGTGGAAAAAGCCTACTTGCATTTACCCTCTCTATACCCCTCATAATTTTGTATACATCTACCAAATTTCTTCTCAATCTTCTTTATTCCAGGAATAAAGTCCTAACCTATACAAACTTCCCATATACCTCAGGCGCTCCAGTTAGAATGGAAGTATACAGTACAGTCTGGTGGCTAGAGTCAAATACAAAATAAAGTTTATGATCAAAGTACGCACGCAGATGTTACCATATTCTACCCTGGGTTTCATTTATGGCAGGCACTTATGGGAAAATAAAGAAATACAACAGAATTTATGAAAAGCTATAATCTGCCACGGTAGTGGATGTCAGAGTTTGGAGTTCAACCTGTATGGAGTCTGTACTTCCTCCCCATGGAATGCATGGTTTTCCTCCCACAGTCCAAAGACGTACGTGTTAGTAAGTTAATTGTAAATTGTCCTGTGTTAGGTTAGGGTTAAATCACAGGTTGTCAAGGATTGCTGGGGTAATGCCGCTCGTAGGGCCAGAAGGGCCTACTCCGTGCAGTATTACTAAATAAATCAAAAAATAAATTAACCAAAACTTACAAACAACCAATGTGTAAAAGAAAACAAACTGCACACAAAAAAAGTGAACATGAGTTGTATAGCATCTCACAGCATGGAAGTCGGTCTTCAGCCCAAGTGGTCCATGCTGGTCAAGATGCTCATCAAAGTGAATCCCATTTGCCTTGATTAGGCTCATAAAATGAATTTCTTTCAGTTAAAAAAAAAATCCCACCCCCTCCTCTGTTCTTCTATTCCTCACTCTGGTCTCTTGCTGCTTCTCACCTGCCTATCAACTCCCCCGGGTCCCTTCCTACTTCCCTTTCTCCTGTGGTCCACTTCCCTCTCCTACCAGATTCCTTCTTCTCCAGCCCCTTACCTTTCCTACCCACCTGGCTTCGCCCATCATCTTCTAGCTATCTTCCTTCCCATCCCACCAACTTTTCATTCTGGTGTATTCCCCCTCCCTTTCCAGTCCTGAAGAAGGGTCTCAGCCCAAAGCAATTGCTGTTTATTCATTTCCATAGGTACTCCCTGACATGTTGAGATCCCCCAGCATTTTAGAAAGAAAGAAACATAGAAAACCTACAGCACAATACAGGCCCTTCGGCCCACAAAGCTGTGCCGAACATGTCTTTACCTTAGAACTACCTAGGCTTACCCATAGCCCTCCATTTTTCTAAGGTCCATGTACCTGTCCAGCGGTCTCTTAAAAGATCCTATCACTTCCGCGTCCACCACCATTGTCGGCAGTCCATTCCACGCACTCACCACTCTCTGCGTAAAAAACTTACCCCTGACATCTCCTCTGTACCTACTTCTAAGCACCTTAAAAATATATCTTCTCATGCTAGCCATTTCAGCCCTGGGAAAAAGCCTCTGTCTATCCACACGATCAATGTCTGTCATTATCTTGTACACCTCTATCAGGTCACCTCTCATCCTCCGTCACTCCAAGGAGAAAAGGCCGAGTTCACTCAACCTATTCTCATAAGGCATGCTCCCCAATCCAGGCAACAGCCTTGTAAATCTCCTCTGCACCCTTTCTATAGTTTCCAGATCCTTCCTGTAGTGAGGTGACCAGAACTGAGCACAGTACTCCAAGTGGGGTCTGACCATGTTTCGACATAGCTGCAACATTACCTCTTGGCTCTTAAACTCAATCCCACGGTTAACGAAGGCCAATGCACCGTATGCCTTCTTAACCACAGAGTCAACCTGCGTAGCAGCTTTGAGTGTCTTGTGTGTGTTTTGCTTTGGATTTTCATCCTCTTCTGAATTTCTCACGTTCTTCATTTCACAGTCTACTTCATTATGGCCTTGTACTTCAGTGTCTACCTGCGTTGTACACATAGGGCTTTATTCTGCATTCTGTCGTTGCTTTACCTTGTACTACCTCAGGGCACTGAGTACTGCTTTGTGGTGGGGTGGAGATTCCTTTACCACTGGAGAGGTAAAGCACTCCTTCTCTCTGCTAACCCACCCACAGATCAACCCTAGGCAAGGTGTAGCACCTGCTTAGCGCCCCCCACCCCACCTGACCAGGGTCACATGAAGGCATGGACCAGGTGGTGGATGGTCACATGAGCAGCTAATACATCACAAGACTTGGTTTTATAACCACTGGCACCAGGCAGATAATCTCTGAAGAGTGTTGATAATGGCTGGGGCCACCTGTCTTGTAAAGACTGCCCAGAAGAAGACAATGGCAAACTGTTTCTGTAGAAAAAATGCCAAGGCCATGATCAGCCACGTCATACGACATGGCAAGTACAGACGAAGAAACTGCTTTGTATCATTATTGTTCTGTATTTGAACAGCAATGCAAGACAAGCTTTTCACTGCACTTCAATAGGTGACAATAATTAACCAATTCAATTCTAATCTCTTTAACCATTTTCTATCGATATACTTGTCCAAGACCACTTCAAACATTGTTGAACCACTTCCTCTGGCAGGTCATTCTGACCACCCACTGGGTGAAAAGGTTGCTCCTCAGGTTCCTGTTAAATCTCTCCCCTCTCACCTTAAACCTTTGCTTTTGATTTATTGCCTGTGAGCATTCACCCAATCCAGGTCTCTCATGATTGTGTCCAGCTCTATTTGGTCTCCTTTCTTTCTCCCCCAGCATTGTGGAAGTCTTAGGCACATATATACAACTAGGGCATCTAAGACTTTTGCACAGTAACACACACAAAATGCTGAAACGTCGACTGTACTTCTCCCTATAGATGCTGCCTGGCCTGCTGCGTTCCACCAGTACTTTGTGTGTATTGCTTGAATTTCCAGCATCTGCAGATTTCCTCATGTTTGGACTTTTGCACAGTACTGTACTTATCAACATGGAGCAGTGAGCAGGTTTGTAAATCTGGTGGGAGCAAAAGATTTTGGGAATGGTGAGGGTGGAGCACTGTGGGAGGGGTGTGGGTCAGGTGACAGAAAAGGAGTGCCAGTGTGGGGGGGGGGGGCAGTGTATACACAACTGGTGCAGACACAACCAGCCTTGAGACAGCAGGCAAGGTCATTTGATTCCAAACAATTGGTTTATAGATCATTACAGAACGCTTCTCTGGTGCTTCCTGCTCCCTCCCCCCTTTCCCAATCATGATTTCCCTCTCCCTTAAGACCATAAGACCATAAGATATAGGAGCAGAAGTAGGCCATTCAGCCCATCGGTCTGCCCTGCTATTCAATTAGGAGCTGATCCAATTGTTCCAGTCGTCCCCACTCCTCTGCCTTCTCCCCATACCTTTTGATGCCCTGGATAATCAAGAACTTATCTAACTCTGCTTTAAATGCACCCAGTGACTTGGCCTCCACAGCCACTCATGGCAACAAATTCCACATATTTACCACCCTCTGACTAAAGTAATTTCTCCACACCTCTGTTCTCAATGGACGTCCTTCAATCCTGAAGTTGTCTTGTCCTAGACTCCCCTACCATGGGAATAAAACTTTGCTATATCTAATCTGTTCAGGCCTTTTAACATTTGGAATGTTTCTATGAGATCGCCCCCCTCATTCTCCTGAACTCCAGGGAATACACCCCAAGAGCTGCCAGACGTTCCTCATACGGTAACCCTTACATTCCTGAAACCATTCTCGTGAATCTTCTCTGAACCTTCTCCAATGTCAGTATATCCTTTCTATAATAAGGAGCCCAAAACTGAACACAATACTCTGTCTCAGAGTGCCTTGTTGAGCCTCAACATCATATCCCTGCTCTTATTTTCTATACCCCTATAAATGAATGCCAACATTGAATTTACCTTCTTCACCACTGACTCAACCTGGAGCTTAACCTTTAGGGTGTCCTGCACAAGGACTCCCAAGTCCCTTTATATCGCTGCATTTTGAATTCTCTCCCCATCTAAATAATAGTCTATCCATTTATTTCTTCCACCAAAGTGCATGACCATACTGCTTTCCAACATTGTATTTCATTTGCCACTTCTTTGTCCATTCCCCTAGACTATCTAAGTCTCTCTGTTTCCTCAACACCACCCGTTCCTCTACCTACCTTTGTATCATCGGCAAATTTAGCCACAAATCCATTAATCCCATAGTCCAAATCATTGACATACATTGTAAAAAGCAACGGTCCCAACACCAACTCCTGTGGAACTCCACTGGTAACTGGCAGCCAGCCAGAATAGGATCCCTTTATTCCCTCTCTCTGTTTTCTGCTGACCAGCCAATGCTCCACCTCTGCTAGTAACTTCCCTGTAATTTCATGGGATCTTATCTTGCTAAGCAGCCTCATGTGCGGCACCTTGTCAAAGGCCTTTTGCAAAGGCCTTCCTGCCCCTCTTCCCACTCTCAGTCAACAATAGGGACCTGTATCAGAATCAGGTTTACCATCACTCAGATATGTCATGGAATTTGTTTTTTTTGCGGAAACAGTACAATGCAATAAATAAAATAACTACAGTTCTGTACAAAAATCTTATGCACCCTAGCTACTATGTATATATTTAAGACTTTCACACAATACTATATGTTCCAATGAAAAAAGTCTTTGCCTGCTCCATAACCCAGCTTCTCAAGTACTGGCTGGCAAACTCCTTGTAAATATTTTCCACATTCTTTCCAGCTTACTGGCATTTACCCTTTTTTTAGAAGGTTGGAATCATTTAGGTCAGGTTGAGCATACATTGGAGGCTGGAAGGCAAGCCTCGGACCTGAAGCTTCTGGGAAGGGTTAACACAGGTCCAGAGCACTGGCTCCCAGCTAGAAATGGTTCAGAGCACTGGCTCCCAGCTAGAAATGGTTCAGAGCACTGGCGCCCAGCTAGAAATGGTTCAGAGCACTGGCTCCCAGCTAGAAATGGTTCAGAGCACTGGCTCCCAGCTAGAAATGGTTCAGAGCACTGGTTCCCAGCTAGAAATGGTTCAGAGCACTGGTTCCCAGCTAGAAATGGTTCAGAGCACTGGCGCCCAGCTAGAAATGGTTCAGAGCACTGGCTCCCAGCTAGAAATGGTTCAGAGCACTGGCTTCCAGCTAGAAATGGTTCAGAGCACTGGTTCCCAGCTAGAAATGGTTCAGAGCACTGGTTCCCAGCTAGAAATGGTTCAGAGCACTGGTTCCCAGCTAGAAATGGTTCAGAGCACTGGTTCCCAGCTAGAAATGGTTCAGAGCACTGGTTCCCAGCTAGAAATGGTTCAGAGCACTGGTTCCCAGCTAGAAATGGTTCAGAGCACTGGTTCCCAGCTAGAAATGGTTCAGAGCACTGGTTCCCAGCTAGAAATGGTTCAGAGCACTCGTTCCTTTCTAGCACTCATTTGTAGAACTGGTTCCCTGTTAGCACTGGTTCAGCGCACTGCTTTCCTGTTAGATCCTTCATTCCTGAGCAGATTGGTTTTACTCAGTACAGTCTCCAGCAACAATGGCTACCTCAGGAAAAACCTTAGAAAATGATAAGTTCTACTCATGTATTTATATTGCCTAAAGCTAGCTTCATCATGGACAAATGACTAATTTGCCCCTTCTCACAATGGGGAACACTTGGGGGCCACACAATAATGCAGCAAGTGGAGCTGCCGACTCGCAGGTGCAAAAATCAGGTTCAATCCTAACTTTGGAGTGGAATTTGCCTGCTCTCCCTGGTGACCACAAGGATTTCCTCCAGGGACTCTGGTTTCATCCCATGCCCCAAAGGAGTGCAGATTGGTAGGTTAATTGGCCCCTGTATCTTGCCAATAATTACCAGCAGGGGGAGCGGTTGAATCTGGGGTGAGCTGGTGGGAAGGTGTGAGTATTGAGTGGTATTGGTGTAATAAGTACTTGGGATTTGGGAGGAAAGGGAATTGTGATTGGCACAAAGACAATCCATGAGGTAACAAGGAGACTATGTAACTCCATGGAACTCCATGCAGAGAGCACCAGAGAGTAGGATTGAAGATGGTACAATCTGCAGCCTGTGATGAAGAGAATTGATATATCGAATGGTGGGTGTTCATGTTTACCTGCACTGGATTTTTTGATAGCTTTTACACTTTATTCTACATTGTTACTGGTTTACCTTATTTCGTAATGATTTGATTTGTGCTTAAGACAAGCTTTAGACTGTATCTCGGTACAGATGACATATAAACCAAGTTCAAGTTTATTGTCTTAGTCAAAGGTACCATGGGGTAAATGCCAAGAAAATTAGCTTTTTGCAGCAGCGGTACAGTACCTTGCAAGTAGACAAGTGAGGTGCAAAAGGGGGCTACTTTGTTCTGGATGCTTTTGTGCATATTGTCTGTCGTTGGACTTGTCTTCAATACGGAATGAACAGCATTTGTATCGTTGGTGAAAAAGCTATGATGAGTCAAGGTGTGGTCAAGGCTTCTGCTCCATGCTCGAAGGCCAGCAATGTGGATGGGTGATGAAGGACATCTGTGCATGTTGGGCTGTCTCGGGTCAGTGGATCCTAGGATTGGATCAAGGAGGCATGAGGCCAGTCAATCAGCACACCCGCAATTTGACCCTGAAGTTCTGTGTCCCATCTTGAGCCTGTCTGCGGGTCAATACTGAAGATTGAGGCCCAAAGGTTGGTTGGTAATCTGGAAGTCGAAGGTCGATCAGCTGACCAGAAGTCAAAACTCCATTGGTAGTCTGGAGATCAAAGATCGATCAGTAGTCTGGAAGTCAGAGGTCGATTAGAAGTCCGGAAGTTGATGGTCGATTGGTATTCCAGCAGTTGAAGGTCAATCAGTAGTCTGGAAGCTAAAGCACAAAGGCCGAAGCCCTGGAGACCGGAGACTGGAGCTCTGGAGATCTGTCCTAGACTTGGATGATTGTCCATGTGAGTGGGTAGGTGGGAGGGAGAAACGGGGCTTGCTTTGCTGTTGCTCTTGTTGCTGGTTGTGTTCTGTATTGTCCTGCCAAGGATTGTGGGCATGTTATGTATGTACCATACGAATGTATGGCAACTCTTGCGGGCTGGCTCCAGCACATCCTTAGGCTGTGTCCTTGTTGACACAAAGAATGGCATTTCACTGTTTATTTGGATGTCCATGTGATAAATAAATCTGAATCTGAATCTGCGACCAATCAGTCATAACATCCAGGTCTGACCTGTTGCTGTAGACACAGTAGGACCATGTAGGCTTCTGGAGAATGCTGACCTCAGAATGGTGAGGGTGGTGTGCTTGACAGTGGTAGTACATTCAAAGTAAATGCTAGTTGGTTAGAATCTCCCATGTCTAATCCTAGTGCATGTGTTCTTGTGAGGCTGACCCTGTTCTGCTGAGTGTTTGGCCCTTCCCCGTTCTTTTATTTCAAATTTCTAGCATCTGTAGTCTAATGCACCAGATCAAAGACCCTGGAGTAGAACAGAATGAATAAATAAGTTGAAGTGCTTTTCATCAAACAGGCAAAAGGAGAAAGGACGTGAAGTCTTTCAAGTCTGGAAGGTGACATTGAAGTATTGTGAGAAAACAATAATCTGTTCACGTTGCCAGGGACACTGAATAGGTTATATCCGTTAACAAGTGAAGCAAGATCAAAGGAAATACATTAATACCAATAAAGCTTTTAACGGAAACACATTTACAAACTCTGCTGCAGCAAACCCTGGAAATGGAAGAGGTACACAAAAAATATACTCAATCAAACTCAGTTACAAGCGAATGGCTGAGCCCACTCCATGAGCCGAATGTCCTAAATCTGCTCCTATGTGTTATGATCTTGTTAAACTGGGAGATTTTACCTATGTGAAAGTTAGAACTCCTATACTGTTCTCAGCATTATTTATTGATGTATTTGCTTATTATTCTTATTATTATTGATGCAGGAAAGCAACATCTAACGTCAGGGACCCCCGCCACCCAGGACATGCTCTCTTCTCACTGCTGCCATCAAGAAGAAGGTACAGAAGCCTTAGCACTCACACTACCAGGTTCAGGAACAGTTGGTATCCCTCAACCATCAGAGTCTTGAACCAAAGGTTCACTCACTCTAAAACAGAACTGTTCCCACAATCAGTGGACTAACTTTCAAGGACTCTATCTCATGTTCCTGATATTTATTGCTTATTTATTATTATTATTTCTTCTTTTTATATTTGCACAGTTTGTTGTCTTCTGCACTCTGGTTGAACGCCCTAGTTGGTGCAGTCTTTCATTGATTTTGTTATTGTTTACATTCTATAGATTTGTTGAGTATGCACACAAGAAAATGAATTTCAGTGTTGTATATGGTGACATTTACTTTGAACTTTAAGACTTTGTAAAGAACGGAAAGCTTATTCAATCTCCCTCTGACTGCATGGGTTTCTCCTGGTACTCCTGTTTTGTTTTGTAACTACAAAACATTAAGCTACTGTGAAGAAAGATGCAGGGAGTCTGAAATATGGGTGTAACTTCATCTTTACTTTAAGTGAGGCATGCACGTATCTTATGGTAGTGTGATGATGTATACAAGTAATATAGTTTTACATATAACCTGTAATGAATATTTTAAACAAACAGGAAAGCTTAATCAACTAATATATATTGACAAGATTACTCAAATATTATTGAAGTATCAAATACACAGCATGTTTCCTCTTACATCTCAAAGACAAGGTAACTGGCTGTCATAAACTACCTTGAGTGTTGGTGTGTGGTGCGGGAATAATTGATCAGCATCTGAGGGAGAAGAGGTTATGCAGTTGTAAATTGGGGAATGGGATAGATAGGATTGTGCTGAGATTTGGCATCGACTCAATGGGCCAAATGGCCTCCTTCTAACTCATGACAAAAAACAACTAAGAAAAGATTCGAGGCAACATTAAGTTAGTGTGATGGCTACTGCATTAGTAATGACAACAAAGCTGTCAGTCTTCATTGTCTTTACACAAGATGTCTGCACATGTAGTTAAGCACAGAGGTTCAGAGGTTACTACTCCAATGACAGCACAGTTTAACATCAAAGAGAAACAGACCCTTTGGACCACCTTGATGCCAATTTAACTGATCCCATCTGCCTACACATGGTCGATATCACTCCATTCTCTGCCTGTTTACATGACTAAACCTCCCAATTGTACCTGCTTCCACCACTGCACTGGCAACGTGTTCCAGTCACCTATCACACTGTGTAAAAAATAGCTTGCCCCCTTTAAACTTCTAAACTTCCAAACTTCCCTCCTTGCTGTAACATTTTAAAGCATTAATTAATTAATTAATTATGTTTTATTTAATTTCATTTTTTTATTTAAAATTTCTATTCTGGAAAAAAATCTAGAGATTTTGATCATTTAGCATATCATTTAGCATACCTCGAAAAGATGTCATCCATCATTAATGACCCTCACCATCCAGGACATCCCTCTCCTTACTACTACCATCAGAGAGGATGGACAGGAGCCTGAAGACGTACACTTAATATTTTAGGAACAGCTTCTTCCCCTCTGTTTTCAGGTTTCTAAATGGTCCATGAACCCATGAACACTAACTCTCTATTTTGCTCTTTTTTTGAACTACTTACAGCATTTTTAATAAATTTTGCATTATAACTTGTGGTATATTTATGTATTGTACTGTACTGCTGTACTTCATGACTTTTGTTAGTGATAATAAACCCTTGGCCTTTGATGCTCCAGAGAAAATAACCAGAGATCTGTCCAACCTCTTACAACATCTTCCAATGAAATCTCTAGAGATCATTGATCTAACGAGACTCTCCAGTGTTCATGAGCCATTTCTCCTGTATAATCTAACACTGTACCGTTTGCCAATCTCCTAATTTCTTCATTAATCATTCTTCATGTGTGTATTGTAAATCTATCAGAGAGTTCAAAATATAATTGAATACTGAATATAATGTTATTTTACTAAAAATCTATTTGTGATATGTCAGGTTAATCTACTGTGTCAATTTTGTTCCTTATTTATCGGCACAGTAGCATAGCAGTTCAATTAGGCCTGTGCCTCTAAGGAGTCTGTATGCTTTCAACGTGACCACAGGGGTTTCCTCCATGTCCTCTGGTTTCCTCCCACATTTCAAAGACGTATGAGTTAGCGTTGAGAGTTTGGGGGCAAAAGTTAAAGTGTAATACGAGGGGGTATTTCTTTACTCAGAGAGTGATAGCTGTGTGGAATGAGCTTCCTGTAGAAGTAGTAGAATCCAGTTCAGTTGTGTCATTTAAGGTAAAATTGGATAGGTATATGGACAGGAAAGGAGTGGAGGGTTATGGGCTGAGTGCGGGTAGGTGGGACTAGGTGAGATTAGAGTTCGGCACGGACTAGGAGGGCCGGAATGGCCTGTTTCCGTGCTGTGATTGTTATATGGTTTATATGTTATATGGTTAGTAAGTAGCCAGAAGAATGGCGACACTTGCAGGCTACCCTCAGCGTATCTACGAACTGCATAGGTCTTTAAAGCAAATGACGCAATTTGTTGTATGTTTCAATGTTCTGATGAGCATGTGAGAAATAAAGATAATCTTTGAAAATTTTCAAGAGGTTCAAATTGGTAAAAGGTTCAAATCAGCTAAAATTTATGTCTAATTTCTCGATTGTTTCTGAGAACACCTCAGTGTAATTGGCTGTTCTACCTGATGACATCACTGTTCCTGAACATGAGCAACAAAGTTTAAACTACCAACATTGCAAGAAGCAAAACAAAAGCCACATAGATCGGGGAGTGGTGGGGGGGAGACAGGTGTGTGAGTGTGAGTGTGAGTGTGAGTGTGAGTGTGAGTGTGCTTTTATGAGGTCCGCAGTGGGCAACAATATTTCACTGACAACTTCGTAATACCAGCTAATGAAACAATCTGATAGAGAAGTTAAAAAGCAAACACGAGGAAATTTGCAGATACTGGAAATTCAAGCAACACACACAAAATATACCTTATATACCAGCTGGGTAGCCTCCAATCTGATGGCATGAACATTGACTGCTCTAATTTCTGTTAATGCTCTTCCTCCCCTTCTTACCCCATCCCTGATATATTTAGTTTTTTTTTCTCTCTCTATCTGCCCATCACTCTGCTTGCTCTCCATCTCCCTCTGGTTCTCCCCTCCCCCTTTCTTTCTCCCTAGGCCTCCCGTCCCATGATCCTTTCCCTTCTCTAGCTCTGTATCACTTTCACCAATCACCTTCCCAGCTCTCAGCTTCACCCCACCCCCTCCGGTCTTCTCCTATCATTTCGCATTTCTCCCTCCCCCTCCTACTTTCAAATCTTTTACTATCTTTCCTTTCAGTTAGTACTGACAAAGGGTCTCGGCCCGGAACGTCAACAGTGCTTCTCCCTATAGATGCTGCCTGGCCTGCTGCGTTCCACCAGCATTTTGTGTGTGTTGCTTGATAGAGAAGTTGTTAATCCTTTCATAGGGAAATGGAACCAAAGAGTAGAGGGCATAGATTTAAGGTGAGAGGGAAAGTACGGTATTTAAAAGAAACCAGGAGCAGCAGTTTCACCCAGAGGTTAGCCCATCTATGGAATGAGCTGCCTGATGAAGTGTTGAGGCAGGTGCAATAACAACATTTAAAAAGACACTTGGACAGGTACATAGATAAAAAAGATTTCCATTGCATAAAAAAGGTTGGGAACCTCTGGTTTAGAGGGATAACAGGCCAAGTTGGATATCATAGTTGGTAGAAATGAGATGGGCCGAAGGGTTTGTCTCCATGCTGTATATCGCTATGACTCTCCTGATCTGCCCTCCCAGTTATCTGCCCAATTTTTCTTAACCTATTTGGCAACCTTATTGGGGACCCCACCATCCAGGCCATGCTCTCTTCTCACTGATGCCATCAGGAAGAATGTCGAGGAGCCTCAGGAACTGTATCATCAGGTTCAGGAACAGTTATTACCCCTCAACCATCAGGCTCTTGAACCAAAGGGGATAACTTCACTTAATTTCACTCGCCCCATCACTGAACTGTTCTCAGAATCTTTTCAACTTCAAGGACTCTTATTTCAAGTTTTTGATATTTATTGACTATTTATTTATTATTATTATTATTACTAATAATAATATTATTATTATTTCTTATTTTCGCTTTCCTTTTGTATTTCTCACAGTTTATTGATTTTCTTTGCACATTGGTTGTTGTCTGTCTTGTTGGGTGTGGCCTTTCATTGATTTTGATGAGCTTCTTGTATTATCCATTACTGCCCACAAGAAAATGAATCTTAGGTTTACACTGATTATTACTTTGATAATAAATTTACATTGAACTTTGAATATCGAATACTGCTTATTCTCAAGGAGACTTGATCACATCATTGGACTTTTCTCCTACCTAAAACTGAATCTGAATCTGAAGATGTCCTCCTCGCAATCTCTTCCTGAGATTCAGCTCCAAAAAGAGTTAATGCCAAAGGAAACTTATTTGCTACTGCCTCTAGAGTTGCAGGTCAGCGCTGTGTCAAACCAAAGCACAAATGCTTTACTAGCAGTTGCTTTTTGCAAGAAATAAATTTGATTAAGCCACTCAAATTTGGGATTTAGATACCAATTACTTCAGTGTGTATTGACTGCAAGAATTTATGGCACTGAGAGTGGGCAACATTTGAGTATATATCCAACTAAGGTTTGAAAGGCCTTCAAACTTGCTCTTTGATTCAATAGGATAATCATTATTATCATTAGGTGCCATGCCAAAAGGATAATAGCTGATCTTCTATCTTCCCACCTGTTCCTTTTCAATTCTCTCCATTGTGAACATCTGGGTAAGATCTGAAAAGGGATCAATTTCTCTTTTTAATATAGAAAGAATGCTTGTACAAGACATTGGCATGGCCATACTTGGAGTGCTGTGTTCAGTTTTGGGTGCCCTGTGATAGGATGGACGTCATTAAAGAGGGCAGAAAAGATTTACAGGGCTGTTGCAAGGAGCTGAAGGACTGTAAGGAGAGGTTGGATACATTAGGACATTATTCCTCGAAAAATGAGTGGCAACTTCATGGAGGTGTATAAAATCACAAGAGGTATAGATAGGGTAAATGCACATAGTCTTTTTCCTGGGATTGGGGAATTAAGACCTGGGGCCTATAGAGTTTTTTTTTTCTTTTTGGAAATACAGCTCAGTAATTGGCCCTTCTGGACCAACGCACCCACACTGCCCAATTACACCCAAGTGACCAATTAACTTATTGGAAACCAAAGACCATTTGTCTTTGGAAACCTACACGGTCACAGGGAGGACATACATGTCCTTTACAGATAGTGGTGGAAATTGAACCGGGACACTGGCACTGTAATAGTGTTAGACTAACTGCTACATTACCGATCCATTCCTAATTGAAGGTGAGGGGTGAGAGATAGGAACTTGAAGGGCAACTGTCTTTTACCCAAAGGATGGTTTCCCACCTCCACTACCTTATCAATTCCTGTCAGTCACCTTAAGTATAGACACACCTGTGCCTGGCAGACATACAATCATCTATGTAGAAAATCTATCTTATGTATTTATACATTGTGTTCTCTTATTGTTATATTCTTTGTCTTGTTGTGTTTTTTGTTTTGTTGTATCGCATCCTGAGTAACAATTATTTTGTTCTCCTTTACATTCGTGTACTGGAATTGAATTTAAACAATCTTGAATCTTGAATGCCGATGGGACGAGCTGCCAGAGGAAGTGGTTGAAGCAGGTACAGACGTTTAAAAATTCATGGGACTTGATAGAAAACGGGACTAGCTTGGATGGGACATCTAGGTTGGCGTGGGACAGATGAGTCACTCCATGACTCTAATACCCTTCAGCATTTTCTTGCAGGATCCAGAAATGCATAGACAATGCAACAGGGAGAAAAGGAGAAGGGGAAGGGATGGTGTTTACTTGACATTGAAGATTTTCAGTTGGAATATCGAGTGCCAGCAAGACTCTCATTTGTTCTAAAAATATTCAGAAGAATTGCTCCCGAACACTCCATCTCACAATGTGTCTGAATAAGCCTAGGCAAGGAGACAGGTTCATTAATTCAAAGAGAGCCTGGGGGAAATTTGAGGCATCTTTATGTCCTCTTGTTGTGTAGGCTGTGCTTTAAGAAGTGGGAAAGAAAATGACATTATTTTTATTCAGATAGACTACTGAATGCGTAAGTACTGTACAACAAATACAAAGCAATAAACAATCATTCTGGTAATTAAATAATACAGCATGGAAGCTTCCTGGATTAAGTTGCAATGTTTCAGTGTGTTGCCTTTCAGCCTTTATGAGACTGAAAATGAATAACAGTTGGCAACTTACAAAGTAGATATTCTACTCAGCCATTCAAATCTGCTGTACCATTCAATAAGATCATGACTGAGTTACTCCAGCGGACTTGTTAGTGCATTGTGTTCAGTTAATGTAATGCAGAAGATGTTGAGGGTTACAATGGGACACTGATAGGACGCAGGGCTGAGGAGTGGCAGATGGAGTTGAATTCGGAAAAGTGCCTACTGATACACTTTGAAAGGTCAAAGTTGACGGCAGGATTCAGGGTTCGTGGCAGGATTCTGAGCAGTGTGCAGGAAAAGAGGGATCTTGGGATAATCATCAAAAGTTCCCTCAAAGATCCTGCACAAATTGATAGAGTGGTTCAGAAAGCATACAGTGTGTGACTTCAGTTGGAGGAACCACTTTGTCAAGCACCTCTGCACCATCTGCCCCCAGCAAGACTTCTGGTGGCCATCTTAATTCCGATTCTAATTCCTGCTCTGACTTGTCGGTCCATGGACCCACCTTGTGCCAAAATGAGATTATCCTCAGGGTGGATGAGCAACACCTTTTATTCTGTCTGGATGCCCTCCAACCTTGTGACATGAATTTTGATTTCTCCTTCTGGTAGACAAATTTCCCCTCTCCTCTGTTCTCTACTCTGACATTTTACTTCTTCACACCTGCCTATCACTTCCCCTGTGATCCCCTCTTCCTTCATTTTCTCCTATGTTCCACTCTCCTCTTCTATCAGATTCTATCTTCTCAAGCCCTTGACCTTTCCCACCCACCTGGCTTCACCTATCACCTTCTAGCTATCCTCCTTCTCCTCCCTCACCTTTTTATTCTGACATCTTCCCCTTTCCTTCTCAGTCCTGAAGAAGGGTCTTGGCCCGTTATGTCGACTGTTGATCTATTTCCAGAGATGCTGTGGATTTCCAGCATCTGCAGAACTTCTTGTGTTTTTGATACAGTGTGTTGGCCTTCATTAGTTGGGGAACTGAGGTTAAGAGCAGTGAGGGGATGTTAGACCACACTTGGAATATTATGCTCAGTTCTGGTTGTTCATTGAGGGAAGGATGTGGAACGTTTAGAGTAGGTGCAAAGCAGATTTATGAGGATGCTGCCTGGATTAGAGAGCGAGTGTTATGAAGAGAGTTGAGTGAGCCTGGTTTTTCCATTTTGGAAAGGAGGATGAGAGGTGACTTGATAGAGGTGTGCAAGATGATAAGAAGTATTAATCAAGTGGACAGCCAGAGAATCTTTCCCAGGGCAGAGATGACTAATATGAGGGTCATACTTTTAAGGTGATTGGAGGAAAGTATAGGGATGATGTCAGAGGTAGGTTTTTATAGACAGAGAGTAGTGGGTACATAGGACACACTACCAGGGCTGGTGGTAGAGGCAGATACATTAGGGGCATTTAAGAGAATCTTAAATAGGCATATGGGCATATGGATGGAAGAAAAATGGAGGGTAATGTGGAAGGGAAGGGTTAGCTGGATCATAGAAATAGGTTCATCATGGAGTGTGCTGTAATGTCCTAAGTTCTCTGCTCCATGTTAGCTCCCATCACTGTCCCTTCCTGCAAACTCAACACTCACATACCACTCACTTTTGTTCCATCGAGACAACTCAAAGAACGAAAGTGCTCTACTTACATACAAAATGCAAATGTTAGAAACACTCATCAGCCCAGGCAGTACCTGGGGAAAGAGGAACACAGTTAAGGTTTCAGGCTGGAGACTCTTCGTTCTGACAGAGGATCTCCAACACGAAAACAGACACTGCATGACCTGCCGAGATTTCCCAACATTTTATGATGTTATTTCAGGTTTACAGGGATTTGCGTGCTTTTTCATCTTTTTTTAGGAATGTAAGAGGAAACTGGAATAACTGGGTAAATCTATGCAGCCATAGGGTAACATGTAAACTCCACACAGACTCCAGGACTACCTGGATCATTGGAGCTGAGAGCCAGTAGCACTAACCACCGGTCTATTGTCCTGCGTATAAGCCTGTATAGTCAGGAATCATGGGCAATCGGACATCTAGTGATGATTCAAACCAGCTAATAATGGATAACCTTCCTCTGTAACAAAAATTTAAGAGGTGAAGAATCTGTAATTAACTTACTTCCTGCATAAATATACTTTTTCTGCGGTGTCCTATCCACCATAGAAAGATCCTATTAATTCTTAAGGATTTTCTGCTTTGACCAATTTACCTTTTAATAGGATTAAAGCCAGAGAGAATCTCCGTGACTGCTTTGTTGAATTTAATTTCATATTCAAAAGAAACTGCATGTTGAATTTTTTGTAGGCAAGAGATTCAAAGGAGTGTGTATGTTTTCCATTGACCTGAGCCCACAGTTAGTTCCACCATGGTTGTGGGATCACCCTCGGCTGAGAAACCAATTCTCGGCTTGTCTGTGAAGCACAACACAAATGGCCAGTTACGCTCAAGAACAAACACACACACACACACACACACACACACACACACACACACACACACACACACACACACACACACACACACACACACACACACACACACACACACACACACACACACACACACACACACTTACTTTTAAGGCATCATATTTAAATCAAACGTAATGATATCAGATCACCTCTCCCTTAGTGCTTGAGTGCTCCCAGTATGTCAATGGGCCATTGGCCTTGAACCAGCAGAGGTTCAGTGGACAGGTTTTTGATTCTAAGAGCTGGGAAAGCTGTGAAGGCTTGTGCTGCTTCATTGCAGCTGCCCTGCAGATACACTCAGTTGAGCAGGAGGCCATCGGAGCACCCAGCGTGGGGATAGCTCAGTTATCAGCATATCTGCCGATGGATTGGTTCAGCTCTCGGTGGAGGAGCAGGCAGATTAACTTGGTCACACAGGGTCTAACTTCATTCTCTGTGGAACACACTCAGGTACAATAGACATTGAAATCCTTTCCTTTGTCATTAATATTGTACGTTTAATGCATTCAACAGCAATGAATTACTGACCTATGCTAGTTCTTTATGACGTTGCCTGCAGTGTTTTTCATATCTCACATGATCAAGAAAGCTCAACAATGCCTGTACTTTCTGAGGAGGCTGAAGACAGCTGGACTAAGCACATCTATATCCTTCTACAGATTCTCAGTAAGAGCATCCTAAAATGCTGCATTTATTGCACTGCACCAGACAGGAAGACTCTAGAATGGGTTGTCAAAAGTGCTGAACACATCCCCGGCTCCAGTCTACCTGCCGTCAAGGACATATATACAGAAAGGTGCCAGAGAAAAAGCCAGTAATATCATGAAGGATCCTACCCACCCTGCTCTTAGACTGTTTGTCTTACTCCTGTTAGGGAGGAGGCTGCACAGCATCCATGCCAGGACCACCAGACTCACAGTTACTTTCCCCAAGCAGTAAGGCTGATCAACACCTCCACTCACTAACCCACCCCTCCACAGCCCCAACCACCACTACTTTATCATTTCCCGTCAGTCACCTTATGGACAGATACTCGTGTGCCTGACGTCACTTTATGCCCATACAATCAATCTAGAGTATGTATATAAACTGTAGTTACATTTTTATTATTATCTTCTTTATCTTATTGTGTTTTTTGTGCTGCATTAGATCCAGAGTAATAATTATTTCATTCACCTTTTTCACTTTTGTATTGGAGAAAGTGACACTAAACAATGAGACTACTTGGCCACCTAGTTTATGCCGACTTTCAGAGTAATTCCTGTTCCACAACATTCCTAAAGGGCCTGCGATGCACGTTATACCGATATGACCAATTAACCGACTGACCGGTACATCTCTGGATACCAGAGCACCTGGAGGAAGCCTACACAGTCACGGGGAGAAAGTGTAAAATGCCTTTCAGACCACAGTGCAGATAGAACCTGGGTCATTGTTGCTGTAATGGCATAATACTAACCTATTTTGTCCACCGCTCAACACAAACTTGTAGTGTGGGTTAAAATAATGCACTCAGGTTTGGGAGGGGGTCAGGCTAAAAGGTTAAGTCTGCACAGAGAGCACCAGAGGCCAGGATTGTACTGGAGACACTAGAATTTGTATGTTCTCCCTGTGACTGCACGAAGCTCTCATCTACCAGGGAAACATTTAATTGTCTTATTTCAGCGGGTTGGAGTCCTTGAGCCTGGAGATACAGGCTTTTGTATCTTTTACCCAATAGGAGATGGGGGTGGAGATACGTCTTTACCAAAGGAGGTGTAAGGCGTTCTTTCCCGTTGCTAGGCTACAGGTCACCCTAGGACATGAAGTAGTACCTGCTTAGCTTCCACCCCCCAACAAGGGTCACACAAAGCCACTGTATGAGCAGCTGGTTCATATTACAAGTCTTGGTAATGTGACCACTGACGCCAGGCAGACAATCTCTGAAGAGTATTGTTAATGGCTGGGGTCACCCATCTTGTAAAGACACTGCTCAGAAGAAGATCACTTCTGAAGAACAATCATGGTCAAGACTATGATCGCCTACGTCATAGGAAACAGGACATAATGAATGAATGAATGGTCCAGTGGGAGAGGGGCGAAGAGAGAATGTTCAGGGTGGGTGGGGTCTTTGATCATGCTGGCTGCTTTACTGAGGCAGTGAGAAGCATAGACAGGATCCATGGAGAGGAGGCTGTTTTCTGTGATGTGCTCAACTGTGCACATAACTCTCTACAGTTCCTTGTGGTCACAGGCAGAAAGCTCCCATGCCAAGCTGTGGCATATCTGGGCGGGATCCTTTCTACAGTGCATCAATAAAAATTGATAAGGAAATGCAACATCTCGTGCTTATTTGAATATTCAGGAGAAAAAATGTAAGTGAGCCGGTGGGAGCTGCAGAGAGTGACTCCTCATCTGCTGTTGGCAGAAAGAGTGAATGTGGAGTGGATGTTTCCTATGGTGGGTGAGTCTAAGACCAGAGGACATAGCCTCAGAATTTAGAACAGAGAGAGAATGTGAATCTGTGGGATTCGTTGCCACGGGCAGCTGTGGAGTCCAAGTCACTGGGTATATTTAAGGCAGAGGTTGATAGATGCTTAACCACAAGAGATTCTGCATTTTGAATTATATTTTATTGACTTATTTATGGTAATATTTTAGCTTATGTGTTGTGTGTGATACACATTTTGTGGGTGCATCCTGGTCAGGAGGAACATTGTTTCATTTGGTTGTATATACGTACAGTCAGATGACAATGAACTTGAAAGTGAACTTTCTGTGTTGTAGCGCTGTATGACTCTACGTGGACGATAGAGGAAACAGGCTAAGGAGTAGATCTAGACTATCTGTTCTCACAGTCCTACCCATGATGATATTCCATCTCAGTGATTTTTTCCTGTACTATCCCACTTCCTTTGCTTTTCTTGACGTCAGAAATCTATTAATCTCTGAAGGCAGAAGAGGATGGAGAAACTGAGAGAAAGGAATGGCATTCGTACACGAGGCTGGAAGGAAGTGTGATACACACAGATACCACCTGAGCTCGGGATTGGACCTGGCTCTCTGATATTGTGAGGCAGTGACTCTCTAGCTTTTCAACTAGACTTCACCTGAGACTGAGACAACTTTTAGAGATGCAAGAGACTGCAGTGTTGAGCAGAAGACAGACTGCTGAAGGAACTCAGCAGGCCAAAGCAGCATTTGTGTATGGAAAGGATTTGTGAACGCTTCAGGTTGAAAATACTTGAAGAAGGCCTTCGATCTGAAACATCTCTCAAATTCCCTCCACAAATGCTGCTGAAGTCACTGAGTTCCTCCAGCAGATTGTTGTTGGTTAGTGAATGATATCTTCATACAACATTTTATATAAGACATAGGAGCAGAAATAGAGTAACACATTTTTGCTGGATGAATTCAGCAGGTCGGGCAGCATCTACAGAAAGCAATTAACAGTCGACGTTTCAGGCTGAGTCCCCTCATCGGGACACGAAAGGAAGGCGGAAGATGGCAGAATAAGAAACAGGGGAAGGGGAAGGGGGACAAGCTCTTGTTTAATTTTTTTGCTTCAGTTCCACAGTTTCTGGCTCAGTTTCTTCCTCTTCTTGTTTTCCTTCCATCTTGACATCAGACATCAGTGCTTCAGGAGCAGTCTGTTGAGAACTTATGTCTGTCCGACTGACTGATGCTGGGGTCGACACTCGGCCATCTGCACTCACTGCTGACTGTGAAAGAGGAGTACTGGGATGTTGTGGGAGGTGTGGGAGAGGGGATGAAGTGAGAAGCTGGGAGGTTATAGGTGGAAAAGGTAAAGCACTGATGAAGAAGGAATCTGATAGGAGAGGAGAGTGGACCATGGGAGAAGGGAAGGAGGAGGGGCAAGAGGAGAGGTGATAGGCTGGTGAGGAGAAGAAGAGGTAAGAGGGGAGTCAGAGTGAAAGTAAGGAAAAGGAAAGGATAGGGGAAAAATATTGGAAGTTAGAGAAATCGATGTTCATGCCATCAGGGTGGATGATACCCAGACTGAATATAAGATGTTACTCCTCTAACCTGACAGTGGTCTCATCATAGTAATAGAGGAGGCTGAGGAAGGCCATGTGATAATGGGAGTGGGGATTGGTATTATAACGATTGGCCACCGGGAAAGCCTGCTTGTGCCGAAGGTCCTTGATAAAGTGGTTCCCCATTCTTCGTTGGATCTCACCAACGTAGAAGAGGCGCATCTGGGGCACTGGATGCAGTAAAAGACCCCAACAGGTGTTGCCTCACCTGTAATGACCGTTTGGGGCCCTAAATGGGGGTGAGGGAGGTGTGGGCAAGTGTAGCACTTCTTCCACTTGCAGGGGAAAAGTGTCAGGAGAAATATTAGTGGGAAGGGAAGGCTGGATTAGTGAATCATTGAGTGAGCAGCCCCTGTGGAAAGCAGAGATGTGGGGGGAGGGTGGAGGCAAAGACGTATTTGGAATCTGTCCATCATTCGATCATGACTGATTTACACTTCTACCATGTGGACAGGGGAAGAACACAGAGAGATTAATTCAGTCTCATGAATGCTCTGCACACTTTATGTGTTGTGACACTACACATACTGGCACATGGAATAAAAAGAACAGTTCAGAATCAGAATCAGGTATCTTATCACTGACATGCCGTATGTCATGAAAAGTGTTGTTCTGCAGCAGCAGCGCAGTGCTCCCTCAAATTGTAATAAAGTATAATAAGAAATCTCTATAAAAAGATAAATAAGTAGTTCAAAAAGTGAAATTAGTGAGGTAGTGTTCATGAGTTCATTATCTATTCAGAAATCTGATGGCAGAGGGAAGAAGCTGTTCTTAAAATGTTGAGTTTGTATCTTCAGGCTCCAGTACCTGCTCCCAGTGGTAGTAATGAGAAGAGGGCATGTCTTGGGTGGTGAGGGTCTTTAATGATGGGTGCTACCTCTTTCTGAGGATTTGCCTTTTGAATATGCCCTCAAAGTTTATTTTGATTTCAACTACAGCTTTCTACGGGCCTTCCTTTCGCTCCATTCAGGCCCATCGGCCCATCTAGTCCACACCAAACTGCGGCTGTGTCTGGTCCCATTGACCTGGACCATAGCTCTCCTTACCTTCCCATCTCATGTACTTATACAAATCCCTCATAAATGTTGCAATTGGAACTGTTTCGGCCACTTCTGCTGGTCGCTCATTCCACCCTCAAAGTGACCTACTGAGGAACATGATCCACTACGATGTTTTAGGCGCACAGGTGACTTTCACCTATACAGTATAATCCAAGCTGTCTGTAACTGCCTTGGCCTGCCAACAAGTAAATATAAGATTTCCCTCGACAGCAGAAGAGGAGAGACAAGAGAAGATAATAACAAAAGATTCTACAGGTGCTGGAAATCTCGAGCAACACATGCAAAATACTAGAGAAACTCAGCAAATCAAACTCAGGCATAGGCAGCATCTATGGGAGGGGGGGCAGGGAATGGCGGGAAGGAATAAATAGTCAATGTTTCAGGCCAAGGCTTTTCATCAGGAAGAAACAGGAAAAAATCTGTGAGAAAAATGAGCTACCCAAATCCACAAAGTACCAGAGGACTGAAATACTCACTACAACCTTTAGAGGGCAGCGTTGTTTCCAAGACCATAGTCTCAGTTGCCAGCTTTAACAACATACCTATCTCATCAATGTGAATTATTGTGTTCAGATCTTTATTTCCAATAAACTAGTGCTGTGAGAATTAAATCTATAAAACAATACTAAGTTGTAATATCAAAGCTACTTCTCAAGGTTATCATTGTTGCTCCACTTTCAGAAATATTAGCATTTCATAAATTGTTACCCTGGTAACAATATTAAACTTGGATGTTTTTTCTTTCTGTTGTTTCTATTTTCTTTTAGTCTTGACACACTCTCTCTCTCTTTTTCTCTCAATCTCTCTCTCAGTCACTCTGTCTATCTCTCTCTCTCAATCTCACTCCCAATCTCTTCTCTCCTTCCTCCTCATGTTTCTCAATTTCTCTCTTCCTCTTTACCCTCCCTCCCCTCTCTCTCCCTTTCATACATTCTCTCTCTTTCTCATACAGCCACTCTCTCTAATTCTCTCCCTTGCACACATTTCTCTGTCCCATCCTTTTTCTCTCACCCAAGTCCCTGAATGAAGAAGAAAGACCTGCGATATTTGACGGGGGACTAGTTACCATATTTTAGAACCATTTCCCCAACTGAGAAGCAGACTATCTGTCAGGAGGAGTAGCATTTAGGTACTGGGGAGCAGAGTAGGGACTGAGTTGGAGTGGGGGACGGAGCCATTGATGGGAGTAGGGGCAAAATTTGGAGACAGGGTAGACATTGATGATGTCTGCTGTTAACTGGAGAGGAAAGGAGATTGTGAATGGGGTAAGGGTCTGGGGTCAGAATAGAGCCATATCCAATTGCAACAGAGATGAGGAGGAATACTTTAGCCAGTGATAGAGTGGATGTGAAGAGAATGTTTCCTACAGTGGGGGAGTCCAGGACAGCTTTAGAAAGAAAGGATGTCTCTTTGAAACAGAGATGAGGAGGAATTTCTTATGACAGAGGGTGGTAAACATATGGAACTCATTGCCACAGAGGGCTGTGGAGTCCAAATCAATCGGTATATTTAAAGAGGAAGTTGATAGGTTCTTCATTAGTCAGAGCATCAAGGGTTACAGGGAGAAGGTATGAGAATGGGAAGACAGGAAATGAGTGTGAAAATATATCAGCCAATGTCAAATGGCGGATCAGACTTGTTGGGCTGAATGGTCTAATTCTCCTCTATTCATCATACTTTTCTGGGTGAAGGGGAGAGTGGCAACTGCTCATGAATGCGTGGAGAACAAAGAGTACGGAGTGCAGAAAGGGGTTGAAGATGGGAGAGGGTGAGCGGATTGCTGAGATAATCCCAAACTCCTCCTCCACAAACAGTATGGTGAAGCTTTTCCCCGCAGCCCAATGCTGTCCTCACTTCCATTTAACTGGTGGATGAACAAGGGAAAGGACCTCATTTAAGCTGTTTGATCAGAGATCTGCTCACCCCCTCCCCAGGAACTAATTTATCAACAGCCTTAGTGTCACAGCCAATACACATGTGGGTGAACAAGTTTAAGGAGAATTCCATGTGAAATTTTAAACTTAAATTTCCCAGTCCTGAATTTGTGAGCTAAAATTCCTCCTTTATCTCATTACACAGTTCCTCATTTTGGTCCTAGTCTCTCTTCACTTTCACTCCTGTACCTCTTGTCCCCTTGTTCATGCTCTCTCACTGTCTCTTTCTTCTCTCTCGCTCTTTCTCTTCTCTCTCTCACACTCTCTCTCTTTGTCACCACTTCCCCAGCCCTCCCCTCTCCCCTCCTCTTTCCTTCTCCCTCTACCTCTCCCCATTCCCTTCCCCTCCCCCCTTTCTCCCCCTTTTGATTTCCCCCCTCATCTCTCATTGACGCATTCACAAAATCCCTCAATGGAAGGTTGGAAGGTCTACGAGCATCGTGCATGGTGCCTCAATAAGACATATCAAATGCCCCATCTTTTTTAGAACTTCCTTGGAAGTCTGCCTAAAGATTTGCCATGTCATCTAAAACTTTGACAAATTTCCAGAGGTGTGCACTGGAGAGCATGCTAACTGGTTGCATCATGGCCTGTGATGGAAATGCTGAAGTCCAGGGATGGAAGAGTCTGCATTACAGTAAGTGGTAGATGCAGCCCCATATATCACAGGCAAAGCTCTCCCCACCACTGAGCACATTCACAAAGAGTGCCACCACAGGAAAGGAGCATCCATCATCAAGGACTCCCACCATCCAGACCAGACTTCCCTCTTGCTTCCGTCATTTGGAATGAGGTCCTACGCCACCAGACATGGGACAGATGTGAATATTTGTGCATCTTTCTTCTCTTTGATAGCCTTTCACACGTAACCTCCTCATTCGGTGGAGCTGTTCACTCACTGGGACTGAATTGAGACCTTCCCCATCTCCAGTTTTCATTCAAGTTACTCATTTTTACTTGACACGTCCCTACTATTCTTCAAGAGCTCACCACAGAGGCCGATCGAATAAGTGCTGTAAGTAGATATTTAATGCCGTCAGTACAGAGATATTACAGGGGTTGGAACTGACCATTCACCATGTAACAGAATTGTCTTCCTGGGAACTCTTAGATTTGACCAGCATACTGTGAAAATTAACAGACTTCTCCACAAAGCCGTAGAGTTTAACAGCATGAAACAGGCCCTGTGGCCCAGCAAGCCCACGTCAACCAAGATGTCCCATCTAAACTCACCCCATTTGCCAGCATTTGATCCATAATCTTCCAAACATTTCCAAACAAAGTACCTGTCCAATTGTCTTTTAAATGTAATTATTATATCTGCCTCAACCACTTCTTCTGACTCCCTTTTGTGTAAAATAGTTATCCCACAAATTCTTATAAAATTTCTTCCCTCTCAACTGCAACCTGTGCCCTCTAGTACTTGGTTCACCAATCCTGGGAAAAAGATTTTCCCAAACAATGCTCCTCATGTTTTATAAACTTCTATAAGGTCACCCCCCCCAGTCTCCTATATTCCAGGGAGTGGCCTGGCCTGGCCTGTCCAGCTTCTTCCTGTAACTCAATCCTTGTGTCCTGGCAAAAACGTCATAAATCCTTTATGCACATTTTACATTTTAATAACATCTTTCCTACCTCAGGGTCACCCAATTATAGGCTTGCTTGCATTCACACAGGCATGGTCCTCTCCAGTCTCTAGGCAGTGAATCTATTTAGAGTATAGGCACCCAAGGTGCTAGAGCTACGTTTGGGCCAATTTTAAAAGAAAATACAGGAAGTTATGTTGCAACTTTGTAAAACTCTAGTTTGGCTTAAGCCTGTATCTGGAGTATTACATTCGGCTCTGGTCAGACCACTCTAAGAAGATGTTGACGATCTGTAGAGGGTGTGGAAAAGGTTTACCAGGATTAGAAGGCACGTGCCATAGGGAGAGTTTGGATGTACTGTACTTAAGTTGATGGAGGCTGTCAGGAGACCGAATAGAAGTTCATAAGATTATGAAAGGCATATATGGAGTGGACAGGTAGTATCTATTTCAGGATGAAATATCCTAAGACTAGAGGACATGTATTTCAGGTGAGAGAAAGAGGGGGTAAGTTTTTATAGCTGAGTGCCAGGATTGCACTGCCAGGAGAGATAGTGGGGCCAAATTTGACAGAGACATATCAAGGCTCTTGGATAAGTGCATGAACATGCAGAAAATGGAGCGATATGGATTTTGCATAGCCGGAAAAATTTTCCTGTGACTTGAGGACCTGAATTATAGGAAAAGGTTGACTGGTTAGGATTTTATTCCCTAGACAGAAGGAGAAAGAGGGGAGATTTGATAGAGGTATACAAAATTATGAGGGATATAGATAAGGTAAATCCAAGGAGTCTTTTTCCACCGAGGTTGGGTGAGACTGGAACTAGGGGTTATAGGTTAAATGTGAAAGGTAAGATATTTAAAAGGGCAGTGCGAGTGTGGAATGGGCTGCCAGCAAAGGTGGTGGAAGTGGCTTAATTGCAACAAGTTTATATAAGTTGTTACGTACCCTGTAACTGGGTCACTTACCAGCAAAGATAGAGAGGTCCGTTGAAGTCTGATGGTACTATTTTTTTAACCAGTATTTATTGATAAAATACACAAAAATAATATCAATGCAAACATACAGATAATATACAGATAATCTGTAGTGAGATGCTGAAGATGTTCTATAGGTCAGTTGTGGAGAGCGCCCTCTTCTTTGTGGTGGCGTGTTGGGGAGGAAGCATTAAGAAGAGGGACGCCTCACGTCTTAATAAGCTGGTAAGGAAGGCGGGCTCTGTCGTGGGCAAAGTACTGGAGAGTTTAACATCGGTAGCTGAGCGAAGGGCGCTGAGTAGGCTACGGTCAATTATGGATAACTCTGAACATCCTCTACATAGCACCATCCAGAGACAGAGAAGCAGTTTCAGCGACAGGTTACTATCGATGCAATGCTCCTCAGACAGGATGAAGAGGTCAATACTCCCCAATGCCATTAGGCTTTACAATTCTACCGCCAGGACTTAAGAACTTTTTAAAAGCTATTATTAATGCTTTTTGAGATAGTGATTTAGATGCATATCATATTTTTTACTGAGTTAAGTATTGTATGTAATTAGTTTTGCTACAACAAGTGTATGGGACATTGGAAAAAAAGTTGAATTTCCCCATGGGGATGAATAAAGTATCTATCTATCTATCTATCTATACGTTGTCAATACTAAATCTAAACGCGCGGGTATAATAATAATCAATAAGAAATAGCTTTATCGTTGACTAGGGGATAATGTATTGTCTGATGGAAATATAAAAATCACTCAGTTCATTCAAGCTGCAGCTTTTGGTTGGAGAGAGAGAGACGGATTAAAACTTGCCCATTCCTTTTATGATGTCAATCCTTCGAAGTGGCGTCTGTGGTGATTTCTTCCTTAGCTAAGCCGCCTTCCGTGGTAGGGCCTCAATCCCAGGGCAACGGGAAAGGACACACGTGGGCCCTCCACCGGCTATTGCTATTAAACGCCGTCACAGAACAGCTAGCATTTCTCCTGGTGCATGTGTGTCAAGGGGCCGTTCCCCAGACCCTCTTTTATCCTGACTCACAGGGTCTCAGATGTCAATCAGGGGGGAATGATGCCATCCCCCCAACCAGCCCACTTTGCCTGAGGGCTTTCCATGAAGTACAGTTCTCAATACACAATCCCGTCTCCAAAAGACAATGACCTGTTCCGTGGCTTTGTATCGCTGGGGCTAGGACATCCCAAACGTCTCTCTCTCATTTCCTGGGTCTCCTGATCTGACTTAATAGCGATCTTGCGATTCTCAAAAAGGAGGGGGCCACAGGCGTAACAAAGCACATAGATGGGAAGGATTTGGAGGACTATGGTCTGGGTGAGGATTGATATGACTAGGCAGAATAGATTGATAGGGAGATACTTTATTGATCCCAAAGGAAACTATAGTGTCACAGTAGGATTACCAGTGCAGAGATATAAGTATTAGAAGAGAAGTAGAGAAAATTTTTTAAAAAGTTAACACAAGCAGTCTAACAGGAAGGGGTCATGACTTCCCAGCTATAGGTTGACTCACTACAGAACCTAATGGTTAGGGGTAAGAATGACTTCATATCACATTCTTTGGAGCAGTGCAGTTGTCTTAGTTTATTACAAAACTGCTCCTCTGTTCAGCCAAGGTGGCATGCAGAGGGTGAGAAACATTGTCCAGAATTGCCAGGATTTTCCGTAGGGTCCTTTGTTCTACCACAGCCTCCAGTAGTCCAGTTTGACTCCTACAACACAGCCAACATGCCTGATCAGTTTATTGAGCCCATTTGCATCACCCATCTTGATGCCATTGCTCCAGCACTCCACCACATAGAAGATTGTACTAGTGACAACAGACTGATAGAACACGAGAGGAAGAGGCCTGCATACTCCAAAGACCTCAGTCTCCTCAGGAAGTAGAGGCAACTCTGGCCTTTCTTATACACAGTCTCTATGTTGGTGCTCCGCGCATTAATGTTATTACACTTTTTGTAATTTCACAGCACAATCTCAGAATAACTCAGAGTAAAGTAAAGTACATTTATTATCACAGTGTGTATCTATTATACAATCTTGAGATTGGTTTCCTTACAGGCAGCTACAAAACAAAGAAGATTCATGAGGATGATTCCAGGAATGAAGGGTTAACATATGAGTAGTGTTTGCTAGCTTTGGGCCTGTACTCAATGGAATTTAGAAGAATTTTTGGGAATCTCATTGAAACCTACTGAATGTTGAAAGGCACACGAGTGAATCTGCAGATGCTGGAAATAAATAAAAACACAAAATGCTGGCAGAACTCAGCAGGCCAGACAGCATCTATGGGAGGAGGTAGTGACGACGTTTCGGGCCGAAACCCTTCATCAGGAGTGAAGTAACATGTAGACCTCTCCAGCATCCCATGTTACTTCACTCCTGATGAAGGGTTTCGGCCCGAAACGTCGTCACTACCTCCTCCCATAGATGCTGTCTGGCCTGCTGAGTTCTGCCAGCATTTTGTGTTTTTATTGAATGTTGAAAGGACTAGATAAGGTGGATGTGGGGAGGATATTTCCTCTGGTGTGGGTATCCAGAACTAGAGGGCACAGCTTCAATTTTGAGAGGCGAGCTTTTAGAACAGAGATAAGGAGGAATGTTCTTAGCCAGAGAGTGGTGAATCTATGGAATGCTCTGCCACAGACTGTGGAGGAGGCCAAGCCCCTGGGTATATTTAAAGTGGAAGTCGATGAATTCCTGATAGGTTGAGGCATCAAGGGATATTGTGAGATGCCATCGTATCAGGTATAATGGGTTGACTGGGATCTGGGATCAACCATGATGAAATGGCAGAGCAGACTTTATATGCTGAATGACCAAATTCTGCCCCTATGTCTTATGGTCTAAAGAAACCGAATAGAACATACTAAAAAAGAGACCAAACACCCAACATGCACAAAAAAACTAATTGTGCAAACAGCAAAAGCAAGTAAGTAAGTGAACAACTGAGTTCATGAAAATGAGGCCACAGACACGAAGCGTTTTAATATCATTTAATATCTTAAGTATAAAACCCAATGATTAGCTTGAATGCATTAGCTTCCACAAAGTGGCAAAGTTGAAGGATGAACATGGGTGAGGACAATGAGGATAACTTCCTGGGATGCTTTACATCCCTTTTAACAGCAGATAGAACATCAAAGGGACTGAGAGCTGATGGTGTGGCACTTTCTCAGATCTGCATTACACAGGGAGTGTATGCTCAGTCTCATGGAGTGGGAATTGAACTTGCAAATTTCTGGTCAAAGTGGTTACCACAGCTGGGAATGCTTGTTGCATCAGCTGAATGGTTAATCCAGGTTTAACTGGGAGGTGGTGGGGTGATGAAATTCCTTGCTGTAACAACGCAATTAATTTGGAATTGGGCTGAGGTTCAAGAGGATTCAAAAAGTGCGAGAGTACATGGAATTCCGTCTGACTGAATGGCAGAACAGACCAGAAGGATTCAGTGCCTTCACTTCCATCCATGTTAAACTAAATTTAAATTCAGAGTGGAGGAGCAACACCTTACATTCCATCTGGTTAGCCTCCAACCTGATGGTATGAATATTAATTACTCCCTGTGGTAAAAAAATCCTTCCCCCTCCCTCTCTTCTTCTATTCCCCATTCTGACCTCTTGTCTCTTCTTACCTGCCTATCACCTACTGCTGGGTCTCCTCCTCCTGCCCTTTCTCCTATGGTCCATTCTCCTCTCCTATCTGATTCCTTCCTCGCCAGCTCTTTATCGTTCTAACCCACTTGGCTTCACCTACCTTCCTTCCCCCCCCCCCCCCACATCTTTTTATTCTGGCATCTACCCCTCCCTTTCCAGCTGTGCAGAAGGATCTCAGCTCAAAACATCAACTCCTATTCTTCTCCATCGACATTGCCTGACCTGTGGAGTTCCTCCAGCATCTTGGGTAGGTTGCATAAATTCACAAATTCAGACTCAGAAGTTGTAATCCAGTTATGTTACCTCTTTGCTCTGTTACTCAAGGAAATAGGAGATTTATAGTAAGACAGCTCAGGCAGACAGTTGTAAGGTCTCATACTTAAAAGAGCCGCGTATAAATCTGTTCCATGAATACATACTAGAGATTTGTCGCTTCTGAGCTCTGTAACATAATTAATCTGGTACCACTGTAGGCTATGTATCACAAACCTAATTCTACCTCCAAGCCACTGACTAAATCTTCCCTTCATGGCATTTGCCGTTAATCAATTACTCATTCATGCCTTTCATTTCATAGCTAATCCTAGCCTAGGGTTCTTGATTACAGAATGTCAATTCTGCATTCAGGTCTTTGCACTTTGGGTCATGTCAGTGAAGATCATAAGACCATAGGAGCAGAATTAGGCCATTTGATCATGACTAATTTAATATTTCCACTTAACCCCATTCTCTTGCCTTCCCATGTTACGTTTGATGCCCTTACTAATCAAGAATCCACTTTAATGACTTGGCCTCCACAGGTGTCTGGCCAATGAATCCCGTCGATTCAGGATCCTCTGGCTAACAAAATTCCTTCTCCTCTCTATTTTAAAGGGATGTCCTTCTATTCTGAGGCTGTGTCCTCTGGTCGAAGACTCTCCCACAATTTGAAAAATCCTCTGCATATCATAAGACCATAGGACGATAAGGCTTAGGAGCAGAATTGGGGTATTCAAACCATCAAGTCTGCTCTGTCATTCCATCATGGCTGATATATTATCTCTTCAAACTCCATTCTCCTGTCTTCATCCCATAACTTTTGATGCCCTTACTAATCAAGAACCTATTAACCTCCACTTTAAATATGCCAAATGACGGCCTCAACAGCCATTTATGTCAACGAATTCCATAGATTCACCACCCTCTTGCTAAAGAAATTCCTCCTCATCTCTGATCTAAAAGGATGTCCTTGTATTCTGAGGCTGCGCTCTCTGGTCCTAGGTTCCCCCATTACTAGAAACAACTTCTTCATATCCACTTGGCATTTCAATATTCAATAGTATTCAGTGAGGGGATGGGAGGTCCTACTCACTTCGGGAAGGTGAAGCATCTCTCATAGCCTCTCCTTCCCAGGTGCAGTAATCACTGCAGGACCACTGTTTGGTTTACCATTCAGGAAGTCACTCACATATGGCCTGTCCTTGTGCCCATTGCAACGCCTTCATGCGGTGTCCCTGTTCCTACTGACTTTGCTACGTCATGGTGTGACCGAGTGTCCAGCGGTATAAGTGGGTGGGAAGGCTATCTCATTCCAATTCCAAGCCCGGGTAGATGGGCCTCGTTGGCCTTGCCAGGCAGAATGTCTAGGAGAAGGAAAACTCCAATACTCAACCTACAGCTTTGTGGTCGCCGCAGTCGTTGCAGCTCACTGTGCCATTGTGGAACGCCCCACACCCTCCCCCCCAAGCCTAAAGAGTAGAATTGGTCTGTGCACACCAAACCCCGCAGGCAGCAAAAGAGTCCTATAGTGATGGAGAAGGGCTGCTGACTTCTCTCCTGATCTTCAAAGAACCAGCCATCATCATCAACGAGATCCCCTCTCATTCTTGTAAACTCCACTGAAAACAGGCCCAGAACCACCAAATGCTCCTCATACATTAACTCCTTCATTTCTGGGATCATTCTTGTAAAGCTCCTCTGGATCCACTCCAAAGCCAGCACATACTCTCGCAGATAAGGGTCCCAGAACTGCTCACAATACTCCCAGTGCGGCCTGACCAAGGTCTTATAAAGTCTCAGCATTACGTCCTTGCTTTTATACTCTCATCCTCTTGAAATGAATGCTAACATTGCATTTGCCTTCCTCACCACAGACTCAACTTGACCTTTAGGGAAACGCACACGAGTCCCTTTGCAACTCTGATTTCTGACTTTGCTCCCCATTTGGAGGCCCGGCACTGTATGATGTCATTGGGTATCCAGGGCAGAGATATATTTCTACCAAAGGAGGTGTAAAGCATTCCTTCCCTCCACTAGCCTGCAGGTCACCCTTGGGCAAGGTGTAGCACCTGCTTAGCCCCTGGATCAAGATCATGTGAAGCCATGGGAGCAGGTGGTGAATGGTCGTATGAGGAGCTGGTGCAGATCACAAATACTGATTACATGACCACTGACGTCAGGCAGATCATCTCTGAAGAGCATTGATAATGGCTGCGGTCAACAGTCTTGTAAAGACACTGCCCAGAAGAAGGCAAGGCAAACCACCTCTGTAGAATTTGCCAAGGACAATCGTGGGAAGACTGCAATCGGCTGCACCAAATGACATGGCTCATAAAGATGATAATGACGATGTAAAATACTATTGTGCATGCTATTATGCCCTCGATTTTTGTACCTAACCCGTATTTAAACCTCAGGTGTAACTGTAACTCCATCTAGCTCTGTAAAGGTGATCAACCCTGATTACAGTTTACTTGCAAATTTTTCTTTAATTTGAAATAACACTCATTCTTTCATTCTGGATAATTTTGAATAAAACTGACTGCAGTGGTCAGCAGAACGTACAGCTACACTTGACTTTTTAATTTAGAATCCATAAAATCACATGCTGAATAACTTGATGCAGACTTCTCTTTGATTATACTACAGGTTGCGAACGCCTTATCCAACAATCCGAAATTCCAAAATTCCAATATCCCAAAACCTCCGAAATCCGAATTTTTTTTTTGAGCGCTGACATGACATCACAAATAGAAAATACCGCAAGGTGCTAAGAAATGAATATGATATATTTTTGAAAATTTGGTCACCATACTTACAAAAGATAGGATTAGATACATAGGTCCTTTGAAGATAAAATTATAGTAATTGGGGAAAGTGAAAATAAATATCAAAATTATTTTGAACTCCATGGAGCATGTGGGGATCCTCCGATATCCAGGCAATCTTTCTTCTCTTTTCTTTCTTTTTTTTTCTCTTTCTTTAGATAAGGGTTAAGGGGGGCAGGGTTAAGGGGAGGGGGGAGGGTTAATATCATTTTTCTTACTATTTTATTATCACATTTATTCTTTGTAATCTCTAAAATTCAATAAATAAATAATATTTTAAAAAAAGGTGCTGGGAAGGTTCTCTGGCAATGTGCAGGTCCTGCATACCTCAGGCAAGTGTGAGAAGTGACCTCACATATGTAATAAACAGAGGTTAATGAAAAATGAAAAAACACTGCACCAAGTGAAAAATGAAGATCTCGACGGTATATTGAAAGAGTGGATTCGTCGACTTTGGAGTGAACTCAGGCCGCTTAACCGTATGCTGATCACGAAACAGCAAACACCTATCACGGCGAACTGAAAATTGAAAGTATTTGTGAATATTCAGCAGGCTGGTTGCAGATATTGGAGAAAAGACACGGCATTAATTTTTTAAAGATTTGTGGCGATAAAGCATCTGCTGATCATGAAGCAGAAGAGAAATTATTTGATGAGTTTGCCAAGATAGTCTCTGATGAGAATCTAACACCAAAAGAAGTTTACAAAGCTGTATATGTAATGTAAATGGATTTCCCATTTGGACTTGGGTCCCATTCCCTTCAAGCTATCTCATTATATACTATAGGTGCAAATACTCCGAAATCCAAAATCCAAAACACTTCCAGCTTCAAGAGCTTTAGATAAGGGGTACACAACCTGCATCTTCATCCTGTCAGTCTGCTATAAATCCAATAAAGGAATGTTTGATCACCACTCATTTGCATAACAAAGATACTTCCATAGGGGAAGTAACTTCAGATTATCTGCATTCTCTGTAAGTGTTTTATTTTGCTGGGTCCAATTTTTAAAAGCCCGTTGGGGAGAAACAAGAGCAGATACACAAATCCACCTTATATAACTTATACAAAGTTTTTAATGACATTACTGCATGGAGGGAGTATAGGTAAAAAGATTACACTTATATAAACAAATATCACAGAATTTCTTTGAAACCTGGTCACAAATTTTCAGTTCTGATAATCAGTTCCCCTAACCAGTCTGGGATGGATTTTACAGTCAACATTTGGTCAATTTTTGTTTCGGTGTGAGTTAAATATTTCTCCTTGAAGGCATCTGACTACAGCAGTCAATTTGCATACTACAAGCTCCCACAAACGAGAGAGTGATAATGGATTAGTGCTGGCTGACGGATGCACATTAGGCAGAGCTCAGCCTGCTCTAGTACAAACAGAACCACACAATCTGTCCCAGTAACCCGAGGAAACAGATTAGGACACTGCTACCATGGAGGACCGCATGTCTATCACTCCCTCAGTGTGAGTTTACAATATGTGCTGCCCATTATAGAGTGTGATTTGGCATTACATGAGCCCAAGCCTGAGATCTAACCCAACTCAGAAGGCTAAAGAAATTTAGCACATCACTGTCAGCTCTTACTAATTTTTATCGATACACTATGCACTCAGTTTGGGTGGTGGGCTGGAGATATGACTCCAGGAGATATGACTCCATAACAAAGGAGGTGTAAGGTGCTCCTTCCCTCCGCTAGCCTGCAGGTCACCCTTGGGCACCTGCTTAGACCCCCACCCGATCAGCGTCTTGTGAAGCCATGGGAGCAGGCGGTGGATAGTCATTATGACCAGCCGGTGCATATCTTAAGTCCTGGGTATGTGATCACATCAGGCAGACAATCTCTGAAGAGTATCAATAACAGCTGGGCTCACCCGTTTTGTAAAGATGCTGTCCAGAAGGCAATGGCAAACCACTTCTGTAGAAAAATTTGACAAGAGCAATCATGGTCATGAGTCTGTGATTGCCCACATCATACAATACGGCACACAATTGCCATTGCCTTCTTCTGGGCAGTGTCTTTACAAGAAGGGTGACCCCACCCATTATCAATACTCTTCAGAGACTGTCTGCCTGGCGTCAATGATCGCATAACCAGGACTCATGATAGGTACCAGCTGCTCATACAACCATCCACCACCCGCTCCCATGGCTTCACGTGACCCTGATCAGGGGGCTAAGCAGGTGCTACACTTTGCCCAAGGGTGACCTGCAGGTTAGCAGAGGGAAGGAGCGCCTTACACCTCCTTTGGAAGAGACGTATCTCCACCTGGCCAACCAGTTATTGCCTTAGCTTATTCTATGTAAATACACCGTGTAATGATGTGATTGGTGTGAATAATATGCAAGACAAGATCCGAATAATTAGACAATAACTAGAATACAAAAGCAAGGATGCAATGTTGAGGCTTTATAAAGCATTGGTGAGGCCTCACTCGGAGTATTGTGGGCAGCTTTGCGCCCCCTAACTAAGCAAGGATGTACTGACATTGGCAAGGGTTCAAAGGAGGTTCATGAAAACGATTCCAGGATTGAAAGGCTTGATACATGAAGAACATTTGATGGCTCTGGCTCAGAAGATTGAAGGTGACCTCTTTGAAACACATTGAAATTTGAACGGCCTCGATAGAGTGGGCATGGAGAGGATGTTTCCTATGGTGGGAGAGCCTGAGACCAGGGGGCACAACCTTGGAGTAGAGGGGCGTTTTTTTTAGAACAGAGATGAACAGGAATTTCTTTAGCCAGAGAGTGGGGAGTTTGAAGAAGCCAGGTGGCTGTGGAGACCAAGTCATTGGGTATATTTAAGGCACAGGTGGATAGATTGTTGATTAGTCAGGGCATAAAGAGATACAGGAAGACAGTAAATGTTGGATCTGAGAGGGAAAATGGATCAGCCATAATGAAATGGTGCAGCAGGCATGATGGGCCAAATGGCCTAAGTCTGCTCATTTATCTTATAGTCTTACAGTCCTTTAATAAACTGATTCTAGTAACAACTTCATGAAAAGCAAAACTAATGGGTCTTTTGTTTCATTGTTTATTCTGGGATCTTACTGTGTATTGGTACGGTGTATTATTGTGATGTGAACTGACATAGAGTGAAGAGGTTTAGTTTTACGTGCCATCCGGACACTTTGCACGATGCATCATTACATCAAGGTAGTAAACAGAAAACAAATGCAGATTAATTTGTTACTCTACAGAAAAGATAGTATTGGTAGACAAACAATGCACAAAAACAAGTCCAGAATGTGGCGAGTTCAGAGGCAGAGACCCAAAGGCTGAAGACTGAAGTCGACCAGTTTGGAGGTCGAGGCCTGCATGTCAAAGGCCCTGGGTCAGCTTGGCCAGCGGTTAGAGGCCCAACGTCTGCTCGTCTGTGAATCTGTGTCAGGGACTGGGGGCTGTGTGCGAGTCTGGGGGTCCAGGGACAAGGGCTGGAGGCCCGGAGTTTGCCTGTCCGGAAGGTGGACTATGTGCGCGTGTGCGTGTCTGTGTGTGAGTGGGTGGTAAAGGGGCTTGTCTTGCTGTTGCTCTTGTGGCCCTGCGGTCATGACCGGCTAGCAGCGCAGTGCTGAACTAAACTAAACTGACTACCACTCGTTTTGATATTCCATGTGATGTTCACGCACTTTTTGCAGTCTGCTCATTGTGTTCTTTCTCTTTGTGCTTTGGGTATTTGAAGGGGTTCCACGGTGTTTCTTTGTTTCGCTGCTGCCTGCAGGAGGACGAATCTCACAGCTGAATTCTGTATACACACTTTGATAATAAATGCACTTAAAATCTTTGAATCTTCAACTTTGCTTCTGTTGCTCTGCTGAACGTAATGGATATGCTATGTCAGTGTCAGAATGTGTGGCAAAACTTATGAGCTGCTCCCAGCACATCCTTAAGTGTGATGCAAATGATGCATTCAGATATAGATTCAGATTTATTTATCACATGTACATTGAAAAGTACGCGTTTCACTATATTTTTCAAAGTTCACCTGATTATTAATTCTGAATCTCAATCTGAAACTGAATCCGAAACAAAGGCACGACAAGGTAGACAAGGAGATTAAGAATTCATCTTCTAGTGGATGACAGGTCCATTCAAGGGCCTGATGACAGAGACATAGGTGTAATACATAGCTTATGTGCTTCACGGCTTAATAACAATCTCAGGACTACGGTGAACAAGTGATGAATCCAGGAGACAATGCAGGAAGATCATAAGAAGTAGAAACAGAATCAGGCCATTTGGCTTATCAGGCCTGCCCTGTCATTTCATCGTGGCTGTACCATTTCCTTCGTAGCCCCACTCTCCTGCCTTCTCCCTGTGTCACTTCATGCCCTGAGTAATCAAGAATCTATCAACCTCTGCCTTAAATATGCCCAATGACTTGGCCTCCACAGCCCCCTGTGGCAACAAATTCCCCTGATTCGCCACTCTCTGGCTAAAGAGGTTCCTCCTCAGCACTGTTGTAAATGGATGTCCCTCTATTCAGAGGCTGTGTCCTCTGGTCGTAGACTCCCTACCATAGAAAACATCCTTTCCACACCCACTCTACTGAGGCTTTTCAAAATTCAGTGTGACCCTCCCCCTCCCAATTCTTCTAAGAAAGGACATAAATTCGCATTGCTCTAATTTCAGTCAGTCGGTCGCCTACAATTTCATGTAGTTTTCAATGCTTTCAGTAAATTGTTACATATTCTGAGGTTACCATCATATGGGGCAAAGAGGGTGGTGTCAATCTGCTCAGGTTACTTACAGGTGCATTTCAGTTTAAAGTTCAAAGTAAATTTATTATCAAAGTACATATATGTCACCATGTACAACTCTGAGATTCACGGTCTCGCGGGCATACTCAATAAATCCATACAATAAAAGAATCAATTAAAATCCACACCAACTTGGGCAGTCAACCAGTGTGTAAAAGACAACAAACTGAGCAAGTACAAAAAGAAAGAAATAATAATAATAAATAAATAAGCCACAAATATCAAGTACATGAGATGAAGAGACTCCGAATTTGTGGAAACATTTCAATGATGGGGCAAGTGAAGTTGAGAGAAGTTATCCCCTTTGGTTCAAGAGCTTGATGGTTGAGGGATAGTAACTGTTCCTGAACCTGGTGGTGAGAGTCCAGAGGCTCCTGATCCTTCTTCAGGAAGAAGAAGAGAAGAGAAGTGAGAAGAGAGCATGTCCTGTGCGGTGGGGGTCCCTGATAATGGATGCTGCCTTCCCACAACAGTGTTTCGTTATAGATGTGCTCAAGGGTAGGGAGGGCTTTACCAGTGATGGACTGGACCATATTTACTAATTTTAGAAGGATTTTCCATTCAAGATCATTGGTGTTTCCATACCAGGCTGTGGTGCAACTAGTCACATACCCTCCACTGCATATCATAGAAGTTTAGTTTTATTTGTCAAATTTTAAGCTTGTAGTGGAAACAGGTCTCTCAACTTTAGGATATTGTCTAAGGGATTCAGCATCAGCTGCTGAGGGGAAACCTGATCAAAGTTTGTAAAATTATGAGAGGTAAAGATGGGGTTGAGAGAATTTATTCTCCTAAGTAGGAATAGCAAGTACTAGAGAACAGGCATTTGCGGTGAGGGGAAAAGTGTAAAGATGTGCGGGATAATTTTTTTTACATAATATGTGGTGGATACCTGGAATGTCTACCAGGAGTGGTTGCATTGTTGTAATGAGAATAAGGCATGCCCTGTGTGGTGGGGGTCCTCAATGATGGATAACCTAGACAAACACATACAAAATACTGAAGGCACTCAGCAGGTCAGGCATCATCTATAGAAATGAGAAACAGTTGACGTTTCAGGCCAAGACCCTTGCTCAGGACGGAAAGAGAAGGGGAAGGTGCCAGAAGAAAAAGGCGGGGGGAGGGGAAGAAAGGTGAAGCCAGGTGGGTGGGAAAGGTATAGGGCTAGAGAGGAAGGAACTGGTAGGACAGAAGTAGAAGATGGGAGAAAGGAAAGGAAGAGGGAACTCAGGAGAAAGTGATAGGCAGACGAGAAGAGGTAAAAAGCCAGAGTGAGGAATAGAAGAAGAGGGGAGCGGTAGGGAAAAAAAAAAATTATTCTTTTGCTGGATAGATAGATAGATAGATAGATACTTTATTCATCCCCATGGGGAAATTCAACATTTTTTTCCAATGTCCCATACACTTGTTGTAGCAAAAACTCATTACATACAATACTTAACTCAGTAATAATATGATATGCATCTAATCACTAACTCAAAAAGCATTAATAATAGCTTTAAAAAAAAGTTCTTAAGTCCTGGCAGTTGAATTGTAAAGCCTAATGGCATTGGGGAGTATTGACCTCTTCATCCTGTCTGAGGAGCATTGCATCGACAGTAACCTGTCGCTGAAACTGCTTCTCTGTCTCTGGATGGTGCTATGTAGAGGATGTTCAGGGTTTTCCATAATTGACCGTAGCCTACTCAGCGCCCTTCGCTCAGCTACCGATGTTAAACTCTCCAGTACTTTGCCCACGACAGAGCCCGCCTTCCTTATCAGCTTATTAAGACGTGAGGCGATAAAGAGAAATCGATATGATAGATGCCACCTTGTTGAGGCTTTGCGCTTTAAAAATGTTCTTGAAGGTGGGGAGGCTAGTGCCCACTTTTGAGATGGCTGTTTGTAGCCTTTTTTGATCCTGTGTATTGGCGTATCAGAAGGTGGAGCAACTATTCAGAATGCTCTCCACAGTACAGCTGTAGAAATTTGCTAGAGTCTTTGGTGACTTGCAGTACCTCAAACATCTAATGAAATATAGCCACTGTTGTCCTAAACTCCAATTTGAAAGTCAAAGTAAATTTATTATCAAAGTATGCATATGTCACCATACACTACCTTGATATTCATTTTCTTGCAGTTATTTACAGGGAAATAAAGATGTACAATAACATTTTTGAAAAACTGTACATAAATAAAGACTGACAAACAACGTGCAAAAGAAGACAAAGTGTGAAAATAATATAAAGTATGGAAATAATATTGAGAACATGAGTTGTAAAGTTCTTGAAAGTGAGTCTGTAGGTTGTGGAATCAGTTGAGTTGTGATGAGTGAAGTTATCCGCACTGGCTCAGGAGCTTGATGGTTGAAGAGTAATAACAGTTCCTAAACCTGGTGGGGTACACCCTTGGCTCCTGTATCTTCTGCCCGATGACAGTAGTGAGAAGAAGGCATGGCCCGGATGATGGTGGAAAATTTATGAGGTAGTTTGTGGGGGAAGAAAGAACAGTGGCAGGAGAAGGTCATTTTTACCACTGGTCAATAGTATAATGTGGGCCATATCGATTCAATCACCTGGAGGTGGCATCTCTGAACGCCTTTATAAATGAAAGTGGGGGAAATGACCAGCCCTGGTGTCAGTGAATAAAGCAGCGAACTTCACAAAATGCATCATTGCTCTTGCCGCGCACTAACTGATTCCCTTTTCGAGATGGATCACCCAGCTTGCTGCTCGCTGTGTAATCTTTACTCTTAAGTGGCCCGGCGTGATGAGGAATTGGCCACAGAATGTGCAATCAATTCCCGTAGCACGGGAGGATGATTAAGAGGTGAACCTTTCCCCGTTCGGATGCAAGGCCTCTGTTCAGAGAGAGCAGTGCTGGCTCGGCAAGCTGCAAGCCATCGCTCACCGATACATACGGGGTGGCCCGTCAGCGAAGATTTTCACAGCCAGGAAGAGATGCTGTGATTGGTTACCATCTTAAATAACACTAACATGATTGCAAAGGAGTCCTGTTGATTGCTATTTCAAGAACGTTTCCTTAGATTAGTAAAACAAGCAAGAGGAAGTAATCAGTTTCTTTGCAAAGGAAACATCCGGTTAAGGTGGGAGTAGGAAAATTTAGGGGAGCTATCAGAGGTAACATTTTTTTTTACACAGAGTGTGGTGGGCGCCTGGAATGCTCTGCTGGGGCTGATACAATAGGGACTTTTACACGATGTAAGATGTGAGAAAAATAGAGGGTGACGGGCTTTGTAGGAGGGAGGAGTTAGATTAATCATTAAGTAGGTTTATATTGGTCGGCATGACATTGTGGGCTGAAGGGCCTGTTCTGTGCTATACTGGTCTATGTTGTATATTCTTTATTTTAAACTGAATATTGCTTCAGACAGAGAACCATCACCAAGCTTTACCCCAGACTTCGTACTCCTTCTAACACAAAACACCAGCAAGATGAAGCATGCAGCCACCATGATCTGCTTGCAGCACTAATCCCTCAGAGATAGTGTCATAGAACTCGCAGAGCACAGAAACAGGCCTGTCAGCAGACTGAGACCATGCTGACTTTCGAGTGTCTGTCTGCACTAATCCTACACTCGTCCCATTTATCTGGAGACACACAGAACTGCAGATGATGGAACCCAGAGCGCAGAACAAACTGCTGGGGGAACTCAGCGAGTCAGGATGGAAATGGACAGTCGATGCTCCTGGTCGGGATCCTTTACCTGAACTGCTGAATTCCTCCAGCGTTCTTTTTGCTCTATTTTATTCTTGCACACACTCAGTCAAAGCAGCCCTCCAATCCCAGAATCCAACACCAATCTCCACAAAACCTATCAACGAGTTAACCTGTCAACCAGTGGACACAAACAAGCTACAGAGGCTGGAAATTAGAGCAAAACCAAACTGCTGAAAAAATTCAGTGGGTTCGGCAGCTTCAGTGAAGAGAAATGGACAATCATATTCTTAGGTCAAGTCTCTTCATAGGGAACGGAAGATAGAAGGGAGGTGGTCAGTATGAAACGGTGAGGGTGAAGGGTGGAGCAAGGGCTGGTACAGTAGGGGACAGGTGGATCCTGATGAGGAGAAGTGACAGGAAGACAGAAAAGGGGAGAATGGGAACAGCGATAGTGGCCGAGAGGCGATAGATCTCACTGGAGGGGACAAAGGACTACAGCTGGTGGAATCTGATAGGAAATACAAGATGTGGATGAAAGATGGCAACAGTGGGGGAAAGGACCCAGAGGGGAAGTGTGTGGGTGCTGGGCACATACAGTGCACGGAGAAGAGAAACAATGTGATGGGGAGGGGTAGCATCTGGGGTGGGTGCAGGAGGAACTGGGTAGATCAGGAGGAAAGAGAAAAGGGACAGAGGGAGGAGCATTTTCTCCTGAAAATGGAGAGCTCAGTGTTAGTGCCCTTTGGCTGTACACTATGAGGTGCTGTTTCTCTCAGCTGTGTCAGGCAGCAAGTCCTCAGAGTGTGGATGAAAAGCTGAGCAGACAAGGCTGTCACTGGGAGAACATGCAAATTTTCTGGCTTCTGCCCTCGCTCTTTCCAGTTCTGCTGGAAGGTCTTCAATACATCTGCCTCAGTATGTAAGCCTTTGGCTCATTGACAATCAGGACCTCAGACCTGGCACGAAACTCAAAGTTTAAACAGAGGCAGTGATCCCCGGTCCCTGCCCTTTACACTCTGGACTACCGACTGCAGGCAAGTCCTTTGTATGAACAGTTTCAGGACACACCCTGTGTGGGTCTGGAATGCACTTAAATGTATAAGGAAAGAGAACAAAAAGAAATAGGGTACAGAAATATTTTACCATCAGTTAAGCAGTTACTTTGTGATTTACAAGAACATTGCTGGGACTTGAGGACCTGCGATATAAGGAAAGATTGAGTAAGTTAGAACTTTGTTCCCTAGAATGTTGGAGATTGAGGGGAGATTTGATAGAGGTATATAAAATTATGGAATGTAAAAATAGGGTAAATGTAAGCAGGCTTTTTCCACTGAGGTGGAAAACAAAACTAGAGGTCATGGGTTAAAGGTGAAAAATGTCGAAGAGGAACATGAGGGCGAACTTCTTCATTCAGAGGGTGCTAAGAGTGTGGAACAGGTTGCCAGCACAAGTGGTGGTTACTGGGTCGATTTCAACATTTAAGATAAATTTGGATAGGTACATGGATGGGAGGGGTATTGAGAGCTATGTTCCAGGTGCAGGTTGATAGGACCAGGCAAATTAATGTTTTGGCATGGACTAGATGGGCTGAAAGGCCTGTTTCTGTGCTGTATTGTTCTGTGGCTCTATGACCCTACGATTCAGAGCATCTAGAACATCAAAATCATTAACTATCTAAGGAGTCCTGTGGAGTTCCAACGAAACATTGGCATAGATTAAATTTGCTTAATGGTGCTAAACGAAAAATAGTTTAAGTGAACAATTATGTCAGAGTCAGGAATTTTTGGCTGCAGTTCAGTGATTGCAAGGAACAGGGAGAGTCCCTTCAGCCCACAATGTGGCACTGACCTTTTATTCTATTCAGAATCAGAGTCACTTTATTGCCAATATGTGAAACATTCCAGAGATGATTGCACTTCAGTGTCAAGCGTTAAACACAGGACAATCCCATAACAGACAACACAACAGCAACCAAAAATATCCTTCCTTGGAACGTGTCTCATCCCACCCCCTCAGGTGTTCTCCTATCATTTCGCATTTTCCCCTCCCCCCACTACTTTCAAATCTCTTACTATCTTTCCTTTCGGTTAGTCCTGACGAAAGGTCTCGGCCCGAAACGTCAACAGTGCTTCTCGTATTGATGCTGCCTGGCCTGCTGTGTTCCACCAGCATTTTGTGTGTGTTGTTGTAGCAACCAAAAATGTTCAAGTGAGAATATGGAGAGGGTAAAGGGTACATGTAGAAGGGGGGGACGAGGGGTAAGTGTAGCAGAATATGTAGACAGGACCAGGGAGAGAATACGTCATTGGGGAAGTGTAGTAGGACAGAGAACAGGTAACTAAAATAGAATGCCAGACAGGACATGGAATGGGGAATCTTGCCACCACAAGACAATGTGTTTGGCAAAGTATCTGAACTATATACCTATTTCGAGTGTTTTGCTTGCGTCTATACTTATTCCAAGTACTTCGCTTGTGTCTATGCTCATTCCGAGTATTTCGCGTGCTTAACTATGCGATAGCCAATCAATCGATGAATTTGAATCGGTAACCATATTTGCGAATGTAGTGCCCCGTTTTTGGGTATAAGTATGACCTTTGTAAACCGACAAATTGGGAGTTGGCTACCTTATGCCCAAAGAGCGTGTGGCTGCGAACTCCTCTCTGAATAAAAACTGCTTCGGAGGTAATTTCGTGTGTCTGGTGTTTTTTCCTCAACTGAGCAGGTTAATAATTTCAATTGAACACAAGACAATAGTGCAAACTGCCATGAGTAATCAACAATTAGCAGAATAGTCACACGTGCAAATGTCAATAATAAAACTTAAATGAATGTGAAGTTTAAACAGACTCAATAATTATTAACAGAACAAGAAGAGCGGGAAAGACCATTTAATGGATGACGTGCAGGGACAGTTAGAGTATTACACCTGAGTGAGGTTTTTTTTGAAAAACTGGACAGCTACAGGCAAGAAGCATCGGCGATGACATGTAGATCAATTTAACACTTCCCTCCACATAGCCACTCTTGCCTTTGTTCTGTTTCCATGTGTCCCTTTTGTATCTGCCTCTACCACCAGGCCCGCTAGCACATTCTACTCTCTGTGGGGCGGGGGGACAAAACTATCTCTGACATCTCCACTGTACTTTCTTCCATCTTAAAATGACCAAAGATCAAGTGCCAAGGATCAACTTTATTTGCCATATACATTTACATGTATTAGGAATTTGATTTAGTATGCAAGCATGCCAGGCAACAAAATAACCATTCCACAATTATAAAGAATAAAGAATTATTTAAAAATAAAGTTAGAAGCACCAATATGGAGTAAAATGTGCATAAACTTAGTGCAAAACAATTACTCTGAGGCATTGTTTTGTCTGGATGGATTGATATTCAATAATAGATCTGGGAGTATTAATGGTCCTGATTATTCTTTATATAGACTGTATATTGGTGGGGTTTAATAGTTCAGGTATTGAATGGTCACTGAGTTGTCCATCAGGTACAGACTGGCCTCTGGTGCCTTGTGGAGTTTGTATGTTCTTCCTGGGACTATCTTCATGTGCTCCAAGTGCTCCATTTTTCTCCTGCATTAAAAAGGATTTGGACAGGTCCATGGATAGGAACGTTTTAGAGCAGGGGTTCCCAACTTGCGGTCCACAGACCTCATTCCTACCTCCCATTCCCATTCTGACATGCCAGTCCATAGCCTCCTCTACTGCCACAATAAGGCCACACTCAGGTTGGAGGAACAACATTTTATATTCCATCTGGGTAGCCTCCAACCTGATGGCATGAACATCAGGTATAAGTGGACGGAGAGGAAGAAGAGTTATAAACCCGCTGTTCCTTCGGTCATTATGGGGAACGTGAACTCGCTGCCAAATAAAGTGGATGAGCTAGCCTCACTAGTAAGGAATGTTAAAGCATACAAGGAATGCAGTTTAATGTGCTTTTCCGAAACATGGCTGACGGCTAACATCCCGGATGTAAATGTAGAATTACCTGGTTTTACTACGGTAAGATTTGACAGAGATGCCAAAAAGTGTGGGAAGAAGAAAGGAGGGGGACTCGCTCTCTACATTAACGTAAGATGGTGTAACCCCGGGCATGTGAGTACAAAGATCTCCGTTTGTGAAAAGGATACTGAGCTGATCGCTGTGAGTATGAGGCCATATTACCTGCCTCGAGAATTCGCCAGCGTCATTGCGGTGATTGTGTATGTCCCGCCGCGTGCCGACGCAACGGTAGCGTGTGACGTCATCAGCTCCGCTGTTGCTAGGCTTCAGACACAACACCCTGAGGCACTGGTGTTAATTACAGGGGACTTCAACCATGTGACTTTGGACAAGACACTACCTGCTTTCTCCCAGTACGTGGATTGTTACACCAGGGGTAACAGGACTATTGACCTGCTGTATGCAAACGTAGAGGAGGCATATAGTGCATCCCCGCTGCCTGCACTGGGGAAAGCTGATCACAACCTGGTTTTGTTACAGTCAAGATATAAATCAATTGTGATGAGGCATCCCACTACCACACGCTCTTTTAGAAAGTGGACTCCTGAAGCTGAACAGGCCCTGAGAGATTGCTTCGGTACTACTAACTGGGATGTACTGCAAGGGGGGCTCTGTGGGGGCGTTGAGGAGGTCACTGAATGCACAACGGACTATATTAATTTTTGTGTGGATGCGGTTGTTCCTGTTAGAACTGTTCGCTGCTATCCCAATAATAAGCCCTGGATCACTAGTCACATCAAAGGCCTCCTAAACCAGAAGAAGAGGGCCTTTAAAGATGGTGATCGGTTGGAGCTTAAAAGAGTTCAGAAGGAACTCAGAGTACAGATAAGGGGGGCAAAGGAGCAGTATAGGAGAAAGTTAGAACAAAAGCTGCAGGAAAAAAGCATGAAGGAGGTGTGGGATGGGATGAAGATCATCACCGGATGTGGTGCAAAGCGGGGGGCAAACATAAGTGGAGATGTGGAGAAAGCGAACCAGCTGAACAACTTCTTCAATAGGTTCGACAGCACAATCTCACCCTCACTGCAGAACTCCACACCAGGCTTACTTCCCTCACAGGAAAATATCCACTCACAGGAGACCTGGCCCACGCCCAGGTTTACGGCTGCACAGGTGGAAGGTCAACTGAGGAAGATCTGTACCAGCAAGGCGGCTGGACCGGATGGAGTTTCCCCACGATTACTGAGGGCCTGTGCGACTGAACTGGGAGAACCACTACAGCGCATCTTCAACATGAGTCTAGATCAGAGAAGAGTACCCAGACAGTGGAAAACATCTTGTATTGTCCCGGTACCGAAGAAACCACAACCAAAGGAGTTGAATGACTTCAGACCTGTTGCCTTGACGTCGCACGTGATGAAGACCATGGAGCGGCTGATAATACAGAATCTGAGGCCACAAACCAGGCACGCCCGGGATCCGCTTCAGTTTGCGTATAAGGAGAAGGTGGGAGTGGAGGATGCTATCACGTATTTGCTGCACAAATCACTCTCTCACCTAGATGGGGTCAGTTGTGCTGTGAGGATTACATTCCTTGACTTCTCTAGTGCCTTTAACACCATCCAGCCCAAGATCTTAAAGCACAAACTAACGGAGATGGGAGTAGACTCTCACATGGTGGATTGGATAGTGGACTACTTGACAGATAGACCTCAGTATGTGCGGTTGGGAGACTGTAGGTCTGACACAGTGGTCAGCAGCACAGGAGCGCCACAGGGAACCGTACTCTCTCCGGTCCTGTTCACCCTGTACACATCTGACTTCCAATATAACTCGGAGTCCTGCCATGTGCAGAAGTTCGCTGATGACACGGCCATAGTGGGGTGTGTCAGGAATGGACAGGAGGAGGAGTATAGGAAACTGATACAGGACTTTGTGATATGGTGCAACTCAAACTACCTGCGTCTCAATGTCACCAAGACCAAGGAGATGGTGGTGGACTTTAGGAGATCTAGGCCTCATATGGAGCCAGTGATCATTAATGGAGAATGTGTGGAGCAGGTTAAGACCTACAAGTATCTGGGAGTACAGTTGGACGAGAAGCTAGACTGGACTGCCAACACAGATGCCTTGTGCAGGAAGGCACAGAGTCGACTGTACTTCCTTAGAAGGTTGGCGTCATTCAATGTCTGCAGTGAGATGCTGAAGATGTTCTATAGGTCAGTTGTTGAGAGCGCCCTCTTCTTTGTGGTGGCGTGTTGGGGAGGAAGCATTAAGAAGAAGGACGCCTCACGTCTTAATAAGCTGATAAGGAAGGCGGGCTCTGTCGTGGGCAAAGTACTGGAGAGTTTAACATCGGTAGCTGAGCGAAGGGCGCTGAGTAGGCTACGGTCAATTATGGAAAACCCTGAACATCCTCTACATAGCACCATCCAGAGACAGAGAAGCAGTTTCAGCGACAGGTTACTGTCGATGCAATGCTCCTCAGAAAGGATGAAGAGGTCAATACTCCCCAATGCCATTAGGCTTTACAATTCAACTGCCAGGACTTAAGAACTTTTTTTTAAAGCTATTATTAATGCTTTTTGAGTTAGTGATTTAGATGCATATCATATTATTACTGAGTTAAGTATTGTATGTAATGAGTTTTTGCTACAACAAGTGTATGGGACATTGGAAAAAATGTTGAATTTCCCCATGGGGATGAATAAAGTATCTATCTATCTATCTATCTATCTATCTATCTATCTATCTATCTATCTATCAATTTCAAAAACTTCGAGTAATTGCACCCCCCACTCTTTCACTATTCTCCATTTCTGTTTCCCTCGCTCACCTTATCTCCTCACCTGCCCACCACCTTCCACTGGTGCTCCTACCCCTTCCCTTTCTTCCATGTTCTTCTGTTCACTGCTCTCAGAGTCCCCCTCCTCTAGCCCTTCACTAATCATCTTCCGAGCTCCTTACTTCACCTCGTCCTCCTCTCCCGATTTTACCTATCACCTGCCACCTTGTACTTCTTCCTCCCTTACTCTGACTTCTCCACTTCCTTTCCAGTCCTGGTGAAAGGTCTCTGCCCGAAATGTCAACTGTACACTCTTTTTCACAGATTTAGCCTGACCTGCTTTAGCTCCTCCAGCGTTTTGTGTGTTCCATAGACCCTCTGCTTAATGGCATTAGTTCATGCATTAAAAATGTTGTGAGCCCCTTCTTTAGAGGGATGTTGGCCATATATGGTTAAATGGGGAATGTTGGCCAAATGGGGAATGTTGGCTCAGCATGGATAGGTTTCCCTGCTACATGACTCTATAAGTCTATCCCAAAGATGTGCTGGTGAGCAGATTAATTGCTGTTGGTAAATTAACCCCCTAGTATAGTTGGGTTGCAGGAGTTGATAAATTATAAGATATAGAATAATTTGCAAGGGAATTAGTGAGGGTTTGGGATTGATGGGCTTACTTGAAGGGGCAGCATGGTTTTGATGGGCCAAATGGACTTATTCTATAGTACTGTGCAAAAGTCTTAGGCACAGCTTATATATAGCTTAGGCGCCTGACTTTTGTATAGTACTGAAGTAATTTTATGTTTTGCACTGTACTGATGCCACAAAACAAAAACACATCTTATGACATAGGTGAGCGATGATAAACCTGATTCTGATATTGGTCTCTATTGTGGACTGAGAGTGAGAATCAGGGTTGGGAAAAGGGGAAGGGAGAGGGAAGGGAGCGGGAAGCATCAGAGGGATGCTCTGTCATGATCAATAAACTAATTATTTGGAATCAAATGACCTTACCTCTTGTTTCAGGGCTGAGTGTATCTGCACACACCCCACCCTCACCATTGACACTCCTTCTCTGCCACCTGTCCCACACTCCTTCCAGTGGTGCTCCACTCTCATTATTTGCTCCCTCCAGATTTACAAATTCGCTCTCTGCTCCACGTTGACAAATACAGTACTGTGCAAAAGTCTTAGGCACCCCTGCTATATATTTGCACTTAAGACTTTTGCACACTACTGCATAACATAGGAAAATATGAGAAGTATGAGATCTAATCTGATATCTTGGTCAAATGAAGCAACATCTGACAACATATTCCTGCTTCAATGATGGGCTATCCATTGCTTAATTATGTGTCTGCTTCTGGAGTGGATTTTGACCTCACAGCCCTCTTTCCATTGGAGTCAAGTAGCCCTCCACCTGAAAATACACAGCACAGGCTCTCTGAGATTGGTCTGCATAATTAGCAGGTCACTAATAGCACTTATCCTCTTTGATATTCAGGCCTGCTACAGATCGATTTAATTACTCCTTTTAACTAGATAACCAAAAATCGGCGGGCAACATTTATCGAAATGCCTCCTCATTAAATTCAGTCCTGTGATGAGAAAACATAAAATAATGGTGTGCTTTTCACATTCTAATGGACAATCAGTCAAAATAAAGAAACTTTCAACAAAGGGTTACAGGCCGGAAGGAAAACTAACAATGCTGGGAACTCTGCACAGGTTGCATTGCAATCATGCTTTCTTAACTCTCTATCTATCTATCTATCTATCTATCTGTCTGTCTGTCTCTCCCTCTCTCTCTCTCTCTCTCTCTCTCTCTCTCTCTCTCTCTCTCTCTCTCTCTCTCTCTCTCTCTAGAAAGAAAGAAAGAAAGTAAGAAACAGAAAAAACCTACAGCACAATACAGGCCCTTCAGCCCACAAAGCTGTGCCGAACATGTCCTTACATGAGAAATTACCTAGGGTTACCCGTAGCCCTCTATTTTTCTGAGCTCCATGTACCTGTCCAGGAGTCTCTTAAAAGACCCTATCATATCCGCCTCCACCACCGTCACTGGCAGCCCATTCCATGCACTCACCACTCTCTGCGTAAAAACTTACCCCTTACATCTCTGTACCTACTTCCAAGCACCTTAAAAGTGTGCCCTCTCGTGCTAGCCATTTTAGTCCTGGGAAAAAAGCCTCTGACTATCCACACAATCAATGCCTCTCATCATCTTATACACCTCTATCAGGTCACTTCTCATCCTCCATCGCTCCAAGGAGAAAAGGCTGAGTTCACTCAACCTATTTTCATAAGGCATGCTCCCCAATCCAGGCAAGATCCTTGTAAATCTCCTCTGTGCCCTTTCTATGGTCCCTCTGTTTTCTGCCTCTGTTTCTCTGTCTGTCTGTCTCTCTCAGTCTTTGTCTCTTCTCTCCCTCTTTCTCAAACAAGAGAAAATCTGCAGATGCTGGAATTCTGAGCAACACACACAAAATACTGGAGGAACTCAGCAGGCAGGGCAGCATCTCCAGAAAATAGTACAGTTGATGCTTCAGCCCTAAACCCTTCTTCAGGACTGGAGATAAAAAAGCTGAGGAGTAGATTTGAAAGGTGAGGGGAGGGGAGGGGAGAGAGAGACATCAGGTGATAGCTGAAACCTGGAGGGGCAGGGATGAAGCTAGGAAGCTGATTTGTGAAAGAGACAGAAGGCCATGGAGGAATGAAAAAGGGGAGGGGGTGGAGGAGCTTCAGAGCGAGGTGATGGGGGGGACAAGGAAACAACATGAGAGAGGGACATGGGGATGGGAAGTGGCAAAGGGGGGGAAGCATTACTTGAAGTTTGAGAAATCGATGTTCATGCCATCAGGTTGGAGGACACCTGAATGGAATATAAAGTGTTGTGGCATTATCCCGACAGTGGAGGAGGCCATGGATGGACATATCAGAATTGGAATGGGAAGTGGAATTAAAATGGGTGGTCACTGGGAGATCCCATTTATGCTGGCGGATAAAGCGTAAATGCTCGGCAAAGCAGTCTCCAAGCTACGTCGGGTCTCACCGATATACAAGAGGCCACACCGGGAGAACTGAACACAGTAAATGACTCCAACAGACTCACAGGTGAAGTGTGTGAAATGGAAGAGATGTGGTTGAGTGCAGTGTTGATGGTCCATCAGGCCCCTGAACCAGTGTGGATAATGCCATTCACCTCAAAGCTGTACTGACTCCAAAACCTATAAACTTATTTACAATGACTCTACAACTCACGTTCTCAATATTATTTGTTAATTTTATTTTGTATTTATCAAAGGCACAGCATATTGGATATTTGTCAGTTTATGTTATTTCTCATAAACTATTGCATTTCTTTATTTTTCTGCAAATGCCTGTAAGAAAATATATCTCAAGAATACAATTGGAACAAAAAAGCCAATTTCAGTGCAAAGTGGTCATGGTGTTGCCAGCTGGTTCAAGAACCAGTGGTTGAAGGGAAGTGACTGCTCTTGAAACTGGTTGTGTGGGACTTCAGGCTTTAGCACCGCCTGCCTGTTGATGAATGTAGAAAAATGGCATGGCCCAGATGGTGGGTGTCTTTGGATGTAGAGCAACTTCACTTGCCTGATCCCACAACCAATGGACTTACTCTCAAGGACTCTTCCATCTCATGTTCTCAATATTTGTTGCTATTTATTTATTTTATTATTTCTTCTTTTCCTTCTTGTATTTGCAGTTTCTTGTCTTTTGCATGCTGATTGTTTGTCTGTCCTGTTAGGTGTGGTCTTGCATTGATTCTATTATGGTTCTTGGATTTACTGAATATGCTTACAAGAAAATGAATCTCGGGGTTGTATATGGTGACACATATGTACTTTGATAATAAATTTACTTGAACTTTTGACTTTAAATAAACTTGACTCTGATTTGGATTCTGTATATCATAAATCCTGAGATATGAGTCTGAGTCATTCTTGAAAATCATGGAAGATTATATAGAGGGAAGACTTTCAACAGAAAATGATGTAGGACTTTACAGACGTTATTCTTCATCATATGGGGCTCTGGTAAAAAAAGATTGCAACAAATCTTGCATATCTTCGTGAAGTTTCCTAAAAGAGAGGCTTCACTCAGAGAAAGCAAAGGAAAGAAAAGCTCATTTTTTAAGTTCCCTTATTTATATCTGCTCAGCTAGGACAGTCGAGATGACAGGCAGAATAGTGAAATGCTGCTGCTCTTGCGGGATGTGAGAAAGCAGGGAGACCTCCAGTGCCCTTGACAACTACAACTGCAAGAAGTGTATCTAGCTGCAGCTTCTAATAAACTTGTGTTAAGGAGTTGGAGCTGGAACTGGATGAACACCGGATCATTCGAGAGGCTGAAACAGTGACAGATAAGACATAAAGAGGCAGTTATACCCAAGGTGCAGGACACAGGAGAATGGGAGACAGTCAAGAAGGGAAAAGGTGTTAAGGAAATAGTGCAGAGTACCCTGAAAGACCTAAGGGTACATAGGTCACCCGGACCATAGATCCTGCACCCTCTTGTGCTAGACTCTCCCACCATGGGAAAAATATTTTCCACATCTACTCTCTAGGCCTTTCAACATTTGAAAGGTTTCAATGAGATCCCCCCCCCACCCCCATCCTTCTGAATCCTAGCGAGTACAGACCCAGAGCCATCAAACGTTCCTCGTATGATAACACTTTCATTCCTGGAATCATCCTTGTGAACCTCCTCTGGACCCTCTCTAATGCCAGCACATCTTTTATAAGATGAGGGGCCAAAAAATGTTCACAATACTCAAAGTGAGGTCTTGCCAGTGCCTTATAAAGCTTCAGCATCACATCCTTGCTTTTCTATTCTAGACCTCTTGAAATGAATGCTAACGTGGCATTTGCCTTCCTCACCACCTACTCAACCTGCAAGTTAACCTTCAGGGTGTTCTGCACAAGGACTTCCAAAGTCCCTCTGCATCTCAGATTCCTGGATTTTCTCCCTGTTTAGAAAATAGTCCGCACATTTATTTCTACTACCAAAGTGCATGACCATGCATCTTGCAACATTGTATTTCATTTGCCACTTTCTTGCCCATTCTCCTAAACTGTCTAAGTCCTTCTGCATCCTACCTGTTTCCTCAATACTACCTGCCCCTCCACCAATCTTTGTATCATCTGCAAACTTGAATACAGGACTGAAGGTGTTGCATTTGAATGTGTGCAATATACGGAATAAGGTAGATGAACTTGCGGCACAGTTGCAGATTGGCAGGTATGATGTTGTAGACTTCACTGAATCATGGCTGAAAGAAGATTATAGATGGGAGCTTAATATCCAAAGGTACATATTGTTTTGAAAGGACAGGCAGGTAGACAGAGGGGGCAGTGTTGTTCTGTTGGTAATTCAAATCATTAGAAAGAGGTGACATAGGATCAGAAGGTGTTGAGACATTGAGGATAGAGCTAAGGAACTACAACGATAAAAAGACCCTGATGGGAGTTGTATACAGAGCCCCTAACAGTAGAAAGGATGTGGCCCGATAATCACAATGGGAGGTAGAAAATGCATGCCAAAAGGGCAATGTTACAGTAGTCATGGGGGACTTCAAAATGCAGGTAGATGGGAGAATCAGGTTGGTGCTGTATTTCAGGAAGGGCAATTTTTAAAGTTCTCACGAGATGGCTTTTTAGAGAGTTTAAGGTAAAACAATCCTTAGGGGAAGTGATCAAATTTCAGTTTACCCTGAAATTTGAGGAGAAGCTAAAGTCAGATGTATCATTATTTCAGTGGAGTAAAGGGAATTACAGAGGCATGACAGGGGAGTTGGCCAGAATTGATTGGAAAAGAACACTGGCAGGGATGACAGCAGAGCAGCAACGGCTGGAATTTCTGGAAGCAATTTGGAAGGCACAGGATATATACAACCCAAAGAGAAAGAAGCATTCTAAAGTAAAGATGACTAAACTTTTGCTAACAAGTGAAGCCAACATAAAAGCCAAAGACAAACAAGAGAAAATCTGCAGATGCTGGAAATCCAAGAAACACACACAAAATGCTTGAGGAACTCAGCAGGTCAGGCAGCATCCAGGAAAAGAGTACAATTGACATTTCGAGCCAAAATCTTTTCGCAGGACAGAATGCCAAAGAGAGGGCATATAACAGATCAAAAATTAGAGAGAAGTTAGAAGTTTGGGAAGCTTTAAAAAACCAACAGAAGGCAACTAAAAAGTCAATAAGAAGGGAAAGATGGAATATGAAAGTAAGCTAGACAATAATATTAAAGAAGATAACAAAACTTTCTTCAGATTGAAAAAGTGTAAAAGAGGGGCAAGAGTGGATTTCAGACCATTGGAGAATGACGTGGAAGAGATAGTAATTGGGGATAATGAAATAGTGCATGAAGTATTTTGCATCCTTCATCAAGGTGGCAGTATCACTAGCAGTATGATGGAAGTTTGAGATGTCAGTGGTCATGAAGTGTCTGAAGTTAGCACAACTAGAGAGAAGATTCATGGGAAACTGAAAATTCAGAAGATAGATAAGTCACCTGGACCAGATGGTAAACAGTCCAGAGTTCTGAAAGGGGTACCCGAAGAGATCGTAGAGGCATTAGTAATGTTGCTTCAAGAAACACTAGATTCTGGAATAGTTCTGGAAGACTGGAAAATTGAAATTGTCACTCCACTCTTCAAGGAGAGAGAGAGGCAGCAGAAAGGAAACTATAGGTTGGTTAGTCAGATTTCAGTGGTTGGGAAGACGTTGGAGTCAATTATTAAGGATGAAGTCTCAGGGTATTTGGTAGCACATGATAAACTGGGCCTTAGTAGCAAGATTGCCTCGAGGGAAAACCTTGCCTGCAAATCTGTTGGAATTCTTTAAAGAAATATCAATTAGGATAGACAATGGAGAATCAGTTGATGTTGTGTACTTTGATTTTCAGGAGGCCTTTGAAAATAGACTGGATAACAAACTACAAGCCAATGCTATTACAGGAAAGACTGTAGCATGGAGAAAGCAGTGGCTGATTGGCAGCAGGCAAAGAGTGGGAATAAAGGGCGCCTTTTCTCGTTGGCCAATGGTTGCTAGTGGTGCTCCACTGATTCTTTTTATGTTATATGTCAATGATTTGTATGATGGAATTGATGGCTTTGTTGCAAAGTTTGCAGACGTTATGAAGATAGGTAGAGAGATTACAGAAAGACTTAGACAGATAAGGAGAATGGGTAAGGAAATGGCCGATGGAATATAGTGTTGGGAACTGTATGGTCATTCACTTTGATAGAAGAAATAAAAGGGATAACTATTTTCTAAATAGAGTGAAGATACAAAAATACTGAGGTGCAAAAGGATTTGGAAGTCCTTGTGCAGGATTCACTAAATTCCCTGGCATTTTTTTCTGTGTTGTTTTTACGCAGTTCAGTGTCGTTTTTGTACTGTTTCATGTAGCACCATGGTCCTGAAAAACGTTGTCTCGTTTTTACTGTGTACTGTACCAGCAGTTATGGTCGAAATGACAATAAAAAGTGACTTGACTTGACTTGACTTAAAGGTTAATTTGCAGGTTGACTCTGTGGTGTGGAAGGCAAATTCAATGTTAGCATTCATTTCAAGAGGACTAGAATATAAAAGCAAGGATGTAATGTTGAAACTTTGAATGTAATGTTGAAACATGGTGAGGCCTCACTTGGAGTATTGTGAGTAGTTTTGGGCCCCTAATCTTAGAAAGAATCTGCTGAAACTGGAGAAAGTTCAAAGGAGGTTCACGAAAATGATTCCAGGATTGAATAACTTGTCATATGAAAAGTTTGATGGCTCTGGGCCTGTATTCACTAGAATTGAAAAGAATGATGGGAGACCTCATTGAAACCCATCAATTGTTGAAAGATCATGAAAGAGTGGATGTGGTGAGGATGTTCCCAATGGTGGGTGATCCTATGACCAGAGGACACAACTTAGAATAGAGGGGCATCCTGTTAGAACTGAGATGAGAAAGAATTTCTTTAGCCGGAGAGTGGTGAATCTGCGGAATTCTTTGCGACAGGCAGCATGGAGGCCAAGTCTTTATGTATATTTAAGGCAGTGGTTGATAGATTCTTGTTTGTTCAGGGCATGAAGGGTAATGGGGAGAAGGCAAGGGACTGAGGCTGAGAGGAAAACTGGATCAGCCATGATGAAATGACAGAACAGACTCGATGGGCCAAATGGCCTAATTTTGCTCCTATATCTTATGGTCTAAATGGCATTGCGCTCAAGTTTGCTGATGACTCAAAGGTAGGAGAGAGGTCAAGGGAGACAAGTAGTGTTGCAGAGGCAGGGAATCTGTAAAAATCTTGAGCAGCACACACAAACTGGAAGACCGTGGAAAATAGTGAAAGAGATGGGAACCAAAGAGAGGTAAGGTGAAGTGAAGAGATGGGAATGTAATCAGAATGAAGGATGGAAAAAGAGTGAAGGGAGGAAGTGAGGGAAATCACTGTAAGTTACAGAGATTGATGTTTCTTCATCAGGTTGAAGGCTACCCAGACAGAATACAAGGCAGATTTAACTTCCTATTCCTATTATGATATGCCCGTCCATGGGCCTTCTCTTCTGCCATGATGAGACCAAACTCAGACTGGAAGTGCAACACCTCAGATTCTGTTGGCGTAGCCTCCAGCCTGATAGCACGATCATCCATTTTGCCAGCTTCTGTTAATTTTTTTGCTTCCCGTCTCTCTTTTTTCATTCCTGATTCTTCTCCTTCTCTTCTCTTCATCTGTCCATCACATCCCTCTGGTTTCCCTCCTCCTTTCCCTTCATCCATTGTCCACTGTTATCTCCTATTAGATTCCTTCTTTTTCAGCTCTTTACCTCTTCCACCTATCACCTTTCAGAATTTTACTTCATCAACCCCTCTTCCACTCACTCATCTTTCTCCTCACCAGCTCTCACCTTTCACCTGCCAGCTTGTACTCTTCCCTCTCTCCACACCTTCTTATTCTGGTCTCTGTCCCCTTAGTTCCAATCCTGATGAGTTTCAGCCTGACACATTAATTATTTATTCCTTCCATAGATGCTGTCTGACCTGCTGAGTTCCTCCAGAATTTTGTTTGTGTTGCTCAAGATTTCTAGCATCTGCAGAATCTCTTCTGTTTGCAAACAGACTTAAACAGGTTAGGAGAGTCGGCCAAGAAGTGGCAGATGGAAAACAGTGTAGGGAAGTGTAGCGTTATATACATTGGCAGGAAGAATATGGGTGAAGACTATGTACTAAATCGGGAGAGATTTCAGAAGGTGCAAAGGGACTTGTGAGTCAAAGTTCAGGATTCCTTTAAGTTTAAATTGCAGGTTCAAAGTTCAAAGTAAAGTTAACATTATCAAAGTATGTATATGTCACTATATACTACTCTAAGATTTGTTTTCTCGTGGGCATTCACAGTAAATACAAAGACACACAGTAGAATCAATGAAAAACTATACACAGCAAAGACAGACAAACAATCATTGTGCAAAATGCAACAAATGGTGCAAATACAAAGAAAAGTAAATGAACCAATAGTATTGAGAACTAGAGTCGATAGCTAAAAGGCAAGTGAAATGTGAGCATTTATTTTAAGGGGACTAATCACATATACAAGAATGTATTGCTAAGTCTTTATAAGATGTTAGTCATACCATTGTGTGCAATTTTATGCCACATATCTAAAGAAAGATGTATCGGTCTTGGAGAAGGTCTAGAGGAAGTTCACAACAATGATTCTGGCAATGAAAGGCTTACTTTACTAGACGAGGAGGGTTGAATGGCTTTGGGCCTGTACTCAGTGGGATTCAGAAGAATGATGGGAAATCTTATTGAAACTTATTGAAATGCCATCTGGATAGAGTGGACATGGAGAGGATGTTTACAACAGTGGGAGAGTCCAGGATCTGAGGACAAAGCCTGAAGATAAAGGGATGTCCATTTAAAAGTGAGATGTAGAATAATTTCTTCAGCCAGAATGTAGTAAATCTTTGGAATTCATTGCCACAGAGGGTGGCAGCAAAGTCATTGAGTGTATTTAAGGAAGAGATTTGTAGGTTATCAGATTGGTATAGGGGTTAAGGGTTACAAGCAAAATGCAGAAAGGGGTTGGAAAAAATAATCAGCCATGTTCGAATGGCGGAGCAGACTCATTGGACTGAATGGTCTAATCTTATGGTCTATGAATTTTGTAGAAAGCAGAGCTCAGTAAGTAAGAGTAATCGTTAAAACCAATATTAAGGTCATGAACAATAACTGGATCAATTTACTCTACTTAGCCAATCTACCAACACCAAAATGGTCTGGCTGAAGTGTGCCTACAGACTCACTTTTGGGGTTGGCTCTCATCAGCCTCCTCATTCAGAGGCAATTGAGGAGGGACATTATTTCATATGAACCGAGGCAACATTCTGAACATCAGCACCAAGGAGGGAATGGGTTAGCAACTGGCTATGGCTCACAATTTCATACATCAAGGATATGGAAGCAAAATTCTTTCAACAAACAAACCAGTTAATATAGATAATGATATATTGCAAAATCATTAGTGAATGAGAGAAATGTGCTGTGTCAGCACCATTTAAATAATTTTAATACTGATTAAGCATGTGTCTGACTGTAACATTGATTCAAGTCTGAGAATTTGCTTTGAATAACAATGCTGTGACATTATTCTACAATCTATTTGCCTCTGTCATTAAACAATAAATTATTCAGCAAGTTGTACAATCTGCAGAAATTGATGCTGTCAATTTAAACTTTTTGGTACGTTCTGTCTCAATAACAGTGTTGGGATTTTTCTCCTGAGGGCGCAGTACTGCTTTAACATAATTTTACATTCCGAACTCAGTAATGAACAGGCTGTCAAATTAAAGAGAGGGTCCTCTGGCTTTTCAGTCAACACACCAACAGGATGGTCATACATATTGAAGGCTCAGAGAGCCACGACAGAGCTACTGATGCTAGAAATTGTGCTCAACACTCTAATATCAACTTTGCTGTTCTAAACTGTAAACAGTCTCAAAATGGGTCTGAAGTTCCTGTATGTTAATTGGGTATCCCATTTTGGCAGCACCCCCATTAACTTCTTAACTAATGGATAATAGACAATAGGTGCAGGAGGAGGCCATTCAGCCCTTTGAGCCAGCACCGCCATTTAATGTGATCATGGCTGATCATCTACAATCAATACCACGTTCCTGCCTTCTCCCCATATCCCTTGACTCCGCTATCTTTAAGAGCTCTATCTAGCTCTTTCTTGAAAGCATCCAGAGAATTGGCCTGCACTGCCTTCTGAGACAGAGCATTCCATAGATCCACAGCTCTCTGGGTGAAAAAGTTTTTCCTCAACTCTTTTCTAAATAGCCTACCCTTTATCCTTAAACTGTGGCCTCTGGTTCTGGACTCCCCCAACATTGGGAACATGTTTCCTGCCTCTAGCGTGTTCAATCCCTTAATAATCTTATATGTTTCAATCAGATCCCCTCTCATCCTAAATTACAGTGTATACAAGCCCAGTCGCTCCAATCTTTCAACATATGACAGTCCCACCATCCGGGAATCAACCTCGTGAACCTACCCTGCACTCCCTCAATAGCAAGAATATCCTTCCTCAAATTTGGAGACCAAAACTGAACACCCCTTCCTATTCTTTTTACTATTTATTCTGAATCCATTTGCGACTCTTTCTTGGCGTCAGGAGCATCCTTGGATGGAAGAACATCTAGCTCACTCAAAAGCTGGGAGATCACTCAGTGGCCACTTTATTAGGGACACCTGATCGTTAGTGCAAATATCTAATCAGCCAATCATGTGGCAGCAACTCATTTCATAAAAGCTTGCAGACATGGTCAAGAGGTTCGGTTGCTCTTCAGGGTAAACATCACAATGCGGGAAGAAATGTGATCTAAGTGGCATCGAACATGCTGCCAGACGGGGTGGATTGAGTTTCACAGAACATGCTGATGTCCTGAGATTTTCATGCACAATGTATGTTATTTTTCACACAATATAGTGGAAAAACAAAATAAAATCAAGTAAACAGCAGTTCTGTGGGCGAAAATGCCTTATTAATGAGAGAACTTAGAGGGGATTGGCCAGACTGATTGAAGTTGACAGGGTGGCAAAAATAAATCAGATAACCATACTGTAATGAGACATCCAGGCCTGTGAGGGAGCCAGAGAGTACTGGGCACTGAGGTTTATAAAACACCTGTATTTGTTAATTCACACAAAATGCTGGTGGAACACAGCAGGCCAGGTAGCATCTATAGGGAGAAGCGCTGTCGACGTTTCGGGCAGGGACCCTTCGTCTCGGCTCGAAATGTCGACAGCGCTTCTCCCTATAGATGCTGCCTGGCCTGCTGTGTTCCACCAGCATTTTGTGTGTGTTGTTGTTTGAATTTCCAACATCTGCAGATTTCCTTGTGTTTGTATTTGTTAATTGTTGTTTTAATGAGAGCTGGTAAGATTGTGTGCTTTCTGCTTAATCTGGTTAAGTTTATTTGGAGTGGGACAGGTTTTCCGCATTCTGTGATTATTTAAGTGACCTCCCAATTAGCGCTTAGCACTGGGTCCTAGCTTTGAGAATCCTACACCTTGCGGTGTCACTTTGCTAAGACACCGAAGTTTTGTTGAAATTCTTATGAATAAACCCTGGTCACTGTCTCCATAGGGCAGTCTGTCTTTCCTCTGGAGTCTTGGCCAGCACACATGGTGACAGGAGGACCCAGCGATGTCAAGACTTTGGTTGGCTTTCGAGTTTCTCTAGTCCAAGTTCTGAGTCAATGTTCCGAACTTCTCCAATCTACGTTCAGGGCTTTTTCTAAGGTTTTCAAGGTTGTCAAGTTTTCCTTGCATGACTTTCCAGGTTTCTGAGGACTATTCAATGTTCCTGAGTTTTATTCCATGTTCACCAGATTTAGTCAATTTCTCGAGATCTCCAGTCTTGTGTTGGGTTTACCGGGTCTGTTTCAAGATCCCCAGCTCTCTCACGAGATTATCAGCCCTCCCTAGAGTTTACCAGCCCTGTCTCAAATTCCCCAGGTCTGCCTCGAGTTTTCCAGTTCTATCTTGGCTTTCCCAGCCAAGTCTGGAGTTCCCAGGCAGGTCTACCTGAGCTGTCCAGTGCCAGTCATATGGAAGGGGTACTATAATGAGCCCTATGGGCTTGTTCAGGGAGCATTGGGCTCTGAGGTTTGCACCTGCATTTGTTAATTGTTGTCTTAATGAGGGTCGTTAAGCTCTTGTGCTTTCTGTTTAATTTGGTTAAGTTTACTTTGGCACGGGTTTTCCACATCCTGTGATTAAATAAGCCGCTATCTGATTAGCACTTATCACTGGGTTCTAGCCTTGAGAACATTACCTCTCACAGCGTTGCTCTACTGAGCCACCAAGGTTTTGTTGGAAGTCTTGTGAATAAACCTGGTTGCCACCTCCACATGGGAGTATGCTTTTCCTCCGCACTTGGGCTCAGTCTTTAGGCTGATTTATACTTGTGCGTATGGGCGACGCCGAACCCAATTTTCACTTCTGTGTCGCTCTATGCCGTAGCGAACATGCGGCTAGTTGGCGTTAGGGTTTCTATGCCACTGTGTTGGAGTTTCTTCGTGAGAGACATGGACGAGGAAATGCATTTCAAACATTTTTGCATGTCGGCAGGTCGATTTGACAATTTGATTCATCTATTTCGTATCGGTGTACGAAGCAACCGGAAATGCGATGTTACCATGCGGATCAATCACAGCTGTTGCGGTCTGCGTCACCATTTAAATAATTTTGCCAGTGCACAGACATTACACAGCGGTGTTCGGAAGAGCATCTCTGAATGCACAACACATGGAACTTGAAGTGGTTGAGCTACAGCAGCTGAAGACCATGAATATACACTCAGTGGCATTTTTATTAGGTACAGGAAGAGCTCATAACGTAGCCACCGACAAGATAGTCTATCCCCCGACTAAAACTATTGACATTATTATTCACTAAAATTTCAACTAGAAGAACACTAAAATCATCGTCAATACCAGCATCATTGTAGCAACACTTTTCACTTGGACAGTGATAGTATCCTCTTCCACTAACATAGCAATATATCCTGAGATGCCCTGCATGAACCCTTTTGGCAAAATTCTGATGCCTGGCCAACTTCAGCTGATATTAGGCTATGTGACCAAAATCTGGAGTAATGGAAATGTGATGGCATTGTGGGAGATTATTCAGCCTATCAAGTCTGTTTTACTCCCAGAAGGAGCAATCCAATCAGTGTGCTTTCCTCCTCTTTCCCTGAAGCTCTCCAAATTATTTTCCATCGTGCTATTCCAACTCCCAGTGAAAATTCTATTTCCATCATGCCCAAAACAGTGTGTTCTATTTTAGACGCAAGAGATTCTGCGGATGCTGGAAATCTAGAGTGACACACACAAATTAGTAGAGGAACTCAGCAAGTCAGAAAGCATCTATGGAGTGGAATAAACATTCAACTTCACCAGGACTGCAAAGGAAGGAGGAAGAAGCCAAAGTAAGAAAGTGGGAGGAGTGGTGGGATGGAGTACAAGTTGGAAGGTGATAGGTGAAGTCAGGTTAAAGGGGAGGAAGATGGGTAGATGCGAGGGAATGAAATAAAAAGCTGCGACGTGATAGGTGGAAATGGTAAGGGCTGAAGAAGGGATCTGATAAGAAGTTCTGAGTGGACCATAGGAGAAAAGGAAGGAGGAGGGGCACCAGGGGGAGGTAATTTGCAGGTGAGGAGAAGAGAAGGAGTAAGAGAGGAGCCAGAATGAGGAATGCAAAAGGAGCGAAGAGAGAGGGGAAAAATTCCCAGAAGTTAGATAAGTCCATACTTAAGTTACCAAAAGTTAGAGAGATCAACAATGTTCTACTTTCACATCATCCTCTAAGTAAAAACAAAATTTGTAGATTCCCCCTATTGCTCTGCACCTTGAGTCTAAATCTCCTTGTCCTTGAGGTATTGACAAGAAGAAATGCTGTTCTCTGTGACCTTGCCTACGCCTCAAATAAGTTTTGTCTCACCTTCTTACTTATTTATAGGCCTTTCCTGCCCTCTGAGCCATGCTGCCTAGCAACCCCCCCAATTAATTCTAGCCTAATTACAGGACAATTATTTACAGTGACCAACTAACCTACCAACCATTATGTCTTTGGATTGTGGGAGGATACTGGAGCAGCTGGAGGAATCCCATGCGGCCAAGGGGATCCCGAGTCACTGGTACTGTAAAGTGTTGTGCTAACCACTATGCTACAGAAGGTACAGCTGCTTAGCAAAAGATACAGGGATTTCAGAGGAGAGTCACTAGGCTGATACCTGGGATGACAAGATTGCCCCATCAAGAGAAGCTAAACTGGTTAGGTCCGTATTCCTTGGACATTGAAGATGAGGATAATAATAGAACATATTGTACGTGATCCTAAGGGGACTTGAGAGGGTGGATGCCAATAATAAATGGGTTAAACATACTGAGGAGTATTGTAATGTGAGTATTATTAAAAGTAAGTTAATGCCAATCGGGGAGCTGTTGGTAGCAAGAGGCGGGATCTTTACTTCCGCTCTTTTACTCCCAGTATGCATTGTATATAGTTCCACCACCCATGCCGCACGAGGTACCGGGAAGCCTCTGTATTGTAAATATCATTTGCCGTCCCCGATAAAGATGCTCTTTTGGTCATCAAGTTGTCGAGTGGTCTTTTTGTAAAGTGGAAATTACCACAAGGAGGTTGAAAAAACAATCACGTAATGTATTTAATATTTCTGCAGTATTTGAGTAATATTGTAAATATAATTCAATTCAATATTGTTTGAGTAAGCATTCTTGTTCTTTAAATAATTCATTATGAGCTATATGTATAAATACGTGAACTGCAAACATCATCTCGCTACCTCGTTATAGGTGCATGCCTTGTCTAAAGTTAGACTCACACATCGGACTCCCTTGTCTTCCTTTGACTTAGTTTAATGTTTTGAAGTCACAAAACTTAGCAAAGCGGCCATGATTGAATGGCAGAGAAGACTCAATAGACTAAATGGCTTAATTTCACTCTTATATTTTATAGTCAATCATTCTGTTTTTTTCTCTAAATATGAAGCTCTGAACAGTAACCATTAAAGCAATTAGATTGTCATGAATAATTACAGGATTAACTTCCTCCATTCAGCAGATCTTCATTGTCTGGCTGAAGTGTGCCTACTGGTGCACTTTGGTGTTAATTCTCAGAGGTCCCCTCAGCTCAGGGGCAAATAAGGAGTGACACTTCCCCTGGTATTTCATTTCTTTTGAGGCACCGTGTGTCAGAACCAAGGAGAAAGTGGGTAATTGGCAAGATGTTTTCACTAGTGGGTGAATCTGAAACAAGGAGGCCTAATTACAAGATAATAGGCCAATCACTTAAAACCAAAGACTTTAGAAATTTCTTCACAAAAAATGTTGGTAAATCTTTGGAATTCCCTACCACACTGGGTTGTGCAAAGTACATCACAAGAAGCATTTAATGTGGAGATTTAATCAGGATAATTTTTTTTGAAAGATAAAGGAATCGAGGGCAATAAGGACTTGGCGCAGAGGCCTAGTTGGATGAGTCGAGTTGAGATTGAATGGTGCCGCAGGCTCTAGAGGATAGTTGGCTAACTTCTGCTCCTGTTTTTTGGTGTTCTTCTATGGGTTTGCACAATGGTGTCACAACTTGGGGAGACTGGGGGTAACTACGCAGGTAGAGAGCTCATCTTGGATGCCATGTGTTTTAATCTTCTGAACCAGCCTACAGAGTGGAAGTTTATCAAAGGCTTTGCTGAGGTCCACGTTCAACTTCAGTAAGATGTGCAGTGGGTCTCTTGGTGAACTATTAATGGGGTTATTTCTAATTCCCACTACCATGGATAAAATTTAGGCTACAGAAGCTAGGATTGGTTTTAGATTTAGAGATACGGCATGGTAACAGGCCATTCTGGCCCAATAAGCCTAGGTCACCCAGTTACTCCCATGTGGCAAGTAACCTACTAATGTAGACATTTTTAGAATGTGGGAGGAAACTGGAGCACCAAAAGGAAACCTATGCATTCATGGGAGAGCACATAATTTACTAATAGGCTGTGACAGGAATCAAACCTGGGTCTCTGGCACGGTAATAGAGTTCTGCTATGGTAAATGATTTTATAAATTCTATTAGTTCACAAATGCTCCAGTGTGCTAGTACTGATGTCCCTAACTGGCAGAATGGATGACTCTTATTTTGTCATAGGATCTGAGAGATACAGCAGACCCACTGGCCCATTGAGTCCATGCTGAACTAGCCAACAGTTCTCTTCATCCTTTCACTGGATGTGTGGAGCGAGTACTACCGATCCCTAATCGCTCTGAGAAGCTGGTGGAGAGCCACTTTTCTGAACCACCACTGTTTTTCTGGTGGAGAAGCATTTAGATTGTGTGACAGTGTAGTGACTATGATCTGTGTCCAAGTCACTATCGTCTGTGAATTCAAGTCAAGTCGAGTTTATTGTCAGATGCAGAAGTACAAGTATGCACAGGTACAATGAAAAAACTTACTTGCAGCTGCATCATAGGCACAGAGCATCAGATAATAAGCATTCACAAGAAAAATATTAAATATAAATTTGAAAAGGAAGAATAGAATTAGAACATAAAAATCAATGTCCGTTTTAGCATAAAGTGATCAAAATGGTCATAATGTTATGGCATCATAGACTTATAGAGCACTGCAGCATTAAACAGGTCTTTCAGCCCATTTATTTCATGCCAACCTGTATTTCTGCCTACTTCCATCAACCTGCACCCCGACCATAGCTCTCCAAGCCCACTTATCCATGTACCTATCCAAACTTCTCTTAAATGTTGCAACTGAACCTGCTTTCCACACTCACATCACCCCCTGACTAAGCAGGCTCCCCCTCAGGTTCCCCTTAAATTTTTCACGTTACATCCTAAACCCATGACATTGAGTTCTAATTTCACTCAACATGATGGGGAAAAAAAAACCCTGCATACATTCACCCTACCCATACCCCTCATAATTTTGTGCACCTCTGTGGAATGCCTATGAGATGGCATTTTAGAGGAGTTTGACATTGAGCCTACTAGGGTAGGTGATTAGAGAGATTAAGGTAAAAGAACCCTCAGGGAACAGTGAAAACAATATGATTGAGTTCAATTTGAAATTTGCGAGGGAGAAAGTGAAGTCTGACGTAGCAGTGTTTCAGTGGAGTAAAGGAACTTACCATGGTATGAGAGGGGAGTTGACCAAAGTAAATTGGAAGGGGATGCTTCCAAGGATGACAGCAGAGCAGCAATGGCATGAGTTTCTGGGAAAAAACGAGGAAGGTGCAGAATAGATGTATTCCAAAAATAAAAAAAACCTTAAGTGGCAAAATAGTACAACCATGGCTGACATGAGAAAACAAACTTTACGTAAAAGCAAAAGAGTGGGCATAAAACAAAGCAAAAATTAGCAGGAAGACAGGATTGGGAAGCTTTTAAAAACCTACACAGAGCAACTAAAAGAATCATTAGGAGGGAAAAGGTGAAATATGAAAGCAAGCGAGAAAACAATATCAGTGTGGAGAGTAGAAGCTTTTTCAAGTATGTAAAAGAGGAATGAAGGTGGATATAGAACCTCTAGAAAATGAGGTCGGAAAAATAATAACAGGGGACAAAGCGTTGGCAGATACATTAAGTGAGTATCTTGCATCAGTCTTCACTGTGGAAGACACTAGCAGTGTGACAGATGTTGAAGGGTGTGAGGGAAGAGAAGTGAGTGCAGTTATTATTAGAAAGGAGAAGGTGCTTAAAAAGCTGAAAGACCAAAGGGTACATAAGTCACCTGGACCAGATGAACTGCACCTAAGGGTTCTGAAGGAGGTAGAGGTAGAGACTGTGGAGGTATTAATAATGATCTTTCAAAAATCATTGAACTCTGGCATGATGCCAGAGGACTGGAAAATTGCAAATGTCATTCCACTCTTTAAGAAAGGATGAAGGAAATTATAGACCAGTTAGCCTGACATGAATGGTTGGGAAGGTGTTGGAGTCATAGTTAAGGATAAGGTTATGGAGTACTTGGTGACACAGGACAAGATAGGACAAAGTCAGTATGGTTTCCTTAAGGGAAAGTCTTGCCTGATGAATCTGTTGGAATTCTTTGAGGAGATTACCTGTAGGATAGATAAAGGGAATGTAGTGGATGTTGTATGTTTGGACTTTTGGAAGGCCTTTGGCAAGGTGCCGCGCATGAGGCTGTTTATCAAGTTGGTGGTGATTATTGCCTCCTGAGGATAGTACTAATGGTGGGAACTTGGAAGGTTTGGATGGTGATATATTCACGTGCCTGGTGTCCTGTCTTTCTAGGGGTTATGAGCCTCTAGAAAGACAGGACACCATACAATTATCAGTTATGCACTAAGTTGCATTACAGCAACAATCATTTGCAATTAATGCCACTCTTTCCCAGAATACTTCCTGGCAGCTTAAACATCTGGCAGGTGAGGCAGCATCCTTGGAAAGAGAATCATAGTCTACCTTGTTATTCCTTCCTGTTGCACCATTTCTGCTCGTAATTTATATCATTTGATAGCCTTGCACAATCCTACTGTTCCAAAACTACAGATTTTGCTTCATCTAATTCTGCGATAATAAGTATGATTCTGATTATGAGAGTCAACTTTCCCAATTGATTACCTATCTTAAGAAAGTCCCGATCAGTTTCAACAAGGGGACATCAACTCACCACCAGTTTCTTAATGGTAATTAGGGTTCAATGTTCAAAGTACATTTATTATCAAAGTTTGTACACTCAGTGGCCACTTTATCTCCCGTGGCCACAGAGTATACATGCTCATAGTCTTCTGCTGCTGTAACCTCAAGGTTCGACACATTGTGTGTTCAGGGACACTTCCTGCTCACCACTGTTGTAACGTGGTTATTTGAGTTCCTGTCACCTTTCTGTCAGTTTGAACCAGTCTGGCCATTCTCCTCTGACCTTTCTCATTAACAAGGGGTTTTTACCTACAGAGTTGCCACTCACTGGGTGTTATTTTGTTTTTCTTACCATTCTCTCTCAGTTGGTGCATGCCCTAGTGGGCAAGGCATCAGACTAGTAACCTGAAGGTCACTGGTTCGAGCCTCAGCTGAGGCAGCGTGTTTGTGTCCTTGAGCAAGGCACTTAACAACACATTGCTCTGCAATGTCACCGGTGCCAAGTTGCATGGGTCCTAGTACCCTTCCCTTGGGCAACATCGGTGGCATGGAGAGGGGAAGGCCTGCAGCTTGGGCAACTGCCGGTCTCCCATACAACCCTGCCCAGGCCTGCACCCTGGAAACTCCAGGCGCAGATCCATGGTCTCTCGAGACTGACGGATGCCACCACCACCATTCTACAGGCTGTTGTGTGTGAAAATCCCGGGAGATAAGCTGTTCCTGAGATACTCGTAGCACCCTGTCCAGCACCAACAATCACTCCACTGTCAAAAACACTTAGATCACATATCTTCCCCATTCTGAAGTTTGGTCTGGACAACAAGTGAACCTCTTGACCATGTCTGTATGCTTTTATGCATTGAGGTGCTAATAAAGTAGCCACAGAAAATTTCTGGTACCAACTACCTTCAATTTTTTTTGTAGGCATTCACAATAGAACAGAGAAATGCAATAGAATAATTGAAAGAAGTACTCTAATGCTGGGCAAATAATAATTCTCCATGGATGCTGACAGACCCACTGAATATTTCCAGCAGTTTGTACTTATTTCTGATTGCAGGTATCTGAATTTTCTATTCTGCTGCTTTTTTGGTTCTTAGGAGAGCCATTTGTAATGTTTCAATGGTTCAATTAAGCAAATTTATATTCTGAGCGAATGAGTCAATCAGGCTGCATGGTGCAGAGTGTGGGATGCTGAATGGCTAAAAATATAAAAAGTGTTTTCAACTATAATGCGTGGAGCCTATTTATCCCGTTTGCATCTGATGCTCCACTGTTGGTGACATGTGAATGTCAATCGTCACAGCCATCCACTCTGTTTTTGCTGCTCTAAGCATGTTCTGCAGTTTTCAGTTGAGTGAGAGAGTTTCTTACACACACCTGGAAAGTCACAAAGAGAATGCATATATCAAAGGATCAATTAAACTAATGAAAATAGCAGGGCTAAAAGATTGATTCACACCACAAACCGCTGACTCCACCTAAACCCCTAATGAAGACATGCCTAGTTAACGTCTTACTTCAATATCTTAACAAAGCCTGTTATGAACTGCTGATCATTTTTAGCTCCAGTGGGAGATGATGAAATGTTTTTCTCAGTTGAAAAAATAATCATGGGAAGTTTTATTTTACTCTGCTGTGGAGAACGCACGGCCACAGCAGCGGAATTCAACTCTTCCACGGGTTTGGGGATTACAGGCTTCAATGCTGTGAAAATCCCTGCTGTTTTGACAGCTGGCTGTCAATGTGACGGGAGGGTTCCCTGTTCCCGGTGAGTATGGATCACCTGGAGAGAAGAACTGTCTCAGCCACTTGTTTCATACATTGAGGGAGATGCAAGCCAGTGATTTCTTGCTTCTCGTTCGGAAGACAGACTTCAAACTCCACTCCAGAGACAGAATCAGAATCAGAATCAAGTTTACTATCACTGGCTTAAGTTGTGAAACTTGTTGTCTTATGGCAGTGGTACATTGAAAAACATTAAAAGTACTACAAATTACAGTAAAAAAAAAAATATATATATATATATACCAACCGCATACAACCATGCACTGCTTGCTCCCATTGATACTCGTGAACCTGATCAGGGGGCTGAGTAGGTTGATCTGCAGGCTAGTGGAAGGAAGGAGCACCTTACTCCTCCTTACATAGAGACGTTCCGCCACCCTGCCACCCATATTTCAGAAGTGTATATCACAAGTCCTGGTTATGCGACCACTGACAGGCAGACAATCTCTGAAGAGTATTTATGATGGCTGGGGTCACCCATCTTGTAAAGACACTGCCCAGAAGAAGGCAATGGCAAACCACTTATGTATAAAAATTTGACAGGAACAATCATGGTCATGGAAAGTCCATGATCACCCATGTCATATGACACAGCACATAATGGTGATATATATAAATCAAATTAAATACGTAGTGCAAAAAACGCGTAGAGATAGTGAAGTAGTGTTCATGGGTTGGTTCATTGTCCTTTCAGAAATATGATGGTGCAGGGAAAGAAGCTGTTCCTAAAATGTTGAGTGTGTCTTCAATTTATTGTACCTCCTCCTGGATGGTAGCAATGAGAAGACAGCATGTTCTTGGTAAATGGGGTCCTTAATGATGGACTGCACCATCTTGAGGCATCGCCTTTGGAAGATGTTCTTGACGCTGAGGAGTGAGTACTCCTGATGGAGCTGGCTGAAAGAGAGAGTGTGTTTAAAATTCTAGGCTGTAGTCATGCAGCATAGAAACAGGCCCCTTGGCCCAACTCATCGATGCCAACAACGTTTTCCATGAGAACTCATCTCATTTGCCTGCATTTGGCCCATATCTCAAACCTTTCTATCCACCTACCTGTCCAAATGTCCTTTAAATATAATAATTGTGTCTAGCACAAACATCTTCTTTCCCTCACCATCAGATTTCTGAAACCATGAATACCACCTCACTATTTTTGCTCTCTTTTTGCATTGTGGCCATTGTACAGTGCAAGACGTTAAGTGTTATTATTATAAACAAATAAATAGATAGGTAGATAAATAGATAGATAGACAAACAGAAAGGCAGACAGACAAACAGACAGATAGACAGACAGGCAGACAAACAGGCAGACAAACAGATGTCTATCAGACAGACAGATAAAGAAAAAGATGAATAGTGGGATTCATGGGTTCAGATGTCATTCATAAAACTGATGCAGAACTGCTAGAATTGGAGCAGAGCAGAACTGGGAACACTGTGCAGACTTGCTCACTCATCGAGTCAGTGAGACCGGCCAGCGGCAACACTCCCCACACCTCTCTCCCATCACCGCTCCTCCTGTGAGCCTTTCTCACACACCAGTTCTGCTCATTTCCAACTAACAAACAGTTGAGATTGTGAACAGTTCTCAGGAACTATAAAATCCCGGAGGAGATTGAAAATACTTTAAAGCAGGGGTGTCAAACTCATTTTAGGTCACGGGCCGGATTGAGCAAAATGCAGCTTCATGCGGGCCGGATCAGTCGGACGCGTGCGAACGCAGCTTTCGTTGCCTCCGTTTTTTCAGCCTGCTCTCATGTGTCTCAGTCTCTGCTATAACTACAAAGTGTTTCACTTTACAAATTCCGTTGCTTATGAAGAAGACTGCCGAGCAAGACTACCGAATAAACACCAAAAACCCTGAAAACCTGGTACCTGAATAAACTCAGCATTAGCCATATCATACGCCATAGGCGCTTCGATTACTGGGGCCAGCTTTAATAGTAATTAGATATTATCTTGCGGGCCAAAGTTAATTCCACCGCGGGCCGGATTTGGCCCGCGGGCCTTGAGTTTGACATATATGCTTTAAAGGATACTAGAGGATAAATCACATTAAAATAATCCTCATTTATTGTCCTTGGAATTGCACTAATGGGCTGCCATGTTTTCTTCAGGAATGGAACCTGGGGACAACCTGCAACAACCTCTGGTCAACATTGTAGGGGCTCATTCACATCCGCAGATCTCACAAAACTGCCTCGCAAGTTGATAGGGTGGTTAAGAATGGTACGGTGTGTTGGCCTTCATTAGTCGGGGGACTGAGTTCAAGACCATGAGGTAATGTTGCTGCTCTATAAAACTCTGGTTAGACCACACTTGGAATTTTGCATTCAGTTCTGGTTGCATCATTATAAGAAGGATGTGGAAGCATTAGAGTGTGTGCAGAGGATGCTGCCTGGATTAGAGGGCATGACTAATGAGTAGGGGTTGAAGGAGTAATGGTTTTTCTCACTAAGGATGAGAAGTAACTTGATAGAAATGTATAAGATGATAAGAGGCATAAATAGAGTAGGCAGCCTTTCTCCCAGGGAGGAATTGGTAGGAAGTATAGGAGGGATGTCAGAGGTAAGTTTTTTACACAAAGAGAGATGAGCATGTAGAATGTGATGCCTGGTATAAACAGTCTCTGTATTACCTCTAACAGAAATAAATCTTTGCTTAATAGTAGTTACCAACATTGTACACAGTGCACAGTTGTAAATTTAATATTTCAGTAGTCTTTCAGTAATATCGTAAATATATTGTTTGATTAAGCATTCTTATTTATTTAAATAATTCATTATGGATTATATGTAAAATCTAGTGAATTGCGTTTGTCATGACACTATCACATGATAAGTGCAAATCTCATATAAATTAAAAAACTAAGTTGGACTCGCATCCCTGGCTCCTTGTTTCCTTTTCAATTAGTTTAATGTTTTGGAGTTACAAAACATAGCAGTTGCAGTCTCACTAGTTTGCTACATCTAACCTCTGCATTTTATACTCTATACCCTTGTCTTTTATTGTTGGAGTCAGTCCAATGCAATGTTTCTTTGAGGAAATGTACGATAATTAAATCCAGCATTTCATTTAATGATACTCATCAGGATCTCTAATGTGATAGCATAGCTTTCTATCGTCTGAGGGAAAGGATGCTGGCAAATCAAGAGCTTAAAACTGGCACCAAACTCACAGTCCACCAGGCAGCAGTAATACTTTCCCCCCCCACCTCATCACATATGCCTTTGAGCCCTATGGCAAACAACTCAGAACGCTGGAGATCCACCATCGACAATGTGCCTATGATAAACCCAGAACACATAACAGAGTAAGGTCACAGAGTCACAGAAAAATGTAGCAAGGCAACAGGCTCTTTACGCCAACTTATCCACGATGACCACAGTGCGCACCAAGCCAGTCCCACTTGCTGTGTTTGGCCAATATTGTCTATATGACTCCTATGTATGTACATCTCCAAATGTCTTCAAAGATTCAAAGTACATTTATTATCAAAGTATGTGTACAGAATACAACTGTGACATTCACCCCCCCCCACCCCCCTGCTGGCAGCCACAAAACCAAGAAACACATTGGAAACCCTTCAATAAAACATCAAACACCCAACGCATGAAGAAAGAACAAATAGTGCAAATGGCAAAAAGTAAGCAGACAACACATAGAATATCAAACATCAAAGCAGGAGTCCAGTGGTATTCTGTTTAGACCATAAGACCATGAGGCATTGGAGCAGAATCAGGCCATTTGGCTCATCGAGTCTGCTCCGCCATTCAATTATGTCTGATCCTTTTTTCCCTCCTCAGCCCCACTCCTCAGCTTTCTCCCTGTAACCGTTGATGCAATGTCCAATCAAGAAGCTTTCAAGCTCTGCCTTAAATACGCCCAATGACCTGGCCTCCACAGCTGCCTGTGGTAACAAATTCACCACCCTCTGGCTAAAGAAATTTCAACATTTCTGTTTTAAATAGATGTTCCTCTATCCTGAGACTGTATCTCTTGTCATCCTAGATTCCCTCACCACATGGGAATGCCATCCCCTTCTGTCAATTCCTCCATCCCCACCACATCTGCTCTCAGGATAATGCTTTTCATTCCGGAATCAGATGTCCTCCTTCTTCAAAGAGATGGGCTGCCCTTCCTCCACCATCAATGTTGCCCTCAACAGCATCTCTTTCATTTCATGTATGTCTGATCTTACCGCATCTTCCCGCCACTCCACCAGGGATAGGGTTTCTCTTGTCCTCACCTATCACCCCTCCAGGCCTCCGCATCCAGCACATAATTCGCCATAACTTATGCCACGTCCAATGAGATCCCACCACCAAGCATATTTTTCCCTCCCCCCCCCCGCCCCCCATTTCTGTGTTCCACAAGGATCGCTCCCTACATGACTCCCTTGTTCATTCATCCCTCCCCACTGATCTCCCTCCTGGCACTTATCCTTACAAACAGAACAAGTGCTACACCTGCCCCTACACTCTTCCCTCTCTACCATTCAGGGCCCCAACAGACCTTCCAAGTGAGGCGACACTTCACCCGTGAGTCTGTTGGGGTCAGCTATTGTATCTGATGCTCCCAGTGTGTCGGTGACCCGCTTCTCCAAACACCTATGCTTTGTCTGCCAGAAAAAGCGGGAACATCTCATTGGCTGCCCATTTTAGTTCCACTTCCCTTTCCCATTCCAACTTGCCCATCCATGGCCTTCTTTACTGTCACAATGAGGCCTTTCAGGTTGGAGGAGCACCACTTTATATTCCATCTGGGTAGCCTCCAACCTGATGGCATGAGCATCGATTTCTCCACCATCCGTAATGGCCCCCCTCTATTCCCTGTCCCCTTTTCCCTCTCTCATCTTATCTCTTTGCCTGCCCATCACCTCCTTCTGCCTTTTCCCTTCTTCCATGGCCTTCTATCCTCTCCTATTAGATTCTCCGTTCTCCAGCCCTCTACCTCTTTCACCAGTCAATTTCCCAGTTTCACCCCTCACCCTGTGTTTCTTCCTCCCCTCCCACCACCTTCTAGCTTTGACTGCTCTTTTTTTCTCTCCAGTCCTGCTGAAGGGTCTTGGTCCGAAACATCGACTGTACTCTTTTTCCATAGATGCTGCCTGGCCTGCTGAGTTCCTCCAGCATTTTGTGCGTGTTGATGAGAAACATCCTTTCCACATCTACTCTGTTTAGGGTCACACCTCTGGCCCACGGCAGGCCAAAGGAGAAAGGATTATTTGCTGAAGCACACCAGACCGCATTGATCCCCCCCCCCCCCCCCCCCAATCAAGCCATTAAAAAATATTTTAAAAAGTTAAGCGGAATCCAGGAACACATGCAACATGAACCCCCAAAGACCCCCAAAATGAGCCCACAGCCTCTCTGGTCCTTGCTACATAAACCCCAAGACTCCTGCACATTTTTCTGACAGCTGCTGGCGAGAGAGAATCAAATGCAGGCAGACTGCACCGAACATCTCCGCTCTCCGCTCTCGAGTTCTCAAGTTCTTCGCTCTCATCCTCAGTGATCTCCACCTTGCTCGACACCTCAAGAAGCAGTGGAGTTGATCATTTGCTCGCACCCTTGACACCTTGATCGAAGAGAAGCTGGAGCCAATCATGGACTCTCACCTCATCTCCAGGCCACACACTCTGCACTAAATCTTACCGAACACCCTCAGAGACAGCAAAGCACCAGATCGCTCGATCAGTCCAAAAACACACTATCAAAATGTAAAGCACAGGTTCCAATCACACGCAGCTTATTTGCAGGATCTTATTTGAAATCAGAAGTAAAGGAAATAAATGTTGTTATTGTACCTGCTTCAACTACTTTTTCCAGCAGATCATTCTAGATACACACCACCCACTGTGTGAAGAAGTTACCCCTTATGTTTCCTTTAAATCTTTCCCCTCTTACCTTAAAGCTACACTCTTGGGATAAAGACTGTTTACATCCACCTTATCTGCACTCCTCATAACTTTACCGAGTACCTCCTTTACCTAATAAGGTGGCCACTGAGTGTATATGTCCACAGCTGTAGCCCATCCACTTCAAGCTTTGCTGTGCTTTGTGTTCAGAGATGCTTTTCTGTACACCACTGTTATTACGTGTGGCTATTTGAGTTACTGTCACCTTCCTGTCAGCTTGAACCAGTCTGCCCATTCTCCTCTGACCTCTCTCATTGACAAGGGTCTTTTTGCCCAGAGAACTGCTGCCCACTGAATTTTTTTTGCGTTTTGCACCATCTTCTGTAAACTCTAAAGACTGTTGTGCGTGAAAATCCTAGGAGATAAGCAGTTTCCAAGTTACTCAAACCACCCCGTCTGGCATCAACGATTATTCCAAGGTCAAAGTCACTTAGGTCACATTTCTTCCCCATTCTGATGTTTGGTCTGAGCAACAACTGAACCTCTTGACCATGCCTGTATGCTTTTATGCGATGAGTTGCTGCCACGTGATTGGCTGATTAGGTATTTGTATTAATGAGCAGGTGTATTGGTGTACCCAATAAAGCGGCCACTGAGTGTATAAAACTCTATAAGGTCGCCCTTCACTCTCCAACATCCAAGGAATTCTAGTGTACCCAACCTCTCTGTATAACTCAGGTCCTCAGGTCCCAGTGGCAACTTTGCAAACCTTCTTTGGTCTCTGTCCAGTTTAATAATGGCTTTCCTACAACGGGACAGTCAAAACTACACAATACTTGCATGATTCAAAAGACAAACATCAGACTCCCAAGCTCCATCATGAGAAGGGATCACCAGGAGAGCAGGCAAAATACTTCAAGTGTGTGTTCAGCTCTCCCTTCAAACAACATTGCCAGTGTCGTTTAGGAACCTCTGGTCTGTGACGGTTCAGATGGGTGGTGGTGATTTCGGGAAAGTATCATGCACTTTGAGGGTAGCATGCAGAGTTCAAGAACAGACAGAGGAAGGACAACAGAGCAATCCAGTGAGCCAAGGAGCCATGTCATCTTCTCACAGATACTATCGAGCAAGAGTTATTGAAGCCTGAGGTTCCACGCCACCATGTTCCAGAACAGCTACTTCCCTTCAATCATTTAGTTCTTGAACCAACCATCAAAAGCTTATCACTATACCTGGGTTTGTGTGATAACAATAAATTAATTCTAAATTTAATTCCAAGATCCTAATCACAACCTCCGGTTTGCAACACAGTGAACATTGCTTTTTATTGTAATTGTTCAAAGTTCGAAGTAAATCTTATTATCAAAGCACATAGACGTCACCATATACAACCCTGAAATTCATTTTCTTGTGACATATTCAACAAATCTATTAAATTGACTCTATAACACAGTCAGTGAAGAATTGCCCAATTGTGGTGTTCAACAAACAAACGGTGCAGATACAAAAATAAGAAACTGTAATATAAATGAATAAGCAATAAATATTGAGAACATGAGATGAAGTGTCCCTGAAAGTGAGTCCATTGGTTGTGGTAACATTTCAATGATGGGGCAAGTGAAGTTGAGTAAAGTTGTGCTCTTTTTTATATGAAAATGTGTATAATTTCTGCTTGAACAAGAAGCACAAAATGCTGGAGGGACTCAGCAAGACAGGCAGTATTTATGGAGAGGAGTAAGCAGTCGACGTATTGGAACAAGACCCTTCATCAGGACTTGTTTGCTCCTCTCCATAGATAATTCCTGACCTGCTGAGTTCCACCAGCATTTTCTGTGTGTTGCTCAAGATTTTCAGCATCTGCAGAATTGCTTGTGTTTACTTTTTTTCTTGTGAATCCTCTTTATCTGATACATGTGCCTGTGACAATACACGTGTGCATACATATACTTATGCATCTGACAATAAACTCAACAATGAACCATTGGACCTACCCGCTGGAAAAATCTAAGGTCCCACATTCTCCCCCAGAGAACTGTGGTAGTAGCAAGTCATCCCCGAACCTGAGGAGCTGCTGATGAACAAGGATAATGGCTTCAGGTTCCGATCAGTTTAAAGGAAGTTAAAGATGGAGTAGATTCAATTTCATTTAGCTCAGAACAGCTGTGTCAAGCAAAAATAAACACCTGGCAGGAGAAATTGGGAAGCGAATTTCAATAGCTTGGAGGTTGTCCATGCAGAAAAAAATGACTCTCAGGCCAAAAATGGCAGCAGCTGACTGAGATTTGTTTGACTGTAATGTGAGCTGTAGCAGAACCATTCATCACTTCCATGGATTATTTAGCCAATTATCGGCTATTAGTCTGCCCTGACTGCAGAACTCAATGGAGACACAGTGACACTATTCACATCGATAAACTGAATGAAATGTGCTGAAGGGTGTGGCAGAGAGAGAAGGAGCGACAGGGACATTCTTGTTAATGGTGGAGTAGAGAGAGGGAGAGACAGGGACATTCTTGTTAATGGTGGAGTAGAGAGAGGGAGAGACAGGGAGATTCTTGTGAATGGTGGAGCAGAGAGAGAAGGAGCGACAGGGACATTCTTGTGAATGGTGGAGCAGAGAGAAGGAGCGACAGGGACATTCTTGTTAATGGTGGAGTAGAGAGAGGGAGAGACAGGGAGATTCTTGTGAATGGTGGAGCAGAGAGAGGGAGAGACAAGGAGATTCTTGTGAATGGTGGAGCAGAGAGAAGGAGCGACAGGGAGATTCTTGTTAATGGTGGAGCAGAGAGAGGGAGAGACAGGGACATTCTTGTGAATGGTGGAGCAGAGAGAGGGAGAGACAGGGACATTCTTGTGAATGGTGGAGCAGAGAGAGGGAGAGACAGGGAGATTCTTGTTAATGGTGGAGCAGAGAGAGGGAGCGACAGGGAGATTCTTGTGAATGGTGGAGCAGAGAGAAGGAGCGACAGGGACATTCTTGTGAATGGTGGAGCAGAGAGAGGGCGAGACAGGGAGATTCTTGTGAATGGTGGAGCAGAGAGAGGGAGCGACAGGGAGATTCTTGTGAATGGTGGAGCAGAGAGAGGGGGAGACAGGGACATTCTTGTGAATGGTGGAGCAGAGAGAGGGAGAGACAGGGAGATTCTTGTTAATGGTGGAGCAGAGAGAGGGAGAGACAGGGAGATTCTTGTGAATGGTGGAGCAGAGAGAGGGAGAGACAGGGAGATTCTTGTTAATGGTGGAGCAGAGAGAGGGAGAGACAGGGACATTCTTGTTAATGGTGGAGTAGAGAGAGGGAGAGACAGGGAGATTCTTGTGAATGGTGGAGCAGAGAGAGGGAGAGACAGGGACATTCTTGTGAATGGTGGAGCAGAGAGAGGGAGAGACAGGGAGATTCTTGTTAATGGTGGAGCAGAGAGAGGGAGCGACAGGGAGATTCTTGTGAATGGTGGAGCAGAGAGAAGGAGCGACAGGGACATTCTTGTGAATGGTGGAGCAGAGAGAGGGTGAGACAGGGAGATTCTTGTGAATGGTGGAGCAGAGAGAGGGAGAGACAGGGAGATTCTTGTTAATGGTGGAGCAGAGAGAGGGAGAGACAGGGAGATTCTTCTGAATGGTGGAGCAGAGAGAGGGAGAGACAGGGAGATTCTTGTTAATGGTGGAGCAGAGAGAGGGAGAGACAGGGACATTCTTGTTAATGGTGGAGCAGAGAGAGGGAGAGACAGGGAGATTCTTGTTAATGGTGGAGCGTGGGGGGGGGGGGGGGTGAGCCAGGGAGCCAGGGACATTCTTGTGAATGGTGGTGCTGGGAGGGGGGAGACAGAGGGAGTGATATGAGCAAAGAGGTTAAAAGGGAAATTGACACTGAGAGTGAAAGAGAGAGGGATATTCAGATAGTGACATAGAGACAGAATGAGGGAGAAAAAAATGGAGAGACAGTCCAAAGAGACAGAGAGGAAGAGACAAATAGAGACAGAGAGGCAGGAAAAAGAGAAAAGGAACAACATTCAGAGAGATAGAAAGATAGAAATAGGGAGACAGACAATAAGATAGTGATTAAAAAAACTAGACATTCAGAGAAAAGCAGGCAGAAAAAGAGTCAGAGATAGAGAGAAAAAGAGAGCAAGAAAAGGAAGAGACAGAGTGAGAGAGACATTGAGAGTAACAGAAGGAAAGACAGAGACAGAAAAAACAGGGAGAGACAGAGATTGAATATTTGAGCATGTCACTATAAGAGTAAGGTCGAATTTACTGGATTTTTAAAAATTCAAGTAAGGAAAAAAAAGAAGTAAAAATGTATCTCAGTAACAGTAGTCATAATATTACTCACTGTTATGAGGACCAATCTCATTCATTGAAGAAAGTTGAACATCCTTACCTGCTCTGGTCAACAGAAAGTCTGCTTCTTAATTGCAACCCAATGACCACTCGTTTCAGCAGACGTAGGGATGGATAATAAATGGTCACTTTGGTCAGATCACCCGTGATCAAACCCATAGTCAGTGAGTCCTGGGGTTCACACCCAGAGGTCAGCCAAAAGGTCAAAGTGCAGAGCTCAACATGTCCTGTTGACGTTGTTGCTTGTGCTGTTCTGCAGAAAATGGTAACCACGCTATTCCAGTGTTGGAATGTGTGGTGATATTTGTGAGTGCTCACGGTACATCATTGGGTGTGTTGGTTGTTAACATAAATAACACATTTCAGTACAAGAGAAAATCTATGGGGGGGAGCACTACTAGAATATCACAAAACTGATGTTCATGCCAGCAGGTTGGAGGCTACCTGGACGGAATATAAGGTGTTGTTCCTCCAACCTGAGTGTGGCCTCATTGCGACAGTAGAGGAGGCCATGGATTAATATATTGGAATATAAATGGGAAGTGGAATTAAAATGGGTGGCCACTGGGAGATCCCACATCTTCTGGCAGATGGAGTGTAGTTGCTCGGCAAAGCAGTCTCCCAAACTATGTTGGGTTTGGTGAAGCAGCTACCTGGACTATACCTCTTCCCACCTTCTTACTTGTAAAAATGCCACCCCCTTCTCTCAGTTCCTCTATCTCCATCACATGTGCTCTCAGGATGAAATTTTTCATTCCAGAACAAAGGAGATGTCTTCCTTTTTCAAAGAAAGTGGTTCCCTTTCTCCACCATCAAAGTTGCTCTCAACCCCATCTCTTCCATTTCGCACACATCTGCTCTCACCCCGTCCTCTCGCCACCCTACCAGGGATAGGGTTCCTCTTGTCCTCACCTACCACCCCACTAACTCCTGCATCCACCACATAATCTCCAGAACTTCTGCCATCTCCAATGGGGTCCCGCCACCGAGCACATCTTTCCCTGCTCCCACAACCCCCACTTCCTGCTTTCCGCACGGATCGCTTCCTATGCGACTCCCTCGTCCATTCATCCCTCCCCACTGATCTCCCTCCTGGCACTTATCCTTGCAAGCAGAACAAGTGCTACACCCTGCCGCTATACCTCCTCCCTCACTACCATTCAGGGCTCCAAACACTTCACCTGTGAGTCTGTTGGGGGTCATATACTGTGTCCAGTGCTCCTGATGTGGCCTCCTGTATATCGGAGAAACCCGATGTAGATTGAGAGTCCTCTTTGTCAAGAACCAGAAGAAGCAGGATCTCTCAGTGGCCACCCGTTTTAATTCCCCTTCCATTTTCCATTCCAATATGTCAATCCATGGCTTCCTCTACTGTCGCGATGAGGCCACACTCAGGTTGGAGGAACAACACCTTATATTCCGTCTACATAGCCTCCAACTTGATGGCATGAACATCAATTTCTCGAACTTCAGGTTATGCCCCACCCTCTCTTCTTCACCTTTCCACAACCCCTTTTCCCTTTCTCGCCTTATCTCCTTGCCTGCCCATCACCTCCATCTGGTGCTCCTCACCCCTTTGTCTTTCTTCCATGGTCTTCTGTCCTCTCCTCGTAGATTCCCCCTTCTCTAGACCTGTATCTCTTTCACCAATCAACTTCCCAGGTCTTTACTTCATCACTCCCCCTCCCAGTTTCATCTTTCAGCTTGTCTTTCTCCCTCTCCACCACCCTATATTTTAAATCTACTCATTTTTTTTTCTCTAGTCCTGCTGAAGGGTCTTGGCCTGAAACGTTGACTGTACTCTTTTCCATACATGCTGCCTGGCCTGCTGAGTTCCTCCAGCATTTTGTGTGTGTTGGCACATTTTACTGTTTGTTTTGATGAACACATGATGAATAAATAAATCTGGATCTGACTCCCACATCCCAGAACTGAACAGAATAAACACTCAACACTTTTGTCTCATTTCTACGGTGAAGTACTGACACAAGAAAGAGAAATAGAAAGTAATTCTGACAGAGTGAGAAACCATTTTTCTGATGTATGGCCAATAATCCTTAGTAGTAATGTGATAAGTTAGCTTGTCACTATAACAGAGCATGAATGAAGATTTATATTTAATGTTGCCATATGGTCCTCAGCTTAAGATTCAAGATTCAAGATGGTTTGATATAATTTCCTGTACACAAGTGTAAGGGAGAACAAAATAATTGTGACGGTGGATCTGATGCAGCTTAAAAAAAACCTCAAAAGATAAAGCACACTATAGTAATAATAATAATAAACACAATAAATATAAATACATAAGATATCTTATATACATAGATTGGCTGTATGTCCATAAAGTGATGCTAGGCTGTATACTGAAGGAAATAATAAAATAGTGGAGTTAGTGGGTGGAGGTGTTGATCAGCTTTACCGCTTGGGGAAAGTAATTGTTCATGAGTCTGTCAGTCCTGGCATGGATGCTGTGCAGCCTCCTCCCTGATGGGAGTGGGACATACAGTCCATGGGCAGGGTGGGTGGGATCTTTCATGATGTTATTCGCCCTTTTCTAGCACAGGCACAACACAGGAGCCTTGGGATCTGCACTACCTGGTTCAGGAACAGTTATTCCCCCTCAACCATCAGGCCTTTGAACAAGAGGGGATAAATACATTCAACTTCACTTGGCCCCATCACTGAACTGTTCCCATGGAATGGGACTCGCTTTCATCTCACGTTTTAATATTTATTGGTTGTTTATTTCTTTTTTCACTCTACGTTTGTACTTACACAGTTTGTTGCTTTTTTTCTACCTTGATGGTTACCTGTTGGGCGTGAACTTTTACTGTTTCTATCGTGTTTCTTGTACTTACTGTGATTGCCCAGAGGAAAATGAATCTCAGTGTTGTGTATGGTGACATATCTCAAGTCAAGTCACTTTGATTGTCATTTCAACCATAACTGCTGGTACAGTACATAGTGAAACCGAACAAGATTCCTCCAGGACCATGGTGCTACATGAAACAACACAAAACTACATTGGACTTCAGACCTACACGGGGCTACATAAAGTGCACAAAACAGTGCAAGACAGTACAATAATTAATAAACAAGACAATAGGCACAGTAAAGGGCAAATTACAACATAATAATAAATTGTGTAAATATAAATGTAAACAATATTTTAGCAGGAATTGAGAAAGAAAAGAGCAAGAATTGCAAATGTACTTTGATAATAAATTTACTTTGAAGTTGAGCTGTTCCTATGTCGCTGATGGCAGGGCGGCTGGTGCCGGTGATGAATGGTGCAATTTTGCTACCCTTCCTGTCCACCACATGAACTTTTCTTAACAAACTGTGATACAGCTTGTCAGGATGCTCTCTACTGTGTATCTGTACAATGATGTGAGAATAGATGTGCGAAGTCCGGCTTTCTTCAACCTCCTCAAAAAGTAGTGTTGGAAATATCCCAGCACTAGGAATTTTTCTGTGATGTTTTACATTTATGTAGTATTATGGAGTTATCAGACAAACTTTAGTTGTTTTCTCTGGAGAGTGAGGGGTTTATAAGATTATTTATGGCAAAAGTTTGCGGATGATACTAAGATAGGTGGAGGGGTAGGTAATGCTGAGGAAGCAATGCGATTGCAGCAGGACTTAGACAAATTGGAAGAATGGGCAAAAATGTGGCAGATGGAATACAGTTTTGGGAAATGAATGATAACTCATTTTGGTAAAAGGAACAATAGTGCAGACTATTATCTAAATGGGAAGAAGGTTCAAACATCAGAGGTGCAGAGGGACTTAGGAGTCCTCGTGCAAGACTCCCAGAAGGTTAATGTATAGGTTGAGTCTGTGCTCAGGTAAATGCAATGTTGGCATTTATTTCAAGGGGAACAGAATATAAAAGCAAGAAGATAATGCTGAGCCTTTATAAGACACTAGTAAGGCTGCACTTAGGGTATTGTTAACAGTTTTGGGCCCCATAACTCAGAAAAAGATGTGTTGTCATTGGAGAGAGTACAGAGGAGGTTCACAGGGATGATTCCGGGAACAAAGGGGTTAACATATGAGGTGCATTTGGCAGCTTTGGGCCGTATTTACTGGAATTTAAAAGAATGTGTGGGGATCTCATTGAAACCTACTGAATATTAAAAGGACTAAATAGGGTGGATGTGGAGAGGATGTTCCCTGTGGAGAGGGTATCCAGAACTAAAGGGCACAGCCTCAAAATTGAGGGGCAACCCTTTAGAACAGAGGTGAGGAGGAATTCTTTTAGCCTGAGAGTAGTAAATCTGTGGAATGCTCTGCCACGGTCTGCTGTGGAGGCCAAATCCGTGCGTATACTTAAGGCAGAAGTCCTGATTGGTCAGGGCATCAAAAACATGGTGAGAAGGCAGGTGTACGGGGTTGAGTGGGATCTAGGATCAGCCATGATGGAATGGCTGAGCAGACTCGATGGCTGAACGGTCTAATTCTGTTCCTATGTCTTATGGTCTGATGAGAGGCACAGATATAGTTGACAGCTGGTATCTCCTTCCTGGGTTGAAAGGTCTAATAGATTCAAGATTCAAAAACTTTATTGTCATTCTAACCGTACATTAGCTCTGCAGGGCAGAATGAGACAGCGTTTCCCAGGAGCAGTGCAATCATAACATAACAAATGCAACACTAAATAATAAACAATAAATAGTAAAACACAACAGCCACATGTCAGTTAAAAACAAGTTATAAGTGTCCGGTCCAAGTTAAAAATGTCCAAAGCAGAGTCAGGTAGAGCAGCTATTTAGCAGTCTGACTGCCTGTGAGAGGAAGCTGTTTAGTAGCCTTGTGGTTTTAGTTTTGATGTTCCTGTAACATTTACCTGACGGCAGAAGAACAAACAGTTTATGGAGAGGGTGTGAGGGGTCTTTAATGATGTACCGTGTCTTCTGGAGGCATCGACTCTGAAAGAGATCTTGGATAGAAGGGTGGGAGACCCCAATAACTTTCTCTGCTCCCCTAACCACCCTCTGCAAGACTAAAAGACTTGCAGTTATCTACTAATGAGCTATAAGGAGAGATTGGACAAACTTCAATTGTTTCCTCTGGAGTGAGAGGCTGAGGGGAGACCTAGTAGATGTTTATCAGAGGTACAAGTTGAGTAGACAGCTAGTAACTTTCTCTCAGGTTGAAATGTCTTATACTAGAAGGCATGCATTTAAGGGGGTGGGATAAGGTCAAAGGAGAAGAGTAGGGATTGTTCTTACACAGTGGCAGGTGCCTGGAATGCACTGGTGGATTCTGCAGACAAATATGACAAGAGGCATTTAAAAGGCACTGAGATAGACACATGAATATCCAGAGAACGGAGGGAAATGGATGGGTGAGCACAAGGGACGAGTTTAGGTAGGCATTTAATTAATAGTTCATTAGATTAGGGCCCCTTATGCGAGAGATGATGTGCTGGCATTGGAGAGGGTTTAGAGGAGGCTGATGAAAAATGATCCCGGGAATGAAAGGGTTAACATATAATCACTGTTTGATGACTGTGGGCCAAACGTTCACCACAAGGTCCGACCTTCCCCATTCTGTTATACAACATAACCTACGACCTGCATCCTCTCTTTTCTTCCATTAGTACCACTATAGAAGAGCAAGTGGAGGTTAAGCATGATCAAACACTTGTGCGTGTGGGTTCCCTCCTATGGAAAGTTTTGCAGAAGACTTTGAACGTCATCGGACAGAGAACACTACACTGGCAGCATGACAAATGGATGTTTGAATAATAGAGGGTTACCTCTTGACCATGTCTGCAAGCTTTTATGCATTGTGTTGCTGCCACATGATTGGCTAAGTAGGTATTTGTATTAACAAGCAGGTGTATGGGTGTACCTAATAAAGTGGACACTGAGTGTACGTGACCTGATCTTTGCTTCCTCACACTGAGGTTAATCAGAGCTTTAAATGCTAATAACGAAATATCTTTAATCCTCATTCTGCATCATCGACGTGTTTTCATTATCAAGACTGGCCCGTGTGTCAGAGAGACTCAGATTTTATCAGCTGTTATCAGCGCTGATGAGTTAATTGAATAGGAACGAAATGCAGATCAATAGGACACTACAATGTACAACATCTCATTTCACTGTAAGCTCTAATAGTCATTGTCCTGTACATCCACTCATTGGCCACTTTATTAGTTACTCACGCTGTAATGTTGAATCAAGTTCATGGATTCTTGCAAGCGAGACAGGAAATGCACTGACTTTGAATAGGTATATTAATCACTTATTGACGAACAGTAAAAATTCGACCAAATGTTTATGTTCCCCAAGTTATAGACAATACAAAGCTGAATATTCAACAAACATACTTAATTAATAGTTCACGTAAAGTACACTTCCTCAATCGCCATGACTTAAAGCAAAGGAAGAAGAGAGCAAGCCCCTTCCACACGTGATGACACATGCAATTGCTGTATTTTTGCATATTACCTGTGAGAATTATTCAAACAGATTTTCTTAATCAAACAATAATTCCACTCCTATATCCTATAGTCCAATGGTCTAAATATTCAATACACAACATTGATCTTTAACTACCTCCATTCTGCTCCTGATGACCCTTCAGCTGGGCTAATCGACTTCCAGTACTGCATCGAGGCAGGCTGATTATGCAGTCATGGAATATTGATTGTGAACCATTTGGGAAAACATCCTCTGAATTTAGAGAAAATTGGGAAATAAAACTGTGAGTGCTGGAAAGCTAAGTGCAGAAACCAGTAAACTCTCAGCAGGTCAGCCTGTATCTGTGGGAAGAGAAACAGAGTTAATGTTTGAAGTTGAAGACCCATCGTCAGAACAGGTGAAGGGTCTCGGAGCTGAAATGAAAAAGATCAGGTTTGTTCGTCACAATGTACATCGAAACATACAGTGAAATGCATCAACGGCATCACTGATCAACACCGTCTCATGATTTCCAGCATCCAAGATGGCGGCGCGACGCAGCTTGCAGCGGCCACTCCGGAACTGATTATCTGTTATTTGTGGTGGGGTGCCGTGCACAATCATAATCGATTGAAAACGGACGTGGAAGCACGGAGAAACATCGGGAAATTCCAGGAAGACCTTCTTCATTGCTGCTGCTGCTGTGAGGTCCGGGAATCTGCTGGGAAGAACAGGCCCCCAGTCCTCGGGGTCGCGTTGCCGATGGCCGTTGGCGGGGCCGTCTTAATACACTTGGCAGAGGATGGAGCTCAGAGAAGCTGTGCCGGAGGGGATGGTCGTCGGCTCGGAGGTTCGATGGACTCGGAGTCCTTTCGACAGACTCAGGTCGCTTTCAGTGTGTGCTGTGTCTGCGAGGCTGGTTTCGACGGAGCTTCCATTGTGTGCTGCGTCTGCGAGGCTGAGTCGGGCGGCGCCTTGGAAGTCCATAGCGGGGGTACTCCCTTCTGCTGCCAGCGTGGGATGGCGAGTCTGTCGGGACCCTGGGGACTTGTGGAAACTCTGGTGATTTATTTTAAACTTACAGTCCTTTAACATCTTGGACTATTTTTACTGTGCCTATAGTCTTTTTTTTAATCAATTATGCTATTGTTTGCAATGTTGTAACTATATGTTGTAATTATGTGGTTTTGTGCAGGTCTTGTAGCTTTAGTTTTTGGTCTTGTTTTTGTCTGGTGGATTTGGAGTTCCTTTCCGGGGAACGCGTTAGACAGTAGCGCGATATTGATACGCAGCAGCCTCTCTGGACTCTGGATTGGGGATTGCCAAACATTATGTGGATTTTCTGGTGTAGTCTGTTTTGTCATATCCTTTTGTGATATCATTCTGGGGGAACGTTGTCTCATTTTTTAACTGCATTGCATTTGTGGTTTCTAAATGACAATAAACTGAATCTGAATCTGAATCTGCAGAATCTCTTGTGCTTTTAATTATAAAAAGGTATTGTCCAGTGAAAACCAATTCAAATATTAAGTCACGTACTATTCAGAGTTAAATACATATTCTATTATCTTTATCATTTTAAGCCAAAATCTGAGAACACAAAAGCACCATAAGCCACTTATCTAAGAAAAGATGAGTTGCACTGGAGTGAGTCCAGAGGAGGTTCATGAGGATGAACTCAAAAATGAAAGTGTTAACATATGAGAAGTGTTTAATGGCTCTGGGCCTGTAGTCATTGGAGTTTAGAAAAATGAGGGGGGATCTCATTGAAACCTTTTCAATAAAGGCCTAAACACAGTGGATGTGGAGGGGATGCTTCCTATTGTAGGGGAGTTTAGAATAAAATGGCAAAGCCTCAGAATAGAGGGGCGTCCATTTAGAACAGAGATGAGGAGGAATTTCTGTAGCCAAAGGATGGTGAGCCTGTAGAATTCAATGTCACAGACAGCAGTGAAGGCCAAGTCATTGGGTATATTTAAAGCAGAGGTTAATGGGTTCTTGATTAGACAGGGTGTCAAAGGTACGGGGAGAAGGCAGGAGAATGGGGTTGTGAGGATATTAAGTCAGCCATGATGGAATGGCGGAGCAGACCTAATAGGCCGAATGGCTCAATTCTGCTCCTATGTCTAAAGGTCTTATGATCTTATAAATGCACAGTCACTGTAAGGAGTGGAGTGAATTGAGAAGGTAGCTCGATGCCACCTTCCCCCTACAATACCCCCATCATGGATGAAACCATAGTAGATAGAGCATTGCTTTATAGCACCAGTGACCCAGGGTTCAATTCCCATCTTTGCTTATAAGGATTTAGTGCAATTTTCCCATTACCGTGTGGGTTTGCTCCTTGTATGCCGGTTTCCTCCCACATTCCGAAGATGTACGGCTTAGTAGTTAGTCTGTTACATGAGTGTAACTGGGCGGCATGGGCTCATTGATCTGTAAGGGCTTGTAATCCTGCTGAATCTCTGAATAAAAATATACTAAAATACAAGAGTCTCCTGCATCTCCATCTCCATCTCTGTCAAAAGAGCTCTGATAATGAAACATTGCACACAAGTGCCTCTGGGGCACATCCTTTCTTCTTCATGAACCATTGCTTCCGCTCTGTCACAGTTGATACATATTGTCTATTTTCAGCACCTCTGCTTTGTTCTTCTCTCTTCCCAGACAGAGGAACGATAGATTTTGGTTTCTGGCACTGACTTTTCATCCATCCAGCCTCATTCAACAGAATATCGTCTGCAACTTCTGCAAGCTTCGACAAGACTCCACCAGCGGACAGGCCTGTCTCTCCTTGCCACTCTCAGGGTTTCATACAGCTTTGCCCATTTGTAAACCCCCAATCTGCACTTCTGTCCAGATAAACCACCCCCCTTCTTGTAAACACAAGAGATTCTCTGCAGAGCAATACAGAGGGAACTCAGCAGGTCAGGGAGCATCTATGGAGAGGAATAAGCAATTGATGTTTCAGGCCAAAGTCCTTCATCAGGACTGGAAAGGAAGGGGGCAGAAGCCAGAATAAGAAGGTGGAGGGAGGGGAAGGAGTACAAGCTGGCAGATGATAGTTGTGACCAGGTGAAGGGAAGATAGGTGGGTAGGGAAGGAGGTATGAAGTAAGAACCTGTGAAGTGGTAGGTGGAAAAGGTAAATAGCTGAAGAAGAATAAACTTGATAGGTGAGGAGAATGGACCATTGGAGAACGGGAAGGAGGACAGCTGTTTCTGAGCTTTTATCTCTTTCTTCACACTCTCAAGGGGCCTATGTGCCTTCAAAATGAAGCAGTGATTCACTTGCACTTTATCCAATCTCGTGTATTTACAAAGTGGTCTCCTTTGCACCAGAACAAACGAGCACTGATCAGATGACCACTCGAAGCACTACCAACATCCATCATCAAAGATCTCCAACATCCAGGCCAACAATTGCTTCAGGAACGGGTTCAGGCACAGCTGCTTCCCTTTACCCATTTGGTTCTTGAACCAATCTGAACCACCCTAATCACTACCTCAGTACAGCAAGACCACTTGACCACAATGCACTATAGTCAACATTGTTTTTCTCTATATTAATTCTATTTCAACTTGTAAAATTGAGCATAATTTAAGTTTTCTTATGTGTCTATGATGGTGCAAGTGAGGTTGTCATTGTGTATACTATACACGTATTTGTATTTGTGAATATGACAATAAACTTGATTTTGCCACTCTGCAGAGCACTTGTGTTCCGTCCATAGAGATATCTCTGAGCTTCCTGTTTAACACCTCCAAGAGGATCACAACCTTGTGGTTTGGAGGCTTTCATGCCTCACTGACCCTGAGCTTGAGTCAGGGCTTTAACCTTTGGCTCTTGGTAGGGTCACCCATGCCAAATAGGTCAAAGAACCGAGGCCACACTAAGAGTGGTCCACTGGTCCTCCGGGTTCGGTGGTTCAATTCAGGGCTAACAACCCTGATTGGTAAAACAAAATTGTTATGGGAATAGCAAAGAAGAATGCTTCTGCATCTGAGTGCGACAGTATTCCTGGGTCTCCACCCGGGACTTGCACGGCTGACAGTAGTGACAACTGAGGCGAAGCTACTGGCATGACAAAGGAAGCCTGGAACACCACCAGAGGTGGAGGACCTAAATGGCAACAGCCAGTAAGTCCTATTTAACAAACACAGAAAATGCAAGAACTACTCAGCAGGTCAGGCAGCATCTATAGCAGACATCCCAACTCTCCTGGAAGTTCCGGGAGTCTCCCGCATATTGATAGCGGCTCCCTGATGCCCACAAATTATATACAATATCCCGGAAATCGATTTTTTTGAGAGCGAGCGAGCGAGAGGGAGAGAGGGGGAGAAAGAGAGACAGAGAAAGCAAGTGACAGACGTAGCGAGAGAGTGACAGACAGAGCATCCTGATTGGCCTCTCTTTGTGCTAAGTAGACCCATCAGTTTTCTCTGTGGGTGAGCTTTACAGTCGACCTTTCTCTCTCTTTCATCGTCCATCAGTTCAGTTTAGTGTCCGGCAGCGCCATAGCGGAGTGTTCCAAAAAAAGAAAATATAAAACGTACTTCAGCCCAGACTACACTAAAGTGTACCCCTGCCTAATAGGGGTCAAAAATAATGACAGTGTTGCTCGCTGCACCGTTTGCAACAGTGATTTTTCTATTGCCCATGGTGGGTTAAATGACTGTAAAGGATGTTGAGGTGAGTTTAACAGGTGTCATTCATTCATTAGCATAGCTAATGTTATTTAACCTAGCTGGCTAAGTATTACATAAGACAATGTAATAAGGATACAGCTTATGCTTTTATTTCTTTTAGGGACCACAGCATATTAGGGAGGCTAAGCGCAGGGAAGGCTGCTCAAGTATTTCACAGTTCTTTTCAGCAGAAAACCAAAGTCTGAAAGAGAAGGTCACCAGAGCGGAGGTTTACTTTACATCTTTCATCGTTGAGCATAACCTGTCATTCCAGGTGTATAAGCACACAGGCAAGCTATTCAGGAAAATGTTTCCTGATTCAGAAATAGCGAAAAACTACGCCTGCTCATCAACCAAGACAGCAGCTATTGTCACATCACAGTACAAGGAAAGTTTGCAAAAGAAACGGAAAAGCTATTTGCATTAGCATTTAGCTATTAGCATTGAGACTGCCAACAAAATAATCAACAAGGAATATAGGAATGTGTGTGTGTGTGTGTGTGTGTGTGTGTGTGTGTGTGTGTGTGTGTGTGTGTGTGTGTGTGTGTGTGTGTGTGTGTGTGTGTGTAAATAGTTTCAATATGTGATCAAATAAATTGTTGTGGTTTTTCATAATCCAAAGTCCTGTATCCTGTATTCACATGCCCTTGGAGGTCAACCGGGGGGCGGGGGGAAGATATGGGGCTGCGGGGGGTGAAGGTGCTACCTCCCTGTGTTATGATACCAGCCCCCTCCTTTGTGAGAATTGCAAGAGCCCTAGTGAAAGGGGGGTCAATGACCCGAGAGAGAGCAAAAGCGAGAGAGAGAGACAGGCCGAATGGACACAGGAAATGGAAAGACAGCGACGTGCTGGATACCGCATTCCACTGGGACAAAAGCTGGCGACTGTGGCATTGTTCTCAGGAGACACCTGGGAACTGCAGACGTGCCAACTCGCAGGGACATTGTAAAGCCCTCGGGCAAAGTGGGCTGGTTGAGAGAGAGATTGCATCACCTGCAACCTGATTGACACCTGAGATCCCGTGAGGCAGTATAAAGAAGGGTCTGAAAGAGGACGACCCTCAGACGCACCAAGGAGACACCAAGAAGCACGATACCGCTTCCCGTGGGAACGGGAAGCCATTTTGAAGCAAGCCACGTGCGTTAAATTCCGAATGCGGAGTTTGTGGCTAGAACCAACGGAAGATCGCTTTTAACTAACAACGGGGAAGATCGCTCCCCTGATTCCACGGATGTTTTGGGCAAGTTTTTCCGTTTATCTCTCTCTCTCTCCAACACGTGACACCAAAAGGGAAAAGCCTGCAGACTTCAGAGTGACTCTTTATATTTCCAATTGGACTCAGTATTATACCCTAGACAACGAAAGAGCTTATTTCTGAGTGATTATTAATGTACCTGCGTTTTAGATTGAGTATTGACGCATGTTATCTGAATGTTTGTATTAACCTTAATTTTTGTGCCCCTTTATTAATAAAACTTTTGAAAATAGTACCATTGGACTTCAACTGACATATCTATCTTTGCTGGTAAGTGAAACCAGTTACTGGTTTCATAACACCTGAAATGAGTTTTTGCAGGGTGGGATGTCTGCTATCGGAAGAGGAATAGGAGATCCCTGTCCTAGAGTCATAGAGAAGTACTGCACAGAAACAGGACCTTTGGCCTACCTTTTCTATTTTGAAATCTTTTAAGTTGCCTACTCCTATCAACCTGCACCAGGACCATAGCCCTCCATACCACTACTATCCACGTCCTATCCAAACATCTCCTAAAAGTTGAAATCGAGCTCGCATGCACCACTTGTGCTGGCAGCTCATTCCACACTTTCACCACCCTCTGAGTGATGAACTTTCCCCTCATGTCCCCCTTAAACTTCAGTCTTTCACCCTCAACCCATGACCTTTGGTTGTAGTCCCACCCAACCTCAATGGAATATGCCTGCTTGCATTTACCTTATCTATACCCCTCATAATTTTCTTCTGATTCTAGTTTTGATTTCCAGTATCTTTTTGATTTTCACATAGCTGTGGAGAGCATCCTAATGCGTGATACAGAAATGGAGTTGTGGCAGGCAGGAGGGCTCTGCAGCGGGTAGTTAAAACTGCCCAGCACCACGTTGGCACCGGTCTAGGTACCGTCAAGGATAGAGAAAGATGCAGGAAACAGGCCAGCAACATCATGAAGGATCCCATCCATTCTGTTTATCCCACTCCCATCAGGGAAGAAGCTACACAGCTTCCACACCAGGACCACTAGATTCAAAGATAGCTTCTTCTTGCAAGCTGTCAGGCTGATCAACACCTCCACCCATTAATCCACCCCACCACACCAGACCACCACATCACCCATTGTCACTTGACATACAATCAACAAATACTCGTACAACGTGTTGTTGGGATTGCTTTTATATTTAATTGTGTCTTTTAAAAAAAATTTTCATGATGTTTATTGCGTCTTTTTATGCTGCATCTGATCCAGAGTAACAATCATTTTGTTATCGTTTACACCCATGAAGTGACGAAGGACAATAAATTATCTTGAATTTCGAATTGCATGTACATTGAAACATACAGTGAGATCTGTCATTTGCATCAAATCAAATCACTAGGATCTGTGCAAGCCCACATCTGGCTAACCCTAACCCATTCATCTTCAGAATGTGGGAGGAATCTCGAGCTCCCAGAGGAAGCCATATGGTTGTGGGGAGAACGTACAAACTCATTACAGGCAGTGGTAGGAATTGAATCATTGGTCGCTGCGCTATAGAGCAGCATTGTGTGTAGCACTACACTACCATGCAGTTCCACAGACCTGCATTTGGAGAGGGTGTAGGAGAGGTTTATCAGGATGCTGCCTAGATTAGGAGGTGTGTGCTGCAGAAAGAGGCTGGATAAACTTGTGTTGTTTTCCCTGGAACCCGAGAGGAGACTTGCTGGAGGTATAAACCTTTGAGGCGCAAATAGAGAAGATAACTGACATCTTTTTCCCAGAGCCAAAATGTCTCACACCAGAGTGTATGCATTTAAGATGAGAGGGGGTAAGTTTGACGGAATTTGCAGAGCAAGTTTTTTAACGTTGCGAGTGATGGGTGCCTAAAATGTGTGGCCAGGAATGGCGGTGGAGGCAAGTATGATAGAGGCTCTAAGGCAGATAAACGTGCCGGGAATGGAGGGGTAGGCACTGAGTAGGCAGAAGAGATTGGACCAGTTAGGCATTTAATTACTAGTTTAATCAGTTTGGTAATATTTCATGGAGTGGCAGAGTGGAGACATGTCTCTACCAAGAGAGGTATAAAGTGCTCCTTCCCTCCGCTAGCCTGCAAATCACCCTGGGGCAAGGTGCAGTACCCCCCGATCAGGGCCATGTGAAGCCATGGGAGTAGGTGGTGGATGGTCGTACTAGCAGCTGGTACACTTCACAAGCCCTAACACCAGGTAGACAATCCAGGAACAGTATTAATAATGGCTGGGATCACCTGTCTTGTAAGGACACTGCCCAGAAGAAGGCAAATGAAAATTACTTCTGGAGAAAAATTTACCAAGAACAATCATGATCGCCCACATCAGACGACATGCTGCATAGTAATGTGTTGAGGAGCCTCTTCCTGTGCTGGTCAATTTTGTTCTTCTATGTTTGCATTTCCACTCTCTCCTTGTTCCCATTAACCCACTGACTGGACTTTCCTATCCATCTCCTCAACACCCTCTTTGCAAATTAAAATTTCTCCCTTACTCAGTTCTGAGAATTTTATCTTCACACCAATAACTCAGCTTTTCCAGAGATGGAACCTAACCTGTTGAGTACTTCCAATATATTCTGTTTTCATTTCAGATTTCCAACATCTGCAGATTTTTTCTGCTTCTCAGCATGCTCTCATGTCAAAGAGAGGACATATAATTCAGCAAAAAATAGTGGGAATTTAGTCTTGGGAAGCTTTTAAAAATGCCCAGAAGGCAACTAAAATGCCATAAAGAAGGTAAAGACAGAGTACAAAAGTAAGCTAGTCAATAATATTAAAGAAGAGAACAGCGTTTCTTCAGATACACAAAGTTTAAAAATTTGCAAGAGTGGATTTCAGACCTCTGGAAAACAATGCTGGAGAGGTAGTAATGAGGGCAAGGAAATGGCAGACAAATTGAGTAAGTATTTTGCAGCAGTTTTCACTGTGCAAGAATGCTAGCAGTATGTTGTCAGGAGGCATAAAGTGTATGAAGTTACCATAGCTAGAGAGAGGGTTCTTGAGAAACTGAAAGGTCTGAAGGTGGATAAGAAACCTGGGTGAGATGGTGTACACCCCAGAGTTCTGCAAGAGATGGCTGAAAAGATCGTGGAGGCATTAGTGATGATCTTTCAACAATCATTAGATTCTGGAATGTTTCCAGAAGATTGGAAAATTGCAGATGTCACTCCATTTTTCAAGGAGGGAGAGAGGTAGAAGAGAAGGAAACTATAGGCCAGTTAGTCAGACTTCAGTGGTTGGGAATATGTTGGAGTCGATTATTAAGGATGAGGTCTCGGGGTACCTGGAAGCAGATAATAAAATAAGCCATAGTCAACAGCTTTCCTCAAGGGAAAACTTGCCTAACAAATCTGTTAGAATTCTTTGAAGAAATAACAAGCAAGATAGACAAAGGAGAATTGGCTGAATGGAACAAATTCAATTGAACCAATTGAATGGAGAATTGGTTAAAAGAACTATTATCTAAATGGGGAGAAGGTTCAAACATCAGAGGTGCAGAGGGACTTGGGAGTCCTTGTGCAAGAATCCCAGAAGGTTAATGTACAGGTTGAGTCTGTGTAAAGAAGGCAAATTGAATATTTCAATGGTATATCCAACCTTAGGTTGGAGGAAATGAAGCCACACTTAGGTTGGAAGAACAATACCTTATGTTCCATGTGGTAGCCTCCACTCTGTTGGCATGAACACTGATTTCTTGAACATCTGGTAATGCCCCCCCTGCCCTCTCCTCTTCCAGTCCCCATCCCCTTTTCCCTCTCTCATCTTATCTCCTTGTCTTCCCATCGCCTCCCTCTATTTCTCCTCCTCCCTTTACTTACTGCCATGGCCTTCTGTCCTCTCCTATCATTCTCCCCCTTCTCCAGCTCTTTCACCAATCACCTTCCCAGCTATTTACTTCATCCCTCCTCCTCCTGGTTTCACCTATCTCCTTGTATTTCTCTCTGCCCCCCCACTTGTTAAATCTACTCCTCATCTTTTTTACTTTAGTCCTGCCGAAGGGTCTCGACCTGAAATGTTTACTGTACTCTTTCCTTAGATGGTGCCTGGCCTGCTGAGTTCCTCCAGCATTTTGTCTGTGTTGCTCAGATTTCCAGCATCTGAAGATTCTCTCTTGTTTGTCATTTATCGTCTGTCAACTTCCCCTCCTCCATCCCAGTTTCCCACCTTCTTAAGTTGGTTTCTTCCCAGTCCTAGTGAACAATCTCAGCCCAAGGCATCGACTGTTTATTCCCCTCCATAGATGCTGATTTCCTCCAGCATTTTGTGTGTGGTCAGAAATATTCAACTGGCCCGGCAGCATCTGTGGAGAGGAATAGCTAATAGTCGATAATCTTCCATCAAGTTTGCCACAGCATGACTTGTTGCTTTCAGATTTGTACAGTATTTTGTCATCGAGGTGCTGGAATTCCTTTCCTTCTTTATCACAGTCCTTTTAGCCAGCGAATGCGTTTGTGTGTCCTTAACTAATCATATCATTCAGGAAGTATTGAATAACCAGTGCATCAGGCCACTTACCAAGGAATGTAACTGGTCATTTAACCAATGCACCAAGGCGTCTTGGCCCAAAGGACCTGAGTATTTCTTTATTCTTTATAGTGACCGACTGTGTAACTGAAGTGTGCGTAGATTGTAGATGTGATTTGATTGATGGTGCTGGAAGACATTGAACTATAAAGTTCAGGCGCGCTATTTGCAGCTGGTGACATGTTCGCTTGTGGATAGCTTCAGACTGCTGAACTTTCATGTCAATATCAGTCAGGGGTAACAGATGTTACATGAGGCATTGAATCTCGATGGGTCTTTGAAAGACCGGGGTTCATTTGAGTGAGAGATACAATCACAAATCATTTCCTTCCTTTCGATGAAGATAGGCTTTTGGCAAGCATGCACAGAAACTAGTCTGAATCTATTAATCATCTCAAACATTGTATGAACTCTTCATTTCTCGGGTCAGCTTTTGTGTCTGTCAAGGTGAACGATGCAAGTGCTGGTGAATATAATGCTTTGTTTTACTCCATTGCTTTACTCTTAGTTGACAGAAGGCCAACTCCCTACATTCCGTCCCTTACTGCCACTGTGATGCAGCCAGTTGATACACAGTGCCTACTGAAAGTATTCAGGTGCCCCCCCCCCCCGGAAGTTTTCATGTTTTATTGTTTTACAACTTTGTATCTCAGTGCATTTAATTTGGCTTTTCTGACACTGATCAACAGAAAAGGGCTCTTTCATGTCCAAATGAAAACAGATCTCTATAAAGTGATCTTAATTAGCTACAAATATAAAACACAAAATAACTGATTGCGTAAGTATTCACCTACCCCCACCCTTTAATCATCACTGGTGTAGCCAAGTGGTTTTCAAAGTCACATGATTAGTTCAATAGAGATCTGTTTTTGGAGACCTGAGTGCAGTCATGGTGTTTCAATTAATTGTAGTAAAAGTACACCTGTATCTGGAAGGTCTAGCTGCTGGCAAGTCAGTATTTTGACAAAAGCTACACCATGAAGACAGAACACTCCGAGCAACTCTATGAAAAGGTTGTTGAAAAGCACAAGTCAGGACATGGATATAAGAAAATTTCCAAGTCACTGAATATCCCTTGGATTACAGTTAAATTAATCACCAAGAAATGGAAAGAATATGACACAGCTGTAATTCTGTCTGGAGCAGGCCAGCCTCAAAAACTGAGTGACTGTGTAAGAAGGAGACTAGTGAGGGAGGCCACCAAGAGACATATGGCAACTCTGGAGGAGTTACCAGCTTCACTGGCTGGGATGGAAGAGACTGTGCATACAGCAACTGTTACCCGGGTGCTTCACCAGCCACAGCTTTATGAGAAAGTGTGAAAGGGAAAGCCACTGTTAAAAAAAAGACATGAAATCTCAACTAGAATTTGCCAGAAGGCATGTGGGAGACTCTGAAGTCAGCTGGAAGAAAGCTATATGATCTGATGAAACCAAAAGTGAGCTTTTTTGGCCATCAGACTAAATGCTATGTTTGGTGTAAGCCAAACACCGCACATGATCAAAAACACACCATCCCTACCATGAAGCATAGTGGTGGCTGCACCATGCTGTGGGGATGCTTCCCTGCAGCAGGCCCTGGAAGGCTTGTGAAGGTAGAAGGTAAAATGAATGTAGCAAAATGGACCAGAGCTCAGGATGATGGTGCTTAACGACGACTCCTTTGCTTGCATCTTTGGAAACAGCTCTATTTCTATCCTTAATATTTCTCTTTCTCCTTTTCAGTGTTTTTTTGAAGCCCCTGGCCTGGAGTTACACACTGACTTTGGTTCTTTGTGGGAATGGGACGAGGCCTGAAAGACTACCACGCCTTCAGGGTGCCAGATTTTCTTGGCTCTGGAAGGGGGCAGATTCGAGGTCGTGGCGCTGCAGAAAACTGGTGTGTCATGGGAGTGCACGGAAGATTGAAAGCAACGAGCTGGCTGTGTGCCTAGAGACCCGAGAGCTTTAGGCAAAGAGTTCATATAAAGCAACGCAACAGACTTTTAATGTCATAAATCCATGAGTAGTTTTGTTATGTCTCCCCTCTCGCTGTAAAGCGGGGTCATCTCTTTTTCCTTAATTAGGGAGAAAGACAACCTGTGGTATGTTGAATTACTGGGTGAACGAGCAGTCTTTGGTGTACCGCAAGTCTGTGTCTTTATTGATGCTTTGCTGCATGCTTGAGTGCTCGGTGGAGGGTGCAGATGCTTTTTTACTGGTGGGTGAGGGGGTGTTCGTCACTTTGCTGCTGCTTACATGTGGGGGGGAGCTGAGTAGGGGGGGCTTTGAGGTTCAAACATTTAACTGTCATTCATTCTTTGGGGCACCCCTCGATTTTCAAGGATGTTTGCGAAGAAAAAAGAATTTCAGAATGTATAGCGTATACATTTCTTTGACATTAATTGTACCTATTGAAGTACAGGGAAATCCTGCAGGAAAATCTGATGCAGTCTGCAAGAGAACTGTAACTTGGGAGAAGATTTGTTTTCCAGCAAGACAATGACCCCAAGCATAAAGCCAAAGCTACACAGAAATGTCTTAAAAACAACAAAGTTAATGTCCTAGAGAGGCCAAGTTAGAGCCCAGACCACAATCCAATTGAGAATTTGTGGCTGGACTTGAAAAGGGCTGTTCACTCACAATCCTCATGCAGTCTGACAGAGCTTGAGCTATTTTATAAAAAAAGAAATGGGAAAAATTGCAGTGTCCAGATGTGCAAAGTTAATAGAGACCCATCCACACAGACTCAACACTGTAAATGCTGCCAAAGATGCATCTACTAAATACTGTCTTGAAGGAGGTGAATACTAATGCAATCAATTATTCTGTGTTTTATATTTGATATTTTATATTTTATGTTTTATATTTGTGTTTTATATTAACTTAGATCACTTTGTAGAGATCTGTTTTCACTTTGACATGAAAGATTCTTTTCCTGTAGATCAGTGTCAAAAAAGCCAAATTAAATCCACTGTGATTCAATGTCTAAAACAATAAAGTATGAAAACTTCCAAGGGGGGTGAATACTTTTTATAGGTACTGTACTCCCTACCAAGCTTCTATAGAAGTTTGTCAATGTTTTAGATGTCATGCAATCAAACGATTCAAATGAGAGGACATGATTTGAGAGTTAGGGGGCAAAAGTTTAAGGGAAACACGAGGGGGTATTTCTTTACTCAGAGAGTGATAGCTGTGTGGAATGAGCTTCCTGTAGAAGTAGTAGAGGCCAGTTCAGTTGTGTCATTTAAGGTAAAATTGGATAGGTATATGGACAGGAAAGGAGTGGAGGGTTATGGGCTGAGTGCGGGTAGGTGGGACTAGGTGAGATTAAGAGTTCGGCACGGACTAGGAGGGCCGGAATGGCCTGTTTCCGTGCTGTGATTGTTATATGTTATATGCTGAACCTTTGCAAACGCCCAATGAAGTAAAGACGCTGCCCTGCTTTCTTCATAATTGCACTTACGTGCTGGACCCAGGACAGGTCCTTTGAAATGATAACACTGAGGAATTTAAAGTTGCTGACCCTCTCCACCTCTGATCCCCAATGAGGACTGGCTCATGGACCTCCTGTTTCCTTCTCCTGAAGTCAGTAATTAGCTCCATGATCTTGCTGGCATTGAGTAAGAGGTCGTTGTTGTGACACCATTCAGCCATTCAATCTCCCTCCTAAATGCTGATTCATCACCATGTTTGTATCATTTATAGCAGTGGTATCGTCAGCAAACTTAAATATGGCACTGGAGCTGTGCTTAGCCACACAGTTAAAACTGTAAGGAGGGTAGAGCAGAGGGTTAAGTACACAGTCTTCTGGCGAACCTGTTCTGATAGAGATCATGGAAGAGCTGTTGTTGATGATTTGAACTGACTGGGATCTGCAAGTGAGGAAGTCCAAGATCCAATTGCACAAGGGGGTATTGAGGCAAAGGACTTGAACCTTATTGATTAGTTTTGAGGGAATGATAATATTGGATGCCGGGCTGTAGTTAATAAAGAACTTCCTGATGTGTGCATCTTTGCTGTCCAGATGTTCCAGGGTTAACTGAAGAGCCAAAGAAATGGCTTTTGTTGTGCAAAATTTGTTAGGCCAATTGGAGCAGATCCAAGTCACTTCTCAGGCAGGAGTTGGTATGTTTCATCATTAACCTTTTAAAATACTTCATTAGTGGATGCAAATGCTACTGGATGATAGTCATTGAGGCAGGTTGCCACATTCTTCTTAGGCAGCGGTATAATTGAAACCTGTTTGAAACAGGTTTCAGACTGCCAAAGCGAGAGGTTAAAGATGTCAGTGAACACTCCAGCCAGTTTGTCAGCACAGGTCTTTAGTACTCAGTCAGGTATCACATCTGAGCTTGAGAGGTTGGAACTGTCCCAGTGCAATGGCTCTTCCACTTTAAAAACTCTCCCACACAGTTCTCCTGTCATCGTTGGACACCACGGACAACCACCACCATCAATACCAATTAGTAAACATTATCGTGTTAAGGGGGGGTGGGAATGCTGTATACAAAATGGCTGCTGCATTTCTGACATTGCAACATTGACAATATTTCTTGTGTGATGGGATGGTGCAGGGGGAGCTTCATTCCATGATTGGTGTTGGGCATGTGTGGCTGGATAGTTTCACTTTGTATCTGGCCCGGAGAGTATGTGGTGGGACGGTTTAGAGGGATTTCACTCTGTGGACTGCTCAGTCTGGATCAGGGCTAATCCAGGATTGACTAAAAACTTGTCAGTCTGTGTGGAAGCCAGCTGATCTCTGAGTGCAGCCCTCCTATATTGCCACTTCAAGTCCTCTGGATTGAAACCTGTCCAAAATGCCTGGCTAATGTGTCCAAAATCCAACAACACCCACAAATACTAGAGCTTCCCAGCTCCATTCTACAAGGTACATTTAAGAATCATTTGGCTAAGTACCCTGTGGGAAGAGGCTTAGTGGGTTATGGGCCGAAGACAGGAAATTATAATTATGTGGGTGGGCACAATGGTCATGGGCCAAAGGGCCTGAATCCATCCTGTTTTGCTGTATGACTTCATGAGCTGGAAGGAAATGTTTGTGTGTAATTGTAGGATTGAGTCCATGACCTACAGACGCACATTCAAGGACTCTTTGCCACCCACATTCTCAGTATTACATTTTTTATTATTTGTACAGTTTATCTTCTTATGTGCATAAGTTGTTTGTCAGTATTTGTCTGTTTATATGTAGTTTCTTTTTGTAAATTCTATTGTATTTATTTTGTTTTACTGTAAATGCCTGCAAGAAAATGAATCTTAAGCTCGCATATTCATACTTTGATAACAAATTTACTTCCAACTTTGAAATTCATTGTACCTTGCATTATCTTCCAAAAATGAACCCCCAACAAATACAACAGATCCGATGGTAGCTCATTGACCTAATAGATTGCTTCTCTCCCTGCAACAACTGGCTGGCTGAGCGTTAGCATTATTTTCTGATTTTATTGGAGATGTCCATCATCTGCAGCATTTGGCTCTGGAGTTGCAACAGTGACCTTAATTTGCATTTCATTGGTTATAAGGAGCTGGGATCTTCTGCTTACCATCCTGCAGAACCGAACTTATCTTCCATGTTGGGTAAACTGGTGGCTGCGTCAACCAATTATGTTGAGATTTATAGGGGAACTTTGAGTAGTTCTGGGTTTTGGGTAATTTTGTCTGTAATGGGACATTTGTATGCTTCTAGCATTTGGCTCAATACTTTGCCTGTTCAAGATATTGCATACAGTATTTCCAATATTTATTCCTTACATAGCAAGTGTCATGGACATGGAGTTATTGAGAGATATAGCATAGAAGCAGGCCCTTCAGCCCTTTGAGTCTGTGCCAGCCATTAGCTACCCATTGACATTAGGGAATAGAATCCTACAGTACGGAAATAGGACCACCTAGTCCATGCCAACCAAGACTGTCATCTAATCTAGTAGTTATTGCCCACATTTTACACCTATTCCTCTAAGCCAGGGGTTCTCAGCCTCAGCATTGGTCCATGGATAATCAAAGTTGGGAAACACTGGTCCAAATCTTTTTAATCAAATTAATCAATTTTTAAAAAATATTTTAAATCATATTTTTCAAACTTTCCCTTACTTTTTAAAGTCAATTTTAAGCCTAACCCTCTGACTATTCAGTATTGTTGCAGGACAAGATATTAAGCTGAAGGCATCTGATTTACATATTTCGGCCTTTAGATTTCTTATAGCTAGGAGGGCGCTTTTGTTTAAATGGAAAGATGTTATTCCTCCTACTCATGCTCAATGGTTATGTGACGTTATGTCACATTTAGATTTAGAGAAGATTCGTTGTTCTGAATCTCATCAAGACTTTCAAACTTTGTAGGGACCTTTCTTGAATTATTTTCAAAACTTTCAATTCATTGTTTAAACTCAGATGTTGGCTATTATTAATTTTTATTACATGAGAAGGTATTTTACCTTCTTTTCTCCTTAATTAACAGCTTCGGTCTTGGTAGGGGTTAGGTTCTTTTTATTTGTAATATATTAGATTATTTCAATATAACTATTGATTCACTTACATGAATACGGGGTAATGAGATCGTTATTATGAACAGATATAATGTAATTGCTAGTATTTTTAAATTTTTTTTGACCTTTTATATACACTTCCTTGTACTCTGTATTCTTCTATGTAGAAACTAATAAAAATATTGAAAAAAAAAGAAACATTTGCGGTATATTCTCATTAACCTACCAACCAGTAGGTCTTTGGACGGTGGGAGGAAACCAGAGCACCTAAAGGAAATCTACGCAGTTACCCCAGGAAGAATGTTTCAACTCCTTACAGTCAGCAGTGGGAATTGAACCTGGGTCACCTGTACTGTAAAGTGTTGTGCTAACTACAGGACCACTGAAAGACATGCAGAAAGGTTTAGAAAGCCACAGTTATTCACATGCCTCTTTAATCTTCCCTGCAGTGTAATAGCAATGGAATATCAACAGAGAAAGCAAGGTGTTCACTTTGTCACTGCGGGACAGAGTACAAACGATTTACTGTTCAGGAATTACAGATAAGCTGTGTGGACCTCTGGCTGTGGTAATGCAAACAATTTGGAATGAGGACAGTGCCGGTTTCTTCAAGGCAACAAATGGACTGAGGATCATCAGAAATTCCCCGCAAATGGCAAAGCTGTTCCGGAGTTTGGAGATGTCAGCACTTGATACATCAATGAGTAGATAAAAATCAGTCATTCATGACACAACCCATCATGAACATTAATCTAATTAAATGTTTACAACAGCCTGTGGGCAGGTGACATGAATCGTTTACTCAACAAAGACAGAGTGCACCCATACAAGCAGAGCTTGTGACTCTGCGAGCAAGGTCAGTAAAATACCTAGTGAACGCCTTGTACACCAGTGCACTTTATCCCTGGTTTGTGCTTTGCAATTAATTAGCTCTTGAGTGAATACAAGTGGAAAATAAATTCAACTTAATCTTAATGGTGTTTCTCCTTCAGAGATGTACCAAGCTCTCCCTTGACATGATCATGACCTGTCCTGAAAGTCCCTTGTGCAAAGGAGCTTAGAAAAATAAAAGATAGTCTTATTGCAACCAAAGTTTCTTAGTGGATTTTGAAGGGTAGACACAGAGGGGTATGAACAACCAGGGGGAACATGGTTTCAGTGGAAGGGACTGCCAAATTACAATAGAATTTTATTTTCTCTCAAGCCATCATGAATTTCCTGCTGAAGAGAGTTATGGATGACTGAGTCAAGAAATATGTTGAATGGCGGGGCAGAGGGAGATTGAGAGAGAGATTGAGAGATTGAAAGGGAGAAGGAGAGTGAGAGGGGTGATTGAGAGGGGAAGAAGGAGATTAAGAGAGGGCAATTGAGAGGAGGAGATTGAGAGGGGAAGATTGAGAGGGAGAGGGGGAGATTGAGAGAGAGAAATATTATGAAGATTAGGTAGGATATTAGGAATGGAATTGGAATTGGTTTGTTATTGTAATATACGGTATACTGTGATACAGTGAAATGCTTGCCTTGCATACAGATCAAGTCATTACACAGTGCATTGAGGTAGAACAATGTAAAACTATAACAGAATGCAGATTGAAGTGTAATAATGACAGGCACAGTACACTGCAGATAGACAGTGAGGTGTAACGTCATAATGAGGAAGATTGTGAGATCAAGATTCCATCTATCCATGCTAGAAACCACTGAATATAACAGTGAGTTAGAAGCTGTGTTCGTGCCTGGTGCTACTTGCTTTCAGGCCTTTCTATCTTCCGTCTGATGGAAGAGTGGAGAAGAGGAAATGGGTGGGTGGAGTCTTTGGCTATCCTGGCTGCTTTACTGAGGCAGCAAGTACAGAAAGAGGCCAGGGAGGTCGGTTCCTGTGATGTGTTGAGTTGAATAGTCATAAATTCTAATATTTTACAGCTGCATGATTGCAAAAAAATTGCTGATTTCCATAAACCTCTTTCTTCATAAATCCTCATAGTCGTTAGTACAATGCTATAACATCTTGGGGGTATCAGAGTTCAGAGTTCAATTTTGGCATGTTCTGTAAGGAGCCTCTGTACATCCTCCTCGTGGAATGCATGGGTTTTCCCTAGGAGCTCCGGTTTCCTCCCACAGTCCAAAAACATATGGGGTGAGTTAAACAGTCATTGTAAATTGTCTTGTGATTAGGTTAGGTTTAAATCGGGGTTGTCAGGGGCTGCTGGGGTTGCGTGGCTGGAGGGCCACCACCGTGCTGTAGCTTTGAGTAAATAAACAGAGGTCCCGGCTCTACATAGTATATCCCCAAACCTGTTCCATTTCCACATGTCCATCATGTGTTCAAATTGACTATAAATATTAATACAATATTCATAACAGAAGTAAGTTCATGCAATATTTTTATAGGTGGGGAGTCTTGAGATTAGTGGATGAGCACTTTGTCCTCGTTCAAGTTTAAGTTTGCTGCCATTGGCATACATATGCCAGGTATATCAGCATGTTGTAGCCTCAGCACAGTACAAGATGAGAACAAACACAAGTTAACATAACTTTAATACAGCACGATAGTGTGGTGGTGAGCAGCAAACCAAGTTCAATTCCTCTCACAGTCTAACGGTGTACCAGTTGGGAGATGCAGTGGTCATTGTAAATTAACCCTACAGTTGTCCAGTGATCAGGCTAGGATTAAATTGATATTTGCTGGCTCAAAGAACTGGAAGGACCTGTTCTGCATTGCATCTCAGTAAATAAATAAACTTAAATTATGCTAGTGCTTTTCAAGAACCTGATGCCAGTTGGAAAGTAACTGTTATTGAACCTTCAGGTGTGGATTTTCAGTTTCTTGAACCTCCTCCTGATGACAGCAATGGGAAACTGGGGTTCCTTGATAATGGATGTCACCTTCCTGAGAAACCAGCTCTTGCAGATGTCCCCAATGCCCACAATGGTGGGGAGAATGGTAAATGTGATGGGACTGGTTGAATCCACTACTTTCTGTAGCCTCTCTTGCATTCCAAAGCATTGGGGTTTCCACGCCTCCTATAGGATGACAGGCAACTTGATGGAGGTGTATAAGATGAGAAGAGACGCAGATAAAATGAACAGCCAGGATCTTTTCACAGCAGGGAAACTGGTGATATGAGCGGATCAGTCAGGAGATCCTTTGGACTTGAGTGGGACACCTGGGTGGCATGTTACCTCCCAGGTTCCAGGGCCAGGGGTGTCTCCGATCACGTCCAAAGAATTTGGAGAGGGAGGGAGAGCAGCCAGATGTCTTGGTACATATTGGCACCAATGACATAGGGAGGAAAAACAGTGAGGTCCTGAACAGAGAATTTAGAGAGCTAGGCAGAAAGCTGACAAGCAGAACCTCCAGGGTAGTAATTTTATGGAATGCTACCTGTGCAATATGACAGTGAGGATAGAAACAGGATGATTTGGCAGATAAATGTGTGGTGGAGAAGCTGGTGCAGGGGGCAGGGCTTCAGGTTCTTGGATCATTGGGATCTCTTCGGGGAGAGATATAAACTGTACAAAAGGGACGGGTTGCACCTGAACCCAAGGGGAACCAATATTCTTCTGGGCAGCTTTGTTAGAGCTGTTGGGGAGGGTTTAAACAAATTTTGCAGGGGGTTGGGAACCAGAGTGAAGGGACTCAGGAGAGGATAGATGGTCATTGGACTCTGGCATGGTTCCCGAGGACTGGAAAATTGCAAATGTCATTCCACTCTTTTAGAAAGGAAGGAAGCAGCATAAAGGAAATTATAAACTAGTTAGCCTGATCTCAGTGGTGGGGAAGATGGAGTCAATTGTGAAGGATGAGGTTGTGGAGTACTTGGTGCCACAGGACAAGATCAACATGGGTTCCTTAAGGGAAAATCCCGCCTGATGAACCTTTCGGAATTCTTTGAGGAGATTACAGATAGGATAGATAAAGGGGATGCATTGAATGGTGGGAGATTCTTGGACAGGAGGGCACAGCCTCAGGATAGAGGGACGTCCATTTAAAACAGAGATCTAGAGAAATTTCTTTGGCCAGAGGATGGTGAATTTGTGGAATTCGTTACTACAGATAGCTGTGGAGGCCAGGTCATTGAGTGTATTTAAGGCAGAGTTTGATAGGCTCTTGATTGGCCATGGCACCAAGACAAGGCCAGGAAGTAGGGCTGAGGAGGGAGAAAAAGAACAGCCATTTTTCAAGGCAGAGCAAACTTGATGGGCCAAGTGGCTAATTCTGCTCCTATGTCTAATAGCCTTGTGTTTCTATGTTCATGCTAAGTTGTGATGTCAGAATGGGTTCCACTATAAATCTGCAGAAGTTTGCCAGAATCTTTGATGACGTGGTGATCTCCTTCAACTTCAAAGAAAGTAGAGATGCCGGCATGTGTCTTCGTGCTCGCCAGCATGGAAGCGTTATTGACAAGGTCTACAGTCTTGTGGAGATATTTCCACAATGCTGTTGTGTCAGCAGTTCCCGAAATTAGATCGAGCCGCAGAAGAGGAACAGCAACATATTTCCATATCTGGATGGTGCCCTTGTCTTTTACGGTGCTGCAAGTTGCAGCTTTCAGAGGTGCCAGTGGAGAAGATTTGCCTTGTTAGCAAATATAATTTGTAAATGTTTTGTCAATAAAGGCTTGCTATAAATATCAACTGTTTTTCAGAAGCTATCTCAACATTCCCTGCTACCGTCAGCTGCTCCGTCGATGTGGAAAGTAAAATAAAGTTTGACCTTGGTAGGACGGATGTTGGTAATCAACCAATCTGACGCCCGACATGCAGCTAAAGTGAGCACATTGTCCATGCATCACAAGAGCTATCATGTCAAACGCTGAGGCCTTTACACTTTATACCCACTGAAACCATTCATCAGTGACACAGCTTGCCTCATTATAAACTATCAGCTCCCTGTATTTGAGATTGGGCAGGCTCTCTGGGTTAGAAAGCTAAGGTGCAGGAACGAGAACTTGAACTGCAAGGTAATGTATCAGCTTTAATGGGGGCTGGGTGACATTTATGGGCACTGTAGCCAGGTGAGCCTTTATTCTGAGTGGCAAACACACACCTAGTAAAAATAAGCTTTACGATTTCTTTCATGAGAAGCGTGTCACTGTCTTAATTTAAGCCCTATAGAGTAATTGCTGAGTAAAGGAAACACGATAACATTAATCTTATGAGTTTTAAACAGGATAGCTCTGTGATGTACACTCAGTGGCCACTTTATTTGGAAACAGCATTATGAAGGATTCCACGCACCCCTCATTCAATCTCTTCTCCCTCCTGCCGTCTGGGAAAAGGCTCCGAAGCATTCGGGCTCTCATGACCAGACTATGTAACAGTTTCTTCCCCCAAGCCATCAGACTCCTCAATACCCAGAGCCTGGACTGGCACCTTGCCCTATTGTCCTGTTTATTATTTATTGTAATGCCTGCACTGTTTTTGTGCACTTTATGCAGTCCTGTGTAGGTCTGTAGTCTAGTGTAGCTTTCTCTGTGTTGTTTTTTTACGTAGTTTAGTCTAGTTTTTGTACTGTGTCATGTAACACCATGGTCCTGAAAAACGTTGTCTCATTTTCACTATGTACTGTACCAGCAGTTATGGTCGAAATGGCAATAAAAGTGACTTGACTTGACTTGACTTACCTCCCATATCTAATAAAGTGGCCACTGAGAGAAAGTTGTTGTCTTCTGCTGCTTTGGCCCATCCACTTAAAGTTGTGCGTTCAGAGATGCTCTTGTGGACACCACTGTTGTAATATGTGGTTATTTCAGTTACTGCCAGCTTAAAACATTTCAGCCATTCTATAACCTCGCGCACTAACAAACTGTTTTCACCCACAGAATTGCCACTGATTGGATGTCTTTTTTTTTTGCACCATTTTCTATAAACTCTAGAGACTGTTATGAAATTCTCAGGAGATCAGCTTTTTCTGAGATACTTAAACCACCCCACCTGGCACCAAATATCGTTCCAAGGTTAAACTCACTTAGATCACATTTCTTCCCCATTCTGATGTTTGGTCTGAACAACAACTGAACCTCTTGACCATGTCTGCATGTTTTTGTGCATTGAGTTGCTAGTGATTGATTGGCTGATTAGATATTTGCATTAATGAGCAAGTGTACAGGTGTACCTAATAAAGTGGCCACTGAGTGTAGATGGCTACTATTAATTGTGTGCATAACGCAACAGACATGAACTTATGATGACTTTAGAATCCCTGACATATTTGCGAGGTTTGCTAACTCAAGTAAAATGAAACATGCGGCAATGAAGTTGCACGCTGAAAACAATCCAGATAAAATTGATATAAAGACAGACAAGTAACCAGTCATTTGGAAAAGTTGGTCAATGGTTAAGCATTAGCCAGCATACTATAGATATCTTTGCGTTCCTCAGAATCACGTTTATCAAGTTTATTATCACTGACGTATGTCAATGATTCAGGAACAGCTTCTTCCTCTCCACCATCAGATCTCTGAATGAACATTGAACCCATGAACACTACCTCATTGCTTTTTTTTCTCTCTTTTTGCACTACTTATTTAATTTAACTTTTTGTAGTGTAGTGGTTAGCACAGCATTTTACAGTACAGGTGACCCTGGTTCAATTCTCGCTGCTGCCTGTGAGGAGTTCATATGTTCTCCCCATGACTATGTGGGTTTCTTCCAGGTGCTCTGGTTTCCTCCCACAGTCCAAAGATGTTCCAGTTAATAGGTTGATTGGTCATTGTAAATTGTCCTGTGATTAGGCAAGGATTAAGTCAGGGGATTGCCGGGTGGCTTGACTTGAAGGGCCAAAAGGGCCTTTTCTGTGCTGTATCTCAATCAATCAACAAAAAAACAAACGAACAAGTGTGCGTGTGCGTGTGTGTGCGTCTATAAAAAGTACACACCCCCATCGGAAGCTTTCATGTTTTATTGTTTTACAACATTGAATCAAAATGGATTTAATTTGGCTTTTTTTGACACACCGATCATCAGAAAAAGAGTCTTTGTGTCAAAGTGAAATCAGACCCCTACCAAGGGATCTAAATTAATTACAAATATAAAACACAAAATAATTGATTACTTTAAGTATTCACCCTCCCCCCCCCCTCAATATGACCAAATCATCACTGGTGCAGCCAATTGGTTTTGGAAGTCACATTATTAGTTGAATGGAGACCTGTTTTTGGTGCAGTTGTGGTGTTTCAATAGATTGTAGTAAAAATAGACCTGTATCTGGAAGGTCCAACTGCTGGTCAGTCAATATCCTAGCAAAAACTACACCATGAAGACAAAAGAAAACACTCCAAGCAATTCTGCAAAAAGGTTTTTGAAAAGTACAAGTCAGGAGATGGATACAAGAACATTTCCAAGTCACTGGATATCCTTTGGAGTACAGTTAAGTCAATCACCAAGAAATGGAAAGAATATAGCACAGCTTTAAATCTGCCTCGAGCAGGCCATCCTCAAAAACCGAGCGGCTGTGCAAGAAAGGGGCTAGTGACCAAGGCCACCAAGAGACCTATGCAGCTCTGACGGAGTTACAAGCTTCAGTGGTTGAGATGGGAGAGACTGCGCATACAACTGTCGCCCAGGTGTTTCACCAGTCACACCTTTATGGGAGAGTGACAAAGAGAAAGCCAATGTTGAAGAACACTCACGTGAAATCTCAGCTAGGGTTTGCCGGATATAATGTTTTATTGTGTTATTTATTTAATTGGGTTCTCTTTATCTAGTTTTAAGTCTTACATGAAGATCTGATCGCACCTTAGGCCATATTTATGCAGAAATAGAGAAAATACTACAGGGTTCACAAACTTTCTTGCATCACTGTAAGTCAGAAATGACCAGACATAGTGTGTGGGAGAGGATCACAGTGTGATGGGAGAGTGAGCAGGCACAGGAGGAATGGCAGGTAGCTGACCTTACTGAGTCATTAAGCAAGCGGGTAAATCTGCTCAGTGCTCCCAGCTCTGCTCGGTTCCACCCAGTCCCCGATTTTTGTGGCTCGCTCGAGTGCACTCGAATGCCACTACATGCAGAAAGGAATGATTGCCAATGAGAAAACAAAAAAACAATTCTGGAAAATAAGATATATTACCATCGAGTCTGCTCTGCCACTTCCTCATAGCTGATCCATTTTTCCTCTCAACCCCACACCAAGATGGCTCAATGCTATCTGGTGGAAATGTCCCTCACCATCCAAGAAATTCCGTCTTACTACCATCAGGGAGGAGGTAAGGGAGCCTCAAGATACTCAGTCAACATTTCAGAACAGCTTATTCCCCTCCGCCATCAGGTTTCCGAATTATCCATGAACCTATAAACACGACTTTGTTATTCCTTTTCTGCACTATTTTCTTTTTGAAATTATAGTAATTTTATAGCTTTGCACTGCACTGCTTCTGTAAAACAACACATTCACATCATATGTCAGTGACAATAAATTTGAATCTGATTTCAATATTTTTAATCAACAAAACCTCAAAGTAAAAGATTTGTAGATTTTTATCTCTTTTCTGATGGATAAAACAATAGCAAATCTTGTTTTCCTCTTGTTGATGTCAGAGGAAGCATAAATCAGTGGCCGCGATTCTGACATTACAATGTGGCTAGACTTCAAAAACTATGACATTGGCTTCATAACACGTGGGTGCCTTTGTTAACTTTCTATTAAGATCACTTGCTATGCTTTGCTCATGAATTTCAAATGTAAGATATATGAGCATAGTCTGAAAGAACATAAAGGAATGTCAGCCTTCTTTTACCAAGGGAGTCTCCAGTCTGTTCCATCACAATTTCTGCAAACTCTCCCAAGCCTCTATGCTGATAATAAATGATCTGGAAGCCAGTAAGTATGACAGCATAGCACTTAATTTGTTGGACTCTTATTCACAGGATCACTGTTTGTGTGATAGGAGTTCAAAGCCTATCAGGATAGCTGAGATGCCAAACAAAAATATGGCTCTTCTTAATGCGATCATGTGCGTTGTGTATTTAATATTCATGTAATATTTAGTAATATTGTAAATATATTGTTTGATTAAGCATTCTTAGCTTAAATAGTTCATTATGGGTTTCATGTAAAAGTTCGTGAATGGCATACGTTATCACATCTCCATGTCATTCGTGCAAGTCTCACTAAAAGTAAAACTAACAACGTATTTAAGCTATCCCAGCGCCATGTTTTTCCTTCAATTAATTGCGGGGTTTACCAAAACGTAACAATGAACTTGAAGAGGATTAGGCATTAGGTGCACTTGTACATCGAAACATACAGTGAAGTGCACTGTTTGTGTCAATGACCAGCACTGTCCAAGGCAGCCTGGGGCAGCTCACAAGTGTCATCATTCTTCTAGCACCCACATAGCATGCCCACAACCTACTAACCCAAATGTCTTTGGAATGTGGGAGGAAAGCGAAGCACACTCCTTTCAGACAGTGGTGGGAATTGAACCTGTGTTGCTGGTGCTATATTAGAGTTTTACTAATCATTATGGTACCACGGCGCCCCTTCCAGAGAAGGACATCTGCCTTTGTTAAATGATCTGGTTTATTCGTGTCTTGAGACCCAACTCAGTGTCATGGACCCCTCACTATATAAAGGAAAGAGTGTGCTATTCGTTTCTGTGCTGAATGGGGGATGGATGACTGCATCCTGTGAATGAAGAAATATTAATAAAAATAACATTAGTTATTGTTATCTGGACACATGAGGAGTTTTCAATGGAGACACAAGAGACTGCAGATGCTAGAAAAGGGAGCAGCAACCATTCTGCCGGAAAAGCAGCTTCAAGTACCTGGGTGTCAACGTGTCTGAAGATCGCTCATGCACCCACCCAACATATTGATGCAAGTGGCTATGTTTCATTAGGACTTTGATGAAATTTGGTATGTCATGATAGATTCTAGCAAATTTCTTACCATGGAAAGCATTCTAACTGATTGCATCACTGTCTGGTATGGAGGGGCCACTGCACAGGATGGGAAAATGCTGCAGAAGGTTGTACACTCAGCCAGCTCCATCGTGGGCACTAGCCACCCCGCCATCAAGGGCACCTTCAAAACTCAATGCGTCAAAAAAGGCAGCACCTGTCATTAAGGACCCTCATAACCCAGGATGTGCTCTCTTCTTATTCCTACCATCAGAGCAGAGGCACAGGAGCCCAAAGACACCCACACGATATTTTAGGAACACCCTCTCCCCCTCTGTCATTAGATTTCTGAATGATAATGAACCAACCTATGAACACTACCTCACTGCTTTTGCTTTGTTTTTGCATTACTCAGTTCATACACACACTACTGCGTGAAAGTCTTCAGAACCCTAGATTTTTTATACACAGAGCCCCGATCTCAAAATCATTGAGGCTGTCTGGGATTACCTGGAGAAACAGAAGCGAGCGAGACAGCCAAAATATGCAGAACTGTGGCGAGTTTTCCAAAATGCTTGGAACAACATGCCAGCCCATTTTCTCATAAAACTGCACGGCAGTGTACCTCTGAGAATTGATGCAGTTTTAAAGGCAAGGGGTGGTTACACCAAATATTGATTTGATTTAGTTATTATACCGTTTACTGTTCTTTAAAGTATTTTTTTTTGATATTTTGAAACTTTTCATTTCATTATTTTTGGAAGCATCTTAGCTTTAGAGAATTTTTTATGTGTACTTAAAACTTCTGCACAATACTGTATAATTCTGTATGACACAATATATATTTTATGTTGCATTTTATACTTTTGTTATATATCGCATAGTACTGCTGCAACAAAACAACAAATTTTATGACATATATTAGTGATATTAAACCTTATTCTGGGCTCAGCAGGTTTAGCAGCATCTGTAGGGGCCGAGAAACCGTCGATATCTCAGTCCTGATGTGGGGTTTCAGCCAGGACATTGACAACTCCCATGACCTCAACAGTTGCTGCTTGAGTGACTGAGTTCCTCCAGCAGGTTGTTTGTTACTAGGGAGTTTTCCAGACTGGGGATGCATCTCGAACAGAGAAGGTGCAGGAATGCTTGTAGGCAGCATGCTCCAAAAGTAAATGCACCCAGAGTTGGACCATCCTCCATGGGACTGAGGTAGAATTATTTCAGATGATGACTGACAGAGTGGATGTGGAGAGAATGTTTCCTACCATGGAGGAGACTAGGATCAGACAACACAGCCTCAGAGTAGAGGGACGTCCATTTAGAAGAGAGATGAGGAGGGTTGTGAACCTGTGGAATTCATTGCCCGTAAGACATTGATAGACAATAAGATCGTGTCATCCTGGCTGATCCATTTTCCCTCTCAGCCCCAATCTTCTGTCTTCTCCCCGTATCCCTTCATGCCCTGACTAATCAAGAATCAATCAACCTCTGCTTTAAAAATACCCAATGACTTAGCCTCCACACTCACCTGCAGAAACAAATTCCACAGATTCACCACTCTCTGGTTAAAGAATTCCTCTTCTTCTCTGTTCTAAGAGGGCATCCCTCTAATCTGAGGATGTGTCCGCTAGTTTTAAACCCCCCACCACAGGAAACGTCCTCCCCACATCCACTCTATTGAGGCCTTTCGGCATTCAATAGGTTCTCGATTTGTAAGGATTTCAAAGGTTATAGGGAGAAGGGAGGAGAATGAGGTTGAGAGGAATAATAAATCAGCCATGATGGAGTGGTGGAGCAGACTCAATGGACCGAATAGCCTAATCTGCTTGTATGTATTATGAAAATTTTGTTTTATTCATTTCTTGAGGTTTCCATGTTTGAAGGACTGTCACTGTGCTCTTTTCAAACCAGAAGTTCAACTAAAGGGAACCCAATTACATTTCTGAGAGGGGGAACGAAGTTAAGCAACAAGCACAAAAGAAATTCATTACCTGTTCTTTTGACATTTAAATGTGCCTGATCTGATTATTCTTTGAACTTTGAGAGGAAGGAGGAGAGAGAGAGCTGCAATATATCAAAATGCCATACTTTTAATTAACTGCCTGACAATTTTTTAATTAATGTAAAATCTTCTGTGATACAGTTTTTCCTTTCAATTGCAACCAAGGCTGGGAATGTGAAAGGAACAGTCATTTTCTGGTCAGGTGGAGTGCATCGTGCAGGGAAGCAGCTTAATGGTTCTATTCAGTTATTGCTTAATTCTGTTCTCCCCCGCCCCCTCAGTGAAACCAATCAAGAACAAGATTTAGCCATTCTGTATACCAACAGGCTTTGCACTGAGCGAGGGAATCAGGACAAATCACCCTTTCTGAGCTGCCACATCTGGCTTTAGTCAATATTGACTTGCTGCAGCATCGTCTCGCAATATACAAAAAAAAACCAGTGAACTGTCAGCACAGCAGAAAAGGTCATTGGCTACAGTCTACCATCACTGCAGGACCTGTATGTGGCCAGGATAACGAAGTGGGCAAGAAAAATCTTTGCGGACACTACCCACCCTGCAAATTGCCTTTTTCTAAAGCTCCCTTGTGGAAAGCAAAATAAAGTTATTAAAACAAATCCCTCACACCATTTTTAAAATTTCTTTTTCCAGGCAGTGAATTTGATCAACCATTCTAGTTACCCCTCCCACCTCTTTATCTATTATCTCAGTCACCACACTGCACCTTAAACACTTCAAACCAATTTTAATCCACTTTGTAATGCTGTTTACATTGTAAATACCTGCTGGTATTTATGCACAATTTATTCCATTTCTGTCGTTTAACCTCTAACTTTAGTTTTTATATAATTCTTTATTCTTAATAATTGTTAATTTTTTGGTTTTTGTTGCATGTTGTGACCTGGCAAACACACCCCAGCAAATTCCACATACGAAGGGTGATTGATAAGTTTGTGGCCTAAGGTAGAAGGAGTCAATTTTAGAAAACCTAGCACATTTGTTTTTCAACATAGTCCCCTCCTACATTTACACACTTAGTCCAGCGGTCGTGGAACATACGGATCTTGGACCTCCTGGAAGTGTCCACAGCAGGGGTGATTGATAAGTTTGTGCCCTAAGGTAGAAAGAGATGAGTTATTAACTTCAAACTTTCTGCATAATCACTCAAAGAGTTGAACTGCATGTGCATATAACGAGAGCTGTATAACTCATCTCCTTCTACCTTAGGTCACAAACTTATCAATCGCCGCTGCTGTGGACACTTTCTGGAGGTCCAAGATCCGTATGCTCCACAACCGCTGGACTAAGTGTGTAAATGCAGGAGGGGACTATGTTGAAAAATCAATGTGCTAGGTTTTCTAAAATTGACTCCTTCTTCCTTAGGCCATGAACTTATCAATCACCCCTCGTATATGGTGAGCATACTGTTTATTTGAAGTTGAAGTTGAAATTGAAGTTGAATTTGTAGTTGTTTTAGACATTGGTGAGGACTAACTTGAAGTATTGTGTGCATATTTGGTCACATACCTACAGGAAAGATGTAAGTAAGTTTGAGTGAGTACAGAGAAAATTTACAAGAACACTGCTGGGTCTGGTGGACTTGAGTTATAAGGAAAGGTTGAATAGGTTAGGACTTTATTTCTCATAATGTAGAAGGTTGAGAGGAGATTTGATGGAGGTATACAACATTATAAGGGGTATATTTAGGGTAAATGCAAGCAGGCTTTTTCCACTGAGGCCAGGTAGGACTAAACTAGAGGTTATGGGTTAAGGGTGAATAGTTAAATGTTAAGAGGAACATGAGGGGGAGCTTCTTCATTTAGAGGGTTGTGAGAGTGTGGAGTGAGCTGCCAGGACAAGTGGTGCATGAAGCTTGATTTCAACGTTTAAGACAAGTTTAGATAGATACATGGATGGGAGGCGTACGGAGGGTTATGGTCCTGGTGCAGATCGATCAGAGTAGGCTGTTTAAATGATTCAGCGTGGACGGGATTAGCTGAAGGGCCACGTTATGAACTGCATTTTTCTATGACTATGTGAGTAAAGTTGATCCTTGATATTGACCTCAGCAATTGCGGAACAGCAAGGTGGCTAATCATCAATAATGTCAATAGCCAGGGGTTCCCAGCATTTTCTTATGCCGTGTAGCCTCACCATTAACCAAGGGGTCTGTGGACCCCTGGATGGGAACCTCTGACTGTGGCTGTATTTCATTAGGAGTTTGAGGAGATTTGGTATATTACCAAAGACTCCAGCAAGTTTTACAGAGGTAACTTGGAGAACATTTTAACTGGTTGCATCACTGCCTAGTATATGAGGGACCACTGCACAGGTTCAATGAAAGCTGCAGAGGGTTACAAGCTCAGCCAGCTCCATCATGGACACGAGCCTACCCACCATCAAGGACAACTTCAAAAGGAAATGCCTGAAAAAGACACCATCTATCATGAAGGACATGCACTATCCAAGACATGCTTTCTTCTTATGAGAATGATCAGAGATGAAGTATGGGAGCTTGAACCTGCACACTCAATGATTCAGGAACAGCTTCTTCCTCTCTGTCATCAGTTTCTGAAGGGACAATGAACCCATGAACACTTCCTCACTACTTTTGTACTTAAAATGCTGAATGTGCACCTTCAAGCTCCCGTACCTCCTCTTCGATGGTTGCAACGAGAAGGGAGCATGTCCTGAACGGTGAGGGTCGTTAAGGATGGATATCACCTTCTTGAGTCATTTACAGACCTTTTGAAGGCATCCTCAATGGAGGGAAGATCAATATAAACCACCAATCTGTTTGTTTTCACATTGTAAATGTAGCCAAACCGGCAGCAACAATGCACGTCACACAGAATAAACAGGCAATGAACAGGCCAGGCAGCTGTACAGTAATAGCAGTTTTGTCGTGTTCATATATCAAAATCAACCGATTGTCATATCCCAGAATGGTGTGAGGAACCCAAAGGAATTTAAACCACCTTTTCTGACGGATGTACAATGGAGGGGCACAGGAATCATTGGCACCTAATCACAAACACAATGGATTTTACACTGAAGATTAAAGACCTTTTTAAAGAATATCTTTATTTTTCAACAATTCAAAAGTGCACTTATTATCAAAGTATGTATGCAGTATACAACCCTGAGATTCATCTTCCCCATAGACACCCACAAAACAAAGAAAACCATGGAACCTGTTCAAAGAAAAACATCAATACCATACCATCCCCCCATTACATGTAAAAACTAACATTCAAACAGCAAAAAAAAAAGAGTGAACAGCACAGAATATAAAATAGAAAATGGAAAGAGTCCAGGCATAATTCAGTTCAGCTCAGTGTTCATTATCTGCAGGCCGCCCCTACTGAAAATGGCCCAAAATAGCAACAGGAAAGGGACCAACCGGAAAGCACAAACACTTCATAATGAGAACTACAGAGTCCAAACTGCAAACTGCGCTGATTAAACCTTGCCCGATAATTCCGGTTATCCTCCGACAGCATCGAGAGAGAGAGAGAGAGAGAGATCATCTGAACGCAGAGACCTTCCTTTGGGGGCATCAAATCAGAGGGAGAGAGAGATTGTCTCATGTAGACACCTTCCTCCGGCAGCAGCGAGTGAGAGGCTAGAAGATGGTGCAGAACACTCACTCGCTTTCAGCACTCGCCTCGATGTTTTCAATCTTCCTCGGCACTTCAACTGGCGAGATTAGTGGAAAATGACTCTCTTTTTTACGCACAGAGTGGTCAGTGCGTGGTATGGGGTTTCTGGCGATGGTAGTGGAGGTGAACACTATAGGGACTTCTAAGATTCTCCTGGATAGGTACATGGAGCTCAGAAAAGTAGAGAGCTATGGGTAACCCTAGGTAATTTCTCAAGTAGGGACATGTTCAGCACAGCTTTGTGGGCCGAAGGGCCTGCATTGTGCTGTAGGTTTTCTATGTTTCTATCACTCATTTGCCCCAGAAACTCCCCATCAAACTGTAGATCACAGGCTACAACAGTAACAGAACCACATTTGAAAGAAAAGGAAGACATAAAAGGAGCGAAAGAAGTCGATTTGTGGACCATCTGGAGGATGTCACCTGCGGTAGTGTTGTTCATAGTGGACCACAGCAGAAAGGAAAGAGGAGGGGACCCAGCAGAGGTGATACGCAGGTGAGAAGGGGTAAGAGGCCAGAGTGGGGCATAGAAGAAGAGGAGGGGGGAGGATTTTTTTTTTTAACCAGAAGGAGAAATCAATATTTATGCCATCAGGTTGGAGGCTACCCAGATGGAATGTAAAGTGTTGCTCCTTCACCTTGAGGGTGGCCTCATTGTAGCACAAGAGGAGACCATGGACTGACATGACGGAATGGGAATGGGAATTGGAATTAAAATGTTTGGCCATTGGGAAGTTCCGCTGTGCTCAACGAAGCAAACCCCAAATTATAGCCAGTCTCGCAAATGTACAGGAGGTCGCTTTGTGCCACTAACGGAAGGAAATAAACATCTGTATGCTAAAATGTAACTATTTTCCTTAAAGATATTTCCACGGAGAGCCAGCAGCTGCATTTTCACCAAGTCTGGATTTAACTCTAAAGCCTTGATGCCTAAATCATTGTTGATGAACCTGGAATATTCCCATCAAAACACCTTCACATCAAAAGCGACAAAGTTTCCCTTGAGATGACAATTCAGTTGCAAAGCAGTGAAATGTTCCATTTCAGGTCTGTGAAACAGAACAATTTCACAGACTTACAACATGCAGATGGGAGCTCGATGGTGGGATCAAAGTGTGGCTTGTGTCAAACAAGTCACCACAGTGTGATTTTAATGAAGGGATAAACTCCAGCAGCTTGCAAAGGGACCGTGGACTGGATTGATCACCTATACATATGCGAACATTCTCCAGGGCAAGTTGTCTTCAAAATAACTGAGAGAGAGCCGCTCGTGTGAGCAATACAGTATTTCCAGTTAAAGGCACGATGTGTTAGAGGAAACAGGAGGTTTGTGTACTGCAATTTGTAAGTACAACAAATTCTTAAAGGAATACTGAGTTGTACTATCTTGTGAGCCTTCAGTAGGTTCACCCCACCCAGACTGGGTCAGGTCAAACAGAGAAACTATAATAACAGGGAGACAACAGAGACTGTAATGTTGGAGGAACTCAATGAGTCAGGCAGCATCTTGTGGAGGCAGAGGGATGGTGGATGGGGACATTACAGTAACTTTGTGAAGGATGGTTGATGAGGACATTACAGTAGCATTGTGAGGGATGCTTGACCGGGGACATTACAGTAACGTAGCGATCAGTGTGACACTATTACTGCACTGGGCATCGGAGCTTGGAGTTCAATTCCGACTTCATCTGTAAGGAGCCTTTCTGTTCGTCCTCCCCGTCGGTTTCCTCTGAGTGCTCCAGTTCCCTCCCACAGTCCGAAGGTGTACTGCTTGGCAGGTTCATTGGTCATTGTAAATCATCCTGCGATTATGCTAGGGTTAAATTGGGCGGTGCTTGAACGGCAGGGCAGGCCTATTTTGTGCTGTATCTCAATAAATAAATAAATAAATAAATGTGGATTTTGCTCAGGCATCAATTCTAAGATGCTGAGAGGGATAACCAGAATAATGGGGTAAGGAGGGTCTGGCTAGTGACAGGAGCATCAGAGAAGGGGGATACTAGACAGATGGAGCCAGATGGGAGGAAGACAAGGGAAGCAGGGGCTGTTGGATACACAGATAAAGAGAGAAGAATGAACTCTGAGGCAGGTGGAGTGGATGCGATAATGGGAGGATGGGGGATAGAGACAGACTAGAAATGCTGAGTGGAGGCACTGGAGGCTTCAGATGCTGGAAGTTGAAACAGGTTTGGGAGGGATGAGGGGTGTGGATTGGAGAACCAGCAGGTTAAAATGGAACCAGCTGTGAGAGGGGAAGAAAGTTGGTTATAAAGGGCAGGGAGGGGAGCAAGGGCAGCACGCTAATGTTGGGGTTAGTGTAATGCTTTACAGGGCCAGCATGAATGATCAGGGTTCAATTCCCGCTGCTGTCTGTAAAGAGTTTGCGTATTCTTCCTGTGACCGCATGGGTTTCCTCTGGGTGCTTCCGGTTTCCTCCCACAGTCCAACGACGTTCTGTGCAGGTTAGCATTAGTGAGTTGTGGGCATGCTGTGTTGCTGACGGAAGTGTGGTGATACTTGTGGGCTACCCCAGCACATTCTCAGACTGAGTTGGCCGTTGACGTAAACGACTCATTTCACGATGTTTAATGTTTCAATGCACGTGCGACAAAAAAGCTAACCTGATCTCAAGGGGAAAACTGGGGGATGAGGGTGAGAGAAACTAGGTGGATCAGAAGGAGAGAGAAGAAACACGGGGCGTTACCTGAAATTGGAAACTGCGACATTCATACTATTGGGTTGCAGACCACCCCGGGGCAGTATGAATAGCTTGGCCTCAGCCTGGCCTGGATGTGGCTGGGGATGGACAGGCTGGTGGTGGAACTTGAAGAGGAGCTGAAATGGAGTTGGGAGCTTGGGATGGCCATTGTGGACAAAGCACAGGAGCTCTGCAATTATAGTGACCGTGGGAAGGGAAGGGTCATCTACTTACTCTGTGACAGATAGCCTCTACATCAATTAGCGATCATATTTGTACAACATAAGAATGACTATGTTTTAAAAATGTATTTCATCGTCTTTATACCACATCAGGAGGCTGATACATGAATATATTGGGTAGCACACACAAAATACTGCAGGTGATTTGCTGCTCCATTGTGAGGTCTTTATGAGGGAAGTTTAAATCCTCTCTTTGACAGAGACCCTTTCTCACTGCTATGTTCTCAGCTGCTTCTCCACTCTTCGACCATGTGCTCTCATTTCATCCACCTCCCTCCCCCACCCACTATGGAGTGCTTTTTCCTGGCAGTGGATGGGCCTGGGGATGGACGGGTTGATGTGAAGATGGGAAGGGAAGCTGAAATATCTAGCGGTTGGAAGTTTCAGTTGGCCGTTGTGGGCAGAATGCAGGAGCTCTGCAATTATAGTGACTGAGGGAAGGGACTGCTTACACTGTGGTACCTTTCTCTGCATCAACTGGTGATCATTATCAAAGTGACCATGCTTTAAAAAATATTTCATTGGCTTTATGCTAATTGGGAGACTGCTCCATGCAAATTGAGTATATTAGGAATATATTCCCTGGAACGTTGGAGATAGATGTGTGACCTCATAGAAGTATGTAAAATCGTGAGGGATGTAGACAGGGTGAAAGCACCTGGTCTCTTTCCCCAGGAAGAGGCTGATGAAACTTGAGGCCACACGCCTAACATCAGAAGTGAAAGATTTAAAAGGGCCATAAGGGTCATCTACTTCATGAGAAGGGTGGTGAATATTTGGAATGAGCTACCAGAAATAGTGGTTGAGGCAGGTTTATTAGTGTCTATGAGTGTGTGTGTGTGTGTCTAAATGAGTGCATTATGTGTGTGTGTGTGTGTGTGTGTGTGTGTCTGTCTGCCTGTGAGTGTGTGTGTGTGTGTGTGTGTGTGTGTCTGTCTGCCTGTGTGTGTGTGTGTGTGTGTGTGTGTGTCTAAATGAGTGCATTATGTGTGTGTGTGTGTGTGTGTGTGTGTGTGTGTGTGTCTGTCTGCCTGTGAGTGTGTGTGTGTGTGTGTGTGTCTGTCTGCCTGTGTGTGTGTGTGTGTGTGTGTGTCTAAATGAGTGCATTGTGTGTGTGTGTGTGTGTGTGTGTGTCTGTCTGTCTGCCTGTGAGTGTGTGTGTGTGTGTGTGTGTCTGTCTGCCTGTGTGTGTGTGTGTGTGTGTGTGTGTGTGTGTCTAAATGAGTGCATTATGTGTGTGTGTGTGTGTGTGTGTGTGTGTATGTCGAAATGTGTGTATTGTGTGTATATGTCTGTCTGTAGGTGTACTGTGTCTCTCTGTGTGTATCTAAATGTGTGTAATGTGTGTGCATCTATGTGTGTATTGTAAGTGTGTATCTAATTGTGTGTGTGTGTGTATGTGCGCGTATTCATGTATGTGTGTGTGGCTGTGTGTGCACATGCAGGCGTGTATATCGGTGTGTGTCTGTGGTTGTGTGTGCATGTGTGTGTACATCGGTGTGTGTGTGTGCACGCACAGAAGTGTATATTGGTGTGCGTGTGTCTGTGTGTGCATGTGTGTTGATGTGTGTGTACAACGGTGTGTGTGTGCACAAGTGTATATTGGTGTGTGTCTGTGTTTGTGTGTGCATGTGTGTTGATATGTGTGTATGTCGGTGTGTGTGTCCATGTTTATCTGCAATGTGGGCAGTGTAGTCAGAATAATTCTGAATAGAGATGGGAACTTCACTCACATCCAGGAAAGATTTCATTAGCTCTCACAAGTATGGGGCCTGCGTTATTGCAAAGTGAACTCAAGCTTAAACCTGCTACATGGAAAGCCAGCCGCTGGGTTACTGTCATCAGGGATTCAGTCAAAGACCTCCAAGTCATCAGCAAGGTAATATCCTCGCGGCAGGTGAGCGATACAATGCTGGATGCTTAATATGAGCTTGTTGCTTTTCAGTTAGGGTTGAAGAGACACGGATTTATTTAAGAATATAAGAACATCGGACGAAAGAGCAGGAGCTGAAAAGACCTTGAGGCCTCTCCAGCTCGTTGTACCATCCAATCAGATCTTTGCTGCTGATCTTGGTCTTAGCTCCATTTTCCTTCCTGTTCTCCCCATAACCCATGAACATCCTAGAGACTAACCTTGTTCACCTTGACCTTGATCTTAAGACCACAATAGAACACAGTCCCAATGTACGTATATATCACTAGAAAAAATCCAGAGAGTGAATTTCAATAAAACCTCACAGAGTAATAATCAGAAGGAGCCAGAGTAAGGGAATGTTTGTCGCTACAGATTCCAGCATCTGCAGTGTCCTGAGTTTGAAACATAATCTTCCATAGACATACACCTCAGTGGCCACTTTATTAGGTACACCTGTATACCAGCTTGTTAATGTAAATATTAAATCAGCCAATCATGTGGCAGCAACTCAGTACAGAAAAGCAAGCAGACAAGGTCAAGAGGTTCAGGCCAGAGTGGAAAGTAATGGAAAGATTTAAATGACTTTGACTGTGGAATAACTTCACATACAACAACAAATGGCACCACAATCGCAACAACAATCAATGTTATGCGATCAGACTGGAAGCTACCCAAACGGAATATAAGGTTTTGTTCCTCCAACCTGAGTGTGGCCTCATCACGACGGTGGAGGAGGCCATCAATGGACATATCAGAATTGGGAAGTGGAATTAAAATGGGTGGGCCGCTTGTTCTGGCGAATGAAGCGTAGATGCCCGGAGAAGTGGTCTCCCAATCTACATCGGGTCTCACCAACATACAGGAGGCCACACCAGGTGACTGAACATAGTATATGACCCCAACAGACTCACATGTGAATTGTCGCCTCACCTGGAAGGACTGTTTGGGTCCCTGAGTGGTTGTGAGGGAGGAGGTGTAGGGGCAGGTGTAACACTTGTCCCACTTGCAAGATAAGTACCAGAGTGAGGCCAGTGTGGAGGGACGAATGGACAAGGGAGTTGGGTTGGGGTGATCCCTACTGAAAGCAGGCGGGGGGAGGGAAAGATGTGCTTGGTGGTGGGATCATGTTGGAGATGGCGGAAGTTTCAGAAAATTATGTGTTGGATGTGGAGACTGGCGGGGTGGTAGGTGATGACGAGAGGAACCCTATCCCTAGTAGTGTGGCAGGAGGATGGGTAAGAGCAGATGTGCATGAAATGGAAGAGATGTGGTGACGGGCAGCATTGATGGTGAAGGAAGGGATGCCCCTTTCTTTGAAAAAGAAAAACACTTCCTCCTTTCTAGAATGAAAAACCTCATCCTGGGAGCAGATGCAGCAGAGACAGAGGAATTGGAAGAAGGAGATGGCGCTTCTACTATACTATGGGGTATGGTCCAGGTAGCTGTGAGAGTCCGTGGGTTGCAATAGACATTGGTGGATAAGCCGTCTTTGGAGATAGAGACAGTGACATCAAGAAAGGGAAGGGAGTTGTCGGAAATGGACCAGGTGAATTTGAGCACAGGTTGGAAGTTGGAAGCAAAGTGAATGAAATCAACGAGTTCAGCACGGGTGCAGGAAGCAGCACCAAGGCAGTTGTCAGTGTAGCATAGGAAAGGTGCAGGATGGTCACCCATGTAGGCTTGCAACATAGACTGTTCCTCATGGCCAATAAACAGGCAGGGATAGCTGGGCCCCACGCAAGTGCCATGGTTACCCTTTTTGCTTGAAGGAAGTGGAAGGAGTCAAAGGAGAAATTATTTGGAACGAGGACAAGTTCCGCCAGGCAGAAGAGAGTGGTGGTGGAGGGGAACTGGTTGGGTCTGGTTTCCAGAAAGAAAATGGAGAGCTTTGAGGCCTTCCTGGTGGGGGATGGAGGTGTATAGGGACTGGACATCCATAGTGAAAATAAGATGATGGTGGCCAGAAAATATCAAGAGCACGTGAGGTTTCACAGATGTAGGTAGGAAGGGACTGAACAACAGGGGGTTAAAACAGAGTCAAGGTATGCCGATATGAGTTCCTTAGGGCAGGAACAAGCTAAAATAATGGGAAACACAAAGTATACTGCAGATGCTGTGGTCAAATCAACACATACAAACAAGCTGGAGGAACTCAACAGGTCGGGCAGCATCCGTTGAAAGAAGCAGTTAACGTTTCGGGCCGAGACCCTTCGTCAGGACTGAAGAAGGAGGGGGCAGGGGCCCCATAAAGAAGGTGGGGGGAGGGTGGAAAACCAATCAGAGGAAAGATCAAGGGGTGGGGGGGGGAAGCAGGGAGGGGATAGGCAGGAGAGGTGAAGAAGGAATCTAAGGGGAAAGCACTATGGGTAGTAGAAGAAGGCAGAATCATGAGACAGGGGATAGGCAGCTAGAAGAGGAGACAGAGTGAAAGTGGGAGAGGGAGGGAATTACCAGAAGTTGGAGAATTCGATGTTCATACCAAGGGACTGGAGACTACCCAGACGGTATATGAGGTGTTGCTCCTCCAACCTGAGTTTGGCCTCATCATGGCAGTAGAGGAGGCCATGTATGGACATATCCAAATGGGAATGTGAAGCAGAGTTGAAGCGGGTGGCAAGCAAGAGATCCTGTCTGTTGTTGCAGACGGAGCAGAGGTGCTCAACGAAGCGGTCCCCCAATCTGCGTTGGGTCTTGCCGATGTAGAGGAGGCCGCACCGGGAGCAATGGATGCAATAGATTACCCCAACAGACTCACAAGTGAAGTGTTGCCTCACCTGTCTCCCGTACCATCACTGCCCTTATCAACTCCGGAGATCTTCCATCCTCAGCCAAAAACTCATAATTCCCACACCCCGCACTGCTCGGTTTTACCTCCTCCCCAAGGTTCATAAGCCTGACTGTCCTGGTAGGCCCATAGTTTTGGCCTGCTCCTGCCTCACCGAACATGTATCTGCCTACCTGGACTCCATTTTGTCACCCATAGTCCAGTCGCTCCCTACCTACATCCGGGATACATCCCATGCCCATACCTCTTCAATAACTTCCAGTTCCCCAGTCCCGACCACTTCATTTTCACCATGGATGTTCAATCCTTATACACTTCAATTCCCCATCAAGAAGGCCTCAAAGCCCTCCGCTACTTTCTTGACAATAGACCTCACCAGTTCCCCAACACCACCACACTCCTCCGGTTGGCGGAACTGGTACTCACACTTAATAACTTCTCTTTTGGCTCTTCCCACTTTCTTCAGACCAAAGGTGTAGCTATGGGCACTTGCATGGTCCCCAGCTATGCCTGCCTCTTCGTGGGTTATGTGGAACAGATTATGCTCCAAATCTATACTGGTACTGCTCCCCAACTTTTACTCCGCTACATTGACGACTACATTGGTACTGCTTCCTGCACCCAGCACCCATGCTGAGCTCATCAATTTCATCGATTTTGCCTCTAACTTCCACTCCGTCCTCAAATTCACTTGGTCCATCTCAGACACTTCTCTTCCCTTTCTTGATCTCTCGGTCTCCATCTCTGGAGACAGACTGTCCAAGACATTTTCTATAAACCCAATGACTCTCATAACTACCTTGATTATATCTCTTCCCACCTTGTCAAATGCAAAAATGCTATTCCCTATTCCCAGTTCCTTCGTCTCCACCATATCTGTTCCCAGGATGAGGCTTTCCGTTCCAGGACATCCCAAATATCTTCTTTCTTTAAGAACCGTGGTTTCCCTTCTGCTATCATCAACGATGCCCTTACCCGCATCTCCTCCATTTCTCGCACTTCAGCCCTCACCCCATCCTCCCATCACCACACCAGGGACCATGTTCCCCTTGTCCTCACCTACCACCCCACCAGCCTCCAGATCCAGCATATTATCCTCCACAACTTCCGCCACCTTCAACAGGACCCCACCACTAAGCACATCTTGCCCTCTCTACCCCTCTCTGCTTTTTGCAGGGATCGTTCCCTCCGTGACTGCCTGGTCCACAAGTCCCTCCCCACAGATCTCCCACCTGGTACTTATCCCTGCAAGCATAAGTGCTACACTTGTCCCTACACCTCCTCTCTTACCACCATTCAGGGCCCCAAACAGTCCTTCTGGGTGAGGCAACACTTCACTTGTGAGTCTGTTGGGGTAATCTATTGCATCCGGTGCTCCCGGTGCGGCCTCCTCTACATCGGCAAGACCCAACGCAGATTGGGGGACTGCTTCGTTGAGCACCTCTGCTCCGTCCGCAACAACAGACAGGATCTCCCGGTTGCCGCTCACTTCAACTCTGCTTCACATTCCCATTCGGATATGTCCATACATGGCCTCCTCTACTGCCATGATGAGGCCAAACTCAGGTTGGAGGAGCAACACCTCACATGCCGTCTGGGTAGTCTCCAGCCCCTTGGTACGAACATCGAATTCTCCAACTTCCAGTAATTCCCTTCCTCTCCCACTTTCACTCTGTCTCCTCTTCTAGCTGCCTATCACCTCTCTCATGATTCTGCCTTCTTCTACTACCCATAGTGCTTTCCCCTTAGATTCCTTCTTCACCTCTCCTGCCTATCCCCTCCCTGCTTCCCCTCCCCCACCCCTTGATCTTTCCTCTGATTGGTTTTCCACCCTCCCCACTCCCATCTTCTTTATGGGGCCCCTGCCCCCTCCTTCTTCAGTCCTGACGAAGGGTCTCGGCCCCAAACGTTGACTGCTCATTTCAACGGATGCTGCCCGACCTGCTGAGTTCATCCAGCTTGTTTGTACGTGCTAAAATAATGGGTCTACCCGGACAAGCAGGTTTGTTGGTCTTCTGGGAATCTTGCACGAGGACTCCTAAGTCCCTCTGCACCTGTGATGTTTGAACTTTTTAAATACTTCTTCTTTTAACTTTTAAAAACCTCTTTTAAATATACTTCTACTATTAAATTACATATGATTGGAGCTTATAATATACATTTTTCTGGTGTGATTTTGGCCTAACTGAACAATCTTTAGTGCCTCCAGGGGTATTCAGCAAGCTTGTAAACATAGTGTGTGGCATTATGGTGGAACAGGAACCCATCATCAGCTCTATTACTCCTCACCAATTAATGCGTTGAGCAAGATTGAAATCAAAGAGGACAAGAGCAGAAGGTGAGCAGGTACTCAGCGCCATCAACCTCCATTTGACGAGCTTCCTCTCCCTCTTCCTCACTGCTCCTGCAGGAAGGTGCAGGAGTCTTGGGTCCTGAGCAAGGTTTGATTGGCGTGGTTTGTGGCTGGAGATTCATTTTTAGAGGACTCTGTAGTTCATGTTACCTGTGTCTCTGGTTTCCGATTACTCTTTTTTTATTTCTATTTTGCACAATTTAATCAGGGCACTTTGGGATGGACTGGCTTTGTGCCCTGCAGTAAAATATTGACAGTGTTAAACTGAATGGAACTAAACTGAACACTCATAGAACCATAGAACATTACAGCACAGAAACAGGCCTCCCCTAGTCTCAGTGGAAAAAGCCTGCTTGCATTTACTCTAACTATACCCATCATAATTTTATTTACCTCTATCAAATCTCCCCTCATTCTTCTACGCTCCAGGGAATAAAGTCCTAACCTATTCAACCTTTCTCTGTAACTCAGTTTCTCAAGTCCCGGCAACATCCTTGAAAAGCAAACACGAGGAAATCTGCAGATGCTGGAAATTCAAACAACAACACACACAAAATGCTGGTAGAACACAGCAGGCTAGGCAGCATCGATAGGGAGAAGCGATGTCGACGTTTCGGGCCGAGACCGCCCGAAACGTCGACATCGCTTCTCCCTATCGATGCTGCCTAGCCTGCTGTGTTCTACCAGCATTTTGTGTGTGTTGTTGTTTGAACATCTTTGAAAACTTTCTCTGAACCCTTTCAACCTCATTAATATCTTTCCTGTAATTAGGTGACCAAAACTGCACACGATATTCCAAATTCGGCCTCACCAATGCCTTATACAACCTCACCATAACATTCCAACTCTTATACTCAATGCTTTGATTTATAAAGGCCAATGTACCAAAAGCTCTCTTTACGATCCTATCCACCTGTTACGCCACTTTTAGGGAATTTTGTATCTGTATTCCCAGATCTCTCTGTTCTACTGCACTCCTAGACAGTTTTGAAAACTCTGCAGTTTGATGTCTAATACTCTGTTCACTCGTTTTCTTTGTTGTTTGCGTGATTTGTTCGTTTGTTTGCACTTTGGGTGCTTGGTGTTTACTTTGAGTGGATTCCACGGTGTTTCTTTGTTTCATGGCTGCCTGTAGGAGGACAAATCTCAGGGTTGTATACTGCATACATACTTTAATAAGTGCACTTTGAATCTTTGAATGATTGTTAGGCTTGAGTACCTTAGGAACTGCTGATCTCCTGTGATTTTCATGCACCACAGTTTCTAGAGTTTCCAGAGAGTGGTGCATAAAAAAAAGTGAGCGACACTTCTGTGAGCAAAAACACCTCGTTAAAAAGAGAGATCAGATGAGAATGGCCAGATTGGTTCAAGCTGACAGTAACTCAAATAACCATGTGTTCCAACAGTGGTGTGCAGAAGAGCATCTCTGAAGACAAACACACTGAGCATTGAAGTGGGTGGGGTACAGCATCAAAAAACCACGAACATACACCCAGTGGCCACTTTATTAGGTACAGGAGGTATTTAATAAAGTGGCCACCAAACATACATCAGTTCTATACATTTACCACCACTTTTGTACGTCAGATCCAACCTGAATTTGTATTATCGAACCTGAAGAAAACACCTGCTGGGAAGTTCATTTTCAGCTCTGCTAACAAAGAATGAAATTTGCTTAAAATAAGACAACAAATTATTAAGTTCCTAGACAAAGGAATCCAATAGATGTTGATAACAAAAGATAGTTTCAGGTGAATACACCTCGACTATTTCAAGCAGGATACTAAAAATTGCACAAATACAGAAAATCATTACATACAAGATACTTAGCCTAGCCTGTCGATGTTGGCTCTGTCCCACAGCTTTGCAACTCAACTCTCTCCTTGCCCCTCTCTTCACATCTTTATCTTCTTCCTCCTACTCAAAGAGAAAATTGTGGACTGCTAAAATACCAAGTCCTTTCAATGTGAGATCAGGGCAGGCTCTGAGCTAGAAATACACTTTGAATGAGCCACATTTTGGGTTTTGACTCTTGTTCATTCCATCGACCTGCTTCATTATTCTCAACAAGTAGTCAGTTAGATCACCGAGGACAAATCCCGCAGTGCTGCAGGATAATTTTAGTTCTATCGGCTCCAAATCATATATTCCTTTTTTAGTAGAATGTGTATGGAATTCTATTCAACAGAAACAAGAGCTGGGGATCCCTTGACACTGATACTTCATCCCTGTAGTGAATTGTAACTGGATTTTTTATTGTTGGCTTAGAAAGTACTATGATTTTGTAATCCTTGTAAGTAATAAGCACAACAGATTCTGCAGTTGCTGGAAAATCCAGAGCAGCACACACAAAGTCAGCAAGTCAGGCAGTATCTATGGAAATGAATAACCAGTCAATGTTTCAGCCGAGACCTTTCATCAAGGTTCAAAGTTCAAATTAATTTTTTATCAAATAATGTATATGTCACCATATACAACTCTAAGATTAATTTTCCTTACGGTTGCGCACAGTCAATCCATGAAATTTAATAGAATCAATGAAAAACTGCACCCAGCAGGACGGACAAACAACCAATCTGCAAAAGACAACAAACCGTTCAACTACAAAAGAAAAAAATAATACTAATGAATAAATAAACAATTAATATCGAGAACATGAAATGAAGAGTCCTTGAAAGTAAGCCCATAGGTTGTGGGAACAGTTCAGTGATAGGGCAAGTGAAGTTATCTCCACTGCTTCAAGACCCCGATGGTTGAGGGTTAATAACTATTTCTGAACCAGGTGGTGTGGGTCTTCAGGCTCCTGAACTCTCCTACTGATGGCAGCAGCGAGAAGGGAGCATGGCCTGGGTGATGGCGATCCTTGATGATGGATTCTGCCTTCCTGCTATAGCGTTTTGTGTGGATGTGTTCAGTGGTCAGGAGGGCAATATCTATGATGGACTGGACAATATACACTATTTCATGTAGGATTTTCCATTCAAAGGCATTGGTATTTCCATACCAGACCCTGATGCAACCAGAAAACATATTTCCCACCACACGTCAATAGAAGCTTGTCAAAGTTTTAGATGTCATGCCAAATTTTCACAAACTTCTAAGGAATTAGAGGTGCTGCCATGCTTTCTTCATAAGGGTATTTGCGTGCTGAGCCCAGGACAGAACCTCTGAAATTATAACACCAAGGTCTTTAAAGTTTCTGACCCTCTCCACATCTGATCCCCTGATGAGGACTGGCTCATGTACCAATGGTTTCCTCTTTATAAAGTCAATAATGAGCTTTATGGACTTGGTGACATTGAGTAGGAAGCTGTTTAAAATGGAAGGAAGAAGGTACCAAGAGGGGAGAAGGTGGGCAGAGTGGATGGAGGACATGCTATAAGGCGATGGATGAAGCCAGATGGGTTGGAAAGAGAGGGGAATGGAGTAAGAAGCAGGAAGGTCATAGGTGGAAAAGATAAAGGCTTGGAAAAGAAGGAATCTAATAGGAGAGAGTTAACAATGGGAGAAAGGGAAGGAGGAAGGACACCAGGTGATGATACTTCATCCCTAGAGTGAATTATAGATGATAGGGTAAGAAGCTAGAATGGGGAATTGAAGAAGAGTGAAGGAGGAGAGGAAATTTTTTACCTGAAGTTGGAGAAATTGATGTTCATTCCGGAAGGATGGAGGATACCTAGGCAGAATATAAAGTGTTGCCTCTTCAACCTGACAGAGACCTCATGGAAGAAGAGGCCATGGGCTAATAGATGAAAAAGGGATTGGGGATAGGGAAAAAAATGGTTGACCACCAGGAAACATGCTTTTTGTGGATGGAGTGCAGATGCTTGATAAAGTGGTCCCCCAATCTATATTGTGCCTACCCTTGTAAGTAACCAAGCTCACCAGGAAAAAAAAGGTTAGAGATAGAACAACAAAACTATTGATTCAGACATTCACAAACTCAACTGATAATGTGCTTAAAAGGTCATAAGTCAATCAAAAGCAAATAAATCTTTGAGATGTTCTTTTATCAACTGCTCCCACTGCTCAACACTTCTTCATGATCATAGGAATCCACATGACTTCTGGAATATGAACCATGTTTCAAGAGCTGCCTCAAGGCAAAAGCAGATACCTTTGCTTTCAGTTCACTAGCTCAACATTCCTTTGGCTGAGGAAAAGTGTGAAGATCATGGCTTCACACTCAGCACACATCACGCAGTCTCCATCCTCCCAACAGAGTGAAAACATGGGCTAGTTATCCCACAGGCTTCTTGACTTCCTAATATCAGGCAGAAAGTACTGTAGCACAAGAATAAGTATTCTTAGGCTGGTTAATAACTTCTCCCCCCAGGGCGTGAGACTTCTGATCACCCTGATACTACTCAGTACACATTATTTATGACAGTACCAGTAGGACTATACTGTTGTATATTTAATTATACATCATTTATATACTTTCTGACAACTTGTACATCTACTGAATATATTTTATATATTAATATCACTGTGTTAATATTATTTTACGTGCTGAATGTGATATATGCACTGTGACTTGCACCTTAGTTCCAGAGGAATGTTGTTTCGTTTAACTGTATACACATGTATGGTTAAATGACAACTTGAGCTTGGCTACTTGATGTTAACGTGCTGCGATGGAAAATATTTTTCCAATGAAAACGTTTTTTCCAATGTATCACTGCCCTTTACTATTCCCATTTTCTCTTCCACACCAAACACCTGAAGGACCTCTGGCTTGGTTTCCCTCGCACAATTTGCATGGTCAGATTTACTGCTTTTCTCATTCAGAACAAACTAAACCAATACGATTCTGCTGCACACACTTCTAGAGGGAGCAACGTATCCAGGGTGTAAGCTGACATTTACATAATACTGGCTAGAAAAATGCAAGAGCAAAGAATCAGCAAGGAAGTCTTTGAGAAATCTGATTTATCTGATGAAAGCTCAGCTTTATCAATGATCAACATTATTCTCCATATACATTTACACGTATTAGAAGTTTGCTATGGTGTGATGGTCAAGGCATGATATGGAACAAAAAACTAAAACATTTGAAAAATATAAAGAATAAAGAATTCTATGGTAATAATTTTAGGAGTACAGATATGGAATAAAAATGCATAAATACATAAATACCATCACATATTTACAATGTGAACAGCATTATGAAAAAAAAGTGGTTTAAAGTGTTTACAGAGCAGTGTGGTGACCGAGGCAACAGAGGTGTTGGTGGGTATCTAAACAGATTAACTGCCGGGGAAAGAAATTTTTAAGGCGGCATGAAGTTTTTGTTTTAATAGCTCTATAGCACTTTCCACAGGGGAGCTTTTTGGAATGACAATTTGCAAGGCGGGAACTGTCTGCAATGATTTTCCTGCCCACTTCTTTGTCCAGGACACATACAAGTCCTCCAGTGATGATAGACTGTAGCCAGAAATATAAGCAGATAAAATTGTAGATGAAACTCCACAATGAAATAGGATCCCCAATCATATACTATTGTTCCAGAATCTCCAGGAGTGGATCAATCATCTCTGGATCAAGATTGCAGTCCACCCAGAGAGAAGAAACATCAGAGAAAAACCATTCAAATACAACACGCCCATTCTTCAGTCATGTTCATTACTTATACAAGCAAAGGGAACACTGAGACAGAAAAGCATGTGGTTCCACCAGTGTGGTAAAGCTTCTCCTCCAGTCAGTTAGATCATCGCTCAACCATGACTGTATGCAGCAGTGTTCATGAAAAATATGTACAAATGTCATGTGATCAAAATACACTGACATTGTCATGTGAATTGTGAAGATAAACATAACATAGAATAAAGTAAGCATACTTGTTGGAGGTTCCTGTGTCACTTTTAGAGCAAGTAAAAATTACTAAAGTTCTAGCAGTAGCCAAGATCCAAGATACATTACACATCATTCAGCTTTTCCTACTTCCCATTGTAACCAAAAAAGGAGGACAAACGTCATGCTTCTAAGACTAGAATTCAACTTGGTAAACATTGTCTTGCAATGAAGCCTTCAAGAATCCATACAATCAGCCTTCAGCAAGCCAACATCAAGTAAATTGAATGGGACTTACCTATTGTGAAGAGAATGGTAAAGGTTGAACATCATCAATAGAGAGAGCAGCGTCCATTTCATTTGCGGGCATTCCATACAGGGCAGCGCATAGGAGGATGGCAGGACAAAAAAGGAGAAAAGATAATTAGCTCTAATTTAATTATAGCATCCTCAACATTAATGCAACAATAACTCAGGTATAAATAGAAAATGGTTAATACATGGTAATATTATGGATAGGGTGGTGGGGTAGAGATACATCTCTGTCAAAGGAACTGTAAGGTACTCTTTCCCTCTGCTAGCCTGCAGGTGACCCTTCGACAAGGTGTAGCACCTGCTTAGATCCCCAATCAGAGTCACATGAAGCAGTGAGGAGCTGGTGCATGTCACGTCCTTGTTATGTAACCATGGGCACCAGGCAGATAATCCCTGAAGAGTATTGATAATGGCTCAGATCACCTGTCCAGTAAAGACACTGCCCAGATGAAGGCAATGGCAAACTACTTCTGTAGAAAAATTTGCCAAGAATAATCATGATCAAGACCACAATTGCCCATGTCATACAACATGGCACATAATGATGATGAATGTTATAGAAGAATGTAAGACATTATAGCTTGTGAATGGTGTCATGTTACTGACAAGACACTTGAAGACACTGCCGTACTTTTTCCAGTTTCACTCCACCTGGTATTCACACTATGGTTTACGATTCATTTTCCAATTCTCTCCCGGTTAGCCTGAACTTCATTATCTAAATCATAACTCCTGAGATCCTACTTTTAAATAACGGTATTCTTTGTTTTTTAGATGTTTAGTAGCTTCTGTCCTAGTCTTGCTCCTCTCTACGTCTGTGATCTGCTCCGGTCTCACAGCCGTACAAAATTGTTTCACACCTTCACAAGGTTTCAACCTGAAACATCCTTTTCCTCACAGTTGCTGCCTGATCCACTGAGTTCCTCCAGCATGGTGTTCGTTGCTGTGCTTCTAGTCTCTGGTGCATTACTCTGTGGTGCGGTGCCCCTCAATCACCACACCTCGCCTGTTCCCCTCCATGTCACACCGTCTTATGGATGTAAGAAAAATAGAACATTATGAACTATGTAAACGAGAAGGGTCAGATTCATTGTTGAGCAGGTTGAAAGTCTGGTACAACATGGGTATATTTAAAGCAGAGGTTGATAGTTCTTCATTAGCAGAGGGTATCAAAGATTACTTGGAAGAGATAGGAGAATGAAATTGAGAAAGAAAATATATCAGCCAAGATCGAATAGTGGTGCTGACTTGATTGGCCACATAGCTTAATTGTGTTCCAATGTCTTATAGTCTTATGCCATCCTCGTTGGGAAATAAATTAGCAGCCCTTCCAAAAGTCTTTGGGTACATTTAAAGCAGAGATTGATAGGTTCTTGATTAGTTTGAGCATCAAAGGTTATGGAAAGAAAGCAGGAGAATAGATTGAGAGGGAAAATAAAACAGCCAAGAACAAATGCAGGATCAGACCTGATGGGCCAAATGGCCTAATTCTGCTCACATATCTTATAACCTAATGTCATTGGGTCTATATGAGGGTACAGATAGAGTAAATGCAAGCAGGCTTTTTGCACTGAGGTTGGGTGGGTCTACAAATAGAGGTCATGGGTTAAAGGTGAAAGGTGAAAAGTTTAAGGGGAACATGAGGGGAAATTTCTTCACTCAGAGGGTTGTGAGAGTGCGGAATGAGCTGCCAGCACAAGCGGTCCATGTGAGCTGGATTTCAATGTTTAAGAGAAGTTTGGATAGGTACATGGAAGGCAGGGCTACGGGGGGGAGGGGGGTGGTGGTACTATAGTCCCAGTGCAGGTCAATGGGAGTAGGCAATTTAGATGGTTATTGGCATGGACTAGATGAGCAAGCTGAAGGGTCTGTTACTGTTCTGTACTTCTCTATGACTATGATACTACAGCCCGGAACTCACACCCAAGCAGCACTGTGGAAGCATCTTCACTATGGAGACTGAAGGAGGTGGCTCAGCACTCCTTCTCAATTAGAGATGACCAAGGTATCTTGGTTTTGCTAGTAAAGGTCAGAGGCTGAGAAACGAACAGTGTTGTGTCTTCAGCTTCTGAGGTTCCCATCCCAGACCTCTCCTCTCTGGTCCCTAAAGACTACGCCTCTCTTTTCAGTCAGCTGCCCTAATATTTCCTTCTACACCAGTGTCCAATCTTATCAGATAATGTTCCTGGGAAGCATCTTTGGTCACTTTCAAAATGTCATAAAGGCAAAATCAAAAACAAGGACATGATTATCGCAAACACAGGAAGTGTCTGCTGATTGTAACCTGCTCTGCGCCACACTTCTCCTGAAGAGAGGGGTTAACATTACTCAATTGAACTCAATAGTGAATCCTGGGGAGTGGGAGTGCCGGAGGCTTTTCAATATGTCACAGGTCTGTTCCTGAACATCTGAAGCAACGGGTGACAAATTACAGAGGACGGCACCAAGTCTACTGATCCACTGGCTCCTGTTTCTTGGATAATTACAGCCCTGCTCCAATTCCACAGGTCTGACCTATGCAACTGACTCAGGCAAAATAAGGCACTGCAGGAAAGATGACCTTTCTCGTGGCCAGCTCTTCTGTTTGGACACCTGTCTCCATTGCCTGCACAGTTTAACTAATTCCTAGCTCCACTACCAAACAAACCCCATGACATTTGTCACTGAGTCCAACTCAAGGAGGAAATGAGGGTTCAGGCATTGGTCTCAAATGGAGGGTGGACGTCCAGCCAGTGGCTATGCTCTCTCCAGTGGCACTTGGCATCCCGGGGGCGGCACTGTGCGTGGCGGTAAGCAAAATGCTTTAAATCACCAGCAGTCTGAGTTCAATTCCTGCCAATGCCTGTAAGGAATTTGTACATTCTCCCTGTAACAGTGTGCGTTTCTTCCTGGTGCTCTGGTTTCCTCCCACCTTCCAAAGGCTTACGGATTAGTAGATTGTGGGCATGCTATTTGGCACTGGATGGGTGGTGACTCTTGCGGAGTGCTTCCAGCACATCCTGGGACTGTGTTGGTCAAAGTTCAATGTACATTTATTATCAAGGTATGTGTATTTCGTACGGCCTTTGCATTTGTCTGCTTACAGGCAGCCACAAAATGAAGAAACTCGATGGAACCCATTAAAACAATCGAAGACCATCCATCAAACACCCAATGTGCAAAGAGATAGAAAGAAAAGCACATTGTGCAAATGGTAAAAGTAAGCAAACAGCATTCATGAAAGTGAGTTAGTTTGTTGGCCACAGCCTCAGTTCAGTGCAGACCAGTAAACCTCAGCAAGCAGTGTGCTGAACACCAGCCTAATGTTCACTGCTAGCCCTGACACTTTGTTGTTTTCTATCTGGCCCGGTGCATAAATCGTCCAAATCTCGGGTCTTTGATCAAACAACGTATTTCACTGCATGTTTCAATGTTTCAATGTACGTGCAACAAATAACACCAATTTTTATTCTTTAATCTTTAATTTCCTGCTCAATGGAACTGAATGTATGGTGGTATTACAAACACAGAACATAGACCAGCACAGGCCCGTTGGCCTATATTGTCTGTACAGCCCATATTGTCAACCCAAACAAATTCCCTCTGCCTGCACTATGCCCCTCCATTCCCTGCATGATTATATCCTGTCTACAAATTCCCTCTGCCTGAACTCCCCCCCCCCCATTATATTCTTACTAAATGCATCCTACTCACTGGTATCTCATCTGTATACACCACTTTCCCTAGCAGCTCATTCCAGGCATCTACCCTGATCGGCGGTACTGTAATAATGTCCTGCTAAACGCTACATTACTGTACTGCCCTCTTCCAGTAGTTTTTCTTCTTAGCCTCCAAATTTCAGCATCTGCAGTCTCTCATGCCATCAGACCAGGCGGGTGTCATGGTCTTTGCTGTCTGTCAGATCTTACCACGTGCCTATTGGTATGAGCTTCTGACATAGAAACAGTGCCTCAAATTCTAAAGTGTACTATGGGCTGTAAACACAAAGATGTGAAAATTCAAGTCATTCTTCCGAATATAAGTCTTTCATGCTGTGAATTCCATTTGGAGAGTTAATTACAAAGAGCATTAGCTCAGCACACCTGTGGTACCAAGGCCCCTATGCCCTCCAAACCACAGCAGTTGCAGTGCAAGTGAGAATTACTTTTACAAAGCAGACAGCAGGTGCACCGTGAACAAGATCAATAGGGAACAATTACCAAGAGTGTTACTCAATAATTACAAGAGAACAAAACCAAGGGTATGACATATCCTTTTCCTACAGAGGGCTAAAATGGGAAGGTACACATGAGATTCAGCAGAGCCTGGAAATCCAGAGTAGCACACCCAAAATGCTGGAGGAACACAGCAGGTCAGGCAGCATCTATGGAGGGGAATCAGGCCGAGACCCTTCATCAGGGCTGGAAAGGAAGGGAAAGAAGCCTGAAAGAGAATGTAGAAGGGAGGGGGTGGTGTACAAGTTGGCAGCCAATACAGATGAGGGGGGAGAGAGGTAGGTTGATGGGGGAGGGTGATGAAGTGAGAATCCAGAAGGTGACAGGTGGTAAAGATAAAGGGCTAAAGAAGGAGGAATCTAATAGGAAAGAAGAGTAGACCATGAAGAAAGTGATGGAGGAAGGGCACCTGAGGGAGGTGATGGGCAGGTGAGGAGAAGATGTAGGAGGGGAGCCAGAATAGGGAATGGAGAAAAGAGAGAAGAGGAAGGGAAGAAACTACTGGAAGATTAGATAACTCAGGTTGCCGACTACTTGGATGGAATATGAGGTGATGCTCTTCCAACCTGAGGGTGGCCTCACTGTGGCAGTAGGAGGGTCCTTCAGGCGCTTTGAATCAACCGTATTACTTGGATTGTCCACGAGCCCCACTTATTGCAGTGAGCTACTTCATACAGAGGGAATGTCTTCAAATGCAGTACACAGATACCTGATCTTGTGACACCCCCCCCCCCTCCCGCCCCTTGCATCTCCAATTTCTGCTCCCTTCAGGCAATTCACTTCCTCAATGTCAACACAACAAAGGAGACGGTTATCGACTTCAGGAAAACCTGTACCCCTCCCACCCCTCATTACATCGGTGGCACAGCAGTTTCAAACTCCCAGTAGTGCCAAACTCACGCAACATCTAATGGTCCTAGAATACACCCTACACAATCAGAAACGGTTACCAAAGCCTCTGCTTTCTGAGGAGGCTGAAGAGAGTTGGTCTACGCACATCAGGACTCATGGCCTTCTACAGACGTACAGTTGAGAGCATCCTAATGTGCTGCATCACTGTATTGTACACAGGAGGGCTCTAGAACAGAGAGCTAAAACTGCGTAATGCATCACCGACACCAGCCTACCAGCCATCAGACAGGTACGCTTTATGCCTGTGTATATAAGCTAATGTTATGTATATATGGCCACACTCAAACAGTTACTTGCACACTGTGTTTTATAGGATTGCTTTTATGTTTATGGAGTTTTTTATGCTTATTGCATTTTTTTACGCTGCAGTGGATCCAGAGTAAAAAATCAGTTTGTTTTCCCTTATACTCGTGCACTGAAGAATGACAATAAACAGTCTTGAATCTTTGTAGAATCCCATCTGTCAGATGCTTTCCCAGTTCTCAGTATTTTTAACCATATCTGTTCCTAAGAACATAATAAATAAGAGCAGGAAAAAACCACTTCCCACTTGATCACTCCATCAAAGGTTCTTCCAGCTGCTGGGGTATCAGGCTCTGGAATTCCCTTCGTCTTTCCACACTTCCTTAATGCCAGAACGTGCTGGCACCGATAGCAAGAATTCTCCCTAGCAGCGTTGGAGACCTAACTTTGTTCCTGACCTCGGGTGCTGAACTGAGGTGGCAGCGACCTGCAGCCTTTGGGCTCCTGGACTGGTGGCAGTGCTGAAATATCTCTGTGGCAGTGGATTCACTTTCAGGGACTCTACACTTCCTGCTCTGAGCATTATTTCAGTAACAGGCCCTTCAGCCCAGTGAGCCCATGCCACCCCATACACCAACTAAACTACTAATCCAGCGCAACACACACACAAAATGCTGCAGGAACTCAGCGGGTCAGGCAGCATCTATGGAAATCAATAGACAGTCATCATTTTTCTGGCTGAGACCCTTCTTCAGGACTGGAAAGGAAAGGGAAAATGCCAGAATATAAAGGTGAAAAGACAGGAAGGAGGACAGATAGAAGGTGATAGGTGAAAACAGGTGGATAGGAAAGGTGCAAAAGGCTGAAGAGGAAGGAATTTGATAGGAGAGTGCACCATGAGAGAAAGGAAGGGATCCCAGAGGGAACTAATAGGCAGGTGAAAAGAGGTAAGAAGGCAGAGTGGGGAATAGAAGAAGAGGGGATGGGAAGGAATTTTTTTTACTGGAATAACAAATTGAAATTCATGCTATCAGGTTGGAGGCTACCCAGACAGAATATAAGGTGTTACTCCTCCAGCTGTACACCTTTGGGATGTGGGAGGAAACCAGAGCACCCAGAGGAACCCCATGCAGAGAATGTACAAACTCATTACAGACAGGGGCAGGAATTGAACCAGGGACACTGGCACAGAAAGACCATTACGCTGACCACCACACCACCATGCCACCCCGTTTGGGAGTTCTGGCGCCTTCACAACTTCCAAAGGCACAGAATTTGCTAAGCTAATTGGCAAATTTGGGTGGTGAGGTGAAGATACATCTCTACAAAGAGAGTTGTAAGGTGCTCCTTGCTTCCAGCCAGCAGTCCACCCTTAGGTAAAGATGTAGCGCCTGCTTAGCCCTCTGATCAGGATCTTGTGAAGCCACGGGAGCAGGTGGTGGACGGTCGAATGAGCAGCTGGTTCATATCACAAGTGCTGGTTATGTGACCACTGACACCAGGCAGATTATCTCTGAAGAGTATTGATAACGGCTGGGGTCACCCGTCTGGTAAAGACACTCCCCAGAAGAAGGAAATGGCAAACCACTTCTGCAGAAAAAATTTCCAAGAGCAATCTTGGTCAAAGAGCGTAATCGCCCATGGCAAACAAAATGGTACATAATGATTGATGAACTGGCATGCTAAACCCTCAGTCTAAGGTCTAAGTCACACTGAGCACGGGGGCCCCCCAGGGCTGTGTGCTCAGTCCACTGCTGTCCCACGACTGTGCTGCAACACACAGCTCAAACCACATCATCAAATTCGCCATTGACACGACCGTGGTGGGTCTCATCAGCAAGAACGACGAGTCAGCTTATGGGGAGGAGGTGCAGCAGCTAATGGACTGGTGCAGAGCCAACAACCTGTCCCTGAATGTGAACAAAACAAAAGAGATGGTTGTTGACTTCAGGAGGGCACAGAGCAACCACTCCCTGCTGAACATCGATGGCTCCTCGGTAGAGATCGTTAAGAGCACCATATTTCTTGGTGTTCACCTGGTGGAGAATCTCATCTAGTCCCTCAACACCAGCTCCATAGCAAAGAAAGCCCAACAGCATCTCTACTTTCTGCCAAGGCTGAGGAAAGTCCATCTCCCTCTCCCCATCCTCATCACATTCTACAGGGGTTGTATTGAGAGCATCCTGAGCAGCTGCATCACTGCCTGCTTCGGAAATCGCACCATCTTGGATCGCAAGACCCTGCAGCGGAGAGTGAGGTCAGCTGAGAAGATCATCGGGGTCTTTCTTCCCGCCATTACGGACATTTACATTACACGCTGCATCCGCAAAGCAAACAGCATTATGAAGGACCCCACGCACCCCTCATACAAACTCTTCTCCCTCCTGCCATCTGGGAAAAGGGCATCAAAGCATTCGGGCTCTCACGATCAGACTATGTAACAGTTTCTTCCCCCAAGCCATCAGACTCCTCAATACCCAGAGCCTGGACTGACACCTTACTGCCCTATTGTCCTGTTTATTATTTCTTGTAATGCCTGCACTGTTTTGTGCACTTTCTGCAGTCCTGGGTAGGTCTGTAGTCTAATGTATTTTTTCTGTGTTGTTTTTAACATAGTTCAGTGTAGTTTTTGTACTGTGTCATGTAATACCATGGTCCTGAAAAATGCCGTCTCATTTTTACTATGCACTGTACCAGCAGTTATGGTCGAAATGACAATACAAATGACTTGACTTGACTTGACTTGAGGTCTGCTCTTATGTCTTACGGTGTGACAGCTACAGACAAAATGCAGTGCAAGTAGACAATAAGGAGCAGAATCATTAATAAAAGGTAGTTGTGAGGCCATGAGTCCATCTTATCATGCTAGGGAACCATTCAAGTGTCATTTAATAGTGCGTAGAATCATTCTTTGAATCTGGTTGTGTCTAACCTGCTCCTTAAAAGCCAATCATAAAGCAAGCTTGTGGCTGCTCACTGTAATATCATCAACGGTCAACAGGCTCCAAAACTAGATTCGATATTGCTCAGTGTGGCAGGAGTGATACCTCTCTCTCCCTCGTTAGTGAGAGAGAGAGAGAGTCTGTAGATGTCGAAGTGCTCTTTTTATGGACTCTAGGCCATGGTCTCTCTGGGGGCTTTGCTATTGCTTGCATGACAGGTGGTGGGAGGAGGGTTGATGCTTTGCTGCTGCTTGTGTGTGCCAGGGGGGTGGGGCCGGAGGGCTTTGGGGTTATGACGTCCTTCTGTCTTTCATTCTTTGATGATTTTCTTCTGTTTTGTGCATGTTTGCAAAGAGTAAAAATTTCAGGTTGCATACCGTATGCATTCTCTCATATTAAATGGAACCATTGAACCATCGAGCCACTGGAATGTTTTACTCAGTTAGAGGCATGGTAACTGCTCGCCCCCTTTAGTTTCTGTGCAGAAGACTGACAGTGATTTCCATGCTGCTGTCATACTGATGTGTGCTGGAGCAATAGACTGTCATGTGAAGTTTACCCTTTGCTTCCTCATAAGGTCACGGCAGGTGTGATGGGGAGGAACTACGCTGGCTGACTCTGCTACAACTCACGACGGCTTTAATCAGTGTGAACTTGCATCAGCTTCAGACATGTTTGGCAACGTCAGTGTTAGTTGTCAGTCTTTCCCAAGTGTTCCAACAAGATTAGATTACAACCAATCATTGTGAGAGATATCAGAGCTCTGTTCTTTGTGCTCTCTGCTCTTCAGAAGAATTTCTTCAACTATTCTGGAACATAAGATACAATAAATAAAGTCACAGTGATCAATAGATTGGCAATTCTTTCATTTAGGCTGCATTATTTTAATTAAAAGGTTACATTCATACAAAGTTTAAAGTATATTTATTATCAAAGTACAAAAGTCTTAGGCATATACAGTATATATAGCTCATGCGTCCAAGACTTTTGCACAGTAATGTAGTAATTTCAAGTACTGCACTGTACTGCTGTCACAAAAAAAAACAAATTTCATGACATATGTGGGTGATGATAAACCTGATTCTGATATGGATCTCTATTGTGGACTTGGAATGGGAAGAGGACAAGGAGAGGTGATTCATTGTTAGGAAAAAGGGAAGGGAGAGGGAAAGGAGTGGGAAGAACCAAAGAGACATTCTGTGAACCTTTGAACCTTTGAAGAAACCAATTTTTAGGAATGAAATGACTTTGCCTGGTGTCTCGGGGCTGGGTGTATCGACACCTGTGCCACCATCCTCAACCCTGGCACTCCTTCTCTGCCACCTGTTCCACACCCTTCCCATGGCACTCTATCATTGTCATTCCCAACGGCCTTGGCTCCCAGAAGATTTACATACTCGCTCTCTGCTCCGCATTGACAAATACAGAACTGTGCAAAAGTCTTAGACACCCTAGCTATATATATGTGCCTAAGACTTTTGCACGGTACTGTATATACCACCATATACTACTCTGAGATTCATTTTTTTCAGGCATTTACAGTAAATACAAAGGAACACAGAAATACGATAGAGTCAATGAAAAACTGCACACAACAGAGACGGACAAACAAAAGTTACGAATGAGGAGCAACTCTGATGGGCAGAAGGGTACAGAATCGCCAATGCCCCCCCCCCCTTTTGAGAATCGCAAACTCGCTATTATTTCGGGTCTGATACCCAGGAAATGAGAGAGATACACAGTATGTCAGTAATGAGAGAGAGACGCAGGAATACACAAAAGTGGAATGTCTCCTTCTAACAAAAGCGGAACGGAACCACTGGTTACTGCTGTTGTCTCTTGGAGAAGGAATTGTGTATTGAGTACTGTACTATTCATTGAAACCCCTCAGGGGGCAGCCAGAGTGGTCTGGTTGAGGGATTGCATCATCCCAACCTGATTGACACGTGAGACCCCGTGAGTGAGGATAAAAGTAGGGTCTGGGGAACACCCCTCAGATGCACCAGGAGAGACACTACGAGACCGGTGGGGGCTTGTGTGTGTGTCCACCCTTGCCTGGGTGACGAGTCCTCCACGGAACGGTCTAGCTAAAGAACGGATACGGATCAAGATCGTACAAGGAAAGTCGGCAAGTTTCTCTCTCTCTCTCTCTCTCTCTCCAACAATTGCAACACAGTGATCAACAATGACTGCAGCCTGTATGAGCTGAACTGAACTTTATATTTCCATCGGACAATTCATTATGCCCTAGACAACGATAGAGCTTATTTCTTATTGATGATTATTATACCCGCACTTTTAGGTTTAGTATTGATGACGTATATTATCTGCATATTTGCATTGATATTATTTTTCTAATAAATACTGTTAAAAATAGTATCATCAAACTTCAACGGATACTCCTATCTTTGCTGGTAAGACACCCAGTTACGGGGTTCATAACACAACCAAGGTGCAAGTGACAATAAATGTGCAAATGCAGTACAAAAAAGGGGAAAATGATAAATAAATAAGTAATAACTATCAAGAACTTGAGTTGTGTTGTCCTTGAAAGTGAGTCCATAGGTTCACTCCACACACACAATCTATTCCATAATATTAAATATACTATTAAGTCTGTTCTGTGACTGTGCCATCTGGTCCTAGACTCGTCTAATACAGGAAACATTTACACTGTCTAAGCCTTTCAATGTTCAATAAGAATCAATGAGATCCCCCCCCCCCCCCATTCTTCCAAACTGCAGTGAGTACCAATCCAAATCAAATGTCTTTAAATTAAAACAAGTACCACTGGTGCACAATGAAGAAATATTGATGACTGTTTGCTGTTAAAATTAATTTACATGTGAAATAAATAAGATAATTCTCAATTTTTGATTCCACAGTAAAACTAAAGAGCTGATTGTTGACTTCACAAAGGTGTGCCAGTCCACGGTGGTGGATCAGCCGTAGAGAAGGTCATCAGCATTAAATTCCTGGGGTTAACATATCAGTTGAACTCTCCAGGGCTCAGTACATAGAAAGAATCACAAAGAATGTGTGCCAGCATCTTTACTTTCCGCAAAATTTAAGGAAATTCGGCATGTCACTAACATTTTGCTGGATGAATTGTTGAAAGAATTCTGACTTTTTGTATCATGGCCTATTCCTGCAACTGGAATGTGCAGGAACCTGAGAAGTTGCCGAGACTGGGGGATTATGCCCGATACATGATGGACACATCCCTCCCCATCATAGGTAGTATCCACATGAGATAGTCCCTCAAGAAAGCCACATCTATTACCAAAGATCCCCACCATCCATGCAATGCCAGGAGGTACAGAAGCCTGAAGTCCCAGATCACCTGCCCTTCAATCATTCGGTTCTCATATAAATATAGGGGATGATATCAGAGGTATACACTTTTTACACAGAGAGTGGTGGGTGTGTGGAATGCCAGGCCAGTGGTGGTGGTAGAGGCGATGCAGTCAGGATGTCTAAGAAACTATTAGATGATAGAAAAATGGAAGGCTATTTAGGAGGGATGGGTTAGATTGATCTTATTGTAGGTCTTGTCTTGTCTTGTCCATACTGCACCAACCGCCGCCACTGGGCTATAAACGTGCAGGAGCAGTGTGTGGTTAAGTGCCTTGCTCAAGGACACACACGATGACTCGGCTGAGGCTCGAACCAATGACCTTCAGATCGCCAGCCCAAAGCCTTAACCACTTGGCCATGCATAGGTTATAAGACTCAAGATTCCAGTATATTTATTATCAAAGAATGTATGATTTGGATGATGGAATTGATGACTGTGGCTAAGTTTGCAGATGATACTAAAACAGGAGGATGGGCAGGTGGTTTTCAGGAAGCAGAGAGGATACAGAAGGACTTAGACAGATTATGGAATGTGCAGAGAAGTGGCACACAGTGTCAGGAAGTGTGTGGTCATGCACTTTGGTAGAAGAAATAAAAGCGTAGACTATGTTCTAAATGGAGAGGAAATTCAGAAATCTGAGCTGCAAGGGACTTGGGAGTCCTTGTGCAGGGTTCCGTAAAAGTGAACTTGCAGATTGAGTTGGTGGTGAGGAAGGCAAGTGTAATGTTAGCATTCATTTTGAGAAGACTAGAATATAAAAGCAAGGATGTAATGTCGAGGCCTTATTAAGCACTGGTAAGGACTCACTTGGAGTATTGTGAGCAGTTTTGGACCCCATATCTAAGAAAGGATGTTTTGACATTGGAGATGGTTCAGAAGAAGTTCACAAAAATGATTCCCGGATTGAAAGGCTTGTCATATAAGGAGTGTATGTGGCTCTGGCCTCTACTCACTGGAATTCAGAAGAATGAGGGAGGACCTCATTGAAATCTAACAAACGTTGAAAGGCCTCGATAGAGTGGATGCAAAGTAGATGTTTGTTGTGGTAGGAACAAGTCCACAGGATAGAAGGATAATCTTTTAGGTTGGAGATGAAGATGAATTTCTTTAGCCAGAGAGTGGTGAATCTGTGGAATTCATTTCCGTAGGTGGCCGTGGAGTCCAAGTTGTTGGGTATATTTCAGGCAGTAATTGATAGATTCTTGATTAGTCAGGATATAAAGAGATAAGGGGAGAAAGCAGGATATTAGGGCTGAGAGGGAAATGGATAAAAAATGAAGTTATGACAGTGCAAACTTCAAGGGGCAAATGGCCTAATTCTGGTCCTATATCTTATAGTATAATGGTCTTATTGGCAAGAGTCAATGAGGATCAAAATAAGCTTTGCTCACTTGGCAATTTGTTGCTAATAGTAAGAGTGTGGGATATGTTCAACAGGTCAGACTATACAAAAAAATTAACTGGCATAGATAAAAACAGGTTTAGATAGGGTATGTGTAAGCAAGCTTTTTGCATTGAGTTTGGGTCAGACTAGAACTAGATGTCATAGATTAACAGTGAAAGGTGAAGTATTAAAGGGAAGCATGAGGGGAAAACTGCTTCCCTCTGTGAGTGGGGAGAGTGTTAAACGAACTGCCAATAGAAGCGATGGGAGTGGGTTTGATTTCAACTTTTAAGAGAAATTTTGGATAGGTACATGGACGGGAGGGGCATGGAGAATTATGGTCCAACTTCAGATCGAAGATCTAGGCAGAATAATAATTTGGAATATTCTAGATGGGCTGAAGGGTCATTTTGTGCCTATGACTCTATGACATTAAAATGATGCAGGCAAAAAATAGACAGTTCTGGTACAAACAGAAATAAAGTCTATGTCATTGAAAGCTGATATTTTGATCTTGTCAGTTCATCACACTATCTGCTCCCTGTAGGATTCCCTTTTAATTAGTAGTTAATGATATGGGTACTTAATGAAGTGAAATTGCATCGAATTCTCAGAGCTTCACTTTAGGAAAGAAGCTAAGAGATTTACTAAAATGATTGTAGGGATGAGGGTCTTTCATTCCGTGGATCGACCAGAGAAACTGTGCATGGTTAACAATGTCTTTCTATAATAGGGTGACAAAACCTGTACACAATACTCCAAGTACAGGCTCACCAATGGCTTATACAACTGCAATATCAATAGAATGACAACAATCAGTGGATAATCTGAAAGGATACTAGAGGAAGAAGTAGATGACAGCTACAACATCTTTAATGATTTTAAATACCTGCATCAGCTCCCCACTCAAGCATCTCTGATCTGAGTTGGCTTTCCAAAAGGCAAAGGAAATGGTGGTATCTTACTCTGTATCATGTCTTATGATCTACACATCCAGGAGGAAAGTATTCAGAGCTGTCAGAACCACTTTCTGTCATTTCAGAGTCAACTCTTGGAACTACCAGAACCTGAGGTTGTTTCACAGCCTCAAATCTCACCCGACAAGTAGAGAGATGCCTCTTGCCTGGAAAGACATTATCCCTCAAGTAATAAATCACAAAAATTAAACCTTAAGGCCTGAATGGGACAATTTATAATTTACTATCCTGTGGATTTCCATATATTAGTTGTATTATACAGTATACTATATATATAGTTGAAATGCATTCTCAATTGTGTTGGAATTTATAGCTAAGCAGGAAGGAGAGTTGTGCATTTAATATTTCAGTTATATTGTAAATATATTGGTTGAGTAAGCATTCTTTATTAGTTTAAATAATTGAAATCAAATCATTAGAAAAAGGTGACGTAGGTTTGGAAGGTGTTGAATCATTGTGGGTGGAGATAAAGAACAGAAGGGGTAAAAAGACCCTGATGGGAGTTGTACACAGACCCCCAAACGTTAATAAGGATGTAGCTTACAAATTACAACGGGAGATAGAAAATGCATGCCAGAAGGGCAATGTTACAATAGTCATGGGAGATTTCAATATGCAGGCAGATTGGAAAAATCAGGTTGCTACTGGATTCCAAGAGTGGAAATTTCTAAAATGCCTATGGGATTACTATTTACAGCCACTCACGGTTAAGGCCACTAGGGGATCAACTATTCTGGATTGGGTGTTGTACAATGAACTGGAGGTGATTAGACAGCTTAAGGTAAAAGAACCTTTAAGGGAAAGTGATCACAGTATGATCAAATTCACCCTGAAACTTGAGAAGCTAAAGTCAGATGTACCAGTATTACGGTGGAATAAAGGGAATTACAGAGACGTGAGAGAGTAGTTGGCCAGAACTGATTAGAAAATAATACTGGCAGGTTTGACGGCAGTGGCTGAAGTTTCTGGAAGCAGTTCAGAAGGCACAGGATATATACATCCCAAAGAGGAGGAAGTATTCTAAAGACAAGATGACACAACCTTAGCTAACAAGTTAAAGCCAACATAAAAGCCAAAGAGAAGGCATATAATGGAACAAAAATTAGTGGGAAGTTAGAGGATTGGGAAGCTTTTAAAAACCAACAGAGGGAAACTAAGAAGTCACTAAGAAGGAAAAGATGGAATAAGAAAGCAAGCTAGCCAATAATATTAAAGAGGATACCAAAGTTTCTTCAGGTACATGAAGTGTAGAAGAGAGGTGAGAGTGGATATTGGGCTGCTGCAAAAGATGCTGGAGAGGTAGTAATGTGGGAAGGCAAGGAAATGGTGGACGAACTAAATAAGAACTTTGCATCTGGCTTCACTGTGGAAGACACTAGCAGTATGGTGGAAGTTCCAGGTGTCTGCAGTCATGAAGTATGTGAAGTTACCATTACTAGGGAGAAGTTTCTTAGGAAACTGAAAGTCTGATGGTAGATAGGTCACCTGGACCGGATTGTGTACAGCCCAGGATTCTGAAAAAGGTGACTGAAGAGATCGTGGAGGCATTATTATTCCTGTTTGAATCCTACATCACTTTCAAAACACCCCATTAGCTGTGAAGCATTTTGGGACATCTTGTGAAAGGCATGATGGAAATACAATTGTTTCTTTTAAATACAAGAGATTCTGCAGATTCTGTAAATCTTCAGCAACACACAACATACTGAAGGAACTATGGTGGGAAATATACAGCTGATGTTTTGTACTGAGAACCTTCAAGACAGCATTTCTCTCCATAGATGCTGGCTGACAGGCAGAGAGGACCTCCAGCATTTTGTGTGCTTTGTACCCATTTCTTCTCATTGCTTTTGCTTCTTTTACTAATCACTCAATTTACCCTCCCCATTATAGCCATTCAAGTGATGGGAATTTGATCTGATCAGATTTACAAAATTCCCAAGTCACTGCCAAGATTTATGGGACATGGGAGAAAAATTTCTCTCATGGGTAAATGTGTAAAAACACTGAAAACAAAATATGAAAAGATAAACAAATTTTTATAATATTTGTCAAAAATATTGAATACAAAATGCGAAAAGGTCAATAAATTTTATAATCTTTTTCCAACTCACATATCTAGATATATGTACACATTGCATGGCTTCACCTTCAGGAAAATCATAATACAGATGCCTTTCTTGGAACACAGGTGAATGATAGATGGAGACAGAAAATAGGGTGACAAATGAGAGGCAGGTGGAGCAATGTGGCAAGAGGAGAGTGTGAAGGCAAGAGACAGCTGCTGGAGGGAAATAAGCCACCATCAGGGAGAATGTCTACCATCTGAGAGTAGGTACAGGAACCTGAAAACTCCCCACTCAATATTTTAGGAATAGCTTCCTCCTCTCCACCAACAATAGTCCATGAACCCATGAAACCTGCCTCATTATTCCTCTTTTGCACTATTTATTCACGTCCCACTCCAACCACCCAAACACAGGGGACTCCATTGATTCCTGACCCTTCTGTCAATGGGAACAGTTTCTCTCCATTTATGTCCTCTGAATCCTTCATGATTTTTAATATCTGTGTCTTATCCCCGCTCAACCTTCTCCAATCCAAGGAGAATGAGCCAGTTTTTCTGGTCTATCCACAAAATAAAACACCCTTTTCCCTGGAATCATTTTGCTAATTCTATTAGGATCTTTCTTTCATTAAATGCCTGTATTGCTAACGACTAATTGGAATGGAGCACAGTCTCTGTCCAGCATGCCACTCCTCTCTTCCCACAACCTACTATTTAATTATTGTGAAGATGTCAATGTTGTTTCTTTGGCTTCTGGTCAGAGCCCATTTATGTAGGCCACCTGGGTTACTATGGAAACCCTATTTTCTAATGCTAGTTGTTGTGAATCTCTGTAGTTCCGGAATAATACCCAGCCTATATTGCATTCTCAGAGATATAATTTCAAACATTTTTAAAATTATGAACAAAATAATAATTAACAAAGCAAACTTTTGTCAGCTGCAGAAATCCGAGGCTGTGAAAATCATGGAAAGTAAGTGGAGTGCTTGCCACCCATGGTCGAACATAATGGTGGAACAAACAGAGTGGACTGGATGGCCTGCACTTATAACTATATGACAGTGAAACCTAAAGCTCAGTTAAGGTGAGAGTGTTAAACATATGGCAATGGAAAGAAATCAATCAACTTGGACCTGCATTCAACCCTAGTGTGGAGTTTGGAAGCTCACCTTGTGACTGTGAGTGTTACAAATGTTATCAATGTCCCAAACTACTACGTCAACTCAGGCCTAGGGGGCCTGAGTAAGGCAAGTCATCCCAAAGCTGTGTGGATTTTATGATTAATTGGCCATTATAATATTGTTCATAGTAAGTAAGTGGTTGGATCTTGGGTGAGGGATGGGGTAGGTGTGGTGGTGTAAGTAGAGTTTTTCCAGATCCATTATGGACACAACACTCCCCACCGCCGATGACATCTTCAAGAGATTATGCCTCAAGAAGGGCCCGACACATTAGTACAGTCACAAAGCAGGCACACCAGTAACGCTTCTTCATTAGGAATTTGAAGAGACTGTCACAGCCTGTTCTGGTGAGCCCATTGCATGGGATCTCAAGAAGATGCAGTGAATTGTAGACTCAGCTAGCTCCATCATGGGCACGGCCCTCCCCACCATTGAGGACATTTTCAACTGATGGTGTCTTACGAAGCTGGCATTCATCATTAAGGTCCTTCACCATCTGATAATGACCCACTTCTCATTACTACCATTCGGAAGGAGGTAGTTGCAGGAGCCCGAAGACCTACATTCAATGTTTTAGGAACAGCTTCTTCTCCTTTACCATCAGATTTCAAAGTTCAAAGTTCAACATAAATTTATATCAAATTACATATATGTCACCATATACAACCCTGAGATTCATTTTCTGACTCGGACACTCAGTAATATACAGACACTTTACAGAAACAGTGGAATCGAACCCGGATTGCAGCACTGTAACAGTGTTAAGCTAACCAATGCGCTACCATGGTGCCAAAAACACAACTGGGGAAAAAGAGAATCGTATAAGGAGAGGTGAAGCAGAGTGAAATGGGGTTTCAGTGGCGCAGTGTACTTCTGGAGATAAAAGTGACCAGGTTGAGTAAGAGTGGGATGCATCAATAAAGTTACAACTAGTAAGTGCCAAATGGGATCCTGAGTTAAAAGAGCCTGCATTGAAATATCAGATAGGTGCATTTCATAGAAACACAGAAAACTAGAGCACATTACAGGGTCTTTGGCCCACAATGTTGTGCCGACCATGTAACCTAATCCAGAAACTGCCTATAATTTCCCTATCACATAGCCTTCTATTTACGAGGGGTGATTGATAAGCTCGTGGCCTAAGGTAGAAGGAGTCAGTTTTAGAAAACCTAGCACATTTATTTTTCAACATAGTCCCCTCCTACATTTACATACTTAGTCCAGCGGTCGTGGAGCATACAGATCCTTCTTTGTAGAAGTCGGTGTCTTGGACCTCCAGAAGTGGTCCACAGCAAGGGGTGATTGATAAGGTCATGGCCTGAGGTGGAAGGAGATGAGTTATTAGCTTCAAACTTTCTGCATAATCACTCAAAGAGTTGAACTGCGTGTGCATGTAACGAGAGCTGTATAACTCATCTCCTTCTACCTAGGGACAGCAGTGGTCCCTGCTGTGGACCACTTCTAGAGGTTCAAGATGCCAACCTCTACAAAGAAGGATCTGTATGCTCCACGACCGCTGGACTAAGTGTGTAACTGTAGGAGGGGACTATGTTGAAAAATAAATGTGCAAGGTTTTCTGAAATTGACTCCTTCTACCTTAGGCCATAAACTTATCAATCACCCCTCGTATCTAAGCTCCATGTACCTATCTCTTAAAATACCCTATTGTATCAGCCTCTACCACCGTCACTGGCAGTGCATTCCATGCACCCACCACTCTCTGGTGAAAAATTTACCTCTGACATTCCCCCTATACCTACTTCCAAGCACCTTAAAACTATATCCCCTCATGTTAGCCATTAACCCCTGGGAAAAAGCCTCTGGCTACCCACACGATCAATGCCTTTCATCATCTTATACACCTCTATCAGGTCACCTGTCATTCTCCATTGCTCCAAGGGGAAAAGGCCAAGTTCACTCAACCTGTTTTCGTAAGGCATGCTCCTCAATCCAGGCAACATCCTTTTAAGTTGCCTCTGCACTCTCTCTATAGTATCCACATCCTTTCTGTAGAGAGATGACCAGAACTGAACACAATGCTCCAAGTGGGGTCTAACTAAGGTCTTACATAGCTGTAACATTACCTTATGGCTCTTGAACTCAAATTTCAGAGGCATGCATGTTATATTGGACAACAAAGGTTTTGCTTCCTGAATACTTTTGGGTGTATCCTATGTATTTTGGACTGATCATGAAAATCGCCATGAAATTTCCCTATCACACACCATTTTTTGAAGTCACCTATATTTTCTATTTCATTTCATAATTCAAGTCAGAATAACTCATGCCAAGTTTAAGGAAGGCATTTTTGTTGGTCCATAAATCAAACAGGTCATCAATGACAGGCAATTTGAAGAACTTTTTGTGGGACCGGAGAAAATTGAAAGAAAGCATTCAAGGATTTTGTTGAAAATTTTTTTGGGAACTACAGAACACCAAACTAGATGCAGCTGGTTGACAACATGCTTCGAACATAGGAAACCACTTTTTACTGGGCGTCTATAGAAATACGACTTGTTAGCCCCTCACTAACAGCCACTGGACTCACTGGAGAGAAAGCCACCTTTCTCCAACTAAGGTCGGTATGACATGGGTCTCACCAAACCAGAACCTTGGGATGTTTTGACCACCCAAACCCAATCTGTGTGAATATTATGTAAATACTATCCCCATGCAATTAGCCGTCAGAAAAAAATAACAATTCGTACACTGCATACAATTATAAAGAAAATATATTTAAAAATTTGTCAAATAGTTAGTAAGAAAAAGAAAAGAAAAACATAAATAACATGGCCCATTACAGTTAACCCAGTCCAAATGTGCACATAAGGTTGGAGTTCATGCTGAAGTTTTCTTTAACTCATGCACTGAACCCACAGTCTGCATAAAAGCACACACCATCTTCCAAATGCTGCTTGAAACCCATGTACAACAAATGGGCTCCCCCACGGGAGTATTGGCGCTTCCTTCTTGAAGCCATTCATCTGCACAAAACAGGAGCCATTTTCCCTCCTGTCTTCTCCTGCCAAAAAAGACCTAGACCCATTGAAACATAGAAACATAGAAAATAGGTGCAGGAGTAGGCCATTTGGCCCTTCGAGCCTGCACCACCATTCAGTATGATCATGGCTGATCATCCAACTCAGAACCCTGTACCTGCTTTCTCTCCATACCCCCTGATCCCTTTAACCACAAGGGCCATATCTAACTTCCTCTTAAATATAGCCAATGAACCGGCCTCAACTGTTTCCTGTGGCAGAGAATTCCACAGATTCACCACTCTCTGTGTGAAGAAGTTTTTCCTAATCTCGGTCCTAAAAGGCTTCCCCTTTATCCTTAAACTGTGACCCCTCGTTCTGGACTTCCCCAACATTGGAAACAATCTTCCTGCATCTAGCCTGTCCAATCCCTTTAGAATTTTATATGTTTCAATAAGATCCCCCCCTCAATCTTCTAAATTCCAGTGAGTATAAGCCTAATCGATCCAGTCTTTCTTCATATGAAAGTCCTGCCATCCCAGGAATCAATCTGGTGAACCTTCTCTGTACTCCCTCTATGGCAAGAATGTCTTTCCTCAGATTAGGGGACCAAAACTGCACACAATATTCTAGGTGCGGTCTCACCAAGGCCTTGTACAACTGCAGTAGAACCTCCCTGCTCCTGTACTCAAATCCTTTTGCTATGAATGCCTACATACCATTTGCCTTTTTCACCGCCTGCTGTACCTGCATGCCCACCTTCAATGACTGGTGTACAATGACACCCAGGTCTCGTTGCATCTCCCCTTTTCCTAATCGGCCACAGTTCAGATAATAATCTGTTTTCCTGTTCTTGCAACCAAAGTGGATCATACCAGTGTCCATCTCTCCAGAATCTTCTCCCATTGGCTGACCCAACATTCCTAAGCTGCACATCACAACTGGAACCCAAACAATCAGCAGAACACACTGCTTCTACAGAAAGCTGTTAAATGAAATCCTCTACAGCATTAGTAGTAAAATCTTAACCAGGGTGCTACTCATACAAAACCATAAAGTACTGCATGTCACTAAAGATTCATTTTCCGCATTCCTATTTAGACTTCTTCCCTGCCAATCTTGCTGCTGTCAGTGACGAGCATGGTGAAAGGTTTCACAAGGACATTTCCGTAATGGATAAATGGTATCAGGGCAACAGGAATCCATCAGCACTGGCTGATTATTGTTAGACACTTAAGCGAGAAGCCTCAGACACTGAGCACAAATGAAAAATCATCAACAAAACATGTTTAGCTTAATTGAACTATTGCAAAGTGTCAACACCATTATGCAACTTAATGCATTATATTCAATAAAAGTTAGTTTCTTATTTCTCTAAATTCTTACATGATTCAGTAGTCTGAATTTAGAACTGAAGGAGTTCTCCTCATGGAGATCATGAATCTTTGGAATTCTGTGCACCAGAAAGCTGAGATGATGATCTCCTTGACGAGATGATTTATTGCATTTTCTCTGTAGCTGCAACACTCTATTCTGCATTCTGTGTTTTTTGTGCACTGCCTTAATGTTCTTAGCACAGAATCATCTGCCTGGATTGAACTCATGCAACAACTTTTCACTGTGTCTCAGTACATGTGACAATAATAAACCAATACCAATATATCCACAGTTGAAAGAGTCAGACTTTTCATCTGTCAGCAAAACAATAGTTATGGAGAGCAGACAGGAAAATGGAATTGAGGCTATAAGATTTTCTTTGTTCTTACTGGAGGGTGGAGATGGCTCAGGAAGCCATTTCACCTCTCCTGCTTTTATTCTTTGTAATTTGGTGTAAGGTAAACCTTTATTTATTAATCCAGGACACGGAGTTTGGAATTGTTCTCCCAAAACGGGAGCAAGCAGACTAGGCTTCAACTGTTTTGTTTTGATTTGCACTGTTTTTCTATCGTTGTGTGTAGTTTTTCATCGATTCCATTGTATTTCTTTTTATCTACTGTGAATGCCCTCAAGAAAACGAATGAATGAATGAATGAATGGCGACAGATATGTATTTTGATAATAAATTTGAACTTTTTACTTTTGCTGAAATAAAACCTTTCTAATGAACTTGGAAGAAAGTTCTCAGATGCAATAATAAGTCAAGTCAGACTCACCGAATTTCCACTTTCAACATCAACTTGCTGTGTCTCATAATTCATGTTTTTTATTCCAATTCAGATCATACATTATTCAACACCTCATCACCACAGTGCGAGATATCTGCTTTAATGCCCATGAGTTTGCTCGAACATCACTGTCACGCTACACACCAAGGGGTGTGCTTTATAGATTTGGCCGCAAACAGATGAAGTACCGGCTGCCGAAACAAATTTCTGCACCGGCTGGGGAATCAGAAGAACGAGAGGATGCAATGCCTTGTCATTCACTTCCTCCCTGTCTCCGTCCCACCACAAACCCTCTGCAGATTGTTTGAAGAAAAGAGGGCTTCATTGATGTTAATGTATTCTGATTCTGCGTGGCCTCCATTACTTCAGGGAATGAGATGCAACTCAGCCACTTGATAGAAAGGTAAATAGCATTAAGAAACTTACAATAAGGAAGATCAAGATTTTCAGCATGCTTCCATGCAAAGACAAGATGGGAGCGGAGGAAAAAAATGAACATTTAAGCTGGAAAGTGGGAAACTAATTTTTACACTTTTGTTTCCAGTACTCAAGGGCCTGACTTATTGGGAGAGGTTGAGCAGGGTAGATCTTTATTCCTTGAAATGTAGGAATATAAGGGGTAACCTTACATGACTCAGTGACTACTTTATTACACACCTCCTGTACCTAATAAAGTGGCCACTGTGATCTGCAGCTGTAGCCCATCCACTTCAAGATTTGATGTGTTGTGTGTTCAGAGATGCTCTTCTGCACACCACTGTTGTAACGTGTGGCTATTTGAGTTACTGTCACCTTCCTGTCAGATTGAACCAGTCTGCCCATTCTCCTCTGACCTCCCTCATTAACAAGGCATTTTCACCCACAGAACTGACATTCACCAGTTTTTTGTTCTTCACACCATTCTCTATAAACTCTATGGACTGTTGTGGGTGAAAATCCCAGGAGATCAGTAGTTTCTGTGATACTCACACCATCCCGTCTGATACCAACAATCATTACACGGTCAAAGTCACTTAGATCACATTTCTTCACCATTCTGATGTTTAGCCTGAACAACAAATGAACCCATTGTGCAAGTCTACGTGCTTTTATGCAATGAGTTACTGCTGTATGATTGTCTGATTAGATAGTTGCACTAAGAAGTAGGTGTCACTAATAAAGTGGTCACTGAGTGTATTTAAGTCATCTTACATTCTCCTAAACCCCATCAGATACAAGCTGAGCTGGTCAGGATCGGGATCGGCCTATGTCATGAAATTTGTTAACTTTACAGCAGCAGTACAACACAATACATGATAATATAGAAAAAACCTGTGAATTACAGTAAGTAGATGTATATATATAATAGTTAAATTAAATAAGTAGTACAAGAGGGGTTGGGGTTTAATATTCCAGCTGTCATTTTCCATTTCATTTTCGTGCTGGGGGTTAGGGGTTAGGGGTTAATGTCTTTTCTTTCAGCAACACCCATGGTTTTTCTGAATTTCATGGCTATCTGTAGAAGATGAATATCAGAGTTGTATTGTGCATGCATATTTTGACAATAAAATGAACCTTTGAATCTTAAAGAAGCAGAAATAAAAAAAGTACTGAGGTAGTGTCCATGGGTTCAATGTCCATTTAGCAATCAGATGGCAGAGGGGAAGAAGCTGTTCCTGAATCGTTGAGTGTGTACCTTCAGGCTTCTGTACCTCCTTCCTGGTTGTAACAATGAGAAGAGGGCATGTCCTGGCTGAGGAGAGTCCTTAATGATGGACGCTGCCTTTCTGAGGCATCGCCCCTTGAAGGTGTTCTGGATACCACAGAGGCTAATGCACATGATGGAGCTGACTAATTTAATAATTCCGTAGCTTACTTCAGTCCTGTACAGTATGTACTAGACCCTCTGCCTCACAGCACCAGTGGCCCAACTTCAATCCTGACCTCCGATGCTATATGTGTGGAACCTGCACCATCTCCCATTGTCAGCATGGGTTTTGTCTGGGTGTTCGAGTTTCCTCCCACATGCCAAAGACACGAGGGTCGATAGGTTACACAGCATACAGACGTAGAGTAATACAACACTGGAACAGGCTCTTTGGCCCACAGTGTCTGTGCTGAACATGATGCCAAATTAAACTAGATTTTATTTGTATGTGACCCTCACCTCCAACACATTATCATTGTTCAGGTTCTTGCATGCCTCAATGACCCGGACAGCTGGGGTGAGGTCTTTATGCATTGGCTCTTGGGAGGGTCACCCATACCAAACAGGTCAAAGGGTACAGGCCAGAGTAAGAGCGATCTGGCAGTCCTCCAGGTTCAGGGGTTCAGCTCAGGGCTAACAACACCTACTAGTTAAACAAATCTATTACAGAAACAGCAATGAAGAATCCTGCATTTGAGTGTGATGGTATTCCTGAGTCTCCGGTCGGGACTTGCATGGTGACAGTAGTGAAGACCGAGAGGAAACTACTGACATGACGAAGGAAGCCCTGAACACTGACAGAGATGGAGGACCTTCATTGCTGCCCTAAACACCAGCTGTGTAATGGGTCAATAAGCATGTGACCCACATCCCTTCATTCCCTGATTCAAGTGTATATCCAAAAGCTCCTTAAATACACTATTGGATCTGTTTCTGACACTCAAGGCAGCACAGTAGCCTAACAGTTATCATTACTCTATTATGGCACTAGCAACCCTGGTCAATTCTACCACTGTTTGTCAAGAGTTTATACTTTCTGTAGATAAGTTTTTAAAAAGACAATTGGAAGTGCCTTACAGGGGTGGTCAACATAAGGCACACGTGCCCAAGATGGTATGCAAAAATAATGAGCACATGGTATGCAGAGCAATGCCTCGATTCTCCAAACTATACCCCCACACTAAAAAGATGCAGAATTATTATCTTTACCAGCCAGTGACTTTTTACAACCTGAGAGCTGTGAGGAAGTGTGTAATGGTGGCTTGGGGACAGCTAGCCGGTTGTGAGAACACGTAACATTGGATGATGTGCTTTGAGATCCTCGCACACTCTCCCTGCGAACTCGTGGGTTTCCTCTGGGTGCTCCAGTTTCCTCCCACATTCCAAAGATGTATCGGTTGGTAGTTTAATTGGTCACATGGGTGTAATTAGGTGGTGTGGGCACTTGGTCCGGAAAGGCCTGTTACCATGATGAATCTCTAAATAAAAATGTAAATAAATACCCCTGGCAGACTGCTCCAGGCACCCACCAACTCTCAGTAACAAAAAGAATATCTTGCCCTACATGGCCCTTTAAAATTTTCCCCCTCAATGAAAATTAATGTCCTCTAGTCCTGACATTACCTTTTTTCCCCTGGGAAAAGCAAGATTCCATGCCCCTCATAATTTGATATCTATCAGATCTCCCCTCAGACTCTGGCACCAAGTCTGTCCGGGCTCTCCTGATAGCTCATACTCTCTAATTCAGCTAGCATCCTCCATCACTGCTTTATTATCCTTTCTAAAGCTTTCTCGTCCCTCTTGTAATGGAACAGCCAGAACTCCACACAAATTATCTGGTAGCAGTAAGTTGCCACTGGTGTGCAGGTGAGTAATAGAATCTGAGGGGGAATCAAATGAGTTGATGTGCAGGATTAGCGTAGAAGTGATAATGGTTAGAGAGTTCTGGACACAGCCCAGCACATCCCAGGAACCTGCCGTCACTATCTCCCCGCCCCCCGCCCCGCTTTATGAGAAGTATCAATACTTTTCATAAAGCAGCCAGCGTGGCTCAAGAGCCACACGCCCCAGACATTCTCCCTTCTCTCTTCTTCCATTGGGCAGAAGATAAAAATGCCGGAAAGCAAGTATCTACCTCCTGTACCTCTGCGCTGAGAAAGAGCCGCTGGCTGTCTACTCTATCTCTGCATCTTTTGATCTTATACGCCTTTGATCCTGCCACCTCTCATCCATCTTCACTCCAAAGAGAAATGCCCTCACTCGCTCTGCCTTTTCTCGTAAGACACACTGAGTCTTTTGACAACAGTTTTGTACTTTGGTTATGAGAGGAGTGATTCAGCCAGTTTTATTGCCATCTCAGTCTGCTGTATCTCGGAGCAGCTGAATGTACGGTATGGTATTTTATTTATTTAGTGATAACCGAGCAGAGTTGGCCCTTCCGGCCTTTCAAGCTGCGCCACTCCAGCAACTCCAGGCGCACCCGATTAATCCGGACCTAATCACAGGACAATTTACAATGACCAATTAAACTGCCCGGAATGTCTTTGGACTGTGGGACGAAACCGGAGCACCCGCCACCCTACCAGGGATAGGGCTCCTCTTGCCCTCACCTACCAAAACACCAGCCTCTGTGTCCAGCGCATAATTCTCTGAAACGTCCGCCACCTCCAGCTGGATCCCACCGCCAAACACATTCCACCACCCCCCCCCCACTTTCTGCTTTCCGCAGGGATCGCTCCCTACGTGACTCCCTTGTCCATTTTCTCCTCCCTACTGATCTCTCTCCAGGCTCTTAACCTTGCAAGCAGAACAAGTGCTACACGTGCCCCTACACCACCTCCCTCACTACCTTTCAGGGCCCCAAACAATCCTTCCAGGTGTGGCGATATTTTGCCTGTGAGTCTGTTGGTGTCATTTATATAACCATATAACAATTACAGCAAGGAAACAGGCCATCTCGGCCGTTCTAGTCCATGCCGAACACTTACTCTCACCTAGTCCCACCTACCCGCACTCAGCCCATAACCCTTCATTCCTTTCCTGTCCATATACCTATCCAATTTTTTTTAAAATGACAATATCGAACCTGCCTCTACCACTTCTACTGGAAGCTCATTCCACACAGCTACCACTCTCAATGGAAAAAGCCTATCCACATCAACTCTATCTATCCCCCTCATAATTTTAAATACCTCTATCAAGTCCCCCCTCAACCTTCTATGCTCCAAAGAATAAAGACCTGACTTGTTCAACCTTTCTCTATAACTTTGGTGCTGAAACCCAGGTAACATTCCAGTAAATCTCCTCTGTACTCTCTCTATTTTGTTGACATCTTTCCCATAATTCGGTGACCAGAACTGTACACAATACTCCAAATCTGGCCTCACCAATGCCTTGTACAATTTTAACATTACATCCCAACTCCTATACTCAATGCTCTGATTTATAAAGGCCAGCATACCAAAAGCTGAGATTCCACATGAGATTCCACTTTCAGGGAACTATGCACCATTATTCCTAGATCACTCTGTTCTACTGCATTCCTCAATGCCCTATCATTTACCATGTATGTCCTATTTTGATTAGTCCTACCAAAATGTAGCATCTCACACTTATCAGCATTAAACTCCATCTGCCATCGTTCAGCCCACTCTTCTAACTGGCCTAAATCTCTCTGCAAGCTTTGAAAACCTACTTCATTATCCACATTGCCACCTATCTTAGTATCATCTGCATACTTACTAATCCAATTTACCACCCCACCATTCAGATCATTAATGTATATGACAAACAACATTGGACCCAGTACAGATCCCTGAGGCACACCACTAGTCACCGGCCTCCAACCTGACAAACTGTTTTCCACCACTACTCTCTGGCATCTCCCATCCAGCCACTGTTGAATCCATTTTACTACTTCAATATTAATACCTAATGGTTGAACCTTCCTAACTAACCTACCATGTGGAAGGTTAGTTAGGAAGGTGTCCTAAGTTATTTACGGTGTCCAGTGCTCCCGGTGTGACCTCTTGTATATTGGTGAGACCTGATGTAGATTGGGAAACCACTTCGCCGAGCATCTATGCTCCGTTTGCCAGAAAAAGCAGGATCTCCCGTTGGCCACTCATTTTCATTCCACTTCCCATTCCCATTCTGATATGTCCATCCATGGCCTCCTCTACTGTCAGGATAAAGCCACACTTAGGGTGGAGGAACTACACCTTATATTCTATTTGGGTAGCTTCCAATCTGATGGCATGAACATTGATTTCTCAAACTTCCAGTAATGATTTCAACCCCTTCAATATTTCCCATCCCCATTTCCCCCTCTCATGTTATCTCTTTGCCTGCCCAGTGCCCCCCTCTGATGCTCCTCTCCCCCCCTTTTTTTCTTTCATCCATGGCCTTCAGATCTTTAACCAATCAAATTCCAAGCTCTTTGCTTTATCCCTCCCCCTCCAAGTTTCACCTATCACCTGGTGTTTCTCTCCGCCCTCCCACCCCCACCTTTCAAATCTACTCCTCAGCATTTTTTTCCCAATCCTGCACAAGGATTTCGGCCCGAAACATCGACTGTACTTTTTTTCCATAGATGCAGCCTAGCCTGCAGAGTTCCTCCAGCATTTTGTGTGTGTCACCCAGAGAAAACCCATGTATTCCATGGGGAAGATGTACAGAAACCTTATAGAATGACACCGGAATTGAACTTTGAACTCTGGGATGCCCTGAGCTGTAATAGCGTTGCGCTAACCACAACACGACCATGGCGCCTGTTGATATCTCATCTGTCGGGAAAGCAAGTCCCAGTCCAGAGTCTTGAAGCTACTGGAGGGGTTGCTATATTACTGAAGGTGCCATTTTGATTCAGACATTAAACAGAAGCTTTTCTGGTGGAAACGAAAGGTTCCAAGCCATATTATGAAAAGGAGGAGGCAAGTTGTGCCTGGCGATCTGAAAGAATATACCTTTGCATCACCTTCACTTCAATTAAGCAACGTATCTGTTCATTATTGCATTTTTGTGTTTGGGAACAACAAATTTCACAACATATGTCAGTAATTCCGTTCCTGATTCTGAACTGGCTGTACATTGCCTGTCCTGTTACCCCTGTCACAAATGCCTTCACTTTAAGATTGCTTCAGTGATGGCAAGGCTCTTTGTGGTGGTCATACCATGGGGAAAATTATTCAGAATGACGTACTTATCTTAGTAATGTTAGTGACAGTAGCATGTCGTACCCAGAACAGCTGTTCTGAGAAACAAATCACACAAACTGTGTAAAAACATAGCACTAACTGTTCTAAGGAGTGGTAAGTAAGGTTTCAAAAGCTACACATGAACAGTGAAAGGAATTTTTAACCCATCAAGATCCTTTAGTATCTTGGCCACCTTGAGTAAATCTTCACTTGACCTTCCATGCTTTTGATTGCCTTCCCCCCACCCCCCTGCCAGTCTCTAGCATGACTGAAAATTGCTTATTCCTGATGTCATTCTACTGCTCAGTTGTTTCACATGTGTGAGCTTTTGTTTGTGAAGAGATCTATTGATTGATGCTTAGGTGGCAAATAGATTATCCTGTGAGATTTAGGGAAGAGAACAATAAATCATGTGCCAATGATATCTTAGGATAAGCACATGGGACAGGAATGGCTTCAGCTGTATAGATGATACAGCCATAGTGTCATAGAACATTTCAGCACAATAGCAGGCCCTTTGGCCCATCTAGTACATGTTGAGTTATTATTCTACCTAGTCCTGTCAACCTGCACCCAAGCCACAGACCCTCCCATCTATGTATCTATCCAATATTCTCCTAAATGTTGATATTGAACCAACATCCTTCACTCCCACTGGCAGCTCATTCCACACTCTCACCACCCTCTGAGTGAGGAAGATTCCCCTCATATTCCCTTTAAAATTCCACCTTTCACCCTTAACGCATGACGTCCAATTCTAGTGGGAAGGCCTACTTGCATTTACCCTATCTATACCCTGCATAATTCTGCACACCTATCAAATCATTTTGTAACTCTTGAGGACTCACTAAGGTTGAATTTGATAACCTGACTGCGCTGCCTCGAACGTATCAGTCAATTTCTTATTAACTCTATCTCTAATACTGACACAACAAATGATTGATAGGCAACAGAGGGCACATCTGGCTCGATGGATTAAAGTTAGTTTGGCTCAAAGGGTGCAACTCATGAACTCTTGATTCAAAAAGCTCAATCAGATTCAATTTCTGCTCCTGGATAGCAAATACATCAAAGTGATGAGATAAAATTACAAGGGAAGCATCTTCGAAGAAAATGGATATGATCAGCTAACAGTATGTCTGTACTTCAGTGGTACAGGAGTCTATAAAATTGTATAAGACCATTGAACGGAAATTGTACAAATAAAATTAACTCCTAACCATGTACATACAGTATTGTCTGCCTGCACCTCACTTTCCCTGTAACTGAAACACTTTATTCTGCTCTCTATAGGGAGAACAATATATGGAGAAGACTGAGTCAAGATTCACAATGACTAGCACACGTGACTTGTGGTGAGGGCTGCATACCATCACAGAATTCAAAGCCAAATGTAATGGTGCTGCCAACATCGTGGCCTCTCTCCCAATGAGCTCAATCACTTTTATGCTCGGTTGGGTGTCGCTAACTCTGAGCATCCGAGGAAAGCCACCGCTACAACCTGCAACCTGGTCATCTCTGAGGCTGAGGTACGCAGATGTTTCCAGTAAGTGGACAGTCACAAGGCCAATGGCATCCCAGGGTGAGTACTCAGGATGTGAGCAGCACAACTGCAGGTGTGTTTACTGACGTATTTTAATCTCTCTCTCTCCCTCCCAGTGCAGAGTGCCCTCCTGCTTCAAATTGTCCTTGTACCAAAAAAGACCAAGGTAACATGCCTTAACAACTGGCGTCGTGTCGTACTCACCTCAATAATAAGCAAATGCTTGGAGAGGCTGGTCAAGGATTACATCTGCAGCTTGCTACCACCCAAACTGGACTCCCTGCAATTCGCCTACTGACACAACCAATCGACAGATGACACAATAGCCACTGCTCTACATACTGTCCTTACACATCTGGAGAAGAAGGATGCTTATGTGAGGATGCTGATCTTGGAATACAGTTCAGCATTCAACACCATAATTCCATCCAGGCTTGACAAGAAGCTCGGAGACCTCAGCCTTGAGTCTGCCTTGTGTAGCTGGATCCTGAACTTCCTGTCAGATCACCAGCAGTTTGTAAGAGTGGGCTTCCTCACCTCTACCCCTCTGACTCTCAACACAGGAACCCCTCAGGGCTGTGTACTTAGTCCCCTCCTTTACTCCCTGTATACCCATGACTGTGTCGCCACCCACAGCTCCAATCTGCTAATTAAATTTGCCGACAACACTACATTGATTGGCCTTATCTCAAACAATAATGAAGTGGCCTACAGGGAAGAAGTCATCTCTCTGACACAGTGATGTCAAGAAAACAATCTCTCCCTCAATGTCGCAAAAACAAAGGAGCTGGTTGTGGATTACAGGAGGAACGGAGATGGGCTAACCCCTATTGACATCAATGGATCTGGGGTTGAGAGGATAAACAGCTTCAAGCTCCTCAGCATCCACATCACTGAGGACCTCACGTGGTCTGTACACACCAGCTGTGTGGTGAAAAAGGCACAACAGCGCCCTTTTCACCTCAGATGGTTGAGGAAGTTTGGTATGGGCTCTCAGATCCTAAGAACTTTCTACAGGGGCACAATTGAGAGCATCCTGACTGGCTGCATCACTACCTGGTATGGGAACTGTACCTCCCTTAATCGCAGGACAGTGATGCGGACAGCCCAGCACATCTGTAGTTGTGAACTTCCCATAATTGAGGACATTTACAAAGACAGGTGTGAGAAAAGGTCCCGAAGGATCATTCGGAAGTCGCATTACCCCAACCACAATCTATTCCAGCTGCTACCATCTGGGAAGTGGTACCACAGCATAAAAGCCAGGACCAACAGGCTCCGGGACAGCTTCTTCCACCAGGCCATCAGACTAATTAAGTCACGCTGACTTGAGTATACTCTATATTACATTGACTGCTCTATTTATTATGAATTACTATCATTGCACATTTAAATGGAGACGTAGCATTAAGATTTTCACTCCTCATGTGTGTGAAGGATGCAAGAAATAAAGTCAATTCAATGATATTGTCTTGTATCCCCTCCATGCACTGTTGTGATGTAATGGTCAGTATGGATGACATGCAGAACAAAGGCTTTCACTGCATCTTGGTAAATGTAACAATAATAAACAAATGACCAATTTATGTTTGTGGGCCCTGGTGGAAGCAAAGAATGAAATGGCTCAGCAAGGAGTAACTGGCAATGGGCCATGTTAATATAATTGAAGTCACTGTCCAGAAAATAGCACCATATTTATGAATTTGATTTATGACTTTCTCATTGTAGAAACTACTTTCTCAAAGTAGTTTGGATCTAAGAGTCATAGAGTACTGCAGCACAGAAACAGGCCCTTCAGCCCATCTTGTCCATGTCAAACTATTAATGTGCCTCGTCCCATCAACCTGTACCTGGACTATAGACTACACTCCTCCTATCTACTTGCACATCCAAATTTCTCTTAAAATCATCTTGAAATAATTGGATTATGAATCATTATTTCATGAATAGTAGATGGTCTGGGAGCTGGTGTGAAGTCCTTCTGTGTCATAATGATTCTGGGAAATCAGTATCAATACTTTTGATTTTCTGAGACATGGTTCAGAGAGTTGTAAACACAGCCCAGTCCATCACCCAAACCAGCTTACCCTCCACTGACTCTTTCTACTCTTCCAGTGCCTTGGGAAAACAACCAACATAATCGAGCTACCCACCCATCCCAATCATCCTCTCTTTTCGAGTATGCCAACCCTGATGAGGTTCAAATCTCGTCAAAGGGAGATCTGCAGGACCCTGTTTCACTGCTCCCCTTCTGTGTTCTCAGCTGCCCTCCAACTCCTAACCCCTTCTCCCCTTTCTCCCCATGGTCCACTCTCCTTTCCTATACCATTCCTTCTTCTTCAGTCCTTTATCTTTTCTACCTATCACCTCTTAGCTTCTTACTTCAAACTCCCTCCCCCTTCTCCACCCACCTGGCTTCACCGATCACCTTCTAGGTTGTACTCCTTCCCCTTCTCCAATCTACTTATTCTGGTACCTTCCCCCTTCCTTTCCAGACAAAGGGTCTCAGCCTGAATTATCAACTGTTTATTCATTTCCATAGATGCTGACTGACCTGCTGAGTTCCTCCAGTATTTTTGTGTGTGATTCTCTCTTCTCCCCCTCCTGTCAGACAGAAGATGCAGAAGACTAAGAGCACGAAACACCAGACTCAGGAGAAGATTCTGTCCTGCTGTTAACAGAGTCTTGAGTGTAGCGCCTCTCATCCGCCTGATCTCACAATGTCTACCTGCACTGCACTTTCCCTGTAACTGTAGCACCATATAAGAGTGGGCATAACTTTAATGTGATTGGAGGGAAGTATAAACTCCTTACAGATGGTGTCAGAATTGAGCACCAAATTCTGATGCCCCTGAGCTGTAGTAGCATTGTGCCAACCACTACACCACTGTGGCACCCCCTGTATGGAGTCTACAGCTTTTCATTGTATCTCAGTATATGTGGCAATAATAAACCACTTACAGTACCAGTAACCAAATTACCTTTGAGTCTGATCTATTGAGGAACAATATAGTTTGTCCCATTTTTGCAGCCCTTCTCACACTTCTCTGCATTACCTACTTATTCATTTGACAATCCCAGATGGATCTGTTTTCACCACTCGATGTTCAAAGTAAATTCATTGTCAAAGTCCATATATGTCTCTATCTACCACTCTGAGATTCAATTTCTTGCGGGCAATCACAGTAAATACAAGAAGGATTCAAAGCACATTTATTATCAAAGGATAAATTATACACCTTGAAATTTGTCTGCTTACAGGCAGCCACAAAGCAAGAACCACACCCAGCAGGACAGACACCAACCAATGTTCAGAAAAAACACAACAAACTATGCAAAGACAAAAGAGAGAAAACAATAATAATAATAATAATAAATAAATGTAGCACGCTGTAAGGTTTCACTGCTAATGTAATGGTTTCTCTGAAGTAGCAATGTTTGGGTTACAATAAACTTGCGGGATGGCATCATCAGAAGCCCCCAGTTGGTCCACCACTCGGTCCTGCCCCTCTTTTTCCTCTGCCTTCACGGTGATGGCAAACTGACACATGGCCTTCACCCCTGGGGCAGGAACGCTCTCCCACTCCTCGTCCCTGTCCAGTCCCTCATGCCCCCGTTGGGACAAAGTGTCCGCATCAATGTTCCAGCTTCCCAGCCGGTACTTCAGGCTGAAATCATAGGCAGACAATAAACAATAAAGATCGAGAACATGAGATAAAGAGTCTTTGAAAGTGAGTCCATAGGTAATAGGAACAGGTAGTGATAGGGGCGAGTGAATTTGAGTGAAGTTATCCCCGGTTTGGTTCCATGTAAGTCTGGTCAATGATGGGGAGGGCTTTACACATGATGGACTGTATTCATCATTTTTTGTAGACTTTTCTGTTTAAGAGCATTGGTGTTTCCATACCAAACCACAATATAACCTATTAATATACCATCCCCCACCCCCCAGCACCCATCCATAGAAACTTGTCAAAGTTTAAGATAAAATGCCAAATCTTCACAAACTTTTAAAAAATGAGCTGCTGTGCTTTCTTTGTAATGGCACTTACTCATACAGGAATGCATTTTTATTCCCAATCTAAGGAGAGAGTTAAATTCGATTTCTTCTAGGTATATGCTCAAATGTGCAACACAAAACGTTAGTTGTAAGACAAAATGGTGTTAGTGTGGAATGTGGAGATGCTTTGCGAAATGACAAGGGAAGCAGTCCATACCCATAGCAATGTTTTGTGAACTTAGTGTCAGAGTACCAGTCTACAGCCCTGAGATGGATAATGGTGAAAAACATCTTTGTGTGGAAAAGTACTTGGGCAAATGTAATGATGGATTTTTGAAGGGATCTTGAAGGGGTATAAAAAGGGGCAATTTCTTTGTACAAGTGGGAATCATCTGCTCGGCTGGGTCTCAGCTAGTGCTAAGTGCTTGAGATCGAGACAAGGGCATTGAGAGAGAGAAAGAAAGAGAACAAAGGGAAAACAGAGAGAGATAGAGAGGGGTTGGAGAAAGAGAAAGAGCAGGGAGAATGAGGGAGAGTGATATAGAGGGACAGAAGGAAGCAAGAGTGGGAGAGAAAAGAGAGTGGAGAAAGAGAGGGAGGGGGAGGGAGGGAGAGAGAGAGACGGTGAGAGAGAGTGTGAGAGAGAGAGGGAGAGGGAGAGAGATAGATGGAGAGAGACACTCAGTATATAGTATATTATGTGGAGTGGATTATTGATTGGTTGATAAGTATTATTTTGTCTTTTTTAATACTTCATAACTCATTTTTTTCCTTCTCTATTTTATTCTTAATACAACTCATGATTTAATAAATTCTACCCATGTGCAGTGCCTCCTTTGTTTGTGGATATCTCTCTTGCTGCTGAATCAGAAAAGAACAAGGAATATATTTTATGAATCTTTTTGATACATCATATGTGGTACAAAAAATACTCTTCCAGAAATAGAAGCAGGAGAAATGTATTTGTTCCTTTGACTCTGCTAAACCATTTAATGAAATTACAGCTGAGCTTTTAGCTCAGAATTACTTTTCTGCATTGATCCCATAACCCTGGCACCTTTATCCAGCCCCCCCTTAAAATTATGACCTTCAGCCAGGGATAAAAACAAGTGAACAAGAGACACAAACAATCCGGGCTGTGTAGCAATTTTCTATATATGCATAATATATGCATCAGCTATTAATATTTCACTGAGCATCCTCTAAAATAAGTGCAATGTTAGTCAGAGATTCTTCCCTCTGCTTTGCACCGGCAACATCCAAGCTCTCCTTCACCCAAAGGGCAACACGAGATCCTCCTAATTCTCAACACATGCCTTCTCTTCAAAGATTTCACATCCTTCCCAGATTGGGTACCTAGATTGTGCTGCCAGGGTAGATCTGGTTATAGAACCATAGTGCACTATGGCTCAAAAACAGACGGTTCCATTCATCTGGTCTGTGCCAAACTGTTATCCTGCCTTGTCCCATCAAACTGCACCCCTCCCTTCCATGTACTTAACAAAATTTCTCCTAAATTTTGTAACCAAACCCACATCTGCCACTTCCATTGGAAGCTCATTCCACATTCTCACTGCCCTCTATGTGAAGAAGTTCCTCCCATGTTCTCCTTAAACATTTCAGCTTTCACCCTTAACCTATGACCTCTAGTTTTACTCTCACCCAACCTCAGTGGAAAAACACACACAAATTGCTGGAGGAACTCAGCAGATCAGTCAGCATCTATGGAGAGGAAATAAACAGTCGAACAGTTCAGTCTGAGGCTCTTCATCAGGACCGGAAAGGTCGTTGGAAGATACCAGAATAAAAAGGTTGGGGAGTGGAAGGAAGAGAAGGTAATAGGTGTGATGCACCATCAATAACTCACTCTGAGACGTAAGAAGCGAGATATCGGCTTTTATTGACTGGAAGAATAAACAACACTACATCCTGGAGAATGAGGCCGGGCTCAGGCCTCAATCGCCTTTATACAGGGGTCTGTGGGAGGAGCCACAGGAGCAGTCAGCAGGGGTCTGTGGGAGGAGCCACAGGAGCAGTCCAGACAGGTATATGTAGTTCACCACAAGGTGAAACCAGGTGTTTGGGAGAGGGAGTCTGAAGTTAGAAGCAGGGAAGTGATAGGTGGAAGAGGCAAAGAGCTGCACAAGAAGAAATCTTTTAGGAGAAGAGAGTGGACCATTGGAGAAAGGATACGAGGAGGGGAACCAGAGGGAAGTGATAGGCAGGCGAAAGAAGAGTTGAGGGTTGGAATAGGGAACAGGTGAAGTGGGAAGGGGGAGGGGAAAATTTTACCGGAAGGAGACATTGATGTACATGCTATCAGGTTGGCGGTTACCTAGACGGAATATGAGGTGTTGCTTCTCCACCCTGAGAGTGGCCTCACCAAGGAACATGCTGGAACAGGAATGGGGATTGGAATTAAAATGGCTGCCCATTGGAAATTCTGCTTTTTGCGGTTGGAGCAGAGGTGCTTGAAAAAGCGGTCTCCCAATTTACATCAGGTTCCATCAATGCCATTGGGTTTGGAGGCTTGCATGCCTCAATGACCCAGAGAGCTATGTTGGCCAGAGTCAGGGCTTTATGCTTTGGCTCTTGGTAGGGTCACCCATGCCAAACAGGTCAAAGGGTAGAGGCCAGACTAAGAGTGGTCCACCAGTCCTCCAGGTTCAGGGGTTCAGTTCAGGTCTAAGAACCCTGACTGGTCAAACAAAATTGTTATGGAAACAACAATGAAGAATCTTTCTACGTTTGAGTGTGACTGTAATCCTGAGTCACCGCCCAGAACTTACGTGACTGACCGAGCTACTGACACGATGAAGGAAGCCCTGAACACTGTCAGAGATGGAGGACCTTCATTGCTCCCCTAAACACCAGTGACATAAGATAAGAGAGTCACCATTAGACTCACCTGAAACAGCAGACCAATCCAGTAGATTCTCTGGTGTAGTATGGCCTGACCTGGAAGGACTATTTGAGGTTCTGAATGGAGGAGGTGAATGGGCAAGTGCAGCATTTCCGTCACTTGCAGGGTTATGTGCCTGGAGGGGTATTAGTGGGGAGGGATGACTGGACAAAGGAATCACGAATGGCGTGATCCCTATAGAAAGCAGAGTGGTGGGTGGGGGGGATGGGGGTAAAAATGTGTTTAGTGATTGGATAACATACACAAAATGCTAGAGGAACTCAGCCTCCAGCATTTTGTGTGTTACCTTTTTTTATCTGAAGAACTTCTATCTATACCTCTCATAATTTTGTATAGCACTATCAAATCTCCCCTCATTCTACATTCAAGGGAAATAAATTCCTAACCTAATCTATCTTACCCTACAACTTTCACAGTATTCTTTCAATCTTATTGATATCTTTCCTGTAGGTAGGTGACCAGACTGCAGAAGATACTCCACAATAGGCCTCATCAACTTCAACATATCATCTCAACTCCTGTAGTCAATACTTTGATTTAAAGTTGTGGAGCTTGTGGACTCCACAAATCCGCTGGAGGTTGGAGGCCAAAGGTAGACGGTCCTGGGGTTAGGGAGCCGTGTACATGTACATGTATGTGTATGGCTTTGTTACTCAATATGTTCTATATTGCTCTGTTCTGTGTTCATCTGCTGAGCATGGTGGGCGTGCTTTATTAGTGCCGGAAAGCGTGACAACACTTGAAGTCTGCATTGGTTGCCATAGAACCATAGAACACTACAGCACAGTACAGGCCCTTCAGTCCTCCATGTTGTGCCCACCCATATAATCCTTAAAAAAAAGTACTAAACCCACACTACCCCAGAACCCTCTATTTTTCTTTCATCCATGTGCCTGTCCAAGAGGCTCTTAAATACCCCTGATGTTTTAGCCTCCACCACCATCCCTGGCAAGTCATTCCAGGCACTCACAACCCTCTGTGTAAAAAACAAACAAACAAACAAACAAACTAACCCCTGATGTCTCCCCTAAATTTCCCTCCCTTAATTTTGTACATATACCCTCTGGTGTTTGCTATTGGTGCCCTGGGAAACAGGTACTGACTATCCACCCCATCTATGCCTCTCATAATCTTGTAGACCTCTATCAAGTCCCCTCTCATTCTTCTACACTCCAAAGAGAAAAGTCCCAGCTCTGCTAACCTTGCTTCATATGACTTGTTCTCCAAACCAGGCAACATCCTGGGTTGTGTTGGTTGTCAATGCAAACCACACATTTCATCAAAATCAGGTTTAATATCACCGGCATATGTTGTGAAATTTGTAAACTTTGAGGCAGCAGTACAATGCAATACATGATAAATATAGAAAAAAAAAGAATAACAGGAAGTATATACTGCATATGTGCATTAAATAGCTAAAATGAAAAGTGCAAAAACAGAAATAAAAAGTAATGAGGTAGTGTTCATGGGTTCAATGTCCATTCAGAAATTGGACGGCAGAGGGGAAAAAGTTGTTCCTGAATCGTTCAGTGTGTGTCTTCAGGCTTCTGTACCTCCTTCCTGATGGTAAAATTCAGGATGAGAATGAGATGTGATAAGTAAATCTGAATTTGAATCTGAATCTCTTATGACGGAGGCATTAAGTGGCTCTTAGATAGGCACATGAATATGCAGAGAATGGAGGGATATGGATGTTGTGCAGGCAAAAGGGATTAGGCATTTAATTACAAGTTTAATCAGCTCTGGACATTGTGGGCGGGCCAAAGGCGTGTTCCTGTGCTGTACTGTTTCTATGTTCCATGAACTAGATTAATTGGTCATCGTAGATTGTCTCATGATTAGGCAGGGGTTAAATGGGGGTTGTCGGAAGTGCTGAGGAGGCTTATCCTGAAGGCCTGTAAGGGCCTACTCTGCAATATATTGCCAAATAAATAAATAAACAAACTTGAATGTCTCAAAAACTGAACAAGGTTATTCAGCTGGTGGGAGAGACAGAAAGCTTGGACCAGTGGCCTCCTGCTTCACAATTTCCTAGAAAGCATAGAATAATTACAGCATGCTGGAGGCCATTCAACCCATCAAGTCCACTCCACTTTGAGTCATTTTGATTCTGTTTCTACAGGCATTTAACCCTAACAGTTCACTTGCTGCCGAGAGACCAGGAAAACAACAAAAGGCAGAAGCTTAACTGTTGGAACCTGGGCAACCTCTGCACATCTTAGTCGAAGAGACCAGAAACAATTTGCAGATTCACAAACGTGACCATTCTAATAAAAGATTCTGAAAAGATGTAGGCTCAGTCTATTTTCTGTAATCACCAAGTGTGCACCAAGGGACAGAGAACTGGGGTTCTTCAGGAGCAGACTCAGTCAGCCGTAAGTCCGAACTCTTGCTCACAAGTCACTTTAAAAGCTCAAGGACTGACAGTGCAGATGTGGAAATATTTCCACTTCTGAATAATTCCAAGGATTTAAAATTTAGGCATAAAACAAGAGACATTGGTTGTCAGTCTTTATTTATGTTTAGTTTTCCATAAACTGTATTTCATTTCTTTTTATTTTCCTGTCAATGTCTGTAAGAAAAATGAATCTCAAGGTAGTATATGGTGACATATATGTACATTGATAATAAATTTTCTTTACTTTTAAGAAAATCAGAAGAGTTCAACATCATGTTTTTTTTTCCAGAATTACAATCGGATTTATGATCACTGACTTATTTATCACAAAATTATATTGTTTTTGTGGCATTGGTACAGCACAAAGATATAAAATTGCTACATAGTATGTTACACAAATAAATAAGTAGTGTGAAAAAAAGGAATAACAGAGATCATCACCAAAAAGTGGTTAGAAAGTGGAATTTACTAAGGGAACAGCATGGATGAACTTAAAGGGAACATTCAAAGTTCGAAGTAAATTTATTATTAAAGTACATATATGTCATCATATAAAAGCCTGAAATTCATTGTCTTGCGAGACTACTCCATAAATCAAGTCGAGTTTATTGCTATTTAATTATATACAGGTACACTGTCAAACAAGACAACGTTTCTCCAAACCAGGGTACATAACACACATAACACATAATAAGTTATGAAAGTAGGGATGAACACACATAAATAAACTAACTAAAGTGCATAAATTAAATATTGCAAGGTACGGAATAGACTAACCAGTGACAATTTGAGTGCGATGCAGCAGGGAGTTCAGAAGTGTTCACCACACCTCGGGGGAAATTCAGGTGGGCAAACGAAGGTGGTCTTAGCAGAGATATCTGCGACCCAAAAAATGAATAAACCCAGCAGAGCTGAATCCCCCCTTTTAAAAATTAGCTTTATTTGTCACATGTACATGCAAACATTGAAACATAGAGTGTAATTGATTTTTGCAACAATGATCAACACAGTCCGAAATGTGGTTGGCACAATACCAGTGACCAGGGTTCATTTCCCGCTGCTGCCTGTCAGGAGTTTGTACGTTCTCCCCGTGATTTCATGGGTTTCCTCCGGGTGCTCTGGTTTCCTTCCACATTCCAATGGTATACCAGTTGGCTGGTTCACTGGTCATTGTAAATTCTCCCATGATTAGACTAGGATTAAATCAGGGGATTGCTGGATGGTGAGGCTTGAAGGGCCTATCTCAATAAATAAATACATTTATAAATAAGCTACCACACTTGCCTCAAGCATATTTATTTATTAATAAATAAGTCTGCAGGTATCTCCATGATTCCAACACCAACACAGCATAGCCACACCTTATTAATACTAACCAGTAAGTTTTTGGAATGTGGAAGAACATACAAACTCTTTAGGGACAGTAATTCCAATTTTACAGTTGGCACTCTAAAGCATTAACTAACTAGTTTCTACCATAATCTAACATGCCATCATTCCTTTGGTTGAAACTGGCAAGAGGAGAAAGCACAATGGTAGCAAGAAGCCAGCGGGGAAGAGGAAGAATGCTTCTCTACAGGAAAAGGAATAGACTATTTGGCTTTTCAGACCTGGGCTGCCATTTATCCAGACCACCACAGCAATATTTTCCTTATTCCCCTAACATTGATCTCTCTTTTAAATCAATTCAATGTTTGAGCCCTGCAAGCCTCCAGGGCAGAGAATGGCACAGATTCACCAACCACTGAGTGAAGAGTTTTTTCTGAACTAAGACTGAAGTGACCCAGTCTTTAATTTGAGTCTCCCACTCTTGTTCCTCGCTCTTTACTCAGGAAAACAACTGCCCTGCATCCAGCCTGTGACCACTGGATGGATTCTGTACTATGCTTCAATGAGATCTCCCTTCAGTCTTTTACACTCTATGTAGTCTCTTCTCATGTGGCAGACCTGTTATTCCAGGAAATAAGGGTTAATCGTTTTTCCTTCTCCACTCCAAATATAATCCCCAATATATAACCTTACGTGGGTGTATAATACAAGCAAATCTTGGAAAGAATTAAATTATAATAATTCAAACAAACCTTTGGCAACATGATTTAAATATATCAATGTCTATTATTATCTAGATTGTAATGGTTATTTTGCATATCAACAGAGAGTAAAGGGGTTTTCAATAAGAAGTACGTGTTTGAAAAAAAAACACTTGAATAGTTACCTGGATAGGAAAGTATGAAAGAGAAATGCGCTAGTTAGCATGGACGAGTTGGGTCAAGGGTCAGTTTTCATGCTGATTCTATGACGTTAATTAGATATGAAATCCAAAGTCTTCAGATATGATCACAGAAAAACACAACATAAATACAGTACAAGGAATTCACGAAGCTTGCACTTAATCATGTTTAACGAGTGAAATCACTTTCCACAAACAAGAGCAGACGAAGCATGTCGGGCAAATGGTTTTAAATTTAGATTTACAGTCCAGTGCAGGTGTCTTGGGCCCATGTATATAACTGGGGTGCCCAAGATTTTTGCACAGTTCTGTATTTGTCAATGTGTAGCAGAGACTGAATTTGTAAATCTGGTGGGAGCAAAGGATGTTGGGAATAGCGAGGGTAGAGCACCGCGGAGGTGTTGTAGGACAGAGGACAGAGAATGAGTGCCAAGGACAGGGAGGGGTGGGGGGAATGTTTGGCATGGGTGAAGACATACTCAGCCCTAGGACTGATCATAGAATGGGGATGATCATTTAATTCCAAACAATTGGTTTCTTGATCATTGTAGAGTATCTCTCTGGTGCTTCCCGCTCTGTCCCCTTTCCCTTCCTCTTTTCCCAAACATGATTCCCCTCTCCCTGCCCTCTTCCCATTATCAGTCCACAATAGAGACCCATTTAATAATCAGGTTTATCATCATCATATGTCATGAAATTTTTTGCTTTTTTTATGGCAGCATTCCAGTGCAATACATAAAATTACTACAGTACTGTACAGAAGTTTTAGGCTCCCTATCTTTAGATGTGTGCCTCACACCTTTGCACAGTACTGTAGATTTAAATATACAGCACAGTAACAGTCCCTTCTGGCCCAACGAGCCTGTTCTGCCCTATTATACTCACGTAACCATCTAACCAATACGCCTTTGGGATGTGGGAGGAAGCTGAAGGAAACCCATGCGGGCACGAGGAGAACGTACAAACTCCTTACAGGCTGCAGCAGAATTAAACCTAGGTCATTGGTACTGTCATAGCCTTATGCTAACCCCTACACTACTGTGCAAACCCGAGATGCCAACTGACTATACTGTGGCTTTTATGCATGAACTGTCCTCCAACTCACTACGTTCTTTGGGACCATAACTGCATTTGTTGGGGGAGTAAGAAACACTGCAGTGGTTTCTAGCAGTTCCTTGCAGTGGTGTATATTCTATCTCAGGCCAATGTCGGGCAGGCACTGGAGGAGATCAGCAATGTAATCAGCAGGCACAAAACTGCACACCTTGATGCCTTCACTACCACTGTGCAACATTTCAGCAAGGCCAACTTGAAGAAATTTCTGAACAACTACCATCAATATCACAAACAAGAGAAAGTCTGCAGATGCTGGAAATCTGAGCAACACACACAAAATGCTGGAGGAACTCAGCAGGCCAGGTAGCATCTAGAAGAAAAAGCACAGTCGACGTTTCGGGCCGAGACCCTACAGCAGGACTGGAGAAAAAAAGCTGAGGAGTAGATTTGAAAAGCCGGGGGGGGGGGGGGGGGGAAGGGAAGAGAGGCACAGCAGCTGATAGGTGAAACTTGAAGGGGGAGGGATGAAGCAAAGAACTAGGAAGTTGATTGGTGAAAGAGGCAGAAGACCTTTCAATTCTACTTCTCAGCATTTTTTTTTTGTCCAGTCTTGCCAAAGGGTTTCGACCCGAAACGTTGATTATGCTTTTTTTCATAAATGCTGCCTGGCCTCCTGAGTTCCTCCAGCATTTTATGTGTGTGTTTACCATGAATATATCACCTGTGGAACCAGAGAAACCAACACATTTGGCCACTATTATACCACCAGCAAGAGTGCTTACGATGTCGTCCAACACCTATGCTTTGGAAAGTCCAATCACCCGGCTGTACTTCTACTCCCACCATATCGGTAGAGACTGAAGACCACAGCACTGGTGGCCAAGCACTTCTCACCGACTCTATCAAAACCTGTGTGAATGAGAATATACCAAACTTACCTAATCCAAAAGCAGTGAATGAACCAGGAGATTCATGGTCTGCTGAGGGCTAGGTCTGTGACATTCAGGACTGATGATTAGCAACTACACGAGAAGTCCAGGTGTGACCTACAGACACTATTTCAAGGGCGTAAAAATGATTCTGATTGATGTTAAGATCGAATCAGATGCATGTCAACTCTGGCAGGGTTTGCAGGCTGTTACTTTCTACAAGGGGACACCTAACATCATGAATGGCTGTGATGCTGTGCTCCCAGATGAACTCAACAAATTTTATGCATGCTTTGAAAGGGAGAATAAAACTATACCAGTGAGAATCCCTGCAGCATCTGGCCACCTTGTGCTCTTTGTCTCAGTTGTCAATGTCAGAATATCTTTACAGAGGGTGAACACTTGCCATGCGTCAGGTTGTGATGGTGAACCTGGTAGGGCTCTAAAAACCTGTGCTAACCAACAGGCGGGACTGTTCAAGGACATCTTCAATCTCTCACTGTTCCCACCTGCTTCAAACAAGCGACAATCATACCCGTGCCCAGAAGAGCAAGATAAGTCAAGTCACTTTTTATTGTCATTTCACCATAACTGCTGGTACAGTACACAGTAAAAATGAGACAACGTTTTTCAGGACCATAGTGCTACATGAAACAATACAAAAACTACACTGAAACTATGTAAAACAACACAAAAACTACACTAGACTACAGACCTACACAGGACTGCATATAGTGCACAAAACAGTGTAGGCGTTACAATAAATAATAAACAAGACAATAGGCACAGTAGAGGGCAGTAGTTTGGTGTCAGTCTACGCTCTGGGTATTGAGGAGTCTGATGACTTTGGGAAAGAAACTGCTACATAGTCTGGTCGTGAGAGCCCGAATGCTTCGGAGCCTTTTCCCAGATGGCAGGAGGGAGAAGAGTTTGTATGAGGGGTGCGTGGTGTCCTTCATAATGCTGTTTGCTTTGCGGATGCAGCGTGTGGTGTAAATGTTTGTAATGGCAGTAAGAGAGACTCCGATGATCTTCTCAGCTGACCTCACTATCCGCTGCAGGATCTTGCAATCCGAGATGTTGCAATTTCCAAACCAGGCAGTGATGCAGCTGCTCAGGATGCTCTCAATACAACCCCTGTAGAATGTGATGAGGATGGGGGGTGTGGGAGATGGACTTTCCTCAGCCTTCGCAGAAAATAGAGGTGAACTGCCTAAACAACTATTGCCTAGTGGCACTCAAATCTACTGTGATGAAGTACTCTGAGGGGTTGGTCATAGCTAGCATCATTTCCTGCCTAAACAAGGACCTGGATCTGGTGCATTTGCCAATCACCACAATAGGTCTACAACAGATGCAATCTTACTGGCTTTTCAACCTGCACTGGACCACTTGGGCAATAATAATTGTTCATTGATTACAGTTCTGTATTCAACGCAGTCGTGTCTTTCATGTTAACCAACAAGCTCCAAGACTTGGGCCTCTGTACTCCCTCACTGGGAAACCCTTAGAAAAGGTGGGTAGAGTTCAGAAACTGCAAGGGTAAATAGACCCTAATGGGAGTTATGTACAGGGCACTGAACAGTAGGTAGGACGTGTGCTGCAAATTAAAATGGAACATTGAAAAGACATGTCAAACGGACAATGTTATGACTATCATAAGGGATTTCAATAGGCAGATAGATTGGGAATATGTAGTTGGTGATGGATTTTTAGAATGCCTGTGGCGTGGCTTTTTAGAACAGCTTGTTGATGAACTCACAAGGCGATCCGCTATTCTAGATTGTGTGTTGTGTAATAAACTGAATTTGATTAGGGAACTTAATGTAAAAGAACCCTTAGGAGAGCGTGATCATAATATGAGAGAATTCACCCTGCAATTTGAGAGGGAGAAGCTAAATCAAATGTATCAGTATTAAAGTGGAATAAAGAGAATTACAGAGGCATGAGAGAGGAGACGGCCAATATTGATTGGAAGGGGACACTAGCAGGGATGACTACAGAACAGCAATGACTAAAGTTTCTAGGAGTAATTCCGAAGGCACAGAATTAATACATCATAAAGAAGAAGAAGTGTTCAAAAGGCAGGGCTATGTAACCATGGTTAACAACATAAGTCAAAGCCAACATAAAAGCAAAAGAGAGGGCATATAATAGAGCAAAAATGATTGGGAAATTAAAGTATTGGGTAGCTTTTTAAAAGCCTTAGAAGGCAAGTAAAAAGCCATAAGGAGGGAAAAAAAAATGAAATATGAAGGTAAGCTAGCCAATAATACCAAAAAGGATACCAAATGTTTTCAAGATATATAAAGGTTAAAAGGGAGGTGAGAGTAGATATCAGACCTCTGGAAACTGATGCTAGAGAGGCAGTAATGGGGAACAGGGAAATGGTAGACAAACTGTGGAACACTAGTAGTATGCCGGAAATTCGCAAGTATCAAGGAAAAGATGGTTGGGAAGCTGAAAGGTCTGAAAGTAGATAAGTCATCTGGACCAGAAAGAGTTCACCCCAGGGTTCCGGAAAAGATAGCTGCAGAGATTGCGGAGGCATTGGTACTGATCATTTAAAAGTCAAAAGATTCTGACACGGTTCTAGAGGGCTGGAAAATTGCAAATGTCACTCCACTCTTCAAGAAGGGAAGAATGCAGAAGAAAGGAAACTATAGGCCAGTTAGCTTGACCTCAGTGGTTGGGAAGATGTTGGAGTAGATTGTTAAGGAGGAGGCTTTGGGGTACTTGGAGGCAGATGATAAAATAGGACAAAATCAGCATGGTTTCCTTTAGGGAAAATCTTGCCTGACAAATCTGTTGGAATTCTTTGAGGAAATAACACTCAGTATAGACAAAGGAGATTTGGCAGATGTTATGTACTTGGATTTTCAGAAGGCCTTTGACAAAGTGACACATATGAGGCTGCTTAACAAGTTAAGAACCCATGGTATTACAGGAAAGATACCAGCATGGATAAAGCAGTGGCTGATTGGCAGGAGGCAAAGACTGGGAATAAAAGGAGTCATTTCTGGTTGTCTGCCAGCCACTAGTGGTGTTCTGTAGGGGTCAGTGATGGGACCACTTCTTTTTGTGTTGTATGCCAATGATTTGGAAGAAGGAATTGAGAGCTTTGTTGCCAAGTTTGTGGACAATACAAAGATAGGTGGAGGGGCAGGTAGTGTTGAGGAAGCAGGGTGGCTGCAGATAGACTTGGAAAGATTTGCATAGAATGGGCAAAGAAGTGGCAGACAGAATACAGTCCCGGGAAGTGTATGATCATGCACTTTGATGAAAGGAACCAAAAGGGCAAGACTATTTTCTAAAAGAGGTGAAAATTAAAAAATACGAAGTGCAAAGAGACTTAAGAGTCCTTGTGCAGGATTCCCTAAAGGTTAATTTGCAGATGACATTGGTGGTGAGAATGGCAAATGAGATGTTAGAATTCATTTCAAGAGCACTAAAATATAAAAAAAAGGCTGTAATGCAAGGCTTTATAAGGCACTAGGGAGGCCTCACTTCGACTATTGTGATCAGCTTTGGGACCTTTATCTGAGAAAGGATGTGCTGACATTGGAGATGGTTAAAGGAAGGTTTACATAAATAAGCCTGTGAATGAAATGGTAATCATACGAGGAGCATTTAACAGCACTGGTCATGGACCCAATGGAATATAGCATGGATCTCACTGAAACCCATTGAATGCTGAAAGGTCTCAATCGAGTGGATGTGGAGAGGGTGTTTCCTATGATGGGGGAGTCTAGGGCCAGAGGACACAGCCTCAGAATAGAGGGACATTCACTTAGAGTAGAGATGTGGAGGAATTTCTTTAGCCAAAGAGTGGAATCCATCACTACAGGCAGCTGTGGATGCCAGATCGTTGGGTGTATTTAAGACGGAGATCGATAGGTTCTTGATCAATCAGGGCGTAAAAGAATACGGTGAGATGGCAGAAGAATGGTGTTGAGAGGAAAATGGATTAGCCATAATGAAATGGTGGAGCAGACTAAAATGGCTAATTGACCTAATTCTGCTCCTTTGTCTTATGATCTTTATAGACTTTTGAGAGTCCGCAGAGTCCTCCTCACTGACAATCAATACTGGTGCTCTTTAAGGGTGTCTGCTTAGCCCAGTGCTCTACTCTCTCCCCACCCATGATTGTGTGGCTAGGCATCAATAAATTTGCCAATGACAGAACTATTGTTGGAAAATTTCAGATGGTGGTGAGGAAGTGTGAGGAGTGAGGTAGATCTGCTGGTTGAGTGGTGTCATAACAACTACCTTACACTCGACATTGGTAAGACCAAGGAATTGATTGTGGACTTCAGTCCTCATCGAGGGATCACAAGTGGAATGGGTGAGCAGTTCCTCGATGTCAACATCTCTGAGGATCTACCCTGGGCTCAACATGTTAATGCAATCACAAATAAGGCATAACAGAAGGTATATTTCATTGAGAGTTTGAAGAGATTTGGTATGTCATCAAAAACAATAGCATTTCTGCGGATGTGCAGTGTGGAGCATTCTAACTGGTTGCATCACTGTCTGTTTTGGAGCAGCTTCTGTGCAGCATCAGAAAAATCGGCAGAAGGTTGTAAACTCAGCTAACGCCATCATGAGCAGTAGCCTTCCCAGCATCCAGGGCATCTTCAAAAGGTGATGCCTCAAAAGGTGGCATGAATCATTAAGGACCCCCATCACTTAGGATATGCTCTCTTCTCAGTGTTATGGGTGCCCCCCGCTTCACAAATGTTCACTTTACGCCACTTCGCTTTCACAAAAGACCTACATTAGTAACCTGTTTTCGCGTTACAAAGAGGATTTTTGCTTTTACAAAAATTTTTCCCATATAAATTAATGGCTCTTCGCTTTACGCCATTTCGGCTTAAGAAAGGTTTCATAGGAATGCTCTACCTTTGTAAAGGGAGGCGGACACCTGTACCATAAAGGAGGAGATAGAGGAGCTGATGCACCATCAATAATTCTCTGAGACGTGAGGCGAGATATCGGCTTTTATTGACTGGAAGAAAGAACAAGCAGCAATTTACCACCATGCTACATCCTGGAGACTGAGAGGCAGGGCTCAGGCCCCAATCGCCTTTATACTGGGGTCTGTGGGAGGAGCCATGGTCAGTGGGAGGAGCCACAGGAGCAGTCAGCGGGGGGGCGTGTCCAGACAGGTATATGTTGTTCACCACAGGAGCCTGAAGACATACACTCAATGATTCAGAAACAGCTTCTTCCCCTCTGCCAGCAGATTTCTGAATAGAAAATGAACCCGTGAACACTACCTCAGTCTTTACTCCCCTCTCTTTTTGCACTACTTATTTAATTTAATTTTTTTTAAATATGCTTCTTATTGGCTACGTTGGATAGATAATATTACTCAGACAATGCATATGACTTGGAGGATCTTAGAGAGGCAGTTTCCAACTAGAAGGTTTGGTGTGCAGGAGTCGATGAGGTCACGGAGAGTCAGACTCAATGACTGGACAACAACTTATTGTCATTTATCGTTTTTATTACAATGTACTGCTGCAGCAAAACAACCAGTTTCATGACATATGCCAGAGATAATGAGCCTGATTCTGATTCTGTTTCCTCCACTCTTTGACAACACGCACAGAATGCTGGAGGAAACTCAGCAAGTCAAGCAGCATATATGGAGGGGAATAAAGAGTCGATATGGTAGGGTCACACTCCCAAAATGTCATCTTTTTATTCCCCTCCGTAGATTTACTCAGCTGCTGAGTTCCTGTAGCATTTTGTGTGTGTTGCTCAAGACTTCCAGCATCAGCAGAATCTCTTGTGTTTATAATTTGCTCCTCCACCTTTTGAATGGATTCTTCTTGCTGAGTAAATTGGCTTTGTTTGCCACACAGTCGTTCTGCCTTCAAAGCATTAGCTGATACAGTTAACTGGCTTTCTGTGAGATTATGGTTCATATTTTCATCAAGTGAGGTTGTCTCCCTTCAGGGTAAGAAGAGGGTTAATTTCTCTAAACACGAGAACCAAACCTGACAGTCTTGCAGATTATATTCGTCCAACCTTCCTGCAGAAGACACACACAAATACTTTAACAGCCATTCAATTTGGTAAGATGCAAACTGTAGCAGAAATACTTGGGAGAGAAGTATTGGATGATGGGCATGATTTAAATCTCTTGCCTCCACATCAGCAGTTCTTGGAAAGGATTAAAGTTTAATAACTCGAATAGACAGCTGGCAGCATGATTTAAATATTGCAAAGCGCATTATTGTTTAAATTATCAGGATTATTTTTACATATCAACAGAAGAGAATAAGGATGAAGTGATTCTGGTACAGGATAAGCAGGAGATGTTTGATATGCATCCTTTCCTATGTGCTCATAGCAGCCAAATCATAGAGTCTGTTATGGAGAAATAGATCATTTTAGTTACATAGAAACCCATTACTATACCAACCATGTGAAGCATACATATTATGCGAGTATGATTAAAATCAGGTTTATATTCAGTTGCCACATTATTCAGTACAGCAGTGGAACACGGTGAGGTCTTCTGCTGCTATAGGTGATCCACTTCAAGGTTTGATGTGTTGTGCATTCAGAGACACTCTTTAGCACATCACTGTTGTAATGCGTGGTTAGTTGAGTTGCTGTCACCTTCCTGTCAGCTTGAACCTCTCTGGCCATTTTCCTCTGACCGCTTTCGTTAACAAGGTGCTTTCACCCACAGAACTGTCAATCACTGGAATTTTTTTTTTGTTTTTCACATCGATCGCAGTAAAAACTGGAGGCTGTTGTGCATGGAGATCCCAGGAGATCAGCAGTTCCTGAGATACTCAAACCATCCCAGTGGCACCAACAATCATTTCACGGTCAAAGTCACTTAGATCACATTTTGTTCCCCATTATAATGTTTAGTCTGAACGATAATTGAACCTCTTGACCATGTCTGCATGTTTTTATGCATTGAGTTGCTGCCAAATGATTAGCTGATTAGATATTTGCATTAGTGAGCTGGTGTACAGGTGTACCTGAAAAATTGGTCACTGAGTGTGTAATCACTAACTTATATGTTGTGCAATTTGTTGCTTTGTGGCAGCAGTACAGTATAAAGACATTGAATTACTATAAATTATAAAAATACATAAAGGATTAACAAGATAGTGTTCGAGGTTTCACTGAATACATACAAGTCTTGCGAGTCTTCATTGAGAAGTCAACAATGCGAAGAGTGAATAGCTACAAGTTCCTGGGAATCTCAGAGGATCTATCCTGGACCTGATATATTAATGTAGTCATGAAGAAGGCATAATAGTGGCTCTACTTTATTTGGAGTTTGAGGAGAATTGATATGGCACCAAAGACTCTTACAAATTCCTATCAGAGTTCAGTGAGGAGTACTCTGATTGGTTGCATCATGACTTACTATGGTGAGTCTAATGCATAGGATTGCAAGGAGCTGCAGAGGGCAGCAGACATAGTGAGCTCCATCATGGGCACAACCCTTCCTGCCATTGGAGGCATCTTCACAAGGTGGAGGCTCCAGAAGGGGGAATCCACCGCTAAAGGTGCCCCCTTCACATTACTACCATTGGGGAGGAGGTACAGGAGCATGAAGAACCACAGTCTGTGGTTCAGAAACAGCTCCTTGCCCTCTGAAATCACAATTCTGACTGTGATGTGAAATTAATTGGGAGCATATATCTCCCACACACTACTGCTGAGGTAATTACTCAGATGACAACAAGACATGCTCATGCACTGCTCAATGAATTTGGAATTGCTCTCTTTGCAGTAAGGTTGCCATTATAGAACTTTACTTTATTGTCACCAAACAATTGATACTAGAGCGTACAATCATCACAGTGATATTTGATTCTGCACTTCGCGCTCCCTGAAGTACAAATTGAAGTAAATATAATAAAAATTAAAATCACATGTCATAATTAGAAAATAGAAAAGGGAAAGTATGGTAGTGCAAGCCAGGTCCAGATATTTGGAAGGTATGGCCCATATCTGGGTCAGGATCCGTTCAGCAGTCTTATCACAGTTGGAAAGAAGCTGTTCCCAAATCTGGCCATATGAATCTTCAAGCTCCCGAACCTTCTCCCGGAGGGAAGAGGGACAAAAATGTGTTTGCTGGGTGGGTCTTGTCCTTGATTATCCTGGCAGCACTGCTCCAACAGCGTGTAGTGTAAAGTGAGTCCAAGGATGGAAGATTGGTTTGTGTGATGTGCTGGGCTATGTTCATGATCTTCTGCAGCTTCTTCTGGTCTTGGACAGGACAACTTCCATACCAGCTTCAATATAACACTACCTTCATCATCTAGACACATTTAGAAACAGCTTTTACCCCTCTGTTATCAAAATTCTCAATCATGTCTGAGCCCATGAACACTCTCTCATTATTCCTCTTTCACACTCTTCACAGTATCTATTCTTGCAAAGTACAGTTCTTTTATGTCTTGCTACAAAACCACACATTTCATGACATATCAAGAACTGTTCAGTTCTGGTCGCCTCATTATAGAACGAATGTGGAAGCTTTAGAGAGATGCAGAGGAGAGAAAAAGGGCACGTGCTATAATGAGAGGTTGGACAGACTTGGGTTACTTTTTCTGGAATGCCAGAGATTAAGGGGGGATCTGATAGAGCAGGGGTTCCCAACCTTGATTAATGATAGTGGTCTATGGCATTAAAAAAGGTTGGGAGCCCTTTTGATGGAGGTTTATAAGATTATGAGAAGCGCACAGTGGATACAGACAGTATCTATTCTCCATCTCCCTCTGGTGCTCCCCTCCCCCTTTCTTTCTCCCTAGGCCTCCCGTCCCATGATCCTTTCCCTTCTCCAGCTCTGTATCCCTTTTGCCAATGACCTTTCCAGCTCTTAGCTTCACCCCACCTCCTCCTGTCTTCTCCTATCATTTCACATTTCCCCATCCCCCTCCTACTTTCAAATCTCTTACTTTCTTTCCTTTCAGTTAGTCCTGACGAAGGGTCTCCGCCCAAAACGTCGACAGTGCTTCTCCCTATAGATGCTACCTGGCCTGCTGCATTCCACCAGCATTTTGTGTGTGTTGCTAATTCCCAGCACCTGCAGATTTCCTCGTGTTTACAGTATCTACTCTTCCTCAGAACTGAAAAGTTTAATACCAGAAGGCATGCATTTGGGGTGTGGGGGGGGGGGGTAAATTCAAAGGAGATGAGAGAGGGAAGTTTTTTATACAGAGAGTGGTGGGTGCCTGGAATGTGCTGCCTGGGGTGTTGGTAGAGGCAGATACATGAGGGATTTTTAAGAGATACTTAGATTGGAACAGTACCCCACTTGGAGCACTGTGTTCAGTTCCGGTCACCTCACTAAAGGAAGAATGAGGATACTATAGAAAAAGGGAAGAGAAGATTTACAGGATCTTGCCTGGATTGGAGAGCATGCCTTATGAAAATAGGTTGAGTGAGCTTGGCCTTTTCTCCTTGGAGCGACGGAGGATGAGCGGTGACCTGATAGAGGTGTATAAGATGATGAGAGGCGTTGATTGTGTGGATGTCCAAAGGCTTTTTCCCAGGGCTGAAATGACTGATACAAGGAGGCATAAGGTGCTTGGAAATAGGTACAAAGGGGATGCCAGGAGTAAGTTTTTCACACAGAGCGTGTTGGATGCATGGAATGCACTGCCAGTGACAGTGGTGGGGGCAGATACAATAGCATCTTTTAAGAGACTCTTCGATAGGTATGTAGAGCTTAGAAAAATAGAGAGCTATGCAGTAGGGTAATTCTAGGCAGTTTCTAGAGAAGGTTACATGGTTGGCACAACATTGTGGGCCAGAGGACCTGTAATGTGCTGTAGATTTCTATGTTCTATGAATGTGAGGAATATAGAAGGATATGGGCATTGTGTAAGCAGATGGGATTAGTCTTGCTGGCCATATTATTACTAATCTAATTGGTTTAGCATAATATTGTAGGCCAAAGAGCCTGTTCCTCTACTGTACTGCTCTAAGTCCTTCATTCAACGTTCTAAGGTAGCTCGAGTGAGCTTGGGCTTTTTTCTTTGCAGCAAAGGAGGATGAGAGGTGATTTGATAAAGGTGCACAGAATGCTATGAGGCATAGATTGAGTGAACAGCCAGAGAGTTGTGTTCCAGGGTGGAAATGGTTAATACACGAGGCATAATTTTAATGTGATTGGAGGGAAGTATAGGGGGGATGCCAGAGGTCCGTTCTTTACATAGAGTGGTGGGTGCCTGGAACACCCTTGTAGTGGTGATGGTAGAGGCCAATACACTAGGGGCATTTAAGAAATTCTTAGATAGGCACATGGATGACAAAAAAATTGGAGGGTTATGTGGGAGGGAAGGGTTGGATTGATCATAGAGTAGGTTAAAAGGTCAGCACAAGATTGCGGGCAGAAGAATCTGCACTGTGCTGTAATAAATAGGTCTGATTTTCTTACTAAAGCAAACATCATACTTCATCCTCTCTGCCGATGTGGCCCTTGGCCAGTATTCATTCAATTCCTCCTTTGAGTTAGGAGGTCATGACTTCTCTGTAGTGTACTGAATAGATAATCTCAGTTGATGACTCGGTGCAGTGTTGAGGTAGTGCCACACCACTGGAAACACCAGATTGTGAACAGATGCTGCACTGAACTCTTACCTGTCTTTGTAAGTGGATGAAAGAGACCTTACATCTGAATGGATTCTCCCCAGTGCCTTGTGTGTACTTATTTATTTACGTACTTATTTAATGATAAAATACCGAGCCAGTCCTTCCAGCCCAATGAATGAATTGAATTGAATTTATTACTTCCATCCTCCATATACACGAGGAATAAAAATCTTTACCTTACGTCTCCATCTAAATGTGCAATTTGTAGTAAGTGTTATGCACCACAGGACAGTCAATATGACATAGAAATGCAGTTGTGTCAGCATGAATGAATCAGTCTGATGGCTTGGTGGAAGAAGCTGTCCCAGAACCTGTTGGTCCTGGTTTTTATGCTGCGGTACCGTTTTCCAACCGCCCAGCAACCCATCCATTTAACCCTAGCCTGATCGCAGAACAATTTACATTGACCAATTAACCTGCGAAATTGGTAGGTAGTCTAAATGTGGCAGGAAACCGAAGCACCAGGGAAAACCCATTCATTCACAAGGAGAATGTAGAAACACTCAGCAGGACGGCGTCAGAATTGAACTCTGAACACTGACACTACTGTAGTTTCCTAAATACAACTCCCAAACAGGGACTTGAACCCTGGACCTCGGATAAAAAGTCTTGATACTCTACTGACTGAGTTATCCAAGCCCTGTGTTTCTGCTCTGCATAAACACTCATCTGGTCCTTTCCTCAATGGAATCTTGCTGGATTAAAAAAAAACTTCAGCCACATGTTCCTACCTCACTGCAGAGAGTAGATCTCAGAAATTAATTGGTTGCAGAGAACTTCGGGACCTCTGAGTACAAGAGGTTCTGGGAAGGAGAAAAGGGGCTTATTTGGCTGTTGTTGTTAATGTCATTCTGCTGAATATTGTAGGTGTGATACGCTGGCACCAGAGTGTGCAGTGACACTCATGTGCTACACCCCCACCCAGCACATGCTTAGATTGTGTTTGGTTGCTAACGTGAATGATGCATTTCACTGTTTCTTTTGATGTACATGTGATAAATAAATTAATCTGAAATTCAAAATCTAAAATCTGGAATTTGGAATCTGGAATCTGGAACCTGGAGTCTGGAATCTAGAATGTGATTCTAGATGGCACTTAACAGCGACTTCTTCAAGCTCATCTGCAGAAACAGCTTCATTTCTACCTTTACTCTTTCTTTTTCTTTTCAGGGTGGATGGGGTTCTGTTGGAGACCCTGACCTGGAGTTACATGCAAACTTTGGTTCTTTGTGGTGTTGGAACCTGTTCCTGGGGACTCAAGACTGGCAGCTTTTTAAAATCCCAATAACGCGGCCTAGGAGACAAGACGGCTTTGGGTTTCGAGGCTTTGTGGCCCTGAGGGCAAGCTTCCTCTATGCCGGTGCTGCTGACTGAGGTGTCACAGGAGAAAGTGGAACATTGGGAATAGTAGATCAGCTGTCAGCAAATCTCATACTCTATCTCTCATTGGTGAGGGAGAGCTTATTTCCGATTTCTGAGTCAAAGAACGCAGAGAAAACAGCGACGCAACAGACTTTATCATCGCAAATCAGTGAGTTGTTTTGTTTATGTCTCCCCTCCGACTGAGTGACACCTCTCTGCCCCTTTATTAGGGAGACAGAGTGCCTGCGGTATGTCAATTTGTTGGGTGAATGATTAGTGTTTGTTGTACTGCAGGTTATGGTCTTTCCTGGGGGCTTTGCTATTGCTCGTTTGCTGGGTGGAGGGTGCTGATGCTTTTTGCTGAAGTAAGTGGGGAGGGGGAGGGTCGGTGCTTTGCAGCTGCTTATGTGGGGGGCTTTGGGGTTCTAACATTTTTACTGTCACTCATTGTTTGGGGAACTCTTCTATTTTAGTGGATGTCTGTGAAGAGCAATAATTTTAGGATGTATATTGTCTGTTATTATAGTATGTTATTGAATATTGATATTCAGGATTTATATTATGATTATAGTATATTATTGAATATAGATATTAAATTAAAGTATTGACATCTGAAATCTGGAATCTGAAATGTTAATTCCGATTCCAATTCCTGTTCTGACATGTCAGTCCATGGCCACCCTCAGGGTGGAGGAGCAAACACCTTATATTCCATCTGGGTCTCCAACCTGATGGCACGAATATCAATTTCCCCTTTGAGGAAAAAAGATCCCCCCCCCTTCTATTCCCCATTCTGGCCTCTTTTCTCTTTTTACCTGCCCATCACCCCCCGGGTCCCTCATCTTTCCTTTTCTCCTATGGTCCACTCTGCTCTCCTATCAGAGTCTTTCCTCTCCAGCCCTTCTCCATTCCTACCTTCCTGGTTCACCTATCACCTTCTAGCTATCCTCCTTCCCCTCTCCTCCCAACTGTTTATTCTGGCATCTTTCCCCTTCCTTTCCAGTCTGGAAGAAGTGTCTCAGCCCCAAACATGGACTGTGTGTTCATTTCCATCGATGCAGCCTGACCTGCTGAGTTCCTCCGGTGTTTTGTCTGTGTAACCTTACCATGTAGTTCATTCAGTGTCGGCAGTGTTGTCAGTGAGAAGCGAAGAGGCGAGAGGCAGCAGAAAGTACCACAATCAGACCACGGACACAGATGCTAGCTCAGAGTGAAATTCAATTTGGATGAAAATCTCCCATACTGGCTGCTGCTGTATCAGCTGAAACATTGTCAATTTTCTGATAAAGCACCTGGGGTAAACACCTCTATCAGCAGTTAGAACCCTCTGGCGAACTGCTTCATATTTTGTTGTTGAACAAAACACATATAAAATGTCGGTGTTTTCCAATTTAGTGCAATATAATTCTGGTGGCTCTGTGTTTCTCAGACTTTCTGTAATGTTATTTTCAATTGAGCGTAGAGTCCAGATACAGTCAGAGCGATAAAAAGCCTTTAATGTAATAGCCTCTTTTATTACTTTTTTTCTTGGTTTATATCAGTTTTTGCATGTTTTAAATGGTTTGACTAACACACTGAATCCAATCTACTGCTCAGTGTGACGTTAAGTCACAGAGGTCAGCAGGCTTCGGGTCTTGGTAACAACATCATAACACGCCTCAGTGCTTTCGGCTCTGTTTGACAGCAGGTTTGATGTGAGAGGGGACAATTATCTCGGACATTTAAGTCAGAGAGCCATGTGCTTAATAGTAAACAGAGCCCTTTCTGAGTAGTGCTTAAGGCCGGTGTGGAGGAGTGACCTGCTCCTCTCTAGTTAGTGAGTCATCTGCTCACTGCCATTACAAAGCATACTGATCACGTTTTATGTTATGGGTCTGACCACTTCCCTGTCAAAATAGAGATCTATGCTCAGTGACCACTTTATTAGGTACACCTGTACACCTGCTCGTTAATTGAATGGCTTGAAGAGTGTTTGATGACTCTGGGTCTGAATTCACTGGAATTCAGAAAAATGAGGGATGACCTCATTGAAACCCATCAAATGGTGAATTGCCTTGATAGAGTCGATGCAGAGATGATGTTTCCTATGGTGGGAGAGTCTAAGACCAGAGGACGCAGCCTCAGAATCGAGGGGCATCTTTTTAGAAAAGGGACGACGAATTTCTTCAGTCAGAGAATGGTGAATCTGTGGAATTCATTGCCAGAGGCAGCTGTGGAAACCAAGTCTTTATGTATATTTAAGGCAGAGGTTGATAGATTCTTGATTGGTCAGGGCATGAGGGGATATGGGGGCAAGGCAAAAGATTGGGGCTGACAGGAAAATTGGATCAACCATAATGAAATGGCAGCACAGACTCAAATGGGTAAATCGTCTTAATGTGCTACCATATCTTATGGTCTTAATGCAAATACCTAATCAGCCAATCATGTGGCAGCAACTCAGTGCATTAAAGCTTCCAGACATGGTCAAGAGGTTCAGTTGTTGTTCAGACGAAGCATCAGAATAAGGAAGGAATGTAATCTAAGTGACTTTGATTGTTGGTGCCAGACAGGGTTGGTGTGTGGATCTCAGAAACTGCTGATCTTCTGGGATTTTCACACACAACAGTACACGACAGTATCTAGAATTTACAAAGAATAGTGTGAAAAACAAAACAAAAAAAAAATCCAGTAAGTGAAAATGCCATGTTAATGAGAGAGGTCAGAGGATAATGTCCAGACTGGTTTGAGTTGGCAGGAAGGAAGGTGACAGTAACTAAAATAACCACACATTACAGCAGTGGTGTGCAGAAGAGCATCTCTCAATGGACAGCTAACATAATAAAGTGACCACTAGTGTCACTAGCATAAAGTGTATGCTAGCTTGATGTCAGCTGACCCTCATCTGCAGCATTTCTGACACTTATGCTAATCATGTGGCTGTTTCAACACTGATGTTAATTTCACGTTTGAAGTTCAGTTCTTTTAATATAAATCATTAAAGCCTTAGTATCAGCAGTTCAGGAAACACTGCTTACAAATCAGGGATAAATTATGTTTGCACATCAATACTGTGATTTGTGAGCCTTTATGGAACATGTTCTCTCTGTTTGACCCAAAGGGTTATGGCTTCTCTGTGCTTTTACAGCCTGGTATTTTGCAGATATTTACCATTTATTGCTGAAGCTTATGGTTATTGAATAACCTAAGGCACATCAGAACATGAGACAAATGATCCCTTCAACATCAGTTGGCACTAAAATTATTCCACCTTACCTTGAAACCACCTTGCTGATATCCTGTCTATTCCCTCCACAACCTCAGCCTCTCAAAGCCAATAATTACCCTTATCCCTACAGCCCCCTGGCTACATCCATTCCTACTTTCCTTTGGTTGACCACTGGCAGCCAGATAAATTGCTAGACATCTTAGTCCAAAATTCTCTTGTTAAAGTTATCCAGTTCCTTCCTTCCTTCCTTCCTTCCTCCCTCCCTCTCTCTCTCTCTCTCTCTCTCTCTCTCTCTCTCTCTCTTTTTTTAAGGTGGGTTTAAGGTGGGACGTGGAAGGTTTAATAGGAACCCGAGGGGAATTTTTTTTTTACACAGAATGGGTTGAGTATTGTGGAAACAAGCTGCCAGAGGAAGTGGTTAGGGCATGTACTGAAAAAGAAATTTGGACGAGTACATGGACAGGAGGAGTTCAAAGAGATGTGGGCAAATGGGACTTGCTTGGTGTATACCATAGTGACCATGGGGAATTGGCCTGAAGAGTCTGGTGCCACGCTGTAAGACTCTAAACAAGTACGGGACACGTGCCCAAGACGGCATGCAAAAAAAAAGGCAAATTCAAACCCTAACCAAAATGAAAAGATACAGAATGATTACCTTCACTACCAAATGAAGCCGTAAATGAGTTTTACAACTCAAGAGCAGTGAGGAAATGTCTAATGCTGGCTTGGTGTCAGCTAGATGGTTGCGGGAACATGGGGCATTGGGTAATATGTTTTGAAATCCTTGCACAACTGGTGTACACATCAGTATTTGGATCTGAAATGGTTGGGCCAATTGGCATTGGTTTTGTTCTGCTTATAGGTTAGCTTCTGTCACTTGTGAGTGAAGACTGGACATTCAGTGACAATAGTGGTAAATTCTATATGTAGTTCAGCACTTCCATGAATAGTTATCTTTCTATTGTCTTTTAAAAGATTTCTATACAATACTGTGCAACAGTCTTCAGCACATTATATAGCCAGGGTGTCTTAGACTTTTGTGCAGTACTGTAGTAATTTTATGTATTACAGTGTACTGTTGCCACAAAAAAAAAAACAGATTTCATGACATATGTGAGTGCTGATAAACCTGATTCTGATATGGGTTTCTATTGTGGACTGAGAGTGGGAAAGGAGCAGGGAGAGGGGAATCATGGTTGGGAAAAAAGAGAAGAGAGAGAGGGGAGGAAGTGGGAAGCATCAGAGAGACATTCTGTAATGATCAAGAAAACAGTTGTTTGGAATCAAATGACTTTGCCTGGAGTCTCAGGGCTGGATGTGTCTGTACCTGAGCTAATCCCCATCCCTGGCATTCCTTCTCTGCCACCTGTTTCATACCCTCCCGTGGCACTCCACCCATGCCATTTCCAACATCCTTTCTCTTGCCAGATTTGCAAACATGCTCTCTGCTCCACATTGACTTTGCCAAAGTCTTAGGCCCCCCAGCTAGATAAACTGTAGGTGCTTAAGCCATTTGCATAGTTCTGTAGTTTTGAACAGATTCTCTAATATGCCTCGTCTATTTCAATCTGTGTCTGTTATACTTTTATTAATAGTACATAAGCAACAGGATTCATCGTTTTTCCTTACAAAAGATTAAATAAAGGCTAACTTTATTTATTACATTTATCACAGTGAAGTGTATCGTTTGTGTCAAATCAAATCATGGGAAGTTGAGTTGGGGGCGGCCCACAAGTCTTGCCACACTTCTGGCACCCACTTAATAACCCTAGCCCTAACCATATATCTTTGGAATGTGAAAGGAGACCATAGCACCCAGAGGAAACATAGTGTGTCTTGGGGAGTACATAGAAGTTCCTAACAGACAGTAGTAGGAATCGAATCCCAGTTGGTGATCACTGGTGCTGTAGAGAAATTACCCTAATGATTATGCTACTGTGCTGCCCTAATTAAGTCTGTAATTATTGTTACTAATTCATTAATCAATGATAATCTCAAAATTACCATGGCGTGTGAGATCTTTTTTTCAGAAGATTATCTGCTATGCTGTTCTGGCAGCACATGGTAAAGTGGCGGTTAGCACAATACCATTACATCTCAGGATATCTATTCTGGCACTGTCCATAAGGAGCTTCATACGTTCTCCCCATGACTACATGGGTTTTCTCCAGGTGCTTCAGTTTCCTCCCAAAGTCCAAAGATTGATCAGTTAGAAGTTTAATTGGTCATTGTAAATTGTCCTCCGATTAGGTTAATGATTAGTAGATGGGTTGCTGGACAGCGTGATTCATTGGGCCAGAAGGGCCAGTTCCACACCGTATCTCTAAATAAAATAAAATAAAAATTATCGTCAATTTGGGAACACGCTTTCCAAAAGTTTTGCCAGCCCTATGACATTACAGCTGCACAGTACACCTTTGCCACATGGTGCTCAATGACTAGCTATGCTCACACCGATCACCAGAACAGGGAGGACCATTGTGCACCCCCACGTGTCCTGATCACTCTTTGTTCTCAGTATCTGTAGATGACGTGAGGACTGCCTTCAAAAAAGTGAATCCGCTCCAGACAGAGTACCTGGCCAAGTTCTGAAGATGTGTGCTGACCAATTGGCTGGCGTGTTCATGGACATCTTCACCCTCTAGGTCTTCAATCAGTCCAATGCCCAAGAAGACTATCATCCAGTGGCACATACATCCACAGTGATGAAGTGTTTTGAGAGGCTGGAGTTAAAACATACCAGCTCCTGCCGGAGTAGTGACTTGGATCCACACCAATTTGCCTACTGAAGCAATAGGTCCACATCAGAAGCCCTCTCATTGGCTTTCACACAACCCTGGAACATCTGAACAGCAAAGTTGCATGCATTCATCAGAATGCTCTTTATCGATTACAGCTAGCATTTAATACCATTATTCCCTCAAATCTAATCAGTAAACTCCAAGCCCTAAGCCTCAGTACCTCCTCGATTGGATCCTGGATTTCCTCACTTGCAGACCCCAGTCAGTTTGGATTGGCAAAAGCATCTCCTCCACAATCTCCAACAGCACAGGAACATTGTAAGGATATGTGCTTAGCCTCCCTGCTCTACCCGCTTTACACCTTATGACTGTGTGGCTAGTTATAGCTCCAACACCATTTACAAGTTTGCTGAAGACACCATTGTTGTGGGCTGTATCAAAGGGGGTGATGAATCAGCATAGAGGAGGGAAATTGAAAATTTAGCTGAGTGGTGAATTAACAACAACAACTCACTCAATGTCAATACGACCAAAGGATTGATTGTAGACTTCAGGAGAGAGAAACCAAAATTCCTTAAGCCAGTACTCATTGGAGAGTCAGAGGTGGCGAGGATCAGTAACTTCAAGTTCCTGAGTGTCACTATCTCAGAGGACCTGTCCTGGACCCATCATATAAATATAATTGCAAAAAAGCACGATAGTGCTTCTGCCTCCTCAGGTGTCTGTGGAGATTTGGCATCTTAACAAAAACATTGGCAAACCTCGATAGATGTGTGGTTGAAAGTGTACTGACTGACTGCATTATAGCCTGGTATGGGAACACCAGTGTCTTTGAGTGGAAAATCCTACAACATGTATTGGATTTGGCCCAGTACCTCACGGGTAAAACCCTTCCAACCAGTGAGCACATCTCTATGAAAAGTTGCTGGAGAAAAACAGCATCCATTATCAAAGATCCTCATCACCCAGGCCATGCTACCTTCTCGCAGTTGTAATCAGGCAGAAGGCACAAGAGCCTCAGGACTTGCACTACCAGGTTCAAGAACAGTTATCACTGCTCAACCATCAGGCTCTTGAGCAAAAGGAGATAACTACACTCATTCTAATCCTAGTGTTCTCATAACTCTATCTTGTTATTTCATGCTCTAATGATTTATTGCTATTAATTTATATTTGCTTTTGCACAGTTTTTTGTTCCTTAATCCTGTTAACAGTTACTGTTCTATAGATTTCCTAAGTAAGCCTGGAGAAAAAAGAATCACAGGATCATATGTGGTGACATGTATGTACTCTCATAGTAAATATTACTTTGAACTTGGTGTTCTGTGCAATCTTCACAGTCATTCCTACCTGTGGCCATCAAACTTTACAACTCCTCCCTCGGAGTGTCAGACACCCTGAGCCAATAGGCTGGTCCTGGACATATTTCCACTTGGCATAATTTACCTATTATTATTTAATTATTTATGGTTTTATATTGCTATATTTCTACACTATTCTTGGTTGGTGCAGCTGTAATGAAACCCAATTTCCCTCAGGATCAATAAAGTATGTCTGTCTGTCAAAATCCCATTCCTCTGCATTCTTAATATGGCTCTACATACAGTCCTATGCAAAAGTCTTGGACACATATACGTTTGTACATAGCTAGGCTGCCTCAGATTTTGCACAGTACTGTGGAGTGAAAAATGAAGTGCTGGGAACGGGGAGGATGGAGCACCACAGGAAGGATGTGGGACAGTTGGCATAGAAGGAGTGTCAGTGGCAGGGGGTGACATACTTAGCCATGAGATACCAGGCAAGGTAATTTGATTCCAAACAACTGGCCTCTTGATCATTACACAATATCTGTTCGGTGCTTCCCGCTTCTCCCTCGTCTCTTCCTTCCCCTTTCCCCAAGCATGATCCCCCCTCTCCCTGCCCCCTTCCCTCTCTCAGTTCACAATAGAGACCCACAGCAGGATCAGGTTTATCATCACTCACATATATCATGCAATTTGTTTTGTTTTATAGTAGTAGTATGGTGCAATACATAAAATTATTACAATAGAATTTTGCATGGTACTGTAGTTTCTATCCTCCCATCATTTGGAATTGCCTTCCCCACCCTCTCAGGCAGCACCTTCCCAATCACTACAGACTCCTCATCCACCTCCTGGCCAATTGCCTCAAATTGGGAACTAACAGTTTTTAAGCCTCCTGCCAATTTCTCCCATTATAAACCACAAAATTACTTTGAAGTTCTTTAACAGGATATTCTCAAAGGGCAGGGATTAAAAGCAGATATCATCACACAAAGTTGAGTGCTTCCTCAGATATAACATGCTGGATGCTATATTTTCAACAGCTTCTGACATTGTTGTACATTTAATAATCCGTGGCACACGAGACATGGATCCATTTAAAAATAAACAAAAAGCAGTAAATGTGAGGTAGCTGAACAGTAACCATACCATGGTGATGTAGGAGCGTGGATGATGAGTGATTGGTGGGATGGACTGCATTTAAAATGGGAAATTAGATGATACACGAGGCAGAAAGGCTTCTTTTAATGATTTAAAAAGATGTTCTGGCCCCATATGCCGACATGCAACCCCAGTAAAATGCAGGAGAAATGATATAAGGATTAAGACTTTATTTCCAGACATGGGTGCTGGATAATGTAGTGGTTAGTGTGACACCATATTACAGCTCGGAGCATTCTTGAGTTCAGAGTTCAATTCTGGCACCATCTATTAAGAGTTTGTCCTTTCTCCCACTGAACTGTGTGCGTTTCCTCCAATGGTCCAAAGACATGGTGGTCAGTAAGTTAACTGGTCATTGTAATTGCCTTGTTATTAGGCTAGTATCAAATTGATGGTTTACTGGGGGATGCACCCCGTTGGAACAGAAGGGCCTGTTCCGTGCTGTATATCTACAAAAAATTAATACAGAGACTATTCTTTTGGTTTGATATCTGTTATTCCACTGATAAGATTCATTGTTGATGCCTACTGACAGATTCACTATATTTACTGCCTTAGGCAACAATAACATAGTTCTCATGTGGAACACAGTAGTTTCTGGATTCTAATAGTTAGCCAACTTAAGGGATAACAAGTATTATCCCTGAACCACCCCTCTCTTAAACTAGTGGGGATAACTTCACTCACCCCATCATTGTAATGTTGCCACAACCTATGGACTCACAATATAACCATATAACAATTACAGCACGGAAACAGGCCATCTCGGCCCTTCTAGTCCGTGCCGATCGCTTACTCTCATTTTCAAGAACTATTCATCTCATGTTCTTAATACTTATTGCTTATTTATTTATTTATTTATTTATTATATTTTTCTTTTGCGTTTGCACAATTTGTTGTCTTCTGCACATTGTTCATTTGTCCATCCTATTGGGTACTGTCTTTCTACAGTACTGTAGAGCATAGAACTGTACAGCCCAGTACAGACCCTTCAGCCCACGATGTTGTGCCAATCTTTTAAACTACTCCAAGATCAGTCTAATCCTCCCTCCGTATAACTCTCCATTTGTCTTTCATCCATGTGCCTACCAAAGAATCTCTTAAATGTCTTTGATATATCTGCCTCTACTGGCAGTCTTACCTTTGAGCTGTACCTTTGAGCCAATGGTCCATGCACCCACCATGTTCCGGTTTTAAAAAAAAACTACCTCTGACATCTCACATTATATTTTTCTCCAAATACCTTAAATTTATGCAACCTGGTATTAGTCATTGCTGCCCCAATGTAGAGTCTCGGCCCAATACATCTATTGTTTATTTCCTTCCGTAGATGCTGCCTGATCTGCTGAGTTCCTCCAGCATACTTCTGTATTGCTCCGGAGAATCTCTAGTGTGTAGATTGAGGGATCAAGAGTTCACTTTTATCATGTAAGTGCTCTGTCCAGGAGTGTTATAACAGTGCCCTTGACCTAGGCGGTGCACGCTCTCGAGCTCTTATACATTTTGCCCGATGGAAAGTCTTGCGGGGTGGGGGAGGAGAAAGAATGGCTGGGTGGAAGTGTCCTGGATTATGTTGGCTATTTTCCTGAGGCAGAGAGTCATAGATAGGCTTCATAGAGGGGAAGCTGGTTTTCGTGATTGACTGGGCACCTCTACGTAAACCCTTGCCGTCTTGGGCAAAGCAGTTCCCATACCAAGCTGTGAAACATCCAGGGAGGCTGTTTCCTATAGTGCATCTGTAAAAAATAGGTGCCAGTTATTGGGGACCAGTCAAATTTCCTTCATCTTCTGAGGAAGTAGAGGTGCTACATGTATGTCTAACACCAGCAAAACATTCCAATAGGACAATTCAACTGCACATATTGGACTAGGCAACCAGACTTGGGCAAAGGTGTGAGCATCATGTACAATCATAAGACCATAAGACTAGGAGCAGAATTAGGCCATCTGGCCCATCAATCTTCATGGAGAAAAGAGAAAATGAGTGACAGAGAAGCTTCTTCAGGTCTCCAAAAAAAAACTGCTGCTATGGTGGAATGTTTTAAATCACTAATGGACATGAGTGCAGAACTGAGGAACGAAGAGATTACAGAGATATACAGGGGCACCAACACAAAGGAACACTTTGACAAGAATAGATTATGGCATCTACAAACACCAAGCCCCTCCCCCCACCCCACCAGCCATTTATTTCTTTCCACCACATTAGTATTCCTGTCTAGTTTGATTTGCCTATGTATTGAGAGGATGTACTTGGCTCTGTGTCCAAGTCAGGGTGGCCAACTCCCATTGTACTTTTCCATGGATTTTCTTCTACATGGCATCTTTCCTGACACAGGGCTCCTAATCATCAAAAATTCCTTACTCCTCTCAAAGATGCTGCCTAACCCACTGAGTTCCTGCAGCAGATTGTGTGTTGCTCCAGATGTCAGCAATCTACAGTTTCTAGGGATCTCCATCATCTCCCTGCTCCCACTGGGCAGAAGATAAAAAGAGCCTGAAAACTTGTACAACCAGGCTCATGGACAGCTTCTATCCTGCTGTTATAAGATTATTGAATACCATAATATGATAAGGTGGGCACTTAACCTTACAATTTAACTTGTTACGGCTTTTCACCTTATTACCTGCCTACACTGCATTTTCTCTGTATCTATAACACTTCACTCTGCATTTTGTAATTGTTTTTCCTTATGCTACCTCAATGCACTGCTGTAATGAAATGATCCACATGAATGTCAGGCAACATAACATCTTCCCTCTATCTCAGTACATATGACCATACAAAACCAATTTACCAATTTAATTAATGGAAAGTACTCCTACTATTGTTTTAAACCTTTATGATTTAGACCAAACAAAGAAGAAAGACAAGAGCCTCTGGTAACACTGAGCAGGTCAGGAAGAATCTCTGGCAGGGGTTCCCAACCTTTTTTACACCATGAGCCAACACCATTAAGCAAGGGGTCTATAGATCCCTGGCTGGGAATCCCTGATCTCTGGAAAGAGAAACAGTTAATAGAACCATAGAACCATAGAACATTACAGCACAGAAACAGGCCTTTTGGCCCTTCTTGGCTGTGCCGAACCATTTTTCTGCCTAATCCCACTGACCTACACCTGGGCCATATCCCTCCAAACCCTTCTCATCCATGTACCTGTCCAAGTTTTTCTTAAATGTCAAAAGTGAGCCCGTATTCACCACTTCACCTGGCAGCTCATTCCACACTCCCACCACTCTCTGCGTGAAGAAGCCCCCTCCCAATGTTCCCTTTAAACTTTTCCCCCTTCACTCTTAACCCATGACCTCTGGGTTTTTTCTCCCCTGGCCTCGGTGGAAAAAGCCTGCTTGCATTCACTCTATCTATACCCGTCATAATTGTATACACCTCTATCAAATTACCCCTCATTCTCCTACGCTCCAGGGAATAAAGTCCTAACCTATTCAACCTTTCTCTGTAACTCAGTTTCTCAAGTCCTGGCAACATCCTTGCAAACCTTCTCTGCACTCTTTCAACCTTATTAATATCCTTCCTGTAGTTAGGTGACCAAAACTGCACACAATACTCCAAATTCGGTCTCACAAATGTCTTAGACAACTTTACCATTACATTCCAACTCTTATACTCAATACTTTGATTTATAAAGGCCATTGTACCAAAAGCTCTCTTTATAACCCTATCTACTTGTGACGCCACTTTATGTATCTGTACTCCCAGATCCCTCTGTTCTACTGCACTCCTCAGTGTCCTACCATTTACCTTGTATGTTCTACCTTGGTTTGACCTTCTGAAGTGCAATACCTCACACTTGTCTGCATTAAACTCCATCTGCTATTTTTCTGCCCATTCCTCCAACTGGTCCAAATCCCTCTGCAAGCTTTGAAAACCTTCCTCACTCTCCACTACACCTTCAATCTTTGTATCATCAGCAAATTTGCTGATCCAATTTGCCACGTTATCATCCAGATTATTGATATAGATGACAAATAATAATGGACCCAGCACTGATCCCTGTGGCACACCACTGGTCACAGGCCTCCACTCAGAGAAGCAATCCTCCACTACCACTCTCTGGCTTCTCCCATTGAGCCAATGTCTAGTCCAATTTACTACCTCACCATGTATACCTAGCGACTGAATCTTCCTAACTAACATCCCATGCGGGACCTTGTCAAAGGCCTTACTGAAGTCCATGTATACAACATCCACTGCCTTCCCTTCATCCACTTTCCTGGTAGCTTCCTCGAAAAACTCTAATAGGTTAGTTAAACATGACCTACCACACACAAAGCCATGCTGACTGTTTCTAGTAAGTTCCTGTTAATCCAAATACTTGTAGATCCTATCTCTTAGTATTCCTTTCAATAATTTAGCTACTACTGATGTTAAACTTACCAGCCTATAATTTGCCCGCTTACTTTTTGAGCTTTTTTTAAACAACGGAACTACATGAGCTATCCTCCAATCCTCTGGCACCTGACCCCTGGATATCGACATTTTAAATATATCTGCCAGGGCCCCTGCAATTTCAACACTAGTCTCCCTCAAGGTCCCAGGGAATACTCTGTCAGGTCCTGGGGATTTATCTACTCTGATTTGCCTCAAGACAGCAAGCACCTCCTCCTCTTTAATCTGTATAAATTCCATGACCTCCCTACTTATTTGCCTTGTTTCCATAGACTCCATTCCAGTTTTCTTAGTAAATACAGATGCAAAAAACCCATTTAATATCTCTCCCATTTCTTTTGGTTCCGTGCATAGCCGACCACTCTGATCTTCATGAGGACTAATTTTATCCCTTACTATCCTTTTGCTCTTAACATACCTGTAGAAGCTCTTAGGATTATCCTTCACCCTGACTGCCAAAGCAACCTCATGTCTTCTTTTAGCCTTCCTGATTTCTTTCTTAAGTATTTTCTTACTCTTTTTATACTCCTCAGGCATCTTATTTCCTCCCTGTTGCCTATACATGTTATACATCTCTCTCTTCTTTATCAGAGTTCCAATATCCCTCGAGAACCAAGGTTCCTTATTCGTTTTGCCTTTAACCCTGACAGGAACATACAAACTCTGCACTCTCAAAATTTCTCCTTTGAAGGCCTCCCACTTACCAATCACATCCTTGCCAGAGAGCAACCTGTCCCAATCAACGCTTTTTAGATCCTTTCTCATTTCTTCAAATTTGGCCTTTTTCCAGTTTAGAACTTAAACCTGAGGACCAGATCTAACTTTATCCATGATCAAGTTGAAACTAATGAAGTTATGATCGCTGGAACCAAAGTGTTCCCCTACACACATTTCCGTCACCTGCCCTAACTCATTTCCTAATAGGAGATCTAATATTGCATCCTCCCTAATTGGTACATCTATATATTGATTTAGAAAACTTTCCTGAACACATTTCACAAACTCTAACCCATCTAGACCTTTAACAGTATGGGAGTCCCAATCAATGTGTGGAAAATTAAAATCCCCTACAATCACAACTTTCTGTCTCCTGCAGTTGTCTGTTATCTCTCTGCAGATTTGCTCCTCCAATTCTCGCTGACTATTGGGTGGTCTATAATACAACCCTATTAATGTGGTCATATCTTTCCTGTTTCTCAGCTCCACCCATATGGCCTCAGTAGACAAGTCCTTTAATATTTCCCGCCTGAGCACCGCTGTAATATTTTCCCTGACTAGCAAAGCACCCCCCCCCCCCACCCTTCATCCCTCTGCCTCTATCACGTTTGAAACATCGGAACCCTGGAACATTAAGCTGCCAGTCCTGCCCCTCCTGTAGCCAAGTTTCAGTAATGGCTATGATGTCATAATTCCACGTGTCAATCCAGGCCCTCAGCTCATCTGCCTTTCCCACAATACTCCTCATATTGAAATAGACACACCTCAGAAGATTGTTACCACTACACACAACCTTACTATTTGTGACTTTGCATGAACTACTAACATCATTTATTTTTACCCCTGTTCCACATTCTCTCTGGCACTCTGATTCCCACCCCCCTGCAAATCTAGTTTAAACCCTCCCCAATAACAGTAGCAAACCTCCCGGCAAGTATGTTTCAGATCCTAGACCCTTCATCAGAACAAACAAGGACCCTTGAACCTGAAGTTACCTATTTCTCGTTTCACAAATGTTGTTTGATTTGCAGCACTTTCTGTTTTTGTTTCATCAGTCCAGCATCCTTAGATTTATAAATTTTCATTTCAAGGATCAGTGTCTATGAAAGTACTCAAAATCCCGAACAAGCAGTCATTCACTAGCCCACATTAGGATGCAAGGCATATCACCTGCAGCTGACATATCTGATCAAGACCTTGTAGATTCCAGTGGATGGCTGATGCAGACAGAAAAGAAAAACTGCACTGACCTCACAAAAATCCATAACATTTCTTTCTCTCACAACTAGTACTGCTGCTCTCCTTTAGTTAATAACCTGCCAACACTTTCAGGTGAATGATAGCACCGAAGACGAGGTATGAGGGAGTTTGTCAGTGCCTGCGGACATGAACAATGGCAGCTATCTGTGACTTCTGGGGAGTTGAAGAGACAATGGCAGGGATAAAGGACCATTTCATAAAATGTCTTCCTTGATAAGCAGCTGAAGAGGGAATCTTTGAGGTTATTTACCAACTGAACCTCTTGTCGGGTTTAATGACATAAAGTGATCTGTCAGACAAACAGCACTGGAGGTAACCAGGACCCAGTCAATTATATAAGATTATTACAAAGGCAAGACAAAAATTAGCACACAATTCAGAACGATGTTAATTTGAGGCTCAGTAATTGGATAGCTGTTGTTTCTAAATGTGATTCACATACCTGTAGAATGGATAGCATTGAGTGAAAATGCCAATTAGGAGCATTTCAGAGTGTAACCCTCCTGGGAATAAGGGAAAGGTTTCAATATTTTTATGACTAATATATGCGCCTCGTCTCTGTGCTATTTTCTGAGGTGTGACAGAGCCGAAAGCTGCTGGTAATTTGTACCTTAAGGTCAATCCTATTAGGTGTACTCATTACAACAGAGCTAGAAGCAAGCTCTGGCATGGTCATTGCTGAGTTAGACTGTGCACAGCAGAAATGTCAACCTGAGAGCCCTGGCTTCCTCAGGGAAGATAACCCCTTTTTCCTGGTTTCCCTTTAGCAACTCCAGTCGTTAATGTGGGCTAATTTATGGAATCAACCTCCACTTCATATAGATGCTGGAAATCTCGAGCAAGACACACAATGTGCTGGAGGAACTCAGCAGACTAAGTAGCATCTATAGAAATAAATGAACAGTTGACGTTCTAGGCCAGAACTGGAAGGGGTGGGGTAAGAAGCCAAATATGAAGGTAGGGGGAGGGGAAGAAGCACAAGTTGGCAGACAATAGGTGAGACAAGGTGAGACGGAAGGCTGTCTACTCCTATCAGATTCCTTCTTCCCAGCCCTTCCACTCTTCTACCTGTCACCTCCCAGCTTCTTACTTCATTTCCATTCCCCCAACCACCCACCTTCCCACTCCCCTGGTCAACTTACATCTATTCTGTCAAGCACATTTCAGGTTTTGTTGATTTTAATAAAGTCCCTTTCTATTCTTCTAAACTCAAGAGGACTTGGGCCCTGTATGCTCAGTCTCCTTATGCAACAAACCCATTTACAACAATGGTGACAGATAAACATAACCAGCATCGGGAGAGGACCTGTTGATGCTTCAGATCAAGTATTAAGTCAAGAAGGCCAGTAAAAAGAGGAGAAAGGATCCTGAGGTTATGACCCTTCAATTCAGACTACTTTCTTACTGCACTCCTACTCCTCATTACTCTAGCCATCTTGTCTCTGTACTCTGAGGCCTGATGCAGGGCCGTGGCCCACAATGTCAAACACATCTTGCCTCCCACGCATGCAGTTTGGCCCACTGAGATCCTCTAGCAGATTGTGCGTTGCTCCAAATTAATTTGTTTCCGTTTAATTGGGGATGTAGCCCTTGAACAGGCCCTTCTGGCCCAAAGAACCCCTGTCACTCAATTAGACCCATGTGGCCAATAAACCTATTGACCTATATGTCCTTGGAATATGGGAGGAAACTGGAGCACCCAGAGGAAGCCCATGTGATCTTGGTGAGAATGTCCCAACTCCTTACAAACACTGGTAGGAATTGAATCTGGGTCGCTGGCACTGTACTTGCGTTATGCAAACCGCTACAAAACCATACCACCCCAGATTCCAGCATCTGCAGTCTCTTCTGTCTCCAAAGCAGGTGTCGGATCTGTCCAGTCCCCTCAATGTACATCTCACTTCTCGATGACGTTTGCCTGGAGTAGTTTCAGACACAGATTCATCTCTGAATCCCCTCCAGCAAATAACGTTACAATTGCTTGACTGAACTGGCAGGAGGAATTCAATGCAGACATCTGCACACGTTTGCTGTGAAGCTACATGGACATGTGCAGAGTTGTGCTCAGTGAAGAAAGTTGACACTTTGGTCAGACATGGACACACTCAACATAAACACATCTGCAAATCCCATGCTGACGCAGAGAGAGAATATTTTAAGTATATTAGCCCAGTTCGTTTCTGTGCAACAGATATTCAAAGATCAGTAGTTCAAGAGAGCTACAAAGTTTGTGGTATATAAAAGCAAGGATGGAATGCTGAGGCTTTATACTGCATTGGTTAAACTGCACTTGGATATTGTGAGCAGTTTTGGGCCCCTTATCTAAGAAAAGATGTGCTGATATTGGAGACAATCCAGAGGAGGTTGGCAAGAATTATTCTGGGAATGAAAGGATTAAAGTATGAAGAGGGTTTGAGGGCTCGAGGCTAGTATTTGCTGGAGTCTAGAAGAATGGAGGGGGAAATCTCAATGAAACCTATAAAATATTGAAAGGCCAAGACAGAGTGGACAAGGAGAGCATGTTTCCTACAGTGGGTGATGTTGTGTATTTAATATATCAGTAATATTTGAGTAATATTGCAGTTATTTTTTGATTAATCATTCTTTGTTGCTTACATAATTCGTTACAAGTTCAATGTAAGAAGTATGTGAATGGTATACGTCATCAGGCCACCATGTTATATGAGCACGTCTCACTGAAAGCAAAACTTAGAACGTACCGTGAGTTATCCCGGCTCGCTGTTTTTCTTTCCATTAGTTTATATTTTGGAGTTACAAAACATAACAAGGGAGGTTAGGGCCAGAGGGCACCTCGTCAGAATAGAGAGAGAGATGTGAAGGAATTTCTTTAACCAGAAGGTGTTGAATCTGTGGAATTCGTTGCTACAGACGGCTGTGGAGCCCAAGTCATTGGGTATATTTAAAGCAGAGGTTGATAGATTCTTTATTAGTAAAGGCATCAAAGGTTATGAAGAGAAAGCAAGAGAATTGGGTTGAGAGGGATAATAAATCTGCCATGATGAAATGGCAGAGCAAACCCAATGGGCCTAATTCTGCTCCTATATCTTATGGTCTTAATTCCAGCCATCATTTAAGTTATTACCTCGCCGTGCAGCAAATGTAAAACTAGTGACCTTTCTTTTTATGTAAAGCCTACTTCCGTAATTCCCAGCATCAATGGGAGTTTTAGGGTGCAAAATTGAGACTGACTTGAACAATCAAACAATCTGTCGGCGGGTCGAGCGGCATCAGTGGGAGGGAAGGAATTGTCACAGATTCAGATTGCAAACCTGTGTAAGTCCTGATCCAGGGGTGTCGACCCAAATTGACAACAGTTCCTTTTCCCCGCATAGATACTGCTCGATCCGACGAGCTCCTCTGGCAGATCGTTGCTCCAGATTCCAGCATCTGAACTCTCTTGTGAAAAACGAACCCTGTACAAATGGAACTGGTTTACCTCACCGTTTAAAGGGACACTCCGCTGGTGTCGGGCTTCTTGAACGTGCATCCTCGGGAAGAACGGCAAGCTGCTCGGACAGTTTCTGAAGCGGACACTGTGTGCAGCAACTACCAAGCAGTGTTACCTCCCACATCAAGCTTATTCACTGGGGGCCCCAGTGCTCAAGTCTCTATCCGGTTATGAAAGGCACAGACAGGGAAGACAGTCAGAATTTCACCCCAGGATAGAAATGTAAAGTGCGAAAGAATATGCATTCAAACTGAAGGGGAAAGGTTTGAAGGAGATGTGAATAGCATTTTTTAATGCAGAGGTTGGTGGGTATCTGGTTCTTTGAGGTTATCATAGCATGGCGGAGAGGGGAGAGGTGGTGATGGTGTTAGTGGGGATTAGCTCCCATACCTATTAAATGCTCCCAATGGTGTGCGTCTCAGATAGAGAAGGGGCAAGGACAGGTAACTGGAACCTTAAAACCAGTTGATTTGTGCAAATGGGGTTCATTGTCATGGTTGGCAGCTTATCTAGGAGAAGTAAAGCTCTGATCTCAAACCTCTGCTGCCTTATGGCTATACCCACTCATGGGGAAGGCTTTGGGAGTAATCCCTGAGGAAAACTCCAGAGCTGGAGACCCTAAGGCAGTCCTACATTGAGATCGAAACTGATTAGCAACTCCTGCAATGTCGCTGGTGCCAAATTGTATTGGTCTCGGCCATTCCTTTAGACTCATCAGCTGCGTGGAGAGGGGGAGTTTGCTACATGGGCAACAGCTTGCTCCCCATATCATACTGCCCTAGCTTGCGTATTGACTGAACATAGGCAAGTAGTACACACCATCCATGGTCGACCCTGACCACAGAGAGTCTCCAGCAGGAATGCACTGTAGTAGAAGCAGATACGATGGCTGTGTTTAAGAGGCTATTAGATAGATGCATGAATATGCAGGAAATGGATGGATATGGATCATGTTCAGGCACTCTGGTGATTAGCATTATAGTTTACTGTGCCGCTGATCAGAGCTCAATTCTTGCCACTGTCGGTGTGGAGTTTGTATGTTCTCCCTGTGACTGCATGGGTTTCCTTAGGGTTCTTTGGTTTCTTCCCACATTCCAAAGAAGTACAGGTTACTGTTAGTGAGTTATGGACGTGCTATGTTGGCTCCAGAAGCGTGGCAACATTTGTGGACTATCCCCAGTACATCCTCGGATTGTGTTGGTTGTTGACGCCAACACCGAATTTCACTGCTTTAATGTTCATGTATAAAAGTAAGCCAATCTTTAAAAGAGAATTAGTTTAATTTGGTATTGTGCCCAGACACTGTGGGCTGTACTGCTCGATCTTCTATGTCTCAGGAGCTGATGGTGTTCCACTGGAGCACTAAAGCTTGGCAGTGAATAACCTCAGTCTCCAATCCACAGCCTTGCAGGGAAGACACCAGCTTTACTTACTATCATTTTCAAGAAAGCAACTAAATCTATCTGGGATCAATAGATGTGAGATGGAAAATAATCAACCATGATTGAATGGCAGAGCACACTCAAAGGGCCAAATGGCCTATTTCTGCTCCTATGTCATATGGTATTATAGTGTTATGGATTGTGATAACTAGGAAGGGTCTGCTACAGTAAAGGAAGGGTCTACTACAGTAAAAGTCGTCACCTGGAATTTCTTAACCCATTTCCTCCTTTTAGTCAAAGATCTGTACCTTGTTTCACCCGGTGGGACATTCAGTGAAACATGTATTTCCATGCCAGGTAGTTTGTATTCTAAATGTAGACATACACTCACTGGCTATTTTATGAGGTACACCTGTACACTTGCTCATTAATGCAAATATCTAAATGGCCAATCATGTGACAGCAGCTTGATGCATAAAAGCATGCAGACATGGTCAAGATGTTCAGGTGTTGTTCATCAGAATGTGGAAGATGTATGATCTAATGTGATGGTATTGGGTTTGCTAGCCACAAATTTCTAAATGCAGATGAAGATCTAAAGCCCTATCAAATATAAATAGCCAGTGGTATTAAAGGGAGACTACGGGGTAATCATGGAAGCATAGTGGTTAACCTGAGCTATTCCTGCTTGAGTTGTCAGAGTTTGGAGTTCATTTCCAATGTCCAGTTTCCTCCCACACTCCAAAGATGTACTAGTTAAAAGGTTAATTAGTCATTGCGAATTGTCCCATGATTAGGCTAAGGTTAAACTGGGAGATGCAAGGCGGCACCCAGATTCAATTGCGAGGATGACCTCTGCTTTACTGAAGAAATACGGACTAACGGCAGGCATACGCAGGACACTTCTGCCTCAGGCACCGACATTACCAAGACTTTACGGGCTCCGTAAGTACACAAGGAGGGATCCCCACGAGGCCTATCATCAGTTGGATAGATTCTCCAACTTACTACCTCGCTAAGCTTTTGACAACCATGCTGTCCCCCTTTGTTGAGGGCTGTGAGCATCACATCATGAATTTGACCAACTTCATTAAAACGATAAGCAACGTCCAGCTGACCTCAGAGGATATAATGGTCAGTATTGACATGATGACCCTGTTCACAAGAGTTCCCATTAAGGACAGCTTGGTCTTCCTGCAATCAATGCTTGATAAGGGTACCATTGACTTTTTAAACACAACTTTACATTGACGCACTTCCTCTATAAGGGGGACCACTGTGAACAAATGGATGGAGAGGCCATAGGGGTCACCTTGTCACCAGCTTTTGCTAATTTCTACTTGGAAGACTTTGAGGTGAGGGTGCTTCTTCAGCTATGTTGATAAGAGGTTCATAGTGTAGTCTCATGGACTCCAGGAACTGCAACAGTTCCATAAACATCTAACGGAGTTGGAAAAGAATGGTTGCTTCCCTTCCTGGATATTCTAATATGACGGAAACTGGTTGGTAGCCTTGGACATGGTGTCTAATGGAAACCCACTCACATGGACTTACACCTCAACAATAACAGCCACCATCATGCCCCCCAATGTAGAACAGGGTTCTTTCAACTTTTATTTGCCATGTGAAAACTATTTTGGACCTGGACAATCTCCATGAAGAGTTAAGAGGAATATCCATGACGTTTCTACCGAATGGCTACAAAGTGAACAAAATAAATTGAGCCCTTATAAGGACCAATGGAAAAACCAGCAAACCTAACAGGAGGAACATGTCACTACCACCTGCACTCCTTATATTTCCACAGTTTCTGGAAGGATCTCCAGGATTCTGAAGGAATACCAGATTAATACCATCCACAAGCCTGTAAGTAAACTCAAATCACAGCTTATGTGGGTCAAAGATGACCTGGGATTCTGGACGGCTCACGTTTACAGGATTCCCTGTGAATGTGGAGCAGTGTATATCGGCCAGATGTGACGCATGGTGGAAACTCTTATCAAGGAGCACAGGAGGTGTATCCATTTGGCTTACCCAGGGAAATCAGCAGTAGCAGAACACGGCATTCACAACGACCACAGGATTGACTTCGAAGGCAATAAAACTACTGTGCCATGCCAGTGGGTTTTTGGACTGCCTGCTAAAGGAAGCTATTGAAATAAAACTAGAGGAAAAGTATTTTAACAAAGATGAAGGTCTCACTTTAACTATGACCTGGAATTTAATTGTAAATGAGGTGGGAGAGCGGAAACCTGATTGGATGAGGGTCTTTTAAGAGACTCCTGGATAGGTACATGGAGTTTAGAAAAATGGAGGGCTATGGATAGCCCAAGGTAATTTCTAAAGTAAATATATGTTCAACACAGCATTGTGGGACAAAGGGCCTGTATTGTACTGTAGATTTTCTATGTTCTTATGTTTCTAACCAGTCAGGAGAGATGGACGATGAGGGTATAAATACAACCAGACTAGACATGCCCAGGCATTGCACCTAATGAAGATGGCAGAGTTTGTAATTGAAACGTCGGTTAAGATAGATACCTGTACCCAGCTGGAAGGCCAGGAGGAGTTTATTCATCGTATATGCCAGGAAAGCACTAGATCATGTTAGTTGCAAGTTTACATTAATCTGCTTTTGATCTTACAAGTGGCTGATGCTGTGTTTTGAAAGCCAAGTTTAGCACACAACCAAGGGACCCACTGGCCAAGGAGTGAATATCTGTCACACTAACAGACTTCGTCTGTAGAATAATTGTCGGTGCCAGACAGGGTGGTTTGAGTATCTCAGAAACTACTGATCTCATTGGGTTTACATACACAACAGTCTCTAGAGTTTACAGAGAATGGTGCAATAAATAAACCCCTCCAGCGAGCAGTAGTTCTGTGAGCAAAAATGCCTTTTTAATGAGAGAGGTCAGAGGAGAATGGCCAGACTGGTTCAAGCTGACAGGAAGGCCGTGAAAAGTGGCCAGTGAGTGAGTGGGGCAGTGAAGGAGTGGAGCTTTGAGGCTTTGACTCAAAAGGCTTTGACTAGAAGAGGCGGAGGATGAGTTTGTTCCCAGTTAGTCTTTACAATGCCTCCTGAGATGGTGATGTGCCTCTCCTGTGAGATGTGGCAGTCTTGGGGGAACTCCCCTCTCCCGCACAGTCACATCTACCAGAAGTGCTTGCGGCTGGGCGATCTGGAAGAACGTGTAAGGAATCTGGAGCAGCAGCTGGATGACCTTCGACTCATAAGGGAGAATGAGGCAGACATGGATGAGAGCTACAGGGAGGTAGTCACACCTAGGCTGCCGGAAGCAGGTCGTTGGGTGACAGTCAGAGGGCGGAAAGCGAAGGTGAGTAGACAGATAGTGCAGAGCACCCCTGTAGCCATTCCCCTGAATAATAAGTTTACCGTCCTGGATGCTGTTGGTGAGGACGACCGACCAGGTATGAGACACGGTGGCAGGGCCTCTGGCACTGAGTCTGACCCTGTGGTGCAGAAGGATGGGACGGAGAAGAGGAGAGCTGTCGCCATTGGACACTCTATAGTCAGGGGAGCAGACAGGAGATTTTGTGGTCATGAGAAGGAAACCCGCATGGTTTGTTGTTTCCCGGGTGCCAGGGTCCGGGATGTCTCTGACCGGGTGCATGACATCCTGGTATGAGAGGGAAAGCAATCAGAAGTCATGATACATGTTGGTACCAACGACACAAGCAGGAAGAGGGATGAGGTCCTGAAGTGTGAGTTTCGGGAACTGGGCAGAAGGCTGAAGAACAGGACCTCAAGGGTGGTGTTCTCAGGATTGCTGCCAGTGCTACGTGATAGTGATGGTAAGAATTGGAGGAGATGGCAGTTGAATGCGTGGCTGAGGAGTTGGTGCAAGGGGCAGGGTTTTAGATTTTTGGACCATTGGGATCTCTTCTGGGGAAGGTGGGACCTGTACAGATTTAATGGGTTGCACCTGAACTCAAGGGGGAGCAATATCCTTGCAGGTAGGTTTGCTAGCATGGTTTGGGAGGGTTTAAACTAATTTGCAAGGGGGATGAGACCTGGAACGATAGAGGTGTGACTACCTCCCTGTAGCTCTCACCTATGACTGGAACGATAGTGCAGGGAGTAAAGCCAGATCTAACATATAGAGAGGCTTTGAGGAAAAAGAAGCAGAATAAAGGGTATAAAGGTAGTAAGGTAGAAGGGCTAAAGTGTGTGTACTTCAATACAAGAAGCAACAGGAACAAAGGTGATGAACTGAGAGCTTGGATATATATATGGAATTATGATGTAGTGGCCATTACAGAGACTTGGCTGGCACCAGGGCTGGAATGAATTCTCAATATTCCTGGATTTCAGTGCTTTAAAAGGGATAGAGAGTGGGGGAAAGGGGAGGAGGAATGGCATTACTGGTCAGGGATACTATTACAGCTACAGAAAGGGTGGGTATTGTAGCAGGATCCTCTTTTGAGTCAGTATGGGTGGAAGTCAGGAACAGGAAGGGAGCAGTTACTCTACTGGGGGTATTCTACTGGCCCCCTGGTAGCAGCAGAGATACCGAGGAGCAGTTTGGGAGGCAGATTTTGGAAAGGTGCAAAAATAACAGAGTTGTTATCATGGGTGACTTTAACTTCCCTAATATTGATTGGCACTTGATTAGTTCTAAGGGTTTAGATGGGGCAGAGTTTGTTAAGTGTGTCCAGGACGGATTCCTGTCACAGTATGTTGACAGGCCGACTAGGGAGAATGCCATACTAGATCTAGTATTAGGTAACGAACCGGGTCAGGTCACAGATCTCTCAGTGGGTGAGCATCTGGGGGACAGAGACCACCGCTCCCTGGCCTTTAGCGTTATCAAGGAAAAGGATAGAATCAGAGAGGACAGGAACATTTTTAACTGGGGAAGGGCAAATTATGAGGCTATAAGGCTAGGACATGTGAGTGTGAATTGGGATGATGTTTTTGCAGGGAAATGTACGATGGACATGTGGTCGATGTTTAGGGATCTCTTGCAGGATGTTAGGGATAAATTTGTCCCGGCGAGGAAGATAAAGAACGGTAGGGTGAAGGAACCATGGGTGACAAGTGAAGTGGAAAATCTAGTCAGGTGGAAGAAGGCAGCATACATGAGGTTTAGGAAGCAAGGATCAGATGGGTCTAATGAGGAATATAGGGTAGCAAGAAAGGAGCTTAAGAAGGGGCTGAGAAGAGCAAGAAGGGGGCATGAGAAGGCCTTGGCAAGTAGGGTAAGGGAAAACCCCAAGGCATTCTTCAATTATGTGAAGAACAAAAGGATGACAGGAGTAAAGGTAGGACCGATTAGAGATAAAGATGGGAAGATGTGCCTGGAGGCTGTGGAAGTGAGCGAGGTCCTCAATGAATACTTCTCTTTGGTATTCACCAATGAGAGGGAACTTGATGACGGTGAGGACAATATGAGTGAGACTGATGTTCTGGAGCATGTTGATATTAAGGGAGAGGAGGTGTTGGAGTTGTTAAAATACATTAGGACGGATAAGTCCCCGGGGCCTGACGGAATATTCCCCAGGCTGCTCCACGAGGTGAGGGAAGAGATTGCTGAGCCTCTGGCTAGGATCTTTATGTCCTTGTTGTCCACAGGAATGGTACCAGAGGATTGGAGGGAGGCGAATGTTGTCCCCTTGTTCAAAAAAGGTAGTTGGGATAGTCCGGGTAATTATAGACCAGTGAGCCTTACGTCTGTGGTGGGAAAGCTGTTGGAAAAGATTCTTAGAAATAGGATCTATGGGCATTTAGAGAATCATGGTCTGGTCAGGGACAGTCAGCATGGCTTTGTGAAGGGCAGAGCATGTCTAACAAGCCTGATAGAGTTCTTTGAGGAGGTGACCAGGCATATAAATGAGGGTAGTGCAGTGGATGTGATCTACATGGATTTTAGTAAGGCATTTGACAAGATTCCACACGGTAGGCTTATTGAGAAAGTCAGAAGGCATGGGATCCAGGGAAGTTTGGCCAGGTGGATTCAGAATTGGCTTGCCTGCAGAAGGCAGAGGGTCGTGGTGGAGGGAGTACATTTGGATTGGAGGGTTGTGACTAGTGGTGTCCCACAAGGATCTGTTCTGGGACCTCTACTTTTCGTGATTTTTATTAACAACCTGGATGTGGGGGTAGAAGGGTTTGCAGTTTGCAGACGACACAAAGGTTGGTGGTGTTGTAGATGGTGTAGAGGATTGTTGAAGATTGCAGAGAGACATTGATAGGATGCAGAAGTGGGCTGAGAATTGGCAGATGGAGTTCAACCCGGAGAACTGTGAGGTGGTACACTTTGGAAGGACAGACTCCAAGGCAGAGTACAAAGTAAATGGCAGGATACTTGGTAGTGTGGAGGAGTAGAGGGATCTGGGGGTATATGTCCACAGATCCCTGAAAGTTGCCTCACAGCTAGATAGGGTAGTTAAGAAAGCTTATGGGGTGTTAGCTTTCATAAGTCGAGGGATAGAGTTTAAGAGACGCAATGTAATGATGCAGCTCTATAAAACTCTAGTTCGGCCACACTTGGAGTACTGTGTCCAGTTCTGGTCGCCTCACTATGGGAAGGATGTGGAAGCATTGGAAAGGGTACAGAGGAGATTTACCAGGATGCTGCCTGGTTTAGAGAGTATGGATTATGATCAGAGATTAAGGGAGCTAGGGCTTTACTCTTTGGAGAGAAGGAGGATGAGAGGAGACATGATAGAGGTGTACAAGATATTAAGAGGAGTAGATAGAGTGGATAGCCAGCGCCTCTTCCCCAGGGCACCACTGCTCAGTACAAGAGGATATGGCTTTAAGGTAAGGGGAGGGAAATTCAAGGGGGATATTAGAGGAAGGTTTCTCACTCAGAGAGTGGTTGGTGCATGGAATGCACTGCCTGAGTCAGTGGTGGAGGCAGATACACTAGTGAAGTTTAAGAGACTACTAGACAGGTATATGGAGGAATTTAAGGTGGAGGGTTTTATGGGAGGCAGGGTTTTGAGGGTTGGCACAACATTGTGGGCTGAAGGGCCTGTAATGTGCTGTACTATTCTATGTTCTATGTTCTACAATAACTCAAATAATCATGCATTACAATGACGGTGAGCGTAAGAGCATCTCTGAACACTCAGCATGTCAAAACCTGAAGTGGATGGGCTGCAGCAGCAGAAAAGCACAAACACTGAGTGTAGGAGTCAATAATAGGAATCCATAAAGAAGGGCAGATTTAAACTAAGTTCATTGTTCAAATACCTCTACCTCTCTAACATCCCTGTGCACATTACAAATGAGAGAGAATATTATCTCCCTTCTTCTGATAAAGTTCTTTAAAGAACAATGAATTTTATCCTGCCATCTCAGTCAGTATTTTTATTCAAACAGCGATGTGCTGAATAAGGCTTCCACTGAGCTGACTGTACTTTGCAACTGTCACAGTACTGATAACTGTGCACATTTGAGGATTTCATTATGACTACATACAAATCAGTGGCCACTTTATTAGGTACCTCCTGACCTAATAAAAAGACCAGTGAGACGTATACTCATGGATGCCTGCTGCTGTAGTTCATCCACTTCAACGTTTGTCATATTATGTGTGCAAGGAGGTTCTTCTGTACAACACTGTTGTAAAGTTTGTGTATTTGAGTTACTGTTGCCTTGAACCAGTCTGTCCATTCTCCTCTAAACTCTCTCGAACAAGACATTTTTGCCCACAGAACTGCTTATCCATGGATGTTTTCCAATTTGCACCATTTTCTGTAACTCTAGAGACGGTTTTGCTACCCACTTGGTACCAACAAACATTCCATGGTCAAAGTCACTTAGATCACATTCTTTTTCCATTTTGCTGTTTGGTCTGCACAACAACTGACCTCTTGACCATGTCTGCATGCTTTTGTACATTGAGTTGCTGCTACATGATTGGTTGACTAGATATTTGCATTAATGTGCAGGTAGACAGATGTACCTAAAAATGGCCTCTGAGTGTATAAGGTTTTAATATGCAAACATCAACATGTGAGAATGGATATGGATCTCTGATTGACTGAGCATACAGGACAGCCAAATAGCTGTAAAAATTAATATTTGTTTTTTTTTCTGAGATCAAAGTGTGGACTGTTTACTGCTGGGATATCACAATTTCTATTAGAGTGCTCAAAACCTGATTGCTTTTTCTATGGAAATAAAACTATTTGACGATGACATGCACCAAAATATTGATTCTTGATGACTGTAAAACTTCCCTTTGTAAACAGATGCAAACATCTTTCAGGCTGCATCGAACCCCTTTGTCTTTGCTTCTCAATTATGATATGGTATGAGAAATCATTTGAAAGAAAATAACATCACAATGGAGTTTGAGTGATGGATTGTGAATGCGCATTCCTCTTTGACAACATGGCAAATTTAGAGAATCTTCAAATGCTGCTTTCTCTTAGTTCTGCAGAATCCCATAGTGGGTTCTGGACAAAGAACTGAGGATGTTTGAGACTAATCTGTAATCTGTAAAAACATATCACTAACTATTGTCAAAAGGAGATTGTCAAAGTTGTGAGTCTTGTCAATTGAGCTATTGAAAGGAAATCAACCAAGTCTACTTAAGAGAAATGTGGATAAGTACATAAGTGAGGGGTATGGAGAGCTATAGTCCAGTTGCAGGTTAATGGGACTTGGCAGAATAACAGGTTAGCATTGACAAGATGGATTTCCACAGATGTCTGTGTAGGTCAAGTCATTGGGTATATTTAAAACAAAGTTTGATAAGTTCTTAATTAGTAAGGGTGTCGAATGTTACAGAGAGAAGGCAGGAGAATGGGGCTGAGAGAGAAATAAACCAGCTATTATCGAATGGTGGAGCAGACTCAATGGGTCAAATGGCCTAATTCTGCTCCTATGTCCTCTGGTTTACAGCCAATCGTCAATTGATGATGTGACGAAAGGTCTCATTCCAGCTGTCCATTTCCTTTGGTAGATGCTGGCAGATCTGCTGACTTCCTCCAGTATTTTGCCTGCTGTACCTTCAACAATATTCACCAGCCGTCTTGAAAGGTTCATTGCCTGTAACCATTCATTCATTCCACCACCAACACAGAGCAACTAGCCAAGCCTCATTAAACAGCATCTTCCAAATCTACAACTACCAGCTGGAAGGACATAGCCTGGAGCACTATCACCCAGAAGTTGCCCACCTACCCATACGTCATCCTGGCTTACAAATCTATCGCTGTTCCTTCACCAGCTCGACATCCGGGAACCCTACCCTGATATACCCACACCTCAAGGATTGGAGCAGTTCAAGAAGGCAGTTCTCCACCATCCTCTTGAGGCCGATTAGCATAGGGTAATTAAACATTGGCTCAGTGGGCTAAGCCAACCTCCCTTAAGTTAATTAAAAAACAAGATTTAATTGTGTTATCTGTGTTTCTCCACCAGAGAAGCATCTATCCATACATATGGATCACATGGGTTCTCCATTTTCTCATGTCTCTTCTTATATCCTTGCAATTTATTGAATAATAGAAATGAACTATTCTTTTAAGATATGAATTTTTAAAATTAATTGAATGATTAATTCATTGAGATACAGCATGGAAAAGGCCCTTCCCGCCCCCTGAGCTGTGCTATCCCTCAACTCCTGATTTTAATCCTAGTCTAATCATGGGACAATTTACAATGACCAATTAACCAGCTGATACGCCTTTGACTGTGGGAGGAAGCCAGGGCACCCAGAGGAACCCCACAACACCACAAGGATACTGGCCAATCTCCTTACAGGCAGCGGGGTGAATTGAACCCGGGTCACTGGTACCATAAAGCATTGTGCTAACCACTGCACTACCATGCTGTCCCACCTAGATAATAGATAAATCTTTATCTATTCAGAATCAGAGTCAGAATCAATTTTAATATCACTGACATATGTGGTGAAATTTGCTGTTTTGTGGCAGCAGTACAGAGCAATACAAAAGTACTATATATTACAGTAAGAAATATATATATAAATAAATAAATTTAATTTAATAATTAGTGCAAAAATAGAGCAAAATAGTGAAGTATTTTTTCTTGTGTTTTTGACATTGGAGGGGAAGAAGCTGTTGAATGTGTGTCTTTAAGCTCATGCACCTCCGCTCTGATGATAGCAATAGGAAGAGAACACCTCTATTCTCAACTTTATTAGTAAAGATATAGAATAAGAGAAAATGCTCAAATTGTTTAAACACCAGTCAGACCACAGACAGAGAATTGTGTATAGTTTAGGTCACAATTACACGACACGTAGTACGTAACAGCAGAAGGGAAAATGCAAAGGCTGATTTCAGGGTTAGGGTTAGGAGAGTTTGATTTTGAGGAGAGATCAGATAGGATTATGTGGATTTCTTTGATGCAAAAGGGACTGAAGTAGGTTGTAACTGAGATAAATAAAACTCTGGCTTTTAAAGGGAGGTATTTAACACGGGGGCAGCAGATTGACAGGAACTTTTGATCTCAGTCATACCCTGAGAGAGTGATGGAGGCAGGAATCTTCACCTGATTTAAAAGGCAGCAAATGAGGGTACGAATAGGACTTGTAAGCCAAGGGGTGAGAAGTGTGGATGTAGGATTAACCTCAAGTTTATTTTTAACTCCCTGCTCTATATTTCTATGACTTTATGACAATATTTCCTTCAAATAACCCACTCTTCCAACAATGTTCAACAAATATTTGATTCACATCGAGCAATGAGTATTTTTTCAATATTACACATTAACACAATGGTGACATTGATTTTGGAAGTGTGGGCCAGATTGGAGCAATTGGAACCATGTCTATCGGCCACTCAAATGGGGCATAACTTTTTAATTTTAACTATACTTGTTAGATACTTCACAGAAATAAAGACATAAGTTTATTTACAGACTATTTTCTGCTTTGCTTTGCTTCAAACAACAGCGAACCAGTAATAGTTATTTAAAATCCGAGAAATCGCAATATGTTATTTTATGCACTCACTGTATTATTTGTTTGTTTTAAATAATTTTCAACCTTTATTAGCCTGGAAACTCGACAGCTCAATAATTGTCAGTCTTATACAAATATAAAATCATGATTGAATAATCGCACTTTCAAAATCATATTACACTTTAATTATTAAGACAATGCAAATTTACCTCCCTTTCCTCATTAATCTAATATTCTCCATTATTTAATTTCTTTCGCTGCTTAATTGTCTGAAAAAAATCGTTTTTTAATTGTCTCTAGATCAAACAGTAGAACGGTCTGAAATTTGACATGTTCTGCTTGCCTGGCATGTGTAAGCTCACTTTCCACTCCTGACTACTCCAAGTTCTGGTCCTGAAAATCTTTGGATATGCTTTATAAACTTAAACTAGCGTATTTATAATGAGATTACCCCAGAAAGATGCGCTCTGTGTGGCTATAAGAGTAGTTTAGAGACCAGGTATCATGTAGTGAGTAATTCCCCCCCCACCCCAAAGCCTTAAGATCATAAGACAGAGCAGCAAAATTAGGCCAATCAGCCCATCAAGTCTGTTCCAACATTAATCAAGGTTGATTTATTTTCCCTCGCAATCCTGTTATCCTGCCTTCTTCCCATAAACTTTGACACCCTTAAGATCAAGAACCTATCAATCTGTAGTTTAAATATACCCAATGACTTGGCCATCACACCCAACACCCTCTGGCTAATGAAATTCCATTTCATCTCTGTCCTAAAGTGCCGCTCTTCTCTTCTGAGGCTGTGCCCTCTGGTCCTAGGCTTTTCCACAATTAAAAAGCCTCTCCACATCAACTCTACCTAGGACATACAGTATTTGATAGGTTTCAATGAAAACCCTCCTCATTCTTATAATCTTCAGTGAGCGCAAGTCCAAAGCCTTGAAATGCCTGTCCACGATCTACAATACTCATGTCAAAAGTATGATGGAACACTCCACCTGCCTGGATGAGTGAAGGTTGACACCATAAAGCATATGACATCCCACTTCATCGGTATTCCCTCCATAACCATTCACTCACCCCACAGTAGGAGCAGTGTGTACCATCTACAGGAGCAAACTACCAAGATAGATATTTAATTAGTCAGGGAATGAAGGGATATGGAGAGAAGGTAGGAGATTGGGTCTGAGAGGGAAATGCATCAGACGTGATTAAATGGCAGAGCAGACTCAATGGCCAAATTCTGCTTCTATACCTTATAGTCTAATAAATATTTGGGTCCAAATCTTGGAACCCTCTCCAAACTGTATTGTGATTAAAAAGGGATAAGTTGAGGGGTAAGTTTTTCATATACAGTGAATATAAAATGAGCTGTCAGAGGAAATGGTCAAAGCAAGTACAATAACAATATTTAAAAGGCTTTAAATAGAAACATAGAAAACCTACAGCACAATACAGGCCCTTTGGGCCACAAAGTTGTGCTGAACATGTCCCTACCTTAGAAATTACTAGGGTTACCCATAGCCCTCTATTTTTCTAAGCTCCATGTACCTATCCAAAAGTCTCTTAAAAGACGCTATCATATCCACCTCCACCACCGTTGCCAGCAGCCTATTCCACGCACTCACCATTCTCTGAGTAAAAAACTTAGCCCTGACATCTCCTCTGGAGCTGCTTCCAAACACCTTAAACCTGTGCCTTCCTGTGGCAACCATTTCAGCCCTGGTAAAAAGCCTCTGACTAGCTACACAATCAATGCCTCTCATCATCTTATACATCTCTGTCAGGTCACCTCTCATCCTCCGTCGCTCCAAGGAGAAAATGCCGAGTTCACTCAACCTGTTTTCATAAGACATGCTCCCTGATCCAGGCAACATCCTTGTAAATCTCCTCAGCACCCTTTCTATAGTTTTCACATCCTTTCTGTAGTGAAGCGACCAGAACTGAGCACAATACTCCAAGCGGGTTCTCACCAGTGTCCTATATAGCTGCAACATTACCTCTCGGCTCCTAAAGTCAATTCCACAATTGATGAAGGCCAATACACCATATGCCTTCTTAACCACAGAAGATAGGGAGGCTTTAGAGCAGGGGCTCCCAACCTCTGTTCCATTATCAGCAGCTAATAGGACTAGCTTAGGTGAGCATTGTGATTACCATGGAAGAACTGGGCTGAAGACCTGTTTCGCCCTCTAACTCTATGACCAACTTCATAAATTCAAATAGATGGTGCATTGTTCCATGCGGGCCATGACATCTTTGCACAGCTATCCTTAGACAGGAGGTACAGAAGCTTGAATTCTCATGCCAAGTTCAAGAACCCTTCTATCATTTGGCTCTTCAACCAACCTACACAACCCTAATCACTATTTCAGTGCAGAAACACTGTGAATACTTTGCACTATGATGGACATTTCTTTTGTTTTAACTGTGTTCTTTCTTGTATTGTTCATTCAGTTGTTATGTCCTGTGTTGTATGATGTGGACAATCATGGTCTTTCCAGGACCATGGTTGTTTTCGGCAAGTTTTTCTACAGAAGTGGTTTGCCATTGCTTTCTTCTGAGCAGTGTCTTTGCAAGGTGGTTGACCACAGCCATTATCAACACTCTTCAGAGACTGTCTATGTGGCATCAGTGGTCACATAACCAGGATTGTGATGTGCACCAATTGCTCAAACGACCATCAACCATTTGCCCCCATGTGACCCTGAATGGTGGTGCTTTACAGGTGCTATACCTTATCTAAGGGTAAAATACAGGCTAGGGGAGGGAAGAAGCACCGTACACCTCTTTTGATAGAGACCTATTTCCACGCTGTCATCTTGTATATTTTTGTATAATTTCTCTTTAATTTATGTTTTTTTTGGTTAATGTTTGTGAAGCTGCTGCAAGTGGTATAATACATGTACTTGTGCATATGGCAATAAACTTGAAGTTGACTTTGATTTAGACTCTTTAATTTCCCTTAAACTTGCAATTTTTATTTGGTGCATCTATCTGCTGAGGTCCCAACTAATAGCATTGACAGATAGACTGCAAGTGTGCTGGAAGCATCTTTTATCCTCCAAGTGGTACTTTACCATAGGGGCTAGTGTAATGCTTCACAGTACCAGCCACTAGCAATTGGAGTTCAATTCCTGTCGGTGTCTGTAAGGAGTTTGAATGTTCTGTCTGTTTAAGTGTGGGCCTTGTCCAGATGCTCCAGGTTCCTCCTACATTTTGAAGATGTATGGATTAGGGTTAGTCAACCGTGGCCATGCTATTTTGGTGGGGAAGTGTGGCAACACTTGCGGACCGCCCCCAGCACAAACTCTGACTGTGCTGGTCATTGAAGCAAATGATTCATTTCACTGCATGTTTTGATGTGCATTGTGCATGTTGTATATAAAAATAATCTTACCTACTGAGTGTGCTATGGAATAGATAACTCTTCCAAACTGTGAGCTGGATGCTCACTCCTGATTGGGGCAGTGTACTAGACCTCCGGCTGACTGAAAACATTTATCACTATTAGCCCACACTGGAATTTTGATCTTGCTTATTTAGAAATACAGCTCGGAACAGACCTTCTGGCTCAATGAACCGCACCTCCCAGCAACTCACCTATTTAACACTAACCCAGGACAACTTACAATGAACAATTAATGTTCTAAGCCATACATCTTTGGATTGTGGAAGGAAATGGGATCACTCCGGCAAAACCCAAATGGTTCACAGGGAACATACAAAACCTTTGCAGAAGGTGCTGGAATTCAACTCTGAACTCCGATGCCCCTAAGCTATCAAAACGTTGTGCTAACCACTACTCAACAAGCGTAATTATTTGGAAATGAAGAACAAGCTCCAGGAACGGCGGAAGAAAATGAAGCTGAACTGGTGTGGAGAGCTGCCAGTCAGGAGTGATCATGTTGTGACTACAAGTTAACATTTGGCTAGTTCAGTCAGTTACAGGTGTGTTGCGCATCTATAGTGTTGGGTGTAAGGGAAAACTGACAGATCACACAGGGTTGGTGTTCGAATAACAGGCAATATATTAAAAACTGGTGTGCACCAAGAGACCAGCCAAAGTTGATCTACTCGAGCATAAATTTGCTGCAGCTTTTACATTCTCCATCAACAAGAATACCAGTAAAACAGCATTTTGATGAGAGAATGGTAGATACAGGAAGACTAGATTAAGTAACAGGCTAGATCCTGATTACAGAGTAAAATGATTATCTGCAGGTCTGGCAGTAAATCCAATTATCTATTATAACAATGGATGCACACTACAACATAATTAGTGAAGTTCCTGGAACTTGGGTATCGTCACTGCTGAATGCTACGTCTCTATTTTTGTCTGAGGTTTCCTGTTACCACCCATGCTAAATCCACATCCCTATTATTAATTAATAGCAATCACAGTTCTTTCTCCTACAAGAAACATTGGGCAAATTTAATTATAATACACTGCAGATGACAGGGATATGAGATAAAAACTAAGAGTTATAAAAAATCAGCAGGGCAGTCAGCATCAATGGAGAGAGAAACATTTGACAACAAGCTGGTCAAGGTACATACAAGAGATGCTGCAGTTACTGGAAATCTCTAGCAACACAAACACAATGCTGGAGGAACTTTATCATTTGGCTGACCTGCTGAGCTCTCCTAGCATTTTGTGTGTTAAGCTAGTCCTGGCAAATATATTTTATTATTGTCATATGGACTGAGCATCAGTGGAAAACTTTGTTTTGTCAGATCATTTCATTGTACCAGTGCATCGAGGTAATATAAAGGAAAATGTTAATAGAATGCAGAATAAAACATTATAGTCACAACACATGATGTAGGTAGTCAAGGCCATGATGAGGGAGATTAATAGATCAAGAGTCCATCTTATTGTATTAATCATCTATTTAATATTCATATAACAATGGAATAGAAGCTGCCCTTGTACAATGGAATCATTCAATTATCTTATAACAGTTAGATAGAAACTATCCTATGTGATAGAAGTTTTCAGGCTTTTGTGTCTTCTGCCTAATGCAAGAAGGGGGGAAGAACAGAGGATGCCCAGGGTGGATGAGGTCTTTAGACATTCTGGGGCTTTACTGAGGCAGTGAGAAGTGTCCATGGAGGGGAGGCTGGTATTCGGGATGTAGGAGAGGAGGTGAGGCGGAGCAGTGGGTGAAGCAAAGGGAATGCCTGTGATAGGATGAAGTACTATAGCTATGAGAGTGCTGTTAAGATATTCTGGCAGAGGGGTGTTGCTAATGTTACACAGTCCAGGTAGTTCAGTCTGGTTTGTCCTATAAACATACTCAGCAGGTTAGAATACACAAATCGAAAGAACATGAAGAATGGGGTGGTAGGCAAAGGGTCCAATGGTCTCTGATCTGAAACCGTAATAGTTTCTTTTTTCAGAGTTGTTCATTGATCAAGCAATACACAAAGCACCGGAGAAAATCCCAACATACATGGAAAGAAATAGGCAAACAATATTTCCAGTTGTGGCCCAACATCTGGACTGATAAACAGAGGGAAGACGGCCAGAATGGTGGAGGGAAAGGATGGAGCAAGTGCTGAGAGATAACAATTAGCCCGGGGGGGGCTATGGAATAGACAAGTGGAGAGGGCCAAGTGGGAACAATGCCAGAAGGTAGGTGGTAATTGGTGGTAGTGGCAAAAGGGTGAAGATGATGGAGCCTGAAAGGAGAGGGTGATAGACCAAATAAGAGGAGGAGGGGAACCAGTGGCAAGAGTGTGTGGGTGACGGGCAGAGATGGAAGGGGGAATAGTTTTGGTGAGGGGGTCCAGGTGGATGAGGAAGAGACAGAAAAAAGAAAAGGAAAATAGGGAGAAAGAAGGAGCATTTAGCAGAAGTCTGGGAGTTTGATGTTCCTGTCGCCATGTTGGACGTTGCCCAGGTTGGGTATTGCTCCAGACTCCATTATTTGCAGGCTCCCGTGACTTGTGCGATTTTCCAGTATACAGTAAAATATTTTCATTTCATAAAAAAAACAGTGCAATGTAAGTATTTACTTCTTGGACCCCTTATCTATGACAGGATGTACTGGCAATGGAGAGGGTCCAGAGGAGATTCGCGCGAATGATCCCAGGAATGAAAGGGTTAACATATGAGGAGCATTTGATGGCTCTGGGCCTGTCTTCACTGGAGTTTAGAAGAATGACAGGGTCCTCAGTGAAACCTATTCAATATTGAAAGTCCCAGATAGAGGAAGTGAAGAAGATGTTTCCTATAGTGGGGGAGTTTAGGGCCAGCGGGCAAAGTTCAGAGTACGAGGATGTCTCTTTGGAAGAGAGATGAGGAGGAATATTTTTAGCCAGAGGGTGGTGAATCTGTGGAGGCCAAGTCATTGTTTATATTTAAAGTGGTGGTTGATAGATTCTTGATTAGTAAAGGTCTCAAAGGTGTTGGGGAGAAGGCAGGAGAATAGGGTTGAGAGGGATAATAAATCAGCCATAATGGTATGACAGACTAGACTCAATGGGCCGAATAGCTTAATGCTGCTCCTAATGGTTATTTGTGTTGGAGTGTTAAGGATTTATCATCTATATGGCAGCAACCCCACACTTCCAGCAGGACCTTCCACTTACCCTGTCCTCACTGATTTGTCAAGGTCTGTTGCTGAAAATAAAGAGCCTCTGGGCCAAATGTGCCCTAAACCCCATATACTGAGCAACACTGTGCAAACAAGGACCCATTTCAAATATTCTTCTCTCCTCGGAACTGCCTTATCAGAATGTGTTACCCAAACCTTTTGCTATTCGGAACAGCACCAGAACTCTCAGTTCCTGTTTGGATCACTTACAACCTTTCAAGCAGACAGTTTAGCATCAAACAGACTACACCGCCCACCTTTAATCCCCAACAGGATAAGAGTCCCTGAGAACTGCTCTGAATCATTAGCGTCCACGTCTCTTGCTGAACTCGTGACCTTCTGAGTTGGAAATTGAAAACTGAAAATTTATGAATTATATGGATATAAAGTTTAAATAAATCACACAAATCCTCAAGCTAAAAAGATGACATTCAAGGTGACACGGTGATAAAAATACCTGCAGCCCGTGAATTTTTGCAATAGTTGTTCGATGGAGCTTGTCTCATCAAAACTTTGAGGTAATTTATCGAAATGAGTTTACGGAAACAAGTTCAAGTTCCAATTTATAGTCATGGGCATACATACCCAGGGTACAAATGGCATGAAAATTAGCTTTTAACAGCAACGGCATGGAACATTACAAACATAAAAAATATAAATTAAATAAACTTATGAGAACATAAATTTTCATAACTTACACCAAACAAAAACATTAATGCTAGAGGAAGGAAATAAATGTAAGTTTAATTTGGGGCTTTTCTAGTCAATTCAAAAACCTGATGGTAGTTGGGAAGGATCTATTGTTGAACCTTCAAGAGTAACAATGATGGATATTACTCAACAACAAAACATCGGTTCAACAATGATAACCAAGTCTAATATACTATATACACTCAGTGGCCACTTTATTAGGTACCACCTGTGCATGTACGTTCATGGTCTTCTGCTTCTGTTGCCCATCCACTTCAAGTTTCGACATGCTTTGCAGTTAGAGATGCATTTCTGCACACCACAGTTGTAACACATGTTTTTTTGAGTTACTGTCACCTTCCTGTTAGCTTGAACCAGTCTAGCCATTCTCCTCTGACCTCTCTCATTAGCAAGGTACTTTCACCCACAGAACTGCTGCACACCGGATTTTGTTTTGTTTCTGGCACCATTCTCTGTAAACTCTAAAGTCCGTTATGCGTGAAAATCCCAGGACATCAGCAGTTTCTGAGATACTCAAACCACCCCATCTGGCACCAACAATCAATCTATAGTCAAAGTTACTTAGATCCAATTTCTTCTCTATTCTGATGTTCAGTCTGACCTGTAAGTGAGCCTCTCGACTATGTCTGCATGGTTTTATACATTGAGTTGTTGCCACATGATTGACTGATTAAATATTTGCATTAATGAGCAGGTGTACAGGCGTGCTTAATAAAGTGGACACTGAGTGAATGTGAACAGACTTAGCCCTAAAATATGCCATTGGCAAAACATAACCTAAAGAAGATTTTCAGGTATTGTTCAACAGGCTATGAGACAAGGTACTCCATAAAAATAAATAATAATAATATAAATCTTAGTTGAGTCCTGAAAGAAGATATCAATGTTCATACCTGGAATAGTTTATGAGAAACAACATAAAATATACATTCATTTTAAGGTGTTCAGAGGCTCCCTTAGAGGGTGAAATATCCCTTTACTGTGGGTATCACTTGTAGTATTCCTCCTTCTCAGATATCTTGGGTCAAGTGGTGGATTTGCTACATGAGAACATCAGAAATTGAAGACGGAAAAGGTCATTTGTCCCTTTGAGCTGCACTGCTATTCATCAGATTAATGACTGATCTCCAACCTCATCTCATTTCCCTGCATTGTATCCCATTTTCTCTTCAGTAAGACTAGAAATCTAAACATCTTGGTTTTAATTTAACACAACAACAGAGTTTCCACATCAATCTCTGCCACTGTCTGTAAGGAGTTTTGTACCTTCTCTCCATGACTGCTTGGGTTTACTCTGGGTGCTCCAGTATCATTCCATATTCCAAAGATGTACAGGTTAGTGAATATAAATGGAAGGCAAGGGCTCGATGGGCCAAATAGACCTGTTGCCATGTGCTAAGCTCCTAAATCTATATCTAAAATCAATGACTTTGTGTCCAGCTAACCTAATGAAGAACTCTCAATATTGCATTCTCTATGACAAGTAAAGTTACAATTTTAAGATTTGCTACTGTTATGAACCATCTGTCTCACAATATGAGCGATAACAGCGGAGATGTTCTGTGTTTCTACTTCGTCTTTTACAAAGATTGGTTTCCTGGTAACTGGATTTCTGTATTTCAGACATTCAAAGATTCCTTTTCAACACCATGATTCTCCATAGTTTCCCAAAAGGGTAGGAGTTTACCTATCCAGCTCTTAGATAGATATCTTTCTTGGAGTATAAGGTTTCAAGGAAGGTTCCTTGGACACTTTGGAAGCTTTGAATTATCAGAAACATTTCTGCTGTTTCACTCTCCCAATGTCTCTCTGGTTCCATAGATTAAAGATTAGCTTTCAAAGTTCAAAATTTCAAACCATATTTTAATATTAAAGTACAGTACATATATGTTACCATATTCAACACTGAGATTCATTTTCCTGTGGGCATACTCAGCAAATCTATAGAATAGTAACTGAAACAGGATCAATGAAAGATCAACCAGAGTGCAGAAGACAACAAACTGCTCAAGAGCAAATATAAATAAATGGCAATAAATAAAGAGAACATGAGATAACGAGATAGAGAGCCCTTAAACTGTTATTAGTCTTAGTTTTATTTGTCATGTGTATTGAAAAGTAGAAACATACAGTTAGTTGCATCAAATCAAATCCGCAAGGATTGTATTGGGCAGCCCGAAAACTTTGCACACATTTCTGGTGCCAAGCCTTACATCTTTGCAATATGGGAGAAAGCATTCATGGGGAGAACGTATGAACTCTTTACAGCCTGCAGCAGGAATTGAACCCCAATCGGTCATCGTTGGTGCTGTAAAGAGATGCGCTAGCTGCAATGCTACTGTGTTGCTCCAATCTAAAGTCACAACCAAGATGAAACATGGACAACTTATGCATGCCAATAGGAAAGCTCCTGTCTGCGGTGCTCACACTGCAGACTCACCATCAAATGACAGGGCTGAGTCATTATCACAGAGATTCTTCAAGGGCAAAATTATCAAATGTGACAGCTTTTTTATATGGAGATGATTATTCTGCTTTGGCTATCTGAGCAGATGGCTAGGTGGATGTATTATCAAGGACATCTTAATCATATGGAATTCATCCTGATCCACAGAAAGACCCAGAACCTTCTGGAGGAGGTTCACAAGAATGATCCCAGGAATGAAAGTGCTAATGTATGAGGACTGTTTGATGGCCCTAGATCCGAACAAGGGGAGAATCTCATTGAAAGCAACCAAATATTGAAAGGCCTAGATAGAGCGGACATGGAGAAAATGTTTCCTGTAGCGGAATGTAAGAATGTCCTTTTAGAATGGAGAGGAGCAGGAATTCTTGTTAGTGGGAAAGTGGTGAATCTGTGGAATTTATTGCTACAGGCAGCTATGGAGGCCAGGTCAAGTCAAGTCACTTTTTGCTGTCATTTTGACCATATCTGCTGGTACAGTACACAGTAAAAACGAGACAATGCTTTTCAGGACCATGGTGCTACATCATGAAACAATACTAAAACTACACTGAACTACGTAAAACAACACAAGAAACTACACTAGACTACAGACCTACCCAGGACTGCATAAAATGCACAAACAGTGCAGGCATTACAATAAATAATCTACAAGACAATAGGCACAGTAGAGGGCAGTAAATTGGTGTCAGTCCAGGCTCTGGGTATTGAGGAGTCTGATACCTTGGGGGAAGAAACTGTTACATAGTCTGGTTGTGAGAGCCCGAATGTTTTGGTACCTTTTCCCAGATGGCAGGAGGGAGAAAAGTTTGTATGAGGGGTGCGTGGGGTTCTTCATAATGCTGTTTGCTTTACAGATGCAGCGTGTGGTGTAAATTTCTGTAATGGCAGGAAGAAAGACCTCGATGATCCTCTCAGCTGACCTCACTATCCGCTGCAGGGTCTTGCGATCTGAGATGGTGCAATTTCCGAACACATGTTTAAAACAAAGGTTGATAGACTCTTGATTAGTCAGAGCATGAACAGACAGAGGGACAAGGTAGAAGATGGGGGTTGATAGGGAAAATGGATTAGCCATGATGGGATGACAGACCAGACATGATGGGCAAATGGCCCAGTTCTGCTCCTATATCTTAGGCTCCTCTAGTCTTATGGAATTTATTTAACCAAGAGGTGGTTAATCTGTGGAATTATTTGTCACAGGTGACTGTGGAGGCCAAGTCATTGGATATATATGAAGCAGAGCTTAATTAATAAGGGAGATACAGTTTATAGGGAGTAGGCAGAAGAAAGGGGTAGAGAGGGATAATAAATCAGCCATTGTGGAATAGTAGTGCAGACTCAATGGGCCAAATGGCCTAATTCTGCTCCTATGTCTTAGGGATCAGGACATCATTCTCTCCAGCATCAAAGTGCGTGACAAGAACGAGGTCTAAGTACTTGAAGGAAAATAAGACATAACCAACAGCTAGCTCCTGAATCATTCAGTGATTACACATACCCACACAACTACTGCAGTAAATCACACAAACCTCCCATTAATCCAGTCAGACGAGACACTGCACACTATCTACTTCTCAGATGTAACATCTATTATTCGCGCAGACTAAAGGATGCTGGCAAAGAATTAATGTGGATTCAATAGAACACAAGGCTCCCTCTCCCATAAACTTCCTGCGGTTAGTTGCTGGCCTTTGGAGTGCAGTGGACAGGACTTCAGTGTCCTCTTTTCCCCAGTATTCATTTCTCCATCATTGGCAGGAGTGTCTTCAGCTGACAAATGTTTACAGCTCCAACGACCCCGGTTCAATTCCTGTCACTGTCTGCAAGGATTTTGTACTTTCTCCAAACGACCGCGTGGGTTTTCTGTGAGCTCTGGTCTTCTCCCACATTCCAAAGACGTACGGGTTGGAAGATTAATTGGTCAGTGCAGACTTGTTTGGCTGGAAGGGCCTGGTAACGTGCTGTATCCCTAAATGAAATGAAGTTTACTCTGGCTCTCCGTGTCACTGTCTTCATGGGTTTATGGAGAGATACAACACAGAAATAGGCCCTTCAGCCTATTGGTTCTTCACCCATGCATTAATTGTGCTTTTACACCCCCCCCCCCCCCATATTTTTTGTTCTCCACATATTCCCATCAACTCTTCTCAGATTCTACCCCATACACACATACCTGACGGGGCATCTTACAGTGGGCAATTAACACATCTTTGGAAAGTGGGAGGAAATGCACGTGGGAACTGGAGGAACAACACACTCTGTACAGACAGCACAGGAGGTTGGAATTGAACCAGGATTTTTGGTGCCATGAGAGAGTGGTTCTACCAACTGAGCAACTGTGTCATCCGGTATAAAGAAAGAACGTTCCTCTATAACATCCCTTGAAACCTAATTCTTTGACAGAAATTTCACATAATTTTAGAACAGAATTGGAATCAGGTTTAACATCACTGCCATGTGTCATGAAATTTGTTGTCTTTGTGGCAGCATTACATTGCAATATATAATAATAGAAAAGAAAACTGAATTACTATATTCATAATATTTAAATAAATAGTGTAAAAATAAAAAAAATTAAAAAGTAGTGAAGTTCATCATATGCAATAGGATTCTTCACAAAACATTTATAAATTTATAAACACAAGTAATTCTGCAGGTGCTGGAAATCCAAAATGCTGGAAGAATGTCGGAAAGTGTACGGTCATGCACTTTAGTAGAAGAAATAAACGGGCAGACTATTATTTAAATGGGGAGAGAATTCGAAGTTCTGAGATGCAACGGGACTAGGGAGTCCTCGTGCAGGATATCCTTAAGGTTAACCTCCAGGCTGAGTCAGTGGTGAAGAAGGCGAATGCAATGTTGAGATTCATTTCTAGACGAATAGAGTATAGGAGCAGGGATGTGATGTTGAGGCTCTATAAGGCACTGGTAAGACCTCACTTGGAATACTGTGTGGGCTCCTTATTTAAGAAAGGATGTGCTGACATTGGAGAGGGTTCAGAGAGGATTCACTAGAATGATTCCGGGAATGAGAGGGTTAACATATGAGGAACCTTTCACCGCTCTTGGACTGTACTCCTTGGAGTTTAGAAGAATGAGGGGGGACCTCATAGAAACATTTTGAATGTTGAAAGGCATGGACAGAGTGGATGTGGCAAAGTTGTTTCCCATGGTGGGGGAGTCAGGTACAAGAGGACATGACTTGAGGATTGCAGGGCGCCCATTCAGAACAGAGATGCAAAAAAATTTTTTTATCCAGAGGGTGGTGAATCTGTGGAATTTGTTGCCACGGGCGGCAGTGGAGGCCAAGTCATTGGGTGTAGTTAAGGCAGAGATTAATAGGTATCTGAGTAGTCAGGGCATCAAAGGTTATGGTGAGAAGGTGGGGGAATGGGACTAAAGGGGAGATTGGATCAGTTCATGATGAAATGGCGGAGCAGACTCGATGGGCTGAATGGCCGACTTCTGCTCCTTTGTCTTATGGTCTTATGATCTAATTCAGCAAGTCAAGTAGCATCTATGGAAACGAATAAAGTGACAGTGTTACAGGCCCGAGTTCTGATAAATGGTCTCCGCCCATAAAGTTGATTGGATATGTCCTGTGTCTGTACTGCCTATGGGCCTCCTAACTTGGGGTCTAAGGTGAGGTAGGCCCATGGGCCCAGTGCTTGCTATGCTTCCTCAACCTTGCACTCAACCCTGGCCTCATTAGACACAGCAGAGAGAGCAGGAGAGTCCTACAGTACACATAATTTTACAATGATTGCTCTGTTTTAATCACTTTGGAAAAGGCCAATTGTAAGACAAGAATAATGTGTCTCACCAGTGTTAACCTGATGAAGAAGGAATACTAGACTGTCTCTATTTAATCAAGATTTCCACCATCCTGTTGAAATATTAGACCGAGGTTCCAAAAACTATCTGCTGGAGAAAATCAGCAGGTTGAGCAGCATCTCTGGGTGGAAAGGAGCTGTTGGCGTTTCAGGGCAGAACGCTGAGCATGGGTAGAGTGGGTATATAAAGAGACTTGCTTTATTAGCTTTACTTGTCACTGCACTTCGAAACATACAGGGAAATGTGCCACTTGTATCAAGTCAGTGAGGATTGTACTGGGGGTAGCCCGCAAGTTTCTGGCAAAAACGTAGCATGCCCACAACTTAATAACCCCATCCAGCACATCCTTGGAATGTGGGAGAAACTGGAATACCTGGAGGAAATGCATGAGGCCACGTGGAGAACATACAAACTCCTTACAGTCGGTGCGAGGAACCAAACCCCAATCAATGATCACTGGCACCGCAACGTGATGCACTGACTGTTACACTTCCGAGCTCCCCCTAAAGAGTAGGAGGGGTGTGAGGGTTCGTGAGGCAAGAGTCTGGGTGGCTGGTGGATTGAGAAAGGCTATGAGACAGGCAGACTACTCCAGGTAGGGGTAGAAGAGCAAGGTGGAAGACCGCCCAACTTGGGCTTACAACCAGAATGCAGAAGGCAAAAAACGTACAAATACAAATAGAAAGAAATAATAACAAATAAATAAGCAATAAATATCGAGACCATCAGATGAAGAATCCTTGAGTGTGAGCCCATAGGTTGTGGGATCATTTCAATGTGGTGCAAGTGAATCTGAATGAAGGTTAAGGGTCTGATGGTTAAGGGGTAATTAATTCCTGAACCTGCTGATGATGTTATGGATAAATATTCTTTAACTGATTAACTATTTGCTGCAGTAGAAGAATACCAGTTATTTTCAGGGCCGTGTATATATGAATTCCCCATTAGAAAGTATGTTTCTTTTGTCATCCTTGATGATAGATCAAAGAACATAGAACAGTACAATGTAACATCAGGCCTTTCGGCAAAGTAATTAAACACTTAACTAAACTAATCCTTCATGAGGAAATCTGCAGATGCTGGAAATTCAAGCAACACACACAAAATGCTGGTGGAACACAGCAGGCCAGGTAGCATCTATAGCAAGAGGCGCTGTCGACATTTCGGGCCGAGAACCTTCATCAGGACTAACTGAAAGGAAAGGTAGTAAGAGATTTGAAAGTAGGAGGGGGAGGGGGAATCTGAAATGATAGGAGAAGACTGGAGGGGATGGGGTGAAGGTAAGAGTTGGAAAGGTGATTGGCAAAAGGGATACAGAGCTGGAGAAGGGAAAGGATCATGGGAGGGGAGGCCCAGGGAGAAAGAAAGGGGAGGGGAGCACCAGAGGGAGATGGAGAACAGGCAGAGAGAGAAAAAAGGGGAGGGGAAAAATAAATAGGGATGGGGTAAGAAGGGGGAGGAGGGGCATTAACGGAAGTTAGAGAAGTCAATGTTCATGACATCAGGTTGGAGGCTACCCTGATGGTATATAAGGTGTTGTTCCTCCAACCTGAGTGTGGCTCATCCTTCCTGCCTTCATTGTCTGCATATTCATGTTTCTCTAATGCCCTTCCCTTGGACAACGTTGGTGGCATGGAGAGGGAAGACTTGCAGCTTGGGCAACTGCCGGTCTTCCATTAAAAAAAACCCTGCCCAGGCTTGTGCCCTGGAAACTTTCCAAGGTGAAAATCCATGGTCTATCAAGACTAATGGAGGCACACACACACACACACACACACACACACACACACACACACACACACACACACACACACACACACACACACACACACACACACACACCCCTGCGAACAGTCCCCTGCATTTCTCCTTTGAACTAACCCCTTCTCACCTTAAATTCGTGTAAACTAGTATCAGATACTTCAACCCTGAGAAAAGAGATATCTGTTGTCTCTTCTATCTGCATCTCTCATAATCTTATGAAGGTCTGACAGGGTCTCCTCTCAGCCTCCATCACTCCTGAGTACACAACCCAAGTTTGTCCAACCTCTCCTGATATCACATGCCTTCGAATGGTTGTCCGTGAAAAGGTGGGATACCACTAACCTCTGATTCTCAGCATGTCAGTGTTAGAGGTGAGTTCAGTAACCTCATGCCAAGTAGCTCTCTTTGGGAGCCAGACAGCTTGTGAGGATTGGGTGGGTGGGTACGCAGTGATTTACTGGATCCTGCTCCTGGACTTCAGAATCAGAGACAGATTTACAATATTATCACTGATGCATGAAGTGAAATTGGTTGTTTTGTGGCAACATCAGATTTTTGATAGCCCATGAACCTATGAACATTCATGAAAGTATGAACACTCCTTAATTATTCATCTTTTGCATTATTTACTTATTTTTGTGACTTATGATAATTTCTATGTCTCGTTCTGTATCGCTGCTACAAAACAACAAATTTCATTACCTATATCAGTGAAAATAAACCTGATTCTGATAAATCCATTTCTGGTCAGTACAGTACAAAGATGTAATATTTGGCTCAAATTACACAATTAAATAAATAAATACCAAGACTAGCTTAATTTTTTGTCACATGTATGTTGAAATATACAGTGAAATTTACTATTGCTTGCTATATGTTGGGGGGCGGGGGGACAGCCAGCAAATTCCACCATGTGTCTGGTGCCAATATAGCATGCCCACAATGCCCACAAACTTAACCCATATTCCTTTGGAATTTGGGAGAAATCCAGAGCAACTGTAAGAAACCGAAATGGTGAAGGGATAAACATACAAACTCCCAAAGACAGCGGTGGGGGTCGAACCCCAGTCAGTGATTGCTGCCGGTGTACAGCCATTGCGCTAGCTGCTACGCTGTTATGCTGGTAACAAAAAGAAAGCAAGTGCCAAATAAAAGGATAATGAGGTAACGTTCACGGCTTCACTGACTGTTTAGAAATCTGATGGCAGAGGAGAAGAAGCTGATTCTGAGTTGTTGAGTGGATCTTCCTCCCCGATGATAACAACAAGAAAAGAGCATGCTCTGGATGGAGAGGGTCCTTGATGATGGATACCCCCTTCCTGAGGCACTGCCTCTTGAAGGTGTCCTTGTTGATGAGGACCGTTATGTCTGTGGTGGAGCTGGCTGAGTCTACAACCCTCTGAGACCTCTTTGCCAGCAAACAGCCAATTTCTTGTAGACAAGGTCACCTTCTTCTCAAGGAAAATCGGTGTACATAGCTAAACTAAGAGGAGATGTGAGAAGAACGTACAATAAGAATGTTATTCATTGAACATTCCTCTTTCCATCTAATACTTCCAGGATTTAGGTATAAGTATTTTATTGCAAAGACAAAATCAATGCTTTTACATTTCACTTAAGATAATTTATCACTGTCTACTTTTGTGGACCTGAGGCCATGCTATTAGCATTGACAATCTGCTACTAAATCTTCTGTCACTGACCAGCAATTCTTAAATTTGCCCCTCACCCCACTTTGGCATTCTGCTAGAATTAGCTTGTTCCCTGGATTAAGGCAATTGAGGTCTTTAATCTTAAATTTATTTTATTTAGGCAAATCCACTTATCTATAGTTGGAAACATGCACTGACTAAGCTTTAATGAAAGACTATACAAAATGAGGTAATGCTGATTCTTCTCAGCAGGTCAGTAAGCATCTACAGAACAGAACTAACTTTACAATGTTTTATTCCATTCACAGTTCTTCAGAGGTCACTTCATAAAACAGGTTAACTCCATCAGTTACAGATGAAGAATTAGGCTATTCAGCCCACTGAGTCTCCTGTGCCATTCAACCATGATTGATTCATTTTTCCATCTCAACCCTTTTCTCCCTGTAACCGCTGACACCCTTATAAATCAGAAACCTAACAGCCTCTGACTTCACCCCCACACCTGTCTATGGCAATGAATTCCACAGATTCATTACATTCTGGCTAAAGAAATTCCTCCTCATCTCTGTTCTAAAGGGTATCTTTCTATTCTGAGACTGTGTTCTCTGGTTCTAAAATATCCCACTTCTGGAAGCATCTTCTCCATGCCCGCTTCAACCGATATTTGGTAGGTTTCAGTGAGATCCTATTGGTGATGCAAAACACTGTGGTGAAAAAGATTGAGGAAAGTATTGGAGCAATAATGCAGCCTCATTTGACTCTGATCTTCCCTGGACTGGCTGTGCTGTAGACCTGTTGACTGTTGTTTATGTGTTGTTTTTCATAAAATTAAATTGTATTTCTTTATTTTGTGAGAGTGTAGAACGAGCACCCAGTGCAAGTGGTGCATGCAAGCTCAAGTTCAATGTTTAAAAGAAGTTTGGATAAGTACGATGATGGTAGGGGTAGAGAGGGCTATGGTCCGGGTGCAGGTCGATGGGATTTGGTAGTTTAAATAGTTTGGCATGGACTAGATGGGCCAAAAAGCCTTTATCTGTGTCGTACTTTTCTATGACTCTCTGTGGCCAGGTTCCAGGTTTCTGGAGTGAATATCAAAAAAAAAACCTGTACTGGTCTAACCACACAGACAACACGGCCTCAGTAGGCCATCTGATTCCTCAGGAGGCTAAAGAAACTGGGCATGTCCCCTTTGTCCCATACCAACTTTTATCAAATGCACCATAGATAGCATCACAGGTTGCCATGGTGAGATAGTCTCACAGGTTGCCATAGTGACTGATCTGCCCATAATCATGCAAAGCTACGGAGAGTTGTAGATACAAGACGGCCCATCACTGAAACCAGCCTTCCTTCCATGGGCTTTGTTTGCACTTCTCATTACCTCAGTAAATTAGCAAGCCAAATAAATGACCCCACTCTCCCTGGACATTCAACAACAACCTTGCACTCAACGTCAGTAAGACCAAAGGATTGATTGTGGACTTCGGAAAGGGCAAGAGGAGAGAACACACACCAGTCCTCATAGAGGGATCAGAAGTGGAAAGAGTAAACAATATCAAGTTCCTGAGTGTCAATATCTCTGAGGACAAAACTGGACCCAACATATTGATGCAGCTACAAAGAAGGCAGGGCAGCGGCTATATTTTAGTAGGAGTTGAAGGAGATTTGGTATGTCACCTAAAACATTCACAAATTTCTACAGATGTACCGTGGGGAGCATTCTAACTGGCTACATCACAGTCTGGTATGGTACAGGATCGAAGAAAGCTGCAGAGAGTTGTAAAATTAGTCACCTCCAACATGGACACTTGTCTCCATCATATCTGGGACATCTTCAAGGAACAATGCCTCAAAAAGAGGCGTCCATCATTAGGGGCCCCATCACCCAGGACATGCCCTCTTCTCATTGTTACCATCAGAGAGGAGGTACAGAAGACAGAAGGTACACATTCATTGATTCAGGACAACTTCTTCCCTCTGCCATCTGATTTCTGAATGGACATTGATACCATGATCACTATCTCACTACTTTTTTCGCATGACTTATTCAATTTAATTAATTTACATTGGCTATGGAAAGTATTTACCCCACTTGGAAGTTTTCATGCTTTATTGTTTTACAACATTGAATCACAGTGGATTTAATTTGGCTTTTTTGTAAAAACACTGATCAACAGAAAGATTCTTTGGCGTCAAAGTGAAAACAGATCTCTACAAATTGATCTAAATTTATTACAAACATAAAACACAATGTAAGTATTCACCCCCTTTAATATAACACACCAAATCATCACTGGAGCAGCCAATTAGTTTTAGAAGTCATATACTTCATTAAATGGAGATCACCTGTGTGCAGTCAAGGTGTTTCAATTGATCGTAATAAAAATACAACTGTAGCTTGAAGGTCCAATTGCTGGCGAGTCAGTATCCTAGCAAAAACTACAGCAGGAAGACGTCAAACAACTCCACAAAAAGGTGATCAAAAAGCTCAACTCAGGAGGTGGATACAAGAAAATTTCCAAGTCACTGAATATCCCTTGGAGTACAGTTAAATCAATCATCAAGAAATGGAAAGAATATGGCATGGTTGTAAATCTGCCGAGTATCACAGTGACCATGCAAGTAAGTGGCTAGTGAGACCTGTGACAACTCTGGAGGAGTTACAAGTTTTTTTGGCCGAGGTGGGAGAGACTGCACACATCTGTTTCCCGGGTGCTTCACCAGTCACAGTTTTATGGGATAGCGGCAAAGAGAAAGCCTCTGCAAAGTGTATGGGACATTGGAAAAAAGTTGAATTTCCCCATGGGGATGAATAAAGTATCTATCTATCTATCTATCTAAAAGAACTGACATGAACTCTCAGCTAGAGTTTGCCAGAAGGCATGTGGGAGATGCTGAAGTCAGCTGGAAGTTCGTTCTATGGTCTGATGATACCAAAATTGAGTTTTTTGGCCATCAGATCAAATGCTATGTTTGGTGTAAACCAAACACCACACATCATGAACACACCATCCCTGTCATGAAGCATCATGTTGTGGGGATGCTTCCCTGCAGCAGGCCCTGGAAGGCTTGTGAAGGTAGAAGGTAAAACGGATGCAGCAAAATACAGGGAAATCCTGGAGGAAAACCTGATGCAGTCTGCAAGAGAACTGTGACTTGGGAAAAGAGAAACTCAGCAGGCTTGGCAGCATTTATGGAAATTAGCACGGTTGACATTTCAGTCCTGAAAACCAGTCCTGCTGAAGGGTTTCGGCCCGAAAGGTCGATTGTGCCTTTTTCCATACATGCTGCCCACCCTGTTGAGTTCCTCCAGCATTTTGGGTGTTGCTTGGATTTCCAGCATCTTCAGATTTTCTCTTGTTTATGACTAGGGAGAAGGTTTGTTTTCTAGCAAGACAATGACGCCAAGTATAAAGCCAAAGCTACACTGCAGTGACTTAAAAACAACAAAGTTAATGTCATAAAGTTGTGGCTGGACTAGAAAATGTCTGTTCTCTCACGATCCCCATGCAATCTGACAGAGCTTGAGCATTTTTGTAAAGAAGAAATGGGGAAAAATTACAGTGTCTAGATGTGCAAAGCTGAGAGAGATGTATCCACACAGACTCAAGGCTGTAATTGCTGCATCTACTAAATACTGACTTGAAGGGGGTGGATATTTATGCAATCAATTATTGTGTGTTTTATACTTGTAACTAATTTAGATCACTTTGTAGAGATCTGTTTTTGCTATGAAACGAGTCTTTTTCTGTTGATCAGTGTCAAATTAAATCCACTATGATTCAGTGTTGTAATACAATGAAACATGAAAACTTCTGGGGAGGGGTGAATACTTTTTATGGGCACTGTATATCTATTAAACCTGAGGCTGATTCTGATTCCCAATAACCTCAAACGAGAAGTACAAAAGCCTGAAAGCACGTATCACCAGGCTCAAGCACATTTTCTGTGCCCATGTTTTAAGACTATCAAGCAGTCCCGTGGTATGATAAGATGGACTCTTGACTTCCCAATCTACCTGCATTTGCTGTGTAACTTAGTGCACGCCCGCACTGCACTTTCTTTGCAACCCTAGCTCTTTATTCTGTATTCTGCTATTGTTTTCCCTAGGCAGTATGTAAGGCATGATTTTTCACCGTAGGTCAGCACATCTAATAATAATAAACCAATTTACCAATTTCCACCCACCGATCAGTCGAATGACAAGCTGGATTACGTGCATGCGTGTGTTTGCAGACTGCCAGGAACCGCACCATCAATTTGCGGGATATGCCACTCAGGAATTTGGATTATGTAAATATTTATGTACACATTTAAAAATAATATTTATTTGTTGAGATACAATGTGGGGTAGGCCCTGCCAGCCCTTTGAGCCATGCCACCCAACAATCCCCTGATATAATCTGAACCTAATCACATGACAATTTATATTGACCAATTAACCTACCAATCAATACGCCTTTGGACTGGGAGAGGAAACCGGAGCACCTGGATCAAACCCATGTGGTCTCAGGGAGAACGTACAAACTCCTTACAGACAGTAGGGAGAATTGAACCTGGGTGACCTGTACTGTAAAGCATTGTGAGAACCACTATGCTGCCAAGCTGCCCCAATAAATATATATTTTTATTCTGGCATGACTCTACAGTTGCTTGCTACCTTGAATGTGCTCTATGTGCTTTGCACCGTGTACGTTTTGCACCTTGGCCCCAGAGGAACACCGTTTTGTTCAACTGCATTCATGTATGAACTGAACTTGAACTTGAGCTTGGTTTGCCTCTTTTGCATGCGTTTTCAGGTGTTACTTAGAATGCATGAAACTCATCCAAATTACCTCAGCCGGATTTCAGCCTGTACATCACTCCTGGGTACCCCTTAACCTTTCAGAATGGTAGAGGACGTGTGAGAAGCCAGGTGGTTCTCCTGCTTCCCTTTCTCATGCTCACCACTTGTCACCTGTTGCTCCCTGCTTCACCCAGAGACCGTTCAGAAATATAAGGGGCATTTAAGAGACACTTAGGTGCATGGAAGAAAGAAAAATGGAAGACTATGTGGGAGAGAAGGGTTAGATTGTTCTTGGAAAAGTTGAAAGTGTCGGCACAACATAGTGGGCCTTAGGGCTGGTACTGAGTTCGGCTACTCTATGTTCTATGTCCGATGTTAATTTTTCCCTTTATTCCCTTCCAGCTGAGCAGCTACTGCCTGTAACAGCAGCAGGCATGAGAGGTCTCTGCGGAGAGTCAAACCCGTAAGGCTGCCGGGCCAGGTAGCAACTCACGCTGAGTACGCAGGGTGTGCGCGTACCAGCTGACTGACCTCTTCACGAACATCTTCAACACTTTATTCACCTAGACTGCTGTCCAAACATGCTTCAGATCAGCTACCAATCATCCCTGTACCAAAGAAATCTACCTCTTCAGTACTAAACGGTTACCGCCTGGTGGCACTGATGCCAATTGTCATGAAATGTTTTGATTGGCTGGCATTCTCACATATCAGAAACTCCATTGCTGCCACACTGGATGCTCACCAATATGTTTAATGAAAGAACCACAGATGCCATAGCAACTGTCATGCACCTGCCCCTGAAACACTTACAAAACAAGGACACTTATGTCAGAACGCTGTTTCTGGATTTCAGTCCGGCATTCAACACTATTGTGCCACGGAGAATAAACTCCTATTCATCAGTCTAAATACAGTATTCTGCAAAAGTTTTAGGCACATGTAAAAATATACTGTAAAGCAAAGGTGCTTTCAAAAATAATGAAACAAAATTTTTGAAATATCAAAAAAAATTACTATAAAGAGCAGTGTACTGTAAAGAACTAAATCAAATTAATATTTGACATGACCATGCCTTGCCTTTAAAACTGTATCAGTTCTCTTAGGTACACTGTCCTGGGTTGTCACCATATACAACCCTGAGATTCATTATCTTGTGGGCATAATCAATAATAGAATCAAGGAAAGGCCTCATCATCTTGGGCATTCAACCAGTGTGCAACGAACTGAGCAAAGCCAAAAAGAAAGTAATAGTAATAATAAGTAAATAAGCACGAGATGAAGATCCCTTGACAGGCAGTCCAAAGATTGTGGGAATGTTTCTGTGATAGGGCAAGTGAAATTGAGTGAAGAAGTTATCCCCTTTGGATTAAGAGCCTGATGGTTGAGGGGTAATAACTGTTCCTGAACCTGGTCGTGTGAGTCCTGAAGCTCCTGTATCTTCTTTCACCAAGAAGAAAGCATGACCTGGTTGGCGGGATCCCTGATGATGGATGCCGCTTTCCTTTGACAACACTCCATGTAGATGTGCTCAATGTTGGGGAGGGCTTTGCCCGTGAGGGACTGGGCCGTATCCACTACTTTTTAGTCATTTCCCTATTCTGTTCTTTTTTTTGTACTTCGCTGGATCTGGAGTAACAATTATTTCATTCTCCTTTGCACTTGTGCACTGGAAATGACAGTAAGTAATCTTAGATCTTGAATTGTATGTTTGCTGAAGTCTGAACTGGTATTGGAGGACAGCAGGGAACTCCCTGAAGAAACCAGATAGTTCTGCATCACACAGTCTTGACAAGCAGTGTTAAAAACATTTTGAATTATTGAATGAAATGAATCCTGCTGATATCTTTCCTGTTTAATACAAATGTGTTTTACTGCCCTTTGCATTGCCTCTCCAGACATGTTTAAAATATAGAATATCATCAAGCCACAAAGTGAATCCCCATGGAGACAGGCCCTTTGGCCCGTCACATTTGTGCTGTGACCAAACATTAGCCCTGCTTTAATCTCGTGGGCTTTATTCACAACACTTTCCCGTCGACTTGCCCAGACGATCAACAGCGGTCAATTAACCTACCAACCCACATGTCTTTGGAAGTTGGGAGGAAACTAGAGCCCTAAGAATTAACCACAGTAACACAGACTGCTCACAGACCACACCTGAGGCCGGGCTCGAACCCTGGCCACTGGAACTGAGAAGAGACAGCCCTACGAGCTGCAGCACCGTGCCATCCACGATACAGAAATGTTCCGAGTTTGATTGACCTGACTCCTTGGGGTGGCTTTGATTTTTCTCTCAGTGCATCATTAAGCCATCAGCAATTAAACTTTATTGCTCTATAATTATACCCTCCGGCTAGAGGCTGGTGTCGGGAAGGAGGTGAGTGGGGCTGGCTGGTTCTGAATGGGATCACAGCCAATTTTGCAGCCATAGTATTAAAACTGTTCAACAGAATAACCTTTCATAATGAGAAACAGTGAGATGCATTTGTCTTGTGGCTGCAAGTGTCTGTATTTGGTCCAGTTTAATGGACAATTAATAACGAGCAAACAATTGCTCACTGACTCATATACGCCAAGGGTTAGAACATAGCTGGTGTGTTAACTGTGTTTGTTGTTGAGTGTGTCATTCTCAATGACTTGCTTGTGGGCTTTTCTCAGAAGCTGCCCACACGACACGCAGCGGCAAAGCATAATAAAGAAAACCAGGCAAGAGGATGGTCAGAACACGGCAAGAAGCTTTGTAAGAGGGTGTTCTGCCAAGCCTACTTCCACCATCCTTTCCTGAAGTAAAACTGCAAAGTTATACAGCATAGAAACAGGCCCTTCAGCCCAACTTGGCTATGCTGACCAAGACATCTATCTCAACTAATCCTATTTGCCGGCATTTGGCCCACATCAAACAGGACAACACGGTAGTGTATCGGTTAGCACAGCGATTTACAGAATCGGTGACCCAGGTTCAATTCCCGCCCACTGCCTGTAAGGAGTCTCTACCTTCTCCCCGTGAACCTGTGGGTCTTCTCAGGTTCTCCAGTTTCCTCCCACAGTCCAAAGACGTACCATTTGGTAGGTTAATTGGGCACTGTAAACTGTCCCGTGATTAGGCTAAGATTAAATCCTAGACGCATGGCTTGAAGGGCCTGTTCCTTGCTATATTCATTTAAAAATCCCTCTAAGCCCAGAGGTTCCCAACCTTTTTCTTAATACCATGGACGAAATCATTAAGAAATGGACTGTATACCCCAGGGTGGGATCTGCTGTTCCAAACTTTTCCTATCCATAAACCTATCCAAATTGAAACACTTTAACAGAAAAGGCAATGGAGAAACGCAGCAGACCAGGTATCCTCTATGGAGGAAAAGGACAGCTGACTGCTCTCTAGATGACCCATGAGGCCTTAAGAACACGAGACGTAGGAGCAGAATTCGGCCATTTCATCGTGGCTTATTCATTATCCCTGTCAACCCTGTTCTCCTGCCTTCTCGGTTTTTGCTCACTTTTTCTTAGGCTTCCATTTTGCTCAGTTTTTGTGCGGGTGGAGGGATTTTGAGGTGGACGTGCCTGTTCCGTTTTTGTTCTTTTTTCTTGCGGGGATGGGGGGGGGGGGGGGGGGTTGATGATCATGCTGCCTTTCTTTTCTTTCTTGGTTTCGTGTCTGCCTGTAGAATTGAGGAATTTCAGAGTTGTATACTTTGATAACAAAATAAACCTTTGAGCCTTTGAAACTTTCTTCCCACAATCTTTGATGCCTTTATTAATCAGGAACCTACCAAGCTCTGCTTTAAATAAACCCATTGCCTGGGCCTCCACAGCCGTCTTTGGCAACGAATTCACCACCCTCCGACTAAAGAAAATTCCTTGTCATCTCTGTTCTAAAGAGACAGCCTTGTAATCCAATCTTCTTCGTACCTTTATCTAGCTTACGGTTAAACTTATCAAAGCTATTAATCTCTGCTACTCTCTATGACAGTGTACAATTTCCCCGGAGCGTAAGAGAATGAGGGGAGATTTCGTAATGGCATATCAAATTATGAGGAGTACAGAGAGTGTTACGCAAGCAGGTTTTTATTCCACTGAGGCTGGATGAGACTAGAGCTAGAGGTCATAGGTTAAAGGTGAAATATCTGAGGATAATAATGGGGATATCTTCACTCAGAGGATGGTGTGAGTGTAGAGCAAACTGCCAGTGGAAGTGGTAGCTGCGGGTTCATTTGCAACACTGAAGCGAAGTTTGGATAAATACATGGATGGAAGTGGAATGGAAGGCTGTCGTCCAGGTGCAGGTCACCGACACTTGGCATGGACTAGATGGGCTGAAGGGCCTGTTTCTGTACTGTGGTGCTCTATGACTATAACTCCACATTCCAACCTGTCTTTGAGTAAAGAGGTATAATCCCCTAATCTGGCTCCAGTCCAGTTTCTGCCACAATTGATAATAACTCTTCATATTTATTCCTGAGATTGTCTTTCCAATCTGTAACTTCACTCCATCACTAGCTGCCAGCCAGAACATACCCAGGATCAGCTGTTAGTTGGGTTTTTGTCTGGTATGACATGAACGTTGTTTCCCACTTCGCAGCCCACCCCTGGGGCCTGTCCAGGTCTTGCTGCCTACAGGCAGCCCTGCTTCACCTTCTGATGAGCGGCAAGCCCAGCCTAACGGCATGTGACAATTGTGAGGTGGTGTGTGGTCTAAGGAAACTAAGCAGAGCAGGGAGACATAAATAAAGTACTTGTAAAAAATATAGTGACAGCTACATAATATTACAATACCCTGCGGATCACTTTGTGAGAGAGTTGCTGTCAATTTGCTCTGAAGGGATGATTGTTGTGGAAGGTATGATGCAGTGACAACTCGTAGCACACACGTCTTGCTTTTAGTCATAAACTCATAGAGCACTACAGCACAGAAACCAGCCCTTTGACCTATCTAGTCTATGCTGAAGCACACAAAGTGCTCAGGATCATTGATCCGAACCAGGACCATACCTTTCCCATCCATGTGCTTATCCAAACTTCTCTTAAATGTTGAAATGGAACCCACATCCATTTCGACTGGCAGCACATTCCACACTCGCACATTCACCCACCTGTTCCCCCTTAAACATTTCACCTTTCACCCTTAGCCCATGACCATGACATCTATTCTCACCCAACCTCTGTGGAAAAAGTCTGCTTTGTATTTACCCTGATTCTACCCCACATAATTTTGTATACCTCTAGCAAAATTTTCCTCACTCTGCAGTGCTCCGGGTAACAATATTCCCTCGAGTCCTTCTCTTCCTGAAGGGGACGAATCAATATTCAGGGCTGTAGATTTTGAATGAAGCAAGGCACTACCCATGAAGCAACATAGGCAGAAGCTGATGAAGAGCCTCAGCCTGAAACATAGGCTGTTTATTCTTCTCCATAGATGCTGCATGACCTGCTGAGTCCCTCCACCATTTTGTGAGTGTTAGGGGTGTGGGACTACCTGACGTGCAATGGCCTCTGTCTTTGCTGTGACATTTCTTGGATTCCATGATGTGCCCTAGAAAAAACGCACACCTCCTGACTTCTAAGTACAGCTGTACAGTGAAAACAGCCTCTAATCGTCAGCTGCCTTGGCAGAAGTCTGGAGGTGGCAGAACTTTACAGTTCAAACCATGGTACAGTAATGCATTTTACTCAATTACAAATCTTTTCTGTCTCAGATGCAGTTCAAAACCAGGGACCATAAACATAATAGTCAATAACAGAAATTTGGGAAGCGTGAGAAGAAACTTGGGAAGAAAGTGAGAAGCATGAATCTATGGAATTCAGAATCAGGTTTATTTTCACTGACGTATTTGTGTTTTGTGGAGGCAGTACAGTTGAATACATAATTTTTATATGTTTAATAAGAAATATATAGAAATAAATAAATGATTCAAATAGAGAGAAGATAGTGAGGTAGTGTTCATGGTTTCCTGGCTGTTCAGATGGCGGAGGTGAAGAAGCTGTTCCTAAAACATTGTGTGTGCCTCCTCCCTGGCGGTAGTAATAAGATGAGGACATGTCCTGACTGGTGAGATCCTTCAGGATGGATGCTTCCTCCTTGAGGCACCATGATGTTGGGGAGGTTAGCGCCCATGATAAAGCTGGCTGAATTTACAACCCCTTGCAATCTTTTTCCTATACATTACACCTCCATACCAGAATGCACATCTAAAGAAATTTGGAAAGGTCTTTGGTGACATACCAAATCTCCTCAAACTCCTAATGACACAGAGCCACTGGCATACTTTCTTTGTGATTATATCAACATGTTGGGGCCAGTGATTACGTCAATATGCTTGGACCGGATAGTTTCTCTGAAATATTGCTGCTCAGCCGCATCACCCAGTTCAACGGTGGTCTCCAAGAGAAGACAGATGGGCTTAAACTCAAACTTGGTAAGTGTTCCAGTGTTTGGAGAGGGCGATGAGGTGGGGTTATAATACAAACTGTAGATGTGAGGGAAGGGGTCAGGCAAAACAGTGAGATGTTTATTGGGAAAATGAGGAAGAACTTCTTCACTTCTTCCCCTCTGCCATCCTATTTCTAAATGGACATTGAACCCAAGAACACTACCTCAGTACTTTTTTGGTTTTTTTGCACTAATTATTTTGGTTTATTTAATAGACATATATATACTTAATGTAATTCAGATTTTATCTCTATATTCATTTATCACGTATTTCATTGTACTGTTGCGTAAAGTTAATGGATTTCACGACGTATGTGAGTGATGTTAGACCTGATTCTGATCCTGTTTTTGGCTCAGCAGGTAGTGAGAGTGGGGAACGAGCTGCCAGAGTGTTGGATGTGGGTTCAATTTCAACATTTAAGAGAAGTTTGGATAACTACATGGAAGAGAGGGATATGGTCTAGGTGCAGGTAGATGGGACTTGGCAGAATAATAAGTTGGCATAGACTAGATGGACCAAAGGGACTGTTTCTGTTCTGTAGTGCTTTATGCCTCTACTTGCATTTACTCAAAAACAATGAGAGCGAGGTACATATTTGAACAGGGGTTCAAAAGACTGTTCAAAAGGATTGGTTTTAAGAGTATTTCAAGGCACAAGGCACAGTCTAAGATTGAGAGGGACAATATTTGGGGACAGTTTCAGCGCTCATAGCTGAAGGCATGGTAGAGAAATTATGAAGTGAGAATTCACGAGACACCAAAATGGACGCAAATGACTCCTGTGGTTGTAAAACTGCTGCTGGTTTGGGACAGAGACTGGCAGACGTCAATAAAGATGAGAATTGTAAAACTGAAGTGGCAACCAAACAGGATCAAGAACCTTTGTAGAGTGGTGAACACGGTGCTGCTGGGTGAGCACAGCAAGGCGCAAGAAGTGGCCAGTTTTGGAGCCGAGCTTTAATTGCTCGCTCTAAACATTTTGCCTTCTCAGCTGTCTCAACAGCATTCAGATCAACCCCTTTACTCACAGCACTGACAGGTAATCGATAGCACATAGGAACTTCAAACTAGAGTGGAGCTGCAGCTACTTAACACCGTTCCACCTCAGAGAGGATTTGCGCATTTGAACAACCGTACTAGTATTCATAAAGCCAAGGTATTTCCTTGTGAGCCTTTCTTTCACGTGGGAATAGCTGCCAGTGTTATTTTTTATATCTGGGGCTCCTGTTGTGACTCCTACCAAACTGGTGTGATCAGAGACAAACCAACTGAATTTCTGTGCGTCTTCACTTAACCTTCTTCTCATTGTTATTGTCGGGAAGAAGGTACACAGTTAGCTATTAAGGAACAGCCTCTGACATCCAATTTCAAAAATTCAAAGGTTTAAATGTTCAAGGATTCAAAAGTTATTTTTATCAGCAAAGTACGTATGTAGAATACAACTCTGAGATTTGTCTTCTCCAAATAGCCATAAAACACAGAAAAACCATGGAAGTCGTTGAGGCCACCCTTATGAACACAACCTCACTATTTCTGTTTTTGTTTTTTTTCACACTACTTATTTTAACTTAACTATTTAACAGACATGTATACTTAAAGTAATTCGGTTTTTTCCTCTACATTTAGCATGTATTTCATTGTACCGCTGCCATAAAGTTAACAAATTTCATGACATATGCCAGTGATATTAAACTTGATTCTGATTCTTAGTGCTCTCTCTTTCAATTCTCCTAACTGTTGGTGGCATCTTATTGAAAGTTATCAAATATTAAAAGGACTCGTTAGGGTGGATGTAGACAGGATGTTTTGTACAGTGGGGGAGTTTAAAGGGACCAGAAAGCACAGCCTCAAAATAGAGGGATGTCCCTTTAGAACAGAGATGAGGAGGGATTTCTTTAGCCTGGAGGTGGTGAATCTGTGGAATTAATTGCCACAGATGGCTGTGGAGGCTGGGTCCTTGGGTAATTTAGAGTGGAAGTCAATAGGTTCTTGATTAAGAAAGGCATAAAAGGTTATGGGAGAAAGCAGGAGAATGGGGTTGAGAGAGAGAATAAATCAGCCATGATGGAATGGCAGATTTAATGGGCTGAATGGCCTAATTCTGATCCAATGTCTGACATGTCCATTGTTGGCCTCCTCTACTGTAGAGTTGAGACTGAACATAATCTAAAAGATCCGCATCTCATATTCTACCTGGGCAGGCAATGACCTAGAAGTATGAACATTAATTTTTTTCAACCCACTCTGTTTCTTTTCCATCTCCTCCTGATCTATAGAGCCCCTGTGACCCTGTTTCTTTACCCTCCTCCACCCTCTATATCTGCTGTTGCCAATGGAGTCCTCCTACTGGTTCTTCTCCCAACTTCCCTCCCAACTTTTCTACCTTGATTCCCTGTTCCACCTTCCTCTCCTACCAGGTCCCATCATATTCTGTCCTTTGTCAATTTCACCTCTCACCTCCCAGCTCCCAGTGCCATTCCTGCTCTACCCTCCTCTCACCTGGATCAATATATCACCTGCCAGCTCTTGTTTAACCCGAAGTTCTGCATTCCTTGTCATAGATGTTACCTGGCCTGCTGAGTTACTCCAGCATTTTCTGTGCTTATTCTGGATTTTGAGCATCTGCAGAATCTCTTGTGTTAGTCTCGTTCCACCCTTGAGCTCCACATTGTTATACTGGTGTCCTTTCACCTACTTTTCTGTGCAGGAAAAGAGCTTAAACATAGAACACAGCAGCACAATACAGGCCATCTGGTCCACAACATTGTACTGACTTTTAACCCACTCTAAGTTCATTCTTACTTCTTTCTCCTATGTATTCCAAATTTCTCTATCATTTTCCCATCAAAGAGTTTCTTAAATGCCCCTAGTGTTTCTGCCTCTACCATCATTTCTGGAATGGTATTCCATGAACCCACCACTCTGCGTAAAGAACTTACCTCTGACATCCCCCCTCTACTTTCATCCAATCATCTTAAAATGATCTTAGCTATTTCTGCCCTGGGGAAAAAGGTCTCTGGCTCTCCACTTGATCTATGCCTCTTTTCGTCTTGTACCCCTCTATCAAGTCACCTTTTATCTTCCTTCTCTCCAAAGAGTAAAGCCCTAGCTTACTCAGACTACCTTCATAATGCACAAAACTTCGACCCTCCATTCCTCTACAGAGATACTGCCTGACCCAGTCAGTTCCTCCCGTGTTTCTTGTGTTGCTCTTGATTCCACTATTGATGGTCTCCTATATCTCACTCTTCCTAACTTCCTCATCTTTTGCACTCTCGCTGGATGCCAGTAGATGAGACATTTTCCTCCCAAGTAGAAGTTAATGGGTTTAAGTCTCATTGCAAGGACCAGAGCAAGTAATCTAGACAGGCATTCCCAGGGAGTTCCTGATGAAGTGCTACATAATTTTTTATTCAGCGTCAGCTAGGCTTTTCACCCTGGACAGGCAGAAATGGGTTACACATGTGTTGTTCATGAAGGAATCAAATGTGGAAGGAAACATCAAACTTGAACATGTCAAGGAAAGTGGAAGTAGACAAATCAGATGTCTCTGTTCCTTCCACATGCTTGAAGCAATGGAGGCTGCCATTTTGTGAAGTTGCTCTGTAATCTCCATTCCTTCAAGCACATGGTAAGGGCAAAGACATCTGGTTTGTCTGCTTCCACTGACCCTGATCCATCCGAGTTTGATGTTTCCTTTCAAATTAAAAATTCCTTCATGGCCAACATTGGGGACATAATTTTAAGGTGATGCAGGGGGGGGTGAATGTCAATATTTTTTACATAGAGGGTTTTGGATGCGTGAAACATGCTGGCAGGGGTAGTGGTAGGGGCAGATACATTAGAGAATTAAGAGGCTCTTAGATTGGTACATGGATGAAAGGAAATGGAGGGTTATGGGCAATGTAGGAGGGAAGGTTCAAATTGATCATAGAGTAGGTTAAAAGGGCTGTAGGGTTTGTACTGTGTGGTAATGTTCCATGCTCTATTGAACCTACTGAGTCACAATATGATTCTCCGCCAGACGGGGTGGTATGAGTATCTTATAAACTGCGGATCTCCTAGTATTGTCACACAGAACGGTCTTCAGAGTTTACAGAGACTTGTGCAAAAAACAAGAAACATCCAGTGAGCAGCAGGTCAGTTTTCAAAAATACCCTGTTAATGAGAGAGGTCAGAGGAGAATGGCCAGACTGATTCAAGCTGACAGAAAGGCTACTAGAACTGAAATAACCATGCGCTATAATGGTGGTGTGCAGAAGAGCATCTCTGAATGTTCACGTTTGAAGTGGATGGACGACAGCAGCTGAAGACCACAGGTATACACTCAGTGTACAGATGGTACCTAATAAAGTGGCCACTGGTGTAATTACAGGCTTTCAACCTTCCAGTATTAACCATAGTTCGAAATTAGTGATGACAGGTAATTTTTCTGATATGTTAATTCTGTTACTTTATTCATAAGTGCAGCCTGACCTGCTGCATGTTTCTATTTCGAGTTTCTATCATCTGCAGTTTGATTTTACATTTGCTTATTCTCGATTATAAAATGCTTTGAGATGCCCTGTGCTCATGAAAAGAGCAGAATTACAATCCAATTCGCTCCTGAAGGCCCCTTGTGTGAAACATCATTTAATTTAATCACTCATAACCAGATAGTGCTATTTTTAATCTTGTTTTTGATGAAATAAATTCTAGAATTTATTTACATCCTTGTTTCTCTTCAGACTGCTTCTAAACAACATCAAGCCAATAATGGCTTCTTTATTTAAAGTACTGGGAATTATGGCTTGTGGTTTTATGCATAAGACAGCATCATTTCGTTGAATTATTTGTTAGCCATTATCAGTTCTAGAGACTCAACAACAGTCAGAATCTGCATCAAGCCAACACCTCATCATCATTCAGAAAACATTCACTGTATTACAAATGAAACTCAGCTTTAATATTTAAAAAATACAAAATTTTTCCACAAACACCAACTACGTAGTTGATGCAAATTTGTTTAGTTTTGCACCTAGTTACCTGAACAAAAAGATTTGCTTCGATAACGTTCTGCTAAAAACCCTTTAGTTCCAAAATAACACAGACTAAATGCTGAAGGAATTCAGTAGATCTGAATACATCTATGGAGAGGGATAAACAGTTAACGTTTTGGGCTGAGACCTTTCATCGGAACAGAAAAAGAAGGGGGAAGGGAAAGAGATCAAGCTAGAAGGTGATAGGTCAAGCCAGGTGGGTGGTGGAATGGAGGACGGAGTAAGAAGCTCGAAGGTGATAGGTGAATAAAGAAAAGGGCTGGAGAAGATGGAATCTGATAGGAGAGGAGAGTGGATCATGGGAGAAAGTGTAGAGGGAGCAGCGCCGGGGTAGATGTTCGCCAGGTGAGGAGAAGAGGTAAGAAAGGAACCAGAGTGGGGAATGGAACAAGAGGGAAGAGGAAAAGTCAACTGCTTATCCCTTTCCATAGATGCTGACTGACATGTTAAGTTCCTGCAGCATCTTGCATGTCTTACTCTGGATTTCCAGCATCTGTAAGTCTCTTGTACTTATGCTTCACTTTCAGAATGTTTGTGTGCCTGATATGTCATATATGCTTTCTACTCCCAAGCTTGCCTCAGCCTCATCACAGGGGTTTAGTACTTCCAATTTCCTGAACTTAGTCCACTGACTTTGTGCATTCACAGGGCTCTTGTTGCGTCCTGAAGGACACCAGTGAAATGCAGTCCAGAGAGTTAAAGTCATACAGTCATATAACGTGGAAACAAGCCAGTCCACCCTGACCAAGTTGTCTCACCAGACTATTCCTATTTACCTGTATTTGCTCCATGTCCTTCTAAACTTTTCCTGATATATACCTATCTAAATGTCTTTTAAAGATCCTGCTTTCCTCAAGATGGCTATTGCTGTGCTTGCTGTTGATGCTTGACAGCACTGATAGATCCGGTTCAAATGGAATCCTCAAGTTCGCTGATTTCACAACAGTGGTCAGCCTCATCAATAACAATAATGAAACGGTGTACAGAGAGCAGGTGGAGCGGCTGGTAGAATGGTGCAAGCACAACAATATATGAGTCTCAATGTGGACAAAGATCAAAGAGATCATTTTGGACTTTAGGAAGCTATAGGTGGACCATTCCTCTCTGCACATACATGACTCCTCTCTGGAGAGAGTTAGGGGCACCAAATTCCTGGGAGTACACATAATGGATGATCTCACCTGGTCCCTCAACACCATCTCTTTGGTCAAGAATGTCCACCAGCATTTCCATTTCCTGAGGAGATGGAGGTGATTAAGTCTCCAAACCCCTTCCCCTCCCCATTTTAACCAATTTGTACAGAAGCACCATCAAGAGTGTCTTGACCAGCTGCTTCACCATCTGGTACAGGAATTGCAATTGCAGGACCCTACAAAGGATTGCCAGACCTGCTGAGAGGAACATAAGAGTTTCTTTTCCACCCATCAAAGTTTTTTTTTATCGGCTGCACTGAGTATACAGGGCCCATAGCATTGTCAATGGCCCTTCCCACCTGTCCACAAACACTTCGACCCCTTACCATCAGGGAGGTGGCACCATAGCATTAAGACAAGAACTATTAGGATGAGAAACAGCTTCTTCCCTCAGGCTCTAAGTCTACTGAACCCCCCGCCACCACCCAGATATACGTAACAGCATTACGCTGTTTACCTTTTAACTTGTGTTTGAAATAAACCTTATTATTTGTGGTAATATCACTTTATACCAGGGATTCCCAACCTTTTTCATGTCATGGACCTCTTCCATAGACTAAGTGGTCCATGGACCCCAAGTTGGCACTCCTGCTTTCTATGTTAAGGGTGCGAGTTCTCCGTACTGTGTTGTGCACCTGGATCCAGAGAAACTTTGTTTCCTTTGGCGGTATACCTGTGTACAGCCGAATGACAATAAACTGAACTTGAACTTGTAATTACACCGACTTCTACTACTTTTTCTCAGCACACATTCCATAACCCCCCCCCCCACCTTCTGCTTGAAAAAGTTTCTCCTCAAGGTCCCTTTTAAATTTTTCCCTTCTCACTTTATGCCTATGCCCTCTATTTTTAGACTCCCCTACCCTGGGATAAAAAAGACTGAGATAATCTATCTTATCTATGTCCCTCATGATCTTATATCCCTCTATAAATTCAACCCTCAGCCTGCTAAACTCCAGGGAAAAAAAAAGCCTATCCATGCTCTCCTTAAAACTCAAGCCCTCCGGTCCTGTTAATACCCCCCTGAAACGTTTCCGTGTCCTTTTCAGCTTAATGACATCCTTTCAAAGAACAGAAAAGGAGATTTATTTTTGAAATATACCTTAAAAAACGTACACATATGGGAATATCCTAAGACTCCTCCTTGGAGAAACAACATAAAAGGCAGGAGATTGGGAAGAATAGGTTTGGTGGAAAACAGGATGGTGATTGAAAAAGTTATGCTGAGTACAGTTTTCACTGCAAAGCTCAAAGTAAATTTATTATCAAAGTATGTATCTGTTGCCATATACTACCTTGGGCTTCATTTTCTTGCAGGCATTTAGAAGAAAAATAATACAATAGAATTGAATAAAAAACTATACATCAATAGTCAAGGACTGACAAATACGAATGTGCAAAAGAAGACAAACTGCAAATAAAAATAATACTGAGAAATTGTAAAAAGTTCTTGAAAGTAAGTCTGTATATCATTCAATAAGTTTAGAGTAGTGGTGAGTGAAGTTATCCATGCTGGTTCAGGAGCTTTACAGTTTTAAGGTAATAACTGTTCTTGAACATGGTGGAGTCTGACCCATTATTTCTCTACCTCCTAACTGATGGCAGTAGCAGGAAGAGGGCATGGTCTGGATGGTGAGGGTCTTTGTTGATGGATGCTTTTTTTCTTCTGGCAGCACTCTATGTAAACGTACTCAATGGTAGGGAGGGCTGTGTCCTTGATGGACTGGGCTGTGTCCACCACTTTCTCCAGACATTTCCGTTCCAGGGCATTGGTGGTTCCATGTTGCAAGTGTGCATCTGTAGAAGTCTGCGAAAATTTATTTACAAAGTTTTTGGTGACATGTAAACAGAACCAATGGATATTTGGAAGTTTTTTTTAAAGACAATGCTATTGCCATATGCCAGCATTTGGCCCAAAACCTTCTAACCCAGGGTTGTCAAACTCATTTTAGGTCACGGGCCGGATTGAGCAAAATGCAGCTTCATGCGGGCCGGATCAGTCGGACGCGTGTGAACACAGCTTTTGTTGCCTCCGTTTTTTCAGCCTGCTCTCATGTGTCTCAGTCTCTGCTATAACTACAAAGTGTTTCACTTTACAATTTCCGTTTCTTATGAAGAAGACTGCCGAGCAAGACTGCCGAATAAACACTAAAAACCCTGAAAACCTGGTACCTGAATAAACTCAGCATTAGCCATATCATACGCCATAGGCACTTCGATTACTGGGGCCAGCTTTAATAGTAATTAGATATTATCTCGCGGGCCAAAGATAATTCCACCGCGGGCCGGATTTGGCCCGCGGGCCTTGAGTTTGACATATATGTTCTAACCCATTCCTGTACCTGTGTACCTGTCCAACTATCTTCTAAATGACTTTTCTGATGTATTGGTAACACTTACTGCCCTGCCATCCAAACAAATTTGAATTGGTATTTCAAGTAGAACTGATGTACAATGGAAGACCTAACCTGCAATGTTGGCTCTTACGCTTCACACCTTCTCTCAGTCTAATTACCTCTTCCCACTCCGACTCCCCTCCTCCCTCATTTATGCATCAAATATCACCTTAAATGCAGCTCTGCTTCCAGCACTCCATAGGGGACAGAGATCCACATTGTCACCACTTGCTGTGAAGAGAAATTCCTTCCAAATTCTTTATTTATCTCCTGCTGGCTTGCATCTTGCTGTGTGTAAAGTATTTGCTTTATTAACTAGGTAATAGCAATCTACACTTCGCTTCAAAACATCCATTAAATACAAACTGCTTTCAACAGTTGAGAAAGATCTCCTGAAGTCTACTAGGACTCTAACTTCTCTTTCTTTTTTGCACTTTGCTTCTTTCTCTTTCTTTTTCAAAGGTTCTATAATGCATGTATCTATTTATTTTAGAGTAATGACCCCCCCCCTTAGAACTAAATATTGATAAGTTGTCTGTGCATGTGCTGTTGTCTCTGCATGGCATTATTCTCTCCCTCTCGCTTCAATGTGAATACATCAGTTAAAGCCATCTCCCATGTATGTGCTTTTATTTAATCGATATGTGGTTGGGCACAGGCACAACAAATTGGCGACAAGTACAAACCAGAATGTCAAAAAATATCACGAACTGCACCGACTGTTACAGCACATTATGGGAAGGAAGAGTAAGAGTTAAATAGTACAAAGAAGGCCATCACGGATGCTAATGAACGTGTGAGTAACAGTGAAAGACACGCTGAATTTAAAGTGAAAATAACCTCAGTTGATGAGTTTGATAGAGTTTATGAAGGCTGGGAGTTGTATATCAAGAGGGCTCAGCTGTATTGTAACACCATCAACATAGAGGAGAAAACAAAATTCCTTGCAGTCAAAAAGATGAAAGCCTTTCTCAATACATGACAGAACTGCACAAACTTTCCCAGTACTGTGACTTTAAAGATGGACTTTCTGTTCCATTAAGGGACAGGCTTGTATGTGGCATGTATAGTCAAAGCAGCAAATGAGGCTACTGGGAGGGAGAGACCTAATCGTAGAACAGGCATTGACCGTTGCAATAGTGTTAGAGACTGCAGCGAAGTATGCAGCAGAACTACAGAAAAGGAGGTTAGAAGGTGAAAAGCACAAAATGTCCCTGAATGGTGCAAAAAGCCAACGATGCTATTGATGTGGCAAATCCCCCTATGATGCAAATGACTGTTGGTTCAAAGAAAATATCTGCAGGAAGTGTTGCAGACAAGGTCACAAAGAGAGAGTGAGCAAGGCAGACAGAAAGCATAACTGAGTGAGAAGTCTCAAACACAAAACTAAGCAAATGCATCAAGTTACCAAATATAAAACAAAACCAAATAACATAGAGTCTAGCAAAGGTGAACTGTTATGCCTAGAACTTCAGAGTATAACTGAAGCAGATCATAAAATCATCATAATGGATGTGTCTGGTGCAGAACTGAAAATGGAGATGGATACAGGGTCAACTTTGTCCATAATTCCAGAGCTGGCTATAACAGACTGTATTCTAAGAGACCATTAGAGAGATCTCAATGATGGTAAAGACTTTTATACAGGTGAAAATGTGTCTACCAAAATCAGACTGAAAGTAAATGTGACATATGGAGGCCAAACACAACGGTTAGAATCTTGTGTATTGAAAGCGGTGGACCTACGCTTTTCGGCCGTGACTGGTTGAGAAAAATGCAACTAGCTTGTTACTCAATCAGAGCTCTCAGTGGGACCTCAACAGGCAATGGTAGACTGTAAAAGCTGCGTAATGCTCATGAGAAGGTGTCTGAGAAAGGGATTGGTAAACTCAAATGCATGAAGGCCAGAATTGAACTGGATGAAACAGCAACACCAAGATTCCATTAAGCACATCCAGTGCTTTAAGTACTGTCTCCTAAAGTGGATGCCGAGCTTCAGAGCTTCGAGGTGCCTGGAATTCTCTCCAAGGTTGAGTGGAGTGATTGGGCCATGACCATTTTACCAGTGATCAAGAAAGGGAAGACCAGGACAGTTCACATTGGTGTGGTTTTCAAGGTGAGCACTAATCCAGTGCTGTGTACTGTGCAGTTTCCCCTGCCATGAATAGAGGACATTCTTGCATCTTTGGCAGGTAGGGAGAGGTTTTCAAAGATTGACTTGTCACAAGCCTATCTGCAATTGGAGATTGAGGATTCAAGCAGGAAGCTCCTCACAATCAACACTCACAAGACACTGTTCCAGTATATTTGTCTAGTCTTTGACATCACATCAGCTTCAGCAATTTGGCAAAGAGCAATGGACCAAGTGCTCCAAGATATCCCAGGAACACAATGTTACCTTGATAATGTCATCGTGAACAGCAAAAATGATGAAGAGCACCTCCAGAAATTTGGAAAGAGCTTACCAGACTGAGTGAGTATGGTCTGCATGCAGAGAGAGAGAGAAATGTGAGTTTTTCAAGAATGAAATCTCATATTGTGGACATGTCATTGACAAGCATGGCTTACGTAAGTCACAAGAGAAGTTCGAAGCAGTCCTACAGGCAGCCAAACTGGAAAATGTGTCGTAACTCAGAGCATACTTGGGCGTTGTAAACTACCACCAATGGCTTCTCCCAAACATTGCTCCAGTGCTGCATCCATAGAATGCACTATTACAGAAGGTGGGAATGGTCAGAAATCTGTCAAAAAGCATTTCAAGGAAACAGAGAGATTCATAATATCTGATGAACTGCTCACCCATGATGACCCTTCCCTGCCCATCAGAATGGTGTGTGATGCATCTTCTTATGGTATTGAAGCCATTTTGTCACACATTATGAAAGATGGATCTGGATGCCTGATTGCATTTGCAGAAGTAACTCTGCACAAATTGACTGAGAGGCCCTTAGTCTAGCATGGAGAATAAAGAAGTTCCACCACTACTTCTATGCACCAAAGATTATACCAGTCACAGAACACCAGCCCCTTGTATCCATTTTCAATCCCAGGAAGGGAACTGCAGTGATGACTGCTACACGGTTACAACATTGGGCACTATTCCCAGGAGTCCACTTTTATGATGTAGAGTTCAAGGATACCAAACAACACAGCAATGCTGACAGCTTGTCATGTCTTCCACTATAGGCAACTGAAAAAGGAAAGTCATCACACAATGGCCCAGCAGAACTGTTCCACAATGCATCGGTGGACCAGTTGCCGGTAACAAGTTTAATAACACACAGGGAAACAAGGAGTAACCCAACATTGTCAAAAGTCTCTGAAATCACCATGCAAGGATGGCTAGCTCATGGTAACCCTATGTTTCCAGAATTTTCAGCAGGGTGAGACCAACTGATGGTACGTCAAAGAATGCTGATGTGTGGATCTCCTGTTGTGATTCCCTCTAAACTGTACACCAGAGTGTTAGAAAATCTACCTGAAAGACACATGCACATTAATGTTGCATTAATCTAAAGGAGGAGGAAGTGTAATGTATGGATCTATTTCTTTTAGAGCAGTGACACACCCACGTACTGAATTGTTGTCTATACATGTGCATTCTTCTCCTCTCTCTCACTGCAATGTGAGTACATCAGGTAAATCCATCTCCTGCATGCATGCATTTATTTAATTGATATGCAGTTGTGCATAGACACAACAGGTCATAGGTTCTTGGGTTAATTTTATTGTCAAAGTATGCATGTACAATATAACTCTAATATTTGTCTACTCCAGATAGGCACTAAATCCAGAAAGACCATGGGTATTGATGATAGAAAAGGAATTGACTCGCCTGATCAGGACTTCAAAGGTATAGTGCATTATCTTCACTTGTCATCCCCCTTTTCTACAATGTAGAACCTGGCAACATCTGGAAACTCTTTTTTTATATAAAGGTTGCCTAGTCTACTCCAGGATGATTACCAATACCTCAGGCAGATTATCCCTGTCATAAATGCAGAAAGGAATTTCAGATATGTTCCACTTGAGGGAAGTGAAGGACATGCCAGTAGACTTCATTAGGCAGTGTAATGGTGGCCAGCTTCAAGAAAAGGAGACTGGTCTGACTGTGGTGAGATTAGATTGGTGTCCCCATTGTTATTTACAGGGATGGTCTTTACTGGGATTGTAGTTGGACTGCTCCCCGAATCTTTACCTTGCTAAGGCCAGAAGGCACATCTTAGACACCTCCTCTCACTTACCCCTTGAAGAGGACCCCACTCAGGCCCATCAGACTTCGTCTCTTCCATCATCACCAATCTCATCAGTTCTGGAGAGAGCTGGTGAGACTGGTTATGGTGCAGGTGGCATCCACTGTCATCAACCTCAAAGTTCACTTACCCCATACTGTTCACTTCTACCTCCTACCCAAGATTCACAAACTTAACTGCCCAATGTTTCTGCCTGCTGCTGCCCCACTGAACTCATGTCTGCATACCGCAACCCCATTTTGACCACCTTTGTTCAGTTCTTTCCAACCTACATTCATGACACTTCACATGCCTCAATCTCTTCAACAACTTTCAGTTCCCCGACTCTGATTTCCTCAGTTCTGATGAAGGGTGTTGGATTGAAATATTTGCTCTTATCCCTCTCCACAGATGTAGCCTGAGCATCTGAGTTCCTCCAGTAATTTGTGTTTTTGGGAATTCTGTCTATCTAAAGGGATTGTGGGTGTGATCTTCACTGTGGAATGACTTCAAGAGAAATGCAGTGAATGCTACCATCCCATTCTACCTGGCCATTTTTTGACCTCATAGAATTCATTGAGTCTGTTATCTGAGAAGGACTGAAGAGCACCTTCCTTAATTCTGGCTGCCAGAAGAAGGCTGTTTCCATTTTATTTCATGATAAAATGCACAGCATAATGTCAGCCAACAGGTTCACAACCAATGTAAGCTCTGTACAGACCAATGCCATTGTCATTCCCCCAATCCTTCCACAGTCTTTCTCCTCACCATGCTGCGCATTACCTCCAAGAAGCTTCCCGTCGGACCCAAGTGAGGGGCGAATGGGAAATTGGACAACCTGCCTTGCTTCCACCTCAGAAGCAGATTCAATCATCAAATTAAGATGTGCAGATGGCACTCTGCCATAAGACCATTAGACATAGGAGCAGACTGAGGTCATTTGGCCAATTGAGTCTGCCCCACCATTCCATCATGACTGATTTATTATCCCTCTCAACTCTGTTCTCCTGCCTTCTGCCCGTAACCTTCGACACTCAGGATCAATCTGATATTTCCAATCTACCCGCATATTGAAATCCCCATTGGCCATTATAACATTGCCCTTCTTTCATGCCTTTCCTATCTTCCGTTGAACTCCACATTCTGGCTACTGTTTTTAACTCCTATTAGAGTCTTTTTACCCTTGCAGTTTCTTAACTCTACCCACAAGGACTCTACATCTACCAACCCTATGTCACCAATTTCTGCGCATTTGATTTCACTTTTTACCAATAGATTCACCCTGCACACGTGCCCAGAGGCTGAGCTCCAAGTCATTATCCACCTGTTCCCATAAACATGAAAGAGAACTGTTTTTTTCACTTAACCTGTCCAATCCAAAGTCCTTTATCATGATGTTCACACTGTGCAACATCACTTCCCGACAATAAAAGTCTGCGACACGATCCTGGGAAAAGAGAACTGAGAGCTGATTCCCAACAAAAGCAGATGTTGAATGATGAAATTCACCATGACCTTCCATGCAGGTACTTTGTGTGAATGAGGAAACGAATGTGTAAAGGTGATTGCCAGGGATCAGTGTGATGGATGAAATACCGAGGTTGAAAGCTTTCACGACACTGCCATGGTCAATACAATTGCAATGATTCCACATCTTAGGCATCAAGAGGGCAAAGACCACCTCCATACAAAAAATTCAGGAACACCTGTCTGATAGTGATCCCCGGCGTATGTAGCTGGGCCTCAAGGGCATTACCGACTAAGTAAGGGAAACCAACGTGGACTATATCAGTGACGCATCCTTCCCTAACGCTCCAAACAACTTCCATGCATGCATCGAGGCATGCAACACAGCCTCAGCCATGAAAGCGATGCCTTCCAGGAGAGCAGCCACTATCTGTAACAGCAGCAGATGGGAGGAAGACTGCAGAGCGCCAACGCCTCTTAGGTGACCAGGCCAGGCAACATCCCAGGCCGAGTACTCAGGGAGTGTGCACACCAGCTCACTGATGTCTTCGCAGACATCTTCAACACTTGACTCACCCAGGCTACTACTATCTCCACATGTTTCAAATCAGCCCATCACCTCTGTACCAAAGAACTCTATACTTTCAGAACTAAATCACCATTGCCCTTTGGAACTAAACAACTATGGCTCCGGTTGGAAGACTGTGCATTGGCATCATTACAATTTAGAAAGGTCTATGTAAGCATTAGATGCCAAATACCACAGTAATGCACTCAATTGCTAAGCTTGCACTGCTTCCCTTCCCCACATATTCTGGCTTCTTCCCCCTTCTTTTCCCGTCCTGATGATGGGTCCCAGCCTGAAGCTTTGACAGTTTATTCCCCTCCACAGATGTTTCCTGACCCGCTGAGCTCCTCCAGTGTTTCAGTGTGTTTTACACTGATTTTATTGTATCTGCAGACTCTCTTGTGTTGGTGCATTGGTGATATTTATTCCTTTGAATAGGTAGTAGCCTTACTGTTGGATTCCATTAAAATTACTGCAGATTTTGGGACCAGCATTTGAAGGTGACATAGAATTCTACAGTAAATGGAATTGAGGATTTTTTTAGTAAATACACAGTACAACGTGGGTGGTGGGATGGAAATACGTCTCTACCAAGGGAGGTGTAGGTGTTACTCTCCTCCGCTAACTTGCAGGTCACCCTTGGGCAAGGTGTAGCACCTGCTTAGCTCCCTGATCAGGTCATGTGAAGCCATGGGAGCAGGTGGTGGATGGTCATATGAGCAGCTGGTGCGTATCGCCAGTCCTGGATATGCGACCACTGGTACCAGGCAGACAGCTTGAGAAGAGTACTGATAATGTGAAAGGTGGGTGGCGTGGGGGGGGGGGGGGGGGGGTCACTCATCTTGTAAAGACACTGCTCAGAAGAAGATAATGGCAAACCACCTCGGTAGAAAAAATTGCCAAGATCAATCATAGTCATGGAAAGTCCATGATCGTATAGTCATACAACACTACACATAACACCTACAACAGTACAACTATGTCAGATAGGTTGGTTGATGACCTTTTATGCATGCTGTACAGTTCTTGATCTGAAACATTACCTCAATTTTTCTCTCTCCTCAGATGCAGCCTGATCTGCAGATGTATTTCAAGTTTCTCATGTTTATATATTAGGGATTTGCAGATATTAGGATGGTGACTAAAGGCTAAAGGAGAATTAAAGCGATTTATGGAAGAAGTTCAAAAGCTCAGACCAAGATATCAGAGGAGGCAACATTTGATAGTGAGGAACAGGGCAAAGGAAATGCTCAGGAGGCCAGGACACTCAAGAAACTGCAGATGCTGGAATCTGGAGCAATGGACAATCTACTGGAGGTACTCTGATGAGGAAGGGAACTTCTGATGTAGGGTTGCAAAACTTTCCTGAAACATTGATAGTCTTGATGCAGGGTTTTGACCTGAAATGTCAGTATTTCTTTCCTACCACAGATACCGACTGACACGTTGAGTTCTTCCAGCTGTTTGTTTGCTAATCAGGAAGCCAGGGCTGGTTCTGGTAGGGGTGCAGGACTAGAAGGGTTTGCAAAGATGAGGGGATAAATCCAAGAAGAGGTAAGTCCTTTCCTTTAAGATCTTCAAGTTTCAATAAGACCACATAAAAAAAAAATCTGGAGATTGATGCATTAGTTTGGACGTCTGCTGAAATGTCAACTCATTCAGAATTGACTTTCTGGAAATTTGTTCCATCAGGCAGTGAAAAGCATTGAAAGTTAATCTCTTAACTTGACTGAGCCTTGCACATTTCTGTAATTGGGTCATTACATTCTCTGTCCAGGAGTTTGGCTCCTGCCACAATTTATATTTTTCACTTAACCAGTGAGTAAAACCTGAAAATATTAGATATACTCAGCAGGTCTGTCAGCATCTATAGAGTAAAGTTCCGTTGATGACATTTTATCAGATCCATACTGAGTATTTGCAATATTTACTGGTTTTAAGACAATGGAGCAGAATTAGCCATTCGGACCATTGAATGTGCTCCATCATTCGAGCATGGCCTAACCTCTCAATGCCTTGCTCTGCCTTCTCCCCATAATCAAGTGTGGGAGCATTTGATGCCCTGCAGCCACTGGGTTCTTGGACAGGCTTCACTCACTCAGTTCACTCACCTCAGAGCTGAATGTGGACTGTGGACTCACTTTCGGGGACTCTGCAGTTCAGGTTCTGTGTATTCTTGTTTACATTTTTCCAACTATTTGCATGATTGGCAAAGGATGAGCCGGTGTTCATCTCACTGCTCCGGGAGGTTTACTCACTTCAATGCTGAACTGACTCGGCAGCTGTGGCCTGCAACCAATGACACTCGCCTCAGCACTGAACTGGCTCTGTGGCCATGGACTGCAGCCATCGCCCTCCCGGACTGGCTTTACTCACCTCAGCACTGAACTGGCTCCGTGGCCGTGGTCTGCAGCCATCGCCCTCCCGGACTGGCTTTACTCGCCTCAGCACTGAACTGGCTCTGTGGCCATGGACTGCAGCCATCGCCCTCCCGGACTGGCTTTACTCACCTCAGCACTGAACTGGCTCCGTGGCTGTGGTCTGCAGCCATCGCCCTCCCGGACTGGCTTTACTCGCCTCAGCACTGAACTGGCTCCGTGGCTGTGGTCTGCAGCCATCGCCCTCCCGGACTGGCTTTACTCGCCTCAGCACTGAACTGGCTCTGTGGCCATGGACTGCAGCCATCGCCCTCCCGGACTGGCTTTACTCACCTCAGCACTGAACTGGCTCCGTGGCTGTGGTCTGCAGCCATCGCCCTCCCGGACTGGCTTTACTCGCCTCAGCACTGAACTGGCTCCGTGGCTGTGGTCTGCAGCCATCGCCCTCCCGGACTGGCTTTACTCACCTCAGCACTGAACTGGCTTCATGGCTGCAGATTCATTTTTGGGGCTCTGCAGTTAATATTCCATATATTATTGCTTTACAATTTTATTGCTTGCACAATTTATATTTTATTTCACACATTGTGTGTTTGATGGGCTTTGTTGTTTTAAATGAGTTCTATTGCACTTCTTTCTTTTGTGGCTGCCTGCAAGAAGAGGAATCTCAAGGTTGTATACATACTTTGACAATAAATGTACTTTGAACTTTGACTTAACCTTTCATTCCCTTACTAAACCTATCAACTTCCCTTTCAAGAATACCTAGTGACTTGAACTCCACAGTCAAATGTGGCAGTGACTTCCATAGATTTACACCCTCTGGATAAAGAAATTCCTCCTCATCTCTGTTCTAAAGCGACGTCCCTTTATTCTGAGGCTGTGCCCTCTTGTCTTGGACTCTCCTACTATAGGAAATATCCTCTGCACATTGACTCTGTCCAGGCCTTTCAATATTCAGTAAGATTCAAAGTTATATTTAATATCAAAGTACATATATGTCACCATATACAAACCTGAGATTCATTCTCTTGTGGGCATATTCAATAAATCCAATAACCATAGTACAATCAATGAAAGACCGTACTGACAGGGTAGACAACTTGTATACAAAAGACAACAAACAAACGAAAGAAAATAAGAATAATATTAATATTATTGTCTATGTTTGTACCTCAGGTTTTACCAGCTTGAGCTGAGAAAAAAAATGATAATAAATAAGCGATAAATATAGAGAACATGACATGAAGAGTCCTTGAAAGTGAGTCCATAGGTTGTAGGAACAGTTCGGTGATTGGGTAAGTGAAGTTGAGTCAAGTTATCCCCATGGTTCAGGAGCCTGATGGTTGAGGTGTAATAACTGTTTCTGAATCTGGTGGTGTGAGTCCTGAGGCTCCTGCACCTTCTTCCTGGTGGTAGCAGTGAGATGAAAGCATGATCAGGGTGGTGAGGCTCCCTGATGATGGATGCTGCTTTCCTGTGACAACGCTGCAGACACTGCAGATGTGCTCAATAGTGTCAATGAGAACCCCCTTCATTCTTCTAAACTCCAGCAAGTACATGCCCAGAACTATCAAATGGTCCTCATACATTAACCCTTCATTCTTGGAATAATTCTCATAAATCTCCTCTGGACTATCTCCTATATTTTGGTTCACCACACGAAAATGGCTAAGTGGCACTGTTATGTGTAAACTGCACAAGTGTCCTCCACAGTTCTTCATCTACCTTGACACCATAACCTTCCATTTCATTCTTTCCTTGCCTTTACAATTCTTTCAATTTATCTTAGTTACCATAGTCTGATCACAATGAATGGCCAAGTGTTTTTCATTGATTTATTTTTGGCTCTTTTATAGTTACAAACCCTAGTTTTACATAAGAACATGAGCAGAATTTGGCCTTTTGAGTCTGCTTCCCTTTCAATAAGATGATGACTGATCCAATATTGGAACAACACCACTTTTCGGCCTTCTCCAATTTAAAAGCCTGTCAAATCTCCATCTGGAATATACTCATTGACATCAACTGTGCCATTTTCTGGATCAGACAGTTCCAAAGATTAATGGCCCTCAAAATGAAGTTCTGCCTCATCTGGCCCTTTTTAGTCTGAAATCCTGATGCTTAGTTCAAGATCCTTCCAGGAAGTGAAGCATCCTCTCAGCGTTCATCCATTCCATCTCCCTCAGAACTTTAAGCAACATACGCAATACTAGAAAAACCCAACAGCTCTGGAGGGAAATGTCCTAAACATAAACTGTCTACTTCAGTCCTTAGATGCTGCTTGATCTACAGAATTCCTCCAATGTTTTGGGTGTTGCTCCAGATATTAGTATCTGTGGTCTCTTGCATTCTCTCAGAAGCTTGTATGTTCCAATGTGATCACCTCTCGCTCTTCTACATTCTAGTGGTTCTAGGCCTAACCTGATCATCCTTTGTTCAACTGTCATCCCATGAATCAATGTTGTGAACCTTACCTGCACTGTCTCCAACACAACATATCCTTCAATAAATATGGTGATCGAGACTGTACTCAGAACTCCAGCTGTGGTCTCACCATCACCCTGAAACGTTTAATCGTGGCCTCCTTGCTTTCAGACTCCATATCCTTTGCAATAAGTACTAACATTCCATTCACCTTCCTAAGTTATTACACAGCATATATCATTATGTGCTTAACGAATTAAAGGCTCCAGTTCCCTTTCTATGGCCATTTTAAAAAAATTTGCACTCCATTTAAATAATTTGCTTTTTCATTCTTTCTTCCATAAGGGAATAACCTTAAACTACACCTGACAACATCTTGCTCACTCACTCAACTCATTGCTGGTTTTTCAAGTCCTCACAGCCCCTTGGAAGAGCAATTCAATTAGTTCCCACCCTTCCCTTTCCCAAAATCACTGAGAATTGTGTTCCCATTGTCCTCTTTTCAAAGTTACAACTGAATTTGCTTCACCTATCCTTTCCGAGCAAAAGGAGGGATGGAGATACATCTTTACCAAAAGAGGTATAACGTGCTCCTTACCTCCGCTACCCTGCAGGTTACTCTTCTACAAGGTGCAGCACCTGCTTAGCCCCCCCAATCAGGATTATATGAAGCTATGGGAGCAGGTGGTAGATGGTCATATGAGCAGCCAGTGCATATCACACGCCCTGGTTATGTGACCACTGACACCAGACACTATCTCTGAAGAGTACTGATAATGGCTGGGGTTACCTGACTTGTCCAGAAGAAGGCAATGGCAAACCACTTCTGTAGAAAAATTTGCCAAAAACAATAATGGTCATGGAAAGACCATGATCGCACACGTCATATGACATGGCGAACGAACGGATGATCCTTTCTGATAGCACATCCATAATCGTAGCCTCTCACCACTTCACACCCTGCCCTAATTTTGTATGATATTTTGTATGATTTGTGACATTGTTATTGTTGTTATTCCTCTATGACATTACAGCACCAGCCGGTATATGATAGTGACATTACAGCCCCAAACAGTATATGGTAGTGACATTACACCCCCAAGCAGTATATGGTAGTGACATTACAACAGGAGCCAGTATTTGATAGTGACATTACAGCACCAGGCGGTATATGATAGTGACATTACAGCCCCAAGCAGTATATGGTAGTGACATTACAACAGGAGCCAGTATTTGATAGTGACATTACAACACTAGGCGGTATATGATAGTGACATTACAGTACCAGGTGGTATATGATAGTGACATTACAGCCCCAAGCAGTATATGGTAGTGACATTACAACAGGAGCCAGTATTTGATAGTGACATTACAACACCAGGCGGTATACGATAGTGACATTACAGCCCCAAGCAGTATATGGTAGTGACATTACAACAGGAGCCAGTATTTGATAGTGACATTACAGCACCAGGCGGTATATGATAGTGACATTACAGCCCCAAACAGTATATGATAGTGAAATTACAGCCCCAAACAGTATATGGTAGTGACATTACAGCCCCAAGCAGTATATGGTAGTGACATTACAACAGGAGCCAGTATTTGATAGTGACATTACAACACCAGGCGGTATATGATAGTGACATTAGAGCACCAGGCGGTATACGATAGTGACATTACAGCCCCAAGCAGTATATGGTAGTGACATTACAACAGGAGCCAGTATTTGATAGTGACATTACAACACCAGGCGGTATATGATAGTGACATTAGAGCACCAGGCGGTATACGATAGTGACATTACAGCCCCAAGCAGTATATGGTAGTGACATTACAACAGGAGCCAGTATTTGATAGTGACATTACAACACCAGGCGGTATATGATAGTGACATTAGAGCACCAGGCGGTATACGATAGTGACATTACAGCCCCAAGCAGTATATGGTAGTGACATTACAACAGGAGCCAGTATTTGATAGTGACATTACAGCACCAGGCGGTATATGATAGTGACATTACAGCCCCAAACAGTATATGATAGTGAAATTACAGCCCCAAACAGTATATGGTAGTGACATTACAGCCCCAAGCAGTATATGGTAGTGACATTACAACAGGAGCCAGTATTTGATAGTGACATTACAGCACCAGGCGGTATATGATAGTGACATTACAGCCCCAAGCAGTATATGGTAGTGACATTACAACAGGAGCCAGTATTTGATAGTGACATTACAACACCAGGCGGTATATGATAGTGACATTACAGCACCAGGCAGTATATGATAGTGACATTACAGCCCCAAACAGTATATGATAGTGACATTACAGCCCCAAGCAGTATTTGGTAGTGACATTACAACAGGAGCCAGTATTTGATAGTAACATTACAGTACCAGGCGGTATATGATAGTGACATTACAGCACCAGGCAGTATATGATAGTGACATTACAGCCCCAAACAGTATATGATAGTGACATTACAGCCCCAAACAGTATATGGTAGTGACATTACAGCCCCAAGCAGTATATGGTAGTGACATTACAACAGGAGCCAGTATTTGATAGTGACATTACAGCACCAGGCGGTATATAATAGTGACATTACAGCCCCAAACAGTATATGATAGTGACATTACAGCCCCAAGCAGTATTTGGTAGTGACATTACAACAGGAGCCAGTATTTGATAGTAACATTACAGTACCAGGCGGTATATGATAGTGACATTACATCTGTGCTTTTTGATTAATGAACCACTTCTCCTGTTGATTTGCTCCATTACAGCCACTTGTCATTTTCAGCAAAATCGATTTACATCCTTTCAGATACCGAAAAACTCGCTGAGCCTCATTGGCTGTTCAATTTGATTGAAAAAAAAATCCAAATCAAAGATGACGGCCATTTAAGAAAATCTTATATAGGCAGATAGATGATAGAAAATGGAGAGCTAAGTAGGAGGGGGTGTTTATTGTTCTTAGGTTAGACTAAAATTCGGCACAATATCATGGGCTGAACATCCTGTACTGTGCCCTAATGTTCGAAATTATATGTTCAAAGACCTGGACTCTTCAGATTTCAGAAGAATTAGGTGAACTTACTAAAACATATAGTGTGCATAGGGGGACATGACAGTCAAAGTCAAATTTTTTGCCAAATTATGGGACAACATGGTAGCGTAGTGGCTAGTATAATGTTTAACAGTGCCAGTGATTGTGGTTCAATTCCTACAGCTATCTGTAGGGAGTTTGTACATTCCTCCAATGCCATGGGTTCACTCTGGGTGCGCCACTTTCCTCCCACATTCCAAAGTCACATGGGCTAGGGTAAGTAATTTGTGGGCATGCTATGTTGGCACTGACAGCATGCAAACACTTGTGGGCTGCCCCCAGCAAATTCTTGTACTGTGTTGGTTGTTGACAGAAACAATGCATTTCACGTATATTTCAATGCATACATGACAAATAAAGCTAATCTTAATATGTTATCACATACAACCCTGAGATTCATTTTCTAGCAAGACTTTACAGGAAAGTGACGGAGTAAATGCTGATATTTTCTCTGTTGGAAGAAAGGATATAGTCTCAGAGGTGGCTAAGAGCATAGAGAATGGTAAACTTCTGGAAGTCTGTACTTGGCTTGGAGGTATAATCAGAGATCTTTCAAGAGGAAGTACATGCATTTAAAAAAAAATTCGGGAACTGAGAGTGCAGGAGCAAACAGGTCGGCACACAGAGTTGGCATTTAAAGTAACGGGGAACTTATTAAAAAACTGGTGCGCTCCAGGTGATCTGCCCAAACATGAGCTTGATATAGCTTTTACAGTCTAAATTGATAAGATTACACCAAAACTGGATTAACAGAAAAATTGGGTTCTGATAACAGAATGGTGCTTAGAGACACACTTAATTAAGTAACAGACTATGTCTTGATTGTAGAATAAAATGATTATCCACAAGTCTAACTTAGTTAACAGTAAATCCAATTTTCTATTAAAACAATGGGTGAACACTATAACATAATTAATGAAATTTCTGAAATTTATGTCTCAGCATGGCTGTATTCCATGTTTCTAACTTTAGGTTTAGTAGTTCCCTGTCACCACATCAGCACCACCCACATCCTTATTGCTAATGTCACTCCACTCTTCAAGAAGGGAGAGAGGCAGAAGAAAGGAAACTACAGGCCAGTTAGTCTGACCTCAGTGGATGGGAAGATGTTGGAGTTGATTATTAAGGTGAGGTCTCAGGGTGCTTGGAGGCACATGATAAAATAGGCCGTAGTCAGCGTGGTTTCCTCAAGGGAAAATTTTGTCTGACAAATCTGTTGTAATTCTTTGAAGAAATAACAAGCAGGATAGACAAAGCAGATTTGGTTGATGTGTTTTTGGATTTTCAGAAGGCCTTTGACAAGGTGCCACACGTGAGGCTGCTTAACAAGCTATGAGCCCTTGGTATTACAGGAAATATTCTAGTGTAACATGCTGTAATGTTTCACCGCTGAGGCAATGGCCTCTCTGTAATGTTTCACTGCTAAGGTAATGATTTCTCTGTGGCTGCAATGGTTGGGTTATGACGAGAGATAATGGGGGATTTGGAATGTATGGTAGCCAATGAGGGATGTTGTTCTTTCTTGTGGGTCTGGGAGCAGGGATTACATGGTCTTTTGTAGGCGAGAGATGAAGAGAGAAGAAGACATGAATGGAAAGAGTTGGTAGACCGCCAGACGGAGTGGACTCGGAGTGAGGGTCTGAGGGTCAGCAACTTGGAGGAGATCAATGGGGTACGAAGGGATGTCTCCGTGAGCTCCAACGTGCACTTTAGACTGTTCCATTAAAATGGGCCCTTTTTCTTTTTCTTTTCTTTACTAACCCTATCGTCAGATTAAGATTTATAAAGTTCAATCGTTTAATTGCATACGGTGTACTGTCTGATATTTTGCGGTTCGGATTTTTAACTGGGCAACACACCACGCAGCATCCATCCAAACGAGATTTCTCAGTTTGGCTGGGCCAGAGGCTGTCTTACCCTAGACAAACGTATGCTGGCCAAACCTCAGGGTTACACTAGCATAGACAAAGCAGTGTTTGATTAGCAGGAGGCAAAGTGTGGGAATAAATGAGGCCTTTTGTGGTTGGCTGCCGGTGATTAGTGGTGTTCCACAGGGGTCTGTGTTGGAACTGATTCTTTGTATGTTATATGTCAATGATTTGGATGATGGAATTGATGGCTTCGTCACAAAGCTTGAAGATGATATGAAGATAGGTGGAGAGACAGGTGGTTTTGAGGAAGTAGAGGCTACAGAAGGACTTAAGACAGATTAGAAGAATGGGCAAAGAAATGGCAGATGAAATACAGTGTTAGAAAGTGTATGGCCATGCACTTTGGTAGAAGAAATGAAAGGGTTGACTATTTTCAAAATGGAGAGAAAATGCAAAAAACTAAGGCAGAAAGGGACTTGGGAGTCCTTGTGCAGGATTTCCTAAATGTTAATTTGCAGGTTGAGTCTGTGGTAAGGAAGACAAATGCATATTAGCATTGGTTTCAACAGGACTACAATACAAAAGCAAGGATGTAATGATGAAATTTTATCAAAGCACTTGTGAGGTCTCACTTGGAATATTGTGAGCAGTTTTGCACCCGTTATCTTCGAAAGGATATGCTGAAATTGGAGAGGGTTCAAAGGAGGTTTATATAAATGGTTCTAGGATGAATGGCTTGTTATATGAAGAATGTTTGATGACTCTGGGCCTGTATTCTCCAGAATTCCGAAGAATGAGGGGTGAACTCATTGAAACCTATCAAATGGTGAAAGGCCTTGATAGTGTGAATGTGGAGAGGATGTTTCCTATGGTGGGAGAGTCTAAGACCAGAGAACATAACCTCAGAATGGAGGGATGTCCATTTAGAATGGACAGGAAGAAGAATTTCTTTAGCCAGAGAGCGTTGACTCTGCGGAATTCTTTACTACAGGCAGCTGTGGAGATCAGGTCTTTATGTATATTTAGGGCAGAGGTTGATAGATTCTTGATTGGTCAGGGCATGAAAGGAAACAGGGAGAAGGCAGGAGATTGGGGCCGAGTAGAAAATTGGATCAACCACGTTGGAATAACAGAGCAGACTCAATGGGCCAAATGGCCTAATTCTGCTCCTGTATCTTATGGTTTTATTTATGAGCTATTAGCCTTCACAATTCTTACCCTCTCATCAACTATTTTTGTTCTTAGAAAACATCTCTGGCCATCCACTCTATCTATGCCTCTTATTATCTATAACTCGATCAAGTCTCCTCTCATCCTCTGTCTCTCCAAAGAGAAAAGCCCTAGCTCGCTTAACCTATCTTCATAAGACTTGTCCTTCGTTCCAGGCATCATCTCGGTAAATCTCATTTGCACCCTGTCTAAAAGGTCAGAACTGAACACAATATTCAAAGTGTGATCTAACCAGGGTTTTATAGAGCTGCAATATTACCTCGCAGCTTCTGAACTCAGTCCCCTGGCTAATGAAGACCAACAGACCATGCACCTTCTTAAGCACCCTATCAACATGTGTTGCAACTTTCTGGGATCTACAGAAATGGACTCCAAGAACCCGCTGTTTCTCCAAATATGATGGACAAGGTTGCCTACTTCTGCTGTACTTTTGTTTTACAAAGGATATTCTCTTCTAAAAGTGAAATGAAAACACAATATTCATTGTGATTATAATCAGTTAGTGAATTAACTACATTATTTGTCATGCTGTGTGGTGCTAGAATGTGTGTCAACACTTGCATTCTTCGGTTGTGTTGATTGTTTACACAAATGACACATTTCACTGCATGTTTCAATGTCCATGTGATAAATAAATCTGTATGTGCATCTGAATTACTTCAGTGACGATGAATACCATCTTTACTGAGAGCAAAGCAATACATCAATTCAACAATGTCTTATGAGGAAAGGTTGAGTGAGTTAGTATTTTTCTCTTTGGAGTGATAAGAGGATGAGAGGTGACTCGATGGAGGTGTATGAAATTGTAAGAGGAATAGGTAGAGTGGACAGTACCTTTCTCCTGGATTGGAAATGTCCAATACCAGAGGACAACTTTTAAAGAGGTTGGACGAACATTTAAAGGGGATATTGGAGATAGTTATTTTTTTACACAGGGAGTGGTAGGTGCCTGGAATGTACTGTGGTGGGTAGTGATACAGCCTGACACAATACTGATATTTAAGAGACTCTGAGATAGGCACATGGATGTAATAAAAACGGAGGATTGTAGGCTGTAGAAAGGAAGGGTTAGATTGATCATTCAGTAGGTTTATATAGGATGACACAACACTGTGGGCCAAAGGGCCTGTACTGTACAGTAATGCTCTGTGTTTTTTATTCCATCAACTAAGTTACGGCAGATTTCTGTCAAGCACTGCTGAGGCTTCACTTGGAGTATTGTGAGCAGTTTGGGTCCCTTATCCAAGAAAGATGTGCTGACATTTGGAGAGGGTTCAAAGAAAGTTTATGAAAATGATTCTGGCATAGAAAGGCTTGTCATATTTAGAGCATCTGATGGCTCTGGGCTTCAACTCACTAGAATTCAGAAGAATCTAAGGAATGATCTCATTGAAACCTACCGAATGTTGAAAAACCTGGACAGAGTCAATGTGGAGAGGATGTTTCCTATGGTGGGAGAGTGTAAGACCAGAGGACACAGCTTCAGAATAGAGGGATGTCCATTTAGAATGGAGATGAGGAGAAATTTCTTTAGCCAGAAAATGGTGAATGAGTGGAAATCTTTGCCACAAGTGGAGGCCCGTCACTGGGTATATGTAAGGCGGAGGGTGATAGATTCTTGATAAGTCAGGACATGAAAGGTTACAGAAAAATAGCGGGAGATTGCAGCAGAGAGGGAAAATAGATCAGCCATGATGAAATGGTGGGCCAGACTTGATGGGCCAAATGGCTTAACTCTGCTCCTTTTTATAATGGTCTTATCACTGTGGCCATGTATTCGTTATTCACTCACATGGTTTCAAAACTTTTCAAATAAGTCACCAGCTGGTACATAGCAGTGTAATAAATTTAGGTGCATAGAATTTTTTTCCTGTAGTCAAATGGTGAAATTTGAGTTTATTATACTGGAATAAAAATGACTTTGAACATAAAACAGTTCAGCAGAGTGCCTATTTCTACCTTTGCTGACCATGATGCTAGGCTAAATGAATCACTCTATTCCCTGCCTGTTCACATGTTTGTCTTTAATGCTTCTTAAACACTGCCATGGTATCTGCTTTTAGAACTCCACTGACATCACTTTGCAGGCACCTCCTACCCTCTGTGTAGAGTTATTAGTTTAATTGCACAACATTTTCCAAAGATAAAATGCTTTTCATTCCTGCTATCAGGGAGGAGATACAGGAGCCTGAAGACACACACTCAATGTTTTAGGAACGGCTTCTTCCCCTCTGTCATCAGATTTCTGAGTGGCCCATGAACTCTACCTCACTATTCCTCTTTTAACACTGTTTATTTACATTTATTATAATTTGTAGTATCTTATATATGTTCTGCACTGTACTGCTGCCATAAAACACCTCATTTCACTGACAATGTGAGATCAATGATATGATTGCAGGTTAATAGAACTAAGATAGAGGTCATGCAGTTCATATTTAGATTCAGATTTATTTATCACATGTACATTTTAACACCCTGTCTCGCTGCTGCCATCGGGTAGAAGGTACAAGTACGTCAGAGCTCGCACCACCAGGTTCAAGAACAGTTACTACCCCTCAACTATCAGGCTCTTGAACAAAAGGGGACAAATACACTCATTCTACTTCTGGTGTACACACAACCACTTTAATGGACTCACTTTAAGCGTTCTTCATCTTGATATTTCATGTTTGTTGTTTATTGCTATTTATTTATATCTGCCTTTGCACAGTTTATTGCCCATTGATTCTGTTTAGTTACACTTCTGCAGATCCGCTAAGAATTCCCACAGGAAAAGAATCTCAGGGTTGTATGTGGTGACGTGTAATTACTCTGATAATAAATTTTACTTCGAACTTTTGAATTTCGAACTAACGTACCGTAAAAAAGTTTTGTTTGCGTTAACTGTGGGTGTGCTGGGAGCAGCCCACAAGTGTCACACATTCTGGCTCCATCATGACACTCCCACAATCCTCAACAGAATAACCCAGAATACAAGAAAACAAAACATACCCAGCGACGAAGCAAGCTCCGTTCCTCTCACATACGTACAGTCCTCTAACAGGCTGCCTTCAGCCTCCTTCTGTGGACACATGTAACTTTTTTACCGTTCGTTAGTTTGAAATTCAAAAGTTCAAAGTAAAATCAGAATACATACTTGTCACCACATACAACCCTGAGATTCTTTTCCTGCGGGAATTCTTAGCAGATCTACAGAAATGTAACTAAACAGGATCAATGGACAATAAACTATGCAACGGCAGATATAAATTAATAGCAATAAATAACGTGTATTCGCAGAGGTTGGCCCTTCAGCTTCCCCAGTGGACATAGCATGCCCACAATGCTCGGCAGAATAACATAGAACAGAACAAAACAGAACATAGCAAGCGATGAAGCCAACAACAGCAAAATAAGCCTCATTCCTTCCACACACATACACAGTCCTCTATCTAATCCCAGGCCAGCCCTCCTCTGGCCTCCAACCTCCAACGGACTCTTGGATTCACAGACGTTGGCCCCTCAGCTTACCCAGCGGACATTCCGGCGCCATTCGGTAGAACAACACAGAACACAACAAACGCCAAAGCAACGACAAGTGAAACAAGCCCCATTTCTCCCCCATACATGGCATCCTCTAACCACAGGACAGGTCGCCTTCCTTCAGCCTCCTGCAATGGACTCACGGATTCGCAGACACTGTGCGCCGACTTTCTCAGCGGACACTCCGGCACCAACGTAACATGAAGAAACAACACAGAACACCACAAACAACAAAACAACAATGGCATTGATGAGCTTGAGGGGCAGTGGTGCCAACAAATAAATCCCCTAGGTGTAGACAAGACTGTAAGAACATGAGACATAGAAGAAGAATCAAGTCATTCAGCCCATCGAGTCTGCTCCACCATTCTATCATGGCTGATTTATACCCTCTATTCCTAGACTTCCTCACTATAGGAAACATCCTCTTCACATCCATTCTGTCTAGGCCTTTCAAAGGGCAAATGCCCAGTTATCAAAATAATTGGACATTATACTCTGCAAATGTCCAGATATTTGTTAATTTAAAAGTTAACTTCATCGGCACGGCATTAGACTCAGATATAGGTACAGCCCGTGGAAGGGCCAAATTACCTTCATTAAATGAATTAGGATCACTTTTATTTTTTCTTGCAGATATTTCTAAATGGAATCCATCCTTAGAACTGCTGCAGGAGGGTTTGCACTCGCAGCAGGTCATTAGTCTTGGCCGGCTACGTAAAAACAGCGGTGCGCAACAGAAGAAAGTTGGAATAAGTGGATGTGGCTCTAATTAAAAGGCAAACGTCATTTTGGGATCTAACATTTGAGCAAAGCCACATGCTTTCATAGCAATTAGCACAGTGTGTGACTGACAGACAAATGCTTGTTGTTAATGAGGGAAACAGTGAGGAATTGAGATTCTCACTCACTAATGCGCTGTATTAATCTGTGATCCTCCCAAGAAGCTTGCTGGTTACACTCCATACGCCATCCTGACTATGAAGCATATTGCCAATTCTTCATTGTTGTTGGGTCAAAATCTATGGAAATCTGGCACGTCCACACTGACCCGCACTGATATTGAGAGACGCACCATCGAATGCACAGCCTGCCTGCCATTAAGTATATACTGGAAAAAAGCCAGCAATATTATGGAGGATCCCACTCACCCTGCTCATAGCCTGTTTGTCCCATTCCCATCAAGGAGGCTACGTGTTATCCACGCCAGTACCACCAGGCTACTTTCCCCAAGCAGTAAGGCTGATCAACACCTCTACTCACTAACCCACCCCTCCTTTACTATTTCTTATCAGTCACCTTATGTACAGACACTCCTGTGCCTAGAGTTACTTACATACAATCAATCTATGTACGTTAGCGATCTGTACATTATATTTATTGTGTCTTTATGATTGTGTTCTTTATCTTATTGTGTTTTTTTTGTGCTGCATTGGATGCAGAGTAACAATTATTTCATTTTCATTTACACTTGTGTACTGGAATGAAATTAAAAAATCTTGAATTTTAATCTTCTTCGGATGCACTGCAGCTTGGTATGGCAACTGCTCTGCCCAAGATGGCAAGAGTTTGCAGGGTTGTGGGCACAGCTCAGGCCATCATAAAATCCAGCTTTCCCTTTGCATTTTCACTACTCGTCCCACTGTCCCAAGAAGGAAGACTTACTTAACTAATTTCACAACACATGCCAGTAATAATAAACCTGATTCTGATTCCGATTCTGATCAAAGACTCCCATCTGGCCCAGACATTCTCTCTTCTCCCATTAGGCAGAAGATAAAAAAGCATATAACACCAAGATCAAAAATAGTTTCTTTCCTGCTGTTATAAGAGTACTGAAGGGACCTCTTGCATGATAGCAATGAACTCTTGACCTCACAGTCTAACTATTGGTGGCTTTTACCTCTACTGTGCTTTCATTGTAACAGGTACACAGGAGATTGGTTTGTCACCTAAAACACTCACAAATTTCTACAGATATACTGTGGGGAGCATTCTAACTGGCTGCATCACCATCTGCTATGAGAAGCTACTGCACAGCATCGAAGTAAGCTGGTGAAAGTTGTGGACATAGTCATCTCCAACTTGGAGACTAGCCTCTGTAGTATCCAGGACGTCTTCAAGGAGCAATGCCTCAAAAATTTGGCAACCATCATTAAGTACCCCCATCACCCAGGACATGCCCTCTTCACATGGCTACCATCAGGAAGGAGGGACAGAAGCTTGAAGGCACACAATCAATGATTCTGGAACAGCTTCTTCCCTCTGCCATCCGATTAGTGAGCACTACCTCATTACATTTTAAAAATTTCTCATTTTGCATTACTTATTTAACTATTACTTATTTATCTATCTACTGCAATTCAGAGTTCTTTTTCTATTATTATGTATTACATTGTACTGCTGCTGCAAAGTTAACAGATATCGCAACATATGCCGGTGATATTAAACCTGACTCTGATTCTGATTTCTGTTTCTTTATTCCGTATTCTGTTATTACATCATAAGTGATTGATGCTTTCGAAATTATCAGTCAGGATGGCATTTAAAACAAGCTTTTTCACACGTACATGTGGCAATAATTAGTTTGGCCTCTATGTGATGGAGTGTAGAAACATAAAGCGATGTCCCATTGAGTAGTATAAATTTTGTGCAGCATTGGCAGATGGTAAGAGTTCTTTTTTCTTGCTGGACACTCGAGGGAAACAGGCTCAGATATGGCCATCTGGGCCGAGATGAGGAGAAATACTTTGCTCAAAGGGTCAGAATTCTCTCCACTGAGAGTTATGATGGTTCAGCCTATGAGTGTATTTGAGGCTCGGATAAATAGATTTTTGGACTTCAAGGGAATTGAATGATATGAAGATTGGGAGTGTATGAATTAAAGATCAGTTGGTTTGCTGTTGAGCGGTATGATTGGCTTCATAGACCTTCTTAATTTCCTCCTCCTCTGATTTCAGTCACTTATGCTTTTGATGTCTTTGACTAGTAGATTTGCACGGCCAAACATGAAAAGCAAGATAATCTGAAGGTCAAATCCCAGAGCAATTTTGTGTTGTGAACTTGGATTCCCAACGGAGTCCAGTGATGTGTTTACCAGTGAGACTGAAGCACAGTTAGGTGTTCAGGGAAGGGTTCACAAATAAGACTGAAGAACAGTGTGATGGTGAGAGAGGAATTCACCATTGAATCTGCAAAACAGAGGTGTACAGAGGGAGCAGTTCACCAATGAGATTAAAGAGTAGTGATATGTTAAGGCTGGAGTTCACCACTGAGACTGGCAGTGATCAGAATTAGAATCATAGAACATAGAATAGTACAGCACATTACAGGCCCTTCAGCCCACAATCAGGTTTGTTATCGCTGACGTATGTCCCAAAATTTGTTGTTTTGCTGCAGCAGTGCAGCAAGTGACATAAAAATGACTATGTTACCAAAAAAAAATGTGCATACATAAATAAATAAGTAAATAGTGCGAAAGAAGAATAGTGAGATAATGTTCATGGACCATTCAGAAATGTGATGGTGGAGAGGATGAAGCTGTTCTTAAAATGACGAGTGTGTGTCTTCGGGCTCCTGCACCTTCTTCTGGACGGTGGTCATGAGAAGAGGGCATGTCCCAGATAGTGAGGGTTCTTAAGTCATCTTCTTCAGACAGCTTCTTCTGAAGGCATCCTTGACGGTGGAGAAGGTTGTGCACGTGGCTGAGTCTACAATGCTCCACAGCCCTTTTTGATCTGGTGATGCTATCTATGGTACATGTGTAGACATTTGCTAGAGTCTTCGGTGACATTCAAAATCTCCTCAAATTCCAGATGAAGTACGACCTCTGGCGTATCTTCCTTGCGATTGCATCAATACGCTGGGCCAAAATATGTTGTGTTGAGGGAGGACCTCATTAAAGAGACTAATAGAACAGTGCTGAGTTAGTGTGGTGAACTCACTAACAAGCCCAATAACAGTGTCCAACTAGACATCACTTTGCCCCCTCAATTATACCTTAGGCAGAGCTGGTACAGAAACAGTGCCCTGTTTCATTTCTCTGAGGTCATCTACCCTCTGGAACAAAGCAAGAATATTTGACTGCATCTTGCACTCAGTGGGCACTTAATTAGGTGCACCTATACTCTGGCTTGTTAATGCAAATATCTCATCAGCCCATCATGTGGTGTGGCAGGAACTTAATACAAAAAAGCATGCCGTACGTAAGTGACTTTCACTGTGGAATGATGGCTGGTCCCAGACAGGGTGGTTTTAGTATCTCAAAAACTGCAGATCTCCTGGGATCAAAAACACTAGAGTTTCTGGAGAATGGTGCAAGAAACAGAAAAAAAAAATCCAGTGAGCAGCAGTTCTGTGGGCAAAAATTACTCGTTAATGACAGCGGTCAGAGGAGAACGGCCGGACTGGTTCAAGCTCACAGGAAGACAACAGTAACTCCAATAGCCACACATCAGCGGCCTCTTTTTTGGGAATAGGAGGTACCCAATAAAGTTGCCACTGAGTGTATTTTTGTTTTACATTATGTTAATCTAGGCAATTAATATCTAAATATGCTAATCAAAGTTATTTAAAAACTTAAAAAAATAGCTGGTGAATTTCCTTGGTTGGGTTCCCAACCTGCCTGTAGATCAAGGTAGACTTGTGGGATATGTGCTGAGGGTTAGATCAGTTCATCAGCGACTATGGATTTCAGGAAGGGGAAGTGGGAGAACACAACCAGTCCTCATCAAGGGATTAACAGTGGAAAGGGTGAGCAGCTTGAAGTTCCTGGGTGCCATCATCAATCCTGGGCCAGCATGTTGATGCAGTTATGAAGAAGGCACATGGATGGGTGTACTTCAGTAGCTTTCTGGGGAGAGTTGGTATGGCTCTAGCAAGTATATACAGCTGCACTGCAGGTAGCATTGTGACTGGTCGCATAACCGTCTGGTATGGAGGCACCAATGCGTAGGATCAGACAAAGATACAAAGGGTTGTAGACTCAGCAGCCTCCATCACTTCCTCACCATCAAGGACATCTCAAAAGGTAATGCCACGAGAAGATGGCGTCCATTACGAAGACTCTCACCATTTAGGATATGCTCTCTTCTTGAAACCAGCATCAGGGAGGAGGTACAATATTGAGAGATACACACTCAATATTTTAGAGGCAGCACCTTCCCCTTTGCCATCAGATTACTGAATAGTCCATAAGTCAGTACACACTACCTCACTACTTTACTCTCATTTTACACTATATATATATATATATCTTACCGTAACTTATAGGAAATTTCAAGATCATATCAAATGGTTGCACAAGCTTGCTGATCAGAACTTCTTCTTCCTTATGAGTCCAAAGAAATTTGGAATGCCTCCTTTGACCCTCACCAATTTTCATCAATGCACCACCGAAAGTTTCCTAAATGAACGCACCATGGCTTGGTCTGGTAACTGCTCTGCCTTTGAGCCAGCAGAGTGTTGTGGACACAGTTCCACACACCCTGAGAGCTTGCCTCCCTTCCATGGTCTACATTTCTTGCAGCCTTGGTAAAGGAGCCAATATAATAATGGACTCCACTCACCCTTGACATTCTCCCTTCTCCCCACTCCCACTGGATAGAAAACTCAGAAGTCTGGAAACAGGTGCCACTAGGCACAAGGATATCAATCCCACTGTGAGAAGATAATTGATTAATTCCCTAGTACAATTAAATGGAATAGTCACCTTACGAACTGCCTCATTATGAACTTGTACCTTATTGCTTACCTGCACTACACTTTGTCTGTAACTGTAATATCTGAAGGCATTTATGAATCTCTCAGATAAGCACATGGATCATGGAAAGTGGAGGGCTATGCAGGAGGGAAGGATTAGATTAATCGTTGAGTAGACTAAAAAATTCTCTCAACATCATGGACCAATACTCTGCCATAATGTTTTATGTTTACACAGTACTTTGCAAATGTCCTGGGCACATAAACATGCACATGCATGTAGCTAGGGTACCTAAAACATTTGCACAGTACTGCAGAAATTTTATGCATTGCACTGTACTGCTGCCATAAGCAAAAGCAAATTTCATGACATTTGTGAGTAATGATAAACCTGATTCTGATACGGGTCTCTATTGTGGACAGAGAGTGGGAAGGGTGCTGGGAGAAGGGAATCATGGTTGGGAAAAGGAGACGGAGAGGGAAGCTCCAGAGAGAGATTGTGTAATGATCAATAACCAATTGTTTGGAATCTAGTGGCCCTGCCTTGTATTTCAGGGCTGGGTGTGTCTGCCACTCGTCCCACACCCCTCCAATGGCACTCCATCCTTGTCATTCCCAACACCCTTTGCTCCCACCAGATTGACAAACTCACTCTCTGCTCCATGTTGACAAATACATACTGTGCAAAAATGTTAGGACCCTAGCTATATACGTATGTGCCTAAGACTCTTGCACAGTACTCTAAGTTATTCTTCACTTTGTTATACCTTGTTCTACCTCAACGCACTGATGTAATGAAATTATCTGTATGGATAGCATGCAAGACAATTCCTTTGCTGTACCTCAGCACATCTGCTAATAAGGAATCAATTTTTGAAACTAATTTACCCACTTCCTAATGTTCTTGTGCTTTCTAAATGTATACATTTGTTATTTTTAATGGGATTTGACAACGGAAGTTAACGATATTGGTAAACTCTTCTGCAACTTTGCATTCACCGTAAAGCGTCTGCTATCAGCAGGAGGCAGTAAAAGTCAGTGGGATATTTCAGGCAATCTTTTCCAATGACACACAGATACAGCTGTGCAGGTAATGTTAATCAAATGGCAAAAAATCTATAGATGCTGAGGAAGTGAAATAAAATTCTGGTTGTACTGTGCTCGGCAGGGCAGGCAGTGTAGAGTACTACAGCACTGAAATAGGCCCTTTGACCCATCTAGTCCATGCCGGCCTGGTCTTCTACCTAACCCTATCTACCTTCACAAAATTTCTTCCATTCATGTATCTCTCCTAACTTCTCTAAAATGCTGCAGCTGAACTCTCCTCCACCACTTCTGCAGGCAGCTCATTCCACATTCACACCGCACTCTGAACGATTCTCCTCTGGTTCCCTTGAAATATTTCACCTTTCACCCTAAACCTTTGACCTCTCATTCAAGTCTCACCCAGCCTGCGGGGAAAAAGCCTGCATGTGGTGTACCTCATATCTCTGCGAGCAACCCCCCCCCCCCGCCAGCCCACCTTGGGTGTGCTGGCTGTTAACGCAAATGTCACATTGCATTGTATTTTTTCATGTACATGTGAAAACTAAATCTGAATCTGAATCAGATCAATAAAATTTTTCCATAGCGGTTCTGATGGAGGGTTATTGTCCTGAAATGTTAAGCTCTGTTTTTCTCTTCATAAATGCTGACTGACTTGGTAAAAAATTCCAGCATTTCCTGCCATTTTGTTGGTGCAGGTTATCTTCATTCAAAAAGTGGGCAGAGAGTTAAGGAACAATCAGTGAACTTATTACTTTGAAATACAAGTTATGCAAACAAACATATGGATTCCAATTCCAATTTAAGGTTTATGAGGATGTTACCAAGCTAGGGGACCTGAGATATAGGGAGAGATTGGCCAGGCTAGGTTTTCATTCCTTGGAACACAGGAGAATGAGGGGCAACTTCTCATTCAGATGCTTGAGTCCTGGTGACATTCTGCTAAATCTTCTTTGCACTCATTCTAGCTTAATGATGTACTTTCTATACCAGGGTAACCAAAACTGTATACAGTAGTCCAAGTGTCGCCTCACCAACATCTTAGACAATAGCAACATAAAGTCCCAGCTTCCAAAAGCCATGACTCTTGAAGGCTTGCATGTCAAATGCCTTCTTTGTCATCTTGCCTACCTGTGGCAGCTCTTTCAAGGAATTATGTACTGGTACTCCTAGATGTCACTGTGGTACAGCACTCCCCAGGTCCTTACCGTTCACTATGAAAATCCTACAAGAGTTTTACTTCCTAAACTGTTACACCTCAAACTTACAGTATCTCCTTTAAGAGAGGTCAATAGTTTCTCAGTAATGTTTGTTGTCCAGATTCTTGCAGCGAAGATTTCAAAGATTCTGGATGATCTTTATATCACAAATACATGAGAATATTCAAACTAATTGAGAAATATGTCATTTGCGTCAATGACCAATATAGTCTGGGGATGTGCTACACAGAGAGGCAGGTGAGTGGACCTGGTTTCGGTTTTCAGGATCCCTAAAGTTCACTTACTCAGTTAGAAATCTCAGCTTGAAATGGAGGAAGAGAGGGAGTGAAAGATGCAGCAGGTGTATCTACAGAGGATGGAGAGAGAGGAAAACAGCAGAGGGAGAAAAGAAGCCACAGCTTATTGGTGAAGGGTGAGGCTGAGCAAGGGCAAGTTCACTGCAAAATTGCAAATGCTCGGCTTACCTGTACACTCAGTGGTAACTTCATTAGATACCTCCTGTACCTGATAAAGTGGCCACTGACTGTATGCTGGTGGTCTTCAGCTGCTGTAACCCTTCCACTTCAAGCTTCAATGTGCCAGGCATTCAGAGATGTTCTTCTGCACACCACACTGCACGTGATTATTTGAGTTAGTGTCACCTTGAACCAGTCTATCCACATTCTCTGACCCCTCTCATAAACAAGGCATTTTCTCCCACAGAACTGCCATGCACTGGATTTTTTTTTTTGCTTTTTGTACCATTCTCTGTAAACTCTAGAGACAGTTGTGCATGAAAATCCCAGGAGATCTTCAGTTTCTGAGATACTCAAACCATCCCATATGACACCAACAATTATTCCATGGTCAAGGTCACTTAGATCACATTTCCTCCCATTCTTCTGTTTGGTTTGAACAACAATTGAACCTCTTGACCATATCTGCATGCTTTTATGTACGGAGTTGCTGCTACATGATTGGCTGACTAGATATTGGCATTAAAGAGCACGTGTACAGGTGCAGTGCAGTCTAATAAAGTGGTCACTGAGTGTGAGCTTATTGTCACGTGATTCTGTGAGGGCAGGGGCACTGTGGAAAAGAGGGAGAGAGATGAACTTATCAGTCAGCAGGCTTCAAACTAATCCTTGTATTTACACCCTGACATTATCCTGAGTGTTGTTTAATAAGGAGGATAAAAAACCAGCTTGGCACAGTTGTTAGATTCATTAACATAAAATGTTGGTCATAGGTTAATAATTAGTTATATTTTAGCAGCAAAGTTCACTATTCTTTACAGTTCTGTAAGAAAGAGATCAAACAGGGAATCAAAGCAGAATTGTAAACTACCAGATAAAGCTGAAAGAGCATTAAACAACATCATTTTATTCCCTGCATGATTCTGTCACTATGATGTGACTGTATAAATGTTTCTTTTTCTTAACCTACTCGCCTTATCTTCCCACTGCAGGCACTGGGAGAAAAGACTGGAGCTGCACCCTGCCAAACTCTGATGCAGTGCATGCTGGGAGAATGGCTCAGTCTCCAACTTGTAAGGTTATTTTTCAAAGAGTTGCTTAAACACAGAGACCGTTTTTGTCAATCCCTGCATTTTCTACACGCGGAAGTAACTTTCCCATTCATTTGTTTCTCGGGAGGTAGTTATCCTCGCAAGGAGAGCATTACTTGCCCATCCCTCGCTGCTCCTGCTATTTGTCGAAAGCGCTCCCGCTGGTAGAGGTCAAGGGTTAGGATAATGCTTTTGGGGTCCTCAGTGACTATTTGCAGTGCATTTCCTGGGTGGCATCTCTTCTCATTACTACCATCAGTGAGGAGGTACAGAAGGCTGAAGACGTGCATTCGATGTTTTTGGAGGAACGGCCTTTCCCTCTGCACTGTCAGAGCCTGAATGCTTGAAACTGCAGTGAGCAAAACAGTCCTGAGCTGTCTTACTGCTTAGTTCTCGACAACTATTATTGACAAAAGAATCACTGCTTTTTGGATGCAAACACATACAAAAGACACTACTTAAAAACTGTTCACTTCAGGCACAGTGAAGTGCACTACAGCTACACAGGTGCATGTGACTAACACCAGTAAGAAAATGTCAACAGTTACCCGCCCAGTTAAGTGGCATATACTGTCCAAAATAGATAAAGGAAATCTCAGTAACACACTAAGTAAGAGACTACTAGACAAGTATATGGAGGTATTTAAGGTGGGGGGTTATATGGGAGACAGGGTTTGAGGGTCGGCACAACATTGTGGGCTGAAGGGCTTGTAATGTGCTGTACTATTCTATGTTCTATGTCAACACAAAATGCTGGAGGAACTCAGCGGATCAGGCAAGGCCAGATGGGAATCTATTTTGTCAATTAGTTTCTGTTGTTTAAGAGTTGTCCCAAATAAGCAGCTGCCTTGATTAACCAATGCCCCAAAAACCAGAATCCACTGTGGATATATTCATATTAGTTGTGGATACGGAGTACTCAACATCTATATATACAGGCTGACTTCCCCTCATCCGAAAATCCAAAATCCGAAATTTTTTTGAGCGCTGACGTGACATCACAATTGGAAAATCCACAGGGCACTAGGCAGGTTTCCATGCAAGGCACAAGTCTCAGCGAACCACAGACAGTTCTGAGAAGTGACCTCACGTATGTAATGAACAGAAGTAAATGAAAAATAGATATACACTGCATTAAGTGAGCAGTGAAGATCTGGAATCCGGGAAATAATCGGCTGGTAAGTTTGACGTCAGTAGTAGGTAAATTATTGGAAGGAGTACTAAGAGATAGGATCTACAAGTATTTAGATAGACAAGGACTTATTAGGGAGAGTCAACACGGCTTTGTGCGTGGTAGGTCATGTTTAACAAATCTATTAGAGTTTTTCGAGGAGGTTACCAGGAAAGTGGATGAAGGGAAGGCAGTGGATGTTGTCTACATGGACTTCAGTAAGACCTTTGACAAGGTCTCGCATGGGAGGTTAGTTAGGAAGATTCAGTCACTAGGTATACATGGTGAGGTAGTAAATTGGATTAGCCATTGGCTCAATGGGAGAAGCCAGAGAGTGGTCGTGGAGGATTGCTTCTCTGAGTGGAGACCTGTGACTAGTGGTGTGCCACAGGGATTAGTGCTGAGTCCGTTATTATTTGTCATCTATATCAATGATCTGGATGATAATGTGGTAAACTGGATCAGCAAATTTGCTGATGATACAAAGATTGGAGGTGTAGTGGACAGTGAGGAAGGTTTTCAAAGCTTGCAGAGGGATTTGGACCAACTGGAAAAATGGGCTGAAAAATAACAGATGGAGTTTAATACAGACAAGTGTAAGGTATTGCACTTTGGAAGGAAAAACCAAGGTAGAACATACAAGGTAAATGGTAGGGCACTGAGGAGTGCAGCAGAACAGAAGGATCTAGGAATACAGATACAAATTTCCCTAAAAGTAGTGTTACAGGTAAATAGGGTAGTAAGGAGAGCTTTTGGTACATTGGCCTTTATAAATCAAAGTACTGAGTATAAGAGTTGGAATGTTATAGTGAGGTTGTATAAGGCATTGGTGAGGCCGAATTTGGAGTATCGTGTGCAGTTTTGGTCACCGAATTACAGGAAGGATATTAATAGGGTTGAAAGAGTGCAGAGAAGGTTTACAAGGATGTTGCCGGGACTTGAGAAACTGAGTTACAGAGAAAGGTTGAATAGGTTAGGACTTTATTCCCTGGAGCATAGAAGAATGAGGGGAGTCGTGATGGAGGTATATAAAATTATGATGGGTATAGATAGAGTGAATGTAAGCAGGCTTTTTCCACTGAGGCTAGGAGAGAAAAAAACTAGAGGACATGGGTTAAGGGTGAAGGGAGAAAAGTTTAAAGGGAACATTGGGGAGGCTTCTTTACACAGAGAGTGGTGGGAGTATGGAATGAACTGCCAGATGAAGTGGTAAATGTGGGCTCACTTTTAACATTTAAGAAAAACTTGGACAGGTACAGGGATGAGAGATGTATGGAGGGATATAGGCCAGGTGCAGGTCAGTGGAACTAGGCAGAAAAATGGTTCAGCACAGCCAAGAAGGGCCAAAAGGCCTGTTTCTGTGCTGTAATGCTCTATGGTTCTATGGAACATGTACCATCATTGTCAGAGTGAGAATATGCAGCTTAACTGTATGCTGATCATGAACAAGCAAGATCTATCATGACGAACTGAAGATTGAAGGTAATTGTGAATGTTCAGCAGGCTGGTGAAAAAGGATCTAGTGCTTTCCTGGCATACATGATGAATAAACTCTTCTCAGGCTTCCAGCCAGGTATAGATATCAATTATAACCAGCATTACGATGACAATCACTGCCACCTTCTTCAAGGATGATGCCTGGATATGTCTTGAGCAGTGGTATTTATACCCCCATAGTCCATTCCTCCTGAATGGTTGCCTCGTGTTCCTGGACATTCTAATACGACGCAAACCGGTCAGTAGCCTTGGACATGGTGTCTATCGGAAGTCCACTCACATGAACTTATACCTCAGCAACGACAGCCACCGTCACGCCTCCCAACGTACAGCAGTTATTTCTACTTTGATTAACTGTACAAACTCTATTTCAAACCTGGAGTGTCTTCCCGAGGAAATAAGATGACATTCCTATCGAATGGCTACAAGGTGAAGGAAATTAATCAGGACTTACAAGAATTGACAGAAAAACCAAGAAACTTAATAACAAGGAGGAACCCATTTCTACCACCTGCCTTACCTAAAATTCCACATCTTCTGGAAGGATCACCAGGATCATGAAGAAATACCAGACTAATACCATCCACAAACCCACAAGGAAGCTGAAGTCACAGCTTACGCGGGTCAAATTTAACCTAGAATTTAGGTCGGCTGGCGTTTGGAAGGTTACCTGTGAATGCAGAGCAGAGTATTTTGGCCAGCTGTGGTAGATGGTAGAAACCCACATCCAGGAGCACAGGAGGTGCATCCGTTTGAGTTATCGGCAGTAGCAGAACACAGCATTTGCAATGGCAATAGGATTGACTTTGATGGCACAAAACTACTATGCTGCACCAGTGGCTTTTGAGACTGCCTGGTAAAGGAAGTTATCAAAATAAAATTAGAGGAAAAGAATTTTAACAAAGATGACCACCTTACTCTAAGTAAGAACTGGAATTTGATTGTAAACAAGGTGGAAGAGCAGAAATGTGATTGGATGAGGACGAACCAATTGGAGTGGCATAAATACCACCAATCTAGACATACCCAAGCATCATCCCTGAAGAAGATGACAGAGTTTGTCAATGCAATGCCGGTTATAATTGATACCTGTACCCGGTTAGAAGCCTGAGAAGAGTTTATTCAGCAGGCTGGTTGCCGAAAAATTTAAGAAAAGGCATGGCATTAAATTTTTACAGTGCCTGCTGATCATCAAACAGCAGAGAAATTTATTGATGAGTTTATTGATGAGTTTGCCACGATCGTTGTTGATGAAAACCCTATACCAGAACAAGTCTACAATGCTGATTGGTTTTGCACCTGTCATAAAACATAAAGAAAGCAAAATACAAATACAGAGTACTGTAACCTTTTAATCCAAACATGTTATTGTGGGTGGAGACTGAAAGCCTGTCGTTGTTGCAGTGTTGCTTTTGTTACCCTTGGTTGCGAAGTAAAAGCATTTCAGGATGTACATTGTATACATTTCTCTGACATTAAATTATACCTTTGAACCTTTGAAATGAAAGCGATCCCAAGCTCTCTTATTTATTCCAAAATCCAAAACACAATATATATTTACACACACATATATACATGTAAAATTATGCATTATAATTGTATAATATTGTAAGATATAATTAAATATATAATTGTGTGTCTGTATATATGTATATACCCGGTATATAAAAAAATTTGTGTATATATGTATGTCTATATCTATCTATCTATACACACACACACACACACACACACACACACACACACACACACACACACACACACACACACACACACACACACACACACACACACACACACACACACACACACACACACACACACACACACACACACACACACACACACACCCTCCCCCCCCATACACCGTATAATTGTAATTTATAGTAATGTCATGGCCCCAATAACTTCTACCTCCCTCAGTCTTTCTCCTCACTATGTTGCACATCTCCTCCAACAAGCTTCCTGCCAGACCCAAACATGGGAGGAATGGGAAACTGATCAGCCTACATTACTTTCACCTCAGAAGCAACTTCGGTCTGTAAGTTAAGATCCGCAGATGGTTCACTGCCATAAGAAGATAATCAGGCCATTTGGCCCATTGTGTATGCCCCACAATTCAATCATGGCTGATTTATTATCCCTCTAAACCCCATTCTCGTGCCCTTCCCCAGTAACCATTACTCATCAAGAACCAACCAACCTCCGCTTTAGTTATACCCAATGATTAAACTAAATCATTGGTCTCCAATCTATCTATACTAATGAATTCCCCTGATTCTGAGGCTGTGCCCTCTGGTCCTAGATTCCCCCACTATAGGAATCATCCTCTCCGCATCCACTCCATCTAGGCCTTTCAGTATTCAACAGATTTCATTGAGATCCCACCTCATTCTTCGAAACTCCAGCAAGTACAGGCCAGAGCCATCAAATGTGCCTCATACTTTAACCCTTTCATTCTGGGATCATTCTTGTGAACCACCTATGGGCCTTCTCCAATGCCAGCATATCCTTTCTTAGATAAGGGGCCCAAAACTGTTCACAGAACTCCAAGTGTGGTCTGACCAGTGCCTTATAAAGCCTCAGTATTACATCCTTATATCTATCTATAAATATATATGTAAAAGGATGGTCATGAGCACTGCTACTACAAAACAAGAAAATTCTTGATTTGGAGGCCTACGTGCCCTAATGATCCTGAGAGTTATGTTGGCTGGAGTCAGGATTTATGCTTTGGCTCTTGATAGCATTACCCATGCCAAACATGTCAAAGGGAAGAGAACAGACTAAGAGTGGTCCACCCATCCTCCAGGTTTGGGGTACAGCTCGGGGCTAACAAAACTGTTACTGAAACAGCAATGAGGAATCCTTCTTAGCAAGAACAGACAGAGATGGAGGACCTCCACTGCTGCCCTACATGCCAGTGGCATAACAGGCAGTGAGTAAGTAACAAAAACACAGAATAATCTTTTTCCACTGATTACATCAACATTGCACCTTCCTCGACCTGAGAATATTTGCACTTTGACAGCACTGACACCAGCTGCAAAAGCTTCTGCTTCCTCAGTGACTCAGACATCCAGAATTCACACCTGATCAGTGAGATCTGGCACGCTTGCAAACTCAGGAAGAACTGAACCTGTGATTTCACACCTCCCCACTGATCTACGCACTCGCTCCTGACATAATCCTGCAGCGCTGGAAAGTTAACTGCCCAGGAGCGGGACTGTTCGTGCTTTTTCTTCATCTACTGAAGAGCATAAAAGGCATCCATCCGACAGCAGCAGAAATGCTTCAAAAGTAACATCAACATCAGTCCGAGGAAATTCAGCATTACGTGTAAAACCATTGCACTTAATAGGTACACCTGAAGGACATCTGTTCTAGGGGGAGTTGTACCACACGAGAACAGCCTCCGCTGTAAATGAAAAGACTGGACAACCAACCACTAACTGTCGCCACCATTTACTTGTACCCACACTGCACCAGAACATGTGGACCATGAATCGATCTCTACAGTCCCTTGCGGGAGCATCATATTCGACTCGAGTGATTACACCACTAGCAGTGATCAATTCTGGTTGATTAACCGCCATTGGGAAAGCACTTGAACATTTTGGAGTGGTGTGGAAGCATAAAGCTATTTCAGAGCCAGCGACCTGGATTCAGTTTCCTGCCGCTGTCTGGAAGGGGTTTCTATCTTTTCTCCATGACCGTGTGGGTTTCCTTAGGGTGCTCCAGCTTTCTCCCACAATCCAGAGTTTGAATTTCAAGTTTATTTTCTTTCAACCGTTCACATGTATACAGCTGAATGTAACATCCTTCCTCTGGGTGGCATATATAGTCACACACAGCACATATTTAGGTAGATACAATCCAGCCCATACAGCCACAAAATAATATTAACACAAGTCCCTGAGTGGCATGGTTTGAAATTTGACAGGTTGACACAAAAGTGTGAAGTGCACGTTTATGCAAGTGGGTTAATCAGTCACATCGGCAGCGCGGGCTCATTGGAATGGAATGGCCTATTACCATTCTGTATCTCTAAACAAAATACAAATAAAAAATTTCCATGCACAAGGACATGAGTAAATAGGAGCAGGGGAAGGCTACCTGGCCCCTCATTGGTTAATATCATCAGCATACGTCGTGAAATTAACTTTGCAGCAGCAGGACAATGCAATAAATGACAATATTGGGAAAAACAGGGAGGTGTTGGGGGCTTGGGGTTTGTGAGCTTTGTTTCTTTTTCTTTCTCATGCAGGGTGGGTGTTGATAGCTTTTCTTTCAGCGACTTCCATGGATTTTCTGTACTTCATGGCTCTCTGGGGAAGACAGATCTCGGAGCTGCATTCTGCATACAAACTCTGATAACAAAATGAACCTTTGATGGCGTGCCTTAAAGTTTCTGTACCTCCTTCCTGATGGTGACAATGAGAAGAGGCTACGTCCTGGGTGGTGGGGGTCCTTAATGATAGACAATGCCATTCTGAGGCACTGCTCCTTGAATATGTACTGGATACTATATGTCTGCCTTGTCCTTCAATCTGATGATTGTGAATTTATACTTGCCCATTCACCGTGGCTTTTTTCTGTCAATACTTGTCTACAATCTTATGGAATAACTGGATCTCCACTCCACATAAGTGAGACCATTGAAAGAAAAATAATCTGCAAAAGTACACACTGTCAAATTGTGTTGAAGGAAAGAGGAACAAAAACATTGGCAATATAAGTTTCCGTGACAACGCAATGGCCATTATGATTGAATGAAAGCTTTCGGGATAGATACATAGAGCAGAGTTCCCTGTTGAAGGAACTCAAATTGACAACAGTATGAAATTATGAATTCAAGTACCTTTACACTTTAGTGTGTACTTAATGGTCTTTTTTATACCCTGCTTTGTGGAGATATCACTTTAAACTCAGGAGTTTGAATGCCATAAAGTAAGTTATTTTTTTGTTTATTCATGGAAAGAAACAATAAGGCAGCTCTTATAAAGACACTTCCTCATAGTAGGTCTCTAACGCTCGTGACTGAACAGAGTATGTGATCTATCAAACAGCAGACAGATCAGTGATGGGGATGCAGATGGAGTATAGAACTCTGAAAATAAGATTAAATTGCTATCTCCACAGACATTAATTACATTTGTGTTTCCAGTAGAAAGAGGGAGTACGTGCAACTTCTCAGGATGTCCCACAGTTCTTCATGGACCATTAACTTACTTTTAAAATGTAGATAGTGATTTGTTGTAAGGAAGTTACACAGAACAGGCCCTTCAGCCCACAATGTTGTGCTGACCTTTAAACCTACTTCACAATCTATCTAACTGTTCCCTCCTATATAGCCTACAACCCTCAATATTTCTTTCATCCATGTGCCTATCTAAGAGTCTGGACTGTCCCTAATGTGTCTGGCTCTACTACCATCCCCCACAGTGCATTTCAGGAATTTACCACACCTCCTGAGGAGATTGAGGTGAGAGAGGTACTTCCCCCCATCCCCATACCTGTCAGTTCTAACCGATTTTTACAGGAGCCCCATTGGGAATATCCTGACGACCAGCATCAACGTCTGCTACAGGAATTGCAAGGCAATTGACTGCCAGACCCTGCAAAGATTGAGAGGACCACTGCGCAGATCATCCGGAACGCTCTTCCACACATCCGGGATAGTTATCGAGAACGCTGCGTATGCAGGGCCCTTGGCATTGTCAATGATCCCTCACATCCACCCAACAGATTCTTTGAACCCCTACCATCTGGCATCATAACAAGGACTGTTAGGATAGAAAACAGCCTTTTCCTGCAGGCCGTGAGTCTACTTAACTCTCTGCCACCACCTACTTCTCATCACGTATGAAACACCAATAGTACTGTACTGCTTACTTTATAACTTGTGTCAGAAAGCACTTTATGCTAAATTTCAATCTTCTGCATTATATTTTAAAACTTGTTAATTTATCTTTGGTAATATTGCTTTACATGTTACATACACCTTTGTGCCATGGAAAGGTATACAGTTGAATGACAATAAACTTGAACTTGTACCTCTCATCGTCCTTTGCTCTCATGTGTGTGTGCATGAGTGAATGTGTCTGTATGAGTGCGTGTGTGTGAGTGTGCGTGCATGTGTATGTGTGTGTGCATGAGTGTGTGTGTGTGTGTGTGTGTGCAAGTGTGTGTGTGTGTGTGTGCATGTGTATGTGTGTGTGCATGAGTGTGTGTGTGTGTGTGTGTGTGTGTGTGTGTGCGTGTGTCTGTGTAAGAGTGTGTGTGATTGTGTGTCTGCATGTGTGCGTTTACATGTACATAAGTGTGCTGGTGTTCATCAGGGAAAAAAACTACCTATCCTCGGTGTGCAGTCTGTATCAGCATCAGTTTCTAAGATATTAAAGAGAATCATTTAACAAAGGAACCCTGCAGAGAGAGACAGAAGCAAGCATTATGTGTCTGAGTCCTCAGAGTGGATGCTGCACATTCAGCACCAACAATATAACCATACATCCAGAGAGAGCAGCAAATATAATTCTTCACGGAGCACACATATTATTATTTAGCAACATACGTTCTGCAGCTAAGTTAGGTTCAGAAGCTTGGTCATCCCAAAATCCACACACACCACTGTAACTATGGAATATGACTCACCAAATTTTCTCTCTGCCACTCTCCATTGCAAGAAGCAACCAAGCACAAATTAAAGATCAAAGTTATAATTATCAACATTGCCCTCCAACTCCAGATTTCTTTCAACGTGCTCCTCCACCCCACAACTCTTGGAGATGGCTCTGGGGCTGTACTCGCTGGAGTTTAGAGGAATGAGGCAGGATCTCATTGAAACCTATTTGAATATTGAAAGGCCCAGATAGAGTGGATGTGGAGGGGATGTTCACCATCGTGAGGGTGTCTCGTATCTGAGGGCACAGCCTCAGAACAGAAGGGTAGTCCTTAAGAACAGAGATAAGAAGGGATATCTTTAGTCAAAGGGTGGGGTGGTGAATCTGTGGAAATCAGTTCCACAGACAGCTGGCTGTACGTAAAATGGATGTTGATAGATTCTTGACTAATAAGGTCATCAAAGGTTATGGAGCGAAGGCAGGTGAATGGGGTTGAGAGGGAAAATAAACCAGAAGATGTGAAGCCAAACAGCCTAATTCAGCTCCTATACCTTATGGTCTTATCCTTTTTGTACTTCCAGACATGACATCGTACTTCTGCATCCTGCTTCTATGAAAAGACCTGATCCTTTATGTTTAATAAATGTTTCCAAATCTGTGGAAGGTGGCGTTCCCCGGGTGTTTAAGAAGTGCAACTGCACTGTCTGAAGTTGATACTGTGACTCTTTGAGCCGTTATTGACATTTAGCTCTCAGTGTTAAAGGAGAAGCATTTGAAAACAGTTTGCACTTGTTGGAAAGGGATGGTGTAATATACAGCTGGGAAAGGTTCACACTTGGCTGCAGAGAGTACACTCACTGGCCACAATACACTCTGTACACCTGCTCATTAATTCAAATATCTAATCAGCCAATCACGTGGCAGAAACTCAATGCATAAAAGCATGCAGACATGGTCAAGAGGTTCAGTTGCTGTTCAGACCAAACTTCAGAATGGGGAAGAAATGTGACCTTAACCGTGGAATGGTTGTTGGTGTCAAATAGGATGGTTTGAGTATCTCAGAAACCGCTGACTTCCTGTGATTTTCTCACACAACAGTCTCTAGAGTTTACAGACAATAGTGCAAAAAGCAAAAACATAAATCCAGTGAACAGCAGTTCTGTGGGCAAAAATGCCTTATTAATGAGAGATCAGAGGAGAATGGCCAGACTGGTTCAAGCTGACAGGAATGTGACAGTAACTCAAATAACCATGTGTTACAACAGTGGTGTGCAGAAGAGCATCTCTGAATGTACAATATGTTGAGCCATGAAGCGAATGGACTACAGCAGATGAAGACCATGAATATAAACTCAGTGGCAACTTTATTAGGTACAGGAGTTACTTAATAACATGGCCACTGAGTGTAGAGCTCATGGATATTTCTGTATTATTGGCTCATATCATTTGATGAAAATTAAAAGAACCCATCAGATCTTTGTACAACAGAAAGTGGCTCACAGCCAAGTAGAATTGGGTAGAATAATTTAAATCCTTTTCTGACACTTTAAGTGTTTGCCCAGGCAGTTCTTCATTTCTAGTCTTCACTCTCTATTAACAAGGGAATCAATTTTATTTTTAGGGCTAACTGGTATTAGTTTAACTGGAGATTCATTCTCATTGGTGGGGCTAAACACAATACTGGTACAGCTTGATCACCACAAATGTGGAATGATTGGGACCTGGGCAGTGCCAGATTAGTGATTTTGCCGAATCACAGGTGGTTAGGTGAGGATTAAATAAATAAACACCTCTAACCCACTTGATGATCACCCCACCCTTGGATAATAAAAAAAAACAAAAGAAAAGAAATACTTCCACAAATTCCTGTATTGGTCTGCCACTGTATACTGCACTCAGTAGCCACTTCATAAACAGGGAGCAATATTTAGCCTTCAAAGAGCATTGTATGATTTATCCAGGGGTTTGAATTAATGATGTAAAGTTAGGTGGCAGGTAGATATTGCAATCATTATTCTTTACCAAGAGTTATGCTTTTGGATGCACAGGGCAGATATCTAAAGTCAGCATTATCTTATAATTTGAGTCACAATGAGCTCTCACTTGTAGAATGTTCAAACTATTCCAAAGTAATGTCAGTTGTAATCCATCCTTTTCAGTTGGCACGGTAGATTAGTGGAAACTGCTTTGCACCTCTGAAAGCTCTGGGGTGTAAGCTTTAGCCGATGACAAACAACTTGCACCTGTGGGTTCCTACAGAGTCAGAGCAGCCCGACACAGTGACACGAGCTTCTGATGCTCTATAATCTGTTGGTGATTCTGCGCCCTCTGTAGTCGGTGCTCATCTTGGACTTCACATCACCAACATAAGGCCCTACCGTCCACATAACCTGCTTGAGACTTTAAGTTTCATCATAACTTAGCAAACTCATCAACAAATTCAGCAGCTGCTTCCTTGTCTGCTGACCGTTTCTCAGCACACACTGCACAAAATATTATGCCATGTCACTGCTTGAAATGCTGAAGCCACCCTTCACTGTAGCTCTACTGTGGGCCTAATTCTTCATGAAACAACACACACAAAATGCTGGTGGAACACAGCAGGCCAGGCAGCATCTATAGGGAGAAGCACTGTCGACGTTTCGGGCCAAGACCCTTCCTTGTTGATAATTGTTGATAAAAGACCCCTTGTATAACGGTAGAGGTCTATGGCATAAAAAATATTGGGAACTCTTGGTGTAGAGATGTAATGGTAAATCAACAAGTGATGGGTCATGGACAGGTCTTCTGAGATAGTGACAATCAGGAATTTAAAGTTACTGACCCTCTCCACCTCTGATCCTCCGTTGATTACTGGCTCAAGGACCTGTAGTTTCTCTCTCTGAAACCTACAATCAGTTCCTTAGTCTTACTGACATTGAGTGAGAGATTGTTGTTATTACACCACTCAGCCAACTTATCAATCTCCCTCTTGTATGTTGATTAATCGCCACCTTTGATACGGTCCACAACAGTGGTGTCATCAGCAAACTTGTATATGGTGTTGGAGCTGTACTTAGCCGCACAGTCATAAGTGTAAAGCTAGTAGAGCAGGGGCTAAGTACACATCCTTGCAGTACTCCTGTGCTGATGGAGATTGTGAAAGATGTTTTTGCCAATCTGAACTGACTGGTGTCTACAAGTGAGAAAATCCAGGATCCAATTGTACAAGGGGTATTGAGGCCAATGTTATCGCATATGCTCATCACAGCCACACCACTGTCGAGTTTTTTCAGGACTTCCACCTTATCTTGTATAGATAACATATGGTATTTGTGCTTTACACCATGAGAAGCACTTCTTTTATTCAATGAAGACATGACTGGAGCGAGATAAGCACAGGTTATAAAAATAAACGCAGAATAAAACAGAGGAATTACTTGCTTCTTTTAAAGATTGTGATTCTACTAATGGTGCCACCAAAACAATAGCAGTGGGTTGGCGTGGCGACACAGGACGTTTGAAATTAGGCTGGTGAAAATTATGTCTGAAGCAGATTACTGACTGTCGGATTCGAGGTGGTCGACCTGTACTTACTTACAATTCTGGTATTAGTTTATTATTGTCATGCATACTGAGGTAAGTGAAAGGCTGGAGCCAAAAGAGGCTACAGGTGCTGGAATCTGGAGTCAAATAAATGAACTGCCGGAAGAACTCAGTGGGTTGAGCGGCATCTGGAAAGGAATTGTCGACGTTTCGTGCTGAAAACCTTGCATCCACCCAGAGCATTGACCCACTGAGTACCTCCAGCAGATTGTGGCTACAAAACACAGTCGTCCCTTAAACAGCAGCTTGTTTGCATTGTGAGGTCGTGGGAGGCTCAGCAGAAAACAATGCTTTAATAAAAATATTTAACTGTAGTGTGTATGAGTGACATTGCTTCACACCATCAAGGTTAAACAAAGGCCACTCATTGTTGATACTGATTGTTCCAATGTTTGACACAGTCATTACACCCACGCTCTTGGAAGGAGAATGCTTCATAGTGAAGCAGTCATAGTGCTGTACATCACAGGTCGTTTAGAACACCATGATTGTCCTGACTTTGCCCATCTATACTAACTCCATATGCCCACATTATGTCAGTGCCTGATTATGCCTTGGCTATTTAATGGGCTGTCTAAATGCCTCTGAAATGCTTTAACTGTATCTGATTACATCTCCTCTGGCAGTAACTTCCAGATTACAACTACCTCCATGTGTACTACTCAAATCCCCCTTAATGCAGCTTTATAAAGCGCTGGTTAGACCACACCTGGGTGTATCATGCTCAGTTCTGGTCACCTCATTATAAGAAGGATGTGGAAGCATTAGAGAGGGTGCAGAGAAGATTTACCAGGATGATACCTGCATTAGAGAGCATGTTTATGAGGACAGGTTGAGTGAGCTAGGGTTTTTCTCTTTGGAACGAAGGAGGATGAGAGGTGATTTGGTAGAGGTATGCAAGATACCCAGAGCTTGGACTGACACCTTACTGCCCTATCATCCTATTTATTATTTATTGCAATGCCTGCACTGTTCTGTGCACTTTATGCAGTCCTGGGTAGGTCTGTAGTCTAGTGTAGTTTTTTTTTTCTCTGTGTTGTTTTTTACATAGTTCATCTAGTTTTTGTACTGTGTCATGTAACACCAAGGTCCTGAAAAACATTCTCATTTTTACTATGTACTGTACATAGCAGTTATGGTCGAAATGACAATAAAAGTGACTTGACTTGACTTGATAATAAGAGGCATAGATAGAGCGGACAGCCAGACTTTTTCCCAGGGTGGCAATGACTAATAAAAGGGGGCATCATTTTAAGGTGACTGGCAGAAAGAATAAGTCAAATATTCTTTATACTGAGAGTTGCAGGTACATGGAACCTGCAAAGGGTGGTAGTAGAGTCAGGATATAGTACAGACATTTATGAGACTTTTAGGTAGGCTCATGGATGAATGAAAAATGGAAAGATGTGGGGGAGGGAAAGATTAGAGTGAGCTTAGGTTAAAAGAGTGATATACAATGTCATTGCCAAAGGGTCTGTACTGTGCTGTAGTAGTTTATGTCTGATATTTTAAAAACTCCTCTCACCTTATATCTGTGCCTTTTTGTTTTCATAGAACATAGAACATGCACCTACCATTCTTTGTGTAGATGAGGGGTTCCCAGCCTGGGGTCCACAGACCCCTTGTATAATGGTAGAGGTCTATGGCATAAAAAATATTGGGAACTCTTGGTGTAGAGATGTAATGGTAAAGGTTCAGAGGAGATTGATTCAGTTCTAACCTGGCGTGAGTCAATCTGCTCTGTATTCTTTCCAACTTCATGGTACCTTTATCAATGAATCTTATCCTATATTCCAAACCCCCAACACACATATCAAGCTCTCTTCTTGTCATTGCCATCAAAAAGAAGGTACAGGAGCCTCACGACTCATACTCCCAGGTTCAGCAACAGTTATTACCCCTCAACAATCAGGCTCTTGAAACAAAGCAAATAATCTCACTCAACTTCACTTGCCCCAAACACTCACTTTCAAGGACTCTCCATCTCATATTCTTGACATTTATTGCTTGCTTGTTTGTTTGTTTGTTGATTGATTGATTGATTATTTCTTTCTTTTTGTATTTCCACACCGGTTTAACGCCCAAGTTGGTGCGGTCTTCAGTTGATTCAATTATGGCGATAATTCTATTATGGATTTATTGAGTATGCCAGCAAGAAAATAAATTTCAAGGTTGTACATATATGGTGACATATATGTACTTTGATGATAAATTTCCTTTTGACAAAGATTGGAAAATTGACTATCAGGGAGTCTGGCTGTGCTTAAAGGTTTCTCACTGAAGGCAAATGATACATTGAAGAAGGCAGATGAGTTGGGAGCACGGATGGAGACATTAGAAGTACAATGTTGAATATTAAAATGTGACTTCCAGAGGAGGAGGATGGGAGCTGAATGCTCCAGATTGAAGAGCTTTCAGTCAAAACCAAGAGATGATGAGAAGAAGATGGATGGCATCAGAGATTAAATAAGCAATCACAGTAATGAGGTGGGACGCCCTCTTACAATCATCAGCAAATGAGTCTTAATGAGCTGAGATCAAGAATAAAAAGGGGTAATGACATTGCTAAGAGTGTTACTCTGACCTCCAAAAGCCCAAGGGAGACTGCAGACCAAAGTTGCTACCACATTTCTGACAAATGCTAAAGATTTAGTGCATTAATAATAATTAATTGGATACAGAGGACACAGAACAGCATAACTGTAGTCAGAATTTTTTAAATGAAGTTGGACACATGGGAGAATATCAGTGGGAAACCATTTACATTGAGATGATCACAAAACAAATTTAGTTTGATTATTGATAAGGATTGAGAAAGAAAGAGGATTAGGAGTCCTTTAAATTAGAGGCAGGCCAAAGCATGTTTTTACAGGCTGTGAGATAATTTAGTAAGATTAGATTGGAAGTCGCTACTCGGAGGCAAATCAGAATCAGAACAATGAAGGCATGCAAAAGGAAGACCGAAGGGATTTAGAATATACTTACTAAGGATTATATAGTAAAGGATTTAAGATTAGGGTAGTATGATAACGTAGTGGTTAGTGTAATACCATTACAGTGCCAGTGACCCAGGTTCAATTCCTACCGCTGTCTTGAAAGGAATTTGTATGCTCTCCCCGTGACCGAGTGGGTTTCTCCAGATGCTCCCATTTCCTCCCACATTCCAAGATGTGCGGATTAATGCTAGTACCTTGTGGGGCTGCTCTGTTGGAGCCAGAAGCTTGGCGACAATTTGGGCTGCCCTCAGCACATCCTTGGACCATGCTGGCCGTTGACACAACATATTTCACTGAATGATTCAATGTACATGTGACAAATAAAGCTAAATAAAGACGTATGGGTTAATAGGTTAGTGGTTGGCGCAGGTATGTTGGGCCTGTTGCTATGCTGTATCTCCACATTAATAAATAAATACTCTCCTCTGAATTAGAGAAACCAAACACAGGTTATGTGATTGTGGGAGTCATAGAAAAGAACAACACAGAAACAGGCCCTACAGCCCATCTAGTCCAATCATCTAGCTCGTTCATATGTACAAGGTGTTCATTGGTCAGTCATCTTTAGCTACAGAGGGCTTGTAATTATCTTCTTATTTCCCCTTGCGAACTGCTCTCACAAAATCACTGCTTGATTCCCCTTGTCCTGTCAATCTCTCCCTTTGTGGTTTCAGCCATCCCTACATGGCCTCTGTCTGCACTTCCCAATGCCTCAGCAGACCAGCCAACTTAACCAGGAACCCAAAACACTCTGCAGATGCTGGAAATCCAGAGAAACACACACACAAGATGCTCAAAGAACTTAGCAGGTCAGGCAGCATTTATGGAAATGAATAAAGAGTTGACATTTTGGGCCATGTCCCTTCTTCAGGAAACAAGGACTCTTTACCCATCTCTCTTCTCCCTTCTATCAGGCAGATGATACAAAACCTTGAGAAAATGGATACCAGGCTGAAGGACAGCTTCTATCACTCTGTTATAAAACTCATGAATTACCTTTCATACGATGATGATGAACTTCTGATATTTCAGTCCTCAGTCATTGCACTTGCACTTTCTCTACATGGAACACTATATTTAATTTCTCTCTTATATTACCTCTATCTACTTCTGTATGGGATGATCTATCTATACAGCATGCAAGCAAAAGCTTTACATTGTATCTCAGTAGCTCCTTCATTAGGGACACCTATACAACTGCTCATTAATGTCAACATCTAATCAGCCAATCATGTGACGGCAACTCAATGCATAAAAGCATGCAGACATGGACAAGAGGTTCAGTTGTTGTTCAGACCAAACATCAGAAAGGGAAAGAAATGTGATTTAAGCGCCTTTGACAGTGGGGAATGATTGTTGTTGCCAGATGGGGGTTGTTTGACTATCTCAGAAACTGCTGGTCTCCTGGGTCTTTCACGCACAACAGTCTCCAGCATTTACAGAGAATGATGCAAAAAAAAACACATTCGTTGAGCGGCAGTTCATGGGGAGAATGTACAAACTCTTTATAGACTGCAATGGAATTGAACCCGGATTGCAGTACTGCAATAGCATTACACTGCCTGCTATACTGCCCTGCCGCCTAAGGAAAGGCAGAGGAGGAGGGCGAAAGTGTTACGGTGAGGGTCCTGTAGGTATAACACCCTAATCAGTTCAAACATTTCCCTAACGTGGGGCAAGCAAAACTGATTCACTTGTGATTGACTGTAGCTATGCTAATCAGCTATAATACTATTATTATACTGCATTATGATTGTTGCTACTCAAGTAAATTGCCTATTTTATCCCTCGGTCCTTTGAGTAATTTGTGACCTTTTTAAAATGCTTAATACTGACATCATATATCTGGCTTGGAGCCTGCGCATTAGCAGTTTCTGATCCCCAGGGTAAAAGGAGTGATGTTAAAGAAGTACTGAGTGCATTGATCTTTGTTTCATGGAACTGGGAGAATAAAAATTCCTTTCCGAGGAGCAGGTGATGGAATTTAAATGCGAGAAAGGCTTAGCATATTTTAATATTTTAACAGCACGATAATATTTTAACTAAATGGATAATTTAATGTCTGTGATAGAGTGTGTATGGGGATATGGGTGGGAGGAGAGGTAGAAAGGGGTTTGTTTTGCTGTTATACATCAACAGCAATTTCGTAAACCTTCGTAACTTGTCCCCTTTGCTCTTTTTCCATTCCACATTTTGGCTCACTCTTTCTCTCTCTCTTCTCATCAACTCCCTCTAATGCCCCTCCTCCTTCACTTTTTCCCATGGTCCACTCTCCTCTCCTATGAGGTTACTTCTTCTTCATCCCTTTACCTTTTCCACCTATCACCTCCCAGGTTCTCACTTCATTGATACCCCCCCCCCCCCAATGACCTACCTTCTCCCTCATCTGGCTTCACCTGTCACCTTCCCCTCCACCCACCTTCTTACTCTGGCCTCTTACCCCTTCCTTCCCAGACCTGCTAAAGGGTCTTGGCCCGAAACATCAACTATTTACTTATTTCCATACATGTTGCTTAATCTGCTGAATTTCTCCATCATTTGCTCTGTGTTGCTTTGGATTTCCAGAATCTGCAGAATTTGTTGTTTTTATGAGCTATCAACCCTTGTCTTGATTAAACTCAGTACCTCAGTAGTAAGAACTCTCTATGGAAGAGAATTATGAAGACTCATAGATCCCCAAATGAAGAATATACCCTGGATCCCAATCCTGAGTCAATACTGCAGTATCTCCAAACTATGCACGGTGAGCAGGATCATAAAACCATGAGGGATTAGGCCATTTGGCCCATATGGTCTGCTCCGCCATTCAAACCTGGCTGATCCTTTTTTCCCTCCTCAGTCTCATTTCCCAGCCTTCTTCCCTTAACCTTTGATGCCGTGTCCAGTCAAGAATCTATCAAGCACTCACTTAAATGCACCCAACAACCTGGCTCCACAGCTGCCTGTGGTAATAAATTCCAAAATTCACCACGCTCTGGCTGAAGAAATTTCAGAATGCATTTTAAATGGACATCCTTCTACCCTGAGGCTGTGCCCTCTTGCCCTAGACTGCCTGATGCACCATCAATAACTCTCGGAGACGTGAGGCGAGATATAGGCTTTTATTGGCTGGAAGAAAGAACAAGCAGCAATTGACCACCACACGACATCGTGGAGACTGAGACCGGGGCTGTGTCTCCAATCGCCTTTATACCGGGGTCTGTGGGAGGAGCCACAGGAGCAGTCAGCGGGGGGGGGGCGTGTCCAGACAGGTATATGTAGTTCACCACACTGCCTCAATATAGAAAACATCCTTTCCACATCTACTCTGTCTAGGCCTTTGTAAAATTTCAATGCGATCCCCTTCTTCCTTATACAGACCCAGAGATATCAAACATTCCTTAGATGATATCCCTTTCATTCCTGGAATCATCCTTGTGAAGAGTCCCAAGACTCTTTACATTTCTAATTTTTGGATTTTCTCCCCATTTAGAAAATAGTCTGTACTTTTATTTCTTCTAACAAAATGCATGACCACATATTTTCCAACATCGTACTTCATTTGCCACTTTCTTGTCCGTTCTCCTTCTCTGTCTAAGTCCTTCTGCAGCCTATCTGTTTCCTCAACTCTACCTGCCCCTATACTCACCACATTCTACAGAGGATGTATTGAGAGCATCCTGAGCAGCTGCATCACCGCCTGGTTCAGGAATTGCACTGTCTCGAATCGCAAGACCCTGCAGCGGATAGTGAGGTCAGCTGAGAAGATCATTGGGGTCTCTCTTCCCGCCATTACAGACATTTACACCACACGCTGCACCTGCAACAGCATTGTGAAGGACCCCACGCATCCCTCACACAAACTCTTCTCCCTCCTGCCACCTGGCAAAAGGTACCGAAGCAAAAGGTACCTCATAAATTTAAATGTATGTCCACATTTCCCTGATAAATTAATCCGGAAAGACTGCAAAAATGATTTATGAGGATGTTGGCAGGACTTGGGGACTGATTTCTGGAAAGAAGTTGAACAGGTTGGAACTTTATTCATTGGAAAGGAGAAAATCAGAGTAGTTTAGAGGTGTGACATGCTGTGCTAAAGTCTTAGGCACACTGCACCCACAAAGCAAACAGCATTATGAAGGACCCCACGCACCCCTCACACAAACTCTTCTCCCTCCTGCCTTCTGGCAAAAGGTACCGAAGCATTTGGGCTCTCACGACCAGACCGTGCAACAGTTTCTTCCTCCAAGCCATCAGACTCCTCAATATCCAGAGTCTAGACCGACATCTACATCATTTATATTGAAATTTGTCCTCCACTGTGCCTATTGTCTTGTTTATTAATTATTGTACTACCCTGCACTGTTTTATACACTTTATGTAGTCCTGTGCAGGTCTGTAGTCTAGTGCAGTTTTTATGTTGTTTTACGTAGTCTAGTGTCGCCTTGTGCTGTCTCACATAGTCTAGTGTAGTTTTGTGTTGTTTCATGTAGCACCAGGGTCCTGGAGGAACATTGTTTCTTTTTTACTATGTACTGTACCAGCTGTCAATGGTCAAAATGACAATAAAATTGATTTAACTTGACTTGATCTGCAACTTTGGCAACATAGTCATCAACTCCATCATCTAAATCATTGATATACATCATAAAAACAAGCACTCCCAATACCGATTCCTGTGAAATTCCAATAGTCCTTTTATTCCTACTCGCTGCCTCCTGCCAATCAGCCAATGCTCTAACTATGCCACTAACTTCCCTGTAATACCATGGGCTCTTAACTTGGTAAGCAACTACATGTGTGACAAACTGTTCTAAAAAAACATCTCCTAAGCATTCAACAAACTAGTTCTCTTGAGATGCATTACCAACCTGATTTTCCCTGGTTGAAATGTCCCATGACTATCATAACATTGGCCTTTTGACACACCTTTTCTATTTCCCATTGTAATCTGTGGTCCACATCCCAGCCACTGTTGGGAGGCCTGTGTATAACTGCCATCAGGATCCTTTACCCTTTGCTGTTTCTTAACTCAACCCACAAGGATTCAACATCTTATGATCCTATGTCACCTCTTACCACTGATTTGATGCCATTCTTTACCAGCAGAGCCATGCTATCCCATCTGTCTACCTTCTTTTCCCTCCGATACAATGTGTAACCTTGGACATTCAGCTCCCAACTACAACCATCCTTCAGCCATGATTCAGTGATGGCCACAACATCATACCTAACTTAATAATAGTGCAACAAAATCATCCACTTTATTTCTTATACTCCGTGCATTGAGATATAACACTTTGAATACTCTTTTTGCTAAGTTAGGTATGACTTTGCTACTCTTTTTGATTCTGCATGGTAACTCATCAGTTAGCATAACACTTTTACAATGTCAGCTCTATGACTGGGTTTCGATTCCCACGCATTCTCCCCAGGACAGCATGCATTTCTCCCCAGTACTCCTGTTTCTTCCCACGTTCCAAAAATATACCGGTTAGGCTTCGTGAATTGTGAGCATGATTATTGCTGAATTTCGTTGATCTTTTATTGCCACCTGCTTCTGGTCTTCACGAATGGGGGAAACAGTAGCTATCCCAAACATCTCCTCCATCATCAGGGAAGCATCAAACAATGGTTGTTACACCCTTCCACCCTTCCTAATGATTATTGAGAACTAGATTACAGTGGATGTGTAAGCAGCCATTTGCGTCATTTAGGGTGAGGGCGACACTCATCATCTGAATAACAGGGGCATTCAAACAGGCTGGAAATTAACCTTCAACTTTGACAGCAATATTTGGTCATGTTAATATGCTAGTCCACAAAATATCCCTCAGTCATGTCCAGCGCCAGTCAGGATGAATATAGAACATAGAAATTAGAACAGTGCAGCACAATATGAGCTGTTGGCTCATGATGCTGTGCCAACATATAAAACACTATTCCATAATCAATCTAAACCTTCCCTCTTATATAACTCACCATTTTCAGACATCCATGTGCCTTTCTAAGAGACTCTTAAAATTCATCAATGTATCTACCATGACCCTCCGCTGTGCATTCCAAGCACTTACCACTTCCTGTCGAAGAAAACAACCTACCTCTGACATCTCCTCAAAGCTTTCCAACACTCATTCTCTGGCATCAGCCATTTTCCACCCTGAGGAAAAGGCACTGGTTGTCCACTCTGTCTTCCAAGTGGACCACAACCTTGTTGTGGTTTGAAGGTTTGCATACTTCAGTGACCTGGAGGGTCACCCATGCCAAACAGGTCCAAGAGTTGAGGACAGACTAAGAGTGGTTCACTGGTCCTCCAGGTTCAGGGGTTCAACTCAGAGTTAACAACCTTGAGCTGCCAATCAGCAATGAAGGATCCTTCTACATCTGTGTGCAATGCTACTCCTGAGTCTCCACCTGGAGCTTGCATGATTAGCAGTAGTAAAAGCTGAGAGGAAGCTACTGACACGATGAAAGGGACTTTACTGGATTCCTGAAGGGTAGAGGAAATGTGGGAGACCAAAGACAACTTTGTACAGGCAGAAATGAGGACATTGAACCACACCTGGGGCAGAATAAAGAAGAGGACCAAGGACAGAAAGTGATGGAGCACCTTTATTGCTGCCCTAAATACCAGCAGGCAATAAGTAAGAGAGTAATTCCACTCTATCAATGCCTCATGTGATTCAGCCCTTAAAGAGAAGCTTTTATTTCCCTCTGCATGGTTAATCAACAGAAAAAGGCTGACCAGCCTTGGATATAATCTAATCAGTGTGTCTAATTTGGACATCCATTTTCCAAGATTTCATTTTTAAGATTTGTCAGGAGACCTGGTGTGGATCCCATTACTCAACACGACTTGGTTCTTTCATTGGCAAGGTAATTTTGGATGTTTATATCCTTTGCAAATTATAGGACGTCTGCTAGAGTGTAAAAGAATAATTCAATAATAATTCTGCATTGTGGTTAACTGTTGAAACTGGGGACTGAGGGAAAGGCAATGAATTTGATTGTTCTTCTGCTGCTGAGGGACATAATGAGGACATTATGCAGAAAGTTTCTGTTGAAAGATTAATGTTCTGCAGTTTTATTTGTGTTTCACAGATAGAACTTTTCCTCCAATGAGAGATACATTAGATCGAGTGTCTTTTCTCCAGGATTCAGAAATCAAGAATTAGAGAGCATAAGTTTATGGTGAGGGTGCAGAGATTTGAAAGGCACCTGGTTGGCAAGAGTAGCTGCCAGAGGAAGCCCTGAACAAGAGCAAGGATGTTCAGAGACTTTATTTAGAGATACAGCACAGTAGTAGGCCCTCCTGGCCCAATGAGCCATTACACCCATGTGATCAATTAACCTACTAAATGGGATGTGGGAAAAAGTGGAGTACCTGGAAGAAGCCTACAGAGTCATGAGGAGAATGCACAAATTACCTACAGACAGTGGTGGGAATTGAACTGGTGTCACTTGTGCTAAAATAGCATTACACTAGCCACTTCACTACCATGCTGCCTCATGATGATGTCACCTCTGCACATGGTAGATCAACTTCAGAACTTCAGGCAGAGTTTAATAATACACATGAATGAGCTTAAAGTACATGTATTATCAAAGTACAGATACGGAACCATATACAACCCCGCAATTTGATTCGTTGCTCAGGAAATCCAAGAACCACAATAGAATTAATGAAAAGCAGCACCCAACAAGGCAGACAAACAACCAAGGTGCACAAGACGACAAACTGTGCAAATACAGAAGAGAAAAATTAATAATGATAGAAAAGCAATAAATATTGAGAACGTGAGATGAAGAGTCCTTGAAAGTGAGTCCATAAGTTGTGGGAACATCTCAGTGAAGGCACAAATGAAGTTGAATGAAGTTATCCACATTGGTTCAAGGACTTGATGGTTGAAGGTTGGAGTTCATGGAGTTAAGACAAAATTATTAATCAATCATGATTTATATGTTTTTTCTCCTGGATTAGGAAATCAATAATTAGAGGATATAAGTTTATGGTGAGGGTGCCAAGATTTAATAGGCACCTGGTTGGCAACAGTAGTTGCCAGAGAAAATGCTTAAGGCAGGTGAATGAACAACATTTAAAGTGGTAGATGGACAGGTACATGGACAGGCAAGGTTCATAGGGATAATGGGCCAAACACAGACAAATTGGATTAGCTTGGATGAGAATCATGGTTGGCATGGACCAGATGGGCCAAATTGCCTATTTCCATGCTGTATATCTCTACAACTATAACTCACAGAGTTGAAGTCTTATATCAGTTGTTCTTATACCTGTAAGGTAGGACTGTGGAGATGTATGTGTATATTCCATTATACATTCAGTAGGTACACCTGTACAGCTGCTCATTAATGCAAATATCTAATCATCCAATCATGTGGCAGCAACTCAGTGCATTAAAGCTCATAGTCAAGGTCAGAAGTTTCAGTTGTTGGTCAAACCAAACATCAGCAGGGGGAAGGAATGTGAGTCAAATGAGTTTGATCATGGAAAGTTTGTTAATTTCAGATGGGATGGTTTGAGTATCTCAGAAACTGCTGATCTGCTGGGACTTTCATGCACAGAACATTTTAGAGATTCGAGAATGGTGCAAAAAAACAACAAAAAAAAACAACCAGTGAGCGGCGGTTCTGAGGGCAAAGGTGCTTTTTTTAATGAGAGAGGTCAAAGGAGAAGGGCCAGATTGGTTCAAGCTGACAGGAAGATTAAAGTCACTCAAATAACCACGTTACAACAGTGGCGTGCGGAAGAGTAGCTCTGATTGCACAAGATATTGCATCTTGAAATGGATGGGCTACAGCAGCAGAAGACTGTGAACACACTCACTGGCCACTTTATTAGGCACAGAAGGTATCTGATAAAGGGGTCACTGAGCATAGAACAGATGTAGTTGAACTGAGATGAGATACTAATGGACTTGGAATGCTAAATATCAAAAGAAGGATTGAAATGGGGCACTAAAGGATACTGTTCTTCAAAATGGATTCTCTCATAAATTCAAAGCCAATCTGTTCCTGTGTTTGGAAATCAAGGTTATAGAACAACAGTCATGGGATGAGTGAACACTATGTGTTTATTTGTTGAGATACAGTGTGGAAGAAGCCCTTCCGGCCCTTCGACCCCCAAGGAGTTTGTACATTCAATCTGTGAACCACATGGGTTCCCTCAGGGTGCTCTGGTTTCCTCCCACAATCCAGTTAATCGATTAATTGATCGTTGTGAATAGGGCAGTGTCAAAGAGGTGGGTTGCTGGGTAGAGCAGCTCATTGGGCTGGAAGGGCTTGTTTAGTGCTCTACCTTTAGATAAATATATAAATAAAATATCGCAGATTCACTGTCTTAAACACCAGATTCAGGTTAATACCAATCAATGATTGTTTCCTGTCTACAAAGTACACAATTCAAATTCATGTTTAATTGTCATTCAACTGTAAACATGTATACAACCAAACAAAAAGGCTTTCCTTTGGGGTCAAAGTGCAAAACACAGAACCAACAGTTGTACTCAGCTGATCTAATTATGATAGCATAACAACATACAGTTTTATATATATATATATAAAATAATATAACCCAAGTCCCTGAATGTCATGGCCTGGAGCTTGATGGTTCATTGATGTTACCCTGCAGCCATGTTTCTGAAAGAACAAGCGCACAGCAATTCCTCATCTCGTGCAAGTCACGTTTGTCTTCCACTGAGTGAACACCGGAGGGTAGCACCGATGTGTGGGTCCAATCCCCAACCCATTAAGAATCCAGTGGGACACAGCTAGCTCCCACATCTCCTACCCCACCCCGTCCACTGCCCCTGGCAGCCACAACAGGTGACCCTGAGACACGAGGGGCTGGTGTGCACAATGTCGAGGCAATGAAGAGAATCAATCTCACAGTATTCTACACCACCAATTTCCAACAGGGTCTTGCAATTACCTCAAAAACATCCAAGACAATCACTCATATCACCTCATGAAGAACAGATGAAGAATCTACTGCTGTACCTGTGCAAAGAGTAGCTTATTGTATATAACTTTCCAAAGCTAGGAGACTGTGGTAGAGGCAGCCTCTGTCCCACAAAGGATTTAGCAACCCAGCATATTCTAAGAACCCCAAAGTTCTGTGAATAAATAAGCTGCATGTGACACACAGAGAGAAATAGGCAGACAGACAGAGAGAAAGAGAGTGAAATGTGTTTCTGCTGACATAATTATGACTGTTCAAAGAATCATAATATTCACCAAGATGTTTTAATGTATTAAAATGTATTCAGTTAGGCAACACTAAGTGGAAAAGTGCTCAGAAATAAATACTCCCATGAGCAAAACAAACAAAAATTATAATTAAAAGTTTATATTGAACAGAAAACAGGTATTATGAAGTTTGAACTTTGTTTCCCTGCCTGTAATGTATCTTATTGCCAATAAGTAATTCAACTAAACATTGTTTCCACATGAAAATATATTGAAATTAAACTGTCATCCCATTCTACTGATTGATATTGTGTTTGACCACCTGGAATATAATAATTGATGTAACAGACACAAAACACTGGAGGAACTAAGCAGATCAGACACCACTTACAGAGATGAATAAACAGTTGAAGTTTTGGGCTGAGACCCTTAATCAGGACACTGGATTTCCAGTATCCTCAGAGTCTTGTGTTCAGAATTGATGTCTTTGTAACAATAGAACCATATCAAGCATGGACTGCAGACATGAAGAGAGTAACCTCTGTTTACTTAGACAAGGTGGGAAGGGATAAGTGTGAAACTTTGTTTTAAGACCATAAGATAAAGGAACAGACAGAAATAGTTCAGTAATAGTCATATTTGGGCAGGTGACCAAAATCTGAGCCAATGAGTTAGGTTTTAAAGAAAGTTTTGAAGGATGACTGGGTGACAGAATGCAGGTTTAATTTTTAGAGGGAGGTCAAAGAGATTAGGAGCAGTAAAACTGAAGAGTGCAGCTATCAGTGAAGAGTAATACAAAAGGCCAGTTTGAAAGATTGGAGAATTGAAAAGTCATTGACTTGAAACATTTAATGTCAAGTCAATGAAATTAAACTGAAGTAATGAACTTAGAGTTGACATGGAGTGGATGTTTCCTATGGAGGGGGACGAGCAGAGCCTCAGAATAGAAGGAATTCCCTTTAGAATAGAGATGAGGAGGAATTACTTTTGCCAGAGGGTGGTGAATCTGTGGAATTCATTGCCACAGACAGTTGTGGAGGCCAAGCCATTTCATATATTTAAAGCAGAGATTGATACAGTGCCTATAAAAAGTATTCAACGCCCCCCCTCCCCCCACCTTGGAAGCTTTCATGTTTTATTGCTTTACACCATTGAATCACAATGGATTTAATTTGATTCTTTTGACACTGATCAACAGACTCTTTCCTGTCAAAATGAAAACAGATCTTTACAAAGTTATCTAAATTAATTACAAATATAAAACACAAAATAATTGATTGCATAAGTATTCACCCCCTTTAATATGACACACTAAATCATCACTGGTGTAGCCAATTGGTTTTAGAAGTCACATAATTAGTTAAATGATCTATTTTTGGAGAACTGTGTGCAGCCAAGGTGGTTCAATTGATTGTAGTAAAAATACACCTGTATCTGGAAGGTCCAACTGCTGGTGAGTCAGTATCCTGGCAAAAACTACACCATGAAGACAAAAGAACACTCCAAACAACTCTGTGAAAAAGTTACTAAAAAGCACAGGTCAATTCATAGATATAAGAAAATTTCCAAGTCATCGAATATCCGTTGGACTGTTCACTCATGATCCCCATGCAATCTGACAAAGCTTGAGCAGTTTTGTAAAGAAGAATGGGGAATATTGTCCAGATGTACAAAGCTGATAGAGAGCTATCTACACAGACTCAATACTGCCAAAGGTGCATCTACTAAATACTGACCTGAGCGGGATGAATACTTATGAGATCAATTATTTTGTGTAGGTTCTTGATTAGTAAAGGTGTCAAAGGTTATGGGGTGAATGTAGTCGAACAGGGTTGAGAGGGATAATAAATCAGCCATGATGGAATGGTGGTGCAGGTTTGATGGGAAGAATAGCCTAATTCTGTTGCTATGTCTTGTGTCTAATAACGTGGTCACATTCTTTTAGCCCAGCCCCACCAAGTATCCTTCCCCTGAATTCTGCTCAGTGATCCTTTGTTCCCTGAAGGATAAAATCAAATCATATCTCTCGCTAGGAGAATAGCAGAATTAGTTTAAAATGTAATTTACAGTACATTGATGGATAAACGGGGCATTTATTACTCATCATTGGTTATCCCAGAGAGGCAGTAGTGATCTGCAGTCTAATAGTCTTTCTCTCTCTAACAAGTCTGAGAGAGTGAATTATAAAATACATTATGTGGCGGTTGAATGTAAAGTACTAGCTATCGTATTTATAAGATCTACATACTAAATCCAGGAACCAATTTAGCACTACTTCATTAGGAGTTTGAGAAGATTTGGTATGTCACCATAGACCCTTACAAATTTCTAAAGAGGTATGGTGGAGAGCATTCTGACTGATGGCATCACAGGCTGATGTGGACACTACAGTATATAGGGTTACAAGAGGCTGCAAAGGTCTATAGTCTCAGCCAGCACCATCATGAGTACAACCCTCCCCAGCACCAAGGACATTTTTGAAAGGCAGCACCTGAGGAAGATGGCATCCATTATTAAGGACCTTCACCGTATTAGACTTGTCATTGAGGAGGAGGTACATGAGCCTGAAGAGCCACACTCAGTGATTCACAAACAGATGTCTTCCTCTCTGCCATCAGATTTATGAATGGTTCGTGAGCCCATGAACCCTACCTCATGACTCCTTTCATTTTTGCATCATTTACTTATTTCTGATAATTTACAATTTTTTTTTTGTCTCTGCACTGTACTGCTACCACAAGTCAACAAACTTCACACCATCGATGTTGGTGAGAATAAATTTGATCCTGAAGGATTTTTTTTACAGTGATAAGAATTCAGAGTACAAACTTTCAGCATTTTGTGAGAAAGCAACTAGAATCCAAAATCAGAATCAGAATCAGAATCAGGTTTATTATCGCTGACAAATGGCATGAAGTTTGTTATTTTGTGCCAGTAATATAATGGAATACTGTAAGTGTGAATCTTAGAAATAAACTTGATTATCTGGCCTTACAAATTAAGCCAGAAATAAAGAATTTCGGTATTATCATTGATTCTGAGCTAAATTTCAAATCACATACTAACAATATTATTAAGACTACATTCTTTCATTTAAGCAACATTGAACGAGTTCAATTTCTTACAACATTTCAAGATGCAGAGAATTTGATACAAGCTTTTGATTTTAGCCATTTAGACTACTGTAATGCTTTCTTTTCAGGACTGCCTAAGGAAGATATAAACCATTTGCAGCTTGTTCAAAATACAGTAGCTGGTATCTTAACCAAAGAAGGAAAAGCTGAGCATACTTCTCTGGTTTGGGCATCATTGCATTGCTGCCAGGTTCCTTTTAGGATCAATTTCAAAAAACTTTTAATTGTATAAAAGGCTCTGAATAATCTAGCTCCTCTATGTATTTTGGAGTGTCTAAATCCTTATATCCTTAATTCCAAATTTAGATTCAAGAATACTGGTTTACTTAGTGTTCCTAGAGCCAAGCATATAAGAATTGGTGATGTGGCCTTTTGCCCTTGTGCTTCAAAAATTTGGAATACTCTACTGATTGATATACGCCAGGTTAATTCAAAGGTTCAAAGATACAAAGTAAATTTTATTGTCAAAGTACATATACATCACCATATACAACCCTGAAGTTCATTTCTTGTGGGCATAATTATTGAATTGAATAGAATTGAATGATCTTTCTTGTCATTATACATAAGTACAATGAAACTCTACTTGGCTTCCTCTCAGGCAATCAAACAAAGCGGTAGATAAAAACAAGACAGTAATAGAAAAACAGTATTAAATAGATAAGTAGCATAAAATAAGTTGCAGCAGGACCAGAATGTCACAGTAATGCACAAAGTGCCGTTAGTACAAGTATTTGAGTCCTTGTGTGTGCTCACAGTTTCAGTCATTGTTCTGTGGGAGTGGTGTGATGGAGGCCACAGCTCTGGGGTAGAAGCTGTTCCTCAGTCTATTTGTTCTGTTTTTTAGCGTCCTGAACCTTTTGCCGGATGGAAGCGGGTCAAACAGGGAGTGGCCGGGGTGTGTGGTGTCTCTGGTTATGCTGATTGCTTTCCTCCTGAGTCTGCTGCAATAGATGGTGTCCAGTCCTGGGAGCTCCATCCTGACAATTCACTGGACCACCTTCACCACGCGATGCAGGTCTTGTCGCTCAGCGGCTGTGCAGCTAGTATACCACAATGTGGCGCTGTTGGTCAAGATGGTTTCGATTGTGCTTCTGTAGAAGTTAAGCAACAGCTTTTGTGGGAGTTTGGCCTGTTTCAACTTTCTGCAGAAGAAGAGTCTTTGTTGTTAATTAAGAAAAAAATAATAATTATAACAGAATCAATGGAAGTCCACCCAACTAGGGCGTTCAACCAGAGTGCAGAAGAAAACAAGCTGTGCAAATGCAGAGGAAGAAACAATAATAATGAATGAATAAGCAATAAATATTGAGAACATGAGATAAAGAGTTCTTGAAAGTGAGTCCATAGGATGTGAGAACATTTCCATGAAGGGGCAAGTGAAGTTATGTTATACTCTTGGGTTCAAGAGCATGACGACTGAGGGGTGGTAACTGTTCCTTGACCTGGTGATGCAATTACTGGGGCTCCTGTGCCTTCTTCATGATTGCAATAGCAAGAAGAGAGCATGACCAGCGTGATGGGAGTCTCTGATGATGGATGCTGCTTTCCTGCAACAATGCTTCATGTAGATATGCAGTAGGAAGGCCTTTACTCGTGACACATTCAGCCATGTCCACTACTTTTGTAGGGTTTTCCATTCAAGGGCACTGGTATTTCCATACTGGACTGTGAGGCAGCCAGTCAATATACATCTCTGCAAGTTTGTCAAAGTTTTAGATTCAAGCCAGTCTTCCACAATCTCCAAAGGAAGTAATGGCATTGCTGTGCTTTCTTAGTAACTCTACATATGTGCTGGACCCAGGACAGGTCCTCTAAAATAATAACATCTGGGAATTTAAATTTGCTAAACATCTGCACCTCTGATTCTCAGAGGAAGACTGGCTTATGGACCTTTGGTTTCCTCCTCCTGAAGTGTATAATCAGCTCCTTTTTCTTGCTGATATTGAGTAAGAAGTTGGTGTAATGACAGATTTTCAGTCTCCCTCTTACATGTTGATTCATCACCATCTTTGATTGGCCTATGATAGTGGTATCGTCAGCAAACTTGAATATGGCATCAGAGCTGTGTTTAGCCATAGAGTAAAATGTGTAGAGCAGGGGACTAAGCACGCAGCCTTGTGGTAAACCTGTGCTAATGGATATTGTGGAGGAGGTGTGTTTGCCAATGCAAACTGACTGGGGTCTGCAAATGAGGAATTCCAGGATCCAATTGCAGAATGAGATATGAGGCCAGGGCCTTGGAGTTTATTGATTAGCTTTGAAGGAATGATAGCCTTGAACACTGAGCTGAAGTCATTAAAGAGCACCCTGATGTCTGTATTCTTGCTGTTCAGATCTTCCAGGGTTGAGTGATGAGCAAATGAAATGATATCTGCTGTGGACCTGTTGTTCCGGTAGGCAAACTGGAGCAGATCCAAGTCACTGCTAAGGCAGGAGCTGATTTGTTTCATCACCAATGTCTCTAAACACTTGTCACTGTGTATGTAGGTGCCATTGGGCAATAGTGATTGAGGTAGGTCACCCTGCGCCTCTTGGGCACCGGTATAATTGAAGCCTGCATGAAGCAGGTGGACACCACACACCACTGAAGCAAGAGGTTAAAGATCTCAGTGAACACAGCAGCCAGTTGATTGAACATTTTAAAACACTTCTAAAAACCTACTTTTTTAAATTTGGACTACTTATAGGATTACTTAATTGCTGTTGATGTTGATTACGTTTATATAATTTAGTATATTTGATTACATTTTATTTTATACAATATTTGTCCTTCCTAATGACTTTCAATTTTGTCTTGTATTTTTATGACTATATTCATTTGTCTTTACAGTCAATGTAAAGCACTTTGTGCCCACATCTTAATGTATGAAAGGTGCTATATAAATAAAGTTATTATCATTATTACTTAAACTATCTTATAAATTACAATAAGAAATAAAGTATATGTTAAAAATGTAAATAAGTATAGCAAAAAGAGAACAAAAATAGTAACGTAGCGTTTGTGGGTTCATTAACCAGAAATCTGATTGTGGAGGGAACATTAAAGTAAAATGGCAAGCATATTATATATGTAATTGAGTAGCTGCAAGCATTTCTCTCATCCTGGGGTCATACCATACGCCAGTATTAAACACACCTCTTTCATTTGTGAGGGCAAAAGAAATAGAATGTTCCAGAGATGGAGCATAAATGCCACCAAAGTTCAGAGGGTTCTAGTGGCTTGTCTGTATGCTTTCAATTTTGTGTGTCATGTCCACTTAGCCATGACTGGAGACAATTTGCTGCTCCCTGCCAGTAACCCCAAGGGAAGAGATGTTCCAGTCCCCAGGGCTAACATCTCTCACTTCACTGACTATGAAATACGCAGAAGAAAAATTAAGTCCGGCCTAATGATGTTGATAAATTATTTTGATAAATGTCAAGCATGCTTGTTATTGCTCATTTTACAGATGACAAGGATTGAAAAGCAAACTGGGTCACATTTATCAATTATGCAGAGATGTTTGTTTCCTCATTCCCACCAGCACACAGCCCAGCTCACAAAATCCAGCGTACTTTCACAATCTCAACGTTAATTAGCAGAATTAATGTTTCACTGTAAAGCATTAAACTATTTCATCCTCTTAAAATAAATGGCAAAATTCTGAAATGCCCTTTCTCAATTTACCGGATACAATCTTCAATTAGATGCAGCAATCTGAATGTCTATTTGATATACTCAGTGGCCACTTTATTAGGTATCTCCTGTTACTAATAAAATGGCCACTGAGGGCATTTTCATGGTCTTCTGCTGCTGTAGCCCATCCACTTCAAGGTTTTACATGTTGTGCATTCACAGATGCTTTTCTACTCGCCACTATTGTAATGCATGGTAAAATCTTGAGTTACTGTCACCTTCTTGTCAGCTTGAACCAGTCTGGCCATTCTCCTCTGACCTCTCTCATTAACAGGGCATTTTCACGCACAGAACTCCTGCACACTGGAGCTTTTTTTGTTCCGCACACCATTCGCTGTAAACTCCGGAGGCTGCGGTGCATTAAAATGCCAGAAAATCAGCAGTTTCTGAGATACTCTAACCACCCCATCTGACAGCAATAATCATTCCATGATCAGAATCACTTAAATCACATTTCTTCCCCATTCTGATGTTTGGCCTGAATAGCAACTGAACCTCTTGACCATGCCCTCATGCTTTTATGCATTGAGTTATTGCCACATAATCGGCTAATTAGGTATTTGCCTAAACAAGCAAGTGTGCACGTGTACCTAAAAAATGGCCAATGAATATACTTTATCTTCTTAAAATAAATGACAATATTCAGAAATGCCCTTTCCCAATTTATCGCATGCAATTTTCAATTAGATGCAAGGATTTAAATGTCGATTTAATATTTCTGTCCTTAGGGCTATTTTTCCCAGGTGCTTCTATAATAAGCAGATCTCTCCCTATTGCAAAGAGTAATACGGTCCAGTGTGTCAAAAACATATGCTTTCAAACACCAGAACTTTCTGTAAGATTATTAGTCATCCACGAGCCTGATAGTCGGACAAGATATGGAGCTGCTCATTTTCCACTGTTCCTGCTGCTTAAGTCAAAATTAAATTAAACATAATAACTACTAAAACACGCAGAACTTATAATTCAAGATCTTATTTAATATTGCATGGCTAGTGACAGGATTTCTCTCTGGCTGTAATAATCCTGATGGCATTTTCAAATATTCAAGCGCACAAACTTGATGCTGATGTTTATACTTTGTAAGGCAGCTTTTCTAAATTCACCTTCCTGCTTAATATTCTGTTCGATAAGCATCAGGCTAATTGCTGGTTCCACTGCGAGTGACTCATCTCCCGATGTCCCAAAGCTCTGCTCCCAACCTGTAACGTACAAGTCTAGAGTTTGCTGGAATATTCTTTGCTTGCCCGGAAAACAATTGGAGCTCAATACTGATGAAGGGTCTCAGCTTGAAACGCCGACTGTTTATTCCTCTCTGTGGGTGCTGTCCGACCTACTGAGCTCTTTCAGCATTTTGTGTGTGTTAGGCAGGTTTAGAGGGAACTACTTCACTCAGAGAGTGGTGGGAGTGTAGAACGAGCAGCCAGCTGACATGGTGAATGCGGGTTCACTCTTATGTTTTAAGAATAAATTGGATAGATACATGGATGGGAGAGGTCTGGAGGGTTATGGGCTGGGTGCGGGTCAATGGGACTAGCGGAATAAAGTTTTGGCACAGACTAGAAGGGCCGAATGGACTGTTTTCTGTGCTGTAGTTTTCTATGGTCCTATGCTACTCTGGATTTCCACCATCTGTAGAATTTCTTGTGTTCTGACTGTTATAGAGCAATAGAGTGGAAACAGGCCCTTTAGCTGAACTGGTCCCTGATTCAATTATGCCTTTTCAATTTGTCTGCAGCACACACAAAATGCTGGAGGAACTCAGCAAGCCAGGCAGCATCTAAGGAAAGAGGTACAGTCGACGTTTCAGGCTGAAACCCTTCGGCAGGACTGGAGAAACAACGATGAGTGGTAGATTTAAAAGGTGAGGGGGAGGGGAGAGAGAAACACAAGATGATGGGTGAATCCTGGAGAGGGAGGGGTGAAGTAAAGAGCTGGGAAGCTGATTGGTGAAAGAAGATACAGAGCTGGAAAAGGAAGAGTCCGATAGGAGAGAGGAAGGCCATGGAAGAGAAAAAAGGGGAGAGGAGCACCAGAGGGAGGAGATGGGTAGGCAAGGAGATTAGGTGAGAGAGGGAAAAAGGGAATGGTGAAGGGGGAAGGGGCATTACTGGAAGATGGCACCATCCCTCTTCACCATTCCCCATCCTTGGTGACACAGGACAAGATAGAAGAAACTCAGCATGGTTTCCTTTAGGGAAAATTCTGCCTGAACAACCTGTTGGGATTCTTTGAGGAGATTACAAGTAGGATAGATAAAGGGGATGCAGTGGATGTTGTATATTTGGACTATCAGAAGGCTTTTGACAAGGTGCCACACATGAGGCTGCTTACAAAGTTAAGAGGCCATGGCATTACAGGAAAGTTAGTGGCATTATTAGTGCATCAGTTGACTTTTAGGAGGCAGTGAATGGGAATAAAAAGCTTCCTTTCTGATTGGCTGCCAGTGACTAGTGATGTTCCACCGGGGTCAGTGTTGGGACCGCTTCTTTTTATGCCATATATCGATGATTTAGGTGATGGAATGGATGGCTTTGTTGCCAAGTTTTCAGTTGATACAAAGATTGGTGGAGGAGTAGGTAGTGTTGAGGAAACAGGTTGCAGACAGACTTAGACAGGTTAGGAGAATGGGCAAAAGAGTGGCAAATGAAACACAATGTTGGAAAATGCCTGGTCATGCATTTTGGAAGAAGAAATAAATGTGCAGATTATTTTCTAAATAGGGAGAACATCCAAAAACCTGATACGGAAAGGGTCTTGGGAGGGCTTCTTCAGAACACTCTAAAGGTTAATATTCAGGATGAGTTGTTAGTGAGGAATGCAAATGCAATGTTAGCATTAATTTCAAGAGGTCTAGAATATAACTGCAGGGATGTGATGCTGAGGCTTTATAACGCACTGATGAGGCCTCACCTTGAGTATTGTGAACAATTTTGGACTCCTGATCTAAGAAAAGATGTGCTGGCATTGGAAAGAGTTCAGAGAAGGTTCATAAGGATGATTCCGGGAATGAAAGGGTTATCATATAAGAAATGTTTGTTGGCTCTGGTCCTGTACTTGTTGGAATTTAGATGGACGAAGGGGGAACCTCATTGAAATTTTTCGATTTTGAAAGTCCAGAAAGTCCAGACAGAGTACATGAGGAAAGCATGTTTCCCACGGCGGGGGAGTCGAAGACAAGAGGGCACAGCCAGGTTAAGGGGGCATCCTTTTAAAACAGAGACGTGGAGACATTTCTTTAACCAGAAACCTGTGGAAGTTGCTACCACAGGCAGCTGTGGAGGTCAGATGTATTTAAGGAAGAGGTTGATAGGTTCTTGATTGACCAAAGCATCAAAGCTTACGGGAAGAAGACGAGGGAGTGGGGCTGAGGAGGGGAAAGCAATGGGTCAGCTATGATTGAATGGAGGGGTGGACGATGGGCCAAATGGCCTAATTCTGCTCCTATATCTTATGGATCATAAGACTATAAGACGTAGAAAAAGAATTTGGGCATTCGAAACTTTTGAGTCTGCTCCACCATGGTGATATCATCAGGCCAAATGGTACTCAGACAATAGTCCTCCTTCCTTTATTGAAAATGGACTCAACTTCTGTTACACATTCTCAGAAGTCAGTTTCACTGATTCTACATCCACTGACTCCAGAAAGTTCAGATCATTGATTTATCTCTGTCCTCCGATCCACTCTCATCCCATCTAATGCCTACTGAACAAATTCTCCTATATCCTGTCTCCAAACATCCATCCACCTGATGACAACACCACACCTTCCTCTCTAGAGATTAATTATGTCATCCTGTAGCACCAACACTGCAAAAGCGAAAATCAGCGCTTGGAAAGAGAGCACATTAGCAGGGAAGAAAATCAAAACAAAGCGCTTTATCAGCACTCAAATGTTACATAGAACAAAGGAATTTACAGCACGTTAAAGGCCCTTCATCCCCAATGTTGTGCGGACCATGTAACCTACTCTAGAAACTGCCAGGAATTTTCCTAGTGCATAGCCTTCTAATTTTCTAAGCTCCATCTACCTATCTAAGAGGCTCTTAAAAGACCCTATTGCATCTGCCCCCACCACCACCATCGGCAGTGCATTCTATGCACCCACCACTCTGTGTGAAAAACTTACCCCTGACATCGCCCCGGTACCTGTTTCCAAGCACCTTAAAGCATGCCCCCTCATGTTAGCCATTTCAGCCCTGGGAAAAAGCCTCTGGCTATCCACATGTTCAATGCCCCTCATCATCTTATACACCTCTTATCCTCCGTCGCTCCAAGGAGAAGGGGCCAAGCTCAACCTATTCTCATAAGGGACGCCCTCCAATCCAGGCAACATTCTTGTAAGTCTCCTCCTTGCTCTCTCTGTAGTCTCCACATCCTTCCTGTAGTGAGGTGACCAGAAATGGTGCCAGAAAAGAACACTGAGTTGGTGAAAATAATCTTCATGGAGCATAAAATATTTCAGTACACAAATACTCTGCTGGTGTTTATACCTCATGGCACTGGTCATTCAATTCCGCCTTTCTGCTTACATAATAATTCTTTTCCACCGTCTGATTAAGTTACTTCATCCATCTGCAACAAGTCATATTTGGTGAAATATTCTAAATCAGTGGCTTCTATCCAGAGAGTGAGGGCAAAACCTCCAACTCCAAGTCTTGTCCAATCACACAGCATTCTCATTTGAATATACATCAACTTCTATGTCAATGAATTAAGACCCTGAAACTTGCCCTGTTAGAGGACATTGGGCTGGGTTGATACAAGAAACACAAGAGACCGTAGATGCTGGAATCTGGAGAAAAGACACAGTTTGCTGGAAGAACTCAACTAAAATGTACCTAGATCCAAAATGGTGGCATGACGCAGCTTGCAGCGGCCACTCTGGAGCTGATATCTGCTATTTGTTAAGCGGGGTGCCGTGCACAATCCTAATCTTATGAAAAGCGGACATGGGAGCATGGAGGAACATCTGGAAATCTCCAGGAAGGCCTTTTTCATTGCTACTAATGCTGTGAGGTCCAGGTCCCTGCTGAGAAGAACAGGCCCCCAGTCCTCGGGGCTGCATTGCAGATGGCCGTTGGTGGGGGCGGCTTAATGCGCTCGGCAGAGGATGGTGCTCGGAGAGGCTGTGCCTGAAGGGATAGTCGGAGGCTCGGAGGTTCGACGGACTCGGAGTCTGCTGCGGTCGGGGCGCTGGGGAGCTGTCTGTGAGGCTGGGTCCAACGGAGCTTTCGTTGTATGCTGCGTCTGCGAGGCTGAGTCCAGAGGTGCCTTGGAAGTCCATAGCGGGGGTATTCCCTTTTGCTGCCGGCGTGGGATGACGAGTCTATCGGGGCCTTGAGGACTTCTGGAAACTGTGTGGTGGTTTCTTTCAAACTTATAGTTTTTTAACATCTTCGGATTATTTTTTACTGTGCCCATGGTCTGTTTTTTTATTAATTGTGATTTATATTTATATATATATATAATATTTATCAAATATTCACTGTTGTAACTATATGTAACTATGTGGTTTTGTGTAGGTCTTGTACCTTTAGTTTTTGGTTTGTTGGGTGGTAGAGTTGGTCTCCTGACTTGGTGTGTCTGGGTAGTCTTGTTTTGTCTGGTGGACTTGGAGCTCCTTTCCGGGGAACGTGATAAGATGGTAGCATGATATTAATGCATAGCAGCCTCTCTGGACTCTGGATTGGGGATTGCCAAACGTTATGTGGATTTTCTGGTGTAGTCTGTTTTGTCATGTGCTTTTGTGATATCATTCTGGAGGAACATTGTCTCATTTTTTAACTGCATTGCATTTATGGTTTCTAAATGACAATAAACTTAAATTCAATTCAATTCAAAGATGATCAGTGTCTGTGGAAGGAAACTGTTAACATTTTGGGCCTAAACTCTACATCACGAAAATGTCCAGCAGAGAGAAGTAGATTCCAGGGCCATCTCTGAGGGTTGGGAATTCCATCATTTGTAGGGCATCACACAAAAAATGCTGGAGGTACTCATCAAGTCATGTACCAACTGAGGAGTGGGATAAAGTTGGACACTTCAGGCTGAAATCCTTCATCAGGACTGGAAAGGAAAAGGGCATTAAGTCAGAATGAGAAACGTGGGGGATGGAAGGACGAGACTTATTAGCTGATAGGTGAAAGGTGAGACCAAGTGAAGAGGAAGGTGGGTCAGTGGGGGAGTGGACATGAAGTAAACTAGGAAGTTATTGGTAGAAAAGGCAAATGGATCAAGAAGAATGAATCTGATAGGACAGGACAATGGAATAAAGTGAAAGAGTTGGGAAAAAGGGAGGTGATGGGTAGGTTATGAAGGTGGGGCTGGAGTAGAAAATGGCTGTGTGGGCAACCAAAATGGGGGAAAGTGAAAAAGGTGGGGGAATTTGTGAAAAAGAAGGAAGTGATTACTGGAAGTTAGTAAGATTGATGTGGCATCTGGTCACCTGCCAGCTTGTACACCTACCACTCCCTTGCACCTTCTTGTTCTGGCTTCAATTTCTTTCCTTCCCAGACCTTATTAAGGGTCTTAGCCTGAAACATCAACTGTTTATTCCCCTCCAAAGTTGCTGCCTGATCTGCTGAGTTCCTTCAACACCCTGTGTGTGTTTCACTAATTCTGAATTATGTTCCAGGTGGTCAAACCAAACGTCAATCAGTAGAATCAAAATACACTTTTCCAGCAACTGCAGAATCCCTGGGGTGTATCAGTGTGGACATTGTGAGAGCAAATCGATGAGATGGAGACTTCACCACCCTCTATAGGCAAACAGCTGGCCTAGTCTTCTAGAAGCAGGTAACATTGGCATTCATTAGGTCACCACTACAGAAGAGCTCTCAATCATCAGAGCAGGAGTTAAAAACAAAATGAAGAAATTCATTTTGTTCGTAATAAAGAAGAAATTGAATGAAGAGAGAGATGGTGTCATGTTAATAAAAGCAATCTATTTCATGTCTGGAAGCAGTTTCTAAATCTAAATTACCTCAATATATCTACTGGTGGTTCATTAACCAGGTGTATTTTTATATGTAAATATGATATAGGTGGGTATATTTTTATGAACAGTACCTGAATGAATGAATAGAGGAATCCTAAGCTTCTCTCTTTATTTTAGCCCCTGGTTTGAGGCAAAGATTTTTTAAGAATACCCTCACCTTTGCTACCACATTTAGTTCAGAAACAAACCTGTTCATGCATTGTTTAAGTTGACTTGACATGTGGATCCTCTAATTTGCTGTAAATTCTTCTGCTCTTGGCCTCAGTCATGTTGACTGTCACAATAGATAACTTCACAGCAACACAGATGGGTAGCTTGATTCCTTACAAGTACATTGGGAAAGAGGTACAAGATTCTTAAGTCCCACATCATCAGGTTTAGGATCAGTTAATTTACCTACAACTGTTGGGCTCTTGAACCAGCATGGATAACTTCACTGGTTACACCACAACTGATTCCACAACCGATGGACTCACTTTCAAGGACTCAACTCATGTTCTCAGTAGTATTTATTTATTTATTTTTAAAAAGTGTATTTGCACAGCTTGTCTTTTTTTGCACATTGATCGCTTGCCAGCCTTTGTTTGTGTGTAGTTTTTCACTGATTCTATTGTATTTCTTTGTTTCACTGTGAATGCCTGCAAGAAAATGAATCTCGGGGTAGTATACAGTGACATGTACATACTTTGACAATAAATTTACTTTGACTTGGAAGTACAGAAGTCGAGGAGCACATTGAATTCAATACCGGCTCCCAGCAGACTGCGGAGTATCACAGCTGTGTGAGAGTGCCTTCACCAGCAGAACTTCAGTAGCTTAAGGCAACTGACCATCACCTTCTTAATGGCGATTAAAGGACATCAATAAATGCCAACCATTCCAACAGTCAGCATATCTTAAAGCATGAATATGGAAAATGTGCACCCCCACCACCCTCCACATGCTATTTTCTCACTGCTGTCATCAGGAAGAAGGTACAGGAGCCTCAGGAATCACACCACCAAGTTCAGGAACAGTTATTAGCCTTCAACCATCATGACCTTAAGTTCACTCAACTTTACTTGGCCCAGCATTGAAATATTTCCACAACCTATGGCTTGCACTCTAGGACTCTTCATCTCATGTTCTCAATATTTATTACTTATTTATTACACTTATTATTATCCCTTTCTTTTTGTATATGCACAGTTTGTTGCATATTGGTTGGTGCAGCCTTTCATTGATTCTGTTATGGTTATTATTCTATAGATTTATTGAGTATGCCCACAAGAAAATGAATCTGAGGTTTGTATATGGTAACATATATGTACTCGGATAATAAGTTTAATTTGAACTTTATATGCACCAAGGAGAGTGATTCATTGGGGAAAGGGAAGTAGGAGAGGCACCAGAAGGAGGTGACAAACAGGTGAGGACAAAAGGTAAGGGAGAGGTCAGAAAAGGAAATTAAAGAAGAGGAAAGGGGAGGAAGAAAGAATTAATGGGAATTGGAGAAATCAATGCTCATGCCATTAGTTTGGAACCTATCAAGAAAGAATATGAGGTGTTGCTCCTTCAAACTGAGACTGGCTACATTGTGTTTTATAAAATTGGTTTATATTTATTGTGTTTTTATACTTATTGTTTTTTTAATGCTGCAACAGATCTGGAGTAACAATTATTTTGTTCTCCTTTGCACTCATGAACTGAATAATGACAATAAACAGTCTTGAATCTTGAACCTTGAGCTGGCCAGTTGGCCTGTTTCTATGATGTACAACTCTATGCTTCCAATACAGGAGAAGCAGTAATGAATGAACTGATAAGTATTGGAACTGAGAGATTAGAGCTATTAGCAACAGCTTATGTTTCTTTCTTTGGAAAAAAAAGTAGCCCAAATTAAGACCTGATAGTCTTTAGAATTATAAAATAGCTTTTATAGTTTAAACCCAAAGAATATGTCACCACTTGACAGAATAAAAAGCACAGTTCATGAATACATGATAATTATTAATGAATCCAACAGTGAAAGAAATGAAGAAATATTTTTATCAAAAAAGTAGAAATTTCAAATCTGTGACACAGGCAATGAAAAAGCATTACTCTCTCTAAAGAAAATTAGGTGAGCAATTGAGAGATAAATTAGTATACCAAGATTATGAATGGGTAAAATAGGGTAAATGCAAGAAGGCTTTTTCCACTGAGTTTCAGTGAGACGAGAACAAAAGGTTATGGGTTAAGGGTGAAAGGTGAAATGTTTCAGTGAACCTGAGGGGAATCTTATTCACACAGTGGGTGGTGAGAGTGTGAAACAAATTGCCAGTGAAGTGGTAGAGAAAATTTAAGAGAAATTTTGATAGGTACATGGATGAGAGGGGTATGAGGAGCAATGGTCCAGATGTGGGTTGATGGGGATAAGGAGAATAATCATTCAGCATGACCTTGATGGGCTAAAGGGCCTGTTTTGTACTGTTGTGTTCTATGTCTCCATGACTCTCGAAGAAAGGAAGATATATGAGAGAGATGGAATAAAAATGATTGGTGTAGAGTAAACACATCAAACCAGAATTTTATATATTCATCCCCAGGATATTAATATACACTCAGTGGCCACTTTAATAGGTTCACCTGTAAATCTGCTGTTCAGTATAAATATCTAATCAGCCAATTATGTGGCAGCAACTCAATGCATAAAAGCATGCAGACATGGTCAAGAGGTTCAGTTATTGTTCAGACCAAACATCAGAATGGGGAAGAAATGTGATCTGTGACTTTGATCGTGGAATGGTTGATGGTGTCAGATGGGGTGGTTTGAGTATCTCCAAAACTGTTGATCTCCTTGGATTTTCATGCACAACAGTCTCTTGAGTTTACAGAGTTTGCAATAAGAAATAAAAAGTGAGCACCCAATCTGCGGGTGGAAGTACTTTGTTAGTGAGAGAGGTCAGAGGAGAATGGCCAGACTTGTTCAAGGAAGGTGACAGTAACTCAAATAGCCACACGTTAAAATGGTGGTGTACAAAAGAGCATCTCTGAATGCACAGCTTGTCTAAGCTTGAAGAGGATGGGCTATAGCAGCAAAAGACCACAGAAATACAGTTAATGAACACTTTATCCTGAAACATGATTTAATAAAGGGAAAATCTTGCCTTGTTGAGATGAACCTGTTGGAATTGTTTGAGGCGATTACACGTAGGATAAATAAAGGAGATGCAGTGGATGTTGTATATATGGACTTTCAGAAGGCTTTTGACAAAGAGCCACACATGAAGCTGCATACCAAGTTAAGAGCCCATGGTATTACAGGAAATCTACTGCTATGGTTAGAGCATTGGCTGATTGATAGGAGGTAGCAAGTGGGAATGAAAGGATCCTTGAATGGTTGGCTGCCTGTGAGAGTAGTATTAGGACAACTTCTTTTTATGCTGTATATCCATAATTTAGCTGATGGAATAGATGGCTTTGTTCCCAAGTTTTCAGAGTATATGAAGATTGGTGGAGGTGCAGGTAGTGTTGCGAAAACAGATAGACCGTGGAAGGACTTAGACATCAGACTAGGAGAATGGGCAAGAGAGTGGCAAATGAAATACAATTTTGGAAAATGCATGGTCATGCACTTTGGTAGCAGAAATAAATGTGCAGACTATTTTCTGAACATAGAGAAAATCGAAAAATCTGAGATGGAAAGTGACTTGTGCAGAACACCCTAAAGGTTAATTTGCAGGATGAGTTGTGGTGAGGAAGGCAATTGCGATGTTAGCATTCATTTCAAGAGATCTAGAAAACTAGAGCAGAGGTGTGAGGCTGAGGCTTTATAAGGCACTGATGAGGCCTCACCTTGAGTATTGCAAACAGTTTTGGGCTCCTGATCTAAGAAAAGATATGCTGGCATCGGAGAGGGTTCAGAGGAGGTTCACAAGGATAATTCCAGGAATGAAAGGTTTATCATATGAAGAACATTTGATGGCTCTGGGTCTATACTCACTGGAATTTAGAAGGATGAGAGGGGAATCTCATTGAATCTTTCAAATATTGAAAGGCCCAGACAGAGTAGATGTGGAAAGGATGTTTCCCATGGTGGGGGTGTCTAGGACAAGATAAAGGATAGAGGAGCATCAATTTAAAAGAGAGATGCCTAGAAATTGTGGTATTTATTACCACAGCCAGCTCTGGAGACCAGGTTGTTGAGTGTATTTAAGGCAGAGATTGATTGGACAAGGCATCAAAGATTGTGGGGAGAAACCTGGGGATTGGGGCTGAGGATGAGAAAAAAAAATCAGCCATGATTGAATGGCAGAGCAGACTCCATGGGCCAAATGGCCTAATTCTGCTCCTATGTCTTATAGAAAAACATAGAAACATAGAAAATAGGTGCAGGAGTAGGCTATTCGGCCCTTCAAACCTGCACCGCCATTCAGTATGATCATGGCTGATCATCCAACTCAGAACCCTGTACCTACTTTCTCTCCATACCCCCTGATCCCTTTAGCCACAAGGGCCATATCTAACTTCCTCTTAAATATAGCCAATGAACCGGCCTCAACTGTTTCCTGTGGCAGAGAATTCCATAGATTCACCACTCTCTGTGTGAAGAAGTTTTTCCTCATCTCGGTCCTAAAAGGCTTCCCTTTTATCCTTAAACTGTGACCATTTGTTCTGGACTTCCCCAACATCAGAAACAATCTTCCTGCATATAGCCTGTCCAATCCCTTTAGAATTTTATACGTTTCAATAAGATCCCCCCTCAATCTTCTTTCTTTCTTTCTTTTAAAATCTTTTTATTAATTTTTAAACAAACATAAATGAAACATGAATACAAAGTGTTTGAGAGTACATAATTGATAGTTTAAGTAGACATTCAAATATATAATAATCAATATATATAGCCTCCCAAACTCATAGCATTTATGAACAAAAGAAACAAAAAGAAAAAAAAACAAAAAAAGAGAAGAAAAAAAAACACTAACCACCATGGGCCATTGCATAATGTTAAATACATACAGTAGTGCCAATAACTCCGAACCTCCATCCAAATAATTAAGGTTAATAAAAGTAAGGCTTAGGAAAAGACAATTTAACTCATATGAAAATGTTGAATAAATGGTCTCCAAGTTTCTTCAAATTTAACTGAAGGATCAAAAACAACACTTCTAATTTTTTCTAAGCTCAAACAAGAGATAGTTTGAGAAAACCACTGAAATATAGTTGGAGGATTAATTTCTTTCCAATTCAATAAAATAGATCTTCTAGCCATTAATGTAACAAATGCAATCATTCGTCGAGATGAAGAGGATAAACGACTATTATCCACCATTGGTAAACCAAAAATTGCAGTAAAAGGATGCGGTTGGAAATTGGTATTCAGAACTCTTGAAATAATACTGAAAATATCTTTCCAGTAATTTTGTAAACAAGGGCAAGACCAAAACATATGAGTCAATGAGGCAACATCAGAATGACATCTGTCGCAGGTTGGATTAACATGAGAATAAAATCGAGCAAGTTTATCCTTAGACATATGAGCTCTATGTACAACCTTAAATTGTATTAGGGCATGTTTAGCACGAATAGAGGACGAATTGACTAATAGTAAAATTTTCTCCCACTGCTCAGTGGATATAAGACAATGAAGTTCTTCTTCCCATTCCTTCTTAATTTTTTCTGATACATCTGTCTGTATTTTCATGATCATATTATAAATGACAGCTACTAAACCCTTTTGACAAGGATTCAGAGCTAAAATTCTTTCCGTAATGTCCAATGGACATAGTTTCGGAAAAGACTGTAACTCATTATACAAAAAAATTTCTAACTTGCAAATATCTAAAAAAATGGGTTTTAGGTAAATTATATTTATTAGATAGCTGTTCAAAGGACATAACGCTATCATCCAAAAACAAATCACGAAAACATGTTATACCTTTTGTTTTCCATAAAAGAAAAGCTTGATCCATAAAAGAGGGCCGAAAGAAATAGTTAGATATTATAGGGCATGATAAAATAAACTTATTCAAACTAAAAGATTTACGAAATTGAAACCAAATTCGCAATGTGTATTTGACTATAGGATTAGTTATTTGTTTATTCAATTTAGATAAAGAAAAAGGAAGTGAAAATCCTAAGATTGAAAACAATGAAAACAATCTTCTAAATTCCAGTGAGTATAAGCCTAGTCGATCCAGTCTTTCATACCATACCCCCAATACCATGTGCTTTAAGTTTGCACACTAATCTCCTGTGTGGGACCTTGTCAAAAGCCTTTTGAAAATCTAAATATACCACATCCACTGGCTCTCCCCTATCCACTCTACTAGTTACATCTTCAAAAAATTCTATAAGATTCGTCAGACATGATTTTCCTTTCACAAATCCATGCTGACTTTGTCCGATGATTTCACCTCTTTCCAAATGTGCTGTTATCACATCTTTGATAACCAACTCTAGCATTTTCCCCATCACCGATGTCAGACTATCATCTGGTCTTTTATGGTCTTATGGTCTTTCAGGGATCAGTACAAATCATCTAACATTGTTGGTCTCGAGTCAACAATAGGCAAAATGTGTAAGGACAGCAAAACATATAGGTAATTTAATAGTCAGCAGTACTGAGACTGTTTTGATGCCAAATTTATTTAAATCTGTGCATTTAAAATCTCTGTTTGGGATTCACATTATTCTCTGCATAATCCCTGACCCAAGATAATCAAAACGCTTGCTGAAGATGTGCTTGTGCACGCACATGCGTATATCAACAATGTTCCTGTCTCAAACCACACAAATTTAAATGTATGTCCACATTTCCCTGTTAAATTAATCTGGAAAGACTGCAAAAATGATTTATGAGGATGTTGGCAGGACCTGGGGACTGATTTCTGGAAAGAAGTTGAACAGGTTGGAACTTTATTCATTGGAAAGGAGAAAATCAGAGTAGTTTAGAGGTGTGACATGCTGTGCTAAAGTCTTAGGCACACTGCACTCACAAAGCAAACAGCATTATGAAGGACCCCACGCACCCCTCACACAAACTCTTCTCCCTCCTGCCTTCTGGCAAAAGGTACCGAAGCATTCGGGCTCTCACAACCAGACCGTGCAACAGTTTCTTCCCCCAAGCCATCAGACTCCTCAATACTCAGAGTCTAGACTGACATCTACATAATTTATTATCATATTGTAATTTGTCCTCTACTGTACCTATTGTCTTGTTTATTAATTATTGTACTGCCCTCCACTGTTCTGTGCACTTTATGTAGTCCTGTGCTGGTCTATAGTCTAGTGCAGTTTTTATGTTGTTTTACGTAGTCTAGTGTAGCCTTGTGCTGTCTCACATAGTCTAGTGTAGTTTTGTGTTGTTTCATGTAGCACCAGGGTCCTGGAGGAACGTTGTTTCGTTTTTACTGTGTACTGTACCAGCAGTGTATGATCAAAATGTCAATAAACTTGACTTGCCTTGACAGTACTGTATAAAATCACAAGGGGCATAGGTAAGGTGGGGAAAGTGCAGTGATAGATTCATAGAGTAATAGAAAAGTACAGGAGAGAAACAGGTCCTTCAGTTCATTTAGTCTGTGCCGTACCATTGAAACTGTTTATTTCTAGTCTGTTTCACACAGTTAGGGAATCAAGAACTAGAAGGCATACATTTAAGATGAGATGTGAGAGATTTAATAGGAATCTTAGGAGAAACATTTTCACCCAGGAGATGGTCAATATATGGAATGAGCTTCCAGAGGAAGAATTTAATACAGGTCCATTAAACATTTAAAAGACACTTGGAAGGGTACTGTACACAGATGGGGAAGTTTTAAATGGAGATGGACCATATGTGGGTAAATGTGACCAAGTTAGATAGGAATTCTGGTTAGCATAGACCATAGAGTCATAGAATCATTTAGCATTGCAGCACAGATACAGACCATTGAGCCTATCTAGCCCATGCTGTACTGTTATTCTGCTGAGTCCCAATGATTCGCAGCTGCACCATACTTATCTACGTACTTATCCAAACTTCTCTTAAACATTACAATTAAACACATGTCAACAACTTCCACTGGCAGCTCATTCCACACTCTCAGTACCATCTGAGTGAAGAAGTTCTTCCTCAGATCCCCCTTAAATATTTCACCTTTCACACTTAACCCATAACTTCTAGTTCTAGACTCCCCTATCTTCAGTGGAAAAAAGTCAGGTGGCATTTACCTTATCTATGTGAGGCCCTCCATTGCAACATTGGTGTCTATGTACAGTTGATATGCAATCCAGGGAAGTACGATATGGAGAGAAAGCTCTTGCCAAGGCAGCAGGCTCAAAGACCCCCTATCTATAACCCTCATAATTTTGTGTACAAACCAGCTAGGCCAAAAGGTCTATTTGTATTCTGTATGGCTCTATGGCTTCAAATCAAAATTCAGCATTCCTCAGTCAATCTAACTATGGAATTCCAAAGATTGAAACCTAATTTATCAAGGTTACAATGCAGCAAATTCTTTCCAGTTGACTGTCCAAATCTCAGCAAAGGGAAAGGCATTGTGGATTCACAGCAGAAACACAATTTACACAGATGTTGTTGCAAAAACTCCAATACATCTAATAATGAAATGCTACTTGGTTTAAGACTGCCAGGAGAGACAGAAATCTTCAGGGAAAATGGAAGCATCTATCCAGCCACGCAAAGGACAGATGATAAATAGGGTGAATCTCATTTTGACACCATCTCAGGAAATTAAAAATAACAAGCAACTGTGTGGCACTGACATTAAGCAGTGGTGAGTAAGTGGACAAAACCTGGCCTGCATTAATCTTGTCTCGCCTCTGACAGCAGCAAAAACGTGCATACTTATAAGTTTTAAGTGGTGCTGTGGCACTCAAACAATTGTTTTTACAGCTCGGGTGGTGCAGTTTGGAGTTCAATTCTGTTGAGATCTGCAAGGGGTGTGTATGTTCTTCCCATGACAGTTCGACCACGCGCGTTTTCTCTGGGTGCTCTGGATTCCTCCCACGGTCCAAGGACGTACCAGTCAGTAAGTTAATTGGTCACTGTAAATTGTCCTGTGATTAGATGCTGCCTGTTAAGCTGCTGGCAATTAGGGCAGCAATGAAAGCCCTCCATCTTTGTCTGTCTTTGGCCATTTTGTCCAGGTGTGGTTCAGGGCCCTTATATATGAGGATCTTCAGGAGGCTCATGGTGTGGAATGATGACAGCTTCGCAAAATCGCTGTCTGTCATGTGCCAGCATTCTGACATGTACAAGAGTGCGGACAGAACATAGCTCTAGTATAACTTCATTTTAGTGTAGGCATTGTACTTAGTCCTGTGACTAGGCTAGTGTTAAGTAGATAGGTTGCTAGGCAACATGGCTCATTGGGCTGGAAGGCCTGTTTTGCACTGTATCTCCAAATAAGTTTAGTATCACATTCTTTGCCTTTACTTTTCAGTTCGTTGCATTGTCACCTTGATAAATTAGGCTTTAATCTTTGGAATTCCTTAGTTAGGTTGAATTTGCTTGATGGTCGAGATGGTTGTGCTCTAGATGGAGCTGGTTGAATGTACAGCACTCTTGCGATCCTGTGTGTTGGAGCCTCCGTAACAGGGGCTGATGCAAAAATGATTCATGCACAAGTACGTACATAGATCAGGCCAGTCAGTTCCGAGAGCAGGTAAAATTCTTCTTCCGGGTACTGATACTATAATTTCGCCATTCATCACTTGAGGAATTATGATACAATCGCAATAGTCTTTTCCTTCTGATTTGTCTAAGGACATGTTTTCTTTATTCTGAACTGTTCAGCAGCTCACCAGATCAGAGCTCAGTGAATAAACCTCTTATTTTTATGTGGGAAAGGATGATTGATAGTGTGACTATCTCCCCTCTCATGTGACTTGCATGAAGAGCATTGGGTAATCCAGTTCAAGGTTGCACAAAGGCCCCACAAAGTCTGTCATGACTCTGAACACTCTTCATAGCAAATTAAATTCATTGCTGTTTTGTAGGAAATGCAAAAGACAATTTCTGCATGGCGAGGCCAGACCCCCAGCAATTTTAGAGGGTCAGCTATTGGTACTTTGGTAGCTTGCTTCTGAGTCAGAGGGTCATAGGTTCAAGCCCCACTGGTGACACCCAAGAAGAAAGATTTAGATTCAAATTTTACAGTCCAGGATTCTGTCTTTCACACCTGAGACAAGTTTAAAAGTTCTCCCTAGTTCCTTGTCTTATTATTTTGTTCAATTAAAATCCTGAACTCAGATTATCTAGCATATAAAGCATTTCTGCCAAGGAGAAAGCTGAATTCCTGACAATAACTACAATTCTCTCATTTGGGCAGCAGAGTACATAGCAGTTAGTATAACACTATCACAGCTCCAGCAACCCAGGTTCAATACCCGCCACAGTCTGAAAGGAGTTTGTATGTTCTCCCCATGACCATGTGGATTTTGTCCAGGTGTTTCAGTTTCCTCCCTCATTCCAACGATGCACAGGTTAGAAGGATAATTGGTCAAATTGGTACAATTGGCACCATAGCTTTGTTAGGCCAGATGGGCCTGTTACCATTCTGTATCTCTACATAGAAAGTTTTTAATTGACTTTAGGATATCCTGAAATTTTTAAGTATACCATACTAATGGAAGGTGTTGATTCCATAAAATGATTGCTGGATTTATGTAATGTTGATCAAGGTATAAATATTTGACGTAGCACCAGAAAATAGCTCCTTGTGCCAAGATAAGGCCACCCTCAGGGTAAAGGAGCAGCTCCTTTTATTCCATCTAGGTAGCCTCCAACCTGATGGTATGAACATCGATTTCTCCTTCCAGGGAACAGATTCTACCCCACCCCACCCTTCTCTGTTCCCAACTATGACACTTTATCTCTTCTCATTTGCCTATCACTTCCCCTGGGTCACCTTCTCCTCCCTTTCTCCTCAGTCCCCTCTCCTATCAGATTTCTTCTTCTCTAGCTCTTGACCTTTCCCACCCACCTATCATCACCTATCACCTTCCAGCTAGCCTCTTACCCCTCCCCCCACCTTTTAACTCTGGCATCTTCCCCCCTCATTCTCAGTCCTGAAGAAGGGTCTCAGCCCGAAATGTCGACTATCTATTCATTTCCATAGATGCTGCCTGACCTGCTGAGTTCCTTCAGCATTGTGTGTGTGTTGCTCTAGATTTGCAGCATCTGCAGATTTCCTTGTGTTGATGCTTTGTAACCCCCCCCCCCCCCAATTTCCTTTGAAATAAAGTGTTGGAGAAAACTAGGCAATAATTGACAGATTATTAAAATGGCCAACCATAACAATGAGTTTCAAGGTGTAAATATCACCGATAATTTGTCCAGGTACAGTTATGTGGATCCTATGTCAAGAAATCATGCCAACACCTCTACTTGCAGAGAAAGTTAAAGAACTTCAGCATGCCCTGATTCCCCTCACCAGTTTTTACAGATGCACTATAGAAAGCTCTCTACTTGGATCATCCCAGCTTGGTAAGGCAACTGCTCAGCCCAAGACCGGAAGAATTTGCAGAGGTTTGAGCACAGCTCCGTCAATCAGATCATCCAGCCTCTTTCTCTGGTGGCTCCATTTGTACTTGCCACTGCCGCAGGAAAGTAGCCGACGTAATCAAAGACCTCTCCCACCCCGGACAGATTCAGATTCATTTACTTATCATAGATACATCAAAAAAGGTGCCATTTGCTTTAATAACCAGCACAACCTGGGTGCAGCCCGCAAGTGGTGTCTGGCATTCTGACGCCAACATAGCATTGCCACAGTGCTCAGCAGAACAATACAGAACACAACAAGCAACAAAACAACCCCGTTCCTCCCTCCCAACTAACCACACACCCACACAGACAGTCTTCCAGTCCCAGGACAGGATTCCAGGCCTCCACTAGACTCACAGACAATAACCCTTTGACTTCCCCAGTGGACTTCAGACTCACAGACCCAGGGCTTTGGCTATCGGATTTTGACCTTCAGGCTTCAGTCTTTGCCATTGACTTCAGGGTGAGTCAGTATTAGTCAGTCTGTTCTCTCCCCCTTTCCATCAGGCAGAGGATACAAAGCATTCAAAGCATGTACCACCAGACTCAAGAACAGCTTCTGGCCCACTGCTAACAAGCTCTTAAACAGAGCTCTTATACGTCAATAAAGATCTCTCAATTTCCTAGTGTACTTCATTGTGACCCCTGAACTTTATTTGTCTTCCTATGCTGCACTTTCTCGAGAAACGTTACACTATTTTCTGCATTTAGGCTTTTTTTTTCTTTCTGCACTGCCTCGACAGACATAATTATGGAGCGATCTGACTGGATGGCATGCAAACAAAAGCATTTCACTGCATTTTATTACATGTGGCAATTATTAACCAATTATCTATTGCCAATCATTGTGCATTTAATATTTCAATAACAGTTGAGTAATCTTGTAAATATATTGATTAGTTAAGCAATCCTGTTCATTTAAATAATTCATTATAGGTTATATGTATAAATACATGAATTGCATGCATCATCGCGCTACCACATGGAACGTGCACGCCTCGCTTAAAGTACACTAAACAGCAAGCTGCACTCAACTTTTCGGACTCCTGTGTCTTCCTTTGAATTAGTTCAATGCTTTGAAGTTACAAGACATTACATCAATAAATAAAAGTTCACACTCTGCTTTGCCTGGAGTGACAGTTTCAGATGGAGTAGAGGAAGATGGTTTCAGTATCCACCCTGCAGTCCCTATTGCTGATACAGATCAATGATACAGAGTTCTGGGACCTCTCATGGTCTCAGAACACATTCTACACGATCCTGAAAGCTCACTGATGCTTCTACTTTCTGAAGAGGCTGAAGAGAGCTCGACTGTGCACATTAATATTTGCAGTGTTCTACAGATGTGCAGTAGACAGCACCCGAACAAGGCTGTGTCACTGCATAGTACAGAAACTGCCCTGTGGTGGACCGGAACGCTCAAAACAGGTAGTCAAAACTTTTCAATACATTACTGGCACAGTCTGTCTGCCATCAAGGCCATATAGACAGCAGAATGTCAGAAATCAAGAAGGCCAGTAACATCATGAGGGACCCCATTCACCCTGTTTTTGGATTGTTCATCCTACTCCCATCAGGGAGAAGGCTACATTGAATACATAGCAGGACCAACAGAGTCTAAAATAGTTACTTTCCTCAGTAATAAGGTTGATCAACACCTCCAACCACAAACCCCCCCTCATCACATCCCCCCCACCACCACTATTTTATCATTTCCTGTCAGTCACCTCATGTACAGACACTCCTGTGCCTAGCATCACTTTATGGGCATACAACCAATACGTGTATATAAGCTATCTTAAGTATTTATATTTATTGTGTCTTTTTTATCTTTTTTTGTGCTGCATCAGATCCAGAGTAACCATTATTTCATTCTCCTTTACACTTGTCTACTGGAAATGACACTGAACAATCTTGAATCTTGAAATAAGACAGCATAGAGGATGCTTGGCTTCATCGTTCATGGCACAGACTGTAAGGACAGGGAAGTTGTGGCACAACTTCACAAAGCACAAGATCAGGACACAGAGTACTGTGCGCCATTCTGGCCGTCACTCAGTGACTCTATCCAATTGCAGAAGGAGGCATTCATTCCCAAGGTCCGGAGTCGGGAGATGAGTTTCCTTGGAATAATACTACTCCGTGTCACTATTATCAGAAGACGAAGGGAAATTCTTCCTGCAGTACTGACTAGTATTTATTCATCAACAACATCAGTAAAGTTCAAAGTAAATTTACTATCAATGTACATTCATAACTTATGTATGAGTTGGTGCAGTGGTACAGCGAGTAGAGTTGGTTAGGGTTCAGTCCTCGCCTCAGATGTTGTCTGCATGGAGTTTGTTATTACCCATTAGCCATCAGGGTCCTGAACTAATGTGGATAACCTCATTCGACTTAGCACCAAACTGATCGCACAACGTATGGACTCATTTTCAAGCACTGTACAGCTCCTAAACAAGAGAAAATCTGCAGATGCTGAATATCTAAGCGACACACAAAATGTACTCTTTCCCATCGATGCTGCCTGGCCTGCTGAGTTCCTCCAGTATTTTTGACTGTACAACTCTTATTCTCTGTCTAATTTATATATATATATGATTTACATATTTTGTCTTCCTTTTACACAATGGCTGCTTGTCAGTCTTTACGTATAGTTTTTCATTTATTATACTGTATGTTTTACTGTGAATGCCTGCAAGAAAATTAATCTCAGGATAGTATATGATGATATATAGGTACTTTGATAATAAATATACTTGAATTTACTTTGAACTTTGAACTATGTGTTATAGTTTCTTGCCACATCCCAAGCATGTTCCTTCTAGAGGTTAATGTAGATAAACCATAAGACCATAAGATATAGGAGCAGAATGAGGCCATTTGGCCCACTGAGTATGCTCTACCATTTCATCATGGCTGATTAGTTGCCTGGCCACATGAATTGCCCCTAGTAGATAGGTGAGTGGGTCAACATTGGTGGGAACATGAGGAAAGGTAGTGTTGTAACGAGACTGTTCTATGAGTTGGCATGGACATGGAACTGAACTGGCATTTTTCTATATGGTTGGGAAATACTGCTGGATTGCCAATAGCTGTACAATGGAAGCTTGCTGCTCAGGAAATGTATTCTATTCCCCATATTAGAATGAAGTTGTAGTTCAAAACTGCTTCAAGGCCTTTTTCGGATTTCTTCTCATTTTGCTCATTTTTCTACCTTGAATAGCACCTGGAACCATAGGACTTATCCCATCTCTGTGGTTTCCCAGTGTCAGAAGTTAAATTGGCTTCTCTCTTGTGAGCGAGTATCCCACCCGTAGAGAGCAATGCCCATTACCAGCTCCACTTATTGTTTCAATGACTTCTTTGGGTTCTTAGGCAGTCTGCAATCCTATTTCCTGCAGGGCTGACACTGACAGTCAATCTAAAATTGGATTTGGACTCAGTGGGGGTGATGGGGAGAGGATGGCTAACAGGGCAAGGAGTTGAGGAAGTGCACCATTACATTGATTAATCAAACCAATAGTCTGCAAGTTGCCAAGACAAGCTCAAAACATTCTATGCAGAACAGAATAATAACAAGGCTTCTTATACTGAAGACAGGGCGATATCCAATAATACTCTCTGCAGTAATAATATGCCCCGCTGCTCAAGAATTGGATGATCACTTTGTCTGACTGTCTTATCAGCAAAGCAATGCTATTAGATCTTAAATTGCGAATTGTCACGGCAATATATTCAACTCATGCAACACACAAAGCTGATTACAGCAATCCATACATATTAGCACTACTCTGGGAAAAAATAAAATCAACATTGATCGCTGGCACAATGATTGATAGATATATTTCTTATTAAAATTTATCTCTTTGTTTATATGTGGCTCTTCTTCCAAAACAAGACGTCTACGGCAATTTTCTGCAAGGATATACCCAGCCCAGGGAACACAAAAAAATTCTTTTATCAATCCAGATGAAGGGTTTTGACCTGAAATATCAACTATATATTCCTCTCCATAGACGCTGCCTAACCTGCTGAGCTCCTCCAGCATTTTGTCAAGATTTCAAGCATCTACAGAATCTGTTGTGTTTATGATAAATTCTTGCTTGTGGCCAAAATTGGGAGGGGTTGAAATCATCAGATAGGCCAAGCAACGATCTGTCACATAAATCTGGCAGGCAATACTTCCCAAACCCACAACCTCCACCAACTAGGAAGACAAGAGTGGCTGATGCATGGGAGTTCCTCCAACAATCAGTTCTCCTCGATATTGGAAATAAATCCTTGTATCTTGAATGAGACGAAAATGCTACATAAGAGGTGTCGCATTTGAGAGTTGAGAGGTTTGCTGTCTTACTTCAAGATTCAAGATTGTTCAACGTAATTTCCAGTACACAAGTGTAAAGGAGAACAAAATAATGGTTAGTCTGGATGCAGCACAAAAAAATAAGTTAAATAACACAATTATAAAAAAGACACAAAAATATAAATACTAAAGATAGCTTATATACAGATATTGATTACATGTCCATAAAGTGGTGCTAGGTACAGGAATGTCTGTATGTGAGGTGACTCTCAGGAAATGATAAAATAGTGATGGTGGGGAGATGTAATGAGGAGGGTCTGTGGGTGGAGGTGTTGATCAGCCTTATTGCTTGAGGAAAGTAACTGTTTTAGACTCTGTTGGTCCTGGTATGGATGCTATGTAACTTCCTTCCTGATGGGAGTTGGTCAAACAATCCAAGAACTGGGTGAATGGGATTCTTTTTTTTTTGATGATGTTGCTGGCCTTCATCATTTCTGGCATCTTTCTGTCTATGTGTCCTTGATGGTGGACAGGCTGTGCCAGTAATCCTTGAGAGGTGATTAATAATAGACAATTTTGTAATGTTATTTAGAGATACAGCACAGTAACAGACCCTTCGATCCAATGAGCCCATGCCCCTGGTAGCATGCACATGACCAATTAACCTACTACCCTGTATGTTGGGAGTGTGGAAGGAAACCGGAGCATGTGGAGAAACCCTACGTAGTCATGAGGAGAGAAATACAAACTCTGCACTCCTCAGTCATTCCTTCACATCTGAAGATATTTGGTTAGTGGACAATGACAGGGCAGTATGGTAGCATAGCTCAATCACTTTACAGCACAGGCGATCACCAACTGGGCTTCAATTCCCACCACTAACTATAAGGAGTTAATAATGCTTCCCGTGACCACGTGGGTTTCTGTTGGGTGCTCGGTTTCCTTCCACATTCCAAAGACTTACTGTTAGGATTAGTAAGTTGGAGAGCTGCTACGTTGACACAGGAAACATGGCACATTCCTTGGTACTGTGTTGGTCATTGACACCAAATGACACATTTCCCAAACAATCCTTCCAGGTGAGGCAACACTCCACCTGAAAGTCTGCTGGGGTCGTCCGTTGTGTCCTGTGCTCCCGATGTGACCACCTCTACTTTGATGAGACCCATCGTAAATTGGGGGACTGCTTCATCAGGCACCTTCGCTCCATCCGCCAGAACTTTCTGGTGGTCAGATCTTTTAATTCAAATTTCCATTTCAGTTCCGACATGACCTCCTCTTGTCCCACGGTGAGACCACCCTCAGGGTAAAGGAGCAGCACCTTATATTCCACCTATGTAGCTTCCAAGCTGATGACAAGAATATCAGCTTCTTCTGGTAAAATTTTTCCCTCTCCCTCTTCTCTTCTTCTATTCCCTATTCTGGCCTCTTACCTCTTCTCTACCTGGCTATTACCTCACCCTGATGCCCCTCTTCAATCCCCTTCTCATATGGTCCACTCTCCTTGCCTATCAGAGTCTTTCTTCTCCAGCGCTTGTCCTTTCCCACCTTCCAGCTATCCTCCTTCCCTTCCGCCCCCCCCCCTTTGTTACTGGAATTTACCCCTTTCCTTTCCAGTCCTGAAGAAAGGTCTCACCCCAAAATATTGATTTTTTTGTTCATTTCCATAGATGTTGCCTGAACTGCTGAGTTCCTCCAGCATTTTGTGTGTGGCATATCTCATAAAGCTATAAGATATAGGAGCTAATTAGGCCACTCGGGTCATCGAGTCTGCTCTGCCATTTCATCATGGCTGATCCACTTTTCCTCGCAGCCCCAGTCTCCTGCCTTCTTCCCAAATCCCCTCATGCAATGACCAATAAAGAATCAACCAACCCCTGCCTTAAATATACATAAAAACTTGCCCTCTGCAGCTGCCTAGGGCAATGAATTCCACAGATTCACCACTGTCTGGCTAAAGTAATTCATCCTTTTCTCTATTCTGAGGTTGTGTCATTTGGTCTTGGACTCTCCCACCACAGGAAACATCCTCTCCACATCCACTCTATCAAGGCCTTTCACCATTCAATAGGCTTCAATGAGATCACCTCTCATTCTTTTGAATTCTCATGAATACTGTATGTTTTGATATATGTGTAACAAATAAAGCTAATCTCTCCCTAAACTTTTTGCAGCCAGGAGTAGAATGGAATCTAATTCACTGGCACTGTGATATCATTACACTTACTGTGCTGCCATCGTTGGCCTTCGGACAAATATCTTCAGGTGCAAGGAGATGACTGAGGAGGAATAGGAGGCGATTGTAGTGATGCTTCTGTCTGGCATATGCAAGTTCACCAGAAGTGTGACAGAGACATTAAGAGAAGTCAGGGATCCTCTTTAGCGTAACAAACACAAAATGCTGGAGGAACTCAGCAAATCAGACAGCATCTATGAATAATGAGTCGAGGTTTTGGGACAAGGCCCAGGAAAGGATGGGGAAAGAAATCAAAATAAAAGGTGGGATGGGAGGAGAGGAAGGAGTATAAGTTTGAAGGTGATTGTTGAAGTCATGTGAGAGGGAAGTTAGGTAGGTGGGGGAGGGGTATGAAGTGGGAAGCTGGGAGGTGATAGATGGTAAAGGTGAAGGGTTGAAGAAAAAGACATCTGACAGGAGAGCAGAGTGGACAATGGGGAATGGAGATACAGAGAAGTGGGGAGAAGGGAGAAATTACTGGAAGCTAGAAAAATCGATGTAAGCAACATGTCAGGAACTCTGACAAAGAAATGGAATTTATCTTGGCGTATGGCAAACATGGAACAAACTTATGCAATCATTTCAGAATGTTGTTTGTTGTTTAACTAAGTAGACTAACACAAATCCAACATCTGTGAAGATGTGTTCAACCAGGAACAGCTCTAGCTCCATCACACTGAGTACCAGCACCTCCCCAGACCCCCCAACCCCACAGGGCTTTGTGCTCAACCCGCTGCCGAAGCATTACTGTCTGCTAGAACCAGTTCAAGCCAAATCATCAGGGTCGCTGCGGAACACAACAGTGGCTGACCTCACCAACAACGACAATGAGATGGTGTGTAGAGAGGAGGTGGAGCGGCTGGTAGAATGGTTCAAACACAACAAGTTGAGTCTCAGTGTGGACAAAGACTGAAGGAATGAGTGTTGACTTTATGAAGGTTTAGGCTGACTACTCCTGCACAGACATGGCTCCGCCATGGAGAGAGTTAGGAGCACAAGTTTCTGGAAGTACACATAGCAGACAATCTCACCTGGTCCCTTAATGATTCCACATTCTGAGGAGACTGAGACAAGCAAGGCTCCCCACCTCCACTCTAACCAATTTTTACAGAAGCACCATCGAGAGTGTCCTGACCAGCTGCGTCACCGTATGAAATGGGAATTGTAAGGCATCTGACCACAAGTCTTGACAAAGGATTGCAAAGACTATGGAGAGCATCATCGGGGTCTCTCTTCCATCCATCAGAAATATTTCTAGGAGTGTGACATAATCAGGGTTCGTAGCATTGTGAACAATCCTTCCCATCTGTCCAACCATCTCTTTGACCCCCTAATCATCAGGCAGAAGGTGCTGCAGCATTACGACAAGAACTTTTAGGATTGGAAGCAGCTTCCTTCCCCAGGCCATAAGTCTACTGAACTGCCTGTCACTACCCAGGACTCATCACGTAGGAAGTGCCAATAGCGTTATACTGTTTACTTCTAAATTGTGTCTCAAAAGCACTGTATTCGATTCTCAAATTGGTTAATTCAACCTCTCTTTGTGCTCGCCATTGCCTTTTACAGTTTAAGATTGTTCATAGAGCCCATATGTCTAAATCCAAATTATCTCGGTTTTACCCTAACATCAGTCCGCTTTGTGATAAATGCAAAAGGGGCGAGGCCTCTCTCATTCATATGTACTGGCTTTGTCCTAGCTTGGAGAAATTTTGGAAAGATGTCTTCATAACGTTATCATATATTCTGAATCACCACCTAGAACCTAACCCTTTAATTGCTTTGTTCGGTTTCTGGGGTGAGACAGATTTACGTCTGAGTTCGACTAAGTGTTGAATATTATCTTTTGCCTCTCTCCTGGCTAGACGTTTAATCCTCCTTAGATGGAGAGTTGTTGCCCCGCCCACACATGCTCAATGGCTTAACGATATTATGGCCTGCTTAGACCTTGAAAAAATTCATTATTCAGTCCTTAATTCGGATTTAAAGTTCCATAAGGTCTGGGGACCTTTTATTGAGTACTTTCATAACCTTCCTCTTAACTAGGGTTTTTTTTTCGGTCCCTTGCTTTCAGCTCCTTTTTTTTTTGTAGTAGGCATTAATATCTTCTGTTGCTAAGTGTATTTACAGTTTTGGGGGTTTGATTGTCCTGATTTACATTCTCTATATTGTGTTGTGGTTGGTCTGGAGTTTTTTTATTGTTGCGGGGCTTGGGGAGGATACTAATTTTACATGTCTTCAATTTGGGTGCTTTCTCAATTATCTTTCTTTGTATCATATTATTATTGTATGTTTATTTTTGCACTGTATCAATGTTCTTCATTTTGATCCGGGGTTTTTTTTATCTGTAGCTATGTAGAAAATGTATAAAAAAACTAATAAAAAAAAACAAAAGCACTGTATTATTTTTCAATTTACTTGTGGTATTATTACTTTATGTGTTAAGTGTGTGAGTTGTATGTACTCTGTTTTGCACCTTGGTCTGGAGGAGTGCTATTTCATTTGGTGTGTACAGTTGAACAACAATAAATTTCAACTTGAACATCAATCCTGCCTCATCTCTGACCACTATTAGAAATGGGCTAACATTGACCTATAATTACAGCTGATTATTAAGTTAACAACCCCTTACATAAATTCTGGAAATGCAACATCAACATTACTGGATGACAGACTTGAGTGCAGCACTAACACAGAAGCTGTGTACAAGAAGCTCTAGAGTAGCGGTTGCCAACACATCAATCGCGATCGACTAGACGATCTTTAAGACTTTCCCAGCAGATTCCAAAAAAAAAGAAAAAGAAATACACAAATACAGTTGAGAGATTGTTTCTGGGTTACGGGGTTTTAGTTCCATTCTTTCTGCCCAGTGCGCATGTGCATAGCTCACCCGCAACGCACTACACAGTGTACTTCAGTGATCCCCAACCACCAGGCTGTGAGGAAACGATATGATTTGGCGATATGAAACGAGATGAGTCAGCTGCACCTTTCCTCATTCGCTATCACGCCTACTGTTGAACTTGAACTCACGTGAGGTCATCAGCCACCTAAACGCAGTGATACCCTCGTGCCAGGGATCACTGGTTGGCCTCGGGTAACCGGCCGCCTCACGCGGCCGGCAGGAAATGCCATTGCTACTGGCCTGGAGTGCGGACAGATGGGAGCCGCCTCTAAACCTGTTTAGCACACTGAATGTTCATGAGGAACCCGGTGCTAAAATATTCGCCGACGACCTAATTCAGGCTCAGGGTTTCATAAGTAACAGAGCAGCTACCTCGCTGCGATCCAGTGAAAGTCATCCGTTGAGCCAAACTTTTGTCTGCCGATAGATCCTACAGGGGTGGGGGGGGGGGGGGGCAGGCATGCGCCCTGTAGCACTCCTCACTCAGTCGGTTGCTCTTTCCGGACTGCGACCACCGCGGCCCCGGCACGGGGACTTCCGGCTCTCACCTTGTCCTCTCACCCAACCATGACCAGCCGCACCTGGCCAAGGCGTCTGGCGGCAGGTGGGCGGAGGCTGGAGTTCGGGCCCGGAGGCTGTCTAATGAGGCAATGAAGCCCTCAAAACTGCTTCGGTACCTTGCGTTCAAGCACCCTGAACTTAAAAACAAACCCACTGAGTTTTTTTAAGCGAAGAAAACGTTAGCAAGCAGGACAGAAGCTAAGTGCTGAGAGCCACGTAAACTAAATTGCGGAATAGACTGGACATAAGGAACCTGCTTCAAGTATCGCTGTATTCCGGTTGGGTTTAACAACCCCCCCCACCGTCATCTGGTCCGCAATAATATGGTCAATATTAAACCAGTCCGCGGTGCAAGAAAGGGTGGTGACCCCTGGTGTACATACATTATTTCTACTTCCCGGTTGTGGGGGTTTACTTCCGGTCTTTTCTGCCCGGTGCGCATGCGTGTGACTAACCGATTTAGTATGGTCGATCTTGCCTTTCACTAAGGCCGAGGTAGGGGATCCTGGGCTTAAAAAGGTTGGTGACCACTACTCTAGAGCCACCTCTACTTCCTGAGGAGACTGAAGAACTTGGAGTATGCAGGCCTCTTCTTCACATGTTCTACCAGTCTGTTGTCACCAGTACAATCTTCTATGCCATGGTGTTCTGGGGCAATGGCATCAACAAGAATGAGGCCAACGTGGTCAGTAAACTGATTGGAAAGGCTGGCTCTGTTATAGGAGTCAAACAGGACACCCTGGAGGCTGTGGTAGAACAAAGGGCCCCAGGAATATCCTGGCAATTCTGGACAATGTTTCTCACCCTCTGCATGACACCTTGGCTGAACAGAGGAGCACTTTCGGTAATAGACTAAGACAACTGCACTGCTCCAAAGAGAGCTATACGAGGTTATTTTTACCCTTGGCCATTAGGCTCTATAATGAGTCAGCCCATAGCCAGGGAAGTGATGACCTGTTCCTGTTAGACTGTTTGAGGAAACTTATTTTTTATTCTTTCTTATTTCTCTTCTAATATTTATATATTTGTATATCTGTGCACTTGTAATGCTACTGTTACATTGTAATTTCCTTTGGGATCAATGAGGTATCTAACTTCTTAATTTCAAAGTATATTTATTTAAAATGAATTTAAATCCTCCTGCTAACTTGGGATTTGAACTTGTATCTGGAGTGTATTATAGGTCTTAGGATTGAAAGCCAAGAAATTAACCCTAATATTAGCATTGTGCAGCTTCTAGTGAGCTGGTTTATCTTGTTCTAATGCAGATACAGACTCAGTGGCAACTTTATTCGGTACAGAAGTGGAACACAGATGGTCTTCTGCTGCTGTAGCCCACCTGCTTCAAGGTTTGATGTGTTGTATATTCAGAAATGATATTTTGCACACCACTGTTGTAATACATGGTTATTTGAGTTACTTCCTGTCAGCTTGAAACAGTCTGGTCACTCACCTCTGACCTCTCTCATTATTAAGGAATTTTCACACACAGAATTTTTTTTTTTACAAACCACTCACTGTAAACTCTAGAAACTATTGTGCATGAGAATCCCAGGAGATCAGCAGTACCTGAGTTACACCTGAACTCAAAGGGGTCTAATATCCTGGAGCGCAGGTTTAATAGAGCTGTTAGGGAGGGTTTAAACTAATTTGGCCACAGTGATAGGGCTGAGGATGGGGAAAACAGAAATAAATCAAAGATAGCATGCAACAGAAATGTTAGGAAGGACAGGCAGGAGATGAGGCATAATCACAGCCAGTGGGATGAATTACAGGGCAATAGAAGCGTGATGCAGTTAAAAGAGAAAGCTAAAAAATATGGACTGAAAGTGTTATATTTGAATGCATGCAGTATAAGAAATAAAATGGACGATCTTGAAATTCTGTTACAGATTGGCGAGCATGACGTTATGGCCATCTCTGAAACTTTGCTGAAGGTTGGCTGCCATTGGGAGCTGAACATCCATGGATATACAGTTTATTGGAAAGATAGGTTAGTAGGCAAATGGGGTGGTGTGGCCCTGTGTATAAGAAATAATATCAATTTATTGGAAAGAGATGACATAGGATCGGAAGGTGTAGAGTCTCTATGGGTTGAGTTAAGAAATGGCAATGGTAAAAGGACCCTAATGACAGCTGTATACAGTCCTCCAAACAGCAGCCAGGATGTGGATTACAAATTACAGCAGGAGATAGAAAATGCATGTCAGAAGGGCAAAGTCATGATAATCGCTGGGGATTTTAACATGAAAGTCGATTGGGAAAACTGGACGTCGAGAGAGAATTTGTAGAACGTCTAAGGGATGGCTTTTTAGAACATCTTGTTGTTGAACCCACTAGGGGATCGGCTGTGCTGGACTGGGTGTTGTGCAATGATCCGAAGGTGATAAGAGAGCTGATGGTAAAGGAAACCTTAGGAACAGTGATCACAATATGATCCAGTTCACCTTGAAATTTGAGAAGGAGAAACTAAATTCCAATGTGCCAGTATTTCAGTGAAATAAAGGAAATTACAGTGGCAAGAGAGGTGAACTAGCTGTGGTTGACTGGCAGGAGACACTATCAGGAAGGACAGCAGAGCAGCAATGGCTGAAGTTTCTGTGAAAAATGAAGGAAGTTCAAGACAGATATATTTCAAATAAGAAGAAATTTTTGAATGGAAGAAGGACACTACCATGGCTGACAAGTGAAATCAGAGCCAAAGTAAAAGCAAAAGAGATGGCATACAAGGAAGCCAAAGCCAGTGGGAAGATAGAGGATTGGGAAGCTTTCAAAAACTTGCAGAAGGAAACTAAGAAAGTCATTAGGAAGGAAAAAATGAATTATGAAAGGAAGCTGGAGACTAATATCAAAGAAGATACTAAAAGCTTTTTTGAGTATATAAAGGGTAAAAGAGAGTTGAGGGTAGATATAGGACTAATACAAAATGACACTAGAGATATCGTAATGACAGATGCAGAGATGGCAGAGGAACTGAATGTGTATTTTGCATCAGTCTTCACAGTGGAAGACACCTGCAATATACCGGACATTCAAGAGTGTCAGGGAAGTGAAGTATGTGCAGTGAAAATTACAACTGAGAAGGTGCTCAGGAAGTTTGTTGGTCTGAGGGTGGATAAATCTCCTGGACCTGATGGATTGCACCCTTGGGTTCTGAAGGAAATAGCTGGAGAGATTGTGGAGGCATTAACATGATCTTTTAAGAATCAATAGATTCTGGCATTATACCGGATGACTGAAAAATTGCAAATGTTACTCTGCTATCTAAGAAGGGTGGGAGGTAGCAGAAAGGAAATCATAGACCTGTTAACCTGACATCAGTGGTTGGGAAGTTGTTGGAATTGATTGTCAGGGATGAGATTACAGAGTACTTGGAGGCACATGACAAGACAGGCCAAAGCCAGTGTGTTTTCCTGAAACGAAAATCCTGCCTGATTAACCTACTGCAATTTCTTGAGGAATTTGCAAGCAGGTTACATAAAGGAGATGCAGTAAATGTGGTGTACTTGGATTTTCAGAAGGCCTTTGACAAGGTGCCACACATAAGGCTGCTTAACAAGATAAGAACCTATGGAATTACAGGGAAGTTACTAGTGTGGGTGGAGCATTGGCTGGTTGGCAGAAAACAGAGAGTGTGAATAAAGGTATCCTATTTTTGCTGGCTGCTGGTTACCAGTGGAGTTCCACAGGGGTCAGTGCTGGGACTGCTGCTTTTTGAGATGTATGTCAATGTTTTGGACTATGGGATTAATGGACTTGTGGCTAAATTTGCTGATAATACAAGGATAGGTGGAGGAGTGGGTAGTGTTGAGGAAACAGAGAGCCTATAGAGAAACTTAGATGGTTTAGGGGAATGGGCAAAGAAGTGGCAAATGAAATACAATGTCAGAAAGTGTATGGTCATGCACTTTGGTGGAAGAAATAAATGGGCAGATCATTATTCAGATGGGGAGAGAATTCAAAATGCAGAGATATAAAGGAACTTGTGAGTCTTTGTGCACGATACCCTAAAGGTTAACCTCCAAGTTGAGTCAGTGGTGAAGAACATGAGTGCAATGTTGGCATTCATTTCTAGAGGTATAGAATATAAGAGCAGGGATGATTCCAGGAATGAAAGTGTTACCATATGAGGAACATTTGGAGCTTTTGGGCATTCAGGAGTTCAGGAGAATGAGAGGGGACCTCATAGAAACATTCTGAATGTTAAAAGGCCTGAACAGATTAGATATGGCAAAGTTATTTCCCATTGTAAGGGGAGTCTAGGACAAGAGGGCACAACTTCAGGTTTGAAGGACGTCCATTTAGAACAGAGATACGGAGAAATTACTTTAGTCAGAAGGTGGCAAGTCTGTGGAATTTGTTGTCACAAGAGGCTGTGGAGGCCAAGTCATTGGTTGCATGGAAGCCAGAGATAGATAGGTTCTTGATTAGCCAGGGCATTGAAGGGTATGGGGAGTGGGGATGAATGGAAAAATTGGATCAGCCCATGACTGAATGGCAGAGCAGACTCAATGGGCCGAATGGCCTACTTCTGCTCTTATATCTTATTCTTATGGTCTTATTCTCAAACCCCACTATCATTCCATGGTCAAAGTAACTTAAGTAACATTTCTTCCCCATTCTGATGTTTGAATTGAATAACTGAACCTCTTGACCATGTCTGCATGCTCTTATGCATTGTCCACATGATTGGCTGATTAGATATTTGCATTAATGAGCTGGTGTACCTAATAAAATAATGACTGAGTGTATCTGATGAGACTAAATAAAATAATTTAGATCTAATGACAGTCAGCAGCATCAAAGCAGTCAAAGCTTGGATCTGGACCAGCTGACAAATGGGCTGAAATATGGCGATGGAATTTAATGTGGACAAGTTTGAATGGACATACCAGGTAGGACTTACACAACGAATTGTACAGCACTGAAGGATATGGTAGAAAAAAGGGATTTGGGGATACAGAATCTATAATTTCTTTTAAGTAGTATCACAATTAGAGAGGATCATAAACAGAGCGTTTCCTTTCATATATCAAAGAATTGTGTTCAGGGGTTGGGATACAATATTAAAGTTGGTGACACCAAATTTGGAATATTATTTGCAGATCTGGTTGCCTACCTACAGGAAAAATAACAAGAAGATTGAAAGAGGATCGAGACAATTTACAAGGATGTTACCAGGACTTGAAGACCTGAGTTACAAGGAAAGGTTAAATAGGTTAGGACTTCATTCCCTGGAGCATAGGTTATCGAGGAGAAATTTGATCATGGTGTACAAATTTATGAGGGGCATAGATGTTGTAAACGCAAGCTGGTTTATTCCGCTGAGGCTGGATGAGAGTAGAACAGGGGGTTATAGATTAAGTGAGATAGGTGGAATAGGTAATTGGAACCTAAAATTGTCAAAATAGATTTTCTCTTTTTACCAAGTTTTGGACCCCTCAATTGAACATATCATTTCACGTCCAGCAGACTTCATCATGATCATCATGACTCCAGTATTTCTACTATTCCTTGATATTTCCTAATTATACATATGATTTTTTTGTGTTCTATCGCTGAGCAGCGGTGAACCATCTGATTGGCCTATCAGAGTTCTCTTTGGGAACTAGTTGACTTGATCAGCATTTCTGATCTGGCTGTTGTTCACGATTGCACTTAAGAAAAAAAAATACCCTTTAATATCAGGGCAATACTCTCCAAGGGTCTGGAATCCGAAGCGATGCCCCATGAAAGACCGTGTGCTGCTGTGCAAACGTCTCCTTGTGCCTCATATTCCTGCCAATGTGGCGGTGAAGTGCTTCCTGAGGCTAATTGACAGGTGGCTCTGTCATCTGCTCACCTGGAATCACGTCTCTTTGTCCCCCAGTGTCTCAGCAAAGAACCAGATATTCCCTGCCACATCTGAGCCCACCTTTTGTCTGCCCTGTACTAGCTTGTACGCTCTGTGACAATGTACTTCACTGCACATTTTGATGTATATTTGATAAATAAATGAATCCGAATCTGGCTGAAGTGAACTTTATCTTCCATATAAAGACAATATTAATCTGGAAAGTATTGAACGATTCATAAAGATACTGCCAGATCTTGAGAGCTTGAGGTATGGGGAAAGACTGGTCAGGTAAGATTTTATTTTTTGGAACATAAGAGGACTGAGGGGGTGACCTTATAGAGGTGGGGTTGGGTTGATGCTTTTTGTTACGGCTTGTGTGAACGGAGGGGAGAAGGGGCTTTGAGGCTTTGATGTTTTTCTCATACATTCCATGGGGTTTCTTGTTTTATGGATGTCTGAAGAGTATGAATTTCAGGCTGTGTACTGTACACATTCTCTGATATTAACTCAATGTTTGAGCCTTTGATAGAATGAATGCACAGAGTCTTTTACCCAGGGAAGGGCTTAAAGGTTTAAGGTGAGAGGGGAAAGAGTTAAAAGCTACCTGACGGGCAACTTCTTTGTGCAGAGGGCACGACGTATATGGAATGAGCTGTCGGCGGAAGTAGTTGAAATAGCCCATTCCATATACGCACCACCCTGTGCATGAAGAAATTGCACCTCAGGTCCTTTAAACAACATTTAAAAAACATCTGATCAGGTACATGGGAAGGAAAGATTTAGAACAGGGGTCTACTGGCCTCTTGGTTAATGTTAATAGTACACAGCATAAAAAATTTTGGGAACCCTTGGTCTCAAGGGATATGGGTGAAATTCAAACAAATAGGACTAGCTTGGTCAGAACGGATGGATTGGGCCCAATAGCTGTTTCCATGCAGAATTACTTTATGACTTTCTCCAAAAATTATTCTGTCAAATTCAGTAAATAGAACAGAAACTAATCATGTTGCAATGTTCACATTTTTTACTCATTCTATTGTTTCCAAGCCAATTAAGCACTTTAGTAACCACAGTACCAACGAAGGGTCTTGGCCTGAAACACTGACTCTTCATTCTCCTCTGCAGATGTAGCCTGACCCGCTGAGGTCTTCCAGATTGCCAGCGTCTGCAGTATCTCCTGTCTCTCAATGACCCCCCAGACATCATACCAGAAATGCAGCAGTCGATTTACACACAGCAAACATCCACAGGCAGCAGCACAATAAAGATCAGACAATTACCTTCTGTGGCATGCAGGCACAGGAGTGCAGCGGTTAGTACTGATGATGACATCTTCAGCCAGCTGGGTTCAGCCCTGGCCTCTCACCCTGTCTGTGCGGGGCAAGCATGTTCTCTCACCACTAAACTGATTCCACAACCTAAGGACTCCACGACCCATGTTCTCAATATTTATTTATTATTTATCTATTTTTGCATTTGCAGAGTTTCTTTTTATTTGCCCATTGGCTGTTTGTCTTTGTGTGTAGTTTTTCATTGATTCTATTGTATTTCTTGTTTCTACTGTGAATGCCAGCAAGCAACATATATGTACTTTGATAATTAATTTAATTTGAACTTTTAATTTAAACAATACTCTGCTCATCATTTTACGTGGACTAAATTAGAAAACCTTACAGAATGCTTTTCCTTAGTTTCAGATGGCTGGGTAGAGATATGTCTCTGCCAAAGGAATTGTGAGGCACTCCTTCCATCCTGCAGGTCACCCTGGGGCTAGTTGTAGTACCTGCTTAGCCCTCTGATCAGAGTCACATGAAGCCATGGGAGCAGGTGGCGAATGGTCGTATGAGCAGCTGGTGCCAGTCACAAGTCCTGGTTATGCGACCACTGATGCTTAACAGACAATCTCTGAAGTGTATTGATAATGACTGGGGTCTCCCATCTTGTAAAGACACTGCCCAGAAGGCAGCGATGGCAAACCACAATTTACCAAGAACAACCATGGTCACGGAAAGGCTAAAATAGCCCACGATATATGAAATGGAACATAACAAACAAATGATACATTTCCAAATAATATTCCAGCTGATTGTAAAACATACAACAATCCAGCTCACAAAGAGGTCCTCCGTCCCTGAATGTCCGTGCTGAACATGATGCTGAAATTAACTAAACTCCATCTGCTACCATATTACCAGTTCCCCTCCATTTCCTGTTTGCTCTTTTGTGAGTCTAAATGCCTTCAAGCCAGGGGATCCTAACCTTTTTTATGCCATGGACCCGTCATTAACTGAGGGATCCATTGACCCCAGGTTACGAACCCCTGCTTTAAACACATTACTGTGTCTGCTTCCAACAATGGGGACTGATGTTCTCCACTCACTTAGTTTCTCAATTTCCTCTTGAAGCTGCTTTATATTCTCATCATCACTCACATTCCTACTTACTTTTACATCATCAGCAAACTTGAAAATGTTACACTGGGTCCCCTCAGCTAAATTGTTAATTACCTTCGTAATTAACTCAGTGTTAAGCATGATGCTGTAAGTAGTGAAACCCGTGTGATTTAAAGTGTCCCCTCCAGGGTATCGTTTTTGTGTGTTAAAAATCTTGCACTGTTATTTTTTTATTTCTATAATGCATCACTGTCACCAGCCCTCAGCACAGATGGGCATTTCTGGGAGTTAGTAAGTATAGCTCTGGGATCCCTCGGCAAATAAAGCTGTTAGCAGCAAGTGATCACGGCTGTAGGGTAAGATCAGCCTAGTCCCTGATCAGGAGGGGTTCTCCCCATGTGAGACTCATACTCTATCACGTTCCTCTCCTTCTCCATCCCCCCACCCTCCATCCATCCCTGACCATGTTTCAAAGTCAAAGTAAATTTTATTATCAAAGTACATTTATGTTACCATGTACAACCATGCAATTCATTTTCCTGTGGGTATACTTAGCAAATCTATAGAATAGTAACTCTAACAAGATCAGTAAAAGATCAGCCAGAGTGCAGGAGACCACAAACTTTGCAAAGGCAAATATAAACAAGTAGCAATAAATAATGAGAACACGAAATAATGAGATAAAGAGTGAGATCATTGTTTCTAGGAACATTTCAATGATGGGCAAGTGAGTGTAGTTATCCCCTTTAGTTCAAGACCCTGATGGATGACGGGTAGTAACTGTTCTTAGACCATAAGAACATAAGACATAGGAGCAGAATTAGGCCATTCCGCCGATCGAGTCTGCTCCACCATTCCATCATAGCAGATCCCAGATCCCACTCAACCCCATACACCTGCCTTCTTGCCGTATCCTTTGATGCCTTGACTGATCAGAAAATGGTCAAATTCTGCCTTACATATACCCATGGGCTTGGTCTCCACACAGTCTGAGGCACAGCATTCCACAGATTCCTATTCCCTGGCTAAAAAAAACTTCCTTAACTCTGTTCTAAAAGGTAGCTCCTCAATTTTGAGGCTGTACCCCCTAGTTTTGGATATGCCCACCACAGGAAACATCCTGTCCACATTCACCCTATCTAGTCCTTCCATCATTCAGTAGGTTTCAATGAGATCCGCCAGCATTCTTCTAAGTTCCAGTGAGTACAGGCCCAAAGCTGTCGAAAGCTCCTCATATGTTAACCCCTTCATTCCTGGAATCATCCTAGTGAACCTCCCCTGAACTCTCTCCTATGACAACACATCCCTTCTGAGATACGGGGCCCAATACATGTTGACAATACTCCAAGTGCAGCCTGACCAGTGTCTTATAAAGACTTAGCATTATCTCCTTGCTTTTATATTCTGTTCTCCTTGAAATAAATGCCAACATTGCATTTGCCTTCTTTGCCACAGATTCAGCCTGTAAATTAACCTTCTGGGAGTCTTGTAGAAGGATTCCTTACTCCCTCTGCCCATCTGATGCTTGAACCTTCAACCCATTAGATAATATTCTTCTTTTTACCAAAATACATTATCATATGTTTCCCACACTTTACTCAATCTGCTACTTTTTTTGCCTGTTCTTCCAATTTGTCTAAATCTTGCTGCAATCACATTGCTTTCTCAGCACTACCTATCCCTCCTCCTAACTGCATCATCTGCAAACTTTGTCACAAAGCCATCAATTCCATTATCTAAATCACTAACAAACAACATGAAAAGTCATGGACCCAACACTGACCCCTGAAGAACACCACTACTCACTGGCAGCCAACCAGAAAAGGCCCCTTGTCTTCCCACTTGCTGCCTTCTGCCTGTCAGCCATTCCGCTATCCATGCTAGTATCTTTCTTGTAATTCCATAGGATTTTATCTTGTTAAGCAGCCTTATGTGTGGCAACATATCAAATGCCTTCTGAAAATCCAAGTAAATGACATCCACTGCCTCTCCTTTGTCCACCCTGCTTGTTATTTCCTCGAAGAGCTCTAACAGATTTGTCAGACAAGATTTCCCTTGACTGAAACCATGCTGACATTGATTTATTTTATCATTAGTCTCCAAGTACCTCGAAACCTCATCCTTAATAATAGACTCTGACACTTTCCCAACCACTGAGGTTTGGCTAACAAATTTCCTTTCTTTTTCCTCCCTCCCTTCTTAAAGAGTGGAGTGACTTTGCAATCTTCCAGTCCTCCAGAATCAAGTGATTCTTGAAAGATCATGACCAATGCATTTGTTATTTCTTCAGCAACCTCTCTGTTGAACGTATTGTTGTGGGACTTCAGGGTTCTGTTCTTCTTGCTGGATGGTAGCTGTAAGAAGACAGCATGTCCTGGATGATGGGGATCTTTGATGATGGATGTGATTTTCCTGAGGCAATACCTTCTGTAGATACGACTGATGGTCAGGAGGGATATACTGTGACGTACTGAGCTGTGTCCCTATTCTCTGCAGCTTTTTGGGTTCTAGCACATTTAAGTTGCTGTACCAGACTATGATGCAACCAGTGAGGATACTTTCAACAATACACCTGCAGAAGTTTTGTTCGGGAATTTGTGGACAGGCTGACAAGATTGTGGTAACAACCTGATAACCAGCTTTAATTATGCTCGCTGCATGATAAATACTTCACAGCAGAGAATTTATTTTGTTTTATTTATTTACAGATACAGCACAATAGTAGACCCTTCTGACCCTCCAAGTGTTCATCACCCAATTACACCCATGTGATTAATTAATCTACTCACCACCATTCCCTCTAAACTGTGTGTATGTGTGTGTGCAGTAATGCAGTCACAGTATCTTGGCAATACCATATATTGGAGTGACAAAGTGAAAGATCTACTTGCATCTATAAGTTCTGATATCGATACTATACCTATGATTCGATCCACTTGCAGTCACTTAGATGACAGGTTTCCTGACCCTGAGTTAAGACTATGTCAAGCTCTTGGCCCTGTTGCTATTACAAACACAACCAATTTTGAATTTCAAAAAGAGAATGTTGGACGACTGACAAAATATACTCAATACTATTATGTACTACGAGGAAAGCGTTGCCTCAAATATCAAAGCAATACTGTGATTTCAAATTTGTCATTTCTAAGAAAGTTAAGACTGGTTCAATTAAGACATTTACTGACATGTTGAACTACATGCTTAGAAATGAAGAGTTTGAAGAACTATCAATTCTTGTTGGCATCGTTGAACATTTCAAGCTTCTAGTGCAGACTGCAAACATGGATTCAGTCTTAGGAATTCAGTCAAATGCAAATCCAGAAAGACTAGAAGTGGACCATTTGGATGATCTAATGAGGATTAAGATGCATTGTTTATCTGGGTGTGAAATTAATCTGGACAGTGTTTATTAACAATGGATTTGTAATAACGAGAGATGAGAAAATTTTTACGAAACATGAAAGATTTTCTTTGTTGTACTGTATTTCATTATACCCTTCAATTATTAAATAAAATCAAAAGTATATGTGATTTTTCAATTTTCATTGTAAATATTCAATGTATTCATATTACAAAGAAAAACTTAAAGTGCCACACAGTTTTAAGGCCATAGAAAAACTTCCTGCTCGGAGCAATGGTTGGTCTGTGCAGCTGTAAAAAGAATGAGAGGAAACATTGCTACTAATCCATGTGTCTTTGGAACGTGGGAGGACCCAGAGAAAACGCATGTGGTCATGGGGAGAACCTACAAGCTCCTTTCAGAAAGTGACAGATTCGAAACCAGGACACTGGCACTGAAATTTCACTAAGGCCCCTGTCCTTCCTTGAACAGAACTATACAACCTTTTGAATACACTTGAGAGGATAGATGGAATCCCAATTAACATATTGTCCAAAATGCTTCTCTTTTAACAGTGCAGAATTACCTCAGTAGATCACTGCAATGCAAAGACCTCCAAACAACAAATTTCATGACTATTTCGGTGATAATGAACCTGATTGGGATTCTGAGACTGTGCTCAACATCTGAAGAAGAACTTGGATTTACAAACTCCTGATGCAGAGGTAAAAAGGCCACCAGAAGAGATGTACAGTATGACATGCTCAGTGTAATCATGAGTAAGGCTTAAAGTTAATACGTGGTGAAGGGGAAGGAGAGATTTGAGGGTGAGATTAAAAAAGAGGTGGTTTTAATTCCTCATTTTTAACCCCTATTTTTAGCCCAAAACGAATGTAATTTCATTCCCCGTTCTGGTTCCCCTCTTCTCTTCTCCTCAGCTGCTCATCACCACTTCCTGGTGCACTGCCTCCTTCTCTACCTTCAGTTATGGAACCCCCTCTCCTATCCGATCCCTTCTTCTTCAAACCTTTATCTTTTCCATCTATCACCTCCCAGCTTCTCACTTCACCCCCTCCTCCATCCACCCATCTTCCCAATCACCTACCATCTTCTGGCTTGTACTCCTACTCCTCCCCCCACCTCCTTCTGGCTTCTGCCCTCTTTCTTCCCAGTCCTGATGAATGGTCTGGGCCTGAAACATCGACCATTGGCTTCTTTTCCTTTCCAGTCCTGATTAGGGATCTCAGTCTGAAACATCGACCATTTGTCAACTTGGCTTCTTTCACCCTTCCTTTCTGATCCTGATGAAGGATCTCGGCCTAAAATATTGACTGTTTACTCTTTTCCATTGATGCTGCCTGACCTGCTGAGTTCCTCCAGCATTGTGTGTGTGTGTGTGTGTGTGTGTGTGTGTGTGTGTGTGTGTGTGTGTGTGTGTGTGTGTGTGTGTGTGTGTGTGTGTGTGTGTGTGAGACAGACTGTGCAATTACCTGTTGTGATATGACCAATTCGTAATATTTAGATTTAACAGTACATATGTTTATGACAAGGATATTAGTGAAGGTTAATCATTCTGCTCAGTATCACATATGGAACCTGTTACTATGATTTTTTTACAGCATGTGTGTCAGTTATTCTAATGCAGGAAATCAATTTTACTGGCAGAAAAAGAGGAAGATCACCTTCCAGTCTCATTGCCTTTCTGTTCAGATAATTTGATCTGGCAGGCTCAATTAATGTTGCCTCATAACCCACTAATTTGGTGTGACCTAATTATTTATGGCCTGCCAGATTGCATTTCAGAGACCCATGTCTGTTTGGGAGATCACAGATCTCGCAAGGAAGTCTTTCAAAGCAAGAAGATCCCAATGTGGTTCCCCAATGGACTTGAAGGCTGAGTTATAGGGTTAATGGAATGATTCTTAATAGTGTGGAGGAACAGCGGGGTTTTGGGGTTCAAGCCCATAAATCCCTCAAAGTGGCTGTGGAAGTTGGTAGGGTGGTTAGGAAGGCATGTAGTGTGTAGACTTTCAATGGTCAGGGGATTGAGTTCCAGAGCGGCAAGGTAATGTTGCAGTTCTATAAAACTGGTTAGATAACAACAAACACTAAACACTGGAAGAACTCAGCAGGTCAGGCAACATCGACTGAGGGAAATGAACAGTCAATGTTTATCAGGACTGGAAAGAAAGAGAGAAGAAGCCAGAATGAGAAGCTGGGGGGAGAAGATGGCATACAATCTGGCAGGTGATGGGTGAGACCTGGTGAGGGGGAAGATGGGTGGGTGAGGGGGACGCACGGATGAAGTGAGAAGCTGGGAGGTGATAGGTGGAAAAGGTAAAGGGCTGAAGAAGGAGGAAACTAATAGGAGAGGAGGATAGATCATGGGAGAAGGGAAGGAGGAGCGGCCCATTGGGAGGTGATAGGCAGATGAAGAAAAGAGAAGGGGTAAGTGGAGAGCCAGAATGGGGAAAGGAAAAAGAGAGAATGGGGAAGAGGGGAGAAATAATTAGTCTTTAATTCCAAATCTTTAATTATTCTTCCTCAATGAGACACAACAGACACACACTATCCTTCAGTAATCCATTGTTGTATTTTGCAAGGTCCCCAACCTTCACATCCCCTTCTTAGTACTGCTGCCTCTTTCTCAAACTCTTAATTCAATCTCATTATTCAAGGTTCAAAGTTTAAAGTTCAAAATAAGTCTACTGTTGAAGTATGCATATGTCACCATATACTATCCTGAGATTCAACTTCTTATGGGCATTCACTGTAGAACAAAGACATATAATAGAATCAATGAAAAACTACACAGAAACTGTATTGTTACTTCAGCATTTGTTTCTGCACCTCTTCAATTTGAATGACTATACTTTGCATCATTCCATTGTTTCTGTGTTGATTACTGTATTTATTGCTGCCATGTGTACAGTTTACTCTGTGAGCTTCATACTTATAAGGAGTTGTATTGCACCCTCATGCATATGCCAATAAACTAATCAGATATGAGTTAATTATTTTACTAACTTCCCCGCAATAGATTAGCAGATCTATAATCATGACATCCCACCCATTGTTTTCTGAAACAATGGTGTTTTTAATGCCAAACTATTTCATTTCTTTAATTCATTGTAACGTTGGTGTTAATGGGAAAGCTGATATATGTTGTCCATCCCTGCCTTTGAAAAGATGATCATGAGTCATTTTCCTGAACAGCTGCTGATCTCTTGTGAAGGTACTCCTACTTTGCTGTTGAAGGGACAGTCCCAGGATTTAGAGATTAGCTTTATTTGTTACATGTTCATCACAAAGCACAGCTTAAAGAGTCACAAACAAAAAAATCTGCAGATGCTACAATCCAAGTAACACACACAAAATGCTGGATAAACTCAGCAAGCAAGGCAGCATCTATGGAAAAGAGTACAGTTGATGTTTTGGGCTGAGACTGTTATCAGGACTGGACAAAAAAGATGAAGAGTTAGAGTAAGAAAGTGGGGGAAGGGGAAGAAGAAACATAAGGTGATAGGCGAAACCGGGAGGGGGATGAAGTAAAGAGGTGGGAAGTTGATTGGTGAGAGATACAGGGCTAGAGAAGAGGGAATCTGATAAATGGAAGAAAGGAAAGGCGGACAAGCACCAGACAGAGGTTTATAGGCAGTTAAGGAGATAAGGTGAGAAAGGGAAATGGGAATGGGAATGGTGAAGTGGGAGGAGGCATTACCAGAATGTTGTGGAATTGATGTTCTTGCCAACAGGTTGGAGGCTACCCAGATGGAATATAAGGTGTTGCCACACCAACCTGACTGTGGCCTCACTGCGGCAGTAGAGAAAGCCATGGACTAACATGGCGGAATGGGAATGGGAAGCGGAAGTAAAATGAGTGGCCAATGGAAGAACTCCCTTTTTCTGGCAGACAAGACGTAGGTGCTCAGCGAAGTGGTCCCCCAATCTACGTGAGGTCTTATTGATATACAAGAGGCCACACCAAGAGCACTGGATATAGTAGAACACCTTACTAATAGGTGAAGTGTCACCTTAATGGGTCACTTGCATCAAATTAGCAAGAATTGCACTGGGAGCCAGCCACAAATTTTGCCATACTTCCCGAGTCAACATCGCATGCCCACAACTCACAAACTTTAACTGTACATCTTTGGAATGTTGGAGAAAACCAGAGCACCTGGAGGAAACCCGCACAGTCGCGAGAGAACGTACAAACTCCTTACATTTATTTACTTATAGTCATTTTTATGTCTTGAACTGTAATTCTGCCACAAAAAAATCATGACAGATGTCAGAGATAATAAATTTGATTCTGAATAATTAGTGCTTACAGTACTGTGCTGAAGTCTTAGGCACATATATATAGCTAGGGTGCCTCAGACTTTTCACAGGACTTTATTTGTCATCGTGGAGTGGAGAGCGAGTTTGTAAATCTGGCGGGACCAGAGATGTTGGGAATGGTGAAAGTGGAGCGCTATGGGAGGGGTGTGGGACAGGTGGCAGAGAAGGAGTGCCAGGGGCAAGGGGTGAAGCAGGTGCAGACACACCCAGCCCTGAAACAATGAGCAAGGTAATTTGATTCCAAACAATTGGTTTATTGATAATTGCAGAATGTCTCTCTGGTGCTTCCCGCTCCCTCCCCTCTCCCTTCCTCTTTTCCGAACCATGATTCCCATCGCCTGCCTCTTTCCCACTCTCAGTCCACTATAGAGACCATATCAGAATCTGGTTTATCATCACTCACATATGTCATGAAATTTGTTTTATTTTTGGAGTGCAGTATGGTGCAATATACAAAATTACTGCAGCACTGTGCAAAAGTCTTAAGCACATTAGCTAAGATTTTTGCACAGTACTGTATGTATCTGGATGGCATGCAAACACAATTCTTTGTGTGTGTGTGTGTGTGTGTGTGTGTGTGTGTGTGTGTCTGTGTAAGACTTTTTGCACAGTTCCATACGTTCTCCTACACTTCGGTGAATAAAGTCCCAGCCTGCTCAGTCTGTCTTCATAACTTAGCCCTACACCTTATGGATAATGGACACAAGGGGAACTGCAGGTGCTGGCAATCTAGAGCAATTCACACACTGTCCTGGAGGAGCTCAGCAGGTCAGGCAGCATGGGAAGAAAAATTCAACAAGATGTTTCATCAAGACGACAAGGATAGTTGATGTAGATAATGGACAAGGTTTATTGGGTTGGGGTATCCATAATGTACATTCTATGTTGTATTGGGAGGCAAGTCACTGGCCACAGGCTTCCATCATAGAAACATAGAAACATTGAAAACAGGAGCAGGAGTAGGCTATTCAGCCCTTCGAACCTGCACCACCATTCAGTATGATTATGGCTGATTATCCAACTCAGAACCCTGTACCTGCTTTCTCTCCATACCCCCTGATCCCTTTAGCCACAAGGGCCATATCTAACTTCCTCTTAAATATAGCCAATGAACCGGCCTCAACTGTTTCCTGTGGCAGAGAATTCCACAGATTCATCACTCTCTGTGTGAAGAAGTTTTTCCTCATCTCGGTCCTAAAAGGCTTCCCCTTTATCCTTATACTGTGACCCCTCGTTCTGGACTTCCCCAACATCGGAAACAATCTTCCTGCATCTAGCCTGTCCAATCCCTTTAGAATTTTATACGTTTCAATAAGATCCCCCCTCAATCTTCTAAATTCCAGTGAGTATAAGCCTAGTCGATCCAGTCTTTCTTCATATGAAAGTCCTGCCATCCCAGGAATCAATCTGGTGAACCTTCTCTGTACTCCCTCTATGGCAAGAATGTCTTTCCTCAGATTAGGGGACCAAAACTGCACACAATATTCTAGGTGCGGTCTCACCAAGGCCTTGTACAACTGCAGTAGAACCTCCCTGCTCCTGTACTCAAATCCTTTTGCTATGAATGCCAACATACCATTTGCCTTTTTCACCGCCTGCTGTACCTGCATGCCCACCTTCAATGACTGGTGTACAATGACACCCAGGTCTCGTTGCACCTCCCCTTTTCCATCCTCTCCTCTACTCTCATAGCCACGTAGTCCTCTGATTGGTCACCCAGGATGTTGCAGTGACAGTAATGATATGAAATTCCAAGAGTGAGTGGTTAGGCTGTGTAGGACTTGTCACTGGATGAGCTTTCCCAGCTCCTTATCCTCCCAGGTTAAAACGTTATCTACATCCTTCTACATTTGGGCACGGACTGCTTCATTTTCAATAGATTTGCAAATGGATTTGAATTCAATGGACTTTCCAATCTAAAGAGATAATACTTTAATCTTCCAAAGCTCTTTCGATTAAGTCTAAAGCATCTGCAATTTTCTCACCTGCTTCTGTTCAAACCCTCACGTGGGAACCATCCATCCCTTGGGGTTTGTCAGCCAAAGCCGTCAGAATTTTGCTAATAATGTTTTCTTGCTTAAGATAGGTTCAGGGAGATCTAGCTCTTGATATGTTATCGGGTACATTATCCTGGGAAGACCGATGGACGGTAATTATTCAAAGAGTGCTGCTACTTTCACAGGTCCTGGTTTGACGAGGCTTGAGATTTGAAAAAATCTCTCCCTTCTTCACTTTCCCATTGTTTGGATAAAATCCACAGATGCTTTAAAAGAAAACAAACTGGAGATTTTTTTTAGAAGCTACTGCTATTTTTATGAAGCTGTGAAGCTGTCAAAAACAATCAAGAACTTCTCTGTGCAATATGAGTGTCCAATATGCTCAGATTCATACCTTCGTCATTTATTCTAACAGAGAAGAATTCAAAGACAACAGGACTTCTCAATGACATCAGGGCATTCCAAAGTGCTTTACAAGCCAGAGAACATTTCGCAATAGATTAAACATAGAATAATGTTTATTGCCGCCCACTAAATGATATTTATTTAGTGGGCACCATGGTAGTGTAGCAGTTAGTGTAATGTTATTATAGCACCAGTGACTTCTCACCAGCGTTTGTAAGGAGTGTGTACACCCTCCCTTGTGACTGTGTGGGCATCCTCCCACATTGCAAAGGTGCACAGGTTAGTCGAGGCACTGCTCACATGGATGTAATTGGGCAGTGTGGGCTCGTTGGGCTGGAGGGTCCTGTTACTGCGTTGTATCACTGAATAAAATAAAATAAATACAAGACCAAATGAAGTAGGAACAGGTTAAAATCATACCACTATTTTAGGTACACCTGTACACCTGCTTGCTAATGCACACACATTACCAGCCAATCATGTGGCAGCAACTCAGTGAACAAAAGCACGCAGACATGGTCAGGAGGTTCAGTTGTTGTTCAGACCAAACATCAGAATGGGGAAGAAATGTGACTTAAGTGACTTCGACCGTGGAATTTTAGTTGGTGCCAGGCAGGGTGGTTTGAGTATCTCAGAAACTGCTGATCTCCTGGGATTTTCATGGATAACGGTTCACAGAGAACGGTGCAAAACAAAAAAATGTTCAGTGGGCTTCAGATCTGTGGGTGAAAAACCACCTTGTTAATGAGAAGGCAGAGGAGAACAGCCAGATTGGTTCAAGATGAGACGAGGGTGACAGTAACTCAAATAATCACACATTACAACAGTGGAGTGCAGAAGAGTATCTCCTTATGCACAGCACATCGAACATTGAAGTGGACAGGCACAGAAGCAGAGGACCACACTGGGTTCTACTCCCGGTGCCTACTAAAGTGGCCACTGAATGGATGTTCGAGAATGTCTACCATTTCCGCAGCTACCTCTGTAAACCTCAGGATAGAGGCCATTTGGCCGGAGGGACTAGTCAGTTATTTCTGTAGTTTTCCGTCACTGCAATGATACCAATAGCTGGAGATCAGATTTCACACTTTCAGAGAATGTTCAATGTGTGCTGTTGTTAGTGCCAAATCAGATGCGTGGCCAAATAAAACTCTGTGAAATTGGCCAAAAAAAAACAATACTGAAGGTAGCATTGGGTCGAAAATTGGAATCTGCATAGAGCTGGGGACCCTGCTGTTCTCAGTGGGTCCGGGCTGAATGAACTGCAGCTGCCAACAATTCTCTGCATGCCAATCAGAAGAAAGGGTCTGCTTGTGGAGTCAAAGAGCAATAGCAAGCACACTCGTCAGATGTGCAAGAGACCGCAGGGGAGGCGGATCAAGATTCATTCAAAGGGAATGGGATCTCCAGGTCAATGAGGTACATGCCTTGAGGGAGATTCTCTGCCCAAGGTGGCCCAGGAGTCTGCCAGATCCACTATGTTATAATCAGTGCAGGTGATTCTTTTCTTAGAGATACAGCACGGTAACAGGCCTTTCCAGCTCAATGAGCCCACGACACTCAATTACTCCTATGAGTGTTCTATCATTCTACTAACCCTTACGTCTTTGGAACATGCGAGGGAACCAGAGCACCTCGAAGAACCTCTTGCAGTCATGGGGAGAACTTACATACCCCTTACAGACAGTAGCAGGGATTGAGTTCCAGTCGCTGGTACTGCAACAGCAATGCACTAGCCTCCGTGCACCGTGCCACTTCAAGTAGTCCTGTTGTCAGAGATTTGAGTGATTTATTATGAGCTTTTGCTTTGATTCCCTTGGATGACTACTGATAACCTTCAATATTAGGAGCTATAATATGGAAAGCATAGCTTGTGGACAATGATTTGAGAAATTTATGATGAGAAGCCAATCTCTAAGAAGGTGTCTTTTATAGCCTGTCCTGGCTTTGGCCCCTTATCTAGGAAAGGATGTGCTGATACTGGAGAGGGTTCAAATAAAGTTTGCAAAAATAATTCCAGCATTGAAGGGCATATCACACGAGTAGCGTTTGATGGCTCTGGGCCTGTACTCACCAAATTCAGAAGAACGAGGGGGATCTCATTGAAAACTGATGAATATTCAATGATGTAGATCACTTAGATGTGGAAAGGATGTTTCCTATGATGGAAGAGTCTAGGACCAGAGGGCATAGCCTCAGTATGAAGGGGCATCCACTTAGAATGGAGATGAAGATCAACTTCTTTAGCCGGAGAGTGGTGAATCTATGAATTCAGTACCACAGGTGGCTGTGGAAGCCAAGTGTTATGCCCGCAGCCCCCTCCTTTCCGAGAATCGCAAGAGCACTGGGAGGGGGGGTTGGTCAGGAGACCCAGGAAATGAGAGAGAGACACAGAATCCACAGGGGGTTTGGAATGTCCTGGCCCCTCAACGATACAAAGCCACGGGAAACGGCCATTGTCTCTTGGAGACGGAATTGTGTATTGAGCACTGTGTTATTCATCGACGCCCTCAAGGAATGAGCAACGTGGGCTGGTTGGGGGGATGGCATCATCCCAACCTGATTGACATCTGAGACCCCGTGAGTAAGGATAAAAGAAGGGCTGTAGGAACAGCCCCCTCAGACGCACCAGAAGACACGCTAGCGATCCCGTAATAGCGGGCAGCCATTTGAAGGAAGCCACGTGCGTTCGGTTCCCGTGCCTGGGAGCTGGTGGCGGGTATCACAGAAACGATTTTCTTGAACTAACAACGGGGAACCAACTCCCCCGACACATCGGATTGGCCTCCTCAAAAGACCCGGGCAAGTTTCTCTTCTCACAAATCTCTCTCTCTCCAACAAGTGAAAACCCAGCGGTTCCCAAAGGCTACAGCCTGCATGAACTGAGAGACTTTTATATTTCCATCGGACAATATATTATACCCTAGACAAACGATAGAGCCATTTCTTATTGATGATTATTACTATACCCGCGCTTTAGATTGAGTATTGACGACGTATATTATCTGAATGTTTGTATTAACCTTATTTTTGTGCCCCTTTATAAATAAAGACTTTTAAAAATAGTACCATCAGACTTCAACGGACCTCTCTATCTTTGCTGGTAAGTGACCCAGTTACGGGGTACGTAACACAAGTCATTTGGTATATTTAAGGCAGAGGTTAAAAGGCTCTTGATTACTCAGGGCAAGAACACAGGAGATTGGGGCTGAGAGGTAAATGGATCAGCCATGGTGAAATGTTGGAAAGACTCGATTGGCCACATGGCCTAATCCTGTTCCTATATCTTATGGTTTTGGTTCTGATGAAAGACAAGACCGGTAGGGTTCCTCTGCGATGCCCCTGGTGTCCTTCCTCATCTTCCTGATTCTCTGCTGCCTGTGTCTCATGATCTTTAGGACCTGGGTCTGCACTTGGCAAAATTCTCAGGGTTGAGACCATAACACATACAACAATCAAAGCTCTGGATGTCAGAATCAAAATCAGACTCTGGATTATTAACACTGGTATGTACAGCCATAGAATCATACACAGAAACAGGCCCTTCAGCCTATCTTGTCCATGCCGAACTATGTCATGAAATTTATTATTTTGAAGGCACCTACAGTGCAATAAATAAGAAAAAACATACTCTAAGTTGCAATATGAGAGATATAAAAATAAATAAATAATGCAGAAAGAGAACAGAATAGTAAGATAGTGATCATTGGTTCAGCACCATTCAGACATTTGATTGCAGATGGGAATATGCAGCTCTGAGCCACTGCAGGCATGGAAACTCATTTTCGGAACATGAGTGGGAATTCCAGAATTCTGGTATTTGTATCAGATATAGAACGATGTAACTGGCTACATGACGGCCTGGTATGGAAACACCAATGCCTTTGAACGGAAAATCCGACAAAAGGTCATGGATCTGGCCCAGGACATCACAGGTAAAGCCCTCCCAACCTTAGAGCACATCTATGTGATACACTGTCATAGGAAAGCAGTATCCATCATCAGAGATTCTCACCACCATGCTCTTTACTCACTGTTGCCATCAGGTAAAATGTACAAGAGCCTCAGGACTCACACCACTAGGTACAAAAACAGTTACTACCCCTCACCCATCAGGCTCTTGAACAAACAGGTTAACTACACTCACTTGCCCATCCATTGAGATGTTCCCATAACCAATGATCTCATCTTAAGGATGCTTTATCTCATTATGTTCTTGTTATTATTGTTATTTATATTTATATTTGCATTTGCACAGTTTGTTCTCTTCTGCACTCTGGTTGATCCTGTTATAGTTACTAAAAGCCTTCAGGAAAATGAATCTCAGGTTTGTATATGGTGACATATGTTGATACTGAATTTACTTTGAACTTTGAACAGTACAGGCTCTTCAGCCCACAATATATGTGCTGAACACAAAGACAATTGGTCTATATCCCTTCACTCCCTGCATATTCATGTGCATGCCTAAATTCCTCTTGAACATTGTTATTACATCTACAGTACATCTTCGATCACCCTTTGCAGCACGTACCAGGCATCTACCATTGTGCAAAACAATCTTGCCTCATAAATCTCTTTTAAACTTTCCACCTCTCACCTTAAACCTACGTCCTCTAGAATTTGATAGTTCTACCTTGGGGAAGAAACTGACTACCTACGGTCTGTATGCCTCTCATAATCTCCTATCAGGTCTCCCATCAGCCTTGATACTCCATAGATAGCAATGAAGTTTGTATAGAGCAAAAGGATAGATATTCCAGTGATCAGCGGCAGTCACTTGGTCTGACAAGGATTTCAGAGGCAACATTATCTTTACCTTGGTGAAGACAGCAGTCCAGTGCTACCGAAGTGTTCCCCACAGGATATCACACAGCAGAAAAGGTTCACTTGTCATACTTAATAGAAGTTTGGATTGGTGCATCAATGAGAGGGACTTAGAGGGATATTGTCAAAGTCAAATTTATTATCAAACCATAGACTGTGTGCAGTACTGTGCAAAAGTCTTAGATACAAATACATTGCTAAGGAACCTTAGACTTTTGCACAGTACTGTAGTCATTTTATGTATTACAGTGTACTGCTGCCACAAAAAGAAAACAAATTTCATGACATACGTGAGTGATGATAAACCCGATTCTGATATGGGTCTCTATTGCGGACTGAGTGTGGGAAGTAGGCAGGGAGAGGGGAATCACAGTTGGGAAAAGGGAAAGGGAGAAGGGAAGGAGCAGGAATCACTACAGAGACATTCTGTAATGATTAATAAACCATTTGTTTGGAATCAATGACCTTGCCTGGTGTCCCAGGGCTGGGTGTGTCTGCACCCATGCCACCTCCTGCCCCTGGCACTCCTTCTCTGCCACCTGTCTCATACCCCTCCCGTGGTGCTCCACCCTCAACATCCCAAATTCCTTTGCACCTGCCAGATTTACAAACTCGACCTCCTCTCCACCCTGACAAATACATTACTGTGCCAAAGCTTTAGGCATCGTAACTCTATACATGTGATAAGACTTTTGCACAGTATGTCACCATATACTACACTGAGATTCATTTTCTTGCAGGCATTTGCGTGTAAAATAAAGAAATACATCAGAACTTATGAAAAACTATGTATAAATGAAGACAAACAACCAATGTGCAAAAGAAGACAAATAGAGCAAGATAATAACTAAATAAATAGAAATATAGATAGATTAGTGGAGAGACATGTAGGTAGAAAGGTAGATAGAAAGATAGGTAGATAGATGGGTCGATAGATACGTAAATCGGTAGGTGGAAATTTGGAAAGTTGGAAACTCAGTATCTTGGGAAATTGGCAAGTTAGAAAGGTAGGAGGGCAGAAGGTAGAAGGGTCAAAAGTTATGAAAGGTAGATAGATAGATGGATAAAGGTCTGGGTGTAGGTAGATGAGATGAGGCAGCAGATCAGGCCTGCTTGGACTAGAAAGACTAAAGGACTATTTCTGTGCTGTAGTGCTGTATGATGTCACAGAGATGATAGTCTTGAAGAAATTGTGTGAGAGCATATTGTTCACAGAGAGCTCCAGGTAAGATGTGATATCTGCTAATACCATGGGAATCAGATCTTTACTGACGGGCATGTCTTTGCTTGCAGCCCCCAAGTTTCTCCACCCACCAGTGATTGGCCGGGCATTTCCATAGTAACTCCAGGTAAAACACTAGCTCCCACTCCATGACCAATGAGGCACTCACTGAGTCAGAATCACTGCACTAAATGCTGGAGAAAAGACTCCTTTTTTAATTATAGCACATTCTTTGGGCTTTGGAAGGCACCTGAGCAGCCTGCGGTCAGTTCTGAAGCTCCCCAGTCAGCTCTCCCAGTGTCATCAGAGAGGCTTTTAAATAATTATTCCTGGGAATAAACTGGCCCATCTGCTTCTACTTTTATTGAAACTGTTTCATGGCAGCTCTGATTTATGTTGCTGCAGGACCGAAATAAGAATAAGATTTGTGTCTGTTGCTGGGAAAATATCAGCATTAATGCGAGAAATGCTTGGAGGAAACACAATAAGCTGCTGGAGGAACTCAGCCGGTCTGACAGCAGCTGCGGAGGAAAATAGACAGTCGACAATTTGGGTCGAGACCCTTCATCTGGACTATTTATTTGGAGGGATAGATGTGCTTTTCATTTGGAGATGATCACCAATATGATCTACCCTGGGTTAGCTTTATCTTCTTCTGTGATTTGTGTATGAAAAGGTGATCCCTTTCCCAGATGTCACTGTAGCAAAGCAGGTAGCACAGTCGTTTACCAGCGCTGGCGTTCAACAGCCAGGGTAAAATTCCTGCTGCTGTCTGTAAGGGGTTTTTATGTTCTCAGCATGACTGTGTGGGTTTCCTGCTTGTGCTCCGGTTTCCTCCTGTATTCCAAAAATGTACGGTTTGGGTTAGGGCTAATACGTTGTAGGCTTGCTACGTTGTGCTGGAAACATGGCGACACTCGTGGACAGCCCCCCGAACAATCCTGGCTGATTTAAAGACACAAGCATGGAATTTCACTGCATGTTTCGATTTACATGTGACAAATAAAGCTAATCTTTATCTTTATAATGGGTTTTAAGTTTCTCAAAGTTTTCCCCGCATACTATGTTCTGTGTGGCCAAGATGCCAAATTAAAATGAACTAAATGCCTCAGATACTGTGATCACGTCAGCTTCTCTCTCAACTGTCTCACCTATCAACTGCCAGCTTGTACAATCCCCCCCCCCCCCCCCCCCCCCATCTTGTTATTCTGGCTTCTTCCCCTTTCCTTTCCAGTCCTGATAAAGGTTGTTGCTCCAAAACCATCAACTGTTTACTCCCAACCATAGGTGCTGCCTGACCCGCTGAATTCCTCCAGCATTTTGTGTTGCGTGTTGCTATTTAATGCCTTTCATAATTTTACGCACTTCTATTAGGTTGTCCTGATTGGTGCCAGGGGGTGTGGAATTTTATCTCCTGTGCCCAGTGTTGTTGGAGCAGGTTCTAACACCCTTACTGTGACTTCAGATGAGATTGCCCAATGAAACAAAGCCAGGACCATCCCAGAGCACTGGTTTGTTTATTGCAGGACACCAGAGTAATCTATCAGTTAAATGTTCAAAGTTCGAAGTAATGTATTATCAAAGTACACGTGCACAACCCTGAGATTCATTTTCTTGCAGGCTACTTGATAAGTTCAAAACATAATAATAATTGTAATAAAATCAATGACAGACTACACCAACCAGTGTGCTAAAGATAACAAACTGTGCAAATACAAAAGGAAAGAAATAATAATAGTAATAATAAATGGTAAATATCATGAACACGAGATGAAGAGTCCTTGAAAGTGAGTCCGTAGGTTGTGGGAGCAGTTTGGTGATGGGGCAAGTGAAGATATCCCTATTAGTTCAAGAGCCTGATGACTGAGGAGTAATAACTGTTCCTGAACCTGGTCGTGTGAGTCCTGTGGCCCTTGTACCTATTACATTGTAATAGGTACCACTGTAATGTGTCGTAATCTGTTGGCAGAAAGGAAGAAGCTATTCTTCAAATGTTGAATGTGTGCCTTCGGGCTCCTGCACCACCTCCCTGATGGTAGCAATGACAAGCGGGTGATAGGGGTCCTTAATAATAGATGCTGCCTTTCTGAGGCATTGCTCCTTGAAGATGTCCTTGATGCTGGAGAGCTAGTGCCCATGAGAGAGCTGAGTTGACAACTTCATGCAGTTTATTTCAATCCTGTGCAGTACCCCCTCCTTCTCCACTGCTCCCATACCAGATGGTGATGGAGCCAGTCAGAATGCTCTCCACAGTGCATCTGTAGAAATTAGTGAGTGTCTTTAGTAGCAGGATACTAAAAGAGGCTTCTGGACCAGTCTACCATGTAGGGCCATGCCAAGGGCCTTGCTATATGGAAGTTACAGCAAGACATGGGTTAAGATGATCTGCTAACACAGTGTACAGGTATTGTACAGTCACCCAAGCTGAACACAGGCCTTGAGAAGCTAAATCCACTTTACACACATCTTTGTTCAAGCCTGGTATCCAAGGTCACTAGGCATACCAAAATGAGATAAGGATACTAAAGAAGAATTGCAGAGCACTCACTAGGTATTAGATTTTTTTTTAAATTCTCCTTTAACTTGTAGAGGGGTTTGGGACTGGTGCCTGGAGTAGGGGGGGGGGGGGGGCGGGGTGCAGCTGTAGATATACCCAGCCCTGAGTCACGAGGTAAGGTCACTTGATTCCCAACGATTGGCTTATTGATCATTACAGACTGACTCTCTGGTGCTTCCTACCAAGACACTTCATCTGTCGACCCAAAACCTCAACTTGCTTTACCAACACAGATACTGCCTGGCCCACAGAGTTCCTCTATTTACTGCTCAACATTTCAGCATCTGATGTCTCCAATTAATTCCAAGTAATCTCCAATTAAGAGTTACAAGATAATGCTGCAGCTCCAGAAAACTCTGGTTAGACCACACTTAGTATATTGTGCTCAGCTCTGATCACCACATTATAGGAAATATGTGGAAGCTTTAGAGAGGGTGCACAGGAGATATAGCAGCATGTCTCCTGTATTAGAGTGCATGTCTTATGAAGATAAGTTGAATGAGCTAGGTATTTTTCCTTTGGAGTGAAGGAAGATGTGAAGTGACGTGATAAATTGTACAAGATAATAAAAGGCATAGATGGAATGGACAGCCAGCACCTTTTTTTCCAGGGTGGAAATGACTAACTAAAGAGGGCATAACTTTAAGGTATTGGGTTTGCATGGGGGGGGGAATCTCAGAGGAAGATATTTTACACAGAGTGGTGGGTGCGCGGAACACACTGCCAGAGATGGTGGCAGAGGTAGATACATTAAAGGTGTTTTATGAACTCTCAGATAGGCACATGGATGATAGAAAAATGGAGGGCTAGGTAGGGGGGAAGGGGTAGATTGACCTTAAAGTAGGCAAAAAGATTGACAGAACACCAAGGGCCAAAGGTGGTGTAAAATTATATATTCTATTTTCTAAAATGCCATAAAAATCTACTTTTTTTGATTATCTGTACTGTTTAAGGAGTCTGATGTGACCTAACCCTTGGCTGTTTTTAATTAGTGCAAAAATAGAAGAGAAGTCTTTAGCTAGAAGTCAATGTTGATCCGGAAGGCAGCCCTTCATATTCTGCCAAACTTTGTATTGAATTATTGCAACATTCTACTGCTTCATGTGGCTTACTATAGGCCTCCACTCTCACCACTGCAGACTTAAGATACAACTTGTATCGATATCAAGCAACAAACAGAAGGAACGCTAATGCTATCCATAAGAAAGTAGATAATATTAAAACTCACCCCAGGATGAAGGGTGAGTCATTAGGGCAGCTGACCTCAAACTTAAAGTCAAAGTTGAAGTGAAGTTTCATTATCAGATGCAATGCGCTAGTGCAACGAAAAACTTACTTGCAGCAGCATCACTGATCTACGTTCCCACAACCTATGGACTCAGTATAGGGGAAGAGGGGAATGCCAGTGGCATTTTTTAATATACAGAGACTGGTGGTGCATGGAAAGCTCCTCCAGTTTTCGGGTAGAGGCAGGTACATTAGGGAAATTTATGAAACTCTTGGATAGGCACATGGAGGACAGGAAAAATGAAGGGTTAGTTTGATCTTCAAGGAGTTTAAAGGGTTGGCACGACATCATGGGATGAAGGGCCTGTACTGTGTCGTACTGTTCTATGTTCTATTTTCATTGCATCAGCGCTACCACACAAAGCGATGGTTAGCTCAGGCCGAAGGCTGAAAGAATTAAAATGGGTTTGTGAAGACCCAAGAGTCTGTAGACGCGGGAACTTGGAGAGGAAATAATTTGCTGGGGGAAGTCATCAGGTCGAGCAGCATCCGTAGCAGAAGAGAATTGCTGACATTTTGTATCAAGACTCAATATCAGATCCTGACTGATTGGCTGATTAGAGGGTTAGACCTATGGACATGCATCCCACAGGAGATGTTGAATGTGGGAGGCGTTGCTCCCATCTAGCCTAATTGCAACACCAATCTTAGATTTATTTTTGCTATTTGTTATTCAGGTCAATAATGAATGCAAACATTTGTCAGTGGTAAGCACAGATTCTAGTGGACATACCTGGTCACTTCCTTTTAATTTGAGTAAATGCACATTATCTGAACTCCATTGATCTGTACAATCTCCAGGTCAATAACAACAAATACTGAATGCTGGAGGAACTCAAGGACTCTTCATCTCACGTTCTCGATATTTATTGCTTATTTATTATTATTATTTCTAATTTTTGCATTTCCACAGTTTGTCGTCTTTTGCACACTGGTCAAACACTCAACTTGCTGTGACCTTTTATTAATTCTGTTATGGTTATTATGCTATTATGGATTCATTGAATATGTCCACAAGAAAATGAATCTCAGGATTCTATATGGTGACATATATCATATATGTACTTTAATACTTTGAACTTAACGGACTCTTAAATAGGCACATGGATAAAAGAAAAATGGAGGGTTATGTAAAACAGAAGGATTGATCTTTGAGTAGGTTGAATGGTCAGCACAAGGCCCAATACTGTGCTGCAATATTTCAAATATTTATCACATTGCATTTTGATAGTTATCACTGACGTCTTCCAACATCCTTCCAATCACTATATTCTAGATTGTGTATGATGAAATACAATTCTCATCTCCCCTCTGTACCTTTGTCAGAAACCATAAATTTGTTCCCTCGTCTTGTTCACTCTCCCCTGTCAGTGGAACCTGTCTGTGCTCACCTCTATCAAGAACTCTCAGAACCTTTGGACCTCTGCTCAATCTCCTTTCAATTTCTACTTCCAAGAGACAGAAAAAAAATCACAGCTTGTCTCCACACAGTGCTGACATCAGGTTACCTGTAAAACTAAAGCCTTCCATGATCCCTAGTTCAATGTCAAGAATGAAATAGAAAACTAAAAAATAGAAAAATAAAACAAATCCAAAATAAGGATGAGAAAAGGTAAACAGTTTGCCAATATATTTTTACCATGACCTTTTGTCTAATAATGGATTAATGCAACTGGACTGAGCTTATCAACAGCAACAATGGTTTTTAGCCATGGGAAACTCAAACGTCCAAATTCAATTATCTGCACTTCTGATTGCTTGCCAGAGTTATCATATAATGGAGCAATGCACAACATAATCCTCATTCCAAAGCCTTTGAATAGTAATTTTGTCTGGCTGACGGAAATCGACCTTTAGGCCTATAAGGGATCAATTTCAAATGAACTTTTTTTACGTGGGTTGTATCTCCATTCACAATCTTATTTATTTATGTGCGTATATGGCTTTTGCACACTGGTTGAATGCCCAACGTAGGTGTGTAGTTTTTCATTGATTCTGTTATGGTTATTATTCTATAGATTTATTGAGTATGCCCACAAGAGAATGGATTTCAGAGGTGTATATGTATCATAAATGTAATTTGATAATAAGTTTACTTTGAGCTTTGGTCCTGTTGGTCCAATGCAACTAAAATCACCCCCGGGCTGTCTGCATTTTCTGGTGGGATGAGGAGATCGGGTTACAATTTCAAACTTTCTTGACAACGAAACTCGTTTACCTTTCTGGCAGATTTCAAAGTCAAAGTCAATTGAACTCTTCCCACAAGCTAAGGACTCGCTTTCAAGGCCTCTTCATCTCATGTTCTCGATATTTATGGCTTAATTATTTATTGTTATTATTTCTTTTTCTCCCTTTTGTATTTGCACAGTTTGTTGTCTTCTACACGTTAGTTGTTTTCCCATCCTGTTGTGTGCAATCTTTCATTGATTCTATTATCTGTCGTGAATTTACTGAGTTTGCCCACAAAAACCGAATCTCAAGGTTGTATATGGTGACATATTTGTACTTTGATAATAAATTTCCTTTTGAATTTTGGAATACATTTATTATCAGAGGCTGGAATGAGTTTTGACCCTTGGCGGCTGCCACCAAACAATCTTCGGTATGTCGGAGGTTAATGCAATGACTCATTTCACTGAAATTTCGATACACATGTGATGAACAAATCTGAATCTGATTCAGAAACTGAATCTAAATCTAAATTGGAATCTGTTACAGGAAATGACATAGGAAGGAAAACCAGAGAGGTGCTGAAGCGGCCAGCAGAGGGAATATCAGTGCATTAGGGATGCAGAATCAAAAAGTGTAGCAAGTACAGAAATCAAACTGTTTTATCTCAATGCCTGGAGTATAAGAAACAAGGTGGATGATCTTGTTGCACTTTTACAGATTGTTGGGTATGATGTTGTGGCCGTCATTGAACTGTGGTTAAAGGATGTTTGCAGTTGGGAGCTGAGTGTCCGATGTTACACGCTGTATTGGAGGGAGAGGAAGGTAGGCAGATGGGGTGGTGTGGCTCTGCTGGTAAAAAATGGCATCAAATCACTAGAAAATTGTGACATAGGATCAGAAGATTTTGAATCTTGTGGTTTGAATTAAGAAACTGCAAGGGTAAAAGGATATTGATGGCAGTTATATACAGACCTTCAAACAGTAGCAGGGATATGGACTATAGATTATAACAGGAAATAGAAAAGGTGGGTCAAAAAAGCAATGTTATCATAGTTATGGGATACTTTAACATGCAGGTAGACTGGGAAAATCAGGTTGGTAATGGATCCCAAGAGAGTGAATTTGTTGAATGCCTATGAGATGGCATTTTAAAGCAGATCATCATTGAGATTGTAGAGGATCAGCTATAATGGATTGGGTGGTATGCAATAAACTGGAGGCGATTAGGGAGCTTAAGGTAAAGGAACCCTAAGGAGTCTGTGACCACAATATGGTTGGGTTCAACTTTAAATTTGATAAGGAGAAAGTAAAGTCTGATGTAGCAGTATTTCATTGGAAATTACAGTGGTACGAGAGGGAAGTTGGCCAAAGTAAATTGGAAGGAGATGCTAGCAGGGATGACACCAGAGCAGCAATAGCTTCAGTTTCTGGGAAAAATGTTGTTCACACGAGTGCTCAACATTTTGACCCTGGGAGGAAGATTCTAGCTAAGTATCGATGCCTCTCATAATATGATAAACCTCCCTCAGGCCACCGCACTGCCTGTTTTAGGAACAGCTCAACATTTTGGGAACAGTTTCCTCCCCTCTGCCATCAGAATCAGAATCAGGTTTAATATCACCAGCATATGTCATGAGATCTGTTAACTTTGTGGCAGCGCTACAATGAAATAATGATAAATATAGAAAAAAAACTGAAATACTAATTAGCAGATTTGAGCAGATTATAGTCAAATTTCTGAATGGGCAATGAACCCACGAATACTAATTCGGTATTTTGCTCTCTTTTTGTTCTATTTATTTTTATATATATTTCTTATTGTAATTTGTGTTTTTTTAATGTATGGTGCTGTACTACTGCCACCGAACAACAATTTTATGAAAGGTTAGTGATATTAAACCTGATTAAATAACAGAAAGCTCCTTAACATGGACATTCAAACCTACTTCATTTGGAATAAATCCTCTACATTTCAGTAGGATTTCTCCACCTTTGAATTATTAATGCCCAATCTTTATGTTTAGTTAAAAGCAGACTCCTCCATGACTGAAGAAATCAGATTGGTTAGTGGCAGAGTGATTATAAAAATATTTTAGAAACCTTTAAAGACCGCTTCATCGAAGTATCCCTACTATCTCAGCATTCAAGCTAATCGATCAATAGACAATAGACAATAGACAGTAGGTGCAGGAGTAGGCCATTTGGCCCTTCTAGCCAGCACCACCATTCACTGTGATCATGGCTGATCATACACAATCAGTACCCCGTTCCTGCCCTCTCCCCATATCCCTTGACCCTGCTATCTATAAGAACTCTATCTAACTCTCTCTTGAATGCATCCAGAGACTTGGCCTCCACTGCCTTCTGGGGCAGAGCATTCCAGTGTGATTTAATTAAACATCTGAATGAATTGAGAAAATTCAAGTCAATCAAGCATTTATCAAACAAAGAGCTGTCCTATTAATGTTCACTCTGAATGTTTCAGGGCAGATAATGGACATTATGCACCTGTTTCATTCACATTTCATATAGATGGCCAAATCCAGCCCAATTAGTCTGAGTACTGAATCTAGCTGTGTCCAGCAACCACAACAAGTAAACTTCATTAAGTGGGATGTAAATGATTCATAGATTAGATTCACAGAGTTACACAACATGAAAACAGACACTGGCCTGACACATCCACAATGATCCAGAAGCCTATCTACACTCATCTGACTTTGAGATGTACTAAGGATGTGAACAGCACTAAGAATAGATGAAAGTCTGTTTATTTATTGGTAAAAAGGAAGTCAGAGTGAGGATTGTGGAAGTTAATTTGGAATCTGCTTTCAGCCTCCATTCGGTGAGAGCACCCTTGACTGATCACAACAACTTTATGGGAACAATCTCCCACCTATTATTTTTCAAGATTCAATATCCAAGGTTGTTTAATATCACTTCCAGTGTAAAGGAGATCAAAATAATTGTTACTCCAGATCTGATGCAGCATGTAAAAAACCAAAGAACACTAACATAAAAAACCCAATAAATATAAATACATAAGAGCATCCATACATAGATTGATGATAGGTACATAAAGTGACACTAGGTACAGGAGAGTCTGTCAGTAAGGTGACTGACAGGAAATGGTAAAGTAGTGGTTGTTGGGGGGTGTGGTGGGGTATCAGGGAAGAGGAAAAGGGGTCTGAAGGTACTCAATCAATGATTCAGGAATAGCTTCTTCCCCTCTGCCTTCATTGAACCCATGAACACTACCACACTACTTACTTTTTCTCTTTTTGCACTATTTATTTAATTTAACTTTTAAATATATATGTATTGACTGTAATTTACAGTGTTTATATTAGGTAGGCCTCCGTTAGTCTCGATAGACCATGGATTTGCTCCTTGGAAAGTTTCCAGGAAGACCGGCAGTTGCCCAAGCTGCAAGTCTCCCCTCTCCACGCCACCGATGTTGTCCAAGGGAAGGGCATTAGAGTGTTTATATTATTATGTATTGCAATGTATGCTGCTGCATAACAACAAATTTCATGACATATGCTGGTGATATTAAACTTGATTCGGAGGCATTGATCAGCCTTACTGCTTGAGGAAAGTAACTGTTGTTGAGTCTGGTGATTCTGCCATGGATACTACATAGCCTTCTCCTGGATTGGAGTGGGACAAACAGTCCATGAGCAGGGTGGGTGCTAATTAACTTAAATCTGTGGCTTTTTGTTATCAATTTTCCTTCCAGCTAAAACATGTGACGAAATACTATTATTCATTCAGGTCACATTGGGGGATGATTCGTAATCTTTCATTGAGCATGACTTAGACTCTGACCTGACCTTAATTTAATTAGTCCCTAATTATGTCCCCAGATAATAATTAAAATTAAGCTTGTTTATATACCATATTTTATCCACTCAGGTCATTGAGACCTAATATCGGAACCAACAATTCTAGCTGTTTTCAGGATTATGTTTCTAGAGATAGCAATTCAGATTTAGATCTAGAGATACACCACGGTACAGGCCCTTCTGGCCCCCATGCCCACGCCATGCAATTACACCCATGTGACCAATCAACCCATTAACCAGTAAGTATTTGGAAAGTGGAGCACCCGGAGGAAACCCACATAGTCCTGGTGAGAAGGCATAAACCCCTTACAGACAGCAGTGGGGATTGAACCCTGGTTACTGGCTTTGTAAAGTGATGCACTAACCACAATGCTACCATGCTGCCCAAATCAGTACTCTCGAACCACATTCCCCTGCATTAGTTCAAGAGATAAATCTGTGCCATCTCCAAATTTTTATCCTCCAGTATCTTGCTGACATTGACTTTGGAGATGAAAGATTGGTTACCGTGCACCCCCGGAGGAACAGTCCATGTTTATTTGTTTCTGACCAAAATCAGTCTGCTTCAGGCTACAGGTCTGTATCTCATTTTCTCACTCACAAATCCATCTTAACGTATCCAGCACTGTAAGGATTGCTCGCTGAAGGTCAGAGTGAAGGGACTTGACTCAGAGAAAAGGGAATTTTACATGTAAACACACAGCAAGGGAGCCGGGAGAAGGGAAGAGTGGAGGATCGGACAGCAGGGGTGTGTGAGACAAAGAAGAAGTCAAGCTTCAGATCCCCACGAGCTGCCTCAGACTTGGTAGAGTGCACTGTGACAAAATACATAGCAGCAAGTTATCAAAGCTCCTTTGAAACTACCACCCGCATGTGTGCCCTTGGCCATAGAGTGACACAGGACTTGGCACATGGGAGCACCACCATCAAGGCAAGGCAAACCACTGAATGCAAGTTCTTTGGACCAGCAGTTCTGAAGCATTCACTGATGATTTACATTAAATTCAAAACCCATCCTGACAACAAGAAAGTTTTAAATAACTCATGGAGTCGTACAGCAGGGAAATGGGCCCATCTGCCCAACTTGACCCTGCCAACTCAAATTTTGATCCAAGGTCATCCCTATATCCAACTAAACCTTTCATATCCATGTACACATTCAAGTTCTTTTAAAATATTAATGTACCTGCCTCAACCATGTGTTCTTACAGCTTGTTTAATATACAGACTACACTCCAGGTGAAAAAGTTGGCAGTTTCCTACAAAATATTTCTCCTCTCATTTTATACCTGTGTCTTCCCTCTTGTTCTTTATTCTCTAGACTTAGGAAGAGGACTCACGTGCATTTGCACTATCTATGCTCCTCTTATTTTTATATACTTCAATAAGATCACCTCCATTTAGATGAACATAAACAAAATCTGTAGCATTAGCCACACAACTATTGGAACATCATAAATCCAATGGTTTCACTAACATCTAAAGAAGAAAACATGTTGTACTCAGTTGGTTCGACCTAAATGTCCAACAGGTGAAGAACAGTTCTGGATTTGAACCAAGATTGATCAGGGAGTTTAAGATAAAGGAACCCTTCGGAGACAGTGATCATAACATGATAAAATTCACCCTGCAGTTTGATAGGGAGAAGCTAAATTCGATACATCAGTATTACAGTGGTATAATGGGAATTACAGAAGCATGAGAGAGGAGCTGGCTGAAGTCGATTAGAAGGGGTCACTCACAGGGATGATGGCAGAACAGCAATTTCTGAAGTTTCAGGGAGAAAGTTGGAAGGCTTAGCATAGATATATCTGAAAGATGAAGAAGCATTCTAAAGGAACTGTGGCTGATAAGGGGAGTCAAAGATAGCGTAAAAGCAAAAGAGAGGGCATATAATAGTGCAAAAATTAGTGGGAAGTTACCTTCCCTGACAGCACTGTTCACTCTCCCAATCTTCAAACCATCTTACCCCTCTTCCATCTCTGTAACAAAAAGCTGTTTGGATTCTAATTTATCCTATTTAGATTAGATTGTTTAAATCTCCAATACATCACAGTGCAATGAAATTCCATGTTCATGTGATGCTCACAGTATACACGGTGATATTAAATGCAACAATAAATCCAGCAACAAGCGCAGAAATAATGTAATGACCTGTTGCAATCATCTGGAATGATGCAATCATATGGAAAGTACGCTAGCCTCTTAACAGATTAAGGAGGCTCGTCTTCTCATCAAACACTCTAACATACTTTTATAAATGTACTGTAGGAAGTATCAGACTGGTTGTATCCTCGTCTGGTACAGCAATTCTTCAATCTGATTTCTTTTTTTTAAGGTAAAGATTAGCTTTATTTGTCACATGCACACTGACAGATACAGTGAAGTGTGTCATTGACCAACGCATTCGGAGGATTGTGCTGGGCAGCCCACAGGCATCAACATGATTCCACCACCAACACAGCCTGCTCACAGCTCACTAACCCTATCTGTAAAGGGAGGTGAGTTTTGGAACTCAGGGCCACGATAGTTGAACATCAGCTGTCGGTGTGAAGCAAGTAAATTCAACAATAAAGTTTGAAAGCAACGACTGGGGAGTAGTGAGGAAAGCAAGGAAATGGTAGCAAGGATGTCACAGAGATTGGGGGGAAGGAGACACCAAGGAAGGAATTGAAATTGTTTTTAAAAGTTCACTGGAAATCTTTTCTCCTCCTTCACTCTGGGAATACAGACCAGTCCTCATCCAGCTTCAAGTTCCTGGGCATCAACATCTCAGAGGATCTATCCTGGACATTGTGATACAATCATGAAGAAGGCACAGCAGTGCCTCTACTTCTTTTGGAGTTTGAGGAGGTTAGAGATACTGTATCACCAAAGAGTACCACGTTTCTACAGATGTACCATGGAGAACATTCTGACTGGTTGCATGACTGTTTGGTATGGAGGCTCAGATGCACAGGATTGGAAAAAAATGCAACTGGGTTGTAGAACCAGTCACCTTTATCATGGGCACTAGCCTCCCCACCCAGGACTTCTTCAAAAGCCGGTGCCTCAAGAAGACAGCATCCATCATTAAGGACCCTCACCATCTAGGACATGCCCTCTTCTTATTAATATCATCAGGAAAGGGGTACAAGAGCCTAATGATGTACACTTAATGTTTTAAGAACAGCTTCTGCCCCTGAACCCATGAACACTAATTCACGTGTGTGTGTGTGTGTGTGTGTGTGTGTGTGTGTGTGTGTGTGTGTGTGTGTGTGTGTGTGTGTGTGTGTGTGTGTGTGTGTGTGTGTGGCCAAGTGGCTAAGGCGTTGGACTAGCGATCTGAAGGTTATGAGTTCGAGCCCCAGCCGAGGCAGCGTGATTGTGTCCTTGAGCGAGGCACTTAACCACACATTGCCCCAGTCCACCCAGCTGAAAATGGGTACTGGCAAAATGCTGGGGGTCAACCTCGCGATAGACTGGCGTCCTAGACTGGTGACTCTCAGTTGCTTCACGCCACAGAAACTGGCACAAGCACCAGCCTGATGAGCCTATAAGACTCAGGACAGACTTTTTGTGTGTATATATGCATTGAATGCCACAACAAAGTTACAGCGATTATGTACAGGAACATCTGTATGAATTCTGTATGGATTGGACACTCCCAAGTCCAAGTAGGAAGCCTGAGGAGATAGTGGAGAATGACAGAACTAAGATCCTGTGGGACTTCTAAATACAAACTGATAAGCAGGTACTGGCCAATCAACCAGACACAGTAATACTGGACAAGGCAATAGTAATAGATGTGGCAATCCCAAGTGACAGTAACATCAGGAAGAAAGAATATGAGAAGCTAGAAAAATACCAGGGCTCGAGTCTGAATCTTAGAATTCTCTGCCCGTTAGCACTGTAGAATGGAAAGGAACATGCAGAACTATTCAAAGAGCTGTGAAATTCCCTCTGGTGTTCCTCAAACAAGTTATCTGTCATTATTATACAAGTTACAGCAAATAGAGTTGCTTCCTCATTCCTGCAGTGACCTGGGATTTGATCCTGATCAACATCAAGCAGGAAGAACAGATGCACAAATTCTCACACCAGCTGATTCAAGAACAGCTACTTCGCTTCAATCTGCCAATTTTAAAAATTATTTTATTTAGAGATGCATACAGTGTAGAACAGGCCCTATCAACCCACCTATTTAAAACTAGTCTAATAACAGGATCCTCCAAGAGAACCAGCAACTTGTCGTGGTTTGGAGGCTTGCGTGCCTCAATGACGCGGAGAGCTATGCTGGCTGGAGTCAGGGCTTTATGCTTTGGCTCTTGGCAGGGTCACCCATGCCAAACAGGTCAAAGGGTAGAGGCCAGAGTAAGAGTGGTTGACTGGTCCACCAGGTTTGGGTTTTCAGCTCAGGGCTGACAACCCTGACTGGTAAAAGAAAACCGTTACAGAAACAGCAATGAAGAATTCTTCTACGTCAGAGTGTGACAGTATTCCTGAGTCTCCGTCTGGGACTTGCACGACAGACAGTATTAAAAACCGAGAAGAAGCTACTGACACAATGAAGGAAACCCTGAACACCACCAGAGATGGAGAACCTTCATTGCTGCCCTAAATGTCAGCAGTGTAACAAGCAGTAAGTTATCAGGATAATTTACAAGGACCAAATAACCTACTAACTGGTACGTCTTTGGAACGTGGGAGGAAACCAGAGCATTCATAGGAAACCTACGTCTACAGAGAACGATGTACAGATGGCTTCAGAATTGAACCCGGCACTGCGAACTAATAGCATCACACTAACCGCCAGGCTACTGCACTACCCCAAACCAAACTGGCATAAAACGCAGTCACGACCATATGATAGTAACACTATGACTACTTCTATCATTATGCGCTACAATGGCCTCATTATTTGGTTCTTTGTGGAACAGGGATTATTTGCTGTTTCTGTTTTGCCACCCGTTGTGTTCTATTTTATATTCCACGTTGTTTTGCCAAGCATGTGGGCATACTATGCTGACACTGAAATGTGTAACGGACAATTGAGGGCTGCCCCAAGTACATTCTTGGCTGTGTTGGTTGTTAATGCAAACACATTTCACTTTCTGTTTTGATGTACATGTGATAAATAACTCAGTTTCTGAATCTGAAGGTAAGATTTTTGTTTTGCATTCTCAGGGTGGTGAATCTTTGTTATTTCTCTACTCTGGAGGAAGTCGAGGCTCAGTTGTTGAGTTCATTCAAGGCCAAGAATAATAAGATTTCTGAATATTAGTGGAATCAAAGGATATAGGAACAGTGCGGGAAATAGAACGAAGGAAGAGGATCAGCCAAGATTTTGATGAATGATGCAGCAGTCTCAGAGGGCCCTCTGCTCTTAACTCTTGCATTCTTACGTTTTAATTAAATGATGTTTTCTTCAGATTTGGCCTCAAGGCATCTGTAACCAAAGCTTTAACTACTGAAATTTACTTCAGATACATCTAAAACAAATTAAAAGCCCTCCTAGCCAACAGAACAGCACACACTTCCACAATTCGGATCCACTGCCTTCAATGTGAGGGATTTTGGACATGGTATGGAATATTACTGTACAGTTTGCCAAGCTTCACAGCAATTACCTCCACAATGCAGTTCAGCACCAACCAAAACTACAACCTCTGTCAGCTAGAAGTTCAAAGGTGCTTTTTCACTTTTTTACAAATCACAGATCATGACTAATTCATATAGATGGAACATGGGCAAACAGGCACAGGAATAACCAGGCCCCTTGGCCCACAACATCAAGGATTCAAAGTGCATTTATTATCAAAGGGTGTATGAAGTGTACAACCCTGAGATTCGTCTTCTCAAAGACAGCCACGAAACAAAGAAAACCATGGAATAAATCAGGCAAACGGCAAAAAAAAGGGTGAAAAACACAGAATATAAAACACAGCTCAAGTTATAGTTCAATTCATTGGTGTGCTGTTCATTACCTGTCAGGCTTTCTGTGGAACATGATATCAAATTAAGCTAAATCACTTCTGCCTCCACATGATTCTATTGTCACCAATCCCTGCATACTCAAGTATCTGGGTAATTGCCTCTTAAAAGCTACGATAGGATCTGCTTCTCACCCCAGCCCTGGCTACCCATTCCAGACACCCAGCACTCTGTGTAAAAACATGTCCTGCACATCTACTTCAAATGATTCCCCTCTCACCTTAAACGCATGTCCACGAATCCATGAACAACCACCTTCTTATTCTTTTATTTGCAATATTTATTTATATTTTTGGAATTTTATGCCATATGTCAGTGATAAGAAATCTGAACCTTATTTCTCCAGAATTAGACATTTTGACACTGGGAAAAAGTTTCTGACATTCTATCTTATCGATGGCTCTCGTAATTTTTATAAACTTCTATCAGGTTTCCCCTCAGATTCTGACTCTGGAGAAATTTATCTAAATTTGTCCACCCTCCTCACTTAGCCCATACAATCTGATCCAGAAAATAAACTCTTCTTTATCCTTTCCAAAGCCCCAACGTGCTTCCTACCATAGAGTAATCAGAACTGCACACACTACTCCCTGTGCAGTACAATCAAAGGTTTATAAACTAGAACCCAAGTTCCTTACTCGGATACACAGTGACCTGACCAGTGAAGGTAAAAGCATGCCATACATGCCTTATTTACCACCATTCCTACTTGTGTGGACACTTCCTGGAAGCCATCAACTTGGACAATGATCCTTCTGTACAACAATACTGCTAAAGCTTCAGTAATTAACTGGATACTTTCCCCTGACATTCGACTTACCAAAATGCAATTCTTCACCCTTGCTTAGATCAGTGGCCACTTTATTATGTATACTTATACACTTGCTCGTTAATACAAATATCTAATCAGCCAATCCTGAGGCAGCAACTCAATGCATAACAGTATGCAAGAGGATCAGTTGCTGTTCAGACCAAAATTCAAAATGGGGAAGAAATGTGATCTAAGTGCCTTTGACTGTGGAATGGTTGTTGGTGCCAGACGGGGTGGTTTGAGTATCTCAGCAACAGCTCAGCACCTGAGATTTTCACGCACAACAGTCTCAAGTGTTAGTGGAAGATGGTGTGAGAAACAAAAAACATCAAATGAGCAACAGTTCTGCAAGTAAAAACACTTTGTTAATGAGAGAGGTCAGAGGAGAATGGTTCAAGCTGACAGGAAGGTGACGGTAACTCAAATAACCATGCATGACAACAGTGGTGTGCAGAAAAGCATCTCTGAATGCACAACACGTCAAACCCTGAGGTTGATGAGTTACAACAGCAGAAGACCATGAACGTACACTCAGTGGCCACTTTATTAGGTACAGGAGGTATGTACCAGAGAGTACGTTCCCCTGACATTTGACCATCAAATACGCAACACCTCGCCCTTGCATAGGTTAAGCTGCATCTACCAACTATCCACACATACCTTTAGTAAAGTGCATCTTTTTTGGTGACAGCCCTCTTTACTTTCCAATCTGAGTTTGCTTTTTATTATCAGTACACTAAATTCAGAGGTTCACGATCTAGATAGGTGGAGATAACGTCTCTACCAAAGAAGGTGCAAGGTGCTCCTTCCCTCCTGTAGCCTGCAGGTCACCCTTGGGCAAGGTGTAGCACCTGCTGAGCCTCCTGATGGGAGTAGCTGATGGATGGTCATATGAGCAGCTGGTGCATAACATATGTCTTGCTGATGTGATCACTGACACCAGACAGACAATCTCTAAAGAGTATTGATAATAGCTGGGGTCACCTGTCCTGTAAAGACACTGCCTTGAAGGCTGTAATGACAAACCACTTCTGTAGAAAATATTTGCCAAGAACAATCATGATCGTGGAAAGACCATGAATGCCCATGCCATACAACACGGCACATAAGAAAATAAGAAATAGGAGCAGGAGTAGGCCATCTGGCCCATCGAGCCTGCCCCGCCATTCAATAAGATCATGGCTGATCTGTCCGTAAATTCAGCTCCATCTACCTGCCTTTTCCCCATAACCCTTAATTCCCCTACTATGTAAAAATCTATCTAACTGTATCTTAAATATATTTAGTGAAGAAGCCTCAACTGCTTCCCTGGGCAGAGAATTCCACAGATTCACCACTCCCTGGGAAAAACAGTTTCTCCTCCTCTCCATCCTAAAATCTTCTCCCCTGAATCTTGAGGCAATGTCCCCTAGTTCTAGTCTCACCTACCAATGGAAACAACTTTCCTACTTCTATCTTACCTATCCCTGTCAAAATTTTGAATGTTTCTATAAGATCCCCTCTCATTCTTCTGAATTCCAGAGAGTATAGTCCCAGGAAACTCAATTTCCCCTCATAGGTTAACCCCTTCATTTCGGGAATCAACTTGGTGAACCTCTTCTACACAGCTTACAAAGCCAGTATATGTTTCCTCAAGTACGGAGACCAGAACTGCACACAGTACTCCAGGTGTGGCCTCACCAGTATCCTGTATAGTTGCAGCATGACCTCCCTGCTCTTGAATTCAATCCCTCCAGCAATGAAGTCCAACATTCTGTTTGCATGATGACCGGACAAGCTATCTGGCAACTTTGTAAGAACATCTTCAACATGAAAGCTCTCAATAATACACTCCAACTCCAGTATCTTGTCAAGGGTGAATAAGCATGGAGAATAATGCTGGCACTGCCACTGAAACCCTGTGCCATGCGTGAGTGAGATGGAAGCTGAGAGGTTGTTTCCTACAGTGGCAGAACCTGGGACCAGAGGGCACAGCCTCAGAATTGAAGAATGCCCCTCTAGAACAGAGATGAGGAGGAAGTTCTTTAACCAGGAGATGGTAAGTCTCTGGAATTCATTGCCACATATGGCTGTGGAGGTCAAGTCACCGGTTATATTTAAAATGGAGTTTGATAGATTCTTGGCCAGCACAGGTTACGGGGAGATGGCAGGGGAATAGGTTTGAGAATAATAATGAATCAGCCAATAATGAAATGATAGAGCAGACCTGGTGGGCCAAATGGCCTAATTCAGCTCCTGTGCTTTATGGACTTATGGTCACATTGATTGAGCTTGATGAAATTCAAGTCCCTAGGGAGAAAGATCAGCATTTAAGCTAGCAAACTATTAAATCCTCAATTTGAATGTTACTGAACTCTGACTGGCTGCTGTGCATCTTTGATGTTCAAGGATTGCCACCTACCATAACAAATAAAGCCGACCTGCCTGGTATTCACTTAATCTCATATTGAAACTTAATTAACAGGTCCTTCATGCACATCACCCACCAAGTAAGAAGGAAAGAGATGAGATAAATCAAGTGTTTAAGTAATGTCATGTTTGGAATTGGTTTGCCTATCGGAGCATATTAAATATTATAAAGTGGGATTTTTGTCTGAATGTATTTATTGTTTTATTTATTTAGAAATCCAGCACGGTGACAGGCCCTTACGGCCCAATGAACCCGTGCCGCACAATTACACCCACGTGACCAATTAATGATAAAGATTAGCTTTATTTGTTACATGTACATTGAAACATAGAGTGAAAATACAGTGTCATTTACGTCAATGTTTGAGGGCTGGGGGCTGCCTGCAAGTTTCTCCAGGTTCCTGGCACCAGCATAGCATGTTCACAACTCACCCATACGTCTTTGGAATGTGGGAGGAATCCGGTGCACCCGGAGGAAGCTCACACAGTCTTGGGTTAAGGGTGAAAGGTGAACAGCTTAAGGGGGCCATTGAGGGGTAACTGCTTCACTCAGAGGGTTATGAGAGTGGTGTACCAGCTGTCAGCACAAGTGGTGCTTGCAAGTTCGATTTCATCGTTTAAGAGAAGTCTAGATAGGTACATGGATGGGAGGAGTGTGGAGGACTATGGTCCCAGCGCAGGCCAATGGGAGTAGGCAGTGTAAATGGGTCAATGGACTAGATGGACTGAAGGGCTTGTTTCTGTGCTGTACTTTTCTATGTCTCTATGATTCCTTACACACAGTGGCAGAATTGAACCCAGATCACTGGCGCTATAATAGTGTTACACTACGCGACCGTGCCACCCTTACATTTCAGAGTTTGCACCCTCAAACTTGTCCTATTTATATTTAACAGCAATGTCTTGCACATACTGTCAGTGGCCACTTTGTTAGGTACACCTGTACACCTGCTCATTGATGCAAATGTCTAATCAGCCAATCATGTGGCGGCAACTCAATGCATAAAAGCATGGTCAAGAGGTTCAGTTGTTGCTCAGACCAGCATCAGAATGGGGAAGAAATTACTTTTATTGTCAAATACTGTAATAGTTGGTGCCAGACAGGATGGTTTAAGTATCTTGAAATCTCCCTATCTATTGGAGTTTTCACGCAGAACAGTCTTGAGCATTTACAGAGAATGATGCAAAACACAAAAGAAACTCCAGTAAGCGGCTGTTCTGTGGCAAAAATGTATTATTAATGAGAGAGGTCAGAAGGGAATGGCCAGACTGGTTCAAGCTGACAAAAAGGTTACGATAACTCAAATAAGCATGCAGTACAACAGCAGTGTGCAGAAGAGCATCTCAGAACACACAGCACAATGCATAAAGCATGCAGACATGGTCAAGAGGTTCAGTTGCTGGTTAGACCAAGGTTTAGAATGGAATACAAATGTGATCTAAGTGACTTTGACCGTTGAAAGGTTGTTGGTGCCAGATGAGGTGATTTGAGTATCTGAGAAACTGCTGATTTCCTGGGATTTTCATGCACAACAGTCTCTAGAGTTTACAGAGAATGGTGTGAAAAACAAAAAAACAGCCAGAAACTGGCAGTTCTGAAGGTGAAAACACATTGTTAATCTGAGACGTCAGAGGAGAATGACAGGAATGGTTCAAGCAAATGGTAAATCAAGAAGACCATCTTTAAAGGCCCTTGAAGTGGTCAGAGTACAGTAGCAGAAAACCACAAACATATATTCAATGGCCCCTTTATTGGGTACAGGAGGTATCTAATAAAGTGGCCACTGAGTGTAGGTTTCCAGTGTTCGGGAATGCAGTGTTGTGGGAAATATGGTCTCCCTGGCAAGCACATGACAACTTGTTCCCGGGAATCCAGCCAGTTCCATGCCTTCCTGCAAGGGGTCAGTTTTCTATTTCTAGACATGTCATGGGTTTCAGGATCCATTGCTATAAAAATAGTCAATGACCTTGCCCGATCAGTAACTGTACTTGCAACATCCACAACTTCTGCAAATCCATGGTGGGTGACATTGTTTCTGTGAGAGATGGGGCCAAATCGGAGACTATGCAAGGCATGGCATCTGAGCCGTATAGCAACTAGCCAAAATGCAATTCAATTTAAAAAGAAAATCTTCGTGGTTCTTCCTTTAATAAGGTTCAATGCTACATTGGATTAGGTGTTCCCAACCCTCTTTATGCCATGGAGGTTGTGTCTTTAATATTTTAATAATACTTGAGTGGGCTTGTATATATACTGTTTGATTAATTGTTCTTTTAAATAATTCATTATGGGTTATATGTAAAAATATGTTCATTGAATATGTTTTAATGCCACCATGTGATACCTGCCCATCTCACTTAAAGTAAACTTGAATTTTCAGACTCCTCTCCTGTGGTTTTGGACTCCTCTCTTCATTTAATATTTTGAAGTTACAAAACATAAAAATGGACCCCCATCACTAACCAATGTGTCCATGGACCCCAAGTTGAGAACCCCTGGATTAGAGAATAAAATTGCAGCTTTTTTTGTACTTTATCTTTTCTTATCCTTTCTTGTATTTTTATATAATATTTTATATACATGTAAAAACACAAAATGCTGGCAGAACACAGCAGGCCAGACAGCATCTATGGAAGGAGGTAGTGATGACGTTTCGGGCCGTCACTACCTCCTCCCATAGATGTTGTCTGGCCTGCTGAGTTCTGCCAGCATTTTGTGTTTTTATTTATTTCCAGCATCTGCAGATTCACTCGTGTTGCTTTTATATACATGTAATTGTTTAATTGTTAGGACTAATCAAAATAGGACATACTTGGTAAATAGTAGGGCATTGAAGAAGGCAGTAGAACAGAGTGATCTAGGAATAATGGTGCATAGTTCCCTGAAGGTGGAATCTCATGTGGATAGGGTGGCGAAGAAAGCTTTTGGTATGCTGGCCTTTATAAATCAGAGCATTGTGTATAGGACAAACACGAGGAAATCTGCAGATGCTGGAAATGGAGGCTAACATAAAGAAGTGGTTGACGATCAGTGTAGACTCAGTGGAGCAAAGGGCTTGCCCACTTGCAGTCTCTATGACTCTATATTTTGGACTATTGATGAAGAAGGAATGTTGATTTGAGATAAAATTCAAATTTCCATTGATCTTACCAAATGATGACAAAGTCTTGTGAAGCTACACGGGTATTTGTATTTTTTTTCTTTTCTTTGTTCTTCTCTTCTCAATCCAAATGGTAGGCCATAAAGCCTTTGCACAATGCACAATACTCAAGAGGTGCTTGGTGTCATTGGTTACATTGGTCTATTTAAATGCTCCCAATTTTGCATGACTTAAATAACCTCTGACAACCAAGTCCAGCTCCTAGCCTTTATATATTGCTTAGCAACTAAGCATGGTGGCAGGAGAAGGGGCAAAGCCTTAAACCAGTTGCTTTGTGCAGATGGGGCTCATCAGCCACGGTCTGCAGCTCATCTAAGAGAATTGAAACTCTGACCTCAAACCCCCGCTATGTTATGGCTATGAGGAAGGCTGCGGGAGTAAACAATGAGGAAAGCTGGAATCCCGAAAGCAGTCCTACATCGAGTTTAACACTGACTAGCAATTCCTGCAATGCTGCTACTGCCAAAATGTATCAGTCCCTGCTGTCCCTTTGGATTCATCAATTGTGTGGAGAAAGGGAGTCTGCTGCAAGGGTAACAACTTGCTCTCTATATCGTATGGCCCTGGCTTGTGTATCGTGTAGACATTTGGGACGCAAGCCTCATTAATGGTCTATTTCTGTTTCCATTATTAAGTTGTTGGTTCATTTTCTCTAACTCCTCGATTGGCAGGGATGATTTTTCCAATGGTAAACTGACAAAATAAATTATTTTAATACTTCCACTGTAATCTTTCTAATCAATTGTCGCAGCTGGGAGTATCTGCCCAAATTAGACCACAATTCCCAAAGATGAAGTGTCACATACTCTGATCTGCCAAATTCATTTTGTGCAGCAAGAATGATGTTCAGAATTAGAAATGGTTAGGACTCAGTCATAAGGCTTTAATCTAATCAAGGAATTTCGGATTATGTTATCTGTCACTTGGATGTCACTTGCATAAATCATGGCCACTTACGCAGCCTGATTTCCATTTTCCATTTCTATAAACTATCCTTTGCCAATCATGTCAAGAACATCATGATACGGTCAAATTAAAAACACCTTTGCTCTATAAATAAAGGGATAAGATTTTATGTATTATTGTTGACAGTAAGTGCTCAATATTGTTGAAGGCTAATAAAACGTGCACATTTATTGCAAAGGAGATGCTATTTTGCTTCCAATATTGAGTTCTTGCAACTCCAATAGGACTAAATGCCTTAAGCTGGGTGTAACACTTCAGGTCCCATGTTCAGTGCACACAATCAAAGAATAATTTCTTCTTATGGAGTAGAAAAGCAAATTATTATGCTAAGTTATTACAAATCACTGATAACACCTTAGAGAAGGGATCCCCAAGCTTTTTAGAGATTGATGGGTTCTTGATTTGTCAGGGTGTGAAGGTTTATAGGAAGAGGGCAGGAAAATGGGGTAGAAAGGGAAATGGATCAGCCATGATGAACTGGGAGAGCAGATTCAATGAGCCGGATGGCCTAATTCTGCTCTTATATAGGAGGAAGGTCAAATATGATGGCAGAATATAGCATTAACAGTAAGACTCCTGGCAGTGTGGAGGATCAGAGGGATCTTGGGCTCTGAGTCCATAGGACACTCAAAGCTGCTGCGCAGGTTGACTCTGTGGTTAAGAAGGCATACGGTGCATTGGCCTTCATCAATCGTGGATTTGAGTTTAAGAGCCGAGAGGTAATGTTGCAGCTATATAGGACCTTGGTCAGACATCACTTGCAGTATTGTGGTCACCTCACTCACTATAGGAAGGATGTGGAAACTATAAAAAGGGTGCAGAGGAGATTTACAAGGATGTTGCCTGGATTGGGGAGCATACCTTATGCGAATAGGTTGAGTGAACTCGGCCTTTTCTCCTTGCAGCGACAGAGGATGAAAGGTGACTTGATAAAGGTGTACAAGATAATTAGAGGCATTGATCGTGTGGCTAGTCAGAGGCTTTTCCCCAGGGCTGAAATGGCTAGCACAAGAGGGCATAGTTTTAAGGTGCATGGAAGTAAGTACAGAGGAGATGTCAGGGGTAAGTTTTTTACTCAGAGAGTGGTGAGTGCGTGGAATGGGCTACTGGCAGCAGCGGTGGAGGTGGACACGATCGGGTCTTTTAAGAGACTCCTGGATGGCTACATGGAGCTTAGAAAAATAGAGGTCTATGGGTAAAGCCTGGGTAGTTCTAAGGTAGGGGCATGTTTGGCACAGCTTTGTGGGCCGAAGGGCCTGTATTGTGCTGTAGTTTTTTTTTAGGCAGGAATTAACCACTTTTATTTAGAGACTGCATTTACGCATGTTAGGACAAGTACACACCAAGACTAAAATATAACATTTAGCTTAACAGATATCCTGGGCAAAACAGTTGAAAACAACACTATTTCTGTGTAGTATAGGCAATGTAAAAGTTGAAAAGATGCCTTAGGGCAGACAATACAAAGAGTGAATAGTATCCCAGATTTTCCCCCTTCTGTTCTTCCCTGTTCCCCCCCCCCCCCCCAAACCACCCGCCTCCCAATTCAAAAACGATGTATGTTCCTATTCTTGGCCACCAATTTTAATAGTATTGTAAAAGAGTTGCACTCAACGCTTTGGCTGCAAGTGCTGTAGTTTTTCTATGTTTCTATATCTTATGTTTTTCTGGTCTTTTTTTACGCCATGGACCAATTTCACTGAGCAAGGGGTCTGTGACCCTGGGTTGGGAAACCCTGCCTTAGAGAGAGACAGAGAGAGAGAGAAAAAGTTTGGGGTAGAGGGAGAAAATTGTGTCTAATTTCTCACCACCGAGGACATCTTCAAAAGGCAGTGCCTCAAAAAGGTGGTATCTATCATTAAGGACTCTCACGTTCCTGGACGTGGCCTTTTCTCATCAAGGAGGAGGTACAAGAGCCTGAGAATGCATATTCATTGTTTTAAGAACAATTTCTTCTCCTCCACCATCAGGTTTCTAAATAGTCTATGAACCCTTTAGCACTTCTTTTTAACTTTCTTTTGCACAATTTATTTGTTTTTAATATATTTCTTTTTACAATATTTAATGTATTGCACTGTACTACAGCTACAAAACAACAAATTTCACATCATACACTCAGTGAGCACTTTGCTAGGTACCCCCTGTACCTAATAAAGTGGTCACTAAGTGTATGTTTGTGGTTTTCTGCTGTTGTAGCCCATTCACCTCAATGTTTGACATGTTATGCATTCAGAGGTGCTTCTCTACACACCACTGTTGTAACATGTGGTTATTTGAGTTACCATCGCCTTTCTGTCAACTTGGACCAGTCTGACTGTTCTCCTGTGACCTCTCTCATTAACAAGGTGTTTTTGCCCAGAGAAACACTGCTCGCTTGATATTGTTTTTTGTTTTTCGTATTATTCTCTGTAAATTCTGGAGACTGCTGTGTGTAAAAACCACAGGAGATCTGAAGCTTCCGAGTTGGTGCCAGACAGGTTGGTTTCAAATTACCCCATCTGTGACCAACCATCATTCCACGATCAAAGTCACGTAGGTCACATTCCTTCCCCAATCTGATGTTTGGCCTGAACAACTGATCCTCTTGCATGCTTTTACGCTTTGAGTTGCTGCCGCATGATTGGCTGATTAGATATTGCATTAACGAGCAGGTGTATAGATGTACCTAATAAAGTGGCCACTAAGTGCATGTCAGTGATACTAAACCGAATTTTGATTCTGATTCTGATCCTGGAAGGAGGGGGTGATGAGGATCTTCAATAAGCAAGAGACATTGGCCGCTGTGAGATGCAGTGTGCAATTCTTCCACAGAGTATCTGTGAGCACCATGGAACAAAGAGTGAAAATGGGACCAGATGCCTCTAACAACATAGATCTTTTCATATTCTTAAAATAATACAATCCACTGCTGTCTGAAAACTAGCTCCACCATAGCTTTCCATGTCTAAAGCATTCCGCATATGATGGATTAACCCAATTCCATTCATCCACGATGAGATAACACTCAGGCAGGATAACCAATGCCTCATATTCTATCTGGGTATTCATCAGTGGCATGAACATCAATTTCTCTGACTTCCGGTCACTTCTCTCCCTCATCATTCTCACTTTTTTAGTTTTTCAATGCTCCTCTCTTACCACTTCTCTTCTACTCATCTTCCTATCACCTCTGTCTGGTGCCCCTCCTCCTTCCTTTTCTCCCATTGTAACCCTGTTCCCTCCAAGCAGATTGCTTTTTCTTCAGCCCCTTAACTCTTCAACCTATCACCTCCAACTTCTTACTTCATACTCCCCACCACCACCTACCCACCTTCCACCTCACCAGGTCTCACCTCTCCTCCCCCAACTTCTTATTCTGCTGCTACCCCTTTCCTTTCTAGGCCCAATGAAGAGGCTCAGCCCAAAGCATTGACAATTTATTTCCCTCAATAGATGTTGCCTGACCTGCAGAGTTCCTCTGGCAGTTTGTGTGTATTCCTCAGGAATTCAGTCATCTCCAGAACCTTTTGTCGTTATGGTTTAACTTGATGACTTTCAACAGTAGCTTGCAATTCTCTGATTCCTGTGCTGAAGGCACCTTGTGGTGCTTTAAACTAAGGGCTCCCACTTCTTGATCTAGTAACGATATTAAAAAAAAATATGTTCCATGTTTCTGAGAGTCTGCTATTTTTCCTTTCTTTCTCATTGCACAGGTCAACTTTAGCAAATGGTGTCAACTGCTATGTAATGCTCGATAAAAATACCAGGTATATTTACTTTCAATTTGCTCTGTCTTTTAAACCTTTGGGAATCTAGTAAATTAGAGAAATAAACTTATACTGCTTAGAGCCAGACTCTTCATCTTACCACATTTATGACTTTTTATTCTACACATTTATAGTCATCTTACTTATTCTTACTTAGATCCATAATCTCCTTAGCTTTGGTGACTCAATTGTGTTTTTAAAGATTAGCTTTATTTGTCATGTGTACATCAAAGAATAGAGTGAAATATGTTATTTGCATCAAATCGACGAGCAGTGAGACGGGCAGTCCGCAAGTGCCAGCACTCTTCAAGCGCTGACATAACATGTCCAAAACTCCCTAACCCTAACAGTATGTTGTTGGAGCATGGGAGAAAACTGGAGCACCCAGAAGAAACCCGCATGGTCAAGGGGAGAACCTGCTAACTCCTTATGACAGCAGTGGGAATTGAGCCCCAATCTGGTGCTACAAAGCTTTGTGTTAAGTGTTACACTACCGTACTGCCCACCCCAACTTCCCTCTTAGGCTTGTGCCAGATTTCAAGGGCTCCTTCAACAAAAATATTTCCCTTCAGAACCCTTTAAACCTCATACATCTCACCTTAAACCCTGTTGTCTTAGATTGCTCCTCCAAAGGGGAAAAAATTGATTTTAACTCGAGTTATTTTCTTCATTTTCTTGCAGGCATTCACAGTAGAACAGAGAAACATAATAGAATCAATGAAAAACTACACACAGACCGACAAACAATCTGTAAAAGAAGACAAACTGCACAAATAATAACAGAAAATAATTCTAATAAGCAGTTATGTAAACCAATAATAATGAGAACATGAGTTGTAGATCCCTTGAAAGTGAGACTATAGGTTGTGGAAGCAGTTCAGGGCTGAAGTGAGTGAACTTATCCACACTGTTTCAGGAGCCTAATGGTTGTAGGGTAATAACTGTTCCTGAAATGGCAGGGATAATTTCACTCACCTCAACTCTGAACTGATTCCACAACCTATAGTCTCACTTTCAAGGGATCTATAACTCATGTTCTCATTATTACTGGTTTATAATATTGCTTATTAGTATTATTTTCTGTTATTATTTGTGCAGTTTGTCTTCTTTTGCAGATTGCTTGTCAGTCTTTGTGTGTAGATTTTCATTGATTCAACTGTATTTCTTTGTTCTACTGTGAATTCCTGCAAGGACGAGGATCTCAGGGTAGTAGGTACCTACTTTGATAATAAATTTACTTTGAACTTCAATTCAATTCCATGGTTGGGGAGTTGAATTAGATACAGGAGCCCAAGCAGGGCTCCCTGTTGGGTGAATGGCCTGAAGCACTGTAAGTGAATAAACCACAGAGGTGAGGGAGAGATGTGATGGGTGAGAGAGCAGTAACAAATTAGTGATGGGAGGTGGGGGGAGCAGTGCATGGAGCTCTGATGTAGCAGGTAAAGGCAATCAGGTGAACGCTAGTTTGGGAGTAGATTATTTTTGGCAAGATCCAACCAAGGAGCAGCAGGTGGAATGCAGTGAGATTGATCAAAAAATCCATGCAATGCATTGCAATTGATTGCCTGGGGTAAGCTACATGTTGTGGGGGCATATTCTACAGTCAATTTAAAGACTTTACTCTCTTACCCAAAGGCAATTTTTTCATTTCTTCACGGGATATCATGGATGAAATAGGTAATAAAATCAAGCATCTTTTGAAAGACTAAGTGAACACACATTATTCAATACCTGCCATCTGCAAGACCAAATAAAAAGAAATTTGTGCTATCAGATTAGGATGAGTTTTATTTTGACAAGCAGAACTTATAAAATTTTCGGCATTTTAACTTGATTTCTTCATCATTATTAGTGCTACAACACTAGCCAAAGCATTTAGATGGTTCTTCTACAGACCAAGACTAAGCAGCATTATACACTGAACTAAGTATTCCCAAGACAGTAGTTTAGGTCTATCATCACCAGCCCAACAACTCCTGGTTAAAACTAATAGCAGATGAGGTCCCAAAAGTCAGTATCAAATAGCACAGAAAGAGGCCCTTGGAGTTCATCACAAGCAAAGCCCCCCCCCCCCCCCCAGTATTGAATACGTTTACAAGGAGCACATCATCAGAGACCTCGATCATCCAGCCTGTGCTCTCTTCTCATTAATACTATTGCGCAGGAGGTACAGGACCCTTAGCTCCCATACCACCATGTTCATGAAGAATTATTATCGCTCAACTATCAGGCTCCTGAACCAGTGCAGATAAAAATCACCACTAATCTGAACTGATACTACAGTCTGCAGACCAATGGTCAAAGTTCAAAGTATAAAGTACATATATGTCACCATATATAACCCTGAGATTCATTTGCTCGTGGGCATGCAAAATATATCCATAATAGAATAGTAACCATAATAGAATCAATGAACGAGTCCTTGAAAGAGAGCCCGTAGGTTGTAGGAACAGTTTAATGATGGGACGAGTGAAATTATCCCCTTTGGTTCAAGAGTCTGATGACTGAAAGGTAATAATTGTTCATGAACCTGGTGGTGTGAATCCTGAGGCTTCTGTAACTTTTTTCTGATGGTCGCAGTGAGAAAAGAGCATAACCTGGTTCCTGATGATGGATGCTGCTTTCCTGCGACAACGCTTCATGTAGATGTGCTCAATGGTGGGGAGAGCTCCCGTAATTTATTTATTTATTAAGATATAGCACAGCATAGGCCCTTCGAGCCCTTTGAGCCCTTCGAGCCTCACCCTAGCCTAATCATAGGACAACTTACAATGACCAATTAACCTACCAGCCAGTACGTCTTTGGACTGCTGCAGGAAACCGGAGCACCAGGAGACAACCCACGCAGTTATAAGGAGAAACATAAAAACTTCTACAGACAGCGACGGGAAATGAACGCAGCTCGCTGGTACTGTACAGCGTTGTGCTAACCACTACTATGCTACCATGCCACTCAAACGCATGATGGACTGGGCCGTATCCACTATTTTTTGTAGGATTTTCAGTTCAAGGGCATTGGTGTTTCTCAGGCAGCAATGCAAACAGTCAATGTACTCTCCAAGTTGACCATGGGGACACTAATCATTGATATTAACCCTCCACTAATCTATTTTGCTCTCCCCTCATTCCCATCAAATTCTTCTAGATGCTTTCACTCAGCTCAGCACTAAGGAGCAATGTACAGTGCCTGATTACCATAATCTCTCAGATATGGTAAGAAACTGGAGCAGGAAGTCCAGGGGCTCCCAAGCTGGGGTTCATAGACTCTTCGGTTAATGATAGGGGCCCAAGACCTAAAAAGGCTGGGAATCCCTGATATAGACACAGGCTGAAAGTGAAACCTCCTCACAGACAGCACCAGAGGTCAGGATTGAACCCGGATTGCTGGAGCTGTGAGGTGGAAAACTACTAGCTGTACAAAGCTATGCACTAAGAGGTGGGAATAGGGGTGAACTGGAGTTTATAGGCCAAATGGTTAAATTAGTGACATAGATTCTGTGAATCTATGAAAGATAACTGAAAAAGTTAGGGGATTAAACAATCAGGACTGCCTCCCGTCCTGTTGAAGGGTCTTGGTCCAAATCATCGACTATTTATTCCCTTCCATAGATGCTGCCTGACTTGCTGTGCTCCTCCAGTATTTTGTGTGTGTTACCCTGAATTTCCAGCATCTGCAAAACCTCTAGTGTTTAAACAATGGTCAGTCATGTTTTAGAAATGGTCAAAGAAATTACGTGAGCCAATGAGGTAAACCCAGGTTCAACCCTGACCTTGGATGCTATCCAAATGGAGTTTACATGAAGGGTCTCAGCCCAAAATGTCGACAGTGCTTCTCCTTATAGATGCTGCCTGGCCTGCTGTGTTCCACCAGCATTTTGTGTGTGTTGTTTGAATTTCCAGCATCTGCAGATTTCCTCGTGTTTGGAGTTTACAAGACCATTTTTGTGACAGCATGGACTTCTTTTGGTTCTTCCCATATTCTAAAGGCGCATAAACTTAACTTAATTGGCTATTGACTTGGTTCCTGGTGCGTAAGTGCATAAGCCGTGGAGAGTTGACGAGAATGCAGGACGAATCAAATGGGATTAGTGTAAATGATTCTATTTATTGTTTAGCATAGTTGAAGTACCTGCTGTATATACCGGTAACCTATGATTCACGTCTAATCAAAAATAAAGTGATAGAAGTGCTTTATGCAATAGATTTCATATACATACTCCTAAAAATACACATTGTCTTTTGCTAAACATGACATTTTTCCTCATATGTAGACACACAAGCAAGGAAGGAAATAGAGAATTTGGAATGACATTAGTTATTATTAGAGAACTGTTATTAATAGCTTTTAAATTAATTGCACAGCTCAACACAAAATCTACTGAGTAACACATTTGTTCTGTTTCACTCCAAAGTAATAAAAATAATAATAATAACAGAAAAGGCCATTTGGCTCATTATGCCTGTCCGAGCTCTGTAAGTTATCCACTTAGTTCCAGTTCCCTGCTCTCTTGCTATAGCCCTGCAAAATTCCCCCATTCAAGTACACTCAGTGGCCACCTCTTGTACCTAATAAAGTGGCCTTGGAGTGTATATTCTGGTTTTCTGCAACTGTAATCCACCCACTTCAGGGTTTGACATGTTGTGCATTCAGAGATGCTCTTCTGCACACCCCTGTTGTAATATATGGTTATTTGATTCACTGTCACCTTCCTATCAGCTTGAATCAGTTGGTCCATTCTCCTGTGACCTCTCTCATCAACAAAATGGTTTCACCAACAGAACTGCCATTCACTGGATTTTGTTTTTCTGTTTTCCACACCATTCTCTGTAAACTCTAGAGACTGTTGTGTATGAAATTCCCAGGAGATCAGCAGTTTCTGAGATACTCAAACTATCCTGTCTGGCACCAACAATCATTCCACAGTCAAAGTCACTTAGATCACACTTTCTCCCTGTTCTGAAGCTCTGAACCTGAACCTCGTGACCATATCTGCATACTTTTGTGCATTGAATTGCAGCCACGATCGGTTGATTAGATATTTGCATTAACGAGCAGGTATACAGATGTAGCCAATAAAGTGGCCACTGAGTGTACAGCCTGAACAACATTGCTACTGTATCGTATGAAGAAATCTTGAAAAACCGCGCAACTCATTGCCTAGAAAGAGGTTCGCAACCTTTTTTATGCCATGAACCAATACCATTAAGCAAGGGGTTCATGGATCCCATGTTGGGAACCCCTGGCTTAGAGCAATTTCTCCCATTATTGCTTCTGGTCTTTGGGCCAATTACTGTCTCTGGCAGCAGAGGCAATTTATCAAATCAAACATTTCAAATGATTTCAAACATGTATGATTGTTGCTACTCTGAAGAAAAAAGATTCAGTTCATCATAACCAAGCTTTCAAAGCTGAGCTTACAATCAGTTCGACCGTGACCCTGTTGAATGGTAGAACAGCTCAAAGAGCTGAATTGTCTACTTCTCTTCCCAACTCATATGCTTGTATGTTCTCTGGCACCATTCTAACAAAATCTCCCTTTAATTTATTCTTTCATGGTCTACGGGTTTTGGTAGCAGTGAGGCATTTATTGATCCACACAAGTTGCCCGAAGGAGAATGACAAGTGACATGACAGAAGTGCACATGAAGATAAGAGGCATAGATAGAATGGACGGCCAGACGCTATTTGCCCAAGTGGAAATTGCTAACATGAAGGGGGCACAATATAAGGTGTTGAAAGTATAGGGGGACAGAGGTAGGTTTTTTACACGGAGAGTGGTGGGTGTGTGGAACACACTGCTGGAGTGGTAATGGAGGCATGTACGTTAGGGATATTTAAGAAACTCTTCAATAGACACATAAATGAAAGACAAATGGTGAGCTATGTGGGACGGAAGGGTGAGAGTGATCTTGGGGGTAGGTTCATTCCTACGGACACACACAAAATGCTGGTGGAACACAGCAGGCCAGGCTCCACCAGCATTTCACCAGCATTTTGTGTGTGTTATTTGAATTTCCAGCATCTACAGATTTCCTCGTGTTTGCTCATTCCTAAGGATCTGCACTGTACTGTAATGTTCTATGTTTTATTAAACTCAGGAAGTTTGACAGTAGGTGTAAAGTCACATTGGCGCCAGACTATGTAAAGATAACAGATTTCCTCCAATGCCACTAATGTACAGGAGACACAAGCGACTGCAGACGCTGAAATCTAGAGCAAAAGACAAAATGCTGGAAGAGTTCAGAGTCAGAATCAGGTTTACTATCACTGACGTACGTGGTGAAATGTGCAGATATGCAGCAGCAGTACAGTGCAATACATAAAATGTTCTACAAGTTACAATAAGAAATTTATCACAATACAAGCAGTAGTAATAAATATTAGCATGCAGGAGAATGAGGAGAAATTTGATCGAGATACATATGTACCTCTCGCTTCGGCTAGCGGTTTAAAATAGGGATGATAGCCCCTGGCCTGGCCAAACTTAAGAAATCTCGTTTGGGTGGATGCTGCGTGATTTTTTCCCTGTTACAAGTCAGTACCACAAAATAATAAACAGTACACAATATGCAATTAAACGATTGAGCTTTATAATTCTTAACTTGACTGTGTGGTTAGTGAAGAAAACAAAAAAAAGGGCTCATTCTCATGAAACAGTCTAACGTGCAACATTGGAGCTCACTGATAAAGTGTTTGTTCGCCATCGACCTCCTTCAATCGTCGCTGAGCTCCGGACCCTCGCTCCAAGTCCATTCCGTCTGGCGGTCTACCAACTTTCTCCATTTGCGTCTTCTCTCCTCATCTCTCCCTGGCAAAAGATCGCAAATTCCCGGCTCCCGAACACACAAGAAAGAACAACATCCCTCTGATTGACTAACATGCACCGTTATCTCTAGTCATAACTCAAACATTGCTGCTACAGAGAAACCATTACCTCAGCAGTGGAACATTACAGAGAAGCCATTACATTAGCAGTGAAACCTTACTGCGTATTACATACAAAATTATGAGGGTATAGATAGAATAGATGCAAACAAGCTTCAATGACACTAGAATTAAAGGTCATGGGTTAAGGGTGAAAGGTGAAATGCTTAAGGGCAACATGAAGAGATCTTCTTTACTCAGAAGGCAGTGAGAGTGTGGAACGAGCGGCCAGTGGAAGTGGTGATGTGGGTTTGATTTCAACATTTGATATAAATTAGGATGGGCGAGGTATGGAGGGCTGTGGTCCTGGATTAGACAGATTAATAGTTCGCCATGGACCAGATGGGCCAGAGGCTGTTTGTGTGTTGTAGTGTTCTCTGATTCTAGTTATACGACTCTAGTGCAAAAATAGAGATGTAATTAATGCTCATGGACTGTTCAGAAATCTGATGGCAGAGGGGAAGAAGTTGATGCAGGCAGCATCTGTGGAAGGAAAGGAGAGTTGGTGTTTTGGGCTGAGATCTAACAACATCCTAGAAGCTCCATGGTTACTGTAACTGAGAGCCACTTTTCCTTTGAACTGAATTTCAACTGCTTATCCATTTTTCATAAGGACATCATCAAAAGGCAATGCCTTAAAGAGGCTTCATACATCATTAAAGACCCCATCACACAAGACATATCCTGTTCTCATTACATAGCCTGAAGACACCCTGAACATTTTCAGAACTGTTTCTTCCCATCAACCATCAAATTTCTGAATGGACAATGAACCCTGTACACTACCTCACTATTTATTTTAATTTTTTCCCCTCTCTTTTTGTGCTACTTGCCTTCTGCATTCTGTCTGAACTCCCAAATTGGGTGGTCTTTCATTGATTCTGTTATGATTATTGATCTATAGGTTTATTGAGTATGCCCACAAGAAAATGAATCTCAAGATTGTATATGGTGATATTTATGTATTTTAATAATAAATTTACTTTGAACTTTGAATCACTCATTTAATTCAATTATATATATATATCTATTCTTCTAATTTGTATATTTTTTATGTGTTGCACAATACTGCTGTCAGAAAAATAATAAATTTTTTAACATATGGAGTGATAGTAAACCTGATTCTGATTGCATTACAGTAGCCACTGTATCTTTCCCAATCTCTTGCTCAGTCTTCAGTGTCTTCACACCCCAATTGATGTACTTCCCAGAGCATGCATCCCTGGTTCTGATAGACCTCAGCCTTCTTTTCCACTGAGAGATTGCTTGTTCTTGCACCCTCATCCCTCCCCCTCGCTTGATCAATGGGAGTTAAATCAAGGATCAGGAAAATATGCAAACTGCTTATTGGCCTCAATTTCTTCAGCGCACACGCAGCTACACTAGACTAATTGACAATAAGATGAAATGACATTTGCAGATCAGACTCATAAATCAATGTAAGCTGCACAGTTTTAATTCACGTCATGAGAGCCAGGGACAGTTCACACAATACCAACTGAATCAACCATAAGCTAATTGGATGTAAATGTTTGCATTAGGTTCACCCCATTTGAAGAATACGATAGGTTGAGAAAAATTGGCTAAACTGGATCATGAAGGATTGACTGACTGCCTGTTTTTTTTTTGGAGTAAGAGTCCTGGATGAAAAAAATAATAAACACAAGAGATTCTGCAGATCTGGAAAATCCACATACACAAAGTGCTGAAGGAACTCAAAGGTCAGGTAGCATCTTTCAAAAAGAATAGAGAGTCAGAATTTTGGGACAACACCTTTCATCAGCTCTGCTGGAAGTTCTCAGCCCAAAACGTTGACTCTTTATTGCTTTCTGTAGCTGCTGCTGAGTTCTTCCTGCATTTTGTGTGTATGTTACTCTTCAATTTGCCTATTGCCACAATAAGTTAATGGCAGACACAATCTCAATGACTCTTCACACAGCCTTAAACCACCTGGACAATACAAACACCTACGTCAGGATGTTGTTCATCAACTATAGCTCAGCATTTAACACCATCATTCTCATAATCCTAATTGAGAAGGTACAGAACCTGGGCCTGTGTACCTCCCTCTGCAATTGGATCGGTGACTTCCTAACCGGAAGATCACAATCTGTACGGATTGGTGATAACATCCCCTCCTCACTGACGATCAACACTGGCGCACCTCAGGGGTGTGTGCTTAGCCCACTGCTCTACTTTCTCTATACCCATGACTGTGTGGTTAGGCACAGCTCAAATACCATCTATAAATTTGCTGGTGATACAACCATTGTTAGTAGAATCTCAGATGGAGATGAAAGGGCGTACAGGAGTGAGGTACACCAACTAGTGGAGTGGTGTCACAGCAACAATCTGGCACTCAATGTCAATAAGATGAAAAAGCTGATTGTGGACTTCAGGAAGGGTAAGACGAAGGAACACATACCAATCCTCAAAGGGGGATCAGAAGTGGAGAGAGGGAGCAGTTTCAAGTTCCTAGATATCCAGATCTCTGAGAACCTAACCTGGTCTCAACATATCAATGCAGTTATAAAGAAGGCAAGACAGCAACTATAATTCATTAGGAGTTTGAAGAGATTTGGTGTGTCAACAAAAACACTCAAAAACTTCTATAGATGTACCATGGAGAGCATTCTGACAGACTGTATCACTGTTTGGTATGCAGGGGCTACTGCACAGGTGTGAAAGAAATTGCAGGGGGTCATAAATTTAGTTGCCTCCATCTTGGGTACTAGCCTATAAAAGTACCCAGGACATCTTCAAAGAGTGGTGTCTCAGAAAGGCAGCGTCCATTATTAAGGACCTCCAGCACCCAGGGAATGTCATTTTCTCACTGTTACCATCACTTAGGAGGTACAGAAGCCTGAAGGCACACACTCAGCGATTCAGGAACAGCTTCTTCCCCTCTGCCATCCGATTCCTAAATGGACATTGAACCCATGAACACTAACTCACTTTCTAAATATATATTAGGAACCAGTCGCTTTTCAATATATTCAATATACGTATACTGTAATTGCTTGATTTATTTTTCTGTTTTTTTCTTCTATATTGTGTATAGAATTGAACTGCTGCTAAGTTAACAAATTTCACGAAACATGCCAGTGATTAGAAAACTGATTCTGATTAGCTAGTTAGCAGGAGGAAGAATATCCCTATTCTCAATGAAGGTGGATCAGAGCACTGAGTGTCAGCAGCTGAAGCATTCACAGCCATGTTCATCCAGAAACACCAAATGGATGGCCCATCTTGTCTTCTTCCTGAGGTCTCCATCATCAACAAGCCAGTCTTCAGCCAGATTGATATCTTTAACCTGCGGGCCTTCCATTGGTCGGGGGTGGTGATGGATATTGCATCCTAGCTGTGTCAATACACAAGCCAGTATACAAACCAGGGCAGTATGATATGTAAAGCAAGCTGTTGCCCACGCAGCAGGTTCCCCCTCTCCACGCAGCTGATGAATCCAAAGGAACGGCAGAGACCGATACAGTTTGGCACCCGTGGCGTCGCAGGAGTTGCCAGGCAGAGTTGAACTCAACATAGGGCTGCCTTAGGGTCTCCAGCTCCAGACTTTCCTTGGGTTTATTCCCAAGCCATCCCCATCAGTAGGCAAGGGCAGTGGAGGTTTGAGATCAGAGTTTTCCTTCTCCTGGATGAGATGCCAGTGACGCCCGAAGAGCCTCATCTGCCCAAAGCAAATGGTTTTAATGCCAGTAACCCTTCATCTGTTAGTAGAAGCAGTTCCACTAGGCTTAGTAGCTAAGCCACTTGTGAAGGCCAGGAGCTGTCTTGGTAGTCAGAGGCTTATCCCCACTACCTGCCACTCCCTGGCTATGACACTCAAAAGGCTTTGGATCTGAAACAATCCAGACCTTAGTACTAAAGGCATATTCCATAACTGTACCCAACTATGTGGAAAATTGCCAAGGTCTATACTATTGACAAGATTCAGAACAAATCCAATTGAGCTAATTACCACCCAATCAACCTATGCTCAGTCATCAATAAAGTGATGGATGGTGTTGTTGATAATACTTTCAAGTAACACTTTGCCACGAACGCTCCAATTATCTACTCAGTCATCAAAAACAGAAAATACCAGGGACCATAAGACAGAGGAGCAGAATTAGACCATTTGGCCCACTGAGTCTGCTCTGCAGTCCATCATTACTGATTTATTATCCCTTTCAACCCCATTCTCCTGCCTTTTCCCCATAACCTTTGATGCCAACTGGCCACCCATTTGAATTCTACTTCCCATTCTCATTCCGACATGCCAGCCCATGGCCTCCTCTACTGTCGCGATAAGGCCACACTCAGGTTGGAGGAGCAACACCTTATGGTTCTTCCTTTCCTCCCCCACTTTCTTATTCTAACTCCACATCTTTCTTTTTCCAGTCCTGATGAAGGGTCTCGGCCCGAAACGTTGACTGTACTTTTTCCATAAATGCTGCCTGGCCTGCTGAGTTCCTCCAGCTTTTTGTGTGGGTTGCTTGGATTTCTAGCATCTGCACATTTTCTCTTGTTTGTGATGAAACTGTCAACCTCTGCTTTAAATATACCCGACTTCTTGATCTTCACAGTTATCAGTAGCAATAAATTCCATAGATTCACCGCTCTCTACCTGAACAAATTCCCCTTCACCTCTTTTCTAAAGGGACATCCTTGCATCTGAGGCTGGTCAGACAGTGTCAGTGGGGAGACGGGTCGATTTCATGGTTTAAGTTGATGACCCTCACGAGAGCTGGAAAAGGCAGAAAATAAGCATGTTTGAAGTTGCACAGAGGGTAGAGGTAGATGAACAGGGCGAAGATCATGATTGTCCAGATGAAACAAATAGTTTGATTGTCAACTCAAAGAGGAGTGAAATGTTCGTTAATCATAACTGATCTACCTGGAGGAGTAAACAAAGGAAAGATGAGTAACAGCAGAGACACAAGAGACTGCAGAAGCTGGAATCTAAAGCAATAGGCAATATGCTGGAAGAACTCAATGGATTGAACAGTATCTGTGGGAGGAAAGGAATTGTCAGTGTTTTTGGTGGACATTTCTGATTCTAGTTCTACTTCTGGTACAATCTGCTGTTTACCCCTCACCTCATTTTCTCCTCCTCTCCTTATCAGAGTTCAATACTGGTCACATTGGATGTTCCTGCTTATCTTTACCCCTCCCCAGCAGCTGTCTTCAACCTTCACCCACGCCTCCCCTCACCTCACTCCATCGTTCTTTGCTCTTTTTTTGCCTCCATTCATCTGCCACTCATTCATTCTGCACATATTGTCTCCATTTCTCCTCATTCTTGCCTCCATTCATCATAACTCTAGCCCCTCCCTTAGCCAGCACAGCCTGCCTGTGAATTTTCACACTCTTTGAGCAACCCAATGGCTTTGTCACCACTCCCCTTTGACTGTTCATGCTGGCCATCTCGTGTTTCCACACTCGCTCTGGAATCAGTCTCGACCCACACAACGTTGACAGACGCTGCCAGACCCATTGAGCTCCCTCCACAGACTGTCTGTTTCAGAATGGCGCTAGTGACAGGGTGAAACACGCTGCAGCAGAGAAACTCCTGGGTGGAAATAAGAAATAAGGAAATGCTAGAAATAATCAGCAGGCTATCTGTAAACACAAGAGGTTCTGCAGATGCTGGAAGTCCAGAGCAACGCACACAAAATGCCGAAGGAGGAGGAACTCAGAAGGTCAGGCAACATCTACGGAGGGGGGAAAACAGTCAACATTTCAGGTTGAGACCTTTCATCAGGAGAACAGGTGCAACCTGAGTTGACTTTAGAAGTTCTCACTTTGGCTATTTTCTTCCACACGCTCAGATTTGATGCAGGGACAACAATTCCTTCCCCTTCATCCCCAAGGGATGGTGTTAGACTTACTGATTCTGTCCAGCAGATTCAATGGTATTGCAATCAATCCAATAATGGGCCACAAACCAATGTAGAGAAATGGTCATAATCGACTCCTCAGGGAATAGATGGAATTCCAAGCATGCGACATAACAGGTCCATCCAGATGGTTCTTAGCCCAGCTCAAAATCGATAAGAACTCTTTCCACTCCCTGGAGAATTAAGCTTACAGTTCTGTGCATATTATAACATATTAGCCATCTGGTATTAAGTTAATGTGAAATTTTGCATATATCATCTCTTCTTCTTGGGAAAATACACAGTGCAAATAAAGAAAAGATTTGCATTTCATAATAACTCTGGACTTTCCTAAACCTCATCAGAGGTAATAACATATCTTTAAGCCATACTCATTGATGTAATGTAAGCAACTAAGCAGTCAAATTGTGCAGAATAAGCTCCCACAAGTATCAATGTCTCAATGACCAAATTATGCCTTTTTATAAAATTAGCCTTATGGATTGAAAGACAATTATGGACAAGAATATAAAGGACCATTTCTCCACCTCCCCTTCCATTCCCCATTCTATCTCCCCTCTTACTATTCTCTTCTCGTCACCTACCTATCGCTCCCCCTGATGCCCCTCCTCCTTCCCTTTCTCCCACGCCCCACTCTCCTCTCCTATCAGATTCCTACTTCTTCAGCCCTTTACTTTTTCCACCTATCACCTCACAGCTTCTCGATTCATTGCCCTTCCCCCACCCACCTACCACCCCCTCACCTGCCTTCACCAATCACCTTCCAACTTGTACTCCTTCCCCGCCCCCCCCCCGGATTCTTATTCTGGCTTCTTCCCCCTTCCTTTCCAGTCCTGACAAAGGGTCTCGGCTGGAAATGTCAAATGTTTATTTATTTCCATTGATGCTGCCTGACCTGCTGAGTTCCTCCAGTGTGTCACCTCACAGGATAACATTTCTAATAGTACAGAGAGCAGATGCAGATTCATCAGAATATGAATGACAACTTCTTCAGATATACCGGGGACATCAATCCATTTGTGCAAATTAAAAAAATAGAAAGTCAGAGGATCAGAGCCAAAAATAAGTAAAGCATTGTAAAAACGATCCCATGATGCTACTTCTGCAAAGAATAAAGGATTTCACTCCAGATAATAGCCATCACACAATTATTACCAGTGAAACAGATTGTCTGTTCATTTTGCCCTCCATGGGATTTTGTTCAGCATTTTTTATTATTATTTTGCGACATGAAGGTCATTATTTCCCTCATCATCCTTGTGAAGGCAAGCTGTCTTTGTTCTCCCTGTGATGATGGTGCATCCACAGTGATGACCTCCTTCACTATAAGGCCATGATAACAGGGGACATCTCTTTTAACAGAGTCATAGAAAATTACAGCACAGAAACAGGCCCTTCAGCCCATCTAATCCATGCCGACCAATGTGTTACGTAAGATGATAAGACATACCAACAGAATTTTGCCATTCAGCCCAGTAAGTCTGGTTCACTTTTCCTTCATGGCTGATTTATTATCCCTCTTAACTGATATCCATATCCATACGGGGTGGCACGATAGCATAGAGGCTAGCACAATGCTTTACAGTATTTAATTCCCGCTGCTGCCTGTAGGAGGTTTGTATGTACTCCCTGTGACCACATGGGTTTTGTACGGGTGCTCCAGTTTCCTCCCACAGTCCAAACAAGTACTGACTGGTAGGTTGATTGGTCATTGTAAAGTAACCCATGATTAAGCTGGGGTTAAATCGGGTGACGTGGCTTGAAGGAATGGAAGGACCTATTCTGTGCTGTATCTCAATAATAATAATAATAATAATAATAATAATAATAATAATAACTAAATAGCTCCGTCTCCTACCTGCTCTCTGAAAATTTTGACACCCTGACTAATCAAGAGCTTATCAACCTACACTTTAAGTATTCCAAACACAAAAGATTCTTCACATGCTGGAAATCCAGAGTACCAAAATGCTGGAGGAACTCAGCAGGTCAAGCAGCATCTATGGAAAGGGGTAAAGAGTTGGCCTTTCAGGCCAGGACTCTTCTTCAATACAATAAATCAGGACAATGAGTCTTAATCTGAGGCATTTCCCTCTGGTTCTAGAGTCCCCCATTATTAGAAACATCCTCTGCATGACCACTCTCTCCTGGCCTTTCAATATTTGACCGGTTTCATTAAGACCTCCCCTCATTTTATGTTGGATATCAAAGGTAAATGGACAAGGGGACCAAAAGGAGGGTGGACTCTGGAATGCAGTGTGAGAAACAGAGAGGGTTTATTTATTGTGCTGCATTGTCAAAAAAAATCACTATTTTCCCAAGTAATCACTGACTTCCCCTGGGGAAAATAAAAAATATTTTCCAAGCAATTATAGAAGACCCAAAGTAGCAGTTACTGACTTGCCAATAAGACTCACATACCGGCACTCTCCTGGGATTCCATGTGACTCATGATGGAGAATGAGGCCAAACTTTGCATCCTTAGCTGAACCTCTCCAATGGATAACTTTGCTGCTTGTTTCAGTTCAGACAAATAATTGCCAAACCCTAAGATTCTAATTTCATTCTTTTTGAATGTAGTCACTTTTAAGTGTCAGTTCCATTGTGCCATCTAGCATCTCGCTAAGGGCTAGAAGTAACTATCTACTTTTAGAATTACAATATTTTTCAAACCTTCAACCATCAGGCTCCTGAAGTTATCTTGCTTCATCAGTGAACTAATTCCACAACCTATGGACTCACTTACAAGCACTCAACAACTCATGTTCTCAGTATTATTTATTCATCATTTTTATTTGTTTATTTTTGTATTTGCACTTCGTGTTCTTTTGCACATTGGTTGTTCATCAGTTCTTGTTACAGTGTAGTTTTTCATTGATTCTATTACATTTCTTTGTTCTACTGTGAATGCCTGCAAGAAAATGGATCTCAGAGTGGTATATAGTCATATATATGTACTTTGATAATAAACCTACTTTGAATTTTGAAAAATACTATTATTGGACTTTCACACATAAATTTCTAGAAGAACTCACTAGGTCAGGTCACACCTATGGAGATGATGAACAGTCATGGTTAGGCCCAAAACGTCAACTGTTTATTTCTCTCTATAGGTGCTACCAGACTTGTTAAATTCCTTCAGTACTCTGTATGTGTGGTGTGTGTGTAGCTCAAGGTCTCTAGCATCTGCAGAATTTCTACTGTTTATGTGTGGTTTTTATTTGCTTTCCTTTTGATTACAGGATTTGGATACATCTAACAAGGCCCCATTTTGTTTTCTATACTCAATTGCCCCTGAACTAGGCGGCAGCTAAGAGTCAATCATATGAGGGCTCTATAATCATGCGTAACACACAGAAAATGTTGGAGGAACTCAGCCACCCCATTTTTGGCCCAAGACCCTTCATCGGGGCTGTTTTAGCCCGAATCCTCAACATTATTTTCCATAGTTGCTGCCTGATCTGCTAAGTTCCTCTAGCATTTTGTGTGTGTTACTCTGAATCTTCAACATCGACAGATTCTCTTGTGCCTAGAATCATGTGCCAGGCAAGTATTGTGAGGATGGCAGATTTACTTCTCATCAGTGAACCAGATGTGTGTTACAACAATAATAATACATCTATAGTTGCTGTTACTGAATTTTTAAAGTTTCCAGATATACATTTAATTATTACACATAGAAATTCTCCAGTTAACGTGATAGGATTTGAATTCATACCTCCTGATCAGTGGACCAGGAGCTGGGACAGCACACTAACCACAATATTAGCAAACCCCAATTGCTTGAGGTTATGAAAGGATTTGTACAGACACGCATTTTCTTCTCCATGAAGCTTCTCCCGTTCTGCCAGTCTGTCAGTTGTGGGCATACTTCAACACCCTTACTAATCAGGAACCTATCACCCTCTGTTTTAAATATACTCAATGACTTGGCCTCCACATCCGTGTGTGGCAATGAATTCCACAGATTCACCACCCTCTGGCTAAAGAAATTCCTCGTCATCTCTGTTCTAAAGGGACGCCTTTGGATTTTGAGGCTGTGCCCTCAGGGCGTAGACTTTCCCACTATAGGAAACATGCTCTCTGTGTGCACTCTACCTCGGCCTTTCATATTTGATCGGCTTCAATGACATTGCAAACAATACTTCACACTGTATGTTTCAATGTATCTGTGACAAATGAAAAGTTAATCTGATCTTTATTTTGGCACTCTATTCATTTAGTAATGTCAGAGAATTTAAGTCTCCCAGTCAACACTGTTGTGTAACTGATGACTTGTTGAATACAGGAGAAACACATTGTTTTCCATGGGGGAAATTGAAGTATTCAGTCCAAATTAGTCACTGCAGCGTCAGTGACATGTGAGAAAATGTGCTGACACAGCTGTATTTAATCATGCGAGGTGCTTAATGTACAGTCCTCAATGTTGCGTTAGAGAGACTGTGTAATATCTGCAGTCCCACTCAGGGAATACTGGAAGTGCCTATGATGACGACAAAAAAAAACAGTTCCTTGAATAAATTTCATCTTTATTTTCAGCTCGGAGAGATTTTGCTGTCTGGTGGGCAATAACCTGGGAGGTGCTCAAAGCACAACGAAAACAAAAAGCGATCTGCCACAGCCACAGATCGTCCCAAAGCGCTTGTAAACCCACTGAAATATCTTTGAAGAGTAATTACAATGGTATCGTAGGAAACGCGGCTGGCCATTTTTCACACAGTGGGTTTCCACAAACAGCATTGAGATAATGGCCAGATAATAAGTTTTAATTAAGTGTGTTGAAGCAAAGATATTAGCTGGGATACTGGGGAGAAGTCTTCCTCGTGTCATGTTTGGAATTGTATAAGCAGACTGATTCAGTTCGACATCCAAACTCATTGAATATTTCACACACTTAGAAGACTATAAGAAATAATAGCAGAATTAGGCCATTCAGCCCATCAAGTGCTCCACCATTCCATCATGGCTGATTTATTATCCTTCTCAAACCCATGATCTTGCCTTCTCCCCATAACCTTTGACACTCTGACTAATCAAGAATCTACCAACCTGCACATTAAATACTCCCAGTGACTTGACCTCCATGTTGGAAGGGAAGGACTGGGGATGAACCCAAGTGCAGAACACAGGCACGGAGGCAGGGTCGAGAGGTGCTAGCACAGTTGCAAATGTGGAACAGGTAACCAGGGGAATCTCGACTTGGAGACAAGGTTTACGTAGAATATCCAGGGAATGGAGCAGAGCTTAGAACTAACAGTCCTAAGGGATCAGGAAACGAGGTTAACACTCACTAGAATCAACCAATGAACTGGTGACCCATGACTGTGCCGCCAGAGTTCTTATCCTATATTCTCTGATGGGAACCAGGCGTGCTGTAATTAATTGAACTAGCAGCAAATGGGGATCAGATGACAGGAATTAAGGCACCATCAAGGAGGTAGGAGTGAGATGGGGGATAGCCAGAAGGGACCATGGCACTGCACACCTATCTGTGCCAATGAATTCCACAGATTTACCACCATCTTTGGGACCTCTTCTAAAGGGACGTCCTTGTATTCTGAGGCTGTGCCCTCTGGTTCTAGATCTGCCGTTATAGAACTTCCTCTCTACATCCACTCTATCTAGGTCTTTCAATATTTGAAAAGTTTCAGTAAGATCACCACCCCACCCCCCCCCCCCCCCCCCGCCACTCATTCTTCTCATCTCCAGCAAGTATAGGCCTACAGCCATCAAAAACTCCTCATATATTCAACCTTTCATTCCAGAATCATTGTCGTCAAACTCCTGTGGACCCTCTCCAATGCCAGAACATCCTTTCTTCGATACGGGGCCCAAAACTACTCACAATACTCCAAGTGTAGTCTGCACAATGCCTGATAAAGCCTTTGCATTACGTCCATACTCTACAACTAGAAAAATAAGTGAAAGTAAGTTAGCGAGAGAAATTTGAAACCAACGAGCAAGCACAATGTTGAGGATATATTCGGCAGATTTTCCAGCAGGACATTGAGTGAAACGGGAAACCTGCTGTTTATCATTCAAGGTGATCGGTACCACGTTAGTGTAAAGGGGAGTGCATCACTATTACAGCTTGGTGCATCACAGTTCAGAGTTCACTTCCGGCGTCCTCTGTAAGCAAACCTGTACTTTCCTTCCCATGTGCGCCTGGGTTTCCTCTCAGTACAAAGACGTGTGGATTAGTAGGTTAATTGGTTATTGTAAATTGTCTTGTTAGTACTCCAGTGCTAAATAGGTGCATTGATGGATGGTGCAGCTCATCGAGCTAGGAGGGCCTGTTCCACACTGTATCTCTAAATAAATAAATAAAATAAAGATAAATTCACATAAGGCTGCAGTTTAATCACATGCTATGTTGTCATACTTCGTGATGCTTTTATATTACAAATTATTATAGCTTATTTATTTAGTGATACAGCGTGGAATAGGCCCTTCGGTCTCAAGTTGGCCGACACAAACTCTCCATGTACATTTTGCTAATAAATCAACTATAAACACCTCTGTTCCTCACTGTCGGAGAATCCACAGTTCTGGGAGTTTCACATGCAAATATTTCCTTCACAGGGCAGAAGAATTATGATCGGTTACAAATTTGTTTCTTATTTCATTGACAGATTGCTTGTGGTAAAATCCCAGAAATAATTATTCTCTTGCCAGGTGTACCAATTAGGAAATGTAATATCAGCAATGTTGAGAAAATTGCTCAGGAAATGATTTACTATTCAAATCTCAGGTTGTCTGCTTGTCTTTATTGGAAGATATATGTATTCGGCTTATTAATCCTGTGCCTCGACTGTTGCAATACATTCCCTCAATTACCCTCCATCCCTCACCCTTTCTCTCAGACACTCCTTAGAACCTACCACACATGAAATGCTGGAGCAACACAGCACGCTAGGCAGCATCGAGGTAAAGGTATAAATAGTCGACATTTTGGGCCCTCTCACCCGGACCAGAAATGTCAACTATTCATTTCCCTCCACAGATGCTGCCTGACCTGATGAGTTCCTCAAGCATTCTCTGTGTGTTACTCTGGAATTTCAACATCGCTTGTGTTTAAAATCCACCACTTTGGCCACTTGCTTTTTGTGCATGCTGTTAGATTTTGTGTAGTCTCACCTTAGAAGACAGAACATAGTACAGTAAAGGCACTCCATCCCATAATGTTGTCAAACTGTTAAACCTACTCCAAGGTCAATTTAATCCTTTCCTTCCACATTGCCCTCCATTTTTCCTTCACACATGTGCCACCTTGATAATAGTAAATTGCATCTACTTGAGGTCATGTGTTATGCTATGGAGAGTGACACTATGGACTGTATAGTTTGGGTGAAGTATTTAGGGAAAACCTGAGGGGGAACTTCTTCACTCAGAGGGTGGTGAGACTGTGGAACCAGATGGAGCAAAAGCAGTGGATGTGTGTTTGATTGCAACATTTAAACGTTTAGGTAGTATATGGATGGGAGGGAAATGGATGGCTATGGTTAGGGGTGAGTCCATGGGACCAGGCAGAATAACAGTACAGGACAAACTAGATGATCTGCATGTTCCACGACTCTACAGCAGAATGACAGGGTGAATTGTTTCCCCTACATCTCTGCCAGCTACCTGTTGAAGATCCTGTGTTGAAATAAGATCCACCCTACTCATTGACTGTTTGTCCCACTCCTATCAGGGAGAAGGCTACGTAGAATCCATGCCAGGACTGCCACATGCAAAAACAGTTACTTTCCCCAAGTAGTAAGGCTGATTAACATCTCCACCCACTAACCCACCTCTCCACACCCCAAACCACCACTCCTTTATCATTTCCTGTCAGAGTCACCTTATGTACAGGCACTCCTGTGCCTAGCATAACTTTAGGTTTGTACAATCAAAGATTCAAACTTAAAGTAGATTTATTATCAAAGTATGTATGCAGTATATACCCGTGAGATTCATCTTCACACAGACAACCATGAAACAAAGACAGACCATGGAACCCCTTCAAAGAAAACTTCAAGCACCCAACGTGCAGAAAAAGAACAAATCGTGCAAAAATCGAATGAATCACACACAGAATATTAAACATCCTTGAAATAGTCTAGGAATGCTAATTTTGTCACTCAATGTACAGTATATAAGCTATCTTACATACTTGTATTGATGGTGGTTTATTCATTATTATTGTGCTCCTTATCTTGTTGTATTTGTTTTTGTAATGCATTGGATTCAGAGTAACAAATATTTCATTCTCCTTCACACTTGTATACTGGACGTTAAACAATTTTGAATGTTAGATATATGATAGACAATACACGAAGGCTTACAGTATGGAAGCAGTTTCTTCAGTGCTATCAACTATCCAATTATTCTCATCCCACATGATTCCATTTTATTCCTCTCTCATCCCCATCCACTGTTTCCAGATCCTACCACTCACACATTGGCAAGACATTTACAGTAGTCAATGAACCAAGCAACTTCTACATATTGAAAAGGTTCAAGAACAGCAACTTCCTGTAAATTAATCACTTTTGGAACTAACCTGAACAACACCAGTATCGAAACACATTGATCGCTTTGCACCACAATAGACTTTGACTTTGATGGAGGACTCCCCAGCAGTCACATAGAACATGAAAACTCCAGTCACTGGAGATCAGAATTACACCCTAGCATCTGTACTCTTGAGGCCACTAAGTTGTACTTACCAGAGTGATTCACCTTTGGAGTCTCAATTTTTTCTACTTGCCTTATTGGCAATATATAAGGTATCTCTATATGACATAATATATGTACCTTCTCCGTGATTTGTCACCTTGTCGTGGTGGAGAAGCTTGTGTGGTCCTGAGATCCCGAGAGTGATGCCGTGTGGAGCTATGCTCCTGGTAGGGTCACCCATGGCGGTAAGGTCGAGGGTGAGGTCCCTGACAAAGAACAATTCAAACAAGACGTCAACGGTGGAACAGGCGGATGGAGTTACTTCAAACTCAACGGCTGTGAAGGCGGATGAAGGCTGCAACAAATCCATCAGCTCCAATCGACGTGGTTTCCATGCCATTGGAATCAGTTGGTTGATTTGTGAAGTATCGTGTGCTTCTTGGAGTGCAATATCAAGTACACATTAAACAAATACACGCTCAGGCGTCTTCGCTCTGTGATAGGTTAACGGAACGAAGACCATCATCCTTGGCCTTGAGGGATAGCCATGACAAATATATGTATGTGTTTTTCTAAGTTGAAATTACAAAATCATTTGCAATAAATGGACCTAGAAGTTCTTTGCAATATAAATTCATTTGGCTTGAAATTTTAGATGAGAATGTTGTATACTTTGAGTAAAAGATTGACTAGGGTTATTAACACATCCAAATTTTTGAGAGGGATTGACAGGACAGATTCAGAGAGGCTCTTTCTCTTGCTGTTGTCCCCTGGAGCTACAGGGAATTCTCTCAGAATAAGGGGTCAGATATTTAAGACTGAAAAATGGAGTATTTCTTTCTCAGAAGTGAGCAAATCTGTAAAATCCTTTGCTCCAGACAGTTGTAGTTGCACAGCTGTCCAGTATATTCAAGACATTAATCTCTGTCACATCCAGGTCTGACCATTCAAGCTTCTGGTGCCAGACGGGGTGGTTTGAGTACCACAGAAACTGCTGATCTCCTGGATTTTTCATGCACAGCAGTCTCTGGAATTTACAGAGAATGGTGCAAGAAACAAAAAAATCCAGTGAGTGGCAGTTCTGCGGGCAAAACGCCTTGTTTATGAGAGTGAATAGAGAATGGCCAGACTGGTTCAAGCAGACAGGAAGGCAACAGTAACTCAAATAACCACATGTTACAACAGTGATGTGCAGAGGAACATCTCTGAATGGACAACACATCAACCATTGAAGTGAATGGGCTACAGCAGCAGAAGATGGTGGTGTCACTAATAGGTGTGCCTTATAAAGTGGCCACTGATGTAAATGCATATGAGCATTGTTCACGCACAGTCAATACCGCTCGATTTCATACTGTGACCAAAGGAGAATATCTATAAAAAGGGAGAACAGTGTTCTGTCTTTGAACACAGCTACAACCTTCTGAAGGCGAAGTGTTAACTGGCCTGAAAATAACAAGAAAGAATAGAGTTACGCTTTAAGGTCTATTGTTACAAGACGACTTGGAGAAGAGCCAAATATGTTCAACTCCAACTGTAATTCAAGGACTTCTGCCAACAAACAACAATGTACATGCATTCCATACTGTCATTCTCACTATAATACTGTCTCCACTTACTAATTCTCGACTGAACATTTTATTTATCACACTATGTTTGTTTATTTCCTTTTACCAATCCCAGAACTTTAACAGTGACCACACAGCAAAATTACTTTTCCTAGCTGGGGAGATGACCTATGGTTCAAGTACTCTCTTTCTCACACTGGAACACAACTAAAGAGGAGATTATGATCACCTTATTTTCGCCGAAGCCGAGACAGACAATTTAACATAGGGAAACTCACAGTCAAGCCTGTAGCAGCCAGGTCGCGAGGTGCTCCCCATCAGCGCAGAGATCTTCAAGAGTCAGTTCCTCAAGAAGAAGGCATCCATCGCAAGTGACCCTCACCATCCAGGAAATATCTCATTACTAGCATTGGGAAGGAAGTACAGGAGCCAGAAGACTCACACTCAATGCTTCAGGAGCAGATTCATCCCCTCCAGCATCAGATTTCTGGATGGTTCAAGATCCCTGCCTGATCATTCTTTTTTCTTTCCCCTTTCTATTTATTTAATTTTGTAATTATAATACTTATAATTATTTGCCATTATAATAAAGGTAGTTATGTTTTCGCACTGTACTGCTCGCACCCTCCACTGCCTGTTACACCGCTGGTGCTTAGGACAGCAATGAAGGTCCTCCATCTCTGGCAGTGTTCAGAGCTTCCTTCATCACATCGGTAGCTCAGTTTTCACTACTCTCATTCATGCAAGTTCTGAGTGGAGACCCAGGAGTAATGTTGCAACCATTGCTGTTTCCGTAATAACTTTGTTTTCCCTATCAGGGTTGTTAGCCCTGAGCTGAAGCCTCAAAACCTGCAGGACCGGTGGTCTCTTACTCTGGCCTCTACCCTTTGACCTGTTTGGCATGGGTGACCCTGCCAAGAAGCAAAACATAAAGTCCCGACTCCAGCCAACACAGCTCTCCGGGTCATTGAGGCACGCAAGCCTCCAAACCGCAACAAGATTGTGGTTCTCTTGGAGGACTGCCGCACCACAGTAACAAGTTTCACATCGTATAAAATCAGTGATAATAAATTTCATTCTAATTCTGATTATAGAAGACATAACTGACAGTGAAGAAAGTGATCAAAAGCAGGGTAGACAGTCAGAATCTTTCTCGCAGGGTAGAAAAGTCAAGTGGTAGAGGAGAGGGAGAGTTTAAAGGAGATGTGTGGGGCAATTTTCTTTTACACAGAGATCAAAGATCAAAGTAAATTTATTATCAAAGTGCATATATGTTACCCTTTGCTACCTTGAGATTTATTTTCATGCAGGCATTTAAAAGAAAAAGGATATTCAACAGACTGAATAAACTCTTCTCGGGTTTCCAGCCAAGTATAGTCATCGATTTTAACCGAAGTTTTGATGACAAGCTCGGCCAGCTTCATCAGGAATGATGCCTGGGCATACCTAGTCTGTCATCCATCCCTCCTGATTGGTTAGTCCTGATTCAATCAGGTTTCCGCTGTCCCACCTTGTTTACAATCTTGAAAGTAAGTCTGTATGCTGTAGAATCAGTTCAGAGTCAATGTATAACTTGAGGCAAAATATAATCTGCTGGAGGAACTCAGTGAGTCAAGCAATATTGGTGGGAGGTCAGAAATTGGTGACATTACAAGTTGAAAACCTGTATTAGGACGGGTTTCAACATTAGGCATCAACAATTATTTTCCTGCTACTGAGTTCTTTCACAGCGATTGTTTGCTACAGCTTCCTTGCCTTGGTGTGGCTCATTGCTATTTCGCAGCTCTGGTGCCCAAGTCGAACCCTGGCCTCTAAAGTTGCATGCGTGGAGTTTGTACTTTCTCCATGTGACGTTGTGGGTTTCCTCCCACATCACAATGATGGAATGATTTGCAGGTTAATTGGCCAGCATAGCTTTTAATACTGAATGATAGAATCTGGCAGGTGTTGATGGAAATGTATGGAGAATAATATGTGTAAGTTGCTTGGCATGGATTTGATGGGCCGAATATGGAGATTGATGTAAATCCCCAAATGCCCTTGAACAGAGGAAGCAGTTACGAGCTACCAGATCGGTGAGTGTGGAATCACATATTTACCACATCAGGTAAGGCACAGATTTCCATATCTTAAGGGTTAGTGGTCCTCACAACTTTCACAATAATCCATTCATTTCTACACTTGTTGCATTTTATTCTCTCCACACTCCCGTTAACTCATTCTACCTCTCACCTACCCATTAGGTTAACTGACAGAGGTCAATTAACTTGCTGACCCACATCTTTGATTCAGATTCATTTATTTATCACATGTACATTAAAACATCCAGTGAAATGCTTTGTTTGTGTTAACAACAAATACAAACTAATGATGTGATCTGGAAAGCCCGGAAGTGTGCAATGGTATTGGGTTTGCTGACCATGAAGTTCTAAACTGAAACAAAGATCTTAAGCCCTATCCGATATAGATAGCTACAGGTATCCTCACTAAAGGGAGGTTATTCTATGATTACCCAACCTTCAAAGGTTTGATCACTTCCCTGTTTATTCTCCGCAGTGAATTAGCTGCCAATACCCACTATTTGAACGGTGGGATCCCTCTCCCTGCCAAGGAGGAGATACCTCCGGCTAATAAAGTAGTTTAAAGACAATAAGATATAGGAGCAGAATTAGGCCATTTGGCCCATTGAGTTTGCTTCACCATTTCATCACACTTTAAACACAGTACATTTATTTTCAGTGATACATCCTTAAATCCAGGCAAAATTTTTAAAACACATTGAAAATTCACAGAGGTTTTCTATCTTATATAATATTTCCAAAATACAAACAATTTCTAAAGTGCTAAAGCTAAAAAAAAAAGAGTTGCAAATGAACAAATCATCTGTGGCCAAACTCAAAGGCAGAGGAATGGATTCTAGTTCACCCCTTGTTTCTGTCATTCTTCTTTATGTTCTTGCACCATTCTTAATATGTCTGACTGATCCCTGTATTTATATTGTTTTTCTGCCACTTGTCTGAATTCACATATATGTGATATTCTTTCAACTACTGTACCTTTTCACACAGATGGTCTAAAAGGTTCTAGGAACAGAGATTCAGAAATTCCCACAAATAAAGCTGTGAATCCTGACTCTTTGAGGACACACACCTTCCAACTATTAATGGACCAGCTATTTGATGTGCTAAGTGTTTGTATCAATCTGGTCTGCAAGCTTCCTTAAACTAAATAACTTAGTCAGTGTTGCCTGTTTTGATACAAGCCAATTAAAATAACCCCGTTGCCTAACACTACATTTCTTGAGTAGTTAACCCAGCAATTCAGAATCCGAATCAGAATCCTTTATTATCGCCAAGTATGAGGACACATACAGGGAATTTGATGTCAGTTTCCCTGAGCTCTCTCTGTACAGAATTAAAAGCAAACAAAATATTCCTAGCTGTAGACACTGTGTTTGTTTCCAAAGCTGTCCTTTTAACTTCCAAATGATTATTGCTTGCAATTTACATTAAGAACTGAAGACTGGCTCCTGTTTAAGGCAAGAACCTGAACAAAGAGTATTGTTTGGATGTTTATCTTACTCAAAACAACCCTTTGATCTCTAGATGTGTCATTTGTTATGTTTAGAAAGTTGACCTTGACAAATAAAGATAGGGACTCTAACCCTGGGCAGTGAATATCAATCACAAATGTTGCAATACACTCTGCTGCTAACATAGCATGCCCACAATACCTGAAAAAACAACAAAATCGAACACAACAAGCAACAAAACAAGCTCCATCTGTATGACACTCTCTCTCTCTCTCTTTCTCTCTCTCTCTCTCTCTCTCTCTCTCTCTTCCAACCCCAGGACAGGTCATCCTTGCAATCTGGGGGAGGTGTGGATTATTTCGGGATGTGGAAGGAAAGCCATAGGGTTTAGGGTTAGTGTTTAGGGAAAATAGAAATTTAAAAGAGATCTGAGTGGTAAGATTCTTACACAGAGGGCGACGCATATCAGGGATGAGCTGATTCACAGGGAAGATGCGAAAACTCCATACAGACAGTCACCAAGGTCAGGATTAAACCAGAGTCTCTGGCGCTGTGAGCCTGAAGCTCTGCCAGCATTTAAAGGGATATTGGGAAGAAGGTTTTAGAGCTTTCTCTGAAGTAGTATTTGAATTGTGGAATACCAGCATTCAAGACAGGAGGGATTAGAGAGTTCTGCAGGCATCTTCAGACAGGATGAATCTTCGGAGACAGTATGAGTGGTGTGTTGGTGCCAGCATGATTTAGTCAGGCTGACTGTCCAGCCTCGGGTAAGAAACCTCATATAAGCATAAAGCAGAGACTTTACAACTACCTTTGCATTTTAATTGGCAGCAGAACTTGATTTTTTATTTCTGGCTGGCCTTCTCAAGCATTAGAACTGAATATTTGGGGATGACTGTAGGAGGCTAATGGAAGCTGTGTGAGATATAATTGAAATGCATGCAGTGACTGCAGCGTTTGTCACATAAAATACATCAAATTGCACCTTGTCTATTAAACAGAAATTGCGCGCATCAAGGGGTCCCAGTATGATGGATGATGCCTCTTTGGCCAATCCAGGATCTACCTCACAGAGCGAGGCAGAGGTTTTGGGCTTAGCTCACTTATTAGGGAGCTGCTCCGTCGACAGAGCTGAATATGATGAATTGGCTGAGCAACTCCCATTTGTGGAACAAGGGCCTCAGAGACACTGACCCTTCTGCTTGTCATTAAAGCTCATCTCATCAATCCTGACTGTCCAAATTCATTGCTTTGAAGAGGAGCATCCAGTTGTCTTGGTCACAAACAATTGTCTCAGTATTTTCACTTCCAGGCCAATTGTCCAAAACAGTTCCAAGTATCAGAGTTGTCAAGTCATATAGCACAGGATGGGCTGTATGTGCATGTCAACCATTTTGTTTCTCTATACAAATCCCCTCTGCCTACATTAAAACCTTATCCTTTGATACTGAGAGCAGGGTTTCCCAACCTTTTTATATGCCATGGACCAACACCATTAAGCAAAGGATTGGTAGACCCTAGGTTGGGAACCCCTGATCTAGAGGATATCATCAGGAATCAGCTGCCTCTGCTGGTCACCCTGGCTCTTTTCTGAATAGAAAACATGTGCTACACTCTAATTAGGGGTGGAACGCTGAAGCCCAGGGACGGGTAAGCGTGCACTGTGCCTCATCCCAAATATTCTGGATCAGACATGAAAGAGCCGACATTTATGGAGAGCCTGATAAAATGACAAAAAAAATCTCAGAATACTTTGCAGAAGAGTTGTTGCCAAAATTTTTACATTGAGAGATATTGTGAACTCCCAGCATGAAACCCCTTTGCTGAAAAGCATCCAAAATCAGATGAATAAATAAGTAAATAAAACATAACCTGAAATTTTGAATAATCTGTTTTTTTCTCAATGATGCAGATTGTTCTACTGACTGCTTCCAGTATTTTCTGTTTGTATTTTGGATATCCAGCATCTGCAAACCTTTTGCTCCACGTAAACAATAGACGGCTATTGTTATAGCACTAATACAGCACTAGCAAGCTCGGATTCAATTCCCACTGCTCTCTCTGAGTCTGGGCAATCTCCCCGTGACTGTGGAGGTTTCAAAGTTCAAATTTCAAAGTTGACTCCGGGTGTTGCGGTTTCCTCCCACAGTTGAAAGACAAACCAGTTGATAGGTTAATTGTTCATTGTAATTTATCCCGTGACTAGACACGGGTTAAATCAGGGGTTACTAGGCAGCAGAGCTTGAAGGGGGCGGAATGGCCTATTCCACACTTATGTCAATAAATAAATATTTAAGAACAGAAAAAATAGTGCTTCAAGCCGATTCTATCGTTCATTAAGGTTGTGGCTAACCATCTAACTCTAGCTCCATTTTCGTCTCTTCTCTTCATATTTCTAAATTGCCCTAAAACAAAAAAATCTCAATTTAATTATGCTCTTATCATGTTAAAATGATTCATAATTTTGGGATGTGTTCTGTCTTGTGAATGTTGTGTATCTGATGCCCAACGTTTCCTCTCATTCTTTTTACAGCTGCACGGACCCACCGTTGCTCTGTGGAGGAAAGCTGTGTCACATTTTAAATGATTTTTTCCACAATATGCATCCTATGAATATTTAGAATGAACACTTTAAGAGCGCACGCTTCTGATTTTATTTGTTAATTGGAGGGTATAGTACAACAAAGAAAACCTTTCGTATTTTGTAAACGTTTTCTCGTTTGTCTTCACTCCAGATGCGTGGCAACAGAGGCTGTGTGCAGGGGAGCATCACAGTTACCGGAAGGCTGCACACCTGTGTAGCTTGGAGGGAACAGTGCTGCCATCTGATGCTGCTGCAAGTAAGTTTTTCACTGAACCCGCGTGTACACGTACTTGTGCGCGTGACAGTAGCCGTGAGCTAGACTGACTTGGATCCCAGTTTTCAGTCCTCTCTACGACTGAACCTCCACAGAGCTCGGGCAGTTGGTCACTGGTGGCAGGGAGATACCACCGGATGATAAGAAGCCCAAATTAGTGGAGTGTAGAGAGTTCAAGAGCTGCAGGCAGGTTCAGAAATCGGGAGGATCAAGAACGTGGTGAAGACAAGCAAGGCAATTTTAAAACCAGGGCTGAAACGGAAGGCAATGGGCCAGGTAAACCTGTGGTATTATTATGATCATTTTTAATTGCAGCAGTTATTCAAATATTATGTGAATTTCAGTCCACAGCTCCCATGGATGAACTCAGAATCAGGATTATTATCACTGACATATGTTGTGATATTTGTTGCTTTTTGGCAGTGGCACAGTGCAAGATATAAACATTATTATGATACAATAAAAAAGGAATTGTGCAAAAGAGGAATAGCAATGTAGTATTCATGGTATCACGAACCATTCAGAAATACGACGGCAGAGGTGAAAATATGTTCCTAAAACGTTACACGTCTTCACGATCCTGTACCTCCTCTCTGATGGTAGCAATGAGAAGAGGTCATGTCTCAGATGATGAATAATGGATGCTGGGTTCTTGGGGCAACACCTTCTGAAGATACCCTCAGTGGAGGGAAAGCTGTGCCCATAATGCAACTGGTTGAGTCTGCAGACCCTTTTGCTCCTGTGCAATGGTACTTCTATACCAGATCAGAGTGCTCTCCATGGTGCACGAAGAGTCTTTGCTGATACAGCAAATCTTCTCAAACTCCCAATGAAGTGTTATCTGTGGATTATTAGTCCAGACCTTTGGATGTTCAGCCAATTATCTCAGCTACTGTCAACACTACTAAACCTTAAGGTCAACAGGCCGAGGAGACAGACACGAGTGCTTGGAGATTTCAGTCAGGTCAGGTCACCACTCTGCTGCCATAGAATTGACATGGGGACTGAGTGCCGGTAGGAGAGAGGGTGTGTTGGGTCGATTATGAAGAAGTTCCACATAGCAGAGGAGAACCTCCGACTCAGAATCTTAATAGATTCCATACTGAAGCCTCGAAGTCCAGTACTGATGCCCCTAAATCACCAGTTGACTTATCCTTCAATTATGTTGATTGTTAATGCAGTGATGCATTTGACTCTATGTTTTGATATACATGCTTTGATAAATAAATTGATCTCAATCTGACAAGCTGGATTCTTGTTTTCACAATCTACCTTGTCATGGCCTTGAACCTTAATGTCTATATGCATTGCATTTCTCCGTAACGGTAATGCTATATTCTGCACTCTGTTATTTCTTTTCCCTTTGTACTACCTCAGTGTACTGACATAAATAAATGATCTGCATGGATGGTGTGTAAAGCAAAGATTTTTTTATTGAGACACAGTGCAGAGTCGGCCCTTCCAGTATTATGAACCACACCACTAAACGATCCCCCAATTTAATCTTAGCCTAATCATGGGAAAATTTACAATGTCCAGTTAACCATCAACTGGTACATCCTTGGACTGTGGGAGGGAACTGGAGCATCTGAAGAAAACCCATGTGGTCATGGAGAGAACGTGCAAACTCCTTACTGGCTGCCGCGGGAATTGAGCCCAGTCGCTGGTACAGTAAGGTATATTGCTAACCACTACACTACCGTGCTGCCCTAAGTTTTTCGCTGTACCTTAGTTTATGTAAAATAATAAACCAGTTTATCAATTTATCAGAAGATCAGTCCATGTCAAGCCTCATGGCCTGTGGTCTTCCTTACGACAATACAGATATGTGTAAGTAGGGAAGGGTGCAATACAATAGAGCATAGACAGACAGACAGACAGACAGACAGACATACGTTATTGATCCCGAGGGAAATTGGGTTTCGTTACAGCTGCACCAACCAAGAATAGTGAAGAAATATAGCAATATAAAACCACAAATATTTAAATAATAATAAGCTAATCATGCCAAGTGGAAATAAGTCCAGGATCAGCCTATTGGCTCAGGGTGTCTGACACTCCGAGGGAGGAGTTGTAAAGTTTGATGGCCACAGGCAGGAATGACTTCCTATGACGCTCAGTGTTGCATCTCGGTGGAATGAGTCTCTGGCTGAATGTACTCCTGTGCCTAACCAGTACATTATGGAGTGGATGGGAGTCATTGTCCAAGATGGCATGCAGCTTGGACAGCATCCTCTTTTCAGACACCACCGTCAGAGAGTCCAGTTCCACCCCCACAACATCACTGGCCTTACGAATGAGTTTGTTGATTCTGTTGGTGTCTGCTACCCTCAGCCTGCTGCCCCAGCATGCAACAGCAAACATGATAGCACTGGCCACCACAGACTCGTAGAACATCCTCAGCATCGTTCGGCAGATGTTAAAGGACCTCAGTCTCTTCAGGAAATAGAGATGGCACTGACCCTTCTTGTAGACAGCCTCAGTGTTCTTTGACCAGTCCAGTTTATTGTCCATTCGTATCCCCAGGGACAGAACAGTACAGCACAGGGGCACACCTTTTAGCTCACCCCTGCATTCCCCACATGTTCATGTGTCTGTCTAAATGCCTCTTACATGTTGCTATCATACCTACTTTCACCAGCTCCTCAAGTAGAGTATTCAAGGCAGGTACTGCTCCCATCAACTTGCCTAACACATCTCAAAGTTCAAAGCAAATTTATTATCAAAGTACATATACCGCCATATACTAACCTGAGGCTCTCTCTCGGTCGCTCTCTCTGGACTGCGACCACACGGGGACCTCCGGCCCTTACCTTGTCCTCTCACCTCCCCCACGACCTGCTGCACCTGGCCAAGGCGTCTGGCAGCAGGTGGGCGGAGGCTGGAGTTCGGGCCCGGAGGCTGTCTAATGAGGCAATGAAGCCTTCAAAACTGCTTCGATACCTTGAGTTCAAGCACCCTGCATTTAAAGACAAACCTATTGAGTTTCTTCAGCGGAAAAAACGTGAGCAAGGGGACAGAGGCAAGTGCTGAGAGCCACATAAACTAAATTGCGGAATAGACTGGACATAAGGAACCTGCTTCAAGTATCGCTGTATTCCGGACATGATTAACACCACCCCCTCGGCCGGTCCACAAGAATATCGTCAATATTAAACCGGTCCGCAGTGCAAGAAAGGGTGGTGACCCCCGGTGTACATACATTATTTCTACTTCCATATTGCAGGGGTTGACTTTCGTTCTTTTCTGCCCAGTGCGCAAGCGTGTGACTAATCGATTTAGTAGGTCGCTCTTGCCTTTTACTAAGGCCGAGGTAGGGGATCTGGGGCTTAAAAAGGTTGGTGACCACTACTCTAGAGAAAACAACCCACATAGACTGACAACAGCCAATGTACAAAGGAAGACCATCTGCGCAAATACAAAAATAACAAATAGCAATTAATTAATTCCAAGTTTCAAAGTGCATTTATTATCCAGATAGGTATACAGAATACAACTCTGAGAATTGTCCTGCTGCAAGCAGCCACAAAAGAAGGAAGCACCGTGGAACCCATTCAAGAAAACATCAAGCATCCAACATGAGAAAATTGTGCTAACCGCAAAAGGTAAGCAGAAAACACCTGGAATATCAAACATCAAACCAGTAGTTCAGCAGTATTCAGTTTCATTCAACTACTTTAATTAATTAATTAGTACTGATACGATGAATCAATAGAGTGCTTGAAAGTGAATCCTTAGGTTATGGAATCAGTTTAGTGTTGAGGTGAGTGACGTTGCCCACATTGGTTCGGACCCTGATGGTTGAAGGGTAATAACTGTTCCTGAACTGGTAGTGTAGGACCTAAGACTCCTGTACCTCCTTCACAATGGCAACAGTGAGGAGAGCACATAACCTCTCCACTCTCACCTTAATGATATTGCCTCAAATATCTGAAATTTCCACCCTGCGATTAAGTTTCTGACTATACAACTCACCTAAACCTTTCATAATTTCTATATATTTCCATCAGCCTCCAATGCTCCAAAAAAGCATGCTTGTCCAAACTCTCCATGTAGTCAGTACTCTAAACCAGGCAACACAGTATGTTGCTCTGTATCTGGAATCAAACTATGTCCTTTTAAAATTGTAGAATCTAACTAACATTAAAAAGCACCAAATTGTTGACAGTGACACCTTAATGAGTTGATTCAAATGCCAACCTGCCCTTTATATTGGCAATTAGAAACCAATTTTCTGAATAGGAAGCCCAATTAAGTGCATATTGATATTCTAGTCAAATGTTCTAAATTATTCCCCATGTTTTAAGCTTTTGGAAATGTACTGATGCAAAATGAGATGGCATGGTAGCATAGTGGTTAACATAATGTTACGATGTGGGTCAAGGATGACCTGGGATGCAGGACAGCTGGTGTTTACGGGATTCCCTGTTAATGCGGAGCAGCGTATATTAGCCAGACCGGACACATGGTGGAAACCTGTATCGAGGAGCACAGGGTTACCCAGAGAAATGGATGGTAGCAGAACATTGCATTCGCAATGGCCATAGGATTGATTTTGACGGCACAAAATTATTGTGCCTCACCAATGGCTTTTGGGACTGCCTGGTGATGGCAGCCATTGAAATAAAACTAGAGAAGAAGAATTTTAACAAAGATGAAGGTCTTGCTCTAAGTAGGAATTGGAATTCAATTGTAAACAAGATGGGACAGTGGAAACTTGATTGGTTGAGGACTAACCAGTCAGGAGGGACAGACAATGGGGGGTATATATGCCACCGGACTAGACGTGTCTGGGCATCATCCCTGATGAAGATGGCAGAGCTTGTCACCAAAATGTCAGTTAAAATCTATACCGATATCTGGCTGGCAGCCCGAGAAGAATTTATAAACCAATTACCCTCGTGGCTCTGACAGTCAGTAGAGCTGGTGGTGGGACCTTGCTGGCTGTCAAAGATTTGAAGGTCCTGCTTTGGAGCTAAGGCTCCATCACTGTTCATTTGGATGTCCTCAGAACATGCCCCAGGAGACATAAGACTGGCACAGTAGGCTCCCTACACTAAGTGATCTGCTAAGTTGATGGCAGAAGTCTGTACTAGGAAGTAAACATACTGCTGGATGAAATCTGGCTAGATACCATGAGATCATGGGCGTGAATGATAACTGAGGTTGATCTGGGAAAACATCAAGGAAAACAAGGTCAAGTTGTGGTGAATTTAAAAAAAGCTCTTGCATGTTCAATTTAAAAAAGTATGTGTAACACTAGATCAGAACCAGGAAAAAGGCAAGGTAAGAAAAGGATTACTTGCAATTCTAATTAACATCTTCATGACCACAATGTATGCCCAAAGTGCCTTGGAGCCAAGCCAAAGTCACTCTGGAGGAAATAATTGCAAAGCAATCTTTCACAAATAGGAAATGATGCAATAGTTGGAATGATATGGACTGAGACATAAAACTTGAGCTTCTCAGGTAATTCACCTTGCTAGTTTCTCGCAGTGTCTACTACACACCACAGTAGCGTAGTGGTTAGCACCACACTAGTACAACTCAGAGCATTCCGGAGTTCAGGGTTCAATTCTGGCACATTTGTAAGGAGTCTGACAGGCCTGTGGAACTCCTGGGATTTCCCTGGGTGCGCTGGTTTCCTGCCAGAGTCCAAAGACATACTGGTTGGCAGGTTAATAGGTCATTATAAACTGTCCTGTGATTCGGTTAGGTTTAATCAGGCAGGTCGGGGGTTACGGGGACAGCACAGCTCAAAGGGCCAGAAGGGCCCATTCCTTGCTGTATCACGGGATGGTGGCGTAGAGATACATCTCTACCAAAGGAGGTGTAAGGCACCCCTTTCCTCCGCTAGCCTGGAAGTCACCCTTGGGCGAGGTGTAGCACCTGATCAGGGTCATGTGAAGCCATGGGAGCAGGTGGTGGATGGTTGTATGAGCAGCTGGTGCATATCACAAGTCCTGGTTGTATGGCTACTGAGGCCAGGCGGACAATCTCTGAAGAGTTTTGATAATGGTTAAGGTCAGCCGAATTGTAGAGACACTGTCCATAAGATGCGGAACAGAGATGTGGAGAAATTACTTTAGTTAGGGGATGGTAAATCTGTGGAATTTGTTGCCACGAGCGGCTGTGGAGGCCAAGTCATTGGGTGTATTTAAGGCAGAGATAGATAAGTTCTTGATTAGCCAGGGCATCAAAGGGCATGGCGAGAAGGCAGGGGAGTGGGGATTACTGGAAGAATTGGATCAGCCCATGATTGAATGGTGGAGCAGACTCGATGGGCCGAATGGCCTACTTCTGCTCCTATATCTTATGGTCTTAAGAAAGCAATGGCAAACCACTTCTATGGAAAAATTTGCCAAGTACAATCAAAGCTCAAAGTACATTTTATTATCAAAGAACTATATATATAAATTACGCAACCTTTAGATTCTTCTGCGTAACTGTCAGCCACAAAAAAAAGAAACCAGAAAGAACCCAATTAAAAAAAAGGATCATGATCATAGAAATAGCATGATCACCTTCGTCATACGACTCGGCACATAATGAACAATCGCTCAAAAAATAAATAAATACACATCGACGCATCTTAAAAATAACCGTGGCATTTTATGGATGAATGGGAAAATCAGTACAAATTTTGAACAGCAGTACCACATTCAGAGCAATACAGTTTCTCAGCTTATTTGATCCATTCTGAGTTGTATTTAAGCCTCCTTAACCTTTATCCCAACAGTACTGCATCCAATCAAATCACAATGCTTTTTAAATACTTTTAATCTATTTATCTATTTACGGCAAAAGTCAAAAGAAGAGTATGTCAAGGATAATTTCATGATTACATTTTTGTCATGTCTGTAAACTGCCAATTGGAAGATGTCAATGCAAATTAATATGGTTTCTAAAAAGGGAAATGGTGTGTTGGCCTTTATTAGTCAGAGGACTGAGTTCAAGAACCACAAGGTAACGAGGCAGCTCTATAAAGCCTGGCGAGAGCACACTTGGAATATTGTGTTCATTTGTGGCCATCTCGTTTTAGGAAGAATGAGGAAGCTTTAGAAAGGCTGCATAATAAACGTACCAGGATTAGAGAGCATGTCTTATAAGGACAGGTTGAATGAGCTAAGGTTTTTCTCTTTGGACTAAAGGAGGATGAGAGATGTCTTGATAGAGGAATAGATCAAGTGGACAAAGGCTTTTTCCTAAGATAGAAAATAACTAATACAAGGGGGCGTAACTTTAAGATTCTTGGAGGAAAGTATAGTGGGGTTGCTGGAGGTAAGTTCTTTACACTGACTGTGGTGCATCATGGGTCAAAAGGCCTGTACTGTACTACAATGTTCAATGCCTGAGGAGATCTGCAAGATTACCAGAGGTGGAAGTTTAATGGGTGAAAGAGAAACCAGATGAACGACTTGATAATTAAAGGCTTGTCCCTTAAGTCAGAAACTTGAGGGTCAAGCCCAACACAGGAGATTAGCTTGGAATACTTGTGATATTGAAGGATGCTGTTATATCAGTTGGTATTTTAAACTGGGGCCTCCATTTTACCTCAGTAAGGCCCTTGGATAAATGCTGTACAGGAACAGGAAGTTCTCCCTTTCATAAAAACATAAGAAATAGGAGCAGGAGTAGGCTATCTGGCCCATTGAACCTGCCCCGCTATTCAATAAGATCATGGCTGATCTGTCTGTAAACTCAACTCCATCTACCTGCCTTTCCCCATAACCCTTAATTCCCTTACTATGTAAAAATCTATCTAACTGTATCTTAAATACATTTAGTGAAGAAGCCTCAACTGCTTCCCTGGGCAGAGAATTCCACAGAAAATTCCAGAGAACACCACTCTCTGGGAAAAACAGTTTCACCTCATCTCCATCCTAAATCTTCTCCCCTGAATCTTGAGGGAATGTCCCCTAGTTCCAGTCTCACCTACCAATGGAAACAACTTTCCTACTTCTATCTTACCTATCCCTTTCAAAATTTTGTATGTTTCTATAAGATTCCCTCTCATTCTTCTGAATTCCAGAGAGTATAGTCCCAGGCGACTCAACCGCTCCTCATAGGTTAACCCCTTCGTCCCTGGAATCAACCTGGTGAACCTCCTCTGCACTGCCTCCAAAGCCAGTATATCCTTCCTCAGTAATATCCTTCCTTTCGAGAGCAGTAACATAAAGTTTATTTGCTGATTTTATGTTCAAAGATTCAAAGTACATTTATTGTCAAAGTACGTATGCAGTAAACAACATTGAGATTTGTCTTCCCCACAGCCACGTAAAAAAGAAACACCATGGGACCATTCAAAGAAAGCATCAAACACAGCAAAAAAAAATCAAACAAATCACGCAAACACCAAAAAACGAGTGAGAAACACAGAATATCAAACATCAAACCACTGAAACAGTCTAGGATTGTTCATAAAGTTCAGATCTATTTATCTTCTCACTCAACGATCAACTTTTACTTGTCACGTGTGTATCAAAACATCGAAGCATGCAGTGAAATGTATCGGGTTTTGTCAATGACCGATACAACCAAGGATGTGCTGGGGGCAGCCCTCAAGCGTCGCGATGGTTCTGGCACCAACATAGCACACCAGCAACTCACTAACCCTAAGCTATACGCCTTTGGAATGTGGGAGGAGTCCGGAGCATCTGGAGGAAACCCACACGGTCACAGGAAGAATGTCCTTGCAGTCAGCAGTGACCTCCAAGAGGACCACAACCTTCTCATAGGGTTTGGGGGCTTGCATGCCTTAATGGCCCAAAAGACAATAGACAATAGACAATAGGTGCAGGAGTAGGCCATTCAGCCCTTCTAGCCAGCACCGCCATTCACTGTGATCATGGCTGATCATACACAATCAGTACCCTGTTCCTGCTCTCTCCCCATATCCCTTGACCCCACTATCTATAAGAGCTCTATCTAACTCTCTCTTGAATGCATCCAGAGACTTGGCCTCCACTGCCTTCTGTGGCAGAGCATTCTACATATCCACCACTCTCTGGGTGAAAAAGTTTTCCCGCATCTCAGTTCTAAATGGCCTACCCCTTATTCTTAAACTGTGGCCTCTAGTTCTGGATTCACCCATCAGCGGGAACATGCCTCCTGCCTCCAGCGTGTCCAATCCCTTAATAATCTTATATGTCTCAATCAGATCCCCTCTCATCCTTCTAAATCCCAGAGAGCCATGTTGGCTGGAGTCAGGGTCTTGTGCTTTGACTTTTGGTAGGGCCACCCATGCCAAACAGGTCAAAGGGTGGAGGTCAGACTAAGAGTGGTCTACCGGTCCTCTAAGTTTGGAGGTTCGTTGCAGGGCTATCCACCCTGACTGGTGAAAAACTAATTGTTATCAAAGCAGCAATCAAGATGGAGGACCTTTGTTGCTGCCCTTCATGCCAGTGGCAAAGTAGGCTGTAGAAATAAAGTCAGCGGTGAGAATTGAACCACGATCACGAGCTGCTAGCCACTAAAGAAATGTTACTTCTTTGAAAATATGTTAAGTTCTACTTGCATGTGTATAAACAAGTTAGCATTGTAATTCAGAACAGAAATTATGGTTAATTTACCAGACTTTTAATTAGGAATTCCATTTCTAAGATCCCAAAACATAATTTCTAATTAATGTGTGAAGTGCTGTTGAGGTAATTGATTCCACTTTACACAGCAAACTCAGCATGATAAAATGAGACAAAAATGATCAGTTTTCAAGGAGGAAATTACAATTGTAGCATTGGCAGGGTTTTGTATTTAATTTTGTCATTTTTGATAATATTTATGCATATGTCTGCAAGCTTAAAAATTAGTCACGGGGTGAAGCGTGGGTCTGTTGCTTGGAAATGTCTGTTAGGCCAAGCAATCATTTTAGTATCTGAGTAAGGGAAAGCATATTGAGGTGGGTAATAGAAACCAGTTTTTGATTTCTCCAAAGATCAATGAGTACATTGGATTCCAGTGAATTGGATGATCGGTTAATTGGGGCAGTCAATCATTTGGGTCAAATCTTGAAGAACAAAAACTAATCAGGAAAGTGGCCAGGATTCCCTTCATTTATTTGGGACACTATGCTGCTTAATTGAGACAGAAGACTGTTGTTGAACTGTTTCTGATAAGCGTGAGTTGCGGGCACTTGTGTGGTTGTTCGGCGCCATGCGGTGCTTAAAGCTTTTAAATAGCATTAAAGTGTGTGTTTCTGATCGATGCTGAGAAATGAGCGGTAAGTCAATTCAGAATTGGCAGCCTCCTCGACATTGGTGAGACCCATTTTAAATTCGGGGACCGCTTCATCGAGCACCTCCGTTTCATCGACCTAAAGCAGAACTTCCAGGTGTTAATTCCAGTTCACATTCCCATTCTGACGTGTTAATCCATGGCCTTCTCTTGTGCCACAGGATGGACGCCTTATATTCTGCCTGGGTAGCCTCCAACCTGATGGCGTAAACACTGATTTCTGCATCTAGTAAAAAAATTAATCCCTCTGCCCGCTTACCTCTTCTCACCTGCCTATCTCACCTGGTGCCCTTCCTTCCTTTTCACCTATGGTCCTCTCTCCTGTCCCATCAGATTCCTTCCTCACCAGCCCTTTATCTTTCTCATCCACTTGGCTTCACCTATCACGTTCTAACTATCCTTCTTCCCCTCTCCCCATCTTTTTATTCTGGTGTTTTCCCCTTTCCTTGCCAATCCTGATGAAGGGTCTCAGCCTGATCCATTGACTGTTTGTTCCTTTCCGTAGATGCTGCCTGACCTACTGAATTCCTCCATCATTTTGCGTATGTTGCTCAAAACAGGCTTGCTCACTGTGGCTTCAAACATTCCGGCTTGAAGATGTGAGAAATGGCCGTTAGACATTCGGAGTGGGCAATTTTAAAATAACGTCAGTTGAATTGCGTGTGCTTGTGATGTTCTCCATTCGTGCCAACTGACATTGATTTAAATCAGTAAATTTTGAAAGTTTTGATTTTTATTTCGACTTTATGCAGGAAGGCATAAAGTCACTTTCTGCATTTGGGGTCTGCGCTGATTTTGTTCATTTATAGTCAATCGAAAGAACACAGCAGCGTACTCTGGATGAATTCCTCCATCGATAACTATTAGGAACTAATGCACAGTTTCATAGTACTGTTGTAGTATTGGTAGTGTTCTAATTTGTTCTGTATTTCATTTAAATTCATAATTTGTTACTCAGCTAAATGGTGGATTGTCTTTGATATGCATTTAATTATTTCCATGAAACTTCAGCTAACTGGGCCAGAATGTACTGGTCTTTTGGTGTCCAAATTAACTGGAATCAACTCTATATTAAAAATACACTAAGTGTAAAAGAAACGGCCTTTGTCACTCCCTGAACAACACTGATTGGCCTTCATCTCAAAACTGCACCTCTTACTTGGCTAGCAATGCACAGAAGAATATAAAATGCAAGTAATCTGCCCCTCAAACCTTTCCCTCAATTCAGGGCGATTCTGGCTCATCTTAACTTGGCCTCCACTTTTCAGTCTGATCCTTGTGAGTCTTGATCACCGAAAAGTTCAAAAATGACCATCTTAACCTGAATCCATCTCAGCCTCCAGCTGGAGAGTTCCAAAGCTTTGGTAAAAAGAATTTCCTGTTCATCACCATCTTAAATGCATGGGCTCTTTATTCCAAAATCATGCTCCCCAGTTCTAGATTACTCTGTGAAGCAAAATGTCTTCTTTGGATTCAGCCTAATAATCCCTTTCAGAATCTCACATGCTTCAGGGAAGATTGTCTCTCATTTTTGTAGATGAGTCTCAGCCCAAACTACTTAATTTATTCCTATAAGACAGTTAACATGAAGGATAGAACAATACAGCTCAGCAACAGGCCCTTCGGCCCACAATGTCAATGCCAACCTTAATGACAATTTTAATTATACCTCTCTGTCTGCGAGTGTTTAATATATGTTGGTTCCCTGCCTGTTCAGGCGCTTATGTAAAACCTTCTTAAACTTCATACCGTACATGAAGTATGTTCTCTCGTCTATTGAACTGGAATTAACCAATCAAGCATGAGTCAGAATAGTTCATTGTGATTGTGATAGTAATGGGAGTTGAACTGGTCCAATCTCATTTTCTGTAAGATATAGGCACATAGATATTAATCCATGGTTTCAGAAATGAAAGGCAGAGAGCATCAAATAGAGAAAACAGAATTTGGAACATTACAGTATAGTATGAACCTTTTGGCCCACGATGTTGTGTTGACCTATATAAATCTACTCCATGATCAATCCAACCCTTCCCTCCATTTTTCATACATCCACATGCCTATATACGAGGCTCTTATGTGTCCCCATTGTATCCACCTCTACTACCGCCGCTGGCTGTGCATTCCAGGCACCCACCATTCTCTCTGTAACCTACCTCTGACAACACCCCCAAACTTTCCTCCACTCACCTTAAGTGGACGTCCACTGCTTTTGGCTATTGGCACCCTGGGTAATATGTGCTGGCTCTCCTTCTGTCTATGCCTTTCACAATCTTGTACAGCTCCATGAAGTTGCCTCTCAGCCTCCTTCACTCCAAAGCTCCCAAACTTTTATTATGCCAAGGACCATTACCATTAAGCAAGGGGTCCATGGACCCCAGATTGGGAACCTGTGCACTAAAGAGATGATCCCTAGCTCTGCAAACTTTCCTTATAATATTTCCCTATGAGGTGGCATTGCAGAGTAGTGGTTAGCACAAAGCTTTATGGTACCAGTGACCCAGGTTCGATTCCCGCCACTGCCTGTAAGGAGTTTGTACGTTCTCCCCGTGACTGTGTGGGTTTCCACCAGGTGCTCCAGTTTCCTCCTACAGTCCAAAGACATACCAGTTGGTAGGTTAATTGGTCATTGTGAATTGTCCAATGATTAACCTCGAATTAAATCAGGGGATTACTGCACAGCATGGTTCGAAGGGCTGGAGGGGCCTACTCCATGCTGTAGCTCAATAAATAAATAAGACACAAGAGATTCTGCAGAAGCTGGCAATATTGAGCAAAACACACAAGTGTCGATGGAGGGGGAAAATAGCTGATGTTTCAGGCTGAGACACTTTGTCAGGATTGGAGGAAAGGTCGATTGTTTATTCTCCTCCATAGATGCTGCCCAACTTGCTGAATTCCTCCAGCATTCATTGTAGGTTTCCTCATGAGACGCTCTCTCACTCGGGAAACACTCTGTTAAGTCGTCTCTGTTCAGAACATTAATGGGGATGGGTATAATGGTTTAAGGACAACTCACCGCATGCTCTCTGATGCCACATCACATTCACCAACCTCACTAATGCTACAAAACATCACTCTTGAATATTTAGGTTCAGATCATTAACATCACACTCTGCCTCACTAAATCCATTTTATAGGTGCAGCTTATCTCCGTAATCCTAGGATATTATTCATATTTTCATAGCTCACTATCCTGATGCTCTACTATATTCCTGCTCACTTGCTCTCAGTGTTCTCTAACTGACAATAACTGCATTTCAAACCCTGAATCATTCACTTCACCTTCAAAAGTCTCACTGGCCGTGCCTTCAGTCCCTGATAAGTTCATCCATTTACCGTTGGGACACTGAGCAATGGAGAAGCTTGGACTGTCATGTTGTGACAAACTGCTGACAATTATTTCAAAGACACCATACAGCACATTAGGATGCCCAAGCCTAGTGGTACAACACAGTTTAGCATAATGAATCATACCCTACAAATAACAAGCCATTGTATGCCAAGACATAATGAAGAACATTAATGGTACAAACCCCACTCACCACAACTTCGGTAAACTCTTCCTCTTTCGAGGGATACATTAGAAAATTGATTTGATTGATTTATTGATCTATAACTCTTGTCCTCACTATATTTATTTATGTCATACAGTCATACAAAAGTACAGCACAGAAACAGGCCCATCTAGTCTGTGCTGGACTACTTAAAACCACTTGGTCCTATCGACCTGCACCCGGACCATAGTTCTCCATACACATGCCATCCATGTATCTATCCAAACTGTTCCTAAACATTGAAATCAAGCTTGAATCCACCACCTGTGCTGGCAGCTTGTTCCACACTCTCACCACTCTCTGAGTGAAGAAATTTCCCTCATGTTCCCCTTAAACATTTCACCTTTCTCACTTAACCCATGACTTTTGGTCGTAGCTCCTCCCAAACTCAATGGAAAAAGCCTGCTTGCATTTATCCTATCTATACTGCTCATAATTTTGCATACCTCTATCTAATATCCCCACAATCTTCTATGTTCCAAGGAATAAAGTCCAAACCAATGTTCTCTCGCACACACACTCACACGCACACGTGCACACACACTCACACATCTTTTCCTACTAGCACACAAAGGAATTGAAACTGTGCACAAAAGGTTGTCACTCTGTACCTCGTTGGCATGTTAAGTATATTTTACGAACGTACACAATCCCATTTCCGGTTTTTGATGTTGTTGAGAACATCCGGTGTTGAGAATGTGGAGTTCGTGATGATTTGTCTGTAGATTCTAGAACAGACCTTATTTATACCATTTTATTAATTCGCTATGTCAAATTCCAAAAAGGCAAAGGGCGTGAAGTGCAAAAGAACTGCTAGTTCATTTAAAGCAGAATGGATTAATGAAACAGTAGTAACTACTGCACCGAAAGCTCATGAAGTCAGAAACATGCTACAATTAATATTTATATACAATACAGAAACTGCTAAAGTAGCTGGAGAATTTGCAAGCGGAAAGAGGTGGAGTGAAAAGGAAATTTGACTGTTTGAAGTGTCATTTAGCAAGCTAATCACATATGGATGATGAGCAAAAGCTCTGGCAAGAAAATCTTTCATTACTCGCTACAGGTCTTCTACATATGTTTTGTGAGAGTGCAGATGAATGAGAGTGAAAACAATAAAACCCAGAGATCAAAGTTCTTATTGATAGTGTTTTGCTAGCTGTTAAAATGAATATAGAATGCAGAACTGGGCTGAGAATTGGCAGATGGACTTCAACCCAGATATGTGTGAAATGGTTAATTTTGGTAGGTCCAATTTGAAGATCGAATAAGAGTCTTGGCAGTATGGAGGATCTGAAAGATCTTGGGGTCTGTGTCGATAGAACAATCAAAGCTGCTGCGCAGGTTGACAGTGTTGTTAAGAAGCATATGGTGTGTTGGCCTTCATCAACCATGGGATTGAGTTCAAGAGCCGTGAGGTAATGTTACAGCTGTATAAGACCTTGGTCAGACCCCACTCGGAGTACTGTGTTCAGTTCTGGTCACCTCACAACAGGAAGGATGTGGATGCTATAGAGAGAGTGCAGAGGAGATTTACAAGGATGTTGCCTGGATTGGAGGGCGTATCTTATGAGAATAGTTTGAGTGTACTTGGCCTTTTCTCTTGGAGTGACGGAGGATGAGATGTGAACTGAGAGAGGTGTATAAGATGACTAGAAGTATTGATCATGTGGATAGTCAGAGGCTTTTTCCCAGGGCTGCAATGGCTGTCATGAGGGGGAACAGTTTTAAGGTTCTTGGAAGTAGGTACAGAGGAGATGTCAGGGGTAAGTTTTTTTACACAGAGTGGTGAGTGCATGGAATGGGCTGCTGGCGACAGTGCTGGAGGCGGATATGATAGGGTCTTTTAAGAGACTCCTGGATATGTACATGGAGCTTAGAAAAATAGAGGGCTATAGGTAACCCCAGGTAATTTCTAAAGTAAGTACATGTTCGGCACAGCATTGTGAGCCAAAAGCCCTGTATTGTGCTGTAGGTTTTCTGTGTTTCTAACTCAGGAACAGACACTTTGGCATGGGAAGCCTATGCTGAACTCGATGCCAAATTAAGTCTCTTTTGCTGGTACATAATCCATTTCCCTTCATTTCCTGCATATTGATGTGTTTTCTAAAAGCTTCAGACATCTGTTTCATGACCACTGGCCCCATTCCAGGCACCTGCCGCTCTCTATCTGTTAAAAATTTGACCTCCTTTAACCTTTTTCCCCTCTCACTTTAAACGCATGTCATTCTGTCCAGGGAAACAGATTTTGACTAACAAACACACACTGCTGGAAGAACTCAGTAGGTCAGGCAGCATCTATGAAGGGGAATAAAGGGATGAAGTTTCAGGCTGAGACCCTTCATTAGGACTGAAAAGGAAGGGAGAAGAAGCCAGAATAAGAAGTTGTTGGGGGAAGGAGTGCAAGCTGGCATATGATAGGTGGAACCAAGTGAAGAGGAGGGTTGATATGAGGGGAAGGGGTTATCAAGGAAGGAAGTGAAGGATTTTGATGACGACCATATTGAAGCCTTTCAGAATTTTACTGATTTCTATCATGATTCCCCTCAGATTCCGACGCTCATGAGAAAATATCCCAAGTTTTATCCCACCTCTTCTGATAGCTCATTACCTCCGATCCAGGCAGCATCCTGGTGGAATTCACCTGCACCCTTTCCAAAGCTGCCACCTTCTTAACGTAGAAGGGTGACCAGAACTGCACACAGTAGAGTAGAGAATAGCTAATAAGACTTGATGTTTCATTCCCTATAATAAGTCGGCACTCTCAATGTTGCCAGTGGGCTTGGAGTGGTGACAAAGAGGGTTGGTACTTCATCAGGGTCATCAGGTGGCAACCCTCCTTCTTTGACATTTCGCTGATAAGCCCACGACATCTCCAGAGAGCTCAACGGTGCTACCTGGTGTCCCAGATACATCCCCCTCAGTTCCATACCCTCCTGTCTTCATCTTGCAGCCCAGTTGTTGTCTTTCTTTTTAATCCAAATCCAATTACTGCTTTCTTCTGCTGCATTTGACAAAGACTTGATTGCTTGTTGGAGTGAGTAACCCCTTACCCCCATCTTCTTCAATAGACTGGTTGTAGATGTTGCCACGAATCCCCTGTGTCCCACTTCTACAGGGAACATCTTGGTCTTCCAGCCATTCTGGGCAGCTTCAGTTGCCAGTTCAGAGTACTTGGTCTTTTTCCTCTCATAAGCTTCTTCAACACCATCTTCCCATGGTACTGTCAATTCCACAACATATGCCAGCTTGGTTGTTGTGGACCACAGGACCACGTCTGGCTGGAGTGTTGTAGCCGCAATGTCTGGGGGAAACACTAGCTTTTTTTCCAAGTCCACGTCCATTTTCCAATCCCAAGCAACCTGCAGAACGCTTACCTCTTTTGATGTTATTTGGTGCTCTGGAGGTTGGCCTGCTGGTACAAATCGTGCGATGTGAACATTTGTTGCCGATGTTTGCGGGACAGCATTTGTGGTAATTCGCCTCTGTTCCAAGACTGATGCCAGCTGACTGAGAACTTGGTTATGCCACCAAGTGTACCAGCCCAGGCTGAGGCTCGTGGTGCATCCTATTAAAATGTGCCTTAGTGATCCAGGTGCTTGACAAAGAGAGCAAGTGGGGTCTTCTCCCCACCACTGGTTCAGGTTCTGGGGTGTGGGTAGGAGGTTATAAGTGGATCTGATGACAAAACTTGGCTGAGATCCCTCTATCTCCAAGATGTCGCGCCAGCTGAGTTTCCTCTTTTCCAGGTTCTCCCAATTAATCCATTGGCCCTGCTTGGCCATTGAGACGCCCCTGGCATGTCGCTCTGCCTCTTCCTGTCTTCTCACCTCTTCACCACGAGTCGTCTCTTTTGCACTGATGTTGCCTTAAGGGGCAAAAGTTTAGGGGTAACACGATGAGCAACTTCTTTACTCAGAGAGTGGTAGCTGTGTGGAATGAGCTTCTAGTAGAAGTGGTAGAGGCAGGTTCAATTTTGTCATTTAAAAAAAATTGGATAGGTATATGGACAGGAAAGGAATGGAGGGTTATGGGCTGAGTGCAGGTCGGTGGGACTTGGTGAGAGTAAGCATTCAGCATGGACTAGAAGGGCCGAGATGGCCTGTTTCCGTGCTGCAATTGTCATATGGTTATATGTTATATGCCTTGTGCCATTGAGGAGCCTTTGGGACGAGCCCGACTCTCCCAAATTGGACTTGGCTAACCACATCCTTGAAGTGAAGAGCAGAACTAGCACTCTGAATGGCTTCAGATGGGGTACACTTCCTCCCTGTTGCCACACAGGGGACCGCTGTTCGAATAACAGCATCTTCAGATTCAGTGAGGGTCATGACCAACCTTGCTTTGGTGCATTTAAATTCTTCCACAAGACTTACAATTGGTAATTCTAATTTGCCGTTTCCGTACAGTCCAACTCAACACAGTAAATGTGAGCTATCTGATGATGGAATCATTCTGTTTGAAAATCCTTTTTGCTTCATTACTTAAGTTCTCATACCTGTGAATTCTTTAGCAAGCAATATAAAACGGGGATAACCTAGGAAGCTGCTTTAAAGAGCTGGTGTAAAGTTCAAAGGTCTGAGTAGATGTATTATAACCATATAACCATATAACCATATAACAATCACAGCACGGAAACAGGCCATTCCGGCCCTCCTAGTCCGTGCCGAACTCTTAATCTCACCTAGTCCCACCTACCCGCACTCAGCCCATAACCCTCCACTCCTTTCCTATCCATATACCTATCCAATTTTACCTTAAATGACACAACTGATCTGGCCTCTACTACTTCTACAGGAAGCTCATTCCACACAGCTATCACTCTCTGAGTAAAGAAATACCCCCTCGTGTTTCCCTTAAACTTTTGCCCCCTAACTCTCAAATCATGTCCTCTCGTTTGAATTATCAAAGTACATATATGTTAACGTATACAACCCTGAGATTCATTTTCTGGTGGGCATTCACAGTAGATTAATGAATCAAAATGGAAAGGTCAGGTAGCAGCCTAATCACAATGGTGGGGTCCAGGCCCCAGAGCAGTCCAGGAGAGAAGAAAAACCCAATGTCTGGATGATTTCAGTGCCAGGCTAGATCAAAAAGGTCAGGGTGTTAGGACCGGAGGTGAAGGGCGGGCCGGTTCTGCTCAGTTCTGCTCGCTGCTCCATGACGTTCACCCGGCTCTGCGTTGAACTGAGCCCGAGGCTGAGGTCTGCTCAATCAGCAGCGGTGGCTGGCTCTGTGTCTGTGGATTCACTTCCACAGAACGTCCATTCTGAATGCTATTTGCTTACCTTTATTGTTTGCGTGATTTGTCTTTTTTTTCCCTCTGCACATTGCGTGTTTGATGGGCCTTTTTAAAATGGGTTCCACTGGGTTTCTTTGTTTAGTGGCTGCCTGTAAGGAGATGAATTGCAAGGTTGTGTAATATATACATACTTTGATAATAAATGTATATTGAACTCAAGTGTAAGACGATGAGAGGCATTGATTGTGTGGATAGTCAGAGGCTTTTCCCCATGGCTGAAATGGCTAATATGAGAGGGCACAGTTTTAAGGTGCTTGGAAGTAGGTACAGAGGGGATATTAGGGGTAAGTTTTTTACGCAGAGAGTGGTAAGTGCGTGGAATGGGCTGCCGGTGACTGTGGTGGAGGTGGATATGATAGGGTCTTTTAAGAGGCTCCTGGATAGGTAATGAAGCTTGGAAAAATAGAGGGCTATGGATAACCCTAAGTAATTTCTGAAGTAAGCACATGTTTGGCACAGTATTGTGGGCTGAAGGGCCTGTATTGTGCTGTAGGTTTTCTGTGTTTCTACCTTCTAGCTTTAAATTAATGAAAAACTACACACAAAGACTGACAAGCAATGCATGTGCAAAAGATGACAAACTGTGCAAATACACAAAAAATAATAGTAGCAATAATAAATAAATAAGTCGTACTGAAAATATGAGTTGTAGGGTCCTTGAAAGTGGGTCGGTAGGTTGCTGAATCTGTTGTGTATTGAGTTGAGTGAAGTTATCCATGCTGGTTCAGGAATCTGATGGTTGAGGGGTTACAGCTTTTCCTGAACCTGGTGGCGTGGGGCTCCTGATGGCAGCAGAGAGAAGAGAACATGGACTGGATGATGGAGGTCCTTGATAAAGGAATGCTGCCTCCTTATTGCAGTGCTCCTCGTAAATGTGCTCAGTGGTGGGTGGGCTTTTTCAGTGATGGATTGACTTGTATCCCCCATGTTTTACACACTTTTCCTTTCTTGGTGTTTGTCGCCCAGTAGTACTCTATTTCCTACTCCCAGTCAGAATGAGGACTTTTCGTGTGAAGGGCTGGGCTGTATCTATTAAATTTTATAGACATTTCCATTCTTGGGCTTTGATGTTTCCATACCAGACCATGATGCAACCAGATAGGGTATTCTCCACTGTAAATCTATAGAAGTTTGTTAAAGTTTCAGATGACTTGCCCAGTCTGCACCAACGTAAGGAAATAGAGGCACTGCTGTATCTTCTTTGTAATGGCATTTATGTGTTGGTCCCTGGACAAATCCAGAATCGGGTGGGCTAAGTAATTCCTACCACACTGCATGAATCTTGGATACAAACATGACCTTATTCAGTTAGAGCAAAAATAAACCTATCTGTCCAAAATAACTTGTGTGAAATATTCAAGATTGTTTATTGTCATTCTCCAGAACGTGAGTGTAAAGGAGAACGAAATGATTGTTACTCCGAATCTGATGCAGCGTAAAAAACACAATAAGCATAAAGAATGCAATAAAAAATAACAAAAACACAATAAATAAATTGATTGAAGTCTCCTTCAATTATGAGGAGGTTGTGTGGATAATTATTTTGTAGAGTGCTGATGATATTGTAAGGCTCCCACAGTGCATCCTTGGCACTAGAGCTCGGGGGGTGATGGTTTCAGCGATGATGAGCACAACAGTAAATTCCCTGAGCAGGCAATATTCAATAATAACAGTAAAGAAACTAATCAAAAAGTTAAATTTCAATCAATAACGCCTGTTGCTCAATCTTTCTGGAACTTTCAGTAGTGCTGACTGAGATGGTTTGCAGCCTCCGTGTTAAGTGACACCCTGTGCATCATAAGTAATGTTTGTTGTCATAACGATCTCATTTAAAAAAATACATATATCTGGCTGGCAATTTCAGAATCAATTTTCTGTAATACGTCTGCTGTCTTCTCTCTGTAATCAATCAGGGCCGTGGCAAGGGTTGTGTGCAGCGCTCCAAACAGGGGCTTATTTTCTGTCTGCCGGTCACAGGCTTGTTTTAATTACAAGTATTTTTATTGCATGTTTAAGCAAATAACAGTAAATATTGAATTCTCCACCAGGTTCAGCACAAGATAAGTCAGAATTAAGAACAGTAGGAGGGTTTTTGCTCAAAATAACTTTGTTAAAAGCCTTAACAAATTAGGGATTTAAACCATTTGTCCGCAGGGTCCAGGCAGAGTTCCTACTGTGCCATTGGTTGTAGCAGTCTTCCAGTAATCCAAGATATTCCCTCACTAGACCACAGTTATAGAGTTGTAGAGAGCTACAGTACAGAAACATGCCCTTCAGCCCATCTATTCCTTCCCTCAAGCTCTATCCATTTTAAGTGTTGGTTGCTTTTTATATGAAAGATAATTTTTCAGTATTTTGAAAGACGGTTGTGGAGCACTGTTCTGACATCTCAAACCGAAAGTTTGTGGATTAAATTCCCTCTCAAGAGATTTAGAACATAGAATGTAGAACAGCACAGTACAGGAAATGGCCATTTGGCCCACAATGTTGTGCTCAACCAGCTAAAAAGCAAATCAAAAACACACAAATATTAATCCCTCCTACCAACACAATCTCCATATCCCTCCATCCTCCATACATCCATGTGCCTATCCAAACGTATCTTAAAAGCATCTAAAGTGTTTTCCTCTACCACCATGCCAGGCAGTACATTCCAGACATCCACAGCCCTCTCAGTAAAAAGCTTGCCCCTTTAACCTACCACCTCTCAGCTTGAATGCATCCCTCTGGTATTAGACATTTCAAGCCATGGAAACAGATACTCCCTGTCTACTCTATCTGTGCCTCTCATTATCTTCTAAACCTCTATCAGGTCTGCCCTCAGCCTCCAGTACTCCAGAGGAAACAGCTCCCTCTCATGACAGCATATGCCCTCTACACCAGGCAGCATCCTGCTAAACTTCTTCTGCACTCTGTCCAAAACCTCAACATCCTTTCTATAGTGGAACTTGTGAATAACAAACAATAGTGATACAGGGATTGCAAACTCAGTGACTCCGGATAAAGCAGATGGAATGGAGGTGGCTAGATTGTTCAGCAGTTAGTAAACCGATTTTCCAAAACTGGAGATGCTGTTTTATTATCCCTCTCAACCCCCATCTCCTGTCTTCTCCCCATAACTTTTGGCATCCTCACTAATCAAGAGCCTATCAAATTCTGATTTAAATGTCTTGGCCTCCACAGCCAGCTGTGTCAATGAATTCAACAGATTCAACGCCCTCTAGCTAAAGAGATTTCTCCTCATCTCTGTTCTAAAGGGAATTCTTTGCATTCTGAGGCTGTGTGTTCTGGTCCTAGACTCTCCCACTAAATATCCTCTCCATGTCCACTCTAACCAAACCTTTCTATATACAATATGTGCACCTGAGTGTTCCTTCTTCTTCTTCCTTGTGTTTTTACAGCAGTTGGCATCCACATTGTTGCATTACTGCCATCTTCAGGATTTACTGTCCCTCATAGTCCCTTCACTTGACTGCCTAAAGTCGATTTTCCAGTCCCGTTGCCCTTAAAAAACTAAACAACCATTTCTTCCCCTGATCACTCTCCCCACGTTCCAATAAACCTTTAACACTGTTCTCTACTAGTCCTATTTTGCGTAATTGTTGTAGCATTTGTTGTCTTTCCTGTGCAAATTTCCTGCATGAAATAAGGATATGCTCTACTCTTTCAGTCTCCTGACATAGATCGCAAAAACCTGTTGGATGTTTATTTATGATGTGCAAAAAAGATTTACAAAGGTGTTGCCAGGACTTGAGAGATTGAGTTAAAGGGAGAGACTGGGCAGATCAGAACTTCATTCAGAGTATAACAGACTGAGGGGTTGTCTTATGGACATGTAAAAAATCATGAGGGCCATAGAAAGGGTGAAAGCACATGTTGTTTTCCCAGATGGGGGAATCAATAAGTTGAGGGCATAGGTTTAAGGTGAGAGGGGAATGATTTAATACAGACTTAAGGGGCAACTTTTCTCACAAAAGGTTGTTTCAATGTGAAATGGGCTGCCAGATGAAGTGGTTAAGGTAGGTCTTAAAGAGTTTTTAAAAAGATAGTTGGACAGGTACATGGACTGGAAAGATATAGGAGGTTATGTTCTGAAAGCTAGTAAAGGGGACTAGCTTGGAAGGTGCATCATAGCTGGCAGAGACCAATTGGGGTTGAAGGACCTATTTCTCTGCTGTATGACTCTGTGGCAAGGCACTCTTGCCTCCAACTTTGAGACAATTCCAGCCCTTGCATCATCAAAGCTCATAATCAAACTTATTTCCACATCTTTGTTACACACAATTTTTCCACTGGGGCAAGGGTTAAGAAAGCACATGAAAGGTACACTTTAATACATTGTACCTATGAACAGAATGGATTAACACAGCAAGCTGCTTAATACCAATGAGAAGCTAAAGCACTCAAACTCAGTATTTATAGACTGCAATAAATAAGAGAATCACCTCAGAGCACATCAAGGTGTGATTCATCCTTTAATAACACAGGAAGCCTCTCCTGATGCAGAGTCAACATTAAGCTCACAATATACCGGATGAACATCCATTCCATCAGATCCTTTCACAGTCTGCATTTCTCTCTGAATTCTGTCAATAACAATCTTGTTATTGGTCTGCTGAAATGTTTCCTTACTAAGTGGTGCCCTAATTGGCTACATAGAGTGAAAATCAAGACTGATTCAAAAACTCAACAGATTCTGCAAGTGCTGCATATATTGAGCCACATGCACAAAACCCAACAAGTCTGCCAGGATCTACGGAGGAGACTAAACAGTCGACATTTCAGGCTGAAACCCTTCATCGAAGATGATAGGAATGGGGGTAGAAGCTAGAATCATTTATTCAGGTCCATAAGACATAGGAATATAAGTATTAGGCATTTCATCCCATTGTCTGGTTCATTATTCCATCATGGCTGATCCTAGATTCCGCTCAACCCCATATACCTACCTTTTCCTCAGATCCTTTTGATGCCCCGACCAATCAGGAAATTATCAATTTTTTGCTTTGATTCTACCCATGGACTTGGCCTCCACCACAGCCTGTGGCAGATCATTCCACAGATTCACTACTCTCTGGCTAAAAAATTCTTCCTTACCTCTGTTCTAAAAGGTCGCCCCTCAGTTTTGAGACTATGTCCTCTACTTCTGGATACCCCCTACAACAGGAAACATCCTCTCTACATCCACCTTATCTAGTCCTTTCAATATTTGGTAGGTTTCAATGAGATCCCCTGCATTCTTCTAAATTCCAGTAAGTACAGGCCCAAAGCTGCCAAACACTCTTGGAATCATCCTCGTGAACCTCCTCTGGACTCTCTCCAATGACAACACATCCTTTCTGAGACACAGGGCCCTAACTGTTGACAATATTCCAGGTGCAGCCTAACCAGTGCCTTATAATGCCTCATCACTATCTCCTTGTTTTTATATTCTATTCCCCTTCAAATAAATGTCAACATTGCATATGCCTTTTTTACAACAGACTCAACCTGTAAATTAACCTTCCGGGAGTCTTGTGCGAGGACTAGGTCCCTCTGGACCTCTGATGTTTGGATTTTCTCCCCATTTAGATAATAGTCCACACTATTGTTCCTTTTACCAACATGCATTATCATACATTTCCCAGCACTTTATTCCATCTGTCACTTTTTTGCTCATTCTTCCAACTTGTCTAAGTCCTGCTGCAATCGCATTGCTTCCTCAGCATTACCTACCCCTCCACCTATCTTTGTATCATCTGCAAACTTTGACACAAATCCATCAAATCCATTATTTAAATCATTGACAAACAATGTGAAAAGTAGCGGTCCCAACACTTATTCCAAAGAAACACCACTATTCACTGGCACCCAACCAGAAAAGGTCCCCCTTTATTCCCACTCAATGCCTCCTGCCAGTCAGTCATTCCCTATCCAAGACAGTATCTTTCCTGTAACGCCATAGGATTTTATCTTTTTAACAGTCTCGTGTGTGGCACCTTATCAAATGCCTTCTGAAAATACAAGTAAATGACATCGACTGCCTCTCCTTTGTCCGCCCTGCTGGTTATTTCCTGGAAGAACTCCATCAGATTTCTTAGGTAAGATTTCCCTTTACAGAAACCATGCTGACTTTGAATTATTTTATCATTAGTCTCTCCAAGTACCCCAAAATCTCATCCTCAATAAACATAGAAACATAGAAAGAGGTTCCGGAAGATTGGAGGGTTGCGGATGTTGTTCAAGAAAGGGAGCAGGGATAGCATAGGAAATTATAGACCAGTGAGTCTTACTTCAGTGGTTGGTAAGTTGATGGAGAAGAGCCTGAGAAGCAGGATTTATGAACATTTGGAGAGGCATGACATGATTAGGAATAGCCAGGATAGCTTTGTCAAAGGCAGGTCATGCCTTATGAGCCTGATTGAGTTTTTTGAGGATATAACTAAACACATTGATGAGGGTAGAGGCATAGATATAGTGTATATGGATTTCAGCAAGGCTTTTGATAAGGTACCCCATGGAAGGCTTATTGAGAAAGTAAGGAGGCATGGGATCCAAAGGAACATTGCTTTGTGGATCCAGAACTGGCTTGCTCACAGAAGGCAAAGAGTGGTTGTAGACTGGTCATATTCTGCATGGAGGTCAGTGACCAGTGGTGTGTCTCAGGGATCTGTTCTGGGACCCCCTACTCCTTGTGATTTTTATAAAATGACCTTAATGAGGAAGTGAAGGGAGAGGTGGTAAATTTGCTGATGACACAAAAGTGGGGGTTTTGTGGATAGTGTGGAGGGCTGTCAGAGGTTACAGCCAGACATTGATAGGATGCAAAACTGGGCTGAGAAGTGGCAGATGGAGTTCAACCCAGATAAGTGTGAAGTGGTTGATTTTGGTAGGTCAAATATGATGGCAGAATATAGCATTAATAGCAAGACTCTTGGCAGTGTGGAGGATCAGAGGGATCTTGTGGTCCGAGTCCACAGGGCATTCAAAGCTGCTGCGCAGGTTGACTCTGTGGTTAAGAAGGCATATGGAGCATTGGCCTTCATCAATTGTGGGATTGAGTTTAAGAGCCAAGAGGTAATGTTACAGCTATATAGGACCCTGGTCAAACCCCATTTGGAGTACTGTGCTAGATTCTGGTCGCCTCACTACAGAAAGGACTTGGAAATTATAGAAAGGGTGCAGAGGATGTTGCCTGGATTGGGGAGCATGCTTTAAGAGAATAGGTTGAGTGAACTTGGCCTTTTCTCCTTGGAGTGACGGAGGATGAGCGCTGACCTGATAGAGGTGTACAAGATAATGAGAGGCATTGATTGTGTGGAAAGTCAGAGGCTTTTTCACAGGGCTGAAATGGCTAGCACAAGAGGGCATAGTTTTAAGGTGCTTGGAAGTAGGTACAGAGGAGGTGTCAGGGGTAAGTTTTTATGCCGGGAGTGGTGAGTGCGTGGAATGGGCTGCCAACAGCAGTGATGGAGGTGGGAACGTTAGGGTCTTTTCAGAGACTCCTGGATAGATACATGGTGCTTAGAAAATAGTGGGCTATGGGTAAGCCTAGGCAGTTCTAAGGTAAGGACATGTTTGGCACAGCTTTGTAGGCCGAAGGGCCTGTATTGTGCTGTAGGTTTTCTATGTTTCTATGTTTCCACTATGTTTGTCAACGTGGAGCTTGTGAATGTAGCAAGAGTAAAGAATGTTGGGAATAGAGAGTGTGGAGCACCACGGGAGGGGTTTTGGACAGGTGATAGAGAAGGATTGCCAGCGATGGGGTGGGGGGCATAATGCAGGTGCAGACACACCCAGCCCTGAAACACCAGGCATGGTCATTTGATTCCAAACAATTGGCTTATTGATCATTACAGAATGATTTACAGAATGTCTCTTTGGTGCTTCCCGCTCTCTCCCCCATCCCTTCCCCCTTTCCCAACCAGGATTCCCCTTTCCCTGCCCCCTTCCCACTCTCAGTCCACAACAGAGACTCATATCAGAATCAGGTTTATCATCACTCATATATATCATGAAATTCGTTTTTCTTTTGTGGCAGCAGTAAAGTGCAATACATAAAATTACTACAGTACTATGCAAAAGTTCTCGGGCACCCTGGTTATATATATGTGGTTAAGACTTTCCCTTAACAGCTCTCGTGTTGGGATATTAATTGACTTTAAATACACTCTGAGCGGATGCAGTGTTCAGGGATATCGGAATTCCAGCGTACTGAGGGGAGACATTATTCTCAGCCCTTTTGTCCTTGTCTCTGAGGATCATCAGCTTATCGTGGTGGAGAGACAAGTTCCCGAGAACAATGCTGTATGGAATTAATATATCTGGACCTTAGCTTTTGATAGGGGCACTCATGGTGAGAAGGTCCAGGGTGCAGTTCTAGACAAAAAGCATTCCAACTAAGACCTCAATGATGGAACTAGCAGAAGATGATGACACCTCGCAATGGAAGTTAAGATGGAGGAAGTCTGTAGCAGTGAAGGGTCCCCAGTCATCTTGCATTCCATGCCAGTGGATCCTGACCCTGACCTGTCAAGGACCGTGTGGTGGCTGCCCATGCATCAACCTCCACCTGTCAAACAAAGTCACACACAGGCATTCTCCATTGTGTAGAGGGGGGGGGGGCACTGCAGTCATAATGCGCAGCAGAGTTCAGGGTGAATGTTTCACATGGTGGAAGAAGTGTTATGACCTCGGCCCCCTCCTTTGTGAGAATCGCAAGAGCCCTAGTCAAGGGGGGGTCAACTGACCCAAGAGGGGGAGAGACGTGCGGAAGACCACGTTCTCCTAAGAAGCAGAATAAAGGCGATATTGACTATTGTCTCATGAAGACCACGTGAAAAGCCCTCGGGCGAAGTGGGCTGGTTGAGAGAGAGATCGCATCACCTGCAACCTGACTGACACCTGCGATCCCGTGAAGAAGTATAAAGGAGGGTCTGAGGGGGGGACAACCCTCAGACGCACCAAGGAGACACCAAGGAAGCACGATACCGATTCCCGTGGGAGCGGGAAGCCATTTTGAAGGAAGCCATGTGCGTTAGATTCCGACTTTTGAATCTGTGGCTGGAACCATCGGAAGACCGCTTTTAACTAACAACGGGGAAGCCTGCTCCCCTGATTCCAAGGATTTGCTCTGTAAAGACAACGGGCAAGTGTTTATCCTTTCTCAACCATCTCTCTCTCTCCACAACGTGAAACCCCAGCGGTTCCCAAAAGGGAAAAGCCTGCAGACTTCTGAGTAACTCTTTATATTTCAATTGGACTCAGTATTAACCCCTAGACAACTTATAGAGCTTATTTCTGATTGATTATTATTACACCGGTGTTTTATATTGAGTTTTGACGATGTATATGATCTGAATGTTTTGTATTAACCATACGTTTGTGCCCCTTTTTGAATAAAATGTTTGAAAATAGTAGCATCCGACTCAGCTGATCCCGCTATCTTTGCTGGTAAGTTACCTGGTTACGAGGTTACGTAACAGAAGTAACCATCAAGTACAGTTGGATTTAGATAAAATCTATTCACCAACTGAGAACTTCTGAAACGTTACCTAGAACTAACAATAAAAATGTAATGATTAAAATTATGTAATTTGAAAACGAGCTTAGACTGAACCTACAAATCAGCAGAAGCTTGGCAAAATCCACAGTAAGTGTATATCAAATATATCATACTTTTATTGTATAGCAAGTGGTTGTTATGATTTAGGAAGACAACATAAAAGTTCAGAGTAAATTTATAATCGAAGTATGTATATGTTACCATATCCTACCCTGAGATTCATAGTCTTGCAGGAGTTCACAGCAGAACAAAGAAATACAATATAATCAATAAAATAAAACTATAAAACTACACACAAATACTGGCACACAATGTATAAAAGACACACTACAAATACAAAAAAATACATATTATAACAATAATAAATAAACAATTAAATAAATAATACTGAGAACATGTTGCAGGTCCTTGAAAGTGAGTCCATAGGTTGGGGAATCAGTTCAGAATTCAGTGAAGTTAGTCATGCTAATTCAGAGGCCTGATGGTTGCAGGGTAATAACTTTTCCTAAAACTGGTGATGTGGGTCCTAAGGCACCTGTTCCTCATGTCCAACAGCAACAGCGAGAAGAGAGCGATTTCCAATCTGAGTGAGGTGATTGGATAATACTTCTGTCAATCATTGCTGTAAGTCATTGAGATTGACTAATGTCTGTAATATCCTTCACTCAATGTACTTTACTTGATATATTACCGTGGGAGAAGTTAATGTAGTTGTTATCCAGCTCTTTCAGCTCTTGGCATTAAACAATCTGATTTTGGAGTAAATTAATTTCATTGGCTGTTCATTATGAGCTTGCACACTCAACTTATCTCATTCCAGGTCACTGCGAGATACGGCATTGATATAAACTTAGTAGATAAGCGGACAAAATGCATAATAGATAGTGGAGAGGATGTTTCCATTGGCAGGATGGTCTTGAATCTCAGGCACAGCCTCTAAATGATGGAATGTCCCTTCAAAAGTGACATGACAAGGAATTCCTTCAGCCAGAGGGTGGGGAATCGGTAGAATTTGTTGCCATAGATGGCTGTCTGAGCCAAGTTATTGGGTGTATTTAGGGCAGTGATTAATAGGTTCTTAATTGGTAAAGGGTTCAAAGATTACAGGGAGAAAGTTGGAAAATGGGGTTGAAAAGATAATCAGTCATGATTAAATGATAGATTAGACCCAATAAACTGAATGGCCTATTTCTGCTCCTATAGCTTATGAACTTAGCTTAGGAATTAATAAGGACGTGTGGGCGCTGGTAGAGTGGGATGATGGTGCAGTTCCCCTTTAAGAAAAAGCAAATGAGGGAAGTATGCTGGTCTGTAAGTAAGATTGAAATGTAAAACCCTTATCCCCCACTTCCTACTGCCCTGCTGGCAAACGTACAGTCTCTGGAAAATAAAACTGAAGACCTCATAACAAGTTTGCAGTACCAGAGGGAAATGGGGGACTGCTGTGTTCTTTGATTCACGGAACCATGGCTCACCCCTACCATTTCAGATGCAGTCCCGCAGCCAAGGGCTTCACCATTCACCACAGAGAAAGGACAGCTGAATCTCTTAAAGGTAGAGGAAAAGGAATATGCTTAATGATTAACTAATCGTGTTGCACAGATGTGGCGATTCTTTCTCAGTCCTGCTCACCCGAGCTGGAACATTTAGCAGTCAGGTGTGTTCATTTTATCTACTGAGGAGATTTTCCAGCATCATCCTGGTAGTAGTTTACATTCCATCACTTGCTAACATCAGTCAGACCTTGGAGGAGCTGAGCAGCAGTCCCCAAACCATGCATCCTGATGTCTCCCGGATCATTGCAAGGAATTTCAAGCAAGTCAGCTTGAAGAAGTCTGTGACCAACTACTACCAACATATCACCTGTGAAAACAAAGGTTTCAACACACTTACCATGTCATCACACTCGCACTTTGTAAAGTCTGATCGCCTAGTTACACCTCTACTTCCGCCATACAGGCAGAGATGGCGGACCGCAGCTCTAGTGGTGAGGACCGCAATGGTGTGGTCAAGGGAGGTGGAGAAAGGCTTACAGGACTGATCTGATTCAGTGGATTGGACAATATTCAGTGATTCATTTTTGAATCTGAAAGAATATGCCACGGTTGTCACCAATATTATCAAGGCCAATGTGGATGAGCGTGTGCCTTCAGAAACATGCCAGGCATACTCAAACCAAAAGCCATGGATGAACCAGAAGATTTGTAGTCTGATGAGGGCTAGATCTGTGACATTCAAGACCAGTGATCCAGAACTATACAAGAAGAATGCGTACAACCTATGGAAGGCAATTTTAAGAGGGAAAAAAGCAATTCTGATTGAAATTACTGATGTACTCAGATGCACGTCAGCTCTGGCAGGGTTTCCTACAAGACAAAACCTAACATCAGGAATGGCTGAGATGATTCACTTCCAGATGAGCTCAGTGATTTTTATACATGACCTGAAAGGGAGAATAAAGCTACATCTGTGCAGGTCCCTGGAGATCCACAGACCGTCTGTGACTCTGTGATATCTGTCTCAGGGGCATTTCTCAGAACATCTTTCAAGAGGTTAAACCCTCACAAAGCATCAGGCCTTGATAGTGTAAGGGGTAGGGTACTGAAAACCTATGCCAACCAATTGGCAGGATCACTCAAGGACACCTTCAGTCTTACTGTTGTGGTTAGAGGTTCCCACCTGTTTCAAAAGGGTGACAATTGTACCAGTGCCCAAGGAAAGGTGAGCTGCCTGAACAACCATTACCCACAGGGTGGAGGACCAATGCATCAATCCATGGCCCCCTCTTATACCAAGATAAGGCCACCTTCATCGTGGAGAAGCAACACTTTATATTCTGTCTGGGTACACTCCAACCTGACAGCATGAATGTCGAATTCTCCTTCTAGTTAAAAAATTTCCATGCTCCCTTCCTCTAATCCCCACTATGACCTTCCGCTTCTCCTCACCTACCTATTACTTCCCCCTAAATCCCACCCTCCTTCCCTTTCTCCTGCTGTCCACTCCCCTCTCCTATCAGATTCTTTTTTTTCCAGCCCTTGACTTTTCCTACCCACCAGGCTTCACCTATCACTTTCCAGCTAGCCTCTTTCCCCTTCCCCCTTTTTATTCTGGCATCTTCTCCCTTCCTTCTCAGTCCTGAGTAAGGGTTGTGGTTTGAAACATTAACTGGTTGCTCTAATCCATAGATGCTGCTTGACCAGCTGAGCTCCTCCAGCATTTTTGTGAGTGTTGCTTTGGACTTCAAGCAATTGTAGAATTTCTCTTGTTATTGATTTATTACTCAACAACTATTGCCCACTGGCACTCACAACTACAGTGATGGGAGGTCAGTCATGACCAGAATCACCTCCTGCGTAAGTAAAGATCAGAACCTGCTGCAATTTGCTTATCACCACCATAGGTCTTCAACGGATGTGTACTTACTGGCTCTTTACTTGGCCTGGCCTACCTGGACAATAGCAATACCAACGTTAAGCTGCTGCATACTGATTATAGTTCAGCATTCAACATCATTATGTCCTCAGTACTAGTCAACCTGGATCCTCACCAGGAGACTACCATCAGTGCGGGTTGTAAATTACATTTCCGCTTCACTGACAATCAACTCTGGTGCACCTCAAGGATGCTGCTTTGTCCACTGCTCCATTCTCTCTACACCCAGGCACAGCCCAAATGCCATCTGTAAATTTGCCAATAACAGAGCTGTTGTTGGCAGAATTTCAGGTGGTGAAGAGGAGGTGAAGAGTGAGTGGTGAGATGGATCAGCTGGGTGAATGGAGTTGCAACAACAACCTCGCACTGAATGTCTGTAAAACCAAGGAATTGATTGTGGACTTCAGGGAAGGGGAAGTCAAAGGGACATACCTTATCAAAAGATCAGGAGTGGAAAAGGTGAGCAATTTCAAGCTGACAACATCTCTGAAGTCATATCCTAGACCTATATTGATGCATTTACAAAGAAGGCATGATATTAGATAATTTCATTATGAGTCTCAGGAGATTTAGGACCCCAGGAACTTTAAGGACTCTTTATCTTGTTATTTTATTTCATGGTCTCATTAATTTTCCTATTTATTTACAGTTGCATTTCAACAGTTTGTTGTCTTCTATGCTCTAGCTCTTTCAGTGATCCTGTTTACTGTTACCATTCTATAGATTTGCTCATTATACTTGTAGGAAAAAGAATCTCAGGGTTGTTTGTGATGACATGTATGTACTGTGATAATATATTTTATTTTGAACTTTGAAATTTGGTATGTCACCAAAGACTATAGCAAATATCTACTGATAAGACCCATAAGACATAGGAGCAGAATTAAGCCATTCAGCCTATCGACTCTGATCCACCATTCCTGATCCCAGATCCCATTCAACATCTGCCCTCTTGCCATAAAATTTGTTGCCCTGACCAATCAGAAAACTATCAACTTTCACTTTAATTATACCCATGGACTTGGCCTCCACAGCTGTCTGTGACAGAGCACTGCACAGATTCACTACTTACTGGCTAAAAAATTTCCCCTTACCGCTGTTCTAAAGGGTCGCCACTCAGTTTTCAAGCTGTGTCCTCAAGTTCTGAATACCCCCACCACAGGAAACATCCTCTCTACATCCACCCTCTCTAGTCCTTACAACATTTGATAGGATTCAATGCGATCCCCATACATTCTTCTAAGTTCCAGTAAGAACAGCCCAAAGCTGCCAAATGCTCCTCATATGTTAACCCCTTCATTTGCAGAATCATCCTTGTGACTCTCTCCAATGACAACACATCTTTTCTGAGATATGAGTCCAAAACTGTTGATAATAATCCTGGTGCAGTTTGACTAATGTCTTCTAAGGCCTCATCATTATCTCCTTGTTTTTATATTCTACTCTCCTTGAAATGAATACCAAAATTGCATTTGCCTTCTTTACCACAGAGTTAACCTGAAAAGTAACCTTCTAGGGGGTCTTGCTCGACGACTCCTAAATCCCTTTGCTACATTTTTGCCCATTCTTCCAATATGTATTGCTTCCTCAGAACTTTCTACTCCTCCACCTATCTTCGTAATCATCTGCAAACTTTGTCACAAAGCCATCAGTTCCATTATCTAAATCATTGACAAACAATGTGAAAAGTAGTGTTCCCAATACTGACCACTGAGGAACACCACTAGTCACTGGCAGTCAAACAGAAAACTTGCTGCCTCCTGCCTGTCAGCCATTCATCTATCCATTGCCAGCATTTTTCCTGTAATACCATGGGATTTTATCTTGTTAAGCAGCCTGATGTAACGTGGAGAGCATTTTAACTGGTTGCAACACCATCTGGTATGAACGAGCCACTGCACAGTATTCAAGAAAGCTGCAGAAAGTTGCAAACTCACCCAGCTCCATCATGGGCACTGGCCTCCCCAGCATCCAGGACACCTTTAAAAGGTGCGGTATTTATCATGAAAATATTTTTATATATTTCTTATTGTAACATAGTATGATTTTATGTACTTCCTATACCTCTGCCACAAAACAACAAATTTTATGACAATAGGGTACAAACGTCCTAAGATATTTCATAAATTTTTTCAGTACTCTATCTAAAGCTGTCGCATCTTTTTTGTGAAGTTGTCTCCTGGAAACATCTGACCCTTGACACTCAATATGAACATGCTGGGTGGTATTCAGAACTTCAACCCCATGTATCAGAAGACAGAGAAGCCCTGTATAAGCTGTAGAAGGAGTACATCACTTCACAAACTGTTCAGCACATCAGGCGCTTCCTGTCCCAACAGTGGACAAATCTACAGTTCCCACTTTGACCTCATCGGTTACTTGGTAAGCCAGAAGAGTTGAAGCAAGTCAACTTCAGTCTTGAGGGACTGCTTACAAAGAGAGGCTCAAAGATCTAGACAGTCTCCTGAAAACCTCTGACTCAAGGCCCTCAATGTGAAAATTTTGGGTGGTATTGAGAACTTCAAGCCCATGCAAATACATGGAAGGAAAATCCAAAGTCAACATTAATTTTGGGAGAACTAGGATGTAATGCTGAGGCTTTATATGACATTGGTCAGACCAGTTTGGAGTATTGTGAGCAGCTTTGGCCCCTTATCTAAGAACAGATGGGCTTGCATTCGAGAGGGTGCAGAAGAGGTTCATGAAAATGATTCTCAGAATGAAAGGTTTAAGGTATGAGGACTGTACTCACTGAAGATTAGAAGAATGAGGAGGGGGGTATCTCACTGAAACTTATTGAATATTGAAAGGCCTGGATAGAACGGTATGAAGAGGGTGTTTCTTATAGAGGAGGGAGTCAAGGACCAGAGGGCACAGTCTCAGAATAGAGGGACTTCTTGTTATTACAGAGATAAAGTGGAATTTCTTTAGACAGAGAGTGGTGAATTGGTGGAATTCATTGCCACAGACAGCTGTGAAGACCAAGTCACTTAGGTTTAAAGCGGAGTTGATAAGTTCTTGGTTAAAGGTTCAAAAGTTGAAAGATTCATTTTATTATCAAAGTAAGTACGCAGAATACAACTCTGAGCTCTGTCTTTTCCAAATAACCAGAGAATACAGAAAACCACAGAAGTAGTTAAAAGACATCAATCCCTCCTGCACAAAAAGAAAAAGAAACAAAAAACTTGCAAACCCCAAATCCCACCCCCCATCTCACCCCTCTCACAAAAACTGATGGATCACCCAAACCCTAGCCTGCCAATTGGCAACAAGAAAGAATGGGTGAGAACGTGAAAAAAAAACGTAGACTGAAAGAGGGAAAAAAGTCATATTGTCAAATGTTACAGGGAGGAATCAGAAGAATGGATTTGAGAGGATAAAAAAAAACAGCCATGATGGAAAGAGCTGAACTCATTGAGCCAAATGGCCTGCTCCTACTCCTTTGTTTTTTGGTGTTATTCATTAGAGACCAATTATATAGAAGCCCTGTATAAATGGATAACAAAATTTTCAATGTAGGTACCCAATACTGATATGGATGAAGCATTATACCAATGGCTGAGATGCAAAGAAATAGATCCTCATCTCCATCCTAAACAATGTGTCTCTAATGATTAAAGAGCTAGTATCATATTCAATAGTGCCTTATGGCAAAGACATGAAATTGCTTCTTGAAAAAATTACCACATCTTGTAATATTTATTCTGTTTTACAATATTCATTGGTTGAAATGACAATGGGTGGGGATGGGGGAGGAAGTTAAAGGAAATGCAATAATATTGGACACGGGGGGGTGGGGTGGGGAGGAAGGGATCCCCTGTCAGGGTAGCATAGTGGTTAGTGCATCATCTTACAAAGCATTCAATTCCTGCCACTGTCTGTAAGGAGTTTGGACATTGTCCTTGTATCAGCGTGGGTTTCCTCCGGGTGCTCCAGCTTCCTTCCACATTCCGAAGGTGTGCAGCTCGTGTTAGTGAGTTGCCTGTTTGTTGGCAGCCGAAGCGTGGTGGGGCTTGCGGGCCGCCCAGCACAATCCTCGCTGATTTGATTTGACACAAACAACACACTCCACTGTATGTCTCGATGTGCAGTGCATGGGAAAAATAAAACCGGTCTTTATCTTTCTTTAAAATATTAACACTTAGGGACAAAGGTGTTGCAATTGAACATAGAACGTTACACAAGAGTGCAGGCCCTTAGGCCTACGGTGTGTGGTGATCTTTTAAGCAAATCCACGATAAATCCAACCCTTCCTCCCTATATAGCCCTCCATTTTTCTATCATCCATGTGTCATTCTAAACATTTCCTAAATGCCCCTCATGTGTCTGCCTCTACGATGACCTCTAGCAGAGTTTTACCCTCTGTGTAAAAAAAAAACACACGTACTTCTGACATCCCCCTGTATTCTCCTTAAAATTGCCCCCATTCCTACTAGACATTTCCGTCCTGGAAACAAGTTTCTGGCTATCGACTCAATCTACGCTTCTACCACTTTCCCCGGCACAGCATTTGCTGCACCCACCACTCTCTTTCCTTCTGCAAGCTGTAAGGCTGATCAACACTACCACCCACTAACCCACCCACCAACCCACCCACTAACCCACCCACCAACCCACCCACTAACCCACCCACCAACCCACCCACCAACCCACCCCTCCGCACTCCCCCACCATCACTACTTTATCAGTTTCTGTCAAAGTCAGCATGTATAGACACTCCAGTGCTTAGCTTCACTTTATGGACTATCAACCAATTGATATATAAGCTATGTTAGGTATTTATATTTACTGTGTACTTTTATCTTATTGTATGTTTTTTTGCGCTGCATCAGATCTGGAGTAACAATTATTTTGTCTTCCATTACACTAGTGTACTGGAAACAACATTAAAAAACCTTGAATCTTGCATCTCGTCCTCTAAAGAACTGTGTAAAGAACAAATGCTCGTCTTTTTAAGTTACAACACTTAAGGGAAGTGCCCCAGCTGCCATTAAAGCTGCCAATGGGACACTGAATATGGTGACTGAGAATTATTTTCAGCTTGTGTTGAGAATTCTTTCTCAGCCTCGGATCCAATCTGTTGAATTTTGAATAACCAAGTTTACTATATAAAGAAGCCATTCTTAATGGGGAATCACCTTTGTAATGAAGGTTTGGAGCAGATGGCTTTTTAAACATCGTTCTCTTTCCTAATGTAGCTTACAGAATCAGGCTTTTTTTTCTCCTCTGATTGCTTGTCGAGCTGCAGAGTATTAATCTAATGGATAATAAGATTTTCAATTTAGGTATCTATTACTGATATGGATGAGGCATTATAGCAATGGTTGAGATGTAGTATAATAGATCCTCATATCCGTCCCCCACAATGCATTTTTACTTCTGATCGAAGAGCTAGCATTACATTCGTTCAGCCACTATGTTAATCCAGGCATCAATCTGCATCTTATTCAGCTCCTTTCATCCTGACAGGTGTACGATATCAGTCCTGGACTAATCACTACGATCAATTGTTAGATTGGCAGTGGGGAGTCCTCGTTCAGATCAATAATAGGCTCTTAGCGGTTTAGAATCTATATTAATAAAGAGAACAGTAGTGTGATATATTCAAGTTTGCTGATGTAATGACATTAGGTGGGAAAATGAGCTAAAGAGAGAGATGGAGAGACTCTACAAATCAATAAATAGGTTCCGTGAATGAACAGGAAGGTGGCAAATGGAGCATGTTGTTGGAAAATATGTGCTTATTCATGCTGACAAGAAGAATAGAAAAGAACAGAATTTCTTTAAAATAAGAAATTAGTAAATGTCACTGTACAAAGGGATCCTGGTATGTTGCATAAAGTGCAGAAATTTAGGCCAGCTTCCCAGAAAATTAAACCAGGAACGTGTGGCGGTGTGGCGTGGCACCCAGGCTGGAGTTGGTGCTGCCCCCCAGTGTTCACTCGGCAGAAGACCAGCTCTATTGCGGTCAACTGCAGATTTCTGTGGCATTGATGGCTCAGGACTGGATTCTTATTGTCTAACCGATACCCTTACGTACTTTAAGACAAGTTGGATAGATTTTTGCGTAGTAGGGGAATTAAGGGTTATGGGGAAAAGGCTGGTAGGTGGACCTGAGTCCATGGTCAGATCAGCCATGATCTTATTGAATGGTGGAGCAGGCTTGATGGGCCAGATGGCCTACTTCTGCTCCTATTTCTTATGTACATGCTATCGTGTATGCAGACATCCCACCTCTCCTGGAAGTTCTGGAAGTTTCCCGCATATTGATAGCGGCTCCCTGACGCCTGCAAATATCCCAGAAATCGATTTTTTTTTAGGGCGAGCAAGACAGAGAGCGAGTGACATTCGTAGTGAGAGAGTGACAGAGAGAGCATCCTGATTGGTCTCTCTTTGTGCTAAGTAGACCTATCAGTTTTCTCTGTGGGCGGGCTTTATAGTTGACTTCTCTCTCTCTCTCTCTCTCTCTCTCTCTCTCTCTCTCACTGTCTTTCATTGTCAATCAGTTCAATTTAGTGTCCTAAATCAGTTTGAAGAGTTCTGCAATATTGCCCAGCAGAGAGTGCAAAAGCATTGTCCTACATGCTGGCTTTCTTTAGGAAAAGGTTTGGATCATCTGTTCCACCATTGGCCACCCTTTATTTCATATTTTGAATCAAAGAGTGAGAGTCAGAAGTCATCTCGTATTCAGAAGAGGCCGAAAGACCCCCAAATGAAAATATACTCATGTTCTCCATAATGTCACACAATGTTTTGACAAATTCAATTTGATTTATCAAAACAAAGCACCTATCCTCTTCAAGTTGGATCAGAGCGTAGAAGAGCTCCTGCATGACATAGCAAACAGAATTATTGAGCAAAAGGTATTGAGAGAACAGAACATTCAGGAGATTGTTGTGAGCAACCCTGAAATTCACCGCCCAGATGAAGAGCTTTTTACTGGGTACCTGGCAAGGAGGCAGTTGCTAAGCGAGGAAGCACAAGAGATACCCCTTTACAAGACAAAGCAGTTCTTCAAAGATGCCAGAGAATTCTATGTCAGGTGGTTTTAAAAAATCTTGGAGAATTTCCCAATGAGAGACCAAATCTGGAAAAATCTGTCAGTGGTCCATACAGAGAGCCAGGATGAGGTGAATCCAGAGCAGATTTTGACTTTGGCAGAGAGATTTCCAAATGTGATCAAGGCAGATGCAAGAGAACAGCTCCACTTGGAAGTCCTGGATTATGTCTCAACTGATCTTGAAGGACTGGTGCCAAACTACAAAAGTTTGCCAGTTGATGGGTTCTGGGGGAGGTTGTCCAAAGTAAAATCTGTGAGCACAGGGCAGTTGAGATTCAAAGAGCTCTGCCAGTTGATGAAGCTGCTTTTGGTGCTGCCAGATTCTAATTGTGATGTAGAAAGGGCATTCAGCATGGTGTGTCACATTAAGACAGAATTCAGAAGTCAGCTGTTTCACTAAACACTTGTGAATCTGATGTCTTGCAAAATTAACAAATTCATTGACACAGACTGCCATGAGGTTGGGACTTCAGGCAAAATGCTCAAATCTGCCAAGCAAGCCACATCACAGTACAAGGAAAGTTTGCAAAAGAAATAGAAAATCTACTTGCATTAGCATTTAGCTATTAGCATTCAGACTGTCAACAAAATAATCAACAAGGAATATATATATGTACATAGTTTCAATATGTGATCAAAAATGATCAAATAAATTGTTGTGTTCTTTCATAATCAAATGTCCTGTATACATACACCCTTGGATGCCAACCAGGGTGGGGGAGTGATGTAGGCTTGTGGGGGGGGGGGGGCGGGGGTGTTGGCGCTACCTCCCTGAAATGAGTTTTTGCAGGGTGGGATGTCTGCGTATGAGCTGTGTGTGACTGTTGTCACTATAGTTTACACCTTGGCGCTGGAGTAACACTGTCTCGTTTGGCTGTATTCATGTACAGTTGAATGACAAGTAAAATTGAACACTGTAGGCTACCGACAGCAGCTTGCCAGGGTCCTCCGTCCTGGACCAACCATTCACGTTATTTCCAGATGTAGCCTGTCTTCTTAGTCTCCCAGGGATGAGGACTTTGCAGCTTCTGTTTGTGTTTTGTGACACTGTTTTTTTTAAGGGATGGGGTTGCTAGGCCTATGCTCAACATTCCTACTTTCACAGTTGGCCATGGCAGAGATGAAGAATCAAACCTGCATCCATCACTTCCGCTGGCAGCTTGTTCCACACTCGCACCACCCTCGGAGTGAAGAAGATCCCCTTCAGGTTCCCCCTTAATATTTCACCTTTCACCCTTAACCTATGACCTCTATGACCTTCAAGGTCTGCCTTGATACTGAAGGTAGTTTAGGCTGAGTGGGCCAAATGTCTGACTAATGCCTCTATATATTTCTCCTTTGTATCCCTTTACACAGACACCTCTGCACCAAAAATAGTGAACACAGTAAAACCCATCTAACTACTTGTGTGTTAAAACAGCAAGATTAATTATTGAATTATTTAGTATCCTGAAGAAGGGTCTCAGCCTGAAATTTCAACTGTTTGTTCATTTCCATGGATGCTGCTTGACCTGCTGAGTTCCTCCAGCATTTTGTGTGTGTTGTCCTGGATTTCCAGCGTCTGCAGAATCTCTTGTGTTTAAGATTAATTATTATTAGGTATCTCAGTATAATGATTATTAATCTGTACATCAGGCAACATAGTGATGCTTCCCTATACACTGAGCTGATGCTGCAATTTAACAGCAGGTGGCCTCCTGAGTGGAGAACCCAGCCAATTTACAAGATGGAGTTTGCGAGAAGCTGATTTGACAAATGCGATGTTTATTATTCAGAATTATTGTCAGCTTATCATCTCGGAACCCAAGACAAATAGGAACAGTAATCAAAGTTCAAAGTAAATTTATTATCAAAGAATGTACAGTACTGTGTAAAAGTCTTAGGCACATATATAGCTAGAATGCTTAAGACTTTTACATAGTACTGTAGTAATTTTATGTTTTGCACTGTACTGCTGCTGATGCAAAACAAAAACAAATTTTGTGACTTTTTCCACTGAAGTTGGGTGGGATTACAACCAGAGTTCATGGGTTAAACGTGAAATGTGAAATATTTAAGGGGAACATAAGGGGAAACTTCTTTGCTCAGAGGGTCGCAGGGGAGTGGAATAAGCTGCCAGCACAAGTGGTGCATGCAAGCTCAATTTCAACATTTAAGAGAAGTTTGGATAGGTACATGGATTGTAGGTGTATAGTCCCAGTGCAGATTGATGGAAGTAGACAGCTTAGATGGTTTCAACATGGACTCAAGGACCTGTTTCTGTGCTATGACATGACAGTGATGATAAACCTGATTCTGATATGGGTCTCTATTGTTTAATGAGAGTGGGAAGGGAGAAGAGAGAGAGGAATTATGGTTGGGAAAAGGGGAAGGGAGAGGGGAGGGAGTGGGAAACACCAGATAAATATTCTGCGATGATCATTAAACTAGTTGTTTGGAATCGAATGACCTTGCCTGGTGTCTCAGGCCAGGATGTGTTTACACCTGCATGACCAATCTCCCTGGCACTTTTTCTTTGCCACCTGTCCCATACCCCTTCCACAGCGCTCCACCCTTGCCATTCCCAATATCCCTTGCTCCCGCAATTTTTACGAACTTGATCTCCACTCCACTGATGGCTGATCCATTTTCCATCTCAATGCCATTCTTCTGCCTTCTTCCTGTAATCTTTCACACCCTAACTAATCAATATCCTAGCAACCTCTGCCTTAAATACACCCAATAACCTGGCCTCCACAGCCACCTGTGGCAATGAATGCCACAGATTACTGCCCTCTGCCTAAAGAAATTCCTCCTTATCTCAGTTCTAAATGGTCATCCCTCTATTCTGAGGCTGTGCATTCTGGTCCTACGCTCCCCCGATACATGATACGTCCTCTCGACATCCACTCTATCTCAGTCTTTCAACATTCAAAAGATTTCAATGAGAATTCCATTCCACCCCCACCCCCATTCTTCGAAATTCTGACGAGAACAGGCCCTGAGCCATCAAACACTCCTTATATAATATGCCTTTCATTTCTGGAATCACTCTCACAAACCTTGCCTGAACCCTCTCCAATGTCAGTGTGTACTCTCTTAGATAAAGGGCCCAAAACTGCTCATGATACTCCAAGTGAGGCTTCACCGGTGCCTCGTAAAGCCTCTCAATAGAAATGCTAACATTGTATTTGTTTTCCTCACCACTGACTCAACCTGCAAGTTAACTTTTAGGGAATCCTGCATGAGAACACCCAAGTCCCTTTGCACCTTGTGCTTTTGAAATTTCTCCCCATTTAGTTCGTGCTTACATTCCTTCTAGCAAAGTATGTGACCACACACTTCCAGACACTCTATTCCATCTGCCACTTCTTTGCCCATTTTCCTAATCTGTCTAAGTCCTTCTGTAGCCTCCCTGCTTCCTCAACACTAGGTGCCCCTCCACCTATCTTCATATCATCTGTAGACTTGCCCACAAAGCCATCAATTCCTTCATCCAGGTCATTGACATATAATATAAAAATAATCAGTCCCAACACAGACCCCTGTGGAACACCATTAGTCACCAACAGCCAACCAGAAAAGGCTTCCTTTATTCCTACCCTTTGCCTCCTGCCAGTTAGCCCATGCTCTATCCATGTTGGTTTCTTTCCTTTTCTTACCTTGTCAAAAGCCTTCTGAAAATCCAAGTACACAACATCCACCAGTTCTCCTTTGTTTATCCTGCTTGTTATTTCCTCAAAGAATTCCAACACATTTGGCTGACAAGATTTTCCCTTAAGGAAACCATAGTGACTTTGGCCTATTTTATCATGTGCCTCCAAGTAGCCTGAGACCTCATCCTTACCAGTAGACTCCAACATTACTCAGCTGAAGCTCCTGCTCAATAGCTCTGTCATCATGGTTCCATTATTCCAGCGAGGTAGTGAACAGAGAACTTCACATGTCTTACCAGCCGGGTGTACTGCAGTGCATGGGCCATTCCCAAAATTTTACACAACAGTCCAAGTGTTTCCTCTCCAATGCTTTGTACAGCTACAACATAACATCTAAACTTCTATACTCAGTGCCTCAACAGATGAAAGCCAGCGTGCCAAAAGACTTATTCATCATCCTCAGTACGCATGATGCCACTTTCAGTGAAGCTCTCATCTAGACATTTCATCACCAAGTACTTTTCTGCATTCAATTTCAACTGCATCCCATTTACCTGATTCACAAATCTTCTTGGTATCTGCCACCATAATCTACTTGGGGCGCTCTGCTGATTTTATCTTTGAGCTTTTACTGATTAAGGTACAGTGCAGGTCCCGTAAATGTCACCTGTGAGACGTCCCAGTGACCATGTTCTTCCAGGCTGATAATGACAATCCTCTGGGGTATGCAGTTTGATCTACTTGATACTGCAGGTGGACAATAATTAGTCACTGGAGGTACTAATAAAGTGGCCACTGAGTGTCTGTTTGTGGCCTTCCACTGCTGTTGCCCATCTACTTCAAGGTTCTACATTTTTTTGCATTCAGAGATGCTTTTCTGCACACCACTGTTGTAATGCATGGTTATTTGATTTGCCCTCACATTCCCTTCAGTTTGAAACAATCATTCTTCTCTGACCTTTCTCATTAATGAGGTATTTTTGCCCCACAGAACTGGATGTTGGATGGTCTTTTTGTTTTCCACACCATTCTCTGTAAACTCTAGAGATGGTTGTGTGTGAGAATCCCAGTGGATCCACAGCTTCTGGGATACTCAAACCACCTCATCAGGCATCAACAGTCATTCCATGGTCAAAGTCACTTAGGTCACCATTTCTTCCCCAATCTGATGTTTGGCCTGAACAACAACTGAACCTCTTGATCACGTCTGCATACATTTATGCATTGAGTTGCTGCCACATGATTGGCTAATTAGGTATTTGCATTAACGAACAGGTGTACAGATGTACCCAATAAAGCGGCCACTGAGTGTATACACAGTAAAATATTACCACCCATTCCGTCTATTTTAATTTTAGAACCAGCTTTTCAGAATGTGTCAGAGCATCATAGATACTTGAGGACATCCCATTCACTGAAGTATCTGATAATTCTACTCTGCCTATTGCAAAATGAACCACTGTTCAGTTGGCAGAAACTTTCTGTCATTAAACTCCTTTGTGCCTCTTCTGCATTATTACTTTCACTCCTATATATAATGAGTAATTCAGTAAATACTTCCATAATTTTCCAAACAGCAGATGGTTCATTTACAGTTCTGTACTTTTGTTGGCTACTTTTGCCAGTTAAATGAAAGAAAATCTGCCTCTCTCCAACCTCTACAGTACTCAGCAATTTTAGGAAGAATTTCCTCCCTTGCTTCAAGGATTCTCAGATGTATTTTATCTGGCCCCTTGAGATACATCCACCTGGTTCACACAGCTGTTTGGCACAGAAATCTGCCGTCCCCTTTCCCAAGCGATGAGCTGTACTTTCAGATTCAGAATCAGAATCAGGTTTAATATCACCAGCACATGACGTGAAATTTGTTGCCTTTGTGGCAGCAGTACAGTGCAATACATATGACAGAGAAACAGTGAAATTCAGTAAGTGTGTATGTGTGTACATATATATATAGTAAACGGTTAAATTAAATAAGTAGTACAAAAATAAAAAAATGTACTGAGGTAGTGTTCATGAGTTCAATGTCCACTCAGAAATCTGATGGCAGAGGGGAAGAAGCTGTTCCTGAATTGTTGAGTGTGTGTCTTTACAATTGTCTACCTCATCCCTGATAGTAGCAACGCAAAGAGGGCGCGTTCTGGGTGATGGGGGTTCTTAATGATGGATGACTCATCTGAGAAGCAAGATTCTCACCATTGCAAGATCTCATTATTGGCACAGGGATTGACTCAATAAGACGTCAGTCTTGGAGATGATCTGACTACCTGACAGTCAAACCTGTCAGCCAACTGTAGACTGGCCAGTCACATTATCTCTTCACATGTCTAAACACTTATTAGGCTGGATGTTTGACAGAGAAGCGTGGGTTGAAGTGTCATAAAACTATTAGTATTCATTAAATAGTGGAAATATTGATGACGCAAACATAACGACACTCATCCCTGCAACACCTACATTCTTCCAGGTATGATCAGTTCCTCGCCTAAAAGGGTGCAGAGGAGATTTATCAGGATGTTGCCTGGAATAGAGAGCATGCCTTATGAGGGAAGAATGAAGGAGGATGAGAGGTGAATTGATGGAGGTGTATAGGATAATCTTCTCTGAGGGTTGTCACTTTGTTGCAGCAGAAAAGATAATGAGTTCCTGAGATCCAAGAGTGATGCCGTCTGAAATTCATCTCCTGGTAGTGCCACTCATGGTGATAGGGATAATGAGGGAGTTACCAGACAAAGAGCGAGACAACCAAGTCCTCAAGGGTGGAGCTGGCAGAAGGTGATGACACATCACAATAGCCGTGAAGGTGGAGGAAGGCTGTAGCAGTGAAGGGTCCCCAGTCATCTTTCACTCCATGCCACTGCACTCCGACACCAATCTGTTGAGGATGGTGTAGTGGCTGCCCATGCATCAGCCTTCCTATGTTAAACAAAGTCAGGCATAAGCATTTTCCATTGAAGGCAACCCCTTAGGAGAACGTCACTCCAGCTGAGTGATCTCACTACTGCTATTAGTGAGCTAGGGCTTTTCTCTCTCTGGAGTGAATGTGGATGAGTGGCGACTTGATAAAGGTGGACAAAATTGTAAGAGCATAGATCAAGTGGACAGCCAGAGATGTTCTTTCCAAGGCCAAAAGGGCTAATATGCGGGGCCATAATTTTAAGGTAACACACAGAAAGCGCTGGAGGAGCTCAGTTGGTCAGATAGGTTTTAAGGTGATTAGAGGAAAGTATGGGAACAGACATTGTTTTATTTTTACACAGAGAGTTGGTACTGCGTGGAACACACTGCTAGGGGTGGTGATGAGTGGCAGATACATTAAGGACATTTAAAACACTCTTAGATAGGCACAAGGATGAAAGCAAATCGGAGTGCTATGTGGGAGTGAAGGACTAGATTGACCTTGGAGTAGTTTAAAAGGTCGCCACAACATTGTGGGCTGAAGGGTCTGTACTATGCTGCACTGTTCTGTGTTCGATGTTCTAAAGCAGGGGGTTCCCAGCTGGGTCCACAGACCCCTCGATTAACGGTAGGGGTCCATGGCATGAACAAGGTTGGGAACCCTGTTCTAAAGCAAAAGGAAAAGAATGGATGACATGGTGGCACAGCTAGTAGAGACATTGTCTCTCAGCAACAAAGACCTGGGTTCAAATCTGACCTCCAGTGCTGGAGTCTGGACATCCTCTGTGACAGCGTGGATTTCCTCTAGTTGATATACTTGCATGAAGATGTGGAGCATGAATTGCCTGCTATTGATTGCCCTTAGTGTGTGGTTGGTGGTAGAATCTGGAAGGCCTCTCAAAGTCCAACCCTACATCCCCATCGTGAGAGGTGGAAATGGATAAGGCCGGCCAACAGAGCTCTGGTGAAGCTGCATAGACCAAACCCCTTCACAGTGGTTACAATGGAAACTTTGATAAACTCCAACCACATCATTGACAGAGGGAGGTCATTGATGGCCTATGCTCCACCAGGAGCTAAGATCCCAAGAAAAAGAAGAATCTGGAGGGAGTTGATGAAAAAACTGGGGAGAATAAAAATGGGATTAAGGAGTGAGGGCTAGTATGAATTCAGTGGGCTGAAGGGCCTGTTTATGATAGACTTAAACTGCAGCTTTAGAGTTGGGTAACATGAGCTTTCATGTTCTCAGCTAGTTGCAGTTCCACCTTTACCCATTATTTTTCCTTTTCTATTTAAGCCAAATAGAAGAGAAAAATAATTACCCTACACCCCAACCCATAATATATCTTTGTAAGATAGACACCAGTATGCAAAATGTGCAGCCTCTCTATAGGAGCATCTGGAGATTTACAGCATATTTCATGGCATAAATCAAAATAAATTGCGCAGACTAGGATCACCAGCATTTCTTGTTAACACCTTAACCCACAGTGCTCCGTCTATTCCATTCACTTCTTTGCAGGTTACTTACACAGCTACTAAGAGACTGAAAATCAAAAATAAAAGCAGATACTTGAAGTGTGGAAGAGAAGTGGTGAAGTTGTAGTTTGGGTGGGCACATGGATGAGAGAGGTATGGAGGAATATGATTCAAGTGCAGGTAGATGGAACTAGGCAGAAACAATGTTGGTACAGATTTGAGCTGTCAGTGGAAGTGGTGGATGTGGGTTTGACTTAAATGATGTTGGGATAAATACATGAACGGGAGGGATATGGAGGCTATGTTCTAAGTGGAGGTTGATAGGATTAGGCAGAATAATAGTTCCTCATGAACTAGATGGGCCAACAAGCCCACTTCTCTTCTGCTTAATGACTCTATAACTCTAAGTAAGATTTTCATTGCAACTGTACTTGTGAATGACAATAAACTCTATCTTGACTTTGACCAGACAGCTGTGAGAATTAGCAGGTCAGGACAAGCTGGTGCAAGATAGGAGGGGGAACAGGAAAGCTATCAGGAAGAGACATAAGTTCCTTGTCTCAACACTGATGAGGAACAACTTGCAAGGTCCTCACTGAGAGCCTGACAACTGCAGCTACCCGCCACCTCTTTCTGAGGCCGACCCACAGCACCCCTTTCTGAGGAGATAGATAGATCTTTAGAAGATCGGGGGTTACGGGAAATTCGTACAGAAGAGGAGTTGATACTTGTGAAGATTAGCCATTGCTCATATTAATGGGCAGGTCTAGCTTCAAGGGCTGAATGGGCTAAAATTAAGAGATAAGACTAGTATAAGATTATTACATGTACATTGATATATTTAGTGAAATGTGTTTGTTTGCACCAAAATAAAATCAGCAAGGATTGTGTCGGGGGGCAGCCCACAGGTGTCACAACACTTCTGGTGCCCATGATTCGCTAACACTAACCTGTACATCTTTGGAGTGTGGGAGGTAACCAGAGAACCCAGAGGAAGCCCACGCAGTCACGGGGAGATTGTAGAAACTCCTTACAGACGGTGGGAATTGAACCGCAATCTTACAGCTGGCACTGTAATAGTGTTACGCTAACCGCTATGCTACCGCAGTGCACTTCTTACAAAGGCTTACTTTGAACCAGCCAGACAGCTTTAAGAAGTGCATCTTTGTTTTGTTCTTGAGGCTCTGCTTGTGTGCTTTAAAATCATTCTAAATGGCAGGAAGCGAGGAGTGAGAATACGGCCTGTAATGTCATTAGCAGACAAAGGTTAATCACTTATTCCAGTCCCCAGGAGTGTTTCCTAAGAGAAGCCCACTGCAGGTCCCTTGCCCTGGGCACTCCTCACCAATGCTGCACCACAGTCTTGCTGCCGGTAGGGCCAACAAGGTGCCAAGGAGAGGCTACAGAAATAGACTGTAACAAAATGATGCTTTGTTGTATCGCATAAGAGAGCTTTTTATTGACTAAACAGGATGCAGGGCATCACTTTTGATCTATGGGATGCTGCAGTATGAATATTAGATCAACGGGATGGAATGCACATTTTTAATAAACAGCAGTCGGAAACCTATGCTTTTCCAGTGAATATTTTGCCTCCTGTCTCAACGTTTGCAAAGTTATTTCAAAATTTAAGATTGTTTAATTACATTTCTAGAACACCAGTTCAAAGGAGAATGAAATAATTGTTACTCTGGATCTCATGCAGCACAAAAATAATAAAGAAATCATTAAAAAACACAATAAGTACAGTAGTGTGCAAAAGTCTTAAGGCGCATATATATAGCTAGGATGCATAAGACCTCTGCAGCACTGTACATATGAGAAGTGAACCTGAATGTAAATAATAGCTTCCCGCAGCAGCTCCCATTAATGGGGAAGGCTGTGCACATGATGTACTGGGTTATGCCCCCTCCCCTCTGCAGCCCCTTGTTTTCAAGTGCGTCAGAAATACCATGCCTGGCCGTGATGCCATCAGACAGGATACCTCCAGCAGAGCGTCTGTGGCAATTTGTTAGAGTTATTTGGTGACATGCTAAGCCTAATTATGTTATCTCTTCCTCTCCCAGACAAGGTGGGTATCTGCTAAACAATGGTGGCATGCTATTTCTGAGACAGAGTGTGTGCTGACACATGCTGGCTGCCCCCAGCACATCCTTTGGCTTTGTTGTTTGTTAACAATGCATTTCACTGTATGCTCTGATGTACAACTGATAAATGAATCTGAATCTGTACAGGGAAGCTACACTGAGATCAGAGGTTCTCACTGACGCACTGTGAAGACTCTAGGATGGAGATAGAACTCATGCTCTTTTGAAGTTAAGATAGACAGAAAGTGAGTGATGAGTGACCCTCAAACTTATGTACTCAGGCTCCTGTCAATCACTGTATGTACACACACTCCGAAACCTCGTGTTACTTTCTGGACGTTTGATCAATCTATGTATATAAACTATCCTAGGTATTTGTACAGTACTGTGCAAAAGTCTTAAGTATATATATATATATATATAGCTACAATGCATAAGACCTTTTACAGTACTATATTTGTCAATGTGGAGCAGAGAGCAAGTCCTGCTGAAGGGACTTGGCCCAAAATGTCAACTGCACTCTTTTCCATAGATGCTGCTTGGCCTGCTGAGTTCCTCCGCCATTTTGCATATGGTGCTGATGGTGAGGTAGCTGGTTTATGAACAGAGGTGGTGTGCAGTGAGACTGCTAGCAAGGAGAGGCTGACGAGAGGGCAAAATTGCATTGAACAGGATGAGTTGCAATGTAAAAGGTGGACAAAAGTGAAAAGGGTGAATGCAGGACTTAAGTTGTTATATTGGAATGTGTGCAGTATACAGAATAAGGTAGATGAACAGGTAGCACAGTTATAGATTGGTATGTATGATGTTATGGGCATCACTGAATCATGGCTTAATGTCCAAGGAAACACATTGTATCTAAAGGACCAGTAGGTAGGCATAGGGGGTGGTGTGGCCCTGTTGGTAAAAAATGAAATCAAATCATTAGAGAGAGGTGACATAGGGTCAGAAGGTCTTGAATTGTTGTGGGTAGAGCTAAGGAACTGAAAGAGTGAAAAGACCCTATTGGGGCTTAAATACAGGTGCCCAAAGATTGTGGCCTAAAAAAATTTAAATGGGAGATTGAAAATGCATGCCAGAAGGGAAATGTTCCAATAACCATGGGGGATTCCAGTACATAGGTAGAATTGGGAGAAAAGAGGATGAATTTCTAGAATGCCTATAAGATGTACTTTTAGAGCAAATCATGGTTGAGTCCCCTAGGGGATCAGATATTCTGGATTGAGTGTTGTGCAATGAACCAGAATTAGTTAGAGAGTTCAAGGTAAAGGAGACATTAGAGTCCAGTGATCATAATATGTTAGAATTCACCCTGAAATTTGAGAAGGAGAAGTTAAAGTCAGATATATCAGCCTTACATTGGAGTAAAGGGAATTACAGAGGCATGCGAGAGGAGCTGGCCAAAATTGGTTGGAAAAGAACACTGGCAGGGATGATGGCAGAGCAGCAATGGCTAGAATTTATTGAAACAATTCAGAAGGCACAGAATATAGATATACCAAAGAAAAAGAGTATTCAAAAAGCAAGATGATACAACTATGGCTAACAACAGATGTCAAAGGCAACATAAGAGCCAAAGAGAGGACATATAATACATCAAAAATTAGTAGGAACTTTGAGGATTGTGAAGCTTTCAAAAACCAACACAAGGCAACTTAACAAGGCATTAAGAAAGAAAAGATGGAATACGACAGTAAGCTAGCCAATAATATTAAAGAGGATACCAAAAGTTTCTTCAGAAACATAAAGTGTAAAAAAGAGGTAAGTATGGATATTGGACTGCTGGAAAATAATGCTGGAGAGGTAGTATTGAGGGACAATGAAATGATGGATGAAATAAATAAGTATTTGGCATCTATCTTCACTGTGGAAGACACTAGCAGTATGCCAGAAGTTCAGGAGTGTCAGGGGGCAGAAATGTGTGAAGTTGCCATTACTATGGAGAAGATTCATATGAAACTGAAAGGTCTGAAGAGAGATAAGTTTCCTGGATCAGATGGTAAACAGCCCAGAGTTCTGAAACAGGTAGCTGAAGAGAATATGGAGACATTATAAATGATCTTTCAAGAATCATTACATTCTGGAATGGTTCCAGAATACTGGAAATTTACTAATGTCACTTCACTCTTCAAGAAGAGAGGCAGAAGAAAGGAAATATAGGCCAGTTAGTCTGGCCTCAGTAGATGGGAAGATGTGGGAGTCAATTGTTAAGAATGTGGTTTTAGGGTACTTGGACACACATAATAAAATAGGCCATAGTCAGCATAGTTTCCTCAAGTGAAAACTTTTTCTGACAAATCTGTTGGAATTCTTTGAAGAAATAACAAATGGGATAGACAAAAGAGAATTGGTGGATGTTCTGTACTTAGATTTTCAGAAGGCCTTTGACAAGGTGTAGTAAATGAGATTGCTTAACAAGCTGAGTCCATGGTATTACAAGAAAGATACGACCAACAATAAAGCAGTAGATAATTGGAAGAAGGCAAAGAGCGGGAATAAAGTGAGCTTTTTCTGTTTGGCTGCCGGTGTCTACTGGTGTTCCATAAGGGTCTGGGATGGGATCACTTTTTTGTACATTATATGTGACTTGGATAATTGAATTGATGGCATTGTAGCAAAGCTTATGGATGATATGAAGATAAGTGGAGGGGCAGGTAGTTTTGAGGAAGTAGAGGCTACAGAAGGACATAAACAGATTAGGAGAATGATCAAAGAAATGGCAGACTGAGTACAGTGTCGGGAAATATATGGTCATGTACTTTGATAGAAAATATAGGTAGTTTGACTATTTTCTAAATGGAGAGAAAATTCAAAAATCTGAGGTGTAAAAGACTTGGAAGTCCTTGTGTAGAATTCCTTGAAAGTTAATTTGCAGGTTGAGTTGGTAATGAGGAAGATAAATGCAATATTAGCACTCATTTCAAGAGGACTATAATTTCATAGCAAGGATCTAATTTTGAGGCTTTATAAAGCACTGGTGAGTCTTCCCTTGGAGTATTGTGAGCATTTCTGTGCCCCTTATCTTAGAAAGTATGTACTAACTTTGGAGAGGGTTCACAAAACTGAATCTAGGATTGAAAGGCTTGTCATATGAATAGTGTTTGATGGCTCTGGGACGATACTATCTGGAATTCAGAAGATGAGGGGTGACTTCATTTAATCCTATTGAATTTTGAAAGGCTTCAATAGAGAGGATGTGGAGAGGATGTTTCCTATGGTGAGGGTGTCCAGAGGACACGGTCTCAGAAAAGAGGGGTGTCCTTTTAAAATGGAGATGAGGAGGAATTTCTTTAGCCAAAGATTAGTGAATCACTGGAATTCTTTGCCACAAGCAGCTATAGAGGTCAAGTCATTGGGTATAGTTAAGCAGAGGTTGATAGATTCTTGATTAGTCAGGGCATGAAGGGATACGGGGAGAAGGCAGGAGATTAGGGCTGAGAATGAAAATTAATCAGCCATAATGAAATAGTGGAGTAGATTCGATAGGCTAAATGGACTTACATATATCATGAAATTTGATTTTTGTTTCCACCAACAGCGGTACAGTGCAATGAATAAGATTACTACACTACTGTGCAAAATTCTTAGCCACTCTATCTATATAGATGTGCCCAAGACTTTTGCACAGTACTGTACTTAGAAACATACAGTGAAAGGAATCATTTTCAAGTGTCGTCACACATTCCAACAGAACAAAACGGAACAAGCAAGTGACAAAACAACAGTTGCCGTTGGATCTCATCTGCCCAATCCATCGGAGGTGACTTCGTATGCTGGGACAGGCATATCCCTTTCTCACAAGTCCTCCGAAATAGTAACACCCAGTAATTTAAAGCTGCTAACCCTCTTCACAGTTGATTCTCCAATGAGGACTGACTCACGGATCTCTGGTTTCCCTCGCCTGAAGTCTATGATCATTGAGGCAGGTCACAAATGAGATCGTGGTGCTTTAGTTGTTCCAATAAAATGTTGCTGGTTACTTCTTACTAACACATTCTGAGACAATGTACTAGCTTGCAATACACAGTTCAAGTTAGTTTTAACTTGTGACTCTATCAACTGTACAGAGAGGGAGGGAGGCACATACATGTGATTGACCTGGGCGCGGACCTGTTTTACCTCACTCTCTTCTGCTAAGTACTGGGTGTCATTGTACACCAGTCATTGAAGGTGGGCATGCAGGTGCAGCAGGCGATGAAAAAAGCAAATGGTATGTTGGCATACATAGCAAAAGGATTTGAGTACAGGATCAGGGAGGTTCTATTGCAGTTGTACAAGGCCTTAGTGAGACCGCACCTAGAGTATTGTGTGCAGTTTTGGTCCCCTAATCTGAGGAAAGACATTCTTGTCATAGAGGGAGTACAAAGAAGGTTCACCAGATTGATTCCTGGGATGGCAGGACTTTCATATGAAGAAAGACTGGATCGACTAGGCTTATACTCACTGGAATTTAGAAGATTGAGGGGGGATCTTATTGAAACGTATAAAATTCTAAAGGGATTGGACAGGCTAGATGCAGGAAGATTGTTTCCGATGTTGGGGAAGTACAGAACGAGGGGTCACTGTTTAAGGATAAAGGGGAAGCCTTTTAGGACCGAGATGAGGAAAAACTTCTTCACACAGAGAGTGGTGAATCTGTGGAATTCTCTGCCACAGGGAACAGTTGAGGCCGGTTCATTGGCTATATTTAAGAGGAGGTTAGATATGGCCCTTGTGGCTAAAGGGATCAGGGGGTATGGAGAGAAAGTAGGTACAGGGTTCTGAGTTGGATGATCAGCCATGATCATACTGAATGGCGGTGCAGGCTCGAAGGGTCGAATAGCCTACTCCTGCACCTATTTTCTATGTTTCTATGTTTCTATGGTGGCATCCCAAAGCAGTCAAATGCAACAAAACACACAACTCAGTACACTGCAGCCACCGAACAATGAACTTGATTTAGCATCAGCTGTAGAGTGGTAAATTACGAAATTACTTCTACAGGTGTATCCTGGAGAGCATTCTGACAGGATGCATCGCTGTCTCGTTTCGGCGGACTACTGCACAGGATTGAAAGAAGCTAAATAGAATTATAATATCAGTCAGGTCCACCTTGGGTACTAGCCTCCATAATATCCAAGACATCTTCAAGAGGAGTCGTGCCTCAGAAAGGTGACGTCCATTATTAAGGACCTTCATCACCCAGGACATGCCCTCTTCTCAATGTTACTGTCATAAAGGAGGTCCAGAAGCCTGAAGGCATACACTCAGCTATTCAGGAACAGCTTCTTCCACTCTGCCATCTGATTCCTAAATGGACGTTGAACCCATGAACACTACCTCACTTTTGCTATTTCTGTTTTTGCATTATTTTTAATTTAACTATTTAATATACATATATAGTTCCTGTAATTGTCCTACTTATTTATTTTTTTCTTTCTCTATTATCATGTATTTCATTGTACTGCTGCCACTAAGTTAACAAATGCCATGACATATGCTGGTGATATTAAACCTGATTCTGATAGTTTATTATTGTCACGTGTAGCAAGGTACATGTTTTGCATGTTATCCCACAAATCATTACATTTCAACAGTGCACTGATGAAGTACAAGGGAAGAACAATAACAGAATGCAGAATATACACTCAGTGGCCACTTCATTAGGTACAGAAGTGGAACCCGGTGTGGTTTACTGCAGCTGTAGCTTATCTATCTCAAGGCCCGACATGTTATGCATTCAGAGATGTTCCTTGGCACACCTCTGATGTAATGTCATGTTACTTGAGTTACTGTCACCTTCCTGTCAGCTTGAACCAGTCTGGCCATTCTCCTCTGACCTCTCTCATTAACAAGGCATTGTTGCCCACAGAACTGCCGCTCACTGCATGTTGTTTTGTTTTTCATACCATTCTCTGTAAACTCTAGAGGCTACTGCGCATGAAAATCCCAGGAGATCAGCAGTTTCTGAGAAACTCAAACCACCTTGTCTGAGTTGAGTTGAGCTGAGTTGCTGCCACATGATTTGTTGATTAGATTTTTAGCTTGTTTTATATTTTATTGAGATACGGCGCGGAGTTGGCCCTTCCAGCTGCGCTGCCCAGTAACGCCCAATCAAACACAAGCCGAATCACAGGACACTTCATAATGACCAATTAACCTACCAGCCAGTAGGTCTTTGGACTGCAGGAGGAAAGTGGAGCGCCCGGTCAGTGCTCACGCATTCACGGGAATCGAACCTGTACTGTAAAGCGCTGTGTTAACCCACTATGCTACCTTGTGGCCCTGATATTTGCATTAATGAGCAAGTGTCCAGGTGTACCTAATATAGTGGCCATTAAGTGTAGGATGAAATCAACCCAAGTGAATTGGATACTTTCATAACATTTCCATTGAGTAATAGATACTTGAGGTTTATTCAGAAGTTTAACCGAGGGTCAGGGACTTTTATGTGTAGAATAATGGATCACTGGGAGAGAGTTCCAGGCAGAAATCTAATCAAAGAGTTCAGGTTCTTTTATACACTCAGGCAATAGGTTGAATTAAGGGCTGGAATTTAATTTGAACAGTTTGGATGGTTTATGCATTTGCTCTGCAGTGACCTAATAAATAACAGCACAAGTCACTGTACACACACAACATTAGTGTCGTTTAGGCACAAATCAGACACTGGAGAAAGATTTTATAAGAGGGGCCCCAATCCCAGGAGTAGTTGGTGAGGTAAATTGCAAAGGAGAATAGGGCATTAAAGAAACACTTCTGTAAAACGGCATTTTATTACCTCGACTGTTTTGTACAGGCACTACCCAGTATTCCCAGCTGCACCAGATAACCTTTCTCCCAACTTGCTTTATCTCCTCCCTTATCAAATCCTCTTCTTTCTCCTCCTGTCATGTTTGTCCATAGAATCATAGAAAAGTACAACACAGAAACAGGCCCTTCAGCCCATCTAGTCCATGCCAAACCATTTAAACTGCCTTTTGCTATCGACCTGTACTGGGACCACAGCCCCCATACCCCTACCATCCATGTACCTATCCAGTATTCTCTTAAAAGTTGAAATGGAGCTCGCATGTACCACTTACACTGGCAGTACATTCCACACTCTCATAACCCTGTGAAGAAGATTCCCCTAATTTTCCCTTTAAATTTTTCTCCTTTCACCCTTAACCCATGACCTCTATTGTCATCTTAAGTCCACCTTTTTTTGCCTCAACTTCTTTTTTTGCATGCATTTTAAAATCCAGTTTAGGCATAAAGTCCGTCTCTAGGCATGTATGTTGCTGCTGAACAATATGAGAGTCTACCACGCTACATTTCTGCTTCCTGATTTTTCAATTTTATTTTATTTCAGATTCAGCATGGAGTAAGCCCTTTTGGGGCTTCAAGCTGCGCTGCCCTGCAATCTTCCTATTTAATCCTATCCTAATCATTGGACAATCTACAATGACAAATTAACTTACCAACTGGTATGCCTTTGGACTGTGGGAGGAAACTGGAGCACCTGGAATAAATCCACGTGGTCATAGGGAGAACGTACAAACTCCTTACAGGCAACAGTGGGAATTGAACCCGGGTCACCTGTACTGTAAAGTGTTATACTAACTACTACGCCATTGTGCCAATAAAAGGTCTTGGCCCAAAACATCAACTTTATTGCTCTCCATGGGTGCAGCCTGACCTGCTGAGTTCCTCCTGCACTTCATGTATGTAACCCTGCACTTCTCTACAATCTCAGAACCTTGCTCACATCAAGTTCTAAAGGGGGAAATGTACATAGTTTTCTCGGAGTAAATAGACTCATAACACAATACAGTGGCAGTGAGCAAGTTCACTGCTTTACTGAAGAAATTGTTCCGAATTACTCGATTTACTGGGGACTGTTTTGTCTTTATAGTTTAGCATTTGTGTCTCCCTTTATTAACAACAGCTTGATAATTGCAATGATGCCATATTTGTTGAACTCCTAATTCTTTCATTCGTTACGTGTTGTGTGACATGGGCAATCATGGTCTTTCCATATTTTTTACAGAAGTGGTTTTCCATTGCCTTCTTCTGGGCAGTGTCTCTACAACGTGGGTGCCCCAGCCAATATCAATACACTTCAGAGATTGTCTGCAACACACACAAAATGCTGGAGGAATTGTGACTACCTGGCGTCTCTCTCCACCTGACCCTACTAAAGGATGTGTAAGACATGCCTTCCCTCTGTTAGCCTGCAAGTCACCCTTGGGCATGATTTTCCCCTGATCAGGGTCATGTGAAGCCATTGAAGCAGTGGTGGATATCACAATTCCTGGTTATGCAACCTCTGACAACAGGCAGACAATCTCTGAAGAATATAGATTATGGCTAGGGGCACTTGTCTTGTAAGGACACTGCCCATAATGAACAAACACATGGGTCATAATAGTATCTTTTTGTTCATCAGGTTGTTGCTTCATTTTATGTCGATAGCTAGCATTTCCAGTGCCCCCTGACCTGGACACACATTTGTGCGGATGACTAGTAAGTTTTTAACATTACAAAGTCATAATTCTGAATAACCATGAGACATAGAAACAGAATTGGCCTATCAAGTTTCTCCTTCATTCCATCAAGACTGATTAATTATCTCTCTCAACCCGCTCTCCCTGTAACCTTTGCTGCCCTGACTAATCAAGAATATTTAAACCTCCACTTTAAATATAGCCAATTACTTGACCTCCACAGTCATCTGTGGCAATGAATCCCACAAATTCAACAATCTCTGGCCGAAGAAATTCCTCCTCATCTCTGTTTTAAAGGTGTGGGGTGTGTCAGGAATGGACAGGAGGAGGAGTATAGGAAACTGATACAGGACTTTGTGATATGGTGCAACTCAAACTACCTGCGTCTCAATATCACCAAGACCAAGGAGATGGTGGTGGACTTTAGGAGATCTAGGCCTCATATGGAGCCAGTGATCATTAATGGAGAATGTGTGGAGCAGGTTAAGACCTACAAGTATCTGGGAGTACAGTTAGACGAGAAGCTAGACTGGACTGCCAACACAGATGCCTTGTGCAGGAAGGCACAGAGTCGACTGTACTTCCTTAGAAGGTTGGCATCATTCAATGTCTGTAGTGAGATGCTGAAGATGTTCTATAGGTCAGTTGTGGAGAGTGCCCTCTTCTTTGTGGTGGCGTGTTGGGGAGGAAGCATTAAGAAGAGGGACGCCTCACGTCTTAATAAGCTGGTAAGGAAGGCGGGCTCTGTCGTGGGCAAAGTACTGGAGAGTTTAACACGGTAGCTGAGCGAAGGGCGCTGAGTAGGCTACGGTCAATTATGGAAAACTCTGAACATCCTCTACATAGCACCATCCAGAGACAGAGAAGCAGTTTCAGCGACAGGTTACTATCGATGCAATGCTCCTCAGACAGGATGAAGAGGTCAATACTCCCCAATGCCATTAGGCTTTACAATTCTACCGCCAGGACTTAAGAACTTTTAAAAAGCTATTATTAATGCTTTTTGAGATAGTGATTTAGATGCATATCATATTTTTTACTGAGTTAAGTATTGTATGTAATTAGTTTTGCTACAACAAGTGTATGGGACATTGGAAAAAAGTTGAATTTCCCCATGGGGATGAATAAAGTATCTATCTATCTATCCATCTATCTATTCTGAAGCTGTGCCCTCTGGTCCAAGACTTCCCCGCTACTGTAAGCGTCCTCTCCATGACCACCCTATCCAGTCCTTTCAATATTCAATATATAACATTCTAGATGGTCAAACACATCTTCCATTGTTCAATGGAGTTGCTTCATTTTGGTAGGCTTACAAGTGGTAAATATTTTCAAAGCAGTTGCACATTCATGATGAAATTACATTGCAATTTGGCAAGGAATTTATTTATTGGAATGCAATAAGTGCTTTCAGACCTTTGAGCCACACCGCCCAGCAATTCCCCCGGTTTATTCCTAGCCTAATGGGGTTAGAGAGACATAGAAAAGAACAGCACGGGATAATTTACAATGAGCAATTAACCTTCCAACCAATACGCCTTTGGACTGTGGGAGGAAACCGGAACACCTGGAGGAAACCCATCCAGTCACGGAGTGAAAGTACAAACTCGATGGGAATTGAACCCGGGCCAGTTAGCCTAACCTCAGTGGCTGGGAAAGTGTTGGAGTCTGTTAAAAAGGATGAGGTTTCAGGGTATTTGGAGACTAATGTTAAAATAAGTCTAAGTCAGCAAGGTTTCTGTAAAGTGAAATCTTGTCTGACAAACTTATTAGCGTTCTTCCAGGAAGTAACCAGCAGAGTGGATAAAGGAGAGGCAGTGAATGTCATTTACTTGGATTTTCAGAAGGCATTTAATAAGGTAACAGGCCAAACACAGACAAGTGGGACTAGCCAAAAGGTCAAAACATCAACTTGGCAGGTCAGGCAGCATCAATGGAAATAAAGGAACAGTCAATGTTTTGGGCTGACGTCCTTGATCGAGATTGTTAAAAAGGGGGATAGAAGTCAGAATAAGGAGGTGTTGGGGTGTGGAAGGAGAACAAGCTAGAAGGAGCCAGGTGAAGCCAGGCGAGTGAGGGAGGAGCGATGAAGGTAGAAGCTGGAAGGTAACAAGTGAAAAAGGTAAAAAGGCTGAAGATGAAGGACTCTGATAGGAGAGGTCAGTGGATCATGGGAGGAAGCAAGGAGGAGGGGCACCAGGGGGAGGTGATAGGCAAGTGAAGAGAAGAGGTAAGAGCAGAGCCACGGTGGGGAATGGAAGAGAGAAGGGAGAGTGGAAAAAGTTAATGCAAGTTTGAGAAATCGATATTCATGCCATCAGATTGGAGGCTACCCAGATGGAATATGAGGTGATGCTCCTCCAACCTAAGAGTAGCCACATTGTTACAGTAGAGATAGTCATAGACTGATATTGTCAGAGTGGGAATGTGGATTGGAATGGTTGACCATCGGGAAATCCAGCTTGTTGTGAATGGAGTGAAGGTGCTGATGAAGCGGATGGCAGAAGTTGTGGGGAATGATTTGCTGGATGCAGAGGCTAATGGGGTGGGAGGTCAGACAAGAGGAACTTCTATCCCTGTTAAGGAAACAGAAAGATTGGATGAGGGCAGATGTCTGGGAAATGGAGGAAAGCAATGATGGCTTCTACTCTGTCATAGCACCATCCCTTGTGACAAGGAGCATAAAATCTAATGCAGGCAGTGATGAAAATCATTAAATATAAATATTAGTCAGCGCTCAAAAAGTGTGATTTCTAATTGAACATCGTGTTCACTGTGTACTCTTCATTTTTTTTGAGGTGTCAGTGCCTCCTGTTCTACCTGCTTTTTAATTTCCATTAACAGTATGCTCACTGATTGCGTTGAGATGTAAGGCTCTCACTAATCAGCAGCAGGTAATCAGTCTCCGTGAAATAAGTTGAAAGTAAAAATGAAATGCTGCGAGATTGAAACAGCAGGTGTTCTGCTCCTTGGCACAATGAGCAGAAATATTGTAGATATAAATCATCCTGAGCACTATAAGGAAAGAGGGAAGAGTCTTTACAGTTAATCACAACTGCAGTCAATCACAACTTTTACACTTTAATTATCAGAGAGTCTACATTTTATCAGCAGATGTACGATTCAATCTATTTTAAAAATAAAGAGCCTCCTATTTATAGAATAACTTTTAGAGGCTCAAGATGACCTGTAGTTAATTTATCAATCACTATCCTGTCTGGATCTACCATGGCTTTTATTGACAACTGCTCTGCTGAGGACTGAAAAGAACTGTGGAGTTGTGGACATGTGGAGATGTGGTCAGAGCACATCATGGAAACTAGCCTTGCCTCTATCAACTCTGACTATACTTCTTGCTGCCTCAGTCAAGCAGTCGATATAATTAAATACCTATCTCACCCTAGACATTATTTATTTCCCCTCTCCCATTGGGCAGATACATTAAACCCTGAAAATATATATCAACAGGCTCAAGGACAGTTTCAATCCCACTGTTATAAGACTATTGTTATAAGACCTAGTAAGATAAAAAGTATTTTTTTAATCTCACAATCGATCTCATGGAGACCTTGCACCTTATTGCTTTCCTGAACAGTACTTTCTCTGTAAATTACACTGCACTTGTTGACCACTCTATTTGGTACACCTGCTTATTAATGCAAATATCTATCAACCAATCATGTAAAAGCAACTCAATGCAGATAGGGTCAAGAGGTTCAATTGCTCAAAACAAACATCACAATGGGAAGAAATGTGATCTAATTGCGGTTCGAATATCTCAGAAACTGCTGATCTCCTGGGATCTTCACACACTACAGTCTATACAGAGAATCGTGTGAAAAACAAACAAAAAAAGTCCAGTGAGTAGCAGTAGTGTGGGCAAAAACACCTTGTTGATGAGCGGTCAGAAGAGAATGGCCAGACTGGTTCAAACTGATAGGAAGGTGACAGTAACGTAACTCAAATAACCACACGTTACACAGCTGTGTAAGGAGAGCATCTTTGAACGCCAATGTTGAATCTTGAAATGGAGATAGAAGATCAGCATGCAGTAGAAGACATACATTCAGTGGCTACTTTATTTGGTATAGGAAATACCAACAAAGTAGGCACTAAGTGTGTAAGTCTGGTTGTTACACACATCTTACATTCTGTTTGCTTTCTTGCTTTTTGGATCCTGAATATTTTTGTATTTGATACACTCCAGAATAAGAATCTGTTCTGCAAGTGAAAATTGGAAAAAAAAAAGCTCGGTATTCTGTGATGGTTCTGTACAAAGGCAACATTGCAAAGATTTAACAGAGCAAAGACTGTGAAAGGATCTTTAATTAAGAAACCACAGGGACTAAAAATTGGAAAATTATTAATGAAATGACACACTTCCTTTATTAGCATTACAAATTTAAATTCTCCCAAGTTTTAGATATTAGATGGAGGGAATCTTTTTTTTTCATCTGATGTCTGTTGATTCTTCTGTTTAAATGACCTGGAGGGTGTTTGCTAATTAGATTCATACAGGGCTGTTTTCCAGTAGTTTAGAAAGGCAAAATTCAACAGTAGTTCACACGCCTCCGAGTCAGAGGAAGTTGCAAGCTCAAGTTCCACTCAACAGAAAAGAGTACAAAAATGTTGTCTGGCATTGCCAAACTAATTATGAGGGGCTGCTGTTCCATTGGTCATGCTTGCTTTCAAATGAGGTTCAAAGTTTAAAGTAAATTTAATTCCTAAGTATATAATGTATATGTCACCATATACTACCCATTCATTTTCCTGCAGGCATTCACAGTAGAACAAAGATATACAATAGAATCAGTGAAAAACTACACACAAAGACTGACAAACAACCAATCTGCAAAAGAAGACAAACTGTACAAATACAAAATAAATCAAACAAGTAAGAAATAAATAAATACAATGCCCTGAAAAAGTATTCAGCCCTCACATCTAATTTTACATTTTTCTGTCTTGTTTTCTAAATCCAAAATATATTGGAGGATTTTTTGAGCTAATCTACAAAACATCATACATCATGTCAAATCAAAAAGAAAACTCCAAATTTGTCAACAATTTACTAAAAATTAAAACCAGAATTGTCCCCTTTGTAATTACATGCCAATGATCCTCAGGTGCAAAACTGTTTATTACCTTACCAACTCATCTAATTTGTTGATGTAGAAATAGTGGAAGAAAATATGAAACCACAGCCACATTGCCTAGATCAGGCCACCCCTCTAAACTAAAGTGCCAGAGAAGAATGGCACTTGTAAGAAAGCCTACTGTGACAACAGTCACTCTGAGGGAGCTGCAGAGGTCAATGGCTGCTACTGGAGATGAAGTTCATGGCTCCACAATCTCTAAGGCCTTGCACTAAAAGAGTATTTATGGAAGGGGTGGTAAGAAGAAGCCCTGGCAAAACTAAGGCATATCCTTGCCCCTATGGACTTGCCCCTGTGGTCAGATGTGCTTAGTGTTTTTGGCCTCAACATGAAGCATACATGATGCGGCATAAATCTAATATGGTGCATCAGGCCATCTTAGTGTAAGGTATTGTGGTAGAAGCATTATGGGTATGCTTTTCAGCAGCAGGGACTGGAAATCTAGAAACATAGAAAACCGATAGCACAATACAGGCCCTTCGGCCCACAAAGTTGTGCCGAACATGACCCTACCTTAGAAATTACTAGGGTTACTTATAGCCCTCTATTTTTCTGAGCTGCATGTACCTATCTGAAAGTCTCTTAAGACTCTATTGTATCCGCCTCCATCACCATTGCCAGTAGCCCATTCCACGCACTCACCACTCTCTGCATAAAAAACTTACCCCTGACATCTCCTCTGTACCCACTCCCCAGCACCTTAAACCTGTGCCCTCTTGTGGCAACCACTTCAGTCCTGGGAAAAAGCCTCTGACTATCTACACGATCAATGCCTCTCATCATCTTATACACCTCTATCAGGTCACCTCTCATCCTCAGTCACTCTAAAGAGCAAAGGCCAAGTTCACTCAACCTATTCTCATAAGGCATGCTCCCCAATCCAGGCAACATCCTTGTAAATCTCCTCTGCATGCTTTCTATGGTTTCCACATCTTCCTGTAGTGAGGCGACCAGAACTGAGCACAGTACTCCAAGTGGGGTCTGACCAGGGTCCTATATAGATGCAACATTATCTCTCGGCTCCTAACTTCAATTCCACGATTGATGAAGGCCAATACACCGTATGCCTTCTTAACCACAGAGTCAACCTGCGCAGCTGCTTTGAGTGTCCTATGGACTCGGACCCCAAGATCCCTCTGATCTTCCACACAGCCAAGAGTCTTACCATTAATACTATATTCTGCCATCATATTTGACCTACCAAAATCAACCACTTCACACTTACCTGGGTTGAACTCCATCTGCCACTTCTCAGACCAGTTTTGCATCCTATCAATGTCCCTTGCACCTCTGACAGCCCTCTACACTATCTACAACACGTCCAGCCTTTGTGTCATCAGCAAACTTACTAACCCAGCCCTCCATTTCCTCAACCAGGTCATTTATAAAAATCACAAAGAGTAAGGGTCCCAGAATAGATCCCTAATAACACACCACTGGTTACCGACCTCCATGCAGAATATGACACGTCTACAAACACTCTTTTCCTTCTGTGGGTAAACCAGTTCTGGATCCACAAAGCAATGTCCCCTTGGATCCCATGCCTCCTTACTTTCTCAGTAAGCCTTGCATGGAGTACCTTATCAAAATCCTTGCTGAAATCCATATACACTGCATCTACTGATCTTCCTTCATCAATGTGTTTAGTCACATCCTCAAAAAATTCAATCAGGCTTGTAAGGCACGACCTGCCTTTGACAAAGCCATGCTGACTATTCCTGATCATATTATACCTCTCCAAATGTTCATAAATCCTGCCTCTCAGGATCTTCTCCATCAACTTAAACCACTGAAGTAAGACTCACTGGTCTATAATTCCTGCGCTATCTCTACTCCCTTTCTTGAATAAAGGAACAACATCCGCAACCCTCCAATTTTCCAGAACCTCTCCTGTTCCCATTGATGATGCAAAGATCATTGCCAGAGGCTCAGCAATCTCTTCCCCCGCCTCCCACAGTAGCCTGGGGTACATCTCATCCAGTCCGGGCGATTTATCCAACTTGATGTTTTCTAAAAGCTCCAGTACATCCTCTTTCTTAATATCTACATGCTCAAGCTTTTCAGATTGCTGTAAGTTATTGCTACAATCACCAAGATACTTTTCTATAGTGAATACTGAAGTAAAGTATTCATTAAGTACCTCTGCTATTTCCTCCAGTTCCATACACACTTTCCAACTGTCACACTTGATTGGTCCTATTCTTTCACATTTTATCCTCTTGCTCTTCATCCCTCTGCCTCTATCATGTCTGAAACATCGGAACCCTGGAACATACCCTACCATAACTTCCCTGTCTCGTTGGTATGTACCCATGCAGAACTCCACACAAATATCCCCTGAACATTTGCCACATTTCTTCCGTACTTTTCCCTGAGAACATCTGTTTCCAATTTAAGCTTCCAAATTCCTGCCTGACAGCCTCATAATTCCCTTTACTCCAATTAAACGCTTTTCTGACTTGTCTGTTCCTATCTTTCTCCAATGCTATTGTAAAGGAGATAGAATTATGATCACTATCTCCAAAATGCTCTCCCACTGAGAGATCTGACACCTGACCAGGTTCATTTCCCAATACCAGATTATGTACAGCCTCTCCTCTTGAGGGCTCATCTACATATTGTGTCAAGAAACCTTCCTGAACACACCTAACAAACTCCACCCCATTTAAAACCCTTGCTCTAGGGAGATGCCAATCAATATTTGGGAAATTAAAATCTCCCATCATGACAACTCTGTTATTAGTACACCTTTCCGAGATCTGTTTCTCTATCTGCTCCTCGATATCCCTGTTACTATTGGGTGGCCTATAAAAAACACCCAGTAAAGTTATTGACTCCTTCCTGTTCCTAATCTCCACCCACAGAGACTCTGTAGACAATCCCTCCATGGCGTCCACCTTTTCTGCAGCCGTGACACTATTTCTGATCGACAGTGCCATGCCCCCACCTCTTTAGCCTCCCTCCCTGTCCTTTCTGAAACATCTAAAACCCGGCATTTGAAGTAACCATTCCTGTCCCTGAGCCATGCAAGTCTCTGTAATGGCCACCACATCATATCTCCAAGTACTGATCCACGCTCTAAGTTTATCCACTTTGTTCACAACACTCCTTGCATAAAAATAGATGCATCTCAAACCTTTGGTCTGAGCGCGTCCCTTCTCTATCATCTACCTATCCTCCCTCTCGCACTGTCTACCGGTATTTTCCATTTGTGAGCCAACCTCCTCTTCCCCAGTCTCTTCAGTTTGGTTCCCTCCCCCCAACAATTCTAGTTTAAATTCTCCCCAGTAGCCTTAGCAAACTTCCCTGCCAGTATATTGGTCCCCCTGGGATTCAAGTGCAACCCTTCCTTTTTGTACAGGTCACACCTGCCCCAGAAGAGGTCCCAATGATCCAGAAATCTGAATCCCTGCCCCCTGCTCCAATCCCTCAGCCACACATTTATCCTCCACCTCATTCTATTCCCATTCTCACTGTCACTGATTGATGGGAAGAATGTTGCTAAAAGGAGAGAGATCCTGGATAAAAACCTGATAGCATCTGCCAGCCTCTTAAACTGGGAAGAAGCTTGTCTTGTCTTTCAGCAGGCCAACAACCCAAACCACACTGCCAGAGCAACCATGGAATTGCTTTAAATGAAGAAAATTGATGTTCTTCAGTGACCCAGTCAGAGTTCTGAACTTAAACTGATCAAACATCTCCGGCAAGATCTGAAGATTGCTGTCCACTGCTATCCCCAATTAAGCTGGCACAGCTTGAATGAGTTAGCAAGGAAAAATGGGAAAATTTTGCTTCATTTGTTGTACAAAGCTAATAGAGACTTATCCAAATAGACTGCTGGCTGTAAAGCTGCAAGAGATGATTCTACCAGGTACTGAGCAAAGAGGAATAAATACTTCTGAACTGCTGACATTTCAGGTCAGTTTTTCATGTTTTACGATTTTCCCTGTTGTTTGGGCTCTGTGAAAAAAGGAGCACGTGATTCACAAATAAATATCCACAGTTAAATTAATCAAAATCCATGATTGTAATACTCAGTTACATGAACAAAGGGTTGGGGGCTGAATACTTTTTCAAGGCACTGTGAATCAATTAGTAAGCAATACTGAAAACATGAGTTTAGAGTCTTTAGGATGTGGAGTCAGTTCATTGTTGAAGTGAGTGATGCCCAGTTCAGATGCCTGACGGATAAAGAATAGTAATTGTTCCTGAACCTGGTGGTGTGGGACCTGAGGCTTCTGCAGCTTCTTTCAGATGGTAGCAGCGAGAAGGGAGCTTGGCCAGGATGGTGAGGATCCTTAATGATGATTTAAGAGGTATATGCTATACTAAATCAGGTCTTCATCTACTCTCTCGAGTAAACTCAAGGATCAAACAGCAGTAATTTGCACAGTGACTGATACTTAGCTCTCACCCAAGTTCACTCAAATGGATTTTTGGTATCATTATTTATTTGTTAAACTGAGATTCAGTGAAGGAATTGAGCTTACATGCCATCCAGATACATACAGTACTATGCAAAAATCTTAGCTAATGTGCTTAAGACTTTTGCACAGTACTGTAGTAATTTTACGTCTTGCACCGTGCTGTACCCCAAAAATAAAATTAATTTCATGACACATGTGAGTGATGATAAAACTGTTTCTGATATGGGTCTTCATTGTGGACTGAGAGTGGGAAGAGGGCAGGGAGAGGGGAATTGTGGTTGGGGAGAGAGGAAGGGAGGAAGGAGTAAGCAGGAAGCACCAGTGAGACATTCTGTAATGGTCAAAAGACAAATTGTTTGGAATCAAATGACCTTGGCTGCTGTCTCAGGGCCGGGTGAGCCTGCACCCATGCCACCCTCCCTCTTCCTCCATGTCCCCGGCACTCGTTCTCTGCCACATGTCCCACACCCCGCCTCTGGTGCTCCACCTTCGCCATCCCCAACATCTTTTGCCCCCACCAAACTTGCTCTCTGCTCCACATTGACAAATACGGTACTGTGAAAAAGTCTTAGGCTCCCTAGCTATATACACGGTGTACGGCAAAAACTTTTGCATAGTTCTGTAAATACAGGGAGGTAGCAAAAAGAAAACTGAATACAGAGTATAATGTTGTAACTGCAGAGAAAGCACAGTACAGGTAGACAAATAATTTCACTGGATATGATGGGGTAGATTGGGAGATCAAAAGTTTATATTTTAATGTAGAAGAGTTAGCATTCATTTTGAGAGGAATCGAATATACAAAGCAATGATATAATGCTGAGGCTTTAGAAAGCAATTGTGAGACAGTACTTGGAGTATTGTGAGCAGTTGTGAGGGCATTATCTAAGAAAGGATGTGTTGTCATTAGACATAATCCAGAGAAGGTTCATTCCAGAAATGAAAGAGTTAGCATATGAGGTGTGTTTTGATGGCTCTGGGCCTATACTTGCTGGATTTAGAAGATCAAAACTAATCAAATTTTGAAAGGCTTAGATAGAGTAGTGAGTGGTGGTGTGGAGATATGACTCTACCACAGGAGGTATAAGGTACTCCTTCCCTCCACAAACCTACAGGTCACTCTTGGACAAGCTCTAGTTTCTGTTTTGCTCCCTGACCGGGGTCACATGAAGCCATGGGAGCAGGTAGTAAATGGTCACATAAGCAGCTCGTGCATACATATCAGTCCTAGTTACGCAGCCACCCGCTGCCAAACACTCTGAAAAGTATTGCAAATGGCCGGGGTCACCTGTCTTGTAAAGACACTGCCCAGAAGAAGGCAGTGGAAAACCAGTTCTATAGAAAAATTTGCTAAGAACAATCATGGTCATGAGACCATTGTCGCCAACATCATACGGCAGAGCAAATAAAGATGATGATATAGGAGTACAATGTTTCCTATAGTGGGGAGCATAGGATCAGAGAGCACAAGCTCAGAATAGAAGCGTGTCCCTTTAGGACAGAGATAAGGAGGATAAGGTGGTGAATCTGTGGAACTGATTACCACATACAGCTGTGGAGGCCAAGTCATCGGGTACTTTCAAGCGGAGATTGAAATGTTCTCGATTAGTAAGGGCATTAAAGGCTACAGGAAGAAGGCAGGAGAATCTGGTTAAGTAACATAATAAAGCATAGAAAATGGAATGGCAGAGCATACTCAATGGCCCAAATAGCCTAGTTCTGCTCTACATCTCATGATCTCATAGTCTGATAAGAGTGAGATTAAAGCTATCCTTGAGTTATGCTTTCAGACTTCAGTACCTTCTGCTGATAAGAAGGGGGCATCAGGGGCACAAGCAGAGCCTGACCAAGATAGAGAAGTCCTTGTTTGTGCTGGCTGTTTTCCCAAGGCAGTGGAAAGTGTAGACAAATTCAAAAGAGGAGAGGTTGGTTTGCATAATGGACTGACTTGCATTCAGAACTCTGCAATTTCTTGCTATGATTAACCATCAATTAGAACATTGTTAATTATGGGAGCTCACTATGTGCAATTCAGCTGCTGTTATTCCTGTAGTTCACCAGTGGTTACTCTTCAGGAATGTTTAATATACTATACACAACTTCTGGACTTCCTGAAGTCAGGAAATGTGACAATGAACACTTCCACTTTCCTGGAGTTCTTTTTGCTCAAGCCCTTGATCTTCCCCATTCCCTGGGTATGGTTTATGGATCATGATTATAAATGCTCAGCGAGTGGAAGTTATGCATCTGACTCCACATAAACACAACACCAGATTTAAATAGAGGAATCATTGTCTGGAGTTCAAAGAACATGAAGCAGTGGTTAGCCCTGTGGTCCCTCAAGTCTGACCCACCACTGGATAGGATACTGGCTAATCTGATCATGGCCTGAACTCTACGTTTCTTCCTGTGTCCCCTTTAGACCAAAATCTGTCTCTCTCAGATGTGAATACATGTAAAGTTACTCACCCTGATCGTCAAATTGAGTTTTTTGTCATTTGCCCAAGTAGATGTATGTAGAGGCGCAATGAAAATCTTACTGGCAGCAGCGTCGTGGGCACATAGCATCATAGAAGCAGCATTCACCAGAAAAGGAACATTGCTTATTTACAGCTATGGAGTCATAGAGCACTACAGCACAGAAACAGACCATTTGCCCCAACTAATCTATGCTGAATTGTTATGGTGCCTAGTCCCATCCACCTGCCCTCCATGCCCCTCCCATCCATACACTTTACAAACTTCTCTGACTGAAGTGACTGAACCCGCTGCTTGGCCAGCAATTTAAGCACCATGCCGAATCAGAAAGGTCAGGTACAGCCTGAATCGAGGCGGTGGGGTCCAAGCCCCAGAACCAGAGAGTATCAAAGCGACAGATCCCGATGTTTGAACAACGATTTAAGCGCCAGGCCAGATTGAAAAGGTCAGGGACCTGAGGCGAGGGACGGGCCGTTTCAGCTCGCTGCTCCGCTCTGCGCTGAACTAAGGGGCTGGGTCAGAACCTCTTTGTGGACTTTAGCATTGGATGCTATTTGCTTGCATTTATTGTTTGCATAATTTCTTTTCTTTTCTCTGCACATTGGGTATTCAATGTTTTTTTATGTTTTTTTTGAGGTTTCTTTGTTTCATGGCTGCCTGCGAGAAGATGAATTTCAAAGTTGCATGATATATACATACTTTGAATATAAATGTACTTTGAACTTTGAAATGCTGAAATTGAATCTGTATCCATCACTTCCTCTAATAGCTTGTTCTACACTTGCATCATCCTTTGAGTGAAGAATTTCCCCCCACCTTTCATCTTTAACCTATGACCTCTAGTTCTAGTTTCACCCAACTCCAGTGGAAAAAACCTGCTTGTATTAACCCTATGTATGCTCTTCATAATTCTCTATACCTCTACCAAATCTCCCCTCAATCTCCTACACTCTGGAGAGGGAGTCCCCAAAGTTTCATTCAACCACTCAGTGACCTTAAGCGGACACTCCGTTATTCTGAAACTATCTCCTCTGATTTTACAATCTACTCGAAGGACTCAGAAGGTCAAGCAGCATCTGTGGAAGGTATTGCGTCAAAATGCTGCATCGGGTCACCTGCCTTCAGACTTCTGAACGGACATTAAACCAACACGTGAGCATTACCTCACTATTTTCTTTGCTCTCTTTTTGCACTACCTATTTAATTTAATGTTATATATTTTTTCATTGTAATTTATAGTATTTTTATGTTTTGCACTGTAGTTCTGCCATAAAACAACAAATCTCATGATATATGCTTGTGATTTTAAACCGATTTAGGTTCTCTGGTTGCTCCAGATTTCAGATCTGCAGTTTCTCGTATCCCTGTGATTTGGATTTCTTTGCAAACTGCCCAAAGATTCACATGTGGGCATCAACAGGAGAACTCACTGCTACAGCAATGAACAACAATGGCAAGAAGCTGATTCACTCTGTATATAACAGGTTAGCATAATTGATCCATCCAGGTAGATAGAATGCAGAATGTGTTCATGCTGAGATCTCTCGGCATGAGCAGGTGCTAAGGTCAGCGAGACATGTAAAATTTCCCAGCTATTATAAATAAAGAATGGAAACTCAATATAACAACACAACTTTGTAAAACCTATTAACTACCAACCACCAGCAGTCCAATTGTACTGATCCAGCTCCAGTAACCAAGAGGTCAGAGTAACCTATAAGTCACAACCTGCTCTCGCCAGTTAACCCCATGGAATACAGTTTTGTTTGGCTATAAATTCGGCCATCGTAAAAGCATGAAAGATCAATTGTCAAGATTGTTTAATGTCATTTCCAGCAGACAAGTGTAACGAGGAATGAAATAATTGTTACTCCGTATCCAATGCAGATATATGTCCATAAGTTAAAACTGTAGGAATTTTATATCACAATCCAATAGATCTGTTCTGGTTGAAAAAGAGTCATCCCAATGTAACCAAAATCAGGTTTATTATTACTGGCATGTGTCATGAAATTTGTTAACTTAGCAGCAGCAGCAGGTCAATGCAATACATAATATAGAAGAAAAAAATAATATAATATTAATAACAAATAAGTAAATCAATTACAGTATACATACTGTATATTGAATAGATTAAATCATGCAGAAAACCCAAAAATAATATATATTTAAAAAGTGAGGTAGTATTCATGGGTTCGATGTCCATTTAGGAATTGGATGACAGAGGGGAAGAAGCTGTTCCTGAATCGCTGAGTGTGTGCCTTCAGGCTTCTATACCTCCTACCTAATGGTAACAGTGAGAAAAGGAATGCCCTGGGTGCTGAAGGTCCTTAATAATGGACGCTGCCTTTCTGAGACACCGCTCCTTGAAGATGTCCTGGGTACTTTGTAAACTAGTACCCAAGATGGAACTGACTATATTTACAACCCTCTGCAGCTTCTTTCAGTCCTGTGCAGTAGTCCCCCAACCCCCAGTACCAGACAGTGATGCAGTCTGTCAGAATGCTCTCCATGGTACATCTATAAAAGTTTTTGGGTGTATTTGTTGATATGCCAAATCTCTTCAAGCTCCTAATGAAGTATAGTCGCTGTCATGCCTTCTTTATAACTGTGTGGATATGTTGGGACTTGGTTAGGTCCTCAGACGTCTTGACACCCAGGAACTTGAAACTGCTCAATCTCTCCATTTCTGATCCCTCAATGAGGATTGCTACGTGTTCCTTCGTCTTACCCTTCATGAAGTCTACAATTAGCTCTTCCATCTTACTGAAGTCGAGTGCCAGGTTATTGCTGCGACACCACTCCACTAGTTGGCATATCTTGCTCCTGTACGCCTCTCGTTACCATCTGAGTTTCTACCAACAATGGTTGTATCATCAGTGAATTTATATATGATATTTGAGTTATGCCTAGCCACACAGCCATGGGTATAGAAAGAGTAGAGCAGTGGGCTAAGTGCATATCCCTGAGGTGCACCAGTGTTGATCATCAGCAAGGAGGATATGTTATCTCCAATCTGCACAGATTGTGGATGTCAAGGATCCAATTGCAGAGTAAGGTACAGAGGCCCAGGTTCTGTAACTTCTCAATCAGGATTGAGGGAATGATGGTATAAAATGCTGACCTACAGTCGATAAACAGCATCCTGACATTGGTGTTTGTGTTGCCTAGGTTCTCTAAAGCCGTGTGGAGAGCCATTGAGATTGTGACTGCTGTTGGCCTATTGTGGCGTTTGGCAAATTGCAATGGGCCCAGGTCCTTGCTGAGGTAGGAGTTCAGTCTAGTCATGACCAACTTCTCTAAGCATTTTATCACTCTAGATGTGAGTGCTATCGGGCAATAGTCATTAAGGCAGCTCACATTATTCTTCTTAGGCACTGGTATAATTGCTGCCTTTTTGAAGCAAGTGGGAACTTCTGCCTGCAGCAGTGAGAGGTTGAAAATGTCCTTGAATACTCCCACCAGTTAGTTTGCACAGGTTTTCAGAGCCTTACCAGATACTCCATCAGGACCTTCTGCCTTACGAGGGTTCACTCTCTTTAAAGATAGTCTAACACCGGCATCTAAGACAGAGATCGCAGGGTCATCAAGTGCAGCAGGGATCTTCACAGCTTTAGTTATATTCTCCGTTTCAAAGTGGGCATAGAAGGTGTTGAGATCATCTGGTAGTGAAGCATCGCTGCCTTTTACCAGCATTTATCACATTTACCAGCACTGGATCTGTAGCTCTATTGGACACCATTCTTCAAAGGGTTCATGCAAGTATTCATTAAATGCAATGAGGCCTTTTCCTCCTGCTTCTCTCCCTTGTTCTGTCCCTCAGGATTGAGCATAAGTCACTTCCACTCCAGATCTACAGGCTTTGAGGTCATTAACAGGCAGAGAAACAAAGAGTATTTCTTTACTCTCATAATCATAGAATACTAGAGGATAGAAATTGACCTTGCAGTCCATCTTGTTCATGCCAACCTGGTCTTCCTCCGAGTTCCGCCAACCTATGCCTGGATCATATCACTCAAACCCATCCCATCCATGTACCTATCCAAACTTTCCTTGTGGTAGGAGGGGAAGGAGTACATGCTGGCTGGTAATAGGTGAGAGCAGGTAAGTGAGGAGCTGGGGACTGATAGGTGGAAGAGGTAAATTGCTGTAGAAAGGGGACTGTGGACCATGAGAGAAAGGGAAGGAGGTAGAGCGGCAAAGGAAGGTGATGTTCAGGTGAGAAGAGAAGAGCTAAGAAGAGAGCCAAAAAGAGGAATGGAAAATGGGAGGAGGAGTGTGGAAAAAATACCATAAGTTAGAAAAATCAGGTTGGAGTCTACCCAGTAGGATTATGAGCTGTTGCTCCTCCAACCACAGGGAGGCCTTATCATCACTGTAGAAGAGGGCATGCACAAACACGTCGAAATAGGAAGTAGAATTAAAATGGGTGGAAACAACACGCACAAATCCACCTTAGTGGCAGAGGGGGTAAAGGTACTCAACAAAGCTGTCCGCAATCTATGTTAGGTCTCTTTGATGTTCAGGAGTCCAGACCGGGAGCTCCAGATATAGTAGATGCCCCCAATAAACTCACAGGTGAAGTGTTACCTCACCAGGAAGGACTGTTTGAGACAGGTGTAGCTCTTGCCCCATATGTAGGAATAAGTGCCTGGAGGGATTTTGGTGAGGAAGGGAGTGTGAACAAGTGAGTCACATAGAGAGTGATGTATGTGAAAAGCACAGAATTGTGAGAGAAAGATGTGTTTTAGTAGTAAGATCCCATTGGAGATGTTGGAAGTTACAGAGAAAACGTCCCTAACACACTATGTCTAAAGGAGAACGTGATGTATCAAATTTTGCCCAACAGTGCTTTGAAGGGCCCTTTAGATACGTCACTACATTAATAAAGTGTCTCTAATGTAGATTGTTTCCATTATCATTAAAGGCATTATAAAATGAATCTTGGTCCTGTTAAAGGCATGTGTCATTAATCAAAGCAACAGCTTCTCTAACGAGATAAGACAAAGCCAACGTTTTATAGCAAGGATCAACTCAATGCAATCAGCACTCTTTGTGAAACAGCAAATAAACTCTTAACCTCATCCACAAGGTGAATTTATGTAAGTGAAGGATCAAAGCCTTATTATTGTTTCTTGACATGACCAGCAACCTGCAACAAGATGCCGGGATGAAAATTAATGTGCAGTAATTTGCAAGTGTAGCGAGAGGTTTCTCAGTGGGTGGGAAATTACTTCTGGGAATTGGAAAGAAGTTAAAATGTCAGCCCTGACTGATTACCTAGATACTGAACATTTCCATTATTGTTAGGGACATCAGGGGCGATGAGTTAATGTGGAACTCACATGTATTGCAATCAAGGATAACTGTCACAACCAGGGGTTGTTTTTACAATAAAAGATATTTTATCAGTTAGCATCTGGACTGTATTACCTCAGTGGCACCTCATGTGTATGCAGTGTTCCTTGTACTGTTTATCTTTTATTGTTTATCTTTGGACTAGCTCTGCTTTTTCCTGTTGTTTTGTAGATGTCCCATTTGGTGACATTGCAATTTTTAAGCTCTCTTTGTATTTGTCACTTTGATTCAATTTGGGATAATTTAGTTCGCACAGTATTTTCAACGCCTTGCATTGTAGTTGTTGGCTGTAGAGATTATCACTTCGCCTGGACACCTTTGTTGTCTGATTGGTCCTGAATTCTTGTGAGCTCCAGGGTATATTTCAGGGGGCATGCCAACCCCACTTTGCTGGGTTATTGTGACTCTTTGTCTGATGAAAATCAGACCGAGTTCTGTGTACATTAAATGATCTCAGTTCATCAAGGTTCTGTACAGTTTGCCTGAGCTCTTGCTAGTTTTTCTGGTCAATTATGGAGTAAGTCTTTAGTTTTGTTTGAATTGCCAACGTCTCTGTGAATTTTGAAAATACTCAGTAGGTCAGGCAGCATCTGTGAAGAAGGATACAGGGATATCATTTCAGGAAAATAACCCTTCATTAGAATGTAAATATCTGGGGAGGGGGATGAAAAGGGGCACAGTCAGCAGATAAAGTATTTTAGTAGCCGGTTATTTTGGGTGGTACCAAGTGATGTGCTGAAGCACAAGGGGACCAGCCGGAAATGCAGAGGTGCCCATGACTTGGTTTCCCAGAGATGGCATAGAAAAAGGCCAGAGAGATCCCACAGAGAACATGAATGCTGGAATCTGGAGTGATTGCTGGTGGCACTCAATGGGTCAGGTACCATCAGTGAAGGGAAATGTGCAGTCACTGTGTAGAGTTGAAACTCTTTATCTGGAGTAGAACCCAACAAGGGAGCTCAATTCAAAATGTCAGCTGTTTATTTTCTTCTATAGGTGCTGCTAGATCTTCTGAGTTCCTCCAGCGTTCTGTAAGATCAAATTAAATGTCTGTAGGAGCTGACTATGCAAACACCATGCAAGCCTGCTTCTACAGGAGTGTCCTGCAGATATTATGAGCTACTTAAGTGTGACGGAAACTCAGAAGAGGCATTCAAGCTTGTGTTGAACAGCAAAGCATCATGCTTCTGTAAAAATAGAGGCAATAGATCAACTGTTATGGATATTGTGATGCACGTGGAAAATCCTCGAGTTTCACTAGACAACTCAGCACTGTACGGATCATTAAACCTACAACATCTTCTGGGTAGCCTCCAACCTGGTGGTATAAACGTTGATTTCTGGAACTTCCAGTAATTGCCCCCTCCCACCTCACCATTCCCATTCCCGTTTCCCTCACTCACCGTATCTCCTTATCTAAACATCACCTCCTCTGGTGTTCCTTCCCTTTCTTTTCTTCCATAAAGAAAATACTCCACCCTCTCCCATCAGATTCTCCCTTCTCCAGCCCCTTATCTCTTTCACCTATCAGCTTCCCAGCTCTTTACTTCTTCCCCTCCCTCTCTCCTGGTCTCACTTATCAGCTGCCACCTTGTACTTTTCTCTCCTCTTCCCTCCCCCACCAACTTGCTCTAACTTCTCATTACTTTTTCCAGTGCTGATGAAGGGTCTTGGCCCAAAGTGTTGACAGTTTAATCTTTTCCTTAGACACTGCCTGGCCTGCTGAATTCCTCCAGCATTTTGTGTGTGTTGTCGCCTCCACTACTACTCACTCTAGGCAACAAGCACTCTCTGAATAAAAAAAACTTGCCCCTCACATCACCTTTCAACATCCCCCCCAACTTAAACACACCTCCTGAGGAAATGTTTCATTCTGATTTTATTCCCATTTTATTTAGCAAATTCTGCAAGTCCAATAAAAGATGGCCATGAGCCTCAGCTCTTGTCAGACCAGGCTTATCTTGTTCACTGATCTTGTTTCACTGATCCGCTGGACTTCTGGTTTGATGTTTGATATTCTTTCTATGTGCTGTCTGCTTGCTTTTTGCCATTTGTGTGATCTGTTCTTTTATCATACGTGTTTGATATTCCCTTGAATGGGATCATGGTATTTTTTTGTTTCTTAGCTGCCTGCAGGACAACGAATCTCAAAAGTATGCTCTGTATACATACCTTGATAACAAATGTAGCTTAAATCTTGAATCGTTGCTTCTCAACAAGGAGTTGAGGCTGATGTTCTGACCAGTGGCTGGAGAAAGGAAGCCAGGATTGATACACTGGAAGAGCACAGACCATCAGGGGCATTCTAGATCACATGGGAGATATTGTTTCCAGCATGATGTTCTCCATATTTTTTTGAGAGTGATAAATCAAAGATCACAATTCGCTAAACAAGAGAGAATCTGCAGATGCTGGAAATCTAAGCAACGCACACAAAATTCTAGAGGAACTCAGCAGGCCAAGCAACATCTATGGAGAAGAGTACGGTCGGTGTTTTGGCCCAAAAAGTCAACTGTAGTTTTTTTCCATGGATGCTGCCTGGCCTGCTGAGTTCCTCCTGCATTTTGTACATGTTATCGTAATTTGCCAGTCACAGGTTCATAATGGATCCAATTCTTGTCAGTAAGCAACTAATTGACATTAGATGTATTGATGACATCAAATTAAAGATTAACTTCGTTACATGGAAATCGCCACATCGAAACAGACAATTAAATGCATCAGAAGCAATGCACACAAATTGCTGGAGGAACTCAGTAGGCCAGGCAGCATGTATAGAAAAGAGTAAACAGTCAACTGTCCTCAGAGATGGAGACAGAGAGATCAAGAAAGGGGAGGGAGGTGTCAGAAATGGACCAAGTAAATTAGAGGGCAGGGTGGAAGCTGGAGGCAAAGTTGATGAAATTAATTACCTCAGCACGGGTGCAGGAAGGAGCACCAATGCAGTCGTCAATGTAGCATTGGAAGAGTTGGGGAGTAATGCCAGCAAAGGACACTTAGAACATGGACTGTTCCACGTAGCCAACATAAAGGCAGGCTTAGCTGGGACCCATGCGAGTGCCCATGGCTAAACCTTTGGTTTGAAGGAAGTGAGAGGAGCCGAAGGAGAAATTATTGAGTGTGAGGATCAGTTCCGCCAGCCAGGGGAGAGTGGTGGTGGAGGGGAACATGTTGTGTCTGTTGTCTAGAAAGAAGCGGAAAGTTTTAAGGCCCTCCTGATGGGGGATGGAGAGATACAGAGACTGGACATCCATGGTGAAAATGAGATGATTGGGGCCAGGGAACTTGAAGTCATTGAAAAGATCAAGACCATACAAAGTGTCACAGATGTAGGGTGAAAAAGACTGAACTATGGGGGATAAAACAGAGTCGAGGTATACAGATATAAGTTCAGTAGGGCAGGAACAAGCAGAAACAATGGGTCTACCTGGACAAGCCATTTTATGGATCTTGGGTAGGAGGTAGAACTGGGAGGTGTGGGGTAAGAGAATTATGAGGTTGGTGGCAGCGGATGGGAGATCCCCAGTGTTGCTAAGATTGGTAATGGTGCAGGAGACAATGGTCTGGTGCTCCTTAGTGGGGTCCTATTTGAGGGTTAAGTAAGAGAAGGTGTCCGAGAGTGTCGCCTGGTGTCAGCAAGGTACAGGTCAGTCCACGGCCTCCTCTACTGTGTTGATGAAGCTACACTCCGGGTGGAGGAGCAACACCTTATATTACACCTGGGTAGCCTCCAAACTGATGGTATGAACATTGATTTCTCAGACTTCCTGAAATTGTCCCGCCTTCACCACTCCCATTTCCCTTTCTTATTTCATCTCCTTACCTACCCATCACCTCCCTCTGGTGCTCCTCCCCATTCCTTCTATCCTCCCCTTTCAGATTTCCCCTTCTCTAACCCTTTATCTTTTTCACCAATCAACATCTCAGATCTTTACTTCTGCCCCTTCCCCCAGTTTGACCTATCAACTTGTACTTTTCCTCCACTCCCATCTTCCCACTCTGATTTCTCTTCTTTCTTTCCAGTACTGATTGAGGGTCTTGGCCCGAAACGTCAACTGTTTACTCTTTTCAATAGGTTGCCTGGCCCGTTGGATTCCTCCAGTATTTTGTGTGTATTGCTTGGATTTCAAGCACCTGTAGATTTTCTCATTTAGTTGAAATGCATTGTTTGTGTCAATGACCAACACAGTCTGATGATGTGCTGGGGGCAGCCCGTAAGTATTGTGATGCTTCAGGATCAACATAGCATGCTCATAATTTACTAACCCTAACCCAGCATATTGGGAATGTGCGGAAAAAACAAAGCACCTGGAGGGAATGCAGGAAGTAAGATAGGGAAGCAATACACGATCAAAGGTGAATCACAACAGCAAATATCCAGTCTAGTGAGACTTCAACAGGAAATAAGCACCCAAACATTTTCAAACTTGCAGAAAAATTCCTCTTTTACGCATTAAAAAAGACAGGACTAATAACTCCCATTTTAAGCAATTTTGTTTTCCCTCATTGCATTATTTGTTCCTTGATCCAGTTCCAGGGCTGCAGAGCAGCAATGTTGTGTGTTCTATTACAGTACATAATCCAGACATCTTTTCCTGCTTACAGCCTAAACAATATGAGGTTTTATTAGGCAAACGGGGCCTTAAGTTTGAAAAATTTGTCAGTGTGGGCCTTCCTTCACAAGTAAAATTCAGCTTAACACATGTTGAAGCCAGTGTGTTTTTTTAAAATAATACTTTTTATAAGACTTGTACTTTTTAAAACAAACTCATGTATTTTCCCCACTCACTGGCAGAAAGCAGTACATCAGCTAAACTAAAGGTTTATCCCCTTTCTCATTTTTTCATTGGATAAATATTATCACATTACCCTTGTGATATAATTGTTTTAATTATGTAGGTTACTAACTAGTTTGTGCTCTATCTAAGGACTTTCTCGTATCTTATCTATAAAAGCGATGGTTTTCTCAGAGGTACCATCTTGCCTTCTTTATTCTTTTGTCGCACACCTCTTAGGATCGTTTCTCATTTTCTTTACTCAGTTTGCTGAGTATCCATATGTTTGTTTATACTCTAAATAAACTGACACCTTAGAATACTCATCATTCTTGACTCCTGGAAGAATGCTAAGTATCAGAAGTTAATCAGAGATCCAACACTCGTCAAGCCCAGTGGTTAAACTCCACACAACCCTTTAACCAAGACCAGCAACTTTTCCATGACTCTCACCCTCATATACCCATCCAACCCATACGCTGAATCAAAGAAGGCAACGGATCAGCATATAGGATGGAGATTGAAAATCTGGCTGAGTGGTGCCACAACAACAACCTGTTACTCAATGATGGCAAGGCCAAGGAGCTGGTTATTGACTTCAGGAGAAAGAAACCCGAAATTCTATGAGCCAGTCCTTATCCGGGGATCAGAGGTGGAGAGGGTCAGCAACTTTAAATTCCTCAGTGTTATCATTTCAGAGGACCTGCCCTGAACCCAGCATGTAAGTGCAATTACGAAGAAAGCATGGCAGCGCCTGTACTTCATTAGGGGTTTATGAAGATTTTTCATGATAAATAAAACTTTGACAAACTTTTATAGATGAGTGGTGGAGAGTATATGGACTGGTTGCATCACAGCCTGGTATGGAAACACCAATGCCCTTGAATGGAAAATCCAATAAAATGTAGTAGATATGCCCCAGACCATCACTGGTAAGGTCCTTCCCACCATTGAGTACATCTACATGGAGCACTTGTCACAGGGGAGCAGCATCCATCATCAGGAGCCCCTAGCACCCACGTCATGCTGTCTTCTCACACTGCTATCAAGAAGGTGGTAAAGGAGCCTCAGAACTCTCACCACCACGTTCAGGACCAGTTATTACCTCTCAACCATCAGTGGATAACTTCATTCAACCTCACTTGTCCCATCACCGAACTATTCCCACAACCTAAGGATTCTTCATCTTATGTTCTCTTTATTGTTTGTTTGTTTGTTTATTTATTTATTAATTATTATTATTATCATTACTTCTTTTTTATTTCTTTTTGTATTTGCACAGTTTGTTGTCTTTAGCACCCTGGTTGTCTGCTTTATTGGTACAGTCTTTCATTAATTCTATTATGGTTATAGGGTTTATTCTGAATGACTGTAAGAAAATGAATCTCAGTGCACATATGTGCACTTTGATAATAAAATTAATTTGAACCTTCCTTATGTTTGTAAGACCCAAGTATGACCTCACAATCTCACCAATTAGCATAGGTACCACCATACTACCTTAGGAGAATGAACACGTAACAGTTTTAGCAAAACTGTAACCTTTGTTACTGTGTCACAGAACATGGAACCAGGGTCCTCAAGAACCAACTTTCACCAGTCCCATGTTTTACTCATCTTATTCACTGGCAGATGAGATTCTACAGCTTACCGCCACACAGAGGGCAATTTACAATTTGAAGTTGACACTTGTTGGTGATGGAAGGCAGAGTGTCACAAGAAAAAGCTGCAAACTCACTGCAGATAGCTTTGGAGGTCAGGGTTGAACACAGGCCACTGGAACCGTAAGGGAGCAAATCACCACCATGAATGGTCCATCAAATCACGGTATGACTACAATCTCTGCCTGTGATCTCTTCCTCCTTCTTCCACTACCTCAAAATAAAGTGTTTAAATAGAGAGGCTGAATCACAACTTATATTATGTAAGCACCATCAACTATAGCGAAGTGAACCAGGAACGTTCACAATAATTCACAATTCTTATAATTCACATTGTAAAACTAAAGTTTTCACTGAGCCTAGTGTGGCTAGGCAACAAAAAGACAGACGGCCTAGGAGGTGGGTTTTAAGAGCTTACGGAAAGAAAGAGAAAACAAAGAGGAGTGTGGAACTCAGGACTACGAACACTAAAGATGGGGCTTCCAATTTTGATGATCATAGGGTGAACTCACAACTGTGAATGGCTCGAGGATGTGGAAACTGGCTCATCAGCCACTGAGCACCAATTCTACATTAATTGTATTTTCTCCCTTATTTCTGGCAATCCCTCACTGGTGGTAATGTTTAAGAGGCTCAGCACATCACTGAAACCAGCCTCCTCCCCTTCAATGACTCTGTCTACACTTCTCGCTGCCTCAGTGCAGCAGCTAGCATAAGTCCAAGACTGCACTCACCCTCGACATTCTTTCTTCTGCTCCCTCCCATCGGGTAGAAGATACAACAGCCTGAAACCGCATGCTACCAGGCACAAGGGCAGCTACTATTCTGTTGTTGCGAGACTATTGAACAGGTTCAGTACCCTACTACGATAAACTGGGACATAATATTAAGGCTTTATAAAGCAATGTTGTGGCCTCACTTGGAGTATTGTGAGCAGTTTTGGACCCATTATCCTTGGACCCCTGAAGGATGTTCTGACATTGGAGAGGGTTCAAAGGAGGTTCACAAAAATGATTCTGGGATTGAAAGGCTTGTCATATGGGGAGCTCTGGGCCCCTACTCACTGGAAAGAGGGGTGACCACTTTGAAACCTTGATAGAGTGGATATGGGAAGGGTGTTTACTGTAGTGGGAGAGTCTGATGGTCAGAGGACACTGCCATAGAATAGAACGGTGGCCTTTTAGAATGGAGATGAGAAGGAATTTCTTCAGCCTGAGAGTGGTGAATCTGTGGAATTGGATGCCACAGGTAGCTGTGGAGGCCAAATCACTGGGTATATTTAAGGCAGTGGTTAATAGATTCTTGATTTGTCAGGGCATGAAGGGATACAGGAGGAAAGCAGGAGATTGGGGCTGAGAGGGAAAATGGATCAGCCATGATGAAATGACGGAGCAGAGTCGATGGACCAAATGGTCTAGTTCTGCTCCTATATATTATGGTCTTGTGATAAGATGGACTATTTACCTCACAATCTATCTTGTTGTGGCCTTGCACCTTATTGTCTACTGTTCTGCACCTCCTCTGTAACTGGAATACTTTATACTGCTTTCTGTCATTGTCTCTCCCTCATATTACCTCAGTGTGAGAAGTCTGGGGAGAGGCTGCACCTCTGGTGAAGGGGCTTGTCATGTTCATTCCAGGGCAGTTCACTCACATCTGGTCCCCACCGGGCACTCAGTTGTCATTTGTGGCTCCAAGTAGCTGTTTGCATGTGACAGTGGCCACACCCTTGCACACCGCTTCGATAGGCAGCCTAAACCGGGTGAGGGTAGCTGGTACCCTCATACCCATTGAGATAGGGACATGCATGTCCTAGCAAGTGAAGTCAGCTCTGGAGGACTAGATGGATGATATCTATATGAGATAGAACGGCTAGGAAGGCGGTACTGCAATGCTCCATGCAGATCGAAGGGCATGTCAAGGTGCAGAGGTGTCACGGTCATCCTCTGCAACGAAGGAACACCCCAGTTTGATGCTTGTTCGTACCACTGGACCCGGACTTCTGAGATTGAGAGAGTGGAACTGCCCCCGTGCAATGGCTTTTCCACTTTCAAAACCATCCTGCACGGGCCTCCTGTCATCATTGGACATGATGGACAACCATCACTGATGTGATGCAATGATCTGTTTGGATGGAATGCAAAACAATCTTTTATTACTGTACCTCTGTACATGTGACACCAATAAATCAATTTGTAAATTTACCATTTAGAGAGGCGCGTGAGCAAAAGGGAATGGAGGGATTTGGACCATGTGCATGCAGGTGGAATTAGTTTGAATTGGCACAGACAGCGTGGGCAGAAGATCCTGTTCCTGTGCTTTCCTGTTCGATGTACAGTCCCCACACAAACTGCAGACAATGTCCTTGTGGAGGCTAATGAACCTACCACGTCCACACGGGCTCCAACGCACAAACTCCGCACAGGTAACACCCGAGGTCATGGTTAGATCCAATCGCTGGCGCTGCCGGTCAGCGGCTTTACCAGGTGTGCCCCAGTAGAAAATGACTAGACTGTGGAGGGTGTTTTGTAACTAAGTCTGAGAACTTTAAAGCTAAGGCATTGCTCAATCAGAAGCCAGTCTAGGTCAGAATGCACCAGGGCGTTGCGTGTGAGAGAGCTGAGCCAAATCCGAAGTGTGACTTTTGCCTTTACGTTGAACATGAAACAAGATGCAAGAATTGACAAGCAAACTTTAGACTGGCTGCTAGGTCAATGTATAGAATATGCCAAAGGTAGACTATTGTTAGAGTCACAGTGTCATAGAATATGACAGCAGAGAAACAGGCTATTCAGTTTATCTAGAACATACCAAAATAATACTCTGCCAAGCCCATTGGCCAGCACCTGGACCATAGCTGCCCATACCCCTCCATCCTTGTTCATATCCAAATGTTCAAATCAAATCCACACCCACCACTTCTGTTGGCAGCTCATTCTACATCCTCACCACCTTCTAGGAGAAGCAGTTTCCTCCCATGTTCCCCCTAAACAATTCATCTTTCACCCTTAATCCATGACCACTACAGTAATTCTAATCTCACTCAACTTCAGTGGAAAAAGCCTGCTTGCCTTTACCTTATCTATACCTGTTCAGCTGGGTGGGGGGGGGGGGGGGTGTAGAGATATGTTTCTACCAAAGGAGATGTAAGATGTTCCTTCCCTCTGCTAGCCTGCAGGTCACCTTAGGACAAGGTGTAGCACCTGCTTATCCTCCCGACCAGGACCACGTGAAGCCATGGGAGCAGATGGCGTATATCACAAGTCCTAGTTATGCCACCACTGACGCCAGGCAGACAATCTCTGAAGAGTATTGATAATGGCTGGGTTCACCCATCCGGTAAAGACACTGCCCAGAAGGAAATGACAAACTACTTCTGTAAAAAAAGTCTGCCAAGAATAATCCTGGTCATGAGAAGACCACGATCGCCTACATCACATGACATGGCACATAATGATGATGACCTGTTCAGTAGCATCTGAATGAACAGAGTGCAGAAACAATACCATACAAAATCCACCTCCATCTCACTATTCTTCATCGTTCCTCATGTCCTCTGGGTCGGAATACTCGTGAGATATACATCACAGATACTCTATTGCTGTATAAATTTATCATCCCCCCCGCCCATCCCAACAACCAGCATCTTCAACCAGAGGGACATTTGTTATGCTAATTCATTGTGTTCTTGATTTCATTGGGTCCTTTCACGTGCTCTGTAATCAATCACTGGTTCGGCATCCACATAACACAGTGGGGGGGGGGGGGTGACAAGTCCCTATGCTGCAGCTGAAAAATGAAAAAAGGAATTCAAGCAATCCCCAGAGCTCAACTGAAGATGAAGCACCCTCTCCAACTCACTATGAGTGAAACTCCTTCTCAATTCCGAAACACACTCACACCCAGCCTGAGCAATTAGTTCGTTCAAGTTTATTGTGATCTTACCATACACATGTAGACAGCTAAACGAAACATTGTTCCTCGGAGGCCAAGGTTCAAAGCACTGTATATATGTTTGTATTATTTCATCTATTTAGAGATTCAGCAAGGAATAAGCCCTTCTGGCCCTTCAAATCTTGTCACTTCGGCAACCTGACAAATCTGATTTAACTCTAACCCAGGGGTGGCCAACCTTTTACATTCCATGCGTCAATTTTTTCAAGCACGAGTTCAGATGTGATTTTTTTCACCATGAGTTCTACACTAACATATTTTTACGAGAACTGTGGGGTGCAAGAATTGTATGGCGCATCTGAAATTGTGCGTGAAAAAATCACGGGACAATTTATTATGACCAATTAACCTACCCAGTATGTCTTCGGACTGTGGGAGGAAACTGGAGCACCCAGAGGAAACCCACACATTCCATGGGGAGGATGTACAGAGACTCATTACGGGGGACGTCAGAAATGAACTCCGAGCTTCAAAGCCCTGAGATGTAATACTTTGCTCCATTTGCTATGCTACTGCAGTGCCCATGCACGGATAGATACAATCCAGCACATACAGTCACAAAATAATATTAGCAGACGTCCCTGAGTGCCATGGTCTGAAAATTGACAGGATGACATAAAGTGTGAGGTGTATGTTTACATAAGTCAGATATTATTATAATAAAACAAACAGTCGTATAAATATGTGAAAGAGCAGCAATAAAAGATGAAAAGTGACCAGAGCAGAATGAGAATGTGTCTGCGTTGTGGAATGGGGGTGGTAGCGCATTCAGCCAGTGTGTACGTTTGTGCTGGGTGGCAGCAGGGAGTTCAGAAAGCTAACAGCCTGGGGGAAGAAGCTGTTACTCAGCCTGACAGGCCTGAATCTTTTTCTGCTTCTTTGCTGGCGGCAATATTCACAGCAAAAAAAAAATGGGTTTTGGCTGCATCAGATTGGGTTTAGAATTGTTATTTTTCTTGTAGCTTAACTTTCTTATGCCTGTTTGTATTTTTATATAATCACCTATAAACATGAAATTGCTCAGTGAATTTTCTGGTGGTTACAGCTGCCTTTGTATCTTTCAGGAAACTTTTTGGTTTCAGCGGCAGGTTGTCATTGTACTTGAGTCTGGCTATCTAAATAAAAAAAAAATCTTATTTATTTATTGAAATACAGCATTGAATAGGCCCTTCTGACACTTCAAGCAGTGCCACCCAGCAACCCCCAATTTAACCTTAGCCCAATCACAGGACAATTTACAATAACCAATTAACCTAGAACCCATACATCCTTCGTCTTTGGGAGGAAACTGGAACACCCGGAGGAAATCCACGTGGTCACAGGGAGAACGTACAAACTCCTTAGCGACAGTGGTGGTCGCTGGCACTGTAAAGTGTTGCGCTAATCACTACGCTACTGTGCCACTATTGTTAACTGTTATCAATGGAAGTTTCTGTTTTCAGTAGTCTGGTATGAGAAGACCACAACTACTTTTCTCTTTTGTTTCTCTCGATGCTTCCTCATCCATCTTCATCTTTGCTCTTGTAACACTTAATAAAACAATCAGAAGCAACAAATCTTATTCATTCATGATTTCTGAAGAACTTTTGGATCATAAAAGCATCAGGATCCAACAGATGTTTCACAATTTATTTACATACATGGCAAAATGAAATGACACACATTCATGGGTATCACTCAGGGACTGAACGCTTTACCTGAAAGAAGAAAGGAAGCAGAGTCAACGATCAACTTTTAAATGGGAACTGAATACCATCTCCACAATCTCCATCAGCACTGGTGCACCACAGGCCTGTGTGCTAAGCCCCTGCCCTGCGCGCTTTATACCTATGACAGTGAGGCTCCAACGCCATATTTAAGTTTGCTGATGTTGGGAGTTGTTGGCTGAATCAAAGGTGGCAGTGAATCAGCATATAGGAGGGATATTGAAAATCAGGCTGAATTTTGTCACAACACCAACCTCTTACTGAATGTCAGCACCACCAAAGGGCTGGAGGAAGAAACCAGGGGTCTATAAGCTGGTCCTCATAAGGGGATCAGAAGAAGAGAGGATCAGTAATTTCAAATCTATAGGTGTTTTCACATCAGAAGGTCTATACTGGGACCAGTACACAAATACCATTACAAGGAAGACACAGCATTCGTGGCAGCACCTCTACTTTATTAGGAACTTGCGCATATTTAGGATGTCATTTTCAACAATAGATGTATGGTGAAGAGTATCCTAACTGGTTGCATAATGGTCTGGTATGGAAACACCAATGCCCAAGAATGGAATGTGCCACAAAAAAGTGGAGGATACAGCCAAGTACATCACAGTCAAAGCTCTCCCTACCTTTGAGAATATCTAGAAGGAGCACTGCTACGAGAAAACAGCATCCATCATCAAGGACCTCCACCATCCAGGACATGCTCTCTTCTCATTGCTACCAGCAGGCCAAACTCCTACAAAAGCTGTTGCTTAACTTCTACAGAAGCACAATTGAAACCTTCCGGACCAACAACGCCACAGTGTGGTATGACAGCCGCATAGCCGCTGAGTGACAAGACCTGCATCATATGGTGAAGGTGGCCCAACGAATTGTCAGGATGGAGCTCCCAGGACTGGACACTATCTATTCCAGCAGACTCAGGAGGCAAGCAATCAGCATAACCAGAGACACCACACAACCCGGCCACTCCCTGTTTGACCTGCTGCCGTCCAGCAAAAGGTTCAGGATGCTAAAAGCCAGAACAAATAGACTGAGGAACAGCTTCTACCCCAGAGCTGTGGCCTCCATCACACCACTCCCACAGAACAATGACTGAAACTGTGAGCTCACACAAGGACTCAAATACTTGCATTAACGACACTTTGTGCATTACTGTGACATTCTGGTGCTGCTGCAACTTATTTTCTGCTACTTATCTATTTAATACCGTTTTTCTATTACTGTCTTGTTTTATCTACTATTTTATTTAATTGCCTGAGGGGAAGCCAAATAGCGTTACATTGTACCTATGTATAATGACAATAAAGATCATTCCATTCAATTCAATTCAACAGGAAGGAGGTACAGGACCCACACCACCAGGTTCAGGAACATTTATTACCCCTCAGCCAACACCCCTGAAGCAGTGTGCATGATCTCAACTCTGAACTCACTCCCCAACCTAAGGACTCACTTTCAAGGGGCCTACCACTCACATTCTTAGTATTATTTATTTACTTATTACCTTTGTACTTGCATAGTTTGTTCTCTTTTGTACCTTGGTTGTTTCTCAGTCTCCCTGTGTAGTTTTCCTTTGATTATATTGTATTTGGAAATTAATCTCAAGGTAGTATGTGGTGACATATATGTACTTTGATAATAAATTTACTTTTTGTTTTGAACTTTTGAATAAATGTCTGTAGAACAAAAACAAACATTTGGAGCAAGTGAATTAGATTAATCAGATACCAGTCTATGGGGATGGTTCAGACAGATTCAAATGTGTCACAATATAATTCTAGGAAGCTCGCTCTTTTATACCACTTATTTAATTTTATATTAACAACATCTACAGAATTTCTTATTGTAAATCATAGCATGATTTATGTAGTACACTGTATTGCTGCCACAAAACAACAAGTTTCAGGATGTATATCAGTGATAATAAATCTGATTCTGAGTCTACCTCAGTGACACACAGCACTCTGGTAACTAGGACTGAGGTAATGGGAGGAGTTTTGCAATTCCTAAATTATAAGCTATTTTGGAGTTCCTGTCAGTATCCCATCATACCCTTCTTTTACAGTCTACTGATTCTTTGTGGTATTCCATCTGTGGTTAGAACATCTTTCTTCTGATAAGGAGACTAGAACTTTAAAGAGGGTTCAGCTAAAGCCCCATAAAGCTGCAGCAAGACATCCTTGCTTTTGTACTCCAATCGTCTGAATCAGAACTAGTCCTCCCAAAGACTGTCTGGCTCAGATGATGAATTGTTCAATGTAAAAGAATTGTGGATATTGGTCCACCAGCAATTATGTGTAAATTTATGCCAATGACAGCTTTAATGAGTGGCAGAGATGAGCAGTCAATGAGGCAGGTGATTGAAGGTAGCAAGGTTCTGACTTAGAAAGAGATGGTTGAACACTGCCTGGGATGTGCCGGTCCTTAATCATACACAGAGAGGTCCACAGCACAGGATGTACTGTGTATGGAGTTAAAGTCAGAGAAAAATACAGCACAGAAACTGCTCTTCAGCCTGTGATGAACCACTTAACCTGCCTCCTCCCATTGACCTGCACTCACCATAGCCCTCCTCACCCCTACCATCCATGTACCTATCCAAACTTCTCTTAAACATTGAAATTGAGTTTCCATGCACCACATATTGCCGCATGGCCAAATGGTTAAGGCGTTGGTCTAGTGGATCTGAAGGTCTCAGCTAAGGCAACATGTTGTGTCCTTGAGCACATTGCTCTGCGAGACACCAGTGCCAAGCTGTATTGGCCACCGACAACATCATTGATGTGGAGAGGGGAGACTTGCAGCATGGGCAACTGCCGGTCTCCCATACAACCCTGCCCAGGCCTTTCCAAGCTGCATGGTCTTTTGAGACTAATGGATGCCTATAATGCACCACTTGCAATGGCAGCTTGTTCCATTCTCTCACCAACCTCTGAGAGAAGAAGGCGTTCTGAGTGAAGAACCTTTCTCCCTTAATCCATGACCTCTAATTGTAGTCCCAACCAACCACAGTGCAAAAAGCCTGCTCACATTTACCCAATGGGTTGTTGTCAATCAGATTCTTTCTCGAGTTAATTAATACACAATTGTATTAGGCAATTGTAAAGGCAAAGAATGTTTCCTCTTTGTGAAATAGACTAAGAAAACTCCAGGATAATCACAATTCCATTCAGAATTTCCTGTTTAATACTCCCATTTTGATTAATCTGCGGATCAATCTAATTCCCACTGGAGATTGTTTGTTGCACCAGATTCTGGAATATCTTGTGCTTCCAACCATGCTGGATTGCTAAATTAACCCATGCCTTTGATCTGGAATTGTACAGATTAAACTCCTCCCAAATCCCACCCATTTAATATTACAGTCCATATAATGAATGATTTTTTCCCCATGACTTTTTCTTACTGCAACAGGTCAAACTAGACAAAGGTAACACAAAAAATAATGCTGGAGGGACTCAGCAGGTCAGGCAGCATCAGTGGAAATGAATAAACAGTCGACATTCAGGCCGAGACCTTTCTTCAGGACTGGAAGAGAAGTAGGATAATGCCAGAATAAAAAGGTAGGGGAAGGGAAAGGAGGATAACTGGAAAGTGGTAGGTGAAGCCAGGTGGGTGGGAAAGATAAAGGACTAGAGAGGAAGGACTCTGACAGGAGACGGGAGCTCACGATAGGAGAAAGTGTGTATATTTATGTATATTTAAGGCAGAGGTTGACAGATTCTTGATTGGTCAGTGCATGACGGGATACGGGGAGAAGGCAGGAGATTGGGGCTGAGAGGAAAATTGGATCCGCCATGATGAAATAGCAAGGCAGACTCGATGGGCCAAATGGCCTAATCTGCTCCTATTCATTATGGTCCTATGGTTTTATGGAAAGAGAAAGAGGAGGTGATAGCAGGTGAGAAGAGTTAAGAGGCCAAAGTGGGGAACAGAAGAAGAGGCGAGGGGGAGAGATTTTGATTTTTTTTAGAATCAAAAACCAGGATAGCATGTGGTGGAAAAGCACTTCAAGCGACATAGATTGATTTTTACTCTATCCTTTCCATGCATTTCCCCCTTCCTACCCCATTTCACAGCCCTTATTTCAACAATAATCATGCACCACTACGATTCTTTACATGCAGAACAAAAGCTTTGTGCATCACACCTCCCACCTGCTGCATAAAGAGCTCTAATGGGATTAAATATTCTTTGATTTTCAGGAAATTTGAGATGATCATTCCAGTGACGCGGCCTTTTGATTGGCTGGCACTCCCCTTTATTCTTGAGTTAATCAATACACATTTTAGCACTTAGTATCCACTTCCATCGCATCATGTTCAAATTTATTTGTCAGCTGCTGCAGATCCATCACTTACCATAAAGAAATACACAAAAAGGCATTCAAAGATTAAATGGCCAAAGTTAAAAGATTTACTTGCAAAGACTTGAATATAAAAGGTGCCTAAAATGATTAAAGGAATTGATTAGATAGATAAAGAGAAATAATTAAATTTATTGGATATACAGTATCAAAGTCAAATCAAATAGAATAGTAATCAGGAAGTTCAGGAGTTTCACCGGCATCTCTTTCCTTACACAAAGTCTGGCACTCCTGATATGTGAGGGATCAAATAAAAATTAAAATGCTAGATTTCTACAAAGTTAGGTATTTCAGAATTAGAGGAAGTAGATAAATGGAATTAACTCAGAGATTATAGAACAGCACAGCCAGTTTGAGGCTGAATGGCCTGAATTTTTATTTCTCATACAACACAGAACAGCATAGTATGGACCCTTCGTTTCATTTGTTGTGCCAACTTACTCCACATTCAATATAACCTCCCTCTCCTGCACAGCCCATAACCCCCCATATTTCTTACATTGTTAAAAGAGTCTTTTAAATGTCCCAATTGTATCAGACTCTAACAGCATCCTGTAGGGCATTCTGGGCACCCACGACTCCCAGTGTGAAACAAGCATTGCCCTGACATATCTCCTGAACTCTCCTACTCTTGCCTTAAGTGGATGTCGTCTGGCAATGATTCTCATCTCATTTTTAGAATTGCCTAACAGGCACTAACACCATGCTTGGCTGGTGGTGAGAGGGACCTGTAAGATGGGAATCTTACTGCTCTCAGGATGGCTGCTGTGCGGATGAGACACTTGGTGCTTTTGCAAGGGGGCTTGGAAGCAGGGTATAAACTTTCTTGTTTGAGTTCATCCCAAGCAGCCGCATTATACACAAGTTATTATTTTACTTAGCGATTTAACGCAGTAGCAAGTCTGTGCCACCCAATTACACCCATGAGACCAATTAACCTACTAACCTGTACATTGTTAGAATTTGGAAATTGGAGCACCTGGAGGGAAGTCACGGGGTCATGGGGAGAATGCACAGACTCTTTACAGACAGTGAAAGAATTGAATCCGGGCCACTGCCGCTGTTAACCATTAAGCTACTGTGCCAAGCCGACTCTCTGATCTATGGGCTGCTCTCATGGCCCATACAGAGACGGATCTCAAGTGCTGCTGAAAAAGCATCAATTTGGTGAAAGATGGTCTGTGGTCTGGCCAAAACCTGTTGGTCTTTCAGTACAATGATCCGGCTGGTATTGCATTTATGGGAACCTGCCAAACACATCGTCAACAATTATATCAAGCAACACACACAAAATGCTGGTGGAACACAGCAGGCCAGGCAGCTTCTATAGGAAGAAGCACTGTCGACGTTTCGGGCCAAGACCCTTCGTCAGGACTAACTGAAAGGAAAGATAGTAAGAGATTTGAAAGTAGGAGGGGCAGGAGGGAAATGTGAAATGATAGGAGAAGACCGGAGGGGGTGGGGTCAAGTTGAGAGCTGGAAAGGTGATTGGCAAAAGGGATACAGAGCTGGAGAAGGGAAAGGTTCATGGGACAGGAGGCCTAGGGAGAAAGAAAGGGGGAGGGGAGCACTAGAGCAAGATGGAGAACAGGCAGAGTGATGGGCAGAGAGAGAGGAAAAAAAAGAAAAAAAAAGCGGAGGGGGAAAAAAACTAAATATATCAGGGATGGTGTAAGAAGGGGAGGAGGGGCATTAACGGAAGTTAGAGAAGTCAGTGTTCATGCCATCAGGTTGGAGGCTACCCAGCCGGTATATAAGATGTTGTTCCTCCAACATGAGTGTGGCTTCATCTTGACAGTAGAGGAGGCCATGGATAGACATATCAGAATGGGAATGGGATGTGGAATTGACGTCCCATTCCCATTCTGATATGTCTATCCATGGCCTCCTCTACTGTCAAGATGAAGCCACACTCAGATTGGAGGAACAACATCTTATATACCGTCTGGGTAGCCTCCAACCTGATGGCATGAACACTGACTTCTCTAACTTCCGTTAATGCCCCTCCTCCCCTTCTTACACCATCCCTGATATATTTAGTTTTTTCCCCCTCCTCTTTTTTTCTTTTTTTTCGCACTCTCTGCCCATCACTCTGCCTGTTCTCCATCTCCCTCTGGTGCTTCCCTCCTCCTTTCTTTCTCCCTTTGCCTCCTGTCCCATGATCCTTTCCCTTCTCCAGCTCTGTATCCCTTTTGCCAATCACCTTTCCAGCTCTCAGCTTCACCCCACCCCCTCTGGTCTTCTCCTATCATTTCGCATTTCCCTCCTGCCCCTCCTACTTTCAAATCTCTTACTATCTTTCCTTTCAGTTAGTTCTGACGAAGGGTCTCGATCCAAAACGTCGACTGTGCTTCTTCCTATAGAGGCTGCCTGGCCTGCTGTGTTCCACCAGCATTTTGTGTGTGTTGCTTGAATTTGCAGCATCTACAGATTTCCTCATGTTTGCTTTCAACAATTATATAACAGCTACATCTTATTACCTTTTCCATGCTGAAGCACGTATAAACAAAAATATTTCTTTTAAATTTCTCAACAACTCTGGGCAGTACAGGGTAGCCACTGCAGGGACACCTATGCATGTGATATTAAACCAGTCCTCACTGGCTTTCTCCACTGCTTCCAAGGAACATCAGGGCTTTGACTTTTCAATCTCAGTTCCTGGGTGTCAACATCTTTGAAAAAGTATCCTGGGCCCAAAATAAATTACAAAAGCGGTTATATTTCATTAGGAGCTTGCAAAGATTTGTTCTGTCACCAATGATTCTAGCAAACGTCTACTGATGAACTACAGAGAACATTCTAACCGTTTCTTCACCATCTTGTATGCCAATGAGGTGCCAATGTACAGGAATGGAAAAAGTTAAAGAGGGCTATAAGCTCTTCCAGCTCTACCATGGACAGTAGTCACGGAGGACATCTTCTATAGGTGATGCCTCAAGAATACGACATCTGACATCAAGGACCCTCACTATCCAAGACCTGCCCTCTTCTCATTGTCACCATGAAGGAAGAGGTACAGGAGCCTGGACATGCACACACACACAATGTTTTAGGTATAGCTTCCTCCCACCGCCTTCCGATTTCTGAACCCATGAAGACCATGTCACTTTTTGCTCTCTCTGTGCAATTTTTAAAATAACTTTTATTGTAACTTATAGTAGTTTTATATATTGCACTGTAATGTCATAAATCAATGAATTTCACAACATATGCCAATGATAATAAACTCGATTGTGACTCAGTTTGGATACGGTTCCCTACCTCCTGAAGAGTAAGATAGATGTGCAGGGTCAGAACAATATAATAATTAGGTAAGCTCCCAGGACAATTCTGGCTGTTTGCCACCAGCTAATCTAATAAGGGTCCCATAAAATCTAGCCAGGGGCTCTTACTCTATTTAATTCAGTTCTCCACAAAGTATTTTGTGAAGCCATTATACGTATAGGTGTACATTACTACAAATGCTTTATGATGCCATTATAGACTTTATGGGTTGATTCACATATATTTTATGAGAGATTCAGTATTTAGTTGTCCATTCATACACGCATTCACTAAAATTGTGCATTTTCAGAACCAGCCTAGAGCGGAGATGAAAAGCCCACCTGTTGTGGGTTGTGGGTACAAATCCCTCTTCTGGCTGTAACTCCAATAAATGGGTGCAGTACAGTCAGAAATTCAAACTCTGACGAGGTGTTAAATGGTGTGTTACCCGGGGCATTATTTTAAACTATGAAGAAGGCACACCGACAGCTGTACTTCATAAGAGTTTTGGGAGATTTGGCATGTCACCACAGACTAGCAATTTTCTACAGATGTACCATGGAGAGTATTTGACTGCTTGCCATACCGTCTGCTATGGGGGCTCCAATGCACAGGATCAAAATGGGCTGCAGAGGGTCGTAGACTCAGCCAACTCCATCACTGGCACAACACTGCCCATCATCAAGGATGTCTTCAAGAGGTGCTGCCTCAAGAAGGCAGCATCCAACATTAAGGACCCGCATTACCAGGACATGGCCTCTTCTTATTATTACCATCTGTGAGGAGATACAAGAGCCTGAAGAAACACATTCAATGTGTTATGAATAGTTCATTTCCCTTTGCCATCAGATTTCTAAATGGTCTGGAAACCCATAAGCACTACCTTGCTAATCCTACAGTAATTTCTTTTATGTCTTGTTCTGTATTCGTATTCATATTCCCATTGGTTTGTTATTGTCACCTACAAGATACAATGAAAAGCTTATCTTGCATGCTGTTCATACCAATCAAATCACTACACAGAACACTGAGCTGGAATAAGGTGAACAATACCAAAGCAAAATAAAGGGTAACAGCTACAGAGAAAGTGCAGTGCAGGGAAACAATGAAGTGCCAGGTCATATTGAAGTAGATTGTGCGGCCAAAGAGACCACCTTATCGTACAAGAGGTCCATTCAAGAGTCTGATAACAATGGGATACAAGCTGTCCTCAAGCCTGTGGTATGTTCTTTCAAGCTTTTGTATCTTTTGCCCAATGAGAGAGGGGAGAAGAGAGCATGTCTGGAGAGGCTAGGGTCTTTAATGGCTGCTTTACTAAGATGGTGAGAAGTGTAGACAAAGTCTATAGAGGGGAGGCTGGTTCCTGTCGCGTGCTGAGCTGGTCCACAACTCCCTGCAGCTTCCTATTGTCACGTGCAGAGCTGTTGCCATGCCAAGCCATTGTGCATCCAGATAGAATGCTTTCTATGGTGCACTGATGTGACCTAGTCAGGCTATTTAGCTGAGACCATTCCACTTGAAGTGTCTGCCTTTTGTGAGCTACTTTTCTGTAGAAGTGGATGAGAGGTGAATTGATGGAGGTGTACAAGATGATAAGAGGTATAAACGGAGCGGATAACCAGAGTCTTTTTCCCAGGATTAGGAAAATAGCTAATACGAGGGGGCAACATTTTAAGCTGATGGGAGGGAACCATCGTGGGGGGAGTCAGAAGTAAGTTCTTTACATAGAGTGTGATGGATGCATGGAATTCCTTGCTAAGGGTGGTGGTAAAGTCAGATACATTTAGGATATTTAAGGAAGTCTCAGACAGTCACATGGATCATAGAAAAGTAGAGTGTTATGTAGGAGAGAAGGGTTAGATTGATCTTAGAGTAGGTCAAAAGGATGGCACAACATTGTCAGCTGAAGAGCCTGTACTGTGCTGTCATGGTCTATGTTTCTATGAAATGGTCCTGTTATTCTGTCTAAGTGGCTCCTGTTATTCTGTCTAAGTGGCTCTATTTGAAGTAAATTTATTATCAAGGTACGTATACAACTCCGAGATTTTTGCAGGCATTCACAATAAATACAAAGAAACAAAAATAATAATAATAAATAAGCAATAAACGTCAAGTTGAAGATGAAGAGTTGCTGAAAGTGAGCCCATAGGTTGTGGGAGCAGTTCAGTGTTGGGATGAGTGAAGTTATCCCTTTAGTTCAAGAGCCGGAGGGCTGAGGGGTAATAACTGTTCTTGAACCTGGTGGCGTGGGTCCTGAAGCTCCTGTACCTCCTTCCTGATGGAAGCAGTGAGCAGAGAGCATGGCCTGTGTGGCGGGAGTCCTTCATGTTGGATGCTGCTTTCCTGCAACAGCACTCCATGTGGATGTGCTCAATACTGGGGAGGGCTTTACCCATAATGGACTGGGGCATTTTCACTACTTTTTGCACCATCCAATAACTATCTGTGTGGGGGAGGGGAAGGAAAGCTTGGCACCTCTTCCTTGTGAAAATCTGGACTGACCCCAGCCTTGCTCTCAAATCACATAGCAAACCATAATTCATTCATAAGTTTCATACCCTACAGACCTGGAATAATCTAGTGATTTCACATGCTCTTTGGATAAGGTACTTGAGATATTTACAAACAAAACAAAGCCATTTTACTGCGCCACGCACTGGAGTTGGAGGCAGTGTGTGAAATAATGCAAGATTTTGATTCGGTTCTTAATTCTGGTCCTGCTGAAACCCTTCAACTCTGCAAGTTGAAGAGTTGCAGAGTTCTGCCCCACTCTTCAATTTTGCCCCATTCCAGAGACTTGAGGTCAAAAATATAGTGTAAAGTCCCAAGGCCTGATAAACCAACTGAAATGCACTATAGTGTACTGAATGCTACTTTCAAGAAATCCTGCAGATGCTAGCAATCTACAGCATCGTGTCTGACCCAAGCAGTAATCCTTCCTACCTACATCATGTCCATATCCATGTGCCTATCCAAAGTCTCTTAAAAGCCTCTACCACCATACCAGACAGCATTTTCCAAGCATCCACCACTCTCCGAGTAAAAAAGTTAACCCTTCACATCCCCCTCTCACCTTCAATGCATGTCCTCTAGTACTGGATTTTACCCTAGGAAACAGATACCCTCTGTCCACTCTATCTATGCATCTCATAATCTTATAAACCTCCATCAGATCTCCCTTCAGCCTCCAGGGCTCCAGAGAAAACAACCCAATTTTGTCCAACGTCTCGTGATAGCACATGCCCTCTAAAACAGGCAGTATCCTGGTAAACCTCTTCTGCACCCTCTGCAAAGCCTCAATATCTTCTGTATAGTACGGAGACCAGTACTGTATGCAGTGCAGTTCTGTTATGTATTTGCATCCTCTCTAGGTACTTAATTAGTGTATATATTATGACAATGCTTCATGCTCTGAATGTGTCTTTATTTCTCATTCTCGCTTCCAGGCTCCCCAACATCACATGTTGTTCTGTCCCGGACTGATGACATCATCACATGACAAGTGTCAAACTACATCAGCTGAACTTACCATTTCAATACTTGACGTCGCTCTTTTCCTGAGAAATGAACTTCAATGTTTTGGAAGACCTTCGGCTCACAGATTTAACCATTTCAATTCAACACATATTCTCTGATATGGATGACTATAACCAACACTTTTTCTGTTTCAATTTACTGCTAACTCCAGAACTGAAAACTTCATTTTCAACTTACGGCAGTTTTTAACAACACAAAATTGTTAAACTTCAGAATTGTTTTCTAATCCTTTGAGATCTCTCTACCAGTTTCTCTTTGCTCTCCATCTCTGGCTTCTGTTCACTGTAGACCTGAGTTTGTCCGTAACTGTCCATCATATTGTCCTTCTGTTCTGGTACCTCAATGTCAAATCCTTGAATTTCCTTCTGTTTGTCAAAGTCTCTCATACTGAACTTCTTTTTTTACATTTGTGGTGTTCCTTGCATACTGCACTCCAGTTGGAGATTCAACTACCGCTTGATTTCCTGTTTTCCTCACGACTCTGTGTGGTATTGTGTTGAAAGGTATTGTGAATTTGCCCACTTTTTCTTACTGGATGAGCACAGTGTCCCAAACTTTTGCTGTAGACTCTTGTGCTCCTCTGTGATCATCTACATACAACTTGCACTTTGCTTTTTGTTCTGCATCCCGCTCTGGTACTTCCAGTTCTGCTGTGTGTACCTCCTTGCTGTCAGGTAACTTCCTCTCATTTTGTTGTTACAGAGAAGTTTGCCAGGACTTTTCCCTGTGGTGGTATGTTCCACACATCTGTACACAGTCCCGTACTTTCTCAGTTCACGTTTCCAGTCAAGTCCTTCTGCTCGAGCAATCCTGATCCTTTTCATCAGTGATGCATTTTGTTTCTCCACTTCACCATTTGCCCGAGCCCACTTTGGCGTTATTTTCAGGTGTTCGGTTCCATTACTCTCACAATATTCCTTGTACTGTTCAGATCGGAATTGAGGTCCATTATCTGATTTGACAGATACGGGCAGTCCATTTATTGAAAATGTTCTCCAGACTGTCAGTAACTCTGCAGTTGTCGCGGTCAAAATGCCATATTCATAAAATTGGCTGTAGTAATCAACTTCTACTAGAATGGAATGGTTTGTTGGTAATGGTCCAAGCAAGTCAACAGCTACCTCCTGCCAAGTACCATCCAATAATGATGTCAGTTTTAGTGGTTCTAGAGAATCAGTTCACACACGAGGAAATCTGCTGATGCTGGAAATTCAAGCAACAAACAGAAAATGCTGGTGGAACGCAGCAGGCCAGAAACGCTGTCAACGTTTCGGGACGAGACCCTTCGTAAGGACTGTCCTGACGAAGGGTCTCAGCCCAAAACATGGACAGTGCTTCTCCCTATAGATGCTGCCTGGCCTGCTGCGTTCCACCAGCATTTTGTGTGTGCTGCCTAAATACAGTTCAACAGCCATGACAAGTTTTGTGGTATTTCTCAGCTGTTTTGTCCATACCAGGCCACCAAACCCGGGTTCTGAGATGCTGTTTTGTGCCAATTATTTCCATGTGTCCTTAATGAACTTGGGCGAGCGTCTGTATGTGCAAGGCTTCAGGTAACACAATCTGTGTCCCTCAGTGTAAGATGACCCACTCCACACAGTTCAGTTGCAATGGGTGCCTATGCCCTACAGTTCTCAAAGTGTCTATTCATGATGGCTTTACACACCTCCTGCAGCCACAGATCTGTGGCTGACACTCTCTCTACCTCTCGTGTTGTCAGGGCTTTAGGCACAGCACTCACAGCTATGAACCTGCCATATCCCTCTAAATCATGCTTGTGTTTCTCTTTTTGAGCAGACTCTCCCAGTAGCCTTGACACTGGGTCTGCAATGTTCTGTTTTCCTGGCACATGTATGACTCTGTAGTCGCATGGTTGCAATCTCTAGACCCACCGCTCTATGCGCGCACGAAGTTTAGATCTTGGGCTGTACATCATCTCCAAAGGTTTGTGATCCATGATCAGGTTAAACTTTCTCCCATACAAACATGGATGTAGTCTTTCACAGGCCCGCAGTAGTGTTAATGCTTCTTCCTCTGTTTGTGAGTATTTTCGTTCACGGTCTCTGAGACTACGGCTCACATAGCAGACAGGTACCATTTCTTCATTTTGTTTTTGTATGAGTACTTCCCCCAGTCCAACTGGGCTGGCATCTGCTATAACTTTAGTTGATGCATCTTTATCAAAATAGGCCAATGTACCTGCTCTTGCTAGCTCCTCTGTTAGGGCTTTGAATGTATGTTTCTGTTCTTCTCCAAACTTGAACTGAATGTCCTTCCTGGTCCATTGTTTCAGTGGTTCTGACAAAGTTGCACACCGTGGAATGAATCTGTGGCTGTAGCCAGCAAAACCTGGGGAACTCCTCACTTCTGTGGTGTTTTGTGGTTCACGAGCATCCATTACTGCTCGCACTCTCTTCTCAATTGGTCTGATGCATTTCTGTGACACGAGAATTGCCATGAAAACTAATTTGCCCATGTTGAGCTGACATTTCTCCAGGTTCAGAGTCAGTCCCTACTCTGTGAGTCTCTTAATAACAGTATGCAGTCTCTCATCCTGCAGTTTTTGGTTAGGCACATGTACAATCACATTGTCTGAGACGTTCTCAACTCCTTCAATTCCAGCTAAAGCATTTGCTGTCTCATGCCGGTACTGCTCACTGGCTGATGACACACCAAATATCAGTCTCCTGTACCTATACACCCCATTATACACAGCAAATCTCTCTAGATACAGGATTTAGTTCTACCTGGTGATAGCCCCATTTGAAGACTAGTTTGCTGAACACTGTAGCTCCATTCATACCCTGTAGTATCTCATCTACAGATGGAATGGGAGAACTCTCACTCCCAATTGATTCATTTGCCCTTCTCGTGTCTCGGAACATTCTGATGTCCTTGTTGGGTTTTGGTAAAATTATTGCCGGTTAACCCAAGGAGTTGGGCCTTTAACTTTCTTAATAATGTCCATTTTTCTTTGCTGTTCAATTTTCTTCTCAAAAGCCTCCCTTAAGTTGTAAGGTATGCATCTGAGTGGCTGGGCCACAGGCTTTACCTTTGGATCAACGTACAGACTGATCTGCTTCGTGTTCAGCTTTCCTAACCCTTCAAACACTTTACGGCAGCTTAAGTGACTCTTTAATGTCTGTCACTACTGACACATTTTCTTCAATCTTTAACACACTCAATTTTGTAGCTGGTTCTCTACCTAGGAGAAACCAAAGTAGAGAAAACATTGCCTTTTATCATGATGAATTCTGCCTGGTCTGTCCTGTCTCCAATACTTATTTCACATTCAAACACCCCCTCAACCTCCAGTGATGTGCCAGATGAATATGGGTACAGTTTTCTCTTCTGCTTAGGAATATATGAATGGCACTTGATCTTCTCTGGCTTCAGTTTTCCCCACACATTTTCACCCAGCAAATTACTTCTGGCTCCTGAATCTACTAATATGCATAGATTCACACCCCCTACACAAAAAGTAGTCTTTTTCTGATGACTCTGTTTCATTAACAACAAATGCAAATTCCTTCTGTTCATCCTCAACATTGTTCACTTTTGAGTCTTTAATCCTTTAGTCCAGCACATTTTTGCAAAGTGGTCCTTTCCAGTGCATTTTCTGCACATCTGTCCATGAGATGGACACTTTGGGTCTCTACCCAGGTGATCTGTGTTTCCACATCTATAGTATTTCCTTTCATTTGTATTAGTAGGCTTTATTTTCCCCTCTGTCTTTTTGCCATGCGTTGTGTCCTCACGGTTAGAAACATGGTGCAGTCCCTGGCTGGTTCCCTTGGAGCGACATGTCTGATAATTGTGCCTCTACTGGGCAAACATTAGGCCCTTCATACGCTTCAGTAGTTTTCTCTGCACATAGACTGAGTTACATTTTCCCACTCTGGCATCCCTGATTTGGCTGTCAGTCTCCAATTGGAAATTACAGTCTTTTGCTGCCTGCTGAAGGTGAGTAGAGAACTGTAGAACTGCTTCACCTTGTTCTGGCCAGCTGATGAAAATGCTGCCGGGCAAACATAGTGCTGACCTAGAGAACAAAGTAAGCATTCAGCGCATCCACTGTTGCTATGTGGTCTGTGACTTCTCCCATGTTTGGTAGTGTTGAGAATATATCCTGCACATCTGGTCCTGCAAGGTGCAAAAGTAGTGCTGTCCTTCTTTCTTCTGTATAATCTGTTGTGCGTTCATCCACTATCAGTCCTTTACTTTCAGCATAAACTTCAAATGAGTCGAGCACCATGCCCATCTCAGACTTAGCATAGCTGGCTCCGTGAATCATTGGAAATGTTGGATCCTGGATTCCTCCATTCTCATCAACTAACATTAAACTTACTTTCAAAGCCCATATTCTTGTCACCACTGTTGTGTATTTGCAACCTTATCTTAATTAGATAGTGCAAAATATGTCATGACATGACATTTCATGCTCTGAAGGTGCCTTTATTTCTCATTCTTGCTTCCATGTTGTTCTGTCCCAGACTGATGACATCATCACCGTACTTGACAAGTGTCAATCATTAATTGACCTTACCATTTCAATACATGACAAGTTCCTCCAGCATTTTGTGTGTGTCTTTCCGTAGTTTGGTATTCTCCTCAAGAACATGCTCAGACTAACAGTTGTTCACATTAATAAGCATGGTTCAGTGACAAGTTGGAATTTAGACTGAACTGGGTCAGCGAGGAAGCCATGATTAAAATATACATGGTGACGTCATCACATTACACATCATGTGATCCCATAATAGCTAATAATGGTCAAGTATGCTACCTGAAATATAGTTCTGTTGGTAAGATTTTAAGATTAAAGATTAGCTTTATTTGTCACATTTATTTATTTTGAGATACCTATTGAATGTTGAAAGGCTTTGATAGAATGGATGTGGAGAGGATGTTTCCTCTGGTGGGAGAGCTAAGGCCAGAGGACACAACCTCAGCACAGAGTGGCATTCTTTTAGAACAGAGATGAAGAGGAATTTCTTTATCCAGAGAGTGGTGAACCTGTTGAAATTCATTGCCAGAGGCAGCTGTGGAGGCCAAGTCTTATGTGTATTTAAGGCAGAGGTTGTTAGATTCTTGACTGGTCAGGGCATGAAGGCATATAGGGAGAAGGCAGGAGATTGGGACTGAGAGGGAAATTGGATCAACTATGATGATATGGAGGAGTAGACTCAATGGGTCAAATGGCCTAATCCTACCCCCATAGCTTATAGTTTTATACAACACATAACAGCCCTTCCAGCCCAATGAGTCCACCCATGTGACTAATCAACCTACTAACTTGTACATCATGCCACCCACAATGTTACACTGGACCCCATCAATACCAATATCAGACTCCAGCAATCACTTCACCTCAATATAAGTCTATGGTCTTATATTGAAACATCCAGCGAAATGTGCCATTTGTGCCAAGGTTCAACATAGTCCGAGGATGTGCTGCGGGCAGCCGGCAAGTGTTGCCATGCTGCCCAGTGCCAACATAGTACACCCACAACTTACTAACCCTCACTTGTACATCTTTGGAATGTGGGAGGAAACTGGAGCACCTGGAGAAAACCCATTCAGTCATGGGGAGAACATTCAGAATCCTTACAGACAGTAGTTGAAACTGAACTCCGATCGCAATCACCAGAGCTGGAAAGTATTGTGCTAACTGTTATGCTACTGTGTCACCATCATTACAGTAAATGTACTTTCCTGTCTTTGAGATGTGAAATCAAAACTCCATTTACTCCCCTGAGTGTAATTAAAAGAACTAGCAGTGATATTTTAATTAAGACCAATAAAGATTCATGCTCCATAGATTCTATGAAGAGGAATAAACTGTCAATGTTTTGGGCCAAGATCCTACATCAGAATTCATCCATTAGTTTTAAGATAGATGATCTGGTGACCATCACATATTTCTCCCATCTAAACAAGATGAAATATATCTTCCATAACATTAGAAAAAGTACTATCAGGTCTAAAGAACTGAACTTTTCTGCAAGGGAAATTATTTCAATGACACAGTTAAATCACTCATCTCACAGACAATCCCTCTGGCAACTGGTAAGTCAACCTAATAAAAGCAGAAAATAGAAGATATGTCAGTTAGCATCAATGGGGAGGTAACCAGAATAGGTATGTCAGGACAATTCCGAACTTCATCAGAATCCTGATGAAGGGTCTCAGTCTGAAACATCAACTCTTTATTCCTTTTCATAGATGCTGCCTGATGTGCTGAGTCCCTCCAGCATTTTTGTGTGTGAGTTACTCTGGATTTCCATCATTGGTAGAATGTCTTGTATTTACAATTCTGAACAATTCTCCATAGGTGATGTCCAGACTACTGAGTATTTCAGATGAAGGGTCTCAACCCGAAATGTTAACTGCCCACTTCCTTCCTTAGATGTTGCTTGCCTCTTTGAATTTATCCAGTATTTAGTGTGTTGCTCTGAATTTCAATAAGACTCATGCATCTTTTTTAAAATTTTAATTTCATGAATTCTGCATTCTGTATTACTTTGCTTTAGCGGATGATGGTCTCAACCCTAATGTGACAAAACCTATTTTACTCTTAATTCAAGAAGTCACCCAATAAAATAGAGCTGATTCTGGCAAATTTAATACTGCAGAACACTGCTGGCAAACTTTGCCTCATAGTCTTCATCAGGCATCTTTTTAAATTCTCCTTGTATAATTATAAATGGAAATCAAATCACATTGTTCTCAATTAATCATATCTTTAGAATGAACATCAAGAAATGGAGACAGACAGATAAAGGTATTAGTTTGCACCAGACTTATTAAGTATTCAGACTCTTGTCTACATTGGGCCAAGCTGCCACATTTTATTTCTGGCTGTATCTCTGAAGAGATGGATCATATTTTTCACCTCCCACTGATACATAAATTTGTCGACATCTCGTCAACCCACGCCAACAATATAGCCAATTAATATAAATCTGCTTCAATGGCATTTATCCTGTTTAAGGCAAAATCAATATTCAAGACAAGACTTCCAAATGTTACTTATGGTAAATCTCTCCAAAGAGCCCCATTCCCCAACTGGCCTTGTAGATAAAAATGTATATTTATATACTTTCCAGGAAGGAGGCATTAGCATCAGACAGAACTCTGTATAGCCATGTCTCCATAGTGCAAAACAGCGCTCCTATAGAATCTTGAGGAACAAGAAATGGCAGGTTTATTATCTCTAATATCTCTCATGAAATTAGTTGCTTTCTGTCAGTACAGTGCAATACATAAAAATTATATAAAATAAATAAATAAATAGTGCAAAAAGAGGAACAGCGAGTTCATGAGCTGATCAGAAATCTGATGGTAGAGGGGAAGACACTGTTCCTAAAACATTGAGCATGGGTCTTCAGGCTGCTGTACCTCCACCCTGATGAAGAGGGCATGTCCCAGATGGTGAAAGCTTGAAGCTGGATTCCACCTTCTTGAGGCACTACCTCTTGAAGATGTGCACGATGGCAGGGAGGTTTCTGCTTGCCTAGAAGCTGGCTAAGTCTACAACTCTCTGCAGCCTCTTTTGCTTCTGTGTGTTGAAGCCTCCATACCAGGCAGTGATGCAACACCATCTCTATCATACATCTGCAGAAATTAGCAAGTGCCTTTGCTGACAGGTACAGATTTTGGGATTAATCGAAAGAGGGTGTGAATAGGAGGCGAGAAACACAGGAATAGCTCTTCCCAGCAAAGGAATGGGAGCAAGAACCTTCTGTCTATAAGCACTCAGTATGGGGAGGTGGTCCTGATGAAGGGTCGCAGCCCAAAATCTTGATTGTTTATTCTTCTTCATAGATGCTGACTGGCCTGCTGTGTTCCTCCAGCAGTTTGTGTGTGTACTCTGGATTTCTAGCATCTGCAGAAACTCTTTATTTATGGTCATGGAAAGAATTTGATCGCTCACATCATGTGACACGGCACATAATGACTGAACAAACTATCTTGCGATTCATTTTCTTGCAGGCATTTACAGGAAAATGTAGAAATACAATAGAACTTATGAAAAACGATAAAGACCATAAGACATAAGAGCAGAATTAGGCCATTTGGCCCATCGAATCTGCTCTGCCATTCAATCATGGGTGTTGCTTTTCTCCCCACCTCAGCCCCACTTGCCGGCCTTTGACCTGTAGCATTTGATGCCATGTCCAATCAAGAACCTATCAAGCTCTGCCTTAAACACACCCAATAACCTGGCCTCCACAGATGCCTGTGCCAATAAATTCAACAACTTCACCACCCTCTGGCTAAAGAAATTTTTCTGCAACCCTGTTTTAATTGGACACCACTCTATCCAGAGGCTGTGCCCTCTTATCCACCTAGACTCCCCCACAATGGGAGACATCATTTCCATATCTACTCTGTCTAGGACTTTCAACATTCAAAACGTTTCAATGAGATCACCTCTCATCCTTCTAAATTCCAGTGAGAACAGACCCAGAGCTATTAAACGTTCCTCATATGATAACCGTATCATTCCCGGAATCATAACATGTGAATCTCGCTTGAACCCTCTCCAATGCCAGCGCATCTTTTTTTAGAGGAGGAGCCCAAAACTGTACACAACACACAAGGTGAGGCTTCACCAGTGCCTTATAAAACCTCAGAATCAAATCCCTGCTCTTGTACTCTAGACCTCTTGAAATGAATGCTAACTTTGCATTTGTCTTCCTCACCACTGACTCGACCTGCAAGCTAAACTGTTGGATGTTCTGCACAAGGACTCCTAAGTCCCGTTGCATCTCAGATTTTTGGATTTTGTCCCCATTTAGAAAATAGCCTGCATTTTTACTTCAACTACCAAAGTGCATGACCATGCATTTTCCAACATTAGCTTTGAATACCCTTGTTAGACACAGTTGTACTATTTTGTCATTTGAATATTTCTTTGTTTTTGGAACACATCTATCCTGCACCTTCCTTATTTTTCCCAGAAACTCACACCAATGCTGCTCTGCTGTCATCTCTGCCAGCATCTCCTTCCAAATTCACTTTGAACATCTCCTTTCTCATACCTGTAATTTCCTTTATTCCACTGAAATACTGCTACATCAGAATTTACTTATTCTCTATCAAATTTCAAGTTGAACTCAATCATGTTGTGATCACTGACTCCTAAGGGTTCTCTTACCTTAAGCTCCCTAATCACCTCCAGTTCATTATATTGCATCCAATCTAGTATAGCTGATTAGGCTCCATGAGAAACTGCTCTAAATAGCCATCTCACAGGCATTCAACAAACTTACTCTCTCGAGATCCATTACCAACCTAATCTTCCCAATTGACCTGCATCTTGAGATGTCCATGATTATCATAACATTGTCCTTTTGACACACCTACTTTCTGCTGTATGGTCCACAATCCCAGCTACTGTTGGGAGACCTGTATTAACTGCCATCAGGGTCCTTTTACTCTTGCAGTTACTTAACTCAAACCACAAGGATTTAACATTTTCCCATCCTATGTTACATCTTTGATGCCATTTTTTTACTGGTAGAGCCATGCCAGCCCCTCTGCCTATCTTCCTATCCCTCTGATACAATGTGTAACCTTGGACCTTCAGCTCCCAACTACAACCATCCTTCAGCCACAATTCAATGATGGCCACAACATCATACCCGACAATCTGTAACAGTGTAACAAGATCATCCACCTTTTTTCTTATACTTCATGCATTGAGATGTAACACTTTCAGTGCTGTAATTGCTACCCATTTTGATTCTACATCTCTAATGCACTGATACTCCCCTGTTGGCCATAAATAACAAAGGCTGACAAACGGTCAATGTGCAAATGGGGAACAGAGGTTCATAGGGTTAAAAATATGAGGGCTGATGCACAGTGGAACAAAACAGAAAATGAGGGAAATAATAATAGGGAGATGGGCAATGCACTTATTGGGCTAGCAGGACCCATCACCGCACTGTATTTCTAAATTCAAGTCAAGTCGCTTTTATTGTCATTTCAATCATAACTGCTGGTACAGTGCACAGTAAAAACGAAACAACGTTCCTCCAGGACCATGGTACTACATGAAACAACAAAAAACTACATTGGACTTCAGACCTACACAGGGCTACATAAAGTGCTCAAAACAGTGTGAGACAGTACAATAATTAATAAACAAGACAATAGGCACAGTAAAGGGCAAATTACAATATAATAATACATAATGTAAATGTAAACAATGTTTTAGCAGAAATTAAGAAAGAAATGAGCAAGACTTGCAAAGGGGGTGAAGTGGTGTGTGTGTGTGTGTGTGTGTGTGTGTGTGTGTGTGTGTGTGTGTGTGTGTGTGTGTGTGTGTGTGTGTGTGTGTGTGTGTGTGTGTGTGTGTGTGTGTGTATGTGTGTGTGTGTGTGTGTGTGACTAGACTCTGGGAATTGAGGAGTCTGATGGCTTGGGGGAAGACTGTTACACAGTCTGGTCGTGAGAGCCCGAATGCTTCGGTATCTTTTGCCAGGTGGCAGGAGGGAGAAGAGTTTGTATGAGGGATGCGTGGGGTCCTTCACAATGCTGTTAGCTTTACGGATGCAATATCTGGTGTAAATGTCTGTAATGGCGGAAAGAGAGACCCTGATGATCCCTTCAGCTGACCTCACTGTCCACTGCAGGATCTTACGATCCAAGACGGTGCAATTTCCAAACCAGGTAATGATGCAGCTGCTCAGGATACTCTCAATACATCCTCTGTAGAATGTAGTGAGGATGGGGGCTAGGAGATGGACTTTCTCAGCCTTCATAGACACTGCTGGGCTTTCTAGGCTATGGAGCTGATGTTGAGGGACTAGGTGAGATTCTCCACCAGGTGAACACCAAGAAATTTGGTGCTCTTAACAATGAATAAATAAAAACTCTAGAGAGGGACAAAGGAAACTCTTCACTCTGAAACATGTACCAAATACTGGAGGAAGTCAACAGGCTGAAAAGTTTCATTCTAAAGTCAAAGTTAAAGTAAATTTTGTTATTAAAGTGTATATATGTCATGATATGCAACCCTGAGATTCTTTTTCTGTGGGCATACTCAATAAGTCTATAAAAGACAACAAACTGTACAAATATAAATATAAATAAATAGTAATAAATATCGAGAAAATGAGATAATGAGATAAAGAGCCCTTACAGTGAGATAATTGGTGTTAGGAACATTTCAATGACGAGGCAAGTTATCCCCTTTTATTCAAGAGCCCGATGGTTGAAGGGTCGTAACTGTTCTTGTACCTGGTGGTGCAAGTCCTGAGGCTCTTCCTTCTGATGGCAGCTGCAACAAGAGAGCATGACTTGGATGATGGGGGTTCCTGATGATGGATGCTGCTTTCCTGCAACAATGCTTCATGCAGATGTGCTCAAGGTTGGGAGGGTCTTACCCATTAGGTACTGAGCTGAATCCACTACCTTTTGTAGGATTTTCTATTCTGATAACACGGAGTTATTAGAAATGAAGCATATTTAAGATGATGAGAAAAAGGGGTGAACTGGGACGGCAGTGGTTTGGGATAGGGGGAGAGATTTGGTGTGCCACCAAAGGTGTACCATGGAGAACATTCTAACTGGCTGCATCACTGTCTGGTATGGAGGGGACACTGCACAGGATCAGAAAAAGCTGCAGACAGTTGAACTCTTCGCCAGTTTCATCAAGGGCACTAGCCTTCATACCATCAAGGACACCTTGAAGAGGTGAGCCTCAAAAAGACAGCATCCATCATTAAGGAACCCCATTAAGGACATGAGCCCTTCTCATTACTGTCATCAGGGAGGAGGTACAGGAGCCTGGAGGCATTCGCTCAAGGTTGTAAGAACAACTTCGTCCCCTCCACTATCAGATTTTTGAACAGAAAATGAACTCATAAACATTACCATGCTATTTTACTCTCTTTTGTTTTGCACTATTTACTGATTTTCTTTGAGAGGAGATGAAGAGAGAGGATGCTGGGGAGAACCAATTGTAGCATACGGTCCGGTGGGAAACCCATTTGTTTAAGATGGATTACGAGCAATGTTTGGACGTTGGTGTATGCCTCGACATTGACCGAGGGCCCAGCACGTGAGTGACAGAGAAGTTCAAGGTGAGCTCCAAATTCTGCCATCTGACTGTTTAATTAGAATGGACCTTTTCTTTTTGTTATTCTTTACTAACCCTTTCGTTAAGATTCATAAATATAATCTTTTAATCGTATGCAGTGTACTGTCTGTTATTTTGTGGCATTCATTTGAAACAGGGTGGTGAATTACACAGCATCCACACAAACTGGGGTTGGGGGTGGGTTCGTGCCTCAATCTCACAAGTTTGGTGGGGCCGGAGATTGTCTTCCCTAGACTTACGCAGCCAAGGAAACCAGGGTGTTTCACTTGTTGTAAGTTATAATAATTTTTTAATGTCTTTGCAATGCATTGCTGTCATAAGTCAACAATGTCAGTGATAGTAAACCTGATTCCAGTTCTGAACCTGAGTCAAAAAACGATGAAGGTAGATCAGGAGGCTGAAGCTTTGTCTAGTTCAAGAGTTGCCAATCTGGGGTGCATGTTTCACTCAGTTAATTGTAAGGGTCAACAACATCAAAAAAAGTTGAGAGCCATTGCTCTAGTTGATCAAGATCCAGGGTGAAACTCCACCACCATCTGGTCAACACCATAGCCACTTCCTGACATCTTCAATCTATTCATATAGCAGAAAGACTTTTTATAATTTTTAAAAATTTTATTTTCTTGAGATACTTCGTGGCATAGGCCCTTCAAGCTACACTGCTCAGCAATCCCCTGATTAGACCGTAGCTTAATCACAGGACAATTCATAAAGACCGATTAACTTACCAACCGGTACATCTTTGAACTGTAGGAGGAAACACGAACGCCCGGATGACACCCACGCGGTCACGTGGAGAACAAACCCCTTACAGGCAGTGGCAGGAATTGAAGCCAGGCTGTCTATACTGTAAAGCATTGTGCTAACTTTCACACTACTGTGCCGCCTCAAAAATACTTAAAATACTTCCAGAGCACCATCTCTTTAAACACAAAATTTACTTCCAGACATTCTGCTATTGTACCTGCTTGCTCACACTGAATAAGTTCTCACCAATACCAAGTGAGCTAGGATATGATGTGCAATAGGAAAGTACATATTCACAGAACGCTCATTCATTCAGATCCATCAAATGTGATCTGCCAAATCCTTTTGCAACATTATTGTTTGCAGAGTGAATTCTGAAAGTGAGAAGCAGATCTTTCCAAAGCTGAACTAATATCTTGGCAATCTGCAATGACAATTTCACACAGGCAAAAACAAAAATCAATATAAGAAGCATTTTAAACAGTACATAATAGTGGACCCCATTCTCCATGACTTAGGAAACAAATCTCAAAGACACCGTTAAATTTACAGAGTTTATACTTGTTAAATTATTGAGGTCTCTGGAGGTTTCAGTAATTCATCCTGCACTTTATGTCAGACACACTCACAAACCATGACGAACAAACACTTATGAACAACTCACTATGATTTTGGTTGATGAATGGCATTGCTAATTGCAGATCGTGGTGGGAAATTGCGAGTGATACATGGTTATTACATGGGCAACTTTTTTCTTACTTGCGCACAAGAGGCAGAACAAGATGTTGTTTAAAACCAGAGCATTTTATTCTAGCACGACTATACAACGGTTAGCACGACACTACTACAGCAATGGCAGTCAGTTTTCAGAGTTCATTTCTGGAACTCTCACTAAGCCTCTCTCCTCTCCTTGGAAGGTGTTGTTACGTTCTCGCCGTGACTGTGCCCATTTCCTCCGGGTGCTCTGGTTTCCTCCCACATTCCAAAGGCGTATTGGTTAGTAGGTTAATCGGTCATTGTAAATTGTCCTGTGATTAGGTCTAGGGTAAATAGGTGGGATGCTGGGCAGCACGTCTCATTGGGCAAGAAGGGTCTGTTCAGTACTGCACCTTTAAATACATAAATAGCAATAGAATTGCTTTTGGGAACCCATACTTGTTGCGTCTTCCAATTCTAGTGCTTGTTCGTCCTGAAATTTAAATTGCTCTTTTGCTATGGCTGACATTTCTGTTCTTTCAGGCCAGCTCTGGAACTCTTACTAAGCTTCTCTCCTCTCCTTGGAATTCATTTGAGCTCTCTCTATCCAAGTCTTGCTCCATCTGTTGTGGTATTTACACTCAACGTACACTTGTACACCTGCTCATTAATGTAAATATCTAATTAGCCAACCATGAAGCAGCAACTCAATGCACAAAAACATGCAGAGGTTCAGTTGTTGTTCAGACCAAATATCACAACGGAAAACAAATGTGATCTGAGTGACTTTAACCATGGAATGATTGTTGGTGCCATACAGAGTGGATGAGCATCTCAGCAACTACTGATCTTCTGGAATTTTCACACAGAGAAGTCTCTAGAGTTTACAGAGAATGTTGCAAAAAACAAAAAAACAAAAAATCCAGTGAGTGACAGTTCTGTGGGCAAAAATGCCTCGTTAATGAGAGAGGTCAGACGAGAATTGCCAGACTGGTTCAAGCTGACAGGTAGTCGTCAGTAACTCAAATAACCACACTTTACAACAGTGGTGGGCAGAAGTTCATCTCTGAACACACAACACGTCGAACCTTGATGTGGCTGGGTTACAGCAGCAGAAGACCACAAGCTCACAGATACATACTCAGTGGCCACTTTATCACATACCTGTTGAACCTAACAAAGAGGCCAGTGAAAGTATTTCTGCAGCTTGGTGTCAAGCTTTGTCAGACATTTGACGGTCAAATGTAAATGAAAGTTCTTTTTGACAAAATCCTGCTGCAGTTCAGTCACCTGAAAATGTTTAACATCATCAGTGCTAGTTCAAACAGTGGAGTCGGTGTCCACATTGACCTGACGGGCCGACAGATCAGTGTGATGTGATGGGCTGAAAGGCTTTATTATGTTGTATGAAGTTATGAGTCTGTGACCTAAATGTTGACATTACCCATTCTAATGTGAAGAGTCATATGGACATGGGTATTGCATAAATCTGTAATTAAATCTTAATAAAATCTACCATGATCTCAGTTGATACTTACAGTTCATTAAAATGCCCTTGTGTATTTACTTAACTATGCATTTATCTATTTATGTATTTATTTAGCGATACAGTGTGGCTCTTTGAGCCACGCTGCCAGCAACTCGGTGATTTAACCCTACCCTAATTACGGGACAACTAGTTATGACCGATTAACCTACTAACCAGTACGTCTTTGTAATCTGGGAGGAAAACGGAGCACCCAGAGGAAACCCGCGTGTCCTCAGGAACAGAGTACAAGCTCTTTTCAGATGACATTGCAACTGAACTCCAATCTCCGACACCTGAAGCTGTAATAATCTTGCGCTAACTGCGACATTGACGCGGCACCTTATCAGGAGTTAGCTGTTTGGGTTTGTTACTATTGAATAAATCAGTTTATTATTGTTATGTGCACCAAGGTATAATGCAAAGCTTTGTTTTACTTGTCGTTCCATAGCGATCATTTCATTACAACAATGCATTGAGCTGTACAAAGAAAACACTATTGTGTGCTCTGTTATTAATTGTGCCAGTTACAGAAAAAGTACCGTGTAGGCAGACAATAAGCTGTGAGGTGATAAAGAGGCTGATTGTGAGAACAAGAGCCCATGTTATTTTATTTTAATGATTTAGCGATACAGCCCAGAGTAGGCCTTTCTGGCCCTTCGAGCCCCACTGCTTCAGCAAACCTGATTAATAGCAGGACAATTTACCATGACCAATTACTCTACCCACTTCATTTTGAGACTGAGAGAGGAAACAAAAGCACTCAGGGAAAATCCACCCAGCCCACCAGGAGGACACGTGGACACTCTTTACAAAATGGCTCTGGAATTGAACTCTGAACTTCAGAACACCCCAAGATGTAATAGCATTGTGCTATCATGGTGCCTGTTCTTGAACTAGGTGACCATTCAATAGTCCTATAACAGTGGGGTAGAAGCTGGTGGTACGTGCTTTCAGATTTTTATATCTTGAATACAAAAATTAGAGGCGGAAGAAGAATGGGATGTTTAATTATGTTGGCTGCTTTACCAAGGCACTGAGAAGTGTAGACAGAGTCTATGGAGGGAAAGCCATTTACAAAAGCCTTCCCAAGGAATTAGTCATTATTGACCTAAACTTAATGCAAACAAAACTTTCAGAGACAAACAATGGAGGAGTCTTCATCTATCAACTAGACTGCATATTAACTTCCATTCCAAGAAAGCTCATGCTTACTACACTAGGGAGGTATACTGTGTAGCGAGGAGTTCTTTCATCCCATTGGAATCAGAATCAGATTTATTATCATTATTTTACATGACGTGAAATTTATTGTTGTACTGCTGCAGCGCAGTGAAAAGAAATAAATTTACAATATATTATAAAATAAATAGTGAAAAGAAAAAAAGTAGAATAAGGAAGTATTCTTAGACCATTCAGTAATTTGACAACGGAAGACGAGAAGGTATTTCTGAATCACTGAGTGTGGGTCTTCAGACTCCTGCATCTCCTTCCCGATGGTGGTAACACAGAGAGGCCATATCTCAGATGAATTGAATTGAATTGACTTTATTACTACATCCTTCTTATACACGAGGAGTAAAAATCTTTATGTCTCTGTCTAAATGTGAAATGTGCAATTATAGTAATTTATAATAAACATTATGTGTAACTGTCTCAGAGACATGTTTCATTGAGATGTTTATTTTATGTTTTGTCACAAGTTCATGATTATTTTAGCATCTTAAAATATTTTTTGTAAGGTTTTATTTAAGGACCAGAGTTTATGGGTCACATGACCAGACTTTAACAGATCACATGACCACAGTTTAATAAAAGCATGACTGTGGTATTATGGGTCAGAACCAACGTGGAAGCAGAGAAAGACACATGGCCCTAAAATAACCTTATTCTGCATGTGGTCCAAGAGGTGCACGTGGTAATTGTTTATTGTTTTATATTGTGTACAATGATGTTGATGTGCCTTTATATGAACAGTGTGATATGTTTTTAGTGATTTATTTGATTTCAGCACACTTCTGATGTGCTAACGTGTTTGGGCCTGTTTATTGGCAGACACTAGCTTGAGAGACTTTAAAAGACTGAGAGATGTATGTTTCAAATCTTTTATTACTTTTATTTCCTTGTAGTATTCACAGTGTCTATTGAAGAGAGAGAAATAAAATAAATCTTCAACAACATCTGTATGTTGCATGGCCGTTATTTCATTGGACCGGTGCAGTTACATTATATACAACAGGATAGTTAATATAATATAGAATTACAGTTTCTTCAGCATGAATTAAGCAGCCGAATGGCCTGGTGGTAGAAGCTGTCCTGGAACCTGTTGGTTCTGACTTTTATACCGTGGTACTGTTTCCTGGATGGTAGCAGCTGGAACAGTTTGTGGTTGGGGTGACTCGGGTCTCCAATGATCCTTCAGGCCCTTTTTACACACCTGTCTTTGTAAATGTCTTGAATAGTGGGAAGTTCACATCTACAGATGCACTGGACTGTTAACACCACTCTCTGCAGAGTCCTGCAATTGAGGGAAGTATAGTATTCATACAAGGCAATGATACAGCCAGTCAGGATGCTCTCAATCATGCCACTATAGAAAGTTCTTAGGATTTGGAGGGCCATACTAAATTTCTTTAACTGCCTGAGGTGCAAAAAATGCTGTTTTGCCTTTTTCACCACACAGCCGGTATGTACAGACCATGAGATCCTCCGTGATGTTTATGCTGAGGAACTTAAAGCTGTTCAGCCTCTCAACCCCAGATCCATTGAGGTCTGTCTCCATTCCTCCTGTAGTCCACAGCTATCGCCTTTGTTTCTGCGATGTTGAGGGAGAGGTTGTTTTCTTGACACCACTGTGTCAGGGTGATGACTTCTTCCCTGTAGGCTGCCTCATTATTAATTGAGATTAGGCCAATCAGTGTAGTGTCATCAGCAAATTTAATTAGCAGATTGAAGCTGTGCAAGGGTAAAGGAGGGGGTTTAGTACACAGCCCTGAGGGGTACCTGTTTTGAGAGTCAGAGGGGCAGAGGTGAGGGAGCCCACTCTTACCACCTGCTGGTGATATGACAGGAAGTCCAGGATGCAGCTACACAAGGCAGGTTGAAGTCTCTGAGCTTCTTGTTGAGCCTAAAGGGAATTATGTTGAATGCTGAACTGCAGTCCAAGAACAGCATTCTTACATAAGCATCCCTCTTCTCCAGATGTGTAAGGACGATGGGTAGAGCTGTGTCTATTGGTCGTCTGTCAACTGGTTATGTCGGTAGGTGAATTGGTGAGGGTCCTTAATGATGGATGCCTCCTTTTTGAGGCATCACTTCTCGGACAATGTCCTTGATGGTGCGGAGGGTTGTGCCCTTGATGGAGCAGGCTGCGTTTATACATTTGTTGGCATGGAACACGCAGAAACCAATACGGATGCATCTCCCTTATGTTGATTGAAAAACCAGCACCAACCAATACATTATGAAGCTGAGTACAAGCTAAGGAAGTGGAGGAATCACCATTCAGTCCATTAATTCTGAAGCACTGTGACTGTTCCTGTGTACAACATTCTGATGTGCCACCCCTTTAAAACTGTTCCTAAGGCATTTTAGCCTGGTGGTTGTGTCAATGAACGATCAACCTTGCCTCCCACAGATCGAGACAAATGTTCTGACCCCGAAACAGCAGCCGAGTCATTTAAATTCTGCAAATAGTTCACTTCAGCCTCTGGAATAACATTTTGTGTCAATAACACTGATTGTGCAACCTTGTGTGCAGCCATTAACATCCAATGGTTCATTGGCATCCACCAGGAAATAAAATCTGCCTTCCTCCCAGCTCTCATTTTTCTGTGATTTAAGACCAGAGACTGATGTAGCTTGATTCGCAACAACTCTCCAAAATGCCCAGCAGGCTGCTCAGCTCGAGGGTAATTAGAGATGGACGTTATGTTTTGGCCTTGCTAGTGATATCTACCGTCCAGTGAATGGATGAAAATAAAACACTGTTCAGTCTCCCTCTGTTGAATCTTAACCATCTAATGCCTTTTCCTTCAAGCACAATTGAGCAAATTACATTGTATTTGTTTCCAAGTATTCTGAATCAAGGTTTAAAACTTCAAAGTTCAATGTAAATTTATTAACAAAGAGGTACATTTCACCAATCTTGCAGGCATTCATAGTAGAACAAAGAAAGAGAATAAACAAAAAGACTACAAAAACAACCAATGTACAAGATAAACTATGCAATACAAAAAATATGAACAATACTGACAACATGAGTTGTAGAGTCATTGAAAGTGAGTGTGTAGATTGTGGAATCAGTTCAGAGTTGAGCTGAGTGCAGTTATCCACACCGGTTCAGGAGCTTGAATACGGTAATAACTGTTCCTGAACCTGGTGGTGCAGGACCTGAGGCTCCTATACCTCCCTGCTGATGGCAGCAGTGGGAGGAGAGTACAGACTTGGATAGCGGGGTTTCTTGTTGGATGCTGCTTTCTTGCGGCAGCCTCCTGCCTGTGACAATCAGAATTATCACAACCAGGAGGCCTTTTGGCCCATTGCATCTGTACTACCTGTCTGTTATATCAATCCAGTGTCAGCCCAATGTCCTCACTCTCTGACAAATCCAGTTACAAAACACTGCTAGATTGTTACCAACTGCTACAGGAAGCAAGTTCCAGGTCACAGCTAATTTCAATCTAAGGCTCTATTTTTTATGTACTTATATTCTCTGCCAAAATAGCTACATCGACATTCCTGGTTTTTGAACCATTCACTGAAGTTTAAAATAAATTTATTATCAAAGTACATATATGTGACCATATATTATCCTGAAATTGAATTTCTTGTGGGCTTTTACAGTAAGTATAAAGAAACAATTTAGAATCATTGAACAAAATGCACACAAGATGGACATCAATCAGTGTGCAAAAGACAAAAGCCTGTGCAAATTCAAAAGAGAAAAAACATAACAATAATAAATAAATAAGCAATAAATATAGAGAACATGAGATGAAGTGTCTTTGAAAGTATGTCCATAGGCTGTGAGAACATTTCAGTGATAAAGTGAAGTTGAGTGAAGTTATCCCCTCTGGTTCAAGAGCCTGATGGTTGAGGAGTAATATCTGTTCCTGAAACTGGTGATGTGAATCCTGAGGCTCCTGTGACTTCTTCCTGATGGCAGCAGTGAGAAGACAACATGACAACATGACCTGGATGGTGGGGGTCCTTGATGATAGATGCTTGCTTTCCTGCGACAATGCTCCATCTAGAGGTGCTCAATGGTGGAAGTCAAATGGGAAAGCTAAACCACTATCAATACACTACACATTCTGGAAATCCAAAATAAACCCCCCCAAAAAATGCTGGAGACACTCAACAGATCAGGCAGCATCTGTGGAAAGAGTAACAGTACATTGTTCATTTGTTACTTCTGTTGATGGGTTCCAGACATGAAATAAGACCTATTTTTCTTTGTAGAGATGCTCTAGATCCTCAATAGGTATGACACTGCTATATCCACATAGGAGAGGATCAGCAGTTTTAAGTTCCTAGGCTTTAACATATTGGATGTCTTGTACATAGAGGTAATCATAAGACCATACGGCACAGGAGCAGTGAATGGCCATATAAGCAGATGGTGCATGTCACAAGTCCTGGTTATGTGACCACTGATGCCAGGCAATCTCTGAAGAGTATTGATAATTGATAATCTTCTAAAGACACTGCCCAGAAGAAAGCAATGGCAAACAGCTTCTGCTGAAAAATTTGCCAAGGACAATCATGGTCATGGACCATGATCACCTACAGTACGTCATATGGCACAGCACATGATGATATTGACGATGATGACTCAGATTCAGGAGCTGTCATCAGAACTAGGACTTTCTGTTAAGCAAACAGAAGCCTTGCCCATTCAATGACACAAGAAAGACTTCCAATTAAACTCTTCCCTTAAAACAAACTATTCAGCCCTTTTTCCCAATTGCTTTCACTGTACAATGATCTAGGTTATCTGAGCTCTTTTTTGTCCAGGCTCACTGTGGAAAGCCCTTCATTTAATGACGTGACAAAAGCTTGTTTAAGCATTATTGCACTAAGTACCATTCTCACCTGGAGACAGAACAGTTTGTAGAAAGGATAATTTTGTGCTTTTTTTTTGAAATGTTGAAATGATGAGTAAATATTTAAATAGCCCATGAAATATTAGTGTCATTTTGTTGTTTTTAATCGGCAGTTTGTGGAAATTCTGATCCAGGCATAACATTTCCTGGTAAATCATTTCTGTATTTATTATCACTCAACCATGTTCAGCACTGTACACCTCATTGGCATTCTATTTCATTATGACTGCAGAGTTAAGAATGAGGAGAGGTGGAGGGGGAGGGTGAAGGGACTAGATGAATTATAAACCATCAGCTACAATTATTCCCAGTCAAGTGCTTCCTAATATTTTGCATTTAATATCAAAAGCAAGCATTTAGGCATGTTGCTACCAAAATCTGTGCAAAGAAAATTTACTGTGTTTGACCATTGTGTAAAATGGACCAGACTTCCCATTATAATAGGCACATCAATGCCTTTCAATGGAAATTCCTACAGAAGGTGGTGGATTTGGTCCAGTACATCATGGGTAAAGCCTTCCGACCATTGAGCACATCTACACGAAACACTGTCTTAGATAAGCAGCATCCATCAAAGATCCTCAACACCCAGACCATGCTCTTTTCTCACTGCTGCCGTAAGGTAAGAAAGTACAAGAGCCTCAGGACTCGCACCACCGGGTTCAAGAACAGTTACTACCCTTCAACCAACAGGCTCTTGAAAAAAAAGAGGATAACTACACTCACCTATTGAGATGTTCTCACACCAATGATCTCACTTTAAGGACTCTTTATCTTATGATTTCATGCTCTTGTATTTATTACTATTTATTTATGTTTACATTTGCACAGTTTGTTGTCCTCTGCACTCTACTTAATCTTTCATTGGTTCTGTTATAGTTAGTATTCTATAGATTTGCTGAATATTCCTGCAGAAAAATGAATCTCAGAGTTGTATGTGGTGACATATATGTACCCTGATAATAAAATTTACTTTGACTTTGAGATCTTCTATTGAGCCCAGTATTCCCTGGTTTCTGCCTCTGGGCTGATCAACTTCCTTTGCCGTGGTTGAAGGAGGCAGATGGCCCACAGGCAGAGGCACTGTGGTCTTGCTGGCCCGGCAGATCAGTAGGGTCCAGCCCAACATTATAAGTTGTGCAATCACTCTGAGGGCAAGATGTCATCCTTACCCTCAGGTTGCATTCGAGAGCTGGCAAAGTCCCATCCCTGATGTATCACCTGTCAAAACTGTCACTGAAATCCAAGCACACACACAAACACAGGTCGAACAGTATCTATGGAAATGAATAAACAGTCAATGTTCCTCTTTGTAGATGCTGCCTGAAATGTTGAGTTCCTCCAAGTTTTTGTGTGTGCTACTCTCAAAATTGCAGTCAAATGAACTCACAATTATATTAAAAAAATCTAATTTTAAAGATAAAAGATTAGCTTTATTTGTTACATGCACAACAAAACATGGAAACATACAGTGAAACATATGTGTCATTGGCATCAATGACCAGCATAATCCAAGGATGTGCTGGGGAACAGACACAAGTGTTGCTACATTTCTGGTGCCAACAAAGCATGCCCAGAACTTACGAACCTGATTGATTTTAGAATGGAGCAGTAGCATGATCACTCGAACTATCTATGGTGTTCTCGTAAGGGGTTATTCCCTTCATGGAGAATGCCTGTGTGTGACTTTGTTTTACATGGGGAGCCTGATGCATGGGCTCTTCTCTGTGGATTGTCACCTTGTCGTGGTGGAGAAGCTTGTGTGGTCCTGAGATCCTGAGAGTGATGCTGTCTGGAGCTATGCTTCTGGTAGGGTCACCCATGGCTGTAAGGTCAAGGGTGAGGTCCCTGACAAAGAACAATCCAACCAAGACCTCAACAGTGGAACAGGCGGATGGAGTTACTTCAAACTCGACGGCTGTGAAGGCGGATGAAGGCTGCAACAAATCCATCAGTTCCGATCGTTGTGGTTTCCATGCCATTGGAATCAGTTGGTTGATTTGTGAAGTATCGTGTGCTTCTTGGAGTGCAACATCAAGTACATGTTAAACAAATACATGCACAGGCATCTTTGCTCTGTGATAGATCAACGGAATGAAGAACATCATCCTCGACCTCAAGGGATAGCCTCGACGACGATGCATAGGCAGGACCATGTAGTCCTAGGTCAGGGTCCAGTGGCATGGAATGCAAGATGATTGAAGACTCTTCACTGCTGCAGCCTTCTTCTGCTTTCAGTGTCATTGTGATGTGTCATCATCTTCTCCCAGCCCCATTGTTGAGGTCTAGGTTTGATCGCTCTTTGTCTGGAACCTCCCCCCTTGATCTTACCGCTATGGGTGACCCTACCAGGAACAAAATTCCAGATAGCCCTGCTCTTGGGATCTCAGGAACTCACAAGCCTCTCCAGCATGACATGGTAAGGATGCTCGGAAAAGTTAAGAATGTACACAGCAGGAAACCGAGGCACCAGGCGGAACCCCACACCGTCATGGAAACTCCTTATAGACAGCAGTGGGAATTGAACCCTGATTGCTGGCAATGCAGGATGTTTTGCTAGCCACTAGCTACGATGCTGCAGTGTTCCTTATGTTATCAGAAGACCATAGAACCATAGAACCTTTTCATTTTTTCTAAAAGTCTGTGATTAGAGATAATTAGAAAGAGTGGGCTTTACCTATAGGGAAAATATCAGGTTTGTGGAGAATTTCAGTCGTTACATTTGAATACAGCACCATTGATCACCTCCCACTCTTAATTTTTGTAGGTCCTCTGCTAAATTAAATGGTAGTTAAAAAGCAAGCTAATGTCACAACGTCTGTGCTTCAATGCCAATTAGCACCTTGCAGGGTTGCTTAGGTGAAAAAAAAACAACCTGGTTGCATCACAGCCGGGTATCGAACACCAAGGAACAGAAAAGGCTACAGAAAGGGGTGGATACAACCCAATCAATCACAGGCAAAGCCCTCCCCACCACTGAGTATTTACTTATTTATCAAGACACAGTGCGGAATAGGCTCTTCTAGCCCTTCGATTATCGCCACCCAGCAATCCCCCGATTTAATCCTAGCCTAATCATGGGACAATTTACAATGACCAATTAACCTACCAACTGGTATGTCTTTAGACTGTGGAAGGAAATGAGCACCCGGAAGAAATGCACGTGGTCATGGGGAGAAAGTACAGACTCCCATGGCAGCGGTGAGAAATGAACCTGGATCACTAGCACTGTAAAGCATCATGTTGACCATTATGTTACTGTGCTGCCCCATTTCCACAGATCGCTACCACAAGACAGCAGCATCCATCATCATAAATCCCATCATCCAGGCCGTGCTCTATTCTCGCTACTACTACTGGGCAGGAGGTAGAGAAGTCTTAGGTCCCATACCATCAGGTTCAGGAACAGTTATTACCCCACAAGCATTAGGCTTCTGGATTGCTTTATTGACCACAACTTTGAATCAATTCTATGACCTATTTATTCACTTTCAAGGACTCTTTTCAACTCATGTTCTCAGTATTATTATGTTTTTAGAACAGTTTGTCTTCTTTTACACCTGGTTGTTTGTCAGTCATTCCTTGTGTATGTTGTTTTTGTTTGTAGATTCTATTGCATTTATTTATATTTCCTGTAAATACCTACAAGAACATTAATCTCAGGGTAGTATGGCCAACCTCTGAGAAAACCGATTAACACTAACCTAATCACGGGGCAATTTACAATGATGTACCTACCTGGTACATGTTTGAACTGTGGGAATAAACAGAAGGACCTGGAGAAAAGTCATGTATTCCACGTACAAACTCCTTACAGAAGGGCAACTCTGGAATGCCCCGGGCAATAAGAACGTCATGCTAACTGCTATACTACTAAGGTGCCCAATATGTTACTATATGAATATGGTATCTTCCAGTTCTTTTCCTTGTTCTGGCTCTGTTGTTGCCTTGTACTTGTAATGCATTGTTCTACCATTGCATTTGCTGCTCTACAATGCAGGCATGAAGAACGCAGGTAATAGGCACGAAGCATTCCTTGGAACAAGGGCAAAAAAAGGAGCAGAGGGCATCATGTGATGGGTGGACCACTGCTTCTTCAACAGTTTGTCCAGAATGAAACAGGGATTGAAGGAGACTGACAGAGATGCATTCTCGTTATTTTTCAAAACAATTCAAAACTTTGGGCGACACGGGTAGTGTAACACTTTTACAGTGCTAGTGACCTGGGTTCAATTCTGCCACTGTCTGGGTGGGGTTTGTACCTTCTCTCCATGACTGTGTGGGTTTCCTCTGGGTGCTCCAGGTTTCTCCCACATTCCAGAGACATACGGGTAGGTAGATTAATTGGACAGGTGGGTGTACTTGTGTGGCACAAGACTCATTGTTCTGGACAGGCCTGTTACCATGCTTCATCTCGAAACTCTAAACTATAAAAAAATTGCTCTCTGTGAACTCTGTGACTGAATGCTAACACTCGGAAGTACCAATCACAAAGCAACTGTCCTCCTGAACTCTGGAAAGAACGAGTGATTACCAATGAAAAATACTTTTAACCTATTCCTTACATTGTTAATTTAACAACATTGGATACAGTGCTTATATCTAAAAAAATTTAAATCTCCATCCATCTCTCAACCAAAATAAATGTCAAGGTGACTGATAGTGAACATTGTTTACCTGATACTTTAACAATACTGCTAACTTCAACTTAAAGTATATTTTAACAAATTGTGCCATACTACTGCTGCAAAACAACATATTTTATGATATACACTCAGTGGCCACTTTATTAGGTACCTCATGTACCTAATCAAGTGGGCTGTGTGTATGTTCATGGTCTTTTGCTGCTGTAGCCCACTCACTTCAAGTTTCGACACGTTGCACTGTCTTCTGCACATCACTGTTGCAACACAGTTATCCGAATTATCGTCACCTTCCTGACAGCTTGAACCAATCTGGCCATTTTCCTCTGACTTCTCTCGTTAACAAGATACTTTCACCCACAGAACTGCTGCTCATTTGTGTTTTGTTTTGTCCCATTCTCTGTGAACTCCAGACACTGTTGTGTGTGGAAAAAACCCAGGAGAACAGTAGTTTCTGAGGCATTCAAACCAGCAATCATTCCACAGTGAAAGTCACTTTTATCACATTTCTTCCCCATTCTGATGTTTGGTCTGATCAAAAACTGAACCTCTTCATCAGGTCTACATGTTTTTATGAACAGAGCTGCAGCCCAATGATTGGCTGATTGCATTAATTAGCAGGTGTATAGTTGTACCTAATTAAATGGCCACTGAGTGTATGTCAATGATAATAAACCCAATTCCGATTCTGATCAGCAGAACCCGTCATCTTCCGTCCAATGCCCGATAGTGACACATAGAGATTAGGCAAATCTTGTGTAGCGCCAAGTTAAGATTTAAAGTAAAGTTATAGCTATACCATGGACTGAGAATGATTAAACTGAGCTGATATTAAACAGACTCTATTTTCATTACACAAAAAAAAGCTGTTTGAATGACTAACTAATAAAGAATTGTGCTAGCTGTGAGCATGGATAACTTCACTCACCTCAATACTGAGCAGACTCCACAACTCACGGACTCACGTTCAAGGACTCTGCAACTCATGCTCTCATCATGTATGTATTGTTTATTTATTTTTACTTGTACAATTTCTCTTTTTTTGCACTTTGTTTGTCATTCTTTGTGTGTAGTTTTTCATGATTCTATTGTACTTCCTTCTATTGTTAACGCCTGCAAGAAGTGAATCTCAGGGTAGTATTTGGTGACATATTTTGATAATAAGTTTACTTTGAACTTTGAGAGGCAGACAGTGTGGTGGGAAAGTAGAGATGATATATTTTTATTATGACATCATCAGCAGAAATGGCCACTATCATCAGCATTTAGCCTGTCTATATAATACATCCGCATCTGTTTATGGACACTAAAAAGGATGAAATTCATTTATCCAGTTTACAGGGCCTCTCCAGGCCAATAAGATTACCCACATTCTTGAACACTGATTCAATAGCATTTGTCAAACACACATACATACAGGCTCACACACATACAGGAGCTTACACACACATTCAGGCTCACACACATACAGGAGCTTACACACACATTCAGGCTCACACACGTACAGGAGCTTACACACACATACAGGCTCACACACATACAGGAGCTTACACACACATTCAGGCTCACACACATACAGGAGCTTACACACACATTCAGGCTCACACACGTACAGGAGCTTACACACACATTCAGGCTCACACACATACAGGAGCTTACACACACATTCAGGCTCACACACGTACAGGAGCTTACACACACATTCAGGCTCACACACATACAGGAGCTTACATACACATTCAGGCTCACACACATACAGGAGCTTACATACACATTCAGGCTCACACACATACAGGAGTTTACACACACATACAGGCTCACACACATACAGGAGCTTACACACACATACAGGCTCACACACGTACAGGAGCTTACACACACATTCAGGCTCACACACGTACAGGAGCTTACACACACATACAGGCTCACACACATACAGGAGCTTACACACACATACAGGCTCACACACGTACAGGAGCTTACACACACATTCAGGCTCACACACGTACAGGAGCTTACACACACATTCAGGCTCACACACGTACAGGAGCTTACACACACATTCAGGCTCACACACGTACAGGAGCTTACACACACATACAGGCTTACACACAAGCATCGCCGTCCATCACTGCAGATCAGTACCACACCACTTTCGGAACCGCCATCAATATGATGAACATTCGGATTTAATAATCTTCTCCACAAAATCGCGTATTGTATTACCGAGAAATCTATTTATTCCTTCAAGGAGCAGGCTCTGGCGGGATGAAGTCATGCATTTTTAATGGAGATGGCGCAAAGCGAGAGAGGCCCTGATCAAACTGTGACAACCAGTGAATGGATTTACAGCCAGGCTTCTGAGCATATACACCGCACTGTTCATCCAAGACAGTGCTCTCTCTACTCATTAACAGCACAAGCTATGGCATGGAATAAAAATAGCACAGGATTGAGAAACATTTAATTAGGAAATATAGATGTTTAATATCAATAGGAGATATGGCATACATTTTAAAAGATGAACAGGACCATATATGTTTTCCCTCTCTCACCTGACATCTACACTCTCTGGTGCTCCTCTTCCTTCCCTTCCTTCTATGGCCTTCTATCCTCTCCTATAAGATTCCCCCTTCTCCGGCCTCTGTTCTTTTTCACCAGTCAACTTCCCAGCTCTTTACTTCACCCCTCTCCCTGTCCCAGTTTCACCCATCGCCTACCACCTTGTACTTCTTCCAACCCTCCCCCTCACCTTCTCACGCTGACTTCTCCCCTTCCTTTCCAGTCCTGAAGAGGGTCTCAGCTCTTTATTCTTTTCAATAGATGCTGCCTGGCCTGCTGAGTTCCTCCAGCATTTTGTGTGTGTTACTTTGGATCACATACTATTAGGATAACACCATAAAGTGCATGAGAGAGCCAAGTAATCTTGTGCTACAAATTCACAAGGTAATAAATCCAACTTGCATGAGCAATCAGACTTAAATATCACAAGGAGTTTAAGCTGCATTACACTGCTCAGGAGCTGATGATGGCCAGCATTGCCTCTGCTGCCTGTAAGAAGGTTGTACGTTTGTCCCATGGGTTTCCTCCATTAATTAGTCATTGTAAAGTGCTCCATGATTAGTTAAAGTCTGTCCTGAGTCTTATAGGCTCATTAGGCCGGTGCTTATGCCGGTTTCCGTGACCGTGAAGTGACTGAGAATACGAGACTCACCCCCCCGCCCCCAAGATAGGACACCAGTTAACCGCCAGCATTTTGCCGGTACCCATTTTCAGCTGGGTGGACTGGAGCAATGTGTGGTTAAGTGCCTTGCTCGAGGACACAACACGCTGCCTCGGACTCATGACCTTCAAATCGCTAGTCCAACACCCTAACCACTTGACCACGTGCCACCCATGATTAGGCTGGGGTTAAATCGGGGATTGCTGGTCAGCACGGCGTGAAGGCACTGAAGGCCCTATTCCACACTGTCTCTCAACGAATTTTTAAAAATAAGCAAAATAATTGGAATGAAATGAGAAAGAAGGAGAGTGTTAAATGGCAACATGGTACGAAACAGATCTGGAATTATCTGGGGGAAATTAAAGTGAATGTTTCAAGCTGACGACTTTTTGTCAGAAGGGAAATACTGAGATTGACTGAACTGAAAAGTCAGCTAGACAATGACTGTGGTCACTGAAAATGAGAGCGAGAACATCAGTGACAGATTTGAAAAAAAAATTAAAATGCAAAAATATTAGACAGGTGAAGCAAGACAGACAAATGAAATGATTACAACAGAAGAGAAGCATTCTACTGTATAAAATAATCAATATTTCATTTTAATTAAATGCTTCTCACAGCAAGTCATAACATTCAATTGTCTGAGGTTATTCCTGATTGGTAGCTTATCTCTGACACTGACTTCATGCCAGCTATCACATACTCATCTTGACAAATGCAAAATTCACACAAAGATAAAGAACAAAGGCACAGTGAAGATGGGGAAAATAAAAAAATTAAAAGACTGAGACAAAATCAAATAGATAGATCAAGCAATCATCTCCCATTGAGGAAAGGAGTCTCTCTAATCAATCATTTCCACAGCAGCAAGAAAATAACGACTCAGTTTGAACTGGTTTACGGCACAATTACCGCCTGACAATTACCATTATGTTTGTCATCAAGTGTTGCAGTTAATAACAGAAGACCATACTGTTTCTGGAAGTTTATCACACCTCGCTTGTTGCAATAATAAAAATGATTCTTCACTTCTTTACAGAATGTGAAAGCAATCCTTTTACTGATAAGTTGCCTGTGAACATTTGAAACTAAAACTGCTGCCTGCAACTTCTAAAGTTCAAAGTAAATTTATTATCAAGATACATATAGAAACATAGAAAACCTACAGCACAATACAGGCCCTTCGGCCCACAAAGTGATGCTGAACATGTCCCTACCTTAGAAATTACTAGGCTTACTTATAGCCCTCTATTATACTATGCTCCATGTACCTATCTAAAAGCCTCTTAAAAGACCCTATCGTATCCGCCTCCACCACTGTTGCTGGCAGCCCATTCCATGCACTCACCATTCTCTGAGTAAAAAACTTACCCCTGACATCTCCTCTGTACCTACAAGCAATAATGAACTCCATCTGCCACTTCTCAGCACAGTTTTGCATCCTATCAATGTCCCTCTGTAACCTCTGACAGCCTTCCACACGATTTGTCATAAGCAAATTTACTAACCCATCCCTCCACTTCCTCATCCAGGTCATTTATAAAAATCACAAAGAGAAGGGATCCCAGAACAGATCCCTGAGGCACTCCACTGGTCACCGACCTCCGTGCAGAATATGGCCCGTCTATATCACCATATACAACCTTGAGATTCATTTTCTTGCAGGCATACTCAGTAAATCTATAGAATAATAACCATGATAGAATCAATGAAAGACCTCACAACCAGAGTGTACAAGACAACAAACTGCAAATACAAAACAAAATTATCAATAAATAGTGAGAAATGAGATAAAGATTCCTTGAAAGTGAGCCCTTTGCTCCTGGGAACAGTTCAATGATGGGTAAGTGAAGTTACTCTCTCTGGGTCAAAAGCCTGATGAGCCAATTATTAGAATACTAATTGTTTCTGAACCTGGTAGGGTGAGTCCTGAGGATCCTGTATGTTCTTTCTAACGATAGCAGCGAAAACGGAGCATGACCTAGGTGGTGAGGGGTCCCCGATGATGTTTTCCGCCTTTCTGCAACAGCGTTTCAAATAGATTGATCAATGGAAGGGAAGGATTTACCTGTGATGGTTTGAGCCATATCCAATATTTTTTGTAGGATTTTCCATTCAAGAACTTTGGTGTTTCCGTACTAGGCTGTAACACAACCAGTCAGTAGACTCTCCACCATAGACCATTTTAGATGTCATGCTGAACTTCTGCAAACTCCTAAGAAAGTACTGGTGCCTTGTACACAATTCAAGGTGTGTGTATGCATTTGCTTTTGTGCATGTGGCCAACTGTGCACCAAGGAAATGTGATAATGCTCTTCATTTCAAGCTCTCTTGGAAAACAGCTGCATCGATAAACACAAGATATTCTGCAGATGCTGTAAATCCAGAGCAATGCATACAAGATGCTGGAGGAGCTCAGCAGGTCAGGCAGCTTCTACAGAGAGAGTCCACGTTTCAGGCCGAGACTCCTCATCCAGCATTTTGTGCATATAGTCGCATCTAAATCCGTACAGGCCTCTATGGGGCACAGCAGGGGCAGGCATACTTTTCAAAAGTAATCTTTATTGATAATAAAAATATATGCAGAAGGTTGTGTCGGACAAAGGCCAGCAGCATCATGAACATCCCACTCACCCTGCTCATGAACTGTTTCTATCACTCCCATCAGGGAAGAGCTAGGTAGATACCATGCCAGGAGCACCAGACACAAAAAGAGTTACTATACACAAGCAGTAAGGCTGATCAACACCTCTACCTTCTAAAGCACCCCACCACGACTACTGGTTCATTACCTGTCAAAGTCACTTTATCAACAGGCACTCCTGTGCCTAGTGTAATGTTATCGACATACAATCACTGTATATAAGCTATATTATGCATTTATATTTATTATGTTCTTTTTATTATTGTGTTCTTTATATTATTATCATTTTTGTACCTAGTCCCATCAACCTGCACCCAATCATAAACCTCCATAATCCTCCCATCAATGTGCTTATTCAATATTCTCTTACATGTCAAAATAAGACCCACATCCATCAAGCCTGATGGCAGCTGTTACACACTCTCACCACCCTCTGAAGAAATTCCCCCTTATGTTCCCCTTAAACATTTCATCTTTCACACTTAACCCATGACCTCTAGTTCTCTTCTCACATAACCTCAATGGAAAATACCTGCTTGCATTTGCTCTATTATACGCTTCATAAGTCTGTGTACCTTCACCAAATCTCCCCTCATCCTCCTAACCGTCAGAGAATAAAGTCTTGACCTGTTCAACCTTTCCCTATAACTCAGGTCCTCAATTCCCCGCCAGGTCCTTTATAAATTTTCTCTGCACTCTTTCAAAGTTACTGATATCTTTCCTGGAGGTAAGTGACCAGAACTGAACACAATACTCTAAAGTAGACCTTACCAACGTCTTATCCAACTTCAATGTAACATCTCAATTTCTGTACTTTTGATTTATGAATGCCAATCTGACATAAGCTCGCTCTATGACCCTAACTACATCTTGCACCACTTTCAAGGAATTATGCCTCTGTGTTCCCAGATCTCTCTGTTCTACAGTACTCTTAAGTGTCTTACCACATACTGTGTAGGCTCTACCTTGATTTGCCATCCCAAAGTGCAACACCTCACTCTTCTCTGCATTAAATTCCATCTGCCATTTTTCAGTCCACTTTTCCAGCTGGTCCAGATCCCACTGCAAACTTTGATAGTCTTCCTCGCTGTCCACTACAACCCTCCAATCTTGGTGTCATCTGCAAATTTGCTGATCCTGTTTACCATGTTATCAACCAAATTGTTAACAACAAAGGACCTAGCAGGGATCCACCTATCACAGGCCTCCAGTCAGAGAGGCAACCATCTACTACCACTCTCTGGCTTCTCTCACAAAGCCACTGTCTAATCCAATAGATCGAGTGGATAGCCAGAGGTTTTGTCTCAGGGTAGAAATGGCTAAAATTAGGAGGGCACAATTTTCAGGTGATTGGGGGAATGTCACAGTTACGTTTTTTTTTGTACACAGAGAATATCTGGTGCAGGAAACAGCTGCCAGGGTGGTAGAAGAGGTAGATATATTAGGAGCATTTAAGAAACTCATAGATAGGCATGTGCAGAAAAAAATGAAGGGCTATGGTGGACAGAAGAGTTAGATTGATCTTACAGTAGGTTAAACAGTTGGCACAACAAAATGGACCAAAGAGCTTATATTGTGCTTGTAAAGTTCTATGGAAATTCCGCATTTTGCATAGTGAAATTCAAACAGATCTCTAACAGTGGTCCCCAACCACCGGGCCGCGGAACAGTACCAAGCCGTGAGGAAACAATATGATTTGGTGAAATGAAACAATATGAGTCAGCTGCACCTTTCCTCATTCCCTGTCATGCCCACTGTTGAACTTGAACGCAAGCGAGGTAATTATGCACGCAAAGTCATTACTCACGCGAGGTCATCGGTCGTCTAAACGCTGTGATACCCTAGTGCCAGGGATCACTGATTGGCCCCGGGTAACCGGCTACCTCATGCAGCCGGCGAGAAGTGCCATTGCTACTGGCCTGGAGCGGGGACAGATGGGCGCCGACTCTAAACCTTTTTACCACGCCGAATGTTCGTGGGGAATCCGGTGCTAAAATATTCACCGACGACCTAACTCGGGCTCAGGGTTTCGTAAGTAGCAGAGCAGCTGCCTTGCTGCAATCTGCTCAAAGTCATCCCTCGAGCCAAACTTTTGTCAGTCGATAGATCCTACCTACCTATGGGTGGGGGGGGGGGGGGTGCGCGTGTGCCCTGTCGCACTTCTTACTCGGTCGGTCACTCTCTCCGGACTGTGACCGCCGCGTCCCCGGCACGGGAACCTCCGGCCCTTACCTTGTCCTCTCACTGGTGTGTTGCAATGATTTTATATGTTCATACGAGGAAAATATACACTGTGTGTTTAATATCCAAATGTTACTTAAAATGTTATGATGCTATTGATTTTTAAGTGAGTTATAATTGACTTATCACTATATTCATGCGAGAAAAATATGTGCTGTGTTTAATATTAAATTTGTTAGATAAACCCTTTTAGAAATGAAATTGAGTGTATTAGCCACTTCTAGGTGATTTATAGTTGACCTATCACCTATATCCGGTCGTGATTAACACCCCCCTCCCCCATCAGCCGGTCAATATTAAACCGGTCCACAGTGCAAAAAAGGTTGGTGACCCCCTGCTCTATATGAATCTATCCAGATTGATAATCTTTCAAACATTATTGCTTGTATGGATTTTGTAGACATTGTTCATTGTAAAGTTTGTGTGGAAAATACTCAAGAGTGTGAGACAGCATCCGTATTGAAGAGAATGTTTCAGATCAATGCCCTTTCATTGGAACCAAAAAATATTAAAGATGGACGAAGATGTGAGGAAAGGAAGAAAGTCAGACAAAATAAGAAGGAAGATCTGCATCAGCAAAAGGACCAGAAGAAATAAAGCGATGGAAGTAGTGAAAGTGTCTTGCAAAATTGAATTCTAATGGTACATGATTACATCAGTGTTAAGTCAGCAAAATGGTACAGCCCCTGGATGAAAGATAAGGTACTACTTCTTCAGATTGGGTTCAACAGCTGCTGAGCGCTAACCGAAAGTCACACCTGAAATGTTTTTCTCTGTTCTGCTTCATATTTTCAGCATCTACAATCCTGTGCTGTCAGGGAAATTTTCAGAGCATGAAATAACTGCTCTCAGTGTGCTTCTAACCACCACAAAAAGTTATTTTGGTGTTCAGTTATATATAAAGCACAGGATGGATGGACAGAGACCAGAGGATAGAATATAGAGCAGTGGTTCACAACCTGCTGTACCTGGACCCCTTTCTTAATGGTATTGGTCCATGGCATAAAAAAAGCCTGGGAACCCCTCGTATAGAGGATAGATGAGTGATTGATAAATAGATGACAGATAGATAGACAGATAGAGATATTTCTAACAGTTGAGATCTTACCAGTTTCTGGAAAAAAAGTGGTTGTTTATACAGACTTAAATGTCAAGTGGAGGCGAATTATGGGAGGCAATATCTGCTGGTCCCAACATTAAATTAACTGGGAACACTACCATTCACCTTTGCTGACCAATTCTTCCCTGATCAGAAAATTGAGTGAGTCGATATGTGACAGGATAATTTGTAGTTTATCATTTCAGTTTATTCCAAACGCTGTAGGAACACAGAACTATCGACATGCTGCCTACCCCAGAAGCTAAAAAAAACAGAATGTCATACCACTGCCTGACCTGCCGAGTTCTACCAACATTTTATGTGTGTTGCTCTACATTTAAGATTTGAGGTACGGAGACTATGGTCCAGGAGCAGATCAATGGGACTCAGCAAAATAATAGCTTGGCATGGACTAGGTGGACCAAAAGGGCCTGTTATTCTGCTGTATTATTCTAAAAGATGGTGCAACAGCTCAATTGTAGAGAATAGAGTTGCTATGGTTGGAGAAATGTGGAGGACATAATGGAAAGCACTAGCGGTAGGGAGAGGCTCACGAGGTGAAAATGACATAAAGATAAATTACACAAACATCATATTCCAGAGACTTGTATAAAACTATGCATTCAAAGGGCACAAGAACAGGAAGTTACAGTGCAGCTTAATAAAACTCTGGTTAGTTACATCTGGAGAATTGAATTTGTTGCTGGTTGTCCTGTTATAGGAAGGATGTAGAGATAGATGTTACCAGGATTCTGCCTGGATTAGAGGACATGCTAAAAAGGAGAGGTTGGGCAAACTTCACTTGTTTCCACTGGAGCAGTAGAGGCTGAAGGGAGACTAAATCATATTAATCGATAGATGTATTATATTTTAGAGATAGAGGGAAAATGAGCAAAACAAAAATATATATTTAGTACGAACTTTCCTTATAGACTCATCTGCAGAATTGTATAGGGTATTCCACATAATTATCTCTGGAAATGTGTTATTACAAAAGGTTCACAATGCAATATTATTTTAATATAAATTGGGTTTGCATTATCTTTAATTAAAATACTCCATCTTTTCCTGCAGGGGCTTTTCCTAACCTTTCTTTCATGAAGATACTGAGGTGTACAATGGATAAAAATATATTTTGCATATGTGAACAACGGGTGACATTCAACAATCCTTACTGCTTGTATGAGGTTCTGCCTCCGTAGGGTATTAAGAATAATTTAGCCTTTAGCCTGATCTTTCTTAATGCGGAGACTTTATAAGGTATTGCTTAGACTGCATTTGGAGAATTATGGGCATGCAAGTCCACATATCTAAGAAAGAGTGTGCTGGCATTGGAGGTCCAGAGGAGGCTCATGAGAATGATCCCAGGAATGAAAGGGTTAACGTTTTAAAAGCATTTCATGGCTCAGGGCCTGTATTCACTGTGTTTAGAAGAACGTGGGGGGATTTAATTGAAACTAATTGTATATTGAAAGGCCTAAATAGAGTGGATATGGAGAGGTCATTCCAATAATGGGAGAGTCTTGGACCAGAGGGCACAGCCTCAGAATAGAAGTATGTCCCTGCAGAACAAAGATAAGGAGGAATTTCTTTAGCCAGAAGACAGTGCATCTGTGGAAATCATCACTATTAACAGCTGTGGAGGCTAAGTCAATGTGCATATTTAAAACAGGGGTTGATAGGTTCTTAATTAGAAAGAGGGTCAAAGATTATGGGGAAAATTCAGGAGAATGGGGCTAAGAGGGAAAGTCTATCGGCCATGAATGAATGGCAGAGCAGATGCAATGCGCCTAGTAGCCTAATTTGTCTCCTATGGTCTTCCATCTCAGTAACAGAAGGCAGTTGACAGTTTTTCACTTGCCTGCTTAAAGCCTCCACATGCAGTGAGTTGAGGTACTGTTAACTTCAAAGTATGAGGAGGACAGTTTGGTGCAAATGCCTACAGATTAAACCAGTTCTGGAAACGAGGGCTTAAAATGTCATCTGATAAATATTGCAATTGGCAAATTAAAACCACAGAGGAATGATTTTCATACTGTTTGGAAGTGGTGTCATCTGGTTGTCATGTTTCTCAATGTCAAACTTGCCCAAATAGTGTCAACATTAGCCAATAACAAATCAGTGACATTTTTAACCATATGGTTCCGAATAACAAAATTATTGTTTAGTCAGAACAGAACAAGTCATTACATTTGGACAGGTACATTGTAGGACAGACTGAAAGAGTCACCGGCCAAACACAATTAAATGGGACTGGTTCAGACCAGACAACTTGGTTGCATAGACAGGTTGGACAGAAAGACCTGTTTCGGTGAAATAAAACACAGTGACTCCATTAATCTCTCAGCCACAATATTACCTAAAGGACCAATTGCAATCAATGTGACAGTTTTAACAGCAGTAATGGATAGAACACCATGGATGGATTCTCACACCAAAGTTCCCGAGACAATAGGTCATCAGCATGATATACAAACCAGATTTCTCTCTCTCAGATACTGCTTCACAGGTTTAGTGTTTCCAAAATACTCTATTTTTATCTTATGTACAAAGGGTTTCAACCACTTTGGTCGATAGTCTAGGCACCTAAAGCATTTGGTTCAGTTCCCTGTCAGCCACTTGTAGACCATAGAGTCAAATAGCACAGAAATAGATCCTTCAGCCAAAATAATTTATACCCAATTCAAAATTCCCAGCCAAGCTGTTCATACTTGCCTGCATTTGACCCATATCCCTCTAAACCAAGGGATTCCAACTTTTTTTTATGCCATGGACCCCTACCATTGACAGAAGGGTCTGTGGACCACAGGCTGGGACCTTCTGCTCTAAACCTTTTTTATCCATGGATCTGTCCAAGTACCTTTTAAATGTTATTCTACATGTTTCTGTTAGGCCATATTCCGGAGTTATGTTTATAGCAAACATTAATTTCAACAGCAACCAGTCTTCAGGCCTGGATGTGGATTTCAGATTGAATTTAAAATGCAGCTCTGAACAATGACCTTCCTGGAGTTGACTGCAAGCCAGGAAGCACCCATTTGCCTGAGATGTCTGCATATGTACAAATGCAGCTAGAGAGTTAGTGGGGAATAACATTCATTTTGAGTGTCTGGTGTGTTAATGTGAAGGTGGAGATGTTTGAAAATTATATGTAATTCAAAGGAAGCATTGTAGATACATAACTTTCAATTTTTCCTGCTGTTACCTTTAATCTTTAGCATATAAAAATGTCATGTAATACTGGGTCAGGCAAGCACCTTCTTCCAAGAGTGTCTCAAGTATGATGCCTGCTTGTTTTGTTGAATAAAGACTTCTATATCCACCCGCTTCATTGTCTCTCTGGTGACTTCATTCATAGTCATAACTTCTCAAACACTTTCTCTGGCACCTTGTTCCATTTATTGACCAAACTCTGAATGAAAATGTTGTCCCGCAGGTTTCTCATTTGTTATTCTGTGAGGAACCTAAGAGATAACATTCACAGGACAGAATTCTCCTTGGATTGTCACCTTGTCGTGGTGGAGAAGCTTGTGTGGTCCTGAGATCCCAAGAGTGATGCCGTCTGGAGCTATGCTCCTGGTAGGGTCACCCATGCTGGTAAGGTCGAGGGTGAGGTCCCTGACAAAGAACAATCCAACCAAGACCTCAATGGTGGAACAGGCGGACAAAGTTATTTCGAACTCAACGGCTGTGAAAGCGGATGAAGGCTGCAACAAATCCATCAGCTCCAGTCGTCGTGGTTTCCATGCTATTGGAAGCAGTTGGTTGATTTGTGAAGTATCGTGTGCTTCTTGGAGTGCAACGTCAAGTACACGTTAAACAAATACACGCACAGGCGTCTTTGCTCTGTCTTTCAAAGCCAAGATCGGACTCATAAGCCATTTGAGAGCCCATAAATAGATCAACGGAACGAAGATCATCATCCTCGACCTCGGGATAGCCACGACAATGACGACAGGACAGAGTAACAAATGAGAAAGTGTTGCAGAAAGCCAGAATAAGAAGAGAGCTGATATCATCAATCAGGAAATGGCAGCTGGAATTTCTGGGACATGTACTGAGGAAAGAGAAGTTTGAACACCTTGCAGTGATGGAAAAAACTGATGGAAGAAAAAATTGCAGTCAACAGCACATAAACATTCCTGAGTTACATCAAGGGACGGACAGACAAAAGTTTGAAGACTTTATTGAAACTTCTCAGATTAAAGACAGATGGAAGACCATGATCACCCACATCATAATAATTTTGATGATTAGATTCCTATTAAGTTTCTCCCCTCTCACCATAAACCTATGCCCTCTAATTTTTAAAAAAGACAGATAAAGATGACCTTTATTTGTCACATGTACATCGAACCAATAAAACATAAAGCAAAATACATGGTTGTGTCAAATTAAATCAGCATGGCCCTCAAGTGATGCCACACTTCCTAACCACCATAGCATGCCCACACTCACTAATTCTAACTGTAAGTCTTTGAAATGTGGGAGGAAATTGGAGTACCTGGAGGAAACTCACACAGCCACAGGAAAAATGTACACAAGTCCTTACAAGTGGTGGCAGGAATTTAATCCCAAATGGTGATTGCTGACTTGTGCTGTGACGCAATGTGGTATTCATCAGACTCATTCATCTTATCTATGCCCATGATTTTATACGTACACCTCATTAAGATCAGCCCTCATTCTCCAACACGCACTGAAAAAAAGTCCCAACTGTCTGGTATGGGGGGCAGTGGAGCTACTGCACAGGATTGAAATAAGCTGCAGGGAGACATCAGCTTATTCATCTCCTTCATGGGCACTAGCGTCCTTAGTATCCAGGATATCTTCAAGGAGTGATGCCTCAAAAAGGCGGCATCCATCATTAAGGACCCCCATCACCCAGGTCATGCCTTGTTCTCATTGCTACCTTCAGGAAAGGCACACACTCAGTGACACAGGAACAGCTTCTTCACCTCTGCCATCCAATTTCTGAATGGACATTGAACCGATGAACACTACCTCATTACGTTTTTAATTTCTATTTTTGCACTATTTATTTAACTATTTAATATACAATATACTTACTGTAATTCATTTTTTCTATTATTATGTATTGCTATGTACTGCTGCTATAAAGACAAATTTCACAACATATGGCAATGATATTAAACTTAATTTTGATTCTGAGTCTCTCTCCAACATACAGTCCCTTGAGTCTGGACAACAATCTCGTAAATCTCCTCTGTACTCTTTCCAGATTATGGCTGTGGATAAACATTCTGGTCCTTGCTCTAACAGCACATGGGATTTAGACAAGCACAGACACATTTACACTGGATTCAGTCTCAGCTGATGAACAACAGACAGCTTCAAACTGAAATGGCTTTCTCCTTTAGAATCCCGACTCCATTCAGTTGGTGGAAGCAGAGCTCCAGAAGCCCCTCTTGAACTTCCGTCAATGGATTTTCATTGAAGTGAAAATCTAGGTCAAAGGGAAAATTGGAACAAGGACCACAATGGTAAAATCAAACAATCTCCTATATTCACCTAAGGTCATCATCAGATTCAATTCATCTTAATCTTAACCTCAAATCTGATGGGATTTTCTGCACATGAATGTCCTCCAAGATCCTTTTGCTTTTCAAAGTTCAAAATAAATTTATTATCAAAGTACATACAGTATATGCTACTATATACTATCATGCAATTCATTTTCTTGCAGGTATTTACAGGAAAAAAATACAATACAATTTATGAAACTACCTATACATAAACAAAGACTAACGAACAGCCAATGAGCAAAAGACAAACTGCAAATAAAAATAATACTAAGAACAGGAATTGTGAAAAGTCCTTGAAAGTGAGTCTGTAGGTCGTAGTATCAGATCAGAATAGTGGTGGCTGAAGTTATCCATGCTGGTTCACATTCAAATCTAAATTCTTAATTCCTTTGACCTAGGGCAGCAATAGTTGAAGATAGGTCACAACTACATTTTCAAAGGCATTTGTGTATGGCAATGAAGGTTGAGTTTTTAAATGCCTCCCTGATCCAGAAGCTTAAGTAAGTAGGAAAATGAATACTTCTAACTCATGACTACAGTACTCGCTCATTATCCATATTGATTAGAGGAATCCAACACTAGGCATTTCTGTGGAACAGAAAATACCTTCTTTCTACTTTTGCAGCAGACATTATATTATCAATAATTGCCAAAATGAATTACTGAGAACATAGAACAGATGGCTCAAAAAATTCAAGATTCAAGATTGTTTAATGTTAATTCCAGCACACAAGTGTAAAGAAAATAATTGCTGCACTATATCCAATGCAGCATATAAAAAATGCAGATAAAGAACAGAATAATTAAAAACACAATAACTACAAATGCATAAGACAGTTTATATGCAGATTGATTTTACATACATAAAAAAACACCACTTACAAGAGTGTCTATACTAAGGGTGACTCTGACAGGAAATGATAAAGTAGTGTTTGTTGGGGATGTGGAGAAATGGGTTAGTGGGCGGTCGTGTTGATCAGCCTTACTGCCTGGGGAAAGAAACTGATTTTGAGTCTGGTGGTCATGGTGATCATGGATGCCGTGTAGCCATTCACTTGATGTGACAGAAGTTGTGTGTTTCCAGTGCTGGGAGTTTTGAGGAAATATGAGTCTGAGATCAGCAGGTTTAAATGAACAATTGAATAAAATAACTTTCTATGGGCTCAGTTAGACTCAATTGATACCAAACCCATTTATCTAACAGTTTCATTAAACCCCCCCATTCAGATTACCATCATTCTGGAGGTTGTTATTTAGCATATGCAATTAGGTTTGATGTCCATCTTAAACTTGCCTTTCATAATATTGACCTGAGCTCTCACCTCAAGACTCTGGAAGTTGTATTCCAAGTGATCTTTTTGTTATCTTTCTATCAGGCATAATTGCCTAAGTCACAGTTGAGTATAGAGGACACGTGAAGCTTTGTAGCTGTGAAATGCTTTGGAATATCTGAAGGATAGGAATGATTGAGTTCCAGATGAATAATGTGACAAAACTCATTAGGATGATCTATCCACACTACTACCATTCCACACAACTCCAACGTCGTTTATTCACAGGAACATTAACAGACAAAAACCAACACAACCAAAGCCATCAGATTCCAATCTTTATTGAAAAGGCAAGTATCAAGAACTACTTTAATTGAAGAGTATGTAGAACAAAGAACAATTTCTTTAGTGAGAGTGTGGTGGATCTGTGGTGTACAAGATGATAAGAAGCAGAGATCGAATGTATAGCCAGAGACTTTTTCCTAGGGCGGAAATGTTGAATAAAAGGGGGACATCATTTTAAGGTGGTTGAAGTAAAGTATATGGGGATGTTAGCGGCACACATACAAAATACTGGAGGAATTTAGCAGGTCAGGCAGCACTGATGTAACACCTTAGCTCAAAACTTTGGCTCTTTATTCCTTTCCATAGATGCTGCCTGACATGCTTGAGTTCCCCCAGCATTTTGTATGTATTACCGAGGATTTGCAGAATCTGCATCTGCAGAATCTCTTGTGTTTGTGTCACAGGTAAGTTCTTTACATAAAGAGATGTTTCTGTGTGGAATGCCCTGCCAGGGATGGTGGTAGAGGCAAATACATTATTAGGGACATTGAAGAAACTCTTAGATTAGCACACGTATGATAGAAAAAAAAAGAGGGTTATGTAGAAAAGCTGATTGTGGAATTCAGAAAGGGTAAGACGAGGGAACACAATCCAATCCTCCTAGAGGGATCAGAAGTGTGGAGAGTGAGCAATCTCAAATTCCTGGGTGTCAATAGCTCTGAGGATCTGACCTGATATCAACATACTGCTGCAGCTATAAAGGCAGCAAGACAGCGGCTATATTTCATTAGGAGTTTGAGGAGATTTGGTTTGCCACCTAAAACACTTCGACAGATATACTACGGAGAGCATTTCAACTGGCTGTATCACCGTCTGGTATGGGGGGAAGCTACTGCAGAGGATTGAAGCAAGTTGCAGAACACTGTAAAATTAGTCAGCTCCATCATGGGTATTAGCCTACATAGTATCCAGGATACCTTCAAGGAGCAGTGCCTCATAAAGGCAGCGCCCATCATTAAAACCCCCCAACATCCAGGACATGCCCTCTTCTTATTGTTATCATGAGGAAGGAAATACAGGAGTCAGAAGGCACACGCTCAGCGATTCAGTCATAGCTTCTTCCTCTCTGCCACCCGATTTCTAAATGGACACCGATCCCATGAACATTACCTCACTCCTACTTTTTTATTTCTGTTTTTTCACTACAAGACTGCCTCAAAGTGTCCCTCAAAGACCTGAACATCAATCCCAGTAGCTGGGAATCGCTTGCTCTGGACCGCCCAACCCGGTGGAGCAGGACCACTAAAGGAGCGTATGCAGCAGAAATCAGACACACTGCAGAGGCTCAGAGGAAACGCGCCGCGTGCAAGGCTCGAGCTACCTCCACTTCCACTGCAGCACCTACCCTCATGTGTCCCACATGTGGGCGAGCTTTCAGGGCCCGGATTGGCCTCACCAGTCACCAACCCTCCACCTGACAGAAGTCGTGGTCGTCTTCAACTCCGAAGGACGAACAACTTATTTTAACTTAAATATTTAATCTACATACATATATACATCTGTAATTTAGTTTTTTTCTATAGTTATCATGTATTGCATTGTACTCCCACTATAAAGTTAACAAATTTCACGACATATGCTGGTGATATTAAACCTGACTCTGATTCTGAAGGAAGGGTTAGATTGATCAAAGGTTGAAAAATCAGCACAGCATCTTGAACAGAAGGTCCTGTAATATGCTGTAATGCTCCTTGCTTTATGTTCTAATTCATTGCCACAGATGGTTCTGCAGGCCACCACACTGGGTATTTTTAAAGTGGAGTTTGACACGTTCTTGATTAGTAAGGGCATCCAATGTTATGGGGAGAAGGCAAAAGAATGGGATTGAGGGGGATAATGATTGAATGGAAGAGCAGACTCAATGGGACAAATGGCCTAATTCTGCATGTACAAACAAATGTTTATATAAGTTCCTGTTAAATAAATGCTGCTTATATAAGTGTTGGGAGGTTCCAGAGCTCAGGGTTAAGGCAGCTAAGGGTAAAAAGGACTATGCACTAATCAAATTGATGGAAAGCAGATTTGTCAAAGGATTGCAGAAATTGGTGATAAGGCCATGGAGGAATTCAAACTCAAAGATAAGAATGTTAAGATTCAATTGTTCTTGCAGTAAGTGGGATTTGTACAAGTGTAGTGTTATTCTCCTTTTCAAATGATGTAAAAAAACGCATTGATCTCATCAGGGAGTGCAGCATCACTGCCATTTATGCTGTTAAATTTCACTTTATATTAAGTAATACAGACATGCAATGATGTGCAAACCCTCAGCAGTCTAACTGGAAGCATCACTGTCCGGTAAGGAGGGATCACTGCACAGGATCTGCAGGGAGTTGTAAACTCAGCCAGCTCTGTCAATGGGCACTAATCTGTGCAGTATTCAAACGGTGATGACTCAAAAAGGCAGCATCCATCGTTAAAGAACCCTAACACCTAGGGAAAACCCTAACATCAAGTGAGGGGTCTGTGGAGCCCAGGTTGAGAGCCCATGACCTGAGATGTGCCCTCTTCTCATTGCTACCATGAAGGAGGAGGCACAGGAGCCTGAAGACATACAACCAACATTTGAGAAATAGCTTCTTCCTTTCTGCTGACAGACTTCTGAACCCATGTACACATCACTTTTTCACACTAATTATTAATTTTGCATATCTATTTCTAATGTAATTTATAGTTTTATATGTATTGCAATGTACTACTGTTGCAGAATGATAAAGTTCATGACATATAGGTGCCAGTTTCTCTGAGGATCTAAACTGGCCCCAAAATATCGATGCAGCTATAAAGAAGGCTCGACAAGGGCTATATTTCTTTCGGAGTTTGAGTCGATTTGGTTTGTCATCCAAAACTCTCAAAAACTTCTACAAATGTACTGTGGACTGCATTCTGACTTGCTGCATCACCGTGTGTGTAGGGGGTGAGGTGGGGGGGGAGGCTACTACACAGGATTGAAAGAAGCTACAGAAAGTTGTAAAATTAGATAGCTCCATTATGGGTACTAGCCTCCATAGTATCCAAGACATTTCAAGGAGCAGTGCGTCAGAAAGGCAGCGTCCATCATTAATGACCCCCACCACCCAGAACATGTCCTCTTATCATTGTTACCATCAAGGAGGAGGTACAGAAGCCTGAAGTCACACACTTCATGATTCACAAACAGCTTCTACCCCTCTGCCATGATTTCTAAATGGGCACTGAACCCATGAACACTCAGGATGTCCTCCCACAGATTGGAGCTGGTCTTCCTGTATGGTACTGTATCTCTGGTCATGAGCACCACTTAAGTGAACAAGATTTGTTACAAGCGTTCTGGAAAGCAAAATTTCTCACCGCTGCCCTGACGGAGTCTGTACATTCTCCCCATAAATGTGAAGTTTGCTCCAGGTGATCTGGTTTCCTCCCACCGTTCAAAGGCATTCTGGCCAGCAGGTTAATTGGTAAATGTAAACTGTCCTTGATTAGACTAGGATTAAGTTGGCATACTGCTGGACTGGGTAGCACAAAGGGCCAGAAGGACCTATCGCGTGTTGTAAAGAAATAAATAAATAACATGATTAGGTATAATTTATCTTATAAAAATGAGAGTCAATACCTCTGGAAAGAAGATGAGATTCCTAGCTGTGTAAATCCATTAAACACAAATAGGTTAATCAACTGACACATCGACATGTCTGGGAAGTCATCCTTTAAAATGTCATGCTGAAAGACAGGCATTAATAAACGTAGAAGAATTGAAACTTGTCTCCTTCTGCAGTATTTCCAAGTCATTTATTTGTTCATAGGATATTGTCACACCAGCAAAGAGAGGATTCATAGTGCATCCCTTGTTGGTAAATCTGGCGCCACATATGGGCCAGAATGAGTAAAGACAAGAGATGTACTTCTCTGACAGATGTTAGTAAATGGTCTTTAGGAATTATGCAAAATACAGTATTGTAGCAAATAAGAAAAAATGTTCTAGTTGATTCATAACTGGAAGGCTTATAGCTTATGAAGACACCAGGCTCTTTTCAATTTACATATACTTCTACTCTCGTGATTCACTTCAAGGGTGGTTACACATCCCTAAGGGACTTTCGGGGAAATTGAAGTCATGGAGGGAGGCGTTCAAGATTCTTGGGTGGGGGGCGGTAATCGGCACCCTAACTTGAGGCTAGAGACCTTAACAACCATTAGTAGAGCATGCACTTCCAAAAGAAAGGATGAGACAATTGAACACAGGAAGAACCATAGCTCTGGAGGTGGTGAGCACTTATGGTCACAACATGTCTGAAACTCAGCAATCTCATCCAACCTTACCAACTAAATAGACATTACTAGAGATGCACAAATTAGCAACCAAGTTGCCAGCAGTTTCTCTTGACTCACAGTATGGAACTAGTTCATGCAACTTAACAGTTGGTATGTCAAATAAACCCTCTGAACTCTCTCTACAGATCTATGGAAAACAGGTCGTGCAACAATACAGCGCTGGCCAAAACCAAATGGTGAAATAGGACCAATCAGTGAACCTGCCAACCCTGAGCATTCCTCTTGAGGTGTTCAAAACAACCTCAGCTTCTTATGTACAGTCAAGAATGATCTTTGGGGATTAGGAGACCTTACGTGATTGATAGATACTTTATTGATCCCAAAGGAAATCACAGTGTCACAGTAGCATTATAAGTGCACAAATATAAATATTAGAAGAGAAGTAGAAAGAATTAAAAAATAAGCTACCACAAACAGTCCAGCAGGAGAGGGTCATCGATTCCCAGGCTATAGGTTGACTCACTATAGAGCCTGATGGTCAATCGTGCTAACTGGAATAGTATGAAGGTATCTTGTTGAACACCAGCTCTATGCCAACTGACTTTACGATTCCAATCTGAATCCTTGTTAACGTAATTTTTGCTCATGATCATCTTCATCTACACCTTGCCTTTGCTTTGTGTACTGCTACTATCGTTCCATCTGCCAACATCCAAAAGGCAATCTAACTTTGTGTTAATTTTCTGGATAGCCCAGGTAGACAGACAAAGTGCAAGGGCCACAATGAGGTAGATTGGAAGAACAAAGCTTCATCTTATAGATAGATAGATACTTTATTGATTTCAAAGGAAATTACAGTGTCACAGTAGCATTACAAGTGCACAGAAATGCAAATATACAAATATTAGAAAAGAAGCAAAAAAGAATAAAAACTAAGTTATCTCAAACAGTCTAACAGGAGGGTAGGGGTCATCACTTCCCTGGCTATAGATTGAATCATTATAAAGCCTGATGGCCAAGGGTAAGAATGACCTCATAAAGTGCACTTCGGAGCAGCATAGTGGTCTTAATCTGTAACTGAAAGTGTGCTCTGTTCATCGAAGGTGGCATACAGAGGGTGAGAAACATTTTCCAGAAATGCCAGGATTTTTCATAGGGCCCCTTGTTCTACCGCAGCCCCCAGTGTGCCCAGTTTGACTCCTATTGGCATCATCTGTGTTGACCCCCTCACCCCAGCACATCACTGCATAGAAGATTGTACTGGTGACGACAGATTTGTAGAACATGTGAACAAGAGGCCAATATCCTCCAAAGGACCTCAGTCTCCTCAGGAGGTAGAGGTGGCTCTGGCCTTTCTTGTATGCAGCCTCTGTGTTGGTGCTCCACTCAAGTCTGTCACTAGATGCACGCCCAAGTACTTGTAGGTCCTCACAACATCCACGCCCTCACCATCAACCCTAACAGGAAGCAATGCTGGCTTAGTCTTCCTGAAGTGCCTCACCATCTCCTTTGTCCTACTGGTGCTGAGCTACAAATGATTCAGCTTTCACCATTCGATAAAGTCCTCCACCAGGGCCCTGTATTCATCCTCCCTTTATACACATGCATTATTTGAATTAAGCCCCAGTAATGATGTACGGCACAATCTCTATGAGTCTGAAGATGGTGAAGCCTTGAATTCTAATCCTGCTAAGAAACAGGTGCTACAGAAAGTGCGTCAATACGATGTTATATACCTGAAGTATGGTTTTATTCTGTTCCTGTCAGATCAGCGACGCCCCATGTGTCTTATTTGTAATACTGTACTGACTAATACAGCCATGAAGCCATCAAGAATGCAGTAATACTTACGTAAAAGACACCCTGAAAAGGCTAATTATGATATTACTCAGTTCCAGAAGATGAAAGAAGCATTTGAAAAGCATTGCACACTCCAGTCATTTGCCAAGAAAGCTAAAAATGACCTTAATAGTGGTCCCATTCCTTCTTACAATATTTCCAAAATGATCGCAAAGTGTGAAAAATCTCATACAATTGGTGAAAGATTAATAATATCTGCTGTATCAGAAGTGCTCGCTACTGTTCTTAAAGTGGATAACAGTATTTTAAAATCAATTCCTCTGAGTAATAACTCTGTAGCTCGTCATATTGATGAAATGAGTGAAGACATTGCGTATCATCTATGCATAGAGCCACAGAAAAACAATTTGTGATACAACTGGATGAGTCAACTGTGCAAGACAACGAGACATTGCTAATGGCATATGTCTGGTTTATCAAAAATGGAAAAGTTTATGAAGAGATACTCTTTTGTAAAAAATTAAAAATAAATATTAACAGAGAATCAATCTACAATGAGCTCAAAATGTATACTGAAGATAAAAGCATTCCAATATGGAACATGATTTCTTGGGCAACAGATGGCTATACAAAAGTACTCCCCCCCCCCCCCCGTAAGTTTTCATGTTTTATCGTTTTACAACATTGAATCACAGTGGATTTAATTTGTCTTTTTTGACATTGATAAACAGAGAAAAAAGCTCGTCTGTGTCAAAGTGAAAACAGATCTCAAGAAAGTGATCTAAATTAATTACAAAAATAAAACACAAAATAATTGAATGCATAAGTATTCACCCCCCCCCCCCCCCCCACCAAGTCAGTATTCAGTAAATGCACCTTTGGCAATTATAGCATGAGTCTTTGTAGATAGGTCTCTATTAGCTTTGCATATCTGGACACTACAATTTTCCCCTATTCATCTTTACAAAACTGTTGATGCTCAGTCATGTTGCAAGGGGATCATGAGTAAACAGTCCTTTTCAAGTCCAGCCACAAATCCTCAACTGATCTGAGGTTGGGACTCCGACTTGGCCACTCCAGGACATTAACTTTGTTTTTAAGCCATTCCTGTGTAGCTTTGTCTTTATGCTTGGAGTCATTGTCTGCTGAAAATCAAATCTTCCAAGTTGAAGTTCTCTTGAAGACTGTATTAAGTTTTCCTCCAGGATTTTCCAGTATTTTGCTGCATTCATTTTACCATCTACCTTCACAAGCCTTCTAGGGCCTGCTCCAGTGAAGCAACCCTACAATATGATGCAGCCACCCCCATGCTTCATGGTAGGGATTGTGTGTTTTTAATGATGTGCTGTATTTATGTTTGGTGATAACCAAACATAGCATTTAGTCTGACAGCCAAAAAGCACAATTTTCATCAGACCATAGAACGTTCTTCCAGCTGACTTCAGAGTTTCCCACATACCTTCTGGCAAACTCCAGCTGAAATTTCATGTTAGTTTTTTTCAACAATGGCTTTCTCTTTGTCACTCTCCCATAAAGCTGTGACTGTGAAGCAGCTGGGCAACAGTTGTTGTACACACAGTCTCTTCCATCTCAGCCACTGAAGCTTGTAACTCCTCCAGAGTTATCACAGGTCTCTTGGTGGCCTCCCTCACTAGTCCCTTTCTTGCACAGTCACTCAGTTTTTGAGGATGGCCTGCTCTAGGCAGATTTGTAGCTGTGCCATATTCTTTCCATTTCTTGATGATAACTGTAATCTAAGGGATATTCAGTGACTTGGAAATTTTCTTGTATCCATCTCCTGACTTGTGCTTTTCAATAACCTTTTTGTGGAGTTGCTTGGAGTGTTCTTTTGTCTTCATGGTGTAGTTTTTGCCAGGATACTAACTCATCAGCAGTTAGACCTTCCAGATACAGGTGTATTTTTACTACAACCTTTTGAAATACCTTGACCGCATACAGGTCTCCAAAAACAGATCTCCATTTAACTAATTATGTGACTTCTAAAACCAATTGGCTGCCCCAGTGATGATTTGGCGTGTCATATTCAAGGGAGAAAATACAATCAATTATTTTGTGTTTTATATTTGGAATAAATTTAGATCACTTTGTAAGGATCTGTTTTCACTTTGAAACATAGAAAACCTACAGCACAATACAGGCCCTTCGGCCCACAAAGCTGTGCCCAACATGTCCTTACCTGAGAAATTACCTAGGGTTACCCATAGCCTTCTACTTTTCTCAGCTCCATACACCTGTCCAGTGGTCTCTTAAAAGATCCTATTGTATCTGCCTCCACTACCGTCTCCGGCAGCCTATTCCAAGCACTCGCCACTCTCTGCATAAAAAAACTTACCCCTGATATCTCCTCTGTACCAAGTTTCTGTTGATTAGTGTCAAAAAAGCCAAATTAAATCCACAGTGATTCAATGTTACAAAACAATAAAAGATGAAAACTTACAAGAGAGGGTGAATATTTTTAATATGCACTGTATGATAGGTTGCCATGCTGGTTTAGTGGCATTTATGAAAAAGTAAATTCTAAGACTGCTTGCATCCATTGTGTGATTCATTGTCAACATCTCACAGCCAAAAACTTCAGCCAATTACTTTTTTCAAGCATGACTCTTGTAATAACTGTGATCAACAAACTTAAAGCTCATCTATTAAATAGCAGAATATGTCACCAGTTGTGCCAAGATAATAATGAAAACTTTGAACGCTTGCTTCTTCTCACTGAGGTGTGTTGGCTGTCAAAAGGCTGCTGCTTAAAATGTTTCTTTGTACTTTTTGACACTGTGGTTGAATTTTTGCTTAAAGTCAAAAACAGCTTCTATGTTGAGGTGTGGCATATGTAGCCAATCCATATGACAAAATGGCCATTCTAACTATGAAAGTGCAAGGTCAGAATTTCAATTTAATCAGGCAAAAAGTGCAGTGTTCACCTTTATCAGAAAATTGAAAATATATACTGTAAGCAAAACATTGGGAGAAGAATGTTCCCACAGTTCCTTACATGGAAACTATGGCACTCTCTTTCACAGATGGCGATTTGCAAGAGTACTGCTTACACTTGCAGTCACTGAAGAAGGGTTTTCAGGATCAATGACCTGGAAATTCTGGACTGGATAATTAACCCATTTCTTTGCAAGGTGGAAGAACAGGAAGAGAGCTTGTAGGAAGAAATGTTCAAAAAGTAGAATCATGAAGAAGCAGAAATGCTTTTCAATAGTGCCTGCTTTTGTCAGCTATCATAACTTGAACCAGATATTTCAACTCTTGCTAAAAACCATCAAGCTCAAGGATCACATTGATATTGAAGCTGCTGTACACTGTGCAGGTACTGTGTAAGCTAGCTTTAAAGACAAAAAAAAATTTAAAGCAGAATTATTTTTCTCATGTTAGCATCTGGTAGTATTGATTTTACATTATGGGGGTGCTGGAATGTATATTGTGCCTAAGAGAGTCACTGGAAAATATGAAGGTGCATTAGGGGAGCATTGGCAAGTATGAAAGTGCTTTAGGGGAGCTTTGGGCTAAAAAGAAAGAATTCTGCATGCAATGGATTATAACCTATCTGCATTTACCAGCTATCTTTTCAATGTCAGCATTCAGATAGAGATTCATTTATTTAACACATGTACATTGAAACATGCAGTGACATTCGTTATTTTTCCATTAACAAGACTACCTAAGGATGTGCTGGAGGCAGCCCACAAGTGTCCCCAGACATTCCTGCACAAACGATACATGGAAGGTACAGTTGAAATTTTTTATAGCAGTTATGGAGGAAAACAATCACTTTTGCTCACATAGAGTAAGTGAAGATACAAACTATGGCCCACAACATGTCTTTAACAAAACAACACACACACACACACACAAAATGCTGGAGGAACTCAGCAGTACAGGTAGCAACTATGGAAATGAATAAAGAGTTAATGTTTTGGGCTGAGACCCTTCTTCAGGACTGGAAAGGAAGGGTTAAGATGCCAGAATAAGAAGGTGGGAGGAGGGGAAGGAGTATAGCTAGAAAGTGATAAGTGAAGCTAAGTGGATAGGAAAGGTAAAGGGCTGGAGTGAAAGAAATATGAAAAGAGAGGAAAATGGACCATAGGAGAAAAGGAAGGAAGAGTGAACACAGGGGAAGTGAGAGATAGATGAGAAGTGGTAAGAGGCCAGAGTGGGGAATAGAAGAAGAGGGGAATGGGAGGGAAAAATGTTTTTACCAGAAGGAGAAATCGATATTCATGCCATCAGGTCGGAGGCTATCAGACAGAATACAATGTGTTGCTCCTCCATCCTGAGGGAGACCTCATCATGACACAAGAGGAGGCCATGGACTGACATGACAGAATGGGAATGCGAATGGGAATTGGAATTAAAATGATTGGCTGCTATGAAGTTCTGCTTTTGATCGATGGATTGGAGGTGCTCAACAAAATGGTCTTAATTTACAATGGGTCTCACCAATGTAGAGAAGGCTGCATCGGAAGCACCAGACACAAGGACAATCCCAGCAGATTCACAGGTGAAATGCTGCCTCATCTGAAAGGACAGTTTGGGGCTCCAAATGGAGGTGAGGGAGGTGGTGTATGGGCAGGTGTAACACTTTGACCGCTTGCAGGGTTAAGTTCCAGGAAGGAGATTATTAGAGACGGCAAATGGACTAGGGATTCATGGGTGGAGCGATCCCTACTGAAGGCAGGTGGTGGGGGTGGGGGGGGGTGGTGGGGGGGGGGGTAGTTAAAGACATTTTTGCGAAGGATCCCTTCAAAGATGGTGAAAGTCACAGAGAATGGCCTGTTGGATGCGAACACTCAAGGGTGGTAAGTAAGGAGAAGAGGAAATCTAGCATTATTAAGGCAATGGAAAGATAGGGTGAGTGTGGATGTTCAGGAAAAGGGAGAAGATCCAGGTGAGGGCAGCATCAATAGTGGAGGAAGGGAAAAACCATCCTTTGATGAAGGAGGACATATCTGATGCCCTCAAAAGGAATGCCACTTCCTGGGGACAGGCGCAGTGGAGACAAGGAAACTGAGAAAACGAAATAGCATTTTTACAGAAGACAGAGTGGGAAGAGGTACAGTCAAGGTTTATTGTGGGAATGGGTTGGCTTATAAGAGATGTCAGTTGACAGTTTGGCTCCAGAGATGGAGTCAGAGAGATTAAGAAAGCGGAGGGAGGTGTCAGAAATCAGGTCTTTGACAAATCCTTGCTGTTGTTCACTAACTAATCTGCACTAGTTCAAATGATGACTAATGAAGATAACAGGGTCTTAACCCAAAACATCAACTATCTAGTTTCCTTTAAAGATGATAGATGCTGCCTGTCCTCTTGAGTTCCACCAGGACTTTGTGCTTTTTTCCAAATTCCTGCATCTACAGTCTCTTATGTCATCACTACTAATTCTGTGTCTGGTTATCAGTTCTAGAACTCCTCTCCCTTAGCGATTAAGCTTACTGATCTGTAGTTACTATAAAGAAGTGTTTTACTTACTTCTGGGAAATGACCCAAGCGAAACAAATAAGATTGTTTCCAAGAGATTTCCCACTCACTATTTGTTTTAGAATTGCAATGGAAAGGGATTTAGATGATTTAAAGCAATAGACAACTGACAGAGGGCCAATTTCAGTGGGATGATAACAGATCTGGCCCAGCTGAGCTGAAAACAAAGCAAAAGAACAACAGAACAGTGTGCAGCTTCTAAAGTAAATAATCAAACCACTTTGGGCACCACACAGTGGCACAGCAGTTAGTGCAACACTATTACACCTCAGGGCATTAGAGTTTGGAGTTCAATAGTGGAGTCCTACCCGTGGAATGCATGAGTTTCCTCCAGGTGCTCCAGTTTCCTCCCACAGTCCAAAGACGAACTGGTTAGTAGGTTAATCGGCTATTATAAATTGTCCCATGACTAGGCGAAGGTTGAGTTGGGGGTTGCTGGGCACAATGGCTCAAAGGGCTGGAAAGGCCTACCCCCTGTTGCATCACTAAATAAATTACAAAACACTTCTTCACATAGAAGATGGTGCATATACTGAACGGGGATAAAAAAACTGCCAGGGAAGTTAGTTGAGAAAGGTACAATAACAATATTTTAAAAAGCACTTGGACAAGTATGTCAATTCAAGATTATTGAGATTTAAGATTGTTTCATGTCATTTCCAGCACACAATTGTGAAGGAGAACAAAATAACTGTTACTCCGGATCCAAGGCAGCACAAAAAGCACAAGATAAGGAACATAATAATAAACAAAATAAAATAAATATAAATACATACATAAAACAGCTTGGACATAAAGAACAGGAACAGGTGCTTAGGCGCCGGGGTGTCAATTCATAAGGTGACTCTGACGGTAAGTGACAGGACCGGTTCAGTGTGATATGAGATAAAGGTAGACAAAAGGAACTAGCTCAGGAACACAACATGGCTGCAGGGACAAGTTGGTTCCATGTTGGAATACTCTATAACTACTTTGAAAGTGAATGTGGCTTCATTATTAGAATATAGAACAATACAGCCCTGTGCAGGCCATTTAGACCATGATGCTGTGCCTACATGATTCTTTGAACTTTAAAAAAAAATCCTGCTGAGGTTCCATTCCCTTTTGTTTAGGCACACCATCGATATCATATACTGGAAATGAGAATATCTACTAATTCATTCCTTCACAGCCACCCAACTTCCTTCTTTGGATTCTCTGTCTTCACAATATTTTGAACTGAATTATTCACATTATTATTTTATGGCTCTAAAAGCATCAGAGAGGATTCAGAACCAACAGACCAGAATTATTCCATGACTGATAGGACTTACTTATGGGGATAGATTGGAAAAGCTGGGGTTACGAGAAGAGGCGACCAGGATATTTGATTTCATGGAGGAAGGAGAACCTGAGAGGGATCTACCTCACTCAGATGTCATATTCAGCACAAAAACAGGCTTGTCTGCCCCTCTATTCTGTGTCAATCTGCTATTTGGCCTAGTCCCATTGACCCACACATAGACAATAGCCCTCAATATGCTCCTGTCCAGATCCTAATCCAAACTTCTCTTAAATCAGAATCAGGTTTATTAATGTTGAGAATGAACCCATATCCACACTTATATTGCACACCCGCACCACTCTGTGAGTGAAGAAGCTCCCCCCTCAGGTTCCTTTTAAATGCTTCACCTTTCACCTTTAACTACGCCCTCTATTTCTATTCTCACACCACCTCAGTGGAGAAATCCTGCTTGCATTAACCCTACCTATACTCCTCACCAAGTGGTGAGAAATAAACAGCCAATCCCTTGAGCCAAGGCAACAGCTTATTTTACTCTGTAGATTTTGAGATGAAAGCTCTCAGCCTGATAATGTCAACTGTCTCTTCTTCTCCACAGATGTTCACCTGACCTACTGAGCAGCTCCAGCATTTTGGGTGCATTGCTTTAGATTTTAGCATCTGCAGAATCTCTTGTGTGTCTAGAAGGTCAGGAATCTTTATTAGCTGATGGAATGTTGGTGTTGATAGCTGGGCCAATATTCATTGCCCATTTCAGGGGGTAATTATACATAATTATACAGATTGAGACCTGGAGTCAGTATGGGTAAAGGTGGGCAGATCTACTTCCCTTACAGGAAGTAAAAGATCTGGATAAATGAAAGAGAGGGTGGGATAGAGACAGGCAGACAGAGGGGCAATAAAGGAGACAGAAAAATGGAAGACAAGGACAACACAACAGTTAGGATTGCAAGTTGGTGGCATGTGACAGATAAAGCTCATCTTTATATAGCATTAAATGCAGTGGACAGATTTCACCCAGTATCCAGAACATCTTCAAGAAACATGCCTCAAAAAGGCAGCTTCCATCATTAAGGACCCACATTACCCAGGACAGACCCTCTTCTCATTGCTACCATCAGGGAGGAGGCACAAGCAACTGAAGGCACACACTTAATGATTCAGGAACAGCTTCTTCCCCTCTGCCATCAGGATTTTGAATGTCACTCACCTCAATAATAAGCAAATGCTTTGAGGGGCTGGTCAAGGACTACATCTGCAGAATATTACCACCCACGCTAGACCCCCTACAATTTGCCTACCGACATAACTGATCGACAGATGATGCAATTGCCACAGCTCTACACACAATCCTTACACGCCTGGAGAAGAAGGATGCTTATGGGAGAATGCTGTTCTTGGATTACAGTTCAGCATTCAACACCATAATTCCCTCCAGGCTCCACAAGAAGATCAGAGACCTCGGCCTTCACCCTGCCTTGTGTAGCTGGATCCTGGACTTCCTGTCAGATCGCCGGCAGGTGGTAAGAGTGGGCTCCCTCACCTCTGCCCCATTGACCCTCAAAACAGGTCTCTCAGGGCTGTGTACTAAGCCCCCTCCTTTACTCTCTGTATACCCATGACTATGTTGTGCTCCAATCTGCTGATTAAATTTGCTGACGCCACTGCACCGATTGGCCTAATCTCAAATAATGAGGCAGCCTACAGAGAAGAAGTCATCACCCTGACACAGTGGTGTCAAGAAAACAACCTCTCCCTCAATGTCTCAAAAACAAAGGAGCTGGCTGTGGACTACGGGAGGAATGGAAACAGGCTGACCCTTATTGACATCGATGGATCTGGGCTTGAGAGGATGAACAGCTTTAAGTTCCTCAGCATAAACATCACCGAGGATCTCACGTGGTCTGTACATACAAACTGTGTGGTGAAAAAGACACAACAGCATCTCTTTCACCTTGGACAGTTGAAGAAGTTTGGTATGGCACCCCAAATTCTAAGAACTTTCTAGAGGGGCATGGTTGAGAGCATCCTGACTGGCTGCATCACTGCCTTTTATGGGAACTGCACTTCCCTCAATCGCAGGGTCTGTGGACAGTGGTGTGGACAGCCCAATGCATCTGTAGATGTGAGCGTCCCACTATTCAGGACATTTACAAAGACAGGTGTGTAAAAAGGGCCTGAAGGATCATTGGAAACCCGAGTCACCCCAACCACAAACTGTTCCAGCTGGTACCATCCAGGAGACAGTACCACAGCATAAAAGTCAGAACCTACAGGTTCCGGGACAGCTTCTTCCACCAGGTCATCCGACTGCTTAATTCATGCTGACACAACTATATTTCTATGTTATATTGACTATCCTGTGTACATACTATTTATTATAACTTACTATAAATTGCAGAATGCATATTTAGACTGAGACAACGTACAGTAAAGATTAGTACTCCTCATGTATATGAAGGATGTAAGTAATGAAGTCAATTCAATATTAAACCCATGAACACTACCTCACTACTTATTTTTCTCTTTTTGCACTACTTAATTTAACATTTAAAAAAATATATATATACATATACTTTTTACTGTAAGTTAGTTTTTATTATGTATTACAATGTACTGTTACTGCATAACTACAAATTTCATGACCTATGCCAGTGGTATTAAACCTGAATCTGATTCAGAAGTCCTCATTCTCATGTTCAACTGAAGTACAGATCTGAACAATCTGCAAGCCTTGGAAACCAACTTGTACTGATAAACAATAAATTGAGACAAGAATATTACCATTTAAGCACAATTGCATAATTATGCAACTTAAGTGGTGACAGGAGGATGCCGCACTCTCCCTTGAGACTGATCCACTATTTAATTAGATCATGGTTGATCTGCTCTTTGATTTCAACTTCACGTTCCTGCTCAGAACCCTGTAATCTTGGCTCTTTCTCTGGTTCAATAACCAGGTGCATTGAGGATCAGCAATAGAAATTGTGTTTACCAGGGGCACTTTAAAATAGGTTATTTTATACGCTAGAGCCCTTTTGCGAGCCATGACCTCTGATCACCGACTTCGATTGGAAGTTCAGAAGTCAAAATCAAAACCTGAGTCAGTGCATGTAGGATCATAGAAAACTGCAGCTCAGATAAAGGCCCTTCAGCTCCAGTCCATGCCAAAACCACTTAAGCAACCTACTCCCATCGATCTGCACGGGGATGATAGCCCTTCATACCCCTACCCTCCATGTACTTATCCAAATTTCTCTTAAATATTGAAATTGAGCTCACAGGCATCACTTGTGTTGGCAGTTCATTCCACACTGTCATAACACTTTGATTGAAGAAGTTTCCCTTCATGTTCCCCATAAACTTCTCACCTATCACCCTTAACATATCATCTCTGGTTGTAGTCCCACCCAATCTCAGTGGAAAAAGCCTGTTTGCATTTACCCTATCTGTACCCCACATAATGTTGTATACCTCTATCAAATGTACCTTCAAGCTTTTACATTCTAGTTTCTGTGAGTCCGCTAGGGAAGTCCAAGGCCCAATATCTAAGTCAACAGGAGGCTGGACACCTGGAGTATTAGGCCTCTGATCATGGGCTTCCAATGGAAGTCCAGAAGTCGAGGCAAAGCCTGGGTCTGTAAGTCTGCTAGGGAAGTCAAAGGCCCAGTGTCTGCAAGTCCGAGTCCACTGGAGGCCCAGAAGGTTAGAGGACTGTCTACATGTGTGCACATGAGGCACGTGAAGATCACACTTCACTGCTGTTGTTTTGTTGCTGTTGTTCCCTGAAAGAAAAGCTGGATTACTTTCATCTGCGGCTGGCTCAGCGTGAGATGAGGAACTGCTGCATGCTTATTCCTGCAGAAAGGTGGCTTCAGGACCATAGCCATGCACTGTCGATATTCATGAAATGCACTTCGGGGGACTTGTGCTATCATACCTACCCTGTATATATGCTGTGTGTAACTATAAATACTGAAAATACTGCTTTGTACCTTGGCCCCGAAGGAATGCTGTTTCATTTTGCTGTATTCAAAGTAATGGCCATAAACTTGAATTTGAACTTGTTGTTGCTTGTTTGTTCTGTCGAACATAGCGGGCATTGCATGTTGGCACTAGAATGTGTGGTGACACTAGCGGGCTGCCTCCAGCACATCCACGGGTTAAGTCAGCTGTTAATGCCATTATCACATTCCACTGTAAGCTTTGATGTTCGTGATAAATACACTCAATGGCCACGTTATTGGCCACTTAATAAAGTGGCCACTGAGTGTGTATGTTCATGGTCTTCTGCTCCTGAAACCCATCCACTTCAAGGTTCAACCTATTGTACGTTTAGAGATACTCTTCCGCACATCACCGTTTTGGTTATTTGAGCTACTGTTGCCTTCCTGTCCACTTGAACCTGTTTGACCGCTCTGCTTAACAAGACACTTCCGCTCATAGAACTGTCACTCAGTGGATCCCTTTTGTTTTTTGCACCATCTCTATAAACTCTAGAGCCGGCAGTGCGTCGTTTAGATCACATTTCTTCACCATTCTGATGTTTGGGCTGAACCTGTTGACCATGTTAGATTTGTTGCCGTATGACTGGTCGATTCGATCTTTACATTAACAAGGTGTATGGCTGTACCTAATATAGTGACCATGGAGTGTAAATCTGAATCTGAGCCTCTACTAACTTAATGAACAGCGGAACAAAATGTCCCCATACACACATAGCAACAGGATTTTAACTGTAAATAAGTGTTAGTTTCACTCAATATCTACCTATAATGGAGGAGGCCGTAATGGGAAAAACACAGCTCTGAAATGGAAAGAACTTGGAGCATAAATGTGAAGCGATCGAAGAGGTTTTCAGAATGAGCATTTATTATTGACTTATTGTCACATGTACCAAAATACAGTGAGAAGCTTTTTAACCTGCATCTTCCTGGCAGATCATGCCCATATGACCTGAACTCAGGGGCATTTCCTTAAGATTTGGGGGCAATAGATTTAGTACTGAGATGAGGAGAAACTGTTTTTCCCAGTATGGATTTCGCTTCCCAGGGAAGCAGGAGAGGCTACCGAATTAAATATATTTAAGACACAGTTCGTTGGGTTTTGCATAGCATAGGAATGAAGGGTTATGGGTAAAAGGCAGGTAGGTGGAACTGAGTCCATGGCCAGATCTGTCGTGATATGGTGGAGCAGGCTTGTCAGGCAAAATGGCCAACTCCTGCACCTGTTGCTTATCTTCTTTTAATTACTTATTGAGGTAGGGTGAAGTTTCTACCAAAAGGGATGTGGGGAATTCCTTCACTCTACCAGGGAAAGGTGTAGTGCCTGCCTAGCACCCCGATCAGGGTCACGTGAAGCTATGGGAGCAGGTGGTGGATGGTCATACGAGCAGCTGGTGCATATCACAAGTCCTGGATATGCGACCACTGACGCCAGGCAGACAGGCTCTGAGGAGTATTGATAATGGCTGGGATCACCCATCTTGTGAACACACTGCCCAGAAGAAGACAAGGGCAAACACACTGCTGTAGAAAAATTTGGTAAGAACATTCATTGTCATGGAAAGACCATGATCACCCATGTCCTACAAAAAGGCACAAAATAAACGAAGGAGTAAACATTATGCAGAATTTAGATAGATAGATACTTTATTGATCCCAAAGGAAATGACAGTGTCACAGTAGCATTACAGGTGCACAGATATACAAATATTAGAAGTGAAGTAAGAAAGGATAAAAAGAATAAGATACTTCATACAGTCACTTCCCCTGCTGTAGGTTGACTCACTATAGTGCCTAATGGCCATAGGTAAGAATGACCTCATATAGCGCTCCTTTAAGTAGCACAGTTTTCTTAGTCTATGACTAAAAATGCTCCTCTGTTCAACCAAGGTGACATGCAGAGGGTGAGAAACATTGTCCAGAATTAGCAGGATTTTCCATAGGGTCCTTTGTTCTACCACAGGCTCCAGTGAGTCCAGTTTGACTCCTATAACAGAGTCGGCCTTTCTAATCAGTTTATTGAGCCTATTGACATCACCCATGTTGATGCCATTGCCCCAGCACACCACAGCATAGAAGTTTGAATTGGTGACAACAGATGGGTAGAACATGTGAAGGAGAGGACTACATACTCCAAAGTACCTCAGTCTCCTCAGGAAGTAGAGATGACTCCGGCCCTTCTTGTACAGAGCTTCCGTGTTGGTGCTCCACTCAAGTCTATCATCTTCAAGTACTTGTAGGTCCTCACCTCATCTATGTCCTCACCATCAATAATGACAGGTAGCAGTAGAGGCTTAGTCTTCTTAAAGTCCATCACCATCTCCTTTGTCTTACTGATGTTGAGCTGCAGATGATTCAGCTTGCACTATTTGACAAGGCCCTCTACTAAGGCCCTGTATTCATCCTGCCATCCTCCCTTTATACACATAACTATTGCTGAATGATCAGAGAATTTCTGCAGATGACTTGACTCAATATTGTATCTAAAGTCTGTGGTACATAGGGTAAACAGGGAGGGAGGCAATACAGTCCCCTTTGAGCCCCAGTGCTGCTTATAGCCATGTCTGACACACAGTTCTGAAGCCACAGCTATAGAGAAATTGCAGTGGAGGTAAACAAGAAACGTTCAAGGGCCACAGTGATTTAGATTGGGATATCAAGAGTTTATCCTTTAAAGAAGGCCCATACCAGAGCCTGGTGATACATGCTCTCATGCTCTGTATCTTCTGCCATTGAGATGGAGGAAAAGAGTGAGATTGTGGTGGGAGGGATCTCAAGGCAGTCAGTCAGTTTAGACAGTCAATGGAGAGGAAGTTGGATTCCATCATGGAAGGTGTCTACAACTCTCTGGTATGTCTTGCAGTCTTTGGCAGAACAGTTACCTCACTCAGCTCTGATAGATCCTGATAGGATTCATTCCATGCCACATTTATAAAAATTAATAAGTGTATATGTGCAAATAAGATTAGTGAGATAATGCTGAGGGTCACCACAATGATCACATTTATGAGGAGCACTCCCGCAAGAAAGCAGCATCCATCATCAAGGCCCCCCATCTTCCAGGCTGTGCTCTCTTCTTGCTGTTACCTTTGGGCAGAAGGTACAAAAGCCTTAGTTGACACACCACCAGATTCAGATACAGTTAATTAGCTTATAGCCATCAGGCTTCTGAACCAGCATTGATAACTTCACTGACTTCAATGTTGAACTGACTTCACAACCTATCGACTCACTTTGAAAGACTCTACAACTCAGTTCTCAGTAATATTTATTTACTTCCATATTGTTTGCACCATTTCTTTTCTTTCGCACCATGGGTGTTTGCCAGTCTTGGTTATGTGCAGTTTTACACAAATTCTATTGTATTTCTTAATTCTCCTGTAAATGTCTGCAAGAGAATTAATCTCAAGGTGATATATATAAACTTTGATAATAAATTTATTTCAAATTTCTAAGTAGATGTCACCATATACAACCCTGGGATTCATTTTCTTGTGAGCATACTCAGCAACTCTATAGAATATTAACTATAACAAGATCAGTGAAAGATCAGCAAGAATGCAGAAGATAACAAACCGTGCAACTGCAAATATGAAAAAATACAATAAGTAATGAGAACATGAGATAACAAGATAAAGAGTCCTTAAAGTGAGACCATTGGTTGTAGGAACATGTCAATGATGGGTCAAGTGAATATAGTTATCCCCCTCTATTCAAGAGTTTGATGATTGAGGGGTAGTAACTGTTCTTGAACCTACCGGTGTGAGTCCTGAGACACTTGTACCTTCAACCAATGGTAGCAGAGAGGAGATAGCATAAATTGGGTGGTAGGAATCTTTGAAGATGGGTGCTTCTTTCCTTTGACTGTGTTTCATGTAGATGTGTTCAATGGTTGGGAGGACTTTACCCATGACGTACTGGGCCTCATCCACAACTTCTTGTAGGATTTTTCATTTTATCTTGAACTTTGTGAGGGGACAATGAGAGAGCCCAAAATTTAACTAGCTGGGGGTTAAGAGATTCAAAAAATGTAGAAAAGGAAACACACAATCAAAGAGCAATATTAAATCAAAGAATCACAATTACAGTGGAAAGCTTGATACAGTAAAGTGCTCATATTTAAATTAAACAGTGCAAATTACAGGATGCACTGTGATAAATGGAAATATTCTCATATCATTTTATTATTTAAGCAAATTTGCAAGCAGATCACAGAAAGGTGCAAGAGGTCTAGTGTAGTGATAATAGAAAACTTCAATTATTCTAATATTAGATCTAAATTGGAGGGTGAAGAGCAAAGAGGGAAGAAATTTCAGTTACATGTATAAAAACCTTTGCACACAGTCATGAGAAAATCTGTAGATGCTGAAATCCACAGCAACCCACTCAAAATGCTGGAGGAACACAGCAGACCAGGCAGCATTCACGGAAGTGAACAAATGTTCCGCAGTCTGGGCTAGCACCAGTCTTTAGGAATGGAAAGGAAGAGGAGAAGTCAGAGTAAGAAGTGGGGGTGGGGGAAGGGGAGGAAGAAGTACAAGGTAGGTGACAGAGGAAGTATGGAGGGGGAAGGTGGTGAAGTAAAGAGCTGGGAAGTTGATTGGTGAAAGCGATAAAGGCTGGAGAATGTAGAGTCTGACAGGAGATGACAAAAGACCATGGAAGAAAGGAAAGGGGGAGGAGCACAAGGGGGAGGTGATGGGCAGGTAAGGAGATAAAGTGAGAGGGGGAAAACAGGAATGGGAGATTGTGTGTGTTGCTTCGTACACAGTCAAAATGAAATCAAGGGGAGGAACTCTAAAGCTCTGGACTCAGACAACTGAAAATACAGTAGCCAACAGTGGAAAAACTGCACCACAGGCCAGATACCAGAGAGGAGTAGGATAGTCCAAGGCCAAGAAGGACTTCAAAACAAGTAGAATGCATTTCTGATCACCAAACAAGGAGCACAAGATCATATCTGGGTGAAACTTTAGCAAGCAGGCTTCAGAATACTCATATTCTACTTTATTAGGCCAATCATGTGGCAACAACTCACAGCATAAAAGCATGCAGACACGTTCAAGAGGTTCAGTTGTTGCTCAGTCCGATAACCAGAACGGGGAAGAAATGTGATCTAAGTGACTTTGACGGTGGAATGATAGTTGGTGGTTTAAGTATCTCAGAGACTGCTGATCTCATGGGATTTTCACAAACAACAGTCTCTAGAGTTTATAGAGAATGGTGCAAAAAACAACAAAAGAAAATCCAATAAGCTGCCATTCTGTTGATGGAAAAATCACGTTGATGAGAGAGGTCAGAGGAGGATGACCTGACTGGTTCAAGCTAGTTGAAGACCGAAGTAACTCAAATCACCACGAACAATCTAACCCTTCCCTCTTACATAACCCTCCATTTTTCTATCATTTACCTATCTAAGAGTCTCTTAATGTCCTTTGTGTATCTGCCTCTAGCATCTCCCCGGCAGTGCTTTCATACAACCACAAATCTGTGTGAAAATATCGTACCTCTGATATCTCCTATACTTCGCTCCAACCCCCTTAAATTTATACTCCTTCATATACGCCATTTCCACCCTGGGAAAAAGTCTCTGGCTCTCCACTCAATCTTCGGCTCATCATTTTGTACTCTATTGAGACATTTCTCATCCTCCGTTGCTCCAAAGAGAAATGTCCCAGCTCACTCAATCTATCCTCATAAGACATGCCATCTAATCCAGGCAGAATCATGGTAAGTCTCCTCTGCATCATCTCTGAAGCTTCTACATCCTTCCTATAATGAGGATACCAGAGCTGAATATTCCAAGTGTGTTTTAATGTGGGTTTTATAGAGCTGCAACATTACCTCATGGCATACTTTAGACTGGGACTCAAACACATCATTTCCCAATGTAGAGATAATTGTGTTTCCACCGAGTAAAGCTGGCAGCCTATGGAGACCTGGAGGAAACAACTGTAAAGTACATTTATTACCGAAGTATCTGTATGTCACAATATACATCTCTGATATTCATTCTCTTGCAGGCATTCACAGTAAATACAAAGAAACAGCAAAAATTACACAAATCAAAATAATAATAAGTAATCAATAAATATCAAGAATATGAGTTTTCGATTCCTTGAAAGTGATTCTGTAGGTGGTGGAAACATTTCAATGATTGGAACAAGTGAAGTTGAATGATTTTATCCCCTCTGATTCAGGGATTGAGGGGCAATAACGGCTCCTGAACCTGGTGGTGTGGGTCCTGAGGCTCCTGTGCCTTCTTCCTGATGGCTGCAGAGAGAAGGAAGGATACCCTGGATGGTGGGGGTCTCTGATAATAAATTATGCTATTCTGTGACAGCACTCTATGTACAGTGGATGTACTCAAATGTGGAGAGGGCTTTAGCTGTGATGGACTAGGCTGTATCCACTACTAAGAATCAACCTAGCACAGAAACTTATAAAAAAGTTAAAGTCTAGTCCCAAGGAGGAAAGATCTCAAAACACAAGAAACACTGTACTAGATTTAAATGAGCTGTCAGCTTTCATCATCTTTGTTATGACTAGTTTCACCTTAAGTGCCCAGCATTGCTGTGTGTTTAAGAAATAACACAAATATTTTGCTATATTTAAGAACTCAGGACCGTGTGTGTTATCTAATTTGGTAGCCAGTCTGTGAATAAGGTAGGTTACTGTAGCAACAAAGAACATAAGAGTACTCTGCAGGGAAGGTGGTAAATTAATTGAATAGTAACAGCAAGATGACTTGCACTGAAAAGCAACAAGACTGACTGTTTCAGAAAAGCAGACTCCTTGTTTCTTCTCATTTCCCTATTCTCCAGACAGCCCAAATTCCAATTCTTAGACATTCTTCCTTCAGTAAAAGTTATTTGATTAGAATTGCCCCTGGCTATTTGAATTCCACACAGTGCTTTGGGCAGTTGGCAATATGCATTGTTAAATTTATTTCCTGATCTCTCTTTGCAGAGACAGAGAACACGCAATAAGGTAAATGGTACTTAATACAGAAGACTGAACAGGTATGTAAGAAAGTAATGGAAAAGTCAAAGAATGAAAAGAGAATTAAAGCTCACAGAAATTCCATTAAAACTCTGAATTGAATCAGGATGTTCTAATTTAGTATATTCTGACAAAATGCCACATTGTCAGAATTGCAAAATTTCAAAGTTTTAAGAAATGATGATGGGCCTTATCAGTTAAATATAAACTGGAGCTACTTGAGAAGGTACAACCTGTGGGTCAGTGCTGCTGGAACATAAGCCGGGGCCTGATCAACCCTGGCAGAGTTGCCTGGGCGACAGTGTCTGATGATGAAAGACCCAAAACATCAAAGGAACCCAGGTTACATCACTGATGATGTTCCAACATACCCTAGGTATATCTCAGCATTGAGGAGCTGCACAAGTCCAAATGCTCTCTTCTCACTGAGAAGAAGGCACTGGAGCCTCACACCATGAGATTCAGGAACAGTTATTACCCCTCAACCATCAGGCTCTTGAGCCTGAGGAAATGACTTCACTCAGTTCAAAACTGAGCTGTTCCCTATGGAATCTCTTTCAAGGACTCTTCATCTCATGTTCTCAATACTTATTATTAATTATCATTATTATTTGTATTTTCAGAGTTTGATGTCTTTTGCACATAGGGTGTTTGTCTACCTAGTTGTATCCAGTTTTTCACTGATTCTATGGCATTTCAATGTATCTACAGTGAATGCTTGCAAGAAAATACATCTAAGTTGTATACAGTGACATATATGTTGTTTCATTCTGGGAAAAATGGTTTAACTACATAATGCCTCATAGGTCTGACTTTATTCTCACAAATCAATGAATCTGTTGTAAAAAAAATCACTCCCTACTTGTACATATTTCTTTCCTTTTGCTTGTTTCTTCTTCCCATGCTTTTCTATAAGTGTATACTGCAGATAAATACTTTGTGGAGATTTGTGATATATATGATTATATGATATATATGTACAATGTCTGAAATACATCTTACGGAAATGTTTGTTTGATGATGAACTACAATAAAAAAATAAATTACAAAAAAAATAATAATTTTACGTTGAACTTTAATGATGACCTGATCAAAAACCTTCCACAAAATGACATGTGCAGAGGCAGACGATTAACCAGTTTGATTATGCGTTGAACTCAAACTAACGGATATACTTCAGCAACAAATGCTGCATTTCGAAATCCTTAAGTGATCTTATTCAGATGTGGGTGAGGTGCTGTGTAAAATAGTTTTAGTTTTAGTTTTAGAACAGGGTGAACAAGTTTACAAAAGAAATGCCACCAGAAGGATCAATTCAAGTTGGGGACTGTCAGTCTCATTGGTTCACCTGAAGTTTTTTTGGTCACATTTATTTATTGGTGGCTTTGGTTTTCAATTTAATAGTAGAACAGTGGTTTTTATTTGAAAAGCGATAAGTAGGAATGTCTTTAGCCAGAAAGTGGTGAATCTGGAATTCATTGCCACAGATGGCCGAGGAGGACAACTCATTAAAAGCGGAGGTTGACAGGTTCTTGATTAATAAGGGTGTCAAACCTTACTGGAGAAGACAAGAGAATGGGTTTGGGAAGGATAATGTATTGGCCATGATTGAATAGTGGAGCAGACTCAATGGGCTGAATGGCCTAATTCTACTCCTAGGTCTTAAGGTCCAATTGTTTGAATCAATTACTAGACTTGATACTTCCTAGAAACTTGAAGCTAAGATACTAGTACTATTAACATAAATAAAAATATAACAGGTCAGTACACAGTACATGTGCAGTCACTTGCCAATTCTATCACAACAACACCAAAAAGGAACTATCTCTATCAATGAGGACAGTAAGAGCAACAGAGCATGGGATCATCTTTGTGATTTCTCAGTCACATCCTCACATATCACCTTGGCATTAAATGAATTCTTGTTCTTTCAGTGTTGCTGGTTGAGAATCCCAGTTGTTGTTCTGATGCTGGTTCAGATGGTTGTTCACCATGTTTTCCCAAGGACAATGGGGGAAAGAACCCCAGGCTTTACCTGCAAGACTTTCATTCCAGCAACCAGCTGGAGCTCAAGAAAACCAGCTACGATCTGTGCAAAGCTATCAAGCTGCAAAGCAAAAATACAGGGACAAGGCTGAGTCGAGATTCACAATGAATAGCACAGGTGACTTGTGGTGAGGGTTGCATACCATCGCAGATGTCAAAGCCAAATGTTGTGGTGCTGCCAACATTGCAGTCTCTCTCCCACATGAGCTCAATCGCTTTTACGCTCGGTTCGATGTCACTAACTCCAAGTCTCCGAGGAAAGCCACCGCTACAGCCTGCAACATGGTCTTCTCTGAGGCTGAGGTATGCAGACGTTTCCAATGAGTGGACAGTCGGAAGGCTACAGGACCGGACAGCATCCCAGAGCGAGTACTCAGGATGTGTGCAGCACAACTGGCTGGTGTGTTTACAAACATTTTTAATCTCTCTCTCTCCTCCAGTGTAGAGTGCCCTCCTGCTTCAAATTATCCACCATTGTCTCTGTACCGAAAAAGACTAAGGTAACATGCCTGAATGACTGGTGTCCTATTGCAGTCACCTCAATAACAAGCAAATGCTTTGAGAGGCTGGTCAGGGATTACATCTGCAGAATGCTACCACCCAAACTGGACCCCCTACAACTTGCCTACGAACACAACCAATCAACATTCGATGCAATAGCCACTGCTCTATATACTGTCCTTACACATCTAGAGAAGAAGAATGCTGTTTTTAAACTACAGTTCGACAGAAAGCTCAAAGACCCTGGCCTTGATATTGCCTTGTGCAGTCGGATCCTGGACTTCCTGTTAGATCGCCAGCAAGTGGTAAGAATGGGCTCCCTCACCTCCATCCCTCTGACTCTCAACAGAGGAGCCCCTTTAGGGCTGTGTACTTAGTCCCCTCCTTTTCTCCCTGTATACCCATAACTGTGTCACCACCCACAGCTCCAATCTGCTAATTAAATTTTCCGCCAACACTATATTGATTGGCCTAATCTCAAACAATAACGAGGTGCCCTACAGGGAAGAAGTCATCTCTCTGACACAGTGGTGTCAAGAAAACAACCTCTCTCTGAATGTCGCAAAAACAAAGGAGCTGGTTGTGGATTACAGGACGAATGGAGATGGGCTAACCCTATTGACGTCAATGGATCTGGGGTCGAGAGGGTAAACAGCTTTAAGTGCCTTGGCATCCACATCACTGAAGACCTCATGTGATCTGTACATACCAGTTGTGAGGTGAAAAACGCACAACAGCGCCTCTTTCTCCTCAGATGGTTGAGGAAGTTTGGTATGGGCCCCTGAATCACAAGAACATTCTACAGGGGCACAATTGAGAGCATCCTGACTGGCTGCATCACTATCTAGTATGAGAACTTTACCTCCCTTAATCGCAGAATGTGGTGCAGACAGCCCAGCACATTTGTAGTTGTGAACTTCCCATAATTCAAGACATTTACAAAGACTTGTGTGTTAAAAGGATTGAACAATCATTGGGGACCTGAATCACTCCAATCATAATCTATTCCAGCTGCTACCATCCAGAGAATGGTACCGCAGCATAAAAGCCAGGACCAACAGGCTCTGGGACAGCTTCTCCCACCAGGCCATCAGACTGATTAACTCACACTGATTTGAGTGTATTTCTATGTTACATTGACTGTTCCATTTATTATAAATTATTATAAATTACTATGATGGCACATTGCACATTTAGACAGAGACATAACGTAAAGATTTTTACTCCTCATGGATGTGAAGAATGTTAGAAATAAAATCAATTCAACTCAATTCATTTCATTCTATAAATAACTTAATACAGATAGATTTATTTATCACATGTACATTAAAACATACAGCGAAATGCATCAACAACCAGCACACCCAAGGATGTGCTGGAGGCAGCCCACAAGAGTCGCCACAAAATCTGCTGTCAATTAATTAATCAAAATGAGAGTGGGCTATTTAGACTTTGATCAATTGGATCATACTTAAATATATCACCACCTGATTTATCTTCCCGAATCCTCACTGATCTATTCTTGCAAGGCAAAATTAAGTCTTAGGATACCTGGTATGCACCAGGTTCTACACATTCCAGGTTTCCACTTCTCTGATGTAAAAAAACAAAATTGTATCATATCATGAACTCCATTTTAAAAACATTATATATAACTCTTGTAGGGTGATGGGGTAGAGATATGTCTTTCCCAGAGGAGGTGTAAGGTGTTCCTTCTCTCCACTAGCTTGCAGGTCACCCTTAGTCCCCTCCCCCGATCAGGGTCACACGAAGCCAGGGGAGCAGGTTGTCCGGGCATCTGGTGCATATCACAAATCCCAGTTATACGACCACTGATGCCAGGCAGGCAATCTTTGAAGATTATTGTATATAGCTGGGGTCATCCATCTTCAGAATCAGAACCAGGTTTACTATCACCGGCATGCAAAGTGAGATTTGTTAACTTAGCAGCAGCAGTTCAATGCAATACATAATCTAGCAGAAAAAAATAAAATAATAATAATAATAATCATAATAAATAAACAAGTAAATCAATTACATAAAAACACAAAATGCTGGCAGAACACAGCAGGCCAGACAGCATCCACGGGAGGAGGTAGTGATGACGTTTCGGGCCGAAACCCTTTATCATCACTACCTCCTCCCATAGATGCTGTTTGGCCTGCTGAGTTCTGCCAGCATTTTGTGTTTTTATTTATTTCCAGCATCTGCAGATTCACTCATGTTGCCTTTGAAATCAATTACGTATATTGAATAGATTTTAAAGATATGCAAAAACAGAAGTACTGTACTGTATATTAAAAGACACTGCCCAGGTGGCAGCAATGGCAAACCACTTCTGTGGAAAATTTTGCCAACAACTATCACAGTCAAGACTGTAATTGTCCACATCATACGACACAACACATAATGATGACGATGATATAACTCAGGGATGTCAAACTCATTTTAGGTCACGGGCCGGATTGAGCAAAATGCAGCTTCATGCGGGCCGGATCAGTCGGACTCGTGCGAACGCAGCTTTCGTTGCCTCCGTTTTTTCAGCCTGCTCTCATGTGTCTCAGTCTCTGCTATAACTACAAAGTGTTTCACTTTACAAATTCCGTTTCTTATGAAGAAGACTGCCGAGCAAGACTGCCGAATAAACACTAAAAACCCTGAAAACCTGGTACCTGAATAAACTCAGCATTAGCCATATCATATGCCATAGGCGCTTTGATTACTGGGGCCAGTTTTAATAGTAATTAGATATTATCTCGCGGGCCAAAGATAATTCCACCGCGGGCCGGATTTGGCCCGCGGGCCTTGAGTTTGACATACATGATATAACTCATTAGAAACATTCCTCAAATCATCGGTACCAATTCTACGCAAACTGCTTTTCTATCTACAATATCCATGGTAAATGTGAGAGATATTCCACAGGTTTGACATCCTCTGTGCAAAGGGAAACAGTTAACACTTCAGGTTGATAATATTCCCTCAGAATCTTCTGTTCATATCTTTACCCACTTAGATCATTATCATTCCAGTGAACTTGCACAACAGTTCTGAGACTTTAAAAAAACTTTGTGCAGTTCTATGCCCTGAAGTGAATGAAGAGCTTGCAAATGAGATGCAGTTGGAGCTTTACAGAAAAGCAACAGAGATTTCTCACCATTGTATTCAGTTTCTATTGCAAGAACAACTATCATTCCATTTTGAATGACACGATTATGTTCTGTATGAACTTTCTGTACAGTTTAAATTTGAATGGTCCTCCAAAAACTCTTTCTTTCTTGTCATGACACTGTTTTGAAACTCCAGATGATGCGATCAAATGGGTTAGATTTTTTTTTGCAGTTAAGTATTTAAATCTGCACAAAATTTTGCTATTACTAGTTCCTCATCAGCCCCTATCTACATATGGCATGAGTAATCAGTCCAGAGATTGGCAAACAGAGGAGACTGCAGTTCTTCAAGAAGTAATGTCTCAAAAAGGCAACGTCCATTATTAGGGACCCCCATCTCCCAAGACAAGCCCTCTTCTCATTGCTACCAACAGGAAGAAGGTACAGAAGCCTGAAAGCACACGCTCAGTGAATCAGGAACAGCTTCTTTGCGCCTGAATGGACATCAAATCCATGAATATTACCTTAATACTTTTTTTGTTTCTACTTATGCACTACTTACTGAATTTAACTACTTAATTATCAGTCAACTATGTATGAATACAACTGAATGAAACAGCATTCCTCTGGGGCCAAGGTGCAAAGCATGCACAGCACATGAATCACAAGAGCGTGAAAAAAAAAAGCATAGTCAGGCAAAAGGAAAATATCTGTAGCCCAAGTCCCTGAGTGACATGTGCCACAGATCTAATGCTACAGTTCTGGACAGTGCATAGCCCCTGCAATCCAGCCTGCAATCTAAGCCCGCAGTTTGAAGCCTCGTCCGCATTACAGCCAAGGCGATACAGCTTCCCCACCACCTGTTGTGCTACCAAACAAGGAGTCTGTTCTGAACCTCCTTCCTGAACAATATATATACATTCAGTTTTATTTCTTTCTATTATGTTGTGCATTGTGGTGCTGCTGAAAAGTTAACAAATTTCATGACATATGCTGGTGATATTAAACCAGATTCTGAATCTGAATCTGATTCTGAGATGTGGCAATGTGGAGCAACACACAAAATGTTGGAAGAACACGGCGGGTCAAGCAACATCGATGGAGGGAAATGGACTGCTGATATTCTGAGTCAAGACCTTTTATCAGGGCTGAAAGATAGAGAGGAGACAGCCAGTATAGAAAAGGTGAAGGGAGGGTGGAGCAGGAGCTGTCAAGTGATATGTTTGATCCTGTTGAGGAGGGATGGAACGGATAGTGGAAATAGCGTCAGAAGCTGGGTGGCTGGGAGAGAACGGCAGGACAGTAGCAGAAATTGAAGAGGGCAGGCAGAACTCCCAGATAGAGAAAGGAGGAAAATCTGTTCAAAGTGGGATTGCTTGTAGAGCTGATGTCACAATAGAGTAGCAAAATGGAAACACAAGAGGATGCAGATGCTGGAATATAGAGTATCGCATGAAATGTTGCACTTGCTATTTATCCTCTTATGGTATGAAAGCTGTGAGGCATCCAGACTATAAGACCCCACAAAGGATGGTGAAAACCATGAGAGGACCTTCAGGGAATCCCTCCATCTTATTTGTGACATTTAATAAGTCATTTAATAAGCAGTAGATGTTGTGTATATGGATTTCAGCAAGGCTTTTGATAAGGTACCCCATGCAAGGCTTATTGAGAAAATAAGGAGGCATGGGATCTAAGGGTACCTTGCTTTGTGGATCCAGAATTGGCTTGCTCACAGAAGGCAAAGAGTGGTTGTAAACGGGTCATATCCTGCATGGAGATCAGTCACCATCAGTGTGACTCAGGGATCTGTTCTGGGACCCTTACTCTTTGTGATTTTTATAAATGACCTGGATGAGGAAGTGGAGGGATGGGTTAGTAAGTTTGCTGATGACACAAAGGTTGCAGGTGTTGTGGATAGTGTGGAAGACTGTCAGAGGTTACAACAGGACATTGATAGGATGCAAAACTGGGCTGAGAAGTGGCAGATAGAGTTCAACCGAGATAAGTGTGAAGTGGTTGATTTTGGTAGGTCAAATATGATGGCAGAATATAGTATTAATGGTAAGACTCTTGGCAGTGTGGAGGATCAGAGGGATCTTGGGGTCTGAGTCCATAGGATGCTAAAAGCAGCTGCACAGGTTGACTCTGTGGTGAAGAAGGCGTACAGTGTATTGGTCTTCATCAATCATGGAATTGAAGTTAGGAGCCGAGAGATAATGTTGCAGCTACATAGGACCCTGGTCAGACCCCACTTGGTGTACTGTGCTTATTTCTGGTTGCCTCACTACAGGAAGATGTGGAAACCATAGAAAGCATGCAGAGGAGATTTACAAGGATGTTGCCGAGATTGGGGAGCATGCCGTATGAAGACAGGTTGAGTGAACTCAGCCTTTTCTCCTTGGAGCGACGGATGATGAGAGGTGACCTGATAGAGGTGTATAAGATGATGAGAGGCATTGATCGTGTGGCTAATCAGAGTCTTTTCCTTGGGCTGAAATGGCTTCCACAAGAGGGCACAGGTTTAAGGTGCTTGGGAGTAGGTACAGAGGAGATGTCAGGGGAAGGTTTTTATGCAGAGAGTGGTGAGTGTTGAATGGGCTGCCAGCAACGGTGGTGGAGGCAGATACGATAAGGTGTTTTAAGAGACTTTTAGATAGGTACATGGAGCTTAGTAATATCTAATGTAGGGGCATGTTCGACACAACTTTGTGGGCCAAAGGGCCTGTGCAGTATTGTGCTGTAGATTTTCTATGTTTCTATGCTAATAAACTTGAACTTGCTCTTGAGGAAAAACAGAATTAAGAGTCTAAACAGTTGACTCTACGCAGGAGGCAGTATGGATTCAATGAGCTAAAATCCTTTGGTGCTATAATTATACCACTGTATAGCTATAAGACCTGGAATTTGCAGATGACAGTTTACTAGCTACTCAGAAAAAAAATCTAGTGTGTGTAGGGATGAAAGAACAGGGAGGGTTTAATTCAGCCAATGGTCAAAATTACTTAAAGAGCCATTGAGTTTTGAATCATCCATCTTAGTGCTGGAAGTGCCCATGACTACAGAATTTTCAAGTTATGTCAGTTTACACTTTTTATACTGTTAGCTACAAATAAAATTTGCACGTGGAACTTTGCCATCTACAATCTGGCTTCTATGCATTAGTCATAAAGTTACAAAATCCAAGGTTACAAAACTGTTTTTGCAATTATATTACATTTTTAACTTTTTATTGGTCTAATTATCTCTATGTGCTTTCATCCCCCTTGCTTCGATTCCTTTCCCTTTCAATACATTCTAATACTTTTACCACCCTTTATCCAGTTTGACTTCACTCCATATCCCAAAGTTAACTTGTGATTATAAATTAGCTTTATTTGTCACATAAACATTGAACCATGCAGTGAAATGTGTTGCTTTGCATCAAGTCAAATCAGTGAGGATATGCTGGAGGTAGCCCAAACGTATCACCACATGTCCAGCGGCAACATGGCCTGTCCACTACTCCCTAACCCTAAACATATGTCTTTGGAATGTGGGAGGGAAGCCATGTGATCCAGGCAATGGGAATGGATGATTGCTGGCACTGTAAATGATTGAACTAACTGCTACGTCACCGTGTCATCCCGCTATGCTACAGTGTTACTCTTTCTGATGCTTTCCCCACACATCCTTCGTGAAGCAATCCTTCCTCCCCTCCTCGTCTCCTTTCTCCCTTGGTCCACTCTACTCTCCTATCAGATTCTTTCCTCTGCAGCCCTTTACCTTTCCCATCCACTTGTCTTTACCTAGCTCCTTCCAGCTAGCATCCATCCCTTCCCCACCATAGTTTCATTCTGGCATCTTCCCCCTTCCTTTCCAGTCCTAGAGAAGGGTCATGGTCCAGAACATGGACTCTCTTGTGTTTATGAGTTCCTAAAATATATTTGTATTGGGGACATTTTGGGGTGTAGAGCAAACCTAACTTACACTTGGCTCATAGAAGGTCCCCACTGAAAGAAGGAGACTTGGTTGAATTATATTCCATCATCTGTTCCTGCAATGGAACAGACCACTTCCTTGCAGTCATCCAGTAATCTCATTCTGACTATAACCACATCCCAGAAGCCTTTGCTGCAAAGCAAAGATGCCATCGGGAAAGATCATTTCGTCACATCAGTCCATCAGTAACAGATTGTAGAATATAGAGTTATAGACATTGAGAGGGAGGGAGGCGCAAGACCATGATGACGTAGATGCTAAGGCCAAGAGTTCATATCATATGTACATAGAACATTACAGGCCAGTACAGGCTCTTCAGTCCATGATGTTGTGCTGAACTTTTAACCTACTCTAAGATCAATCTAATTCTTCCGTCCTACATAGTCCTAATTTTTTCTACCATCCACGTGCCTGTCTGCCTCTCAAAGTCCAACCCTATGTTCCCGTTGTGAGAGGTAGAAGCGGGTAAGGCCGGCCAACAAGGTTCTGGTGAAGCTGTATAGTCCAATACCCTGTACAGTGGATACAATGGATTGCAGAAGCGTTCATGAAGTCCAACCATACCATCGACCTCTGAGGGTGATGGAGACAGGAGGTCATCGATGGCCTGCAGTATGTTCCACATAGGGGCTAAGGGCCCAAGTAAATAAGTATGTGCCTATCTAAGAGCTTCTAATGAATCTGCCCCTAATGAATCTGCCTGTACCACCACCTCTGGTAGGGCATTCTGTGCACCCAGCATAGAGAGTGGCGTGTGCATGGAATACCCAGCTAGTGGTGGTGGAACAATTCTATTCAATAGACTTTATACCAGCAGGATTGAAGGTGTACTTGAGCCTGGTAGTATATGCTTTCAGGGTTTTTTTAACTACTGCTCGATGGGAGAGGAGAGAAGAGAGAATGTCTGTGGTAGGATAAGTCTTTAACCATGTTGGCTGCTTTTCCAAAGCAGTGGGATATGTAAGAGCATTAGTGCATCCATTTGTTCAGGATTGAAACCAAGAATGTCTGAATCAGTAGAACATTTGAGGCAATGAACCAAGTTGTTGTTCATTGCCTTATCATTAAAGACCATTGGACATAGGAGCGGAATTCGGCCATTTGGCCCATTGAATCTGCTCCACCATTGATAACAATGGCTGATTTGTCATCCCTCTCAACCCCATTCCTCTGCCTTCTCCCTGTCACCTTTGATGCCCTTACTAATCAAGAAGCTATCAAATTCTATTTTAAATAAACACAATAACTTGGCTTCCACAGTTGTCTTTGGCAATGAAATCCACAGATTCACTACACTCTGGCTAAAGAAATTCCTCTTATTTAACCATCAGGTTGAATAAAGAAGCAAGAAGAAAATTAACAAGATGGAGAGGATTAAGTCCAAGGGTTACCAGAAGTTGGGCAAGGAGCCAGTAGTGGTGGAAATGGGAGAATGGGGTCATCCTTTACTAGGAAGAGACTGCTGATTCCACACTAATCTCCTCAGACATTAAGAACTAAACTCTAAGACGCAGCAGAGAACAGATAACAATCTCTAAAAGTCCCAATATGGAAGTGAGGAGAAAGCTTCAAGTCCAATTGATAAGAATGCATTCCAACGTAATTTAAAGAGATTTATGAGAAATTGGAAATGTAAGCATCTCTTCCTGATTCCCATGCATGCAGCTTCAATGACCTTTGGGTATGCCAAAGCAAATATAAAGTCAATTAAATCTGTTGATGTATAGTTATATTTCCATCCAGGTAGCTTGGCCAAGTTTAATTACCATTCAGCCATACATGAATATAGCCAAATAAAACAGCATTCCTCCATGGCCAAGTTGTGAAACATATTACAAACAGCACACTGCATAGCACAGATAGCACGTATGTTTGTAGAAAAACATGCATTCACAAAATGAAGAAAAAGTAATATAGCCCAAGTCCCTGATTGAGAAGAAGAGAAGAATAGCCCTTAACTTGGCAGTGGAGTTATCGGGGCACCATCATGACGGTGTTTCCGTAGGAGCTATTCATGTTTTTAAGAGGCCGAGTTGCTAGCTTGACACTCAACCTGACTTGGATTCGAACTAGGGAACCTTCACCCCAGAGTCCAGCGCTGATATTATTGCGCCACCAAGTGGGACTCCTAATTGGAATAACTGTACATTAATGGCATGTTGTCCTGGTCCAACTTGTTCTTCCACCTAGCAAACACCAGAGGGCAGTACCGAGCTGACACCAGAGGACAGCACTGAGTGGACACTGGAGAGCAGCACCAACAGGAGCGGGCAGCCCCCAATCCAGCACAGATTCTAGCGCACTCACAAAGGCTTCTGCTCTCTCCCACACTGTCTCTGGTGCCTCCTCCCAACCATAAAAAGAATGTGGCTCCCCTGCTGTCGGTCTCGCCAATGCACTGGACTTGCAATATTCTATGTTACCAATGTCCAACAGGGTCTTGTGATCACAGTAAAAGCATCCGAGATAATCACCCGCACTGTTGTTGCACACCGTTTCGACACAACAATGATACACAAATCCAGGTGAGAACACAACAATGGTATGCATCAAGTCCAGCTCCGTTATCAAGCAACTCGCTGCAGAACTTGATGTTCCTAGTATCCAGCAGTGTCATGTGATTGTAAAAATAAGATGTGATTGGACCTGGGGTGGCCAGTGTGTCTGAGCATACCGCCATCTTAAGAAGGTCAAAACAAGTTCCCAATCTTTTCAATTAAAGTGGCTGAAGGATTCCTATTGACCAAGATCAGGGGAACTTCCCTGCTTTTAAAGTAGAATCACTTTAAGATCAAGTTTCAAGATTGAGATTTATTTAACACATCTACATCAAAAAGTACAGTGAAATTAGTAATTTGCATTAAAACCCAACACACCCAATAACATAATGGGGACAGCTCACAAGCATCGTCATAAATTTCTGTGCTAACGTAGGGTCTGCAAAATACTCAGCAACGCACAAGTGAAAAAGCAACAGCAGCAATGAAGCCCCAAACGTCCTTTCCCTCACTCATACACGTGTACAGTTCTCCAGCTGCTGGACATCTCTTCTTTAGCTTCCAGTGGACTTGTGAACTCACAGACATCAGGCTTTTGACTTCCCCAGTGGACTCACAGAAATACGCAGACTCAGGATTTTGATCGAGTGAGCCAGAGCCACAATTGTATGACTTGTTGAAAGAACATTACCAATGGTACAGCAATCCCCCCTTAAGTAAACCATGGTCATCTCTTCCCTGACCTTTGAGACGGAGGTTTTGTGGACTTGTGATGAGCACAGCGGAGAAAATGTGACACACTAAATCACAATTGGTGTAATCCAAAGGATACAGTGATAGATAGATAGATAGATAGATAGATAGATAGATAGATAGATAGATAGATAGATACTTTATTCATCCCCATGGGGAAATTCAACATTTTTTTCCAATGTCCCATACACTTGTTGTAGCAAAAACTCATTACATACAATACTTAACTCAGTAATAATATGATATGCATCTAAATCACTAACTCAAAAAGCATTAATAATAGCTTTAAAAAAGTTCTTAAGTCCTGGCAGTTGAATTGTAAAGCCTAATGGCATTGGGGAGTATTGACCTCTTCATCCTGTCTGAGGAGCATTGCATCGACTTAAGGATCCTTAAGGTTGTCCTAGCTAGGTGGGAGAGGGGTGGGAGGGGGTGGTACTGGGAATAAGTTTCCACTATCTATTAAATGCTCCCAACGGCATGCGCCTCAAATAGTCTCATTCCTAGCCTTCATGTGTGGCTTAGCTACCAAGTCTGGCAGAACCATTTCTACTGACAAGAGAAGGGGCAAAAGCGAGTTACCACTTCATTGGGGTAGTTCTACATTGAATTCAATGCTGACTGGCAACTCCTGCTGATGCCAAGTTGTAGCGGTCTTTGTCATTCCTTTGGGTTCATCAGCTGCATGGAGAGGGAGGAGCCCACTGCATGAGCAACAGCTTGCTTTCCATATCGTACTGCCTTGGCTTGCGTATCACGTAGACAGCTGGGATGCAACATCCGTGATCAACTCCGACCAACGGAGGAGTGAAGTAATAGGATGAAAAATAAAAAGGAAGCAGAGCACAAATCAGACATACCCAAATAACCAGCTCCTGTAAAATGTTATGCACCACTCTCCAATGCGCTTCTGGGAAGAAATGCTTCTCCACTTAGTTTTTTCATTTTGCTTTAACAACTGACATTAGTACGAAGGAAGTGTGCTATAAGAGAGGTGTTCCCGTTGCATTACTTAGAGTTTTATGCTTCACAGGAAAACCACCTTTCATTTTGTTATATTTTAATAAATCACACAATAAACAATGTAATTGCGTGGAGCTAAATTGGAATGTGAGACTAGAACCGTGTAATTGCGCAGTGACAAAGTGTAAAATTAAAATACCTTGCTCCAGTCACTGGGTTTTCTATTTGAGGGATTTGTTTTGAATGCTAATCTACTTTCAAGGTCCTTCGGAAGTTGAGGCACATTCTTTGGGATTCCCTGTAAGATAGATGGAATCACACAAGACCATACGACATAGGACCAAAATGAGGTCATTTGGCCCATCGAGTCTGCTCTGCTTTTCCATCATGGCTGATTTATTATCCATTTCAAACCTAGTCTCCTGCCTTTTCCCTGTAACCTTTGACACCCTTACTAAATAAGAACGTATCAACCACCACTTTAAATACACCCAGCGACTTGGCCGCCACAGCCATTCATGGCAATGTATTCCAAAGATTCAACACCCTCTGGCTAAAGAAATTTCTCTTCATCTCTCTTCTAAAGAGATTCTGAGGCTGAGTTCCCTGGTTCTAGACAACCCCACCCCCACCCCTAGGTAACATCAGACACTCCTCACACTTTTGTTCCTGGGGTCATTCTCATGAAACTCCTCTGCACTCTCTCCAATCCAGCACATCATTTCTTCAGACTGCCCACTATATTGCAATTGCAGTCTGATCAATACCTTATAAAGTTTAATGGATGCTTCCTCCTTCACTCAAAAGATTGTGATTGCTTCAGCAATCCCTTTTAAATGTTGCCTCACAAACTGATTTGTTTTGGTTGGACAATTCCACCAATTTTTAACAGGGGCACCATAGAACGCAATCGATCCAAATGCATCATAATTCAGAATCAGCAAAAAGAAAGATTAGTTTTTATTTATCTAGAGCAATACACACAATATGCTGGAGGAACTCAATTGGTCAGGCAGCATCTATGGAGGGAAATGGGCCTTCACGTGCAACACTGACTGTTAATTTCCTTCCATGTGCATCGAAACATACGGTGAAATGCGTCGTTAGCCCACATAGCGTGCCCACAACTTATTAACCTTAACTGCGTGTCTTTGAAACGTGGGAGGAAGCTGGAGCACCCGAAAGAAACACGCATGGTAATTGGGAGAGCAAACAGACTCATGACAGGCAATGGCAGAAATTGAATCCTGATTTCACTGCTGGCTTTGTAATAGTGTTACGTGTACCACTACTCTACCATGCTACCACCACTCTTCGTCAACTGCTCTGGCCAAGACCACCAAAAAATTACAGAGTGTCGTGAATGCAGCTGAAACCATCATACAAACCTCATTTCTCACTGCTTCAGGAGGGCAGCCAACATAATCAAGGATCATTCCTACCTTGGCCATTCTCTCCTCTGCCCCTAGGAAAAGACACAAAAGCCTGAGGACATGTACTATCGGGTTCAAGACAGCTTCGCAACATTGGCCACCTCCAATGGGCTCCTACCACTAAACATCCTCCCCACACTCTGCTTTCCGTAATGATCGTTGTCTTCATGATTCCTTTGTCCATTCGATCCTCCCCACTGAAACCATTCCTGACACTTAACCCTGCAAGCGGCCAAAGTGCTACAGCAGCCCATTCACCTCCTCCCTTGCTTCCATTCAGGGGTCCAAACGCTCCTTCTAGGTGAGGCAACGCTTCATCTGAGAATCTGCTGGGGTCATCTATTGTCTCTGGTACTTCCAATGCGGCCATGCCTACGTTAGTAACACCTGTCGTAAATTGGGGGACCGCTTTGTCGAGCACGTCAGCCTCATCCAACAAAAGCGGAACTTTCCAATGGACCAAAATTCTTATTCCCATTCTGACACGGGCTCCTTTTGTGTCATGATGAGGCCATCCTCTGTGTGGGGGAGCAACCCCTTATATTTCATCTCATTAGCCTCCAATCTAATGGCATGAATACTGATTTCTCCTTCCGGTAAGAAAACGTTCCCCGCCCTCTTCTTCTATTCTCCACTCTAGCCTCTTAACTGTTCTCACCTGCCAATCACCTCCCACTGGTGACCCTCCTCCTTCCCTTTCTTCTATGGTCCAATCTCTTCTCCAATCAGATTCCTCCCTCTCCAGCCCTTTACCTTTCCCACCTTCCTGGCTTCACCTTGCATCTTGTATTTAGCCTTCTTCACCTCCCCCCATCCTTTATTCCCCCTTCTTTTCCAGTCCTGAAGAAGGGTCTTGGTCCAAAGCATCTGCTGTTTATTCATTTCCATAGATGCTGCCTGACCTGCTGAGTTGCTCCAGCATATTGTGCGTGTTCTTTTTTACCCAATTAATATCAGAATCTCAGAAGCTGGAGGCTGTGGTAGGACAAAGGACTCGATGGAAAATCCTGGCAATTCTGGACAATGTTTCTCACCCTCTGAATGCTACCTTGGCTGAACAGAGGAGCACTTTTAGTAAGAGACTAAGACAACTGCACTGCTTCAAAGAGAGCTATATGAGGTCATTCTCACCCTCGGACATTAGGCTCTATAATGAGTCAACCTTTAGCCAGGGAAGTGATGACTCTCTGTTAGACTGTTTGAGGCAGCCTATTTTTTTCTTTCTTACTTCTCTTCTAATATTTGTATATCTGTATATCTGTGCACTTGTAATGCTACTGTAACACTATAATTTCCTTTTGGATCAATAAGGTATCTATCTATCTATAAGATAAGGCTTTGTTCTCCCAATCTACCTCGTGGTGACCCTTGCTTTTTGTTTGTCTACCTGCATTACACTATCTCCAACTGCAACACTATAATCTGTTCTGTTTTCCTTTCTGCTACCTTCATGTCATTATGTATGGCATGTTCCAAGAGCTTCTGCAGATGCTGGAAATCTTGAGCAATGCACTCAAAACGCTGGAGGAACTGAAGTGGGCAGGCAGCATCTATGAAGGGAAACAAGTCTTTGCCTGAAACTTTGACTGTTTTATTCCCTCTATAGAGCTGCCTGACCTGCTGAGTTCCTCCAAAATCATGTGTGTGTGTGTGTGTTGCTATGTGTTACGTGCTCTGTCTGGGCGTCACTCAAATCTTATCACTACATCTCTGCACCTGTCACAATAATAAGCTAATTCCAAGAGGGGTCAGCACCAAATTCAAAGTCCCATGCTGCGAAGTCCTCAGTTAATAAAAATAGTAAATGTCTGCTACAGCAGCTTGAGAAGCCTTTCTATTCAGGCACACTGGTCAATTAATAAACATTACTTTACGAGCCCAAGGGTCAAATCTCAGTGGGCGTCAAGTCCTGAGGCTGAAGCCTGAAGGGCAAAGCCCCCAGGTCGGTGAGGACGGGGGACAGCCTGCCCGAGGGTTGGGTGTTTATGGGTGGGAGGGTGGGAAAGGGTCCTCTTTTGCTTCTGTTGTTGATATCATATGTCAGCTATGTGTTGTGTATGGGCTCCCTATGTTGATACCGGAACATGTGGCGACGCATGCAGACTGCCCCCAGCGCATCACTGGGTGTGCTGACTGTTACTGCAAGCAAAACATTTCACTGTATGTTTCAAAGTACATGTGATTAATAAATAAATCTAAATGGTGGGGCAGTCTAAGACCAGAGGACACAGCCTCTGAATAGAGGGATTTCCATTTAGAAAGGACATAAGGAGGAATTTCTCTAGCCAGAGTGGTGATTCTGTTGAATTCATTGCCACAGGCGGCTGTGGAGGCCAGGTCATTGGGTATATTTAAGGCAGAGGTTGACAGATTCTTTATTTTTAGTCAGGGCATGAAGAGATACAGGGAGCAGGCAGAAAATCGGGGCCAAGAGGGAAACGGGTCAGCCATGACAAAATGGCAGTGCAGACTCAATGGGCCAAATGGCCTAATTATGCTCCTAAATCCAATAGTCTTATGGCCTAAATCGATATCTGTATCTAAAAACTGACCAGGAAACGCAAGGAGAGTAGTTGTGCTCATTTATATACCCTTCATTGGGTCTCTTACATCCATCCAAGAGGACACTAGGGCCTGGAGTGGTATCAATGAGACTGTGGCACCCCATAATCCTGTTGTCGAGGTGCCAATCCAGATAATGTGGATGGGTTACAGACTGCTGACAGGAATCCAGTGCCAGCTGTGAGAGATTCAATAAGGAGCTGCAGACCTCTTCCACACACTTCTCCGAACAAGGACAGAGGCTGAGAGCCGTACTGGCATCTTGGAACTCACTGGTGCTTCCACAGTCGATACCTTCTTGCATTACTGAGTCCATTTAGGTCTATAAATTTGATGAACAGACTGCAGAGCAGCCAGTCTTCCATTCCCTCAGTGTAAGTACCATTCCGTTAGCTGTTTCTCTTGATGCCTGACAGTTATGGGGCTGCAGGGCCTGATAAAATTGCAAGATTAATGCCTGTCTGTTTCTGTATCACCAGTCTGGACAGAACATTCCAAAAACAATGCATAGATACACTCAGTGGCCATTTTACTAGTACCTCCTGTACTTGATAAAGTGGCCACAGAGTGTAAATTCATGGTCTTCTGCTGCTGTAGCCCATCTACTTCAAGGTTCGAAGTGTTGAGCATTCTAGAATGCTCTTCTGCACACCACTGTTACAACAAGCAGTTATTTGGGTCATCTTTCTGTCAGCTTGAACCAATCTGCTATTCTGGATTGACCTTTCTCATTAACAAGCCGTTTTTTCCCCACAGAAATGTTGTACATGAAAAATACATGAGATCAGCAGTGGCTGAGATACTCAAATCACCCCATCTGGCACCATCAAACATTTCACGGTCAAAGTCACTTAGATCACATTTCTTCCCCATTCTGATGTTTGGTCTGAACAACAACTGAACCTCTTGACCTTGTCTGCATGCTTCTATGCATTGAGTTGCCGCCATGTGATTGGCTGATTAGATATTTGCATTAACAAGCAGATGCTTAAGAGTCAAGATTTTTTAATGTCATTTCCTATACACAAGTGTAAAGATGAATAAAATAATTGTTATTCCAGATATTATGCAGCACAAAAAAAACAACATAAGTAAGTAAGGAGTTTGTACATTCTCCCTGGGACTGTACGAGTTTCCTCCCATATCATTTATGATACGAATCATAAAGATTCATCTGGGTTTGCTATGTTAGCGCTAGAAACATGGCTACTCCCAACACATATTCAAACCACGTTGGCCATTGGTGCAAAAGACACATTTCACTGCATGTTTTGGTATGCATGCAACAAATGAAACTAATCTTTTTCCTTTAGATGCTGGAATCTGGAAAATTCAGAAGGTAAGATGAGTCATTTGGTAGGTTAATTGGCCATTGCAAATCGCCCCTGGGAAAGATGAAGGGCCTCAACTTGAAACATTGACCACCATTTCTCTCCACAGATGCTGCCTGTTCTTCCAGGTAGCTTTCCCTCGCTCCAGGTCAACTAAAATATAAAAGTAAGAATGTTTTTTATTGAAGCTTTATAAGGCATTGGTGAGGCCTCACTTGGAGTATTGTGAGCATCTTATCAAAGACAGGATATGTTCACATTGGAGAGCCCAGGATGGAAAGGCTGGTCATATGAGGAGCGTTTGATGGCTCAAGCCGATATTCACTGGAATTCAGATGGATGAGGGTGTGATCTCATTGAAATCTATTGAATGCTGAAAGGCTCAGATAGAATGAATGAGGAAAGTATGTTTCTTATTGCAGGGCAGTCTAGGACCAGAGGGCACAACTTCAGAATAGAGGAACGTCCATTTAGAATGGAGATGAGGAGAATTTCTTAGCCGGAGGGTAGTGAATCTGTGGAATTCTTTGCCACAGGTGCCAGGTATTTGAATGTATTTAAAGTGGAGGCTGATAGTTTTTTTTGATAAGTCAGGGTGTAAAAGGTTATGGGGAGAAGGCAGGAGAATGAAGTTGAGAGGAAAATGGATCAGCCATGATCAAGTGGTAGACTTGATGGGCTGAATGGCCTCATTCCGTTCCACTGTCTGGTGATCTTCTAATAACCTGATTGGATTTGACTCACTCAGCACAGAGCAGGAACCTTTCTTTAATCACATATACTTGGGCTAATCAACTACAACATCCCACCATTTTAATTTCTTTTTGGGAGCAATAGAAGGCGGAAAAACAGTGAAGGACTGAACAGCAGGGCCCAGGATACATATAAAAGGGTAGGCAGTGAGACACACGAGTTCCTTGAGCATTAAGGTTCAGCCTATCGATGATAATCTCATAGTACAGTTCATTGATAAGCTCTTATTAACTTGCTAAATTGTTTTCTCGAAGTCATTTAACACAGTCACCTTCTAACTGGATAATTCAATCCATTGACTAGAAAAAAGTGGTTGGACATTGAAGATAACGGAGCATGAAACTAAGTAATTAACATCCACACTGTAGACTTCTCCAGTACAGGCTTGTTCTCTGGATTTTGGAGTTCCATATTTGATTAGAGCCCCTTTGTCTGGAACAGCGCATAAGGACTGCACAGTCGGATAGCTGTCAGCATAGCACTTTACCACACTAGCTGTAAGATTGGGGTTCATCTCATGCCATTGTCTGTAAGGAGTTGTACCTTTTCCCCGTGACCATGGGGTTCCTCCCACATCCCGAAGATGTGAGTTAAAGGGGCAGTAACTGGCGGGCATGCTGTTCGTGTCAGACACCTGGCGACACTTTCGGGTTGTCTCCAGCATCCTCGACGTGAACAACGTATTTTTACTGCATATTTCAATGCACACGTGGCAAATAAAGCTAACCTTTAATATTCAAAATCCCTTTCAAGCTTCTGTCATTCTCTGCGAATCAAAGGAAAATTAAAGCAACCCACCTATGAGGTGTGCTTCAGATTTGCGCACCTGGGGCACCACGAGAGTTTAGTGGTTAGTACAACATTAGTACAGCTAGGGGCAGAGTTCTGAGTTCAATTAAGTGGCATCGTCTGTAAGACGTTTGTACTTCCTTGCTGTGAATGTGTGGGTTTCCTCCAGGTTCTCCAGTTTCCTCCCACAATCCAAAGATATCTGGGTTAGTAGGATAATTGATTAATGTAAAATGTCTTGTGATTAGGTTAGTGTTAAATAGATGGGTTGCCTTGTGGAGGGCTGGAAGGGGCTGTTCCACACTTGTATCCCTAAGTATATAAATTAATCTGTAAAAATAAACTTCTTTAAGATGCTTCTTAAAATAACATTAATCAGCTTGAAGGGGTGCTATGAAAATTATCATTTTTGAGATAAGTTGTCAAACAATACCAGAGGGGGAAAGAAAATATTACTTCTCCTTACTGAATCTCTACATTGCAACTTCCTTTGAATTAAACAAACATTTCATTCCTTGAATTACACTTACTGCCAGGAACTTTGATGAATTTAAGTGTTGTGACTCATGATCCTATTTTCATTGGATTGTATTTTTATGTATTTATGTATTGCTTTTCGTGATTGTATAACAGCTCAAAGTGGTTTATAGCCAATGAAGTATTTTTTGAAGTGTATCCTTATTGTAATTTAAGCTACAGAGAGAAGCCAGATTCAGTCCAATATATCATAAACACATCCCTCCCCACCATCAATATCACCTGCAGGAAAGTGCTGCCTTAAAGTTCAGAACTTTATTATCCAAGTACATCTGTGTCACCATGCACAACTCTGAGATTGGTTTTCTCATGGACATACTCAGTAAATCCAAGAACCACAATGAAAACAAATTTCACAGCCCATGCCAGAGATAGTAAATCTGATCCTGTTGCTGACTCAGAATCAACGACAGACCGCACCCAACAGGACCAACAACCGATGTGCAAAAGACAACCAACTGTGCAGCTACAAAAGAGAATAAATAAAGAAGCCAGCAACAGCTATCAAGAGCACGAGGTGAAGCGTGGAAGTGAGCCCATACGGTACGCTGTGAGAACAGTTCAGTGACGGGACAAGCGAAGCTGCTCAGCATCCAAAGGTCCCCACCATATGGGCCATGCCATCACCCTACATGTATCAGGATGCACTGAAGCCTGAAGTCCCACACCACCAGGTTCGAGAGAAGCCAATTCCCTTCAACCAATGGTTCTTGAACCAACCAGCATAACCCTAATCACTATATCCGTATAGCACCATGACCACCTTGCAGTAAAAAATACTTCTTTGTTCTAATTGTGCTTCTTCACGTTAAAAATGCACTGTATGTTTATTTTTGTGACTGCTTCTTATCTGATGCTATATATTCTGGCCCTGTGGTCTTATGATGCCTTGGATGCTGCAAGGGGGCTGCATATATGCGATCCGGCAGATGCTGGAAATCCAGAGCAGCACACACAAGATGCTGCAGGACCTCAGCAGGTCAGACAGCATCTATAGAGCTGTGATGGAGAGTGCTTGGCAAATGCACTCCATACACATGCTGATTTTTATATATACGCACACAAACACGGCCTCGTCATTCTGCTGTAGTAGTGCTGAGAGTGCCCTCATCATTGTCCTCCCCCTGGTATACTCTAATAAAGAGTCCTAAAGGGATTTTTAATAAACACTCTTGCACAAAACTGCCAAGCAACCCCAGTCATTTTTCTTTGGTTATCGCCCACGTATCGTAACAGGAGGGAAATAAATGGCCTACATTTCAGGTCAAGACCTTTCATCGGATCCTGATAAAGGGTCTCAGGCTGGAATGTCAACCCTCCATAGCTGCTGTCTGACCTGTTGTGTTCCTCCAGTGGCTTGTACATTTTACAATAAACTTGACTTCGACTTTGCAGCATAGAGCAAATTTCCCCCCAAAAAAACTTGGCTTTGAATGAGGAATAAATGCTAACAAAGGCATGACCTGCTCTAAGAGTCTGCCACCGGATCTTTTACCAGCAACCTCAAAAGGATATTTACTTTTTAATCCTCTGCTCAAACAGGATAAATCCAAAGCTTGACATCCGACTGAATCCTGTACAAAGTTAAGGATTTCTGGCCAAATTGGATTTGCTCTTCCACTAAGAATTCAATGCAGCTTTGCCTAAGCTTTCTATTAGAACTTAGTATCTAGAAAATTAGAAGAAACTTGACTGTATATTCTTTAACAGTCACAGAGCACTACAGCAAAGTGAGAGGAAACTGGAGCACTTGGAGGAAACCCAGGTGGTCATGGGGAGAACCTACAAATTTCTTGCACACAGCAACAGGAATTGAACCCAGATCTCCCAGTTGCTGATGCTGCGAAGTATTACGCTAACCATTATGCTACCCACTAAATTGACTCATTATTGTCACGTCTACCGCGGTACAGTGAAAAACCCTTGCTTTGCATGCCATCCATGCATATCGTTTCATCACATCTGTGGTCTGAGAAAGTACAAGGGGAAGCAATAACTGGAAGCAGAATAAAGTGTTACAGTTTCAAAGAAAGTACAGTGCAGGTAGAAAATAAGGGGTAAGGCTATATGGGATGGCTTGTGAGGCAAGAATCCATCCTATCATATGAGGGACTGTCCAATCGTTTTACAACAGCGGCATAGAAGATGTCTTTGATCCTGATGGTATGTGCTTTCAGGCTTTAGAGGGGTCTTGGCCTGAAACGTCGACAGCTTATTCATTCCCATAAAAGATGCCTTCATTAAGTTTATTCAGCATTTTGTGTATGTGTTGTTTTATATCGTCTGCCTGGGAGGAGGGAAAAGAAAGAATGTCTCGGATGCATGATTTTCAGAGGCAGTGAGAAGTATAGACAGAGCCCATAGAGGGGAGGCTGGTCTGCTTGAAGTGCTGAGCTGGTCCATGACTCTGCAGCTTCTTGTAGTCTAAGGCAGAGCAGTTGCCATATCCAGCTATGATGCATCCAGAAGTTTTCTATGAAACACCTATAAAAATGATGAGGGTCAAAGGAGACATACCGGATTTCCTTAGCATCCTGAGGAAGTGACGGCATTGGTAAGCTTTTTTGGCCCCGGTGTCTACATAGTAGGACTAGGACAGACTATTAGTGGTATTCACCCCGAGGATTATTTCAGATTCAGAACATCTGCAGTATTGATCCAGCAAGTGCCAAAAGCATTGTCCTTTCTCTGTGTTAATGAGGCAAAGCTTCCCCAATCAATGCAGCTCTTTGGTCACAACTCCAGCTTCAGGGTGAGGGAGGGAGAGGGGAAAAAGAGAGGAAAAAGGAAAACAAGTCGATTTCCAGCAACTCTAGTGCACAACAGAGAAGAGCAAGTCTTGGCCTTTAGTCATATCATTGCAAACTGCTTACAAAGTACTTGCTTGGTTAAGGCCCCAGAAAGGTCCAGGGCCTAGAGGTGGAGCCACATACAACTGGGCAATGGCCCAGTGACAGAACCACACCCATGAGTGCTTAGACTCAGCATGAGAACTTCTATTACAGCAGGGGTCTTGCGCAAATGGAATATTGAAAAGTCTTTAATCAAAATGTATTATCATTAAAACCAAGTTCCTTTAAAAGAATTCTATTTGATATTACACTAACCAGTGACCTATCTCCAGTATTTCAGCCCATGACACAGTGGAAGTTTATTCAAAGACATAAACACAGGGGATTCTGCAGCTGCTGGAAATCCAGAGAAACACACAAAATGATCAGTGAACTCAGTGAACTCAACAGATCAGGCAGCATCGATGGAAGGGAATAAAAAGTCAACATTATAAGCAAAGACCCTTCACCAGGACTCAACTGTGAGCCACACAGTCACAGAGAGAATGTACAAACTCTTCACAGACACCAGTAGAATTAAACCCAGGGCACCAGCACTGTAATAGCTTTACGCCAACCGCTCTGCCACAGTGACAAATTTTGTTTCAAGAGTTATTAACAAACTATGAAGATGTACCAAGCAGGATGGATAAAGTGGAGCTAATGGATGTAGTATATTTGGATCCCTAAAAGGCATTTTGAAGATACAAAAGCACAGTATAAAGCTCATGGCATTGGGGTTAATATATTAGCACTGGTTATTTTCTAGTTAGTCTATCAGGATAAACAGAGTCGCTCACTGTTGTAACTAGTAAGACACCATAGCGTTTAGTGCTGCGTCCTCACTAATTATAATATATACTGATGATTTCAACAAAACGATTTCCTTTCAGGGGGTCTCCTCAGTGTGGTAGAATCTTCTAAGCAAGCAGTGAATCAAATATCATTGTCCAAAATGGATTAGACAGACAGACAGACATACTTTATTGATCCCGAGGGAAATTGGGTTTTGTTACAGTCGCACCAACCAAGAATAGTGTAGAAATATAGCAATATAAAACCATAAATAAATAATGATAGGTAAATTATGCCAAGTGGAAATAAGTCCAGGACCAGCCTATTGGCTCAGGGTGTCTGACACTCCGAGGGAGGAGTTGTAAAGTTTGATGGCCAAAGGCAGGAATGACTTCCTATGATGCTTAGTGTTACATCTTGGTGGAATGAGTCTCTGGCTGAATGTACTCCTGTGCCTAACCAGTACATTATGGAGTGGATGGGAGACATTGTCCAAGATGGCATGCAACTTGAACAACATCCTCTTTTCAGACACCACCGTCAGAGAGTCCAGTTCCACCCCCACAACATCACTGGCCTTACGAATGAGTTTGTTGATTCTGTTGGTGTCTGCTACCCTCAGCCTGCTGCCCCAGCACACAACAGCAAACATGATAGCACTGGCCACCACAGACTCATAGAACATCCTCAGCATCGTCCGGCAGATGTTAAAGGACCTCAATCTCCTCAGGAAGTAGAGACGGCTCTGACCCTTCTTGTAGACAGCCTCAGTGTTCTTTGACCAGTCCAGTTTATTGTCCATTCGTATCCCCAGGTATTTGTAATCCTCCACCATGTCCACACTGACCCCTTGGACAGAAACAGGGGTCACCGGTGCCTTAGCCCTCCTCAGGTCCACCACCAGCTCCTTAGTCTTCTTCACATTAAGCTGCAGATGATTCTGCTCACACCATGTGACAAAGTTTCCTACTGTAGCCCTGTACTCAGCCTCATCTCCCTTGCTGATGCATCCAACTATGGTAGAGTCATCAGAAAACTTCTGAAGATGGCAAGACTCTGTGCAGTAGTTGAAGTCTGAGGTGTAGATGGTGAAGAGAAAGGGAGACAGGACAGTCCCCTGTGAAGCCCCAGTGCTGCTGACCACTCTGTCTGACACACAGTGTTGCAAGCGCACGTACTGTGGTCTGCCAGTCAGGTAATCAATAATCCATGACACCAGGGAAGCATCCACCTGCATCACTGTCAGCTTCTCACCCAGCATAGCAGGGCGGATGGTGTTGAACGCACTGGAGAAGTCAAAAAACATGACCCTCACAGTGCTCGCCAGCTTGTCCAGGTGGGCGTAGACACGGTTCAGCAGGTAGACGATGGCATCCTCAACTCCTAGTCGGGGCTTGTAGGCGAACTGGAGGGGGTCTAAGTGTGCCCTAACCATAGGCCAGAGCTGCTCTAGAACAAGTCTCTCCAGGTGTGGAAAGGTCTCTCCACTCTTCATGATGTGGGAGGTCAATGCCACTGGTCTGTAGTCATTGGAGCCACTGGGGCGCGGCGTCTTCGATACAGGGACCAGGCAGGATGTCTTCCACAGCACAGGAACCCTCTGGAGACTCAGGCTCAGGTTGAAGACATGGTGAAGTACTCCACATAGCTGGGGGGCACAGGCTTTGAGCACCCTGGGGCTGACACCATCTGGGCCTGTACCCTTGCTTGGGTGGAGACGTTTCAGCTGTCTTCTCACTTGTTCAGCTGTGAAGTCCACCATGGTGGTTTCAGGTGGGGGAGGGGTGTAGTCATAAGAGCAGGGTGGGGGGCTGTGAAGAGGGGTAGGAGGGGAGAGTGGAGTATGTGTTGGTTGGGGGCCGACAACAGATGAATCATATGGGGGATGGGCAGGGGCCACAGTGTCAAATCTGTTGAAGAGCAGGTTAAGTTTGTTGGCCCTGTCCACACTGCCTTCAGCTCCTCTGTTGCTAGTTTGCTGGAACTAATGATGGTTTTTATCCCACTCCAGACCTCTCTCACATTGTTCTTCTGGAGTTTCCACTCAAGCTGCCTCCTATACCTGTCGTTAGCCTCCCTGATATTGGCTTTCAGGTCCCTCTGTATTGTCCTCTGCTCCTCCCTATTTCCATCTCTAAACGCCCTCTTTTTAGCATTCAAGATGTCCTTAATGTCCTTTGTTACCCATGGCTTGTTATTTGAATAACAGTTCTTGCCGGAACATTGCAGTCCACACAGAAGTTGATGTAACCAGTGATGCACTCTGTGAGCCCATCAATGCCCATCAATTATCATCAGCTATTAATAAACCTCTTTGGATTTTATTTTAGTTTCATGCATATGGTTATTAAATGGTACAGCCTCTGAAGTTCAAGGTGTGAAATGCTGTAATGTGCCTTCATGTCACTGGAGGGAACCGTGGGTCAGTGACTCACTGTTGCCCTCTATCGTCTATAGTCTGGTACTGCAGAACTGGGGGGGAAATTTCACTGATGGATTTTCTTCCAAAAATATGCCAAAAAATTCCTACCATACACATTCAAACTGAAAAATACATAATAAACATAAACCGTGAATCTCAAAGCATCTAAAAATATAGTTATACTTTACATCTGAACATTAGGGCAAATTCAAACTACTCAAACATCAGAAAAAAAATGTGCACATCAATCATTTGTCATTTTTGGCTGTTTGTGTATAGATCTTTTCATAAAATTCTACTGTATTTCTTTTCTCCTGTAAATGCCTGCAAGGAAAGGAATCTCAAAGAAGTACATGATAACGTATATGGACTTTGATTATAAATTTGCTTAGAACTTTGAAAAACAAATGTGCCACTAAGGAAGATTTTGCTTTTATATTGGTGCCTGGTGTGTTATGGGCTCAAGTAAGAGGCCAGCCACAACCATTTCAACTGGAGGGCATTACTTCTGAAAGTTCAGCAATCCTTCAACTAGACTGAAGAGTCAGACTGCATTCTGAGCTCAAAGTAGAAGAAAATATATCATCAAAGTACAGATATATCACCATATACTACCTTGTGATTTGTTTGCTTGAGGGCATTTACAGGTGAATAATGCAGAAGAATTTATAAAAAAAAAACAAACACTGACAACAATAAATGTGTAAAAGACAAATTGTGCATATGTAAACAAAAATTTTAAAAAATATTTAGAGCATGTGTTGTGGAGTCTCTGACTGTTCTTGACCACCAGATAGGATCTGATCTCATTATCTTTAGACTCTGAGGCACGAAAGTTGGCACTGAATAATGACTGGAAATAATATCTCAGTGACTGAGCTATATGTATTGCATTGTACTGCTGCCACAGATACAACAAATTTTATGACATATGCCGATGATATGAAACCTGAGTGAAATAGGTTGTCTAGGATCTCAAAGTGCAAAGCTGTTTGAGATGGTCCAAATGTCTGCCCTAGGAGGAGGAGAAATTTCTTAATTCAGAGCATTCCGATCATGAATTTCTTCCCCTGCAATGAATTTGTACAATCTCCCCATAACCATTTGGGTTTACCCTGGGTGTTCCAAATTACTCACACAGTCCAAAGATGTATCAGTAATTGGTAATTTAATTGGTAATTTCAAATTGCCCTGTGATTAGGCTAGTGTAAAACAAGCAGGTTGCTGGGTGGTGCAGCTTGGTGGGCTTGTTCCATGTTATAACTCTGAAAAAAACTTAAAAGCAAAATAATGTTCATTGCTTCCTGAAAGTGACAACAGTGGTAGAAAGGGTGGTAAAGGATTATGGCACACTGACTTCAATTGGGGTAGAGAATATAAAGGTTAGAGCATAGAACCACGATTCTGATTTTAAAAAAGTTTGCTCTCATAATATTGGTGATCCTGGTGAAGTCTCATTTCCACCATTGCTCTAACTGCGTATGAAGATCACAACCATGATCTAATACAACAGCCCAACATTGAACGAACCAAGGACAGGAAATCTTATTCTCTCTCTATCACTCACATTGGAGGCTCGGAAGAATTTTGGCATGAGACCATTCAGCCTATGTGTTTGAGAATGATCTTTGGAAGTGTTTTCAGAAGAAAGTAGAGTCATATTTAGATACAGCAAGAAGCAGCCCTTCAGCCAACCAATCCTGTACTAGCCATCAACCACTCATTTACACTAATCCTACATTAATTCTTTACATCATTCCCACTTTCTCATAAACTTCCCTTATAGTCTGCTACAGACCTATGTAGTTGTCACAATTTAATATGGTTAATTAGCTCACCAAGCAGCACAATTTTGAGAGGTGTGAGGAAGCTAGAGCTCCTGGAATAAAGTCACATGATTCCACGGAGAATGTGCTTACTCCATAAAGGCAGCACTGGAGATCAGGGATGAGCCCAGGTCTCTGGCTATGTGAAACAGTGGCTCTAATAGCTGGTGTTGATGAACAAGGACAGAGAAATTAAACAGTTTGCAATTATCTTCATGTCAGACACAGAACTTCTCCCAGAAAGAGTAAATAACTGTAGATCAAGACTTGCTCCATAACTTTGTCATAGGGTTTGGAAGCTTGCGTGCTTCAATGACCTGGAGAGCTATGTAGGCTGGAGTTAGGGCTTTATGCTTTAGCTCTTGGTAGGATCACCCATGCTAAACAGGTCAAAGGGTGGAGGTCAGACTAAGAGTGGTCCACTGTTCCTTCAGATTCAGTTCAGGGCTAACAACTCTGACATACAAAAAAAAAATTGTTATGAGGCAATGAAGACTCCTTCTACATCTGAGTCTGACAGTATTCTTGAGTCTCCAGCTGGAAGTTGCATGGTGACAGTAATGAAAACCAAGAAGAAACTACTGACAAGATGAAGGAAGCACCAGCAGAGATGGAGGATCTTCATTACTGCCCTAAACACCAGTGGTGAAATAGGCAGAAGGTAAGTGTAGGTCAAGAATAAATGAATAGAAAGAAATTAGCATTATCAAGTGTTAATAGGACTTAAGAGGCAAGAAATTATCAGGATCTGGTGTAAGCTCCATCCCAGAGTCTGACGGTTGTCTATGAAGATGGGGACACATTGATTGTCATCTTTCAAAATTACATTGAAATGCAATCCAAGTATTTGCAAGAAAAAGGGTGACAGAATGCCGGGAACTGTAGAATAGTCAGACATCAATACTTGGAAAAATACCAGAGTCTACTAAAGAATAGGTAACTGGACATTTAGTTAATAATAGGACTGGGCAAATTCAGCAATGGATTTAAAATGAAAAATCATGTTTGACAAATCTATTCGATTTTGAGATTGTAGCGAGCAAAATAGATGAAGACGAAAAAAATGCTATGGTATATTAAGACTTTAAATCTGTTGAAAAGAAAGCGCATAAGAAGTTATGAAACAAATATAGAGTCTTAGTCATAGAAAACTACAGCACAGAAACAGACCCTTTGGCCTATCTAGTCCAGGACGAACCATTTAAACTGCCTACTCCCATCGACCTGCACTGGAACCATGCCCTCCATACCCCTACCGTCCATGTACCTGGAGTTGCAGGTGGACGGGCACCAGAATCTTAGTGACTTGTGAGGTATCAAAGGATTGGCTGAGAGCTAATGTTGTTCTGTTGTTTGAGAAAAGCTCTAACAAAAAACCAGGAAATTATAGGCCAATGGGCCTGACATAAGTAGTGGGCAAGTTATTGGAATGTATTGTAAGGGACTGGATATATGAGTATTCGGATAGATATAGACTGATTAGGGATGGTCAGCATGACTTTGTGCATGGTAGGTTGTGTCTAACCAATCTTATAGCGTTTTTTGAGCTAGTTACCAGAGAAGTTAATGAAAGCAAGGCAGTAGATATTGTCTACATGAATGCCAGCAGGGTACAAGAGTGATGGAATCACAGAGTGAGGATTACTTAATGCATAGAAAACAGGACAAATAAATAGGTGACTTTTGGGGTTTGGATACTGGCAATGAGAATCTACAGTTATTTGGGTGGTCCCAGCTATTCACCATTTATATTAATGAACTAGAAGAGTCCCAATATGTCTATATTTGCTCATGACGCAATGCTGGGGCAACTTGAAGGATGCACAGAAAGTTCTGGTGCATATAGGTAGGTTAATTGAATGGATAAGGGCACAGCTGTGTAGTATAATGTGAAACAAGGTGAATTTGGGAGAAAAAAAGTAAATGCCATGTTATGTATTTCTTAAGTGGGGAGCGGTTCACAGCAGTTGGCTTTCCGAGGTGTCTATTAATTATAAGATACTGAAGAAGGCCTTTCCGCCTTTCACATCCATGCCAGCTCCAAGGGGAGCAACCCCATCAGTCCCATTCCCCCTCTCTTGAGTTGCCTATAAACCTATGCCTCTACTCTCTCTCACACATACTCCACTTTGATTCTTTTTACTCTTATCAACAAATAAAGGAATAATTTAAGCTGGCAATCCATAGTATATCTCTGGAATAGAATCGTGGAAATAGGCCCTTTGGCCCCACTCATCCATGCGGACCAAGGCGCCTACCTGAGTTAATCCCATTTAGCTGCATTTGGCCCAAATTCCACTAAGTCAAAGGCTCTCAACCTGGGGTCCATAGACCCTTTGTGAATGGTATTGGTCCATGGCATACAAAAAGTTGGGAACCATTGCTCTAAACCTTTCCTATCCATGCACTCATTTAAATGCGGGGTGTAGAAGGAAACCCATGCAGTGGTGGAGAGAGCATACGAACTCTTCAAGCAGGAGCACAGGTCCAGACCGAGCCAGATTGTCTGAAGCTCCAAAGCTCAATCCTCACTGAAATTTAAGAGGCAAGATCATCAAACAATTAGGGAGGTAACGGGTATGGTAACATTTACTACAAAGGGATTTAAGTACAAGAAGAGAGACGTCTTGCTCCAATTATATTTGTTCCTGGGGAGACAGCATCTGAAAATGGAGAGATCTCATCCCTTCACCAACCCTATCCTGCAACAGAGAACATGCATCATAGCTTCATCAGATTGAATCCTGGACAGATTTGGTGTATAAAGAGATACTAAACAAACTGGGCTTGCATTCTGCAGTTGAAAAGAATCAAAGCCCAAATCAGTATTATGCCTTGTGCTACCTGGTAGAGTAGCGGTTTGCACAGCGCTATTATGGTGTCAGTGATCAGGATTCAATTCCCTGTAAGGAGTTTGTATGTATGTTCTCTACATAACCTCATGGGTTTCTTCAAGGTGATCTAGTCTCCTCCAGTGTTCCAAAGACATACAGGTTAGTAGGCTAATTGGTCATAAGAGTGTAATTAGGCAGCATGGGCTCATTGAGCCAGAAGGACCTGTCACCGTGCTGTATCCCCTCAAAAAATCTTTAAAATTGTTCATTTTTGGGGCCGCACGGTAATGTAATGCACTGTAGTTGCTTTACAGTGCCAACAATCACTGATTGGGGTTTGATTCCTGCTACTGTCTGTAAGGAGTTTGTATGTTCTCTCCAGGATCATGGGGGATTTCTCCAGGAGTTCTGGTTTCCTCCCACATTCAAAAGACATGCAAGATAGGGTTAGTAAGCTGTGGGCATGTTAGGGTGGTGCCAGAAGCATGCCAACACTTGCAGGCTGTCCTCAGCATATTCTTGATGCTGAAGAGATGCATTTCACTGTAGGTTTCAATGTACATTGTACAATGTACACAAATAAAGACAATAATTAAAAAAAGATTTTCTCATTGGGCTTAAAATTATTGTGCTCTATCACATGATAGAAGTGGGATCATATTTTCCTAGGATTGCAATCTCAGTAAAGGGTCTTATATGCAGGATGGAAATGAGAAAAAAATTCTTCACCAAGGCAATAGATTTTGAATGTTCAAACCAGCAGAGCTGTGAAGGCTCCATCACTCAGTGTCTAAGAGATCAATATATTTTTAAATATCCATGTAATCAAAGGAGATGGGAAAAGACATGACAGTAAAAGATAAACCAAAAGCTTAAGAGCGGAATTGAATGGTTGCACTTGCTTCTATTGTTTGTGTTCATGTATAATGCGTCAATTCCACTCTCTGTAGAACATCAGATGGATGCAGCCAACTACATGTGGAACTAAACAAGCTGAGTGGTGTCACAGCAACTTGAACTCAATGTCAGCAAAATCAAAGAATTCATTGTGGACTTCGGCAGGGTGGGGGGGGGGAGTCAGAACACATGCCACCCCTCAGAAGTGGGTCAGCAATGAAAAGTGTGAACAGCTTCAAGTTCCTGGGCGTCAACATCTCTGAGGAGTTATTCTGGACCCAATCATAATGGTGCAATTACAAAGAAGGCACGGCGGGGGCATTTGAGGAGTTCAAGGAGATTTGGTACGTCACCAAAGGCTCGTAGATTTCTACCGTGGTGAGCATTTTGACTGGTTTCTCCCTGCCTGGTATGGAGTTGCCAATGCAGAGGATTGGAGAAAACTGCAGGGGGTTGTAGACCCAGCCAGCTTCAACATAGGCACTAGCCTCCCCACTGTCGAGGACATCTTCAAAATGCAATTTCTCAAGAAGGTGCCTCCATCATTTAGGACTCTCACCACCCAGGACATGCCCTTTTCTCAGTACTACCATCAGGAAGGATGTACAGGCACTTGAAGGCACATAGTCAACATTTTAGGAACAGCTCCTTCTGCTCCGCTGTCAGATTTCAGAATGAACAATGAAACAACCCATGAAACACTATCTCACCATTTTGCTCTCTTTTTGCACTACATATCTTTTATATTTCTTATGCTAAATTATAGTATTTTTAAATATTTTACACTGTAGTACTACCACAAAACAACAAATTTTATGACTTATGTCAGTGATAATAAATCTGATCCTTAACTACTGTTGTAATCTAATAAAGCAAATTTGTTAGAAGATGGATGAGGGAGATCGAAGCATCTAGGGGAGTGCAGAGGGTGAGCGCCTACTGCCTGCACTTTGAGTGCTCTGCTATGGAGAGGGGAGAGCCTGCCACTGTGCTGGGAGGATGTTGTCCTGATTTTCTGCATTTTGGATGTGGACTTGGACTATAGACTTTATTTTCCCCATCTTTTAGTTTTTTTTTAATATTCTGTGTTTTTCACCCAATCTTTCTCTTTTTTCTTGTGGGAAGGGGACTGGGGGGATCAATGTGCCCATTCCATTTTGTTTGTATTTTTGAGTGGGGAGGGAGATTTGGGGGTCAATGTGCCTGTTGCATTCTGTTTGTTTTTTTGTGTGGGGAAGGGGATTTGGGAGTCAATGTGCTTGTCCATTTTGTTTGTTTTTCTGTATAGGGAAGGGGATTTGGGAGTTGATGTGCCTGTTCCATTTTGTTTGTTTTTTTGTATAGGGAAGGGGGATTTGGGGGTCAATGTGCTTGTCCATTTTGTTTGTTTTTCTGTATAGGGAAGGGGATTTGGGAGTTGATGTGCCTGTTCCATTTTGTTTGTTTTTTTGTGTGGGAAGGGGATTTGGGAAGGGGATTTGGGAGGCAATGTGCTTGTTCCATTTTCTTTGTTTTTTTGTGTGGGGAAGGGGGATTTGGGGGTCAATGTGCCTGTTGCATTTTGTTTTTTTGTGTGGGGAAGGAGATTTGGGGGTCAATGTGCTTGTTCCATTTTCTTTGTTTTTTTGTGTGGGGAAGGGGGATTTGGGGGTCAATGTGCCTGTTGCATTTTGTTTTTTTGTGTGGGGAAGGGGATTTGGGGGTCAATGTGCTTGTCCATTTTGTTTGTTTTTTTGTATAGGGAAGGGGATTTGGGAGTTGATGTGCCTGTTCCATTTTCTTTGTATTTTTTCCTGCAGGGAGATGGGATTTGGGGGTTGATGATCATGTCGTCTTTTCTTTCTTTGTTTCATGGCTACCCAGAGAAGAATAATTTCAGAGTAGTATACTTTGATAACAAACAAATTAACCTTATGAACCACATGGCAATATTTGAGAGTGAGTGAGGCAGAGGAGAAAGATCAGACTGAAGAGGAAGACCAAAGAAAAGACTAAACAGAGGGAATCTGCTCTGAAAATGATGCAAATCCCTGTACGATTTTGATAATCATCAGTTATTCTGATGCTAACCTGAGGTGTTCAGTGGATCCTTATTCTCCAAGAGGAAAATAGATTATTATGACAGCAGCACATTACACCCTATCTGCAAGTTCACTGAAATTACCATGTTATAAAAACTAAATTAATTATAAACAATAACCAGTTGAGGGCTTAAAGTAGTAATTCAATAATTTATGGCATAATCAGCACAGTTTGATTGAATTACTGGGTTGTAACTCACCACTTTGTACTTCTCAATCAAACCTCGTTTCCAAGAAACAGGAGATTTGTAAACAGAAGAGTTTTCTTTATATTCAGTATAACACAAGCCTACGGCACTCAATATGAGAGTATTTTTTTATTTTATATATTATTTTTGCAGCAGAGTTAGTTACTGGCAGGGCCAGTATTTATTACCCATTCCTAATTGACCCTGAGAAGGCTGCGGTGAGCTGCCTCTCTGAACCTCTGCGGCACTTTGGTTGAGCGTACTCTCACACTACTGGTGGGGAGTTAGGTGGTGGGGAGGGGAGGTTGTGGAAGGTACTAGACCCAGTGACAATGAAGGGACATCAGTATATATGATGTTTTTTTCCATTTTTGCATTTGCACTATTTGATGTCATTTGCACATTGGTTGTTTGTCATCTTTGTTGTGTGGTTAATCATCGATTCTATTGTACATCTTTCTATTTACAGTGAATGCCCACACAATAAATAGAAAGAAGCACAATAGAATCAATGATTAACCACAGTCTCTCACACCACAGGGGAAAAAGGTTCTAACTTGCTCAGCCTCTTCATGAAAATAAGTCCTGGCAACATCCTTATAATGTTAAGGGGCCTGAACAGATTAGATACGGCAAAGTTATTTCCCATGGTAGGGGATTCTAGGACAAGAGGGCACGACTTCAGGATTGAAGGACATCCTTTTAGAACTGAGATGCAAAGAAATTACTTTAGTCAGAGAGTGGTAAATCTGTGGAATTTGTTGCCACGAGCAGCTGTGGAGGCCAAGTCATTGGGTGTATTTAAGGCAGAGATAGATAGGGTTTTGATTAGCCAGAGCATCAAAGGGTATTGGGAGAAGGCAGGGGAGTGAGGATGACTGGATGAAGTGGGTCAGCCCATGATTGAATGGCGGAGCAGACTTGATGGGCCGATGGCCTACTTCTGCTCCTATATCTTATGGTCTTATGGTCTTCTAATTTTTTTGTACTCTTTCCAGTTTAATGGCTTTTTCCTTACAGCAGGGTGACAAAAACTGAGGACAATATTCCAAATACAGCCTCAGCAATATCTTGCACATCTGCATCATTGCATCTTAACATCTATACTCAGTGCCCTGACTGATGCACGTTCCAATAGCCTTCTTTACCACCCATCATCAGCATGTCCACCATACAAGCCTGAGAGTTTGCATCCTTATCTATCATCATCGGCAAGTCTTGAGTCATTATCAAAGATAGATGCCTGAAGGTTGATCGGTAGTCCAGCTTGAAGCCCAAAGTTCAATCGGAAATCCAGAACTCAAGGCCCAATGGCAGGAGCACATCCACCAGGGAATTCCACAGGTCCAATCTCTGCAATTCCCCGAGCCTTCAGGAGACTAATAGATAGCCACTCATCGGGTTAGACAACTGGGTCAGGTGTCAGAACAGAGATCGTTTTTCTGTTGTTGTTTCATCACCTGGTATGTTCTGTTTTTGGTGTTCTGGGATGTTCTATCTAGTACTGTGGGCACGCTATGTTGATGCCAGAATGTATGGCAGGCTGCCCCCAGCACATCACTGGCTGCTGATTGCTAACTACAAATGATGCTTTCCAGTGTGTGTTTCAATGCGCATGTGACAAATCTGAATGTGAATCTGACTTCACTTTTAGGAAATAATGTACTTTTATCTCCTATGATCTCTCACCCCACCCCTCCCCTTACTACAACATATAAGGAGGACAACACACACAAACGGGAAAAGTGACAGTGAAAAAGTGTGTATGGAAGCGAAGGAGATAGAGAGGTACTTAATGAATACTTGGCTTCAGTATTCACTATGGAAACGGACCTTGGCGACTGCAGGGATGACTTATAGTGGACCGAAAAGCTTGAACATATAGACATTAAGAAAGAGGATGTGCTGGAGCCCTTGGGAGGTATCAAGTTGGCTAAGTCACTGGAACTGGACGAGATATACCCCAGGCTACTGTGGGAAGCGAAGGATGAGATTGCTGAGCCTTTGGCAATGATCTTTGCATCAACAATGTTGACGTGAGAGGTTCTGGAGGATTGGAGGGGTTGCAGATGTTATTCCCTTATTCAAGAAAGGGAGTAGAGATAGCCCAGGAAATTACAGACCAGTGAGTCTTACTTCAGTGGCTGGTAAGTTGATGGAGAAGATCCTGAGAGGCAGGATTTGTGAACATTTGGAGAGGTGTAATGTGATTAGGAATAGTCAGCATTGCTTTGTCAAAGGCAGGTCACGCATTATGAGCCTGAATAAATTTTTTGAGGATGTGACTAAACACATTGACGACAGTAGACCAGTAGATGTAGTGTATATGGATTTCAGCAAGGCATTTGATAAGCTACCCCATGAAAGGGTTATTGAGAAAGTAAGGAGGCATGGGATCCAAGGGGACCTTACTTTATGGATCCAGAATTGGTTTGCCCACAGAAGGCAAAGAGTGGTTGTAGACGGGTCATATTCTGCATGGAGGTCGGTGACCAGTGGAGTGCCTCAGGGATCTGATCTAGGACCCCTTCTCTTTGTGATCTTTATAAATGACCTGGATGAGGAAGTGGAGGGATGGGTTAGTAAATTTGCTGATGACACAAAGGTTTGGGGTGTTGTGGATAGGGTGGAGGGCTGTCAGAGGTTACAGCGGGACATTGATAGGATGCAAAACTGGGCTAAGAAATGGCAGATGGAGTTTAACCCAGATAAGTGTGAGGTGGTTCATTTTGGTAGGTCAAATATGATGACAGAATATTGTATTAATAGTAAGACTCTTGGCAGTGTGGAGGATCAGAGGGATCTTGGGGTCCGAGTCCATAGGACACTCAAAGCTGCTGCGCAGGTTGACTCTGTGGTTAAGGCGGTGTTTGGCGCATTGGCCTTCATCAATCGTGGGATTGAATTCAAGAGTAGAGAGTTAATATTACAGCTGTATAGGATCCTGGTCAGACCCCACTTGGAGTACTGTGCTCAGTTCTGGTCACCTCACTACAGGAAGGATGTGGAAACTATAGAAAGGGTGCAGAGGAGATTTACAAGGATGTTGCCTGGATTGGGGAGCATGCCTTATGAGAATAGGTTGAGTGAACTCGGCCTTTTCTCCTTGGAGTTACAGAGGATGAGAGGTGACCTGATAGAGGTGCACAAGACGATGAGAGGCACTGATCGTGTGAATAGCCGGAGGCTTTTTCCCAGAGCTGAAATGTAAAACACGCAAGAGCACAGTTTTAAGTTCCTTGCAAGTAGGTACAGAGGGGATGTCAGGGGTAAGTTCTTTTTTTACGCAAAGAGTGCTGAGTGTGTGGAATGGGCGGCCAGCAATGGTGTTGGTGGCGGATACGAAAGGGTCTTTTAAGAAACTCCTGGTTAGGTATAAGGAGCTTAGAGGGCTATGGGTAACCCTAGGTAATTTCTAAGCTAAGGACATATTCAGTCTGCATTGTGGGCTGGAGTACCTGTATTGTGCTATAGGTTTTCTATGTTTCTAAAGTACTGGTGGAACTCTGCATGTCAGGCAGCATCTATGAAAGGGATACAAGGAGGCCATTTAGCCCATTAAATCCATGCTAGCTCCTAGTCATTCCATCTCTGAAGCACTGAAACAATTCTTCTCTAACATTTCAAGATTCGAATCTGTTTACTCTCATTTCCCGTACACAAATGTAAAGGAGAATGAAATAATTGTTACTCCACATCTGATGCAGCACCAAAAGAAAACATTAAGATAAAGAGCACAATTATGACAGCTTATACACAAAGTTTCAAAGTGCATTTATTTTCAAAGAATGTATAATTTATACAACCTTGAGATTTGTTTGCTTACAGGCAGTCACAAAACAAAGAACCTGAAAAAAACCAATTAAAAAAAATAATAAGACTAACCCCTGTGCCCATAAAGAAAGAAGAAAAAATAATGACAAAACAAATTATGCAAACAATAGAAACAAGCAACAGTAACAGCATTCTGAGCCAACCTGAGTCCTTAGTTCCAATATCTGGGTAGCCTGGAGAAGGTCTAAAGATTCAGTATTCAGTCCATCATACTAGCGGGGCAGATTGCTGCAAAATTTGCAGGCACAACGCACAGCAGCCAAAGGCAGTCTCACGGCCTTCGTGTTGCAGAGAGAGGAGCACCCAGACTCTCTGGATCAGCATTTAAATTGCCTGAATTTCCCACTAGGACCCGGCCCCACTGCCACTGAATCGTCCAGGCCTAGATTACGCTGCCGGAGACGCCGTTCTCAACCTCTCCAAATCAGCTCTGTGCCCAAATCTATCTAACTGTGCCCAACTCTCAACACCCTGCCTTTCCATTATATCTGGGCCAGTGTTTTGATCGTCCAAACAGCAGATCGTACCTCGCATTATGATGCACCATCAATAACTCTCGGAGACAGGAAGTGAACGACAGGCTTTTATTAGCAGCAAAAGGGAGCACGACATCTCGGAGACTGAGGGAGGAGCAGTGCCCCAATCGCCTTTATACAGGGGTCTGTGGGAGGAGCCACAGGAGCAGTCAGCAGAGGGGTTTGTCCAGACAGGTATATGTAGTTTACCACACATTAGGAACTGGGCCTCTAATTGCACCGGGCCTTGAACATGCCATCCAGTGATTGGTTGTATGACCATAAACTGACATGAGACACAGGAGCATCTGTATACAAGGCGACTGAGAGGAAATGATAAACTTGCATTGGTGGGGTTGAGGGGGGATGGGACAGTGACTGAGACATGTCCTTCTCAGTGGTGTAGGTCAAAGATTTGCGAAGTGCTACAAGAGTAGAAGAGACACGGTATTGGCAAGACCGTTATATGATCTTCAGTGCTGTTCTGGGTGACAGCAACAGTACCAGTTCTACTCTGCTAAATTGTGAAAAGTGGAAAAGGATGGAATTCCATCCTTCAGATCTTTATCTGCTTCACAGAAGGGTAAACCACCAATACCAGCAATAATGAAGCATTAATGCAGTATTCATCTCTGTAAATCTATCACTGAGCATCCATACACCCACCTTTTGTCAATCACCATACATTTTGGTTGATAGCTACCCATTTTTCTCAGGCTTTTTAAATGATGTTTAACTTTATTTGTTACATCAAAACATATAGTGCTATTTGTTTGCAATGTGCTGGGGGCAGCTCACATTTTGCCACAACATAGCATGCCCACAACCCTAACAGTGCATCTGTGGGAGGAAACCAGAGTTAGCTGGAGAATACCACACGGTCACGGGGTGAAGCGGCAAGCTCCTTACAGACAGCGGTGAGAGCTGAATTCGATCTTACAGCTGGCAATGTTACTACAAGGATCTAACTCAGCAAAAAAAGATTTTTTTTATGGCTATTAAGCACCACAAAAGTTCTATTAAGAAGTGGTCCCCGATTGTTGCCTCAAAAATGCCAACAAACCTCAATCTTCAGAAAGCATGGTGGAAGCAACACACCTTTGGAAAGAAGTGTGGTTACTAGATTATTTCAAGACTTATCCGAACTTGGAAGCTGGGAATTCAATCATTGGTATCATTGGAACCAGGGAATTCCACAGGTCCAATCTCTGCAATTCCCCGAGCCTTCAGGAGACTAATAGATAGCCACTCATCGGGTTAGAGAACTGGGTCAGGTGTCAGAACAGAGATCGTTTTTCTGTTGTTGCTTCATCACCTGGTATGTTCTGTTTTTGGTGTTCTGGGATGTTCTATCTAGTACTGTGGGCATGCTATGTTGATGCCAGAATGTATGGCAGGCTGCCCCCAGCACATCACTGGCTGCTGATTGCTAACTACAAATGATGCTTTCCAGTGTGTGTTTCAATGCGCATGTGACAAATCTGAATGTGAATCCGACTTCACTTTTAGGAAATAATGTACTTTTATCTCCTATGATCTCTCACCCCACCCCTCCCCTTACTACAACATTGGTTTTAGTTTGCAGAGATACTGGACAAAAGAATGGATAGCAGAAAGAAGCTTAAAGGTGAAACGAATGAAGACTGGTTTTATTTGCCACACATTAAAAGGCGTCGTTTGTGTCAGCAACCAATAGTCTGAGTATGTGCTGGGGGCAGCCTGTAAGTGTTGCCAAGCTTCAGGCACCAAAATTGCATGCATTAACTCACTAACCCTAACCCATAATTCAATCCTACAAAAAGAAGTGGATACGGCCCAGACCATTGCGGGTAAAGACCCCCCCCCCCCACACCACTGAGCATATCTCCATGCAATGTGTTGCAAGAAAGCAGCATCCATCATCAGGGACCCCCACCACCCAGGTCACGCTCGCTTCTCACTGCTGCCATCAGAAAACTACAGGAGCCCCAGGGCTTTCTTTCATAGCTGTTCGTGGGCAACAAAAATCCCAGGATTGTATACTGCACACACACTTTGATAATAAATGCACTTTGAGCTCCGAGTCATCTGACTGACTGAATGAATATTAGCAATTAGGACAAAGGAAATAAGAACAAGTTAAAAATCCACAAAATACAGCACCTGCAGAATTTTGATTTCCTGCTTTCAAAATTCAATCCACACTGGAAACATCTCCTGACCAATCCACCAGTATGTGACATTCAGGAGTTGCAAGCCTCCTCACACTGAATCATATCCCAAGTACTAGCTAATTTTGTTTTTTTTTATGTCTGGCCAAATCAATTGAAAAAAAAAAGTTTTAATGTACGTCGTTTAACCTCAGAGCAGCTTCCAGTAAGTGACACACGTGTTGTTCTAGCCAAGTTCCAGCCATTATGGTTAATGGAGCATTTAATCATCAGGGCTTTCAATTGCTTTTGGAAGTAGAGTTTGCCTTTGGTGAAAAGATGGAGAAGCAAATCAGTATTTAGAAATTGGATTATGCTTTCAATTGGTGCATTAAAAAAAAACTGCAATGCAGGCACTAAATCAAAAGGCAAAAGTGTAACAGCACCAGCTAGGGTTCTACCTTGAAAGAAGCTTCAGATCATGACCTGCCTGGACTGCTTCATTTCAATCATTGGTATGCAGGGGGTACGCAATAGGAAAATGTTTTTGAAATTTGGGCGCCACTATTACAGTTTGGGGCACTGGAGTTCAAAGTTCAATTGTGGCACCATCAGTAAGGAGTTTGTACTTCTGCTCTGTGCCTGCTGGGTGCTCCAATTTCCTTACAATGTGCAAAGGCAGACCAGTTAGTGTGTTAATTGGTCATTGTAAATTGCCCTGAGAATGGCTACTGCAACTCGACAGACCAGAAAGTCATTTTCTGCTCTGCATTTCTAAAATAAAACAGCATTTCTGTGCCTTCTCCAGCGTGTCAGCAACCCTACTAAAATCACCTTGTACACAAAGCCCCACGTACACTAACTCGGGTAGGAGTTAAACATGCAGCTAAAGATCACTACATTAGTAACAGCATTTTCTAAAAATTACTCGCTAATTCTTGTGATATGCATCAGTAGGTCCAGTCCACAGCAGGAAATTGTCCCCACCATTGAACACATTGACAAGCAGTACCCATCACGAAGGGCCGCACCATCCATGACATGCTCTCTTCCCACGGCTGCCATCGGGGAAGTGGCACGGAAGCCTCAACTCCCACACCACCAGCTTCAGGAACAGTAATTACCCTATAACCTTCAGGCTCCTGAACCAGAGTAGATACCTTCAGTCACCTTCAGTGAACTGATTCCACAACCTTTGGACTCACTTTCACGAACTCTACAACTCATGTTCTCAATATTATTTCTTACTTATTTATTATCAATTGTGCTTTGGTGCAGCGTGTCTACTTTTTCACTTTGGCTGTCTACGTGCAGGTTTTCATCGATTTTTTCTTACCTACTGTAAATGCCCGCAAGTAAATGAACCTCAGGGTAGTTATATGGTAACTTTGATGATAAATTTACTTTGAACATTAAACTTTGAATTTAAATAATTGATATCATTTGGCACCCAGGAAATTATCAGGTGTGTTAATAAATCCGCAGTCTAATTTCCCATCTTCAGCCAAGTTGGGAAACTTATAGGAGTATAGGAATAGAGTGAGGTGGAAGATTAATGCATGGCTGAGCAATTGGAGCAGGAGGCAGGGATTCATATTTCTGGATCATTGGAACCTCTTTTGGGGCAGGTGTGACCTGTACAAAAAAGACGGGTTGCACTTGAATCCTAGGAGGATCAATATCCCGGCAGGGAGGTTTCCTAAAACTATTGGGGAGAGTTTAAACTAGAATTGCTAGGGGGTGGGAAGCAATCTGAAGAGACAGAGGAAGGGGCAGTTGGCTCACAAATAGAGAAAGCTTGGAGACAGTGTGAGAGAGAGGATAGGCAGGTGATAGGGAAGGGAGATGCTCAGACTAATGGTGTGAGACGCGTCTATCTTAACGCAAGAAGCATCATGAAAAGAGCGGATGAGCTGAGAGCGTGGATCAGTACTTGGAGATATGATGCAGTGGCCATTACAGAGACTTGGATGGCTCAGGGGCAGGAATGGTTACTTAAAGTGCCAGGCTTTAGATGTTTCAGAAAGGAGAGGGAGGGAGGCAAAAGAGGTGGAGGCGTGGCACTGCTGATCAGTGATAGTGTCATGGCTGCAGAAAAGGAGGAAGTCATGGAGAGATTGTCTATTGAGTGTCTGTGGGTGGAAGTTAGCAACAGGAAGGGGTCAATAACTCTACTGGGTGTTTTTATAGACCACCCAATAGTAACACTGACTTTGAGGAGCAGATAGGGAGACAGATTCTGGAAAGGTGAATTAATAACAGGGTTGACGTGGCTAGAGATTTTTATTTCCCAAATATTGATTGGCATCTCCCTACAGCAAGGAGTTTAGATGGGGTGGAGTTTGTTAGGTATGTTCAGGAAGGTTTATACAATATATAGATAAACCTACAAGAGGAGAGGCTGTACTTGATCTGGTATTGGGAAATGAACCTGGTCAGGTGTCAGGTCTCTCAGTGGGACAGCATTTTGGAGATAGTGATCACAATTCTACTTCCATTGAAGAGAGATAGGAACAGACAAGTTAGGAAAGCGTTTAATTGGAGTAAGGGGAAATTTGAAGCTATCAGGTGGGAACTTGGAAGCGTAAATTGGAAACAGATGTTCTCAGGGAAATGTACGGCAGAAATGTGGCAAATGTTCAGGGGATATTTGTGTGCTGTTCTGCAAAGGTACGTTCCACTGAGACAGAGAACAACAGTAGGATACTGGAACCGTGGTATACAAAGGCTGTTGAAAATCTAGTCAAGTAGAAAAGAAAAGCTTATGACAGGTTCAAAAAGCTAGGTAATGATAGAGATCTAGAGGATTATAAGGCTAACAGGAAGGAGCTTAAGAGGGAAATCAGGAGAGCCAGAAGGGGCCATAAGAAGGCTTTGGCAGGCAGGATTAAAGAAAACCCCAAGGCGTTCTACTAGTATGTGAAGAGCAAGAGGATAAGATGTGTGAGAACAGGGCCAATCAAGTGTGACAGTGGAAAAATGTGTATGGAACCAGAGGAGATAGCGGAGGTACTTAATGAATACTTGGGCTTCAGTATACACTATGGAAAAGGATCTTGGTGATAGTAATGATGACTTGGAGCAGACTGAAAAGCTTGAGCATGTAGATATTAAGGAAGAGGGTGTGCTGGAGCTTTTAGAAAGCATCAAGTTAGATAAGTCACCGGGACTGGACGAGATGTACCCTAGGCTACTGTGGGAGGCGAGGGAGGAGATTGCTGAGCCTCTGGCAATGATCTTTGCATCATCAATGTGGACAGCAGAGGTTCTGAAGAATTGGAGGGTTGCAGATGTTGTTCCCTTATTCAAGAAAGGGAGTAGACATAACCCAAGAAATTATAGACCAGTGAGTCTTACTTCAGTGGTTGGTAAGTTGATGGAGAAGATCCTGAGAGGCAGAATTTATGAACATTTGGAGAGGCATAATGTGATTAGGATTAGTCAGCATGGCTTAGTCAGGTCATGCCTTTCGAGGCTGAGGGAATTTTTTGAGGATATGACTAAACACTTTGACGAAGGTAGAGCAGTAGATGTAGTGTATATGGATTTCAGCAAGGCATTTGATAAGGTACCCCATGCAAGGCTTATTGAGAAGGTAAGGAGGCATGGGATCTAAGGGTACCTTGCTTTGTGGATCCAGAATTGGCTTGCCCACAGAAGGCAAAGAGTGGTTGTAGACGGGTCATATTCTGCATGGAGGTTGGTGACCAGTGGTGTGCCATAGGGATCTGTTCTGGGACCCCTTCTCTTTGTGATGTTTATAAATGACGTGGATGAGGAAGTGGAAGGATGGGTTAGTAAAAATTTGCTGATGACACTAAGGTTGTGGGTGTTGTGGATAGTGTGGAGGACTGTCAGAGGTTACACCAGGACATCAATAGGATGCAAATCTGGGCTGAGAAGTGACAGAAGGAGTTCAACCCAGAAAAGTGTGAGGTGGTTCCTTTTGGTAGGTCAAATATGATGGCAGAATATAGTATTAATTGTGAGACTCTTGGCAGTGTGTAGGAATTGAGGGATCTTGAGGTCCGTGTCCATAGGACGCTCAAAGCAGCCACGCAGGTTGATTCTGTGGTTAAGAAGGCATACTATGCCTTGGCCTTCATTAACCGAGGAATTGAGTTCAAGAGCCGAGAGGTAATGTTACGGCTGTATAGGATGCTGGTCAGACCCCGCTTGGAGAACTTTGCTCAGTTCTGGTCACCTCACTCCAGGAAGGATGTGGAAGCTATAGAAAGGGTGCAGAGGAGATTTACAAGGATGTTGCCTGGATTGGTGAGCATGCCTTATGAAAATAGGTTGAGTGAACTTGGCCTTTTCTCCTTGGAGTGGCAGAGGATGAGAGGTGACCTGATAGAGCTGTATAAGATGATGAGAGGCAGTGATCATGTGGATAGTCAGAGGCTTTTTTCCTTTGCTGAAATGGCTAACACAAGAGGGCACAGTTTTAAGGTGCTTGGAAGTGGGTACAGAGGAGATGTGAGCAGTAGGCCTTTTATGCAAAGAGTGGTGAGTGCATGGAAATAGGCTGCCGGCGACTGTGGTGGAGGCAGATACGATAGGGTCTTTTAAGAATCTCCTGGATAGGTACATGGAGCTTAGAAAGATTTGGGGCATAATCCCCATTGCCAAGTAGGGAATGTAGCAAATCTAAAAATCTGAGATGCAAAGGGACCTTGAGAGTCCTTGTGTTGAGCACCCAAATAGTTAACTTGCAAGTAAAGTCGTGGTGAGGAAGGCAAATGCAAGTTAGCATTCATTTCTAAAGGTCTAAAATACAAGATCAGGGATATAATGTTGAGTCTTTATAAGGCACTGCTAAGGTCTCAGCCTGAGAATAAAACACAGCTGCAGAGAAAATTCTTTCGCCAGAGGGTGGTGAATTTGTGTAATTTGTTACCACATGCAGCTGTGGAGGCTAGGATGTCGGGTGTACTTAAAGCAGAGCTTGATAGGTTCTTGATCGGACAAGGCATCAAAGGTTACAGAGCAGATTCGATGGGCCAAATGGCATAATTCTGCTCCTGTCTTATGGTATTATGGTCAAATAAACTCTGCAGAACAAGATCCTACCAGAAAAGAGCAAATATCCACAGATTTTCCATGGAGAGCTTTCCAGCTGCTTGTATCACTGTCTGGTATGGAAGCACCAACGTATAAGATTGGAAAAATACTGCAGAGGGTTGCAAACTCAGCCTGCTCCATTATGGGCACTTGCCTCTACACGATTGATGACACCTGCAAAAGGTGATGCCTCAAATAGGCGGCATGCCTTATTAAGGAGCCTCATCATCCAGGATATAGACTTTTCCTATTGCTACCATCAGAGAGGAGAGACAGCAGCCTAATGGCCCACACTCTGTATTTTCCCAACAGCCTCTTCCCTCTGTCATCAGATTTCTAAACAGTTAGTGAATTCAACATCACTATTTTTCTGTCTTTTTGCTCTGCTATTGTGCTTTATATTTCTGATTATAACATATATATTTAATGTATTGCACTGCGTGGCTGAGAAGCTGTTGTACGGACAGGGCTTCAGACTCCTGGATCACTGGGGCCTCTTCTGGAGGAGGTACAACCTGTACAAAAAGGATGAGTTACACATGAACCCAAAGGGGTCCAATATCCTAGCACGCAAGTTTAATAGAGTTGTTAGGGAGGGTTCAAACTAATTTGGCAGGGGATGGGAGCTGGAGGGATAGGGCTAAAGAAAGGGAAACAGAAATAAATCAAAGATTACATGCAACAGAGATGATAGAAAGGACAGACAGGAGATAAGGCATAATCACAGCCAGAGGGATGAGTTAAGGCGTTATTGGTTGAGGGTTAAAAATAAATGTTCTTCCAAATAAGGCCTAGGATTTTCCATTGTATAACTAAAGGGGACATTTAATGATCTACCATTTGTGGTGAGCATTGTCCAAATCCTGTAAAACCCAAGCATTTGGCAATGGCTGCAAGGCACAAATCAACTGGCCAGAAATTAAACACAAGTTGCTGGTGAGATTCAAGTCTGTGGTAAGAAAGGATCCTCACTGCACCTCTATTAAGATTATATCAGATGTTCCACTTCATTACATTAAAGTCTTGATTCCTTTAATGCACTAATATCTGTCACTCTCTCAGTATTTCCATCATTTCCTGTTATATTTCAGATGTAGGCTCCTTACTTACATCTTTATTTTTTAAAGCCCTTTGTGTGTTCTCGTAGATTGAGTGGACAGAGACTTTTTCAGAGAGCAGAATTGGCTAACACAAGTGGACATAGCTTTAAGGTGTTTGGAAGGAGAGTATAAGGGGAATGAAAAATATAACTCCCCTCCCCACCCCTCCTCAGAGAGTAGTGGATGTGTCAAATGCCCTGCCAGGGATGGTGGGAGATGCAGATACACTAGGGCATTTAACAGTCTCTGAAACAGATGCATGGTTTATGGAAAATGGAGAGCAATATAGAAGGCAAGAGTTAGATTGAACTTGAATTGATTTTATTACTTAGATCCTTCATATACATGAGAAGTAAAAATCTTTACATTACATATCCATCTAAATGTGCAATGTGCAATTTATAGTAATTTATAAAACAAATAGTATGTACAACAGGATATCCAATATAACATAAGCATGTATTAAGCAGTTTGATGGAAGAAGCTGCCCCAGAGGCTGTTGGTCCTGGCTTTTATGCTGCGGTACTGTCTCATGGATGGTAGCAGCTGGAACAGTTTGTGGTTGGGGTGACTCAGGTCTTCAATGATCGTTTGGGCCCTTTTGACACACCTGCCTTTGTAAGTGTCCCTAATAGTGGGAAGTTCACACCTACAGATGCGCTGGGCTGTCCGCACCACTCTCTGCAGAGTCCTGCGATTGAGGGAGGTACAGTTCCCATACCAGGCAGTGATGCAGCCAGTCAGGATGCTCTCAATTGTGCCCCTATAGAAGGTTCTTAGGATTTGAGGCCCATACCAAACTACTTCAACTGCCTGAGGTGAAAGAGGCGCTGTTGTGCCTTTTTCACCACACAGCCGGTATGTACAGACCACATGAGATCCTCGGTGATGTTTATGCTGAGGAACTTAAAGCTGTTCATCCTCTCAAGCCCAGATCCATCGATGTCAATAAGGGTCAGCCTGTTTCCATTCCTCCCGTAGTCCACAACCAGCTCCTTTGTTTTTGAGACATTGAGGGAGAGGTTGTTTTCTTGACACCACTGTGTCAGGGTGATGACCTCTTCTCTGTAGGTGCCTCATTATTTGGTTAGCAGACTGGAGCTGTAGGTGGTGACACAGTCATGGGTATACAGAGAGTAAAGGAGGGGACTTAGTACACAGCCCCGAGGGGCACCCGTGTTGAGGGTCAGAGGGACAGAGGTGAGGGAGCCCATTCTTATCACCTCCCAATGATCTGACAGGAAGTCCAGGATCCAGCTACACAAGGCAGGGTGAAGGCCAAGATCTCTGAGCTTCTTGTCGAGCCTGGAGGGAATTATGGCGTTGAATGCTGAACTGCAGTCCAAGAACAGCATTCTCACATAAGCATCCCTCTTCTCCAGATGTGTAAGGATGGTATGCCATCTGTCGATCGGTTGAGTCGGTTGGCAAATTGTAGGGGGTCCAGTGTGGGTGGTAGCAAGCTGCAGATGTAATCCTAGACCAGCTTTTCAAAGCATTTGGTTATTCTCCAGGCAAGTGTGACAGGACACCAGTCATTCAGACACATTACCTTGGTCTTTTTAGGTACCGGGACAATGGTGGATGTTTTGAAGCAGGAGAGCACCCTACACTGAGAGAGGGAGAGATTAAAAATGTCTGAAAACACACCTGTCAGTTGTACTGCACACATCCTAAGTACTCACCCTGGGATGCCATCAAGTCCTGCAGCCTAGCGACAGTCCACTCATTGGAAATACTTCAGCTTCAGAGATGACCAAGCTACCAGTTGCTTCAAGGGCTCTCATCAGGTGCTCAGTATTTGCGATATCGAACAGATTTTTAAAAAGATTCCACTCATCTGTAGTGCATTCAGATTTCAGAAAGGCATCTGCTAAGGTACCCCATGCAAGGCATATTGAGAAAGTAAGCAGGCATGGGATCCAAGGGGACCTTGCTTTGTGGATCAGAATTGGCTTGCCCACAGAAGGCAAACATTGGTTGTAGATGGGTCATATTCTGCATGGAGGTCGGTGACCAGTGGTGTGCCTCAGGGATCTGTTCTGGGACCCCTACTCTTCGTGATTTTTATAAATGACCTGGATGAGGAAGTGGAGGGATGGGTTAGTAAGTTTGCTGATGACACAAAGGTTGGAGGCATTGTGGATAGTGTGGAGGGCTGTCAGAGGTTACTGCAGGACATTGACAGGATGCAAAACTGGTCTGAGAAGTGGCAGATGGAGTTCAGCCCAGGTTAGTGTGAGGTGGTTCATTTTGTTAGGTCAAATATGATGGCAGAATGTAGTATTAATGGTAAAACTCTTGGCAGTGTGGAGGATCAGAGGGATCTTGGGGTCTGAGTCCATAGGACACTTAAATCTGCTGCACAGGTTGACTCTGTGGTTAAGAAGGCATGTGGTGCATTGGCCTTCATGAAGCGTGGGATTGAGTTCAAGAGCTGAGAGGTAATGTTGCAGCTATATAGGACCCTGGTCAGACCCCACTTGGAGTACTGTGCTCAGTTCTGCTCACCTCACTACAAGAAGGATGTGGAAACTATAGAAAGGGTGCAGAGGAGATTTACAAGGATGTTGCCTGGATTGGGGAGCATGCCTTATGAAAATAGGTTGAGTGAACTTGGCCTTTTCTCCTTGGAGCGACAGAGGATTAGAGGTGGCCTGACAGAGATGTATAAGATGATGAGAGGCATTAATCGTGTGGATAATCAGAGGCTTTTTCCCTGGGCTGAAATGGTTAACATGAGAGGGCACAGTTTTAAGGTGCTTGGAAGTAGGTACAGAGGAGATGTCAGGGGCAAGTTTTTTTATGCAGAGGGTGGTGAGTGTGTGGAATGGGCTGCCGGCGATGGTGGTCGAGGCTGAAACGATAGCGTCTTTTTAGAGACTCTTGGATACGTACATGGAGCTTAGAAAAATGGAGGGCTATTGGTAACCCCAGGTAATTTCTAAAATAAGTACATGTTCGGCACAGCATCATGGACCAAAGGGCCTATATTGTGCTGTAGGTTTTCTATGTTTCTATGTCTGGGAGAGAGGCAGCAATGTTGGAAATTGACAGTAACTCAGATAACCATGCATTACAACAGTGGTGTGCAAAAGAGCATTTCAGAATGCACAACACATTGCACCTTGATGTAGACGGGCTACAACTGCAGAAGACCATGAACATACACTCAGTGGCTACTTTATTTAGTGCAGGATGTACATAATAAAGTGGCCTCTGATTGTATAGTGTCTATAGTATAGTTCACCTTCCTTTCTCTACTCACACTGAATCATGGGGAATGTTTAGATAGATCTTAGCGCAGGTTTATATGGATCAGCACAAAACCATGGACGAAAAATCTTGTACTCTGTGTAGTGTTCTATGCTCTAAGTGGTTGATAAGAGAGAATGGTTTTCAGGCAGATGCTATGTACCTGAAACACTTTAGAAAAATAATAACAAAGAAAAAAGGAGCCAAGACGCTATGCAAATTCAGAGTTTCATCTAATAGAATAAAAAGCCTACTTCAGCACATCTGCCATATTGTCCTTTGCCTGCCAAGATGCTCTTTTTCCCTTGAGCAAGCCAACATATTCTTCCAAAGCTGTATTCCCAAATCAGGAAATTGATGACATCACTAAAACCAAACACAAGCACCTCCTTTGCAAACAAGACCAACTTGTTTGCAAGCCAAGTAGTTTTTACTGAGGCGCAGCCTTTGAAAAATATCTGTAAAGGACAAATTCAGAGCCATTTCAAATGTAACTAGCAGCAACCAAAGATTGTCTTCATCATCAACAAAGGGGTTTATTGATGAACACTGTGCGTCTCTGTACAGCTGCAGGTCAGACTAGCTCTGAGTTATCACAGCTATCAACGATTTCAAAACAAACTTTTTGGACCTCAAGCTAGAAGTGATATATAAATCAGGATGAAATTTACAAGGAAATGAATTTGTCCTTTAAACTACCTTTTACCTACTCCCAGCAACAGATTCAATAAAACACGACAGCTTTCGGCACGGCTTTGTGGGCCGAAGGGCCTGTATTGTGCTGTATGTTTTCTATGTTTCTAAGACACTTGCAAATTTCTACAGTTGGACGATTGAGAGCATTTACCCAATTTCCCTCGTGATCAATAAAGTATGTCTGTCTGTCTGTCTGACTGGTTGCATCACAGCTTGGTACGGAGACTTCAATGCACAGGACCACAAAAGGTTGCAGAGGGTTTGTGGCCTTGGCCAGTTCCATCGTGGACATCATCCCACCGTCAAAGATATCTTCTGGAGGTGGTGCCTCACAAAGGCACCATCCATCGCCAAGGAGTCTCAACATCTGTGACATGCCCACGTGTCCTCCCCTTAGCACTATGTATTGATCAGCTGTCTGCACAAGTGCTGTTGTCTATACATGACATTGTTTTCTCTCTCTCTCGCTGCAATGTGAATACACCAGTTGAAACTGACTTCTTCATGCATGCCTTTATTTAATTGATATATAGTTGTGCACAGACACAACAAACCATAGATGAGTTTAAACCTGAATGTCAGAAAAAAACTCACGAATGACATGAACAGTTACAATTTGATTACAGGACAAATCAGTGAGAGTTAAACATTACAAGGAAGGCTGTCACAGACTCCAACAAAGGCATGAGAACAGTGCATAGTTACAGTGAACAACATGCTGAATTTAAACTGAAAAGTTGATGAATTTGATAACGCAGATGAAGGCTGGGAGTTGTATTGCAAGAGGGTTAAACAGTATTGTAAGGCGGATAATGTGGTGGAGCAAAAGAAAGCCCCCACACTTAGTTTAATGGACCCAGAATGTACAGTCTCTTAAGCAACCTGGTAACCACTGAAAAGCCAACAAGACATTCAATCAAATTGAGACAATTTTACAAAATCACTTGAGCCCTAAACTGCTGGTAAAGTGGAGAGATTTAGATTTTTACAAAAGGAACCAATCAAAAGATGATAGCATTTCTGAATACGTTGCAGAACTGTGCAAACTTTCCCAGTACTGTGACTTTAGAGATGGACTTTCTGATCCATTAAGGGACAGGCTTGTATGGGGCATGCATAGTCAAAGCACTCGAATGAGGCCAATAGTGGAAAGAGACCTAACCTTAGAATGGGCATTGACCATTGCAATATTGTTAAAGCCCGCAGCAAAGGATGCAGCAAAACTACAGAAAGATTTCAGAATATGAAATGCATAAAATGTCCCTAAATGGTGCAAAAAGCCAAAGATGTCATTGATGTGGCAAATCCTCCCATGATGCAAATGACTGTTTTGGTTCAAAGAAAAAGTTTGCAGAAAGTGTAACAGACAAAGTCACATAGAGAGAGTGTACAAGGCAGACAAAAAAAAACACAACCGAGTGACAAGTCTCAAACACAAAAAAAAAACAAATGCATAAAGTTTCTGAATGTAAAAAAGAATCAGATAACATAGAGTCTGACAACGGTGAACTTAAATGTCTAGAACTTCATAGTATAACTGAAGCAGATCTCAGAATCATCTGGATCACAATAGAAGCGTCTGGTGTAAAACTGAAAATGGAGCTGGATACAGGGCCAGCTTTGTATATAATTCTAGAGGCTGACTACAGCAGACTGTTTTCTAAAGTACCATCAGAGAAGACCTCAGTGATGCTAAAGGCTTACACAGGTGAAAAAGTGTCTCCCAAAGGCAAACTGAAAGTGAATGTGATGTACGGACGCCAAACACAACAGTTAGGGCTTCATGTATTGAAGAGTGGAGGGCCAGCACTTTTTGGATGTGAATGGTTGAGAAAAATCCAACTAGACTGACACTCAATCAAAACTCTCAGTGTGGCATCAATAACCAACTGCAGCCCAAATGGTAGCACTAACCAGAGACTGGCACAACTGCTTAATGTTAATGGGAAATTCTTTAAGAAGGGGCTAGTAAACTCAAAGTCATGAAGGCCAGAATTGAACTGGATGAAACAGCAACACCAAGATTCCATAAACCGTGTTCACAGCCTTACGTACTACTTCCTAGAGTGGATGCTGAACTGCAGAGCTTGGAGGCACCTGGAATTCTTTCCAAGGTTGAGTAGAGCGATTGGGCCATGCCATTTGTCCCAGCGATCAATAAGGGGAAGGCCAGAGCCATTTGCATGTGTGGGGATTTCAAGGTGAACATCAACCCAATGCTGTATACTGTTCATTGTCCCCTGCCACAAATAGAAGACATGTTTGCATCTTTGGCAGGCAGGGAGAGGTTTTCAAAGATTGACTTGTCATAAGCCTATCTGCAAATGGAGATGGAGGAGTCAAGCAGGAAGTTTCCTATAATCAACACTCACAAGGGACTGTCCCAGTGTAATCATCTCGTCTTTCGTATCGCCTCAGCTCCAGCAATTTGGCAAAGTTCTGCAAGATAACCTAGGAACACAATGTTACCTTGATGACATTATTGTAACTGGCAAAAATGATGAAAAGCACCTCCAGAACTTTGGTAAAGTGCTTCACAGGCTGAGTGAGTATGGTCTGATCACAAAGAGAGAGATGTGAGTTTTTCAAGAATGGAATCTCATATTGTGGACATGTCATTGACAAGCCTGGCTTACGTAAGTCACAAGAGAAATTTGAAGCAGTGCTACAGGCATCCAAACTGGAAAATATGTTACAACTCAGGTCATACTTGGGCCTTGTAAACTAATACCACTGGTTTCTCCCAAACATTGCTACAGTGCTGCATCCATTGAACGCACTGTTACAGACAGGAGCAAAGTAGGAATGGTCAGAAAGATGTGAAAAAGCATTCAAGGAAACAAAGAAAATAATAACATCCGATTAAATGTTCACCCATTATGCCCAATTCCTACCCATGAGACTGACGTGTGATACGTCCCCTTATGGCAGTGGAACCATTTTGTCACACATTATGAAAGATGGATCTGAAGGCCCGATTACTTTTGCTTCAAGATCACTGAGGAGCGTAAAATGCAACTGAGCATATATTGACCAACAGGCACTTAGTCTAGTCTGGGGAATAAAGAGGTTCCACCACTAGTCAAGTCGAGTCAAGTCACTTTTTATTGTCATTTTCACCATAACTGCTGGTACAGTACACAGTAAAAATGAGACAATGTTTTTCAGGACCATGGTGCTACAAGAACAATACAAAAACTACGCTGAACTACGTAAACCAACACAAAACTACACTAGACTACAGACCTACCCAGGACTGCATAAGGTACACAGAACAGTGCAGGCATTACAATAAATAATAAACAAGACAATAGGCACAGCAGAGGGCAGTAGGTTGGTAGTCCGATGGCTTGGGGAAAATCTGCTACATAAATAAACAGCTGAATGGTAGCGTCTGGGGATTCCGTCCGTTTCTGTACTCCTGCCGAGTATTTTGTTGGCACAGATGTAGTCCAATTTAATGTCCATTGGACAGCAGAATGGACAGGACAGCCGGCCGGCTGGGGCTTGCTTTTTCCCTGGCACGGACTCCTGCCCGCTAGCCTCGCTTCCACTTCCTCGCACGCCGCTTACCATGTCCCCACCTCCGGCCACCGGCATCAGGCGACTCCGAGGACTGCAGGCCCAATTCCCTCAGCAAGCCGAGGTCGTGCAATCTAACCAGCAGATTTTCATGAAGGTTTGTTTTTGGGCGATCTCTGTATTGTTGCAGTATCTGGCGATGGTAGATAGTCACTCTGTTATCCATTGCCTTAAACCCTAATTGTGCCTTAAAATTAAATTTAAGAACTAAATTAAAGTAGCACCAGATCCAAAAGGCTGCTGCTGCCACGTGCCGTGCTGCCTACTGGCTCTACAGAAAGTTTTACTCTAGTGACAGATCACTAGTCCCTCATGCTCCTTTTTGATTCCAGGAAGGGAATTCCAGTGATGACTGCTACCTGGTCACAACGTTGGGCACCATTTCTGAGAGCTACTCTTATGACATAATCTCAGAAGTTCAAATAAGCTCTTCAAGACTTCTGCCTGTCTGTCGCTAGCTGTAACTCATAAATGACATGCACTGTCAACTGCGACCTCCTGTTCCGAAGATTTTCCTGTCACTGCAAGATGTTTGAGTTTCTCTTTCCGCAGAACATGTCCCAGAAATTCCAGCTGCCATTTCTTGATTGATATCAACACTTTTCTCATTCCACTCTGTATAAAAGAAAAATAATGTCCTGTGCACATTTAACCTTCCCCCATCTCACCATAAATGGACATAGTCTGATATTTGACATCTCTTCTCTGGGAAACAGATTCTAATCAACTTTCTTACAAGACCACGAGACCATGAGACATAGGAGCAGAATTAGGCATTTGGCCCACCTAGTCTGCGTCACCATTCAATCAAGGCTGATCCTTTTCACCTTCCTCTTCTCAGCCCCACTCCCCAGCCTCCTCCTTATAATCTTTGATGCCACGTCCAATCAAGAACCGACCAAGCTCTACCTTAAATACACCCAATGACTTGGCCTCCACAGCTGCCTGTGGTAGCAAATTCCACAAGTTCACCACCCTCTGGCTAAAGAAATTTCTCCACATTTGTTTTAATATCATGCCCCCTCTCCAGAGGCTGTGCTGTCTCATCCTAGACTCCCCCACCATGGGAAACACCCTTTCCACATCTACCATGTCTACTCCTTTGAACATTCGAAAGATTTTAATGAGATTCCCCCCCCCCCCCCCACCCCATCCTTCTAAATTCCAGGGAGTACAGACACAGAGCTATCAAACGTTCCTTGAATGATAACCCTTTCATTCCCGGAATCATACTAGTGAACCTCCTCTAAATCTTTTCCAATGCCAGCACATATTTTCTTAGATGAGGGGCCCAAAACTGTTCACAATACTCATGGTGAGCCTCAGAGGTGCCTTATAAAGCCTGAGCATCACATCCCTGCTCTTGTATTCTAGATCTCTTGATATGAATGCTAACATGGCATTTGCTTTCCTCACCACCAATTTTACCTGCAAGTTAACCTTCAGGTTGTTCTGCACAAGAACTCACATGTCCTTTTGAATCTCAGATTTTTGGATTTTCTCCCTATTTAGAAAATAGTCTGCACATTTATTTCTTCTATCAAAGTGCATGACCATGAATTTTCCCACATTGTATTTCATTTGCCACTTTCTTTCCCATTCTCCTAATCTGCAGCCTACCTGTTTCCTCAACACTACCTGCCCCTCCACCAATCTTTGTATCATCTGCAAACTTGGCAATAAAGCCATCAATTCCATCATCTAAATCTTTGATTCTACAGCATAAAAAGAAACGGTCCCAACACCAACCCCTGTGGAGCACCACTAGTCACTAGTAGCCAACCAAAAAAAGATCCATAATCTCATTGTTAACCATTGACTCTAACAATTTTCCAACCTCCAAGGTCAGGCTAACTGGTCTATAATTTCTTTTCTGCTGCCTTCCACCTTTCTTAAAGAGTGGAGTGACATTTGCAATTTTCCAGTCCTCTGCAACTATGCCAGAGTCCAATGATTTTTGAAAGATCATTACTAGTGCCTCCACAATCTCTACTGCTACCTCTTTTAGAACCCTAGGGTACAGTTCATCTTGCCCAAGTGACTTATGTACCCTTAGGTTTTTCAGCTTTTTGAGCATCTTCTCCCTTGTAATACTAACTGCACCCACTTCTCTTCCCTCCCACCCTTCAACACCTGGCACACTGCTTGTGTCTTCCACAGTGAGGACTGATGCCTCTCAGTGCCTCATTATGTTGTAAATTTAAATGTGCTATTGATGCTCCAGAGAAAACTATATAACTTTGTCCAACCCCTCCTTACCCTCTGCACATACCCTCTAATCCAAGCAGCAGCTCAGTAAACCTTACCCTGCCTGCAAATGGGGTGACCAGAATTGTGTACAATCCTCCAAGTACATCCTAACCAAACTATTATCTAGCTGCAACATGACTCCCTGAATCTTAATGCCCCCACTATTGAAGGTAAGCATGCCATATGCCTTAGAGAAATGTGATCTAATCAACTTTGACCATAGGATGATTGTCCTTGCCAGATGAGGTGATTTAATTATTCTGAAACTGCTGAACTCCTGGGATTTTCACACACAACTATCTTGAGCGTTTCCAGAGAATGGTGCGAGGAACAAAAAAAAACATCCAGTGAGCGGCAGTTCTGTGGGTGAAAATGCCTTGTTAATGAGAGAGGTCACAAGAGAATAGCCGGACTGGTTCAAGCCAACAGCAATTCAAATAACCATGAATTACAACAGTGGTGTGCAGAAGAACATCTCTGAATGCATAACATACGGAACCTTGAAGAAGATGGGCTAGAGGAGGAGAACATCACAAACAGGAAGTGCCTAATAAAGTGCCTAATCAGCCCTAGCACTGATACCAATGGAATACCATTGGTGATGGACATCGAGCCAGAAAGACATCCTTCCACCACTACCCTCTGTCTTCTGAGAGCAAAACAATTCTGAGCTCAAAACTACTCAGCTCCTGTGGAGCCCATGCAATCTAATCGTCTGGATCAGCCTAGCATGATCAGCCTTACTAAAATCCACATAGCGAATATCCACAACCCTAACCTCACAAATTACTTTCTTCGGTTCCTCGATAACATAAAATGCTGCAGGCCCACTCCCTTTACTTGGTGGTGAGACAGTGTAGAGGTAGCAGCATGGCCCCAGTTGTAGCAAATACGATACACATTGTTGCACAAGAACACACGTGTTTGTTCTTCCTCTCTCTATTTTGAATGTATTTTATGCATCTTGATCCCAGAGGAACATCGTCTCATTCGACTGTATCTATATATGGTTTGAATGATAATTAAACTTGATTTGACTTGATTTGAAATCAAGTTTGGAAGAGATGACCCGCCTTGCACAAAGCTATGTTGATGGTCCCTAATCAAATGCATGTAGGTCCAATCCCTAAGAATGCATATCAACAGCTTCCCTCCCGTGGAGGCTCCTGAGGTGAGGCTCAGAGCTGTTAAAAAAAAATGTTCTGCTGTTTTTCAGTAATGTTTAAGTGAAAAACTGACTCACTTTTGTAGTTTTGGATACCATCAACTGAAGTCAAAGGTCACCTTTCCCCCTTACCATTCCCTCGAGGAAGCCAGCTGGAAAAGTTGTGATAATAATCAAAGCCTAGATTAGAGAGGAAAAATATCATCTGCTTGTGTTTTAATAACATTAATAATGAAAATTTTGATTTACATAAAATGCCTTTATTCCTCGAGAATATTCTCATTAAGGCCAACCATTTTGCTGATGAGAATGGGCTTAATTGAAGGAGAAAAGCAATTCATCAGCTTGGGTTATTGACCTACGTCGCTGACAAGCTGTTCTGCTCCCTCTGATACCCTTCTCAACAAGGGCACTTTGCTTGTGTGGACCTCTGGTCACTGAATTCAGAAAAAAAGCAAGCTTCAGTTGCTTGTGTATTGACATGAATTACTGAATACCAACAGAGGTAAAATTGGGCAAGTTGAAACCGGGAGGCCGACTAATTCTTGTAATGGGGCAGCAGAGTAGTGCAGCGGTCAGTACAAAGCTTTATGGCATCAGCTGCCTGTAAGGACTTTCTCCATTTTCCCTGTGGCCATTTGGGTTTCCTCTGGGAGCTGCAGTTTCCTCCCATATTCCCAAGATATGTTGTATGGCGAGGGTTAGTGAATTGTGTGCACACTATGTTGGCACAGGAAGAGTGATGACACTTGCAGGCTGCTCAGCACAACTGTTGCTGATCTGGTTTGACGCAAAAAAATGCATTTCAATACATGTTTCAATGTGTATCTGACAAATAAAGCTACTCTTTAAAATCTTTAACATCTAATCATGCATTTTGACTTCAAAACACACATACAGAAAAATACCAAGAGTGACAGCTGCTACAAACATGTAGCTAATTCATTCAACCAACTAAATTCACCGTGCATGTGACAGATATTTACATACCATACCTTGCTTTGTTTCATGAAAAGGATAAAAAAAATTCTCATTCTTTTTCAATCTAGTCACATTTTTCACACTTTGATCTCCTTGACATGAACTGTCATTGGCATCTGCTCTACTTGATACGAGGGTATCACTTCAGAGGAGACTTGCATGGTTTCTCCCAATCTTCACCAGATCAACTTCTGAAATACATTTACAATCACTTTATATTCTCTTGCAGTTTTCAATGTGCATACACTTCTGATATTAACCCACAAGGATTTTCTTTCTACCCCATATTCTCATTCTAACATTAGATTTGTGGAGTAGTTACATACAGAAACAGAAACGGGTAAATTATAAAGGATTCTCCATAATTTGAGTGAATTCTGTTCTGTGGATATCTCGGGTGACCACTCTTCACATTTAACAAGGCCATGTCAACAGATTATTGGTTGCAGTGTAGTCATGAGACGATACCTGGGACTTTTGAAACTTCTGTACATTCACTTCAGTACCTGCTTAGACCCCCTGATCAGGGTCACATGACAGCTTGGGAGCAAGTTGTGGATGGTCATATGAGCAGCTGTTGCATATCACAAGTCCTGGTTATGCGACCATTGCGAACAGACAGACAATCTCCGAAGAGTATAGATAATGGATGAGGTCACCCATCTTGTAAAGACACTACCCAGATGAAGGCAATGGCAAACCACTTCTGTAGAAAAAAATGCCAAGTACTTCATGGTCATGGATAGAGAAAAGAATAACAACGGCATGAAAGGAACCTTCAGCACAGACAGATGGAAGACGATGATCACCTATATCATGCAACATGGATATAATGTCATATATCAATGATGGCAACCGGATGTGCAACTTTTCAAAAATCTCCATTACTATCAGAAAATCATCATATTCTACATTCACCTGAAGTTATCGGTCAATATTATCAAGATGCGTCAAAACTACAAGTACTAAAGGATAAGAATGTTAGATATTCGCAGCATTCTGGTGACACAATTATAATGTAAAGACCTAAAAGGAGCAAATTCCAAAGTTCAAAGTAAATTGCTCAAAAAAGATTATACCACCCTCATCTATTATCCTGAGATTCTCTTTCTTGCAGGCATTCACAGTAAATACAAAGAAACACAACACAATCAATGAAAAACTACACACAGAGACGGTGAACGACCAATGTGCAAAATCAAAAAGAAAAGCAAAATAAGAATAATATAGTAAATATTGAGACATGTGATGTAGAATCCTTAAGAGTGAGTTCATAGGCTGTAAACCAGTTCAATGTCCATGAGTGAAGTTGTACACTACATTTGCAAGTCTGCACTTGTACAATCTAGCCTCAATTTTACGTTTAAAATTCTCTTCCTTTGCATTTGGATGGCATGTATTGCTCAGCTCAAACTAGTGCATTGTAATTGAGGTTTTAGAGAATTTACTTATTTTAAAAAAGAATCAAACATTTACTTTGATCTGGAGTCACATAACGACCAGGCCAGGCAATAACATTGGATTTCTGCTATGGAAGGGTGTAGTTGATCGTTGTCCAATGTTGGCAGTTTGCTGTAATCAGATTGTTCCTCCAGGTTCCTGCACCTACCATCTCATGCACATCCACTGGTAATTCTGTTTGTTTACTGTTTTGGCTCACTGAGCATTTCATGTCCCAGAGCCAACTGTTCACCTGAATATATTTATAGTGCACAGTGATCTTTGTCAGTGATGCTTGGTTGAACCACTGCTGGTGTTTCAGCGATGGTGAAGGCAATGCGAGCATTTAAACATTCCTCTGAAGGCTGTGCTTTTTCCCCCAACATTGCCACATGTGGAGCAGGACATTAAATGCTGGAAGAACTCAGCCGGTCGGCATCATCTATGGAGAGGAATAAACAGTCAACCTACACTCTCCTCAGGAAGGAAGTACAGGAGCCATAGGACCCAGACAACAAGGTTCAGAACCATTATTACTCTTCAACCATCAGGCTCCTAAATCAGAGTGGATAACTTCACTGACTTCAACACTGAACTGATTCCACAGATGAATGCAGAAGATAATGATGTCCTGATAGTAATGGACTTACACACAGTAGACTCTACAATTATGTTATCAATATTATTCACTTACTGTGTGCATTGGCACAGCTTGTCTTCAGCACATTGGTTGTTTGTCAGTCTTAGTGTGTAGTTTTTCATTGATTCTGTTGTATTTGTTTGCTTTTCTCTAAATGCCCAAAAGAAAATGAATCTCATGTCTGATGACATACACGTAGTTTGATAATAAATTTACTTTGAAAGTTTCAGGCCGAGACCCTTCATCAGGACTGGAAAGGAAAGGGGAAGACGCTGCAATAAGGTTGGGGTTTGGTGGAACATTGACTGGTAATTCATCTCCATAGATGCTGTTTGACAACTGAGTCCTTCCATCATTGTGTGTGTGTGTGTGTGAGAGTGAGTGAGTGAGTGAGTGAGTGAGTGAGTGAGTGAGTGAGTGAGTGAGTGAGTGAGTGAGTGAGTGAGTGAGTGAGTGAGTGAGTGAGTGAGTGAGTGAGAGTGAGAGTGAGAGTGAGAGTGAGAGTGAGAGTGAGAGTGAGAGTGAGAGTGAGAGTGAGAGAGAGAGAGAGAGAGAGAGAGAGAGAGAGAGAGAGAGAGAGAGAGAGAGAGAGAGAGAGAGAGAGAGAGAGAGAGAGAGAGAGAATTTCCAGAACCTGCAGAATCCCTTGTGTTTTTCACATGTGGAGCACCTGCTATTGGCTGGATTTCCTCTTCAGGTTTTTTTTTGCTTAATAATGTCTTTTCAATGAAGATACATTACTGGAGTTGACATGGAGGAAATGCACTCTTTCTACTGTTACGTGTCCACAGTTTCGTTTTCCTGGGAGTCCATAGTTTCGTTTACTGTGGGCGTCACATGTCCCCAGTTTCATTTAACTTTGAGTCCACAGTTTTGTTTCTGTGAGCGTTACCTTATGACGTATGCCAATGGTATAAAAGAAATGTGGACAGAGTGCTAAAAAGTAGTGATGCAGAAAAGAGAGAGAGTGAAGATCACAGGCTTCGAGCTATCGGGGAACAGCTCACAATCAAGAATGCTTACCCAAACCCAAAGGATTGGGTTAATCAGCAGCTCACTGTGCATTGTGGAGATGTGTCTGTCCTTCGTATGATCCATGGGTGTGGATTTCGTGACAGTCACTTTGTGAAATCGCTCGTCATGGACTTCAGAACAGTATTCCTTGGCTGGGATCTTCAGTAACTGTTTTTTTGTTCGCTAGTCGTGGAATCTTCAGAATTCGTCGTGATCGCCTCTACACTGCACTGTGAATCTGCAAGTCTCTCCTCTTGCCTATTTTGTGAATTGCTGGGACTCTCTGAACTACACTTTAAGACTGTGCTTGAGTAAGATTTGTTAAGAACGGGTTCTACGTTTGACTGTTTGGGAGCTGTAGACGCATAACACTGTTAACTTCTGTTTAAGAAAGTAGGTTATTTAGTTTTCCATATTTTTGAGTAGATGTAAATAAATATAGTGGTTTTAATATTAAAACCCGACTCAATTTGTCATCATTGCTGCTGGCACGTTACGAAATCGTAACACTACTAGGAGCTTTAACACTTTGCTGCTTCATTGTGACACGCTGCATTGGTGGATGCAGTTAACCTGTGTCACACGTCAGTGTTGTCAATGTAATCAGATAACGCTCTGGAACGTGAACCTCCACTATTGAAGAGAAGGGAGTGCACAGACTCAGAATAGAAAGACATCTGTTTCTAAAAGAGATGAGGGAAATTTCTTTAGCCAGAAGGTTGTGAATCTGTGGAGTTCATTGCCAAGGACAGCTGTGGAGGCCAAATCATTGTGTGTATTTAAAGCAGAGTTTGATAGATTCTTGGTTTAAAAGGGTGAATGTTACAGGGAGAAGGTGGGATTAAGAGGTTGAAAGGGATAATGAGCCATGACAATGGTGGAACAGACTTGATGGGCCAAACGGCCTTATTCTGTTCACATGTCTCATGGTCTTACGAAATAATAAGTTACTATTAATCACAGGTCTCCTTGCATACTTGACAACTGGTCTTGCAAAAGTGGGAACTAGTCCTCAAAATTAATGAACCTACTTTGCTTGTACAGTGATATGAGATTGTAATCAGACAATGCTTTGGAACTTTTGTATTCATTATTGCTTCAACACTAAACTACAGTCCCATTTACCCTTGGAACTGGACACAATTATTCAGCATCCATCAATGCCGGAAGACTTCATGATGTTCATGATAGGGTCAAATTAAATGCAGAATTCTGTGTTACTAACATTGATTGGATTTGTTCATTGATTAATTCACAAACTTAACAGGCAGTGCACACATAGGCAATAAAGTGCCAAAGTGGTTGGAATCAGAATCAGGTTTGTTATCACTGACATATATGGTAAAATTTGTTGTTTTGTGACAGCATTACAGAAAGGTACATGAAAAAAGTTGCTACAAGTTACAATAAGAACTATTAAAAAGTAAATTGGTGCAAAACGAGAAGAAAAATAGTGAGATAGTGTTCAAGGACTGGACAGAAAACAAGTCCTTCTGCAAGACAAAAACTTCCTGCATCTCATGACTTTTGATTTAGGTTCCTTATTTCTGAAAGGCTTATTTCAATCAAACAAAACATCTTTTGCCTTCCTTCAAGTTCTACAAAGTCTGTGCATTTTGGAAGCCCTTTCAATTAAAAGATTGGCTTCCTCACGCTTCCATTCTTTGCGCAGACATGTTCTCAGCATCAATTTCTACTTTGTTATTTGTCAGAAAAAAAGAAACATTTCAAAAGGTTAAAGTATCAAAAGTTCATTTCATTATCTAAGTATGTGTGCAGAATACACCTCTGAGATTCATCTTTTCCAGATAGCCATGAAATGCAGCAAAAACACGGAGCGTTGTTGAAAGAAAAGACATCAAACCCCCATCCCTGCCCCAAAAAAATAAAGGAAAACGAAAACTCACAAACCCAAAGCTATAAAAGCCCCCCTCACAAAAAACATATTGCCCACAAGAAAAAAAACAGTGGCAATAAGATCAAACTCACAATCCCCTCTGTTACAGAAAAAAACAGATTCCCCCCCCACCCCACCTGGGAAAACACCAACAAGAAAATCAGAACCCAAATGCCCAGCCTCTCCCTCGCACAAAAACTAACATATTGCCCACACGGACCTCAAACCCAGAAACCCAAATCAGCAACAAGAAAAGACAGTAAACTGAAGGAGACCAACATAAACTGCACTCCACGCCAATAATCACATAAATCTCAGAATTTTGAAAACATCTCCCGTCAACATCGATGAGAGAGACTGCTTGAACTCAGTCCTTCTGTGGCGAATGACCGTCGCCCCGTGGAGAACGACTGATACAGTGCAATGATACAGTTCAATTCAAACTCTGGGAGCCGGTTTTCAAATTCCTAAACTCTTAATGCAACCAGCTCGAGTTTGACAAGCTACTCGTCAGCTTCTGCTCGACAATTATTATTCACTGTCACCATTTCTCTCGTACTCATTTCTTACAATACAGCATTTGTTAAATATTTTTAAAGATTCAGTTTTATTTGTGGCAGAAACATTGAATTATAATGTGAATTGCATCATTTGTGTTAAATCAGTGAGTAATACGTTGGGGGCAGCCCACAGGTGTAACCACACTTCTGGCACACCCAGCACTAACTAATCCTAACCATTCATCTTTGGAACATGGGGGGAAGCCAAAGAGTCACGGGAGAACGTACAAACTATTGCAGGGAGTGGCAGGAACTGAACCCCACTCGCTGATCACTTGAGCTGTAAAGGACTGGCTAACTGCTATGCTATTGTGCCACCAGTCCTAATCGTCTACCCAGAATGCCCGTGAGAAAGTTGTAAACCATCTTCTTCAATTACTGCAGTCCTTGAGGCATGGGTATTCCCACACTTCATTTAGGGGGAGAATTCTGGGTTTTTGACTGGGCAACGGTCCTGAAATGGCAATTATATTTCAAAGTTGTATGGAGTGTGGCTAAGTAGTAGTGATCCAATGCTTTTGCTACAGACAGCGGCAACGTCTTCTGTACACCGCTGTTGTAAGGCCTACTTCTTTGAGCTACTGTCGCCTTCCTGTGAGATTGAACCGGCCTGGCCATTGTCCTCTGACCTCTCTCATTAACAAAGGGGTTTGGTTCATGGAACTGCTGCTTACTCTATGCATTTGGTTTCCCACACCATTCTCTGTAAAATCCAGAGCAGGATTTCCCATCCTGGGATCCACCGAGCTCTTGGTTAATGGTAGGGCCCATGGCAACAAAAATAAAGGTCGGGCACTCCTGTTCTAGAGACCCCTGTGCATGAAAATCCCAGGAGATCAGCAGTTTCTGAGATACTCAAACCACCCTGTCTGGCACCAACAATCATTCCACAAGCAAACTCATTTAAATCATATTTCTTCCCCATTCTTCTGTTTGATCTAAACAACAAATGGATCTCTTGACCATGTCTGCATGTTTTTATACATTGAATTGCTGCCGCATAATTGACTGATTAGATATTTGCATTAACAAGGTGTACAGGTGTCTCGAGTAAAGTGGCCATGAGTGTTTATATCAAATCAGTAACCATTTCATTAAGGCTTGATTATCAGTAGTTTAGAATTTCCACTGTCCCTCCCTCAGCTGTAAAACTATCTGGGGACCAGGTAAGGAAATAAGACCCAGAGACACCAACACATTCAGATTAGTTATTCATCAGATGCAAGAGGATCCAATGAAATACCCTGCTTGAGAAGCTCAGAGCAAGCAGTATATCATCATCATCAGCGATCACTCATAGTCGAGTACGATTCTTCTCCTGGTGGTTGATCTAATCATTTGTGGGTCTTGAGATGACTGAAGAGGCTGATCCATGGTCCACAAGTTGCAGTGTTGGCAGGTGTAGGTCATTGAAGTGGTGGTGGATGGAGCTAGCTGGGCCTTTCCCAGTTTCTCCTTATGTTGAGCCGTTTAGTCTCAGCATTCAGATGGAGGTATTCTTTGAGCTGTGCCATCCCCTCATAGACAGTCCTTCTCTAGCTTTTCTTATCCTGTGCTAGTTTCTCCCATCCATTCAGAGTGATGTGGCACTTCCGCAGGTGGATCTTGCTATTGCCCTTGAACCGCTTTTTCTGCCCTCCAGGAGTGCGTTTTGCATCCCTGTCTTGGCCGAACAGTAGTTGTTTAGGAAGGTGGAAGTCAGGCATGTGGTTGACATGGCTGACCCAGCACAATTGGTGTTGAGTCACGATTGTGGCTGTGGAGTTAATGTTAGCTTCCTCCAGGATGCTGGAGTTAGTACGCCCGTTCTTCCAGCTAACTCCCAGAATCTTTTAGAGGCATCTTTGATGGTAAGTCTCTAGGGATTTTATGTGCTTGCTGCGTGTTGTCAATGACTTCATTCCATATAGCTTTATAGACTAGAAGCTTAGTATTGGTCTTGATATCCCATTAGTCAGTGTATAGGCTAATAAACACAGCAATAAATACAATTACAATCCCAAAACAACTATTTGGTATGACCAAATCAAAGACCATGATTGCCCATGTCATACATAATGACGTAGCACATAATGATGATTGTAGTGTAAGAAATGCTGGAGTGATAATAATGGGACTGTAATAATGGGTCATTGCATGGCAATACAGCAGTCAGTGCAACACTTTACAGAGTCAACATAAGCTTGGTGTTCAATTCTAGCTGCTGGCTGCAAGAAGTTTGTACATTCTCCACATGACCACAGGATTTCCTGTGGGTGCTCCAGTTACTTTCCACATTCCAAAGATGTGCTGGTTAGGGTTAGTGACTGAGGGCATACTATGTTGGTGCCAGATGAGTGACTAGCTCCAGCACAATCCTTGGACTGTGTTGGTCATTGACGCAAATGACACATTTCACTGCATGTTTCAATGTACCTGTGAGAAACAAAGCCCTTCCTGATCTTTATAACACATGGGATGCAATCTGCCAAGTAGTGAGAGGGGGATGGCGCGACAGAGAGACACATAGGAAAGAGCTGAAATTGAAACTGAGTGTGATCATAGCTGCAGCTGTCATCCCCAGCACCACCCTTTGATGTGTGTTGCTTTGTGATGCAATGCTTTAATGCTAAAAAGAGCAGAGAGAGAGAGAAGTGTGAGACTCTACTAGCAATACTATGGCAAGTGAGCAGGCTTCAGAAAATTTACAGCTACCTAGAGCTGCTCTATGTAATTGAAAAACAATGTTTTTGTTTTCTCTTGGCAATTTCCCTTTGAGTCATTGAACGGCTCAAGAGTCATTGCTCTTTTCTAGCGCAGACACTCACTCCCAAGTCTTCTCCCTGAAAATGTGCAAATGGCCTTCTTCCCTTTGGGGAAAATGACTTCCTTCCATTGACAAGCAGGTTTCTGCAAGGGCTGCGAAGCTCAAGAACATTTGCAAACCTTTGAAAGTGTTTCTTCCAGCAGTGAAGTGATGAGTACTACAAAGACAGGCTCACGGAATGCATGCTGCACATATAAAGTATCTAATTTAATATTTACAGCCCTCCATGATGTCAAAGTAACATTCTCAAAAGATCATAGCCAGCCTCATTATCTCCTGCATTGCATCTGTAATTAAAGTTCAGAAAGTACAAGAACATATTTTACAGATGCATCTTTTAGTCATTTAAATGTTTCTTATTTAGTGAGCACAGCATGACAAGGTCATACAAGTTTGCATGAATTGGAGTGTGACACACCAGCATGCAAGAACTATTTACTAATTTTGGGCAGCGGATCAATTGCACAGGTTAAGACCAAGGAGGGAAAGTGTAATCCAAGAGTTGTCAGAAGGATGAAACTTCCAAGAAATCCATTGAAAGGGTGTGCAAGGGTCAGAAAGGTTAGACAGCCCTACAAACCATCAGGCTCCTGAACCAACATGGATAACCTCACTCACCACAACACTTAATTGACTCCACATCTATAGACTCACTTTCAATGACTGTTCTCATTATTATTTAGTGGCATTTTCTTATTTATTATTGACATGATTTGTCATGTTTTACACATTGGATGAGCGTCAGTCTGTGGTATGAACAGTATAGTTTTTCCATAATCTCGATATTGTATTTCTTTATTTTCCTGTAAGTCCCTGCAAGAAAATGAATCTCAGGATTCCACATGGTGACATATACAGTATGTATTCGATAATAAATTTACTTCGAACTTATTTTAATCTTTGAGATCAAGAGGAAGAAAAATAATATCAATATCAGCCAACAACTCCAACTAGCAATATCAGCTCCAACTACCAAAAGTTTTACTGTAGTATATATTTACAAAGTGCTTTATGAAGGTTGCTCATCAGTCTTTGTGTGTAGTTTTCCATTGATTCTATAATATTTCTTTGTTCTACTGTGAATCCTTGCAAGGAAATAAACCTCTGGGTAGTATATAGTGGCATATACATACTTTGATAATAAATTGACTTTGAACTTCAGTGAACCAACAGCCAGAGTTTGCAGCATTATCAGGGACATGCGTTTCAGTCTAGTCAGAACAGCAGGTATACAAAATGTGTATTCTCCAACCTATTTGGTAGTATCCAACATGACTGCAAGAACACTGTGGCACCATGGTAATGCAATAGTTACCACAATGCTATTACAGCTCTGGATGTCGGAGTTTGGAGTAAAATTCCAGCATCCACTGAAACAAAGTTTTTACATGCTCCCCAGTGCACGTGGCTTTCCTCTGACATTTCCAGTTCCCTTTCACAGTTAATAAGTAAAATGATCATTGAAAATTGTCCTGTGGTTCAGCTAGGGTTAAACTGGTGGGTTGAAAGGGCCTGTTCCACACTGAATCTCTGAATAAATATTGATTTCTCCAACTTATGGTAACTATTCCCCTCAGTTTTTTTACAGAATCAACTGAGTATAAAATTAAACAGAACATAGCTATTTCCCTTCGCTGGGTAGTCTGTGTAACAAAGGAGCATAAGTTGCAATTTATTAGGAGAATGAGAGATTAGAGGCCAGTTGAGGAAAAACTACTCCAGTGTAAAGAGTGCAGGTGATCATAGACCACAAGACATAACAGCAGAACCAGGGCATTTAGTCCATTGAGTCCACTTGAAAGTACGGACAAAGGAACCCTCATTGCTTTTATGAAGGTAACTAAAAAGCATGGGCAATAATCTTAAAAGTTAAAAGCCAAGGTTTTTGTTCTAACAAGGAATTCTGGAGCACCTGCCGTTGCCATATTTCATATTTAAAATCAACAGCTTCCACAAGTTGTAAGAGCTACTGTTCTAGAAATCAAGGCAGCATTTAATTGTGTGGCATCTACGAGCCTTGGGTAAGCTGGAGTCAAAACCCTCCAGGGACTGGAATCACACCCAACACAAAAGAAAGATGGCTGCGGTGGCTGGAGGTCAATCATCACAGCCACAGGATATTTCTGTAGGAGTTCCGCAGGGTAGTGTCCTACGCCCAATCATCTTTAGCCATTTCATTAATGCTTCTTTTAATTCAAAAGACCTCAAGACATAGGACTAGAATTAACCCATTCTGCCCATCAAGTTTACACTGCCATTCCACCATGGCTGATATATTTTCTCTCACAACCCCATCCTCCTGTCTTCTCTCAATAACCTTTGACATCCTATCTAATCAAGGACTTATCAACCTCTGTTTTCAATATACCCAATTACTTGGCCACCACAGCCACTTGTTGCAGTGAACTTCACAGATTTACCACCCTCTGGATAAAGAAATTCCTCATCATCTGTGTTTGAAAAGAACATCCTTCTATTCTGAAGCTATGAGCTCTGTCCAGTGCTGATGCATGACCATGCCACAGGATTCAGCTCAATCCGTGTCACCAAATTTGTGAATGACACAGCAGTAGCTGGCCACATCAACAATGAGGAGTGCAGAGAGGAAGTGGTTGTGAGAAGAACAACCCAAGACTAAACATGGAGAAGACCAAGGAAATCATTATGGACTTCAGGAAGGTGCAGATGAACTATCACCCTCAACTCTCTCCGTAGAGAGAGTTAAGTCCACTAAGATCTTGGGAGCTCACATCACAGATGACATCACCTGGTCCCTCAACATCATCTCCCTGAACAAGAAGGCACAGCAGAACCTCCATTTCCTAAGGAGATTGAGGCAAGCAAGGCTCCACTCCACCCCCAACTTAGCTGAATTTTACAAGAGCACCATTGAGAGAGTCCTGCCAAGCTACATCGCCATCTGCTATGGGAGCATCTGAGCATTGGACCAGAAGTTCCTACTGGATCTGTGAGAATGGCTGAAAGGATCATTGGGTTCTCCCTGTTATCCATCGGGGACATTTGTCAGGAGTGATGTGTACACAGGGCCTTTAGTATTAAGGATCCCACAAATCCATCCAGCATCCTCTCTGACTTTCTACCATCAGGCAGGAGACTCCAATGTACAAAATCAAGAATAGTCAGAAGGGGAAAAAGTTTCTTCCCCCAGGCCATGAGGCTTCTGAACTCCTTGATGCATCACATTCAAAGTATGACTGATTAATCTGTTTTATACCTGACAATATTTAATTTATGCAGTCTACTTTGTTCATTTATGTGTAATTTATGATAGATTTTATCCTTACTTTCCTCAGTTATTGTGTGTTAAATCCCTGGTCTGGAGAAACAGTGTCTCGTTTGACGGTATACATATAACAGTTAAATAAACATATATAACCATATAACAGTTACAGCACGGAAACAGGCCATCTCGGCCTTTCTAGTCTGTGCCGACACTTACACTCACCTAGTCCCACTGGCCCGCACTCAGCCCATAACCCTCCATTCCTTTCCTGTCCAATTACCTATCCAATTTTACTTTAAATGACAATACCGAACCTGCCTCTACCACTTCTACTGGAAGCTCATTCAAAACAGCTACCACTCTCTGAGTAAAGAAATTCCCCCTTGTGTTACCCTTAAACTTTTGCCCTCTAACTCTCAAATCATCTCCTCTTGTTTGAATCTCCCCTACTCTCAATGGAAAAAGCCTATTCACGCCAACTCGATCTACCCCCTCATTATTTTAAATACCTCTATCAAGTCCCACCTCAACCTTCTACGCTCCAAAGAATAAAGACCTAACTTGTTCAACCTTTCCCTGTAACTTAGGTGCTGAAACCTAGGAAACATTCTAGTAAATCTTCTCTGTATTCTCTCTATATTGTTGACATCTTTCCTATAATTTGGTGACCAGAACTGTACACAATACTCCAAATTCGGCCTTACCAATGCCTTGTAGAATTTTAACATTACATCCCAACTCCGATACTCAATGCTCGGATTTATAAAGACCAACATACCAAAACCTTTCTTCACCACCCTATCCACATGAGATTCCACCTTCAGGGAACAATGCACCATTATTCCTAGATCACTCTGTTCTACTGCATTCTTTAATGCCCTACCATTTACCATGCATGTCCTGTTTTGATTAGTCCTACCAAAATGTAGTACCTCACACTTATCAGCATTAAACACCATCGGCCATCATTCAGCCCACTCTTCTAACTGCCCTAAATCTCTCTGCAAACTTTGAAAACCTACTTCATTATCCACAATGCCACGTACCTTAGTATCATCTGCATAGTTACTAATCCAATTTACCACCCCATCATCCAGATCATTAATGTAAATGACAAACAACATTGGACCCAGTACAGATCCCTGAGGCACACCACTAGTCACCGGCCTCCAACCTGACAAACAGTTATCCACCACTACTCTTTGGCATCTCCCATCTAGCCACTGTTGAATCCATTTTACTACTTCAATATTAATACCTAACGATTGAACCTTCCTAACTAACCTTCCATGTGGAACCTTGTCAAAGGCCTTACTGAAGTCCATATAAACAACATCCACTGCTTTACCCTCATCAACTTTCCTCATAACCTCTTCAAAAAATTCAATAAGATTTGTCAAACATGACCTTCCACGCACAAATCCATGCTGACTATTCCTAATCAGACCCTGTCTATACAGATAATTATATATACCAACTCTAAGAATACTTTCCATTAATTTACCCACCACTGACGTCAAACTGACAGGCCTATAATTGCTAGGTTTACTCTTAGAACCCTTTTTAAACAATGGAACCACATGAGCAATACGCCAATCCTCCGGCACCATCCCCGTTTCTAATGACATTTGAAATATTTCTGTCAGAGCCCCTGCTATTTCTACACCAACTTCCCTCAAGGTCCTAGGGAATATCCTGTCAGGACCTGGAGATTTATCCACTTTTATATTCCTTAAAAGCGCCAGTACTTCCTCCTCTTTAATTGTCATAGTTTCCATAACTTCCCTACTTGTTTCCCTAACCTTACACAATTCAATATCCTTCTCCTTAGTGACTACCGAAGAAAAGAAATTGTTCAAATTCTCCCCCATCTCTTTTGGCTCCACACATAGCTGTCCACTCTGATTCGCTAAGGGACCAATTTTATCCCTCACTATCCTTTTGCTATTAGTATAACTGTAGAAACCCTTTGGATTTATTTTCACCCTACTTGCCAAAGCAACCTCGTATCTTCTTTTAGCTTTTCTAATTTCTTTCTTAAGATTCTTTTTACATTCTTTATATTTCTCGAGCACCTCATTTACTCCATGCTGCCTATATTTATTGTAGATCTCCCTCTTTTACCAAACCAAGTTTCCAATATCCTTTGAAAACCATGGAGCTCCCAAACTTTTAACCTTTCCTTTCAACCTAACAGGAACATAAAGATTCTGTACCCTCAAAATTTCACCTTTAAATGACCACCATTTCTCTATTACATCCTTCTCATAAAACAAATTGTCCCAATCCACTTCTTCTAAATCCTTTTGCATCTCCTCAAATGCTCCTCCAATTCTCGCTCCCCATTAAGTGGTCTATAATATACCCCTATAAGTGTTACTATACCTTTCCCATTCCTCAATTCCAGCCAAATAGTCTCCCTAGACGAGCCCTCTAATATATCCTGCCAGAGCACCACTGTAATATTTTCTCGGACAAGCAATGCAACACCTCCTCCTCTTGCCCCTCTGATTTTATCACACCTGAAACAACAAAATCCAGGAATATTTAGTTGCCAATCACACCCCTCCTGCAACCATGTTTCACTAATAGCTACAACATCATATTTCCAGGTATCAATCCATGCTCTAAGCTCATCCACCTTTCTTACAATGCTCCTAGCATTAAAGTAGATGCATTTAAGAAACTCTCCACCTCTTCCTCTCTGTTTATCCCTAACAATGCGATCAACTTTATTATTTTTTTCTTCCTTCTCCCCTAGATCTTTGGTCTGAGCGCTCCCCTTCTCTATCACCTGCCTATCCTCCCTCACACACTGTATACTAGCTTTCTCTATTTGTGAATTAACCTCCTCTCCCCTACTCTCTTTATATTGATTCCTATCCCCCAACCATTCTACTTTGTAGTTTAGAGTCTCCCCAGAAGCCTTAGCAAATCTCCCCACCAGGATATTGGTCCCGCTAGGATTCAAGTGCAACCCATCCTTTTTGTACAGGTCACACCTGCCCCAAAAGAGGTCCCAATGATCCAGAAACTTGAATCCCTGCCCCCTGCTCCAATCCCTCAGCCACGCATTTATCCTCTACCTCATTCCATTCCTACTCTCACTGTCGCATGGCACAGGCAGTAATCCTGAGATTACTACCTTTGTAGTCCTTCTTCTCAACTGCCTTCCTAACTCCCTATATTCTCCTTTCAGGACCTCTTCCCTTTTCCTACCTATATCATTGGGAGGAAATGACAATAAACTTGACTTGATTTAAATAGTACAGGGAGGGAACCCCCATTTGTTAAAGGAGCAGGACATCTCTGATGACTTGGAAAGGAAGACAGTATCCTGGGAAAATATGCAAGAAACTGAGAAGAGGGAATAGTACTTTTACAGGAGATAGAGTGGGAGAAGGAATAGTCGAGATAACCATAGGAATCAGTAAGTTTATAAAAGATATCAGTTCACAGTTTACTTCCAGAGATGGAGACAGAGAGATCAAGAAAGGGGAGGGTGGGGGAGGGGGTGTCAGACATGGATCAAGTGAATTTAAGTGCAGGGTGGGAGCTAGATGCAAAGTTGATGAAATTGATAAGCTCAGTATGATGCATGAAAAGGCACCGAATCAGTCATCAGTGTAGTGGAGGAAGAGTTAGGGAGTATAACCGAGGAAGGCTTTGAACATAGACTGGTCCATATAGCCATGAAGAAGCAGGGATAGCTGGATCCCCCGCAAGTGTCTGCGGCTACCCCTCGAAATTGGAGAAAGTGGGAGGAGGCCATTGTTCAGGATGAAGACCAGTTCTGCCAGGAGGAGGAGGGTGGTGGTGGAGTTGGTTCTTTTCTCAAGAAAGAACTGAGAGCTTTGAGGCCATCTTGATATGGGATAGAAGTGTATAGGGACTGAACATCCATGGTATGTCCAACTTACCAATGGCCTATGAGTGCTTTGGATGATCAAAGTCACCTGTTGCATGTAAATATGTATTCTTTTTTAATTAAGCCATACCACATGCATTGTAAGTATTCGTTCTATACAGAATGGAGTAGCACCACAATCTCGTTGTCATGAGCAATGACAATGAAGTTCTATTCTAGATGATATGCCAGATCTTCACAAACTTGCAGGCTTTGGGGAGTTACAGTATGTGGGTTAGTGGCTTCAGAGTTGCTAGACTCTGGCTCACTGTTTTAGCCTTGTGTACATGGCTACTCCAGTTCATTTTCTGGTCAGAGATAACTCAGGATGTCGTTAGTGGGCAAATTCAGTGATGGCAATGCCATTAAACATCAGGGGGTGATAGCTTATTTCTTTTGTCTTGTTGGATGCTGTCCTTGTCCAGTACTTGCTACCGATTGCATGAATGCTGCTTGCTGCCTATTAGTCAAGTCCTGAATATTGCCCAGGTCCTTTTGCCTTTGGGTGTGGACTGCTCCATCATCTGAAGAACCACACTAACTGTTGGAGAACTTGGCAGGTTGGGCAGATGCTGCCCACACTGCTGAAATCCTCCAGCAATTTTCGCATGTTGCTCCAGAATTCCAGCATCTGCAGTCTCACCTGTGTCTTCATTATTTGCAGAGTTCTGAATGGTGCAGAATGTTGTGTGATCATCAGCAAACATCCATACTTGCTGAGGCTTTAGAAGGCACTGGTGAGACTGCATTTGGATTATTGTGAGCCACCCCATATCTGAGAAATCAAGAGCTGGTATTAGGGAGGGTGCAGAGGATGACCACAAGAATGATCGCAGGAGTGAAAGGGTTAGCGTATGAAGAGCTTTTGGTGGCTCTGGGCCTATACTCACTGGAATTTAGAAAAATTGGGTGGGGGTGGGGTGGAATATCAACAAAACCTATTGAAAATTGAAAGGCCCAAGTAATGTGGAGAGGATGTCTCTGATACTGGAGAGGCTACTTTCAGAGCAGAGAGCACTAGTGTTCAGCATAATGGGACCAGAGACATTGCTGCCCACACAGACTGACTGTTAAGAAGTCCAGGATACAGTTAAGGAGGGAGATGTTGAGATCCAGAGAGGGCAGTTCCTCCACTAGTGTCTGATGTATGATGGTGTAAAATGCTGAACTGAAATCCATAAACAGCAGTCTTGCATATGAGACCCCATCTTGCAGGTGGGTGAGGACACAGTGGAGGGTAAAGGCTACTGCATTGACAGTGGATTGACTCGAGCCATAAACAAACTGTGTGTTACTGGGGTGTAGCATTATTCAGCTGCACAACAGCTCTCAGGAAGAAACTATTTTTCAATCTTAATGTCTTGGCTAAGACGTTTCTGTATCTCCTACCAGATGGCAGGAGATTTACAGACAGTGTCCATGATGGGATGGGTTTTTAATGATGTTACAAATGCACTGTAGATATCAAGTGTTGTAGATTGTCTCCAGGTCCAGTAGTTGAGTCCCAATGATGTGCTGAGATGTTCTAAGCACCTATTGGAATGCTTTGTGATCTGTCTTACACAGGTGGAATATCACACTGTCATTCTGTATGTCAGTATGCTTTCTATTGAACATTAAAAGTTGGCCAGCAATTTTTGGGACAGATTAGCTCTCAAATACCTCAGGTAGTATATTCGCTGTTGTGCCTTCCCTACTATCGAAGAACATTGATGGATCAAGAGAGCTCCTTGGAGATGTTCATCCACAAAATCTTGAAACCAGAGACAATTCCTACTACCTCACCATTAATGAATATCGGGGCTTGTTTGGAACCTCTTGTCATTCTGAAATCAATTTATTTTTGTCTTCTTGATGTTGACTGATAGGTTATAGATGTATCTAAAATACTGACAAACATCTGCAGATGTATTTATGGATAGTGTATTGACTGGTTGCATCACAGCCTGATATGGAAACACCAATGCCCTTGAATGGAAAAGCCTACAAGAAATAGTGGATATTGCCCAGTCTATATGGCCTGTGACATCCACGCCATTTAACATATCTAGAGAGCACTGTCGCAGGAAAGCAGCATCCATCATCAGAGACCCCCACCACTCAGGTCATGCTCTCTTCTCACTGCTGTTATCAGGGAAGAGGTACAGAAGCCTCAGGGCTCACACCACCAGGTTCAAGAACAGTTATTATCCTTCAATCATCAGGCTCTGAACTAGTGGGGATGACCTTACTCACCCCAAAAGTGATCTGAAACCAAAGGAGTCACTTTCAAGGATTCTTCATCTCATGCTCTTGAAATGTATTTATTTATTATTTTGCTTGTTTTGTTTCTTTGTACTTACTATGAAGGCCCACAAGAAATTGAGTCTCAAGGTTGTACATGGTGACATTTATCATCACAGTACATATATTGATTTTGAACTTTGAAGTTGTAGGCTTTGGTGAGTTGGGAGGTGGGTCACTGTTCACCACCTACAACTCTCATGTCGGGTGTGTGATGGAACACTCTCCATTTGCCTGGATGAAAGCAGCTTCAACAACATTCAGGAACCTTGGCACCATATAGAACAAAGCAGCACACTTGGCAGGGGATGCATCCACAACTCTTCATTCACCCCAGTGCTAATGCCAAGCAGCAGCTGTGTATACCATCAACAAGAATGCATGCCAGCATCTTGCCAAGACTCCTTCGACAGTACCTCCCAAATCCACCATCTCTGCCAGTTGAAAGGTTTAAAAACAGTAAATATATCGGAACACCCCTACCTGGAAGTCATTTGCCAATCCCACACACCATCTAATCTGGAAATATAATTGCTATTCCATAACCACAGCCAAGACAACATCACAGAAATCCCTCCCTAAAGGAACTGTGAGAATATCCACACCTTAAAACTGAAGAAGTTCAAGAAGACAGTTTACCATCTTCAAATTATTTATTTATTTAGCAACGTAGCACAGCGAAGGACCTTCTGGCACTTCCAGTCATGCCACCCCAGCAACCCCACAACCTTGATTAACCCTAAGCTAATCACAGAACAATTTACAATGATCAATTAACCTACCTGGTATGTACGTGTGGTGAGGTAGAGATATGTCCCTACCAAAGGAGGTGTAAGGCACTCCTTCCCTCAGCTAGTCTGCAGGTCACCCTTGGACCAGGTGTAGCACTTGCTTAGTCCCCCCATCAGGGTCACGCAAAGCCATGGGAGCAGGTGGTTGATGGACATATGAGCAGCTGCTGCATATCACAAGTCCTAGCTGTGTGACCACTGTTGATGGGGAGAAAATCTCTGAAGGGTATTGACAATGGCTGGGGTCACCACCTTGTAAAGACCCTGTCCAGAAGAAGGCAATGGTAAACCCCTTCCGGAGAAGTTTGCCAAGAATAATCATGGTCATGGAAAGACCATGATCAGCATGACACAGCATGGCACATAATGAATGAACTTTAGACTGAGAGAGGAAACTGGAGTACCTGTGGAAAGCCCACTCGTTCCACGGAAACTCCTTGCAGAATTGCACTGGAACTAACTCCAAACTCTGGAGTGCCCCATAAACTGTTATGCTACCATGGCACCCAAGGGCACTTCAAGGGCATTTAGTACCAGGCAGAACAATAGCATAATTGAACAATAGTTCAATTTCTGCCTCTGACTGTAAGGAGTTTGTATATTCTCCCCTTGCTGATGGGTTTCCTCTGGGTGCTCCAGTTGCCTCCCACATTCCAAAGATGTACGGGTTAGGTTTACAAGTTGTGAACATGCTATGTTGATACCAGAAGCATTGTGACACCTGCCGGCTAGCCCCAGCACATCCTTGGAGCTGTGTTGACTGTCGATGCAAATGACACATTTCACTGTATGTATCGATGTAGGTGTGACAAATAAAACTAATCCTACCTAATCTAATTAAGTGTTAGCTCAGCAAAGAGTACATCCCTTGAATGAATATGAAAATTATTACTTAAAGAGTGTGATAACCCAATTAAATTCTACATTGATGCTTACCAGTGTCAAGATCTTTTCAGTGGATGGTTTCTTGTCTGGTGGAGCAGTTTTGACAGCTGACGTGTTAGTTGATGCTTATCCAGGAGATATTTGCTTTTTGTCACTATTTTATCTGAGGCATTTATTCTTGAATACGGCTGTGTCATTTTCCTGCTTAGTAGCTCCATTTCCAAGGTGGTTTAGTTCCATTTGAACTCCATTATAATCTGGGCAAATTACACATTTATCCACTTGAAGCAGGTCAACAATGTCAACACAATAGTGAATCACATTGCACCTGTCATTCTAGTGATGACTTGCAATGTGCATTTTCATCTATTGTAAAATGCACTCTGCAGCATTTCATCAGTTTAAGCTGTTTTTTTTAAACTCCATCAGGTCCTTTGACAAACTGTTTTCAATAAGCTGTTTTACCTTCTGAATTAAGCAATCATTTCTTATGAGCTCATAGAAAGTGGCTTTCCCATTTTTAAATGTTAATGCAGGTATCTAATCAGCCAATCATGTGGCAGTAACTTAATGCATAAAGCATGCAGACATTGTCGAGATGTCTAGTAGTTCAGATTAGACATCAAAATCGGGAAGGAATGGGATCTAAGTGACTTTGACCATGGGATCATTGTTGGTGCCAGATGGGGTCAGAAACTGCTGATCTGGTATTTTCACACACTGCAGTCTCTAGAGTTTACAGACAATGGTGTGAAAAATAAACAAAATAAATCATCCAGTGAGCAACAGTTCTGAGGGTAAAAGTGCCTTGCTAATGAGGGAGGTCAGAGGAGAATGGCCAGACTGGTACAAGCTGACAGGAAGGTAACAGTAACTGAAATAACTGCACGTTACAACAGTGGTGTGTAGAAGAGCATCTCTGAAGCAAGGTTGGCGTCATTCAATGTCTGTAGTGAGATGCTGAAGATGTTCTATAGGTCAGTTGTGGAGAGCGCCCTCTTCTTTGTGGTGGCGTGTTGGGAAGGAAGCATTAAGAAGAGGGACGCCTCACGTCTTAATAAGCTGGTAAGGAAGGCGGGCTCTGTCATGGGCAAAGTACTGGAGAGTTTAACATCGGTAGCTGAGCGAAGGGTGCTGAGTAGGCTACGGTCAATTATGGAAAACTCTGAACATCCTCTACATAGCACCATCCAGAGACAGAGAAGCAGTTTCAGCGACAGGTTACTATCGATGCAATGCTCCTCAGACAGGATGAAGAGGTCAATACTCCCCAATGCCATTAGGCTTTACAATTCAACCACCAGGACTTAAGAACTTTTTAAAAGCTATTATTAATGCTTTTTGAGATAGTGATTTAGATGCATATCATATTTTTTACTGAGTTAAGTATTGTATGTAATTAGTTTTGCTACAACAAGTGTATGGGACATTGGAAAAAAGTTGAATTTCCCCATGGGGATGAATAAAGTATCTATCTATCTATCTATCATGTCAAACCTTGAAGTGGATGGGCTACAGTAGCAGAACACAATGAAGAGTGGCCGCTTTATTAGGGGCAGAAGGCACCTGCCCCTGAGTCCAGGTGAGCATTTAAAGAAGAAAATCAGTCAAGAGTGGAAGATGGGATTAATACAGATGGGCGCCCAGAGGGCAGGATAGACACAGTGGGCTGAATGGACTTTTCCATGCTGTACATCTCTGTATTGTATTCTAGTCAAGGTGGCTTCCCCATAAAGCTTATGACTCAGATTTAGTTACAATCCTGAGAAAATCTGCAGATGCTGGAAATCCAAGCTACACACACAAAATGCTGGAGGAGCTCAGTAGGCCAGACAGCACCTATGGCGAGAAGTATAGCCGACATTTCAGGCTGAAACCCTTCGTCAAGACTGAAGAAAGAAAGCTGAGGAGTAGATTTAAAAGGTGGGGGAAGAGGAGTGAGAAATACCAGGTGACAGGTAAAATCTGGAGGGGGAGGGATGAAGTAAACAGCTGGGAAGTTGATTGGGGAAAGAGATAGGCCATGGAAGAAAGAAAAATGGGGGGCAGAGCACCACAGGGTGGTGATTCGTGGGCAAGGAGATCAAGTGAGAGAGGGAAAAGAGGATGGGAAATGGTAAGGGGGGGGAGGGGTGGCATTACTGGAAGTTCAAGAAACTGATGTTCATGCCATGAGTTTGAAGCTACCCAAACGGAATATACGGTGCTGTTCCTCCAACCTAAGTGTGGCCTCATCATGACAGTGGAGGAGGCCAGGGATGGACTTATTGGAATGAAGACATTTTAATTCCACTTCCCATTAAACCTGCCTCTGGTGCTCCTCCCCCCCTTTTCTTTCTTCCATGGCCTTCTGTCACTTTCACCAATCAACTTCCTAACTCGTTCCTTCATCCCTCACCCTGCAGTTTTCACCTATCACCTAATGTTTCTCCCTTCCCCCACCTTTTAAACCTACTCCTCGGCTTTCATTCCCCAGTCCTCCTGAAGGGTTTCAGCCCGAAACGTCAACTGTACTTTTTTCCCCGTAGATGCTGCCCTGCCTGCTGAGTTCCTCCAGTATTTTGTGTGTGTTACTCAGACTTAGTTACTTTTTTAGGTTCATGTGGATGGTTTTGGGGACAGGTTAGGGCTTAGGGGCATTACGGTTAGAGGAAAGGCTGGAGTCTAGACCTCCACTCCATGGCCAGTGACGACATGCACATCAGACATCATGGATGGACGTTTGTCCAGCAAGTGCCGTAACATGGGCCAGCAAGGATGAAGGCTTGGAGGTCTGTGCAGATAGGAGACACAAGGGTCATTGACTTCCGTAGGTACTCAAGTCCAGAATTGCCAAGATGAAAGCGTCGAGTTCAAGGTCCCACCATCAACAAGTCCTGAGGTCAATATTGAAAATTCAAAGTCCATAGTTTGAGCAGATGTCCAGGAATTGAGCCAAAACCCTGGATCTGTGAGCCCGCGAGTACGCTGGTGAAATTATTGGCTGACATCTGCTAGGCCAAAGGTGCTGGTGGCCCAGTCCTGGGATTTGAGGACAATCTGAGCATGAACGGGTGGCCACGTGGATGGTAGGGAAGAAAGGGGCTTGCTTTGCTGTTGTTGTTCTGCTGAACTTTGTGGCACGCTATGTGGCACTTGTATGTGCTGTGACACTCACAGGCTGCCCCCAGCAAATCCTTAGGTTGTGTTGGTTATTAATGTGTTGGCCAGAAAGAATGACAATCTTCAAATCAGTGAATTCAAATGAATCAAGGACAGTGGAAGCAGTCTTTGTTCTTGCCATGTGCTTGGGGGATGGAGGCTGCCATTTTGTGAAGACACTCGATTCTCCATTTTGTGAGCTTGACATGCTGAACTTGATTAGTGTTTTAAAGAAGACACAAAGACCAGGTAATCTGCTGGACTGGAGGTAATTTCCAGATAAGGAGTTATTTGTGAGGTGTTCTTTGGTTGGCTATAACATGCAGACTTGTGAATGCCTGAGGTGATTCAAGCTCATTGCTGACTGAGAACAAAGAGCCATGAGTCAGCAACTGTCCCTTGATGGGAAGAGGACAATAGATGGAGGCTGCTTGGACCAGAGCCAATGACCAGGTGTTAAAGGCCAGACACATGACCTGCGGCCAATGACACGGGAATGCAACATTTGAATTGTTAAGAAATGGATATAAAAGTGGATGCTTTGTGTGCGCCGGTGGCGGTAACTTTGAAGAATAACCATCGCAGATACAAGCGAGAAGAACCCTGCGTGAAGCACGTGGAGAGTGAGTCGGGACCACGAGGAACAAGGAGCGCCTGGCCAGCGTAAATTCCTCCGCCCAGGTAATACCTTTGCTATTCTTTGACTATTCAGAGGAGTCAGGGGTACTTAGTAGTTGTGCACACAAGGTATTTAATGTATGAATTCACGTATTTGTTAGTTTGAACAATAAAGGTAATTGTCAGTAAATACCAATCTCTCTGTGCCTCACTCAGAATTGTTGGAAGAGGTAGAAGCGGTATCTCGCTATCTCTCTCTTTTCCAACAAACGCAAATGACACATTTGGCTGTTTCAATGTACAGGTGATAAATAAATAAATCTGTATCTTCTGTTTTTCTCTATTTCCTCAGAACACCCAGAGTCAGATCAAGGAAAACCAAAATCAGAATCTTCAATAGAAACGTTAAAACAGTGCTCCTATCTGGCTCTGAACCCTGGAGAACAACAAAAGACATTACAAAAGCTGCAGGCTCTCACCACCCAGTTTCTGAGAAGAATCCTAAACAACAGATGGGCTAACAAAGTAACCAACCAGACGCTGTAGGGAAACACACCCAGGCATCGATAGAGATACAAATACGCAAACGGAAATGGGGGTGGATTGGCCACACCTTAAGGAAACCAACCAACAAGATCGCCAGGCAGGAATTCAAATGGAACCTCCAAGTAAAGAGGAAAGAGGGACACCCAAAGAAAACATGGAGGAGAAATGTTGAGATCAAAATGAGATGATGGGGATACTCCTGGTCCATCTTCAAGAAACTAACTTGGAACAGAGGATGATGGAGACTGGAGGTCATACGGCTATGCTCCACTGGGAGCTAAGGGCTCAAGAAGACAATGACGATGACTAAGGTGTTTTGCCCTCAAATTATATCACAGAGATAAAAACCCTGGCTTTCAAATTTAACTATGATCATATCAATGATAGAATATAGAGAGAGGAGGTGGGAAAACGGAACAAAATGATCATAATGGACAATATTAATGAGGAGGAAGGAATAATCCAAGCTCTGAAAAGGAGGAAGTTACAATGCTGATCAAGTAAACAAATGCGAATGGGACAAGCTTTCAAGTACCCTCTTAAGACTAACAGAAGAGAAGTTTCATGAAGAAATAAGAGTATAATGTAATAATAATTAGGAACACTAATTTTTGCAGACAGTAGAAATTAAACCAGCCAATATAGTTGGGAAGATGGCCTCATAAAATGCAACTTGGACAGTTTAAACACCAGGAATTGTACAATAACTTTTGCACAGAGACAAGGTTAATTAGCAATTTTAGAGCCAGGGAGAAATGATGAAATGCTGAATGTAGTTCAAAGGCGAAACAGTTCAGAAATTATAGCCCAGTTATACAGTGATGGGTAAATTGGCTGAGGTGGATTGAGCTAACTGGAGATAAGAGACGGCAGATGCTGGAAAACTGGAGTGACACACAGAGGAGCTGAATGCACTCAATGAATCAAGTAGCAGCAATGAAAGAAAATGGACAATCCATGTTTCCAGTTGACCCCTGGAAAAAAGGAATGAGCCAGCATAAAAAGTTGGGGGAAGGGGTGGAGCAAGAGCCGGCAGTGATAGGTCAATGCAGATCAAGGGCTTTTATAAGCACATGATGGAGTGGGAAGAGAACCTTTGACTCTCGCCTTTTGCTCACCTGCCATTTAGGCGAGGATTCACCCATCACCCACCAGCTCTCGCTCCATTCCTTCCCCCTATCTGTTTATGTTGGCTATCCACCCTCTTTCTTTTCTGTCTTATTTAAGAATCTGAACCTGAAACGTCAACTGTCTATTTCCATTGACAGATGCTGCCTGACCTGCTGTTAGGTGTGTTGGGCAAATTGGATACCGTTTTTCTAGTATTTATTTAAAGATACAGTACAGAATAGGCTCTTCCAGCATGTCGCCCAGCAACCCACTGAATTAACCAATTAGCCTAGTTTTTAGGACAATTTAAAATGAATAATCAACCAGCATGTCTTTGGACTGTGGGAGGAAACTGAAGGTCCCGGAGGAAACCGATGCGGTCACGGAAGAACGTACAAGATTTTTAAAAACAGTCCAGTGGTATATATACACCCCATCGTCCGTTCCTCCTGATTGGTTGAGGACCAACCAATCAGGCTTCAGCTATCCCACTTTCTTTGCAATTGAATTCCAATTCTTGGAGCAAGACTTTCATCTTTGTTAAAATTCTTTTTCTCTAGTTTTATTTTAATGGTTTCCTTTTACTAGATGGGCCCAAAAGCCATTGGTGTGGTACTGAAGTCACCTGTGCTGAAGTCAATCCTATGGCCACTGCAAATACAATGTTCTGATATCACCAAATACTCTGGGTAGCGCAAATGGATACACTCCTTGATGCGGGTTTCCACCTTGCATCTCATCTGGGTGATATATGTTGCTCCGCATTCACAGGGAATCCTATAAAATCCCGAGTTCCAGGTCATCTTTTACCCACATATACTGTGATTTGAACTTTCTTACAGGTTTGTGGATGGTATTAATCTGGTATTTCTTCAGGATCCTGGCAATCCTTCCAGAAACAGTGGAAAAATAAGGAAGACAAGCAGTGGTGATGGGTTCCTCCTCGTTAAACATCTGCGGGTGGGGTTCTTAATGATTACTTTCCATCAGTATTTACCAAGGAGAAGAATGTGGAGGATAGTGAGATCAGTGCTGAGCGTATGGGATCCATAGTGAATTTGTCATTTGGATTCACATCTGTTTTGCCCGTAGAAGTCAAAGGGTTGTCCGTGGGACTTTTCCTAGCTGTGGAAATTTATGATTAGTGGTGTTCCATAGGGATCTGTCTGGGACCTCTGCGGTTCATGATGTTTATAAATGACCTGGATGAAAATGTAGATGGGTGGGTTAGCAGGTTTGAAGATGATATGAAGATTGCTGGTGTTGTGCAAAGAATACAGTGGGATATAGATCAGTTGCAGATACGGCCAGAGAAATAACACGTGGAGATAAACCTGGTCAAATGTGAAGTATTGCACCTTGGTAGGTGAAACGTAAAGAGAAACCCAGAAAAAGAGTTGATGAGCAGAGGGATCTTGGGGTTCAAGTTTATAACCCCTTCCCCTCCTCCCCCCCAGAAGTGACTATACAGGGTGGTTAAGAAGGCATATGGAATTCTTGCCTTAATGCAGGAATTTATGTTGAAGCTTCATAAGTCTCTAGCTCAGCCACATCTGGAGTATTGCATACAATTCTGGTCACTGCATTATAAGAAGGATGCTGCAGCTTTTGAGAGGTTGCAGTAGTTTGCCAGCATGCTGCCTGGATTAGAGGGCACGGCTATCATGAGACATTGGACAAACTTGAGTTGTTTTCTCAGCTGAAGGGAGATCTGACAGATCTTTTATAAGATTATGAGAGGCATAGACAGACTGTATATTTTTCACGGTTGAAATGTCGGCCAGAGGGGATGAGAGGGGGTAATTTTAAAGGAAATTTAAGGGACAGGTTTTTTAAAAATATACAGAGTGGTGGGGTAGTGTTGCAGGCAGATACATTTGGGACTTTTAAGAGATGTTTAGATAGGGATATGAATTTGAGGAAAATGGAAAGATATGGACATTGTTTAGGCAGAGAGATTAGTTTATTTAGCCATTTGATTACTAATTTAATTAGTTTGGCACAATGTTGTGGGCCAAGGGGCCCGTTTCTCTGCTGTATCACTTTAGGTTCTAATAACTCTGGGTCCCACAGAGACAATGGCGGGGTAAGTCATAATGGGAAATAGATAAACATCACAGACTTTAGCTATACATTTCGTTAGCAGTGATGACCGATAAATAATACATGCATCAGAGTAGAGGTGAGCCAAGGGACTAATGACCAAGTACTAACGTAACTCGTATCACCAATGAAATTACATGAGAATAGTTGAACAAATTCAGACATTATAGCCAACATCCAGAATTTCAGAGATAAAGAAACCAACATTTATTGGATTCTAGAATAAACCGAGCGTGTGGGAAAATAACAAATATATCACTGGCAAAATGTTCCTCTGGATTTCCAGCATCTGCACAATCTTGTGCTTAAAATATTCTGCTGGTAATTATACAAGTGAGATAGATGCACTGTGAGAAACATTACATCAATGACCTTCTTCAGTCATGTCTCAAAATTACTTGCAGAATCTATCTTGAAGAATGTACACATACATACACATAAATTAGAAAGTTGGCATAAAGGGGAAATTTTAATAGTTTTTAACTACCTAACCAGCAGGATAGACAAAGGAGGAACTGGGAATCTTTGTTTCAAATGCAACATGAACAGAAAATGCTGGAGGAACTTAGCAAATCAGGCAGCATCTACAGAAAGTCGATGTTCAGGCTGAGATCCTTCATCAGGACTGGAAAGGAAGGGGGTGGGGAAGGAGTACAACTGGCAAGTGGTAGTTGAGATCAGATGAGGGGAAAGGTGAGTAGATGGGAGGGCAGGAGATTATGTGAAAAGCTGGGAGGGGATAGGTGAAAGAAGTGAAGGGTTGAAGAAGGTATCTAGTAGGAGATAACAGATTCAAAATCACTTACTTATAACATACAGTGTAATGTGTCATTTACATTAACAACCAACACAACCCAAGGATGTGCTGGGCCAGCCCACCAGGGTCGCCACACATTGTGACTCCAACATAGCATGCCCACAATGTGCAGAACAACGCAAGCAACAACAACAACAATACAACAAAAACAAAATAAGCCCTTTCCTCCCTTCAATCCACTCACACAAACAGTTCTTCAACTTCAGGACAGTCTGCCTCTGGGCTTCCAATCTACAGTCCCCGACCCAGACATTTTGATGGCTGATTTTGACCTTCGTTATTGACACTATAATTTACCAACTCTTGGCCTCAGCCTCTGGACTCACTAATGGGGGTGTCACTGCTCTTGTTTCCCTTGCCTGCATGAACCTCCACAGGAATGATTGGCCTTCTACTGCAGCGTGCTCTGACCTCGACTCATTCCTGCTTCCAACACCTCATTTACTGACTCCCAATTCACTTCATTCCTGCCTCTAAATTTTGACCAAGTCCCCAACTTCCTGGGCTACCCCCAAAACCATCCCAACCAGGACATGCTCTCTTCTCACTGATGCCATCAGGAAGGCAGTACAGGAGCCTCAGCACTCGCACCACTAGGTTCAGGAGCAGTTATTATCCCTTAACCATCTGGCTCTTGAACCAGAGGGGATAAATTCACTCGTCCCATCACTGAACTGTTCCCACAACCTATGAACTCACTTTCAAGGGCTCTTTATCTCATGTTCTTGATATTTATTGCTTATTTATTTATTATTATTTATTGCCTTATATATTTGCACAGCTTGCTGTCTTTTGCACACTGATTGAATGCCCAAGTTGGTGCACTCTTTCACTGGTTCTGTTAAGGTTATTATTCTAAGGATTTATTAATTGACTTTGACAATATATACTTTTTTTGCTGTTTATACATCTTTTGTATATGTGTATGTTTAAACTTCTCTTCTGATTTGCAATTTTTTCTTTACTGGAAAATCAATAAAAAAGATTGAAAATGAAAAATGGATTTATTGAGTATGCCCACAAGAAAACGAGTCTCAGGGTTGTGTATAGTAACCTGTATGTACTTTGAAAATAAATTTACTTTGAACTTTAATAAGCAACTAATTCTGTGGAACTACAAACTTATTTCCATAGAACAAAGGAGTATATCAAACTATTTTTTCGAAAGACCAGAAAAGGTGCCATGTGAGAAAAGGCTACGGCATATTATAATGGGCCAATATGTTGGTGGTTTCACATTAGCAGTGAAGATCAAAGTACAATTGAGGCAAGTTGCTACTGGTTGAGTATCACGGGGCTGAAGGTCTTTCAGGAATCCATAATCTACACGTTCTCTCTGTAACAATGACCATTATAAAAACTGTCAGAGTCACACAGCATGGGTAAACTGTCCTCACTGGGTCTCAACATCTCTCTCTAAAACTGGATATTGGACTGGCTGTGGTCTTTCTGTCAAAAAGTCTATGTTGGCAGCAAAATTTGTCTCCATCACATTGAGTACTGGCACCCCCTCGAGAGCTCTGTTCACCCCCTGCCGCTGTTCACACCGCTGATGCATGACTGTACCTCTAGATATGTTCAAACCGATTGATTCATCAAGTTTGCTGATGAGACAACATAATGTCGGCCTCATCAACACAGACGACGAGGCACCGTACAGAGTTGTTAGTGGAATGGTGTGAGCACAACTTGAGTCTCAACCTAGACAAGACCAAAGAGATGATTGGGCACTTTAGGAAGTTGCAGGCCAACCACTCATCACAGCACATAAGTGGCTCGTCTGTGGAGAGAGCTAAGAGCACTGAGTTTCTGTGAATGCACAACAATGGATAGTTTCACCTGGTCCTGCAACACCACCTTCTTTAATCAAGAACGCACAGCAGCATCTCCTCTTCCTGAGGCAAGTGAGGTCCTCCAGTCTACTCTAAACAATTTTTACAGCAGCACAACTGCGAGTGTCCTGACCAGCTGCATCGCTGTCCGGTACGGGAATTGCAAGGCATCTGACCACCAGACACTAAAAAGGATTGCGGGGATAGTGGAGGGAATCATCAAGGTTGCTCTTCCAAAAATCTGAGATAGTTACCAGGAGTGCTGTGTATGCAGGGCAATGATCCCTCACATCTATCTCTTTGAATCCCTACATCTGGCACGAGGTACCATAGTATTATGACATGGACTGATAGGATAAGAAACAGCTTTCCCCAGACTGTGAGACACCTGAACACCCCACCATCACCCAGGTCTCATGACATGTGAAGCACCAGTACTTTTACACTTTTTACTTTTTATTAAACTTGTGTTGCAGTGCACCTTACTATTCATTAATTGATTTGTGGTAATATTACTTTGTGTGTTGTGCGTGAGCTATACGTATGCTGTTGTGGACCTTGGTCTGGAGGAGCATTGTATTAGCTGGTGGTATACATGAATACAGTTGAAATGAAAATTAAAATGAACCTGAACAGGGAAGTGGGCCATTCAGTTCTGTTCAGAAGCAAAGCAGGAAAGTGACCTGAGAGGATGCCAAGTGATAAGATAGGCTAAGCAAAGGTGTAGATGGGTTACATAATAAAATGGAGGTAAAGTGCACAACTGCACATTTTCATATCTGTACTTTAAACTCTAACTTTATATAGATATACATACACACACACACATATAAGTACACACGTATATATACACACACATACATTACATACATATAGACACATTCACACATACACATATAGTTGATTTTTGGTAAAGTTATTCTTAACGAAACATTGAAATAAATAGTGGTTTGCAAGTGGATTTAATGCTGTTGATTCTGGAGCGGCAGGAGGTCAACATGTAGGTGGAATGAGGAATTAGGGAATCTGAAGGAAGGGAGGACTGGAGCACCACAATAACTCTGTGGGATTTTGCGCGGTTCCAGGCCCCACAGTGAACAATATGCTCAGTGTTGAGGACAACACCGATTTCCTTGGAATAAGGGAGTTGCCTCCGGTCAGTTTTATTTTATTTTGTTTAGAGATACAGTGCAGTCCAACAAGCTGCACCTCCCAGCAACCCACCTGTTTAACTCTAGCCTAATCACAGGACAATTTACAATGACTAATTAACATACTAATTGGTACATCTTTGGACTGTGGGAGAGAACCAGAGTTCTCTCTGGCATTCACGAGCGAACGTACAAACTCCTTACAGAGGATGCCAGAATTGAATTCTGAACTCCAAAGCCCTGCGCTGTAATAGCATCATAGTGACTGCTGTGCTACTGTGATGCCCCATTAATTGGAAAGCTTGGCACGAAAACAAATGCAAAAGGTTGCCAGATTCTAAAGTATGAGAAAATAACTACACTTGAAAGGGAACAGGAATAGAGAATCATTTCCTCTCTCGTATCAAGAACCAGGGGCTCGTTCCAAGGCAAGTGCTTGGCCATTTTGCAGTGAAGCAAGCAGATAGCTTCTGAAATAGTGGCAAACCTTTGGATTTCCGGTAGAAGTGGTAGAGACAGGTTCAGTATTGTCATTTAAAGTAAAATTGGATAGGTATATGGACAGGAAAGGAATGAAGGGTTATGGGTTGAGTGAGGGCCAGTGGGACTAGGTGAGGGTAAGCGTTCGGCACGGACTAGAAGGGCCAAGATGGCCTGCTTCCGTGCTGTAATTGTTATATTGTTATATGGTTATTTCACTAACCAGAAAGCTCAATTTCTGAATGCATCCAGGCTGACATCAGTGAATTTTTTTTGGACAATTGAGAGAAAAAGAGGGTGTGGTAACTAAGCAGGAAAGAGTACGAGCCATAATTCAGCCGCTTATTAACTGACAGAGCATGATACACGTGGCCCATCCTTGTGACCCTGCATCTCAGCCCTCCCTGTTTAGACTTTCTTCCCCCATCCCCCATCCACAGATACAAACCCCATCATTAGTTTCTCAAATTACCCCACTTTCTCAGTTCTTCACTCTTCAGATCTGGATTCTACTTTCTGAAATCATCTAAAGCTTTGTTGGTTCTCTGCTTCCATCTTAAAATTCTCTGACCAATGTTTGTTTATCAGACTTTATGGCCATCCATGTACCAAAACAGAGTTGCTCATGCTCTATACTGGCATACAAGAGTATTAACTATTGAAAATAGTTGTGATAGGCACTACTGGTTCTCCTGGGCAATGACGTGTAGATCATTTACACATCTAAAGTCTACAGTGGGTCACTATCTTCCCATTCTATCAATATTGCTTCTGATATTCGTCACTTCTATACACAAATCATCCATCATAGATTTTGCTCCTCAGTCCACATGCTTTGCATCTATATTTTTCCAACCAGCTGAAGTACTCACTGTATTGTGAGGCAGAGGAAGAAATAGAACATTACACCATAATACAGACCTTTCAGTCCATGATAAAAGTGCCAAAAATGAAACTGCTCTAAGATCAAACTGACCCTTCCCTCTCACATAGCCCTCCACTTTTCTATCCTCCATATTGCCAGCTAACTTAAATCTCCCCTGGCAATGCATTCCACGCACCCACACACTATATAAAACGCCTACATAGTTTATTATAGTTTCCTCCAACCTCCTTAAAATTACGCTTTCTCATTGTAACCATTGCTACCCTGGGAAAAATGGACTAGTTGTCTCCTCTATCCAAGCCTCTTTTCTCATTTTAGACACCTCTATCATATCACCTTTCATTCTTCTTCGCTCCAAAAAGACGTCCTTCACTTAAGCTTCTCACATGCTCTCTAATCCAGACAGCATCCTGGTGAATCTCCTCTGCACCCTCTTTAACGCTTCCAAAATGCATCCTACATGGAGGCAAACAGAACTGAACACAATATTCCTAGTGTGGTTTAACAAGGGCTTTATAGAACTACAATACCCCATGACTCTTGAACTCAAATCTCCCAACTAAATGAAGACCAACACACCATACGCCATCTCAACAATCCTATCAACTTGTGTGGCAACTTTGAAGAATCAATGGATGTGAAACCTAGGATCCCTCTATTCCTCTACACTACTCTGCTATTTACTCTCAATTCTGCCTTCAAATTCAACCTTCAAAAGTCAATCATCATTTAACATTTTTTATTTTAGTTTTAACTCCATCTGGCGTAGAAAGGCCTTCCAAAGCCCTCTTCAATGAGCACTTCTACAAGTAGCACCACCACAGGAAAGCAACATGCATTATCAAAGATCCCCAACATTTAAGCCATGCACTCTTCACACTGCTGCCATTAGAACAGAGGCATGGGAGGCTTAGGTCCCATACCACCAGATTCAGGAACAGTTACTACTCCACAACCATCAGGCTCCTGAACCAGTGTGGATAATTTCACTCACCTCAATATTGAAATTATTCCACAAACAATGAAATCACTTTCAAAGACACTGAAACTCATGCTCTCAATATTACTTATTTATTATTATTTGTTTTCTTGTATTTACACAGTTGGCCTTTTTTTGTACATTGGCTGTTTGCCAATCTTTGTTTTCCATTGATTCTGTTGTACCTCTTTGTTCTAATGCAAATGCATGCTAGTAAATGAATGTCAGGGTACTATATGATGACAGAAATATTTTGATAATAAATTTACCTTGAAATTTGCTACAAAGCAGTATGGTACCTCACAGGATCCACTGAGAGAATATAACAGGCACTTCAGAAAAAGGGTCAGATTGCAGGTCAAAAGAAAAACTCGAAAGGTGCTGTCTGATCTGCTGAATTATTTCCAACACTTTCTGGTTTTATGCCAGTTTTATATATCAAGGCAGGAAGACACAGAGAGCGAAGGAGGAGAAGGAAAGGAAAATGATTTGACGGGATGCTCGATCACACTCTCACTGCTGGCGATGAATTGTCTCCGTAATATTAGACAATTTAATATGAGAGCCTGCAGGCCGGCTCTCCCATTCATACTGCTCTCCAGTGATCACCCCCGGAAGACAAACTGGATTGCCTTTGTCTGCAGTTGACAGAGCGTGAGATGAGGAATTGCTGCGCACATGTTCTTGCGGAAAATTGAGTCCACTGCATCATCAATCTTCAGGCCATGCCGCTCAGGGACAAGGGCTAATATTACTTCTGTGACTGTCTGTGTTGTGTGCTGCTGGCAGTGTATTTGCACCTTAGCCCTGGAGGAAAACTATTTCATTTAGCTGTATTCACGGGCTGGTTGAATTGCATTTAAACTGGAACTTGGTCAAAATAAATATACTCACCCATACAACAGTATACAAATTCTGATGAGAAAGTTTGTATAAAATGTATTTACTAGCGGCAAGTTTCCCTTGCTGACTAATCAATGCACCTTGCTTAGCATGCCAAGATCAACTAATCCAGGAGTTCCTGCCCTTTCTTTATGCCATGGACCCCTTCCATTAACTGAGGGGTCTACAGACCCCAGGTTGGGAACACAGATTCTAACCACTGACCAATAATACTACAGTGTTTCAAAAATCAAACTCAAATAAGAACATCAGGTCAAGAGACTGTAAAATACACAAGTAGAATGTTGATGTGAAAATATTGGGGCTTATCTTGGCTCACTCAACTAGGATTCAAGTGTTTTCTTTTTCTCTCTAATACAGAGCTAACCAACCTTTGAAAACCATTACAAATATTTTTACAATTGTTCAATTACAATCAATACAAAATATGCTTGATTTGCTTTTAATATTCAGAAGAGTAATTCTATTTGAACCCTGCTGTTATATAAATGATGTAGAAAGGTTGCAATTAAAATTTAGATCTGAGGACATGTTTGCAAAAGGGAACTAGTGTATTCTATTTCCACAATTATTGCACTTGCCAGGATTAACTGGGCAATTACAGCAAACTCCTCAGTGTCCAGGAGATGATAGAAATGGTGGTTTATCCAAAATTACAGGTCATTTGCTGGAACAAATTGTTTGTGGTGAATGTGTGCATGCATGCATGTTTTTTTTGAATGAGAATGATTAAAGAGAAACCCCTTTCTTACTTCCAAGAGGTCTGAAATTGTTCTGCAATCAATTAACAATCTTCAGCATTGCTGTCTTTGGAAACAACCAGTTCACATGCACAGCCTCCTCTAGTTAGCGATATACACTCAGTGGTGCCAAGTTATTCCGTACACCCGTTCACCTACTCGTTAATGCAAATATATAATCAGCCAATCATATGGCAACAACTTTTTACATAAAAACATGCAGTCATGGGCAAAAGGTTCAGTTGTTGTTCAGTCTAAACAACAGAATGGGGAAGAAATGTGATCTAAGTGATTTTGACCATGGAATGATTACTCATGCCAGGCAGGGTGGTTTGACTATCTCGGAAACTGCTGATCACATGGGATTTTCATGCACAGCAGTCTCTAGAGTTTACAGAGAATGGTCGGTGGGATAAAAAGATCCAGTGAGTGGCATTTCTTTGGGTGAAAGCGTCTTGTTAATGAGAGGTCAGAGGAGAATGGCCAGGCTGGTTCAAGCTGACAGCAACTCAAGCGACAGTAATTAAAATAATCATGCATTACAACAGTGGTGTGCAAAAGAGCAACTCTGAATGCACAACACATCGAACCCTGAAGAGAACAGGCTACAAACAGCACAAACGTACACTCAGTGGCCACCTTATTAGATGCAGTAGGTATCTAATAAAGTGACCTCTGAGTGTTTATGGCCAAAATATCACTATTAGTTGAGAGGCACACTTAAATTACATCAGCTGTTATACAATTACTTGAAAAGGGCTGCTTTCCCAAGGAGTGCATTATTCTGACGGTCACTGAAGAAGAAGCACCTATCGTTGTGATTCAAGCCTCTGGGTCGGGTACAAATCCACAAACTATCTCCACACTTAGAAAAAATGATGAAATCCTTGCCCTATACTGACAAATCTTTCACCTCATTGAGGACAACTGGTAATAACATGCATGCATAAATTAAGAGGAAACTAGTCATCTTGAAGTTTAATATCTTTGTGTGACTTGATTGTGGATGATTGACAGAGGGTTCAGATTCCTTGGGCTGCAGTCCAATCAATTCTTCCCTCCTTATCAATATCCAAGGACATCACCCACTGTGATTTTTTAAAAATATCTATTCTAGTGCACTGCCCAATATTAAATTAAGTTATCTCTAAACTTACCCGGCTGGAAGGGAAAGGAAATAGCATTTGTCTACAAGAGCAAATCCATCAGCAAGTGTCAGATTAAACCAAAATAAATGTGGTACAAGATCTAAAGATTAATCCCAGTCTAGAATTAGCATTCATCACTTTATAAGCAACATCATTAGTCTTGGCTATCTTCAATCAAGCTCTAGGAGCTTGAGATGGAAAGCCTCTGCATTTTTCACTCAAAGAATTACAGGAACACTAGCCTAGAAAGTGCAGTGAGTGAGTGCAACAGAGGAGTGTTCTATCTTTATGTTAATTCTCATTTCAGTCACACATACATCTCCGCAAATTTTAGTACTCTGATCTCAGATGGCTTTGAAAAGGATATTCTTGTACAAAACTATACATGTTTATTCTCTCACTAAGGTAAATACATTAATCAGGGTTTTACCAAACTAGTGGCAATTTCAAGTTAAAATATGATTACCATAAGTGATAGTCATAGAAAAGTACAGTTCAGATACAGGCCCTTTGGCCCATCTAGTACAGCTGAAGCATTTAAGCTGCTTACTCCCATCGACCTGCACCTGGACCATTGCCCCACCCATGCACCTACCATCCAAACTTCTCTTAAACTTTGTAATTGAGCTCGCATGCACCACTTGCACTGGTAGCTCACATTATCTGCAAAACATTCAATTCCATGGGGTACCCCCATTGTTCCCAAAATCCACCCCCCCCCCGAGACCACATGCTCCTTCTCCAAGGATACCTGGGCACGGACTTAACCCTAGAAGTGGGGCAAAGCCGAAGGCTTGGGCAAGCCCTCAACTGCCCGCCGACTGGACAGCTTTTGGATATCTTCAAAACAGAATTTAATACAACACACAAACATTTATGTTAATGAGGGATAAGAACTCAAAAGCCATCTGTGGATAATTAGAGGTATCTTCCCCACTTCTTTTCCAGTTTTAATGAAGTCTTGGCCTGAAGTGCTGACTGTTTATTCATTCCCATGGATGCTGGCCGTCCTGCCAAGTTCCTCCAGCATTTTGTGTGTGATGATACGACGGCACCAAAAGTGTGGTGGCATTTGCTTGCTGCCTGCCTCCCTTTCCCCACCGCCCCCAGCAGAATCTTCATTCATTCAATTTGACGCAAATGATGCATTTCACTCCACATTTTGATGTACGTGACAGATATTTCATCTCTAGTTTATGAAAGGTCTTGCTAAGCTCTTCAACGTAATTGCCTGAATTACTACCAAATTCTCAACCACCTCAGAAATGATCAGCTGAGAATCAACAGTTGTGGATCTGAGAAACATTTGGCCAGACTGTACAGAAGCCAAATATCATTCCCTGAAGAACATCAGAACCAGATGGGTTTGCATAATAATCCAATAGCTTTGGTCATCTGCAATACTAGTTTTATTTTATTCCAGATTTACTTAATTACTTGAATTTAAATTCCACAGCTGCCATGGTAAGATTTAAATTCAAGCCTCCAGGTAGTAGTCAAGTAACTACCGTTTAGCTACTGTGCCCTAAAATTATTGTCAGACATCTTGTCCTTTAGATGACACTGAGTCTGCATCTGTGGCTCACTGAATATAAATATCTACTGAACTTTACTGAAGTGCAGGTGGTCTTCCTGCTAGAACACTAATCACAGAATAAGGAACTACACTAGAATAAATTCATTAGAAGCAATGCACTGACACATTGGAAACATGGAAGCCAAAAACCTCTGCCCCATTTGGCATATTCCCAGGGCAATTCTATTCAGTGCAATAGGGAACACAAAAAAAAACTAAGCCAAATGTTTGCCTCTGCCAATAGCTTCATTATATTAAGACAGTTTTTTTTTCCCTCGCAGGAACCAATAGGTATTCAGAACAAAAAGAAAGACTAGCAGCCATCTGGATAATATTAACAAAATATTGGCGGATGTTCTTGTTGTTGCTGGCAAGTCCATGAACAACATCCAGTAACACACAGCATATCCACTCACCCACCTTCTCACAGGTGGTTGTTCCCAGGACCAGAGAGTTTTATTGCTAACTTCAGCTTCTAGCACAGCAAGTTGAACTTTGCAATGGGTCAGAGTTGGTTTTGACAAAGTTAAGCTTCTGACCAATATCCTTAGCTTAGCTCCTTGTTGTAAGGAAGTAAACAATGAGGGTTTTGAGCCAATGTTTAATCAACACAAGACATTTGTGTTATGTTAATTGGCCTGCATCAAACCAGACAACACTTGCTAAGTTATTTGCACTATTTTCACGGAGTTCAAAGAAGCTTGTAGATCATACTGATTTTGTCACTTAGCACATCAAACATGGTCACAGGTGTAGTTGATCAAATAATAGATGGGATATTTGACACAGCTGTCACAGTATTATTCTGGGATCTCTACCCCAGAAGCATTTAAACCATCTGTATGAATTACTTTGTCCCAGCAAAGGTGTCTGAAATACCTCATTTACAGATAATGCCAACTAGTAGCAAAATTGTATAAATGTTAGAGAGTAATGGGGATTGCTAGGAATGACAAGGTGAACGACAGAAAGACTGGGTGACAGAAAGAAAAAAACTAGAATTCATTCCTCAGCCTTCTTTTCAGTGATGGGTGACTCATTCATCTGCAACTCGTTGGAATGTTCTTTGTTTGTAAGAATTGCACATGTTTGGAAATCTTTTGTAGCTTTTAAATCTTTTGACATTTTGAAATACTTTATGAATCTGAAATCCTCTGAGAGTTACATGTGTGTTAAGAATTATTTGTCTGAAATTAAATGTGTATCACTAAAAATAAAATAAATTGTGTTTAAACTGTTTTGTTAACTGGAAGTATCTCCTCTTTGGTAGGGAGAGGGCTTTGGCAGCAAGACTTCACTGCAGAGAATAGACAGGGAAATAAATGAGTCCTTGAAGAGTAGATTGATATACTATAAACTCCCTATAGTGAGGGTACCAATATCAGATAGGGCTTAAAATCTCCTTTTGAGTTTCGGACTTTGCGAACCCAATGCCATCACAATACACAACCCTAAACCATGACTTAATTACAGGGGAATAACTATACTCACCTCTGGCACATTCAGGAATAGCAGTTAGTGGTATCCCAACCCTGACTGGCCTCAAAGAATACAAGCACAGTGTATCTAACTGAGGATTTATCAAACTGCTGCTCTTAAAAATAAGTGGTTTAGCAACACAAGTGGAGTGCAGGGCCAGAGTACAAGCATGTTATGTGGTCACCATGCCAGTCAGCCAGAAACAACATTACATCCATGAGAGTTGGACTGGAAAGGGGGAAGTTTGTAACACATTAGTGCCGGGTTCTGCAATCCTCAAAGCAAGTGGCTGCTGATAGCAGTGAATCAGAAGGGTACGAGTCTCATTTACTCAGGCCAAGTCTCATGCTCACATTTCATTAACTTCACTCCCCATAGTCTAAGCCTTTGGACACACCCATCCTCCTCAGCAGTGCTACATCTGGGTTCTGTTTGCTGATGGCAACGTGAAGTATTGAACAAACCCAACAAGATCTCGGAAATCTACCAAAAAAAATGTGGATGCAGTCCAGTCCATAACAGATAAAACTCTTCCCACCATAGAGCATGATTACAATAAACACTGCAACAACAAAGCAACATCCATCATCTTGGCTCTCCACAATTCAAGCCGTGCTCTCTTCTCAGTGCCAACAAAGTGGTGACACAGTAGCCTTAGGTCTCACAATACCAGGTTCAGGAATAGTTATTACCCTTCAGCTATCAGGCTCCTGGAGTAGAGGGCACAACTCCACTTATCTCAAAAGTGAACCAATTCCACAACCTATGGACTATCATTCAAAAACTATAGCTCATGTTCTCAGTATTTTTTAAAATTATTTTTAGTTGTTTTTTTATTTGCACAGTTTGTCTTTTTTGTAGATTGATTGCTTGTCAGATTTTGCATGTAATTTTTCATGGATTCTGTTTATGTCTTTGTTCTGCAGTGAATGCCTGCAAAAATTTGATCTCAGAGTATTATATAGTGAAGTAGTTTAATAAATTTACTATGAACTTTTTTTTTGCTAAAATGGCACCATTAATCAGTAAACTTCCACAAAAATCATTTTTCAACTCAAAGAACAGTCAGCTATCCGACACAATCCTGTCCTTTGGTCCTCTATCTCGCCCTCCTTGAAGCAACAAGTATCCTTTTACAATTACTGCAGCAATTCAATCAACACATCATTCGAGAAAAGTGGGGGATAGATAGATCTTCTACCCACTTGACCACTTAGCCAAGCAGCCCCTTGATTTCCTGATAGCCACAAATCAGTAGTGGCGTACAGATCCTTCTCTGTTACATGTGGATTACGGGAAGGAGATTGAGAGATTCGTGACATTATGTCAAGATGAAAACCTTTTCCTCAAAGTCAACAAAATAAAAGAGGAGGTCATGGACCTCAGGAAGGCATTTTGAGGTTTGAGAGCCTCAAGTTCCTAGGTATGAACATCAACAACAGCTTGTCCTGTACCAACCATGCTGATGTCACTTCCTCAAGAAACTTGTCATGTCCCCAACAACTCTTACCAATTTCTTAAATCAATATACCATATAAACCATAATCTCTGGATGCATAACCATTAAATGCTGGATAAACTCAGCAACTTAGGTAGTATCTAAGGAAAAAAGAGTCAAAAGGAGCAAAGAGGCTGAGGCCCTTCTTCAGGACTGGAAAGGAATGGGTAAGAAGCCAAAATAAGAACGGGAAGAGGGTAAGGAGTACAAGCTGGAAGGGGATAAATGAAGTCAGGCAAGGGAGAAGGAAAGTGAGTGGAGGACACCCTCCCCCACCCACCTACCTTCCTCCTTATCTGATGTCACCTATCATCTCCCAGCTTGTACACTTGTTTCTTGTTTTCCTTCCTAAAATTCAGAATTTCACACAGGTTGGGATCAAACCTCACCTACCGTTGTTCCACCCAACCTTTCAGCTGATCCACATCGTCCTTCACTTTCTAAATTCAGCCAACACTCATCTTATTTTGGTTACAACAGTTAAGAGAGAATGCAGATTTTATAAAATCAGACTGCTACAGTACAGATCATTCTGCCCATAGACAATGCCACATCCTAACACAGCAGATCCATCACAATAATTTCTCTGCTCTGTCCTTTTAGCCCTGCAAGTTATTATCTCTCAAATACTTAGCCAGTTTCCTTTATGACAACGTGCATCTCCATCAAACCCACAGATGAGGAGCTCTATTATCAAAGTATCATACTATTATCAAAATATGTATACATTACACAATCTTGAGATTCGTCTCCTAACAGGTAGCCACAAAACTCAAAGAAACCAAAAAGAACCCATTAAAAAATGACCATTAAACACCCAACATGCAGAGAGAATAAAAAAATAATGCAAACAATAAACACAAACAAATAGCAGTCTGAAATGAAGGCCACAAAGAGAGTTTGTCAGCAGACCCTTAGTTCAGCAAGGAGGGGAGCAGTGAGCTGAATTGGCCTGTCCCTCAACTCTGACCCCAACAGCCTGACCTTTTCCATTTGGTCCAGTGCTTAACTCATCATCCAGGTGTCAGGTTCAGACACTGTGACATACTCTGGGCCTGTACCCTGCCACGTCAATTCAGCCTGGTACTTAAATTCCTTCTGCCCATATAAGTGCCATATCCTACCATTCTCTGCACATTCAGATAGATAGATAGATAGATACTTTATTCATCCCCATGGGGAAATTCAACTTTTTTCCAATGTCCCATACACTTGTTGTAGCAAAACTAATTACATACAATACTTAACTCAGTAAAAAATATGATATGCATCTAAATCACTATCTCAAAAAGCATTAATAATAGCTTTTAAAAAGTTCTTAAGTCCTGGCGGTTGAATTGTAAAGCCTAATGGCATTGGGGAGTATTGACCTCTTCATCCTGTCTGAGGAGCATTGCATCGATAGTAACCTGTCGCTGAAACTGCTTCTCTGTCTCTGGATGGTGCTATGTAGAGGATGTTCAGAGTTTTCCATAATTGACCGTAGCCTACTCAGCGCCCTTCGCTCAGCTACCGATGTTAAACTCTCCAGTACTTTGCCCACGACAGAGCCCGCCTTCCTTACCAGCTTATTAAGACGTGAGGCGTCCCTCTTCTTAATGCTTCCTCCCCAACACGCCACTACAAAGAAGAGGGCGCTCTCCACAACTGACCTATAGAACATCTTCAGCATCTCACTACAGACATTGAATGACGCCAACCTTCTAAGGAAGTACAGTCGACTCTGTGCCTTCCTGCACAAGGCATCTGTGTTGGCAGTCCAGTCTAGCTTCTCGTCTAACTGTACTCCCAGATACTTGTAGGTCTTAACCTGCTCCACACATTCTCCATTAATGATCACTGGCTCCATATGAGGCCTAGATCTCCTAAAGTCCACCACCATCTCCTTGGTCTTGGTGATATTGAGACGCAGGTAGTTTGAGTTGCACCATATCACAAAGTCCTGTATCAGTTTCCTATACTCCTCCTCCTGTCCATTCCTGACACACCCCACTATGGCCGTGTCATCAGCGAACTTCTGCACATGGCAGGACTCCGAGTTATATTGGAAGTCTGATGTGTACAGGATGAACAGGACCGGAGAGAGTACGGTTCTCTGCAGCGCTCCTGTGCTGCTGACCACCGTGTCAGACCTACATAAGGTCTACAGGTACCTACATAAGAGCCTCTTAACACCTTGCCACATTTGCCGCCATCACCACCCCAGGCAGCACATTCCAGACACCCACCATCAACCAGCACATCTCTTTACACATACCCAACAATGACAGGAACCCTGTGAGGGGCAAATTTTAAAGTGGAAAAGCCGTTGCTCTGGGGAAGTTCAACTCTCCTGACCTTGGAAATCCAGGTCCATGGTAAAAGTATTAGCCCCAAACTGAGCCTTCCTTGGTTGCAGTGAATGACCACAACCACCTCTGTGCTCTGTCATGCCCTTTACTCTCCACAAAGCCTTCCTGACCATTGCATCTCACTGTTGATCTTGCCCACAAAGTCCACCAAAGATAACCCTGCATGCTAGGACAGGCATATCTCTATCTCACAAGGGAATGAGGCATGACAGTTATCCTCATTTGATTTATCTAGGTGTTAGATATTTCAACCCTGGGAGGGGTGGGGAAGACAGTGGCTATTTATCTATGCCTTTCATCATTTCATTCTGATCTACTGCCACTCCAGATAAAACAACCCTAGTTTTCCCAACCACTCCTTATAGCTCATGTCCTCTAATCCAGGCAGCATCCTGGTAAGCCTCCATTTCATACCACTTTTTCCCAGTTAATATCAAGTAGGAGGTTCAGAAGCCTGAAGCCCCACACCACCAGATTCAAGAACAGCTACTTTCCTTCAAACATCACTGCAGTTCAGCAACACTATGACCAGTCTGCACTGAAATGGACCTTCATGTTACTTGCTTCTAATTGTGTTCTTAATGGTAAAAATTCTGCACAGTTTGTGTCTTTTTCTTGCAAATGCTACTAAGATGATGTGATATGCCTGTGATGCTGCTGAAAGTTTTTAATTGCAATTGTACATACCTTCACTTGTACAGGTGACAATAAACTCAACTTTGACTTTTGCACCCTGTCCAAACCCTCCATATCCTTCCTACAATGTGTCGACCAGAATTGAAATCACACAATATCCCAATTCTAAACACAAGGCGGCATGATTGCATGAAACATCTCTCTTCAAAACATATTTATTCAGTGTCCACATCTTTCTGTAGTAGATAATTCCATATGTTCTTTATCAGATTACGAAAATTTTCCCTGCATAAAAAGGTGCCATCCATTGAATCTAACTGGTGACCCAGTGTTGTTCCTACTGTAACAGTTACATCTTTTCTTGGGTAATAAAGTCAAAACTGTACACAGTACTCCAAGTTTGATCTCACCAAAGCCCTGTGTAAGATCCTTCCACCTGGAACTTAAAAACTCTTGTAATAAAAGCCAAATGTTGTTTACTTTAATCTGTTTGCTGCACATGTTCTACCCAGGTCACTCTGTACATCAACATTTCCCAATCTCTAAAGGTATGCATCTTCCATATATTCACCCACCTTCTTGTCCAAATCACCTTGAAACTTCTATGGATCCTCTTTACAACTCACTCCCACCTAGTTTCATATTTTCAGCAAACCTCTATCACAACTCTTCTCTACATAAAAATATCTTCACATTCTCCTTCTATTCTTCAGCCAAGATTTACAATTCTAATCCTTGAAATATTTACAAAGGCAACTTGTTTACCTACAGTAAACTCATCTGCCCCCTGGTGTTGGTGCCTTGCCATGGCAGGACAACTTACTCCCTTAATGAAGTTCTGGATTTGTGCTGGTGGGAGCATTTGCCAGACAAGACTTTAAGGAGGAAAGGCCTGAAAAACCAGGAACCACATTTCTTCAAGTTAGTTGCATCTAAACCTGCACCTTATAAAAATCAAAATTGGCTCCAGGAATGGCGACAAAGAAAATAAGAGTATCAAACTGTTGAGTCCAAGCAGCCAATGACTCGTATGACAGGTGGTGATGAATACTGAAAGCAAGTCACTGATATGAAAAGTAAAATAGAGTGGCAAACCAGTCACTTTGCAGATGGCATTTGATGAAGTATCTCAATGTTTATTGCTCAACACATGAGGTAACACATTGGCATGGATACACTCTTCTCTAATTTGGCAAAATAGAACTAGTGTTGTGCCACAGAAATCAGTGTTGAGACCTTACACCACTTATGCAAGTAACCTGAACGGACTGGGAACATGAGATAATTGCTAAATTTGCTGATTATCTAGTAACTAGACAAGAAAGTTATGCGAGGACACAGAGACTACCAAAAGGATTAAAGTAGATGAACTGAGAGGACAAAAGCCTTGCAAATTGAGTACAACGTAGGAAAGGGGGAAGTACCATTTTGGGAAGAAAGAATAAAAATATTATCAAAAATTATGAGAGTTTGCAGAGCTTTGAAGTGCAAAGGGATCAGGATGTTACACACAATTTGTAGAAGGCAGCTAATTACAGAAGTAAACAGAATGTTAACAATTGCTAGTGTAACTGAATACAAAAGAAGGAGATGATTCAGATATATAGAGCACTGTTTGACAGTGTTATGTGTCGTGTTGATCTAATTTAACTTCTTCACTCAGAGGGTGGTGAGAGTGCAGAATGAGCTGCCAGCAGAACTGTTAGGTGTGGGTTTGATTTCAACGTTTGGATAAAAACATGGATAGAAGGGATATGGAGGGCTACGGTCCACGTGCAGGTCCACGGAACTAGGCAGATTAATAGTACAACACAGACCAGGTAGGCCAAAGGACTCGCGTCTGTGCTGCAGTAATCTACAAGTCCATGACTCTAAAAGGAAGGGCGAGAATAGATTGGAAGAAGCTCAGAGAAGGTTTACTGGAATGAATATGCTGAGTTGGAAAATGAATAAAGTTGGAGCAGCGAAACAAACATTAATTGAAGTTTAGAAGAGTGAGGGTGGATGTGGAGAGGATGTTTCCCCTCATCAAAGAATCCAGAGCTAGAAGTCACAATTTAAAATTAAACGGCTGCCTACTTAAGGAAAATAAGCCAATATTTCATCTCTGTGAGGGTTGCAAGTGTTCTGAAAGGATAGCAGAAGCAAAGCTTTCAAATACATTTAAACCAGTGTTTGATTGATTCTTGAATGGGCAAAGAGCGAACAGTAATGTGGAACAGAAAACATGGTAGCATAGCAGTTAGCATTACGTTTACGGGACCAGGTTCATTCACACCGCTATCTGTGAGGAGTTCCTATGTTCCTGTGTACCCGTGTGGGTTTCCTCCGGGTGCTCCAGCTTCCTCCCACATTCCAAACACATACACTGCTGTACTGTGAAAGTCTTAGGGCCATATATATAGCTGAGGTATCCAGGACCTTTTGCACAGTACCGTATTTGTCACTGTGGAGCAAAGAGGAAGTTTGCAAGTCTGGCAGAAGCAAAAGGATATTGGGAATGGTGCATTGCTGTGGGAGGAGCAGGTGCAGTGCAGCAGGAGGGGTGTGGGACAGGTGGCAAAGAAGGAGCATTGGGTGCGGGTGCAAATACAAGCATCCCTGAAACACCAGGCAAGGTCATCTGAATCTAAACAGAATGTCTCCCTAGAGCTTCCCACTCCCTCCCTTCTCCCAACCACGATTCCCCTCTCCCTGCCACCCTTCCCACGATAGAGACCCATAACAGAATCAGGTTCATCATTACGCACATGTCATAAAATTTAGGAGTTTTTTTTGCAGCTGGAGTATATAAAATACAAGTAGGGTACCTAAGACTTTTGCACAGTACTCTAAGTTTTGCAAATGTGATGTTGGGGCTGGAAACACGGTGACACTTGCAAGCTGCCCCCAGCACAATTCCAGTAAGATGTTGTCATCAACAGCGCAATCCATGATATGTTTTGATGTACACGACATACCAAATCTCCTTAAACTCCTAATGAATTATTCCCGCTGTCATATCTTCTGAACATATAACACGTCAAACCTTGTGATGGGAAGAGCAGCAGAAGACCCCACCAGATCCACCCCTATTTGCCACAAAGTGTATGCATCTCCCTCTTTTAAATACCACTAATGCATTGTGGAATCCATGGGAAAGCTGAAGACTAATTTATTAGGAGTAAGGAAGTGTTTGTCAGCTTTTCAGCTTTTGTTTGTGTAGTTTTTCATCAAGTCTATTGTGCTTTTTTTTTGTTCTGTGAATGCCTGCAAGAAAATGAATCTCAAGGTAGATATATACAATTAGTGGCCACATTATTACTTATCTCCTACGCATTTTTTTTTAAAGAAAGCGGCCACTGAGTGTATGTAGGCTCACGGTCTTCTGCTGCTGTAGCCCATCCACTTCAAGGTTCGACGTGTCGATTCCAAAGGAAAGAGTGATTTACTTTATGCCAAGTGTTCATTATGATTACAGCAAAAGCAAATCTCTTCCAGCTCTATCTGTTTCTGTCAAGTTGTTGAATAGTGCCCCATCTGTGTCTCCAATTTTTCTTTGATATTGCTGCCAGCCTTTTTGTCATGTTGATTCAGGATGGCTTTATTGTCTCATCTCTGCTGTGGCCTTGGTTAGTACACCTGTTTCATACATTCACTGGCCACATTATCAGGCATCTCCTGTACCTAGTAAAGCAGTTCATAACCCGTCTGTTTCAAGGTTTAAGGTGTTGTCCATTCAGAGATGCTCTTTTGCACACAACTGTTGTAACTCGTGGTTATATGAGCTACTGTCACCTTCCTGTCAGCTTGAACCAGTCTGATCTTTCTCCTCCGACTTTTAACATTAACAAGAAGTTTTGGGCCATAGCTCACTGACTGCTTTTTTTTTGTTTTGTCCATAAGACCTGAGCAGAATTAGACCATTCAGCCCATCAATGGTGTCTAGAAAATTTATAGACACCATTTTCTATAAATGCTAGAGACTGTTGTGTGTGAAAATCCCAGGAGATCAGCAGTTTCTGAGATACTCAAGCCACCCCACCTGGCACCAGCTGTCATTCCACGGTCAAGACCACTTTACTCAATTCTTCCCCATTCTGACATTTGGTCTGAACAACAATTGAATCTCCTGACCAGCTCTGCATGCAAAGCAATGCATGAAAGCTGGCACACGATTGGCTTATTAGATATTTGAATTAACAAGCAGGCGTACAGGGGTGCTTAACAAGATGGCCACTGAGTGTGTGTGCATATTGATATTAAATTTACCTTGAACTTTGAGTAATTTGGTGATACCTATGCTAATATGATGTGCTGCAAAACTCCCTTCCATTAGTTGGAATTTATCCAGGCTTCCATAGAACAAGCAATGTGAATCCAATTGAATTAATGCAAGAATTATGGAATACATGGATTGCTCTATCTGTAATATAGCCTGGAAATGAAGAATTCATTGTATAATTATATATAATTATGCTAAAAGATCTGTCCAGCCAGAAGTTACATTTTTAGTCCATGGATTGTAATTCCCATAATTATATATTTCTTTCAAAGATTTATTCTCCTTTGCTTCAGTTCTACATTATATTCAAAATGTTGGGAATATTCCCCAATATATACAATTTTGATCAAGGTAAATATCACTTTAGTTGTCACATGTTCTTTGAAACATATGGTGAGATGCACTGTTTATGTCAATGGTCAGTGCAATGAAAGGATGAGCTTGGGGTGGGGGGAGAAGCCTACTAGTGTACCCATGCTTCTGGTGCCAACATAGCATGCCCACCGCTTATTAACCCTGACCCTAGTCCTAACCCAACACCAACCATAAGCAATAGCTCAAACCACCCCCACAAACACTTTGCACATTCATAATCCCAGACCTTAAGGAGGAGAAAAATCCCAATAAAGGCCAACAGTGCTGGACCAGGGTGAAGGTGTCATGGGCCAGATTAATGTGGCAGCGTTGAGTGACACTGAACCTCCTGTAACAAGATAAGAAACACAAGAGGGATCATTTTCCTACTGCCTGCATGACTACATCCTACCCCACATCTTTGGAATGTGGAAGGAAAGTGGAGAAGGAAGAAACATATGGTTATGGATAGAATGTACAAACAGCGATGGGAATTGAATTCCATTTGGTGATCAAAAGCACTGTAGAGCACTGCACCAACTGCTATGCTACTGTGTTGCCCCTAAGAATAAGGGCTCGAAGGTTTAGGATTTAGATGAGGATGTTTTCCTCACAGCTGAAACCTTGGAATTCTCAACTCCAGTTTCTTATGATACCTCAGTTACCCATTCAAAATACATAGAACAGGCCCTTTGGCCCATGATGCCGTGCTATACTAATTAAACCAATGTAATACCCTGGGAAAGGTTTCGCTGCTAATGTGATGGTTTCTGTGTAGCAGCAGTGTTTGGGTTATGACTAGAGATAGTTGGGGGCTTTGGAATGTGCACTGTCCAATAGGGGAGTGTTTTTCTTTCTTGTGTGCCCAAGAGCAAAGGATTCTCAGTCTTTTGTTCAGCAGAAGATGGAGAGAGAAGATGCCAGAACAGAGACATCATAACCTGCAGGACGGAGTGGACTTGGATTGAGGTTGGGAGTCGACAATGCCCTGGGGTGGGGGGGGGGGGGGAAATTGATGGAGACCTAATGGAAGGGAAAACTGTGAGCTCCAACGTGCATGTTAGATTGTTTGCTTTTTCTTTTTGTTTTCTTTACTAACCCTATAGTCAAATTAGGAATTATAAAGCTCAATCATGTAATTGATACGGTTTACTGTCTGATATTTCGCAGTACTGATTTGTAACAGGGTAACACATCACACAGCATCCACACAGACGAGATTTCACATGTTTGGTGAGGCCAGAGACCGTCTTCCCTGTACTAAGCCCGTTGGCTGAACCTGAAGGTTACACCAATAATAAAACAATGTGCAAAGAATGGAGGGTTATGGCTACTGTGTAGCCAAATTCGATTAGACTGGCTAAGCATTTATTTAGTCCAGCACAATACCGTGTGGACAGAAGTTCTGGTTCCTGTGCTGTACCATTGCATGTTCAAACTGTTAGCACAACCTGTTGTGACATGTGCATGGTTACCACCATAGAAGGTGAAAATTTGATTTGTTTTATAACCCTAGCGAGAATATACCTAAACATGAGGAAGTCTACAGATGCTGGAAATCCAAAACACACACAAAATGTGGAGGAACTCAGCAGGTCAGGCAGCATCTATGGAAAAGAATGAGCAATTGACATTTCAGACCGAATAAGTGTATATTGCTAACACCATGTTTCTGAACAGCCCGTCTACATCTATCCCAAGTCCCTCAAAAGGTTAAAGATTAGCTTTATTTGTCATATGTACAAAGTATATAGTGACATATGTCACTTGCCTCAAATCAAATCAATCAGGATTATACTGGGCATCCCAGAAGTGTTGCTATAGTTTCAACACCAACATAGCATGGCTAACACTCACTAACCCTAACATGTACATCTCTGGAATGTTGAAGGAAACTAGAGCACCCAGAGGAAAGCCACCTGGTCATGGGAAGAACGTAAAAACCCCTTCCGGGCGGTGGCAGGAACTGAACCCTCTTTGTAGAGATGGTGCTTTAAAGTGTTGCTCTAACTGCTATGCTAAGCTGGCCACTATTTTCTTCCTCTGATAAGATCACCCTCTTAAAATTTCATCAGCAGTGAACCTTCTGTAGTTCCTCTCTTACTGACTGTACAACAAGAACCTTGTAGGACATTTATCATGACCAATCCTGCCTTTGGGCTGCTGGTGTGGATAATTCATTACCTCCTTAATAAATGTGGGTAGCCGCAACTCTTTGAAAGTCCTACTGTCGAGCTCACCTTGTTTTCAACTCTTCCACAAATAAAGTTGTTAAGAGGTAGTTGCCTGCCACTTGACAGTGTACAGATGCCTTGCAGGCAGTTGCTGTATGTCCAATAAACACTGAGTGAACCACACTCGTTCATCCATCTCTGGCAGCTATCTGGCTTGCACTGTCTTGCTTCAAATTTTGTGTGGACAGTGAGAGAACTGTCCAAGCTGGGCAGGTTAATGACCCCCTCAAGGAGATGGAACGGAACGACCCATGTTCTGGTGATTGACTGTGAAACGGGCTACATTCTGTAATGTACAAGTTTACGTTGAGGAGCACTCTGATCAAATATAATAGTTAGACTCTCCCCCATCTATTACCCCTGTCACTACACTTTAAGCACTTCAAACCTCTGCTTGTAATACTGTTTACATCATAAATACATGCTGGTATTTATGGGAATTTTCATTCTTTCTTTTCCCAATTTTTTATTAAATTTCATATACACAAATACAGAATTCATAAGGATACTTAATATAAATAAGATAGCACAAAATGCAATATATATATAAATCACACTGATACAATCACGGTATCCCATATTGATGATCAAATAAAATAAATTGAATGATGAAATACAATAGTATAGTTAATTATATTATAAATAAATCTACACCCCCTACCAAGACAAAGCTGGTTGGTGAAAAAAAGAGAGTACTTTACCATATAGTGTTTTATAATAATAGCCCAGATCTATATTTTAATAACAATTCAAAGGAAATTTTATTGTACATCCATACTTTAACCTCAAAACTTTATTTTTACAATTTGTTATTCTTTATAATTTTTTGAATATAGTTGTTCTGGTTGCATGCCACACCCTGATCAACACACCACAGAAGTTCCTAATACTTGCAAATGTTTATGCTGAATAAAGTTAATCTCTGATTCTGGAGCATGTGCAATGATGGTTAAACTGATTTACTATTGTCATATGTACTGAGGTACAGCGAAAACCTTCTCTTGCATAGTGTCCATACAAACCAATTCATTACAATAGTGCATTGAGGTGTTACAAAGTAAAACAATAATAGAGTGCAGAATAAAGTTCTACAGTACAGGGCAGTGCAGGTAGACAATAAGGTGCAAGGTCACAATGAGAAGTTGTGAGGTTAAGAATCAGGGCCCATCTTCTAGTATGAGGAATATATTCAATCTTTGAGGTATGCTCAGCATCCAGTGCATACATGTCCATTTAAACTCATCTGGAAGACTGGTTGGGTCTCTGTTGGAGTACAGAGTCCAATTCCCATCACTATGCATTAGGAATCCCCATTAAGGAGTGCATAAAAGATTTTCAAAAAAAGTTTCTAGTCTGAGGTAGTTAAGGAGAAGTTAAGGACCTTGGAGCAAATAAAATTGTAGTGGGTTTGAATTTACTGGTGTCCACTATTGAGACAAAGAGAGGGAAGGAGTCAATGTTGTGCTCAATGTTTCTTCAGGGAGTGCAACACCTTCACTAATTCTCAACAATCTAGCCCAGGATTTCTCAACACGCAAGTGTGTTTGAGATAGTATTGGTAATGTAGGTGATGAATCAGCCAGTACAAGTGATGGCACTTGCCCCATCAGCCACTCTTGTTCTATCCATGGAAAGTTTGCAATCCCCATGAGGTCCTCCCCCAAACCCACAAAACTGGAATAGATCCCAAAGGAAAGAGTACTTTACTTTATGCCAAATGTTCACTGTGTGTAAATTTCTTCCACCTCTATCTGTTTCTGTGAAGTCAGGAAATGGTGCCTCAGGCTTTCTTTGACATTGCTGCCAGCCTCTTTGTCATGTTGTTCCTGGGTGGCTTTACTGAAACAATATTGTCTCATCTCTGTGGTCTTGGTTAGTAGACCTGGTTCATACTTTCAGTGGCCACTCTTATTAGCTTCCTTCTTGATGAAGTCAAATGGTCAAAGAAACATTACAGTACAAAGGAAGCCAGATAGTTCATTGCACCCATGTTAGTAAGAGTATTTTGCTCTGTTAAAATTGTCCTCTGTTGTACAAGACTTTAAAACAGCTGCTTTCTTTGCTGGACATGGAACATTTTATGTTAGAGTCTTCTGGATGTTCTGATTAACGTTTATCCTACAATTGACACCACAAATTGGTCAGCTGTTGACACTGTGGTCACATTATTGGGAGAAAAGGTAGTTAGTAAATGGCCAGAGTGTGTGTTTGTGGGCTTATGCTGCTGTAACCCATCCACGTGTTGTGTTTAGAAATCTTCTTCTGTACAAACGCTGTTGCAACATGTGGTTATTTGAGTTATTGTAACTAGAGCCAGTGGATGTAGTGTACCTGGACTTCCAGAAAGCTTTTGATAAAGTCCCACATAGGAGATTAGTGGGCAAAATTAGGGCACATGGTATTGGGGGCAGAGTACTGACATGGATTGAAAATTGGCTGGCTGACAGGAAACAAAGAGTAGTGATTAACGTGTCCCTTTCGGAATGGCAGGCTGTGACCAGTGGGGTACCGCAAGGTTCGGTGCTGGGACCGCAGCTGTTTACAATATACATTAATGATTTAGATGAAGGGATTAAAAGTAACATTAGCAAATTTGCTGATGACACAAAGCTGGGTGGCAGTGTGAAATGTGAGGAGGATGTTATGAGAATGCAGGGTGACTTGGACAGGTTGGGTGAGTGGGCAAATGTATGACAGATGCAGTTTAATGTGGATAAATGTGAGGTTATCCACTTTGGTGGCAAGAACAGGAAGGCAGATTACTATCTAACTGGAGTCAAGTTAGGAAAAGGGGAAGTACAACGAGATCTAGGTGTTCTTGTACATCAGTCAATGAAAGCAAGCATGCAGGTACAGTAGGCAGTGAAGAAAGCTAATGGCATGCTGGCCTTTATAACAAGAGGAATTGAGTATAGGAATAAAGAGGTCCTTCTGCAGCTGTACAGGGCCCTGGTGAGACCCCACCTAAAGTATTGTGTGCAGTTTTGGTCTCCAAATTTGAGGAAGGGCATTCTTGCTATTGAGGGAGTGCAGTGTAGGTTCACAAGGTTAATTCCCAGAATGGCGGGACTGTCATAAATTGAAAGATTGGAGCGACTGGACTTGTATACACTGGAATTTAGAAGGATGAGAGGGGATCTGATTGAAACATATAAGATTATTAAGGGATTGCACACGCTGGAGGCAGGAAGCATGTTCCCGCTGATGGGTGAGTCCAGAACTAGAGGCCACAGTTTAAAAATAAGGGGTAGGCCATTTAGAACAGAGATGCGGAAAAACTTTTTCACCCAGAGAGTGGTGGATATGTGGAATGCTCTGCCCCAGAAGGCAGTGGAGGCCAAGTCTCTGGATGCATTCAAGAGAGAGTTAGATAGAGCAGGGTCAAGGGATATGGGGAGAAGGCAGGAACGGGGTACTGATTGTGTATGATCAGCCATGATCACAGTGAATGGCAGTGCTGGCTAGAAGGGCCAAATGGCCTACTCCTGCACCCACTGTCTATTGTCTATTGTATTTTTTTTGTACTCTAAAATAAACTGAAGTCTTGCAATTAAGACTGCTCGTCATTCTCGACTCCCAGAAAAACCCCAAGGAACAGAAATTAATCAGATCCAACAGCACCTTAATGTTCATCTAGGAAGCCATGTGATCTGATTCATGAATCACGCAGGTTTGGTGCAATCATCACCAGTTACATTCATGTTTAATTGCTCCCGATGCACAAAAAATATTATTACATTAGAAATTGCTCATGTTGCTTCAGTAAACATTGCACTTACAGCACAAGGGACTTGTGTCCAGTTCACAAGGGACTTCAAACCCATGGTATTTCAGCATAAATAATGAACCCTTGATAGTTGAGCTTACAGAATGGACAGAGAATCATTATGAAACCATTAAGCAGTGGGCTGTCCACACTGCTTCACTACCAATCATTTCTAGACTTGTAAAGTTTCATGCACTGCCTATCCTGCATGTGCAGAAGCTGAAAATGAGATACACTGTACCAGATGTTCTTTGAGTTATGGTCCTTTATCTGCCATACGACTCAAGTGAAGATCTCGTGCCAAGTCCAGCAGGAGCAGGTGTGCATCTGATTACCCCCTTTTTTATTACAGTGTTTAAATTCTAAGCGCTCCACGCACTCGGTCATTTTTAATAAGGTGCCACTGCAAACCTGTAGCACACCACTGCACAAACAGGCAGTCTCAACAATCTGGCAGATAAGGCGGGGATGTATCAGCGAGTTTGTCTCAGGACTGATGAGCTGTTTCAGAAACTGTTCAGGAGATAAAGTTCAGCTACCTAACGAGAGAAACTAGCAGTCACAGTGCCCTAGCGCAATGATCAAAGTTTCCCACCACAGTAGCCAGATTCAGCCCCTCACAAATCTACCAAACACCCATCTTACAATACCCTCCTCTAAAGAGTAGTTTTTTTCTGTCATACATTCATTGAGACATCGAAACATACAGTGAAATGCATCGTTTGCATCAATAGCCAACACAGTCTGGGATGTTCTTAGGGCAGCCCGCAAGTGTCACCAAGATTCTGATACCAACATAGCATGCCAGCAACTTACTAACCTTTACGTCTTTGACATGTGGGAGGAAACTGAAACACCCAGAGGAAACCGATGTGTTCACAGGGAGAACTTGCGAACTCCTTTCAGACAGCAACAGGCAATCAATCCTGATCTTACAGCTGGTTCTACAAAGCGTAACACTAACTGCTAAGCTGCTATGCTGCAATTCATTCTTCTAATGCTCCATCAGCTATCCCAATTCTACTATACACAGAGAAGGAGCAATTTACAATGGCCAATTAAGCCTACCAACCTGCAAGCAATTAGGGTTGAGGGCAAAACAATATACTAGGGAGGATTCATCCAGCCAAAATATTCTGCAGATGCTGGAAATCCACAGCAACACACAAAATGCTGGAGGAACTCATCGTCAGGTAGCATCAATGGAGGGGAATAAACATTTGGCGTTTCTAGCTGAGACCCTTCATCAGTCCTGAGGGATATGGATGATACCCAGGAAGATGACTTTTAGAATAAATTGGCATCAGCAGTGGCACAATATTGTGTGTCAAGTGGCCTGTCCACTGTTGTACACCTCTAAAGTTCTCTATAGTCTTTTACCACAGCAGCTCTCCCTCCCTTCCCACTTTCCTCCTGGCCACCTGGACGAGTCCTGCTGCCACAGACCAGATTGTTGCTGCTTTCTCCTGAGTGGCCATCCCTATCATCAATAATATCTGAAACACAAGAGGTTCTGCAGATACTGGAAATCCAGAGCAACACAGACAAAAAGCTGGAGGAACTCAGCAAGTCAGGCAGCATCTGCAGAGGGAAGTGAACTGTCGATATTCTGGGCTGAGAACTCAATATCTTGCATATGTGTTTCAGGGGAATCCTCTACTGTCTACAGAATCAGGGCTGTTCAGACTACTGAGCTTGCTTGATAAAAAAAACAATTACACAAATTTTCTCAGTGTCTGAACAGGATCTGGCAAGAATTTAACATTTCTGATACAGGTTTTGGCCCAAAATGTCGAGAATTTCTTTCCCATCCACAGAGGCTACTTGATTTTCCATCTTCTTCCAGCAGATTGTTTGTTGCTCCAGATTCTGGCATCTGCAGTCTCCTGACTCCACTTCCGAATTTCTGCTCCTCCTCCAGAAGTTTTCGAGTGACCAGGGTTTTTATTTTCTTCAAATAACTGCATGAGCTGCAGCTGGTTAGTTCCCAAGATATCCCTTTAAGACCACTGAGCAGAATCTTTCGATTCAGGAATAGATTGCTGCAATTTGCTCTCAATATCTTGTAAGAGTTCTTGATATTGTGTTTTACGATGTCAAAAGATGCTACATAACTGTACATTTTCCAGAGTGCATGGTGTGTTGGCCTTCATTAGATTGAGTTCAAGAGGTAATGTTGCGCCTCTATAAAACCCTGGCTAGCCAACACTTGGAAAATTGAGTTCACTTCTGGTCATCTCATTCCTGGAAGGATGTGGAAGCTTTAGAGAGGATGCAGAGGAAGTTTACCAGAATGCTGCCTGGATTAGAGAGCATGTCTTATGAGGATAGGTTGTGCCAGCTAGGGCTTCTCTTTGGAGTGAAGGAGAATGAGAAGTGACTAGATACAATGCACAAGATAATGAGACATTGATCGAGCGGATAGCCAGAGACTTTTTTCCCAGGATGGAAAAGGTTAATACAGGGAAGCATAATTTTAAGGAGGAAAGTATGGGGGGTGGGGGATGTCAGAGGTAAGTATTTTTAAAACAGAGTGGTGGAACACCCTGTCAGGGGTGATGGGAGAAGCAGATACATTAAGTACCTATTTAAGAAACTCTTAGATAGGTACATGGATGATAGAAAAATGGAGGTCCATGTAGGAGAGAAGGATTAGACTTAATGATTAGCACAACAGTATAGGCCAAAGGGCCTATATTATGCTGTAGTGTTCAATGAAGCAAATTAATAAAGAAATTGTCCATCCAATCACCAACCAAAGACCAATAATTCTTTTTAGGGCAAAATAAATTTAAAAGCAGCATTTCAGTCTGCTTAATAAAATTTATATTTAAACGTTTCATTAAGGAATCCTCTTCCTAAATTTAATTTACAGCAATCCTCAGTTCACGCAATACTGGAATACTGATTTCTAACTGAACATATTGGTTGAAATGTGTTTGGCACTCATCCCATCTGAAGGCACACATATTGCTGCTTGTTCGTGTTATAAATAATCTCAGTTGATATTTAACATGACTTTAATTTTAAATCTTCACTGGGTAAAACTCCATGTACCAGAGATTTTCCTGCCTCCTCATCAGTTGCAGTTTATGAAGAACTGTTATTTTAAATTTGTCTGTCCTAGGGTTGAGACCCGACTGTGTGTGATTGGATGGGAAAGGAACTTGTTTTGCCTTGTTTTGTTTCGTCAGCGTCATATGTTGGCTGCATATTCTGCTGAAGATTGTTGGCATGCTGTGTTGACAAAGGAATATGTGGCTGCCCTGTGGGCTGCTTCCAGCAAATCATTAATTTATTTTTAGAGATACAGCGTGGAACCAGCCCTTCCGGCTCCACAAGTCCACCACACAGCAACCCACCTAATCACAGGACAATCTAAATAACCAATTAACCCACTAAACGGTAGGTCTTTGGACTGTGGGAGGAAACCGAAGCAGTTATAATAAACCAGATTCTGAAATTCTGGCAAATGGGACGAGCTTAGATGGGTTTGAACCAGTGCGGAAAACTTAACTCACCTCAACTCTGAACTGATTCCACAACATACAGACTTAAGTTCTATACAAATCAAGTTCTCAGTATTATTTATTTATATATTTTATGGTTCTTTGCCTGCCTTTGTTTATGTATAGCTTTCGGAAATTCTATCATATCTTTATTTTTTTGTAAACACTTATGAAAAAAATCTTAAGGTAGTATGTGATAACGTACATGTACTTTAATAATAAATTTACTCTGAGCGTCTCAGTCTGCTTCTTGTTGAGCGGTCTGACTCTATTACACTTCACTGGACACATCCAATGTATTTCCAGTTATTGAACTCCATCTTCAACCCAACTACAGGAAATAACTTTTAGGTCTTTATGCTACCCACAGTTCTCATGTTGAACTTCCCTGCTCACTCTTCCTCCCCTTTATTACATAGAAAATAACGTGTTGTTAAAATCTGAATACTAACTTTCTCCATTCCCAAAGACATGGCTGGATTCTACCTCCATGTCTTTCTTACACAAACTGTACAGAAAGTCACCATATTTTGGTTAATCCAGAATGCTAAGAACTTATATTAATTTTTTTAAAGAGCTTTCAAAGTTCAAAATAAAATTATCAAAATGCATGAATGTCACCATATACAATCCTGAGATTCATTTTCTTGCTGGTATATTCAATAAATCCAATAGCCATAATAGAATCAACGAAAGACCACACCAGTCGGGCAGAAGACAACAAACTGTGCAAATAAAAGAAAATAATAATAATAGTACACAAGCAATAAATAGAGAATATGAGATGAAGGGGCCTTGAAAGTGAGCCCATAAGTTGTGGGAACATTTCAGTGGTGGGGCAAGTGAAGTTGTCCTCGTTGGTTCAAGAGTTTGATGGTTTAGGGGGCAATAAATCTTCCTGACCCTGGTGGTTTGAGTCCCATGGCTTCAGCACCTTCTGTCTGATGGCAGCAGCAGGAAGAGAGCACGTGCTGGGTGTTGGGGATCCCTGATGAGGGATAATAGACAATAGGTGCAGGAGTAGGCCAGTCAGCCCTTTGAGCCAGCACCGCCATTCAATGTGATCATGGCTGATCATCCACAATCAGTACCCCGTTCCTGCCTTCTCCCCATATCCCTTGACTCCGCTACCTATAAGAGCTCTATCTAACTCTTTCTTGAAAGCATCCAGAGAATTGGCCTCCACTGCCTTCTGAGGCAGAGCGTTCCACAGATCCCCAACTCTCTGGGTGAAAGAGGGATGAGGCTTTGCTGCAGCATCAGTCCACGTAGGTGTGCTCAGTGGTGGGGGGGCTTTTCCCATGATATACTGAACCGTATCCACTACTTTTTGGAGGATTTTCCATTCAAGAGCCTTTGGTGTTTGCCGAATCTCCGTAAAGAGATAAATAACCAGCTTTCCTACGTTGTTCTACAAAATTAGTTAATAACAAACAGTTCACAATTAAGAAAAGCACATTTCAAAGTCTGCAGATTTATCACATTTACATGAAAGTATACAGTAAAATACATCATTTGTATTGACGATTAACACACCCAAGGATGGGCAGCCCGCAAGTGTTGCCTCACATTCCAACGCCAACAAGACATGCCAGCAATGTTTAGAACATAACAAGACACTAGTAACGAAAACAACAACAGTAAAACAAGCAAACCCTTTTCCTACCTCCTACCTACCCACACACACACACACACAGATAGACAGACTTCCAACTCCAGGGCAAATCTGTTGCAGTAGGAGGGATAAAGTTGCTTTTACATAGTACCTTCTAGGACTTTCCAAAGTAGGTATCATCCCTTTCAAAGAGTTAAATTGGTTTATTATTGTCATTTGCACTGTGACTGTGAAAATTATTTTGCATACAGAGTGGAATGTGCTGCATGGTGCTCTGAAAGCCAGGTGGTGGGGCATGAGCCCATGATCGACTTCATTGCTTCTCTGTGATTGAGGCATCGAGCAAGGTTGAAGTCAACGATGAACGAATGTTCAGCACCATCTGTCTGCAGTTAACTGGTCTTCTTCCCCCTCTCGTTAGCTGCTGTCGGAGGAAGGAGCAGGCGTCTTTGGTTCCATGTTGCAATGATTGATCGACAAAGCTCGTGGCTGTGGACTAGTTTTAGTTACATGTGTTACTGGATTCTAGTTGCTGTTTTTGAACAGTTTGATCTGGATGATCAGTGAGGACTGGGTCTCTTGGGTGAAGACTGGCACTGTCAGCGCTGAACTGAATTAAACTGAATACACCTGAACTCCTGGTTTGATGTTGAGATTCTATGTATTGTTCCCCTTTTGCTCTTTGCTGTTTGTGCAATTTAGGTTTCTTTTTTTTTCCCCCCCACATTGAATGATGTCTTTATAGGAACAGATACCACAGTGTTTTGTTTGTTGTGTGGCTGCCTACAGGAGACCGAATCTCGGAGTTGTACACTTTGATAATAAACGTACTTTGAACTCATTGCAATGGTGCATTGTGGCAGTTCAAGCTAAATCAATAAAGGTGCAAAACAAAATGCTACAATCACAAAGAAAGCACAGTGCTGAGAGACAATACCAGGTATGACTGTAAGGTAAAGAATTTACCTTAGTGTGCTAGGGACCACTTAGCGTTTTTACAGCAGCAGGATAGAAGCAGTAATGGTGCTAGTGCTTTCAGGCTTTGCTATCTTGTGCCCAATGGGAAGGATGGATGTTAGAGAGAAGTGTAGAGTCCATGGAGAGGAAGCTGGTTTCCGTGATGTATGAGCCAATAGGAGGAGATACACACATCACACCATAGCTTTACTTGGTTTGGTATACACAAGTGGATGAGAGCAGTGACGAGGCAGTGCTGTAGAGACTGTGCTTATAACATCCTTGGCCTTGGAGATGTCCAATGTCCTGGTACACCCTATGGGCACTTCACACCCTAACGCGAAGAGCTGAACAATTTAGAAAGCAGTCCTTGTGCTAGCAGCTTGAGCGGTTGCTAATTAGGAAGAGAACAATCTCCAGTGTGTGCTGCCTTGGCAGTTTTGCTGGCATTTAGCCCAGCATTCTTTTATTATTAATTTACCAAGTAGGAAGTCTGAGGAAATATTAATCTAAAAGCCACTTACAGTGCATGGCTGGACATTCTAGCAGGTGCAGCACTGGTTTCCCAAAAATAAATTTAAATGGTTGGGGAGGTTTTGTGTTTTCTTGGAAGAGAAAAAGGCAATATAGTATGCATCAAAACCTCCGTTATCAACTCCCCGTGGGTAACACCATCTGTCGATACTGTTTAATCCCAACATTACTCTTTAAATTGTAGGCATTGCTAGGGATAAAGAGTGTTTCTTAAATTTTTAAATTACTATCAGGTAGCGAGAACATTTAACCAACAACACATCAGCCAGAATTTTTATAAAGAGTCTGTCAGCGTTCACTATCCTTATGAATAGTAGCAAGAGTAGCCAACTTAAGGCCTCTTAAGTTTACTTTCCCATTTAATAAGATTACAGTTGATTTCAGTACAACCTTAATTCTGCATTTCTGTCAACTGAACTAACCTTTTACCATCCTGACAGAACATTCTATACAAAAGCACATCGAGGTGGAACATACACCAGAGCACCAGATCCCATTAAATGTCAGAAGCTAATTCTTTCAGCATTTAGATAACATTTTCTTTTTCCACATTACATCACCTAGGTGAGATCTACATCCCTGTATGATGGACTTTCTAAGCACATAGAATACTACTGCATAGTACAGGCCTTTGGCCCACGATGTCATGCCAACCACTTAACCTATTCTAAGTTCAATCTAACCCTTCCCTCCTTCGTAGCCCTTCATTTTTTTTTTCATCCCTACAGGTGTACAGGAGTGAGGAAGATCAGCAGGTTGAGTGGTGTCACAGAAACAACCTTGCACTCAACTTCAGTAAACCTAAAGAAGTGATTGTGCAACTCCCAAAAAGAGTAAGATAAGGAAACGTACACCAGACCTCATCGAGGGATCAGAAATAAAAAGGGTGAGGAAGTTCAAGTTCCTAGTTGTCAATATCTCTGAGAATCTATCCTGGGACCAACATATCGATGCAGTTACCATAAGACATAGGAGCAAAATCAGGCCATCTGTCCCATCCACTCTGCTCCACCATTCAATCCTGGCTGTTACTTTTTTAAAAATCTCTTTCTCAACCCCAGTTCCCAGCCTTCTCCCTGTAACCTTTGAAACCATGTCCATTCAAGAACCTATCAATCTCTGCCTTAAGTACACCCAACGATCTGGCCTCCACATTCGAGTATTTCTTCATTTTTGGAATATACGTGTCCTTCACCTTTCTCATTCTTCCCTGAAATGCACGATGTTGCTGCTCTGCTGACATTCCTGCCAGCAGCTCCTTCCAGTTTACTTTGTCCAACTCCTCTCTCATACCACTGTCATTTCCCTTATTCCACTGAAATGCTGCTACATCAGACTTTATTTTCCCCCTCTAACAGAGCTGCAAGATGAAAGACCTACAGCCTAACAGTAACGATGTGAACTGGGCATTACATAAAAGTTTCTTAAATGTTCCTAATGTGTCTGCCTCTATCACAACCCCTGGCAATGTGTTCATACACCCACAACTCTATTAAATAAAACTTCCCTCTGGTATCCCCCCCCCCCCCGCCTATATTTTCCTCCAATTACCTTAAAATTATTTACCCCCTTCTTTTAGCCATTCCACTCTGGGAAAAAGGTACAAGTGGCTATCCACTCGATCTACTCCTCTTATACGCCTCTATCAAGTCACCTCACATCCTCCTTTGCTTCAAAGAGCTCACTCAACCTTTCCTCATAAGACATGCTCTCTAATCCAGGCAGCACCCTGGTAAACCTCCTGTAAAAAGGAAACCATTTAAGTGCTGAAATGCCAAGGCTGCAATTGGCAGCATAGCAGCGACCATAAAGCTTTACAGCACAAGCAATCGGAGTTCAATTCACACCGCTGTCTGTAAGGAGCTTGTTCACCCTCCTCATGACATCAACATCAACAAATGACCTGAACTTGGCTGTAATTTGTCAATGTTGGATTTGAATATAGTGTTGTTATTTTTCTTGCAGTCTAACTCTCCTAAGCTTGTTTTTTTGTGAAATTACTTGTATATAAATATATATAATTGTTCAGTGAATTTTGCAGCAGTTACTTCTGTATTTTTCTAGAAACTTCCTAGTATTCTGTGACAGGTGTTACAACGCTTGAATCGGGCTAGATTATAGTTCAATTACATTGTCATCTCCACTCTGAGTATGAGATGACGACAAATGCTCTTCCCTTTGCCTTTTCTATGCCCTCTCAGTTCCTCCATCTTGGTCATTTTCCCCTCGTAATAATTAATAAAACAATTGTAAGAAATAAATTCTATGCCTCTTTCTTTACTTCCAAAGAAACTTTGGATCACAAAAGCATCAGGATCCAACACCAGGGAAGAGCTACCACCTCTTCCCAATCACAAGTAGAGGACAATAGCCCAGGACCATCCAATAATAGTTCTAAATTTCCGAATAGATTTATACCAGCAAATGCCGTCTCTGCACCTGAGCATGTTACATTGCTTGGAGTCCATTAGTAAAGCAAGTGAGTGGGAAGCCCAGCACTCACCGTATCTGCTCCCTGACCCTGTTCCTGGGCAGCACCTGCAAATGGTACAAATGAATTGAGGCTTCCGTGCTGCCACAAATTCAGACAGGCATCACAAGGATATGGCAATATTGAGCTCCTGAGAAACATTTGCAACCCCAACAGCTCACAGGTTAGAAATGTGGATGGTGCACAATATATTTAAGGAAAAGGAAACAAGGCCAACCAAGGGCAGTATCGTAAAACCAGGGCATGTAATTCGTCTAAATTTTACCAAAGACCACAGTCCCACCCAGAAGTGATCAGAATCAGATTTAATGTCACTGACATACATCATTAAATTAGTTGTTTTGCTGCAGCAGTACACTGCAATATGAAATTAAATTCTGCACACAGAGTTTATATTAATTTATATCAAATTAAATCAGTAGTGCAACAAGAGAGCAAAAATTGTGAGGCCGTGTTCATGAGTTGGCTCATTGCCCATTAAGAAATCTTGTGGCGGAGGGGTAAAATCTGTTCCTAAAATGTTAAGTGTTTGTCTTCAGCCTTCACTACGTCCTTCTTCATGGAAGCAATGAGAAGGTAGGATGGCATGGGTGTGGGGATCCTTAATGGTGGATGTTGCCTTTTTGAGGCATTTCCTTTTGAAGATCCCTTTAGAACAGAGATGAGGAATTTCTTTAGCAAGAGAATGGTAAAACTGAAATTCATTGCCACAGTCATCTGTGGAGGCCAAGTCATTGGATATATTTAAAGCAGAGATAAATAGGCTTTTGATTAGTGTAAAATCCAAAGGTTATGGGGGGAAGGCAGAAGAATGGGGTTGAGAGGGCTAATAAACCAGCCATGATGCCAATGCCTGCAGAGTAGACTTGATGGGCGATTTGACCTAATTCTACTCCAATGTATTAAGTTTTAATTTTAAAAAATCTTCATTTTGAAATAAGTACTTCTTTAAATCAGGGCCCACTATCCCAGGCAAGGCCACAGTTGATTACCCAAAGCTAATTGCCATTTTGTTCCTCAAGATTGTCACTACCAGAGGAAGTAGTGTGGACAGTATCATCCACTGCCTGGGATTAAAATTTTCCCCAAAGTTGTGCATCTCACATAGCCTCGAACAACCAAGTCCAGCTCCTGGCCTTTATGTGTGGCTAAGCTATTAATCCCAGCTGAACTGCTTCTCCTGACAGGACAAGTGGCAAAGGTGGGTTACTGGTGCCTTTAAATCAGTTAACTCAGGCAGTTAGTGTTTCTCAGCTGTAGTTGGCAGCTTACCTCAGGGAAAGAAAACTCCGATCCCAGACGTCCACAGCCATGCGGCTGTACCCATTCATAAAGAAGGCTTCAGCAGTTAACCACAAGGAAAAATGTGGAGCTGGAGTCCCAAAGGCAGTTCATCATTGAGTTCAGCGCTGACTAGCAATTCCTGTGACACTGTTGGTGCCAAATTATATCCGTCTCTGTCGCTCCTTTGGATTCATCAGTTGCATAGAGGGGGATGTCTGCTATATGGGCAACAGCTTGCTCTCCATATCCTACTGCCCCAGCTTGTGTATCACATCAGCAGCTAAGAGAAAATATCCACAGATGACCCGACCAAAGGGGGGCCTCAGTCGCCACTTGGACAAATAAAACAGGATGCTGGCAGAGATAACTAAGGTTATTTCTCCCAATGGCTCAAAATAGGCAAAATCCACATTGAGTTGAATGCCCTCCAATATGGCATTCTACAAAGACAACAAGAGCTCATAACAATACAAAAACTAATATTTTAAAACAATGTCACAGTTAGTTTCCCTGCCACAGAGTGATCAATGGTTAGGGAGGAGGAAAGAAGAATCTGGAACTGGTTGTTAGTTTTAGTAATAGAAAATCATCATTTGGGGATGGATGAATTAATGCAAACTGAATGATGTTCCTTGTTCAAAAACACCCTGTGATAAAGAAATGGCTCTCATTCTTCTATATCCTGGCTTAAGAGAAAGAATTTTTGCACATTTCCCCCCTATGAAGCAGATACCTTTTTAAAAGATCACAGCAAAGGCAATTACTTTAAGGATGAGAACCAAAGAGTGCAAATGATACAAGGATTCTCACAAGCTCCATAAGGCATGAGCATTACAAGAATCATTTGATTAATTCCATAACATTGCAGTAATCTCACTTTACAGTACAAGCACCCTTTCCATCATGTCCTTCCTTTATGTAGATAGTTACTGGCAAGAAGAAAACACACTGAATATCTGGTAAGGAAATTTCTTACATCTTTGAGCTCTCAACAATAGAAAGGCTCTAATGTGGGTTTGATACACGGTAGAGGGAAGGAAAATAAATTGGCTGAGGGTCATGTAGTGGCTGTTTGGCCCAATTGATCTTGTTCAGTGTTTATTCACACCTATTAAAAGATCATAAGGTATAGGAGCAGAATTAGGCCAATTAGCCCCTCGGGTCTGCTGTGCAATTTCATCCTGGGTGACCCATTTCCCCCTCAGCCCCAATCTTCTCTCCATATCCCTTCATGCCCTGACTAATCAAGAATCTATGAACCTCTGCCTTAACTATACCAATGTTTGACCTCCCCAGCCGCTTGTGGCAATGAATTCCAGTTTGGCTACACAAATCTGGCTAAAGAGATTCCTCTTCTTCTCTGTTACAAACAGATTTCCCTCTATTCCAAGGTTGTGTCCTCTGGTCTTAGACTCCTCCACCATAGGAAACATCCTCACCACATCCACTCTATCAAGGGCCTTCAACATTCGATAGCTCAATAGGTTCCCCTCCTCCTCGTTCTTCTGAATTCCAGTGAGTAGAGGCCCTGAGCCATCAAACATTCTTCATTATGATAAGCCTTTCAATCCCAGAATCATTGTTATGAACCTCCTTCGAACCTTCTCCAATGTCAGCACAAAACTGGCCATCTCCAACACTACTTCACATTTACTCTCTACAGAACCTCGTTTTGTTTTCTCACACATCTAACCGAGATGACTTTTAAAATTCATCCATGGCCAATTGTGCGCTGTAATCTGTTACGACATTCATTGTTAACTGAAAGTTAGTGGCTTGATCTCAGAATGTAATACTTTCAGCAGAGGTAAGTCAGGCCAAATGTCCTCCTACAATGTAAATCACTCTGAATTCAACTTCACGCACACACAGAATTTGCTTGAATGGAAATATTTGGCTGTGTTAGACAAAGTAAACACTGCCTGCCAGAGTCATACAGGTCATTGATTCGATGCCAGTGCCCAATGACATGCAACCCCCTTTCATTCTCCTCACCTCCACTCCTCCCCCAAGATTCTGCTACTCACCGACACACAAGGGGACACTTCCTGTAGACAATTGACTTTACGACCACCATGTCTTCGGGATGTGGGCGAAAACTGGAGCACCCTAGAGGTACCCTTTGCATGCAAAAATTATCAAAGTAGGATGGTAGACACCGTCAAGAGGATCATCAGGGTCTTTCCCCCAACCTCCACCCCCCACCCTGTGCTGCACACTTCAAATATTTTGAATTACATTTAATTCACTCATTTGTGGTAATATTTTGTTTTATGGGTGCACTGTGGTCCAGAGGAACATTGTGTCATTTGGTTGTATACATGTACAGTCAGATGACAATAAACTAGAACTTGATACTGTACCACATACTACATTGAGATTCATTTCCTTGCAGGTATTTACAGAAAAAATAACGAAATACAATAGAAATTGTGGAAAAAACTATCCATAAATATAGACACCAATGTTCAAAAGACAAATTGTGCAAATCAAAAGTAAACAACACTGAGACCGAGTTGAAGAGTCCTTGAGAGCGAGTGTATAGGTTGTGTAATCAGTTCAGAGTTGAGGCAAGTTATTAACACCAATCTGATGGCTGTTGGGTAATAACTGTTCCTGAGCCTGGTGGTGTGAGACCCAAGACTTCTGTACCACCTACCCACTGGTAGTAACAAGGGCAAATGGTCTGTATGGTTGTGGGTGTTCTTGGCAATGGATAACTGCTTTCTTCTGGCAAAAAAAAAAATCATTTTGCTGGAACTATGGATGCAATGTCCTTCTGGCTATTCAAGCCACAATACCCAGAAACCCCTGATTTACCTCTAAACCAGTTATGGGACAACTTACAATGACCAACTAACCAGTACATCAATGGACAGTGAGAAAAAGCCGGAGGACCCAGAGAAAACTCGTGCACTCCACGGGGAGGACATTCAGACTCCCTACACATGATGCCAGAATTGAACTCTGACACCACGAACTGTAAAAGCTATGTTACCAAATTCTCAACTGCTGTATAATTAAGTTCATCGGTTCAACATCAGGCATCCCAAAACTTAGGGCTCTTTCTGGCTTTGTCCCCTTTCCTTTCTGGTCCTAGTGAAAGGTCCCAGCCCAGAACATCAGCTGTTAATTCACTTCCATAGTTGCTGACCCACCTGTTGAGTTCCTCCCACATTTTACACGTTTCCGAATGTTATGGTGGGAGTACGTTCAAAGGAGCTGAAAAGGCTTACAAGGACTCCTCCATAACCATACTCATGTGGAGTGACTTGAACAATTCTGCATCATCCCAAGAGCTGCAATTATTTCACTTCCTTGTCGAGGTGTTTCCAAAAGCACAATACAATAGCCAAACTGTCAGTTACATATCCCAATAACCACCATGGCTTCGGTTCAATATCATGCTCTTGGATTTCATATCCATACACCTCCATAGGATATCAAACTCCACCATTACCAGCCTGCCTGCTATCAAGGAGGTGAATACAGAAAGGTGCTGGAAAAAGGCCAGCAACACCATAAAGAAACCCACCCACCTACACTGCATATTGACTGCTTGTCCCACTGCTATCAAGATAGATAGATAGATAGATAGATAGATACTTTATTCATCCCCATGGGGAAATTCAACTTTTTTCCAATGTCCCACACACTTGTTGTAGCAAAACTAATTACATACAATACTTAACTCAGTAAAAAAAATATGATATGCATCTAAATCACCATCTCAAAAAGCATTAATAATAGCTTTAAAAAGTTCTTAAGTCCTGGCGGTAGAATTGTAAAGCCTAATGGCATTGGGGAGAGCAGACAGTATAAATGCTAGCACCATTAAATGCAAAGGCAATTAATTTCTCCAAGCTATTAATTAATTCCCCAAGCAAACAGCATTATGAAGGACCCCACGCACCCCTCATACAAACTCTTCTCCCTCCTGCTGTCTGGGAAAAGGCACTGAAGCATTCGGACTCTCATGATCGGACTATGTAACAGTTTCTTCCCCCAAGCCATTAGACTCCTCAATACCCAGAGCCTTACTGCCCTATTGTCCTGTTTATTATTTATTGTAATCCCTGCACTGTTTTGTGCACCTTATGCAGTCCTGGGTAGGTCTGTAGTCTAGTGTAGTTGTTTTTTTTTCCCTTTTTTTTTTAAAAACGTAGTTCAGTCTAGTTTTTGTACTGTGTCATGTAACACCATGGTCCTGAAAAAACCTCGTCTCATTTTTACTATGCACTGTACCAGCAGTTATGGTTGAAATGACAATAAAAGTGACTTGATTTGTCTTGAATTAGGCTGATCAACACCTCCACCCATTAACCCACCCCACCACTACATACACAATCACCTAGTGTCACTTTAAGTACATATCATCTATGTATGTAACATCTACATACAGTCACTTGTAGAGAAGAGATCCTTGTAAATTTTGTATTATAGCATTTCCTTATATATTTATTGTGTTCTTTATGCTTATTGTATGTAACAATCATTTTGTTTTCCTTGATACCTGTGTACTGAGGAATGACAAAAAAACAATCTTGATTCATAGAAGTTGTGTAAATACCATTTATTTTATTTAATTTGATCTTACAGTAATGGCATGAACCGAAACCGCAGAAGTGCTAATATTCACTTAATTAAATGTCCCTTTTGGCCCATCTTAGCTGTGCTGAACCATTTTTCTGCCTAGTCCCACTGACCTGCACCTGGACCATATCCCTCCATACACCTCTCATCCACGTACCTGTCCAAGTTTTTCTTAAATGTTAAAAGTGAGTCTGCATTTACAGCTTCATCTGGCAGCTCATTCCACACTCCCACCTGCTTGCATTCACCCTACCTATACCCATCACAATTTTATATAGCTCTATCAAATCTCCCCTCATTCTTCTACGCTCCAGTGAATAAAGTCCTAACCTATTCAACCTTTCTCTGTAACTCAGTTTCTCAAGTCCCAGCAACATCCTTGTAAACCTTCTCTGCACTCTTTCAACCTTATTCATATCTTTCCCGTAATTAGGTGACCAAAACTACTCACAATACTCCAAATTTGGCCTCACCAATGTCTTATACAACCTCAACATAACATTCCAACTCTTATACTCAATATTTTGATTTATAAAGGCCAATGTGCCAAAAGCTCTCTTTACAACCCTATCTACTTGTGACGCCACTTTTAGGGAATTATGTATCTGTATTCCCAGATCCCTCTGCTCTACTGAACTCCTCAGTATCCTACCATTTACCTTGTATGTTCTACCTTGGCTTGTCTTTCCAAAGTGCAATACCTCACACTTGTAGATTCCTCAAAAACTGTTAAGAACTTTACTGGTATGTAAATTTGGTAGGGAGGGGAGAAAGGGATTGAGAAAGTTGTATTCTGAACCCCTGGACAAGAATGAGACCAACTCTAACCTTATTTATTGATAAAGAATGATATAAATGTCCCTTCCAGAATTTAAAAAAAAGCGATCTTCATCCTGTCTACGTACACGAGTTGCTTGCGCAAAAATAATATCTGCATGAAGTGTTTTTAATTTCTTTAAAATCTTTTTATGCTTAATAGGATGATTCATGTCATTCAAACTCCAAGAAATTATATTAATTTGATTAGCATCCATGTTTAAGATTTAATTGAAAATTTTATAAAGAAAGCTATTGCGCAAGTGCAAACTAGATCCAAAGGAAAAAAACAGCACCGACTTGACCAGAAGTAACAACATGATTGATACAAGATATAACCTCTCAGAACTGCCCAGTCAAAAAAAAACTATTCTAATAGCCCTACCCCTTTCCCCAAAGCCCAAGAAGCGATCCAATAGAAAGATTGCATGCTATCCTAAGACCCCTAACCCCAATCTCCATTTTGCAGCTCTATTAACAAAGTTATATGTTTACTGATTTTAGACATGATAAAAGAGATGAACAAATTTCAGATGTTGTAATGTTATGTCTAACAATAGTTAAAACGTAACATGTGATGGCCATCTTAAATTCATCTGAAGTATATTAATCATATATTCTGAAAAGGATAAATCCAAGAAAATAATATTACAAGTGAAACTTCAAAAAACTTACAAATCACACAAAGAATAAATATATATCAAACCCAAAGCAATATTAATATTAAGGCGAGAAAAAGAATTAAATCAACCAGGTCCTGTGCAAACATTCATAAAATGTAGAACAGATTTTCTTTAAAGCAACTATAAATATATACTAATTATTAACAAATAAAAAACTTGAATCAGCAAAGTCCTGTATGGACATCCATAAAACAGAACAGACTTTCCTCAAGGCATCTATAAACATCTCCCAGCTCAGAATTACCTATTCAAGTTGCATTCAGCATAGACTTAAAGCCCTTAATAAATTCCCAGCATTCATCTGGAGAGTTAATCTTTTGTGGCTGAGAGTCAGGCAGAAAAATTATCAGACGAGCCGGATAACGGAGCGATGGGAGACATTTGCTTTTATATAATTCAACCATCAATTTCCGGTATTTCCTTCTTTCGGCAAAAATCTCAGGAGCAAAGTCTTCCACTATACAAATTTCTGTTGCATTGTAGATTAGCTTAGCCCTTTTTCTTGCCTCTAGGAGTGTAGCTTCTTTGGTTGTAAAATAGTGCAAGCAGAGTATCAGTGGTCGTGGACATAATTCGGTTGAGGGTTTAGATCTTGGAATTCTATGCGCTCTATCGAGTACAGGGTTCACTTCAAGAATCTCGCTAAAAAGTGATAACATATCTGAAAAGAACTTTAACAGGTCACCGGTTTCAGTATTTTCAGGCAAGCCCAATATACGCAAATTCCTCCTGTTCGCTCTGCTGTCTAAATCAATCATTTTTTTCTTCGTTCTTGATAATTCCGAAGTAACTTCATTAAATTTTCCATAGATGACATCTTCAATTCTTGCTCGTTAATAGTTTGCCTGAATAATTCCTGTTCCCTCTCAATTCAATGAGTAGTCTGTTGGAGCATCTGAAATTGAAAATCCAAATTCTTCAAAGATTCTTGAACAGTAGAGATGGATTTTTCAAGCTTTCTGTTAGCATCCGTTAGTTTATCAATCTTAGTGTTAAACGAACCAAATTCAAGTTTCACATCTTGTATTGAAGAGAGTATTTTCTTCTAAAGTAGCAAGTTCCTCCGATTTCTTTATTTGTTCCGTTTTTCCCGTTTCAGGAAAGGTCTTGCCGTCTCTCAATTCCATACTGGATCGACTTCCTGCCATCGTGGTTAAGTCATAAATCCTTCAACAAAAATAGTGAATCTTCAAACTTAAAACGGATCTATCAGTAAGGTATAAAAAAGTAGAGCTGTGGTGAAAACGCATTTCACTCCATTCGCTGCAAAATGGAGTCTCCTGATTTCTACTGTGGCATAATTAGCATTTAAAAGATATTTGGACAAGTACATGAATAGGGAAGGTTAGAACAGGGGTCCCCAACCTAGGGATCACAAACCCCTTGGTTAACGGTAGGGGTCCAGGGTGTTAAAAAAAAAGGTTGGGATCTCCTGGCTTAGAGGGATAGGGAACAAATACAGACAATGTCATAGACTTGGTCATTTTGAACAAGTTAGGCTAAATGACTTTTTGGGGGTATATAACTCTAGGAATTCAAACTATCAGTAGGCTGATTGTCCTAGTTCACACACAAGGCGAAATCACCTTTTTAGATGCGTCTCCAGAGTAAAGGTGGCATTCCAAGTTGAATGCTGAAAGAACTTGCATCACGTTCCAGACAGACCACAAATCTATATAAACTAGTGACTCTTTTCACTAATGGTCACTGTAAATCCCTAAGGGTTCATCTAAATAAACAATGTTAAGGTGTGTTGGAAACCACTTTTAAAAAAAAAACTTTTAATAAGATTTGTACTTTTTTTTTAAATATCAGTTTTCATACTCACTGGCAGAAAGCAGTATAGCAGCTAACCCAACAGTTTATCATCTTTCTCATTTTCCACTGGCTAGATATAGCATATTAGCCACATGATGCAATTGTTTTAATTATGTAGCCTATTAGCTAATTCATTCCTACCCAAGGAATTTCTCTCATCTATAAAAGTGATAGATTTTTACCAAAGGTGCCATCTTGGCTTCTTTTCTATCTTTATTTCTCAGCTCTTCTTTTAGTTTGCTTCATATTTATATGTTTATTTGTACTCTAAAATAAACCAAATACTTGGAATTACGACTGCTCATCTGTCCTGACTCCCGGAAGAATGCCAAGGATCAGAAATTAAACAGATCCAGCAGGTGGTTGAGATTGAATTATGATTATGACCAGACATCAATGAGGCCATCCCACTGTCTCAGAATTCCCTCTGAAAGGAATGGATGGATCAACTCTATGAGCGAAGAACAGAGCAACACTCTGCTTCAAGCCTGGACCTTTGACAAGCCAGGATGCTAGTCACACTGCCCTCATGATAATGTACTGGAAATGAACTACTTGCTCAGCATCTCCTTCTAGAGCACATCGTGGTGAGGAAGGTCAGGTATGAGATGCAGAAGGCTTTCTAAATTTGAAGATTAAAAATAAACAAACAAGGAGAGATTAAGTGGATTTTGTTCATTTTAACCTTAGAGAAGAAACAGATTCTACTCTAACTTGAATTATTCAATGCAGAGTAACCAACAAATGCACTGTGTTTTCCTAGTAGGGAAGAATACACTCAGTGCTGTAGGTGACTTTCAACTGCGCAGCATAACTGTACACTTCAGAAGTTGTGGAAGGGACTTTATTTGCTGCGATTTCAGTTTAAGCCAGGGGATCCCAACCTTTATGTCATAGACCAATACCATAAAGCAAGGACCTCAGGTTATTAAAAAAAAAAGGCAAAGAATTGAATTATTTACAGACACAGAATACTGGAGCAGGTCAGCATGTTAGGCAGCATCTTGGAAAGGAATGAAGAGTCAACGTTTCGGGCCAAGACTGTTCATCAGGACTTCGTCCATAGATGCTGCCTGATGCTCGGCAGAACAACACAAAAGCAACAACTGCACAGACTGTCCTCAGTGCTGAGGTTCTTCTGCAGTGTACAAGCTGCTGCTACACACAGACAAAAACCAACGACCAGCAGCACGGTGAAAGGTTCCCTCTGTTCTAGCCAAATTCACTGATATTCCACAATGGAGTGTTGCAAACTAGCGCGCTGGAGAAGGCGCAGAGACAAGCTGGAAGGGACTGAAATAGTGGGCAGCCCTTGTAAGGGATCTATAGGAAAGGGCCTTCAGTTAGCCCTCCCACTGCTGCACGCTAATTAGATTAATTCTATTAAAGCTGAACGATTTGCTCAAGGGCAACATACTCAAGCTAACTGATAATTTGCTAAGGTAATTGGAAAAACCTGAAGGGGGCTTGTTTTGCTGTTGTTCTTCTGTTGTGTGTCATGTTCTGTCTTGTCAGCCTCTGCGTTGTTCTCCTGAATGTTGTGGGCACACCAGAATAGGTGGCGACACTTGCGGGCTGCCGCCAGCGTTCATAAACACAAGAGATTCTGCAGATGCTGGAACTCTCAACCTGAAATGGTGGTTGTTTATTCCCCTCCACAGACGCTGCCTGACCTGCTGAGGTCCTCCAGCATTGTGTGTGTACCTTACATTGTGTTGGCTGTTAATACAAATTACATTTCACTATGTTTTGATGTACATACGATAAATAAATTTGAAATATGTTGATTTGAATACTCAATATTATTATTATTTTATAAATATAGTGTGTATAAAGAATTATCAGCCAGACATGGGGTCATAATATAGAGTAGGGCTTCCCATTCCTGGGTCCACAGACTCATCAGCTAATGGTGGGTGTCTATGGCATATAGAAAAAAAAGATTGGGAACCCCTTATAGAACATTACAGCACAGTACAGGCCCTTCAGCACTCCACACTTATGTAGAGTAACCACAATGCCATTGGCCTAGAATTACTCTCTGTCAGAAGCTTTAACCTGTGGCATTTACAAAAATACTTCTCATTTTAAGTTTTTTTTTAAATTTAGAAATGCAGAATGCTAACAGTTCCTTCCAGCCCAATAAACCTGCATCCCCCCCCACCCCCAATTACATCTATAGTGACCAATTAACCTACTAACCTGTAGGACTTTGGAATGTGTGATTTACAGGGGCATCTGGAGGAAATGCACATGGTCGGTATCAGATTTAATGTCACCAGCATTTGTCACAAAACTTGTTATCTTTGCAGCAACAGCACAATGTGATACATTAAAAAAAATGTGAATTGTAGTATATATTAAACAGTTAAATTAAATAAGTGCAAAAATGGAAATTAAAATGTAGTGAGGTTGTGTTCATGGGTTCAATGCCCATTCAGAAATTGGATGGCAGAGGGGAAGAAGCTGTTCCTGAATTGTTGAGTGTGTGCCTTCAGGCCATGGGGAGAACGTACTCCTTACAGGGAGTGACAGGAATCAAACTTGGGTAACTGGCATTTAATAGTGTTATGCCAGTGGTCCCCAACCTCCGGGCCACGAAACATGCAGGGTGCAGCGGCAGCCGGGACTCACCCAGCACATTTTTAAGAGAAAAGCTGAAATAAACAAGCTGATTAATTAGGTGCCGCCCAGCACATAGATGTCAGCCCAGATCAGAGGCGATAGGCGATTGCCAATTGCGTAGAGCAAGTGAAATCAGCAATCGCCTCTGATCTGAGCCAACATTTACGTGCAACCCAGCACCTAATGAATTAGCTTGCTTATTTCGGATTTTGTCTTAAAGATGTGCTGGGTGTGTTTCGCCTAGCGCTACATGCTTCGCGGCCCAGTATCAGTCCGCGGCCCGGAGGTTGGGGACCACTGTGTTATGCTAACCACTGTGTTACAGTGCCTCCCTCAAATTCGGAAAGGAACTTGTTGTGTTCTTATGAACTATAAAAGCTTCTTTTATTGATCCTGGAATTAGTATTCAGTCACAAACAAGATCACACTTTGGTGATCGAAGTCATAAGACAGAACATAAAATACACAGAGAGGTAATGAACCACCTTAATAGTCTCCTACTTAATTTAACCAGGCCCCTTAATTTACTTGATACAGTTAAATTACATTTAATATATTGTTACCTTTGGCAGAATGCTGACTGCATTAAAACTAAAGCTTAACCTCATTAAAATTTTAATTGTAGAATTATACTCCTCAAGGAAGAGGAGTAATGAAATGAATAAAACGGGAAGGTAGCAGGGTAGTGAGAGTAGAGCAGATCCAAAAATATTCTACCAGCTTTCTGTTTTGTGAGATGAAACTTCTTGGCCAGCTCGCCATAAGAGGAACAAAGCTGTTGGTCATATGTAATGGGGAGATTTGATAGAGGTATACAAAATTACGAAGGGTAGCGATTGGAAAATGCCTGCTGGCATTTAGCCTCGGAGGTTGGGTGAAACTAGATGTCAAAAGGGTCAAATATTTAAGGGGGACATGAGGAAGCACTCCTTCACTCAGCAGGTGGTGAGAGTGTGGAACAAGCTACCAGTAGAAGTGGTGAATGTGGGTATGAAAGTAGCACTTAAGAGAAGATTGGATAAGTGCAGAGATGGGAGGAACATGAAGGGCTTACAGTGCAGGTTGTTAGGATGAAGCAGGATAACAGCTTAGCACAGGCTAGATGAGCTGACGTGCCTGCCTACCTAGGAGTTTCTTAAATATCCCTCATGTTCTTCCTGGACAGCCTACGACCCAATGGAACAAACATGCAATTTTCAAATTCCAGGTAACCACACAATGTCTTACTTTCGTAATAACACCAGTCCGGTGGGGTTTTTTCTCTCTTCATCTACTAGCCCATCTTACACCTTCCCATCAAGACTATAGCACTGGTCATATTCCCTCACTCACTCTCGATGTTTAGGCTCAACCTACAATTTCAACCATCTGCTTTCCTCCACAAATGCCACTTCACCTGCTGAGTTCATCCAGCGGTTCTTTTTTTGCTCTAGAATTTAAGAGAAGGTGTGGATGGATGAAGAACAAGTCAGAATTTGGGCTCCTCACTGAGATGCCACAGAGAAAATGGTAGCAATTCCAGGTCAGAGCAAATGCCTCTGCAGTCCCTAACAAAGCACGCAGTAGATTTGCAATAGTGATACAAAGATTGCATCTTCTCCTAATCATGCAACCCGGTCACTCGCCTGACCGCAACAAGAAGTAAAAAGAGCATTTGCTCGTGCTCCGACTTCCATTCGTCCAACAACATACTGGTTAATAGGTCATTGTACATTGTCCTCTGATTAGGCTAGGGTTAAATAGGTGGGATGCTGGGCAGGAGGGCCTATTCCACACTGCATCACTAAATAAACAAATACCAGAGGAATTCCCAGCTTCATGAAGAAACTTACAAACAGATCAATCCCATTTCACAGGAATAAACAGATTTTTCCACCAACTGTGCACACTATTCGACACCACACTTAATCATGAAGATCCTCCTTTAGAAAGGAAATGATTCTATAATATTTTGTGCATGCTAAGCAAAGTAATACCCAAGTCACAACATATACTGCAACTGCAAAATATATTGGCAAATGAACAATGGAATTCTCTAAAAATCAACAAATGTACTGCATTGCTTCTAAGTATTGCGCAGGAGATTAACACCCACTTTGCCATGAGTTATATTTTCACTGTGCAGCACTGTTGTGGGATTGTGGATCATTTCTGGCTATATTTCATTAGGAGTCAGAGGAGATTTGGTGAGTCAAAGACCCCAGCACATTTCTACAGATGTACCACAGAGAGCATTCTAGCTAGCTGCATCGTCATCTGATACGAAGGGGCCACTGTACAGGATCAGAAAAGGCTGCAGAAGGTTGCAAGTTCAGCCATCTCCATCATGGGCATTAGCCTCCCCAGCATCCAGGAGCTCCTCAAAAGTCAATGCCTCAAAAAGGCAGCATCCATCAGTAAGCAGTACCATTACCCAGGATATGCCCTCTTCTCATTGCTACCATCAAAGAGGTACAGGAGCCTGAAGAGCACACACTCAGTGTATTAAGAACAGCTACTTCACCTCCACCATCAGATTTCTGAATGAACAATGAACCAACCCATGAGCACTGGCTCACTATTTTTGCTCTCATTTTACACTTGTATTAAAATTTATACTTTTTTAAAAAAATGTACAGCACCATACTGCTGCCGCAACACAACTTTTTTGATATATCAGTGATGCTAAACCTGATTTTGACAAAAGAGTTTCTAGACCAAAATTTCAGTTTTATGTCCCATTGAAAAGCAACACCCTGGAGAATTCTAAAGCCTCAGATCTTCAGATGAGTGAACAAGTCAATGGTATTCAAGGAGCAAACTACACTCTTCAACCTCAATGAGGGTAATTAAAATGGCATGAAGGAGGAGTTGTTCAAGGTTGACAGGGAAATTAAGCTGATAAACTACGGTAGAGTGTCAGCTGGTCCACCAATTACAAAGAGGGACTCTACAAGAAAATGGCATAATCTGTAGTGAGAAGTCAAGCATAACATTACATTGAAAAGTAAGGCTTAGGACAGAGGGAAAAAGTTATTTTTAAGGATACAGCAGTGAAAGACTAACACTAACACACACAAAATGTTGGACAAACTCAGCAGGCCAGGCAGTATCTATGGGAAAAAAAGTACAGTCAACGTTTTAGGCCAAGACCCTTCAGCAGAGTCCTTAATTGGTTGTAGAGGCCCATCTAAGATTCACATATTCCAGGTTGTTAGGGCATTTTTGTTTAGCGCAGAACACCTGTACATGACTTTAACATAAACCAAGATATAGCAGCAGAATTCAGCCATTTGGCCCTTTGAGTCTGCTCTGGCATTTCATCATGGCTGATCCACTTCCTTCTCAGCTTCAATCTCCTGCTGTCTCCCCATATCCTTTCATGCTCTGACTAATCAAAAACCTATCAACCTCTATCTTACATATACCCAATGACTTGGCCTCCACAGCTGCCTGTGGCAAAGAATTCCACAGATTCACAACTCTCTGGCTAGGAAATTCCTCATCTCGGTTTTAAAAGGAGATCTGTCAATTCAGAGGCTGTGTCCTCTGGTCTTAGACTCCCCCCACCATAGGAAACGGTCTCTCCACATCCACTCTATCGAGGCCTTTCAACATTTGATAGGTTTCAATAAGGACACCCCACCCCCAGTTTTTCTGAATTCCAGTGAGTACAGGCTTAGAGCCATCAAACATTCCTCATACGATAAGCCTTTCAATCCCAGAATGGAGATGTTGATACACGGGCAGCCACTACACGGTTCTTAACAGATTGGTGTCAGAGTTGAGTGGCAGAGAATTTGATTATTTCACACCACTGAAGCTCATAGTCAGTGTCAATAGGTTGTCTGTCTCCTGGGATGGCAACAGATCAATAAATAAAATGTGAGAACAGTGCACACAACATTTCAGACCCAAGTGTCAACTCTTTCTTCCCTCCCACAGATGATGCTCGATCTGTTGAGCTCCCCCTGCAGATTGTTGCTTCATTTCACTTCTGATTAAATTACATTTACCTGGTTTCTACAATCACAATCCAGTCACCTTTACCTCCCTGTGGTCTTAAGCCAGGGGTTCCCATCCTGGGGTCCTTGAACCCCGTGCTTAATGGGACTGGTCCATGGCATTAAAAAAAAGGCTGGGAACCCATGTCAAGGTTTTCTTTACAGTCAACACCATAGCCACATTCTTGCATCATTTCCACTGCATTTCGATCTAAATTATTAACACCAAGAGGCAAGGGTCTGAACACTGAGCATTTTGTAAGACCATCAGCTCCTGGAAAATGGGGAACTGATCAGTACTAATCTAGATGAAATGATCTACACATACTATGGTCCGAAATTTATTTAACCTACTTTGAATTAATCCTCCAAAAAGGATCATGAGTTCAGTATAGACCCTGCTCTAGAGATAGCACTTACAATGCTAATGTAGGGATATTCATTTTGACCTTCAGTCCGGAGACTTCAACTGACAATCTAGATGAACAGAACGAATAAATCTTGAGTAAATGCAATCAACCCAAAAATAAGGAAAGCTGCATAATACATAACCATTTTTAGTATGTTACAGAAGATGAAATTCTACCCCAGGCTCAGTTGGTGAATATTTTCTAGCCATTTAATGGCCTTAAAAGAGCCACTACTCAGTGAGCAGCAGAGATTCATCTAGTGCCCTGGCCAAAATTTACCTGCCCACCATTTATAAAGAGGGGATTTGGTCATTAGCACAAACCTGCTTTGGAGAGGGTGTTCACATCGGTCCTTTCTATATTACAAGAAAATAAATGAAATAGTTAGTTATCTAAATTGTTGCCACAAGACTCCATTGTTGTGCTGAATCTTGGACTTCGGGGTGCCAGACCACCATATCTGATAGTACAGAAAATATGATTTCATAAATACTCTAGCACAGTTTTATTTGCACTTGAGCTATTACTGAAATTTAATGTTTTGCTGAAATGTTGTTTCATGGAAGCTCAGGAAGAGGGGCCTCAAGTGGAAATTGCAAACCCCACCTAGAGTGCCAGATGCTGATCCATCGGAGTTTCATTGTGCAGCACAGGAATGCATCACTTTGCAGCTCAATCACAGTGTTCGATTCCCACTACTGCCTGTGAGGAGTTTGTACATTCTCCCCGTGACCACACGGGTTTCCTCCAAGTGTCCCAGTTTCCTCCCACATTCCAAAGCTGTACAACTAGATAGTGAGTTGTGGTTATGCTACACTGGAACCAGAAATCTGGTGACACTTACAGTCTGTCCAGCAGAATCCTTGCTGATTTGATGTAACCAATTTCACTGTTTCATTGGGTTCCCAATGCTTCAATGTACTTGTAACAAATAAAATGAAACTTAATCTTTAATATTTTAATCTTTCCAAATTTTTGGCTAGCAAATTATTGGGGTTCTACTGGATGTAGCACTGAGGCCCAGCAAGCCACTGTGGAAATGACTACCTTACTTTCCAGTAATGTCAAGCATTCTGAAGCATTGACTAGATTTGTGTAGCAAGTCAACAATTAAAATAAATCACCATAATGCATATTTGGTAAATGATTATGAGCAGAATGAAACATAACACATACTTTGTTGAAGCTGTAACTGTTTGTGCAATTATTATTGGTAACAGAGTTATCCATATATTAAAGAATGCTCTGATAGCAAGATTGCAGGAGATAATCTAATATATTTAGATAATAGTAGATGTCAGGGCACTAAGATCAATTACATTGGAGAATCTCATCTCAGGTTAATCAATGAATTCACTTTCCCCATCTTTTGACGCTGCTCAATCCAATAATCAGATTACTTCAGTGTGGTGACGCACACATGATCCTTACTCATTTAGCACCCGTTTACACAAAAAGATAAACTGTGTCTACATGTTTATGTGGCAGATGCAAATCCCATCTTAACTCAGATTTATTAATTTAAGGTGTTACCCTCTGCCTTCAAAGGGGCACAGTCATCAGCTAAACTCTTGGCTTAATAAATGAGGCTAGCAATTGATCCATGTATCCAAGTGGGAGTGAGGAGGTTTTCTCAAATGGCGGAATGCACCCCAACAATCTTATCCTTTCCCACACTCAATAGACACTTTATTAGGCACATGAGTGGACCCTAGTGTAGTCTTCTGCTGCTTTAGTTAATCCACTTCAATGTTCAACATTGTGTGTTCAGAGATGCTCTTCTGCACACTGCTAATGTAACACATGGTTATTCAAGATACTATCACCTTCCTGTAGTTTGAACCAGCTGGGCCATTCTCCTCTGACCTCTCTCATTAACCATATCCTTTTCACCCACAGAACTATCATCCCCTGGATGACATTTGCTTTTCACACCATTCTCTGTAAACTCTAGAGCAAGGGTTCCCAACTTTTTTTTTTAAATGCCATGGACATCTATCATTAACCGAGGGGTCCGTGGATCCCAGGACGGGAGACACTGCTCTAGAGACTGTTGCATGTGCGAATCCCAGGAGATCAGTAGTTTGAGATATTCAAACCACACTGTGTGGCACCAACAATCACTCCATGGTCAAAGTCAATTGGATCACATTTTGTCCCCATTCTGATGTTTGGTCTGAACAACAAATGAACCTCCTTTTCTTCTAACATTGAATGGTGGTTAGCAGACCAACATCAGGTTCATTACCACCACCTACTGAATTGGAGTGTGGAGCTGAGACAGGAAGTGTATACAATAAATTTCTCCTCCCAATAAAACCTAAAATATCAAAATGTCTAATGCTTTCCAAAAAGTGAACCACATACATTACACTGGCAGTGGGATCCTAGTAAACTTCTCATGTTAAACCTCGGCTGTGCAAAAGATCACAAATTAGCAATTAGGTGTTTCCTTTGCACCTCAGGGAACGGCATTCATACAAGATATGCTGCACTGTTTCTTGTGAAGTGCACTCCCTGCAAAAGCATGCATCATGAATATCAATTCTAAACAAGAAATTACTCAATCTAGTATGTCCAATATGTAAATGTCCAAATATAACTTCTTCCCTCCTTACGTACCCATCGCCTAATAGAGTGCCTATCATCCTTTGAATTCTATGTAACGTGCATCCTTCACTTTCCATCTCCAAACTTTGTCATAGTGATGGAATAGACGTTTTAAATCAAGGCTCTCACCTCCCTTTATGCAAAGGCATTACTACATTTATATCTTCAAAATTTAAGTGATTGTTTGGCTAGAATGTTTGCCACCTTATTTCTTTCAACCCCCAACATGGGCAGGGTCCCATAAGAAATGGACATACAAGCCTAGAACTGAACTTCTTGACAATGTCTGCATGCTTTTATGTATTGAGTTGCTGCTACATGATTTACTGATTAGATATTTGCATTAATAAGTTGTACCTAATAAAGTAGTCACTGAGTGTATGCTCAAGATGAAGTTAAATAAATGGAGATGAATTTGCTTAAACAAAAATTCTGAAGTTATTAATCCAAGTGCATAAAGTTTGAATTTCCTTCTTTATCCAATCATTGCTCGACTTTTACCTTCATTTTTTTTTGGGGGGGGCGGGATAAGGAATCCCTGTTCTAGGAACACTGAGTTCAGAGTAACTCTGCACAAAAAAAAAACCAGTCTGCTTCTATCAATAAAATGAATTTGTACAATTGCCTGATGCTTCTGAAATGTTTTCTCAAACTTGAAGTGCGGTGGTATGCTACTGTTGCGGCTAGCATAAGCTTCTACCCCACCAACAAGCTGGGTTCAATTTCCACAATTGTCTGTAACATGTTTGTATGCAGGGGCGTATCTACGGAAAATAGCACCTATGGCAAGCACTGAAATTGCGCCCCTGTCCAAACATCTGACACCCATCTTTTAGATTACCATAAATACAAGTCAAGCTTGTTAATCTTATAATTAACAAATTATGGCACTACATGAAAATTATAACTGCACCTTCCTTGCTTTCACTGATGCAAATTGGTCTATGATGTGATCAAAGTCAGTTTTTTTAGTTTCGTCTCTTTCTACACTCAGCAGAGCAAGATCACAGAGTCTGCCTTGACCCATGGAGGCTCTCAAATATGAAAGTATTAGTTTTAACTTGCTGAATGATCTCTCACAGCTGGTGATGGAAACTGCGATGGTTAGCATTATCTGAATAGCAGTGCGAAGATTGGGGAAGACGCTCTCATCTCCATACTGAACAATAAATTCTAGAAGCTCTTCAGGTCTTGGTATTTTCATGTTGACCCACCTTGATGGCAACATTCTGCAATCCAAAATTTCTTCATATAGCTGCTGTCCATCAACATCAGAGCTGTACAATTCACCCAAATTTTCGCACTTCTTCTTTAGGTCATTACTATCGGCGCTCTAACACCATCCCTCGACATCGAGAAGAAACCCAAACTTGGTGTCAGTGCCGTGCAAACGAGTGAACCTTTCATCCATTTCTCTGTAAAGATGGTCGAGTGTTCCCTTCATGATTCTTTCCATTTCCTCCATAGCTGTTAACCCAGCGACACTTGAGTTCTCATCAGCCATTTGTTTCTTTCGTCTCTGACGTCTTTCAACTTCAATATTCCATTCTTAACAGAGACTGATTCCTTCTTCGCATGACTCACTGACCAACACTTCTCTTTCATCATAAAAGAGATCTCGGAGGGCTTTCAAATCCAGGGCAGCATCGTGGGAGTTCATGCTAGGATCCTGCAGCCTCTTTTGAATACGGTCAATGCGAATGAGTACTTTGTTCCAAAATCCTAGAAAAATCAGAAAATTGTAACTCAACATGCAGTTGTACAGCTGCCTTGCATCACTTCTTGTTTCATTGGTCTTGTTCTCATTATCTGTCATGTCCTGGAGAACTTGAAGTATCTCCTCAAGGTACTTGTTGATGGGCTTCACTGCTTCTGTCCTTGCACTCCACCTGATTTTGGACTCCGACTTAACAACCACAGGCACGGCATTTTTGAGTTTTTCCCCAGTGCTGTGTTGAATGAGAGAAAAACACGTAGAGAGCTTCGATGGTTCCAAAAAAAAAAAAACGTGACCATCATTGTATCCTGCTTGGCTGCAAGTACACCCACCAGGTTGAGTGAGTGATTGTCACAATTCACAAACACTGCCAGGTTGTTTTTCCTCATTTATTCTATGATGAATATGACTGTGTCCAGCCATCATAGCAGCGTTGTCATAGCACTGTGACAGACAATCTTGTGGCTCCATTTCATCCTTCTCTAGCTGTTTCAAGATGTCTTCAACCAAGCTCTCAGCATCCTTCTGACTTATCTGGATAAAACCAAGGAAGGACTCTCTAACACAGACTGTTTTCCTCTCAAAATCAACTTCCACATACCTCACTACTTCTGACACCTGCTCACGGTGTGCCTGATCAGAAGCAGAGTCGAACATGAGACCATAGTACTTGGCGTACGAATACTTCTCAGTAAACTCTGGCAAACAGTGAATGCCATCATGTGAATGAATTTGTTCTGGACACCCGGTGAAAGACATGGATCCAGGATGACTTCCTAAATGAGTGAGGTGATCTTTTATGACAGGGTAAAAGATGGCCAGTAGTTTCAGTAAGCCAAGGAAATTTCCCACATTGGAGTCATCATCTAGCTGAAGTGACTCCCGGTGTCCTTGCAAAGCCAGGTTCTGAGTGGCAAGGAACTTTATGCAGTGAAGGATTCTCGTTGATATCACGCCACTTCTGCTTTTCCTTCTCAATCTGTGACTGAAATTTCGCGTCAATAACTCCTCTGTTTCCAGTTAATTTTTTTTTCATCTCTTTCCACTGTGTGAAGCATTCCCGATGATTCTTGGCATTTTCATGAACACTAATCCTTTCAGGTGCTTTCCACTGGTTGAATCCACTTTCCTGCTCCAAGGAGGATTGCTGGCATGACCGGGAATAGAGAAGACAACAGATACAAAATGCAGACTTTTTAGAAGGGGTATAGACCAACCATGAGCAAGTCACTTCCTCACCATGACCATTTCCCAAGTTCCTCTTGAACCAAGTTTTGTTCATTGAGCAGTTATTTGTTGGTAGGAAAGGCCCCTCACTGTTCTGGAAATACTTTGAACCCAGCTTTATTATTTCTGTTCTCAATGCGTCAGGCAGAATTACTTTTCCAGAATCCTTGTCGAACTTCAGAAGTCCAATGTCATGCTGTTCAATCACTCCTGGTATGACAGTTCGAGGCTCTTTGACACCATCCAGTTCACTGGGTTCAGTGTCGTCAGGTTCAATCTCGTCAGGTAAAATCTCATCAATAAACTTAACATCACCACCTCCACCATCGTCTTCCCCTCCTGTCATGTCCACATTCTCTGTGGTAGCCTCACTCTTAATCTCATCATACTCAGATTTATCTGACTTGACTTCCTTCTCTGCTTGTGACTCATTTGTACTTGATCCACCTTCGGATTCTAACAAACCTGTAGCAGGTGCAGGCGACTCCATGGAATGTGTTGAACTACTTGTTCCGGGATTTTCAAAGAAGGGCATGAAGAACTTGCTCAATACCTTGGCTTCCTCCACCTTCAACTTTCGTCTCTTCCGTCCTTCAGCTCCACTTTCCTTCTTCGTGATGAAACATTTCATGATCTTCTTACACAATGCTCTGAAATAAGGCCATCCTAGTGTTTCTCACCCATGATAATTAAAGACAGATCATACATCTGAAGAAAATTCTTTTTTCACTATCTGAGGATGGCTTGTCTGACTTTAATAGAAACTGTTCAATGGCGCCCCCCACCCCCCTTCAAGTGGCGCCCAGGGCACGTGCCATACCTGCCATACCTTCGATGTGCCACTGTCTGTATGTTCTGTCTGTGACTGAGAAAGTTTCCTCCAAGTGCACCAGTTTCCTCCTACATTCCAGACATATGGGTTAGTAGGCTAAATTGGTCATATGGGTATAATTGGGTGGTGCAGACTCATTGGCCTGTTACCACACTGTAATCGCTAATAAAATAAACATTGATCACAATTCCTGATATCAGTGGCTTAAAATTTACCTCTAGCTTTGAAAGTAATGTCAAGAAAGAAGAGACACAGTTGTTAAAGGATGGAATTCTTGAACTTGTATTCCAGTTACCCTAAAAGCAGTGATGTACAAGTGGTAGAAGATGGAGAGGTATCTTACGAAGTATCATCTACAAAGAGCACTACCACAAGAAAACAGTCTCAATCATCAAGCACTCCCACCTTCCAGGCCATGCTCCATTTTTGCTGGTGCCATTAGCAAGGAGGTACAGGAGCCTTGGGTTCCACACCACAGCTATTACTCTACAACCATCAGGCTCTTGAACCAGCCAGTGAACAGATTCCAGAACCTATGGATTCACTTTCAAAAACTCGACAACTTATGTTCTCAGTTTTATTTATTTACTTGTTTTTTTTGTATTTTCAGTTTTTCTTCATTTGCAAATTGATTGATTGCCAGTCTGTGTGTAGTTTTTCATTGATTTTATTGTATTTGTTTTACTGTGAATGTATGCTAGGAAATGAATCTTAGAGGAGTATATGGTGACATAAGCATATTTTGATAATGTATTTACTTTGAGCTTTGAACTTTGAAGAAACAGCCCACTGTTAGAGGAGGAAGTACAATGCAAACTAGAACCAGCCTTCAAACTATTTCAAGTGTAACCTACATACAGTAGTCAATTTCAAAATTATAATAGCAATGATGGAATCAGGGGAGTGAAGTGGTTCCATTAGCAGCTCAAAGCTGCTGAAGAAATGTAATTTGAAAATAAACATGATCCTAACCATTCCCATCTGCAGTGGCTAAACATACAAACAGTACACTGGCAATAGGACTCCATTCAAACTGACAACTGCTTCAAGAGAAGCACAACTTTGTTGTGGTTTGGAGGCTTGTGTGCCTCAACGACCTGGAGAGCTATGTTGGCTGGAGTTAGGGCTTTATGCATTGGCTCTTTGGTAGGGTCACCCATGCCAAACTGATGAAAAGGCAGAAGCCAAGCTAAGAGTGGTCCACTGGTCCTCCATGTTTGGGAGTTCACCTCAGGGCCAACAACCCTGACTGGTCATATAACCATATAACAATTACAGCACAGAAACAGGCCCTCTCGGCCCTTCTAGTCCGTGCTGAACGCTTACCCTCACATAGTCCCACTGACCCGCACTCAGCCCATAACCCTCCATTCCTTTCCTGTCCATATACCTATCCAATTTTAATTTAAATGACAAACCAAACCCACCTCTACCACTTCTACTGGAAACTCGTTCCACACAGCTACCACTCTCTGAGTTAAGGAATTCCCCCTCGTGTTACCCTTAAACTTTTGCCCCCTAACTCTTAATCATGTCCTCTTGTTTGAATCTCCCCTACTCTAAATGGAAAAAGTCTATCCACATCAACTCGATCCATCCCCCTCAATTTTAAATACCTCTATCAAGTCCCCCCTCAACCTTCTACGCTCCAAAGAATAAAGACATAACTTGTTCAACCTTTCCCTGTAACTTAGGTGCTGAAACCTAGGTAACATTCTAGTAAATCTTCTCTGTACTCTCTCTATTTTGTTGACATCTTTCCTATAATTTGGTGACCAGATCTGTACACAATACTCCAAATTCGGCCTTACCAATGCCTTGTACAATTTTAACATTACATCCCAACTCCGATACTCAATGCTTTGATTTATAAAGGCCAACATACCAAAAGCTTTCTTCACCACCTTCACCACGTGAGATTCCACCTTCAGGGAACTATACACCATTATTCCTAGATCACTCTGTTCTACTGCATTCTTCAATGCCCTACCATTTACCATGCATGTCCTATTTGGATTATTCCTACCAAATTGCAGCACCTCACACTTATCAGCATTAAACTCCATCTGCCATCATTCAGCCCACTCTTCTAACTGCCCTAAATCTCTCTGCAAGCTTTGAAAACCTACTTCATTATCCACAATGCCACCCACCTTAGTATCATCTGCATACTTACTAATCCAATTTACCACCCCATCATCCAGATCATTAATGTATATGACAAACAACATTGGACACAGTACAGATCCCTGAGGCACACCACTAGTCACCGGCCTCCAACCTGACAAACAGTTATCCACCACTACTCTCTGGCATCTCCCACCCAGCCACTGTTGAATCCATTTTACTACTTCAATATTAATACCCTACGATTGAACCTTCCTAACTAACCTTCCATGTGGAACCTTGTCAAAGGCCTTACTGAAGTCCATATAAACAACATCCACTGCTTTACCCTCATCAACTTTCCTTGTAACCTCTTCAAAAAATTCAATAAGATTTGTCAAACATGACCTTCCACGCACAAATCCATGCTGACTGTTCCTAATCAGACCCTGTCTATCCAGATAATTATACATACCATCTCTAAGAATACTTTCCATTAATTTACCCACCACTGACGTCAAATTGACAGGCCTATAATTGCTAGGTTTACTCTTAGAACCCTTTTTAAACAATGGAACCACATGAGCAATACGCCAATCCTCCAGTACCAACCCCATTTCTAATGACATTGGAAATATTTCTGTCAGAGCCCCTGCTATTTCTACGCTAACTTCCCTCAAGGTCCTAGGGAAGATCTTGTCAGGATCTGGAAATTTATCCACGTTTATATTCCTTAAAAGCTAAAGTACTTCCTCCTCTTTAATCATCATAGTTTCCATAACTTCCCTACTTGTTTCCCTTACCTTACACAATTCAATATCCTTCTCCTTAGTGAATACCAAAGAAATTGTTCAAAATCTCCCCCATCTCTTTTGGCTCCACACATAGTTGTCCACTGATTCTCTAAGGGACCAATTTTATCCCTCACTATCCTTTTGCTATTAATATAACTGTAGAAACCCTTTGGATTTATTTTCACCTCACTTGCCAAAGCAACCTCATATCTTCTTTTAGCTTTTCTAATTTCTTTCTTAAGATTCTTCTTACATTCTTTATATTCCTTGAGCACCTCATTTACTCCATGCTGCCTATATTTATTGTAGATATCTCTATTTTTCCCAACCAAGTTTCCAATATCCCTTGAAAACCATGGCTCTCTCAAACTTTTAACCTTTCCTTTCAACCTAACAGGAACATAAAGATTCTGTACCCTCAAAATTTCACCTTTAAATGACCTCCATTTCTCTATTACATTCTTCCTATAAAACAAATTGTCCCAATCCACGCCTTCTAAATCCTTTTGCATCTCCTCAAAGTTAGCCTTTCTCCAATCAAAAATCTCAACCCTGAGTCCAGTCCTATCCTTCTCCATAATTATACTGAAACTAATGGCATTGAGATCACTGGACCCAAAGTGCTCCCCAACACATATCTCCGTCACTTGACCTATTTCATTCCCTAACAGAAGATCCGACACTGCCCCTTCTCTAGTTGGTGCCTCTATGTATTGCTGCAAAAAAACTATCTTGCACACATTTTACAAACTCCAAACCATCCATCCGTTTTACAATATGGGCTTCCCAGTCTATGTGTGGAAAATTAAAATCTCCCACATTCACAATTTCCCACAATTTTGGTCAAACAAAAATGTTGCAGAAACAGTTCTTCTGCAACTGAGTCTCCAATCGGGACTTGCTAGTGAAAACCAACAGGCAGCTACTAACATGATGAAGGAAGCCCTGAACCCTACCAGAGATGGAGGACCTCCATTGCTGCCCTGAGCACCAGTGGTCTAACAGGCAGCGAGTAAACCAGCCAGCATCTTGAGCCAAAATAGGTTGCACCATTGCAATGGATCAAGGGAATTACACACTGGATACAGGCACCTAACTGTTTAGCACATCAAACAGAGTCAGTTACACTTATTCTGTCAATACCTGAAGATCTGTTGATACACAGTCAGCCCTCAATACTGCCATGAAATAATATTTTCTATTATGTTTTTGTGCCCAAAAACCACATAAGCATTGTCTGAAGAAATTATCTTTACTTTGAAATCAGGACTAAGGTTAACTTCAAGCCACAGATAACCAGGAATAGCAATTAAAGTTTGACTGAGTATTTACCATACAGCATTGTAAGCACCAATCATATTTATTCTATTGATAGAAACCAGTCAGACAAGACCATTTGGTATGGAGGAGTCACCACACAAGATCAGCAAAAGCTGCAGAAAGTTGCAAGCTCAGACAGCTAGACCATGGTCACTAGCCTCCCTAGCATCAAGGTATCTTGAGAAGGTGATGCCTCAAAAAGGCGGCCTCTGTATTAAAGACCCCATCACCCAGGACATGCCCCTTTTCATTGCTACCATCAAGGAGGAGGTACAGAAGCCTGAAGAGACAGGTTCATTTCAGGAACAGCTTCTTCCCCTCCACCATCAGATTTTTGAATGGACAATGAATCCCTGTACACTGCATTTTTTACACCACTTATTTAAATTTAAATGTATATTTATTTTATAGTTTATTATGTATTGCAATACACTGTTGCTGCTAAACAACATTTTGTGACATTTATCGAAGATATTAAACTGGATTCTGATTCTGACTGTGCCCTTGACTTTGATGTTCCTTGGACAGGGATTCCTTGTCGTATTAATAAAATGTGTTTGAATATTCAGTGGTGGTCAATTAAGATACGCTTTCCATACACATGCAATTATGTGGGACCATACATCTACACAAATCAGTGAAATCAACTGTGTAATTATAACTATGAAAAGGTATTTAAATCACCTACTGTTATTCTTACATTTAGAGGACCTTAACGTACCTTTGAGTTGAGAGACTCTACCATCAGGTCTCCACTGCATGTTTATTTGTTGTACCGAGTAAAGACTGATTATATCTGCAGCTGCAGTCCCACCGTGCCTCATTCAAAGTCGGAGAGCAGAGATCCTGTGGCTTTACTGTTGAAAGGATAGAAGGATCAATGGAGAAGTGGAATACAAAATGCTCCTGGAAATGTTGCTGACGTAAGTCAGCAAACCAGAGGTATTTTGGTGAAGTAAGAACTGGTGTGAGATAGGGAACTGATTGCATAATTTTACGATGATTTGGGGAGGATCATTTTCAAATGCACTTTCAATGCACTCATCAGACCACACTTGGAATATGGTGAGCAGTTTTCAAATTTCAAAGTAAACTCATTATCCAACTACATACTGTATATGTCATCATATACTACCCTGAGATTCATTTTCTTGTGGGCTTTCAAAGTACAAAGAAACACAATGGAATCAATGAAAAACTGCACACAAAGTCAGAAACAACCAATGTGCAAAAGATAAATCGGGCAAAAAAAGCAAAAAAAAATAACAAAAATAAACAAGTTGAATACCAAGCACAAGTTGTAGAGGGCTGGAAATGGTCTGGCTGGAGAAAGCAGTGCAAAACCATTAATGTCTTATCCTCAGTGCCATTCTCAAATCTGAATCTTTAGGGAGTGGTGTTTCAGAAAGGCAACACCCATTATTAAGGACCTCCAGCACCCAGGGCATGCCCTTCACTCACTGTTACCATCAGGTAGGAGGCACAGAAGCCTGAAGGCGCACACTCAGCGATTCAGGAACAGCTTCTTCCCCCTGCCATCCGATTCTTAAATAGACGTTGAAGCTTTGGACACTACCTCATTTTTCTTTAAATACACAGTATTTCTGTTTTTGCACTTTTTAAAATCTATTCAATATACATAATTGATTTACTTGTTTATTTATTTATTATTATTTTTCTCTCTGCTAGATTATGTATTGCATTGAGCTGCTGTTGCTAAGTTAACAAATTTCACATCACATGCCAGTGAAATGATTCTGATTCAAAAACTCAAATCTGTTTGCGACTGCAGTCCAATAATTGAGATATTAGATGGGGGGAAAAAGATCACTGAGCTGTAGAACATTTCAAGGAAAGTGTTATAAAGCATTGGTCAGATTGCAGTTGGAGTATTGCGAGCTGTTTGAAGCCCCTTATCCAAGGAAGGATGTGCTGGCATTGGAGAGAGTTGAGTATTTTCATAAAAATTGTCCCAGAAATGAAAAGGTTAACACAAGAGGAGAATGTTATGCCTCTGGGCCTGAATTCACTGGAATAATGAATATGGTGGGGGGGGGGGGCGGGGGAAGGAATAAATCTCATTGAAGTTTATTGAATATTGAAAGGCCTCGATATAGTGGATGCGGAGGAGGATGTTTCATCTAGTTGGGGAGTCCAAGACCAAAGGACACATCCTCAGAATACAAAGATGTCCCTTTATAACTAAGATAAAGAATTACTTTAGCCAGTATATGGAAAGTGGGAAGTAAATTTTATTATCACAGTACATTTGTTACCACATACTACCCCGAGATTATGAACAAATCTATAGAATAGTAACTAAAACAGTATCAGTAAAAGATTGAGTACAGCATAGAAGACAACAAACTGTACAAATACAAATATAAATAAAAAGTAATAAAAAATGAGAGAGCATGAAATAGCAAGATAAAGAGACCTTAAAGTGAGATCATTGGTTGTGGGAATAGCTGAGGGAAGTTGTCTTCTTTTGTTCAAGAAGCCTGATGGCTGAGGAGGTAGTAACTGTTCTTGAAATTACAGATGCGAGTCCCGAGGTTCTTGTACCTTCTACCTGATGGCAGCAGTGAGAAAACAGCATAACTAGGTGGTGAGGATCTTTGATGATAGATGCTGCTTTCCAACAACAGCATCTCATGGAGGTGTGAATCTGTGAAATCCATTGCCATGGATGACTGTGAAGGCAAAGTCAGGTTGATTGGTTCTTGATTAGTAAGGATGACCAAAGTTATCCTTACTAATTACAGGGAGAAGGCAGGAGAATGAGATTGAGAGTGATAATCAGTTAGCCATTATGGAATGGTATAGCAAAATCAACAGGCCAAATGGCCCAATTTTGCTCCTATGTTTTATGGTTCTAAATCAGAAAAGGCACAAATAGGAGAGACCATTAAAAATGAGCTACAAACAAAAATAAACAGTAACATTCCAATCAATTGTACTGTCAGAATTTCCATTTTTGCAAATTAAAACACAACAATGAGCTTTAGAGAATTAAACAAAGTAAAAGACAAAGCAATATATAACCTTAGGTGGGGAACTTGATTTATTTTAAAGATACCCAACCCTCACTCAAGGATTGACATGCAATTATGAATCCAATGATTTAAAAAAAAACTTTGCTGCTGCAAGAGATTATGTGCTTAGACAGACGACAAAGGAATAAAGCAGGCTTGGTCTCATGCATGTGTGAAGAGCAACAGAAAAATCATTGTGGAGCCAATAACAACTCAGTACGTAGCATCCACGCAGTGGCTTTGTGCCAGTGAGCTGGGTTCAATCGGAACCTCAGATGCTGTCTGTGTGGAGCTTGTACAGACTTACTGTGACAGCATGAATTTCCTCTGGCCTCCTTCCTCAACTCAAAAATCACACAAGTTGTTAAGTTTATTGTGCCTAGGGTGGGAGGCAAGTCACAACATTCTGGGGTTGTTTATGAGAGAATCTGGGAAGACTATGTTGTGTATTTAATATTATTAGAGTACAAACACACACATACACTTACTTCTTGTGTCTTCCTTTGAATTGGTTTAATGTTTTCCTGTTACAAAACATAACAGACAATGAGAGGAATTAATGTAGAATTGCTGTGTAAATGGGAAGTTAATGGTCAGCACATACTCAGTGGGCTGAATGGCCCATTTCCATGCCATATCTATGATTCCCTATGACCAAAGGCATTTTTCCCATGCCTGGTTTTTCCCAAACAAAATGTTCAACTAAGTCTACTTTGAGTTGGATGTCTAAGATTCCATGGATCTTCCACCAACCCAACCAAAAGTAGAGAGACCATGTCCTCAAGCTAATCCAAATCCTTCAAATGACCATCACTCAGTCTGAGTTTGTAATCTCATTTCACACATTTCCTATATGATCCAATATATTAAAAAATACAACATGGAGACCAGGTCATTGTGTATATCTATCGCTGAGCTTGATAGCCTGTTGATTAATAAAGGCATCAAAGGTAATGTGGAGAAGGTGGGAGAATAGGGTTGAGAGGGTTAATAAATCTGCTTGATGGAATGGCAGAGTAGACTCAATGAGTCCTACAGCCCAATTCTTCTCCTATGTTTTCTGCATTTCTTTATATTAGCACAGTGCCTGTACCATAAGATCATAAGTTAAAGACTGCAAGATCACACAAGTGGCTAGGAGTTAAATAACTGAATAATCAATTGAAAATAAAATTACTTTGTTTGACTTCCAATAGTGATAAAGAATAATGATAAACTGGTTTATTATCACATGCACTGAGGTAAATGTAAAACACTTCTACATGTCTTCCATGCAGATCATGTCATTACATCATTGAGATTGGAGAAGGAAGAAAGAATCTCAGATTGAAGAATATAGTGTTACAGTTATAGAGAAAGTGCAGTGCTGGCAGATAACAAGGTATATGGTCACCATGGGGTAGATCGAGGCCAACAGTCCATCTCATCAAGTTCAAAGTAAATTTATTAATCAAAGAATGGACATATCAGCATATACCATCTTGAACTTCATTTAAGAAATATCTTCTATGAAATATCATACAAGAAGTCTGTTTGAGAGTTTTATAATAGGAGATAGAAGCTATCCTTTAGCCTGGTCTTTCAGCAAGATCTTTCAGTTTCTTATACATTCTGCCTGGCTAAGAGGTGTGGGGAAAACTATGCCCAGTGAGGGAAAGGTTTTTTTTTTGATTACGTTGGCTGTGAAGGTGTAGGCACAAGGCTTCATCTCTTACAGGTTGGTCCTCGTTTCTCTACAGGGGAATACCAGACCACAATTTGTGCAGATTGGAAATATCTTCATTTCACTGACTATCAGCACAGGGCCACCACAGGGATGTGTGCTTAGTCATGGGTGTAGAGAGAGTAGAGCAATGTGCTATGTGGCCGGGCATAGCTCAAATGCCATCACTAAATTTGCTGATGATGCCACCATTGTTGACAAAATTTAAGATGGTGATGAAAGGGTATACTGGAGCAAGATATGCCAGTTAGTGGAGTGATACAATAGCCTTGTACTCAAATTCAGCAAGACCAAAAGATCTGATTTGTGAAGATGAGGGAACACAAAGCAATTCTCAGAAGGACCAGAAGTGGAGAGAGTGAGCAATTTCAAGTTCCAGGTGTGTCAATATCTCTGAGGACCCAATCTGGACCCAACATGTTGATGCAGCTATAAAAAGGTAAGACAGTGGCTATATTTCATTAAGAGTCTGAGGAAATTTGGTTTGGCAACTAAAAGACAAACTTCTACTGTGGGCAAAAAAATTTTTTGAAGGTAATGAGAGCTTTTTGGAGTTGCTCATCTAAGAAAGGATGTGCTGGCATTGGAGAAGGTCCAGAGGGGGTTCACGAGAATGATCCCAGGAATGAAAGGGCTTACATGTGAGATACCTCTGGGCCTGAATGTGCTGGAGTTCAGAAGAATGAGTGAGGTAGGGATCTCACTGAAACCAATAAAGTATTGGAAAATCTAGATAGAATGGACATGGAGAGGACATTTCTGATAGTTGGAATATGGGGGGGCGGGGAAAAGAGTCTTGGATCAGAGAGGCACGGCCTTTTGAATAGAGGGACATCCCTTCAGAACATAGATGAGATGGAATTCATTGTCACAGATGGTTGTGGAGGCCAAAGAGGAGGTTGATAGGTTCTTGCTTAGTAAGGACATCAAAGGTTACGTGGAGAAGGCAGGACAATTGGGTTGACGAAGGATTACAAAAATCAGCCATGGTAGAATTTCAGAGTTGACCCAATGGATCAAATGGCTTGATTATGCTCTGTCTTATGGTGGCCATTTGAAAAGTAGTGGAAATGCTGAGACATTGGCCAAATTTAACAAGAGGAAATAAATGACGAGAGAGGAATTAACAGCTGAGATGAGCAAACACAGCACATAGCGACAGTAGTGTAGCAGTTAATGCAATTTCTTTACAGCACTAGTGACCTGCAATTGAGGTTCAATTGCTGCCGTTGTAAGGAGTTTGTATATTCTCTCCAAGACCACATGGGTTTCCTTTGCTTGCTCCCATTTCCTTCCACAGTCCAAAGACATTAAGGTTAGGGGGTGTCGTGAGTTGTGAGCATGTCGTGTTGGCATGGGAAGCATAGCAACACTTGTGGGTGGAACCTAGCTCATCCTCAGACAGTGTTGGTCGTTGATGCAAAATGACACTCTTTGATATATAAAGCTAATCTTTAAAAATGACACAAGGGTGTTACAGTACATCTGCCACAACCTAATTTACTGACAGAGCTTGTAGTTGATGCTGTACCCAAGGATCATTGGCAGTTCCTGGAGTTCAATTCTTCTGGCTCCAGCTTTACACTGGACAAGGTATCACAGGCCGAGGAGCAACCGCCCACGATGAGCACAAAAATGTTTTTTCTCCTCCTCTCCTACGGCAGGAGTGCTGACAATTAATACAGATTCATATGCTTCAACAGGCAACGATCACCAGATGTAATTTACTGACTGGCACAGCAGGATTAAGCAGAGTAGAAGATAACTCTCAGGAAAGATGATGAGCAGGACATGAGGTGTAAATAGATAGAGCACTCTACAAATGAAATTGAATGTTAGTTTGGAGAAGCCATCTTCAGACCCCTCAGTGGGGAAATGCAAATCCAAATTCTTTGTAAATGTTCTCAAATCTGCATATAATAGCTGGATTGGAGGCCTTGTGAGCAGATCTATTGATCTCGTTTTCTTTGGTGTCAAGGAGGCTGAAGAATAATCCAGTAAAGCAATATAAAATTTTGATAAGTATAAATGGGGCACTTAATTTATTTACAAAACATTTTTCATACAGAATGTAGTTCAAAGTGCTTTACACTGGGATAAAGTGCAAACATAAAAATATAAGACAAAATGATGTAAGTGAAAAGCAAGGTAAAATAATAAGGCTTTGTGCTGGCATTCATAAGTGTCAACTGAGTCTACAAACCCTCATAGCTTTTAAGATATTGAGGTCCTGCAGTTTAGGAGCATAGTTAAAAAAATCTGACCTACCAATTATCTTTTGAAGGCGATTGTTTAAATTTAAGAGGCCAGTGGAAGAAGATCGAGAGTTCGAGCAGGATTATAAAATGAAAGCAATTCTGTGATAAAATCCAGTCCCAGACCACCAAGAAAGAGAACTTTAAAAACAATTCTAAAAAAAGGTGCAGGAAGCTAATGCAGAGTAGTTAGGATGGGAGTGATATGTTCCTTCATCCTGGTTTTAGTTAAAAGTCTTGCATCGCCGTTTGTCAATAAATTGCTTTGGAATGCCAGTAAAAAGTGCATTTCAGTAATCCAGTCCAGTTGATATAATAGTGCAAATTTGTTTTTCAGCAGATGGTCAAAATCATTTTACTCATGGAGGGAGCATCAAATTCAAGAGGGTGTTAGAGTGAAAGGCAGGAATTTTAAAAAGGGAAACAGAGACAAGTTTTCTTTTTAGATAAACAATGGCTGGTATCTGGAATGGCAGAGGCGGTGGATGAATCACACAACATTACTACAGTGAAGAGGATTAGAGACTGACAAACAGGCAAATCACAGAAGGATAAGATAATAGAATTTACCTAGATAGGCACATATGTTGGTATGGATGTGTTGGGCTGAAGGACTATTTTCTGTGCTCCACATCTAGGTAGTCAGAGTGGAAATAATTGACATGTAAATTGACCAATTGAAACCATCCTCCATTAACCCAAAGTATTTGCCTTGATTGAAAAACATTCTTGAAGTTTCTCATTCCTTAATTAAATGGGTTGTTTTCAGATTAAACTGACTGCGTGAAACAAAACCATTTTCCATCTTTAACTCATTAAGCGACAGATTTTCCCCCTATTGACACTCAATCAGGTTGACCCATGAGAAGAGATAACTATTTCATCTTCTCCCCCACTCCCTTCCAAATATAATCTATATATTATACTTAGCGGCCACACTATTAGTTACCTTCTATACCTAATAGAGTGACCACTGACTGCATGTTTGTGGGGCTTCTGCTCTGTAGCCCATCCACTTCAAAGTTCTATATTTTGTGCATTCAGAGATGTTCTTCTGCACACCACTGTTATAATGTAGTTATTTGAGTTATTCTCGCTTTCCTGTCAACTTGACCTAGTCTGGCCATTCTCTTCTGACCTCTGACATTAACAAGGCTCTTTCACCCACAAAACTGCTGCTCATTGGGTTTGTTGTTTTTTGCATCATTCTTTGTAAACTCTAGAGACTGTTACATATGAAAATCCCAGGAGGCCAGCATCTTCTAAGGTACTGAAACCACCCCCTCTGGCACCAACAGTCATTCCATGGTCAAAGTTGCTTAGATCCTAATTATTCCCCCATTCTGATGCTTGGTGGAAACCACAACTGAGCCTTTTGACCGCGCCTACATCCTCTGCTATGTGATTGGCTGATTAGATAAATGTGTACCCAATAATGTGGGCCCTGAGTGTTTATTTGCATTATAATTCAAAAGGCTCAAAGTATGTTTATTAAAGTATGGATGTAGTATACAACCCTGAGATTCATCTTTCGGCAGACAGCCAGGAAACAAAGAAACAGAATGGAACCTGCTCAAAGAAAACAGAACACCCAATGAGCAAAACATAATTGCACAACAGCAAAAAGAGCAAATAACACAGAATATTAAACATCAAACTGCAGAGACATTTTAAATGTTTGTTTAGTTCAGTTCAATTTTGCACTGTGTCGTTCATTAGTTGACTGCAGACCGCAGAGCCAGTCTGCCCGATCAAAAATGCATAAAATAGCAATAATAAAAATAAGTAATCAGAAGTACATACTACTTGAATGCAGAGTCCTCTAAAAAACCAAGTATAATCCACAAACTGTGCTGAGGAAACCATTCCCAAGACCTTGGCACCTTGCTCCAGCAGCAACAAGAACAATTGCACTACAGTCTTGATTTCTTCCGATGACAAGCCTCATACCTCTGTCTGTACCAATGCAGAGCTAAGTGTCCTAGTCAACAATGCATCCTTGCACACTCACAACCCTAGGGCTGAAACATTGAGAGAGGCAACACCAGTTTTGAAGAGCTAGGGAAATAATTTGAACAAAGAAGCTCAAGAGATGCAAATTAAAAGAATGTTCAATGTAGTAGCAAGAATAATATATGCTGTGTAATATACATTATCAAGACACAGAACAAGAATTTTATCCGACAAATCCTTGATTAGGATTTGAATCATATCCCTGGAGGCTTCATAATGTCTTCTCTTTATATCACTCATTAAAAACTTAATTAGATAATAAATTAAGTAAAGGTAATTAGTGAAGAGGTGAAAGAGATCCAGGTTTACGGTACACCATATCCCTTGGTGGTTTACCTCTGTTAATGCTTGAAGCAATGCAAATGCTATTGTCTATTAAATGTGGATTTTAAATGTTTACCTTTTCAACTTCAAATTGATTCTCCAAAGGAAACAAGAGTTGGTTATTACTGTGAGATGCCGTCACCTCCGTTTGGTGAGAAAGATGCTTCAGGAAGCACAATCCTATATTTACGTAGCACCTACTCATATCTTGCCAAAATGTGATTTAGAATATAATAATTCATTGTATATTAAGTAAAGTTCAATTACAGAAATGTGGAAACATGCCATTCATTTGAAATTTAACACAATCTGTCTGAAGTCCACAAGATATAAGAGCAGAATTAGGCTCCTCTCAGACTCAGAAATTCACAGCACCCTAGATTACTTGGTCCATAATGACCCATAATTGATGAGCAAAATCCCATTTTTCAGGTCATGATCACACTGCACTTCACAACACATCACAAAACCACAGGACACAGCAAATTGTACCATTTGGCCCATTTGAGTCCATTTCATCGTTCATTCCTGGCCAATTTATTATCCTCTCAAATCCATTCTTATGCCTTCTCCCTGTAACCTTTTACACTCTTACTAATCAAGAAACTATCACCCCTCTGCTTTAAATATACCCTAATGACTTGGCCTCCATAAAATAATACAGCAATAAATTCCATAGGTTCTCCACCAGCTGGCTAAAGGAAATCCCCATCTCTATTCTACAGGAATGCCCTTCTATTCTGAAGATATGCCCTCTGGTTCTAGACTCCTCCACTGTGAAAAACATTCTCTCCACGCCCAGTATTCTAGGCCTTTCAGTGTATAATAGATTTCAATAAGATCACCCTCCCCCACCCCAATCTTCTCAAAAACTCCAAACAGTACAGGCCAAGAGCTATCAAATGCTATCATATGTTAACCCTTTCATTCCTGAGATCATTCAACATGGTCAATAAAGTTAACATAGCAGCTAATTATCAGATGACAGTCTGGCGGTGCATTCCTCTCTGGAGTACAGTTCAGCAGGCTCACTTACTGAGCGAGAGAATTAAAACACTATGTAGAGGGTGCTGTAAAGTTTTAGGATTTCAGATTGACCAGAGTCATAAAGTACTACAGCACAGAAACACTGAAGAATTTCACCATGTGTTCAATGTGGTGGGTACATATAATCATCACCATCAATGACAAGTTCAAAAGAAGATGGGCCAAGGAGATCACTCAAGGAGGAGGCATCCATCATTAAGATAATAAGATATAGGAACAAAATTAGACCATTTGGCCCATTGAAACTGCTCCACCTCAATGACCCTAATCACCCAGGAAATGTCCTCTTCTCTTTACAATCAGAGAGGAAGTTCAAGAGCATTGAGGTGGGCACTCTGTTTTAGCAACAGCTTCTTCCCTTTCACCACCAGATTTCTGACTGCTCCATGTTCACAACCTCACTTTGTGCTCTTATTTTGCACTACTTGTTCTTTTATGTTTCCGATTACACCTTACAGAACTTTTTTTATGTATTGCACTGTATTACTGCCACAAAGCAACAAATTTCACGAGACTTGTCAGTGATCATAAAGCCGATTCTAAGTGTTTATTCAACTGAGAGGAAAAATATATTTCAATGTCAAGACTTCAGATCTGACAAAACTCTGTCATTCAGTGAGACAGAAGAATGGAAAATGTTCTGTCCAAGATGGATGAGATCTTGAGATTCTTCAAGAGGGTACTGGATGCTTTTAATATTCAGAAAAGCTGTGCGGCTAGATCATAAAACTGTTAAGACATAGGAGCAGAATTTGGCTTTTTGGTCCATTATGTCTGCTCCACCATTCTATCATAACTGATTTATTATCCTGCTCAACTCCATTCTCCTGCCTTCTTCCCACAATCTTTGACACCCTTACTAATCTAGAACCTATCAACCTCCACTTTAAACATGCATAATAACTTGACCCCCTCTGCAATCACTGGGAATGAATTCCACAGAATTCCACTCGAGTAAAGAAATTCCTCCTCACCTCTGCTCAAAAAGAACGTCCTTCTATTCCGAGGCTATGCCTTCAGATCCTAGACTCACACTATAGGAAACATCCTCTTTCATTCCTGGGATCATTCTCATTTTTCTCCTGTGGACCCTCCTCTATGCCAGCATATCCTTTCTTAGATAAGCAGCCCAAAATTGCTCACAATACTCCAGGTGAGGCCTCACCAGAGCCTTATAAAGCCTCAGCTTTAGATGACTCTAAGAAGAGGTTGAAACCTACTAAAAGGTGGGCAGAAACACAAAGTTGATAGGCTACAATGGCAGAGCAGGCTTGGAGTGACAGGTGGTTCATTTATGTTCCCATGTCAGTTGGTAATGGTTACAACAACATTTGGGAGCTCAGCAGAAGACGTGGTCAAGAATTGTCAGCTGGTTGAAAGACCTGGATAGAGTGGACATGGGGAGGACTTGTCCATGTTATAAGCATCTAGGAACCAAGAGCATTGTCTCAGAATAAAGGGACTCCTCTTTAAAACTGAGGAGGAAGAATTTCTTCAGCTAAAGGATGATTAATCTCTGGAATTCATTGCCATTGAGGGCTGTACTGGTGAATCAGTAGGTGAGTGTATTCAGGGCAAAGATTGAGAGATGATCGATTGATGCAGAATTTAAGAGTTATGGGGAGAAGATGGGAGAATGGGGGTTTAACAGCAAAACAGCCATGATTAAATGGTGGAGTGGTCTAATTCAGCTCCTACATCTCATCAACCCTCACACACTCTATTGCTATTTTCATAATCCATTCCATCCATTATGCCTCTGCATGCGTTAAACTGTGATACTATTTGGTTAAATGAAACAACATTTTAAAAATGACTTCACGTTTCTTCAGCAGTTCTGCTACTTTTAATCATTAATCTCCTCCAGATCGCCAAGAAATTAGTGCCCCTATAATATATGGCTTCACAATTATCCCTGAATTTTAAAATGCTCTACCATTGAAGACCATATATTTGGCTGCCAGGGCTCAAAGCTCCTCAACACCTACTCGATCAAACAAGCAAGGGTAAATGCTCTAGTGAAGAGCTCCTAGATATTTTGCCAGAAAAAAAAAGGCCTGAAATTAAGACCATAAAATACAGGATCAGAATTAGGCCATTCAGCCCAATGGTTCTGCCCTGCCTTTCCAACATGGCTAATTTATTATTCCTTTCAACCCCATTCTCCTGCCTTCTCGCTGTAACCTTTGACTCCCTGATTGATCAAAAACTTATCAACTTCTAACTTAAACACACCCAATGATTTGACCTGTCCAAATGTTTGCAGCAATGAATTCCACAGATTCACCACCCTCTGGCTAAAGTGTTTTTACCTCATTTGTTCTAAAAGGTCATCCCTCAAATCTGAGGCTGTGCCCTCTGGTCCTAGACTGGCCTACTATAGGCAACATCCTCTCCATATTCGCTCTATCTCGGCTTTTCAATATTCAATGCATTTCATTGAGATTCCCCATTCTTCTGAACTCCACTGAGTACAGACCCAAAGCCATCAAATGTTCCACACGGTAACGCTTTTATTCCCAGGATAATTCTCATGAACTTCCTCTGGACCCTCTTCAACGCCAACACATCCATTCTTTGACAAGGGGTCCAAAACTGCTCACAATACACTGTGTTGTCTGACTTATTGTATGAAGTCTCAACATTACAAGATAGGTAGAAAGAAAATCTTAGAACAGAGGTCCCAGCCTTGTTAGTGGTAGGGGTCCATGGCATTTAAAAAAAGAGGTCACGTACCCCTGTTTTAGAGGGATAGGGGTCAAATGCAGGCAAAAGGCACAAACCAGGTAGGCTACTTGATCAACATGGACAAGTTTTGCTTACGTTGTTCTGCTGGAACTTGTGAGCATGCTATGTTGGTGCCGGAAATATGTGGCAAGACTTGCAGGCTGCCCCAAGAATCTCCTGAGGTTGTGTTGGTTGTTAACGCAAACAACCCATTTCACCATATGTTTTATAGTACATTTAATACACCTGAATCTGAGATCTGAATCAGAAGTTGGGCTGAAGGGCTAGTTTCTATGCTGTATCACTTCAAGATTTCTGCACAGATTTTATTAAAACAAAATGAATAATAAAGAAAAGGGTGAAGTTGAGATCAATTAAGAAACTATATAGAGAGAATGAGGTAGAAGAGCAAACATTAATAGTCTCCAAACCATTAACTGCCATGGACTTAATATAGATAATATTTCTCTCTTCTGATGCTGCATGGCCAGAACTGTTTTTATACCTAATTTCTAACATCTATAGATTTTTTTTTGCTTTTCAATCAATTTAAAGGAATGAGATGCCACAGTTTGAAACTGTTCCCTTTCAAGGTTGTAGGTTAAATTGTTATCATATTGTTAAAAGGGTACTTGCATTCTTAATTATCAGACTAGACTTCTCTGCCATGAATTTAATGGTCAATTAATGTGCAAATGCAGCAATGTTAATGAGGATGATGTCGCGATACTCTTGGCGTGAAGCAAACAGAGGAGCAATGAAAAATTGTCTGCTACGTTCTGGAAATTCACTCCTTATAGATGCATCCAAATGCCTTGAACTTGGGAACCTACACATTGGTGCTTTAATAATGTCTTTCTCAATCTTCCAGTTAAATCCAGCCAGTAGGAATAGACTATCTATTTGGGAAACATTTTGATTTGACAAATATCAAATATCTCTGCATTTTTTAAAAAAATTGAAAAAAACTGATCCCCAATTCAACCATAGATTCTTCCACCCAAATAGAATAATGAAATATTTATTTGATCGAGGTGCTGAACACAAGTACTCCAGGATAAAGAAGCAGCCACGAAAAATCCTTTGCTGACACTACCCACCCAGAAAGCTACCTTTTCACCAAAGGTTCTCTTCCAGAAAGTGCTATAGGGCTGTTAAAACCATCTTATAAACTTACCCAGACAGTTAATCTGATCAACCATTCTAGTTTCCCTACCCCTCTATCCACTACCTCAGTCATTTCAAAGTGTTTACAGTGCAAACTACCTTTTATATTGCAAATACATATTGGTATTTATGATCTTATGCACTTTTTATTCCAGTGGTATTTCTATTTTCAGATGATTCCTCCTTCTGCATAAACGTTAAATGTTGTTGTTTCTGTTTCTTGTAGCACCAACACACCACAGCATTTTCCTAATATATGTAAATAAACATGTTAAAGTCGATTCTTGATAATCAATGCAGATTATAAACAAGATTCTGCTGCTGCTGGAAATCTAGAGTAATAATAACAAAGTACTGAAGGAATTCAGCAGTTCAGACAGTATTTATGGAAAGGAATAAAGAGTTGATGTTTTAGGATGAGTCCCTTCATCAGGATGGTCTTGGACTGAAACATTGACTGTTTTTTCCTTTCCACAGGTGCTGACTGATCTGCTGAGTTCCTCCAACATTGTCCGTGTGTGTGTTAACTATTTTCAGGCATTGAACTTGTAGGTTTTTCAAATTTAACAGTGAAACAACATTTTCACTTGCTTCATACTATATGGGGCAACATTAAAGCAGGCATGTACCAGAGATAAGAGGGGGAGATAGGCAGACCAGGAGAAGAACTAGCAAACCAGAGAGAAAGACACACACACACACACACACAAACTGAAAGAACAGCTTTACCAAGAGCAAAATAATCAGCTTTGAGGACTTCTGCCTTGCAGCCCAATTGCTCGGGCAATTTTCTCTCTCTCTGCTGGTCTTATTTGAACATTGCTCACTACGTGACAGAAATCTGAAGAAACAAGAATCGTGGTTATGCATCAATCCACTGAAGCATCCCTGAATAACTGTTTGCAGAGTGGGTCAATGCCAAGTTCCAAGCATCAAGTCCAACACAGCTGCAGAGTGCCAGTGAGAGGAGAGAGAGTGGAAGCAAACACTGCTGTAATTTATCAGCCTTTAATTCTTCTTGTTCCTTTAGATGCAACTTCAAGTGGAGCTTCCTGCTGTGTTTGACCTGCCACCACCACAGTAGCTAGCATTGTTTTTTCCCCGGACTAATGCACCATAAAATAGCACAGCCCGAAATGTGTGTTTAGAAATCTAACTGCATGACAGCAATTGTAAAAATTGATATGCTGCAATTGAAAAAAAATTCTTTTCCGGAGTGAAACACTGTCAGCAATATCTCTGGGAAGAGACTCCACTTCATTAGAAGTATGAGGAGATTTGGTAGGTTACCAAAGACCAAGTTTATACAGATGTAGTGGAGAATATTCTAAAGGTGGTTGCATCACCACGTAGTACGGAGGCTCCAATGCATAGAATCATAACAGGCGGCAAAGGTTTGTACAGTCAGCCAGCTTTATCATGGGCATAGCCATCCACACCAGAGGACATCTTCAAGAAGCCAGCATCCAGAATGAAGGATCCTTACTATCTGGGACATTCCTATCCTCAGTGCGGAGATACAGGGACTTGAAGACTCACACTCAACAACTCACAAATAGCTTTTTCACCTCCACCATCAGATTGCTGAATGGTTCATGGATACTACCTCATTTCTTTTTTTTGCACTAGTTATTTTGTAACCTAATGTAATGTAGTAAACCATGTATATAGGTTGTAACTGGGTAATCTGTCTGGACACGCCCCTCTGCTGACTGCTCCTGTGGCTCCTCCCACAGACCCCTGAATAAAGTCGATTGTGTCACTGCTGCTCCCACAGTCTGGGACAGACATCCAGCATGAACGTGGATCCATTTTACTGTTGATAAAAGCCTTTCAGTATTTACTCTACTTCCAGTCTTTCAGAGTAATTGATAGTGCACCAAGTAATTAGCATCTTTGTCCTGCAGAGGCAAGAAATATCATGTCATAAAATAATGATAATAAACCTGTTTCTGGTTGTTTACAACCTCTTTCTACCCCCATTTCAGTTCACTGATCAGTCTCAAGCCATCCACTGGCCAGTCTCACTGCTTATTAACCCCAAAAATATGTTGTGAATTTAATACTTCAATAATATTTGAGAAATATTGTAAATATACTGCAATGTTCGAGGGACTCAGCAGGTCAGGGAGCATCTATAGAAATGAATAAACTGTCAGTGTTGTGGGCAGAGAGCCTTCTACAGGACTCGGCCCAAAATGTCATCTGTTTGTTCATTTCCATGGATGCTACCTGACTTGCTGAGTTCCTCCAGCATTTTGTTTGTGCTGCTTTGGATTTGCAGCAACTGCTGACTTTCTCAGATCTATAATTGTAAATATATCTGTTGATAAAGCATTCTTTGTTGCTTAAATAAGTCATTACCGGTTACAACATGTAAAAGTACATGCATGGCAAATGCAATCACATAACCACATATGTGCACTCCTCACTAAATTAAAAACAAAATTAAATGACACAAGTTACTGCCTGGCTCCTAGCTTTTCTTTTCATTTGTTTTTATGTTTTGGAGTTACAAAACACAACGTTGGTGATGAGGTATTTTTAAAATGAACCCGAGATGACTACCTACCTGTTGAAGTACAGCGAGACATTAGAGTTGAAACAAAACACAGTGCAGCATGCGTCTCTTCAGAAGGGAGAGAGAGGACACGGCTGAGTTTTAAAACAAGGCAGCAAAGTGGACAAATTCAAAGTTTCATAAACAGTGAATACTGAGTGATAATCAAATTTTTAAAAAAGGAGAAATAGCTGGCTACATTGAAAAGACAGATGTGTTTGATAGCACAAAAAAACCCGCTGCTGTACAGCAAACAAACTGAGCTGCTGAAACAGAGACAGACAGACATACTTTATTGATCCCGAGGGAAACTGGGTTTCATTACAGCCGCACCAAGAATAGTGAAAAAATATAGCAATATAAAACCATAAATATTTAAATAATAATAAGTTAATTATGCCAAGTGGAAATAAGTCCAGGACCAGCCTATTGGCTCAGGGTGTCTGACACTCCAAGGGAGGAGTTGTAAAGTTTGATGGCCACAGGCAGGAATGACTTCCTATGACGCTCAGTGTTACATCTCGGTGGAATGAGTCTCTGGCTGAATGTACTCCTGTGCCTAACCAGTACATTATGGAGTGGATGGGAGACATTGTCCAAGATGGCATGCAACTTGGACAGCATCCTCTTTTCAGACACCAATGACTGAATCCAAGTGTGGAAGAATGACAGACTCTCTTTATTATTTGAGACTAGACCAATCAGTGTAGTGACATCAGCAAATTTAATTAGCAGATTGGAGCTGTAGGTGGTGACGTAGTCATGGTCATAGAGAGTAGAGAGAGCTTAGTATATAGCCCTGAGGGGCACCTGTGTTAAGGGTCAGAGGGGCAGAGGTGAGGGAGCCCACTCTTACCACCTCCTGGCAATCTGACAGGAAATCCAGGATCCACCTACACAAGGCAAGGTGAAGGCTGAGGTCTCTGAGCTTCTTGTTGAGTCTGGAGGGAATTATGGTGTTGAATGCTGAACTGTAGTCCAAGAACAGCATTCTCACACAAATGTCCTTCACCAGATGACCAAGGACGGTGTGTAGAGCAGTGGCTATTGCGTCAGCTCTTGATCAGTTGTGTCATGAGGTGAATTGTAGGGTGCCCAGTGTGGGTGGTAGCATGCTGCAGATGTAGTCCTTGATCAGCCTCTCAAAGTATTTGTTTATTATTGAGGTGAGTGTAACAGGACGCCAGTCGTTCAGGCAGTGCTTCTCATCATAAACATTCACAGAGGGCTTTAATTACTATAATAGGCCTATTTTTGGAATAGCACCTGCACTCCGGCAGAAAGCTATTGTACTGCTAGGCTGCCCAGGCACTCAATGCTACCTGGATGACATAATTGTTACTGGTAAGGATGAGAAGGGATATTTCCAAAATCTCAAGACAGTGTCCAAAAAAAAAAATAGAAAATCATGGGCTCAGAGCATAATGCAACAAATATGAATTCTTTAAGCCAAGCATCACTTACTCTGGCCACACCACCAGCACACAAGAATTACACAAGTGCTGAGACAATTCAAGCAGTGGTGGATGCCCCAAAGCCAAAGGACATGCTACAGTTGTGGTCATTTTTAGGATCTGTCAATTACTGTAACATTTGCCCATTACTCTAACAGGTTCCTGCCAAACTGGCTACTGTGCTCCAACCTTTGATCTCGTTACTGCAGACCAGGAAGAAATGACAATGGATAAAGCAGTGTGAGGGGGCTTTCCAAAAGGTAAAGAAAACGACAACATCAGGCAATGTCCTCACACATTATGATCCAGATCGGCCAGTGAACCTTGCCAACACATCCAGAAGATGCCAAGAGCAGCACCTCTCCGTTCCTGGGAATAGCTTGCAATACTCTGGCAGAGGTTTCCCATGGATTTTGCCAAGCAATTCATTGCCACAATTTTTTTTAAAGTAGTAGCGGATGCAGCTTCTAAGTTGCCAGAAGTGTTGCCAATAGCTTCCACTACAGCCTTGCACACTGTCCTGAATGTTAACATATACGTACACACACAAGATTACATGCGTTCCTTGCTTAAAGTAAAAACAAAGCACACCAGTTATCTCCTGGGCTCCATCTTTTTCTTGCAGTTAGCAACTCCAAAGCATGAAACTAAACTTAACCAAAAGCACAAGCCCAAAGTTAGTCCCCAAGGCAACTCTCTCTTACACCAGCTTTAACAGCCCTCCCACTCAAAAATTTGGGCATTGGTTCCAGACCAACATATCTACAAATTCAAAAGATTCAAAACACACTTAGAATCAAAATTATTTATCACCAATTCAGGGCATTGCTCACCCATAGTTTGATGCCAGACAGAGCACTAGGCTGACATACACATTTCGAGATCCTGGGCAGCGATTATTGTATTCTGAGGTAGATTTCAGGAGAAGACATCCAAAAGACTTTAGATGACATCCTAAACCGCCCGGGCAATTCTCAAGTGATTTGTAAATGTCACCAGAATTTTGAAGGCTCTACACTGTTTCAGAATCCTTGTTCACTCTGCTCTCAAAATAAGATCTGCTGAAAGGGCAAGTGAAAGATAAATTTGTTCTGGCAAAGGGCCTCAGGAAGAGATTTTGCAAAAGGACAAAAAGATATAACATTGCCATTGTGACATGCCATCACGGTTGTGCTAAGCATACTTTTAGCAGCACATTCCCACCATATCAGAAGAAAATCAGCAAGAGGTCAGAAGGATGAACTGTTCAGCGAGATATTGTTGAACATTCAGCTTTTGCTATTGGAGGCCAACATGAAGAGCATTTCAACCATGATAAAGCAATCCCAACTCTGATGGATAGGTCATATCACCCAGGTGCCTAGCTCACGACTCCCCAAACAAATCCTTTCCACCCAGTGGAAGGGCAACGAGCCACTGGTAGGCAAAGAAAACACTTCAAAACCATTAGAATCAGCCTAATGAAATTCAACATTACAAGGTATCCCTAGTTTTTAAAGATGTAATCAATAGATGCACTACACTTCAAGATGGACCTGCACTACACGAGAAGGATTTCTGCTGTGCCACACAGAACAAGCTTCAGCTGCGAAAGGAGACACTAACCAACCAAAAGATCCAACCACAAGCACCACTTGCTCTTGTCCACACAACACCAGAACATGTGGATCTTGGATCAGCCTCTACAGTTACTCAATGTCCCATCAATAGACAACCCCTTAGGAGAACAGCACACTCAACTCAAGTGATTGTAGTACTACTATAACAGGGGAAATATATTTCCACTTTACACAGAGAGAGCTCCCTAAAGTAAATTGGACACCTTCAGGATGCAGGGCAGCAGCTCTGGCCTTTTACAGTAGACCAGTTCTTCATCCAGAATGTTGATGTCTTAGCTCAGTATTTTGTTTTTATTTCAGATACCGTGCACCTGCAGTTACTTAATATCAACCATTTCTCTCATGATAATGAGCAGATTTGTTAAGGGTCAATGATTAAGGATCAACTTCACTCGCTCTATACACTTACATGTGTTAGGAATTTGCGGTGCTGTGTTGGTTAGCAGGTGGCATGCCAGGTCACTGGGTATTTTTAAGGCAGAGAGAGATTGCTAGGTTCTTGATTGGACACAGCAAAGGTTACGGGGAGAAGACCGGTGAGTGAGGCTGAGCAGGGGATAAAAGGAACAGCCATGTTTGAATGATGGAGTAGACCCGACCGGCCAAATGGCCTAATTCTGCTCCTGTGTCTTATGGAAAATAAGGAAATAAAAAAATGAATGAAAAACTACATAAACAGATTAATAAACAACCAATGCACAAAATAAGACATTTTGCAAATAAAAAAGAGGACTTCGGTTGTAGAGTTCTTGAAAGTAAGTGTGTAGGCTGTGGAATCAGTTTAGAATTGTGGTGAGTGAAAAACAGAATATTGTGTCTTAATGACAGCGTGCTTGTAATACTTTATCATTGTACTGGCTTTGTGCATCTTTTTGCAACAGTTGTCCTTTGCACACAAGAGCCATTCATAAAACCCAAAACAATTCAGAGAACTAAAAGATATGGTAGAGTTGGCAGAGAAAGAGGAGGAGATCAGCACAGAGGCAAAGCAAACAGCACTCTTGCCTCTCAGCTCTAGCACCTTGAGCTTACTCCAGTGTCTGGATAATGCCCATTTAAGTTTGCACACTCTCCCTGTGAGAGCATGGGTTTCTACTCTGGCTTCTGCCAAGATTGCAAAGATGGGCTGGCTGGTTAATCAGTCCCTGTAAAATTACCCATGGTGTATGTGGGAGGCAGGAGAATCAGAGAGCATTCATGAGAACACAAGGAATATGTTACGAGGAAAAGGAATGCTTTCAAGACCCTGCATACTAGATGGGCCAAACAGCCTCCGCCAACATGAGGAAGGAGTAAGAGGTTGCAACACACCCACATAAATGCTGGAGGAACTCAGCAAGACAGGCAGCACCTACAAAGGCAATAAACAGTTAATATTGTTTTGGTCTGAGAGCCTTCATCAGGTCTCGAAAGGAAGGGGGTAGAAGCCAGAACAAGATGGTGGGGGAAAAGAGGGCAAGGAATACATGCTGGCAGGTGATAGTTCAGACCGGATTGGGGGGTGCAGGGATTGTGGGAAAGGTTTGTAGTCAAGTTGTGATGAACCAAGGAGCGAGGTGGTAATAGATGAAAGAGGTAAAAGGGCTAAATAAGGATCAGATAGGAGAGGACAATGGACCATGGGGAAAGGAGGAGGAAGAGGACCATCATAAGGAGGTGATGGGCAGGGGGAGAAATCATTGAAAATTTATTCTCTAATTATGGTAATTGCTCCACCACCTCTCCCTTTCCATTCCCCTTTCTTGTTCCCCTTTGCTTACTTGTAGGTGGATATCTATGAGAGAGGGGCAGAAAATCAAGCAAATCCTGTAAACATCTTTATGAATGCTTTGCCAGCCAACACACACAGTTACAGAAGTGGGGGGGGGGGGTGTTATTTCATACTATCCAAGTTTCTCCTTCACCATTCCCTCTCTCACCTCATCTTATCTGCCCATCACCTCCCCCTAGTGCTCCTCCATCTTCCCTTTCTTCCATGGTCTTTCACCCACTCCTGTCAGATTCCTCCTTCTCCAGCCCTTTATATCTTTCACAAATACACTTCCTAACTGTTTACTTCACCCTTCCCCTGGTTTTACCCATCACGTACCACCTTGTACTTTTTCCTTCACTCCCCCCACTTTCTTACCCTGACTTCTCATCTTTCTCTTCAGTTCTGGAGAAGGGTCTCTGCCTGAAACAGCAACCATTTACTCATTTCCATAAATGCTGCCTCACCTGAGCTCCCCCAGCATCTTGTGTATGTTGCTGTGGATTTCCAGTGTCTGCAGATTTTCTCACGTTTGTGATACTATTTAAATGGTTCAGCCTCTAAGTTGTTAATTACAGATAGAATATCTGTGAAAGTGTTACACTAATGGAGAAGCAAGCACACATTACTGTTATCCAATGTTCCATGCTTAAGGATAAATTACTTAAGCACAAGCAAATTATCATGCAGAACCCACCACAGCCAAGATTAAAGCCTTGGAATTCAATGCAGCAGAGAACCATATTAAAATCTGCTTCAATCACATTGCCCTCAAGCTTCACAGACCTCTGTTGAACAAATAAGTTACACTGAATGTGTCTGGCAGCCTCTGTGCGTGCAAGACCCAACACTACAAATTTTGGAAAATGCACATCTACTTCCTCACAGCCCAGAACAAATCCAAATTAAATTCTTTCACCAATGCAAAGTCCAATGTATATCAATGACATAGATTGTGGAATAGATTTATTTGTTGCCACATTTGCAGATGATACAAAGATTGGTGGAGGGGCAGGCAGGCTGCAGAAGGACCTAGACAGATTAGGAAAATGGGCAAGAAAGTGGCAAATGAAATGCAATGCATGGTCATGCACTGTGGTAGTAGAAATAAATTTGAAGACCATTTTCTAAAAGGAGTGAAAATCCTAAAATCTGAGATGAAAAGGGACATGGGAATCCTTGTGCAGAATACCCCAAAGGTGAACTTGCTGGTTGGTGCAGCAGGCAAATGCAATATTAGCATTCATTTCAAGAGGTCTAGAATACAAGAACAGGGATGTGGTGTTGAAGGCTATATTAGGCATTGCTGATACCTCACTGAGTATTGTGAACATTTCTGGGCGTCTCATCCAAGAGAAGATGTGCTGGCATTGGAGAGGGTGCAGAGGAGGTTAACAAGAATGATTCTGGGAACAAAAGGGTTATCATACAAGGAACATTTGATTGCTCTGGGTCTGTACTTGTTGGAATTTAGAAGAATGAAGGGGATGAAGGGGGATCTCACTGAAACTTTTGAACGTTGAAAAGGCCAAAACAGAGTACAGAGTAGATGTGGAAAGGATGATTCCCTTGACAGGGGAGTCTAGGACAAGAGGGCACAGCCTCAAGATAAAGGGCTGTCCACTTAAAACAGATGTGGAGAAGTTTCTCTAGCCAGAAGGTGGTGAATTTGTGGAATTTCTTATCACATGCAGCTGCAGAGAACAGGTTGTTCGGTGTATTTAAGGCAGAGTTTGATAGGTTCTTGATTGGACAGTGTTAAAGATTATGGGAGAAGGCCGGGGAGTGGGGCTGAGGAAGGAAAAACAGGGTCAGCCACGATTAAATTGTGGAGCAGACTCGATGGGCCAAATGGCTTAATGTACTCCTACGTCTTATGCCTGACTCTACATTGGAACCCCAACTAAATTTGAAAAAACTGTACAGTGGCAAAGTGATTTGTGCATTGAGATGTACAATGCAAGTTATAAGATAGAAGTTCATTTCCCACTGTCGTCTGTAAGGAGTTTGCATGTTCTCCCTGGGACCATTTGGAATTCCTCTGGGTGCTCTGGTTTCCTCCCAGATTTCACAGATATACAGTTAGGGTTGTGTGAATGCTATGTTGGCACCAGCAACGTGGCAACTTTGCAGACTGCCCCCCAGCACAATCCTCAGACTGTTTTGAGCACTGATACAAACGATGTATTTCACTGTGTTTCAATGCACACATAATAAAGGGAAGAATTAATCCTTATAATTACAAGTGAAGCTGTTTGGGGAGAAGGCAGGAGAATGGGGTCGAGAGGGAAATGGATCAGCTATGATGAGATGTCAGAGTAGACTCAACGACCCAAATAACACAATTCTGCTCGTTTCTTATGATCGTAACATTGGCGGCATCCAGACTAATGATAATCAAAAACAAGTGTAGACAACTGTCCACCATCAGAATTCTGAATGAACCCATGCACTACATCCAACCCCTACCCAAGTACTGGTGCCAATTGTGTGCACACACATCAGGCAAAAGCACCTTCCCTGTCCACCTGTGTCAGGAGGGTACCCATCTCCCAACTCCATTCACTCCCAACTCCAAAACACTATCCATTTCCCTTTTGCACTATTTATTTTGCAACTGATAGTAATTCATGTCTTGCACAATAATGCTGCAGCAAAACAACAAATTTCAGAACATACCCTCAGTGGCCACTTTATTATGTGCACCTGCTTGTTAATTCAAATATCTAATCAGCCAGTCATGAGGCAGCAAACAGCTCAATATATAAAAACATGCAGAGACAGGTAAGAGATTCAGTTGTTGCTCAGACCAAACATCAAAATAGGGAAGAAATGTAGTCCAAGTGATTTTGACTCTGCAATGATTGTTGGTGCCAGATTGGGTAGTTCAATTATCTCAGATACCGCTAATCTTCTGGGATTTTCATGCGCACCCATCTCTATAATTTACAAAGAATGGTTTTAAAAATAAAATTCCTGTGCAGCGGTTCGGTGGATGAAAATGCCTTGTTAATGAGAGAGAGGTCAGAGGAGAATGGCCAGACTGGTTCAAGCTGACAGGAAGGCGACAGTAATTTAAATAACCATATGTTACAACAGTGGTGTGCAGAAGAGCATCTCTGAATGCACAGCATGTCAAACACCTGCAGTAGATGGCTAACAGCAGCAGAAAACAGGAGATCTAATACAGTGGCAACTGAATGTGCGGTGATGATAAAACTGAAATACAATGAACAAATTTAGCTTTTCTGGGGCCAAATGTTCGATTAACCCAACTGAACTTTTGTTGCTGAGGTTACAAAGAGAGCAGATGAAAGAAATTTAGTCAATTTTGAGAGCCAAGACTTTCACAAGATGTTCTATTACATATTACGTATCACTGGTTTCTTTGTAAAATTGAAGGTTGTGGGGGTAAACGGGAGGTGGTACACAAAATTGAATCAAGTCAACAGAAAACTCACAGATCATGTGGTGTGGCAACTTTTCTACTCCACATACAAAAGACCATATGGGATTTAATGTATATTAGTGCCCAGAGTGTGGGCAACTGAAACCAGAGAACAAATGGCTAATACGAAGGGAAACTCCTTAGGTTTTTCTAAGGAATATATGGGGGGGTGGGTCATTTGTCAGAGATAGTTTATTTTTTTTTAAACCTGACTTGTAAGTGTGTGGAACTCTTAAATTGGCACATAGATAAAAGAAAATGGGGGACTATGTGGGAGGAAATGATTCGACCAATCTTCGCTGGGGTTCCCAAGTATTTTTATGCCATGGATCAATACCATTAAGCAAGGGTTCCGTGGACCCCAGGTTGGGAACCCCTGCTCTAGTAGGTTAAAGGGTTAGCACAACATTCTGGGCTGAGGGGCTTGCACTGCGCTGCATTGTTCTATGTTAGTCTTCCTTGTTTTCTTGTGGTAAACAGCAAGGATATAGTAACAGGCGTCTGTCCATTCCTGGTTTACAATTGTCAAGAAGTCACTTTTGTCCTCCCGCAGTGAAACTGGCGACCCGCATTCTTTGAGAGACAATGCTGCCTGATTTCTGAGGAGAGGCTGCGTGCAAACAGGGCTGCATTTGAGGCTGGCTCTGGGCTAAATTTAAGTAGCTTTTATGGGAGCTCCTGTGTATATGTGGGTGTCCAGAAGACAGGCAGTCACAGTGCTGCTGTCCTGCTTGCTAGAGTTGCTGTTGCTTGGTGATATCTCTAGCTTTGTAATCGCAGAGCATCGATATTGATCTTGATGTACCAGTGCTTGTTTTGTTTATAAACTATTTCTGACCGACTGTAAAATATTGAAACAAACTTGTGATTTGGTCTAGTCTGCACTTTTAGAACCAGGAGGTTTATAGCTTAAACAGGTGCTATTCAGTCTATCTTATCCATGCCAGCAAAAGTTAATTGTTACAAGACATAGGAACATAATGAGGTCATTCAGCCCATCGAGTCTGTTCCACATTTCATCGTGGCTGATCCATTGCCCTCTCAAAGTTATGTTGATCTGACTTTTAGTCAATAGCTTGAAGTCTTGGTTTAAGCTACCATTACATAGCGAATAGCATTAAACTTTGAATGATGGGACACGGTTGAATCGTCTCTGTTTACATTGACCTATTTTCAATTAGATTATGACTAACTATTCAAATTCCATACTCTAATCCATCCTTTCCTCCACATCCCTTGATCCCTCCAGCACCACGAACAATATCCAGCTGCTTAAATATATTGAATGATTCTGATAAACACAAGTTTTATTTGTCGCAGTTACACTAAATCATACATTGAAATGCTTTGTTGCATCAACAACAAACACAGTCCAAGTCTGTGCTGGGGGCAGCCTACAAGTGTCACCACACTTCCAGCACCAGCATAGCATTCCTCAACTTACTAATCCATTACTCTTTGGAACACAAGGGGAAACTGGAGCACCCAGAGGAAACCCTTGTAGTTACAGGGAGAACGTATAAACTCTTTACAAACAGCAGTGGGAATTGAACCCTAATAACAAGCACTGTAAACTGTTACTCTAACCACTACACCGCAATCTAGATGAGTGTCAGATGTAACATTGAGCCAATTGTACTTGCCCTAATGCCTTGAGGTAAGTACAATTTTGGCCCAGTGTTACATCTGGCACTCTTCCAAATTACATCCACTGTAATACTTTAACCAGAAATTTTTCTATAAACTACCTTAAAATCCCTTATTAAATGTTAAGCTATCAGTAGACCATCTTTCAGTCTTTGACATTTAAAAAAAAATACAGTGTTTTAGGGAGCCTGACAGGGTAGACAGAGGAAAGAGGTTTCTCTTCTGGAGGGGTCAAGAATAATAGAACAATCTCAGATGAAAGGGAAAAGCCATTTAAGACCAAAATGGAAAATGTTTCTTCTCTGAGGGAGCGAGTAATACATTGAGTCAGAACTCTACAGCACAGAAACAGGACCTCAGCCCATGCCAAACTATTATTCTGCTTTGTCCCATTGACTGCACCTGGACCATAGCCCTCCATACTCATACTTCCTCCCATTCATACATTTAAAAACTTTTCTCAAATATTGAAATCAAACCCACTTCTAGCCACACTCCACCACCCTGAGTGAAGTTCATGCTCATGTTTCCCGTAAATATTGTATCATTCATCCTTAACCCCTGATCTCAAGTTCTAGTCTCACCCAATTTCAGTGGAAAAAAGCTTGCCTGTCTTCATAGCTATACCCTCATAATTTTGTATATTCCATTAAATCCCCCTTCATTCTTCCGCACTCCAGAGAATAAACTCCTAACCTATTCAACATTTTCTTATAACTCAGGTCCTCAAGTCCTGGCAACATTCTTGTAGATTTTCTCTGTACACTTTCAGCCTTATTGATATCTGTACGTAGGTAATCAAAACTGCATTCAATACACCAAATTAGGGCTCACCAATGTCTAATACTAATTTAAATTCTCTAATCACACAGGGCTGAGAGTGCTTGGTCACTTTCACTAAAATTCTTTTTATATGATCTAGTCAGGCCAACATCCACATAATCATTTCCTCGTTGGCGAGGAGTCACCGTCTTGAACTGTGTAGCCACTCCTACATGCTGCTGGGTTGGGAAATACCATGATACAGACTCCGTGACAAAAAGGAGTTTTGATAGGTTTGAACACCAGAGATTCTGCAGATGTTGGAAATCTTGAGCAAAATGCAGAAAGTGCTGGGCAAGCTCAGCAAGTCAGGCAACATCTATAGGAGGGGAATAAACAATGTTAGAACTTTTCATCAGGATTGATATAAAAAGAATGAATTGAAAAGAAAAACTCAAAACACAATATATTTTGCAGATATCAGGTAATGCTGAAGTAACTCAGCAGGTCAGGCAGCATCAATGGAGAAATAAACAGGCACCATATCAAGCCAAGAAATTTAGGGTCCTGGTGAAGGGCCTCGATCGAAACATCAACTGTTTAATCCTCTCCATAGATGCTGCCCAACTTGCTGAGTTCCTCCAGCACTTTATGCATGTTACTTTTACCCCTTCTTGTCTCCTCATTGGTTTAACATCTCCCTTTGGTCCCCTTTCTTTCCTTTCTTCCCATGGTCTAATGTCCTCTCCAAATAGATTCCCCTTTCTTCAGTGTTTTACCTCTTCCACCCCATCACCTCCCAGTTTCTCACTTCATCCCCACCTACCAACTTGCCTCCTCACCAGGATTCACCTATCATTTGCCAGATGGACTTCTCCCCTTAACCTACTTTCTTATGCTGACTTCCTCCCCCCCCCCCCCACCCCAATTCCTGATGAAGAACCTCAGCCCAACATGTTGACCGTTTATTCTTCTCCTTAGCAGGATGGGCAGCACGCAAAATCCTCCAGCATTTTGTGTACGTTGAAAAGAAAAACCAAGCCTCTATCAGCACTCCCACACTTACTATGATTCTACTGGTCCATAAAACACAAGAGCAAAATTGGACCATTAGGTGCAGAGCCTGCTCCACCATTTAATCATAGCTGATCCTTTTCCCTCCTGCTCAGCCAAACTCCCTGCCCTTCTCCCAGTAACCTTTGCTGCCATGTCCAATGAAGAACCTATCAAGCTCTGCCTTAAATACACCCAACAACCTGGCCTCCACAGCTGCCTGTGGTAATAAATTGCACAAATTCACCACCCACTGGCTAAAGAAATGTCTCTGCATCTTCTCTTTTAAATGGATGCCCCTCTACCCTGAGGACGTGCCTACTCCACTCACTTTGGGAAACATCTTTTCCCACAACTTATCTGTCTAAGCCTTTCAACATTTGAAATACTTCAATGAGATTCCCCCTCATCCTTCTAAATTCCAGCGAATACAGACCCATCAAATGTTCCTTGTTTGATGACCCTTGCATTCCTGGAATCAACTCTGAACCTCCTCTGAGCCCTCTCCACATCTTTTCTTAGACAAGGAGCCTATAACTGTTCACGATGCACAAGGTAAGGCCTCACCAAGTGCCTTATAAAGCCTCAGCATCACATCCCTTCTCTTGTATTCTAGACCTTTTAAAACAAATGCTACTATTGCATTTGCCTTCCTCACCACCGTCTCTACCTGCAAGGTAACCTCTAGGGTGCTCTGCACAAGGACTCCGAAGTCCCTTTGAATCTAAGATTTTTGGATTTTCTCACCATTTAGAAAATAGTCTGCACATTTATTTCTGCTACCAAAGTGCATGACCATGTATTTTCCAATTTTATATTTCATTTGCCATTTTCTTGCCCATTCTCCTAATCTGTCCAAGTCCTTCTGCAACCTACCTGTTTCCTCAACATTACCTGCCCTTCCATCAATCTTCATATCATCTTCAAACTTTGCAATAAAGCTACCTATTCAATTATTTAAATAGCTGATATACAGCATAAAAAGTGATCCCAACACTGACCCCTGCAGGAACAACACTAGTAACTGGCAGCCAACCAGAAAAGGATCCTTTATTCCCACTAACCGCCTACTAATCAATTACTGAGCTAACCATGCCTGTAATTTTCTTGTAATACCATGGCCTCTGAATTTGATAAGCAGCTTCATGTGTGACATCTTGTCAAAGGTCTTCTGAAAGTCCAAATATACTAAATCTACTACATCCCCTTTACCTACTCTGCTTATAATCGCCTCAAATAATTCTAACAGGTTCATCAAGCAAAACTTTCCCTTAAAGAAACCATGCTGACTTTGTCCGGTATCTTCAAGTACTCCAGATCCTCATCCTTAACAAATGACTCCAACATTTTCTCAACCACTGAGGTCAGTCTAACTGGTCTATAATTTCCTTTCTGCTGCCTTCCTCTTTTTTTTTAAAAAAAAGAGTGAAGTCACATTTGCAATTTTCCAGTCTTCTAGCACCATGTCAGAGTAAAACAATTTTTTAAAAATCAAAATTTCTAAAAAAAAATCTAAGCTTTTTGTGCATTTTCCCCATGTGGTAGTAACTTCACTCATTTCTCTTCAACATCTGACACACTGCTAGTCTTCCACAGTGAAGACTGATGCAAAATGTTTATTTAGTCCATCTGCCATCTCCTTGGCCCTTGTTATTTCTCCAGCTTCATTTTCTAGCAGTTCTATACCCACTCATCTCTTTAATTTAATTAATTTAAATATCATACTTGGAAAAACGTACTATTCACTCTGATATTATTTGCTAGATTACTTTCATATTTCATCTTTTCCCTCCTAATGATTCTTTTAGTTGCTCTCTGTAGGGTTCTAAAAGCTTCCCAACCCTCGGTCTTCCTGCTCATTTTTGCTTTGTTATATGCCTCTCCTTTGCTTTTACATTGGTTTTGACTTCCCTTGTCAGCCACAGTTGTACTATTTCGCCATTTGAGTATTTCTTTGCTTTTGGATACATCTATCCTGCACCTTCCTCATTTTTCCCCAGAAACAACCACCATTGCTGCTCTGCTGTCATCCCTGGTAGCATCTCCTTCCAATTCACTTTGGCCATCTCCTCTCTCATACCACTAATTTCCTTTACTCCACTGAAATATTGTTATTTTCTCCCTCTCAAATTTCAAGTTGAACTCAATCATATTGTGATGACTGACTCTTAAAGTTCTTTTACCTCAAACTCCCTAATCACCTCCATTTCACTACAGAACAGCCAATTCAGTATAGCTGATCCCCTAGAAGGCTCAATCACAAATTGTTCTGAAAAGCCATCTTGCAGACATTCAAACTCACTCATGATCCATTTCCAATCTGATTTTCCCCAATTGACCCTGCATGTTGAAATCTCCCATGAATGTAATAACATTGCCCTTTTGACATGCCTTTTCTATTTCCTGTTGTAATTTGTGGTCTACATCCCAGCTGCTGTTGGGAAAGCTGTATACAACTTCCAAAAGGATTCTTTTACACTTACAGTTTCATAACTCAACCCACAAGGATTCAACATTTTCCGATCTCATGTCACATATTTCTACTGATGTGATGCCATACTTTACCAGCAGAGCCATGCCACCCCCTCTTCCTACTTTCCTATCCCTCCGATACAACGTGTAACCTTGAACATTCAGTTCCCAACTACAATCATCCTTCAGCCACGATACAGTGACGGCCACAACCTCATACCTGACAGTCTAATTGTGCAACGAGATCTGTATTTGCTATTCATTTTGATTCTGCATCTCTAATGCACCGATACTCACCCTGCTGACTGCAATTTGGGCCTATCATCTGCCTGCCCTTTCTGACAGTCCGACTGTCCGCCATCTTTGCTCTTTTACTACCTGTCTCACCCAGAGTCCCTTTACTCTGATTCTCACCCACCTGCAAAGTTAGTTTAAACACTGCCCAACAGCTCTAACAAATCTGCCCATGAGAATATCGGCTCCCCTTGGGTTCAGGTGCAACCTGTCACCTTCGAAGAGGTCACATCTTCCCCTTAAGAGATCCCAATGACCCAACAACCTGAAGCCCCGTCCCCTGCACCAGCTTCTCAGCCACACATTTATCTGCCAAATCATCCTGTTTCTACCCTCACTGGAGCGTGGCAGATGCAGAAAGGCAGAAATTACTGCCCCGGAGATCCTGCTTCTCAGCTTTTTACCTAGCTCTAAATTCTCTTTTCAGGACCTCTGCTTTTCCTTCCTATGTTGAGGGATTGAATTTAAGAGCAGGGAGGTTATGTTGCAACTGTACAGGGTACTGGTGGGACAGCACCTTGAGTACTGTATGCAGTTCTGGTCTTCTTACTTGAGGAAGGATATAGTGGCTTTGGAGGCAGTGCAGAGGAGTTTCACCAGGTTGATTCCAGAGATGAGGGGGTTAGACTATGAGGAGAGATTGAGTCGCCTGGGACTGTACTCGCTGGAATGCAGGAGAAAGAAAGGAGATCTTATAGAAACATAAAATTATGAAAGGGATAGACAAGATAGCAGCAGGAAATGTTCTTTCCACTGGTAGATGAGACTAGAACTTGGAGACATAGCCTCATGATTCGGGGAGTAGAATTAGGATGGAGTTGAGGAGGAACTGCTTCTCCCAGAGGGTGGTGAATCTGTGGAATCCTCTGCACAATGAAGTAGTGAGTAAATATATTTAAGTTCAGTAAATATATTTAAGACAAGGTTGGATAGGTTTATGCATAGTAGGGGAATTAAGGGTTATGGGGAAAAGGCAGGTCAGAAAAGATGAGTCCATGGCCAGATCAGCCATGATCTTATTGAATGGTGGAGCAGGCTCGACAGGCAAGATGGCTGACTCCTGCTCCTATTTCAATATGCACCAAGACATCTGGCTGCTTTCCTTCTCCAAAATGTTGTGGGTGTGATCCAAGATGTCCCTGACCTTGGCACCTGGGTGGCAATGTACCATTTGCGTGTCCCGTCCATAACCACAGAACCTCCCGTCTGTTCCCTGGACTATTGTGACCCCCATCACTACGGCATCCCCTCTTCACCATAAATCCATGTTCAGTGCCAGTAACCCAGTCTCCATGTCATTCCCCTGGGAGGTCATCCCCCACAACAGTATCCAAAGGGGTACACTTATTGAAGGGGAATGGCCACAGGGGTGCTCTATGCTAACAGCCTATTCACATTTCCATTTCTCCTGACAGTCATCCACCTACTTGCCTCTTACAAATTTGGGGTGACTACTTCCCTACAACTCTGATCAATTAACTCCTCACTCTCCTGTACAAACTCCGGTTCGTCCAGCTGCTGCTCCAGATCCCCAACAGTTTTCAAGGAGCTGCAGCTGGATGCACTTCACGCAGATGAAGTTCCCCGAGAGACTCTGGGTCTCCCAGAACTCCAACATCCGGCATGAAGAACACACAACTATTTACTACACCAGGTACGGCAAGAGAAAACAAATAGGGAACCTTAACAGAAGCTTACCCAGAGCCAACGGCTTTTTGTGCTGAGGGCTCCTTCGAGCCAAAGACTGACACTCCTACTCTCGCCATTGGCTCACTCTCAAAAAATGGATGCCCCGCTTGTTCCACCTGTACTTTTAAACAAGTTTTGCTGACCTGCAAGAAACCTCATCGCTGTGGCCTGCTCCCGCTGCTGATTGAGCCGTGGTCACTTGGGAAGTGCCAATGAATTTGATTTTGCAAACAAAGTTCTGTAAATTGTATACTGCTATGTATTTAATATTTCAATAATATTTGAGTAATACATGTAGTTTAATTCAGCATTCTTGTTCATTTAAATAATTGAAGGTTATAGGTAAAAATACATTAATTGCATTCATCATCACACTACCATGTGAAGTGTGCATGCCTCACTTGAAGTAAAGATGAAATTAGACACATTTTAGACTCCCATATCTTCCTTTGAATTAATGTTTTATAGTTATTAAACATTATAGTATATACTCCATCTACCCTACTGTTCATTAATAGAGGAGGAAATAAAGTTAAGGGTACACATCAAGTCAGCCATTTGAACTCAATAGGCAGAGAATTATGGCATTAGATCTCTTCAATTTACATTCTAGATTGCAGAAAGGCTTTGGAGTTTTAAGAGACAGGTTACTTCCCACAGTTACCCAAGCCATGCTCTCTTCTCAATGCTGCCATCAGGGAGGTGGCTCAGGAGCCTTGGGACTCACACCAACCACCAGGATCTGGAACAGTTACTACCTCAACCATCAGGCTCCTGAACCAGAGGAGACAACTTCACTTACCCCTTCATTGAAATGTTCCCACAATCAACGGACTCACTTTCAAGGACCCTTCATCTCATGTTCTTGATATTTGTTGCTTATTTATTAATAATTTCTTATTGTATTTACACAGTTTGTCTTCTTGGTGAATGTCCTAACTGGGTGGTTAGCGGTCATTCATAGATTCCGTTTTGGTTATTATTCCATAGATTTATTGAGTACACCCAGAAGAAAATAAATCTCAGATTTTTGTATATTGTGACGTTCTTGTACTTTGATAATAAAATTTGCACTGAAATTTGAAATAAATCAAGGGATAAATCATTGCATAGGAAAATTGTGCTTTGATAGAATCTTGTTGAATGGAGAAGACCCAGGTGTCAAATTATTTAATCTTGCACCCACATTCTTAGCAGTCATTTTAGTTGTTCCCTGATAGTCAACTCATTCCAATAATAAGGAGGAATGAAAATGCAGGCTGGTCGGAATGATAAATCAATGATTGTAGGGAATTCAATTCCAAGCGGGCTTTGCGAACTTAAATGGGATTTCATTCAATAAATAACATTTTGGAATAGAGCATGGGAATGGCTTTAAACTTATTCTGCAGCAAGAGCAGCAAAGCTGGGAGGACTAAATTACTGCAATTCCTAGCAGGTAACTACTACATTGCAGAGACTGCCACAGGTGATTCTGTAGAAATCTTGAGCAACACACACACACAAAATGCTGGAGGAACTCTGCAGATCCGTCAGCATCCATGGAGGGAAATAAACAGTCAACATTTCAGATAGAAACCCCAAGTGTCAGCTGCTTATTACAGAGAACAGCACTGAACCTTCAGCCCACAATGTTGTGCTGACCTTTTAGCCTACCCCAAGATCACTCTAACCATTCCCTCCCACATAACCCTCCATTTTTCTTTCATCTATGTGCCAATCTGAGAGTCTTAAATGTCCCCTGATGTATCTGCATCCACCGCAGATCCTGGTAGCATATTCCATGCACCTGCCACTGTGTAACCACATACCTCTGATATTCGCCCTGTACTGTCTTCCAATTGTGTACCCTCGTATTAGATATTTACACCTTGCGAAACTCTCTGGCTGTCCACTCAATCTGTGCTCATCTGCATAAAGCACACTCAGTAATCCAGGTAAATCTCCCCTGCGCTTTCTACAAAGCTTTGACATCCTTCCTATAATGAGGCAACCAGAAATGATTACAATATTCCAAGTGTGGCCTAACCAGAGTTTTATGGAGCTGCAAAATTTCCCTCCATAGATTTCAGGATGAAGGGTCTCAGCCCAAAATATTGACTCCATAGATGCTGCCTGACCCTTCCAAGTTCCTCCAGCATTGTGTGCAATAGCAAAGTGGGGGGTGGGTGGTCTGTTAATTTGCTCACCCCTCAATTCAGGGCCAAAGACTTGAGGCTTGGAGGCAGCATCTCCAGGATTGGGGGGTCCTGTCTGAATGTGAGCAATTAGGAGTGGGCAAGGGGCTTGTTTAGCTGTTGTTGTCTTTTTGTTTGGTTTTTTGCTGCTGTTGTTTGTGTTGTTCTGCTGAGCATTGTGGGATTGCTCTGTTGGTGCCAAAATGTGGGGCGACAGATGCAGGCGCTCCCAGCATATCCTTGTGTGCTGGTCATTAACAAACAACACATTTCACTATTTCACTGTATGTTTTGATGCAGATGAGAAATAAATCTGAACATATCTAAATCTGCTCTACACCCATTGATAAAGGTCCAGTCTTCATTTTACTATCAATGTATGCAGAATTCAACTCTGAGATGTCTCTTTTCCAAATAACTATAAAATTCTGAAAACCATAGTAGTTGAAAGACACCAACTGCCCCTGCATGAAAAACTTGCAAACCCCACCCCAACCCTTCCCTCACCCAAACCCCAGCCCTCCAATCACTGATAAAATTGGTTTTAACTAGCAAGTTCCAGTAAGCCAATCTCAAAGTGGAAATCCCTACAGTACAAGTGATTGCACACTGTAACATTAAGCTAACATGTCTATTGAACACCATCTCAAGACAATAAATGGCTGTTAAAATGTACTGTTAAGTTATTTAATCCTTTTAACCTCAAAGCTGGGTAGAATCAAGATTACACAAATGGATAAGTAAAAAAGTAATGATTTTATCTCAAATGCACTGATTCTAGTCATGATTTAGCTTCTTTTGGAAATGCTCTGAGTTGATTCTGTTACACACTTAAAAACGCTTTATTAAACCACTGCTTATTGTATAATAGCCACCTGTGCTTGGCTGATATATTCCATCCTAGACCTAATAATGGCTCAATTCATTACTTTCCAGTTCGGCTCAAATAGGGAACTCAAGTCTCTTTCAATCAACAATGCAAATCACATTCAGCAAACACAAACATAAGCTCAAAATTTAATTCAGAATCAGGTTTAATATCACCAGCATATGTTGTGAAATTTGTTAACTTTGCAGAAACCGTACAATGCAATACATGATAAGTTGTGCAAAAAAGAAAAAAAGGTAGTGTTCATGGGTTTAATGTCCATTCAGAGGGGAAGAAGCTTTCCTGAATCATTGAGTATGCACCTTCAGGCTTCATTACATACTTCCTGATTGCAGCAATGAGAAGAGGACATGTCCTGGGTGATGGGGTCCTTAATGATGAACGCTGCCTTTTTGAGGCAGTGTTGTTTGAAAATGTCCTTGATACTACAGAGGCTAATGCCTATGATGGAGGTGACCGAGTTCACAACTGTCTGCAGCTTACTTCAGTCCTGTGTAGTAGCCACCACCCCACATGCCAGGCAGTGATGCAGCTAGTTAGAATGCTGTCCACAGTACACCTATAGAAATTTGGATACACACCAAATCTCCTCAAACTCCTAATGAAATATAGCCGCTGTTGTGCCTTCTCTATAGCTGCATCAATATGTTGGGTCCAGGATACATCCTCAGAGGCAGAGGATACTCACTCTTTCCACTTTTGGTCCCTCTGAAACTGATGCACATTCCCTCGTCTTACCCTTTCTGAAGTCCACGATCAGTTCTTTGGTCTTGCTGAAGGTTCTTACTGTGACACCAATCAACTAGCTGATACACCTCACTCCTGTACACCCTCGCGCCACCATCTGAAATTCTGCCAACAATAGCTGTATAGTCAGCAAATTGATAGATAGCGTTTGAACTGTGGCTATCCACACAGTTGCGGGTGTAAAGGGAACCCACAGGGAACCCGAGTTGTTTCAAGTTAACAGAACAGACGCAGAGAGTAATATTGTCTAATGAGTGCAAGAATTTAAATCAGAGGCAGTTTGGATTTATACACCACCTTTAACATAAATGGGAAGCAAAGGTCTCTAGTCATTTTATAAAAGATGGTCAGTGTCAGAGCAAGACACAAAGTAACAGCACGGTTCAGGCAGATGTAACATACAAGCTGATATCAAGTCCTTACAACTGGGGCTGTGGGAAAAATAAAATAAAAATAAAAATTAAAGAATTTTAAAGGGAAATGGAGAAAAGTATGGGGGGTTTAGAATGCTGGAGGTAACTTTTCTCCCCCTCGGAGTACTGGGTATGTGCAACATACTGCCAGTGGTGATGGTAGTGGCAAATCTATTAGAGGCATTTAAAAATCTCTAAGTGTCTCTAATCTCTCTCTTAGGAACATGTATGATAGGAAAAAAAATGGAGGGCTATGTAGAAAGGAAAAATCAGATTGATCTTAGAGTAGGTTAAATACCAGCACAAATTGTGGGCTGAGTTGCCTTTGTGTTACTGATGCCCTGGGGAAAAATTGTGCCAAATTATTTGTGTCCTGTTCATTTCATGTTTAAGAATTTACCAGAAACTCTGAATTAATAAAACTTCTGTTTAATTTGTACTTCAAAGTCAATTTTATAATAGACCAATCCAATGACAGTAATAAATTAGATTTTTAAAGACATTAAACAAATGCTTCAGGTCAGAAGTTGGGTAACATGCCCAGTTTTTCAAAAGCCTATAACAATTACATCTAGACAACAGATTGCAAATGCTGAAATCTAGAACAAAAACTGAAAGAACTGTCACTCCATTTTTTAAAGAAGGGAGCAAGTCAAAAGAGGAAATTATAGGCCAGTTAACCTCACCTCAGTGGTTGGGAAAGTGTTGCAGTCAATTATTAAGGACACAGTTTCAGGGTACTTGGAGACTAATGATAAAATAAGTCAAAGTCAGCATGGTTTCTGTCAAGGGAAGTCTTGCCTAATAAATTTATTAGAATTCTTTAAGTAACAAGCAATATGGCAAAGGAGAGGTAGTGGATATCATTTACTTAGATTTTCACAATGCATTTGATAAGGTGCCTGACAGGAGGCTGCTTAACAAGATAAAATTCTGTGGCATTACAGGAAAGATACTGGCACGGATAGAGGAATAGCTGGCAGGCAAGGTGCAGTGAGTGGGAATAAAGGGGGCTTTCTCTGGTCGGCTGCCAGTGACTAGTGGTGTTCCTCAGGGATCAGTATTGGAACCGCTACTTTTCACGTTGTTTGTCAATGATTTAAATGGTGGAACTGATGGCTTTGTGACAAAATTTGCAGACGATACGAAGATGGGTGGAGGGGTAGGTAGTGCTGAAATGCAATGGGATTGCAGCAGGACTTGGACAAATTGGAAGAATAGGCAAAAAAAAATAGCAGATGGTATGCAGTGTTGGGAAATGCACTTTGGTAAAAGGAACAATACTGCAGACTACTATCTAAATGGGGAGAACATTCAAACATCAGAGTTTCAAAGGGACTTAAGAGTCCCCAAGCAAGTCTCCCAGAAGGTTAATTCACAGGCTGTGTCTGTTGTAAAGAAGACAAGTGCAATCATGGCATTTATTTCAAGCACAAACAAGATGATAATGCTGAAGCTTTATAAAACACTAAACAGGCCGCACTTGGAGTATTGTTAACAATTTTGGGTGCCTCATCTCAGAAAGGATATATTGTCATTACAGAGAGTCCAGAGGAGGATTTGAAGGATGATTCTCAGATTGAAAGGATTAACATACGAGGAGTATTTGGCAGCTTTGGGCCTATACACACTGGAATTTAGAAGAATATGTGGGGATATCATTGAAACCTACTAAATGTTGAAAGGATGAGGTAAGGTGAATGGAGAGAATGTTTCCTCTGGTGGGGTTTCCAGGACTAGAGGGCACAGCCTCAAAACTGAGGGCCGATCTTCTAGAAGAAAAGCAATGAGAATTTTATTTAGCTGAAGAGTGGCGACTCTGTGGAATGCTCTGCCATAGACTGCGGTGGAGGCCAAGTCTGTGAGTATATTCAAAGCGGAAGTTGACGGATTCCTGATTGGTCGGGCCATCAAGGGGCATGGTGAGAGCAGGTTTATGGGGCTGAATGGGATCCAGGATCAGCCATGATGAAAGGGCAGAGTGGACTCAGTGGGGTGAACAGCCTAATCCTGCTCCCATGTCTTATGGTCTTGCTCAGTGGGTCAGACAGCATCTGTGGAACTAAAGGGATGATCAGCATTTCAGGTCAATATCCTGCTTCAGGACTTCACTTGTATATAGACCCGACAATTCAAAAGAATAAAAAAAAAAGGCCTATTGTATGAAGGCAAGTATGACAAGGCAGTTACCCCCGAACTGAGCATTACTGATAAATTATAATCAGATTCCCTTGACTGGATCACAACCTTGTCATTGTTTCCAAGCAACTTGTTCTAATCTGAAAAAAAAAGTCTTCAGAAATAGCAGGATTTGCTGTTGAAATCATCACCAGGTTGCTTCAAGCAACTGCAACCTTTCGCAGTTACCAGCACACTGCAGCTCTTGGCAGACAACCAATTAAATGCACTTTGACTTCTCACTGAACACCTGCACTGAAAGGTCCCAAAGTTAAAAGCCCAGCCGACATTCCGGACACCTATCCAATTAGGGTAGTGAAAGGGACACTTCTGGACTTGAAGCAAAAGAAACAATTCCTTGACAACATACACTTGGGCATTGCAACTATTTGTTGCCAACCAGCGTGGAACAGTCAACTGACATCTGATCTCAAGTCAAATACCACAGAGGAACAGAGTCTGCTGGTTCAAGGCTACTGCTCTTTCTTCGATATAAGATTGTGGATCTCAGCTGTAATTGCCAGAACAGCATGCAAAATCTGGGTCAGCTCTTTCAATGCTGTCCCAAAGGACCGCAGTATCAAATGTTTTTTTTTATTTATTTGGATATAATACTGTGTAAATGTTTTAGATTATATTATCTAATATGGGTCTCTACTTTGGACTGAGAATGAGAAAAGGGAACACAAAATGCTGGAGGAACTGAGCAGGCCAGGCAGCACCTATGAATTAAAGGCTACAGTTGACGTTTTGGGCCCAAACCCTTCAGTGGGAGAGGGTGATCATGGTTGGGAAAAGGGGAAGGGAGATGGGAGAGAGTGAGAAGCACCAGAGAGACATTCTGTAATAATCAATAAACCACTTGATTGAAATCAAATACTTTGCCTGGTGTCTCAGGGCTGGGGGTTCCTTCACCAGCACCATCTCCCACTGATGGAACTTGGGGGGGGGGGGGGGCGGAGATAATGGCAGCAAACAGCGACTCCTTTGCTTGCATCCTTGGAAACAATTCTATTCCCACCTTTAATATCTTTATTTTTCCCTTTCAGGGTTCTTTTGAAGACCCTGACCTGGAGTTACACACAGGCTTCGGTTCTTTGTGGGAATGGGACCCGCTCTCAGGGTTTCACTACTGGCTGTCGTTCCACATAGCAAGGGTTTGGCCTGAGAGTCTCGATCGTGTTCGGAAGACCCGAGGTCTTGGAGACCTTTAGATGGAGCTTGAAAAAAAGTGACGAAACGGACTTTTAACATCGTAAACCAGCGGGTTGTTATGTTTCCCGCTCGCTGTGAAAATGGGGGACGCTTTCCTCTCCCTTATTAGGGAGAGAGAGAACCTGTGGTTCATCGAATGTTGGATGAAATACAAAGCCTTTGGGGTAACTTTGGTCTGTATCATTGCTATTGCTTAGCTTGGGCCTGGTGATGGTACTGATGTGCTTTTTCTTTTGTTGGTGGGGTGTGGGGGGGGGGAATCATTGTTTGCTGCCGCCCACTCACGGTGGGGGGGGAGGAAGACTTTGGGGTTCTCACATTTAACTTTCATTCATTCTTTGGGGCACTCCTCTGTTTTCATGAATGTTTGAAGAAAAAGCATTTCAGGATGTATATTGTATACATTTCTGACATTAAATTTGACCTTTGAACTTTCCCAGCCACCTGTCCCACACCTTTGCTGTGGTGCTTCACCCCCACTATTACCAACATTTTGTTCCCACCAGGTTTAACAAACTTGCTCTCTGTTCCACATTAACAAATGCAGTACTGTGCAAAAGTCTGAGGTACCCTAGCTAGATGTGCCCGAGACTTTTTTGTATACTACTGTACATCATGTTAACAGGCTCTTGCAGTTTAATAAGCCTGCACTGGCCAATTATACTCATGTGACTAATCAACCTACTAACTAGTACATCTTTGGAATATGGGAGGAAACTGGAGCTCTTAGAGAAACCCACACAGTCACAGGGAGAACATGCAAAAACTGCTTACAAGCAACAGCAGAATTGAACTCTGAGTCACTGGCATTGTAATAGTGTTACGCTAACCGCTACACTCTCATACCATCCCTGTGCCAAGTTATTAAAAAGTCCTTGGTCCAGCTTCTTGTGTGCACTAGTTTCAGAGATTCAGACCTAGTATTGAACCAATATTTAACCTGTGATTAACCTTTGTTGAATAGGTCTTGGCCCAAAACGTTGATCATTTCCCCTCATTGATGCTGCCCGAACTGCTGATGTCATCCAGCACTGTGCTGCTCAAAATTTTGAGCATTGTGTTTGAACTCACTCTCTCGACAGCTTTCAAAAGGAGTTTTGCAGTCAATGTTCCTGCTAACGTGTGCATGTACACACACACACCTTTTTGCTAATAGCACAATTCAAACTGCGTACAAAAGGTTGTCGCACTATACCTCGTTGGCATGTTAAGGATATTTCACGATCGTACACAATCACATTCCCTTTTCTGGATTCTCATGCGGATGGTCTTGATAACATGGAATTTGCGATGATATTTCTGCAGATGGTAGAACCAGCTTATTTTTACGCTTTTTATTGAGGAAATTCAGTGTGCACGCTGTCACTGGGTAAAAAAAAAAATTGCACAGCACAAGATTTTTTGCTCACATTGGTCATTACAAACTAGAGGGAACATTGTATGCAGTCACAACCTACCCTGCGACTCCCTCCAGCCCTCTCTGCAGGTAATATTTTTGTTTACTTCCCAATTCATTCAGAGTCTTTGACAGGAAACATTACTATCTCCTCCGACAGATGCAGACTGACCTGCAGACTATTTCCAGCATTTTGCTCTTTTTGGCCTTCCTCAGGCAAAGAATGTTTTTTTTTAATATAAAAAAAGACATACATTAATTGGTTTTGTCCACTCTTGAGAAAACAAATCAACTGATATGGTAGTCATACTTCCAAGGTTGTAACGAATGGTAGTGAGTTTGGAGTCAAGTTTGCCTGTAAGGATTTTGTATGTACTCCTTGTGACTGTGTGAGTTTCCTCCAGGCTCTCTGGTTTCCTCTCACAGTCCAAGGTTGTACTGGGTAGTAGGTCCATTGGTCATTGTAAGTTGTCCTGTGGTTAGGCTGGCGTTAACTGAGTGAGTGCATTGTTGGACAGCGTGGAAAGTTCCTCACTGTATCACTAAATCAAATTAAATATATAAGAAAATAGGAGCACGAGTGTGAAAAGAATGAACAGTTTCTTATGGGAGGCAGAGACTGAAGTGGAGCAACACACGCAAAACGCTGGCTGAGCTCAGCAGGTCAGGCACAGCCATGGGAGGAATAAACTGTCGATGTTTTGGGTGGGACATTTCAGAGAGAAACTAACTTCAAAGCTGAGTTTGTCATTTGCCTAAGTACACGCACTAGTGTAATGAAATACTGTACTTACTTGCAGCAGCATCACAGGCACACTGCATCATTCACAAGGAAAAGCACTTAAAAAAATAAAATAGAAAATAATTGAGGCAGCACAGTAGCACAGCGGTTAGCATAACATCATATGGAGCCCGTAATCTGCGTTCAATTCCATCCGCTGTCTGAGGAGTTTGAAAGTTCTCCCTGTGACCGTATGGCTTTTCTTCCAAGTGCTCTGATTTCCTCCCATGTTCCAAAAACATAACTGTTACTATGCCAATTAGTTACATTGGTGTCATTGGATAGTATAGGCTCATTGGGCTGGAAGGGTTTGTTACTGTGCTGTATCTCTAAACAAACAAAAATAAATTCCATTTTATTGTCTTTGGTACTCAAACCATCCCAACAAGCACCAACAATCAATCATTTCATGGTCAAAATCACTTGGATCACATTTCCTCCCCATTTTGATATTTTCCAAAACAACTGAAGCTCTTGACCATGCCTGTATACTTATATGAACCGAGTTGCTGTCACATGATTGGCTATTTACCATAATGAGGTATACTTAATAAAGCAATCACCGAGTCTATATGCCTCTGATTTTCTCTCTAATATCGAGTGAACTTGATTGTATGTCAGGTTGAGCACAAGTCAGCAATGGCCTGTACTGCAAGTTACCACTTCATGTAGGTTGAGGCCCTCCATTGGCTGTGGCCGACTATAGATGTTGCGTCCCAGCGATCTACGTGATAGGCAAGCCAGAGCAGCAAGATGAGCAGAGCAACCTGTTGCCCATGTAGTGGGCAGCCCTTCTACATGCAGCTGCTGAATTCTAAAAGGAATGACAGAAGCTGACATAGTTCGAAACCAGTGACATCGCAGGAGTCAGTGTTGAGCTACTGCCTCAGGAGCTCTCAATCTTTCCTTGGGGTTTACTCCCAAAGCTTTCCCCATGAAGTAGGATGGCACAAGGCAGCAGAGGTTTGAGATCAGAGTTTTCCTTCACCAAGATGAGCTGCCAACCACAGTTGATGAGCCCCATCTGCCCGAAGAACTGGTTTTAAGGTGCCTGTGACCCACCTTCGCCCCCTTCTCCCATCAGTGAAATGATTCTGTCAAACTCAGTAGCTAAGCCAGATGGACTTGGCTGTCAGAGGTCATTTGAGACTCGTGCAATTGGGACCATTTAGTAGATAGTGGGAGCTTATCCCCACTACCATCTCCCTTCCACCCCCACCCCCATGGTTATAACTTAGGAATTTTGTTATGTAGATAAGCAAAAAGAATAAAAGACCTTAGGGCATAAAATTGACTTCCAGAATGCAAGCTTAGACTTATTAACCACCCAAGCGGAAGGTCAACATTCATTTCAATGCACTGAAATAACTTCCTCTCTCATGCATAACTGTCTTCGTATATACTAGCATGTGCCCTTAAACAGTGCCAACAAGGACAAACCCAATTTTAAAATGCTAGGGAAAATACTGACATGTGTAGATCAGCAATTAGACTAAATCACAAAAATATTGCCCCTGCAATTTCATCGCCCAACAATTTTCTAATTTAATCTGTCAGATACTGGCAGCAAAAGCAAACAACTTACACGGCTGCAGAAAATTATTGCTAGTCATCGTCAGAAATGAAATCCAATTTGTCGTCATTGGAGTATTTAAATAAACTTTAAATGCTCCCCTGCTGTTTGGAAATTTGCTCCTTCAAAATGGATACTGTATTCCAATGACAGGCAACAGCAGCTACCATTTGTCCAAAGATTAGTACCGTGTACGAGTTAAACCATCACCCATGCCCCATGCATTAACTAGTCTGAGCATCACCACAGCCTTGCAATTTTTCCTGCTCCTATCACCCCCGAGCACTTATCTATTCACTTTGAAAATTTCATCAGTTCTTGCAGACCAAATCCTAACTACAAGAGGTACACCATTTTTTTAATCTTTATTTATCTCGATTCTTTTGACAATCTGCAGCCCTTGGTTATTGACTTTTCAGTGACTGCGGGGACAGGGGAAGAAAAACTTAATACATCTGATTTAAAAAAGGTAGATAAAATATTTAAAACACATTTCAATTTTAAATCAGAACTTCCTCCCATTTAGCCTGCTCCCCTGGAATTTGAATCCTATGCTACTGGAAAACAACTTGCCAAGATTCATAATAAATTCCTGGCAAAAGTCTTCAAAATTTCAAATTAATTAGATTCTCTCCTTTTCAAAATGAGAATAGATACTCTAAATTAAAGTAATTTAAATGACTAAGTTCTGGCACCTCATGCATGGGGGTTTCCATCTTCTCTTTCTTAGTGCAAGGTATGAAAAAGCAATGGTTCCTCCCATCTCCCCAGAGTAGCCCCGCCAAGATCATTACATCAAGCTAATAAATGGAGTCAAAATGGAATAATAAAGATAATCTGCAGTTGTCTACTTGGAGCTCTTAAAATTAGTGAACCATTTTATAGGGAGGTGCTTAAAGCTGTGGGGGAGTTTTAAATGGAGACAATGGTGTAGAAGTTTCCATTGATGAGTGGGTTGATGGTCCAAGGACAGACAGGTTGGCAGGGAGTGTGGGGGAGTGGTGGAAGAGATAAAAATCTCTAAGTATGCACAGTTGGCATGATCTAAGATGAATAGTACGAGAATAGATGAGCACAAACTGGCCCCACTGAGGAATCAATAAGCAGCGGCCATAGATTTATGGCAACTCCTTCACTTCACAGTTTGCCTGTTACTGCAGAATGCTCAAGGAACGAAGTGCCTTCCCAGCAAAAAGCAGCAATAACATTTGTTCAGATCAAAGGAAAATAAAAACAGTAGAAAAGAAATTCAAAGAATTTGTCTGAAAAAAAGGATAAATTCTATAGAGCTCATCTGTCTGCCCCACAACACGTTACTGAGGAAAAATTGAGGGAAAAAAGTGTTGTGGAACAAACAGATAAGTATAGTTGATTGAGTACCTTATTTTAAATAAAGCATAATGTATTTTCTATTTCTTAGAGTCAAGCACAAGTTACTACTATGCCCATCTCATTCATGCCGACCCCCTGTAGAATAATCCAGGCCAATCAAATTCCAGCCCATTCTAATAGTGTTTCAACTTGAAATATCAATAACTCCTCCAAGAGATGCTGCTCGATCCTAAGTTCTTCCAGGAGATTCCTTGTTGTTCCAGATTCCAACATCTACAGTTGCTCATGGCCAATCCCATTTCTTATTCCATTTTCTGGTCAATTTTACATCCCTCAAAAGTACATACAATGGTGCCATTATGAAGAAGGCACACAAAGGGCCACATTCATTAGGAGTTTGAGGAGATTTAGTATGTCACTCCAGCAAATTTATACAGATAGCATTCTGACTGGTTCCATCACTGGAGGTGCCACTGCATCGGATCAGGAATACCTGCAAAGGCTTGTAAGCTCAGCCAGCTCAATGCTGGCCACTAGTCTCTCCACGATCTTCAAAAGGTGAGGCCTCAAAATGCCAGCATTCATCGTTAAAAGGTCACCCATCATCCAGGACGTGCCTGCTTCTCATTCCCAACATCAGGGAGGAAGTACAGGATCTGGAAGAGACACACTTAGGAACAGCTTCTCCTCTGCCATCTGACTAGTTAATGAACACTACCTCATGATTTGTTTTCCTTTTACTCTATTTATTTTAATATGTTTATATTGGAACTTATGTTTTTATGTATTGTACTGCTGCTGCAAAATAACACATTTCATGGCATATGTCAGTGATAACAAACCTGATTCTAATAGACTAAACAAAAATTTTACCTCAGTGTTGGTTCCGTATTGTTCTTGCGCTGTCAACTAATGAACAAATTTAAACTGGTCAGAAATTAAGTACATCTCAATTGAATCCCTTCATTCCTTTGCACCCAAAACAACCCCAGGGACAAAGGTCTTTAGGAACCTTATAACAAATACACTCCGTGGCTACTTCATTAGGTAAACCTGCTCATTAATGCAAATATCTAATTAGTCTTTTATGCAGCAGCAACATGACGTATAAAAGCACACAGACGTGGTCAAGAAGCTCAGCTGTTGCTCAGACCAAGAAATGTGATCCAAGCGACTTTGAACAGGAAATAATTGCTGGTGCCAGATGCCAGTTTTGATTATCTCAGAAACTTCTGATCTCCTGGGATTTCATACAACATTCTCTGGAGCTTACAAAGAATGGCATGTGAAACAAAATAACATCCAGTGAGTGGCAGTTCTGTGGGCAAAAATACCGTTAATGAGAGGGGTCAGAGAAAAGAGGCCAGACTGGTTCAAGCTGACAGGAAGGCAACAGTAACCACGCATTAAACCAGTGTTGTGCAGAAGATCATTTCCAAATGCCCAGCACATTGAACCTTGAAGTGGATGGACTTCACCAGCAGAAGACTATCAACACACTCAGGTATAGGAGGTACCTACTAAAGAAGCCACTGAGAATATTCCTCATGTTTTCAAGGATCTTTGCATCCATCCAATTGAGAGCAGTCAAGAAAGAACCAATAGGAGATGCTATTAAATAGATGATTAAAGAGCCCAGTGAAAACAAAGCCATTATAACACAAGTAAAGGACACATGGAAACTTTTGTACATTAATAAAAAAATAAACTTTGCATTAGGAAACTTTATATCTATTCCACTTGAGATAGTCAAGAATTCACTACATGAACCCAGTGCATTGTTCTCTTTAAGTGAAGGATTTAAGATTCCCGTCACAAGCTGGAATGGATAAATTTGGTGTGGTATATCTTGGAAGTTTATGAAGGGTAAAGCAACAAGCACAAACAGAAATTGACCTCACTGAGTGACCAATAACCTGAGGCCTTGGATTTATGGCAAGTCCCCACATCATCTGCTTGCCTGTTTTATTTATACAACACAGAAGACTCTTCCAGCCCAACAACCCATCTGTCTAGTCCAGTGACAGAACAAAATACAATTACCAATTAACCTAGCAACCAGTACACCTTTAGACTGTGGGAGGAAACTGGAACACCTGGAGAAAACCCATGCAGTCACGGGGCCAACGTACAGACTCCTTAAAAACTGCGCTGGAATTGAACTCCAACCCCATGCTGTAAGAGAGTTGCGCTAACCGCTACACCAATGAGGCGCTCCATTCTGTTCCTGCAGACTGGTCAAGGAACAAGATGCCTTCCCACCACAACAAGCGATAATGGCAATCCATCTGTGCACACTTTAAACAAAAATAAAGATTGGAAAAGAAAGGAAAACAATTCCCAATTCTGCCTTCATATCATGGATCGAGACAAATGCCACATTATAACTTTAAGAGAACTAAAGAGATAGAATCCCAGTAAACATCACCAACACAGATACTGGTGGTTATTTCATTTCTATTTCAATACTCCAATAGTGATTACAGTTTCATCAACAACAAAGCATGTTTGGATGTCCACACTTCAAAATAACACATCTCCCTTTGTCCATACGAGGTAGGCAAACTTAACCTCATTTCTTTTTTCTTGAGTGCATAGGGAGCAGGTCCACAGAGCCAGTGTTCTGTTCTGGGTGTTAGATGTAGGATTCCAGCCTCCCCAATGGTCACACCTGCACCAGGTGCATCAAGAACAGCTCCTTAGAGACTATGTTAGGGAGCTGGAGCTACAGCTCGATGACCTTAGACTTGTTAGGGAAAGTGAAGAGGTGATAGACAGAAGCTACAGGCAGGTAGTCACCCAAAGTTTACAGGAGACAGATAAATGGGTGACTGTCAGGAGAGGGAAGGGAGAATGTCAGATAGTGAAGAGCATCCCTATGGCTACCCCCCTCAACAACAAGTACTCCATTTTGTGTACTGTTGGCAGCGACGACCTACCTGGGGGAAGCAACAGCAGCCATGCCTCTGGCACCGAGTCTGGCCATGTGGCACAGAAGCATAAGGAACTGAAGAGGATAGCTGCAGTGATAGGGGACTCTATAGTCAGAGGGACAGATAGGCAATTCTGTGGAAGCAAAAAGGAAACATGGATGTAGCTTGCCGCCCAGGTACTAGGGTTTGCAATGTTTCTGAACGTGTCCTCAACAGACAGAAGTCATACATATTGGTACCAATGACATAGGCAGAAAAAGGGGAGTTGGTTCTGGGAAAAGATTATAGAAAGTTAGGAAGGAAGCCAAGAAGCAGGGCCTCAAGGGTAGTAATCTTGAGATTGCTGCCTGTACCATGTGACAATGAGGATAGGAATAGAATGAGGTGGTGGATAAATGCATGCCTGGAGAATTGGAGCAGGGGGGCAGGATTTCTGGATCATTGGGACCTCTTTTGAGGCAGTTAGGACTTGCACAAAAGGAATGGGTTGCACTTTAATCTGAGGGGGACCAATATTCTTGCACGCAGGTTTACTGGAGCTATTGGGAGTGGTTTAAACTAAGATGGAAGGTGGATGGGAATCAGTATGATAGAGTTGAGGATGAGCCAGCAGGTTTACAGGTAGATGATGGGTGTAACATGAATGAAAGGAAGGACAAGCCAATGATTGGATACAAATGCAGAGAGGGGAGAAACTTAAATTGTATCACAGAGGTAAAATTCAAAAGGGCAAAGAATGCAGTAGGAAGGTGCTCTATTTAAATGCACATAATATTCAGAATAAGGTGGAGAAGCTCGTGGTGCAATTAGAGATTGATCGGTATGATGTTGTGGGCATCACTGAAAAGCAGCCATAGTTGGGAGCTGAACATAAAAGATATATTTTGTATTGAAAGGACAGACAGGAAGGCATAGGCAGTGTTGTGGCTCTATTGGCAAGAGATGGAGTTACATCTTTAGAAAGAGGTGACATAGGGTCAGGGAACATTGAATCTTTGTGGGTGGAGTTAAGAAACTGTAAGGGTAAAAGCAACATTATGGGAATCATATATAGGTCTCCAAATAGTAGCCCAGATGTGGGGTTGAAATTACAAAGGGAGCTGGAAAAGTCCTGTAATAAGGGTAATCACACAATTACAGTGGGGGATAAAGCAAGGGGATTGGCAAAATCAGTTTAGTGTCAGATCGCAAGAGAGGGAATTTGTTGAATGCCTGTGAGATGGCTTTTTAGAGCCGCTTGTGCTTCGATCTACTTGGAAAGGCCGTCTTAGATTGGGTGTTGTGTAATAATGCAGATCTTAAGAAGCTTAATGTAAAGAAACCCTTAGGAGTCAGTGATCATAATATGACTGAATTCATACTACAATTTGAGAGTGGTGAATCTGTGGAATGCTCTGTCACAGACTGCAGTGGAGACCAAGTTAGTGGGTATACTGAAGGTGAAAATTGATCATTTTCTGATCTGTCAGGGCATCAAAAGATATGGTGAGAAGGCAGGTGTAGGGGATCGAGTGGGATCTGGGAGAAACCATGATGGAAAGGTGGAGCAGACTCAATGGGCTGAAAGGCCTAATTCTGCTCCTGTGGCTTATGGTCGCATAATTTACATTTGCCAAGGTTAGACTATGATGATCTATTTACATCCTTCTTAAAGATAAGCCCACACAGGTTTCACTGCACAGTGCAAGGTCATAATTCAGTCATTTCTTACTCAATTACTTTTTCATATCCAAGTCCTCTCTTCATAACTAGAAGAAAAACACAGAAAATGTGATCTAGAAATTTCAAGTGGCCAACACAAACTGAATTCCTGTCCAACTAAAAATGCACATCCCCTCTTCTCCTGTAGCATCAAAGTCTCTAACTTAGCCATCTTCCATGACAATGGAGGAACCAAGGTTAGATGAAGTTCAACACTGATCGAATTGAATGGTGCACAAGTTTGCGCAACTTGCATTAACTCCACTTTAAAAATAGTCATCCTTTCCTTTATGGGTGTTGGAGTTTCCCTTGCTGCTTAAGACTCACTGTCCAATCATCAAATTGTTTTCCCAATAAAATAACCAGACTCTTGTCTTCCTGAAACTCTGTATATTATGGTACAAAATAAAGACTGATCCACAAGTCAACTTGTGCATCTAGCTAGTAACGGTGCAGTAGTATAACTGATTCTATCTTTCAATTAACAATCCATTTGAAGAGGCTAATGGCAGAGACCAGTTCACAACATCTAGAAAAATCTCATTAATACATACTAGAACAGGGAAAGTAGTTTGCCATTAAAGCCCACCTGGATCACCAGTCTCACTCAGTGGTTCCTACATGGATTTGGCCCCCATCCTACTCCACACCCACCAATAAAGTAGATTAATAGCCACTCTTTGAAATAGACAGCAGGGCCATTTAGCTTCAGATCAATGAAGGATGGACAAATGCTGGCCTTGTCAAATGATAGCCGCGCCCTATGAATTAAGTAGCCTCCAGTGAATTGTGCTGTCTTGCCAATTATCACATCCAATCTCCCTTAATTGGAGTATCAAAAAAACAGATTTAGTATAAAGTGTCCCCAAGTTCTATTAAGTCCTGCCTACGTGAACTCTACACCTAAATTAGGACTCAAAGTTCAAACTAAATTATCAAAGTATGTGTGTTTCCTACTTTACCCATCTGTTTTACTTTAGTAATTTCACTGCCCCAGTAAAGAAGCCAGCAATAAATCAAAAAATCCCTCCCACACACGACATTCAAAACTTAAAATAAACTTTCTACCAATGTACATACTACCCTGAGATTCATTTTCAAAAATTCAAATTAGAAACCTACAGTCAAAGAAAAACTACAAAGATCGACAAGCAGCCAATGTGCAAAGATGACAAACTGTGCAAATACCAAAAGAAATAAATAATAATGAATAAAAAAGTAAATAAGTAACATTGAGAGCACAAATTGTAGAGTCCCTGAAAGTAAGTCCATAGGTTATGGAATCACTTCAGTGTTGAGGCGAGTAAAATTAACCACGCTAGTTCAGGAGCCTGATGATTGAATAGAAATAAGTATTTCAGAACCCAAGTCTCCAACCCAATTGTAGGAGTGAGCCGAGGGCATAGCCTTAATGGTAGGGGTCCTTGACAATGGCTGCTGCTGGAAGGGTGGATCCTCCATTCCTAGAAACTCCAGCCAAAACTATTTTCCCCATTCATTTTGCTTAAAATCATGAAAAGATGGTAACAAGGTAAGCTGAAGCATCTCACTTCTACTGAATGCAGCCTTAGTTTACACAGTCTCTCGTCATTTACAACAGGTTATAAATTTGAGCAGAATTAAATGTTCATCCATCTTTCAGGCCTTGTAATATGTAGCCAACCCATTCAATAGCACAAATCACAAAATTCATAGCCTGTAGATAATACTGATATCATGCACAAAGCACTGAAGCAGAAATTCACATAAAGTTTCTATAATTGACTGCTAATAGCCCAAATGTTTTGCTACAAATTCAAAAAGAGACGCTCGAAGAGGCCACAAATCCAAAAATGGCTGATGTTATAACGTTAATCCACACTCCAATTACAACATAAAATGCAGTCAGAAGATTCAACCATCCATTGGATTATATGGGAACAGTAATAGTGTTCTGGCGGATATGAATTTACACTAAATTTTAAATAAAGAAGCTTGAAAAGATAAGAAACTTGAGTCTGGATTCTTGTACCCTGCTTCCTCTGTATTATATACACAGTCCTGACACTCAAGGACCAGAATGAACAGATGCCAGCTGTTCTACATTGCTTAAGCAAAAATCAATATGCATATAGCCAAGTGTTATTTCCCCAATAGCATAAGAGCAGAATTATGCCATTCGGCCCATCGAGTCTGCTCTACCATTCCATCATGGCTGATTTATTATCCCTCAACCCCATTCTCCTGCCATCTCCCCGTAACTAATGACTCTGCCTCCTTAGCTGTTGGTGGCAATGAATTATACAGATTCACTACCCTCTGGCTAAAGTTTTTCCTCATCTCTGATCCAAGTAGACATCCCTCAATTCTGAGGCTGGGCCTTCCGGTCCTAGACATCCCAAGAGAGGAAACATCCTCACCACATCCACTCTATCAAGGCCTTTCACCAGCAGTGACTGGTGAACTTCAGTTTTGAATGCTTTTTGCTTACTTTTATTGTTTGCACGATTTGATTTTTTAAATTCTATACATTGGGCATTTGACAGTATTATTTAAATGATTCCCATTTTGTGACTGCCTGTAAGGAGATGAATCACAGTTGTTTACATTATCCATACTTTGATAACAAATATACTTCGGGAAAAAAAAAGCAGAAAAGGTCCCCTTTATTCGCACTTTTTACCTCCTGCCAGTTAGCCAATCTTCTATCCATGCTAGTACCTTACCAGTAATACCATGGGCTCTTATCTTATTAAGCAGCCTCACGTGTGGCACCTTGCAAAAAGCCTTCTGAAAATCCAACTGTGCACCCATCGACTCTCCTCTGTCTAAGCTGCCCATTATTTCTTCAAAGAATTCCAACAGATTTGTCAGGCAAGATTTCAGATTGGGCATCAGATTGCTAGAAGATTTTCCTGTTGCCCTGTACCACACCGTACTTGCACCGAGGACAATAAAATTGATTCAGCTTGGAGAAGGCAGAGCACAGACAAGATTTGCACTTTTTCCCCCCTCTATTGTTTTCTCTGCAGATTGGGTGTTGGCCTTTTGTTTTATAGGTTCTTTTGGGTTCCTTTGTTTTGGAGCTGCTTGTAAGAAGATGAATTTCAAGATTGCATGAAGTATACATACTTTAATCATCAAGTACTTTGACCTCAGAGTTATAAAGTTATGAGCTGCATAGTTTGGATCGATAATATATTTTTTCCCCCTCCTGAAAGACAAGCAAGTCTGAAATTATGGGCAAAGTTTAAGGCAAGGTGGAGAGAAACATGGAAATCTGAGAGCTACGTTTCCCACTCACATGGAGGATGGTGATTACCTAGGTCAATTTGCCAGCATTAGATACAATTATCTTCCTTAAAAGAGGTGGTTGCATAGGTACTTAGGTATGAAAAGTAGTTTACTAAATGCAGGCATAAGAATTGACACAAAAGAAAGACCAGAAGTGTCCTTTACTGAGCTGTACATTTCCCCAATTCTACAACAATTCAAGAACTGGTTTTAGTTGTGTACAGGACACTCACAGCCTAAACTGAATAGTCCATTCGCACCTCATTTCACTTTTCATAGAAAGTGCAAGTTATCATTAGTAAGGATTGATTTTGGCAAAACGTGGGAAATTATTTTGATCAATGTCATCACCAATTACTAATCCTCCACAGAACTGGTGGAATGAATGCACAAGACCATTGGTCACAGAACTCACTTGACCCTGAAAGTCCAGGCTTTCTACATTTCCTCTTGGACAGCATTCAGTTGAGATTCTTAGCTAAAGCTATGGAGAGAGAAGGCAGGAGAATGGGGTTGAGAGGGATAATAAATCAGAAATTATGATTGAATGACAAAGTAGCCTTGATGGGTCATGTTGTCTAATTCTGCTGCTATATCTTATAGTTCATGTACTTGGCAAGGCTAACACTTATAGTCCAATCACTTAATGTCCTGGAGCCAAATGGTTCTGCTCTCCATTTCGGAGAGCCGCTACAAATCCACTGAACTGGTGGGTCTGGAATCAAATATGGGCCAAAGCCGTACAAGAATCATTGAGTGACACCAGTGAACCAGGCAGGCATTAATGTCAAATGTTGTTTAATGCTCCATTAAATCTTAATGAGATGTTTCCAGACATTGTGAATTAGTTCCAGCATTAGCCCATTCAACTGGATTGTTAGTCTGGAGATAGTATCAGTGTACTGCTGTACTCTATTCCTAGGGGGAGCCCTGGCATGCCTGAAGTTCTTAAGTAGGACAACATATAGCCAGCTGGTTGGCAAGGCAGCAGAGAACATTGTGCCAGGGGCAAGAAAAGGGCAAAGAGAAAGAAAGTAAAGCACAAGCCACACTGATTACTTCCTTGGTTACTCCATGTCCTGGCAGTCAATGCTTGGAAAATAGTGCCCCTTCAAGTATCTGCGCGTTGAAAAAATTTCAAGCCATTCTATTTTTGTCCAGTTGTAAAGGACAGAAATCAATTTTAAGTGCAAAGCACGATCATATCCTTGGCTCTTTAGATTGAAGTGCAATAGATGTTGATTCATTTTGACAGGAGGTCACATTAAAATTATGTGTTAGCAGACTTGGGTAATAGGAAGAGACAACCCTCATTCAGCCTCCTGAAATTTGGAGGCAACTCAAGAAAACAATGCAGAGATTGGAGTACTCTTCAGATTGGTCACATTGTCTAGATGTGTTGGATTCCAAATACAATCCAAAGTGTTCAGGGCAAAATGCAACCATATTCACGTCATACACTCGATGATTGGGTTGGAAATGTCATTGCAGCTTCATTTAATTCAAAATTGAGAGGAGTTGCAATTTTGGTTAATAAATCTTTACCAATTAAAATACAAAATGTAATAATTGATTCTGTGGGGAGATATGTGATTATACATTGTCAAATTTTTTCAGAATTATGGACTTTTATGAACATTTATGCACCAAATGAAAATAATGCAAAATTCATACAATAAGTTTTTTTGAACTTGGCTGACGCACAGAAAATATTAATAGGTGGAGATTTTAATTTTTGTTTAGATCCAGTTTTGGATAGGTCAACTAAAGTTTTTACAAAATCAAAAGTAACAAAACTAACTTTATCATTAATGAAAGATTTAAACCTGATTGATATAAGGAGAAAAATTAATCCAAGAGAAAGAGATTATTCATTTTATTCAAATAGACATAAAACTTACTCAAGGATTGATTTTTTTTTATTATCAAAAAATATTCAAGATAGAGTGAAAAGTGTGGAATATAAAGCAATTACGTACAATCTAAGAAATGAATATGATATATTTTTGAAAATATGGTTCCCATACTTACAAAATATAGGATTAAATACATAGGTTCTTTGAAGATAAAATTATAAAGTAATGGGGGAAAGTAAAAATAAATATTAAAATCATTTTGAACTCCATGGAGCATGTGGGGATCCTCCGATATCCAGGCAATCTTTCTCTTCTTTCCTTTTTTTTTCTTTCTTTAGATAAGAGTTAAGGGGGGGGGGAGGGTTAATATTATTTTTCTTACTATTTTATATCACATTTATTCTTTGTAATTTCTAAAAATTAATAAATAAATAAATGCACTCGATGATTCAGGAATTTCTCCCTCTCTGCCATCAAATTTCTGAAAGAATAATGAATGCATAAACACTACCTCACTTTTAAAAAAAACACTAATTTTAAAAATGTATATTTATTGTAATATATAGTATTATTATGTATTGCAGTGTACTCCTGCTGCAAAACAACAAATTTCAGGACATATGTCGGTGATATTAAACCTGATTTTTTCATCCTTTGACAATGAGGCTTTCATCAGGAATGAAAAGGGAGAGAAGACAACATATTCATGTTCAAGCGTTCGGGGAGAACACAACAGAAACATTTTCATCAAATGCTTAAGTTGCTTTCTTGATCAGTTGGCCTTGTGGTTGCCTACTTCCTTCTGCATTCCAGTTTTCTCAATACAGAGCAGTAGAAAAACAAACAGTGCAAAAAAGACAATAGTGAGGCAGTTTCTAAAATTGATCATAATATGAATTGCACATGCCATGATAATACCATGTGACATGAGCTCACTTTGCTTAATGTAAACATATCAAGTTAGGCTCACATTTCAGACTTCAGCATCTTCCTTTGAATTAATTTCACATCTTAAATAGTTACACAACAAATCTCCTCAAACTCAATTCAACAAGTACAGCTGCTGGAATGTCTTCTTCCTGATTGCATCAATGCGGGGCAAGGATAGATCTTCTGAGATATTGATGCCCTGGAACTTGAAGTTGCTTACCCTTTCCACCGCTGACCCCTTAATGAGGATCAAAGTTCAAAGTACAATTTATTATCAAGGTACGCATATTACCATATACCACCGTGCTAGTTATGCTTTTGTGCCTTCATAATTACCCTCCAAAATGCAGGAGCCATTTTTCTCTGTCCCTCAAAATGAGAAATTCAATCACATTACAATAATTGCTAATTAAGACTGCTTTGCAAGGTCATTTATCAATCACATCACATTAACATGTTCTATGTAAGCCTGCTCTGCATTTTGGGAATCTATCCCAACACCACTATGTACTTTTCACCTTGCCATAAAGGTCTACGTATTCTTCCGGTGTTATGGATATTCATTTTCTGCAGCCGGGGAGAGGGGGGGAGAGGGGGGGAGAGAGGGGGGGAGAGAGGGGGGGAGAGAGGGGGGGAGAGAGGGGGGGAGAGAGGGGGGGAGAGAGGGGGGGAGAGAGGGGGGGAGAGGGGGGGGGAGAGAGGGGGGGGGGAGAGGGGGGGAGAGAGGGGGGGAGAGAGGGGGGGGAGAGAGGGGGGGAGAGAGGGGGGGAGAGAGGGGGGGAGAGAGGGGGGGGAGAGGGGGGGAGAGTGCAGGCACTCTTTACCAAGCTCAGCTTTCTAAACACAGCAGCCAACTCTTCCAGGAGTCAGAGAGTTGATTTTTTTTTTGTTCAACATCCAACCAACATCTCTTGCTTAGCTACTTATAACTAAGTGAAAACGATCCTTGTTTTCCATTATTTAAGGAGTCTACTTTGGCTTAATTAAACAATCCATTCACCTGGCCTGATGAATGCAACTGAAAGATATCACTTGTGAAGTCACCAAACAGTTTAAAAACAAAAAAAATGGTATAAACGTTAGAGAGCCGTCAAACCTGTTAGCAATGGTCAAGGAACAAGAAGCATGACAGCAAGACAGGGTGACTAGAAATCATTCCTCTGCCGTCGATTTCTAAAACAGATTTCTCATTTGTATGCAACTTGTTGGTATGTCTTTTTAGCTTATAGGAATTGTAACAGTGGTTTGGAAATCCTTTGTTTTAAAAATCATGAAAGATTTCCAGATTGCAAATAAGATGAAACATTTAAATCTCAGGTTTTCTAAGAACTGTATTTGAATGAGCATCACTAAAAATAAGTAAATAAACTACTTTACCAGCTGGAATTATCTCCTCCTTGGTTGGGAGGGGAAAGCCTCCACTCAAATAGTGGTTATCAGCAGCTAAACTCACTGGAGAATAAACAGGGAAGTGAACTAATCTTTGATGAGTAGATGGCTACTCTTTGGTGAGGGTATATGTCGATACTATCAGATAGTTCTTAAGATCTTTGTTTGAGTTCAGAGCTTCACAGAAAGCAAATCCAATACTGGTAACAAAACCACTACGTGACTAAATTCCTGAATGAGTGTTTTTTTTAAGTGGACAGTTCAGGGGTGGCAGAGCTCGGGCAGGATATGCACCGACGTGGAATTGGATTATCACGGTCACACGAACAGTGAAAAGTTTACCTTGCATACTGTTTATGCAGATCAATTCATTACACTGTGCATAGAGACAGAGCAAAGCAAAACAATTACAGAATGTGAAGTGTAGCAGCTGTAGAGAAAGTAAGGTGCAAGATCATGACGAGGTAGTTTGTGGGGTCAAGAGGTCAAGGGGCCAATTGCCCCATCTGCAGGAAGATGAGCAGAAGCTTCACCACACATTGAAGGAAAAAAAACAAGGGGGGCATTTGTCAAAAGAGGTTTTCTAATGACACTAATCCAATGAAAATCTTCAGTGCCAGATTTCCTCTTCAGAAGTGTGCTTTAGCAGGATTAGAGTAACAGAGCAAGGTGCTGCAGTAACCATGCTGGAAAGACTACTGTGACCCATTCTCAACAGGGACAACAGAACAAGGTGCAATCATTATGTTATCCTTCAATTTAGTTGCAATAATTTGAAACTATAACAAGTACAAAAATTTTCAAGTATTTTTGTGGAAATCACCTTTCCTCCAGGGCTCTGCTGTCATTTGTACCTCTTTTCTTGACTGTGTCCATTTTTGTACTTACAAAGTCAGATTAGGCTACAAGTGAAAAAAGTAACTGGAAGTAAAAGTTGATCTAGGTCAACCTTGTTCCCGTTTCCTCCCACGTTTCAAAGACACATGGGTTAGTAGGTTAATTAGTCACATGGATGTAATTGGGCTTGAAAGGCCCATTACAGTGCTATATCTCTAAAATAAAAATAAAATCTGGCTTTTCTAGGGAATATTCTGGAGTTAGATTAGATAGCAAGATATTAACGTCAGCAACTAATCGTTAGACCTGAATGCAGAGTGTAGATTAAATTTAAAATGCAGCCCTGGACAATATGTTCCTACAGCTGTGACAGCAGTTAATTGTAAAACCAGACAATGCTGATTAACATTCATTTGCAGTGTCTGGAGTGTGGGTGAGAAAGAGGTGTGAAAGTTATATGCAATTCAAAAGGAAAAATTATAAATATAGAATTGTCCTTTAATCTTTAGCAGATAAAATGTCATGTAATATTGGGTCAGACAGACCTCTTCCTACAGAGAGCATCTCATTTTGTTAAATAGAAGACTTTGTCTACCAGCAGCATCTCTCCAGGGCTTTACTCACATTACAACAGCTCCACACGTAGAGTGCTGATGCTCCATTTCATCCAATTACCCAGTCATTGCAAAATTATTAGTCCAACCGGACCAATGGAAATGTAATCCAACTCTACAGCCGGAGAGATCAGAAATTAACTTCAGCCCACCACATTTGACCATGATCACCAACTTCACCCCGTTCCCTCAAGTACAATATTTCAAAGCTCAAAAGGACATTTGTGTACACACCCCCCCCCCCACCGAGATTTGTCTCCTTACAGGCAGCCACAAAGAAACCCAGATGAACTCATTAGAAAAAGACAGTGAAGCACCCAATGTGCAGAGTGCATAAAAAACACAAATCATGCAAACAGTATTTTGAAAAGGCAGTCCTCAGTTACAAAGCCTAGAGCAGGCCACAGCATCAGTTTAGTGCACAGCAGAATAAACACCACAGACCCCGCAGATACCAAATTAGAAATGTTGCAATCAGAATAGTGAAATTTGTTATTTTATGATAGCAAAACAAAGGCAAAAATCTATAAATTACAAAAATAAATGCAGAAGGGAATAAAAAGCTCATTGGCTGTAGAAATTTGATGATGGATGGGACAAAGCTTTTGTGTTCTCTGGTGGCCATAGCATTTATGTTGCTGAACCATATTTAACCTAGAATATTGAAGCTCTCAAACATCCCCGATTCAGCACCATCACAGACTGGGGCTCCCAAGTCTCTTAGACAATACAGAGCCTGGGCAAAAGGAAATTTTCTTTAGGCGTTTGCAGGAACTTGTGATCCACAGATAAACTGCATATTAAACATCTGTGCTGGACTGGATCCAAAGTACCGGGTGTCCGGAATGAGCAAAGCTTTCCATCCTCAGCACCAGCATCTCCCACTGCAATCTCCATGGATAAGAGCAGTGAAGCAGAACACTAAATAATATGCTTTTGCAGACACTATAAACTCAGCTGCACTTTATTTTGAAACCCAACATTACCCTTTGTACACAGTATATGATTGATGCCAATTTCCAATTCTAAGGCTATATTTGCAATTATATACACAAGAGATTCTGCAGGTACTAGAAACCCAGAGCAACACACAAAACATACTGGAGCAGCTTAGCAAGTCAGAAAGCATCTATGGAAATGAATAGAGATAATTTTTTGTTTCAGGCTGACACCGTTCTTCACGACTGGAAAGGTAGGGGGGAAAGTCACCAGATTTTTTTTTATATAAAATGGTGGTGTGAAGGGGAAAAGAATAGCTAAAGGCAATAGATTAAGCTCGGTGGGAGGGGTGGGAAATGAAGTAAGCTAGGTGATTGGTGGAAAAGGAATGTTATAGGAGATGACAATGGATGATGGGGTGTGGAGGGGGAGAAATAGGACTGCCACCAGGGGGATGTGATAAGCAGGTGAAGGGAAGAGGTAAGAGGCAAGAGGCCAGAAAGAGCAACTGAAGTAGTAAGGAAGAGGGAGAAAAAAATATCTACAGCAAGTTGGAAAATTTGATGTTCATACCATGAGGTAGGAGACTATCTAGGCAGAATGAGGTGCTTCTCCTACAACCTGAGAGTGGCCATCTTGTGGCAGAAGAGGTGGCCATGAAATAACGCGGCAGAACAAGAATAGGGATAGGAATTAAAACATTTGACAACCGCAAAATTCCACTTTTTGCAGGTGGAGCGAGGTGTTCAACAGTGTAGCTCGAAGGGCAGGAGTCTATTCTACCCTGCATCTCAGTCAAAAAAAATAAGGCAATCCCCCAATCTTCATTAGATCTCAACAATGTAGAGGCTGCAGCATTGGGAGCAAGGTATACAGTAGTTGACCCTAGATTCGTGGTGTAGCTCAAACACTTTTTGTGTGAGACTGAGGTTACATACAGGTCTGGATTGTGGGTGCAAAACGGTTTATACAATTGCATGCTGATATGCAATTATATTCCTGCCCAGATGGAGGACAACATACCAATATGCAACTCCCAAAAGGCACTTCACTGGTACTTATCAGAATAGTAAAGAAAATGGTACTGGTTAAAAGAAAACTGCTAGGAGCAGAGATGAATTGTCAAGTTCAAGACATTTAGGATTTGAAAATCCATTGAAATAAACCATCCAATTAGAACAATTGAAGAGAAATCCAATTCCCAAAAAGAAAAATAGAGGGCTATGGGTAACCCTAGGAAATGCTTGGCACAGCATAATGGGCCGATAGGCTTGTATTGTGCTGTAGGTTTTCTGTGTTTCTAAACCTGTTTAAGTATACAATTCCTTTAGAAAAATTACAGGGCTGAATAGTAAAAATATGGGAAATAAAAATAGTTATATCAGTACAAGTAACTTTGAAGCTTCAAGAGTCGTCAACCTCAATTGTTTTACCAACGTTCTGTAGCAGGGCAGCACAGTGGTTAGCATAATGTTTTACAATGCCATCTGTATATTAAAAAGAACAGGGTTTAGTTATTGTCACTGTAACGAGTTTGGATATACTTCCCAAAACAATGCTTGTCCTCTGCATGTTCATTTCCTCCCACATTCCAAAGGCATATAGGTTAGGGCTATTGAGATTTGGGCATGCTATGCTGGTGGGGGAGTGGTGTGGGGGACGTATGGTGACACTTGTGGGTTGTTCCCAGCACATCCTCAGATGCGTTAGTCATTGACAGAAACAATGCCTTTCACTGTTTTGAAGTAAATGTTACAAATACAACTAATCTTTTACGTTGGAAAATGCTACTACACTCCCCCCCGCACACACCCACAGCCCAGACACGTATGTAACCTCAGTCTCACATGAAGTTTTAACTACACTTAGTTGCCGCTTTTAGATATTTGTATTAACAAGGTATACCCAATAATCAGCCTATTGTGTGGCAGCAACTCAACACTTAAAAGCATGCAGACATGATCAAGCAGTTCAGAATGAAGAAGAATTGTGGTCAAAGTGACTTTGACCGTGAAATAATTGTTGGTGCCAGATGGGGTGGTTTAAGTATCTCAAAAACTACTGATCTCCTGGGATTTTCACACACAACCATCTCTAGAGGTTACAGAGAATGGTGTGAAAAACAAAACATCCAGTGGGCAGCAGTTCTGTAGGTGAAACTCCTTGTTAGGTGTCAGAAGAATGGCCAGACTGGTTCAAGGTGACAGAAAGGCAAGAGAAACTCAAATAACCACACATTATAATGTTGGGTGCAGAACAGCATCTCTGAAGTAGATGGGTTACAGCAGAAGACCACAGATTTGCACGTAGTGCCCAGTTTATTCGGTTGAGGAGGTCCATAAACTGGCCACTGAGTGAATAAGTATGTGTCAGACGATTAGCAGCCTCTGTAATCAAGTATAGAAACAACTGAATTTCCCAACATCTGCAAGACACTACTGATGAAATGCACTGCTTTAAAAAAATGCTTAAAGTCCAAATTAATTACCTGTATTAGACATGAGTCAGTGCTTCAGTCAGGAACAAAAATATTGGCTGACATTGCTATTTATATAAAAAGGAATTTGGTGACTGGATAGTGATTATCTGTTGTATTCTGGTGTTATTAAATTAACTTTTCTCCTGTAATTCATGAAACTAGAACTGCACATCACTGTCAGCGGCAGCATCCATTATGCATCCTGACTGCATTTGGACCAAGTAGCTTGTTTGATCATCCCAGAGTCCCATCAAGAGTCAACCATGTTGATTATGCAATCTATAGTCACATCTTGGCTAGAACTTCAAGGATCATCACTTTGAGGTAGACGCTTGCGAGTTCCTGAGATCCCAGAGAACAATGCTGTCTGGATCTCAGCTCCTGGGAAGATCACTCATAGCAATAGAGTGAAGGGGGGAGGATCCAGAAAAACTGTTCCTGGATCCCTTTCCATCATGGACTGTGTAGTGGCTGCCTGTGCATTAGCTTCCCAGTGTTAAACAAAGTCACACACATAAATAGAATAAACCCCTCAGCAGATCACATGTGCCCTGAGTGATTGCACTATTTTGATTAGGTACCAACATTGAACAGTAAATTTGGCTTCCCAAGTAACATCAAGAAACTGTAACCCTGCTGTCTGTATTCCAAACTACCACTAAAATAACTCAATGGTATTTAAAACTCTACCTCCAGATCCAAGTCTCTGTCTTCCAATCCAACAATGTACCCACAATGTAACTACACTGTGGACTCTGACATGGTTTGAAGTTCAGCCAAACTATTCTTGTTTTCCAAATCTGGAATTTCAATCATGTTGTCCAGAACATGAGAACTGCTAAAAAGGAATTATAAAAACCTGAGGTGCAAAAGCACAGGAGGCAGCCATCCAGTCTACTATGCCTGTGGCAGTTCGTTGAAAGAGCTATATGATTCATCCAACTTCCCTGCCCTTTTCCCAAAGCCTTACAAGTATTTTCCTTTAATGACATTGAATTCCCTTTTGAAAGTTACCTTTGGATCTGTGTCGGTCCTCATTTCTGATCATACATTAGTAACAATCTCCACATCCCATTCTTTTATATATAGCAATCATCTGATTATCGGGCCACAATTATTGATGCTCTATCCACTGGATTCCTTAATTACTTTCACCAATAAAGTCTAAACAAAGACGTGCAATCACCCCTCAGCTTTCCACACTCCAAGAAAAATCTCGGCTTCTGTATTTCCACATTATTAAATTGCTTAAACCCACAAGATCACAGGCACACTTTGCTCATCTAATGAGCATTTAATTGTCCAGAAGAGTCTGAATGTAGTATGCGAGGTTACCTATTTTCTTGGGGAACATTCCTGCTCTAACTTCAAGGCACATCTCTCGCTACAGTTCTCCTCCACTTTCTCTGTACTTATGTTGAGCTAAAACCACAAGGCCGATGCCAATTTTGCACCAATTAGTTCTGAAATACACACCAGAAACCCAATTGAAACTATTCCAAACTCATTAGACTTAGAGGAAGCATTATCAAATCCCACTTGGATAGAAAACAAATCCTTATCACAGAGATAAAGGAAAAGTTACTGAACAATTTAACGATGATCTACAAGGCTCAAGTCCACACTTGTATTCATCCTCTGTAGGGACAAAGCACAAGGAACTCGCTTCCCACACCCCTTTGACGTCCTGCTGTCAGGCGGAAGGCTTTGCAGCACAAGAACCAGAACTGTCAGGCTGGGTAGCAGTTTCTTTACCCAGGTAGTTAGACTTTTAAAAAAAAAACCCTATTGCCACCCAGTACACCATTCACTCTGCTGTCCCTACTCTCACTCATCCTGCACTGGACGTGTCTCACATTTTATTGACGTTCTTTCACATTTATACCACTCCTTGTTTTATAATAGCCATCTTACATTGTACTGCCTTACATAAATATGTCACACTAAGTCAACCTGTCAAACTTCATGCCACCCAGGGAATTTTGCTAATATTAACTATACATGCTGTGCATGACTATATGAACTGTGCTTATTTACCTAGCCATGAGAAGAATGTTTTGTTTAGCTGCCTATATGTGCATGGTTGAATGACAATTACACTTGAACTTGAAGTAGTTGACCCTGTGACCCAGAATCAATTCCACTACCCAACAAGCTCAGAACAGCCATGATGTTGCCCTCAGCTCTATTTTCCTGCTCATTTTGCAGCTTTCTAGTACTCTGCAGACCAAAAGAAAACTTATTTCAGCCTCTCATACATTTGATAACTCCACCTCATTACTCTGGGAAGGCAGAGAATTTCCAATCTTCAAAAGGTGGTCTTTAATTTCCTTTGTAAATAGTTCCTCCAAGAGGACCACAACTTGATGTGGTTTGGAGGCTGATGTGCCTTAATGACTCAGAGCACTATGTTGGCTGCAGTCAGGGCTTTATGTTTGGTTCTTGGTAGGGTCACCCATGCCAAGCAGGTCAAAGGGTAGATGCCAGACTAAGAGTGGTTCATCAGTCCTCCAGTTTCAGGGACTCAGCTGAGGGGTAACAACCCCGACTGGTCAAAACAAAGTTGTTACAGAAGCAACGATGAAGACTCCTTCTATATCCAAGTGCAACGGTGTTCCTGAGTCTCCATCTAGGACTTTCATAACTGACTGTAGTGGAAACCAAGAAGAAGCTATTGACGTGATGAAGCAAGCCCTGAACACCACCAGAAATTGAGGACCTTCACTGCTGCCCGAAACACCAGCAGCTTAACAGGCAGCAATTTGTAATGTTGTCCATATCTGTTAATTTTAGAATCCCAGTGGAACAATTAGGCATTTACTTCAACCACTTCCACAATGTTTCAATACAATAGCCACATTCTTCCACGATAATGAGCAGGGACCCAACCTGCTCAATATTTTCTGGGAGTGATTTGAACTACCTGCCAATTAATACTTATTGAATCAGGAGACCAAGATCATAAGCAATGCTAGACACAATCTTAAAGCTCTGTACCATGGTAACAAGACTTAATTATACACTTTCCCTATTGCAACATGCAACATTCCATTTGCCTTTTAATTACTTGCTGAATCAGCATGCTGACTACATTCCATGTAAGTGGACAACATACAGCCAGATTTGGGAACAGCTTCTTTCCAACTGTGATAAGACTGCTGAACGGATCCTGATCCGGATCTGGGCCGTACCTTCCAAATATCCGGACCTGTCTCTCGGTTTCTTTGCACTACCTTACCCTTTTTTATTTTTTTGTTTATGATTTATAATTTAAATTTTTATTATATTTACTGTCAATTTGTACTCCAAGGAGCACGAAGCGCAGAATCAATTATCGCTGTGATAATTGTATGTACTAGCACAAATTGTTTGGCGACAAGTAATAATAATAATAACACTCCACACCATAACATTCTGCAGCCTTCCTCTAGTTAGACAATATACAGTAAACACACCAATGTGGACAACTTCATATTCACCTATATTGTGCTCCTCTGTCAAAACTTTTGCACACACTGTCCCTGTGTAGATCTACCTGTTCACAGCTTACCCCTCACCACCTCCATAGCGGCCACATTATTGGGTATACGAGTGGAATCTGGTGTGGTCTTCAGCTGTTGCAACCCATGCACTTAAAGATTTGATGCATTCTGCATTCAGAGATGCTCTTCTGTACACCACTGTTACAAAGATGTAGTTATTTGAGTTATGTCACCTTCCTGTCAGCTTGAACTAATCTGTTCATTCTCCTCTGACCTCCCTCATTAACAGTGCATTTTCACCCACAAAGCTGCCACTCACTAGAATTTTATTCCCCCCCCCCACCCCACACCATTTTCTGTAAACTTCAGATAGTTGTGTGTGAAATCTGTGGTTTCTGAGATCCTCAAACCATCCCATTGTGATGTTTGGTCTGAACAGCAACTGAACCTCTTGACCATGGCTGCATGTTCTTATGCATTGAGTTGCTGCTGCATGATTGGCTGATTAGAGATTTACATTACCAAGATGTACAGGCATACCTAATAAAGTGGAAATTAGGTGTACTTGTGCATCATCAGCAACTGTGTTTTCAGAACACCCAGACTCTTCATCCAAGTCATTGGTACAGATTGCAAATAGCCAAAAACCCAGGACTGATTCCTCTGGCAACTCATGCAATACAGATTGCCAAGCTGAAAGCAACCCATTCCGTGTTAGCCAGCCAATCCTCCATCCATACAAGTATATCAACTGCAAGCCACAAGTTCTAACCTTGCATGGTGCCCTGATTACATCCTAAAATTCCAATTCCCTTTCATCTATCCTGCTCATTATATCCTTGAAATCTGAATATGTCAAACAATGCCCCCTTCACAAAACATGTTTAATCTGCCCGCACACATCATCAACTTCCAAATGTCTTGCCGCAGGTTCTTCATAAAATTGATTTCGGCATTTTCCCCACTGACAGATGTTAGGCTAAATAGCCTGCAGCATCGTACTTTGTGTCTGCTTCCTTCTTTGAAATGTGCAATGTATTTAAGTTTCCTGATCCTTTGGAACACAGGGCAGGTTTTGAAGATCACAACTGCAGAAATCCCACCCTGCAAAAACTCATTTCAGGGAGGTAGCACCACCACTCCACCCTCCACCAGTCGACATCCGAGGGTGTATGTATAAAGGACATTTGATTATGAAAGAACACAATTTATTTGATCACATATTTATTATATATATATATATATAGACACACACACACATATTGTTGATTATTTTGTTGGCAGTCTCAGTGCTAATAGCTAAATGCTAATGCAAATAGCTTTTCTATTTCTTTTGCAAACTTTCCTTGTACGGTGATGTGGTTTGCTTGGCAGATTTGAGCATTTTGCCTGAAGTCTCAAACTCACAGCAGTCTATGTCAATGAATTTGTTAATTTTGCAAGACGTCAGAATCACATGTGTTTTGTGAGACAGCTGACTTCTGAATTCTGTCTTAATGTGACACACCATGCTGAATGCCCTTTCTACATCACAATTAGAATTTGGGTTTGCTAATGAACAAATGACACCTGTTAAACTTACCTCAACATGTCTTTTACAGTCATTTAACCCACCATGGGCAATAGAAAAGTCACTGTTGCAAACAGTGCAGTGAGGATCACAGTCATTATTTTGATCCCTATTAGGCAAGGGTACACTTTAGTGTAGTCTGGGCTGAAGTACGTTTCATATTTTGTTTTTTTGGAACACTCTGCCATGGCACTGCAGGACACTAAACTGAACTGATGGACAATGAAAGACAGAGGTCAACTGTAAAGCCCACCCACAGAGAAAATTGATAGGTCTACTTAGCACAAAGAGACCAATCAGGATGCTCTCTCGGTATGTCTGTCATTCGCGCTCTCTGTCTCTCTCTCTCTGCCCTCAAAAACAAACAAATCAAAACAATTGTACATAATTTGCGGGTGTCAAGGAGCCACTATTAATATGCGGGAAACTCCCAGAACTTCCAGAAGAGGTGGGATGTCTGCAACTGCTTCTTGTGATGTCCTAGAATGCAGGCCTATAGATCTAGGATCAGAAATAGAATCAGATTTAATATCACTGGCATATGTTGTATTGCTGTTGCAAAAAGATAAAAACTATAAATTACAATAAAACAGTACTGTGCAAAGGTTTTTGAGATTATATATTACCACGCATTCATACACACTAGCTGCAGTGCCCAAAACCTTTGCACAGTACTGCGTTTGTCAACTTCAAGCAGAGAGCGAGTTTGTAAGTCTGCTGTGAGCAAAGGATGTTAGGAATGGTGAGGGTGGTGCACAGGGGTGTGGGGTGGGTGACAAAGGAGAGTGCTAGGATGAGGGGCAGGGGAGGGAAAGAAGAGGAGGGTGGCATGGGTGTAGACATACCTAGCTCTGAGACACCAGGAAAGGTCTGTAGATTCCAAACAATTGGAATATTGATTATGGAATGTCTCTCTGGTGCTTCATGCTCCTTCCCCCTTTTCTCCTCAACCATGGTTTCCCCTCGGCCTGCCCCTTTCCCACTCCTAGTCCACAACAGAGACCTGTATCAGAATCAGGTTTATCATCACTTGCATACATCAAAGTTGTTTTTCTGCAGCATTTCAGTGCAATACATAGAATTATTCCAGTACAGTGCAAAAGTCTTAGGTACCCTAGCTATAGATGTGCCCAAGTCTTTAGCACTGTACAGATATACAAAAATTGAATAAGTATTGCAAGCAAAAGAAAAAAGTGAGCTGGTTGTGGGTTTATTGTCCATTCAGAGATCTGATAGCGCCAGGGAAGAAACTGTTCCTAAAACGTTGAATGTGTTTTCAGGTTTCAGTACCACCAAATTGGTAGCAAGCGATGAGAAGAGGGTATGTATTAGGTGTGTGTGTGTGTGTGTGTGTGTGTGTGTGTGCGCGTGCGCGCGCGTGTGCGCGTGTGTGTGTGTGTATCCTTAACAACAGATGCAACCTTTGTTTTGCAGCATCACCTTTTGTAGATTTTCTCAATGCTGAGGCAAACAGTACCTGTGGTGCAAACCCACCCCCATCCTGTCCATACCAGATACTGTTGCAACCAGTTAGAAGGCTCTCCACAGAATATCTGTAGAAATTTACAACTCTCTGGTGACATACAAATCTCCTTCATTTCCCTTAGTGTGCTCATCACTTTGTTCCCGGTCATTGTTAATGTTCCTCTCAGAATTGCCCCTTAGGATGTTTCTGATGTCTTAATAACAAAAAAATTATTCAAACATCTACTATTTTCTTTTCCTTCCCTCTTCACATTTCTATTTCCCCTCGCTCATCCTCCAATGGAGGAAATTTACACAGGCTACTCTTAAGTACACTCAGTGACCACTTTATTAGGATCAGGAGTTGCAGGTGGTGTTGTCTTGTGTTGCTGTAGCCCATCCACTTCAAAGTTTGGCATGTTGCATGCTCAGAGATGATGCTTTTCTAAGCACCACTGTAATAACGTGTGGTTAGTTGAATTACTGTCAACTTCCTGTCGGCTTAAACTAATCTGACCATTTTCCTCTGACTTCTCCCTCATTAACAAGGTGTTTTAGTCCACAGAACTGCTGCTCAAGGGGTTTTTATCAATTGCACCATTCTCTAAATGCCACAGACTACTGTATGTGAAAATCCTAGGAGATCAGCAGTTTGAGATGTTCAAACCACCCTGTCTGGCACCAATCATTCAATGGTCAAATTCACATTTCTTCATCATTCAAATGTCTGATCTGAACTACAGCTGAAACTCTTGACCATGTCTGCATGCTTTTATGCACCAAATTACTGCCACGTGACTGGCTGATTAGATATTGACGTTAATGAGGTGTACAGGTAAATAAAATAGTAGCTGAGTGTATACAAGTCTAATTTTCACTTTAATGTTAAGGGATCTTGATTTTATGTGAAGCTGTGCATAACTCAGGGATGGCCTTCCCTATCCTGATGTTGAGGCTGAACAACAACTGAACCTCTTGACCACGTCTGCATGCTTTTTGCACGTGTTGCTCCCACACGATTGGCTGATTAGATATCTGCATTAACAAGGTGCACAGGCATACCTAATAAAGTGGCCATTGTGCATCATTGGCAACTGTAGTTTCAGAACATCCAGACTTTTTATTCAAGTCTTAGTATAGATTGGAAATGGTCAAAGACCCAGCACTGATCCCACATGAATGGCCAACTAAATATTTGCATTACTGAGCAGGTGAGAGGTGTACATAAAGTGGTCACCTTATTAGTACTTTGAAAAGCTATAGTATTTTGTGCTCTTTGGTCATCTTTAAGAATATTTTGGAAAGCAGTAATTTTAACATGGTATTCATTTTCCTTCAATTTGTTAACACAAGAACTCTACCAAATAACTGATTAAATTTCTCAATGGAATTTATCCACTCTTGCAATCCATTTCCCCAGTCAAATTTAGCCAAGATTACCCTCCATTCCTTTACAAGTGTCTCTCAGTTTCAGACAAGTTCCTTAAACTCAAGTGTGAAATTCAAATGATCACTCATCTTAAATGGACCAAGACCATTCGTTGGTTTCATTGCACTGTATACCAGGAAATCTAAAATGAGATCTCATTTGTGTGCTGGTTCCACCCCAAACCATTCTGTCCTGGAATTTACACTGAATGCCTTATCAGGGCTATCTTTGTCAAGTTGTACATGGAATATTATACCATATCTAGGCCCTTTGGCCAGGAAGGAGTGCTGACTTTTCACGTTTACCTAGAACAGTCTAACACTTTCCTCTCACATAAAACCTTCCATTTTCCTTTCATCTACACCCTATCTAAAAGTCTCGTGTCCATAATATATCTACGCAGCCATTCTGGGAAAAAAATAATAAACCTTACCTCTGACATACCCTATACTTTCCTCCAATCAGCATAAAATTAAAAGACAGGCAATACAAGAGCAGAATTAGGCCATTTAGCCAATTAAGTCTGCTCCACCATTTTATCATGGCCGACCCATTTCTCCTCAGTCCTTCTGTCTAAAGAAATTCCTCCTAATCTCTGTTCTTGTCTTTGTATTCTTAGGCTGTGCATTCTTATCATAGACTTGCCCCCTTATGGAAAACAGCCTCTCCATATCCACTCAGTCCAGACCTTTCAAAATCTTTCAATAAGATTCCTCCTCATTCTTCTGAACTGCAGTGAGTACTGACCCAGAGATATCAAATGCTCCCCATACATTAACTAATTTCATGCAAACCTCCTCTGGACACTCCCCAAAGCCAGGGGATTTTTTTAAAATTTTAAATATAGATAAAAGGCCAAAAACCTACCCTCAATACTCCAAATGTGATCTGACCAATGCCTTTTAAAAGTCTCAGCATTACATTTTTGCTTCTTTTTTTAAAAAAAGTTTTAGTCCTGTTGAAATGAATGCATGGCAACTCCATGAGGACAAGGAAATGACTGCAGACCTGAACAACGTACAAGGCAGTAGCCCTTCTGTAATGTCTATTCTGAGAACAGCATGGAGCAGGCCAAGTTTAAATACCTTCACAAAGATAATAATTAGCACTTAAAATCAGATTAGATAGCAATTTTTATATTACTCCCCTCATAAAACTATTGCTGGGAGAGGGAGTTATTTCATAGGATTAACCTATCCACAATCAGCATAATGTTAAGTGTGCTTGCTTCCAGTGTGGGCACCGATGACTAGCATGACTCGTGGCCAATGTCAGACAACTAGTGCACAGCGACCACAATGCCCACCATCTACAAAATCCACAGCAGTAATTCAATGTTGTCACCAAACCCAGAATGTAGAGAAAAAGTCATCAGGAGCATGGGAATGTGTTAGGTACTAGAGAATTGATTATTATTGCATACTGTTCTTAAAGAGATTATTACAATGCATTGATGTAGAGTAATAGTGTTACAACCCACCCAATCCATGCTGAATTGTTACATCGGCTTGCACCTGAACCATAGCCCTCCCAGCCACGCGCTGAACCACATTTCTCTTAAGAGCCAAAATCAAACCCACAACCACCATTTCCACTGGCAGCTCATTCCACACTGTCACCACCTCAGCTGCCACCTGAACAGTCCAACTCACCCAACATCAACGGGGAGAAATCCTGCTTGCAGTTACTCTCGGGAGGCCAAGGCAAAATAAAATATGCAGAATAAAGTGCAAAAGCCACAGAGAAAGTGTAGTCCAGGTAGACAATAAAATGCAAGATCAAAACAAGGTAAATTGTGAGGTCAAGAGTCCCCATTCTCATCCCTCTTTTCTAGTGTAATTTAAAAAAGCCTTCTGAGGATCATCACCTTGTTGCGGTGAAGAGGTTTAGGAGTTCCTGAGAGCAATGCTGTCTGAAGTTTGGCTCCTGGTAGGTCCACCCGTGATAGTAAGGTCGAGGGGAAGGTACCTGTGGAGCTCATGAAGATGACAACACTTCACAATGACAGTGAAGCGAAGGAAGGCTGCACAGTGAAGAGTCCCCAGTCATCTTGCAATCCACGTCACTGGAGCCCAATCTGTCCCGGACAGTAGGGTGGCTGCCCATGCATCCACATCCCCACATTAAACAAAGTCATGCACAGGCATCGTCTATTAATAGATTAACCCCTTGGAAGAACATGATACTTGACTTGAATGATCATACTAATTAAAAAAATACATAAAACTCTAATCTAGAAATAAAAATCCACGTTCTTCAGTCCCTTTGGGATTGGAAACCATCGAGAGAGTTTCCAACACAAATTGCAGCACTTTGGTAGGGATGGCCTGCCTTCCAGAACAAGCAGCTACACAGGTGACATCGACGCACATTTTAAGTACTGCACAGAAAGAAGGGGCTATTCAACCCATTACACCCATGCTGGTTCTTTGAAAGTGTTTCTCCCCCTCCTCAGCAAGTTATGCACAAGAACATTAAGAATTTAATTTGCTTCAAAAAGTTTCAAATCACATCCTATTGTTACTTTCAGACAAATCTCTGGCCTAAAATGCGAATTTAAAATATGGTCTTCCATTTCCTTTTGAAGTTTTTCTCAATTATTTTAAAAGACACCAGCTCAGCTGAATAATCGTCCCTTCTCGCAGCCAAGTGAAAAAGCTGTTAATTATAATATCCCAGCATCAGCTGACTCAGCACCCATGACTCACCACCTTCTGAAGAATGGCAAACGCAACAAAGTTTTCCGTAATAAAAGGGAGGAAGGTGGAGAGAGTTAACAATAGAACCTGTCCACCTCAACATTATGGCATAAAATAATGCAGGTCCCACTATTGTTCTGGGATGATGCAAATTACAAACAATCAAGTAATTGCTATGCAAATCGACAGGATTGGCAAGAAGGCATATGGTGCGATGGCCTTTACTATTCGGGGATTGAACTCAAGAGATTGAAAGTAATGTTGTAGCTCTTTTGTCCTCTCCTGTCAGACTTCCCCATCTCTCTTTCACCCAGCTCTTTACTTCAACCGTCCACCTTCCGGTTTTACCCATCACCTTATGTTTTTCTCTCTCCTCTCCCCACCTTTTAAATCTACTCAACTTGTTTACCCTTCCAGTCCTGCCAAAGGGTCTCAGCCCAAAATGTTGACTGTACTTTTTCTCCTTCCCCCCCCACCCCCCCATAGATGCTGACTGGCCTGCTGAGTTCCTCCAGAATCTTGTGCACTGCTGGGAATAGTGCTTAGTTCTTGTCTCCTCAATATAGGAAGGATGTAAAGGCTTAGAGCATGCACCGGTGATTTACCCAGATGCTGCACCGATGATTTACCCAGATGCTGCCTGGATTACTAAGCATGGCTGCTGAAGTGATGTGATAGGCACATTTTTCTCTTTGGAGTGAAGGAGGATGAGAGGTGATCTAATAGAGGCATACATGATACGATGCACAGAATGAGTCAAGAGCTAGAGACTTCCCCCTCCTTCAAGGAAGACATGGCTAATACAAGGAAACAATTTTAAGCTGATTGGAGGAAAGTACAGGGAGGGTGTTGGGAAGAGACTATCTGAGGCAAGTTCATTACACAGAAACCAGTGGGTGTGTGGAACACACTACCAGGGGTGGTGTTAGAGGTAGATATATTTAGGGGCATTTAACAGACTCTTGGATATGCATATGGATGATAGAAAATAGAAGTAGACGGCTATGTAGGAGGGAAGGCTTACATTGAACTTAGAGTAGCTTAAAAGGTCCATTCAACATTGGGGGCTGAAGGGCTTTGAGTGTGATGTAATGTTCTAATGAATATAAAGACTGCAATAACAGAGGAGATGCAGTCATAATATGGGGCATGGAAGGCTCCAAATACTAATCACCAAACTATTTCAGCAAAAAGATTTGGTTTAATAATAATTGACCAAGATATCATGGAAAATTGTTCTTTTTTTAAAAAAAACAGCTGTCTGAAAATGCACTTTTGAAAAGAATGCAAATTCAAGTGCAGCATGTCTGAATTGCACTGTACCATTGCTGAGATAGAAACAATCCTCGTTGTTGCACCCAGACAGCAGACTTCAGGTTGATGAAAGTGGTTCACACTTCCTGCCCCACAACCTCCAGTAAACTATAACACAGAAGCATTCAGAGGAGCTATAAATAGCATTTTGTCAACGCAGCTTAACAAAAAAAAAAGAGAGCCAGGTCTGAAAGTAGACTGCCAATCGTACAGCTGAGTTATTGTCAGGCTCCCACCTCAGCAAAGCAGCAAAATTTCCATCACAATTCAGGTTTTAGAGAAAAGCATCTCTTTTGAAGATGCAATCTGACATGCAGTGTGTAACCCATATCCATTCTATTACAAGCAGGATATGGCGATGTTTCATGATCGAGTATCTGCTGAGTGCAGGTTGTATCAGATATGCTGCCAAAATGTTTACTGCAACTGTTTTAAGCAATATTCTGGGAATCTGTACACATGTGCCAACAATAAAACACATGAAGGACTAGAGAAATATTAATACTTTATATCTACAAAATATATGTGCCTGACCACAAACAGCATCAACACAAGGATCAGTTCAGTGCTTATTTTGTCGAGATTTCATATAAACTATTAATTGGTATTAAAGGGCATTATATCCAAGTAACTTCACTACCACATCTCCCACTGTTGACAGAAGAATTGGCCCATGATAAATAATTACCAAAGATTGTTTTCTGAACTCTTTGCAAAAAGACAAAGAAAGTGTGTTCCTTGCTCGTTGTACTAAGGCACTCACAAATAGGCAGAAACTAGAGGAATCATAATGCTTTATTATTTTTAATAGCCTGATCAAAATATGTTCTTGTCTGAAAGAGCCCATGACTGATCATTGATGCAAAAACCTTTATTACTTCATTGCCATTATTTCTAAAGTACTCACTGCCATAAAACATTATAGATATTAATTCAGGTTTCAAAAAGTGTATAAGCTGTATTCACTGGTTATTTGTTGTGTTCTTTCAAGTGTGTGTGTGTGTGTGTGTGTGTGTGTGTGTGTGTGTGTGTGTGTGTGTGTGTGTGTGTGTGTGTGTGTGTGTGTGTGTGTGTGTGTGTGTGTGTGTTACAGACACATACATCTCTCTCCAAAAGGAGGTTGTGAGGCGCTCCTTCCAACTGCCAAGCCTGCAGGTTACCCTTGGGCAAGGTGTAGTGCTGTACCTGCTTCTTAGACTCCACCCGCTCCGATCAGGGCCAGGTGAAGCCATGGTGCAGATGGTGAAATGAGCAGCCGGAACATATCCCAAGTCCTGGTTATGCAACCACTGACGTACGCAGACGATCTCTGAATTGTATTGATAATAGCTGGGGTCACCCACCTTGTGAAGGCATTGCCCAGATGGCAAGCCACTTCTGTAGAACAATTTGCCAAGAACAATCATGGTCACGGAAAGACCATGATCGCCCACGTCCTACCACAGGGCATATAACGAACGAGTATATATCAAAAGGACATCTTGTTCTCAAGTTTGTGCAAATATAGATAAATACATTTCTGACTAATGATATACAAAACAGAATTAGCCACTGATTGGACAGTACAAGTTCTTCCCAGGATTTGAAAAGTGGGCTCCAAGTTGAAAACAAAAAACTAGCTCAAGGAGACTCAAAGCCTCAATGCATGGGGGGAAGAGAGGGAGAGAGAGAAGAGAACCATCAGTACTTTTACTCAATACACAAAATGCCGGAGGAACTATGGAAAGGAGTCGATGTTTCGGGCCGAGACCCTTCATCAGGGAGCAAGTGTCGATAACGCAACAGCGAGTGCAGAATAGACCCTGGATCAATAGGTAAAGTGTTGCGCAGGGATATACTAGGAAGAAAATTACCATCATTGCATCTCATTCACTTTGTGGGTGGAGGGGTCAGTAACTGCTAAAGGTACTTATCTTGTCTCATTACGCAACTGACCTTTAGATTAAAAGCAGTTAAAAATTTTAACTAAGAAAAAGTCAAGCTTCATAAAGACTGAACCACCTTCATTAATAACATCAAGTATTTTCCACACAAGCGATTAAAAACTAACGTACTGTCAGAGCGGGTTGCTCAAGCCCAAATTTAAAAACACTGCGTCAACATCAGCCCCAATCATCTTTGCCAAACAGAACGGTGAAGCTGGTTTAATTAAGGGACGCAAGGCAGAGTATAAAACTCACATTGCAGGAACATTGAACACCAGACACTCCCCCCCCCCCTCCAATATTCAAAATAAGTCACATGACCATCCTAAATCTCACCAACTCCTCCAGCGAGTCAGACACCCAATTCAAAATCAATCTCCTTTAATATTTACTACAAGACGTAAGAATAGAATTAGACCATTCAGCACATCATCTGCTCCGCCATTCTATCGTGGCTGATACATTATCCCTCTCAACTCCATTCTTTTACCTTCTCCCCATAACCCAGGATGCCCTTGGTAATCAGGAACATATCAACTTTCGTTTTAAATATACCCAATACCGCCACAGCTGTCTGTGGCAATGAATTCCACATATTCACCACCCTCTGGCTAAAGAAACTTCTCCATCTCTGTTCTAAAGGGTCGCCCCTTCTATTCTGAGGCCGTGTCCTCTGTCCTAGACTCTCCATCTATAGGAAAATATTTAGGCCTTTCAATATTGGATAGGTTTCAAAAAGATCCCTCCTCCGGCGAGTACAGGCCCAGAGCCATCAAACGCTCATCAAATTCATCTTGATCAAGCGCCATGGAGTACAGTGTAATTTCTAAATACTCCCCAACTACAGAAATATTTACCAACACATTTCACCTCCCAAATAATCACAGGCGCACGTGCAGTTTCTACTTGAAGCAGTTTCAATAGCGGTTAACTCTCGCTTTCTCTCCTCAGCAGGCAACTAAATTGCTTCAAAAGGGGCAATTAACCGTTTGAAACCATTCTGTGCAGGTTAATCGTGGCCAACCGAATTGAAAAAAATAAACTCATGTCTACCATACGTGAATCATCCCGACTCTGGGCGTCTTTCAAGTTGAAATCTATTCCTTCTCTTTCTAATCCTACACGAACTAAAATATCCTTTCTCTGCCCATTGGTATAACTACGGCTGCCCCTCACATCTCTGATAGAGTCAGTGGCCCCGAACCAATTAGCAATAGACAATTCGTCCCCATTTCCCGCCAGGACTCAGTTTTTATCCAGTGGAATCCCTTCAATCACAACTGTCAAGGCATGTTCTATCCCTCCCTAATCCCGAAGTGTGAATGTGTCCAACCGCAGGCCCTTCGCTGAGACCTCCGATCCTTCACGAGCCCCAACTGATTACTTGCAGCGAAGAACCATTACGCTCAGTTAAGGAGGGATTTGAGTCGGCGGCGGGCGAAATGTTGATTTTTATACCGTATTCTATTCAGTGCTGCGGAAATCGAAGGGAGCAGACAGCTCATACCAATTATCACCAGAGACTGGTTTCCCCGTTTAAAGCTTGCCTCGACCCCCTCTCCACTGAAAACCCAGGAGTGTGGCGAGGGATAACGGGCTTAGAGCTATAAGGACTGAGAGCTAATGTCGGCTCGGGGTCCTCCTTGCATTTAAGAATATTTGTAACTTCACCAGGTGCAATAGGAATTAAGGAATGATGGGTTGATTTGTACTACGTCATTCGTAAATATTGCCATCTGTGTGTATCCCGCTGCCCCACGGAGGTGAACACAACAGATGCGGGGTTAAACTTTCAAAGAACATTTGGGGCGAATGTCTTCAAAACCCGAGTCAGCACTTTGCCGCTTCAGAGGCGCAGACATCGACGCTGCCCCTCATTCGACGCACATGTCTTCCGTACTTTAAATCACTGACAGAGAGTTGAGACCCCGGGCGTGTTGGGCAGGGAGCTGGGTGGGTGGGGAAAAGCAAAGGACAGACCGACTTCAAAGCGCGGCTGGGTGAGGGATTTACGAATAGTCCGATAGCCCATTCAGCCCAGTCTCCCTCGCCCCCTCTCGCTCTCCGGTCCGTGTGTTCATCCGGACCAAATTGCGCCTCTAGCAAATCTTTCTTCCCCACTGCCAATGCTTTGGACATTGTTAAGAAAGACAGTGTGCCACGCAACAGTTTGACTTTCACAGACTGCGAATCGTACAAGGTTGTTTCTACCGTGTCGGCTGCATTTTTATCACGGCATCATGTATTTCTTTGCACTCACCCCCCCACCCATCGGCTTCTTCACAAATAGGCCGTTACTTTACAATTCAGTCTGTAACTAGACAGTGTTGACATCATCCTACGGATCCAGCTCTTTACAATAAAGATAAATAAGACAAAGGGCGTATAACAAGGGTAGTGTGTTAAGGGAAAGACCGTATTGATCAGAAACAACTGCCTACGCAGATTGTTTCAGCAATACAATCCTAAGAGCATCAATCAACAGATAGATTCGTGGGTAATAAGACTGGGTGAAGACCATTTCCCCTCAAATCTCTCCTCAGAACACTTCTCCCGCAGGACGGGTCCGTTGCTCTGGAAGACCCCAGTGTACGATGAGAATAAAGTATTAATTTAGAGTTTGCTCATGAATGCAAAACGCACGTTTGGAGAAGACTTTTCATGGGATCTTACAGCTCCGCATCGCCCCCTTCTGAAGGAAGCAGCACGCTTCGGGCGAACGGCTCTCCACTCGGAGACGCTTCAGATCAGCTCGCTCTGCACAAACAAGCGCGCCGGGTTTAAGCTCTCCAGCGGGGCGAGAACTGCCTCAGACACCGCTGTCACCCACGAGTTCGCCCGCAGTGATTGCTCGAGGCTGCGCGTCAACTAGAGTCAGGTAACGCGGGGAATACACTTAGGACTTCAGGTGTCCCGAATGACCACGTCAAAAAAAGTCTAGACCGCACGCAGCTTAACAACTGCATCTTACCAATTGCAAAAAGTGCTCATAATATAGTCGTTGAAGCTCCGGGGAAGGGGTCTTACACATTTGTCTTAATTTTCTCCAATATGAAGGAGCGATAAAAATACACGTGATGTACAAACTCTTTAGAATCCCCGATGTACCAGCGAGTAACGTTAATGGGCGATTGACTGCAATTTACGGGGGCTCTGCTCAACGGCCCTGATTTAATTCTTAATGACGAGTAACACAAAGTTAGAGGAACTCCACTCTTACACTTCACTGCCTCCAGAATGTGCGCCCAACACAAACATCTGCACAGTCCCCTTCTCAAGCAGCCAACATCTGTCACAATAGTAGCCAATAGCACCGACGCACACCTCGTAGACAGTTTAACATTAAACAGCCAAAGACGAGATTTCAAACAACTCTTCAATATGCATCCTTTTCTACAATCTACTCCGGTGTTCATTTCGAATCTCGCACTGCATTGCAGTCAGTGCTTCTACCTAGCTATTTACTATCATTTATGAACATTCTCCTACCTTCCCCAATGCAGATGAACAATCCGATTAGGTACAGCGAAGCGAAGGTCATTTTCTTTTCCTCAAGAGCTGGCCTTGTTGCGCGCTGACAGGTCCCGGAGAGTCGCTTGCTCGTCTGCCAGAGCCCTCCCTGAAACTGGTGCTGGAAACGCTGCCACAGTGAACTATATCGCATGCCAGCCTCTGCCAGAATATCCTTCCGCGGCGGGGCGGCGCGTCGCCTTCACACTCCGGCAGTAAGTCGGGCCAGTACAGTACTTGCTCGGAGCAGGAGTGTCTGTACTTAGAGAGATAGAGTGACGGGAGGGTACGGTGAGAGCAGGAGGTCGATGGACGGAGAGCCAGAGATCTGGAGAGAACCAGCTAGGGAAGGAGCAATTGATACAGGTACATTATAGTTAGGCATATAGAGGCAGGTAAAGGTATAGAGAAAGGCATAAGGTATAGGGCTATCCGTGTGTGTATGATTCTATAAATACATGGGAGGCAGTTGTGTCGACGTCGGTAGATCAGTGGAGTTAGGTTGGTTAAAAGGTGTAGATTGAGAGAGAGAGAGGGAATGGGACGTTGTGAGTTGTGGGTCCCTGGAATAAATAGGTGGCAACTAGTCATTTTAAATAACTATCAACATCGCGCCGTGTCTGTCTGAACCATTGCACCTTCCGTCAATGTGTTCTGTTACAGCTGCCCCTGTCCCCCAATATCACAGACGTTATGGACTTCCCTGGCGGATACAATCTGCGGATGAACCCTGGGCTCTGAGATTCGAGGGTTCCCAGTGGCTGACAGGAATCTGACCAGCCCTTGAAAGGGGAAGGGTTGTCACTGCAGTTTTGGGGGAAACACACACACACACACACAACGCGCGAGAAAGTTTGTTTCCATTTCACGCAGATGGAGCGAGAGTCGGTATTTATCAGGCTTTGCCTGGCAACCATAACAGTTCTTCTGAGAATGGAAAGTAGCTTTGTAAAAGATACCGTGTGCGTTTCCAGATACATCTCCTGCGGGCTGGTGTTGTCTGTGGAGGGACTGCGGGTTACTATGAGCGGGCGACGCGTGTTATGTAGTTAACAGAGATCTTCGGAGACCGGAGATAAACAGGAGTCGTTCCTCTCAGGTTAATTACGGAAGACTCTTTACTTGTGGTTAAAGGGACCCGATCCGCCCTAGAGACTAGAAAGCCACAAAATCCGGTTCACCAGTGCCGAGGAAATAATCAGCAGGTTATCAGTTGCGTGAAATTGGCACCGTTTCTAAGCTTGCCGATATTGTACGTTTAATGTGTTAACAAACAAAACAAAACGAGCTGAACATTTCACTAATTTCAGGGCATCCAGTTATTCAAGATAATTTTAAAAGTGAAATAGTATAAGAAAAACAATCGAAATAAAAAAAATACTGGTTGGAATTTAACCGTGCCTCACTTTTAAAGATCCTGCATAATATGAAGAATATTTTCAATATTTCAATGTTTATCTTTTAAATTTTGGATGGCAGTTCTGCAGATCTTGAGTGATTTGCAAATGGGGGGGGGAGGGGAGGGAGAACCTGCAGTTGTTGGAAGTTTGAGATAACTCAGAAAATGAGCGGGTTAAGCAACGCTAGATCCTTTCTCCAAGCAATAAGGCTGATCAACACCTCCGCCCAACTAAACCACCCCTGCCACACTCCCCAGCACCACTACTTTACCATTTCCTGTCAGAGTCATCTTATGTACAGACACTATGGACATATAATCAATCTATGTATATAAGCTATACCTTACCTATTTATATTTATTGTCTTTTTATTATTGTGTACTTTATTTTGTGTTTTTCTTTGTGCTGCAATGGATCCAGAGTAAAAGTATTTTATTCTCCTTTACACTCGCATACTGGAAATGACATTAGATAACCTTGCATCTTAGGTGTTAGACTTGAAATGTTAACTCTGTTTCTCTCTCCTCAGATGCTGCCTGATCTGTTGAGTTCTTCCAGCACTTTCCCTTTGCTTATGTGCTACTGTTTTGGAAGTATGTTGTAACATACTGTATTTATGATCTGTGTGAACACATGTAAAAAAAATCTCAGTTTCAACATTCGGTGGAGCTTTAAACCGCAAAAAAAGAGTACTAATTATTTGCAAAGGAGAATCATTAGGCTGGTGCTTGTGATTTGGGAATTTAGTTTCATTGAGTATTTAGACAAACTAGGGTTGGCAGAATTAATTCACACTGAATCTTGGGTTTGCCTTCAGAATTTTATAGGGAGCATTGCAGACAAAGAGTCCAAAGCATTTTGACGATCCCTACCACCTATCCCACAGGTACAAGAGCATCAGAACCAGAACTGCCAGACTGGGTAACAAAATTTTTCTTCACCTAATGAATACCCTGCCACCACCAAGGTCTCATCACTAGCAGGAATTTGGGGCGGAGAGGAAAGTTGGATCAGCCATGATGAAATGGTGGAGCAGAAATGATGGACCAAATGGCCTAATTCTGCTCCTATATCTTATGGTCTATGCTGTTTACTGTACTGTTTACTGTTTATCTATACTGCATTTCACTACATGCATTTTGAATTATATTTTATTAATTTATTTAAAGAATTAAATATTGTTTTATGTGCTGTGCATGATGTATGTTTTGTGGGTGCACTGTGGTCCAGAGGAACATTGTTTTGTTTTATTGTATATATGTACAGTCAGATAACAATAAACTTGAATTTGTAAACAAAACTTTCTCTTTAGTACAAGCTGATGTCAACAAGTGAGTTGTTCTCCCTGGAGGAGACATTTGGGAGAAAACCCAAAGGAAGTTATGAAGGTTAAAAAGAAAATGTCTAAAGTTATGAAAAGAAAAACACTTCTGACCCTGATTGAAATGGTAACTCAGTATCTTGTGGCCACAAGAAATAGCATCCATCATTGAGGACCCCTACCATCCGGGCCATGCTCTTTTCTCACTGCTACCAAAGTGAAGAAGCTACAGGAGGTCTAAGCCCCACATTACCAGGTTCAGGAACAGTTATTATGCTTCAACCAACAGGCTTCTGAAACAGCATGGATAACTTCACTCACCCCAACTCCGAACTGATTCTACAATCTATGGACTCAGTTTTTAAGAGGTTTCTACAACTCATGTTCACGGTATTATTTATTTACCTATTTGTTTATTATTATTATTATTTTTGATTATTATGTAAGCAGAGATTATCTTCTTTTGAATAAAGGTTTCTGTCAGTTTGTTGTTTCATTAATTCTGTTGTATTTCTGTGTTCTTCTGTAAATGCCTGCAAGAAAATGAATCTCAGGGTAGTATATGGTGACATAAAATGTACCTGTACACCTGCAACAATACATCCAATCAACCAATCATGCGGCAGCAACCCAATGCATAGACACGTGCATACATGGGGACACAGTTAATTTGCTGTTCAGGTCAAGAATCAGAATGGGGACGAAATGTGATCTAAGTAATTTTGACCATGGAATGATTGTTGGTGCCAGATGGGGTGGTTTGAGTATCTCAGAAATTGCTGATCTCCTGGGATTTTCACACAGAACAGTCTCCATAGTTTACAGAGAATGGTGCAAAAAATACATCCAGTGAGAGACAGTTCTGTGAGTGAAAATGCCTTGTTAGACAGGTCGGTGGAGAATGGTCAGACTAGTTTAAGCTGACAGGAAGGCAATAGCAATTCAAATAACCATGTGTTGCAACAGTGGTGTGCAGAAAATCATCTCTGAATTCACAACACATCAAACTTGAAGTGGATGTGCTATAACCACAAAAGACCACAAATATACAGAAACACACTCAGTGTTTACTATATTCAGTACCCCCTGTTCCAAATAAAGTGGCCACTGAGTGTACATACTGTGATAATAAATTTACTTTGATCTCTCCCTCTCCAGATGCTGCTTCAACTGCACAATATTTCCAAGATTTTCTGCTTTTGTTTCAAGGTTATGAAGGTGTTTGGTTATGTGGATGGAGACAATGATGCTTCTGGTGGCTGGTTGGGATCTATAGCACACACACTTCAAACAAAGCAGCAAATCTGGAAGTACTCAGCAAGTCAGTCAGCACCTGTACAGAGAGAAATGGGAACTACTTTCTCAATCTCAGTGAAAGATCATTGACTTTGCTTCCCACACCACAAGCACTGCCTTGCTCATTGGATGCTCTTGTTATTTATTGCTAGTTATTTATTGTTGCAGTTCAACAGCTTGTTGTCTTTTATGATCTTGTTCATTCAGTGATCCTGTTCACAGTTACAATTCTATAGATTCGCTGAGTTTGTCCACAGGAAAAAAGAATATCAGGCTGTCTGTGGTGACATGTATGTACTCTGATAATAAATTTTACATCGAACTTTTTGAACTTTGAATATTTCTAGCAATATTCACCTTTAAGATTTTTGAATTTGCCTTCAGACATAGATTTAAGATATGTCAAAATAGCCTGAAGGGAAAAGAAAGATTTTTTTTTTTCATTTTAACCATCCAAAAAGCATTGCATAAATAGATTTAGCGATCATTTATAAAGGAAAGTCTAATTACAGGGCTATGAGGAAAATGCAAGAGAGTGGAACTAATTGGATAACTCTTTCAAAGAGCCATCACAGGTGCAACAGACAAGGTTTCCTCCTGTGGACTGTAGCAGTGTGGCTGTGTTGCTAATTAATAGTACAGAGGCCTGGACCAATGCATCCGAGATGTCAGTTCAAATCCCCACCATGGCAACTGGGAGACTTAAACTCAATTCTTAAATAAATCTGGAATTATAGATCACTGTGGGTAATCCCAAAAGAACTAGACTGTTGTAAAAAAACCAATCAGATTGATTTGTATTCTTTAGAGTCGGAAATCTTCCATCCATACCCAGAACAATGTGGCTGCATTTGAGTTGTCTGAACAAAATAATTAAATTCAAGGGCAACAAGTGATCAGCTTTGTCTGTATGGTTGGGGGAGAGAGGCAATGATTCTAACCTGTACATCTTGCAGTGGGGAGGCAAACTTTCAGTCTCCAAAGACAAAGAACTTGTTGGTGAGTATTCTAAGTTCAAAGTAAATTTATTTTCAAAGTACATATATGTCACCATATGCTACCTGAGATTTGATTTTTTGCAGGCATTCACAATAGAACAAATAAATACAATAGAATCAATGAAAAACTACAAAAAGACTGCTAAATGATCAATATACTAAACAAGACAAACTGGAAATACAAAAAAAAACTAATAATGATAATAAATCAATCAATCAATAAATAATTGTGACAGCATGAATTGTAGAGACCTTGAACGTGAGTCCATAGGTTGTGGATTCAGTTCAGTTTTGAGGTGAGTGAAGTTACCAATGCTGGATCAGGAGCCTAATGGTTGAAGGGTAATGATAGTTCCTGAACCTCATGATGTGGCACTTAAAGGCTCCTGTGTCATCTTCTTCTTCTTCCTCCAACTTTTAATGGCGGTTGGTAGTCCAACTTAGAGATGCATTACCGCCAACAACTGGACTGGAGTGGGGTTATAGAGAATTGAGAAATAAAACCTCTACTATTACTTTATCAAATGAAAACTAAATCACCCAAAAGAGCTCTATAGATTGTATGTAATGAAAGACAATATTGTGAATTAAATTAAAGTCACTTCCATAATTTAATAAAGTTTTTAAATGAAAACTATCAAGCCCCAAAGATAATAGTGCAGCCTGTGTTTGCTTTCTTTCAACCTTATATGCTCCACGTTGTACAAGGAAGTGCTCAGCTGATTCATAATGAAGGCTAAACCTACACACCCCTGGAGTGATGTTTTCCAACAAGATATAAGGAATAATTCAACATAGTATGCCCAGTTCTAAGTACCTTCTTCTTGATGGCAGCAACAAGTAGACAGCATAGCCTGGATTGTGGGGATCCTTGATGGATGCTACTTTTCTTGTGGCAGCGCGCTTTGTAGATGTGATCAAGGGTGGAGAATGCTTTTTCCGTAATGGGCGGGTCATATCCACCACTTTTTATAGGCTTTTCTGTTCTTGGCTATGGGTGTTTCCACACCAGGCCATGATGCATCTTGAGGAATGTCTTCTCCTGATGGATGTACTGTACCATAATACTCTGCTCCAGCTTAAAGTGCACAACTCACCCGTGTGAAGTAAGCAGCTGGCTGTCTTCCAGTGACATAAGAGATTCCACTGCTGTTGTAAATCAGGAGCAATGCACACACAGGCTGGAGGAACTTAACATGTCAGGCAGCATCAATGCAGGGGAATAAACTGTCAATGCTTCTGGCTAAGACCCTTCGTCAAGAAAGGTAGCATTGTGAACATGAAGGGAAATATCAAAATGAATCCAACCACAGTTTGTAAGTTTGCATGCAAGGGGGAAAATATGTGATGCATGAATATAGAATAGGAGCACATTTGCCTTGAAGGCCCACTATTAAGTTTCTCAGGTGTGGGTACTTTAACAGGGAGGGATTTTAGCAGGAAGATGTTGATAGCTCTCTATAGTCACACAAACAGGTTCAAAGTTTCTAGGTACCAGCTTGCTGACAGATTTTCACCAATGTTGGTTGACTGCACCCCGAGACTGGTCATCTACTGTTGTAGTGGGAAGCTGCAACCACTTACCATCCCTTCACCACTTACAACAGGAAGTCTATTCAACCAAGCTTAGCTTAGCTCTGACCCTGGGAGGTTTCCTAGTATATTGAGTGGAGAGGAATGGCTTGTAGGGATTAAGGTAAGAGTTCTTTTTTTCCCAGAATTTTGTTTTGGTTGAGTTCATTTTAACTGATTTTATGTGCTTTTGTGTTTTTGATTACATTTTGTTTATTGTATATTTATTATCAGTGAATGAGGTTGGTTTGTGTTGAAAAGGGTAAACTGGTTGGGTTAAATGGCTTTTGTTTGTCACTTTAAAATTTTCTGTGGTGTATTCTACCCTTGAGCATTGTTGAGGATCCCTACCACCCATTCCACAATCTCTTTGACCCACTACCATCAGGAAGGAAGGACAGCAGCTTCTGGACTAGGATTGGCAGACTCTTCCCTCAGGCTGTGAGTCTAATGAATACCCTGCCCCCACCGAGGTCTCGTCACTGGGACAGTGAGTTGTCTACTGTTGGCCAGTGCTGCACGCTACATGCATTTTGAATTATATTTTATTAACTTATGTGTGGTAATGTTTGTTTTAAGCACTGAGCGATAAATGTCTTGTGAGTGTACCGTGGTCTGAAGGACCACGTTTTGTCTGCTTGTATATATGTGCAGTCAGATTATGATAAACTTGAACTTGAAATACTCCACCAATCTCTATAACCTCTTTCTTTTCAACTTTGAATGCTCTATTTTTCTCCAACAGTAGTCTTGTGCATCGTCCACTTCTCTTGCTAAGACATGGTGGTGGTCTTTAGAAGCCCTAAGTTCCAGAATTCTCTCCCTCATCCTCTTTAATCCTATATTTGAATGTTCTGCTTTAAGATGTTCCATTAAATCTACCTCTCTGGTGGACCACCTAGCTGCATATTGACTGATGTGGTTCAGCGTCAAATGTTTTCTCAGCATGAACAAAATGCCATCTGCTAGGTGCAGTGTAAATGCACGTATGGTAAAGTATGAATATGATAGAGTGGAGGGCCTGAGAACCCTCTTTTGCTCTCCTGATCAGGAAAGAATGGCAGATTTTCTTCCTCAAAGGAGATTAATTCTTAGCCAAGGGCACAAGCATCCCACCATAGAAGACGTTTAACCAGACATTCTGCCTGGTTGCTCCAATGCACAAGATTGCAAGAAGCTACTGACGGTTGTACATTTAGCTAGTTGCATAACAGTCAGAGCCCTCCTAACACAGAGGACGTCTTTAAAAGGTGGTGCCTCAAGAAGGCAGTGCCTTAAGGACCATTTAAGGTCCATCATTAAGGACCCTCACCATCTGGGACATATTCTCTTCTCACTATTACTGTCCGAGGGGAGAGAAAGGAGCTTGAAGACCCACGCTCAATGTGCTTGGAATAGCTTCTTCTCCTCTGCAATCAGATTTCTGAGAAGTCCAGAAGCCCAGATGGAATAGGAGGTGTTGCTGATGCAACCTGAGAATGGTCTCATCGTGGCAGTAGAGGAGGCTGTGGACAGATGTGTCAGAATGGGAATAATGACTGGCCTCCAGAAAATCCTGCTTTTTGCCAGTGGAACAAAAGTACTCAATAAAGCTGTCCCCAATTTACAAAAAAAAAACAGGATTTCATTTGGGTAGCGTTCAACCAGATGGTATAAACATTGATTTCTCCAGCTTCTGGTAACTGTCTCCCTCCTCCTTTCCTCTTTTTCAGTTCACCATTCTGGCTCCTCTCTTTCCTCCTCAGCTGTCTATCAGCTCCCCTGGTGCCCCCCCCCCTTCCCTTCCCCCATGATCCACTCTCATCTCCTATCAGATTCCTTCTCCTCCAGTCCTTTACCATTCCCACCCATCACCTTCTGGCTCTTACTTAATCCCCCCTCCCCCACCTATCACCTTCCAGCTTGCACTCCTTCCCCTCCCTCACCTTCTCATCCTGGCTTCTTTCCTCCTTCCTTTCCAGCTCTGATGAAGGGTCTCAGCCCGAAATGCCAGCTGTTTATTCCAGCCCATAGATGCTGCCTGGCCTGCTGATTTCCTCCAGCATTTTGTGTGTGTGTGTTGCTCTGGATTTCCAGCCTCTGCAGAATCTCCTGTGCTTATCCTTTGCTATTGTTTTACTGCACCCTGACAATGCAAGAATAGTGAACAGAATGCTAATGAGGATGCAATCTTCAGCATTTATTCCCAATTGCCAGAATACCAATCTTCAGCGAAATAGTTGTCCAAACCTTTTACCTGTTGTTTTTCAAAAAAAAAGACATAAATTCAGTAATAATGACATGGTTGGAGTTCTGTGTGAAATGTGCTTCCTCTTCTTCTTGAGGGAGCTGGAACTGAATGAATCACATTAGCGATGGAAAGATTTTAAATCAAATAAGTTCTAATGGAGGCTTTGAAAAAATTGATCCTGGGTCACTGAACCTGTAAAGTGTTGTGCTAACCACAATATAACTGTGTTGCTTTATTGTGTTCACCCAGGGCATTTTTGCAAAATGGAAAATGCTGCTTGGAACGCTGGACAAGTAGACATAACAATACCTTTCAAAGATGAATTAGATAAATGTTGGAAAAGCTTTAAGGGCTTGGAGAAAGAGCAGAAATTTGAGGGCAGGAGAGGGGTGGGGATCTCATTGAAACCTACTGGATACTGAAAGGCCTGAATAGAGTGGATGTGGAGAGGGTGTTTCCATTAGTAGGAGAGCCTAGGATCTGAGGGCACAGCCTCAAATCGAAAGATGTCCCTTTAAAATTGCGATGAGGAATAATTTTTTTTTCAGTCAGCAGGAGGTGTATCTGTGGAATTTGTTGCAACAGAGGCTATGGAAGCCAAGTCATTGGACATATTGAAGCCAGAAATTGATAGGTTCTGATAAAGTTGTTAAGAATTACAGGGAGAAGGCAGGAGAATGAGGTTGGAAAGATGAACCATGATTGGATGACAGAACAAACAAAATTGCCCAAATGGTTTGATTCTGCTCTGAAATCCTATGGACTAATAGTTTCATGGGATTAATTAGATATCTTTAAAATAAGCAAGTCTAAGCCCAAAGGGCCAAGAGCAGCTAATATAAACTTCAAGATTAGTTGATGCCATGATGGATAATACTTTTTACACAAAGATGAGTGTGAATAGACTTAAGAATGTATTGGAAAGTTATAAAGTTAAATAGGGTCAGAGATGATTGACGGCAAAGCTGCAGAGGCTATGAAGCAATTGACCACGAACGTCACGGGTAGCATTAAATAGAGTTTTGATTTAGTCCAAGTGGAAATAGGCAAGAAAATTCTTTGGCATAAATTTAAAAATGTTTGCCTCAAGTTCCTGAGAGTGTAGGATTTGGAACAGGAGCAGATACATTGGATAAGTAAAACTCATACTTATTCATTATCCCTTTCTTGGTATTGCAAAGATCAGCCAAAAAAATACACTTGAAGATCTGTCATTTTTTTTTCAATGGGGGTTGTGGTCACTTTATGCACACCCAGATTGAAGACTGAGTAAAATATACCTGGGCAGGTGAAGAGAAGAGAAGGGCTAAGAAGGGAGCCAGAATGGAGAATGGAAAGAGAGAGAAGGGAGATGGGGAGATATTACTGGACGTTGGAGAAATTGATGTTAATTGCATCAGGTTGGAGGTATTGCTCCTCCATCCTGAGTGTGGCCTCATACAATCATCACCTCCCTCTGGTGCCCCTTCTCCCTCCTTTTCTTGTATGCTATACTGTCCTCTTCTAACAGATTCTTCCTTCTGTAGCCTTTTACCTATTCCAATTATCTATAACCTCCCAGCTTCTCAATTCATTCCCCCTCCCTGATTTATTCATGTTCCCTCTCACCTGATTACACCTATCACCTCACACAAATGCTGGTGGAATGCAACAGGCCAAGCAGCATCTATAGGAAGAAGCACTGTTGACGTTTCGGGCCGAGACCCTTCATCAGGACTGACGTGAGCCCTGACGAAGGGTCTCGGCCCGAAACGTCGACAGTGCTTCGTCCTATATCTATATTTGCCTGGCCTGCTGCGTTCCACCAGCATTTGTGTGTGTTGCTTGAATTTTCAGCATCTGCAGATTTCCTTGTGTTTACACCTATCACCTGCCAGCTTGTAGACCTTCCCCCACCTCCACCTTCCAGTTGTGGCTTCTCCCCCTTTCCTTTCCAGTCCCGATGAAGGGTCTTGGCCCAAAATGTCGACTTTTTATTCATTTCTGTAGATGCTGCCAGACCTGCTGAATTCCTCAGCATTTTGTATGTGTTTATCTGGGTTTCCAGCATCTGCAGAATCCCTTGTGTGTATGAGGTGTGTTGTAGTGACTGCTGCAGATAAGTCCAGCTGTATTGATTAGTTCTAGCATTGTAAAATGATGTTAGTGTCAGCAATGAATCAGGGTGGAATGTCCTGTCAGCACTTTATGGAAAAATGCCGGAACAGAAGTTAGTGAATATGGAGCTCACAAGAAGGTCACTACAGGATCTCCAAATGTGAACAACAGGCAATGAGGTTAGAGAAAGTCCCATGTGAACAAATTAAACCTTTCAAGTGTTAATCAAACCGATCCTTCAACAAGATTCAGTACTCAAGTGGCAGAAGATCATCTGCTGAATTTAGGAGTTGTCACTGTGAAGATTCAAGTTTGGAAAGCCGCTGCCTCATCCTTTAGAATGCCCCTAACCACATTTCAGCCAATGAGGTGCGGTTTTGCTGCATAGTCACTGAGAGAACTTGAGCAGCCAATGGCCATATAGTAATATAAGGAATGGAATAATGACCCCTTTTTAATGTAATTGGATTGAGGCGGATCTTGGGCCCTGATGAACAGAGTGTTAAGTTGAATTGAGAAAGAGAGCAAAAAGCATATGCTATTTATTAACACAAGGTACTCTGCAGATGCTGGAAATCCAGAGTAACACATACAACGTGCTGGAGGAACTCAGCAGGTCAGGCAGCATGAATGGAGAGGAACAAACAGTCGGGTGTTTCAGGCCGAGACCCTTCTTTCATAAGCGCTGATAAAGGGTCTCAGCTTAAATCATCAATTCTTTATTCGTATGATATTTATTACTAATTCTATAATGTGGGCCTGTCCTTCACAATGGAACTCTACTCTTCTTTTTCCTGGGAATTGGGTTCAGAAAAAAAAAGTCTTGCCAAGTGTCTGAACCTTAAATTTGTGATTTAACAATCCAAATTCGTTGTTGGGCCACGGCCCTTTTTAACAAGTGGTACATTGGTCCCACCTTGGTTGTTGCATTCCAAGCCAGCTACCTACCCGTCTTCCATGGTTATTTTCATGCCCAAGTGTCCTTAGAGAGAGAGAGCATGTGGTCACTATGGATATAATAGTGGATTTCCAAGAGCACTGCCACCCCACAGACGATTGAGTATTTCATACGTAGTAATTTTCATCATTATGTGCTGTGACGCATGACGTGGGTGATCGTGGTCTTTTAGATCATGATTGTTCTCGGCAAATTTTCTGTGGAAGTGGTTTGACAATACCTTCTGGGCAGTGTCTTTACAAGATGGGTGACCCCAGCCATTTCGATACTCTTCAGAGATTGTCTGTCTGGAGTCACTGGTCGCAAAACCAGGACTTGTGATATGCACCAGCTGTTCATATGAATATCCATCACCTGCTCCCACGGCTTCAAGTGACCCTGATTGGGGGGCTAAGCAGGTGCTATGCCTTTCCCAAAGGTGACCTGCAGGCCAGTGGAGGGAAGGAACCTCCTTGGGTAGAGACATATCTCCACTCTGCCACCTGGATAGATATTAATAACCAAAATTTAATTTGAAATTGTTAACAGTCTTGTAAGTCCCTGATATTTGAATTTTGTGAGTCAATAAACATTTGTAGCTAAGGGTGGCTGAATCTCCAGGGCCTAACAAGGTGCTCCCCATGGGAGGCAGGCGTAGAAATTACGGGAGCCATAGCAGAGATATTTAAAACTTTCTTAGCCATGGCGGAGGCACTGGAGGATTGGAGGATAGCTAATGTTTTTCCGTTGTTTAAGAAAGGCTACAATAATAAATCAGGAAATTATAGGTAGGTGAGCCTAACATCAGTAGTGGGAAAGCCATTGGAACATATTCCAAGGGACCAGATATATAGGAATTTGGATAGACAAGATCTGATTCAGGGTAGTCAACATGGATTTGTTTGTGGTAAGTCATGTCTAACCAATTTTACAGAATTTTTTTTGAGGAAGTTACCAGGAAAGTTGATGAAGCCAAGGTACTGGATGTTGTCTACATGGACTTCAGCAAGGCCTTTGACAAGACCCGTTTGACAAGGTCCCACTTGGGAGGTTAGTCGAGAAGGTTCAGTCACTTGGCATTCAGAATGAGGTAGTAAATTGGATTAGACACTGGCTTCACAGAAGAAGCCAGAGAGTAGTTGTAGATGGTTGCTTCTCTGACCTGAGGCCTGTGACTGAGGAACGGATGCTGCCCGACCTGCTGAGTTCATCCAGCTTTTCTGTATGTCTTGATTTGACCACAGCATCTGCAATGTACTTTGTGTTTGCCTGTGACTAGTGATGTGTCACAGGGATCGGTGCTGGGTCTACTGTTGTTTGTCATCTATATGAATTATCTGGACAATGGTGTGGTTAACTGGGTCAATAAGTTTGTGGATGACACCAAAATTAGGGGTGTAGTGGACAGTGAAGAAGACTATCAAAGCTTGCAGCGGGATCAGGACCAGCTGGTGAAATAAGCTGAAAAATGGCAGATGGAATTTAATACAGAAAAGTCTGAGGTGTTGCATTTTGGGTGAACCAACTCTGGGTAGATCTTACACGGTGAATGGTAGGGCAGTGAGGAGTGCAGAAGAATGGGGAGTCTGGGACTCCAGATTGAAAATTCCTTGAAAGTGGAATCGCAGGTAGATAGAGTTGTACAGAAAGCTTTTGGCACATTGGCCTTCATTAATCAATAAATCAAAGCGAAAATTTACAAAGATGTTGCTGGGAATCAAGCAACTTAGTTATAGGGAAAGGTTGAATAAGTTAGGACTTTGTTCTCTAGAATGTTGAAGATGGAGTGGAGATTTGATAGAGGTATGCAAAATTCTGTGAGGTATAGACAGGGTAAATGCAAGCAGGCATTTTCCACTGAGGTTGGGTGTGACTAGAACTAGAGGTCATGGGTTAAGAGTAAAAGGTGAAATGTTTAAGGGGAACATGAGGGGAACACCTTCACTTAGAGGTTGGTGAGAGTGTGGAACAATCTGACAGCTCAAATGGTGGATGCAGGGTCAATTTCAACATTTAAGAGAAATTTTTGTATATATGTGGATGGGAGGGGTATGGAGAGATGTGGTTCGGGTGCAGGTCAATGGGACTAGGCAGATTAATAATTCTGCATGGACTAGATGGGTCATAGGACCTGTTTCTGTTCTATCATTCAAAAAATATATTTATCTTTACCAAGATTCACTGGAGTTGAAAAGTACTTCAAAAACATTGCTGATTTAATGAGGCAGCAAGTGCAGACCATTTTACTTGCTTCAAATGCTTATGAAATGAAATCTATTCCAATTTTGAATTCTTTTTGCATGCCTAAATTACGCTGCAGTCCATTTATAATTGACAGAGCATGGTACCTCTTTTGACTGCTCTCCCAGGTTACCATTCAGCTTTCACTTTACAAGATGCACCATTAATACACTTTTTCCATCTGTATCTCACACTGCAGATTACATTTAATCCACTCTCTCAGAATGGAAAGAAACTTGGGAACTTCTTGCCTTCACATAAACTTACCAATTCCCATGGTTACCTCTTCTCACCCTATTTCCTGTAAAAATGTTCTTCCCTTTTCTCAGTTTCTTCGCCTCTGCTGCATCTGTTCCTAGGATGCAGCTTTCCATTACAGGGCATCAGAGATATCCTCCTCCTTTAAAGAATTGGATAATCCTTCCTGTACCATTGATCATTCCCTCACCCACATCTCTTCTGTTCCCTGTCCACCCATGCTCACCCCACCTTCCTGCTGCTGGAATAATGATAGAGTCAATCTTGTCTTTATTGACCAACCCAACAGCCTCTGCATCCAACACATTATCCTACGCAACTTCTGCTGTCTCCACAACTTAACATATCTTCCCCCCCCCCCCCCCCCCACCCAACAGACACAAAATGCTGGAGGAATTCAGCAGGCCAGGAAGCATCTATGGAAAAAATGCATTTGACGTTTCAGGCTAAGACCCTTCGACAGGACTCTCTTGAAAGACAATCCATTGTTTGTGGGAACATTTTGATGATTGGACAAGTGAAGTTGAGTAAAGGTATCCCCTCTGGTTCAAGAGTCTAATGGTTGAGGAATAATAACTGTGCCTAGGCCTAGTGGTGTAAAAACTCTGAGGCTCTTGTACCTTCTTCCAGATGGCAGCATGACAAACAAGAGAAAATCTGCAGATGCTGGAAATCTGAGCAACACACACAGAATGCTGGAGGAATTCAGCAGGCCAGCCAACATTTAGAAAGAGTACAGTAAACATTTTGGGAGAGGATGGATGGTTTTGATAGTGGAGGACCCTGATGATGGATGCTGCTTTCCTGCGGTAACACTGCATGCTGCTGTGCTCAATGGTGGGGAGGGCTTTACCCATGATGGACTGGGCTGTATCCACTACTTTTTGTAGAATATTCTATTCAAGGTGTTTCCATTCCAGTCTCGTGATGCAGCCAGTCCATACACTTCTCCACTACACATCTTTAGAAGTTTGTCAACATTTTAGATGTCATGCTGAATCTTCACAAACTGCTAAGGAAATAGAAGCCCGGCTGTGCTTTATTTGTAATGGCATGTAATACCATAAGACATATGAACAGATTTGGCCCATTAAGCTGCACTGCCATTGAATCATGTCTGATCATTTTCTTTTCCCCTCCTCAGCCCCACTCCACGGCCTCCTCCTTGTATCCTTTGATGTGGGCAATCAAACACCTATCAGCCTCTGCCTTAAATACACCCAATGATCTGGCCTCTAACAGGAGATAGAGTTTATCTAACAGGAATGATTCCACTGGTGGAGGAGTGTTGATCAAGGATACACAGTAACAAAGTAACAGGCCAGTCATTTAAGTTCATAGAAATTTCTTCCCTTAGAACATAGTATATCTCTGGAAATGTCTGTCTTCAAGAGTGATGGAGGCCTGATAATTAGGTATATTTAAGATGGAGATAGATAAATATTTTTATATCAAAATAAACCATTCATGCTACATATTATTTACAAGAATAAACTGCTTAATATCTTTCCATTCTTCCATTTATTGTCTATGCTTTAAGTAGTGTTGTATTATGTTCCTTAAAACTAACAGGACTGTTGCCACTCGTGGCCCCCTGGGGTGCTTCAAAACTGCAATAACTGAGTGGCTTCCTCACCCAACCTGGCCCCACCCTCTCCTGCAGCGGAAGAACCCTGCACTGTGGGCCTTCCCCAATTTTGACAGATCAAAGAATTGAGTGATATTTGAAAGGCTGCAGAGATATTGGACCCATTAGTTGAATTTTATTCACCACTCACTATATTCCTGGAATCTACGAGAAGATTGGAAAGCGGCCAATATGATTCCCCTGTTCAAATGATGAAGGACAGAAGATAGGGAACTACAGGCTAGTTAGTTTAACAGCTGTTTTTGGCAAGATGTTTGAGTCAATAATCAAAGAGGAAATAACTAATTATTTAGGAATTCTGAGTATGATTACACCAGTCAACAAGGGTTTTATAAAAGGAATGGTGTGTTTGACAAAGTTTGCTGGAATACTTTGAGGATGTAACATGGAGATCTGACAGCATCTGATATGTAATCTATTTCCAAAAGACGTTTGACAAAGTGCCACATACAGTAGGAGGTTGGTGCATGAATTGAAAGCACAAGCAGAGGAAGGTTGTTAGAATAAATTGAAATCTACTTCTTTTGAGGTTTTATGGGAGTTGGCAAAAAGTCTTAAGGTGCATTACTGTCACCTTCTGGAGTGTGGGTCAGTGTATCTAAATGCTATGTATTTATTGTGGCATCAAATTATATTAAAAATAAGACCTGTTTTCTTAAGGAACTGCACTATTTATTTAAAACAATAAAGTGGTAGCACAACCATTCTTACGGTACAGGTGACCCAGGTTCAATTATTGCAGCTACCTGTAAAGAGTTTTTATGTTCTCCCCATGACTGCATGGGTTCCCTCTGGGGCTCCAGTTTCCTCCCACAGTCCAAAGACCTACCAGTTGGTAGATTAATTGGTCATTGTAAATTGTGCCATTAAATTGGGGAATTGTGAGGCAGTATAGCTCAGTGGTCCAGAAGGGCCTATTCCAAGCTCTATCTCAATACAGAAAAGTAAATAAAACAACAATCATCCATCCTCTTTCTTGATTATATTTTGGACGCTTCCCCAGTACATGTTCAACCATTTCTTGTTGATTATAATAGTTACACCTCCATGACTGTGTTTGAAAATTGGCTGTCAAGATCAAATATATTGTTATATTCACATAGACACGTGTGCACAAGTGTAATGAAAAACTTACTTGTGGCAGCATCACAGGCACAAATCATTAAATAGACAACCTTCATAAGAATAAATAAATATAAATTGTATACAATTGTTACAAAAAACACAATTAGAACTAAAACAGACTATAAAAACTTAAGGAATAGCATTAGGAGCAAACCATCTAGCTCATTGAGCCTGCTCCGCTATCAAGTATGACCCACCTCCATCTATCAATTATTTTACAGTGCTAAAAAGACCTTTCTGACCCCTTGAGCCACATTTCCCAGCAATCTCCCAATTTAATTCCAGCCTAATCACAGGACAATTTACAATGACCAATTAAGCTACCAACTGGTACATCTTTAGACTGTGGGAGGAAGCCAGAGAACCCAGAGGAGACCCTCACAGACACGGAAAAAATGTACAACCTCCTTACAGGCAGCGGTGGGAATTGAACCCAGATTGCCTGTACTGTAAAGCATAATGCTAACCTCTATGCTACCAAACTGTCTTCCCTCATAATCCATTGTAGTCCTGTTTTGCAAACATTTATCTGTCTTAAGTATATTTATTGAGAAAGAATACAAAGTACGTTTTAGTGCTAAGTGGTCATAGTGTTGCTGAACTCTAGAGATGGGGATTTTGCCAATTGATTCAAGAACCAAAAGGGAAGTAGTTGTTTTTGCACCTGGTGTTGTGGGACTTCGGGCTTCTGTACCTCCTTCTGATGATTGCTGGGAAAGGATGGCCTGGCCTGTATGATGACAAATCTCTAATGACAGATGTTGCCTGTTGCCTTCCTGAAGCAGAACTTCCTGCAGATAGTACCAATGGTGTGGAGTGGTCTTAAGAGTCTACTTCTCCCTGCAGTTTCTGACATTCCTGCACTTGAATCTGCAGATTCTGACATTCTTGTGTTTGAATTGTTGTGGCAGACAATGATGCCACCAGTCAAGATACTTTCAACAGTTCATCTGTAGAATTTTGTTAGTGTTTGATGACAAGCATAACCTCTTTAAATGTCTAAGAAAGTTATGACAAGGGTTCCCAACCTGGTATCCACAAACCAGGTTAATGGTTGAGGTCCATGGCATTAAAAAAATTGTGGAACCCGTGCCTAATGGTAACATCAATGTACTGGTCCCAGAACAGCCCATCTAATATGGTTTACACACAGGAATTTAGAGCTGCTGACTCACTTCATTACCAACCCACCAAAGTAGAAATAGGAACAACAACACACACAAAATGCTGGTGGAACACAGCAGGCCAGGCAGCATCTATAGGGAGAAGCGCTGTCGACGTTTCGGGCAGGGACCCTTCGTCTTTTTTTTTTAATTTTTGCCCTCCTTCCCTTTCCTGAAATTATTAATCAGCTCTTCAATTTTGCTGATGTTGAGTGAGAGGTTTGGAAGCACCATCAGCCCCCCCACCCACACCCCAGAGATCTATCTCCCTCTGGTAAACTGACTCATCACCAACAATGACTTGTCCAACAATAGTAGTACCTTTGGCAAAATTCAAGATGGCATTGGAGCTGTGCTTAGCCACGTGTGTACAAAGATCTGGGGAGAATGTTTCTAATTAGGCTCATGTATAGCTAGAGTGTCTAAGACTTTTGCACAGTCTGTACTTGTCAACATGGAGTGGGGAGTGAGTTTGTAAATCTGGCGGGAGCAAGAGATGTTGGAAATGGCAAGATATGGAGTGCTGTGGAATGGGATAGGTGGCAGAGAAGGAATGGTAGGGGTAGGGAATGGCAAGGGTGCAGAAACACCCAGCTCTGAGACACCAGGCAAGGTACTTTAATTTCAAACAGATAGTTTATTGATCATTACAAAATGTATCTTTGGTACTTCCCCCTCCATCATTTCTTCCTTCCCCTTTTCCCAGGCATGATTCCCCTCTCCCTGCCCCCTGCCCACTCTCAGTCCACAACAGAGACCTATTTCAGAATCAGGTTCATCATTGCTCACAAATGTCATGAAATTTGCAGTAGCAATACAATGCAACACATAATATTGAGGCAGCGTAGTGGTTAGCACAACATTTTACAGTACCAGTGGCCTAGGTTCAATTCCTGATGCTGCCTGTAAGGAGTTTGTATGTGCTCCCCATGACTGCATGCATTTTCTCCAAATGCTCCAGTTTCCTCCCGTTGTCTAAAGATGTACCAGTTGGTAGGTTAATTGATCATTGTAAATTAACCCACGATTAGGCGACAATTAAATCCAGGGGTTACTGGGTGCTGCAGCTCAAAGGGTCAGAAATGCCTGTTCCACGGTTTATCTCAATAAATAAATAAATACTACATTACTATGCAAAAGAATTAGGCACCTTAGCTATATATATGTGCCTAAGACTTTTGCACAGTACTGCAAATAGATTCTTATCAAGTCAAGTCAAGTCACTTTTATTGTCATTTCGACCATAACTGCTGGTACAGTACATAGTGAAAATGAGACATTTTTCAGGACCATGGTGTTACATGACACAGTACAAAAACTAGACTGAACTACATAGAAAAACAACATGGAGAAAGCTACACTAGACTACAGACCTACACAGGACTGCATAAAGTGCACAAAAACAGTGCAGGCATTACAATAAATAATAAACAGGACAATAGGGCAAGGTGCCAGTCCAGGCTCTGGGAATTGAGGAGTCTGATAGCTTGGGGGAAGAAACTGTTACATAGTCTGGTCGTGAGAGCCCGAATGCTTTGGAGCCTTTTCCCAGACGGCAGGAGGGAGAAGAGATTGTATGAGGGGTGCATGGGGACCTTCATAATGCTGTTTCCTTTGTGGATGCAGCGTGTAGTGTAAATGTCCGTGATGGCAGGAAGAGAGACCCCAATGATCTTCTCAGCTGACCTCACTATCTGCTGCAGGGTCTTGTGATCCGAGATGGTGCAATTTCCGAACCAGGCAGTGATGCAGCTGCTCAGGATGCTCTCAATACAACCCCTGTAGAATGTAATGAGGATGGGGGGTGGGAGATGGACTTTCCTCAGCCTTCACAGAAAGTAGAGACGCTGCTCGGCTTTCTTTGCTATGGAGCTGGTGTTGAGGGACCAGGTGAGATTCTCCGCCAGGTGAACACCAAGAAGTTTGGTGCTCTTTACGATCTCTACCGAGGAGCCGTCGATGTTCAGCGGGGAGTGGTTGCTCCATGCCCTCCTGAAATCAACAACCATCTCTTTTGTTTTGTTCACATTAAGAGACAGGTAGTTGGCTCTGCACCAGTCCGTTAGCTGCTGCACCTCCTCTCTGTATGCTGACTCATCATTCTTGCTGATGAGACCCACCACGGTCGTGTCATCGGCGAACTTGATGATATGGTTCGAGCTGTGTGTTGCAGCACAGTCGTGGGTCAGCAGAGTGAACAGCAGTGGACTGAGCACACAGCCCTGGGGGCCCCCATACTCAGTGTGATGGTGTTGGAACTACTACCCCTGATCCGATCAGACTAGAAGGAGGAAAGTAGTGATTGAGCTCCAGTATCAGCTTTTGTTCAAGGTTCAAAGTAAAATTTATTATCGGAGTGCATACACATCACCACATACAACCCTGATATTCCTTTTTCTGCAAACATACTTAGCAAATCTATAGAACAGTAACTGTAAGCAGGATCAATGAATGACAAACTGTGGAAGTGCAAATATAAGCCAGGTAAGTATAAGCAAATATGGCAGGGTCTAAATGAGATCACTGGGCGCAAAGAAAAGGCTGGGATTATCAATAACTGTAGCGCTTCTCTTCCTGATGAACTTAACGCATTCTACGCAAGATTCGAATAGAAGAGGAGCGTCCCGTCTCCTCTGGATGAATCAGACCTGGTGGCATCAAGATTCATCGTCACCGAGGAAGACGTTAGAAGAGCCTTCCTGAAGATGAATCCAAGGAAGGCGACAGGCCCAGATGGCGTCCTGGGACGGGTTCTCCGGGCCTGTGCAAGCGAGCTAGCTGGAATGTTTGCTGACATCTTCAACTGCTCCCTGCTTCAGTCTAAGATACCCTTCTGTTTTAAGAAGACAACAATAATCCCGGTGCCGAAGAAAAGCAAGGTGGCATGCCTGAATGACTACCGACCTGTGGCTCTGACATCAATTGCTATGAAGTGCTTCAAGCGATTGGTTACTGCACACATCAATCATAACCTACCGGTCAACCTCGACGCTTTGCAATTCGCTAACCGGAGCAACAGGTCAACAACAGATGCCATCTCTCTGGCACTACATTCCTCCTTAGAACACCTGGAGAATAAAGATGCATATGAAAGGCTCCTTTTCATTGACTACAGCTCTGCCTTTAATACCATCATTCCAAATAAACTGATTCCTAAGCTCCGGAACCTGGGTCTTAGCACTCAGATCTGCAGCTGGATCTTCAACTTCCTCACAGACAGGACCCAGGCTGTAAAAATAGAGGACAAGCTCTCCTCTACAATCACTCTGAGCACCGGTGCCCCACAAGGTTGTGTACTCAGCCCCCTGCTGTACTCACTGTACACCCATGATTGTGTAGCCAAGTTTCCATCGAACTCAATATATAAGTTTGCTGATGACACCACAATTGTAGGCCGCATCTTGGGTAACGATGAGTCTGAGTACAGAGAGGAAATTAAGAACCTGGTGGCATGGTGCGAAGACAATAACCTATCCCTCAATGTCAGCAAGACGAAGGAATTGGTTGTTGACTTCAGAAAGAGTAGCGGACCGCATGACCCCATCTACATCGGTGGTGCGCAGGTGGAACAGGTCAAAAGCTTTAAGTTCCTCGTGGTGAATATCACAAATGACCTGACTTGGTCTAACCAAGCAGAGTCCACTGCCAAGAAGGCCCACCAGCACCTTTACTTCCCGAGAAAGCTGAAGAAATTTGACCTGTCCCCTAAAATCTTCACTAATTTTTATAGGTGCACTGTAGAAAGTATTCTTCTAGGGTGCATCACAACCTGGTATGGAAGTTGTCCTGTCCAAGACCGGAAGAAGCTGCAGAAGATCGTGAACATAGTCCAGCACATCACATAAACCATTCTAACATCCTTGGACTCACTTTACACCACACGCTGCCAGGATAATCAAGGATAAGTCCCGCCCAGCCAACACACTTTTTGTCCCACTTCCCTCCGGGAGAAGGTTCAGGAGCATGAAGATACATACGGCCAGATTTGGGAACAGCTTCTTTCCAACTGTGATAAGACTGCTGAACGAATCCTGACCCGGATCTGGGCCGTACCTTCCAAATATCCGGACCTGACTTGCACTACCTTACTTTCCCTTTTCTATTTTCTAATTATGAGTTATAATTTAAATTTTTATTATATTTACTTCGATTTGTATTTCAGGGAGCGCGAAGCGCAGAAACATATATCACTGTGATGATTGTACGCTCTAGTATCAATTGTTTGGTGACAATAAAGTATTTGTATTTGTAAGTAAATAGCAATAAATGACGAGAGCATGAAATAGCAAGATAAAGAGATCTTAACGTGAGACCGTTGGTTGTAGGAACACCAGGAATAGAATGAGTGCAGCTATTCCCTTTTATTAAACAGCCTGATGGTTGAGGGGAAGTACCTGTTCTTGAACCTGGTGGTTCAAGTCCTGAAACACCTGTACCTTCTTCCCGATGGCAACAGTGAGAAAGGAGCATGGCCTGGGTGGTGAGGATCTCTGATGAAGGATGCTGCTTTTCTACAGCAATGTTTCATGTAGATGTGCTCAATGGCTGGGAGGGCTTTACCTGTGATGTACTGGACTGAACCCACTATCTTTTGTAGGGTATTCCACACAAAGGCATTGGTGTTCCCATACCAGGCCAAAATGCAGCTAGTAAGCATACTGTTCACCGCACATCTATAGAAGTTTGCCAAGGTTTTTGATGACATGCTGAAACTCCACAGATACCTGAGGAAATAGAGAAGCTGTTGTGCTTGCTTTGCAATTATATTTATATGATGGGTCTAGGACAGGTCCTCTGAGGTAGTGACACACAGAAATTTAAAGTTACTGACCCTCTCCACCTCTGATCCTCTGATGATTACTGGCTCATGGACCTCTGGTTTCCCTCTCGTGAAGTCTACAATCAGTTCCTTTGGTCCTATTGACAATGAGTGAGAGATTGTTGTTATTACATCGCTTAGACAAATTTTCAATCTCCCTCCTGTATGCTGATTCATCGCCACCTTTGATACAACCCACAACGGTGGTGTCATCAGCAAACTTGTATATGGGTTGGAGCTGTACTTAGTCACACAGTCATAGGTGTAAAGTGAGTTAGCATCTAGTTGTTCACTATTTACATTAACTACTGGAGAATAGAGTGATGTGTAAAGTTCCCAAATGTGCTAGTCATTGAAAATATGTGGGTGAGCATGTTGTAATAAGGGTACTGTGATTTGCAACAGATAGATGGAATGAGTGGGCAAAAGACTGACAAATGGAATATAATGTGGGGAGGTGTGATATAACAGAGGACAGTAGAGGCCCTTTGTCCTCAGATATTGTGCCAACCTTTTAACCTACATCAGCATCAATCTAACCCTTCCCTGCAACAAAGCCCTTCCTGCTTCTTTTATCCATGTGCCTATCTATGACTCTCCTCCATGTCCTGAATGTATCTCTAACACCACCCCTCAAAATGCACCAGAGATGGAAGAAATGAATTGTTATGTTGGTGAGTGTTATGGTCAGAGGGTACCACCTCAGAATGGAAGGACATCCCATTAGAACAGAGATGAGGAGAAGTTTCTTGAGCCAGGGATGGTGAGTCAGAGGGACTCATTGCCACAGATGACTGTGAATGCCAAGTCATTGGGAATATTAAAAGCAGAGACTGATAGGTTCTTGATTAGTAAGGATATCTAAGGTTACGGAGAGATAGCAGCAGAATGGGGTTGAGAGGGATAATAAATCAGCTGTGATGGAATGGCAGAGTAGATTTGATGGGCTGAATGGCCTAAAGCTGTTCCGATGTCTTATGAATGAATAGGTTACCAACCAAGTATTCCGGCATCGTGTCAGGTGTTCAGAATGCTATTGCTACACTTTATCCAAGCAATTACAATATTACGATCCAATACTCCCTCACAGTTCCATCACCAGATTCACATATCTGACTCCCTGTCCAGCAGACTTAAATTTAATTTTAAAATCTCATTTTTTCCCCTTTTTAAATCTTTCTGTGACATCACTCCTTTGTGTAACTGTGATTTCCTTCTGCCTTGCAACCATTTCAATTATCTGCACTCTTCTAATTCTAGCCTCATGCTCATCTGCATATTCCACCTCCACCTCCTGACTTCAGTTGTCTTGACTTCATCGAAGTGTAGAATAGTACAGCAGAGTACAGGTCCTTCAGCGCACGATGTCATGCTGACCTATATAAATATACTCCATAAGACACAGTAGCAGAATTAGGCTAGTCAGCTCATCAAGTCTGCTTTGCATTCAATTGCGGCTGATTTATTTTCCCTCTCAACCTCAATGTCCTGCCTTCTCCCTATGGCCTTTCATGCCCTTACTGATCAAATACCTGTCAAACTTTATTTTAAATGTACCCAATGACCCAATAGTTTGACCTCCAAAGTTGTACATGGTAATGAATCCCCAAGTTCACCACCCTCTGGCCAAAGAAATTCCTTTTCATCTCTGTTCTGAAGAAACACCCTCGTATTTTGAGTATCTTCTCTCTGATCCTGGACTCTCACATGATTGGAAACCTTTCCACATTCACTCTATCCAGGCCTGTCGGTATTTAACAGGATTTAATAAGATCCCACCCTCCTCATTCCTCTAAGCTCCAGTGAGTAAAGGCCCAGAGCCATCAAACACTCCTCATACATTAACCCTTTCATTCCCAGAATCACTCTCCTCCGGACCTTCTACAACGTCAGCACATTTTTTTTCGTAGATAAGGGGCTTGAAATTTTTCACAATACTCCAGATGTGTTTTGACCAATGCCTTATAAAGCCTCAGCAATACATCCATGATCAATCCAACTTGTCCCTCCTACACAATCCATGACTCTCCATTTTTCTCTCCTCAATGTGCTGAAATTTCACTTTCTTTGAAATTTGGTCCTTAAGTCATTCTGACTGTCTGCATCCTTCTTTATGTGGCTTAGTGTGAAATGTATATTAATAACATTAGTATTAATGATCAGAGTTCAATTCCCGCCACAGTCTCTAAGGAGTTTGTACATCCTCTGCATAACCACATGAGTTTCCTTTGGGTGCTCTAATTTCCTCCCATATACCAAAGACGTACAGGTTAGTGGCTTTATTGGTCACAAGTGTGCAATTGGGCATGTGGTTCATTGGGCCAGAAAGACCTCTTCCTGTGTTGTATCTTTAATAACTAATATTTAAAAAAACATCAAAGAATCAAACTTGCTGTTGAGAAATGTTATACTTTTCGCTATTGGTTTTATTTTCATCCCCTTTGAGGATTTCACTACATAATCATTGTGCTCAGTCCTCATCACCTGCAGGTCTAATATGTGTACTCCTGCAGCCCAGTCAGGTCAAGTTTATTGTCATTTAACTATATGCATTTATGCTATCAAACGAGACAACTTTGCTTCAAACCACGGTGTGAAGCACAGTAGTACACATAACACACGATAACTTGGGAAAATAAGTAGAAAATCTATGGATAAATTACGCATAAGCCAATGAAATAAAGTGCACAGATTAAATACTGTATGATACAGAACAGATTAACCGGTGACACTTCGAATACAATGTGGCAGGGAGTTTAGAAGCCCAATGGCCTGAGAGAAGAAATTGTTTCTCATCCTGACCATTTTGTGTTTTTATGTACTGGAATCTCCTGCCTTATGGTAGAAAGTCAACGAGAATGCTGGATGGATGGGTGGGATTCTTAATAATACAAAGGGGCCTGCCCACACACTGTTCCTGATGGATGGTAGGGAGACCCCTAAGTTGTTCTCAGCCATTCCCATAGTCCTTTGAAGGGACTTCTGGTCCAATACTCAGCTGCTCCCAAACCAGATGAAGATGCACTGTGTCAGGATGCTCTCAATGGTGCTCCTGTAAAATGCAGTTAAGATGGGGTGAGGGGGCTCACTTGCTTCAATCTACTTAGGAAGTGGAGGTGCTGCTGTGCCTTCATGTTCAGTTCAACCCACTTCAAATTCTTTCCAACAATACAAGTTTATATGTATTGAGCCAATCATTGAATAAATACAGTAATCAAATTCTGGAAAACTTACATCAAGTGGCTCCCTCCTGTGCATTGTTCTAATTTTTGTTTTCATAGTTGCATATTGAGAATTCACAACAGGGTCAGAATTAGATTTATTATCACTTAGGTTTTATAAAATTTGTTGTTTTCCATTTGCATTAGAGTGCAAAGGCATAAATTTCTTCTAAATTACTAAAACAAATACATAGTGCAAAAAGGACTCCATCTAAGATGGTCACAGCGGCCTCTCTGGGTCCAGCAAAAACTGCAAAGCTTGTCCTAAGCATTTTTCTTGTAATCGCAAGATCCTGATGGACATTGGTAATACAAGGTACTGCAAGTCCGGTTCACTGGTTTGTTGGCAAGACCGACGTCAAGCGAACTGCATGGCATCGGTTGTTGTGCAGACAAGGCCCTCATGCCACAGCACTGCCTGTTATAGCCACTCAGGGGAGGATGTGTGGGAGGGAACAGAGGTACTGGAATCTGAGCTGAGTTGGGTGCTGACACCTGCAGGCTGGCTGTCCCATCATTGCTGCCCTTGAGTGTTTGCTCCCTGGAAGCCTTCGTCTATGGCTGTGGGAGATGAGGAACTGCTGCATACTTGTTCTTGCAGAAACATGGCTCCAGGACAACCTCCCCTGCATCATCAATCTTCAGGCCATACCACTCAGGGACTTGTGCGATTAATATTTTGTGACTGTATGTACTACCGTAACTATGTGTGTTGTGTGTTCTGTTTGACTGTATGCACTGTGTGTTGTGTGACTGTATGTACTGTATTTTGTACCTTGGCACTGGAAGAGCACTGTTTCATTTTGCTGTATACATGTGCATGCTTGAATGACAATTAAGCTTCAACTTGAAATTGAACTTGAACTTGAATAATGAGGTTCTCTTCAGACGTTTATGGACCATTCATAAATCTGACAGCAGAAGGGAAGAAGTTGTTTCTGAGTCATTGAGTGTGGAGTACAAATCTTCAGGCTCCTGTAGCTCCCCCACAAAGGTATCAACAGAAAGGGGGTATGACCAAGATGGAGGGAGTTCTTAATGATGGGATCACTGCTTATATGCTTCTGTGGAACTGGCTTGTTATCTACTTCCTTTAAAATATTTATATATATTAATGTGTTTATTAGTACATGGTAATGCTTAAAGAGCATTATGGGCCTATTTATGTTAACATAAGGATATCTAGGGTAGACAGGGGAGAGCTTTAATGGCATCTGCATTATTTATTACTTATTGGGATTTTGTATCCTTATCCCTTATGATTAACTAGGACTTAGAGTCAGTTAAAAGTCTGGAATGAAGGAGTTGGTTTCATCCATGGAGAGGTAAGGCTAGCTCATGCAAACTTAATTTACCCATTGACAGATATTCTTCTGGTGAATAATACTGACAGGTTCACCTTTGGTTCCTCTTCCTACCCTGGAACTGTACACACAAAGCGTACTTCTGTAAATTTCTCTTCTCTGCTATTATTGATTCAAATCTTTTTAAATCAGCGTCAATTATCCTGCTCTGACAGTCTTTTCAACGTCTCCACTGCCTGACAGGGGAAATAGATTTTCTAAAGAATTTATATTTAAGAAGTAACTAAATAAATGGGTAAGACTCTTTAGGTTGTTGAACTCATTCTGTTGTCTTGGATCCGACCTTATTGTCACTAAAGTAAGATGCTGCAAATGGTAAACAGTAGCCTTTATTGAAAGAGGAATGGAATAGAACAGGAAATGGTGGAGTCACTCAAGGGATATGGAAAAATCATAGAGTCATAGAAAAGTACAGCATGTAGGCCCTTCGGCCAGTCTAGCCCATGCCATACTATTTAAACTTACTACGGTAATTCCATCAACCTACACCCACAATAGTCATAGAAAGTACAGTACAGACTTCTCAGCAGTTAACTGTGTTTCTCTTTCCTCAGATGCTGCTAGACCTATTGGGTGTTCTTAACATTTTCAGATTGAATATTGTGTAAGATGGCTCCTGGAGTCCTGAAAACTTTGGTTAGGTCCTTTCATTGTTGGTGTGGTCTTTCATTGATTTTATTATGGCAATTGGTTTCATTGAGTATGTCCACAAGATCATAATTCTCAGAGTTGTATATGGTGACATATATATGTATTTTGAAAATAAATTTATTTTGAAATTTGAACATAAGGAAGGACGTTCCTGACATAGCAGCAGTGAAGGCTCAGAAGGTTGATTTTGGATATGAAGGGGTTATCTGATGAGGAATGTTAAGCAGATTGTGTCTACATATTCTGGAATTAGAAAAATGGCAGATGTTCTCTTTAAAACAGTCACTCAATGGCCACTTTATCAGATACACCTGTAAACCTGCTTGTTAATGTAAATATCTAATCAGCCAATCAGATGGCACCAACTCAATTCATAAAAACATTTAGCTAAGACCAAGCCACTCAGTTGTTATTCAGGCTAAGTACTGGGATGGAGAAGAAATGTGAACTAAGTGAATTTGACTTTGATTGTTGGTGTTGGATGGATTGGTTTGAGTATCTCAGAAACTGCTTACCCCCCCCCCCCCCCCCGCCCCCGCTGCCCCGGGATTTTCATGTGCGACAATCGTTAGAGTTTACAGAGAACAGTGCAAAAAACAAAAAAAGAAATAAGAGTGGCAGTTCGGTGGGTGAAAATATATTGTTAATGAGAGAGGTCAGGAAAAAACAGCCTGACTGGAAGGTGGCAGTAACTCATATAGCCACGCATTACAGCAGTGGTGTGCAAGACAGTGTCTGTAAACATGCAACATGCTGAACCTTGAAGAGGATGCGTTACAGCAGCAGGAGACCATGAATGTACAAGCAGTACCTAATAAAATGGCTACTGAGTGTATATATTCATGAGCTGACTTCATGGGCTTAATGCTGTGAGGATATTTTCCCTCCTAGGGAATCTCCCTCATTTATCTGCAATATATATATTTTTCTGGCAAAAAACATTGATAAATAACCCAACGTTTTTTTTCCAGTTGACCAGATTGAACAGCTTTGTTATGCTTCACCTATCACCTTCCAGCTAGCTTCCTTCCCCTCCCCTCACTTTTTATTCTGGTGTCTTCTCCCTTCCTTTCCAGCCCTGGTGAAGTGTCTCGGCCTGGAACATTGACTATTTATTCATTTCCATTGATGCTGCCTAACTTGCTATGTTCCTCCAGCTTTTCTTTGTTGATGCATTACTTCTTGCACTTTGTTCTTTGGTGAAATCTTCCATCTTAATGTTTTTCATTTTAATGTACATATAAATTTGGGTAAATGAAATTAGCATGGGTGTGGGGGGCATGAATTTATGGAGGGTATATGGACTGATTTTTCTAGATCCTTTACTTCCAATTGAAGGAAGGTTATTAAGCCTTGGTGGGCAAAGGAAACACTTCAAAGATAACATCAAAATCAGCTTGAAGAAATTCACCATTAGATCTAAAACTAGGTAGACATTCCACCCAACAGAAACAGCTGGAGGAAGGCTATTCAAGCGGGTGCTGTTTTACATGACAGCAATGGGCCACAGAGAACAAGCGACAGCTGTGAAAGGAGAGACTGAACAACCAAAAGACCCAGCCGCTAACCACAGACACCACTTACCCTTGCCCCACACTGCACCAGATTCCGGATCGGCCTCAACAGCCTCCTGAGCACCTACCAAAGGTCAGCTCTTTAGGAGAGGAGCATCCTTGATGACAGTAATTGCACTAGAGAGATAGATTTTCTCGATCACTTTGAATGGCCACTGAAGGAACAGGTCTTTTTAGATCTGGTATGATGCAATAAGGAAGAGTTAATTCATGTTCTAGTAATTGACAGATACTCAGTGAGGAAACCTTTTAGCAATAGGGTGGAATTCATTGCCACAGGTAGCTGTGGTGGCTGAGTTATTTGAGTATATTTAAAGCAAAAGTCTATTGCTTGTTATGTGCCAGGCGATATGACGTGGTCGATCATGATCTTTCCATGACCATGATTGGTGTTGACAAATTTTCTACAGAAGTGGTTTGCCATTGCTGCCTTCTGAGCAGCACGTGGCCCCAGCCATTGCCAATACCCTTCAGAGATTGTCTGGATGGCATCAGTGGTTGCATACCCAGGACTTGTGATATGCATTAGCTGCTCATACGGCCACCCACCACCTGCTCCCATGGCTCCACATGACCCTGATCAGGGGGTGCTACACCTTGCCTGAGGGTGACCTGTAGACTAGCAGAGGGAGGGAGCACCTAACACCTTCTTTGGTAGAGATATGTCTCTACTCTGCTTCCCAGAAGGTAGATAAGTTCTTCATTCGTTAGGGTATCAAAAGTTATAATAAGGCAGGAGAATAGGGTTAAGAACATAGAACATTGAACAGTACAGAACAGTCAGGACCTTTTGCCCACAATGTCATACCAACCTTTTAATCTACTCTAAGATCATTCTAACCCTTCTCTACTGCATAACCCTCCATTTTTCTTTTATCCATGTGTTCATCTAAGATTCTCCTAAAGTATCTGACTCTACTACCATGAATGACAGTACCCAGCACTCTGTGAGTAAAATCTACCTCCGACATGCCCCGTATATTTTTCCCCAATCACCTTAAAATTATGCCCTTTCTCATTACTTATTTCCATCTGTAGAATAATAACTTAGTCATGAACAAATTACAGAGCAAATGCGATGGGTCACAAAACATAATTCTTCTCCAATGTCTTATGATCTTATTTAGGAAACAATAAAACAAAATGAAGGAATTTTATATTTAAAAGTAGAAGTGACTCACTTCTCTCTAATACCAAAGTCTTAAACTTGATAAGGTAGGAGATATGAGTTGGCTGTTGTGGACTGGGAAACTACATTAATAGCTCCGATAAATAAGCAGTGACAAATGTTTACAGAAATATCACATTTAATATAAGTAATATATATTCTATTAGGACAAAAAAAAATGGATTGTGCTCCAGCCATAGCTATCAAAAAAATTAAAGATAGCATTTGTTCAAGGAAAAGACTTGCAGTGTTGCCAAAAAATACAGCAGGCCTGAGGATTGGTAAGTTTTCAGAATTCTGTAAAGAAGGAACAGGCATTGATAATGGGGAAACATGCAGAATTCAAGAGTAGGCTCAAGGAACAAAATACATAAGAAATAAATAGTAAGGGCAATCATTTCTACGAGATACTGGGAATCCAGAGTAACACACACCAAATACTAGAGGAAGGCAGATCAGGCAGCATCTATGGAGATGAATAAACAGTCTACGATTCAGGCCGAGAACCTTCATCAGGACTGAAAAACGTTGTAAGAGCTCAAGGCAGGGAACCGAAGTGAACTTGTTGTGTCTCTCCACATGAAGGAGACACAGAAAACATCCAACAGATAGTGGAGAACTGCAGATCTGGGATGAACAAGGAGCTGAAAAGAATTGTAAAAGTTTGCAATAACGTGGCCACTGAGTGTAAATCCAAACAAGCTTGAATTTTTTGGAGTATGCTCCGTAATCTTGGGCTCCTCAGTAATTAACTTAAGCACCCCACTCAATCTAAAAATCGCACTTTAAATTTCTGTGTTTGTACAGGTGGGTGATGGTGTCTTTATTTGACATTAATCCAAAGGCAGTACATTTGACTGTGTGAACATCCCTCTGTACCATTCTGAAATGTCAGCATGGATTGTTTGTACCTTGATCTCTGGTACAGGATTTGAACCAATGACCTTTAGACATAGAATAGACAGTGTTACGAATGAGATAAAATGAAGATTATTGTTTCTGTGATGCTGTCTGGGTAGCCTTTAATAACACAAGGCCCTCAAGCAAGTTTGATGCTCAGCAGTTGTATTCACGATATACCACCTGGAATTCTTTGCTCTGTTCTGCACTCAACCATTTCTTGGCAAATGGAATTACGTTCAGCTGATAATAAATCACACAAAGCCCAAAGAAGCACTTTCTCTCCTGCTGTTGACTCCACTGTGTTCAGTTCGGTTCATAACTTCTCTGATAACAAAGCAACCATTCAGCATGCATTTGGAGATAGATAAAGTACTGACCACAAGTAAGGTCATCTCAGCCTTGAGCAAGCTCAGCAACCTTTATCATTAGTTGCACTGTCTTTGGTAATGCACTTTCTCAGTGGCACCAATGGCCAGAAGCTGGACTACACATAGATTAGAATAGAGGATTAGCACATTAAACTGCTGTATAATGAGGCTACTCAATGGTTTTCATCAAGGCTCAGGTTAGAACACAGCTGATATATTCACTGTTTACCAAGAAGGGTGCTTTTACATTATTTTCTGATGTGTGTGTGTGTGTGTGTACTGGCAAAACAGACATTTGCTTCCCATCCATAATTAGTATTTTCCTGTTTTCCATTCCTCTTACCCTTTCCCTTCTCATCACTTCCCTCTAGTGTTCTTTCGCCTTCACTTTCTCCCATAGTCTGCTCTCCTCTCCTATCAGATAGTCTCTTATTCAGCCTTTATCTTTTCCACCTTTCACCTCTCAGCTTCTCACTTCAGTCCATTCCTCCACCTATCCACCTTCCCTATTATTTGGTTTCACCTATCACCTGCCAGCTTGTGCTCCATCCACTCCCCCCTACCCACTCTTCTTATTTTGCCTTCTTTTCCTTTCCTTTCCAGTCCTGATGAAGGCTCTTGGCTCAAAACATCGACTTTTTATTCCTCTACATAGATGCTGCCTGACGTGCTGAATTCCTCCAGCATTTTTTGTGTGTTCCTCATAATTAATAATAGTTTTATTATTGTCAAATGTACAGAAATAAAATGAAAAAGTTATGTTTTAGTACATAGAACATTACAGCACAGTACAGGCTCTTCAGACTATAATGTTGTGCCAATCTTTTAACCTACTCTGAGATCAATCTAACCCTTCCTGCCTACATAGCCCTTCATTTCTCTTACATCCATGTGCTAAAGAGTTTCTTAAGTGCTCTTAAAATATTTCTGCATGTGTTCCACGCACCTGCCTCTTTATGTTTTAAAGAAAAATACTTACCTCTGACATCCTCCCTACACTTACCTCCGATCATCTTGAAATTATGTCCCATCGTATTAGTTAATTTCAACCTGGGAAAAAGTCTCTGGCTATGCACTTGATCTATGCCTCTTATCTTCTACATCTCTATCAAGTTGTGTCTCATTCCTCTTTGTTCCACAGAGAAAAGCTCTAGTTTGCAGAACCTATCCTCATAAAATTCACAAGATATTCATACCGTTCAGACAAATCAATTTAAAACATAACTTCACATGTCTGATGGTCTTGTTGTGTGGGTTTTTCTTTAAACAGTTTCTATGCTGTCTGCAAGAAGATGAATCTAAAGGTTGTACATTATATGCATTCTTTGATAATAAATGTATTTTGAACAAGTACATTGAGGTAGTGCAAAGGGAAAACAATAATAGAATGCTGTATTATTCCTAAGAAAGTGGTAGTGAGCTATCTCTTTCAACTAAAAGCTGGAAATCCAAGCAACACACAATGCTGGAGGAACTCAGCAGGCAAGGCAGCATCTATGGAAAAGAGTACAGTCGGCAACATTTTGGGCCAAAACCCTTCGGCAGGACTGGAGAAAAAAAGCTGAGGAGTAGATTGTAAAGGTGGGGGGACGGGAGAGAGAAGCACCAGGTGATAGGTGAAACCTGAAGGGGGAGGGAAGAGCTGGAAAGTTGATTGGTGAAAGAGACAGCCATGGAAGAAAGAAAAAAGGGGAGGAGCACCAGAACAAGGCAATGGATGGGCAAGGAGATCAGGTGGGAAAGGGAAAGGTGATGGGAAACAGTGAAGGAGACATGGGGTGGGGGCATTACTAGAAGTTCGATGAATCGATGTTCATTCTAACAGGTTGGAGTCTACCCAAACAGAATATAAGATGTTATTCCTCCAACCCAAGTGTGGCCTTATCATGACAGTGGGGGAGGCCATGGATTGACATATCAGAATGGGAATGTGAAGAGGAAGTAAAATGGGTGGCCATGGTGTTTTAGGAGGGAATTCCAGGATTTGGGCCTGGTGATACTGAAGGATGATGAGATATTTCCAGATCCAAATGGTGTGTAAATTAGCGAGCAGTGTTTCCTTCTGCTCATTCAACCTGCCATTTTGGTGGTATAGGTTGAAGATTTGGAAAGCGTTGTTGGAGATAGCCAAGGCGAGCAACTGCAGTTCATTTTGTAGATGGGACAGAGGTATAGGAAAGAAGTCATAAGTAGAAGAGATTCTACAGACGCTGGAAATCAAGAGGAACCCACACAAGTTGCTCGAGGAACTCAGCGAGTCAGGCAGCATCTACAGAGAGGAATGCACAATTGAAGCTTTGACCCTGATGAAGGGTCTTGTCCTGAAAATTTGACCATTTATTAAAGTGCAACAGCTCTCAATGTGCAACCTTATGTTCCCAAAGTAAGAGGTTGAAACAGGTAAGGCTGGCCAACAGTGTTCTGGTAAGGCTATATAGGCCCATCCCCTGTACAGTGGATGCAATAGATTGTAGAAGTATTGATGAACCCAGATAAATTGGAAACCCAAGTGTCGGGAAAAGAGGCGAAGGTCGGGCTGATTTCTCTCACTCACCTGCGCATATTCATTGCTTTCTCCACAGCGCTAAGGCTGTTGTGCATTTTTGCCCCGCTGATGTGATGAACTGGGCCTACTCCGACTGCTCTGGGAACGGCTCTGGGATTCAGTCGGGTTCGGGTTGCTGTGGCTTGCTTCTATTGTTTGCATGATGTGTGTTTTTTTCCCTCTTTTTCATTATTCGAGTCTCTTGCTTTGTGACTGCCTGTAAGCAGACAAATTTCAAGGTTCATAATTTATACCTTCTTTGATAATAAATGTGCTTTGAATCTTGAATTCCAACAATACAATCAACTTCAGAGGACAATGCAGACAGGAGATCCTTGATGGCTTATGCTCCACAGGGAGCTAAGGGCTCAAGTAAGTAGGTAAGTATTAAATTGCAATCGAGCAGATTGTGAGGTCAAGAGTCTCACCCTATAAGCCAAGTGGACTGTCATTAGAGTTGTAACCCAATATGATCTCCCAACTTTAGAAAACCTTTAGGGTGGAAAATTCATTCCTTGAATTAAGTTTTTTTAACACTTTCATAAACCACTTCTGCAATGGACTTGCTCTGCACAAATCTTTGGTTTCAGATTATTATTCTTATTATTTTATGTTTTACAAATATGAACTGCATTTTTGCGAGTGAGATTTCAAGTCACCTATCTAATCACAATAACTAAATGGTCTATGTAATGCTAATGAGTGTTTGGGACTGATTAAAGACAGTATCGAACCAAAGAATTACAGAGAGATTGTACCTAGAAAACAAATGTACCTGCTAATGATTGCAAGTCTTGGATCCAATCAGTGAGTCCGATAATGTTACTAAACATTATTGCTGCTTCTAATTGTTATTTGATGAACAAGGTTAGATTGCATTTCCTCCCATAAGAATAACTATTATTTTCACTATAAATAGATTAAATAGATTCTGCATTAAATGGCTCTGTTTTTGCAGCGTATTTCAAGTTGATGAAAGCAATGTAACACAATGAAAAATGTCCATGTTTAACACCCATGGTCACATCTGCTCACCTTCCAGGGCATTTCTGAGATGACGGAGGCAATTGTCTTACACAGAATGGTGGATGCATGGAATGTCCTGCTGGGGTAATGGTGGAGGCAGATACATTAGGGGCATTTAAGAAATTCTTCGATAGCCACATGGATGATAGAAAAATGGAGAGCTATATCAAGGGGACAGGTTAGACCAATTTTAGAGTCAGTTAAAAGGTCAGCACAATATCATGGGTTGAAGAGCTTGTACTGTAATGTCACGTTCAATGTTCGATGTACATGTGACAAATAAAGCTAATTGTTAATCTTTACTTGCTTTAGTAATGGCCTTCCTTCATAATAAGATCACGAGTGGAATCTTGGATTATTGCTGGAGATATGCATTTCCATTATTTAACTCTGATAGGGGTTCCCAACATTTTTTATGCCAAGGACCAATACCATTAAGTAAGATGTCCGTGGACCCCAGCTTGGGAACTGCTGCGTAGAACAAGTGACAGACTATGTACGCATGCAGTAAGACCTAAATGGCATCCAGGGATGGGCTGGCATGTGAAATATAACAGCTATACTCGGATCAGGTGTTTCACTTATGAGGAGAGATTGGATAGGCTGTGTCTGTTTTCCTTGGAGTAGACGGGGCTAATGTGGGACTTGGTACACAAAGTAATAGATAGAGTGGATAGTGAGAAACTATTTCTAGTAATAGAGATGCCAAAAGCCAGACAACGTAGTCTTATTATGAAGAGAAAAAGTGTTAAAGGAGATCTGAGGATGTCAGTTTTTCACCCAGCAGGTAGTTGCTGTCTAGAACACACTGCCTGAGAGGTTAGGCAAGGCAGTGACTCACAATTTTACCTACTGCCCATTACACCACTGGCATTTAGCACGGCAAATGAAGGTTGTTCATCTCTGTAGTGTTCAGGGCTTCCTTCATGGTGTCAGTAGCTTGGTTTTCACTACTGTCAGTCCTACAAGTCCTGGGTGGAGACTCAGAGATACCATCACATTCAGATGTAGAAGGATTCTTCATTGCTGTTTCTATAACAATTCTGTTTTACCAGTCAGGGTTGTTAGCCCTGTGCTGAAACCACCAGTTCCGGAAGGCCAGTGGACAACTCGAAGTCTGGCTTCTACCCTTTGACTTGTTCAGAATGGGTGACCCTGCCAAGAGCCAATGCATTAAGCCCTGATTCCACCAACATAACTCTCCATATCATTGAGGCATGCAAGCCTCCAAACCACAATAAAATTGGAGGACTCACAATATTAAGGAATATCTAAACAAACCCAAAAATTGCTAAGGAGTAGCAGGTTTTAATGCTGCAAGGTTTCAAACTGAAATACTGACAGTTCCTTTCTTCCTACAGATCTAAGCCAAAGGAAATTGATTATTAAAGATTCATTTTCTTGCAGGTGTTTACGGGAAAATAAAGAATACAATAGAATTTATGAAAAAATATATATTAACAAAGACTGACAAACAACAAATGTGCAAAAGAAGACAAACTGCAAATAAAATTAACTTTGAGAACATGAATTGTATAGCAAGTCTGTAGGTTGTGGAATTAGTTGAGATGTTGTGTGGAGTGAAGTTATCCACACCGATTCAGAAGCCTTTGCTTGTAGGGTTGTAAGATCAAACTCTGTTGGTTGTTGTTTGACCCACTGAGCCAACCATCCTCCAGTTGATTGTTTGTTGCTCCAGATTCCTGAATCTGCAGCCATTTGTGTCTTCATCAAAGGTTTTAAATACCAATAAATACATTCATATACGTGGACATACGGATGAATGAAAAATGGAGTGTTATGTGCTACTTAGGATGAAGGGTTTAGATTGATCTAAGTCAAATTTCCTTTGAATTTGACTTTGAACAGTGGGATGTTGGGTCAAAGTCATTGGTTGAAGGACACATCTGTGCTGTATCGTCCTGTGTTCTGTTTTTACTAAATGCAATAGGTATAGACAGATACTTAATGGTCAGCATGGGTGTGCAGAGTCAAAGGGTCTGTTTCAAAGTTCAGAGTAAATTTACCATCAAAGTACATGTACAATATGTCCCTATATTCTACCCTGAGATTCATTTTCATGCAGACATTCACAGTAGAACAAAGAAATACAATAGAATCAATGAAAAACTACACACAAAGACCGAAAAACAAAAAGAAATGTGTAACAGGAGACAAACTGTGCAAATACAGAATACATTACCCCTTGTCCTGCACACCTCCCCATACCAACTATCATCCCAATCTTCTCCTCCCCTGACTCGCACTTTCCACCAACTCCCCAGTCATCATGGACTCAGCTTCACTACTGAGTAGGTGTGAAAGGCCCTGGGGAAACTCAGACATGGCAAAGCATTGGGACCGGATGGTGTGAACCCCTGTCTTCTGAATGATTGTGCTGAGCAGCTGTGTGGAGTTCTCCAGCGCACTTTCAATCTGAGTCTCAGTCTGGAAAGGGTCCCGACTGTGTGGAAGACATCATGTGTGGTCCCAGTATCCAGGGAGGGCCGACCAAACGTCTTGAATGACCACTGTCCATTGGCCCTGACCTCACACATGAAGACCCTAGTGAGGCTGGTTCTGGCTCACCTCCAACCCCTGGTCAGATCAGCCCTCGATTCTCTTGCAGTTTGCCTACCAGGAGCACGTTGGAGTTGACAATGCTGTCATCTACCTGCTGAACAGAGCCGATTCCCATTTGGATAAGCAGGGCAGCACTGTGAGGATCATGGTTTTTGAATGCTCAAGTGCCTTCAATAGCGTACAGCCCTCGTTGCTGGGGTAAAGCTCTGTTCAATGCAGGTTGGCATTTCCATTGTATCCTGGATAATGGACTACCCGACGGGCAGACCACAGTTTGTGCAGCTTCGTAGCTGTGTGTCAGCCAAGGCTATAATTGCATTGGGGTCCCACAGGGGACTGGATTGACTCCCTTCTTAATTACCCTGTATAAATCGGACTTTAGATATAATTCTGAGTTGTGTCATCTGTAGAAATTTTCTGATGGCTCAGCAATAGTTGGCTGTTGGACAGGAGGACAAATACAGGGTCCTGGTGGAGGATTTTGTCAAATGGTGGAAACTGAATCATCTGCAGCTCAACATCAGTAAGACAAAGGAGATGGTGATAGACTTCAGGAAGACTAAACCTGCAGTGCTCCCAGATACTATTGATGGTGAGGATGTGGATGTGGTGAGGACCTACAAGTACCTGTGGATACACCTGGATGACAGACTTGAGTGGAGCTCAAACACAGAGGCTGTGTACAAGAAGGACCAGAGTCACCTCTACTTCCTCAGGAGACTGAGGTCCTTTGGAGTACGCAGGTCTCTCCTTCACATGTTCTACCAGTCTGTTGTCACCAGTACAATCTTCTATGCTGTGGTGTGCTGGAGCAATGGCATCAACACAGGTTGATGCTAATAGGCTCAATAAACAGATCAGAAAGTCTGGCTCTGTTATAGGAATCAAACTGGACACACTGGAGGCTGTGGTAAAACAAAAGACCCTATGGAAAATACTGGCAATTCTGGACAATGTTTCTTACCCTCTGAATGCCACCTTGGCTAAGCAGAAAAGCATTTTTAGTTATAGACTAAGACAACTGCAAATGGAGCCATATGGGTCATTTTTACCCTTGGCCATTAGGCTCTATAATGAGTCAACCATAGCTAGGGAAATGATAACCCCCCCCCCCCTCCTGTTAGACAGTTTAAGGTAGCTTATGTTTTATTCTTCCTTGCTTCTCTTCTAATATTTGTATATCTCTGCACTTGTAATGCAACTGTGACACTGTAATTTCCTTTGGGATCAATAAAATATCTAATGAATGAATGAATGAATAAATAAATACATAAATAAATAATACTGAAAACATGAATTGTAGAGTGCCTGAAAGTGAGTCCATGGGTTGTAGAATCAGCTCAGTGTTGAGTTGAGAGAAATTTTCCACCTTGGTTTCAGGAGTCAGAAGATTTAAAGTTCAAAGTACATTTATCATCAAAGTATATAGTTAGTACACAGCTCAGAAATTCATCTTCCCCACAGACAGTCACGAAACAAAAAAAGAACCATGGAACCAATCTGTTCAAAGTAAGATATTAAACATCAAACCCCCAGCCCCCCACATGCAGAAAAAATACGATTTAGAAGCAGAATTAGCCCATTTCATCCATCAAGTCTGCTGTGCCATTTCATCGTGGCTGATTCAAATTTCCTCTCAGACCCATTCTCCTGCCTTCTCCCGCCTTCTCCCTATATCCCTTCATGCTCCAACCAATCAAGAATCTATCCACCTCTGCCTTAAATGTACATAAAGGCTTTTGACCTCCAATCTCTGGCTAAAGAAATTCCCCCTTACCCCATTCTAAAAGGTTGCCCTCTATTCTGAGGTTGTGACCTCTGGTCTTCGACTCAACCACCATAGGAAACATCCTCTCCACATTCATTCTATCAAAGCCTTTCTCCATTTGATAGGTTTCAATGAGGTCACCCCTCATTCTTCTGAATTCTGGTGAATACAAGCTCAACACAGGCCAGCACAGTCAGCCACAGAACCTTGCAAAACCTTTCCTATCAATATGCCTGTTACTGTACCTATATCAGCTGCTTTCTCTCCAGTTCATTCCATACATGTACCAGCTTCTGTGTAAAGAAAATCAATCACTGCTTTATCCATGCACCTCATCAAAGGACTTCTGAAAATCTAAGTACACAACAGCAACTGATTCTCCTTTGTCTATCCAGCCTGTTATTTCTTCAAAGAATTCCAATAGATTTGTCAAGCAAGATTTTTCCATAAGGAAACAATGCTGACTACGGCCTATTTTATCATTTGCTTCCAAATGCACTGAGACCTCCTCCTTAATAACTCCAACAGCTTCCCAACACTGAGGTCAGACTAACTGGCCTATATTTTCCTTTCTTCTGCCTCTCTCCCTTCTTGTAGTGTGGAGTGACATTTGCAATTTTCCTATCTCCTGGAACCTTTCCAGAATGTAGTGATTCTTGAAAGATCATTAATAATGTCTCCATGATCTTTTTAGCCACCGCCTTCAGAACCCTGGGGTGTACACCATCTAGTCCAGGTGACCTATCTACCTTCAGGCCTTTCAGTTTCCCAAGAACCTTCTCTCTCATTATGGTAGCATCACACTCTTCATGACCCCTGAAGCCTGGAACTTACACCATACTGCTTGTGTCTTCTACAGTGAAGAATGCTGCAAAATACTTATTCAGTTCGTCTGCCATTTCATTGTTCCCAATTACTTCCTCTACAGCGTCATTTTCCAGTGGGCCTAATGTCCATTCTTGCCAAAAACGCAGAATAGAAAACACCAAAGGCATTTTTCAGTACAGTTTAGCTTTGTGTTCATTATCTGACTGAAAGGTAATAATTGTTCCTGAACCCTGTGGTATGGGAACTAAGGCTGCTTCAACTCCTTCCAGAGAAGAGAACATAGCCTGGATGATGGGGTTTTTGATCATGGATGTTGCTTTTTTGTGGCTTGCGCTCAGCAGTGGGGAGTGATTTTCCTGTATCCACCAATTTTTGTGCATTTTTCAAGGACATTGATGTTCCAAGCTGTGATGCAACTAGTCATAATACTCTCCACTGTGCATCTACGACGTTTAGCTGACATGCTAAATCTACACAAACTTCAAAGAAAGTAAAGGTGCTGCTATATCTTCTTTGAAATGGCACTTACTTGCTGATCCCAGGACAGATCCTCTGATATGAAAACATCCAGGAATTTAAAGTTACCGACACTCACCACCTCCGATCCCCGCATGAGAACTGGCTCATAGACCCAGGATTCTTCCTCCTGTTGTCAATCTGATCTTTGGTCTTACTGACGTTCAGTGAGAGGTTTTTGTTGTGACACCATTCAACCAGATTTTCAGTCTTCCTCCTATATGTTGATTTGTCTCTATCTTTATTTCAGCCAACAACAATGGTCATTGAGTCATAGAACTTAACAGCACAGAAAGAGACCCTTTGGCCCATCTAGCATGTGCAAAACCATTAATCTGTCTTGTGTCATCCACCTGCACCCTCCTAATATTCCTCCCATTTGTGTACCTAATTTCTCTTAAATGTTGAAATTGACCCCGTATTCAACACTTGTACTGCCAGCTCGTTCCACATTCTCAACACTGTCTGAGTGAAGAAGTTCCCCCTCAAGATCTCCTTAAGCATTTCTCCTGTCACCCTTAACCTACGACCTCTAGTTGTAATCTCACCCAACCTCAATGGAAAAAGCCTGTTTGCAATTACCCTATCTATGCCCTCATTTTGTATTCCTCTATCAATTCTCCTCTTAAACTTCTACATTCATGGAAATACAGTCCTAACCTATTCAATCTTTCCTTATAACTCAGGTCGTCAAGTCCTGGCAATATCCTTGTAAATTTTATCTGCATTCTTTCAATCCTATTTACATCTTTCCTATTGTTAGGTGATCAAAGCTGGACACAATACTCCAAATTAGGACTCACTAACATGTTAAATAATTTCAATATAACATCCCAGCTCCTGTACTCAGTATATTGAATTATGAAGGCCAATGGCCAAAAGCTTTCTTTACAACCCTATCAAGAAAATACAGATGCAAAAACTCCATTTACAATTTCCACCATCTCTTTCAGCTACACACATTTGATTTTCCAGAGGACCGATTTTGCCCCTTGCTAACATTTTGGTCTCAATATACAGTATCTATAGAAGCCCATAGGATCTTTGTTGGCTAGTACAACCTCATGTCTTCATTGAGCCCTCCTGATTACCTTGAATGCTCTCTTGCATTTATTATACTCCTGAGGTAGCTCATTTGTTCCTGTCTGCCTATACCTATTATGTACCTCCCTCTTTTTCTTCTTCAGGGCCTCAATATCTCTCAAAACCCAGTTTCCCTAAACCTGTTATCTTTGTCTTTTATTCTGGGAGGAACATACAACATCTGTCCCCTCAAAATTTCACTTTTGGAGGTCTCCCACTGAACGAGTACACCTTTGACAGAAAAAAAACCTATCTCAATCCACACTTGCTAGATCCTTTCTGATACCATCAAAATTAGCTTATCTCCAATTTAGAATCTTAATGCAAGCACCAGATCTATCCTTTTCCATAATTACCTTGAAACTAATGACATTATGATCACTAGTTGCAAGGTGTTCTCCTACATAAACCACTGCCACCTGCTCTGACTCATTCCCTAATACAAGATCTAGTATTGTATTCTATCTAGTTGGGAATTCTTTGTACTGATTGAGGAAACTTTCCTGAACACATTTGATAAAACACTTTCCCTTCCAGCCTTTTCACATTATGGGGGTCCCAGTCAATATTTGTAAAATTAAATTCTCCTACTATCACAACTTTATGTTTCTTGTAACAGTCTATGATCTCTCCACAAATTTGCTCCTTTAAATCCCACAGATTGTTGGGCAGTCTATAATATAATCTCACTAATATGGTAATACAGTCTTATTCCTCAATTCTACACATAAAGCCTCGCTAGGTAAGCTCTGCAGCCTGTCCTGACTGAGCATGGCTGTGACATTTTCCCTGACTAGTAACGCCACTCCTTCCCCTTTAATTCCTCCCTCCCTATCATATCTAAAACAACAGAACCCCGGAACATTGAGTTGCCAGTCCTGCCCCTCCTGCAACCAAGTTACCATCAACCAGAAACCTTATAGGACCAGTCACACAAATACTATGGCTCAAGAGCCGTGTTGTGAGTTGTGTGACTGTACTGTCATCTGCAAGTCCAGGAGTGTGTTAGTATTCTTGTTTGCATTTCCATCAGCACCCAAGAGGCTTATCACCATTTAGGATAAGACAGAATCAGAATCAGAATCAGGTTTAATATCACCGCCATATATCATGAAATGTGTTGTTTTGTGGCAGCAGTACATTGCAATATACAATAATAATAGAAGCTATAAATTACAGTAAGAAATGTATATTAAATTAAGTAAGTAGGGTAGAAAGAGAGAAAAAATAGTGAGGTAGTGTACATGTGCTCATTGTCCATTCAGAAATCTGATGGTGGAGGGGAAGAAGCTGTTTCTGGAATGTTGAGTGCGTCTCCTACTTGATGGTAGCAATGAGGAGATGCCATGTCCTGAGTGATTTAGGGTCCTTAATGATGGATGCTGCCATCATCCTTAGAACGTGTCCTTGATGCTGGGCAGGTGAATGCTCGTGATACAGCTGGCTGAGTTTGCAACTCCCTCAACTTTTTCTGATCCTGCATGATGGTCCCTCCAAACCAGATGGTAAAGCAACCAGTTAGAATGCTCTCCATGGTATATCTGTAGAAATTTGTGATAGTCTTTGGCAACATACCAAGTCTCCTCAAACTCCTAATGAAATACAGCCACTGATTCTTTGTAATTGCATCAATATATTGGGCCCAGGATTGATCTTCAGAGATGTCGACACCCAGGAACTTGAAACTGGTCACCCTTTCCACTTCTGATCCCTGGGTGAGGACTTGACTTCCCCTTCCTGAAGTTCACAATCAATTCCTTGGTCTTATTGACATGGAGTACAGTTTTTGTTGCAACACCACTTAACCATTTGATCAATCTCAGTCCTGTACACCTCCTTGTCATCATCTGAAATTCTGCCAACAACAGTTATGTCATCAGCTGTTGAGCTGTTGATGCTGTTTGGGCTGTGCCTGGCCACACTGTCTTGGGTGTAGAGAGAATAGAGTCATTGACTAAGCATGTATCCTTGAGGCATGCCATGCCAGTGTTGGTTGTCAGCAGGGAGGAGATGCTATTTCCAAAGCCCACACTGACTATGGTCTCCAGATGAGGAAGTCAAGGATCCAGTTGCGGAAGAAGGTACAGAGGCCCAGGTTTTGGAGCTTGTTTATTAGAACTGAGGATATGAGTGTGTTGAACGCTGAGCTGTAGTCAATAAACAGCAGCCTAACACAGGTATTGCTATTATCCAGGGGTCTAAGGCCAAGTGGAGAGCCGGTGAGATTGCATCTGACTTTAGGCAAATTGCAGCAGATCCAGTTCCTTGCTTAGGCAGTTGATTCTGGCCATGGCTAACCTCTCAAAGCACTTCATCACAGTAGATGTGAGTGCAACTGGATGATAGTTACTGAGGCTGCTCACCCTGCTTTTCTTGGGGACTGGTATGATGGTCACCTTTTGAAGCAGGTGAGAACCTCCGTAGAGGTGAGAGATTGAACATGTCCTTGAAATTTCCCACCAGTTGGTTGGCACAGGTTTTCATTGCCCTACCAGGTACACTCTCAGGGCCTGATGACTTGACTTCCACTTGAATTGCACCCGTACACCACTCAGATGATTATGCCTCCATCATAGGCACATACAGTGGCAGGCAATAAGTATTTATTTATTTTTCTATTTAGTGATACAGTACAGAACAGGACCTTTCAGACCAACGAGCTGCACCACCCAGCAACTCACCTATTTAACCCCAGCCTAATCACAGGACAATTTACAATGACCAGTTCACACAGGTATGTTTTTGGACTTTGGGAGGAGACCTGAGCACTTGGAGGAAACCCAGACACTCATGGGAAGGATGTACAGACTTCTTACAGACAGCGTCAGAATGGACTTCTGAACTCCATTCTGCACCAAGCTGTGACAGGGTCATGCTAACCTCAACACTACAGTAGCCACAAGAGAATCTGCAGATGCTGAAAATCTGGAGCAACATTCAAAATCCTGGAAGAACTCAGCAGGTCAGGCAGCATCTAAGGAGAGGAATAACCAAGACCCTTCATCTGGACTGGAAAGGAAAGGGGCAGAGGCATGAGAATAAGAAGGTGGAGGGAAGGAGTAAGAATGGAGGGGTGAGAAAATTGATGTTTCTGCCATTAAGTTGGAGGAATATGAGGTACTGCTCCTCCAACCTGAGTTTGCCTTCATCATGGCTGTGGAGGTGCCTATGGACAGACATCTAAGAATGGTAATGGGAAGTCAAATTTCAATGGGTAGCCATTAGTGATCCTGCCTCTTGTGGCCTACAAAGGGAAGATGGTCAACAGAACAGTCCCTCAAATCTGCTTCATGTCTCACTGATGTAGAAGAGGCTGTGCCAGCAACACTGAACACAGCCGATGACCCTGACAGGGGAAGTGTTGCCTCATCTGGAAGGACTATTTGGGGCACCGAATGGTGGAGGAGCAATAAGGGGAGGTGTAGCACTTATCACACTTGAAAGATATGTCCCAGGAGAGTGATCAGTGGGGAGGGACGAGTAGGGACAGGGAAAGACGTGCTAAGTGGCAGAATTCCTTTGGAGGTTCCAGAAGTTTTGGAGAATACTGTGCTGGTATGCGGAGGCTGGTGGAGTGTAGGTAACAACAAGGAGAACTCTGTCCATATTATGGCAGCAGGAGGATAGGGTGAGAGCTGATGTGCGGAAAATAAAGATGTGGGTCACAGGCATCTCCATCATCAAGGGCTCTTGCCATCCAAGCCATATTCTCTTCTCACTGCTGCCATCACAAAGGAGGCATAGGAGCCTCAAGTTCCACACCAGCAAGTTCAGCTACAGTCATTACCCCTAAAGTATTAGGCTTTTGAACCAGAGAGTGTAACTTGACTCACCACAACAATGAACTGCTTCAAAAACTTATTGGCAACCTATGGACTTGTTTTAAGTTCTCAAGTCAAGTTCTCAATATTTATTGCTTATTTATTATTACTATTGTTATTATTATTTTCATTACATGTGCACAATTGTTCTTCGCACATTGTTTGTTTGTCTGCCTTTGTTGTCTGTGGTTTTTCATTGATTCTGTTATGTTTCTTTTGTATTTACTCTGAATGCCCACAAAAAAGTGGATCTCAGAGTAGTATATGGTGGCTTATACAGGATGTACTTTGGTAATAAATTTACTTGAAACTTTCAGGTAATTAGTGATATGTCCTGATTTTGTATTTGACTACCTTTTAAGTGAAATAAAATTGGCTAAGAATTAATGGGTAGAAATGTTATAATTTTTTTCAGAAATAGTGTTTGATTTTTGCAAAGATATATTCTGCAAATGGGCCATAAAACTTTCTGTCTTCTTATTGGTGAGGACTGCTTCAGCAAACTTTGGCAAAGGCAGAGAGTAAACGTAACCTTCTGTCGAAGTATATACTCTGTAAACGCTAACTCATACTGATGTACTGTATTTCTAATTTAGACAGCATTAAATTCATTAACAACACCACGGCCTGCATCACTAACACACTGAGGAGGCAGGTTCCTGAGTATTATTCCCAGTATATGAGTCATTAGGATATATCTTGGCAGATGCTGGAAGGTACTCATCAAAAAATGGGCAAGAGCAGCAATGCAATGTCGCAGCCGATTAACTGAACTCTGAAAAGTCATACCTCAATCACAATTTATTTATTTGTGCACAAGGAGAACAGCCTGGCACCTGTCACCACACTGTTCAGAAGTCTTAACTGAGAAATGTCATTTTTATACAGAATTGACTAGCCATTATCGGATATTGACCAATGGGTAACCTTGTATTTGTGCTCATTTCCTTATTTGCATGATCAATCATCATCATCATCATTATGCACCATGCCATATGACATGGGCGATCGTGTCCAAGACCATGTTTGCTCTTGGCGTAGTTTTCTACAGAAGTGGTTTGCCATTGCCTTCTTCTGGGCAGTGTCTTTCTGGGACGGGTTAGCCCAGCCATCGTCAATGCTCTTCAGAGATTGTCTGCCTGGTGTCAGTGGTCGCATTGCCAGGACTTGTGATATGCACCGGCTGCTCATACGACCGTCCACCAGCTGCTCCATGGCTTCACGTGACTCTGACCGGGGGGCTAGGCAGGTGCTACACCTTGCCCAAGGGTGACCTGCAGGCCAGCGAAGAGAAGGACCACTTTACACCTCCTTTGGTAGAGATATATCTCCACTCTGCTACCTGTCATTCACAATTTAGGCATAAAGCCAATAGAAACTGCAAGCACCCAACCAATGATATTTTGAAGTTAGTATTGTCCCCCAGTTAGTGTGTGTGGTTTGAATCCTTCCATTACAACCTTATATTGTCTCTGTGTGCTAAGTAGCCCCAGTCCCCAGCTGTGTGAAGGGAGGCTATGCTCCTCAAAGACCTTTCTTGCCTGGGCTGCTTGAACCTTGCCTTGCTACAACTCCCACTTACCGGTAGTAATTGTACGAGTGGTGGAGGAGAGTGCTGAAGCTGGTAGTGGGGCTGACTCACTGCTCCTGCAGCCTGAGTTTAATCCCATCCTCCGCTGTGAGTCTGCATGTTCTTCCTGGGGTATCCGTTGGAACGCTCCGGAAGATAGAACAGTACAGCACAGTACGAGATATTCAGCCTATGATGTTATTCCGAACTCCACTTACTTATTTATTGAGATACAGTGTGGAATCAGCCCTTTTGGCCCTTTGAGTCACATGGCCCAGCAACCCCAGCAAATTAGGCTATTTACCCACAGCCTAATCGCAGCACAATTTACAATGACCAGTTAATCTACCAACCGGTACGTCTTTGGACTGTGGGAGGATACTGGAACACCCGGAGAAAACTCATGCAGTACAAGCTTCTTACAGACAGTGGTGGGAACTACTCTATAATCAATCTAGCCCTTCCCCCCTTCTCAGCCCATAATCCTCCAACTTTCTAACATCTACGTGCCTATCCAAGAGTAGATTAAAAGTCCCTAATGTATCAGCCTCTACTACCACAGTCCAGCAGTGCATTTCATAAGACCATAAGATATAGAGACAGAATTAGGCCACTCGGCCCATCGATTCTCTACTATTTGATCATGGCTAATTTATCTTCCATGTCAACCCCTTTCTCTTACCTTCTTTCCACAGCACACTGGTTGTTTGTCAGTCTTTGTTTATGTATAGTTTGTTTATAAATTATATTGCATTTATTTTCCTGTGAACGACTACAATAAAATGAATCCCATGGTAGTATATGGTGACATATATGTACTTTGATAATATATATACATTGATTTGGCATAGAATTTGGAGAGGCATCATTGGTGAAAGAGCCAGTCTGGAGGGCTTTCGAAAGAAAGGCAAGATAGCATTCATACTGTGGTGTAGATCCAGGGTCCAGTCAATTCTGGTTCCTAATTAGACTGTAGCTTGTCTGGGAAGAAAGAAAGTCAAATATTTCTTGCATAAATAGAAAGGTCACTCACTGAAATAAAGTGGTTTGCAGAAAGCTCTGTTCTGATGGAAAATGTTTTGCTCAATGTGTTTAGATCTTGTTGATTGGTTTCAGCTGTACTCCAGGATATTTTCTGCTGCAGTTTCTACAGAGAATCAGCAAAGCCAAAAATAGCACCTTCCTCGGGGATTGGCAATGACATGCACTGAGTTTACAAACGCAGTAGACTCAAACGAAAAGCAGCTTCAAGAAGAACATGTTAGTCCCGGGGGAATGCAAAACCATGTCAGAGGAATAACAGCTAGGACTCATGGCTGCTGACAATCTGTTATCTACTCTCCTCAACATCTAAAGATATGAAATCATTCACGAGAATGATCCCAGGAATAGTAGGGTTAATGTATGAGGAGCATTTGATGCTCTGGGCCTGTACTTGCTGGAGTTTAGAAGAATAAGGAAGGATCTCATTGCAACCTATCAAATATTGTAAGGCCTAGATCAAGTGGATGTGCAGAGGATGTTTCCAATAGTGGGGCAAGTCTAGGACCAGTGGCACAGACTCAGAATATAAAGATACCTCTTTAAAAACAAAAAAAAAGTAGACAAGTGTCCCGGCTCCTGTGTTTTTCTTCGATTAGTTTCTGGAGGTATAAAACATAACATCTAGGACCAGAGGGCAAAGCTCAGAATACCAGGATGTCCATTTAGAACACAGATGAAGAATTTCTTCAGCCTGAAGGTGGTAAATCGATGGAATTCATTGCTACAGACAAATGTGGAGGCCAAACCATTGGGTATATTTTAAGCAGAGGTTGATAGGTTCTTGATTAGTAAGGATGTCAAAGGGGAGAAGGCAGGAGAATGGGGCTGAGGGGGATAATAAATCAGCCATGATGGGATGGTGGAACAGATTTGATGGGCAGAATGGTCTAATTTGGCACCTATGTCCTTACTAGAACTGAGGAACATAGCTTCAAGATTCGGAGGTGTAGCTTTAGGACAGAGATGAGGAGGAACAGCTTTTCCCAGAGAGTGGTGAATCTGTGGAATTCTCTGCCCAATGACCTCACTAAAGATATGTAAGACAAGGTTGGATAGATTTTTGCATAGTAGGGGAATTATGGCTTATGGGGAAAAGGCAGGTAGGTGGAAATGAGTCCATGCCAGATCAGCCAAGATCTTACTGAATGGCAGAGCAGGCTCGATGGCCCAGATAGCTGACCCCTGCTCCTGTTTCTTACATTCTTACGTATTATGGTCACATGGTCTAATGAAGCGATTCAGCACACCGATAGTGGACGTGGCAGTGATTAGTACAACGATGTATGATTACCTCACACTTACTCCCAAGGCTGCAATTACTTGTCATAGTCCTCGGCCGAGCTCTGGGTCTCCATGTTACAGCTCATCGACAAAGTGAAACAGTTTGCCAGCAGAAAGCAAACCGCAGATGCAAATTCTGAGCACCGCTCTTGAACCCGGTCTTCTGTCAGTTTGAGGATGTAAAAGGTCATTTAAAGTCAGTTTGAGTTTATTGTCATATCCACAAGTACACGTAAGCACAGGTGCAGTGAAAAGCTTAACTCGCAGCAGCATCACAGGCACATGGCATCTTATAAGCAGCATTCAAAAGAAAAACATAAATTAGACATAAATTATGCAAAATATACACAAAAGAACTCAATTAGAAGAAAATAAGCTTAACACAGCTGTTTATTAATGTCTGCACTGAATGAAATTGGTATTAGTTTATTATTGTTATGTATGCACAGGTGCAATGAGAAAGGTACTTGCTGCAACATCATAGGCACAGAACACCAGATACACACCATTAACAAGAAGAAAGAACATAAATTAAACATAATCTTTACAAGAAAAACAGAATTAGAACAAAAACTCTTCCATTATATTGCAAATTGGACTGTGATCATAGTGTTGTCAGGTAGTGATTAGGTTTGAGCAGTCTGGTCTACAACCAAATGCTTGGAGGGATGTAACTGTCCTTGAACCCGATAGTGTGGGACTTGAGTCTTCTGTCCCTCCTGGTTACACACTATAAAAAAATGAGGATGATAAAGATTAGCTTTACTTGTTGCATGCACATCGAAACATACAGTGAAGTACGCCCTTTGCGTCAACAGCCAACACAGTCCGAGGATGTGCTAGGGGTGGCCCATGAGTGTCCGCTATGGGTCTACCGAATGTTGAAAGGCCTCAACAGAGTGGATGTGGAGAGGGTGTCTCCTATGGTGGGACTGTCTAGTACCAGAGGACACAGCCTCAGAATAGAGGGGTGTTTCTTTAGAATGGAGATGAGGAATTGCTTTAGTCAGAGGCAGCTGTGGAGGCCAAGTTATTGGGTATATTCAAGGGGGAGGTTGATAGATTCTTGATTACTCAGACCACAAAGAGATGCAGGGAGAAGGTAGGCTGAGAGGGAAAATGAATCAACCAAATGGCCTAATTCTGCTCCTATTTGTTTTTGGTCTGTGGTCTTATGGGGCCAGCACCAACGTAGCAAGCTGACAGCTTACTAACCATAACCCATATGTCTTTGGAATGTGGAAGGAAACGAGAGCAACCGAAGGAATCCCACATGGTCACAGGGAGAATGTACAATCTCCTCACAGAGCAGTGGAATTGAACCTGTAAAGCATTGCGCTAACTGCTGTGTGCAATGTGCTAAATGCCAGGTACTGAGGATACAGTTTACCAGTGGCACAGGGAATGAGGAAATAACCACTCTTCAGGTGTTTCCTCTGAGATGAAGACCCAGACTGAGTTGACACCGAATGACTTGTCTGTTGGGACTCCAATGTTTTGATGAATTTGTTCAACGTGTTACAAACTAGCATATCCTCTATAAGAAAATGTAAATTACCTCTTTTTAATTTAAATGAGTGGAGCATTAGTAGTTTTATCTGGAAATGCATGCCTGATACCTAATTATTTATGGATGGAAAGATTTCTGCTGAAGGCAACTTCATGGAAGATTTGCATTTGATTTGTTTTTTGTTTATTGCATAAGTCCTAATGACTGGATTTCTCTTAATAACCCTCCTTGTCTCTGGAGCTGCAGAGAGTAGTGGATCCAGCCCGATACATCCCTCCCCACCACTGGTAGTATTTGTAGGAGGTGCCTCCTCAAGAAGGTAACATTCATCTTCCAAGATACCCTCCTTCTAGACCATGCAATCTTCTTGCATCTAGCATTGGGCAGGAGTTAGAGAAGCTTGAAGGCCCACACCGCCAGGATCAAGAACAGCTACTTCCTTTCAACCACTGAGTTCTTGAACCAAATCTTAGAAACATAGAAGCATAGGTGCAGGAGTAGGCCATTTGGCCCTTCGAGCCTGCACCGCCATTCAGTATGATCATGGCTGATCATCCAACTCAGAACCCTGTACCTGCTTTCTCTCCATACCCCCTGATACCTTTAGCCACAAGGGCCATATCTAACTTCCTCTTAAATATAGCCAATGAACCGGCCTCAACTGTTTCCTGTGGCAGAGAATTCCACAGATTCACCACTCTCTGTGTGAAGAAGTTTTTCCTCATCTCGGTCCTAAAAGGCTTCCCCTTTATCCTTAAACAGTGACCCCTCATTCTGGACTTCCCCAACATCGGAAACAATCTTCCTGCATCTAGCCTGTCCAATCCCTTTAGAATTTTATACATTTCAATAAGATCCCCCCTCAATCTTCTAAATTCCAGTGAGTATAAGCCTAGTCGATCCAGTCTTTCTTCATATGAAAGTCCTGCCATCCCAGGAATCAATCTGGTGAACCTTCTTTGTACGCCCTCTATGACAAGAATGTCTTTCCTCAGATTAGGGGACCAAAATGACAGGGTCCGGTCCGGTCCGTAATCCGCGTTCCGGGTCTCAATCTGGTCTGAATGCTCTGGACTCTGGGTCTTGCAGCTGTCCCTCCCGGCCCCTTTGAGACTGTTAAGATCAGCCTGGATCAAGGAGGCACACCTGTGGCCAATTCGGCTGCAGGTGTTTATAAGGGGCCGTGGGACGGAGACCGGGCTGGTAGGGTTAGTAGGACTGACATGGGAAGAAGTGAGGGGGAACCTCACTAATCAGTCAAGTCAGGAAGTGTCATAGGTTGGTTAGTACTCATTATGGTGATTCTTTTGCCATGGAATGCAAGGAGTTTACTGGCCAATGGCCAGGAATTTAAGGACTTTATTAAGGAAATGGTTGTAAAACCGGATGTAGTGTGTATTCCGGAAACTTGGTTGAAACCAGCTTTAGACTTTGTGGTACATGGATATACAATGATAAGGAAAGATAGAAATCTAGGGGGAGGAGGAGGTTGTGCTATGTTAATCAAGCAAGGTATACCGTATAGAGTACTGGAAAAAGGAGACGATCAGGAATACATAGTGGTGGAAATATGGGAGAGAGGGGAGGAAGTGGTTATAATTAACTACTACAATCCATGTAAAAGGTTGGATTTGGACAGCCTACTAAGGATACAAGGACAAAATAGACATAAAGTAGTATGGTGTGCAGATTTCAATGTTCACAGCACAATATGGGGGGATCCGATTACAGATTCAAATGGAACGGTAATTGAAGATTTGATGGAAGAAAGGGATTTGGTATGTATGAATGATGGTAGAGGAACAAGGATAAACATAACAACAGGAACTGAGTCGGTATTAGATATTACATTAGTGTCTAATGTCTTGGCTGGCATTAGTAACTGGGGAGTTTGGACTGCTTCAACAGTTGGCAGTGATCACTACCCAGTTTTATGATCAGTGGGTGAAAGAGTTGAAATAAGACCAGGTGGGGGAGTCCCAAAGTGGGTGCTTTGAAAAGCAGATTGGGGTAAGTTCCAGAAGTTAAGTGAAGAAGCATTGACAAAGATTGACATTTCTGGAGATATAGATGAATTAAACAGTCAGGTGACTTCAGCAATTATTATGGCAGCAGAAGGATCTATACCCAGGAGTAAAAATGGGATGAATAGAAAACTAGTACCATGGTGGACAGAGGAATGTTGTCAGGCTGTAAAAAAACAGAAATAGAGCATTCAGGCTAGTTAAAAGAACCCATAATATGCAGCATTTGATTCAATATAAGAAGGCACAGGCAGTGGTGAGAAGAACTATACGTCAAGCTAAAAGGGCAAGTTGAAGGAGTTTTTGCAACAAAATAGGAAGAACAACGCCTGTGGGAGAGGTATGGGGAATGATTAAAAGGATGGGGGGAGATAGAAGGGATTGGGAGTATCCAGTAATGATGTCTGAGGAGGAAACAGCAGTCTCCAGCAGGGATAAGGCTGAGATCATGGCCAAGTCGTTTGTAAAGATACATAGTTCAGAAAATTTGTCTGAAGAAGGGAGAAGGAGAAGGGAAAGAACAATGAGTTAATACCCAGGTGTATTAAACAGGAGGAAAGAAACAGATTATATAATTGATGATCCATTTACTTTGGCAGAAATGGTGAGAGCAATAAAGAGATCGAGACCAACCTCCCCAGGGAAAGATCTAATATGCTACGTTATGCTAAAAGATCTAGGAGAAGGAGCGCTCTTGAAGTTACTGCATTTTTATAACAGAGTGTGGGAGGAGGGAAGATTACCAAGTGCATGGAAAGAAACAGTAGTAATTCCAATAAGGAAACCTGGCAAGGATCAGTCAAAACCCACTAGCTACAGGCCAATAGCACCAACATCAAATATATGTAAGGTAATGGAAAGGATGATAACTGAAAGGTTATCATATGTTCTTGAGAAGAGAGGAATGTTGGCAAGTTATCAGTGGTTTTAAGAAGGGAAGGAATTCCATGGACTCAGTGATAAGGTTAGAGACTGAAATAATAAAGGCCCAGGCTAATAAAGAATCAGTAGCTGCAGTGTTTTTTGACATTGAAGAAGCCTATGATATGATGTGGAAGGAAGGATTATTAATTAAACTGCACAAAATGGGGGTTGGGGGGAGAGTTTTTAATTGGATTAAAGATTTTTTGTTTGGTAGAAAAATTCAAGTTTGGATTGGATCAGAATTATTAAAACAGTACATAGTGGGAATTGGCACACCTCAGGGTAGTGTGATTAGCCCGTTACTTTTCATCATTATGATCAATGATGTCTTCACAAAGGTACCAGTGGATATAGGTAGGTCACTGTTTGCGGATGATGGGGCCTTGTGGAAAAGAGGCAGGAACATAGAGCATATAATCAGGAAACTACAAGGAGCAATTGATGAAGTGGTAGAGTGGGGTTATGATTGGGGATGTAGATTTTCAGTGGAAAAAACCCAAACCGTATTTTTCACTAGGAAAAGAATTGAAGTTGGGAAGAAGTTAAGGATGTATGGGATTGAATTAGAAAGGGTTGGATCATTTAAATTTCTGGGAGTTATATTTGATTCACGATTAACATGGACAGACCATATAAGGAAAGTTGAGGAGAAATATAAAAAAGTAATAAACGTGATGAGATGTTTGACTGGTAGGGAATGGGGAGCAAGTTGTTCAGCATTAAAGAGAATGTATGTGGCTTTAGTAAGATCTGTGTTGGATTATGGAAGTGTAGCATATGGATCAGCAGCTAGGTTTCTTAGAAGGAAACTGGATGTGATTCAAGCTCAGGTTTTGAGAGTGTGCAGTGGGGCTTTTAAAGCATCACCAGTATCAGCCCTGGAGGTAGAAATGGGAATAATGCCTTTGAAATTAAGAAGGATGCAATTGATGGCAAACTACTGGGTTAATTTGCAGGGACATAACGATTCTCACCCTTGCTAAAGGAGTGTTGCAGGAGTCCTGGGCAAATGGGAGGTTTCAGAGGGAAAACTTTAGTTGGGTAGGGAATGATATTGCTAGATCATGTGGAGTGTTTGATCTAAGGATAAGTCCTTCAGTAGTTTATCCGGTTGTAGCTCCATGGAAGCTGGTATGGCCTGACGTAGACTGGCATTTGTTAGAGGTAAAAAGGAAAGGAAAATATAAAACAGATTTGGTAAGTGCATTTAACTGTCATGTGATGGAAAAGTATAGTGATTATACTCAGGTCTATACAGATGGTGCTAAGGAACCTGAGATAGGAGTGACAGGGTTTGGGGGGGCGATACCAGCAAAAGCAATTGCAATCAGCAGAAGAACATCTGATAAGTTAGCAGTGTATACAGTGGAGATGATGGCAGTGTTGGTTGTGTTGCGTTGGGTGGAGAAAACTAAACTAGTCAAAGCGTTGATATGCTCAGATTCATCTTCAGTACTAGCAAGTTTAAGGTCTTCTCACTCGAACAGCCGGCAAGATGAACTTCATTAAGTCCTTCAATCCATCACAAGAGTTGCAAATCAGGGAGGTCAGGTTAAATTTCTATGGGTTCCAGCTCATGTAGGAGTGAAGGGCAATGAAAGGGTGGATGAGTTGGCAAAGAGGGCAATAAAGAAAGAAAATATAGAAATGCACATTAGTATCAGTAAAGCAGAGGTTAAATGTGTAATCTGGGAAAAAATTAACCAAATGTGGCAAGAAAGATGGGACAGGGAGGGGAAAGGGAGGCATTTATATCAAATACAAAAAAGTGTTGCAGGTACTAGGGTAGGAAGTAGATACAGAAGAGAGGAAATTATGTGGACTAGGTTAAGGGTGGGGCACTGTGCACTAAACCAAACATTGAAATTGATAGGGAAACACCAGACAAGATTGTGTGCGGAATGTCAGGAAGAGGAGTCAGTAGAACATGTAGTTCTGAGTTGCAGGAAGTATGGGATACAGAGAGAGATTATGAGAATGAATCTAAGGGAATTGGGGGTGCAGGAATTCACATTAAAAGGGTTGCTGGGCATGGGTGAGAGAACACAGGTCAGGGTATTTTTAGCTTTCTTAAGGGGTACAGGGGTTTTTTATAGGATATGATGGATAAACAGAAATAGGGTACTAGGATGGGGAGGATAAAGTGTAAGTTAGATAGATAGATAGATACTTTATTCATCCCCATGGGGAAATTCAACATTTTTTCCAATGTCCCATACACTTGTTGTAGCAAAACTAATTACATACAATACTTAACTCAGTAAAAATATGATATGCATCTAAATCACTCTCTCAAAAAGCATTAATAATAGCTTTTAAAAAGTTCTTAAGTAGTTTACTTAAATACATTAAATACAATCAACCCCGGCACTTTAACATATCTTACTCCTGGCGGTTGAATTGTAAAGCCTAATGGCATTGGGGAGTATTGACCTCTTCATCCTGTCTGAGGAGCATTGCATCGATAGCAACCTGTCGCTGAAACTGCTTCTCTGTCTCTGGATGGTGCTATGTAGAGGATGTTCAGGGTTTTCCATAATTGACCGTAGCCTACTCAGCGCCCTTCGCTCAGCTACCGATGTTATACTCTCCAGTACTTTGCCCACGACAGAGCCCGCCTTCCTTACCAGCTTATTAAGACGTGAGGCGTCCCTCTTCTTAATGCTGCCTCCCCAACACGCCACCACAAAGAAGAGGGCGCTCTCCACAACTGACCTATAGAACATCTTCAGCATCTCACTACAGACATTGAATGACGCCAACCTTCTAAGGAAGTACAGTCGACTCTGTGCCTTCCTGCACAAGGCATCTGTGTTGGCAGTCCAGTCTAGCTTCTCGTCTAACTGTACTCCCAGATACTTGTAGGTCTTAACCTGCTCCACACATTCTCCATTAATGATCACTGGCTCCATATGAGGCCTAGATCTCCTAAAGTCCACCACCATCTCCTTGGTCTTGGTGATATTGAGACGCAGGTAGTTTGAGTTGCGCCATATCACAAAGTCCTGTATCAGTTTCCTATACTCTTCCTCCTGTCCATTCCTGACACACCCCACTATGGCCATGTCATCAGCGAACTTCTGCACATGGCAGGACTCCGAGTTATATTGGAAGTCTGATGTGTACAGAGTGAACAGGACCGGAGAGAGTACGGTCCCCTGCGGCGCTCCTGTGCTGCTGACCACCGTGTCAGACCTACAGTCTGTGTATGTGTGCGATTGGGTGAAGGGATTTAGAATGTGAGTCCATCGCATACTCCGGAACAGAAGGAGGTGGTAATGCACCATTAAGCTGGGTGCCAACTGCGAGAGGGAGAGGGAGAGGGAGAGGGAGAGGGAGAGGGAGAGGGAGGGAGAGAGAGAGAGAGAGAGAGAGAGAGAGAGAGAGAGAGAGAGAGAGAGAGAGAGAGAGAGAGAGAGAGAGAGAGAGAGAGAGACACACACACACACGGGGCTGGTAGTCGTTTTGTTCTGTATCCTGTCCTATCCTGGTTGCTGCCCTGCTCAGAATCCTGCTCTGCTCTGGTTGCTGGACTGTTCTGGATATGCTCTATCCGGTTGGTCTTGTTCCCCTGCTTCTCTCCTGTGCGCTGGTCCTGCTGTTCCGCCTTATTCTCCTTGCTTGCACTGCCACGCTGTTGGTTGCCTTTCCCAATTTACCAACGTACCCGGATGATCACTGTAGTTTTGCTGCTTACCCTGAACCCAGCTTCCTACCCATTGCCTCCGTTGGGCGGATCCGGCTGGACTGCCGCTGCCCAGCGAGGGTTCTGCCCCTTCCACCTATTGCTCCCTAAGGGTTGTGCCCTGCACCTGCCCAGGTGTCCGCGACTGGCCCAGGCCTCCGTGTTTTCCGCCTGGGAGGCGGCCCTGCCCGGGATCCCTGCGGCCTGCCATGAGGAATCTGCCTGCCTGCCCCGAACTGTGGGATCTGCCTGCCTGCCTCGTCTGAACTCTGGGATCTTGCCCCGCCTACATTAACCTTTACGTGCCATGGCATCCCCATCCTGTCCTCACCCTAGTACTTCAGTGTCTGCGTCCTGCGTTTGGGTCCATCCGGCCCCCGTTCCTGACACAAAACTGCACACAATACTCTAGGTACGGTCTCACCAAGGCCTTGTACAACTGCAGTAGAATCTGCATAGATTCTGCATAGAAACTGCATAGATCTTCTATGATCTTCAATAGGATACTACCACCAAACACACCTTTACTGCCCCTTCCCCCTGCAAATCTCCACTTTCTACAGGAATTACTCTCTCCATGATTACCTTGTCCATTCATCCCTCCCCACAATCTCCTTCCCGACACTTACCAAGCACTTGAAAGCGGAAGAAGTACCACACCTTCCCATTCACCTCCTCCCACACCTCCATTCAGGGCCCCAAACAATCTTTTCAGGTGAGGCAACACTTTACCTGCAAAACTTGTTAGAGCTATCTATTGTATCCAGTGCTCCCGATGCAGTCTCTTCCTCATTCGTGAGACACAATGTAGATTGGGGGCTTTCTTTGCTGAGCACATTTGTTCCATCTGCAACAAGCAGGATTTCCCAGTAGCCAACCATTTTAATTCCAATTACTACTCCCATTCTGAAATGTCAGTTCACAGCTGTGTTATTAAATGTGTTTATAATAAAGACCTTCATTTCCCAGTGGGAAATGTGGGTGGATCACCCAGAATCAGAAACCCTGATGCTGAGCTGGCTGTACATGCTCGGAGTTAAACACAGTTGAGTAATTAAAAGTTCTCACGTTTACCCACGCCAAGTGAGTCTTCATTAAAAACAAACAGAACATGGGTGTCTGAAGTTGATGTGAGGTCTAATCATCGAGAGCAAATTAGTACAGTGTGGGACTAAGGAAAAGATGCTGATGATGGAAAGAAAAATGGGCCAACAAGACAAGAGAGCACATTGGCCCAAATTCACCAGGAGAAATTCAGATGAGAGGCTGAAAATTCTCATGGATATGTACCTCTCACACCTATGCAGTTTACTAATAATCTAACCATTAACTGGAAACATTTCAAACAGCAATTCAATATATATTTTGTGGCTAGCAGAGTGGGAGGGAACTGAGGAACAATTGAAAGCATCTATTTTTCTACATATAATTAGAGAAATGCTTTGGACATCTATAAAGGCTTTCAAGTTGATGAGGCAGCCTTTATATTGGACACCCTGATGACAAAGTTGAGGAGTATTCTGTCCCAAGTAAAAACTTCACATTTGAGAGATACAAGTTATTTTCCTGTGACCAGGAACAAGGAGTTATCTTTAAGCAATACCTAGCTGAGCTTTACACACTAAACCCTGTGAGTATGGACATTTTAGAAACTCACCAGTCAGAGACAGCATAATTTGTGGAATTTCAGATTCAGATATTGGACTTGGAGAAAGCCTGCTCTGTGAAAAAGATTTGATACTGTAAAAGGCTATTGATGTGTGTAGGGCAGCACAGACCACTGGAACACAAACTAAGGAGCTGCACAGGGCAGACACAATAAGGCACATTGTGAAAACAGAGGAGCATCACACAGGGTATTTCCCACATCAACAATAAATTAAAAAGGAAGGCTCCCAAAGCAAATGCAGCAAATGTGGAAGTAGGCATGTCCCAAAGAAGTGTATTCCTTACAGAAATTCCTGCAGTATTTGTGGGAAGAATAATCATTTGCAAAGTACTGCAAAGCTGGGGCTACCAAAATGAAAGTGGAAATAGTTGCTGAGGAAACGGAGGAAGTCTTTGTAGATTGCTGGTTCTGGTAAAACAGAATGGATTATTCCAGTGACTGTGAATGAGACAGTAATTTCATTCAAGCTTGACACCGATGCCCAGGTGAATATTATTCATGGATGATTACAAGACTCTCAAAGTTAAGATCGAGATTTACCCAGTAATGTTAAAAGTCACAAGCCGTACTGGAGAGAATTCTCTAGTAGAAAGGGGATGTAAAAAGAATCCTACAGAAAATCCTGGCAATTCTGGACAATGTTTTTCACATTGTGAATGCTATCAACGATACACAATAAACAGAAAGAACACTGTGAATTGAGACAATCAGTTGAAACGTGTGCAAAGACTCATTGATGATACGGATTCAGTCCAGTTCTCCATTATAGGACCCATGGAGTGAATTATGGTCACAGTGCAAGAACAAAAACAGAGCCAAGCAGATAGGATACTGGCAAAAGGATGTGAAAAAATTAACATGTTGATTAGGGTTCTCTGAAAGACTCAAGTATTAACACACCAAATACAAGCGATATATCTGTGGAAACATTTCGCAGACAACAAATGTTCACTAAACCACCTCAGAGACTGAATGAGAGTTCATGAGTGGATAAGGGTCTATTTTGGCTCATTATAATTGAAGTTACAGATATCTTTGTTGTAAAGGATTATTGAAAGGAAAGGTATATATGGAGATAGTATTGTGTTAGTTTTTCTTTAAAGGGGAAGATGTTTTATTAGGTGTGTACATAATATAGAACTTCATTTCCTCGTGGGCAATATGGGCTGTTCACCTGGAAATGGAAGCTTTGATGGTGACGTGGTTAGATTGAGTAATAAAAAGTTCTAGCATTTACCCTCACCAAGTTTGTCTTTATTAAGAACAAGCATAACAATTGCCATGATGAAACCACTCTCATATTGAAGCACGAGCAGCTTAGCACCTCATATTCTGGTAGCCTACAAACAGATGGCATAAATATTGATTCATCTATCTTCTGGCAATTTTTCCCCTTCCCTTCCCTCTTCTTCCATTCCCCACTTTGGTCTTCCTCTTACTTCTTCTCCTCACCTGCTGATCACTTCCCTCTCCTCTTTCCCTTTCTCTCAAGGTCCATTCTCCTCTCCTATTAGATACCTTCTCCTTCAGGCTTTTACCTTTTCCATCTCTCACCTCCCAGCTTCTTACTTTATCCCCCTTCCTCCATCCACCTAGCTTCACCTATAATCTTCCACCTTGTACTCCTTCCCCTCCTTACACCTTCTTACTTTGGCTTCATTCCCCTTCCGTTCCAGACCCGATGAAAGGCTTCTATCTGAAACATCAACTGTTTGCTCTTTGCCACAGCTGCTTCTTAGTTCTTCCAGAATTCTGTGTGTGTTGCTCAGGATTTCCAGCCTCTGCAGAATCTCTTGTGTTTATAAAACCCTAATCACTACAGTTAGCAGCATTATGACCACTTTGACCTTTTTGTACTAAAGTGTTTTTTTTTTGTTCTAATTGTGTTCTCTTATTAAAATTTTCACCTAGTTTATGTTTAATATGTGTTGTTCATGTGAAAGCTGGTTCTGTTCTGCTATGTGCGGGTGATGTTGCTGCAAGCAAATTTTTCACTACTTTTGAGCATTTACATACTTGTGCATGTGATAATAAACTCAACTGTGACCTCTGTCTATATTCCTGTCACCAAGAATATGCTTTTGGTCATGTGTCCCACCTTCTCTTTAATGATCCCAACGTAATTTTAAAATATGCCAACTACCATGCTACTTGCTGTTGTGGGAGTTTGAAATGCATATTTTGGCTGTGATTCGTACACCACAACAATGGTAACAGGACAAAAAGCCGTTTGGAGCATGCAATAGGTTTTGAGATGTTCTGCTATTGTATACATCACTAGATAACTGTGGTATCAAATTTCATGTGGTAAATACTGTGCGAAATATCTTGGAGTGTTTGCCTTTGTTGAATGTGCTCATGTAAAGGAAAGTTAGTCCACCAGGTGTGAAGAATACACTTTAACCACCAGGAACAGTTATTACCCTTCAACCATCAGGTTCTTGAACCTCAACTCTAAACCAATTCCACACCCAGGACACACTTTTAAGGACTCTATACATCATCTTGACAGTATTATTAATTAATTAAGTATAAATATTAATTAATTAATTAATTAATATATTTTATATTATTTGATTCTATTGTATTTTTGTTTTACTGCGAGTTCCTGCAAGAAAATAAATCTTAAGGTTATATATGGTAATATAAGGAGAATGGCAGAGAAAATCATGAAAAATTGATTGGTCAAAGGTATTATAGCAAATATCAAGTTCCTTCACCATGCTCTCTTCTCACTACAGGTGTCCCCCCTTTTACAAAGGTAGAGCATTCCAATTAAACCTTTCTTAAGCTGAAATGGTGTAAAGCAAAGAACCATTAATTTATAAAGGAAAAGTTTTCGTAAAAGCAAAAATCCTCTTTGTAATGCGAAAACAGGTTGCTAATTTTACAGGTCTTTTGTAAAAACGAAGTGGCGTAAAGTGAACATTCTTAAAGCAGGGGACACATGTACTGCCATCAGGAAGGTAGTACAGGAGGTACAGGAGCTGTAGGTCCCACACCACCAGGTTCAGGAGCAGTTATTACCCTTTGGGACCCTGAAGGTCCCTTGGAAGACGATAAGAGGAAATTGATATTGGGTAATAAGGAAATGGTTGAGGCATTGAATGACGATTTTGTGTCGGCCTTCATAGTGCAGGACATGCCTAATATGCCAAAGAATGATGTTATGGACAAAATGGGAGGTGAGGACCTAGATAAAATAACTGTCATTAACGAGATAGTGATGAGCAAACTAGAGAGACTGAAGGTAGGTAAGTTCTCTGATCCTAATGGGATACATCGCAGGGTGCTGAGGGACTTGTCAGAGGTTATAGTAGATGCGTTGGTAATCATTTACCAAAACTCTCTAGACCCTGGGTAGGTCCCAGTGGATTGGGAGACAGCAAATGTCGCACCACTTTTTAAAAAAGAATGTAGGCAAAAGATGAGCAACTATAGGCCAGTTAGCTTAACATCTGTAGTCAGGAAGATGCTTGAGGCTTTCATTAAGAAAGAAATAGCAAAACATTTAGAAAGGAGGGATTCCATTAGACAGACACAGCATGGATTCAGAAAGGGAAAGTCCTGTTTGACAAACTTACTGGAGTTCTTTGAGGACATAATGGGTACAGTGGATAGAGTGGAACAAGTGGATGTCGTATACAGTACTTGGATTTCCAGAAGGCATTCAATAAGGTGCAGTACAAGAGACTTATAAATAAGATACAGATGCATGGAGTTGGAGGAAGTGTATTGGCATGGATAGTGGATTGGTTAACCAGTAGAAGGCAGAGAGTGGGCATATGTGGGTGTTTCTGCGGTTGGCAGTCAGTGGTGAGTTGGGTGTTGCAGGGGTCGGTGCTGGGCCCACAGCTGTTTAGCATTTACATTGATGATTTGCAAGAGGGGACTAAGTGTAGCGTAGCAAAATTTACAGATGACACTAAACTGAGTGGAAAAGCAAATTGTACAGAGGATGTGGAGAGTCTGCAGAGGGATATAGATAGGTTAAGTGAGTGGGCCAAGGTCTGGCAGATGGATTACAACATTGGTAAATGCAAGATCATCCACTTTGGAAGGAATAATAGAAGAGCAGATTATTATTTAAATGGTGAAAGATTGCCACATACTGTTGTGCAGAGGGATTGGGAGTGCCTGTTCATGAATTGCAAAAAGTTGGCTTGCAGGTACAACAGGTTATTAAGAAGGCAAACGGAATGTTGGCCTTTATTGCTAGAGGGATTGAACTGAAGAGCAGGGAGGTCATGCTGCAACTATACAGCATACTGGTGAGACCACACCTGGAGTACTGTGTACATTTCTGGTCTCTGTACTTGAGGAAGGATATACTGGCTTTGGAGGCAGTGCAGAGGAGGTTCACCAAGTTGATTCCAGAGATGAAGGGGGTAACCTATGAGGAGAGATTGAGTCACCTGGGACTATACTCTCTGGAATTCAGAAGAATGAGAGGGGATATTATAGAAACATACAAAATTTTGAAAGGGATAAATAAGATAGAAGTAGAAAAGTAGTTTCTATTGGTAGGTGAGACTAGAACGAGAGGACATTACCTCAAGATTCAGGGGAGAAGATTTAGGACGATGAGGAGAAACTGTTTTTCCCAGAGAGTGGTGAATCTGTGGAATTCTCTGCCCAGGGAAGCAGTTGAGGCTTTTTCACTAAATATTTTTAAGATACAGTTAGATAGATTTTTACATAGTAGGGGAATTAAGGGTTATGGGGTAAAGGCAGGTAGATGGAGCTGAGTTTATGCACAGATCAGCCATGATCTTATTGAATGGTGGGACAGGCTTGATGGGCCGGATGGCCTACTCCTGCTCCTATTTCTTATGAGAGCTGATTGATAAGTTTGTGGCCTAAGGTAGAAGGAGTCAATTTTAGAAAACCTAGCACATTTATTTTTCAACATAGTCCCCTCCCACATTTACACACTTAGTCCAGAGGTCGTGAAGCATATGGATCCTGGACCTCCAGAAAGTGTCCACAGCAAGGGTGATTGATAAGTTTGTGGCCTAAGGTAGAAGAAGATGAGTTATACAGCTCTTGCTACATGCACATGCAGTTCAACTCTTTGAGTGAGTATGCAGAAGCTTTGAAGTTAATAACTCATCAGTTATTAACTCATCGGGTTGATTGATAGGTTTGTGCCCTAACCTCAAACTTTCTGCCTAATCACTTGAAGAGTTGACCTGCATGTGCATGTAACGAGAGCTGTGTAACTCATCTCCTTCTACCTTAGGCCGCAAACTTATCAACCACCCCTCTTATGGACACTTTCTGGAGGTCCAAGATCCATATGCTCCACAACTGCTGGACTAAGTGTGTAAATGTAGGAGGGGATTATGTTGAAAAATAAATGTGCTAGGTTTTCTAAAATTGACTCTGTCTACCTTAGGCCACAAACTTATCAATCACCCCTCATATGGTTCATATGTCCTTATGAACCAGTGTGGATAACATCAGTCACCTCAACCCTGAACTGATTCCACAACCAATTAACTCACTTTCAAGAACTCTGCAACTCATAGTTTCAACAATATTGATTTATATATTAATTATTTGCACAGCTTGTCCTCATTTGCATGTAGGTTGTTTGTCAGTCTTTGTATGTAGTTTTTCATTGACTCTATCATATTTCTTTGTTCTACCATGAATACCTAGAAAGAAAATGAATCTCGAGGTAGTATATGGTGACATATGCATACTTTGATAATAAACTTATTTTGAACTTTACTACAGTCCTTGGAGTTTGCAGAGATATGATAGTGCGACTTGAGATGATAGCAGCTAAGAACAATGGATTTCCTTATCTAATGAAAATTTTATTGGACAATTTTCGATTAAGCTGAATTATCTACCCTTGAATAACATTGAATTCTTTTGGCAATTGGCCCACTATTTTTTTCTCGGTTTGTTTACTCACTCGTGAGTTTTAGATGTCACTGGCAAAATTGCCATTTTTTGCCCTTCCTAAGCAGCTTTAGGGGACAGTTTGGAGTCCATCACATCGACGTGGGCTTGAAGCCACAGTCAGTTAAAGGTAGTGGATTTCCTTACATGATATAAGTACATGAAGCAGTTGAATCATAGAGTCACATAAAACACTGCAGCACAGATATAGACATTTTGGCCCATCTGGTCTGTGCCGAACCATTTTTCTGCCAAATCACCATCAGCCAGAACCCTGACCATAACCCTTCAATCCCTCCCATCCATGTACCTATCAAAATTTCTCTTAACTGTTAAAATAGAGCTTGCATCCACCACTTCTGCTGGCAGCTCATTCCACATTCTCATCATACTCTGCGTAAGTAACTTTTCCCTTAAATATTCCACCTTTCACTCTCAAACCATAACCTTCAGTTCCAGCCAACCTTGTTGAAAAAAGCCTGCCTGCATTTACCCTATAACATAAATTATAAACACAAGAACATCTGCAGATGCTGGAAATTCAAAGCACCACATACAAAATGCTGGAGGAACTCAACAGGCCAGGCAGCATCTATGGAAAAGAGTAAACAGTCAACATTTTGGGCTGAGACCCTTCGTCAGGACTGGGAGGGAAGGGGAGAAGTCGGAGTAAGTAGGTGGGGCAAAGCAATGAAGAAGTACAAGGTTGTAGGTGATAGATGAAACTGGGAGAGGGGGAGGAAGTGAAGTAAAGAGCTGGGAGGTTGATTGCTGAAAGTGTTAAAGGGCTGGAGAAGGCGGAAGCTGACAGAAAAGGACAGAAGACCATGGAAGAAAGGGAAGTGAAAGGAGCATCAGAGAGAGGTGACAGGTAGGTAAGGAGATAAGGTGACAGAGGTAAACAGAAATGGAGAAATGGTGAAGGACGGGGGAGGGTACAGTTACTGGAATTTCGAGAAATCGATATTCATGCCATCAGGTTCGAGGCTACCCAGACAGAATGCAAGGCGTTGCCCCTTCAACCTGCCTCATTGTGGCAATAGTGGAAGTCATGAACTGACATGTCGGAATGGGAATAGGAGGCAGAGTTGAAATGTGTGGCCACTGGAAGATCCCACTTTTTCTGGCAGATGGAGCATAGGTGCTCAGTGAAGCAGTCTCTCAATCTATGTCGGATCTCACTGATACATAAGAGGCCACACAGGGAGCATTCAATACAGTAGATGACTCCAACAGACTCACAGGTGAAGTTTCATATCACCTAGAAGGACTGTTTGGAGTGCTGAATGGTAGTAAGGGAGGAGGTGTGTAGTAATGGTAGTGAGGGCAATTGTGTGGCAATTGTTCTGCTTGCAGAGGAGATCAGTGGGGAGGGACGAATGGACAAGGGTGTTGCATAGGGAACATTCCCTGCAGTAAGCAGATCGTGGGGGGAGGAGAAGAGGAGCTTTGTGGTGGGATCCTATTGGAGATGTTGGAAGTTACAGAGAATTCTGTGCTGGACATGGAGGCTAGAGGGGTTATAGGCAAGGACAAGAGGAACCCTATCCCAGCTGTGGTGGCAGAGGATGAATAGAGAGCAGATGTGTGCGAAATTGAAGAGATGCGGGTGAGGGTAGCATTGATGGTGGAGGAAGGGAAGCCTCTTTCTTTGAAGAAGGAGGATATCTCAGTTGTTCTGGAATAAAAAGCCTCATTTTGAGAGCAGATCTGGCAGAGATGGAGGAACTGAGAGAAGGAATGGCATTTTTACAACTGAAAGCATGGGAAGATGTATAGTCCAAATAGCTGTGAGAATCAGTGGGTTTATAAAATATATCAGTAGATGGATTGGCTCCAGAGATGGAATCAGAGATCAAGAAAGGAAAGAGAGGTGTCAGAAATGGATGAGGCAAATTTGAAGGCAGGGTGGAAGTTGCAGGCAAAGTTAATGGAATTGGTGAGCTCAACATGGATGCTGGAAGCAGTAACAATGCAGTCATTGGTGTAGTGAGGGCAGAGTTGGGAAGCAATGCTGGTGTAGGCTTAGAACATAGACTATTCCACGTAACCAACAAAAAGGAAGCATAACTGGGATCCATTCATGTGCCCCTGGCTAAACCTTTGATTTCAAGAAAGTTTGAGGAGTCAAAGGAGAAATTATTTAGGGTGAGGATCAGTTCCGCCAGCTGGAGGAGAGTGGTGGTGGAGAGAAATTGATTGAGTCTGTTGTCCAGAAAGAAGCAGAGAGCTTTAAAACCCTCCTGATGGGGAATGGAGGTGTATTGGGACTGGACATCCATTGTGAACATCTCCCTCATAAATTGTTATGAATTTTCAGAACAATTTCATATGTTCATGGTTAATGTTTTCAATGCTAACTTTTCCAAGAATTGATACAGATAAAGACTACATTTGAAATGGAGGGAACCAAACACATCTTGTGAAAATACTGAGCTGATGATGTGCATGTTTGAGGTTATGTGCATATATATCTTTAAGCAGCTAAAATTGGGCCTGGCTTTAAGTTTGTTCCTCAAAATAGCAGTTAATATTCCACATTTGGTTGCTATTTCATCTCCTTTCATAGCAACCGGATTGTCAGTGACTTGGCATGGTACAATGGAATAGAGCCAAAACATTTCTAGGACAGGCAGCTAAAACAAGAACATGTACCTCTAAGTTTAGCATCAACCAGAGATACAGCATTCAATTGTGTCATGGAAATCTGTAATATTGATCATTTTAAAGTAGACCGTAGACCATTCCTCAAAATTCTTCATTGACACCAAATGTAGAATGTGGCAGCCTATTATCCTCTACATCAAAAAACCTGGAGGCACAAAACAATGTTGTATATCAATGACAGTAATTAATAAACAGAAAAATACAGCACAAGTTATTATTTTTTTAAAGACCATTCTCATTCATTTGACTTCTCAGGGCATCAAAAATCAAGGATCAACTTTATTCACCATATACATTTCCACGTATTAGGAAACTGCTGTGGCATGTTGGGACATTCACCACAGCAATTATCAACAATTATAAAGCATAAAGAATTATATAAAAATAGAGTTGGAAGTATGGATATGGAATAAACTGTGCATAAATACCAGCATGTACTTACAATGTAAACAGCTTTGTATCTGGTGCTCCTGATGTGGCCTTGTCTACATTTGTGAGACACATTGTAAATTGTTCGATCGCTTCGTTAAGCTCCTCTGCTCCATCCACCAAAAGTGGAACTTCCCAGTGCCCAAATATTTTAATTCCCATTCCCTTTCCCATTCTAACATGTCAATTCATCGCCTCCTCCTGTCCCAAGAAGAGGTCGCCCTCAGGATGGAGGAGAAACAACTTATATTCCATTTGTGTAGCCTCCAATCTGATGATCTGAATATTGAGTTCTCATTCTGAGAAAAAATAATTCTTCACCTCTCCTCTTCTTCTATTCCCACTCTGGCCTTTTACCTCTTCTCATCTGTTTATCACTTCCCCTTGGGTCCCCTCCTCCTTCCCTTTCTCTTACGTTCTCTCTTTTCTCCCATTAGATTCCTTCTTCTCCAGCCTTTTGCCTTTCCGACACTCTTGGCTTCACCTATCATCTTCTCAAAAGCCTCCTTCCCCTCCCCCATCTTTTTATTCTGCTATCTTCCCTTTCCTTTTCAGTCCTGAAGAAGGGTCTCAGCCTGAAACATCAATTGTTTATTCATTTCCATTGATGCTGGCTGACCTGCTGATTTCTTCCAGCATTTCACAGGTGTTGCTCTGGATCTCCAGCCTGTACAGAATTCCAGCATTCTGTGTGTGTCGCTTCAGAGATTGTCTTGCTGGCATCAGTGGTCGCATAACTAGGACTTGTGATCTGTACCAGCTGCTCATACGACCATCCACTACCTGCTCCCGTGGCTTCACTGGACCATGATTGTGGGGCGGCAGGGGGGATGAAGTGGGACTAAGCAGGTGCTACACCTTGCCCAAGGGTGACCTGCAGGCTGACAGAGGGAAGGAGCACATTACACCCCCTTTGGCAGAGACACATCTCTACACTGCTATCCAGACAAAGTGGTAGACTGCAAGATTATTGGTCCTTCAGCATATGAATGATACACCAAAGGGAGTAGAGAGTTTGACTGGGATTGGAAAGGTCCTTAATTATGTTGACTGCTTTCAGGGGCATTTAAATTATTCAAAAAAATCCAAACAACTGACACAAATGAAAATGCATGTCATCCAGATAGATCATGCAGATATAATTACAGTACTGTCAGAAGTATTCAGCACCCTAGCCTTTTTATATGGTTTCAGAAGGTATGGCCTTTACAAAACCCTTTTCTAAACATTATTGAAACTGTCTGGGATCGCCTAGAGAGACAGAAGAAAGCGAGACAGCCAAAGTCTGCAGAAGAACTGTGGCAAGTTCTCCCAGATGCTTGGAGCAACCTTTCAGCCGATTTTCTGATACAGCTGAAAGGCAGTTTACCAAAGAAAACTGATGCAGTTTTAAAGGCAAAGATCACACCAAATATTGATTTGATTTAGGTTTTTACTGTTTACTGCTCTTTATAGTAATTCTTTTTTGAGAATGTGCAGTAAAATAAAGTAAAGGACCATGAAGAGTTAGATTGGGAGATCACAAGTATATCCTTCAGTGAATGGGGTCATATACTGTATTTGGTCCTCCCAGTGTGCCTCCTGTATATCAGTGTGATCTGACATAGTTTGGGAGACTGCTTCGTCAAGCAATTCCACCACAAAAAGCAGGATTTCAGGAAGGGTAAGATGAGGGAACACAAACCAATCCTCATAGAGGGATCAGAAGTGGAAAGAGTGAGTAATTTCTGGGTGTCAATATCTCTGATGACCTGGATGCTGCATATTGATGCAGCTGTAAAAAAGACAAAGCAGCGGCTATATTTCATTAGCAGTTTGAAGAGATTTGGTCTGACAACTAAAACACTCGAAAAATTCTACAAATGTACTGTGGTGAGCAGTTTGACTGGCTGCATCACCATCTGTTATGGTGGGGGTGGGGGGCGCGGCTACTGCACAAGATTAAAGTAAGTTGCAGAAACTTGTAAAATTAGTCAGTTCCACCATGGGTACCAGTCACCTTGGTATCCAAGGCATCTTCAAAGAGTGTTGGCTTATGAAGGTGGCGTCCATCATTAACGATCCCCACCACCCAGTTTGTGCCCTTTTCACACTGTTACCTGAAGGAGGTACAAGAGCCTAAAGGCACACACTTATTATTTCAGAAACAGCTTCTTCCCCTGTACCATCCAATTTCTGAATGGCCATTGAACCCATGAGCACTACCTCACTCTATTTTTATTTCTGTGTTTTTGCACTATTTATTTTAACTTAAATATTTAATAGACATATATATTTAATGCAACTCAGCTTTTTCTCTATATTTATTTATCATGTATTGCATTGTACTGCTGCTGTAAAGATAACAAATTCCATGACATATGCCGGTGATATAAAATTCGATTTTGATAGCCTGGTGACCTACCATTATGATTCTACTTCCCATTCCCATTCCAACATGTCAGTCCATGGTCTCCTCTACTGCCGCACTGAGGCCAGACTCAGACTCAGGTTGGAGGAGCAACACCTTATGCATATTTTGTCTGGGTAGCCTCCAACCTGAAGGCATGAACATCGATTTCTCAAACTTCTGGAACTTGCTTCCTCCCTTCTCCATTCCCCATTCCTGTTTCCCCCTCTCATCTTATCTCCTTACCTGTCCATTTTCCCTACCCTTCCCTTTCTTCCATGGTCTTCAATCCTCTCCTATCATATTCACCCTTCTCTAGCGCTTTATCTCTTTCAGCAATCAACTTTCAGCTCTTTATTTCACCCCTCCCCCTTTCCTGGTTTTATCATGTGCTTCCTCTACCCCCCACTCCTCCAACCATCTTACTCTGGCTTCTCCTCTCCCTTTCCATTCCTGGTGAAAGGTCTCAGCCCAAAACATCAACTCTTTACTCTTTTCCATAGATGCTCCCTGATCTGTTGAGTTCCTCAGGCATTTCGCATGCGATGCTTTGGATTTCCAGCATCTACAGATTTTGTCATGAATAAGAGGTCTGTTCGTCAGGGTGATAACAGTGAGATAGAAGCTGACCTTGACCCAGATTTTGTCCTAACCTCCAGTGATGTCTTGATTCCCTTATGGTCATGTGGCTTTCTCCTGTAACTGAATACTCGACTTCCTCAACAGCAGACCTCAGTCAGTGAGGATTGGTAATAACATCTCTTCGCTGGCCAGCATCGCAGATGCAGCTCAAGGGTGGGAGCTAAGCCCCCTGCACTACCCTCTACAATGCTATACGATGGCACTGGAGATGTGCTTAACTACTGTGGCCAAGCACTGCTCCAATGTCATTGACTGTTGTATCTTTTATGTTCTACCTTTGGGCAGAAGATACAAAAGCTTGAAGTCTCACATCACCAGGTTCAAGAGCAGCTACAATACTTGCACAAAAGTCTTAGGCACATATATATATATATATATGGAGCTGACAGCAAGTTTATAAATCTGGTGAGAGCAAAGGATGTTGGGAATAGCAAAGGTAGAGTGCCACGGGAGGGGTGTGGGACAGGTGACAGAGGAGTGCCAAGGGCACCCAGCGCTGAGTCACCAGGTAAGGTAATTTGATTCCAAACAACTGATTAATACAGAATGTCTCTCTGGTGCTTCCTGCTCCCTCCCCTCTCCCTTCCCCTTTTCCCAACCATGATTCCCCTCTTCCTGTCCCCTTCCCATTCTCAGTCCGCAATAGAAACAATAGAATTGGGTTTATAATCAGAAACAGAATCAAGTTTATTATCACTGGCATATGACGTGAGACTTGTCAACTTAGTAGCAATTTTCAATGCAATACATAATATAGAAGAAAAAAACACAAAATAAAATAATAATAAATAAATAAGAAAATCAATTACAGCATACATATATTGAATAGATTAAAAATTGTGCAAAAAACATAAATATTTTTAAAAAGTGAGGTAGTGTCCAATGGTTCAGTGTCCATTTAGGAATCGGATGGCAGAGGGGATAATCCACATATGTCATGAAATTTGATGGTTTTTTTGTGGCAGCAATACATAAAATTACTACAGTACTGTGTAGAAGTCTCAGGAACTCTGGCTATATATACTGTATGTGTCTAAGTCTCTTGCACAGTACTGTGCCCCCATCAACCATTGAGTTCTTGAGCCAGCTGTCAAAACCCTAATCACTACAGTTATTGACACTATCAAAACATTGACAACCTTGCTCTAAGATAGACTTTTCCTTGGTTGTAATTGTGTTTCCTTGTAAACAAAAATGTTTATAATCTATGACTAATTTATCTATTTGTGTTGAATGGTTTATCTGATTCTATGTGTCTTTGCCGCTTATATTTTTATTTATTTTGAGGAACAACAAGGTAACAGGCACTTCTGGCCTAAATGAGTCTGTGCCACTCAGTTACGCCCATGTGACCAGTACATTTTTGGAATTAGGGAGAAAACTGGAGCCCCTGGAGGAAACCCACATAGTCTTGGGAACAAGATAGAAACACCTTGCAGACAGTGGCAGGAATCAAACCCAGTTCCCTGGTGCTGTAATAGCATTACACTAATCACTACGCCACAGTGACACCCCAGTGTGGCTGCAAGTAACTTTTTTCATTGCATGTGGGCATACATGTATTTGCTGTAGAGGGCTGTAGATTTAGCCAGCTCCATCACAGGCACAAGTCTGACCGCCACTGAGAACATCTACAAAAGTGGGTGCCTCAAGAAGGTAGCATCCATCATTAAGAGTCCTCACCATCCTGGGCATGCCCTTTTCTCATCAGCACCAGTGGCCTGAAGACCCACATTCAATGTTTTAAGAACAGTCTCTTCCACTCTGCCATCAGATTTCTGAATGATCCAGAAACCCATGATCACTACCTCACTATTTCTCTTCTCCACCACTTAATTATTTCTTCTTTCCATTGCAACTTACAGTAATTTGCTATGTTCCAACTATCCTGCTGCATGAAACAACACATTTGCCAACTTATGTCAGTGACAATGATCCTGATTCTCATTTTGATATGACAATAAACTCAGCCATCAGGCTCTTTGGCGGAGGGTATATTGATTGGCTGCACCACAGCCTGGTATGGAAACACCAATGCCCTTGAATGGAAAATCCTACAAAAAGTAGAGGATATGGCCAAGTCCATCACTGGTAAAACCCACCCCAGCATTGAGCACATCTATAAGGAAACAATGTTGTGGGAATGTAGCATCCATTATTGGAGATCTCCACCAACCAGGTCAGACTTCTTCTCACTGCTGACTTCAGGAAGTAGGTACAGGAGCCTCAGGACTCTCACCACCAGGTTGAGGAACAGTTATTACCCGTCAACCATCAGCCTCTTGAACCAAAGGGGATAACTTCACTCAACTTTGCTTCCCCAGCACTGAACAGATCCCACATACCATGGAGTCATGTTCAAGAATATTTCATGTCATGTTTTCGAAATTTATTTAGTATTATTATTTCTTTTTCTTTTGTATTTGTACTGTTTGTTGTCTTTTGCACATTGATTGTTTGTTCATCCTGTTTGTTAATGGTCTTTCATTGATTCTATTGTGGTTCTTGGATTGACTGAGTATGCCCACAAGAAAATGAATCTCAGGGCTGTATATGATGACATACATGTATTTTGATAATAAAATTACTTTGGATTTTGGAATTTGACTTCTTCCCACATTCCAAAGATATGCAGTTTGGTAAGTTGGACAGTTAAATTGCCCCTAATGTGTAGGGGTGGGATAGGAATAGCAAATGTGTACAGTTTCCATCTCCCCATTACAGAAAAATGAATGCAGAGTTATAGAGCAGGAGTAAAGGCCCTTTGGCCCACTAAATGCATACCGACCATCAGGCACCCTTTTATAATGAGACCTCCGGTGGTCAGAGTTGAGCATGGAAATTGTCTAGATACACAAAGCCAGGGCTGTACAATGTGGAAAGCAAGCCATTGCCTATGTAGCAAGCTCCCTTTCTCTACCCATCTGATGAACCCAAAGGAATGGCAGAGACAATTACAGTGGCAGCAGCGTCGCAGGAGTTGGCTGTGAGCATTGAACTCAATGTAGGACTGCTGAAGCCACGAGGCAGCAGAGGTTTGAGATCCTTCCCCTAGATGAGCTGCTAACCATGGCTGATGAGCCCCATCTACCCGAAGCGACTGGCTTTAAGGCACCTGCAACTCACCTTTGTCTCCTTCTCCTGTCAGTTGAAATGGTTCCGCAGGGCCTAGTAGCTTAGCCGCATGTGAAGACCAAGAGCTGGATTGGTTTGCAGAAGATATTTGAGTTGAACATCATTGGGAGCACGTAATAGACAGAGGGAGCTTATCCCCATTACCATCCTTGGCCTACGGAGCCACACTTTTATAATAATCTAACACTAATCCTTTTAAGCAGTCTTCATATGTTTCATTAATTCCTTTCAGATTTCATTCCATCCCATGCAACATAAGATCCCAACAAGGCCTCCAGAGTCTTGTACATATACAGTACAACTAGCTTTGTGGATTATGGACTCAGCCAAGAATGGCCACACAAGCATGTGTCTGACCAGGTCTGTGCTTGCCCCCTGTCTTCCCAAATGGTGAGCAGGCATTACCAGTTAATCTGTACGGTCACAGAGAGGAAATAAGCCTAAATCAGTGCAGTGCACAAACACTCAATGGCCACTTTATTAGGTACACCCATACATTTGCTCATTAATGCAAATATCTAATCAGCCAATTGGAGTGTATGGAGTATCACTTTTTGTACGGAGTTCACTCACCTGTGATGCCCACCGGACACTCAGCTCTCACCTGCGGCTTCAAATAGCTGTTAGCATGCAACAGCGGCCAAACCCTGGTACTCTGCTTCAACAGGTGAGGTTAGCCAACAGCCTGCTACTCTGATGAGACAGGGACATGCCTGTCCCAGTCTGTAAAGACAGCTCCAGTGGACTGTATAGATGAGATCCACAGTGAGATCCTAAGGCTAGGAAGGAGGTTCTGCAAAGCTCCGTGGAAAGCAAAGGGCATGACAAGGCATCAAAGGCGTTGTGGTCATCCACTGTAGGTAAGAAAGATCCCAGTTTGTGATGCTTGTTTGTATCACTTGACCTGGACTTCTGAGATTGAGAGTGTGGAACTGCCTTAGTACAATAGATTTGCCGTTTTAAAAACTCCTCTGCACAGGTTTCCTGCCATTGTTTGACACGACGGAGAACCGCCATTTTGTGGCAGAAACTCAGTGCATGATAGCATGCAGACATGGTCAAGAGGTTCAGCTGTTGTTCAGAACAAATATCAGAATGGGGAAGAAATGTTTTCTAAATGACTTTGACCGTAGAAAAATTGTTGGTGCTAGACGGGGTAGTTTGAGTATCTCAGAATCTGCTGATCTCCTGGGGTTTTCACATATAACAGACTCTGGAGTTTAAAGAGGATGGTGTGAAAAACAAAAGAAAAGCATTGTGAATGGCAATTTTGTAGGCAATGAGAGAGGTAAGAGGAGAATAGTCAGGCTGGTTCAAGCTGATGGGAAGGTGACAGTAACTTAAATAACCATCCAATACAACAGTGGTGTGTAAAAGAGCATGTCTGACTATATAACATGTTGAAACTTCAAGTGGGTGGCCTTCAGCTGCAGAAGACCACAAACATACAATTAGTAGCCACTTTATTAGGTAAACTTAACAAGGTGGCCACTGTGTGTATATCAGCCACGCAGTATGCCTGAAATGTTTAGTGTATTATGCCAATGTATGCCAAACTACTGTGTCTTGCAGAACCTTTTTAACAATGAACCATAATTCATATAGTGACTGACAACTTTATTCCAGGTTTCATGCGATGCATCTTTTTATTAGCGAGAGCTGGGAGGTATTCTCAGTAGAAAGCCGGCTACTGAATAAATTGTACTGTGTAATCGAGATTGATGACAGCGCTCACATATCCCTAGGCCACAGTGACAAAGGTGAGGCAGTCAAGGTTTGTCAGTTGATGAAGTTAGTACGGAATGAGATGGGGAGGTCAATAAATGGGGTCACAAGTGGAAAAGAGTGTTATATTGTCAAACCATATGGTTACCTTCAAAACCGTCTCCCTCTCTTTTTTATTCTGTCTGTTCCTCTCTCAGTTGCTCGGTTTTGTTCCCTCTGTCTCTATCTCTCTGTTTTCTCTCATTTCCACCTCTCTCTTTCTCTCTCTCTCCGTCTCTCTGTCTCTCATTCTCCTTCTCTCTCTCCCTCTTTCTCTCTCTCTACTATTTATCCACCTACATTCAGTGGTCACTTTATTAGGATGCTGCCTGGTTTAGAGGGTATGCGCCATCATGAGAGGCTGGATAAACTCTGGTTGTTTCCTCGGGAGTGTCAGAGGCTGAGGTATGCTCTGATAAAGGTTTACAAGATTGTGAGAGGCAGAGATAGCATGGACAGGGAGTATCTGTTTCCCGGGGTTGAAATGTATAATACCAGCGGGGTGCATTGAAGGTGAGAGGAGGTAGGTTCAAGAGGGAAATGAGGGTTAAATGTTTTACTCAGATAATCAGAGATACCTGGAATGCACTGCTTGGTACTGTGGTAGAGGCAAATAAGTCTTTTAAGAGACATGTGAATAGGGACATGAATGTAAGGAAGATGGGGGGTGGATATGGACATGGTATAGGGAGAAGGGATTAGTGTTTGAGTATTTTCGATTTACTTTTGAACTGGTCTGGCACAACACTGTGGGCCGAATGGCCTATTCTTGTGCTGTACTCTCCTATGTTCTAAATGAGTCTCAAGATAATATATCATGACTTATGTTTACTTTGATAACAAATTTACTTCGAACTTTGGAATAAATCTGAATTTGAATCATTATAAAATGAGCTGTATGTTTATAAGTGTTTTAGGCAGTGTTGAACTGAATCCTATAACAATGTTTTCACTCCCTCTGCTTTAAAGATTAAAATAGGAAGCAGGCTCCAGTGCATCCGAGTCAGAGGCACCTTGCAGTCTGCGTAACCCTGTGTCTGTGTTTAAAATGCAGTGACACAGTACATGTTGGTTCTTGGTGCCCATCTCAATGGTTTTATTTACTTTGTTCTGGAGCAGCTTCTCAATCCTTTCCACCCGCACCGGACATTTGATTCACCAGTCAGGGAATTGTCACTTCAGCATTGATTAACAGCGAGCAGTACTTTAATGCTGGAGCCGACTACGTGCTAGTCTGCAGGACGCCATCAGATGTCAAAGCCAATATCTGTACACGATCCCTTCCAAACCAGGAAGGGCTCATTTTTAAAGTGTAAAAGCATCTTGCATTGATACAGCGCCTTTATAAAAACTTCATTATCAAAGACAATCGGAGGGCAGTTTATATGCAGTTGTGTCACAAAGAAACGTTGCTAACAGAGTTTTGGAGTCATAGAGTAATTTTGAATCAGGAATAAAAATATGGACAATATATTGGGAAAGCTGGAATACAGTGAGTGTTCAGAGTGGAGGGAGGTAATCTAGAGACAAGTACTTATGTCACAATCCATAGAAGTCTATGGGCTAAATGCTGGTAAAGGATCAAGGAACAGAATCAGAATTAGAATCAGTTTAATATCACAGACATACTGTATGTCGTGAAATTTGTTGTTTTGCGGTTGGTTCATTGTCCATTCAGAAATCTGATGGTGGAGGGAAAGGAGCTAGTCCTAAAACATGGAGTGCGTGGCTTCAGGCTCCTCTACCTCCTTTCTGATGGTGGCAATGAAAGGAGGGCAACTTTAAGATGATCAGCATTATATCACCATATGCATTTACACGTATTAGAAGTTTCCTGTGGTGTGTTGGTTAGGGCACAGCATGCAACAAAGAAACAACATGGAACGGTTAAACAGTATAAAGGATAACATAAAAAATAAAATTTGAGGTTAAGGTATGGATATGGAATAAAATGTGCATAAATAGGCAAATAACAACATGTATTTTCAATGTAAGCAACCTTACTCAATGTGGTTTAAGGTGTATACAGTGCAATGCTGGGGTGGCACAGTGGGGGCAGTATAATAGCATAATATAATGCTCTTACAGCACCAGTGACCCGTGTTCAATTCTACTGTTGTCTGTAGGATTTGCACATTCTCCTCGTGATTGTGTGTGTTTCCTCCAAGTGCTCCAGTTTCCTCCCAAATTCCAAAAAATTACAGGTTAGAAGGTAAACTAGTCTCTGATGGTGTGGACTTCTTGGGCTGAAAGGGCCTGTTACTGTGCTGTATCTCTAAATAAAATAAAGTCAATGTGGTAAATATTGATTACTACCATTGATATTATATTGGGATTATATCGATGGTATCAATCAATATTAATTCCACTTACTGGTTGCCATTATGGGCTTGTTTCTGTACAGTATGACTATGAATATGGGAGCAGTGTGTAAGGAAGAATGCCATCCACTATCAAATATATACCTGATTCTGTTAGACTGAGGGCAAGTCGGTGACATGGAGGGAGTGTGTGACGTGTTTGACCTCTTGCAGTGCTGCTGCACCTGCCATTGAGATCGGTGGTGGAGAATGGACATGCGATGGAAAAGGGGTCTCGTCCTTCAAATGCAGCTCTGTGCTTTACCCCAGGGAGGGCTGGTATACAAAATAACCAAGCTTGCAGAGAAATCCATGTGTGTTTAAATGCAAAATTTAATTTCATATTTAATTATTACACACAATTAGATAGATAGATAGATAGATAGATAGATACTTTATTCATCCCCATGGGGAAATTCAACATTTTTTTCCAATGTCCCATACACTTGTTGTAGCAAAAACTCATTACATACAATACTTAACTCAGTAATAATATGATATGCATCTAAATCACTAACTCAAAAAGCATTAATAATAGCTTTAAAAAAGTTCTTAAGTCCTGGCAGTTGAATTGTAAAGCCTAATGGCATTGGGGAGTATTGACCTCTTCATCCTGTCTGAGGAGCATTGCATCGACAGTAACCTGTCGCTGAAACTGCTTCTCTGTCTCTGGATGGTGCTATGTAGAGGATGTTCAGGGTTTTCCATAATTGACCGTAGCCTACTCAGCGCAAATTAAATACTTTATCATCTAAGTATATTTCAAAGTTAAAGTAAATTTTTATCGAAGTACATGTATACTACCCTGAAGTTCATTTCCTTGCAGGCATTCACAGTATAAAAGGTGAATACAATAAAATCAGTGAAAAATCACGCACAAAGATGGAAAAACAACCAACGTGAAAAAGAAGACAAACTGTCCAAATACAAAAAAAGCTAATACTACTAATAATAAATGAGGGCACTGAAATGGCAGAAGGAAATAAGAAACAAAATTGAAATCTTAAGAGCAGAAATAGCCTGTTTAATAGAGTATAAAATGGATAACCCGAGCAAGAAAGTTAAAAGAAAAGCTTAGGATATACTAAGGAAATATAAGGTCCATACAAGATATGATCATCTTGACCAAATTTTGGAGAGTTTATAGATACACTGAAACAAAAACTTGGTGCATACAAAACCAGACTAAACAGATACATGAAATGGACCAGATGAAGAAAACAGAATTATCAATTCAGGAACAATGAAAAAGGCTCATACAGGACATTGAAACTAAATTTTACTTCTCCAAAATGTCACCAACCCTAGCACAGAATTACCAACAAACACAGAGATAATGAACTTTTGGTCTGATATCTGGTCAAACAGGGTGACACACAGTCAAGAAGCAAGCTAGACTAGGGAGGAAAAAGAACACATTCACTCAACTGAAGACATGCAAACACCTGAAGCTACAATGAATTTGCTAAAAGTGGCTATAAAAAATACCCACAACTGGAGAAGTACCAGCAGTGATTATATTTATAATTATTGGTATTAAAATTTACTTTTCTTCATCCATACCTATTAATCCATATCAGCAATTTTCTTAAAAATTCTGAAAAAGTGCTCAAATTTTTGACAGAAGGTAAAACCATATCTGTTACCAAAAGGAAATCACAAAGGACCCATTAAAGTATCATCTGATTACTTGTTTACAAACTATAATTAAAACTGTAACATCATGCATCTCAGCACTCACTTAGATAACCACAATATATTTACATAAGAGCATAAAGGATGCCATAAGACCGTAAGACCATAAGTTATAGGAGCAGAATTACACCATTCGGCCCATCGAGGCTGTTCTGCCATTTCAGCATGACTGATCCAATTTTCCTCTCAGCCACAATCTCCTGCCTTCTCCTGTACCTCTTCATGCCCTGACCAATCAGCAATCAAACTCTTCTTTAAATATTCATAAAGTCTTGGCCTCCACAGTTGCCTGTGGCAATGAATTCCACAGATTCACCACTCTCTAGCTAAATAAATTCCTCCTCATCTGTGTTCTAAAAGGACACTACTCTATTCTGAGGCTGTATCCTCTGGTATTAGATTCCCCCCCCCCCCCCCAATAGGAAACATTCTCTCCACATCCACTCTAGCAAGGTCTTTTATCATTCAATAGGTTTCAATTAGGTTGCCTCTCATTCTCTCATTCTTCTAAATTTTAGTGAATACAGATCCAGAGCCATCAAATGCTCTTCATATGATAAACCATTCAATCCTTGAATCAATTTTGTGAACCTCCTTTGAACCCTCTCCAGTTTCAGCACATCCCTTCTAAGATAAGGGGCCCAAAACTGCTCATAATACTCCAAGTGAGGTCTCACCAGAGACTTTATAAAGTCTCAGCATTACATCCTTACTTTTAATTCTAGTCCTTTTGAAATGAATGCTAAATTCATTTCTGTCCTGACAAAGGATCTGGGCCTGAAACATTGACTGCTCCTTTCAACGGATGCTGCCCGACCTGCTGAGTTCATCCAGCTTGTTTGCAAATGCTAAATTCACATTTGCCTTCCTCGGCGAAGACTTAACCTGCAAATCAGCCTTCAGGGAGTTCTGCACAAGGACTCACAAGTCCATTTGCGCCTCAGATTTTTGAATTTTCTGTCCACTTAGAAAGTCATTAACCCTTTTATTTCTTCTACTAAGGTGCATGACTTCCAGACGCTGTATTCCATCCGCCACTTCTTTGCCCATTTTCCTAATCTTTCTAAGTACTTATTTAGCCTCTCTACTTCCTCAAAACTACCTACCCCTCCACCTGTCTTCTTATCATCTGTAAACTTTGAAACGAAGCCATCAATTCCATCATCCAAATCATTGACATGTAACATAAAAATAAGTGGTCCCAACATAGAACCCTGTGGAACACCACTAGTCACTGGCAGCCAACCAGAAAAGGTTCCCTTTATTCCCACTCTGTGCCTCCTGCCAATCAGCTACTGCTTTATCCATGCTCCAGTCTTTCCTGTAGTACCATGGGCTCGTAGCTTATTAAGCAGCTTTGTGTGTAGCAGCTTGTCAGAGGCCTTCTGAAAATCCAAGTACACACCATCAACCAGTTCTCCTTTGTCTATCCTGCTTGTTGTGCTATAAGAGTATGAAAGGATGTAAAGAACAATGGTTAATCGATTCTGTATTTCTAAATCAAGCCCGATAGAAAAGCAGAAATCTTTCATGTTGTTATATTGACCACCAAAAAGCATTTGGTTCTGTCCCACGCTCATGGTTAATAAAAGCTCTTAATGTATATAAACTGCACCTATTACTTGTGAAATTCCTACATCTAATGTAACACCAGTGTACTATAATCACTCTATATATTAACAAACAAAAACAAGAGTTAACAGAATAATCTGAGGCATTTTTCAGGGCAACTTTCTAAACCTACTCGGATTTTGTCTAGCTTTAAACCCGCTCTCTAATTTTCTGAATTGGATGAAAGCAGGGTATCAAATCAGAGACAGCCAAACAAATTATACCCTGACGCACCTTCTATACATGGAAGATTTGAAATTATACGCTCCTTCATCAGTAAAGCTATAGCAATTAACTCAAATAATGGTACTATTTTTCAAAGATATAAACATGAACTTTGGACTTTATAAGTGCAGAGCATTAAACATAAAGAAACATGCAATAGAGCTAGTAGATTACAATACAACTGATGGATGAATATGAAACATATACGTAAGTATCTGGGATATCAACAAGCAAAGAAAATAGATCATAGTGTGATAAAGGGAAAACTTCTGACAGAATTTACTTCAAGGCTTAAGAAAATTTGCCAAACAGAGCTTTGCTATAAAAATATAGCAAAGGCAGAAAAAAACCTTTCCTGATGCCCATCTTAACGTATTCTTTTGTCATAATATCTTGGTCCAAAACCCATCTGGAATCTTTACAAAGGAAAATTGAAACTGAAATGACACGTTTTAGAAAACATGATGTACTTTCAAATACACTTAGATTGACACTACCTAGGACTGAAGGATGAAGAGGAATAACAGACATAAAAAATTTACACAACAGTCAGAATGAACTTCAAAGGATATATTTTCATCAACAAAAACAGGCTTCAGCACTTCACCTGAGCATAAGCAATTCTGATAAGTACACAGCACTAAACTTAAATGAAGAAATTATCACTACAGAAGAAAAAATTAACCAATGGAAGAACATGACCGTCCATGGAAGACATCCCCATGACCTGAACAGACTAGATGTCAACAAGGAAGCACTGAACATCTGGCTCAGAGTTGGAGACCTCTTCCCAGAAACAGAAGGGTTCCTAGTGATAATACAGGACCAGGTGGTTAACTCAAAACATGATCAAATATGCATAAAAGACCAACAAATTCAAGACAATAAACACAGAAACCAGAAGCAATCCAGCACATTATAGGATCCTACAGCAGTTAAACTCAATCTGAATATTTACACAGGCAAAATCAATCATTTGGCAAAATCTTGCTTTGAAATGCAAACACATAAAAACACCTGCCTGATTCAGTTTTTGCGTCACAGTCCTACAAATTATATTACAGATAGGACAATCCATAATAACCGTCTGGATGTAATATTAAGGTTAAACAAGCAAAAACAACTTACTTAATAGATATAGCCATTCTAAGCACATAGAACTTACAGAAATCAATAAGTGATAAACACCAGAAATATACTGAATTAAAAGAGGAAATTGAAAGACTATGGAACATGAACAGGGTATACATTGTTCCGATACTAATATCTACAACTGATGTCATTCCAAATTCACTACACAATACCATTAAACAATTATGCCTACACAACAATATTTATGCAACTCCCCAGATAGGTAAATTACTAAATACCACCAGAATAGTCTGAAAGTTCGGAGCAATTAACAAATAAATGTGCTTGGCTATGTCCATACTTCAGGTTTTGCCAGTTTGAGTCAAGACAAAATAAAAATAATTAAGTAAATAAATAATACTGAGAACATGAGTTGTAGAGTCAAAGTGTGTCCATAGGTTCAGTGTTGAGGTGAGTGAAGCTATCCATGCTGGTCCAGGAGTCTAATGGAAGTGTATTAACCATCCAATGAGAACTGTTGTGCTGAATGAACTGTTGAGATGCTTCTCTGCAATAAAAATATCTAACGCAACTGGGAATGACTGATAGTTTCATCCTGTTAAAGGTAAAATATGGGAATTTGTAGCCAGCTGTCTCTGAACTTGATGGGTGTGGGGGGTGTTGGAAGCAAGTACTAAGGGGAGGGTAGGGGACAGGTACCGAGGTCAGGATAGGAGGCAGGTACTGAAAGGTGGGTTGGAGGTAGGTACAGATGGGAGAGTATGAGACAGCTGCTGAGGGAGAGTAGGAGGTAGGTACAGAGGGGAGAATAGGAGCAGGTACAAATGGGAGGGTAAGAGGCAGGTACCTAACTAGCTCACTGATAGTTTCAGCCTCTCACTTTGGCAGACTGAGCTACTCACCTGCTTCAAGCAGGCTTCTCTTATAGGGGTGCCCAAGATGTACATGGTAACCTGCATCAATAATTATTGTCCAGTGGCATTTACATCCACTGTGATGAAGTGTTTTGAGAGTTTGGTGATGAAACCTATCAACTCCTGCCTGAGAAGCATCTTGGATCTGCTCCAATTTGTCTATCATCATAACAGTTCAACTGCAGATGTCACTTCATTGGCTCTTTACTCAAACCTCAAACAACTGGACAGTGAAGATACATACATCAGGATGCTCTTCATTGACTACACCTCAGCATTCAATACTATCATCCCCTCAAAACTAATCCATACTCTTCAAGACCTAGGCTTCAATACCTCCTTGTGCAACTGGATCCTCTGTTTCCTTACTTGGAGACCCCAATCAATTTGGATTGGCAACAACATCATCAGCACAAAATGGTGAGACAACAACAACCTCTCACTCAATTAACTAGTACTGTGGGAAGGGTAGGATGCAGGTGTTGAGGGAATGTTGGAGGCAAGTACTGTAGGGAGGGTAGCCGATAGGTACAGAATGGAGGTTTGAAGACAAGTACTAAGTGGAGAGTAGGAGGTAGGTTCTGAGGGAGGGTGAATGGCAGATACTGAGGGTAATTAGGAGACAGGTACTGAAGAGAGGATATGAGGTGGGTAGTGAGGGACGATAGGAGGCAGCTACTGGGGAAGCATAAGAGGCAAATACTGCAGAGACAGATGTTGTCACAAAATTCATGTATTTAATCAACACACATAAAATGCTGGAGGAATTCAGCAGGCCAGGCAGCATCTATGGAAAAAAGTGCAGTTGATGTTTCAGGCCGAGACCCTTCACTAGGACTGGATAAAAAAGATCATACTGCATGTTATTTTTCTGTTTGTTTTTTGCACCATTCTCTGTAAACTCTAGACACTATTGTTCGTGATAATTCCAGATCAACAGTTTCTGAGATACTCAAACCACCCTGTTAGGCACCAACAATTATTCAATGGTCAAAGTCACTCAGATCACATTTCTTCCCAATTCTGCAGGAAAAAAAAACAAAAAAAGACAGTGAGATCTTTTTTCTCTCCAGTTCTGCTGAAGGGTCTCAGCCCGAAACGCGGACAGTACTTTTTTCCATAGATGCTGCCTGGTCTATTGAGATCCTCCAGCATTTGTGTGTGTTATTCAGATTTCCAGCATCTGCATATGTTCTCTTGTTTGTGAGTATTTACTTTGTTCCCTGTGTTTTAAAGTGGACACAATGATGTTTCAGGTAATCAGCTGGACTGGAGATCATTTCCAAATAAGGTTATTTGTGAGGTGTTCTTTCATGTAATATAACATTTAGGTTTGTGAATGTTGGGCTTGGTGCCTACCTGGAGTGATTCGAGCTGGTTACTGAAGAGAACGAAGAGCCATAAATTACCAATTGTCACTTGCTGGGAAGAGGGCAATAAATGGATGTTGGCTTGGAGCAGAGCCAATAACAAGGTGTTTAAGGTCAATCAGATGACCTACAACCAATGACACTGGAATGCAATATTTGAATTGGTAAGGAATGAGTGTAAAAGTGGACACTTCAAGTGTGCTGTCAGAAGTAACTCTCTCAAGAGATCCACCATCGCAAGGAAGAACCCCCACACCAGGGGCTGGGCGAAGCAGGGATCGATCATCTGCCCAACAGAGATTCCCTATTTTGGTGTTATAAATTAGACAAGTGGTCTGAGTGAGCATTGCTACAGAGGGAACAGTAGAATTCATGTTCTAAGCTGTTGGTCCAGGGTCAACGTTGTTACATTGTTGTTTGTACAGAGACAATAAAGTGTGAGCTTCGATTAATTACGAGCTGTGTAGTGAATTTCTTAACCTCATTCCATTGACAAACAATCAACAACATGATCACAGGGAGAACGTCCAAACTACCTGTAGGCAGTGGTGTGAATTGAACGCCAATCACTGTTTGCCATTGCTGTAAAGCAATTGTGCTAGCCATTATGTCACCAGGCCTTATTTGCAATGATTCTTCAGTCTACCTCTGTGCAGTAGCTCACTTAGGATGCACAAACACCCCCAGTGGGATATCTGCGGGGTAATTCATGTGGGCAAAAACACCATGGGAACTAAGCAATGCACATAAAATGCTGGAGGAACTCTGCAGGCCACTCAGCATCTATGGAAAAGGGTACAGTCTACACTTTGGGCCAAGATCCTGCAGGGTCTCGACTTGAAATGTCAACAGTACTCTTTTATAGAGATGCTGCCTGGCCTGCTGAGTTCCTCCAGCATTTTGTGTGTGTTGCTTGGATTTCCAGCATCTGCAGAGTTTCTCCTGTTTGTCATGGGAAGTAATACTGAATTTGGGTAAAATTCTGGTTAGCAGGCTGCTGGAATATTGTATCAATTCCGCTCACAACACTCTGGCAAGAATAGTCAATAGCATGGCTCTGCGTAGGGGAAAATCTTATTTTACAAATCTGATTGGTGAAGTGAAAGAAAGATATATGAAGGTGGGGTACACCTGTTTGTTAATACAAATATCTAATCAGCCAATCATGTGGCAGCAACTCATTGCATAAAAGAATGCAAACATGGTCAAGAGGTTCAGTTGTTGTTCAGACTGAATATCAGAATGGGGAAGAAATGTGATCTAAATGATTTTGAATCAGCATGTACTGTGTCTCTGCTTTTTAAACAAGGACACAGGTTTCACAGACTGCAAGGTGCCTCTGACACAGAGGCACTACAGCCCATTTACTATTTTAATCTTAAAAGCAAAGGGCGAGAAAACATTGTTATAGGAAGCAGTTCATTATTGTCTAAGGTATAAAAGTAGAGCTCATTGTATAATGATATAGATTTATTTCCAAGTTCAAAGATCTTAGTAAATTTATTATCAAAGCAGGTACAGTATATGTCACCATACTCTACCTTGTGATTCATTTTCTTTCAGGCACGCACTGCAAAATAAAAATAATAGAATCAATAAAGAAGTACACACAACCAAAGACTGGCAAACAGCCAATACTCAAAAGAAGATAATCTGTGCAAATATGAAAATCAATAAAGAAAGAGATAGATAGATAAATAAGCAAACAAAATAAATAAATAAATAAATAAATAAATAATACTGAGAAGCTGCATGGTAGTGTCCTTGAAAGTGAGTTGTTAGGTTGTAGAATCATTCAGAGTTGAGTTAAGTGAAGTTATCCATGCTGGTGCAGGAGCCTGATGGTTGAAGGGTAATAACTGTTATACACTCAGTGGCCACTACATTAGGTATAACTGTACACCTGCTTATTAATGCTAATATATAATCAGCCAATCATACGGCAGTAACTCAATGCATAAAAGCATGCAGACATGGTCAAGAGGTTCAGTTGTTGTTCAGATCAAACATTAGAATGGGGAAGAAATGTGATCTAAGTGACTTTGACCATGGAATGATACCAGATAGGGTGGTTTGTTTATCTCAAAAATTGCTGAAAATCCTGAGATTTTCATACCCATCAATCTCTAGACAAAGCAGGAGCAAGAAACAAACAAAAAAAAAATCAGTGAGTGGCAGTTCTGTGCACGAAAACACTTTGTTAATGACAGAGGTCAGAGGAGAATGGCCAGACTGGTTTAAGCTGACAGGAAGGCGACAGTAACTCAATAACCACACATAAGAACAGTAGTATGCAGAAGAGCATCTGTGAATGCACAACACATCAAACATTGAAGAGGATGGGCTACAGCAGCAGGAGACCTCACCAGGTTCCACTTGTGTACCTAATAAAGTGGCCACTGAGAATAGATGCCCTGGTAAAGGCATCAAGTCAATTTAACTAGATAACACCAGGGATAAGAGGCTTCTATTATAATGAGTGACATGAAAAATTAGAGCTGTGGAAGTGAAGGTTATGGGGAAAGATTTAATGGGTGTGATCAAATTACTAAAATGTTTGAGAGGATACATAATAAGAGCTCTTTTTCATGAGTTGGTGAATCAGTAATGTGGTGTTGGAAACATTAATACCAGAGAGAAAAAGGTTGAGGTCAGGCTTTTTAATACGTAAGGTCATCAGGACATTGCACACGTCATGAAGAGTGCCTTTTGAAGCCAAGTCAATCATTACGTTTAAGAGGGAATTAAGCTTATAAAGAGCAAAATAATTAGATGGTATGGAGAAACTGGATTAGTTGGGAGAGCTTTGACATGGAGCTGACACTGTCACAGATGTGAGAACCCAAATGGCTTCTCCTCCATTGGACTAATTGTTGTCAACTATAGCTAAAGGAGTGCAGCAGACTTCGAGGTGCCACCTTTCAAATGAGCAGTAAAATCAAGTGCCCTCTCAGATAAACAGGAAAGGTCCTACAGCATGGTTTCAAAAATAGGCTGACTTTTATCCCTTAATCAACATCAAGTAAACCTATCATCTGGATATTTTAATGTTTATTTCTATATTATTGATTTCCAGCCTCCGTGGTGCTGTTTGTGGGATTTTGCTGTGCACAGACTGGACAGCAGATTTCCTACCTCATGAAAGCAACCACTCCACAGTAAAACACACTCTCATTGGCTATGGGTTCAGGATGTCCTGAAGTCATGAGAAACCATTTCAAAACAAGTCTTCCTTTCTTTCCATCCTGGGACATGGAGTTGGTGTGCAAGTAGACATCTGCTATCTCACACAGCTCACCTCTCCACATAGGGAATCACACACAGACACAGGCGCATTTGTACAAACACACATGCACATCCACACACATAGATTTGCACAGTCACAGTATATACTCGCATGTAAACACAAACGCGCCATAGTAACGTAGCAGTTAGCACATCGGTTTACAGCACAAGTGATCAGAGATCAGAGTTAAATTCCCGTCATTTTGCATAGTATCCCCATGACTGTGTGGGATTCTTGTGGGTTCTCCAGTTTTTTCACACTTTCCAAGGACCTACGGGTTACATTAATAAGTTGTGGGATTGCTATTTTGGTACCAGATGCATGGCGAAGCAAGTGGGTTGACTCCTGTACATCTTCGGACTGAATTGAATTAAATTGACTTTATTTCTTACATCCTTCACATACATGAGGAGTAAAAATCTTTACGTCACATCATCTAAATGTGCAATGTGCAATCATAGTAATTTATAATAATTTACAATAAATAGAATGGTCAATGTAATATAGAGTACACTCAAGTCAGTGTGAGTTCATCAGTCTGATGGCCTGGTGGAAGAGCTGTCCCCAAGCCTGTTGGTCCTGGCTTTTATGCTGTGGTACCGTTTCCCGGATGGTAGTAGCTAGACTAGATTGTGGTTGGGGTAATACAAATTCCCAATGATCCTTCGGGCCCTTTTTAGACACATGTCCTTGTTAATGTCCTGAATTATGGGAAGCTCACAATTACAGATGCATTAGGCTGTCCGCAGCACTCTCTGCAGAGTTCCCATACCAGGCAGTGATGCAGCCAGTCAGGATGCTCTCAGTTGTGCCCCAGTAGAAAGTTCTTAGGGTTTGGAGGCCTATACCAAACTTCCTCAACCGTCTGAGGTGAAAGAGGTGTTGTTGTGCCAGCTGGTGTGTGCAGACCACGTGAGGTCCATGTGATGCAGATGCCGAGGAACATGAAGCTGGTTACCCTCTCAACCCCAGATCCATTGATATCAATAGGGGTTAGCCCATCTCCGTTCCTCCTGTAGTCCACGACCAGTTCCTCTGTTTTTGCAACATTGAGGGAGAGGTTGTTTTCTTGCCACCACTGTGTCAGAGAGATGACTTCTTCCCTGTAGGCCACCTCGTTATTGTTTGAGATTAGGCCAATCAGTGTAGTGTTATCGACAAATTTAATTAGCAGATTGGAGCTGTGGGTGGCGATACAGTCATGGGTTTACAGAGAGTAAAGGAGGGGACTCAGTATGCAACCCTGAAAAACTCCTGTATTGAGAGTCAGAGGTTTGGAGGTGAGGGAGCCCACTCTTACAACCTGCTGGCGGTCTGACAGGAAGTCCAGGATCCAGCTGCATAAGGCAGGGAGAAGGCCGAAGTCTCTGAGCTTCTTGTCGAGCTTGGATGGAATTATGGTGTTGAATGCTGAACTGCAGTCCAAGAACAGCATTCTCACATAACCATCCTTTTCTGCAGATGTTTAAGGACATAATGTAGAGTAGTGGCTATTGGGTCGTCTGTCGATTAGTTGTATTGGTTGTTAAATTATAGGGAGGCCAGTTTGGGTGGTAGCAAGCTGCAGCTGTAATCCTTGACCAGCCTCTCAAAGCATTTGCTCATTATTGAGGTGAGTGCGACAGGACGCCAGTCGTTCAGGCACGTTACCTTGGTCTTTTTTGGTCCAAGGACAACTGTAGAAAATTTGAGGCAGGAGGGCACTCTACACTGGGAGAGGGAAAGATTTAAAAAGTCTGTAAGCACACCTGCCAGTTGTGCTGCACACATCCTGAGATCCTGAGTACTCGCCCTGGGATGCTGTCTGGTCCCACAGCCTTGAACTGTCCACTCGTTGGAAACACCTGTTTACCTCAGCCTCGGAGATGACCAGGTTGCAGGTTGTAGTGGTGGCTTTCTTCGGAGGATCAGAGTTAACAACATTGAACCGAGCGTAAAAGCGATTGAGCTCATCTGGGAGAGAGGCCGTGATGTTGGTGGCACCACAACGTTTGGCTTTGAAGTCTGCGATGGTATGCAGGCCTTGCCACAAGTCACGTGTGCTATTCGTTGTGAATCTTGACTCAATCTTCTCCCTATATTGTTGTTTCTCAGACTTGATAGCTTTTGGCATATCATATGTGTTGGCCATTGACACAAACAATGCATTTCATCATACGTTTTGATGTAAATGTGACAAATAAAGCTAAACTTTGTACACGTGTGCACAGTACACACATACTGACACAGCACACATCATAGTATACAAACACACAGACTCACATACAGGCATGGTACGAGATTGCTGATGTGTGAAATTCTGTCTGGTGTAGATTAAACATGGTCAGTTCACACTGTATAGGTATGTGGCATCAGTTTCACTTTCTGTCAGCTTGTCAGCCTCGGGAGCAGGACTGCCGTCTAATGGTTATTTGACCATTTATTGGATCCAGCTGGTCCTGAAGCATGAAGGTTATATACTGGACTATCAACATGGAGACCTGAACTAATGATCTTCAGCTTGGCTTCCACCTGGTATCTGGGAATTGAAATTGAGCAAAGTAAATAAAATTGCAGAACAAAATAATTGTACCTTTCAGGCAAACATGAAACAAGTGGATTGTTTTACAAACCCACTGATATATTCTTGCATCATGTAGAGAGAAAAATCTTTGCCTATTGAATTTCACTGTTAGTGTCCTTCAGACATTAATAGTTTGGACTGGATTAAATGGGCCTTAGGGCCTGATTCTCTGCTGTAGTGTTTTATGACTCTGTGACTCAAGATATGGGGGCAGCATGGTAGAAAAGTGGTTTGCACAATGCTTTACGGTACAGGTGACCCAGGTTCAATTGTACTTTCTCCCTGGGACTGCATGGATTTCCTCCAGGTGCTCTAGTTTCCTCCCACAGTCCAAAGATGTACCGGTTGGTAGATTAATTGGTCATTGTAAATTATTCTGTGATTAGGCTAGGGTTAAATCACAGGATTAAATCATGCTGTATCTCAATAAATAATAACTTCCAGGAAGGGATCTCCCCCTTGTTTCTGCTACTCTTGTCCTTCTAGCCAGTGGAAGTCACATGTTTGGAAGGTGCTGACTACTTCCAGCTTGCAGAGCTCAAGGGTAGTTGTTGCAATGGGCAACATCTGCCCTCACTGTGTGTGTGAACACAGCTATGTAGTGAACTAAAAACTTCTCAAAAATCACCCTAGATGGATGCTTTCTATTCAGATGTCTTATGAGATTTTGTGTAACTGTGGAGAGGTAAGTAAAAGTCATGTTAAATTTGATACATAGTAAATTATTATCAACATATGCATATGTCACCAACTACTGCTCTAAGATTCGTTTTCTTGCAGGCATTCACATTAGAACAAAGTACAACTACACACAAAAAATGAACAAGCAACCAATGTGCAAAAGAACTCAAGCTATTTAAATCCAAAAAATATTAATAATAACTAAAGAAGTAAATAAATAATACTGAGAACACGAGTTGCAGATCTCTTGAAAGTGAGTCCATAGGTCGTGCGATCAGTTCAGTGTGGTGGTGAGTGAAGTTGTCCGCGCTGATTCAAGGGCCTGATGTTCGAGGGTCTCATTGTGTGCCTCACTATACTATTGTAAATGAGTGTAAACACATCTCACAAAAAAGCTTAAATATAATATTCTCTTCAAAATATGTCTGCTAAATGTTTACCAATACTCACAGTTTAAGACTCACAGATATTGCTATTTAAAAGTCAAATAATGGATGGATGGAGATGAGTGTCTTTCCTCCCTGTGCTTCAGATAAAAGAGACAACCCACACAGGAAGTGGTATTCATAAAAAAAACAGCTTGTGTACAAAAAAACTGCGCCTCTAGAAGCCGCTGAATTCTCAAACAGAGCTCAGTCAGAACAGGGCACTTCAGGGTGGATTTTAAATACTGATCTGGCTGTGAATGGTAATAAGTAGATGTGTATAATGGGATCACATGTTGCATAACGGGACAGTGGGCTGCCTTTCAACCAATTTATGATACAGGAACATCAAATGATTGATTTTTTTTACCTTATTAAATTGTATTTATTTAATTAACTATTAAATGAAGGCATAAAAGAGGGAAGGGTTAATTAAGCTTAGAGTGGGTTAAAACATCGGCACAACATCGGGGTCTTCAAGAGGACCACAACCTTGTCGTGGTTTGGAGGCTTGCGTGCCTCAATGACCCGGAGAGCCGTGTTGTCTGGAGTCAGGGCTTTACGCTTTGGCTCTTGGTAGGGTCACCCATGCCAAACAGGTCAAAGGGCAGAGGACAAGCTAAGAGTGGTTACCGGTCCTCCTGGTCCAGGGGTTCAGCTCAGGGCTGACAATGCTGGCTGGTCAAACAAAACTGTTATGGAAACAGCAATGAAGAATCCTTCTACATCTGAGTGTGATGGTATTCCAGAGTCCTCACCCGGGACTTACATGACTGACAGTAGTGAAAACCGAGAGGAAGCTACTGACATGACGAAGAAAGCCCTGAACACTGCCGGAGATGGAGGGTCTTCATTGCTGCCTTAAACACCAGTGGTATAATGGTCAGTACAATATTATGGGCCGAAGGGTCAGCACTGTGCTGTACTGTCCGATGGTCTATGTTCTAAAATGAGCATTTTAATTCCAATAATGATGTGATGATAAACACAAGAGATTCTGCAGATGCTGAAAATCCAGAGCAGCACACACAAGATGCTGGAGGAACTCAGCAGGTCAGGCAATATCTATGGAAAAGAGTAAACATTAAAGGTTTTAGGCCGAGACCCTAACACCGCTATGTAGTGAGCTAAAAACTGGAAAGGACTGGAAAGAAAGGGGGCAGAAGCAAGAATAAGAAGGTGGGGGAAGGGAAGGAGTACATGCTGGAGGGTAGAGCTAGATGGATAAAGCTAGGTGGGTGGGGGAACAAGCACGATGAAAGAAGATGATAGGAGAAAAGGTAACGGAATCTGATAGAAGAGGAGAGTGAACCATGGGAGAAAAGGAAGGAGGAGGGACACCAGGGAAGGTGATAGGTAGGTGAGGAGAAGAGATAAAAGGGGGGCTAGAGTGGGGAATTGAATAAGAGGGGAGCAGAAAAAATTACTCAAAGTTTGAAAAAATCTATGCCATCATATTGGAGGCCACCCAGAAGACAATTTAATGAACCGGTCTATAAAATGTATATACCTATAGAATAAGAGTATTTGGTTCATTACCCATCTTCATTTGCCAACAGAAAGGTGAGATGCACAACCTATTTGAACTTCTCCTGTCCCTCCTGATAGTCAATCTGCAGTGTTGTTGCGGATGGAGTACTGCGACTCGGTCCCCAATCACAATGGAGGATCAGCGATCTGTTTCCAAGTCAGGATGATGTGCAGCTTGGAGGGAACTATGAGTGGTGGTGCCTTTTGGCTTTCCCCTTCAGGTTATGGGCTTTAAGAGGTGCCAACAGAGTCATCGAGCAGCTGTGGTGCACTTTGTAGGCGATAAACTCTGAAACCATGGTGCTCTTCGATAAGGATGCAGGATGCTTTTGTTTTGTATTTTCCCTGTAGTTTAACTTTCCTATGCTTGTTTGTATTTTTATGTAATCAGATCACCTATCAGTAAGGGGATTTGTCTGCTCAGGGAGTTTATTCTCAAGTTCATCATCCCTCCTGAGCATTGATGCCGAGGACATACTGGAAGGGATTTACAGTATCATCACCTCTCTACAAAAGTATCCGGACAGTCTTTACATAATTGCAGGAAATTTCACTCATCTTATTTATTGTGGTATTTATCATTATTTTAATTATTTTTATGCTTATTGTGTGTTTTTGATGCTGCATTAGATCCAGAGTAACAATTATTTTGTTCTCTTTTGCACTTGTGTACTGAAGAATAACAATAAACGATCATGCATCTTGAATCTGGGATCTGGATTCAGATCCCAGCAATTACAGTGCAATTGCTTCTGTATTTTTCTGGAAACGTCTTTGTTTTCAGTACTAGGTTTCACACTACTTGAATCAGGCTATTTTATAGGTTAATGTAATTTTTGAATTTAAGAATGTCGGGTGTGGAGCAGAGAGATATCACTTCCAAAGGATGTGTAAGGCGCTCCTTCCCTCCACTAACCGGCAGGTCACCCTTTGGCAAGTTGTAGCACCTGCTTAGCATCCCCCCTCACCCCGATTAGGGTCACGTGATGCCATGGGAACAGGTGGTGGATGGTCATATGAGTAGCCAGTGTATATCACAAGTCCTGGTTATGTGACCACAGATGCCAGGCAGACGATCTCTGAAAAGTATTGTTAATGGCTGGGGTCACCCATCTTGTAAAGATGCTGCCCATAAGAAGGCAATAGCAAACCACTTCTGTGGAAAAATTTGCTAAGAACAATCATGGTCATGAAAAGGCCTGATCACCCAGGTCATACAAAATGGCACATAATGATAATGCTGATGAAAAGCCCAAATATGAGATGACCACTACTTCTTTTCCTTTGTCATTGTCTTTCCTTTGTCATTCTCTGTTCTCAGTGTCTCTTTCTTTCTTTGTTCTTTATTCTTTATTCTTGTAACATTTAATGAAACTGCTTAGCAATAAGGTTTATGCCTCATTCTTGACTTCCAAATAACATTTGGATTGCAAAGGCACCTGGATCCGACAGTGTGGTGGTGCTGGAGGAGATGAAAGGGGAATAGGTTGGCTCTCAAACAGGTTGTTTTTTTCCCCACACCTTGAGTGTTACTGGAGCTGTTTCCCTCCAAGCAAGCTGAGAGTAAACAACGCTACAGACAACAACATCTGAATACAGGACCTGTAGTAGAAGTGTAAAGGACAAGGACAGTAAAAGCATAAGAACAGCATCATCTGAAAGTTGCACTCTAAGCCACACACTATGCTGACTTGAAAATACATCACCATTCCTTCAGAATCACTGGGTCAAAATCCTGGATCTCTCTCCCCGAGAGCATTGCAGGTTCAGCCACGCCTCAAGGACTGCAGTGGGTGAAGAAAGCAGCTCACCACCACCTTCTCAAGGGCAACTAGGATGGGCAATTGCCTGTCTCGTTACTAGCTGGGTTTCCTCTGGGGTCTTTGGGATCTCCCAAATTCCACAGACGTACGTGTAAGGGTCAGTAAGTTGTGGGCATCAAAGTTCAAAGTAAATCTTATTATTGGAGTGCATATATGTCACCATATACAACCCTGAGATTCATTTCCCTGCGGGCATACTCAGTGAATCTATAGAATAGTAACTATAACAGGTTCAATGAAAGATCAAGTAGAGCATAGAAGACAATGAACTGTGCAAATGCAAATATAAATAAATAGCAATAAATAATGAGACTATGAGATAATCAGGTAAAGAGTCCTTAAATTAAGATCATTAATTGTGGGAACATCTCAATGGATGGGCAAGTGAGTGTAGTTATTCTCTTTTGTTCAAGAGCATCATGTGGGGTGGTAACTATTCTTAAACTTGGTGGTGTAAGTCCTGAGGCTCTTATACCTTCTACCTGATGGCAGCAGCAAATAAAAAGCATGGCCTGGGTGGTGAGGATCTCTGATGATGGATGCTACTTTTCTACATAGCTTTTCATGTAAATATGCTTAACGGTTGGGAGGACTTTACCCGAGATGTACTGAGCCAAATCCATCAGCTTTCGTAGGAGTTTCCATTCAAAGGCATTGGTGATCTTGGTGCCAGAGGGATGGATGCTGGCATTCATAGTTTGCCCCAGCAAACCTCAGATTGTGTTGGCCATTGACACAATAGACACTGTTCACTAACACAAGAGATCTGGCAGATGCTGGAAATCCAGAGTAACGCACACAAGACACACAAAATGGATTTCTGGTATCTGCAGATTTTCTCATCTCAATGTACACAAAATACTAGAGGAACTCAGCATGTCAGGCAGCATCTATGCAGAGGAATAAACAATTGACGTTTTGGGCTGAGACTCATTATTAGGACTTCATACAGTGTTTTACTGTCTGCTTCAATCTACATGTGGCAAATAAAGCTGATCTTTAATCAATTAAATGCTGGCTCAGCCTGTGATGCCCTTATGCCCTGAATAAATATCAAGGAAGGTATTTCATTATGCACATGTTGTGCCTTGTCAAAAGTTCAATTCTGTAGGTAAATATAACAATTCTTTCACTCAGTGACCACTTTATTAGGTACATCTGTACATCTCGTTAATACAAATATCTAATCAGCCAAACATGTGGCAGCAACTCAATGCATAAAGAACATGCAGACATGGTGAAGAGGTTCAGTTGTTTTTCAGAACAAACATCAGAATAGGGAAGAAATGTGATCTAAGTGACCTTGAGCGTGGAATGATTGTTGGCTCCAGATGGGTTGGTTTGAGTATCTCAGAAACTGCTGATCTCCTGGGATTTTCACTCACAACAGTCTCTAGAGTTTACAGAGACTGTTTTTTATGCAAAAAACCCCCCCCAAAAAAAACATTGAAGTGAATGTTCAATGTGAAGGTTTGAAATGCCTTACTAATGAGAGAGGTCAGAGGAAAATGGCCAGACTGGTTCAGACTGACAGGAAGTTGACAGTAACTCAAATAACTGCACATTACAACAGAGGTCTGCGGAGGAGCATCTCTGAATGCACAACACATTGAACCTTGAAGTGGATGGGCTACACTAGAAGAAGACCACAAACATACACTCAGTGGTCTCCTTATGCACAGGTACGTATAGGACATGCCTAATAAAGTGGACGTTAAAAATAAGAACCCTTTATATTCAGAGGTTTTCCCAAATAATTGCAACTAATTCTGAAGCAAGCAGTGGGAGCATAACTCCAGGGTGTACACGCTGCAGCTATACAACTAGTGCTATGGCAAACTTCTTGCAAATATCAAAGACATCAGACAAGTTATTGCACAACTTGAAATTCTACAAGTTAAAGCTTTCCTTTTGCAGTGTGTTATGAATATCTCCCAGTATTCCCAGAATGGTGATTGAACCTGTAACCTCTAGACTCTGAAGCGAAGGTGGCATTCAGTGAAGCAGGGAAGATGTTGAGTGAATGTGCATAACACTACAGAGGTAAATAAAGAATCCCAATGGGGACAGCTGTCAAGAAAAATGCCTGTCTCTTGCTCAGACAGGACAGCAATCTAATTAGGGTGACTGATGATATCACACTGTTATATCCTGTCTGCATGGTAGTGACTTTCACATCATCATCAAAAGGAGGTTGTGTTCCTGCAGCAGGACTGTGAGGATATGTATCTCCAGAGAGGATTATATATCCATACTGCTCTCTTATGGTGTAAAAAATTCGTGGAGCTTTGCCTTTTGTTTGCAGTAAAGCTTAAGTAAAGAGAAATCTCAACCATCAACTTTCACTTCCCAATGTTATTGAAATGTTCTCAGATCCTATGGTTCCCCTTCAAGGACTCTTCATCTCATGTTCCCAATATTTATTGCTTATTTATTATTATTATTATTATTATTATTATTATTATTATTATTATTATTATTATTATTATTATTATTCCTCTTTAGATATGCTGTCTAGTCCAGGCAGCATCCTGGTAAATCTCCTCTGCATCCTCTCCAAAGCTTCCACATCCTTCCTATAATGAGGTGACCAGTACTGAACACAACATTCCAAGTGCGGGCTAACCAGGGTTATATAGAGCAGTAACATAATGAATTAGAATTCAGTGCCTGCAGTGGTAATGAAAACTGAATCAATCAGAGCCTTCACAAGGGAATTGAATGGACAGGAAAGGTAATTTGCAGAGTTATTAGGGAGAAGTGGGGGAATGGTATTGATGGATTGCCCTATGAGGATTTAGCATAGCCACAGTGGGATGAATGTACTAAAACAGATAGTCACATAACACAGTGGCCATTAAATGAGGCAAGCTACCAAATATCATGTCAATGATCATCTTTCCATGTAGAACAAACATTTGGAAATTCTGTCCTTTTGGAAAATAGATGTATTCAGATGGTCTGGTTCTTTCATGGACGGTTTAGCCCTAGTTTGTTCCATGAGTCTGAAGCTTCTCTGCCTAGGTCAACTTGGGCAGAAACAATTGCTCCATGCTGCATTGAGCAAGGATGAATTTATGTCCAACTTATCACTCCATTATGGAAGTGAGAGACTGGGACTCATCGGCAAGGTCAAGCAACCTTGCAGAAGCATTATCATCTTCAAGGTGCTCACTTCATCCTGATCTTCACAGTGGGTTAGTTCAAGATTTGGAAAATTCCAGCCAACAGTTCATTCCAGGGTCAAAGTCACTTAGATCAACATTTCTTCCCATTCTGACGTTTGGTCTGAACAACAACCGAACCCCTTGACCATGTCTGCATGCTTTTATGTATTGACATGTACAAACAAGCTGGAGGAACTCAGCAGGTTGGGCAGCATCCGTTGAAACGAGTAGTCAATGTTTCAGACCAAGACCCTTCAGTCCTGACAAAAGGTCTCAGCCCGAAACATTGACTGTTCGTTCCAATGGATGCTGCCCAACCTGCTGAGTTCCTCCAGCTTGTTTGTACGTGTTGATTTGACCACAGCATCTGCAGTGTACTTTCTGTTTATTTTTATGTATTGAGTTGTTGCCACATGATTGATTGTTTAGATATTTGCATTAACACTGAAGTGACCACTGAGTGTATATTGGATAGGCCTTAAAACCTATTTGATTTAGGGATTTGGGGACAGAGAACCCAATACCATCACAGCTTTAAAAGCAAAACATCCTTTAATTTGAAAGAGACACCCCCAAACATTTAGAAAAGAAGATAACGGCATTGTAATCCAGAATTTTTGTGGTTGCATTGATTTTAGTTACTGCAATTGTGCACAGAATTTTATCCTTTTTCTTAGCCAGGAATCACAGGATTACTTTCATGCTAGCTTTTTTTCCCCCACTATTTTCAAGACTAGTTCTGATATGATACCATGGGTACTGACATGTTATAGAACTGCACCCTCCCACAGCAACAGCACAGACCCTGTGGATTACGCTAACTCAGTACCGCAACTATTACCTGTTTCAACTGCCGCTTATTATGTCCTCTGCTAAAACTGGCAATCATTCCTCAATACTCGTGTTAGCTGATTGCACAGTAAGTGGTCAGAGAATGATTGACAGCTCTCTATTGACCCAGCTATGAAAAAAGATGTATGTTCACTGTTCTTTCGGTAAGTTACTAAGCCTGGTTACTAACATTAACATCAATGTATGAATCAAGAGTGATACTATCATGTCTATATGATGGACTCTCCATGTGCACTGCTTGCTTCCAGTCATTTATTTAAACAAACTGCTAAATGGCATTTCCTGTTGCTTGAACATTTCCATTTCTCTCCTTGTACCTGGACTTAAGCTCGGAGTTCAATACACTTGCTGGGATTTTAGACGTGGGGAATCGAGCTTGAAAAGGCTAAGGCTCCCAATGGAATTGTTGAAATGGAAATCTACAGTTCAAGGTTTAAGTTTGATAATATATTCTTATTATCAAAGAATGTACTGTATGCAGTATACAACTCTAAGATCTGTCTTCTCCAGACAAAGAAAGCCATGGAAGTCATTTTAGGAAAAACAGCAGCACCTTCCCCCCCCCAATGTGCAAACATCAGCTACCCCCCACGCACAAAAATCAAATTGTGCAGACAGCAGCACAAATATCAAACCCCAAAACCCCTCCCATGTGAAAAAACAAACAAATCGCGCAGACAGCACAAAAACATCAACACCCCAAGCCTCAAGAAACCCGGCTCACACAAAAGGAACATCCACATCGCACAAACAGCAACAAGAAAGAACAGGCGAGAAAACAGAAAATAAAACACATAGCTGAAAGAGTGCAAGAGAACCACAGTTCAGTCCATAAATTGCGGACCCAGAATTCAGTATCATCCACCGACAGCATAGTGGGAGAGAGAGAGAGACCATCTGGACTCAGGGGCCTTCCCCTGCAAGAGCCTGTCACATGCAGACACCCCTTTTCCGCAGCAACGAGTGAGATGCTAACAGACGGCACTGAACACTACGTATTCGCCTCGATCTCTCAGTCTTCCTCAACACTTGAGTTGGCGAGATCAATGAAAAATGGTGTCAATCATGGGGCTCTAAGCTTTCAGGCCTTGTGGTTGCTCACCTCCTAGAATCTTCATAGGGACCGCAAAGCACCAGATTGCTCAATCGATCTTCGCGTTGAAGATCATAGGCTCCAACAGTACCAGAAACACATTTAAAATAAAAATTTAAATAAAAAGAAGGCATAGAATAACTGAAAGAAACAGTTTTGTGACTATCATGAAGATGTTACCCGAGGTAGTATTGTTCGCTGGCCAGACAGTAAACTAGCTGAAATCCTGGCTGATTGTCTAGTGCAGTACTGAGGGAATGCTGCACATACCAATCCTCCTAGAGAGATCAGAAGTGGAGAGAGTGAGCAGCTTCAAGTTCCTGGGTGTCAAGATCTCTGAGGATCTAACCTGGTCCCAACACACTGATGTAGTAGTCATAAAGGAGTTTGAAGCGATTTGGCATGTCAACAAATACACTCAAAAACTTCTATTGTTGTACCGTGGAGAGCATTCCGACAGGCTGCATCACTGTCTGGTATGGAAGGGCTACGGCACAGGACTGAATGAAGCTGCAGAAGGTTGTTGATCTAGTCAGTTCCATCTTGGGCACTGGCCTACAAAGTACCCAGGACATATTTAGGGAGCGGTGTCTCAGAAAAGCAGCATCCATTATTAAAGACCTCCAGTACCCAGGGCATGCCCTTTTCTCACTGTTACCGTCAGGTAGGAGGTACAGAAGCCTGAAGGCACACACTCAGCGATTCAGGAACAGCTTCTTCCCCTCTGCCATCCAATTCTTAAATGGACAGACAGACAGACATACTTTATTGATCCCGAGGGAAACTGGGTTTCATTATAGTCGCACCAACCAAGAATAGTGTAAAAATATAGCAATATAAAACCATAAATAAATAAATAAGAAGAAGAAAATTATTCCAAGTGGAAATAAATCCAGGACCAGCCTATTGGCTCAGGATGTCTGACACTCCGAGGGAGGAGTTGTAAAGTTTGATGGCCACAGGCAGGAATGACTTCCTATGACGCTCAGTGTTGCTTTGAAGCTTTGGACACTACTCACTTCTTTTTAATATACAGTATTTCTATTTTTGCACATTTTTAAATAATTTATTCAATATGCATAATTGGTTTACTTGTTTATTTATTATTATGTTTTATTTTATTTAATTTTCTCTCTCTCTCTCTGCTAGATTATGTATTGCATTGAACTGCTGCTGCTAAGTCAACAAATTTCACGCCACATGCCAGTGATGATAAACCTGATTCTGATTCTGGGTGAGATACTTGATCACATATCAATGGAAGGATGTTATTGAAACCTATCAAATACTGAAAGACCTAAATAGAGTGGATATGGAGAGGATATTTCCTGTGGTGGGGCAGTTTAGAACTGTCTAGAACCCAAAGGGTCCAGCCACAGAATAGAGAATCCCTTTAGAACAGTGATGAGAAAGAATTGGTTTGGCCAGAGAGTGATAAATCTATGGAATTCATTGCCTCAAACAGCTGTGGCAACCAAGTCATTGGGTATATTTAAATTGGATATGTAGGATCTTGATTAGTAAGGATGGTAAAGGTTAGGTGGAGAAGGCAGGAGAATGGGGTTAAGAGGGAAAATAATCATCCATTATGGAATGCCGGAGCTGATCGGATGGGCCAAATTGCCTCATTCTGCTTTTTTGTCTTAGAGTTTTATTGTCTTACATACGCAAAAGGCAGAAGTGTGAATCTGGAGTAAGCAATATATAGTGTAATTTGGGTGTTTTGTACACATTGTTTTCTAAGCTGGTAATAACTCTGTCTTCACTTGCATTTTTATGAGCTATGATTTTCCCAGAATAATAACAGTAGCACAACAATTTAACAGTGGTTTTTTTAAACTGTGCCATCACCACAGACTGTGGAAGAACCTGATGTTGTTAATGCCGGGCACCCAGTCTTAATATTTCCTAAAGGACCAGTGACACAAAACTTGAGCTCTGTGTCTCATCCTGCACACCACTCCAACCACTCACAGCTTACACTACACACCCCTGCACACACACACTGCTTACACTACACACTTCTGCACACATTCACAGCTAATAAAACACACACTTACAGTATACACTACACACCCTTGCACACACTCACAGCTTACAAAACACACACCTGCACACACTCACAGCATACACTGCACACACCTGCGGCTTATACTGCGCACCACTGCACACACTCACAGAAGGCACTGCACACCCCTGCACACACTCACAGCTTACACTATACACACCTGCACTCATTTACAGCTTAGACTACACACACCTGCACAGACTCACAGCATACACTACACACCCCTGTACATAATCAGAGCTTACACTACACATCCCTGCACACACTCAGAGCATGCTCTGTACATACTCACAGCAAACACTGCACACCCTTGTACACACTCACTGCTTACACAGCACATTCCCATGCCCACTCACAGCATACACTACACACCCCTGTACATAATCAGAGCTTACACTACACATCCCTGCACACACTCAGAGCATGCTCTGTACGTACTCACAGCAAACACTGCACACCCTTGTACACACTCACTGCTTACACAGCACATTCCCATGCCCACTCACAGCATACACTACACACCCCTCCATGCACTCACAGCAGGCACTGCTCATCCCTGCACACACTAACAAATTACACTACACGCCCCTGCACACACTCACAGCAGGCACTGCTCATCCCTGCACACACTAACAAATTACACTACACGCCCCTGCACACACTCACAGCAGGCACTGCTCATCCCTGCACACACTAACAAATTACACTACACACCCCTGCACACACTCACAGCTTACAGACACACCCCGAACACAATCACAGCTTCAGTTCAGAAACCAAATGGTTGAAAGGAAGTAGTTGTTCTTCAACCTGATAGTGTGGTACTCCAGGCTTCTGTACCTTGTGTATGATGCTAGCTGTGAGAAGATGGCATGAAACAGATAGTGGGGATCTTTGATCATGAATGTTGCCTTCATGAGGCAGTGGCAATGCCTCATTTTAATATTACCAATAGTGGGGAGAGATGTACTTGTGATGAATTGGGCAGTGTCCACTACTCTGTACCATAATACAAGAAGTCAGGGACCTCCCAATTGTTCATCTGCAGATAATTATTAGAGTTTTTGATGGCATGGTCAACCTCCTTAACTTCCTAAGAACTGTGATTATGGGACATGGATTTTAGAATGGGTCAGAAATATGGACAAAATAAATATATGTTGTTAAAGTTCTGGGCACATAGATATAGATCGGGCGCCTAAAACTTTTGCACAGTACTGTAGTAATTTTATGTATTGCACTGTACTGCTGCTGCAAAAAAAAAACAAATTTCATGACTTGCGTGAGTGGTGATAAACCTAAATCTGAAATGTGTCTCTGTTGTGGGCTGAGAGTGGGAAGGGGACAGGGAGAGGGGAATCACGGCTGTAAAAATGGGGAAGAGAGAGGGGTGGGAGTGGGAAGCACCAGAGAGATAATGACCAATAAACCATTTGTTTGGAATCCATTTACCTTGCCTGGTGTCTCAGGAATGGGAGCATCCACACCAGTGCCACACCACCCCCCCCCCCCCCACCCCGGCATTCTGCAGTGCTCCACCCTTACAATTCCCAACACCCTTTGCTCCCGCCAGATTTACAAACATGCTCTCCACTCCAAATTGGCAAATTCATTACTGTCACCCTCACTATATACAGTGTATAATGCATGCGCCAAAGACTTTCGCACAGCATTGTATACACACACACACACACACACACACACACACACACACACACACACACACACACACACACACACACACACACACACACACACACACACACACACACACACACACACACACACACACACACACACACACACACACACACACACACACACACACACACTCAGGTACCAGTAGAATAATGTGTTGGAAAACCTGAGGTACACCTACACAATCTAAGGCACTGTGGTGGCCAGCTCAATTTAAAATAATATATTGTTCATTTACAAAAAAAAATCTGTGGCAGTTTATTAGTTCAATTGTCTACCCTCTAAAAACCAAGGTACACAAAATTGAAATGTTTAGTAGTGTAATTGCTATAACGCATTAATAGAAGTGAAGGTTGCATGCTAGCGGGAGAGAGGGTTGTACAGAAGAGATGAGAAAGTGGAACAAGCTATTTTTTTTCCTGACACTCTCCAGTCTTTCTGATTAATCTGTGATGAAAGAATTAAATCAGTTTTATTTGTCACAGGTGCTGGATTAATTGAAGCATTGCTATTTTTCTTACAGTAGAACTTCCTTTGGCTTGTATGTATTTTTATGCAACAGAGGCCACTTTATTAGGTACAGGAGAGGAAGCCAGTGTGGTCTTCTGATGCTGCAGCTGTAACATCCGACGGGTCATGTGTTCAGAGAAGCTCTTCTACACACCACTGCTATAATACACTAGAACACTAGAATACTACAGCACAGTACAGGCCCTTCAGCCCTCGATGTTGTACCAACCCATATATTCCTTAAAAATGTACTAAACCCACACTACCCTGTAACCCTCAATTTTTCTTTCATCTGTGTGCCTGTCCAAGAGGCTCTTAAATACCCCTAATGTTTTAGCCTCTACCACCATCCCTGGTAAGTCATTCCAGGCACTCACAACCCTCTGTGTAAAAAATTACCCCTGCAGTCTCCCCTAAACTTCCTTCCCTTAACTTTGTACATATGCCCTCTATTTGTGCCCTGGGAAACAGGCACTGGCTATCCACCCTATATATGCCTCTCATAATCTTGTAGACCTCTATCAAGTCCCCTCTCATCCTTCTATGCTCCAAAGAGAAAAGTCCCAGCTCTGCTAACCTTGCCTCATAAGACTTGTTTTCCAATCCTGGCAACATTCTAGTAAATCTCTGCACCCTCTCCATAGCTTCCAAATCCTTCCTATAATGAGGTGACCAGAACTGAACACAATACTCTGTGTGGTCTCACCAGAGGTTTGTAGAGTTGCAACATGACCTCTCTACTCTTGAACTCAATCCCCCTATTAATGAAGCCTAGCATCCCATAGGCCTTCTTAACTATCCTATCAACCTGTGCAGCAACCTTGAGGGATGTATAGATTTAAACCCCAAGGTCCCTCTATTCATCCACACTCTTAAGTAACCGACCATTAGCCCATTGGTTTGTCCTTCCAAAATGTCCTCACACTTATCCGGATTGAACTCCATCTGCCACTTTTTTGCCCAACTCTGCATCCTGTCTATTTCCTCTTATAATCTTCGACAACCTACAGCTCAATCCACAACTCCTCCAATCTTCATGTCATCTGCAAACTTACTCACCCATTCTTCTGCCTCTTCATTCAGGTCATTTATAAAAATCACAAAGAACAGGGGTCCCAGGACAGATCCTTGTGGCACTCCAATACTCACCGACCTCCAGGCAGAATAATTTCCTTCCACTACTACCCTCTGCTTTCTTCCTGTAAGCCAATTTTTTATCCAAACAACTAAGGTTCCACTGATCCCATGCCTCATGACTTTCTGGATGAGTCTCTTGTGGGGGACCTTGTCAAATGCCTTGCTAAAATCCATGTAGACCACATCTAGTGCCATAACCTCATCAATCTCTATTGTTACCTCTTCAAAAAACTCAGTTAGGCTCGTGAGGCATGACCTTCCCTTCACAAAACCATGTTGACTATCCTTGAGTAGACTATACTTCTCCAAATGCTCGTAGATCCTATTCTTAAGAATCATTTCCAGTAATTTGCAGACCACCGACATAAGACTCACTGGTTTATAGTTCCCAGGACTCTCCAATTACCTTTTGAAACAAGGGAACTACATTTGTCATTCTCCAATCCTCCAGCACCTCCCCTGCAGTCAAAGAGGATTCAAAGATCATAGCTACTGCTCCAGCGATCTCTTCTCTCACTTCCCACAGTAACCTGGGGTAAATTACATCCAGCCCTGGGGACTTATCAATCTTTATGTTTTTAAGAATATCCAACACTTCTTCTTCCTTAATCTCCGCATTGTCCAGCACACAGGCCTGTTCTATTTCGACCTCAGCCTGATCAAGGTCCTTTTCACTTGTGAATACTAAAGCAAAGTATTCACTTAGGACCTCCGCAACCTTCTCTGCCTCCAGGCACATGTTGCCTTCTTTATACTATAGCATCCCCACCTTCATTCTTGTCATCCTTCTGTTATTCACATACGCATAGAACGCCTTGGGGTTCTCCTTAATCCTACAAGCCAAGGACTTCTCATGCCCCCTTTGAGCTCTCCTAAGTCCTCTCTTAAAATCCTTCCTGGCTACCCTATATTTCTCATGAGCCCCTCCTGTTTCCTGCTTCTTATATCTAACATATGCTTCCTTCTTCCTCCTGACTAGTTGCTTCATGTGTTTCGTCAGCCACGGTTCCCTTTTCCTACCATTTTTTCCTTGTTTCAGTGGGACAAACCTATCCTGAACCCAGCACAAGTGGTCCCTAAACTTCTTCTGCAGTACTTCCTGTGCTTTCACCATTGAACATCTGTTTCCAATTTACTTTTGCAAGTTCCTGCCTCATCCCTTCATACTTAAACATACGTAGTTGTTTAAGTTACTGTTGCCTTCCTGTCAGCTTGAACCAGTCTGGCCATTCTCCTCTGACCTCCCTCATTAATGTGCTTTCACCCACAGAGTTGCAACTTACTGGATGTTATTCTGTTTTTGGCACCGTTCCCTGTGAACCTTAGAGACTGTTGTGCATGGAAATTCCAGGAGATCAGCAGTTCCTGACATCCTCAGACCACCCCATTTGGCACCAGCCATCATTCCACAGTCAAAGTCACATAGATCACACTTTTTCCCCATTCTGACTTTTGGTCTGAACACCAACTGAACTTCTTGACCATGTCTGCATGCTTTTATGCATTGAGTTGCTGCCACATGATCGACAGATGAGATACCTGCATTAAATGAATGTGTGTACAAGTGTACCAAATAAAGTGTCCATGGAATGTTTAATCACCTATATACGTGTGATTGGTCAGCGAGTTTTTCAGTTGCCTCAGTATTTTTCTGGAAACTTCTTAATTTCAGTGGTAGGTGTCACTACTTGAATCAGGCTATTTAATTGGTTAACTGTTATCAATGGAATTTCTGTATCAGTTGTCTGGTATAAGACCACACTAAGATGAGTCTTTGTTATTTTCTCAGTGCTTCCTTTGTCTCTTACAATACTTTTTTCTTTCTATTCTTTGCTCTTGTAACATATTTAAATGACCAAAAGCATTAAGTTTTATGCCTCACTATGCCTCACTCTTGACTTCTGAAGATCCTTTGGATCACAAAGGCAACAGAATTGAACACTTGAACACTGAAACATCAATACATACGGTGAAGAGCATTTTTTGCATTAATAACTAACACAGTCCAAGGATGTGTTAGAGGCAGCCTGCAAGTGTCATTATGCTTCTAGAGTCGACATAGCATGCCCACAACTTACTGACCCTAACCTGTTCAACTTTGGAATTTGGGAGGAAACCAGAACACCCGGAGGAAAAGCTTCAGGGAGAATGTGCAGTCAGCGGTGTGAATTGAGCCTTACCACAACAATGTAAAGCATTATGCTAGCTGTTGCACTATTGTGGAAATGTACTTTACTTGTTGTAACAAACTGGCATTTTTGCCTGTAACAAAATGGAACCTGGAACCTATATTGTACCAGAGTGCTTTGCTAATAGTGGCTGCGCAACATTATACCAATGGAACCTGAGTCCTTGACAAATTGCAGACCAGCAGATATGTTACAGTAATTAAGTACACTGATTAAGCAGAAGGACTCAATGAACCCTTTCTTTGAACTGAGGCATGGGTCGCTATACTTGTGTACAAAGGAGTGATTATGCTGTCAGTTTTTTGCAGGCTATCACCGGTGCTTATGTGGTGATGGTCTCCCCTTGCTGCAAGTAAAATAAATATGCTTTTGATTGATCCACTTTAATATTGTTTATTATGGGACGTAGTGAGAAGGTGCTTAACACTAAAGTGCTGCCCCCTACAGTCGTGCCATAGCCCCGAGAAATCCATGGATACTCTATTTTTGCAGTAACATTTTTTTCTGCTCCTGCACAGCACCACCATCCCTGTCTGAAAAAGACTCCACTGTGCCCTTGTTGTTTTGCCTGAATGATTTAGTTTTGTTATTACTGTAGTGACTTGCCCATTCTGTTGGTGGTGACATTGAGCTTCTCCAATGAAACACTTCCTCAACATTGGAAAACAATGGAAAAGGGAGAGGCATTAATTAACCTCCGGTTGATTAAATCCAGAGTTGTAATTCAGACTCAGAGTGATGGATTTAACACATTTTGTCCTAGAGACAGAGCCGACATGTAAAAGGGAATGGAACAGTTCATACAGATCTGAGCTTTCTATGTTTGAATTATAATCAATAGAAAATATAAGCAAGACCAGAATTAAAATAATTCACTTAAAGGTGGTGACATATGGCTCATTTGAATGTATAATATAAAAATAAATCATTTTTTTCTTACCATTATACTTCTGTGTTCTGTGATAATGATCAAGTAAACAACAAATTTCATGACATATGTATGCCAGTAATATTAAACCTGATTCTGATGAATATATTACCACAGTGAGGTGTTATTAAAATTTAGTTATTTACACAGAGTTCTGTTATAGCCAGCAATCAGAAGAGATGGGAAACAGGGGTGGGTGTTCTACGGTTATTGGATGGTTGGTAAGTGCAGTGGATATTGCATTTATTATAGTATTTTATTGGATGTAATTGTGTGTAGTTCTCGTCGCTCCATTGCAGGAAGAATGTGGAGGCTTTGGGATAGGGTATAGAAGAGGTTTACTCAGATGCTGGCTGCATTAGAGGGGACGTGCTATAATGAGAGGTTGGGAAAATTTGGGTTATTTTCTCTGGAGTGTGATAGACTGGTTACAGAACGACTTGAAGCAGCAAGGTCCAGGCATCAGAGAGTACCGATTGGACTGTACTCGGTGTGCGTACGGAGATTTGACCACGGGGCCAAACCGGAAGTGTTGGTTACAGGCTGAAGCGAAACAGTGGATTTCAGGCCCCAGAGCGTATTGAGGTGATTGAACCCAATGTTTGGATGTTGATTTAGGCACCGAGCCAGATTGAAAAGATTAAGGTGGCAGGGCCTGAGGCAAGACTGGTTCAGATTGCTGCTCCACGAGGGTTACTCTGTGCTGATCTATGGGACACACTTGCAGAATTCAGTTCAGGATGTTCTTTGCTTGTGTTATTTTTTCTCTGCATACTGGGCGTTCGACAGTCTTTTTTAAGAATGGGTTCTGTACTTTTTAGGGGTTCTTTGCTATGAACATGATGGGTATTCTTCCCTCTCTGCACATTGTTTTTTTTAATATTTGGGTTCTTTTGGGTTTCTTGGCTTTGGGGCTGCCTGTTAGGAGATGAATCTCAAGGTTTATCATGTATAAATACTTTGATAATAAATGTACTTTGAAACTTTGACTGAAAGGAGACCTGATAGAGGTTTATATAATTATTAGATGGATCTAGAAGGTAAAGAGTCTGTCCCAAGGTATAAGGGTCAAATACTAGAAGAAATGCTGGAGAGGGGGAAAGATTAAAGGAGACGTGCAGGATAAGCTTTTCTACACAGAGTGGCGGGTTCCTGGAATGGGCTGCTAGAGGTATTGGGGGTAGAAGATATGATCGTGGCGTTTAAGAGGATTATAGATTGGCACATGAATATGAAGGGAATGGAGGGATATGGGTCAAGTGCAGCATAATAGAGTTGTTCGGCGAGCCTGGAGTTAGATCGCAGATGTTTTGTGAGCAGTTGAGGTGACATCATCAGTGTGCAAGTGAGTGTTGTTTCTGCTGAGTGTTCACATCTATATTGATCTGACTTGTTGTTCTCAATGGTTGCTGTCGTGCTGGCCGCTAGTCTCCGCTGGGCCCTGGCCAAAGCAACAGCCAATCAATCAGAACAGCAAGTTGGACTGACACAAATGTGAGGACTCAGCAAAATAAAACACACAATTGTGCACTGATGGTGTCACCTCGACTGGTGATGAGAAATTTGTCACCTAGTCTCCAGGCTCAACGAACAACCCTACAAGCAAACAACCATCCTGAACTACCAATTTTCTTTGTCATTTCAAACAACAAATTTAGTTTAAGTTGGCATTGTGAATGGCAAAAAGATTGTGGGGCAAAGGGCCTGTTTCTGTGCTGTTTAGTTCTAGTAATTAGAATATAGAACATAGAACAGTACAATGGTCCACATAGGGAGTTGACAGCTTTGTTGGCCAGTTTGCCGACGATACTAAGAATATACTGGAGGAGCAGGTAGTGTTGAGGAAGCAGGCAATCTGCAGAAAGACTTAGACAGATTAGAAGAATATGCAAAAAAGTGGCAGATGGAATAGAGTGTAGGAAGTGTAAGATCATGCTCTTTGGCAGAAGGAATAAAGGTGCAGACAATTTTATAAATGGGGAAGAAACTCAGAAATCAGAGGTGCAAAGGGTCTTGAGTCCTTGTGCAAGTTGAGTCGGTGATAAGGAAGGCAAATGCAATGTTAGCTTTCATTTCGAGAGGACTAGAATATAAAAGCAAGGATGTGATGCTGAGGCTTTATAAGACATTGGTCAGACAGCATGTGGAGTATTGTGAGCAGTTTTGGGCCCTTTATCTAAGAAAGAATGTGCTAGCATTGGAGAAGGTCTAGATGAGGTTCACAAGAGTGATCCCAGGAGTGAAAGGGTTAATGCAAGCATAGTACCTGTTTGCTCCGGACCTGGACTCACTGAATGAAAAGAATGAGTGGGGACCTCATTGAAACCTATCGAATATTAGAAGGCCTAGATAGAGTGGATGTAGAGAGGCTGTTTCCTATAGCGGGGGAGTCTAGAAACGGAGGGCACAGCCTCATAATAGACGGACAACCATGTAGAACAGAAATAAGGCGGAATTTCTTTAGCCAGAGGGTAGTGAATCTATGGAATTCATTGCCACAGACAACTCTGAAGGACAAGTCATTGGGTATATTTAAAGCAGAGGTTGATAGGTTCTTGATTAGTAAGGGCATTAAGTGGTATAAAGTTGTGAGGGTTAATAAATCAGCTATGATGGAATGATGGAGCAGACTCAATGAGCTAAATGGCCTAATCCTATATCTTATGGTCTTCTGTTCCACAACAGTTCTCATAGAACAAGTCAATGTTCTACATTATATGTTCTATGTTCTATTTCTTTGACTTCCAGTTTTATGAGTTCTAGCGTGAGCAATTTTGGACCTGCATGAAAGAACCATAGCTTGACATATTCAGTGTTCCTTTAACCATCTTCATTTGGCCTCTCCATGATCCTACCAATGGGACTCGGGCAATTCAGTACGTTCCCAGGTGCTCCTTCTGCACTTGATGAGTCATGGGACAGGTATTCCCCTGAGACAGCAATGATGGTACACTTTATCAGAGAGCTTTTGAGAACAATATTGGACACAAATATTGACAAACGGTATAATAGAACAAGAATGTGAATCACATAAAATCCAATTCAACCGAGTGCTGGAAAAAAAGATACATTCTATTAACAGGAAGAATGAATTAACTACTCATGTGTCTTCATGGATCAATAAAGACAGACAGAAAAATGGAGGGGAAGGAAAGAGATGTACATTAAGTTTGCAGGCAGCAGAGTAGTGTGCAATAAGCAGCAATAGGTAGATATTGGAAGAGGTCAAAAATAATTAGAAAGCTAAACAGGAAATACAAATTAAATATTTTTAATAACATAAGCATAACAGTTTCTTTCACTTCCAAGGACTCTTCACATCATGTTCTCGATATCCATTGTTTAGCTTGTTGTCTTTTGCAGACTGATAGCTTGTCCACCTTGTTGGGTACTGTCTTTCATTGATTCTATTGTGGTTCTTGGATTTTCTGTGTATGCCTGCAAGAAAACAAATCTCATGGGTGTACACGTACTTTAATAATAAACTTTGAAATTTGAAAATCTTTCACTGACATCAATGAAAGGAGCGAATGGGAAAAAACGATTTCTAAGTATTAGCCTGGTAATAGTAAGGAAATGGCAGAATTATCAATTGAGTATTTATCAGAAAGATTGAACAGATGGCCATGACATTGGATGAAACGATGGGAAATGAAATGAGTTTATTTAAAATATAAAAAGGAAAAATATTGAATCAACTGATCCAACACTAAGATAAGAACATTGGACCAGTTGGATTGCAGCCATAGATTTTAAAATACCTTGCAGATCTGCAAATTCATTGGTAAACAAGGTGTAGTGCCAGAGAGTTGTTGGATAGTCAACATAATGATGTAAGAGATTCTATACTTGCTCGGAATCTAGGGCAACACACACAAAATGTGAAGGAACTTAGCAGATTAGGCAGCAACTAAGGAAAGAAATGAACACTCAGTGATTCAGGCCAAGGCTGGGAAGGCCAGAGAAGTAAATCGAACTCATAGTACAAATACACCAATCACTAATGGATTGGAAAAAAATCATAAAGCAGACAGTGAAGAATGTATTTATTTATTTTTCAATACATCATGGAGTCAGACCTTCTAGCCCTTTGGGCCATGTCACGTATCCCTTCATTAACCCTAACCTAATAACAGGACCATTTAGAATGACCAATTAGCCTACCTGGTACGTCTTTTGACAATAAAAGGAAATGCCTGTGAAAGCCACACATTCCACAGGGAGGAGACACAAACTCCTTACAGGATAGTGCCCGAGTTAAACTCCGAACTCCGGAACATCCTGAGCTGTAATACTGTCACACTACCGCGTACTGCTAGAGAGATAGAAGTGAATATTGGGGATGTTACGTTGAACTTGCATTGTCGGAAACATACTTGGAGTTCTGAGGACGTATTTCGTCATGTTATACAAAGTATATAGAGGCACCAGAGCAAGTAAATGGAGATAAATCAGGATGATAGCAGGAATGTGCGGGCAAGGATGTCAGCACAATCAAAAAATTGGGTTTGTTTAAACTTGAGAACTGAAGGCCAAGAGCTGAGGGAATGGGAGTCCTTAAAATCCTGAAGATTTAGAGCACTGATGAAAAGAGTGTGTTTCCACAGTGGGAATGGGCATATCTAGTGACATTTTGAATGGCAGAACACGGTCAAGAATTCCAGCGGTGGGGGCGTCACGTGATGACGTAGGCTCGAGACATTGGGAATCCAGCTCCCTCGTAAAAAGTAATGAAATAGGGTTTAAATGAAGAAGAGTTAACAAATACCTACTAGAAACTATTTATAAGCAACTCAGGATTATCTTTAGATATGGCTCCTAAACTGAAACAGAAGAAAGCTACTACTTCGAAGACTGCGCAAGTTGACGGGGAAAAAGGCCTAACCATTTCAGCGAAGCCTCGTACTCAAGTTGGATCTCCTCCCGGCGAAGTGCATGGCACTTCTGATGGTGTGGGACAGGAAGTTGCGGCAATGTCGGCAGTCTCTAAGAAGAAACGGCAAGAACAACGCATGCGCAAAGAAAGAAGTATGCATGAACAGATATTAACAAAACTACAAATCCCAACTATGGCTGGAAGTGAATCAGAAGTGGAATCAGATTCTTTGGGAAACACAGATGAAGAAGAAGAGGAAAAGGAGGAGATTAAAGGAGACATAAGAGATATCCTGATATATATGATGAATGAATTAAAAGCTATAAGAACAGATATAAGAAGGATGCAGATTACACTCGATAATGTGGTGGAAAAACAAAAGAAGATGGATAATAAAGTTAAAGAGATGGAAGTAAAAATGGAAGAAAACACTGAAAGAATAGATAAGATAGAAGACAATAATCTTGCCTGGACAACAGAAAGAAAACAGATGTTGGAAAAAATAGATGCGCTTGAAAACTCTAGTAGATGAAATAATATTAAAATTGTTGGTCTTATAGAAGGTACAGAGGGAGAAAATCCAATAGAATTCTTCCAAGAATGGATTCCAAAAATTTTGGAAATGAAAGAAGGAAGTCAAGTAATTGAAATTGAAAGAGCACACAGAGCTTTAAGACCAAAACCTCAACAAGATCAAAATCCAAGATCAATTTTGATAAAATGCTTAAGGTACCAAGATAAAGAAATGATCTTGAAGGCGGCTACTCAAGGTGCTAAAACGAGAAATGGGCCATTGATGATAGAAGGGAAAAGAGTTTTTTTTTAAATCTAGACATAAGTTACGATCTTCTGAAGAGGCGGAAGGAATTTAATCCAGTGAAAAAATCTTTATGGGAAAAGGGCTATAAATTTTTATTGAGCTACCCAGCAAAAATGATAATTTTTCTGGATAACGAAGAAAGAAGATTTTTCGTTGACTACCGGAAAGTGGAGAAGTTTGTCAAGAACTACCCGATATCCACGAGGGGGAGTAAAGAATTATAGAAATGAAGTGGACTAATGATGAAGACTGAAATAAGGTTGGACTTGATGGACATTTATAAGGAATAAGAAGAAAAAGAATAGTTGAGGAGTATTAACTGGGAGTAGAGACATTAATTATTTTCTTTTTTGTTTCTTTACTAATATATTTTCTTTCTTTTTTTTATGGGGGAGCTGGAGGAGCTCCTGATCGATGGCTGCAAGTTTCACATGTACAATCATGGCGATTGCCATGACCCGTAAAATGGGGGGGGTAATGTTGTGTTCTTTTTATTCGCAACATTAGTGGGGGGGTATTTTGTTTTTTTTTCTTATATATTAGTTATCTTTCTTCTATTTTTTCTTCTTTTTTGCCTGGATGGTTGGGGAGAGACTCATAGCAACATGGAGAATTTTAAAGAGTTCCCAAGGTATTATGAATGATTAATTTACTTAATTTTTTAAGTTTTAATGTTAATGGACTTAATGGACCTGTGAAAAGAAAAAGAGTTTTAACATATATTAAGAAAATGAAAGGAGATATAGCTTTTCTACAAGAAACACATTTAACAGAAACAGAACATAAGAAATTAAAGAGAGATTGGGTTGGAAATGTCATTGAAGCTTCATTTAATTCAAAATCGAGAGGAGTTGCAATTTTGGTTAATAAAACTTTACCAATTAAAATACAAAATGTAGGAATTGATTCTGTGGGGAGATATGTGATTATACATTGTCAAACTTTTTCAGAATTATGGACTCTTATGAACATTTATGCACCAAATGAAAATGATGCAAAATTCATACAAGAAGTTTTTTTGAACTTGGCTGATGCACATGATAAAATATTAATAGGTGGAGACTTTAATTTTTGTTTAGATCCAGTTTTGGATAGGTCAGCTAAAGTTGCTACAAAATCAAAAGTAATAAAACTAACTTTATCATTAATGAAAGATTTAAACCTGATTGATATATGGAGAAAAATTAATCCAAGAGAAAGAGACTATTCATTTTATTCAAATAGACATAAAACTTATTCAAGGATTGATTTTTTTTATTATCAAAAAATATTCAGGATAGAGTGAAAAGTGTGGAATATAAAGCAAGAATACTGTCAGATCATTCCCCCTTGATAATGATAATGATAATGATGGATAAGGAGGAATCGATCTACAGATGGAGATTTAATTCAATTTTATTAAAACGTCAAGATTTTTGTGATTTTATGAAAAAACAGATTCAATTTTTTTTGGATACAAATTTACATTCAGTTGAGGATAAAATTGTATTATGGGAAGCGATGAAAGCATATTTAAGGGGTCAGATTATAAGTTATACATCTAAAATTAAGTAGGAATACATGGCAGAAATAGATCAATTGGAAAAAGATATCATAAAGTTAGAAAAAGAATCTCAAAGATATATGACAGAAGAAAAATGAAGACAACTTGTTAATAAAAAATTACAATATAATACACTCCAGACATATCATACAGAAAAATTAATTATGAGAACTAAACAGAATTATTATGAATTAGGTGAAAGATCACATAAGATTCTTGCTTGGCAGCTGAAAACAGAACAGGCTTATGAAACAATAAATGCAATTAGAACAAGTGCAAATAAGGTTACTTATAAACCTTTAGAAATTAATGAAACTTTAAAAAAAATTTATACTGAACTATATCAATCAGAATCACAAAATAAGATTGCTGAGATAGATAAATTTTTATCACAAATAACCCTTCCAAAATTAAATTTGGAAGAACAGAAAGGATTAGATATGCCCTTTACATTAAAAGAGGTTGAAGAAGCTTTAGGATCACTTCAGAGTAACAAATCCCCAGGAGAAGATGGTTTTCCTCCTGAATTTTATAAAAAAAATTTAAAGATTTATTAATTCCTCCTTTTATGGAAATAATATATCAAGTGGAAAGAATGCATAAACTCCCACAATCTTTTTTAACAGCGATCATAACTGTATTGCCAAAAAAAGATAGAGATCCTTTAAAACCAACATCATATAGGCCTATTTCTTTGCTGAACACAGATTATAAAATAATAGCAAAAATTTTATCTAATAGAATATCTAAATATTTACCAAAATTAATACATATGGGTCAAACAGGTTTTATTAAAAACAGACAATCAATGGATAATATAACCCGGTTACTTAGTATAATTCATTTGGCACAAAAAAGAGAGGAAATGAGTGTGGCAGTTGTTTGGATGCAGAAAAAGCATTTGATAGATTGGAATGGGATTTTTTATTTAAGGTATTGGAGAAATATGAGTTAGGAAAATCTTTTATACAATGGATTAAAACCTTAAAAACTAATCCTCGAGCTAAAGTAGTTACAAATGGTCAGATTTCAACACCATTTTGCTTAATGAGGTCAACTAGATAAGGCTGCCCATTATCACCTGCTTTATTTGTATTGGCAATAGAACCATTAGCTGAATTAATTAGAACAGATTCAGACATTGGGGGCTTTAGAGTTAATCAAGAAGAATATAAGATTAATTTATTTGCTGATGATGTTTTGATTTATTTAACAAACCCATTGCAATCTTTGCAAAGACTATCTTTTAGATTGGAAGAATATGGGGAAGTATCAGGGTATAAAGTAAATTGGGATAAAAGTGAAATTTTACCCCTTACCAAAGGAAATTATAATCAATGTCGATTAGTAACTCAATTTCGATGGTCAATAAATGGGATAAAATATTTAGGTATTAGAGTTGATAATGATGTAAAAAATTATATAAACAAAATTATTTGCCATTATTAAAAAAAAAGAGGATCTTGATAAATGGATGACGTTACCAATAACATTAATAGGTAGAGTTAATGCTGTAAAAATGAATATATTTCCTAGATTGCAATATTTATTCCAAACTTTACCAATACAATTGCCTCAGAAGTTTTTTCAAGAACTGCATAAATATGTAAGGAAATTTCTTTGGAAAGGAAAGATGTCAAGAATATCATTGGAAAAATTGACATATAAATTTGATTTAGGCGGGTTACAACTTCCAAATTTTAAGAATTATTATAAAGCAAATCAACTTAGATTTATTGGGTCTTTTTTTGATGAAGAAAAACCGGCATGAATTAGAATAGAATTAGATAAGATAGGAGAAAACATACCAGAAGATTTTATATATAAATGGGAATCCAAATGGATACGGGATAAAAAAGAATCTCCTATATTAAGACACTTGATTGATTTATGGAATAAGGTAAATATGGACGATGAGATAAAGAAATCTTTATTAGCAAAAAGAACTTTAATTCAAAATAGGCTTATTCCTGTTACAATGGATAATAAACTTTTACATAATTGGTTCCAAAAGGGGATTAAATATATAGGTGATTGTTTTGAAGGAGGTATATTGATGTTGTTTGATCAATTAAAAAATAAATATAAAATATCAAACAACACTCTTTTCTGTTATTTTCAATTAAAGGCTTATTTACGAGAAAAGCTGGGTCAAACAATGTTGATGCCAAAACCTAGTGAAATAGAAATATTAATTCAAAAAGGAAAAATTAAAAAATTTACATCTTGTATGTACAATTTGATTCAAAATCAGACAATTAAATCAGGAATTCATAAATCAAGACAAAAATGGGAAATCTGATTTGAATATTAAAATTGATGGAAAAAGCTGGTCAAGATTATGTTCTGATAGTATGATAAATACAATAAATGTTCAACTATAATTTTTTACATCAATTATATATAACACCACAGAAAATAAATAGATTAAATTCAAATATGTCTGGCCAATGTTTTCGATGTAATCAAGAAATTGGTACTTTTTTACATTCTACTTGGTCTTGTTTTAAAATTCAATCATTTTGGATAAATCTAAGACTTTTATTGGAACAAATTACTGGAGTACAACTCCCACATAGTCTAATATTATTTTTATTAGGAGACATTGAAGGGATAATACCAAAACTTAAATTGAATAAGTATCAGAAAAAATTTATAAAAATTGCATTGGCAGTAGCCAAAAAAGTTATCGCAGTTACTTGGAAATCTGATTTATATTTAACTATGGATCATTGGAATAATGAAATATATAGTTGTATTCCACTTGAAAAAATTACATACAATCTAAGAAATGAATATGATATATTTTTGAAAATTTGGCTCCCATACCTACAAAAGATAGGATTAAATACATAGGTCCTTTGAAGATAAAATTATAAAGTAATTGGGGAAAATTAAAAATAAAAATTAAAGTTATTTTGAACTCCATGGAGCATGTGGGGATCCTCCGATATCCAGGCAATCTTTCTCTTCTTTCTTTCTTTAGACAAGGGTTAAGGGGAGGGGGAAGGGTTAATATTATTTTTTCTCTTTCGTCCTATTTTATCATTACATTTATTCTTTGTAATTTTCTAAAAATTTAATAAATAAATTTAAAAAAAAGAATTCCAGCGGTCTACTCCTGCTTTAGTTTCTGACATTCACTGCCACAGGGGAATGGTTGATGTGAATATAAATATATTTGAGACTGGACATGTGAAGGGAAAGATTATCACATAGATTTAAGAGTGGAAAAGCCTACAAAAGTAGTGGATACAGCCCAGTGCATCTTGGGAAAAGCCCTCCCTACTATTGAACACATGTGTAAAGGGCACTGCCACAGGAAAGCAGTATCCATCATCAAGTACCTCTACCACTGAGGCCATACTCTCTTCTTGCTACTGCCATCGGGGAGGAGGTACAGGAGCCTTAGGTCCCTTACCACATTTTAGGTTATTTTTATGCAGAAATGGAGAAAATTCTACAGGTTTCACAAACTTCTAGCACCCCTGCATAAAAGCAAAGATGATAGGTTTATGGAACCTTGGTTTTCAACAGACATTAAGGGCCTAGTTAAGGAAAAGAAGGAGGTGCATAGCAGGTAGAGGCAGGAAGGAGCCAATGAGGTACTTCAGGAGGATAAGAAACACAAGAGAACACTTAAGAAGGACGTCAGGAAGGCTAAAAGAAGACATGATGTTGCTTTGGCAGACAAGGTGAAGGAGAATCCCAAGGGCTTAGACACTAAGAGCAAAAGGAACTCAGATGACAAAATTGGTCTTCTAGATCATCAGAGTGCTCATCCATGCATGGAGACAAAAGAGATAGGGGACATGTTAAATTAATTTTTTTGCAGGAGACAGACAGAGTCTATAGAAATGAGGCAGAGCAACAGCGATCGTGGACAGTATATAGATTACAAGGGAGTAGGTGTGTGCTGTCTTAAGGAAAATTTGTGTGGATAAATACCCAGGGTCTGACAAGGTGTTCTCTCAGATCCAGTTGGAGACTAGTATTGAAATTTTAGGTGCCCTAGCAGAGATATTTGAAACATCTTTAGCCATGGGTGAGGTGCTGGAGGATTGGAGGACATCTAATGTTGTTCAGTTGTTTAACACCGATTCACTTTGCAGGCAGCTTGCAAAACTTCTAAATATGCAGTATCTCATTGCAATCTGCAGCCTGTAATTTCACTGTAAGTAGTTTACTTTTGAATTGGCTTAATGAACTACTGGTTTCAAGATCTTCTGAAGGACTTGGTGGACTTAACTCTTAAGCATGCTTTAAATTGTCAAAAGTACATCACGAGCCCAAAAGAGAGGGAAGAGGGGAGGACTCCAAACCAAATGAAAACATCGAGGTGTAAAACTTCCTCTGCTCAGCATTTTGTTAGCAGATGTAGTCACTGGAGAATAAGGCTGAGGACCTAAGATCAAGATTGCAGTATTGGAGGGAAGTGAGGAATTGCTACATTCCCTGCTTCACGGAGACATGGCATCTTTCCAACGAGTCAGATATGTTAGTGAGACCCAGGTGCTTCTCAATCCGCCAGATGTACTGGACTGCTAATTCCAAAAAGGGTTGTCAGAATCACTAGCAAACTCAAGTGCAGGAATCACAAAGACTTTGGAAATTCAAACAAAACAAAAAGATTCATTACAGAAGTTGACCAGTAAAGCTAACCAGAACTCAGGCAAACTATACAGAATCTTGAAGAACTGAAATCAGTCATGATACACTGAAGAACTCAGTCAGAGTTTTGTCAGTCAAGGATCAACAATGACAGAGCAAAGAGGGATTGACATGCTCCCCTGAAATACACCCTGGATCATGTAGGATTTCAGAACTAATCAGACAGCCCCAGTGTTCAGATGAAACAATAACCCACAAAGACAACTACAATGCAAGACATTGCAAATCCCATGCTAATTGAATTACCCCAAAATGAATACAAGTGATAAATACAAAGAGAGCTTAAAAATCCCCATGATCTCAAATGAGACACCTGCAAGTCAAATCAAAGCGAAAAACCAGAGCAATTCCAAGGCAAATAACTAGACATAAAAGGTAAACAATCCAAGGAACACCACATACCCAGTAGGTGACACGGAGAAAATGCAGTCCACATACTAAATGAAAAAAATCTTTTCTTTTTATTTATATAAACAACTCCTGGTTGTGACAGAGGTACTAGGACATAATGGTCTTGCTACACTCCTGTTCCCCCAACCAGGAACATCTAATGATTAAGTGCCAACTGTTCTACTTACCAGGAGAGTTCTCCTGCATAATCCGGTCCACAGTTGACATACTGCCAGAGGTTGATGTTAAGCAAGCAGACAAGAAACAGCCTACTCTGCCAGCTTTCAAGTCATTGTTAGGAACTTGGCTAAACTAATCCCTGTCCAATTATCATCAACATATCACCTGCTGCACAAGGGGTCCCAATTCATTCAACCACTGTTAAACAAGGATTAGACCTATTTCAGTCCCTAGACCATATTTTGGCTAATCCAATCATCCAGCTGTCCTCCTTCTACCTGCATATGGGGAGAGGCTGAAGAGCAAGATTCCAGAGATAAGGGCAACAAAGAGGTGATCATGGGAGGCAGAGGAGTAGCTATGGGATTGCTTTGAGTTGATGGACTGGGCCATGTTTAAGGACCTGAACCAATTCACTTCTGTAGCCACAGACTTTATAAAAAACAGTCGCAGACGAGCGTGTTTCAATACACAATCATTCAGAGTCTTCCCCAACCAGAATCCCTGGATGAACCAAGAGGTCTGCAATCTGCTGACAGCCAGATCAGTGGTATTCAGGTATGATGACCTTGTAGAATAAAAGAGGTCCAGTTAAGACCCCTGGAAAGACATCTCATATATAAAGTAGCAATTCTGGAGCAAATTTGAATCACTGAAAGATGCTCCACCGCTGTGGCAGGGCTTGAATGCTGTCATCTCTTGTAAAGTGAAACCAAGCAACATAGGTGACAACAAGCCTACACTCCCAGATGAGCTCAATACCTTCTATGATCATTTGACTGTTAAATCATATACTCATCTTCACAAACTCCCACAGTCCCTGATAACCCTGTGATTTCAGTCACTGAGGCTGACCTGAGAGCATCCTTCAGTAGGGTAAATCTACAGAAAGCATCCAGCCCAGCGGTTGTGCCTGGCTGAGTACTAGTAACCTGCCTCAGTGACTATCATCCAGTGGCCTGTACATCCTCAGTCATGGAATGTTTTGATGATACATTTCAACTTCTGCCTGGTAAGCGACTTGGATCTGCTCCAGTATGCCTACTGTCACAAGTCAACAGCAGATGTCATTTTATTTGCTCTTCACTCTACACTGGAACATCTGGACAGTGAAGATTCAAAGATTCAAAATGCTTTTTTTTAATCAATTAATGTATAAATTACACAACATTGAGATTTGATTGCTTAGAGGCAGTTGCAAATCAAGGAACCAAAGGAAGCTAATTAAAAAAAAGACTAACCCCCAGTGCCCACAAAGAAAGTAAAAAAACAAAAACAAATCATGTAACCAATAGAAGTGAGCAACAACAACAGCATTCCAAACCAAATTGACTTCTTAGATCCAAATCCCCTTAGCAGCTCAGAATAGGCCCAAAGCCTCGGTGTTCAGATCATCATATTGGCGGGGTGAGTCGCCACATAGTTTGCAGACACAAAGCACAGCAGCTGGGGACAGTCTCACAGTCTTAGCATCATGGACAGAGGTGCCCCCAAACTCTCTGGGCTGGCGTTTAAATTGACCGAACCTCATACTAGCAACCGGGTCCCTCCGCAACAAGTCACTCTGGGCCTAGATTTCGCTGCCAGAGAAATTGTTCTCAACCTCTCCAAATCTGTTCGGCGCTTAGAGCAATCCAGTCCCGCACGACTCTCGGCACCCTGCCTTTCCAGTCTATCTGGACCAGCGTTTAGATTGTCCCAACAGTGTTTTGTACCTTACATTAGGTCTCAGTTTTTGCTGTGGTGAGTCGCTCCAGGCCTCAAGCGTGCCACCCAATGATTCGCTTCAGACCTGGATTTCACTGCTGAAAAAACTGTCCTTGACCTCACAAAATTGGCTCAGCACTTAGAGTGATTCTCCCTTGCACCTGGTCTAACTGGACGGGCATCAGAACTCCTCCACCTTGTCTACTTCCCTCTGAATCCTCCACTCCAACCAGCACGGCTCCAACTCATGTCGACTTTGCAGCACAACAGCAGGATACACCTCACAAATTCACTTTGCTCTCACTCTCCTCTTCATTGCTTGCGGTGATAGTTTACCACAACTTACCTCAAAAAAGTGTTTTCAACTGAATTCCTTTGCTTTCAAACCACATGTAAGCTGTCACATGTCTTTGGTAGGGCCTTCAACTTATATCGGGGTGCTGTTCATTGACCATAGTTCGGCATTCAATACCATCTTCCCCCTCAATACCAATTAATAAGCTCCGACACCTAGGGCTCAATACCCCCGGGGCAATTGGATCCTCTATTTCCTCACTTGCCCCCAGTGAGATTGCATTGGCAACAACATCTCCTCCACAATCTCCATCAGCACAGGTGCCCAACAAGGCTGTCTGTTTCGCCCCCTGCTCTGCTCACTTTATATTTGTGACTGTGATGCTAAGTCCTGCCATGTGCAGAAGTTCGCTGATGACACGGCCATAGTGGGGTGTATCAGGAATGGACAGGAGGAGGAGTATAGGAAACTGATACAGGACTTTGTGATATGGTGCAATTCAAACTACCTGTGTCTCAATATCACCAAGACCAAGGAGATGGTGGTGGACTTTAGGAGATCTAGGCTCATATGGAGCCAGTGATCATTAATGGAGAATGTGTGGAGCAGGTTAAGACCTACAAGTATCTGGGAGTACAGTTAGACGAGAAGCTAGACTGGACTGCCAACACAGATGCCTTGTGCAAGAAGGCACAGAGTCGACTGTACTTCCTAAGAAGGTTGGCGTCATTCAATGTCTGTAGTGAGATGCTGAAGATGTTCTATAGGTCAGTTGTGGAGAGCGCCCTCTTCTTTGTGGTGGCGTGTTGGGGAGGAAGCATTAAGAAGAGGGACGCCTCACGTCTTAATAAGCTGGTAAGGAAGGCGGGCTCTGTCGTGGGCAAAGTACTGGAGAGTTTAACATCGGTAGCTGAGCGAAGGGCGCTGAGTAGGCTACGGTCAATTATGGAAAACTCTGAACATCCTCTACATAGCACCATCCAGAGACAGAGAAGCAGTTTCAGCGACAGGTTACTATCGATGCAATGCTCCTCAGACAGGATGAAGAGGTCAATACTCCCCAATGCCATTAGGCTTTACAATTCAACCGCCAGGATTTAAGAACTTTTTAAAAGCTATTATTAATGCTTTTTGAGATAGTGATTTAGATGCATATCATATTTTTTACTGAGTTAAGTATTGTATGTAATTAGTTTTGCTACAACAAGTGTATGGGACATTGGAAAAAAAGTTGAATTTCCCCATGGGGATGAATAAAGTATCTATCTATCTATCTATCTAAGTACAGCTCGAATGCCATGTTTAAGCTTGCTGAAAGCATCGCTGCCTTTGGCTGAATCAAAGGTGGTGATGAATCGGAATAGAGGAGGGAGGTTGAACATCTGGCTGAGTGGTGCCACAACAGCAACTTCTCATTCAGTGTCAGCAAGACCAAGAAGATGATTATTGACTTCAGTATGAGGACACTGGAGGTCCTCATTGATTAGAGGTGGAGAGGGTCAGCAACTTTAAATTCGTCAGTGTTATCATTTTGGAGGATTTATCCTGGGTCCAGCATGTAAGTGCCATTACAAGGATCGTACTGCAGCACCTCTATTTTCTTAGAAGTTTGTCAAGATTTAGCATGTCATCTAAAATGCTTACAACCTTCTATAGCAAACATGAGGAAATATGCAGATGCTGGAAATTAAAGCAACACACACAAAATGCTGGTGGAACACAGCAGACCAGGCGGCATCCTGGCCTGCTGCGTTCCACCAGCATTTTGTGTGTGTTACAACCTTCTATAGATGTGTGGTGGAGAGCATATAGACTAGTTGCACCACAGCCTGGTATGGATATACCATTGCCCTTGAATGGAAAATCTTACAAAAAGTAGTCAATACAGCCCAGTCCATCATGTGTAAAGCCATCCCCACATCTGAAAGCAGCATCCGTCATCAAGGGCTCACACTATTCAGGCCAATTCTTCCTCGGGAAGGAGGTACAGGAGGTGGTTTATTCCTTGTGCCTTTTACTCATATCTTCTCTTTTCTTGATGAATGTAAAAGAAGACCTTTCAATTCCTTCTCCCCTTTTTCTCTGACAACTCAGCAATTCTTGTGTGTATAAAGGGAAGACAGGAGGATGAATACAGAGTCCTGGAGGAGGACTTTGTCAAACAGTGTAAGCTGAACTATCTGCAGCTGACATTGGTAAGACAAAGGAGATGGTGATGAGCTTTAGGAAGATTAAGCCTGCATTGCTCCCTCTTACTATTGATGGTGAGGACATGGATGTGGAGAGGATCTACAGGTACCTGGGGGTGCACCTGGATGATAGACTTTAGTGGAGCACCATCACAGAGGCTGCATACAAAAGGGGCCAGAATCGCCTCTACTTCCTGAGGAGACTGAGGTTCTTTGGAGTATGCAGGCCTCTCCTTCACATGTTCTACCAGTCTGTTGCTATCAGTACAATCTTCTATGCGGTGGTGTGCTGGGGCAATAGCATCAACATGATGCCAACTGGCTCTGTTATAGGAGTCAAACTGGACACACTGGAGCCTGTGGTAGATCAAAAGACCCTAAAGAAAATTCTGGCAATTCTCAGCAACAATTCTCACCCTCTGCATGCCACCTTGGCTGAACAGAGGAGCACAAAAAGAAGGACACTTTTAGTAGTAGACTAAGACAACCACTCTGCTCCAAAGAGCGCTAAATGAGGTCATTCTTACCCTTGGCCATTAGGCTCTCTAATGACTCAACCTAGAGCCAGGGAAGAGATGGCCACCTCCTGTGAAACTGTTTGAGAAAACTTATTTTTGTTTCTTTCTACTTCTAAATTGATATCTGTGCTATTGTGACACTGTAACTTCCTTTGGGGTCATTAAAGTATCTGTCTGTCTATCTTTCCAGCAGCTAATGGCTACCTCTTCCGCCTACCCTCAACTTCGCCTTAGCTAAGTTCTTGCCGTTAGTAATTTACAGCGCTCTTTTTGAACCTACATACTGATAAAGGCCTACAATAAATATTGATTTTCATAGGCACACTAAATTATCCTATAAGCCACTCAAATGTTCATTGTTTATGGAGGTTTCAAGCTCTTGTATGAAGAGAATGTTAGCCTTAAGCCCCCCGAAATGATTTCAGAAGAACAAAATATATTTTTAAATCAAATTTGGAACCAAAATGAAAAGGAAGCACTGAGCTGTGATTTACAAGATCAAAGGGTAATCAGGATGAATTTAGTGATACAGATTCCCCTTCCAGCTAGATATAAAATAATTGGAATAATGAAATCAAATGATCTCCATTTGTACTGAGAAACAAAAGCTTATTTTGGTACAAAAACCAAGGACTCACTTCCCCTCAAAGCAAAAAACACCATCGACCGTTTCTAACTATCACTTCTCTGTATTAGGGTGCCCTAAATGAGAATGGTCAACCTTAACTCTTTGAATAAATCAGAATCAGAATCAAATTTATTATCATTGTCTTAATATGATGCTTAGCTTTTGGTTTGTGACAGCATTACAGTGCAAAGCCCTAAAATACCATACATCACAAAAATACTCAAAATAGTGCAAAACAAATGAATATGAAATAGTATTCATTGTTACTTGCACCATCCAGGAATCTGAGAGTGGAGGGAAAGAAGTTGTTCCTGAATTACCGAGTGTGAGTTTTCAATGTTTCTAAGATATAGGAGCAGAATTGGGCTATTCGGCCCATCAAGTCTGTTCTGTCATTTCCTCATGGCTGATCCATTTCCCTCTCAGCCACAATCTCCTATCTTCTCCCTGTATCCCTTCACACCCTGACTAATCAAGAATCCATCTACCTCTGCCTTAAGTGCACCCAATCACTAGGCCTCCACAGTTGTCTGTGGTGACAAATTGCACAGGTTCACCACTCTGTGGCGAAAGAAATTCCTCCTCGTCTCCATTCTAAAAGGACACCATTCTATTCTGAGACTGTGTCCTCTGGTCTTCGACTCCACCACCATAGGAAACATCCTCTTCATATCCACTCTATCTAGGTCTTTCAACATTTGACAGGTTTCAGAAAGTAGAGGCCCAGAGCCATCAAACACTCCTCATATGATGTCTTTCAATCCAGGAATCACTTTTGTGAACCTTCTTTGAACCTTCTCCAATGCCAGTGGACCTTTAGGTAAGGGGCCCATAACAGCTCACAATACTCCAAGTGAGGCCTCACCAGTACCTTATAAGGCCTCAGCATTACATCTTTGCTTTTATATTCTAGTCCTTTTCAAATGAATGCTAACATTTCATTTGCCTTCCTCACCACTGACTCAACCTACAACTAACCTTTAGGAAATCCTGCACGAGGACTCACAAGTCCCTTTACACCTCAGATTTTTGAATTTTCTCTCCATTTAGAAAAAGTTTACCCTGTTATTTCTTCTACAAAAGTGCATGACTTCTCAACATTGTATTCCATCTGCCACTCTTTGCCCATTCTCCTAATCTGTTCAGACTTTTTGTAGCCTCTCCACTTTCTGAAATCTACCTGCCCCTCTACTTATTTTTGTATCATCCACAAGGCCATCAACTCTGTCATCCAAATCATTGACATACAATGGAAAAAGAAGAAGACCCAACACAGACTCCTGTGGAACACTGGGTCAGTTTCAAATGGTCAGGGTGAAGGCAAGAAACAGCCGGGGCAATGTTCAGCTTGCTGCCTGGCGAGGTTTACTTGTCTCTGTGCTGAACTGAGTCTGTCGCCTGCAACAACAGGTTCCTGGACGCACTGCAGTGATGACAGGCTTCGTAGCTGTGAACTCACTCACATGAGCTTTAGTTCTGAATTTTTTTTGTTTACTTTATATTGTTTTGCATGATTTGTTCTTTCTTATGCACTTAGGGTGTTTGATGCTCTTTTTCAATGGGTTCTATTGTTTTGTGGCTGCTAGTAAAGAGACGTATCTCAAGGATGTATATAGTATACATATTTTGATGATAAATGCACTTTGAACTTTGAAATTTGATCTTTGATAATTTGTTACATCCCAATTAAGTCTCTTCCCAGCCTCCTCTGTTCAAAAGTAAACAATCCCAGCATAAACCAATCTTTCTCAATAGCTAAAATTTACCAGTTACTAGAACCAAGAACATAAAACAGTACAGGGTCTTCGGTCCACAATATTGCGGTTATAATTTAACCTACTCCAAGATCTTTCTAACCCTTCCCTCCCACATGGATCTTCATTTGTCTTTCATCTATTTGGCTACCGAAGATTCTCTTACATATCCATAATGTGTTTGCCTCTACCGCCACCCTAGATAGTGTGTTCCACACACCTATCACTCTCTGTGAATAGAATGTACCTCTGACATCTCCATACTGTCCTCCAATCACCTTAAAGGCATATACTCTCATATTAGCCATTACCATCCTGGAAAAAGCCGCTGGCTGTCTGGTCTATCCATGTCACTTATCATTATTTCACCTCAATCAATTTTCCTCTCATCATCCTTCATTCCAAAGAGAAAAACCCATACTCTCTCACCCTTTCTTCTTAAGGCACGTTTTCAAATCCAGAAGGCATACTGGTAAATCTCCTCTTCATTCTATCTGAAGCTTCCATATCCTTCCTATAATGAAATGACTGGAACCAAACAATACCCAAGTTTTATAGAGCTGCAACATCACCTCACAGCTCTTGAAATCAATCCCTTGAATTCTGTTCTTAAGTTCCTTCCTGGCTGCCTTATAACTCATAGGAGCCCTGTCTGATCCTTTGCTTGCTAAATATTATGCATGCTTCCTTCGTCTTCTTGACTAAGTCCTGGCAAGACATACCGGCTGGTAGGTTAATTGGTCATTGTAAATTGTCACATGATTAGGTTAGGGTTAAATTGGGGGATTGCTGGGTGGCATTGCTTGAAGGGCCAGAAGGGTCTACTCTGCGCTGTATCACAAAAAATAAAAATAAATTTTAAAAACTCTGATTCCTTAGTAAGTTAGCAATTACACATTAAATTACTGGAATAGAAAACCCATGACTTAGACCCATTGGCATGAGCTTCAATCTCATCACTACAAACTTCATTTATTTGTATTTGGTTAAATTAATAGCAAGAGCTTTCTTTCAAGAAGCATTAATCTCAGCAATGGTGAACAGATTGTTGTAAAAATCCATGTGCTTCATTAACATCCATTACCCGAATGAAGTGTGATCTTGGGCTCAAAAGCTTCCATTTCAGGAAACATTCATCATCATCGTCATCATGTGCTGAGTCATATGACATAGATGATCGTGGTCTTTCCATGACCAGAATTGTTCTTGGCAACACACTCAAAATGCTGGTGGAATGCAGCAGGCCAGGCAGCATCTATACGGAGAAGCACTGTCGACGTTTCGGGCTGAGACCCTTCGTCAGGACTAACTGAAAGGAAAGATAGTAAGAGATTTGAAAGTAGGAGGAGGAGGGGAAAATGCGAAATGATAGGAGGAGACCGGAGGGGGTGGGATGAAGCTGAGAGCCGGAAAGGTGATTGGCAAAAGGGATATAGAGCTGGAGAAGGGAAAGGATCATGGGACGGGTGGCCTAGGGAGAAAGAAAGAGGGAGGGGAGCACCAGAGGGAGATGGAGAACAGGCAGAGTGATGGGCAGAAAGAGAGAAAAAAAAGGAGGGAAAAACTAAATATATCAAGGATGGGGTAAGAAAGGGAGGAGGGGCATTAACGGAAGTTAGAGAAGTCAATGTTCATGCCATCAGGTTGGAGGCTACCCAGCTGGTATATAAGGTGTTGTTCCTCCAACCTGAGTGTGGCTTCATCTTGACAATAGAGGAGGCCATGGATAGACATATCAGAATGGGAATGGGACGTGGAATTAAAATGTAAATCAGGTTGGAGAAACAACAACTTATATACCAGCTGGGTAGCCTCCAACCTGATGGCATGAACATTGACTTCTCTAACTTCCGTTAATACCCCTCCTCCCCTTCTTACCCCATCCCTGATATATTTAGTTTTTCCCCCCTCCTTTTTTTTCTCTCTTTCTGCCCATCACTCTGCCTGTTCTCCATCTCCCTCTGGTGCTCCCCTCCCCCTTTCTTTCTCCCTAGGCCACCCGTCCCATGATCCTTTCCCTTCTCCAGCTCTGTATCCCTTTTGCCAATCACCTTTCCGGCTCTCAGCTTCACCCCACCCCCTCCGGTCTTCTCCTATCATTTTGCATTTTCCCCTCCCCCTCCTGCTTTCAAATCTCTTTGCTATCTTTCCTTTCAGTTAGTCCTGACGAAGGGTCTCGGCCCGAAACACCGACAGTTCTTCTCCCTATAGATGCTGCCTGGCCTGCTGCATTCCACCAGCATTTTGTGTGTGTTGCTTTAATTTCCAGCATCTACAGATTTCCTTGTGATCGTCCTTGGCAAATTATTTTACAGAATCGATTTGCCATTTCCTTCTTCTGGGCAGTGTCTTTACAAGACGAGCTTGTAAGGACGATCTCTTCAGAGATCGTCTACCTGGCTTCGGTGGTCAATTAACCAGGAATTGTGATATGCACCAGCTGCTCATATGACCATCCACCACCTACTTCCATGGCTTCACATGATCCTGATTGGGGGCTAAGCAGGTACCACACCTCACACAAGGGTGACTTGCAGGATAGCGGAGGGAAGGAACGCCTTATACCTTTGGCCGAGACCTATCTCCGCCGCGCCACCCATTTAGGAGACATTAAAGCTCAGAATTATAATCAGAATCAGGTTTATTATCCCTTACAAATGTTATGAAATTTTATAGCTTTGTGATAGCAGTACAGTACAATACATAAAAATGGCTATAAGTTACAAAAACAAATATATTAAATATAAATAGTGATAATATAAGTGGATATAATTAAAGAAAAGATTGATAATTTCTTGATATTTAAGGGCATCAAAAGTTATGGGGAGAAGGCAGAAGAATGGGGTTAAGAAGTAAAATAAATTACCTATGATGAAATGGTGGAGCAGACTTAATGGGCCCAATGGCCTAATTCTGCTGTTCTGCCATAGAGTATTATGGACTAAAAGAGAGCAAAATAGAGTCATAGAAAAGTACAGCACAGAAGCAGGTCCTTCAGCCCTTCTAAAATGTGCCAAACCGGTTAAACTGCCTACTCCCATTGACTTGCAATGGGACCATTGCCATCTATACCCCTACCATTCATGTACCTATCCAAACTTTGCTTAAATGTTGAAATCGAGCTTGCATGTCCCACTTATACTAGCAGCTTATTCTACACTCTCACAACCCTCTGAGTAAAGAAGTTTCCCTTCATGCTCCCCTTAAGCTTTTCACCTTTCACCCTTAACCCAAAACTTCTGATAGTAGTTGCACCCAACCTCAGTGGAAAGAAGTGGAGTAGTGCTCATGGGTTTTAGGGCCATTCAGAAATCTAATGGCGGAGGGGAAGAAGCTATTTCTAAAACACTCCCTGAGGTGAGTAGTGAGAAGGGGGCCACTCTTGGTTGGTGAGGGGTTTAATGATGGATTCCACTTTCTTGAGGCACCACCTTTTGAAGATATCCACAAGCTGGTTCTCATGATGGAGCTGGCTCAGTTTAAAACCCTCTTCAGCTTTTTCTGATACTGTGCTTTGGCTCCACCGCACCAGGATGTAACCAGTCAGAACGCTTTCCACGGTGGATGGGTAAAACTTGCAGGAGTCTTTGGTGACACACCAAATCTTCTCAAACTCCTAATGAAGCTGCTGGCATCCCTTCTTCAAGATTTCATCAATATGTTGGGCCATCATGAAGAAGTCTCAACCACATCTGGGAAGAATTCTGTCAGCCATAACTGGACTAACTATTGTGAGATTCCAGACTGACTAAGAATACAATTTAGTCTTAATATCTCCTGAAATAGAACCCTGTGAGACCAAGGCCACTTCTCAATGAGGCGATTCAGTATCATGAGTTAATAATAGGCAGTGAATGTTTATATTATCCTTATCCTGAAAAAGAATGAACAAAATAAGATCTTATCCTGAACATACAAATATTCTGACCAGACTCTGAGCTTCTACACTGTCATCCTCTAAGTTTCAATGTGATCACTGCAAAGTTCAAAGTAAACTTATTATCAAAGTATACACCCATAAGATCCTAAGAACATAAGGTATAGGAGCAGAATAAAGCCACTTGGCCCATCGAGTCTGCTCCGATGGCTGATCCAATTTTCCTTTCACCTCCAATTTCCTGCCTTCTTCCCATATCCTTTCAAGCTTTGACCAATCAAGAATCTATCAACCTCTAGGTCTGACACGGTGGTCAGCAGCACAGGAGCGCCACAGGGAACCGTACTCTCTCCGGTCCTGTTCACCCTGTACACATCTGACTTCCAATATAACTCGGAGTCCTGCCATGTGCAGAAGTTCGCTGATGACACGGCCATAGTGGGGTGTGTCAGGAATGGACAGGAGGAGGAGTATAGGAAACTGATACAGGACTTTGTGATATGGTGCAACTCAAACTACCTGCGTCTCAATGTCACCAAGACCAAGGAGATGGTGGTGGACTTTAGGAGATCTAGGCCTCATATGGAGCCAGTGATCATTAATGGAGAATGTGTGGAGCAGGTTAAGACCTACAAGTATCTGGGAGTACAGTTGGACGAGAAGCTAGACTGGACTGCCAACACAGATGCCTTGTGCAGGAAGGCACAGAGTCGACTGTACTTCCTTAGAAGGTTGGCGTCATTCAATGTCTGTAGTGAGATGCTGAAGATGTTCTATAGGTCAGTTGTTGAGAGCGCCCTCTTCTTTGTGGTGGCGTGTTGGGGAGGAAGCATTAAGAAGAAGGACGCCTCACGCCTTAATAAGCTGATAAGGAAGGCGGGCTCTGTCGTGGGCAAAGTACTGGAGAGTTTAACATCGGTAGCTGAGCGAAGGGCGCTGAGTAGGCTACAGTCAATTATGGAAAACCCTGAACATCCTCTACATAGCACCATCCAGAGACAGAGAAGCAGTTTCAGCGACAGGTTACTGTCGATGCAATGCTCCTCAGACAGGATGAAGAGGTCAATACTCCCCAATGCCATTAGGCTTTACAATTCAACTGCCAGGACTTAAGAACTTTTTTTTTTAAAGCTATTATTAATGCTTTTTGAGTTAGTGATTTAGATGCATATCATATTATTACTGAGTTAAGTATTGTATGTAATGAGTTTTTGCTACAACAAGTGTATGGGACATTGGAAAAAATGTTGAATTTCCCCATGGGGATGAATAAAGTATCTATCTATCTATCTATCTATCTATCTATCTATCTATCTATCTATCTATCTATCTATCTATCTATCTCTGTCTTAAATATACACATAGACTTGACCTCCACAGTGGTAAACAATTCCACAGATTCACCACTCTCTGACTAAAGAAATGTCACCATATACCAGTTTGAGATTCATTTACTTGCAGGCATTTACATGTAAAGGAATACAAGGGAATTTATGAAGAATTATACATAAATAAACTGACAAAGACTTCACTTTCAATATTGTCAAAACAATGTCAACTCATTACATTAATCACTCTGCTTGTAGGACATCCCATGAATCATTTACAGCATATCATAAAAAAATACTGGTATACTGTATTTAACTGCATGCATGGAAGATGCTAGCTGTAATGGGCTAAATTACTATTGCTCCCCTGAATGCTCATCCTTTGTTCTAAGTCAATAACATCTGAAGAACTAATGGTTGTCATCTGATTAATGTCATGTTGCACAGATGCTTTACTCTAAGAGACTAAGAGATTGGGATTCAATGCCATTTCAGCTCAGAACAATTGATTTAACCAGTGCTGATGTCTTCTGTAAAGTGTTTCAGTGTAAGAGTACTGTTTACCACCAGAATATTGTAACCACAGTCGTGGACTCAACATCAGCAGGACCAGGGAATTCATAGTGGATTTCAGGAAGGGGAAGTTGGGAGAACACATACCAGTCCTATTGAGGAGTCTGTAGTGGAATGGTTAAGCAACTTCAAGTTATTGGGTGTCATATCTCAGAGGATCTGTCCTTGGCCCAACACATTGATATGTGGTTGAGAGTATATTGACTTGACAGTATATTGACATGACAGCCTAGCATGGGAACACCAATGCCCTTAAATGGAAAATCCTGCAAAAGGTAATCGATATGACTTCATTCCCTGGAGCGTAGAAGCAAGAATGACCGAAAGGCCTGTTTCTGTGCTGTAATGTTCTGTGGTTCTATATGTACCCGTACATTATGGGTAAAGCCCTCCCCACATCTACATAACATATCTGCACAGAGTGCTGCTGCATGAGAGCATCAATGGCATCCCACTCTATGCTCTCTTCTCGCTGGAGCCATCTGGAAGAAAGTACAGGAGCTTCAAAACTGAGATAGTCAGGGTCAGGAACAGTTATTACCCTTCAGCCATCATGCTCTTGAACAGAGGAGATAACTTCACTTGTCCCATCACTAAACGGTTCCCATAACCTATGGATTTACTTTCAAGGTCTCTTCATCTCATGTTCTTGATATTTATTGCTTATTTATTTATTATTATTATTATTTTTGTATTTGCACAGTTTATTGTCTTTTTTACCATAGTTACCTGCACTGTTGGTGTGGTCTTTTATTGATTCTATTATGGTGTTCAGGTTTATTGAGTATGCCCACAAGAAAATTAATCTCAAGGTTGTATATTGTGACATATATGTATATAGAACATAGAACATAGAAATCTACAGCACATTACAGGCTCTTTGGCCCACAATGTTGTGCCGACTGTGTAACCTACTCTAGAAGCTGCCTAGAATTTCCATACTGCATAGCTCTTTATTTTTCTAAGCTCCATTTTTCTAAGAGTCTCTTAAAAGACCCTATTGTATCTATTTCTACCATCTCAGATTGCAGTGCATTTCATGCACCCACAACTCTGTGTGAAAAACTTCCCTCTGCCATCCTCTTTGTACCTACTTCCAAGCACCTTAAAACTATGCCCCCTCTTGTTAGCCTTTTCATCCTGGGAAAAATCCTTTGGCTATCCATATAATCAATGCCTCTCATCATCTTATACACAGGTTACCTCTTATCCTCCGTCACTCCAAGGAAAAAAGGCCAAGTTCACTCAACCTATTCTCATAAGGCATGCTCCCCAATCCAGGCAACATCCTTGTAAATCTCCTCTGCACTCTCTCTATAGCATCCACATCACTCCAGTAGTGAGGTGATCAGAACTGAATATAGTACTCCAAGTGGGGTCTGACCAAGTCTTATATACTGTAACATTACCTCATGGCTCTTGAACTCAATCCCACGGTTGATGAAGGCCAACACACCAAACCCCTTCTTAACAACACTGTCAACCTGCTCAGCAGCTTTGAATGTTTTATAGACATGGACCCCAAGATCTCGCTGATCCTCCACACTGCCAAGAGTCTTACTATTAATATTAATTACTTTGATAATAAATTTACTTGGTCTTTGAGCTTTGATGCTGTCATAAGGAAGGCATACTAGTTGCTTTTCGTCCTTGGGAGTTTGAGGTAATTTAGTCAAACACTTTTGAATGTCTATAGACATACAGTGAAGAGCATTCTGACTGTTAGATCATTATCTGGTATTAATGCTCCAATGCACAGGAACATAAATGGCTGCAGAGGCTTAAGATAGTCAGCTCCATCAGGGCCATTCCATCATCAAGGACACCAAGAAGCTGTGCCTGAAAGTGGCCATATTCATCAGCAAAGACCCTCACCACCTAGAATATGCTCTCTTCCCATTACCATCATCATGGAGAAGGTATGGGAGTTTCAGGAAAAGTTTCCTTCCCTCTGGCTTCAGATTTCTCACCTGTCCATGACCCCCCTCCACAAAAACCACCTCACTATTCCTTTCAGCTCCACAACAAGGGATCAGAAACAGAATCAGAACCAGAATCGGAGTCAAGTTTATTATCACCGGCTTGTGTCGTGAAATTTGTTAAATTAACAGCAGCAGTACAATGCTATACATGATAATATAGAAAGAAAAATAAATAAATATGTAAATCAGTTACAGTAAGTATATATATGTATATTAAATAGATTTCAATAGTGCAAAAAAAGAAATAATATATAGTAAAAAGCAAGGTAGTGTATATGGGTTCAGAGTCCATTTAAGAATCATATGGCAGAGGGGAAGAAGCTGTTCTTGAATCACTGAGTGTGTGCCTTCAGGCTTCTGTACCTCCTACCTGACGGTAACAGTGAAAAGAGGGCATGCCCTGGGTGATGGGGTTTCTTAATAATGGGCGTCACCTTTCTGAGGCACCGCTCCTTGAAGATGACTTGGTTACTACGGAGGGTAGTATCCAAGATGGAACTGACTACTTTTGCACCTCTCTGTAGCTCCTTGCTTCTTGTTTGCTTGGTTTCTGATGATGATTTGTACCCTCAGAGTGCAGTCTTTGACACGCTAGAGCTGCAGAACTGAAGCTCTGACTCCAGTCGGCAAATAAACTGATACCTCCCATGTTAAAAAATGCAATGGAACCTTTCAAAACCTTGTGGTGAAGTAGAACACAGATTGGAAAATCAATCAAAGATTCACTTGCAAATTTAACTGTTCTCCTAGCTCTCTCCTTGTAATTCATTACTCCATATGACTCCACTTTGAAACCTGCCCTCAAGCATCGGTTCATATGTACCATCTAATTTCCCACCGTTTTCTTCGCTTCTAGGTGTCCATTGTTCCAAATATAAACCACCTGAATCCCTGTTACATTTCATGGTTTAAGGTTCATTCCTTCAGGGAATCAACAAACCTTAAACCATGGAATCATTATTGAATTCTTTACCCTGCACTCAAATATTTTTATTTCTTCTACCTATAACCCACATCTAAGGTCACTGCTATTGGAACAAAGAACATTACAGCACAGAAACCGGCCCTTCAGTCCATGGTGTTCCCTGAATAATTCAAACTAGTAATTAAATACCGAACTCAACCAATTCCTTCTGCCTATACAATGTCCGTATCCTCCAATCTCTGCCCATTTGTATGCCTACCTAACAGCCTCTTGAACACCTCTGTCGTATTTGTCTCCATCACCCCCATCCCCTGGCAATACATTCCTTGCACCCACCACTCTCTCTGTGAGAATCTTGCCCACACATCTTTGAATGTCCCCCACCTCACCTTTAATGCATGTCTTCTACTATTAGATGTTACAACCCTGGAAAGAAAATACCAGCTGTGTACTCCATCTATGCCTCTCATCATCATATAAATATCAGATTCCCCTCAGTCTCTGCTGCTTAAATCTACATCAGCCATAGAAATATTGTAATTAAACTCATTTCTTGTCAATCACTATTCCAATATGTTATATATTTATAATATATGGTGTGAACTTTTGATTAGTTGCTCTCTGTGTATTATTATACAAATAAATCTGAACATTCTTGTTTAGATTCCTGACTATTACTCACTCCCAGATGTCTCTTATTTTCTAGTTAATTAACTTCCAGTTAGATTATTCCCCATATAATACTTACAGCTCTGCAAAGTTTTCTAATCTATTCCTTTCAACCGATTGTCTGCCAATGACATGAAAGTCCTCATGAGGAATGAAAGCTCAGCATAATAGGCAGAGATGAAAGGACAATAAATGGAAAACATCTTAAAGTACTGGCTTTAAAAAACTGAGTCAACATCTGAAGACAAAGACATACCAATATTTTTTAAAGAAGCACATTACATTCACATTAGAGAGAAAAAAAAATCCATTCAGCTCAACTAGTCTGCATAGGAGTTCTTTCTCCATATAAACTTCCTTACCCTGTCATAAAAACCTTCTAGCATTCTTTCCCCACTCATCAGTTGAACTGTTGCCCTCTTGAATATGTTGCTAAGATTCGCCTCTGACGAATGGTCTTTGACCTGGAATGTTAACTCTGTGAAGGCCACACAAAATGCTGGAGGAATGATAGCGTAGTGGTTAGCACAACAATTTACAGTACCAGCAACCCAGGTTCAATTCCCACTGCCGTCTGCAAGGAGTTTGTACGTTTTCTCATGACCAAATGAGGTTCCTCTGGGTGATCCACTTTCCTCCCACAGTCAGAAGACAAACTGCTCAGTAGGTTAATTGGTCAAGGTAAATTATCCCATGGTTATGCTAGGAATAAATCAGACGATTGTTGTATGATATAGCTCGAAGAGCTGGAAAGGCCTGTCCAATGCCGATTCTCAATAAATAAATAAGTTCAGCTGGTGAGGCAGCATCAATGCAGGAGAATAAACAGTCAACATTTTGGGCCAAGGTCCAATCCTGATTGAGAGGTTGCAGACCAAATCATTGACAGTTTGTTTCCCTTCATAGATGCTGCCTGACCTGCTGAGCTCTCCCAGCATTTTCAAAAGGTAAAGATAAAGATTAGAATTATTTCTCATGCATACATCAAAACATGCAGTGAAATGTGTTGTTTGCATTGAGGGTTTGCTGGGTAGCCCATAAGTGATGCCATGCTTCTGGTGCCAACAACTTACTAACCCTAACTTGTTCATCTTTGGACAATAGGAGGACATCATAACATACATAGCAAGCAGGCACAGGGAGAACATGTAAACTCCTGAAAGACTGCAGTGGGAATTGAAAACTGATCTTACAGCTAATGCTGTAAGGTTTTGTATGAACCGCCAAACTAATACACTACATATTGCTCAAGATTTCCAGAATCCGCAGAATGCCTTGTGTTTAATTAACTCCCCTGGATGCTGTTTGACCTGATGAAAATTTTCAATATCACCTGTTTTCTTAAATTTTTCTCAACTGCTGTTTGGAGGTGACGTCCAGATTCACTCCAAGTAAATGAAAAGATTCATCTGAATTCCATATTAACTCATGATGCTTAGTTTTGAAATCCTGGCTAATTTTATCAGCTTGTAATATTGTATTTGAACATAATATGACTCTATGACTCTATCACGTCCCAAGCGGCCCACCATAATTTCAATTCTTCTCAAATTCTATGAATTATTGACATTTCCAGGCACAAATATCAGCAGGTTGGGGTTTTCTGTTCCAGAGACCTGGCAGTCCCAAGCTTCTTGACAGCTGTTACCTGACATTTCTTTGATTGTGCCCTGATACCCATGGAGTTTACGGTGGAAATGCAATGTTGAGTATTGTACCAAAAATTAACAAGTCTGTGCTTCAACGAGTTTACAAGTGGAAAACAACAGCAATTAATCAAGGGAAAAAATTAGATGTTTGATTGTTTGAATTAGTTTTAACTGTACTCAAATTTCATCAACTTTTGTTAATTTTAAATAACTTTTAAATTACTTGAATAATTTGAGCAATTGCTTATCGTTTTGGATGGATATAACCATTTTCATTTAAGACCATGAGACCATGACATATAGGAGAGCCCTGTGACTAGTGATGTGTCACAGGGATCAGTGCTGGGTCCTTTGTTGTTTGTCATCTATATCAATAATCTGGATGATAATGCGGTTAATTGGATCAGCAAATTTGTAGATCACACCAAGATTGGGGGTGTAGTGGACAGTGAGGAAGGCTGTAGTGGCTTGCAGAGGGACCTACACCAGCTTGAAAAATAGGCTGAAAAATGGTAGGTGGAATTTAATGCAGAGAAGTGCGAGGTTTTGCACTTTGGTAGGACCAACCATGGTAGGTCTTACACTATGAGCGGTAGGGCACTGAGGAGTGTGGTGGAACAAAGGAATCTGGGAGTACAGGTCCATAATTCACAAAAAGTGGCATCTAAGGTAAGAAGGATCATAAAGAAAACTTTTGACACATTGCCTTCATAAATCAATGTATTGAGTACAGAAGATGGGGTGTTATGTTGAAGTTGTATAATTTGGAATATTATGTTCAGGTTTGGTCACCTACCTACAGGAAAGATGTAAGTAGGGTTGAAAGCGTACAGAGAAAATTTACAAAGATTTTGCCACGTCTGTAGGACCTGAGATATAAGGAAAATTGTGTAAGTTAGGGCTTTATTCCTTGGAATGTAGAAGATTGAAGGGAGATTTGATAGAGGTATACAAAATTATAAGGGGTATAGATAGGGTAAATGCAAGCTGGATTTTTCATTAAGGTTGGGTGGGACTAAAATCAGAGGTCATGGGTTAAGGGTGAAAGGTGAGCAGTTTAACAGAACATGAGGGGAAACTTCTACACTCAGAAGGTAGTGAGAGTCTGGAATAAGCTGCCAGCGCAAGTGGTGTATGTGAGCTCGATTTCACTGTTTAAGAGAAGTTTGGATAGGAGGGATATGGAGCACTATGGTCCCAGTATAGGTTGATTGGAGTAGGCAGTTTAAATGGCTTTGGCATGGTCTAGATGGTCTGAAGGGCCTGTTTCTGTGCTGTACACCTCCATGACTCTATGACTTCTCATCAAGGTTCGAAAGTGAGATCCTTTTATTCTCAAATCCTAGAATCTGCTGCTAATGGAAACATTCTCTCTACATCGCCTTTATTGTAGACTTATAGTATTCTGTAGGCTTCAATAACATTGCACAACAACCAACCCCGCCCCCTTGATTTTTCTGAACTCTGTTGAGTCCAGGCCCCAAAGAAATTATATGTTAAATCTTTCAATCACTTGATTATTCTTGTAAAGCACGTCTAGGTGCTCTCCAGGGCTTGCACATCTGTCCCTGGATAAAGGGCCCTAATTTATACGCAGTGATTTGGGAATGCCATTTTGTCTGGAACATTAATAAATATTCATGAATTTTAATAGCTTTGCTAGTCATCTAAATAAGGAAATATCTCTGAAGACCTGTCCTGTGCCCAATATTTTTGATGCAATTATGAAGAAGGCACGTCAGCTATTATATTTCCTTTGGGTTTGAAGAGATTTGGTATGTTATCAAAGACATTTGCAAATTTCTACAATGTACAGTGGAGAGCATTCTAACTGGCTTAATCACCATTTGATATAGAGGGACCACTGCAAAGGATCAGAAAAATCTGCAGAGGGTTGCAAGCTCAGCCAGCTCCATCATGGACACCAGCCTACCCAAAGCTGAAGATATCCTCAAAAGGTGATTCCTCAAAAACGTGGCATAAGGACCGGCAAAGGGTTTCGGCCTGAAACATCAACTGTACTTTTTTCCATAGATGCTGCCTGGCCTGCTCAGTTCCTCCAGTATTTTATGTGTGTTGCTTCAGATTTCCAGCAGCGGTGGGTCTTTTCTTGTTTGTCTCCTGTTCACTATTTTTGTTCTCTTTTTGCACTACTTATTTTTTATGTGAAACCCTTTTTAGAGGGCATCTCTAGAGATAAGGCTTGGACTCAGTGCTGGGAAAACCATCTTTCACAGGCTCTGTACATCTAGGGCAAATATGATTTGGGTCTCACCAAACCCATAAGTCTGGGATGTCTCACGCACCTGAACCCTGGTTTATGTGAATGCTGTGTAATTTGCTGCTCCCTGCAATTGCCTGCTGCAAGAAATAACATTGCATGCTGTCTACAATTATAAAGGAAGTATAATTATGAAAGCTAAATTAACCAACTAGCATTAAAGAAAAGAAAACAAAAAAACAAAAAGGACCCATTATAATTAAATAGTCACATGTGCATGTTGGAGCTTAAATCTTCCAGAAGCCGTTGTTTTTGATGTACTCACTGCGCCAACTCTTGTTCACCGCTCCCACATAACATTTCTCCACTTAAGCTTCATTGAATTGAATCGAATCCTACCCCGAGTTCTCTCGAGTTCTTTCTTTCTCTATCTCCCGTCAGAAAAGACCCCGACCCACACCAGTGTCAGTTACAAAAGCAGCTCCCCCACAGCCTTCTCCAGAACCTTCTCCCAGTTCCACCCTCTTGATTGGATGGCACACACATTCCTAAGCATCCATTATCATTAATAGTAACCCAAACACTGCCAGCAGAACACACTGCTTCTACAGAAAACCCATTACATGAAATAGCCTGTGACATTAGCAGTAAAACCTTTACCAGGGCATTACACATTACATTCCCTCCCCCCCCCCCCCCACCCACCACCAAAAATAGTCACGTCCTCATGACTTTGAAATTTAGCATCCCCCGATTAAGAACACAGTTTTCAAAGGAATTTCGTGATGTCAGGACCTCCAATCCATTTGTAAACGGTAGTGACACACCTCAGTAAGAGGATAGGTGCAACACTCTCTTTCCATGATGCGACATAGCCAGCCTATCTGGGGGTTCCCTGACTCTTTGAGACCTCCTTATCCCATCCTCTACCTCTTCAGTCTCAGACACACCTTGGGATCTTCCCTGTCTACTTGTAGAGGCCTTCCACTGTCCAGTACTCACACTTTCCGGCAACTCAAGTTCCCCTGTCTCTTAACTGACCTCAGCTTCATCCCCAGTTACTTTGGACACAGTTTCCCTTCGCTGTCCAGTCACAAACATGCCTGCCCACTGCTTGTCCCTCCATCACATCCATCAGCTTGGGGACGTTCAGGAATCTCTTCGCAATTATTGCGGAATTTGCATAGAGTTGTTACAAGGAGGCATTGGGAGCGGACCCAAGTGCAGAACACAGACACAGAGATAGTATAAACAGAACAGTGTTTATTGATAGTTACTAAGAAGGCCAGGGTGCGAGGACCAAATGTCAACATGGACGCAAACATTGGATAACAAACCGGTAAAACCTGGACTAGGACTTGGACTTGAAACCTGGACTTAAACTTGCCTTGCACTCAACTTGGACTAGGAGCCTGGACTCGGACTCGACTTGGACTAGGAACTTGAACTCGGACTCGACTTGGACTAGGAACCTGGACTCAGACTTGACTTGGACTTGGACCCTGGAACTCAGCATGGACTCGGAACTTGGACCTCAGCTTGAACTTGGAACTTGAAGCTTGACTTGGACTCGGGACTTTGATCTTGACTTGGAGCCTGGAACAGGAGCACAGCTTGGAGCCTGGAACTTGGACTAGAACCTCGAGCCTGGAACTTGGACTAGGACCACGAACCTGGAACTTGGACTAGAACCACGAGCCTGGAACTTGGACTAGAACCACGAGCCTGGAACTTGGACTAGGACCACGAGCCTGGAACTTGGACTAGAACCACGAGCCTGGAACTTGGACTAGAACCACGAGCCTAGAACTTGGACTAGGACCACGAGCCTGGAACTTGGACTAGAACCACAAGCCTGGAACTTGGACTAGAACCACGAACCTGGAACTTGGACTAGGACCACGAGCTTGGAACTTGGACTAGGACCACGAGCCTGGAACTTGGACTAGGACCATGAGCTTGGAACTTGGACTAGGACCACGAGGAGACAGAATACCCATCTCGGAGTAGCAACAAATGGCCGGACCTACTCAGCTGGAAGGACTAGGACAATGCAGAGACAGACCACACAATGACAGTCCATTTGTACCTATGCTTGGAGTGGTGGCAAAATGGCCTGCAACACTCAGCTGGACAGCAGGCTGTCGACTTGATCCCTGGAACTTGACTCGACTCGGGCTTGGAACTTGACTTGACTCGGGCTTGGAACTCGACTTGACTTGACTCAGGAACAGCAGATGACAGGCTCTTGACTCGACCCAGGAACTGCAAATGGCAGGCTCCTGACTTGACCCAGTCTCAGCCGGCCACGAAAACGACAAAATTCATACCTTACTCAGAGCAGTGGCAAAACAGCCGGCAACTCAGATGGACACAAAAATGACTGAATTCACTAAGCAGCCACAGGCACTGAGGCAACTAGAGTCCACGAATATCGGCGGTCCCGGGATGACCATAGCCGCAGAGGCTATGGTGAGATGACTAGCTTCCGGTAACTGGTTTCCGGTGACATGCTTCTGGTGATGGTCCAGCACTGAATAGCTGTCCCTGGATCCTTTTAAAGCTGCCGGTTCAAAATGAGGATCAGATGTCTTAATCAAGGCGCCCAACAGAACACGGGGAAAAAGAAATAACTGGAATGAGGAATCCACGGACCAGACAGTGACAAGCATAACATATACCACATTCCCATTTTGGTCATCCTCTGATTCCGTACAACATTCAGTGGTTAAGTTCCTTCCAGGCCTCTCCACTGCTTGTCCTTCTGTTCTCCCATGTCACTAGGGGTAGGGTCCATGTCAGGCTTTGGATCAATACGTACCTCTTGTCCCAGAGGTAGAAAATGGTTCCGAATGAGAATCTTGACAGGTCCCTTCCAATCCTCTGGATTCACCCAGAAAACTGATACCTTTGATATCTGACTCTCCACAACATAAAGCGTAGCCACCCAGCGGTCTTCCAACTTGTGCTTCCCTGGTAGCCCCAAATTCTGTATGAGTACTCTCCAGGCATCAGTTGGGAGGACCAAATCTTTTGAACATATCTCCTCTTATTTCTTTGATTCTGCTTTGTAGCAGAAACATCAGCTAGTTCATAAGCTTTTTGCAATTCCCTCATTATGTCAGACACACACTAAAGATAGGTCTTCTGTGGCAAGTCTTCCCCACCAGTCCCAAAACAGAGGTTTACAGGCATTCTTGCAAACATCAAATACTATGTCGAACATCCCGCAGCTTCATTCTGTGTTCAGTTATAACAGTGGACCAGATGCCCAATATCCTGACTCTATTGTTCTTCCTTATATCAGAATCAGAATCAGACTTTAATCGCCAAGTACCTGTGCACATACAAGGAATTTACTTCCGGCAGATGTTGTCTGTCTGCTCATAACAATAATAATGATAAATATAAATGAAAATATAGATTATACATACAGGTAGTGCAATCCAAGTAATAGTTAACCGACAGTTAACCGGCATGTCAGGCAATGTCTGGTTGAACCTCTCAGGCTGGGTATCACCCTGAGGCTGATAATGCATAGTCGTTGACTTCTCGAACCCAAGCTTGCTCAGTAACTCATGTACAGTGCCTATAAAAAAGTATCAGAAAAGCCAAATTAAATTCACTGTGATTCAATGTTGCAAAGCAATTAAGCATGATAACGTCCAAGTGTGTGAATACATTTTATAGGCACTGTATGATTATACTCTCAAAATCCCATCCCTGATTGTTATGTATCTGTCTGGGAAGGCCATAGGGAACAAAATACTTTCCCCATAACATTTTGGCCCCCTGATACTTGTAGGGATGACGTGTATATCTGGTGTAGTGATCAGTGATAACTAGGACATTCAGAGTGCTGCTACAATTAGGCTCTATGGAGAGGAAATCCACGCATACTAGATCAAGTGGCCTTGCGCACTGTAAAGGGGATAAGGGAACGTATTCCTTCAAATACATCAAGTGCATGACTTACAGTACTCTTCAACCTCACGTTTCATTCAGGGCCAGTAGAACTGATCTCTGAGCACTCCATAGGTCTTGGCCAAAATCATCATGAAGTGATTTAAACACAGTCCTCTGATACTTTTCAGGGAGAACCAATTGGGAGCATCGAGGTCTGTCTGGAGGAGACATGACCCGATATAGAACCTGATTCCTCAATTCCAGTTTGTTCCATTCTCTCCACAGTAGAGGTGTGGCAGGCTGTTTCATCTTTTCAACTAGGATCATACCTCCTTCCACAACAGTTGACCAAACGGTATCGATACGAGGGTCATCTTGCTGAGTGGCGGCCACTTCTCCTGGACTCACCTCAGGCAACTGCTTTGTATTCAGAGTGGTCAGGTTGCAGTAAGCTTGTGGAATGGCATAACCAGAAGCTCCCAAATGATCCACCGCTCTATCCTGCCCTAGCCTTGCCTTTGATTACCCCGTGACTGAAAACTGGCATATTGCTTTAACTCCAGGTGCAGGAATGCTCTCCCACTCTCCTTTCATCCTACTCCTATTCCTCCTCAAGGGAGGATAGCTGCACAGAAGCTGATTCAAAGGTGACTCACTTCAGAGTAGTCTTTCATGTACATCCAATAGTACACACAGAATCCAAGAAATGAGTGTAGAGCAATCACATTCTTGGGCCTTGGCCATGTGGTTACCACCTCTATCTTTGACGGATCGTAGCTACTCCCAACCATGAGAGTATGAGCCCGACATAGTTGATAGATGTCTTGCATAACTGGCACTTATCCAGTGATAGTTTTAACCCTTCAGCTTTCGGGCAGTCTAACACTTTCAGTAGCCTCACCTTGTACTCTTCCAGGGTGGACCCAAACAAAATGAGATTATCCAGGTATACCAGCACCTCAAGCAAGTTCATGTCCCCAACAGTTTTTTCCATGACACACTGGAAATTAGGCGGAGTTCCTGATTTGTCCTGGGGCATCCTTTCAAACTGGAATAATCCCAGGGGACATGTGAATGCCATCTTCTCCTTGTCTTCCTCACTCGTGGGTATTTGATAACACCCATTCCTCTGGTCCAGCACATTTTAACCCTTTCACTCCACTCAGGCAGGCCAGTGCATCCTCAATCGTCGGAATACTATACTGGTCGGGGACTATGTGTCAGTTCAGTGTCCTATAATCAACACACATTCATACCTTTCCATTCTTGTTCCTCACCACCACTTAGGGACTCCTGGACTCAGTGATAATACCATCTTCCGCAGATGCTGCCGAATGTCTTCCGCCTCGGCAGGTGCCAGTCGCCGAGACCTTTCCCTGAAAGGGTTGACATCTGTCACCTGGACGGTGTGGTGACTACCCTTGGAACAACCCACATCAAACTCATCAGTAGAAAACACACCTTCGAACTTCAACATCTCCACTGTCAATCTCCTTCTCCAACCTCCAGATACCGGGGGAGTCACCAAAGTTCAATGGCGTGGCTGTCAACTTTCCCTTTCCAGGATATGGCTTCTCTCCTGCTTTTCTCACCGGGAAACTCGACATTACAGTCAGCAGAGAAAGGTGTGCCCCACCTGAGGGTGACCTCCTTCTTCGAGGTGTTCCTGAAAATCACTATCATCCGATTTACCTGTACAACCAATGGCTCCTGTAGTTTGGGCCTGACCAATACCCCAGCAGGTAAACGTGACTCCTCTTCGTGGTCTTCTGCAGCATCCACCAGGAGGGTTTGGCATCGGGCATTCCAGAAAACTTGGTGTTTCCTGTCACTGTACTTCCCCAGGCCGTAACAGAATGGGTTTGGACTAGGCATATCAGGTTCATTATCACTGACATGTGACATGAAATTTGTTAACTTAGTAGCAGCAGTTCAATGCAATACATAATACAGAAGAAAAAAATATCAATAATAATAATTAATAAGTAACTCTTATACAATGTATTTATATGAATAGATTAAAACTCATGCAAAAAACAGAAATACTATATATTAAAAGTGAGGTAGTGTCCAAGGGTGCAATGTCCATTAAGGAATTGGAATTCCTCATTCGTGCTCGTCATCCTGCCTAGATGGCAAGATGACATCAAAAGCTTCCTCAAAAGCTGCTCTAAATACTGGGTGAATGAACAAGGTTTTCAGAAAGCTCCCTCCAACTCTCTCCTTGCAGGCTCCCACTAGACTCCTTAAAATAAGAGTATTTGCTCCCACCAGAATTGTAGCTTCACCCATCTTGACGGGGTCCGGACAAACCAGCACTAACATATCAAGGACCTCAGCTACTGTCGCATCTGCCTCCAAACTCTCCAGCTTCAATGACAAGTAACCATCATATGGGTAGTCATCAGTACTAAGGCCCCAGAACTCGAGGCACTGAATGGTAAATGTGTCAAATACCGGTTGTAGAAGGATCTGTACAGCAGAGTAACCTGAGAAACTCTGTCAAGTATGGCTCTAGCATAAGTACTCTTGTTCCATATGGATACACAGGAGCTTGGCCCCACTAAGGATTGGGTTTTGCACTTTATTATTTACCTTGATACATTGATTGGAACGTGTTTCCCCGAGATACCAGCCTGTTCCCTCACTGGGTCTCTCTGAAGTTTCCCAACTTTCCTTTCTGCTTAACTAACCGTAGGCTCACTCTGAAGGTTTTCCTGTCCTTCACAATTCCGCCTGAAGTGTCTCTCCTCACCTCATTTGTAACGGACAATACCAGTCACTCCCCTTTTCAAGGGACCCTGTTCAATAGCAGCCTTCCGCTTAGTACGTCCCATTAGTGAGTCTGGCTGCCTATTGGCTTTGTTATGTTCGGTGACAGCACCCGCCAATAGCAACCGAGACACCTCAGCTCTAAAATCTGCTACAAAATCCTGTAACAACCCCGCTTGTGGGACATCAGGCATTGCCTTACCTGCTGACGGAGGCCTCCCACTCCTCAATCTCATTTCAGAATCAGAATCAGGTTTATTATCACCGGCATGTGACGTGAAATTTGTTAACTTAGCAGCAGCAGCTCAATGCAATACATAATCTAGCAGAGAGAGAAAAATAATAATAATAAATAAAATAAAACATAATAAATAAACAAGTAAATCAATTACATCTATTGAATAGAATATTAAAAATGTACAAAAACAGAAATACTGTATATTTTAAAAAGTGAGGTAGTGCCCAAACCTTCGAAGTCCATTTAGGAATCGGATGGCAGAAGGGAAGAAGGGATGTTCCTGAATCGCTGAGTGTGTGTCTTCAGGCTTCTGTATCTCCTACCTGATGGTAACAGTGAGAAAAGGGCATGCCCTGGGTGCTGGGGGTCTTTAATAATGGACGCTGCCTTTCTGAGACACTGCTCCCTAAAGATGTCCTGGGTACTTTGTAGGCTGGTGCCCAAGATGGAGCTGACTAGATTTACAACCTTCTGCAGCTTCTTTTGGTCCTGTGCCTTAGCCCCTCCATACCAGAAAATGATGCAGCCTGTCAGAATGCTCTCCACGGTACAACTATAGTAGTTTTTCAGTAAATTTGTTGACATGCCAAATCTCTTCAAACTCCTAATGAAGTATAGCTGCTGTCTTGCCTCCTTTATAACTACATCGATATGTTGGGACCAGGTTAGATCCTCAGAAATCTTGACACCCAGGAACTTGAAACTGCTCACTCTCTCCGCTTCCGATCACTCTATGAGGATTGGTATGTGTTCCTTCATCTTACTCTTCCTGAGTCCACAAGCAGCTCTTTCGTCTTACTGACATTGAGTGCCAGGTTGCTGCTGCGGCACCATTCCACCAGTTGGCATATCTCACTTGGTACGTCCTCTCGTCACCATCTGAGATTCTACCAACAATGGCTGTATCATCAGCAGATTTGTAGATGGTATTTGAGCCATGCCTGGCCACACAGTCACAACTATACATTTTCCCCCTCTCTTCTCTGATCAGCTCAACAAACGAGGGAGGGGCATTCAAGACATTCGGAGGTTGAGAGCGATCATGTCCTGTGACTGTGAGCTCTTTGCCCCTTGGATCATCCCCAGTTGATTCACCTCAGCCAGTTGAATGGCTCCTTTACGCTGCACACAATGCAGCTGTCTCTCTAGCTGAAGAATGTAGGCAGAAAGCTTCTCCCCTTTCTCCAGGAACATGCTCCTAAACCCCACTATAAGCTCCATTGGACTTCCTGCCATGCCAAAAATGCTATTTAGTATTTGCATATAGCCTATGAAAGTAGCAAAGGGGTTTTATGCCTTCAATGCCCTTGCTACTGGACCTTTTAGACATTACCAAAGCACTGCCACTTGTCCAGCATCTGAGAGGTATGCTCTGCCCAAGACTCATATTCCTTCTCCCCCTTGGGGGGTATGTTTCACTCCTGAGAACATTCTCAGCCTATGATAAATTTGACTCTCTGCTGGTGCACTTTGCCATTTATCCACCAAGGATGTAACAGCTGATAGCAGCTTAAAATTTTCACCCCTTGCTGGAGGACTCATTAGACCTTACACAATAGACCACTCCTTGCCCTTCTTCTGCAGAAACAAGAACAATTTGTCTTTGAAGTCTCTGCCCTCAGCAATGGGAAACTCAGCTTCCAATTTGGCATGCTTGCCTACACACCCCTCTTTTCTGAAGGTATGAATGGTCCATGGCCCCACTTTCGCCAGGATACCAATAGTACCAGGCAGATCCACTATCATTATGTCAGTACTAGGTTGGACTAAAACAAAATCTTTGCCTGTTGTTTGATCAAACTGCCGCTCCATGATCATAACTTTTACTAATGCCATAATAGTACTTAACACACTAACCAACAATTCATCTGGGCTGTGGATATCCACCCCGCTCAGAACACGAGCATTAGCTACAGGTAATCTCTTTGAATCGCACCATCACTTTATCCCTGCGGCGTCCAAAACCACGAATCTTAATCATTGTCCTGGATGATAGTTTAGCATAGGCTTAAACACAAAAGCACTTCATCAACGCCCAGGGTAATCACATCGCATTCAACGAACACATACTGGATGAGCCGCATAATGAAAGATGCAGCTCACTAGACTTGCGCTAACAGCCACCGAACTCAGCAGTGAGAAAACCACCTTTCTCAGGCTCCCTATGTCAAGGATAAATATGACTTGGGTCTCGCCAAGCCCGTAAATCTGGGATGTCTCACCCACCCAAACCCTGGTTTACGTGAATACTGTGCAAATTACTGCCCCCTGCAATCTCCCAGTCACTCCTTGGGATCTTTCCTGTCTTCTTGGAGAGGCCCCTCCCTATCCCGTACTCATGCCTTCCAACATCTCAAGTTCCTCTGTCACTTGACTGAACTCAGCTTCATCCCCAGTTACTTTGGGGCCCAGTTTCCCTTCGCTGTCCAGTCGCAAAGCTGCCTGTGATATAGAACCTCATTCTGATTCTGATTCAGACTCTGGAAATTGCTGAGTTCTCTGTCAAAATGCTGTCATTTAATTATGGTCAAGTATTTGTTGTACTTCAGATCCCATGCTACTCCACCGCCAAGAGATGGAATTTCCATTGCAATCCTCCCTCTGAAAATACAAAGGCTTGCTAATCAGAATCAAGTTCATTTCATTCACAACTTCCTGTGGGAAATTTTGTGAGCTTGGTAATTATAGTTTTTGCTACTAACCTCAAATTCAAGGTCAAAGGGGTTCTGTTGAACAACCTTCATGTAGTGGTCCTGCAAAATGTTGAGATGTTTGGACCCCCATAGACACAATTTCAGACAGAGATGCATTAACCTTCTGCAGATATGCTTCATTGGCTGTCCACACTGTCTCTCAAAGTTCAAAAGATTAAAGTAAATTTATTATCAAAGTACTACACATATATGGTGCCATAAACTACCTTGAGATTCACTTTCTTGCAGGCAGTCACAGTAGAACAAATGAATACAATAGAATCAATGGAAAACTACATATAAGACTGACAAATAAGCAATGTGCAGAAGTAGACAAGCCTGCCAAGTACAAAGAAATGAACAAATAAATATATAAACAGAAAAAAGTACTGAGAACTTGAGCTTTAGTGTCATAAAGTCATATTCATAGGAAAGTACAGCACAGGAACAGGTCCTTTGGTCCATCTAGTCTGTGCCAACCCATTTAAGGTGCCTACTCCCATCGACCTGCATCTGGATCATAGCCTTCCATACACATTCCATCCAAACTTCACTTAAATGTCAAAACCGAGCTTGCATGCACCAATTGTGTTTGCAGCACATTTCACACTCTCACGACTCTCTAAATGAAGAAGTTTCCCCGTAAACTTTTCACCTTTCACCCTTAAACTATGACATCTGTTTGTAGAGTCACTCAACCTCAGTGGAAAAAGCCTGCTTACATCTATCCTATCTATACCCCTCATAATTTCGTATCCCTCTATCAAATCTCTCCTCAGTCTTCTATGTTCCAAGGAATAAAGTCCTAGTGCATTCAACCTCTCCCTGTAATTCAGGTCCTCCAGACACGGCAACATCCTTGTAAATGTTCTCTGTACTCTTTCAACCATATTTACATCTTTCCTGTACGTAGGTGACCAAAACTCACATCCTACTCCAAATTAGACCTCATCAATGTTTTATACATCTTCAACATAACATCCCATTTCCTGAACTCAATACATTGATTTATGAAGGCCAATGTGCAAGACCTTTTTCTATTACCCTCTCTAGCTGTGATGCCACTTTAAATGAATTATGAACCTGTATTCCCAGATCCCTTTGTTCTACCACACTCCTACCATTCACTGTGTAGGTCTTTGAAAGTAACTCCATAGGTTGTGGAATATGTTCAGATTTGCTATGAGTGAAGTTATCCATGCTGGTTCAGGAGCCTGATTATTGAAGGATAATAACTGTTCCTAAACCTAGAGGTGTGAGACCCACGACTCCTGTACTTCCTTCCTGATGGTAGTAGTGAGAAAAGAGCATTGCTTGAATAGTAGAGCTCTTGATGATGGATGCTGGCTTCTTGTGGCAATGTTCCTTGTAGATGTGCTCAATTGTGGGTAGGGCTTTTCCTGTGATGCACTGGGCTATATCCACCATATTTTGTAGGAGTTTCTATTCTTGCGCACTGGTGGTTCCATACCAAGTCTCTAGCAGTCAACTGCAGCTGAAGCCAACATTGTCTGGTTTGGGGAGTTCATTCACACCCACAAACTTTCCCTTAGTTCCTGAAATCCAGATGTCACCAGAGAGAGATAGACATTTCATATCATTCTACAATCCATTCCGAATCAATCTTAGAAATTCTACGGACTGATTTTTCAACTCAAAGATTGAATGCGAGTGTGGAATGAGCTACCAAGGGAAGCAGTCAGTGCAAGAACAATTGTATTACTTAAGAGAAGTTTGGATAGGTACGTGGATGGCAGGGGTTGGAGGGATATGGTATGAGTGCAGCAGAATGGGATTAGGCAGAAGAGCGGGTTGACATGGACTAGATGGGCCAAAGGGCCTGTTTCCGTACGACAGTGCTTAGTGCCTCTATGACTTAACTAGAGGCAGTCATCTGCTGCCTCCTGCTGTCTGAGGGTGCTAAGCAGTAAATGCAGTAACAGATGTTTATTGAACTTCTCTTCTGAACTTGATTCCTTTGAAGTCAACAGAGACAGATTTCTGAAGAGTTTAATGTGTATAAAATATTGCACCTTATATGCTTGGAGCCCATAATAGTGTATGAGAGAGATGCCTACACCAGAGTGGCATGGATACGCCTTCACCAGTTGTTGAGTAGCTTCGACTCAAATCACTTAAAGAGGGCTAATAGATATTGTTTTCCCACACCCACAGGAGGTCAACAAAAATAATCATGGAGCTCTACACCACAGAATAAAGGTCCTTCTTCCCACCTAGTCCATGCCGACATGATCTTCTGCATAATCTCATCTACCTGCTGCTGGACCACAGCCCATAATAAGCCTCCCATCCAAGTACCTAATAGAGTTATGACATTCCCAATAATTTAAGAATGGTATTTTCAATCCATTAGGGCAAAGCTTTTCCAGCAGATTTTAGTAACTCCAATCAATGATCCAGAATAAGTGTGAGAACATTCAGGAAGTGGATCAAAAATCATATTTGAATCAGAATCAATCAGATTTAATAGCATCGGCATATGTCGTGAAACTTGTTAACTTTACGCAGCAGGTCAATGAAATACATGATAAGTAAATACAGAGAGTGAAAAACAAGAAGTCTGAAAGATTTTTTCAGGTCTATTCTTCTGAAAGGCTGTGGGGACTGAGATTTATAGAATTATGTTGGGAAACACTTGAACAGGATCTATGTCATGTCCTATTTGACCTTCACCAATTTTTATAGATGCATTGCAGAAAGCATTCTCTCTGCCTGTGACTGCAATAAACTGCAGAGTTGTGGGCACATTGCATCACATCACTGAAGCCAAAAGGAACTGCTGAGAGTTGTGAACACAGTTCAGCACATCACAGAAGCCAGTCCCATCTCCTTGGACTCTGTCTACATTTTTCACTGCCTTGGTGAAGCAGCCAATGTAAAGAAAGTCTGAAGTAAATTTACTATCAAAGTACGTACATATGTTAGTAAATACTACTCTGAAATACTACCTGGGGATTTGTCATCCTTCAGTCCCATCAGTCTACTCATCACCGTTTCCTTCCTAATGTCGATCTGTTTCATTTCCTCTGTTACCCTATGTCCTTGGCCCATCTATACATCTGGGAGATTGCTTGTGTCTTCCCTAGTGAAGACAGATCTAAAGTACTTATTAAATTCTTCTGCCATTTCTCTGTTTCCCATAACAATTTTCTTTTTTTTAATTAATTTTATGCATTTCTGCAAAACAACTACAAACAAAAAAACAACAAAAAATGAAGATTAATACAGTGCAAAATAAACTTATGAAATATATAATTCATAACAATAAGGAAACAGCACACAAAATAAAATCGTATAAAGTTAGTATCCTCCAACCAGATATTCAGTAACCCTCCTATATGTCTATTCAACATCATCCTTGATTCGACCAGCAAGAGTGGTGTCGTCAACAAAGACTCCACTTGTCCTGGACATTTGTTCTTGTCCCTCCTCTCATTGGGTAGAAGATACAAAGGCCTTAAAGCATGTATCACAAGGCTTTAGAGCAGCCTCAATCCTATTGTTATAAGGCTATTGATTGGTCCCCTAGTACAATAAGTCAAAGTCTTGACATTGCAATCTAGCTCATAATGCTTCACACCTTATTGTCTGTATGCACTGGATTTTTTTTCTATAAACATAACCTTCCATTCTGCATTCTAGTTTTGTTACCCCTTGTATAATAAACTAATGTGATGAAATGATCTATATGGATGACATACAAAACAAAGTTTTTCACTGTCTTCAATTTATAAGCAAGAGAAAATCTGCAGATGCTGGAAATCCGAGCAACACACACAAAGTGCTGGAGGAACTCAGCCGGTCAGGCAGCATCTATGGAAAGAAATATAGTCATCATTTGAATCATCAACTGTACTTTTTTCCATAGATGCTGCCTGACCTGTTGAGTTCCTCCAGCATTTTGTGTGTGTTTTTCACTGTATCTTAGTATATGTGACAATGCCTCAGAAGATCAGAGGAGGAGAGGGTTAGCATCTTTAAATTCTTCAGTGACATTATTTCAGAGGACCTGTCTTGGGCACAGTACGTAAGTGTGATTACAAAGAAAGCTGGGCAGTGCCTCTACTTCCTTAGTAGATTGTGAAGATTCAGCATGACATCTAAAACCTTGACAAATTTCTATAGATGTGTAGTGGAGGGTATATTGACTGGCTGCACTACAGCTTAGTATTTAAACACGAATGCCCTTGAATGGAAACTCCTACAAAAAGTAGTGGATATGGCCCAGTCCATCAGAGGTAAGGCCCTCCCCACCTTTGAGCACATCTACATGGAGCATCGTCACAGGAAAGCAGCATCCATCATCAGGGACCCCACCATCCAGGTCTGCTCTCTTCTCACTGCTGCCATCAGGAAGAAGGTTGACAAGCCTAAGGACCCTCTCCACCAGGTTCAAATACAGTTATTACCCCTCAACCATCAGGCTCTTGAACCAGAGGGGTTAACCACTCAATTTCACTTGCCCGATTATTGAACTGAACAGCCCACAACCTATAGACTCACATTCAAGGACTCTTTATCTCACATTCCCAATATTTATTGCTTTTGTGTTTTTTTTTGCATTTGCACGCTGGTCATTTGTCTATCCTGTTGAGTGTGGTTTTTCATTGATTCTATTGTTTTTCCTGCCTGCAGGAAGATGAATCTCAGGGTTGCATATGAGAGAGATATATATTTTGACAATAAATTTACTTTGAACTTTGAACTTTTGAACATTCATATAAATCAGTGCAATATGGTAGTTCAAAGGGAAAGTAATCACTTGTTATAGAGGACCCAATGTACGATGCAAAAAAGAAAACTGCAGAGGGTTGTAAATTCAGGCAGTTCCATCCTGGGCATTATCAAGGACACCTTCAAAAGATGATTTTGCAAAAAGGTAGCATTCATCATTAAGGACCTTCTCCATCCAAGACATGACCTCTTCTCAATCCTACCATCAGGAAGGAGGTACAGGAGCATGATCATATTCAATGCTTTTGAAACAACTTCTTTCCCTCCGCCATCAGATTTCTTAATGTTCCTTGAAACCATGAACTCTGCCTCACAATTTTGCTCTCTTTATGCACAATTTATTTACCTTTTATATATTTCGTATGTAACCTGTAGTAATTTCTTATGTATTGCAATGCCCTGTTGCTGCAAAGCAAATTTCATGACGTATATCGGTGATAATAAACCTGATTCTGAACCTGCCGAGATGAAGCCATGTACCCTCAAAACCCCATGCCTGATAAAGAGAACTTCCCGCCTGTACGAAGCCCATTGATTTATCGCGTGATTGATCGGCCACATGCACTCCCGTCTCTTTCTCATAATCTGATATTGTACAACCTGTATTCTATGTGTAGACTCATCAGGACCTTACATAATTTCAATAAGATGTCTTCAACTCTTATACTTAAATCCTCCATCAAAAAGACCCATGTTCTATTTGCCATCCTAATTAATTGTGGCATATGGGGAGTCCAGGGAGGGGGGTAGCACCTCTGGTGCAGGGGCTTCTCATGTCCATTCTTGGGCAGCTTACTCATCTTCGGTACTCCCCAGGTACTCAGCTCTCACCTGTGGCTCCAAGCAGCTGTTTGCACGCGACACCTGCAGCAGGTGATCCACCACTTCGACAGGCGAGCTAAGTCAGGTGAGGGTAGATGGCAGCCTCATACCCCGCAGAGATAGGGCATGCCTGACCTAGCATGCAAAGTCAACCCCAGTAGACTGGAGGATGAGATCTACAATGAAAACCAAAGGCTAGAAAGGGGTTTCTGCAACGCTCCGTGGAGAGCTAAGGGCATGACAAGGCACAGAAGGCATCATAGTCAGCCATTGCAACTAAGGGAGACCCCAATTTGTGATGCTTGTTCATACCACTGGACCGAGACTTCTGAGATCGAGAGAGTGGATTGCCCTAATGCAACAGCTTTTTCCCTTTAAAAATTCTCCCACACAGATCTCCTGCCATTGTTAGACATTATGGACAACCACCACAATTAATTGCTAGATCATTTTCCTTTGTGGGAATTGTCTCACTACAGTATGTGGGACTTTGCAGCACTTTGTAATTAATTGATTTGTGGTATGCTGATATCCCTGGCGATGCAAATATTTATTGTCCTTCCTTAATCGGCACTGAAATGCGGAGGCCATTAGCAGTCAACCACATTAATGGGTCTGGAGTCCCACACTGGTGCCAGGATATGTGGTAACACTTGCTAGCTGTCCCCAGCACATCTGTAGGTTGTGTTGTTTGTTAACACAAATGACACATTTCACTGTATAAATGATAAATAAATGAATCTGAAATCCCAAACAGCAAACGTGATTGTGTGAGGTTGCCAGCTTTTCTTCACTGTAGGGCACTTATGAACTAGATGCCTACTTATACTTAACATTGGCTTACAGTAAGTAACACACACAAAATGCTGGAGGAACTCATGCCCTTTATCAAAAATGGTTAGCATAATGCTTTACATTACAGACAACCAGGATTCAATTCCCCATCGCTGTTTGTAAGGAGATTGTATCTTCTCCCCTGACCGCATGAATTGCCCCCAAGTGCTCTGGTTCCATCCTACAGTCCAAAGACATACCGATTGTTTAGGTTAATTGGTCATTGTAAAATTGTCTTGTGATTAAGCTAGGATTAAATCAAGGAATTGCTGGGTGGCGCGACTCAAAGGGCCAGAAGGACATTTTCCACGTTGCCTGAGAATAAATAAATAAAATCCTGGCCTGGCCTGCTGAGTTCCTCTAGCATTTTGTGTGTGCCACTCTGGATTTCAGCAACTGCAGAATCTCTCGTGTGTAAACTTTACTGAAAGCATTTTTAAAATCAGATTTATTTAATGACTTATATTAAATTTCTAAGCTGCCATGGTAGGTTACAAACAATGATCTACAATTCTGCCTGTTAGTCTAGTATTTTAACTGCTCAACCATTGTCTTTGGCTGTTACTTACGTTCCAAAGAAAGCTTCATATATTAACTTCTTTTTAGTCCTGAACAAAAGGCTTTGGAACATTCTAAGCTTGTGGACGACATAAATAGAAGTTCATCTCATTCTCCCAAGTATACATTCAGATCAATGAAGTTGCACTGAAAATATGTTCTGTTGTTTTTATCTGAGTTTAGCCAGCAAATTCATTGTCAAAATCCTTGAAATTTCTAGCATTCTTACCCACTGAGAAAAGGACCATTAGCTAAAGTGAAATTGAAGTCTTCAGTAATTGAAGATTGAGTTGAATGTGTAAAACCAGGTCACATTATTTTAATGGTGTAAAAAAAAAATCACAGCTTTAGGCTCTCAAGGATTAGACTTTTTTAAATATTTCACTTGATTTTTTTTGAGAAATTACAAGATTTTCCTCAGGAAGGATTCAGAACAGATAGCCTCTGGAATTCCTCATGAAATTATGAACCCATTTACAATTTAAGTTTCACTGATGGGCTATTAGGATGCCAGTAACTCTGAGGCTGATTACAGGCAGTGCAAAAATACAATATTGTGCATTAAATATCAGGTTGGGCAGCGAGAGAGAGAGAGAGAGAGGGAGTCAGACAAACAGGGAGTGAGAGAGTGAAAGGGAGAGAGAAAGAGAAAAGAAAATAGATCACAGGGTGACAGGGTATGGGAGAGAGAAAGAGTGTGGAGAGAGAGAGAGAAGGAGAGAGAGAGACTGAAGGGTGGAGAGAGGGAGAAGAAAAGAGATGAAGGAGCATGGGGAGGTGGAGGGAGAGTGACAGACAGACAGAGAGGGAGAGTGTATGGGAAAGAAAAGAGAGAGAAAGAGACAGAGAGGGAGAGTGTGTGTGTGTGTATGTGAGAGAGAGAGAGAGAGAGAGAGAGAGAGAGAGAGAGAGAGAGAGAGAGAGAGAGAGAGAGAGAGAGAGAGAGAGAATGAGAGCAGGAGAGGGAGAGAGAGTTTGACCTTCCTCTGTCACATTTCATGTATTAATGACTTTCAGTTTTCCCAATATTCTTTCAGGATGAGACAGCACTTTAATTCACTGTACTGTATCCACTCCTCACAATGTGGCTTCCACTACACTGAGACCAAGTGTTGATTGGATAACTGCGTTATAGCAAATATAGTATCTGTCAGTCCACAGATAGAGACGTGGGCTTCTGGTTTCATGTCATTAAGGGCCTCTGATCTATTCTCACACTGACCTCTCTGAACTGAACCTCTAAAGTGCTTCCAATGAAATTTGATGCAAGCTCATACAACAGTACCTCATCTCCTAACTCTACATGCCCAGCTTTCTGGACTCAGTACTGAATCCCAACGCTCCGACAGTGACACAGTTGTTCCCAGTTACACTTGCTTTACCTTGCATTGCTTTCTGTAATTTCACCTGTTTACACCTTCTTTCACGGTGTATCTCATCGCTTCAGCTATCTTATCAGATACTGCATCTGGTGTATTGCATGCAGTTCTGGTCGCCCTATTCTAGGAAGGATGTCGAGGCTTTGGAGAGGCTGCAGAAGAGGTTTGCCAGGATGCTGCCTGGATTGGAGGGCATGAGCTATGACACGAGGCTTGGACAAACTCGGGTTGTTTCCTCTGGAGCCGTGAAGTCTAAGGAGAGATCTGATAGGCTTCTAAGATTATGAGAGGCATAAATGGAGTAGACAGACTGTACCTTTTTTCCCCAGGGTTGAAATATCTAATACTAGAGAGCATACGTTTAAGGGGAGAGGGGGTAAGTCCTAAGGAAATGTGAGGGACAAGTTTTTTACACAGAGAGTGTTGGGCGTCTGGAATGCACTGCCCAGGGTGGTGTTAGAGGCAGAAGTATTAAGGACTTTCAAGAGACTTTTAGATAGGCTCTTGAATGTGAGGAAAGTGGAAGGATAGGGACATGTATAGGCAAAGGAGATTTGTTCCGTTGGCCACTTGATTATGAATTTAATTGGTTCATTACAAGATCGTGGGCAAAAGCTGTACTGTACTACGTTCTTAACCCTCCTGCTCTCCATCCTAGCTCAGAACTTTTGTTCCATCTCCCATCTATTCCTTCCTGATATCTTTTTAGGATAATTTTCTCTCCACAGATGTGCCAGAGCTGCTAAATAATTTCAGCATTTTCTGTTTTATTTAGATTTTATGGTATTTTCTTTCAAAATAAGGAGAAAAAAAATTAAGTATGAAGTGCGAGAGCAGCGATCCTGTGGAGGTGTATAAAATTGTGAGAGAGAATCGATAGGGAGAATGCACACAACATTTTTCTCAAATTCAAGATTCAAGAATCAAATTTATTTCTCACCTGTACACCAAAACATACAGTTAAATGTGTCATTTGCATTAACAACCAGCACATCCAAGGATGCGAAGGGGGGCAACCTGCAACTGCCTCCTCATATTCCAGCTTCAACATAGTATGCTCACAATTCTCAGCAGAGCATAACACAACAAAACAGAACACAATAGCAACAAACAAGCCCTGCTCTTCCCTCCCTTCCACGCGCACACACACACATACATATACACACACACACACGCACACATACACACGCACACACAGACACACACACACAGACACACACACACACGCACACACACATATACACACACACACACACACACACACACGCACACATACACACGCACACACAGACACACACAGACACACACACATACACACACACACGCACACATGCACACACACACACATACACACGCACACAGAGACACACAGACACACAGACACACACACACACGCACACACACATATACACACAGACACAGACACACACACGCACACATACACGCACACACAGACACACACACACACACAGACACACACACACGCACACAGACACACACACAGCCGCACGGTAGCATATAAAACACAGAATTGAAAGAGTGCAGGCAAATTCAGTTCACCTCAGTTCCATAAGGCTGTAAGACCATAAGGTATAGGAGCAGAATTTGGCCATTTGGCCCATCAAGTCTGCTCTGCCATTTCATTACGACTGATCCTATTTTCCTTTCGGCCCCAGTCTCCTGCCTTCTCCTCGTATCCCCTCATGCCCTGACCAATCAAGAATCTATCAACCTCTGCCTTAAATATATGTAAAGACTTGGCCTCCACAGCTGCCTGTTCAATCACTTCAATCTAGCACTGTGGCATTCGGAGGAATCAGGGGCTTGCTGGATGATGCAGCTCAAAGAGCTGGAAGGACTTATTCTGCACAAAGTCCTCATTCATTGTTGGGAATGAACAAGAACTAGAAGGTGAGAGGGGAAAGATTTAATAGGAATGGGGGGGGCAAATATTTTTCAGAGATGTAGATATGTATGTGGATTGAGCTGTCAGAAGAAATGTTTGAGGCAGGTACACCGATTTTAAAAATATCAGATCGTTACATAGATAGGAAAGTTTTGACTGGCTATGGGCCAAATGGGACCATCCTGAATTGTCATCTTGGGCCATATGGAGTGGATGGGCCAAAGGCTCTGCTTCCATGCTGTATACTGTATCGCACTATGAGTTTAATGCAGGAGAAATAAAATTAAATAGGAAAGAAGATGGACACACTCATGCAAGTGATCACATTGAATTGAGATCTTTAACCAGTGCAGACCTCAATCCACACTTTCTATAGCAAGGCTGTACTTTATGCATCAGTCATTGCTCATCCTTAGACCTCACTGCACTTGCTTAATAAGCCTACCACATGATCATGAGATGGTATTTATTCTCTGATCTAAAATAGTCCCCCAAGCCCGGAGTGTGGTCAACTCCTCATCAGCCTCTGAACTGAATAATGTCACCTAGAACAATGAAGAATTTCAAGGGATGGTCCTGCTCTTGAATATCTAAAAGAGGACTTGAACTCATATCTTCTGATTCAGTAAGAAGTGCTGCAAACTGGCTTAACAGCAGAAACCATGAGAAGCAGAATTCCACACACGGGCCAGCATTTCTCAATCAGTATTTCACATCCTGTCATTCTCTATGACAAACCTATTAATCTCATAAAATTCTCTGCTTAAATCTATTATTCCCTTTGCTTCCACTTATGCATTAATGCAAATTGACAAACTATAGAAGCTTTTTTTGTATAAACATTTTTTTTTATTCCCTGAAATTAAAATTTGAGTTTAGCTTTGACAAGCGATTGTTACTCACCAGTGTACTAAAGGGAGTTACATGAGGGATTTGTATAATTTCAATATCTATTTAAATAAATTATAACTTAAAGCTGGAATTTGATTAGTAAAGTACATAAGGGATTGGATGTCACAGTAAGTTAAACACAGTCTGTTCGTGTCTGAGCTCTGATTTGAACCCAGCCCATGATTATGGTTTTATCAGCTCTTTTCTCAGTTCACTGGAAGACTACCTTGTGAAATGGCTGACATGATTTTTCTCAATGGTGTGAGGAAAAAATGGCATAAAATGATACAAGACATTTATTGTTTTATTCTATATACATGCAGTATGTCTATATTGCTGTAGCTCATCCACTTCAAGGATTGATGAGTTGTGCGTTTGGAGATGATCCTGTGCATGCCACTGTTGTAACACATGGTTATTTGAGTTACCATCGATTTCCTATCACTTTGATCCAATTTGGTCTTTCTCCTCTGACCTCTCTCATTAACAAGGTGTTTCATCCACACACTGCCCTCACTGGATGTCTTTTATTTTGTTTCTCGCACCATTCTCTGCAAACTCTAGAGACTCCTGTGTGTAAAAATCCCAGAAGATCGGCAGATTTTGAGGTACTCAAACCAACCCATTTGGCACCAACGATCATTCCATGGCCAGTGTCACTTAGATCAACATTTCTTCCCCATTCTGACATTTGGTCTGAACAACAATGGAACCTCTTGACCATGTCTACATGCTTTTGTGTATTGAGTTGCTGCCACATGATTGGCTGATTGGATACTTGCATGAATGAGTAGGTGTACAGGTGTATTTAATAAAATGGTCACTGAGTGTGGAGTCATAGAAAAGATCACATGGTCATAGAGCACATGCCCTTCAGACCATTCTATCCTTGCTGACCATCAAGTACCCAACTACACTTATCACGCTTTTTTAAATTTCAATATACAGCACAGTAACTGGCCCTTCCAGTCCACGAGCCTGTGCCGCTCAACTACATCCATGTAACTAATGAACTATCTGACCTTTAGATGTGGGAGGAAATCAGAGAACCTGAAGGAAACTCACAGGATAATGTATAAACTCCTTGCAGGCTGCAACAGGATTTGAACCAAGTATACTGGCACTGGAATAGCATTACACTAATGACTACACAATAGTGCCACCCCCTTAGAAAAGAAGAACTTAATTCTATTCTTTTTAAAGGTCAACAATTGATATTTCCTTCTTTATCAACACTAATTTTGTATCAATACCCCATAGAAAGCATTTTGTCTGGATACATCAACTGCAGAGGGTTGTGAATACTGTTATGTTTGTTCTGGATAAAACACAAACTTCGTATGGGCAAAAATCCAACACTTCCTTATTTGGACACTTTAGACAGGATGGCCTCTAGCACCATGTTTCAGCGCGCTCCCTCAGCTCGCCAATGATACTGCTGGTTCCCAGTGAACCACCTGGGAACTGAAGTTCTTTATTATATACATACATAATAACACATCTTCCCCCTTTACAGAAAACAACACAATACTGTCCCCATAAACCTGCAAAAAGCAATAATATGTTCCAACAAAAATATTGACATTAATTTCAATTGTAATGAGCAAATACAATCCCTTATTCACTCACCTGCTCTCAATCCATCTCTGTGGTGGCTCAATGATCCCTCTTTGACTGATATTTGTTTCCACAGGTGTCTTGTTTTAACTTGCTGCATTAATACTAGTGTAGTTTTGAGAACTCTGAGCAACATGCTCCTTTCTGCTAAGATTCTAATTGTCTCTGTTCTTGTTCTTGCTGTATGGCCATAATTCACTCCATATGCCTCATAATGGAGGCGTGAACTACATCCTTGTGATCAGTGAATCTTTGCACAAGTTCCAACTGATTTTGTCTCAATTCACAGAGCTCCTTCTGATGACTGTGTATCTTAGATAGAAACTCTCCTGTTAGTTTTCTGTTGTTCTGACCTTTGAGTCTAAGTGGTCTCCCTATCTTTCCTTTTAATGTTTCCCCTTCAACTTTGGAAAGGAGAGTGGAGATATTTCTGATTTCCAGTCTTTAACTGGAAGTCAATGAGAGACAGATTTTGAACCATAGCTTCATGATGTGAGCACAACTCGTGACTTCTTCATCATGATCACTCTGTTCAGCACTGGCATCCTGACTGCCATGCTGGTGTAGTTGGTATAGATGTCTATGGAAGATGGAGTTCCTGTGCTTCATTGGCATAACCTCTCTGGAGCTCTCATGGATGCTGTTACATGTTTCTTGAATTCCTTCAGGTCAGCATCTGAGCCCTACAAAGACATCTGTGTATTCTTTAGTCTTTAACTGGTCACCTTTGGTCTCTGAAGCCACTCCAAAAACTCTTTATCAGGTTGAGCGTTTTGCATGTGCTCAGATCATACGCAAGCTTGTAGGTATGTGTATTAACTCTGCATATTCCACCAGCAGCCTGATTATCAAACAGTCCTTCTTCAGGAGCAGTACCAATCCCAAAATTCACTTCTGCATTACAGCAACAACTTAGATTTCTGTAGAAACTTCAATTTAGTGCACAGGTGTAATGTAGACGCACCATCAAAGCAATTTTAACATTCTTGGAGAGATCTGAGGGCAGGTGACCCAAAGAACAAAGATCAAAGGAATGACATGACCATTCTACCATAAATGAGATGTTTGCCATAGAGAATACAATGAATATTATCAAGAGAATTCACAGTGTTTATCTTAAGTACATGTTCCTTAAATTATTAAGGAACATCAGATGTTTGCAGGGGAGAAATGAAGGTTTCTAATGTCCACAATGATATATTTCCCCTCTTTCCAATACTCCCATTTTCAGTGTATTTCTAACCTGTCACGGTAATTCATGGGACAAATATCATGCAGACTGCCTGACTCCATTTGCTCTGACATAGTCAAATTTTTCATCTTCATATTCTAAAACATTATAGATTCTGGATTTTTGTTTCTTTAAATAGGAGGGTGACAAACGTGACTCTACTGTTTATGAAAGGAGAGAGAACGAATCCAAAGAATTGGTAACTTGTTAGTCCAGTGCTGGTATGAGGGAAAGTGAAATATTTTCTGATGAAAAATACAATAATGCAAAGTACGAGGGGTGACTGATAAGTTTGTGGCCCAAGGTAGAAGGAGATGAGTTATACAGCTCTTATTACATGCACATGCAGTTTAACCCTTTGAACGATTATGCAGAAAGTTTGTAGTTAATAACTCATCAAGGGTGATTGATAAGTTCATGGCCTAAGGTAGAAGGAGATGAGTTATAACTTCAAACTTTCTGCATAATCACTCAAAGAGTTGAACTGCATGTGCATGTAATGAGAGCTGTATAACTCATCTCCTTCTACCTTAGGCCACAAACTTATCAATCACCCATCTGTGGACACTTTCTGGAGGTCCAAGATCTGTATGCTCCACAACCACTGGACTAAGTGTGTAAATGTAGGAGGGGACTATGTTGAAAAATAAATGTGCTAGGTTTTCAAAAATTGACTCCTTCTACCTTAGGCCATGAACTTATTAATCACCCCTCATAATTTTATTATCAAAGAACATATATGTCACCATAATCAACCATGAGATTTATTTTTCTTGTGGGTATACTCAGCAACTCTGTAGAATAGTAACTACAACAGGATCATTGAAAGATTAACCAAAGCACAGAAGACAACCAACTGTGCAATTGCAAATATAAATAAATAACAATGAATAATGAGAACATGAGATGATGAGGTAAATAGTCCTGAAAGTGAGATCATTGTTAGAACATCTTGAAAGGAGCAAAAGGACTAAATATAGTTATCAGGGATTAATGAATGGAAAATCGTATTTGATTAATTTATTGGTGCTCACGAGGATATGCAAGTGAAATAGCTGAGGGAGTGGGGGTGTATTTAGATTTTCAAAAGTCTTTCAATAAGATCCCTCATGGGAGGTGTTTTGGTCAACAAGATTTGAGCATGGAATTGAATAATGCACCAATGTAGACTGACAGCAAAGAGTGGGAATAAATGCACTCTTTTCAAGTTCACACACATGAGGAAATCTGCAGAGGCTGTAAATCCAGAGCAACCTCCACAGAATGTTGGAGGAACTCAGTAGGCCAGGCACCTATGGAAAAGAGTAAAGTCAATGTTCTGGGTCGAGACCCTTCTTCATGAGTGCGTGGGAAAGGGGTTGAAGCCTGAGTTAAAAGGTGGGGGAGGGGAAAGAGACACGCTGGAAAGAGATAGGTGAGATCAGGTGCATGGGAAAGATCAAGGACTGGAGAAGAAAGAATCTGATAAAAGAGGAGACTGGACAATAGGAGAAAGGGAAGGAGGAGAGGACCTAGAGGGAAGTAATAGGCAGGTTGGTAGTGGGCTATGATGAGTTGGGTCTGATAATGATCTGTGCTTGGATCCCATGTAGTCTTGATTATCAAAAACTACCTGGCAGAAGAGACTGACTATCATTACTGAACCAGGTGGTACGAGGAGTAAAGGGAAAGATGTACAAAAGTTTCAAGAGATTTCTTTGCAAACTTAAGTTATATAACATAAACATGAAGTACAATTGGGACATGTTACTGTCCACATCCATGGTACCAATGTGATCCTTTAAAATTGATCAATATCACTGAATCTTCTTCCTGAATAATAGCGTCAGTGAAAGGTTTGAGAGGCCATTGCACAGGGCTCAGTCTCTCAATATCCAGTGGTAACAGAACACAAGACTGTGGTGTTTCCCTGCAGCTTTCCTGCATCCCTCAGCACGTACTTCTAAACCGTGGAACATGCCAGTCAGCAACATTAACTAGTAGAAGTCTTACACTGACAGAGCTTTCGGACAGGCCAAATTCTGCCTTGCACCAGGTTAATGAACTCCTAGTAGCTGCCCACATCTCAGGCTGAAGGGCATTTTTTGGGAGGATGTTAACAGAGAGGTGAGAGCTTAGACCCAGCTGTCACAATATCTTACGTCCTTTGGCCTGCTTCCATAAAGTCATCTCTCTCTTTCTACATTTTCTACCCAACTCCACTCTATGTCCATTATACCCACCTTTACTTCCCACTGACACAGAAAATACTAGAGACATCCCAGCAGGTCGGAGAGCAACTGTGGAAAGAAAGAGGTCAAAGGTCAGAGAATCATTTCAGATCAATGACTCTTTGCCTTGATAAAGAGTTCATTTTCAGTATTCTGAAGGGACTTTGTGATTCCCTAGTCCATTCCTCTTTCTCCATCAGCTCTTCCCCTTCTTATAACACTCTTCCATGCAAGAATAAGAGATGCAACAAATGCCTTTGCAGAAACTCTTGCAAGTTAAATAGCAAAGGTCAAAAAAGAAACATCAACAATTTTTTTGATGTTGTACTAAAGTGTTGACCACCTAATTTTCTTTCTTGCCTCCTATCTCCACTGAGATTGTGAATAGGTATTTTTTTCAATAACCCAGGCTTGAAACCTCTGACTTTGCAAACAGCCACTCCAACCCCAATCTCCATTTCTCTCTGGCTATTAAAGAGATATCTTTGTGTTATCAGCTTCCAACATTAAGTATGGTTGCTTAATGATGTGATTGACACAATGGAGTGAGTATGAGCTCCCCCATTCATTTTAGCCTGCTGTTTCTGCACTGTAGGAACTACATTGCAACCTGCTGGTTTTTGTTGTTGCCTTGTGGCAGAACAAGATTCCTATTCCCTTACGAATGCAGTTGACAGCAGTTGTCTCCTCAGTATTGCCATTTGGGATAAGTAGAAGCAATCCACAGGGTCCTCCCATCGCCGTCATTGATGGAGGGGGAAGGGGATTTCAAGTTGGGAGAAGAAGACGGGCTTCATTTCAATCATAAGTTCCTGACAGCGACTTGGCCTCAACCCAGAACACAACTGTTGGGAAATGTCTGCAAAGCCTTGTGATCATCATCTAAAAGTCCCTTGGAGATCAGAATCCACCATTCACATTTTGCACCAGAACAGGCTAATTAGCAGTTTTTGGATGGGGCTAGTCCTGTTAACATATTGGTTGAGTTTCTGCACATTCTGCACACAGGAAGGAAAGGGTTGTCATAAGAGGAGTGTTTGATGGCTCGGAACCTGTATTTGTTGGAGTTTAGAAGAATGACGAGGGTTCTCATATAAATCTATTGAATATTGAAAGGCCTGGATAGAGTGGATGAAAAGAGGATGCTTTCTAAAGTGGAGGAGTCTAGGAAAAGAGGGCACAGCTTCAGAATAGGGCATCCCTTCAGAACAGAGATGAGAAGGAATTTCCTTAGTCAAAGGGTGGTGGATCTGTGGAATTATTTGCAACTGACAGCTTTTGAGGCCAAGTCATTGGGTATATTTAAACCAGAGGTTGATAGCTCTTGATTAGTGAAGAGGTCAGTGGTTATGGAGAGAAGGCGGGGTGCAGGGGGATGATAAATCAACCATGTTTGAATGGCAGAGAAAACTCAATGGGCTGAATGGTCTAATTCTGCTCCAGTGTCTTATAGTCTTATATGAATTGATAATTGACATTGAATTATTGGCTCATTGAACAAAATTACAGTGAAAAGTTTCTGTTTTCATGCAGATAAGATAAAGAACTTTTGAAGGAAGAACTGAACCAGCACTTTTGATTTGTTTAGTTTAGTCAGTGGAAGACTGAAAATGATTGGTTGGTTGAGGAAATGGGCAAGAGGAAAGCTGGACTTAAGCCTGGACTGAATAAGGTTACTGATTGCATTCTTGTAAAGGCCAGTGTCTGATAGCGATATTGATGATTTTGCAAAATACATGATTGCTGCACTTCTGAAATATTTAAAAAGCTCTGGGACACCTTGAAATCATTATGAACACTTCATATCTGTGTTAAATACATTTTTTTCTTCAATCTATACTGGAGAAAAATAAGGTGAGAAAGTACATGATACATAAGGCACCTTAGATATCTTCACCTTCGCTGAGTGGCCTTTATCTTCACTGGTCAGGTGATTCTGATTCTTGAGAGAAACTCCACATGGTGCTGTGTTCTTGCCTATTCTGTCATGGTGACAAGAGGGAAATAATTCCCACACAGTTCTGGAGAGGTTTCCTTTTATAGTTCATATCAAATTTTGATCCATTGGCCTCTCATTTAAGTTTAAGAAGGATATTCATTCCAAAATCAATTTAATTTACTCTACTTTTAATCCTGGGAACCAGAAAGAGGACATCTGAGGGGAGATGAGGAGTATAGTTTTTACAGAAGAAATGAGTGATAATTGGAGAGGAGGTTGCAATCTGTTGTATTTAAGAGGCATTTTTACAGGCACCTAATAATGGGAGATATGGACCTAATGTGGGCAAACGAGATTAGTGTAGGTGCGCTAAAGGGTCAGCATGGATGTTGTGGGCCAAAAGGCCTATTCTGTGCAGTATAACTCTATGTCAATTGACAGAGAAAGACAGAGGTGAAGAAAACATAATTCCAACCTGACAATGCCTGCTTTGATGTGAAGCACTAGATGGTGTGTTGTGAATCCTTGGGGGAAGTTTGAGGTAATTCAATATTAAATGATTATTAAGATTTAGTTTAACAAAAATACTTCGGGAAATACTCGTTCAATCAAATAGCACTTACAGAGACACCTGAAGTAGATTAATTGACCTGACTTATTTGTTTCTATAGACATTGCCTAACTTGCTGAGTGCATTGAGAATTATTACTAGGCGCACAGATTCCACCAGCCCACCTACTTGATATCTAGATGTCAAACACTTCATCTTACCTCCACATCACCCTTCTATCACACAAATGTCCTACAAACAGCCACGGTGTTACATAACCCGCAATTCCACGCAAGTTAAAATGTCATTTTCTTAACACTAATCACTTGCAACAACAGAAGGAGTTGTCAAAACATGTGTGCTTCGTATTGGAATGACAGACGCATTATTATAAGTTATTACACTTTATCATAAAATCAAAACATTGTGGGTGTTGAAAGTTTGAACTCACAATCAAAAACACGGAAATAGATCAGAGGTCAGGCAGCACCTATGAAGAAAGAGTTGGTGTATTAGATATATGTATTTATATTTAATTGAATTGAATGGACTTTATTACTTATGATCCTTCATATAAATTAGGAGTAAAAATCTTTATGTTACGTCTCCATCTAAATGTGCAATATTCAATTTATAGTAATTAGTAATAAATAGTATGTACAACAGGACAGTCAATATAACATAGAAATACAGTTTCTTCAGCATGAATTAAGCAGTCTGATAGCCTGGTGGAAGAGCTGTCCTGGAGTCTGTTAGTTCTAGCTCTTATGGTGCGGTACCGTTTCCCGGGGATAGTAGCAGCTGGAACAGTTTGTGGTTGGGGTGACTCGAGTCTCCAATGATCCTTCAGGCCCTTTTTACACACCTGTCTTTGTAAATGTCCTGAATAGTGGGAAGTTCACGTCTACAGATGCACTGGGCTGTCTGCACCACTCTCTGCAGAGTCCTGTGACTGAGAGCAGTACAGTTCCCATATTATTATTATTTGTATTTGCACAAATTGGACCATTTTTCACATTGATTATTTGACAATATTTTTGTGTAGGTTCTCATATTTCTTTGTTCTACTGTGAATGCCAGGAAGAAAATGAATCTCAGGGTAGTAAACGGTAGCATATACGTACTTTGATAATACATTTATTTTGAACTTTGAACTTTGAGATTGATTAACAGATCCAATATAACGCCACTGACCTGAAATACTGGGATAATCTTATTGGGCATTGTCTCAAGATTCAGAGGAGATTTAGTATGGAGATTGGAGCGATTGGGCTTGTATACACTGGAATTTAAAAGGATGAGAGGGGATTTGATTGAAACATATAAGATTATTAAGGAATTGGACACACTAGAGGCAGGAAACATGTTTCTGATGTTGGGGGAGTCCAGAACCAGAGGCCACAGTTTAAGAATAAGGGGTAGGCCATTTAGATTGGAGTTGAGGAAAAACTTTTTCACCTAGAAAGTTGTGGATCTGTGGAATGCTCTGCCTCAGAAGGCAGTGGAGGCCAATTCTCTGGATGCTTTCAAGTGTTATGAATGTACCACAGCTCTGAGGGGCCGAAGGGTGCGGGACCAGCCCCCTCCTTCCGGAGAATCGCAAGATCGCTATTAATTCAGGTCTTGGACCCAGGAAATGAGAGACAATGCAAGGATTTGACCATTGTTCTTAGAGACACCTGTGTGAATTGCGACTCTATAGTACGTGCCAGCTATCAGGGACATGGACACCCTCGGGCAATGTGGGGTGGGGATTGTATCACCCTACCTTGACTGACATTTACAAATCTGCCAGTCATGATAAAAAGGGGACTGCAGGAGGCAGTACCCCAGCGACGCACCAGAAGGAGACACCATCGCTCATCGCTCCCGTGATGACGGGAAGCTGTTCGGGAGCCAAGTGTGATTCGGTTCCCCTAGCTTGGGGAACGAGTGGCTGATAACACCGAAAAGGACTTCGAACTGACAACGGGGAACCCACGTTCCCGATTCAACGATTTGAGTCCAAAAGGCTGGCAAGTTTATTTTCTCACCAAAATTCTTTCTCTCTCCAACCAGTGAAAACCCAGCGGTCCCCAAACGGCTAAAAGCCTTCATGAACTGGCGAGACTTTTATATTTACATTGGACACTATTTTTACCCCTAGACAAAACGATAGAGCCACTTCTTATTGTTGATTATTACTATACCCGCACTTTAGATTGAGTATTGACGACGTATATTATCTGAATGCTTGTATTAACCTTACTTTTGTGCCCCTTTATAAATAAAAACGTTTAAAAATAGTACCATCAGACTTCAGCGGACCTCTCTATCTTTGCTGGTAAGTGACCCAGTTACGGGGTTCGTAACACAAGAAAGAGTTAGGTAGAGCTCTTAAAGATAGTGTAGTCAAGGGATATGGGGAGAAGGCAGGAACGGGGTACTGATTGTAGATGATCAGCCATGATCACAGTGAATGGCTGTGCTGGCTCGAAGGGCCGAATGGCCTATTCCTGCACCTATTGTCTATTGAGATGTTTTTCCCAGACAATGGTGAATCTGTGGAATTCTCTGCCCGGGGAAGCAGTTGAGGCTTCTTCACTAAATATATTTAAGATAGATAGATAGATAGATAGATACTTTATTCATCCCCATGGGGAAATTCAACTTTTTTTTCCAATGTCCCATACACTTGTTGTAGCAAAACTAATTACATACAATACTTAACTCAGTAAAAAATATGATATGCATCTAAATCACTATATCAAAAAGCATTCATAATAGCTTTTAAAAAGTTCTTAAGTCCTGGCGGTTGAATTGTTGAATTGTAAAGCCTAATGGCATTGGGGAGTATTGACCTCTTCATCCTGTCTGAGGAGCATTGCATCGATAGTAACCTGTCGCTGAAACTGCTTCTCTGTCTCTGGATGGTGCTATGTAGAGGATGTTCAGAGTTTTCCATAATTGACCGTAGCCTACTCAGCGCCCTTCGCTCAGCTACCGATGTTAAACTCTCCAGCACTTTGCCCACGACAGAGCCCGCCTTCCTTACCAGCTTATTAAGACGTGAGGCATCCCTCTTCTTAATGCTTCCTCCCCAACACGCCACCACAAAGAAGAGGGCGCTTTCCACAACTGACCTATAGAACATCTTCAGCATCTCACTACAGACATTGAATGACGCCAACCTTCTAAGGAAGTACAGTCGACTCTGTGCCTTCCTGCACAAGGCATCTGTGTTGGCAGTCCAGTCTAGCTTCTCGTCTAACTGTACTCCCAGATACTTGTAGGTCTTAACCTGCTCCACACATTCTCCATTAATGATCACTGGCTCCATATGAGGCCTAGATCTCCTAAAGTCCACCACCATCTCCTTGGTCTTGGTGATATTGAGACGCAGGTAGTTTGAGTTGCACCATATCACAAAGTCCTGTATCAGTTTCCTATACTCCTCCTCCTGTCCATTCCTGACACACCCCACTATGGCCGTGTCATCAGCAAACTTCTGCACATGGCAGGACTCCGAGTTATATTGGAAGTCTGATGTGTACAGGGTGAACAGGACCGGAGAGAGTACGGTTCCCTGCGGCGCTCCTGTGCTGCTGACCACCGTGTCAGACCTACAGTCTCCCAACCGCACATACTGAGGTCTATCTGTCAAGTAGTCCACTATCCAATCCACCATGTGAGAGTCTACTCCCATCTCCGTTAGTTGAAACAGTTGGATAGGTTTTTACATAGTAAGGGAATTAAGGGTTATGGGGAAAAGGCAGGTAGATGGAGCTGAGTTAACGGACAGATCAGCCATGATCTTATTGAATGGCGGGGCCGGCTCGATGGGCCGAATGGCCTACTCCTGCTCCTATTTCTTGTGTTCTTATGTATTCCAGTTCATAGTTTCAGAAGAAATTATCAACAGCTAAACTTTGAAACCTTTCTTGTCCATGCACATGTCCGATGTTCTATTTTGCTTTTCTGAACTGTCTTGAACTTCTGATCATGAGTTTTAGATACCCCACGTGCATCTTTGTGAAACTTAGCATCCAAAATTCTGTGTGATGTTGACAGACTTACAATCAAGACAGTAGATTAGTTAAGTATATTGTCATAAACACACCAGTGCAATGAAATTTTTTGTTCACTTGAAGCTAACAGTTTACATGGAAATAATGGATCAGAATCAGGTTTAATATCACTGGCATATGTCGTGAAATGTGCTGTCTTAGCAGCAGCAGTACATTGCAATATGTTGTAGTGAAAAAACATTTTTAAGAAGTAGTGAGGTAGTGTTCACGGGTTCAATGTCCACTCAGAAATTAGATGGCAGAGGGGAAGAAGCTGTTCCTGAATTATTGAGTGTGTGCCTTCCGGCTTCTGTACCTCCTCCCTGATGCAAAGAGAAGCGGGCATGACCTGGGTGATGAAGATCCTGGATTCTGCCATTTTGAGGTATCGCTACTTGAAGATGTCCTAGATGCTGGGGAGGTTAATGCCAGTGATGGAACTGACTAATTTTACAACTTCCTGCAGCTTATTTTGATCCTGTGCAGACACTCCCCACAATACCAGATAGTGATGCAGCCAGCTGAAATATTTTCCATGTTACATCTGTAGAAATTTGCAAATGTCTTTGGGGACATACCAAACCTCCTCAATCTACCAGTGAAATATAGCCACTGTCATGCTTTCATTGTAGCTGCATCACTATGTTGGGTCCAGGATAGGTCCTCAGAGATATTGACTCCCAGGAACTCTTTCAACTTCTGATCCCTCTATGAGAATTGGCTTGTGTTCCCTCGTCTTACCTTTTCTGAAGTCCACAATCAATTCTTTGGTCTTACTGATGTTGACTGCAAGGTTGTTGCTGGAACACCACTCAACAAGCTGATATATCTCGCTCTTATATACCCACTTGTCATCATCTGAAATTGTGACAACAATGGTTTTGTTATCAGCAAATTTATAGATGGCATTTGAGCTATGACTAACCATACAGACATGTGCGTAGAGAGAGTAGAGCAGTGGGCTAAACACAGATCCCTGAGGTGCACCAGTGATGACAGTCAGTGAGGTGAAGATGTTATTTCCAATCTGCACCCATTGTAGTCTTTCAGTTAGAAAGACAGGGATCCAGCAATAAATACCAATGACAAGTGCAAAATGATAGAATGATACAAAAATTGTAGATGAAGAATAATGTTCCCTCTACTTTCTTTTACAGCTGCATAAACCAACCATTGCTCTGAGCGGGAAATTTTTACATGGCTGAAACTGCACAGCACTTTAATAAAACATTATATATAAAAAAAATTCCAGCTGCTCGTCAACGAAGGCTATGTGCACGGGAGCATTTTAGTTACTGTGCGGCCATTCACCCACGCAACTTACAGCAAACAGCGATGAAGAATACACTAGTAAAATGTATGATGAGTTGGTCACTTAGACTGTGACGAAAAGAAGCTCTTTTACTCAGAGAGATGAAACTCTGAGTTTTATCACAGTTATTATGTATATTCAAATCAGTACAGGAAAGGGTTTATGGGAATCAGGTGCAGTATTGAATAATGGATCAATGTCAGTGGTTATAAACTATGTATACTTCTCCCAATTACACTACCCTGCACAGGTCCCCCATGCCCTTCCCCCCACAGAATTCACTAAATCCAGCATCGTGAGCCATCTGGAGCTCGAGCGAGCCACCCGGCTCGGGTCCTGTGTTCCCTAGGAGGAGGAACAGCAGATGTCTTTGGCTCATCCAGAGGTGCATTGGCACATTCATGGTCATGTTGTAACACCAGGGGCATAACTCCAAATCCTGGTGGGCCAGCTAAGGGCGATCCAGTGGAATACTTTCAGGTATACCCCTCTTATCTGTGATCAAAGTGTTTTCTCCCTGTTCCAAAATGCAGAACAGGCTATCGTAAGGGGGCTAAGGGAATGTTGGTGTGCATCATGGCGGATAAAAGCAAATGCTGGGGCATGTAGATCAACAGGAGCCCAAGAGCGCTGTGCACCATGTTGGGAGGTAGGAATAGGTGAAAAGGAATTGAATTTACTGAGTAGGGTGGAACACTGTTGAGAGGCCAAGCAGGCGGTCGTGGAGTCAGGAATGAAATCACCTGGTACTTGTAAGGCTAGCCGTATACCAACTCTGCCACCAACCACTGCAGGTCCCCTTTTGAAATAGTTCTGAGCCCCAGCGGGACCGACAGGAGATGACCATGTCAACACTCATTTGTGAGGGGAGCCCTCAGAGCAGCCTTTAAGGAGCGGTGAAATCGCACAAGTTGGCCATTGGACTGCAGGAGATGCACCATAGTGTGACGTAGCCTAATGCCGAGGTTCTGGGCCTTCAGAGCCCAGAGGTCTGAAGTGAATTGGGGACGTGGTCGGAGGAAATATCAGATGGATTGCGAACCGAACAACCCAGGTGCCGATAAATGTTGGAGCCATGTCTGTGGCCGCTGTTGACGCTAGAGGAATGTCCTCTGGCCAACTGATGGTATGGTCCTTCATGGTAAGAAGGTGTGTGAAACCACAGGAGGGGAGAAAGAGGACTAACAATGTCCATATTGACATGGTTAAAATGTTGCTGAAGGACCCCAAAAGGTGCCAAAGGCACCTGAACATGATGGTTAATTGTTGCCTGCTGACACTCCATAAAGGCTGCACTTCCTTTCTGATGCTGTGCCAAACAAACTCTGTCATAACCATTTTCAGTGAGACCTTCTGGCCTGTGAGAGGCCTTGTATGGAGTCAAAAACAGTCTGTCTCAAGCTTGCAGGCGCAATGGATCAAGGCTGACCATTTGTGACATCGCACAGGAGAGAACCCCCAACTTCCCTGACCTTAATGTCCGCTATCCGCAGACCCATGACTGCTCTTCAGTGATCCTGGATCTCTAGGTCAGTAACTTGGTCGGCTGCCATGTCAGCATAGTCAATCCCTATGCCTATGGCCTCAACAACTGGCTGTGAGAGGCAATCAGTAATGGCATTATCTTTCCCCTTGATAGGTTGTATATCAGTTGTGAACTTGGATACATAGACCAGGTGGTGTTGCTGCTATGCAGATCAAGGGTCTGATAATTTGCCTATCACATGCTCGAGGGGTTAGTGGACGATGAACACTGTGAAATGGCGACCCTCTAGAAGAAAACAAAAATGGCGGACGGGCAGATAGGGACAAGGAAGCTCATGATCAAACGTGCTGTACTCCCCTTCAGGGGGACGGAGCTGCCAGTTGAAGAAGGCAAGCATCTGCCAGTCACCTCTGACCAACCGTTCATGCACAGTACCCACAGCATCGTCTGAAGCACCAGTAGTAATGGCCATGAGTGCGTTGGGGAGCAGGTGCACCCACAGCATTGTCTGAAGCACCAGTAGTAATGGCTATGGGTGCGTTGGGGAGCAGGTGCACCAGTAGGGTTGTATTAGAAAGAGCATCTTTGGTATCATTAAATACCCAGGTCATTTCTGCTGCCCAGTCAAGCACTTGATAGGGGTATTGCCTTTAAGCGGACTATACAGGGGAAGCATAAGTTCAACAGCTCATGGAATGAAGCAGTGATGGAAATTTACCATGCCTAAAAGCTCCTGCAGTTTTCTCACTGTGCAGAGCTGTGGGAAATCCATAATGGCGACTACTTTTGATGGGAGGGGTTTCACACCTTCTGGCTGAGAAAGATGATGGTTGACAACCCAGACTGGCATTTAGCAGGGTTAATAATTAACCCATGTTGGCTTAAGCACTTGAAAATTGTCCCGAGATGAGATAAATATTCACGTTTGGGCACACTGGTGACAAAAATGTCATCCAGGTTAACAGAAAGAAAATCTAAGTCTTTGAATCCAGAGTCCATCAGCCATTGGAAAGTCTGTGTTATATTTTTTCAGTCCAAATGGCATGCACAGAAACTCAAAAAGGCCAAATGGGGATAGCACAGCTGTTTTGGGAATGTCCTCCAAGCACACAGGCACCTGATGATAGCTGATAACTAGATCCCTTGGAAAAAAAAATTACTTTCCAGCTAAACGTGCCAATAAGACTTGAATATGTGGGAATGGATACCATTCGGGTTTGGTGGCCTCATTAAGGCATCAGTAATCACCACATGGGTGGCAACCACCATCAGACTTAGAGACCATGTGGAGGGGTGAAACTCAGGGCTACACAACAGGCATACAATTCAAGTCTTACCTTGTTGGCAAACTCAACCTTCATGGTGATGCACCATCAATAACTCTCGGAGACGTGAGGCAAGATAGGCTTTTATTAGCTGGAAGAAAGCACTGTCAGCAGCAAGAGACTATCACACAACATCCTGGAGACTGAGGGATGAGCAGTGCCTCCGATCGCCTTTATACAGGGGTCTGTGGGAGGAGCCACAGGAGCAGTTAGTGGGGGGGGGGGGGGCGTGTCCAGACAGGTATATGTAGTTCACCACACATGGTTACTGTTTTTCTGGGTCCAGTCTACATGCACTGGCAAGGGCTGGTGGCCAATTGTACCACGTAGTAGAATTTGGTGTCATTATGGAGGTTTCTCACAGAGCAACTGGGCCTTGGCTTATACAAACCAAGCAACAGCATTTTGCTCCCAAAACTTCAGCACTTTCAAAGTGACTGCATTGGCCAACATGTTCAATAAGTTTGGGATCATCCTAGAGCATCAGGGTCACCAATGTAGGTTTTCACAAATAAAACAAAGTGAGGCATTTTATATTTAATGAAACTTGTGACACATTTTATTGATCACTAAAACCTACTTACCAAAATGCACTAAAACTCTTTATAAGAACAAAAGAATTGAAAATACACATGGACTAAGATGTTAACTGTCCTGTGTTATCATCAGTGGAATCATCAGTTGATCTGCCACCTGTCTTCAGGAGTTTCAGCCCGCTTATGATCAAGACTCCCTCGAGGTGGTGGGCCAGCAGTGCTAAAGCACCACCTCCCACCGATGAGCTGAACAACTTGGCATCTGCCTCTACCAGAGTTGTTGGTCACTTCCATCCAACAGATAGTCTACTCTTCAGGTGTCTTTGCAGCTACTGAAGGATTTGCAAAAGATGGATACACTGTCCAACTATCTGCCCCTCTGGATGTACTTAGTCCACACCCATGATGATCCTGCCTCTGCTGCCTCAGCTACAGCCCTGCTGGTTGACTTGATCTCTCTTCTAGTGAAGCCAAGGTCACGCAGCCACTTCTGGAAAGTGAACACAATAAAGCCACTGCACCCTACTTCGAATGGATAGCATGAGACCTTCCACCCTCTGTCTCTGCACTCTGGTCTTAATTCTGCATACTTGGTTAACTTGCGCTCATGGGCTTCATTGATGTTGTCTTCCCAGGGGACTGTGAGTTCACTAATAACCACTTCTCTACTGGTGTCAGACCAGACAATTATATCTGGATGCAATGTGAAATAGTAGCGGGGGTAGGCCATCTAGCCCATAGATGTAATAACCTCATCATGTGTGAACAGCCTCTTAAAGTGAAACCCAACTCAATGTTAGTGGTTGTGAATTATGTACATTTCTCCCAATTATGTTAACCTACAATCCTAATATTCCCAGGATCATTCTTGTGAACTAAACCTATTCTTGTCATGTGGCATTTATAGTTCTCAGCTTTGAAAAATAGGAGCATATCACAGCAGCTTGCCATGTTTGGGATTACAACTGATTTCAGATCTATACTTGTCAGAAAATTACTAACAAATAGAGTTAAAAGAATTAAGTGGTTAGTTTCTGAAAGAGGCCTAGAACCTCTTCCTGGGGCACAAACCAGAGAAAAGCACTCAAATATCTGATCAAAATTGAACCTGCCTATTGGTCAGAATTTTAAGTGTTGCTTCAATTATCTGAACTCATTTCATTGCAACCAAATTCAAGCGAGAAGCAGTTACTTGCTAACCCACCAGCAGTCCTCACGTCGTTGCTTAAAAGATCTGTTTATTTAAACCATCATTTATGTAGATCAGGTACGAGACATGGTCATTGGGGAAGATTTTTAATTTTTAATGTGACTCATATTTTGCTGTAATGGAGGCAGCTAATGCAGAATGGAACGCAGGGAAACTGAAATTGTACAGTCCTGCAGAAGGTCATCATAATAAAAAACAACATTGTTTCCTACTACTTATAGAACTTGTCATAATATTCAAAGATCCTCCAATATTAGCATTTAATGACTTTTGACAGTTGGGGAGTGGCCAAATTTATTAACAGGGATTTTGACCAATGGGTAAAAAAGAATTTGGAGACTTGGTCATAATCATTTTTATACTTTCATTGGAGACGGTCAAACCATTGTTTTGAGGTGAATCTAGATACTGTGGCCAGAGCAAACATTATCCCTCTGCATTCGCACTTTCCAGCTTCATCTGGACTATGTACTTTTCCTTTCTTCTCATCTTTAGAGAGATTGGGTTCAGCGTGCTTAAGTTTTCCTCAAAGTTCTTTTTTCCCCATGGAATCAATTTGGAAACTGCATTGCATTCCCCTGAAGCAAATGCATCTTTCTTTTGGTAGACAGCTCAGACAGGATACTGTTACAGTGTGCACCTGACTGCACCAGCCTCCAGGGCTTCGATGCTCGCATTCTCCAGAGTATACATAGCTGGCACAGTCCCTTTAAACAATTTGGCCCTCTCTACTATTTGGTGGCCATATTTTGCAGCCAAGATTTGGATATTTAAAGAGCACCTGAACTCAGGTTTTGGGTTCATTCGTCAGTTCAATTTTGCTTCAGTCTGTGATTGCGTTAAGTATTTCTGTCTCGTTAGGATTCTCAGCTAGTTTCATCAGGTTCTCATCTGGCATCTGGTCAAGAACCCAATTCTTGTCTTTGTCTCGAAATCAAATATCGATTCTAGTCTCGGATACTCCAGTACTTGGGTCCTTACTATTCTCTCATTACATGTACAATATTCCAAAAACAGTCTCATTTTGGGGCCTTTATAAATCCAGTACAGTGTCTCAACTTTTCAAATCTTCATGCAATAACAGCTAATATAATCTTCCATCCTATTTTTCCTGGTACCCTTTTTCAAAAGCCTAAAATGACCTGTTTATTCCTGTTCTCACTTTTACATTCATTACCATTCAAAATACAGTGCCTCAAGAAGAAAGTATCCATCACAAAGGACCCTCACTGTCCAGAACATGTACTCTTTTATTATGAGCATTTGGGAGGAGGTACAGGAGCCTAAAGACCCAGAATCAGTGATTCAGAAACAGCTTCATCCCCTCTGCCATCATGTTTGTGAATGGTCTATCAATGCATGAACACTACCTTGTTAGTCCTTTATCTGCACTATTTATTATTCTGTAAACAGCACTAATTGCATGACTTTTCACTGCATTGCTCCCACAAAACAAGAAATATCATGTATTACTAGATAATAATAAATCTGATTTTGATCCTGGCTCTGAACATGAAAATTAATGCATCCACAATCTCCATAATCTAACACATGTACAATCTCTTTCAAAGCCTTAGGGTGCAGGTCATCAAATCCCAGGGATTTATTGATTTTCTGTCCATTAACTTTCCAAGTACCTCTTTAACTTTTGGTAAATTATTTCAATTCCTTATTCACTCTATACCTGTTGACCACCATTATTCTCAAAAGGATTTCTTTGACATCTTTTGTGAAATCAGACAAAAAATATCTTCACCATTTTCTTACTCTCCAATATAATTTCGACTGTCTCTGTCTGTAAAAGACCCACATTAACTTTTGTTACTCTTCCGTATCTCTACAAAATCCTTTGCTTCTTGTTTATGATTGTCACTGGTTTGTAATCAATTTTTTATTTCAAATCCCTGTGCTGAATTCTGAATTTTTCACTATACCACAGGCTCACTGCTTTTTTTGGCAGCATTGCAAACCATTATTATCTTTAAATTCTTTTGTAAGTCTTGGTTGGATCACTTTTCCTGTCAGACTTGAGTGTCTGAAAATTATATATACTCAGTGGCCGCTTTTGTTAATCACTTTTTTCATTTGCATAATTTGTTGTCTTTTGCACATACACTGTTTGTCCATCTTTGTTTGTGTGCAGCTTTTCATTGAGTCTATTGTGTCTATTTTTATTTACAGAAAATACCCACAAAAATTAATCTCATGATAGTATATGATGCCTATATATATATATATAGATAGATAACATATTTACTTTAAACTTTGAACTTTGATTTGTATCTCTAAAATACACATAGTGGCTGCTTTATTAGGTAAACCTGTACACTTGCTTGTTAATTTAAATATTTAAACAGCCAACCTTGCATCAGCAACCCAATGCATAAAAGCAAGCAGATGTGGTCTAGTGGTCAAAGGTCAAAGGTTCATTTATTGTCAAAGTATACAACTTTGAAATTCTTCTTTTCCAGATCACCATGAAATCAAGAAAGAAAAAAAGGCAGCACGATCCTCAACCCCCATATCTCACCTCCCCGCACAAATAAAATGAACAAACATGGAACAGGCACATCAACCCTCAAATCCCCCTCCTCACATAAAACAATGAGAAAGACTGGGCAAAAAACACAGAATATAAAAAAACTATAAGACTGGAAAAAAAAAGTCTACAGTCCAAGTCCACATCCAAAACTCAGAAAACCTGGGCAACATTCTCTGGGCACAATGGCAGGCCTTTCTGCTGCAGCATGATTAAAAGACAGGCAGCTAGCACTCACTCTCCGCATTCACTTTGATGCCTCAATTGCCCTAGTTGCTTTAATTGGCACACAATGGAAGCTTTAATTGGCGAAATGGAGTCAAACATCGGCTTGTCCCACCACAAGGTTTGCCCACGCAGCCTCTGCCTCCCAGAATCATCTGAGAAACTGAAGAGCACTGGAAGATCCAAACGATCTCCAAACAGCAAATCACAGGCTCCAACAGTCCCTGCATCACATCCAAGACAAAAAAACAAATGAAAACGATACAAGTGAAATATACGATATCATGATCTATCCAGAAGATGTTAACTGAAGTATGCAGGCACCATCTGGATTGAAAGGAATGGGTTCACTTGTTGCTCAGACCAAACATCAGAAGGGGAAGAAATGTGACTCTCTAATAATCTAAGTGACTTCGACTGTGGGATGATCGATGGTGCTAGATGGATGGTTTGAGTATCTCAGAAACTGCTGATCTCTTTGGATTTTCACACACAACAGACTCCAGAGCTTACAGAGAATGGTACAAAAAATAAAAAAAACATCCAGTGTGTGACAGTTCTGTGGGCAAAAACAACTTCTTAGTGGGAGAGTTCAGAGGAGAATGGCCAGACGGTTTCATGGGGACAAGAAGGTAATAGTAATTCATATAACCATGCATTACAGCAGTGGCGTGCAGAAGAGAAACTTTGGATGTGCAACATATTGAACATTGAAGTGGATGGGCTACAGCAACAGAAGACCACAAACATATACTAAATGTCCACTTTATTGGGTAAGGGAAGTGCATAATAAAGTGGTCATTGAGTCTGAATCAGAATCAGAATCACATTTAATATCACCGGCATATGTTGTGAAATGTGCTAACTTAGCAGCAGCAGTACAATACAATAAATAATAAATAAATATTGAGAAAAAAAATTGAGTTCAAAGGTTCAATGTCCATTTAGAATTTGTCTAGCAGAGGGGAGGAAGCTGTTCCTGAATCACTGAGTGTGTGCCTTCAGGCTTCTGCACCTACTTCCAGTCAGTAACACTATGAAGAGGGCATGCCCTGGGTGGTGGGGTCCTTAATGATGGACACTACCTTCCTAAGGTGTTGCTCCTTGAAGATGTTTTAGATATTACGGAGGCTAGTGCCATTAGCCAACCCATACCAGACAATGGAGAATGCTCTCCACAGTACATTTGTAGAAGTTTTCAAGTGTTTTAGCTGACAAACCAAATCTCCTCACACTCCAAATGAAATATAACTGTTATTTTGACTTCTTTATTGTTGTATCTAAATGTTGTGACCAAGTTAGATCCTCAGAGATATTAACATCCAGGAACTTGAGATTGCTCACTCTCTCCACTTCTGATCCCTCAATGAGGACTGGTGAGTGTTCCCTCATCTTCCCATTTATGAAATCTACAAACTGCTCTTTGGTCTTTCTGACATTGAATGCAAGGTTGTTGCTGCAACACCACTCAACTAACTGGTATGTCTCTTTCCTGTACGCCCTTTCGTCACCATCTGAAATTCTGCCAACAATGGTTGTATCATCAGCAAATTAATAGATGGCATTTGAGCGGAGCCTATCCAGACAGTCATATTTATTGTAAAATATGCACTAATTTTGTACATGTGATCCATTATACTTACTTATTTATTTAATTAGAGAGATACAGTGCAGAACAGGCACAACGAGGCACACCACCTACCTGAAACTAGCAGAATCACAGGACAATTTACAATGACCAACTAACCTACTAACCAGCACCTTTTGGACTGTGGGAGGAAACTGGAACACTCAGAGAAAACTCACACAGACACTGGGAGAATGCATAAACTCCATACTGACAGAGCTAGAATTGAATTCTGAATTCCAATGCCTGATTGATAATCGTGCTGTGTTTACCGCAATGCTACTGTGGCACCCCCACTTGTTTACTTTTCTGCATTTGTTGTAGGTTCCCAATCTACAACAGCCAACTCATACCTCAGAATTTCGTAATCTGTTTTATTTCTATTTATAACCGTAGGTTCAAATACAAATAAATCACTTTCAAACTTCATTTAAAATTCTATTATGTCATGCTTGCTCTCTGCAAAGGTCACTTAACTCCCAGATTATTAATTAATTCTTTCTCATTGCATGAAACTAGATTTTAAAATAGCCGGTCTCTACATTGTATCACTGTCTGTTATGAAAACTCCAATGCCCAGGAAGGGAAAAGTCTACAGAAACTACTGGATACCACCCAGTCAATCACAGGCAAGGACCTCCCCATCACTGAGCACATTTACGTGGAGCATTGCTACACAGAAGCAACATCCATCATCCAAATATGCTCTCTTCACGTTGCTGCCATCAGGAAGAAAGTACAGGAATCTTAGGTCTTACAGCACCAGTTCAGGAACAGTTATTTACCCTACAACCACCAGGCTCTTGAACCTGCATGGATAACTTCACTCATCTCAACACAGAATTGGTTCCACAATCTTCTGACTCGCCTTCAAGTTCTTGACAACTTATGTTCTTAGTTTTATTTATTTATAATTTTAAAACATTTGCACAATTTGCCTTCTTTTGCACATTAGCTGTTTCCCAGTCTGTGTTTATGTATAGTTTTATTTATATAAATTCTATTGTATTGCTTTATTTTTCTGTAAATGCCTGCAAGAAGTACTTAGAGACAATGGTGCCTAAAGGCGACTCCTTTGCTTGCATCTTCAGAAATAGCTGTATCTCTATCCTTAATATCTCTGTTTTTCCCTCTCAGGGTTTTTTAGAAGACCCTGACCTGGAGTTACATGCTGACTTTGATTCTTTGCAGTAATGGGGCCTGTTCTCGAGGTCTCACGACTGGCCGTTATTCGATATACCAAGGATGCGGCCTAGAAGACTGGCTCGCCTTCAGAGTTTCGGGATTTCGTGGCTCTGGAGGCAGGCAGACTTGAGGTTGGAGTCTCTGCAGGAAATCAGTGTGCCGTGGGAGACAGAAGGTCTCTGGCTGTGTGCTGAGGGACCCAAGTTCTTTGGGCACAGAGCTCGGAAAAAACAATGCAACGGACTTTTAAAGTCAAATCAGTGAGTTGGTTTGTTATGTCTCCCGTCTCGCTGCTAAATGGACACCTCTTTTTCCCTTATTAGGGAGAGAGAGAGCCTGTGGTATGTCAGATTGCCAGGTGAACGAGTAGTCTTTGGGGTTCTGCAAGTCTGAGTCTTTTTTGCTGCTTTGCTGCATGCTTGAGTGCTGGGTGGAGAGTGCTGATGCTTTTTTTTGCTGGTGGGTGAGGGGGTGTCATTGCTTTGCTGCTGCTTACTCGTGGGAGGGTGGAGATGGGGGGCTTTGGGCTTCTAACATTTAACTGTCATTCATTCTTTGGGGCACTCCTCTGATTCCATGGATGGTTGTGAAGAAAAAGAATTTCAGAATGTATATTGCATGCATTTCTCTGACATTAAATGTACCTTTGAAAGAAATTAATTTCAAGTTAGTAGATGGTGATACACTGTATATGTGAGGGGTATGGGATGTCCAGAGCAGGGTGAAGGGGCCTGTCACACCTATTCCAGGACAGCTCACTCACCTTTGGTCCCCACTGGACACTCAGCTCTCACCAGTGGCTCCAAGTAGCCGTTTTCATGTGAGAAAGGCCACTCCCCGTTATAACGCTTCAAGAAGTGAGCTAAATCAGGTGAAGGTAGCCAGCGGCCTCATTCCCCTTTGAGAAAGGGACATGTCTGCCCTAGCATGGAAAATTGGCTTCGGCAGACTGGTCGTTTGAGATCTAGAGTGAGATCCAATGACCAGGAAGGCAGTTCTGCAAACTCCCTGGAGAGCAAAGGGCAGGACACGGCACAGAAGACTTCATGATTATTTACTGCAACCAAAGGAGATCCCAGCTTGTGACACTTGTGTGTACCGCTGGACTTGGACTTCCGAGATCGAGAGACTGGAACTGCCCCGGTGCAATGTCTTTTCCACCTTAATAACTTTCCCGCACAGGTTTCCCATCGTTGACAGACATGATGCACAGCCGCCACTGAATATGTATTTTCATAATAAATTAACCTTGACCTTGAATTAACGTTAACACACCAATCCCGGGCACCATGGTTCATTTATACCGTGCATTGCTGCTAGTGTAGCAGTTACAGCACCATTTTTACAGAGTCAGAGTTCTGGGGTCAATTCCCACCGCTGTCTGTAAAGAGTTAGTATGTTTTCTCCATGACTGTGTGGGTTTCTTCTGGGAGCTCCAAATTCCTCCTATACTCCAAAGACGTACACGTTTGTAGGTTAATTGGTCACATGGATGTAACTGGGCTGCAAAGCATGCTGGACTGGAAGGGCCCGCAAATGTGCTGTATCTCTAAATAAAATAAAATAATTACTTGTGATCATATTGAAGAATTCTAGTGGACTGCAAGCAGCAAAGGAAATCACAGTCTTTAAAGTGCAAAGTAAATTTATTATCAAAGTACACATATGTCACGTTATGCAGCCCTGAGATTCCTCGCACTAAATCTATAATAGAATAATAAATGAACCAATGAAAGGCCATCGCCACCTTTGGTGCTCAACAGTGTGCAAAGGACAACAAACTGCAAATACAAAAAAGAAGAAATAACAATAACAGATAAATAAGCAATGAATATCAATATAATATCCAATACTATAAAGAGTTTACCAAGCACAAAATACTCAAAAATAAATGTGAGAATGATCTAAAGACAGCATTAAATTAAATTTTCATTTATTTTTATATGAATGAAGATTAGAGGTAATTGTTTAAGGAAATGACAATTTGCAGGTACACATTTAATTTTTTGGGAGGAACTATTGATGTAAAACAATAGATTTGTACTAATGTGTTATTAAAATATCAATCCATGTTGTGTGACATTTTGGGGATGTTTACACCCACAGTAGTGTATAAATAGGGAAAAGGAAAATATAGTAGCTTTTCATTTTCTGTTTGGTGGTGGCTGACATGCTTTGCATTTCTAGCTTTTTTGATTTATTTCTAGTATCTATAATTTTTTTCTCTGATTTTTTGTTTATAAATAATTCTTGTCATTTCAGTGATTTCTGAAGACTTCTTGACAGAAGGCTCCTAAGTACAGGCTATTCTGAAGGAGCAGTAAATCACTAGAAATAATTCCTGATTTTCGAGTGGTTAACTCTCATTGGACTCCCTCCATTGTGATGTTGAGATTTACAATCACTATGGGGGCAGGGACAGGGGAATCATGGCTGGGAAAAGGGGAAGGGAAGGAAAGCACCAGAGAGACTTCCTGTAATGATCAATAAACCAATTGTTAGGAATCAAGTGACCTTGCCTGGTATCACAGGGCAGGGTATGTCTGCACCCGTGCCACCACCCTGTCATGGCACTCCTTTTCTGCCTCTTGTCCCATACCCCTTCTGCGACATTCCACCCTGACTACTCCCAACATCTTTTTCTCCCGCCAGATTTACAAACTCACTTTCTGCTCCAAATTGACAAATACAGTACTGTGCAAAAGTCTTAGGCATCCTAGCTATATGTATGTATATACCCGAGACTTTTGCACAGTACTGTAGGTACAAATAAAAACTTGCTTGCAACAACATCACGGGCACGTAGATTCAGACAATATATACAGAACATAAATTCTACATAATTTATACAAGACAACTTGGTAAGTGGGAGGCCTTCAAAAGTGAATTTTTGAGAATACAAAGCTTGTATGTGCCTGTTAGAAAAAAAGGTAAAGAGAACAAGTGTAGAAAACCTTGGTTTTAAAGACTGTGAAGGCTCTGCACATGACTGCAAGAAATGACAGTGAGTTGTGGACACAGCTCAGCACATTCCAGGAGCCACCCTCCCCTCTATGGATTCTGTAAAGCAGCCAGCATAATTTATTTATTGAAACACAGCGCAGAATAGGCCTTTCCTGCCTTTCGAGCAATGCGGCCCAGCAACCCCCTGATTTAATCCGAGCCTAATCATGGGAAATTTACAGTGACCAATTAACATACCAACCAGTATGTTTTTGGACTGTGGAAGGAAACTGGAGAACCCAGAGTTAACCTATGCGGTCATAGGGAAAACGTACAAATTCCTTACAGAGATTGATGGGAAATCAAAGACCCCAGTCATCTGATCCATCAAGTCAATACTGGCCCAGAGAACAATCTCATTCTTAGTTTATGTCAAGGTGAGTTTATTGTCATGTCACAAGTACAATGAGGCGTACAGGTCTGTGCAAAAGTCTTAGGCACATATATGCAACTAGGGTGCCTAAGACTTCTGCACAGAACTGTAGTTATTTTATGTGTTATACTGTACTGTTCCCGCAAAAAAACTCACTCGCCCCAGACTTCTTCTCTTCTCCCCTCTCTCATCGAGCAGAAGATACAAAAGCACGTAGCACCAGGCTCAAAGGCAGCTTCTACATTATTGTTATCAGATTTTTGAAAACCTCTTGCTCGATAAGATCAACTTTAAGCTCCATCCATGATCATGCACTTCATCATTTACTTGCACTGCACCTCTTCAGTAGTTTTTACACTTCATTCTGTATTGTTCACATTATTTTGTTCAAATGAAGTGATTTGTATGCACGGTATGCAAGTTCTTCCCTGTATCTTGGTACATGTGGCAACAACAAGCCATTACCAATAGCTATGCAGCTCTGTAGTCTATAGCAACTTTGAAACATTAATTATGATGTGTAGTTACAATTAAATGGAGAATCATTACAATAATTAAAGTTTTCTTGGATGAGCTATGAAGGGACATTGCTAACGTAAATCAGAAATATAATTACACAGAGTGAAATTAAACATTTAAAGACCAAGTCATTTCTCCATAATATCAGCTTGATTGAAACACTTACATCTGACTGGAAAGGTCAATTATTTCCAAAGTTTATAACACTTTTGTCAGCTTGGCTGAATAAATCTGGAGTCTTGAGTACTTACGATTAAAACAAGTTTAACTCACAATTAGCACATTCTTAAATATAGAAGAGGAAGCTGTTTGAATGGATACCTGTGGAATTGATACCACATAGGATGTAACTACTCCTAGAGGACCACAACCTTGTCATAGGGCTTGGAAGCTTGCGTGCCTCAATAACCCAGAGAGCTAAGCTGGCTGGAGTCAGGGCTTTATGCTTTGGCTCTTGGTAGGATCACTCATGCCAAACTGGCCAAAGGGTAAAGGCCAGTCTAATAGAGGTCCATCAGTCCTCCAGGTTTGGAGGCTAACAACCTTGACTACTAAAACAAAATTGTTATGGATCAGCAATGAAGATTCCTGCTACATCTGAGTGTGACGATATTCCTGAGTCCCTATCAGGGCTGACAGTGATGGAAACCAAGAAGAAGCTACTGACATAATGAAAACCACTAGAGATGGAGGACCTTCATTGCTTCCCTAAACAGCATCGGCATAATGGGCAGTAAGTAAAAAGTAAGATGTAACTGAGTAATTCCAATGCTATGTACTTTCCATGGAATAATGAAGACCGGGATGCAAGTTGCAGGCTGGTTCAATTCCGTCGCTGCCTGTAAGGAGTTTTTACTCTCCCTTTGAATGCAAAAGTAAGCTTGCAGATGTAGGAAGTGATTGAAGAATGCACGTTGGATTTTACAGCAAGAGGATTCAAGTACATGAGCTGGGTTGTCTAGCTAAAGCCAGACAAACTCTTGGTGAAAGCACACATTGAGTTGCGTTTGCAGTTCAAGTCTCCATATTGGAGGAAAGATGTTATTACAGAAAAAGTGTAGAATACAGTAAGTTTCCCAGTCCTATTTCTGGGATGGCAGGATTTCTGTAAGTTAAAAGGTCAGAATCAGCTTTAAGATCACCGGCAGATTATTGTGAAATTTGTTGTTTAATTTACAAAATTAAATTAATTACGTTGTGTGAAAAGAAAGCAAAAAATCATGAGGTAGTGTTCATGGGTTGGTTCATTGTCAATTCAGATGGCAGAGAGGAAGAAGCCATTCCTAAAACATTGAGTGTGAGTCAGGTCCATGTACCTCCTTCCTGTTGGTAGCAATGAGAAGAGAGCATGTCCTGGGTGATGAGGGTCCTTAATGATGGATACCAGCTTTTTGATTTTGTCCTTGACACTGGGAAGGCTAGTGCCCATGATGGAGCTGGCTGAGTTTGCAACATTCTACAGCTTTTCCCAATCCTGTGCGGCGTCCCCTCCCCATACCAGATGGTGATGCAACCAGTTAGAATGCTCTCCACTGTACATTCTGTTCATTCAGCTTATATTCACTCGTTTTGAAGAATGAGAAGGATTCTCTACAGAATCCTGACAGAAGTGGAACAATTACATACAAGAAGAATGTTCCCAAAGATAGAGGAGTTCAAGACCAGGAGTTCACTGCCTTGTATATTTGAAGAAATTCCTTCATTGAGAGAGTGGTGAACCAATGGAATTCTCTATCAAAGAAGGCAGTCACAGTGTCATATAGTCGTCAAGCTGTACGGCTCTACGACAGGCCCTTCAGCCCACAATGTCCATGTTGACCTTTGTACTTATGTATACTAATCATGTTTACCTGCATTTGCTCTATAACCATCAATGCAATTCAAGTGCTTGCCTAAATGCTTCTTAAATTTCAAGAGAATTCCTGTCTCCACCACCTCTTAGGCAGAACATACCAGATTCAGACTTCTTTGACTGTTAGCTCTCAGTGGAGCACAGGTCATCGATAACTTCCTGGCTCCGTTATCCTCCGCAAAGTTCATTAATGTTTCTGCAATCCATTGTATCCACTGTATAGGGGATTTGCCTATACAGCTTCACCAGAATTCTGTTAGCTGGCTGTAACATTTCCACCTCCCACATCAGGGACGTAGGGTTGGACTTTGAGAGGGACAAGAATCCGACTACTCTGCAAGAAGAAACAATTCTCCCCCTCAAATCCCCTCTAAAACATTTCCTTCCCACCGTAAACTGGTGATTTTTGTTTTGGACACCCCTCCAGAGGAAAGGATCCTTACTATCTCTCTGATCTGACAGTCATGTGAAATGAGATCATTAAATATATTCAAACAGAGCTGTTGCAAGGGATGTTGAGACTGAATATGGGGAGATACAAGAAACATGGGGAGAAAACTGGAATAAAGGAATAAATTTGTATACACAAGAGACTGCAGAGGTTGTACCTGATGCAAGAAATAATTTATTGGTAGAACTTAAGGGTTTGAGTGGCAACAGCGGACTCAATATTTCTTCCCCTATGTTTCAGTTTACCTATCCTGCACTCTTCCCCCAGCTAGCTCCACCATCCCATCATCCACAAAATCCCCATCCACATACAACCATATGACCATAAGACATAGGAGCAGTATTAGGCCAGATGGCCCATCAATTCTGCTCCAACATTTCTTCGTGGCTGATCCATTTCCCTTTCAACCCCATTCTCCAGCCTTCTCCCCATAAAATTTCACATCCTGACTAATCAAGAACCTATCAGCCTTTGCCTTAAGTGCATCCAGTGACCCGGCCTCCACAGCCACCTGTGGCAACAAATTCCACAGTTCACCATCCTCTGGCTAAATAAGTTCCTTCTCATTTCAGTTCGAAGTGGACATCCCTCTATTTTGATGTTGTGCGCTCTGCTCCTAGACTGCCCCAAAAAAGGGAACATCCTCTTCACATCCACTCCATCTAGACCTTCCAACATTCACAGAGTCATAGACTCAGAGAAGTAGAGCACAGAAATAGGCCCTTTGACCCCTCTAGTCCATGCCAAAACCATTTAAACTGCCTACTCCCATTGACCTGCTTCGGGACCATAGCCCTCCATACCCCTACTATTAATGTACCCATCCAAAATTGTCTTGCACATGGAACTCGAGCTCACATGCACCATTTGTGCTGGTAGCTCATTCCGCACTCTGACAACCCTCTGAGTGAAGAAGTTTCACCTGATGTTCCCCTTAAACTTTTAATCTTTCATCCTTAATCCATGACCTCTAGTTGTAATCCCACCCAACATCAGTAGAAAAAGCCTGCTTGCATTTACTCTATCAACACTTCTCATAATTTTGTATACCGCTATCAAATCTCCTCTCAATCTAAAATTCAATCTTTCCTGTATACAAATTAGGCCACACAATGTCTTATACAACTTCAACATAACATCCCAATTCCTGTACTCAATACTTTGATTTATGAAAGCCAATGTGCTAAAAGTTTTCTTTATGACTCTATCTACCTGTGACGCCACTCTTAATGAATTATGGACCTGTATTCCCAGATCCCTTTGTTTGATCACACTTCTCAGTGCCCTGCTGTTCACTTTGTAAGACCTACCATGCAGAAGTGCAGAACCTCGCATTTGTCTGCAGTAAGTTCCATCTGTTATTTTTCAGCCTATTTTTCCAGCTGATGCAGATCCTTCTGCAAGCCATTCGATAGGCTTCAATGAGATCCCCTCTCATTCTTCTAAATTCCAGCAAATACAGGGCCAGAGCTTTCGATTGCTGCTCATATGATAACTCTTTCTTTCCCAGAATCATATTCGTTTCGAATGTCACCACATCCTTTTTTAAATAAGGGGCGCAAAGCAGCTCACAATACTCCAAGTGACAATTCATAAGTGCCTTGCACAGCCTCTGCATTACATCCTTGCCTTTATATTCTAGTCCTCTTAAAATGAATGCTAACACTGCATTCAGCGATTTCACCTGCAAATTAGTCTTTAGGGAATTTTGCATTAGGATTCCCAAATCCTTTTTTTTATCTCTAAGTTTTGAATTTTCTCTCCATTTAGTAAATAGACTCTGCTTTTATTCCTTCTGCAGTGGCAAAGCTCAAAGTTTGGAGTAAATTTGTTATCAAAGTTCATATGCTGTACACTGTGGTGTAGAGAAAAGAGAAACAGAAAGAATATAGTGTTGCAATTACAGGGAAAGTGAAGTGCAAGCAAACGTATAAAATAGATGGAGTAGATTGGAGATCAGGAGTTCATCATATAGCCTATGAAAAATCTGTTGAAGAGTTCATTCTATGAAGGGTGATTGTATTGAAATATTTACTCTGTTACTATCTTCACAGATAATTCCTGACCAAATGAATGTTTCCAGTGTTCTGTGAACACAAGAGATTTTACAGATGCTGGAAATCCATGGCAACACACAAAAATTGCTGGAGGAACTCAGCAGGTTGGGAAGCATCTATGGAGTGGAATGAGGAGTCGACATTTCGTGCTGAGAAACTTCATCAGGACCGGAAAAGAATGGGAAAGAAGCCAGAATAGGTGGGGGGAGGGGGAGGAATACAAGCTAGCAGATAGGTGAACCCTGGTGAAGGGAAAGGTGGGCGGTGAAGGGGGGCTGAAATAAGAAGCTGTCAGGTGATAAGTGGAAGAGGTAAAGGACTGAAGAAGAAGGCATTCACTGTTCTGTGTTGTTTTTCATATCCCTAGTATTTTGCGTTTATAAGATCAGATAGTTTATGCATTTAATAATGGATACCCAGGAGTGAAACAGCTAAAACAGGAATTTTACAAATTAAACATGCCATGGAAATTTGCAATTACTCTGTCCAAATTTACAAAACTCATCATCTCCGTGCCAAGTTTGTTGGCAGCTGAGCTCCGAACTAACTCACACTCATTGAAATGATTGTTTCTAATTTGGCAAGACTGGCTCATTTGAATAATTAACAAATTCTCAGCATTATTTTGGCTTCAGGCACCTGGAACTCTTAATGACAGCTGTATAGTCTCTAGCGCAGGCTGAAACTTAAAATGCGAACATGAAGATAGCCAGTTACCAGTGATGGTTCCGTTTATTTTGGTATTTGGTTTGAGTGCTGATGCCAGACTTCGAACTGAAATGCCCATCCTTCCTCATATGACACTCGACCCACTGATTTCATCCAATAGATTTTCTGTCGATCCAGGTTCCAGCCTCTGCAGTCTCTTGTGTCTCATTAAGATGAACCGGCTTGGACTGAAATATTGACTGTCCATTTCCTTCCTCAGGTGCTGGATGAACTGCTGAGTTTTTTCTGCCTGCAAAATTTTTTTTTGCATCAGGTTCACTAAGATTGGAAGGTGCTAATGTAAAGACAGTGTTGCGCTGGAGTTATGACAAAAAGGTCTTATACATTCTATATCACATTAATAATGTGTATTAATACACATTAATACAAAATACGATTTTGATAATGTTTATGTAACGCCCACGCTATTGGCTTATGTATGTCTAGGGGAAAATCCGTCCCCCGCTAAACCGTGTCTCCCATTTGCGTGGATGCTGTGAAATGCACACTGATACAAACTCGCACACACAATATCAGACAGCACACCATGTACGTTTACAGTGTACACTTTATAAATCTTACTGGAACTAGGTAATTAATAGTGATACAATATAAAAAGAAAAGAAAAAGGCGCCAAAACTTATCAGAGTTCAATCAATTCGTGCACAACCATTGGAGCTCAATTATCGAAGTCTTCGGTCCACCATTCGATCTTCTTTGACCTCCTCGACCCGCCGTCTGGGACCAACCTCAGTGGTCGACCAGAGCACGTCCAGCACATCCTTCCTCTTCGGTTCTTCTCCCAAAATTCCCATGCACTCACTCCAGGTTCCCACCCATACAGATAGAACAACATTGCTTCCATTGGCAAGTTCCTCCGTTATCAATAATTATAACCCAAACATTCCAACTAAACAGAGCATTAACTCATCAGTTACCCACAGAGAAGCCATTTCATTATAACGCTGCAGAGAAGCCATTTGATATATGCAGTTAACATTACAGTTAATAATCTGAGAACCCTGCATTTATTTCACCTTCTTTATGTGTTGTTATTGATATATATATTTGAGATAATTCTCCTCTTGCTTATATATATGCTCTTTTTAAATCAATTAAAAAGATTGATAAAGAAAAGAAGATGACTAGAAGGTCAGTTCCTAAAGCCAAAAAGGGAGCTTGCAGATGCTAGAAACCCTGAGCAATGCTCAGACTGAAATGGCAACTGTTTATTTTCCTCCATAGATGCTGCCCAACCTGCCGAGTTCTTCAGGCAGTTTGTGTGTGTCGCTCCTAATTCCTGACTGATGTGTGGGATTGGTGGAGTGCAGCTGCAAGAGATATGTTTATCTTGTTTGAATGAGACAGAGTTAGGGACTGTGAGTCCAATAGGAGATGATTGATGGTTGGAACCAATGACTGTCAGCAGATTAAGGCTCAGTGCTCTTTGGATTCTCATGCATGTTTAGCTGAGAAAACCTAAAGATCAGATCATGCTGGATCTGACTCCTGCTCCATTAGTTGGCTCATCACTGAACTCAATGGCAGATCACCAACGTGCTGGGGAGGGGATCTTAATGCACTTCTCACCTGTTACGTGACCACCGTTTCGATTCCTGTGGGCGTCACGTGACATTAGCTTCGATTACTAAGTGTGACATATCTATGGTCTTGTTTTGCTGGAAGTTTGCAGTTTTGATTCCTGTGGGTGTCACGTGATCATAGTTTTGCTTTGCTGGGAGTCCGTAGTTTTGTTTCTGTAAGCTTCACTTGATGATGTATACCGACAGTATAAAAAGGTTCGCAGTCGCTCGTTAGGGAGTCGCTCGGTTAAGGAATCGATGGGAAAAGAGAGTGAGAGTGAAGGTTGCAAGCTTCGAACAAACCCAAAGGATTGGATTAGCTGGCAGCACTCTGTGCATTTCAAATGTGACTGACATTTCGCATAATCCATACGTGGATAGTGGCACACACTTTCGGTTAACCCCTGCATGGTCTCAGGTGTTGTGTGTGTGACCATTTCGGTGAAAGGGACATTCCCTGTCAGTTGCTCTGTGAAATCTCGCTCTTCTTGGACTCTTCGGTAAAGGTACTCTGCAGCTGCAAACTACGGTAACTGTTTCTTTATCTCTGCGAAATCACTTCTCCACAGTATTGTGAATTTCCAAGATCGTCTCTTCGTTGCAATGTGAATGTACAAGTCTCTCTTCTCACTTATTTCATGAATCACCTGGACTTTCTAAACTGCCACTCTAAGACTGTGCTTGAGTAAGATTTTGTTAAGAATTGTTTCTAAGTTTGACTGTTTGGGAGCTAAAGACGCATAACACCGTTAACTTTTGTTTAAGTTAGTCGTTTGTCTAATTTTCTATATTTCTGCATAAATGGTAATAAATTTAGTTGTTTTGCAATAATTTCCTGAGTCTATTTTACACCTTTGTTGCTGGTCCATAACACACCTGACCCCTTCAGTTTCCAAACAACAATGCTATCGATTTGAATAGGGACTCCCACCCTGTAGAAAAAGATAAGAGTGTGTGCAAATATTTGCATAATCCATCTCTATATTGCTTCTTCTTATCATATTCTGATTCAATTAAAGTAAAAATATTTTTATAAATATTTATAACCACTTTAATAGCATTTAAGTTTTCATTTTGAGATACAGCCCTTTCTGGCTCAACAAGTCCACACCAACCAATTACATCCATGTGACCAATTAACCAACTCACCATTGTCAATTCTAGCCCTTCTCTAATTATCCACTGTGTTGGAGTTTAAGATACTTCATTAGTTATAAAGAACATAGAACTTGGGACCAAAATTGAGATCCAGTTAATCTGTTGCAGGGACAACGGGAGCCATGGTAGCATAGCGGCTAGCTCTTACAGCTTGTGGCATTAGAGTGCAGAGTCCGATTCCAACGTCCTCTGTACACACAAAATGCTGGAGGAGCTCGCCAGGTCAGGCAGCGTCCATGGAAATGAAGAAACAGTCGACATTTCAAACTGAGACCATTCTTCAGGACTGGAAAGGAAGGGGGAAAATGCCAGAATAAAAAGTTGGGGGAAAGGAATGGAGGACATACAGACTTCTTTGTAAGGAATGCATGGGTTTTTTCCGGGTGCTCCGGTTTCCTCTCACAGTCCAAAGACGTATCAGTTAGTAGGTTAGTTAGTTATTATTAAAAAAATTGCTCTATAATTTGGCTTGGGTTAAATCAGAGGTTGCTGGGCGTTTTGACTAGAAGAAACCAGAAGGGCCAATTCTGTGCTGTATCTCTAAATAAAATAAAATAAAAATAATAAAATTACATACTCATTTTTGGGCAACATTTCAGCTGTGTGACCATGTTAACAATAGTGCCTAACTCTGGCAAAAGGAGCACAAATAGGCTATTAGAACTTTCAAGCATGCTTTCCAATTCAACATATTCATAGAGTCATGCAGTTCAAAGCAGGACCTTTAGCCTAACTGGACTATGCTGACAAAGATTCCTAACTAGGCCTCACTTGCCTATGCTTGGGCTATATCCTTCTAAACCTTTCCAATCCATGCACCTCTCCAACTGTCTTTTAACACTGCCTCAAACACTGATTCTGGCATTTCATTATACACATACTACCTTCTGTATCAAAAAAAGATTCCCCTCAAGCTCCTATTAAAGTTACTATCTCTCACCTTAAACCAATGGCTTCTAGTTCCTGATTCCCCAGCTCTGGAAGAAACTAAAAGTTCAAAGTTTGTTTATTATCAATGTACAATACACACACTGCCAATAAAAAATATTCACCCCTCCCAATGGAAGTTCTTATGTTTTATTGTTTTACAACATTGAATCACAGAGGATTTAATTTGGCTTTTTCAACACTGATCAACAGAGAAAGACATTTTCATGTCAAAGTGATCTAAATTAATCACATATATAAAACACAAATTAATTGATTGCATAAGTATTCACCCCACTTTAATATGACACACCAAATCAGCATTGGTGCAGCCAGTTGGTTTTAGAAGTAACATAATTAGTTAAACGGAGATCTGTTTTTGGAGACCTGTGTGCAGTCAAGATGTTTCAATTGACTGTAGTAAAAATACAACTGTATCTGGAAGGTCCAACTGCTGGTGAGTCAGTATCCTGGCAAAAACTACACCAAGAAGATAAAAAAAAACTCCAAGCAACTCCACGAAAAGGTTATTGAAAAGCATAAGTCATGGGATAGATACAAGAAAATTTCCAAGTCACTGAATATGCCTTGGAGTACAGTTAAGTCAATCATCAAGAAATGGAAAGAATATGGCACAGCTGTAAATCTACCTAGAGCAGGCCATCCTCAAAAAATGAGTGACTGTACAGGAAGGAGATAAGTGAGGGAGGCCACCAAGAGACTTGTGACAACTCTGATGGAGTGAAAAGCTTCAGTGGCTGAGATGGGAAAGACTGCATGTACAATAACTGTTGTCCAATAGTTCAAGTCGCAGCCATATGGGAGACTGGCAAAGAGAACACCACTGTTGAAAAAAATCTCACATGAAATCTCAGCTGGTTTGCTACTCTCATTGCCACTCTGCATGTGGGAGACTCTGAAGGCGGCTGGAAGAAGGTTCTATGGTCCAATTAAATCAAAATTGAGTTTTTTGACCACCAGACAATGCTATGTTTGGTGTAAGCCAAAACCCACACATCATCAAAAACACACCATCCCTACCGTGAAGCATAGAGGCAGCTGCATCATGCTGTGGGGATGCTTCACTGCAACAGGCCCTGGAAGGCTTGTGAAGGTAGAGGGTAAAATTAATGTCACAAAATATAGGGAAAGCTTGGAGGAAAACCTGCAAGGGAACTGCATCTTGGGAGATCTCTTATCCAGCAAGATAATGACCCCAAGCATAAAGCCAACGCTACACAGGAATGGCTTAACAACAACAGAGTTAATGTCTTGGAGTGGCCAAGTCAGAGTCCAGACCCCAATCCAATTGAGACTTGAATAGGGCTGTTCACTTACAATGATCATGCAATCTGACAGAGCTTGAGCTGTTTTGTAAAGAAAAATGGGAAAAAATTACAGTGTCAAGATATGCAAAGCTGACAGAGACCTATCCACACAGGCTCAAGGCTGTAATTGCTGCCGAAGGTGCATCGACTAAATGCTGACTGGAAGGGGATGAATACTATTTTATGTTTAGATTTGTATTTAATTTAGATCACTTTGTAGAGATCTGTTCTCACGTTGACACAGAGGAGTGTTATCTGTTGATCAATGTCAAAAAAAGCCAAATTAAATCCACTGTGATTCAATATTGTAAAACAATAAAATATGCAAACTTCTGGGGGGGGGGGGTAATGCTTTTTATAGGCATTGTGTATGTCACCATATACAACTCTGAGACATTTTCTTGCAGGCATACTCGATAAATCCATAATAGATGACATACTATAATAGAATTGATGAAAGACCACACCAACCAGGCATCAAACCAGGGTGTAAAAGAGACAAACTGTGCTAATACAAGAAGAAAGATAAATTAATAATATATAAATAAGCAATAAATGTCAAGAACATGAGATGAAGAGTCTCTGTAAGTGTGTCCATAGATTGTGGGAACATTTCAGTGATGAAGTGGAGCTGAGTGAAGTTATCCCCTTTGGTTCAAAAGACTAATAGTTGAGGGGTAATAACTGTTCCTGAACTCGGTGGTGTATCAAACAAACTCAAACTTGAAAGTATGTACGTTTTACACAACCTGCAGATTTTTCTCCTTACAATCAGCCACAAAGAAACCCAACAGAACCCATTAAAAAGAGCGTCAAACACTCAATGTGCAAAAAAAAAAGAACGAATAGTGCAAAAAGTAAAAAGTAAGCAAATAACATTCAGAACTAAAGTTCACAAAAGTGGGTTCTCAGCCACAAAGCCAGTAATCATCGCAACCCATTCAGGAGCCTGTAAGCTGCAGGCTGCAGCCTCAGTTTAGCGCAGAGATAAGTGAACCTCAGAGCAGCGAGCTGAACACAGGCCCATCCCTCTCCTCTGACCCTGATGCCCTGACCTTTACAATCTGGCCTGATGTTTAAATCAGTCAAACACCAGCTCATCCCTCATTCCTCGCTCTTGGGCCAGGATCCCACTACCTCAATTCAGCCCATACATTCTGACTGCATTTACCCTACACATACCTATCATGATCTTATATTCTTTTATAAGATCACCACTCATTCCCCTACAAAATAGTCATAGTCTGTCCAAATTTTCCTTATAACATAGCCTGCTGGGTGCCGGCAACATCCTTGTAAATCTTTTCAGCACTTCTCCATTTTAATAACATTTTCCTGCGGAAGGGTGACCAAAACTGGACACAATACTCCATGTCAAAGTACAAAGTTCAAAGTAAGTTTACTATCAAACGGCATATATGTCACCATATACAATTGTTAGACTCATTTTCTTGTGGGCATACTTGATATATTTATAATAGAATAATAACTATAATAGAATCAATGAAAGACCACACTAATTGGGAGCTCAAACAGTGTGTAAAAGACATTAAACCGTGCAAGTACAAAAAGAAAGAAATAATAATACTAAATAAATTAGCAATAAATATCAAAAATATGAGATGAAGGGTCCTTGAAAGTGAGTCCATAGGTTATGGGAACAGCTCAGTGATGGGGCAAGTGAAGTTGAGTGAAGTTATCCCCTTTGATCAAGATCCTGATGGTTGAGGAGTAATAACTGTTCCTGAATCTGGTGGTGTGAGTCCTGAGGCTCCTGTACCTTTCTGATTGCAACAGTGAGAAGAGAGCATGTCCTGGGTGATGAGGGTCCTGAATGATGCATGCTACTTTCCTGCCACAACGCTCCATATAGATATGCTCAATGGTGGGGAGGGCTTCACCTGTGATGGATGGTTTGCATCCATTGCTTTTAGTAGGATTTTCTATGTCCAGTCTCACCAACATTTTGTATAGCTTTAACACAACTTCTCAAGTTCAAGTTTAAGTGTCATGCAAACATATACATGTATACAGCTAAATGAAATATCATTCCTCTTGGGCCAGGGCACAACACACAGTAAATACAGTCACACAAAGCACCCAGCACATGTAGTTACAATACCACATGCAGTCACAAAATAACATAAATGTCGCCAACAGTGATTCCACAGTCAACGTTACCTAGGTCACTCTTCTTCCTTATCCTGATGTTTGGTCAGAACAGCTACTGACCCTCTTGACCATGCCTGCATGCTTTTATGCATTGTGTTGCTGCCACATGATTGGCTGGTTAGTTTTTTGCATTAATGTGCTGGTGTACAGGTGTACATAATAAAGTGGCCACTGAGGTTTAGATTTCTAGCATCCTCTGTGCATTAACACTGAAGCAAGTTTATGACTTTCTTGTGTGGGTACAGAGCTCAACAGTTTCAAAGCGATTGTTCTCCCCCCACCATCATTGCATGACACATATTTACCTCAGTGTCAGCACCCTGGTGAATACAGAATCATTATTACTGCATAGTACATTATGGATGGTGCTGACTCCTGTGACCCCTCTATAGTTACAGGGAAAGTGGGAAGCTGTTTGACCGTTTCACCTCAACATCAGAACCAAGTTCACCCCAATTTCAGTCACTGAGCTGCAGTCTGCAGGCAATGCTGGTGTCTGTGCACATTTCGAGACTGAACTCCAAGACACCCTTACATTCAGAAAAAATTTCCCCTTCAAATCCCTTCTAAACATCTTCCTTAAACCTATGCCTTTTGATTTAGACACCCCTACAGAGGAAAGAACCACTGCTCTGATCTTATTCTCTTACTACCTCTTTGATCTTAGGCTCCCTAGTAATATATATGTGCCTGAGACTTTTGCACAGTACTGTCCATTACAAACTGCAGACAACATTCAGTACAGAATGCAGCATCGACATATGTAAAGAGGCAGTCACAGAAATAGTGGCCTTATTGGTTGCAATATTTCAAAATACTACAGATCATGCAAAGGTTCTTCTAGTCAGAAGACGCTTTTTCAAAATGAGAGAGGAACCAGGGAACTTCTGATAGTTTAACCTAACAACAGTAGCAGGAAAATACTAGAATCTATTAAAAGGATGCATTAACAGAGCATTGATCAAATTCTATCTGAAGTGTTGAAAATTCTGACAGATCTTGACAGGGAGGTTTCCCCTGGCTGGGGGATCTAGAACGGATTTTCACTCTCTTAGGACATGCAATAAGTTACTGGGTGGTGATGTAAGGATGCTGTTCTTCATTCAGAAGGAATTCTCTGCCACAGAGGGTGTTGCAAGGGAAGGACTGGGGACGAACCCAAGTGCAGGACACAGGCACGGAGGCAGGGTCGAGCGGTGCTAGCACAGTTGCAAATGTGGAACAGGTAACCGGGGGAATCTTGACTTGGAGACAAGGTTTATGTAGGGTATCCAGGGAATGGAGCAGAGTTTAGGATTAACAGTCCTAATCAGGAAATGAGGTTTACACACACTTGCATCGACCAATGAACTGTCGACCCATGACTGCGCCGCTGGAGTTCTTATCCTATATTCTCTAATGGGAACTAGGTGTGCTGTAATTAATTGAACTAGCAGCAAATGGGAATCAGATGACGGAAATTAAGGTACAATCGAGGAGGTAGGAGTGAGATGGGGGATAGCCAGACTGGACCATGACAGAGGGCTGTGGAGGTGAGATCTCTGAGTGCATTTAATTTGGAGATAGATGGATATTTGGATATGAAAGACTTCAAAAGATCTGAGGAAGAGAAGGAATATAGCATTGAGATAGTCAAACAGCTATGTTCATGATCAAATTGATGTTATCGTGAACAGTGAAGAATGTTATCAAAACTTACAGGGGTAGATTGATCAGCTGGGTTAATAGGCTGTAACAAGGCAAATGAGTTTTATTTCAAATAAGTGCAAGGTGTCGCATTTTGCAAAGTCAAATCAAAGTTTGATTTTCACAGTGATCACCAGAGACTTACTGAGAGACCTGGGTGTACATGTACATGGTTCCCTGAGCTTGGATCACAAGTAGACAGGGTCGTGAAGAAGGCATCTGACCTGATGCCCTTCATAAATCAAAGCATTGAGTGCAGACAAGGCTTCAACCACAGCTAACCCAACACGAGGTGAGCAACTACTGCATGTTTGTTCTTGCAGAAACATGGCTCCAGGACAACATCCCATCCACCAACAATCTTCAGGCCATGCCAGTGAGATTTTCATGCACAACAGTCTCTAGAGTTTATAGAGGATTGTGGGAGAATCAGAAAGCATCCAAATGAGTGGCAGTTCTGTGGGTGAAAACACCTTGTTAATGAGAGAGGTAAGAGGAGAATGGTCAGACTGGTTCAAGCTGACAAGAAGGTGTCAGTAACTCAAATAACCATGTGTTGCAATATTGGTGTGCAGAAGTGCATCTCTGAATGCACAATACATTGAACCTCGAAGAAGGTGGCCTTCAGCAGCAGAAAACCATGAATATCAGAAGTGAAAAGAGTGAAAAATTTTAAGTTCCTGCATGTCAGTATCTCTGAGGATCTATCCTAGACCTAACATATCGATGTAGCTACAAAGAAGGCAGCAGCTATATTTCATTAGGAGTTTTGGAAGATCTGATATGTCACCAAAGACACTCACAAATTCCTACAGATGTACCATGGAGAGCATTCCAACAGGCTGCAGCACTGTCTGGAATGGGGGTGTGGGGGCTGAGGGCTACTGCACAGTATTGAAAGAAAGTTGCAGAGATTTGTAAACATAGTCAACTCCATCAGGGGCACTAGCCTTTGTACTATTGAGGACATCTTCAAGGAGCAATGCCTCAAAAAGGTGGCACAGATCATTAAGGACTCCCATCACCCAGGCCATGCATTGTTCTCATTGCTACCATCAGGAAGAAGATCTTGAAGCCTAAAGGCACAGACTCAATAATTCTGGAACAGCCTCTTCTGAGTGGACATTGAACCCATGAACACTACCTAGCTATTTTTATTTCTACTTTTGCATTACGTATTTAACTGTTTTATTTATATATATATATATATATATATATAAACACAAACATATATTTATACACACACACACACTTCATGTTTTTTCTACAGTATTATGCATTGCATTGTTATGCTGTAACAAAGGTCACGGCATATACTGGTGATATTAAACCTGATTCTGATATACAGAAGTACAGTCAGTGGCTACTTTATCAGGTACAGGAGGTGCCTACTAAGGTTGCCATTGAGTGCAAGTATTAGAAATGCTTAGGAAACAACAAATGGAATAGTAACAGGAGCTCTGTTCATTTCGTTCATAGTTTGATCATTTAAAAAAGTGTACTTGACTACAGATGAAGAAACTGTAGTAAATAGCTTTGTATCATACCAGGAACGTTGCTAATGGCGATGTATTCAACACTGGTTGTTGCTCACAAATCCCCATGGATGTTTTTGATGAGTTCCTTGTCAAATGCTGTTTTCCACAGGATCTTCCAAATGCCATTCCTACTAAATGCTTCCCAAGCTCATCAAAACTGCAACAGCCACGTGCATAGAGTTACTACAAGAATAGGAGGCTAGGAATTTTCGAGTGAATAATAGACTTGGGGTCTTGGGGTCAGAGGACTGTGTATGTGAGTGGGTGGCAGGGAGGAGCACTTGTTTTGCTGCTGTTATTTTGTTGTTTGTAGTGTGGTGAACTACATATACCTGTCTGGACTGCTCCTGTGGCTCCTCCCACAGACCCCCTGCTGACTGCTCCTGTGGCTCCTCCCACAGACCCTGCTGACTGCTCCTGTGGCTCCTCCCACAGACCCCCTGCTGACTGCTCCTGTGGCTCCTCCCACAGACCCCCTGCTGACTGCTCCTGTGGCTCCTCCCACAGACCCCCCGCTGACTGTTCCTGTGGCTCCTCCCACAGACCCCCTGCTGACTGCTCCTGTGGCTCCTCCCACAGACCCCTGCTGACTGCTCCTGTGGCTCCTCCCACAGACCCCTGTATAAAGGCGACTGAGGCCTGTTGCCCAGCCTCATTCCCCAGGATGTAGTGTTGTTCATTCTTCCAGTCAATAAAAGCCGATACCTGGCTTCCTACGTCTCAGAGTGAGTTATTGATGGTGCATCATGTAGTGCTCTGTTTTTGTTGTGTTCTGTGTTGTTTTGCCAAGCATTGTGGCACTCACTCTTGGCACCGGAATATTTAACATTCAAAATTGCCTATTGTCATTCTTCAGTGAACGAGTGTAAAGGGGAGAAAAATGATTGTTACTCCTGATCTGATGCAGAGAGAAACACAGAAGAAAGAAGAATACAATATAAACACAATAAACAGAGATACATAAGTTTAGCTTATTTACATGGATTGATTGCTATAGGATTTGTCAATGCACCTAGGCCTGACACACCTTGTAAAACATGGAAACACTCCTCTTGCATCACCTAGTAAAACATGAATGCACAATGCTGTTCCTGGATTTTATTTTGGCATTTTCCCACAGACCCTGGAAAACAAATTCCTACTTTTTGGTCTGAATCCAGGACTGTGCAATTGAGTGTTGGACCACCATAAGACCATTAGACATAGGGCAGAGTTAGGCCATTCAGCCCATTGAGTCTATCACACCTTTCCATCATGGCTGATTCCAGATCCCACTTAACCCCACATACCGGCCTTCTCACCATATCCTTTGATGCCCTGACTGATCAGGAGACAATCCACTTCTGCCTTCAATATACCTATTGACTTGGGTCCACTGCAGTCTGTGGCATATTCATGGCACTCTGGTTAAAATAATTCCTCCTCACCTCCTTTCTAAAAGGTTGTCCATCAATTTTGAGGCTGTGCTCTCTAGTTCTGGATACCCCCACCAGAGGAAATATCTTTCCACATCCACCCAATCTAGTCCTTCCTAAATTTGGTAGGTTTCAATGTAATCCACCCCACCCCCGTGTTCTTCTAAATTCCAGTGAGTACAGGCCCAAAGCTGCCAAATGTTCCTCATATGTTAACTCCCTCAATCCCAGAATCATCCTCATGAACCTCCTCCGGACTTTCTCCATATCTCATCCTTTCTGAGATATAGGACCCAAAACTGTTGACGTAGAGGTGTATAAGACGATGAGAGGCATTGATTGTGTAGATAGTCAGAGGCTTTTTCCCAGGGCTAAAATGGCTAACACAAGAGGGCATAGTTTTAAGGTGTTTGGAAGTAGGTAGAGAGGGGATGTCAGGGATAAGTTTTTTATGCAGAGAGTGGTGAGTGCGTGGAATGGGCTGCCAGCAACTGTGGTGGAGGCAGGTACAATAGCATCTTTTAAGAGGCTCCTGGATAGGTACATAGAAATCAGAAAAATAGAGGGCTATGGGTAACCCTAGGTAATTTCTAACGTAAGTACATGTTGGGCACAACATTGTGGGCAGAAGGGCCTGTATTGAGCTGTAGATTTTCTATGTTTCTAATAATCCCATGTGACCTGACTAGTGTGTTAGAATGCCTCAGCATTATATTCTTGCTTTTATAATTCCATAATGTACCGGTTAGGCACAGGAGTACATTCAGCCAGAGACTCATTCCACCGAGATGCAACACTGAGCGTCATAGGAAGTCGTTCCTGCCTGTGACCATCAAACTTTACAACTCCTCCTTTGGAGGGTCAGACACCCTGAGTCAATAGACTGGTCCTGGACTTATTTCCACTTGTCATAATTTACTTATTATTATGATTATTATTATTTAATTATTTATGGTTTTATATTGCTATATCTCTACACTATTCTTGGTTGGTGCAACTGTAACAAAACCCAATTTCCCTCGGGATCAATAAAGTATGTCCGTCCGTCTGTCTGTATTCTATTCCCCTTGATATAAATGCCGACATTGCATTTGTCTTATAAAATACACAGACTTCCCATGTAAGTTAACCTTTTGGGAACCTTGCTCGAAGACTCCTAAATCCCTTTGCACCTTTGATGTTTCAATTTTTCTCCCCATTTAGCTAATAGTCTGCACTATTGTTCCTTTTGCCAAAATGTATTATTATATATTTTCCAACTCTGTATTCCATCTGCTACTTTTTTTGCCCATTCTTCTAAATTGTCCAAGTTCTGCTGCAATCACATTGCTTCCTCAGCATCACCTACCCCTCCACCTATCTTAGTATCATCCTCAAACTTTACCACAAAGCCATCAATTCCATTATCCAAATCATTGACAAACAATGTGAAAAGTAGTGGTCCCAATATTGACACCTGAGGAACATCTCTAGTCTCTGGTAGCCAACCAGAAAAAGACGCCTTTATTCCCATTCTCTGCTTCCTGCTGTCAGCCATTCTTCTATCCATGTCAGTATCTTTCCTGCAACGCCAAGCTATTGTATCTTGTTAAGCAGCTTCATGTGCAGCACCTTATCAAATGCCTTCTGAAAATCCAACAAAATGACATCCACTGTCTTTCCTTTGTCCACCCTCCTTGTTACTACTTTGAAGAACTCTGAAGATTTGTTAGGCAAGATCTCCCTTTACAGAAACCATGCTGACTTTGACTTATTTTATCGTTAATATCCAAGTACCTGGAAACCTCATCCTTAATAATAGACTCCAACACTTCCCCAACCACTGAGAGTAGGCTAACTGGCCTATCATTTCCTTTGTTTTGCCTTCCTTCCTTCTTAAAGAGTGGACTGACGTTTTCAATTTTCCAATCTTCTGGCATCATTCCAAAATCAAGTGATTCTTGAAAGATAATGACCAATGCATCTGTTATCTCTTCAGTAACCTCTCTCAGGACTCTAGGATGTAGTCCGTCTGATCCCAGCGACTTACTCTCTTTAAGACCTTTGAGCTTGCCTGCCACTTTTTCCTTTGTAATAGCAATGAAACTCACTCTTTCTCCCTGACACTCATGGACCTCTGGCACATAGCTAGTGTCTTCACAGTGAAGACTGATACAAAGTACTCATTCAGTTCATCTGCCATTTCTGTGACCCCATCGCTACCTCACCAGCATCATTTTCCTTTGATCCAATATCAACTTTTGCCAACCTTTTTACTCATTATATAACTGAAAAAGCTTTTATACTATTATACTAAAAATACTTATTACTAAATAGTATAATATTATACTAAAAAGCTTTTATACTGCTTTATACTATTGGCTAGTTTGTCCTCATATTGCATCTTTTACCTTCTTACAGTTTTTTTAGTTGCCTTTTGTTGGATTTTAAAAACTTCCCAATCTGCTAACTTCTCACTCACTTTTGCTACCTTATATGCCCTTTTCTTTGCTTTTATGCAGTCCTTAACTTCCCTTGTCTGCCTCAGTTGCCTGCCCCCTGCCATTTGAGAACAACTTCTTGATCCATATGACAATAACAAACCAACTTATTAATTTACCCATTTTCTACAAACAACAACTAACACATGTATTTTTGCCAGGTAATGTAGCCTTTTATCCACGGATAGATTTGATGATCACAGCTCCCTTCTGGAAAGCGCTATAGAGTTTATAAAACAAAACTTCACACCATCTGAAAAGTTTCTTCCCACAAATAGTTAATATGATCAATCACTCCAGTTAGCACCCCCACACCCACCACCTGCCTCTATATGTTTGCCCTGTCATTGTGCTCTACTGCAGACACTATAAAACCACTTGTTATAGTGCCATTGACATTGTAAATGCATGTAGGTATTATGTATTGTATTTATGTACATTTTATTCTATATCCATCTTTAACCTCCAACTTCAATGTTTATATACTGAAATTCTTTCATTTTTTTAAGTGTTGAATGATGTTTTCCATTGCATGCTATGTCCTGACCATCAAACCACATCAAATTCCTAATACATGCAAGTGTACATGGAGAATAAATTTGATCCTTGGAAAAGTATGTACTTGAGGCTAGGTTGGAAGTTACGTAAGTGGTGGGACATTCCCAAAGGTTACTTGAGTTTCAAGATGTTTGCTGATCATGCTGGGTATGCTTCTTGTGCAGATGACGAGACAGTGACACATTACAAACTATCCAGCACTGGACAGGACCGAAGTGTTTAAAAAACTGTGTTGATTCTGCCTGTACAGGACTTGACACTGAGACACATGTGAGATACATGGCTGTTGGCAGGACTGAATCTTTCCCCTTTAGCTGGCATGATTCATACTGCAGCAGACAGCACCAAATTGCTCTGTTTCCAACCATGTCTCTGGTACATGTACAATAACTGACAGGGAGATGTGCAAAGTACCAGTTAATGTAACCTTCGCAGTACAAGCAGCATGAGCTGACATCTGGTGACAAGCAAGGCCACTACTTTCTCAGGGAAAATTGTTTTAGGTTTTCAGATTTATTGATTAAACAAAAGAAACACAACTTAACTTTCAGTGAGGTGAAGAAAACCTCAATCAATATCAATTTTTTTGATGTTGAACACAGATGTTGATATTTGAAAGCTGATGGCCCTGTAATTTTGTGATGTAGTATTATACCTTGGAATCTATACAAGCCAACAGTTGTTCTACCAATTTCCTTTATTTAAGGAAGTATTTCTGGAATAGAAGAAGGAGGGAGGATCTCATTAAGCATATTGAAAATTGAAAGGTCTAGATAAAGTGGACACGGAGAGGATGTTTCTTATTTTGTGGGAGTCTAATGTAGTGTATTTTTAATACTTCAGTAATATTTGAGTAATATTGTAAATATATTATTTGATTAAGCATTCTTTGCCTGTTTACATAATTCATGATGGGTTATATGTAAGAAGTCAATGAGTCATAGAGAAGTACAGCTTAGAAACAGGCCATTCGCCCTACTTAACCCATGCCAAAACCATTTACACTACCTAGTCCCATCAACTTACACCAGGACATAGTGCTCCATAACCCTACCATTCATGCTTTGCCAAATGCCTTGCTAAAGTCCATGAGCCCATGTAGTCAATATCCACTGTATTGCCTTTATCCAAATTCCTGGTAACTTCCATGATAAACTCTACAAGGTAAGTTCAAAATGAAGCACCACCCATATAGACAGGCTGACTATCCTTAATCAGTCCATGTCAATCCAAATATTTATATATCTGGTCCCTTAGAATACCTTTCAATAACTTTCCCACAACTGATGTCAGACTCCCCGGCCTATAATTTCATGGTTTCTGTTTAGAACCTTTTTTAAACAGCGCAACACATTGGCTATTCTCCAATCCTCCAGTGCCTGTCCTGTATCTAAGGATGTTTTCAGTATCTCTGCTAGGGCCCAGGCAATTTCTGCACTTACTTCCTGTACAGTCTGAAAGAACACCTTATCAGGTCCTGGGGATTTATCCATCTTGATTTTCCTCAGGACAGCAGACACCTCCTTCTCTGTAATCTGTAATGCCACTTAGCCTCACTTCTGCAGACTCTGTGTCCATCTCCACAGTAAACACAAATGCAAAAAATTCATTTAAGATCTCCCCTGTCTGTTTTGGCACCACAAATGGATTACCATACTCATCTTCCCGAAGACCAATTTTGTCACTTGTAGTCCTTTTGCTCTTAACACATTTGCTGAATCCCTTAGGATTCTCCTTCACCTTGTTTGCTAGGGAAACTTCATGCCTTCTATTAGCCTTCCTGATTTCTTTCTTAAGTATTCTCTTGCATTTCCTATAGTCCATAAGCAACTCATTTGTTCGTACCTGCCTATACCAGCTATACACCTCCTTTTATTCTTAACCAGGGCCTCAATAATACACAAAAACCAATGATCCCTACGATTGTTATATTTACCTTTTATTCTGACAGGTACATCTAAGCTTTGTGCTCTCAAGATTTCAATTTTGAAAGCCTTTCACTTACCAAGTATAACTTTGCCTGAAAACAGCCTGTCCCAATCCACTCTTGCCAGATCATTTCTGATACCATCAAAACTGGCCTTTCTCCACTTTAGCATCTCAACCCACAGACCAGACCTATCATTTTGCATATTTACTTTGTGATTGCTAGATGCAAAGTGTTCCCCTGCATAATCTTCTGTCACCTGCCCTGACTTCATTCCCTAATAGCAGATCAAGTATCATACACTCTCTCGATGAGACTTCTGTGTACTAATTAAGGAAACTTCCCTGAACACACTTGACAAACTCTGTCCCATATAGTTCTTTGACAGTACGGGAGATCCAGTCAAAATGTGGTTAAATTAAAATCACCTACAACAAAAACCTCATGTTTCTTGCATCAGTCAGCAATCTCTTTACAAATGTGTTCTTCGAAACCCCTAGGGTTGTTGGGTGGTCTGTAATATAGCCCCATTAACGTGTTCATACATTTCTTATTTCTCAGTTCCACCCACATGCCTCACTAGACGAGTATTCTAGTCTGTCCTGACTGAGCACTACAGTAACATTTTCCCTGATCAGGAAGGGCTCCCTTCCTCCTTCAATCCCTCACAATCTGTCACATGTAAACTAAAGGTAACTGGGAATATTGAGCTGCCAGTCCTGCCTCTCCTGTAACCAAGTCTCGATGGCTGCACTATGTTCAATCTTTTGATACCTAACTTTGTCTGAGGCCTCACCAACATCTGCCTTCACTAACTGTTCTGGCACTCTGCTTCCCACCCCTCTGCAACTCTAGTTAATACCCACCGTGCAGCACTAGCAAACCTTCCCACTGGAATATTAGTCCCCTTCCAGTTCAGCTGCAAACTGTCTCTTTGGTACAGCTTCCAACTTCTCTGCAGAGAGCCCAATTATCCAAAAATCTTATACCCTCCCTCCTACACCAACTCCTTAGCCACATGTTCAGCCGTGTAATCTTCCTATTTCTTGCCTCACTCGCGCATGGCATGGGTAGCAATCCTGAAATGCAACCCTGAAGGGCCTGCCCTTTAATGTGAATGGCATTAGTCATTATGCTACCACGTCATATATGTGTGCCTCACTAAAAAGAAGGGAAAAATACTAAGTAGCCGTGTGTCCTCGGTCCAGTGTTTTTCTTCTGTAGCCCTCTCACCAGGGCTCATATGCAAACGTGGCTCGATAGCTAACTCTGCTAACAGCCATGTGACTCAACAGTGAGAAGGTACCTTTATAACAATATACATCTCAGGTCAGTATGATTTAGGGTTCAAACAAACATGAAAGTTGAAATGTTCTAATTAAAGCAACCTCGATATGAGCAATTACTGTGTAAATACTGCCCATACTGAATTATCAGTGTAAATGACAAATCATTCACCAGCATAAAAGTATAAAGGAAGTCTATTTACCAATTTCAGCTTTATTAAACAGGTGTTAAAAGAAGGAAGATAAAGAAAAAAAATGAAAGGACCCATTACAGTGAGACCAATCTAAATATGCACATGACTGCCGGAGCTCATCTTTCCCAAAAGCTGGATGTAACTGTTATTCACGGCACTAGATGCCCATCACCGATCACTGATAGAACTTCCCAGCTTGGGCTCCTTTGTTTCGCAGAGCACTCCTTACAATAGCATCTTCCTGACAGTTTGAATACTATGGATGTCTTCCTGATCTCCTCTCTGCATCTCCCGTCAAAAAGACCACAAACCCAACCGCCATCCATCACAAATCTCATTCTGCTCAATGCCCTCCAGAACCTTCTCGTGATCCCGCCATCCTGATTGGCCGACACAACATTCCTAAGTTGAACAGAATGGCTCCTTATCTTTAGCTGAAACCAAAACATTCTAACAGCAGGATGCACTGCTTTTACAGAAAACTACTAAAATGAAATACCTCACAGCATAACTGGATAAATCTTAACCAGGGCATTACACTTTCAACTAGTTTCTGGAGTAACAAAACTTGACATCCAGGACCAGAGGGCAAAGCCTCAGAATACAAAGATGTCCATTTAGAACATAGATGAGGAGAAATTTCTTCAAGCTGAGGGTGGTAAATCTGTGGAATTCTCTGCCACAGACAGGTTTGAAGGCCAGGCCAAGTCATTGGGTATATTTAAAGCAGAGGTTGATAGGTTCTTGATTAGTAAGGTCTTCACAGGTTATGGTGAGAAGGCGGGAGAATGGGGTTGAGAGGGTCAATATGTCAGCCATGATTAAATTCGGAGCACTTGTTGGGCCAAATGGCCTAACTCTGTTCCTGTGCTTCCTGGTTTTAATCTTTGACCCCTTCCGTGAGATGACCATGCATAAAATATCACTTTAAGACTTTACACCTGTTCCATGATTTAAATGTTAGCCATGTTCTTTGGATTCAAGCCCCTCTCTCCAGAGACAGACACTAAAAAGATTACACTGGAACATGTGCAGAGGAGATTTACTGAGATGTTGGAGGACTTTCAAAGTCAAGGTTAAAATAAAACATATTATCTCAGTGCATATATACCATATACTATGTTGAGATTCATTTTATTGCATGCATTTACAGAAAAATAAAAAATATGATAGAATTTATGAAAAAAACTATAAATAAACTAACACTGACAAACAACCAATGTGCAAAAGATAAATTGCAAATAATGAAACTACTGAGAACATGAGTTATAGAGACTTGAAAGCAAGTCTGTAGGTTGTGGAATCAGTTCAGAGTTGTGGTGAGTGAAGTTATCCACACCAGTTCAGGAGCTTGATGGCTGTAAGGTAATAACTGTTCCTGAAACTAATGGTTTGGGACCTAAGGCTTCTGCACCTGCTGCCCGATGGTAGTAGTGGTAAGACAAAATGGCCAGGATAATGGGAGTCTCTGATCATGGATGCTGCTTTCTTGTGGCAGTGCTCCATGTAAACATGCCTAATGGTGGGAAAGGCTTTTCCTGGGATGGACCGGGCTGCATCTATCACTTTCTGTAGACCTTTTTGTTCCTGAGCCTTTGGGTTTCCACACTAGGCTGTGATGCAACAAATTAGGAGACTCTCCACTGTGCATCTATCGGAGTTATAGGCTCGTAAAGTCATAGAGCACTACAGCACAGAAACAGGCCCTGTGGTTCAACTAATCCCTGCCAAACTATTATCCCGTTTAATCCTATATCCCTGCACCTGGACCATAGCCCTCTACACCCCTCACATCCACGTGCTTATCCAGATTCCTCCGAAATGTTCAAACTGAACATGATCCCAGCACTTCCGCTGGCAGCTCATGTCACTCTCTCACCATCCTCTGCGTTAAGAAAGTCCCTCTCATGTTTCCCTTAAATATTTCACATTTCACCCTCACCTCTAGTTCTAGTCTCACCCAACCTCAGCAAAAGAAGGCTGCTATCATTTACCCAATAAAAAGTTTGTCAAAGTTTTTGGTGACTTTAGTTATGGGGAGAGGTTGGATAAGCTGGGCTTGTTTTTCCAGAAGTCAAGCAGAAGTATATAAGATCACAAGATGCATTGCTAGGGTAGATGAGAGATAAAGGCTAGCTACAAGACCTGAGGTTTGAAGATTTGGAGCTGGGGACAAGTCCACGAGGGATTTCAACTCAATGAGGATATCAAATTGTGTTATTAGCAAATTATAAGAGCAAAGTAATTTAATATGTTCAATTAGAAAATATTGGCAATCAATTCTTATTTAACAGTAGAATTAAAATCACAATTAACTTCTGATTATATTCTCCAATCACATATTTTTTTTAAAAATCACTCAATCGGGCTCATTGATGGAGATGCATAACACAATATCAATTGGTCAAGTTTGATATTTCTGACAAAATGAAACCCAACAGCATGAATGGCAGCAATACTTCACTACTGGATGAACTCAATACCTTCTATGACTGCTTTGAAAGGGAGAATATAACTACAGCTGTGAAGATGCCTGCTGTGACAATATCTCCTCCTTGCTGACAATCAACACTCGTGTACTTCAGGGATGTGTGCTTAGCCCACTGTTCTACTCTCTCTATACTGTGTTGTTGTGTTGCTAGGTATAGCTCAAATACCATCTATAAATATATATACTTACTGTAATCGATTTACCGGTACTTTTTTTGTTGTGTATTATCATGTATTGCATTGAACGGCTGCTGCTAAGTTAACAAATTTCATAACACATGCCGGTGATAATAAACCTAATTTGGATTCTGATTCTGATATTGACCAGTTGATTTTGCATGCAGTCATTTATTTTTTGGTTCTTGCCTTGTGATAGAGGTATGAGAACTTGATTATATTGTGCAATATTTATGGAAGCAATGGAATAGAATACATCTAGTAGACTATTGAACAAACTGTAAGTTGAAAATACTAGAATATAAAGTAAGGATGTGGTGCTGAGGCTGTATAAAGTTTTGTGTGGTCTTCTATTGATTCCATTATGGCTATTGGACTTATTGAATATGCCCTCAAGAAAGTAAATCTCAGTGTTGTATATAGTGACATTGTGTACATATATCTACTGATGCCTCTGGACACATCTTCAGTGATGTTCCTGGACTCATTAGGTGTTTCGGGTCTTTCAACGTCATATACCCTCCTCCAGGTGACCCAGCCGGGGCTGATCAGACCCCAGCTTGTGTCCAGATGGCTAGCTACACATGACTCCATGGCTCCCCTCTCTTGAGCCACAGCCACCTCGAGGCCCTCTCTGCCGCATCGGTGGTACTGCGGATGGTTCTCCTCTTCCTCTCTCCCTCGATGCCCAAATTGCTGAAGGCTCTGGCTAAAGAATGGACTGCAAATCCCCTACATTCAACCTCCACTGGGAGACACCTCGCTCTCCATCCAGCCTGCTGGCAGTCGCTGACCAGTCCTGCGTACTTGGAGAGCTTCCTTTCAAAGGCCTCTTCCAAATGATCTTCCCATGGGGCTGTCAGCTCCAGCATCACCACTTGCTTAGTAGACTCAGACACAAGGACAACGTCTGGTCGCAGGTTGGTGGCTGCGATATGATTAGGGAACTTTAGCTGCTGTTCGAGGTCCACCAAGAGCTGCCAGTCCCTTGCAGAGATCAGGATACCTGCAGATGTTCTCTTGGTGGGTATTGGCTGCTCGCCAGCTCTGACAAAGGCAATGGTCTGCTTGGAGGGTCGGGACTGCTTCGCCCACTCCACTCCTGCACTGATGGCTCCAGCAATGGTCTTCAGGACCTGATCACGCCTCCATTGGTACCGTCCCTCACCAAGTGCCCTTGTGCAGCTGCTGAGGATGTGCTGCAGGGTTCCTCGCTTGGAACACAATGGGCACGCTGATGACTCTGCTTTGCCCCATGTGTGCAGTTTTGATGGGCTTGGAAGCACATCATACACTGCCTGGATGAGAAATTGGATGCGGTGTGGCTCGGCTTTCCAAAGCTCAGCCCAGGTCACTTTCCTCTCAACCGCATTCTCCCATCTTGTCCAAGCTCCCTGTTGCTTCATTCCCACCATCTTGCAGGTTCTCCTCTCCTCCACTGCTGCTCTCACCTCCTCCTGAACTAGGCGGCACCATTCCTTCCCTCTGATGGGTGTCCATTTGGGGAGTTGGAAAGGATCCTAGCCCAGCTCGGCCTCGTGTGACCACTCCCACCAGCCTCCTGTGACGCAGCTTTTCCTCTGCTTCCTGAACAGCTTCCTCTGCCCTTCACTTCCTGCCAGTCCTCACTTGGATCCCTGCTCCAGCCACCTTCGGATCACTTGAGACCCTGTACTGTACCACTTCTCTGGCTCTTGTTACCTTGAATTCCTCCTCCAAGGATTTGAAGGACAGTTGCAGTTTGTTGTGGTGTCCATAGAGGGCGATGCAGCTCAGGCTCTTTGGCAGCCCCAGCCATCTCCTGAGGTGCTTGCTGATCCTCCTCTCTAAGGTTTCGACTGTTGAGATCGGAACTGCATAGACAAGGAGGGGCCACAGGATTCTGGGAAGAATGCCATGCTGATACACTAAGGCTTTAAACTTCTCAGGTAGGCCAGACTTGTCAACAGATTTCAGCCAGCCATCCAAGTCGGTGCAGGTCGACCGAAAAGATGTCGTGTCCCTTAGCTGTCAAAAACCTTACCTAAGCTCTTGACTGGCTTTTTTGTGATGGCTGGGATGGATGTGCCTGCGATGCTTGTTCTCCACCTTCCCTTTCCTCAGTACCATAGCTCTTGATTTGGCTGGCTTTAAACGCATCTGGGCCCACTCTACCAGCTTTTCGAGCCCCTGCAGAATCCACCAGCAGCCTGGGACTGATTCTGTGGTGACTGTGAGGTGCCCCGGTGGGTGGTTGCTGTTGAGCGGAATTCACTCTGGGCCCGCCGCACTCCGGTTCAGCTGACTTAGTGAGCATGTTCATTGCTAGGGAGAACAGTGTGACTGAGATAGTGTACCCTGTGATGATGCCAGCTTGATGGAATTGCTCCTGAAGAGACCCTCATCCTGAAGTTGCTGTAATAATCAGCGATAAGGTCTCTGATTCTGCTGGGGACGTGACGTTTGGTCAGTGTGAGCTGCACCAGCTTGTGCGGAATGGAGCCATATGCATTTGCCAGGTCGAGCCACAACACTGACAGGTTGCCCTTGTTCTCTCTGGCCTCCCTGATGAGCTGTGTCACCACACCGGTGTGCCCCAGACAGCCCGGCATCCCTGAAATGCCACCCTTCTGGACTGATGTATCAATACAGGTGTTCTTTGCTAGGTAGGTGCACAGCCAATTGGAAACAGCACTGAAGGAGATCTTCACCTCGACACACAGCAGGGAGATGGTGTGGAGCTGGTCTATCTGGGTGGCGTTTACTTCCTTCGAGATCCACACACCTTCAGCCACCCTCCACTGTTCTGGGATCCCCCCCCCCCCCTTCTCCAGAAGACTCGCAGTATCTTCCATGGACGCAGCGGGAGTTTGGGGCAGTTCTTGTACACTTTGTACGAGGTACTGCTTGGTCCTGGAGCCGAGGTTGCTCTTGCTTTGCGGACAACCTCTCTGACTTCCTTTAGCTGCAGCTCTGACATGTCGAACTGCACATCCCATTCAAGGGGGGGTCTATTAGGATGTTGCACTCTCCCAACTCCTGCACTCTTTCAGGATCATTGTAAATCTTCTTCAGATGTTAATCTATGTCTTCTTGCAAACAGGACAGTTTCTCACCGCACTTCTGCCCCAGTAACTCCTTGGTGAACTTGAAGGGGTTGGCGATAGAGGCAGCACGTTTTCGGGCCCTTTCACGCCGCCGCCTCCGATGCCACTCTGCTCAGCGGAGGACCCTGATCTTCTTTCGTACCATGCTCATCAGCCGATGCGCTCCTCTTCTCCTGCCTCCTTGTCCTGGGACTTCAGCGCTTTCATCTTCCGCCTGACGTTGTGGATCCTCAACACTCTTTGGTTCTTCGAGTAAGGAGTTTTGGAGCCTTCTTTCTCCTCTTCTCCCAACCGTTCAGCTGCAATGCTGACAATGGACTGTTGTCATGGCTTGTAGCTTCCTATCAACCTCTCCCTTCTCCGTTGCCTCCAGAATTTAGCTGACATCTTCATCAAACTGCTTCCACAGTGAAGACATGTTAGCTGCAGGCCATTTAGACTTGATGTTAGAGGTTTTGTGTGGTCTTTTATTGATTCCATTATGGTTATTGGATTTATTGAGTATGCCCTCAAGAAAATGAATCTCAGGGTTGTATATGATGATATATGCACTTTAATAATAAATTTACTTTGAACTTTCAACTCAAGACTAATTTTGGAACATTGTGAGCTATTTTTGGGACCTAGATCTAAGAAAGACTGTGCTGATATTGGGAAGGATCCAAAGGAATCTTACAAGATGAGAAGGAATTTCTTGATCGAGAGAGTGGTGAATCAGTGATATTCCTTGCCATGGACGGTGGCAGAGGCCAAATCATCGAGTATATTTAAAGCGGAATACTTCCTTGTTTAGTAAGTTTCCAGGGAGAAGGCAGGAGAATGGGTTTCAGAGGGAAAATAAATAAGCAAAGATCAAATGGCACGCTCAATGGGCCAAATGGCCTAATCCTGTTCCTATATTTTATAGTATTATAAAATTGACAAAAAAAACCTAATTTTTGCCAGCTTCACCTCCTGCCAGTGTGATTTTGGTTGCAGGAGTTTAAATATGTGAAGCAAATCAACAGCAATATGGATTTGGATACCACTGCTGTGAAACGCATTCACAGCATACATCGAACATGGTCGGTGTGGAAGAGTGCTCCCAAGGGGTTTGGAATGTTCTAAGGCATCAGAGAACAATGCTGGCGGAGAAAAGAGCCAGGGAGAGTTTCTAAGGCATCAATGAACAATGCTGGTGGAGAACAGAGCCAGGGGGAGTTTCTAAGGCATTAGCGAACAATGCTGGTGAAGAACAGTGCCAGGGAGAGTTTCTAAGGCATTAGCGAACAATGCTGGTGGAGAACAGAGCCAGGGAGAGTTTATAAGGCATCAGCGAACAATGCTGGTGGAGAACAGAGCCAGGGAGAGTTTCAAAGGCATCAATGAACAATGCTGGTGGAGAACAGAGCCAGGGAGAGTTTCTAAGGCATCAGTGAACAATGCTGGGGGACAACAGTGTCAGGGAGAGTTTCTAAGGCATCAGCGAACAATGCTGGCGGAGAACAGTGCCAGGGAGAGTTTCTAAGTCATCAGCGAATAATGCTGGTGGAGAACAGAGCTATGGAGAGTTTCTAAGGCATCAATGAACAATGCTGGTGGAGAAAAGTGCCAGGGAGAGTTTCTAAGTCATCAGCGAACAATGCTGGTGGAGAACAGTGCCAGAGACAGTTTCTACGGCATCAGCAAGCAATGCTGGTGGAGAACAGAGCCAGGGAGAGTTTCTAAGGCATTAGCGAACAATGCTGGTGAAAAACAGTGCCAGGGAGAGTTTCTAAGGCATTAGCGAACAATGCTGGTGGAGAACAGAGCCAGGGAGAGTTTCTAAGGCATCAGCGAACAATGCTGGTGGAGAACAGTGCCAGGGAGAGTTTCTAAGTCATCAGCGAATAATGCTGGTGGAGAACAGTGCCAGGGAGAGTTTCTAAGTCATCAGCGAACAATGCTGGTGGAGAACAGAGCCAGGGAGAGTTTCTAAGGCATCAGCGAACAATGCTGGCGGAGAACAGTGCCAGGGAGAGTTTCTAAGTCATCAGCGAATAATGCTGGTGGAGAACAGAGCTATGGAGAGTTTCTAAGGCATCAATGAACAATGCTGGTGGAGAAAAGTGCCAGGGAGAGTTTCTCAGTCATCAGCGAACAATGCTGGTGGAGAACAGTGCCAGAGACAGTTTCTACGGCATCAGCAAGCAATGCTGGTGGAGAACAGAGCCAGGGGGAGTTTCTAAGGCATTAGCGAACAATGCTGGTGGAGAACAGAGCCAGGGAGAGTTTCTAAGGCATCAGCGAACAATGCTGGTGGAGAACAGAGCCAGGGAGAGTTTCTAAGGCATCAATGAACAATGCTGGTGGAGAACAGAGCCAGGGAGAGTTTCTAAGGCATCAGTGAACAATGCTGGGGGACAACAGTGTCAGGGAGAGTTTCTAAGGCATCAGCGAACAATGCTGGCGGAGAACAGTGCCAGGGAGAGTTTCTAAGTCATCAGCGAACAATGCTGGTGGAGAACAGTGCCAGAGACAGTTTCTACGGCATCAGCAAGCAATGCTGGTGGAGAACAGAGCCAGGGGGAGTTTCTAAGGCATTAGCGAACAATGCTGGTGGAGAACAGAGCCAGGGAGAGTTTCTAAGGCATCAGCGAACAATGCTGGTGGAGAACAGAGCCAGGGAGAGTTTCTAAGGCATCAATGAACAATGCTGGTGGAGAACAGAGCCAGGGAGAGTTTCTAAGGCATCAGTGAACAATGCTGGGGGACAACAGTGTCAGGGAGAGTTTCTAAGGCATCAGCGAACAATGCTGGCGGAGAACAGTGCCAGGGAGAGTTTCTAAGTCATCAGCGAATAATGCTGGTGGAGAACAGAGCTATGGAGAGTTTCTAAGGCATCAATGAACAATGCTGGTGGAGAAAAGTGCCAGGGAGAGTTTCTAAGTCATCAGCGAACAATGCTGGTGGAGAACAGTGCCAGAGACAGTTTCTACGGCATCAGCAAGCAATGCTGGTGGAGAACAGAGCCAGGGAGAGTTTCTAAGTGATCAGCGAACAATGCTGGTGGAGAACAGAGGCAGGGAGAGTTTCTAAGGCATCAGCGAACAATGCTGGTGGAGAACAGAGCCAGGGAGAGTTTCTAAGGCATCAATGAACAATGCTGGTGGAGAAAAGTGCCAGGGAGAGTTTCTAAGTCATCAGCGAAAAATGCTGGTGGAGAACAGTGCCAGAGACAGTTTCTACGGCATCAGCAAGCAATGCTGGTGGAGAACAGAGCCAGGGAGAGTTTCTAAAGCATCAGCGAACAATGCTGGTGGAGAACAGAGGCAGGGAGAGTTTCTAAGGCATCAGGAAACAATGCTGGTGGAGAACAGAGCCAGGGAGAGTTTCTAAGTCATCAGCGAACAATGCTGGTGGAGAACAGAGCCAGGGAGAGTTTCTAAGTCATCAGCGAATAATGCTGGTGGAGAACAGAGCTATGGAGAGTTTCTAAGGCATCAATGAACAATGCTGGTGGAGAAAAGTGCCAGGGAGAGTTTCTAAGTCATCAGCGAACAATGCTGGTGGAGAACAGTGCCAGAGACAGTTTCTACGGCATCAGCAAGCAATGCTGGTGGAGAACAGAGCCAGGGAGAGTTTCTAAGTGATCAGCGAACAATGCTGGTGGAGAACAGAGGCAGGGAGAGTTTCTAAGGCATCAGCGAACAATGCTGGTGGAGAACAGAGCCAGGGAGAGTTTCTAAGTCATCAGCGAACAATGCTGGTGGAGAACAGAGCCAGGGAGAGTTTCTAAGGCATCAATGAACAATGCTGGTGGAGAAAAGTGCCAGGGAGAGTTTCTAAGTCATCAGCGAACAATGCTGGTGGAGAACAGTGCCAGAGACAGTTTCTACGGCATCAGCGAACAATGCTGGTGGAGAACAGAGGCAGGGAGAGTTTCTAAGGCATCAGCGAACAATGCTGGTGGAGAACAGAGCCAGGGAGAGTTTCTAAGTCATCAGCGAACAATGCTGGTGGAGAACAGAGCCAGGGAGAGTTTCTAAGGCATCAATGAACAATGCTGGTGGAGAAAAGTGCCAGGGAGAGTTTCTAAGTCATCAGCGAACAATGCTGGTGGAGAACAGTGCCAGAGACAGTTTCTACGGCATCAGCAAGCAATGCTGGTGGAGAACAGAGCCAGGGAGAGTTTCTAAAGCATCAGCGAACAATGCTGGTGGAGAACAGAGGCAGGGAGAGTTTCTAAGGCATCAGCGAACAATGCTGGTGGAGAACAGAGCCAGGGAGAGTTTCTAAGTCATCAGCGAACAATGCTGGTGGAGAACAGAGCCAGGGAGAGTTTCTAAGGCATCAGCGAACAATGCTGGGGGACAACAGTGTCAGGGAGAGTTTCTAAGGCATCAGCGAACAATGCTGGCGGAGAACAGTGCCAGGGAGAGTTTCTAAGTCATCAGCGAATAATGCTGGTGGAGAACAGAGCTATGGAGAGTTTCTAAGGCATCAATGAACAATGCTGGTGGAGAAAAGTGCCAGGGAGAGTTTCTAAGTCATCAGCGAACAATGCTGGTGGACAACAGTGCCAGAGACAGTTTCTACGGCATCAGCAAGCAATGCTGGTGGAGAACAGAGCCAGGGAGAGTTTCTAAGTGATCAGCGAACAATGCTGGTGGAGAACAGAGGCAGGGAGAGTTTCTAAGGCATCAGCGAACAATGCTGGTGGAGAACAGAGCCAGGGAGAGTTTCTAAGTCATCAGCGAACAATGCTGGTGGAGAACAGAGCCAGGGAGAGTTTCTAAGGCATCAATGAACAATGCTGGTGGAGAAAAGTGCCAGGGAGAGTTTCTAAGTCATCAGCGAACAATGCTGGTGGAGAACAGTGCCAGAGACAGTTTCTACGGCATCAGCAAGCAATGCTGGTGGAGAACAGAGCCAGGGAGAGTTTCTAAGTGATCAGCGAACAATGCTGGAGGAGAACAGAGGCAGGGAGAGTTTCTAAGGCATCAGCGAACAATGCTGGTGGAGAACAGAGCCAGGGAGAGTTTCTAAGTCATCAGCGAACAATGCTGGTGGAGAACAGAGCTATGGAGAGTTTCTAAGGCATCAATGAACAATGCTGGTGGAGAAAAGTGCCAGGGAGAGTTTCTCAGTCATCAGCGAACAATGCTGGTGGAGAACAGTGCCAGAGACAGTTTCTACGGCATCAGCAAGCAATGCTGGTGGAGAACAGAGCCAGGGGGAGTTTCTAAGGCATTAGCGAACAATGCTGGTGGAGAACAGAGCCAGGGAGAGTTTCTAAGGCATCAGCGAACAATGCTGGTGGAGAACAGAGCCAGGGAGAGTTTCTAAGGCATCAATGAACAATGCTGGTGGAGAACAGAGCCAGGGAGAGTTTCTAAGGCATCAGTGAACAATGCTGGGGGACAACAGTGTCAGGGAGAGTTTCTAAGGCATCAGCGAACAATGCTGGCGGAGAACAGTGCCAGGGAGAGTTTCTAAGTCATCAGCGAACAATGCTGGTGGAGAACAGTGCCAGAGACAGTTTCTACGGCATCAGCAAGCAATGCTGGTGGAGAACAGAGCCAGGGGGAGTTTCTAAGGCATTAGCGAACAATGCTGGTGGAGAACAGAGCCAGGGAGAGTTTCTAAGGCATCAGCGAACAATGCTGGTGGAGAACAGAGCCAGGGAGAGTTTCTAAGGCATCAATGAACAATGCTGGTGGAGAACAGAGCCAGGGAGAGTTTCTAAGGCATCAGTGAACAATGCTGGGGGACAACAGTGTCAGGGAGAGTTTCTAAGGCATCAGCGAACAATGCTGGCGGAGAACAGTGCCAGGGAGAGTTTCTAAGTCATCAGCGAATAATGCTGGTGGAGAACAGAGCTATGGAGAGTTTCTAAGGCATCAATGAACAATGCTGGTGGAGAAAAGTGCCAGGGAGAGTTTCTAAGTCATCAGCGAACAATGCTGGTGGAGAACAGTGCCAGAGACAGTTTCTACGGCATCAGCAAGCAATGCTGGTGGAGAACAGAGCCAGGGAGAGTTTCTAAGTGATCAGCGAACAATGCTGGTGGAGAACAGAGGCAGGGAGAGTTTCTAAGGCATCAGCGAACAATGCTGGTGGAGAACAGAGCCAGGGAGAGTTTCTAAGGCATCAATGAACAATGCTGGTGGAGAAAAGTGCCAGGGAGAGTTTCTAAGTCATCAGCGAAAAATGCTGGTGGAGAACAGTGCCAGAGACAGTTTCTACGGCATCAGCAAGCAATGCTGGTGGAGAACAGAGCCAGGGAGAGTTTCTAAAGCATCAGCGAACAATGCTGGTGGAGAACAGAGGCAGGGAGAGTTTCTAAGGCATCAGCAAACAATGCTGGTGGAGAACAGAGCCAGGGAGAGTTTCTAAGTCATCAGCGAACAATGCTGGTGGAGAACAGAGCCAGGGAGAGTTTCTAAGTCATCAGCGAATAATGCTGGTGGAGAACAGAGCTATGGAGAGTTTCTAAGGCATCAATGAACAATGCTGGTGGAGAAAAGTGCCAGGGAGAGTTTCTAAGTCATCAGCGAACAATGCTGGTGGAGAACAGTGCCAGAGACAGTTTCTACGGCATCAGCAAGCAATGCTGGTGGAGAACAGAGCCAGGGAGAGTTTCTAAGTGATCAGCGAACAATGCTGGTGGAGAACAGAGGCAGGGAGAGTTTCTAAGGCATCAGCGAACAATGCTGGTGGAGAACAGAGCCAGGGAGAGTTTCTAAGTCATCAGCGAACAATGCTGGTGGAGAACAGAGCCAGGGAGAGTTTCTAAGGCATCAATGAACAATGCTGGTGGAGAAAAGTGCCAGGGAGAGTTTCTAAGTCATCAGCGAACAATGCTGGTGGAGAACAGTGCCAGAGACAGTTTCTACGGCATCAGCGAACAATGCTGGTGGAGAACAGAGGCAGGGAGAGTTTCTAAGGCATCAGCGAACAATGCTGGTGGAGAACAGAGCCAGGGAGAGTTTCTAAGTCATCAGCGAACAATGCTGGTGGAGAACAGAGCCAGGGAGAGTTTCTAAGGCATCAATGAACAATGCTGGTGGAGAAAAGTGCCAGGGAGAGTTTCTAAGTCATCAGCGAACAATGCTGGTGGAGAACAGTGCCAGAGACAGTTTCTACGGCATCAGCAAGCAATGCTGGTGGAGAACAGAGCCAGGGAGAGTTTCTAAAGCATCAGCGAACAATGCTGGTGGAGAACAGAGGCAGGGAGAGTTTCTAAGGCATCAGCGAACAATGCTGGTGGAGAACAGAGCCAGGGAGAGTTTCTAAGTCATCAGCGAACAATGCTGGTGGAGAACAGAGCCAGGGAGAGTTTCTAAGGCATCAGCGAACAATGCTGGGGGACAACAGTGTCAGGGAGAGTTTCTAAGGCATCAGCGAACAATGCTGGCGGAGAACAGTGCCAGGGAGAGTTTCTAAGTCATCAGCGAATAATGCTGGTGGAGAACAGAGCTATGGAGAGTTTCTAAGGCATCAATGAACAATGCTGGTGGAGAAAAGTGCCAGGGAGAGTTTCTAAGTCATCAGCGAACAATGCTGGTGGACAACAGTGCCAGAGACAGTTTCTACGGCATCAGCAAGCAATGCTGGTGGAGAACAGAGCCAGGGAGAGTTTCTAAGTGATCAGCGAACAATGCTGGTGGAGAACAGAGGCAGGGAGAGTTTCTAAGGCATCAGCGAACAATGCTGGTGGAGAACAGAGCCAGGGAGAGTTTCTAAGTCATCAGCGAACAATGCTGGTGGAGAACAGAGCCAGGGAGAGTTTCTAAGGCATCAATGAACAATGCTGGTGGAGAAAAGTGCCAGGGAGAGTTTCTAAGTCATCAGCGAACAATGCTGGTGGAGAACAGTGCCAGAGACAGTTTCTACGGCATCAGCAAGCAATGCTGGTGGAGAACAGAGCCAGGGAGAGTTTCTAAGTGATCAGCGAACAATGCTGGAGGAGAACAGAGGCAGGGAGAGTTTCTAAGGCATCAGCGAACAATGCTGGTGGAGAACAGAGCCAGGGAGAGTTTCTAAGTCATCAGCGAACAATGCTGGTGGAGAACAGAGCCAGGGAGAGTTTCTAAGGCATCAATGAACAATGCTGGTGGAGAAAAGTGCCAGGGAGAGTTTCTAAGTCATCAGCGAACAATGCTGGTGGAGAACAGTGCCAGAGACAGTTTCTACGGCATCAGCAAGCAATGCTGGTGGAGAACAGAGCCAGGGAGAGTTTCTAAAGCATCAGCGAACAATGCTGGTGGAGAACAGAGCCAGGGAGAGTTTCTAAGGCATCAATGAACAATGCTGGTGGAGAAAAGTGCCAGGGAGAGTTTCTAAGTCATCAGCGAACAATGCTGGTGGAGAACAGGGCCAGAGACAGTTTCTACGGCATCAGCAAGCAATGCTGGTGGAGAACAGAGCCAGGGAGTGTTTCTAAGGCATCAATGAACAATGCTGGTGGAGAAAAGTGCCAGGGAGAGTTTCTAAGTCATCAGCGAACAATGCTGGTGGAGAACAGTGCCAGAGACAGTTTCTAAGGCATCAGCGAACAATGCTGGTGGAGAACAGAGGCAGGGAGAGTTTCTAAGGCATCAGCGAACAATGCTGGTGGAGAACAGAGCCAGGGAGAGTTTCTAAGTCATCAGCGAACAATGCTGGTGGAGAACAGAGCCAGGGAGAGTTTCTAAGGCATCAATGAACAATGCTGGTGGAGAAAAGTGCCAGGGAGAGTTTCTAAGTCATCAGCGAACAATGCTGGTGGAGAACAGTGCCAGAGACAGTTTCTACGGCATCAGCAAGCAATGCTGGTGGAGAACAGAGCCAGGGAGAGTTTCTAAGGCATCAGCGAACAATGCTGGTGGAGAACAGAGCCAGGGAGAGTTTCTAAGTCATCAGCGAACAATGCTGGTGGAGAACAGAGCCAGGGAGAGTTTCTAAGGCATCAATGAACAATGCTGGTGGAGAAAAGTGCCAGGGAGAGTTTCTAAGTCATCAGCGAACAATGCTGGTGGAGAACAGTGCCAGAGACAGTTTCTACGGCATCAGCAAGCAATGCTGGTGGAGAACAGAGCCAGGGAGAGTTTCTAAGTGATCAGCGAACAATGCTGGTGGAGAACAGAGGCAGGGAGAGTTTCTAAGTCATCAGCGAACAATGCTGGTGGAGAACAGAGCCAGGGAGAGTTTCTAAGGCATCAATGAACAATGCTGGTGGAGAAAAGTGCCAGGGAGAGTTTCTAAGTCATCAGCGAACAATGCTGGTGGAGAACAGTGCCAGAGACAGTTTCTACGGCATCAGCAAGCAATGCTGGTGGAGAACAGAGCCAGGGAGAGTTTCTAAGGCATCAATGAACAATGCTGGTGGAGAAAAGTGCCAGGGAGAGTTTCTAAGTCATCAGCGAACAATGCTGGTGGAGAACAGTGCCAGAGACAGTTTCTACGGCATCAGCGAACAATGCTGGTGGAGAACAGAGGCAGGGAGAGTTTCTAAGGCATCAGCGAACAATGCTGGTGGAGAACAGAGCCAGGGAGAGTTTCTAAGTCATCAGCGAACAATGCTGGTGGAGAACAGAGCCAGGGAGAGTTTCTAAGGCATCAATGAACAATGCTGGTGGAGAAAAGTGCCAGGGAGAGTTTCTAAGTCATCAGCGAACAATGCTGGTGGAGAACAGTGCCAGAGACAGTTTCTACGGCATCAGCGAACAATGCTGGTGGAGAACAGAGGCAGGGAGAGTTTCTAAGGCATCAGCGAACAATGCTGGTGGAGAACAGAGCCAGGGAGAGTTTCTAAGTCATCAGCGAACAATGCTGGTGGAGAACAGAGCCAGGGAGAGTTTCTAAGGCATCAATGAACAATGCTGGTGGAGAAAAGTGCCAGGGAGAGTTTCTAAGTCATCAGCGAACAATGCTGGTGGAGAACAGTGCCAGAGACAGTTTCTACGGCATCAGCAAGCAATGCTGGTGGAGAACAGAGCCAGGGAGAGGTTCTAAGGCATCAGCGAACAATGCTGGTGGAGAACAGAGCCAGGGAGAGTTTCTAAGGCATCAGCGAACAATGCTGGTGGAGAACAAAGCCAGGGAGAGTTTCTAAGTCACCAGCGAACAATGCTGGTGGAGAACAGAGCCAGGGCGAGTTTCTAAGGCATCAATGAACAATGCTGTGGGAGAACAGTGCCAGGGTGAGTTTCTAAGTCATCAGCGAATAATGCTGGTGGAGAACAGAGCCAGGGCGACTTTCTAAGGCATCAATGAACAATGCTGGCAGAGAACAGTGCCAGGGAGAGTTTCTAAGGCATTTGCGAACAATGCTGGTGGAGATCAGAGCCAGGGAGAGTTACTGAGGCATCAGCGAGCAATGCTGGTGGAGAAAAGAGCCAGGGAGAGTTTCTAAGTCATCAGCGAACAATGCTGGTGGAGAACAGAGCCAGGGCGACTTTCTAAGGCATCAATGAACAATGCTGGTGGAGAACAGTGCCAGGGAGAGTTTCTAAGTCATCAGCGAACAATGCTGGTGGAGAACAGAGCCAGGGCGACTTTCTAAGGCATCAATGAACACTGCTGTTGGAGAACAGTGCCAGGGAGAGTTACTAAGGCATATGCGAGCAATGCTGGTGGAGAACAGAGCCAGGGAGAGTTTCTAAGGCATCAGCGAACAATGCTGGTGGAGAACAGAGCCAGGGAGAGTTTCTAAGGCATCAATGAACAATGCTGGTGGAGAACAGTGCGAGGGAGAGTTGCTAAGGCATCAGCGAACAATGCTGGGGGAGAACAGAGCCAGGGAGAGTTTCTAAGGCATTAGCAAACAATGCTGGCGGAGAACAGTGCCAGGGAGAGTTTCTAAGGCATTAGCGAACAATGCTGGTGGAGAACAGTGCCAGGGAGAGTTTCTAAGGCATTAGCAAACAATGCTGGCGCAGAACAGTGCCACGGAGAGTTTCTAAGGCATCGGCGAACAATGCTGGTGGAGAACAGTGCCAGGGAGAGTTTCTAAGGCATTAGCGAACAATGCTGGCGGAGAACAGAGCCAGGGCGAGTTTCTAAGTCATCAATGAACAATGCTGGCAGAGAACAGAGCCAGGGAGAGTTTCTAAAGCATCAGCGAACAATGCTGGTGGAGAACAGAGCCAGAGAGAGTTTCTAAGGCATCAATGAACAATGCTGGCAGAGAACAGTGCCAGGGTGAGTTTCTAAGTCATCAGCGAACAATGCTGGTGGAGAACAGAGCCAGGGCGACTTTCTAAGGCATCAATGAACAATGCTGGCAGAGAACAGTGCCAGGGAGAGTTTCTAAGGCATTTGCGAACAATGCTGGTGGAGATCAGAGCCAGGGAGAGTTACTAAGGCATCAGCGAGCAATGCTGGTGGAGAACAGAGCCAGGGAGAGTTTCTAAGTCATCAGCGAACAATGCTGGTGGAGAACAGAGCCAGGGCGACTTTCTAAGGCATCAATGAACAATGCTGGTGGAGAACAGTGCCAGGGAGAGTTTCTAAGTCATCAGCGAACAATGCTGGTGGAAAACAGAGCCAGGGCGACTTTCTAAGGCATCAATGAACAATGCTGGAGGTGAACAGTGCCAGGGAGAGTTTCTAAGTCATCAGCGAACAATGCTGGCAGAGAACAGAGCCAGGGAGAGTTTCTAAGGCATCAATGAACAATGCTGTTGGAGAACAGTGCCAGGGAGAGTTACTAAGGCATCAGCAAGCAATGCTGGTGGAGAACAGAGCCAGGGAGAGTTTCTAAGGCATCAGCGAACAATGCTGGTGGAGAACAGAGCCAGGGAGAGTTTCTAAGGCATCAATGAACAATGCTGGTGGAGAACAGTGCCAGGGAGAGTTGATAAGGCATCAGCGAACAATGCTGTGGGAGAACAGTGCCAGGGAGAGTTTCTAAGACATCAATGAACAATGCTGGTGGAGAACTGTGCCAGGGAGAGTTTCTAAGGCATTAGCGAACAATGCTGGCGGAGAACAGTGCCAGGGAGAGTTTCTAAGGCATCAATGAACAATGCTGGCGGAGAACAGAACCAGGGAGAGTTTCTAAGGCATCAATGAACAATGCTGGTGGAGAACAGTGCCAGAGAGAGTTTCTAAGGCATCAGCGAACAATGCTGGTGAAGAACAGTGCCAGGGAGAGTTTCTAAGGCATTAGCGAACAATGCTGATGGAGAACAGAGCCAGGGAGAGTTTCTAAGGCATTAGCAAACAATGCTGGCGGAGAACTGTGCCAGGGAGAGTTTCTAAGGCATTAGCGAACAATGCTGGTGGAGAACAGTGCCAGGGAGAGTTTCTAAGGCATTAGCAAACAATGCTGGCGGAGAACAGTGCCACGGAGAGTTTCTAAGGCATCAGCGAACAATGCTGGTGGAGAACAGTGCCAGGGAGAGATACTAAGGCATTAGCGAACAATGCTGGCGGAGAACAGTGCCAGGGAGAGTTTCTAAGGCATCAATGAACAATGCTGGCGGAGAACAGTGCCAGGGAGAGTTTCTAAGGCATCAGCGAGCAATGCTGGTGGAGAACAGTGCCAGGGAGAGTTTCTACGGCATCAGCGAACAATGCTGGCGGAGAACAGAGCCAGGGAGAGTTTCTATGGCATCAGCGAACAATACTGGCGGAGAACAGAGCCAGGGAGAGTTTCTAAGGCATCAATGAACAATGCTGGCGGAGAACAGTGCCAGGGAGAGTTTCTACGGCATCAGCGAACAATGCTGGTGGAGAACAGTGCCAGGGAGAGTTTCTAAGGCATCAATGAACAATGCTGGCGGAGAACAGAGCCAGGGAGAGTTTCTAACGCATCAGCGAGCAATGCTGGTGGAGAACAGAGCCAGGGAGAGTTTCTAAGGCATCAGCGAACAATGCTGGCGGAGAACAGAGCCAGGGAGAGATTCTAAGTCATCAATGAACAATGCTGGCGGAGAACAGAGCCAGGGAGAGTTTCTAAGGCATCAATGAACAATGCTGGTGGAGAACAGTGCCAGAGAGAGTTTCTAAGGCATCAGCGAACAATGCTGGTGAAGAACAGTGCCAGGGAGAGTTTCTAAGGCATTAGCGAACAATGCTGGTGGAGAACAGAGCCAGGGAGAGTTTCTAAGGCATTAGCAAACAATGCTGGCGGAGAACTGTGCCAGGGAGAGTTTCTAAGGCATTAGCGAACAATGCTGGTGGAGAACAGTGCCAGGGAGAGTTTCTAAGGCATTAGCAAACAATGCTGGCGGAGAACAGTGCCACTGAGAGTTTCTAAGGCATCAGCGAACAATGCTGGTGGAGAACAGTGCCAGGGAGAGTTTCTAAGGCATTAGCGAACAATGCTGGCGGAGAACAGTGCCAGGGAGAGTTTCTAAGGCATCAATGAACAATGCTGGCGGAGAACAGTGCCAGGAAGAGTTTCTAAGGCATCAGCGAGCAATGCTGGTGGAGAACAGTGCCAGGGAGAGTTTCTACGGCATCAGCGAACAATGCTGGCGGAGAACAGAGCCAGGGAGAGTTTCTATGGCATCAGCGAACAATGCTGGCGGAGAACAGAGCCAGGGAGAGTTTCTAAGGCATCAATGAACAATGCTGGCGGAGAACAGTGCCAGGGAGAGTTTCTACGGCATCAGCGAACAATGCTGGTGGAGAACAGTGCCAGGGAGAGTTTCTAAGGCATCAATGAAAAATGCTAGCGGATAAAAGTGCCAGGGAGAGTTTCTAAGTCATCAGCGAACAATGCTGGTGGAGAACAGTGCCAGAGACAGTTTCTACGGCATCAGCAAGCAATGCTGGTGGAGAACAGAGCCAGGGAGAGTTTCTAAGTGATCAGCGAACAATACTGGTGGAGAACAGAGCCAGGGCGAGTTTCTAAGTCATCAATGAACAATGCTGGCAGAGAACAGAGCCAGGGAGAGTTTCTAAAGCATCAGCGAACAATGCTGGTGGAGAACAGAGCCAGGGAGAGTTTCTAAGGCATCAGCGAACAATGCTGGTGGAGAACAGAGCCAGGGAGAGTTTCTAAGTCATCAGCGAACAATGCTGGTGGAGAACAGAGCCAGGGAGAGTTTCTAAGGCATCAGCGAACAATGCTGGTGGAGAACAAAGCCAGGGAGAGTTTCTAAGTCATCAGCGAACAATGCTGGTGGAGAACAGAGCCAGGGCGAGTTTCTAAGGCATCAATGAACAATGCTGGCAGAGAACAGTGCCAGGGTGAGTTTCTAAGTCATCAGCGAACAATGCTGGTGGAGATCAGAGCCAGGGCGACTTTCTAAGGCATCAATGAACAATGCTGGCAGAGAACAGTGCCAGGGAGAGTTTCTAAGGCATTTGCGAACAATGCTGGTGGAGATCAGAGCCAGGGAGAGTTACTAAGGCATCAGCGAGCAATGCTGGTGGAGAAAAGAGCCAGGGAGAGTTTCTAAGTCATCAGCGAACAATGCTGGTGGAGAACAGAGCCAGGGCGACTTTCTAAGGCATCAATGAAAAATGCTGGTGGAGAACAGTGCCAGGGAGAGTTTCTAAGTCATCAGCGAACAATGCTGGTGGAGAACAGAGCCAGGGCGACTTTCTAAGGCATCAATGAACACTGCTGTTGGAGAACAGTGCCAGGGAGAGTTACTAAGGCATCAGCGAGCAATGCTGGTGGAGAACAGAGCCAGGGAGAGTTTCTAAGGCATCAGCGAACAATGCTGGTGGAGAACAGAGCCAGGGAGAGTTTCTAAGGCATCAATGAACAATGCTGGTGGAGAACAGTGCCAGGGAGAGTTGCTAAGGCATCAGCGAACAATGCTGGGGGAGAACAGAGCCAGGGAGAGTTTCTAAGGCATTAGCAAACAATGCTGGTGGAGAACAGAGCCAGGGCGACTTTCTAAGGCATCAATGAACAATGCTGGCAGAGAACAGTGCCAGGGAGAGTTTCTAAGGCATTTGCGAACAATGCTGGTGGAGATCAGAGCCAGGGAGAGTTACTAAGGCTTCAGCGAGCAATGCTGGTGGAGAACAGAGCCAGGGAGAGTTTCTAAGTCATCAGCGAACAATGCTGGTGGAGAACAGAGCCAGGGCGACTTTCTAAGGCATCAATGAACAATGCTGGTGGAGAACAGTGCCAGGGAGAGTTTCTAAGTCATCAGCGAACAATGCTGGTGGAGAACAGAGCCAGGGCGACTTTCTAAGGCATCAATGAACAATGCTGGAGGTGAACAGTGCCAGGGAGAGTTTCTAAGTCATCAGCGAACAATGCTGGCAGAGAACAGAGCCTGGGAGAGTTTCTAAGGCATCAATGAACAATGCTGTTGGAGAACAGTGCCAGGGAGAGTTTCTAAGGCATCAGCGAGCAATGCTGGTGGAGAACAGAGCCAGGGAGAGTTTCTAAGGCATCAGCGAACAATGCTGGTGGAGAACAGAGCCAGGGAGAGTTTCTGAGGCATCAGCGAACAATGCTGGTGGAGAACAGAGCCAGGGAGAGTTTCTAAGGCATCAATGAACAATGCTGGTGGAGAACAGTGCCAGGGAGAGTTGTTAAGGCATCAGCGAACAATGCTGTGGAAGAACAGTGCCAGGGAGAGTTTCTAAGGCATCAATGAACAATGCTAGTGGAGAACTGTGCCAGGGAGAGTTTCTAAGGCATTAGCGAACAATGCTGGCGGAGAACAGTGCCAGGGAGAGTTTCTAAGGCATCTATGAACAATGCTGGCGGAGAACAGAGCCAGAGAGAGTTTCTAAGGCATCAGCGAACAATGCTGGTGAAGAACAGTGCCAGGGAGAGTTTCTAAGGCATTAGCGAACAATGCTGATGGAGAACAGAGCCAGGGAGAGTTTCTAAGGCATTAGCAAACAATGCTGGCGGAGAACAGTGCCACGTAGAGATTCTAAGGCATTAGCGAACAATGCTGGCGGAGAACAGTGCCAGGGAGAGTTTCTAAGGCATCAATGAACAATGCTGGCGGAGAACAGTGCCAGGGAGAGTTTCTAAGGCATCAGAGAGCAATGCTGGTGGAGAACAGTGCCAGGGAGAGTTTCTACGGCATCAGCGAACAATGCTGGCGGAGAACAGAGCCAGGGAGACTTTCTATGGCATCAGCGAACAATACTGGCGGAGAACAGAGCCAGGGAGAGTTTCTAAGGCATCAATGAACAATGCTGGCGGAGAACAGTGCCAGGGAGAGTTTCTACGGCATTAGCGAACAATGCTGGTGGAGAACAGTGCCAGGGAGAGTTTCTAAGGCATCAATGAACAATGCTGGCGGAGAACAGAGCCAGGGAGAGTTTCTAAGGCATCAGCGAGCAATGCTGGTGGAGAACAGAGCCAGGGAGAGTTTCTAAGGCATCAGCGAACAATGCTGGCGGAGAACAGAGCCAGGGAGAGATTCTAAGTCATCAATGAACAATGCTGGCGGAGAACAGAGCCAGGGAGAGTTTCTAAAGCATCAATGAACAATGCTGGTGGAGAACAGTGCCAGAGAGAGTTTCTAAGGCATCAGCGAACAATGCTGGTGAAGAACAGTGCCAGGGAGAGTTTCTAAGGCATTAGCGAACAATGCTGGTGGAGAACAGAGCCAGGGAGAGTTTCTAAGGCATTAGCAAACAATGCTGGCGGAGAACTGTGCCAGGGAGAATTTCTAAGGCATTAGCGAACAATGCTGGTGGAGAACAGTGCCAGGGAGAGTTTCTAAGGCATTAGCAAACAATGCTGGCGGAGAACAGTGCCACGGAGAGTTTCTAAGGCATCAGCGAACAATGCTGGTGGAGAACAGTGCCAGGGAGAGTTTCTAAGGCATTAGCGAACAATGCTGGCGGAGAACAGTGCCAGGGAGAGTTTCTAAGGCATCAATGAACAATGCTGGCGGAGAACAGTGCCAGGAAGAGTTTCTAAGGCATCAGCGAGCAATGCTGGTGGAGAACAGTGCCAGGGAGAGTTTCTACGGCATCAGCGAACAATGCTGGCGGAGAACAGAGCCAGGGAGAGTTTCTATGGCATCAGCGAACAATACTGGCGGAGAACAGAGCCAGGGAGAGTTTCTAAGGCATCAATGAACAATGCTGGCGGAGAACAGTGCCAGGGAGAGTTTCTACGGCATCAGCGAACAATGCTGGTGGAGAACAGTGCCAGGGAGAGTTTCTAAGGCATCAATGAACAATGCTGGCGGAGAACAGAGCCAGGGAGAGTTTCTAACGCATCAGCGAGCAATGCTGGTGGAGAACAGAGCCAGGGAGAGTTTCTAAGGCATCAGCGAACAATGCTGGCGGAGAACAGAGCCAGGGAGAGATTCTAAGTCATCAATGAACAATGCTGGCGGAGAACAGAGCCAGGGAGAGTTTCTAAGGCATCAATGAACAATGCTGGTGGAGAACAGTGCCAGAGAGAGTTTCTAAGGCATCAGCGAACAATGCTGGTGAAGAACAGTGCCAGGGAGAGTTTCTAAGGCATTAGCGAACAATGCTGGTGGAGAACAGAGCCAGGGAGAGTTTCTAAGGCATTAGCAAACAATGCTGGCGGAGAACTGTGCCAGGGAGAGTTTCTAAGGCATTAGCGAACAATGCTGGTGGAGAACAGTGCCAGGGAGAGTTTCTAAGGCATTAGCAAACAATGCTGGCGGAGAACAGTGCCACTGAGAGTTTCTAAGGCATCAGCGAACAATGCTGGTGGAGAACAGTGCCAGGGAGAGTTTCTAAGGCATTAGCGAACAATGCTGGCGGAGAACAGTGCCAGGGAGAGTTTCTAAGGCATCAATGAACAATGCTGGCGGAGAACAGTGCCAGGAAGAGTTTCTAAGGCATCAGCGAGCAATGCTGGTGGAGAACAGTGCCAGGGAGAGTTTCTACGGCATCAGCGAACAATGCTGGCGGAGAACAGAGCCAGGGAGAGTTTCTATGGCATCAGCGAACAATGCTGGCGGAGAACAGAGCCAGGGAGAGTTTCTAAGGCATCAATGAACAATGCTGGCGGAGAACAGTGCCAGGGAGAGTTTCTACGGCATCAGCGAACAATGCTGGTGGAGAACAGTGCCAGGGAGAGTTTCTAAGGCATCAATGAAAAATGCTAGCGGATAAAAGTGCCAGGGAGAGTTTCTAAGTCATCAGCGAACAATGCTGGTGGAGAACAGTGCCAGAGACAGTTTCTACGGCATCAGCAAGCAATGCTGGTGGAGAACAGAGCCAGGGAGAGTTTCTAAGTGATCAGCGAACAATACTGGTGGAGAACAGAGCCAGGGCGAGTTTCTAAGTCATCAATGAACAATGCTGGCAGAGAACAGAGCCAGGGAGAGTTTCTAAAGCATCAGCGAACAATGCTGGTGGAGAACAGAGCCAGGGAGAGTTTCTAAGGCATCAGCGAACAATGCTGGTGGAGAACAGAGCCAGGGAGAGTTTCTAAGTCATCAGCGAACAATGCTGGTGGAGAACAGAGCCAGGGAGAGTTTCTAAGGCATCAGCGAACAATGCTGGTGGAGAACAAAGCCAGGGAGAGTTTCTAAGTCATCAGCGAACAATGCTGGTGGAGAACAGAGCCAGGGCGAGTTTCTAAGGCATCAATGAACAATGCTGGCAGAGAACAGTGCCAGGGTGAGTTTCTAAGTCATCAGCGAACAATGCTGGTGGAGATCAGAGCCAGGGCGACTTTCTAAGGCATCAATGAACAATGCTGGCAGAGAACAGTGCCAGGGAGAGTTTCTAAGGCATTTGCGAACAATGCTGGTGGAGATCAGAGCCAGGGAGAGTTACTAAGGCATCAGCGAGCAATGCTGGTGGAGAAAAGAGCCAGGGAGAGTTTCTAAGTCATCAGCGAACAATGCTGGTGGAGAACAGAGCCAGGGCGACTTTCTAAGGCATCAATGAAAAATGCTGGTGGAGAACAGTGCCAGGGAGAGTTTCTAAGTCATCAGCGAACAATGCTGGTGGAGAACAGAGCCAGGGCGACTTTCTAAGGCATCAATGAACACTGCTGTTGGAGAACAGTGCCAGGGAGAGTTACTAAGGCATCAGCGAGCAATGCTGGTGGAGAACAGAGCCAGGGAGAGTTTCTAAGGCATCAGCGAACAATGCTGGTGGAGAACAGAGCCAGGGAGAGTTTCTAAGGCATCAATGAACAATGCTGGTGGAGAACAGTGCCAGGGAGAGTTGCTAAGGCATCAGCGAACAATGCTGGGGGAGAACAGAGCCAGGGAGAGTTTCTAAGGCATTAGCAAACAATGCTGGTGGAGAACAGAGCCAGGGCGACTTTCTAAGGCATCAATGAACAATGCTGGCAGAGAACAGTGCCAGGGAGAGTTTCTAAGGCATTTGCGAACAATGCTGGTGGAGATCAGAGCCAGGGAGAGTTACTAAGGCTTCAGCGAGCAATGCTGGTGGAGAACAGAGCCAGGGAGAGTTTCTAAGTCATCAGCGAACAATGCTGGTGGAGAACAGAGCCAGGGCGACTTTCTAAGGCATCAATGAACAATGCTGGTGGAGAACAGTGCCAGGGAGAGTTTCTAAGTCATCAGCGAACAATGCTGGTGGAGAACAGAGCCAGGGCGACTTTCTAAGGCATCAATGAACAATGCTGGAGGTGAACAGTGCCAGGGAGAGTTTCTAAGTCATCAGCGAACAATGCTGGCAGAGAACAGAGCCTGGGAGAGTTTCTAAGGCATCAATGAACAATGCTGTTGGAGAACAGTGCCAGGGAGAGTTTCTAAGGCATCAGCGAGCAATGCTGGTGGAGAACAGAGCCAGGGAGAGTTTCTAAGGCATCAGCGAACAATGCTGGTGGAGAACAGAGCCAGGGAGAGTTTCTGAGGCATCAGCGAACAATGCTGGTGGAGAACAGAGCCAGGGAGAGTTTCTAAGGCATCAATGAACAATGCTGGTGGAGAACAGTGCCAGGGAGAGTTGTTAAGGCATCAGCGAACAATGCTGTGGAAGAACAGTGCCAGGGAGAGTTTCTAAGGCATCAATGAACAATGCTAGTGGAGAACTGTGCCAGGGAGAGTTTCTAAGGCATTAGCGAACAATGCTGGCGGAGAACAGTGCCAGGGAGAGTTTCTAAGGCATCTATGAACAATGCTGGCGGAGAACAGAGCCAGAGAGAGTTTCTAAGGCATCAGCGAACAATGCTGGTGAAGAACAGTGCCAGGGAGAGTTTCTAAGGCATTAGCGAACAATGCTGATGGAGAACAGAGCCAGGGAGAGTTTCTAAGGCATTAGCAAACAATGCTGGCGGAGAACAGTGCCACGTAGAGATTCTAAGGCATTAGCGAACAATGCTGGCGGAGAACAGTGCCAGGGAGAGTTTCTAAGGCATCAATGAACAATGCTGGCGGAGAACAGTGCCAGGGAGAGTTTCTAAGGCATCAGAGAGCAATGCTGGTGGAGAACAGTGCCAGGGAGAGTTTCTACGGCATCAGCGAACAATGCTGGCGGAGAACAGAGCCAGGGAGACTTTCTATGGCATCAGCGAACAATACTGGCGGAGAACAGAGCCAGGGAGAGTTTCTAAGGCATCAATGAACAATGCTGGCGGAGAACAGTGCCAGGGAGAGTTTCTACGGCATTAGCGAACAATGCTGGTGGAGAACAGTGCCAGGGAGAGTTTCTAAGGCATCAATGAACAATGCTGGCGGAGAACAGAGCCAGGGAGAGTTTCTAAGGCATCAGCGAGCAATGCTGGTGGAGAACAGAGCCAGGGAGAGTTTCTAAGGCATCAGCGAACAATGCTGGCGGAGAACAGAGCCAGGGAGAGATTCTAAGTCATCAATGAACAATGCTGGCGGAGAACAGAGCCAGGGAGAGTTTCTAAAGCATCAATGAACAATGCTGGTGGAGAACAGTGCCAGAGAGAGTTTCTAAGGCATCAGCGAACAATGCTGGTGAAGAACAGTGCCAGGGAGAGTTTCTAAGGCATTAGCGAACAATGCTGGTGGAGAACAGAGCCAGGGAGAGTTTCTAAGGCATTAGCAAACAATGCTGGCGGAGAACTGTGCCAGGGAGAATTTCTAAGGCATTAGCGAACAATGCTGGTGGAGAACAGTGCCAGGGAGAGTTTCTAAGGCATTAGCAAACAATGCTGGCGGAGAACAGTGCCACGGAGAGTTTCTAAGGCATCAGCGAACAATGCTGGTGGAGAACAGTGCCAGGGAGAGTTTCTAAGGCATTAGCGAACAATGCTGGCGGAGAACAGTGCCAGGGAGAGTTTCTAAGGCATCAATGAACAATGCTGGCGGAGAACAGTGCCAGGAAGAGTTTCTAAGGCATCAGCGAGCAATGCTGGTGGAGAACAGTGCCAGGGAGAGTTTCTACGGCATCAGCGAACAATGCTGGCGGAGAACAGAGCCAGGGAGAGTTTCTATGGCATCAGCGAACAATGCTGGCGGAGAACAGAGCCAGGGAGAGTTTCTAAGGCATCAATGAACAATGCTGGTGGAGAACAGTGCCAGGGAGAGTTTCTACGGCATCAGCGAACAATGCTGGTGGAGAACAGTGCTAGAGACAGTTTCTACGGCATCAGCAAGCAATGCTGGTGGAGAACAGAGCCAGGGAGAGTTTCTAAGTGATCAGCGAACAATACTGGTGGAGAACAGAGCCAGGGCGAGTTTCTAAGTCATCAATGAACAATGCTGGCAGAGAACAGAGCCAGGGAGAGTTTCTAAAGCATCAGCGAACAATGCTGGTGGAGAACAGAGCCAGGGAGAGTTTCTAAGGCATCAGCGAACAATGCTGGTGGAGAACAGAGCCAGGGAGAGTTTCTAAGTCATCAGCGAACAATGCTGGTGGAGAACAGAGCCAGGGAGAGTTTCTAAGGCATCAGCGAACAATGCTGGTGGTAAACAAAGCCAGGGAGAGTTTCTAAGTCATCAGCGAACAATGCTGGTGGAGAACAGAGCCAGGGCGAGTTTCTAAGGCATCAATGAACAATGCTGGCAGAGAACAGTGCCAGGGTGAGTTTCTAAGTCATCAGCGAACAATGCTGGTGGAGAACAGAGCCAGGGCGACTTTCTAAGGCATCAATGAACAATGCTGGCAGAGAACAGTTCCAGGGAGAGTTTCTAAGGCATTTGCGAACAATGCTGGTGGAGATCAGAGCCAGGGAGAGTTACTAAGGCATCAGCGAGCAATGCTGGTGGAGAAAAGAGCCAGGGAGAGTTTCTAAGTCATCAGCGAACAATGCTGGTGGAGAACAGAGCCAGGGCGACTTTCTAAGGCATCAATGAACAATGCTGGTGGAGAACAGTGCCAGGGAGAGTTTCTAAGTCATCAGCGAACAATGCTGGTGGAGAACAGAGCCAGGGCGACTTTCTAAGGCATCAATGAACACTGCTGTTGGAGAACAGTGCCAGGGAGAGTTACTAAGGCATCAGCGAGCAATGCTGGTGGAGAACAGAGCCAGGCAGAGTTTCTAAGGCATCAGCGAACAATGCTGGTGGAGAACAGAGCCAGGGAGAGTTTCTAAGGCATCAATGAACAATGCTGGTGGAGAACAGTGACAGGGAGAGTTGCTAAGGCATCAGCGAACAATGCTGGGGGAGAACAGAGCCAGGGAGAGTTTCTAAGGCATTAGCAAACAATGCTGGCGGAGAACAGTGCCAGGGAGAGTTTCTAAGGCATTAGCGAACAATGCTGGTGGAGAACAGTGCCAGGGAGAATTTCTAAGGCATTAGCAAACAATGCTGGCGCAGAACAGTGCCACGGAGAGTTTCTAAGGCATCGGCGAACAATGCTGGTGGAGAACAGTGCCAGGGCGACTTTCTAAGGCATCAATGAACAATGCTGGCAGAGAACAGTGCCAGGGAGAGTTTCTAAGGCATTTGCGAACAATGCTGGTGGAGATCAGAGCCAGGGAGAGTTACTAAGGCATCAGCGAGCAATGCTGGTGGAGAACAGAGCCAGGGAGAGTTTCTAAGTCATCAGCGAACAATGCTGGTGGAGAACAGAGCCAGGGCGACTTTCTAAGGCATCAATGAACAATGCTGGTGGAGAACAGTGCCAGGGAGAGTTTCTAAGTCATCAGCGAACAATGCTGGCAGAGAACAGAGCCAGGGAGAGTTTCTAAGGCATCAATGAACAATGCTGTTGGAGAACAGTGCCAGGGAGAGTTACTAAGGCATCAGCGAGCAATGCTGGTGGAGAACAGAGCCAGGGAGAGTTTCTAAGGCATCAGCGAACAATGCTGGTGGAGAACAGAGGCAGGGAGAGTTTCTAAGGCATCAATGAACAATGCTGGTGGAGAACAGTGCCAGGGAGAGTTGTTAAGGCATCAGCGAACAATGCTGTGGGAGAACAGTGCCAGGGAGAGTTTCTAAGGCATCAATGAACAATGCTGGTGGAGAACTGTGCCAGGGAGAGTTTCTAAGGCATTAGCGAACAATGCTGGCGGAGAACAGTGCCAGGGAGAGTTTCTAAGGCATCAATGAACAATGCTGGCGGAGAACAGAGCCAGGGAGAGTTTCTAAGGCATCAATGAACAATGCTGGTGGAGAACAGTGCCAGAGAGAGTTTCTAAGGCATCAGCGAACAATGCTGGTGAAGAACAGTGACAGGGAGAGTTTCTAAGGCATTAGCGAACAATGCTGGTGGAGAACAGAGCCAGGGAGTGTTTCTAAGGCATTAGCAAACAATGCTGGCGGAGAACTGTGCCAGGGAGAGTTTCTAAGGCATTAGCGAACAATGCTGGTGGAGAACAGTGCCAGGGAGAGTTTCTAAGGCATTAGCAAACAATGCTGGCGGAGAACAGTGCCACGGAGAGTTTCTAAGGCATCAGCGAACAATGCTGGTGGAGAACAGTGCCAGGGAGAGATTCTACGGCATCAGCGAACAATGCTGGCGGAGAACAGAGCCAGCGAGATTTTCTATGGCATCAGCGAACAATACTGGCGGAGAACAGAGCCAGGGAGAGTTTCTAAGGCATTAGCAAACAATGCTGGTGGAGAACAGAGCCAGGGCGACTTTCTAAGGCATCAATGAACAATGCTGGCAGAGAACAGTGCCAGGGAGAGTTTCTAAGGCATTAGCGAACAATGCTGGCGGAGAACAGTGCCAGGGAGAGTTTCTAAGGCATCAATGAACAATGCTGGCGGAGAACAGTGCCAGGAAGAGTTTCTAAGGCATCAGCGAGCAATGCTTGTGGAGAACAGTGCCAGGGAGAGTTTCTACGGCATCAGCGAACAATGCTGGCGGAGAACAGAGCCAGGGAGAGTTTCTATGGCATCAGCGAACAATGCTGGCGGAGAACAGAGCCAGGGAGAGTTTCTAAGGCATCAATGAACAATGCTGGTGGAGAACAGTGCCAGGGAGAGTTTCTACGGCATCAGCGAACAATGCTGGTGGAGAACAGTGCCAGGGAGAGTTTCTAAGGCATCAATGAAAAATGCTGGCGGAGAAAAGTGCCAGGGAGAGTTTCTAAGTCATCAGCGAACAATGCTGGTGGAGAACAGTGCTAGAGACAGTTTCTACGGCATCAGCAAGCAATGCTGGTGGAGAACAGAGCCAGGGAGAGTTTCTAAGTGATCAGCGAACAATACTGGTGGAGAACAGAGCCAGGGCGAGTTTCTAAGTCATCAATGAACAATGCTGGCAGAGAACAGAGCCAGGGAGAGTTTCTAAAGCATCAGCGAACAATGCTGGTGGAGAACAGAGCCAGGGAGAGTTTCTAAGGCATCAGCGAACAATGCTGGTGGAGAACAGAGCCAGGGAGAGTTTCTAAGTCATCAGCGAACAATGCTGGTGGAGAACAGAGCCAGGGAGAGTTTCTAAGGCATCAGCGAACAATGCTGGTGGAGAACAAAGCCAGGGAGAGTTTCTAAGTCATCAGCGAACAATGCTGGTGGAGAACAGAGCCAGGGCGAGTTTCTAAGGCATCAATGAACAATGCTGGCAGAGAACAGTGCCAGGGTAAGTTTCTAAGTCATCAGCGAACAATGCTGGTGGAGAACAGAGCCAGGGCGACTTTCTAAGGCATCAATGAACAATGCTGGCAGAGAACAGTTCCAGGGAGAGTTTCTAAGGCATTTGCGAACAATGCTGGTGGAGATCAGAGCCAGGGAGAGTTACTAAGGCATCAGCGAGCAATGCTGGTGGAGAAAAGAGCCAGGGAGAGTTTCTAAGTCATCAGCGAACAATGCTGGTGGAGAACAGAGCCAGGGCGACTTTCTAAGGCATCAATGAACAATGCTGGTGGAGAACAGTGCCAGGGAGAGTTTCTAAGTCATCAGCGAACAATGCTGGTGGAGAACAGAGCCAGGGCGACTTTCTAAGGCCTCAATGAACACTGCTGTTGGAGAACAGTGCCAGGGAGAGTTACTAAGGCATCAGCGAGCAATGCTGGTGGAGAACAGAGCCAGGGAGAGTTTCTAAGGCATCAGCGAACAATGCTGGTGGAGAACAGAGCCAGGGAGAGTTTCTAAGGCATCAATGAACAATGCTGGTGGAGAACAGTGCCAGGGAGAGTTGCTAAGGCATCAGCGAACAATGCTGGGGGAGAACAGAGCCAGGGAGAGTTTCTAAGGCATTAGCAAACAATGCTGGCGGAGAACAGTGCCAGGGAGAGTTTCTAAGGCATTAGCGAACAATGCTGGTGGAGAACAGTGCCAGGGAGAATTTCTAAGGCATTAGCAAACAATGCTGGCGCAGAACAGTGCCACGGAGAGTTTCTAAGGCATCGGCGAACAATGCTGGTGGAGAACAGTGCCAGGGCGACTTTCTAAGGCATCAATGAACAATGCTGGCAGAGAACAGTGCCAGGGAGAGTTTCTAAGGCATTTGCGAACAATGCTGGTGGAGATCAGAGCCAGGGAGAGTTACTAAGGCATCAGCGAGCAATGCTGGTGGAGAACAGAGCCAGGGAGAGTTTCTAAGTCATCAGCGAACAATGCTGGTGGAGAACAGAGCCAGGGCGACTTTCTAAGGCATCAATGAACAATGCTGGTGGAGAACAGTGCCAGGGAGAGTTTCTAAGTCATCAGCGAACAATGCTGGTGGAGAACAGAGCCAGGGCGACTTTCTAAGGCATCAATGAACAATGCTGGAGGTGAACAGTGCCAGGGAGAGTTTCTAAGTCATCAGCGAACAATGCTGGCAGAGAACAGAGCCAGGGAGAGTTTCTAAGGCATCAATGAACAATGCTGTTGGAGAACAGTGCCAGGGAGAGTTACTAAGGCATCAGCGAGCAATGCTGGTGGAGAACAGAGCCAGGGAGAGTTTCTAAGGCATCAGCGAACAATGCTGGTGGAGAACAGAGGCAGGGAGAGTTTCTAAGGCATCAATGAACAATGCTGGTGGAGAACAGTGCCAGGGAGAGTTGTTAAGGCATCAGCGAACAATGCTGTGGGAGAACAGTGCCAGGGAGAGTTTCTAAGGCATCAATGAACAATGCTGGTGGAGAACTGTGCCAGGGAGAGTTTCTAAGGCATTAGCGAACAATGCTGGCGGAGAACAGTGCCAGGGAGAGTTTCTAAGGCATCAATGAACAATGCTGGCGGAGAACAGAGCCAGGGAGAGTTTCTAAGGCATCAATGAACAATGCTGGTGGAGAACAGTGCCAGAGAGAGTTTCTAAGGCATCAGCGAACAATGCTGGTGAAGAACAGTGACAGGGAGAGTTTCTAAGGCATTAGCGAACAATGCTGGTGGAGAACAGAGCCAGGGAGAGTTTCTAAGGCATTAGCAAACAATGCTGGCGGAGAACTGTGCCAGGGAGAGTTTCTAAGGCATTAGCGAACAATGTTGGTGGAGAACAGTGCCAGGGAGAGTTTCTAAGGCATTAGCAAACAATGCTGGCGGAGAACAGTGCCACGGAGAGTTTCTAAGGCATCAGCGAACAATGCTGGTGGAGAACAGTGCCAGGGAGAGATTCTACGGCATCAGCGAACAATGCTGGCGGAGAACAGAGCCAGGGAGAGTTTCTATGGCATCAGCGAACAATACTGGCGGAGAACAGAGCCAGGGAGAGTTTCTAAGGCATTAGCAAACAATGCTGGTGGAGAACAGAGCCAGGGCGACTTTCTAAGGCATCAATGAACAATGCTGGCAGAGAACAGTGCCAGGGAGAGTTTCTAAGGCATTTGCGAACAATACTGGCGGAGAACAGAGCCAGGGAGAGTTTCTAAGGCATTAGCAAACAATGCTGGTGGAGAACAGAGCCAGGGCGACTTTCTAAGGCATCAATGAACAATGCTGGCAGAGAACAGTGCCAGGGAGAGTTTCTAAGGCATTTGCGAACAATGCTGGTGGAGATCAGAGCCAGGGAGAGTTACTAAGGCATCAGCGAGCAATGCTGGTGGAGAACAGAGCCAGGGAGAGTTTCTAAGTCATCAGCGAACAATGCTGGTGGAGAACAGAGCCAGGGCGACTTTCTAAGGCATCAATGAACAATGCTGGTGGAGAACAGTGCCAGGGAGAGTTTCTAAGTCATCAGCGAACAATGCTGGTGGAGAACAGAGCCAGGGCGACTTTCTAAGGCATCAATGAACAATGCTGGAGGTGAACAGTGCCAGGGAGAGTTTCTAAGTCATCAGCGAACAATGCTGGCAGAGAACAGAGCCAGGGAGAGTTTCTAAGGCATCAATGAACAATGCTGTTGGAGAACAGTGCCAGGGAGAGTTACTAAGGCATCAGCGAGCAATGCTGGTGGAGAACAGAGCCAGGGAGAGTTTCTAAGGCATCAGCGAACAATGCTGGTGGAGAACAGAGCCAGGGAGAGTTTCTAAGGCATCAATGAACAATGCTGGTGGAGAACAGTGCCAGGGAGAGTTGTTAAGGCATCAGCGAGCAATGCTGTGGGAGAACAGTGCCAGGGAGAGTTTCTAAGGCATCAATGAACAATGCTGGTGGAGAACTGTGCCAGGGAGAGTTTCTAAGGCATTAGCGAACAATGCTGGCGGAGAACAGTGCCAGGGAGAGTTTCTAAGGCATCAATGAACAATGCTGGCGGAGAACAGAGCCAGGGAGAGTTTCTAAGGCATCAATGAACAATGCTGGTGGAGAACAGTGCCAGAGAGAGTTTCTAAGGCATCAGCGAACAATGCTGGTGAAGAACAGTGCCAGGGAGAGTTTCTAAGGCATTAGCGAACAATGCTGATGGAGAACAGAGCCAGGGAGAGTTTCTAAGGCATTAGCAAACAATGCTGGCGGAGAACAGTGCCACGGAGAGATTCTAAGGCATTAGCGAACAATGCTGGCGGAGAACAGTGCCAGGGAGAGTTTCTAAGGCATCAATGAACAATGCTGGCGGAGAACAGTGCCAGGGAGAGTTTCTAAGGCATCAGCGAGCAATGCTGGTGGAGAACAGTGCCAGGGAGAGTTTCTACAGCATCAGCGAACAATGCTGGCGGAGAACAGAGCCAGGGAGAGTTTCTATGGCATCAGCGAACAATACTGGCGGAGAACAGAGCCAGGGAGAGTTTCTAAGGCATCAATGAACAATGCTGGCGGAGAACAGTGCCAGGGAGAGTTTCTACGGCATCAGCGAACAATGCTGGTGGAGAACAGTGCCAGGGAGAGTTTCTAAGGCATCAATGAACAATGCTGGCGGAGAACAGAGCCAGGGAGAGTTTCTAAGGCATCAGCGAGCAATGCTGGTGGAGAACAGAGCCAGGGAGAGTTTCTAAGGCATCAGCGAACAATGCTGACGGAGAACAGAGCCAGGGAGAGATTCTAAGTCATCAATGAACAATGCTGGCGGAGAACAGAGCCAGGGAGAGTTTCTAAAGCATCAATGAACAATGCTGGTGGAGAACAGTGCCAGAGAGAGTTTCTAAGGCATCAGCGAACAATGCTGGTGAAGAACAGTGCCAGGGAGTGTTTCTAAGGCATTAGCGAACAATGCTGGTGGAGAACAGAGCCAGGGAGAGTTTCTAAGGCATTAGCAAACAATGCTGGCGGAGAACTGTGCCAGGGAGAATTTCTAAGGCATTAGCGAACAATGCTGCTGGAGAACAGTGCCAGGGAGAGTTTCTAAGGCATTAGCAAACAATGCTGGCGGAGAACAGTGCCACGGAGAGTTTCTAAGGCATCAGCGAACAATGCTGGTGGAGAACAGTGCCAGGGAGAGTTTCTAAGGCATTAGCGAACAATGCTGGCGGAGAACAGTGCCAGGGAGAGTTTCTAAGGCATCAATGAACAATGCTGGCGGAGAACAGTGCCAGGAAGAGTTTCTAAGGCATCAGCGAGCAATGCTGGTGGAGAACAGTGCCAGGGAGAGTTTCTACGGCATCAGCGAACAATGCTGGCGGAGAACAGAGCCAGGGAGAGTTTCTATGGCATCAGCGAACAATGCTGGAGGTGAACAGTGCCAGGGAGAGTTTCTAAGTCATCAGCGAACAATGCTGGCAGAGAACAGAGCCAGGGAGAGTTTCTAAGGCATCAATGAACAATGCTGTTGGAGAACAGTGCCAGGGAGAGTTACTAAGGCATCAGCGAGCAATGCTGGTGGAGAACAGAGCCAGGGAGAGTTTCTAAGGCATCAGCGAACAATGCTGGTGGAGAACAGAGCCAGGGAGAGTTTCTAAGGCATCAATGAACAATGCTGGTGGAGAACAGTGCCAGGGAGAGTTGTTAAGGCATCAGCGAACAATGCTGTGGGAGAACAGTGCCAGGGAGAGTTTCTAAGGCATCAATGAACAATGCTGGTGGAGAACTGTGCCAGGGAGAGTTTCTAAGGCATTAGCGAACAATGCTGGCGGAGAACAGTGCCAGGGAGAGTTTCTAAGGCATCAATGAACAATTCTGGCGGAGAACAGAGCCAGGGAGAGTTTCTAAGGCATCAATGAACAATGCTGGTGGAGAACAGTGCCAGAGAGAGTTTCTAAGGCATCAGCGAACAATGCTGGTGAAGAACAGTGCCAGGGAGAGTTTCTAAGGCATTAGCGAACAATGCTGGTGGAGAACAGAGCCAGGGAGAGTTTCTAAGGCATCAATGAACAATGCTGGTGGAGAACAGTGCCAGGGAGAGTTGTTAAGGCATCAGCGAACAATGCTGTGGGAGAACAGTGCCAGGGAGTGTTTCTAAGGCATCAATGAACAATGCTGGTGGAGAACAGTGCCACGGAGAGATTCTAAGGCATTAGCGAACAATGCTGGCGGAGAACAGTGCCAGGGAGAGTTTCTAAGGCATCAATGAACAATGCTGGCGGAGAACAGTGCCAGGGAGAGTTTCTAAGGCATCAGCGAGCAATGCTGGTGGAGAACAGTGCCAGGGAGAGTTTCTACGGCATCAGCGAACAATGCTGGCGGAGAACAGAGCCAGGGAGAGTTTCTATGGCATCAGCGAACAATACTGGCGGAGAACAGAGCCAGGGAGAGTTTCTAAGGCATCAATGAACAATGCTGGCGGAGAACAGTGCCAGGGAGAGTTTCTACGGCATCAGCGAACAATGCTGGTGGAGAACAGTGCCAGGGAGAGTTTCTAAGGCATCAATGAACAATGCTGGCGGAGAACAGAGCCAGGGAGAGTTTCTAAGGCATCAGCGAGCAATGCTGGTGGAGAACAGAGCCAGGGAGAGTTTCTAAGGCATCAGCGAACAATGCTGACGGAGAACAGAGCCAGGGAGAGATTCTAAGTCATCAATGAACAATGCTGGCGGAGAACAGAGCCAGGGAGAGTTTCTAAAGCATCAATGAACAATGCTGGTGGAGAACAGTGCCAGAGAGAGTTTCTAAGGCATCAGCGAACAATGCTGGTGAAGAACAGTGCCAGGGAGAGTTTCTAAGGCATTAGCGAACAATGCTGGTGGAGAACAGAGCCAGGGAGAGTTTCTAAGGCATTAGCAAACAATGCTGGCGGAGAACTGTGCCAGGGAGAATTTCTAAGGCATTAGCGAACAATGCTGCTGGAGAACAGTGCCAGGGAGAGTTTCTAAGGCATTAGCAAACAATGCTGGCGGAGAACAGTGCCACGGAGAGTTTCTAAGGCATCAGCGAACAATGCTGGTGGAGAACAGTGCCAGGGAGAGTTTCTAAGGCATTAGCGAACAATGCTGGCGGAGAACAGTGCCAGGGAGAGTTTCTAAGGCATCAATGAACAATGCTGGCGGAGAACAGTGCCAGGAAGAGTTTCTAAGGCATCAGCGAGCAATGCTGGTGGAGAACAGTGCCAGGGAGAGTTTCTACGGCATCAGCGAACAATGCTGGCGGAGAACAGAGCCAGGGAGAGTTTCTATGGCATCAGCGAACAATGCTGGCGGAGAACAGAGCCAGGGAGAGTTTCTAAGTCATCAATGAACAATGCTGGTGGAGAACAGTGCCAGGGAGAGTTTCTACGGCATCAGCGAACAATGCTGGTGGAGAACAGTGCCAGGGAGAGTTTCTAAGGCATCAATGAAAAATGCTGGCGGAGAAAAGTGCCAGGGAGAGTTTCTAAGTCATCAGCGAACAATGCTGGTGGAGAACAGTGCTAGAGACAGTTTCTACGGCATCAGCAAGCAATGCTGGTGGAGAACAGAGCCAGGGAGAGTTTCTAAGTGATCAGCGAACAATACTGGTGGAGAACAGAGCCAGGGCGAGTTTCTAAGTCATCAATGAACAATGCTGGCAGAGAACAGAGCCAGGGAGAGTTTCTAAAGCATCAGCGAACAATGCTGGTGGAGAACAGAGCCAGGGAGAGTTTCTAAGGCATCAGCGAACAATGCTGGTGGAGAAAAGAGCCAGGGAGAGTTTCTAAGTCATCAACGAACAATGCTGGTGGAGAACAGTGCCAGGGTGAGTTTCTAAGTCATCAGCGAACAATGCGGGTGGAGAACAGAGCCAGGGCGACTTTCTAAGGCATCAATGAACAATGCTGGCAGAGAACAGTGCCAGGGAGAGTTTCTAAGGCATTTGCGAACAATGCTGGTGGAGATCAGAGCCAGGGAGAGTTACTAAGGCATCAGCGAGCAATGCTGGTGGAGACAAGAGCCAGGGAGAGTTTCTAAGTCATCAGCGAACAATGCTGGTGGAGAACAGAGCCAGGGCGACTTTCTAAGGCATCAATGAACAATGCTGGTGGAGAACAGTGCCAGGGAGAGTTTCTAAGTCATCAGCGAACAATGCTGGTGGAGAACAGAGCCAGGGCGACTTTCTAAGGCATCAATGAACACTGCTGTTGGAGAACAGTGCCAGGGAGAGTTACTAAGGCATCAGCGAGCAATGCTGGTGGAGAACAGAGCCAGGGAGAGTTTCTAAGGCATCAGCGAACAATGCTGGTGGAGAACAGAGCCAGGGAGAGTTTCTAAGGCATCAATGAACAATGCTGGTGGAGAACAGTGCCAGGGAGAGTTGCTAAGGCATCAGCGAACAATGCTGGGGGAGAACAGAGCCAGGGAGAGTTTCTAAGGCATTAGCAAACAATGCTGGCGGAGAACAGTGCCAGGGAGAGTTTCTAAGGCATTAGCGAACAATGCTGGTGGAGAACAGTGCCAGGGAGAATTTCTAAGGCATTAGCAAACAATGCTGGCGCAGAACAGTGCCACGGAGAGTTTCTAAGGCATCGGCGAACAATGCTGGTGGAGAACAGTGCCAGGGCGACTTTCTAAGGCATCAATGAACAATGCTGGCAAAGAACAGTGCCAGGGAGAGTTTCTAAGGCATTTGCGAACAATGCTGGTGGAGATCAGAGCCAGGGAGAGTTACTAAGGCATCAGCGAGCAATGCTGGTGGAGAACAGAGCCAGGGAGAGTTTCTAAGTCATCAGCGAACAATGCTGGTGGAGAACAGAGGCAGGGAGAGTTTCTAAGGCATCAATGAACAATGCTGGTGGAGAACAGTGCCAGGGAGAGTTGTTAAGGCATCAGCGAACAATGCTGTGGGAGAACAGTGCCAGGGAGAGTTTCTAAGGCATCAATGAACAATGCTGGTGGAGAACTGTGCCAGGGAGAGTTTCTAAGGCATTAGCGAACAATGCTGGCGGAGAACAGTGCCAGGGAGAGTTTCTAAGGCATCAATGAACAATGCTGGCGGAGAACAGAGCCAGGGAGAGTTTCTAAGGCATCAATGAACAATGCTGGTGGAGAACAGTGCCAGGGAGAGTTTCTAAGTCATCAGCGAACAATGCTGGTGGAGAACAGAGCCAGGGCGACTTTCTAAGGCATCAATGAACAATGCTGGAGGTGAACAGTGCCAGGGAGAGTTTCTAAGTCATCAGCGAACAATGCTGGCAGAGAACAGAGCCAGGGAGAGTTTCTAAGGCATCAATGAACAATGCTGTTGGAGAACAGTGCCAGGGAGAGTTACTAAGGCATCAGCGAGCAATGCTGGTGGAGAACAGAGCCAGGGAGAGTTTCTAAGGCATCAGCGAACAATGCTGGTGGAGAACAGAGCCAGGGAGAGTTTCTAAGGCATCAATGAACAATGCTGGTGGAGAACAGTGCCAGGGAGAGTTGTTAAGGCATCAGCGAACAATGCTGTGGGAGAACAGTGCCAGGGAGAGTTTCTAAGGCATCAATGAACAATGCTGGTGGAGAACTGTGCCAGGGAGAGTTTCTAAGGCATTAGCGAACAATGCTGGCGGAGAACAGTGCCAGGGAGAGTTTCTAAGGCATCAATGAACAATGCTGGCGGAGAACAGAGCCAGGGAGAGTTTCTAAGGCATCAATGAACAATGCTGGTGGAGAACAGTGCCAGAGAGAGTTTCTAAGGCATCAGCGAACAATGCTGGTGAAGAACAGTGCCAGGGAGAGTTTCTAAGGCATTAGCGAACAATGCTGATGGAGAACAGAGCCTGGGAGAGTTTCTAAGGCATTAGCAAACAATGCTGGCGGAGAACAGTGCCACGGAGAGATTCTAAGGCATTAGCGAACAATGCTGGCGGAGAACAGTGCCAGGGCGACTTTCTAAGGCATCAATGAACAATGCTGGCAGAGAACAGTGCCAGGGAGAGTTTCTAAGGCATTTGCGAACAATGCTGGTGGAGATCAGAGCCAGGGAGAGTTACTAAGGCATCAGCGAGCAATGCTGGTGGAGAACAGAGCCAGGGAGAGTTTCTAAGTCATCAGCGAACAATGCTGGTGGAGAACAGAGGCAGGGAGAGTTTCTAAGGCATCAATGAACAATGCTGGTGGAGAACAGTGCCAGGGAGAGTTGTTAAGGCATCAGCGAACAATGCTGTGGGAGAACAGTGCCAGGGAGAGTTTCTAAGGCATCAATGAACAATGCTGGTGGAGAACTGTGCCAGGGAGAGTTTCTAAGGCATTAGCGAACAATGCTGGCGGAGAACAGTGCCAGGGAGAGTTTCTAAGGCATCAATGAACAATGCTGGCGGAGAACAGAGCCAGGGAGAGTTTCTAAGGCATCAATGAACAATGCTGGTGGAGAACAGTGCCAGGGAGAGTTTCTAAGTCATCAGCGAACAATGCTGGTGGAGAACAGAGCCAGGGCGACTTTCTAAGGCATCAATGAACAATGCTGGAGGTGAACAGTGCCAGGGAGAGTTTCTAAGTCATCAGCGAACAATGCTGGCAGAGAACAGAGCCAGGGAGAGTTTCTAAGGCATCAATGAACAATGCTGTTGGAGAACAGTGCCAGGGAGAGTTACTAAGGCATCAGCGAGCAATGCTGGTGGAGAACAGAGCCAGGGAGAGTTTCTAAGGCATCAGCGAACAATGCTGGTGGAGAACAGAGCCAGGGAGAGTTTCTAAGGCATCAATGAACAATGCTGGTGGAGAACAGTGCCAGGGAGAGTTGTTAAGGCATCAGCGAACAATGCTGTGGGAGAACAGTGCCAGGGAGAGTTTCTAAGGCATCAATGAACAATGCTGGTGGAGAACTGTGCCAGGGAGAGTTTCTAAGGCATTAGCGAACAATGCTGGCGGAGAACAGTGCCAGGGAGAGTTTCTAAGGCATCAATGAACAATGCTGGCGGAGAACAGAGCCAGGGAGAGTTTCTAAGGCATCAATGAACAATGCTGGTGGAGAACAGTGCCAGAGAGAGTTTCTAAGGCATCAGCGAACAATGCTGGTGAAGAACAGTGCCAGGGAGAGTTTCTAAGGCATTAGCGAACAATGCTGATGGAGAACAGAGCCAGGGAGAGTTTCTAAGGCATTAGCAAACAATGCTGGCGGAGAACAGTGCCACGGAGAGATTCTAAGGCATTAGCGAACAATGCTGGCGGAGAACAGTGCCAGGGAGAGTTTCTAAGGCATCAATGAACAATGCTGGCGGAGAACAGTGCCAGGGAGAGTTTCTAAGGCATCAGCGCGCAATGCTGGTGGAGAACAGTGCCAGGGAGAGTTTCTACGGCATCAGCGAACAATGCTGGCGGAGAACAGAGCCAGGGAGAGTTTCTATGGCATCAGCGAACAATACTGGCGGAGAACAGAACCAGGGAGAGTTTCTAAGGCATCAATGAACAATGCTGGCGGAGAACAGTGCCAGGGAGAGTTTCTACGGCATCAGCGAACAATGCCGGTGGAGAAAAGTGCCAGGGAGAGTTTCTAAGGCATCAATGAACAATGCTGGTGGAGAACAGAGCCAGGGAGAGTTTCTACGGCATCAGCGAACAATGCTGGTGGAGAACAGTGCCAGGGAGAGTTACTAAGGCATCAGCGAGCAATGCTGGTGGAGAACAGAGCCAGGGAGAGTTTCTAAGTCATCAGCGAACAATGCTGGTGGAGAACAGAGGCAGGGAGAGTTTCTAAGGCATCAATGAACAATGCTGGTGGAGAACAGTGCCAGGGAGAGTTGTTAAGGCATCAGCGAACAATGCTGTGGGAGAACAGTGCCAGGGAGAGTTTCTAAGGCATCAATGAACAATGCTGGTGGAGAACTGTGCCAGGGAGAGTTTCTAAGGCATTAGCGAACAATGCTGGCGGAGAACAGTGCCAGGGAGAGTTTCTAAGGCATCAATGAACAATGCTGGCGGAGAACAGAGCCAGGGAGAGTTTCTAAGGCATCAATGAACAATGCTGGTGGAGAACAGTGCCAGGGAGAGTTTCTAAGTCATCAGCGAACAATGCTGGTGGAGAACAGAGCCAGGGCGACTTTCTAAGGCATCAATGAACAATGCTGGAGGTGAACAGTGCCAGGGAGAGTTTCTAAGTCATCAGCGAACAATGCTGGCAGAGAACAGAGCCAGGGAGAGTTTCTAAGGCATCAATGAACAATGCTGTTGGAGAACAGTGCCAGGGAGAGTTACTAAGGCATCAGCGAGCAATGCTGGTGGAGAACAGAGCCAGGGAGAGTTTCTAAGGCATCAGCGAACAATGCTGGTGGAGAACAGAGCCAGGGAGAGTTTCTAAGGCATCAATGAACAATGCTGGTGGAGAACAGTGCCAGGGAGAGTTGTTAAGGCATCAGCGAACAATGCTGTGGGAGAACAGAGCCAGGGAGAGTTTCTAAGGCATCAATGAACAATGCTGGTGGAGAACTGTGCCAGGGAGAGTTTCTAAGGCATTAGCGAACAATGCTGGCGGAGAACAGTGCCAGGGAGAGTTTCTAAGGCATCAATGAACAATGCTGGCGGAGAACAGAGCCAGGGAGAGTTTCTAAGGCATCAATGAACAATGCTGGTGGAGAACAGTGCCAGAGAGAGTTTCTAAGGCATCAGCGAACAATGCTGGTGAAGAACAGTGCCAGGGAGAGTTTCTAAGGCATTAGCGAACAATGCTGATGGAGAACAGAGCCTGGGAGAGTTTCTAAGGCATTAGCAAACAATGCTGGCGGAGAACAGTGCCACGGAGAGATTCTAAGGCATTAGCGAACAATGCTGGCGGAGAACAGTGCCAGGGCGACTTTCTAAGGCATCAATGAACAATGCTGGCAGAGAACAGTGCCAGGGAGAGTTTCTAAGGCATTTGCGAACAATGCTGGTGGAGATCAGAGCCAGGGAGAGTTACTAAGGCATCAGCGAGCAATGCTGGTGGAGAACAGAGCCAGGGAGTGTTTCTAAGTCATCAGCGAACAATGCTGGTGGAGAACAGAGGCAGGGAGAGTTTCTAAGACATCAATGAACAATGCTGGTGGAGAACAGTGCCAGGGAGAGTTGTTAAGGCATCAGCGAACAATGCTGTGGGAGAACAGTGCCAGGGAGAGTTTCTAAGGCATCAATGAACAATGCTGGTGGAGAACTGTGCCAGGGAGAGTTTCTAAGGCATTAGCGAACAATGCTGGCGGAGAACAGTGCCAGGGAGAGTTTCTAAGGCATCAATGAACAATGCTGGCGGAGAACAGAGCCAGGGAGAGTTTCTAAGGCATCAATGAACAATGCTGGTGGAGAACAGTGCCAGGGAGAGTTTCTAAGTCATCAGCGAACAATGCTGGTGGAGAACAGAGCCAGGGCGACTTTCTAAGGCATCAATGAACAATGCTGGAGGTGAACAGTGCCAGGGAGAGTTTCTAAGTCATCAGCGAACAATGCTGGCAGAGAACAGAGCCAGGGAGAGTTTCTAAGGCATCAATGAACAATGCTGTTGGAGAACAGTGCCAGGGAGAGTTACTAAGGCATCAGCGAGCAATGCTGGTGGAGAACAGAGCCAGGGAGAGTTTCTAAGGCATCAGCGAACAATGCTGGTGGAGAACAGAGCCAGGGAGAGTTTCTAAGGCATCAATGAACAATGCTGGTGGAGAACAGTGCCAGGGAGAGTTGTTAAGGCATCAGCGAACAATGCTGTGGGAGAACAGTGCCAGGGAGAGTTTCTAAGGCATCAATGAACAATGCTGGTGGAGAACTGTGCCAGGGAGAGTTTCTAAGGCATTAGCGAACAATGCTGGCGGAGAACAGTGCCAGGGAGAGTTTCTAAGGCATCAATGAACAATGCTGGCGGAGAACAGAGCCAGGGAGAGTTTCTAAGGCATCAATGAACAATGCTGGTGGAGAACAGTGCCAGAGAGAGTTTCTAAGGCATCAGCGAACAATGCTGGTGAAGAACAGTGCCAGGGAGAGTTTCTAAGGCATTAGCGAACAATGCTGATGGAGAACAGAGCCAGGGAGAGTTTCTAAGGCATTAGCAAACAATGCTGGCGGAGAACAGTGCCACGGAGAGATTCTAAGGCATTAGCGAACAATGCTGGCGGAGAACAGTGCCAGGGAGAGTTTCTAAGGCATCAATGAACAATGCTGGCGGAGAACAGTGCCAGGGAGAGTTTCTAAGGCATCAGCGCGCAATGCTGGTGGAGAACAGTGCCAGGGAGAGTTTCTACGGCATCAGCGAACAATGCTGGCGGAGAACAGAGCCAGGGAGAGTTTCTATGGCATCAGCGAACAATACTGGCGGAGAACAGAGCCAGGGAGAGTTTCTAAGGCATCAATGAACAATGCTGGCGGAGAACAGTGCCAGGGAGAGTTTCTACGGCATCAGCGAACAATGCCGGTGGAGAAAAGTGCCAGGGAGAGTTTCTAAGGCATCAATGAACAATGCTGGTGGAGAACAGAGCCAGGGAGAGTTTCTACGGCATCAGCGAACAATGCTGGTGGAGAACAGTGCCAGGGAGAGTTACTAAGGCATCAGCGAGCAATGCTGGTGGAGAACAGAGCCAGGGAGAGTTTCTAAGTCATCAGCGAACAATGCTGGTGGAGAACAGAGGCAGGGAGAGTTTCTAAGGCATCAATGAACAATGCTGGTGGAGAACAGTGCCAGGGAGAGTTGTTAAGGCATCAGCGAACAATGCTGTGGGAGAACAGTGCCAGGGAGAGTTTCTAAGGCATCAATGAACAATGCTGGTGGAGAACTGTGCCAGGGAGAGTTTCTAAGGCATTAGCGAACAATGCTGGCGGAGAACAGTGCCAGGGAGAGTTTCTAAGGCATCAATGAACAATGCTGGTGGAGAACAGAGCCAGGGAGAGTTTCTAAGGCATCAATGAACAATGCTGGTGGAGAACAGTGCCAGGGAGAGTTTCTAAGTCATCAGCGAACAATGCTGGTGGAGAACAGAGCCAGGGCGACTCTCTAAGGCATCAATGAACAATGCTGGAGGTGAACAGTGCCAGGGAGAGTTTCTAAGTCATCAGCGAACAATGCTGGCAGAGAACAGAGCCAGGGAGAGTTTCTAAGGCATCAATGAACAATGCTGGTGGAGAACAGTGCCAGGGAGAGTTGCTAAGGCATCAGCGAACAATGCTGGGGGAGAACAGAGCCAGGGAGAGTTTCTAAGGCATTTAGCAAACAATGCTGGCGGAGAACAGTGCCAGGGAGAGTTTCTAAGGCATTAGCGAACAATGCTGGTGGAGAACAGTGCCAGGGAGAATTTCTAAGGCATTAGCAAACAATGCTGGCGCAGAACAGTGCCACGGAGAGTTTCTAAGGCATCGGCGAACAATGCTGGTGGAGAACAGTGCCAGGGCGACTTTCTAAGGCATCAATGAACAATGCTGGCAGAGAACAGTGCCAGGGAGAGTTTCTAAGGCATTTGCGAACAATGCTGGTGGAGATCAGAGCCAGGGAGAGTTACTAAGGCATCAGCGAGCAATGCTGGTGGAGAACAGAGCCAGGGAGAGTTTCTAAGTCATCAGCGAACAATGCTGGTGGAGATCAGAGGCAGGGAGAGTTTCTAAGGCATCAATGAACAATGCTGGTGGAGAACAGTGCCAGGGAGAGTTGTTAAGGCATCAGCGAACAATGCTGTGGGAGAACAGTGCCAGGGAGAGTTTCTAAGGCATCAATGAACAATGCTGGTGGAGAACTGTGCCAGGGAGAGTTTCTAAGGCATTAGCGAACAATGCTGGCGGAGAACAGTGCCAGGGAGAGTTTCTAAGGCATCAATGAACAATGCTGGCGGAGAACAGAGCCAGGGAGAGTTTCTAAGGCATCAATGAACAATGCTGGTGGAGAACAGTGCCAGAGAGAGTTTCTAAGGCATCAGCGAACAATGCTGGTGAAGAACAGTGACAGGGAGAGTTTCTAAGGCATTAGCGAACAATGCTGGTGGAGAACAGAGCCAGGGAGAGTTTCTAAGGCATTAGCAAACAATGCTGGCGGAGAACTGTGCCAGGGAGAGTTTCTAAGGCATTAGCGAACAATGCTGGTGGAGAACAGTGCCAGGGAGAGTTTCTAAGGCATTAGCAAACAATGCTGGCGGAGAACAGTGCCACGGAGAGTTTCTAAGGCATCAGCGAACAATGCTGGTGGAGAACAGTGCCAGGGAGAGATTCTAAGGCATTAGCGAACAACGCTGGCGGAGAACAGTGCCAGGGAGAGTTTCTAAGGCATTTGCGAACAATGCTGGTGGAGATCAGAGCCAGGGAGAGTTACTAAGGCATCAGCGAGCAATGCTGGTGGAGAAAAGAGCCAGGGAGAGTTTCTAAGTCATCAGCGAACAATGCTGGTGGAGAACAGAGCCAGGGCGACTTTCTATGGCATCAATGAACAATGCTGGTGGAGAACAGTGCCAGGGAGAGTTTCTAAGTCATCAGCGAACAATGCTGGTTGAGAACAGAGCCAGGGCGACTTTCTAAGGCATCAATGAGCACTGCTGTTGGAGAACAGTGCCAGGGAGAGTTACTAAGGCATCAGCGAGCAATGCTGGTGGAGAACAGAGCCAGGGAGAGTTTCTAAGGCATCAGCGAACAATGCTGGTGGAGAACAGAGCCAGGGAGAGTTTCTAAGGCATCAATGAACAATGCTGGTGGAGAACAGTGCCAGGGCGACTTTCTAAGGCATCAATGAACAATGCTGGCAGAGAACAGTGCCAGGGAGAGTTTCTAAGGCATTTGCGAACAATGCTGGTGGAGATCAGAGCCAGGGAGAGTTACTAAGGCATCAGCGAGCAATGCTGGTGGAGAACAGAGCCAGGGAGAGTTTCTAAGTCATCAGCGAACAATGCTGGTGGAGAACAGAGGCAGGGAGAGTTTCTAAGGCATCAATGAACAATGCTGGTGGAGAACAGTGCCAGGGAGAGTTGTTAAGGCATCAGCGAACAATGCTGTGGGAGAACAGTGCCAGGGAGAGTTTCTAAGGCATCAATGAACAATGCTGGTGGAGAACTGTGCCAGGGAGAGTTTCTAAGGCATTAGCGAACAATGCTGGCGGAGAACAGTGCCAGGGAGAGTTTCTAAGGCATCAATGAACAATGCTGGCGGAGAACAGAGCCAGGGAGAGTTTCTAAGGCATCAATGAACAATGCTGGTGGAGAACAGTGCCAGAGAGAGTTTCTAAGGCATCAGCGAACAATGCTGGTGAAGAACAGTGACAGGGAGAGTTTCTAAGGCATTAGCGAACAATGCTGGTGGAGAACAGAGCCAGGGAGAGTTTCTAAGGCATTAGCAAACAATGCTGGTGGAGAACTGTGCCAGGGAGAGTTTCTAAGGCATTAGCGAACAATGCTGGTGGAGAACAGTGCCAGGGAGAGTTTCTAAGGCATTAGCAAACAATGCTGGCGGAGAACAGTGCCACGGAGAGTTTCTAAGGCATCAGCGAACAATGCTGGTGGAGAACAGTGCCAGGGAGAGATTCTAAGGCATTAGCGAACAACGCTGGCGGAGAACAGTGCCAGGGAGAGTTTCTAAGGCATTTGCGAACAATGCTGGTGGAGATCAGAGCCAGGGAGAGTTACTAAGGCATCAGCGAGCAATGCTGGTGGAGAAAAGAGCCAGGGAGAGTTTCTAAGTCATCAGCGAACAATGCTGGTGGAGAACAGAGCCAGGGCGACTTTCTAAGGCATCAATGAACAATGCTGGTGGAGAACAGTGCCAGGGAGAGTTTCTAAGTCATCAGCGAACAATGCTGGTGGAGAACAGAGCCAGGGCGACTTTCTAAGGCATCAATGAGCACTGCTGTTGGAGAACAGTGCCAGGGAGAGTTACTAAGGCATCAGCGAGCAATGCTGGTGGAGAACAGAGCCAGGGAGAGTTTCTAAGGCATTAGCAAACAATGCTGGCGGAGAACAGTGCCAGGGAGAGTTTCTAAGGCATTAGCGAACAATGCTGGTGGAGAACAGTGCCAGGGAGAAATTCTAAGGCATTAGCAAACAATGCTGGCGCAGAACAGTGCCACGGAGAGTTTCTAAGGCATCGGCGAACAATGCTGGTTGAGAACAGTGCCAGGGCGACTTTCTAAGGCATCAATGAACAATGCTGGCAGAGAACAGTGCCAGGGAGAGTTTCTAAGGCATTTGCGAACAATGCTGGTGGAGATCAGAGCCAGGGAGAGTTACTAAGGCATCAGCGAGCAATGCTGGTGGAGAACAGAGCCAGGGAGAGTTTCTAAGTCATCAGCGAACAATGCTGGTGGAGAACAGAGCCAGGGCGACTTTCTAAGGCATCAATGAACAATGCTGGTGGAGAACAGTGCCAGGGAGAGTTTCTAAGTCATCATCGAACAATGCTGGTGGAGAACAGAGCCAGGGCGACTTTCTAAGGCATCAATGAACAATGCTGGAGGTGAACAGTGCCAGGGAGAGTTTCTAAGTCATCAGCGAACAATGCTGGCAGAGAACAGAGCCAGGGAGAGTTTCTAAGGCATCAATGAACAATGCTGTTGGAGAACAGTGCCAGGGAGAGTTACTAAGGCATCAGCGAGCAATGCTGGTGGAGAACAGAGCCAGGGAGAGTTTCTAAGGCATCAGCGAACAATGCTGGTGGAGAACAGAGGCAGGGAGAGTTTCTAAGGCATCAATGAACAATGCTGGTGGAGAACAGTGCCAGGGAGAGTTTCTAAGGCATCAATGAACAATGCTGGCGGAGAACAGAGCCAGGGAGAGTTTCTAAGGCATCAATGAACAATGCTGGTGGAGAACAGTGCCAGAGAGAGTTTCTAAGGCATCAGCGAACAATGCTGGTGAAGAACAGTGACAGGGAGAGCTTCTAAGGCATTAGCGAACAATGCTGGTGGAGAACAGAGCCAGGGAGAGTTTCTAAGGCATTTGCAAGCAATGCTGGCGGAGAACTGTGCCAGGGAGAGTTTCTAAGGCATTAGCGAACAATGCTGGTGGAGAACAGTGCCAGGGAGAGTTTCTAAGGCATTAGCAAACAATGCTGGCGGAGAACAGTGCCACGGAGAGTTTCTAAGGCATCAGCGAACAATGCTGGTGGAGAACAGTGCCAGGGAGAGAATCTAAGGCATTAGCGAACAATGCTGGCGGAGAACAGTGCCAGGGAGAGTTTCTAAGGCATCAATGAACAATGCTGGCAGAGAACAGTGCCAGGGAGTGGTTCTAAGGCATCAGCGAGCAATGCTGGTGGAGAACAGTGCCAGGGAGAGTTTCTACGGCATCAGCGAACAATGCTGGCGGAGAACAGAGCCAGGGAGAGTTTCTATGGCATCAGCGAACAATACTGGCGGAGAACAGAGCCAGGGAGAGTTTCTAAGGCATCAATGAACAATGCTGGCGGAGAACAGTGCCAGGGAGAGTTTCTACGGCATCAGCGATCAATGCTGGTGGAGAACAGTGCCAGGGAGAGTTTCTAAGGCATCAATGAACAATGCTGGCGGAGAACAGAGCCAGGGAGAGTTTCTAAGGCATCAGCGAGCAATGCTGGTGGAGAACAGAGCCAGGGAGAGTTTCTAAGGCATCAGCGAACAATGCTGGCGGAGAACAGAGCCAGGGAGAGATTCTAAGTAATCAATGAACAATGCTGGCGGAGAACAGAGCCAGGGAGAGTTTCTAAGGCATCAATGAACAATGCTGGTGGAGAACAGTGCCAGAGAGAGTTTCTAAGGCATCAGCGAACAATGCTGGTGAAGAACAGTGCCAGGGAGAGTTTCTAAGGCATTAGTGAACAATGCTGGTGGAGAACAGAGCCAGGGAGAGTTTCTAAGGCATTAGCAAACAATGCTGGCGGAGAACTGTGCCAGGGAGAGTTTCTAAGGCATTAGCGAACAATGCTGGTGGTGAACAGTGCCAGGAAGAGTTTCTAAGGCATCAGCGAACAATGCTGGTGGAGAACAGTGCCAGGGAGAGTTTCTAAGGCATTAGCGAACAATGCTGGCGGAGAACAGTGCCAGGGAGAGGTTCTAAGGCATCAATGAACAATGCTGGCAGAGAACAGTGCCAGGGAGAGTTTCTAAGGCATCAGCGAGCAATGCTGGTGGAGAACAGTGCCAGGGAGAGTTTCTACGGCATCAGCGAACAATGCTGGCGGAGAACAGAGCCAGGGAGAGTTTCTATGGCATCAGCGAACAATGCTGGCGGAGAACAGAGCCAGGGAGAGTTTCTAAGGCATCAATGAACAATGCTGGCGGAGAACAGTGCCAGGGAGAGTTTCTACGGCATCAGCGAACAATGCTGGTGGAGAACAGTGCCAGGGAGAGTTTCTAAGGCATCAATGAACAATGCTGGCGGAGAACAGAGCCAGGGAGAGTTTCTAAGGCATCAGCGAGCAATGCTGGTGGAGAACAGAGCCAAGGAGAGTTTCTAAGGCATCAGTGAACAATGCTGGCGGAGAACAGAGCCAGGGAGAGTTTCTAAGTCATCAGCGAACAATGCTGGTGGAGAACAGAACCAGGGAGACTTTCTAAGTCATCAGCGAACAATGCTGGTGGAGAACAGAGCCAGGGAGAGTTTCTAAGTCATCAGCGAACAATGCTGGCAGAGAACAGTGCCGGGGTGAGTTTCTAAGTCATCAGCGAACAATGCTGGTGGAGAACAGAGCCAGGGAGAGTTTCTAAGTCAACAATGAACAATGCTGGCAGAGAACAGTGTCAGGGTGAGTTTCTAAGTCATCAGTGAACAATGCTGGTGGAGAACAGAGCCAGGGAGAGTTTCTAAGGCATCAATGAACAATGCTGGTGGAGATCAGAGCCAGGGAGAGTTACTAAGGCATCAGCGAGCAATGCTGGTGCAGAACAGAGCCAGGGAGAATTTCTAAGGCATCAATGAACAATGCTGGTGGAGATCAGAGCCAGGGAGAGTTACTAAGGCATCAGCGAGAAATGCTGGTGCAGAACAGAGCCAGGGCGACTTTCTAAGGCATCAATGAACAATGCTGGCAGAGAACAGTGCCAGGGAGAGTTTCTAAGGCATTTGCGAACAATGCTGGTGGAGAACAGTGCCAGGGAGAGTTTCTAAGGCATCAGCGAGCAATGCTGGTGGAGAACAGAGCCAGGGAGAGTTTCTAAGGCATCAATGAACAATGCTGGTGGAGAACAGTGCCAGGGAGAGTTGCTAAGGCATCAGCGAACAATGCTGGCAGAGAACAGTGCCAGGGAGAGTTTCTATGGCATCAGCGAACAATGCTGGGGGAGAACAGTGCCAGGGAGAGTTCCTAAGGCATCAATGAACAATGCTTGTGGAGAACAGTGCCAGGGAGAGTTTCTAAGGCATCAGCGAACAATGCTGGTGGAGAACAGAGCCAGGGAGAGTTTCTAAGGCATCAATGAACAATGCTGGTGGAGAACTGTGCCAGGGAGAGTTTCAAAGGCATTTGCGAACAATGCTGGTGGAGAACAGTGCCAGGGAGAGTTTCTAAGGCATTTGCGAACAATGCTGGTGGAGAACAGTGCCAGGGAGAGCTTCTAAGGCATCAGCGAGCAATGCTGGTGGAGAACAGAGCCAGGGAGAGTTTCTAAGGCATCAATGAACAATGCTGGTGGAGAACAGTGCCAGGGAGAGTTGCTAAGGCAACAGCGAACAATGCTGGCAGAGAACAGTGCCAGGGAGTGTTTCTATGGCATCAGCGAACAATGCTGGGGGAGAACAGTGCCAGGGAGAGTTCCTAAGGCATCAATGAACAATGCTGGTGGAGAACAGTGCCAGGGAGAGTTTCTAAGGCATCAGCGAACAATGCTGGTGGAGAACAGAGCCAGGGAGAGTTGTTAAGGCATCAGCGAACAATGCTGTGGGAGAACAGTGCCAGGGAGAGTTTCTAAGGCATCAATGAACAATGCTGGTGGAGAACAGTGCCAGGGAGAGTTTCTAAGGCATCAATGAACAATGCTGGCGGAGAACAGAGCCAGGGAGAGTTTCTAAGGCATCAATGAACAATGCTGGTGGAGAACAGTGCCAGAGAGAGTTTCTAAGGCATCAGCGAACAATGCTGGTGAAGAACAGTGACAGGGAGAGCTTCTAAGGCATTAGCGAACAATGCTGGTGGAGAACAGAGCCAGGGCGACTTTCTAAGGCATCAATGAACAATGCTGGTGGAGAACAGTGCCAGGGAGAGTTTCTAAGTCATCAGCGAACAATGCTGGTGGAGAACAGAGCCAGGGCGACTTTCTAAGGCATCAATGAGCACTGCTGTTGGAGAACAGTGCCAGGGAGAGTTACTAAGGCATCAGCGAGCAATGCTGGTGGAGAACAGAGCCAGGGAGAGTTTCTAAGGCATTAGCAAACAATGCTGGCGGAGAACAGTGCCAGGGAGAGTTTCTAAGGCATTAGCGAACAATGCTGGTGGAGAACAGTGCCAGGGAGAAATTCTAAGGCATTAGCAAACAATGCTGGCGCAGAACAGTGCCACGGAGAGTTTCTAAGGCATCGGCGAACAATGCTGGTTGAGAACAGTGCCAGGGCGACTTTCTAAGGCATCAATGAACAATGCTGGCAGAGAACAGTGCCAGGGAGAGTTTCTAAGGCATTTGCGAACAATGCTGGTGGAGATCAGAGCCAGGGAGAGTTACTAAGGCATCAGCGAGCAATGCTGGTGGAGAACAGAGCCAGGGAGAGTTTCTAAGTCATCAGCGAACAATGCTGGTGGAGAACAGAGCCAGGGCGACTTTCTAAGGCATCAATGAACAATGCTGGTGGAGAACAGTGCCAGGGAGAGTTTCTAAGTCATCATCGAACAATGCTGGTGGAGAACAGAGCCAGGGCGACTTTCTAAGGCATCAATGAACAATGCTGGAGGTGAACAGTGCCAGGGAGAGTTTCTAAGTCATCAGCGAACAATGCTGGCAGAGAACAGAGCCAGGGAGAGTTTCTAAGGCATCAATGAACAATGCTGTTGGAGAACAGTGCCAGGGAGAGTTACTAAGGCATCAGCGAGCAATGCTGGTGGAGAACAGAGCCAGGGAGAGTTTCTAAGGCATCAGCGAACAATGCTGGTGGAGAACAGAGGCAGGGAGAGTTTCTAAGGCATCAATGAACAATGCTGGTGGAGAACAGTGCCAGGGAGAGTTTCTAAGGCATCAATGAACAATGCTGGCGGAGAACAGAGCCAGGGAGAGTTTCTAAGGCATCAATGAACAATGCTGGTGGAGAACAGTGCCAGAGAGAGTTTCTAAGGCATCAGCGAACAATGCTGGTGAAGAACAGTGACAGGGAGAGCTTCTAAGGCATTAGCGAACAATGCTGGTGGAGAACAGAGCCAGGGAGAGTTTCTAAGGCATTTGCAAGCAATGCTGGCGGAGAACTGTGCCAGGGAGAGTTTCTAAGGCATTAGCGAACAATGCTGGTGGAGAACAGTGCCAGGGAGAGTTTCTAAGGCATTAGCAAACAATGCTGGCGGAGAACAGTGCCACGGAGAGTTTCTAAGGCATCAGCGAACAATGCTGGTGGAGAACAGTGCCAGGGAGAGAATCTAAGGCATTAGCGAACAATGCTGGCGGAGAACAGTGCCAGGGAGAGTTTCTAAGGCATCAATGAACAATGCTGGCAGAGAACAGTGCCAGGGAGTGGTTCTAAGGCATCAGCGAGCAATGCTGGTGGAGAACAGTGCCAGGGAGAGTTTCTACGGCATCAGCGAACAATGCTGGCGGAGAACAGAGCCAGGGAGAGTTTCTATGGCATCAGCGAACAATACTGGCGGAGAACAGAGCCAGGGAGAGTTTCTAAGGCATCAATGAACAATGCTGGCGGAGAACAGTGCCAGGGAGAGTTTCTACGGCATCAGCGATCAATGCTGGTGGAGAACAGTGCCAGGGAGAGTTTCTAAGGCATCAATGAACAATGCTGGCGGAGAACAGAGCCAGGGAGAGTTTCTAAGGCATCAGCGAGCAATGCTGGTGGAGAACAGAGCCAGGGAGAGTTTCTAAGGCATCAGCGAACAATGCTGGCGGAGAACAGAGCCAGGGAGAGATTCTAAGTAATCAATGAACAATGCTGGCGGAGAACAGAGCCAGGGAGAGTTTCTAAGGCATCAATGAACAATGCTGGTGGAGAACAGTGCCAGAGAGAGTTTCTAAGGCATCAGCGAACAATGCTGGTGAAGAACAGTGCCAGGGAGAGTTTCTAAGGCATTAGTGAACAATGCTGGTGGAGAACAGAGCCAGGGAGAGTTTCTAAGGCATTAGCAAACAATGCTGGCGGAGAACTGTGCCAGGGAGAGTTTCTAAGGCATTAGCGAACAATGCTGGTGGTGAACAGTGCCAGGAAGAGTTTCTAAGGCATCAGCGAACAATGCTGGTGGAGAACAGTGCCAGGGAGAGTTTCTAAGGCATTAGCGAACAATGCTGGCGGAGAACAGTGCCAGGGAGAGGTTCTAAGGCATCAATGAACAATGCTGGCAGAGAACAGTGCCAGGGAGAGTTTCTAAGGCATCAGCGAGCAATGCTGGTGGAGAACAGTGCCAGGGAGAGTTTCTACGGCATCAGCGAACAATGCTGGCGGAGAACAGAGCCAGGGAGAGTTTCTATGGCATCAGCGAACAATGCTGGCGGAGAACAGAGCCAGGGAGAGTTTCTAAGGCATCAATGAACAATGCTGGCGGAGAACAGTGCCAGGGAGAGTTTCTACGGCATCAGCGAACAATGCTGGTGGAGAACAGTGCCAGGGAGAGTTTCTAAGGCATCAATGAACAATGCTGGCGGAGAACAGAGCCAGGGAGAGTTTCTAAGGCATCAGCGAGCAATGCTGGTGGAGAACAGAGCCAAGGAGAGTTTCTAAGGCATCAGTGAACAATGCTGGCGGAGAACAGAGCCAGGGAGAGTTTCTAAGTCATCAGCGAACAATGCTGGTGGAGAACAGAACCAGGGAGACTTTCTAAGTCATCAGCGAACAATGCTGGTGGAGAACAGAGCCAGGGAGAGTTTCTAAGTCATCAGCGAACAATGCTGGCAGAGAACAGTGCCGGGGTGAGTTTCTAAGTCATCAGCGAACAATGCTGGTGGAGAACAGAGCCAGGGAGAGTTTCTAAGTCAACAATGAACAATGCTGGCAGAGAACAGTGTCAGGGTGAGTTTCTAAGTCATCAGTGAACAATGCTGGTGGAGAACAGAGCCAGGGAGAGTTTCTAAGGCATCAATGAACAATGCTGGTGGAGATCAGAGCCAGGGAGAGTTACTAAGGCATCAGCGAGCAATGCTGGTGCAGAACAGAGCCAGGGAGAATTTCTAAGGCATCAATGAACAATGCTGGTGGAGATCAGAGCCAGGGAGAGTTACTAAGGCATCAGCGAGAAATGCTGGTGCAGAACAGAGCCAGGGCGACTTTCTAAGGCATCAATGAACAATGCTGGCAGAGAACAGTGCCAGGGAGAGTTTCTAAGGCATTTGCGAACAATGCTGGTGGAGAACAGTGCCAGGGAGAGTTTCTAAGGCATCAGCGAGCAATGCTGGTGGAGAACAGAGCCAGGGAGAGTTTCTAAGGCATCAATGAACAATGCTGGTGGAGAACAGTGCCAGGGAGAGTTGCTAAGGCATCAGCGAACAATGCTGGCAGAGAACAGTGCCAGGGAGAGTTTCTATGGCATCAGCGAACAATGCTGGGGGAGAACAGTGCCAGGGAGAGTTCCTAAGGCATCAATGAACAATGCTTGTGGAGAACAGTGCCAGGGAGAGTTTCTAAGGCATCAGCGAACAATGCTGGTGGAGAACAGAGCCAGGGAGAGTTTCTAAGGCATCAATGAACAATGCTGGTGGAGAACTGTGCCAGGGAGAGTTTCAAAGGCATTTGCGAACAATGCTGGTGGAGAACAGTGCCAGGGAGAGTTTCTAAGGCATTTGCGAACAATGCTGGTGGAGAACAGTGCCAGGGAGAGCTTCTAAGGCATCAGCGAGCAATGCTGGTGGAGAACAGAGCCAGGGAGAGTTTCTAAGGCATCAATGAACAATGCTGGTGGAGAACAGTGCCAGGGAGAGTTGCTAAGGCAACAGCGAACAATGCTGGCAGAGAACAGTGCCAGGGAGTGTTTCTATGGCATCAGCGAACAATGCTGGGGGAGAACAGTGCCAGGGAGAGTTCCTAAGGCATCAATGAACAATGCTGGTGGAGAACAGTGCCAGGGAGAGTTTCTAAGGCATCAGCGAACAATGCTGGTGGAGAACAGAGCCAGGGAGAGTTTCTAAGGCATCAATGAACAATGCTGGTGGAGAACTGTGCCAGGGGGAGTTTCTAAGGCAACAATGAACAATGCTGGTGGAGAACAGTGCCAGAGAGAGTTTCTAAGGCATCAGCGAACAATGCTGGCAGAGAACAGTGCCAGGGAGAGTTTCTAAGGCATCAGCGAGCAATGTTGGTGGAGAACAGAGCCAGGGAGAGTTTCTAAGGTATCAGCGAGCAATGCTGGTGGAGAACAGTGCAAGGGACAATTTCTAAGGTATCAGCGAGCAATGCTGGTGGAGAACAGTGTCACGGAGAGTTTCTAAGGCATCAATGAACAAAGCTGGTGGAGAACAGTGCCAGGGAGCTTTTGTAAGTCATCAGCGAACAATGCTGGTGGAGAACAGAGCCAGGGAGAGTTACTAAGGCATCAGCGAGCAATGCTGGTGGAGAACAGAGCCAGGGAGAGTTTCTAAGGCATCAGCGAACAATGCTGGTGGAGAACAGTGCCAGGGAGAGTTTCTAAGGCATTTGCGAACGATGCTGGTGGAGATCAGAGCCAGGGAGAGTTTCTAAGTCATCAGCGAGCAATGCTGGTGGAGAACAGAGCCAGGGAGAGTTTCTAAGGCATCAATGAACAATGCTGGTGGAGAACAGAGCCAGGGAGAGTTTCTACGGCATCAGCGAACAATGCTGGTGGAGAACAGTGCCAGGGAGAGTTTCTAAGTCATCAGCGAACAATGCTGGGAGAGAACAGTGCCGGGGTGAGTTTCTAAGTCATCAGCGAACAATGCTGGCAGAGAACAGTGTCAGGGTGAGTTTCTAAGTCATCAGTGAACAATGCTGGTGGAGAACAGAGCCAGGGAGAGTTTCTAAGTCATCAATGAACAATGCTGGCAGAGAACAGTGCCAGGGTGAGTTTCTAAGTCATCAGCGAACAATGCTGGTGGAGAACAGAGCCAGGGAGAGTTTCTATGGCATCAGCGAACAATGCTGGTGGAGAACAGAGCCAGGGAGAGTTTCTATGGCATCAGCGAACAATGCTGGCAGAGAACAGTGCCAGGGAGAGTTTCTAAGGCATCAATGAACAATGCTGGTGGAGATCAGAGCCAGGGAGAGTTACTAAGGCATCAGCGAGCAATGCTGGTGCAGAACAGAGCCAGGGAGAGTTTCTAAGGCATCAATGAACAATGCTGGTGGAGATCAGAGCCAGGGAGAGTTACTAAGGGATCAGCGAGCAATGCTGCTGCAGAACAGAGCCAGGGCGACTTTCTATGGCATCAATGAACAATGCTGGCAGAGAACAGTGCCAGGGAGAGTTTCTAAGGCATTTGCGAACAATGCTGGTGGAGAACAGTGCAGGGAGAGTTTCTAAGGCATCAGCGAGCAATGCTGGTGGAGAACAGAGCCAGGGAGAGTTTCTAAGGCATCAATGAACAATGCTGGTGGAGAACAGTGCCAGGGAGAGTTGCTAAGGCATCAGCGAACAATGCTGGCAGAGAACAGTGCCAGGGAGAGTTTCTATGGCATCAGCGAACAATGCTGGGGGAGAACAGTGCCAGGGAGAGTTCCTAAGGCATCAATGAACAATGCTTGTGGAGAACAGTGCCAGGGAGAGTTTCTAAGGCATCAGCGAACAATGCTGGTGGAGAACAGAGCCAGGGAGAGTTTCTAAGGCATCAATGAACAATGCTGGTGGAGAACTGTGCCAGGGAGAGTTTCAAAGGCATTTGCGAACAATGCTGGTGGAGAACAGTGCCAGGGAGAGTTTCTAAGGCATTTGCGAACAATGCTGGTGGAGAACAGTGCCAAGGAGAGTTTCTAAGGCATCAGCGAGCAATGTTGGTGGAGAACAGAGCCAGGGAGAGTTTCTAAGGTATCAGCGAGCAATGCTGGTGGAGAACAGTGCAAGGGACAATTTCTAAGGTATCAGCGAGCAATGCTGGTGGAGAACAGTGTCACGGAGAGTTTCTAAGGCATCAATGAACAATGCTGGTGGAGAACAGTGTCTGGGAGAGTTGCTAAGGTCAGCGAACAATGCTGGTAGAGAACAGTGTCACGGAGAGTTTCTAAGGCATCAGCGAACAATGCTGGGGGAGAACAGTGCCAGGGAGAGTTTCTAAGGCATCAATGAACAATGCTGGTGGAGAACAGTGCCAGGGAGAGTTGCTAAGGTCAGCGAACAATGCTGGTAGAGAACAGAGTCAGGGAGCGTTTCTAAGGCATCAGCGAACAATGCTGGGGGAGAACAGTGCCAGGGAGAGTTTCTAAGGCATCAGCGAACAATGCTGGTGGAGAACAGTGCCAGGGAGAGTTTCTAAGGCATCAGCGAACAATGCTGGTGGAGAACAGTGCCAGGGAGCGTTTCTAAGTCATCAGCGAACAATGCTGGTGGAGAACAGAGCCAGGGAGAGTTACTAAGGCATCAGCGAACAATGCTGGTGGAGAACAGAGCCACGGAGTGTTTCTAAGTCATCAATGAACAATGCTGGCAGAGAACAGTGCCAGGGAGAGTTTCTAAGTCATCAGCGAACAATGCTGGTGGAGAACAGAGCCACGGTGTGTTTCTAAGTCATCAATGAACAATGCTGGCAGAGAACAGTGCCAGGGAGCGTTTGTAAGTCATCAGCGAACAATGCTGGTGGAGAACAGAGCCAGGGAGAGTTTATAAGGCATCAGCGAACAATGCTGGTGGAGATCAGAGCCAGGGAGAGTTTCTAAGGCATCTGCGAACAATGCTTGTGGAGAACAGAGCCAGGGAGAGTTTCTAAGGCATCTGCGAACAATGCTTGTGGAGAACAGAGCCAGGGAGAGTTTCTAATTCATCAATGAACAATGCTGGCAGAGAACAGTGTCAGGGCGACTTTCTAAGGCATCAATGAACAATGCTGGCAGAGAACAGTGTCAGGGAGAGTTTGTAAGGCATCAATGAACAATGCTGGTGGAGATCAGAGCCAGGGAGAGTTTCTAAGGCATCTACGATCAATGCTGGTGGAGATCAGAGCCAGGGAGAGTTACTAAGGCATCAGCGAGCAATGCTGGTGGAGAACAGAGCCAGGGAGAGTTTCTAAGTCATCAGCGAACAATGCTGGTGGAGAAAAGAGCCAGGGCGACTTTCTAAGGCATCAATGAACAATGCTGGCAGCGAACAGTGCCAGGGAGAGTTTCCAAGGCATTTGCGAACAATGCTGGTGGAGAACAGAGCCAGGGAGAGTTTCTAAGGCATCAGCGAGCAATGCTGGTGGAGAACAGAGCCAGGGAGAGTTTCTAAGGCATTAATGAACAATGCTGGTGGAGAACAGTGCCAGGGAGAGTTTCTAAGGCATCAATGGACAATGCTGGCGGAGAACAGAGCCAGGGAGAGTTTCTAAGGCATCAGCGAGCAATGCTGGTGGAGAACAGAGCCAGGGAGAGTTTCTAAGGCATCAGCAAACAATGCTGGCGGAGAACAGTGCCAGGGAGAGTTTCTAAGTCATCAGCGAACAATGCTGGTGGAGAACAGAGCCAGGGAGAGTTTCTAAGTCATCAGCGAACAATGCTGGTCGAGAACAGAGCCAGGGAGAGTTTCTAAGGCATCAGCGAACAATGCTGGCAGAGAACAGTGCCAGGGTGAGTTTCTAAGTCATCAGCGAACAATGCTGGTGGAGAACAGAGCCAGGGAGAGTTTCTAAGGCATCAGCGAACAATGCTGGTGGAGAACTGAGCCAGGGTGAGTTTCTAAGGCATCTGAGAACAATGCTGGTGGAGAACAGAGCCAGGGAGAGTTTCTATGGCATCAGCGAACAATGCTGGCAGAGAACAGTGCCAGGGAGAGTTTCTAAGGCATCAATGAACAATGCTGGTGGAGAACAGTGCCAGGGAGCTTTTGTAAGTCATCAGCGAACAATGCTGGTGGAGAACAGAGCCAGGGAGAGTTACTAAGGCATCAGCGAGCAATGCTGGTGGAGAACAGAGCCAGGGAGAGTTTCTAAGGCATCAGCGAACAATGCTGGTGGAGAACAGTGCCAGGGAGAGTTTCTAAGGCATTTGCGAACGATGCTGGTGGAGATCAGAGCCAGGGAGAGTTTCTAAGTCATCAGCGAGCAATGCTGGTGGAGAACAGAGCCAGGGAGAGTTTCTAAGGCATCAATGAACAATGCTGGTGGAGAACAGAGCCAGGGAGAGTTTCTACGGCATCAGCGAACAATGCTGGTGGAGAACAGTGCCAGGGAGAGTTTCTAAATCATCAGCGAACAATGCTGGGAGAGAACAGTGCCGGGGTGAGTTTCTAAGTCATCAGCGAACAATGCTGGTGGAGAACAGAGCCAGGGAGAGTTTCTAAGTCATCAATGAACAATGCTGGCAGAGAACAGTGTCAGGGTGAGTTTCTAAGTCATCAGTGAACAATGCTGGTGGAGAACAGAGCCAGGGAGAGTTTCTAAGTCATCAATGAACAATGCTGGCAGAGAACAGTGCCAGGGTGAGTTTCTAAGTCATCAGCGAACAATGCTGGTGGAGAACAGAGCCAGGGAGAGTTTCTATGGCATCAGCGAACAATGCTGGTGGAGAACAGAGCCAGGGAGAGTTTCTATGGCATCAGCGAACAATGCTGGCAGAGAACAGTGCCAGGGAGAGTTTTTAAGGCATCAATGAACAATGCTGGTGGAGATCAGAGCCAGGGAGAGTTACTAAGGCATCAGCGAGCAATGCTGGTGCAGAACAGAGCCAGGGAGAGTTTCTAAGGCATCAATGAACAATGCTGGTGGAGATCAGAGCCAGGGAGAGTTACTAAGGCATCAGCGAGCAATGCTGCTGCAGAACAGAGCCAGGGCGACTTTCTATGGCATCAATGAACAATGCTGGCAGAGAACAGTGCCAGGGAGAGTTTCTAAGGCATTTGCGAACAATGCTGGTGGAGAACAGTGCAGGGAGAGTTTCTAAGGCATCAGCGAGCAATGCTGGTGGAGAACAGAGCCAGGGAGAGTTTCTAAGGCATCAATGAACAATGCTGGTGGAGAACAGTGCCAGGGAGAGTTGCTAAGGCATCAGCGAACAATGCTGGCAGAGAACAGTGCCAGGGAGAGTTTCTATGGCATCAGCGAACAATGCTGGGGGAGAACAGTGCCAGGGAGAGTTCCTAAGGCATCAATGAACAATGCTTGTGGAGAACAGTGCCAGGGAGAGTTTCTAAGGCATCAGCGAACAATGCTGGTGGAGAACAGAGCCAGGGAGAGTTTCTAAGGCATCAATGAACAATGCTGGTGGAGAACTGTGCCAGGGAGAGTTTCAAAGGCATTTGCGAACAATGCTGGTGGAGAACAGTGCCAGGGAGAGTTTGTAAGGCATTTGCGAACAATGCTGGTGGAGAACAGTGCCAAGGAGAGTTTCTAAGGCATCAGCGAGCAATGTTGGTGGAGAACAGAGCCAGGGAGAGTTTCTAAGGTATCAGCGAGCAATGCTGGTGGAGAACAGTGCAAGGGACAATTTCTAAGGTATCAGCGAGCAATGCTGGTGGAGAACAGTGTCACGGAGAGTTTCTAAGGCATCAATGAACAATGCTGGTGGAGAACAGTGTCTGGGAGAGTTGCTAAGGTCAGCGAACAATGCTGGTAGAGAACAGTGTCACGGAGAGTTTCTAAGGCATCAGCGAACAATGCTGGGGGAGAACAGTGCCAGGGAGAGTTTCTAAGGCATCAATGAACAATGCTGGTGGAGAACAGTGCCAGGGAGAGTTTCTAAGGCATCAGCGAACAATGCTGGTGGAGAACAGTGCCAGGGAGCGTTTCTAAGTCATCAGCGAACAATGCTGGTGGAGAACAGAGCCAGGGAGAGTTACTAAGGCATCAGCGAACAATGCTGGTGGAGAACAGAGCCACGGAGTGTTTCTAAGTCATCAATGAACAATGCTGGCAGAGAACAGTGCCAGGGAGAGTTTCTAAGTCATCAGCGAACAATGCTGGTGGAGAACAGAGCCACGGTGTGTTTCTAAGTCATCAATGAACAATGCTGGCAGAGAACAGTGCCAGGGAGCGTTTGTAAGTCATCAGCGAACAATGCTGGTGGAGAACAGAGCCAGGGAGAGTTTCTAAGGCATCAGCGAACAATGCTGGTGGAGATCAGAGCCAGGGAGAGTTTCTGAGGCATCTGCGAACAATGCTGGTGGAGATCAGAGCCAGGGAGAGTTTCTAAGGCATCTACGATCAATGCTGGTGGAGATCAGAGCCAGGGAGAGTTACTAAGGCATCAGCGAGCAATGCTGGTGGAGAACAGAGCCAGGGAGAGTTTCTAAGTCATCAGCGAACAATGCTGGTGGAGAAAAGAGCCAGGGCGACTTTCTAAGGCATCAATGAACAATGCTGGCAGCGAACAGTGCCAGGGAGAGTTTCCAAGGCATTTGCGAACAATGCTGGTGGAGAACAGAGCCAGGGAGAGTTTCTAAGGCATCAGCGAGCAATGCTGGTGGAGAACAGAGCCAGGGAGAGTTTCTAAGGCATTAATGAACAATGCTGGTGGAGAACAGTGCCAGGGAGAGTTTCTAAGGCATCAATGGACAATGCTGGCGGAGAACAGAGCCAGGGAGAGTTTCTAAGGCATCAGCGAGCAATGCTGGTGGAGAACAGAGCCAGGGAGAGTTTCTAAGGCATCAGCAAACAATGCTGGCGGAGAACAGTGCCAGGGAGAGTTTCTAAGTCATCAGCGAACAATGCTGGTGGAGAACAGAGCCAGGGAGAGTTTCTAAGTCATCAGCGAACAATGCTGGTCGAGAACAGAGCCAGGGAGAGTTTCTAAGGCATCAGCGAACAATGCTGGCAGATAACAGTGCCAGGGTGAGTTTCTAAGTCATCAGCGAACAATGCTGGTGGAGAACAGAGCCAGGGAGAGTTTCTAAGGCATCAGCGAACAATGCTGGTGGAGAACTGAGCCAGGGTGAGTTTCTAAGGCATCTGAGAACAATGCTGGTGGAGAACAGAGCCAGGGAGAGTTTCTATGGCATCAGCGAACAATGCTGGCAGAGAACAGTGCCAGGGAGAGTTTCTAAGGCATCAATGAACAATGCTGGTGGAGAACTGTGCCAGGGAGAGTTTCTAAGGCATTAGCGAACAATGCTGGCGGAGAACAGTGCCAGGGAGAGTTTCTAAGGCATCAATGAACAATGCTGGCGGAGAACAGAGCCAGGGAGAGTTTCTAAGGCATCAATGAACAATGCTGGAGGAGAACAGTGCCAGAGAGAGTTTCTAAGGCATCAGCGAACAATGCTGGTGAAGAACAGTGCCAGGGAGAGTTTCTAAGGCATTAGCGAACAATGCTGATGGAGAACAGAGCCAGGGAGAGTTTCTAAGGCATTAGCAAACAATGCTGGCGGAGAACAGTGCCACGGAGAGTTTCTAAGGCATTAGCGAACAATGCTGGCGGAGAACAGTGCCAGGGAGAGTTTCTAAGGCATCAATGAACAATGCTGGCGGAGAACAGTGCCAGGGAGAGTTTCTAAGGCATCAGCGAGCAATGCTGGTGGAGAACAGTGCCAGGGAGAGTTTCTACGGCATCAGCGAACAATGCTGGCGGAGAACAGAGCCAGGGAGAGTTTCTATGGCATCAGCGAACAATACTGGCGGAGAACAGAGCCAGGGAGAGTTTCTAAGGCATCAATGAACAATGCTGGCGGAGAACAGTGCCAGCGAGTGTTTCTACGGCATCAGCGAACAATGCTGGTGGAGAACAGTGCCAGGGAGAGTTTCTAAGGCATCAATGAACAATGCTGGCGGAGAACAGAGCCAGGGAGAGTTTCTAAGGCATCAGCGAGCAATGCTGGTGGAGAACAGAGCCAGGGAGAGTTTCTAAGGCATCAGCGAACAATGCTGGCGGAGAACAGAGCCAGGGAGAGATTCTAAGTCATCAATGAACAATGCTGGCGGAGAACAGAGCCAGGGAGAGTTTCTAAAGCATCAATGAACAATGCTGGTGGAGAACAGTGCAAGAGAGAGTTTCTAAGGCATCAGCGAACAATGCTGGTGAAGAACAGTGCCAGGGAGAGTTTCTAAGGCATTAGCGAACAATGCTGGTGGAGAACAGAGCCAGGGAGAGTTTCTAAGGCATTAGCAAACAATGCTGGCGGAGAACTGTGCCAGGGAGAGTTTCTAAGGCATTAGCGAACAATGCTGGTGGAGAACAGTGCCAGGGAGAGTTTCTAAGGCATTAGCAAACAATGCTGGCGGAGAACAGTGCCACAGAGAGTTTCTAAGGCATCAGCGAACAATGCTGGTGGAGAACAGTGCCAGGGAGAGTTTCTAAGGCATCAATGAACAATGCTGGCGGAGAACAGTGCCAGGAAGAGTTTCTAAGGCATCAGCGAGCAATGCTGGTGGAGAACAGTGCCAGGGAGAGTTTCTACGGCATCAGCGAACAATGCTGGCGGAGAACAGAGCCAGGGAGAGTTTCTATGGCATCAGCGAACAATGCTGGCGGAGAACAGAGCCAGGGAGAGTTTCTAAGGCATCAATGAACAATGCTGGTGGAGAACAGTGCCAGGGAGAGTTTCTACGGCATCAGCGAACAATGCTGGTGGAGAACAGTGCCAGGGAGAGTTTCTAAGGCATCAATGAAAAATGCTGGTGGAGAAAAGTGCCAGGGAGAGTTTCTAAGTCATCAGCGAACAATGCTGGTGGAGAACAGAGCCAGGGAGAGTTACTAAGGCATCAGCGAGCAATGCTGGTGGAGAACAGAGCCAGGGAGAGTTTCTAAGGCATCAGCGAACAATGCTGGTGGAGAACAGTGCCAGGGAGAGTTTCTAAGGCATTTGCGAACGATGCTGGTGGAGATCAGAGCCAGGGGGAGTTTCTAAGTCATCAGCGAGCAATGCTGGTGGAGAACAGAGCCAGGGAGAGTTTCTAAGGCATCAATGAACAATGCTGGTGGAGAACAGAGCCAGGGAGAGTTTCTACGGCATCAGCGAACAATGCTGGTGGAGAACAGTGCCAGGGAGAGTTTCTAAATCATCAGCGAACAATGCTGGGAGAGAACAGTGCCGGGGTGAGTTTCTAAGTCATCAGCGAACAATGCTGGTGGAGAACAGAGCCAGGGAGAGTTTCTAAGTCATCAATGAACAATGCTGGCAGAGAACAGTGTCAGGGTGAGTTTCTAAGTCATCAGTGAACAATGCTGGTGGAGAACAGAGCCAGGGAGAGTTTCTAAGTCATCAATGAACAATGCTGGCAGAGAACAGTGCCAGGGTGAGTTTCTAAGTCATCAGCGAACAATGCTGGTGGAGAACAGAGCCAGGGAGAGTTTCTATGGCATCAGCGAACAATGCTGGTGGAGAACAGAGCCAGGGAGAGTTTCTATGGCATCAGCGAACAATGCTGGCAGAGAACAGTGCCAGGGAGAGTTTCTAAGGCATCAATGAACAATGCTGGTGGAGATCAGAGCCAGGGAGAGTTACTAAGGCATCAGCGAGCAATGCTGGTGCAGAACAGAGCCAGGGAGAGTTTCTAAGGCATCAATGAACAATGCTGGTGGAGATCAGAGCCAGGGAGAGTTACTAAGGCATCAGCGAGCAATGCTGCTGCAGAACAGAGCCAGGGCGACTTTCTATGGCATCAATGAACAATGCTGGCAGAGAACAGTGCCAGGGAGAGTTTCTAAGGCATTTGCGAACAATGCTGGTGGAGAACAGTGCAGGGAGAGTTTCTAAGGCATCAGCGAGCAATGCTGGTGGAGAACAGAGCCAGGGAGAGTTTCTAAGGCATCAATGAACAATGCTGGTGGAGAACAGTGCCAGGGAGAGTTGCTAAGGCATCAGCGAACAATGCTGGCAGAGAACAGTGCCAGGGAGAGTTTCTATGGCATCAGCGAACAATGCTGGGGGAGAACAGTGCCAGGGAGAGTTCCTAAGGCATCAATGAACAATGCTTGTGGAGAACAGTGCCAGGGAGAGTTTCTAAGGCATCAGCGAACAATGCTGGTGGAGAACAGAGCCAGGGAGAGTTTCTAAGGCATCAATGAACAATGCTGGTGGAGAACTGTGCCAGGGAGAGTTTCAAAGGCATTTGCGAACAATGCTGGTGGAGAACAGTGCCAGGGAGAGTTTGTAAGGCATTTGCGAACAATGCTGGTGGAGAACAGTGCCAAGGAGAGTTTCTAAGGCATCAGCGAGCAATGTTGGTGGAGAACAGAGCCAGGGAGAGTTTCTAAGGTATCAGCGAGCAATGCTGGTGGAGAACAGTGCAAGGGACAATTTCTAAGGTATCAGCGAGCAATGCTGGTGGAGAACAGTGTCACGGAGAGTTTCTAAGGCATCAATGAACAATGCTGGTGGAGAACAGTGTCTGGGAGAGTTGCTAAGGTCAGCGAACAATGCTGGTAGAGAACAGTGTCACGGAGAGTTTCTAAGGCATCAGCGAACAATGCTGGGGGAGAACAGTGCCAGGGAGAGTTTCTAAGGCATCAATGAACAATGCTGGTGGAGAACAGTGCCAGGGAGAGTTTCTAAGGCATCAGCGAACAATGCTGGTGGAGAACAGTGCCAGGGAGCGTTTCTAAGTCATCAGCGAACAATGCTGGTGGAGAACAGAGCCAGGGAGAGTTACTAAGGCATCAGCGAACAATGCTGGTGGAGAACAGAGCCACGGAGTGTTTCTAAGTCATCAATGAACAATGCTGGCAGAGAACAGTGCCAGGGAGAGTTTCTAAGTCATCAGCGAACAATGCTGGTGGAGAACAGAGCCACGGTGTGTTTCTAAGTCATCAATGAACAATGCTGGCAGAGAACAGTGCCAGGGAGCGTTTGTAAGTCATCAGCGAACAATGCTGGTGGAGAACAGAGCCAGGGAGAGTTTCTAAGGCATCAGCGAACAATGCTGGTGGAGATCAGAGCCAGGGAGAGTTTCTGAGGCATCTGCGAACAATGCTGGTGGAGATCAGAGCCAGGGAGAGTTTCTAAGGCATCTACGATCAATGCTGGTGGAGATCAGAGCCAGGGAGAGTTACTAAGGCATCAGCGAGCAATGCTGGTGGAGAACAGAGCCAGGGAGAGTTTCTAAGTCATCAGCGAACAATGCTGGTGGAGAAAAGAGCCAGGGCGACTTTCTAAGGCATCAATGAACAATGCTGGCAGCGAACAGTGCCAGGGAGAGTTTCCAAGGCATTTGCGAACAATGCTGGTGGAGAACAGAGCCAGGGAGAGTTTCTAAGGCATCAGCGAGCAATGCTGGTGGAGAACAGAGCCAGGGAGAGTTTCTAAGGCATTAATGAACAATGCTGGTGGAGAACAGTGCCAGGGAGAGTTTCTAAGGCATCAATGGACAATGCTGGCGGAGAACAGAGCCAGGGAGAGTTTCTAAGGCATCAGCGAGCAATGCTGGTGGAGAACAGAGCCAGGGAGAGTTTCTAAGGCATCAGCAAACAATGCTGGCGGAGAACAGTGCCAGGGAGAGTTTCTAAGTCATCAGCGAACAATGCTGGTGGAGAACAGAGCCAGGGAGAGTTTCTAAGTCATCAGCGAACAATGCTGGTCGAGAACAGAGCCAGGGAGAGTTTCTAAGGCATCAGCGAACAATGCTGGCAGATAACAGTGCCAGGGTGAGTTTCTAAGTCATCAGCGAACAATGCTGGTGGAGAACAGAGCCAGGGAGAGTTTCTAAGGCATCAGCGAACAATGCTGGTGGAGAACTGAGCCAGGGTGAGTTTCTAAGGCATCTGAGAACAATGCTGGTGGAGAACAGAGCCAGGGAGAGTTTCTATGGCATCAGCGAACAATGCTGGCAGAGAACAGTGCCAGGGAGAGTTTCTAAGGCATCAATGAACAATGCTGGTGGAGAACTGTGCCAGGGAGAGTTTCTAAGGCATTAGCGAACAATGCTGGCGGAGAACAGTGCCAGGGAGAGTTTCTAAGGCATCAATGAACAATGCTGGCGGAGAACAGAGCCAGGGAGAGTTTCTAAGGCATCAATGAACAATGCTGGAGGAGAACAGTGCCAGAGAGAGTTTCTAAGGCATCAGCGAACAATGCTGGTGAAGAACAGTGCCAGGGAGAGTTTCTAAGGCATTAGCGAACAATGCTGATGGAGAACAGAGCCAGGGAGAGTTTCTAAGGCATTAGCAAACAATGCTGGCGGAGAACAGTGCCACGGAGAGTTTCTAAGGCATTAGCGAACAATGCTGGCGGAGAACAGTGCCAGGGAGAGTTTCTAAGGCATCAATGAACAATGCTGGCGGAGAACAGTGCCAGGGAGAGTTTCTAAGGCATCAGCGAGCAATGCTGGTGGAGAACAGTGCCAGGGAGAGTTTCTACGGCATCAGCGAACAATGCTGGCGGAGAACAGAGCCAGGGAGAGTTTCTATGGCATCAGCGAACAATACTGGCGGAGAACAGAGCCAGGGAGAGTTTCTAAGGCATCAATGAACAATGCTGGCGGAGAACAGTGCCAGCGAGTGTTTCTACGGCATCAGCGAACAATGCTGGTGGAGAACAGTGCCAGGGAGAGTTTCTAAGGCATCAATGAACAATGCTGGCGGAGAACAGAGCCAGGGAGAGTTTCTAAGGCATCAGCGAGCAATGCTGGTGGAGAACAGAGCCAGGGAGAGTTTCTAAGGCATCAGCGAACAATGCTGGCGGAGAACAGAGCCAGGGAGAGATTCTAAGTCATCAATGAACAATGCTGGCGGAGAACAGAGCCAGGGAGAGTTTCTAAAGCATCAATGAACAATGCTGGTGGAGAACAGTGCAAGAGAGAGTTTCTAAGGCATCAGCGAACAATGCTGGTGAAGAACAGTGCCAGGGAGAGTTTCTAAGGCATTAGCGAACAATGCTGGTGGAGAACAGAGCCAGGGAGAGTTTCTAAGGCATTAGCAAACAATGCTGGCGGAGAACTGTGCCAGGGAGAGTTTCTAAGGCATTAGCGAACAATGCTGGTGGAGAACAGTGCCAGGGAGAGTTTCTAAGGCATTAGCAAACAATGCTGGCGGAGAACAGTGCCACAGAGAGTTTCTAAGGCATCAGCGAACAATGCTGGTGGAGAACAGTGCCAGGGAGAGTTTCTAAGGCATCAATGAACAATGCTGGCGGAGAACAGTGCCAGGAAGAGTTTCTAAGGCATCAGCGAGCAATGCTGGTGGAGAACAGTGCCAGGGAGAGTTTCTACGGCATCAGCGAACAATGCTGGCGGAGAACAGAGCCAGGGAGAGTTTCTATGGCATCAGCGAACAATGCTGGCGGAGAACAGAGCCAGGGAGAGTTTCTAAGGCATCAATGAACAATGCTGGTGGAGAACAGTGCCAGGGAGAGTTTCTACGGCATCAGCGAACAATGCTGGTGGAGAACAGTGCCAGGGAGAGTTTCTAAGGCATCAATGAAAAATGCTGGTGGAGAAAAGTGCCAGGGAGAGTTTCTAAGTCATCAGCGAACAATGCTGGTGGAGAACAGTGCTAGAGACAGTTTCTACGGCATCAGCAAGCAATGCTGGTGGAGAACAGAGCCAGGGAGAGTTTCTAAGTGATCAGCGAACAATGCTGGTGGAGAACAGAGCCAGGGAGAGTTTCTATGTCATCAGCGAACAATGCTGGTGGAGAACAGAGCCAGGGACAGTTTCTAAGGCATCAGCGAACAATGCTGGTGGAGAACAAAGCCAGGGAGAGTTTCTAAGGCATCAGCGAACAATGCTGGTGGAGAACAGTGCCAGGGAGCGTTTCTAAGTCATCAGCGAACAATGCTGGTGGAGAACAGAGCCAGGGAGAGTTACTAAGGCATCAGCGAACAATGCTGGTGGAGAACAGAGCCACGGAGTGTTTCTAAGTCATCAATGAACAATGCTGGCAGAGAACAGTGCCAGGGAGAGTTTCTAAGTCATCAGCGAACAATGCTGGTGGAGAACAGAGCCACGGTGTGTTTCTAAGTCATCAATGAACAATGCTGGCAGAGAACAGTGCCAGGGAGCGTTTGTAAGTCATCAGCGAACAATGCTGGTGGAGAACAGAGCCAGGGAGAGTTTCTAAGGCATCAGCGAACAATGCTGGTGGAGATCAGAGCCAGGGAGAGTTTCTGAGGCATCTGCGAACAATGCTGGTGGAGATCAGAGCCAGGGAGAGTTTCTAAGGCATCTACGATCAATGCTGGTGGAGATCAGAGCCAGGGAGAGTTACTAAGGCATCAGCGAGCAATGCTGGTGGAGAACAGAGCCAGGGAGAGTTTCTAAGTCATCAGCGAACAATGCTGGTGGAGAAAAGAGCCAGGGCGACTTTCTAAGGCATCAATGAACAATGCTGGCAGCGAACAGTGCCAGGGAGAGTTTCCAAGGCATTTGCGAACAATGCTGGTGGAGAACAGAGCCAGGGAGAGTTTCTAAGGCATCAGCGAGCAATGCTGGTGGAGAACAGAGCCAGGGAGAGTTTCTAAGGCATTAATGAACAATGCTGGTGGAGAACAGTGCCAGGGAGAGTTTCTAAGGCATCAATGGACAATGCTGGCGGAGAACAGAGCCAGGGAGAGTTTCTAAGGCATCAGCGAGCAATGCTGGTGGAGAACAGAGCCAGGGAGAGTTTCTAAGGCATCAGCAAACAATGCTGGCGGAGAACAGTGCCAGGGAGAGTTTCTAAGTCATCAGCGAACAATGCTGGTGGAGAACAGAGCCAGGGAGAGTTTCTAAGTCATCAGCGAACAATGCTGGTCGAGAACAGAGCCAGGGAGAGTTTCTAAGGCATCAGCGAACAATGCTGGCAGATAACAGTGCCAGGGTGAGTTTCTAAGTCATCAGCGAACAATGCTGGTGGAGAACAGAGCCAGGGAGAGTTTCTAAGGCATCAGCGAACAATGCTGGTGGAGAACTGAGCCAGGGTGAGTTTCTAAGGCATCTGAGAACAATGCTGGTGGAGAACAGAGCCAGGGAGAGTTTCTATGGCATCAGCGAACAATGCTGGCAGAGAACAGTGCCAGGGAGAGTTTCTAAGGCATCAATGAACAATGCTGGTGGAGAACTGTGCCAGGGAGAGTTTCTAAGGCATTAGCGAACAATGCTGGCGGAGAACAGTGCCAGGGAGAGTTTCTAAGGCATCAATGAACAATGCTGGCGGAGAACAGAGCCAGGGAGAGTTTCTAAGGCATCAATGAACAATGCTGGAGGAGAACAGTGCCAGAGAGAGTTTCTAAGGCATCAGCGAACAATGCTGGTGAAGAACAGTGCCAGGGAGAGTTTCTAAGGCATTAGCGAACAATGCTGATGGAGAACAGAGCCAGGGAGAGTTTCTAAGGCATTAGCAAACAATGCTGGCGGAGAACAGTGCCACGGAGAGTTTCTAAGGCATTAGCGAACAATGCTGGCGGAGAACAGTGCCAGGGAGAGTTTCTAAGGCATCAATGAACAATGCTGGCGGAGAACAGTGCCAGGGAGAGTTTCTAAGGCATCAGCGAGCAATGCTGGTGGAGAACAGTGCCAGGGAGAGTTTCTACGGCATCAGCGAACAATGCTGGCGGAGAACAGAGCCAGGGAGAGTTTCTATGGCATCAGCGAACAATACTGGCGGAGAACAGAGCCAGGGAGAGTTTCTAAGGCATCAATGAACAATGCTGGCGGAGAACAGTGCCAGCGAGTGTTTCTACGGCATCAGCGAACAATGCTGGTGGAGAACAGTGCCAGGGAGAGTTTCTAAGGCATCAATGAACAATGCTGGCGGAGAACAGAGCCAGGGAGAGTTTCTAAGGCATCAGCGAGCAATGCTGGTGGAGAACAGAGCCAGGGAGAGTTTCTAAGGCATCAGCGAACAATGCTGGCGGAGAACAGAGCCAGGGAGAGATTCTAAGTCATCAATGAACAATGCTGGCGGAGAACAGAGCCAGGGAGAGTTTCTAAAGCATCAATGAACAATGCTGGTGGAGAACAGTGCAAGAGAGAGTTTCTAAGGCATCAGCGAACAATGCTGGTGAAGAACAGTGCCAGGGAGAGTTTCTAAGGCATTAGCGAACAATGCTGGTGGAGAACAGAGCCAGGGAGAGTTTCTAAGGCATTAGCAAACAATGCTGGCGGAGAACTGTGCCAGGGAGAGTTTCTAAGGCATTAGCGAACAATGCTGGTGGAGAACAGTGCCAGGGAGAGTTTCTAAGGCATTAGCAAACAATGCTGGCGGAGAACAGTGCCACAGAGAGTTTCTAAGGCATCAGCGAACAATGCTGGTGGAGAACAGTGCCAGGGAGAGTTTCTAAGGCATCAATGAACAATGCTGGCGGAGAACAGTGCCAGGAAGAGTTTCTAAGGCATCCGCGAGCAATGCTGGTGGAGAACAGTGCCAGGGAGAGTTTCTACGGCATCAGCGAACAATGCTGGCGGAGAACAGAGCCAGGGAGAGTTTCTATGGCATCAGCGAACAATGCTGGCGGAGAACAGAGCCAGGGAGAGTTTCTAAGGCATCAATGAACAATGCTGGTGGAGAACAGTGCCAGGGAGAGTTTCTACGGCATCAGCGAACAATGCTGGTGGAGAACAGTGCCAGGGAGAGTTTCTAAGGCATCAATGAAAAATGCTGGCGGAGAAAAGTGCCAGGGAGAGTTTCTAAGTCATCAGCGAACAATGCTGGTGGAGAACAGTGCTAGAGACAGTTTCTACGGCATCAGCAAGCAATGCTGGTGGAGAACAGAGCCAGGGAGAGTTTCTAAGTGATCAGCGAACAATACTGGTGGAGAACAGAGCCAGGGCGAGTTTCTAAGTCATCAATGAACAAGACTGGCAGAGAACAGAGCCAGGGAGAGTTTCTAAAGCATCAGCGAACAATGCTGGTGGAGAACAGAGCCAGGGAGAGTTTCTAAGGCATCAGCGAACAATGCTGGTGGAGAACAGAGCCAGGGAGAGTTTCTATGTCATCAGCGAACAATGCTGGTGGAGAACAGAGCCAGGGACAGTTTCTAAGGCATCAGCGAACAATGCTGGTGGAGAACAAAGCCAGGGAGAGTTTCTAAGGCATCAGCGAACAATGCTGGTGGAGAACAGTGCCAGGGAGCGTTTCTAAGTCATCAGCGAACAATGCTGGTGGAGAACAGAGCCAGGGAGAGTTACTAAGGCATCAGCGAACAATGCTGGTGGAGAACAGAGCCACGGAGTGTTTCTAAGTCATCAATGAACAATGCTGGCAGAGAACAGTGCCAGGGAGCGTTTCTAAGTCATCAGCGAACAATGCTGGTGGAGAACAGAGCCACGGTGTGTTTCTAAGTCATCAATGAACAATGCTGGCAGAGAACAGTGCCAGGGAGCGTTTGTAAGTCATCAGCGAACAATGCTGGTGGAGAACAGAGCCAGGGAGAGTTTCTAAGGCATCAGCGAACAATGCTGGTGGAGATCAGAGCCAGGGAGAGTTTCTAAGGCATCTGCGAACAATGCTTGTGGATAACAGAGCCAGGGAGAGTTTCTAAGGCATCTGCGAACAATGCTTGTGGAGAACAGAGCCAGGGAGAGTTTCTAATTCATCAATGAACAATGCTGGCAGAGAACAGTGTCAGGGCGACTTTCTAAGGCATCAATGAACAATGCTGGCAGAGAACAGTGTCAGGGAGAGTTTGTAAGGCATCAATGAACAATGCTGGTGGAGATCAGAGCCAGGGAGAGTTTCTAAGGCATCTACGATCAATGCTGGTGGAGATCAGAGCCAGGGAGAGTTACTAAGGCATCAGCGAGCAATGCCGGTGGAGAACAGAGCCAGGGAGAGTTTCTAAGTCATCAGCGAACAATGCTGGTGGAGAAAAGAGCCAGGGAGAGTTTCTAAGTCATCAGCGAACAATGCTGGTGGAGAACAGAGCCAGGGAGAGTTTCTAAGTCATCAGCGAACAATGCTGGTCGAGAACAGAGCCAGGGAGAGTTTCTAAGGCATCAGCGAACAATGCTGGCAGAGAACAGTGCCAGGGTGAGTTTCTAAGTCATCAGCGAACAATGCTGGTGGAGAACAGAGCCAGGGAGAGTTTCTAAGGCATCAGCGAACAATGCTGGTGGAGAACTGAGCCAGGGTGAGTTTCTAAGGCATCTGAGAACAATGCTGGTGGAGAACAGAGCCAGGGAGAGTTTCTATGGCATCAGCGAACAATGCTGGCAGAGAACAGTGCCAGGGAGAGTTTCTAAGGCATCAATGAACAATGCTGGTGGAGAACTGTGCCAGGGAGAGTTTCTAAGGCATTAGCGAACAATGCTGGCGGAGAACAGTGCCAGGGAGAGTTTCTAAGGCATCAATGAACAATGCTGGCGGAGAACAGAGCCAGGGAGAGTTTCTAAGGCATCAATGAACAATGCTGGAGGAGAACAGTGCCAGAGAGAGTTTCTAAGGCATCAGCGAACAATGCTGGTGAAGAAAAGTGCCAGGGAGAGTTTCTAAGGCATTAGCGAACAATGCTGATGGAGAACAGAGCCAGGGAGAGTTTCTAAGGCATTAGCAAACAATGCTGGCGGAGAACAGTGCCACGGAGAGATTCTAAGGCATTAGCGAACAATGCTGGCGGAGAACAGTGCCAGGGAGAGTTTCTAAGGCATCAATGAACAATGCTGGCGGAGAACAGTGCCAGGGAGAGTTTCTAAGGCATCAGCGAGCAATGCTGGTGGAGAACAGTGCCAGGGAGAGTTTCTACGGCATCAGCGAACAATGCTGGCGGAGAACAGAGCCAGGGAGAGTTTCTATGGCATCAGCGAACAATACTGGCGGAGAACAGAGCCAGGGAGAGTTTCTAAGGCATCAATGAACAATGCTGGCGGAGAACAGTGCCAGCGAGTGTTTCTACGGCATCAGCGAACAATGCTGGTGGAGAACAGTGCCAGGGAGAGTTTCTAAGGCATCAATGAACAATGCTGGCGGAGAACAGAGCCAGGGAGAGTTTCTAAGGCATCAGCGAGCAATGCTGGTGGAGAACAGAGCCAGGGAGAGTTTCTAAGGCATCAGCGAACAATGCTGGCGGAGAACAGAGCCAGGGAGAGATTCTAAGTCATCAATGAACAATGCTGGCGGAGAACAGAGCCAGGGAGAGTTTCTAAAGCATCAATGAACAATGCTGGTGGAGAACAGTGCAAGAGAGAGTTTCTAAGGCATCAGCGAACAATGCTGGTGAAGAACAGTGCCAGGGAGAGTTTCTAAGGCATTAGCGAACAATGCTGGTGGAGAACAGAGCCAGGGAGAGTTTCTAAGGCATTAGCAAACAATGCTGGCGGAGAACTGTGCCAGGGAGAGTTTCTAAGGCATTAGCGAACAATGCTGGTGGAGAACAGTGCCAGGGAGAGTTTCTAAGGCATTAGCAAACAATGCTGGCGGAGAACAGTGCCACAGAGAGTTTCTAAGGCATCAGCGAACAATGCTGGTGGAGAACAGTGCCAGGGAGAGTTTCTAAGGCATCAATGAACAATGCTGGCGGAGAACAGTGCCAGGAAGAGTTTCTAAGGCATCAGCGAGCAATGCTGGTGGAGAACAGTGCCAGGGAGAGTTTCTACGGCATCAGCGAACAATGCTGGCGGAGAACAGAGCCAGGGAGAGTTTCTATGGCATCAGCGAACAATGCTGGCGGAGAACAGAGCCAGGGAGAGTTTCTAAGGCATCAATGAACAATGCTGGTGGAGAACAGTGCCAGGGAGAGTTTCTACGGCATCAGCGAACAATGCTGGTGGAGAACAGTGCCAGGGAGAGTTTCTAAGGCATCAATGAAAAATGCTGGCGGAGAAAAGTGCCAGGGAGAGTTTCTAAGTCATCAGCGAACAATGCTGGTGGAGAACAGTGCTAGAGACAGTTTCTACGGCATCAGCAAGCAATGCTGGTGGAGAACAGAGCCAGGGAGAGTTTCTAAGTGATCAGCGAACAATACTGGTGGAGAACAGAGCCAGGGCGAGTTTCTAAGTCATCAATGAACAAGACTGGCAGAGAACAGAGCCAGGGAGAGTTTCTAAAGCATCAGCGAACAATGCTGGTGGAGAACAGAGCCAGGGAGAGTTTCTAAGGCATCAGCGAACAATGCTGGTGGAGAACAGAGCCAGGGAGAGTTTCTAAGTCATCAGCGAACAATGCTGGTGGAGAACAGAGCCAGGGACAGTTTCTAAGGCATCAGCGAACAATGCTGGTGGAGAACAAAGCCAGGGAGAGTTTCTAAGTCATCAGCGAACAATGCTGGTGGAGAACAGAGCCAGGTCGAGTTTCTAAGGCATCAATGAACAATGCTGGCAGAGAACAGTGCCAGGGTGAGTTTCTAAGTCATCAGCGAACAATGCTGGTGGAGAACAGAGCCAGGGCGACTTTCTAAGGCATCAATGAACAATGCTGGCAGAGAACAGTGCCAGGGAGAGTTTCTAAGGCATTTGCGAACAATGCTGGTGGAGATCAGAGCCAGGGAGAGTTACTAAGGCATCAGCGAGCAATGCTGGTGGAGAAAAGAGCCAGGGAGAGTTTCTAAGTCATCAGTGAACAATGCTGGTGGAGAACAGAGCCAGGGCGACTTTCTAAGGCATCAATGAACAATGCTGGTGGAGAACAGTGCCAGGGAGAGTTTCTAAGTCATCAGCGAACAATGCTGGTAGAGAACAGAGCCAGGGCGACTTTCTAAGGCATCAATGAACACTGCTGTTGGAGAACAGTGCCAGGGAGAGTTACTAAGGCATCAGCGAGCAATGCTGGTGGAGAACAGAGCCAGGGAGAGTTTCTAAGGCATCAGCGAACAATGCTGGTGGAGAACAGAGCCAGGGAGAGTTTCTAAGGCATCAATGAACAATGCTGGTGGAGAACAGTGCCAGGGAGAGTTGCTAAGGCATCAGCGAACAATGCTGGGGGAGAACAGAGCCAGGGAGAGTTTCTAAGGCATTAGCAAACAATGCTGGCGGAGAACAGTGCCAGGGAGAGTTTCTAAGGCATTAGCGAACAATGCTGGTGGAGAACAGTGCCAGGGAGAGTTTCTAAGGCATTAGCAAACAATGCTGGCGCAGAACAGTGCCACGGAGAGTTTCTAAGGCATCGGCGAACAATGCTGGTGGAGAACAGTGCCAGGGCGACTTTCTAAGGCATCAATGAACAGTGCTGGCAGAGAACAGTGCCAGGGAGAGTTTCTAAGGCATTTGCGAACAATGCTGGTGGTGATCAGAGCCAGGGAGAGTTACTAAGGCATCAGCGAGCAATGCTGGTGGAGAACAGAGCCAGGGAGAGTTTCTAAGTCATCAGCGAACAATGCTGGTGGAGAACAGAGCCAGGGCGACTTTCTAAGGCATCAATGAACAATGCTGGTGGAGAACAGTGCCAGGGAGAGTTTCTAAGTCATCAGCGAACAATGCTGGTGGAGAACAGAGCCAGGGCGACTTTCTAAGGCATCAATGAACAATGCTGGAGGTGAACAGTGCCAGGGAGAGTTTCTAAGTCATCAGCGAACAATGCTGGCAGAGAACAGAGCCAGGGAGAGTTTCTAAGGCATCAATGAACAATTCTGTTGGAGAACAGTGCCAGGGAGAGTTACTAAGGCATCAGCGAGCAATGCTGGTGGAGAACAGAGCCAGGGAGAGTTTCTAAGGCATCAGCGAACAATGCTGGTGGAGAACAGAGGCAGGGAGAGTTTCTAAGGCATCAATGAACAATGCTGGTGGAGAACAGTGCCAGGGAGAGTTGTTAAGGCATCAGCGAACAATGCTGTGGGAGAACAGTGCCAGGGAGAGTTTCTAAGGCATCAATGAACAATGCTGGTGGAGAACTGTGCCAGGGAGAGTTTCTAAGGCATTAGCGAACAATGCTGGCGGAGAACAGTGCCAGGGAGAGTTTCTAAGGCATCAATGAACAATGCTGGCGGAGAACAGAGCCAGGGAGAGTTTCTAAGGCATCAATGAACAATGCTGGTGGAGAACAGTGCCAGGGAGAGTTTCTAAGTCATCAGCGAACAATGCTGGTGGAGAACAGAGCCAGGGCGACTTTCTAAGGCATCAATGAACAATGCTGGAGGTGAACAGTGCCAGGGAGAGTTTCTAAGTCATCAGCGAACAATGCTGGCAGAGAACAGATCCAGGGAGAGTTTCTAAGGCATCAATGAACAATTCTGTTGGAGAACAGTGCCAGGGAGAGTTACTAAGGCATCAGCGAGCAATGCTGGTGGAGAACAGAGCCAGGGAGAGTTTCTAAGGCATCAGCGAACAATGCTGGTGGAGAACAGAGGCAGGGAGAGTTTCTAAGGCATCAATGAACAATGCTGGTGGAGAACAGTGCCAGGGAGAGTTGTTAAGGCATCAGCGAACAATGCTGTGGGAGAACAGTGCCAGGGAGAGTTTCTAAGGCATCAATGAACAATGCTGGTGGAGAACTGTGCCAGGGAGAGTTTCTAAGGCATTAGCGAACAATGCTGGCGGAGAACAGTGCCAGGGAGAGTTTCTAAGGCATCAATGAACAATGCTGGCGGAGAACAGAGCCAGGGAGAGTTTCTAAGGCATCAATGAACAATGCTGGTGGAGAACAGTGCCAGGGAGAGTTTCTACGGCATCAGCGAACAATGCTGGCTGAGAACAGAGCCAGGGAGAGTTTCTATGGCATCAGCGAACAATACTGGCGGAGAACAGAGCCAGGGAGAGTTTCTAAGGCATCAATGCACAATGCTGGCGGAGAACAGTGCCAGGGAGAGTTTCTACGGCATCAGCGAACAATGCTGGTGGAGAACAGTGCCAGGGAGAGTTTCTAAGGCATCAATGAACAATGCTGGCGGAGAACAGAGCCAGGGAGAGTTTCTAAGGCATCAGCGAGCAATGCTGGTGGAGAACAGAGCCAGGGAGAGTTTCTAAGGCATCAGCGAACAATGCTGGCGGAGAACAGAGCCAGGGAGAGATTCTAAGTCATCAATGAACAATGCTGGCGGAGAACAGAGCCAGGGAGAGTTTCTAAAGCATCAATGAACAATGCTGGTGGAGAACAGTGCCAGAGAGAGTTTCTAAGGCATCAGCGAACAATGCTGGTGAAGAACAGTGCCAGGGAGAGTTTCTAAGGCATTAGCGAACAATGCTGGTGGAGAACAGAGCCAGGGAGAGTTTCTAAGGCATCAGCGAACAATGCTGGTGGAGAACAAAGCCAGGGAGAGTTTCTAAGTCATCAGCGAACAATGCTGGTGGAGAACAGAGCCAGGGCGAGTTTCTAAGGCATCAATGAACAATGCTGGCAGAGAACAGTGCCAGGGTGAGTTTCTAAGTCATCAGCGAACAATGCTGGTGGAGAACAGAGCCAGGGCGACTTTCTAAGGCATCAATGAACAATGCTGGCAGAGAACAGTGCCAGGGAGAGTTTCTAAGGCATTTGCGAACAATGCTGGTGGAAATCAGAGCCAGGGAGAGTTACTAAGGCATCAGCGAGCAATGCTGGTGGAGAAAAGAGCCAGGGAGAGTTTCTAAGTCATCAGTGAACAATGCTAGTGGAGAACAGAGCCAGGGCGACTTTCTAAGGCATCAATGAACAATGCTGGTGGAGAACAGTGCCAGGGAGAGTTTCTAAGTCATCAGCGAACAATGCTGGTGGAGAACAGAGCCAGGGCGACTTTCTAAGGCATCAATGAACACTGCTGTTGGAGAACAGTGCCAGGGAGAGTTACTAAGGCATCAGCGAGCAATGCTGGTGGAGAACAGAGCCAGGGAGAGTTTCTAAGGCATCAGCGAACAATGCTGGTGGAGAACAGAGCCAGGGAGAGTTTCTAAGGCATCAATGAACAATGCTGGTGGAGAACAGTGCCAGGGAGAGTTGCTAAGGCATCAGCGAACAATGCTGGGGGAGAACAGAGCCAGGGAGAGTTTCTAAGGCATTAGCAAACAATGCTGGCGGAGAACAGTGCCAGGGAGAGTTTCTAAGGCATTAGCGAACAATGCTGGTGGAGAACAGTGCCAGGGAGAGTTTCTAAGGCATTAGCAAACAATGCTGGCGCAGAACAGTGCCACGGAGAGTTTCTAAGGCATCGGCGAACAATGCTGGTGGAGAACAGTGCCAGGGCGACTTTCTAAGGCATCAATGAACAGTGCTGGCAGAGAACAGTGCCAGGGAGAGTTTCTAAGGCATTTGCGAACAATGCTGGTGGTGATCAGAGCCAGGGAGAGTTACTAAGGCATCAGCGAGCAATGCTGGTGGAGAACAGAGCCAGGGAGAGTTTCTAAGTCATCAGCGAACAATGCTGGTGGAGAACAGAGCCAGGGCGACTTTCTAAGGCATCAATGAACAATGCTGGTGGAGAACAGTGCCAGGGAGAGTTTCTAAGTCATCAGCGAACAATGCTGGTGGAGAACAGAGCCAGGGCGACTTTCTAAGGCATCAATGAACAATGCTGGAGGTGAACAGTGCCAGGGAGAGTTTCTAAGTCATCAGCGAACAATGCTGGCAGAGAACAGAGCCAGGGAGAGTTTCTAAGGCATCAATGAACAATTCTGTTGGAGAACAGTGCCAGCGAGAGTTACTAAGGCATCAGCGAGCAATGCTGGTGGAGAACAGAGCCAGGGAGAGTTTCTAAGGCATCAGCGAACAATGCTGGTGGAGAACAGAGGCAGGGAGAGTTTCTAAGGCATCAATGAACAATGCTGGTGGAGAACAGTGCCAGGGAGAGTTGTTAAGGCATCAGCGAACAATGCTGTGGGAGAACAGTGCCAGGGAGAGTTTCTAAGGCATCAATGAACAATGCTGGTGGAGAACTGTGCCAGGGAGAGTTTCTAAGGCATTAGCGAACAATGCTGGCGGAGAACAGTGCCAGGGAGAGTTTCTAAGGCATCAATGAACAATGCTGGCGGAGAACAGAGCCAGGGAGAGTTTCTAAGGCATCAATGAACAATGCTGGTGGAGAACAGTGCCAGGGAGAGTTTCTACGGCATCAGCGAACAATGCTGGCTGAGAACAGAGCCAGGGAGAGTTTCTATGGCATCAGCGAACAATACTGGCGGAGAACAGAGCCAGGGAGAGTTTCTAAGGCATCAATGCACAATGCTGGCGGAGAACAGTGCCAGGGAGTGTTTCTACGGCATCAGCGAACAATGCTGGTGGAGAACAGTGCCAGGGAGAGTTTCTAAGGCATCAATGAACAATGCTGGCGGAGAACAGAGCCAGGGAGAGTTTCTAAGGCATCAGCGAGCAATGCTGGTGGAGAACAGAGCCAGGGAGAGTTTCTAAGGCATCAGCGAACAATGCTGGCGGAGAACAGAGCCAGGGAGAGATTCTAAGTCATCAATGAACAATGCTGGCGGTGAACAGAGCCAGGGAGAGTTTCTAAAGCATCAATGAACAATGCTGGTGGAGAACAGTGCCAGAGAGAGTTTCTAAGGCATCAGCGAACAATGCTGGTGAAGAACAGTGCCAGGGAGAGTTTCTAAGGCATTAGCGAACAATGCTGGTGGAGAACAGAGCCAGGGAGAGTTTCTAAGGCATTAGCAAACAATGCTGGCGGAGAACTGTGCCAGGGAGAGTTTCTAAGGCATTAGCGAACAATGCTGGTGGAGAACAGAGCCAGGGAGAGTTTCTAAGGCATTAGCAAACAATGCTGGCGGAGAACAGTGCCACGGAGAGTTTCTAAGGCATCAGCGAACAATGCTGGTGGAGAACAGTGCCAGGGAGAGTTTCTAAGGCATTAGCGAACAATGCTGGCGGAGAACAGTGCCAGGGAGAGTTTCTAAGGCATCAATGAACAATGCTGGCGGAGAACAGTGCCAGGAAGAGTTTCTAAGGCATCAGCGAGCAATGCTGGTGGAGAACAGTGCCAGGGAGAGTTTCTACGGCATCAGCGAACAATGCTGGCGGAGAACAGAGCCAGGGAGAGTTTCTATGGCATCAGCGAACAATGCTGGCGGAGAACAGAGCCAGGGAGAGTTTCTAAGGCATCAATGAACAATGCTGGTGGAGAACAGTGCCAGGGAGAGTTTCTACGGCATCAGCGAACAATGCTGGTGGAGAACAGTGGAAGGGAGAGTTTCTAAGGCATCAATGAAAAATGCTGGCGGAGAAAAGTGCCAGGGAGAGTTTCTAATTCATCAGCGAACAATGCTGGTGGAGAACAGTGCTAGAGACAGTTTCTACGGCATCAGCAAGCAATGCTGGTGGAGAACAGAGCCAGGGAGAGTTTCTAAGTGATCAGCGAACAATACTGGTGGAGAACAGAGCCAGGGCGAGTTTCTAAGTCATCAATGAACAATGCTGGCAGAGAATAGAGCCAGGGAGAGTTTCTAAAGCATCAGCGAACAATGCTGGTGGAGAACAGAGCCAGGGAGAGTTTCTAAGGCATCAGCGAACAATGCTGGTGGAGAACAGAGCCAGGGAGAGTTTCTAAGTCATCAGCGAACAATGCTGGTGGAGAACAGAGCCAGGGAGAGTTTCTAAGGCATCAGCGAACAATGCTGGTGGAGAACAAAGCCAGGGAGAGTTTCTAAGTCATCAGCGAACAATGCTGGTGGAGAACAGTGCCAGGGAGAGTTTCTAAGGCATTAGCGAACAATGCTGGCGGAGAACAGTGCCAGGGAGAGTTTCTAAGGCATCAATGAACAATGCTGGCGGAGAACAGTGCCAGGAAGAGTTTCTAAGGCATCAGCGAGCAATGCTGGTGGAGAACAGTGCCAGGGAGAGTTTCTACGGCATCAGCGAACAATGCTGGCGGAGAACAGAGCCAGGGAGAGTTTCTATGGCATCAGCGAACAATGCTGGCGGAGAACAGAGCCAGGGAGAGTTTCTAAGGCATCAATGAACAATGCTGGTGGAGAACAGTGCCAGGGAGAGTTTCTACGGCATCAGCGAACAATGCTGGTGGAGAACAGTGGAAGGGAGAGTTTCTAAGGCATCAATGAAAAATGCTGGCGGAGAAAAGTGCCAGGGAGAGTTTCTAATTCATCAGCGAACAATGCTGGTGGAGAACAGTGCTAGAGACAGTTTCTACGGCATCAGCAAGCAATGCTGGTGGAGAACAGAGCCAGGGAGAGTTTCTAAGTGATCAGCGAACAATACTGGTGGAGAACAGAGCCAGGGCGAGTTTCTAAGTCATCAATGAACAATGCTGGCAGAGAATAGAGCCAGGGAGAGTTTCTAAAGCATCAGCGAACAATGCTGGTGGAGAACAGAGCCAGGGAGAGTTTCTAAGGCATCAGCGAACAATGCTGGTGGAGAACAGAGCCAGGGAGAGTTTCTAAGTCATCAGCGAACAATGCTGGTGGAGAACAGAGCCAGGGAGAGTTTCTAAGGCATCAGCGAACAATGCTGGTGGAGAACAAAGCCAGGGAGAGTTTCTAAGTCATCAGCGAACAATGCTGGTGGAGAACAGAGCCAGGGCGAGTTTCTAAGGCATCAATGAACAATGCTGGCAGAGAACAGTGCCAGGGTGAGTTTCTAAGTCATCAGCGAACAATGCTGGTGGAGAACAGAGCCAGGGCGACTTTCTAAGGCATCAATGAACAATGCTGGCAGAGAACAGTGCCAGGGAGAGTTTCTAAGGCATTTGCGAACAATGCTGGTGGAGATCAGAGCCAGGGAGAGTTACTAAGGCATCAGCGAGCAATGCTGGTGGAGAAAAGAGCCAGGGAGAGTTTCTAAGTCATCAGCGAACAATGCTGGTGGAGAACAGAGCCAGGGCGACTTTCTAAGGCATCAATGAACAATGCTGGTGGAGAACAGTGCCAGGGAGAGTTTCTAAGTCATCAGCGAACAATGCTGGTGGAGAACAGAGCCAGGGCGACTTTCTAAGGCATCAATGAACACTGCTGTTGGAGAACAGTGCCAGGGAGAGTTACTAAGGCATCAGCGAGCAATGCTGGTGGAGAACAGAGCCAGGGAGAGTTTCTAAGGCATCAGCGAACAATGCTGGTGGAGAACAGAGCCAGGGAGAGTTTCTAAGGCATCAATGAACAATGCTGGTGGAGAACAGTGCCAGGGAGAGTTGCTAAGGCATCAGCGAACAATGCTGGGGGAGAACAGAGCCAGGGAGAGTTTCTAAGGCATTAGCAAACAATGCTGGCGGAGAACAGTGCCAGGGAGAGTTTCTAAGGCATTAGCGAACAATGCTGGTGGAGAACAGTGCCAGGGAGAGTTTCTAAGGCATTAGCAAACAATGCTGGCGCAGAACAGTGCCACGGAGAGTTTCTAAGGCATCGGCGAACAATGCTGGTGGAGAACAGTGCCAGGGCGACTTTCTAAGGCATCAATGAACAATGCTGGCAGAGAACAGTGCCAGGGAGAGTATCTAAGGCATTTGCGAACAATGCTGGTGGTGATCAGAGCCAGGGAGAGTTACTAAGGCATCAGCGAGCAATGCTGGTGGAGAACAGAGCCAGGGAGAGTTTCTAAGTCATCAGCGAACAATGCTGGTGGAGAACAGAGCCAGGGCGACTTTCTAAGGCATCAATGAACAATGCTGGTGGAGAACAGTGCCAGGGAGAGTTTCTAAGTCATCAGCGAACAATGCTGGTGGAGAACAGAGCCAGGGCGACTTTCTAAGGCATCAATGAACAATGCTGGAGGTGAACAGTGCCAGGGAGAGTTTCTAAGTCATCAGCGAACAATGCTGGCAGAGAACAGAGCCAGGGAGAGTTTCTAAGGCATCAATGAACAATTCTGTTGGAGAACAGTGCCAGGGAGAGTTACTAAGGCATCAGCGAGCAATGCTGGTGGAGAACAGAGCCAGGGAGAGTTTCTAAGGCATCAGCGAACAATGCTGGTGGAGAACAGAGGCAGGGAGAGTTTCTAAGGCATCAATGAACAATGCTGGTGGAGAACAGTGCCAGGGAGAGTTGTTAAGGCATCAGCGAACAATGCTGTGGGAGAACAGTGCCAGGGAGAGTTTCTAAGGCATCAATGAACAATGCTGGTGGAGAACTGTGCCAGGGAGAGTTTCTAAGGCATTAGCGAACAATGCTGGCGGAGAACAGTGCCAGGGAGAGTTTCTAAGGCATCAATGAACAATGCTGGCGGAGAACAGAGCCAGGGAGAGTTTCTAAGGCATCAATGAACAATGCTGGTGGAGAACAGTGCCAGGGAGAGTTTCTACGGCATCAGCGAACAATGCTGGCTGAGAACAGAGCCAGGGAGAGTTTCTATGGCATCAGCGAACAATACTGGCGGAGAACAGAGCCAGGGAGAGTTTCTAAGGCATCAATGCACAATGCTGGCGGAGAACAGTGCCAGGGAGAGTTTCTACGGCATCAGCGAACAATGCTGGTGGAGAACAGTGCCAGGGAGAGTTTCTAAGGCATCAATGAACAATGCTGGCGGAGAACAGAGCCAGGGAGAGTTTCTAAGGCATCAGCGAGCAATGCTGGTGGAGAACAGAGCCAGGGAGAGTTTCTAAGGCATCAGCGAACAATGCTGGCGGAGAACAGAGCCAGGGAGAGATTCTAAGTCATCAATGAACAATGCTGGCGGAGAACAGAGCCAGGGAGAGTTTCTAAAGCATCAATGAACAATGCTGGTGGAGAACAGTGCCAGAGAGAGTTTCTAAGGCATCAGCGAACAATGCTGGTGAAGAACAGTGCCAGGGAGAGTTTCTAAGGCATTAGCGAACAATGCTGGTGGAGAACAGAGCCAGGGAGAGTTTCTAAGGCATTAGCAAACAATGCTGGCGGAGAACTGTGCCAGGGAGAGTTTCTAAGGCATTAGCGAACAATGCTGGTGGAGAACAGAGCCAGGGAGAGTTTCTAAGGCATTAGCAAACAATGCTGGCGGAGAACAGTGCCACGGAGAGTTTCTAAGGCATCAGCGAACAATGCTGGTGGAGAACAGTGCCAGGGAGAGTTTCTAAGGCATTAGCGAACAATGCTGGCGGAGAACAGTGCCAGGGAGAGTTTCTAAGGCATCAATGAACAATGCTGGCGGAGAACAGTGCCAGGAAGAGTTTCTAAGGCATCAGCGAGCAATGCTGGTGGAGAACAGTGCCAGGGAGAGTTTCTACGGCATCAGCGAACAATGCTGGCGGAGAACAGAGCCAGGGAGAGTTTCTATGGCATCAGCGAACAATGCTGGCGGAGAACAGAGCCAGGGAGAGTTTCTAAGGCATCAATGAACAATGCTGGTGGAGAACAGTGCCAGGGAGAGTTTCTACGGCATCAGCGAACAATGCTGGTGGAGAACAGTGGAAGGGAGAGTTTCTAAGGCATCAATGAAAAATGCTGGCGGAGAAAAGTGCCAGGGAGAGTTTCTAATTCATCAGCGAACAATGCTGGTGGAGAACAGTGCTAGAGACAGTTTCTACGGCATCAGCAAGCAATGCTGGTGGAGAACAGAGCCAGGGAGAGTTTCTAAGTGATCAGCGAACAATACTGGTGGAGAACAGAGCCAGGGCGAGTTTCTAAGTCATCAATGAACAATGCTGGCAGAGAATAGAGCCAGGGAGAGTTTCTAAAGCATCAGCGAACAATGCTGGTGGAGAACAGAGCCAGGGAGAGTTTCTAAGGCATCAGCGAACAATGCTGGTGGAGAACAGAGCCAGGGAGAGTTTCTAAGTCATCAGCGAACAATGCTGGTGGAGAACAGAGCCAGGGAGAGTTTCTAAGGCATCAGCGAACAATGCTGGTGGAGAACAAAGCCAGGGAGAGTTTCTAAGTCATCAGCGAACAATGCTGGTGGAGAACAGAGCCAGGGCGAGTTTCTAAGGCATCAATGAACAATGCTGGCAGAGAACAGTGCCAGGGTGAGTTTCTAAGTCATCAGCGAACAATGCTGGTGGAGAACAGAGCCAGGGCGACTTTCTAAGGCATCAATGAACAATGCTGGCAGAGAACAGTGCCAGGGAGAGTTTCTAAGGCATTTGCGAACAATGCTGGTGGAGATCAGAGCCAGGGAGAGTTACTAAGGCATCAGCGAGCAATGCTGGTGGAGAAAAGAGCCAGGGAGAGTTTCTAAGTCATCAGCGAACAATGCTGGTGGAGAACAGAGCCAGGGCGACTTTCTAAGGCATCAATGAACAATGCTTGTGGAGAACAGTGCCAGGGAGAGTTTCTAAGTCATCAGCGAACAATGCTGGTGGAGAACAGAGCCAGGGCGACTTTCTAAGGCATCAATGAACACTGCTGTTGGAGAACAGTGCCAGGGAGAGTTACTAAGGCATCAGCGAGCAATGCTGGTGGAGAACAGAGCCAGGGAGAGTTTCTAAGGCATCAGCGAACAATGCTGGTGGAGAACAGAGCCAGGGAGAGTTTCTAAGGCATCAATGAACAATGCTGGTGGAGAACAGTGCCAGGGAGAGTTGCTAAGGCATCAGCGAACAATGCTGGGGGAGAACAGAGCCAGGGAGAGTTTCTAAGGCATTAGCAAACAATGCTGGCGGAGAACAGTGCCAGGGAGAGTTTCTAAGGCATTAGCGAACAATGCTGGTGGAGAACAGTGCCAGGGAGAGTTTCTAAGGCATTAGCAAACAATGCTGGCGCAGAACAGTGCCACGGAGAGTTTCTAAGGCATCGGCGAACAATGCTGGTGGAGAACAGTGCCAGGGCGACTTTCTAAGGCATCAATGAACAATGCTGGCAGAGAACAGTGCCAGGGAGAGTATCTAAGGCATTTGCGAACAATGCTGGTGGAGATCAGAGCCAGGGAGAGTTACTAAGGCATCAGCGAGCAATGCTGGTGGAGAACAGAGCCAGGGAGAGTTTCTAAGGCATCAATGAACAATGCTGGTGGAGAACAGTGCCAGGGAGAGTTTCTAAGTCATCAGCGAACAATGCTGGTGGAGAACAGAGCCAGGGCGACTTTCTAAGGCATCAATGAACAATGCTGGAGGTGAACAGTGCCAGGGAGAGTTTCTAAGTCATCAGCGAACAATGCTGGCAGAGAACAGAGCCAGGGAGAGTTTCTAAGGCATCAATGAACAATGCTGTTGGAGAACAGTGCCAGGGAGAGTTACTAAGGCATCAGCGAGCAATGCTGGTGGAGAACAGAGCCAGGGAGAGTTTCTAAGGCATCAGCGAACAATGCTGGTGGAGAACAGAGGCAGGGAGAGTTTCTAAGGCATCAATGAACAATGCTGGTGGAGAACAGTGCCAGGGAGAGTTGTTAAGGCATCAGCGAACAATGCTGTGGGAGAACAGTGCCAGGGAGAGTTTCTAAGGCATCAATGAACAATGCTGGTGGAGAACTGTGCCAGGGAGAGTTTCTAAGGCATTAGCGAACAATGCTGGCGGAGAACAGTGCCAGGGAGAGTTTCTAAGGCATCAATGAACAATGCTGGCGGAGAACAGAGCCAGGGAGAGTTTCTAAGGCATCAATGAACAATGCTGGTGGAGAACAGTGCCAGAGAGAGTTTCTAAGGCATCAGCGAACAATGCTGGTGAAGAACAGTGACAGGGAGAGTTTCTAAGGCATTAGCGAACAATGCTGGTGGAGAACAGAGCCAGGGAGAATTTCTAAGGCATTAGCAAACAATGCTGGCGGAGAACTGTGCCAGGGAGAGTTTCTAAGGCATTAGCGAACAATGCTGGTGGAGAACAGTGCCAGGGAGAGTTTCTAAGGCATTAGCAAACAATGCTGGCGGAGAACAGTGCCACGGAGAGTTTCTAAGGCATCAGCGAACAATGCTGGTGGAGAACAGTGCCAGGGAGAGATTCTAAGGCATTAGCGAACAATGCTGGCGGAGAACAGTGCCAGGGAGAGTTTCTAAGGCATCAATGAACAATGCTGGCAGAGAACAGTGCCAGGGAGAGTTTCTAAGGCATCAGCGAGCAATGCTGTTGGAGAACAGTGCCAGGGAGAGTTTCTACGGCATCAGCGAACAATGCTGGCGGAGAACAGAGCCAGGGAGAGTTTCTATGGCATCAGCGAACAATACTGGCGGAGAACAGAGCCAGGGAGAGTTTCTAAGGCATCAATGAACAATGCTGGCGGAGAACAGTGCCAGGGAGAGTTTCTACGGCATCAGCGATCAATGCTGGTGGAGAACAGTGCCAGGGAGAGTTTCTAAGGCATCAATGAACAATGCTGGCGGAGAACAGAGCCAGGGAGAGTTACTAAGGCATCAGCGAGCAATGCTGGTGGAGAACAGAGCCAGGGAGAGTTTCTAAGGCATCAGCGAACAATGCTGGCGGAGAACAGAGCCAGGGAGAGATTCTAAGTAATCAATGAACAATGCTGGCGGAGAACAGAGCCAGGGAGAGTTTCTAAGGCATCAATGAACAATGCTGGTGGAGAACAGTGCCAGAGAGAGTTTCTAAGGCATCAGCGAACAATGCTGGTGAAGAACAGTGCCAGGGAGAGTTTCTAAGGCATTAGCGAACAATGCTGGTGGAGAACAGAGCCAGGGAGAGTTTCTAAGGCATTAGCAAACAATGCTGGCGGAGAACTGTGCCAGGGAGAGTTTCTAAGGCATTAGCGAACAATGCTGGTGGAGAACAGTGCCAGGAAGAGTTTCTAAGGCATTAGCAAACAATGCTGGCGGAGAACAGTGCCACGGAGAGTTTCTAAGGCATCAGCGAACAATGCTGGTGGAGAACAGTGCCAGGGAGAGTTTCTAAGGCATTAGCGAACAATGCTGGCGGAGAACAGTGCCAGGGAGCGTTTCTAAGGCATCAATGAACAATGCTGGCAGAGAACAGTGCCAGGGAGAGTTTCTAAGGCATCAGCGAGCAATGCTGGTGGAGAACAGTGCCAGGGAGAGTTTCTACGGCATCAGCGAACAATGCTGGCGGAGAACAGAGCCAGGGAGAGTTTCTATGGCATCAGCGAACAATGCTGGCGGAGAACAGAGCCAGGGAGAGTTTCTAAGGCATCAATGAACAATGCTGGCGGAGAACTGTGCCAGGGAGAGTTTCTACGGCATCAGCGAACAATGCTGGTGCAGAACAGAGCCAGGGCGACTTTCTAAGGCATCAATGAACAATGCTGGAGGTGAACAGTGCCAGGGAGAGTTTCTAAGTCATCAGCGAACAATGCTGGCAGAGAACAGAGCCAGGGAGAGTTTCTAAGGCATCAATGAACAATGCTGTTGGAGAACAGTGCCAGGGAGAGTTACTAAGGCATCAGCGAGCAATGCTGTTGGAGAACAGAGCCAGGGAGAGTTTCTAAGGCATCAGCGAACAATGCTGGTGGAGAACAGAGGCAGGGAGAGTTTCTAAGGCATCAATGAACAATGCTGGTGGAGAACAGTTCCAGGGAGAGTTGTTAAGGCATCAGCGAACAATGCTGTGGGAGAACAGTGCCAGGGAGAGTTTCTAAGGCATCAATGAACAATGCTGGTGGAGAACTGTGCCAGGGAGAGTTTCTAAGGCATTAGCGAACAATGCTGGCGGAGAACAGTGCCAGGGAGAGTTTCTAAGGCATCAATGAACAATGCTGGCGGAGAACAGAGCCAGGGAGAGTTTCTAAGGCATCAATGAACAATGCTGGTGGAGAACAGTGCCAGAGAGAGTTTCTAAGGCATCAGCGAACAATGCTTGTGAAGAACAGTGACAGGGAGAGTTTCTAAGGCATTAGCGAACAATGCTGGTGGAGAACAGAGCCAGGGAGAGTTTCTAAGGCATTAGCAAACAATGCTGGCGGAGAACTGTGCCAGGGAGAGTTTCTAAGGCATTAGCGAACAATGGTGGTGGAGAACAGTGCCAGGGAGAGTTTCTAAGGCATTAGCAAACAATGCTGGCGGAGAACAGTGCCACGGAGAGTTTCTAAGGCATCAGCGAACAATGCTGGTGGAGAACAGTGCCAGGGAGAGATTCTAAGGCATTAGCGAACAATGCTGGCGGAGAACAGTGCCAGGGAGAGTTTCTAAGGCATCAATGAACAATGCTGGCAGAGAACAGTGCCAGGGAGAGTTTCTAAGGCATCAGCGAGCAATGCTGGTGGAGAACAGTGCCAGGGAGAGTTTCTACGGCATCAGCGAACAATGCTGGCGGAGAACAGAGCCAGGGAGAGTTTCTATGGCATCAGCGAACAATGCTGGCGGAGAACAGAGCCAGGGAGAGTTTCTAAGGCATCAATGAACAATGCTGGTGGAGAACAGTGCCAGGGAGAGTTTCTAAGTCATCAGCGAACAATGCTGGTGGAGAACAGAGCCAGGGCGACTTTCTAAGGCATCAATGAACAATGCTGGAGGTGAACAGTGCCAGGGAGAGTTTCTAAGTCATCAGCGAACAATGCTGGCAGAGAACAGAGCCAGGGAGAGTTTCTAAGGCATCAATGAACAATGCTGTTGGAGAACAGTGCCAGGGAGAGTTACTAAGGCATCAGCGAGCAATGCTGGTGGAGAACAGAGCCAGGGAGAGTTTCTAAGGCATCAGCGAACAATGCTGGTGGAGAACAGAGGCAGGGAGAGTTTCTAAGGCATCAATGAACAATGCTGGTGGAGAACAGTGCCAGGGAGAGTTGTTAAGGCATCAGCGAACAATGCTGTGGGAGAACAGTGCCAGGGAGAGTTTCTAAGGCATCAATGAACAATGCTGGTGGAGAACTGTGCCAGGGAGAGTTTCTAAGGCATTAGCGAACAATGCTGGCGGAGAACAGTGCCAGGGAGAGTTTCTAAGGCATCAATGAACAATGCTGGCGGAGAACAGAGCCAGGGAGAGTTTCTAAGGCATCAATGAACAATGCTGGTGGAGAACAGTGCCAGAGAGAGTTTCTAAGGCATCAGCGAACAATGCTGGTGAAGAACAGTGACAGGGAGAGTTTCTAAGGCATTAGCGAACAATGCTGGTGGAGAACAGAGCCAGGGAGAATTTCTAAGGCATTAGCAAACAATGCTGGCGGAGAACTGTGCCAGGGAGAGTTTCTAAGGCATTAGCGAACAATGCTGGTGGAGAACAGTGCCAGGGAGAGTTTCTAAGGCATTAGCAAACAATGCTGGCGGAGAACAGTGCCACGGAGAGTTTCTAAGGCATCAGCGAACAATGCTGGTGGAGAACAGTGCCAGGGAGAGATTCTAAGGCATTAGCGAACAATGCTGGCGGAGAACAGTGCCAGGGAGAGTTTCTAAGGCATCAATGAACAATGCTGGCAGAGAACAGTGCCAGGGAGAGTTTCTAAGGCATCAGCGAGCAATGCTGTTGGAGAACAGTGCCAGGGAGAGTTTCTACGGCATCAGCGAACAATGCTGGCGGAGAACAGAGCCAGGGAGAGTTTCTATGGCATCAGCGAACAATACTGGCGGAGAACAGAGCCAGGGAGAGTTTCTAAGGCATCAATGAACAATGCTGGCGGAGAACAGAGGCAGGGAGAGTTTCTAAGGCATCAATGAACAATGCTGGTGGAGAACAGTTCCAGGGAGAGTTGTTAAGGCATCAGCGAACAATGCTGTGGGAGAACAGTGCCAGGGAGAGTTTCTAAGGCATCAATGAACAATGCTGGTGGAGAACTGTGCCAGGGAGAGTTTCTAAGGCATTAGCGAACAATGCTGGCGGAGAACAGTGCCAGGGAGAGTTTCTAAGGCATCAATGAACAATGCTGGCGGAGAACAGAGCCAGGGAGAGTTTCTAAGGCATCAATGAACAATGCTGGTGGAGAACAGTGCCAGAGAGAGTTTCTAAGGCATCAGCGAACAATGCTGGTGAAGAACAGTGACAGGGAGAGTTTCTAAGGCATTAGCGAACAATGCTGGTGGAGAACAGAGCCAGGGAGAGTTTCTAAGGCATTAGCAAACAATGCTGGCGGAGAACTGTGCCAGGGAGAGTTTCTAAGGCATTAGCGAACAATGGTGGTGGAGAACAGTGCCAGGGAGAGTTTCTAAGGCATTAGCAAACAATGCTGGCGGAGAACAGTGCCACGGAGAGTTTCTAAGGCATCAGCGAACAATGCTGGTGGAGAACAGTGCCAGGGAGAGATTCTAAGGCATTAGCGAACAATGCTGGCGGAGAACAGTGCCAGGGAGAGTTTCTAAGGCATCAATGAACAATGCTGGCAGAGAACAGTGCCAGGGAGAGTTTCTAAGGCATCAGCGAGCAATGCTGGTGGAGAACAGTGCCAGGGAGAGTTTCTACGGCATCAGCGAACAATGCTGGCGGAGAACAGAGCCAGGGAGAGTTTCTATGGCATCAGCGAACAATGCTGGCGGAGAACAGAGCCAGGGAGAGTTTCTAAGGCATCAATGAACAATGCTGGTGGAGAACAGTGCCAGGGAGAGTTTCTAAGGCATTAGCGAACAATGCTGGCGGAGAACAGTGCCAGGGAGAGTTTCTAAGGCATCAATGAACAATGCTGGCGGAGAACAGAGCCAGGGAGAGTTTCTAAGGCATCAATGAACAATGCTGGTGGAGAACAGTGCCAGAGAGAGTTTCTAAGGCATCAGCGAACAATGCTGGTGAAGAACAGTGACAGGGAGAGTTTCTAAGGCATTAGCGAACAATGCTGGTGGAGAACAGAGCCAGGGAGAGTTTCTAAGGCATTAGCAAACAATGCTGGCGGAGAACTGTGCCAGGGAGAGTTTCTAAGGCATTAGCGAACAATGGTGGTGGAGAACAGTGCCAGGGAGAGTTTCTAAGGCATTAGCAAACAATGCTGGCGGAGAACAGTGCCACGGAGAGTTTCTAAGGCATCAGCGAACAATGCTGGTGGAGAACAGAGCCAGGGAGAGTTTCTAAGGCAACAGCGAGCAATGCTGGTGGAGAACAGAGCCAGGGGGAGTTTCTAAGGCATCAGCGAACAATGCTGGCGGAGAACAGAGCCAGGGAGAGATTCTAAGTAATCAATGAACAATGCTGGCGGAGAACAGAGCCAGGGAGAGTTTCTAAGGCATCAATGAACAATGCTGGTGGAGAACAGTGCCAGAGAGAGTTTCTAAGGCATCAGCGAACAATGCTGGTGGAGAACAGAGCCAGGGAGAGTTTCTAAGGCATTAGCAAACAATGCTGGCGGAGAACTGTGCCAGGGAGAGTTTCTAAGGCATTAGCGAACAATGCTGGTGGAGAACAGTGCCAGGAAGAGTTTCTAAGGCATTAGCAAACAATGCTGGCGGAGAACAGTGCCACGGAGAGTTTCTAAGGCATCAGCGAACAATGCTGGTGGAGAACAGTGCCAGGGAGAGTTTCTAAGGCATTAGCGAACAATGCTGGCGGAGAACAGTGCCAGGGAGAGTTTCTAAGGCATCAGCGAACAATGCTGGCGGAGAACAGAGCCAGGGAGAGTTTCTAAGGCATCAATGAACAATGCTGGCGGAGAACAGTGCCAGGGAGAGTTTCTACGGCATCAGCGAACAATGCTGGTGGAGAACAGTGCCAGGGAGAGTTTCTAAGGCATCAATGAACAATGCTGGCGGAGAACAGAGCCAGGGAGAGTTTCTAAGGCATCAGCGAGCAATGCTGGTGGAGAACAGAGCCAAGGAGAGTTTCTAAGGCATCAGCGAACAATGCTGGCGGAGAACAGAGCCAGGGAGAGTTTCTAAGTCATCAGCGAACAATGCTGGTGGAGAATAGAGCCAGGGAGAGTTTCTAAGTCATCAGCGAACAATGCTGGCAGAGAACAGTGCCGGGGTGAGTTTCTAAGTCATCAGCGAACAATGATGGTGGAGAACAGAGCCAGGGAGAGTTTCTAAGTCATCAATGAACAATGCAGGCAGAGAACAGTGCCAGGGTGAGTTTCTAAGTCATCAGTGAACAATGCTGGTGGAGAACAGAGCCAGGGAGAGTTTCTAAGTCATCAATGAACAATGCTGGCAGAGAACAGTGCCAGGGTGAGTTTCTAAGTCATCAGCGAACAATGCTGGTGGAGAACAGAGCCAGGGAGAGTTTCTATGGCATCAGCGAACAATGCTGGTGGAGAACAGAGCCAGGGAGAGTTGTTAAGGCATCAGCGAACAATGCTGTGGGAGAACAGTGCCAGGGAGAGTTTCTAAGGCATCAATGAACAATGCTGGTGGAGAACTGTGCCAGGGAGAGTTTCTAAGGCATTAGCGAACAATGCTGGCGGAGAACAGTGCCAGGGAGAGTTTCTAAGGCATCAATGAACAATGCTGGCGGAGAACAGAGCCAGGGAGAGTTTCTAAGGCATCAATGAACAATGCTGGTGGAGAACAGTGCCAGAGAGAGTTTCTAAGGCATCAGCGAACAATGCTGGTGAAGAACAGTGACAGGGAGAGTTTCTAAGGCATTAGCGAACAATGCTGGTGGAGAACAGAGCCAGGGAGAGTTTCTAAGGCATTAGCAAACAATGCTGGCGGAGAACTGTGCCAGGGAGAGTTTCTAAGGCATTAGCGAACAATGCTGGTGGAGAACAGTGCCAGGGAGAGTTTCTAAGGCATTAGCAAACAATGCTGGCGGAGAACAGTGCCACGGAGAGTTTCTAAGGCATCAGCGAACAATGCTGGTGGAGAACAGTGCCAGGGAGAGATTCTAAGGCATTAGCGAACAATGCTGGCGGAGAACAGTGCCAGGGAGAGTTTCTAAGGCATCAATGAACAATGCTGGCAGAGAACAGTGCCAGGGAGAGTTTCTAAGGCATCAGCGAGCAATGCTGGTGGAGAACAGTGCCAGGGAGAGTTTCTACGGCATCAGCGAACAATGCTGGCGGAGAACAGAGCCAGGGAGAGTTTCTATGGCATCAGCGAACAATACTGGCGGAGAACAGTGCCAGGGAGAGTTTCTACGGCATCAGCGATCAATGCTGGTGGAGAACAGTGCCAGGGAGAGTTTCTAAGGCATCAATGAACAATGCTGGCGGAGAACAGAGCCAGGGAGAGTTTCTAAGGCATCAGCGAGCAATGCTGGTGGAGAACAGAGCCAGGGAGAGTTTCTAAGGCATCAGCGAACAATGCTGGCGGAGAACAGAGCCAGGGAGAGATTCTAAGTAATCAATGAACAATGCTGGCGGAGAACAGAGCCAGGGAGAGTTTCTAAGGCATCAATGAACAATGCTGGTGGAGAACAGTGCCAGAGAGAGTTTCTAAGGCATCAGCGAACAATGCTGGTGAAGAACAGTGCGAGGGAGAGTTTCTAAGGCATTAGCGAACAATGCTGGTGGAGAACAGAGCCAGGGAGAGTTTCTAAGGCATTAGCAAACAATGCTGGCGGAGAACTGTGCCAGGGAGAGTTTCTAAGGCATTAGCGAACAATGCTGGTGGAGAACAGTGCCAGGAAGAGTTTCTAAGGCATTAGCAAACAATGCTGGCGGAGAACAGTGCCACGGAGAGTTTCTAAGGCATCAGCGAACAATGCTGGTGGAGAACAGTGCCAGGGAGAGTTTCTAAGGCATTAGCGAACAATGCTGGCGGAGAACAGTGCCAGGGAGAGTTTCTAAGGCATCAATGAACAATGCTGGCAGAGAACAGTGCCAGGGAGAGTTTCTAAGGCATCAGCGAGCAATGCTGGTGGAGAACAGTTCCAGGGAGAGTTTCTACGGCATCAGCGAACAATGCTGGCGGAGAACAGAGCCAGGGAGAGTTTCTATGGCATCAGCGAACAATGCTGGCGGAGAACAGAGCCAGGGAGAGTTTCTAAGGCATCAATGAACAATGCTGGCGGAGAACAGTGCCAGGGAGAGTTTCTACGGCATCAGCGAACAATGCTGGTGGAGAACAGTGCCAGGGAGAGTTTCTAAGGCATCAATGAACAATGCTGGCGGAGAACAGAGCCAGGGAGAGTTTCTAAGGCATCAGCGAGCAATGCTGGTGGAGAACAGAGCCAAGGAGAGTTTCTAAGGCATCAGCGAACAATGCTGGCGGAGAACAGAGCCAGGGAGAGTTTCTAAGTCATCAGCGAACAATGCTGGTGGAGAACAGAGCCAGGGAGAGTTTCTAAGTCATCAGCGAACAATGCTGGCAGAGAACAGTGCCGGGGTGAGTTTCTAAGTCATCAGCGAACAATGCTGGTGGAGAACAGAGCCAGGGAGAGTTTCTAAGTCATCAATGAACAATGCTGGCAGAGAACAGTGCCAGGGTGAGTTTCTAAGTCATCAGTGAACAATGCTGGTGGAGAACAGGGCCAGGGAGAGTTTCTAAGTCATCAATGAACAATGCTGGCAGAGAACAGTGCCAGGGTGAGTTTCTAAGTCATCAGCGAACAATGCTGGTGGAGAACAGAGCCAGGGAGAGTTTCTATGGCATCAGCGAACAATGCTGGTGGAGAACAGAGCCAGGGAGAGTTTCTATGGCATCAGCGAACAATGCTGGCAGAGAACAGTGCCAGGGAGAATTTCTAAGGCATCAATGAACAATGCTGGCAGAGAACAGTGCCAGGGAGAGTTTCTAAGGCATTTGCGAACAATGCTGGTGGAGAACAGTGCCAGGGAGAGTTTCTAAGGCATCAGCGAGCAATGCTGGTGGAGAACAGAGCCAGGGAGAGTTTCTAAGGCATCAATGAACAATGCTGGTGGAGAACAGTGCCATGGAGAGTTGCTAAGGCATCAGCGAACTATGCTGGCAGAGAACAGTGCCAGGGAGAGTTTCTATGGCATCAGCGATCAATGCTGGGGGAGAACAGTGCCAGGGAGAGTTCCTAAGGCATCAATGAACAATGCTTGTGGAGAACAGTGCCAGGGAGAGTTTCTAAGGCATCAGCGAACAATGCTGGTGGAGAACAGAGCCAGGGAGAGTTTCTAAGGCATCAATGAACAATGCTGGTGGAGAACTGTGCCAGGGAGAGTTTCAAAGGCATTTGCGAACAATGCTGGTGGAGAACAGTGCCAGGGAGAGTTTCTAAGGCATTTGCGAACAATGCTGGTGGAGAACAGTGCCAGGGAGAGCTTCTAAGGCATCAGCGAGCAATGCTGGTGGAGAACAGAGCCAGGGAGAGTTTCTAAGGCATCAATGAACAATGCTGGTGGAGAACAGTGCCAGGGAGAGTTGCTAAGGCAACAGCGAACAATGCTGGCAGAGAACAGTGCCAGGGAGAGTTTCTATGGCATCAGCGAACAATGCTGGGGGAGAACAGTGCCAGGGAGAGTTCCTAAGGCATCAATGAACAATGCTGGTGGAGAACAGTGCCAGGGAGAGTTTCTAAGGCATCAGCGAACAATGCTGGTGGAGAACAGAGCCAGGGAGAGTTTCTAAGGCATCAATGAACAATGCTGGTGGAGAACTGTGCCAGGGAGAGTTTCTAAGGCAACAATGAACAATGCTGGTGGAGAACAGTGCCAGAGAGAGTTTCTAAGGCATCAGCGAACAATGCTGGCAGAGAACAGTGCCAGGGAGAGTTTCTAAGGCATCAGCGAGCAATGCTGGTGGAGAACAGTGCAAGGGACAATTTCTAAGGTATCAGCGAGCAATGCTGGTGGAGAACAGAGCCAGGGAGAGTTTCTAAGGTATCAGCGAGCAATGCTGGTGGAGAACAGTGCAAGGGACAATTTCTAAGGTATCAGCGAGCAATGCTGGTGGAGAACAGAGCCAGGGAGAGTTTCTAAGGCATCAATGAACAATGCTGGTGGAGAACAGTGCCAGGGAGAGTTGCTAAGGCATCAGCGAACAATGCTGGCAGAGAACAGTGCCAGGGAGAGTTTCTATGGCATCAGCGAACAATGCTGGGGGAGAACAGTGCCAGGGAGAGTTTCTAAGGCATCAATGAACAATGCTGGTGGAGAACAGTGCCAGAGAGAGTTTCTAAGGCATCAGCGAACAATGCTGGTGGAGAACAGAGCCAGGGAGAGTTTCTAAGGCATTAGCAAACAATGCTGGCGGAGAACTGTGCCAGGGAGAGTTTCTAAGGCATTAGCGAACAATGCTGGTGGAGAACAGTGCCAGGAAGAGTTTCTAAGGCATTAGCAAACAATGCTGGCGGAGAACAGTGCCACGGAGAGTTTCTAAGGCATCAGCGAACAATGCTGGTGGAGAACAGTGCCAGGGAGAGTTTCTAAGGCATTAGCGAACAATGCTGGCGGAGAACAGTGCCAGGGAGAGTTTCTAAGGCATCAGCGAACAATGCTGGCGGAGAACAGAGCCAGGGAGAGTTTCTAAGGCATCAATGAACAATGCTGGCGGAGAACAGTGCCAGGGAGAGTTTCTACGGCATCAGCGAACAATGCTGGTGGAGAACAGTGCCAGGGAGAGTTTCTAAGGCATCAATGAACAATGCTGGCGGAGAACAGAGCCAGGGAGAGTTTCTAAGGCATCAGCGAGCAATGCTGGTGGAGAACAGAGCCAAGGAGAGTTTCTAAGGCATCAGCGAACAATGCTGGCGGAGAACAGAGCCAGGGAGAGTTTCTAAGTCATCAGCGAACAATGCTGGTGGAGAACAGAGCCAGGGAGAGTTTCTAAGTCATCAGCGAACAATGCTGGCAGAGAACAGTGCCGGGGTGAGTTTCTAAGTCATCAGCGAACAATGATGGTGGAGAACAGAGCCAGGGAGAGTTTCTAAGTCATCAATGAACAATGCAGGCAGAGAACAGTGCCAGGGTGAGTTTCTAAGTCATCAGTGAACAATGCTGGTGGAGAACAGAGCCAGGGAGAGTTTCTAAGTCATCAATGAACAATGCTGGCAGAGAACAGTGCCAGGGTGAGTTTCTAAGTCATCAGCGAACAATGCTGGTGGAGAACAGAGCCAGGGAGAGTTTCTATGGCATCAGCGAACAATGCTGGTGGAGAACAGAGCCAGGGAGAGTTGTTAAGGCATCAGCGAACAATGCTGTGGGAGAACAGTGCCAGGGAGAGTTTCTAAGGCATCAATGAACAATGCTGGTGGAGAACTGTGCCAGGGAGAGTTTCTAAGGCATTAGCGAACAATGCTGGCGGAGAACAGTGCCAGGGAGAGTTTCTAAGGCATCAATGAACAATGCTGGCGGAGAACAGAGCCAGGGAGAGTTTCTAAGGCATCAATGAACAATGCTGGTGGAGAACAGTGCCAGAGAGAGTTTCTAAGGCATCAGCGAACAATGCTGGTGAAGAACAGTGACAGGGAGAGTTTCTAAGGCATTAGCGAACAATGCTGGTGGAGAACAGAGCCAGGGAGAGTTTCTAAGGCATTAGCAAACAATGCTGGCGGAGAACTGTGCCAGGGAGAGTTTCTAAGGCATTAGCGAAAAATGCTGGTGGAGAACAGTGCCAGGGAGAGTTTCTAAGGCATTAGCAAACAATGCTGGCGGAGAACAGTGCCACGGAGAGTTTCTAAGGCATCAGCGAACAATGCTGGTGGAGAACAGTGCCAGGGAGAGATTCTAAGGCATTAGCGAACAATGCTGGCGGAGAACAGTGCCAGGGAGAGTTTCTAAGGCATCAATGAACAATGCTGGCAGAGAACAGTGCCAGGGAGAGTTTCTAAGGCATCAGCGAGCAATGCTGGTGGAGAACAGTGCCAGGGAGAGTTTCTACGGCATCAGCGAACAATGCTGGCGGAGAACAGAGCCAGGGAGAGTTTCTATGGCATCAGCGAACAATACTGGCGGAGAACAGTGCCAGGGAGAGTTTCTACGGCATCAGCGATCAATGCTGGTGGAGAACAGTGCCAGGGAGAGTTTCTAAGGCATCAATGAACAATGCTGGCGGAGAACAGAGCCAGGGAGAGTTTCTAAGGCATCAGCGAGCAATGCTGGTGGAGAACAGAGCCAGGGAGAGTTTCTAAGGCATCAGCGAACAATGCTGGCGGAGAACAGAGCCAGGGAGAGATTCTAAGTAATCAATGAACAATGCTGGCGGAGAACAGAGCCAGGGAGAGTTTCTAAGGCATCAATGAACAATGCTGGTGGAGAACAGTGCCAGAGAGAGTTTCTAAGGCATCAGCGAACAATGCTGGTGAAGAACAGTGCGAGGGAGAGTTTCTAAGGCATTAGCGAACAATGCTGGTGGAGAACAGAGCCAGGGAGAGTTTCTAAGGCATTAGCAAACAATGCTGGCGGAGAACTGTGCCAGGGAGAGTTTCTAAGGCATTAGCGAACAATGCTGGTGGAGAACAGTGCCAGGAAGAGTTTCTAAGGCATTAGCAAACAATGCTGGCGGAGAACAGTGCCACGGAGAGTTTCTAAGGCATCAGCGAACAATGCTGGTGGAGAACAGTGCCAGGGAGAGTTTCTAAGGCATTAGCGAACAATGCTGGCGGAGAACAGTGCCAGGGAGAGTTTCTAAGGCATCAATGAACAATGCTGGCAGAGAACAGTGCCAGGGAGAGTTTCTAAGGCATCAGCGAGCAATGCTGGTGGAGAACAGTTCCAGGGAGAGTTTCTACGGCATCAGCGAACAATGCTGGCGGAGAACAGAGCCAGGGAGAGTTTCTATGGCATCAGCGAACAATGCTGGCGGAGAACAGAGCCAGGGAGAGTTTCTAAGGCATCAATGAACAATGCTGGCGGAGAACAGTGCCAGGGAGAGTTTCTACGGCATCAGCGAACAATGCTGGTGGAGAACAGTGCCAGGGAGAGTTTCTAAGGCATCAATGAACAATGCTGGCGGAGAACAGAGCCAGGGAGAGTTTCTAAGGCATCAGCGAGCAATGCTGGTGGAGAACAGAGCCAAGGAGAGTTTCTAAGGCATCAGCGAACAATGCTGGCGGAGAACAGAGCCAGGGAGAGTTTCTAAGTCATCAGCGAACAATGCTGGTGGAGAACAGAGCCAGGGAGAGTTTCTAAGTCATCAGCGAACAATGCTGGCAGAGAACAGTGCCGGGGTGAGTTTCTAAGTCATCAGCGAACAATGCTGGTGGAGAACAGAGCCAGGGAGAGTTTCTAAGTCATCAATGAACAATGCTGGTGGAGAACAGTGCCAGGGAGAGTTTCTAAGGCATCAGCGAACAATGCTGGTGGAGAACAGGGCCAGGGAGAGTTTCTAAGTCATCAATGAACAATGCTGGCAGAGAACAGTGCCAGGGTGAGTTTCTAAGTCATCAGTGAACAATGCTGGTGGAGAACAGGGCCAGGGAGAGTTTCTAAGTCATCAATGAACAATGCTGGCAGAGAACAGTGCCAGGGTGAGTTTCTAAGTCATCAGCGAACAATGCTGGTGGAGAACAGAGCCAGGGAGAGTTTCTATGGCATCAGCGAACAATGCTGGTGGAGAACAGAGCCAGGGAGAGTTTCTATGGCATCAGCGAACAATGCTGGCAGAGAACAGTGCCAGGGAGAATTTCTAAGGCATCAATGAACAATGCTGGTGGAGATCAGAGCCAGGGAGAGTTACTAAGGCATCAGCGAGCAATGCTGGTGCAGAACAGAGCCAGGGCGACTTTCTAAGGCATCAATGAACAATGCTGGCAGAGAACAGTGCCAGGGAGAGTTTCTAAGGCATTTGCGAACAATGCTGGTGGAGAACAGTGCCAGGGAGAGTTTCTAAGGCATCAGCGAGCAATGCTGGTGGAGAACAGAGCCAGGGAGAGTTTCTAAGGCATCAATGAACAATGCTGGTGGAGAACAGTGCCATGGAGAGTTGCTAAGGCATCAGCGAACTATGCTGGCAGAGAACAGTGCCAGGGAGAGTTTCTATGGCATCAGCGAACAATGCTGGGGGAGAACAGTGCCAGGGAGAGTTCCTAAGGCATCAATGAACAATGCTTGTGGAGAACAGTGCCAGGGAGAGTTTCTAAGGCATCAGCGAACAATGCTGGTGGAGAACAGAGCCAGGGAGAGTTTCTAAGGCATCAATGAACAATGCTGGTGGAGAACTGTGCCAGGGAGAGTTTCAAAGGCATTTGCGAACAATGCTGGTGGAGAACAGTGCCAGGGAGAGTTTCTAAGGCATTTGCGAACAATGCTGGTGGAGAACAGTGCCAGGGAGAGCTTCTAAGGCATCAGCGAGCAATGCTGGTGGAGAACAGAGCCAGGGAGAGTTTCTAAGGCATCAATGAACAATGCTGGTGGAGAACAGTGCCAGGGAGAGTTGCTAAGGCAACAGCGAACAATGCTGGCAGAGAACAGTGCCAGGGAGAGTTTCTATGGCATCAGCGAACAATGCTGGGGGAGAACAGTGCCAGGGAGAGTTCCTAAGGCATCAATGAACAATGCTGGTGGAGAACAGTGCCAGGGAGAGTTTCTAAGGCATCAGCGAACAATGCTGGTGGAGAACAGAGCCAGGGAGAGTTTCTAAGGCATCAATGAACAATGCTGGTGGAGAACAGTGCCAGGGAGAGTTTCTAAGGCATCAGCGAGCAATGCTGGTGGAGAACAGTGCCAGGGAGAGTTTCTACGGCATCAGCGAACAATGCTGGCGGAGAACAGAGCCAGGGAGAGTTTCTATGGCATCAGCGAACAATACTGGCGGAGAACAGTGCCAGGGAGAGTTTCTACGGCATCAGCGATCAATGCTGGTGGAGAACAGTGCCAGGGAGAGTTTCTAAGGCATCAATGAACAATGCTGGCGGAGAACAGAGCCAGGGAGAGTTTCTAAGGCATCAGCGAGCAATGCTGGTGGAGAACAGAGCCAGGGAGAGTTTCTAAGGCATCAGCGAACAATGCTGGCGGAGAACAGAGCCAGGGAGAGATTCTAAGTAATCAATGAACAATGCTGGCGGAGAACAGAGCCAGGGAGAGTTTCTAAGGCATCAATGAACAATGCTGGTGGAGAACAGTGCCAGAGAGAGTTTCTAAGGCATCAGCGAACAATGCTGGTGAAGAACAGTGCGAGGGAGAGTTTCTAAGGCATTAGCGAACAATGCTGGTGGAGAACAGAGCCAGGGAGAGTTTCTAAGGCATTAGCAAACAATGCTGGCGGAGAACTGTGCCAGGGAGAGTTTCTAAGGCATTAGCGAACAATGCTGGTGGAGAACAGTGCCAGGAAGAGTTTCTAAGGCATTAGCAAACAATGCTGGCGGAGAACAGTGCCACGGAGAGTTTCTAAGGCATCAGCGAACAATGCTGGTGGAGAACAGTGCCAGGGAGAGTTTCTAAGGCATTAGCGAACAATGCTGGCGGAGAACAGTGCCAGGGAGAGTTTCTAAGGCATCAATGAACAATGCTGGCAGAGAACAGTGCCAGGGAGAGTTTCTAAGGCATCAGCGAGCAATGCTGGTGGAGAACAGTTCCAGGGAGAGTTTCTACGGCATCAGCGAACAATGCTGGCGGAGAACAGAGCCAGGGAGAGTTTCTATGGCATCAGCGAACAATGCTGGCGGAGAACAGAGCCAGGGAGAGTTTCTAAGGCATCAATGAACAATGCTGGCGGAGAACAGTGCCAGGGAGAGTTTCTACGGCATCAGCGAACAATGCTGGTGGAGAACAGTGCCAGGGAGAGTTTCTAAGGCATCAATGAACAATGCTGGCGGAGAACAGAGCCAGGGAGAGTTTCTAAGGCATCAGCGAGCAATGCTGGTGGAGAACAGAGCCAAGGAGAGTTTCTAAGGCATCAGCGAACAATGCTGGCGGAGAACAGAGCCAGGGAGAGTTTCTAAGTCATCAGCGAACAATGCTGGTGGAGAACAGAGCCAGGGAGAGTTTCTAAGTCATCAGCGAACAATGCTGGCAGAGAACAGTGCCGGGGTGAGTTTCTAAGTCATCAGCGAACAATGCTGGTGGAGAACAGAGCCAGGGAGAGTTTCTAAGTCATCAATGAACAATGCTGGCAGAGAACAGTGCCAGGGTGAGTTTCTAAGTCATCAGTGAACAATGCTGGTGGAGAACAGGGCCAGGGAGAGTTTCTAAGTCATCAATGAACAATGCTGGCAGAGAACAGTGCCAGGGTGAGTTTCTAAGTCATCAGCGAACAATGCTGGTGGAGAACAGAGCCAGGGAGAGTTTCTATGGCATCAGCGAACAATGCTGGTGGAGAACAGAGCCAGGGAGAGTTTCTATGGCATCAGCGAACAATGCTGGCAGAGAACAGTGCCAGGGAGAATTTCTAAGGCATCAATGAACAATGCTGGTGGAGATCAGAGCCAGGGAGAGTTACTAAGGCATCAGCGAGCAATGCTGGTGCAGAACAGAGCCAGGGCGACTTTCTAAGGCATCAATGAACAATGCTGGCAGAGAACAGTGCCAGGGAGAGTTTCTAAGGCATTTGCGAACAATGCTGGTGGAGAACAGTGCCAGGGAGAGTTTCTAAGGCATCAGCGAGCAATGCTGGTGGAGAACAGAGCCAGGGAGAGTTTCTAAGGCATCAATGAACAATGCTGGTGGAGAACAGTGCCATGGAGAGTTGCTAAGGCATCAGCGAACTATGCTGGCAGAGAACAGTGCCAGGGAGAGTTTCTATGGCATCAGCGAACAATGCTGGGGGAGAACAGTGCCAGGGAGAGTTCCTAAGGCATCAATGAACAATGCTTGTGGAGAACAGTGCCAGGGAGAGTTTCTAAGGCATCAGCGAACAATGCTGGTGGAGAACAGAGCCAGGGAGAGTTTCTAAGGCATCAATGAACAATGCTGGTGGAGAACTGTGCCAGGGAGAGTTTCAAAGGCATTTGCGAACAATGCTGGTGGAGAACAGTGCCAGGGAGAGTTTCTAAGGCATTTGCGAACAATGCTGGTGGAGAACAGTGCCAGGGAGAGCTTCTAAGGCATCAGCGAGCAATGCTGGTGGAGAACAGAGCCAGGGAGAGTTTCTAAGGCATCAATGAACAATGCTGGTGGAGAACAGTGCCAGGGAGAGTTGCTAAGGCAACAGCGAACAATGCTGGCAGAGAACAGTGCCAGGGAGAGTTTCTATGGCATCAGCGAACAATGCTGGGGGAGAACAGTGCCAGGGAGAGTTCCTAAGGCATCAATGAACAATGCTGGTGGAGAACAGTGCCAGGGAGAGTTTCTAAGGCATCAGCGAACAATGCTGGTGGAGAACAGAGCCAGGGAGAGTTTCTAAGGCATCAATGAACAATGCTGGTGGAGAACTGTGCCAGGGAGAGTTTCTAAGGCAACAATGAACAATGCTGGTGGAGAACAGTGCCAGAGAGAGTTTCTAAGGCATCAGCGAACAATGCTGGCAGAGAACAGTGCCAGGGAGTGTTTCTAAGGCATCAGCGAGCAATGCTGGTGGAGAACAGTGCAAGGGACAATTTCTAAGGTATCAGCGAGCAATGCTGGTGGAGAACAGAGCCAGGGAGAGTTTCTAAGGTATCAGCGAGCAATGCTGGTGGAGAACAGTGCAATGGACAATTTCTAAGGTATCAGCGAGCAATGCTGGTGGAGAACAGAGCCAGGGAGAGTTTCTAAGGCATCAATGAACAATGCTGGTGGAGAACAGTGCCAGGGAGAGTTGCTAAGGCATCAGCGAACAATGCTGGCAGAGAACAGTGCCAGGGAGAGTTTCTATGGCATCAGCGAACAATGCTGGGGGAGAACAGTGCCAGGGAGAGTTCCTAAGGCATCAATGAACAATGCTTGTGGAGAACAGTGCCAGGGAGAGTTTCTAAGGCATCAGCGAACAATGCTGGTGGAGAACAGAGCCAGGGAGAGTTTCTAAGGCATCAATGAACAATGCTGGTGGAGAACTGTGCCAGGGAGAGTTTCTAAGGCATCAGCGAGCAATGCTGGTGGAGAACAGTGCCAGGGAGAGTTTCTACGGCATCAGCGAACAATGCTGGCGGAGAACAGAGCCAGGGAGAGTTTCTATGGCATCAGCGAACAATACTGGCGGAGAACAGAGCCAGGGAGAGTTTCTAAGGCATCAATGAACAATGCTGGCGGAGAACAGTGCCAGGGAGAGTTTCTACGGCATCAGCGATCAATGCTGGTGGAGAACAGTGCCATGGAGAGTTTCTAAGGCATCAATGAACAATGCTGGCGGAGAACAGAGCCAGGGAGAGTTTCTAAGGCATCAGCGAGCAATGCTGGTGGAGAACAGAGCCAGGGAGAGTTTCTAAGGCATCAGCGAACAATGCTGGCGGAGAACAGAGCCAGGGAGAGATTCTAAGTAATCAATGAACAATGCTGGCGGAGAACAGAGCCAGGGAGAGTTTCTAAGGCATCAATGAACAATGCTGGTGGAGAACAGTGCCAGAGAGAGTTTCTAAGGCATCAGCGAACAATGCTGGTGGAGAACAGAGCCAGGGAGAGATTCTAAGGCATTAGCGAACAATGCTGGCGGAGAACAGTGCCAGGGAGAGTTTCTAAGGCATCAATGAACAATGCTGGCAGAGAACAGTGCCAGGGAGAGTTTCTAAGGCATCAGCGAGCAATGCTGGTGGAGAACAGTGCCAGGGAGAGTTTCTACGGCATCAGCGAACAATGCTGGCGGAGAACAGAGCCAGGGAGAGTTTCTATGGCATCAGCGAACAATACTGGCGGAGAACAGTGCCAGGGAGAGTTTCTACGGCATCAATGAACAATGCTGGCGGAGAACAGTGCCAGGGAGAGTTTCTACGGCATCAGCGATCAATGCTGGTGGAGAACAGTGCCAGGGAGAGTTTCTAAGGCATCAATGAACAATGCTGGCGGAGAACAGAGCCAGGGAGAGTTTCTAAGGCATCAGCGAGCAATGCTGGTGGAGAACAGAGCCAGGGAGAGTTTCTAAGGCATCAGCGAACAATGCTGGCGGAGAACAGAGCCAGGGAGAGATTCTAAGTAATCAATGAACAATGCTGGCGGAGAACAGAGCCAGGGAGAGTTTCTAAGGCATCAATGAACAATGCTGGTGGAGAACAGTGCCAGAGAGAGTTTCTTAGGCATCAGCGAACAATGCTGGTGGAGAACAGAGCCAGGGAGAGTTTCTAAGGCATTAGCAAACAATGCTGGCGGAGAACTGTGCCAGGGAGAGTTTCTAAGGCATTAGCGAACAATGCTGGTGGAGAACAGTGCCAGGAAGAGTTTCTAAGGCATTAGCAAACAATGCTGGCGGAGAACAGTGCCACGGAGAGTTTCTAAGGCATCAGCGAACAATGCTGGTGGAGAACAGTGCCAGGGAGAGTTTCTAAGGCATCAGCGAACAATGCTGGCGGAGAACAGAGCCAGGGAGAGATTCTAAGTAATCAATGAACAATGCTGGCGGAGAACAGAGCCAGGGAGAGTTTCTAAGGCATCAATGAACAATGCTGGTGGAGAACAGTGCCAGAGAGAGTTTCTAAGGCATCAGCGAACAATGCTGGTGGAGAACAGAGCCAGGGAGAGTTTCTAAGGCATTAGCAAACAATGCTGGCGGAGAACAGTGCCACGGAGAGTTTCTAAGGCATCAGCGAACAATGCTGGTGGAGAACAGAGCCAGGGAGAGTTTCTAAGGCATCAGCGAGCAATGCTGGTGGAGAACAGAGCCAGGGAGAGTTTCTAAGGCATCAGCGAACAATGCTGGCGGAGAACAGAGCCAGGGAGAGTTTCTAAGGCATCAATGAACAATGCTGGCGGAGAACAGTGCCAGGGAGAGTTTCTACGGCATCAGCGAACAATGCTGGTGGAGAACAGTGCCAGGGAGAGTTTCTAAGGCATCAATGAACAATGCTGGCAGAGAACAGTGCCAGGGAGAGTTTCTAAGGCATCAGCGAGCAATGCTGGTGGAGAACAGTGCCAGGGAGAGTTTCTACGGCATCAGCGAACAATGCTGGCGGAGAACAGAGCCAGGGAGAGTTTCTATGGCATCAGCGAACAATACTGGCGGAGAACAGAGCCAGGGAGAGTTTCTAAGGCATCAATGAACAATGCTGGCGGAGAACAGTGCCAGGGAGAGTTTCTACGGCATCAGCGATCAATGCTGGTGGAGAACAGTGCCAGGGAGAGTTTCTAAGGCATCAATGAACAATGCTGGCAGAGAACAGAGCCAGGGAGAGTTTCTAAGGCATCAGCGAGCAATGCTGGTGGAGAACAGAGCCAGGGAGAGTTTCTAAGGCATCAGCGAACAATGCTGGCGGAGAACAGAGCCAGGGAGAGATTCTAAGTAATCAATGAACAATGCTGGCGGAGAACAGAGCCAGGGAGAGTTTCTAAGGCATCAATGAACAATGCTGGTGGAGAACAGTGCCAGAGAGAGTTTCTAAGGCATCAGCGAACAATGCTGGTGGAGAACAGAGCCAGGGAGAGTTTCTAAGGCATTAGCAAACAATGCTGGCGGAGAACAGTGCCACGGAGAGTTTCTAAGGCATCAGCGAACAATGCTGGTGGAGAACAGTGCCAGGGAGAGTTTCTAAGGCATTAGCGAACAATGCTGGCGGAGAACAGTGCCAGGGAGAGTTTCTAAGGCATCAGCGAACAATGCTGGCGGAGAACAGAGCCAGGGAGAGTTTCTAAGGCATCAATGAACAATGCTGGCGGAGAACAGTGCCAGGGAGAGTTTCTACGGCATCAGCGAACAATGCTGGTGGAGAACAGTGCCAGGGAGAGTTTCTAAGGCATCAATGAACAATGCTGGCGGAGAACAGAGCCAGGGAGAGTTTCTAAGGCATCAGCGAGCAATGCTGGTGGAGAACAGAGCCAAGGAGAGTTTCTAAGGCATCAGCGAACAATGCTGGCGGAGAACAGAGCCAGGGAGAGTATCTAAGTCATCAGCGCAGAATGCTGGTGGAGAACAGAGCCAGGGAGAGTTTCTAAGTCATCAGCGAACAATGCTGGCAGAGAACAGTGCCGGGGTGAGTTTCTAAGTCATCAGCGAACAATGATGGTGGAGAACAGAGCCAGGGAGAGTTTCTAAGTCATCAATGAACAATGCAGGCAGAGAACAGTGCCAGGGTGAGTTTCTAAGTCATCAGTGAACAATGCTGGTGGAGAACAGAGCCAGGGAGAGTTTCTAAGTCATCAATGAACAATGCTGGCAGAGAACAGTGCCAGGGTGAGTTTCTAAGTCATCAGCGAACAATGCTGGTGGAGAACAGAGCCAGGGAGAGTTTCTATGGCATCAGCGAACAATGCTGGTGGAGAACAGAGCCAGGGAGAGTTGTTAAGGCATCAGCGAACAATGCTGTGGGAGAACAGTGCCAGGGAGAGTTTCTAAGGCATCAATGAACAATGCTGGTGGAGAACTGTGCCAGGGAGAGTTTCTAAGGCATTAGCGAACAATGCTGGCGGAGAACAGTGCCAGGGAGAGTTTCTAAGGCATCAATGAACAATGCTGGCGGAGAACAGAGCCAGGGAGAGTTTCTAAGGCATCAATGAACAATGCTGGTGGAGAACAGTGCCAGAGAGAGTTTCTAAGGCATCAGCGAACAATGCTGGTGAAGAACAGTGACAGGGAGAGTTTCTAAGGCATTAGCGAACAATGCTGGTGGAGAACAGAGCCAGGGAGAGTTTCTAAGGCATTAGCAAACAATGCTGGCGGAGAACTGTGCCAGGGAGAGTTTCTAAGGCATTAGCGAACAATGCTGGTGGAGAACAGTGCCAGGGAGAGTTTCTAAGGCATTAGCAAACAATGCTGGCGGAGAACAGTGCCACGGAGAGTTTCTAAGGCATCAGCGAACAATGCTGGTGGAGTACAGTGCCAGGGAGAGATTCTAAGGCATTAGCGAACAATGCTGGCGGAGAACAGTGCCAGGGAGAGTTTCTAAGGCATCAATGAACAATGCTGGCAGAGAACAGTGCCAGGGAGAGTTTCTAAGGCATCAGCGAGCAATGCTGGTGGAGAACAGTGCCAGGGAGAGTTTCTACGGCATCAGCGAACAATGCTGGCGGAGAACAGAGCCAGGGAGAGTTTCTATGGCATCAGCGAACAATACTGGCGGAGAACAGTGCCAGGGAGAGTTTCTACGGCATCAGCGATCAATGCTGGTGGAGAACAGTGCCAGGGAGAGTTTCTAAGGCATCAATGAACAATGCTGGCGGAGAACAGAGCCAGGGAGAGTTTCTAAGGCATCAGCGAGCAATGCTGGTGGAGAACAGAGCCAGGGAGAGTTTCTAAGGCATCAGCGAACAATGCTGGCGGAGAACAGAGCCAGGGAGAGATTCTAAGTAATCAATGAACAATGCTGGCGGAGAACAGAGCCAGGGAGAGTTTCTAAGGCATCAATGAACAATGCTGGTGGAGAACAGTGCCAGAGAGAGTTTCTAAGGCATCAGCGAACAATGCTGGTGAAGAACAGTGCGAGGGAGAGTTTCTAAGGCATTAGCGAACAATGCTGGTGGAGAACAGAGCCAGGGAGAGTTTCTAAGGCATTAGCAAACAATGCTGGCGGAGAACTGTGCCAGGGAGAGTTTCTAAGGCATTAGCGAACAATGCTGGTGGAGAACAGTGCCAGGAAGAGTTTCTAAGGCATTAGCAAACAATGCTGGCGGAGAACAGTGCCACGGAGAGTTTCTAAGGCATCAGCGAACAATGCTGGTGGAGAACAGTGCCAGGGAGAGTTTCTAAGGCATTAGCGAACAATGCTGGCGGAGAACAGTGCCAGGGAGAGTTTCTAAGGCATCAATGAACAATGCTGGCAGAGAACAGTGCCAGGGAGAGTTTCTAATGCATCAGCGAGCAATGCTGGTGGAGAACAGTGCCAGGGAGAGTTTCTACGGCATCAGCGAACAATGCTGGCGGAGAACAGAGCCAGGGAGAGTTTCTATGGCATCAGCGAACAATGCTGGCGGAGAACAGAGCCAGGGAGAGTTTCTAAGGCATCAATGAACAATGCTGGCGGAGAACAGTGCCAGGGAGAGTTTCTACGGCATCAGCGAACAATGCTGGTGGAGAACAGTGCCAGGGAGAGTTTCTAAGGCATCAATGAACAATGCTGGCGGAGAACAGAGCCAGGGAGAGTTTCTAAGGCATCAGCGAGCAATGCTGGTGGAGAACAGAGCCAAGGAGAGTTTCTAAGGCATCAGCGAACAATGCTGGCGGAGAACAGAGCCAGGGAGAGTTTCTAAGTCATCAGCGAACAATGCTGGTGGAGAACAGAGCCAGGGAGAGTTTCTAAGTCATCAGCGAACAATGCTGGCAGAGAACAGTGCCGGGGTGAGTTTCTAAGTCATCAGCGAACAATGCTGGTGGAGAACAGAGCCAGGGAGAGTTTCTAAGTCATCAATGAACAATGCTGGCAGAGAACAGTGCCAGGGTGAGTTTCTAAGTCATCAGTGAACAATGCTGGTGGAGAACAGAGCCAGGGAGAGTTTCTAAGTCATCAATGAACAATGCTGGCAGAGAACAGTGCCAGGGTGAGTTTCTAAGTCATCAGCGAACAATGCTGGTGGAGAACAGAGCCAGGGAGAGTTTCTATGGCATCAGCGAACAATGCTGGTGGAGAACAGAGCCAGGGAGAGTTTCTATGGCATCAGCGAACAATGCTGGCAGAGAACAGTGCCAGGGAGAGTTTCTAAGGCATCAATGAACAATGCTGGTGGAGATCAGAGCCAGGGAGAGTTACTAAGGCATCAGCGAGCAATGCTGGTGCAGAACAGAGCCAGAGAGAGTTTCTAAGTCATCAATGAGCAATGCTGGTGGAGATCAGAGCCAGGGAGAGTTACTAAGGCATCAGCGAGCAATGCTGGTGCAGAACAGAGCCAGGGCGACTTTCTAAGGCATCAATGAACAATGCTGGCAGAGAACAGTGCCAGGGAGAGTTTCTAAGGCATTTGCGAACAATGCTGGTGGAGAACAGTGCCAGGGAGAGTTTCTAAGGCATCAGCGAGCAATGCTGGTGGAGAACAGAGCCAGGGAGAGTTTCTAAGGCATCAATGAACAATGCTGGTGGAGAACAGTGCCATGGAGAGTTGCTAAGGCATCAGCGAACAATGCTGGCATAGAACAGTGCCAGGGAGAGTTTCTATGGCATCAGCGAACAATGCTGGGGGAGAACAGTGCCAGGGAGAGTTCCTAAGGCATCAATGAACAATGCTTGTGGAGAACAGTGCCAGGGAGAGTTTCTAAGGCATCAGCGAACAATGCTGGTGGAGAACAGAGCCAGGGAGAGTTTCTAAGGCATCAATGAACAATGCTGGTGGAGAACTGTGCCAGGGAGAGTTTCAAAGGCATTTGCGAACAATGCTGGTGGAGAACAGTGCCAGGGAGAGTTTCTAAGGCATTTGCGAACAATGCTGGTGGAGAACAGTGCCAGGGAGAGCTTCTAAGGCATCAGCGAGCAATGCTGGTGGAGAACAGAGCCAGGGAGAGTTTCTAAGGCATCAATGAACAATGCTGGTGGAGAACAGTGCCAGGGAGAGTTGCTAAGGCAACAGCGAACAATGCTGGCAGAGAACAGTGCCAGGGAGAGTTTCTATGGCATCAGCGAACAATGCTGGGGGAGAACAGTGCCAGGGAGAGTTCCTAAGGCATCAATGAACAATGCTGGTGGAGAACAGTGCCAGGGAGAGTTTCTAAGGCATCAGCGAACAATGCTGGTGGAGAACAAAGCCAGGGAGAGTTTCTAAGGCATCAATGAACAATGCTGGTGGAGAACTGTGCCAGGGAGAGTTTCTAAGGCAACAATGAACAATGCTGGTGGAGAACAGTGCCAGAGAGAGTTTCTAAGGCATCAGCGAACAATGCTGGCAGAGAACAGTGCCAGGGAGAGTTTCTAAGGCATCAGCGAGCAATGTTGGTGGAGAACAGAGCCAGGGAGAGTTTCTAAGGTATCAGCGAGCAATGCTGGTGGAGAACAGTGCAAGGGACAATTTCTAAGGTATCAGCGAGCAATGCTGGTGGAGAACAGTGTCACGGAGAGTTTCTAAGGCATCAATGAACAATGCTGGTGGAGAACAGTGCCTGGGAGAGTTGCTAAGGTCAGCGAACAATGCTGGTAGAGAACAGTGTCACGGAGAGTTTCTAAGGCATCAGCGAACAATGCTGGTGCAGAACAGAGCCAGGGCGACTTTCTAAGGCATCAATGAACAATGCTGGCAGAGAACAGTGCCAGGGAGAGTTTCTAAGGCATTTGCGAACAATGCTGGTGGAGAACAGTGCCAGGGAGAGTTTCTAAGGCATCAGCGAGCAATGCTGGTGGAGAACAGAGCCAGGGAGAGTTTCTAAGGCATCAATGAACAATGCTGGTGGAGAACAGTGCCAGGGAGAGTTGCTAAGGCATCAGCGAACAATGCTGGCAGAGAACAGTGCCAGGGAGAGTTTCTATGGCATCAGCGAACAATGCTGGGGGAGAACAGTGCCAGGGAGAGTTCCTAAGGCATCAATGAACAATGCTTGTGGAGAACAGTGCCAGGGAGAGTTTCTAAGGCATCAGCGAACAATGCTGGTGGAGAACAGAGCCAGGGAGAGTTTCTAAGGCATCAATGAACAATGCTGGTGGAGAACTGTGCCAGGGAGAGTTTCAAAGGCATTTGCGAACAATGCTGGTGGAGAACAGTGCCAGGGAGAGTTTCTAAGGCATTTGCGAACAATGCTGGTGGAGAACAGTGCCAGGGAGAGCTTCTAAGGCATCAGCGAGCAATGCTGGTGGAGAACAGAGCCAGGGAGAGTTTCTAAGGCATCAATGAACAATGCTGGTGGAGAACAGTGCCAGGGAGAGTTGCTAAGGCAACAGCGAACAATGCTGGCAGAGAACAGTGCCAGGGAGAGTTTCTATGGCATCAGCGAACAATGCTGGGGGAGAACAGTGCCAGGGAGAGTTCCAAAGGCATCAATGAACAATGCTGGTGGAGAACAGTGCCAGGGAGAGTTTCTAAGGCATCAGCGAACAATGCTGGTGGAGAACAGAGCCAGGGAGAGTTTCTAAGGCATCAATGAACAATGCTGGTGGAGAACTGTGCCAGGGAGAGTTTCTAAGGCAACAATGAACAATGCTGGTGGAGAACAGAGCCAGAGAGAGTTTCTAAGGCATCAGCGAACAATGCTGGCAGAGAACAGTGCCAGGGAGAGTTTCTAAGGCATCAGCGAGGAATGTTGGTAGAGAACAGAGCCAGGGAGAGTTTCTAAGGTATCAGCGAGCAATGCTGGTGGAGAACAGTGCAAGGGACAATTTCTAAGGTATCAGCGAGCAATGCTGGTTGAGAACAGTGTCACGGAGAGTTTCTAAGGCATCAATGAACAATGCTGGTGGAGAACAGTGCCTGGGAGAGTTGCTAAGGTCAGCGAACAATGCTGGTAGAGAACAGTGTCACGGAGAGTTTCTAAGGCATCAGCGAACAATGCTGGGGGAGAACAGTGCCAGGGAGAGTTTCTAAGGCATTAGCAAACAATGCTGGCGGAGAACAGTGCCACGGAGAGTTTCTAAGGCATCAGCGAACAATGCTGGTGGAGAACAGTGCCAGGGAGAGATTCTAAGGCATTAGCGAACAATGCTGGCGGAGAACAGTGCCAGGGAGAGTTTCTAAGGCATCAATGAACAATGCTGGCAGAGAACAGTGCCAGGGAGAGTTTCTAAGGCATCAGCGAGCAATGCTGGTGGAGAACAGTGCCAGGGAGAGTTTCTACGGCATCAGCGAACAATGCTGGCGGAGAACAGAGCCAGGGAGAGTTTCTATGGCATCAGCGAACAATACTGGCGGAGAACAGAGCCAGGGAGAGTTTCTAAGGCATCAATGAACAATGCTGGCGGAGAACAGTGCCAGGGAGAGTTTCTACGGCATCAGCGATCAATGCTGGTGGAGAACAGTGCCAGGGAGAGTTTCTAAGGCATCAATGAACAATGCTGGCGGAGAACAGAGCCAGGGAGAGTTTCTAAGGCATCAGCGAGCAATGCTGGTGGAGAACAGAGCCAGGGAGAGTTTCTAAGGCATCAGCGAACAATGCTGGCGGAGAACAGAGCCAGGGAGAGATTCTAAGTAATCAATGAACAATGCTGGCGGAGAACAGAGCCAGGGAGAGTTTCTAAGGCATCAATGAACAATGCTGGTGGAGAACAGTGCCAGAGAGAGTTTCTAAGGCATCAGCGAACAATGCTGGTGAAGAACAGTGCCAGGGAGAGTTTCTAAGGCATTAGCGAACAATGCTGGTGGAGAACAGAGCCAGGGAGAGTTTCTAAGGCATTAGCAAACAATGCTGGCGGAGAACTGTGCCAGGGAGAGTTTCTAAGGCATTAGCGAACAATGCTGGTGGAGAACAGTGCCAGGAAGAGTTTCTAAGGCATTAGCAAACAATGCTGGCGGAGAACAGTGCCACGGAGAGTTTCTAAGGCATCAGCGAACAATGCTGGTGGAGAACAGTGCCAGGGAGAGTTTCTAAGGCATTAGCGAACAATGCTGGCGGAGAACAGTGCCAGGGAGCGTTTCTAAGGCATCAATGAACAATGCTGGCAGAGAACAGTGCCAGGGAGAGTTTCTAAGGCATCAGCGAGCAATGCTGGTGGAGAACAGTGCCAGGGAGAGTTTCTACGGCATCAGCGAACAATGCTGGCGGAGAACAGAGCCAGGGAGAGTTTCTATGGCATCAGCGAACAATGCTGGCGGAGAACAGAGCCAGGGAGAGTTTCTAGGGCATCAATGAACAATGCTGGCGGAGAACAGTGCCAGGGAGAGTTTCTACGGCATCAGCGAACAATGCTGGTGGAGAACAGAGCCAGGGCGACTTTCTAAGGCATCAATGAACAATGCTGGAGGTGAACAGTGCCAGGGAGAGTTTCTAAGTCATCAGCGAACAATGCTGGCAGAGAACAGAGCCAGGGAGAGTTTCTAAGGCATCAGCGAACAATGCTGGTGGAGAACAGAGGCAGGGAGAGTTTCTAAGGCATCAATGAACAATGCTGGTGGAGAACAGTGCCAGGGAGAGTTGTTAAGGCATCAGCGAACAATGCTGTGGGAGAACAGTGCCAGGGAGAGTTTCTAAGGCATCAATGAACAATGCTGGTGGAGAACTGTGCCAGGGAGAGTTTCTAAGGCATTAGCGAACAATGCTGGCGGAGAACAGTGCCAGGGAGAGTTTCTAAGGCATCAATGAACAATGCTGGCGGAGAACAGAGCCAGGGAGAGTTTCTAAGGCATCAATGAACAATGCTGGTGGAGAACAGTGCCAGAGAGAGTTTCTAAGGCATCAGCGAACAATGCTGGTGAAGAACAGTGACAGGGTGAGTTTCTAAGGCATTAGCGAACAATGCTGGTGGAGAACAGAGCCAGGGAGAGTTTCTAAGGCATTAGCAAACAATGCTGGCGGAGAACTGTGCCAGGGAGAGTTTCTAAGGCATTAGCGAACAATGCTGGTGGAGAACAGTGCCAGGGAGAGTTTCTAAGGCATTAGCAAACAATGCTGGCGGAGAACAGTGCCACGGAGAGTTTCTAAGGCATCAGCGAACAATGCTGGTGGAGAACAGTGCCAGGGAGAGATTCTAAGGCATTAGCGAACAATGCTGGCGGAGAACAGTGCCAGGGAGAGTTTCTAAGGCATCAATGAACAATGCTGGCAGAGAACAGTGCCAGGGAGAGTTTCTAAGGCATCAGCGAGCAATGCTGGTGGAGAACAGTGCCAGGGAGAGTTTCTACGGCATCAGCGAACAATGCTGGCGGAGAACAGAGCCAGGGAGAGTTTCTATGGCATCAGCGAACAATACTGGCGGAGAACAGAGCCAGGGAGAGTTTCTAAGGCATCAATTAACAATGCCGGCGGAGAACAGTGCCAGGGAGAGTTTCTACGGCATCAGCGATCAATGCTGGTGGAGAACAGTGCCAGGGAGAGTTTCTAAGGCATCAATGAACAATGCTGGCAGAGAACAGTGCCAGGGTGAGTTTCTAAGTCATCAGTGAACAATGCTGGTGGAGAACAGAGCCAGGGAGAGTTTCTAAGTCATCAATGAACAATGCTGGCAGAGAACAGTGCCAGGGTGAGTTTCTAAGTCATCAGCGAACAATGCTGGTGGAGAACAGAGCCAGGGAGAGTTTCTATGGCATCAGCGAACAATGCTGGTGGAGAACAGAGCCAGGGAGAGTTTCTATGGCATCAGCGAACAATGCTGGCAGAGAACAGTGCCAGGGAGAGTTTCTAAGGCATCAATGAACAATGCTGGTGGAGATCAGAGCCAGGGAGAGTTACTAAGGCATCAGCGAGCAATGCTGGTGCAGAACAGAGCCAGGGAGAGTTTCTAAGTCATCAATGAGCAATGCTGGTGGAGATCAGAGCCAGGGAGAGTTACTAAGGCATCAGCGAGCAATGCTGGTGCAGAACAGAGCCAGGGCGACTTTCTAAGGCATCAATGAACAATGCTGGCAGAGAACAGTGCCAGGGAGAGTTTCTAAGGCATTTGCGAACAATGCTGGTGGAGAACAGTGCCAGGGAGAGTTTCTAAGGCATCAGCGAGCAATGCTGGTGGAGAACAGAGCCAGGGAGAGTTTCTAAGGCATCAATGAACAATGCTGGTGGAGAACAGTGCCATGGAGAGTTGCTAAGGCATCAGCGAACAATGCTGGCAGAGAACAGTGCCAGGGAGAGTTTCTATGGCATCAGCGAACAATGCTGGGGGAGAACAGTGCCAGGGAGAGTTCCTAAGGCATCAATGAACAATGCTTGTGGAGAACAGTGCCAGGGAGAGTTTCTAAGGCATCAGCGAACAATGCTGGTGGAGAACAGAGCCAGGGAGAGTTTCTAAGGCATCAATGAACAATGCTGGTGGAGAACTGTGCCAGGGAGAGTTTCAAAGGCATTTGCGAACAATGCTGGTGGAGAACAGTGCCAGGGAGAGTTTCTAAGGCATTTGCGAACAATGCTGGTGGAGAACAGTGCCAGGGAGAGCTTCTAAGGCATCAGCGAGCAATGCTGGTGGAGAACAGAGCCAGGGAGAGTTTCTAAGGCATCAATGAACAATGCTGGTGGAGAACAGTGCCAGGGAGAGTTGCTAAGGCAACAGCGAACAATGCTGGCAGAGAACAGTGCCAGGGAGAGTTTCTATGGCATCAGCGAACAATGCTGGGGGAGAACAGTGCCAGGGAGAGTTCCAAAGGCATCAATGAACAATGCTGGTGGAGAACAGTGCCAGGGAGAGTTTCTAAGGCATCAGCGAACAATGCTGGTGGAGAACAGAGCCAGGGAGAGTTTCTAAGGCATCAATGAACAATGCTGGTGGAGAACTGTGCCAGGGAGAGTTTCTAAGGCAACAATGAACAATGCTGGTGGAGAACAGTGCCAGAGAGAGTTTCTAAGGCATCAGCGAACAATGCTGGCAGAGAACAGTGCCAGGGAGAGTTTCTAAGGCATCAGCGAGCAATGTTGGTGGAGAACAGAGCCAGGGAGAGTTTCTAAGGTATCAGCGAGCAATGCTGGTGGAGAACAGTGCAAGGGACAATTTCTAAGGTATCAGCGAGCAATGCTGGTGGAGAACAGTGTCACGGAGAGTTTCTAAGGCATCAATGAACAATGCTGGTGGAGAACAGTGCCTGGGAGAGTTGCTAAGGTCAGCGATCAATGCTGGTAGAGAACAGTGTCACGGAGAGTTTCTAAGGCATCAGCGAACAATGCTGGTGCAGAACAGAGCCAGGGCGACTTTCTAAGGCATCAATGAACAATGCTGGCAGAGAACAGTGCCAGGGAGAGTTTCTAAGGCATTTGCGAACAATGCTGGTGGAGAACAGTGCCAGGGAGAGTTTCTAAGGCATCAGCGAGCAATGCTGGTGGAGAACAGAGCCAGGGAGAGTTTCTAAGGCATCAATGAACAATGCTGGTGGAGAACAGTGCCAGGGAGAGTTGCTAAGGCATCAGCGAACAATGCTGGCAGAGAACAGTGCCAGGGAGATTTTCTATGGCATCAGCGAACAATGCTGGGGGAGAACAGTGCCAGGGAGAGTTCCTAAGGCATCAATGAACAATGCCTGTGGAGAACAGTGCCAGGGAGAGTTTCTAAGGCATCAGCAAACAATGCTGGTGGAGAACAGAGCCAGGGAGAGTTTCTAAGGCATCAATGAACAATGCTGCTGGAGAACTGTGCCAGGGAGAGTTTCAAAGGCATTTGCGAACAATGCTGGTGGAGAACAGAGCCAGGGAGAGTTTCTAAGGCATTTGCGAACAATGCTGGTGGAGAACAGTGCCAGGGAGAGCTTCTAAGGCATCAGCGAGCAATGCTGGTGGAGAACAGAGCCAGGGAGAGTTTCTAAGGCATCAATGAACAATGCTGGTGGAGAACAGTGCCAGGGAGAGTTGCTAAGGCAACAGCGAACAATGCTGGCAGAGAACAGTGCCAGGGAGAGTTTCTATGGCATCAGCGAACAATGCTGGGGGAGAACAGTGCCAGGGAGAGTTCCAAAGGCATCAATGAACAATGCTGGTGGAGAACAGTGCCAGGGAGAGTTTCTAAGGCATCAGCGAACAATGCTGGTGGAGAACAGAGCCAGGGAGAGTTTCTAAGGCATCAATGAACAATGCTGGTGGAGAACTGTGCCAGGGAGAGTTTCTAAGGCAACAATGAACAATGCTGGTGGAGAACAGTGCCAGAGAGAGTTTCTAAGGCATCAGCGAACAATGCTGGCAGAGAACAGTGCCAGGGAGAGTTTCTAAGGCATCAGCGAGGAATGTTGGTGGAGAACAGAGCCAGGGAGAGTTTCTAAGGTATCAGCGAGCAATGCTGGTGGAGAACAGTGCAAGGGACAATTTCTAAGGTATCAGCGAGCAATGCTGGTTGAGAACAGTGTCACGGAGAGTTTCTAAGGCATCAATGAACAATGCTGGTGGAGAACAGTGCCTGGGAGAGTTGCTAAGGTCAGCGAACAATGCTGGTAGAGAACAGTGTCACGGAGAGTTTCTAAGGCATCAGCGAACAATGCTGGGGGAGAACAGTGCCAGGGAGAGTTTCTAAGGCATTAGCAAACAATGCTGGCGGAGAACAGTGCCACGGAGAGTTTCTAAGGCATCAGCGAACAATGCTGGTGGAGAACAGTGCCAGGGAGAGATTCTAAGGCATTAGCGAACAATGCTGGCGGAGAACAGTGCCAGGGAGAGTTTCTAAGGCATCAATGAACAATGCTGGCAGAGAACAGTGCCAGGGAGAGTTTCTAAGGCATCAGCGAGCAATGCTGGTGGAGAACAGTGCCAGGGAGAGTTTCTACGGCATCAGCGAACAATGCTGGCGGAGAACAGAGCCAGGGAGAGTTTCTATGGCATCAGCGAACAATACTGGCGGAGAACAGAGCCAGGGAGAGTTTCTAAGGCATCAATGAACAATGCTGGCGGAGAACAGTGCCAGGGAGAGTTTCTACGGCATCAGCGATCAATGCTGGTGGAGAACAGTGCCAGGGAGAGTTTCTAAGGCATCAATGAACAATGCTGGCGGAGAACAGAGCCAGGGAGAGTTTCTAAGGCATCAGCGAGCAATGCTGGTGGAGAACAGAGCCAGGGAGAGTTTCTAAGGCATCAATGAACAATGCTGGCAGAGAACAGTGCCAGGGAGAGTTTCTATGGCATCAGCGAACAATGCTGGGGGAGAACAGTGCCAGGGAGAGTTCCAAAGGCATCAATGAACAATGCTGGTGGAGAACAGTGCCAGGGAGAGTTTCTAAGGCATCAGCGAACAATGCTGGTGGAGAACAGAGCCAGGGAGAGTTTCTAAGGCATCAATGAACAATGCTGGTGGAGAACTGTGCCAGGGAGAGTTTCTAAGGCAACAATGAACAATGCTGGTGGAGAACAGTGCCAGAGAGAGTTTCTAAGGCATCAGCGAACAATGCTGGCAGAGAACAGTGCCAGGGAGAGTTTCTAAGGCATCAGCGAGCAATGTTGGTGGAGAACAGAGCCAGGGAGAGTTTCTAAGGTATCAGCGAGCAATGCTGGTGGAGAACAGTGCAAGGGACAATTTCTAAGGTATCAGCGAGCAATGCTGGTGGAGAACAGTGTCACGGAGAGTTTCTAAGGCATCAATGAACAATGCTGGTGGAGAACAGTGCCTGGGAGAGTTGCTAAGGTCAGCGATCAATGCTGGTAGAGAACAGTGTCACGGAGAGTTTCTAAGGCATCAGCGAACAATGCTGGTGCAGAACAGAGCCAGGGCGACTTTCTAAGGCATCAATGAACAATGCTGGCAGAGAACAGTGCCAGGGAGAGTTTCTAAGGCATTTGCGAACAATGCTGGTGGAGAACAGTGCCAGGGAGAGTTTCTAAGGCATCAGCGAGCAATGCTGGTGGAGAACAGAGCCAGGGAGAGTTTCTAAGGCATCAATGAACAATGCTGGTGGAGAACAGTGCCAGGGAGAGTTGCTAAGGCATCAGCGAACAATGCTGGCAGAGAACAGTGCCAGGGAGAGTTTCTATGGCATCAGCGAACAATGCTGGGGGAGAACAGTGCCAGGGAGAGTTCCTAAGGCATCAATGAACAATGCTTGTGGAGAACAGTGCCAGGGAGAGTTTCTAAGGCATCAGCGAACAATGCTGGTGGAGAACAGAGCCAGGGAGAGTTTCTAAGGCATCAATGAACAATGCTGCTGGAGAACTGTGCCAGGGAGAGTTTCAAAGGCATTTGCGAACAATGCTGGTGGAGAACAGAGCCAGGGAGAGTTTCTAAGGCATTTGCGAACAATGCTGGTGGAGAACAGTGCCAGGGAGAGCTTCTAAGGCATCAGCGAGCAATGCTGGTGGAGAACAGAGCCAGGGAGAGTTTCTAAGGCATCAATGAACAATGCTGGTGGAGAACCGTGCCAGGGAGAGTTGCTAAGGCAACAGCGAACAATGCTGGCAGAGAACAGTGCCAGGGAGAGTTTCTATGGCATCAGCGAACAATGCTGGGGGATAACAGTGCCAGGGAGAGTTCCAAAGGCATCAATGAACAATGCTGGTGGAGAACAGTGCCAGGGAGAGTTACTAAGGCATCAGCGAACAATGCTGGTGGAGAACAGAGCCAGGGAGAGTTTCTAAGGCATCAATGAACAATGCTGGTGGAGAACTGTGCCAGGGAGAGTTTCTAAGGCAACAATGAACAATGCTGGTGGAGAACAGTGCCAGAGAGAGTTTCTAAGGCATCAGCGAACAATGCTGGCAGAGAACAGTGCCAGGGAGAGTTTCTAAGGCATCAGCGAGGAATGTTGGTGGAGAACAGAGCCAGGGAGAGTTTCTAAGGTATCAGCGAGCAATGCTGGTGGAGAACAGTGCAAGGGACAATTTCTAAGGTATCAGCGAGCAATGCTGGTTGAGAACAGTGTCACGGAGAGTTTCTAAGGCATCAATGAACAATGCTGGTGGAGAACAGTGCCTGGGAGAGTTGCTAAGGTCAGCGAACAATGCTGGTAGAGAACAGTGTCACGGAGAGTTTCTAAGGCATCAGCGAACAATGCTGGGGGAGAACAGTGCCAGGGAGAGTTTCTAAGGCATTAGCAAACAATGCTGGCGGAGAACAGTGCCACGGAGAGTTTCTAAGGCATCAGCGAACAATGCTGGTGGAGAACAGTGCCAGGGAGAGATTCTAAGGCATTAGCGAACAATGCTGGCGGAGAACAGTGCCAGGGAGAGTTTCTAAGGCATCAATGAACAATGCTGGCAGAGAACAGTGCCAGGGAGAGTTTCTAAGGCATCAGCGAGCAATGCTGGTGGAGAACAGTGCCAGGGAGAGTTTCTATGGCATCAGCGAACAATGCTGGCGGAGAACAGAGCCAGGGAGAGTTTCTATGGCATCAGCGAACAATACTGGCGGAGAACAGAGCCAGGGAGAGTTTCTAAGGCATCAATGAACAATGCTGGCGGAGAACAGTGCCAGGGAGAGTTTCTACGGCATCAGCGATCAATGCTGGTGGAGAACAGTGCCAGGGAGAGTTTCTAAGGCATCAATGAACAATGCTGGCGGAGAACAGAGCCAGGGAGAGTTTCTAAGGCATCAGCGAGCAATGCTGGTGGAGAACAGAGCCAGGGAGAGTTTCTAAGGCATCAGCGAACAATGCTGGCGGAGAACAGAGCCAGGGAGAGATTCTAAGTAATCAATGAACAATGCTGGCGGAGAATAGAGCCAGGGAGAGTTTCTAAGGCATCAATGAACAATGCTGGTGGAGAACAGTGCCAGAGAGAGTTTCTAAGGCATCAGCGAACAATGCTGGTGAAGAACAGTGCCAGGGAGAGTTTCTAAGGCATTAGCGAACAATGCTGGTGGAGAACAGAGCCAGGGAGAGTTTCTAAGGCATTAGCAAACAATGCTGGCGGAGAACTGTGCCAGGGAGAGTTTCTAAGGCATTAGCGAACAATGCTGGTGGAGAACAGTGCCAGGAAGAGTTTCTAAGGCATTAGCAAACAATGCTGGCGGAGAACAGTGCCACGGAGAGTTTCTAAGGCATCAGCGAACAATGCTGGTGGAGAACAGTGCCAGGGAGAGTTTCTAAGGCATTAGCGAACAATGCTGGCGGAGAACAGTGCCAGGGAGCGTTTCTAAGGCATCAATGAACAATGCTGGCAGAGAACAGTGCCAGGGAGAGTTTCTAAGGCATCAGCGAGCAATGCTGGTGGAGAACAGTGCCAGGGAGAGTTTCTACGGCATCAGCGAACAATGCTGGCGGAGAACAGAGCCAGGGAGAGTTTCTATGGCATCAGCGAACAATGCTGGCGGAGAACAGAGCCAGGGAGAGTTTCTAAGGCATCAATGAACAATGCTGGCGGAGAACAGTGCCAGGGAGAGTTTCTACGGCATCAGCGAACAATGCTGGTGGAGAACAGAGCCAGGGCGACTTTCTAAGGCATCAATGAACAATGCTGGAGGTGAGCAGTGCCAGGGAGAGTTTCTAAGTCATCAGCGAACAATGCTGGCAGAGAACAGAGCCAGGGAGAGTTTCTAAGGCATCAATGAACAATGCTGTTGGAGAACAGTGCCAGGGAGAGTTACTAAGGCATCAGCGAGCAATGCTGGTGGAGAACAGAGCCAGGGAGAGTTTCTAAGGCATCAGCGAACAATGCTGGTGGAGAACAGAGGCAGGGAGAGTTTCTAAGGCATCAATGAACAATGCTGGTGGAGAACAGTGCCAGGGAGAGTTGTTAAGGCATCAGCGAACAATGCTGTGGGAGAACAATGCCAGGGAGAGTTTCTAAGGCATCAATGAACAATGCTGGTGGAGAACTGTGCCAGGGAGAGTTTCTAAGGCATTAGCGAACAATGCTGGCGGAGAACAGTGCCAGGGAGAGTTTCTAAGGCATCAATAAACAATGCTGGCGGAGAACAGAGCCAGGGAGAGTTTCTAAGGCATCAATGAACAATGCTGGTGGAGAACAGTGCCAGAGAGAGTTTCTAAGGCATCAGCGAACAATGCTGGTGAAGAACAGTGACAGGGAGAGTTTCTAAGGCATTAGCGAACAATGCTGGTGGAGAACAGAGCCAGGGAGAGTTTCTAAGGCATTAGCAAACAATGCTGGCGGAGAACTGTGCCAGGGAGAGTTTCTAAGGCATTAGCGAACAATGCTGGTGGAGAACAGTGCCAGGGAGAGTTTCTAAGGCATTAGCAAACAATGCTGGCGGAGAACAGTGCCACGGAGAGTTTCTAAGGCATCAGCGAACAATGCTGGTGGAGAACAGTGCCAGGGAGAGATTCTAAGGCATTAGCGAACAATGCTGGCGGAGAACAGTGCCAGGGAGAGTTTCTAAGGCATCAATGAACAATGCTGGCAGAGAACAGTGCCAGGGAGAGTTTCTAAGGCATCAGCGAGCAATGCTGGTGGAGAACAGTGCCAGGGAGAGTTTCTACGGCATCAGCGAACAATGCTGGCGGAGAACAGAGCCAGGGAGAGTTTCTATGGCATCAGCGAACAATACTGGCGGAGAACAGAGCCAGGGAGAGTTTCTAAGGCATCAATGAACAATGCTGGCGGAGAACAGTGCCAGGGAGAGTTTCTACGGCATCAGCGAACAATGCTGGTAGAGAACAGTGTCACGGAGAGTTTCTAAGGCATCAGCGAACAATGCTGGGGGAGAACAGTGCCAGGGAGAGTTTCTAAGGCATTAGCAAACAATGCTGGCGGAGAACAGTGCCACGGAGAGTTTCTAAGGCATCAGCGAACAATGCTGGTGGAGAACAGTGCCAGGGAGAGATTCTAAGGCATTAGCGAACAATGCTGGCGGAGAACAGTGCCAGGGAGAGTTTCTAAGGCATCAATGAACAATGCTGGCAGAGAACAGTGCCAGGGAGAGTTTCTAAGGCATCAGCGAGCAATGCTGGTGGAGAACAGTGCCAGGGAGAGTTTCTACGGCATCAGCGAACAATGCTGGCGGAGAACAGAGCCAGGGAGAGTTTCTATGGCATCAGCGAACAATACTGGCGGAGAACAGAGCCAGGGAGAGTTTCTAAGGCATCAATGAACAATGCTGGCGGAGAACAGTGCCAGGGAGAGTTTCTACGGCATCAGCGATCAATGCTGGTGGAGAACAGTGCCAGGGAGAGTTTCTAAGGCATCAATGAACAATGCTGGCGGAGAACAGAGCCAGGGAGAGTTTCTAAGGCATCAGCGAGCAATGCTGGTGGAGAACAGAGCCAGGGAGAGTTTCTAAGGCATCAGCGAACAATGCTGGCGGAGAACAGAGCCAGGGAGAGATTCTAAGTAATCAATGAACAATGCTGGCGGAGAACAGAGCCAGGGAGAGTTTCTATGGCATCAGCGAACAATGCTGGCGGAGAACAGAGCCAGGGAGAGTTTCTAAGGCATCAATGAACAATGCTGGCGGAGAACAGTGCCAGGGAGAGTTTCTACGGCATCAGCGAACAATGCTGGTGGAGAACAGAGCCAGGGCGACTTTCTAAGGCATCAATGAACAATGCTGGAGGTGAACAGTGCCAGGGAGAGTTTCTAAGTCATCAGCGAACAATGCTGGCAGAGAACAGAGCCAGGGAGAGTTTCTAAGGCATCAATGAACAATGCTGTTGGAGAACAGTGCCAGGGAGAGTTACTAAGGCATCAGCGAGCAAGGCTGGTGGAGAACAGAGCCAGGGAGAGTTTCTAAGGCATCAGCGAACAATGCTGGTGGAGAACAGAGGCAGGGAGAGTTTCTAAGGCATCAATGAACAATGCTGGTGGAGAACAGTGCCAGGGAGAGTTGTTAAGGCATCAGCGAACAATGCTGTGGGAGAACAGTGCCAGGGAGAGTTTCTAAGGCATCAATGAACAATGCTGGTGGAGAACTGTGCCAGGGAGAGTTTCTAAGGCATTAGCGAACAATGCTGGCGGAGAACAGTGCCAGGGAGAGTTTCTAAGGCATCAATAAACAATGCTGGCGGAGAACAGAGCCAGGGAGAGTTTCTAAGGCATCAATGAACAATGCTGGTGGAGAACAGTGCCAGAGAGAGTTTCTAAGGCATCAGCGAACAATGCTGGTGAAGAACAGTGACAGGGAGAGTTTCTAAGGCATTAGCGAACAATGCTGGTGGAGAACAGAGCCAGGGAGAGTTTCTAAGGCATTAGCAAACAATGCTGGCGGAGAACTGTGCCAGGGAGAGTTTCTAAGGCATTAGCGAACAATGCTGGTGGAGAACAGTGCCAGGGAGAGTTTCTAAGGCATTAGCAAACAATGCTGGCGGAGAACAGTGCCACGGAGAGTTTCTAAGGCATCAGCGAACAATGCTGGTGGAGAACAGTGCCAGGGAGAGATTCTAAGGCATTAGCGAACAATGCTGGCGGAGAACAGTGCCAGGGAGAGTTTCTAAGGCATCAGCGAGCAATGCTGGAGGAGAACAGTGCCAGGGAGAGTTTCTACGGCATCAGCGAACAATGCTGGCGGAGAACAGAGCCAGGGAGAGTTTCTATGGCATCAGCGAACAATACTGGCGGAGAACAGAGCCAGGGAGAGTTTCTAAGGCATCAATGAACAATGCTGGCGGAGAACAGTGCCAGGGAGAGTTTCTACGGCATCAGCGAACAATGCTGGTAGAGAACAGTGTCACGGAGAGTTTCTAAGGCATCAGCGAACAATGCTGGGGGAGAACAGTGCCAGGGAGAGTTTCTAAGGCATTAGCAAACAATGCTGGCGGAGAACAGTGCCACGGAGAGTTTCTAAGGCATCAGCGAACAATGCTGGTGGAGAACAGAGCCAGGGAGAGATTCTAAGGCATTAGCGAACAATGCTGGCGGAGAACAGTGCCAGGGAGAGTTTCTAAGGCATCAATGAACAATGCTGGCAGAGAACAGTGCCAGGGAGAGTTTCTAAGGCATCAGCGAGCAATGCTGGTGGAGAACAGTGCCAGGGAGAGTTTCTACGGCATCAGCGAACAATGCTGGCGGAGAACAGAGCCAGGGAGAGTTTCTATGGCATCAGCGAACAATACTGGCGGAGAACAGAGCCAGGGAGAGTTTCTAAGGCATCAATGAACAATGCTGGCGGAGAACAGTGCCAGGGAGAGTTTCTACGGCATCAGCGATCAATGCTGGTGGAGAACAGTGCCAGGGAGAGTTTCTAAGGCATCAATGAACAATGCTGGCGGAGAACTGAGCCAGGGAGAGTTTCTAAGGCATCAGCGAGCAATGCTGGTGGAGAACAGAGCCAGGGAGAGTTTCTAAGGCATCAGCGAACAATGCTGGCGGAGAACAGAGCCAGGGAGAGATTCTAAGTAATCAATGAACAATGCTGGCGGAGAACAGAGCCAGGGAGAGTTTCTAAGGCATCAATGAACAATGCTGGTGGAGAACAGTGCCAGAGAGAGTTTCTAAGGCATCAGCGAACAATGCTGGTGAAGAACAGTGCCAGGGAGAGTTTCTAAGGCATTAGCGAACAATGCTGGTGGAGAACAGAGCCAGGGAGAGTTTCTAAGGCATTAGCAAACAATGCTGGCGGAGAACTGTGCCAGGGAGAGTTTCTAAGGCATTAGCGAACAATGCTGGTGGAGAACAGTGCCAGGAAGAGTTTCTAAGGCATTAGCAAACAATGCTGGCGGAGAACAGTGCCACGGAGAGTTTCTAAGGCATCAGCGAACAATGCTGGTGGAGAACAGTGCCAGGGAGAGTTTCTAAGGCATTAGCGAACAATGCTGGCGGAGAACAGTGCCAGGGAGCGTTTCTAAGGCATCAATGAACAATGCTGGTAGAGAACAGTGCCAGGGAGAGTTTCTAAGGCATCAGCGAGCAATGCTGGTGGAGAACAGTGCCAGGGAGAGTTTCTACGGCATCAGCGAACAATGCTGGCGGAGAACAGAGCCAGGGAGAGTTTCTATGGCATCAGCGAACAATGCTGGCGGAGAACAGAGCCAGGGAGAGTTTCTAAGGCATCAATGAACAATGCTGGCGGAGAACAGTGCCAGGGAGAGTTTCTACGGCATCAGCGAACAATGCTGGTGGAGAACAGAGCCAGGGCGACTTTCTAAGGCATCAATGAACAATGCTGGAGGTGAACAGTGCCAGGGAGAGTTTCTAAGTCATCAGCGAACAATGCTGGCAGAGAACAGAGCCAGGGAGAGTTTCTAAGGCATCAATGAACAATGCTGTTGGAGAACAGTGCCAGGGAGAGTTACTAAGGCATCAGCGAGCAATGCTGGTGGAGAACAGAGCCAGGGAGAGTTTCTAAGGCATCAGCGAACAATGCTGGTGGAGAACAGAGGCAGGGAGAGTTTCTAAGGCATCAATGAACAATGCTGGTGGAGAACAGTGCCAGGGAGAGTTGTTAAGGCATCAGCGAACAATGCTGTGGGAGAACAGTGCCAGGGAGAGTTTCTAAGGCATCAATGAACAATGCTGGTGGAGAACTGTGCCAGGGAGAGTTTCTAAGGCATTAGCGAACAATGCTGGCGGAGAACAGTGCCAGGGAGAGTTTCTAAGGCATCAATGAACAATGCTGGCGGAGAACAGAGCCAGGGAGAGTTTCTAAGGCATCAATGAACAATGCTGGTGGAGAACAGTGCCAGAGAGAGTTTCTAAGGCATCAGCGAACAATGCTGGTGAAGAACAGTGACAGGGAGAGTTTCTAAGGCATTAGCGAACAATGCTGGTGGAGAACAGAGCCAGGGAGAGTTTCTAAGGCATTAGCAAACAATGCTGGCGGAGAACTGTGCCAGGGAGAGTTTCCAAGGCATTAGCGAACAATGCTGGTGGAGAACAGTGCCAGGGAGAGTTTCTAAGGCATTAGCAAACAATGCTGGCGGAGAACAGTGCCACGGAGAGTTTCTAAGGCATCAGCGAACAATGCTGGTGGAGAACAGTGCCAGGGAGAGATTCTAAGGCATTAGCGAACAATGCTGGCGGAGAACAGTGCCAGGGAGAGTTTCTAAGGCATCAATGAACAATGCTGGCAGAGAACAGTGCCAGGGAGAGTTTCTAAGGCATCAGCGAGCAATGCTGGTGGAGAACAGTGCCAGGGAGAGTTTCTACGGCATCAGCGAACAATGCTGGCGGAGAACAGAGCCAGGGAGAGTTTCTATGGCATCAGCGAACAATACTGGCGGAGAACAGAGCCAGGGAGAGTTTCTAAGGCATCAATGAACAATGCTGGCGGAGAACAGTGCCAGGGAGAGTTTCTACGGCATCAGCGATCAATGCTGGTGGAGAACAGTGCCAGGGAGAGTTTCTAAGGCATCAATGAACAATGCTGGTGGAGAACAGTGCCAGGGAGAGTTTCTACGGCATCAGCGAACAATGCTGGCGGAGAACAGAGCCAGGGAGAGTTTCTATGGCATCAGCGAACAATGCTGGCGGAGAACAGAGCCAGGGAGAGTTTCTAAGGCATCAATGAACAATGCTGGCGGAGAACAGTGCCAGGGAGAGTTTCTACGGCATCAGCGAACAATGCTGGTGGAGAACAGAGCCAGGGCGACTTTCTAAGGCATCAATGAACAATGCTGGAGGTGAACAGTGCCAGGGAGAGTTTCTAAGTCATCAGCGAACAATGCTGGCAGAGAACAGAGCCAGGGAGAGTTTCTAAGGCATCAATGAACAATGCTGTTGGAGAACAGTGCCAGGGAGAGTTACTAAGGCATCAGCGAGCAATGCTGGTGGAGAACAGAGCCAGGGAGAGTTTCTAAGGCATCAGCGAACAATGCTGGTGGAGAACAGAGGCAGGGAGAGTTTCTAAGGCATCAATGAACAATGCTGGTGGAGAACAGTGCCAGGGAGAGTTGTTAAGGCATCAGCGAACAATGCTGTGGGAGAACAGTGCCAGGGAGAGTTTCTAAGGCATTAGCGAACAATGCTGGCGGAGAACAGTGCCAGGGAGAGTTTCTAAGGCATCAATGAACAATGCTGGCAGAGAACAGTGCCAGGGAGAGTTTCTAAGGCATCAGCGAGCAATGCTGGTGGAGAACAGTGCCAGGGAGAGTTTCTACGGCATCAGCGAACAATGCTGGCGGAGAACAGAGCCAGGGAGAGTTTCTATGGCATCAGCGAACAATACTGGCGGAGAACAGAGCCAGGGAGAGTTTCTAAGGCATCAATGAACAATGCTGGCGGAGAACAGTGCCAGGGAGAGTTTCTACGGCATCAGCGATCAATGCTGGTGGAGAACAGTGCCAGGGAGAGTTTCTAAGGCATCAATGAACAATGCTGGCGGAGAACAGAGCCAGGGAGAGTTTCTAAGGCATCAGCGAGCAATGCTGGTGGAGAACAGAGCCAGGGAGAGTTTCTAAGGCATCAGCGAACAATGCTGGCGGAGAACAGAGCCAGGGAGAGATTCTAAGTAATCAATGAACAATGCTGGCGGAGAACAGAGCCAGGGAGAGTTTCTAAGGCATCAATGAACAATGCTGGTGGAGAACAGTGCCAGAGAGAGTTTCTAAGGCATCAGCGAAAAATGCTGGTGAAGAACAGTGCCAGGGAGAGTTTCTAAGGCATTAGCGAACAATGCTGGTGGAGAACAGAGCCAGGGAGAGTTTCTAAGGCATTAGCAAACAATGCTGGCGGAGAACTGTGCCAGGGAGAGTTTCTAAGGCATTAGCGAACAATGCTGGTGGAGAACAGTGCCAGGAAGAGTTTCTAAGGCATTAGCAAACAATGCTGGCGGAGAACAGTGCCACGGAGAGTTTCTAAGGCATCAGCGAACAATGCTGGCGGAGAACAGAGCCAGGGAGAGTTTCTATGGCATCAGCGAACAATACTGGCGGAGAACAGAGCCAGGGAGAGTTTCTAAGGCATCAATGAACAATGCTGGCGGAGAACAGTGCCAGGGAGAGTTTCTACGGCATCAGCGATCAATGCTGGTGGAGAACAGTGCCAGGGAGAGTTTCTAAGGCATCAATGAACAATGCTGGTGGAGAACAGTGCCAGGGAGAGTTTCTACGGCATCAGCGAACAATGCTGGCGGAGAACAGAGCCAGGGAGAGTTTCTATGGCATCAGCGAACAATGCTGGCGGAGAACAGAGCCAGGGAGAGTTTCTAAGGCATCAATGAACAATGCTGGCGGAGAACAGTGCCAGGGAGAGTTTCTACGGCATCAGCGAACAATGCTGGTGGAGAACAGAGCCAGGGCGACTTTCTAAGGCATCAATGAACAATGCTGGAGGTGAACAGTGCCAGGGAGAGTTTCTAAGTCATCAGCGAACAATGCTGGCAGAGAACAGAGCCAGGGAGAGTTTCTAAGGCATCAATGAACAATGCTGTTGGAGAACAGTGCCACGGAGAGTTACTAAGGCATCAGCGAGCAATGCTGGTGGAGAACAGAGCCAGGGAGAGTTTCTAAGGCATCAGCGAACAATGCTGGTGGAGAACAGAGGCAGGGAGAGTTTCTAAGGCATCAATGAACAATGCTGGTGGAGAACAGTGCCAGGGAGAGTTGTTAAGGCATCAGCGAACAATGCTGTGGGAGAACAGTGCCAGGGAGAGTTTCTAAGGCATTAGCGAACAATGCTGGCGGAGAACAGTGCCAGGGAGAGTTTCTAAGGCATCAATGAACAATGCTGGCAGAGAACAGTGCCAGGGAGAGTTTCTAAGGCATCAGCGAGCAATGCTGGTGGAGAACAGTGCCAGGGAGAGTTTCTACGGCATCAGCGAACAATGCTGGCGGAGAACAGAGCCAGGGAGAGTTTCTATGGCATCAGCGAACAATACTGGCGGAGAACAGAGCCAGGGAGAGTTTCTAAGGCATCAATGAACAATGCTGGCGGAGAACAGTGCCAGGGAGAGTTTCTACGGCATCAGCGATCAATGCTGGTGGAGAACAGTGCCAGGGAGAGTTTCTAAGGCATTAATGAACAATGCTGGCGGAGAACAGAGCCAGGGAGAGTTTCTAAGGCATCAGCGAGCAATGCTGGTGGAGAACAGAGCCAGGGAGAGTTTCTAAGGCATCAGCGAACAATGCTGGCGGAGAACAGAGCCAGGGAGAGATTCTAAGTAATCAATGAACAATGCTGGCGGAGAACAGAGCCAGGGAGAGTTTCTAAGGCATCAATGAACAATGCTGGTGGAGAACAGTGCCAGAGAGAGTTTCTAAGGCATCAGCGAAAAATGCTGGTGAAGAACAGTGCCAGGGAGAGTTTCTAAGGCATTAGCGAACAATGCTGGTGGAGAACAGAGCCAGGGAGAGTTTCTAAGGCATTAGCAAACAATGCTGGCGGAGAACTGTGCCAGGGAGAGTTTCTAAGGCATTAGCGAACAATGCTGGTGGAGAACAGTGCCAGGAAGAGTTTCTAAGGCATTAGCAAACAATGCTGGCGGAGAACAGTGCCACGGAGAGTTTCTAAGGCATCAGCGAACAATGCTGGTGGAGAACAGTGCCAGGGAGAGTTTCTAAGGCATCAGCGAACAATGCTGGCGGAGAACAGTGCCAGGGAGAGTTTCTAAGGCATCAATGAACAATGCTGGCAGAGAACAGTGCCAGGGAGAGTTTCTAAGGCATCAGCGAGCAATGCTGGTGGAGAACAGTGCCAGGGAGAGTTTCTACGGCATCAGCGAACAATGCTGGCGGAGAACAGAGCCAGGGAGAGTTTCTATGGCATCAGCGAACAATGCTGGCGGAGAACAGAGCCAGGGAGAGTTTCTAAGGCATCAATGAACAATGCCTGCGGAGAACAGTGCCAGGGAGAGTTTCTACGGCATCAGCGAACAATGCTGGTGGAGAACAGTGCCAGGGAGAGTTTCTAAGGCATCAATGAACAATGCTGGCGGAGAACAGAGCCAGGGAGAGTTTCTAAGGCATCAGCGAGCAATGCTGGTGGAGAACAGAGCCAAGGAGAGTTTCTAAGGCATCAGCGAACAATGCTGGCGGAGAACAGAGCCAGGGAGAGTTTCTAAGTCATCAGCGAACAATGCTGGTGGAGAACAGAGCCAGGGAGAGTTTCTAAGTCATCAGCGAACAATGCTGGCAGAGAACAGTGCCGGGGTGAGTTTCTAAGTCATCAGCGAACAATGCTGGTGGAGAACAGAGCCAGGGAGAGTTTCTAAGTCATCAATGAACAATGCTGGCAGAGAACAGTGCCAGGGTGAGTTTCTAAGTCATCAGTGAACAATGCTGGTGGAGAACAGAGCCAGGGAGAGTTTCTAAGTCATCAATGAACAATGCTGGCAGAGAACAGTGCCAGGGTGAGTTTCTAAGTCATCAGCGAACAATGCTGGTGGAGAACAGAGCCAGGGAGAGTTTCTATGGCATCAGCGAACAATGCTGGTGGAGAACAGAGCCAGGGAGAGTTTCTATGGCATCAGCGAACAATGCTGGCAGAGAACAGTGCCAGGGAGAGTTTCTAAGGCATCAATGAACAATGCTGGTGGAGATCAGAGCCAGGGAGAGTTACTAAGGCATCAGCGAGCAATGCTGGTGCAGAACAGAGCCAGGGAGAGTTTCTAAGGCATCAATGAACAATGCTTGTGGAGAACAGTGCCAGGGACAGTTTCTAAGGCATCAGCGAACAATGCTGGTGGAGAACAGAGCCAGGGAGAGTTTCTAAGGCATCAATGAACAATGCTGGTGGAGAACTGTGCCAGGGAGAGTTTCAAAGGCATTTGCGAACAATGCTGGTGGAGAACAGTGCCAGGGAGAGTTTCTAAGGCATTTGCGAACAATGCTGGTGGAGAACAGTGCCAGGGAGAGCTTCTAAGGCATCAGCGAGCAATGCTGGTGGAGAACAGAGCCAGGGAGAGTTTCTAAGGCATCAATGAACAATGCTGGTGGAGAACAGTGCCAGGGAGAGTTGCTAAGGCAACAGCGAACAATGCTGGCAGAGAACAGTGCCAGGGAGAGTTTCTATGGCATCAGCGAACAATGCTGGGGGAGAACAGTGCCAGGGAGAGTTTCTAAGGCATCAATGAACAATCCTGGTGGAGAACAGTGCCAGGGAGAGTTTCTAAGGCATCAGCGAACAATGCTGGTGGAGAACAGAGCCAGGGAGAGTTTCTAAGGCATCAATGAACAATGCTGGTGGAGAACTGTGCCAGGGAGAGTTTCTAAGGCAACAATGAACAATGCTGGTGGAGAACAGTGCCAGAGAGAGTTTCTAAGGCATCAGCGAACAATGCTGGCAGAGAACAGTGCCAGGGAGAGTTTCTAAGGCATCAGCGAGCAATGTTGGTGGAGAACAGAGCCAGGGAGAGTTTCTAAGGTATCAGCGAGCAATGCTGGTGGAGAACAGTGCAAGGGACAATTTCTAAGGTATCAGCGAGCAATGCTGGTGGAGAACAGTGTCACGGAGAGTTTCTAAGGCATCAATGAACAATGCTGGTGGAGAACAGTGCCTGGGAGAGTTGCTAAGGTCAGCGAACAATGCTGGTAGAGAACAGTGTCACGGAGAGTTTCTAAGGCATCAGCGAACAATGCTGGGGGAGAACAGTGCCAGGGAGAGTTTCTAAGGCATCAATGAACAATGCTGGTGGAGAACAGTGCCAGGGAGAGTTGCTAAGGTCAGCGAACAATGCTGGTAGAGAACAGAGTCACGGAGAGTTTCTAAGGCATCAGCGAACAATGCTGGGGGAGAACAGTGCCAGGGAGAGTTTCTAAGGCATCAGCGAACAATGCTGGTGGAGAACAGTGCCAGGGAGCGTTTCTAAGTCATCAGCGAACAATGCTGGTGGAGAACAGAGCCAGGGAGAGTTACTAAGGCATCAGCGAACAATGCTGGTGGAGAACAGAGCCACGGAGAGTTTCTAAGGCATCAAAGAACAATGTTGGCAGAGAACAGTGCCAGGGAGAGTTTCTAAGGCATCTGCGAACAATGCTGGTGGAGATCAGAGCCAGGGAGAGTTTCTAAGTCATCAGCGAGCAATGCTGGTGGAGAACAGAGCCAGGGAGAGTTTCTAAGGCATCAATGAACAATGCTGGTGGAGAACAGAGCCAGGGAGAGTTTCTAAGGCATCTGCGAACAATGCTTGTGGAGAACAGAGCCAGGGAGAGTTTCTAATTCATCAATGAACAATGCTGGCAGAGAACAGTGTCAGGGCGACTTTCTAAGGCATCAATGAACAATGCTGGCAGAGAACAGTGTCAGGGAGAGTTTGTAAGGCATCAATGAACAATGCTGGTGGAGATCAGAGCCAGGGAGAGTTTCTAAGGCATCTGCGAACAATGCTGGTGGAGATCAGAGCCAGGGAGAGTTACTAAGGCATCAGCGAGCAATGCTGGTGGAGAACAGAGCCAGGGAGAGTTTCTAAGTCATCAGCGAACAATGCTGGTGGAGAACAGAGCCAGGGCGACTTTCTAAGGCATCAATGAACAATGCTGGCAGCGAACAGTGCCAGGGAGAGTTTCCAAGGCATTTGCGAACAATGCTGGTGGAGAACAGAGCCAGGGAGAGTTTCTAAGGCATCAGCGAGCAATGCTGGTGGAGAACAGAGCCAGGGAGTGTTTCTAAGGCATTAATGAACAATGCTGGTGGAGAACAGTGCCAGGGAGAGTTTCTAAGGCATCAATGGACAATGCTGGCGGAGAACAGAGCCAGGGAGAGTTTCTAAGGCATCAGCGAGCAATGCTGGTGGAGAACAGAGCCAGGGAGAGTTTCTAAGGCATCAGCAAACAATGCTGGCGGAGAACAGAGCCAGGGAGAGTTTCTAAGTAATCAGCGAACAATGCTGGTGGAGAACAGAGCCAGGGAGAGTTTCTAAGTCATCAGCGAACAATGCTGGTCGAGAACAGAGCAAGGGAGAGTTTCTAAGGCATCAGCGAACAATGCTGGCAGAGAACAGTGCCAGGGTGAGTTTCTAAGTCATCAGCGAACAATGCTGGTGGAGAACAGAGCCAGGGAGAGTTTCTAAGGCATCAGCGAACAATGCTGGTGGAAAACTGAGCCAGGGAGAGTTTCTAAGGCATCTGCGAACAATGCTGGTGGAGAACAGAGCCAGGGAGAGTTTCTATGGCATCAGCGAACAATGCTGGCAGAGAACAGTGCCAGGGAGAGTTTCTAAGGCATCAATGAACAATGCTGGTGGAGATCAGAGCCAGGGAGAGTTACTAAGGCATCAGCGAGCAATGCTGGTGCAGAACAGAGCCAGGGAGAGTTTCTAAGGCATCAATGAACAATGCTGGCAGAGTACAGTGCCAGGGAGAGTTTCTAAGGCATTTGCGAACAATGCTGGTGGAGAACAGTGCCAGGGGAGTTTCTAAGGCATCAGCGAGCAATGCTGGTGGAGAACAGAGCCAGGGAGAGTTTCTAAGGCATCAATGAACAATGCTGGTGGAGAACAGTGCCAGGGAGAGTTGCTAAGGCATCAGCGAACAATGCTGGCAGAGAACAGTGCCAGGGAGAGTTTCTATGGCATCAGCGAACAATGCTGGGGGAGAACAGTGCCAGGGAGAGTTCCTAAGGCATCAATGAACAATGCTTGTGGAGAACAGTGCCAGGGAGAGTTTCTAAGGCATCAGCGAACAATGCTGGTGGAGAACAGAGCCAGGGAGAGTTTCTAAGGCATCAATGAACAATGCTGGTGGAGAACTGTGCCAGGGAGAGTTTCAAAGGCATTTGCGAACAATGCTGGTGGAGAACAGTGCCAGGGAGAGTTTCTAAGGCATTTGCGAACAATGCTGGTGGAGAACAGTGCCAGGGAGAGCTTCTAAGGCATCAGCGAGCAATGCTGGTGGAGAACAGAGCCAGGGAGAGTTTCTAAGGCATCAATGAACAATGCTGGTGGAGAACAGTGCCAGGGAGAGTTGCTAAGGCAACAGCGAACAATGCTGGCAGAGAACAGTGCCAGGGAGAGTTTCTATGGCATCAGCGAACAATGCTGGGGGAGAACAGTGCCAGGGAGAGTTCCTAAGGCATCAATGAACAATGCTGGTGGAGAACAGTGCCAGGGAGAGTTTCTAAGGCATCAGCGAACAATGCTGGTGGAGAACAGAGCCAGTGAGAGTTTCTAAGGCATCAATGAACAATGCTGGTGGAGAACTGTGCCAGGGAGAGTTTCTAAGGCAACAATGAACAATGCTGGTGGAGAACAGTGCCAGAGAGAGTTTCTAAGGCATCAGCGAACAATGCTGGCAGAGAACAGTGCCAGGGAGAGTTTCTAAGGCATCAGCGAGCAATGTTGGTGGAGAACAGAGCCAGGGAGAGTTTCTAAGGTATCAGCGAGCAATGCTGGTGGAGAACAGTGCAAGGGACAATTTCTAAGGTATCAGCGAGCAATGCTGGTGGAGAACAGTGTCACGGAGAGTTTCTAAGGCATCAATGAACAATGCTGGTGGAGAACAGTGCCTGGGAGAGTTGCTAAGGTCAGCGAACAATGCTGGTAGAGAACAGTGTCACGGAGAGTTTCTAAGGCATCAGCGAACAATGCTGGGGGAGAACAGTGCCAGGGAGAGTTTCTAAGGCATCAATGAACAATGCTGGTGGAGAACAGTGCCAGGGAGAGTTGCTAAGGTCAGCGAACAATGCTGGTAGAGAACAGAGTCACGGAGAGTTTCTAAGGCATCAGCGAACAATGCTGGGGGAGAACAGTGCCAGGGAGAGTTTCTAAGGCATCAGCGAACAATGCTGGTGGAGAACAGTGCCAGGGAGAGTTTCTAAGGCATCAGCGAACAATGCTGGTGGAGAACAGTGCCAGGGAGCGTTTCTAAGTCATCAGCGAACAATGCTGGCGGAGAACAGAGCCAGGGAGAGTTACTAAGGCATCAGCGAAGAATGCTGGTGGAGAACAGAGCCACGGAGTGTTTCTAAGTCATCAATGAACAATGCTGGCAGAGAACAGTGCCAGGGAGAGTTTCTAAGTCATCAGTGAACAATGCTGGTGGAGAACAGAGCCACGGTGTGTTTCTAAGTCATCAATGAACAATGCTGGCAGAGAACAGTGCCAGGGAGCGTTTGTAAGTCATCAGCGAACAATGCTGGTGGAGAACAGAGCCAGGGAGAGTTACTAAGGCATCAGCGAGCAATGCTGGTGGAGTACAGAGCCAGGGAGAGTTTCTAAGGCATCAGCGAACAATGCTGGTGGAGAACAGTGCCAGGGAGAGTTTCTAAGGCATTTGCGAACGATGCTGGTGGAGATCAGAGCCAGGGAGAGTTTCTAAGTCATCAGCGAGCAATGCTGGTGGAGAACAGAGCCAGGGAGAGTTTCTAAGGCATCAATGAACAATGCTGGTGGAGAACAGAGCCAGGGAGAGTTTCTACGGCATCAGCGAACAATGCTGGTGGAGAACAGTGCCAGGGAGAGTTTCTAAGGCATCAAAGAACAATGTTGGCAGAGAACAGTGCCAGGGAGAGTTTCTAAGGCATCTGCGAACAATGCTGGTGGAGATCAGAGCCAGGGAGAGTTTCTAAGTCATCAGCGAGCAATGCTGGTGGAGAACAGAGCCAGGGAGAGTTTCTAAGGCATCAATGAACAATGCTGGCAGAGAACAGTGTCAGGGCGACTTTCTAAGGCATCAATGAACAATGCTGGCAGAGAACAGTGTCAGGGAGAGTTTGTAAGGCATCAATGAACAATGCTTGTGGAGATCAGAGCCAGGGAGAGTTTCTAAGGCATCTGCGAACAATGCTGGTGGAGATCAGAGCCAGGGAGAGTTACTAAGGCATCAGCGAGCAATGCTGGTGGAGAACAGAGCCAGGGAGAGTTTCTAAGTCATCAGCGAACAATGCTGGTGGAGAACAGAGCCAGGGCGACTTTCTAAGGCATCAATGAACAATGCTGGCAGCGAACAGTGCCAGGGAGAGTTTCCAAGGCATTTGCGAACAATGCTGGTGGAGAACAGAGCCAGGGAGAGTTTCTAAGGCATCAGCGAGCAATGCTGGTGGAGAACAGAGCCAGGGAGAGTTTCTAAGGCATTAATGAACAATGCTGGTGGAGAACAGTGCCAGGGAGAGTTTCTAAGGCATCAATGGACAATGCTGGCGGAGAACAGAGCCAGGGAGAGTTTCTAAGGCATCAGCGAGCAATGCTGGTGGAGAACAGAGCCAGGGAGAGTTTATAAGGCATCAGCAAACAATGCTGGCGGAGAACAGAGCCAGGGAGAGTTTCTAAGTCATCAGCGAACAATGCTGGTGGAGAACAGAGCCAGGGAGTGTTTCTAAGTCATCAGCGAACAATGCTGGTCGAGAACAGAGCAAGGGAGAGTTTCTAAGGCATCAGCGAACAATGCTGGCAGAGAACAGTGCCAGGGTGAGTTTCTAAGTGATCAGCGAACAATGCTGGTGGAGAACAGAGCCAGGGAGAGTTTCTAAGGCATCAGCGAACAATGCTGGTGGAGATCAGAGCCAGGGAGAGTTACTAAGGCATCAGCGAGCAATGCTTGTAAAGGACAGAGCCAGGGCGACTTTCTAAGGCATCAATGAACAATGCTGGCAGAGAACAGTGCCAGGGAGAGTTTCTAAGGCATTTGCGAACAATGCTGGTGGAGAACAGTGCCAGGGAGAGTTTCTAAGGCATCAGCGAGCAATGCTGGTGGAGAACAGAGCCAGGGAGAGTTTCTAAGGCATCAATGAACAATGCTGGTGGAGAACAGTGCCAGGGAGAGTTGCTAAGGCATCAGCGAACAATGCTGGTAGAGAACAGTGCCAGGGAGAGTTTCTATGGCATCAGCGAACAATGCTGGGGGAGAACAGTGCCAGGGAGAGCTCCTAAGGCATCAATGAACAATGCTGGTGGAGAACAGTGCCAGGGAGAGTTTCTAAGGCATCAGCGAACAATGCTGGTGGAGAACAGAGCCAGGGAGAGTTTCTAAGGCATCAATGAACAATGCTGGTGGAGAACTGTGCCAGGGAGAGTTTCTAAGGCATTTGCGAACAATGCTGGTGGAGAACAGTGCCAGGGAGAGTTTCTAAGGCATCAGCGAGCAATGCTGGTGGAGAACAGAGCCAGGGAGAGTTTCTATGGCATCAATGAACAATGCTGGTGGAGAACAGTGCCAGGGAGAGTTTCTAAGGCATCAGCGAACAATGCTGGTGGAGAACAGTGCCAGGGAGCGTTTCTAAGTCATCAGCGAACAATGCTGGTGGAGAACAGAGCCAGGGAGAGTTACTAAGGCATCAGCGAACAATGCTGGTGGAGAACAGTGCCAGGGAGAGTTTCTAAGTCATCAGCGAACAATGCTGGTGGAGAACAGAGCCAGGGAGAGTTACTAAGACATCAATGAACAATGCTGGCAGAGAACAGTGCCAGGGAGAGTTTCTAAGTCATCAGCGAACAATGCTGGTGGAGAACAGAGCCAGGGAGAGTTTCTAAGGCATTTGCGAACAATGCTGGTGGAGAACAGTGCCAGGGAGAGTTTCTAAGGCATCAGCGAGCAATGCTGGTGGAGAACAGAGCCAGGGAGAGTTTCTAAGGCATCAATGAACAATGCTGGTGGAGAACTGTGCCAGGGAGAGTTTCTAAGGCATTTGCGAACAATGCTGGTGGAGAACAGTGCCAGGGAGAGTTTCTAAGGCATCAGCGAGCAATGCTGGTGGAGAACAGAGCCAGGGAGAGTTTCTAAGGCATCAATGAACAATGCTGGTGGAGAACAGTGCCAGGGAGAGTTTCTAAGGCATCAGCGAACAATGCTGGTGGAGAACAGTGCCAGGGAGCGTTTCTAAGTCATCAGCGAACAATGCTGGTGGAGAACAGAGCCAGGGAGAGTTACTAAGGCATCAGCGAACAATGCTGGTGGAGAACAGTGAAGGGAGAGTTTCTAAGTCATCAGCGAACAATGCTGGTGGAGAACAGTGCCAGGGAGAGTTTCTAAGGCATCAGCGAACAATGCTGGTGGAGAACAGAGCCAGGGAGAGTTTCTAAGGCATCAATGAACAATGCTGGTGGAGAACTGTGCCAGGGAGAGTTTCTAAGGCATTTGCGAACAATGCTGGTGGAGAACAGTGCCAGGGAGAGTTTCTAAGGCATCAGCGAGCAATGCTGGTGGAGAACAGAGCCAGGGAGAGTTTCTAAGGCATCAATGAACAATGCTGGTGGAGAACAGTGCCAGGGAGAGTTTCTAAGGCATCAGCGAACAATGCTGGTGGAGAACAGTGCCAGGGAGCGTTTCTAAGTCATCAGCGAACAATGCTGGTGGAGAACAGAGCCAGGGAGAGTTACTAAGGCATCAGCGAACAATGCTGGTGGAGAACAGTGCCAGGGAGAGTTTCTAAGTCATCAGCGAACAATGCTGGTGGAGAACAGAGCCAGGGAGAGTTACTAAGACATCAATGAACAATGCTGGCAGAGAACAGTGCCAGGGAGAGTTTCTAAGTCATCAGCGAACAATGCTGGTGGAGAACAGAGCCAGGGAGAGTTTCTAAGGCATTTGCGAACAATGCTGGTGGAGAACAGTGCCAGGGAGAGTTTCTAAGGCATCAGCGAGCAATGCTGGTGGAGAACAGAGCCAGGGAGAGTTTCTAAGGCATCAATGAACAATGCTGGTGGAGAACTGTGCCAGGGAGAGTTTCTAAGGCATTTGCGAACAATGCTGGTGGAGAACAGTGCCAGGGAGAGTTTCTAAGGCATCAGCGAGCAATGCTGGTGGAGAAGAGAGCCAGGGAGAGTTTCTAAGGCATCAATGAACAATGCTGGTGGAGAACAGTGCCAGGGAGAGTTTCTAAGGCATCAGCGAACAATGCTGGTGGAGAACAGTGCCAGGGAGCGTTTCTAAGTCATCAGCGAACAATGCTGGTGGAGAACAGAGCCAGGGAGAGTTACTAAGGCATCAGCGAACAATGCTGGTGGAGAACAGTGAAGGGAGAGTTTCCAAGTCATCAGCGAACAATGCTGGTGGAGAACAGAGCCAGGGAGAGTTTCTAAGGCATTTGCGAACAATGCTGGTGGAGAACAGAGCCAGGGAGAGTTTCTAAGTCAGCAGCGAACAATGCTGGTGGAGAACAGAGCCACGGTGTGTTTCTAAGTCATCAACGAACAATGCTGGCAGAGAACAGTGCCAGGGAGCGTTTGTAAGTCATCAGCGAACAATGCTGGTGGAGAACAGAGCCAGGGAGAGTTACTAAGGCATCAGCGAGCAATGCTGGTGGAGAACAGTGCCAGGGAGAGTTTCTAAGGCATCAATGAACAATGTTGGCAGCGAACAATGCCAGGGAGAGTATCTATGGCATCTGCGAACAATGCTTATGGAGATCAGAGCCAGGGAGAGTTTCTAAGTCATCAGCGAGCAATGCTGGTGGAGAACAGAGCCAGGGAGAGTTTCTAAGGCATCAATGAACAATGCTGGTGGAGAACAGAGCCAGGGAGAGTTTCTACAGCATCAGCAAACAATGCTGGTGGAGAACAGTGCCAGGGAGAGTTTCTAAGGCATCAATGAACAATGTTGGCAGAGAACAGTGCCAGGGAGAGTTTCAAAGGCATCTGCGAACAATGCTGGTGGAGATCAGAGCCAGGGAGAGTTTCTAAGTCATCAGCGAGCAATGCTGGTGGAGAACAGAGCCAGGGAGAGTTTCTAAGGCATCAATGAACAATGCTGGTGGAGAACAGTGCCAGGGAGAGTTGCTAAGGCATCAGCGAACAATGCTGGCAGAGAACAGTGCCAGGGAGAGTTTCTATGGCATCAGCGAACAATGCTGGGGGCGAACAGTGCCACGGAGAGATCCTAAGGTATCAATGAACAATGCTGTTGGAGAACAGTGCCAGGGAGAGTTTCTAAGGCATCAGCGAACAATGCTGGTGGAGAACAGAGCCAGGGATAGTTGCTAAGGCATCAATGAACAATGCTGGTGGAGAACTGTGCCAGGGAGAGTTTCTAAGGCATTTGCGAACAATGCTGGTGGAGAACAGTGCCAGGGTGAGTTTCTAAGTCATCAGCGAACAATGCTGGTGGAGAACAGAGCCAGGGAGAGTTTCTAAGGCATCAGCGAACAATGCTGGTGGAGAACAGAGCCAGGGAGAGTTTCTAAGGCATCTGCAAACAATGCTGGTGGAGAACAGAGCCAGGGAGAGTTTCTATGGCATCAGCGAACAATGCTGGCAGAGAACAGTGCCAGGGAGAGTTTCTAAGGCATCAATGAACAATGCTGGTGGAGATCAGAGCCTGGGAGAGTTACTAAGGCATCAGCGAGCAATGCTGGTGCAGAACAGAGCCAGGGAGAGTTTCTAAGGCATCAATGAACAATGCTGGTGGAGATCAGAGCCAGGGAGAGTTACTAAGGCATCAGCGAGCAATGCTTGTGCAGGACAGAGCCAGGGCGACTTTCTAAGGCATCAATGAACAATGCTGGCAGAGAACAGTGCCAGGGAGAGTTTCTAAGGCATTTGCGAACAATGCTGGTGGAGAACAGTGCCAGGGAGAGTTTCTAAGGCATCAGCGAGCAATGCTGGGGGAGAACAGTGCGAGGGAGAGTTCCTAAGGCATCAATGAACAATGCTGGTGGAGAACAGTGCCAGGGAGAGTTTCTAAGGCATCAGCGAACAATGCTGGTGGAGAACAGAGCCAGGGAGAGTTTCTAAGGCATCAATGAACAATGCTGGTGGAGAACTGTGCCAGGGAGAGTTTCTAAGGCATTTGCGAACAATGCTGGTGGAGAACAGTGCCAGGGAGAGTTTCTAAGGCATTTGCGAAGAATGCTGGTGGAGAACAGTGCCAGGGAGAGTTTCTAAGGCATCAGAGAGCAATGCTGGTGGAGAACAGAGCAAGGGAGAGTTTCTAAGGCATCAATGAACAATGCTGGTGGAGAACAGTGCCAGGGAGAGTTTCTAAGGCATCAGCGAACAATGCTGGTGGAGAACAGTGCCAGTGAGCGTTTCTAAGTTATCAGCGAACAATGCTGGTGGAGAACAGAGCCAGGGAGAGTTACTAAGGCATCAATGAACAATGCTGGCAGAGAACAGTGCCAGGGAGAGTTTCTAAGGCATTTGCGAACAATGCTGGTGGAGAACAGTGCCAGGGAGAGTTTCTAAGGCATCAGCGAGCAATGCTGGGGGAGAACAGTGCGAGGGAGAGTTCCTAAGGCATCAATGAACAATGCTGGTGGAGAACAGTGCCAGGGAGAGTTTCTAAGGCATCAGCGAACAATGCTGGTGGAGAACAGAGCCAGGGAGAGTTTCTAAGGCATCAATGAACAATGCTGGTGGAGAACTGTGCCAGGGAGAGTTTCTAAGGCATTTGCGAACAATGCTGGTGGAGAACAGTGCCAGGGAGAGTTTCTAAGGCATTTGCGAACAATGCTGGTGGAGAACAGTGCCAGGGAGAGTTTCTAAGGCATCAGCGAGCAATGCTGGTGGAGAACAGAGCCAGGGAGAGTTTCTAAGGCATCAATGAACAATGCTGGTGGAGAACAGTGCCAGGGAGAGTTTCTAAGGCATCAGCGAACAATGCTGGTGGAGAACAGTGCCAGTGAGTGTTTCTAAGTTATCAGCGAACAATGCTGGTGGAGAACAGAGCCAGGGAGAGTTACTAAGGCATCAATGAACAATGTTGGCAGAGAACAGTGCCAGGGAGAGTTTCTAAGGCATCAATGAACAATGCTGGTGGAGATCAGAGCCAGGGAGAGTTTCTAAGTCATCAGCGAGCAATGCTGGTGCAGAACAGAGCCAGGGAGAGTTTCTAAGGCATCAATGAACAATGCTGGTGGAGATCAGAGCCAGGGAGAGTTACTAAGGCATCAGCGAGCAATGCTGGTGCAGAACAGAGCCAGGGAGAGTATCTAAGGCATCAATGAATAATGCTGGTGGAGATCAGAGCCAGGGAGAGTTACTAAGGCATCAGCGAGCAATGCTTGTAAAGGACAGAGCCAGGGCGACTTTCTAAGGCATCAAAGAACAATGCTGGCAGAGAACAGTGCAGGGAGAGTTTCTAAGGCATTTGCGAACAATGCTGGTGGAGAACAGTGCCAGGGAGAGTTTCTAAGGCATCAGCGAGCAATGCTGCTGGAGAACAGAGCCAGGGAGAGTTTCTAAGGCATCAATGAACAATGCTGGTGGAGAACAGTGCCAGGGAGAGTTGCTAAGGCATCAGCGAACAATGCTGGCAGAGAACAGTGCCAGGGAGAGTTTCTATGGCATCAGCGAACAATGCTGGGGGAGAACAGTGCCAGGGAGAGTTCCTAAGGCATCAATGAAAAATGCTGGTGGAGAACAGTGCCAGGGAGAGTTTCTAAGGCATCAGCGAACAATCCTGGTGGAGAACAGAGCCAGGGAGAGTTTCTAAGGCATCAATGAACAATGCTGGTGGAGAACTGTGACAGGGAGTGTTTCTAAGGCATTTGCGAACAATGCTGGTGGAGAACAATGCCAGGGAGAGTTTCTAAGTCATTTGCGAAGAATGCTGGTGGAGAACAGTGCCAGGGAGAGTTTATAAGGCATCAGCGAGCAATGCTGGTGGAGAACAGAGCCAGGGAGAGTTTCTAAGGCATCAATGAACAATGCTGGTGGAGAACAGAGCCACGGAGTGTTTCTAAGTCATCAATGAACAATGCTGGCAGAGAACAGTGCCAGGGAGAGTTTCTAAGGCATTTGCGAACAATGCTGGTGGAGAACAGTGCCAGGGAGAGTTTCTAAGGCATCAGCGAGCAATGCTGGTGGAGAACAGAGCCAGGGAGAGTTTCTAAGGCATCAATGAACAATGCTGGTGGAGATCAGAGCCAGGGAGAGTTTCTAAGGCATCAATGAACAATGCTGGGGGAGAACAGTGCCAGGGAGAGTTCTTAAGGCATCAATGAACAATGCTGCTGGAGAACAGTGCCAGGGAGAGTTTCTAAGGCATCAGCGAACAATGCTGGTGGAGAACAGAGCCAGGGAGAGTTTCTAAGGCATCAATGAACAATGCTGGTGGAGAACTGTGCCAGGGAGAGTTTCTAAGGCATTTGCGAACAATGCTGGTGGAGAACAGTGCCAGGGAGAGTTTCTAAGGCATTTGCGAAGAATGCTGGTGGAGAACAGTGCCAGGGAGAGCTTCTAAGGCATCAGCGAACAATGCTGGTGGAGAACAGTGCCAGGGAGCGTTTCTAAGTCATCAGCGAACAATGCTGGTGGAGAACAGAGCCAGGGAGAGTTACTAAGGCATCACCGATCAATGCTGGTGGAGAACAGAGCCACGGAGTGTTTCTAAGTCATCAATGAACAATGCTGGCACAGAACAGTGCCAGGGAGAGTTTCTAAGTCATCAGCAAACAATGCTGGTGGAGAACAGAGCCAGGGAGAGTTTCTAAGGCATTTGCGAACAATGCTGGTGGAGAACAGAGCCAGGGAGAGTTTCTAAGTCATCAGCGAACAATGCTGGTGGAGAACAGAGCCACGGTGTGTTTCTAAGTCATCAATGAACAATGCTGGCAGAGAACAGTGCCAGGGAGCGTTTGTAAGTCATCAGCGAACAATGCTGGTGGAGAACAGAGCCAGGGAGAGTTACTAAGGCATCAGCGAGCAATGCTGGTGGAGAACAGAGCCAGGGAGAGTTTCTAAGGCATCAATGAACAATGCTGGTGGAGAACAGAGCCAGGGAGAGTTTCTACGGCATCAGCGAACAATGCTGGTGGAGAACAGTGCCAGGGAGAGTTTCTAAGGCATCAATGAACAATGTTGGCAGAGAACAGTGCCAGGGAGAGTTTCTAAGGCATCTGCGAACAATGCTGGTGGAGATCAGAGCCAGGGAGAGTTTCTAAGTCATCAGCGAGCAATGCTGGTGGAGAACAGAGCCAGGGAGAGTTTCTAAGGCATCAATGAACAATGCTGGTGGAGAACAGTGCCAGGGAGAGTTGCTAAGGCATCAGCGAACAATGCTGGCAGAGAACAGTGCCAGGGAGAGTTTCTATGGCATCAGCGAACAATGCTGGGGGAGAACAGTGCCAGGGAGACTTCCTAAGGCATCAATGAACAATGCTGGTGGAGAACAGTGCCAGGGAGAGTTTCTAAGGCATCAGCGAACAATGCTGGTGGAGAACAGAGCCAGGGAGAGTTGCTAAGGCATCAATGAACAATGCTGGTGGAGAACTGTGCCAGGGAGAGTTTCTAAGGCATTTGCGAACAATGCTGGTGGAGAACAGTGCCAGGGTGAGTTTCTAAGTCATCAGCGAACAATGCTGGTGGAGAACAGAGCCAGGGAGAGTTTCTAAGGCATCAGCGAACAATGCTGGTGGAGAACAGAGCCAGGGAGAGTTTCTAAGGCATCTGCGAACAATGCTGGTGGAGAACAGAGCCAGGGAGAGTTTCTATGGCATCAGCGAACAATGCTGGCAGAGAACAGTGCCAGGGAGAGTTTCTAAGGCATCAATGAACAATGCTGGTGGAGATCAGAGCCAGGGAGAGTTACTAAGGCATCAGCGAGCAATGCTGGTGCAGAACAGAGCCAGGGAGAGTTTCTAAGGCATCAATGAACAATGCTGGTGGAGATCAGAGCCAGGGAGAGTTACTAAGGCATCAGCGAGCAATGCTTGTGCAGGACAGAGCCAGGGCGACTTTCTAAGGCATCAATGAACAATGCTGGCAGAGAACAGTGCCAGGGAGAGTTTCTAAGGCATTTGCGAACAATGCTGGTGGAGAACAGTGCCAGGGAGAGTTTCTAAGGCATCAGCGAGCAATGCTGGTGGAGAACAGAGCCAGGGAGAGTTTCTAAGGCATCAATGAACAATGCTGGTGGAGAACAGTGCCAGGGAGAGTTGCTAAGGCATCAGCGAACAATGCTGGCAGAGAACAGTGCCAGGGAGAGTTTCTATGGCATCAGCGAACAATGCTGGGGGAGAACAGTGCCAGGGAGAGTTCCTAAGGATCAATGAACAATGCTGGTGGAGAACAGTGCCAGGGAGAGTTTCTAAGGCATCAGCGAACAATGCTGGTGGAGAACAGAGCCAGGGAGAGTTTCTAAGGCATCAATGAACAATGCTGGTGGAGAACAGTGCCAGGGAGAGTTTCTAAGGCATTTGCGAAGAATGCTGGGGGAGAACAGTGCCAGGGAGAGTTTCTAAGGCATCAGCGAGCAATGCTGGTGGAGAACAGAGCCAGGGAGAGTTTCTAAGGCATCAATGAACAATGCTGGTGGAGAACAGTGCCAGGGAGAGTTTCTAAGGCATCAGCGAACAATGCTTGTGGAGAACAGTGCCAGTGAGCGTTTCTAAGTCATCAGCGAACAATGCTGGTGGAGAACAGAGCCAGGGAGAGTTACTAAGGCATCAATGAACAATGTTTGCAGAGAACAGTGCCAGGGAGAGTTTCTAAGGCATCTGCGAACAATGCTGGTGGAGATCAGAGCCAGTGAGAGTTTCTAAGTCATCAGCGAGCAATGCTGGTGGAGAACAGAGCCAGGGAGAGTTTCTAAGGCATCAATGAACAATGCTGGTGGAGAACAGTGCCAGGGAGAGTTGCTAAGGCATCAGCGAACAATGCTGGCAGAGAACAGTGCCAGGGAGAGTTTCTATGGCATCAGCGAACAATGCTGGGGGAGAACAGTGCGAGGGATAGTTCCTAAGGCATCAATGAACAATGCTGGTGGAGAACAGTGCCAGGGAGAGTTTCTAAGTCATCAGCAAACAATGCTGGTGGAGAACAGAGCGACGGTGTGTTTCTAAGTCATCAATGAACAATGCTGGCAGAGAACAGTGCCAGGGAGCGTTTGTAAGTCATCAGCGAACAATGCTGGTGGAGAACAGAGCCAGGGAGAGTTACTAAGGCATCAGCGAGCAATGCTGGTGGAGAACAGAGCCAGGGAGAGTTTCTAAGGCATCAATGAACAATGCTGGTGGAGAACAGAGCCAGGGAGAGTTTCTACGGCATCAGCGAACAATGCTGGTGGAGAACAGTGCCAGGGAGAGTTTCTAAGTCATCAATGAACAATGTTGGCAGAGAACAGTGCCAGGGAGAGTTTCTAAGGCATCTGTGAACAATGCTGGTGGAGATCAGAGCCAGGGAGAGTTTCTAAGTCATCAGCGAGCAATGCTGGTGGAGAACAGAGCCAGGGAGAGTTTCTAAGGCATCAATGAACAATGCTGGTGGAGAACAGTGCCAGGGAGAGTTGCTAAGGCATCAGCGAACAATGCTGGCAGAGAACAGTGCCAGGGAGAGTTTCTATGGCATCAGCGAACAATGCTGGGGGAGAACAGTGCCAGGGAGAGTTCCTAAGGCATCAATGAACAATGCTGGTGGAGAGCAGTGCCAGGGAGAGTTTCTAAGGCATCAGCGAACAATGCTGGTGGAGAACAGAGCCAGGGAGAGTTGCTAAGGCATCAATGAACAATGCTGGTGGAGAACTGTGCCAGGGAGAGTTTCTAAGGCATTTGCGAACAATGCTGGTGGAGAACAGTGCCAGGGTGAGTTTCTAAGTCATCAGCGAACAATGCTGGTGGAGAACAGAGCCAGGGAGAGTTTCTAAGGCATCTGCGAACAATGCTGGTGGAGATCAGAGCCAGGGAGAGTTTCTAAGTCATCAGCGAGCAATGCTGGTGGAGAACAGAGCCAGGGAGAGTTTCTAAGGCATCAATGAACAATGCTGGTGGAGAACAGTGCCAGGGAGAGTTGCTAAGGCATCAGCGAACAATGCTGGCAGAGAACAGTGCCAGGGAGAGTTTCTATGGCATCAGCGAACAATGCTGGGGGAGAACAGTGCCAGGGAGACTTCCTAAGGCATCAATGAACAATGCTGGTGGAGAACAGTGCCAGGGAGAGTTTCTAAGGCATCAGCGAACAATGCTGGTGGAGAACAGAGCCAGGGAGAGTTGCTAAGGCATCAATGAACAATGCTGGTGGAGAACTGTGCCAGGGAGAGTTTCTAAGGCATTTGCGAACAATGCTGGTGGAGAACAGTGCCAGGGTGAGTTTCTAAGTCATCAGCGAACAATGCTGGTGGAGAACAGAGCCAGGGAGAGTTTCTAAGGCATCAGCGAACAATGCTGGTGGAGAACAGAGCCAGGGAGAGTTTCTAAGGCATCTGCGAACAATGCTGGTGGAGAACAGAGCCAGGGAGAGTTTCTATGGCATCAGCGAACAATGCTGGCAGAGAACAGTGCCAGGGAGAGTTTCTAAGGCATCAATGAACAATGCTGGTGGAGATCAGAGCCAGGGAGAGTTACTAAGGCATCAGCGAGCAATGCTGGTGCAGAACAGAGCCAGGGAGAGTTTCTAAGGCATCAATGAACAATGCTGGTGGAGATCAGAGCCAGGGAGAGTTACTAAGGCATCAGCGAGCAATGCTTGTGCAGGACAGAGCCAGGGCGACTTTCTAAGGCATCAATGAACAATGCTGGCAGAGAACAGTGCCAGGGAGAGTTTCTAAGGCATTTGCGAACAATGCTGGTGGAGAACAGTGCCAGGGAGAGTTTCTAAGGCATCAGCGAGCAATGCTGGTGGAGAACAGAGCCAGGGAGAGTTTCTAAGGCATCAATGAACAATGCTGGTGGAGAACAGTGCCAGGGAGAGTTGCTAAGGCATCAGCGAACAATGCTGGCAGAGAACAGTGCCAGGGAGAGTTTCTATGGCATCAGCGAACAATGCTGGGGGAGAACAGTGCCAGGGAGAGTTCCTAAGGATCAATGAACAATGCTGGTGGAGAACAGTGCCAGGGAGAGTTTCTAAGGCATCAGCGAACAATGCTGGTGGAGAACAGAGCCAGGGAGAGTTTCTAAGGCATCAATGAACAATGCTGGTGGAGAACAGTGCCAGGGAGAGTTTCTAAGGCATTTGCGAAGAATGCTGGGGGAGAACAGTGCCAGGGAGAGTTTCTAAGGCATCAGCGAGCAATGCTGGTGGAGAACAGAGCCAGGGAGAGTTTCTAAGGCATCAATGAACAATGCTGGTGGAGAACAGTGCCAGGGAGAGTTTCTAAGGCATCAGCGAACAATGCTTGTGGAGAACAGTGCCAGTGAGCGTTTCTAAGTCATCAGCGAACAATGCTGGTGGAGAACAGAGCCAGGGAGAGTTACTAAGGCATCAATGAACAATGTTTGCAGAGAACAGTGCCAGGGAGAGTTTCTAAGGCATCTGCGAACAATGCTGGTGGAGATCAGAGCCAGTGAGAGTTTCTAAGTCATCAGCGAGCAATGCTGGTGGAGAACAGAGCCAGGGAGAGTTTCTAAGGCATCAATGAACAATGCTGGTGGAGAACAGTGCCAGGGAGAGTTGCTAAGGCATCAGCGAACAATGCTGGCAGAGAACAGTGCCAGGGAGAGTTTCTATGGCATCAGCGAACAATGCTGGGGGAGAACAGTGCGAGGGATAGTTCCTAAGGCATCAATGAACAATGCTGGTGGAGAACAGTGCCAGGGAGAGTTTCTAAGTCATCAGCAAACAATGCTGGTGGAGAACAGAGCGACGGTGTGTTTCTAAGTCATCAATGAACAATGCTGGCAGAGAACAGTGCCAGGGAGCGTTTGTAAGTCATCAGCGAACAATGCTGGTGGAGAACAGAGCCAGGGAGAGTTACTAAGGCATCAGCGAGCAATGCTGGTGGAGAACAGAGCCAGGGAGAGTTTCTAAGGCATCAATGAACAATGCTGGTGGAGAACAGAGCCAGGGAGAGTTTCTACGGCATCAGCGAACAATGCTGGTGGAGAACAGTGCCAGGGAGAGTTTCTAAGTCATCAATGAACAATGTTGGCAGAGAACAGTGCCAGGGAGAGTTTCTAAGGCATCTGTGAACAATGCTGGTGGAGATCAGAGCCAGGGAGAGTTTCTAAGTCATCAGCGAGCAATGCTGGTGGAGAACAGAGCCAGGGAGAGTTTCTAAGGCATCAATGAACAATGCTGGTGGAGAACAGTGCCAGGGAGAGTTGCTAAGGCATCAGCGAACAATGCTGGCAGAGAACAGTGCCAGGGAGTGTTTCTATGGCATCAGCGAACAATGCTGGGGGAGAACAGTGCCAGGGAGAGTTCCTAAGGCATCAATGAACAATGCTGGTGGAGAGCAGTGCCAGGGAGAGTTTCTAAGGCATCAGCGAACAATGCTGGTGGAGAACAGAGCCAGGGAGAGTTGCTAAGGCATCAATGAACAATGCTGGTGGAGAACTGTGCCAGGGAGAGTTTCTAAGGCATTTGCGAACAATGCTGGTGGAGAACAGTGCCAGGGTGAGTTTCTAAGTCATCAGCGAACAATGCTGGTGGAGAACAGAGCCAGGGAGAGTTTCTAAGGCATCAGCGAACAATGCTGGTGGAGAACAGAGCCAGGGAGAGTTTCTAAGGCATCTGCGAACAATGCTGGTGGAGAACAGAGCCAGGGAGTGTTTCTATGGCATCAGCGAACAATGCTGGCAGAGAACAGTGCCAGGGAGAGTTTCTAAGGCATCAATGAACAATGCTGGTGGAGATCAGAGCCAGGGAGAGTTACTAAGGCATCAGCGAGCAATGCTGGTGCAGAGCAGAGCCAGGGAGAGTTTCTAAGGCATCAATGAACAATGCTGGTGGAGATCAGAGCCAGGGAGAGTTACTAAGGCATCAGCGAGCAATGCTTGTGCAGGACAGAGCCAGGGCGACTTTCTAAGGCATCAATGAACAATGCTGGCAGAGAACAGTGCCAGGGAGAGTTTCTAAGGCATTTGCGAACAATGCTGGTGGAGAACAGTGCCAGGGAGAGTTTCTAAGGCATCAGCGAGCAATGCTGGTGGAGAACAGAGCCAGGGAGAGTTTCTAAGGCATCAATGAACAATGCTGGTGGAGAACAGTGCCAGGGAGAGTTGCTAAGGCATCAGCGAACAATGCTGGCAGAGAACAGTGCCAGGGAGAGTTTCTATGGCATCAGCGAACAATGCTGGGGGAGAACAGTGCCAGGGAGAGTTCCTAAGGCATCAATGAACAATGCTGGTGGAGAACAGTGCCAGGGAGAGTTTCTAAGGCATCAGCGAACAATGCTGGTGGAGAACAGAGCCAGGGAGAGTTTCTAAGGCATCAATGAACAATGCTGTTGGAGAACAGTGCCAGGGAGAGTTTCTAAGGCATTTGCGAAGAATGCTGGGGGAGAACATTGCCAGGGAGAGTTTCTAAGGCATCAGCGAGCAATGCTGGTGGAGAACAGAGCCATGGAGAGTTTCTAAGGCATCAATGAACAATGCTGGTGGAGAACAGTGCCAGGGAGAGTTTCTAAGGCATCAGCGAACAATGCTGGTGGAGAACAGTGCCAGTGAGCGTTTCTAAGTCATCAGCGAACAATGCTGGTGGAGAACAGAGCCAGGGAGAGTTACTAAGGCATCAATGAACAATGTTGGCAGAGAACAGTGCCAGGGAGAGTTTCTAAGGCATCTGCGAACAATGCTGGTGGAGATCAGAGCCAGGGAGAGTTTCTAAGTCATCAGCGAGCAATGCTGGTGGAGAACAGAGCCAGGGAGAGTTTCTAAGGCATCAATGAACAATGCTGGTGGAGAACAGTGCCAGGGAGAGTTGCTAAGGCATCAGCGAACAATGCTGGCAGAGAACAGTGCCAGGGAGAGTTTCTATGGCATCAGCGAACAATGCTGGGGGAGAACAGGGCGAGGGATAGTTCCTAAGGCATCAATGAACAATGCTGGTGGAGAACAGTGCCAGGGAGAGTTTCTAAGGCATCAGCGAACAATGCTGGTGGAGAACAGAGCCAGGGAGAGTTGCTAAGGCATCAATGAACAATGCTGGTGGAGAACTGTGCCAGGGAGAGTTACTAAGGCATTTTCGAACAATGCTGGTGGAGAACAGTGCCAGGGTGAGTTTCTAAGTCATCAGCGAACAATGCTGGTGGAGAACAGAGCCAGGGAGAGTTTCTAAGGCATCAGCGAACAATGCTGGTGGAGAACAGAGCCAGGGAGAGTTGCTAAGGCTTCAGCGAACAATGCTGGCAGAGAACAGTGCCAGGGAGAGTTTCTATGGCATCAGCGAGCAATGCTGGTGGAGAACAGAGCCAGGGAGAGTTACTAAGGCATCAGCGAGCAATGCTGGTGGAGAACAGAGCCAGGGAGAGTTTCTAAGGCATCAGCGAACAATGCTGGTGGAGAACAGTGCCAGGGAGAGTTTCTAAGGCATCAATGAACAATGTTGGCAGAGAACAGTGCCAGGGAGAGTTTCTAAGTCATCAGCGAACAATGCTGGTGGAGAACAGAGCCAGGGAGAGTTTCTAAGTCATCAATGAACAATGCTGGCAGAGAACAGTGCCAGGGTGAGTTTCTAAGTCATCAGCGAACAATGCTGGTGGAGAACAGAGCCAGGGAGAGTTTCTATGGCATCAGCGAACAATGCTGGTGGAGAACAGAGCCAGGGAGAGTTTCTATGGCATCAGCGAACAATGCTGGCAGAGAACAGTGCCAGGGAGAGTTTCTAAGGCATCAATGAACAATGCTGGTGGAGATCAGAGCCAGGGAGAGTTACTAAGGCATCAGCGAGCAATGCTGGTGCAGAACAGAGCCAGGGAGAGTTTCTAAGGCATCAATGAACAATGCTGGTGGAGATCTGAGCCAGGGAGAATTACTAAGGCATCAGCGAGCAATGCTGGTGCAGAACAGAGCCAGGGCGACTTTCTAAGGCATCAATGAACAATGCTGGCAGAGAACAGTGCCAGGGAGAGTTTCTAAGGCATTTGCGAAAAATGCTGGTGGAGAACAGTGCCAGGGAGAGTTTCTAAGGCATCAGCGAGCAATGCTGGTGGAGAACAGAGCCAGGGAGAGTTTCTAAGGCATCAATGAACAATGCTGGTGGAGAACAGTGCCAGGGAGAGTTGCTAAGGCATCAGCGAACAATGCTGGCAGAGAACAGTGCCAGGGAGAGTTTCTATGGCATCAGCGAACAATGCTGGGGGAGAACAGTGCCAGGGAGAGTTCCTAAGGATCAATGAACAATGCTGGTGGAGAACAGTGCCAGGGAGAGTTTCTAAGGCATCAGCGAACAATGCTGGTGGAGAACAGAGCCAGGGAGAGTTTCTAAGGCATCAATGAACAATGCTGGTGGAGAACAGTGCCAGGGAGAGTTTCTAAGGCATTTGCGAAGAATGCTGGGGGAGAACAGTGCCAGGGAGAGTTTCTAAGGCATCAGCGAGCAATGCTGGTGGAGAACAGAGCCAGGGAGAGTTTCTAAGGCATCAATGAACAATGCTGGTGGAGAACAGTGCCAGGGAGAGTTGCTAAGGCATCAGCGAACAATGCTGGCAGAGAACAGTGCCAGGGAGAGTTTCTATGGCATCAGCGAACAATGCTGGTGGAGAACAGAGCGACGGTGTGTTTCTAAGTCATCAATGAACAATGCTGGCAGAGAACAGTGCCAGGGAGCGTTTGTAAGTCATCAGCGAACAATGCTGGTGGAGAACAGAGCCAGGGAGAGTTACTAAGGCATCAGCGAGCAATGCTGGTGGAGAACAGAGCCAGGGAGAGTTTCTAAGGCATCAATGAACAATGCTGGTGGAGAACAGAGCCAGGGAGAGTTTCCACGGCATCAGCGAACAATGCTGGTGGAGAACAGTGCCAGGGAGAGTTTCTAAGTCATCAATGAACAATGTTGGCAGAGAACAGTGCCAGGGAGAGTTTCTAAGGCATCTGCGAACAATGCTGGTGGAGATCAGAGCCAGGGAGAGTTTCTAAGTCATCAGCGAGCAATGCTGGTGGAGAACAGAGCCAGGGAGAGTTTCTAAGGCATCAATGAACAATGCTGGTGGAGAACAGTGCCAGGGAGAGTTGCTAAGGCATCAGCGAACAATGCTGGCAGAGAACAGTGCCAGGGAGAGTTTCTATGGCATCAGCGAACAATGCTGGGGGAGAACAGTGCCAGGGAGAGTTCCTAAGGCATCAATGAACAATGCTGGTGGAGAACAGTGCCAGGGAGAGTTTCTAAGGCATCAGCGAACAATGCTGGTGGAGAACAGAGCCAGGGAGAGTTGCTAAGGCATCAATGAACAATGCTGGTGGAGAACTGTGCCAGGGAGAGTTTCTAAGGCATTTGCGAACAATGCTGGTGGAGAACAGTGCCAGGGTGAGTTTCTAAGTCATCAGCGAACAATGCTGGTGGACAACAGAGCCAGGGAGAGTTTCTAAGGCATCAGCGAACAATGCTGGTGGAGAACAGAGCCAGGGAGAGTTTCTAAGGCATCTGCGAACAATGCTGGTGGAGAACAGAGCCAGGGAGTGTTTCTATGGCATCAGCGAACAATGCTGGCAGAGAACAGTGCCAGGGAGAGTTTCTATGGCATCAGCGAACAATGCTGGGGGAGAACAGGGCGAGGGATAGTTCCTAAGGCATCAATGAACAATGCTGGTGGAGAACAGTGCCAGGGAGAGTTTCTAAGGCATCAGCGAACAATGCTGGTGGAGAACAGAGCCAGGGAGAGTTGCTAAGGCATCAATGAACAATGCTGGTGGAGAACTGTGCCAGGGAGAGTTACTAAGGCATTTTCGAACAATGCTGGTGGAGAACAGTGCCAGGGTGAGTTTCTAAGTCATCAGCGAACAATGCTGGTGGAGAACAGAGCCAGGGAGAGTTTCTAAGGCATCAGCGAACAATGCTGGTGGAGAACAGAGCCAGGGAGAGTTGCTAAGGCTTCAGCGAACAATGCTGGCAGAGAACAGTGCCAGGGAGAGTTTCTATGGCATCAGCGAGCAATGCTGGTGGAGAACAGAGCCAGGGAGAGTTACTAAGGCATCAGCGAGCAATGCTGGTGGAGAACAGAGCCAGGGAGAGTTTCTAAGGCATCAGCGAACAATGCTGGTGGAGAACAGTGCCAGGGAGAGTTTCTAAGGCATCAATGAACAATGTTGGCAGAGAACAGTGCCAGGGAGAGTTTCTAAGTCATCAGCGAACAATGCTGGTGGAGAACAGAGCCAGGGAGAGTTTCTAAGTCATCAATGAACAATGCTGGCAGAGAACAGTGCCAGGGTGAGTTTCTAAGTCATCAGCGAACAATGCTGGTGGAGAACAGAGCCAGGGAGAGTTTCTATGGCATCAGCGAACAATGCTGGTGGAGAACAGAGCCAGGGAGAGTTTCTATGGCATCAGCGAACAATGCTGGCAGAGAACAGTGCCAGGGAGAGTTTCTAAGGCATCAATGAACAATGCTGGTGGAGATCAGAGCCAGGGAGAGTTACTAAGGCATCAGCGAGCAATGCTGGTGCAGAACAGAGCCAGGGAGAGTTTCTAAGGCATCAATGAACAATGCTGGTGGAGATCTGAGCCAGGGAGAATTACTAAGGCATCAGCGAGCAATGCTGGTGCAGAACAGAGCCAGGGCGACTTTCTAAGGCATCAATGAACAATGCTGGCAGAGAACAGTGCCAGGGAGAGTTTCTAAGGCATTTGCGAAAAATGCTGGTGGAGAACAGTGCCAGGGAGAGTTTCTAAGGCATCAGCGAGCAATGCTGGTGGAGAACAGAGCCAGGGAGAGTTTCTAAGGCATCAATGAACAATGCTGGTGGAGAACAGTGCCAGGGAGAGTTGCTAAGGCATCAGCGAACAATGCTGGCAGAGAACAGTGCCAGGGAGAGTTTCTATGGCATCAGCGAACAATGCTGGGGGAGAACAGTGCCAGGGAGAGTTCCTAAGGATCAATGAACAATGCTGGTGGAGAACAGTGCCAGGGAGAGTTTCTAAGGCATCAGCGAACAATGCTGGTGGAGAACAGAGCCAGGGAGAGTTTCTAAGGCATCAATGAACAATGCTGGTGGAGAACAGTGCCAGGGAGAGTTTCTAAGGCATTTGCGAAGAATGCTGGGGGAGAACAGTGCCAGGGAGAGTTTCTAAGGCATCAGCGAGCAATGCTGGTGGAGAACAGAGCCAGGGAGAGTTTCTAAGGCATCAATGAACAATGCTGGTGGAGAACAGTGCCAGGGAGAGTTGCTAAGGCATCAGCGAACAATGCTGGCAGAGAACAGTGCCAGGGAGAGTTTCTATGGCATCAGCGAACAATGCTGGTGGAGAACAGAGCGACGGTGTGTTTCTAAGTCATCAATGAACAATGCTGGCAGAGAACAGTGCCAGGGAGCGTTTGTAAGTCATCAGCGAACAATGCTGGTGGAGAACAGAGCCAGGGAGAGTTACTAAGGCATCAGCGAGCAATGCTGGTGGAGAACAGAGCCAGGGAGAGTTTCTAAGGCATCAATGAACAATGCTGGTGGAGAACAGAGCCAGGGAGAGTTTCCACGGCATCAGCGAACAATGCTGGTGGAGAACAGTGCCAGGGAGAGTTTCTAAGTCATCAATGAACAATGTTGGCAGAGAACAGTGCCAGGGAGAGTTTCTAAGGCATCTGCGAACAATGCTGGTGGAGATCAGAGCCAGGGAGAGTTTCTAAGTCATCAGCGAGCAATGCTGGTGGAGAACAGAGCCAGGGAGAGTTTCTAAGGCATCAATGAACAATGCTGGTGGAGAACAGTGCCAGGGAGAGTTGCTAAGGCATCAGCGAACAATGCTGGCAGAGAACAGTGCCAGGGAGAGTTTCTATGGCATCAGCGAACAATGCTGGGGGAGAACAGTGCCAGGGAGAGTTCCTAAGGCATCAATGAACAATGCTGGTGGAGAACAGTGCCAGGGAGAGTTTCTAAGGCATCAGCGAACAATGCTGGTGGAGAACAGAGCCAGGGAGAGTTGCTAAGGCATCAATGAACAATGCTGGTGGAGAACTGTGCCAGGGAGAGTTTCTAAGGCATTTGCGAACAATGCTGGTGGAGAACAGTGCCAGGGTGAGTTTCTAAGTCATCAGCGAACAATGCTGGTGGACAACAGAGCCAGGGAGAGTTTCTAAGGCATCAGCGAACAATGCTGGTGGAGAACAGAGCCAGGGAGAGTTTCTAAGGCATCTGCGAACAATGCTGGTGGAGAACAGAGCCAGGGAGTGTTTCTATGGCATCAGCGAACAATGCAGGCAGAGAACAGTGCCAGGGAGAGTTTCTAAGGCATCAATGAACAATGCTGGTGGAGATCAGAGCCAGGGAGAGTTACTAAGGCATCAGCGAGCAATGCTGGTGCAGAACAGAGCCAGGGAGAGTTTCTAAGGCATCAATGAACAATGCTGGTGGAGATCAGAGCCAGGGAGAGTTACTAAGGCATCAGCGAGCAATGCTTGTGCAGGACAGAGCCAGGGCGACTTTCTAAGGCATCAATGAACAATGCTGGCAGAGAACAGTGCCAGGGAGAGTTTCTAAGGCATTTGCGAACAATGCTGGTGGAGAACAGTGCCAGGGAGAGTTTCTAAGGCATCAGCGAGCAATGCTGGTGGAGAACAGAGCCAGGGAGAGTTTCTAAGGCATCAATGAACAATGCTGGTGGAGAACAGTGCCAGGGAGAGTTGCTAAGGCATCAGCGAACAATGCTGGCAGAGAACAGTGCCAGGGAGAGTTTCTATGGCATCAGCGAACAATGCTGGGGGAGAACAGTGCCAGGGAGAGTTCCTAAGGCATCAATGAACAATGCTGGTGGAGAACAGTGCCAGGGAGAGTTTCTAAGGCATCAGCGAACAATGCTGGTGGAGAACAGAGCCAGGGAGAGTTTCTAAGGCATCAATGAACAATGCTGTTGGAGAACAGTGCCAGGGAGAGTTTCTAAGGCATTTGCGAAGAATGCTGGGGGAGAACAGTGCCAGGGAGAGTTTCTAAGGCATCAGCGAGCAATGCTGGTGGAGAACAGAGCCATGGAGAGTTTCTAAGGCATCAATGAACAATGCTGGTGGAGAACAGTGCCAGGGAGAGTTTCTAAGGCATCAGCGAACAATGCTGGTGGAGAACAGTGCCAGTGAGCGTTTCTAAGTCATCAGCGAACAATGCTGGTGGAGAACAGAGCCAGGGAGAGTTACTAAGGCATCAATGAACAATGTTGGCAGAGAACAGTGCCAGGGAGAGTTTCTAAGGCATCTGCGAACAATGCTGGTGGAGATCAGAGCCAGGGAGAGTTTCTAAGTCATCAGCGAGCAATGCTGGTGGAGAACAGAGCCATGGAGAGTTTCTAAGGCATCAATGAACAATGCTGGTGGAGAACAGTGCCAGGGAGAGTTGCTAAGGCATCAGCGAACAATGCTGGCAGAGAACAGTGCCAGGGAGAGTTTCTATGGCATCAGCGAACAATGCTGGGGGAGAACAGTGCGAGGGATAGTTCCTAAGGCATCAATGAACAATGCTGGTGGAGAACAGTGCCAGGGAGAGTTTCTAAGGCATCAGCGAACAATGCTGGTGGAGAACAGAGCCAGGGAGAGTTGCTAAGGCATCAATGAACAATGCTGGTGGAGAACTGTGCCAGGGAGAGTTACTAAGGCATTTTCGAACAATGCTGGTGGAGAACAGTGCCAGGGTGAGTTTCTAAGTCATCAGCGAACAATGCTGGTGGAGAACAGAGCCAGGGAGAGTTTCTAAGGCATCAGCGAACAATGCTGGTGGAGAACAGAGCCAGGGAGAGTTGCTAAGGCTTCAACGAACAATGCTGGCAGAGAACAGTGCCAGGGAGAGTTTCTATGGCATCAGCGAGCAATGCTGGTGGAGAACAGAGCCAGGGAGAGTTACTAAGGCATCAGCGAGCAATGCTGGTGGAGAACAGAGCCAGGGAGAGTTTCTAAGGCATCAGCGAACAATGCTGGTGGAGAACAGTGCCAGGGAGAGTTTCTAAGGCATCAATGAACAATGTTGGCAGAGAACAGTGCCAGGGAGAGTTTCTAAGTCATCAGCGAACAATGCTGGTGGAGAACAGAGCCAGGGAGAGTTTCTAAGTCATCAATGAACAATGCTGGCAGAGAACAGTGCCAGGGTGAGTTTCTAAGTCATCAGCGAACAATGCTGGTGGAGAACAGAGCCAGGGAGAGTTTCTATGGCATCAGCGAACAATGCTGGTGGAGAACAGAGCCAGGGAGAGTTTCTATGGCATCAGCGAACAATGCTGGCAGAGAACAGTGCCAGGGAGAGTTTCTAAGGCATCAATGAACAATGCTGGTGGAGAACAGAGCCAGGGAGAGTTTCTAAGGCATCAGCGAACAATGCTGGTGGAGAACAGTGCCAGGGAGCGTTTCTAAGTCATCAGCGAACAATGTTGGCAGAGAACAGTGCCAGGGAGAGTTTCTAAGGCATCTGTGAACAATGCTGGTGGAGATCAGAGCCAGGGAGAGTTACTAAGGCATCAGCGAGCAATGCTTGTGCAGGACAGAGCCAGGGCGACTTTCTAAGGCATCAATGAACAATGCTGGCAGAGAACAGTGCCAGGGAGAGTTTCTAAGGCATTTGCGAACAATGCTGGTGGAGAACAGTGCCAGGGAGAGTTTCTAAGGCATCAGCGAGCAATGCTGGTGGAGAACAGAGCCAGGGAGAGTTTCTAAGGCATCAATGAACAATGCTGGTGGAGAACAGTGCCAGGGAGAGTTGCTAAGGCATCAGCGAACAATGCTGGCAGAGAACAGTGCCAGGGAGAGTTTCTATGGCATCAGCGAACAATGCTGGGGGAGAACAGTGCCAGGGAGAGTTCCTAAGGCATCAATGAACAATGCTGGTGGAGAACAGTGCCAGGGAGAGTTTCTAAGGCATCAGCGAACAATGCTGGTGGAGAACAGAGCCAGGGAGAGTTTCTAAGGCATCAATGAACAATGCTGTTGGAGAACAGTGCCAGGGAGAGTTTCTAAGGCATTTGCGAAGAATGCTGGGGGAGAACATTGCCAGGGAGAGTTTCTAAGGCATCAGCGAGCAATGCTGGTGGAGAACAGAGCCATGGAGAGTTTCTAAGGCATCAATGAACAATGCTGGTGGAGAACAGTGCCAGGGAGAGTTTCTAAGGCATCAGCGAACAATGCTGGTGGAGAACAGTGCCAGTGAGCGTTTCTAAGTCATCAGCGAACAATGCTGGTGGAGAACAGAGCCAGGGAGAGTTACTAAGGCATCAATGAACAATGTTGGCAGAGAACAGTGCCAGGGAGAGTTTCTAAGGCATCTGCGAACAATGCTGGTGGAGATCAGAGCCAGGGAGAGTTTCTAAGTCATCAGCGAGCAATGCTGGTGGAGAACAGAGCCAGGGAGAGTTTCTAAGGCATCAATGAACAATGCTGGTGGAGAACAGTGCCAGGGAGAGTTGCTAAGGCATCAGCGAACAATGCTGGCAGAGAACAGTGCCAGGGAGAGTTTCTATGGCATCAGCGAACAATGCTGGGGGAGAACAGGGCGAGGGATAGTTCCTAAGGCATCAATGAACAATGCTGGTGGAGAACAGTGCCAGGGAGAGTTTCTAAGGCATCAGCGAACAATGCTGGTGGAGAACAGAGCCAGGGAGAGTTTCTAAGGCATCAGCGAACAATGCTGGTGGAGAACAGAGCCAGGGAGAGTTGCTAAGGCTTCAGCGAACAATGCTGGCAGAGAACAGTGCCAGGGAGAGTTTCTATGGCATCAGCGAGCAATGCTGGTGGAGAACAGAGCCAGGGAGAGTTACTAAGGCATCAGCGAGCAATGCTGGTGGAGAACAGAGCCAGGGAGAGTTTCTAAGGCATCAGCGAACAATGCTGGTGGAGAACAGTGCCAGGGAGAGTTTCTAAGGCATCAATGAACAATGTTGGCAGAGAACAGTGCCAGGGAGAGTTTCTAAGTCATCAGCGAACAATGCTGGTGGAGAACAGAGCCAGGGAGAGTTTCTAAGTCATCAATGAACAATGCTGGCAGAGAACAGTGCCAGGGTGAGTTTCTAAGTCATCAGCGAACAATGCTGGTGGAGAACAGAGCCAGGGAGAGTTTCTATGGCATCAGCGAACAATGCTGGTGGAGAACAGAGCCAGGGAGAGTTTCTATGGCATCAGCGAACAATGCTGGCAGAGAACAGTGCCAGGGAGAGTTTCTAAGGCATCAATGAACAATGCTGGTGGAGATCAGAGCCAGGGAGAGTTACTAAGGCATCAGCGAGCAATGCTGGTGCAGAACAGAGCCAGGGAGAGTTTCTAAGGCATCAATGAACAATGCTGGTGGAGATCTGAGCCAGGGAGAATTACTAAGGCATCAGCGAGCAATGCTGGTGCAGAACAGAGCCAGGGCGACTTTCTAAGGCATCAATGAACAATGCTGGCAGAGAACAGTGCCAGGGAGAGTTTCTAAGGCATTTGCGAAAAATGCTGGTGGAGAACAGTGCCAGGGAGAGTTTCTAAGGCATCAGCGAGCAATGCTGGTGGAGAACAGAGCCAGGGAGAGTTTCTAAGGCATCAATGAACAATGCTGGTGGAGAACAGTGCCAGGGAGAGTTGCTAAGGCATCAGCGAACAATGCTGGCAGAGAACAGTGCCAGGGAGAGTTTCTATGGCATCAGCGAACAATGCTGGGGGAGAACAGTGCCAGGGAGAGTTCCTAAGGATCAATGAACAATGCTGGTGGAGAACAGTGCCAGGGAGAGTTTCTAAGGCATCAGCGAACAATGCTGGTGGAGAACAGAGCCAGGGAGAGTTTCTAAGGCATCAATGAACAATGCTGGTGGAGAACAGTGCCAGGGAGAGTTTCTAAGGCATTTGCGAAGAATGCTGGGGGAGAACAGTGCCAGGGAGAGTTTCTAAGGCATCAGCGAGCAATGCTGGTGGAGAACAGAGCCAGGGAGAGTTTCTAAGGCATCAATGAACAATGCTGGTGGAGAACAGTGCCAGGGAGAGTTGCTAAGGCATCAGCGAACAATGCTGGCAGAGAACAGTGCCAGGGAGAGTTTCTATGGCATCAGCGAACAATGCTGGTGGAGAACAGAGCGACGGTGTGTTTCTAAGTCATCAATGAACAAAGCTGGCAGAGAACAGTGCCAGGGAGCGTTTGTAAGTCATCAGCGAACAATGCTGGTGGAGAACAGAGCCAGGGAGAGTTACTAAGGCATCAGCGAGCAATGCTGGTGGAGAACAGAGCCAGGGAGAGTTTCTAAGGCATCAATGAACAATGCTGGTGGAGAACAGAGCCAGGGAGAGTTTCCACGGCATCAGCGAACAATGCTGGTGGAGAACAGTGCCAGGGAGAGTTTCTAAGTCATCAATGAACAATGTTGGCAGAGAACAGTGCCAGGGAGAGTTTCTAAGGCATCTGCGAACAATGCTGGTGGAGATCAGAGCCAGGGAGAGTTTCTAAGTCATCAGCGAGCAATGCTGGTGGAGAACAGAGCCAGGGAGAGTTTCTAAGGCATCAATGAACAATGCTGGTGGAGAACAGTGCCAGGGAGAGTTGCTAAGGCATCAGCGAACAATGCTGGCAGAGAACAGTGCCAGGGAGAGTTTCTATGGCATCAGCGAACAATGCTGGGGGAGAACAGTGCCAGGGAGAGTTCCTAAGGCATCAATGAACAATGCTGGTGGAGAACAGTGCCAGGGAGAGTTTCTAAGGCATCAGCGAACAATGCTGGTGGAGAACAGAGCCAGGGAGAGTTGCTAAGGCATCAATGAACAATGCTGGTGGAGAACTGTGCCAGGGAGAGTTTCTAAGGCATTTGCGAACAATGCTGGTGGAGAACAGTGCCAGGGTGAGTTTCTAAGTCATCAGCGAACAATGCTGGTGGACAACAGAGCCAGGGAGAGTTTCTAAGGCATCAGCGAACAATGCTGGTGGAGAACAGAGCCAGGGAGAGTTTCTAAGGCATCTGCGAACAATGCTGGTGGAGAACAGAGCCAGGGAGTGTTTCTATGGCATCAGCGAACAATGCTGGCAGAGAACAGTGCCAGGGAGAGTTTCTAAGGCATCAATGAACAATGCTGGTGGAGATCAGAGCCAGGGAGAGTTACTAAGGCATCAGCGAGCAATGCTGGTGCAGAACAGAGCCAGGGAGAGTTTCTAAGGCATCAATGAACAATGCTGGTGGAGATCAGAGCCAGGGAGAGTTACTAAGGCATCAGCGAGCAATGCTTGTGCAGGACAGAGCCAGGGCGACTTTCTAAGGCATCAATGAACAATGCTGGCAGAGAACAGTGCCAGGGAGAGTTTCTAAGGCATTTGCGAACAATGCTGGTGGAGAACAGTGCCAGGGAGAGTTTCTAAGGCATCAGCGAGCAATGCTGGTGGAGAACAGAGCCAGGGAGAGTTTCTAAGGCATCAATGAACAATGCTGGTGGAGAACAGTGCCAGGGAGAGTTGCTAAGGCATCAGCGAACAATGCTGGCAGAGAACAGTGCCAGGGAGAGTTTCTATGGCATCAGCGAACAATGCTGGGGGAGAACAGTGCCAGGGAGAGTTCCTAAGGCATCAATGAACAATGCTGGTGGAGAACAGTGCCAGGGAGAGTTTCTAAGGCATCAGCGAACAATGCTGGTGGAGAACAGAGCCAGGGAGAGTTTCTAAGGCATCAATGAACAATGCTGTTGGAGAACAGTGCCAGGGAGAGTTTCTAAGGCATTTGCGAAGAATGCTGGGGGAGAACAGTGCCAGGGAGAGTTTCTAAGGCATCAGCGAGCAATGCTGGTGGAGAACAGAGCCATGGAGAGTTTCTAAGGCATCAATGAACAATGCTGGTGGAGAACAGTGCCAGGGAGAGTTTCTAAGGCATCAGCGAACAATGCTGGTGGAGAACAGTGCCAGTGAGCGTTTCTAAGTCATCAGCGAACAATGCTGGTGGAGAACAGAGCCAGGGAGAGTTACTAAGGCATCAATGAACAATGTTGGCAGAGAACAGTGCCAGGGAGAGTTTCTAAGGCATCTGCGAACAATGCTGGTGGAGATCAGAGCCAGGGAGAGTTTCTAAGTCATCAGCGAGCAATGCTGGTGGAGAACAGAGCCATGGAGAGTTTCTAAGGCATCAATGAACAATGCTGGTGGAGAACAGTGCCAGGGAGAGTTGCTAAGGCATCAGCGAACAATGCTGGCAGAGAACAGTGCCAGGGAGAGTTTCTATGGCATCAGCGAACAATGCTGGGGGAGAACAGTGCGAGGGATAGTTCCTAAGGCATCAATGAACAATGCTGGTGGAGAACAGTGCCAGGGAGAGTTTCTAAGGCATCAGCGAACAATGCTGGTGGAGAACAGAGCCAGGGAGAGTTGCTAAGGCATCAATGAACAATGCTGGTGGAGAACTGTGCCAGGGAGAGTTACTAAGGCATTTTCGAACAATGCTGGTGGAGAACAGTGCCAGGGTGAGTTTCTAAGTCATCAGCGAACAATGCTGGTGGAGAACAGAGCCAGGGAGAGTTTCTAAGGCATCAGCGAACAATGCTGGTGGAGAACAGAGCCAGGGAGAGTTGCTAAGGCTTCAACGAACAATGCTGGCAGAGAACAGTGCCAGGGAGAGTTTCTATGGCATCAGCGAGCAATGCTGGTGGAGAACAGAGCCAGGGAGAGTTACTAAGGCATCAGCGAGCAATGCTGGTGGAGAACAGAGCCAGGGAGAGTTTCTAAGGCATCAGCGAACAATGCTGGTGGAGAACAGTGCCAGGGAGAGTTTCTAAGGCATCAATGAACAATGTTGGCAGAGAACAGTGCCAGGGAGAGTTTCTAAGTCATCAGCGAACAATGCTGGTGGAGAACAGAGCCAGGGAGAGTTTCTAAGTCATCAATGAACAATGCTGGCAGAGAACAGTGCCAGGGTGAGTTTCTAAGTCATCAGCGAACAATGCTGGTGGAGAACAGAGCCAGGGAGAGTTTCTATGGCATCAGCGAACAATGCTGGTGGAGAACAGAGCCAGGGAGAGTTTCTATGGCATCAGCGAACAATGCTGGCAGAGAACAGTGCCAGGGAGAGTTTCTAAGGCATCAATGAACAATGCTGGTGGAGAACAGAGCCAGGGAGAGTTTCTAAGGCATCAGCGAACAATGCTGGTGGAGAACAGTGCCAGGGAGCGTTTCTAAGTCATCAGCGAACAATGTTGGCAGAGAACAGTGCCAGGGAGAGTTTCTAAGGCATCTGTGAACAATGCTGGTGGAGATCAGAGCCAGGGAGAGTTACTAAGGCATCAGCGAGCAATGCTTGTGCAGGACAGAGCCAGGGCGACTTTCTAAGGCATCAATGAACAATGCTGGCAGAGAACAGTGCCAGGGAGAGTTTCTAAGGCATTTGCGAACAATGCTGGTGGAGAACAGTGCCAGGGAGAGTTTCTAAGGCATCAGCGAGCAATGCTGGTGGAGAACAGAGCCAGGGAGAGTTTCTAAGGCATCAATGAACAATGCTGGTGGAGAACAGTGCCAGGGAGAGTTGCTAAGGCATCAGCGAACAATGCTGGCAGAGAACAGTGCCAGGGAGAGTTTCTATGGCATCAGCGAACAATGCTGGGGGAGAACAGTGCCAGGGAGAGTTCCTAAGGCATCAATGAACAATGCTGGTGGAGAACAGTGCCAGGGAGAGTTTCTAAGGCATCAGCGAACAATGCTGGTGGAGAACAGAGCCAGGGAGAGTTTCTAAGGCATCAATGAACAATGCTGTTGGAGAACAGTGCCAGGGAGAGTTTCTAAGGCATTTGCGAAGAATGCTGGGGGAGAACATTGCCAGGGAGAGTTTCTAAGGCATCAGCGAGCAATGCTGGTGGAGAACAGAGCCATGGAGAGTTTCTAAGGCATCAATGAACAATGCTGGTGGAGAACAGTGCCAGGGAGAGTTTCTAAGGCATCAGCGAACAATGCTGGTGGAGAACAGTGCCAGTGAGCGTTTCTAAGTCATCAGCGAACAATGCTGGTGGAGAACAGAGCCAGGGAGAGTTACTAAGGCATCAATGAACAATGTTGGCAGAGAACAGTGCCAGGGAGAGTTTCTAAGGCATCTGCGAACAATGCTGGTGGAGATCAGAGCCAGGGAGAGTTTCTAAGTCATCAGCGAGCAATGCTGGTGGAGAACAGAGCCAGGGAGAGTTTCTAAGGCATCAATGAACAATGCTGGTGGAGAACAGTGCCAGGGAGAGTTGCTAAGGCATCAGCGAACAATGCTGGCAGAGAACAGTGCCAGGGAGAGTTTCTATGGCATCAGCGAACAATGCTGGGGGAGAACAGGGCGAGGGATAGTTCCTAAGGCATCAATGAACAATGCTGGTGGAGAACAGTGCCAGGGAGAGTTTCTAAGGCATCAGCGAACAATGCTGGTGGAGAACAGAGCCAGGGAGAGTTGCTAAGGCATCAATGAACAATGCTGGTGGAGAACTGTGCCAGGGAGAGTTACTAAGGCATTTTCGAACAATGCTGGTGGAGAACAGTGCCAGGGTGAGTTTCTAAGTCATCAGCGAACAATGCTGGTGGAGAACAGAGCCAGGGAGAGTTTCTAAGGCATCAGCGAACAATGCTGGTGGAGAACAGAGCCAGGGAGAGTTGCTAAGGCTTCAGCGAACAATGCTGGCAGAGAACAGTGCCAGGGAGAGTTTCTATGGCATCAGCGAGCAATGCTGGTGGAGAACAGAGCCAGGGAGAGTTACTAAGGCATCAGCGAGCAATGCTGGTGGAGAACAGAGCCAGGGAGAGTTTCTAAGGCATCAGCGAACAATGCTGGTGGAGAACAGTGCCAGGGAGAGTTTCTAAGGCATCAATGAACAATGTTGGCAGAGAACAGTGCCAGGGAGAGTTTCTAAGTCATCAGCGAACAATGCTGGTGGAGAACAGAGCCAGGGAGAGTTTCTAAGTCATCAATGAACAATGCTGGCAGAGAACAGTGCCAGGGTGAGTTTCTAAGTCATCAGCGAACAATGCTGGTGGAGAACAGAGCCAGGGAGAGTTTCTATGGCATCAGCGAACAATGCTGGTGGAGAACAGAGCCAGGGAGAGTTTCTATGGCATCAGCGAACAATGCTGGCAGAGAACAGTGCCAGGGAGAGTTTCTAAGGCATCAATGAACAATGCTGGTGGAGATCAGAGCCAGGGAGAGTTACTAAGGCATCAGCGAGCAATGCTGGTGCAGAACAGAGCCAGGGAGAGTTTCTAAGGCATCAATGAACAATGCTGGTGGAGATCTGAGCCAGGGAGAATTACTAAGGCATCAGCGAGCAATGCTGGTGCAGAACAGAGCCAGGGCGACTTTCTAAGGCATCAATGAACAATGCTGGCAGAGAACAGTGCCAGGGAGAGTTTCTAAGGCATTTGCGAAAAATGCTGGTGGAGAACAGTGCCAGGGAGAGTTTCTAAGGCATCAGCGAGCAATGCTGGTGGAGAACAGAGCCAGGGAGAGTTTCTAAGGCATCAATGAACAATGCTGGTGGAGAACAGTGCCAGGGAGAGTTGCTAAGGCATCAGCGAACAATGCTGGCAGAGAACAGTGCCAGGGAGAGTTTCTATGGCATCAGCGAACAATGCTGGGGGAGAACAGTGCCAGGGAGAGTTCCTAAGGATCAATGAACAATGCTGGTGGAGAACAGTGCCAGGGAGAGTTTCTAAGGCATCAGCGAACAATGCTGGTGGAGAACAGAGCCAGGGAGAGTTTCTAAGGCATCAATGAACAATGCTGGTGGAGAACAGTGCCAGGGAGAGTTTCTAAGGCATTTGCGAAGAATGCTGGGGGAGAACAGTGCCAGGGAGAGTTTCTAAGGCATCAGCGAGCAATGCTGGTGGAGAACAGAGCCAGGGAGAGTTTCTAAGGCATCAATGAACAATGCTGGTGGAGAACAGTGCCAGGGAGAGTTGCTAAGGCATCAGCGAACAATGCTGGCAGAGAACAGTGCCAGGGAGAGTTTCTATGGCATCAGCGAACAATGCTGGTGGAGAACAGAGCGACGGTGTGTTTCTAAGTCATCAATGAACAAAGCTGGCAGAGAACAGTGCCAGGGAGCGTTTGTAAGTCATCAGCGAACAATGCTGGTGGAGAACAGAGCCAGGGAGAGTTACTAAGGCATCAGCGAGCAATGCTGGTGGAGAACAGAGCCAGGGAGAGTTTCTAAGGCATCAATGAACAATGCTGGTGGAGAACAGAGCCAGGGAGAGTTTCCACGGCATCAGCGAACAATGCTGGTGGAGAACAGTGCCAGGGAGAGTTTCTAAGTCATCAATGAACAATGTTGGCAGAGAACAGTGCCAGGGAGAGTTTCTAAGGCATCTGCGAACAATGCTGGTGGAGATCAGAGCCAGGGAGAGTTTCTAAGTCATCAGCGAGCAATGCTGGTGGAGAACAGAGCCAGGGAGAGTTTCTAAGGCATCAATGAACAATGCTGGTGGAGAACAGTGCCAGGGAGAGTTGCTAAGGCATCAGCGAACAATGCTGGCAGAGAACAGTGCCAGGGAGAGTTTCTATGGCATCAGCGAACAATGCTGGGGGAGAACAGTGCCAGGGAGAGTTCCTAAGGCATCAATGAACAATGCTGGTGGAGAACAGTGCCAGGGAGAGTTTCTAAGGCATCAGCGAACAATGCTGGTGGAGAACAGAGCCAGGGAGAGTTGCTAAGGCATCAATGAACAATGCTGGTGGAGAACTGTGCCAGGGAGAGTTTCTAAGGCATTTGCGAACAATGCTGGTGGAGAACAGTGCCAGGGTGAGTTTCTAAGTCATCAGCGAACAATGCTGGTGGACAACAGAGCCAGGGAGAGTTTCTAAGGCATCAGCGAACAATGCTGGTGGAGAACAGAGCCAGGGAGAGTTTCTAAGGCATCTGCGAACAATGCTGGTGGAGAACAGAGCCAGGGAGTGTTTCTATGGCATCAGCGAACAATGCTGGCAGAGAACAGTGCCAGGGAGAGTTTCTAAGGCATCAATGAACAATGCTGGTGGAGATCAGAGCCAGGGAGAGTTACTAAGGCATCAGCGAGCAATGCTGGTGCAGAACAGAGCCAGGGAGAGTTTCTAAGGCATCAATGAACAATGCTGGTGGAGATCAGAGCCAGGGAGAGTTACTAAGGCATCAGCGAGCAATGCTTGTGCAGGACAGAGCCAGGGCGACTTTCTAAGGCATCAATGAACAATGCTGGCAGAGAACAGTGCCAGGGAGAGTTTCTAAGGCATTTGCGAACAATGCTGGTGGAGAACAGTGCCAGGGAGAGTTTCTAAGGCATCAGCGAGCAATGCTGGTGGAGAACAGAGCCAGGGAGAGTTTCTAAGGCATCAATGAACAATGCTGGTGGAGAACAGTGCCAGGGAGAGTTGCTAAGGCATCAGCGAACAATGCTGGCAGAGAACAGTGCCAGGGAGAGTTTCTATGGCATCAGCGAACAATGCTGGGGGAGAACAGTGCCAGGGAGAGTTCCTAAGGCATCAATGAACAATGCTGGTGGAGAACAGTGCCAGGGAGAGTTTCTAAGGCATCAGCGAACAATGCTGGTGGAGAACAGAGCCAGGGAGAGTTTCTAAGGCATCAATGAACAATGCTGTTGGAGAACAGTGCCAGGGAGAGTTTCTAAGGCATTTGCGAAGAATGCTGGGGGAGAACAGTGCCAGGGAGAGTTTCTAAGGCATCAGCGAGCAATGCTGGTGGAGAACAGAGCCATGGAGAGTTTCTAAGGCATCAATGAACAATGCTGGTGGAGAACAGTGCCAGGGAGAGTTTCTAAGGCATCAGCGATCAATGCTGGTGGAGAACAGTGCCAGTGAGCGTTTCTAAGTCATCAGCGAACAATGCTGGTGGAGAACAGAGCCAGGGAGAGTTACTAAGGCATCAATGAACAATGTTGGCAGAGAACAGTGCCAGGGAGAGTTTCTAAGGCATCTGCGAACAATGCTGGTGGAGATCAGAGCCAGGGAGAGTTTCTAAGTCATCAGCGAGCAATGCTGGTGGAGAACAGAGCCAGGGAGAGTTTCTAAGGCATCAATGAACAATGCTGGTGGAGAACAGTGCCAGGGAGAGTTGCTAAGGCATCAGCGAACAATGCTGGCAGAGAACAGTGCCAGGGAGAGTTTCTATGGCATCAGCGAACAATGCTGGGGGAGAACAGTGCGAGGGATAGTTCCTAAGGCATCAATGAACAATGCTGGTGGAGAACAGTGCCAGGGAGAGTTTCTAAGGCATCAGCGAACAATGCTGGTGGAGAACAGAGCCAGGGAGAGTTGCTAAGGCATCAATGAACAATGCTGGTGGAGAACTGTGCCAGGGAGAGTTACTAAGGCATTTTCGAACAATGCTGGTGGAGAACAGTGCCAGGGTGAGTTTCTAAGTCATCAGCGAACAATGCTGGTGGAGAACAGAGCCAGGGAGAGTTTCTAAGGCATCAGCGAACAATGCTGGTGGAGAACAGAGCCAGGGAGAGTTGCTAAGGCTTCAACGAACAATGCTGGCAGAGAACAGTGCCAGGGAGAGTTTCTATGGCATCAGCGAGCAATGCTGGTGGAGAACAGAGCCAGGGAGAGTTACTAAGGCATCAGCGAGCAATGCTGGTGGAGAACAGAGCCAGGGAGAGTTTCTAAGGCATCAGCGAACAATGCTGGTGGAGAACAGTGCCAGGGAGAGTTTCTAAGGCATCAATGAACAATGTTGGCAGAGAACAGTGCCAGGGAGAGTTTCTAAGTCATCAGCGAACAATGCTGGTGGAGAACAGAGCCAGGGAGAGTTTCTAAGTCATCAATGAACAATGCTGGCAGAGAACAGTGCCAGGGTGAGTTTCTAAGTCATCAGCGAACAATGCTGGTGGAGAACAGAGCCAGGGAGAGTTTCTATGGCATCAGCGAACAATGCTGGTGGAGAACAGAGCCAGGGAGAGTTTCTATGGCATCAGCGAACAATGCTGGCAGAGAACAGTGCCAGGGAGAGTTTCTAAGGCATCAATGAACAATGCTGGTGGAGAACAGAGCCAGGGAGAGTTTCTAAGGCATCAGCGAACAATGCTGGTGGAGAACAGTGCCAGGGAGCGTTTCTAAGTCATCAGCGAACAATGGTGGTGGAGAACAGAGCCAGGGAGAGTTACTAAGGCATCAGCGAACAATGCTGGTGGAGAACAGAGCCACGGAGTGTTTCTAAGTCATCAATGAACAATGCTGGTGGAGAACAGTGCCAGGGAGAGTTGCTAAGGCATCAGCGAACAATGCTGGAAGAGAACAGAGCCAGGGAGAGTTTCTATGGCATCAGCGAACAATGCTGGGGGAGAACAGTGCCAGGGAGAGTTCCTAAGGCATCAATGAACAATGCTGGTGGAGAACAGTGCCAGGGAGAGTTTCTAAGGCATCAGCGAACAATGCTGGTGGAGAACAGAGCCAGGGAGAGTTTCTAAGGCATCAATGAACAATGCTGGTGGAGAACTGTGCCAGGGAGAGTTTCTAAGGCATTTGCGAAGAATGCTGGTGGAGAACAGTGCCAGGGAATGTTTCTAAGGCATCAGCGAACAATGCTGGTGGAGAACAGAGCCAGGGAGAGTTACTAAGGCATCAGCGAACAATGCTGGTGGAGAACAGAGCCACGGAGTGTTTCTAAGTCATCAGCGAGCAATGCTGGTGGAGAACAGAGCCAGGGAGAGTTTCTAAGGCATCAATGAACAATGCTGGTGGAGAACAGAGCCAGGGAGAGTTTCTAAGGCATCTGCGAACAATGCTTGTGGAGAACAGAGCCAGCGAGAGTTTCTAAGGCATCAATGAACAATGCTGGCAGAGAACAGTGTCAGGGCGACTTTCTAAGTCATCAATGAACAATGCTGGCAGAGAACAGTGTCAGGGAGAGTTTCAAAGGCATCAATGAACAATGCTGGTGGAGATCAGAGCCAGGCAGAGTTTCTAAGGCATCTGCGAACAATGCTGGTGGAGATCAGAGCCAGGGAGAGTTACTAAGGCATCAGCGAGCAATGCTGGTGGAGAACAGAGCCAGGGAGAGTTTCTAAGGCATTTGCGAACAATGCTGGTGGAGAACAGAGCCAGGGAGAGTTTCTAAGGCATCAGCGAGCAATGCTGGTGTAGAACAGAGCCAGGGAGAGTTTCTAAGGCATTAATGAACAATGCTGGTGGAGAACAGTGCCAGGGAGAGTTTCTAAGGCATCAATGAACAATGCTGGCGGAGAACAGAGCCAGGGAGAGTTTCTAAGGCATCAGCGAGCAATGCTGGTGGAGAACAGAGCCAGGGAGAGTTTCTAAGGCATCAGCAAACAATGCTGGCGGAGAACAGAGCCAGGGAGAGTTTCTAAGTCATCAGCGAACAATGCTGGTGGAGAACAGAGCCAGGGAGAGTTTCTAAGTCATCAGCGAACAATGCTGGTGTAGAACAGAGCCAGGGAGAGTTTCTAAGGCATCAGCGAACAATGCTGGCAGAGAACAGAGCCAGGGAGAGTTTCTAACGCATCAATGAACAATGCTGGTGGAGAACAGTGCCAGGGAGAGTTGCTAAGGCATCAGCGAACAATGCTGGCAGAGAACAGAGCCAGGGAGAGTTTCTATGGCATCAGCGAACAATGCTGGGGGAGAACAGTGCCAGGGAGAGTTCCTAAGGCATCAATGAACAATGCTGGTGGAGAACAGTGCCAGGGAGAGTTTCTAAGGCATCAGCGAACAATGCTGGTGGAGAACAGAGCCAGGGAGAGTTTCTAAGGCATCAATGAACAATGCTGGTGGAGAACTGTGCCAGGGAGAGTTTCCAAGGCATTTGCGAAGAATGCTGGTAGAGAACAGTGCCAGGGAGAGTTTCTAAGGCATCAGCGAGCAATGCTGGTGGAGAACAGAGCCAGGGAGAGTTTCTAAGGCATCAATGAACAATGCTGGTGGAGAACAGTGCCAGGGAGAGTTTCTAAGTCATCAGCGAACAATGCTGGTGGAGAACAGAGCCAGGGAGAGTTTCTAAGGCATCAGCGAACAATGCTGGTGGAGAACAGTGCCAGGGAGCGTTTCTAAGTCATCAGCGAACAATGGTGGTGGAGAACAGAGCCAGGGAGAGTTACTAAGGCATCAGCGAACAATGCTGGTGGAGAACAGAGCCACGGAGTGTTTCTAAGTCATCAATGAACAATGCTGGCAGAGAACAGTGCCAGGGAGAGTTTCTAAGTCATCAGCGAACAATGCTGGTGGAGAACAGAGCCAGGGAGAGTTTCTAAGGCATTTGCGAACAATGCTGGTGGAGAACAGAGCCAGGGAGAGTTTCTAAGTCATCAGCGAACAATGCTGGTGGAGAACAGAGCCACGGTGTGTTTCTAAGTCATCAATGAAAAATGCTGGCAGAGAACAGTGCCAGGGAGCGTTTGTAAGTCATCAGCGAACAATGCTGGTGGAGAACAGAGCCAGGGAGAGTTACTAAGGCATCAGCGAGCAATGCTGGTGGAGAACAGAGCCAGGGAGAGTTTCTAAGGCATCAGCGAACAATGCTGGTGGAGAACAGTGCCAGGGAGAGTTTCTAAGGCATCAATGAACAATGTTGGTAGAGAACAGTGCCAGGGAGAGTTTCTATGGCATCTGCGAACAATGCTGGTGGAGATCAGAGCCAGGGAGAGTTTCTAAGTCATCAGCGAGCAATGCTGGTGGAGAACAGTGCCAGGGAGAGTTTCTAAGGCATCAATGAACAATGCTGGTGGAGAACAGAGCCAGGGAGAGTTTCTACGGCATCAGCGAACAATGCTGGTGGAGAACAGTGCCAGGGAGAGTTTCTAAGGCATCAATGAACAATGTTGGCAGAGAACAGTGCCAGGGAGAGTTTCTAAGTCATCTGCGAACAATGCTGGTGGAGATCAGAGCCAGGGAGAGTTTCTAAGTCATCAGCGAGCAATGCTGGTGGAGAACAGAGCCAGGGAGAGTTTCTAAGGCATCAATGAACAATGCTGGTGGAGAACAGAGCCAGGGAGAGTTTCTAAGGCATCTGCGAACAATGCTTGTGGAGAACAGAGACAGGGAGAGTTTCTAAGGCATCAATGAACAATGCTGGCAGAGAACAGTGTCAGGGCGACTTTCTAAGGCATCAATGAACAATGCTGGCAGAGAACAGTGTCAGGGAGAGTTTCTAAGGCATCAATGAACGATGCTGGTGGAGATCAGAGCCAGGGAGAGTTTCTAAGGCATCTGCGAACAATGCTGGTGGAGATCAGAGCCAGGGAGAGTTACTAAGGCATCAGCGAGCAATGCTGGTGGAGAACAGAGCCAGGGAGAGTTTCTAAGTCATCAGCGAACAATGCTGGTGGAGAACAGAGCCAGGGTGACTTTCTAAGGCATCAATGAACAATGCTGGCAGAGAACAGTGCCAGGGAGAGTTTCTAAGGCATTTGCGAACAATGCTGGTGGAGAACAGAGCCAGGGAGAGTTTCTAAGGCATCAGCGAGCAATGCTGGTGTAGAACAGAGCCAGGGAGAGTTTCTAAGGCATTAATGAACAATGCTGGTTGAGAACAGTGCCAGGGAGAGTTTCTAAGGCATCAATGAACAATGCCGGCGGAGAACAGAGCCAGGGAGAGTTTCTAAGGCATCAGCGAGCAATGCTGGTGGAGAACAGAGCCAGGGAGAGTTTCTAAGGCATCAGCAAACAATGCTGGCGGAGAACAGAGCCAGGGAGAGTTTCTAAGTCATCAGCGAACAATGCTGGTGGAGAACAGAGCCAGGGAGAGTTTCTAAGTCATCAGCGAACAATGCTGGTGGAGAACAGAGCCAGGGAGAGTTTCTAAGTCATCAGCGAACAATGCTGGCAGAGAACAGTGCCAGGGTGAGTTTCTAAGTCATCAGCGAACAATGCTGGTAGAGAACAGAGCCAGGGAGAGTTTCTAAGGCATCAGCGAACAATGCTGGTGGAGAACAGAGCCAGGGAGAGTTTCTATGGCATCAGCGAACAATGCTGGCAGAGAGCAGTGCCAGGGTGAGTTTCTAAGTCATCAGCGAATAATGCTGGTGGAGAACAGAGCCAGGGAGAGTTTCTAAGGCATCTGCGAACAATGCTGGTGGAGAACAGAGCCAGGGAGAGTTTCTATGGCATCAGCGAACAATGCTGGCAGAGAACAGTGCCAGGGAGAGTTTCTAAGGCATCAATGAAAAATGCTGGTGGAGATCAGAGCCAGGGAGAGTTACTAAGGCATCAGCGAGCAATGCTGGTGCAGAACAGAGCCAGGGAGAGTTCCTAAGGCATCAATGAACAATGCTGGTGGAGATCAGAGCTAGGGAGAGTTACTAAGGCATCAGCGAGCAATGCTGGTGCAGGACAGAGCCAGGGCGACTTTCTAAGGCATCAATGAACAATGCTGGCAGAGAACAGTGCCAGGGAGAGTTTCTAAGGCATTTGCGAACAATGCTGGTGGAGAACAGTGCCAGGGAGAGTTTCTAAGGCATCAGCGAGCAATGCTGGTGGAGAACAGAGTCAGGGAGAGTTTCTAAGGCATCAATGAACAATGCTGGTGGAGAACAGTGCCAGGGAGAGTTGCTAAGGCATCAGCGAACAATGCTGGTGGAGAACAGAGCCAGGGAGAGTTTCTAAGGCATCAATGAACAATGCTGGTGGAGAACAGAGCCAGGGAGAGTTTTTAAGGCATCAATGAACAATGCTGGCAGAGAACAGTGCCAGGGAGAGTTTCTAAGGCATTTGCGAACAATGCTGGTGGAGAACAGTGCCAGGGAGAGTTTCTAAGGCATCAGCGAGCAATGCTGGTGGAGAACAGAGTCAGGGAGAGTTTCTAAGGCATCAATGAACAATGCTGGTGGAGAACAGTGCCAGGGAGAGTTGCTAATGCATCAGCGAACAATGCTGGTGGAGAACAGAGCCAGGGAGAGTTTCTAAGGCATCAATGAACAATGCTGGTGGAGAACTGTGCCAGGGAGAGTTTCTAAGGCATTTGCGAAGAATGCTGGTGGAGAACAGTGCCAGGGAGAGTTTCTATGGCATCAGCGAGCAATGCTGGTGGAGAACAGTGCCAGGGAGAGTTTCTATGGCAACAGCGAACAATGCTGGCAGAGAACAGTGCCAGGGAGAGTTTCTATGGCATCAGTGAACAATGCTGGGGGAGAACAGTGCCAGGGAGAGTTCCTAAGGCATCAATGAACAATGTTGGTGGAGAACAGTGCCAGGGAGAGTTTCTAAGGCATCAGCGAACAATGCTGGTGGAGAACAGAGCCAGGGAGAGTTTCTAAGGCATCAATGAACAATGCTGGCAGAGAACAGTGCCAGGGAGAGTTTCTAAGGCATCAGCGAGCAATGCTGGTGGAGAACAGTGCCAGGGAGAGTTTCTATGGCAACAGCGAACAATGCTGGCAGAGAACAGTGCCAGGGAGAGTTTCTATGGCATCAGTGAACAATGCTGGGGGAGAACAGTGCCAGGGAGAGTTCCTAAGGCATCAATGAACAATGTTGGTGGAGAACAGTGCCAGGGAGAGTTTCTAAGGCATCAGCGAACAATGCTGGTGGAGAACAGAGCCAGGGAGAGTTTCTAAGGCATCAATGAACAATGCTGGCAGAGAACAGTGCCAGGGAGAGTTTCTAAGGCATCAATGAACAATGCTGGTGGAGAACAGAGCCAGGGAGAGTTTTTAAGGCATCAATGAACAATGCTGGCAGAGAACAGTGCCAGGGAGAGTTTCTAAGGCATTTGCGAACAATGCTGGTGGAGAACAGTGCCAGGGAGAGTTTCTAAGGCATCAGCGAGCAATGCTGGTGGAGAACAGAGTCAGGGAGAGTTTCTAAGGCATCAATGAACAATGCTGGTGGAGAACAGTGCCAGGGAGAGTTGCTAAGGCATCAGCGAACAATGCTGGTGGAGAACAGAGCCAGGGAGAGTTTCTAAGGCATCAATGAACAATGCTGGTGGAGAACTGTGCCAGGGAGAGTTTCTAAGGCATTTGCGAAGAATGCTGGTGGAGAACAGTGCCAGGGAGAGTTTCTAAGGCATCAGCGAGCAATGCTGGTGGAGAACAGTGCCAGGGAGAGTTTCTATGGCAACAGCGAACAATGCTGGCAGAGAACAGTGCCAGGGAGAGTTTCTATGGCATCAGTGAACAATGCTGGGGGAGAACAGTGCCAGGGAGAGTTCCTAAGGCATCAATGAACAATGTTGGTGGAGAACAGTGCCAGGGAGAGTTTCTAAGGCATCAGCGAACAATGCTGGTGGAGAACAGAGCCAGGGAGAGTTTCTAAGGCATCAATGAACAATGCTGGCAGAGAACAGTGCCAGGGAGAGTTTCTAAGGCATCAATGAACAATGCTGGTGGAGAACAGAGCCAGGGAGAGTTTTTAAGGCATCAATGAACAATGCTGGCAGAGAACAGTGCCAGGGAGAGTTTCTAAGGCATTTGCGAACAATGCTGGTGGAGAACAGTGCCAGGGAGAGTTTCTAAGGCATCAGCGAGCAATGCTGGTGGAGAACAGAGTCAGGGAGAGTTTCTAAGGCATCAATGAACAATGCTGGTGGAGAACAGTGCCAGGGAGAGTTGCTAAGGCATCAGCGAACAATGCTGGTGGAGAACAGAGCCAGGGAGAGTTTCTAAGGCATCAATGAACAATGCTGGTGGAGAACTGTGCCAGGGAGAGTTTCTAAGGCATTTGCGAAGAATGCTGGTGGAGAACAGTGCCAGGGAGAGTTTCTAAGGCATTTGTGAAGAATTCTGGTGGAGAACAGTGCCAGGGAGAGTTTCTAAGGCATCAGCGAGCAATGCTGGTGGAGAACAGAGCCAGGGTGAGTTACTAAGGCATCAATGAACAATGCTGGTGGAGAACAGTGCCAGGGAGAGTTTCTAAGTCATCAGCGAACAATGCTGGTTGGGAACAGAACCAGGGAGACTTTCTAAGTCATCAGCGAACAATGCTGGTGGAGAACAGAGCCAGGGAGAGTTTCTAAGTCATCAGCGAACAATGCTGGTGGAGAACAGAGCCAGGGAGAGTTTCTAAGTCATCAGCGAACAATGCTGGCAGAGAACAGTGCCAGGGGGAGTTTCTAAGTCATCAGCGAACAATGCTGGTGGAGAACAGAGCCAGGGAGAGTTTCTAAGTCATCAATGAACAATGCTGGCGGAGAACAGTGCCAGGGTGAGTTTCTAAGTCATCAGCGAACAATGCTGGTGGAGAACAGAGCCAGGGAGAGTTTCTAAGTCATCAATGAACAATGCTGGCAGAGAACAGTGCCAGGGTGAGTTTCCAAGTCATCAGCGAACAATGCTGGTGGAGAACAGAGCCAGGAAGAGTTTCTATGGCATCAGCGAACAATGCTGGTGGAGAACAGAGCCAGGGAGAGTTTCTATGGCATCAGAGAACAATGCTGGGGGAGAACAGTGCCAGGGAGAGTTCCTAAGGCATGAATGAACAATGCTGGTGGAGAACAGTGCCAGAGAGAGTTTCTAAGGCATCAATGAACAATGCTGGTGGAGAACTGTGCCAGGGAGAGTTTCAAAGGCATTTGCGAACAATGCTGGTGGAGAACAGTGCCAGGGAGAGTTTCAAAGGCATTTGCGAACAATGCTGGTGGAGAACAGTGCCAGGGAGAGTTTCTAAGGCATCAGCGAACAATGCTGGTGGAGAACAGAGCCAGGGAGAGTTTCTAAGGCATTAGCAAACAATGCTGGTGGAGAACAGTGCCACGGAGAGTTTCTAAGGCATCAGCGAACAATGCTGGTGGAGAACAGTGCCAGGGAGAGATTCTATGGCATCAGCGAGCAATGCTGGTGGAGAACAGTGCCAGGGAGAGTTTCTATGGCAACAGCGAACAATGCTGGCAGAGAACAGTGCCAGGGAGAGTTTCTATGGCATCAGTGAACAATGCTGGGGGAGAACAGTGCCAGGGAGAGTTCCTAAGGCATCAATGAACAATGTTGGTGGAGAACAGTGCCAGGGAGTGTTTCTAAGGCATCAGCGAACAATGCTGGTGGAGAACAGAGCCAGGGAGAGTTTCTAAGGCATCAATGAACAATGCTGGCAGAGAACAGTGCCAGGGAGAGTTTCTAAGGCATTTGCGAACAATGCTGGTGGAGAACAGTGCCAGGGAGAGTTTCTAAGGCATCAGCGAGCAATGCTGGTGGAGATCAGAGTCAGGGAGAGTTTCTAAGGCATCAATGAACAATGCTGGTGGAGAACAGAGCCAGGGAGAGTTTTTAAGGCATCAATGAACAATGCTGGCAGAGAACAGTGCCAGGGAGAGTTTCTAAGGCATTTGCGAACAATGCTGGTGGAGAACAGTGCCAGGGAGAGTTTCTAAGGCATCAGCGAGCAATGCTGGTGGAGAACAGAGTCAGGGAGAGTTTCTAAGGCATCAATGAACAATGCTGGTGGAGAACAGTGCCAGGGAGAGTTGCTAAGGCATCAGCGAACAATGCTGGTGGAGAACAGAGCCAGGGAGAGTTTCTAAGGCATCAATGAACAATGCTGGTGGAGAACTGTGCCAGGGAGAGTTTCTATGGCAACAGCGAACAATGCTGGCAGAGAACAGTGCCAGGGAGAGTTTCTATGGCATCAGTGAACAATGCTGGGGGAGAACAGTGCCAGGGAGAGTTCCTAAGGCATCAATGAACAATGTTGGTGGAGAACAGTGCCAGGGAGAGTTTCTAAGGCATCAGCGAACAATGCTGGTGGAGAACAGAGCCAGGGAGAGTTTCTAAGGCATCAATGAACAATGCTGGCAGAGAACAGTGCCAGGGAGAGTTTCTAAGGCATTTGCGAACAATGCTGGTGGAGAACAGTGCCAGGGAGAGTTTCTAAGGCATCAGCGAGCAATGCTGGTGGAGAACAGAGTCAGGGAGAGTTTCTAAGGCATCAATGAACAATGCTGGTGGAGAACAGAGCCAGGGAGAGTTTTTAAGGCATCAATGAACAATGCTGGCAGAGAACAGTGCCAGGGAGAGTTTCTAAGGCATTTGCGAACAATGCTGGTGGAGAACAGTGCCAGGGAGAGTTTCTAAGGCATCAGCGAGCAATGCTGGTGGAGAACAGAGTCAGGGAGAGTTTCTAAGGCATCAATGAACAATGCTGGTGGAGAACAGTGCCAGGGAGAGTTGCTAAGGCATCAGCGAACAATGCTGGTGGAGAACAGAGCCAGGGAGAGTTTCTAAGGCATCAATGAACAATGCTGGTGGAGAACTGTGCCAGGGAGAGTTTCTAAGGCATTTGCGAAGAATGCTGGTGGAGAACAGTGCCAGGGAGAGTTTCTAAGGCATTTGTGAAGAATTCTGGTGGAGAACAGTGCCAGGGAGAGTTTCTAAGGCATCAGCGAGCAATGCTGGTGGAGAACAGAGCCAGGGTGAGTTACTAAGGCATCAATGAACAATGCTGGTGGAGAACAGTGCCAGGGAGAGTTTCTAAGTCATCAGCGAACAATGCTGGTTGGGAACAGAACCAGGGAGACTTTCTAAGTCATCAGCGAACAATGCTGGTGGAGAACAGAGCCAGGGAGAGTTTCTAAGTCATCAGCGAACAATGCTGGCAGAGAACAGTGCCAGGGGGAGTTTCTAAGTCATCAGCGAACAATGCTGGTGGAGAACAGAGCCAGGGAGAGTTTCTAAGTCATCAATGAACAATGCTGGCAGAGAACAGTGCCAGGGTGAGTTTCTAAGTCATCAGCGAACAATGCTGGTGGAGAACAGAGCCAGGGAGAGTTTCTAAGTCATCAATGAACAATGCTGGCAGAGAACAGTGGCAGGGTGAGTTTCCAAGTCATCAGCGAACAATGCTGGTGGAGAACAGAGCCAGGAAGAGTTTCTATGGCATCAGCGAACAATGCTGGTGGAGAACAGAGCCAGGGAGAGTTTCTATGGCATCAGCGAACAATGCTGGGGGAGAACAGTGCCAGGGAGAGTTCCTAAGGCATGAATGAACAATGCTGGTGGAGAACAGTGCCAGAGAGAGTTTCTAAGGCATCAATGAACAATGCTGGTGGAGAACTGTGCCAGGGAGAGTTTCAAAGGCATTTGCGAACAATGCTGGTGGAGAACAGTGCCAGGGAGAGTTTCAAAGGCATTTGCGAACAATGCTGGTGGAGAACAGTGCCAGGGAGAGTTTCTAAGGCATCAGCGAACAATGCTGGTGGAGAACAGAGCCAGGGAGAGTTTCTAAGGCATCAATGAACAATGCTGGTGGAGAACTGTGCCAGGGAGAGTTGCTAAGGCAACAGCGAACAATGCTGGCAGAGAACAGTGCCAGGGAGAGTTTCTATGGCATCAGCGAGCAATGCTGGTGGAGAACAGTGCCAGGGAGAGTTTCTATGGCAACAGCGAACAATGCTGGCAGAGAACAGTGCCAGGGAGAGTTTCTATGGCATCAGTGAACAATGCTGGGGGAGAACAGTGCCAGGGAGAGTTCCTAAGGCATCAATGAACAATGTTGGTGGAGAACAGTGCCAGGGAGAGTTTCTAAGGCATCAGCGAACAATGCTGGTGGAGAACAGAGCCAGGGAGAGTTTCTAAGGCATCAATGAACAATGCTGGTGGAGAACTGTGCCAGGGAGAGTTGCTAAGGCATCAGCGAACAATGCTGGCAGAGAACAGAGCCAGGGAGAGTTTCTATGGCATCAGCGAACAATGCTGGGGGAGAACAGTGCCAGGGAGAGTTCCTAAGGCATCAATGAACAATGCTGGTGGAGAACAGTGCCAGGGAGAGTTTCTAAGGCATCAGCGAACAATGCTGGTGGAGAACAGAGCCAGGGAGAGTTTCTAAGGAATCAATGAACAATGCTGGTGGAGAACTGTGCCAGGGAGAGTTTCTAAGGCATTTGCGAAGAATGCTGGTGGAGAACAGTGCCAGGGAGAGTTTCTAAGGCATCAGCGAGCAATGCTGGTGGAGAACAGAGCCAGGGAGAGTTTTTAAGGCATCAATGAACAATGCTGGTGGAGAACAGTGCCAGGGAGAGTTTCTAAGTCATCAGCGAACAATGCTGGTGGAGATCAGTGCCAGGGAGAGTTTCTAAGGCATCAGCGAACAATGCTGGTGGAGAACTGTGCCAGGGAGAGTTTCAAAGGCATTTGCGAACAATGCTGGTGGAGAACAGTGCCAGGGAGAGTTTCAAAGGCATTTGCGAACAATGCTGGTGGAGAACAGTGCCAGGGAGAGTTTCTAAGGCATTAGCAAACAATGCTGGTGGAGAACAGTGCCACGGAGAGTTTCTAAGGCATCAGCGAACAATGCTGGTGGAGAACAGTGCCAGGGAGAGATTCTATGGCATCAGCGAGCAATGCTGGTGGAGAACAGTGCCAGGGAGAGTTTCTATGGCAACAGCGAACAATGCTGGCAGAGAACAGTGCCAGGGAGAGTTTCTATGGCATCAGTGAACAATGCTGGGGGAGAACAGTGCCAGGGAGAGTTCCTAAGGCATCAATGAACAATGTTGGTGGAGAACAGTGCCAGGGAGTGTTTCTAAGGCATCAGCGAACAATGCTGGTGGAGAACAGAGCCAGGGAGAGTTTCTAAGGCATCAATGAACAATGCTGGCAGAGAACAGTGCCAGGGAGAGTTTCTAAGGCATTTGCGAACAATGCTGGTGGAGAACAGTGCCAGGGAGAGTTTCTAAGGCATCAGCGAGCAATGCTGGTGGAGATCAGAGTCAGGGAGAGTTTCTAAGGCATCAATGAACAATGCTGGTGGAGAACAGAGCCAGGGAGAGTTTTTAAGGCATCAATGAACAATGCTGGCAGAGAACAGTGCCAGGGAGAGTTTCTAAGGCATTTGCGAACAATGCTGGTGGAGAACAGTGCCAGGGAGAGTTTCTAAGGCATCAGCGAGCAATGCTGGTGGAGAACAGAGTCAGGGAGAGTTTCTAAGGCATCAATGAACAATGCTGGTGGAGAACAGTGCCAGGGAGAGTTGCTAAGGCATCAGCGAACAATGCTGGTGGAGAACAGAGCCAGGGAGAGTTTCTAAGGCATCAATGAACAATGCTGGTGGAGAACTGTGCCAGGGAGAGTTTCTAAGGCATTTGCGAAGAATGCTGGTGGAGAACAGTGCCAGGGAGAGTTTCTATGGCATCAGCGAGCAATGCTGGTGGAGAACAGTGCCAGGGAGAGTTTCTATGGCAACAGCGAACAATGCTGGCAGAGAACAGTGCCAGGGAGAGTTTCTATGGCATCAGTGAACAATGCTGGGGGAGAACAGTGCCAGGGAGAGTTCCTAAGGCATCAATGAACAATGTTGGTGGAGAACAGTGCCAGGGAGAGTTTCTAAGGCATCAGCGAACAATGCTGGTGGAGAACAGAGCCAGGGAGAGTTTCTAAGGCATCAATGAACAATGCTGGCAGAGAACAGTGCCAGGGAGAGTTTCTAAGGCATTTGCGAACAATGCTGGTGGAGAACAGTGCCAGGGAGAGTTTCTAAGGCATCAGCGAGCAATGCTGGTGGAGAACAGAGTCAGGGAGAGTTTCTAAGGCATCAATGAACAATGCTGGTGGAGAACAGAGCCAGGGAGAGTTTTTAAGGCATCAATGAACAATGCTGGCAGAGAACAGTGCCAGGGAGAGTTTCTAAGGCATTTGCGAACAATGCTGGTGGAGAACAGTGCCAGGGAGAGTTTCTAAGGCATCAGCGAGCAATGCTGGTGGAGAACAGAGTCAGGGAGAGTTTCTAAGGCATCAATGAACAATGCTGGTGGAGAACAGTGCCAGGGAGAGTTGCTAAGGCATCAGCGAACAATGCTGGTGGAGAACAGAGCCAGGGAGAGTTTCTAAGGCATCAATGAACAATGCTGGTGGAGAACTGTGCCAGGGAGAGTTTCTAAGGCATTTGCGAAGAATGCTGGTGGAGAACAGTGCCAGGGAGAGTTTCTAAGGCATTTGTGAAGAATTCTGGTGGAGAACAGTGCCAGGGAGAGTTTCTAAGGCATCAGCGAGCAATGCTGGTGGAGAACAGAGCCAGGGTGAGTTACTAAGGCATCAATGAACAATGCTGGTGGAGAACAGTGCCAGGGAGAGTTTCTAAGTCATCAGCGAACAATGCTGGTTGGGAACAGAACCAGGGAGACTTTCTAAGTCATCAGCGAACAATGCTGGTGGAGAACAGAGCCAGGGAGAGTTTCTAAGTCATCAGCGAACAATGCTGGCAGAGAACAGTGCCAGGGGGAGTTTCTAAGTCATCAGCGAACAATGCTGGTGGAGAACAGAGCCAGGGAGAGTTTCTAAGTCATCAATGAACAATGTTGGCAGAGAACAGTGCCAGGGTGAGTTTCTAAGTCATCAGCGAACAATGCTGGTGGAGAACAGAGCCAGGGAGAGTTTCTAAGTCATCAATGAACAATGCTGGCAGAGAACAGTGGCAGGGTGAGTTTCCAAGTCATCAGCGAACAATGCTGGTGGAGAACAGAGCCAGGAAGAGTTTCTATGGCATCAGCGAACAATGCTGGTGGAGAACAGAGCCAGGGAGAGTTTCTATGGCATCAGCGAACAATGCTGGGGGAGAACAGTGCCAGGGAGAGTTCCTAAGGCATGAATGAACAATGCTGGTGGAGAACAGTGCCAGAGAGAGTTTCTAAGGCATCAATGAACAATGCTGGTGGAGAACTGTGCCAGGGAGAGTTTCAAAGGCATTTGCGAACAATGCTGGTGGAGAACAGTGCCAGGGAGAGTTTCAAAGGCATTTGCGAACAATGCTGGTGGAGAACAGTGCCAGGGAGAGTTTCTAAGGCATCAGCGAACAATGCTGGTGGAGAACAGAGCCAGGGAGAGTTTCTAAGGCATCAATGAACAATGCTGGTGGAGAACTGTGCCAGGGAGAGTTGCTAAGGCAACAGCGAACAATGCTGGCAGAGAACAGTGCCAGGGAGAGTTTCTATGGCATCAGCGAGCAATGCTGGTGGAGAACAGTGCCAGGGAGAGTTTCTATGGCAACAGCGAACAATGCTGGCAGAGAACAGTGCCAGGGAGAGTTTCTATGGCATCAGTGAACAATGCTGGGGGAGAACAGTGCCAGGGAGAGTTCCTAAGGCATCAATGAACAATGTTGGTGGAGAACAGTGCCAGGGAGAGTTTCTAAGGCATCAGCGAACAATGCTGGTGGAGAACAGAGCCAGGGAGAGTTTCTAAGGCATCAATGAACAATGCTGGTGGAGAACTGTGCCAGGGAGAGTTGCTAAGGCATCAGCGAACAATGCTGGCAGAGAACAGAGCCAGGGAGAGTTTCTATGGCATCAGCGAACAATGCTGGGGGAGAACAGTGCCAGGGAGAGTTCCTAAGGCATCAATGAACAATGCTGGTGGAGAACAGTGCCAGGGAGAGTTTCTAAGGCATCAGCGAACAATGCTGGTGGAGAACAGAGCCAGGGAGAGTTTCTAAGGAATCAATGAACAATGCTGGTGGAGAACTGTGCCAGGGAGAGTTTCTAAGGCATTTGCGAAGAATGCTGGTGGAGAACAGTGCCAGGGAGAGTTTCTAAGGCATCAGCGAGCAATGCTGGTGGAGAACAGAGCCAGGGAGAGTTTTTAAGGCATCAATGAACAATGCTGGTGGAGAACAGTGCCAGGGAGAGTTTCTAAGTCATCAGCGAACAATGCTGGTGGAGATCAGTGCCAGGGAGAGTTTCTAAGGCATCAGCGAACAATGCTGGTGGAGAACAGTGCCAGGGAGCGTTTCTAAGTCATCAGCGAACAATGGTGGTGGAGAACAGAGCCAGGGAGAGTTACTAAGGCATCAGCGAACAATGCTGGTGGAGAACAGAGCCACGGAGTGTTTCTAAGTCATCAATGAACAATGCTGGCAGAGAACAGTGCCAGGGAGAGTTTCTAAGTCATCAGCGAACAATGCTGGTGGAGAACAGAGCCAGGGAGAGTTTCTAAGGCATTTGCGAACAATGCTGGTGGAGAACAGAGCCAGGGAGAGTTTCTAAGTCATCAGCGAACAATGCTGGTGGAGAACAGAGTCACGGTGTGTTTCTAAGTCATCAATGAACAATGCTGGCAGAGAACAGTGCCAGGGAGCGTTTGTAAGTCATCAGCGAACAATGCTGGTGGAGAACAGAGCCAGGGAGAGTTACTAAGGCATCAGCGAGCAATGCTGGTGGAGAACAGAGCCAGGGAGAGTTTCTAAGGCATCAGCGAACAATGCTGGTGGAGAACAGTGCCAGGGAGAGTTTCTAAGGAATCAATGAACAATGTTGGTAGAGAACAGTGCCAGGGAGAGTTTCTATGGCATCTGCGAACAATGCTGGTGGAGATCAGAGCCAGGGAGAGTTTCTAAGTCATCAGCGAGCAATGCTGGTGGAGAACAGTGCCAGGGAGAGTTTCTAAGGCATCAATGAACAATGCTGGTGGAGAACAGAGCCAGGGAGAGTTTCTACGGCATCAGCGAACAATGCTGGTGGAGAACAGTGCCAGGGAGAGTTTCTAAGGCATCAATGAACAATGTTGGCAGAGAACAGTGCCAGGGAGAGTTTCTAAGTCATCTGCGAACAATGCTGGTGGAGATCAGAGCCAGGGAGAGTTTCTAAGTCATCAGCGAGCAATGCTGGTGGAGAACAGAGCCAGGGAGAGTTTCTAAGGCATCAATGAACAATGCTGGTGGAGAACAGAGCCAGGGAGAGTTTCTAAGGCATCTGCGAACAATGCTTGTGGAGAACAGAGCCAGGGAGAGTTTCTAAGGCATCAATGAACAATGCTGGTGGAGATCAGAGCCAGGGAGAGTTTCTAAGGCATCTGCGAACAATGCTGGTGGAGATCAGAGCCAGGGAGAGTTACTAAGGCATCAGCGAGCAATGCTGGTGGAGAACAGAGCCAGGGAGAGTTTCTAAGTCATCAGCGAACAATGCTGGTGGAGAACAGAGCCAGGGTGACTTTCTAAGGCATCAATGAACAATGCTGGCAGAGAACAGTGCCAGGGAGAGTTTCTAAGGCATTTGCGAACAATGCTGGTGGAGAACAGAGCCAGGGAGAGTTTCTAAGGCATCAGCGAGCAATGCTGGTGTAGAACAGAGCCAGGGAGAGTTTCTAAGGCATTAATGAACAATGCTGGTGGAGAACAGTGCCAGGGAGAGTTTCTAAGGCATCAATGAACAATGCTGGCGGAGAACAGAGCCAGGGAGAGTTTCTAAGGCATCAGCGAGCAATGCTGGTGGAGAACAGAGCCAGGGAGAGTTTCTAAGGCATCAGCAAACAATGCTGGCGGAGAACAGAGCCAGGGAGAGTTTCTAAGTCATCAGCGAACAATGCTGGTGGAGAACAGAGCCAGGGAGAGTTTCTAAGTCATCAGCGAACAATGCTGGTGGAGAACAGAGCCAGGGAGAGTTTCTAAGTCATCAGCGAACAATGCTGGCAGAGAACAGTGCCAGGGTGAGTTTCTAAGACATCAGCGAACAATGCTGGTGGAGAACAGAGCCAGGGAGAGTTTCTAAGGCATCAGCGAACAATGCTGGTGGAGAACAGAGCCAGGGAGAGTTTCTATGGCATCAGCGAACAATGCTGGCAGAGAACAGTGCCAGGGTGAGTTTCTAAGTCATCAGCGAATAATGCTGGTGGAGAACAGAGCCAGGGAGAGTTTCTAAGGCATCTGCGAACAATGCTGGTGGAGAACAGACCCAGGGAGAGTTTCTATGGCATCAGCGAACAATGCTGGCAGAGAACAGTGCCAGGGAGAGTTTCTAAGGCATCAATGAAAAATGCTGGTGGAGATCAGAGCCAGGGAGAGTTACTAAGGCATCAGCGAGCAATGCTGGTGCAGAACAGAGCCAGGGAGAGTTTCTAAGGCATCAATGAACAATGCTGGTGGAGATCAGAGCTAGGGAGAGTTACTAAGGCATCAGCGAGCAATGCTGGTGCAGGACAGAGCCAGGGCGACTTTCTAAGGCATCAATGAACAATGCTGGCAGAGAACAGTGCCAGGGAGAGTTTCTAAGGCATTTGCGAACAATGCTGGTGGAGAACAGTGCCAGGGAGAGTTTCTAAGGCATCAGCGAGCAATGCTGGTGGAGAACAGAGTCAGGGAGAGTTTCTAAGGCATCAATGAACAATGCTGGTGGAGAACAGTGCCAGGGAGAGTTCCTAAGGCATCAATGAAAAATGCTGGGGGAGAACAGTGCCAGGGAGAGTTTCTAAGGCATCAGCGAACAATGCTGGTGGAGAACAGAGCCAGGGAGAGTTTCTAAGGCATCAATGAACAATGCTGGTGGAGAACTGTGCCAGGGAGAGTTTCTAAGGCATTTGCGAACAATGCTCTTGGAGAACAGTGCCAGGGAGAGTTTCTAAGGCATTTGCGAAGAATTCTGGTGGAGAACAGTGCCAGGGAGAGTTTCTAAGGCATCAGCGAGCAATGCTGGTGGAGAACAGAGCCAGGGAGAGTTACTAAGGCATCAATGAACAATGCTGGTGGAGAACAGTGCCAGGGAGAGTTTCTAAGTCATCAGCGAACAATGCTGGCAGAGAACAGTGCCAGGGTGAGTTTCTAAGTCATCAGCGAACAATGCTGGTGGAGAACAGAGTCAGGGAGAGTTTCTAAGTCATCAATGAACAATGCTGGCAGAGAACAGTGCCAGGGAGCGTTTGTAAGTCATCAGCGAACAATGCTGGTGGAGAACAGAGCCAGGGAGAGTTTCTAAGTCATCAATAAACAATGCTGGCAGAGAACAGTGCCAGGGTGAATTTCTAAGTCATCAGCGAACAATGCTGGTGGAGAACAGAGCCAGGGAGAGTTTCTATGGCATCAGCGAACAATGCTGGTGGAGAACAGAGCCAGGGAGAGTTTCTATGGCATCAGCGAACAATGCTGGGGGAGAACAGTGCCAGGGAGAGTTCCTAAGGCATGAATGAACAATGCTGGTGGAGAACAGTGCCAGGGAGAGTTTCTAAGGCATTAATGAACAATGTTGGCAGAGAACTGTGCCAGGGAGAGTTTCAAAGGCATTTGCGAACAATGCTGGTGGAGAACAGTGCCAGGGAGAGTTTCTAAGGCATTTGCGAACAATGCTGGTGGAGAACAGTGCCAGGGAGAGTTTCTAAGGCATCAGCGAGCAATGCTGGTGGAGAACAGAGCCAGGGAGAGTTTCTAATGCATCAATGAACAATGCTGGTGGAGAACAGTGCCAGGGAGAGTTGCTAAGGCAACAGCGAACAATGCTGGCAGAGAACAGTGCCAGGGAGAGTTTCTAAGGCATCAGCGAGCAATGCTGGTGGAGAACAGAGCCAGGGAGAGTTTCTAAGGCATCAATGAACAATGCTGGTGGAGAACAGTGCCAGGGAGAGTTGCTAAGGCAACAGCGAACAATGCTGGCAGAGAACAGTGCCAGGGAGAGTTTCTATGGCATCAGCGAACAATGCTGGGGGAGAACAGTGCCAGGGAGAGTTTCTAAGGCATCAATGAACAATGCTGGTGGAGAACAGTGCCAGAGAGAGTTTCTAAGGCATCAGCGAACAATGCTGGCAGAGAACAGTGCCAGGGAGAGTTTCTAAGGCATCAGCGAGCAATGTTGGTGGAGAACAGAGCCAGGGAGAGTTTCTAAGGTATCAGCGAGCAATGCTGGTGGAGAACAGTGCCAGGGAGAATTTCTAAGGTATCAGCGAGCAATGCTGGTGGAGAACAGTGTCACGGAGAGTTTCTAAGGCATCAATGAACATTGCTGGTGGAGAACAGTGCCAGGGAGAGTTGCTAAGGCATCAGCGAGCAATGCTGGTGGAGAACAGAGCCAGGGAGAGTTTCTAAGGCATCAATGAACAATGCTGGTGGAGAACAGTGCCAGGGAGAGTTGCTAAGGCAACAGCGAACAATGCTGGCAGAGAACAGTGCCAGGGAGAGTTTCTATGGCAACAGCGAACAATGCTGGCAGAGAACAGTGCCAGGGAGAGTTTCTATGGCATCAGTGAACAATGCTGGGGGAGAACAGTGCCAGGGAGAGTTCCTAAGGCATCAATGAACAATGTTGGTGGAGAACAGTGCCAGGGAGAGTTTCTAAGGCATCAGCGAACAATGCTGGTGGAGAACAGAGCCAGGGAGAGTTTCTAAGGCATCAATGAACAATGCTGGCAGAGAACAGTGCCAGGGAGAGTTTCTAAGGCATTTGCGAACAATGCTGGTGGAGAACAGTGCCAGGGAGAGTTTCTAAGGCATCAGCGAGCAATGCTGGTGGAGAACAGAGTCAGGGAGAGTTTCTAAGGCATCAATGAACAATGCTGGTGGAGAACAGAGCCAGGGAGAGTTTTTAAGGCATCAATGAACAATGCTGGCAGAGAACAGTGCCAGGGAGAGTTTCTAAGGCATTTGCGAACAATGCTGGTGGAGAACAGTGCCAGGGAGAGTTTCTAAGGCATCAGCGAGCAATGCTGGTGGAGAACAGAGTCAGGGAGAGTTTCTAAGGCATCAATGAACAATGCTGGTGGAGAACAGTGCCAGGGAGAGTTGCTAAGGCATCAGCGAACAATGCTGGTGGAGAACAGAGCCAGGGAGAGTTTCTAAGGCATCAATGAACAATGCTGGTGGAGAACTGTGCCAGGGAGAGTTTCTAAGGCATTTGCGAAGAATGCTGGTGGAGAACAGTGCCAGGGAGAGTTTCTAAGGCATTTGTGAAGAATTCTGGTGGAGAACAGTGCCAGGGAGAGTTTCTAAGGCATCAGCGAGCAATGCTGGTGGAGAACAGAGCCAGGGTGAGTTACTAAGGCATCAATGAACAATGCTGGTGGAGAACAGTGCCAGGGAGAGTTTCTAAGTCATCAGCGAACAATGCTGGTTGGGAACAGAACCAGGGAGACTTTCTAAGTCATCAGCGAACAATGCTGGTGGAGAACAGAGCCAGGGAGAGTTTCTAAGTCATCAGCGAACAATGCTGGCAGAGAACAGTGCCAGGGGGAGTTTCTAAGTCATCAGCGAACAATGCTGGTGGAGAACAGAGCCAGGGAGAGTTTCTAAGTCATCAATGAACAATGCTGGCAGAGAACAGTGCCAGGGTGAGTTTCTAAGTCATCAGCGAACAATGCTGGTGGAGAACAGAGCCAGGGAGAGTTTCTAAGTCATCAATGAACAATGCTGGCAGAGAACAGTGGCAGGGTGAGTTTCCAAGTCATCAGCGAACAATGCTGGTGGAGAACAGAGCCAGGAAGAGTTTCTATGGCATCAGCGAACAATGCTGGTGGAGAACAGAGCCAGGGAGAGTTTCTATGGCATCAGCGAACAATGCTGGGGGAGAACAGTGCCAGGGAGAGTTCCTAAGGCATGAATGAACAATGCTGGTGGAGAACAGTGCCAGAGAGAGTTTCTAAGGCATCAATGAACAATGCTGGTGGAGAACTGTGCCAGGGAGAGTTTCAAAGGCATTTGCGAACAATGCTGGTGGAGAACAGTGCCAGGGAGAGTTTCAAAGGCATTTGCGAACAATGCTGGTGGAGAACAGTGCCAGGGAGAGTTTCTAAGGCATCAGCGAACAATGCTGGTGGAGAACAGAGCCAGGGAGAGTTTCTAAGGCATCAATGAACAATGCTGGTGGAGAACTGTGCCAGGGAGAGTTGCTAAGGCAACAGCGAACAATGCTGGCAGAGAACAGTGCCAGGGAGAGTTTCTATGGCATCAGCGAGCAATGCTGGTGGAGAACAGTGCCAGGGAGAGTTTCTATGGCAACAGCGAACAATGCTGGCAGAGAACAGTGCCAGGGAGAGTTTCTATGGCATCAGTGAACAATGCTGGGGGAGAACAGTGCCAGGGAGAGTTCCTAAGGCATCAATGAACAATGTTGGTGGAGAACAGTGCCAGGGAGAGTTTCTAAGGCATCAGCGAACAATGCTGGTGGAGAACAGAGCCAGGGAGAGTTTCTAAGGCATCAATGAACAATGCTGGTGGAGAACTGTGCCAGGGAGAGTTGCTAAGGCATCAGCGAACAATGCTGGCAGAGAACAGAGCCAGGGAGAGTTTCTATGGCATCAGCGAACAATGCTGGGGGAGAACAGTGCCAGGGAGAGTTCCTAAGGCATCAATGAACAATGCTGGTGGAGAACAGTGCCAGGGAGAGTTTCTAAGGCATCAGCGAACAATGCTGGTGGAGAACAGAGCCAGGGAGAGTTTCTAAGGAATCAATGAACAATGCTGGTGGAGAACTGTGCCAGGGAGAGTTTCTAAGGCATTTGCGAAGAATGCTGGTGGAGAACAGTGCCAGGGAGAGTTTCTAAGGCATCAGCGAGCAATGCTGGTGGAGAACAGAGCCAGGGAGAGTTTTTAAGGCATCAATGAACAATGCTGGTGGAGAACAGTGCCAGGGAGAGTTTCTAAGTCATCAGCGAACAATGCTGGTGGAGATCAGTGCCAGGGAGAGTTTCTAAGGCATCAGCGAACAATGCTGGTGGAGAACAGTGCCAGGGAGCGTTTCTAAGTCATCAGCGAACAATGGTGGTGGAGAACAGAGCCAGGGAGAGTTACTAAGGCATCAGCGAACAATGCTGGTGGAGAACAGAGCCACGGAGTGTTTCTAAGTCATCAATGAACAATGCTGGCAGAGAACAGTGCCAGGGAGAGTTTCTAAGTCATCAGCGAACAATGCTGGTGGAGAACAGAGCCAGGGAGAGTTTCTAAGGCATTTGCGAACAATGCTGGTGGAGAACAGAGCCAGGGAGAGTTTCTAAGTCATCAGCGAACAATGCTGGTGGAGAACAGAGTCACGGTGTGTTTCTAAGTCATCAATGAACAATGCTGGCAGAGAACAGTGCCAGGGAGCGTTTGTAAGTCATCAGCGAACAATGCTGGTGGAGAACAGAGCCAGGGAGAGTTACTAAGGCATCAGCGAGCAATGCTGGTGGAGAACAGAGCCAGGGAGAGTTTCTAAGGCATCAGCGAACAATGCTGGTGGAGAACAGTGCCAGGGAGAGTTTCTAAGGAATCAATGAACAATGTTGGTAGAGAACAGTGCCAGGGAGAGTTTCTATGGCATCTGCGAACAATGCTGGTGGAGATCAGAGCCAGGGAGAGTTTCTAAGTCATCAGCGAGCAATGCTGGTGGAGAACAGTGCCAGGGAGAGTTTCTAAGGCATCAATGAACAATGCTGGTGGAGAACAGAGCCAGGGAGAGTTTCTACGGCATCAGCGAACAATGCTGGTGGAGAACAGTGCCAGGGAGAGTTTCTAAGGCATCAATGAACAATGTTGGCAGAGAACAGTGCCAGGGAGAGTTTCTAAGTCATCTGCGAACAATGCTGGTGGAGATCAGAGCCAGGGAGAGTTTCTAAGTCATCAGCGAGCAATGCTGGTGGAGAACAGAGCCAGGGAGAGTTTCTAAGGCATCAATGAACAATGCTGGTGGAGAACAGAGCCAGGGAGAGTTTCTAAGGCATCTGCGAACAATGCTTGTGGAGAACAGAGCCAGGGAGAGTTTCTAAGGCATCAATGAACAATGCTGGTGGAGATCAGAGCCAGGGAGAGTTTCTAAGGCATCTGCGAACAATGCTGGTGGAGATCAGAGCCAGGGAGAGTTACTAAGGCATCAGCGAGCAATGCTGGTGGAGAACAGAGCCAGGGAGAGTTTCTAAGTCATCAGCGAACAATGCTGGTGGAGAACAGAGCCAGGGTGACTTTCTAAGGCATCAATGAACAATGCTGGCAGAGAACAGTGCCAGGGAGAGTTTCTAAGGCATTTGCGAACAATGCTGGTGGAGAACAGAGCCAGGGAGAGTTTCTAAGGCATCAGCGAGCAATGCTGGTGTAGAACAGAGCCAGGGAGAGTTTCTAAGGCATTAATGAACAATGCTGGTGGAGAACAGTGCCAGGGAGAGTTTCTAAGGCATCAATGAACAATGCTGGCGGAGAACAGAGCCAGGGAGAGTTTCTAAGGCATCAGCGAGCAATGCTGGTGGAGAACAGAGCCAGGGAGAGTTTCTAAGGCATCAGCAAACAATGCTGGCGGAGAACAGAGCCAGGGAGAGTTTCTAAGTCATCAGCGAACAATGCTGGTGGAGAACAGAGCCAGGGAGAGTTTCTAAGTCATCAGCGAACAATGCTGGTGGAGAACAGAGCCAGGGAGAGTTTCTAAGTCATCAGCGAACAATGCTGGCAGAGAACAGTGCCAGGGTGAGTTTCTAAGACATCAGCGAACAATGCTGGTGGAGAACAGAGCCAGGGAGAGTTTCTAAGGCATCAGCGAACAATGCTGGTGGAGAACAGAGCCAGGGAGAGTTTCTATGGCATCAGCGAACAATGCTGGCAGAGAACAGTGCCAGGGTGAGTTTCTAAGTCATCAGCGAATAATGCTGGTGGAGAACAGAGCCAGGGAGAGTTTCTAAGGCATCTGCGAACAATGCTGGTGGAGAACAGAGCCAGGGAGAGTTTCTATGGCATCAGCGAACAATGCTGGCAGAGAACAGTGCCAGGGAGAGTTTCTAAGGCATCAATGAAAAATGCTGGTGGAGATCAGAGCCAGGGAGAGTTACTAAGGCATCAGCGAGCAATGCTGGTGCAGAACAGAGCCAGGGAGAGTTTCTAAGGCATCAATGAACAATGCTGGTGGAGATCAGAGCTAGGGAGAGTTACTAAGGCATCAGCGAGCAATGCTGGTGCAGGACAGAGCCAGGGCGACTTTCTAAGGCATCAATGAACAATGCTGGCAGAGAACAGTGCCAGGGAGAGTTTCTAAGGCATTTGCAAACAATGCTGGTGGAGAACAGTGCCAGGGAGAGTTTCTAAGGCATCAGCGAGCAATGCTGGTGGAGAACAGAGTCAGGGAGAGTTTCTAAGGCATCAATGAACAATGCTGGTGGAGAACAGTGCCAGGGAGAGTTCCTAAGGCATCAATGAAAAATGCTGGGGGAGAACAGTGCCAGGGAGAGTTTCTAAGGCATCAGCGAACAATGCTGGTGGAGAACAGAGCCAGGGAGAGTTTCTAAGGCATCAATGAACAATGCTGGTGGAGAACTGTGCCAGGGAGAGTTTCTAAGGCATTTGCGAACAATGCTCTTGGAGAACAGTGCCAGGGAGAGTTTCTAAGGCATTTGCGAAGAATTCTGGTGGAGAACAGTGCCAGGGAGAGTTTCTAAGGCATCAGCGAGCAATGCTGGTGGAGAACAGAGCCAGGGAGAGTTACTAAGGCATCAATGAACAATGCTGGTGGAGAACAGTGCCAGGGAGAGTTTCTAAGTCATCAGCGAACAATGCTGGCAGAGAACAGTGCCAGGGTGAGTTTCTAAGTCATCAGCGAACAATGCTGGTGGAGAACAGAGTCAGGGAGAGTTTCTAAGTCATCAATGAACAATGCTGGCAGAGAACAGTGCCAGGGAGCGTTTGTAAGTCATCAGCGAACAATGCTGGTGGAGAACAGAGCCAGGGAGAGTTTCTAAGTCATCAATAAACAATGCTGGCAGAGAACAGTGCCAGGGTGAATTTCTAAGTCATCAGCGAACAATGCTGGTGGAGAACAGAGCCAGGGAGAGTTTCTATGGCATCAGCGAACAATGCTGGTGGAGAACAGAGCCAGGGAGAGTTTCTATGGCATCAGCGAACAATGCTGGGGGAGAACAGTGCCAGGGAGAGTTCCTAAGGCATGAATGAACAATGCTGGTGGAGAACAGTGCCAGGGAGAGTTTCTAAGGCATTAATGAACAATGTTGGCAGAGAACTGTGCCAGGGAGAGTTTCAAAGGCATTTGCGAACAATGCTGGTGGAGAACAGTGCCAGGGAGAGTTTCTAAGGCATTTGCGAACAATGCTGGTGGAGAACAGTGCCAGGGAGAGTTTCTAAGGCATCAGCGAGCAATGCTGGTGGAGAACAGAGCCAGGGAGAGTTTCTAATGCATCAATGAACAATGCTGGTGGAGAACAGTGCCAGGGAGAGTTGCTAAGGCAACAGCGAACAATGCTGGCAGAGAACAGTGCCAGGGAGAGTTTCTAAGGCATCAGCGAGCAATGCTGGTGGAGAACAGAGCCAGGGAGAGTTTCTAAGGCATCAATGAACAATGCTGGTGGAGAACAGTGCCAGGGAGAGTTGCTAAGGCAACAGCGAACAATGCTGGCAGAGAACAGTGCCAGGGAGAGTTTCTATGGCATCAGCGAACAATGCTGGGGGAGAACAGTGCCAGGGAGAGTTTCTAAGGCATCAATGAACAATGCTGGTGGAGAACAGTGCCAGAGAGAGTTTCTAAGGCATCAGCGAACAATGCTGGCAGAGAACAGTGCCAGGGAGAGTTTCTAAGGCATCAGCGAGCAATGTTGGTGGAGAACAGAGCCAGGGAGAGTTTCTAAGGTATCAGCGAGCAATGCTGGTGGAGAACAGTGCCAGGGAGAATTTCTAAGGTATCAGCGAGCAATGCTGGTGGAGAACAGTGTCACGGAGAGTTTCTAAGGCATCAATGAACATTGCTGGTGGAGAACAGTGCCAGGGAGAGTTGCTAAGGTCAGCGAACAATGCTGGCAGAGAACAGTGCCAGGGTGAGTTTCTAAGTCTTCAGCGAACAATGCTGGTGGAGAACAGAGCCAGGGAGAGTTTCTAAGGCATCAGCGAACAATGCTGGTGGAGAACAGAGCCTGGGAGAGTTTCTATGGCATCAGCGATCAATGCTGGCAGAGAACAGTGCCAGGGTGAGTTTCTAAGTCATCAGCGAACAATGCTGGTGGAGAACAGAGCCAGGGAGAGTTTCTAAGGCATCTGCGAACAATGCTCTTGGAGAACAGAGCCAGGGAGAGTTTCTGTGGCATCAGCGAACAATGCTGGCAGAGAACAGTGCCAGGGAGAGTTTCTAAGTCATCAATGAACAATGCTGGTGGAGATCAGAGCCAGGGAGAGTTACTAAGGCATCAGCGAGCAATGCTGGTGCAGAACAGAGCCAGGGAGAGTTTCTAAGGCATCAATGAACAATGCTGGTGGAGATCAGAGCTAGGGAGAGTTACTAAGGCATCAGCGAGCAATGCTGGTGCAGGACAGAGCCAGGGCGACTTTCTAAGGCATCAATGAACAATGCTGGCAGAGAACAGTGCCAGGGAGAGTTTCTAAGGCATTTGCGAACAATGCTGGTGGAGAACAGTGCCAGGGAGAGTTTCTAAGGCATCAGCGAGCAATGCTGGTGGAGAACAGAGCCAGGGAGAGTTTCTAAGGCATCAATGAACAATGCTGGTGGAGAACAGTGCCAGGGAGAGTTGCTAAGGCATCAGCGAACAATGCTGGCAGAGAACAGTGCCAGGGAGAGTTTCTATGGCATCTGCGAACAATGCTGGGGGAGAACAGTGACAGGGAGAGTTCCTAAGGCATCAATGAACAATGCTGGTGGAGAATAGTGCCAGGGAGAGTTTCTAAGGCATCAGCGAACAATGCTGGTGGAGAACAGAGCCAGGGAGAGTTTCTAAGGCATCAATGAACAATGCTGGTGGAGAACTGTGCCAGGGAGAGTTTCTAAGGCATTTGCGAACAATGCTGGTGGAGAACAGTGCCAGGGAGAGTTTCTAAGGCATTTGCGAAGAATGCTGGTGGAGAACAGTGCCAGGGAGAGTTTCTAAGGCATCAGCGAGCAATGCTGGTGGAGAACAGAGCCAGGGAGAGTTACTAAGGCATCAATGAACAATGCTGGTGGAGAACAGTGCCAGGGAGAGTTTCTAATTCATCAGCGAACAATGCTGGTGGGGAACAGAACCAGGGAGACTTTCTAAGTCATCAGCGAACAATGCTGGTGGAGAACAGAGCCAGGGAGAGTTTCTAAGTCATCAGCGAACAATGCTGGCAGAGAACAGTGCCAGGGTGAGTTTCTAAGTCATCATCGAACAATGCTGGTGGAGAACAGAGGCAGGGAGAGTTTCTAAGGCATCTGCGAACAATGCTCGTGGAGAACAGAGCCAGGGAGAGTTTCTGTGGCATCAGCGAACAATGCTGGCAGAGAACAGTGCCAGGGAGAGTTTCTAAGTCATCAATGAACAATGCTGGTGGAGATCAGAGCCAGGGAGAGTTACTAAGGCATCAGCGAGCAATGCTGGTGCAGAACAGAGCCAGGGAGAGTTTCTAAGGCATCAATGAACAATGCTGGTGGAGATCAGAGCTAGGGAGAGTTACTAAGGCATCAGCGAGCAATGCTGGTGCAGGACAGAGCCAGGGCGACTTTCTAAGGCATCAATGAACAATGCTGGCAGAGAACAGTGCCAGGGAGAGTTTCTAAGGCATTTGCGAACAATGCTGGTGGAGAACAGTGCCAGGGAGAGTTTCTAAGGCATCAGCGAGCAATGCTGGTGGAGAACAGAGCCAGGGAGAGTTTCTAAGGCATCAATGAACAATGCTGGTGGAGAACAGTGCCAGGGAGAGTTGCTAAGGCATCAGCGAACAATGCTGGCAGAGAACAGTGCCAGGGAGAGTTTCTATGGCATCTGCGAACAATGCTGGGGGAGAACAGTGCCAGGGAGAGTTCCTAAGGCATCAATGAACTATGCTCGTGGAGAACAGTGCCAGGGAGATTTTCTAAGGCATCAGCGAACAATGCTGGTGGAGAACAGAGCCAGGGAGAGTTTCTAAGGCATCAATGAACAATGCTGGTGGAGAACTGTGCCAGGGAGAGTTTCTAAGGCATTTGCGAACAATGCTGGTGGAGAACAGTGCCAGGGAGAGTTTCTAAGGCATTTGCGAAGAATGCTGGTGGAGAACAGTGCCAGGGAGAGTTTCTAAGGCATCAGCGAGCAATGCTGGTGGAGAACAGAGCCAGGGAGAGTTACTAAGGCATCAATGAACAATGTTGGTGGAGAACAGTGCCAGGGAGAGTTTCTAATTCATCAGCGAACAATGCTGGTGGGGAACAGAACCAGGGAGACTTTCTAAGTCATCAGCGAACAATGCTGGTGGAGAACAGAGCCAGGGAGAGTTTCTAAGTCATCAGCGAACAATGCTGGCAGAGAACAGTGCCAGGGTGAGTTTCTAAGTCATCAGCGAACAATGCTGGTGGAGAACAGTGCCAGGGAGAGTTTCTAAGGCATTTGCGAAGAATGCTGGTGGAGAACAGTGCCAGGGAGAGTTTCTAAGGCATCAGCGAGCAATGCTGGTGGAGAACAGAGCCAGGGAGTGTTACTAAGGCATCAATGAACAATGCTGGTGGAGAACAGTGCCAGGGAGAGTTTCTAATTCATCAGCGAACAATGCTGGTGGGGAACAGAACCAGGGAGACTTTCTAAGTCATCAGCGAACAATGCTGGTGGAGAACAGAGCCAGGGAGAGTTTCTAAGTCATCAGCGAACAATGCTGGCAGAGAACAGTGCCAGGGTGAGTTTCTAAGTCATCATCGAACAATGCTGGTGGAGAACAGAGGCAGGGAGAGTTTCTAAGGCATCTGCGAACAATGCTCGTGGAGAACAGAGCCAGGGAGAGTTTCTGTGGCATCAGCGAACAATGCTGGCAGAGAACAGTGCCAGGGAGAGTTTCTAAGTCATCAATGAACAATGCTGGTGGAGATCAGAGCCAGGGAGAGTTACTAAGGCATCAGCGAGCAATGCTGGTGCAGAACAGAGCCAGGGAGAGTTTCTAAGGCATCAATGAACAATGCTGGTGGAGATCAGAGCTAGGGAGAGTTACTAAGGCATCAGCGAGCAATGCTGGTGCAGGACAGAGCCAGGGCGACTTTCTAAGGCATCAATGAACAATGCTGGCAGAGAACAGTGCCAGGGAGAGTTTCTAAGGCATTTGCGAACAATGCTGGTGGAGAACAGTGCCAGGGAGAGTTTCTAAGGCATCAGCGAGCAATGCTGGTGGAGAACAGAGCCAGGGAGAGTTTCTAAGGCATCAATGAACAATGCTGGTGGAGAACAGTGCCAGGGAGAGTTGCTAAGGCATCAGCGAACAATGCTGGCAGAGAACAGTGCCAGGGAGAGTTTCTATGGCATCTGCGAACAATGCTGGGGGAGAACAGTGCCAGGGAGAGTTCCTAAGGCATCAATGAACTATGCTCGTGGAGAACAGTGCCAGGGAGATTTTCTAAGGCATCAGCGAACAATGCTGGTGGAGAACAGAGCCAGGGAGAGTTTCTAAGGCATCAATGAACAATGCTGGTGGAGAACTGTGCCAGGGAGAGTTTCTAAGGCATTTGCGAACAATGCTGCTGGAGAACAGTGCCAGGGAGAGTTTCTAAGGCATTTGCGAAGAATGCTGGTGGAGAACAGTGCCAGGGAGAGTTTCTAAGGCATCAGCGAGCAATGCTGGTGGAGAACAGAGCCAGGGAGAGTTACTAAGGCATCAATGAACAATGTTGGTGGAGAACAGTGCCAGGGAGAGTTTCTAATTCATCAGCGAACAATGCTGGTGGGGAACAGAACCAGGGAGACTTTCTAAGTCATCAGCGAACAATGCTGGTGGAGAACAGAGCCAGGGAGAGTTTCTAAGTCATCAGCGAACAATGCTGGCAGAGAACAGTGCCAGGGTGAGTTTCTAAGTCATCAGCGAACAATGCTGGTGGAGAACAGAGCCTGGGAGAGTTTCTATGGCATCAGCGAACAATGCTGGCAGAGAACAGTGCCAGGGTGAGTTTCTAAGTCATCAGCGAACAATGCTGGTGGAGAACAGAGCCAGGGAGAGTTTCTAAGGCATCTGCGAACAATGCTCGTGGAGAACAGAGCCAGGGAGAGTTTCTGTGGCATCAGCGAACAATGCTGGCAGAGAACAGTGCCAGGGAGAGTTTCTAAGTCATCAATGAACAATGCTGGTGGAGATCAGAGCCAGGGAGAGTTACTAAGGCATCAGCGAGCAATGCTGGTGCAGAACAGAGCCAGGGAGAGTTTCTAAGGCATCAATGAACAATGCTGGTGGAGATCAGAGCTAGGGAGAGTTACTAAGGCATCAGCGAGCAATGCTGGTGCAGGACAGAGCCAGGGCGACTTTCTAAGGCATCAATGAACAATGCTGGCAGAGAACAGTGCCAGGGAGAGTTTCTAAGGCATTTGCGAACAATGCTGGTGGAGAACAGTGCCAGGGAGAGTTTCTAAGGCATCAGCGAGCAATGCTGGTGGAGAACAGAGCCAGGGAGAGTTTCTAAGGCATCAATGAACAATGCTGGTGGAGAACAGTGCCAGGGAGAGTTGCTAAGGCATCAGCGAACAATGCTGGCAGAGAACAGTGCCAGGGAGAGTTTCTATGGCATCTGCGAACAATGCTGGGGGAGAACAGTGCCAGGGAGAGTTCCTAAGGCATCAATGAACAATGCTGGTGGAGAACAGTGCCAGGGAGAGTTTCTAAGGCATCAGCGAACAATGCTGGTGGAGAACAGAGCCAGGGAGAGTTTCTAAGGCATCAATGAACAATGCTGGTGGAGAACTGTGCCAGGGAGAGTTTCTAAGGCATTTGCGAACAATGCTGGTGGAGAACAGTGCCAAGGAGAGTTTCTAAGGCATTTGCGAAGAATGCTGGTGGAGAACAGTGCCAGGGAGAGTTTCTAAGGCATCAGCGAGCAATGCTGGTGGAGAACAGAGCCAGGGAGAGTTACTAAGGCATCAATGAACAATGCTGGTGGAGAACAGTGCCAGGGAGAGTTTCTAATTCATCAGCGAACAATGCTGGTGGGGAACAGACCCAGGGAGACTTTCTAAGTCATCAGCGAACAATGCTGGTGGAGAACAGAGCCAGGGAGAGTTTCTAAGTCATCAGCGAACAATGCTGGCAGAGAACAGTGCCAGGGTGAGTTTCTAAGTCATCAGCGAACAATGCTGGTGGAGAACAGAGCCAGGGAGAGTTTCTAAGGCATCTGCGAACAATGCTCGTGGAGAACAGAGCCAGGGAGAGTTTCTGTGGCATCAGCGAACAATGCTGGCAGAGAACAGTGCCAGGGAGAGTTTCTAAGTCATCAATGAACAATGCTGGTGGAGATCAGAGCCAGGGAGAGTTACTAAGGCATCAGCGAGCAATGCTGGTGCAGAACAGAGCCAGGGAGAGTTTCTAAGGCATCAATGAACAATGCTGGTGGAGATCAGAGCTAGGGAGAGTTACTAAGGCATCAGCGAGCAATGCTGGTGCAGGACAGAGCCAGGGCGACTTTCTAAGGCATCAATGAACAATGCTGGCAGAGAACAGTGCCAGGGAGAGTTTCTAAGGCATTTGCGAACAATGCTGGTGGAGAACAGTGCCAGGGAGAGTTTCTAAGGCATCAGCGAGCAATGCTGGTGGAGAACAGAGCCAGGGAGAGTTTCTAAGGCATCAATGAACAATGCTGGTGGAGAACAGTGCCAGGGAGAGTTGCTAAGGCATCAGCGAACAATGCTGGCAGAGAACAGTGCCAGGGAGAGTTTCTATGACATCTGCGAACAATGCTGGGGGAGAACAGTGCCAGGGAGAGTTCCTAAGGCATCAATGAACAATGCTGGTGGAGAACAGTGCCAGGGAGAGTTTCTAAGGCATCAGCGAACAATGCTGGTGGAGAACAGAGCCAGGGAGAGTTTCTAAGGCATCAATGAACAATGCTGGTGGAGAACTGTGCCAGGGAGAGTTTCTAAGGCATTTGCGAACAATGCTGGTGGAGAACAGTGCCAGGGAGAGTTTCTAAGGCATTTGCGAAGAATGCTGGTGGAGAACAGTGCCAGGGAGAGTTTCTAAGGCATCAGCGAGCAATGCTGGTGGAGAACAGAGCCAGGGAGAGTTACTAAGGCATCAATGAACAATGCTGGTGGAGAACAGTGCCAGGGAGAGTTTCTAATTCATCAGCGAACAATGCTGGTGGGGAACAGAACCAGGGAGACTTTCTAAGTCATCAGCGAACAATGCTGGTGGAGAACAGAGCCAGGGAGAGTTTCTAAGTCATCAGCGAACAATGCTGGCAGAGAACAGTGCCAGGGTGAGTTTCTAAGTCATCAGCGAACAATGCTGGTGGAGAACAGAGCCAGGGAGAGTTTCTAAGTCATCAATGAACAATGCTGGCAGAGAACAGTGCCAGTGTGAGTTTCTAAGTCATCAGCGAACAATGCTGGTGGAGAACAGAGCCAGGGAGAGTTTCTAAGTCATCAATGAACAATGCTGGCAGAGAACAGTGCCAGGGTGAGTTTCTAAGTCATCAGCGAACAATGCTGGTGGAGAACAGAGCCAGGGAGAGTTTCTATGGCATCAGCATACAATGCTGGTGGAGAACAGAGCCAGGGAGAGTTTCTATGGCATCAGCGAACAATGCTGGGGGAGAACAGTGCCAGGGAGAGTTCCTAAGGCATCAATGAACAATGCTGGTGGAGAACAGTGCCAGGGAGAGTTTCTAAGGCATCAATGAACAATGCTGGTGGAGAACTGTGCCAGGGAGAGTTTCTAAGGCATCAGCGAGCAATGCTGGTGGAGAACAGAGCCAGGGAGAGTTTCTAAGGCATTTGCGAACAATGCTGGTGGAGAACAGTGCCAGGGAGAGTTTCTAAGGCATCAGCGAGCAATGCTGGTGGAGAACAGAGCCAGGGAGAGTTTCTAAGGCATCAATGAACAATGCTGGTGGAGAACAGTGCCAGGGAGAGTTGCTAAGGCATCAGCGAACAATGCTGGCAGAGAACAGTGCCAGGGAGAGTTTCTATGGCATCTGCGAACAATGCTGGGGGAGAACAGAGCCAGGGAGAGTTTCTAAGGCATCAATGAACAATGCTGGTGGAGATCAGAGCTAGGGAGAGTTACTAAGGCATCAGCGAGCAATGCTGGTGCAGGACAGAGCCAGGGCGACTTTCTAAGGCATCAATGAACAATGCTGGCAGAGAACAGTGCCAGGGAGAGTTTCTAAGGCATTTGCGAACAATGCTGGTGGAGAACAGTGCCAGGGAGAGTTTCTAAGGCATCAGCGAGCAATGCTGGTGGAGAACAGAGCCAGGGAGAGTTTCTAAGGCATCAATGAACAATGCTGGTGGAGAACAGTGCCAGGGAGAGTTGCTAAGGCATCAGCGAACAATGCTGGCAGAGAACAGTGCCAGGGAGAGTTTCTATGGCATCTGCGAACAATGCTGGGGGTGAACAGTGACAGGGAGAGTTCCTAAGGCATCAATGAACAATGCTGGTGGAGAATAGTGCCAGGGAGAGTTTCTAAGGCATCAGCGAACAATGCTGGTGGAGAACAGAGCCAGGGAGAGTTTCTAAGGCATCAATGAACAATGCTGGTGGAGAACTGTGCCAGGGAGAGTTTCTAAGGCATTTGCGAACAATGCTGGTGGAGAACAGTGAAAGGGAGAGTTTCTAAGGCATTTGCGAAGAATGCTGGTGGAGAACAGTGCCAGGGAGAGTTTCTAAGGCATCAGCGAGCAATGCTGGTGGAGAACAGAGCCAGGGAGAGTTACTAAGGCATCAATGAACAATGCTGGTGGAGAACAGTGCCAGGGAGAGTTTCTAATTCATCAGCGAACAATGCTGGTGGGGAACAGAACCAGGGAGACTTTCTAAGTCATCAGCGAACAATGCTGGTGGAGAACAGAGCCAGGGAGAGTTTCTAAGTCATCAGCGAACAATGCTGGCAGAGAACAGTGCCAGGGTGAGTTTCTAAGTCATCATCGAACAATGCTGGTGGAGAACAGAGGCAGGGAGAGTTTCTAAGGCATCTGCGAACAATGCTCGTGGAGAACAGAGCCAGGGAGAGTTTCTGTGGCATCAGCGAACAATGCTGGCAGAGAACAGTGCCAGGGAGAGTTTCTAAGTCATCAATGAACAATGCTGGTGGAGATCAGAGCCAGGGAGAGTTACTAAGGCATCAGCGAGCAATGCTGGTGCAGAACAGAGCCAGGGAGAGTTTCTAAGGCATCAATGAACAATGCTGGTGGAGATCAGAGCTAGGGAGAGTTACTAAGGCATCAGCGAGCAATGCTGGTGCAGGACAGAGCCAGGGCGACTTTCTAAGGCATCAATGAACAATGCTGGCAGAGAACAGTGCCAGGGAGAGTTTCTAAGGCATTTGCGAACAATGCTGGTGGAGAACAGTGCCAGGGAGAGTTTCTAAGGCATCAGCGAGCAATGCTGGTGGAGAACAGAGCCAGGGAGAGTTTCTAAGGCATCAATGAACAATGCTGGTGGAGAACAGTGCCAGGGAGAGTTGCTAAGGCATCAGCGAACAATGCTGGCAGAGAACAGTGCCAGGGAGAGTTTCTATGGCATCTGCGAACAATGCTGGGGGAGAACAGTGCCAGGGAGAGTTCCTAAGGCATCAATGAACTATGCTCGTGGAGAACAGTGCCAGGGAGATTTTCTAAGGCATCAGCGAACAATGCTGGTGGAGAACAGAGCCAGGGAGAGTTTCTAAGGCATCAATGAACAATGCTGGTGGAGAACTGTGCCAGGGAGAGTTTCTAAGGCATTTGCGAACAATGCTGGTGGAGAACAGTGCCAGGGAGAGTTTCTAAGGCATTTGCGAAGAATGCTGGTGGAGAACAGTGCCAGGGAGAGTTTCTAAGGCATCAGCGAGCAATGCTGGTGGAGAACAGAGCCAGGGAGAGTTACTAAGGCATCAATGAACAATGTTGGTGGAGAACAGTGCCAGGGAGAGTTTCTAATTCATCAGCGAACAATGCTGGTGGGGAACAGAACCAGGGAGACTTTCTAAGTCATCAGCGAACAATGCTGGTGGAGAACAGAGCCAGGGAGAGTTTCTAAGTCATCAGCGAACAATGCTGGCAGAGAACAGTGCCAGGGTGAGTTTCTAAGTCATCAGCGAACAATGCTGGTGGAGAACAGTGCCAGGGAGAGTTTCTAAGGCATTTGCGAAGAATGCTGGTGGAGAACAGTGCCAGGGAGAGTTTCTAAGGCATCAGCGAGCAATGCTGGTGGAGAACAGAGCCAGGGAGTGTTACTAAGGCATCAATGAACAATGCTGGTGGAGAACAGTGCCAGGGAGAGTTTCTAATTCATCAGCGAACAATGCTGGTGGGGAACAGAACCAGGGAGACTTTCTAAGTCATCAGCGAACAATGCTGGTGGAGAACAGAGCCAGGGAGAGTTTCTAAGTCATCAGCGAACAATGCTGGTGGAGAACAGTGCCAGGGAGAGTTTCTAAGGCATCAGCGTGCAATGCTGGTGGAGAACAGAGCCAGGGAGAGTTACTAAGGCATCAATGAACAATGTTGGTGGAGAACAGTGCCAGGGAGAGTTTCTAATTCATCAGCGAACAATGCTGGTGGGGAACAGAACCAGGGAGACTTTCTAAGTCATCAGCGAACAATGCTGGTGGAGAACAGAGCCAGGGAGAGTTTCTAAGTCATCAGCGAACAATGCTGGCAGAGAACAGTGCCAGGGTGAGTTTCTAAGACATCAGCGAACAATGCTGGTGGAGAACAGTGCCAGGGAGAGTTTCTAAGGCATTTGCGAAGAATGCTGGTGGAGAACAGTGCCAGGGAGAGTTTCTAAGGCATCAGCGAGCAATGCTGGTGGAGAACAGAGCCAGGGAGTGTTACTAAGGCATCAATGAACAATGCTGGTGGAGAACAGTGCCAGGGAGAGTTTCTAATTCATCAGCGAACAATGCTGGTGGGGAACAGAACCAGGGAGACTTTCTAAGTCATCAGCGAACAATGCTGGTGGAGAACAGAGCCAGGGAGAGTTTCTGTGGCATCAGCGAACAATGCTGGCAGAGAACAGTGCCAGGGAGAGTTTCTAAGTCATCAATGAACAATGCTGGTGGAGATCAGAGCCAGGGAGAGTTACTAAGGCATCAGCGAGCAATGCTGGTGCAGAACAGAGCCAGGGAGAGTTTCTAAGGCATCAATGAACAATGCTGGTGGAGATCAGAGCTAGGGAGAGTTACTAAGGCATCAGCGAGCAATGCTGGTGCAGGACAGAGCCAGGGCGACTTTCTAAGGCATCAATGAACAATGCTGGCAGAGAACAGTGCCAGGGAGAGTTTCTAAGGCATTTGCGAACAATGCTGGTGGAGAACAGTGCCAGGGAGAGTTTCTAAGGCATCAGCGAGCAATGCTGGTGGAGAACAGAGCCAGGGAGAGTTTCTAAGGCATCAATGAACAATGCTGGTGGAGAACAGTGCCAGGGAGAGTTGCTAAGGCATCAGCGAACAATGCTGGCAGAGAACAGTGCCAGGGAGAGTTTCTATGGCATCTGCGAACAATGCTGGGGGAGAACAGTGCCAGGGAGAGTTCCTAAGGCATCAATGAACTATGCTCGTGGAGAACAGTGCCAGGGAGATTTTCTAAGGCATCAGCGAACAATGCTGGTGGAGAACAGAGCCAGGGAGAGTTTCTAAGGCATCAATGAACAATGCTGGTGGAGAACTGTGCCAGGGAGAGTTTCTAAGGCATTTGCGAACAATGCTGCTGGAGAACAGTGCCAGGGAGAGTTTCTAAGGCATTTGCGAAGAATGCTGGTGGAGAACAGTGCCAGGGAGAGTTTCTAAGGCATCAGCGAGCAATGCTGGTGGAGAACAGAGCCAGGGAGAGTTACTAAGGCATCAATGAACAATGTTAGTGGAGAACAGTGCCAGGGAGAGTTTCTAATTCATCAGCGAACAATGCTGGTGGGGAACAGAACCAGGGAGACTTTCTAAGTCATCAGCGAACAATGCTGGTGGAGAACAGAGCCAGGGAGAGTTTCTAAGTCATCAGCGAACAATGCTGGCAGAGAACAGTGCCAGGGTGAGTTTCTAAGTCATCAGCGAACAATGCTGGTGGAGAACAGAGCCTGGGAGAGTTTCTATGGCATCAGCGAACAATGCTGGCAGAGAACAGTGCCAGGGTGAGTTTCTAAGTCATCAGCGAACAATGCTGGTGGAGAACAGAGCCAGGGAGAGTTTCTAAGGCATCTGCGAACAATGCTCGTGGAGAACAGAGCCAGGGAGAGTTTCTAAGGCATCTGCGAACAATGCTCGTGGAGAACAGAGCCAGGGAGAGTTTCTGTGGCATCAGCGAACAATGCTGGCAGAGAACAGTGCCAGGGAGAGTTTCTAAGTCATCAATGAACAATGCTGGTGGAGATCAGAGCCAGGGAGAGTTACTAAGGCATCAGCGAGCAATGCTGGTGCAGAACAGAGCCAGGGAGAGTTTCTAAGGCATCAATGAACAATGCTGGTGGAGATCAGAGCTAGGGAGAGTTACTAAGGCATCAGCGAGCAATGCTGGTGCAGGACAGAGCCAGGGCGACTTTCTAAGGCATCAATGAACAATGCTGGCAGAGAACAGTGCCAGGGAGAGTTTCTAAGGCATTTGCGAACAATGCTGGTGGAGAACAGTGCCAGGGAGAGTTTCTAAGGCATCAGCGAGCAATGCTGGTGGAGAACAGAGCCAGGGAGAGTTTCTAAGGCATCAATGAACAATGCTGGTGGAGAACAGTGCCAGGGAGAGTTGCTAAGGCATCAGCGAACAATGCTGGCAGAGAACAGTGCCAGGGAGAGTTTCTATGGCATCTGCGAACAATGCTGGGGGAGAACAGTGCCAGGGAGAGTTCCTAAGGCATCAATGAACAATGCTGGTGGAGAACAGTGCCAGGGAGAGTTTCTAAGGCATCAGCGAACAATGCTGGTGGAGAACAGAGCCAGGGAGAGTTTCTAAGGCATCAATGAACAATGCTGGTGGAGAACTGTGCCAGGGAGAGTTTCTAAGGCATTTGCGAACAATGCTGGTGGAGAACAGTGCCAAGGAGAGTTTCTAAGGCATTTGCGAAGAATGCTGGTGGAGAACAGTGCCAGGGAGAGTTTCTAAGGCATCAGCGAGCAATGCTGGTGGAGAACAGAGCCAGGGAGAGTTACTAAGGCATCAATGAACAATGCTGGTGGAGAACAGTGCCAGGGAGAGTTTCTAATTCATCAGCGAACAATGCTGGTGGGGAACAGACCCAGGGAGACTTTCTAAGTCATCAGCGAACAATGCTGGTGGAGAACAGAGCCAGGGAGAGTTTCTAAGTCATCAGCGAACAATGCTGGCAGAGAACAGTGCCAGGGTGAGTTTCTAAGTCATCAGCGAACAATGCTGGTGGAGAACAGAGCCAGGGAGAGTTTCTAAGGCATCTGCGAACAATGCTCGTGGAGAACAGAGCCAGGGAGAGTTTCTGTGGCATCAGCGAACAATGCTGGCAGAGAACAGTGCCAGGGAGAGTTTCTAAGTCATCAATGAACAATGCTGGTGGAGATCAGAGCCAGGGAGAGTTACTAAGGCATCAGCGAGCAATGCTGGTGCAGAACAGAGCCAGGGAGAGTTTCTAAGGCATCAATGAACAATGCTGGTGGAGATCAGAGCTAGGGAGAGTTACTAAGGCATCAGCGAGCAATGCTGGTGCAGGACAGAGCCAGGGCGACTTTCTAAGGCATCAATGAACAATGCTGGCAGAGAACAGTGTCAGGGAGAGTTTCTAAGGCATTTGCGAACAATGCTGGTGGAGAACAGTGCCAGGGAGAGTTTCTAAGGCATCAGCGAGCAATGCTGGTGGAGAACAGAGCCAGGGAGAGTTTCTAAGGCATCAATGAACAATGCTGGTGGAGAACAGTGCCAGGGAGAGTTGCTAAGGCATCAGCGAACAATGCTGGCAGAGAACAGTGCCAGGGAGAGTTTCTATGGCATCTGCGAACAATGCTGGGGGAGAACAGTGCCAGGGAGAGTTCCTAAGGCATCAATGAACAATGCTGGTGGAGAACAGTGCCAGGGAGAGTTTCTAAGGCATCAGCGAACAATGCTGGTGGAGAACAGAGCCAGGGAGAGTTTCTAAGGCATCAATGAACAATGCTGGTGGAGAACTGTGCCAGGGAGAGTTTCTAAGGCATTTGCGAACAATGCTGGTGGAGAACAGTGCCAGGGAGAGTTTCTAAGGCATTTGCGAAGAATGCTGGTGGAGAACAGTGCCAGGGAGAGTTTCTAAGGCATCAGCGAGCAATGCTGGTGGAGAACAGAGCCAGGGAGAGTTACTAAGGCATCAATGAACAATGCTGGTGGAGAACAGTGCCAGGGAGAGTTTCTAATTCATCAGCGAACAATGCTGGTGGGGAACAGAACCAGGGAGACTTTCTAAGTCATCAGCGAACAATGCTGGTGGAGAACAGAGCCAGGGAGAGTTTCTAAGTCATCAGCGAACAATGCTGGCAGAGAACAGTGCCAGGGTGAGTTTCTAAGTCATCAGCGAACAATGCTGGTGGAGAACAGAGCCAGGGAGAGTTTCTAAGTCATCAATGAACAATGCTGGCAGAGAACAGTGCCAGTGTGAGTTTCTAAGTCATCAGCGAACAATGCTGGTGGAGAACAGAGCCAGGGAGAGTTTCTAAGTCATCAATGAACAATGCTGGCAGAGAACAGTGCCAGGGTGAGTTTCTAAGTCATCAGCGAACAATGCTGGTGGAGAACAGAGCCAGGGAGAGTTTCTATGGCATCAGCATACAATGCTGGTGGAGAACAGAGCCAGGGAGAGTTTCTATGGCATCAGCGAACAATGCTGGGGGAGAACAGTGCCAGGGAGAGTTCCTAAGGCATCAATGAACAATGCTGGTGGAGAACAGTGCCAGGGAGAGTTTCTAAGGCATCAGCGAACAATGCTGGTGGAGAACAGAGCCAGGGAGAGTTTCTAAGGCATCAATGAACAATGCTGGTGGAGAACTGTGCCAGGGAGAGTTTCTAAGGCATCAGCGAGCAATGCTGGTGGAGAACAGAGCCAGGGAGAGTTTCTAAGGCATTTGCGAACAATGCTGGTGGAGAACAGTGCCAGGGAGAGTTTCTAAGGCATCAGCGAGCAATGCTGGTGGAGAACAGAGCCAGGGAGAGTTTCTAAGGCATCAATGAACAATGCTGGTGGAGAACAGTGCCAGGGAGAGTTGCTAAGGCATCAGCGAACAATGCTGGCAGAGAACAGTGCCAGGGAGAGTTTCTATGGCATCTGCGAACAATGCTGGGGGAGAACAGTGCCAGGGAGAGTTCCTAAGGCATCAATGAACAATGCTGGTGGAGAACAGTGCCAGGGAGAGTTTCTAAGGCATCAGCGAACAATGCTGGTGGAGAACAGAGCCAGGGAGAGTTTCTAAGGCATCAATGAACAATGCTGGTGGAGAACTGTGCCAGGGAGAGTTTCTAAGGCATTTGCGAACAATGCTGGTGGAGAACAGTGCCAGGGAGAGTTTCTAAGGCATTTGCGAAGAATGATGGTGGAGAACAGTGCCAGGGAGAGTTTCTAAGGCATCAGCGAGCAATGCTGGTGGAGAACAGAGCCAGGGAGAGTTACTAAGGCATCAATGAACAATGCTGGTGGAGAACAGTGCCAGGGAGAGTTTCTAATTCATCAGCGAACAATGCTGGTGGGGAACAGAACCAGGGAGACTTTCTAAGTCATCAGCGAACAATGCTGGTGGAGAACAGAGCCAGGGAGAGTTTCTAAGTCATCAGCGAACAATGCTGGCAGAGAACAGTGCCAGGGTGAGTTTCTAAGTCATCAGCGAACAATGCTGGTGGAGAACAGAGCCAGGGAGAGTTTCTAAGTCATCAATGAACAATGCTGGCAGAGAACAGAGCCAGTGTGAGTTTCTAAGTCATCAGCGAACAATGCTGGTGGAGAACAGAGCCAGGGAGAGTTTCTAAGTCATCAATGAACAATGCTGGCAGAGAACAGTGCCAGGGTGAGTTTCTAAGTCATCAGCGAACAATGCTGGTGGAGAACAGAGCCAGGGAGAGTTTCTATGGCATCAGCATACAATGCTGGTGGAGAACAGAGCCAGGGAGAGTTTCTATGGCATCAGCGAACAATGCTGGGGGAGAACAGTGCCAGGGAGAGTTCCTAAGGCATCAATGAACAATGCTGGTGGAGAACAGTGCCAGGGAGAGTTTCTAAGGCATCAGCGAACAATGCTGGTGGAGAACAGAGCCAGGGAGAGTTTCTAAGGCATCAATGAACAATGCTGGTGGAGAACTGTGCCAGGGAGAGTTTCTAAGGCATCAGCGAGCAATGCTGGTGGAGAACAGAGCCAGGGAGAGTTTCTAAGTCATCAGCGAACAATGCTGGTGGAGAACAGAGCCAGGGCGACTTTCTAAGGCATCAATGAACAATGCTGGCAGAGAACAGTGCCAGGGAGAGTTTCTAAGGCATTTGCGAACAATGCTGGTGGAGAACAGAGCCAGGGAGAGTTTCTAAGGCATCAGCGAGCAATGCTGGTGGAGAATAGAGCCAGGGAGAGTTTCTAAGGCATCAATGAACAATGCTGGTGGAGAACAGTGCCAGGGAGAGTTGCTAAGGCATCAGCGAACAATGCTGGCAGAGAACAGTGCCAGGGAGAGTTTCTATGGCATCAGCGAACAATGCTGGTGGAGAACAGAGCCAGGGAGAGTTTCTAAGGCATCAATGAACAATGCTGGTGGAGAACTGTGCCAGGGAGAGTTTCTAAGGCATCAGCGAACAATGCTGGTGGAGAACAGAGACAGGAAGAGTTTCTAAGGCCTCAATGAACAATGCTGGTGGAGAACAGTGCCAGGGAGAGTTTCTAAGTCATCAGCGAACAATGCTGGTGGAGAACAGAGCCAGGGAGAGTTTCTAAGGCATCAATGAATACTGCTGGTGGAGAACAGAGCCAGGGAGAGTTTCTAAGGCATCAGCGAACAATGATGACGGAGAGCAGAGCCAGGGAGAGTTACTAAGGCATCAGCGAGCAATGCTGGTGGAGAACAGAGCCAGGGAGAGTTTCTAAGGCATCAGCGAACAATGCTGGTGGAGAACAGTGCCAGGGAGAGTTTCTAAGGCATCAATGAACAATGTTGGCAGAGAACAGAGCCAGGGAGAGTTTCTACTGCATCAGCGAACAATGCTGGTGGAGAACAGTGCCACGGAGAGTTTCTAAGTCATCAGCGAACAATGCTGGTGGAGAACAGAGCCAGGGAGAGTTTCGAAGGCAACAATGAACAATGCTGGTGGAGAACAGAGCCAGGGAGAGTTTCTAAGGCATCAGCGAACAATGCTGGCGGAGAACAGAGCCAGGGAGAGTTTCTAACGCATCAATGAACAATGCTGGCGGAGAACAGAGCCAGGGAGAGTTTCTAAGGCATCAATGAACAATGCTGGTAGAGAACAGTGCCAGAGAGAGTTTCTAAGGCATCAGCGAACAATGCTGGCAGAGAACAGTGCCAGGGAGAGTTTCTAAGGCATTAGCAAACAATGCTGGCGGAGAACAGTGCCAGGGAGAGTTCCTAAGGCATCAATGAACAATGCTGGTGGAGAACAGTGCCAGGGAGAGTTTCTAAGGCATCAGCGAACAATGCTGGTGGAGAACAGAGCCAGGGAGAGTTTCTAAGGCATCAATGAACAATGCTGGTGGAGAACTGTGCCAGGGAGAGTTTCTAAGGCATTTGCGAACAATGCTGGTGGAGAACAGTGCCAGGGAGAGTTTCTAAGGCATTTGCGAAGAATGATGGTGGAGAACAGTGCCAGGGAGAGTTTCTAAGGCATCAGCGAGCAATGCTGGTGGAGAACAGAGCCAGGGAGAGTTACTAAGGCATCAATGAACAATGCTGGTGGAGAACAGTGCCAGGGAGAGTTTCTAATTCATCAGCGAACAATGCTGGTGGGGAACAGAACCAGGGAGACTTTCTAAGTCATCAGCGAACAATGCTGGTGGAGAACAGAGCCAGGGAGAGTTTCTAAGTCATCAGCGAACAATGCTGGCAGAGAACAGTGCCAGGGTGAGTTTCTAAGTCATCAGCGAACAATGCTGGTGGAGAACAGAGCCAGGGAGAGTTTCTAAGTCATCAATGAACAATGCTGGCAGAGAACAGAGCCAGTGTGAGTTTCTAAGTCATCAGCGAACAATGCTGGTGGAGAACAGAGCCAGGGAGAGTTTCTAAGTCATCAATGAACAATGCTGGCAGAGAACAGTGCCAGGGTGAGTTTCTAAGTCATCAGCGAACAATGCTGGTGGAGAACAGAGCCAGGGAGAGTTTCTATGGCATCAGCATACAATGCTGGTGGAGAACAGAGCCAGGGAGAGTTTCTATGGCATCAGCGAACAATGCTGGGGGAGAACAGTGCCAGGGAGAGTTCCTAAGGCATCAATGAACAATGCTGGTGGAGAACAGTGCCAGGGAGAGTTTCTAAGGCATCAGCGAACAATGCTGGTGGAGAACAGAGCCAGGGAGAGTTTCTAAGGCATCAATGAACAATGCTGGTGGAGAACTGTGCCAGGGAGAGTTTCTAAGGCATCAGCGAGCAATGCTGGTGGAGAACAGAGCCAGGGAGAGTTTCTAAGTCATCAGCGAACAATGCTGGTGGAGAACAGAGCCAGGGCGACTTTCTAAGGCATCAATGAACAATGCTGGCAGAGAACAGTGCCAGGGAGAGTTTCTAAGGCATTTGCGAACAATGCTGGTGGAGAACAGAGCCAGGGAGAGTTTCTAAGGCATCAGCGAGCAATGCTGGTGGAGAATAGAGCCAGGGAGAGTTTCTAAGGCATCAATGAACAATGCTGGTGGAGAACAGTGCCAGGGAGAGTTGCTAAGGCATCAGCGAACAATGCTGGCAGAGAACAGTGCCAGGGAGAGTTTCTATGGCATCAGCGAACAATGCTGGTGGAGAACAGAGCCAGGGAGAGTTTCTAAGGCATCAATGAACAATGCTGGTGGAGAACTGTGCCAGGGAGAGTTTCTAAGGCATCAGCGAACAATGCTGGTGGAGAACAGAGACAGGAAGAGTTTCTAAGGCCTCAATGAACAATGCTGGTGGAGAACAGTGCCAGGGAGAGTTTCTAAGTCATCAGCGAACAATGCTGGTGGAGAACAGAGCCAGGGAGAGTTTCTAAGGCATCAATGAATAATGCTGGTGGAGAACAGAGCCAGGGAGAGTTTCTAAGGCATCAGCGAACAATGCTGACGGAGAGCAGAGCCAGGGAGAGTTACTAAGGCATCAGCGAGCAATGCTGGTGGAGAACAGAGCCAGGGAGAGTTTCTAAGGCATCAGCGAACAATGCTGGTGGAGAACAGTGCCAGGGAGAGTTTCTAAGGCATCAATGAACAATGTTGGCAGAGAACAGAGCCAGGGAGAGTTTCTACTGCATCAGCGAACAATGCTGGTGGAGAACAGTGCCACGGAGAGTTTCTAAGTCATCAGCGAACAATGCTGGTGGAGAACAGAGCCAGGGAGAGTTTCGAAGGCAACAATGAACAATGCTGGTGGAGAACAGAGCCAGGGAGAGTTTCTAAGGCATCAGCGAACAATGCTGGCGGAGAACAGAGCCAGGGAGAGTTTCTAACGCATCAATGAACAATGCTGGCGGAGAACAGAGCCAGGGAGAGTTTCTAAGGCATCAATGAACAATGCTGGTAGAGAACAGTGCCAGAGAGAGTTTCTAAGGCATCAGCGAACAATGCTGGCAGAGAACAGTGCCAGGGAGAGTTTCTAAGGCATTAGCAAACAATGCTGGCGGAGAACAGTGCCAGGGAGAGTTTCTAAGGCATCAGCGAACAATGCTGGTGGTGAACAGTGCCAGGGAGAGTTTCTAAGGCATTAGCGAACAATGCTGGCGGAGAACAGTGCCAGGGAGAGTTTCTATGGCATCAGCGAACAATGCTGGTGGAGAACAGAGCCAGGGAGAGTTTCTAAGGCATCAATGAACAATGCTGGTGGAGAACTGTGCCAGGGAGAGTTTCTAAGGCATCAGCGAACAATGCTGGTGGAGAACAGAGACAGGAAGAGTTTCTAAGGCCTCAATGAACAATGCTGGTGGAGAACAGTGCCAGGGAGAGTTTCTAAGTCATCAGCGAACAATGCTGGTGGAGAACAGAGCCAGGGAGAGTTTCTAAGGCATCAATGAATAATGCTGGTGGAGAACAGAGCCAGGGAGAGTTTCTAAGGCATCAGCGAACAATGCTGGCGGAGAGCAGAGCCAGGGAGAGTTACGAAGGCATCAGCGAGCAATGCTGGTGGAGAACAGAGCCAGGGAGAGTTTCTAAGGCATCAGCGAACAATGCTGGTGGAGAACAGTGCCAGGGAGAGTTTCTAAGGCATCAATGAACAATGTTGGCAGAGAACAGTGCCAGGGAGAGTTTCTAAGCCATCTGCGAACAATGCTGGTGGAGATCAGAGCCAGGGAGAGTTACTAAGGCATCAATGAACAATGCTGGTGGAGAACAGTGCCAGGGAGAGTTTCTAATTCATCAGCGAACAATGCTGGTGGGGAACAGAACCAGGGAGACTTTCTAAGTCATCAGCGAACAATGCTGGTGGAGAACAGAGCCAGGGAGAGTTTCTAAGTCATCAGCGAACAATGCTGGCAGAGAACAGTGCCAGGGTGAGTTTCTAAGTCATCAGCGAACAATGCTGGTGGAGAACAGAGCCAGGGAGAGTTTCTAAGTCATCAATGAACAATGCTGGCAGAGAACAGAGCCAGTGTGAGTTTCTAAGTCATCAGCGAACAATGCTGGTGGAGAACAGAGCCAGGGAGAGTTTCTAAGTCATCAATGAACAATGCTGGCAGAGAACAGTGCCAGGGTGAGTTTCTAAGTCATCAGCGAACAATGCTGGTGGAGAACAGAGCCAGGGAGAGTTTCTATGGCATCAGCATACAATGCTGGTGGAGAACAGAGCCAGGGAGAGTTTCTATGGCATCAGCGAACAATGCTGGGGGAGAACAGTGCCAGGGAGAGTTCCTAAGGCATCAATGAACAATGCTGGTGGAGAACAGTGCCAGGGAGAGTTTCTAAGGCATCAGCGAACAATGCTGGTGGAGAACAGAGCCAGGGAGAGTTTCTAAGGCATCAATGAACAATGCTGGTGGAGAACTGTGCCAGGGAGAGTTTCTAAGGCATCAGCGAGCAATGCTGGTGGAGAACAGAGCCAGGGAGAGTTTCTAAGTCATCAGCGAACAATGCTGGTGGAGAACAGAGCCAGGGCGACTTTCTAAGGCATCAATGAACAATGCTGGCAGAGAACAGTGCCAGGGAGAGTTTCTAAGGCATTTGCGAACAATGCTGGTGGAGAACAGAGCCAGGGAGAGTTTCTAAGGCATCAGCGAGCAATGCTGGTGGAGAATAGAGCCAGGGAGAGTTTCTAAGGCATCAATGAACAATGCTGGTGGAGAACAGTGCCAGGGAGAGTTGCTAAGGCATCAGCGAACAATGCTGGCAGAGAACAGTGCCAGGGAGAGTTTCTATGGCATGAGCGAACAATGCTGGTGGAGAACAGAGCCAGGGAGAGTTTCTAAGGCATCAATGAACAATGCTGGTGGAGAACTGTGCCAGGGAGAGTTTCTAAGGCATCAGCGAACAATGCTGGTGGAGAACAGAGACAGGAAGAGTTTCTAAGGCCTCAATGAACAATGCTGGTGGAGAACAGTGCCAGGGAGAGTTTCTAAGTCATCAGCGAACAATGCTGGTGGAGAACAGAGCCAGGGAGAGTTTCTAAGGCATCAATGAATAATGCTGGTGGAGAACAGAGCCAGGGAGAGTTTCTAAGGCATCAGCGAACAATGCTGACGGAGAGCAGAGCCAGGGAGAGTTACTAAGGCATCAGCGAGCAATGCTGGTGGAGAACAGAGCCAGGGAGAGTTTCTAAGGCATCAGCGAACAATGCTGGTGGAGAACAGTGCCAGGGAGAGTTTCTAAGGCATCAATGAACAATGTTGGCAGAGAACAGAGCCAGGGAGAGTTTCTACTGCATCAGCGAACAATGCTGGTGGAGAACAGTGCCACGGAGAGTTTCTAAGTCATCAGCGAACAATGCTGGTGGAGAACAGAGCCAGGGAGAGTTTCGAAGGCAACAATGAACAATGCTGGTGGAGAACAGAGCCAGGGAGAGTTTCTAAGGCATCAGCGAACAATGCTGGCGGAGAACAGAGCCAGGGAGAGTTTCTAACGCATCAATGAACAATGCTGGCGGAGAACAGAGCCAGGGAGAGTTTCTAAGGCATCAATGAACAATGCTGGTAGAGAACAGTGCCAGAGAGAGTTTCTAAGGCATCAGCGAACAATGCTGGCAGAGAACAGTGCCAGGGAGAGTTTCTAAGGCATTAGCAAACAATGCTGGCGGAGAACAGTGCCAGGGAGAGTTCCTAAGGCATCAATGAACAATGCTGGTGGAGAACAGTGCCAGGGAGAGTTTCTAAGGCATCAGCGAACAATGCTGGTGGAGAACAGAGCCAGGGAGAGTTTCTAAGGCATCAATGAACAATGCTGGTGGAGAACTGTGCCAGGGAGAGTTTCTAAGGCATTTGCGAACAATGCTGGTGGAGAACAGTGCCAGGGAGAGTTTCTAAGGCATTTGCGAAGAATGATGGTGGAGAACAGTGCCAGGGAGAGTTTCTAAGGCATCAGCGAGCAATGCTGGTGGAGAACAGAGCCAGGGAGAGTTACTAAGGCATCAATGAACAATGCTGGTGGAGAACAGTGCCAGGGAGAGTTTCTAATTCATCAGCGAACAATGCTGGTGGGGAACAGAACCAGGGAGACTTTCTAAGTCATCAGCGAACAATGCTGGTGGAGAACAGAGCCAGGGAGAGTTTCTAAGTCATCAGCGAACAATGCTGGCAGAGAACAGTGCCAGGGTGAGTTTCTAAGTCATCAGCGAACAATGCTGGTGGAGAACAGAGCCAGGGAGAGTTTCTAAGTCATCAATGAACAATGCTGGCAGAGAACAGAGCCAGTGTGAGTTTCTAAGTCATCAGCGAACAATGCTGGTGGAGAACAGAGCCAGGGAGAGTTTCTAAGTCATCAATGAACAATGCTGGCAGAGAACAGTGCCAGGGTGAGTTTCTAAGTCATCAGCGAACAATGCTGGTGGAGAACAGAGCCAGGGAGAGTTTCTATGGCATCAGCATACAATGCTGGTGGAGAACAGAGCCAGGGAGAGTTTCTATGGCATCAGCGAACAATGCTGGGGGAGAACAGTGCCAGGGAGAGTTCCTAAGGCATCAATGAACAATGCTGGTGGAGAACAGTGCCAGGGAGAGTTTCTAAGGCATCAGCGAACAATGCTGGTGGAGAACAGAGCCAGGGAGAGTTTCTAAGGCATCAATGAACAATGCTGGTGGAGAACTGTGCCAGGGAGAGTTTCTAAGGCATCAGCGAGCAATGCTGGTGGAGAACAGAGCCAGGGAGAGTTTCTAAGTCATCAGCGAACAATGCTGGTGGAGAACAGAGCCAGGGCGACTTTCTAAGGCATCAATGAACAATGCTGGCAGAGAACAGTGCCAGGGAGAGTTTCTAAGGCATTTGCGAACAATGCTGGTGGAGAACAGAGCCAGGGAGAGTTTCTAAGGCATCAGCGAGCAATGCTGGTGGAGAATAGAGCCAGGGAGAGTTTCTAAGGCATCAATGAACAATGCTGGTGGAGAACAGTGCCAGGGAGAGTTGCTAAGGCATCAGCGAACAATGCTGGCAGAGAACAGTGCCAGGGAGAGTTTCTATGGCATCAGCGAACAATGCTGGTGGAGAACAGAGCCAGGGAGAGTTTCTAAGGCATCAATGAACAATGCTGGTGGAGAACTGTGCCAGGGAGAGTTTCTAAGGCATCAGCGAACAATGCTGGTGGAGAACAGAGACAGGAAGAGTTTCTAAGGCCTCAATGAACAATGCTGGTGGAGAACAGTGCCAGGGAGAGTTTCTAAGTCATCAGCGAACAATGCTGGTGGAGAACAGAGCCAGGGAGAGTTTCTAAGGCATCAATGAATAATGCTGGTGGAGAACAGAGCCAGGGAGAGTTTCTAAGGCATCAGCGAACAATGCTGACGGAGAGCAGAGCCAGGGAGAGTTACTAAGGCATCAGCGAGCAATGCTGGTGGAGAACAGAGCCAGGGAGAGTTTCTAAGGCATCAGCGAACAATGCTGGTGGAGAACAGTGCCAGGGAGAGTTTCTAAGGCATCAATGAACAATGTTGGCAGAGAACAGAGCCAGGGAGAGTTTCTACTGCATCAGCGAACAATGCTGGTGGAGAACAGTGCCACGGAGAGTTTCTAAGTCATCAGCGAACAATGCTGGTGGAGAACAGAGCCAGGGAGAGTTTCGAAGGCAACAATGAACAATGCTGGTGGAGAACAGAGCCAGGGAGAGTTTCTAAGGCATCAGCGAACAATGCTGGCGGAGAACAGAGCCAGGGAGAGTTTCTAACGCATCAATGAACAATGCTGGCGGAGAACAGAGCCAGGGAGAGTTTCTAAGGCATCAATGAACAATGCTGGTAGAGAACAGTGCCAGAGAGAGTTTCTAAGGCATCAGCGAACAATGCTGGCAGAGAACAGTGCCAGGGAGAGTTTCTAAGGCATTAGCAAACAATGCTGGCGGAGAACAGTGCCAGGGAGAGTTTCTAAGGCATCAGCGAACAATGCTGGTGGTGAACAGTGCCAGGGAGAGTTTCTAAGGCATTAGCGAACAATGCTGGCGGAGAACAGTGCCAGGGAGAGTTTCTATGGCATCAGCGAACAATGCTGGTGGAGAACAGAGCCAGGGAGAGTTTCTAAGGCATCAATGAACAATGCTGGTGGAGAACTGTGCCAGGGAGAGTTTCTAAGGCATCAGCGAACAATGCTGGTGGAGAACAGAGACAGGAAGAGTTTCTAAGGCCTCAATGAACAATGCTGGTGGAGAACAGTGCCAGGGAGAGTTTCTAAGTCATCAGCGAACAATGCTGGTGGAGAACAGAGCCAGGGAGAGTTTCTAAGGCATCAATGAATAATGCTGGTGGAGAACAGAGCCAGGGAGAGTTTCTAAGGCATCAGCGAACAATGCTGGCGGAGAGCAGAGCCAGGGAGAGTTACGAAGGCATCAGCGAGCAATGCTGGTGGAGAACAGAGCCAGGGAGAGTTTCTAAGGCATCAGCGAACAATGCTGGTGGAGAACAGTGCCAGGGAGAGTTTCTAAGGCATCAATGAACAATGTTGGCAGAGAACAGTGCCAGGGAGAGTTTCTAAGCCATCTGCGAACAATGCTGGTGGAGATCAGAGCCAGGGAGAGTTTCTAAGTCATCAATGAACAATGCTGGTGGAGAACAGAGCCAGGGAGAGTTTCTACTGCATCAGCGAACAATGCTGGTGGAGAACAGTGCCAGGGAGAGTTTCTAAGTCATCAGCGAACAATGCTGGTGGAGAACAGAGCCAGGGAGAGTTTCTAAGGCATCAATGAACAATGCTGGTGGAGAACAGAGCCAGGGAGAGTTTCTAAGGCATCAGCGAACAATGCTGGCGGAGAACAGAGCCAGGGAGAGTTTCTAAGGCATCAATGAACAATGCTGGCGGAGAACAGAGCCAGGGAGAGTTTCTAAGGCATCAATGAACAATGCTGGTGGAGAACAGTGCCAGAGAGAGTTTCTAAGGCATCAGCGAACAATGCTGGCAGAGAACAGTGCCAGGGAGAGTTTCTAAGGCATTAGCAAACAATGCTGGCGGAGAACAGTGCCAGGGAGAGTTTCTAAGGCATCAGCGAACAATGCTGGTGGTGAACAGTGCCAGGGAGAGTTTCTAAGGCATTAGGGAACAATGCTGGCGGAGAACAGTGCCAGGGAGAGTTTCTAAGGCATCAATGAACAATGCTGGTGGAGAACAGTGCCAGGGAGAGTTTCTAAGGCATCAATGAACAATGCTGGTGGAGAACAGAGCCAGGGAGAGTTTCTAAGGCATCAGCGAGCAATGTTGGTGGAGAACAGAGCCAGGGAGAGTTTCTAAGGTATCAGCGAGCAATGCTGGTGGAGAACAGAGCCAGGGTGAGTTTCTAAGTCATCAATGAACAATGCTGGCAAAGAACAGTGCCAGGGAGTGTTTCTAAGTCATCTGCGAATAATGCTGGTGGAGAACAGAGCTATGGAGAGTTTCTAAGGCATCAATGAACAATGCTGGTGGAGAACAGTGCCAGGGACAGTTTCTACGGCATCAGCGAGAAATGCTGGTGGAGAACAGTGCCAGGGAGAGTTTCTATGGCATCAGCGAACAATGCTGGTGGAGAACAGAGCCAGGGAGAGTTTCTAAGTCATCAGCGAACAATGCTGGTGGAGAACAGAGCCAGGGCGAGTTTCTAAGGCATCAATGAACAATGCTGGCAGAGAACAGTGCCAGGGAGAGTTTCTAAGGTATCAGTGTACAATGCTGGTGGAGAACAGTGCCAGGGAGAGTTTCTAAGTCATCAGCGAACAATGCTGGTGGAGAACAGAGCCAGGGAGAGTTTCTAAGGCGTCAATGAACAATGCTGGTGGAGAACAGTGCCAGAGAGAGTTTCTAAGGCATCAGCGAACAATGCTGGCAGAGAACAGTGCCAGGGAGAGTTTCCAAGGCATTAGCAAACAATGCTGGCGGAAAACAGTGCCAGGGAGAGTTTCTAAGGCATCAGCGAACAATGCTGGTGGTGAACAGTGCCAGGGAGAGTTTCTAAGGCATTAGCGAACAATGCTGGCGGAGAACAGTGCCAGGGAGAGTTTCTAAGTCATCAATGAACAATGCTGGTGGAGAACAGTGCCAGGGAGAGTTTCTAAGGCATCAATGAACAATGCTGGTGTAGAACAGAGCCAGGGAGAGTTTCTAAGGCATCAGCGAGCAATGTTGGTGGAGAACAGAGCCAGGGAGAGTTTCTAAGGTATCAGCGAGCAATGCTCGTGGAGAACAGTGCCAGGGAGAATTTCTAAGGTATCAGCGAGCAATGCTGGTGGAGAACAGAGCCAGGGTGAGTTTCTAAGTCATCAATGAACAATGCTGGCAGAGAACAGTGCCAGGGAGAGTTTCTAAGTCATCTGCGAATAATGCTGGTGGAGAACAGTGCCAGGGAGAGTTTCTAAGTCATCTGCGAATAATGCTGGTGGAGAATAGAGCTATGGAGAGTTTCTAAGGCATCAATGAACAATGCTGGTGGAGAACAGTGCCAGGGACAGTTTCTACGGCATCAGCGAGCAATGCTGGTGGAGAACAGTGCCAAGGAGAGTTTCTATGGCATCAGCGAACAATGCTGGTGGAGAACAGAGCCAGGGAGAGTTTCTAAGTCATCAGCGAACAATGCTGGTGGAGAACAGAGCCAGGGCGAGTTTCTAAGGCATCAATGAACAATGCTGGCAGAGAACAGTGCCAGGGAGAGTTTCTAAGGTATCAGTGTACAATGCTGGTGGAGAACAGTGCCAGGGAGAGTTTCTATGGCATCAGCGAACAATGCTGGTGGAGAACAGAGCCAGGGAGAGTTTCTAAGGCATCAATGAACAATGCTGGTGGAGAACTGTGCCAGGGAGAGTTTCTAAGGCATCAGCGAACAATGCTGGTGGAGAACAGAGACAGGAAGAGTTTCTAAGGCCTCAATGAACAATGCTGGTGGAGAACAGTGCCAGGGAGAGTTTCTATGGCATCAGCGAACAATGCTGGTGGAGAACAGAGCCAGGGAGAGTTTCTAAGGCATCAATGAACAATGCTGGTGGAGAACTGTGCCAGGGAGAGTTTCTAAGGCATCAGCGAACAATGCTGGTGGAGAACAGAGACAGGAAGAGTTTCTAAGGCCTCAATGAACAATGCTTGTGGAGAACAGTGCCAGGGAGAGTTTCTAAGTCATCAGCGAACAATGCTGGTGGAGAACAGAGCCAGGGAGAGTTTCTAAGGCATCAATGAATAATGCTGGTGGAGAACAGAGCCAGGGAGAGTTTCTAAGGCATCAGCGAACAATGCTGACGGAGAGCAGAGCCAGGGAGAGTTACTAAGGCATCAGCGAGCAATGCTGGTGGAGAACAGAGCCAGGGAGAGTTTCTAAGGCATCAGCGAACAATGCTGGTGGAGAACAGTGCCAGGGAGAGTTTATAAGGTATCAATGAACAATGTTGGCAGAGAACAGTGCCAGGGAGAGTTTCTAAGGCATCTGCGAACAATGCTGGTGGAGATCAGAGCCAGGGAGAGTTTCTAAGTCATCAATGAACAATGCTTGTGGAGAACAGAGCCAGGGAGAGTTTCTACTGCATCAGCGAACAATGCTGGTGGAGAACAGTGCCAGGGAGAGTTTCTAAGTCATCAGCGAACAATGCTGGTGGAGAACAGAGCCAGGGAGAGTTTCGAAGGCAACAATGAACAATGCTGGTGGAGAACAGAGCCAGGGAGAGTTTCTAAGGCATCAGCGAACAATGCTGGCGGAGAACAGAGCCAGGGAGAGTTTCTAAGGCATCAATGAACAATGCTGGCGGAGAACAGAGCCAGGGAGAGTTTCTAAGGCATCAATGAACAATGCTGGTGGAGAACAGTGCCAGAGAGAGTTTCTAAGGCATCAGCGAACAATGCTGGCAGAGAACAGTGCCAGGGAGAGTTTCTAAGGCATTAGCAAACAATGCTGGCGGAGAACAGTGCCAGGGAGAGTTTCTAAGGCATCAGCGAACAATGCTGGTGGTGAACAGTGCCAGGGAGAGTTTCTAAGGCATTAGCGAACAATGCTGGCGGAGAACAGTGCCAGGGAGAGTTTCTAAGGCATCAATGAACAATGCTGGTGGAGAACTGTGCCAGGGAGAGTTTCTAAGGCATCAGCGAACAATGCTGGTGGAGAACAGAGACAGGAAGAGTTTCTAAGGCCTCAATGAACAATGCTGGTGGAGAACAGTGCCTGGGAGAGTTTCTAAGTCATCAGCGAACAATGCTGGTGGAGAACAGAGCCAGGGAGAGTTTCTAAGGCATCAATGAATAATGCTGGTGGAGAACAGAGCCAGGGAGAGTTTCTAAGGCATCAGCGAACAATGCTGGCGGAGAGCAGAGCCAGGGAGAGTTACTAAGGCATCAGCGAGCAATGCTGGTGGAGAACAGAGCCAGGGAGAGTTTCTAAGGCATCAGCGAACAATGCTGGTGGAGAACAGTGCCAGGGAGAGTTTCTAAGGCATCAATGAACAATGTTGGCAGAGAACAGTGCCAGGGAGAGTTTCTAAGGCATCTGCGAACAATGCTGGTGGAGATCAGAGCCAGGGAGAGTTTCTAAGTCATCAATGAACAATGCTGGTGGAGAACAGAGCCAGGGAGAGTTTCTACTGCATCAGCGAACAATGCTGGTGGAGAACAGTGCCAGGGAGAGTTTCTAAGTCATCAGCGAACAATGCTGGTGGAGAACAGAGCCAGGGAGAGTTTCTAAGGCATCAATGAACAATGCTGGTGGAGAACAGAGCCAGGGAGAGTTTCTAAGGCATCAGCGAACAATGCTGGCGGAGAACAGAGCCAGGGAGAGTTTGTAAGGCATCAATGAACAATGCTGGCGGAGAACAGAGCCAGGGAGAGTTTCTAAGGCATCAATGAACAATGCTGGTGGAGAACAGTGCCAGAGAGAGTTTCTAAGGCATCAGCGAACAATGCTGGCAGAGAACAGTGCCAGGGAGAGTTTCTAAGGCATTAGCAAACAATGCTGGCGGAGAACAGTGCCAGGGAGAGTTTCTAAGGCATCAGCGAACAATGCTGGTGGTGAACAGTGCCAGGGAGAGTTTCTAAGGCATTAGCGAACAATGCTGGCGGAGAACAGTGCCAGGGAGAGTTTTGTAAGGCATCAATGAACAATGCTGGTGGAGAACAGTGCCAGGGAGAGTTTCTAAGGCATCAATGAACAATGCTGGTGGAGAACAGAGCCAGGGAGAGTTTCTAAGGCATCAGCGAGCAATGTTGGTGGAGAACAGAGCCAGGGAGAGTTTCTAAGGTATCAGCAAGCAATGCTGGTGGAGAACAGAGCCAGGGTGAGTTTCTAAGTCATCAATGAACAATGCTGGCAAAGAACAGTGCCAGGGAGAGTTTCTAAGTCATCTGCGAATAATGCTGGTGGAGAACAGAGCTATGGAGAGTTTCTAAGGCATCAATGAACAATGCTGGTGGAGAACAGTGCCAGGGACAGTTTCTACGGCATCAGCGAGCAATGCTGGTGGAGAACAGTGCCAGGGAGAGTTTCTATGGCATCAGCGAACAATGCTGGTGGAGAACAGAGCCAGGGAGAGTTTCTAAGTCATCAGCGAACAATGCTGGTGGAGAACAGAGCCAGGGCGAGTTTCTAAGGCATCAATGAACAATGCTGGCAGAGAACAGTGCCAGGGAGAGTTTCTAAGGTATCAGTGTACAATGCTGGTGGAGAACAGTGCCAGGGAGAGTTTCTAAGTCATCAGCGAACAATGCTGGTGGAGAACAGAGCCAGGGAGAGTTTCTAAGGCGTCAATGAACAATGCTGGTGGAGAACAGTGCCAGAGAGAGTTTCTAAGGCATCAGCGAACAATGCTGGCAGAGAACAGTGCCAGGGAGAGTTTCCAAGGCATTAGCAAACAATGCTGGCGGAAAACAGTGCCAGGGAGAGTTTCTAAGGCATCAGCGAACAATGCTGGTGGTGAACAGTGCCAGGGAGAGTTTCTAAGGCCTCAATGAACAATGCTGGTGGAGAACAGTGCCAGGGAGAGTTTCTAAGTCATCAGCGAACAATGCTGGTGGAGAACAGAGCCAGGGAGAGTTTCTAAGGCATCAATGAATAATGCTGGTGGAGAACAGAGCCAGGGAGAGTTTCTAAGGCATCAGCGAACAATGCTGGCGGAGAGCAGAGCCAGGGAGAGTTACTAAGGCATCAGCGAGCAATGCTGGTGGAGAACAGAGCCAGGGAGAGTTTCTAAGGCATCAGCGAACAATGCTGGTGGAGAACAGTGCCAGGGAGAGTTTCTAAGGCATCAATGAACAATGTTGGCAGAGAACAGTGCCAGGGAGAGTTTCTAAGGCATCTGCGAACAATGCTGGTGGAGATCAGAGCCAGGGAGAGTTTCTAAGTCATCAATGAACAATGCTGGTGGAGAACAGAGCCAGGGAGAGTTTCTACTGCATCAGCGAACAATGCTGGTGGAGAACAGTGCCAGGGAGAGTTTCTAAGTCATCAGCGAACAATGCTGGTGGAGAACAGAGCCAGGGAGAGTTTCTAAGGCATCAATGAACAATGCTGGTGGAGAACAGAGCCAGGGAGAGTTTCTAAGGCATCAGCGAACAATGCTGGCGGAGAACAGAGCCAAGGAGAGTTTCTAAGGCATCAATGAACAATGCTGGCGGAGAACAGAGCCAGGGAGAGTTTCTAAGGCATCAATGAACAATGCTGGTGGAGAACAGTGCCAGAGAGAGTTTCTAAGGCATCAGCGAACAATGCTGGCAGAGAACAGTGCCAGGGAGAGTTTCTAAGGCATTAGCAAACAATGCTGGCGGAGAACAGTGCCAGGGAGAGTTTCTAAGGCATCAGCGAACAATGCTGGTGGTGAACAGTGCCAGGGAGAGTTTCTAAGGCATTAGCGAACAATGCTGGCGGAGAACAGTGCCAGGGAGAGTTTCTAAGGCATCAATGAACAATGCTGGTGGAGAACAGTGCCAGGGAGAGTTTCTAAGGCATCAATGAATAATGCTGGTGGAGAACAGAGCCAGGGAGAGTTTCTAAGGCATCAGCGAACAATGCTGGCGGAGAGCAGAGCCAGGGAGAGTTACTAAGGCATCAGCGAGCAATGCTGGTGGAGAACAGAGCCAGGGAGAGTTTCTAAGGCATCAGCGAACAATGCTGGTGGAGAACAGTGCCAGGGAGAGTTTCTAAGGCATCAATGAACAATGTTGGCAGAGAACAGTGCCAGGGAGAGTTTCTAAGGCATCTGCGAACAATGCTGGTGGAGATCAGAGCCAGGGAGAGTTTCTAAGTCATCAATGAACAATGCTGGTGGAGAACAGAGCCAGGGAGAGTTTCTACTGCATCAGCGAACAATGCTGGTGGAGAACAGTGCCAGGGAGAGTTTCTAAGTCATCAGCGAACAATGCTGGTGGAGAACAGAGCCAGGGAGAGTTTCTAAGGCATCAATGAACAATGCTGGTGGAGAACAGAGCCAGGGAGAGTTTCTAAGGCATCAGCGAACAATGCTGGCGGAGAACAGAGCCAGGGAGAGTTTCTAAGGCATCAATGAACAATGCTGGCGGAGAACAGAGCCAGGGAGAGTTTCTAAGGCATCAATGAACAATGCTGGTGGAGAACAGTGCCAGGGAGAGTTTCTAAGGCATCAATGAACAATGCTGGTGGAGAACAGAGCCAGGGAGAGTTTCTAAGGCATCAGCGAGCAATGTTGGTGGTGAACAGTGCCAGGGAGAGTTTCTAAGGCATTAGCGAACAATGCTGGCGGAGAACAGAGCCAGGGAGAGTTTCTAAGGCATCAATGAACAATGCTGGTGGAGAACAGTGCCAGGGAGAGTTTCTAAAGCATCAATGAACAATGCTGGTGGAGAACAGAGCCAGGGAGAGTTTCTAAGGCATCAGCGAGCAATGTTGGTGGAGAACAGAGCCAGGGAGAGTTTCTAAGGTATCAGCGAGCAATGCTCATGGAGAACAGTGCCAGGGAGAATTTCTAAGGTATCAGCGAGCAATGCTGGTGGAGAACAGAGCCAGGGTGAGTTTCTAAGTCATCAATGAACAATGCTGGCAGAGAACAGTGCCAGGGAGAGTTTCTAAGTCATCTGCGAATAATGCTGGTGGAGAACAGAGCTATGGAGAGTTTCTAAGGCATCAATGAACAATGCTGGTGGAGAACAGTGCCAGGGACAGTTTCTACGGCATCAGCGAGCAATGCTGGTGGAGAACAGTGCCAGGGAGAGTTTCTATGGCATCAGCGAACAATGCTGGTGGAGAACAGAGCCAGGGAGAGTTTCTAAGTCATCAGCGAACAATGCTGGTGGAGAACAGAGCCAGGGCGAGTTTCTAAGGCATCAATGAACAATGCTGGCAGAGAACAGTGCCAGGGAGAGTTTCTAAGGTATCAGTGTACAATGCTGGTGGAGAACAGTGCCAGGGAGAGTTTCTAAGTCATCAGCGAACAATGCTGGTGGAGAACAGAGCCACGGATTGTTTCTAAGTCATCAATGAACAATGCTGGCAGAGAACAGTGTCAAGGAGCGTTTCTAAGTCATTAGCGAACAATGCTGGTGGAGAACAGAGCCAGGGAGAGTTTCTAAGGCATCAGCGAGCAATGCTGGTGGAGAATAGAGCCAGGGAGAGTTTCTAAGGCATCAATGAACAATGCTGGTGGAGAACAGTGCCAGGGAGAGTTGCTAAGGCATCAGCGAACAATGCTGGCAGAGAACAGTGCCAGGGAGAGTTTCTATGGCATCAGCGAACAATGCTGGTGGAGAACAGAGCCAGGGAGAGTTTCTAAGGCATCAATGAACAATGCTGGTGGAGAACAGAGCCAGGGAGAGTTTCTAAGGCATCAGCGAACAATGCTGGTGGAGAACAGTGCCAGGGAGAGTTTCTAAGGCATCAATGAACAATGTTGGCAGAGAACAGTGCCAGGGAGACTTTCTAAGGCATCTGCGAACAATGCTGGTGGAGATCAGAGCCAGGGAGAGTTTCTAAGTCATCAATGAACAATGCTGGTGGAGAACAGAGCCAGGGAGAGTTTCTACTGCATCAGCGAACAATGCTGGTGGAGAACAGTGCCAGGGAGAGTTTCTAAGTCATCAGCGAATAATGCTGGTGGAGAACAGAGCCAGGGAGAGTTTCTAAGGCGTCAATGAACAATGCTGGTGGAGAACAGTGCCAGAGAGAGTTTCTAAGGCATCAGCGAACAATGCTGGCAGAGAACAGTGCCAGGGAGAGTTTCCAAGGCATTAGCAAACAATGCTGGCGGAAAACAGTGCCAGGGAGAGTTTCTAAGGCATCAGCGAACAATGCTGGTGGTGAACAGTGCCAGGGAGAGTTTCTAAGGCATTAGCGAACAATGCTGGCGGAGAACAGTGCCAGGGAGAGTTTCTAAGGCATCAATGAACAATGCTGGTGGAGAACAGTGCCAGGGAGAGTTGCTAAGGCATCAGCGAACAATGCTGGCAGAGAACAGTGCCAGGGAGAGTTTCTATGGCATCAGCGAACAATGCTGGTGGAGAACAGAGCCAGGGAGAGTTTCTAAGGCATCAATGAACAATGCTGGTGGAGAACAGAGCCAGGGAGAGTTTCTAAGGCATCAGCGAACAATGCTGGTGGAGAACAGTGCCAGGGAGAGTTTCTAAGGCATCAATGAACAATGTTGGCAGAGAACAGTGCCAGGGAGAGTTTCTAAGGCATCTGCGAACAATGCTGGTGGAGATCAGAGCCAGGGAGAGTTTCTAAGTCATCAATGAACAATGCTGGTGGAGAACAGAGCCAGGGAGAGTTTCTACTGCATCAGCGAACAATGCTGGTGGAGAACAGTGCCAGGGAGAGTTTCTAAGTCATCAGCGAATAATGCTGGTGGAGAACAGAGCCAGGGAGAGTTTCTAAGGCGTCAATGAACAATGCTGGTGGAGAACAGTGCCAGAGAGAGTTTCTAAGGCATCAGCGAACAATGCTGGCAGAGAACAGTGCCAGGGAGAGTTTCCAAGGCATTAGCAAACAATGCTGGCGGAAAACAGTGCCAGGGAGAGTTTCTAAGGCATCAGCGAACAATGCTGGTGGTGAACAGTGCCAGGGAGAGTTTCTAAGGCATTAGCGAACAATGCTGGCGGAGAACAGTGCCAGGGAGAGTTTCTAAGGCATCAATGAACAATGCTGGTGGAGAACAGTGCCAGGGAGAGTTTCTAAGGCATCAATGAACAATGCTGGTGGAGAACAGAGCCAGGGAGAGTTTCTAAGGCATCAGCGAGCAATGTTGGTGGAGAACAGAGCCAAGGAGAGTTTCTAAGGTATCAGCGAGCAATGCTCGTGGAGAACAGTGCCAGGGAGAATTTCTAAGGAATCAGCGAGCAATGCTGGTGGAGAACAGAGCCAGGGTGAGTTTCTAAGTCATCAATGAACAATGCTGGCAGAGAACAGTGCCAGGGAGAGTTTCTAAGTCATCTGCGAATAATGCTGGTGGAGAACAGAGCTATGGAGAGTTTCTAAGGCATCAATGAACAATGCTGGTGGAGAACAGAGCCAGGGAGAGTTTCTAAGGCATCAGCGAACAATGCTGGCGGAGAACAGAGCCAGGGAGAGTTTCTAAGGCATCAATGAACAATACTGGCGGAGAACAGAGCCAGGGAGAGTTTCTAAGGCATCAATGAACAATGCTGGTGGAGAACAGTGCCAGAGAGAGTTTCTAAGGCATCAGCGAACAATGCTGGCAGAGAACAGTGCCAGGGAGAGTTTCTAAGGCATTAGCAAACAATGCTGGCGGAGAACAGTGCCAGGGAGAGTTTCTAAGGCATCAGCGAACAATGCTGGTGGTGAACAGTGCCAGGGAGAGTTTCTAAGGCATTAGCGAACAATGCTGGCGGAGAACAGTGCCAGGGAGAGTTTCTAAGGCATCAATGAACAATGCTGGTGGAGAACAGTGCCAGGGAGAGTTTCTAAGGCATCAATGAACAATGCTGGTGGAGAACAGAGCCAGGGAGAGTTTCTAAGGCATCAGCGAGCAATGTTGGTGGAGAACAGAGCCAGGGAGAGTTTCTAAGGTATCAGCGAGCAATGCTGGTGGAGAACAGAGCCAGGGTGAGTTTCTAAGTCATCAATGAACAATGCTGGCAAAGAACAGTGCCAGGGAGAGTTTCTAAGTCATCTGCGAATAATGCTGGTGGAGAACAGAGCTATGGAGAGTTTCTAAGGCATCAATGAACAATGCTGGTGGAGAACAGTGCCAGGGACAGTTTCTACGGCATCAGCGAGCAATGCTGGTGGAGAACAGTGCCAGGGAGAGTTTCAATGGCATCAGCGAACAATGCTGGTGGAGAACAGAGCCAGGGAGAGTTTCTAAGTCATCAGCGAACAATGCTGGTGGAGAACAGAGCCAGGGCGAGTTTCTAAGGCATCAATGAACAATGCTGGCAGAGAACAGTGCCAGGGAGAGTTTCTAAGGTATCAGTGTACAATGCTGGTGGAGAACAGTGCCAGGGAGAGTTTCTAAGTCATCAGCGAACAATGCTGGTGGAGAACAGAGCCAGGGAGAGTTTCTAAGGCGTCAATGAACAATGCTGGTGGAGAACAGTGCCAGAGAGAGTTTCTAAGGCATCAGCGAACAATGCTGGCAGAGAACAGTGCCAGGGAGAGTTTCCAAGGCATTAGCAAACAATGCTGGCGGAAAACAGTGCCAGGGAGAGTTTCTAAGGCATCAGCGAACAATGCTGGTGGTGAACAGTGCCAGGGAGAGTTTCTAAGGCCTCAATGAACAATGCTGGTGGAGAACAGTGCCAGGGAGAGTTTCTAAGTCATCAGCGAACAATGCTGGTGGAGAACAGAGCCAGGGAGAGTTTCTAAGGCATCAATGAATAATGCTGGTGGAGAACAGAGCCAGGGAGAGTTTCTAAGGCATCAGCGAACAATGCTGGCGGAGAGCAGAGCCAGGGAGAGTTACTAAGGCATCAGCGAGCAATGCTGGTGGAGAACAGAGCCAGGGAGAGTTTCTAAGGCATCAGCGAACAATGCTGGTGGAGAACAGTGCCAGGGAGAGTTTCTAAGGCATCAATGAACAATGTTGGCAGAGAACAGTGCCAGGGAGAGTTTCTAAGGCATCTGCGAACAATGCTGGTGGAGATCAGAGCCAGGGAGAGTTTCTAAGTCATCAATGAACAATGCTGGTGGAGAACAGAGCCAGGGAGAGTTTCTACTGCATCAGCGAACAATGCTGGTGGAGAACAGTGCCAGGGAGAGTTTCTAAGTCATCAGCGAACAATGCTGGTGGAGAACAGAGCCAGGGAGAGTTTCTAAGGCATCAATGAACAATGCTGGTGGAGAACAGAGCCAGGGAGAGTTTCTAAGGCATCAGCGAACAATGCTGGCGGAGAACAGAGCCAGGGAGAGTTTCTAAGGCATCAATGAACAATGCTGGCGGAGAACAGAGCCAGGGAGAGTTTCTAAGGCATCAATGAACAATGCTGGTGGAGAACAGTGCCAGAGAGAGTTTCTAAGGCATCAGCGAACAATGCTGGCAGAGAACAGTGCCAGGGAGAGTTTCTAAGGCATTAGCAAACAATGCTGGCGGAGAACAGTGCCAGGGAGAGTTTCTAAGGCATCAGCGAACAATGCTGGTGGTGAACAGTGCCAGGGAGAGTTTCTAAGGCATTAGCGAACAATGCTGGCGGAGAACAGTGCCAGGGAGAGTTTCTAAGGCATCAATGAACAATGCTGGTGGAGAACAGTGCCAGGGAGAGTTTCTAAGGCATCAATGAACAATGCTTGTGGAGAACAGAGCCAGGGAGAGTTTCTAAGGCATCAGCGAACAATGCTGGTGGTGAACAGTGCCAGGGAGAGTTTCTAAGGCCTCAATGAACAATGCTGGTGGAGAACAGTGCCAGGGAGAGTTTCTAAGTCATCAGCGAACAATGCTGGTGGAGAACAGAGCCAGGGAGAGTTTCTAAGGCATCAATGAATAATGCTGGTGGAGAACAGAGCCAGGGAGAGTTTCTAAGGCATCAGCGAACAATGCTGGCGGAGAGCAGAGCCAGGGAGAGTTACTAAGGCATCAGCGAGCAATGCTGGTGGAGAACAGAGCCAGGGAGAGTTTCTAAGGCATCAGCGAACAATGCTGGTGGAGAACAGTGCCAGGGAGAGTTTCTAAGGCATCAATGAACAATGTTGGCAGAGAACAGTGCCAGGGAGAGTTTCTAAGGCATCTGCGAACAATGCTGGTGGAGATCAGAGCCAGGGAGAGTTTCTAAGTCATCAATGAACAATGCTGGTGGAGAACAGAGCCAGGGAGAGTTTCTACTGCATCAGCGAACAATGCTGGTGGAGAACAGTGCCAGGGAGAGTTTCTAAGTCATCAGCGAACAATGCTGGTGGAGAACAGAGCCAGGGAGAGTTTCTAAGGCATCAATGAACAATGCTGGTGGAGAACAGAGCCAGGGAGAGTTTCTAAGGCATCAGCGAACAATGCTGGCGGAGAACAGAGCCAGGGAGAGTTTCTAAGGCATCAATGAACAATGCTGGCGGAGAACAGAGCCAGGGAGAGTTTCTAAGGCATCAATGAACAATGCTGGTGGAGAACAGTGCCAGGGAGAGTTTCTAAGGCATCAATGAACAATGCTGGTGGAGAACAGAGCCAGGGAGAGTTTCTAAGGCATCAGCGAGCAATGTTGGTGGTGAACAGTGCCAGGGAGAGTTTCTAAGGCATTAGCGAACAATGCTGGCGGAGAACAGAGCCAGGGAGAGTTTCTAAGGCATCAATGAACAATGCTGGTGGAGAACAGTGCCAGGGAGAGTTTCTAAGGCATCAATGAACAATGCTGGTGGAGAACAGAGCCAGGGAGAGTTTCTAAGGCATCAGCGAGCAATGTTGGTGGAGAACAGAGCCAGGGAGAGTTTCTAAGGTATCAGCGAGCAATGCTCATGGAGAACAGTGCCAGGGAGAATTTCTAAGGTATCAGCGAGCAATGCTGGTGGAGAACAGAGCCAGGGTGAGTTTCTAAGTCATCAATGAACAATGCTGGCAGAGAACAGTGCCAGGGAGAGTTTCTAAGTCATCTGCGAATAATGCTGGTGGAGAACAGAGCTATGGAGAGTTTCTAAGGCATCAATGAACAATGCTGGTGGAGAACAGTGCCAGGGACAGTTTCTACGGCATCAGCGAGCAATGCTGGTGGAGAACAGTGCCAGGGAGAGTTTCTATGGCATCAGCGAACAATGCTGGTGGAGAACAGAGCCAGGGAGAGTTTCTAAGTCATCAGCGAACAATGCTGGTGGAGAACAGAGCCAGGGCGAGTTTCTAAGGCATCAATGAACAATGCTGGCAGAGAACAGTGCCAGGGAGAGTTTCTAAGGTATCAGTGTACAATGCTGGTGGAGAACAGTGCCAGGGAGAGTTTCTAAGTCATCAGCGAACAATGCTGGTGGAGAACAGAGCCACGGATTGTTTCTAAGTCATCAATGAACAATGCTGGCAGAGAACAGTGTCAAGGAGCGTTTCTAAGTCATTAGCGAACAATGCTGGTGGAGAACAGAGCCAGGGAGAGTTTCTAAGGCATCAGCGAGCAATGCTGGTGGAGAATAGAGCCAGGGAGAGTTTCTAAGGCATCAATGAACAATGCTGGTGGAGAACAGTGCCAGGGAGAGTTGCTAAGGCATCAGCGAACAATGCTGGCAGAGAACAGTGCCAGGGAGAGTTTCTATGGCATCAGCGAACAATGCTGGTGGAGAACAGAGCCAGGGAGAGTTTCTAAGGCATCAATGAACAATGCTGGTGGAGAACAGAGCCAGGGAGAGTTTCTAAGGCATCAGCGAACAATGCTGGTGGAGAACAGTGCCAGGGAGAGTTTCTAAGGCATCAATGAACAATGTTGGCAGAGAACAGTGCCAGGGAGAGTTTCTAAGGCATCTGCGAACAATGCTGGTGGAGATCAGAGCCAGGGAGAGTTTCTAAGTCATCAATGAACAATGCTGGTGGAGAACAGAGCCAGGGAGAGTTTCTACTGCATCAGCGAACAATGCTGGTGGAGAACAGTGCCAGGGAGAGTTTCTAAGTCATCAGCGAATAATGCTGGTGGAGAACAGAGCCAGGGAGAGTTTCTAAGGCGTCAATGAACAATGCTGGTGGAGAACAGTGCCAGAGAGAGTTTCTAAGGCATCAGCGAACAATGCTGGCAGAGAACAGTGCCAGGGAGAGTTTCCAAGGCATTAGCAAACAATGCTGGCGGAAAACAGTGCCAGGGAGAGTTTCTAAGGCATCAGCGAACAATGCTGGTGGTGAACAGTGCCAGGGAGAGTTTCTAAGGCATTAGCGAACAATGCTGGCGGAGAACAGTGCCAGGGAGAGTTTCTAAGGCATCAATGAACAATGCTGGTGGAGAACAGTGCCAGGGAGAGTTTCTAAGGCATCAATGAACAATGCTGGTGGAGAACAGAGCCAGGGAGAGTTTCTAAGGCATCAGCGAGCAATGTTGGTGGAGAACAGAGCCAAGGAGAGTTTCTAAGGTATCAGCGAGCAATGCTCGTGGAGAACAGTGCCAGGGAGAATTTCTAAGGAATCAGCGAGCAATGCTGGTGGAGAACAGAGCCAGGGTGAGTTTCTAAGTCATCAATGAACAATGCTGGCAGAGAACAGTGCCAGGGAGAGTTTCTAAGTCATCTGCGAATAATGCTGGTGGAGAACAGAGCTATGGAGAGTTTCTAAGGCATCAATGAACAATGCTGGTGGAGAACAGTGCCAGGGACAGTTTCTACGGCATCAGCGAGCAATGCTGGTGGAGAACAGTGCCAAGGAGAGTTTCTATGGCATCAGCGAACAATACTGGTGGAGAACAGAGCCAGGGAGAGTTTCTAAGTCATCAGCGAACAATGCTGGTGGAGAACAGAGCCAGGGCGAGTTTCTAAGGCATCAATGAACAATGCTGGCAGAGAACAGTGCCAGGGAGAGTTTCTAAGGTATCAGTGTACAATGCTGGTGGAGAACAGTGCCAGGGAGAGTTTCTATGGCATCAGCGAACAATGCTGGTGGAGAACAGAGCCAGGGAGAGTTTCTAAGGCATCAATGAACAATGCTGGTGGAGAACTGTGCCAGGGAGAGTTTCTAAGGCATCAGCGAACAATGCTGGTGGAGAACAGAGACAGGAAGAGTTTCTAAGGCCTCAATAAACAGTGCTGGTGGAGAACAGTGCCAGGGAGAGTTTCTATGGCATCAGCGAACAATGCTGGCAGAGAACAGTGCCAGGGAGAGTTTCCAAGGCATTAGCAAACAATGCTGGCGGAAAACAGTGCCAGGGAGAGTTTCTAAGGCATCAGCGAACAATGCTGGTGGTGAACAGTGCCAGGGAGAGTTTCTAAGGCATTAGCGAACAATGCTGGCGGAGAACAGTGCCAGGGAGAGTTTCTAAGGCATCAATGAACAATGCTGGTGGAGAACAGTGCCAGGGAGAGTTTCTAAGGCATCAATGAACAATGCTGGTGGAGAACAGAGCCAGGGAGAGTTTCTAAGGCATCAGCGAGCAATGTTGGTGGAGAACAGAGCCAAGGAGAGTTTCTAAGGTATCAGCGAGCAATGCTCGTGGAGAACAGTGCCAGGGAGAATTTCTAAGGAATCAGCGAGCAATGCTGGTGGAGAACAGAGCCAGGGTGAGTTTCTAAGTCATCAATGAACAATGCTGGCAGAGAACAGTGCCAGGGAGAGTTTCTAAGTCATCTGCGAATAATGCTGGTGGAGAACAGAGCTATGGAGAGTTTCTAAGGCATCAATGAACAATGCTGTTGGAGAACAGTGCCAGGGACAGTTTCTACGGCATCAGCGAGCAATGCTGGTGGAGAACAGTGCCAAGGAGAGTTTCTATGGCATCAGCGAACAATACTGGTGGAGAACAGAGCCAGGGAGAGTTTCTAAGTCATCAGCGAACAATGCTGGTGGAGAACAGAGCCAGGGCGAGTTTCTAAGGCATCAATGAACAATGCTGGCAGAGAACAGTGCCAGGGAGAGTTTCTAAGGTATCAGTGTACAATGCTGGTGGAGAACAGTGCCAGGGAGAGTTTCTATGGCATCAGCGAACAATGCTGGTGGAGAACAGAGCCAGGGAGAGTTTCTAAGGCATCAATGAACAATGCTGGTGGAGAACTGTGCCAGGGAGAGTTTCTAAGGCATCAGCGAACAATGCTGGTGGAGAACAGAGACAGGAAGAGTTTCTAAGGCCTCAATAAACAGTGCTGGTGGAGAACAGTGCCAGGGAGAGTTTCTATGGCATCAGCCAACAATGCTGGTGGAGAACAGAGCCAGGGAGAGTTTCTAAGGCATCAATGAACAATGCTGGTGGAGAACTGTGCCAGGGAGAGTTTCTAAGGCATCAGCGAACAATGCTGGTGGAGTACAGAGACAGGAAGAGTTTCTAAGGCCTCAATGAACAATGCTGGTGGAGAACAGTGCCAGGGAGAGTTTCTAAGTCTTCAGCGAACAATGCTGGTGGAGAACAGAGCCAGGGAGAGTTTCTAAGGCATCAATGAATAATGCTGGTGGAGAACAGAGCCAGGGAGAGTTTCTAAGGCATCAGCGAACAATGCTGATGGAGAGCAGAGCCAGGGAGAGTTACTAAGGCATCAGCGAGCAATGCTGGTGGAGAACAGAGCCAGGGAGAGTTTCTAAGGCATCAGCGAACAATGCTGGTGGAGAACAGTGCCAGGGAGAGTTTCTAAGGCATCAATGAACAATGTTGGCAGAGAACAGTGCCAGGGAGAGTTTCTAAGGCATCTGCGAACAATGCTGGTGGAGATCAGAGCCAGGGAGAGTTTCTAAGTCATCAATGAACAATGCTTGTGGAGAACAGAGCCAGGGAGAGTTTCTACTGCATCAGCGAACAATGCTGGTGGAGAACAGTGCCAGGGAGAGTTTCTAAGTCATCAGCGAACAATGCTGGTGGAGAACAGAGCCAGGGAGAGTTTCGAAGGCAACAATGAACAATGCTGGTGGAGAACAGAGCCAGGGAGAGTTTCTAAGGCATCAGCGAACAATGCTGGCGGAGAACAGAGCCAGGGAGAGTTTCTAAGGCATCAATGAACAATGCTGGCGGAGAACAGAGCCAGGAAGAGTTTCTAAGGCATCAATGAACAATGCTGGTGGAGAACAGTGCCAGAGAGAGTTTCTAAGGCATCAGCGAACAATGCTGGCAGAGAACAGTGCCAGGGAGATTTTCTAAGGCATTAGCAAACAATGCTGGCGGAGAACAGTGCCAGGGAGAGTTTCTAAGGCATCAGCGAACAATGCTGGTGGTGAAGAGTGCCAGGGAGAGTTTCTAAGGCATTAGCGAACAATGCTGGCGGAGAACAGTGCCAGGGAGAGTTTCTATGGCATCAGCGAACAATGCTGGTGGAGAACAGAGCCAGGGAGAGTTTCTAAGGCATCAATGAACAATGCTGGTGGAGAACTGTGCCAGGGAGAGTTTCTAAGGCATCAGCGAACAATGCTGGTGGAGAACAGAGACAGGAAGAGTTTCTAAGGCCTCAATGAACAATGCTGGTGGAGAACAGTGCCAGGGAGAGTTTCTAAGTCATCAGCGAACAATGCTGGTGGAGAACAGAGCCAGGGAGAGTTTCTAAGGCATCAATGAATAATGCTGGTGGAGAACAGAGCCAGGGAGAGTTTCTAAGGCATCAGCGAACAATGCTGGCGGAGAGCAGAGCCAGGGAGAGTTACTAAGGCATCAGCGAGCAATGCTGGTGGAGAACAGAGCCAGGGAGAGTTTCTAAGGCATCAGCGAACAATGCTGGTGGAGAACAGTGCCAGGGAGAGTTTCTAAGGCATCAATGAACAATGTTGGCAGAGAACAGTGCCAGGGAGAGTTTCTAAGGCATCTGCGAACAATGCTGGTGGAGATCAGAGCCAGGGAGAGTTTCTAAGTCATCAATGAACAATGCTGGTGGAGAACAGAGCCAGGGAGAGTTTCTACTGCATCAGCGAACAATGCTGGTGGAGAACAGTGCCATGGAGAGTTTCTAAGTCATCAGCGAACAATGCTGGTGGAGAACAGAGCCAGGGAGAGTTTCTAAGGCATCAATGAACAATGCTTGTGGAGAACAGAGCCAGGGAGAGTTTCTAAGGCATCAGCGAACAATGCTGGCGGAGAACAGAGCCAGGGAGAGTTTCTAAGGCATCAATGAACAATGCTGGCGGAGAACAGAGCCAGGGAGAGTTTCTAAGGCATCAATGAACAATGCTGGTGGATAACAGTGCCAGAGAGAGTTTCTAAGGCATCAGCGAACAATGCTGGCAGAGAACAGTGCCAGGGAGAGTTTCTAAGGCATTAGCAAACAATGCTGGCGGAGAACAGTGCCAGGGAGAGTTTCTAAGGCATCAGCGAACAATGCTGGTGGTGAACAGTGCCAGGGAGAGTTTCTAAGGCATTAGCGAACAATGCTGGCGGAGAACAGTGCCAGGGAGAGTTTCTAAGGCATCAATGAACAATGCTGGTGGAGAACAGTGCCAGGGAGAGTTTCTAAGGTATCAGCGAGCAATGCTCATGGAGAACAGTGCCAGGGAGAATTTCTAAGGTATCAGCGAGCAATGCTGGTGGAGAACAGAGCCAGGGTGAGTTTCTAAGTCATCAATGAACAATGCTGGCTGAGAACAGTGCCAGGGAGAGTTTCTAAGTCATCTGCGAATAATGCTGGTGGAGAACAGAGCTATGGAGAGTTTCTAAGGCATCAATGAACAATGCTGGTGGAGAACAGTGCCAGGGACAGTTTCTACGGCATCAGCGAGCAATGCTGGTGGAGAACAGTGCCAGGGAGAGTTTCTATGGCATCAGCGAACAATGCTGGTGGAGAACAGAGCCAGGGAGAGTTTCTAAGTCATCAGCGAACAATGCTGGTGGAGAACAGAGCCAGGGCGAGTTTCTAAGGCATCAATGAACAATGCTGGCAGAGAACAGTGCCAGGGAGAGTTTCTAAGGTATCAGTGTACAATGCTGGTGGAGAACAGTGCCAGGGAGAGTTTCTAAGTCATCAGCGAACAATGCTGGTGGAGAACAGAGCCACGGATTGTTTCTAAGGCATCAGCAAGCAATGCTGGTGGAGAATAGAGCCAGGGAGAGTTTCTAAGGCATCAATGAACAATGCTGGTGGAGAACAGTGCCAGGGAGAGTTGCTAAGGCATCAGCGAACAATGCTGGCAGAGAACAGTGCCAGGGAGAGTTACTATGGCATCAGCGAACAATGCTGGTGGAGAACAGAGCCAGGGAGAGTTTCTAAGGCATCAATGAACAATGCTGGTGGAGAACAGAGCCAGGGAGAGTTTCTAAGGCATCAATGAATAATGCTGGTGGAGAACAGAGCCAGGGAGAGTTTCTAAGGCATCAGCGAACAATGCTGGCGGAGAGCAGAGCCAGGGAGAGTTACTAAGGCATCAGCGAGCAATGCTGGTGGAGAACAGAGCCAGGGAGAGTTTCTAAGGCATCAGCGAACAATGCTGGTGGAGAACAGTGCCAGGGAGAGTTTCTAAGGCATCAATGAACAATGTTGGCAGAGAACAGTGCCAGGGAGAGTTTCTAAGGCATCTGCGAACAATGCTGGTGGAGATCAGAGCCAGGGAGAGTTTCTAAGTCATCAATGAACAATGCTGGTGGAGAACAGAGCCAGGGAGAGTTTCTACTGCATCAGCGAACAATGCTGGTGGAGAACAGTGCCAGGGAGAGTTTCTAAGTCATCAGCGAACAATGCTGGTGGAGAACAGAGCCAGGGAGAGTTTCTAAGGCGTCAATGAACAATGCTGGTGGAGAACAGTGCCAGAGAGAGTTTCTAAGGCATCAGCGAACAATGCTGGCAGAGAACAGTGCCAGGGAGAGTTTCCAAGGCATTAGCAAACAATGCTGGCGGAGAACAGTGCCAGGGAGAGTTTCTAAGGCATCAGCGAACAATGCTGGTGGTGAACAGTGCCACGGAGAGTTTCTAAGGCATTAGCGAACAATGCTGGCGGAGAACAGTGCCAGGGAGAGTTTCTAAGGCATCAATGAACAATGCTGGTGGAGAACAGTGCCAGGGAGAGTTTCTAAGGCATCAATGAACAATGCTGGTGGAGAACAGAGCCAGGGAGAGTTTCTAAGGCATCAGCGAGCAATGTTGGTGGAGAACAGAGCCAGGGAGAGTTTCTAAGGTATCAGCGAGCAATGCTCGTGGAGAACAGTGCCAGGGAGAATTTCTAAGGTATCAGCGAGCAATGCTGGTGGAGAACAGAGCCAGGTTGAGTTTCTAAGTCATCAATGAACAATGCTGGCAGAGAACAGTGCCAGGGAGAGTTTCTAAGTCATCTGCGAATAATGCTGGTGGAGAACAGAGCTATGGAGAGTTTCTAAGGCATCAATGAACAATGCTGGTGGAGAACAGTGCCAGGGACAGTTTCTACGGCATCAGCGAGCAATGCTGGTGGAGAACAGTGCCAAGGAGAGTTTCTATGGCATCAGCGAACAATGCTGGTGGAGAACAGAGCCAGGGAGAGTTTCTAAGTCATCAGCGAACAATGCTGGTGGAGAACAGAGCCAGGGCGAGTTTCTAAGGCATCAATGAACAATGCTGGCAGAGAACAGTGCCAGGGAGAGTTTCTAAGGTATCAGTGTACAATGCTGGTGGAGAACAGTGCCAGGGAGAGTTTCTATGGCATCAGCGAACAATGCTGGTGGAGAACAGAGCCAGGGAGAGTTTCTAAGGCATCAATGAACAATGCTGGTGGAGAACTGTGCCAGGTAGAGTTTCTAAGGCATCAGCGAACAATGCTGGTGGAGAACAGAGACAGGAAGAGTTTCTAAGGCCTCAATGAACAATGCTGGTGGAGAACAGTGCCAGGGAGAGTTTCTAAGTCATCAATGAACAATGCTTGTGGAGAACAGAGCCAGGGAGAGTTTCTACTGCATCAGCGAACAATGCTGGTGGAGAACAGTGCCAGGGAGAGTTTCTAAGTCATCAGCGAACAATGCTGGTGGAGAACAGAGCCAGGGAGAGTTTCGAAGGCAACAATGAACAATGCTGGTGGAGAACAGAGCCAGGGAGAGTTTCTAAGGCATCAGCGAACAATGCTGGCGGAGAACAGAGCCAGGGAGAGTTTCTAAGGCATCAATGAACAATGCTGGCGGAGAACAGAGCCAGGCAGAGTTTCTAAGGCATCAATGAACAATGCTGGTGGAGAACAGTGCCAGAGAGAGTTTCTAAGGCATCAGCGAACAAAGCTGGCAGAGAACAGTGCCAGGGAGAGTTTCTAAGGCATTAGCAAACAATGCTGGCGGAGAACAGTGCCAGGGAGAGTTTCTAAGGCATCAGCGAACAATGCTGGTCGTGAACAGTGCCATGGAGAGTTTCTAAGGCATTAGCGAACAATGCTGGCGGAGAACAGTGCCAGGGAGAGTTTCTATGGCATCAGCGAACAATGCTGGTGGAGAACAGAGCCAGGGAGAGTTTCTAAGGCATCAATGAACAATGCTGGTGGAGAACTGTGCCAGGGAGAGTTTCTAAGGCATCAGCGAACAATGCTGGTGGAGAACAGAGCCAGGGAGAGTTTCTAAGGCATCAATGAATAATGCTGGTGGAGAACAGAGCCAGGGAGAGTTTCTAAGGCATCAGCGAACAATGCTGGCGGAGAGCAGAGCCAGGGAGAGTTACTAAGGCATCAGCGAGCAATGCTGGTGGAGAACAGAGCCAGGGAGAGTTTCTAAGGCATCAGCGAACAATGCTGGTGGAGAACAGTGCCAGGGAGAGTTTCTAAGGCATCAATGAACAATGTTGGCAGAGAACAGTGCCAGGGAGAGTTTCTAAGGCATCTGCGAACAATGCTGGTGGAGATCAGAGCCAGGGAGAGTTTCTAAGTCATCAATGAACAATGCTGGTGGAGAACAGAGCCAGGGAGAGTTTCTACTGCATCAGCGAACAATGCTGGTGGAGAACAGTGCCAGGGAGAGTTTCTAAGGCATCAATGAATAATGCTGGTGGAGAACAGAGCCAGGGAGAGTTTCTAAGGCATCAGCGAACAATGCTGGCGGAGAGCAGAGCCAGGGAGAGTTACTAAGGCATCAGCGAGCAATGCTGGTGGAGAACAGAGCCAGGGAGAGTTTCTAAGGCATCAGCGAACAATGCTGGTGGAGAACAGTGCCAGGGAGAGTTTCTAAGGCATCAATGAACAATGTTGGCAGAGAACAGTGCCAGGGAGAGTTTCTAAGGCATCTGCGAACAATGCTGGTGGAGATCAGAGCCAGGGAGAGTTTCTAAGTCATCAATGAACAATGCTGGTGGAGAACAGAGCCAGGGAGAGTTTCTACTGCATCAGCGAACAATGCTGGTGGAGAACAGTGCCAGGGAGAGTTTCTAAGTCATCAGCGAACAATGCTGGTGGAGAACAGAGCCAGGGAGAGTTTCTAAGGCGTCAATGAACAATGCTGGTGGAGAACAGTGCCAGAGAGAGTTTCTAAGGCATCAGCGAACAATGCTGGCAGAGAACAGTGCCAGGGAGAGTTTCCAAGGCATTAGCAAACAATGCTGGCGGAGAACAGTGCCAGGGAGAGTTTCTAAGGCATCAGCGAACAATGCTGGTGGTGAACAGTGCCAGGGAGAGTTTCTAAGGCATTAGCGAACAATGCTGGCGGAGAACAGTGCCAGGGAGAGTTTCTAAGGCATCAATGAACAATGCTGGTGGAGAACAGTGCCAGGGAGAGTTTCTAAGGCATCAATGAACAATGCTGGTGGAGAACAGAGCCAGGGAGAGTTTCTAAGGCATCAGCGAGCAATGTTGGTGGAGAACAGAGCCAGGGAGAGTTTCTAAGGTATCAGCGAGCAATGCTCGCGGAGAACAGTGCCAGGGAGAATTTCTAAGGTATCAGCGAGCAATGCTGGTGTAGAACAGAGCCAGGGTGAGTTTCTAAGTCATCAATGAACAATGCTGGCAGAGAACAGTGCCAGGGAGAGTTTCTAAGTCATCTGCGAATAATGCTGGTGGAGAACAGAGCTATGGAGAGTTTCTAAGGCATCAATGAACAATGCTGGTGGAGAACAGTGCCAGGGACAGTTTCTACGGCATCAGCGAGCAATGCTGGTGGAGAACAGTGCCAAGGAGAGTTTCTATGGCATCAGCGAACAATGCTGGTGGAGAACAGAGCCAGGGAGAGTTTCTAAGTCATCAGCGAACAATGCTGGTGGAGAACAGAGCCAGGGCGAGTTTCTAAGGCATCAATGAACAATGCTGGCAGAGAACAGTGCCAGGGAGAGTTTCTAAGGTATCAGTGTACAATGCTGGTGGAGAACAGTGCCAGGGAGAGTTTCTATGGCATCAGCGAACAATGCTGGTGGAGAACAGAGCCAGGGAGAGTTTCTAAGGCATCAATGAACAATGCTGGTGGAGAACTGTGCCAGGGAGAGTTTCTAAGGCATCAGCGAACAATGCTGGTGGAGAACAGAGACAGGAAGAGTTTCTAAGGCCTCAATGAACAATGCTGGTGGAGAACAGTGCCAGGGAGAGTTTCTAAGTCATCAGCGAACAATGCTGGTGGAGAACAGAGCCAGGGAGAGTTTCTAAGGCATCAATGAATAATGCTGGTGGAGAACAGAGCCAGGGAGAGTTTCTAAGGCATCAGCGAACAATGCTGACGGAGAGCAGAGCCAGGGAGAGTTACTAAGGCATCAGCGAGCAATGCTGGTGGAGAACAGAGCCAGGGAGAGTTTCTAAGGCATCAGCGAACAATGCTGGTGGAGAACAGTGCCAGGGAGAGTTTCTAAGGCATCAGCGAACAATGCTGGCGGAGAACAGAGCCAGGGAGAGTTTCTAAGGCATCAATGAACAATGCTGGCGGAGAACAGAGCCAGGGAGAGTTTCTAAGGCATCAATGAACAATGCTGGTGGAGAACAGTGCCAGAGAGAGTTTCTAAGGCATCAGCGAACAATGCTGGCAGAGAACAGTGCCAGGGAGATTTTCTAAGGCATTAGCAAACAATGCTGGCGGAGAACAGTGCCAGGGAGAGTTTCTAAGGCATCAGCGAACAATGCTTGTGGTGAAGAGTGCCAGGGAGAGTTTCTAAGGCATTAGCGAACAATGCTGGCGGAGAACAGTGCCAGGGAGAGTTTCTATGGCATCAGCGAACAATGCTGGTGGAGAACAGAGCCAGGGAGAGTTTCTAAGGCATCAATGAACAATGCTGGTGGAGAACTGTGCCAGGGAGAGTTTCTAAGGCATCAGCGAACAATGCTGGTGGAGAACAGAGACTGGAAGAGTTTCTAAGGCCTCAATGAACAATGCTGGTGGAGAACAGTGCCAGGGAGAGTTTCTAAGTCATCAGCGAACAATGCTGGTGGAGAACAGAGCCAGGGAGAGTTTCTAAGGCATCAATGAATAATGCTGGTGGAGAACAGAGCCAGGGAGAGTTTCTAAGGCATCAGCGAACAATGCTGGCGGAGAGCAGAGCCAGGGAGAGTTACTAAGGCATCAGCGAGCAATGCTGGTGGAGAACAGAGCCAGGGAGAGTTTCTAAGGCATCAGCGAACAATGCTGGTGGAGAACAGTGCCAGGGAGAGTTTCTAAGGCATCAATGAACAATGTTGGCAGAGAACAGTGCCAGGGAGAGTTTCTAAGGCATCTGCGAACAATGCTGGTGGAGATCAGAGCCAGGGAGAGTTTCTAAGTCATCAATGAACAATGCTGGTGGAGAACAGAGCCAGGGAGAGTTTCTACTGCATCAGCGAACAATGCTGGTGGAGAACAGTGCCATGGAGAGTTTCTAAGTCATCAGCGAACAATGCTGGTGGAGAACAGAGCCAGGGAGAGTTTCTAAGGCATCAATGAACAATGCTTGTGGAGAACAGAGCCAGGGAGAGTTTCTAAGGCATCAGCGAACAATGCTGGCGGAGAACAGAGCCAGGGAGAGTTTCTAAGGCATCAATGAACAATGCTGGCGGAGAACAGAGCCAGGGAGAGTTTCTAAGGCATCAATGAACAATGCTGGTGGATAACAGTGCCAGAGAGAGTTTCTAAGGCATCAGCGAACAATGCTGGCAGAGAACAGTGCCAGGGAGAGTTTCTAAGGCATTAGCAAACAATGCTGGCGGAGAACAGTGCCAGGGAGAGTTTCTAAGGCATCAGCGAACAATGCTGGTGGTGAACAGTGCCAGGGAGAGTTTCTAAGGCATTAGCGAACAATGCTGGCGGAGAACAGTGCCAGGGAGAGTTTCTAAGGCATCAATGAACAATGCTGGTGGAGAACAGTGCCAGGGAGAGTTTCTAAGGTATCAGCGAGCAATGCTCATGGAGAACAGTGCCAGGGAGAATTTCTAAGGTATCAGCGAGCAATGCTGGTGGAGAACAGAGCCAGGGTGAGTTTCTAAGTCATCAATGAACAATGCTGGCTGAGAACAGTGCCAGGGAGAGTTTCTAAGTCATCTGCGAATAATGCTGGTGGAGAACAGAGCTATGGAGAGTTTCTAAGGCATCAATGAACAATGCTGGTGGAGAACAGTGCCAGGGACAGTTTCTACGGCATCAGCGAGCAATGCTGGTGGAGAACAGTGCCAGGGAGAGTTTCTATGGCATCAGCGAACAATGCTGGTGGAGAACAGAGCCAGGGAGAGTTTCTAAGTCATCAGCGAACAATGCTGGTGGAGAACAGAGCCAGGGCGAGTTTCTAAGGCATCAATGAACAATGCTGGCAGAGAACAGTGCCAGGGAGAGTTTCTAAGGTATCAGTGTACAATGCTGGTGGAGAACAGTGCCAGGGAGAGTTTCTAAGTCATCAGCGAACAATGCTGGTGGAGAACAGAGCCACGGATTGTTTCTAAGGCATCAGCAAGCAATGCTGGTGGAGAATAGAGCCAGGGAGAGTTTCTAAGGCATCAATGAACAATGCTGGTGGAGAACAGTGCCAGGGAGAGTTGCTAAGGCATCAGCGAACAATGCTGGCAGAGAACAGTGCCAGGGAGAGTTACTATGGCATCAGCGAACAATGCTGGTGGAGAACAGAGCCAGGGAGAGTTTCTAAGGCATCAATGAACAATGCTGGTGGAGAACAGAGCCAGGGAGAGTTTCTAAGGCATCAATGAATAATGCTGGTGGAGAACAGAGCCAGGGAGAGTTTCTAAGGCATCAGCGAACAATGCTGGCGGAGAGCAGAGCCAGGGAGAGTTACTAAGGCATCAGCGAGCAATGCTGGTGGAGAACAGAGCCAGGGAGAGTTTCTAAGGCATCAGCGAACAATGCTGGTGGAGAACAGTGCCAGGGAGAGTTTCTAAGGCATCAATGAACAATGTTGGCAGAGAACAGTGCCAGGGAGAGTTTCTAAGGCATCTGCGAACAATGCTGGTGGAGATCAGAGCCAGGGAGAGTTTCTAAGTCATCAATGAACAATGCTGGTGGAGAACAGAGCCAGGGAGAGTTTCTACTGCATCAGCGAACAATGCTGGTGGAGAACAGTGCCAGGGAGAGTTTCTAAGTCATCAGCGAACAATGCTGGTGGAGAACAGAGCCAGGGAGAGTTTCTAAGGCGTCAATGAACAATGCTGGTGGAGAACAGTGCCAGAGAGAGTTTCTAAGGCATCAGCGAACAATGCTGGCAGAGAACAGTGCCAGGGAGAGTTTCCAAGGCATTAGCAAACAATGCTGGCGGAGAACAGTGCCAGGGAGAGTTTCTAAGGCATCAGCGAACAATGCTGGTGGTGAACAGTGCCACGGAGAGTTTCTAAGGCATTAGCGAACAATGCTGGCGGAGAACAGTGCCAGGGAGAGTTTCTAAGGCATCAATGAACAATGCTGGTGGAGAACAGTGCCAGGGAGAGTTTCTAAGGCATCAATGAACAATGCTGGTGGAGAACAGAGCCAGGGAGAGTTTCTAAGGCATCAGCGAGCAATGTTGGTGGAGAACAGAGCCAGGGAGAGTTTCTAAGGTATCAGCGAGCAATGCTCGTGGAGAACAGTGCCAGGGAGAATTTCTAAGGTATCAGCGAGCAATGCTGGTGGAGAACAGAGCCAGGTTGAGTTTCTAAGTCATCAATGAACAATGCTGGCAGAGAACAGTGCCAGGGAGAGTTTCTAAGTCATCTGCGAATAATGCTGGTGGAGAACAGAGCTATGGAGAGTTTCTAAGGCATCAATGAACAATGCTGGTGGAGAACAGTGCCAGGGACAGTTTCTACGGCATCAGCGAGCAATGCTGGTGGAGAACAGTGCCAAGGAGAGTTTCTATGGCATCAGCGAACAATGCTGGTGGAGAACAGAGCCAGGGAGAGTTTCTAAGTCATCAGCGAACAATGCTGGTGGAGAACAGAGCCAGGGCGAGTTTCTAAGGCATCAATGAACAATGCTGGCAGAGAACAGTGCCAGGGAGAGTTTCTAAGGTATCAGTGTACAATGCTGGTGGAGAACAGTGCCAGGGAGAGTTTCTATGGCATCAGCGAACAATGCTGGTGGAGAACAGAGCCAGGGAGAGTTTCTAAGGCATCAATGAACAATGCTGGTGGAGAACTGTGCCAGGTAGAGTTTCTAAGGCATCAGCGAACAATGCTGGTGGAGAACAGAGACAGGAAGAGTTTCTAAGGCCTCAATGAACAATGCTGGTGGAGAACAGTGCCAGGGAGAGTTTCTAAGTCATCAATGAACAATGCTTGTGGAGAACAGAGCCAGGGAGAGTTTCTACTGCATCAGCGAACAATGCTGGTGGAGAACAGTGCCAGGGAGAGTTTCTAAGTCATCAGCGAACAATGCTGGTGGAGAACAGAGCCAGGGAGAGTTTCGAAGGCAACAATGAACAATGCTGGTGGAGAACAGAGCCAGGGAGAGTTTCTAAGGCATCAGCGAACAATGCTGGCGGAGAACAGAGCCAGGGAGAGTTTCTAAGGCATCAATGAACAATGCTGGCGGAGAACAGAGCCAGGCAGAGTTTCTAAGGCATCAATGAACAATGCTGGTGGAGAACAGTGCCAGAGAGAGTTTCTAAGGCATCAGCGAACAAAGCTGGCAGAGAACAGTGCCAGGGAGAGTTTCTAAGGCATTAGCAAACAATGCTGGCGGAGAACAGTGCCAGGGAGAGTTTCTAAGGCATCAGCGAACAATGCTGGTCGTGAACAGTGCCATGGAGAGTTTCTAAGGCATTAGCGAACAATGCTGGCGGAGAACAGTGCCAGGGAGAGTTTCTATGGCATCAGCGAACAATGCTGGTGGAGAACAGAGCCAGGGAGAGTTTCTAAGGCATCAATGAACAATGCTGGTGGAGAACTGTGCCAGGGAGAGTTTCTAAGGCATCAGCGAACAATGCTGGTGGAGAACAGAGCCAGGGAGAGTTTCTAAGGCATCAATGAATAATGCTGGTGGAGAACAGAGCCAGGGAGAGTTTCTAAGGCATCAGCGAACAATGCTGGCGGAGAGCAGAGCCAGGGAGAGTTACTAAGGCATCAGCGAGCAATGCTGGTGGAGAACAGAGCCAGGGAGAGTTTCTAAGGCATCAGCGAACAATGCTGGTGGAGAACAGTGCCAGGGAGAGTTTCTAAGGCATCAATGAACAATGTTGGCAGAGAACAGTGCCAGGGAGAGTTTCTAAGGCATCTGCGAACAATGCTGGTGGAGATCAGAGCCAGGGAGAGTTTCTAAGTCATCAATGAACAATGCTGGTGGAGAACAGAGCCAGGGAGAGTTTCTACTGCATCAGCGAACAATGCTGGTGGAGAACAGTGCCAGGGAGAGTTTCTAAGGCATCAATGAATAATGCTGGTGGAGAACAGAGCCAGGGAGAGTTTCTAAGGCATCAGCGAACAATGCTGGCGGAGAGCAGAGCCAGGGAGAGTTACTAAGGCATCAGCGAGCAATGCTGGTGGAGAACAGAGCCAGGGAGAGTTTCTAAGGCATCAGCGAACAATGCTGGTGGAGAACAGTGCCAGGGAGAGTTTCTAAGGCATCAATGAACAATGTTGGCAGAGAACAGTGCCAGGGAGAGTTTCTAAGGCATCTGCGAACAATGCTGGTGGAGATCAGAGCCAGGGAGAGTTTCTAAGTCATCAATGAACAATGCTGGTGGAGAACAGAGCCAGGGAGAGTTTCTACTGCATCAGCGAACAATGCTGGTGGAGAACAGTGCCAGGGAGAGTTTCTAAGTCATCAGCGAACAATGCTGGTGGAGAACAGAGCCAGGGAGAGTTTCTAAGGCGTCAATGAACAATGCTGGTGGAGAACAGTGCCAGAGAGAGTTTCTAAGGCATCAGCGAACAATGCTGGCAGAGAACAGTGCCAGGGAGAGTTTCCAAGGCATTAGCAAACAATGCTGGCGGAGAACAGTGCCAGGGAGAGTTTCTAAGGCATCAGCGAACAATGCTGGTGGTGAACAGTGCCAGGGAGAGTTTCTAAGGCATTAGCGAACAATGCTGGCGGAGAACAGTGCCAGGGAGAGTTTCTAAGGCATCAATGAACAATGCTGGTGGAGAACAGTGCCAGGGAGAGTTTCTAAGGCATCAATGAACAATGCTGGTGGAGAACAGAGCCAGGGAGAGTTTCTAAGGCATCAGCGAGCAATGTTGGTGGAGAACAGAGCCAGGGAGAGTTTCTAAGGTATCAGCGAGCAATGCTCGCGGAGAACAGTGCCAGGGAGAATTTCTAAGGTATCAGCGAGCAATGCTGGTGTAGAACAGAGCCAGGGTGAGTTTCTAAGTCATCAATGAACAATGCTGGCAGAGAACAGTGCCAGGGAGAGTTTCTAAGTCATCTGCGAATAATGCTGGTGGAGAACAGAGCTATGGAGAGTTTCTAAGGCATCAATGAACAATGCTGGTGGAGAACAGTGCCAGGGACAGTTTCTACGGCATCAGCGAGCAATGCTGGTGGAGAACAGTGCCAAGGAGAGTTTCTATGGCATCAGCGAACAATGCTGGTGGAGAACAGAGCCAGGGAGAGTTTCTAAGTCATCAGCGAACAATGCTGGTGGAGAACAGAGCCAGGGCGAGTTTCTAAGGCATCAATGAACAATGCTGGCAGAGAACAGTGCCAGGGAGAGTTTCTAAGGTATCAGTGTACAATGCTGGTGGAGAACAGTGCCAGGGAGAGTTTCTATGGCATCAGCGAACAATGCTGGTGGAGAACAGAGCCAGGGAGAGTTTCTAAGGCATCAATGAACAATGCTGGTGGAGAACTGTGCCAGGGAGAGTTTCTAAGGCATCAGCGAACAATGCTGGTGGAGAACAGAGACAGGAAGAGTTTCTAAGGCCTCAATGAACAATGCTGGTGGAGAACAGTGCCAGGGAGAGTTTCTAAGTCATCAGCGAACAATGCTGGTGGAGAACAGAGCCAGGGAGAGTTTCTAAGGCATCAATGAATAATGCTGGTGGAGAACAGAGCCAGGGAGAGTTTCTAAGGCATCAGCGAACAATGCTGACGGAGAGCAGAGCCAGGGAGAGTTACTAAGGCATCAGCGAGCAATGCTGGTGGAGAACAGAGCCAGGGAGAGTTTCTAAGGCATCAGCGAACAATGCTGGTGGAGAACAGTGCCAGGGAGAGTTTCTAAGGCATCAATGAACAATGTTGGCAGAGAACAGTGCCAGGGAGAGTTTCTAAGGCATCTGCGAACAATGCTGGTGGAGATCAGAGCCAGGGAGAGTTTCTAAGTCATCAATGAACAATGCTTGTGGAGAACAGAGCCAGGGAGAGTTTCTACTGCATCAGCGAACAATGCTGGTGGAGAACAGTGCCAGGGAGAGTTTCTAAGTCATCAGCGAACAATGCTGGTGGAGAACAGAGCCAGGGAGAGTTTCGAAGGCAACAATGAACAATGCTGGTGGAGAACAGAGCCAGGGAGAGTTTCTAAGGCATAGGCGAACAATGCTGGCGGAGAACAGAGCCAGGGAGAGTTTCTAAGGCATCAATGAACAATGCTGGCGGAGAACAGAGCCAGGGAGAGTTTCTAAGGCATCAATGAACAATGCTGGTGGAGAACAGTGCCAGAGAGAGTTTCTAAGGCATCAGCGAAAAATGCTGGCAGAGAACAGTGCCAGGGAGAGTTTCTAAGGCATTAGCAAACAATGCTGGCGGAGAACAGTGCCAGGGAGAGTTTCTAAGGCATCAGCGAACAATGCTGGTCGTGAACAGTGCCAGGGAGAGTTTCTAAGGCATTAGCGAACAATGCTGGCGGAGAACAGTGCCAGGGAGAGTTTCTATGGCATCAGCGAACAATGCTGGTGGAGAACAGAGCCAGGGAGAGTTTCTAAGGCATCAATGAACAATGCTGGTGGAGAACTGTGCCAGGGAGAGTTTCTAAGGCATCAGCGAACAATGCTGGTGGAGAACAGAGACAGGAAGAGTTTCTAAGGCCTCAATGAACAATGCTGGTGGAGAACAGTGCCAGGGAGAGTTTCTAAGTCATCAGCGAACAATGCTGGTGGAGAACAGAGCCAGGGAGAGTTTCTAAGGCATCAATGAATAATGCTGGTGGAGAACAGCGCCAGGGAGAGTTTCTAAGGCATCAGCGAACAATGCTGGCGGAGAGCAGAGCCAGGGAGAGTTACTAAGGCATCAGCGAGCAATGCTGGTGGAGAACACAGCCAGGGAGAGTTTCTAAGGCATCAGCGAACAATGCTGGTGGAGAACAGTGCCAGGGAGAGTTTCTAAGGCATCAATGAACAATGTTGGCAGAGAACAGTGCCAGGGAGAGTTTCTAAGGCATCTGCGAACAATGCTGGTGGAGATCAGAGCCAGGGAGAGTTTCTAAGTCATCAATGAACAATGCTGGTGGAGAACAGAGCCAGGGAGAGTTTCTACTGCATCAGCGAACAATGCTGGTGGAGAACAGTGCCAGGGAGAGTTTGTAAGTCATCAGCGAACAATGCTGGTGGAGAACAGAGCCAGGGAGAGTTTCTAAGGCATCAATGAACAATGCTGGTGGAGAACAGAGCCAGGGAGAGTTTCTAAGGCATCAGCGAACAATGCTGGCGGAGAACAGAGCCAGGGAGAGTTTCTAAGGCATCAATGAACAATTGTGGCGGAGAACAGAGCCAGGGAGAGTTTCTAAGGCATCAATGAACAATGCTGGTGGAGAACAGTGCCAGAGAGAGTTTCTAAGGCATCAGCGAACAATGCTGGCAGAGAACAGTGCCAGGGAGAGTTTCTAAGGCATTAGCAAACAATGCTGGCGGAGAACAGTGCCAGGGAGAGTTTCTAAGGCATCAGCGAACAATGCTGGTGGTGAACAGTGCCAGGGAGAGTTTCTAAGGCATTAGCGAACAATGCTGGCGGAGAACAGTGCCAGGGAGAGTTTCTAAGGCATCAATGAACAATGCTGGTGGAGAACAGTGCCAGGGAGAGTTTCTAAGGCATCAATGAACAATGCTGGTGGAGAACAGAGCCAGGGAGAGTTTCTAAGGCATCAGCGAGCAATGTTGGTGGAGAACAGAGCCAGGGAGAGTTTCTAAGGTATCAGCGAGCAATGCTCATGGAGAACAGTGCCAGGGAGAATTTCTAAGGTATCAGCGAGCAATGCTGGTGGAGAACAGAGCCAGGGTGAGTTTCTAAGTCATCAATGAACAATGCTGGCAGAGAACAGTGCCAGGGAGAGTTTCTAAGTCATCTGCGAATAATGCTGGTGGAGAACAGAGCTATGGAGAGTTTCTAAGGCATCAATGAACAATGCTGGTGGAGAACAGTGCCAGGGACAGTTTCTACGGCATCAGCGAGCAATGCTGGTGGAGAACAGTGCCAGGGAGAGTTTCTATGGCATCAGCGAACAATGCTGGTGGAGAGCAGAGCCAGGGAGAGTTTCTAAGTCATCAGCGAACAATGCTGGTGGAGAACAGAGGCAGGGCGAGTTTCTAAGGCATCAATGAACAATGCTGGCAGAGAACAGTGCCAGGGAGAGTTTCTAAGGTATCAGTGTACAATGCTGGTGGAGAACAGTGCCAGGGAGAGTTTCTAAGTCATCAGCGAACAATGCTGGTGGAGAACAGAGCCAGGGAGAGTTTCGAAGGCAACAATGAACAATGCTGGTGGAGAACAGAGCCAGGGAGAGTTTCTAAGGCATAGGCGAACAATGCTGGCGGAGAACAGAGCCAGGGAGAGTTTCTAAGGCATCAATGAACAATGCTGGCGGAGAACAGAGCCAGGGAGAGTTTCTAAGGCATCAATGAACAATGCTGGTGGAGAACAGTGCCAGAGAGAGTTTCTAAGGCATCAGCGAAAAATGCTGGCAGAGAACAGTGCCAGGGAGAGTTTCTAAGGCATTAGCAAACAATGCTGGCGGAGAACAGTGCCAGGGAGAGTTTCTAAGGCATCAGCGAACAATGCTGGTCGTGAACAGTGCCAGGGAGAGTTTCTAAGGCATTAGCGAACAATGCTGGCGGAGAACAGTGCCAGGGAGAGTTTCTATGGCATCAGCGAACAATGCTGGTGGAGAACAGAGCCAGGGAGAGTTTCTAAGGCATCAATGAACAATGCTGGTGGAGAACTGTGCCAGGGAGAGTTTCTAAGGCATCAGCGAACAATGCTGGTGGAGAACAGAGACAGGAAGAGTTTCTAAGGCCTCAATGAACAATGCTGGCGGAGAACAGTGCCAGGGAGAGTTTCTAAGGCATCAGCGAACAATGCTGGTGGTGAACAGTGCCACGGAGAGTTTCTAAGGCATTAGCGAACAATGCTGGCGGAGAACAGTGCCAGGGAGAGTTTCTAAGGCATCAATGAACAATGCTGGTGGAGAACAGTGCCAGGGAGAGTTTCTAAGGCATCAATGAACAATGCTGGTGGAGAACAGAGCCAGGGAGAGTTTCTAAGGCATCAGCGAGCAATGTTGGTGGAGAACAGAGCCAGGGAGAGTTTCTAAGGTATCAGCGAGCAATGCTCGTGGAGAACAGTGCCAGGGAGAATTTCTAAGGTATCAGCGAGCAATGCTGGTGGAGAACAGAGCCAGGTTGAGTTTCTAAGTCATCAATGAACAATGCTGGCAGAGAACAGTGCCAGGGAGAGTTTCTAAGTCATCTGCGAATAATGCTGGTGGAGAACAGAGCTATGGAGAGTTTCTAAGGCATCAATGAACAATGCTGGTGGAGAACAGTGCCAGGGACAGTTTCTACGGCATCAGCGAGCAATGCTGGTGGAGAACAGTGCCAAGGAGAGTTTCTATGGCATCAGCGAACAATGCTGGTGGAGAACAGAGCCAGGGAGAGTTTCTAAGTCATCAGCGAACAATGCTGGTGGAGAACAGAGCCAGGGCGAGTTTCTAAGGCATCAATGAACAATGCTGGCAGAGAACAGTGCCAGGGAGAGTTTCTAAGGTATCAGTGTACAATGCTGGTGGAGAACAGTGCCAGGGAGAGTTTCTATGGCATCAGCGAACAATGCTGGTGGAGAACAGAGCCAGGGAGAGTTTCTAAGGCATCAATGAACAATGCTGGTGGAGAACTGTGCCAGGTAGAGTTTCTAAGGCATCAGCGAACAATGCTGGTGGAGAACAGAGACAGGAAGAGTTTCTAAGGCCTCAATGAACAATGCTGGTGGAGAACAGTGCCAGGGAGAGTTTCTAAGTCATCAATGAACAATGCTTGTGGAGAACAGAGCCAGGGAGAGTTTCTACTGCATCAGCGAACAATGCTGGTGGAGAACAGTGCCAGGGAGAGTTTCTAAGTCATCAGCGAACAATGCTGGTGGAGAACAGAGCCAGGGAGAGTTTCGAAGGCAACAATGAACAATGCTGGTGGAGAACAGAGCCAGGGAGAGTTTCTAAGGCATCAGCGAACAATGCTGGCGGAGAACAGAGCCAGGGAGAGTTTCTAAGGCATCAATGAACAATGCTGGCGGAGAACAGAGCCAGGCAGAGTTTCTAAGGCATCAATGAACAATGCTGGTGGAGAACAGTGCCAGAGAGAGTTTCTAAGGCATCAGCGAACAAAGCTGGCAGAGAACAGTGCCAGGGAGAGTTTCTAAGGCATTAGCAAACAATGCTGGCGGAGAACAGTGCCAGGGAGAGTTTCTAAGGCATCAGCGAACAATGCTGGTCGTGAACAGTGCCAGGGAGAGTTTCTAAGGCATTAGCGAACAATGCTGGCGGAGAACAGTGCCAGGGAGAGTTTCTATGGCATCAGCGAACAATGCTGGTGGAGAACAGAGCCAGGGAGAGTTTCTAAGGCATCAATGAACAATGCTGGTGGAGAACTGTGCCAGGGAGAGTTTCTAAGGCATCAGCGAACAATGCTGGTGGAGAACAGAGCCAGGGAGAGTTTCTAAGGCATCAATGAATAATGCTGGTGGAGAACAGAGCCAGGGAGAGTTTCTAAGGCATCAGCGAACAATGCTGGCGGAGAGCAGAGCCAGGGAGAGTTACTAAGGCATCAGCGAGCAATGCTGGTGGAGAACAGAGCCAGGGAGAGTTTCTAAGGCATCAGCGAACAATGCTGGTGGAGAACAGTGCCAGGGAGAGTTTCTAAGGCATCAATGAACAATGTTGGCAGAGAACAGTGCCAGGGAGAGTTTCTAAGGCATCTGCGAACAATGCTGGTGGAGATCAGAGCCAGGGAGAGTTTCTAAGTCATCAATGAACAATGCTGGTGGAGAACAGAGCCAGGGAGAGTTTCTACTGCATCAGCGAACAATGCTGGTGGAGAACAGTGCCAGGGAGAGTTTCTAAGGCATCAATGAATAATGCTGGTGGAGAACAGAGCCAGGGAGAGTTTCTAAGGCATCAGCGAACAATGCTGGCGGAGAGCAGAGCCAGGGAGAGTTACTAAGGCATCAGCGAGCAATGCTGGTGGAGAACAGAGCCAGGGAGAGTTTCTAAGGCATCAGCGAACAATGCTGGTGGAGAACAGTGCCAGGGAGAGTTTCTAAGGCATCAATGAACAATGTTGGCAGAGAACAGTGCCAGGGAGAGTTTCTAAGGCATCTGCGAACAATGCTGGTGGAGATCAGAGCCAGGGAGAGTTTCTAAGTCATCAATGAACAATGCTGGTGGAGAACAGAGCCAGGGAGAGTTTCTACTGCATCAGCGAACAATGCTGGTGGAGAACAGTGCCAGGGAGAGTTTCTAAGTCATCAGCGAACAATGCTGGTGGAGAACAGAGCCAGGGAGAGTTTCTAAGGCGTCAATGAACAATGCTGGTGGAGAACAGTGCCAGAGAGAGTTTCTAAGGCATCAGCGAACAATGCTGGCAGAGAACAGTGCCAGGGAGAGTTTCCAAGGCATTAGCAAACAATGCTGGCGGAGAACAGTGCCAGGGAGAGTTTCTAAGGCATCAGCGAACAATGCTGGTGGTGAACAGTGCCAGGGAGAGTTTCTAAGGCATTAGCGAACAATGCTGGCGGAGAACAGTGCCAGGGAGAGTTTCTAAGGCATCAATGAACAATGCTGGTGGAGAACAGTGCCAGGGAGAGTTTCTAAGGCATCAATGAACAATGCTGGTGGAGAACAGAGCCAGGGAGAGTTTCTAAGGCATCAGCGAGCAATGTTGGTGGAGAACAGAGCCAGGGAGAGTTTCTAAGGTATCAGCGAGCAATGCTCGCGGAGAACAGTGCCAGGGAGAATTTCTAAGGTATCAGCGAGCAATGCTGGTGTAGAACAGAGCCAGGGTGAGTTTCTAAGTCATCAATGAACAATGCTGGCAGAGAACAGTGCCAGGGAGAGTTTCTAAGTCATCTGCGAATAATGCTGGTGGAGAACAGAGCTATGGAGAGTTTCTAAGGCATCAATGAACAATGCTGGTGGAGAACAGTGCCAGGGACAGTTTCTACGGCATCAGCGAGCAATGCTGGTGGAGAACAGTGCCAAGGAGAGTTTCTATGGCATCAGCGAACAATGCTGGTGGAGAACAGAGCCAGGGAGAGTTTCTAAGTCATCAGCGAACAATGCTGGTGGAGAACAGAGCCAGGGCGAGTTTCTAAGGCATCAATGAACAATGCTGGCAGAGAACAGTGCCAGGGAGAGTTTCTAAGGTATCAGTGTACAATGCTGGTGGAGAACAGTGCCAGGGAGAGTTTCTATGGCATCAGCGAACAATGCTGGTGGAGAACAGAGCCAGGGAGAGTTTCTAAGGCATCAATGAACAATGCTGGTGGAGAACTGTGCCAGGGAGAGTTTCTAAGGCATCAGCGAACAATGCTGGTGGAGAACAGAGACAGGAAGAGTTTCTAAGGCCTCAATGAACAATGCTGGTGGAGAACAGTGCCAGGGAGAGTTTCTAAGTCATCAGCGAACAATGCTGGTGGAGAACAGAGCCAGGGAGAGTTTCTAAGGCATCAATGAATAATGCTGGTGGAGAACAGAGCCAGGGAGAGTTTCTAAGGCATCAGCGAACAATGCTGACGGAGAGCAGAGCCAGGGAGAGTTACTAAGGCATCAGCGAGCAATGCTGGTGGAGAACAGAGCCAGGGAGAGTTTCTAAGGCATCAGCGAACAATGCTGGTGGAGAACAGTGCCAGGGAGAGTTTCTAAGGCATCAATGAACAATGTTGGCAGAGAACAGTGCCAGGGAGAGTTTCTAAGGCATCTGCGAACAATGCTGGTGGAGATCAGAGCCAGGGAGAGTTTCTAAGTCATCAATGAACAATGCTTGTGGAGAACAGAGCCAGGGAGAGTTTCTACTGCATCAGCGAACAATGCTGGTGGAGAACAGTGCCAGGGAGAGTTTCTAAGTCATCAGCGAACAATGCTGGTGGAGAACAGAGCCAGGGAGAGTTTCGAAGGCAACAATGAACAATGCTGGTGGAGAACAGAGCCAGGGAGAGTTTCTAAGGCATAGGCGAACAATGCTGGCGGAGAACAGAGCCAGGGAGAGTTTCTAAGGCATCAATGAACAATGCTGGCGGAGAACAGAGCCAGGGAGAGTTTCTAAGGCATCAATGAACAATGCTGGTGGAGAACAGTGCCAGAGAGAGTTTCTAAGGCATCAGCGAAAAATGCTGGCAGAGAACAGTGCCAGGGAGAGTTTCTAAGGCATTAGCAAACAATGCTGGCGGAGAACAGTGCCAGGGAGAGTTTCTAAGGCATCAGCGAACAATGCTGGTCGTGAACAGTGCCAGGGAGAGTTTCTAAGGCATTAGCGAACAATGCTGGCGGAGAACAGTGCCAGGGAGAGTTTCTATGGCATCAGCGAACAATGCTGGTGGAGAACAGAGCCAGGGAGAGTTTCTAAGGCATCAATGAACAATGCTGGTGGAGAACTGTGCCAGGGAGAGTTTCTAAGGCATCAGCGAACAATGCTGGTGGAGAACAGAGACAGGAAGAGTTTCTAAGGCCTCAATGAACAATGCTGGTGGAGAACAGTGCCAGGGAGAGTTTCTAAGTCATCAGCGAACAATGCTGGTGGAGAACAGAGCCAGGGAGAGTTTCTAAGGCATCAATGAATAATGCTGGTGGAGAACAGCGCCAGGGAGAGTTTCTAAGGCATCAGCGAACAATGCTGGCGGAGAGCAGAGCCAGGGAGAGTTACTAAGGCATCAGCGAGCAATGCTGGTGGAGAACAGAGCCAGGGAGAGTTTCTAAGGCATCAGCGAACAATGCTGGTGGAGAACAGTGCCAGGGAGAGTTTCTAAGGCATCAATGAACAATGTTGGCAGAGAACAGTGCCAGGGAGAGTTTCTAAGGCATCTGCGAACAATGCTGGTGGAGATCAGAGCCAGGGAGAGTTTCTAAGTCATCAATGAACAATGCTTGTGGAGAACAGAGCCAGGGAGAGTTTCTACTGCATCAGCGAACAATGCTGGTGGAGAACAGTGCCAGGGAGAGTTTGTAAGTCATCAGCGAACAATGCTGGTGGAGAACAGAGCCAGGGAGAGTTTCTAAGGCATCAATGAACAATGCTGGTGGAGAACAGAGCCAGGGAGAGTTTCTAAGGCATCAGCGAACAATGCTGGCGGAGAACAGAGCCAGGGAGAGTTTCTAAGGCATCAATGAACAATTGTGGCGGAGAACAGAGCCAGGGAGAGTTTCTAAGGCATCAATGAACAATGCTGGTGGAGAACAGTGCCAGAGAGAGTTTCTAAGGCATCAGCGAACAATGCTGGCAGAGAACAGTGCCAGGGAGAGTTTCTAAGGCATTAGCAAACAATGCTGGCGGAGAACAGTGCCAGGGAGAGTTTCTAAGGCATCAGCGAACAATGCTGGTGGTGAACAGTGCCAGGGAGAGTTTCTAAGGCATTAGCGAACAATGCTGGCGGAGAACAGTGCCAGGGAGAGTTTCTAAGGCATCAATGAACAATGCTGGTGGAGAACAGTGCCAGGGAGAGTTTCTAAGGCATCAATGAACAATGCTGGTGGAGAACAGAGCCAGGGAGAGTTTCTAAGGCATCAGCGAGCAATGTTGGTGGAGAACAGAGCCAGGGAGAGTTTCTAAGGTATCAGCGAGCAATGCTCATGGAGAACAGTGCCAGGGAGAATTTCTAAGGTATCAGCGAGCAATGCTGGTGGAGAACAGAGCCAGGGTGAGTTTCTAAGTCATCAATGAACAATGCTGGCAGAGAACAGTGCCAGGGAGAGTTTCTAAGTCATCTGCGAATAATGCTGGTGGAGAACAGAGCTATGGAGAGTTTCTAAGGCATCAATGAACAATGCTGGTGGAGAACAGTGCCAGGGACAGTTTCTACGGCATCAGCGAGCAATGCTGGTGGAGAACAGTGCCAGGGAGAGTTTCTATGGCATCAGCGAACAATGCTGGTGGAGAGCAGAGCCAGGGAGAGTTTCTAAGTCATCAGCGAACAATGCTGGTGGAGAACAGAGGCAGGGCGAGTTTCTAAGGCATCAATGAACAATGCTGGCAGAGAACAGTGCCAGGGAGAGTTTCTAAGGTATCAGTGTACAATGCTGGTGGAGAACAGTGCCAGGGAGAGTTTCTAAGTCATCAGCGAACAATGCTGGTGGAGAACAGAGCCAGGGAGAGTTTCGAAGGCAACAATGAACAATGCTGGTGGAGAACAGAGCCAGGGAGAGTTTCTAAGGCATAGGCGAACAATGCTGGCGGAGAACAGAGCCAGGGAGAGTTTCTAAGGCATCAATGAACAATGCTGGCGGAGAACAGAGCCAGGGAGAGTTTCTAAGGCATCAATGAACAATGCTGGTGGAGAACAGTGCCAGAGAGAGTTTCTAAGGCATCAGCGAAAAATGCTGGCAGAGAACAGTGCCAGGGAGAGTTTCTAAGGCATTAGCAAACAATGCTGGCGGAGAACAGTGCCAGGGAGAGTTTCTAAGGCATCAGCGAACAATGCTGGTCGTGAACAGTGCCAGGGAGAGTTTCTAAGGCATTAGCGAACAATGCTGGCGGAGAACAGTGCCAGGGAGAGTTTCTATGGCATCAGCGAACAATGCTGGTGGAGAACAGAGCCAGGGAGAGTTTCTAAGGCATCAATGAACAATGCTGGTGGAGAACTGTGCCAGGGAGAGTTTCTAAGGCATCAGCGAACAATGCTGGTGGAGAACAGAGACAGGAAGAGTTTCTAAGGCCTCAATGAACAATGCTGGTGGAGAACAGTGCCAGGGAGAGTTTCTAAGTCATCAGCGAACAATGCTGGTGGAGAACAGAGCCAGGGAGAGTTTCTAAGGCATCAATGAATAATGCTGGTGGAGAACAGCGCCAGGGAGAGTTTCTAAGGCATCAGCGAACAATGCTGGCGGAGAGCAGAGCCAGGGAGAGTTACTAAGGCATCAGCGAGCAATGCTGGTGGAGAACAGAGCCAGGGAGAGTTTCTAAGGCATCAGCGAACAATGCTGGTGGAGAACAGTGCCAGGGAGAGTTTCTAAGGCATCAATGAACAATGTTGGCAGAGAACAGTGCCAGGGAGAGTTTCTAAGGCATCTGCGAACAATGCTGGTGGAGATCAGAGCCAGGGAGAGTTTCTAAGTCATCAATGAACAATGCTGGTGGAGAACAGAGCCAGGGAGAGTTTCTACTGCATCAGCGAACAATGCTGGTGGAGAACAGTGCCAGGGAGAGTTTGTAAGTCATCAGCGAACAATGCTGTTGGAGAACAGAGCCAGGGAGAGTTTCTAAGGCATCAATGAACAATGCTGGTGGAGAACAGAGCCAGGGAGAGTTTCTAAGGCATCAGCGAACAATGCTGGCGGAGAACAGAGCCAGGGAGAGTTTCTAAGGCATCAATGAACAATGCTGGCGGAGAACAGAGCCAGGGAGAGTTTCTAAGGCATCAATGAACAATGCTGGTGGAGAACAGTGCCAGAGAGAGTTTCTAAGGCATCAGCGAACAATGCTGGCAGAGAACAGTGCCAGGGAGAGTTTCTAAGGCATTAGCAAACAATGCTGGCGGAGAACAGTGCCAGGGAGAGTTTCTAAGGCATCAGCGAACAATGCTGGTGGTGAACAGTGCCAGGGAGAGTTTCTAAGGCATTAGCGAACAATGCTGGCGGAGAACAGTGCCAGGGAGAGTTTCTAAGGCATCAATGAACAATGCTGGTGGAGAACAGTGCCAGGGAGAGTTTCTAAGGCATCAATGAACAATGCTGGTGGAGAACAGAGCCAGGGAGAGTTTCTAAGGCATCAGCGAGCAATGTTGGTGGAGAACAGAGCCAGGGAGAGTTTCTAAGGTATCAGCGAGCAATGCTCATGGAGAACAGTGCCAGGGAGAATTTCTAAGGTATCAGCGAGCAATGCTGGTGGAGAACAGAGCCAGGGTGAGTTTCTAAGTCATCAATGAACAATGCTGGCAGAGAACAGTGCCAGGGAGAGTTTCTAAGTCATCTGCGAATAATGCTGGTGGAGAACAGAGCTATGGAGAGTTTCTAAGGCATCAATGAACAATGCTGGTGGAGAACAGTGCCAGGGACAGTTTCTACGGCATCAGCGAGCAATGCTGGTGGAGAACAGTGCCAGGGAGAGTTTCTATGGCATCAGCGAACAATGCTGGTGGAGAGCAGAGCCAGGGAGAGTTTCTAAGTCATCAGCGAACAATGCTGGTGGAGAACAGAGGCAGGGCGAGTTTCTAAGGCATCAATGAACAATGCTGGCAGAGAACAGTGCCAGGGAGAGTTTCTAAGGTATCAGTGTACAATGCTGGTGGAGAACAGTGCCAGGGAGAGTTTCTAAGTCATCAGCGAACAATGCTGGTGGAGAACAGAGCCACGGATTGTTTCTAAGTCATCAATGAACAATGCTGGCAGAGAACAGTGTCAAGGAGCGTTTCTAAGTCATTAGCGAACAATGCTGGTGGAGAACAGAGCCAGGGTGAGTTTCTAAGGCATCAGCGAGCAATGCTGGTGGAGAATAGAGCCAGGGAGAGTTTCTAAGGCATCAATGAACAATGCTGGTGGAGAACAGTGCCAGGGAGAGTTGCTAAGGCATCAGCGAACAATGCTGGCAGAGAACAGTGCCAGGGAGAGTTTCTATGGCATCAGCGAACAATGCTGGTGGAGAACAGAGCCAGGGAGAGTTTCTAAGGCATCAATGAACAATGCTGGTGGAGAACAGAGCCAGGGAGAGTTTCTAAGGCATCAATGAATAATGCTGGTGGAGAACAGAGCCAGGGAGAGTTTCTAAGGCATCAGCGAACAATGCTGGCGGAGAGCAGAGCCAGGGAGAGTTACTAAGGCATCTGCGAGCAATGCTGGTGGAGAACAGAGCCAGGGAGAGTTTCTAAGGCATCAGCGAACAATGCTGGTGGAGAACAGTGCCAGGGAGAGTTTCTAAGGCATCAATGAACAATGTTGGCAGAGAACAGTGCCAGGGAGAGTTTCTAAGGCATCTGCGAACAATGCTGGTGGAGATCAGAGCCAGGGAGAGTTTCTAAGTCATCAATGAACAATGCTGGTGGAGAACAGAGCCAGGGAGAGTTTCTACTGCATCAGCGAACAATGCTGGTGGAGAACAGTGCCAGGGAGAGTTTCTAAGTCATCAGCGAACAATGCTGGTGGAGAACAGAGCCAGGGAGAGTTTCTAAGGCGTCAATGAACAATGCTGGTGGAGAACAGTGCCAGAGAGAGTTTCTAAGGCATCAGCGAACAATGCTGGCAGAGAGCAGTGCCAGGGAGAGTTTCCAAGGCATTAGCAAACAATGCTGGCGGAGAACAGTGCCAGGGAGAGTTTCTAAGGCATCAGCGAACAATGCTGGTGGTGAACAGTGCCAGGGAGAGTTTCTAAGGCATTAGCGAACAATGCTGGCGGAGAACAGTGCCAGGGAGAGTTTCTAAGGCATCAATGAACAATGCTGGTGGAGAACAGTGCCAGGGAGAGTTTCTAAGGCATCAATGAACAATGCTGGTGGAGAACAGAGCCAGGGAGAGTTTCTAAGGCATCAGCGAGCAATGTTGGTGGAGAACAGAGCCAGGGAGAGTTTCTAAGGTATCAGCGAGCAATGCTCGTGGAGAACAGTGCCAGGGAGAATTTCTAAGGTATCAGCGAGCAATGCTGGTGGAGAACAGAGCCAGGGTGAGTTTCTAAGTCATCAATGAACAATGCTGGCAGAGAACAGTGCCAGGGAGAGTTTCTAAGTCATCTGCGAATAATGCTGGTGGACAACAAGGCTATGGAGAGTTTCTAAGGCATCAATGAACAATGCTGGTGGAGAACAGTGCCAGGGACAGTTTCTACGGCATCAGCGAGCAATGCTGGTGGAGAACAGTGCCAAGGAGAGTTTCTATGGCATCAGCGAACAATGCTGGTGGAGAACAGAGCCAGGGAGAGTTTCTAAGTCATCAGCGAACAATGCTGGTGGAGAACAGAGCCAGGGCGAGTTTCTAAGGCATCAATGAACAATGCTGGCTGAGAACAGTGCCAGGGAGAGTTTCTAAGGTATCAGTGTATAATGCTGGTGGAGAACAGTGCCAGGGAGAGTTTCTAAGTCATCAGCGAACAATGCTGGTGGAGAACAGAGCCACGGATTGTTTCTAAGTCATCAATGAACAATGCTGGCAGAGAACAGTGTCAGGGAGCGTTTCTAAGTCATTAGCGAACAATGCTGGTGGAGAACAGAGCCAGGGAGAGTTACTAAGGCATCAGCGAGCAATGCTGGTGGAGAACAGAGCCACGGAGTGTTTCTAAGTCATCAATGAACAATGCTGGTGGAGATCAGTGCCAGGGAGTGTTTCTAAGTCATCAGCGAACAATGCTGGTGGAGAACAGAGCCACGGAGTGTTTCTAAGTCATCAATGAACAATGCTGGCAGAGAACAGAGCCAGGGAGAGTTTCTAAGTCATCAGCGAACTATGCTGGTGGAGAACAGAGCCAGGGAGAGTTTCTAAGGCATCTGCGAACAATGCTGGTGGAGATCAGAGCCAGGGAGAGTTTCTAAGTCATCAGCGAGCAATGCTGGAGGAGAACAGAGCCAGGGAGAGTTTCTAAGGCATCAATGAACAATGCTGGCGGAGAACAGTGCCAGGGAGAGTTTCTAAGGCATCAGCGAACAATGCTGGTGGAGAACAGAGCCAGGGAGAGTTTCTAAGGCATCAATGAACAATGCTGGTGGAGAACAGTGCCAGGGAGAGTTTCTAAGGCATCAGCGAACAATGCTGGTGGAGAACAGAGCCAGGGAGAGTTTCTAAGGCATCAATGAACAATGCTGGTGGAGAACTGTGCCAGGGAGAGTTTCTAAGGCATCAGCGAACAATGCTGGTGGAGAACAGAGCCAGGGAGAGTTTCTAAGGCATCAATGAACAATGCTGGTGGAGAACTGTGCCAGGGAGAGTTTCTAAGGCATTAGCGAACAATGCTGGCGGAGAACAGTGCCAGGGAGAGTTTCTAAGGCATCAATGAACAATGCTGGCGGAGAACAGAGCCAGGGAGGGTTTCTAAGGCATTAGCAAACAATGCTGGCGGAGAACAGTGCCAGGGAGAGTTTCTAAGGAATCAATGAACAATGCTGGTGGAGAACAGAGCCAGGGAGAGTTTCTAAGGCATCAGCGAGCAATGTTGGTGGAGAACAGAGCCAGGGAGAGTTTCTAAGGTATCAGCGAGCAATGCTGTTGGAGAACAGTGCCAGGGAGAATTTCTAAGGTATCAGCGAGCAATGCTGGTGGAGAACAGTGCCAGGGAGAGTTTCTATGGCATCAGCGAGCAATGCTGGTGGAGAACAGTGCCAGGGAGAGTTTCTAAGTCATCAGCGAACAATGCTGGTGGAGAACAGAGCCAGGGAGAGTTTCTAAGGCGTCAATGAACAATGCTGGTGGAGAACAGTGCCAGAGAGAGTTTCTAAGGCATCAGCGAACAATGCTGGCAGAGAACAGTGCCAGGGAGAGTTTCCAAGGCATTAGCAAACAATGCTGGCGGAGAACAGTGCCAGGGAGAGTTTCTAAGGCATCAGCGAACAATGCTGGTGGTGAACAGTGCCAGGGAGAGTTTCTAAGGCATTAGCGAACAATGCTGGCGGAGAACAGTGCCAGGGAGAGTTTCTAAGGCATCAATGAACAATGCTGGTGGAGAACAGTGCCAGGGAGAGTTTCTAAGGCATCAATGAACAATGCTGGTGGAGAACAGAGCCAGGGAGAGTTTCTAAGGCATCAGCGAGCAATGTTGGTGGAGAACAGAGCCAGGGAGAGTTTCTAAGGTATCAGCGAGCAATGCTCGTGGAGAACAGTGCCAGGGAGAATTTCTAAGGTATCAGCGAGCAATGCTGGTGGAGAACAGAGCCAGGGTGAGTTTCTAAGTCATCAATGAACAATGCTGGCAGAGAACAGTGCCAGGGAGAGTTTCTAAGTCATCTGCGAATAATGCTGGTGGAGAACAGAGCTATGGAGAGTTTCTAAGGCATCAATGAACAATGCTGGTGGAGAACAGTGCCAGGGACAGTTTCTACGGCATCAGCGAGCAATGCTGGTGGAGAACAGTGCCAATGAGAGTTTCTATGGCATCAGCGAACAATGCTGGTGGAGAACAGAGCCAGGGAGAGTTTCTAAGTCATCAGCGAACAATGCTGGTGGAGAACAGAGCCAGGGCGAGTTTCTAAGACATCAATGAACAATGCTGGCAGAGAACAGTGCCAGGGAGAGTTTCTAAGGTATCAGTGTACAATGCTGGTGGAGAACAGTGCCAGGGAGAGTTTCTAAGTCATCAGCGAACAATGCTGGTGGAGAACAGAGCCACGGATTGTTTCTAAGTCATCAATGAACAATGCTGGCAGAGAACAGTGTCAGGGAGCGTTTCTAAGTCATTAGCGAACAATGCTGGTGGAGAACAGAGCCAGGGAGAGTTAATAAGGCATCAGCGAGCAATGCTGGTGGAGAACAGAGCCACGGAGTGTTTCTAAGTCATCAATGAACAATGCTGGTGGAGATCAGTGCCAGGGAGTGTTTCTAAGTCATCAGCGAACAATGCTGGTGGAGAACAGAGCCACGGAGTGTTTCTAAGTCATCAATGAACAATGCTAGCAGAGAACAGAGCCAGGGAGAGTTTCTAAGTCATCAGCGATCTATGCTGGTGGAGAACAGAGCCAGGGAGAGTTTCTAAGGCATCTGCGAACAATGCTGGTGGAGATCAGAGCCAGGGAGAGTTTCTAAGTCATCAGCGAGCAATGCTGGAGGAGAACAGAGCCAGGGAGAGTTTCTAAGGCATCAATGAACAATGCTGGCGGAGAACAGTGCCAGGGAGAGTTTCTAAGGCATCAGCGAACAATGCTGGTGGAGAACAGAGCCAGGGAGAGTTTCTAAGGCATCAATGAACAATGCTGGTGGAGAACAGTGCCAGGGAGAGTTTCTAAGGCATCAGCGAACAATGCTGGTGGAGAACAGAGCCAGGGAGAGTTTCTAAGGCATCAATGAACAATGCTGGTGGAGAACTGTGCCAGGGAGAGTTTCTAAGGCATCAGCGAACAATGCTGGTGGAGAACAGAGCCAGGGAGAGTTTCTAAGGCATCAATGAACAATGCTGGTGGAGAACTGTGCCAGGGAGAGTTTCTAAGGCATTAGCGAACAATGCTGGCGGAGAACAGTGCCAGGGAGAGTTTCTAAGGCATCAATGAACAATGCTGGCGGAGAACAGAGCCAGGGAGGGTTTCTAAGGCATTAGCAAACAATGCTGGAGGAGAACAGTGCCAGGGAGAGTTTCTAAGGAATCAATGAACAATGCTGGTGGAGAACAGAGCCAGGGAGAGTTTCTAAGGCATCAGCGAGCAATGTTGGTGGAGAACAGAGCCAGGGAGAGTTTCTAAGGTATCAGCGAGCAATGCTGTTGGAGAACAGTGCCAGGGAGAATTTCTAAGGTATCAGCGAGCAATGCTGGTGGAGAACAGTGTCACGGAGAGTTTCTAAGGCATCAATGAACAATGCTGGTGGAGAACAGTGCCAGGGAGAGTTGCTAAGGTCAGCGAACAATGCTGGTAGAGAACAGTGTCACGGAGAGTTTCTAAGGCATCAGCGAACAATGCTGGGGGAGAACAGTGCCAGGGAGAGTTTCTAAGTCATCAGCGAATAATGCTGGTGGAGAACAGAGCTATGGAGAGTTTCTAAGGCATCAATGAACAATGCTGGTGGAGAACAGTGCCAGGGACAGTTTCTACGGCATCAGCGAGCAATGCTGGTGGAGAACAGTGCCAGGGAGAGTTTCTATGGCATCAGCGAGCAATGCTGGTGGAGAACAGTGCCAGGGAGAGTTTCTAAATCATCAGCGAACAATGCTGGTGGAGAACAGAGCCACGGAGTGTTTCTAAGTCATCAATGAACAATGCTGGCAGAGAGCAGTGTCAGGGAGAGTTTCTAAGTCATCAGCGAACAATGCTGGTGGAGAACAGAGCCAGGGAGAGTTACTAAGGCATCAGCGAACAATGCTGGTGGAGAACAGAGCCACGGAGTGTTTCTAAGTCATCAATGAACAATGCTGGCAGAGAACAGTGCCAGGGAGAGTTTCTAAGTCATCAGTGAACAATGCTGGTGGAGAACAGAGCCACGGAGTGTTTCTAAGTCATCAATGAACAATGCTGGCAGAGAACAGAGCCAGAGAGAGTTTCTAAGTCATCAGCGAACAATGCTGGTGGAGAACAGAGCCAGGGAGAGTTTCTAAGGCATCAATGAACAATGTTGGCAGAGAACAGTGCCAGGGAGAGTTTCTAAGGCATCTGCGAACAATGCTGGTGGAGATCAGAGCCAGGGAGAGTTTCTAAGTCATCAGCGAGCAATGCTGGTGGAGAACAGAGCCAGGGAGAGTTTCTAAGGCATCAATGAACAATGCTGGCGGAGAACAGTGCCAGGGAGAGTTTCTAAGGCATCAATGAACAATGCTGGTGGAGAACAGATCCAGGGAGAGTTTCTAAGGCATCAGCGAACAATGCTGGTGGACAACAGTGCCAGGGAGAGTTTCTAAGGCATCAGCGAACAATGCTGGCGGAGAACAGAGCCAGGGAGAGTTTCTAAGTCATCAGCGAACAATGCTGGGGGAGAACAGTGCCAGGGGGAGTTTCTAAGGCATCAATGAACAATGCTGGTGGAGAACAGAGCCAGGGAGAGTTTCTAAGGTATCAGCGAGCAATGCTGGTGGAGAACAGAGCCAGGGAGAGTTTCTAAGGCGTCAGCGAACAATGCTGGCGGAGATCAGTGCCAGGGACAGTTTCTAAGGTATCAATGAACAATGTGGCAGAGAACAGTGCCAGGGAGAGTTTCCAAAGCTATAGCCAGGATCTCCTGACAGGAGGCTGTCTGGGAGGGTCATCATGAATTAACTGGACTTTCACACTTATTCTTCAACAACACTTTATTTAATTGTGTGCAAGGAGAAGAGCATGTCCTCTGTCACCAAAGTATTCTGAAGTTTGAACAAAGTAAGTCATTTTTAAGGAGAAATTGACTAGTTGGCTATAAATATTTGACCAACTGGAAAGACTGTGTATGTTTATATTGAGGCAATATGGTAGCGTAGAGGTTAGCACATTACTTTACAGTACCATTGACCCACACAAGAAAGTCTTAAACTAGCGTTAATGGTAATACACTGAGGATGTTAGAAATATAAAAGGCCAAGTTAGGGAACTTAGGAAGTTGACAGCTAGTAATGTTACTAATAAAATGAGCTTGAACCTAGAATCACACACTGTTCCATAGTGGTTGGGGATGCACGGTAGTGTTAGCTCAACCTTACAGTACCGGTGACCTGGGTTCAAATCCCACTGCTGCCTGTAATGAGTTTGTACATTCTCCCCGTGACTGCGTGGTTTCCTCTGGGTGCTCTGGTTTTCTTCCACAGTCTGATGATGTACCGGTTGGTAGGTTAATTGGTCATGGTAAGTTATCCCATGATTAGGCTAGGGTTAAATGGGGGATTACTGGGTGGTGCTGCCGGAAGGGATGGAAGCGCCTGTTCTGCACTGTATCTCAATAATAATAATAATGAGAAGAAGAATTGATTCTGTGTCACATTCATGTTTAATAGAAATTGTGTGTACACACACACACACACACACAATATTTGTGAAATTTCCTCAACATCTGATGAAGCATTGGCGTACTGTAATCACCTTATCTATTAAAAACCAAGAAAACAACCAGCGTTATCAAAATAAAAAGTAAGCATTTTCCAAGGTGACTCTCTAAGTCCACTATCGTTCTGCCTAGTTTTACCCCCACTCTCTAGCTCATTGAAATCAGACAAAAATTGGGTATCAAATCAGAAACAACAAAATGGGCTATACTTTAACACACCTTCTATACATGGATGATTTGAAATTGTATACTCCTTCATCAGTAATTTAAATTGTACAACTATTTCTGAAAGAAATAAGCATGAACTTTGGGATAACTGCAGAACATTGAACATAAAGAAAGGTGCAATAGAGCTAATAGAATACAAAACTGAGGAGCAGGATACAATACAACCAATGGATGAATATCAAACATATGTATCTGGGATCCCAACAAGCAAAGGAAATAGATCATAGTGCAATAAAGGGAAAACTTTTAATAGAATTTACTTCAAGGCTTAAGAAAATCTGCCAAACAGTATAAATATAACAAAGGTAATAAATACTTCTGCTATACCTATATTAATGTTTTCTTTTAGCATAATAACTTGGTCTGAAAGGGATCTGGAAAATTTATGTAGAAAAATACGAACTGAAATGACAAATTTCAGAAAACATAATGTACTCTTGAATGCACAGCGTTATAATGCACTTGAACACTACCTAGGGATAAGAGGAATAAAAGACATTAAAAATCTACACAACAGTTGGATAAAACTTCCAAGGTATACTTTCAAATCAGGGAAAACAGGATTCAACACTGTGCAAGCATATGCAATTCTGATAAGAAGTACACACCACTAAACTTAAATGAGGGCACAACCCAGAAAACTGAAGACATTATTACTATAGAAGAAAAAGTTAACCAATGGAAGAGCATGACCCTCCGTGGAAGACTTCCTCATGATCTGAGCAAAATAGGTGTCGACAAGGAAACATTGAACGACTGGCTCAGAGTTAGAGACCTCCTCCCAGAAACAAAAGGCTTCCTTGTGGTGGTTAACACAAAAAAGAAGATCAACATACTGATGCACCATCAATAACTCTCGGAGACGGGAGGCCAACGATAGGCTTTTATTAGCAGTAAGAGACCACGATTAGCAGCAAGAGACCACCACACAACATCCTGGAGACTGAGGGAGGAGCAGTGCCTCCAACCGCCTTTATACAGGGGTCTGTGGGAGGAGCCACAGGAGCAGTCAGCAGAGGGGCGTGTCCAGACAGGTATATGTAGTTTACCACACATACATAATAAAAGACCAGCAAGTTTAAGATGATAAATCTTGAAAATCTTACAAAAAAAAACCCAGAAACAATCCAGCACATTACAGGATCCTGCAGCAGTTTAGTACAAATTGATTACTTACACAGACACAATCAAGTGGCAAACTTCATTCATAAAAATCATGCTTTAAAATACAAACTCAAGTGAAATCATACCTTACTAGAAATGCAAGCTTGATTCAGTTTTAGAGGCAGAATACCACAAATTATATTATGACTGATCGGTTATTACAGATAGGACAATCCATAATAACCGTTCAGATATAATAATACAGAATAAACAAGCAGGAACAAATGATTTAATAGATATAGCTATCTAAATGCACATTTCTGAAATCAATGTGAGAAACACCAGAAATATGTTGAATAAAAAGAGGAAATTGAAAGACTTTGGAACATGAATAGGGTATACACTCATACATTTTCCTGATAGTAATACTATATCTACAACTGGTATCATCCCAAAGTCACTACACAATAGCATTAAACAATTAGGGCTCCACAGTTATATCTATGTAAATCTTCAAGAAGCCACAATACTAAACACCACTAGAATAGTCAGAAAATTCCTAGCGATTCACAAATGAGCGTGCTATACCTCAGGTTTTACCAGCTTGAGCTGAGAGAAAAATATAATAATAATATAAATGTCCATGCTGGTCACTATGTACCCTGAATGCTAACCTCGTTTACCAGTATTTGGTCTGTTTTGTTTTCATGGCAGCTATCTTTCTCTGTTCATATCAAAAGCTCCTTCAGCCTAAATGTGCTAGAACATGATGTTACCTGCGTTCTTCGGTATGCTTAAAACCTTCTCTAGGTATTCTGGTGCTGATTTGCTGAGAGAAGAGTTTCAACTGAAAAGTGGTGAGATCTCGTGAAGACCCATGAACTCAGCAACTGGTGGATTCACAGGTGTTAAATACACTTAAGTGGTACCCAGATGAGCATGTCAATTGGAATGCAGCAGGCCAGGCAGCATCTATAGGAAGAAGTACAGTCGACGTTTCAGGCCGAGACCCTTCGTCAGGGCTAACTGATAGTAAGAGATTTGAAAGTGGGAGGGGGAGGGGGAGATCCGAAATGATAGGAGATTCAGGAAGTGGATTCCACTTCCTCCAAACCAAAGGTTTAGCCATGGGCACCCATATGGGTCCCAGCTATACCTGCCTTTTTGTTGTCTTTGTGGAACAGTCCATGCTCCAAGCCCATAACGGTTATCTGTCCCCCTCTTTTCCTTTGCTACATCAATGACTGCATTGGCACTGATTCCTGCACGCATGCTGAGCTCGTTGACTTCATTAACTTTGCCTCCAACTTTCACCCTGCCCTCAAATTTACCTGGTCCATTTCCGACACCTCCCTCCCCTTTCTTGATCTTTCTGTCTGTATCTCTGGAGACGGCTTATCTACAGATATCTAATATAAGCCTACAGACGCTCACAGCTACTTGGACTATTCCTCCTCCCACCCTGTCACTTGCAAAAATGCTATCCCCTTCTCACAATTCCTCTGTCTCTGCTGCATCTGCTCTCAGGATGAGGCTTTTCATTCCAGGACGAAGGAGATGTCTTCCTTTTTTAAACAAAGGGGCTTCCCTTCTTCCACCATCAACTCTGCTCTCAAACGCATCTCTCCCATTTCCCGCACATCTGCCCTCACCCCATCTGCCCGCCACCCCACTCGGGATAGGGTTCCCCTTGTCCTCACCTACCATCCCACCAGCCTCCAGGTCCAACATATACCGTATGGGTAGCCTCCAACCTGATGACATGAACATTGACTTCTCTAACTTCTGCCACCTCCAATGGGATCCCACTACCAAGCACATCTTTCCCTTCACCCCTCTTTCTGCTTTCTGCAGGGATCGCTCCCTACGCGACTCCCTTGTCCATTCATTCCCACCCCCATCCTTTCCCACCGATCTTCCTCCCGGCACTTATCCTTGTAAGTGGAACAAGTGCTACAACTGCCCTTACACTTCCTCCCTCACCACCATTCAAGGCCCCAGACAGTCTTCCAGGTGAGGCAACACTTCACCTGTGAGTCGGCTGGTGTGGTATACTGCGTCAGGTGCTCCCGGTGTGGCCTTTTATATATTGGTGAGACCCGACGCAGACTGGGAGACCGTTTCGCTGAACACCTATGCTCTGTCTGCCAGAGAAAGCAGGATCTCCCAGTGGCCACACGTTTTAATTCCACGTCCCATTCCCATTCTGATATGTCTATCCATGGCCTCCTCTACTGTCAAGATGAAGCCTCACTCAGGTTGGAAGAACAACACCTTATATACCGTCTGGGTAGCCTCCAAACTGATGGCGTGAACATTGACTTCTCTAACTTCCGTTAATTCCCCGCTCCTCCCCTTCTTACTCCATCCTTTATTTATTTATTTATCCATTCATTCATTCATTCATTTTTTCATTCATTTATTCATTCCTTTTTTTCTTCTTTTCTCTCTCTGTCCCTCTCACAATCACTCCTTGCCTGTTCTCCATCTCCCTCTGATGCACCCCTCCCCCTTTCTTTCTCCGTAGGCCTCCCATCACATGATTCTCTCCCTTCTCCAGCTCTGTATCATTTTTGCCAATCACCCCAACCCCCTCCCGTCTTCTCCTATTATTTCCGACCTTCCCCTCCCCCCACTTTCAAATCTCTTACTATCTCTTCTTTCAGATAGTCCTGACGAAGGGTCTTGGCCCGAAACATCAACTGTACTTCTTCCTATAGATGCTGCCTGGCCTGTTGCATTCCACCAGCATTTTGTGAATGTTGCTTGAATTTCCAGCATCTGCAGATTTCCTCGTGTTTGAGCATGTGAATTACCTGGGCCAAACGACCATAAGACATGCAATATTATACAATATTGCTAGGTATAAAAATTTTGTACAAATGTACAGTAGTTATTTTATATGTTGCATTGTACTACTGCTGCAAATAAACCACATTTCATAGCATATGTGGGTGAAGATAAACCTAATTCTGATATGGGTCATTATTGTGGACCGAGACTGAGAAGGATGCAGGGAGAGGGGAATCATGGGAAAAAGAGAATGGAGAGGGGAGGGAGCAGGGTGATGAACAAGCGGCATTCTGTAATGATCACTAAACCAATTGTTTAGAATCAACTGGACATGCCCGGTATCTCCAGGGTTTGTGTGTCCTCACTTGTGTCACCTCCCACTGCCACTGCTTCTCTGCCATCGGTCCCACACCACTCCCATGGCCCTCAACCTCACCATTCCCAACATCCTTTGCTCCCGCCAGATTTATCTCCATTCCATGTTGACAAATACAGCACTGTGCAAAGGTCCTAGTCACTATATATAACATTTGCACAGTACAGTTGGAGCAGAATTAGGCCATTGAGCCCAGTGAGTCTGCTCCACTATTCTATCATGGCTGATTTATTATCCCTCTCAATCCCATCCTCTTGCCTTCTTTCAGTAACCTTTGACACCCTTACTAATAAAGAACCTATCGACCAGAGCCATCAAACTCTCATTTGTTAACCCTTTCTTTCCAAATATCTTTATTGTGAACCTCCTCTGAACTGTCTCCAATGCCAGCACATCCTTTTTGAGTTATGGGACCCAAACCTGCTACAATGTTCCCACAGCTCAAACGTTAGCTGGTAGGTTAATTGCCACAGTAAAACTTCCTCTAGTATGGTTGATAAAATAAAAATCAAGATGGAATTAATAGATCGCTGTAGTAAATTAAGTTGCAATCAGAAAGGGCATTAAGTAGAGAGGGAATCAGAGCAATGGGATTTCTGTGTTGGCAGATCGTATTGGCTGAATTGTCTCCCCTTTTTTCATAGAATCTTACTGCATGGTAACATACTCTTCAGACCATCGAATCCATGCCCAAATGTTGAACACCCACACTAATTCTGCAGTTAACCCACTTTCAGATTCTCCCACTCCCCCAGACACTGAGGTCACATAAGCTGACAACACACACATTTTTGGAACACGGGAGGAAATCAGAGAGAAAGCTGGGGGAAATCTATGAATCATAGGGAAAACATGCAAATTCCACACAGACAGCACCAGAATTCAGGCCTGAAGAATGGTCACTACGACTCTGAGGTTGGAGCTATGTTGAGTAATAGTTATTCTGCATGGAAACCAAATCTTCAGCCAAGTAGGTCCATGCTGACTAAGATTCCCACCTAAGCTAGACCTTTATGCCCATGTTTGGCCCATAGTCCTTTAAACCTTTCCTATCCATGTACCTGTCCCTGTACCTTTTAAATTTTGATAATGAACCTTCCTCAATCACTTCCTCTGGCAGCTCATTCCATATACTGACCAACTACTGAATGAAAAAGTTCAGAATTGGAATCAGGTTTATTATCACCGGCATGTGTTGTGAAATTTGTTAAATCAGCAGCAATGGTTTAATGCAAGACATGAAAATATAGAGAAAAATTAAACAGCAATAAGTATAGATTTGTAACCATATAACCATATAACAATTACATCACGGAAACAGGTCATCTCGGCTCTTCTAGTCCGTGCTGAACGCTTACACTCACCTAGTCCCACTGACCCGCACTCAGCCCATAACCCTCCATTCCTTTCCTGTCCATATACCTATCCAATTTTACTTTAAATGACAAACCGAATCTGCCTCTACCACTTCTACTGGAAGCTTGTTCCACACAGCTACCACTCTCCGAGTAAAGAAATTCCCCCTTGTGTTACCTCTAAACTTTTGCCCCCTAACTCTCAACTCATGTCCTCTTGTTTGAATCTCCCCTACTCTCAATGGAAAAAGCCTATCCACGTCAACTCTATCTATCCCCCTCATAATTTTAAATACCTCTGTCAAGTCCCCCCTCTGTATATTGAATAGATTAAAATAGTGCAAAAACAGAAGTAATATATATTTAGAAAAAGTGAGGTAGTGTTCATGGATTCAATTTCCATTTAGAAATCAGATGGAAGAGGGGAAGAAACTGTTTCTGAATCACTGAGTGTATGCCTTCAGGCTTCTGTACCTCCTTCCTGATGGTAGCAATGAGAAGAGGGCATTTCCTGGGTGGTGGGGGTCCTTAATGATGGATGTCGCCTTTCTAAGGCACTGCTCCTTAAAGATGTCTTGAGCCCTGTAGAGGCTAGTGCCCATGATGGAGCTGACTAATTTGGCCACTTTCTGTAGCTTCTTTTGATCCTGTGCAGTAGCTCCCTTCATATCAGACGTGGTGCAGCCTGTCAGAATGCTCTCCATGGTACATCTGTAGAAGTTTTTGAGCATTTTATTTGACAAACCAAATCGCTTCAAACTCTTAATTAAGTATAGCCACTGTCTTGCCTTTTTTGTAGCTGCATAGATATGTTGGAACCAGGTGAGTTCCTCAGTGATTTTGACACCCAGGAACTTGTAATTATGCACTCTTTCCACTTCTGATCCTTTTATCATTCTCCCCTTCCTGAACTCCACAATCAGCTCTTTGGTCTTACTGACTTTAAGTGCAAGGTTGTTACAGCAACACCGTTCAACTAGCTGGTATATCTCGCTCCTGTATGCCTTTTCATCTTCATCTGAGATTCTACCAACAATGGTGTTAACATCAGCAAATTTATAGATGGCATTTGAACTATATGGCTGCATCATTACCTCTCAGCTCTTGAACTCAATCCCACAGTTGATGAAGGCCAATGCACTGTATGCCTTTTTAACCACACGGTCAACCTGCAAACAGCTTTGAATGGCCTATGTACTCGGACCCCAAGATCCTTCTGATCCTCCACACTGCCAAGAGTCTTAACATTAATACATTGCCATCATATTTGACCCACCAAAATGAGCCACCTCACACTTATCTGAGTTGAACTCCATCTACCACTTCTCAGCCCCATTTTGCATCCTATCGATGTCCCACTGTAACCTCTGACAGTACTCCACACTATCCACAACACCTTCAGCCTTTGTGTTATCAGCAAATTTACTAACCCATCCCTCCACTTCCTCATCCAGGTCATTTATAAAAATCACAAAGCGAAGGGGTCCCAGAGCAGATCCCTGAAGCACACCACTGGTCACCAACTATCATGCAGAACATGGCCCATCTACAACCACTCTTTGCCTTCTATGGGCAACCCAATTTTGGATCCACAAAGTAAGGTCCCCTTGGATCCCATGCCTCCTTACTTTCTCAATAAGCCTTGCATGGGGTACCTTATCAAATGCCTTGCTGAAATCCATATTCACTACGTCCACTGCTCTATCTTCATCATTGTGTTTAGTCACATCCTCAAAAAATTCCATCAGGCTCATAGGGCACAACCTGCCTTTGACAAAACCATGCTGACTATTCTTAATCATATTATGCCTCTCCAAATATTCATAAATCTTGCCTCTCAGGATCTCTTCTATCAACTTATCAACCACTGAAGTAAGACTCACTGGTCTATAATTTCCTGGGCTATCTCTACTCCATTTCTTGAATAAGGGAACAACATCTGCAACCCTCTAATCCTCTGGAACCTTTTCTTTCCCCATTGATGATGCAAAGATCATCGCCAGAGGCTCAGCAATCTCCTCCCTTGCCTCCAACAGCAGCCTGGGGTACATCTCGTCTGGTCCTGGACACTTATCCAACTCAATGCTTTTCAAAAGATCCAGCACATCCTCTTTCTTAATGTCTATATGCTCAAGCTTTTCAATCTGCTGTAAGTCATCCCTACAATCACCAAGATCCTTTTCCATATTGAATACTGAAGTGAAGTATTCATTAAGTAACTCTGCTATCTCCTCTGTTTCCATACACACTTTTCCACTGTCACACTTGATTGGTCCTATTCTCACACGGCTTATCCTCTTGCTCTTCACATACTTGTAGAATGCCTTGGGGTTTTCTTTAATCCTGCTCGCCAAGGCCTTCTCATGGCCCCTTTTGGCTCTCCTAATTTAATTCTTAAGCTCCTTCCTGCTAGCCTTATAATATTCTAGATCTCTATCTAGAAGTAGTAACAGTCCCTGTTACTATTGGGTGGTCTATAAAAAACACCCAGTAGAGTTATTGACCCCTTCCTGTTTCTAACTTCCACCCACAGAGACTCAGTAGACAATCCCTCCATGACTTTCTCCTTTTCTGCAGCCGTGACACTATCACTGATCAACAGAGCCATGTCCCCACCTCTTTTGCCTCCCTCCCTGTCCTTTCTGAAAGATCTAAAGCCTGGTGCTCCAAAAAGCCATTCCTGTCCCTGAGCCATTCCAGTCTCTGTAATGGCCACAACGTTACAGCTCCAAGTACTGATCCACATTCTAAGCTCATCCACTTTGTTCATGATGCTTCTTGCATTAAAATAGACACATCTCAAACCATTGGTCTAGGCCTATCCTTTCTCTATCACCTGCCTATCCTCCCTCTCAAACTGTCCCCAAGCTTTCTCTATTTGTGAGCCAACTGCCCCTTCCTCCATCTCTTCAGTTCAGTTCCCACCTCCCTGCAATTCTAACATAAACTCTCCCCAATTGCCTTAGCAAACCTCCCTGCCAGAATATTGGTCCCCTAGGATTCAAGTGCAACCCGTCCTTTTTGTACAGGCCACTCTTGCCCCAAAAGACGTTCCAGTGTTCCAGAAATATGAATCCCTGCCCCCTGCTCCAATCACTCAGCTACACGTTTATCCTCAACCTCATTCTATTCCTATACTCACTGTCACGAGGCAGAGGCATGAATCCTGAGATTACTACCTTTGAGGTCCTGCTTCTCAACTTCCTTCCTAACTCCCTGTAGTCTGTTTTCAGGACCTCCTCCCTTTTCCTACCTATGTCATTGGCACCAATATGTACCACAACCTCTGGCTGTTCACCTTCCCACTTCAGGATATCGTGGATGTGATCAGAAACATCCCGGACCCTGGCATGTGGAGGCAAACCACCATCCGTGTTTCTTTCCTGAATCCACAGAATCGTCCATCTGACCCCCTATTACTGCTGCCTTCTTCCGTTCCCTACCCTTCTAAGCCACAGGTCCAGACTCTGTGCCAGAGGCGTGGCCACTATGGCTTTCCCTAGGTAGGCGGCCCCCCCCCCAACAGTACTCAAACAGGAGTACTTATTGTTAAGGGGGACAGCCTCTCTAATTTGAGCTGCTGATGTAGGTCACTGACTCCAACAGGACACCAGCCATCTTGAAAAGAAAAGAGAGACATAAGAAAGAGGAAGGATAAATTATTTCATCGACGAACTGGAACAAATTTCCTGCTTCTGTAAAAACCTCTGAAACCATCTTTAGCTCCTCCTACTTCTGCAATCTCTCTTTCCTTGCTCAAAAATCTAATTTTTGTTTGTTTACACTCCTGAGAAAGGCTTTGGAAAATTGTTACTATATCATGCAGACATTCTAAGAGCAAATTCTTATTCAATAGTCCATTGTTCTGCCGAGCGTAGATACGGTATTGAGAGTGTCACAAAATGCAAGTGTGGGTGTAATTGCTATTAGTCACTGACTGTTAACAGTGCAACGAAATAGTTGCTGTTAATTATGTAGAAGTTCATCCCCAGTTGGAGTGCTAAACATATTGTATTGTAGAATGGAGAGTTCCATTGTGGAACCAAATCTTACAAGTGGAGAATGCAGGCACTGTAAACTCCACCCACTAATGCTGAGGTGATGATGCAAAATGAACCAAAGGGAGCAATTCTAAAAGAGATAGTAGAACAAAGAGATCTCCAAGGAGCATACCCTTAAAACTAATGGAATTACAGCTATTAAGTGCTAGATCAATAATGCTTTCTTAATTTCCGCAAATTGCTCATGTAAATCTGAATTATTCCCTCTGCTCCCACACTCCCCCTTCCCTCTCCTGAAACGGTAATGCTATTAATTGAAAATTCTAAAACTGAGATGGATTTGCTCAATGCCGGTGTTGAGAGTCACAGGGCCAAGAATTAAGATGCAGATTGACTTTGATCTCGTCTTATAGTGGGACTGTCAGCAGTGAAAACTAACTTCAAAGCCCGTGATCACAGATGAGAAGGAGAATAATTAAAACAACAAATTTAATAAGTGACATTGGGAGCAGTTATTTCTACTCCTGGGGGGAGAAAACATCATAGATGCACCTATTGCGTTGATGGTCTACAAGGTTTTGTTTTGACTAACAACTGAAAATATAGACTCGGAACATAAAAGGACAGCGGCATTTATATCATGCCTTCCTCAATCTTGAGTTGTCCCAGAGCACTTTACGTCAGAAAAAAATGTTGTAATGTTAGAAGCACAGCAGCTATTATGCACGCAGATCTCATACATAAAAATGCAATAATAACTAAAACCTCTATTTATGTGATGTTCTTAGAGGAATAAATATTGCCTGTGATGTAAGAGATGGCTCTAGAACTGTAGCAAATTTATGCCAAAGAAAGAGTCTATTTGGCTCATCGTTTTTACCTCAGTTGAATAAAAACACACACACACACACACACACACACACACACACACACACACACACACACACACACACACACACACACACACACACACACACACACACACACACACACACACACACACACACACACACACACACACACACACACACACACACACACACACACACACACACACACACACACCCCATTCTGGAGGAACTCAACAGGCCAGGAAACATTGGAAAAGAGTAAACAGTAGATGTTTCGGGCCAAGACCCTTCGTCAGGACTCTGATCTGATCTCACTATCCACAGAAGGATACTGATGAAATCCATGATTTTACCATGTTAAATGTGGGCAAATTTATCATTGGATTAATTGTGCTCCAAGTAGCATAAAGAAATACAAAATGGTTATTTTTTGTGGTATTGAATCTCCGAGAGATGCTACTAATAATCTAGTTACTTCAATTTCCACTGAAATTTACCCTCCCTCACGTTAACACACCTCCTTGATCTTTTTTTTACCCTCAACATCCAACTGCAGCATTCTTTCAAATAAAACATCTTTTCTTTGACCTAATTCTAGCTATCAAGTCCTCTGCCCTTGAAAGAGACCATCAGCTCATAACAAAATAAGATATAGGAGCAGAATTGGTTATTGGGGCCATGGAGACTCTTTAGTCAACCTCTTTTCATCACACAATGATGGGGCAGTGACTAAAATACCAGGCTAAAAGTCCAAAGGCTTATCATAACAATCCAGTGTCCTAGGCATAGAAACCATAGAAATTAAAGTGCTTATAAAAAGCATTTAGCCCCCTCCTGGAAGTTTTCATGTTTTATTGTTTTACAACATTGGATCACAGTGGATTTAATTTGGCTTTTTTGACATTGATCTACAGAAAAGGGTGCTTTTGTGTCAAAGTGAAAACAAATTTCAACAAATTGGTCTAAATTTATTTAAATTATTAAACACAAAATAATTGATTGCATGATTACTCACCCCCTTCAAGTCAGTATTCAGTGGATGCACCTTTAGCAGCAATTACAGCCTTGAGTCTGTCTGGATAGGTCTCCATCAGCTTTGCTCATCTGGACACTGCAATTTTTCCCCATTCTTCTTTACAAAACTACTCAAGCTCTGTCAGATTGAATGGGGATTGTGAGTGACCGCCCTTTTCAAGTTCAGTCACAAATTCTCAGTTGGATTGAGGTCTGGACTCTGACTTGACCACTCCAGTACATGAATTGTGTTGTTTTTAAGCCATTCCTGTGTAGCTTTGGCTTTATGCTTAGGGTCATTATCTTGCTGGAAAAGAAATCTCCCAAGTCGCAGTTTTCTTGCAGACTGTATCAGGATTTCCCTGTGTTTTGCTGCATTCATTTTACCCTGTACCTTCAGAAGCCTTTCGGGCCTGCTGCAGTGAAGCATCTCCACAGCATGATGCAGCCGCCACCATGCCCCATGGTAGGGATGGTCTGGTTTTGATGATTCAAGATTCAAGATTCAAAAACGTTATTGTCATTCTAATCGTACATCAGCTCTGCAGGGCAGAATGAGACAGCATTTCCCAGGAGCAGTGAAATCATAACATAACAAACGCAACACTAAATAATAAACACAACAATAAATAGTAAAACACAACAGCCACATGTCAGTTAAAAACAAGTTAAAAGTGTCCAAAGCAGAGTCAGGTAGAGAAACTGTCCATGTCACACCAGAACTCGTCAGTTTTTCCGACATAGTATGCCCTGATGTTAACGAGCATATTCCAACTGTATGCTATGCGTCTAAGTATGAACAGTGTTTAGCTTACACCAAACATATTGTTTAGTCTGATGGTTAAAAAGCACAGTTTTGCTTTCATCAGACCATAGAACGTTCTTCCAGCTGACTTCAGAGTTTCCCACATTCCTTCTGGCAAATTCTAGCTGAGATTTCATGTGAGTTTTTTTTCAACAGAGGCTTTCTTTTTGCCACTCTCCCAGAAAGCTGCGACTGGTAAAGCACCCAGGCAACAGCTGTTGTATGCACAGTCTCTCCTGTCTCAGCCACCGAAGCTCGTAACTCCTCCAGAGTTGTCACAGGTATCTTAGTGGCCTCTCTCACTAGTCCCCTTCTTGCACGGTCACTCAGTTTTTGAGCATGGCCTGCTCTCAGCAGATTTACAGCTGTGCCACATTCTTTCCATTTCTTGATGATTGACTTAACTGTACTCCAAGGGATATTCAATGACTTGGACATTTTCTTGTATCCATCTCCTAACTTGTGCTTTTCAATAACCTTTTCGTAGAGTTGCTTGGAGTTTTTATTCTTCATAGTGTAATTTTTGCCAGGATGCTGACTCATCAGCAGGTGGACCTTCCAGATTCTGGTGTATTTTACTATATTTTTACTACAATCAATTGAAACACATAGACTGCACACAGTGATCTCCATTTAACTAATTATGTGACTTCTAAAACAATTGGCTGCTCCCGTGATGATTTGTTGTGTTATATCAAAGGGGGTGAATACTTATGCAGTCAATTATCTGGCATTTTTGTTTGTAATTAACTTACTTCGCAGAGATATGTTTTGGCTGACACAAGAGTCTTTTTCTGTTGATCAGTGTCAAAAAAAAGCCGAAGTAAATCCACCGTGATTCAATGTTGTAAAATCATAAGACATGAAAGCATCCAAGGGAGTGAATGTTTTCTATAGGCACTGTATCTATTTTGGACATAGACAAATGGACAGAACAGTATAGCACAAGAACAGACACTTTGGCCCACAATGTTTTGCCGTTAAAAAGTAAATCAAATAACTTTTTTAAAAAAAGAATCCCTGCTATCTACATGATGTCCATATGCCTCCATCTTTCTCATAGTCATGTGCCAATCTAAATAACTTTTAAAAGACTCTAATGTATTGCATCTACCACCAGTCAGGGGTATCAGTATTACAGTCAGATAAAGTAATTACAGAGGCATGAGAGAGGAGCTGGCCAGAGCTGGTTGGAAAAGAACACTGGCAGGGATGTCAGCAGAGCTGGAATTTCTGGAAGCAATGCAGAAGGCATAGGATATATACACCACAAAGAGGAAGAAGTATTGTAAAGGCTTCATCTTGATAGTAGAGAAGGCCGTGGATAGACATGTCAGAATGGGAATGGGACGTGGAATCTTTATGTACATTTACTGCAGAGGTTGATAGATTCTTGATTGGTCAGGGCCTGATCAGGATACAGAGGGAAGGTAGGAGATTGGGGCCAAGAGGGAAATGGATCACTCCTAATGAAACAGCAGTGCAGACTCAATGAGCCAAATGGCCTAACTTTGCACCTACTGTATATCTTCTGGTTTTATAGTTTTATACCAGGCAGTGTATTCCAGGCATCCACCACTCTCAGAATAATAACCTTTCCCCTCACATTCCCTTTGAATCCACCCCCTCTCACCTTTAATACATGCCCTCTTGTATTAGACATTTCAACTCTTGGAAAGAGATACTCCCTGTCCACTCTATCTGTGCCTCTCACAATCTTATAAATCTCTATCAGATCTTCCCTCAGCCTTTGGTGCTCCAGAGAAAACAACCCAAGTTTGGACAAGATAGGACATACCCTCTAAACTAGGGAGCATCCTGATAAACCTCTTCTGAACCCTCTCTAAAGCCTCAACATCCTTCCTATAATAGGGCAACCAGAACTGTATGCAATACATTTCTGTCTGTAATGTATTTTGTGGTGCGTTTATTATGGTGCTCTGTCACATGGGTTAGGGCGTGGTAGAAGTAATTGAGTATAGTTAGTACTCACATTTAGTTTAGTTTAGTCGAGTTGAGAGGGAGTAAGCTACAGGGAATTATGTATTTCTGTTGACTGTTAATTTAGTTCCATCAGTAGCTAGATTGCTAACTTTGTTATTTCACTAATTGGAATGCTAATCAGGCTGCTATACTGCTTACTATCTGTAACATCACTATTACACAATTATATCACTAATTTAATTTCATTAGTTTTTTATCACTACAGCATTGTTCATCTTCACTGGCTTTTACCACCTGCCTTTCCATTCCTCATAACTCAAAATATCAACTGTTTATTCCTTCCATGGATGCTGCCTGACTTGCTGAGTTCCTCCAGCAATTTGTGTCCACTGCTCCGGACATCCAGCATCTGCTGAATCTTTTATGCTTAGGCAGAGAGGAATGATGAAGAGTCCTGATGAAGAGTTTTGGCCTGAAACATCGTCACCATAGATGTTGCCTGACTTGCTGAGTTTCTCCAGCAGTTTGTGTGTATGACTTTGGGATGATGCTAGTTGTACATGTTACTAATGCAACTATATATATAATGTTCAAGATGGCGGCACGATGCAGCAGCTTGCAGCGGCCACTCCAGAGTTGATATCTGTATTTGTTAAGCAGGGTGCTATGCTCAATCCTAATCTGATGAAAAACGGATGTGGGAGCACGGTGGAACATCTGGAAATCTCCAGGAAGGCCTTCTTCATTGCTGCTGCTGCTGTGAGGTCTGGGTCTCTGCTGAGAAGAACCAGGCCCCCAGTCCTCGGGGTCGCGTTGCCGGTGGCCATTGGCGGGGGCGTCTTAATACGCTCGGCAGAGGGTGGTGCTCGGAGAAGCTGTGCCGGAGGGGATGGTCGGAGGCTCGGAGGTTCAACGGACTCGGAGTCCGCTGCGGTCGGAGCGCTTTCACTGTGTGCTGTGTCTGCAAGGCTGGGTTCGACAGAGCTTTCATTGTGTGCTGCGTCTAGAAGGCTGAGTCGGGTGGCGCCATGGAAGTCCATAGCGGGGGTATTCCCTTCTGCCGCCTGCGTGGAATGACGAATCTATCGGGACCCTGAGGACTTGTGGAAACTGTGTGCTGGTTTCTTTCGAACATATATATATATATATATATATACCCCATTCATGTTCCATTGTCTTTCAACTTCTTCTTTTAATGCAGCATGCTTCTGCTGTTTCTCACATGAATTTCTGTAACTGGAGGGTTATGAAGAGGGAATGGAGAATGGAATGGACTCTATGTCTCTGCAGATCTGATGAGCCGAGTGGCCTCCTTCTATGCCTGTGTTAAAAGATTAAGCACAGACTACCAGTAAAACAAGGTTGTGCTGAATCTATTTAGCACGTCGGTCAGCCAAGCAAGACTTAGGAAAGATGTCAAAGCTTTAGAGAGGATGTAGAAGAAATTTACAGAAATGACTTCAAGGTTGAGGGAGTTCAGTTACATGAGTGGACTGGATGAACAAGGGTTATTCTGTTTTGGAAGGAGAAGTGTGACAGAGGATCTGAATGTGGTATTTAAAGTTGTTATGGAACTAGATGGAGCAGCAGAGGGATACTGTTCCCATGGTAAAAATTCCAAAAATCACAGAATATAGAATGAAGGTGACAGGAAAAAGAGCCAGAAGAAACTTAAAGAAAAATATTTTGTTTACACTCCCCATTTGGATCAGGAATTCATTGCCAGGATTATTTTGTAGTGTTCAAGTTGGTAACGATTTGAAATGAAAACATCTGCAACAATAGGGTGGCGGCATGGGACTGTTTGAACTTGATGGGTCAAAAGGTCTCTTGATTGAAGTAATATTTTTGTGATTCCTGTGATGCAGAGTGGAGGTTCTGGACTTCTGTCTGATAGGGATGTAAAGACAGAAATCCCAAACTCAATTAAACTGTGGCTGATATGATGATTCATCCCGGTTCAAATGTACTTAAATTCTCTCTGAACCCAGACACAATTGATGGGCTGCACCATGTATAACAGCTGACTTAGACTAAGTCCCTGGATGAGTGCAGCTTCAATCACAAAGTAATCACATAGCTCTATAAAACTGTGGTTAGACTACACTTGGAGTACTGTGTTCAGTTCTGGTTGCCTCATTATAGGAAGGATGTGGGAGATTTAGAGAAGATGCAGAGGAGATTTGCCAGCATGCTCAGAATCAGAATCAGTTTTAATATCACTGACATATGTCATGAAACTTATTATTTTGCAGCAGCAGTACATTGCAATACATAAAAACTATAAATTACAATAATGCAGTATCCAATTATATAAATATCGGTCTCTGCTGTTCCTTTGGGTTTATCAGATACGAGGAGAGCAGGAGCTAGCTACATGGGCAACATCTTGCTCTCCATATTGTACCTCCTTGTCTTGGGTATCTGGACAGCTAGGATACAACATAGATAGATAGATAGATACTTTATTCATCCCCATGGGGAAATTCAACTTTTTTTCCAATGTCCCATACACTTGTTGTAGCAAAACTAATTACATACAATACTTAACTCAGTAAAAAATATGATATGCATCTAAATCACTATCTCAAAAAGCATTAATAATAGCTTTTAAAAAGTTCTTAAGTCCTGGCGGTAGAATTGTAAAGCCTAATGGCATTGGGGAGTATTGACCTCTTCATCCTGTCTGAGGAGCATTGCATCGATAGTAACCTGTCGCTGAAACTGCTTCTCTGTCTCTGGATGGTGCTATGTAGAGGATGTTCAGAGTTATCCATAATTGACCGTAGCCTACTCAGCGCCCTTCGCTCAGCTACCGATGTTAAACTCTCGAGTACTTTGCCCACGACAGAGCCCGCCTTCCTTACCAGCTTATTAAGACGTGAGGCGTCCCTCTTCTTAATGCTTCCTCCCCAACACGCCGGTGAAAAAGAGAGAAAAAAAGAAAAACAGAACAGTGAAGTCGTGTACATGGGTTCATTGTCTATTCAAAAAATCTGATGGCAGTGGGAAAACAAAGCTGTTCATAACATGTTTAGTGTGTGTCTCATGCTCCTGCACTTCCTCCTTGATGGCAGCAATGAGAACAGGGCATATTCTGGTTGATGGGGGTCCTTAATGATGGATGCTGCTTTTTTTACGGCATTGCACTTTAAAGGTATCCCTGATGGGGGGAAAACCAGTGCCTATGATGGAGCAGGCTGAGTTTGCAACTTTGTGCAGCCTTTTCTGATCCTGTGCTGAGGCAAGATGGTGATACAACTAGTTAGAATGTAGACAGTTCCAAAAGTCTTTGGTTACATATCAAGTCTCCTCGAACTCCTAATGAAATATAGCCACTGATGTGCCTTCTTTGTAATTACATCAATATATTGGTTCCAAGGTAAACATTCGGAGATGTTGACACCCAAGAACTTGAAACGGTTCACCCTTTTTATTGCTGATCAGCACGGGTATGTGTTCTCTTGTCTTCTCCTACCTGAAGTCCATAATCAGTTTCTTGACTCTACCGATGTTGAGTGCAAAGTTTTTGTTGTGATAGCACTCAACCAGCTGACCTATCTCACTCTTGTATGCCTCTTCATCACTGTCTGACATTCTGCCAACAATAGTGGTATCAACTGCAAATTTATAGATGGCATTCGAGCTGTGCCTAGCCACACAATCATGGGTGTAGAGAAAGTAGAACAGTGGGTTAGCACACATCCTTGAGGTGCACTAGTGTTGACTGTCAGCAAGTTGGAGATGTTATTGCCAATCTACACTGACTGTGGTCTCCCGTTGAGGAAGTAAAGGATACAGTTGCAGAGGGAAGTACAGAGTCCCAAGGTTTGGAGCTTGTTAATTAGTATGGAGGTGATTAACGCTGAGCTGAAATCAATAAACAGCAGCCTGATGTAGATTTTGCTATTGTCCAGGTGATCCAAGGCTGAGTGGAAAGCCAGTGAAATTGCATCTGCTATAGACCTATTGTGCTGGTAAGCAAATTGTAGCAGTTCCAGGTCCTTGCTTAGGCAGGAGTTGATTCTGGCCATGATTAACTTTGCAAAGCACCTCATCACAGTAGATGTGAGTACAACTGTGTGATAGTCATCGAGGCAGTTCAGCCTGATCTCCTTGGGCAATAGTATGATTGTCGCCCTTTTGAAGTAGGTAGGAACCTCCGACTTCAGCAGTGAGAGATTGGAGATGTCCTTGAACACTCCCACCAGTTGGTTGGCACAGGTTTTCAGTGGCCTACGAGGTACACCATCAGAACTGATTGCCTTGTGAGGGTGCACCTTCATGAAAGATATTCTGATGTCAGCCTCCTAGACAGAGATTACAGGGTCAGCAGATGCTGCAGGGATTCACACTGGTGTATTTTTATTCTCCCTCTCACATCATACATAAAAGATATTGAGCTCATCTGGGAGAGAAGCATCACTGCTATTCATGATGTTAGGTTTCACTTTGTAGGAAGTAATGGTCTGCAAACCCTGCTGGAGTTGACGTGCATTTGGGTCCATCTCTAATCTCCAATCAGCAGTTAGGAGAGCACAGGCTGAGTGAGCAGGGGCTTTTCTCTTTGGAGTGGTAGAGGACGAGAAGCGATTTGATCAATGTGTATAAAATGACAGGAGGCATAAAGTGGGTAGCCAGGCACTTTTACACAGAGCAGAAATGGCTCCAACAGCAGGTCATAATTTTAAAGTGATTGGACGAAAGTATAGGGGGGGTGTCCGAGGCAGGTTGTTTACACACAGTGAATGATAGGTGGAATGCACTGCCTGAAGTGGTGGTAGAGGTAGATACATTAGGGATGTTTAAGAGACTCTTACATAGGCAGATGGATGAAAGAAAGGTGGAAGGCTACGTCAGAGGAAAGGTTGGATTGATATTGGATTATGCTTAATGGTCAGCACAACATTGTGAGCTGAGGAGCCTGTACTGTGCTGTACTATTCTATATTCCATGTTCAATGTTCTATGTTTAACAATATACATGAAACTTGGCACAATACAGAACATAACACTTACTTACCCACACCCAATCACTCACTCCACAATGTACAGTAACAGCAGTTTGGACTACCTACAGGATATACCTCAGCAGCTCACCAAGATTCCTCAGGCAGTACCTAACAAGCCCTCCAGCTATAGCAATGAGGACAAGGTTTACTCATACATGAGAAACAGCCCCGCCTCGGAGTTTCTCTCCGAGCCGCACACCACCGGATTTGAAAGTGCATTGTGGTCACTAAGTCAAAATCCTGAAACACTCTCCATGACAGCACACCCACACCTCAAGGACTGCAGTGGCTAAAGAAGGCAGCCTTTCTCAGTGCAGGCACCTGTTTTCAAAGTGACATTGGCAACTCTACGCATTCCTTGCAGTTAACATTTTGACAGAGTCTTGATGATGTTATGCATTGGTATTGGTATTGGCTTATTTTCACATGTAACAATCGTTAAGTTTTGTAACTTCAAAACGTTCTGTTAATTCAAAGGACTCACGGGAGTCCGAAGAATGTGGGTGTTACTTCTAATTTACATAGCACTTGGTAGCGTGATGACATAAGCAAATAACATATTTTACATATAACCCATAATTTATTATGTAAATGCACAAGAATGTTTAATCAACCAAAAAGAAAATTACTAAAATATTATTGAAATATCACAATACCAAGATGTAGTGAAAATCTTGCTTTGCATTCTGTTTATACAGATCAAATCATTGCACAGAGCATTGAGCAAGAATAAGGTAAAACAATAGCAATGCAGAATAAAGTTCAAAGTAAATTTATAATGTTATGAATGAAGGGAGCAAAGTCGCCCCCCCCCTTTTTGAGAATCACAAAATCGCTATTATTTGGGGTCTGATACCCAGGAAATGAGAGAGATACACATCATGTCAGTGATGAGGGAGACAACGCAGAATACACAAGGTGGAATGTCTCCTATTTGACAAAGAGAAAGATTACTGCTATTGTCTCTTGAAGAAGGAATTGTGTATTGAGTACTGTACTATTCATTGAAACCCCTCAGGGACAACCAGAGTGGTCTGGTTGAGGGATTGCATCATCCCAACCTGATTGACATCTGAGACCCCGTGAGTGAGGATAAAAGGAGGTTCTGGGGAACACCCCTCAGACACACCAGGAGAAACGTATGAGACCAGTGGGGGGCGTGTGTGTGTGTCCATCCTTGCCTGGGTGGCAAGTCCTCAACGGAACGGTCTCGCTAAAGGACGGATACGGATCAAGATCGTAAAAAGGAAAGTCGGCAAGTTAATAGCTGTTACTGCTTTCTCTCTATCTCTCTCTCTCTCTCCAACAATTGCAACACAGCGACAAACAAACACTGGAGCCTCTGTGAACTGAAACGAACTTTATATTTCCATCGGACAATTCATTATCCCCTAGACAATGATAGAGCTTATTTCTTATTGATGATTATTATACCCGCACTTTTAGGTTTAGTATTGATGACGTATATTATCTGTATATTTGCATTGATATTATTTTTGTGTATTTTTACTAATAAATACTGTTAAAAATAGTATCATCAGACTCCAACGGACGCCTCTATCTTTGCTAGTAAGACACCCAGTTACGGGGTTCATAACAATAATCAAAGTACATATATGGCACCATATACTACCCTGAGATATGGTTTTTGCAGGCATACTCAAAAACTCCATAGAATAATAACCATAACAAAATCAATGAAAGACCACACAAACTCGGGTACTCAGCCAGCGTGAAAACGTAAAGGCTGCAGAGAAAGTGCAGTGCAGGAAAACAATAAAGTGCAAGATCATAATGAGATTGTGAGGCCAAGGGTCCATCTTATCATTCAAGAGGTTCGTTCAAGGATCTGGTAACAGTGAGATCAAAGCTGTCCTTGAGCCTGGTGCTAATTTCTTTCAGGCTTTAGTATCTTCTGTCCAATGGGAGAGGGAGGAAGAAAGAATCTCCACGGTTTGTGGTGTCTTTGGTTATGATCTGTTTTACTGAGACAGTGAGAAGTATACTGTGTGTAAAGTTGGATCCTATTTGCCATCATTATTTTTAATTTTGAACTATATTTTTCTGTCCATAGGCAGCTGGAATGGCACTTAAAAGCTGGCTCAGTCAGTGAAATCCACATCTCCGGATTGAATTTAAAAAAACTGGAACTGGGCTAGTAACTCTCGCTGTTGGCTGACAAGGGGAGGATGTGCCGAATGATCCCCTGCAAACTGAATCTACCTCCCTCTTTAAGCATGACCCCAAATATCTGGGTTGCAGTGCTCCGTGAGTGAATGGCCTAGCATCCCTCCCCCACTCTGGGTTGACCATTTCCCATTGCTTCAATTCTGAATTATAGGGACACATTGAATAGGTTAGGACTTTATTCCCTGGAGGAGGGAAAGTGAAGGGAGATTTGACAGAGATATGAGGGGTATCAATAAGGTAAATGCAAGAAGGATTTTTCCACGGAGATTGGGTCAGACTAAAATGAGAGGTCATTGGTTAAGGGTAATAGGTGAAATATTTAAGGAAAAAGAGAGGGGGAGCTTCTTCACTCGGAAGATCATGAGAATATGGAATGAGCTGCCAGTGGAGGGGGTAGATATGGGCTCAATTTTATCATCTAAGAGAAATTAGGTTAGGTAGATGAATGGGACAGTACGTAGGACTCTGGACTAGGTGCAGGTCAATGGGACTAGGCAGCATAATAGTTTGGCACCGTCTAGATGGGCCAAAGGACCTGTTTCTATGCTGTAGTGATCTATGACTCTAACACTCTACGGCTTGTCTATGACTCTAATTCTCACCCTTTCTTCACTCTGGGCCTCACTGGCAAGGCCGGTATATACCCTGAGTCTCCAATGACCCCTAAGAAGGTGATGCCGGGCTGGTTTTAAGACAACGCCATGCATTTGCTCAGCTATTTCAAAGGGCAGTTAAAAGTCTAGGGTCATTTATAAGAAGGGGGAGGGTGGTAGATTTATTTTCCCAAATGGCATTAGTAAATCAGATTATAATTACTGGTGCTAGCTGTTTATGCAAATTGATGTAATTAATGAGATTTATATTTTCTACTGCCTTTATACTGTTTGAACTTGTCTCATAGGACAATCAGTCCAAAATTTCTGATTAATAGTCCAGGAACATAACTATCATGCTACAGGAGTAAGAACTCATATAAAAAAACTTGTCAAACTGTTAAAAATTAGCTTTGTTTGTCAGACATACATCAAAACACACAGTGAAATGCGTTGTTTGTGTCAGTGACCAACACAGTCTGAGGACGTGCTGGGTGCAGCCCACAAATGTCACCAGGCTTCTGGCGTCAAATTTTGCATGCCCACAACTCGCTGATCCTAATTTTAAAAGTACACCTTTGGAATATGGGAGGAAGCCAAAGCACCCCGAGGAAACCCAGGCGGTCACGGAGAGAACATACAAACTCCTAGACAGTGCCAGGAATTGAACCCCTATTGTTGATTGCTGGTGCTGTATTAGCATCATGCTAACCACTGTGTTGCCGTGCCTCCCCAACTTTAGCGTCTGCACGAAGTTCTCTCCACACATCTCACTCATAGAGTCAATCAGTTACCTCTGACTTTCGGGGACTGTGGGCTCTCCTCAGAGAGACACAGTCATACAAACCAGGCTCAGGCTGCAGTGCGCTACAATAGAAACTAAGTCCCAGTAACCCCAGCTTCTCGCGTACCTGAAGATCATGAAGCCACTCTCTGGAACAAGTGATGAAAGGATAAATCATTTGTTTCTTTTATGGCACAAACAGAGTGAGATTCAGGTTCAGATTAATTTATTAATCACATTTACATCACAGCATTCAGCGATGCTTTCCATCATCACATCTGAGATCCACAATCCAGGCCATGCTCTTTTCTCACTTCTGCCATCAGGAAGAAGGTACAGGAGCCTCAGAACTCACCTCACCAGGTTCAGGAACAGTTCTTACCCGACAACCATCAAGCTCTTGAACCAAAGGGGAAAATTTCACGGAACTTCACTTGACCCATCACTCAACTGTTCCCACAAGCAATGGATTCACTTTCAAGGATTCTTCACCTCATGTTTTAGATATTTATTGCTTATTAATTTATTAGTGGTGTTTCTTTCGTTTTGTATTATGCAGTGTTTGTTGTCTTCTGAACACTGGTTGAATGCCCAAATTAGGCCTTTTTTCATTGATTATGTTATGGTTATTATTCTGTAGATGTATTAAGTATGCTAACAAGAAATTAACCTCAGTGTTGTGCATGACATACATGTACTTCGGTCATAAATGTACTTTGAACATTGAATTACGTTGTTGGCATTAACAACCAACACAACTAAAGGATGTGCTGGGGACAGCCTACACAATCTGGCACCAATGTGCACAGCATGCCCACAATGTTCTCACATGGAGTTCCCACCCCAGCACTCACTAACCTATTGAGATGAGGGAGGTGGGAGTCTCGTGCCTTTGTCACCCTGAGCATGTGTAATTCTCTAACACAGAAGGCCACAGTGGATACCATTGAATATATGATAAACTATGGTAAAGTACTGTGAAAGAGTTTTAGGCACATATATGTAGCTAGAGTGCCTAAAACCTTTGCACAGTACTATAGTAAATTTATGTATTGCACTGCACAGCTGCTGCTGCTGCAAAAAAACAAATTTCATGATAAATGTGAGTCATATGAGTCTCTGTTGTGGACTGAGAGTGACAAGGGGGAGACGGCACTCATGGTTGGGAAAAGGTGAGGGGAGAGAGGAGGGAGAGGGAAGCACGAAAGAAACATTCTGTAATGATCAATTGTTTGGAGTCAAATTACCTTTCCTGGTGTCTCAGGGCTGGGTGTGTCTGCGCCTGCACCACTCCTTGCCCCTGGCACTCCTTCTCTGCCACCTGACCCACACCCCTACCACAGTGCTCCACCCTCACCATTCCCAACATTCTTTGCTCCTGCCAGATTTTCAAACTCGCTCTCCGCTCCACGTTGACAAATTCAAAAATCATAGGCATCCTTCTTATGTGCCTAAGATGCCTGCACATTACTGTAACATGCCCACAATACTCAGCTTTAATCTCCGGATAAATCTGGGGATTTCCAACCCCAGGACTCACCAACTTAGTAGAGGGGGTGGTCAGTGGCTCTTGTGCCTTCTTCACCCTGAAGGCGGTGAATGTATGTAACTCCCTACCACAGAAGTCAGAGAGTAGTGGAGAACATTGAATATATTCAATAAGGAAATAGACAGATATCAAGATCAAAAAATGCTGGAGAGACTTCACAAGTCAGGCTGAATCTATTGTCTGTAAGGAGTTTCTACATCCTCCTCATGGAGTTCATGGGTGTCCTCCCACATTCCAAAGACATACAGGTTGGTGTTTCATTGTAAATTGTCCCATGTTTAGGCTAGGGTTAAATCGGGGTTTGTGGGGCCAGTAGGGCTTATTCCATGCTGCATCCAAGATGCTGATCCAAGATGGCGGCACGACGCAGCTTGCAGCGGCCACTCCGGAACTAATTATCTGTTATTTGTGAAGTGGGGTGCCATGCGCAATCATAATCGATTGAAAATGGAAGTGGAAGCACGAAGAAACATTGGGAAATTCCAGGAAGACCTTCTTTGTTGCTGCTGCTGCTGTGAGGTCCGGGTCTCTGCTGGGAAGAACAGGCCCCCAGTCCTCGGGGTTGCGTTGCCGATGGCCATTGGCGGGGCTGTCTTAATACGCTCGGCAGAGGATGGAGCTCAGAGAAGCTGTGCCGGAGGGGATGGTCATCGGCTCGGAGGTTCGATGGACTCAGGTCGCTTTCGGTGTGTGCTGCGTCTGCGAGGCTGGTTTCGACAGAGCTTCCATTGTGTGCTGCGTCTGTGAGGCTGAGTCGGGTGGCACCTTGGAAGTCCATAGCGGGGGTATTCCCTTCTGTCGCCGGCGTGAGATGGCAAGTCTGTCGGGACTCTGGAGACTTGTGGAAACTGTGGTGATTTCTTTTGAACTTACAGTCCTTTAACATCTTGGACTATTTTTACTGTGCCCATAGTCCATTTTTTTTAATCAATTATGCTATTGTTTGCACTGTTGTAACTATATGTTGTAATTATGTGGTTTTGTGCAGGTCTTGTAGCTTTAGTTTTTGGTCTTGTTTTTGTCTGGTGGATTTGGAGCTCCTTTCCAGGGAACGCGCTAGACAGTAGCGCAATATTAATATACAGCAGCCGCTCCAGACTCTGGATTGGGGATTGCCAAACGTTACGTGGATTTTCTGGTGTAGTCTGTTTTGTCATATGCTTTTGTGATATCATTCTGGGGGAACGTTGTCTCATTTTTTAACTGCATTGCATTTGTGGTTTCTAAATGGCAATGAACTGAATCTGAATCTCAATAAATAAACAGATCGGAATTCACTACTTAGGCTGAGACCCTTCATTGCAACTGCAGAAAAGGGGACAGAAATCAGAATACAAGGGTGGAGGGGCAGGGGACGAGTACATGCTGGTGGGTGATAGGTGAAGCCACTGAGGGGGAAGGTGGGTAGGTAGGCATTTAGATATAAAGGGGCGTGTGCAGACGTGTGGAATTTAGAGAGCGGACTGACCGTGATTCTACTGAAGGACGAACCACGTTAAGGAGCTGACTGGCCTTTTATTTAAACGGTAAAGAACAGGAAGAGGCACTTTGGCTCACAGCTTTCTCCTGCTCCTATTTCTTCTATTTCGGTGAAGGCTTTCCTGTCATAAATTATGTTCTGTGTATAATACAGTATATGTTAATTTGTGTATGGTAATTCATGTTTATTCTTGTCTTGTAATGAGCTGCTGCTGCATAAAGCTAATTTTCATGGCATTAGAACTTAAGACCATAAGATATAGAAACAGAAATAGGCCTATTGAGTCTGCTTCACCATGGCTGGTTTATTTTCCCTCTCAACCCCCGTATCTTGTCTGCACCTCATAACCTCAGGTGCCTTTACTTATCAACCCCTGCTTTAAATACACCCAATGACTTGGCCTCCACAGCCGTCTGTGGCAATGAATTTCTCAGATACACCAATCTCTGGCTAAAGTATTCCACCTCATTCCTGTTCTGTACCCTGCGTGCTAGGGTGTCAATAAACTTAAGCTTGAGTTTTCTGTGATAGCACAATTTTAAATGAAATCTTGTAGTATTTAAGCTATGAGCATATACTTCCTCATTACCACCCTGGACCATGGTCTCTAGCATTGCTCAAAGTTCTCAGTTGATGTACAAGAGGCAGCAAGTGGTGAAATCTGTAGCAACAAACAATGTGATGTAGGAATTCAAAGGCTCAGACTGCATCTGTGTAAGGAAAGGATCTGTTGATGCTTCAGGTCGAAATCCTGCATTGAGACTGCAGTGTTTAATGTCCTGTTTTGACCCAAAACATTGACTTTTCCTTTCTTCCCACTGATGCTGCTCGATCTACTGAGCTCCTCCAGCAAACTGCCTTTGATCTAAATCTTCACATTGTCGATTCTGGGAGCTTGCTGTATGCAAATTTCCTGCTTGTCAATCAATTGGCACTTTGGACTTTTCTGGGTTAGTTAAACAAGATTCATAAATGTAACTTTTTTTTTCTACTGTATTCTAAGCTTCCACGTTCCTGATAATGAAAGTGAGAAACTTAACTACTATCATCCACAGATTTAGAAATGTTCAGGCTGTGCTTTGCCTCACCCCTTCTCTCTCGGTACAGTAGTGTAGCAGTTAGCTTAACACTTCACAGTGCCCCCCTGCCCCCCCCCCGTAAGATTGAGGTTTAATTCCCAGCACTGCCCATTAGGAATTGTAGCTTCTCTGTGTGCTCTTGCTTTCTCCCATATTCCAAGGTCGTACAGATTAGGGGTAATAAGTCATGGGAGTGTTTTATTGCCACCAGAAACATAGCAAAACTGGCCGGCTATCCTCAACACATCTTGAAATCTGGTCATCGATGCAAACATTGCATTTCCATAAGACAATAAGGCAAAAGAGCAGATCTTGCTGTTATCATTCTGCTGCTTGTTGTTATCTGTTTTGTTATGTTCCGCATGTTCTACAGATTTATAACCCCTCTCGACCCCATCCTCCTGTCTTCTCACCATAACCTTTGACACTCTGCTTAAACAAGGACCTATCTGTTATGCTTGATACCCCAGACATCCCTTCCGTACCTACATCCAAGCACCTTGAAGTTATGACTCTTGGGAAGAAGCCTCTGACTATCCACATGATCAATGCCTCTCATCATCTTATACACCTCTATCAGGTCACCTCTCATCCTCTGACTCTCCAAGGAGAAAAGATCGAGTTCACTCAACCTATTCTCATAAGGCACGCTCTCCAGTCTAGGCAACATCCTTGTAAATCTTCTCTGCACTCTCTCTATAGTATCCACATCCTTCATGTAGTGAGGTGACCAGAAATGAACACAGTACTCCAAGTGGGGTATGGACAAGGTCTATATATTTGTAACATTACCTCTCGGCTCCTAAACTCAATCCCATGGTTGATGATGCCAACATACCATAGGCCTTCTTAACGACACTAACCTGCATAGCAGCTTTAAGTACCCTATTCGCATGAACCCCAAGATCTCTCTGATCCTCCACACTGCCAAGAGTCTTATCATTAATACTATATTCTGTCTTCAGATATGTCCCACCAAAATGACCCACTTCACTCTTATCTGTGTTGAACTCCATCTGTCACTTCTTAGCCCAGTTCTGCATCCTATCGACATCTCGCTGTAACGTCTGACAACCCTCCAGGCTAACTACAACACCCCCAACCTTTGTTTCATCAGCAAACTTACTAACCCACCCTTCTACTTCTTCATCCAGGTCATTTATAAAACGAAGAGGAGGGATCCCAGAACAGATTCCGGCAGAACACTAACCTCCATTGCAGAATACGAGCCATCTACAACCACCCTTTGCCTTCTGTGGGCAAGCTAATTTTAAATCAACAAAGCAAGGTCTCCTTGGATCCCATGCCTCCTTACTTTCTGAATGAGCCTTGCATGGGGAACCTTATCAAATGCCTTACTGAAATCCATATACACTACATCCACTGCTCTACCTTCGTTAATGTGTTTTATTACATCCTCAAAGAATTCAATCTGGCTAGTAAAGCATGACCTGCTCTTGACAAAGCCATGCTGACTATCCCTAATCACATTATGTCTCTCCAAATGCTTATAAATCCTGCCTCTCAGGATCTTCTCTAACAACTTGCCCACCACTGAAATAAGACTCACTGCTCTATAATTTCCTGAATTATCTATACTCCCTTTCTGGTATAAGGGAACAACATTTGCAACCCTCCAATCCTCCAGCACTTCTCTTGTCCCTATTGATGATGCAGAAATCATCACCAGAAGCTCAACAATCTCCTCCCTCGCTTCCTGCAGCAGCCTGGCGTATATCTCGTCTGGTCCCAGTAACTTATCTAACGTAATGCTAAGTTAACACATTTGTCGATACATGCCGATGATAATAAACCTGATTCTGATTAATGCTTTTTAAAAGTTCAAGCACATCCTCTTTCAGAATGCCTATATGCTCACGTGTTTCATTCCGCTGTAAGTCGTCCCCATAATTGCCAAGGTCCTGTCCCTGGTAAATACTGAAGCAAAATATTCATTAAGTACCTCCACTATCTCCTCTGGCTCCATGCACACATTTCCACTATTGCACCTGATTGGTCTTATTCCCACATGGCTCATCCTCTTGCTCTTCACATACTTGTAGAATGCCTTGGTGCTTTCCTTAATCCTGCTTGTCCAGACCTTCTTATGGCCCCTTCTGACTCTCCTAATTTAATTCTTAAGCTCCTTCCTGACAACCTTGTAATTTTATAGTACCTAGTTTCTTGAACCTTTCAGAAGCTTTTCTTTTCTTCTTAACCAGACCTTCCATATCCTTTGTACGCCATGATTCTTTCACCCTACCATCCTTTCCCTGCCCCAATGGAACATGCCTATGCAGAACGCCATGCAAATGTTCCCTGAACATTTGCCACGTTTCTGCAGTGTATTTCCCTGAAAACATCTGCTCCCAAGTTCCTGCTGTTACGCCTGTGCCCCAACTCTGAGGGGCCGAAGGGTACAAAGTAACCCCCTCCTTTTTGAGAATCGCAAGATCACTATTAATTCAGGTCAGGAGACCCAGGAAATGAGAGAGAGATGCAGAATCCACGAGGGGTTTGGAATGTCCTGGCCCCTCAGCGATACAAAGCCACGGGAAACGGCCATTGTCTCTTGGAGATGGAATTGTGTATTGAGCACTGTGCTATTCATCGAAGCCCTCAAGGAATGAGCCACGTGGGCTGGTTGGGGGAGGGCATCATCCCAACCTGATTGACCTCTGAGACCCCGTGAGTAAGGATAAAAGAGGGTCTGGGGAACAACCCATTTAGACGCACCAGGAGAAACGCTAGAAATCCCGTGACAGCGTTTAATAGCGACAGCCGGTGGAAGGCCCACGTGTGTCCTTTCCCGTTGCCTGGGATTGAGGCCTTACCACGGAAGACGGCTTAGCTAAAGAAGAGATCACCACTGATGACATTTCGAAGGATCGACATCGTAAAAAGGAAAACAGGCAAGTTCTAAAAAAATCATCTCTCTCTCCAACCAAAAGCTGCAGCCTAAATGAACTTGAGTGACTTTTATATTTCCATCGGACAATACATTATCCCCTAGACAACAATAGAGCTATTTCTTATTGATTATTATTATACCCGCGCTTTTAGATTTAGCATTGATGATGTATATTATCTGTATGTTTGCATTGATATTATTTTTGTGTATTTTTATCAATAAATACTGTTAAAAATAGTACCATCAGACTTCAACGGACCTCTCTATCTTTGCTGGTAAGTGACCCAGTTACGGGGTACGTAACGCTGCCTAATAGTATATTTCCCCCTACCCCAATTAAATGTTTTCTCAAATTGTCTGCTCCTTTCCCTCTCCAGTGCTATGGTAAAGGAGATAAAAGTTGTGATCACTACCTCCAAAATGCTCTCCCACCAAGAGATCTGTCACCTGACCAGGTTCATTTACCAATACCAGATCAAGTACAGCCTCTCCCCTAGTTGGCTTATCTACATTTTGCATCAGGAAACCTTCCTGAGCACACCTAACAAACTCTACCTCATCTAAACCCCTTTCTCTAAGGAGATTGTTGTCGAAGTTAGGTTGCGTCTGGAATTTCCAGTTGGCGGATGATTTCCCTCCACACTGCTCTGACATATTGGGAAATCATTTTCTTGGCAGGTTACAGCAGTGGTTTGACTTCTGCCGGGTGAGTTGACAGAGATCACCATCTCTTGCAGTGGATGACCAGGACGTCTAAGTGCTTTGTCGTGCTCCTAGCGTTCCACAACGCCTGCTGGCCTGCCTTCTTGACCGTTGGACCATTAATCAGCCTCTTCCGCTCAATCCGCCATGGCCAGACTTCACATGCTGGGACAGGAAGATCCCCTACCGTCACCTGGTTTAGCCCGTCTGCTGAGACGGTTTACCGGGGTGTGGCCACTGCACGTGCTATAGCTACTTGGAGCCTCAGGAGAGAGCTGAGCGCCAGGTGGGTAACAAAGGTAGATGAGCTTCCCTGAAAAAGGGCATGGCAGCACCCCTCCACCAGAGGTGCTACCCCTCCCTAGACACCCCACACACCCCTCTAAGGAGATACCAATCAATATAAGGAAAGTTAAAATCTCCCATCTCAACAACCCTATTATTATTTCACTGTTCCAGATTTCTCCCTCCTTAGCTGCTCCTTGATGTCTCTGTTACTTTTGGGGAGTCTATAAAAAACACCCAGTAGAATTATTGCCTCCTTCCTGTTCCTGACTCCGACTGACACTGACTCAGTAGATGATCCCTCCATGATGTCCTCCTTTTCTGCAGCCATGACACCATCCCTGATTAGCAATTCTGCGCACCCACCTCTTTTACAGCTCTCCCTGTCCTTTTTGAACATTTAAATCCTGGCACACTCAGCAGCCATTCCTACCCCTGAGACATCCAAGTCTCTGTAATGGCCACAACATCATAGTTCCACATATTGGTCCATGCTCTAAGTTCATCCATTGTGTGTATGATACACTTTGCATTAAAACAGACACATCTCAAACCATCAGGCTGAGTGCATCTTTGCAGGTCGGGCAGCATCCGTTGAAAGAAGCAGTTAACGTTTCGGGCCGAGACCCTTCGTCAGGACTGAAGAAGGAGGGGGCAGGAGCCCTATAAAGAAGGTGGGGGTAGGGTGGAAAACCTATCAGAGGAAAGATCAAGGGGTGGGGGAGAGGAAGCAGGGAGGGGATAGGCAGGAGAGGTGAAGAAGGAATCTAAGGGGAAAGCAATATGGGTAGTAGAAGAAGGCAGAATCATGAGAGGTGATAGGTAGCTAGAAGAGGAGACAGAGTGAAGGTGGGATGGGGGAAGGGAGAGGGAGGGAATTACCGGAAGTTGGAGAATTCGATGTTCATACCAAGGGGCTGGAGACTACCCAGACGGTATATGAGATGTTGTTCCTCCAACCAAAGTTTGGCCTCATCATGGCAGTAGAGGAGGCTATGTATGGACATATCCGAATGGGAATGTGAAGGAGAGTTGAAGTGAGTGGCAACCGGGAGATCCTGTCTGTTGTGGTGGATGGAGCATAGGTGCTCGACGAAGCGGTCCCCCAATCTGCGTCGGGTCTTACCAATGTAGAGGAGGCCGCACTGGGAGCACCGGATGCAATAGATTGTATAGGTGGGAGATCTGTGGGGAGGGACGTGTGGACCAGGCAGTCGCGGAGGGAACGATCCCTGCGAAAAGCAGAGAGGGGTAGAGAGGGAAAGATATCCTTGGTGATAGGGTCCTGTTGAAGGTGGTGGAAGTTGCGGAGGATAATATGCTGGATCCAGAGGCTGGTGGGGTGATAGGTGAGGACAAAGGGGACACAGTCCCTGTTGTAGTGACGGGTCCCTCCCCACAGATCTCCCACCTGGCACTTATCTCTGCAAGCGTAAGTGCTACACTTGTCCCTACACCTTCTCTCTTGCCAGCATTCCAGGCCCCAAACCGTCCTACCAGGTGAGGCAACACTTCACTTGTGAGTCTGTTGGGGTTATCTATTGCATCCGGTGCTCCCGGTGCCGCCTCCTCTACATCAGCGAGACCCGACGCAGATTGGGGGATCGCTTCGTCGAGCACCTCCGCTCCGTCCGTCACAACAGACAGCATCTCCCGGTTGCCACTCACTTCAACTCTGCTTCACATTCCCATTCGGATATGTCCATACATAGCCTCCTCTACTGCCATGATGAGGCCAAACTTTGGTTGGAGGAACAACATCTCATATACCGTCTGGGTAGTCTCCAGCCCCTTGGTATGAACATCGAATTCTCCAACTTCCAATAATTCTCTCCTTCTCCCTTCCCCCATCCCACCTTCACTCTGTCTCCTCTTCTAGCTGCCTATCACCTCTCATGACTCTGCCTTCTTCTACTACCCATATTGCTTTCCCCTTGGATTCCTTCTTCACCTCTCCTGCCTATCCCCTCCCTGCTTCCCCTCCCCCACCCCTTGATCTTTCCTCTGATTGGTTTTCCACCCTCCCCCCACCTTCGTTATAGGGCCCCTACCCCCTCCTTCTTCAGTCCTGACGAAGGGTCTTGGCCCGAAACGTTAACTGCTTCTTTCAACGGATGCTGCCCGACCTGCTGAGTTCATCCAGCTTTTCTGTACATCTTGATTTGACCACAGCATCTGCAGTGTACTTTGTGAGTGCATCTTTGCTCTAACATCTACCTATCCTTCCTCACAAACTCGCTACAAGCTGTCTCTGCTTGTGCTCCAACTTCTCCATCCTCTGCCTCTTCACGTTGGTTCCCACCCCCCTGCAAATCTAGTTTAAACCTGGTACTCACTGTTTACGAACCTGTGAATTTCTTCAGATTTCTGTCTTTTTTTTAAACTCAACCATCTCTTCTCCCAAAGAAACCAAGCTGAACTTTTTTTTTAAACTCAAATGTATTGCTCTCTCCCCTTCTGAAGAAAAAAAGTGTGTTGCACTTCAACGGGTAAAGTTCATTTTAAAACTTACTCATCACCACTGCTATGCTCTGTAACTCCAAAACCGAATCGAAAGAAAAACATGGGAGTCCGGAATAACGCGTCTACTTCAGTTTGCTTTACTGAAGAATGTTCATATGACATGATGGCACAATGATGTACTTCTTACACATATCCTGTAATGAATTATGTAAACGAACAACAAATGCTTAATCAAACAATGTATATTTACAATATTACTCAAATATTATTAAAGTATTAAATACACTACAATATCAATCTCTGTCTTAAATATACCTAATTACTCACCTCCATGGCCATCTGTGGCAATGAACTCCACAGAATTACCACTATTTGGCTAAAGCAGTTCCTTCCCATCTGAAGGGACATCCTTCTATTCTGATGCTGTGCCCTCAGCCCTAAGCTCACCTACTATTGGAAACATCCTTTCCACATCCACTGTACCTTGACCTTTCAATATTTTGTAGGACTCAGTATCACTAACTGTGGTGTTAACTGTTCAGGCTAACAAAATGGCTTCTCTGTACTGTTATAATGAAATGACTTCTCTGTAATGTTATTTAATGCTGTAATGGGTTTCTGTGTCTGTTATGTTTGGATTATGACTGCAGATAAGGGGGGGAACTAACCAATGGAATTGTTATGCTATCTTGTATGTGTAAGCGAAGCGTGAGTTCGCGGTCTCTTTCAGGAGGAGAGCGAGCAGGACGGAGGTGTGAGGAGTGGACAGCGGTTCCAGAGCGGCAGATACTGGACGTCGCCAGTTCGGACGGTGGCCGAAGGCTCGGAAGGTCATTGTGGATGGAACCGGAGGCATGAGCTTCAACGTATTAAAATATTATGTGCACAAACTGATACATTTATTGATTTAGCGTCTTTGGGTTATCTGTTTCTACTAACCCATCACTAAGAAATAACTATAAAGTTGCAGTTATTTACTTGCTTTTGGTGTATTGTCTGATATTTGTGTTGTGAGCGTGTATTTGGGGGGCCATTACACCGTATTTACAGCGAAGTATCGCACTATTGGCAGGGCGACGGCGGTTCACCCTAGGTGAATGGGGGTAAATTGGGGGCACGGAGGCTACAATTAAATGTACCTTTCAATGTTTTGATGTGCATGTGGCAAATAAAGCAAATCTTTATCTTACTCGTCCGCATTGTTTCTTTTGTGTTCTGCATCGTTCATCTTGCAGGAGAGTAGGTCACTTTGAACAGGTTTTTGCTGACAGACCCTGGTCCCCAGAAAGGCAGCAAAGTAGCAGGTTGGAAGAAAGAGAGATGCGAGGAACTCTTGTCCTAGTGAGTCACTGGCAATTGATTTAATTCCAGCAATTTTGTTGTCGCGTATGGCTGGAAAAGCCAAAGAAACAGCAAAAATCAGCACAAGGCAAGATTAAATTACTACTTAAACTCATTCCTGGGCAGCAGATTCTACCCACATTGCACAATCTGTAGTTGGGCTAAAATATTTTTAAAAGTGTGCTTATTTATCATTTTCTGCACGTATGTCCCAGGAGAAAACAACACAAATTTTAGTTAACCTTGTTGCTGCTGACATTTGAGGGATCTGATGGACAACTCAGTGGATTTGGTTTGCTTTACCCTCAAGCTAAAACAAACAATGGATAAAAAGAACTGCGGAATTTTAACATTCAAGATTCAAATGTATTTATCACATAGTAAACATACAATGTTGATACGCTGGTGGCGTAGTGGCATCAGCACTGGACTTCGGGGTGAGAGGTCCGGAGTTCGAATCCAGCCGACTCCCTTGCATGCTCTCCATCCGTGCCTGAGTGTCGAGCTAGCAACTCGACCTCGTAAAAAAAACCTGGAGAGGGATGGGCTCCGCCAGGTTTAAGATGCCCAAGACACGCTGTACAGTGAGCAATCACCAAAAAGATCGATGCAAAAAGCTTGTCATGACGGCACCCCGACGACTCCACCAGGAGTTAAGGGTGCACACACACAAACATACAGTGAAATACTCCATTTGCGTTAATAGCCAATGAGAGGAGAGGCTATACTGGATCTAGTTCTGGGTAATGAACCTGGTCAGGTGACAAACCTCTTGGTGGGGGAGCATTTTGGTGAGAGTGACCACAACTCCCTTAGCTTCAGCATAGCTATGGAAAGGGATAAGATCAGACAAAATGGTAAAGTACTTAACTGGGGAAGGGCTGACTTTAAAGGGATGAGGCAGGAACTAGCGAGAGTAAATTGGAAACAGATGTTCAAAGGGGAAAGCACAGAAGTAATGTGGGAGAAGTTTAGGGACCACTTGAGCTGGGTTCAGGATAGGTTTGTCCCACTGAGGCAAGGAAAAAATGGTAGGAAAAGGGAACCGTGGCTGAAGAAACATGTGAGGCAACTTGTCAAGAGGAAAAAGGAAGCATATGTTAGATATAAGAAGCAGGAAGTAGGAGGGGCTTATGAGAAATATAGGGTAGCCAGGAAAGAGCTAAAGAAAGGACTTAGGAGAGCTCGAAGGGGGCATGAGAAGGCCTTGGCTTGTAGGATTAAGGAGAACTCCAAGGCGTTCTATGCGTACGTGAAGAATAGGAGGATGACAAAAACAAAGGTGGAACTACTAAAGGATAAAGAGGGCAACGTGTGTCTGGAAGCGGAGGCGGTTGGGGAGGTCCTAAATGACTACTTTGCTTCAGTATTCATAAGTGAAAAGGATCTTGATCAGCATGAGGTCGAAGTAGAGCGGGCCTGTGTGCTGGACAATGTGGAGATTAAGGAAGAAGAAGTGTTGGATCTTCTTAAAAACATTAAGATTGATAAATCCCCAGGGCCGGATATGATACACCCCAGGTTGTTGTGGGAATTGAGAGAAGAGATCGCAGGAGCATTAGCCATGATCTTTGAATCCTCTTTGGCTGCAGGGGAAGTGCCGGAGGACTGGAGAATGGCAAATGTAGTTCCCTTGTTTAAAAAAGGTAATAGGGAGAAACCTGGGAGCTATAGACCAGTGAGTCTTGCATCGGTGGTATGCAAACTACTGGAAAGGATTCTTAAGGATAGGATCTACGAGCATTTGGAGAAGTACAGTCTACTCATGGATAGTCAACATGGCTTTGTGAAGGGAAGATCGTGCCTAACGAGCCTGATTGAGTTTTTTAAAGAGGTAACAAAAGAAATTGATGAGGGTAGGGCAGTGGATGTGGTCTACATGGACTTTAGCAAAGCACTTGACAAGGTCCCTCATGAGAGACTCATCCAGAAAGTCATGAGGCATGGGATCAGTGGAACCTTGGCTGTTTGGATAAAAAATTGGCTTAAAGGAAGAAAGCAGTGGATAGTTGTGGAAGGAAAGTATTCTGCCTGGAGGTCGGTGACTAGTGGAGTGCTGCAGGGATCTGTCCTGGGACCCATACTATTTGTGATTTTTATAAATGACCTGGATGTAGAGGCGGAAGGATGGGTGAATAAGTTTGCGGATGACACGAAGATTGGAGGAGTTATGGATAGAGCAGTAGGTTGTCGAAGGTTACAAGAGGATATAGATAGGCTGCAGAGTTGGGCAGAAAAATGGCAGATGGAATTCAATCCGGACAAGTGTGAGGTGATGCATTTTGGAAGGACAAACCAGAGGACTGAGTACAGGATTAATGGTCAGTTACTTAAGAGTGTGAATGAGCAAAGGGACTTTGGGGTTCAAATCCATACATCCCTCAAAGTCACCACACAGGTTGATAGGGTAGTTAAGAAGGCCTATGGGATGCTAGGCTTCATTAACAGGGGGATTGAGTTCAAGAGTAGAAAGGACATGATGCAACTCGACAAATCCTTGGTGAGACCGCACTTAGAGTATTGTGTTCAATTCTGGTCACCTCATTATAGGAAGGATGTGGAAGCTATGGAGAGAGCACAGAGGAGATTTACCAGGATGTTGCCTGGTTTGGAGAACAAGTCATATGAAGCAAGGTTAGCAGAGCTGGGACTTTTTTCTTTGGAGCGTAGGAGAATGAGAGGCGACTTGATAGAGGTCTACAAGATTATGAGAGGCATGGATAGGGTGGATAGTCAGTACCTGTTTCCCAGGGCACCAGTAGCAAACACCAGAGGACATATGTACAAAATTAAGGGAAGGAAGTTTAGGGGAGACATGAAGGGTAAGTTTTTTACACAAGGGGTTGTGGGTGCCTGGAATGACTTTCCAGGGATGGTGGTGGAGGCTAAAACATTAGGGGTATTTAAGAACCTCTTGGACAGGCACATGGATGAAAGAAAAATGGAGGGTTATGGGGTAGTGTGGGTTTAGTACTTTTTTTAAGGATTATATGGGTTGGCACAACATGGAGGGCTGAAGGGCCTGTACTGTGCTGTAGAGCTGTATGGTTCTATGGTTCTAACCTTGAGATTTGTTTGCTTATAGGCAATTGCAAAGCAAGAAATCTGAAAAAAAAACAATAAAACAAAAACAAAAACAAAAAAAAGACCAACCCCAAAATGCGCACACAGAAAGGGAAAAAAAAGCACAAAACAAATCATGCAAACAATAGAGTGATCAATAACAACAACATTCTGAATCAAACTGAATCCATAGATTTCAATCCATGGAACTACCAGGAGTAGGCCCAAAGCCTCGGTATTCAGTTCATTATATTAGCAGGGTGAATTGCCACAAAGTTCGCAGACACAAAAAAAATTAATCATTCATTTTACAATTAAGTTTTCACTCGTGTCACCTTGGGTTCCTTATCCAATCATCTTAAATCTATGGCTCTAGATTATCAGCCCTTCAGCTTTTGGGAATGGTTTCTCTTTATCAGTCTCTTATGTCATAGTTTAAAAAATCTCAATCAATTTTTCTTTCAGTTTTCTGTGTGCTGAGAATAACAACCCATTTTCTCAATCTATCCCACATCTCTGGATAATTCCAATAAATGTCTCCAACCTTCTCTTCAATGCTCTGAAGTTGTTTCTGAAATCCCAAATCTGGATGTGAGAATGTTGGACTGAATGGTGATAATTGGAGGCAGACAATTCTTCGGGACCTCACTGCCTGCTTAGTTGCTGAGATAATCATTGATAACAGAGGCACACTGAGGAAGAAATCTGGATGTACTTTGGCTCTCACCACTGAGCTTTAAAAATGAGGTAATAGCATATGGAGGGGAAACCTATTTATTTGAATCTACATTTGTCAGCCCTATGGGAGAAAGTGAATGGAGCTACATACTGTTTCTATTTGATTTATTTTTAATGCTTAACATGGCCAATAATAATGTCTAACCATTCAATTTTGTTTCTTATTTAATATAATTAAACATTTTGATTCAGTTATGGGAGAGTTAAGAACTTCAAATATTTTAGTTTTAGGTGGTTTCAATTAATTATTTTAATCTCAAAATCTTTTTTAGTTAAAGATATTAAATAGTTTGATTTAATTATGATATAGTTAACAACTAAATAATTATTTGAATTTAAGGTGGTTAATTTACTATCATATCTTCATTTAAAAAAAATTTAAATCTGTTAAATTGATTTAGTTATGAGATACTTAACAATTTTAAATATTTGTCAGTGTTGCCCATGTTTTAATGAGATTTAATGCTTTAATCTCTTAAAATCTCCTTTTATTAAATATTTTTAAAATCCTTATTTAGTTGTGAGATAGTTAATAATGGTTGGGTTGAGTTGCTCTCCGACCTTGGCAATTCATTTGCAAACATTCCGTCGTCATACGAGGGGTCATCGTCAGTGCACTCATCACTTGTGGTGAGTCTTCCAAACATTTGACTTTGGTGTACTTCTCAGTCAGTTGATTAGTCGTCTTTGCAGAAACCCAATTGAGATGTAAGGAGAGGGTCTCTTCGTTGATTGGCCATGTGGTAAACTCTGTGCGTTATCTGGGATTTTGCCTGCATTGGCTTATAATTGGGATCAAGGTCTACACATCTGTTTATAGAATTTTTTGTGGAAACCACGCTTCTGGAAATTCTCCTGCGTGCCGCATGTTTGCTTCCACCATGACTTTCTCAGATGTCCAGTCGAATGTGTGTCCCTCTGGATCTTTGTGGACAGAGACTGCGGAGAGTTGGCCATGCTGCTTAACAGCCAGTTGATGTTCATGGATCCCTGTGGATATTTTTCTCCCAGTCTGGCTGACGTAATATTTGCTGCAGTCGCTGCACTGGATTTTAGTAGACCACATTGGTCTTGTCCAATAGCTTGGGCTGTTCTTTAGGTCTGCAGAGTACCCTCCTCAACACTGCTGTTGGTTTATATGTGACTGAAATTCTATGTTCTTGGAGCAATCTTGGAGTCATTCCCAAGATATTTTGAATGTATGAAAGGACAACATGTCTGGTCGCTTCTTGGTTGGTGCATTGGTGACCTCATGGACATCTTCTTATGAAGTTATGTGGGTACCCATTTCATGTGAATACTTTGAAGAGATGTTCCTCTTCATCCTTCACTTCCGCAGTGCTGCAGTGCATCTCCACTCTTCGGAACAAAGCTTTGCTACAGCTCTTCTTGTGTGAATGTTACATTAGCCAAACAGGGAGAAAGCTGTCCACAAGGATTCATGAATATCTCCTGGCTGTAAAATGTCAAGAGCGACTCTCTCTAGTCTCTACCCGAGAGGTGCACAAATTTGACTCGGCATCAGTGAAAGTCAAGCACACGGCATGCGAGAGAGTTTCTAGAAGCATTGTTTTCTGCATACAATTCTATAAGCAGACATGCAGACCTTGATCCCATTTATAAGCAAGTGCAGGCAAAATTCCACACAACCTACAGAGTTCACCATGGAACCAATCAGTGATAGAACATAGAACATAGAATCGTACAGCACATTACAGGCTGTTCAGCCCACAATGTTGTGCCGATCCTCAAACCCTGCCTCCCATATAACCCCCACCTTAAATTCCTCCATATACCTGTCTAGTAGTCTCTTAAACATCACAAGTGTATCTGCCTCCACCACTGACTCAGGCAGTGCATTCCACGCACCAACCACTCTCTGAGTGAAAAACCTTCCTCTAATATCCCCCTTGAACTTCCCTCCCCTTACCTTAAAGCCATGTCCTCTTGTACTGAGCAGTGGTGCCCTGGGGAAGAGGCGCTGGCTGTCCACTCTGTCTATTCCTCTTAATATCTTGTACACCTCTATCATGTCTCCTCTCATCCTCCTTCTCTCCAAAGAGTAAAGCCCTAGCTCCCTTAATCTCTGATCATAATCCATACTCTCTAAACCAGGCAGCATCCTGGTAAATCTCCTCTGTACCCTTTCCAATGCTTCCACATCCTTCCTATACTGAGGCAACCAGAACTGGACACAGTACTCCAACTGTGGCCTAAGTAGAGTTTTATAGAGCTGCATCATTACGAGTCTCTTAAACTCTATCCCTCGACATATGAAACCTAAGACCCCATAAGTTTTCTTAACTACCCTATCTACCTGTGACATGTACCCCCAGATCCCTCTGCTCCTCCACACTACCAAGTATCCTGCCAATTACTTTGTACTCTGCCTTGGAGTTTGTCCTTCCAAAGTGTACCACCTCACACTTCTCCGGGTTGAACTCCATCTGCCACTTCTCAGCCCACTTCTGCATCCTATCAATGTCTCTCTGCAATCTTTGACAATCCTCTACGCTATCTACAACACCACCAATCTTTGTGTCGTCTGCAAACTTGCCAACCCACCCTTCTACTCCCACATTCAGGTCGTAAATAAAAATCACAAAAAGTAAAGGTCCCAGAACAGATCCTTGTGAGACACCACTAGTCACAACCCTCCAATCTGAATGTACTCCCTCCACCATGACCCTCTGCCTTCTGCAGGCAAGCCAATTCTGAATCCACCTGGCCAAACTTCCCAGGATCCCAGGCCTTCTGACTTTCTGAATAAGCCTACCATGTGGAACCTTGTCAAGTGCCTTACTAAAATCCATGTAGATCATATCCACTGCACTACCCTTATCTATATGCCTGGTCACCTCCTCAAAGAACTCTATCAGGCTTGTTAGGCACGATTTGCCCTTCACAAAGCCATGCTGACTGTCCCTGATCAGAACATGATTCTCTAAATGCCCATAGATCCTATCTCTAAGAATCTTTTCCAACAACTTTCCCACCACAGACGTAAGGCTCACTGGTCTATAATTACCTGGACTATCCCCACTACCTTTTTAGATAGATAGATAGATACTTTATTCATCCCCATGGGGAAATTCAACTTTTTTTTCCAATGTCCCATACACTTGTAGCAAAACTAATTACATACAATACTTAACTCAGTAAAAAATATGATATGCATCTAAATCACCATCTCAAAAAGCATTAATAATAGCTTTTAAAAAGTTCTTAAGTCCTGGCGGTTGAATTGTAAAGCCTAATGGCATTGGGGAGTATTGACCTCTTCATCCTGTCTGAGAAGCATTGCATCGATAGTAACCTGTCGCTGAAACTGCTTCTCTGTTTCTGGATGGTGCTATGTAGAGGATGTTCAGAGTTTTCCATAATTGACCGTAGCCTACTCAGCGCCCTTCGCTCAGCTACCGATGTTAAACTCTCCAGTACTTTGCCCACGACAGAGCCCGCCCTCCTTACCAGCTTATTAAGACGTGAGGCGTCCCTCTTCTTAATGCTTCCTCCCCAACACGCCACCACGAAGAAGAGGGCGCTCTCCACAACTGACCTTTCGAACATCTTCAGCATCTCACTACAGACATTGAATGACGCCAACCTTCTAAGGAAGTACAGTCGACTCTGTGCCTTCCTGCACAAGGAACAAGGGGACAACATTCGCCTCCCTCCAATCCTCCAGTACCATTCCCGTGGACAAGGAGGACATAAAGATCCTAGCCAGAGGTTCAGCAATCTCTTCCCTTGCCTCGTGGAGCAGCCTGGGGAATATTCCATCAGGCCTTGGGGACTTATCCGTCCTAATGTATTAGGATGTGTATTTTGCCTTCTTTCCCTAAGTCACAATTGGGTTTCCGTAATGATGACCAATCAACTGATTAATAAGCATATAAACACTAAGTATTCAAAGGATACACCACAAGTTAACAGTGATCTAATGATGTCTCCTTGTATGGTGATGAAATGTTTGCAAATGGGATTGCCCAGATTGGAGAACAACTCAACCCAACCATCAACTATTCAAGCTACACTTTTTCTGAGTTATTTTCAATAGTTAACAATTTCAACTGCTCTTCAACATTTTACACTGGTTTATCTTATTTAATTAACTTAAAATCATTTTTGTACTAAGTCTATTTGAAAAGTTTGTTTGTGAGATATTGAACAGTTGTTAAATTGGTAAACTTGGTTATTGTTGTTGCATGGATTAGTAAATTTGCAGATAAGTCAAAGTATGTGAGAGAAGGAAAAGCATTTCAGGATATATATTGTATACATTTCTCTGACATTAAATTGTACCTTTGAATGGTGCTATTATGGATAGCGTAGAGAGATCATGAAAATGTCTTTTTTACTTCTTTTACCCGTTTTTCACTTTAAATGTGTTTCTGGGACTGTTAGAGCCTGCAATTTACAGCTTGGAGATCGATTGACCGATCCAGTGCTTGGCTGTCTCTGAGAAGATTCTGGAAAGTGACTGTGTACTCGGACAGCCTTGATGTGAAGAAACATTGAGGCGAGGCACGAGCCAATGTTCAAATCCATTTCACAGGTTAAAGCGTCCACTAATCGCCAATTAAAGCATTGAGGAAGATTGAAACGTTGAGGTGAATGCAGAAGGGGAGCAAGAGGTCAGTGCCGGCTGCCATCCTTTTGATGGAGAAGTAATCTGTGAGCGGCCTGTTGCTGTGTGGCTCACTGTGGCAGGCAGGTAGGCCTCTCTGGCTTGTGTGGTGTCCGTCTCTACGATGTTGGCACTATCATAGAATGGTGTCACGGTGTCATGGATTGGACGATTGCATTTATGCACTATGGACTTTTTCAGACTTATGGATTTTATATTCTGTGTTTTTTTATTGCCCATTCTCTTTCTGTTTTGTTGTGCAAGGGGAGTGGGTCTGGGAACTGATATGCTGTTGTTTGTTCTATTTGTGCTGGAGAGGGGTTGTTTTTTTTGGAGGTTGATGTTCTTGTTTCTATTTGTGCTGGGGAACGGGAGTTTGGGGGTTGATAACTGGGATGCTGTTCTTTTTTGTGGGCTGCGTGTGCTGACTTCGATGTCTCTCTCTGGGTGACCTTCACTTTCTTTCTTTGTTTCATGGCTATCTGGAGAAGATGAATTTCAGAGTTGTCTATCGATACATGCTTTGATAATAAATGAACCTTTAAACCTTTGAACTGGCAAAGAATACAGAGGCATACAGATCAGTTGCAGATTTGAGCAAAGAAATGGCAATTTAACCCCACCAAATGTGAAGTATTGCACCTTAGTCGGTCAAATGTAAAGAGACAGTACACTGTTAAGGACAAGACCTTAAACAGTGTTGATGAGCAGAGAGACCTTTGAGTTCAAGTTCATAGCTCCCTGAAAGTGGCTTCACAGGTTGATCGGATGGTTAAGAAGTCACGTTATTTTTATTAGTCAAGGCATTGAGTTCAAAAGTCAGGAAGCTATGTGGCAGCTTTATAAAACTCTGGTTAGGCCACATCTAGAGTATTGCATACAGTTCTGGTCACCCCATTATAGGAAAGATGGTGAGGTTGTGGAGAGGGTGCAGAAGAGGTTTACCAGGATGTAAGTGAGATTAGAGGGCATATGCTATTATGAGAAGTTGGACAAACTTCAGTTGTTTTCTCCGGAGCTGTGGAGGCTGAGGAGAGAGTTCATAGAGGTTTATAAGATTATGAAAAGCATAGATAGATTTCACAAACGATATCTTTTTCAAAGGGCTGGAATGTTTAATTCCAGAGGGAATGCATTTAAAGTGAAAGGCATTTTTTTTACGCAGAAGGTGGTGGACACCTGGAATGTTCTGTCTTTGCTGGTGGTGGAGGTAGATACGTTAGAGAAGTTTAAGCGACATTTGTATAGGCACATGAATCTGTTGAGAACAGACAAGTTCTTGGCATAAGGGAGTATTTTAGTTGACCATTTGATCACTGATTTACTTGGTTCAGCAAAATTTTGTGGGTCGAAGTATCTGCTCCTGTACTGTACCATTCTATATACTGAAGTACAGTGTAAATCTTAGGAAGCCCTCCAAAACATTTCATATCTCTCCATAGTATACATTCCAAATGTTAAAAGACCTGAACAGATTAGATATGGCATGGTAGGGGAGTCTAGGACAAGAGGGGCACGACTTCAGGATTCTAGGACAAGAGGGGCACAACTTCAGGATTGAAGGACGTTCTTTTCTAACTGAGAAATTACTTTAGTCAGAGGGTAAATTACTTTAGCTTGACTGGTGACATCAGCGTCAGACTCCGGAATGGAGGTTCCCGGGTTTGTATCCAGTCGGGCCGTTCCTGAGTATACTTTCCATCCGTGCTGGGTTGAGTGTTGAGCTCACAACTCGACCTCGTAAAATAAAGAAAAATACCGCGAAATGTCTGTGTGAGGAGTGGAGCGCCACACAGTCTTTCGTTCCGCGCCTTGTAAGGCATGAAAATGCCCAACTAGCCTCTCAGGCCTGAGTTGATGTCATCATCATCAGAGGGTGGTAAATCTGTTGAATTTGTTGCCACGAGCGGCTGTGCAAGCCAAGTCATTGGGTATATTTAAGGCAGAGATAGATAGGTTCTTGATTAGCCAGGGCATCAAAGGGTATGGGGTGAAAGCAGGGGAGTGGGGATGACTGAAAGAATTGGATCAGCCCATGATTGAATAGTGGAGCAGACTTGATGGGCCGAATGGCCTATTTCTGCTCCTATATCTTATCGTTTTACGGTCTTACAGTATATCGATCTATTTTCCTTATCTGGATCTCATCTGTGTGTCCTGGAATGGAGATGAGGACAATGTTGGGAACTGAAGATCCTCCTGCAAGTGGGGCAGGGGGTAATTGCTGGGACAGACGGATGTGTGTGGTAGTCTAACCCTTCTGACACTTGGCTTCTGTATCTCTCAAATCCATCCCAAATACTTGGCATTGAGGTTTCCAAGGCCAAGCTGTAGAGTGCCAGCGATCACCTATTGGGCTTCAGTTTACATTCCTCTCTGTAAGGAGTTTGTATGTCCTCCCCATGACTGTGTAGGTTTCCTCCCCCATCCCAAAAAGGATTATGGATTAGGATTAGTAAAGTGTAGGCATGATATATTGGCACTGAAAACATGGCGACACCCAGAGTTTATGCTCCCAGCACATTCTGTTGGTCATTTATACAAAACAACACATTTCACTGTTTCAATGTACAGGTGACAATAAAAGCTTTCTAATCCAATCCAATCTATTACTGACAGTGGTTTCTGTTTGCACAGCAGCGTCTTGTGATATCAAAACTGATTGTGATTTCTGCCAATCCATTCAATGAATGCTTCTTATTATCAAAGGTTCCTATATATACCACTTGAACATTTCTCCTTACTCCCTACATAATGCATAAATGCACAAAATTTAAATTTCATTGTTGAAAGAAGTGTGAGAATGCATCATAAAATCTGTTCTAAAAAAGTTACTTCAAGGATCACCAAGTGAAAAAGAACCTGAAGATGCAATCAATTAATTTAACTGCAGTGCATACAAAAAAAAATCATTTTTATAGGGCTACAGTTGAACTGAAGATGATATCCTGTGGCTTTGGAACAGACAGTTAAGATCCAGAATATTTCTGAGATGCTTTAGGTTCAGGATCAAGGGAAAATATTTGAAGGATACGTAGGGAATTCACACCGCAGTTTCATGTTATCAAGATTTTGGTTTCATATTTTATTATCTAATATTAAAGAGCTGGGATTTGCAAGGGAAGAATGTAGAAGTCATTTGAAAATAAGAGAAATTCTGAGGGCTTGAAAGAGTAAAACTGAACTGTGAATTGTCACCATTGGCAAGAAAAAGGCATCACAGAACGATGAGCTTACATGTCCCATGCTTATTCCAAGTCAACATGGTCAAAATTCCTCAGCAGAATCCTGTTAGCGAGGCTGATATGGAAATTGCATCAAGGTGTTGGAATAAATTGATGGTGTCATCTTCAGGAGAAGGTGGTGTCTCAACACACATGCCCTCTTCTCAATACTACCATGAGTGAGGAGGTAGAGGAGCCTGATGACCCACACTCAACAATTCAGAAACAGATTCTTACCTTCCACCATCAGAATCAGGTTTAATATCATTGGCATATGTTGTGAAATTTGTTAACTTTGTGGCAGCTGTACAATGCAATAATGTAGTACATGTACGTATATTTAGTAAAGTTATAATAAATAGTGCAAAAACAGAAATACATAAAAAAGTGAGATAGTGTTCATGGGTTCAATGTCCATTTAGAAATTGCATGGCAGAGAGGTAGAAGCTGTTCCTGAATCACTGAGTGTGTGTCTTCAGGCTCCTGTACTTCCTTCCTGATGGTAACAATGATAAGTGGACATGTCCTGGGAGGTGGGGATCCTTAATGATGGATGCTGCCTTAATGTGGCACCACTCCTTGAAGATGTATTGGGTACTACAGAGGCTAGTGCCCATGACGGAGCTGACCAATCTTAACGGGTTTCTGCAAGCCCCCACCAGCCCCTCCCCAGCCCCACACCAGCTAGTGACGCAGCCACTCAGAATGCTCTGCATGATACATTTCACACTCAATGGTTCAGAAACAGCTTCTTACCCCCCACCATCAGATTCTTAAATTAAGTCAAGTCAAGCAAAGTTTATACATGTATACTGTCAAACGAGACAACGCTTCTCTGGACCAAGGTGTAAAGCATAGTAGTACACATAATACACAAACACACAATAACGTAGGAAAGTAAGAATTAAATCTACAAATCAGTTGCACATAGATAAACAAAGTGTCTAACTTAAATATTGTAGGGTACAGTACAAATTATTCAGTGGACCCTCAACCCATGAACACTACCCCATTATTCTTTTCTTTTGCAATATTTGTTTATCGTTGTAATTTATAGTGATTTTATGCATTTCCGGCTGCAAACAAAAACAAATTTCATGTCATTTAACCGTGATAATAAATCTGACTCTGATACTGATTCTTAATTTCTGAGTCAATGTCAGCTTTGCCTTAGAGAAATTGATCAGGGTGCCCAGTCAGATTTCTGAAGTGATGTGAAAAGTTTGTTTTCATGTAACGCTCTGGGTAGAATCAATTTTCAATAGCATAACATGGAAACCAAATAGTAATATGTGATTGAATTTCTCAGCCATAGTTCAAACAGAAGCTCAGGCTGTCAGCAGTAAAGAACATGTACTGATATGTGAAATAACCCAATGCATCTCAGACATTTACACACTTTAGTTAGGAGCTGCCTTTGCCAGATAAATATAATTAGTTTTACGCTTCCAGAAATAAATGAAAACAATTTCAAATATCTTAGTTCGGTAATAATATTGCACTTTTTTCCTCTGATATGCCCAGCATTGATATATCTTCTAATAACCTCCTGTACTTCTCACATCAGGCACTGAACAAGTCGGCAGCCACTTGGAGGTTCGAGTCATCCTTTCTCACATACTCAAGGTCTATAATAAAACGTTACAACACAATACAGACCCTTCGGCTCACAATGTTGTGCCAATCTTTTAACCTGCGCTAAGGTCAATCTAACCCTTCCGCTTACAAAACCCTCTATTTATTTATTCACTTAGAGACACAATGCAGAACAGGCTTTTCTGGCCCAATGAACTGCACTGCCCAACAACTCATCTATATTTAACCCTAGCTTAATCACAGGAAAATTTATAATGACCAATTAACCTACTAATTGGTATGCCCTTGGACTGTGGGAGAAAACTGGGGCACCTGGAGGGAAACCCATGTGGTTGCAGGGAGAACATAGAAACTTTTTACAGACAGCGCAGGAATTGAACTCAGAACTCTGAAGCCCTGAGGTGTAACAGTTTTACACTAACTGCTGTGCTACCATGTTGCTCCTTGCATCTCTAAAGTATACCAGAGTTGCATACAGGAGCCACCTTACACAAAAGCATTAAGAAATCAAGCAGCGTCTGCAGAGAGAAGAACACAGTGCTTCATGCTGATGACATTTAAGATTAGATTAGATTAGACTTATTTATTAATCATATATACTATGAAATATACAGTGAAATGCAACATCTATGTTAACAACCAACACCATCTAAGGAAGCACTAGGGGCAGCCCATGAGTAGTGTGACTCATTAGTGTGCCAATATAGGATGCCCATAATGTTCAGCAGAACAATATGCAGCCAATATCCAACAAGCAACAACATCAAATTAGACCCTTTGATCACCACATCCCCTTACACCCACATATACAGGAGGGCTTCCATTTCCCAGGACAGGCCACCTCCAGGTCACTGAACTCTAAATTGTGGCCCCAGACTTGTAGACATTGGGCCTCTATCCTCTGGACTTGTCACCCTAGGTGCTTTGACCTCCAGACTCACCAACCTCAGGCTTCAACTCCCAAACTTATCTACCTCTGGGCTTCAACTTCCAGGCTTTGATCTCTGGACTTGCCAATCATATGACTCGAACCACAGAATCTGTGCTTGACTGTGGGCCTCTAATTCCAGAACTTGCTGTCATTTTGAATGAAAGTTCATCTTCTTTCTTTCTTTCTTTCTTTCTCTCGCTCTCTTTTTCAGGTGTTATCAGACATGTTTTGCATTTCTGACAATTTCTTATGCCCAACATTAGGGTTCATGTTGACTTTAACATCTGAATCAACGTGCACTTAAATCCTTCCTTAACCTTAATGCTCTTTGTCTTTGATGCACGGATCTGAACCTTTCTAACACATACTGCACCTCCAATCTTTATGGAGCCTGCACTCCATCCTTAATATATGTACATGGTGGTTGTCCATCGTGTCTGATGATGATAGGAAACCTGTTCAGGAGAGTGTTTTTAAAATGGAAAAGTTGTTGCACTGGGGCAGTTCCACCTTCTAGACCTTAGAAGCCTGGGTTCATTGGTATGAACAAGTGTCACAAACTCGGGTCTTCTGTGCCTTGTCATGCCCACAGAGCATTGCAGTACCACCTTCCTGGCCACTGCAGATCTCATTCACCCAGTGCGCCGAAGCTGACTTCACATGCTAATACAAGCAGACCTCTATCTCAGCGGGATATGAGGCTGCCAGCTACTCTCATCTGGTTTAGCCTGGCTGTCGAAATGAAGTACAGGGGAATGGTTGGTGTTGCCTGCAAACAACTACTTGGAGCTGCAGGTGAGAACTGAGTGTCCAGTGGGGATCATAGGTGAGTAAGCTGCCCCACAATGGACACGACAAGCCCCTTTACCAGAGCTACCCTTCCCGGAACACCCAATATACTCCTGTAATATACATAGGATATTTAAATAAATACGAGAATTGTATCCACAGGTGGGATCTACATTTACCTACTGACCAATGTGGTAGCTCAACATGTTCTGAAATACGCAAATCCAGTCCACAAGGATTTCTAAGGCTATTGTTTTCTCAAAACTAAGGCACATTCAAGAACTTAAACAGTTTATCACGCCATGGATAGAAATCTAAAACTCTCATCGTATTAGCCTTTGGCACTAGGGAAAATTGAAAACACAAATGCTGGAATATGGAGCAGCAGCCTGCTGAGGTGCCACAGTAACGTGACAGTGTGCATGAATTTATTACAGCTCATGGTCTTGGAGTTTAGAGTTTGATTCTAGTTCTGTCTGAAAGGAGTTTGTGTCCGAATGGGTTGCCTACAGGTGCTCTGGTTTCCCCCCACATTCCAAAGAAGTACCAGTTGGTAGGCTAATTGGTCATTGGAAGCTGTCCTGTGATTAAGCTGGGGTCAAATAGGTGGGTTGCTGGGCTGTGCAGCTCGTTGGGCCGGAAGGGATCTCTAAATTATAAATAAATTAATAGATACATAGATAGATAAATAAGTAAAACAACAAACAAATAAATAGCATACTAGATAGATAATATATAAATAAACAAGTAAACAAACAATATATGTTTACAGTAAATAAATAAACAAATAAACAAACTCAGTGGGTCCAGCAATGGGTCAAGTGAGGCAAAATAAATTGTCGATGTTTTAGGTTGAAACCCTTCAGGCAGATTCAACCTGAAATGTCCATAATTCCTTTCCTGTTTTCTATCCTGATCAAATTATCCCCTTACAAAATCCTAGTTTAGGGAAAATCATAACTTCCAAGATCTTTTGTGTCACAGAATGTGTACTTAGCACAGCTACAAATACAGGGCAACGAATAATCTGCTGGAGGACCTCAGCAGGTTGAGCAGCATCTGTTTGAGATTCGGAATTGACCACACTTCAGGTCCTGATACGCTGTTTTGACCTGAAATGTCAACAATTTCTTTTCTCCCACAGGTGCTGCTTGACCTACTGAGATTCCCCAGCAGATTGATTCCAGTCCCTGCCGTCTTGTGTGTCTCCTACAGCTACAGAGGGGTTGCCAATCCTTTTCAGCTACGGTGGATGAGGGATGGCATGTGATGGGGCTGGGTTCTGTTTCAAACAGCTTATAACAATGTTCACGTACTGCCAGTTCAAGTTATTCATGACACAAGTAGATCACACTGAATTCTGAGCTCATCTGGAAATAATACATTATGGCTTATGTTTAGCCACAAAAATATTTCTACTCACTGTTCCTTTTTGCACTTGTCAGACTCAGCAAGTTGATCGGGGGTTCCCAATCTTTTTTATGTCATGGACTCCTATCATTGACCAAAGATTCCATGGAACCCAGGTTCAGAACCCCTAGATGTTTATTTATGACCAAATCTAATTTCACTCCCCTGTGTTTGGACTGCCAAGATGCCATTTTGACCCATAGCCTGTAAAGTTTCATTTCAAGCAACAAGCTTGCCAATCTCAAATCTTAAGTGCCGCTGTTGGAGTAGAGGAGCAACAATTTAAATTCCATCTGGGTAGTCTATAACCTAATGCCATGAATATCGATTTCACCTTCCAGTGAACAAAGCTCCACCTCCTTACTCTATTCCCCACTCTGAACTTTCACTTCTTAAGCACCTACCTGTTACTTCCCCCTGGGTCCCCTCTTCTCTCCCATTGTTCTATTGTCCAGTCTCCTCCCCTATCAGATTCTTTCTTCTCCAGCCCTTGACCATTCCCACCCACTTGGCTTCACCTATCACCTTCCAGCTAGCCTCCTTCTCCTCCCCCCACCTTTTTATTCTGGTATCATCCCTCTTCCTACTCAGCCCTGAAGAAGGGTCTCGTCCCGAAACTTTGACAGTTTACTCGTTTCCATTGATCCAGTATTTTGTGTGTGTGTGTGTTGATTTGGATTTCCAGCATCTTCAGACTTTAATATTATTGAACTCACAATAGGCCAAGTATATATATAATGACAAAAAATTTTCTGTATTTAGGTTTAGATAGAACTATTCTCATCAATCAACAAAGTATATGAGAACAAGGCAATCATTAAAAATGAAAATGATAGCTACAGTAAGCACTGTTGAAATGATCACCAAGAGAGACATGGAGCAGATGTAAGCTACAGAGTCATAGCATTACAAAGAACTACAGCACACAATTGGGCACTTTGGCCCATCTGGTCCATGTAATATGTCGAGCTGGAGCTCAGTTATCTTTCCTCTAGCCGTAGTGTCTAGACAGATACATTGACACTAGGGAAGAGTCAACTTGGAGTTGTTCTACTTGCAGTGGGCTGGGTTCAGGACAAATCACCGATGGGACATGGAGGGGCTCAGTCAGACATGCTGGTTAGCATGGAAAAATTAGGCCGGTGGGCCTGTTTCTGTCTTTCATTGGAAAGGATGGGTAAGAAACTCTAATCCTCAGAGTCTAATGATACTTCAACGAAGTGTTGTGGAGTGCTGGAGAGCAGGTTGGTGGTATTTTGACTGAGAACAAATCACACAGTGACTGAAGGTGCAGACGTTAAAGGACATTATTCAGCACTACAAGCCGGCGTTCTGGAATAATCTCTTGGTAGAATCTCACCGAAAACAAAGTATATTGAGGTTTCTATCTACTTAACACACAAAGGTAACAGCAAAAACAGTGTTTTTTAGTTACAATTATAAAATTTATTGCATCATTTTGTGTGAAAAATTCTGTAAAATATAATATTTACAATAGAAGCACATCTGAACTCACAGGTCACCTCTCACTAGGGATCAGAACCTTCACTAGTGATCCAGACACCCAAAACTTATTTTTCTAACACACACAAAAAGCTGGAGGAATTTGATGGGTCAGGCAGTATCTATAGAGGAAAATGAATGGTTAATGATTATGGCAGAGATCTCAACAACCTTCTAGCATTTTGTGTTGGTTCCTCCAGTTTTCCAGCATCTGCAGTCTCCTTTGTGCCAAACTGTTTACCATTGTGTCTGGAGATGGCCATTTGGATACAATAATTGGGGTATACAAACACCCAAATATTGAGGCAAACACTGGGGCAGCAACTGCATGGTCATAAAAGGAAGAGGAGTAGATGTTTGCTTCAGGCAGCATTACTCAGTTGTACTCTGAAATTGCAAATGTCTACACTCATTGAAACTTTATCACTTACCTCCTGTACCTAATAAAGTGGCCAGAAAATACATTCATGGTCATCTGCTGCTGTGGCCCATCCATTTCGAGGTTTGATGTGTTGTGCATTCGGAGATGCTTTTCTGCACAACATTGTTGTAATGCATGTTTATTTGAGTCACTGTCATCTTCCTGTCAGCTTGAAGCAGTCTGGCCATTCCCCTCTGACATTTCTCATTAACAAAGCATTTTTCCCCACAGAATTGTGGTTTACTGTTGCTTTTTTGTTTGCTTTTTCTTTTGCACCATTCTCAGTTACCCCCTAGAGACTGTTGTGCATGAAAATCCCAGGAAATCAGCAGTTCTTGAGATACTCAAACCACCCCCTCTGGCACCAACAATCATTCCATAGTCAATGTCAGTTAGGTCACCTTTCTTTCCCATTGTGATGTTTGGTCTGAACAACAGCTGCACCTCCTGACCATGTCTGCATGTTCTTATGTATTGAGTTGCCGCTACATGATTGGCTGATTAGATATTTACACTAACAAGCAGGTGTACAGGTGCATCTAATAAAGTGCCCACTGAGTGGATATAAGAAAAAGATGAATTGAGAAGTACTACATTGTGTTCGCAATTTATTCTTTGTGGGTGTCACTGACAAGGCAGCACTCATTGCCTATCTCACGCCTTCCTTGGGGAAGTCTGCTCAAGGCTAGATCTGTGGTGTTCAGGACTAACAATCCAGATCTCTCCTGGCTATATTAAGAGTGAAAGAGCAATTCAGAGTGAAGTTGGAGACTGATTCGGATGCACATTGGTTATGGAAAGGTTTTCAGGTCATTACTTCCTACAAAGTGAAACCCAAACACATAAATGGCTGTGATGCTTCACTCCCCAATGAGTTGAATGCATTTTATGCATGCTTTGAAAGGGAAAATGAAACTACACCCATGTGAACCCCTGCAGCATCTGGCGACCCTGTGATATCTGTCTCAGAGGTTGACATCAGAACATTTTTCAAGAGGGCATAGGGTACTGAAAATCTGCGCCAGCCAACTGGCTGTATTCTTCAAGGACACCTTCAGTCTCTCACTGCTGCCAAACCAAGGACCCGGACCTTCTGCAATTTGCCTATCCCCATAATAGGTCTCACTGGCTCTCCATTCAGTCTTGTATCACCTGGACAACAGTAATAACTATGTCAGGCCGCTGTTTATAGATTACAGTTCAGCGTTCAACACCATCATCCTTCCTGCTTCAAAAACTTCAACAAGCTTCAAAACGTGGACCTTTGTACCTCCCTCTTCAACTGGATCCTCAGCTTCTTCATCAGGAGACAACAGTCAGTGTGAATTGGAAATAACATCTTCTCGTTGACAACCAAAATCAAAAGGATGGGTGCTTAGCTCTCTGCTCTACTCTCTCTACATCCATGACTGTGTGGCTAGGCACAGCTCAAATGTCATCTATAAATTTGCCAATGACACAACTGTTACGAGAAGCTCAGATGGATTTGAGGAAGCATAGAGGAGTGAGATACACCAGCTGGTTGAGTGGTGTCCCCACAAGAACCTTGCACTCAACACCAGTAAGACAAAGGAATTGACTGTGGAATTTAGGAGAACATACACAAGACATCATCAAGGGGCCAACTGTGGAAAGGATGACCAGCTTCAAGTTCCTGGGTGTCAAAACCTCTAAAGGTCTATTCTGGGCTCATCATATTGTTGTAATTACAAAGAGGACATGGTGCAGCTAAATTTCATGTGGAGTTTGAGGAGATTTGGTATGTCATCAAAGACTCTAGCAATTTCTAGAGGTATTGTGTAGAGTGTTCTGACTGGTTGAATCACCATATTAAACAGAGCCTCCGATGCACAGGATTGGAAAAAGCTGTCAATAGTTACAAACACAGCCAGCTCCATCACAGGCACTAGCCTCCACACCATTCAGGATATCTTCAAAAGACAGTGCCTCAATCAGCATCCATTAACAACTATCCTCACCTTCCAGGTCATGTTCAGTATTGCTCTACAGCTCCAATGACATCAAACTGATATTGAAATCAGTTAAAGGCGCCAAGATGACTGACAACTGAATGCATCTGGTTAAATTTCTGGAATTACATTAGTCGCTCACTATTATGTTTCAACTCACAAAATATTGATTCACAATTCCAGTACTGTGCAAAAGTCTTAGGCACATATATACATATATATATATATATATATATATATATATATATATATATATAGAGCTAGGTGGCTAAGACCTTTACACAGTACTGTATTTGTCAATGTGGATCAGAGAGCGAGTTTGTAAATCTCTCAGCAGCAAAGAATGTTGGGAATGACAAGGACGGGGTTCTGTGGGAGGGGAGAAAGAGTGCCAGGGGTGGAGGGTTGGTACCGGTGCAGACACACACAGCCCTGAAACACCAGGCAAGTGCATTTGATTCCAAACAGTTGGTTTACTGATCATTACAAAGAGTCTGTGGCGTCTGTGGTGCTTCCCGCTCCCTCCCCTCTCTCTTTTCTTTTTTCCCAGTTGGAGGAGCAACACCTCATCTACCGTCTGGGTAGCCTCCAGCCTGGTGGTATGAACATTGAATTCTGCAATTTCTGGTAATTCCCTCCCCCTCCCCTTTCCCCCATCCCGGGCCCCTCTCTGCCTCTCTCCCCTTTCAACTTTTTGCTTCTTTATCTCTACAGTTCTTTCATGCTTATCCCCTCCCCCTCCCCCCTTTATCTTTCCTCTGATTGGTTTTCCACCTGGCGCCTCTAAGCCCTACCCCCTCCCCATCTCTATTACTGGGCTTCAGCCCTCTCTTCCCCCCCATTCCTGATGAAGGGTCTCGGCCCGAAACGTTGGCTACTCTTTTCTTACGGATGCTGCCTGACCTGCTGAGTTCTTCCAACGTTGTGTACATATTCTTTGATCCACAGCATCTGCAGTTGTATTTTTGTGTCTTGATTCCCCTCTCCCTGCCCCCTTCCCACTCTCAGTCCACAATAGAGACCCATATCAGAATCAGATTTATCATCACTCAATATGTCATGAAATTTGTTTGTTTTTTTTTGCAGCAACAGTACAGGGCAATACATAATATTGCTACAGTACTGTGCAAAAGTCTTAGTCTCCATAGCTATATATACAGTATATGTGCCTAGGGTTTTGCACAGTGTTGCACACATAGAATGTCATGCACTCAATTCCAAGACAGTTGTTTTACAACCATGTATAACTCATGCAGATGTATGAGACCTAGAAATTAAGACTGATAAATAAGATATTTTTATGCATGAATCCCTTCAGAGTCATGGATGGAGATGTTAGGTTGCTGCTAAAGCTTTTTCAACAAGCCCATTTCTGATGTCTTTTGAAACTCATTATTGTGTGGGGATGTGCTCTCAGGTTGTCGTGCTTAACTTTGAGAGAAAATTTAGAAAGACCAACAAGGTAGAATGCGGCTCCTGGGTGCAGGTACGGACCGACGCTGTGATAAAGTCACAGCTGAATGTCTCTGGTGAATCCTAAACTGGGGCTTCCACCGCGTTGCTGAGGATTGAAATTTGTCTGATTGAGCAGTAATTATCCAGATTAGATTTGCCTTTCTTCTTGTAAACAGATCATAACTAGCTAATTTTCCACGTTGTTGAATTGATGCCAGTGTTGTAAATACTCTGGTGCAGTTGGCTGGAAGCACAGCTAGTTCTGGAATATAGACCTTCCGCATGACTGGGATAGGTTCTGCTCCCGTTACCAGAATTTTCAGCCAGTTCTTGATAACGCATGGAGTGTGGTAGAAATTGTTAGGAATAATTATCAAGGATGTGAACAGGCTATCAATACAAAAATCAGATTTCAAATTGTTTTCAGACGTAAGCTACAAGCAGAAATTGGTTATGAAATTTTAAGTACGAAGAGGCCACTGTCTATGAAAGGAACAGGCTGCCAACTCACTCTTTATTTTAGTTTTTGTTTGGAGATACACACGGTTTCAGGACCTTCTATCCTAATGAGTCTGCACCACCAAATTACACTCATGTGGCTTATTAACCTACTAAGCTGCATGTCTTAGGAATGTGGAACGAAACCAGAGAACCTGGAAGAAACCCATGCTGTCACAGAGATAATGTACAAGCTCCTTACAGACAATGGTGGTAAATGAACCCAGGTCGCTGGTGCTATAAAGTGTTTCTACCAAAGAATGGGGGAAGAAGTTGTACTGAAAGCTATTGAATGGTGAAAGGCCTCAATAGAGTGGAATTGGAGAGAATGTTTCCTATGGTGGGGGAGTCTAAGAGCAGAGGGCACTAGAGGGATGTCCATTTAGAACAGAGCCGAGGAGGAATTTCTTTAGCTAGAGAGTGGTGAATCTGTGGAATTTGTTGGCACAGGCAGTTGTAGAGGCCAAGTCATTGGGTATCTTTAAGGTAGAGGTTGATAGATTCTTGAGTAGCCAGGGCATGGGGAGGAGAAAGGAGTTTAAGGCTGAGAAGGAAATGGGTCAGCCATGATGAAATGATGGTGCAAACTCAATGGGCCAAATGGCCTAATTCTATTCTTATATTTTATGGTCTTGTGGTTATGCTAACTGCTACAATATCATACAACCCATTAGGAAGCTGCACGAGAGATACACTATTGAAAAAGACAAGAGTCTATCCCAATTATGAGTGATAGAGATAGAGTGGGTGACAAGGTGGAGATAAGTATCTAACAAAGGAGGTGCGAGGACACTTGTTCCCTCCACTATCCTGCAGATCACCCTTGGGCAAGGGGTAGCACCAGCTTAAACCAACCCCGCCCCCACCAGATCAGGGTCATGTGGAGCCATGGGAACAGGTGGTTAACAGTTGTATGAGAGCTTGTGCATATCACAAGTTCTGTTTATGTGACCACTGACATCAGGCAGACAATCTCCGAAGAGTATTGATAATGGCTGAGGTCACCCATCTTGTAAAGACACTGCTCTGAAGAAGGCAATGCAAACTATTTATGTTGAAAAATTTGCCAAGAACAATCATGGTCATAGAAAGACCATGGTCACCCATGTCATACGACAGGGCACATAATGAATGAACAATAGATAGAGTGAATGCAAGCAGGCTTTTTCCCCTTAGGTTGGGTGAAACTAGAACTAGAGGTCAGAAATTTAGGTTACATATGTATAAATAAAAATGAATAAAATAAACACACTGTTAAAAGAAGGCTGCTTGGGGATAATCTATCCTCCTCCCAATGATTGTTTAATTTCCCATCACCATTTATGATAGGATGTGACAAAAGGGTTGTGGGATTGAAGTGCAAGGCTGTTATTTTTCTCATATAACGCTTCCTATACTTCCTTGCATTTTTATATAATCACTTGCATGTATAGCTGTTCAGTGATTTTTCACTAATTGTAGTATAGCAGATTGTGTATTTTCTGGAAGATTCTTGGCCTTCCTGCAGCAGGTGCATGACACTTCATCTGGGTATTTCGTAGGTCATTTCTAATCATGGTCGTCTTGTTATCTGTCTAGATCAAGCTAGGTTTTAGGATGGGACATCCACAGCTTCTTTGTTCTTTGTTCTTCATAAATAAAATGGCTGTAACCAACAAGTTGTATGCCTCATTATTGACTTTTGGAGAACCTTTGGATCACAGAATTACTGGAAACCAACAGCACAGAACTTTAATCTGATCCTTGCTCATAAATCACTTTGCTCCATCCAATGCATTCAGATTTTACTGTTTAGCAAGTCATGGTTATGTGTACTATGGGTGACTGATCCAAATCTATTAAATTTCTTCAGCCCTGAACTCTACCCCTCTGCCCCAAGCTTGTAGAAATGGCAAGTTTTCTGCAATGTCAGGATGTAAATGGGGGCATAAATGCTGTGGAAAATCCTCTCTGAAAATGCAACAGACTCATGTCTGATACGGCTGTGATACAACAATAATATCAGCGGCCGGGTCACTTTATTTAGTGAAGATCAGACTTTAAGATGAAGAAGTCTTTGAAGTTACATTAACTGCTCATGGTTTGAATGCAGGGTTTAATCTCAAAATGGAGACAGTTTCTTTCCTCCCACAGATGCTGCTCAACACATTGAGTTCCTCCAGCAGTTAGTTTGTTACAGAAACTGCATTGGATAGGTGAATGCAGAAAATGAATATTGCTTGCACATTTACAGACAAGGATAGATATCAGGAATTCTTCTCCTTCACAGTGGGGCTGACTTAGGGCACCTTGGAAGAGGTTTTTTCTTTCATTCAGCACAGATGAAGAAACCTGTTAGGCTTCATGTTGGGAATCCATTAATCCACTGAGACACCATTGCCTCAGTTCTATGCTGCATGCTATCCAAGAATAGTTAACAAAATGAGAATCTGATACAGTGAGAGAAAGCTCTTAAAACTTACCAAATGCAACTTCATTATTTCCCAGTGGTGGAAAATAGCTAAATTTTTTTTAGGTTTCAATAAAGGTCAAAGAAAAGGCCGCGAGGAATTATAGTCCTGTTAGGTTTGACACTTACTCCTAGAAAAATATTGCAGTCTATTATAAAGAAATCAATAGAGGGTGTAAAGACATATATTGTGCAAAACAAGAGCTAAGAATTGTGATGAGATGTGTGTTGTTATTTAATATCAATTGAGAGCTGGAAGGCTTGAGGACAAACCTTCAAAATACATGATGAGGAAGACTCTTTCCTTCCAAAAAATAATTTCTGCATGGAACAGGTTTCAAAACAGAGAAAAAGAAAACACCCCATTGCCCCTTTGCTGATAAGGGGGGAGCTGTTGTCTGGCATACTGACCTCTACCTGGCCGAGGCACAGCGACAACTCTCTGATATTCACTTCTCTAACTTCTGTTAATGCCCCTCCTCCCCTTCTTACCCCACCCCTGACATATTTAGTTGTTTGCTTGTTCTCCATCTCTCTCTGGTGCTCCCTCCCCTTTCTTTCTCCTGAGGCCTCCCGTCCCATGATCCTTTCCCTTCTCCAGCTCTGTATCACTTTCGCCAATCACCTTTCCAGCTCTCAGCTTCATCCCACCCCCTCCGGTCTTCTCCTATCATTTCGCATTTCCCCCTCCCCCCACTACTTTCAAATCTCTTACTATCTTTCCTTTCGGTTAGTCCTGACGAAGGGTCTCGGCCCGTAACGTCAACAGCGCTTCTCCCTATAGATGCTGCCTGGCCTGCTGTGTTCTACCAGCATTTTGTGTGTGTTGTTGTTTGAATTTCCAGCATCTGCAGATTTCCTCGTGTTTACCCCATTGCCTTATACTTTAATAAATAACTTGGTCTGATTGTGATTGGAATTTACTTTAAAAGTACTTGAGTTGCTTCTGTCCTAATTAGTGCTTAACATTTTGTCATTTGACACCAAACTCCTCTTTCATGTACAGGTTAACTTCAGATTTGACTATTCCATCACATGGCCACAGATTCAAAGAGTCATGCAGCGCAGAACATGCTCTTCAGCCTCAGCTCTGAACTACAAACAGCCATTAACCTAATCCCTAAACTTAATACTACCATCAACTGCCCCCAGATTTTATCCTCTACCTAACCACTGAGGGCACTCTACAGCGGTCAATTAATGTCAAACCCACATGTTTTTGATATGTTGGGGGAAACATGAACCGTAAGACCATAAGATATAGGAACAGGATTAGACCATTTGACCAATCGAGTCTGCACCGCCATTTCATCATGGCCGATCCAATTTTCCTCTCAGCTCTAATCTCCTGATATCCCTTCATTCAAAAAGATTCAATGAGGTCACACCTCATTCTTTTGAATACCAGTGAATACAGGCCCAGAGCCATCAAACGCTCTTCATATGACAAGACTTTCAATCATGGAATAATTTTTGTGAATCTCCTTTAAACCCTCTCCAATGTCAACAAGTTCTTTCTTATATAAGGGGCCCTAAACTGCTCGCAATACTCCAAGTGAGGCCTTATCAGTGCTTTATAAGGCCTCAAAATATGTCTTGCTTTTATATTCTAGTCCTCTTGAAATGAATGCTAACACACATTTGCCTTCCTTACCGCTGACTCAACCTGCAAATTAACCTTTAGCGAATCTTGTGCAAGTACTCCAAAATCAGCTTAGAAGTCAGAGTATCGTAGAGTCAAGTAGCACAGAACATGCTCTTCAGTCCCCAGCTTTGATCTTCAAGCACCTATTAACCTAATCCCACTTTATTCACCTCATACTACAATCAACTGCACCCAAATGTTACCCTCCACCACCTACTCATTTTTCAATTAATCTACCAACACGCATGTCCTTGAGATGCTGGGAGAAACTGCTTCATCCATGCTAGTATCTTTTCTGTAATACCATGGGCTCTTAACTTGCTAAGCACCCTCATGTGTGGCACCCTATCAAAGGCCTTCTGAAAGTCCAAGTACATAACATTCGCCGATTCTCCTTTGTCAATCCTGCTTGCTATTTTTTCAAAGAATTGCAACAGATTCGTCAGGCAAGATTTTCCTTTAATGAAACCATGCTGACAACAGCCTATTTTATCTTTTGACTCCACGTACCCTGAAACCACATCCTTAACAATTGACTCCAACATCTTCCCAATCACTGAAGTCAGACTAACTGGATTATAATTTCTTTTTTTCTGCCTCTCTCCCTTCTTTAAGAGTGGAGTGATATTTGCAATTTTCCACTCCTCTGGATTCATGCCAGAATGAATTGATTCTTGAAAGATCATTACCATTGCCTCCACAATCTCTTCAGCCACCTCTTTCAGAACCCTGAAGTGTGTACCATCTGGTCCATGTGACTTACCTATTTTCACTCCTTTCAGTTTCCCAAGAACATTCTCCCTAAAATGGCAACTTCATACACTTCTACTCTTGAACTTCTAACATACTGCCAGTGCCTTCCACAGTGAAAACTGATGCAAAATACTTATTCAGTTATCCACTATTTCCTTTCCCCATTTATTACCTCCCCAGCATCATTTTCCAGTGACCTGATAATCACCCTTACCTCTCTTTTACACTTTATGTATCTAAAGAAACTTTTGGTATCTTCCTCAATATTATTAGCTAGCTTAACCTTCATATTCCATCTTAAAGACATTTTAGTTGCCTTTTAATTGTATTTAAAAGCTTCCCAAACTTCTACCCCCTCATTTTGGCTTTATTACATACCCTCGCTTTGGCTTTTATGTTGGCTTTGAATTCTCTTGTTAACTATGGTTGTGTCATATTTCCTTCAGAATACCTCTTCCTCTTTGGGATGTGTATATCCTGTGCCTTCCAAATTGCTTCCAGAAATTTCAGTCATTGGTATTCTGCTGTCATCCCTATCAGTGTTCTTTTCCAATCAATTTTAGCTGGATCCCCTCTCATGCCTCCATAATTCCCTTTACTCTACTGTAACACTGATACAAGATCACAAGATCACAAGACAAAGGAGCAGAAGTAGGCCATTCAGTCCATCGAGTCTGCTCCACCACTCCACCATGAGCTAAACTATTCTCCCATCTAGTTCCAATTTCCGGCTTTTTCCCCATATCCCTTGATACCCTGACTAATTAGATACCTATCAATCTCCTCCTTACACACCTTCAATGATTGGGCCTCCACAGCAGTATGTGGCAACAAATTCCATAAATCCAAGACCCTCTAGCTAAAAGATTTCTCCTCATCTCTGTTTTAAATGGGTACCCTCTAATTCTAAGACTGTGACCTCTTGTCCTGGACTCACCCACCAAGGGAAACAGCCTTTCCACATCTACTCTGTCCAACCCTTTCAACATTCGAAATGTTTCTATGAGATCCCCTCTCATTCTTCTATACTCTAATGAATACAATCCAAGAGCCGACAAACGCTCCTCATATTTAGTCCCTGCATTCCAGGAATCATCCTAGTGAATTTTCTCTGAACTCTCTCCAACATCAGCACATCCTTTCTAAGATAGGGGGCCCAAAACTGCACACAGTATTCCAAATGGGGTCTCACCAGTGCCCCATAGAGCCTCATCAACACCTCCTTACTCTTATACACTATTCCTCTTGAAATGAATGCCAACATAGCATTCGCTTTCCTTACTGCCGATCCAACCTGGTGGTTAACCTTTAGGGTATTCTGCACTAGGACCCCAAAGTCCCTTTGCAATTCTGATTTTTGAATTTTCTCCCCATTTAAATAATAAGCTGCCCGATTGTTTCTTCTTCCAAAATGTACGACCGTACATTTCTCAACATTGTATCTCATCTGCCATTTCTTTGCCCACTCTCCTAAACTGACCAAGTCTCTCTGCAACCTTTCCGTTTCCTCAACACTTCCTGCTCCTCCACCTATCTTGGTGTCATCCGCAAACTTAGCCACAAAACCATTTAGTCCATAATCTAAATCGTCGATATACAGTGTAAAAAGAAGAGGCCCCAACACTGAACACTGCGGAACACCACTAGTAACCAGCAACCAACCAGAATAGGATCCCTGTATTCCCACTCTTTGTTTTCTGCTTATCAGCCAATGCTCCACCCATTCCAATATCCTTCCTGTAATTCCTGATACGTCTGACTTTAGCTTCTCCTTCTCAAGTTTCAGTGTGAATTCAATCATATTATGGTCACTATCCCCTAAGGTTCTTTTACCTTAAGCTCTCTAATCAATTCTGGTTCATTACTCAACACCCAATCCAGAAAAGCTGATCCCCTAGTGGGCTCAATCACAACTGCTCTTAAAAGTCATCTCGTAGGCATTCTAGAAGCTCCCCCGCTTGAGATCCAGTATGACCTGATTTTCCGAACCACCTTCAAATTGAAAATTCCCCGTGACTATTGTAACATTGCTCTTTTAGTATGCATTTTCTATCTCTTGTAGTAATTTGTAAACCACATTCCTACTACTCTTTGGGGGTCTGTATACAACTCCCATCAGGGTCTTTTTACCCTTGCAGTTCCTTAGCTCTACCCACATGATTCAATATGTTTTAACCCTATGTCAGCTCTTTCTAATCATTTGATTTCATTTGTTTCAAACAGAACTATGCCTCCGCCTCTGCCTACCTGCATGTCCTATCAATACATGTATTTTCGACTTAAGCTCCCAGCTATAATTTCCTTTCAGCCACGATTCAGTGCTGCCCACAACATCATATATGCCAATCTGTAACTGTGCTACAAGTTCACTTATCTTTTGAGTATACTGCACACATTAAAATATAACACTTTCAGCCCTGTATTCACCCTTTTTGATTTTGTCCACCTTTTTCATTGCAACTCATCCTGTTGACTGCAATTTTGCCTTATCATCAGCCTCTCCTTTCTAGCAGTCCCACTACACACTGCCTCTGTTTGTAAACCTATTATCTCATCCTTTTCACTATCACTCCAGTTCCCATCTCTACCCCAGTTACTTTAAACCCCTCCAAACAACTCTGCCCTCAAGGATATATTGGTCCCCCTCAGGCTCAGGTGTAGACCCTCCCTTTTGAATTGGTTGTGCCTTGTCCTGAAGAGATCCCAATGATCCATCTGCCAAATTACCCTGTTATTAAACTCACTGGTGAGTGGCATGGGCAGCAATCCAGAGATTACTGCTCTGCTGCTCGCATTTTTCACCTTCTGTTACTATGTTGTATCTATCTATCTATTATATATATATATATACAGTTTTTTGAAAGCAAGGATGTAATACTGAGGCTTTATAATGCATTGATCAGACTACCTTCTGAGCAGTTTTGGGCCCCATATTTAGGAAAGGTGTTGGTGCGTGGCCTAGAGGATAAGGCATCGGTCTAATGATCTGAAGGTCACTGGTTCGAGCCTCAGCTAAGGCAGTGTGTTGTGTCCTTGAGCAAAACACTTAACAACACATCGCTCTGCAACGACACCGGTGCCAAGCTGTTTGGCCCTTCCCTTGGACAACATCGGTGGCGTGGTGAGGGGAGACTTGCTGCTTGGGCAACTGCCGGTCTCCCATACAACCCTGCCCAGGCCTGCGCCCTGGAAACCTTCCAAGGCGCAAATCCATGGTCTCACGAGACTAACGGAGGCCTAAATTTAGGAAAGGATGTGCTGGCATTGGAGAGGGTCCAGAGAAGGTTTATGAAAATTACCAGGGAATGTAAGGGTTAACATGTGAGCAGTATTTGAGGAATTTTAACTTTGCTTCTCTGACTGTCTATTAATACCATGAACAGATTCCAAGGGAAGACACGTCAACAATTATTTCTGTTTGAAGCTTGCTGGGACATTATGTGACCAGGAGAATGTTGACAAATCATTTACCTATTGGAGGTGAAGCCAATTTTTCTGTCACTGTGAACAGTCAGCCCTTATTGAACAATTTTTTTGTCAGTCTCACTTGATTTCAAAAAGAAAAGAAATTGGCTGTGATGGCAAATGTATAGACTGAAAAACAGTGCCTGTTCATTAACTTCTCAATCCATTTTGTAAATCTACCATTTATGTAATCAGTGTTGGCAAAGTCCCTACTCAGTCCTTTGCCATTCTACTGCAAAATAAATCAACTCCTTCTCAGTGTAATGTCTTTAATATATTCAAAAATGCTTTCTTCACTAAAAAGTTATGAAGTAAAGTATTTTTTTAGATTCTTTCTCAGAACTTAGGGAGTGTTGGGAAACAGCAGGACTTAGGAGTATAAGTAGATTGTTCCCTAAAATTGGCATCACACGTGGACGGAATAGTGATGAAGGTATTTGCCATGTTGTCATCAGTCAGGACAGTTAGCATTGGAGTTCAGATGCTCTGCGCGGTCATGAAAGAACCTAGAGAGACTGCACTTGGAGTATTTGGTGAAATTTAAGTTGCTCTTTTATAGGACAGATATTATTTAGCTGGAAAGAGTACAGAGAAGATTTATGCCAACACTTAAGGACCTGAGTTATAGGAAGAGGTTGGGCAGGTTAGGACTTAATTCTTGGAACATAGGAGACAGGGGAGGTGACCTTACAAAGATACATAAAATCTTGAGAAACATACATAGGTTGAATGCTCATAGTATTTTTTCTCAGGGAAGAGGAGCTATAGAGGGCATAAGTTTAGGATAAAAGGTGAAAGATTTAAAAGGGACCCGATGGACAACGTCTTCACGCACAGTGGATGGAGCATTTATGTTGAGCTGCCAGAAAGTGGTTGAAACAGATACAATAAAAACATTCCGAATAGTATAAGCACAGGATAGATGAATTGGGCTGAATGACCTATTTCCATGCTGTGTTAGTTTATGAGTCTAACAGTGATATTACTGGGAAGACCACCCCTTCTTATGCATCACTGTCCATAATATAGAACACAGTACAGGCCCTTTGGACCACAACATTGTTCTGATCTTTTAACCTACTTTAAGATCAATCTAACCCCTTCCTCTTACACAACCCTCCATTTTCTATCATCCATGTGTCTATCTGAGAGTTTCTTACCTGCCCTTAACGCATCTCCCTCTATCGGCACCAGAGTGAATTACAGCATACACACCTGTCATTGAGAAATATAGAAAGAGTCAGAAGAGTACTGCAGCACAGGAACCAGGCCTTCAGCCCAACCACTTGATGCAGCACTGATCTTCTGCCTAATCCAATCTACATGCACAGAACCATACCCCTCCAAACACCTCTCATCCATGTTGAGAAGGTGGTGTTAAATATGTTGCGATGGGTGTGGCTGTGGCGAAGACAGTATCAAAGACAACTTTTGGAGCACTTCCTTTGGAAGGCGGCATCCATCAGTAAGGATTCCCACCACTCAGGACACGCACTCTTCACACTGTTACCGTCAGGAAAGAGGTGCAGAAGCCTGAAGGCACACACTCAGTGATTCACAAACAGCTTCTTCTCCTCTGCCTTTTGATTTCTAAACGGGCATTGAACCCATGAACACTACCTCGCTACTTTTTTATTTGTTATTTTGCACTACATCTTTAACTTAACTATTTAATAGACATAAATATACACTTAATGCAACACAGTTCTTTTTCTCTATATTTATCACTTAAATTTAACAGATTTCATGATATATGCCGATGGTATTAAACCTGATTCCAATTCTGATTTACAATGAAGGTGGATTGAAGATTCCAGGACTTTAAACTTGTTACAATGTACGAATTATAATAAGTGTTCAGATCAGTACATGTGCACATTTTAGAAGGGGAGTTGAGGAATATGGTGTTTGCAGTGCACTTAACTCATGGTAAGCCAACGTGGGTAAAAGTCCGCTGAATAATTTATCCCATCGGCTATTGGGAACCATTCCAGAACTTTTGAAGCAGGCTGTGAACTGAGCTTCTGCAACACTTAAAGCCTTCTCTCGCTGCAGTGTGATCATCTGCAAGTCAACACATAAATAAAATAGATGGTGCTGGTATGGCTAGTTCAGACCGTGGTAAATATCAGAATCATCACTGGAGCAAAACTCTTTCAACACCTTCTCAGATTCTGAATCAGCATAGGCTTTCCACTTGAAAGCACTTTTTAATTGTTGACCTAATGGTCAAATGCTTCATTTTCTTGTCGCTGGATTTGAGGTCAGAGATGCTATATTCAAAGGGGGGTATAGCTTCCCTGGAATTGTCACGTGTAGGATTTTTGTAATAAAGCAGAATCAGAAATAATTCTATAAGGGAAAGTCCTCAGTACTTGTACGAATGCATATTGGGAATTACTCATGGGAATGAGTGATTTTTGGGGTGAATTACGTTCAAGAGCGTAAGACATCAAGGCCATAAGACATAAGAGCATTCAGCCCATTGAGTTTGCTCCACCATTCCATCATGGCTGATTTATTATCCCTTTCAACCCCAATCTCCTGTCTTCTCACTGTAACCTTTGGTGTTTGACTAATCAAGAACCTTTCAAATTCTGCTTTAAATATACCCAGTGACTTGGCCTTCACAACTGTCTCTGACAAAGAATTCTACAAACTCACCACCCTCTGGCTAAAGAAATTCTTCCTCATCTCTATCGTAAAGGGTTATCCTTCCAATTATTGCTGTGTTTGCTAAGCTATAACTGCTGCTGAGACCCACCCAAAGCCAAACAATAAAACAAGCCAGTATTCAAAATAACCCTTTATTTCAGTAAAACTACACCAGTCTCTCAACTCAAACCCATACATAAATATGACTACTTAAATGGTTTATCCTGGACCAATTGAGTCCTTGATTGGGACAGCAATCAATCAGTGAACGTCAGCCTGGAATTGGTTTCAGCTGATCAACAGGTGCTGATTCTTTTGGCTCTCCATAACAATTATTAGGCAATGTTCTCTGGTCCTAGATACCCCCCGCCCAATTACAGGCCACTCCATCTAGGCTTTTCAACATTCAATGAGATTCACTCTCATTCTTCTAAACTACAGTGAGTACAGACGCAGAGCTGTCAAACGCTCCTCTTACATTAACCTTTTCATTTCTGGAATCATTCTTGCAAAACTTCTCTGGGCCCTCTCCAATGCCATTACTTCCTTTTGCAGATAAGGGGCCCAAAACTGCTTGCAATACTCCATCTGGAGCAATTGTTAAAGGACATCTTGGAAGGGAGGTATTGCTAGGAGGTATAACCTGTATAGATGGTGATTGACTCTTTCTGATCACTGCAGAGAGTTGTAATGAGAGCGTGAGAAAAGTATATATCTGTATATTTTATGGTTATAGTTAAGAGTTAGAGTCACAGAATGCTGAGGCCCCACACAACCAGGTTCAAGAACAGCAACCATTCAGTTCTTGAACCAACCTGCACAACCCTTATCATTACCTCAGTACTGTAACACTATGGCAACTTTGACTGCTTTGCATTACTATAAACTTATTTTTTGTTCAAATTCTGTTCTTTCCTATATAATCTATATTAATTTATGATTTTCTTGTGAATGTTGTGTCTGATGTCATGACCCTGTGATGCCACTGAAACTAAGTTTTTCAAGTTTTTAATGTCACCAATACATATAGACGTTTGTTCATATGTACTACATACCACCAAGTTCAAGGACAGCTTATATCCTATTGTTTATTAGACTCTTGAATGGACTTGGACTCTTGGCCTCACAATCTACGTTGTTATGACCTTGAACTTTATTGTTTACTTGCACTGAACTTTTTTGGTAGCTTTTATACTTTATTCTGCATTGTTATTGTTTTACCTTATTCAAGCTCAATGCACTGTGTAATGATTTGATCTGTATGAACAATATGCAAGACAAGCTCTTCACTGTATCTTGCTGCATGTGTCAATCCAAATACTAACGCAAAACCAATGCAACAAGAAATTTGGCTTTGACTTTGAAGTTCTGCATTACACAAAGGATATCTAAATCAAGTTTAGTATCACCGGCATATTATGTGAAATTTGTTAATTTAGCGGCAGCAAAACAATCGCGTATTGCACAGCGGCTGCAAAGTTTAAAAATTTCACAGCATCTGCCAGTGATATTAAATCTGACTCTGATATCTCAGTGTACAATAGCTTGCAGTATACTATATCTTTTTATCTTCAGTAATTGGATATAACAAACTTTGTGATAGAAAAAAAAATTGCTGGAAACATAACACTCTGCAAGTCAGGCAGCATCTGTAGAAAGAAAAATAGGCTTAACTCTTCTGGTCAAGGATCTTGGAAATGGAAAAAGTAAAAAAAAAAAAATTATGCTGCAGATAATATGAAAGATAAATGGAGAGGACAAATTCAATATCTGCAATATGGTGAGTCCAGGATTGTCACGAGGAGAAGTTGCATTGGTCATTCAGTCAATGTGTTAAGAGAAGCAGTTAAGGGAGTGAGAATATATGTGAAGAAGTGTGAAAATTTGTGAAATATAGGGCTTTAGTATATTCCAACAGGTCAGAGCAGGTAATATGGCAGTGTAGCGGTTAGAGTAATGCTATTACAGTGCCTGCAACCTGGGTTTGATACCCACCACTGGCTGTGAGGAATTTCTATGTTCTTCTTATGAAGGCATGGGTTTTCTCCAAATGCTCTGTTTTTCTCCCATATTCCAAAGACTTGCGGGTTAGTAGGTTAATTAGGCACATGGGTGTATCTGGGCAGCATGTGCTCGTTGGACCATTACCATGCTGTATTGCTAAGTAATAAAAATAAGATTAAAACAAATAAGTTAACTGATGGAGAAAATTTGATTCGGTCCATTCTGAAATAGGCAGAGAAATTATGCCAACTAAAACTGAAGAATTTGATTCTAAATCAGAGATGTTGCAACTTGCTCATGGCGAAGATGTGATGCTTTTCCTCTCGCTTACTTGGGCCTCATTATAACAGTACAGAACATTAAAGAAATGGAGTGGGAGTGAGATGGAGAAATAAATTGACAATTAAAATTATGATGAAATCTGAAATGTTAACTCTGTTCCACTTTGCTGCCTGATCTGCTGTGTATCCTGCATTTTTTTTTTTTGTTTTTGCTTTAGATTTCCAACATCTGCAGAGCTTTGATTTTCACTTACTGTAAAAAAATAAGTGTTGAACCTCATTTCATCCTTGATCACCAAAAGCAGATTGATCACCATTCTTTAAAGTCAATAGGATCACTCAATCATCTCCAAACCGCCTTGGACAGATCCTGTCACTAGAATCACAGAGAGATTACGAGCAGCTGGAAGTCATTTGGCATATTGACTCCACATTGGCTCTTCGCAGTAGCAATCTGAACAGTCTCAAATACACGAGAAATGCTGCAGATATCGATCGAAGGTCTTGGCCTGAAATGTCAACCTCGTATTTTCTCCATAGATGCTGCCAAACTTATTGATTCCCTTCAGAATTTTTTTTCTGTATTGCCCTGAGCAGTCTCACTTGAGAGTCCTTGTGCAGGATTTCCAAAATGTTTATGTGCAGGTTGAGTCAGTGGTGAAGAAGGCAAATGCAATGATGGCATTCCATTTGAGAGGACTAGAACATTAAAGCAAGGATGTAATGTTGAGGTTTTATAAAGCACTGGTGAGGATTCACTTGCAGCATTGTGAGCAGTTTTGGGCCCTTTATTTAAGAAAGAGTGTGCCAACATTGAAGAGGGTTCCAAAAAGGTTCATGAAAATAATGCTGGGATTGAAAGGCTTATCATATGAGGAGCATTTGATGGGTCTGGCACTGTACTCACTGGAATTCAGAAGAATGAGGGGTGACCTCATTGAAACCTATTGAATGTTGAAAAGCCTTCATATTGGATGTGGAGTGGATGTTTCATATGATGGGGAAGTCTGTGGAATCTGAGGAATCTATTGCCACAGGAGGCTGTGGAGGCCAGGTCATTGGGTATACTTAAGGCAGGTGTTGATAAATTCTTGATAGGTCAGGACATGAAAGGGTACGGGGAGAAGGCATGAGATTGGGCTGACAGTGAAACAGATCAGCCATGATGAAATGATGGAGCAGACTTGATGGGCTAAATGGCCTAAATTTGATCCTATATCTTATGCAACAGGGGGCACCATACAAGCTTCTGATGAACTAAATACACAATATGCCCAGAGCCTCCTGAGAGGGGAGAGAATGAGAGACTGAATAGGACGGATATAACGGCAATGGCCAGGAAATACAATAATGAGAAGGCTCAAGCAAGCAACACTGACCAGGGAGGTATTCACTGCAAAGTGCCATTGCAGCAAAATCTGCAAAAACTTCAAAGGCCTCAAGATACACCATCGCAGGTCCAGTTGTAGAACGAAGGCAACTCAAGTGCATCTCACAGATTCAGATTTGATGCGATTATGAAGAACTCTAGCCAGGAAACAATACACAGAGCTAAAGATGTCTCTATACCCGAGCCACCCCAGTGGCAGAGAAGGAACCAACTGAGTGGCCCTTCTGACACCCTAATCCATTCATCAAGCTAAGTGAGCATCAGATGGCCTAGATCATCAGACAAAGTATCTTGGACACAATTCAATGATGACCTGCGTTACATCTTGGAAGCTACATCGGCAGGACCTGTCAACAGGAAAATCGATTCCCTCACAGTCATTATGTTCAACTTTGCTAAAAAGTGATTCAGCTCAGTGGAGAAGAAAGGGGATCTTAAACCATCACGGTAACCAAACAGGAGGGAAAGGGAGATTCGCCACCTGAGAAGTGAGGTAAAGTCCCTGAACAAACAATTCAACAGCTGTTCACCTGACAAAAAAGGTGTCAAAGATTGAACTGGCAAACTGCAGGAACAGCTGTGCAAGCTCAGGAGGAAGTGAAGAAGTGAGAAAGGGAGAAGGAGAGCGCAGTTTGTTAAAAACCCATTCAGGTTCACCAGGGTTCTGCTCAGCCAGCAAACATCTAGCACCCTAACCAGTTCAAAGCAGGAGGGGGAAGAATTTCTGCTGGAATCACACAGCAAAACCTGTAGGAATCAGGGACTAGAATTCAATCCAAAAGTCCCCCAATCAAGACTCCCAGCAACTGAGCTGTACGTGCCAGAGCCCACGTGGCAAGAGGTCCAGGAGATCATCAAGACAGCAAAGTCATCTGCCACCACAGGATCATGTGGTATACCCTTCAAGGTATATAAGAAATGCCAAAAATTCCTCCGGAGGTTTTGGAAGATAATGAGGAAGATTTGGATCAAAGGTTCTATCCTACCAAACTGAAAGTGGTTGAAAGATGCTTTGTCCCCAAGGAAGAAAATCTCTCGACAATCACCCAGTTTAGGACAATCTCCCTTCTTAGTGTGGATTGCAAGATACTCTTCTGGGTGCTTGCAAGAAGGCTGACCTCTTACATAATCGAGAACAACTATATCAACACATCGTCCAGAAAGGCGGCATCTCAGATTTTTCTGGGTGCCTTGAGCACACCTCAATAATCAGCCAATTGATGCATGAGGCCAGGCAGAGGAAAGGTGATTTAACATTTGTCTAGTTAGACCTAGCCAATGCCTATGGATCAATTCCATACGTCCTCATCCAGGTTGTCCTGGACCACTACCATATATCGCCAGTAACGCAAGACATGATCACCAGCTACCTAGAAGATTTTAAGCTATGCTACACTTCAGCCCACTTTACAACCAGGGGTCAAGACCTCCAAAAAGGGACTCCAACCACTGTACCATCTTCCCCACCTTGTTTGTCATTGGTAAGAACCTCTTCAAATCAGTAGCAGCAGACGTAACCTGAGGCCCAGTGTTGGAACCCGGCATCCGACAACTTTCAATACGGGCGTTCATGGATGATATCACAGTAACCACTGTAACCCATGTCCAAGCAAGATGGGCATTGGAAACCTGGACAATGTGGCTACCAGGGCTAGGATGACCTTCATGGCCAGGAAGTTAAGATGGATGTTGATCAAAAAGGGCAAGGTTACTAGCAAGCTCAGTATTCAAATACAGGGAGTAGTTATTCCATCCACAGAGGACAACCCAGTAAAGTGTCTTGGAAAGTGTTTTAATGCAGCAGTGATGGACAACACCGACACTGTAAAGCAGACAGAAGTATGGTTCAAAACCAGACTCCCTGGTAAATTTAAGACATGGTTGTAAAAATATGGTCATCTACCAAGGCTGCTCAGGCTTTTCATGGTGTAATATCTCCCCGTGACCATCATAGAAGGCATCGAGAGGAAAGTTAACAAACACCTGTGGAGGTGGCTGGGGATCCCCCCCCCCCCCCCCCAAATTCTTCTTCAGTGGGTCTCTACATAAGATAAGATCAGGCCAGCTACAGCTCCTTTTGTCATCAGTAATGGAGGAGTTCAAGATGGCAAAGTTAGAGTTATGTTAACACTGAGGGGCTCTGATGACAAGCCAATAAACCAAGGAGTTGGGACAGAAGTGGGCTGCCAAATTGGCCATAAACCAGGCTGTGAGGTTCCTGCAATAGAAAGATATCACTGACAACCCATGCCTGGGATGGCAAGGCCTTAGCTCTACCCTTCCAAAGATGGGGCAGTGCGAGGGCAAGAGATCGGCATGACATGGTCCAGGTTTGGAACTGTGAAGACAGAAGGTGGTTATTGAAGGTAGTGGAACTGCGGTCATAGGGCACCTGGACAAAGTGAGATCTTCCCAATTGCAAGATCACTTGAGCAGAGTTTTGAAGACTGGAGCCCTTCCGCATTTCTTTCCGCCTGTGGTTCATGTATGACACTCACCCTACATCATCACAGCTACGCACATGGGGGCTGAGAGAGGACTCTAACTGCAAGCTTTGTTGTCAGCAGGGTTCACTGGCACACATACTGTCAGGATGCAAAACAGTTTTAACACAAGGATGGTATAGGTGGCACCATGACAACATACTGCTGTCCTTTGCTGACACACTGGAGCAAGAGAGGTGTAAAAAGAGACCAGCTGGCAGAGGGGCAAACAGGGCAGTCATTTTCATCAAGGAGAGGGCCACGCCAGTCATATCAAAGAAGCCTAAATCCAATCTACAGCAAACCGCAAAATCATGGGAGATGGGCGTCGATGTGGCGAAGAAGCTGCAGTTCCTGGAGGAGATGCAAACCACACTTCAATCAGAGATAATACTGTGATCCGCCAAAGACAAGAAATCATTCAGATGGAGCTCACCGTATCATGGGAGGAAGGATGTGAGGAGGCTCATGATAGGATGGCCCTGAAGCACCAATCCTTAGTCCAGGAGTGCAGGGATAAAGTATGGTAGGCTTTGTTATTCCTGTGGAGATTGGCCATAAAGAGTTCCCGGCAAAGCCAGCATGGAGATTGCTGTCTTTGCTGGGCCTTGATGAAAAGAGCAGGAACCAAGATGTTCACAGGATGGGGGAGGAAGTAGAAAGAGCCTCTTGCTGCATATGGAGCAGGCCAATGGAGTTGAGCTGGAAGTCAGGAGCAGGTGGCCCTGACTTGGCCACCACTGCTGACCCGCCAACTGGAGAGTGTAATGGTTAAGGATTGAAACACTCTATGAAGGTTGGCACCAGCTGACAACATTTGCTCCTAGCAAGAGGATATGGTGACCACATCAGGTAACTGAAGAGAGAATGATGCAAGACCTTTGGGCCCATCGAGACAGCCTGCTCAGTTGCCATTGGCAAAGAATTTCACAGATTCACCATTCCCTGACTCAAGAAATTCCTCCTCATCTTCGTTCTAAAAGGATGTCCTCTATTTTGAGGCTACGTCCTTTGGTCTTAGACTCTCCCACCATAGGAAACATCTCCACATCCATCCGATCAAGGCCCTTAACCATTCAATAGGTTTCAATTAGGTCACCCTTCATTCTGAATCCTGGTGAATACAGGCTCAAAGCCAGCAAATGCTCTTCATATGGCAAGCCATTCAATTCTGGAATAATTTTTATGAGCCTCATTTGAACCCTCTCCAGTTTCAGTACATCCCTTCTAGGGATGCTTACAAACCTGCTCACAATACTCCAAGTGAGTCTTCACTATAGTTTTATAAAGTCTCAACATTACATCCTTGCTGTTATATTCTAGTCCTCTTGAAATGGATGCTAAAATGTTGGAGGAACTCAACAGGTCAGGCAGCATCTGTGAAAAGGAATAAAAATATTAACATTTTGGGCTGAGATCCTCCATCAGGAATGGGGGAAAGTATAGGGGTGTTGTAGGGGAACAAGTAGTGAGAATAGTACCTAGAAAATAGGATGTGGATTGTGTGGTAACAGGGTACAGCAAACAAAACCAACAAGTAGAGACATGAAATGCAGCAGCGATGATGTCCCAGGTTCAGGAGTTTCATAATTATGTTACAGCATGCACCTGTTATTGTAACAGAAAATTGGATTTACTGTTAAAACCTGTGGACAATCATTTTACTCTGTAATCAGCACCAAGGCAGTTACTTAATTAAGTCTTCCTGTAGACACTATTCTGTTATTAAAATGTAACTTTCCAGGTAATCTCATTAATTGAGAATGTAAAAGCTGTACCAAATTCATGCTCAGATAGACTAACCTTGACTAATGTGCACTGGTTTTTAAAAAAAAAATCGCCTGTTATTTCAAACACAAACCCAGTGTGATCTTTCAGTTTGCTTTTACAATCGTACCCCACTGTAACTGACTATGAGGCTCCCAGTTGGGTGAATGTGTTTGAGATACCATCTTGAATGGTTTGTTTAATATAAGAGAATGTATACAGTATACAACCTGAAATTACCACATCGAATCGCATCAAACAGTGAAAGGCCTTGATAGAGTGGATGCAGACAAAATGTTTTCTATGGTGGGGAGTTTAAGACCAGAGGACACAGCACCAGAATAGAAGGGTTTCCTTTTAGAATGGAGATAGGGAGGAAGTTCTTTAGCCAGAGAGTAGTGAATTTGCGTTGTTGCCAGAGGCAGTTGTGGATGCCAAGTCTTTATGTATATTTAAGGCAGAGGTTGATAGATTCTTGATTAGTCACAGCATGAAGGGATACAGGTAGAAGGCAGAGAGTGGGGTTGACGGGAAAAATGGACCAGCCTTGATAAAATGGCGGAGCAAGCCTGATGGTCCAAATGGCCTAATTCTGCTGCTGTCTTAGGGTCTTTGGTCTTATGAAATTCTTACTCTGCACAGGCATCCTTGAAACAGAAGAAAAACCCCAAAGAATGAATGACAGGGATAAAAAAAAACCATAAGAGCCCCAAAGCCCTCTGCCCCTATCCCACGCACAAGCAGCAGTAAAAGATTAACCCTCCTCCCCTCACTCTACCCCCACTTATTCCAGCAGAAAGCATCAGCTCTCCCACCACCCACCATACAAGCTCCAAAGGGAGACCATGGTCTACAATCCATCAAAAACTATTGTTCATCACAACAGTTCAACATCTATCAGACTCTCCCTCTAACGAGCGTGAGAGAGATCTAACTTCTTCCAGAGTGAGAGGGGAGGCAAACAGTCACTGTTTTGATGTTACGTTCTGTAACACCGCTTTTATTTCAAGATTTCCCCCTACTCGAGAATCAGTAGCCAATTCTCACTCACCACTGAGAGAGAGAGTGATCACCCGACTGCAGAGGCCTCTGACAGCTGCACCAACTGTTTCGATGTTCTGGCTCCCTGCCACGCCTCAATTTGTGACACCAGCGAGTAATCAGGTCTACAGGGCTGCGCAAGAATTTACCTTGAAGCTGCTGCTGGAGATATTGAAAACGCTGTCTTTCGGCAAGCTCCAAGAACGAGAACCTGAAGAGCTGCAGTTTGAGTGCAGGTGTACATCACAGACTCTAACAGGACCACAGCCACCTTGAAAACAAAAAAAAAATATTAGAAAGAAGAATAATTTAAACTGTTCCAGTGATGGGCTGGGAGAAGTTGCCCTCTGGTGCATAATCGACTGCAACTGTTAGTTGTGGTAAAAAGAAACCTTGTAGTCTGAAGGGGTTGGTGTCAAGGAATGGGGGAATGAGATGTCTTGGTAAATGGTGGACGGGGTCTAGCTGTTATGGGTTGCAATTGATTTGGAGAATTAATTGACTACCCAATTCTGGGTGTCTGGGTAAATGGGGCACGGGATCCAGATGTTTTCAGGCTGCAACTGGTTTGAGAAATCAATTGACTAACCGATTCTGGCTGTCTGTGTAACAACCAGGTGGCATGCAAGTGGTTATGGGTTGCAATTTATTTGGGAAACTGATCAACTAACCAATTCTGGGTGCCTGGGTAACTGGTGGTTGGCATCTGGATTATTACAGGTTGCAATTGATCTGGGAAATCGATTGACTAATCAACATTATTTGAAACATAGGGAGTCAGAATTGCAAAAGGAACTGCAAGGTATGGCCATAATGGAAAAAAGGAAGCTGTAGGAAAACCAGGAAGAAGTCTGGGGATCGGGAAGATAGATAGATAGATACTTTATTCATCCCCATGGGGAAATTCAACATTTTTTCCAATGTCCCATACACTTATTAATTAATAATTAATTATATAGCATTAATAATAGCTTTTAAAAAGATCTTAAGTAGTTTACTTAAATACATTGAGTCCTAACCCCGGCACTTTAACATATCTTACTCCTGGCGGTTGAATTGTAAAGCCAAATGGCATTGGAGAGTATTGATCTCTTCATCCTGTCTGAGGAGCATTGCATCGATAGCAACCTGTCGCTGAAACTGCTTCTCTGTCTCTGGATGGTGCTATGTAGAGGATGTTCAGGGTTTTCCATAATTGACCGTAGCCTACTCAGCGCCCTTCGCTCTGCTACCGATGTTATACTCTCCAGTACTTTGCCCACGACAGAGCCCGCCTTCCTTACCAGCTTATTAAGACGTGAGGGCGTCCCTCTTCTTAATGCTGCCTCCCCAACACACCACCACAAAGAAGAGGGCGCTCTCCACAACTGACCTATAGAACATCTTCAGCATCTCACTACAAACATTGAATGACGCCAACCTTCTAAGGAAGTACAGTCGACTCTGTGCCTTCCTGCACAAGGCATCTGTGTTGGCAGTCCAGTCTAGCTTCTCGTCTAACTGTACTCCCAGATACTTGTAGGTCTTAACCTGCTCCACACATTCTCCATTAATGATCACTGGCTCCATATGAGGCCTAGATCTCCTAAAGTCCACCACCATCTCCTTGGTCTTGGTGATATTGAGACGCAGGTAGTTTGAGTTGCACCATATCACAAAGTCCTGTATCAGTTTCCTATACTCCTCCTCCTGTCCATTCCTGACACACCCCACTATGGCCTCACACAGATGGCAGCGCACCATAACCATAAGTTAATACAAAAAATGTTAAAGAAGAGTAACAATGGAGATGGAACGATCTGTGAACAAAACTCCTAGTGGAAGAGACAAGAGAGGACAAATGCGAAATAGCCGTCGTCGTAGTAGTAGTAGCAATATGGTGCAATAATCACAGAATAATATCATCAGACAAGCTTAGAACCTCCCATCCTCTGATTTCAGGGCAAATGGTAAGTAGCGTAAGTCCTGCACCCCCAAAGTGAGGTAGATTGGGATGATTTGCTGATGGAGCTGTTGAGGATGGGATTCATAATAAAGAGTGTCAACCTCTACAAAGCAGCAATTGATAGAACTAACACCCTTCCGGGCCATCCAGAGGACCATAGGAACTAGCACTACAGAGCTGAGGGTGGAGAAACCATTACAGCAGCGGGGAAACAAATGCTGCTAAAATATTCACCTGCTATCAAATGTGATGAAGACAATGTGTTTTTTTGGCAAAAGGTTGAAGAATTAAAGAAGGATCACAATTTGACTCTGGATAATATATGCATCATTTTAAAGGCTAAAATACCCAGCAAGGTCTGGTCCTCACACAGGTTTTAATGAAGTCTGTGACAACTGCGGCATACTCATTCAGATTTGAAGATGAGTCATGTCCAGCGATTCAAAGCAGTCCTATAAATGATCCTGCACCTCCCTTGTCCACACCTCCTTGGTTCTCATTACTGGTGCTGCAGTCTTCACTCTCCACCTATACTTAGGAAGCAGAAGTACAGGCAGGTGATCAGGCTTTCCATAGAGTAGACATGGGATAGCACGTTACGCACTCTTGATTAAGGAGTAACAGTGGTCCAATGGAGTGAACTTGATGCAATGTCAACAAAGGGGAAATCATTGGCCATCTCCAGAGGAGGTTGTAAGAAGCCTAATGGAATTTAGGTTTGCTTTACAGTATGGTGCAAATGTCTAAGGCACATTGATATAGCTGGGTGCCTAAGATTTTTGCACAGTTTGGTATTTATCAATGTTTGAGCAGGGAGCAAGTTTGTACATCTGGTGGGAGCAAAGGATGTTGGGAATGGCATGAGTGGAGCACTGCAGGAAGACTGTTGGACAGGTGGTGGAAAAAGACTTTCAGAGGCGGAGAGGAGGGGGTGGTACAGACACACCCCACCCTGAGACACAAGGCAAGGTCATTTGATTCCAAACAATTGGTTTATTGATCATTACAGAATGTTTCTCTGGTATTTCCCACTCCCTCCCCTCTCCCTTCCTCTTTTTCCAACCATAATTCCCCTCTCCCCACTCCTTCCCACTCTCAGTTCACTGTAGAGCCTCAAATTCAAATCAAGTTTATCATCACTCACAGATGTCATAAAATCTTTTTTGCATCAGCAGTATTACAGTGGAATACATAAGATTATTACAGTACTCTGCAAAAGTCCTAAGCTCCCTAGTTATATATATGTACCCAAGACTTTTGGACAGTACTGTATGATAAATGTCCCCTGTCCATATTGTAATTAATAACAAAATATACTTTGTTAAACAACATCTATTACATCACAATTTCAGCAAGGTCATATAACAGAGAGAGGTTGCAATGCAGACTGACTCGTTATAATGTGGCTATCAGTGATGTCTCAACTTAATTAATGGTTGTGGAGCAGAACCTACCTAAGCCAGCTGCAGAAGGATGCTTCTATTGTTGAGGGTGCATATTGGAGGGAAATTGAAAACCTGACTGATTGGTGCCACAACAACAATTTCTAACTTAGTGTCACCAAGACCAAGGAGCTGATTACTGACTTCAGGAGAAGGAAACTGGAGGTCCAAGAGTCAGTCCTCTTTGGGGATCAGAGGTGGAGAGGGTTACAACTTTAAATTCCTCAGTTTTATCATTTCAGAGGCTCTATCTTGGGCCTCACATGTAAGGGCAATTAAGAAGAAAGTGCAGCAGCCCCTCTACTTCCATAGAAGTTTGTGATGACTTGGCATGACATCTAAATCTTTGACAAACTTCTCTGGATGTGTGGTGGAGAGTATATTGACTGGTTGCATCACAGGATGGTATGGAAACACCAATGTTCTTGAATGGAGAATCCTACAAAAAGTCATGGATATGGCCCAGTCCATCACGGACAAAGCATTCCCCCCTCCATTGAACATGTCTACATGGAGCACTGTTGCACAAAAGCAGCATCCATCATCAAGGTCATGCCGTCTTCTCACTGTACCATCAGGTAGAAGGTACAGGAGCCTCAGGACTCTCACCACCAGGTTCAGGAACAGTTATTACCCCTCAACCATCAGGCTTTTAAACCAAAGGGAATAACTTCCCTCAAATTCACTTGCCCCATCACTGAAATGTTCCCATGTAGTTTTAAGGACTCATGTTTTTGATATTTATTGTTTATTTATTTATTATTAGTTATTTTATTTGCTTTTGTATTTGCATAGTTTGCTGTCCTTTGCACATTGGTTGTTTCTCTGTCCTATTGGGCAAAGTTTTACGTTGATTTTAATTATGTTTCATGGATTTACTGAGCACATGTATGCCTGCAAGAAAATTAATCGCAGTATTCTATATGGTAATATATACTGTATGAATTTTGATAATAAAGTTCAAAGTAAATTTATGATGGAAGTACATATATGTCACCATATATAAACCTGAGATGCTTTTTCTTGTAGACGAGGAGGAGGAGGAGGAAGAGGAAAAGGAAGAGGCCTTTGTCCGTTAGAGTTGACCATGGACTTTGCCTTGTAGTTGTATAGATATGCAAGCCTGAGAGGTATGATATAGAGAGCAAGCTGTTGGCCATGTGGTTAGCTCCCCTCTTCATGCATCTGATGAACCCAAAGGAACAGCGGAGATCGACACAGTTTTGTATCAGCAGCGTCACAGGAGTTGCCTGTCAGCATTGAACTCAATGTAGGACTGCCTTGGAGACTCCAGCTCTGGATTTTCCCCTCAGGGTTTCCTCCCAAAGTCTTCCCCATGACTGGGTATAGCCACAAGGCAGCAGAGGTATGAGATCAGAGTTTTCCTTTTCCTTCTTGTGAGCATACTCAATAAATCCATAATGGAATAATAACCATAACAGAATCAATGAAAGACCACACTAACCAGTGCAAAAGACAACAAACTGTGCAAACGTAAAAAGGAAGAAAATAATAATAAATAAACAATATATGTTGATAATTATTATAATTTTAAGGTTATTGGTGAAAAGTATTGGGGTGGGGGTGTTGACAGAGGTAAGATTTTTACACAGAGCATTCTGGGTGCATACTGGTGATGATAGTAGCAGATACATCAGGGACATATAAGAACCACTTAGATAGGCACATGGATGATAGAAAATGTAAGAGGGAAGGGTTAGATTGATCTTAGAGATGATAAAATGGTTGGTACAACATCATACTGTAATGTTCTGTTCTCCATTATACAGTGTATTATCTAATCTGCTTTTTCTTCCTTTTATACTACCTCACTGTGTACTGTACGGAATGATCTGCTGGAGGAACTCAGCAGCATCTATGGAGAGGAGTAAACAGTCATCATTTCCCGCCGGGACCCTCCCTCCTCAGATGAATGGCATTCACCTGAAACGTTGATGCTTTACTCCTCTTCATAAATACAGCATTTTGTCTGTGTAACTCTGGATTTCCCTCACCTGCAGAATTTCTTACATTTCTGGAATTATCTCATTTTTCTGGATGCCAAGGAACTAAAAGATTTATATCAGGGTTTCCCTATGTGGGGTACACAGACACCTCAGTTAATTATAGATGTCCATAGCATATAAAAGGATTGGGAACCCCTGCTTTGTACTCTACCTCAGTACATTTAACAATAAGAACCAAATTAACAATTATCAATGAATATTCCCATGAAACATTCAAGTGAGATCATTTCACATGCACCATTTTTCTTTTCCATAGAATGCAAATAGAATCATAGAATATATTCTGCATAAGACCAATCAGATAAAACAATAAATTCTATGGAGGGGAATAAAAGATGAAGGGTCTCAGCCCAAAATGTTAACAATTTATTCCCCTTCATAGATGCTGCCTGACCTGCTGAGTTAGTCCAGCATTTTGTGTGTTTTATAACCATATAACAATTACAGTACAGAAACAGGCCATCTTGGCCTTTTTACTAGCAGAATAAACAGATAGCATTTCAACCAGAGACCCTTAATGAATCTTGATGGTGGGTCTCAAAATTCAAAGTTCAGACTAAATTTTATTATCAAAGTATACTATATATATATATAGATATGTGTGTGTGTGTCACCATATACAATCCTGAGATTAATTTTCCTGTGGGCATACTCAGCAAATCCATAGAATAGTAACTATAACAGGATCAGTGAAAGATCAGAGTGCAGAACACACTGTTCAAATGCAAATATAAATAAATTGCAATTCGTAATGAGAACATGAAATAATCAAGATAAAAAGTCTTTAAAGTGAGATCATTGGTTGTGGGAACATCTCAATGAATGGGCAATTGATGGGCCCTATGTTCAAGAGCCTGATGGTTGTGGGATAGTACTGTTCTTGAACCAGGAGGTGTGAGTACTGAGGCACTTGTAGCTTCTACCTGACGGCAGCTGAGAGAAGACGGCATGATCTGCGTGCATGATCCTTGATGGTGGATGCTACTTTTCTACGACAGCTTTTCATGTAGGTGGGCTCAATGCTTGAAAAAGCTTCACCTGTATTGGACTGAAAAGTTGACTTTTTATTCCCCTCCCTGCTTTGCTAAGTGCTTCCATCTTTTTATGCTTTACTTGCACTGTATTACTTTGCTTGTGTTCAATGAAGAAATGTGGGATTTTGTTTATTAATGTCTACACGATAATGTGATAATTGCTCAACAATGCAGTAGGACGTTAGATTTTTGTGCTAAAGTGGGACTTGAACCTGTCGGCACGGACTAGAAGGGCCGAGATATCCTGTTTCTGTGCTGTAACTGTTATATGGTTATAAGCTGAACACAAAGTGCAGCCAATTGACACAGAGTTGAGTATGATGAAAACATTGGGATGAAAATGGAAGGAAAATGTAGCAAGAGACTTGTCGTGAATTCAGTCATGTGTCAAGAGATTAAGTTTAAAAGAAGCATAGTTTGTTCTTTATGTGCTGTGTCACCTTTCACCCTGAACCTCTGACCTCTACCTCTAGATTCACCCAACCTATGGTGAAAAAGCCTGCATGCATTCACTCTATGGATTGTCCGTTCATTATGTTCCGTGTCTTATGACATGAGCTATCATGGTCTTTCCATGATCATGATTCTTCCTGCAAAATGCTTCTATAGAAGTGGTTTGCCAGTTTCTTCTCTGGACAGTGTCTTTACTTAATGGGTGACCACAGCCATTATCAATACTCTTCAGAGATTGTCTGCCTGGTGTCAGTGGTCGCAAAACCAGGAAAAATGGCAGATGGAATTTAATGCAGTTAAGTGCGAGGTTTGTACTTTGGTTGGACCATCCAGAGTAGGTCTTAAACAGTGAATGGAAGGGCACAGAGGAGTGTGGTAGAACAAAGGGATCTGGGAATATAGGCCTATAATTCATTGAAAATGGCATCACAGGTGGATAAAGAAAGAAAGCTTTTGGCACATTGGCCTTCATAAATTAAAATACTGAGTTCAGGAGATGGATGTTATGTTGAAGTTGTATAAGACATTAGAGAGACCTAATTTGAAGTATTGTATGTAGTTTTGGGCACCTACCTATAGTAAAGATGTAAGTGAGTTTGAAAGAGTACAAAGAAAATTTACAAGGATTTTGCCGGGTCTGAAAGACCTGAGTTGCAAGGAAAAATTGAATAGATTAAGACTTCATTCCTTGGAATGTTAGAAAATAGAGAGGAGATTTGATAGAGGTATACAGAGTTATGAGGGGTATAGATAGGGTAAATGGAAACAGGTTTCTTTCAACTGAGTTTGGGTGGGACTGCAACCAGAGATCATGGGTTAAAATGAAAGGAGAAAAGTTTAAGGAACATGAGGGGAAAGCTCTTCACTCAGAGGGTCATGAGAGTGTGGAATGAGCTGCCAGCACAAGTGGTGCATGCAAGCTCAATTTCAACGCTTAAGAGATGTTTGGGTAGGTACAAGGATGGTAGGGATGTGGAGGGCTATGGCTCCAGAGCTGGTCCATGGGAGCAGGCAGTTTAAATGGTTCATAATGGACAAGATGGGCCAAAAGCCCTGTTTCTGTGCTGTACTTTTCTATGACTTCACTTGACCCTGATCGGAGGGGTGGGGGGTGCTGAACAGGTGCTACAACTTGCCCAAGTGTGACCTGCAGGCTAGTGGAGGGAAGGAGTGCCTTTCACCTCCTTTAGTAGAGACATATCTCCCCCCACCACCCAAAAGAAGTATCAGACAAAGGAAAGAGGAGTTGTGGAATGAAGCAAAAGGCAACCACAGAGGGAAAGATCAGTTGATGAAAATAACAAAAAAAAAGTGGCAGCTGGTGCAAATCTGAGACAAATACAGAAAATGCTGGTAAAACTCAGTAGATCAGGCAGCATCTGTGGAAAGAGAAACAGCGAACATTTCAGGTCTGTGAATCTTTGTCAGAATCTAGTGGATATGGATTAAGGTCAGAAGGATGGGAAGGTACACATTAAAGAGACTCCGTATCGATACAAGTTTCATGAAAGGAGCCTTTGTTCTTGTTGGTTAGTAACGTGTGTCCTTTTAGGAAACAGGCGAGATTGGCAACACTGGCCAGTACTCCCAGTTTATTTTTAATATTTGAGAAACATAATAGACTTGTAATGATGAAAATAGTTGCCACTCTGTTCTGCTCTTTGCAAGAAGTTCCCCAAATTGGCTCAGTAGCACTTTCCTTTCATTAAAAAGCTGAGGCTACATTTGAAATTTATGTGTTTTAATATTCAGCAAACTGCAGCTAGAGGAGTTGAAGGATAATATTGTCTACTCAGAGGAAACCTCAGTACTGCAGGAACGTGAATGGTTTTTAATTTCCTTGTGGTAAAGAATGGGAGATATATCAAGGATTTAAAGACAAAATGTAGTGCATACTGTATGTGGGTATTTATTCTTATAGTATACCGTGGTGGGACAGAATTGTAGGCACAGAAAACTGCTAATGCATACTAATCTGGTTTCATTCTCCTACTAAAACAAGCATATGCAGATATATCATAGTATACATCACCTTTACATGTACTATGCTGCTGTCCAATGACCGATTCACATAATTAATGCTCCAAAATACATGAGATTCTGCAGAAGTTGGAAATCCAGAACAACATGTACCAAGTTCAAAGTTTAAAAAGATCAAAGTAAATTTATTATCAAAGTACATATATGACATCATATACAACCCTGTGATTCATTTTCTTGTGGGCATACTCAATAAATCTATAGAATAATAATCATAAAAGAATAAATGAAAGACTGCATCAACTTGGGCATTCAGCTAGAGTGCCAAAGACAACAAACTGTGCAAATACTAAATGAAATAAATAATAATAATTAGTAAAAAAAAAACAATAAATATGAAGACCATGAGATGAATGGTCCTTGAAAGTGAGTCCTTTGTGGGGCCGTTTCAATAATGGGGCAACTGAAGTTGAGTGAAGTTATCTCCCTTGGTTCAAAAGCCTGATTGAGGGGTAATAACTGTTCGTGAACTTGGTGGTGTTCCTTTTTCCTGAGCTCATGTGCCTTTTTCTTGAATGCAGCAGCAAGAAGAGACTGTGACCTGGTGGGGCTCCCTGAAGATGGATGCTGTGACAGTAATTCATGTAGATATGCTCAATGGTGGGGAGCAAAATGCTGGGGGAGCTCAGCAAGTCAGGTAGCATCTATGGAGAGGAATAAAGAGGCAATATTTTGGGCTGAGACCCTTGATTAGGACTGGAAAGGAAGAGGGAAGAATAAGAAGGTGGGGAGAGGGGAAGTTGATAGGTGAGACCAGGTGCAGGAGAAGGTAGGTGTGTGGGGGGACGGAGAATGAAGTGAGAAACTGGGAGGTGATGGGTGGAAAAGGTAAAGGGCTGGAAAAGAAGGAATCTGATAAGAGAGGAGATTGAACCATGAGCGAAGGAGAGGTAGTAAAGGAGTTTGATAGGCAAGTGAGGAGAAAAGAAGGGAAATCGAAAAGGAAAGGGAGTGAGCAGCAATTAACAGAAGTTAGATACAAGGAAACTACCCAGATGGCATACGAGGTGTTATTCCTTCTTTAGTCTCTAAGGAATGTATTCTTGCCACACTTCTCCTTAACTTGAGGAAAGTGTTACTTCCTAGCTCATGGCAGCAGAATCCTGAATCTTTTTCTGTACGGTCTCTGCTGGCTCAATTTGTGGAAAACAGTTATGATCACATTGTGTTTCGATATTCCCTTATAAGAGACTCTCAGGAGTTAAGTGATGTATTTATCTACTTCTAATTCTAGCTCTAATTCTCAAAAGATTGCACCATTACCACATATATATTTTAACTATCACACCAGATCTCTTTTCCAAATGTCGGAATTACTTGGCAGCCTTAACACATGAATTCTATTATTTGTCTAAAAATTTTTTTATTGGAGGGTTGAATCAAATTCATTTCCTTTTTAGTGGCTTTAGGATCTGATTTTAAAAAACTATCCTAGTCTCCCCTTTAGATACAGGTGAACTAAGCTCAAATACATTCCAAGTCGTTTGTGCATTAACTCCTCAAGAACACTTCATGTGGTTTATGAAAATGTGTTCCAATCAATGACCCATTGTTAAACTCAAGTACCCTTGTAACATTTGTGTCTTTGGTGGCTTTTTGACAATTCCCACTGCAGCACTAAAAGCTGAATGAAATGGCAGATAAGCCTGTACTCAATACTTTTTGTTTCATAAGGCAATCAAATAGAAATGAACAAAATTGTGGACTATTATCTGAGTCTTATGTTCTGGTAAGCTAGGGGTGCAATAAAGGGTCTCAGTTCTTCAGCTCTTTAGTGTAGGAGCCAATATATTTCACTTTAATCTATTTAAGTGACAATCTACAAGCAAGAGGAAGGTATCAACATCTTTCTCACATTAAATCAATGACCACTCTTCAAATAGGTTATTTTCAACTCTTTAAAGGTAATTTCATTGGTCATGTTCCCTTGAATTTTATGTTCTTGCTTCTATAACAGGTCTCATTATTTTTTTGACTGTAGTAATCTGTTTGCATCTATTTTTAGCCCAGGATAAACTGCTACCTGCTGCAGGAATGCAAACTTGCTTTTTCCGAGTATTATCATTCATTTGTTTTCTCTGTGTCATGACAAATGACATGGGAAATCATGGTCTTTTCATGACCATGACAGTTCTTGGCAAATTTTTCTACAGAAGTGGTTTGACATTGCCCTCTTCTAGGCATTGCCTTTATAAGATGTGTGAACCCAGCCATTATCAATACGCTTCAGAGATTGCCTGCCTGGTGCCAGTGGTCACATAACCAGGACTTGTGATATGCACCAGCTGCTCATATACCTTCCACCACGATCCTGGCCAGGGGCTAAGCAAGTGCTACAGCTTTTCCAAGGGTGATCTGCAGGTTAGCAGAGGGAAAGAGCCTCTTACACCTCCTTTGTGTAGAGATGCATCTCCACCCTGCCAGCCTGGAGTGTATGATTGCTTTGATATTTAAGGATATTTTTCCTTTGTACTTGTGTCTTTCTGAGTTACACGGAGAATGATCTGTACATTGGTGCATCTTGTCCACAGCAGCTGGAAAGATCTACAGAGATGATTGTCAGTATTGCTTTAATGTGTTCCCTTTTGAGATCCATGTTTGCAGATCTCAATCACAGATCTCAATCACAATTTATAATTCACACCTTGCAGCAAGTTATCTCCGGCTCATGCAATATTGGCTTTTCCTATGTGGACAAAACAAATTTTGTCGTGCACCACACTCTACAGTGGATGAAATGTGCCATCTTTGCACCTTTTGCTGTCATCATGTAAGCAGTGGCAGGGAGCAAGCTGAGCACTCGAGGAGGAATATAGGAGTGAGACACCTCAACCAGTTGATTGGTATTACAACAGGAACCTTGCACTCAACGTTGCAGAGAGCAAGGAATAGATTGTGGACTTTTGGAAAAGGAATTCAGGAGAACACACACCAGTATAGTGCATCACAGTAGCATAGTGGTTAGCACAATGCTTTACAGTACCACGGACTTGTAAGGAGTTTTTATGTTCTCCTCATGACCGCAAGGGTTTCCTCCAGTTGCTCCAGTTTCCTCCCAGAGTCCAGATTTGTACCGGTTGATTGGTTAATTGGGCATTGTAAATTGTACTGTGATTAGGCTAGGGTGTTGGGTGTTGCTGGGCAGCAAGGCTCAAAGGGCCAGAAGGGCCTATTCTGCACTGTATCTAAATCAATCAATCGATCAATATTTATTGAGGGGTCCGCGTTGGAATGGGTGAGCAGCTTCAAGTTCTGGGATTTCAGGACATCTATCCTGGACTCAGGGAAATGGTGCAATCACAAAGAAGTCAATCCAGCAGCTAAACTTCATTTAGAGTTTGAGGAGATTTGATATGTCACCCAAGACAGTAACAAATTTCGACAGATGATCCGTGGAAAGCATTCCGGCTGGTTGCAACACCGTCTGGTATGAAGAATCCAATGCACAGGATAGACTCAGCCAAACCCCTCATGGTCACTGGCCACCATCCAGTTTGTACGTTCTCCCTGTGACTAAATGGATTTCTTCTGGGTACTCCAGTTCCCTCCTACATTCCAAAGTCATGCAGATTTGAAGACTAATTGCTCATATGATGTAATGGGGGAGTGTGGGCTCATTGGGCCAGAAGGGTCTGTTACGTTACTGTATCTCTAAAAATATTATAAACTTATTTTTCTTTTTTTTTCAAACATTTTGACATTGGTTAAGCTGTAGAGACTCTAATGAATTAAGTTAGGTCTGAGGATTTACTAATTCCTTGACAACTGCAGGACTGAAGCAGTGTGTGAGGAATACAATAGACTGGAGTGAAAGTAAGCTGTAAAATTACATTCTGAATGATAATCGTACGCACAAAACTGTCTTAACTGCAGCAACTGCATCATGTTGCCGGATGTGAACCATGATGTGTGACCAGTTATGGTTGCACGATATGGGCGCCACAGAGGCATGCTGGTTAGCACAATGCTATTCTAGAGTTTGGAGTTCAATTCCAGTGCTATTTGCAAGGAGTTTGTATGTTTTCCCAATGGACTATGTGGATTTCCTCAGATGTTCCACTTTCCTCCCACTGTCCTAAAACGTACCTGTTAGTAGGTTAGTTGGTCATTGTAATTTGTCCTGTAATTGGGCTCGTGTTAAATAGGTGCTGGGTGGGTGTGCAGCTTGTTGGGCTGGAAGGGCCTGTTCTATGCTGTATCCATAAATGAAATAAAAAAATAAAATTGGACAAGCACACTGCTCCACAATGTCAAATAATAATCACTACCTGAAGCATTTACTCGCTTTCTCCCCCGAAGAATACTGTTTGACCCGATAAATATTTCTCTGATCTTCTGTCTTTCTGACAGATTCCCAGTACTTACAACCTTACACTTACAGAACAATAGCTGCTTCCGTTATTACCATACCCATTATACCCGGCCATGCTCAAAACCATAGCAAAGCGTAAGTGGGAGGACTCATCTATTCTTAAAAAGTAAGAAGTGCTAAGTTAGACAGATAACCGTAACACATGATAACATTTTAATTTCTCAATTGTCTATACCTTGCAACATCTTGTCAACAGTAGCTTAGGAGATTTTTCATGGTGGCTGCATGACATAAGGTAAACTGTGTCCAAATTTTTGCACATTTGGGTGTTCACCCCGACAACAGACTTGGCTGAAAACCAATACCAGGACTGTTTACAAGAAGGGGACAAGCAGGCTCTAGTTTCTAAGAAAGCTGAGATCCTTCAATGTTTGCAGGAGAATGTTGGAGATCTTTTACCAGTCTGTTGTAGCGAGTGCAGTCTTCTTTGCTTCTTTATGTTGGGGGAGCAGCATCGGTGCTGGTGATGCAAAAAGACTGAATAAGCTCATCAAAAAGGCTGGACCCGTCCTCGGCTACAACCTGGACTCTTTTGAGTTCGTAATGCAGAGGACATTACTAAATAAACTGCCATCCATTATGGACTATCAGGCACATCCTATCCATGACCTACTGAATAAGCAGCAAAGCAACCTTTTCAAACTGACTCCTCTATCACAAGGATCGTTACAGAAAATCTTTCCTTCCAAATGCAATAAGCCTATACAACAGTTCATCTCTGTGCGATAGGAGAACACACATCATTGTCCAATAGTCTTCAGTCTATTATGTCATACATTATTATTGCACATTGGTAAATTTTTATTGTGTATACTATAATTTTTACTTTATTATTAGTTAAGTCTGCATACAGCTAAGTGTGTTTTTAAATGTTGCTGTTGTAATGAAATAATTTCCCACTCAGGACTAATAAAGTATCTATTATTATTATTATTATTATTGTTTTAATCCTATCTCCTGTAAAAACGCTATTCCCTTTTCTCAGTTCACTTGCCTCCACTGCATCTGTTCCCAGCACGCAGCTTTCCTTTCCAGGGCATTAGAGATCTACTCCTCCTTCGAAGAATTTCCCTTCCTCCATCATTGATGCTGCCCTCACCTGGATCCCCTCCCTTTCCTGAACATCCGTGTTCACACCAACTTTCAGCTACCATAATAGCCAAGAGTTCCTCTTGTCCCACCCCATGTGCCTCTGCATCCAACATATTCACCGCAACTTCCGCCATCTCCAAAGGGATCCTACCACCAAACATATCTTTATCCTCCCCCCTGCCCCCCACCGTCTCTTCACTTTCTGAAGTGATAGTTTCCTCCATGCTTCCCTTCTTCATTCATCCATCCCCACTGCTCTCCCTCCTGACATTTATCCTCGCAAAAGCCCAATGTGGTACATCTGCCAATTCACTTCCTCCCTCACCTGGATTCAGGGCGCCAAAGAATCTTTCCAGGTGAGGCAATACTGCACCTGTGAAGGTGTCAGGGTCATCTATTGTATCCAGTGCTCCCGATGCAGACTCCTCTGCATTGGTGAGACCCTCCATAAATTGATTTGTCAAGCACCTCCACTCTATCCGCCAAAAGCGGTAATTCCCAGTGGCCAAATATTTTAACTTTGATTCACATTCCAATTCTAACATGTCAGTCCCTTTGTGCCACGATGAGGCCACTTTCAGTGTGAAGGAGCAACACCTTATATTCTGTCTGGGCAGCCTCCAACCTGATGATATGAATACTGTTTTCTCCATCTCTTAAAAAAAAACCTCCCACTCACATCTTCTATTCCCCACTCTGACCTTTTACCTCTTCTTATCTTCCTATCACTCCCTCTGGTGCCCTTTCTCCTATGGTTGACTTTCCTCTCCAATCAGATTCCTTCCTTTCCAGTTCTTTACCTTTCCTACTCACCTGGCTTTACCAATCACCTTCTAGCTATTTGCCTTCTTTTCCCCCCAGCCCCACCTTTTTATTATGGCATCTTCCCCGTTCCTTTCCAATCATGGCCCAAAATGTTGACTGTTTATTCTCCTCCACAGATGCTGCCTGACCTGCTGTGTTCCTCCAGCATTTTGCGTGTGTTGCTTTGGATATACAGCATCTACAGACTTCCACACTTTTATTATTAATTGATAAATATTTCCAATTCCTCTCAGGTACAGGTACATTTAATATGGTACATGCAAAATCATGGACCATAGACAGTTACAAGCTCAAGCTTTTAGCCCATTGAATTTGCAATGACCATCAGCCATCCACTTACATTAATCCTATTATTTCCCACCCATTCTCTCAACTCCTCCCAATTTCTACCATTGATCAACACATGAGGGGTAATTAAACTATCAATGTGAGAAGAAACCGGAGCACCATGTAGTGAAAGGGTAAATCTACAAAGTCCACACAAGTGGTACCTAAGGCAAGGATTGAATCCGGATCTCCAGTACTGTGAGACAGCAGCCTGCTAGCCATGCCATGTTGTCTGATCCAGGTCAAAGATTCAAATTAGAAAGTACATTTATCACCAAAGCATGTATACAGAATACAACTCTGAAATTCATCTTCCTGCAGGCAGCCACAAAACTAAGAAACAACATGGAACCCATTCATAAAACATCAAACATCCAGCACGTGATTTAAAAAAAAACCAGATTGTGCAAACAGCAAAAAGTGAGCAAACAACACATAGAATATCAAACATCAGGCCAGAAGACCAGGCGTGTTCAGGTTAATTCAGTTCAGCACCACCGAACTGGTCTAAAGTGAAGACTATGGCTCCACGGGACTGGAAGAGGCTGCAGAAGGTGGCAGACTCCGCCAGCTCCATTTGCACAGACCTCACAAAATTCTAGAGGAACTCAGCAACTTTAAGAGGTGGTGCCTCAAAAACACAGAATCCATCACTAAGGAGCCTCACCATAATGATGTATTATTATTCTGGAAAAGGGTCCTTAATGATGGATGCTGCCTTCTTGGCACATGGTACATGTGACAATAATAAACCAATACCACACCTTCCCTCTTTCCGTTTCTATAATTTGGGAAGAAGTACATCCTTCCTGTGAATGTGTGGGTTTACTCCAGATGCTCCAGTTTCCTCCCACAGTCTGAAGATGTACCAGCCAGTAGATAAATTCGTCATTGTAAACTGTCCTGTGATTGGGCTGAGGTTAAGTAGGAGCAACGCACACAAAACGCTGGAGGAACTCGGCAAGTCAAGCAGCATCTGTGGAAATGGACAAACAGTTGACATTTCGGGCTGAGACACTTCTTGAGGTGGGTTGCGGGCAGCTCACTCATTGGGCTGGAAGGCCTGTTCCATGCTGTATCTCTAAATAAATAAATAATGTTATACTTCCTCTACCAGTGAAAACATCCTCATGCTATCTACCCTGTCAAGCCCCCTCTATTATATTATGTTTAATAAAATGATTCAGTGTATCTCATTTTCATAATAGAGTATAAATCAGCACATAATACATAAATTTTAATATATCCTTCAATTTGAATCTGAAATGTTTCAATTCCAGCCCATTGTTCAAAACTCTAGAGTTTAGGAGAGTTTATATTCAATCCTTCCTTGTAAGAGAACCATTTCATTAGGACTTAATGAAGGACTTAGTTTTCTTTTCACTTGGTAGAAAATTGTGGAAACACAAATCAAGAGTGCATGTGATTTTCTTCCAGTTAAGTCTGCCTCTAATCTGGATTAAATTCTCCATGGGTGATCTCACCCTCCCCATACAGGGATTCCCGATCTTCATACTCAGATCACAATAAAAATCAGGGTTAATGTCACTGACATATATCGTGAAATTTGTGGTCTTTGTGGCAGCAGTACAATGGTTCCAAGGTTGACATAGCCGGAGGTGGTAACGAGGATAAGCTCTCACTACCTATAAAGTGCTTCCACATGGCTTGCATCTCAAATAGCCTCTGTCAACCAAGTCCAGCTCCTGGCCTTCACGTGGCGGAACTGTTCCTACCAACGGGAGAAGGGGCAAAGGCGGTTCTCTGGCGCCTCAAAACCAGATGCTTCGGGCAGGTGGGGCTCGTTAGTCCTGGTTGACTGCCCACCTAGTAGAAGGAAAACTCTGATTTTAAAACCTCTGTTGCCTTGCAGCCACACCCAATCATGGGAAAGGCTATGGGAATAAACTCTGAGAAGAAATCCGGAGCCGGAGTCCCGTAGGCAGTCAATAGGGAGGACTTCATCAATCTATTGTGCAGCAACTCCTGCAGCCGAAGAGGCCACCATGTGTAACGATCTTCATGCCAGTGGATCCTGACCTCCGAGGCCGAGAGAGTGGGACTGTCTCCATGCTAAGGCTTTTTCACTATAATATCTTTCATGCACAGGTCCTTGGGTTGTGCATCTTCGTCTTCTTTCTCTTTGAAAAGTCCTACGGCGATGGGAGAGCAGCGAACCAATAGGTGGAGGTGACCACTGAGTTGCAGTTGCAAACCTGCACGTAGGCGGCCCTTGGACAGATGGTCATTTTCCTCTGAACCCAGGGCAGTAGGGGAGTCCAGCAGCATCCAGGGTGACTGGGCAGCCCTTTTTAGGACAGCGCTGCCTACCCTGTAATCAGGGAGGGGCCTAGAAAAGGTGGCCTAAATATCGCCTGCCTAGATCATCTGGCCAGTTAACCGTGACTGACGGATCACCCAATCATTGCGGTCGAAATCAAAATCAAAAGAAAAAGATTCACCGTCTAGGAGCATGGAACGTTCGCACCTTAATGGACAAGGAAAACACTGCAAGACCTGAAAGAAGAACAGCTCTCATTGGTAAAGAACTTGCTCGCTACAACATTGACATTGCAGCGCTGAGTGAAACCAGGGTTGAAGATGAGGATCCATCACTGAGCTTGCCAGCAGCTACGACTTCTTCTGGAGAGGAAGGGTGCAGAACGAAGACAGGATCCACGGAGTGGGCTTCGCCATAAGGAGTACCCTGATGAAACAGCTCCCCGACCTGCCTGTTGGCATCAGCGAAAGATTGATGAAGCTACGTCTGCCCCTCAGCCAAAATTGACATGCAACTATTATTAGTGCCTATGCCCCCACCCTGCCCAGCCCTACTGAAACCATAGAGCAGTTTTACGCCGACCTTGACTCCATCCTGCGCTCAGTGCCAGCCAGTGATAAGCTGATCTTGCTGGGAGACCTTAATGCCCAAGTTGGCCAAGACCATGATCAGTGGAGTGGAGTGCTCGGCAGACACGGAGTCGGGAAGATGAACAGCAATGGCCTTCTGCTTCTCAGCAAATGTGAAGAGTATGACCTCACTATCACGAACAGTGTTCAGAATGGCCAACAAATTCAAGACAACATGGATGCACCCTAGATCCAAACAATGGCATCTGATCGATTATGTCATTGTACGTCAACGTGACATCCGAGACATAGTCATCACGCGAGCCATGCGAGGAGCAGAGTGTTGGACAGACCACAGACTCCTCCGCACCACCCTCAAGCTACACATCGTTCAATCTCACAAAAAGTGACTAAAGGCAGTACAGCCATCCTTTAACACCTCCAAACTTCAGCACCATCCGTGTCTATGCGAATTTCAAAATACTCTTAAACAGAAACCATCAACAAACCAGCCACTCACAGGTAACTCAATCCAGAAAGGGAGCCACTTCAAAAATGCTATCACTGAAACGGGAAAATCAACCCGCAGAAAGCGCACCCACCAAGATTGGTTCAATGAGAATAGCACCATCATCGATGACCTACTCACCAAGAAGAACAAGGCATTTATTCAAAGAGTGACAGGATGACCCGAGCTCCGCCTGCAAAAAGGACAGATTCAAGTCCTATCAGGCACTCGCTCAAAGGGAAATCCGTATAATGCGCGACACATGGTGGAATAAGAAGGTGGTTGAGGTTCAGCACTATGCTGACACAAACAACACCAAGCAGTTCTTCAACGCCATCAAGTCTGTCTTTGGTCCCTCAAAGTCAAGCATTGCTCCTCTGCTTTCTGCAGATTGATCCTCGCTTATCAAGGACAAAAAGGGCATCAACACCAAATGGAAGGAACACTTCAGTCAGCTCCTGAACCACCACTCCACTGTCGACCAGTCAGTACTCGACCAGATTCCCCAGAGCCCAGTCCGTGAGCACCTCAACAACCCCCTCTCTCTGACCGAGGTCAGCACAGCCATCAAACAGATGAGCTGTGATAAAGCACTAGGCAAGGATGGCATTCCCGCAGAACTGTTCAAAGCCCTCAACCAGGAGTCACTCGCAGCATTCCAGGACGTCCTGGTCAGTATCTGGGAAGAGGAAGTAATGCCACCCGACCTTCGGGATGCTGCAATAGTCGCCCTATACAAAAACAAAGGCCCGCACACAGACTGTGGGAACTACAGGGGCATCTCCCTACTTTCCATCACCGGCAAAATCCTGGCTCGCATCATCCTCAATAGACTTATTTCAACAGTATCCAAAGGAAACCTCCCAGAATCGCAATGCGGCTTTCGGCCTAAACGCAGTACTGTGGATATGATCTTCACTGTTAGACAAATGCAGGAGAAATGCCTGGAGCAGAACATGAACTTGTACTTTGTCTTCATTGATCTGACTAAAGTGTTTGATACTTTCAACAGAGAAGCCTTGTAGATCATCCTCGGGAAACTTGACTGCCCTCCAAAGTTCATCAACCTCGTATGCCTCTTCCACGACAACATGACTGGAGAGATTCTCTCAGCTGATGAACCTAGCGACAAATTTGGCATCTCCAATGGCGTTAAACAGGGCTGTGTGCTTGCACCAGTACTTTTCAACCTTTACTTCACTCAGGTACTAATGCATGCCATCAAAGACCTAAACCTGGGCATTTATATCAAATACCGCCTGGATGGGTCACTCTTTGACCTACGTTGCCTTGCAGCACACACAAAGACCCTCTGAAAGCTGTTCATAGAAGCGCTCTTTGCAGATGACTGCACACTCATGGCGCACCAAGAGGACCACCTACAAACAATGGTCAGCAGATTCTCCGCTGCAACTAAATTGTTCGGCTTGACAATCAGCCTTGGTAAAATAGAGGTCCTCCTGCAGCCTGCACCTACCAGTGCCCCGCCACAGCCATGCATCACCATCGATGACACACAACTACGGAACGTTGACAACTTCAAATACCTGGGGAGTACCATCTCCAGCGACGGTGCCCTTGATAAAGAAATCACGTCAAGGATCCAGAAAACAAGCCAGGAACTCGGAAGGCTCCGGGTCAAAGTTCTGCAGCACAAAGACATTCGCCTCTCCACGAAACTGAAGGTTTACAATGCTGTTGTGGTCTCATCACTTCTGTATGGCTGTGAAACCTGGACACTGTATTGCAGACATGTCAAGCAGCTTGAACAATTTCACAATCACGCTCTGTGATCAATCATGCAAATCCGCTGACAAGACCGTATCTCCAACCTGACAGCCCTGGACCGAGCCAATTCCACAAGCATTGAAGCCAAGGTTTTGAAGGCTCAGCTCAGATGGACCGGCCATGTGATCAGCATGGATGAGTCCAGAATGCCGCGTCAGTTATTCTAACAAGAACTGGAGCAGGGCAACCGTGCCCAAAGTCGCCCAAGGAAGAGGTACAAGGACAACCTCAAGTCAAACCTTAAGTGGGCCAAACTCCAGCCCCGCGATCTCGAACACACTGCTGCTGATCGGTCCAGGTGGCGCAATCTATGCTCCAAGGCAGCTAACAACTTCCAAGCCAACTGGCGCATGCAGCGCCTCAAGGCGAGTCAAGAAAGACACAGGAAGGCGTCCGCTCCTGCCACAACAGGCAGTGCTCCTTGCCCCATCTGCGACCTTATTTGTGCTTCGGACTTCGGCCTCAGAAGTCATATGCGTGTCCACAGACATTGACTGCGCAACACATTCGTCTTCCTTGGACTTCAAGAGACTACTACTACAATGTAATACATAACAATCTTCAAGGATATCTTCAAGGAGTTGTGTCTCAGAAAGGGAGCGTCCATTATTAAGGACCTCCAGCACCCAGGGCATGCTCTTTTCTCACTGTTACCATCAGGTAAGAGGTACAGAAGCCTGAAGGCACACACTCAGTGATTCGGTAACAGCTTCTTCCCTTCTGCCATCTAATTCCTAAATGGACTTTGAACCCTTGGACACTACCTCAGTCTTTTTACATATACTGTATAAAGTATACTGAATACGCTTTATTTATTTATTTATTTTTCTCTTCTATGTTATGTATTGCATTGAACTGCTACTGCTAAGATAACAAATTTCATGTCATATTCCAGTGATAATAATAGAGAAAAACTGTGAATTACAGTAAACAAAATAAGTAATAATTAAATAAGTAGTTGAAAATAAAAAGTAGTGAGATAGTGTCCATGTGTTCAGAAATCGGAGGATGGAATTCCATTGGCCGTCCTTAATTACCTCTGTGCTTGCTGCATGACAACATCCAAATTTCTCTGTGGACCACCATTCACTGGTCATGTATTATTTTAATATTATTTATTTTTTTCTATTCTTCTTGCTTCTTCAAGATCAAAGATGGCGGCGCGACGCAGCTTGCAGCGGCCACTCCGGAGCTGATTATCTGTTATTTGTGAAGCAGGTGCCGTGTGCAATCATAATTGGTTGAAAACAGACGTGGGAGCACGGAGGAACATCTGGAAATCTCCAGGAGGACCTTCTTCGTTGCTGCTGCTGCTGTGAGGTCCGGGTCTCTGCTGGGAAGAACAGGCCCCCAGTCCTCAGGGTCGCGTTGCTGATGGCCGTTGGCGGGGGCGTCTTAATACACTCGGCAGAAGATGGTGCTCGAAGAAGCTGCGCCGGAGGGGATGGTCGGAGGTTTGACGGACTCGGAATCCGCTGCGGTCAGGTCGCTATCACTGTGTGCTGCATCTGCGAGGCTGGGTTCAACAGAGCTTTCAGTGTGTGCTGCATCTGTGAGGCTGAGTCGGGCGGAGCTTTCAGTGTGTGCTGAGTCTGCGAGGCTGAGTCGGGCGGTGCCGTGGAAGTCCATAGCGGGGGTATTCCCTTCTGCCGCCGGCATGGGATGACAAGTCAATCGGGACCCTGAGGACTTGTGAAAACTGTGTAATGGTTTCTTTCAAACTTATAGTCTTTTAACATCTTTGGACTATTTTTACTGTGCCCGTGGTCTGTTTTTTTATCAATTATGCTATTGTTTGCACTTTTGTAACTATATGTTGTAATTATGTGGTTTTGTGCAGGTCTTGTAGCTTTAGTTTTTGGTCTTGTTTTGTCTGGTGGTTTGGAGCTCCTTTCCGGGGAACACGCTAAGACGGTAGCGCGATATTAATACGCAGCAGCCTCTCCGGACTCTGGATTGGGGATTGCCAAACGTTATGTGGATTTCCTGGTGTAGTCTGTTTTGTCATATGCTTTTGTGATATCATTCTGGAGGAACGTTGTCTCATTTTTTAACTGCATTGCATTTGTGGTTTCTAAATGACAATAAACTGAATCTGAAGTGCACCTCTCTCCCTTGTACTCCAATCGCCTTTTGTTGCTTGTTATTTAACCAGCTTTACACTCTGACTGTAGGTTATAAATAGGTGTGGACAGGATGTTTCTGTAGGTGGGAGAATATAGATTTTGTGGTAACTGTTTAAAAATAAGGACACCCATTTAGGATGGAGATGAAGCAATTCTTTTTTCTCTGTTAACGGGGTAAGTCTTTGGAGTCTTTTCTTAAAGAGCATGAGAAGAGACTCTTTGAGTACTCAGCAAGTCAGGTAGCAGCTATGGAGAGGCCCTGATGAAGGATCTCGGCCTGAAGCATCAACTGTTTATCTCTTCTCCATAGATGCTGCCTTTGTGTACATTGTTCTGGATTTCCAGCATCTGCAGAATCTCTTACATTTACATTAAGTTCAAGTCAAGTCACTTTCATTGTCATTTCGACCATAACTGCTGGTACAGTACATAGTAAAAATGAGACAATGTTTTTCAGGACCATGGTGTTACATGACACAGTACAAAAACTAGACTGAACTATGTAAAAAACAACACAGAGAAAGCTACACTAGACTACGGACCTACACAGGACTGCATAAAGTGCACAAAAACAGTGCAAGCATTACAATAAATAATAAACAGGACAATAGGGCAAGGTGTCAGTCCAGGCTCTGGGTATTGAGGAGTCTGATAGCTTGGGGGAAGAAACTGTTACACAGTCTCGACGCGAGAGCCCGAATACTTTGGAGCCTTTTCCCAGACGGCAGGAGGGAGAAGAGATTGTATGAGGGGTGCGTGGGGTCCTTCATAATGCTGTTTCCTTTGCGGATGCAGCGTGTAGTGTGAATGTCCGTGATGGCAGGAAGAGAGACCCCGATGATCTTCTCAGCTGACCTCACTATCCGCTGCAGGGTCTTGCAATCTGAGATGGTTGGCCTATTGACCTCATGATCTATATCACCACACTGCACTTTATTGTCAACCTGAAACACACTTTTTCTATTACTGTAATACTTTATTATGCATTCTGTCACTGTCTTCCTTTGTGCTAACTCAATGTATTGTCGTAAATGAAATGATCTGTAGGGATGGCATGCAAAACAAGTTTTTCCTCTGTATGTCAGTACATGTACATTAATAAAACCCACTCCTGTTCCAGTTTCAACATAACGGGTTTCCAGCATCTACAGCATTTTATTTTTGGATTTCAGAGAACCATAAGTTTCATTAAAGGAATATCTAGGATGAGCTTAATGTGAGAGGGAGCTGAAGATGTTTAGAGTGGTTCAGACTACAGGCAACAGAAGGTACTTCGATCCACGTGGGCTGATTAAAATCCAGAATGCATAACAGAATTATAGAGTACCGTGGAGCTAAATAAATTTATGGAGAGGAATGTATATGGTGTGTTTGCATGAGTTACAGTCGGCTTCCTGTCAGCTTGAACCAGCCTGATCATTCTCCTCTGACTCTCTCATTAACACTGTTTACAGCATACATACTTTGTTTATAAATGTACTTTGAACTGATTGTTGCTGCTAAATGGGATTGTTAGGGTGTCTCAGAAACTACTGATCTCTTGGGGTTTTGACACACAAATCTCAAGAGTTAACAGAGAATGGTGCAAAGGAATAAAAACCGTCCAGTGAGCAGCAGTTCTGTGGGTGATTATTTTAAGACCATAAGACTTTAAGAGCAGAATTAGGGCATTTGGCCCATTAAGTCTGTTCCACCATTTCATCATGGCTGATAAGTTTTTCCTCTCAGCCCCATTCTCCTACTCCGTATCCCTTCATGTCCTGAACAATCAAGAATCTATCAACCTCTGCCTTAAATATGCATACAGACTTGGCTTCCACAGCTGCCTGTGACAAAGAACCCCACAAATTCACCACTCTCTGGTTAAAGATACTCCTCCTCATCTCCATTCTAAAAGATGTCGCTCTATATTGACGCTGTGTCCTCTGGTCTTAGACTCCTCCACTGTGGTAAGCATCCTCTCCACATCTGCTCTATCAAGGCCTTTCACCATTCGATAGCTTTCAATGAGGTCACCCTTCATTTTTCTGAATTTCAGTGAATACAGACCCAGAGCCATCAAGCACTCTTCACATGACAAGCCATTCAAACCTAGAATCATTTTTGTGAACCTCCTTTGAACCCTCTCCAGTTTCAGCACATCCTTTCAAAAATAAGGGCCGCAGAACTGCTCATTATACTCCAAGTGAGCCCTCACCAGTGCTTTATAAAATCTCAACATTACATCCTTACTTTTATATTCTAGTCCCCTTGAAATGAATGCTAATATTGTATTTGCCTTCCTCACCACAGACTCAACCTGCAAATTAACATTTAGGGAATCCTGTACAAGGTCTCCCAAATCCCTTTGCACTTCAGATTTTTGACCATACACTTCCCATCACTGTATTACATCTGCTACTTCTTTTCCCATTCTCCTAATCTGTTTAAGTCCTGCTTCCTCAAAACCATCTGCTCCTCCACCTGTCTCCATAACAAAGCCATCATTTCCATCATCCAAATCACTGACATATAACATCAGTCCCAACACAGACCCCAGTGGAAAACCACTAGTCACTGGCAGCCAACCAGAAAAGGCCCCCTTTATTCCCGCTTTTTGCTTCCTGCCAATCAGTTTCTGCTTTATCCATGTTAGAATCTTCTTTGTAATACCAAGGGCCCATTGCTTGTTAAGCAGCCTCATGTGCAGAGCCTTGTCAAATGCCTTCTGAAGAACCAAATACCCATCAAACTATTCTTTTGTCTATCCTGCTTGTCATTTCTTCAAAGAGTTGCAACAGATTTGCCAGGCTAGAAATTCACTTGAAAGAATCATGCTCACTATGGCCTAATTTATCATGTGCCTCCAAGTACCCCCAAACCATGTCCTAAATAATTAACTCCAGCATTTTCCCCACTCCTAAGGTCAGACTAACTGGCCTAAAATTTCCTTTCTTCTGTCTCTCTCCCTTCTGGAAAAGTGGAGTGACATTTGCAAGGTTCCAGTCTTCTGGAAACATTCCAGGATCTTGTGATTCTTGGAAGATCATTGCAAGTGCCTCCACAATCTCTTCAGCCACCACTTTCAGAATTATCTGGTCTAGGTGACTTATCTACCTTTAGTCCTTCCAGTCTCCTATGAAACTTTTCCCTATTAATGGCAACTTCACATACTTCAAGACCCCGGACTCCTGGAACTTCCACCATACAGCTAGAGTCTTCCACATTGAAGACTAATGCAAAATATTTATTTCATTCATCTACCATTTTCTGTGCCCCATTATTATCTCTCCAGCATCATTTTCCAGCAGTCCTACATCCACTCTCACCTCCCTTTCACACTATGTATTTGAAGAAATTGCTGGTATCCTCTTTAATATTACTGTCTAGTTTACTTTCATATTCTATCTTTACCTTCCTAATTATTTTTTGTTCCCTTCTGTTTGTATTTGAAAGCTCCCAATCCTCTACCTGCCCACTAATTTTTGCTCGAATATATGCCCTCTCTTTGGTTTTTATGTTGAATTTGACTTCCCTTGTTGCATTATCTCGCCTTCAGAATACTTTTCCAATCAATTCCGGCCAAATTCTCTTTCATGCCTCTGTGATTCCCTTCACTCCACTTTCATAGTGATACATCCAACTTTAGCTTCCCCTTCTCAACTTTCTGTGTGAATATGATCATATTATGATCACTTCCCCTGAAGGGTTCTTTACCTTAAACTCTAATCAGTTCTGGTTCATTGCCAAGCAACCAATCCAGCATAGCTGATACCCTATTATGCTTAGACATGAGCTGCTCTTAAAAAGCCATCTTGTAGGAATTCTCAATATTTCCCCCGTTTGAATCTAGCACCAACCTGACTTTCCAAATCTGCCTGCATATTGAAATACCCCATGACTTCTGTAACATTGCCCTTTTGGCTTGCATTTTTTATCTCCTGTTGTAAATTGTAGACCACATCCTTACTACTGTTTGGGAGTCTGTATATAACTCCCATCAGGGTCTTATTACACTTGCAATTCCACAGCTCTATCAACAACAATTCCACACTTTCTGACCCTATATCTGTCATAAGTCAGGTGTTGAATCAGGACCCAACTGCAGGACACAGACACCAGAGTCCCAGAAACAGGATGAGACAGAACCCAAGGACAGGACGGGATGCAGTCTAGGCAGAGGAAGCAAGACCAGGACGAGGGACTGGGAACAAGGAGCCCGGGGTGGACTCCGAGCCCGAGAATGGACAAGGACCCAGAACCTGGGTCTTGCCTCGGGCTCAGACCCTCAAACCCAGGCGAGGATGTGACGAGGCTTGGCTAGGGACTTGGGGCTTGAGGCTGGAGGCTTGACACAGGGCTTGAGGCTGGAGGCTGCAGGCTTGGAGCTTGGGGAACTCGGAGGCTGGAGTTAGGGGCAGACTAGGAACTGTACATCAACATGGAGCCAGGACTTATCTTCCGACAAGCCGGGACTCATCTTTAACAGGACACTGACATGAGACAGGACAGTACACAGACAGAGCCAGGACTTATCCACCAACAAGCCAGAACTCATCTATAACTCCACACCAAGGTGGGGCAGGACCATCCATCAGGTAACATCAGAACAGCCTGACCTACCCAACAGAGGCAAAGACAAGACAAGACAGATCCCCCCCACAGGGCAACAGCAGAACAGCCAGACTTACCCCACAGGGGCAAGGACAGGAAGAGACAAACACCAAGGAACAACAGACAGTTCCACCACTGCATCAGGATAGCTCTGAGTAGCCATTACAGCCAGCAGCCTTGGCTGGCTACAGAAGCAACCAGATCCCTACCTGGCTCAGAGTGGCTGACAGCCACCCAGCTGGCCCAGGAAATAGCTGAATCCATACCACAATGACCACTCCAACTACTACCAGCAAGGCTCCCAGAAGCCATGGTTCTCCAACACCACCCCAAGGATGGCAAGAGTCCATTCTAGCCATCCATGACTTGACAAACCAAATCACCCCACCAACCACACTTAATACCAGGGCCACTTATATTCCCAGTTCCAATATGAGCCTCGGGTGTTTCTAGTTAAGTCCAACTGCAGCAAGGGACCACCAGAGAACCCGGAGTCTGCGGACCGGACCACGGACTTCGGACTGAACCACCACAGTATCTCCTCTAACGATTTTATTTTATTTTTTACCAGCAGAACAACACCATCCCCTTTGACTTCCTGCCTGTCCTTATGATACAATGTGTATTCCTGGACATTAAGGTCACAGGTAGAATCTGCTTTCAGCCATGATTCAGTGACTCCTACATCATCCCTGCTAATTTGTAACCGTGCTAGGAGCTCATCGATCTTATTCTGTATACTCTGCATATTCAGATATAACACCATTAGTCCTTTATTCACCTTTTTCCATTTTGTCCACCTTTTACATTTCAACACATCCTGTTGACTGCAGTTCCCAGTGTGCAATATCCACTCCACTTGCACCTGCTATTTTCATTGCCTGTGTCTAAACAAGTCATTTTTTATTGTCATTTTGACCATAACTGTTGGTACAGTACACAGTAAAAACGAGACATTTTTCAGGACCATGGTGTTACATGAACAATACAAAAACTACACTGAACTACGTAAACCAACACAAAAACTACACTAGACTACAGACCTACCCAGGTCTGCATAAGGTACACAGAACAGTGCAGGCATTACAATAAATAATAAACAAGACAATAGGCACAGCAGAGGGCTGTAGGTTGGTAGTCCGATGGCTTGGGGGGAAATCTGTTACATAAATAAACAGCTGAATGGTGGCGTCTGGGATTCTGTCCGTTTCTGTACTCCCGCCGAGTATTTTGTTGCCACAGATACAGTCCCTCTTACTGATTGGTTGCTCTTCAACTCAGGGAAACTGCCACAAAATTCTGCCTTTAAAATCTTGATCAACCTCCTGATTAAAAGCTAACTCTTTTCACGCAGCCCTGACATGGATTGTCCAACTCAGAGAAACTGGCTTGAAGCTTTGCTTTTATATCATGCACACAGACCTGACTGAAAGGTAGCTCTCTTTGCACATTGCCTCCAGCTGATTTGTCGCTACTGAACTCAGAGAACTGGTGTGAAACTCTGCCTTTGAAATCTCAATCGCCCTCCTGATTAATAGGTAGCTCTTTTTACGCAGCCCTGACATGGATTGTTCAACTTTATTATGTGTGTACATAATAAAGAACTGCAGTTCCCAGTGTGCAAGGTGGGCGGTTCACCTGGAAATGGAAGCAACGTTGGTGAGCGTGGTTGCACGCACTCGTGTTGAGTTGAAACTATGACTGGAGTGCCCTGTAAATAGATACGTTTGATTTTTTTTTTACAAATGCTGTTTGTCTTTATGAAGAACAAACATAACAGATGAAAGTGTCTTGTTAATGAGAGAGGTCAGAAGAGAATGGTCAAACTGCTTCATGCTGACAGAAAGGCGACAACAACTCAAATAATCATACGTTACATCAGTGGTGTGCAGAAGAGCATTTCAGAACACATAATATGTTGAACCTTGAAGTGGATGGGTCACAGCATCAGAAGACCATGAACATACACTCAGTGGCTATTTTATTAGGTACAGGAGGTATCTGATAAAGTGGCCATGAAATGTTTGTCCCTCCTTTCTCTGCCTGTTCACGTGGCCGTCTAAATGCCTCCTAAAGACTGGGTTTCTATCTGCCTCCACCATTCCCCCTGGCAGGACATTCTAGCCAACAACCTCTCTCTGTCTGAAAAAGCCTTGCCTGATTTAAGGTTATTTGAGAACCTTAAAATAACTTGGCGGTATTTAATTATCTAAGAGTTGTTCAATTAATCACTTAAAAGCTCTTTTGAACTTACTCCCTCACCTCATGACTGTACTTTCTAGTTCTTGACATTCCCACTTTGAGAAATAGAGTGTGTGTGTATGTACGTGTGTATGTGTGCGCGCGCGCGTTCATCATGAACGATGAGGACCGTTGACATCCTAGAGTGGCTGTGTTTGTTACTTGTATGTCCTGAGGTGACTCATGGGTCTAGGAAATACTTCCCACACGTGGGGCAAGTGTGTGAAGGTCCTGTAGCTGAGGTGACTGCTGCTCGTTCTTTCTGCTGTTGTTTCCTTTTCGCTTCAGTGTTGTGATTCTTTTCACCTTCACAGAGAAGGCTGCGCCAGGATGAGCGATTCAAGGCTGCACGTTCCCAGCAAGAGTGATCGATCTCAAGGGCCGTGAACAGACCCTTGAGTGTGTCTTTGAATCGTTTTTTCTGACCATCAAGAGAGTGCTTCCCTGTGGATTGTTCCCCAAAGAACAGCTGCCTGGGGATCTGATATGACATCCTGACAATGTGGCCTGCCCAACTGACTTGATATTTCGTCAGCAATGTATGGTGAGCATGTCTGCTGCACACGGCACTTCCGTGTCAGGAATTCTGTCTTGCCAATTGATTTTCATGATCTTCCGTAGGCATGACAAGTGGAAGTGGTTCAGTCTACGTGCAGGTCTCATGTACTGATGCACCATCAATAACTCACGCCGAGACTTAGGAAGTGAGATATCGGCTTTTATTGACTGAAGAACAACACTACATCCTGGGGAAAATGAGGGAGAGCAGCAGGCCACAGTCGCCTTTATACAGGGGGTCTGTGGGAGGAGCCACAGGGGTAGTCAGCAGGGTCTTGGGAGGAGCCACAGGAGCAGTCAGACAGGTATATCTAGTTCACCACATGTACACAGTCCACATTTCACAGATGTAGTGGAGTGGTGGGTATGACGACAGCAGTAGACTTTCAGCTTAGTCTCAGAGTAATTCCCCTTTGCCCCCAGACAGTTGTCACATAGTCTCCCAAAATTGGCAATAGCCTTGGCGATCCTGCAGCTGACCTTATCTTCAATGTGAACCACTCTTGAGAGGGTGCTGCCAAGATTCGTGAACTTGTCGACTGCCTGGAGCTGCTGGCCGTTCACCACATAGAGTGGATCTGAGGATGCCTGGTGTATGACTTCTGTTTTCTTGCTGCTGATGGTGAGGCCAAAGTTGGCACATACAGTAGAAAATTTATTGATGATGTCCTGCAAGTCAGACTTGGAGCTTGTGTTGAGAGCACAGTTGTCAGCGAATAAGAAGTCTCTAAGCCCCATCTCTTTGACCTTAATAAAAGCTTGAAGCCCGTGCAGGTTGAACAGCTTGCCATCCATTCTGTATTTGATTTGGATTCCTGGATCGATAACCCGAAAGTCAACTTCACACTGAACATCATGCTGAAGAGGGTTGGTGCCAGCATTCATCCCTGCTTGACCCTCTTTGTGACTGAGAAAGTAACAGAACAGTCACCATCATCGAGCACACAGGCTGACATCCCATTATGAAACTGCTTGACCATGGTGATGAATCTTCCAGAGCAACCATACTTTGCTATGATCTTCCATAATCCCTCTTGGCTCATGATGTCAAAGGCCTTGGTAAGATCGACAAAGGTGGTGGAGAGCTGTTTGGTCTGCTCCAGGTATTTCTCCTGCATTGTCACACAGCAAAGATCATGTCGATAGTTCCTCTTCCTTTCCTGAAGCCACATTCATGACATTGACACTGACATTCCATGTTCCAGATGAGCATTTAGCCTACCTAGTAGGATTCTGGCTAAGATTTTCCCAGCTACTGAGAACAGAGATGCCTCTGTGGTTGTCATATGCTTGACAGTTTCCCTTGCTCTTGTACATTTTGTATTTCATTTCTTGCAGAATCTGAGTGTTCTCCCAGAAGGACTGGAAGAGCTCTGTCAGTTTGGTCATGACGAGTGGACCACCTGTTTTGTAAACCTCCACTAGCAAAGGATACTTGCTCCATTTGACAGCTGGCCTAATGCTTTCTTGACTTCCTCTTCTTGGGGAAGAGTATCCATCTTATGTTTGAAACCTATTTGATAGAGACATCAATTCCTTCCTCATTTATGGTTCATGGTCTGTTCAAAAGAGATTCAAAATGGTCTGCCCATCAGTTCAGATTCTTGGTCTTCTTAGGTGATGAGTGTGGTACCATCTGCACTTAGGAGGACAAGATCCCAGAAGACTGAGGGCTAAACAGTGCTTTGATAGCATCAAAAATCTCTTCGAGTAATGTCTAATGGTGTAGCCCTGAATCTCCTCAGCCTTTTTGCAGAGCCAAAAGTCTTGCATCTTTCTGAGTTTAGCTTGAACTACTCTGCACGTAATGGCAAATGCTGTCTTCTGATAGGCTCTGTGTAGCCTGAGCTTTTCCTGTAGGAGAGCTTTTATCTCCTCAGCATGCATATCTACCCAGTCTTGGTTTTTCTTTGTTGTATGGCCAAAGACCTCAAAGAAGGCAGAGGGAACACAATCTCTGAAAACACCCAGTCTTATTCAACATCCCCTCCAAGATGAACATTGCTGAGCTGTGACTGGAGTCTTTTCACCAGGTGGTCTGCAGTAGTACCCGATTTCAGCTTGCTGACGTTGAGATTGTTGGTTAATTTCCTTGCCTGTGTACATTGTTTGGGTTGGATGTAGATATTAGGTTTGGATGCCACACATGGCTTTGGTCACTCTGACATCACGGCTGTCACATCTTCTGGTGTTGATGTAGTCAATCAGATACCAATGTTTAGAGCGGGGATGCATCCAAGATGTCTTGTTACGGTTTGGTAGGCAGAAGACCATGTTTTTGATGATCAGATCATGTTTTCAGAAGAAGCAGGCTGTCACTGTTGCATTTGCCTACCCCATTGTGCCCTCGGACTCCATTGTGGTCTCTTCCCACTCAAGTGTTGAAATCTCCATGGACAAGGAAATTGTCTGACCTTGGTACAGTGCAATTAGGGAATCAGGCTCTCCGTAGAGCTTGTCTTCGCGGCTTCCTCTGGCTGACTGGTCTTTACATTTGTTCCTCAATGGTAGTTGCACAGTCATTAGTCAATTATTGAATTTGTTTGGTAGACCGGTAAACTTTCAGACCAAGATGGTTGAACTATCTTGGAAGATACGACAGGTCTTCACACCAGAGGTACTACCCTTCCCTGACACCCCATAGTGGATTCACTATCTACCCTCTCTATGACTCTCATTACTTCTATAAACTTCCATTGGGTCACCCTTCTCAGCTTCTGGCACTCCGGAGTAAGCAATTGAAGGCTGTGAAACCTCTCCTTACACATAATACTGTGTAATACATCCCGATGGAACTCTTCTGCACACTTTCCAGAGCCTCCACATCATTCCTGTAATACAGTGAGTGAAACTGTCCACTGTACTCTAAATGCAGCCTAAACATTTCTACATGACTTGTTGGCTTTCACACTCAGTGACCCCAATAGTAATGGATGTGGAGAAGATATTTCCTGTGGTGGGGTAAGCAGAATTAGAGGGCACAGCCTCAACATTGAGGGGCAACCCTTTAGAAAAGAGGTAAGGAAGAATTTTTTAGCCAGAGAGTAAAAATCTGTGGAATGCTCCATCACAGACTATGATGGAGGCCAAGTCTATGCATATATTTAAGGCAGATGTTGATTGTTTCCTGATTGGTCAAGGCATCAAAAGATATGGCGAGAAGGCAGGTGTATGGGCTTGAGTGGGATCTGGGATCAGCCATAATGGAATATCAGAGCAGACTCGATGGGCTGAATGGCCTAATTCTGCTTCTATGTCTTATGATCTACTGAAGATAAGTATTCCAGATGGCTTCTTTACTACCCTATTTCACTGTGTTGCCACATTCATAGAGATATGGACTTTCACTCCAAGATTCCTCTGTACATCAATGCCCTTAAGTGTCTTGCCCTTTACACTATGTGGTCCTTATGCATGTGACTTATATTTATAACACTTTACATTTGAGCAGATTGAAATCAAACCGATATTTAGATCATAAGAAATTAAAACATAGGAACAGAATTAGGCCATCTGGTCCATCGAGTCTGCTCCACTATTCCATCATGGCTGATTTATTAACCCTCTCAACACCATTCTCTTGCCTTCTCCCCATAACCTTCAACATCCTGATTGATCAAAAACCTATCAAACTCTGACTTAAATATACCCAATGACTTGGGTTGCACAGATGTCTGTGGCAATGAATTCCAGAGATTCGCCACTCTCTGGCTAAAGAAATATTTCTTCATCTCTCTTCTAAGTGGACAACTCTCAATTCCAAGGCTGTGCCCTCTGGTCCTAGACTACTCTACTATAGAAAGCATCCTCTCCACATCCACTCTATCTAGGCCTTTCAATATTTGTAACGTTTCAATGAGATCTCCCGTCATTCTTCTAAACAGTGCAAATACTCCTCATATGTTAACCTTTTCATTCCTAGGATCGTTCTTGTGGACCTCGTCTGGACCCTCTCAGAGCCCAAAATATCCTTTCTTAGATACAAGACTTAGATACATGTACGAGAAGATCCTGCACATGGATTCCCAAGTCCCTTAGCAACTCCAATTTTTGAATTTTCTCTCATTTACAGAATAATCCATGCATTTATTCCTTCTGCCAAAATGCATGAAAATGCACTTTTCTACACTATGTTCCATCTGTCACTTTTTTACTCCAATCTGTCTGTCCTTCTGCAGCCATCCTGATTCCTCAACACTACCTGCCCCACCATATGTCCACATATTGTCTGCAAAAGTGGCCACAAAGCCATCAATTCCTTCAACCAAATCACTTATAGAATGTGAAAAGAAGCAGTCCCAATGTCATCCCTTGCAGCACACCATTAGTCACTGGCAGCAGAACAGAAAAGACCCCAATTATTTCCACTTTTTGCCTCCTGCCAGTCAGCAATCTTCTATACATGCTGATCTCTTTCTTGTCATGCAGTTTCTCAACTTTACCCGCAAGGATTCTACATGTTCCAATCCTATGTCACCTTTTTCTAAGGTGAGCGCCTCCATCTGTGCTTGCCCAAGCATTAACATATTTCTAGCTTTTATGTATTCTGCTGAAACCTTGGACAATCCTTTTTGCTGTTCACAACTTAACCAATTTTTAAAATCTCCTTCCCAACTTAGTAATCAGCCTATCTACATTTCCTTCATCAGCACCGACAACAATAGATACAACACTGACCCTTGGTGAACACTGCAAGTCACAGAACACCAGTCAGAATAATACCACTCTATCAATACCCTTTGTCTTCTAAGGGCAAGATAGTTACCAAATCTCCATGGATCCTTCGTGCTTCTGTATCAACCTATTATCGGGACCAAATCTGTGTTTTTGTTTTACATGTTCTTCCCTGTTCTCATTATAGTTATAATCTTCACTGAAATTTTCTATGAATATACCCTGAACAGACAAATCATGTCTTGTTCTCATTGCTACCATCAGGAAGGAAGTACAGAAGCCTGAAAGCACACACTCCATGATTCAGGAACAGCTTCTTCCCTTCTGCCATACGATTTCTGAATGGACATTAACTCACTACTTTTTTATTTCTATTTTTGCACTACTTATTATTATATATGTATGTACTTACTGTAATTGAAGTTTTTTTTGTCATTATGTTTTGCATTGAACCTGCCTCAAAGACAATAATGCTGGTGATCTTAAACCAGATTCTGATTCTGATTAGGTTATAAGACAAGAAGGCATAGGAGCAGAATTAGGACATTTGGCCAATCAAGTCTACTCCACCATTCCATCATGGTTGATTTATTATCACTCTCAACCCCATTCTCCTTTTGAGGCTGTTACTAATCAAGAACCTTTCAAGCTCTGCTTTAGATACACCACTGGCAGTGATCACGTCTCCGGCTCCAAGTCTGGGTCCTCAGCTCAGAAGGGAAGGAGGGAAAAGAGGAGAGCGGTAGTGATAGGGGATTCAATAGTTAGGGGGACAGATAAGAGGTTCTGTGGGAGAGATTGAGAATCCTGGATGGTCTGTTGTCTCCCTGGTGCCAGGGTCCATGATATCTCGGATCGGGTTCTAGGTTTTCTCAGGAGGGAGGGTGAGCAGCCAGATGTCGTGGTCCATGTAGGGACCAATGACGTGGATAGGAAGAAGGGACATGTCCTGCAAAGAGAGTTTAGGGAGTTAGGTGCAAAGCTGAAGGACAGGACCTTCAGGATTGATACCCGTGCCACATGCTAGTGAGGCTAGAAACAGGAAGATAATGCAGCTAAATATGTGGCTAAGGAGATGGTGCAGGAGGGAGGGCTTCATGTTTCTGGACAATTGGGCTTTGTTCCAGGGAAGGTGGGACCTGAAAGGGAGGAGGGGCATTAATGGAAGTTAGTGAAGTCAATGTTCATGCCATCAGGTTGAAGGCTACACATCAATGTTCTCTAACTTCTGTTAATGCCCCTCCTCCCCTTCTTACCCCATCCCTAATATATTTAGTTTTTTCCCCCTCCCCTTTTTTTTCTCTCTCTCTGCCCATCACTCTGCCTGTTCTCCATCTCTCTCTGGTGTTCCCCTCCCCCTTTCTTTCTCCCTAAGCCTCCCATTCCATGATCCTTTCCCTTCTCCAGCTCTGTATCTCTGAGAAAGGATCCAGGAAGAGTGGATTGGGATAAGTTGTTTTCTGGCAAGGATGTGTTCAGTAAGTGGAAGGCCTTCAAAGGCGAAATTTTGAGAGTGCAGAGTTTGCATGTTCCTGCCAGGATTAAAGGCAAAGTTAACAGGCATAGGGAACCTTGGTTTTCAAGACATATTGGTGGTCTGGTTAAGAAAAAGAAAGAGGTGTATAGCAGGTATAGGCAACAAAGAACAAATGAGGTACTTGAAGAGTATAGAAAATGTAAGAAAATACTAAAGAAAGAAATCAGGAAGGCAAAAAGAAGACATGAGGTTGCTTTGGCAGATAATGTGAAGGTAAACTCGAAGGGTTTCTACAAGTATATTAAGAGTAGAGGGATAGTAAGGGACAAAATTGGTCTTCTAGAAGATCAGAGTGGTCATCTATGTGTGGAGCCTCATGAGATGGGGGAGATCTTAACCAGTTTTTTTGCATCAGTATTTACTCAGGAAACTGGCATAGTGTATATGGAAGGAAGGGAAACAAGCAGTAGTGTCATGGAACATATACAGATTAAAGAGGAGGAGGTGCTTGCTGTCTTACAGCAAAGGTAGATAAAGGTAGATAAACCCCCCAGGCCTGACATGATATTTCCTCGGACCTTGAGAGAGAATAGTGTAGAAATTGCAGGGGCCCTGGCAGAAATATTTAAAATGTCCTTAGCAATGGGTGTGGTGCCGGAGGATTGGAGGGTAGCTTATGTTGTTCTGTTGTTTAAAATAGTCTCCAAAAGTAAACCAGGTAATTACAGGCCAGTGAGCCTGAGATCAGTAGTAAGTAAATTATTGGAAGGTGTTCTGAGAGATCGGATATACAAGTATTTGGACAGCCCAAGGGCTGATTAAGGATAGTCAGCATGGCTTTGTGCATGGTAGATTGTGATTAACAAATCTTGTAGAGTGTTTTGAGGAGGTTACCAAGAAAGTAGATGAAGGAAAGGCTGTGGATGTTTTCTACATGGACATTAGTAAGGCCTTTGACAAGGTCCCACATGGGAGGCTAGTTCAGAAGGTTCAGACACTAGGTATCCAGGGAGAGGTTGTAAACTGGATTTGAAATTGGCTGTGTGGGAGAAGACGGAGAGTGGTAGTTGATGATTGCTTCTCAGACTGGAGGCCTGTGACTAGTGGTGTGCCTCAGGGATCTGTGCTGGAACCATTGTTGTTTGTTGTCTATATCAATGATCTAGATAATAATGTCGTAAATTGGATCAGCAAGTTTGCTGATGACAATAAGATTGGAGGTGTTGTGAACAGTGAGGAAGGCTTTCAAAGCTTGCAGAGGGATCTGGACCAATTGGAAAAATGGGCCAGAAAATGGCAGATGGAATTTAATGCAGATAAGTGTGAGGTGTTGATTTGTGGAAGAACAAATCAAGGTAGGGCATACACAGCAAATGGTAGGACACTGAGTAGTGTTTGGCACATGGCCTAGTGGATAAGGCATCGGTCTAATGATCTGAAGGTTACTGGTTCGAGCCTCAGCTAAGGCAGCATGTTGTGTCCTTGAGCAAAACACTTAACAACACATCGCTCTGCAATGTCACCGGTGCCAAGCTGTATGGGTCCTAGTGCCCTTCCCTTGGACAACATCGGTGGCGTGGAGAGGGGAAGTTGCAGCATGGGCAACTGCCGGTTGCAGCCCTGCCCTACAACCCTGCCCAGGCCTGCGCCCTGGAAAACTCATGAGACTCATGGATGCCTATTTACTGAGGAGTGCAGAGGAGCAAAGGGATCTGGGAGTTCAGATACATAATTCCCTGGAAGTGGCATCACAGGTAGCCAGGGTTGTAAAGAAGGCTTATGGCACCCTGACATTCATATATCAAGCTATTGAGCATAGGGGTTGGGTGTTATGGTGAGGTTGTATAAGACATTGGTGAGGCCAACTTTGTATACAGTTGTATACAGTTCTGGTCACCTAACTATAGACGTACTAGATTGAAAGTAAGATTGAAAGAGTGCAGAGAACATTTACTAGGACGTTGCCGGGTCTTCAGGAGTTGAGTTACAGGGAAAGATTGAACAGGTTAGGACTTTATTCCTTGGAGCATAGAAGAATGAGGGGGGATTTAATAGAGGTTTACAAAACTATGAGGGGTATAGACAGAGTAAATGCAAGCAGGCTCTTTCCATTTAGATTAGGAGAGATAAATATGAGTGGACATGGCTTTAGGGTGAACGTGGAAAAGTTTAGGGGGAACATTAAGGGGAACTTCTTTACTCACAGAGTGGTGGGAGTGTGGAATGAGCTGTCATCTGACGTGGTAAATGCGGGCTCACTCTTAAGTTTTAAGAATAAATTGAATAGATACATTCATTGGGAGAGGTCTGGAGGGTTATGGACTGGGTGCAGGTCAATGGGACTAGCGGATTAAAGTTTTGGCACAGACTAGAAGGGCCAAATGGCCTGTTTTTCTGTGCTGTAGTGTTCTATGGTTCTATGGTTCCAATAACTTGGCCTCAAAGCCGTTGTGGCAATGAATTCCACAGATTCCCAATCCTCTGGCTAATGAAATTCCTCCCTCATCTCTGTTTTAAAAGTATGCCCTTGTATTCTGGGGCTGTGTTACCTATCATAGACTCTGCCACTATGGAACATATCCTGTCCATGTCCATTCTATCGAAACCTTTCAATGTTTGATAGATTTTAATGATATTTCTCTTCATTTTTCAATGCATTCCAAGACTTGGCTAGGAAGGTTTGCAACTGATGTATCTGAAAGATTCAATCTTGTTTGTAACTAATTTTGAAAGATATATTTACCACATATGCAAAGTGATACTCTGCCAGCAAATAAGCATTGGTGGATGACACAGACACTGCTATTTGCAATTACTGCAGTTCTTAATGTAACATTTTCCTTTGAAGTTTATCATGCGGTGTGTTCTTAAATGAATAATTTCATTTAATTATCTGAAGAATAGGTCTCTCTCCAGACTTTCTGGAGCCCAAGTAATTAGGAATTCACAAAGTAATGTAATTTGTTGATGTCAAATAAAACTATGCAAGCAAAAGTTCAGAGGGAGAAAGGACAGTTACCAGTTATGCAATGCACTTTCAAGTTAATTGAGACGTTTTAAAAAATATATATACTTTCTGTGAAGCAGTTATTGTGCCTATCAGGGAAGCTCTCATTTCAGCAGAGCCTGATCCTAATTAATTGGAGTTACTTTACAATATTCTGCTGTTTGCAAAAGTCAGGTTTCCAGCAACGAAACATGGGTCTGATGCTTCCAGGGACAGATGGGAAAGAAGGAAAATAATATGATCGTGTAGAAGAGAGAACTTACTTCAAGTAACAAAACTGAATGAGGGAAGAAGTCAAGAAGAGACTGCGATGGAATCAGCAAAGAAGCAAAGGTTGGAGACAAATAAAATTGAAGATTTATTTGTTTTCTATTACTGTAGAGTGGCAGAGTAGAGATATGTCTCTACCAAAGGAGGTGTCAGGTGCTCCATCCCTCCGCAAGCCTGCAGGTCACCCTCGGGCGAGGTGTAGCTCCTGTTTAACTCCCTAATCAGGGTCAAATGAAGCCATGGAAGCACGCGGTGGACGGTCATACAGCAGCTGGTGCATGCCACAAGTCCTGGTTAAGCGTCCACTGACACCGGCAAGAAAATCTCTGAAGAGTATTGATAGTGACTGGGGTCACCCACTTTATAAAGACACTGCCAAGAAGAAGGAAATGGCAAACAATTTCTGTGGAAAAATTAGCCAAGAACAATCATGGTCAATGATAATACCGTGAATGCTCACATCATATGACATTACATATAATAATGATGATTACAATTTCTGTTGAATTCACTGATGGGTGAAGGTTCAGAGAGACAGACATACTTTATTGACCCCGAAAGAAATTGGGTTTCGTTACAGCCGCACCAACCAAGAATAGTGAAGAAATATAGCAATATAAAACCATAAATAATTAAATAATAAGTTAATCATGCCAAGTGGAAATAAGTCCAGGACCAGCCTATTGGCACAGGGTGTCTGACACTCTGAGGGAGGAATTGTAAAGTTTGATGGCCACAGGTAGGAATGACTTCTTATGACGCTCAGTGTTACATCTCGGTGGAATGAGTCTCCGGCTGAATGTACTCCTGTGCCTAACCAGTACATTATGGAGTGGATGGGAGTCATTGTCCAAGATGGCATACAACTTGGACAGCATCCTCTTTTCAGACACCACTGTCAGATGGTCCAGTTCCACCCCCACAACATCACTGGCCTTACGAATGAGTTTGTTGATTCTGTTGGTGTCTGCTACCCTCAGCCTGCTGCCCCAGCACACAACAGCAAACATGATAGCACTGGCCACCACAGCCTCGTAGAATATCCTCAGCATCGTCCGGCAGATGTTAAAGGACCTCAGTCTCCTCAGGAAATAGAGACGGCTCTGACCCTTCTTGTAGACAGTCTCAGTGTTCTTTGGCCAGTCCAGTTTATTGTCCATTCGTATCCCCAGGTATTTGTAATCCTCCACCATGTCCACACTGACCCCTTGGATGGAAACGGGGTCACCGGTGCTTTAGCCCTCCTCAGGTCCACCACCAGCTCCTTAGTCTTTTTCACATTAAGCTGCAGATGATTCTGCTCACACCATGTGACAAAGTTTCCCACAGTTGTCCTATACTCAGCCTCATCTCCCTTGCTGATGCATCCAACTATGGCAGAGTCATCAGAAAACTTCTGAAGATGGCAAGACTCTGTGCTGTAGCTGAAGTCCGAGGCGTAGTTGGTGAAGAGAAAGGGAGACAGGACAGTCCCCTGTGGAGCCCCAGTGCTGCTGACCACTCTGTCTGACACACAGTGTTGCAAGCGCACGTACTGTGGTCTGCCAGTCAGGTAATCAATAATCCATAACACCAGGGAAGCATCCACCTGCATCACTGTCAGCTTCTCACCCAGCAGAGCAGGGCGGATGGTGTTGAATGCACTGGAGAAGTCAAAAAATATGAACCTCACAGTGCTCGCCAGCTTGTCCAGGTAGGCGTAGACACGGTTCAGCAGGTAGACGATGTCATCCTCAATTCCTAGTCGGAGCTGATAGGCGAACTGGAGGGACAGTTATTACCTTTCAAACATCATGCTCCTGAACCGGTCTTGATCGCATCACTCAGATCAACACTGAATTGATTCCACAACTTATGGACTCAAATTCAAGGACTCTACAACTCATGTTCTCAGTATTATTTATTTACTACTTTATTATTATTTTAAAAAATTGCTGATGACACAAAGGTTAGGGGTGTTGTGGATAGTCTGGAGGGTTATCAAAGGTTACAGCGGGACATCAATAGCATGCGGAACTGGGCTGAGAAGTGGCAGATGGACTTAACCCAGCTAAGTGTGTAGTGGCTCTTTTTGTTAGATCAAATTTAAAGACAGAATATAATATTAATGGTAAGTCTCTTGACAGTGTGGAATACCTGAGAGATCTTGGGATCCATGTCGATAGGACACTCAAAGCTGCTGCGCAGGTTGACAGTGTTGTTATGAAGGCGTATGGTGTGTTGCCATTCAGCAATCGTGGGATTGAGTTCAACAGCAGAGAGATAATGGTACAGCTATATAAGACCTTGGTCAGACACCATTTGGAGTGCTGTGTTCAGTTCTGGTCACCTCACTACATGAAAGGCGTGGATACTATAGAGAGAGTGCAGGGGAGATTTACAAGGACGTTGCCTGGATTGGAGGGTGTACCTTATGAGTGAACTTGGCCTTTTCTCCTTGGAGCAACAGAAGGTGAGAGGTGACCTGATAGAGGTGTATAAGATGATGAGAGGCACTGATCATGTGGATAGCCAGAGGGTGGATAGCCAGAGGCTTTCTCCCAGGGCTGAGATGGCTAACATGAGGGGACATAGTTTTAAGGTGCTTGGAAATAGATACTAAGGAGATGTCAGGGGTAAGTTTTTCACACAGAGTGGTGGTGGCAAGGAATGCACTGCCGGCAGTGGTGGTGGAAGTGGATACAATAGGGTCTTTTAAGAGCCTCTTAGATAAGTACATGGAACTTAGAAAAGTTATGCACTAGGGAAATTCTAGGCAGTCTCTGGAGTGGGTTACATGGCCGACATAACATTGTGAGCCGAAAGCCCTGTAATGTGCTGTAGATTTCTATGTTCTATGTTAAAAGTAAAAGGGTCGGCAAATAATGTAGCAAAAATCAGTGGGATGACAGATGATTGAGAAGCTTTTAAAAACTAACAAAAGGCAACTATAAAGGTCATAAAGGGAGGTAGACAATAATATAAAAGATGATACAAAAAATTTCTTTCAGAGATGCAAAGAGTAAAACAGAAATGAAAATGGATATTAGACCGTAGGAAAATGATGCTGGAGAGGTAATAACGAGGGAGAAGGAAATGGTGGAAGATCTTAATAAATATTTTGTGTCATTCTTCATTGTGGAAGACACCATCAGAATGCCAGAAATGCCAGAGTGTCAGGGAGCAGCGGTAAGTGTCGTTGCTACTACTAAGAAGAAGGCGCTTAGGAAGCTGAAGTGCCTTATGTAGCTGAAGAGATCATGGAGGCATTAGTAATGACCCTTCAAGAATCACTAGATTTTGGAATTGATGCACCATCAATAACTCTCTCTGAAATGTGAAGTCGAGATATCGGCTTTTATTGACTGGAAGAAAGAACAAGCAGTAGTTGACCACCATACTACATCCTGGAGAATGAGGGCCGGGCTCAGGCCTCAATCACCTTTATACCGGGGTCTGTGGGAGGAGCCACAGGAGCAGTCAGCAGGGGGCGTGTCCAGACAGGAATGTTTCTGGAAGACTGGAAAACTGCCAATATCACTCCACTCTTCAAGAAGGGAGAGAGACAGAAGACAGGAAATTATATCTCAGTTAGCTCGACTTCAGTGGTTGCAAAGATGTTGAAGTTTATTATTAAGGGTGAGGTTTTGGGGTACTTGGAGGCACATGAGAAAATAGGTCGAGGTCAGCATGGTTTCCTTCGGGGGAAATCTTGCCTGACAGACCTGTTGGAAGTTTTTGATGACATAGCAAGCAGGATAGACCAAGGAGAATCTGTGGATGTTGTTTATTTGGATTTGTGCTGCACATGAAGCTGCTTAACAAAAACGAGCCTATGCTGTTATGGGAAAGGGACTAGAATGGATAGAGGATTAGCTGACTGGCAGAAAGCAAAGAGTGGGAATAAGTGGGGCTTTTTCTGGTCGGCTGCTGGTGACTAGTCATGTGCCACAGGGGTTGGTGTCATGACTGCTTCGTTTCACATTGTATGTCAATATTTGGATGAAGGAATTGATGGCTTTGTGGCCAAGTTTGCGGATGATATGAAAATCGGAGGAGGGGCAGGTAGTGTTGAGGGAGCAGTGTGTCTGCAGAAGGACTTAAATAGGTTGAGGGAATGGACAACAAAGAGGTAGATGGAATATACTGTGGGGAAACACATGGTCATGCACTTTGGCAGAACGAATAAAGGTGTGGAATATGTTGTCTACCATCTGTTCTGAAAGGTACCGGGAAAGGGTCAGTAACATCATGAAAAATCTCACCCTTCCTGCTCATGGACTGTTTGTCCCACTCTCATCAGGGAGGAGGCTATGTAGCATCTATGCCAAGATCACAGGCCTCAAAAACAGTTAGCTTCCCCAAGCAGTAAAGCTGATCAACACCTCCACCCAGTAACTCCACCACTATTTTTATTACTTCCACTATTTCCCATCAGTCTCCTTATGTACAGCCTGTGGACATACAATCAATCCATGTACAACATACATTATAAGCTAGCTTATATATTTATATATATTGTGTGTTTTTGCAGGATTATTATTGTGTTCTTTTTTGTGCTGCATCAGAAGCGGATTAGCAATTATTTCATTCTCCTTACACTTGTGTACTGGAAATTGCATTAAGCAATCTTCAGAAGCTTCAATCTTGGTTCTACTGTGAATGCTGGCAAGAAAATGAATTTCAGGGGAGTATATTGTAAAATATACTGTAGTTATTTGAGCAAACATTTGTCAGGCTGGGTGTTGTGCAGCAGGAAAAATAGAGAAACTGAAAATTGTTCAGATGGAGACAGACTTTGGAATGCCTAAGGGTTATCAGTCTCTCTGTTCATAAAACATAGACAGCCAGCCAGCATGCAGGTGAAACAGGTAATTTGAATAACGGACTTCTGTTGCAAGGAGGAAGAACTAAATGTAGGAAACCTTTGCTGCAACCATACAGGAATCTTTGAGACTGTATCTGGAATACTGCTGACAGGTTTTGGTCTCCTTGTTTCATGAGGGTTATAATTATATTGATTTCTTTTCCCTTGGCTGGAAGTAGAAAATATGGAAGGGCATAATTTTAAGATGATTCTTGTAAAGTGGTAGTGCTTGTCCATTGGGTCTGATGATGACAGGAAACCTGTGCGGGAGAGTTTTAAAGTGGGAAAAGGTGTTGCACTGGGGCAGTTCCCTCTCTCAACCTCGGAATTCTAAGTCCTGTGCTATGAACAAGTGTCACAAACTGGGGTTTTCCTTGGTGGTGGTGGATGACAATGATGTCACCTGTGCCTTTTCAGACCCTTCGCTCTCCATGGAGCATTGTAGTATCGCCTTCTTATCCATTCAATCTCACTGTAGATTTCATCCGCTCAGTCCACTGGACTTCACGTGCTACCTTCGCTAGGATCATGTATGACATAAAATTGAAGAGGTATATGGGTGCTGTTGTGATTGTGAACAAAGTCAGTGGAGAGGCGCCAATGCTGGTGGATATAGAAGTCTTTATTCCATAAAGTGAGCTGCAGGCATCATAATCAAGACACTCTCGGAAGAAGAGGCCTGCCTGACCCAATATTCCATGACATTTTTATATGCTAACAAAGATTGAAAATAACAGCAGGACAATTCTATATTTACATTGTATCTACAATGCTTCCTTTGACTTACATATAAATTTCAAACACCTCCATCATCACACCCACACTCTGGATACCCAAACAATGTTAATTCCCACTGACTTTGAGCTGCATTCATGCATACGCATGCTTCTGAGGTCAAATGGAGTGTTTCATTGTTTGCAATCAACCCTAAAAAGTTCAGAGCTGCATTTTAAATTCAATCTACAATCCGTGTACAAATCTAAAGAATGGCTGCTGATGAAATTAGTATTTGCTATATTCCATAACTCCATAATATATCCAAACAGATGGAAGGGTTAGATTGACCTTGGAGTAAATTAAAAGGTCGGAAGTCATTGTGGGCTGAAAGGTCTGTATTGTGCTGTAGTTTTCTATGTTCTCCGTACATATATCATGAGAAAAGATTAGGCAGACTAGACTTATACTCATTGCATTTAAAAGAGTAATTTAACCTTAATGAAATATTTCATTCTTGCCTAGGCTCTTGATCATGTGTCCTAACGCCTCTTTATCAGGTGTCAGACTGAGCTGGATAACACTGAGTCCCATGTGATAATTTACTTGATTGAAGACATTCTATATGTGAAAGTGGTTACTGTTCCATTTACTCATTGATCAGCATTACTGTAACATTTCTATTCATTAGAAGGGTCTTGGTAGGATAAGTATGGAGAGACATTTTCCCTTGCAGAGTTATCTAGAGCTAGTGGGCGTTGTTTTGGAATAAAGAACTGCTGATTTAAAATGTGAAAAAGGTGTAATTTCTTCTCTCAGGAGGACCATGAATCTTTGAAATGCAGAGAGCCGTGCAGGCTGAGGCAATGAGATGCTTGGTCCATTGGAAATTAAGAGCAATAGGAAAGTGCAGCTGCGGTCAAGATCAGTTAATCTTAATGAATGGGGAGCAGGCTGACAAACTTGAATCCTATACCTGCATCTATCTCTGATGTTTTTAACACAAGTGTGTAAATGGGAATACAGCAATGCTCACAAAATGTTGGAGGAACTCAGCAAATCAGGGAGCATCTCTGGGAGGGGATAAATGTCGATGTTTTGGATCAGGACCCTTCACCAGGACTGGAAAAGAAGGGGGCAGAAGCCAGAATAATAAGATGGGGGGGGGGGGGGGGGGAGGTGATTCACTGTGCAAAGAAATGAGGATTCTTCTTGTGACGGTGTGTGTTTCCTCTGGGGGCTCTAATTCTCTCCCTCTACTCCGTATTTGAATGAAAGACACTTTACAGCAAATGTTCATAACTTCAGATGCCAATGTTTGCTTAGTATTATTAATACAAAAATAAGTGGATGGATGTGTACACTCCTAGGGACCTGCTATTCAAATGATAGCTTCTCAATTAATCCCTGTAAATATTGAGGCACACTCAAATACTCCCCATAAATGAGGATGCACTTCCTGGTATCTCTGTCTTAGAGATCCCCAATCAATGCTGACACTTTCCCTTAAATCCCCTATTTGAAGGGGATTTAACACATATGGGATGGTAGGATTAATTGTTTACAATAAATTGTACCAAGGGTGTAAGTCATAGAGTCATGAAGTCACAGAACTGGTAGTCTTCCTCACTGTCCTCTACACCCCCAATCTTGGTGTCATCTGCAAATTTGCAGATCCAGTTTACTACATTATCATCCAGATCATTGATGTAGTTGACAAATAACAACAGATCCAGCACCGATTCTGGTGGAAAGCCACCTGTCACAAGCCTCCAGTCAGGGAGTCAACCACCTACTACCAATTTCTGTCTTCTTTCATGAAGCCAATGTCAAATCCAATTTATTACCTCATTCTGAATGCCAACCGACTGAACATTCTTGACCAACCTCCCATGCGCAATCTTGTTAAAATCCATGCAGACAACATCCACTGTCTTGCCTTCAGCACCTTTCCTGATGACTCTGAAACAGAGGTTCCCAACCTTTGTCATGCTATGACCCCTACAGTTAACCGGGAGGTCCGTGGACGCTGGGTCGGGAACCTTGCTCTAAAAATTATAAGATTGAAAAACCTGGGGAAATCAAAAAACTTTATAAGATTAGTTATACATGCTCCACCCAGAACAAAGCCTTGTTGACTATCCCTAATCAGTTTCTGTCTATCCAAATACTTATATGTCTGGTCCCTAGAATACCTTCCAATAACCTACCAGACTCACCAGCCTTTAATTTCCTTGGTTATTTTTAGAGTCTTTGTTAAACGGTATAACAATGTTAACTATCTTCCATTCCTCCAGTACCTCATCTGTCACTAAGGTGGTTTAAATATCTCCGCTCGGCCCCCTGCAATTTCTGCACTAATCTCCCACAATGCCCGAGCGAACACTTGTCAAGTTTTGGGGATTTATCCACCCTAATTTACCTCAAGACAGCAAACCCCTCCTTTTCTGTAATCTCTATATAGTCAATGACCTCACTGCTGTTTTGCCTCACTTCTGTAGAATCAAGTCAATACGGATGCAAAAATTCCATTTAAGATCTCTCCCAGTCCCCAGTTCAGTGGTAGAATCTGGAAGGAGTTGATAGTGATGAGAACAGAATAAACAGGGATTTGTGTAGAATTATATGAACGAGTGCTCGACGGTCAGCATGAACTCGATATGCCAAACAGCCCATTTCGGTGCTGCATCATGCAATGGCTTTGCATTTATACAATTTCAGCTGTCATTTCCCCTATAATCTCTGGACAGATATATCGCACATCATGAGCGATGATAACTGCAGTTAATTTTTGGACTTACTGTATCTCTGCTCACTGGGCCTGGGTCACTAATTGAGGTCATGGCCTTGCTGTCCAGAGCGAAATTATTGCCAGCAATGAATGTGTGTACGTCTGTGTCTGAGGGATCAAATTCAGCACCTGCAGGTGCGAGTAGCCTGTATATGAGAGGTCCACAAATAAATCTTCCTCCTTCCAAAAGATTTCAAACTTGTTGAAAGTTTGCATCAGTCTGCTTTAGGCATTCTGTTGAGATTGCTGGGAATGGTGTACTGATGTTTACAGTACATGGGACTTAGTAGATGAATTTTCAGAACCAGAATTAGAATCAGGTTTAATATCACTGGCATATGTCCTGAAATTTGTTGGTTTGTGGCAGCAGTACATTGCAATACATTATAATAAAAAACTATAAATTGCAATAATAAATATATACAAATAAAGTAAGTAGTATAAAACTGAAGCCAAAAAAAGGAAAATTAAGTAGTGAGGTAATGCACATGGGCTCATTGTCCATTTGAAATCTGATGACAAAGGGGAAGAAGCTGTTCCTATAATGTTGAGTGTGTGTCTATACCCTGTTTTGAAGTAACTTGCACTTAGAGAAAATGTTCATAACTTCAGGATGTCAACTGTTGCTTAGTATTGTTAATACCAAGATGAATGGATGGACGGGATCACTTTCAGTATTTCACTCTCCATATGACAGCTTCTGAAGATATTGACAGGCACCCAAATGCTCCCTAAACATAAGGATGTACTTCCGTCTATGCCTGTCAGTTGTGACATACTCTCAGAGAATCTCCATCATCACTGACACATTCCCATATATTCCCTTCAAACAGTAGCACACAGTTAGGAATTCCATGTCAGAAGTGACAAACCCTTCAGCATTCCACATCAATGGTGACACAGCCCAGATGCATCTGGGAGCTACAGTATGTGCTTAGCCCCCTGCTCTATTCACTTTACACTTATGACTGTGTGGCTAAGCACAGCTCCAATGCCATGCTTAAGTGTGCTGATTGTTGTAGTCCGAATTAAAGGTGGTGTGGTGACGCATCAGCTAGTTGGAAGGAGATTGGAAACCTAGCTGAGTGATGCCACTATAATAACCACTCACTCATTGTCAGAATGACCAAGAAGCAGATTATTGACTTCAGGAGAGGAAACCAGAGGTCCATGAGCCAGTCCTCATCGAAGGGATCTAAAGTGGAGAAGGTAAGCAACTTTATAATTCCTTGGTGTTATAATTTCAGGAGCCCTGTACTGGCACAGCATGTAAGAGCAATTCTGAAGAAAGCATGGCAGTGCCTCTACTTGCATAGAAGTTTGCAAAGATTTCAGCTTGAAAAACTTCTATAGACGTGTGGTGGGAGTATATTGACTGGTTGCTTCACAGCCTAGTACAGACCATTTGCCCTTGAATTGAAAATCCTACAATAAGTAATGGTTATGACCCAGTCCATCACAGGTAAAGCCCTCCCCACCATTGAGCACGTTCACACAGATCACTATTGCATGAATGCATCATTCATCATCAGCGACCTCCACCATCCAGGTCATACTCTCTACTTTCTGCCACATCAGAAAGAAGGTACATGAGTCTCAAGACTCATACCACCAGGTTAAGAAACAGTTATTAGCCCTCAAGCATCAGGTTCTTGAACTAGTGCAGATAATTTCATTCAAATTCATTGGCCCCATCACTGAACTGCTCTCAAACTTTTAACTGACCTTTGACTCACGTTTAAGGACTCTTCATTTCATGTTCTTGATATTTATTGCTTATTTATTTAATGCTATTATTTCTTATTTCCTTTTATATGTTCGCAGTTTGTTGCTTTCTGCACTTTGATTGTGTTTCCACCCTGCTGGGTGAGGTCTTTCATTGATTTTAGTATGGTTCTTGAATTTACTGAGTATACCTGCAAGAAAACAAATCTCAATGTTCTATATTCTGAGATATATGTACTTTGATAATACATTTACTTTCAACTTTACTGGTGATCAACCGACAGGACAATGTCAATGGAGACACACCTCCAGAGATATACTCCCACTGAGTCTCCATCGACAGTGACACACCAACAAAGACCCCTCATAGTGCAGCGGTTAGTGTGGTGCTATTGGAGTTCAGGGGGTTCTGGAGTTTGGAGTTTAATTCTGGTACTATTCTGTAAGGAGTCTTGGCACATCCTCCCCATGAAATGTGTGTCATTTCCCTGGGGATTCTGATTTACTCCCATGGTCCAAAGATGTATCATGTAGGTTAATTACTTATTGTACATTGTCCCATGATTAGGTTAGGGTTAATTATCTCAGGTTTTTGGGGCAGCACGTCCTGAAGGATTAGACAAACCTACTCTGTGCTGTATTACTAAATAAATCATTGTTATTATGTGCCATGTCGTATGACATGGGCTTTCATGGTCTTATCCATGACCAAGATTGTTGTTGGCAAATTTTCTACAGAAGTGGTCTGCCTTCTTCTGGGCAGTGTCTTTACAAGACAGGTGACACAGCCGTTATCAATTACTCTTCAGAATTTGTCTGCCTGGTGTCAGTGGTCACATCACCAGGACTTGTGATCTGCACCAGCAGCTCATACAACCATCCACCACCTCTTCCCATGGCTTCCCGTGACTCTGATCAGGGGCTAAGCAGGTTCTACTCCCTGCCCGAAGGTGACCTGCAGGTTAACGGGGGTAAGGAGTGCCTTACACCTCCTTTGGTAGAGGCATGGTTTCCACCCGGCCACCCAGTTAAATAAATAAATGAATAAAGAAATGCTGATGTGATACTCTAAAAGCCGCTTTGTTAGTGGGGGCACATTCCCAATATTTATCTGTCAAGGAGGATGCACCCAATAGCACAATGTACTGGACATTTTCTTGACAGCAAATAGAGTCTTGTGGCGACCCACTTCCTAGCGCACTCGAACCAGCTCACAAATAGCCAGTGTGCCAGCATAAAGGCCAGTCCCAAAAGGGCGCCAAGTCTGCTTCACCAGCAAGGGGAAAAGCCCGCGCGCGGGGCAGGACTGTGAATACGTGCCCCCTACAGCATCTGCGCCCGGGGAGGGCGGAATCAGGAAGGCTTTAAAGCGAGGCCGCGAAGTTCGAATAAAATCTCTTTTGTAACTGCAGTTCATCGACTCCGTGTCGTTATTTCAACGCTGCGTGTAGCACACCGCTACAGTCTGTCATTATTAATCTAAATACTTGTTAACATCAGGTTGTTTATGGAATGCAGAGTAAATCACAGATGCCAGATGGCTACCAAATCATTGAAAGACTCAAAGATAAATACTTCCAACCCGCACTACTGATTTTATGATCCGTTTCTGGATATTTGGTTTTGTGATGCAGGGGTTGCTGGAATGTTCTATCCCATCTCTAACTCAATGGATACCTCCTGTACCTACTAAGGGGGTCACTGAATGTATGTTTGTGGTCTTTAGCTGCTGTAGCAACGTGTTGTGCTTTCAGAGGTGTGCTTCTGCTGTAACATGTGGCCATTTGAATATTTGTCACCTTCCTGTCAGCCTTGAACCGGTCTGGCCATTCCCCTTTGACCTCCCTCATTAACAAAGTGTTTTTGCCCACAGCACTGCCACTCACTGGGTGTTTCTGTTTTTGTTTTTCACACCATTCTTCGTAAACTTTACAGACTACTCTGCATGAAAATCCCAGGAGATCAGCAGTTTGAAATACTCAAATCACCCTGTCTGGCACCAACAATCATTCCATGGTCAAAGTGACATAGATTAAATTTCTTTCTCATTCTGATGCTTGGTCTGAACAACAATGGAACCTCTTGACCACGTCTACATGCTTTTATGCATTGCGTTGCTGCACATGATTGGCTGATTAGAGATTTGCATTAATGAGCAGGTGCCAGATATACCTAATAAAGTGGCCACTGATTGTATTTCTAACAACAGTCCTCTACATTTATGCTGGTTATCCAGAGGAGATAGCTTTTTTAAAAATCCAGATTATTTCATTAACTAAATTTAATTTGTATGGTGCCCTAGTGAGATTTGACTCAAGTCATCTGGTTTTAAATCCAGGTTTTGGATTATTAGTATGGTAATTTAACCACGGTGCTCTATGTGATAATTGCAATCAAGCTGTTGGCAGGTTAGCCGTCCACAAGATGTGCTATGTGCTGATGTTGCAGTGTTGTGAAATCTCATGTGAAAGAAGCTGTGATTTAGCTGGTTCATTTTGACCATCAAATACATTTCAATTTTAATGTGCAAGGATGTAAGAGGCTGCAGGGAGTAGTGGACTCAGCCCAATACATCATGAGCACATCCCTTCCCATCATCTGCAGGAGGTGCTGCCTCAGGGAAGGAACATCCATCATCAAAGATCCTCACCCCGTGAGCATTGACTTCTTCTTAGAGCTACCATCTGTCAGGAGGTGTAATGTAGAAGCCTGAAGTCCCATACCACCTATCTCAGGAGCAGCTTCTTCCCTGCAAGCATTTGGTTCTTGAACCAACCAACACAACAGGACAGTAGCATAGCAGTTAGCGTAACGGTATTACAGCACCAGAGATCTGGTTCCTCTCTCGCTGCTGTCTGTAAGGAGTTTGTACCTTGTTCCTTTGACATCCCAAAGAATGTGAGATAGTATGTTAATTGGTCAATCTAATGGGCAGCATGGGCTCATTGCACTGGAAGCTGTATCTCTAAATTTAAAAAAACCCTAATCAGTACAGATGAGCAACTGCTATGCCCAAAACTACAAGAAATTGCGGAGAGTTAAGAGCAACCCATTATGAACACAAGAGATTCTGCAGATGCTGGAAATCCAGAGCAACATGCACAAAATGCTGGAAGAATTTTCATTCCCTTTCATTTCCAGTCCTAATGCTGACTGTACCTTTCTCAGTACCTATGACAATAATAAGCCAATACCAATAACTGCAACCGTGTATACTCGCCAGACATCTGTAATAAGATTTTTTCTTGAAATGTCCTCCTAAAGCATAGTGTCCCTTTGCATAATAGGGAGTGCCAGAGCCAAACCAGATAAGAATAATGGAAAGATGTGAAACTAAGGGACAATTGTTTTTACTATCTTCAAAATATCATTGGCTATCACTTGAAGTTTTGAATGACTTTAAGCACCTCTATTGTGAATTGTGATTGATCTTGCAAGTAAGGAATTGAAATATATACAATGCAATTTACCAAATGGTCAATAGGTATAACTTATAAACTAATTCTGCATAAAAATAACAGGTTTTCTGTTCTGGCTTGTGAAAAATGTTGGTGAAAGGAGCCGTGCTGTTCTCCTAGTACACAAATATAAAGAATGCTTGAGTCATAAGAGTGTGTGTATGGGGTTCAATTATGTTAATCATTTTATTTAATTATTGGTGATGACATGCTCACTATTACTCCCCACCAGTTTCATTTTATCATTTCCTGATAGAGTCTTCTTATGTACAGACACTCATGTGTCCATTGTTATTTCATGCACAATCAATATATACATATATAAGCTATCTTATGTATTTATATTTATGGTGTTTTTAATTTTTGTGTTCTTTATCTTTTTTTGTGCTGCATCAGATTCAAGGTAACAATTGTATTACTATTGAAAATTCTATTAATAGTGAAAAAGTGGTTGGGAAGCTGAAAGGTCTGAAGGTAGATAAATCACCCGGACCAGATGGACTACACTCCAGGGTTCTGAAAGAGGTAGCTGAGGAGATTGTGGAGGCATCAGTAATAATCTTTCCAGTATCATTCCAGATTCTGGAGTGGTTCCAATAGACTGGAAAATTGCAAATGTTATTCCACTCTTTAAATATGGATGGAGGCAGAAGAAAGGAGATTATAGAACAATTAGTCTGACCTTAGTGGTTGGAAAGATATTGGAGTTGATTATTAAGGATGACTTTTTGAGGTTCTTAGAGGCACATGATAAAATAGGCCAAAATCAGAATGGTTTTCTAAAGAAGAAATCTTGCCTGACAAATCTCTTGGAATTCTTTGAGAAAATAACAAGCAGTATAGACAAAGGAGAGTCAGTGGATGTTGTTTATTTGTATTTTCAGACGGCCTTTGACAAGGTACCTCTCATGAGGCAGCTTAACAAGGTAAGAGCCTGTGGTATTACAGAAAAGATGATGGCATGGATAAACGTTTGGCAGACTGTCAGGAGGCAAAGAATGGGAATAAAGCAAGCCTTATCTGGTTGGCTGCCAGTGACTAGTGTTGTGCCACAGGAGTCAGTGTTTGGATGAAGGAATTGATGCCTTTGTGGCCAAGTTTGCATATGATACGAAGATAGGTAGTGGAGTGGGCACTGTCGAGGAAGCAGTGTGTCTACAGAAGGACTTAGATTGGAAGGAATGGGCAAAGAAGTAACAGGTGGAGTATAATGTAGGGAAGTGCATGGCCATGTACTTGGCAGAAGAAATATTTTCTACAGTAAATGGGAAGAAATTTTAAAAATCAGAAGTGCAGAGGAACTTGGGTGCCCTTGCGCAGGGTTCTCTAAAGGTTAAGCTGGTGGTAAGAAGGTAAATGTAATGTTAGCATTCATTTTGAGAGGACTAGTACATTAGAGCAAAGAAGTAATGCTGAGGCATAAAAGGCAGACAGCACTTGGAGTATTGGGGAAGTTTTGGCCCCTTATCTAAGAAGGGATGTACTGGAATTGGAGAGAGTCCGGAAGAGGTTCACAAGAATGATCCTAGGAATGAAAGGGTTAACACATGAGGAGAATTTGATTAACTCTGGGCCTGTACTCCCTGGAGCTTAGAAGAATGAAGGGGGAATCTCATTGCAACCTATCCAATATTTAAAGTTCTGGATAGAGTGGATATGATGTTTCCTATCATGGGGAAGTCTGGAACCAGAGAGCACAACCGCAGAATATAGGGACGTCCACGTAGAACAGAGATGATGAAAAATTTCTCGAGTACAGGGTGGTGCATCTGTGGAATTCATTGCCACAGATGGCTCAGCAGGCCAAGTCATTGGGTATATTTAAAGCCTGATAGGCTCTTGATTAATCAGGGAGTTAAAGATTATGGGGAGAAGGCAGGAGAATGGGGTCAAGACGGGTAATAAATCAGCCATGATGAAATGGTGAAGCAGATCCGATGGGCTGAATGGCCTAATTCTGCTCCTATGTCTTACGTTCTTATCATCTAATTATTTCATTCTCCTTTATACATGTGTACTGGAAATGACATTAAACAATCTTGAATTTTGGAGTAAATTATTTTCTATTTTATTACTGTTCAATATTCAGGTTTTGATTTAGCAGAAAATGTTGTTTTGATTTAATTCCATGCACATTGATTAATGAAGTCTTTAGCCAATTTCTACAGATGTACCCTGGAGAGCATTCTGACTGGTTACATCGTCTGGTATGGAGGCGCCAATGCACAGGATCGGAAAAAGCTGCAGGCTGTAAACTCAGCCAGTTCAATCATGCCCACCATCGAGGAGGTTTTCAATAGAAAAAAAACATCAAGAAAGTGGTATCCATCATTAAGGACCCTCACCATCCAGAACATCCCCCCTTTTCTTTACTACCAACAGGGAGCAGATACAGGAGTCTGAAGACACATACTCAATGCTTTAGGAACAGCTTCTTGTCCACCTTCAGAGCTCCAAATAAATAATGAACCTATGAACACTGTTTCATTTTTTAAAATCTTTTTTTACTAGCTTATTTTATACGTCTTTTTGTAATTTATATTATTTATTATGTATTGTACTCTACTACTGCAGTAACAATAAACCTGATTCTGATTCTGATGTAGGTTTTAAAATAGCCTTGATCTATTCCATAACCAATAAATTATCTTCGATATAGTGATCCAGATAGGAAATTAAGCAATCGTTTAATACACAGAAGACAAGGATATGATAATTACCTGATCATTTGCTTTGGTCGAATCTAATGACAAATACTGGTTCAGGTCAATGTTAGTGCTGAATATAGCACTTGATCATATTGTCCACTGATTTAACATACTCACTCCTGCCACTTTCAAGTCTCTTCCCTCAGGTTAACAATTCTACTGATACAGTTCCTCTTTATGTGCACCATTAAAGTGAGCCATAACTTTTGAGTATAAGGCTCTGAAAATCTACTGGTTTCTGAGACCTTTTTATTATTTATCAAAACAAATTTTATTCATAATAAATAAATATGTACAAGAATAATCCATGCAATATATTTTATTCTTACATCCATAGTCAGAATCACTTTATTGCCAGTGTGTGAAACATACCGGAATTGATTGTGGTTCGGTGCCAATCATAAAACACCGGACAATACCTTTACAGACACCACAACAGCAAACAACAATTTACAAGACAATGGGGCAAACAGCCATGAGCAATCAACAACTAGGGCAAAAGTCAATAATCAAACTTAAATAAATGTGAACATATGAACAGACTAAATAATTATCAACGGAACTAGGAGATCAGGGAAGATCAGTTAACAGATGTTGTGCAGGGACAGTTAGAGTATTATATACCTGACTGAATTTTCTATCAATGTGTTATATAGTGGACTATTAGATTTCTTACAATCAATAAGATGGCTGCCTTAATATATCCCCTGGGATGGTACAATGCTACACAACTGAGGGGTTTCCTCACCTAACCCAGCTCTTCTCTGTCCAGTAGAGGAAGAACCCTAAACTGTAGTCCTTGTCCACGGAGCCCTTGCAATGGTTGCACCAAGAAGCTCCAGTGCACCCCTCAGCACGTACTCCTGCAGCCTGGAATGTGCCAGTGAGCAGCATTCCTCCATGGACATCTTGACATGCTGGCAGACCAACAGGTTTGGACAGACCAGAGTGTGTCTCACTGAGCTTACGATCTGTCAGCAGCACTTAATGTCCGTCACTGTGTGCGTCCCTGAGAACAGCCTGCAGATCACGCAGCTGCTTGGGATGAATCATGACGCATGTCCTTGCATCTTTCATTCTCTGAGTCATTGTTCACAGCCTCGTACACAATCTGGAGAGTACTTTGAAAAGACAGGCTAAGGAACCGTAGTGCAGTTAAGCACAGAATACTCCTTTGGGTAAGTGTAAATATGGCTGTTTCATTTATGTCTAACTTCCAACATTCTGCTTGGAAGGCTAAGTCAATCATCATCACGGTCAGAGAGTCACGGAGTCACTCGGCTTGGAAGCTGACCATTCAAGCCAACTCATCGGTGCTGACCAAGCTTCCTTCCTGAAATGCATTAAAATCTGATGGAACACCGGCTGGGATTGAGTTCCTGAATTAAAATACACTGAAGGCTTTTACCATTTGCAGTGTCACCATGATACAGGGCAGAAATGGGTCTTTTGCTACAAACTGGAACATAGATCTTCCACCGCTGCCTGGAAGGAGTGTGTATCTTCTCCCCGTGACCGTGTGGGTTTCCTCAGGGTGATCCAGTTTCCTCCTGCAGTACAACGATGTGCCAGTTGGTAGGTTAATTGGTCACTAAAATTATCCCGTGATTAGGCTAGGATTAAATCAGGCTGATGCAGCTCAAGGGGCCAGAGGACCTATTCTGCATTACATCTAAAACAAATTTTTAAAAATCTGATTGGTACGAACAATGAATTCTCCAATTTCATGCAAACTCTTTCTCTTCTCTTCCTTTTGCTCTCTTTTTGTTTTACCCAGTTCCGCTCAGATACGTTGAACCCTCAGTCCCTTATCTCCCAGTTTCTTTCCCCTCCTCACCACCCCATGCATCTAACCATCGCCCACAAGCTTCCCTACCTGTTTCCATATCTCCACCCCACTTGGTTCATGCTCCACCTTCATTCTGGTTAGATTACATCATCTGCTGCCCTTTGTTCTCTCTACCTATCACCTGCCGGCCACTGACGCCATATCTGTTTTCCCTCTTCCATCTGCAGATCACCCCTCCTCAGCGGGGTCCACCGATCACTAGCCACCTCCTGCGCTAACCATTCCTCATGATACTGATCATCCTCCCACTACTCCGTCAATCCAGATGAGGGGTCTCAACCTCAAACATTAACTTACTTCAGCAGATGCTGCCTGACCTTCTGTTTTTTTTTCACTCCTGAGCTCTTCATGTGGTTTTGTTTTACATTCCTGACCTCAAAATGTCCCTGTTTAATTGAAGCCTGACTATTACTAGTAACCAACAGCTCCATCTGCCCAGCTGCCCCGTCCAATTATATCAGGTGTGCACCTAAGTACATCAGCTAGTGCATGAAGAGCACACTGGGCTTTCTGAATGTTTTCCTTGTGAAACTGGGGCTGAAACATGAATTTATCTTCATTTTCTTCTTCTGCTTTTGCAAGTCTAATATCCCGAGAAGATACTGTGAGAGGAGGGAAGTGTTACGACACACACCCAACTGCGGCAGCTTCTGGGGTTTGGATGTTCCAACTCCCCAGAATATGGACAGCTGGACAGAATATAATATGGACAGAATATGTCCCTTTAAAGATTCAGGGACATCCCGCTAATTGGCAATCATGTTTTGTGCACCGAGAGTCGAGTATTTAAAAAGCACCTGAACTGAGGTTTGGTGCTTAGTCATGAGCTCTACTAAAAATTATGTCTGGCGTTTGTTTCGTGGTCAGTTCTCAATCCTTGCTTCAGATACTCCAGAATTTATCACAGAATGATTAAGGCCGTATGGACCCAGCGGGGTTTCAACTCACACAAAATGCTGGAGGAACTCAGCAGGCCAGGCACCATTTATGGAAAGGAGTACAGCCAACGTTTCAAGCCAAAACCCTTCGGTGGATTTCCAGCATCTATAGATTTTCTCCTTTTTGTTATCAAAGTGTTCCATCTGTTGTGATCACCCACAGTGAAAATATTTCCAGACTGAGCTGAAGATACACAAACTCCAGGTAGCTGTCTGTCAACTTTTGGAAGGACGAAGCTAGAATCTGTTGGGAGAGCCAATACTTCTTTTAACCCCAGAACAGTTTGAAGGTGACCCGAGCTCTCGTTGCAGTTTCATCATTCAATGCTCGTTAGTGAACTCTGGCTGTCCTGGTTCCCTTCGGAGTGCAGAAAGGTGGCCTTCATTATCTCTCTTCTGACTGGAAGAGCACCAGCTTGGGCCACTGCCCATTTGGAATGCAGATTGGAGGTTTGCATGGATTCAGAGGAATTCATGATTGCCTTGAGGAAGGTGTTCCATCACACTGCCAAGCCAGCTGAGACTTAGACTGTCTGATGAAGATTCGACAGGACGGATGGCTAGCGGCCGACTTTGCTATGGAGTTTCAGACCTTAGCCCAAGATAGTGGCTGGAGTGGGGAGGCCTTGGCCACTATACCACCATGGACTCCGAGATGAAATGAAGGGTGCTCTTGCCTTAGGAGAATCAGCAGAGGACTTAGAGGTTCTGACTGACCAATCCATTTGTCTTGACAATCATCTGGCAGAGCGTGTGGGACTACATCAAGAGATCAAAGAGGGCGAGCCTGAGCCAGCCCTCAATGCATCGTAGTTCCATTCCCCGATCTCAGACCATGAATAGTCAGTCTCCTACTCAGGACCTTGTCAAACTTATGCAAATCAGTCACATAAGGATCTCCGCTGTTGAGAGGTTCCAACATTTGAGTCGAAGTTGCTGCTATTACTGTGAGGAAATAGGTCACCTGTGGCCTGAATGTCTGAAGCTGCAGCCATTGGGAGAACTGTTAAGACCATCTGATGTCGGGAGGACTGTGACAATGGTAGCCATTACCTCCAACCTCATAGATTTTGCTGTAACACTGAGGATGGAAATCTTCTGGGGTATGAACTGACAAGAGGTGAATGCTTTTCTGGACTCTGGGGCAACGGGAAATGTCCTGGACCTGGGGTGAGCCTGTTGCTTCAGGTGCTGAGTTAGCCCATGCCCGCAGCTGTCTGAGAAGCTGTCCACTTGGTTCTGGGCAGACCCAGCAGCAGACGTTGGCCTTGTGGATGAGGATAGAGGATCATGTGAAGGACATTAGTCTATATCATTGAGTCTCTTCGCATACCCCTGATCCTCGGGCACCTTTTGCTGTCCCAGCACAGCCCTTCTGTGAAATGGAAGGACGGGAGGATCATCACATGGCCCAGTTGCTGCAACCAGTTGCTTCAGCTTGGTGTTCCAACCTTCAGATACTCCCAAGACCAGTGGCTGACACAGAGGCAGACTTCTGCACAGGGTAACCTGGAACCTTCAGGAAACGCAGTCCTATTTTCAAGGGAAAACAAGTCAGGTTCAGTCAATAGGCCAGTGCGAGTCCTGACTCTGTCCAGTCAAGGAGAAGAGCTAGATCTCTGGTTTGGGAGCAAGCTAAGGAGGTACCCAAACAGTCTGGAACTCTAGCAGCTAAGACAAAGGGCTCCATTTTCCAGATCCCATCAAAAAGGAAGGCTCCAAAATGGAAACTCTTGAAGCCTAGTCCCAATCCTTGCTTCGGTTACTCCAATATTTGTGTCCAAACCATTTTCGTCAAGGGCTCTCATCACAAAAAGTTTTGAAAAATATTACAAACAGGGTTACAGGATGCTTCATAACAAAGATAATTGAGTTACATTTTCATTTTTTCCACTAATTACATCAATATAAGTGTTCACATATTTTGCTAGCTACTTGAGTTACTGCTTGGTATTATAATGATTTCAAAATAAATTTATTATCAAAATACCATATACAACCCTGAGATTCATTTTTTTGCAGGCACACTCAATAAATCTATGGCATTATAACCATAACAGAATCAATGAAAGACTGCACCAGCTTGGATGTTCAACCAGTGTGCAAATACACTAAAAAACAATAATAAATAAGCAATAAATATCGAGAACATGAAGAATCCTTGAAAGTGAGCCCATTGGTTGTGGAAACTGTTCAAAAATGGGGTAAGAGAAGTTGAGTGAAATTTTCCCTTTTGGTTCAAGAGCTGATGGTTGAGGGGTAATAACTGTTGCTGAACCTGGTGGTGCAAGTCCTGAGGCTCCTGTACCTTCTTCCTGATTTCTATATGTTATTCATTTAAATGTGAGAGCAGGTTGAATTTTACTTCCTTGTTTGCCACCAATCCATATTCAATTAGAGTGGACCACAAATTTTGTATTCAAATATGTCAGACAAACATGTTCATACAACAGTGTGGTCCATCTCCTGCAATGGACCTTGATACCGGTCTGTGAGACAATCTCCATTACTTCCTCATCAGTATCGAACTCCTGAAAACCTGTCTCCCACCCATGTCCCTCCCCAATCTTTTACAGAATCGCCATAGAAACCATCCTACTACAGATTGGTATAGCAATTGCTCTGCCCAAGACCACAGGAGATTCCAGAGAAACAAGGGAGACTGCAGAAGCTGGAAATATGGAGCAACAACACACAAAACACTGGGGGAATTCAGCAGATCAGGCAGCATCTATGGTGAAAACACATCAGTTGATGTCTTGTTCGAGATCTTTCATCAGGTCCTCCGAAGAAGGGTTTCAGTTTGAAACTTCCTCCAAGGTCTTTTTATGTTGCTTGAAAAATTACAGAGTTACGGTACGGTCCATCATGAAGAGCAGTCTCCAGTCCACTGACTCTGTCTGCACCTCCTGCTCCTTCAGCATCAATGTAATGAAGAACTTTAATCCCCTGATTTAACCCTAACCTAATCACAAGACAATTTACAATGACTATCAACTGGTACGTCTTTGGGCTGTTTAAGGAAAACGGAACATCTGGAGGAAACCCACAAGGTCAAAGGGAGAACGTACAAATTGCTTACAGACAGAGGTGGTAACCCTGATCACTGGAATGCAAGTCTTTCCCTCTTCCCTCCTAGCCAGTGTAGAACCTGACTACCTAGGGGCACTAGGGAAAGGTTATATGCAGTCGAGGAGAAGAAAAGGGGTGAAAAGGAAACACTCCTATCCTGTCCTCTCCAACTAGACTCCTTCTTCTTTAGCCCTTTACCTCTGAGTATCTTACTTCATTCTCCCTCCCCCACCCATCAACCTGCCCCCTCACCTGGTTTCAGTTATCACCTTGTGTACTCCTTCACCTCTCCCACTTTCTTATTCTGGCTTCTTCAATCTTCCTTTCCAGAAGTTGATGAAATGTCTTGATCTGAAAGATCGACTGTTCATTCCTTTCCAAAAATGCTGCCTGACCTGTAGAGTTCCTCAAGTATTAGTGTGTGCTATTCAAGATTTCCAGCATCTTCAGAATTCGTTGTATTTGAAATTTCATGACAGCTGTCAGTTAGTATGACCCAGTCCATTACGGGTGAAGTCCTCCCTGCCGTTAAGCACATCTACATGAAATGCTGATGCAGGAAAGCAGCAGCCACCATCAGGGGCCGGCATCAACTGGGATATGCTCTCTTCTCACTGCTGCATTAGTAAGAAGCTACAGGAGACTTAGGCCTCATACCACCTGTTTCAGGAACAGTTATTACCCCTCTGCCATTAGGCTTTTGAACAAAGGGCATAACTTCACTCAACTTTCAACTTCACTTGCCGATTATTGAAATGTTTCCACAACCTATGGACTCGCTTCAAGGACTCTTTTTCTCATGCTTTCAATAGTTAATGCTTATTTATTCATCATAATTATTTCTTTAATTTTGCATTTGCACAGTTTGTTGTATTTTGCACACTAGTTGAATGCCTAAGATGGTGTGGTCTTTCATTGATTCTATAATGGTTATTATTCCATTATGGATTTATTGAGTATGCCTGCAAGAAAATGAATCTCAGGGTTGTATATGATGACATATATGTACTTTGATAATAAATTTACTTTGAACTTTGATAATAAACCTGATTATGATTCTGATTGTCTAGCTCTTTTTTTTCAGACACCCTTTGCTGTAGAATCAAATGTAAAATTTAAAACTACAGTGTTTCCAAGGCCAGGTCAAAGACTGAGAGGTCAGCATGGTGGGAAAGTGGGTTGGTAATTTGGAGGGCGGGGTGAAGGGTTCAGAGATCTCATTGTAGGCTGGTTGTTCACCTGATTACATCCATGCATTATGACATCGAGGGTCAGCATGACAGTGTAGCAGTTAGTGTAACTCTACTTCACCACCATTTACTTGGAATCATCTCCATCACTGCCTGTAATGAGTTGGTATTTTCTCCCCGTGACCATGTGAGTTTCCTCTGGGTGCTCCGCTTTCCTTCCGCATTCCAAAGGTTAGCAGATTAATTGGTCCCAATGAATGCAATTGGGCAGTCTGGGTTCAGTGGGCTGGAAGAGCCTGTATATGTAAGTAAGTAAATTGGGGCAAAGTTGGAGTGGGTCTGGGGACTGGTATGGGATGTGCCATTGTGAACTCATGTGGGGGATTGCGGACCCCCTCCCCTCACACAACAAGCCCACTTTCCCACTATTCTGACTCCTCAGACCCAGGTCTGGCCCTGGAATCACTGTGTGAGGGGGAGTAGCCATTTCAGTGAGTAGGCTGAATGGTTTGAGACTCCAGGAAGTAGAGAATTTTTAAAAAATTAGAACAGTCCTGTTTGGATTGGTGGCAGAATTGAACTGAGATGTAATTTTAGACTATGTGGGCACAGGGCACAAGGACTGGTTATCCCCAACGTAAGCAAGTTGCTGAGTCCAGAGTTGAAGGCCTGGTGTTCAAGATCCTGCTGTTGACTCCTGGGGTCGATATGAAGATCAAAACCCATAGGTCGATCAGACGTTGAGGCATGAGAGCCAAAGTTTTGGGTCTATGAGACTGACGGTCCACCGGAGAAATCAGACACCAGATTTTTGCAAATTCATGAGTCTACAGACGGCTGGAGGCCAAATAATATTTATTTTGCTGCTGCTGTTTAGATGCTTATTGTGTTCAGTGTTGTTCTGCTGAACATTGTATGTAAGCTGTGTTGGTGCCAGAGTGTGTTGCAATACTTGTGGGCTACCCCCAGCATACCCTTAGCTTGTTTTGGTTGCTAACACAAATGATGCATTTCACTGTACGTTTTGTTGTATATATGATAAATAAATGATTCTGAATGGAACACTGCAGGATAGAAGCAAGCCCTTCAGTCCATCTAGTCCATGCCAACCTGGTCTTCTGCTAGTGCCATCTACTTGCACCCAAACTGGAGCCCTCCATGCAACATACATCCGTCTTATCTTATATGTTAGAAATGAGCTTGCATCAACCACTTCCACTGCAAGGTCAGGAGTATTTATTTAATTACTTATTATTTGCTTTTCTTATTTGCAGTTTGTCTTCTTTTGGACATAGATTGTTTTTCCTCTCTTTGTTTGTGTATCGTTTTTCATTGATCCTTCTGTATTTCTTTGTTCTGCAGGAAGGTGAATCCCAGGGGTAGTATATGGTGACAGATACTTGCTTTGATAACAAATTTACTTTGAATATTGCTCTTAGAGCTTGTTCCACACATGCACAACACTCTGAGTGAAGAAGTTCCCCCTCAGATTCTCCTTAAATAATTCACCTTTCAAAGTTTAAAATGCATTTATTATCAAAGTACATATACTATATATAACCTTGCAATTCGTCTCCTCACAGGCAGCCACAAAACAAAGAAACCCGAGAGAAGACTGCCAAATGTGCAAAAAAAAGAACAAATCATGCAAACAATAAATAAGTAAGCAAACATGATCCATAATCAATTAAAGTTCACCAAAGTGAGTTCACAGCTACAAAGCCATTTATTAATGCAGCCCATCCAGGAATCCATCAGTTGCAGGCCAAAGCCTCAGTTCTGCACAGAGATGAGTAAATCACGCCCTGCAGCGCGCTGAACACTGGCCTATCCCTCATCTCTGGCCCTGACACCCTGATCTTTTCAATCTGGCCAGGCACATAGAATCCGCCAAACATCAGCTCATTCCTCACACTCGCATCTGAGCCCTGCCGCTTCGACGCGCTCTTGGGTCTGGGCCCCGTTGCCTCGATTCGGCCTACATCCAACATTTCCAATCTGGCCTGGTACTTAATTCTGTCTTTCTTCTTTTTCTGCACTAACTCTTTAGTTAAGATTCATAAACATAATCCCTTTAATCGTATGCAGTGTACTCTCTGCTATTTTGTGGCACTAATTTGTAACAGGGCAGCAAATTACACAGCATCCACACAAACCGGGCTTTGGGGTGGGAGAGGCGTCTCCATCTCACGGGTTTGGCGGGACTGGAGAGTGCCTTCCCTAGACTTACACAGCCAAGGAAACCAGGGGGTTGTGTATATATTTATTTACTGTAATATGTACTTGCTGTAATTCCATTTTTAAATATCTTTATGTATGGCAAGGTACTGTTGCTGCAAAGTTTCACAACATATGCTGGTGATATTAAACCTGATTCTGGTTCTGATTCTGCAGTGTCCTGGCATTAAAAAAAAATGTTTGCCTTCTTCAGTAACTAAATTGGAAATAAAAGAAAGAAAAATTAATTATAAGATGGGGATCTGGGACATTATTGAAGCATACTCCAAAGATACCATGACATGGAGAGGGAAACAGTATAAAAATAATGATTGCTAAGTAAGAAGGTCAGATATAACCTGGAGGCTAATGAAAACTCAATATAAGATCCAGGGAACTAAAAAGTCAGCCAAATTCACTGGAGAATATTTAAGTAATATAGGGAGAAGAGATTGACAGAAAGTGATGAAATGAGTTGCAGTAAAATAGATTAAGGAATTAGAACTGGAAACTGGTAGATGCTGTGTTAAGAAAGGTAGGGGCCAAAAGAGACTTAATGGCTAGATTTTTCAGGGAGCTAGGATAAGAAGAGGTGGGCCAAGTGGCTTTCTTCTGAGCTGTAAGATTCCGTGTGTTTCATTGGTTCTGCACGCCCAGATTCAGATTAGTTTATTGTCATACAAGCAAGGCTACTATGCAAAACACACACAAAATGCTGGAGGAACTCAGGCAGTATCTGTAATCAACGTTTTGGGCCAAGACCCTTCTTCAGAACGGGACGAGAGGAGGGAAGACACCAATATAAGATGCCAGGAGGAGGGAGACGAAAGAGGATAGCTGGAAGGTGAAGTCAGCTGGGTAGGAAAGGTAATGTGCTGGAAAGGAAGGAATCTGATAGGAGAGGAGAGTGTACCATAGGAGACAGGGAAGGAGGAGGGGACACAGGGGGAGGTGATAGGCAGGTGAGAAGAATTAAGAGGCCAGAGAGGGGAAAAGAAGAAGAGGGGAGGGGAAGGGAAAAATGTTTTAATTTGTGTGAAGCTTGTGGTGTAAATAGTGTACATAGTAAAAGATTTAATGATTTAAAGGTTAGCTTTATTTGTGACATGTAAATCGAAATATTTAAACATGCAGAGAATTGTGTTGTTTGCGTCAATGACCAACACAGTCTGAGGTGTGCCAGTGGCAGCCCACAGGAATCACCTTGCTTCCAGCACCAACATAGCATGTCTACAACCTCCAGATCCTCACTCCTATGTCTTTGGAATGTGGGTGGAAACTTGAGAACCTGGAAACATATCCGACGTGGCCACTGGGTGACAATATGACCCCTTACAGACAGCAATTCTAATCAGTCAGCTGATGCTGTAAAGCATTCCTCTCACCGATACACTACTGTGTCACAAGCAAACACAGTGATGAGCACAAAACAATGGACTGGTGCAAAGATTGTGGTGCATAAAAAACCTGACAATAACAGAATAACTGAGAGGTAGAGTTAAGTGCTCGAGAATGTGGCAGCAGAGAAATATTGTTTGGAATCAGTTAAAAACAGAAAATGCGGTTTAGGCACCACAAACTCCTTCTCATCATTGGAAGGTTCAATGATGAGGGACAAGAGATGTACAATTCTTGGCAAAAGATGTAAGGGGGATTTTTATTATGCAGAGAGATGTTATGACTAGGGTGGATGGAAACAGAATTAATCAGGAAGGACTAAAAGGAAGCGGACTAGGGACTTGAGAGATTGTAATTTAAAGGGCCATGTTAAAAACAGAAGCAGACTGATGATAAAGACAAAAGATTCTGCAAATGCTGGAAATCCAGAGTAACACATCCAAAAAGGCTGGACGAACTCAGCAGGTAGGGCAACATCTTATGGATAACAGTCGAACTCTCGGGCCAAGAGTTTGAAGAGCTGGTGTCCTGATGAAGGATCTTGGTCTGAAAAATCAACTTCAGTTCAGCATTCAACACAATCATTCCTCAGAAACTGATTGGAAAGCTGAGCCTATTGGACCTGAACACCTTCCTCTGCAACTGGATCCTAGACTTCCTGACTGGGAGACCTCAGTCAGTCCGGATCGGGAGCAGCATCTCCAACACCATCACACTGAGCACAGGGGCTCCCCAGGGTTGTGTGCTCAGTCCACTGCTGTTCACTCTGCTGACCCATGACTGTGCTGCAACACACAGCTCGAACCACATCATCAAGTTCACCAATGACATGACCATGGTGGGTCTCATCAGCAAGAACGACGAGTCCGCATACAGAGAAGAGGTGCAGTGGCTAACGGGCTGGTGCAGAGCCAACAAGCTGTCTCTGAATGTGAACAAAACAAAAGTGATGGTTGTTGACTTCAGGAGGGCACGGAGTGACCACTCCCCACTGAACATCGACGGCTCCTCAGTAGAGATTGTTAAGAGCATCAAATTTCTTGCTGTTCACCTGGCGGAGAATCTCACCTCGTTCCTCAGCACCAGCGCCATAGCAAAGAAAGCCCAGCAGCGTCTCTACTTTCTGCGAAGGCTGAAGAAAGTCCATCTCCCACCCCCCATCCTCATCACATTCTACAGGGGTTGTATTGAGAGCATCCTGAGCAGCTGCATCACTGCCTGGTTCGGAAATTGAACTATCTCAGATCGCAAGACCCTGCAGCGGATAGTGAGGTCAGCTGAGAAGATCATCGGAGTCTCTCTTCCCGCCATTACAGACATTTACACCACACGCTGCATCTGCAAGGCAAACAGCATTATAAAGGACCCCACACACCCCTCATACATACTCTTCTCCCTCCTGCCATCTGGGAAAAGGTACTGAAACATTTGGGCTCTCACGACCAGACTATGTCACAGTTTCTTCCCCCAAGCCATCAGACTCCTCAATACCCAGAGCCTGGACTGACACCAACTTACTGCCCTCTACTGTGCCTAGTGTCTTGTTTATTATTTATTGTAATGCCTGCACTGTTTTGTGCACTTTATGCAGTCCTGGGTAGGTCTGTAGTCTAGTGTAGTTTTTCTTGACTGTGTTGTTTTTACATAGTTCAGTGTAGTTTTTGTACTGTTTCATGTAACACCATGATCCTGAAGAATGTTGTCTCATTTTTACTGTGTACTGTACCAGCAGTTATGGTTGAAATGACAATAAAAAGTGACTTGACTTGACTTGACTTTATTCATTTCCATAGATATTGCCTGACCTGCTGAGTTCTTCCAACATTTTGTGTTACATAGGACTGATAATACAACTCTACTCAGACATAATTGATTGAATGCCCTCCTTCTCTGTCATAACAATCTATGATTCTGTAATTCTATGACTTCATAAGCTATTAAGTATATGAACATCAATAAAGTTTATGATTATGAAGTTAAATAGAACAGAAATATTTCAATTGACATAGCACTTTATTACATTATTAATAAGCGTGGCTCATGATAAATGAATCCGAAAGCAGCACCTGTTGTGCTGACAAGTACATTGCAGCTCAGCCCAGAAGCAGGGAGAAGATGTCTGGTTATTTCTCTTGTGAAGCAATACTTGGAGAGTTACCTACAACATAGAACAGTACAACACGGTACATGCATATCAGCTCACGATGTTGGGTCGACCTTTTAACCTACTCTAACATCAACCTAACCCTTCCCTCCCCATAGCTGACCATTTTGTTTTCATCCATGTGCAAGTCTCAGAGGCCACTTATCGAATGTTGAAAGACTCAGACAGAGTGGCTGTGGGGAGGATGTTGCCTATAATGGGGGAGTCTGGGATCAGAGGGTACAGCCTCAGAACACAAGTAGAACAGAGATGAGAAGCAGTTTCTTTAGCCAGAGGGTGGTGAATCTGTGGAATTCATTGCTACAGATGGTTGTGCAACCCAAGTCGTTGTCCATATTTAAAGCAGAGGTTGATAGGTTAATAGATTAGTAAGGGCATCAAAAGTTACGGAAGAATGCAGGAGAATGCAGCTGAGAGAGATAATAAATCAGCCGTGATGGAATGGTGGAGTGCACTCAATAGGGTGAATGGACTAATTCTGCTCGTACCTTATGGTCTTATGGTGTTATAGTCTTTTCTATGTCCCTAATGTATCAGCCTCTACCACCACGGCTGGCGGTGTGTTCTATGTGCCCATCACTCACTGTGTATCAAAACTTACTTCTGACATCTCCTCTGTACTTTCCTCCAATCACCTTAAAATTACATCCCCTTTCAGAAGGGACAAATATCCTTGTGCTGCCACATCCTCAGACTCTGAATTCTACCTCTCTCTGGTATTCCGTTATTGTCATGTTAGCATTTCTTTTTACATTATTTCAGACTGCACTACCGTCTTTGTACTATTCCAGAGTTTCACCCTCCTTGCAAACCAGTTCCCTGACCCTCTTCAATATTTCCAAGTGGACCATTGGCCCAAGTGAGCACTTACATTCTGAAGAATCAAGAATCACCACATATTGTGATGCAAAACACACAGAGTGCTGGATGAACTCTACAGTTCAGAAGAAACGAGCCAAACAGTCAACGTTTCAGGCTGAGCCGTTTCATTTGGACTGAGAAGGAAAGGGGAAGATGCCAGAATAAAAAGATGGAGGGAGAGGGGAAAGGGACTGGCTGGAAGGCGATAGGTGGGTTGGATTTTCAGCATCTGCAGACTTTTTTGCAGTTGGATATTTTGGTGTCTGGCCAGCCCTTGTGCTCATACTCAAAGTGGACTTTGAAGCTGGAAAACGCTGAGCCACTGCCAACTCTTCAGAGCCACGAGCAATGAACGGAGTTCTGTCCACATTTCCCACTGAAAAAGGCTGGCTTTCAATGAGTTTATTGACGCCAAAGCTGAATTAAATTGGTAAATTGGTTTATTATTGTCACATTCACCAAGGGACAGTGAAGAGCTTTTTCTGCATACAGGTCATGTCTTTACATTAGTACATTGAGGTAGTACAAGAGAAAAGCGACAACAAAATGCATAATAAAGTGTTATAGCTACAAAAAAAGTGCAGCATAGGATCACAGCATTGTTATTGGACACAAGGAGATCATTAGGTCTATCTAACATGGACTAGTCCCAGTAGAACAATCCTGCCTATCCATTGATAGATTCTTGATTAGTCAGATCATGAAGTGATATGGGGAGCAGGCAGGAAATTGGGGCTGAGAGGGAAAGTGTATCAGCTATGATGAAATGGTGGAGCTGACAGTGAGCAGAATGGCCTAATTCTGCTCCTATATCTTATGCCCTTATGGTCTCATATTCACAGCTTCCTCATAAAATAGTCCACCTCAGTGTCTCCCTCATTCCCATTTGAAGGAACATGACAGTCATTAACTCCATCTGCCACTTCTCTGCCCGTTTCTGTAACTGACATATAACTTGCTGTATCGTCCTTCACACTGTCCACAAGTCCACCACTCCACCAACTACAAATCCACCCATTTACATTTTCTTCTGAATGACTGATGTACAGTACAGAATACACACACAAGTATATACAGAGCTAGAGTGTCTAACACTTTTGCAGAGTGCTGTATTTGATGTACAGTACAGAATAGGTATATGTATACACACACATGTATATATAGAGCTAGTGTCTAACACTTTTGCAGAGTGCTGTATTTGTCAACGTGGAATGAGGAGCAAGATTGTAAATCTGGCGGGAGCAAGGGATGTTGGGAATGGTGAGGGTGAGGCGCAGTGGGAAGAGTGTGAGACAGGTAGCAGGAAGGGAGCATCAGGGGCAGGTCCAGACACTCCCAGCCCTGAGACACTAGGCATGGCCATTTGATTTAAAGCAATTGGTTTATTGATCATTATGAAATGTTTCTCTGGTGCTTCCTACTCCCTTCCCCTTTTCCCAACCATGATTTCCCTCTCCTTGTTCCCTTCCCACTCCTTGTTCCCTTCCCACTCTCTGTCCACAATAGAGACCCATATCAGAATCAGGTTTATTGTTACTCACATATGTCATGAAATTTGTTTTCTTTGTGGCACATAAAATTATGACAATACTGTGCAAATGTCTTAGCTACACTAGGTGTGAGTGGGTGCATGTTTTTGTGAGTGAGTGTATGTTTGTGTGAGTGAGTGTGTGTGTGTGTGTGAGTGTGTGTGAGTAAGTGAGTGTGTGTGTGTGAGTGTGTGAGTGTGTGTGTGTGTTTGTGTGAGTGAGTGTATGTGTATGTGTGAGTAAGTGAGTTTGTGTGTGTGAGTGAGTGTGTGAGTGCGTGCGTGCGTGCGTGTGTGTGTGTGTGTGTGTGTATGTGTGCCTAAGACGTTTGCACAGTATTGTATATCACAAACAACAGAGATCCCGGCACTGAATGATGTAGAACATCACTGGTCACAGACCTCCAGCCAGAATAAGGAAACTTTCACCCCCACCCTCAGTTTTCTCTGAAAAAAACATTTGAAATGAATCCAAACTTATATTTCACCCTAAATTCTATCCATTATTATCTTCTGAATGGATCTACCATGAGGGACATTATCAAGTACCTTACTGAAATCCAGTAGATAATGTCTACTGCCTTACATCAATCAATTAGCTTTGTCACATCGTCAAAAAACACAATCAAGTTTTTGAAGGAAGTGACAACAGGAGGGGTGTGGGTTTCTACAGGGCAAACTCCAGCATGGGCTTGTGCAGAGCATGACCTGCCCTGCACAAGCCCACGTTGACTGTCCCTAAACAGGCTATATCTTTCCAAATGTGCATAAATCCTCTCCAATAACTTTCCTACCACTTATCTGACGCTCACTAGCCTATAATTACCTGATTATCCTATTTCCCTTCTTGAGCAGTCACAATATTTGCCATTCTCTAGTGGTAGACTTAAAAACATTTACATATTCTACTTGTATTGTAAAGGCTCACAGTCCAGCCCCACAAAAAAAAGAAATTTGCCTCATATCCCCTTAAATGTACATCGTTTTATTTTTAAACACCCCCCCTCCCAAATTCTAGATGTTTTCATGAGGAAACACTGAATGGAAATCATAAAGTTGCAGATGTTGAAAATTCGATATAAATATAAAAATTTTGGGTCTTGTAACTGAAACATTAAGTGTTTCTCTCTCCATGGATATTCCCTAACCCACTCAGTGTTTCCACTATTTTCCATAAGTCCATATTGCCAAGCTCTCTCAATTAAAAGCCCTCTAATTCTTCTAATCTATAATTCTAGTCTGTTCAACCTTTCATCATACAACAATCCACCACCTGAGTTTAGCAAATCTTCTCTGAACTGCTTTCTACCATAAACTGCTTAAATAAGGAAACCAGTAGTGTACTCAGCACTCTGGATATGGACTCACCAGTGCCCTCTACACACTGAAGCTGAATTCTCTCTTTATATTCCATTTCCCTAGCAATAAATAATAACATTTTGTTTGAAGATGGTTTGCCGAGCCTGGAGGTGAGGTTGCAAACATTTCATCTCCAGTCAAGGTGAATTATCCGTATGCAACAGTCAGATGCACACTGATGATGTTACTCCGACTGGTGATGAAACTTTTGCTACCTAACCTCAAGGCTCAGTAAACAACCCTACAAGCAAGCAGCCAACCCGAGCTACCAATCTTCTCTTTCAGTTCATAATAACATTCTGCTTGCTTTCTGCATAACTCACTATATCTGTCTACTGGCTTTTGTGAATCAGCCATTGAAACAAATTGGAGACTGCGACCAACAGTGAATAATGTAGACTGCATATGGGATCCTTGGCCAAATATACAAGACACAACAAGGTTAAGATGGGGTAGATAATTCAACGTGCTCAGATATCAGAAATGTGCATTAACACCGTGCTCCATGAGCTCTGTGGGCCTCTGCAGTCTGCCAGATGCTAGGATCCAGGACATCATGGACCGATTGCAGGGAATCCTCAAGGGTGAAGGTGAACAGCCGGGAGTGGTAGTGCACGTCGGCACAAATGACATCGGGAAGAAGAGGAAGGACATTCTGCAGCGGGACTTCAGAGAACTCGGAAGAAGGCTGAAAAGCAGGACTTCCAGGGTGGTTATCTCTGGTTTGCTTCCAGTTCCTCGTGCTGGAGAGGGAGATAATGGATCTGAATGTGTGGCTGAGGAACTGGTGCAGGAAGCAAGGATTTACATTCTTGGACCACTGGGATCTGTTTTGGGGTAGGGATGAATTGTACAAAAGGGACGGGTTGCACCTTAATAGGTGGGGGACCAGCATTCTGGCAGACGGGTTTGCCACTGCAACACAGATGTGTTTAAACTAAGTAGTGGGGGGGAGGGGATGAACTGGAAATATAAGGATGGAGTTAAAGGGAAAGTGAAAATAAGAAAAGTTAAAAAGGACAACAGAATCAATGGAGTAGAAAGCTCAAGAAGAGATCATACAGTATGGCCAAGTGAAATAGGAATTGATATGAAAGGAGAGGGGAGTACCAAATTAAAAGTATTATATATGAATGCCCGAAGTATAAGGAATAAAGTAGATGAGCTTGAGGCTCAGCTGGAAATTGGCAAGTACGATGTTGTGGGAATAACTGAGACGTGGCTTCAAGCGGACAGGGCCTGGGAAATGAATATTCAAAGATATACATCTTATCGAAAGGACAGACTGACTGGCAGAGGGGGTGGGGTGGTTCTGTTGGTGAGGAATGATATTCAGTCCCTTGCGAGGGGGGACATAGAATCTGGGGATGTAGAGTCAGTATGGATAGAACTGAGAAATTCTAAGGGTAGAAAGACCCTAATGGGAGTTATCTACAGGCCCCCAAACAGCAGTCTGGATGTAGGGTGTAAGTTGAATGAAGAGTTAAAATTGGCATGTCGCAAAGGTAATGATACAGTTGTCATGGGGGATTTCAACATGCAGGTAGACTGGGAGAATCAGAATGGTACTGGACCCCAAGAAAGGGAGTTTGTGGAGTGCCTCCGAGATGGATTCTTAGAACAGCTTGTACTGGAGCCTACCAGGGAGAAGGCAATTCTAGATTTAGTGTTGTGCAATGAACCGGATTTGATCAGGGACCTCGAGGTAAAGGAACCATTACGAGGTAGTGACCATAATATGATATGTTTTAACCTACAATTTAAGAAGGAGAAGGGAAAATCGGATGTGTCAGTATTACAGTTGAACAAAGGGAACTATGGAGCTATGAGGGAGGAGCTGGCCAAAGTTCAGTGGAACAATACCCTAGCAAGGAAGACAGTGGAACAAAAATGGCAAGTATTTCTGGGAATAATGCAGAAGTTGCAGGATCAGTTCATTCCAAAGAGGAAGAAAGATCCTAAGGGGAGTAAGGGGCGGCCGTGGCTGACATGGGAAGTAAAGGGCAGTATAAAAATAAAAGAGAAGAAGTATAACATAGCAATGATGAGCGGGAAACCTGAGGACTGGGAAGCTTTTAAAGAGCAACAGAAGATAACAAAAAAGGCAATACGCCAAGAAAAAAATGAGGTACCAAGGTAAACTAGCCAAGAATATAAAGGAGGATAGTAAAACCTTCTTTAGGTATGTGAATAGCAAAAAAATAGTTAAGACCAAAATTGGGCCATTGAAGACAGAAACGGGTGAATTTATTATGGGGAACAAGGAAATGGCAGATGAGTTGAACAGGTACTTTGGATCTGTCTTCACTAGGGAAGACATAAACAATCTCCCAGATGTAATAGTGGCCAAAGGAACTAGGGTAAAGTATGAACTGAAGGAAATTTATATTAGGCAAGAAACGGTGTTGGATAGACTGTTGAGTCTGAAGGCTGATAAGTCCCCAGGGCCTGATGGTCTGCATCCCAGGGTACTTAAAGAGGTGGCTCTAGAAATTGTGGACGCATTGGTAAACATTTTCCAATGTTCTATAGATTCAGGAACAGTTCTTGCTGATTGGAGGGTGGCTAATGTTGTCCCACTTTTCTAGAAAGGAGGGAGAGAGAAAACAGGGAATTATAGACCGGTTAGCCTGATGTCAGTGGTGGGAAAGATGCTGGAGTCAATTATAAAAGAAGAAATTACGACACATTTGGATAGCAGTAAAAGGATCAGTTTGAGTCAGCATGGATTTATGAAGGGAAAATCATGCTTGACTACTCTTCTGGAGTTTTTTGAGGATGTAACTATGAAAATGGACAAGGGAGAGCCAGTGGATGTAGTGTACCTGGACTTCCAGAAAGCTTTTGATAAAGTCCCACATAGGAGATTAGTGGGCAAAATTAGGGCACATGGTACTGGGGGCAGAGTACTGACATGGATTGAAAATTGGCTGGCTGACAGGAAACAAAGAGTTGTGATTAACGGGTCCCTTTCGGGATGGCAGGCTGTGACCAGTGGGGTACCGCAAGGTTCGGTGCTGGAACCGCAGCTGTTTACAATATACATTAATGATTTTGATGAAGGGATTAAAAGTAACATTAGCAAATTTGCTGATGGCACAAAGCTGGGTGGCAGTGTGAAATGTCAGGAGGATGTTATGAGAATGCAGGGTGACTTGGACAGGTTGGGTGAGTGGGCAAATGTATAGCAGATGCAGTTTAATGTGGATAAATGTGAAGTTATCCACTTTGGTGGCAAGAACAGGAAGGCAGATTACTATCTAAATGGAGTCATGTTAGGGAAAGGGGAAGTACAATGAGATCTAGGTGTTCTTGTACATCAGTCAATGAAAGCAAGCATGCAGGTACAGCAGGCAGTGAAGAAAGCTAATGGCATGCTGGCCTTTATAACAAGAGGAATTGAGTATAGGAGTAAAGAGGTCCTTCTGCAGCTGTACAGGGCCCTGGTGAGACCCCACCTGGAGTATTGTGTGCAGTTTTGGTCTCCAAATTTGAAGAAGGACATTCTTGCTATTGAGGGAGTGCAGTGTAAGTTCACAAGGTTAATTCCCAGAATGGCGGGACTGTCATATGTTGAAAGATTGGAGCGACTGGGCTTGTATACACTGGAATTTAGAAGGATGAGAGGGGATCTGATTGAGACATATAAGATTATTAAAGGATTGGACACACTGGAGGCAGGAAGCATGTTCCCGCTGATGGGTGAGTCCAGAACTAGAGGCCACAATGTAAGAATAAGGGGTAGGCCATTTAGAACAGAAATGCAGAAAAACTTTTTCACCCAGAGAGTGGTGGATATGTGGAATGCTCTGCCCCAGAAGGTAGTGGAGGCCAAGTCTCTGGATGCATTCAAGAGAGAGTTAGATAGAGCTCTTATGATAGCGGGGTCAAGGGATATGGGGAGAGGGCAGGAACGGGGTACTGATTGTGTATGATCAGCCATGATCACAGTGAATGGCGGTGCTGGCTAGAAGGGCCGAATGGCCTACTCCTGCACCTACTGTCTACTGTCTATTGTCTATTGCCATGGAGTGTTAGGTTTCTCGATTTCTCTATTTACTAATTGTTGTATTATCCACAGTCAATAAGCTCTTGTTCTTTCTGTTTCGTCTTGTCAAGGTAATAGTTACTGGCAGGGGTTTTCCGCATTCTGCGATCACCTAAAGCAGACTCCCGATTAGCACTGGTCATGCATTCCTTGTGTTTAGAGTGATTTGTTTGGCAGAGTCACTCGGATGTGCCACTGAGACACTGTTAGTGTACCTATGTCAAACCTCTTGTTTCCGTCTCTACATGGGAGTCTGCCGTTCCTCCACTCCAGGGTTCAGTCGTTGCCAGATCGCACTGTGACAGAATCTGCCATTGCTCAGTACCTGGTTTCAGTCATTGCCAGTGCTCGCCGTAACAGAATCTGCCATTCTTCCGTACCTAGGTTCAGCCATTGCCAGTGCGCGTTGTGACACCTTGAGGAAAGCTTTGTAACCCTGAGGTGCAGGATCATTGATGAGGGATGAGTAGCTGAGCATTCTGTAAAATGGAAATGGGATGTTCTAGCTGGCTACAAGCAGCCATGGCTAGTACCTGACATGTGTGAACAGACCCCGGTACCAGGGAGACAGTGAGAACGAAGGCATCCAGCGTGATGGCTTCAGTGAAATAACATGAGAGTAAAAAAAGGACGCTTGAGGTAAATAAAATCAAAAATTACATTAGATGTTGAAAATAAAAATAGAAGATTCTGGAAACATATAATGACACAGCTTCATCAAAACAGAGAAAGTTAAGATCTCCACTGGAAACAACAAATCTGTTTCTCGTTCTGTGGATGTTGTCGAGCCCTTTGAGATTTTCCAGCATTTTCCGTTTGCTAGCCTGACTACACATGGCATGGTCACACCTGTCAATCATTCACGCTGTGCCAAAATCACATTTATCTCTCTTTCCCAATTGGAATGAAGGATTTCAAACCAGAAACATTAACACTGCTCCTCTTTCCACGGGCCTGCTGAGAGCTTCCAGCTATTTCTCCTATAATTTATGTATAAAGTGGCCCATATTCTGAGTTTCAGAGAGGTTCTCATTTGCACTCCCTTATGATTGGTTGATTGCCACCATAAAGGCTCGTTGTATGTATACTTAGTCTCCACATGGCATTTATCCACAACACTTACCATAGCAACCAACATAGAAAGTAGAGTGTAGACACAAGAGACTGCAGATGCTAGAACTTGGAGCATAAAAACAGTCTGCTGGAGGAGCTCAGCAGGTTAAACAACGTCTGGGAAAAGATTTGTTTTTGTTTTGAGTTAAAACCCTGGAAAGAGCGAAACCAACTTTATTTTTGGCCCCATTGAGTTACTGGAAAGATTACTTACTTACTAACTGCCTGTTACACCACTGGCATTTAGGGCAGCAATGAAGGCCCTCCCTCTCTGGTGGTGTTCAGGGTTTCCTTCATCATGTCAGTAGCTTCCTCTCAGATTTCACTACTGTTCGTCATGCAAGTCCCAGGTGGAGACTCAGGAATACCGTCACACAGATGGAGAAGGCTTCTTCATTGCTATTTCCATAACAATTTTGTAAAGATGAGATTGATTCTTAATTCCATTGAAAATCAACAAGAAGATATCTGTGAATGGTGAGAAAGTCATAGATACATAGAGAATGGAATCAGGCCCTTTATCCCAACTCATCCATACTGACTGTATTGTCCTGCAAGCAAGTCCATCTGCCCGAATTTGGTTCATAATCCTCTGAACCTCTTTTAGCAATGTACTTATCTGGACAGCTTTTAAATATTGCTAATGTGCCTGACAGGTGGAGGTATTTACCAAAGGAGATTTAATGTGCTCCTTCACTTCACTGGCCTCCAGGTCACCCTTAAGCCTTGAGCAAGGTGTAGTTCCCCCAATCAGGGTTATATGAAGCCATGGGAGCAGATGGTGGACAGTTGTATGAGCAGCTGGTGCATATCAGAAATCCTGGTTATGCGACCACTAAGGCCAGGCAGACGGATCTCTGAAGCGAACTGATAATGTCTGGAGTCACCCATCTGGAGACACTGCCCAGAAGGCGGCAATGGAAAACCTCTTCTGTAGAAATATTTGCCAAGAACAATCATAGTCATCGATAGGGAATAGAATAAGAACAACAGCATAAAAGGGGTCTTCCCTGCAGGCAGATTAAAATCAGATGGAAGACCATAGTCACCTATGTCATACAATGCAGCACAGAATAATGATGAATCTGCCTGCCTCGAGCACCGTTTCTGGAAGCTCATTTGAAATACACACCACTCTTTGTGTGAAGTAGCTGCCCCGATATCTCTTTTCAATCTTTTGTCTTTGATCTTAAACCTATCCTCTCTTGTTTTTAGCAACCCCTCCCTGAGAAAATGATGATGTGCCTTGGAAGGTGAGGCCTGATGGCTGGAGCCCTGATCTGTGAGTCCACTGGGGAAGTCGAAGGCCCAGTTTCTGGGAGTCCATGCTTCTAAAGCTCTACCATCCGATTCCTAAATGGACATTAATCCCATGAACACTACCTCACTCTTTTTTTAATATTATTTCTGTTTCTGCACTATTTTTAATTTAGCTATTTAATATGCATATATATACTTACTGAAATTGGCTTACTTAATTTTTTCTGTATTGTCAGGTATTGCAATGTACTGCTGATGCTGCATTAACAAATTTTATGACATATGCTGGCGATATTAAATCTGATTTTAATTCTGATTCTGCCATGGGTATGTGTGGTGACACGTTCAGGCAATGCCCAGCACATCCTGATGTTGTGTTGCTTGTTAAGGTAAATGACGTGTTTCACTGTATGTTTTGATGTATATGGGATGAATAAATGATTCTGAATTTGAGCCTGATCTTATTATATACCTCTATCAGGTCATGCTCAATCTTCTATGCTCCAGGAAACACAATTAACAAAAGCAGATTGACAATACCTAAGAAAACAAGGAGACTGAATAAACCAGTGGCCATGTACTCAGTGGCTACTTTATTAGGTACCTTTTGTACCTAATTAAATGGTTTCTGAGTGTATATTCATGACCTTTTGCTGTTGTAATCCTCTGCACACCACTGTCATAATGTCTTGTTACATGAGTTCCTGTCACCTTCCTGTCAGCTTGAACTAGTCTGGCCACTCTCCCCTGAGATCTCTCATTAACAAGGCATTTCCACCCACAGAAATGCCACTCAATGGATGTTTTTTTTAAATCTTGTGCTCCATTTTCAGTAAACTCTAGCAGGGGTTCTGATCCTGGGGCCTATGGACCCCTCATGGTAGGAGTCAATGGCATGAAAACGGTTGGGAACCCCTGAAATAGAGACTGTTGTATGTGAAAATTCCAGGAGTTCAACAGCTTCTGAGATACTCAAATCACCCTGTCTAGCACCAGCAATAATTCCATTGTCAGGGTCACTTAGATCACATTTTTGCCCCATTTTAATGTTTGAAATGAACCTTTTGACCATGCCTGCCTGTTTTTATGCATTGAGTTGCTGTTACATGATCGTCTGATTAGATATTTGCATTAACAAACAGGTGCACAGGTGTACCTAGGCGTACCTAACTAAGAAGGCTACCGAGTGCAATGACTCTAAAAAGTGAGGCTCAAGCTAAAAGAATGAGAAAGGTCCTGACGAAGGGTCTCGGCCTGAAACATCGACAGCGATTCTCCCTATAGATGCTGCCTGGCCTGCTGTGTTCCACCAGCATTTTGTGTGTGTAGAATGAGAAAGGTACCTGTTTGGAGTATGAAACATAGACTGATGAGCTTTTGTTTTGTGCTTAATGAAACATGTACAAAACCAGTTTGTTTAATTTGTTAGCAGATGTGTTCAACAATTTGGAATGCTATTATAGAAGAGTGCATGCAAATTTCAGTAAAAGTTACCCACCCGGAAATAAGGTAAGTAAAAGAATAATGGAACAACTTGCTGCTTCACTCAAAAACTAACAAAAACATGCACAGAGATCAAGGTCCAGTGCGGAGGATTTAACAGAGGCTACTTTTGAAACTGCATGATTTGTCACTCAGCGTTAGGAAACATTTACTGCAAGAAAGACTATTTGAAAATGACAGCTGCAGCAATCCTTGCTGTGGATTTAAATAAAGATTGTTAAATTGGCAAATTGGTCTATTATTGCCACATGTACTGAGGCACTATCTTGCATGCCATCCATACTGATCATTTTGTTACAACAATGCATTGAGGCAGTACAAGGACAAAATGCAGAATAAATTGTTGCTGTTACAGAGGAAGGGCAGTGCACGAAAACAATAAGCTGCAAGATAGAACAAACACGAGGAAATCTGCAGATGCTGGAAATTCAAACAACACACACAAAATGCTGGTGGAACACAGCAGGCCAGGCAGCATCTATAGGGAGAAGCACTGTCAACGTTTCGGGCCGAGACCCTTCATCAGGACTCAGCCCGAAACGTCGACAGTGCTTCTCCCTATAGATGCTGCCTGGCCTGCTGTGTTCTACCAGCATTTTGTGTGTGTTGTTGTTTAAGCTGCAAGATGGGTTGTGAAGTCAAGAGTCCTTCTTAGCAAGCAAATGGGCAAAAGTGGGTAGAAGCTGTGTTTGAACCTGGTGGAAAATACTTTCAAACTGATTTATCTTCTGCCCCATGGGGTGGGGGTGGGGGGAGAGAGAATGCTCAGGGTAGATGGGGACTTTGATTATGTCAGCTGCTTTACCGAGGCAGCGAAAAGTCACAAATTCAAATGTTACAACTGACCAGTACAATTTTCTCAATGCTGATCTGCAGCAGAATATAAATTTGATGATAGTTAATTGTAAACATGCACCTCTTTCACCAATCAACTTTCCAGCTCTTTATTTCACCTCTCCCCCTCTCCTGGCTTCACCTATCACCTCCCTCCTTGTACTTCTTCCTACCCGCCCCCAACTTTCATATTCTGATTTCTCACCCTCCTCATGAAGGGTCTCAGCTCAAAATGCTGAGTGTTTATTCTTTTCCATAGATGCTGCCTGGCCCGCTGAATTCCTCCAGCACTTCGTGTGTGTGTGTTGCAATAACTAATTGTAGGCATTTTGGAAGCACTGCCCCTTAGAATGACAAGGAAGGAAAGTATGTGGTCCTTCACTTTTGGCCATACGACCTTGTTTCCCCAAAGCAAGAGCACAAAAGATTCTGCAGAAGCTGGAAATCTTGAGCAACACATGCAAAGTGCTGGAAAAACTCAGCGGGACAGGCAGAATCCATGGAGAGGGAAAAATAGTCAACATTTTAGGCCGTAGACTGTTATTTCTTCTCCACAGATGCTGCCTGACCTGCTGAGTTCTTTCAGTGTTCTGTGTGTGGGTGTTGCTCTTGCTTCCCAAAGATTTATTTCAGGAAGAACTTTTCTGTTTGACACCTTTGAAGGGTCTTTAAAAAAGGGAACTGTGTCTCGACTGGATTTTATTGCTGAAAATGACATGGTCGGAATGAGGCTAATGTTTGTTCCTACAGTTGACTCACTGAATGTGAGAAAATGGGAATAGGTCGAGTGGCCAGACGAGAAAACGTGACTCATCAAGTTCAGCACGTGCTATTGCACTAGAAACTAAAGGCACACAGTCAAGAGCAGTGGGACATAAAGTGCCAGGCAGTCAGTTGTGAAGATGATCAAAGTTCCTGTGGAATCACTGACAGTTTTATCATGGAGTTGTAGAGTCGTACAGTAATACAGCAAGTGAACAGGCCTTTTGGCACAACTTGTCCATGCACCCCAAGAAGTCTGTCCAAGTGAGTCCCATTTCCCTGCATTTGGCCCATATCCCTCTGAGCCAGGGGTTCCCAACATGGGGTTCACAGACCCCTTGCTTTATGGTATTGGTCCATGGCATAAAAAAGGTTGGGAATCACTCTCTAAATTTTATCTGTCCATGTACCTGTCTAAGTGTTTTCTAAGTTTTGCAATAATACCTGCCTTTCTGCATCCTCTTGAGGACCACCGCCATCTATTTGAAGCAGTTTTCTCCATTGACCTTTTAAATCTTTCCCCTCTCAACTTAACTCTATGTCCTGTAGTTTTAGACTCCACTACCCTGGGAAAAAATGCTGTGCCCATCCATTTGACTACATCCCTCATGAATTTATGTTCTTCCAGAAGCTCACATCCCAGAATCCTGGACTCTAGGAAGAAAAGTCCTGGCCTGTCCAGCCTCTCCTTTTAACACAAACCATTCAGTCCAGGCACCATCGTTATGAATCTTTTCTGCACTTTCTCTATTTCTATCACACCTTTCCTGTAGTAGACTCACAAGAAAGATCCTGGGGATGAAAGGATTAACATATGAGTATCATTTGATGGCTTTGGGGCTGTACTTGCTGGAGTTTCAAAGAACGAGGAGGGTATCTCACCTATATAGTTCAAATATTGAAATACCTGAAAAGTAGATGTGGAGAGGATCTCCACATTTATTTATTTATCTATTGTGGGTAAATGTAGGACCAGAGGGCACTGCCTCAGAATAAAAGGATGTCCCTTTACAACAGAGATGAAGAAGGATTTCTTTAGCCAGAGGATGATGAATCTGTGGAATTCAATGACACAGACAGCTGTGGAGACCTAGTTATTGCATATATTTAAAGCGGAGATTGATATGTTTTTGATTAGCAAGGGCATCAAATGATACGGGGAAAAGATGGGAGAATGGAGTTGAGAGGAAATATAAATCAGCCCTGACTGAATGGCAGAGCAGACTCAATGAGCCAAGTGGTCCAATTTTGCTGAGTCTTAAAGTCTTTGTTATTGTGAACAAAAACTCTGCGCAGTGCCTGAAGAGTGGCCTAAGCAATGGTTTGAAAGAAGGTAGAAATGCACCAGGTTGGATTACAGGCAGAAGGTCACCAGCCATCCCACTGTGGCACTCTTTCTGTTTTGTCTATCCCTGAAGCATTCAAATCCAGCCTCTGCTGGTCTTTAATCGAGGATCAAACAATCTACCATAAATAAGTTCAGAATTAATTCTATGGATTCATTTCTCCTGATCAGAGGAGATTGGATGGTGACCTGGCAAAGGTATAAATGTATTATGAGCAGGATAGATAGAGAAGAAAGCAGAAATCTTTCTTCCATGCTGGGAATGTCTAAGATAAGAGAAGAGAGGTTTAGAGTGAGGATTAGGAAGCTTAGAGAGGAACTGAAGGATGGAATTTATTTACATGGAAGGTGCTTGGATTTGGAAACTTACTATCTGAAGACGTGGTGGAGGCAGATTCTCTCAAGATATTTAGAAAGTATCTAAGTGAGTACTTTATTTGCCAAAGCATAGAAGCCTACAGGCTTAACATAGGTAAATGGAATTAGTGCAGACGTGTACACAGGCCACAACAAAACAGTGAGCTGAAAGGCCAGTTTCTGGGCTGTATGACTTGGAAACTCTATAATTAATGGGCATTACTAGGGAGATGACAAATATTGAAAGGCCTGGATAGAGTGAATGCTTCCTATGGTGAGGGAGTCTAGGATCAAAGGGCACAACCTCAAAATACAAGGAGGTCTCTTTAGAACAGAGATAGGGATGAATTGCTTTAGTTGTAGAAGGGCGAAGCTTTGGAATTCATTGCCACGGACTGCTGTGGAGGCCAAGTCATTGGGAATAATTAAAAACGGAGGTTGACAGGTTTAAGGAGAGGTATAATTAATCAACTACAATGGAATGATGGAGCAGATTGGATGGGTTAAATAGCCCAATTCTGTTCTTATCGTATATTTTATGTTATACATTCAGCAATTTTCTGTGTCTCCTATGAAGCACAACATTTCATATTTTTAACACAGAGAGTAGCATTAGCTTAATATCTTAAAATTTATGCTTGATTTACTTTAGGGTGAAAGAAAAACTGGAGTAATTTACACTTTTATGAGAGAGTCATTGATTTCTGGAACAAGTTTCCTGCGGAGCTGATGGAATTAACTACACTCATCAAGGTCTAGAGCAGGGGTTACCAAATTTTATTATATCGTGGAGGCTTACTATTAACCAAGGGGCCCACTGGACCTCAGATTCGGAACCCCTCATTCTAGGGGTATTTAGTTAGACCAGTAAATAAGCAAGTCATGGTAGGATATGGACTTTAAGCAGGCAAAGAGGATTGGGGTACATGGGAAAAAGTTTGGCATGGGTGTTGATGTCTGTTTATGTGCTGTGAAAGTTTATGACAATCCTCTCACATCCATTCTGAGACCAAGGAGTGAGGGAACAAACTCAGGGCTGTAAGGGACAAATTTAATATAGATGTTAAAGAGGGCAGGTGCATTACTCAAAATATTCTTTGAACATTGAATATCAGATGCTATGGATTTATTTAAAGAATGACTCATAATCAAACATCTACGTTGTTTTATGTGTTCAGCTAGATCCTAGCTTCCCACCCAAATGGCTTCACCTATCATCTTCCAGCCAGCCTTTGTCCCCTCCCCCTGCATTTTAATTCTGGCATCTTCCCCTTTCTTTCTCAATCCTGATGAAGGGTCTCAGCCCAAAACTGTTTTAATCTTTTCCATAGATGCTGCCTGACCTGCTGAGTTCCTCCAGCATTTTGTGTGTGTTGCTTTAGATTTCTAGCATCTGCAGTTTTTTCTTGTATTTATCAAATCCAACATCACTCTTCATATCTTTCCTTTTACCTACTACATAACAATTCAGGTGGTACATAATGCAATTCCAAATATGGAGAATTTTAATAAGATTACTCCTTATCTTTAACTTTAAATGTTACAGGTGATATTCCTTCTGCTAGCACTCTTCTCAACTTTCTTATCTGATCAAGAGCTTCACCCACTGGATATAATTGCTATTTCATCAAGCAGAACATGCAATTCAGTAAGACTCCATACCAATCTCCAGTTGATTCAAAAAAAAAGATTAACATTGCTTCTGAAGAACTATTAACATTCACTGATATGTACATATGAAAGGTACATTCTAACTGGCTGCATCACTGGGTGGTATTTGGGGGGGGGGGGGTGGTGGTTTGGTGTTAGGTGCAGCTAAGACATAGGATCGATGTAAGCTGCAGATAGTTGTACAATTACTCAGCTCCATGGTGGGCTCTAGGCTCCATAGTATCCAGGACATCTTCACAGAGCTGTGCCTCAAAAAGGTGGCTTCCATCATTAAGGGCCCTTATCACCCAGGTTATGTCTTTCTCTCATTGGTACCATTAGGAAAGAAGTACAGAAGCCTGAAGGCACACACTCAGTGATTCAGGAACAGCTTTTTCCCCTTTGCCATTCAATTTTTGAAAGGATATTGACCCATGAACACTATCTCATTACTTTTGTAATTTCCTTTTTTTCGCGCTAATTTAACTATTTTATATATTACTGTAATTCACAGTAATTCTCTATTATTATGTATTGCATTGTACTGCTGCTACAAAGTTAACAAATTTCACAACATATGACAGTGATACTAAACCTGATTCTGATTCTGAAGAGAATTAATAGAGTGAAGGGGAGGAGATATATCTCTACCAAAGGAGGTGTAATGCCCCCCCTTCCCTCTGCTGGCCTACAAGTCACCCTTGGGCAAGGTATGGCACCTGCACAGACCCCCTCTACCCCCTGATCAGGGTCATGAGAAGCCATGGGAGATGGTAGTGGAAGGTTCTATCACCAGCTGGTGCATATCACAAATCTTGGTTATGCGACCACTGACTTCAGGCACAAAACCTCTGAAGAGTATTGATAATAGCTGGGGTCACCGTCTGGTAAAGACACTGTCCAGAAGAATTCAATGGCAAACCACTTCTGTAGAAAAACTTGCCAAGAGCAATCGTGGTTATGGAAAGACCATGTTTGTCTATGTCATATGACATGCCACATAACAAATGAATGAACGAAGGGGCTGATAAGAGAAAATCTGCAGATGCTGGAAATCCAAACAACACACACAAAATGCTGGAGGAACTCAGCAGGCCAGGCAGCATCTATAGAAAAGAGTACAGTCGATGCTTTGGGCCGAGACCCTTCATCAGAACTGGAGAAAAAAAAAGACGAGGAGTAGGAATCTATTGTACTGTTGAACAAAGTGACTGAAATGTTTATACCTCTAAAGCCAGTATTAGATATCTGTTGTGTGGTCCATAGTAATCAGTACTAGCTTGCATTATATCAAATGGTTTATACTCACACAAAAAAAAACAAAATTGGTAGCACTGGCACATCTTGAGCAACACACACAAAATGCTGAGGACTTCAGGTCAGGTAGCACCCACGGAAGAGAATAAGCAGTTGACGTTTTGGGATGGGACTCTTCCTCAGGCAACTCCCCTGCATTTTGTACGTGTTGCTCTGCATCTCCAGTTTCTGCAGTATCTCTTGAGTTTATGACGGGGCACATTTTGGGATTATTTAATGAATCCTTTGCTTACTTGAGTCTTCACACAGTCTTTCTTGGAATGTGTGAGCTAACCTGCATATGATCTTTTTCACAGGGTAGAAATATCAGACAGTAGGGGGCATAATTTTAAGGTGAGTGGGGGCAATTTAAATAAGATGTTGTGGAGTAATATAGCAGGGCAGGCATTTTGCAGAGAGTGGTAGGTATCTGGAATATGCAGCTGAGGGTGGTAATGAAGGCAATTCCAAAAGCGGTATTTTAACTAGACACATGAACATACAGGGATTAGAGTTTAAAGTTTAAAGTACATTTTTTATCTAAATGTGTATACTGTATGTAACCTTGAGAATCGCCTCCTTACGGGCAGCCACAAAAGAAGCCGACTAGAACCCACGAAAGAAACCTACTAGAACCCATTAAAAAAAAGATACAATCAAACACCAAGTGTGCAACAAGGAGAACACATCGTGCAATGATAAAATGTCAGCAATTAACATTCAAAACTAAAGTTCGTGAAAGTGAGTTCACAGCCTTGAAACCAGTCATCACCGCAGCCGGTCCAGGAGTCATTAATTGCAGGCCACAGCCTCCGTTTAGAGCCGAGATGAGTAAACCTTGCCAAGCAGCGAGATGAAGCCTGACCCTTCCTCCTGCCTCTGGCCCTGACACCCTGACTTTTTCAAGCAGGTTTAGTGCTTAAATCGGCCAAACAATGGCTAATTCCTTGCTCTCAGACCTGGCCCCTGCCGCTTCAATACACTCCTGGGCAGGGCTCCGCCACCTTAATTTGACTTGTACCTGACCTTTCCGATCTGGCCCAGCACTTAAATTTGTCCAGCATCGCAGGCAGAAGAGATTTATTCTTATTTGACTTTGTGTTCCATATCCATACTTCTAGCTTTATTTTTATACAATTCCTTATTCTTTATAAACACTGAATGCTTTTTTGTTGCCTCTCCAAAAATTCCTAATACATGTCCGTGTATATGGTGAATAATGTTGATCCTTGATTCTTGAAAATATTCAGCACAGATATTGTGGGCCGAAACTTGTGCTGTTTGATGTTCTAAGTTCTATCTATCATTACATTTTATTTTGAAAACTTCCATTGCATATTTATTTTGCAACATAATAGATTGCCCCATTTTTTGCCTACTGAAGGAACAGGATTAAAATTGGCTGCCAACAAAGCCCTTTAAGCAACCCCCACGAAGAAATAGCATCATCACAGCATCTTATTCATTTCCTCAGACTTGCATTACAAAGGGAAGAAGATGGCCTATCATTTGCCTATTTAGCATGTCATTATCCTCAGGTAGAGAATTGAAGTGGCCCCGTCCTTTGCTATCAGCCTGGCACTCAGGAACGCTAGAATAGTGTTCAGATACTGAATGTGCACTCTGTGTTCCTCTGAAGTGTGGAGTCAGCAAGCTGAGAAAATGGATGAAGGGATAAAGCGTTTTAAATATTTCATTCCTACCCATCATGGAGCCTGAGTCGCACAAAGGAAACGGTATGTGAGTCAGAAAGATCAGTCATTATCATTTAGACAGGTTGAACATTCTTCCCAGAGCTTACTTGTTCTTGATTGCACTTTTCCAAATACAGTTCTGTGTCCTGAAGAACATTGCCTCTGGCATTAGAAAGCATCACTTCAGAAACCATAGCTTGTAGAAAGCACAACAAACGAAATAGTTTATCCTTCTTAATAGCAGCACTCTGCAATAACATTGACAGTGTAAAAATCCTCACTCTCGCAAGAAGCAATTTTCTTGCACCCTCTGCTTTATACTGGGTTGTTAAACTGAGAAAGGAAAAAAAGAAATGGGTATGTTGTGTTCGTTTAATTTAGTTTCTGTTAAATTACATTCAGAGCTAATGCACATGCAAATTGATTCCGCCATTTGCATTACAGTGTTAATGAATTCATCAGTGATTGGTGACCATCCTCCCACAAGTACCTCAGAGGGTAATCTATAATAAAACTGAATGATCTAATCAATGCTAATCATTGATCAAAGCCAAAACTATTTGTCGTTTTATTTTGTTTTGCTTTCTATGTTTAATTAATGGAAACATGAAAATCTCCTCAGGATTTGCCTCGTGGTCTATTATAACACTACTACAGCTCGGAGCGTTGGAGCTTGTTTTCCGATGTTAAGTGTAAAGGGTTTGTATGTTCTACCCCGTGACTGCATGGGTTTCCTCCCACACTCCAAAGAAGGACCAATTAGAATGTTAATTGGTCACTGTAAATTGTCCTGTGATTAAGCAAGGGTTAAACAATAAGGGCCTGTACCCTGCTGTATCTCTAAATAAGTAAACAATAATCTCTCATGAAACAGAATGAACTAAACAACGCTGATCGTTAATCAAGCCAAGATTATTTGTATTTTTTTGTTTTACTTGCTATGTTTAAGTAATGGGAAACATGAAAATTTCCTCAGGATTTGCTTTACAGTCTGTTATAATTTTGCATAATTAAAGCTGCCATGGTGTTGCTAGATAGAATACTCTTGAAAATAATTCTGGAAATTACACTTGGAATTCAACAAAAATCATAAACACAAGAAATTCTGCAGATACTGGAAATCCAGAGCAACACACTCAAAATGCTGGAGGAACTCAGCAGGTCAGGCAGCATCTATGGAAATTAATAAATAGATGATGTTCAGGCCCAGACCTTTTTTCAGGACTGAGAAGGAAGGGACAAGATGCCAGAATAAAAAAAGTAGTGGGGAGAGGGACAAGCTAGGAGGGTGATAGGTGAAGCCAGAAGGGTAGGAAAGGTAAAAGGCTGGAGAGGAAGGAATCTGATCGGAGAGGAGAGACGACCACAGGAGCAAGGAAAGGAGGAGGTACCTCAGGGGAAGGTGATAGGCAGGTGAGAAGAGATAAAAAGCCAGAGTGGGGAATAGAAGGAGGGGGAGGGAAAAATTGATTTTACCAGAAGGAGAAATTGATATTCATACCATCAGGTTGGAGGTTATCCAGCCAGATTATAAAGTGTTACTCCTCCACCCTGAGGTTGGCCTTATCTTGGCAATAAAGGAAGCCATGAACCAACATGTTGGTCCCCTGAATGGAGGTGAGGAGGGAGGTGAATGGGCAGATATAGCACCTAAGCTGCTTGCAGGGTAAACGCTGGTGGGGAGATTAGTGGGGAGTGACAAATGGACAAGGGAATCATGGAGGCAGAGATCCCTGTGAAAAGTGGAGAGAAGGGAAGAGGTAAAGATATGTTTGGTGGTAGGATCTCTCTGGAGGTGGTGGAAGTTGTGGAGGATGATATGCTGGATGTAGAGGCTCATGGTCAGTAAGGACAAGAGGAACTCTATCACTGTGAAAGTGGCGGGAAGATGGGGTGAGCTCAGGAGATGGGGAGATGCATGTGAGGACAGATCAATTGCTGAGGGAGGGAAACCCCATTCTTTGAAGAAGGAGAACATCTCAGATGTCCTGGAATGTAAAGCTGTGCCCTGGGAACAGATGAGGTGAGACAAAGGAACTGAGGAAAAGGAATTGCATTTTTACAGGAGATAGGGTGGGAAGAGGTAGAGTCAAGGTAACTGTAGGAATTAATAGCTTTATAAAAGATGTCATTTGACAGTTCTTCACCAGAGCTGGAGACAGAGACATCAAAAAAGGGGAGGGAGGTGCCAGAAATGGGCCAAGTGAATTTAAGGGCAGGGTGGAAGTCAGATGTAAAATTAATGAAATTATGCAGTCATCAATGTAGCAGAGGAAGAGTTCGGGAGTATTATTGAGGATAAAAATCAATTAATAGGAAGACAAATAATCAGTAGGTCCTCTAAACTTGGAACTTATCTTGCAATGGCTGAAGTGCCATTGGTAAAAAAATTTCCTACATCTTCCTCCACCAAACTAAAATCACACCATCTTATAAGTTTCTTCTTCCCGACAGATAATCAGATAAACTATTCTACTTAGCCCCCTCTATCTATTACACCCATCACTGCACTGTAAACACTTTAAACCACTTTTGATAACACTGTTTACATTATAAATACATGATTGTATTTATGTACATTTTATTCCATATCTATACTTCTAAATTTGTTCATATATAATTCTTTATTCTTCATAATTGTTGATTTTGTTGAATGTTACACCAACACACCACAGCGATTTCCTAATACTTGTAAATGTATGTGGCAAAGGAAGTTGATCTTTGATCCTTGAATCATCTCCTGAACATGGCAAGAGAGTAAAAGGTGTCCTTACAGAATTCCTCTCCAACTGCTTCAAGCTAAATCAAAAGGAGATATTCCTTTTAATATAAACTATAGACATAAATAATAAGATACAGGAGCAGAATGAGGCCACTTGGCCTTCTCTTTGATCATCTCCAGGAGAAAGGAATAAGAGAACAAATCATATCATATAAAGCAGAGTTTCCCAAGCTGGGGTCCATGGAACTCTTGCTTAATAGTATTGGTCCATGACATAAAAACTCCTCCTGTTGAGAATTCAAACTTTGGCAATGATTTGGTCACTTCACCATTTGGTACCAATTTCTCTTGAAGGAAGCTTTTCCAGCCAAAAACTACCTTTTCTATTAGGATGTAGGACCAAGCCAGCATTTGCAGAATAACTGCAATGTGTGCAAATCATCAGTAAGTTTGCAGTTCACTGCTTTTAGTAGAAGTAATGATGCTCCAGATCCTTCCAAATGTAGTAAGCTTGAGCACAGTCCATTCATTCAAAAGGCATCATCTTTTGATCCTGGGGACAAGGAATTCTTTGTCAGTGCAGGAAGTTGTTTTGGTTTGCAATAATTCACCTGAAATGACAGTGGAAGCAGATGAAACAGCAGTTTTAAAGGACAAGTAGTGCGATCACTCGAGTCAAGTATGATGTTCCCATAAGGGGTTATTCTCTTAATGGAGAATATGCAGGCTTGCTTTGTTTAATGTGGAATGGCTGATGCATGGGCAGCCACCACACGGTCCTTGACTGATCTAGGTCAGGGTCCAGTGGCATGGAATGCAAGATGACTGGGGACCCTTCACTGCTACAGCCTTCCTCTGCTTCACTGTCATTGTGATGTGTCATCATCTTCCTCCAGCTCCGCTGTTGAGGTTTTGGTTGGATCACTGTTTGTCGGGGACCTCCCCCTTGACCGTACCACCATGGGTGGCATTACCAGGAGCTGAACTCCAGGTGGCAACACTCTTGAGATCTCAGGAACTCACATGCCTCTCCTGCATATCAAAGTGATGATTCTCTGAAAGGAGTTTTCAAGAGAGGTTTGAATATCTTCATTTTCCAGACATGACCATCACTGCCAAGGCTGAAACACATCTAGCACACCACAGAAAGGCTGGCTGGACTGTCACAAATGTGCCGGACTAGATAAAGAAGTTTTCCTTCCCTGAAGGATATTTGATGAACTAAATGGAATTTTATGAAATCAGAAGAATCTTGACCCAAAATGGTGATTTTACTCCATAGATCATGCCTGACCCATTGAGTTCCTTTGGTGGCTCATTTTTTGTTCAAAAAACGGAAATAATTTTTATGGTAAACATGAGAAAGTCTGCAGTTGCAGGAAATCCAAAGCAACACACACACAATGCTGGAGGAACTCAGCAGGTCAGACAGCATTTATGGAAATGAATAAACAATCAATGTTTCAGGCTGACACTCTTCTTTAGGCCCAATTTTTGTGATCTAAGTTTTATTTTCTAGATTTGTTTATCTACTCAAATTTACATTTTCTAGTTGCCAAAATAGGATTCAAACTCACCTTGGAAATTTGAAGGGCAAGGTAGGAAAATCAGGAGATCAGGAATAATTACACTGATTCAGTAGGCCAAGTGATGTCCTCTGTTGTGTGATTTCATAAATGTTTGCATAAATGTTATAATTTTCTTGTGACTGATTGATAATTGCTTGCTGACACTTCATTCTTGATTAGGAGCTTTATTTCCAGTCTTGTTGATGTAAGTTAATTTTGACTGGATGTATTATGAAAATCATATTTATGTCAATCAGGTGCAAGGGAGGCATGGTCTTTCTAGTGAGATATCCTGAGGTGTGACAGGCATGTATGAACTCAGACTGAGGTAGAAAAATGTTTGAACAAGTGTAGAGAACATGAGTGATAGATAGAATAATTTATTCCACGTAAGATGAATAGTTACCCTTTTGCAGTTTAAATCATTGCTCATATCTGGTTTTATTTGCGACCCATAAGACATGGGAGCAAAATTAGACCATTTGGCTCATTGAGTCTACTCTACCACTCCATCATGGCTGATTTATTATCACTCTCAACCCTATTCTCCTGCCTTCTCCCCATAGCCTTTGAGGCCCTTACTAATCAAGAACCTATCAAGCTCCGCTTTAAATATACTTATTAACTTGGCTTCCACAACCGTCTGTGGAAATGAATTCCACAGATTCACCACCCTTTAGCTAAAGAATTTTTTCTTCATCTCTGTCCTAAAGGGATCTCCTTGTATTCTGAAGTTGTGCCCTCTGGTCTTAGACTCCCCCACCATTGGAAGCATCACTTCCATGTCATTTCTATCCAGGCCTTTAATTACTCTATAGGTTTCAAAGAGAGGTAAAATCTGAGGAAAGACATTCTTGCTGTAGAGGGAGTACAGAGAAGGTTCACCAGATTGATTCCTGGGATGGCAGGACTTTCATATGAAGAAAGACTGGATCGACTAGGCTTAAACTCACTGGAATTTAGAAGATTGAGGGGGAATCTTATTGAAATGTATAAAATTCTAAAGGGATTGGACAGGCTAGATGCAGGAAGAGTGTTTCTGATGTTGGGGAAGTCCAGAACGAGGGTTCACAGTTTAAGGATAAAGGGGAAGCCTTTTAGGACCAAGATGAGGAAAAACATCTTCACACAGAGTGGTGAATCTGTGAAATTCTCTGCCACAGGAAACAGTTGAGGCCAGTTCATTGGCTATATTTAAGAGGAAGTTAGATATGGTGCTTGTGGCTAAAGGGATCGGGGGTATGGAGAGAAAGCAGGTACAGGGTTCTGAGTTGGATGATCAGCCATGATCATACTGAATGGCGGTGCAGGCTCGAAGGGCCAAATGGCCTACTCCTGCACCTATTTTCTATGTTTCTATGTAATCTTGACTGCATTTCATGTATTGAGATATACTGGCCCTTTGCTTTTCTCATCTCACATTTAAAAGTCTCCCACTTCTTGAACTACATGAAGGGGACTCACCACCATCTTCTCAAGGTATTCTGGGATTGGTAGCAAAATCTAGAAAGTGAATGCTATTAAACAGTAAAAGGTTAGACTTCAGATCTGAATTCACAAATATATTTACAATACATTGATTTTCCGCATGCTATATACAGTATCTGTATACATATAAATATGATTTTATTTTCTAAATCAAATCTGCGGAGTAATCTTTTCCTACTGCTTGGGCTAAGTGCTTAAGATTTGATATAAATGAAGGTCAGAAAAAAGTACTTGAATTTTGACCACAGACTGATTCATACTGATTGAAAAGATGAGGCCATTTGGTTTGTGTGCTTACACTGTTCAATGCATTCCAGAGGTAGAAATCATATCTATTCTGCCAGATGTATTGACAGGTTTCACAGAAGACATTGTTCATGTTCTTCTTCAGAATATGCTCGTGTCCCTGTCTGTCCGGTCTCTCCTTATCTCTCAAGCCCTCTGGTCACAGCAACATCCGGAATCTTTTCTTCACTCTCTCTAGTTTAACCTAGTTCTAAATCCCAATGTAGCAGTTGAGAAGTTAAATGAATCTGGAATATAATACAACGCTACTATGGTGAAAGCGATACTGGAAATGACCGTGAAAATCCATCAGATTTTGATTTGCCCTACAAAGCCAATAGGTTCAAGAGAAATATTTTAAAAGTACAACAATCCTGTTCCCCGAATTCTCACCTGAGAAAGGAGTAAATCTAATATAGGACATTTTTTTTCTTCTATCTCCAAAGAAAGTTTCAAATTTAAATTAAATTTGACATTGGATTTAATTGTGTGACACAGAATGTGTCAGGTTAGTATTCAGGTAGTATGTTATCAAGGGATGCTTTGGAAAGAAACAAGACTGAATTAGCAACTTGAGTATTACGTTAAAAACACAAAAATTATTTGTCTTCCGATACTGTTTCTGTGTTCCCATAACATTGCCTCACTCCAAAACATTCCTCTACCCACTGCACATTGATATTAGATCTGAACCTACTACTATCAATCCCGTCTTTGTACTCGTGAATTTCTTTCTGAACTTTTGTCAATGCAGCTTCACTCACAGCTACTTCCCCTTTGCTCTGTCACAGCCATAGAACTTTTCTCAAATGCAATTTGTCTTTGAAAACAACACAAACACCTACATCAGGATACTGTAAATCAACTATAGCTCAGCATTTAACACTATCATTCCTACAACCCTGACTGAGAAGTTGCAGAACCTGGGCCTGTGCACCACCCTCTGCAATTGGATCTTTGAATTCCTAACTGGAAGATCACAATCTGTGTGGATTGGTGATAACATATCCTCCTCGCTGACGATCAACACTAGCGCACCTCAAGGGTGTGTACTTAGCCCACTGCTCTACACTCCATATACACTTGACTGTGTGGCTAGGCATAGCTGAAGTACCATCTATAAATCTGCTGATGATACAACCATTGTTGTTAGAATCTCAGGTGGTGACGAAAGGGCATACAGGAGTGAGATATGCCAACTAGTGGAGTGGTGTCACAGCAACAACCTGGCACTCAATGTCTGTAAGACAAAAGAGCTGATTATGGACTTCAGGAAGGGTAAGACGAAGGGGCACATGCCAATCCTCATAGAGGGACCAGAAGTGGAGAGAGTGAGCAGCTTCAAGTTCCTCGGTATCATGATCTCTGAGAATCTAACCTGGTCCCAACATATTGATACAGTTATAAAGAAGGCAAGACAGAGGCCATACTTTAATTAGGAGTTTGAAGAGATTTGGCATGTTAACAAATACACCCAAAAACTTCTATAGTTGTACCATGGAGAGCATTCTGACAGGCTGCATCATTGTCTGGTATGGGGGGTGGGGTGGTGGTCTACTGCACAGGGCCGAAAGAAGCTGCAGAAGGTTATAAATCTAGGCATCTCTATCTTGGATACTAGCCTAAAAAGTACCCAGGACATCTTTAAGGAGCGGTGTCTGAGAAAGGCAGCATCCATTATTAAGTATCCCCAGCACCCAGGGCATGCCCTGTTCTCACTGTTACCATCAGGTAGGAGGTACAGAAGCCTGAAGGCACACTCTCAGTGATTCAGGGACCGCTAATTCCTTTCTGCCATCTGTTCCTAAATGGTCATTGAATCTTTGGACACTACCCCACTTTTTTTTAATACACAGTATTTCTGTTTTTGCACTTTTTAAAATCTATTCAATATACGCAATTGATTTACTAGTTTATTTATTATTTTTTAAAATTTTATTTATTATTTTCTCTCTCTGCTATATTATGTTTTGCATTGAACTGCTGCTGCTACGTTAACAAGTTTCACGTCACGTGCTGGGGATAATAAACCTGTTTCTGATTCTGATATTTGACTGTCTTCTTTTGTTTCTAATGAGTTCCATTGGGTTTCTTTGTTTTGTGACTGCCTGTAAGGAGACAAATTTAATACTTTGATTATAGATGCACTTTGAACTTTGAAGATGGTGGGATGAGGAGGAGGCCAATCAGCTGCTGAGGCCTGGTCTGCCAGGCAATGTGATCATGGCTGATCTACTTAAGACCTCAACTCCTTATCTGTGCCAATTCCCTGATCTTATTTTTTAACATTTTATCTATTTACTTTCTAAATGCTCCCATTAAGAACATGAAAGTATCAGAAATAGGACCAGAAGCAGTCTATCTGGCCCATCGAGCCTGTCATTCAATAAGATCATGGATGATCTGGTCATGGACCACCTTTTTCCCACAACCTATAATTCCATTGCTATGACCAAATCTATCTCTCTGTTATTGTGCCTTGTTAAGTTCCTTGTGTTAAGTACAAGGAATTCCCTGTGCAGAAAATTCCACAAAATCTCTACTCTGGAAAAGCAGTTTCTGCTCATCTCCGTCCTAAATCTACTTCCCCACTGTTGAGGCCATGTCTCATTGACTGAGCCTCCACAGCCCTCTTGGGTAGATGATGCCAAAGTTTATCAACTTTGACATCTTCAGAGTCCTGACGTAGAGTCTCGGCCCAAAACGTTGACTGCTCATTTCAATGGATGCTGCCCGACCTGCTGAGTTCATCCAGCTTGTTGTATGTGTTGATTTGACCACATCATCTGCAGTGTACCTTGTGTTTAAAGTTTATTAACCCTCTGCAATAAGATCAAAACATTCCTGTGCACCATAGACTTACACAAGCATCCCCTAATATTGTAGCAATATCCCCTTGTCTGGGATCTCCTCACCAGCAGAAACATCTTGACCTCTACCCAATGGTGTCCCCTTTGGATCTTAGATTTTCGAATGAAATTACCCTACTTCTTCGAAACTCTGAAGAATTTACTCAAAGTCAAAGTCAAATGTATTGTCATTTGCACAAGCACATTTATGTACAGGTGTTATGAAAACTTATTGCGCATGCATCAGATAAGCAGCATTCACAAGAAAAACATAAATATATATTAAACACATTTTTTACAAGAAAAAACACACATGGAACTCAAGAAAGTTAAAGTCCATTTTATTGAAGAGATCTTCTCCATAGCCTACTTGCACCTCCACCTTAGTTTGAAGTTTGTGCTCATTTGATATGTTATCTAAAGCTTTGAAAAACTTCTATAGATGCACAGTGGAGAGTACCCTGACTGTTTGCATCCAGGCATGGTATGGAAACCCAAATGCCCACAAATGGAAAACCCTACAACAAAGTGGTGGGCACAGTACTGTCTATCACAGACAAAATCCTCCCCATCTTTGTGCACATCTACAAGGAGCACCACCACAAGAAAGCAACGTCCATCATTAGGAGTCCCCACCATCCAGGCCATGCTATCTTCTGACTGCTGCCATCAAGCAAGAGGTACAGGATACTCAAGACCCACACCACCAGGTTCAGGAACAGTTATTTCCTTTCAATCATCTGGGTCCTGAGCCAATGTGACCAACTTCACACATCTCAACACTAAACTGATTCCACAAATTTCAAGGTCTTTATAAATCATGTTTTCTGTATTGTTTATTTATTTATTTATTTATTTATTTGCATAGATTGTCTTTTTTGTTCATTGGTTGTCAGTCTTGTGTGTAACTTTTTGTTGAATTTATTGCACTCTCCGTTCTACTGTGAATGCCTGTATGAAAATCTGCACTTTGATAATAAAATTACCATCAAGTGGCCATGCTTGAGGACAGGGATGGAGTAGGTGAACGTGGAAGAAAGAATAAATTGTCAGCACTGTGCTAAACTGGTTTGGTTACCCATTGGGTGTTGCCTGGATTATCTAAATTGCCTCCAGAATTTTTGCATGCCAGAGGCTTGTTAGGTTTAGCCTCCAGAGAGAAGGAGAGAAAGTCAGGCAAGAAGATTACCGAGGAAGTGTAAATAACAACTGGAGGAACATTGTGTTGCTGTGATGGACACTAGAGCTTTTAATAATGCTGAAGCTCTTCAAACCCAGAGCTTTCTACACAATCCGAAGCATCCTTTGTACAAATACACAGAAGCTTTGACAAGATCCTGTCTGAATACCAACCTGATACATTTTATTTAGCACATTTTAAATCCAATGTCAATTCTAAAGTAAATATCAAACACCTTCATTGAGATAGCAGGAGGAAAAAAAAGCTTTCACCCTAAATGCTTCAAAGGTCATATTTGTACAGAATAATTTTAAAGCCCTGCTTTTTAGGGGGAAAATAAATCTTTTAGTGAACGTTGCTAATGTCAGCCAAAACACAAGTGACAATCCTGTCTCTGAAGTCAATGGTTCCTGGGTTAAAGTCCCACTCCAGTGAGTTGAATATAGAAATCTAGGTTAGTACTCCAGGTGAATTTGGTTCTGTCTTCACTAAGGAGGACATAAATAATCTTCAGGAAATAGTAATGGACCGAGGGTCTAGTGAGATGGAGGAACTGAGGGAAATACATGTTAGTAGGGAAGTGGTGTTAGGTAAATTGAAGGGATTAAAGGCAGATAAATCCCCAGGGCCAGATGGTCTGCATCCCAGAGTGCTTAAGGAAGTAGCCCAAGAAATAGTGGATGCATTAGTGATAATTTTTCAAAACTCCTTGGATTCTGGATTAGTTCCTGAGGATTAGAGGGTGGCTAATGTAACCTCACTTTTTAAAAAAGGAGGGAGAGAGAAACTGGGGAATTATAGTCCGGTTAGTCTGACATCGGTGGTGGGGAAAATGCTAGAGTCAGTTATCAAAGATGTGGTAACAGCACATTTGGAAAGAGGTGAAATCATCAGACAAAGTCAGTATGGATTTGTGAAAGGAAAATCATGTCTGACGTATCTTATAGAATTTTTTGAAGCTGTAACTAGTAGAGTGGATAGGGGAGAGCCAGTGAATGTGGTATATTTAGATTTTCAAAAGGTTTTTGACAAGGTCCCACACAGGAGATTAGTATGCAAACTTAAAGCACACGGTATTGGGGGTATGGTATTGATGTGGATAGAGAATTGGTTGGCAGACAGGAAACAAAGAGTGGGAGTAAACGGGACCTTTTCAGAATGGCAGGCAGTGACTAGTGGGGTACCGCAAGGCTCAGTGCTGGGATCCCAGTTGTTTACAATATATATTAATGATTTAGACGAGGGAATTAAATGCAGCATCTCCAAGTTTGCAGATGACACAAAGCTGGGCGGCGGTGTTAGCTGTGAGGTGGATGCTAAGAGGATGAAGGGTGACTTGGATAGGTTAGGTGAGTGGGCAAATTCATGGCAGATGCAATTTAATGTGGATAAATTTGAGATTATCCACTTTGGTTGCAAGAACAGGAAAACAGATTATTATCTGAATGGTGGCCAATTAGGAAAAGGGGAGATGCAATGAGACCTGGGTGTCATTGTACACCAGTCATTGCAGGTAGGCATGCAGATACAGCAGGCGGTGAAAAAGGCAAATGGTATGTTGGCATTCATAGCAAAAGGATTTGAGTACAGGAGCAGGGAGGTTCTACTGTAGTTGTACAAGGCCTTGGTGAGACCGCACCTAGAGTATTGTGTGCAGTTTTGGTCCCCTAATCTGAGGAAAGACATTCTTGCCATAGAGGGAGTACAGAGAAGTTTCACCAGATTGATTCCTGGGATGGCAGGACTTTCATATGAAGAAAGACTGGATCAACTAGGCTTATACCCACTGAAATTTAGAAGATTAAGGGGGGATCTTATTGAAACGTATAAAATTCTAAAGGGATTGGACAGGCTAGATGCAGGAAGATTGTTTCCGATGTTGGGGAAATCCAGAATGAGGGGTCACAGTTTAAGGATAAAGGGGAAGCCTTTTAGGACCGAGATGAGGAAAAACTTCTTCACACAGAGAGTGGTGAATCTGTGAAATTCTCTGCCACAGGAAACAGTTGAGGCCGGTTCATTGGCTATATTTAAGAGGAAGTTAGATATGGCCCTTGTGGCTAAAGGGATCAGGGGGTATGGAGAGAAAGCAGGTACAGGGTTCTGAGTTGGATGATCAGCCATGATCATACTGAATGGTGGTGCAAGCTCGAAGGGCCGAATGGCCTACTCCTGCACCTATTTTCTATGTTTCTATGAATTGTGTCAATGTGCTGTCACTGGAACAGGACTTTTGGCCCATCATGCCTGTACAGACCATGATGCCAAACTATGTTTCCCTCTCTTTCCCTCCTTTTCTCTCTCTCACAAGTTGTTATATTTATTTTGTTGTTTATTGTGCACACATGTAAATTATGCATGTGTATGTTAAACTCAAAGGTTCATTTTATTGTCAAAAATATGCATGTACAATACAGCTCTGATATTCGTATTCTCTAGTCGCCATGAAATACAGAAAAGCCACGTTTCAAGATTCAAGACCCAAGTACCTTTATTGTCAAAGAATGCATAAAATATACAACCTTGATTTTTCTTGCTCACTGGTAGCCACAGAACAAGAAACCCAAAATAACGAAAGAATGAAAATAAAAATAAAAGACCAACTCTCAACTTGCAAGAGAAAAAGAAAACAGGTCATGCTAACAATTGAAGAGAACAACAGTATTCTGAACCAAAATTGAGTCCTCAGAACTGAACCTTTGAGTAGGCCCAAAGTTTCCCTTCTCCGTTCATCGTATTAGCGGGCATGGAGCACAGCAGCCAGGGCAGTCTTTATAGCCTCAGTGCAATGGGGAGATGCGTGACCATCTCAGAGAACAAGCAAATTCAGCTCAACTGACACCCTGTCTTTTCAGTCTATTTAGGCCGGTGTTTAAATGGATCCAAAGATAGAAGAGCCATAGGCACCAGCACTGAGTGAGTGAAATTGGCTCTAACCGCAAATCTGGACCATCATAACTTCTCTTCCTGAGTCTCAGCTTCTCCTTTCAGTGCCTGGACTGATCAACCTCGCACCCGGGCCAGATACACTGGCATCAGAACTCCAACTGCAACGAGTCTGCAACGCACCACCCTGCCTCACCGTCGCTCACCCCCTCGCTGTTTACGGTGATAATTTAACACAATTTACCTCAGAAAAGGTATTTATAATGATGCTTTTGGTCAGATTTCTTAGTTTTCTGACCACCAGAAAGCTGTCGCGCACGTTTGGTAACTCTTAACTGGAAGAGCCTCTTGATGGGATTTGTTGAAAGGGAAAGATATCAACCCACCCTCTTGCACAAAAAAGAAATAAAAAGAAACAAAACTTACAAACCCCATACCCCCAACCCCACCCCCACACAAAAACTGCAGATTGTCCACATGGAAAATGGCAGCTAGAACATCAATCCCCAAACTCTCAACCACCTCCCTCCCAAAAAAGAGCATCAAACCACCAGCCCCTCCATCACATGCAAAGACTAACAGATCGCTCACCCAGAAAATCACCAACAAGAACATCAGTCCCCAAATCTCCGACTGCTCCCTCTCTCAAAAATTAACCTATCACCCACCTGCCAATCAGCACCAAGAAAGGAAATGCAGAAAACTGAAGGAGACCAATATAAACTTTGTTAAAATATGCTTAACTTCACCTTTCAATGAACTATGCTCCTATTGTAAAAGCTAATTTTCATGGCATTTATACCCATGGTATGTATGCCTTTTACAACAAAGAAACCTAAACTTGAATTTATCTTAACTATCTGCTTATGGTCCATATCCTTCTATCCTCTACCCATTCAAGTGTTCAAATAAATGCTCTTTATTGTATCTGCATCTATGGTACTGTGCAAAAGTCTTAGCCATATATATATACATGCCACAGGAGAGGAGTTGTACAGGTGGCAGAGAAAGAGTGCCATGGTCAGGGGTTGGCACGGGTGCAGGCACATCCAGCTCTGTGACACCAGGCAAGGTCATTTGACTCTAAACAATTGGTTCATTGATCGCTATGGTATGTCTCTCTGGTGTTTTCCACTCCCTCCCCTCTCCCTTCCCCCTTTCCCAATTATGATTCCACTCTCTTTCAAACAAGAGAAAATCTGCAGATGCTGGAGATAGGAGTAGCACACATAAAGTGATGGAGGAACTCAGCAGGCCAGGCAGCATCTAGGAAAAGAGTACAGTTGACATTTCAGGCCAAAACCCTTTGGCTGGACTAGAGAAAAAAACTGAGGAGTAGAGGGGAGGGGAGAGAGAAACACAAGATGAGAAGTGAAACCTGGAGTAGGAGGGGTGAAGTAAAGAACTGGGAAGTTGATTAGTGAAAGAGACAGGTCATGGAAGACAGAAAAGGGGGAGGATCACCAGAGGGAGGTAATGGGTGGGCAAGGAGATAAGGTGAGGGGGGAAAAGTGGATGGGGAATGGCGAAGGAGGTGGAGTGGGGGGCATTGCCAGAAGTTAGGGAAATCGATGTTCATGCCATATATACCCAAATGGAATGTATGGTGTTGTTCCTCCAACCTAAGTGTGGCCTCATCACAAGGCCAAGGATGGACATATCAGAATGGGAATGGGAAGCGGAATTAAAATGGGTGGCCACTGGGAGATCCCCCTTTTACCTTCAGTTCTGTCGACAGTTTTCCACCTGAAACGTCGACTGTATTCTTTTCCACAGATGCTGCCTGGCCTGCTGAGTTCCTCCAGCATTTTGTGTGTGTTATTCCCCTCTCTCAGCCCCCTTCCCACTCTCAGTCCACACTATAGACCTACATCAGAATCAGGTTTACCAACACTCACATAAATCATGAAATTTGTTCGTTTTTTTGCGGCAGCAGTACAGTGCAATGCATAAAATTACTATAGTACTGAGGAAATGTCTGAGGGACCCTAGCATTATATAGATGCTTAAGACTTTTGCACAGAACTGTGCATCTACATCTTCCCCGGCAGCCTATTACAAACTCATGCCACTCTGCGTTAAAAATTTCCCCCTTTCACCTGATACAATATCCTCCAATATTTGAAACTTTCAGCCTGAGAAAATAACTATCCTATCTTGGCTTTTCATTATTTTGTATACTCTACTTCTATCAGGTTGCCCCTCTGTCTCTGAAGCTCCAAATAAAACAAATCCAAGTTCATCCAAACTCTCCTTATATGTAATACATTCTAATATGCACCCTCTCCAAATCCACATACCCTTCCTCTAATGCAGGGACCAGAACTGTGTCAATGATTTGGATGAAAGAATTGATGACTTTGTGACCAAGTTTGCAGATGATACCAAGGTAGGTGGAAGGGCAGGTAGTTTTGAGAAAGCAGGGTGTCTGCAGAAGGACTTTGATAGATTGTGGGAATGGACAAAGTGTCAGATGGAAAATAATGTACGGAAGCACATAGTCATGCACTTTGTCAGAAAGAATACAAGTGTGGACTATTTTCTAAATGGGGAGAAAATTCAAAAATCAGAGACACAGAGGGATTTGGGAGTCCTTCTGTAGGATTCCCTACAGATTAAATTTGAGAAAGGCAAATGCAATGTTCATATTCATTTTGTGAGGACTAGTGTACAAAAGCAAAGATGTAATGCTGAGGCTTAATAAAACATTATGAGGGGGATCTCACTGAAACCTATTGAATATTGAAATGTCTGGATAGAACGGATATAGAGAGGATGTTTCCTATCGAGGGGAAGTCTAAGACCAGAGGGTACAGCAGCAAAATTGAGGGGTGTCCATTTAGACAGAGATGAGCAAAAATTTCTTTAGCTACAAGGTCATGAATCTGTGGAATTCTTTGCCACAAGCAAGAGAAAATCTGCAGGTGCTGGAAATCTAAGCAACACACACAAATTGCTGGAGGAACACAGCAGGCCAGGCAGCATCTATGGCAAAGAGTACAGTCGATGTTTTGGGCCGAGACCCTTGTTGGAAAAAAGAGAGAGAGAGCTACCGCTTCTACCTCTTCCAGCGATTCTGAGTGAGGCACAGAGAGATCTGTATTTACTGACAATTACCTTTATTGTTCAAACTAACAAGTACGTGAATTCATACATTAAATACCTTGTGTGCACACCTGCTAAGTATCCCTGACTCTCCTGGATAGTCAAAGAATAGCAAAGGTATTACCCGGGCGGAGGAATTTACGCTGGCCAGTTGTTCCTTGTTCCTCGTGGTCCCGATTCACTCTCCACGTGTTCACGCAGGGTTCTTCTCGCTTGTATCTGCGATGGTTATTCTTCGAAGTTAACGCCACCAGCACCCACAAAGCATCCACTTTTATATCCATTTCTTAACAATTCAAATGTCACATTCCCGTGTCATTGGCCGCAGGTCATGTGTCTGACCTTTAACACCTGGTCATTGGCTCTGATCCAAAGCAGCATCCATCTATTGTCCTCTTCCCATCAAGGGACAGTTGCTGACTCATGGCTCTTTGTTCTCAGTCAGCAATGAGCTCGAATTGCCTCAGGCATTCACAATCCTGCATGTTATAGCCAACCAAAGAACACCTCACAAATAACTCCTTATTTGGAAATGACCTCCAGTCCAGCAGATTACCTGAAGAGTCTTAGATAGATAGATAGATAGATAGATAGATAGATAGATAGATAGATAGATAGATAGATAGATAGATAGATAGATACTTTATTCATCCCCATGGGGAAATCAACTTTTTTTCCAATGTCCCATACACTTGTTGTAGCAAAACTAATTACATACAATACTTAACTCAGTAAAAAAATATGATATGCATCTAAATCACTATCTCAAAAAGCATTAATAATAGCTTTTAAAAAGTTCTTAAATCCTGGCGGTTGAATTGTAAAGCCTAATGGCATTGGGGAGTATTGACCTCTTCATCCTGTCTGAGGAGCATTGCATCGATAGTAACCTGTCGCTGAAACTGCTTCTCTGTCTCTGGATGGTGCTATGTAGAGGATGTTCAGAGTTTTCCATAATTGACCGTAGCCTACTCAGCGCCCTTCGCTCAGCTACCGATGTTAAACTCTCCAGTACTTTGCCCACGACAGAGCCCGCCTTCCTTACCAGCCTATTAAGACATGAGGCGTCCCTCTTCTTAATGCTTCCTCCCCAACACGCCACCACAAAGAAGAGGGCGCTCTCCACAACTGACCTATAGAACATCTTTGTGCCTTTTTTAAAACACTAATCAAGACCAGTGTGGTGAACTACATATACCTGTCTGGACTGCTCCTGTGGCTCCTCCCACAGACCCCTGCTGACTGCTCCTGTGGCTCCTCCCACAGACCCCTGTATAAAGGCGATTGAGGCCTGAGCCCGGCCTCATTCTCCAGGATGTAGTGTTGTTCATTCTTCCAGTCAATAAAAGCCGATATCTCGCCTCTTATGTCTCAGAGTGAGTTATTGATGGTGCATCACCCAGCATGTCAAGCTCACAAAATGGAGAATAGAGTGTCTTCACAAAATGGCAGCCTCCATCCCCCAAGCACACGGCAAGAACAAAGACCACTTCCACTGTCCTTGATTCATTTGAATTCACTGATCTGGAGATTGTCATTCTTTCTGGCCAACACCCTTCAGCAAGTTATTGGGTATATCTAAGGTTGAGGTAAATAGGTCTTTGATTAATTAGGACATCAAAGGTTGTGGGAAGAAGGCAGGAGAATAAGGTTGAGAGGGATAATAAATCAGCCATGATGAAATGGTAGACCTGACTTGATGGGCTGAATGGCCTAATTCTGCTCCCACGTCTTATGGTTTAATTTCTGCTTCTATCAACACCATGACAAAAAATGCCTGATCTATACCATATTTATGTTTTGTATTGTGTATTGTATATATCAGTCACCACATTGCTCATATCACATACCACCAGAAATAGTTCATTGCTTCAAAAGGTCTTAAGGACACCATGAAATGGACATAGAAGACATTATATGAATGAAAATCTTTCTTTCTGTAATGATGCATAATGACCTTATTTTCTACTTTGTCATGAATGAAAGATTAATTTATCAAAACAAACCCATACAATTTTACTGCGAATCGCTTTGAGCAGATTTGACAACATGGTTAGAAGGAAGTTATCAAGTCAGAATTTACCTCTAATAATGATCCTTTCACCATTCTTAAGCAGCTGGGAGTTGTCACTTAAGCAATACAAATTGCAACAATTTTCTCCTCTTTACGTGTATAAAACTATTAAAGTCATTTGTTACAGGAAAAATTCAGGAGAGAATCTTGCACAATGATATTGATGGGTTGTATTCTGGGTTGTTTTGATAGTAGGGGTTCTTAGGAAAGAATATTTTACACTAATTAAAACCGATTTGGTTTTGCTGCTGTGCTGTGAGGTATGGCATCCTAGTTGTTGCTGCTGTTCCCTCTCATGCCTTGGGGTGCATCGGGCATCAGCCTTGCTCTTTCTTCAGCATTTTGCATACTTGTTACGAGGCCGAGTTACTCGCTTGATGTTCGACTCTGCACGGATGGAAAGCATGCAAGGAGCCAGCTGGATTCAAAGCCGGGACCACTCGCCTTGAAATCAGGTGCGGATGCCACTAGATCACGAATGTTCTAATGGCATTTAGTGGGTAGGTTAGTAGATCAAGAGTTGGAGTTCTGAACTTGGTCTCGTGATAGGTTCAAACCCCATCAGGGCAGTTATGAAGTTTAAATTAAATACATCTCAAAGTCCAAAGTTCAAAGTAAATTTATTATCATCATACATATATGTTACCACATACTATGCTGAGAATCACTTTCTTGTGGGCACTCACAGTAACTGCAAGGAAATACAGTAGAATCATGGAAAAGGCGCTCACAACAAAGATAAACAACCAATGTGAAAAATACAACAAACTGCAAATGCAAAATGGAAAAAACTAAATGATAATAATAAATAATAAGCAATAGATATGAAAAACATAAGTTGAAGAGTCTATAAGACCATAAGATATTGGAGCAGAATTAGACCATTTGGCCCATTAAGTCTTCTCTGCCATTTGATCATAGCTGATCCACTTTCCTCTCAATTCCATTCCCTTTCTTTCTCCTCATGATCTTTCATGTCCTGACTTATTAAGAATCTGTCAGCCTTCACCTTAAGTGCAGTTAATGACCTAGCCTCCACAACCACTTTTGGCAATGAATTCCAGAGTTTCACCATTCTTTGGCTAAAGAAGGCCTGCCTTATCTCTGTTCTAAATGGACGTCCCTGTGTAGGAAACAGACTCTCCATATCCACTCTGCCTAAGCCTTCCACCATTCAATAGCTTTCAATGAGATTCCCCCATCATTCTATGAAATTCCAGCCAGTACAGCCCCAGAACCATCCAGTTCTCCTCATATGATAACCCTCTCATTCCCGGAATCATTCCTGTGAACCTCCTCTGGATTCTTTCCACTGCCAGCCTTTCAATCCCAGAATCATTTTGTGCACCTTCTTTAAACTCTCACCAGGTCTTTGTAATTGAGTCTATAAATTGTGGGATCAGTGTTGGGATGAATGAAGTTGAGTGGGTTTCTCCTCTGGTACAAGGGTTTGATGATTGAGAGGTAATTACTGTTCCTAAACCTGGTGATGAGGGATCTGATGCATTTAGAGTTAAAAGAAAGGAAAAGGTGGTTTCTGTAACAGTAGCCACAAAACTGCAGAACTTTGGCAAACATGAAATTTGTATGTGTCAAATAGTAGGGAATAACCTCATAATTCTGGGATTATGTTCTATATGAATTTGAAGGTCATCACTAGGTGAACAACTGAGCTTACATTCATGAAGAGAATAATGTGCTTAGTATGAACTCTCATATCATTTCAAGGTGACAGATTAATGGGTGACTGTTAGGGGAGGGAAGGGAGAATGTCAGATAGTGTAGAACACCCCTTTGGCTATACTCCTCAACAATAAGTACTCTATTTTGAGTACTGTTGGCAGGGATGACCTACCTGGGGGAAGCAACAGCGGCCATAGCTCTGGCACTGAGTCTGGCCCTGTGGCTCAGAAAGGTAGGGAACTGAAGAGGATGACAGCAGTAATAGTGGACTCTCTAGTTACGGGGACAAATAGTGATTCTGTCGATGCGATAAAGAAACGCGGATGATAGTTTGCCTGCCAAATGTGGTGAACTACATATACCTGTCTGGACACGCCCCCCCTGCTGAATGCTCCTGTGGCTCCTCCCACAGACCCCGGTATAAAGGCGATTGGAGACAGAGCCCCGGCCTCAGTCTCCAGGATGTAGTGTGGTGGTCATTTGCTGCTTGTTCTTTCTTCCAGCCAAAAAAAGCCTATATCTCGCCTCACGCCTCCGAGAGTTATTGATGGTGCATCACCAAGCACCAGAGGTCATGATGTAGGAGTCAGGGATTCATATTTCCAGATAAATGGGTCCTCTTCTGAAGCAGGTGTAACCTGTACAAAAGGGGTATGTGGCCCTTGAATCTGAGGGGGATCAATATTCTTGTGGACAGGTTTACTAAAGCTCTTGGGAGTTGTTTAAGCTAATGTGGGAAGGGGATGGGAACCAGGAAGATAGAGCTAAGTATGAGTTAGCAGGTTTACAAGTAGATGATGGATATAACATGAGTGTGAGGAAGGACAAGTCAATGATAGGGTATAAATGGAGACAGAGCAAAGAGTTAAGTTGTACCACAAGAGGCAAAATTCAAAAGGGCGAAGAATGATTTTCAGGACTGAAGGTGTTGTATTTAAATGTGCTGAGTATTCGGAATAAAGTAGACAAAATTGTGGCACAATTAGAGGCTGGTTGGTATGATGTTGTGGGCATCACTGAGTCATGGCTGAAAGAAGACTATAGTTAGGAGGTTAACATCAAAAGACATACTTTGTAGCAAAAGGACAGGCAGAAAGGCACAGGTGGTGGTGTGGCTCTGTTGGTAAAAGATGGAATTACATCTTTAGAAAGAGGTGACATAGGATTAGAGATTGTTTAATCTTTGAGGGTGAAGTTAAGAAACTGTAAGGGTAAAAAAATCTATCATGGGAATCATATATAGGGGTCCAAATAGTAGCCAAGATGTGGAGTTGAGATTCCAAATGGAGCTGAAAAAAGCCTGTATTAAGGGTAATGTCACAATTGTAATAGAGGACTTCAATATGCAAGGGGAATTGGGAAAATCAGGTCTGTGTCAAATCGCAGGAGAGGGAATTTGTTCAATGCCTGCGAGAACCATATCATCAAGTTCATCAATGACACGACCGTGGTGGGTCTCATCAGCAAGAACGACGAGTCAGCTTACAGAGAGGAGGTGCAGCGACTAACAGACTGGTGCAGAGCCAGTGATCATAGTATGATTGAATTCATACTGCAATTTGTGAAGGAGAAGCCTAAGTCACATGTATTAGCATTGTAATGGAATAAAGAGAACTACAGAGGCATGAGAGAGGAACTTGACCAGGTGGATTGGAGAAGGATACTGGCGGGGGTGTCGGCAGAGCAGTGGTGTCAGAAGTTTCTGTGAATGGTTCACGAGGCGCAGGATAGATATGTCCCAGATAGATAGAGGAAGTTCTCAAATGGCAGGGGTAGGCAACTATGACTGCCAAGGCAAGTTAAGGACTGTTTAAAAGCCAAGGAAAGGGCATAAGGTAGCAAGAATGTGTGGGAAGTTGGATGATTTTAAAATCCCACAAAAGACAACTAAAAAAACTATAAGGAAGGAGAAGATGAAATATAAGTGCCAACTAACCAATAATATAAAGCAGGTTACTAAAGTTTTTTTTCAGTTATATAAGTATAAGGGAGATGAGTATGCCAGAGCTCCGTGAGTGTCAGGGAACAGGAGAGTGTGCCGTTGCTATTACAAAGGAGAAAGTGCTAGGCAAACTGAAAGGTCTTGAGGTGGATAAGTCACCTGGAGCATATGGACTACATTCCAGAATCCTGAGAGAGCTTGCTGAAGAGATAATGGATGCATTGGTCATGATCTTTCAAGAATCACTTGATTCTGGCATGGTCCCAGAGGACTGGAAAATTGCAAATGTCTCTCCACTATTTAAGAAGGGTGTTGGGAAAGTGTTGGAGTCAATTTTTAAAGATGATGTTTCAGGGTACTTGGAGATTAATGATAAAGTATGGCTGCTCTCAAGGGAAATCTAGCCTAACAAACCTGTTAGAGTTCTTCGAGGAAATAACAAGCAGGGTGGGCAAAGGAGAGGCAGTGGATGTCATTTATTTGGATTTTCAAAAGGCATTTGATAAAGTGCCACAGATAAGGCTGCTTAACAAGATAAAATCCTATGGCGTTACAGGAAAGGTACTGGCATGGATAGTGGAATGTCTGACGGGCAGGAGACAATCAGTGGGAATAAAGCGGCATTTTCTGGGTGGCTGCCAGTGACTAGTGGTGTTCCTCAGGGGGTCAGCATCGGGAACACGACTTTTCACCTCCTACCTGATGGTAACAATTAGAAAAGGGCATGCTCTGGGTGCTGGGGGTCCTTAATAATGGACACTGCCTTTCTGAGACACCTCTCCTTGAAGATGTCCTGGGTACTTTGTAGTCTAGTACCTAAGGTGGAGCCGGCTAAATTTACAACTATCTGCAGCTTCTTTCGGTACTGTGCAACAACACCCCTCCCCCCCCCATACCAGACAGTGATGCAGCCTGTCAGAATGCTCTCCATGGTACATCTATGTAAGTTTTTGTTGACATACCATATCTCTCCAAACTCCTAATGAAGTATAGTTGCTGTCTTCCCTTCTTTATAGCTGCATTGATATGTTGGGACTGGGTTAGGTCCTTAGAGATGTTGACACCCAGGAACTTGAAACTGCTCACTCTCTCCACTTCTGATCTCTCTATGAGGATTGGTATGTGTTCCTTCATCTTACCCTTCCTGAAGTCCATATTCAGCCCTTTTCCCTTACTGGCGTTGAGTGGCAGGTTGTTGCTGCGGCACCATTCCACTAGTTGGCATATCTCACTCCTGTATGCTCTCTCGTCACCACCTGAGATTCTACCAACAATGGTTGTATCGTCAGCAAATTAATAGATGGTATTTGAGCTATGCCTAGCCACACAGTCATGGGTACAGAGATAGTAGAGCAGTGGGCTAAGCACACACTCCTGAGGAGAGCCAGTGTTGATCATCAGTGAGGAGGAGATATTATCACCAACCCACACAGATTGTGATCTTTCAGTTTGGAAGTCAAGGATTCAATTGCAAAGGGAGGTACAGAGGCCCAGGTTCTGTAACTTATCAATCAGGATTGTGGGAATAATGGTGTTAAAGTTTAGCTATATTCGATGAATAGCATCCTGACATAAGCGTTCGTATTGTCCAGGTCGTCTAAAGCTGTGTGAAGAGTCATTGAAATTGAATCTGCAGTTGACCTATTATGTCGATCGGCAAATTGCAGTGGGTCTAGGTCCTTGCTGAGGCAGGAGTTCAGTCTAGTCATGACCAACCTCTCAAAGCATTTCATCACTGTAGATGTGAGTGCTACTGGGCAATAGTCACTAAAGCAGCTAACATTGTTCTTCTTAGGTACTGGAATAATTGTTGCCTTTTTGAAGCAAGTGGGATCTTCCGCACATAGTGGTGAGAGGTTGAAAATGTACTTGAACACTCATGCCAGGTGATTTATTCCATCTGCCAAGTTTTCAGAGCCTTACCAGGTACTCCATCGGGAGTCTTTTGGTACAGGCCTGGGTTGCCAGACTTGAATGCCACAGGTCCAACCTTCAGCAGACCACGTACCTCCTTGTTTATCCATGGCTTTTGATTTGGGGATGTATGGCAAATCTTTGTAGGCACACACTCATCCACACAGGTTTTAATGAAGTTGGTAACAACTACAGCATACTCATCCAGATTCAACGATGAATCCCTGTATACAGTCCAGACCACCTATTCAAAGCAGTCCTGTAGGTGCTCCTGTGCTTCACTTGTCCGAACCTTCTTGGTCCTCCCTACTGGTGCTGCAGTCTTCAATCTCTGCCTATACTCAGGGAGTAGAAGTACAGCTTGATGATCAGACTACCCGAAGTGAGGACGTGGAATAGCATGGTAGGCATTCTTGATGGTGGTGTAGCAATGGTCCAGTTTGTTGTTTCCTCTGGTGTTGCAAGTGATCTGTTGATGGTAGTTGCTTATTGATTTTTTCAGACTGGACTGGTTGAAATCCCCCAAAACGATGGTGAAGGCATTAAGGTGCGCGGTTTTCTGCATGTTCATCCAATGCGATCCAAAGAAATGTGATTGCAGCAGGACTTAGACAAATTGGAAGAATGGGCAAAAAAGTGGCAGATGGAATAAAGTGTTGGGAAATGTATGATAATGCATTTTAGTAAAAGAAACAATAGTGTGGACTACTATCTAAATGGGGAGAAATTTCAAACATTGGAGGTGCAGAGGGACTTAAGAGTCCTGGTGCAAGGCTCCCAGAAGGTTAATTTACAGGTTGACTCTGTGGCAAAGAAGGCAAAAGCAATGTTGGCATTTATACCAAGGGAAATAGAATATAGAAGCAAGGAGATAATGCTGAGCCTTTATAAGACACTGGTCAGGCTGCACTTGAAGTATTGTCAACAGTTTTGGGCCCCATATCTCAGAAAGGATGTGTTATCACTGGAGCGCGCAGAGGAGTCTCATGAGGATGATTCCAGGAATGAAGGGGTTAACATATGAGGAGCATTTAGCAGCTATGGGCCTGTACTCACTGGAATTTAGAATAATGTGTAGGGATCTCATTGAAAGCTACCGAGTGTTGAAAGGACTAGATAAGGTGGATCTGGAGAGGATATTTCCTATGGTGGGAGTATCCAGAACTAGAGGACGCAGCCTCAAAATTGGGGACGACCTTTTAGAACAGAGGTAAGGAGGAATATTTTTCACCAGAGAGTGATGAATCTGTGGAATCCTCTGTCACAGACTGTGGTGGAGGCCAAGTCCCTGCATAGGTTTAAAGTGGAAGTTGATCATTTCCTGATTGGTCAGGGTATCAAAGGATATTTCGAGAGGTTGAGTGGGATCTGGGATCAGCCTGATGGAATGGCAGGGCAGACTTGATGGGCTGAATGGCCTAATTTTGCTCTTATGTCCTATGAACTCATGGACAAGGTTTAATCAGAATCAGAATCAGAATCAGAATCAGACTTTAATCGCCAAGTACCTATGCACATACAAGGAATTTACTTCCAGCAGATGTTGTCTCTCTGCTCATAACAATAATAATGATAAATATAAATGAAAATATAGATTATACATACAGGTAGTGCAAGCCAAGTAATAGTTAGCCGACAGTTAACCGGCAGTTAACTGTTCAGCAAAGTGACCGCAGTAAGGAAAAAACTTCTCCAGTGCCTATTAGTCTTAGTCTGGAGGGATCTGAAGCGCCTACCAGACGGAAGCAGATCAAACAGTCCATGCGCAGGATGAGAGGAGTCCTTTATGATGTTCCCTGCCCTCTTCTTCAACCTGGAAGAGTACAGGTCCACAATAGAGGGCAGGGAGGCTCCAATGATGCGCTCGGCAGTCCTCACTGTGCACTGTAGTCTGGTTCTATCCTGCTTGGTGGCGGCTCCAAACCACACAATGATGGAGGTGCACAGGACAGACTCAATGACTGCAGTGTAGAACTGCAGCAGCAATTCCTGAGGCAGACCGTATTTCCTCAAGAGCCGCAGGAAATACATCCGCTGCTGGGCCTTCTTCAGGATGGAGCTGATGTTCTGCTCCCACTTCAGATCCTGAGAGATGGTGGTTCCCAGGAACCTGAAGTTCTCCACGGTGGACACAGGGCTGCTGAGGACTGTGAGAGGAGAGATAGCCGGGGGATGTCTCCTGAAATCCACCGGCAAGAATCAATTAGTTTTATGTAAGGATGTGCTGGATATTCAGGTTCCAGTGCCCAAGGGGTGCTCTACTGCAGCAGCATGACCTTTCCAAAGGGTCAGTGCTAGTCGTGACAAAATTAAACTTCTAACCAGTATTGCTTACTCAGCGTATTGGTGTAACCAAGAACTGGTCTTCAGTTCTTAATGTAAATTGCAATAGTAATCTGTTTGAAGTTAAAAGCACACCTAGGCTGTTTGCTAAGAAGCGTAATTTTCAAAGAGAAGTGACCAGGGGACTTTTTTTGTCTGCAGGAGTCAAATGCAAGACAGTGGGGCTATGTTAATTCAGAATCAGAATCAGGTTTAATATCACCAACATATGTCAAATTTGTTGACTTTTCAGCAGTAGTACAATGTAGTACATAATAATAGAGAAAGAAAACTATGAATTGCAATAAGAGTATATTTATTGAATAGTTAAAGTCAATAAGTACTGCAAAACTAGAAATAAAAGAAGGTAGTGTCCATGGGTTCAATATCCATTTGTAAATCGTTTGACGGAAGAGAAGAAGCTGGTCCTGAATCATTGAGTGTTTTCTTTCATGCTTCTATACCTTCTTCTTGGTGGTACCAATGAGAACAAGGCATGACCTGGGTGATGGACTACATTAAACCAAGCAACTAGAGCTAAGTTATTTGTACCATTGCCCCCAGTAGCTTTTTGCCCATCTGTGTGAATTACTTTGTTCCGGCAAAGTTATCTGTAAAACATTATATGCAGATGATTTCATCTCACAGTAAACAGTAAAAAATATTAGGAAGCATTAGGAATGATAGAATGATAGAAAGATGGAGAGACAGAAAGAAGAACTAGAATTCATTCCTCAGTGTTTGGCTTCTGTGATGGACGGCTCGATCTCTACAAATTGTTGGCACTGCATGTTCTTTTAGTTTGTAAGAATTTTACCTCCAGGAAATCCTTTGTAGGTACAACATTGTGCACTGAAGGGTCAGTGCATTGTGGACAGAAGTGCTATAATGTCCTGTACTTTATGTTTGGTGGAAATTGGCAACTCTAGAAATACGCTGTGTTTGTATTTTATGTGTTTTTGTTTAGGTGCATTTATCAGTTTAGGTGTACTTGTATGTATGTATGTATGTATATATATAAATGCTGGAAGGGTAAGTCCGGTTAATTAGGCTATTGGTTACTTGAGGCAGCTACTAACTTGGGACATACCTTAACAAACAAAAACTAATCGAGATAATAGCTAGAATTCACTTCCTACATTTATTTGGGACACTATGGCACTTCATTGGGACAGATTACTACTTGCCGAACAGTTTCTGACTAGTGTCAGTCACATACACTTATATAGCCATTAGACACTACATCATGCTTAGAGTGAACAGTTTTTAAATAGCATCACTTGCATGTGTTTGTCTTCAAAAAGCATTGATTTTTGTCACTGATAGATGGCAAGAAATAAGCAGTAAAGCAATTCAGAACTGCTTTGCTCACTACAATTTTAAGCATTCAGAAATGGCTGGGAGTGAAAATGAAACAATTTCACTCCTTCAATAAGTTAGAAATTACATTGACTGTGAAGGTATCAACAATCATCTCGAATGCTACAATAAAAATGAAGATTTCAAGGATGCAATCGTCAAAAACTTTGTGTGAGGCAAGTCACTATCTGCATGAGATGAATGATGGCATCAGGACCTGTGGTGACGTCCTGTTGACAGTTCGTTAAACTATTTCTTCTTCTCCTTTTTATTCTAAATGTATTTCTACGATTAATCTATGTGTAAATGGAGCCTTTAAGTTAAATTTTGAGATGACTGAGCTATCTGGAGATGTTACTGACCCCGAAGCCTGTAGTCAGCAAACGACACAGCACTCCATTGAACTGAACTGAACTAAACTGAACATTTCCAGAGTGGTTCAAGGATTTTGCAGTTTGTTGTTTAATATTGTGTGTGTTATTAGGTCATTTTCCTTTGCTGTTTGCATGAGCTGTTCTTTTTTGCGCGTATTATGTTTGCTGTTTTCTTTGAATGGGTTTCACGCAGTTTCTTTGTTTCACGGCTGTATGTGGAAAGACAACTCTCTTTATCAAACTTTTTATTAGTTAAATAAAAAAGTACATATATGTATAAACAAGAGGAGAATTATCACAAATATCTATATCAATAACAGTTTGAATAAAAGGAAAAATAAACATGATCAAGATCAAACAAAGTATTAATCTAATAGTATATAATAAAGAGAAAGGTAATTGATACTCCTCTAATCCGTAAAAAGAAAAAAAGATAAATAAACTTTTATAATTGACAGAAACAGAAAAAAAAACCCAAAACACAAAAAAAAACAAAAAAGAACTGGGCAGCTCAAACTGAGAGTGAAAGCCAAAAAAACAAGAAAAAACTTTCTGATCAAATTCAAAACTTCAGAAAGGTAACTGGAAGGGCCATAAGTTAGAGCATATGAAAATATTGAATTAAAGGTCACCAAGTTTCCTCAAATTTAGAGGACGTATCAAATGTCCGATTTCTTATTTTCTCTAAATTTAAACAGGATATAATGGAGGTAAGCCAATGAATAACAGTAGGTGGATTAGAATCCTTACATTTAAGCAAAATGGCTCTCAACCAATAAAGTTGAAAAAGCTATCATCCGTTGAGCGGAAGCAGGAATATCTCCTGCTTCCGAAGGAATGATTCCAAAAATTGCTGTAGGTAAATTTAATTGTAGATCCAAATTCTGAACCTATGACAAAGTTTTGAAGACTTCTTTCCAAAAATGATCTAACTTGATGCAAGACCAGAACATATGTGTTAAAGTAGCCACCTGAATATTACATCTATCACAAATAGGAATAATATTAGAAAAAATACGGGCTAATTTGTCCTTTGACATATGCTTCTGATGCACTACCTTGAACTGTATCAAGGAATGATGGGCACAAATAGAAGAGGTATTTACCAAATGAAAAATTTTATCCCATTGATTATCTGAAAGTGACTTTCAAAACTCCAGTTCCCACACAGCATTAATTTCATCATTAGATAACATACACAAGTTCAATAACCATTTATAAATTATAGTTATCAGTTCTTTTTGAAATGGTTTGACCTGAAAAAGAGTATCAATAATATTGGGTGAATAAGCCAAAGGAAAATCTGGCAGTAAATTACATAGAAAATTCCTAAGTTGTAAATATCTAAAGAAGTGTACATTAGATAGGTCATATTTATCCACTAACTGAGTGAAAGACATTAGACAATTACCCAAGAACAAATCTAAAAAAGTTACTATTCCTTTTGTTTTCCAAATTGAAAAGGTCTGGTCAAAAATTCAAGGTTTAAAAAAAGAATTAAGATGAATTTTACTAGAAAGAACAAAGTTATTAAAATCAAAGGATCTACAAAATTGAAACCAAATTCTTAATGTATGTTTAATAATAGAATTAAAATCTTGACTACCGATCTTAAAAAGCAAAAAAGGAAGAGGAGCTCCCAATACAGAGGCCGGAAAGACAACTCTTAGGGTTGTATACTGCATATGTACTTTGATAATAAATGTACTTTGAACCTTTGAATTTTAATTTGCTTGTGCTGATTTTGCTCATTTACTTTCAATCAAAAGAACTCAAGCCGTATACTCTGAATGAATTCATCTATTGATAACTATTGAGAACTAATACACAGTTTTTTCATACTGTGGCAGTATTGATATTGTTCCAATTTCAAACTTCAAAGTTCAAAGTCAATTTATTATCATGTATGTCACATATACAACCCTGAGGTTAAGTTCCTTGCGGACAAACACAGTAAATACGAGAAACATAGCAAAATCAATGAAAGACCGCATCCAACAGGATGGGCAAGCTACAAATATGCACAAGACAACAAACTGTGCAAATACAAAAAGAAAAAGTAGTAATAATAATAGTAATAATACTTATAATAATAAGAATAGTAATAATAATCATCATAATCATAAATATTATCAATAATAATAAATAAATAATTTACACCATATTTAATTTAAATACAGTGGATTCTGGTTAATAGGTCACTTGTTAATTGGGGCAGCTGCTTATTTCGGATGACTCTTAAAGAACACAAACCGGGTTCCCCTTCAGTTAATTGGGACAGGAGGCTGTTGACAAAATTTCTAACAAGTGTCAGTCATCTGTACTTCTGTGGCCATTAGACACTTCGCTGTGCTTGGAAGCAAACAGCTTTTAAACAGTGTCATTTGCATGTGTTTATCCTCAAAAGGCAGTGATTGTTGGCATGGATTGTTAGAGAGAAAAATGCAGTAAGACAATTCAGAACTGTTCTGCTCACTATGGTTTCAAACGTTCAAGCCTGGGGGTGCCAAAATGATTTTACTACTTCAAGTTATGAAGAATTTGAAGGTGTCAACAATCATCTTGAATATTACAATGAAAATGAAGATTTGGAGGATGAAATGAAGGCAATCTATCAGCTCCACTAGGTAGTTGTGCCAATTCTGTTCATTTACAGTCAATGAGAAGAACACCTTCATCGATAACTATTAGGAACTACCATTTTACAGTACTGTAGTAGTATTGATAGTGTTCTAATTTGTTCTGTATTTCATTTAAGTATATAAGTTGTTAACTCAGTTAAACAGTAATTTGTCTTTTTATACCTTTTTAACTTTGCATGAAGCTTCAGATATTTGGGGCAGCCATTTATTTGGGCCAAAATGTTCTGGTCCACACATGTCCCAATTAAATGAATACATTGTACATAATTTTTATTCAATTAAACAGCAGCTTGTCTTTTTTAAGTATATGCATGAAACATTGGCTAATTAGGGCAGAAGCTTAAATGGACCAAAACATACTGGCCCGGTGTATCCCAGTTAACAGAAAACTACGATATGTATCTTTTCACATTCAATCCTTTTCATGTTCACTGGACAGCTGATTGAGTATTCTTTCTGCTATATAATGCCCGTGTTTTATTCGGGGGAAAAACATATTTGCAGGCCCACATGTGCATGCATGTGACAGTACTTGTGTGCATGGACAATGGGAGGTATAAAATGTGTCTGAGAGGAGGGCACTGAAAGCTGCAAATGCACATTATTGCTAAGTACCGCTTGAGGGATTCTGCTGTATGGAGACTGTCTGTTACATTTACATATTGTAACGATGACTGCATTGTGCTCTGTATCTGTGCTGCTGTGCTCGATGACTCTATGACATTCTGGAAGCATTCCAGTGATTCCGAAGCACTCAGAGAGCCTTGGGAAAATCTACTTTAGCATTTCCTGCAGAATGACATTTGAACAGGATTGAATTTCCAATCCTAATGGGATGGAATTGCCGAGACAATGGTCTTCCAGAGTACCAGACATATCTTAAATTGTCAATATTAGAGCCTAATGTGTTGAATTGAAACCAAAGTGCAAGTGATTCTTTCAATATGATTGTAAGGTAACTAATAGTAGGTATGTTTCTGTAGAGGTCCTGCAACTTCCAGTGGTGAAATGGAGTTATTCCATCTTTCAGCTAGCACTTGCTTGTTTGCATTGCACCCCAGTCAATGGTCTAAACCAAAGCTTATCTCTCAGTCCAAACATTAAAACAGTTTAATGTTTACAAAGTGATCCACTGTGCAAACAGGTTATGTTTCTCTCCAGACAGCAACAGTAACCTTGTAATGCAAAGAAAAAAACTAAATCCACTGTCCTGTGGATATGAAATGATAGATATTCATTTCATCTCTACTGTGTTCTGACCAATATTCATCCTTCAACTATTGCCACTGGAATATGTGTTGAGAATCCAGTAACACGTGTTCAAAGTTCTTCTCATTAAAAGAGATGGAAAACAAAACCGGATTCTAAATAGAAAGACTGTTGGTTGTGTTCTCCAAATGTTAGCTGGGTTTTGTATCAATTATTTTTCAAAGTATAGTTATCTCTGGAATTGCATCAAAAGCCACCACGTGGGATGAAAATTTGACCACTTTTCGTGACATTAGAGAGGAGCAGAAACATTGGTTTATCTATCTTCTGGTGAATTCCACCCTCTCCTACTTCTTTTTTCCCATTCCTTATCTGGCTCCCCTCTTACCCCTTCTCTTCTCTTGCCTGTGCATCACCCCTCTCTGGTGCCACTGCTCCTTTCCTTTCTCCCATGGTCCACTCCCCTTTCCTGTCAGCTTCCTTCTTCTTCAGCTATCTGTTCTTCCACCTATCTGGTCCCAGCTTCTCACTTCACTCCTCCCTCCCCCATCCACCCACCTTCCTCTTCACCTCGTTTTGCCTATCACTTGTCAGATTGTACTCCTTCCCGTAAAATCATAAGACACTGAGATATAGGAGCAGAATTAGTCCATTTTAGCCATTGAATTTGCTCCACCATTTCATCATGGCTGTTCCACTTTTCCCCGAGCCCCAGTCTCCTGCCTTCTCCCTGTATCCCTTCATGCCCTGAACAATCAAAAATCTATCAACCTCTGCCTTCAATATATGTGAAGACTTGATCTCCACAGCTGCCTGTGGCAAGGAATTCCACAGATTCAACACCCACTGGCTAAGGAAATTTCTCCTTATCTCTGTTCGAAAAGGATGGCTCTCTGTTCTGAGGCTGTATCTTCTCCTCTGGTCCTGGACTCTTCCACCATAGGAAATAATACTCTTCGCATCCACTCTATCAAGGCCTTTCAACATTCAATAGATTTCAATTAGGTCATCCCTTACTCTTCTGAATTCCAGTGAATGCCGGCTGAGTGCCATCAAACGCTCTTCATATGACAAGCTATTCAATTCTGGAATCATATTTGTGAACCTCCTTTGAACCCTCTCCTGTGTTTGCATATCCAGTCTAATATAAAGGGACCCAAAACTGCTCACAATACTCCAACTGAGGCCTCACCAGTACTTTTTAAAGCCTCAACATTACATCCTTGCTTTTATATTTTAGACTTCTGGAAATGACTGCTAACATTGCCCTTGCCTTCATCACCACAGGCTCAACCTGCAAATTAACCTTAATCGTGCACAAGGACACCCAAGAGATTTTGCGCCTCAGATTTTTGGATTTTCTCTCCATTTGGAAAATAGTCTACTCTTTTCTTTCTTCTACCAATGTGTATGACCATATTCCATCTGCCACTTCTTTGCCTATTATCCCAATCTGTCTAAGTCCTTCTTCAACCTCTCTACTTCCTCAAAACTAACTGCCCCTCCACCTATTTTTGTATCATCTGCAAACTTCGCAACAAAGCTATTAATTCTGTCATCCAAGTCATTGACATATAATGCATAAAGAAGCAGTCCTAACACTGACACCTGTGGAACAGCACTAATCAAAGACAGACATCCAGGTAAGGCTCCCTCTATTCCCGCTCTTTGCCAGTCATCCACCACTTAATCAATGCTAGTATCTTTCCTGTAATACCATGGGCTCTTAATCTGTCAAGCAACCTCTTGTGTGGCAGCTTGTCACAAAGTCACAGAGTCAAAGAGAGGTACAGCATAGAAACAGGCCCCTCGGATCATCTAGTTCATGCTGAAACCTTTTAAACTGACAACGCCCATCAGTCTGAACCGCGACAATAGCCTTCCATATTCCTACTATCCCTGTACCTATCCAAACTTCTCTTAAGCATTGAAATTGAGCTCACGTGGCCCACTTGTGTTGGCAGTTCATTCCACACTCTTACAACCCTCTAAGTCAAGAGGCATCCCCACATGCTCCCCTTAAACTTCTCACCTTTCACTCTTAAGGCATGACCTCTGTTTGTCGTCCCACCCAACCTCAATGGAAAAAGCCTGCTTACATTTACCCTATCTATACTCCTCATAATTTTGTATGCCTCTATCAAATGTCCTGTCAATCTTTTACATCCTAAAGAATACCCTTTTCATCATTTCCTCATAACTGAGGTCTTCCAGACCCTGCAGCATCCTTGTAAATTTTCTCTGCACTCTTTCAAACTTGTTTACATCTTTCCTGTAGGTAAATGACCAAAACTACACACAATTCTCCAAATTAGGCCTCACCAAAATCTTATACAACCTCAAACATAACATCCCTTCTTCTGTACTCAGTACATTAAATTTATGAAGGCCAATGTGCCAGAAGCTTTCTTAATAATCTTTTCTACCTGTAACATCACTCTCAATGAATTATGTACCTATATTTCCATATCCCTTTGGTCTACCACATTCTTCTGTGCCACTCACTGTGTAAGACCTACCCTGATTGGTCCTAGTAGTAGGCAGCCATAGATCACAGGGGTTCATTGTTTTGTGCCTCTGGTGGACTGTGTCCTCTCCAGGGCGCAGGCCTGGGCGGGAAGATTTGAAAAACCTGCTGTTGTCCATGTAGCCGGTTCCCACTCTCCACACCACTGATGTGGAAGGGCAAGCACTGATACAGCTTGGCAACAGTGTCATCACAGAAGTTGTAAACAGCATCAAACTGCCTTGTGGACCACGGCTCTGATTTCTTCCTCAGGGTTTACTCCCGAAGCCTTTCATATGGGTGGGTATGGCCGCAAGACAGCAGAGGTTTGAAATCAGAGTTTTCTTTCCCCTAGGTGGGCTGCCGTCCAAGGCCGATGAGTCCCACCTGCCTGAAGCCACTGGTTTTGAGGCGCTAGTTGTCTGCCTTTGCCCCTTCTCTTGTCAGTGGAAACAGTTCCGCCGGGCCTAGTAGCTAAGCCATCTGTGAAGGCCAAGAGCTGGACTTGGTTGTCAGAGGCTATTAGAGTCGCACACCATTTGGAGCACTTTATAGATAGTGGGAGCTTATCCCCACTACCACCCCCGACTATGACAACCTTAAGAACCTACCAAAACTTAGGTCCTGCTGAAACACAAAACCTTGAACTTGTCTGCATTAAATTTCATCTGCTATTTTTCAGTCCGCTTTTCCAGCTGATGCAGATCCCCTTGTAAGCCATGGTAACCTTACTCATTGTCTACTACACCCCCAATCTTGGTGTCATCCACAAATTTGTTGATCCAGTTAAGCACATTATCATCCAGATCATTGATATAGATGACAAGTAACAAAGGATCCAGCACCAATCTCTGCAACTCTCCATTGGTCACAGGCTTCCAGTCAAAGATGTAACTCTGTACTATCACTCCCTGGTTTCTCCCGCAAAGCCAATGTTTCGTCCAATTTACTACCTTATCCTGAATTCTGAGTGACTGTCACTTCTTCTCCAGTCTCCCATACAAGACCCTATTAAATGTCTTAATAAAGCCCACGTAGACAACATCCACTGCCTTATCTTCATCCACTTTCCAGGTAACTTCTACAAAAAACTGAGATTGGTTAGACATGACCTACCATGCATGAAGCCATGTTGACTATCTTTAATCAGTCCATGTCTATCCAAATACTCATATGTTCAGTCCCGTGGAGTACCTTTCATTTTTAGAATCTTTTTATTGATATATAATGTTCAAATATTGATTAAAATATAAAATATTAATATTCAAGTATTGATACAAAATGATACAAAACTTCAACAGATTAATATGTATACAATTAATAAAGCTGAAGAAAAAAACTGATCTTAAAATATAGAAATTGAATTTTTTTTATATGAAAAAGAAGGGGAAAAAAAAGAACCCCATCTAACTAGAAAAAACCCCGCCACTAACTACAAAAAAAACCTATTAGGAATCAACCCCCCAGAGCAATACATTTAACCATCATCTAAATATATTTTAAAAAGTCATCAACCGCCATTTCATATTTATAAAAAAATAAAATTGGAAGGATAACATATAACTTAATTCAAATTAAATGATAATATTTGGCAAAAGAACCCCATCTTCTCTCAAAATCAAATTGAGGATCAAAAATTCTACTTCTAATTTTTTCCAAACTAAGACATAACATCACTTGAGAAAACCATTCAATTAATGTAGGGGAAGAAATATCCTTCCATTTTAATAAGATAGCCCTTCTTGCCAGTAGTGTAACAAATGCGATTACATGTTGATCTGAAAATGAGATACCCTGAATATGATGCGGAACTATTCCAAATAGAACAGTCAATCTATTAGGTTGTAAATTAATTTTCAAAGCTTTAGAGATTGTAGAAAATAAAGATTTCCAGAACAATTTTAATGCAGAACATGACCAGAACATATATGACAAAGTAGCTACTTCAGTTTTACATCTATCGCAATATTTATCTATACTAGGAAATATTTTAGATAGTCTCTCCTTTGTTAAGTAATAACGGTGTACAATTTTAAATTGAATTAAACAATGGTTAGCACATACAGAAGAAGAATTTACGTTTTTCAAAACTCGAAGCCAATCTTCATTAACAAAGGTCATATTAAGTTCTCTCTCCCAATCTTGTTTAATCTTTAGTGATAGGTTCTCTTTTTGTAACAAAAATAAATGATAAATTCTACTGATGGAACCTTTCACTAAGGGATTTAATTTCAAAATGATATCCAACAAATCAGATTCTTGTAAATATGGAAACTTAGGTAAATATTGTTGTAAAAATGTCTAACCTGAAAATATTGCAAAAAATGTGTATGAGCGAGAGAATATTTGTTAATTAACTCCTCAAAAGTCATCAATCAACCATCACAAAATAAATCTGTAAAAGAATGAATTCCTTTATTTTTCCATAGAAGAAAAATGGGGTTAGTTGTTGAAGGTTTAAATGAGAAGTTTCGATATAAAAAACTAGATAACTTAAATTGTTTAAAATTTTAAAAATTACGAAACTGAACCCAAATCCGTAAAGATTGTTTAATACCGGATAAAGATTTAAATTTGGAAGTTTAGAGAGCTGCAAATATAATGGAGCTCCTAAAATTGAAGTTAAATGAAATTGTTTAACAGCTTTTAATTCCAAATCAACCCATAATGGTTTTTGGTTCTTATTAAGCCAATATAATCAAAAACATTATTGTCTAATATTCACAGCCCAATAATACTGTCTTAAATTAGGAAGTGCAAGTCCACCATCTTTTTTAGATTTTTGTAAATGATACTTATTAATTCTTGGTCTCTTATTGTTCCAAATAAAAGAAGAAATAAGAAAGTCAATTTGATCGAAATTTTTTTAGTTAAAAAGATAGGTATATTTTGGAAAATGTATAAAAATCTAGGTAAAATCATCATTTTCACAGCATGAATATGACCTATTAATGAAAGAGCAAGTGGATTCCATCTAGAAAATAGTTGTTTCATGGAGTCCATTAAAGGAACTATATTCGCTTTATAAAGATCTATATATTTTTTAGTAATTATAATACCTAAATATCTAAATGTATTAACAATTCTAAAAGGAATATCATTGTATATACTAACAGGGACATTTAACAGAAACAATTCACTTTTATTCAAATTAAGTTTATATCCTGAAAATTTACCAAAATCTTTAAGTATTTCCAAAAGATTAGGAATTGATTCCTCAAGATTTGAAATAAAAACCAAAAGATCATCTGCATAAAGAGAAATCTTATTTATGGTTCCATTCATAGAGATACCATGAATATTTTTAGCTTCACGTAATGCTATAGCTGAAGACTCCAATACAAGATTAAATAATAAAGGACTTAATGGACATCCTTGTCTAGTGCCATGAGAAAGTGAGAAAAAAGACCTACAATTATTAGTAATAACCGTGGCAATAGGGTTCTTATAAATTATTTGAATCCATCTATTAAAATTATTACCAAGACCAAATTTTTCTAATACTTTAAACAAATATGGCCACTCAACTCTATCAAATGCCTTTTCTGCATCGCGAGAGATAACACATTGAGGTTGTTTAGATAATGAAGAATATATAATATTCACCAATCTCCGAATATTAGATAAAGAATAACGGCCTTTGATAAAGCCTGTTTGATCCATAGAAATGATTTTAGTTAAAAGATTTTCCAAACGATTAGCCATTATTTTAGAGAGAATTTTTGCATCAACATTTAATAGCAAAATAGGTCGATATGATGAGCATTCAACAGGATCTTTATCTTTTTTAAGAATTAAGGAAATAGATGTTTCATAAAAAGTAGGTAAATTACCCTTCTCAAAGGATTCATGAAATATTTCCAAAAGATACAGAGAAAGTAACCTTTCAAATTTTTTGTAAAATCCCACTGAATACCCATCAAGTCCAGGAGCTTTTCCTGATTGCATTGATAAAATAGCATTCTGAATTTCATGCTCGGTAATTGGAGCATCAAGCATCTGTTGATCTTCAAGAGAAGTTTTGTGGAAATTTAATCTTATGTAGAAAAGCCTTCATTTTAGAGGAATCTGCAGGAAATTGAGATCTATAAAGATCAGAATAAAAATCTTGAAAAGTATTATTAATGTCCTCATGATTACTTACTATATCTCCATTGTTTTTACGAATCTTTAAGATTTGTCTTTTAGCTCTGGCTGCTCTTAATTGAGAAGCTAAGAGTTTATTATTTTTATCCCCAAAGATATAAAATTGACTTTTCAATTTAAGCAAATATCCTTCAATAGGATATGTTAATAATAAATTATACTGTGATTGTAATTCAACTCTTTTAAATGAAACAATATTAAATGAAACGTCTCTAAGTTAGTAATTTGGGATACATTAAAAGCTTATCTATGTGGTCAAATTATTTCGTGTATAGCTAAACTGAAGGAACAAACAAGATTGGAATTACCGTAGATGTCGGATTATAAGCCGCTACTTTTTCCCCACATTTTGAACAGCTTTGAACACTGCGGCCTTTACTACGGTGCGGCTAATGCATGATTTTTTTTCATGCCACCAAAAACATTTTGCCTCGTAACAGTAGACCAATAAAATTGATGAGTAGTTCACAGAGGTCCAATGAAATTGTACGATAAATCAAGCGCACTTTCACAATTAAATTATTGTAAATCAGTCATTTGTACTCACCCTCATCAACATGGAAAACACTCGAAGAAAAGCATTGTGCTGCCTTTATGGCAGTTATTTAGTTTATAATATTTTCGCTTAGTAATTCATTTGTTAGTATTTTCTATTTAAAGTTAGAAGTGTTTTAACTATATTTGTTTTCTGTACTACATCCTGGGATGCTATGACGTCACATCCAATTTCGCCGCGTCTTGTGGGAAATACCGGTTTGCAAAAAACGGGAAGGTGGGGGGGGAGCACATTAGCCAAGCGAAAACGCTGCTTTTAAGTTAAAGGCGATCAATAACTTTTCCTGGTAGGCTGCAGTATATATATTTTTTACCAGTCATTAGGAGATATTGGAATGTTGTTCAGTAAAAAAGTATACGCAACGTAATTTGTGTGTTACTGATACGTATGTATATTTAAAAGTAGCCGCGTTACAGGCACGGTTCGAAAAAAAGCATTTGCAATATGTATTTGTTTATGTTACCATATGGATTTAATTAAAAGTTAAAAAATCCTCACGTGTAATATCTTTCTGTGTAAATATCTCATATTACAACGTGGGACACCTGCGGCCTAAAATCCGGTGCGGCTTGTACAAGTACAAAATTGATTTTCTTTCTAAAATTAGAGCCAGCGGCTTTTAATCAGGTGCGCTCTGTAGTGTGAAATCTACGGTAGATAAAATTTCTAAACAAATTAAAGAATTAGATAACATCAATGCAATCGCTCCATGGAGTACCTTTCAATAACTTTCCAACAACTGATGTCAGACTCACGGGCCTATAATTTTCTTGTTTCTGTTTAGAGCCTTTTTTAAACAGGGTGAAAACATTGGCTATCCTCCAATCGTCTGATACCTCACCTGTCACTAAGGATGATTTAAATATCTCTGCTAGGGCCCTGGCAATTTCTGCACTTGCTTCCCATCGGGTCCGAGGGAACACCTTGTCAGGCCCTGGGGATTTATCCACCCTGATTTGCCTCATGGTAGCAGACACCTCCTCCTCTGTAATTTGTATGGGATCTGTTAGGGTTAATGTTAGGGTTAATTCGAGACTGCCATTACAGGTCAGGAGTGGCTCACGTAATATTAGGAGGCCGGAATGCAAGGGGGGGGGGGAAGCGAAACTGGGGACTCCGCTACACCGAAACTACTAGTGTCACGCGATTCAGTAAACAAAAGAAACAGGTAACTCGTGAGTGTATGGCATCGGGCCAATAAGATGGACACAAGTGCCCGATATTACCTAATATGTAGCAGGGGGCTGTGCTGGGGGGAAAAGGGATATAAATAAGAGCAGATTGTAAGGGGAAGTCGGAACGCGCCTTCTCCAGCGACTCTGTGGATTCGCTGTGCCAGTTACGAATTCTGCAATAAACCCAAGTTTTGTAATATTCCGGTGTTGGTTGTCTCTCTTCCTAAACGAACACAGGGCAGAATTTCAAGCCCAACAGATCCATGAAGTTGATGCCACTTAGCCTCACTTCTGTTGACTCTGTGTTCATCTCCTGAGTAAATTCAGATACAAAAAGACTCATTTAAGATCTTCCCCATCTGTTTCGGCCCCACACATAGATTACCATTCTGGTCTTCCCTTGCAACCTTTTTGCTTTTAACATACCTGCAGAATTCCTTCGGATTTTCCTTCACTGTGTCTGCTGGAACAACTTCATACCTCTTTTTAACCTTGCTGTTTTTTTTCTTAAGTGTTCTCTTGCACCTCACTCAATCCTACTTCCCTATACTGGCTATGCACCTCCATTTTTCTCTTAACCAGGGCATCACTATCTCTTGAAAACCAAGGCTCCCTACACTTATTATCTTTACTTTTTAGTCTGACAAGTGCATAAAAGATTTGTACTCTCAAAATTTCATTTTTGAAGGCCCTACACTTTCCAAGTACACATTTGCCAGAAAACAGCTTTCCCTAATCCCCACTTAACCAGATCATTTCTGACACCTTCAAAACTGGCTTTTCTCCAAGTTAGAATCTCAACCCGCAGGCCAGACCAATTTTTTACATACAAAATGCTGGTGGAATGCAGCAGGCCAGATAGCATCTATAGGAAGAAGTACAGTCAACGTTTCGGGCCGAGACCCTTTGTCAGGACTAACTGAAAGAAGAGATAGTAAGAGATTTGAAAGTGGGAGGGGGAGGGGAAGATCTGAAATGATAGGAGAAGACAGGAGGGGAGGGATGAGGCTAAGAACTAGACAGTTGATTGGCAAAAGGGATACAGAGCTGGAGAAGGTGTAGGATCATGGGATGGGAGGCCTAGGGAGAAAGAAAGGGGGAGGGGAGCACCAGAGGGAGATGGAGAACAGGCAAAGAGTGATTGTGAGAGGGGCAGAAAGAGAGAAAAGAGAGAGAGAAAAAGGGAAAAATACTAAATAAATAAAAAAAAATAAATAAATAAATAAAGGATGGGTTAAGAAGGGGAGGGGGGCAGTAACAGAAATGAGAGAAATCAATGTTCATGCCATCAGGTTGGAGGCTACTCAGATGGAACATAAGGTGTTGTTCCTCCAACCTGAGGGTGGCTTCATCTTGACAGTAGAGGAGGCCATGGATAGACATATCAGAATGGGAATGGGACGTGGAATTAAAATGTGTGGCCACTGGGAGATCCTGCTTTCTCTGGTGGACAGAGTGTAGGTGTTCAGTGAAATGGTCTCCCAGTCTGCATCGGGTCTCTATCTTCCGTTAATGCCAATCCTCCCCTTCTTACCCCATCCCTTATTTATTTATTTATTTGTTTGTTTGTTTGTTTATTTCCCCCCTTTTTTCACTCTTTTTTTCTCTCTCTGTCCTACTCACAATCACTCCTTTCCTGCTTTCCATCTTCCTCTGGTGCTCCCCTCCCCCTTTCTTTCTTCCTAGGCCTCCCGTCCCATGATCCTCCCCCTTCTCCAGCTCTGTATCCCTTTTGCCAATCAACTTTCCAGCTCTTAGCTTCACCCCACCCCCTCCGGTCTTCTCCTATTATTTCAGATCTTTCAAATCTCTTACTATCTCTTCTTTCAGTTAGTCTTGACAAAGGGTCTCAGCCCATAACGTCGACAGCGCTTCTCCTTATAGATGTTGCTGGGCCTGCTGTGTTCCACCAGCATTTTGTGTGTGTTCCTTGAACTTCCAGCATCTGCAGATTTTCTTGTGTTTGCTATCTTTTTACAAAGTTCCTTGAAACTAATGCCATTGTGGTCACTGGATGCAAAGTGTTCCCCTACACAAACTTCAGTCATCTGCCCTATCTTGTTCCGTAACACCAGATCCAGCATTGCACACTCTCTCACTGAGCTTTCTATGTAATAATGAAGGAAACTTTCCTGAACACATTTGACAAACTCTATTCCATCTGGTTCTTTTGTAGTATGGGATTCCCAGTCAATATGTGGAAAGTTAAAATCACCTCCTGTACTAACCTTTCTTGTAACAGTCTGCGATCTATTTACAAATGTGTTCCTCTAAATCGCTCAGACTGTTGGGTGGTCTGTGATATAGCCCCATTAACATGGTTATACCTTACTTACTATACTTCTTAGTTCCACCCATAACACTTCCCTAGTTGAATTCGCCGGTCTGTCCTGACAGAGCACTACCGTGACATTTTTCCTGTCTAATAATGCCACCCATCCTCCTTTAATCCCTCCCGCTCTGCCACGTCTAGAACAATGGAGCCCCAAAATATTGAGCTGCCCATCCTGCCACTCCTGCAGCTAAGTCTCACTGATTGCTACAGCATCATAATTCCAAGTGTTGAACCATGCCCTGAGCGCATCCATCTTTCCTACGATGCTCTTTGCATTGAAATATACACAGCTCAGGACACTAGTCATACCATGCTCAACATTTTGAGTCCTCACTTTGTCTGAGGTCTTACCAACATCTGTCTCCACAATCTCTCTGGCACTCTGGTTCACATCCCCCATAACTCTAGTTTAAACCTTGCCATACAGCATTACCAAACCTTCCCCCTAGGATATTAGTCCCCATCCAGTTCAGCTGCAAACTGCCCCTTCTGTACAAGTCCTACCTTCCCTGGAAGAGAGCACAGTGATCCAAAAATCTAATGCGCTCCCTCCTGCATCAACTCCTTAGCCACATATCAAACTGTATAATCTTTCTGCTTCTGGTCTCACTAGGTAACAGGCCTGAGATCACAACCCTGGAAGTCCTGCCCTTTAACTTACTACCTAACTCCATGAACTCCCAATACCGAACCTTGTCACTAGTCCTACCCATGTCACTGGCACCTACATGGACCACAACCTCTGGCTGTTCACGCTCCCACTTAAGAATTCTATGGACTCGGTCTGAGATGTCCAGGGCCCTGGCACCTGGGAGGCAACATATCAAATGGGAATCTCGTTCTCACCCACAGAACCCCCTCTCCGTTCCCCTAACTAACAAATCAACTATCACTGCAGCGGGCTACTTCTGCTGCCCTTCTCCTCAGAGTCACAGAGCTAAACTCAACAATGGAGTTCATTGGGGCTCCATTGCCTGAGACCCAACCACTCGGACAATCCTCTGTTAGGTGATATACCTGTTGTTGAGGGGGGGTGGCCACAGGGTACTCTGCACTGGATCCTTAACCCTTTTCCCCTTCCTGACTGTCACCTAGGTTCCTGTGTCCTGCAACTTGGGTGTAAATACCTCTCTACATGCCCTATCTATCACCTGCTCAGCCTCTTGAATGATCCAGAATTCATCCAGTACCAGCTCCAACTTCTTAGCATGGGTTGTTAGAAGCTGCTGCTGGCTGCACTTCTTGCAGTTGTGGTTGTCAAGGACACTAGCAGTCTCCCTGTCTTCCCACATCCCGCAAGAGGAACATTGACCTATTATGCCTGTCATCTCTACTGCCCCAGCTGAGCAGATATAAAGAAGGGAGGGAAAAAATGTTAATGTTTCTTTCCTTTGATTTTTCAGACTGAAGCTTTGAAGAGATAAAGCCTTAAGATCACCACTCAGACTCTGTCCATTTAGATGATGGCCTCTGCACTTCTCCTTGCTTTAATTTGCTCTTGCTAATCATTTCCAAAACACCAACTGGTCACTGGTCAGAATTCAATTATGCTGCTGTGACCCGTTGCAGCTTTCTTCGATTCGGGCAGTGGACCAGAGTGAAATTCCGTCCTCTCAAATTCTGATGTCCGGATTGGTCGTTGGTCAAAGCTCTACTGAAGGCTCAGTCAAAGGCATTCTTAAAATCCAATTACACAGCATCCACCGATTCTTTTATCTATCCTACTTGTTATTTCTTCAAAGAATTCTAGTAGATTTATCAGGCAAGATTTTCCTTTGATGAACCCATGCTAACTACCCTCCCACATCCTCTTATTCTGGCTTCTTCCCTCGTCCTTTCCAGTTCTGATGAAGAGGCTGAGCCCAAAGCATGGAGTGTTTATTCCCCACATAGATGCTGCCTGACCCATTGAGTTCCTCCAGCATTTTGTACACCTTGATCTGGATTCCAGCATTTGCAGAATCTCTCGTGTTTATGTGAACCTACGGGCTGTCCTGGGACCAGCATCTCACACCTAAGCCTTTGGAGCAGGTTGTAGGGCTTTGTTCCAACTCCCATCAGAAGATCTTTGCAGTGCAACACTTTATAATTTTTTAATAAACAGGAGGGGGCAGTTTGCACTTGCAAGATAATCCATTACTGTTTATGATATAACCTGTAAAAGATCTACAGGGAGGTAAGAATAAAAAATAATTCTGGCAGAGAGATGGTATGATGGGTAATTCACAGTCTGAAAGTGAAGGAGACTCTTTGGTAAATATAAAAAGGTATTGGAGGAATAAATGAGAGGAAAAATTTGCAGAACTTTATGGGAACTTTGTATTAATTGGAATGCCTTTTCATGGAGTTGGTATAGGTTTGAAGGGATGTTTTAGTTTTTGTTTATTTACAGATACAAGTTATGTTTACAACTCTCCCAGAACTTTGCTCAGACCCACAATCAACTCATGTAACAGAAACACTTTCTACCAATGGAAGTGTTGCAAATGTATCAGAACACTTTTGTTCAGAGATGAGTATTTACTGAAAGATCCTTCTGAGTAATGATAGATAGATAGATAGATAGATAGATAGATAGATAGATAGATAGATAGATAGATAGATAGATAGATAGATAGATAGATACTTTATTCATCCCCATGGGGAAATTCAACTTTTTTTCCAATGTCCCATACACTTGTTGTAGTAAAACTAATTATATACAATACTTAACTCAGTAAAAAAAATATGATATGCATCTAAATCACTATCTCAAAAAGCATTAATAATAGCTTTTAAAAAGTTCTTAAGTCCTGGCGGTTGAATTGTAAAGCCTAATGGCATTGGGGAGTATTGACCTCTTCATCCTGTCTGAGGAGCATTGCATCGATAGTAACCTGTCGCTGAAACTGCTTCTCTGTCTCTGGATGGTGCTATGAAGAGGATGTTCAGAGTTTTCCATAATTGACCGTAGCCTGCTCAGCACCCTTCGCTCAGCTACCGATGTTAAACTCTCCAGTACTTTGCCCACGACAGAGCCCGCCTTCCTTACCAGCTTATTAAGACGTGAGGCGTCCCTCTTCTTAATGCTTCCTCCCCAACACACCACCACAAAGAAGAGGGCGCTCTCCACAACTGACCTATAGAACATCTTCAGCATCTCACTACAGACATTGAATGACGCCAACCTTCTAAGGAAGTACAGTCGACTCTGTGCCTTCCTGCACAAGGCATCTGTGTTGGCAGTCCAGTCTAGCTTCTCGTCTAACTGTACTCCCAGATACTTGTAGGTCTTAACCTGCTCCACACATTCTCCATTAATGATCACTGGCTCCATATGAGGCCTAGATCTCCTAAAGTCCACCACCATCTCCTTGGTCTTGGTGATATTGAGACACAGGTAGTTTGAGTTGCACCATATCACAAAGTCCTGTATCAGTTTCCTATACTCCTCCTCCTGTCCATTCCTGACACACCCCACTATGGCCGTGTCATCAGCGAACTTCTGCACATGGCAGGACTCCGAGTTATATTGGAAGTCTGATGTGTACAGGGTGAACAGGACCGGAGAGAGTACGGTTCCCTGCGGCGCTCCTGTGCTGCTGACCACCGTGTCAGACCTACAGTCTCCCAACCGCACATACTGAGGTCTATCTGTCAAGTAGTCCACTATCCAATCCACCATGTGAGAGTCTACTCCCATCTCCGTTAGTTTGTGCCTTAAGATCTTGGGCTGGATGGTGTTAAAGGCACTAGAGAATTCAAGGAATGTAATCCTCACAGCACAACTGACCCCATCTAGGTGAGAGAGTGATTTGTGCAGCAAATATGTGATAGCATCCTCCACTCCCACCTTCTCCTTATACGCAAACTGAAGAGGATCCTGGGCGTGCCTGGTTTGTGGCCTCAGATTCTGTATTATCAGCCGCTCCATGGTCTTCATCACGTGCGACGTCAAGGCAACAGGTCTGAAGTCATTCAACTCCTTTGGTTGTGGTTTCTTCGGTACCGGGACAATACAGGATGTTTTCCACTGTCTGGGTAGATAGATAGATAGATAGATAGATACTTTATTCCTCCCCATGGGGAAATTCAACTTTTTTCCAATGTCCCATACAGTTGTTGTAGCAAAACTAATTACATACAATACTTAACTCAGTAAAAAATATGATATACCGTAGATTCCGGACTACAGAGCGCACCTGATTAAAAGCCGCTGGCTCTAATTTTAGAAATAAAATCAATTTTTTACTTGTACAGGCCGCACCGGATTTTAGGCCGCACCGGATTTTCGGCCGCAGGTGTCCCACGTTGTAATATGAGATATTTACACAGAAAGATATTACACGTGAGGATTTTTTAACTTTTAATTAAATCCATATGGTAACATAAACAAATACATATTGCAAATGCTTTTTTTCGAACCGTGCCTGTAACGCGGCTACTTTTAAATACACGTTGCGTATACTTCTTTACTGAACAACATTCCAATATCTCCTAACGACTGGTAAAAAATATATATACTGCAGCCTACCAGGAAAAGTTATTGATCGCCTTTAACTTAAAAGCAGCGTTTTCGCTCCGCCGCTCACCCCCCTCCTTCCCGTTTATCGCAAACGGCATTTTTCCCACAAGACGCGGCGAAACCGGGTGTGACGTCATAGCATCCCGCGATGTAGTACAGAAAACAAATATAGTTAAAACAGTTCTAACTTTAACTAACAAATGAATTACTAAGCGAAAATATTATAAACTAAATAACTGCCATAAAGGCAGCACAATGCTTTTCTTCGAGTGTTTTCCATGTTGATGAGGGTGAGTACAAATGACTGATTTACAATAATTTAATTGTGAAAGTGCGCTTGATTTATCGTACAATTTCATTGGACCTCTGTGAACTACTCATCAATTTTATTGGTCTACTGTTACAAGGCAAAATGTTTTTGGCGGCATGAAAAAAAATAATGCATTAGCCGCTCCGTATTAAAGGCCGCAAAGTTCAAAGCTGTTCAAAATGTGGGAAAAAAGTAGCGGCTTAAAATCCGGAATCTACGGTACATCTAAATCACTATCTCAAAAAGCATTAATAATAGCTTTTAAAAAGTTCTTAAGTCCTGGCGGTAGAATTGTAAAGCCTAATGGCATTGGGGAGTATTGACCTCTTCATCCTGTCTGAGGAGCATTGCATCGATAGTAACCTGTCGCTGAAACTGCTTCTCTGTCTCTGGATGGTGCTATGTAGAGGATGTTCAGAGTTATCCATAATTGACCGTAGCCTACTCATCGCCCTTCGCTCAGCTACCGATGTTAAACTCTCCAGTACTTTGCCCACGACAGAGCCCGCTCTTCTCTGCTCCAGGCTCATGTTGAAGATGCGCTGTAGTGGTTCTCCCAGCTCAGTCGCACAGGCCCTCAGTAATCGTGGGGAAACTCCATCCGGTCCAGCCGCCTTGCTGGTACAGATCTTCCTCAGTTGACCTTATTGCAACGCTAATATTAAAGGAAGGCCTTTCAGATCGATTTGTACATTTGTGGATCATTCCAGAGGAGCTAATTACAGTCTAGTCAATATGCTGTATGATGTGAACTATATGACTGAGAAAGATATTTTATAAAAGAATAATTATTAAGGTGCAAGAATGACTGATGAGATTAGGCCATTGCCTACATTTCTGTGGTTTATAAGAGAACAACAGAAATTAGCCATGATTAATATCCTTAACAACACCCTCTAAACAGAAGCCAAGTTAATCAGACTTAAGCCATGGAGAAATGAGGGGATAGAAATGTTGTTATAATTTCTTGATGCTAAATGAAGCCTGTAATGACATCTTCCATTTGTACTCTTCTTCTCATATTCAGCTTCAATGAGTCCATCGTCAGCAACCAATACAAAATAATTTTTGGCTTCCACTGGTAACTTGTTAGGAACTTTATTGCTCATAGAACTATGTGATAGAGTCAGAGGGTCATAGAACACTACAACACAGAAACAGGCCCTTCAGCCTATCTAATCTGTGTTGAACAATAACTCTGGCTAGTTCCGTTGACCCATACCTAAATCAGGTAGGGGACTGGAGTTGAGGGAGATAATTTATCAGCCATGGAGCAGACTCGATGGTCCAAATGGCCTAATTCTGCTCTTATGTCTTATGGTCTTATTCCAAAGATGTTTGGACATGCTATATTGGTGCCATAAGCTTGGTGACATTTGCGGCCTGCCTCCCTCACCCATGTGCCAAGACAATTTAAAAATAGGATGTTCAGAAGAAACATAAGAGATAACTCCTGTGATATATACAATGCTCTGGTCACTACATTTCAGAAAGCATGTGAAGGTCTTTGATATGATGCTGAGGTGATTTACAACAATCATACTGAAATGAGGAAGTTTAGCAGTAAGGCAAGATCAAGGTGAAAACAGGTGGAGCTGATCCCCTTGAAGATAAATGAGGTTCAGATGAGACTGGATAGAGTTGTACATCAGGAAATGGGTAAGGCAGACAAAGAAGGGCTATTTGCATTAGTTTATGCTACAAGGATAACTGGGTGTAAAATATTGGTGATGAGATATAGGGGGAACTATAAGAGGGAGCTTTTTTTATCAACTAGTATTAACCTGTTTAGACTTAACTCAAGTTACTCCTAGATTAACAACCCTGAATGTAATTGATCCATTTCTCAAATTTGGGTTAGATCTGAAGTGATCAAATAGAGTGTCAGATTAGACTTTGACAAACTAGATGTAACTCCGCATTTTAATTTAGTTCACCTTGAAGACTTTCAGATTTCAATGGGAAACTCTTGGTGTTTTTTTTTAACTTTCTAGGGATCAAAGCATGCAGTCTAAGCTGTATGTCTTATATTGTCAGAGGAGATTTGTTCAGCTAAGAGGGCTTTTCTCTTTAACAAAGGAAACTGTCTTCAAAGTCCATTCTAGAGACTTAGAAAGAAAAGTCCAGTCTTGTTCTGGACTTTCATTTGTAAGGGAATTTGAATGTGCTGACTTTTAGCTGAAGCATAAAACCAATGCCTTATTCATTTTTTTAGAGTCATAGAGTCATGCAGCACAGAACCAGGCCCTACAGTCCACCATGTCTGCATTGACATTGCTACCTTGAGTAGTTGGGAAACTTAATAGGGGTCATCCTGAGTCAATGGTTGTGTAATAGCTCTATCATTGTAATATGTCTGTATTTGGAAGCTTGCTGTATACAGAACAGTTGGTAGGTGTCTTGCACCTTCATGGAGAGCTTCACTGGCTGAAGGAATATGCAGGTCAACATGTGAATCCATGTGTCCTATCCTTCAGAAGAGACTTGCAAAGCCTCAGTCTGTCTTGCATGGAAGAGGGTCTTGTTGAAATGCCAACGTTCCACCCTCAGATGCAGCAGAAACTCCCTTTACTTCAGTGTTAATGTTGGGCGGTCAGTTGGGTTGGGGTTCAGTTATGAGAGGAAAATGGAGGAAGGTGAAAGGTGTTTTTGATGATGGATGAAGAGTCAATGTGGCACCTGAGAGAAGCAGGGCAACATCCTTCTCTTGCTTGAGACCTTGTGAAGTGCCTTAAACAGGTTAGATTCCTAACAAAGGGTCTTGACTCAAAATGTTGACTGTTTACTCTTCTCCATAGATGTTGCTTGGACTGCTGAGTTTTTCTAGCATTTTGTGTGTGCTGCTTGGATTTTTTAACCTCATTCTCCAATCTTTTCCTCATAACTTTTAATCATCTTACCAATCAAGTACTTAGCAATTATGCCTTAAGTACATCCAAAGACAGCCTCCACTGCCCTCAATAGCAATGAATTTCATAGACTCAATAACCCCTGGTTAAAGAAATTTTTCCCCATCTCAAAGGGACATCACTTCATTTTGACGCTGTGCCCTCGTTTAGAACCTACTCCTTCTGCAAGTCTGATGCTGAAGTGAATGTTTCCCCATTTTCCTGGGATCATGGGATTAAGGATATGCTGAATTAAAAGAGGAAGTTGAAAGACTTTGGAACATGAACAAGGCACACATTGTCTTGATAGTAATATCTACAACTAGTATCATCCCAAAGGCATGACACAATATCATTAAATAATTAGGACTACACTGTAATATCTATGTAAATCTTCAGAAAGTCACAATACTAAACACCACTAGAATAGTCAGAAAGTTCCTAGCAATTGACAAATGAGCATGCTTGGCTATGCCAGTACCTCAGGTTTTTCCAGCTTGAATTGAGAAAAAAAAAACAATATTTAATGTTGAACATGAATTGAAGAGTCCTTGAAAGTGAGTCCATAGGTTGTGGGAACATATTAATGATGGGCAAGTGAAGTTGAGTGTAGTTATCCCCTTTGTTTCAAGAGCCTGATGGTTGAGGGGTGGTAACTGCTCCTAAACCAGGTCATGAGATTCTTGAGGTCCTGAGGCTTCTGGACCTTCTTCCTGATGGCAGCAGTGATAATTTTATATACATACTGTAGATTGATTGCATGTCCATTATGTAACAGTTTCTTTCCCCAAGCTATCAGACTCCTCAATACCCAGAGCCTAGACTGACACCTTGCCCTATTGTCCTGTTTATTACTTATTGTAACGCCTGCACTGTTTTTTGTGCACTTTACACAGTCCTGTGTAGGTCTGTAGTCTGGTGTAGCTTTCTCTGTTTTTTTTACCTAGTTTAGTCTAGTTTTTGTACTGTGTCATGTAAACCATGGTCCTGAAAAATGTTGTCTCATATTCACTATGTACTGTACCAGCAGTTATGGTCGAAATGACAATAAAAGTGACTTGACTTGACTTGACTAATGCTAGACACAGGGATGTCTGTACATAAGATGACTGTCAGGAAATTATAAAGTAGTGGTAGTTGGTGGTGTAGATAGTGGGTTATTGTGTGGAGGTGTTAAGCAGTCTTACTGCTTGTTTTTTTTTGAGTCTGGGGACCTGGCACGGATGTTATATAGGCTCCTCCCTAATGGGATTAGGACAAACTGTCCATGAGTAAGGTGGTAGAATCCTTGATGATGTGTTTGGCTTTTATGATATCATGATGTCATGATGTTCTTAAAGAGAGATGTATAACATTTATAAGATGCCTTTAACAACCAAAGATGTCCGAAAGTGCTTTTGAAATGAAGCTTCAATTAGAGCTGGAAGCACAAAGCAAATGTTCAGTCAGCAGGGTTTTATACTTTATAGTTTACACTGTGCACAATCCCAGAATATAGAATAAGGATGGGGAAGAGATGGAAATTGTTTTCCATCAAATACTGGAACAGAGGTGATTTTACACTATCTCTTCAAACACTTTGATGTAATCACTTTGTTCTCTGTCAGCTCCAAGTGATTCCAGTCACTTAAGGTAGAGAGTGTTTTGTATTACAAATGTGAAACGGAGCAAAATAACATTAATCGCCTTGTTGTGACAGTATTGGCAAGTACTTTCAATGAGTTTCATTGAAGAATCAAAGCCTAACAGACCATAAGACATAGGATCAGAATTAGGCCATTCGGCCCTTTAGGTTTTCTCCTCCATTCAATCATTGCTGACTTATTATCCCCCTCAAGCTTATTCTCCTCGCTCCTCCCCCCCGTAACCTTACTAATCAAGAATCTATCGAATTCCATTTTACACAATCGACCTCCACAGCTGTCCATGGCAATGAATTCCACAGGTTCACCTCCCTCTAGCTAAATAAATTCCTTCTTATCTTTGTTCTAAAGCAAGGGTTCCCAACTTTTTTTATGCTGTTGATCCACACCACTAACTGACGAGTCTGGGGACCCCAGGTTGGAGCCCACGTTGTAAAGGGATGTCCTTCTGGAGTGACTCTTAAGGGTTTGACCAGCTCAGACCCAGCACAGATCAGAGGATCACGTAAAATCATTCCCTGAAGTAAAGTGACTTTGAAGGCTTGTGGATGTACGGCGTTGTGCAGCTCATTTATCTGCAGTGTACATTGCAAATTCCTTCTGAACAATTAATATTTACTTAATTATTTATTTATTGAGCTACATTGCTCAGCAATCATATGATTTAATCCTAGCTTAATCACAGGACAATTTGCACTGAGCAATTAACCTACTAACTGCTATGTCTTTGGACTGTGGGCTGTGGAGGGAAGCAGAGTACCTGTAGGAAACCCACGCAGTTACAGTTGAATGTACAACTCCTTACAGACAGCAGTGGAAATTGAAAGCAGGTCATCGGTACTGTGCTAACCACTACTCTACTGTGCCACCCTTATGTTCCTATTAATGTCACAAACCATTACAGGTAAAATTACTTTTGGACTGGAATACCTGCGGAGCATTTCTTCTGTGACTAAGATACAGTTAAAGTGAACCATATAAACAATTAGTTTACATGAACATTTAAACAGCAATTTCTTCCCCTCCACCTTTTCTCTTTTTCCATTCTCCATTCCAGCTCCCCTTTTTCCCTTTTCTTCTTCTCACCCGCCTATCACTTCACTCTGGCCCTCCTCCTCCTGCCCTTTCACCCTCAGTCCACTCTCCTTTCCTATCAGATTTCTTCTACTTCAGGCCTTAACCTCTTTCACCTATCACCTCCAAGCTTCTTACTTCATCACCCCTCCTTAGCCAACCACCTTCCCCCTCACCTAGCTCCATAATCACCTGCCAGCTTGTAGTCCTTCCCTCTCCCCACTTACTTACTCCGGCTCTTCTCTTTTCTGTTCTAATCCTGATGAAGGGTCTCAACCTATTGATTGTATTCTCTTTACCATTGATGCTGACTGACGTGCTGAGTTCCTCCAGCATTTTGTGTGTGTTAAAAGTTCAAAGTAAAGTTATTATCCAAGTACGTATATGTCACCATATGCAACTCTGAGATTCATTTTCTTGTGGGCATACTCAATAAATCTACAGAATAATAACCATAACAGAGTCAATGAAAACCCACACCAACTGCGGTGGTCAGCCAATGTGCAAAAGACAGCAAATTGTGAAGAAACAAAAAGAAATAATAATAATAATCATCATCATAAATGATAAGCAATAAATATCAAGAATGTGAGATGAAGAGTCCTCGAAAATGAGTCCAAAGGTTGTGGGAACATTTCAATGATGGGCAAAGTGAAGTTGTGTGAAGTTACCTTCCTTGGTTCAATAGCCTCAGTTCAGAGGTATGAACTGTTTCTGAATCTGTGGTGTGAGTTCTGAGGCTCCTGTACCTTCTTCCCGATAGCAGCAGTGAGAAGAGAGCATATCCTGGGCCGTGGATGTTCCTGATGAGGGACGCCGCTTTCCTGTGACAACGCTTTGTGTAGATGTGCTCAATGGTGGGGAGGGCTTTACTCACGATGGACTGAACCATGCTCGCTATTTCTTGTAGGATTTTCTATTCAAGGGCATTGGTGTTTCCATACCAGGCTGTGATGTAGCCACTCTCCACCACACAACTATAGAAGTCTGTCGAAGTTTTAGATGTCATGCCCAGGATAGGTCCTCCAACACGATAATACTGAGGAATTTAAAGTTTCTGACCCTCTCCACCTCTGATCCCCTGGATGAGGACTGGTTTAAGTACCTCCCGTTTCAATTCCTTGGTCTTGCTGACATTGAGTGAGAGGTTGTTGTTGTGGCACCACTCAGCCAGATTTTTAATCTTCCTCCTATATGCTGATGCTTCAGCACTTTTTATTTGGACTGCCACAGTGGTTTCATCAGCACACTTGAATATAGTATTGGAGCTGTGATTAGCCACACAGTCATAAGTAGAAAGTGAGTAGAGCAGGGGGCTAAGCACAAAGTTTTGTGGAGCACCCCTGCTGATGGAGATTGAGGAGGAAATGTTGTTGCCAATCTGAACTAACTATGGACGGCAAATGAGGAAATCCAGGATCCATTTGCACAAGGAGGTACTGAGGCCAAGGTCTGGAGCTTATTGCTTAGTTTTGAGGGGATGATGGTATTGAATACTGAGCTGTCATTGATAAAAAAAAACCCTGATGTATGCACCTTTGCTGTCCAGGTGATCTAGGGTTGAGTGAAAAGCCAATGAAATGACATCTGCTGTGGACCTGTTGTGATGGTGGGCAAATTGGAGTGGTTCCAAGTTGCTTCTCAGGCAGGAGTTGATATGTTTCATCATCATCCTCTCAAAACACTTCATCAGAGTGGACGTAAGTGCTACTGGATGATAGTCATTGAGGCAGATAGTCATTGCTCAACATTTAAGCAAAATGTGCCTTAATATAATGGCCTTTCAGCTTAGTTTATTGTATATGCGCCAGAGTGCAATGCAATTTTCTGCTCATGTGAGGGTCCCAGAGTAAACTGTATACATGATAATAATGAATACAATTATAGAGTAATGAGTACAAAACAACAGAAACGAATGATTGATGCATTATTTGTAGCTGTGAATTGTGTCGTTTGGCATCAATGACCAGCACTGTCTGAGGATGTGCTGGGGGCAGCCTGCAAGTGTATAATGCCATCATAGTTTGCCGACAACTTACTGCCCCTTACTGATCCAAACTTCTTTGGATTGGGGGGGGGGGGTGTGAAACCAAAGCACCCAAAGGAAACCCACAGTCACACAAATTCCTTGGTGCAGAAGCCTTTCTTTTTGCTAATTATTTCGGCATTTATGCCTGCAAAGTGTTTTCTACTTGCCTTCTACACTTGCCTATTTCAGCCATGAAATTATATCAACCACTTTCTGGCATAGTTGAAATTATTTCACTTTCTCTTTCTCATTGAACAAATCTCACTACTTTATCACAAACACAAGAGATTCAGCAGATGCCGGAAATACGAAGCAATGCACAGCCTGAAACGTTGATTGTTTATTCATTTCCACAGATGCTGCCTGATCTGCTGAGTTCATCCAGCATTTTGTGTGTATCATTACTTTATGCTTCTTTTAGTATTACGGCTGATCACAATCTGTCCTTTGACATAACAAGGATAAGAATCAGAGATGGTGTCTGAAACATGCTTATGTAATGACCTGGGAAAGGTTTCCCTGCTAATGTAATGGTCTGTCTGTAGCACGTGTTTGGGTTATGACTAGAGATAGCAGGAACTTTGGAATGTGCGCCTGCCAATGAGGGGAGATGTCTTTCTTTTTTGTGTGCCCGAGAGAAGGTTTTGTGTTCTTTTGTTTGGTGGAAGGTGGAGAGAGAAGATGCCAGAATGGAAAAGTTGGACTAAGAATGGAGTGGGGTGTCAACACCCTGGTGGAAATCGATAGAGAACGAACATATGGGAAGATAGTGAGCTCCAACACTGCACATTAAACTCTTTCATGAGCATGGACCCTTTCTCTTTTTTGTTTTCTTTACTAACCCTGTAGACAAATTAAGAAATATAAAGCTCAATTGTTTAATTGCATATTGTGTACTGTTTGTTATTTTGTGGCACTGATTTGTAACAGGGGAATACAGCATGGAGCATCCATCCAAACAAGATTTCTTAAGTTTGGCCAGACTGGAAGCTAATTTCCCTAGATTAAGCCACTAGCCGAATCTGAGGGTTATACTTATATTTTAAATTACAGCACCCACTCTGACAATTAACAACATTTAGTGTAAAGCAGGACCATGACCATGATCCTGACCATGGGTGATGTCTGCATGGACTTTACACATTCTTGCTGTGATCACATTGGGTGACCAATTGTGACATCGTGAAGATTCTGGCACAGGCAAACATAAAGCAGACATGAGAATCTTTAGAAGCATGATTCTCTTCTGATAACTCTGTAAACAATTAAATTGAAATAGATGCTGTCCACGAACCTCTAAGAGCCAAAGAAACACAAGCCAATAGAATTCAGAGATCTACTGAAAGGGTAGCTATTCAGAATAGAGGCAAATGAATGGGGGGCCTATGTAAATGCGAGCACTGCCAGCAAGAAACACCAACAACTGTGCACTGAGGGATGTCACCTTAACTGATGATGAAATGCCTACCAGCTAAAGGCCAAGCTCTGCAAATACTGCAACGTCAGATGTCTCAACCTGAGGTACCAATATTCTCCACCATCTTAAACATGGTTTCCTCCAACATACCAAAAGACAGGTGGATTAATTGATGAATTGGCTGTTATAACTCTGTCTAGGATGAAGGCAAATGGCAGAATCTGGGGGGTGGGGGGGTGCTGTTTTTGATAAGAAGGTAGAAAAATAAAGATATGCAGGATTAGTTGGAATAGATAGTTGATGTTTGGCATAGATTCGATAGGTAGAAGTGCAGATTTTTCTGATACACAGTATTTCTCTCTCATTCTATGAACTAGCATTTGAAAGCAAAAAACCTCAAAGAAACAATTAGCAAGACATGTATAAGCAATGTGAAACAAAAATAGATCTGAAGCACCAATTTTATGCTATTTTAAGATTCAAAAGTTTAGATTCTCCCTTGCCTGATTTACTTGAAAGCACCTACCACCAGGCTCAAGGACAGCCTGATAACGCTGTAAACAAACATATTGAAACAGACGCCATCTACGAACTCCTAAGAGCCAAAGAAACTAGTCAATAGAATTCAAAGATCAATGAAAGGGGTAGCCAATCAAGGGAAGTGAATGCGGGGGGGGGGAGGGGGGGAGCTCTATATAAAATCCCAGCAAGAAACACCAACAGCTGCGCACTGAGGATGTCACCTTGACTGATGATGAAGTGTCTGCATTTGTAAAACGGAGAACTGCCCTGCTAAATCTGTAACTTGTCAGCTTCACTCACAGGAACTCTGAACAGATTCCATGACCTACAGACTCATTTTCAAAGGCTGCACACTCCCATTCTCAGTATTATTTACTTATTTGTTTGTTTGTTCTAATTTGCACATTTTGTCTTCCTTTACACATTGGCTGTTTCTCAGTCTTTGATTATGTATAGTTTTTAACAAATTCTATAGTATTTCATTATTTCCCTGCAAATAATGGAGTGCACGGTAGAATATCAGTTAGCACAATGCTATTACAGCCTGGGGAGTCGGAGTTCAGAGTTCAATTCCGACACCGTCTGTAAGAAGTTTGCATGTCCTTTCCATGATCGTGTGGGTTTTCTCTGGGTGCTCCAGTTTCCTCCCACAGTCCAAAAATATTCTAGTTAGTATGTTAATTGTTCATTGTAAATTGTCCCGTGATTAGGCTAGGGTTAAATAGATGGCAAATGAATGTGGGGAAAATGGAAGGATTTGGACATTGCATAGGCAGAAGGGATTAGTTTAGTTGGCCATTTGATTGCTAATTTAATTGGTTTGGCACAACATTGTGGGCTGAAGGGCCTGTAACTGAGCTGTACTATTCTATGTTCAATGTTTCATGTAACAGCGAGATGGAGCAGGTAGATTTTGTGGCCGACAGAGGTTAGGAGGTAAGTAGGCTAAGCTTAAGGGGAATCAAGGCCACTCTCAAACTACTTCAGGGATCACATTGGATTGAAACGATTTATGATGGCAGGACAGGGCAGGTAAGTTAAGAAATGTGAGAAAATTTGGAAGCAGAAGCTTCAGATTGATTAAAACACCGCATATCACTTCCAAGACGATTCTGGATGAATCATCACATATATTAGCAAGGTAAGTACAGCACAGAAAGTGTCCATTTGGCTCGACTGCTGCATGTTATCCTTTATGCTCCACAAAAGGCTCTTCCCATTCATAAATAATTATCTAGCGTTCAAAGTAAATTTATTATCAAACTACGTACGTGCTACCATATTCTACCTTGAGATTCATTTGCTTGCAAGCTTTTACAGGAAAGAATAGAACACAATAGAACTTTACGGAAAACTATATTTAAACAGACAAAGACCAATGTGAAAAAGTTGGCAAAGTGTGCAAATGAAAATAATACTGAGAGCATGAGTTTTATAGAGTACTTAGAAGGGAGTCTGTAGGTATTAGAATCAGTTTAGAGTAGTGGTGAATGAAGTTATCCATGCTGGCTCAGTTGTGGTCTAATAGCTGTTCCTGAACCTGGAAACTAATTTCTTGCCTTAAGAGTTACTGTGTAAATATGTTAATGCTATCTAATGCAAATACACAGTACTGCATCTTCTAATCTGATTCTAGGTGAAGAAATGGTTTACTTGGGTATAATACTGTCAACCTTTGGGTTGCGGGATGGAAATACATCTCTACCAAAAGAGGAGTAAGGTGCTCCTTTCCTCTGCTAGCTTACAGGTCACGCTTGGGTGAGGTGTAACACCTGATCAAGGTCGTGTGAAGCCATGGGAGCAGGTGGTGGACGGCCGTATGAGCAGCCAGCGCCTATCACAAGTTCTAGTTATTCTGCCATTGATTCTAGACAGACAATCTCTGAAGAGTATTGATAATAGCTGGGGTCACCCACCTTGTAAAGACACTGCCTAGAAGAAGGCAATAACAAACCACTTCTGTCGAAAAATTAGCCAGGAACAATCATGGTCATGGACAGCTGGAAGACCATGACTGACCACATCATATGACACGGGACATAATAATGATGATGACTGTCAGTTCTAAGTGAGGCAACAACCGTAGAGCAATACAGCAAAGATAGGTGTGATCGCTCCATTGTACCTCTCTCATAAAATTAGAAAGACTACAACAATAAGCTCCTCCACTTATTAAGGGAAAGTTCTTCATCTGCCAATGCTTGGAAAAAGACCATGGGTATTCACCCTATCCAGGCCCCTAGTGATTTGACACACCTGTAATTCTCCTACATTCCAATGAATAAAGTCCCAACCTGCTTAACTTCTGTTCATATCTTAGACCTTTGAATCATAGAACATAGAACATAGAATAGTACAGCACATTACAGGCCCTTCGGCCCACAATATTGTGCTGACCCTCAAACCCTGCCTTCCATATAACCCCCCCCCACCTTAAATTCCTCCATAAATTCTTGTAAATTTCATCTGTTCTCTTTCTAGCTTGATTTACATTATATTCCTCCAGTTATGACACCCAATAGCTCCCGACAGAATAATTTATCCTATTTTTGGAGCTCTGAGAGCCCACTTAGTCAGGTAAAATACGTGATGTGATATCCCTTCCCCCCGATGTGTTTTCTGTATAATTGTTCTGACAACAAACCCACAGATTAACAGAGATCTACCAATTGCTTTCCTTCGTAGATTGCTGTTTATTCTTCCTCAAGCCAGTCTTTAGACGAAGGAGAATAGCAATTAACATTGATATGATGGGGTGGGCATTGTAGTAACAAAGGCCAAGATGGTTCCTTGGGCAGGACAAAGTGTTTGGTCTTATTCCGTGATACATAAGAAAGTCAATCTAAAACTCTGCAATAGAGTGTCTAGAATTAATGGTATTTAATTGTCAGCAAACTAAAAAAGAAAGCTTGTTTTTGAAGAAAGCAAAAAGTTAAGGAGCATTCTAATAATCTGACCTTTACCTGTTCTGTGAATACTATGCATTACTGAAAGAGCTTTAATGGTATTGCGAAGATTTAGTGTTAAGTGGTTACCTGAATATTGATATAAAATCAATCAAACCCAGGGCAATAAAATTATATAGCTTGGTCACGTTAATTTAGCATTAAACACCTTGTATGGAAAAGCAGTAATGGAATTGTGTGTTTCCATCAAGGACATCTTCAAAAGATAATGCCTTAAGGAGATGGTATCCATTATGAAAGATCCACCGCATCCAGGACATAATGTCTTCTCATTACTACCATCAATGAGGAGGTACAGGAGCCTTAAGATGCACACTCAATCCTTGAGGAACAGCTTCCTTTCCGCCTCCATTTGATTTCTGAACAAGCCATGAACTCACAAACGCTACCTCAATGTATTGCTCTTATTGCACTGCGTTTTTACTTTCGTATTTTTTTTGTAATTTATTGCACCGTACTGCTGCCACGAAGCAACAAATTTCATCACATGCAGTACTGCGCAAAAGTCTTAGCCACACGCAAAAAAAAATCTGTAAAGTGAAGATGCTTTCAAAAATAATGAAATGAAAAGTTTCTAAATGTGAAAAAAAATTCTGTAAAGAGCAGTAAACAGTAAAAAAACTGAATCAATTTGTTGTGACTACCTCCTGCCTTTAAAACTGTAGCAATTCTCTTAGGTACACTGTTGTGCAGTTTTATAAGAGAATTGACTGGTAGGTAGTTCCAAGCATCTTGCAGAACTTGTCGCAGTTCTCCAGTCTTGCTTGCTTCTGTCTCTCCAAATAATCCCAGACAGTCTCAATAATGTTGAGATCAGGGCCATACCATCTGACACCATATAAAAAATCTAGGGTGCCCAAGACACTTACACAGTGCTGTGCATCAGTGATAATAAACCTGATTCTAATTTTGAGTTTATCTTTTTATTAAGAGCTTATACCGAGGCTCATAAATGTTTACAACCTAGAAAATTTCATTCTTATTATGCTTCAGTTGGGAATATTGCTTGGGAAGATGCTGCTAGATTCTGCGATGTGGAATCATGTGCCTTGTTCTACAGAAAAAAAAAATGTTTCTTCTATCTAATTCTCTGTCTTGTATTAAATCCCCCTTTCTGTATTGATAACCATATCCAGATTAGCTGGCCTGAGACTTGCTTTCCTTTATTTTAAAGGAAACCCAGATGTTTGTGTAAGATCGCTGTTCCTACCAATAAAATACTGGTATAGTTGCATAAATGAACTGCAATGGTATCTCCTTGAATTTGTCACAGATACTGTTTTGCCTCTGAAAAGATTCCTTTTTTTCTCTCTATTTAGGCAAAGCAAATATTGGATAAGTAGCAGATAAGAATAAAGCATGACGAATAAAATGTGCCAATCACCCACTTAATGTCTTGAATTTCACAGAATACATTTCTTTCTAAGCAATTGACTAATCTAAATGATACATATTATGGAAGTAAAGCTCTTTTATGGACAATCACTTTAAATACTATGAAAGTGCAAGGATCAGGATAAAGCCTGACAGAGACATGCACTTCCTGGTGATTTTAACAAATGTGATGACATGACTTCCAATTGATTTTCTCTTGAGTTTTCCTGACATTCACCAGAAATACTAACTATTTTTTAAAATTCATTCATGCCAAAGAAGTCGGTTTATTGTACATCACTAACTTGACCTCCAGAAGATAGTGGTGAGCAACCTTGAACAGTGTATCATAAACACAAGAGATTCTGCAGATGCTGGAAATCCAGAGCAACACACACAAGTTGCTGGAGAAACACACCAGGTCAAGCAGCGTTTATAAAGTGAAATAAACAGTCGATGACCCGATGTCCTGATGAAGTGCCAGGGCCCAAAACATTGATTGTCATTTGTTTGGCTCCTCTACTGCCAAAATGAATCCACACTCTGCTGGGAGGAGCAACACGTCATATTCTCTCTAGATAGCCTCTATTCTCATAGTGTAAACATCAACTTCTTTAACATATGGCAAAATGTTTCCTTCCCACTTCTCACCCATTACCCATTCTGGCTCCCCTGTCAACCATTCTCTTTTCCGCACTTGCCAGTCACCATCCATTGATGCTCCTCATCCTTTCCTTTCTCCCATGGTCTACTCTCTTCTCCTATTAGGGCTCTTCTTCTGTGGCCCTTTACTTTTCCTACTTATCACCTCCCAGCTTCTCACTTCCTCCCCTCTCTCCCACCCACGCACCTTCCCCTCACCTGGCTTCACCTATCACTGGCCAGTTGTACTCCTTCCCCTCCACCCACTTTCCCATTCTGGTTTCTTCTCCCTTCCTTTCAAGCCTTGATGAAGGGTCTTGGACTGAAATGTTGACCCTGTACTCCTTTTCATTTGTGCTGCCTGACCTACTGAGTTCATCAAGCGTTTTGTATATGCTACTCTGGATTCTCAGCATCTGCTGAATTTCTTGTGTTTATAGATAGTGGAATGTTCTGAGAGTCAGGAGGTGATTTGTTCATTGCAAAACACCAGGACTCTGATCTGCTTTAAGACAGCACAGTGGCCAGAGCTCGTGGAGTTGTTGCCTCATAGTCCCAGAGCTATAATTTCAATCCTAATCTCTGAAAGATGTCTGTGTGGAGTTTGCACATCTCTCTGTGACAATGCTGAGGCTTTTTAAGGTATTGATCAGATTGCACTTGGAGTATTGTGAGCAGTTTTGGGCCCCTTATCTCAAGAATGATGTGATGGCATTGGAGAGGTTCCAGAGAAGGTTCAAGAGAGTGATCCCAGGAATGAAAGGATTAACATATGAGGATTGCTTTATCACTCTGGAGTTTAGAAGAATGAGGAGGTAATCTCATTGAAACCTTTCGGATATTGAAGGACCTAAACTTTTTGCTTTTGTACTCTAGTCCTCTTGAAATGAATGCTAGCATTTCATTTGCCTTCCTTACCACCAACTCAGCTTTTATTCCTTCTATCAAAGTGCATGATCATACACTTCCCAACACTGTATTCCCTCTGCCACTTGGCCCATTCTCCTAAATTAAGTCTGTAGACTCCCTGCTTCCTGAACACTACTTGCTTCTCCACCTATTTTAGTATTGTTGGCAAAATTGGCTACAAAGCCTTCAATTCCATCATCCAAATCACCGACGTACAATATGAAAAGAAGTGGTCCCAACATCAACCCCTGCAGCACACCACTGGCTACCAGCAGCCAACCAGAAAAGGCTCATTTTATTCCCACTCTTTGCCTCCTGGCAGTCAACTAATCTTCTACTCTTTCCTGTAATACCATGCGATATTTTCCTGTTAAAACAGCCTCACCTTGTCAAAGGCCTTCTGAAAATCCAAATAAACAACATCCACTGACTTTTCTTTGTCTTTCCTACCTGTTATTTCCTCAAAGAATTCCAACAGATTTGTCAGGCAAGATTTCCACTTTGGCCGACTTTCTCATGTGCTTCCAAGTATTCTGAAACCTCATCCTTAATAATAGACACCACCATCCTTCCAACCACTGAAGTCAGGCTAATTGGCTGATAAATTCCTTTCTTCTGCCTCCCTATGTTCTTAAAAGTGTGGAATGACATTTGCAATTTCCCAGTCCTCTGGAACCATTTCAGAATCTAGTGATTCTTGAAAGACCACTAATGGGTCCACAATCTCTTCAGCTACCTCTTTCAGAACCCTGGGATATAGTCCGTCTGGTCCAGGTGGCATCTACCTTCAGACTTTTCAGCTTCCTAAGCACCTTCCCCTTCATAATAGCAACTGCATTCACTTCTGCCCCCTGATATTCTCACATTTCTGGAATTCTGCTGGTGTCTTCCACAGTGAATACTGATGCAGAATAGTTACTAAGTTCATCTGTATTTCTTTTTTACCCCATTAGTATCTCTCCAGCAGCATTTTCTTGTGATCCAATATCCACTCTCATCTCTCTTTATATAGCTGAAAAAATAGTATGCTTGTTTATGTTATTGGCTAGCTTACCGTCATATTTCATCTTTTTTCTCTTTATGGCCTTTTTAGTTGCCTTCTGGTTGTTGGCTGTTCTATCTATCTAAAGGTGCTGGCTGTTCAGCCTATCTTTGCCTCTTTTCATCTTATCATAACAAATCATAAGATATAGAAGCAGAATTATGCCATTTGGTGCATCGAGTCTGCTCTGCCCTTTCATTATGGCTGATCCATTTTCCCTCTCAGTCTAATTCTTCCCATATCACTTCATGCCCTGACCAATCAAGAATCCATCAACCTCCACCTTAAATATGCATAAAGACTTGACCTCCACAGCCACCTATGGCAATGAATTCCACAGATTCACCTGTCTCTAGCTAAAATTCCTCCTTATCTCTGTTCTAAGTGGTTCTTGTATTTCTCTATCAAGTCAACTTTCATCTCCCTTCACTTTAAAGAAGAAAGCCCTAGCTTCCACATCATTTCAATAATCAGGCGACCAGAACTGAATGCAATACAGCAAGTGAGTTCTAGCCAGAGTTTTATCATCTGCAATATTACCTCATGGTTCTTGAATTCAGTCCCCCAACTAATGAAGGCCAACACACCATATGCCTTTTTTTTAGCTACCCTATCAACTTGCCCGACAACTTTGAGGGATCTATCATGAGAGTATCTTCAGCATGTGAACTGACACAGTTTGAGAGCCACTTTAAATGAGCAATTAAAGAGGGATTTACTATTGAAACCCATCCCAAATGTCAATCTTAGTGATCATGAATTTTTATCCTTGCTCCCATTTGGAAGGAGGAAGATGGACAGCCATTTCATCAAAATGCAAATTCCCCATCTTCATATTCAAAGCCTCTGTATTCATTTTTCAATTTGGTAATAATGTTCATCCCTTCAGGTTGCTGAATGTGAAGCAAGGGACTAACTATTCCTTTGTGTGAATCTTCTGCAAATTTCAACAGCAGGCAAATTCCGTGCGGTGAATAAGCTTACAGATACTGCAATTGCTGAAGAGATTTCTATCAGCATTAGTGATCCTGCATCCTGAGCCAGGGAGAAATATTTCAATCACTTGCCATTAAATGGGGACAGGAAAGTCTCAAAATGACATCAGCAGCTTTGTGGATTCATACTGGAAGTGACCTGTTGCTAAGCACCTGAAATACTAGAATGTGCCATGCAGTAGGCTTCCTTAAAGAGACAAATCCTTGAAATCTGCTTGCCGTTGTCATTTGGAATCTGTTATGGTCAAGGATAATAGTCATGAAGACGCCCGTTTCGGATGAGTTTGGTATGATTCTTTTGAATACATATCACAGCTACATAGGCTATGTGTTTCTCAAATAGTCACTGGTCAACCATGTAGACCTACAAAGTAAAAGCAGGAGTGAGGCACTCAACCTCAAGTACAAATTTAACTTGATATAGCCTGCTGCTTGCAGTGGACTTGCTTCCAACTGTTTATCAAGGATCTACCTACCACATCCTTAAAAATACATTCAGTGGTCATTTTATTTCGGTACAACTGTACATCTGCTCATTATGTAAATATCTAATCAGCCAATCATGTGGCAGCGACTCAGTGCATAAAAGCAGACAGACATGGTCAAGAGGTTCTTTTGTTGTTCAGACCATCAATCAGAACGGGGAAGATATCTGATCTAAGTGCCAGGAGAGGTTGTTTGAGTATCTCAGAAACTGATGACCTCCTGGGATTTTCATACACAATAGACTCTAGAGCTTACAGAAAATGGTGCAAGAAACAAAAATATCTAGTAAGTAGACATTCTAAGGGCAAAAATGTCTAGTTAATGAGAGAGATCAATGATCAGTCCGGTTCATACTAAGAAAGTGCCAGTATCTCAAATAACCACATGATACAACAGTGGTGTGCAGAAGAGCACCTCTGAATGCAGAACATGCCAAACCTTGAAATGGATGCACTATTGCAGCAGAAAACTATAAGCATAGTGGTCACTTTCTTTGGTATAAGAGGTATTTAATGTTGTCACTGAGAATTCAAAGATTTTGTAATCATTGCAGCAAAGCCCTTGCCTACTAACTGGGTTGCTTCTCCCCATTCCCCTCTTCCCTTTCCATTCTTCATCCTGATGGATGTTTTCAACCTGAAACATTGCCAGGAGAAATTCCGCAGGTGCCGGAACGCCAAAGCAATGCACACAAAATGCTGGAGGAACTCAGCATGTCCAGCAGCATCTATGGAAATGAATAAAGAGTCAACATTTTGGGCTGAGACCCTTCTTCAAGATTGTCTAATTGACAGTTCCCTTCCTCCTTGAGATACTGTTTAAGTTCCTGCCGATTCCAGCATCTGCAGTCTCTTCTGTCTCGATTAAACTGCTCCACTGAAACGTCTTTTCAACATATGTTGATTTAAAGAAGTTTTCCACCACTCTCCAGCGGGTGCCTTTCTCACTGCTCTACCTTTGAGGTTTTTACTGCTCTCCACCTCTTTAACCACATTCCTAAGAAGACTCACTACTACAGTAACATATCCTTCTTTGACAAGTGCTTGTCACCTCTTGCCACTCTCCTCGTCTGTGTACTGCTCATTTCTCCTCTTCACTCTCAATAGTGATCTGAAACCTTGACAGTTCCTTCTTGCCCCACCCAGATGCAGCTCAATGCACTGAGTTCCTCCAGCAGATTTCTTGTTGCTTAGATTCCCAGCATCTGCTGTCTCTTGTGTGCTTGTTGCTTCTTGTTTACCTGCAGGAAAGTGATCCAAAAGTTGAAAGAAAATTCAAACAGCAGTTTATTGTCATAAACAAATATATACATACATATGTACAATGAAAAGAAAAACTTGCCCTCAGCATTACAGGTGCAAGCAGATAAGCAGTTTTTGCAGGAAAACATAAATTATACACACTAGAGATTCTGCAGATGCTGGGAATCCAGAACTACACACACAAAATGCTGGAGGAACTTATCAGGTCAGACAGCATCGATGAAAATGAACAGTCAACATTTCAAGCTGAGAACCTTCATCAGGACTGGAACAGAAAGCGGAAGAAGCCAGAATTAAAAAGTGGAGGGTGCGGTAGGTGTACAAATTAGAAAGTGATAGGTGAAGACAAGTGGGTGGGGGAAGATAGATGAATTAAGAAGCTGGGAGGTGATAGGTGGAAAAGGTAAAGTGCTGAAGAAGAAGGGATCTGATAGGAGAGGAGAGTGGACCGTGGGAGAAAGGGAAGGAGGATGGGCACCAGCAGGAGGTGAGAGGTAGGTGAGAAGAGAAAAGGTAAGAGGGGAGCCAGAGAGGGGAATGGAAAAAGAGGGATGGGGGAAGGGGAAATTTTACTGGAAGTTGAAGAAATCGATGTTCAAGCCTTTAGGTTGAAGGACACCCAGATGGGATATGATGTGTTCCTCCTCCAACCTGAGGTGGCCTCATCCTCAGACTGTGTTGGTATTTGTTACAAATCAACACAGTTTACAGTTTAGCGTAAACAAAAGAAATTCTGCAGATGCTGGAAATTCAACACAAAAGGCTGGAGGAGCTCAGCAGGTCAGGCAACATCCATAGAAGTGAATAAACAGTCAACATCTTATGCTGAGACCCTTTTTCATGACTGAGGAGGCACTTGAGGATTGCCGTCTGTTCTCAGCAAAGTAGAGGTTAGTCTGCCACGGTACAACAGCAACCCCTTTGTCTGCAGGTTTGACAGTAAGGTTGGGATTGGTGAGGAGAGAGTTGGAGGGCAGTGCATTCGGATAGAGTAAGGACTGAAGAGGAGAGAGGAGTGCTGAAGTCGAGCTGCTTGATGTCTCGTTGGCAATTGGAGATGCAAAAGATATAGAGCAGGTAGAGAACCAGAGCAGGATATCCAAGAAGAGGAGGAGGGCTGGAGATGGGAGAAAGGGTCAGTCATCAGATTGAGGTGGTGTATCCTTGCCAAAGAAGTGGGCTCGGAGACAGAGGTGATGGAAGAAGATATGAGCATCGTGGCAGGTGCAGAACTCACTGCGGAGGGAATATAAAAGGCCCTTGCTGAGGAAAGAAAGTTCCTCTTCAGAGGGGGAAAGGTCATAAGGAATGATGAAGACATGGCAGGGATTAGAGCTGGGATCAGAGAGAGGGAGGAGAGTTGCTGGTGACAGATGAGGAGGAGATTTCAGGTGTTCAGAGAAGGTAGGTAAATTGTACACAAGTTCTACAAGAAAGGACATAACTAGAACAAGAAAAATACCAAAGACAATTTTACTGCAAACTGATCTAAATGGTCATGGTGATGCTAAACTGTAGTGCGTCGAGTTGTGTAGATTCATTCAAGAACCAAATGGTTCCTGTTGCCTTCCTGAGTCATTTGAGACTGTACAATGAAAGATAGGACCTGCTTGCTTCTAAATGGAAGCTGCAGAGATCCATTGGACTGTGCACAGAGAAAGTTAGTAGATCCTAAGGTGTAATATTAACAGGGTTGTCATGGTGTGAGATTTTAATTTCCCAAATATCAATTAGCATCTCCCTAGAATGAGGGGTTTAGATGCGGTGGAGTTTGTTAGGTGAGTTCAAGAAGGTTTCCTGACACAATATGTAGATAAGCCTATGAGAGGAGAAGCTGTACTTGATCTGGTATTGGGAAACCAACCTGGTCAGGTGTCAGATCTCTCAGTGGGAGAGCATTTTGGAGATAGTGTTCAAAATTCTATCTCTCTTACCATAGCACTGGAGAGGGATGGGAACAGACAAGTTAGGAAAGCGTTTTATTGGAGTAAAGGGAAATATGAAGCTGTCACGAGGTGGGGACAAGGGTGCTGGGAGAGGACCCACACGCAGGACACAAACATGTCTTTCTTAGGTTCAATAAAATAGCATTTATTACTCGCTATACAGAAAATTGGGAAATCAAGGAGGACAAAGAGGAACACGAACCTTGGACTATGGGACTAGGGAGATGGACAGCCGCGGACCTTGGACTTGGACAGTGGGAACATGGACTGTTGTGGCCCTTGTACTTGGACAGTGGGAATATGGACAGCCATGGACCTTGGACTTGGACAGTGGGAACATGGACAGCCACGGACCTTGGACTTGGACAGTGGGAACATGGATCGTCACAGCCGGGAACATGGAACCTGGATAGTCACAGACCCTGGACTAGGAGACTAGGACTTTGATTCACCGCAGCCAGAAACGTGAACACCAAAACACAGGACAGGAACATTGAGCCAGGACTTCTCCTTCAGATCAGGCATCGAGCTCGGACTTTACTTCAAGAGGACAGACGTGGACAGGACTCTTCTTCAAGGGGACAGACGCAAACACAGGGCATGAACATTGAGCTGGAACTCCGCCTTCAACTCAGGCACCGAGCCAGGACTCTTCTTTGAGAGGTAGACGCAGACAATGGGCATGAACATCGAGCCAGGACTCCGCCTTCCACTCAGGCACCGAGCCAGGACTCTTCTTCGAGGGGTAGACACGGACAAGGGGCATGAACGTTGAATCAGGACTCTGCCTTCAACTCACTCCTGGCAGATTGACCTTGCCCGGACCCACTCTGGCTAAGGAAGGTGAATTTCTGGTACTCCGATGCGGGCTGGGTCACTCTGGTGATGGAAGGTGAATTGCTGGTACTCCGATGCGGGCTGGGTCACTCTGGTGACGGAAGGCGAATTGCTGGTACTCCGATGCGGGCTGGATAACTCTGGCTTGTGGTAGTGAAGGCGACTTGCTAAGGCTTTTTAACACTCTCGCCCCAAACGGCTAAAGCCAGGGGCTTATAAGCTGCCAGTTCGGGTTGAGAGTAGAAACGGAATTAGAAGGGAACAAAGAGTCAATGGTCCGGATCATAACGCAACCTAACTAAATTTAAAGGGGGACCGATCCGGACCATGACAGAAGCTATCAGGCAGCAACTTGGAAGCATAAATTTGAAACAGATGTTCTCAGGGAAATGCTTAGAAGCAATGTGGAAAATATTCAAGGGATATTTGTGTGGAGTTCTGTGTAGGTACGTACCAATGAAGCAGGGAAAGGATGATAGGGTACAGGAACCATGATGTACAAAGGCTGTTGTAAATCTAGTCAAGAGGAAAAGAAGAGCTTATGGAAATTTCAAAAAATAAGTAATGATAGAGATCTAGAAGATCATAAGGCTAGCAGGAAGCTTAAGAAAGAAATTAGGAGAGCCAGAAGGGGCCATAAGAAGGCCTTAGCGGACAGGATTAAGGAAAACCCCAAGGCATTCTACACGTATGTGAAGAGCAAGAGGATAAGACGTGAGAGAATAAGACCAATCAGTGCGACAATGGAAAAGGGTGTATGGAATCGGAGAAGATAGCAGAGGTACTTAATGAGTACTTTGCTTCAGTATTCACTACAGAAAAGGATCTCGGCGATTGTAGGGATGACTTAAGAGTGGATTGAAAAGCTTGAACATATAGATATTAAGAAACAGGAAGCGCTGGAGCTTTCAGAAAGCATCAAGTTGGATAAATCTCTGGGAATGGACGAGATGGAGCCCAGGCTACTGTGGGAGGTGAGGGAGGAGATTGCTGAGACTCTGGCAATGATCTTTGCATCATCAATGGGGACGGGAGAGGTTCCGGAGGATTGGAGGGTTGCGGATGTTGTTCCCTTAGTCAGGAAAGGGAGTTGAGGTATCCCAGGAAATTATAGACCAGTGAGTTTCACTTCAGTGGTTGATAAGTTGATGGAGAAGATCCTGAGAGGCAGAATGTATGAACGTTTGGAGAGTCATAATATGATTAGGAATAGTCAGCATGGCTTTGTCAAGGCAGGACATGTCTTACGATCCTGATTGAATTTTTTGAGGATGTGACTAAACACATTGATGAAGGTAGAGCAGTATATGCAGTGTATATGGATTTCAGCAAGGCATTTGACAAGGTACCCCAAGCCAGGCTTATTGAGAAAGTAAGGAGGCATGGGATCCAAAGGGGCATTGCATTGTGGATTCAGAACTGGCTCGCACACAGAAGGCAAAGTGTGGTTGTAGACGGGTCATATTCTGCATGGAGGTTGGTGACCAGTGGTGTGCCTCAGGGATCTGTTCTGGGACTCTTACTCTTTGTGATTTTTATAAATGACCTTGATGAGTAAGTGGAGGGATGGGTTAGTAAATTTGCTGATGACACAAATACTGGGAGTGTTGTGCATAGTGTGGAGGGCTGTCAGAGGTTACAGCGGGACATTGATAGGATGCAAAACTGGGCTGAGAATTGGCAGATGGAGTTCAACCTAGATAAGTATAAGGTGGCTCATTTTGGTAGCCCAAATATGATGGCAGAATATAGTATTAATGGTAAGACTCTTGGCAGTGTGGAGGATCAGAGGGATTTTGGGTTCTGAGTCCAGAGGATGCCCAAAGCTGCTACACAGGTTGACTCTGTGGTTAAGAAAGCATATGGTGTATTGGCCTCCATCAGTCGTGGGATTGAATTTAGGAGCTGAGAGGTAATGTTGCAGCTATATAGGAGCCTGGTCAGACCCCACTTGGAGTACTGTGCTCACTTCTGGTCGCCTCATTACAGGAAGGATGTGGAAACCATAGAAAGGGTGCAGGGGAGATTTACAAGGATGTTGCCTGGATTGGGGAGCATGCCTTATGAGAATAGGCTGAGTGAACTCGGCCTTTTTTCCTTGGAACGACAAAGGATGAGAAGTGACCTGATAGATGTGTATAAGATATTGAGAGGCATTGGTTTTGTGGATAGTCAGAGGCTTTTTCCCTAGGGCTGAAATGGCTAGCATGAGAGGGCACAGTTTTAAGGTGCTTGTAAGTAAGTACAGGGTTAAGTTTTTTTACTCAGAGTGGTGAATGCGTGGAAGGGCTGGTGGCGGTGATGGAGGCAGATATGATAGGGTCTTTTAAGAGACTCCTGGATAGGTACATGGAGCTTAGAAAAATATAGGGCTATGAGTAACCCTAAGTAATTTTTAAGGTAAGGACATGTTCGGCACAGTTTTGTAGGCTGTAGGGCCTGTATTGTGCTGTAGGTTTTCTATGTTTCTACGTTTCAGTCCTAAGTGCTTCTTCCTCTTGCCAACCACAAATAAACTGTATGAATGACTATGGGTAATTGCATTTCTTTTGGGTGAACATACTGCTAACTCCTTCATCTGACTTCCAGCTTAATCCACTGGCTAAACAGAGAATAGTGGCAAAGGTGGGGTAAGACAGTGAGGTAGAGAATGCATCATGATGCATTGAAGGACATGGCACTGAATTCTTGCAAGTAACGAGAGAGCAAGAAAAAATGATTGGCAAATAACTTGTCCAGTGGAATGGGAATATGGAGTTTTGTTGCCTGTCACTGGGGATATATTGTTATTGCCATCTTAAAACTCCAGATCATTCCCCAGTCACATTTTATTTACTTGCGCTCAAAGTACAGCAGGGCCCCTGTCACCTGTGAAGAGTGCAAATATTATACAGAATTGACTAGTTAAGGATATTCACCATTTGATTAACTGTATATTTTCAAATACCTTCATAGTAAAATCAAATGCCATTCACAATACAGGTGTGAAAAGTCGATGGAAACTACAAGGTGCAAAAGTCTTAGGCACCCTGAAATTTTTTATATGGTTTTTGACGGTTTGGCCTCCACAGAGCCCTGATCTCAGCATTATCGAGTCTGTCTGGGGTTACTTGGAGAGACAGAAGCAAGCGACACGGCCAAAGTCTGCAGAAGAACTGTGGCAAGTTTTCCAGGATGCTTGGAGCAGCCTACCTGCTGACTTTCTTACAAAACTGCACAGCAGTGTACCAAAGAGAGTTGATGCAGTTTGAAAGGCAGAGGGTGATCACACCAAATACTGATTTGATTTGTTTTTGTACTTTTTACAGCTTGAAAGGAGCATTTTTTCGATATTTAGAAAGGTTTTATTTCATTATTTCTGAAAGCATCTTAACTTTACAGACTTTTTTTTACATGTGCCTAATACTTTTGCACAGTTCTGTGTATGACTAGGGGGGTACTTAATCCTTGCTTTGCGATAATCTCCACAAAATTCTTTCTGTTTCATGATTATTCTATCAAGATTATAGTTTGCATCAATTTATGTCTATATTGGTACAGATGGATCCTGTGCAAATGATAACATCGTACAGTGCATGCCTGATGCTGGGGAACCTGTTGTGAATAAAGCATACAAGTGCCCATCTAATTTCTCACTAGACACAATTTCTCCCAAAAGTAATTGCTAGAATGCACTAGCCTGAGTTAAACAGCTTTTAAGCACCATTTACTAACAAAAACAGATACACTAATAAATCCAATTTCTAGAGTTTTGTCTGATACTTGTTTAGAAAATGAATCTTGGCTTTTAGGGACCATGAGCAACTTGGCTGACAGCTCAGAAAGTTATTTGCCTAGGAAGGAAGTAATTGCTTCAGGCACTTAAGAAAGATTGAAAGAAAGTGAAGGACACTTGATAACCCCCGTGTAGCCATGGTGCATAAAGAGTCATCCGTATTTTGTGACAATAATAGGTTCATGCAAAACGTTCAAGAGAAACTAAAAATGTTTTATATAGAAGTGATGATTGCATTGTGCAATGATAATTAAAATCCAGCAAGCTTCAAATCAGTTGATGAGCAGAACTATTTATCTTTTAGAGCTTAATTTCTGGAGATATTAACCTATAAAAAAAATTATTGTCAGGCTGTAAGTTGGGTTACAAAATTTGAGACATGTGCAGCAGCTAACCTTTGCCTATTTCCAAGAAGGAAATCTTTTCATTCTTGTTCAATTTTATTTGACGGAGAACTTTGTCATCTGCAACTTACACTCAATGGGATCTCCCCACCTTCTTATTCTGATTTCTCCCTCCTTCCTTCTCAGTCCTGATGAAGGGTCTCAGCACAAAACATCAACTGTATATTCCCATCCATCAAAGTTGCCTGACCTGCTGAGCTACTCCAGCACATTGTGTGTGTTGCGCTGACTGCTTGTTCACGGTCTTCTGCCTCTGTAGCCCATCCACTTCAAAGTTTGATGTGTTGCACTTTCAGAGATATTCTTCTGCACACCGCTGTTGTAATGCATGGTTATTTGAGTTACTGCCGCCCTCCTGTCAACTTGAACTAGTCTGGCCATTCTCTTCTGACCTCTCTCATTAATAAGGTGTTTTTGCCCACAGAACTGCTACATACTGAATGTTTTGTTTTTTTTTGTATCATTCACTGCACACTTTAGAGACTGTTGTGCATGAAAATCCCAGGAGATCAGCAGTTTCTGAGCTACTCAAGCCACCCTGCCTGGCACCAACAATCATTCCAGGATCAAAATCGCTCAGGTTACATTTCTTCCCCATTTAGATGTTTGGTCTGAACAACAACAGAACCTTTTGACCATGTCTGCATGCTTTTATGCATTGAGTTGCTGACACATGATTGGCTGGTTAGATATTTACATTAACAAGCAGATGTACAGGTGTAACTAATAAAGTGTCCACTGAGCAGCACCCACGAAGTTCTGGAGGAACTCAGCAAGCCAGGCAGAATCTATGGAAAAAAAACACAGTCAACGTTTCGGGCCAAAGCCCTTCAGCAGAACTGGAGAAAAGAAGCTGAGGAGTAGATTTGAAAAGTAGGGGGAGGAGAGCGAGAAACACCGATCATGGAGGTGGAGGGATGAAGCAAAGGACTAGGAAGCTGATTGGTAAAAGAGACAGAAGGCCATGGAAGAATGGAAAAAGGGGGGAGGAGCATCAGAGGGAGGCAATAGGCAGGCAAGGAGTTAACGAGAGAGGGAAAAGGGGATGGGAAATGGTGAAGGGGGGGAGGCAATACTGGAAGTTTGAGAAATCGATATTCATACCATCATGTTGGAGGATACCCAAACGGAATATAAGGTGTTGTTCCTCCCACATTAGTTTGGCCTTATCACAACAGTGGAGGAGGCTATGGATAGACATATAGGAATGGGAATAGGAAATGGAATTAAAATGTGTGGCCCCAACACCTTATATTCCATTTGGATAGCGTCCAACCTGATGGCATGAACATCAATTTCTCAAACCTCCCACCAGTTCACCATTTCCCATCTCCTTTGCCCTCTCTCATGCTATTTCCTTACTAGCCCATCATCTCCCTTTGGTGCTCCTCCCCCTCTCTTTTCTTTCTTCCATGGCCTTCTGTCTCTTTCACCAATCAACTTCCCAGATCTTTACTTCAGCCCTCCTCCTCCAAGTTTCACCTATCACCTGGTGTTTCTCCCACCCCACCACCTCCCACCTTTCAAATCTACTCCTCAGCCTTTTCTCTCCAGTCCTGTCAAGTTCTCTTCAGCCCGAAACGTTGACTGCTTTTCCTCCATAGATGCTGCCTGGCCTGCTGAGTTCCTCCAGCATTTTGTCTGGTGCTCAGATTTCCAGCATCTGCAGATTTTCTCTTCTAAGTGGTCATGGAATGCATGTTATGGTTTGTAGTTTCTTTTCAGTTAATCAATGGCATGATCGCCAAGCTGTTATAAACTTTAAAGAAATATTAAATGGTTATTTCCTTTAGATAAACTTTTATTGGCTTTGACCATGCAACAAGAAATGGGACCAAAACTCTTGACCTGTGAAATTATAGAATGACATAGAACAGACGAGTGGGAACATTCGGCCTGTTGGATCCATGCTTCATGTATGACAGGTCAATTCAACAACCAATTCATCTGCTGTTGCCCATCTGCCCCAAGGCCCAGCACGTTTCTCTTCTGTGATATAATTGTCTTTATTATTGCCTTGGGGTGCGCCCGCATTACTGGACCCATGCGCAGAGGAATGGCGACTCTCACTGTCATGGTGAGCGAAGGCAATAGCTCGACTCAGGAGTGGAGGAACAGCAGAACCTCCATGAAGAGATAGAAACAAGACATTAGACATAGGAATAACTAAAGAACATCAGAGGTACAACTGAGCTACACTGCGAGACAAATCATTCTACCAAACACACAGAAGGACTCCGCTCAGAGTGCAACGAGAGTTCCCTTTGAATATTATAGAACCTGGGAAGTACGTGCTGATCACAATTAACTTCACAAGATTAAGCTCAAAACACCTGAGCTTAACAACTTTAACAGTTAGTAAATGCATGCAACACCTTGGTTAAGATTTTACTGCTAATGTTGTAGGGTATTTCATTTAATTGCTTTCTGCAGAAGCCGTGTGTTCTGCTGGTAGTGTTTGGGTTACCGTTAAAGATAAGGCATTCCGATGTTCATGCTTGGGAATGTCATGTTATCCAGTCAGGATGATGGAATTGGGAGCAGGTTCTAGAATGCTTGGTGGAGAGATTTTGTGAAGGGCTCCAAGATGGGTCGAGGTCTTTTCTCGGCGGGAGATGGAGAGCAATGAAACTTGAGAGAACCAGCTGAAAGATTCGATCCAATAGGAATGCACAGCTCAATGGAGTCCAACAGGGAAAATTCTACTGGAAATCAGTGAATAGGAGTTGACACCATTAGTACATTGGACACATCAGCTTTTAGAAGATTTGAGCTCCAACCTGTACACATTTGAGTGTCCAGTTATGATGGGCCTCTTTTTTTCCTTTTTCCTTCTTTCTTCTTTAATAACGGTTGGTTAAGTTAACATTTATAAATATTACTTCCTTTATAAATGTCTGCAGTGCATGATCTGTTACTTCTTGCTGAGGGGCTATTGCATGGGGGCAGCATTTACACAGTATTCACACAGATCGGGGCTTGGGTGGGCAAGGCACCCCAGCCTCCTGGGTTTGGTGGGACCCAAGTCATATTGGCCCTAGACGTACGGAGCCTGAAAAGGTGGTTTTCTCACCGCTGAGCCCAGTGTTTCTCAGTGAGGGCCTCATGAGCCGCATCTCTAGAGATGCTTGGAAGGGGAAGGAGTCGTCTGATGTGGAGGGTTTAATGAGTCCTTCAGCGAGGGGTGACGTTATTATATCCCTACTGGATAAATGGCAAAGTGCACCGGCAAAGTCGAAGTGACTGTAGGCTGAGGTGATCTCGGGAGCGAAGCCTGAAGGAGAGGAGGAATATGAGAGTCAGGCAGAGCGGACTGCTCAGATGCAGTGGCAGTTCTCTGATCATGTGAAAAGGCAGCGACTCGCAGAGAGTCTAAAAGTCCAGCTGCTGAGGAGGTGACAGAGAACCCATTGGCCACTCCCGTGGGCTACATGCAGATGTTAGAAAGCACGACGGAGCTCATAGTGGGGTTTAGGAGCATGTTCCTGGAGAAGAGGGAGAAGCTTTCTGCCTATATTTTTCAGCTAGCGAGACAGCTGCATTGCTTGCAGCATAAAGGAGCCATTCAACTGGCACACAGCCACGTGATGTGATTGCTTTAATGTCTCATAGGACACGCCCCCCTCCCTCGTTTGTTGAACCGATCAGAGCAGTGACAGAGGAGGGAAGTACGTTGGAGAAGCAGGAGGCCTCTTTCTGCAGGACACAGTCCTTGGTGGTAGCCTCTGTTGCGGAAGAGACCCATGATGTCACACAGGCAGGGGCTTTACAGGAGTTTGTGGAAGGTTTTAGATCCAAGGTATCTCAGTTGATATCGCCTGGTGCTTCCACCAAGCATGACAAAGCCGATAGGGAGGTAGACCCACTGGTAGGACATACGAAGCAAGGGCTGCTACTGAATAGAGTTCCTTGAAGAGGGGAGCGACTGGTATTGCCTGTTACAACTGTGATGAGGAGGGACCTTTCAAACGGGAATGTGAAGGACTGGAGAACTTTCCGAAAGTGAACAAATGGTTATTTAAAGAGAGAGGGAAGTTGGAAAATCTTGGAGAGACCCATTGAAGGAATGGCATGGCATCGCAGAGGAAACATATTCCAATCGATGTATCAAGGCAAAAGCTAAAGTGCAAAACCTGATCCCTGAGGTCCCCTGTGTACCCCTACAGTTCGTGGGTATTTATGCAAGAGCCATACTTAAAATAGGTTCTCGGGTTACTCTGTTGTACAGATCCTTCTACAACTGGTATCTGATGCATTTACCATTGACGCCACTCGGTGCCTAGAGGTCTGGGGCCTTAGTACTGATGACTACCTGTATGCTGGTTACTTGTCATTGAGGCTGCGCTTATGGAGGCAGATGTGGGAGTAGCTGAGTTCCTTGATATATTACTGTTAGTCTGTCAGGACCTGGTTTAGAAGGGTGAAGCTACATTTCTTGTAGGAACAAGTACTCCTATTGTGAGGAGCTAGTGAGAGCCTGCCAAGAGAGAATTGAAGAGAGCTTTCTGAAAACCTTGTCCGTTCACCCGGTGTTCAGAGCTGTTTTTGAGAAACTGCAGGCCTATCCTAGGCCAGATGATGAGCACAGACGAGGAACTGTGTGGTACACCCAGTCGAAACCTATTGTGTTTTGGCCTGGAGAAGTAGAGTAACAGGAAACCCCAAGTTTTCTGGAATGCCTGATGCCGAGGCCCTCCTGGTGCTTGCTCCAAAAGACCATGAAGAAGAGCCCTGCTTACCTGCAGGGGTACTGGTGAGGCCTGAACTTCAGAGACCATCAGCTGTACAGGTAAACAGGATGACAGTGATTGTTAGGAACATCTCTGAGAGGGAGGTCACCCACAGGCAGGGGATGCCAATGGCATATCTTTTTCCAGTGACTGTAATATCTAGCTTTCGTGGGAGAAAGCAAGAAGGGAGACAATCTTCAGGATCAAGAAAGTTGACAGCCAAGTCATTCAAATTTGGTGACTCTCCAGTACCTGCGGGTTGGAAGAGGAGACTGACAGAGAAGATGTTAACCTTTGAAGGTGTTGTTTTCTGCTGACGAGTTTGGTGTGGGTTGTTTCAAGAGTACTCGCCACACCATCCAAGTGACAGAAGACACCCCTTTCAGAGAAAGGTCTTGGTGATTAACACCAGCAGAGGTGCTGGAGGATGTTTGGTATCATCTGTTGAAGCTGCAGGAAGCTGGAATTATCACTGAGTCAAGGAGTCTTGATGTGTCACCCATAGTGGTGGGACAAATGTGTATTGACTATCAGACACTCAACTGACATACGGTCCCTGACCAATATACTGACCCACAGATCAAGGATGTGCTGGTCATCTGAGAGGTGTGAAAGGTTCAATGTGCTGGACCTAAGCAGTGGATATTATCAGATACCCATGAGTGAAGCTGACAAAGAGAAGATGACATTCATATGTCCACTTGGATTCTTTCAGTTTGGAAGATTTTTCCAGAGCATGTGGTTCCATTGTTTAAAAAGGGTTCTAAGAGTAAATCTAGCAATTATTGGCCTGTAAGTTTGATGTCAGTGGTGGGTAAATTAATGGAAAGTATTCTTAAAGATGGTATATATAATTACCTGGATAGACAGGGTCTGATTAGGAACAGTCAGCATGGATTTGTGCATGGAAGGTCATGTTTGACAAATCTTATTGAATTTTTTGAAGAGGTTACTAGGAAAGTTGATGAGGGTAAAGCAGTGGATGTTGTCTATATGGACTTCAGTAAGGCCTTTGACAGAAGGTTAGTTAGGAAGGTTCAATCGCTAGGTATTAATATTGAAGTAGTAAAATGGATTCAATAGCTGGATGGGAGATGCCAGAGAGTAGTGGTGGATAACTGTTTGTCAGTTTGGAGGCCGGTGACTAGTGGTGTGCCTCAGGGATCTGTACTGGGTCCAATGTTGCTTGTCATATACATTAATGATCTGGATAATGGGGTGGTAAATTGGATTAGTAAGTATGCAGATGATACTAAGATAGGTGGCATTGTGGATAACGAAGTAGGTTTTCAAAGCTTGCAGAGAGATTTAGGCCAGCTAGAAGAGTGGGCTGAGCGATGGCAGATGGAGTTTAATGCTGATCAGTGTGAGGTGCTACATTTTGGTAGGAATAATCAAAATAGGACATAGATGGTAAATGGTAGGGCATTGAGGAATGCAGTAGAACAGAGTGATCTAGGAATAATGGTGCATAGTTCCCTGAAGGTGGAATCTCATGAGGATAGGGTGGTGAAGAAAGCTTTTGGTATGCTGGCCTTTATAAATCAGAGCATTGAGTATAGGAGTTTTGGATGTAATGTTAAAATTGTACAAGGCATTGGTAAGGCCAAATTTGGAGTATTGTTTACAGTTCTGGTCACCAAATTATAGGAAAGATGTCAACAAAGTAGAGAGAGTACAGAGGAGATTTACTAGAATGTTACCTGGGTTTCATCACCTAAGTTACAGAGGAAGGTTGAACAAGTTAGGTACTTATTCTTTGGAGCATAGAAGGTTGAGGACGGACTTGATAGAGGTATTTAAAATTAGATAGAGTTAACATCGATAGGCTTTTTCCATTGAGAGTAGGGGAGATTCAAACAAGAGGACATGAGTTGAGAGTTAAGGGGCAAAAGTTTAGGGGTAACATGAGGGGGAACTTCTTTACCCGAAGAGTGGTAGCTGTGTGGAACCAGCTTCCTGTAGAAGTGGTAGAGGCAGGATCGATTTTGTCATTTAAAAAAAAATGGATAGGTATATGGACAGGAAAGGAATGCAGGGTTATGGGTTGAGTGCAGGTCGGTGGGACTAGGTGAGAGTAAGCATTCCACACGGACTAGAAGGGCCGAGATGTCCTGTATCCGTGTTGTAATTATTATATGGTTATATATCAGGAGCAGCAGCTCTTTTCAAATGCATCATGGAGAAGACTGTTGGGGATATGAACTTGCTTGAGGTGCTGGTGTACCTGGCTGACTTCGTAATGTTTGGGTCCATCCTGGAAGAGTACGAGGGAAGGCCACTGAAGGTGTTAGACCACCTGAAAGCTGAAGGGTTAAAACTGTCACTGGGCAAATGCCAGTTCTGAAAGACGTCTGTCAACTACCTTGGGCACGTAGTCTCACGGGATGGAATAACTATGGATCTGTCCAAGATAGAAGTGGTGACTACATGGTCAAGGCCCAAGAATGTGAGTGCTCTACACTCCTTCCTTGGACTCCCTGGGTACTACCAGACATTTGTGAAGGACTACTCCAAAGTAAGTGACCCTTTGAATCAGCTTCTGTGTGGTCAACCACCCTTGGGGAAGAAAGCGAGGAGGATGAAAGATAGATGGTAAGCTTTATCCTAACTCTTTAGAGCCATTTGGAGCAAGATTGAATGCAAAATGTGAAGAGTGCTTCCAATTGCTGAGGGAGCACCTGTGTTGGCTTTTCAAATGCCCAATTGCTGTATGTATTGCATACAGATGACAATCGAGAGGGTTTCGGGGATGTTCTATATTATGATCAGGCCACAGGGTTGAAAGCTGTCAATTTTGTCAGCTGGTGTCTGTCACCCCCTGAAAGAAGCTTCCCCATGCATAACTTGGAATTTCTGGCATAGAAATGGGCAGTGGTGGATAAGTTTAGTGATTATCTGTATCGTGTGAAGTTTGAGGCGATGACTAACAACAATCCATTGATTTATATCCTAACCTCAGCAAAACTGGATGCCATAGGCCATTGCTGGTTGGTGGCATTGTCTGCCCATGATTTCAGCTTGAAGTATCAGACGTAAAGTCAGAACATTGATGCCAATGCATTGTCCCGACATGCGCATGAAGGGCTGGAAATGGACAGAGAGTGGGACAGCATTCCTGCACCAGGAGTTAAAGCAATGTGCCAGATTTCTTCCACAGGGAAATCAGAGGCAATGCCAGGGCAGGATAGAGCTGTGAATCATTTGGGAGCTTCTGGTTAACCCATCCCACAGGCTTACTGAAACTTGACGGCTCTGAATACAAAGCAGTTGCCTGTGCTGAGTCCTAGGGAAGTGGCCGTCGCTCAGCAAGATGTCCTTGGTATTGATACCATTTAGTCAGCTGTTACGGAAGGAGATATGACCCTAGCTGAAAAGATAAAAATGGCAGGAGATGGGGAGAGAAGAAGCTCAAGAGAACTGTCTGTAGGATTCGATCCAATAAGAATGTGTGAACTTGATGGAGTCCAAGAGGGAAAATTCTACCAGTGATCAGTAAATAGGAATTGTTGCCATGAGTACATCAGACATATCAGCACATTGGAAGAGTTGAGCTCCAACTTGTGCACATTTCACTGTTTTGGTGGCACACAAGTCAGATCGACCCTGGACAGAGGCTAACAGACTGCATCTCTAGAGATGCCCAGTAAAAAGGGGTTTCACACAGGTGCTCAAAAACCCAGAAGTCCAACATTGTATGGGAAGCCACGAAGGCCCGTAGGGCTCATGACAATTATATTTGGTTATAATTGTGCAATAACAGGAAGGTCAAGTATCACTCTCGGAGTGTCCTTACTAGGTATAAAAGGGCACCAGCGATGGTGAGGAAAGTGGTGAGGGTTGCAATAAAGGTCTACTGGAGGTCATATTGTGACAGTATTGGAAGAGATATTAAACTTGGATATGTTTGGGGAATGATTAAGAAAATGGGGAGGGGGGATTCACATGGCTAAAATATTCAGTATTGATTAATACAATTGTTACTCAAATAGAGAAGGTTAAGCTACATTTGCTGCAATTCATAATCAAGATAATTTCAGTGAAGAGGTTAAACAATGCAGGGATAAGGCTCTAAGTGAATACCCTGATATGTTTGAAGCCAGCTGGAACAATGATAGTATTAGTGATGTAGAGCTTTCTTCGTGTGAATTTAAGAAAGCTATTAACAGTACAGGCCAGACGGCCCCAGGAAAGGATGATATACAGTACATTATTGCATGTTTAAACATATGGCTGACAACTCTCCTAAGATTATATTAATTTTTTTGAATCATACTTGGAGTTCAGGCCATCTTCCCTCTTCATGGAAAATGGCAATAGTAGTGCCTATTCTAAAACCTGGAAAACCCCGTTGGATCCTTCAAGTTGTAGATCAATATCATTAACATCCCATTTGTGTAAACTTATGGAATGTGTGGTAATAGAGAGGGTGAATTATGTTTTGGAAAAAAAAAGGTGATATAGTGTTTCATCAGAGCGGATCTCAGAAGGGTAGAATGTCATTGGATTTAGTTTTATGCTTGGAAGATGATATTCCGAAAGCACAGGTAAATAAATCATTTGCAAAAGCTGTATTTTTTATATTGAAAATACATATTATGGAGGGAAGACTTTTTGATTAAATTATGGAAATTAGGAGTGAGAGGAAGGCTATGTAATTTTTTTTGAGTTTTTTATTCAGATGGTGTACAAGGGTAAGGGTAGGTAAGGTATATTTGGTCTTCTATGAGATAGAGAATGGGACCCCACAAGCCAGTATTTGTAGGGCTTTATTGTTTAATATTATGATTAATGACATTTTCTCTGAGTTAGGTACTGGGGTGGGTAGATCACTTTTTGCAGATGATGGAGTTTTATGGTTCAGAGGAAGAAATTTCAATTTAACTGTATATAGGATGCATTTAGCAATTAATAAGGTTGAACAGTGGGCAAAATAGATGGGTTTTAAGTTTTCAGTAACTAAAACACAAGTTATATGCTTTACAAAGAGGATCAATGGACCTGCACTTAATTTGAAATTGTCGGGTCAAACTCTTGAAGAATTGTCAGTGGTAAGATTTCTCGGTGTGTGGCTGGAAGCACCATATCAGTAAAATAATTGACAAATGTAAAGGGGGATTAAGTATCCCTAGATGTCTATGTGGGTATTCTTGGGGTGCAACATAAAAATCTCTGTCGTCCATTTATATTTGTTTATTTAGAGGTCTGTACTTGATTATGGCTGTGAGGTTTATGGATCTGCTTTATCTTCACACTTAAAATGTTTGGATGTGATACAAGCACAGGCTTTAAGACCGTGTTGTGGTGCAGTAAGGTCACCTCCCATTTCGGCTTTACTGGTTGAACTGAGACAATTACCCTTACAGTTGTAGAAGTTAATTTGATGTTAACATATTGGATTAAATTGACGGGGCAAGAAATGATCACCCCATTAAAAGTATGTTGGAAGACAATTGGGAACATCGCAAGAAGAGTGTTTTTAGTTTTGGTTGGCTGGGTTCTTATTACACTAGGAATATGGATTTGCTAGATTATGCAATATGTCCACATGTAGCTTTTTTGGTCACTTCACCTTGTTTTTTTCCAATGACTTTAGTTGATTTTTGGTTGCATCATTTAATGAAGTACAAGGATCATGATATGTCTGAGAGTCTGTTGATTCATCAATATGTTAAGGAAATTATTGTGATATATTAACCATTTTTACTGATGGATGAATAGATAATTTAATTGGGAAAGATGTCAAGGCTGTTTTTTGTGCCCAAATTACAGGTAACAATAAATAAATGCCTTACTAACCCAGTATATACTGCAGAATTGGTTGCCATTATTTTGGGCTTACAGTGGTTGGAGAAAGATTTTCTGCAGGAAGCTATTCAAACTGTGTTTCAAATTCAATGTATTGGTTCATATGTCTACTTCTTATGGGTCCCTGCACATTGAGGTGTTGAGGGGAATGAGTGGGTTGATTGTTTGGCCAAAAAAGCTGTTAAAAGTTCATCTGTTAAAATAACCAAAAGTTAAAAGACTTTTCACTTACCAAATCAGAAGCTAAGGGAGTTGGTAGGGCTAAGAATTAGAGGATTATGGCAAGACCTGTGGGATAATGGGTTTAAGACAAGAAACCTTTACAGAATATGTAAAACCGTTGGATTGATGGGAGAAAGGGGTAAGACAAGAAGGGAAGGAATTATATTGGCTCAATTTAGAACTGGGCATACTATGCTTAATTATTCCTCATATCTTGTTGGAGAACATCACTCCGGGATGTGTAAATTTTGTCATCATTATGAAACAACTGAACACATTCTTTTACAACGTGAAGCATATAAGGTTGAAAGAAAGCAAACGCAGGCTGCACTATTATCTTTGGGGGTTGATAATTTTCATTTTAAAACTTTACTAAGTTATGGAAGTGACTTTAATTCACAATATTGTCTTTCGTTATTTACAATCTACAGGGCTTTTGGGGTAATTTAGTTTTCATTAGATAATTATCTAGTAGGTTTTTTTTCCCGACTCTCAACACACACTCCAATCCAATTGGTGGTGCAATGTACCTTTAAGCTGGACTGCCAACCACCATTAGAAGTCAGAAGAAGATGATAGGAAGGATGTGGAGATAATGAAAGGGGTGCTGAGAGCTTTGCCAGGATGCTGCCTGAATTACAAGGCATGTACCATAAGGAGAGGTTGGACAAACTTGTGTTTTTTTTAATGGAGCAGTGGAGGCTGATGGAAGACCTGGCAGAGGTTTATATATGAGAGGCATAGATAGACAAGGCATCGGGTATATTTTCCCCAGAGCTGAAATGTCTTAAACGGAAGGCCATGCATTTAAGGTGAGAGGTGGTAAGTTCGAAGGAGATGTGTGACGCTAGCCCAGATTTTTATACAGAGATTGGTGGGTGCCGGGGTGGTGGTTGAGGCAAATACCACAGAGCTGTCTAACAGCCTCTTGCATAGGAAGATGAATATTGCAGAGAATAAGACCATAGAACTATAAGATACTGGAGCAGAATTATCCCATCGAATCTGCTCCACCAGTCCATCATGGTTGACTTAATAACCCTCTCAACCTCATTCTATTAGCTTCTCCCCATAACCTTTGATGCCCTTAAAAATCAGGAAAGTATCAACCTCCACTTTAAATATACCCAATGACTTGGCCTCCTCAGCCACCTGCGGCAATGAATTCCATAGATTCATCACCCTCGGGTGAAAGAAATTCCTCCTCATTTCTGTTCCTCTTATGGACCTTAAGTAGGAAAAGGAGATTAGTTCAGTTAGGTGTTTAGTTACTTATTTTATTAGCTAGGCATAACACCATGGGGTGAAGGGCCTGTTTCTGTGCTGTACCCTTCTGTGCTCTATTCATTTTGCTTACGGTACATGGAATTGTGTTCTCCTCACCTCCAGCCAGAGCTTGATGGCTTAATTTGATCCAGAGATCAGTGTAGAGCCAAACACCTTGATGGCTCTTAAAATTCAGATTTGCATCCCTAAAGGCAGTAGTCAACGCAGTTTTTAATTTTAATCCAGTTTTCTCATGACAGCATCATGCACTGGTTTTAACGTTTCAATTGCAGATTGATTTAATTCAATAACTTCCATTCTCCAGCTGCCAGAGAAGGATTCAGACTTGAGTCTCCAGCGTACCTATCCAAATAGCTGGACTATAGCCCAGTAACTTAACACCAACTCTTAAAATTTCAGATTTATTTTTTTACTTTATTTATTTCATTCTAACCATGCTGTTACTTCAAAAATGCTTTCCAAATCTTGCTGTCTTAACTCTCCCTGAATCCCGTCCCTCGTGCTTTTGTCACTGATCTCTGTTTCATGCTCACAGATGCTCGACCTCGTCGCTGGTAGGGCAGTTTCTCTTCAAAAGCCTTAGAGACCCACAATATGGATATTAACCCCATTGTTAACCTAATCCACTCCCAGGAAGCAACCCCAGCTTTTCTTGGCCCTCTGCATATTCCTGAAGTCCTACATCCCTGGTGACAGCATACTTAATCAAAAAACAATTATAAAGGAAAGGTGAAGGGTGAATGAAAAATTAAAACAGTTAGCCATGGGTCAGTTGTTTTCACATCCAGGCTAGCTCACAGGTTGTGCTTTCAAGCCTAATTTTGAAAGATTGAGAGTATCTCTTACTCATAGAATCACAGCATCGTTCAGTATGGAAGCTGGCCCATGCTGACCAATGAGCTACATCCAAGTTAGTTCTAATTACCAGCATTTGGCCCATAATCTTCAATCTTTTCTATCCACGTATCCGTCCCACTGTCTTTTAAATCTTGTTATTGAATCTGCCTCGATCAGTTTCTCTGACTAGAATATAAAAGCGAGGATGTATTGTTGAGGCTTTGTAAAGCACTGGTGAGGCCTCACTTGGAGTATTGGGGACAGTTCTGGGCCTCTTATCTAAGAAAGGATCTACTGACTTTGGAGAGGGTTCAAAGAAATTTCACAAAAATGATTCTGGAATTGAAAGGTTTTTCATAGGAGGAGCGTTTGATGGCTCTGGGCCTGTACTCACTGGAATTTAGAAGAATGAGGGGGGATCTCATTGAAACCTATCGAATATGGATAGGGTCAATAGAGTGGATGTGGAGAGGATATTTCCTGTGGTGGGGGAGCCTAGGACCAGAGGGATGTCCATTTAGAAGGAAGATAAGGAGGAATTTCTTCAGCCAGAGAGTGGTGAATCTGTGGAATTCATTGCCACAGATGCCTGTGGAGGCCAAGTCATTGAGTATACTTAAGACAGTGGTTGATAGAGTCTTAATTAGTCAGGGCATGAAGGGTTACAAGGGAGAAGGCAGGGAGAGGATGTGAGAGAAATGGATCAGTCATGATAAAACAGCAAATCAGACTTGATAGTCCAAATGGCCTAATTCTGCTCCACTATCTCATTGTTCTTATTCCACATACTCTACATACCACATTCTATACAAAAAGAAATGTTGCCTCTCATATTTCCATTAAATCTTTCTCCTTTCACCCTAAATTTATGCTCTCTAATTCTTGATTTCCCAATCCTTGGAGTTAAAAACTCTTAATGCATTCAGTCTATCTATTCTAATCTATAAATTAATTTGTCTTCTGCACTTGCAACTAAAATCTGAGCTTTTCCCAAACTACTAAAGGATTGCAGAACTATCCTTGATAGTTCTGATTGTGCAGAACTTTCAAGGACTCCCTTACTGATGTCCTCAATATCTATTTACTTACTTGACTATTAATTTATGTATTTTAAACATTTATTTATATATGTATAAATATGCATAAATATTTTATGTATATACATATACATAAAATTGCTAGGAACAATCAGGGTCATGGCCAAAGAAAGACCATGATCATCTATATCATACGATGTGGCATGTAATGAATAAATAAATGAATATTTGCTGTTTGTCAGCTTTTGCACATTGGTTATTTGTCAGTTTTTTTTCAATGATTCTACTTTATTTCTTTGTTCTTCTGTGAATACCGACATAAAAATGAACCTAGGTAGTATAGGGTGAGATATACATATTTAACAATAAACTTACTTTAATGGCAAAATGCTAAACATGGTCATATCTGTTCTCTCAGGTGGATAAAAGAAATCCAAAGGCATAATTTTCAGGCACCTCAAAGTTCACAGTAAATTTATTATCAAAGTACATATATATCACCATTTACAGCCCTGAGATTCATTATCTTGCAGATTACTCAGTAAATACAAGAACCATAATAGAATCAGTGAAAGGCCTCACCCACCAGGATGGACAACCAATGCGCAAGTACAAAAGAGAAATAAGAAATAATAGTAAATCAATAAGCAATAAATATTAGAACATGAGATGAAGAGTCCATGATGGTGAGTCTCTAGTTTGTGGAAACAGTTCAGTGATAGGGCGAGTGAAGTTATCCTCATTGGTTCAAGAGCCTGATGTTTGAGGGGTAATAATTGTTCCTGAATCTGGTGGTGTGTGCCCCGAGGCTCCTGTATCTTCTTCCTGATGGCAACAGCAAGAAGAAAGCATGGTCTGGGTGGTGGGGATGCCTCACGATGGATGCTGCTTTCCTGAGACAGCGCTCCATGTAGGTATGTTCAATGATGGGGAGAGCACACCTAGAATATTGTGTTCAGTACTGGTCACCTCATTAAAGGAATTTGTGGAACCTTTAGAGAGGGTGCAGGGGTGATATACCAGAGTGCTGCCTGGATTAGAGAGCATGTTTTATGAGAATAGTTGAGCAGCCCAGGGATGTCCTCTTTGGAGCAAAGGAGTAGAGGCGACTTGAGTAAGGTAAGTAAGGTAAGGAGCATAGATCGAGTGGATAGTCCGAGAAATGACTAATACAAGGGAGAATAATTTTAAGGTTTTGTGGATAGTAGTTCAGAGGTTGGTTCTATACACAGAGAGTGGTGGATGTGTGGAATGCTTTAACAAGGGTGTTGTATTAGGAGAATTTAAGAGACACCTAGATAGAAAAGTCTATGTGGGATGAAAGGGTTAGATTGATCTTAGAGTAGTTTAAAAGATCAGCATAACATTGTGGCTTAAGAGCCTGTACTATAGTGAAATGTTTTGTTTTATGTTGGAAAGAAAACTCATTTGAAGTTAAAAGAGTTTAATAAGAAAACGGTCTCCATCCTCAAGAAACAGTGTGGTCAAGTAATAGGTGGAGCCAGGCAGAAAATGGGTATGGCTTCATCAGTGAAAGAACAAAGAGATGCTTGACGTCACTGAACGTAGCAAGATGAAGAAGCTCAAAGATCATTCCGTAAATTACATGTAGTATGGAGGGTCTGCTCCTGGATATAATCACAGTAGACATTTGCAGGTCCAGGGAGTTGTCATTTGAGGGATCCATCTATGCTATACAGAGTCACACAGCACAGAAACAGGCCCTTTGGCCCAACACATCTGTGTCAATCTTCTTGCCCATCTGTAGTAAACCTGTTTGTCTACAACTTTCTATGCCTAGTCTTTTTGAGGGTTTACCTAAATGCCCCTTAAACACAGTGATTGTTCTTCATTCCACCATCTCTTCTGACAGTATGCTCCAGATAGCAACTACTCTTCTGCCCCCTCAGATCCTCTTTAAAACTCTTTCCTCTTCACCTTAAACCGGCTTGTTTTTGAGGCCCCTAAGGCAGCAAGATGTTTCCAGTTGACTGTCAGATAATTCTAGTTACAAAATCATGCCTCATATCTATATATGTGCCTTAGACTTTTGCACAGTACTGTATATATGTTGCTAAGACTTTTGTGCAGTTGTATATAGATGCCCAAGACTTTTGCACAGGTCAGCATAATCCAATATACTTCTAAGAAGGCATCCCTCAAAGTCAAAATCGAGTTGATTGTCATATACACAAATACAATCTGTGATATGCCCTTACTAAAAAAGGTTCATTTTATTATCAAAGTAAATATGCAGAATACAGCTCTGAGATTTGTCTTCTCTAGATTGTCATAAAATACAGAAAATCATAGAAGACGTTGAAAGAAAGACATCAATCCCCCCTCCTGCATGAAAAAAATAGAAGCAGAAACTCACAAACCCCAAACCACTCCCATCCCTCCCTCACACAAGAACTAACAAATCACCCACGTGGAGAATCAACCACAAGAACATAAAACCCCAAATCCCCAGCCTGCTGATTGGCAACAAGAAAGAATGGATGAGAACATGATAAAAAAAGCTAGAACTGAAAGAGGCCAATATGAATTACAGCTAGTTTGAACATCAGTCTAAACCATAAATCTCAGAAATCCAATAACGTTTCCGAGAACATCAGGACCCAGCGGCCCCTCCAAGGCAGCAACTCAAACCAGCGTCCCCCTCTGAGGGCAGCAACTCGAACCCAATGGTGTCTCTGAGAACTGCGCACACTCGTTCACATATGCCTCGATGTTTCAATCTTCCTCAACACTTTAATCAGTGAGAAATGTAGTCAATGTCTCTGAGCTTCTCCTCACGGTAGCTCGTGCACGCATTTCTCACCTGGAGTTTTCTCGGGAATAGCAGAGTGCTAGTTCACCTGAACAACCTACAGACTGGAAAACACAGGCACCAAAAGTTTCAAAAACAAGTTAAGATAAAAATAACTAGAAGACGTAGAAAAACTGAGATGTTTGACTATCTGGAAGATGCTGCTCAAGGAATCGTTGCTTGCTGGCACCATCCTGACTAGAAATTCTACCAGAGGGACAATATACAAGTATGTGGAAACCCTACCTTCTTCCCCTCCACCATCAGATTTCGGAGTGATCTATTAATCGATAAACACTACCTTATTACCTTATTAATCCTTTTTGTACTATTCATTTATATTTGTAATTTATGGTAATCATATATCTTTGCACTTGAAAGGCTATCACAAAACAACAGATTTCACATCATATATTCTGTGGTCGCTTTATTACCTCATCTACCTAATAAAGTTGCCTCTGAGTATATGTGTGTAGTCTTTGACGTGACGTGCATTCAGTGATGCTCTTCCGCAAACCACTGTTGTAATGCATGGTTATTTGAGTTATTGCCAATTTTCTGTCAGCTTGAACCAGTATGGCCATTCTCTTCTGACTTCTTTCATTAAGAAGGCGTTTTTGCCCACAGAATTGCTGCTGCTCATTCTATGATTGTTTTTTTCCTGTTTTTCACACTGTTCTCTGCAACCACTAGAGACTGTTGTGCATGAAAATTCCTGGAGAACGGCAATTTCTGAGTTACTCAAACCACCCTGTCTGGGACCAAGAATCGTTCAACAATTGAAGTCACTTAGATCACATTTCATCCCCATTCTGATGTTTGCTCTGTAAACAACTGAACCTCTTGATTATTTCTGCATGTTTTTATGCATTGAGTTGCTGCCACGTAATTGCTTGATTAGGTCCTTGCATTAACAAGTAGGCGTACAGGCGTAACTAATAAAGTAGCCTCTGACTGTGGAGTCAGTGACGGTAAATCTCATTCAAATACTGCCAAGGAGTTGTGGTGATTTCTGTTTATCAATATGGGTTTGCAAAATACATCTGTGCTCAGCCAATCTTAGTGAGCACATGTAAATATGATTACTATAGGTGGGCACTTAATACTTTCTGTGACTGTGATTGAGCCACATGGAAAGTGGAGCTGATAAATGCTAAATTACTTTATTTATGTCAACAAGCAGGCATTCTGTTGAAGCCAATCTCACTAGAATCTCTCCAAACACAAAGTACAGTGAGTTTCCTTATACTCTTAATAGCAAAGATAACAGCAGACGATTCAATACAATTTCAATAGGTTCAGTGATGTTGCTTACTTCAATATTGTGAGTCTGATAAATAGCTCACCGAATTCTACATTTATAAGAGAGCATGCTGTACCTGACAAGACACTTCTGAATGTTCAAACATCTTTGCAGGGACAAAGGCTAACAACTTCTGAAGACAGAAGCCAAATACCTCAAATTTAGTGTTATATGGGTTTAGTTTCTGAGTACATAAATAACCATATTTATTTTTTTGTAATTTATTGACATACAGCATGGAGTATCAGGATTCATATCACAGGTTCAGGAATAGTTATTAGCCCTTAACCATCAGGCTCTTAATCCCCCACTCTCCCCATCATTGAAATCTACTTATTTATTTATTGACTTACAGTGTCATTTTGACTCTTTCAGTCCTTCAATACACACTGCGCAGCTAACCTCCAGTTTAATCCTAGACTAATCTCAGAACAAGGTACGGTGAGCAATTAACCTATCAACTTGTCTTTGTCCCTGGGATGAAATCAGAGCACCAGGAAGAAACCCACACAGTCACGGGGAGAATGTACAAACTCCTTACAGACAGCAGCGGAGTTGAACCCAGCTTAGCTATACTCTAAAGTGTTGTGCTGACTACACTACCATTTCACCCCATAGGCTATTATTGACACAGCAAACTGGCTTGTGATAGTGCTTGATGTGCCAAGTAACAAAATAGTCTCATTTTGAAAGTTCTTGTCATAAAATAACTTCACTGAAGTGTTCAATGCTGGGTTAGTTGTAGGCTGATTAACACAGCTCTCTTTTTAGTTAATGCATATAAGAATATCTCCTGGTCATGCAAGCTTATAAATCTTATCTCTTGAGTGTCTTTTTGCTGTGGACCATTGGGCCATGTTCTATGGACAATCTGTTTGTTTACAAAGCTGTCTCCCCAACTTCAAAATAAATTACTCCTTGTAGATCACATTTCAACAAATTGTTTCAAAGTTCAAGGGACATTAATTATCAAAGAATGTATGTGGTATACAAACCTGAGATTTGTCTTCCAACAGACAACCACGAAACAAAGAATACCAGAGAATCCATTCAAAGAAAATCATCAGAACCCCTCGGCATGCAAGAAAAAAGATCATACAAACTGCAAAAAAAAGAAAAACGCAGAATAGAAAACACCAGCGAACAGAAGTCATTGAAAAACTCAAGGCATATTCAGTTTCTGCTCAGAAGATACAGAACCCTTACCAGGTTCAGAAACAGTTATTACCCTATCAGGCTCCTGAACTGGTGTGGATAACTTCGCTCACCTCAACTGATTCCAAAACCCACAGACTCACTTTCAAAGACTCCACAACTTAAGTTCTCATATTATTTATTTACTTATTTGCTTGATTTGTCTTGATTGTTTGTGCATCTTTAATTATGTATAAAGTTTCCATAAATTCTATTGTTTTTCTTTATTTTCCTGTAAAAGCCTACAAGAAAATGATTCTCAAGGTAGTACTGTGTATGTTAGCACTTTGAGTTTGAATTTGACTTGTTGGTGGCTGAAAGGTCTGTGCTCTTTGGCTCAGAGACTCCAGGTTTAGCTTCATGCTGGACGTAGATCTGACCTCAAATTGTGGATGGAATCTGATTCCAGCTTCATGTTTGAAATGACATTGGAGTCAAGCTGAACTAATCCCGTGAATACACCTTCAGCTGAGCCCAGCAGGAACTGAGCAGTAACTGAAATGGAGCAATGGCAAAGATCATCTTTCTGCCAACTTCTTTATAGTGAGCTCAGGAAATCAATTAGACTGCTGCCTCCTTCCAAACACTAAGATTTAATTGGCATTTGAATGCCACTGATTAAAGGGAATACATAAACCTATTTCATTTGTAAATAGGATAAGTGGAGGTGGAACATGTTTGCCCATGTGAATGTACACTTGTTGGCCACTTTATTAGGTATACCTGTACACCTGCTTGTCAATGCAAGTGTCTGATCAGCCAATCACGTGGCAGTAACCAATGCATAAATGCATGCAAATATGGTCAAGCGGTTCAGCTATTTTTCAGTGCAAAACCTCAGATGGGGAAGAAATGATATTCAAGCGACTTTTATTTTGGAATGACTGTTGATGCCAGATGGTTTGGCTCAGTATCCCAGAAACTGATGATCTGCACCATGGTCTCTTGTGTTTACAAAGAATGGCTGAAAAACAAAAAAAACATCCAGTGAGGGTCAGTTCAATGGGTGAGAACTCCTTGATAATGAGAGAGGTCAGAGGAGAATGGCAAGACTAGTTCAAGCTGACAGGAAGGAGACAGTAGCTCAAAAAACCACACATTACAACAGTGGTGTGTAAAAGAACATCTCTGAATGCACAACACATCAAACCTTGAAGTGAATGGGCTACAGCATCAGAGGACCGCAAACATACACTCAGTGGCCACTTTATTAGGTACAGGAGATGTGTAATAAAGTAGTCACTAAGTGTCAGTATGCAAAAGTTTAGGTATAAATCTGGAATCTGCTGAGCCTTATCATCCATGAGATTAGGAATTTCCTTTCAAGATTCAAGTTTTTTTTATCACGTGTACATCAGAAAATACTGTGAAACTTGCCATTTGTGTTAGGAACCAACACACTTGAGGGTGTGCTAGGAGCAGCTTGCTTGTGTCGCCACACGTACCCGCACCAAAATAGCACACCCACAATGCTCGGCATAACAACACAGAACACAGCAAGCAGCACAACAGGAACAGCATTTTAAGCCTTGTTCCTCCCTCCCACTCATGCACATTCACAGTCCTTTAACTCCAGGAGAGGCCTCCAGACTCCAGTTGACTTAGACCTGGGCCTGCAGACATTGGGCTTAAGCTTCCCCAGTGGATTGTCAGAGTCAGTTCTGGCCAATAGGCCCCAACTTCCGGACTTCCTATTTGACCCTTGTGTCTCGATCCTCGGCAGCAATGCCAAAGCACAATGATCACCGAACACTAGGCCTCAAACTTTAGTATCCCTGATGACAGGATCTCACTGACTCACAAGCCCAGGGGCTCACCTGAACTTGTTCCTCATGAATGTCTAAATCTGGAACCCGCTAACTTTCCCACATCAGTGCTGTTACCATTCTCCATTGTACAAGTTCTTGCTTTCTATTGCCATTGCATATTAATTAATCCAAGATAGGCTCATTGACAAAGTCAAGATGCAAGGAAATATGGTTGCACAGAAGGCAGGAGATGGTAGTAGATGGAGTGTATTCTGCCCAGAGGTCAGTGACCAGTGGTGTCCCTCAGTGTAGCCTGCTCTTTGTGATTGTTATTAAAGAGCTAGACGAGGCAGTAGAAGGGTGGTTTGTAAGTCTGCAGGTGACATAAAGGTCGGCGGTGTTATGGTCAGTGTAGAAGTTTGTTGGTAGGTTACAATGAGATATTGACAGGTTGCAGAACCTGGGTTGGGAAGTGGTAGATGGAGTTCAAATTGGAAAAGTGTGAAGTCATACAACCTCAAAGGTCAAACCTGAAGGAAGAATACAGGGTTCAAGGCAGGAATAGAGAGGTGTTGGAGCCCACATCCAAAGATGCTGCAAATGTTCAGAGGTTTCAAAGGTGCATTTAATGTCAGAGAAATGTATGCAATATACATACTGAAATGCTTTTTTTCACAACCATCCACGAAAACAGAGGAGTGCCCCAAGGAATGAATGACAATTGAATGTTAGAACCCCGAAGTCCCCACCCCTCCCAGCTTCCCTCCCTCCTGCACGTAACTGGCAGCAAGCAACAATCCCCCCTCCCCCAACTGGCAAAAAAAGCATTGGTACCTGCCACCGACCACTCAAGGGTGCAGCAAAAGCAACAGCAAAGACATAGACTTGCAGTATTTCAAAGATTACATGTTCACCAGGTTTTCAACATACTACAGGCTCTCTCTCTTCCTAATAAGGGAGAAAGAGAAGTCTCCGCTTCACAGCTGGAGTGGAGACATAACAAACAACTCGCTGTTATAAGTCCATTGCATCGCTTTTTCCAAGCTTTGGCCCCAAAGATCTCGGGTCTCTGGGCACATGGCCGAAGATCTTCCTGCTCCCATGACACGCCGGACCGGGACGTCGACCTTCAATCCGCCCATCTCCAGAGCCCCGAGATCCTAGGCCTCCAAAGGTGAGCCAAATGCCCAACCCTTGGGCAGCACCCTTGGCATGTCGGATAACGGCTAGATGTGACACCCCGAGAGTGAGTCCCATTCCCGCAATGAACCGAAGTCAGCATGTAACTCCAGGTCAGGGTCTTCAAAAGAACCCTGAAAGGGAAAAATAGAGATATTAAAGATGGAAATAGAGCTGTTTCCGAAGATACAAGCAAAGGAGTCGCCATTTAGCATCATCTTGACTGAGATAGGGTGGTTGTGCACTCATTCCTGTGCAGGGGCATAACTTTAACATGAGTTGAAGAAAGTACAGGGAGATATCAGAGGTAGGTACTTTTACACAGAGAATGGTGGGTGTGTGGAATGCACTGCCAGGGGTGATGGGAGAGGCAGATACATTGAGGATATCCAAGAGACTCTTCAATAGGGTCATGGATTAAATTATGTGGGAGGGAAGGGTTATCTTGGTGCAGGTTAAAATGTTGGCAGGACAACATAGGCCAAAGGCCTGTATTGTGCTGTATTCTAAGTTATCATTCCTAGTTGTTTGGTCTTTCACTGGTTTGGTGATCTGCCAGTAGCACTTGATGTCTATCACTGTGTGTATCCCTGGGAACTGCCCATAGGTCAGAGAGTCTCACAGCTGCTTTCGATGAACCATGACACAAGCCATTACATCTTTCTCCAAACTCTCTTCTGTGTTATTCTTCTCAAAAACCAGATTTCTGCAATCCTGAAAAAGGGTCTTGGCTGTTTATTCATTTCTTTAGAACCTGCCTGACTTACTGAGTTCCTCCAGCATCTTCTGTGTGTTGTTTTGTCCTAATATAGGTCATATCCTTTAAGCGAGGGAACATCCTGGTAAGACTCTTTTATATTCTTTCCACAGCTTTCCCATCCTTTCTGTAATGGTGGGATAAAGAACTGCACCGATGATTAATGCAGGATTTTGTGTGCAGAATCAGGTTTAATATCACTGACATATGTTGTGAAGTTTGTTAGCTTTGTGCCAGTATTCATGGGTTCAATGTTTATTGAGAAATTGGATGGCAGAAGGGAAGTAGCTGTCCCTGAATAGTTGAGGGCATGTGTCTTCAGGCTTCTGTACCTCTTCCTAATGTTAGCAATGAGAAGAGGCATCCTTAATGATAGACACTGTTTTTCTGATATCCTGGATACTAGAGGCTAATGCCCGGGATAGAGCTGACTAATTTTACAACTCTCTGCAGCTTACTTCTATCCTATACTGTAGCAACCCCACCCCCAGACTGTGATGCAGCCAGTTAGAACGCTCTCCATTTCTCTGTAGGAATTTGTGAGTGTTTTAGGTGACATACCAGGTCTCTTCAAACTCCTGATGAAATATAGCCACCATCTTGCCTTACTGCATTGATGTGTTTGGTCCAGGTTAGGTTCTCTTAGATATTAACACCCAGTAACCTGAAATTGCTCACTCTCTCCACTTCTGATCCCTCCATGAGGACTGATGTCTGTTCCCTCGTCTTACCCTTTCTGAAGTCCTCAATTAAAATCCTGCAGTGGTATTTGAAGTTACTGACCTTGCTTCAGAGGCAAGAATTGCTACCCATAGAGCCACAAGCGACAATGTACAGGTTGCAACATCGTTCACATCAAACAGTGGGTTACAGTTGAACTATAATCTAAGTTTCATTGTACATGCAAATTGGTTGTGAAGCTAACACTTTATTTGACACATAAGAAAAGAAGTACAATTTTGTGTCAATAGAAGGCACTTGCTCATATTTTACGCGATTCATTAATCAAGGTGCTTTGAGCTTGTTTACACTGAAACTCTTACATATAACACGCTGCTATTACTGTCAAGCCATAAAACATTCATCCCTTTGTGTTTTCTGCCATTACAAGTGGTTAGGAAAATATAAAATATACTTAAGTTATATTCTTGTGCTGACAGTAATTGCGATACCGAATTCATCTGACAGATGCTGGAAGTTCATGACAGCTGCAATCTCACTGCTCTTAATGCACGTGCACTGAATTCTGACTGCCATTGCACAGGTAAAGATGGAGATAGATCTACATTCCACCCATAAGGTGAGGAAAAGAGACAAAGAGTGGATGTTTAAGTAGAGCTTTTCACAATCTTGAGAAATCATATTGACCCCTGAAGCCAGATTTCTACAAAGGACACGTCACAAGGATTCATTTAATGCAGCATGTCCCCATTGACTTACTAATTTTTATCAATACACTATATAAAGCATTCGGTCTGAATGGCAGGGAGAACTGGATCCACGATGGAGCTGGCTGAGACTGTAATCTTCTGATTTAGACAGAACATCCAAGAGGACCACCACCTTGTCATGGTTTGAAGCTTGTGTGCCTCAATGACCTGGAGAGCTACAGTATGCTGGCTGAAGTCAGGGCTTTCTACTTTGACTCTTGGTAGAGGTACTTTTGCCAAACAGTTCAAAGGGTAGAGGCCAAAGAGTGGTCCACTGTTCTTCCAGGTTCAGGGGTTCAGCTCAGGGCTAACAAGCCTGATGGATAAAACAGCAAAGGAGACTACTTCTACATCTGAGTATGATGGTATTCCTGAGTCTCCACCCGGGATTTGCATGCCTAACAGTAGAGAAAACTGAGAAGAAGCTACTGACACAATGAAGGAAGTCTTGAACACCACCAGAAGTGGAGAACCTTCATTGCTGTCCTAAACAGCAGTGGCATAATGGGTGGTAGGTAGGTAGATAGAAGCTGTCCTTGAGTCTGGTGGTACATGCGTTTAGGCTTTTGTATCTTCTGCCTGATGGGAGAGAGGAGAAGAGAGAATGTCCGGGCTGGGTAGAGTTTTTAATTATATTGGCTGCTTTACTGAAGTGTAGGCAGATTCCATGCAGTGGAGGCTGGTTTCCATGGTGTGCCGAGCTCTGTCCACAAGTCACTGAACTATTTAAGGTGGAGTGGATTGTTTTTTAAAAGATTAGAGGATTACAGGTTGTAGATGTCATGATGTCAACAATTCAAGATTATTTAATCACAAGCAAGAGAAAATCTGCAGATGCTGGAAATCCGAGCAACACACACAAATTAATGCAACAGAAAAATATCCACATTAGGTAGAGAACACAATGATAACAAAAACCACTAAAGATATAAATGCTACCTAAGATTGACTGTATGTTTTTAAAATGACACTAGGCACTGGAGTATCTGTATAAAAGTTGACTGACAGAAAATGATGAAATAGTGGTGGTTGGGGTTGTGCTGGGGAGGGCTAGCGGGTGGAGTTGTTGATTAGTCTGGCTGCTTAGGGAAGTAACTGCTGTTTCTGAGTCTTACGATGTTCCTGGCGTGGATGCTACATGGCCTCCTCCCTGAAGAGAGTGGGACAAAGAGTGCATGAGCAGGGTGTGTGGGATCCTTCTAGATGTTACTGGCCTTTTGCCTGCACCTATCTCCACATATTTGCTTGGTGTTGAGTTGGCTGGTGCCGATGATGCATTGGGCAGATTTGATCATCTGTTTGCCGCCAAACTGTAGAAATGTGTTTTTTGAGAAGAATGATGAAAATGCCGTGGAAGGACAGAGTAACAAATGAGGACGTGTTGAGAAAAGCCGAAGCAGGAAGAGAGCTGATATTATCAATCAGGAAATGGCAGCTGGAGTTTCTGGGACTTGTAGTAAGGAAGGAGAGGCTCAAACATCTTGCAGTGACGGGAAAAATTGATGGAAGAAAAAGTCGTGGTTGACAGCGCATGGCATTCATGAGTTACTGTACACCGAGGGATGGACACGCAGAAGTTTTGTAGTGCTTATTAGAACTTTTTAGATTAAAGATAGATGGAAGACCGTGATCGCTCATGTCATATGACAATGCATGTAATGATTTTAAACTTACTTACTCACTGGATGCTGACCTTGATGGTCAAGCCTTTGATCTGCCCTGACTGTCCTTCAGAAGGTGCTGGACAGCGACTTTCTTTAACTGCTACAGCCTATGTGTGCTGAACGTTTCCCCACAGCACAGCTTGCTTATTTTGAGATACAGCACGGATAACAGACTCTTCCGGCCCAACAAGCTCGCACCACCTAATTACACCATGTGATCAATTAACCTACTAAACCACACTTCTTTGGGATGTGGGAGGAAACCGGAGCACCCGGAGGAAGCCCACGCAGTCATGTGAAGAACGTACAAACTCCTCACAGTGGCGGAATTGAACCTGAGTTACTGGCACTGCAATAGCATTATGCTACTGTTGTATAATGGATTCTAATATTTCATGGAATTATGGGACATTGTACTGTGAAGTGAGACAATTCAAGCCACTGCATCCACACCAGCTTCCCGCCAGAAGAACTCTCTAGTTTCACTCATTTCATTGTAGCCTTGCAAAAAAAATTTATCCACACTAATTTATCCAGTTCCCTCAAGGCCACAAAAGAGCATGCCTGCAGTACATCCGTATTGATCCAGCTATAACGAAAGGTCAGCAGGCTGAGAAGATCTGTGACTTGGAAGTGGACAAAGTCAACGGCACTCCCATGAGGTTGCTCCCAGTGTCCTTCTAATAGATTTTGTGAGAACCTGGTGAAAAAAATTGCCAGTAAGTTGCTGCAATGATTTTTGCATAATTGCAGAAACCATTCATCCCAGTATCTTGGACTTATATTTTGCATAGAAAACTGCAAGAAAAGCAAAAAGACATTAGAAACTCCAGTTTGTGAAAAGCTTTGAAGATTTGGGAAGAGGCACGGTCAAGAGACAATTGCAAAAGTGGGATTTGTAGACAATTATCAGGCACATGCACTACAAGTGATATGAAAGCAGTGCAGAGAAATAAATACAGATACCAACACCTCAGTAGTGGAAGGAGTGGTCCAATAAATCTGAATCAGGTTTATTATCACTGAAACATGTGAAATTTGTTGCTTTGCTGCAGGAGCGCAAAGCAATACATAAGAAAAAAACTAAAATTAGAATAAGAAATATAAAAATAATAATCATCACCATTATGTCATAAGACGTGGGTGATCATTGTTTTCCATCTACCTTTAATCTAAAGACCGTTTTCGAACAGTTCTTATTCTTTTCTCTATCCATGGCCATGATTGTCCTTGGCAAACTTTTCTACAGCAGTGGTTTGTCATTTTTGCCTTCTTCTGGGCAGTGTCTTTACAAGACGGGTGACCCCAGCCATTATCAATACTCTTCAGAGATTATCTGCTGGTATCAGTGGTCACATACTTGTGATATCCATCAGCTTCTCATACAACCATTCACCACCTGCTCCCAGAATGCCTTCTCTATTCTACGTGGTAGAAAAGGTAGAGCAAATTACTTTGGCACCTCCAAAATGCCCCTGACTACACTACTATGATCTTTAGCATTTTGCGCTCACATTTCTGGAGCAAGACAAACCCACAGCCCTCTGATACACAGAACTGTGTAAAAGTCTTAAGCACCCAAGCTATATATATGTGCCTAAGACTTTTGCACAGTAGAATAATACCAACAACTTGAGCTTCTTATTGTGTAGTTATCCCTTGATATAAATTTATTATACAATTGACTCATTGGGATGAAAGGTTAGATTAGCTTCATTTGCCACATGTACATCGAAATATTGAAAATTACAGTGAAATGTGTCATCTGTATTAATGACCAACATGGTCTAAGTATGTGCTGGGGGTAGCCCGCAAGCGTTAGCATGCTTGCAGCACCAAAACAGCATGCACACCACTTAATAACACATACTAAATTGTACCTCTTTAGAACGTGGGAGGAAAATGGAGCACTTGGAGGAAACCCATGTAGAGGATTCATGGGAAGAACATACAAAATCTTTCCAAACAATGGTAGGAATTGAACCCAGATCACTGCCTTGATTTGCCTTTGCTTTATGAAACTAGAAGAAGCAATCCATACAGTTAGCCAAAAGTATTAAATGAAACCCTGGTAAGTCTATATTCACTTAATAAACAGATGCTCCAAAATACATACCTCTCAAGATTGCACATTAGCCTAAGGACCCATTGAAAGAAACCACAGACTATTGGTATAATTGATTGATGACATAGTTTGTTATTGGAAACAGACCTTCAATATGAACATTACCATTACAATTGCATCATATGTTTTGAAGGCAGAGATGTTATAAAGGAAGGATGAAAAAAAGTGTCACGGATGTTGTTACAAGATCAGAATCAATTCAATAGATAGTCAGATCAATGGCCTTTGTTGCACTGCTGTGTATTTTGGAGCAAGTTATCAGTTGAGTGGATTGTGATCTTTATTGATGCGGATGCAATTAAGTGTTGCTACATTAAGGCATGTACAGTATGTGCAAAAGTCTTAGGCACGAGAGTTTTTACATGGTTTCAGATAGTTGTGTATTTTTTAAATGGTTTCAATGATTGGGTACAAATGCAGACAGTGCAAAGAATTAAATTGTACCACAAATGGAAAATTCGAAACAGGGTGAAGAATGCAGGAATGAAAGTTCTGTATTTACATGCTGGTAGTAAATAAGGTATAAGGTATAAGGTAGATGAACTTGTGGCACAATTAGAGATTGGTTGGTATGACGTTTTGGGCATCATTGAGTTGTAGCTGAAAGTAAGTCATGGTATGGAGCTTAATATCAAAGGATAGACTTTGTATTGAAAGGACAAGCAGGAAGGCATAGGTGGTGGTGTGGCTTTGTTGGTAAGAGATGGAATTACATCTTTAGAAAGAGGTTACTTAGGGTCAGAGAATATTAAATCTTTGCAGGTCGAGTTAAGAAAGTGCAAGGGTTAAAAAGCATTATAGAAATCATGTATAGATCTCCAAATAGTAACCAAGATGTTAGGGGTTGAGATTAAAAAGGGAGCTGGAAAAGGCATGTAATAAGGGTAATTTCACAATTGTAATGGGGGACTTCAATATGCAAGGGGATATCCCTTATAGTCCTGTGGTATGGCCTCCACAGAGCCCTGATCTCAACATCATACATCAGTGCGCTGTCTGGGATTACCTGGAGACACAGAAGCAAGAGAGGCAGTCAAAGTCTATGCAACAACTGTAGCAGTTACTTCAAGATTCTTGGAACAACCTACTAACTGATAACTTTTCTAATAAAATAGCATGACAGAGCACCTAAGAAAATTGATGCAGTTTTAAATGAAAGGGTGGCCACACCAAATATTGATTTGATTTAGATTTTACTGTTTATTGCTCTTTTGTTGAAATTTAGAAACTTCTCATTTCATTATTTTTGAAAGCATCTTCACTTTACAAAATTTGTTTACATGTGCCAAAGACTTTTGCACAGTACTGTATTCTTGAAAATCTAATCCTGAGTAGCTAAAGGTTCAAAACAGACCAACCACAACATAACTGAGTGGCAGATCTTTCCCAGTGCCTAATGTACCTATCACTATGCTCCTATGTACCTGTGACCTTTGAAATTTACTCCTAATGGGCAACCCTGCAGGGCAAAAGTGTGTTGAAGCAACAAAACCCAATGTTTGGTTGATGATTTAGACACTGGGCCAGATTGAAAACGTCAGGGTATTGGGACCCGATCAACGGTAGGGGCAGTTCAGCTTGCTGCTTTCACTCTGCACTAAACTAATGGTCTGAGGATAAACTCTCTTTGTGGACTTCAGTTCAGAGTGCTATTTGCTTGCGTTTATTGGTTGCATGATCAGTTTCATTTCTCTCTTTACAGACTGGGTGTTTGACTTTTTTGGGGGTGTCTTTGTTTCATGGCTGCTTATTAGGAGAAGAAGCTCAAGGTTGTACATTGTCTACATGCTTTGATAGTTAATGTACTTTGAACTTTGAGAAGAAAGAACATTGACTAGAAAGGTAGCCACAGGTGCTGTCTGATTATCTGAGAACTTCCAGCTACCACAGTTTTAATTCAGATATATGGAATTTGCAGTATTTTGTTGCAGGTACTCCCCCTCCTCCTAGCTACAAAACAGATGAATAATTTTTTTTCTTTTCATGTAATTATAATACAGCTATATATCTTAATTTGCATGCTGTTATTTTAATGCACTAACATATTATTATGATTTCATTGATACAAAGACAATTTTTTAGTCTTCATTTCCTGCATGAAGCCAGTATTTAGTTCCCCTACAAAACGTGAAGATGAGCTGCCTTCTTGAAATGCAGTCTTTCTAAGGTAAGATTAACTTTATTTGTCACATGTTCATCAAAACATACAGTGAAATGCACCATTAGCATCATTTTTTAAAACTATGTGCTAGGGGTAGCTTTCAAGTGTTGCCACCTTCTGGCACCAACATAGCATGTCCACAACTCACAAACCAAAACCTATACCTTTTTGCAATGTGGGAAGAAACTCATGTGGTCACCTGGAGAATGTACAAACCCCTTATCGACAGGGTCAGGAATCGAACCCTTAGCAGTGATCGCCTGTGCTGTAAAGTGATTGCACTAACCACTACACTACTCTGCAGCCCCCGTTAAAGCTGCTTTCACAGGATTGTTGGTTAGGGAACTACGGGATTTATATCAGTGGTTCCCAAAATCTTTTATTACCTTCCCCTTGGCTGGTAGACCACATCTCCAGTGCCCCCTCTCCCTTCCTGGCCGTTATGTAAAAACTATAAAGAATTTTGATTTACCATGCACAGTGAAAGAAAGCAGGAACTGCAAATTCAAAGCAATGATAAATAATTGGAAACCTTATTCAAATCCACTTAAGGCTACAAATAAATTATTTCTTTGTTTAATTACAGTAAAAATAATTTTATCAACAAGATTAGAGTGTACATTAGTAGTCTAAATATTCATTATTTCATTGCTTTTTCACCTCTGAATGAGATAGATGGGCTTAGTGCAGTGTTATCAACTTCTCAGCATCAGGCTGATTGTCACTCAGGAGGAGTCTCAGATCCCCATGTTCAGTAATTTGCAGTCTGTTTCATAGCTTTGAAGGAAGTTTCGGGATTACGCTGAAACTGCTTCACTAAATATGATGTTGGAAAGGCAATAAAGAACATCTTGATCTTTTTCCACAGTGCAGGATCACATTCAAAGATCTCTTTCTGCAACCAAAAGTCTTGAAGTAACTTCAACTCAAAGTCATTTTGTAGCAAGATCAGTTCTTTCTGCATCCTTCATTAATTCCTTATAACAAGTGATCAGGAATGACTTTATTACCCAATCTGGAATCTGGATCGAAAGAAGATCCTGAAAATCTCTGACTTTTCTTTATACAGCTCACTCAGGTGAGTACAGTACACTCGAAGATCATCATCTGGTATTCTTACTTTTTCTTTCAACTCAGAGAGGCTTGCAAATTGGAAAATGTCGTGACACACAATATTGCATTTAAAGAGGGCCAACTTGGACAGAAATGTGGAGTTGACTGATTTGATTTTGATAAGATTCACATCATTTCCTTGCAATTGTAGATTGATTTAGACCATATGACATAGGAATAGAATTAGGCCATTTTCCCCCTCCTCAGCCCCACTTTTCGGCCTTCTCCCTGTAACCTTTGATGCTGTGGACAATCAAGAACATCAGTCTCTTCCTTAAATGCACCCAAAAACCTGATTTCCAAACCTGATTTCCAAAGTTATCTGAGGTAACAAATTCAACAAATTCACCACCTCTGGCTAAAGAAATTTCTCTGCACTTCCGTTTTAAATGGACGCTCCTCCATCCTGAGGCTGTTCGCTCTTGTCCTAGACTCCCCCAACATGGGAAACATCCTTTCCACATCTTCTCTGACTAGAACTTTCAACATTCGAATGGTTTCAGTAAGATTCTTCTGAATTCTAAATTCCAATGAGTACAGGCCCAGAGCCATCAAATATTCCTCATATGATAACCTTTTCATTCCCGGAAGCATCCTTGTGAACCTGTATTGAATCCTCTTCAATGCCAGCACATCTTTTCTTAGATAGGGAGTCCAAAACTATTCAAAATACGCAAGGTGAGGCCTCGCCAGTGCCTTAGAAAGCCTCAGCATTACATCCCTGCTCTTGAAATGAATGCATTTGCCTTCCTGACTCAACCTGCAAGTAACCTTTAGGGTGTCCTGCACAAGGACTCCCAAGTACCTCTGCATTTCAGATTTTTGGATTTTCACCCCATTTAGAAAATAGTTTGCACATTTATTTCTTCCACCAAAGTGCACAACAATGCATTTTCCAACATTGTATTTAATTTACAACTTTCTTGCTTATTCTCCTAATCTCTCTAAATCCTTCTGCAGATTTCCCATTTCCTCAACACTATCTGCCCCTCCACCAATCTTTGTATCATCTACAAACCTGTCAACAAATCCATCTATTCCATCATCTGAACCATTGATATAGAGCATAAAAAGAAGCGGTTCCAACACAGACCCCTGTAGAACACCACTAAAGGCCTTCTGAAAGTCCAAATTTACAACATGCACTGCATCCCTTTTATCTATCCTATTTTTGTAATCTCCTCAAAGAATTCCAATAGGTTCATCAGACAAGGTTTTCCCTTCAGGAAACCATGCTGACTTTCTCCTATCTTGTCCAGTGTCACTAAATATTCCATATCCTTATCCTTAACAATTGATTCCAACATCTTCCCAACCACTGAAGCCAGGCTAACTGGTCTATAATTTCCTTTCTGCTGCTTCCCTCCTTTCTTAAAGAGTGGAATGGCATTTTCAAATTTCAGTCCTCTGGAACCATGCCAGAGTCCAATGATTCTTGAAAGATCATTACTAATACCTCCGCAATCTCTACTGTTACCTCTTTCAGAACCCTTAGGTGCAGTTCATCTGGTCCAGGTGACTTATATACCCTCAGGTCTTTCAGCTTTTTGAGCATCTTCTCTCTTGTAATAGTAACTGCACTCACTCCTCTTCCATCACACCCTTCAACACCTGGCACACTGCTAGTGTCTTCCATAGTGAAGGCTGATACAAAATACATTTAGTTCATCTGCCAACTCCTTCTGCCCCGTTATTATTTCTCTGGCCTCATTTTTTAATGGTCATACATCCACTTTCATCTCTCTTTTATTTTTTATATTGAAAAAAAACTTTTTCTATCCACTGTGATACTGTTTACTAGCTTGCTTTCATATTTCATCTTTTCCCTCCTAATGATTCTTTAGTTGCTTTCTGCAGGTTTTTGAAAACATCCCAATTCTCTATCTTCCCTCAAATTTTTGCTTTGTTGTATGTACTCTCTTTTGCTTTTACATCAGCTTTGACTTCCCTCGTCAGCCATGGTTGTACTATATTGTCCATTGTTTTTGGAATACATCTATCCTGCACCTTCCTAATTTTTCCTTGAAACTCAAACCATTGCTGGTCTGCTGTCATCCCTGCCAGCATCTCCTCACAATTTACTTGGCCATTTTCTCTTTCATACCACTGTAATTTCCTTTACTCCACTGAAATATAGTCAGCCCTCCTTATCCATGCGTTCCACATGCACGGATTCAACCAACTGCGGATCAGGAAAACCCGGAAGTTCTCGCTCCAGCACCCATTGTTTAAACATGTACAGTCTACTTTTTCTTGTCATTATTCCCTAAACAATTCAGTATAACAACTATTTACATAGCATTTACATTGTATTAGATATTATAAGTAATCTAGAAATGATTTTAAATTACAGGAAGTCCCCGGGTTATGAATTAGTTCCTTTCCTGAGTCCATCTTTAAGTCAGAACAAGTACATTTGATATTATTTAGCATCAGTTAGTCAAATGTTTGTCTTAGTATATAGTATATATTTTACCTTTCTATGCATATAAAACACTTAAGAAACATAGGTATTTCAATAATTAAACCATTGCGTTGCTTAGCAATAATTGTAGCTTTCATTGGGGCAGGGCTTTTCACATGCTCCATTAAAATTGTTCCAATCATTGACTGACTGTCCTAAAGACCACCACACTGAGACAGGTTAAAGAAGGGACTTGAGCATCTGCATTTTTTGTTATCCGCGGGGGGTCCTGGAACCAATCCTTAGCGGATAAGGAGGGCCGATAAGGATAAGTCAGCTATATCTGACTTTACTTTCTCCCTATCAAATTTCAAGTTGAACTCAGTCATATTGTGATCACTAACTCCCAAGTGTTCCTTTACCTTAAGCTCCCTAATTGCCTCTGATTCATTACATAATACCCAATCCAATATAGCTGATCCCCAGTAGACTAAACAACAAACTGCTCTATAAAGCCATCTCATAGGCATTCAACAAATTCACTCTCTTGGGATCCATTACCAATTTGATCTCCCATGACTATCATACATTACCCTTTTGACACACCTTTTCTATTTCCTGATGTAATCTGAAGTCCACATTCCAGCTACTGTTTGGAGGCCTGTATTTAACTGCCATCAGGGTCCTTTTACTCTTGCATTTCCTTAACTCAACCCGCAAGGATTCAACATCTTCTGATCCTATGATTCGATGCCATTCTTTGCCAGAAGAGTCATGCCAACCCCTCTGCCTACCTTCCTAGCCCTCTGAAGCAATGTGTAACCATGGACATTCAGCTACCAACTACAAACGTCCATCAGCCATGGTTCAGTGATGGCCATATCATCATACCTGACAATCTGTAATAGTGCAACAAGATCATCCACCTTATTTCTTATGCTCTGAGATGCAACACTTTATTTGCTACCCTTTTTTATTCTGCATCCTTAATGCACTGATACTCACTCTGCTGGCTGCAATTCTGTCCTGTCATTTGTTTGCCCTTCCTGACAGTCTGACTACATACTTTTTTACCATCAATCCTATCTTAAGTCCCTTCACTCCGGTTCCAATCTCCCTGCCAAATTAGTTTAAAACCTCCCCAAAGGCTCTAACAAACCTGCTTGCGAGAATATTGCTCCCCACTTGGGTTCAGGTGCAACCTATCCCTTTTGAACGGGTCATACCTTCCCCAGAAGAAATCCCAATGATCCAAGAACTCGAAGATCTGCCCCTTGCACCACCTTCTCAGCCATGCATTTATCTGCCAAATCATCATGTTTCTACCCTCACTGGCATGTGGTACATGTAGCAATCTAGAAGTTACTACCCTGGAGGTCCTGCTTCTCAGCCTTCTGCCTAGCTCTCTAAATTCCCTCTTCAGGACCTCATAGCTTTACCTTCCTATGTCATTGGTACCAATATGTACCAAGACATCTGGCTGCTCTCTATCCTTCTCCAAAATGCTGTGGATGTGATCGGAGACACCCCTGACCCTGGCACCTGGAAGGCAACATACCATCTGAATCACAAACAAGAGAAAATCTGTGGATGTTGGAAATCCAAACAACGCACACAAAATGCTGGAGGAACTCAGCAAGCCAGGCGACAGAGTACAGTCAATGTTTTGGCCCAAGGCCCTTCAACAGAACTATCTGGGTGTCTTGTTCTGTTCATGGAATCTTCTAGTTGTTCCTCTGACTGCTGATGTCCCTAGCACTATTGCTCCCTCTTCTCCCTCTTTCCCCCATGCACCATGGACCATGTTCAGTGCCATTTCATTAAACTGCGAATGATTCTGACAAATAGGCAACGTCACGCTTAGTATTCTTGAGCTGATTACTGAATGAAGCAATGAGTCTTCAAACAATTTTATCAAAGTTTCAAAAAGCTCATAAAAATGTCTCAGGCAGTTTCCTTTTGAGAACCATCTGAATTCTGAGTCCAACAGCAACCATTCAAACTTGTCATCATTCTCAACAGAAAGCTCTCAAAATAGTCGAGAATTGAGAGCTTGGAACCTGATTTTACTTACTGCTGTGATCACAGTATTTAATGATTTGTGCAGCTCATCACTTAGTATTTTTGCAAAAAGATGTATGTGAAGTACACAGTAAATATGTTAGGCACAACTTTTTTCAAGGAAGTAATAACCCTACAGTGACATTGATGGTGCCTGTATGTTGCACAGGCAAGAACGTTGATGCGCAGAATATCCTTCTCTTTAAAATATTACTCAACAACCTGAAATATTAATTCCCCATTTGTATCTGTTTCTAGTCTCCTTGCAAATAACAACTCTTAAACTATGCTTTCATCTTTTATGAAGCGAACATAAGCAAGATGCAAAGAGTCATTGCCTGACAAAGTTGATTTATCCAACTACACAGCAAATTCAGTTGTCCTAAGTATATTGCTGTTGCACGGAATGGGCGAACCCAAACGCAGGACACTAGCACGGAGATAGAGTTAAGTTGCAGATGAGGGCGTGAGCGTGGCTGGAGTTGAACAGCAAACGGAAAGGCAGGCGGCAAGCAACACTTATCTTGACTCGGAGAGACAGAGTCACACAGGTAAACCTTGGTACTGAAGTAAAACTTAGAATACACAATCCTAAGCGGCCGGGAACGTGAATGACCACACTGGCTAAAACAACAATCTGGCGATGAGTGGATGCAAAGCCGGGAAATTTATGCTGCAGGTTTATACAAGAATCAGGTGTGCCGCAATCAAAGGGAATTAGGAGAATATGGGGAATTAATGGTCGGGACCGTGACAATACCACCCCCCCCCCACCCCAACGGGAGCCTCCAGGCGAACCACCAGGCTTGCCCGGATTGTCGCGATGGAAATCTCGGATGAGTGAAGGGTCTAAGACGAAGGAGTAGGGGGTCAAGCTGCGCTCCTCAGGACCGTATCCCTCCCAATCAACAAGGTACTGCAGACCTCAGTCCTACCTCAGCGGCGCACATCCAGTATTCGCCGGACGGTGTAATCTGGGTGATCGTCGATGACCCGGGCGGGTGGAGGAGGTCCAGCAGGAAGACACAAAGGGCTGACAGACACAGGTTTCAGTTGGGAGACGTGGAACATGGGATGAATGTGCATGGATCTGGGTAGTTTGAGTTTGACCACCGAGGGGTTAATGATGTTCTTGATTTCGAATGGTCCAATGTAACGAGGGGAGAGTTTCTTGGATTCGGTTTTGAGGGGGATGTCTCTTGAAGAGAGCCAAACCTTCTGACCAGGCTGATAGTTGGGTGCTGGAATCCAGTGGCGATCGGCGATACTCCGGTTGTGGTCAGTAGAGCGGAGCAGGGCCGAGTGTGCATCCTCCCAGATCTCGTGGCACTGGCGGAGATGGGCCTGAACTGAAGGCACAGCGATGTTGTCTTCATGGGCTGGAAACAGAGGGGGTTGATCGCCTGGGGAGCATTTGAAAGGAGACATTCCAGCGGTGGCGCTGACCAGGGAGTTGTGGACATACTCAACCCAAGTGAGATGGGTGCTCTCGGCTGACAGGTTACTGGAGGAAATGCAGCGCAGTGCTGCTTCCAAATCCCGATTTGCTCGCTCTGTTTGACAGTTAGTCTGTGGATGGAAACCGGAAGACAGACTTACTGAAGCTCTGAGGGCTTGACAGAAGGATTTTCAGACTTGGGAGATGAATTGGGGTCCCCGGTCAGGAACAATGTCAAAGGGAATTCCATGAAGACGGAAGACATGATTGACAAGAAGGTCGGCTGTTTCACGGGCTGTAAGGAGTTTGGGAAGGGCTATGAAGTGCGCGGCTTTGGAGAAACGGTCCACCACGGTGAGTACAGCAGTGTTACCATGTGAAGGGGGTAGTCCAGTGACGAAATCCAAAGCAATGTGGGACCAAGGGCGGCTAGGGTCAGGTAGGGTATGAAGCAACCCAGCAGGTGGCCGATGGGAGGCTTTTCCGGGAGCCTACGCGGTACAGGCAGAGACGAAGGAGGAAGTGTCAGCATCCATGTGGGCCACCAGAAATGTCACTTCAGAAGGGGCAGAGTTTGATCAATTCCAGGATAGCAGGTGAATCAGGAAGTATGCCCCCACTGGAGAACCTGAGAACGGACAGAGTCAGGCACGAAGAGACAATTGCTGGTGGGGGGCGGGGGGGGAGATCCATCGCCCAGGTCAGGTTGAGTCCGTTGGTCCTCTTTGACTATGGATTCAATCTCCCAGGTGATTGCTAAACACTTCTCCCAAATCGTGATACTCTACGGGAACCGTGGACAAGTCAGGGTGCTCAGAAGTGGATGAGGTCACAATGACTTCCACTGGAGGAAGGGCTAATTGCAGAGAAGAGGAATGGCAGAACAAGCTCCAGCTGATTAACTTCCCGGTGAGCCAGTCGATGTGGGGGTTATGACAGCTTAATCGGGGTGGCCGAGAACTATAGGGGCTTGAGGAGAGGAAATTAAATTGAATCGTACCTGTTCCCGATGGTTTCCAGAGAGAAGGAGAAGCAGGGGTTCCGTGCGGTGCATGACTCAGGCCAGGAGTCTACCGTCTAGTGCCCGGGCACCCTGGGGTGTACACATTGGCTCACGAAGAACTGCAGCTTGTAAGGCTAAGTTTTCATCCATGAAGTTTCCCTCTGCGCCACAGTCCACTAGTGCTAACAGGGGCAAGGACTGTTGGCTGTAACACAGAGTGGCTTGAAGTTGCATCTGGGCTCGGGGTACGGACGGGAATGTTGTCTGGGCTCACCAGGGTACCCCTGCTACTGGTGAGCCTTCCCTTTGGGCCGAAGGGGACAGGTGGCAAGGAAGTGACCGGACTGGCCTCAATATAGACACTCATTCTCCAGAGTCATTCAGCGGGAGAAAGGCGGTTCCGTCCCAGCTGCATGGGTTTCCCTCCCGGGGCGATAGAAACGGCCAGGCTGGGAGCTACTCAGGGTGCAGAAGGGTGCAGAGAGGCTCGTTCTGGCGGGAGGCGGTAATGAGTGCCGAGAAGTGGCCAAAGATGGTGGACGACCAGTTCTTTCTCTGTGGCATTCTTGGAGACGATTGTCTAACCTGGTGGCTAGGGAGATCAGGGAATCCAGGCTGTTGGTGTTGTCTCTTGCCGCCAACTCGTCTCTCACCATGTCGCTGAGACCATTCTGAAATACCCCTTGCAGTGACTCATCGTTCCACCCCGGTCAGCCGCTAACATCCGGAACTCCACGGAATATTCAGCAACACTGCGGGAGCCCTGGCGGAGAATGAGTAGACGCTTGGCGGCATCTTTACCATGGATGGGGTGGTCAAAGATCTTCCTCATCTCCATGATAAAAGTGGCAAAAGAAGAGCAGATATCCGGTTGGTTGTCCCAAACTGCTGTGGCCCACACTAATGCACTTCCCTGCAGCAACCCCATGATATAAGCAATCTTTGACTTACCTGTGGAGTGAGTTTGACGACTGTTGTTCAAAGACCAGGGAGCACTGAAAGAGGAATCCTCGGCAGTTCCCCAAATCTCCAGTGTAGTGGTCCGGCTCTGGTACGTGCCGCTCTCTGGGCGGGGGTGTTGGTGATGTGTTGGGGGTTGCTGCTACGGGCTGTCTGGGCTGGCTAGGCTGGGTTCCAGGAGTGGGTTGAGTGACATGAGTGGAGACACGGTCCACCTGGTTACCAATCTGCGTGATGTGAGCGGACAGGGAACGGAGATTCTCCATGACCTCCCGGAGGAGTTGGGCGTGCTGTCCCAGTAGAGTGCCCTGGCTGGCGAGGGCTTGTTGAAAGGTGTCCGCTGGGTCCATGGTGGCCAGGTCGTTCTGTTGCACAGAACGCAGGACACTGGCATGGAGATAGTGTGTGGTAAACTATGTATACCTGTCTGGACACGCCCCTCTGCTGACTGCTCCTGTGGCGATTGGAGGCACTGCTCCTCCCTCAGTCTCCAAGATGTCGTGCTCCCTTTTGCTGCTAATAAAAGCCTATGTTCACCTCCCGTCTCCGAGAGTTATTGATGGTGCATCAATTTTATTAGCAGCAATTTTAAACCATGGAGAGCATTTTATGACCCAACAGATTGGATATCGACCCTCAATATCCGGAAGCCGACATTGCTTTTGAACTTTGGCTTACATGCTTCCAATCATACCTGGAGGAGATTCGTGTGACCGAGCCTGCCACGATGCACAGAGTTCTCTCCAGGGTCAGTCCGCGGGTCTACTCTCTTATCAGGGACCTGCTGACTTACCAAGGGGCACTGGACTCCCACAAAAGACAATACCTGTGGCCGGTGAGCACCGTCTACGCAAGACATCGCTTAGCGACACAGTGGCAGCGGACCGGAGAGTCAAGCGCTGAGTTTGTCTGGGCCCTACAGACACTCGTGCGGGTCTGCAACTGCAGGGGGCTGACGGCGGAACAGTATGTAGAGCTGCTAGTAAAAGGCGCCTTCGTTACGGGGATCAGGTCAGTGTACGTGCGCCAGCGGCTGCCAGAACACGCCGATCTTACCTTACATTCGGCGATCGAGCTGGCCGACACGCTGGAGGCTGCTCTGCATGATGCTGATGCTGTCCAGGCGCGCGATCTCCCTCCGGACCTATGGATGCTGCAGACCCCGCCACCTGGCCAATCGACCTCAGCTGCTGCCAGTCGCGAGTCCGTGAAGTCCCCGCAACCCGCCGGCAAGTCGACCACGGCTGCTGCCAGTTGCAAGTCCACGCAGTGTTACTTCTGCGGACTCGAAAAGCACCCACGAAAATGCTGCCCGGCCCGAGAAGCTACCTGCTTCAGCTGCAGAAAGAAGGGCCACTTCGCCAAGGCCTGTAAGTCCAAACCACGAGCGGAGTCGAGCAGCGCCACATGTAAAGGCATGGGGGCAGCCATCTTGGTTGCCGCCATCTTGCCTGCCTGCCGCATGCGAGGCATGGGGGCAGCCATCTTTATCGGCGCCACCTCGCCCCGCCTCCGACCCACGGGTGTTTACCGGGCACCAAGATGGCGATGCAACTCTGGCCTCCGTAACCGTCAGCCAAAGCGCCCGACACCAGCTCGCAAGGTCAATGATGGACATCCTGGTGGAGGGGCACAGGACTAGCTGCCTGTTTGACACAGGCAGCACTGAGAGTTTTATTCACCCGGACACGGTGCAACGCTGCGGACTTGTGGCACGGCCAGTAAGCCAGAGGGTCACCATGGCTTCTGGATCGTATTCCACAGACATCCGGGGAGGTTGTGTAGAGACATTGGTGGTGCAGGGCACAGAATATCGGGACTTTGCATTACTGGTCATGCCTCAACTGTGTGCCCCTGTGCTATTGGGGCTCGACTTCCAGAGCCACCTCGAAAGTGTGACTATGGCATATGAGGGGCCCCTCCCACCACTCACTGTCAGAAATCTTCAGTTTTGTGGGACTTTGTCACATACCCTGCTACTGACCACACACACACACCAACCCACATATCCCACTGGACACCATGCCTAATACTGACACCATTTGCAGCCTCTCCACCCTCAAGATCCCTCCCCCACCGCTGTTTGCCAACCTGACCCCTGACTGTAAACCTGTGGCAACTAAAAGCAGGAGGTACAGCTCGGGGGACAGGGACTTCATGAAGTCGGAGGTGCAGCGGCTGCTCAGGGAGGGGATCATTGAACCAAGCACAAGTCCTTGGAGGGCCCAGGTGGTCGTTGTTCGAACTGGGCAGAAAAATAGGATGGTCATGGACTATAGCCAGACCATCAATAGGTTCACACAGCTTGACGCGTACCCCCTACCCCACATCGCGGATATGGTCAATCAGATAGCTCAGTACAAGGTGTACTCGACCAAAGACCTGAAATCCGCTTACCATCAGCTCCCCATCCGCCCGGAGGACCGCCCCTACACTGCCTTCGAGGCAGGCAGCAGGCTCTATCACTTCCTGCGCGTCCCCTTCAGTGTCACAAATGGTGTCTCTGTCTTCCAGAGGGAAATGGACCAGATGGTGGACCAGTGCCAACTGAAGGCCACGATCCCATATCTGGATAACATCACCATCTGTGGTCACGACTGGCCGGATCACAACACCAACCTCCAACAATTTTTCCAAGCGGCCAAAGCTCTTAACCTCACCTATAACAGGGACAAGTGTGTGTTCGGAACCACCCGACTCGCTATCCTTGGGTATGTCGTAGAGAACGGGGTCATTGGCCCTGACCCCGACCGTATGCGCCCCCTGTTGGAACTCCCTCTTCCCACCACCCTCAGAGCCCTCAGACGGTGCCTGGGCTTCTTTTCCTATTACGCCCAATGGGTCCCTTACTACGCAGACAAGGCCCGCCCCCTGGTCAAGTCCACTGCATTTCCCCTGTTAGCTGAGGCCTGCGCGGTCTTCAGCCGCAGTAAAGGGGACATTGCCAAAGCAACGATGCATGCGGTGGATGAAACCATTCCCTTCCAAGTAGAGAGTGACGCCTCTGACTTCGCGCTGGCTGCTACCCTCAATAAGGCAGGAAGGCCGGGAGCATTCTTCTCTCATACCCTTCAGCGCCCTGAAATTTGGCACTCAGCGGTGGAGAAAGAAGCCCAGGCCATAGTGGAAGCTATTAGGCACTGGAGGCACTATCTCGCTGGCAAAAGGTTCACCTTGCTGACCGACCAGCGCTCGGTTGCGTTCATGTTCAGCAACCAACGGCGGGGAAAAATCAAAAATAATAAAATTTTGAGGTGGACAAGAGAACTCTCCACCTACAACTATGACATCCTGTATCGGCCTGGAAGGCTCAATGAGCCCCCGATGCCCTATCCTGGGGAGGGTGTGCCAGCACGCAGCTCAACCAGCTATACGCCCTCCATGCAGATCTTTGCCACCCAGGGGTCACCTGATTTTACCATTTCGTGAAAGCCCAGAACCTGCCTTACTCCCTAGAGGAAATCAGGACGATGACCAGGGACTGTCAAGTCTGCGCTGAGTGCAAACCGCACTTCTACCGTCCTGAAAAGGCACAACTTATCAAGGCCACCCGCCCCTTTGAGCAACTGAGTGTCGACTTTAAGGGCCCCTTTCCCTCCACTGACCGCAATGTCCACTTTCTCAACATAATCGACGAGTACTCACGGTTCCCCTTTGCCAGCCCCTGACCCGATACCACTGCCACGTTCTTCATAAAAGCCCTGTGCCAGCTCTTCACTCTGTTCAGATATCCCTGCTATATCCACAGTGATAGAGGGTCCTCATTTATGAGTGATGAGCTTCGCCAGTACCTGCTGACTAGGGGTATTGCTACTAGTAGGACCACGAGCTATAATCCCCAGGGGGAATGGACAGGCGGAGAGGGAGAATGCCACTGTGTGGAAGGCCACACTTTTAGCCCTTAGGTCAAAGGAATTGCCGGTCTCTCGCTGGCAGGATGTCCTCCCCGAGGCACTCCACTCCATCCGCTCCCTGTTATGCACGTCCACCAATGCCACCCCTCATGAGCGACTCTTTTCTTTTCCCAGGAAGTCTGCCACTGGGACCACCCTACTGGCTTGGCTGACGTCCCCAGGGCCAGTGCTGCTCCAGAAACATGCGAGGAGCAATAAATACTCCCCAATGGTTGAGAGGGTTCACCTACTTCATGTGAACCCCCAGTATGCCTACGTGGTCTTACCTGATGGGCGGGAGGACACGGTCTCCGTTCGCGACATGGCGCCCGCAGGAGCACCGGACCCCTACCCCAAACGCTCCACGGTGACTATGAACCCCGTACCCACCGATGTATATACCCACGAGACACCGTGCACACCAAGCCCTACACAGACTCCTTATGACACTCCCATACCGGGCGCCACGCACACGCATGAGGGATCACTGACGCCTAACGGGCTGGCACCTCACGTCAGGCTGGAGCCAGCACAACCACCGTCTCCGGTGCAATCACCACCGGTGCTACGTAGATCGCAGCGACAGACTCGACCGCCCGATAGACTTAACCTGTAAATATACTTGTAAGAAACTTCGCCCCGTGGGGACTCTCTTTTAAAACAAAGGGGGAGTGAATGTTGTAAACTATGTATACCTGTCTAGACACGCCCCTCTGCTGACTGCTCCTGTGGCTCCTCCCACAGACCCCTGTATAAAGGCGATTGGAGGCACTGCTCCCCCCTCAGTCTCCGGGATGGAGTGCTCTGTTTTGCTGCTAATAAGAGCCTACCGTTCGCCTCCCGTCTCCGAGAGTTATTGATGGTGCATCATAGTGTTAGGATGCAGACGAGGGTGTGAGTGTGGCTGGAGCTTGATGCAAAGCATTACTGGAGTTGAATGGCAAACGGAAAGGCAGGTGGCAGACAACACTTATCTTGACATGGAGCGTTGCAGAGCTGAACGACAAATGGAAAGGCAAATGGCAGGCAATACTTATCTTGACATGGAGAGACAGAGTTACACAGGTAAACCTCGGCATGGAAGTAAAACTTAGGATACACAATTCTAAGCGGCTGGGAACGTGAATTACCACACTGGCTAAAACAACAATCTGGCGATGAGTGGCTGCAAAGCCGGGGTATTTATGCTGCAGTTTTAGATGAGAATCAGGTGTGTCGTAATCGAAGGGAATTAGGAGAATATGGGGAATTAACAGTTGGGACCGTGACAATTGCACAGGGCGCCTTCCACACTCTCAGACATTTCATCTATTTGATTCTGAATAGAGTTGCTGCTGAGCAGAATTACTTTAATTATTTGATCTCGGGATTTATACAAAACCATACTCAGCACCTCCCTTGCTGCTGGCAGAGTCAGTTCTTCTCCAATTGTATGTGGCTTTCCTGAATTAGCAATAAGCAATGAAATGTTGTATGAAGCACGCAAACCATTATTGCTTTGTTGTGAAGTGTTAGCTAACATGTTTTGAAGTGTTTTACGTTTCTGAATATTTTCATGAAGTGACTGAAAATAAGCCAAGTTTTTGTGTGCTTTTTGAGAGTGTATTCTCTTCAAATGTCCAAGGAGCTGGGACAGTTTTATTGCCTCTTTAAATAAAACTTTTTCACTCACAACAGACACATTGGCTGCTGTTGGTTCGTTGGTGCTGGTATAAATCCGTATTGCAGATACCTCACACTATACTGTCTTCACTTCTTTTTCATTTGGTTTACTTCTGCCATTTTTATTATGATTTAACAACAAATCACCTATTATTTAAGTCCATCCTCAAGCACTGAGATCAATAAAGGGGAAAGTTATGACATCATCTTAGCTCAGGTAAACCTGGCTGTCTGCCTAACAGTACATAAAGTGGGGCAACAATATTTCAGTTGGACCTTGAACTAGGGAAACGACCATTCAGAAGGACAGATTCTGAAGTTTACCACCCCTAATTCACAGGAGCTGCATCACTGCATGATTAAAGTATAGGAAGCGTAGTAGCTAACACCATTCTACAGTAGTGAATGGCAATAATGCGCAGGCTGAGGCTGGAAATGGACGATTTCATCAATCCAGATTTCTCATTTTATGCGAAATTCAGGCGTCATATTGCTTTTCAACAACTATAATATGCTTTAATCGAAGTCTAAGAGAACAGTGTGTTTGCAAGAGATGAGGTGATTACATGATCATTGCACATCTATATGGAAGATTGTCATAGGGAAGCAGCATCCATCATCAGGGACCCCCATTATCCAGGCCATGCTCTCTTCTTCTGTTGCCATTAGAAGAAGGTACAGGAGCTGCAGGACTCCACAACTTCAGGTTCAGGAACAGTTACTACCCCTCAACCATCAGGGTAAAGGGGATAACTTCACTCAACTTCACTTGCACCATCACTGCAGTGTTCCCACAACCTATGAACTCAAAAACTCTTCATCTCATGGACTCGATATTTATTGCTTATTAATTTATTATGATTATTTCTTCCTTTTTGTATTTGCACAGTTTATTGTCTTTTGCACACTGGTTGAACCCCAGCTGGTTGATTCTATTATGGTTATTACTCCATTATGGATTAATTTTGTATGCCCACAAGAAAATGAATCTCTGGGTTGTATATGGTGACATATATGTACTTCGATAATAATTTACTTTCATCTTTGAACTTTGAACTTCGACACTGAGAATCAAATGATAAGTATTTTGTTTCGTAAATTAAAGTCGGATTCCCTCAGATGTCCCCCTTTCAACAAGCACTCCCCACCTGATTTAACTTTATTGCCCCCTTAGAAACTCCCACTGCCCCCAGCGGATAAGGGCCATATCGCCCATTTTGGGAATCACTGGTTTAGATCCTGTGATATTAAAAGAACAGCAGGATTTCCCAGTCAGGATGGTGTGGCAATGCAGGATTCTTGACCTCCTGCCTGATGGTAGCAGTGTATCTCCTTGTTCTTCTGTGTGTCACAGGTTGTGGTGAACTACATATACCTGTCTGGACACGCCCCCCCGCTGACTGCTCCTGTGGCTCCTCCCACGGACCCCGGTATAAAGGCGATTGGAGACACAGCCCCGGCCTCAGTCTCCAGGATGCAGTGTGGTGGTCAATTGCTGCTTGTTCTTTCTTCCAGCCAATTAAAGCCTATATCTCGCCTCACGTCTCCGAGAGTTATTGATGGTGCATCACAGGTCACTGGTTTTCTTTGGTGCCAAGAGAAAATCCTTGGCAAGTGGTTGCAGAACATTTGCAGAAAGCGCATATTGTGGCTATACTGAATGTTAGATTTCTGAACCAACATGGATAACAGTAGTCACCTCAACACTGAATGAATTTTACAACCTACAGTCTCAGATTGAAGGAACCTACAACTCATGGTCTCAGTATTTATCTATCTGCCTATCTATCTAGCCATTTATCTATATAGTTCAATTTGCACATTTTATCTTCTTTTGCACATAGGTTATTTGTCAGTCTTTCTTTAGACCATAAGACCATAAAACATAGAAGCAGAATTTGGCCATCTGGCCTATCGAGTCTGCTCTGTCATTCAATCATGGTTGATCCAGTTTTCTATCTCCTCCTCAACCCCAGTTCCTGGCTTTCTCCCCTTAATCTTTGATGCCATGTCCAATCAAGAACCTATCAATCTCTGCCTTAAATACACCCAATGACTTGGCCTCCACAGCTGCATGTGGCAACAAATTCCACAAATTTGCCACCCTTTGGCTAAAGAAATTTCTCGGCATCTCTGTTTTGAAAGGGCACCCCTCTATCCTGAGGCTGTGCCCTCTTGTCCTAGACTCTCCCACCATGGGAAACATCCTTTCCACATCTACTCTGTTTAGGCCTTTCAACTTTTGAAAGGTTTCAATGAGATGTCCCACTCATCCTTCTGAATTCCAGCGAGTACAGACCCAGAGCCATCAAAGTGTCTCTTATGATAAACTTTTCATTCCTAGAATCATCTTTGTGAAACTCCTCTGAACCCTCTCCAATGCCAGCACATCTTTTCTAAGATAAGTGGCCCAAAACTGTTCACAATACTCAAGCTGAGACTTCACCAGTGACTTCTAAAGCCTCAGCATCACATCCTTGCTCTTGCATTCTAGACCTCTTGAATTGAATGCTAACATGATATTTGTCTTCCTCACCACCGATTCAGCCTGCAAGTTAACTTTCAGGGTGTTCTGAACAAGGACTCCTAAGTCCCTAGATTCTTAGATTTTCTCCCTGTTTAGAAGATTATCTGCACATTTATTTCTACTATCAAAGTGCATAACCACGCATTTTCCAACATTGTATTTCATTTGCCACTTTCTTGCCCATTCTCCTAATCTGTCTAAGTTCTTCTGCATCCTACCTATTTCTTCATACCTACCCTTCCACCAACATTCGTATCATCTGCAAACTTGGCTACAAAGCCATTTATTCCATCATCTAAGTTATTTACATGCAGCATAAAAAGAGGTAGTCTCAACACCGACTCCTGCGGGACACCACTAGTCACTGACAGCCAACCAGAAAAGGATCCTTTTATTCCCACTCACTGCCTCCTACCAATCAGCCAATGCTCTAGCCATGTTAATAACTTTCCTGTAATACCATAAGGTCTTAAATGGATAAGCACCTTGTCAAAGGCCTTCTGAAAGTCCAAATACACAACATCCACTGCATCCCCTTTATCTATCCTACTTGTAATTTCTTCAAAGGATTCCAACAGGTTCATCAGGCAGGATTTTCCCTGAAGGGAACCATGTTGACTTTGTACTATCTTGTCCTGTATCACCTCATATTTAACAATTGTCTCGAACATTTTCCCAACCACTGAGGTCATGCTAACTGGTCTATAATTTCCTTTCTGCTGCCTTCCTCCTTTCTTAAAGAGTGGAGTAATGTTTGCAATTTTCCAGTCCTCTGGCGCCATGCTAGAGTCCAATGATTTTTGAAAGATCATTTCTAATGCCACCACAACCTCTAACTCTTACAGAACCCTAGAGTGCAGTTCATCTGGTTTGGATGACTTATGTACCTTTAGGTCTTTCAACTTTTTGAGCACCTTCTCGCTTGTAACAGTAACCGCAACCACTTCTCTTCCTTCACACACTACAACATCAGGCACACTGCTAGTGTCTTCCACAGTCAAGACTGACGCAAAATACTCATTTAGTACAACAGCCATCTTCTTGTCCCTGTGATTATTTCTCCTGCCTCATTTTCTAGCTGTCCAATATCCATTCTCATTTCTCTTTTATTTTTGACATACTTGAAAAATCTTTTACTATCCAATTTTTTTATCCGCTGTGATATAGTAAGCTAGTTTGCTATCATATTTCATCATTCCTTTCTAATGATTTTTCCAGTTGCTCTCTGTAGGTTTTAAAAAACTTCCCAATCTTCTACCTTCCCACTAATTTTTGCTTTGTTGTATGCTCTTTTGCTTTTACAATAGCTTTGACTTTGTCAGCCACAGTTGTACTAATTTACCATTTGAGTATTTCTCCATTTTTGGAATACACATGTCCTGCACCTTCCTCATTTTCCCAGAAATGCACGCCATTGCTGCTCTGTTGACATCTCTGCCAGCAGCTCCTTCCAATTTGGCTAACTCCTCTCTTATACCACTGTAACTTCCCTTATTCCATAGAAATACTGCTACATCTGACTTTACTTTCTCTCTATCAAATTTCAAGTTGAATACAATCATATTGTGACCACTGGTTCCTAAGATTTCTTTTACATTAAACTCCCTAATCGCCTCCAGTTCATTACATAACATCCAATCCAGTATAGCTGATCCTCTAGCAGGCTCAATGACAAACTGCTCTAAAAAGCTATCTCTTAGGCATTGAATAAACTCACTCTTGAGATTCATTACCAACCTGATTTTCCCTATCAACCTGCATGTTAAAATCTCCCCTGACTACCATAACATTGCCCTTTTGACTCACCTTTTCTCTTCCCTGATATAACCTGTAGTTCACCTCCCAGCCACAGTTGGGAGGCCTGTATATAACTGCCATCAATGTCCTTTTACCCTTACAGTTTCTTAACTCAACCCACAAGGATTCAACATCTTCCGATCCTATGTCACATCTTTCTACTGATTTGATGCCATTCTTTACCAGCAGAGCCACACCAACCCCTCTGTCTACCTTCCTATCCCTCCGATTCAATGTGTGACCTTGGACGTACAGCCCCCAACTACAACCATCCTTCAGCCACGATTCAGTGATGGCCACGACATCATACCTGGCAACCTGTAATATTGCAACAAGATCATCCACCTTATTTCTTATACTACTTGCATTTAGATACAACATCTTGAGTACTATATTTGCCATCCTTTCTGACTTTGCATCCCTAATGAACTGATACTCAGTCTGTTGGCTGCAACTAAATCCCATCACTGCCTGCCCTTCCTGACAATCTGATTGCTCGCTATCTTTACTTTTTTACCATCCGTCCTTTCCTGAGTCCCTTCACTCTGGTTCCCACCCTCCTGCCAAGTTAGTTTCAGCCCTCCTCAACAGCTCTAACAAACCTGCCCACATGAATATTGTCCCCCCTCAATTTCAGGTGCAACCCGTCACTTTTGAACAGGTCATACCTCCCCCAGAAGAGATCCCAATGATCCAAGAACCTGAAGCCCTTCCCCCTGAACCAGCTTCTCAGCCACGCATTTATCTGCCAGATCATCCTGTTTCTACCCTCACTGACGCGTGGCACAGGCAGCAATCCAGAAATTACTACCCAGGAGGTCCTGCTTCTCAGCTTTCTACCTGGCTCTCTAAATTTTATTTTCAGGACCTTATTGCTTTTCCTTCCTATGACATTGGTACCAATATGTACCAAGACATCTAGCAGCTCCCCCTCCCTCTCCAAAATGTGGACGTGATCTGAGATATTCTGACCCTGCCACCTGGGAGGCAGCATACCATCTGGTGTCCCATTCATGTCCACAGAATCTCCTGTCAGTTCCCCTCATTATCAAGTCCCCTGCCACTCTCTTTCCCTTCTGCACCGCGGACCCATGCTCAGTGCCCGTAACCTGGTTGCTGTGGCATTCTCCCGGGAGGTCATTCCCCACAAAAGTATCCAAAGTAGTATACTTGTTCTTGAACGGAATGGCCACAGTGCTGCTCTGCTCTAACTGCCATTTCTGTTTCTCCTGACATTCACCCAGCTACTCGCCTCCTGCAACTTCAGGGTGACTACCTCCCTGTAACTTTGATCAATTATATCCTCACTCTTCCGTACAAGCCAAAGATCATTCAGTTGCTGCTCCAGATCCCTACATGGTCTTCGAGGAGCTGCAGCCAGATACACTTCACACAGATGTGGTTCCCTGGTAGACTCTGGGTCTCCCAGTTGTCCAACATCCAGCATGACGAGCACACCACAGCCATTTAAATGGTAAAGGAAGAGAGGGGAAGAAAAACCAAAAAGGAAACCTTAACAGACGCCTCACACAGAGCCGACGCCTCTTCCGAGTGAAGCCTCTTTTGAGCCAAAACCTGTCGCTTCTCCTCTTGCCACGGGGCTACTCCCGTACAATGGCCGCTCTGACTTTTATTTATCCTTTCTGTACTTTTATTTAGTTCATAGAGCTCTGTTGATGCTGCTGATAGGCCACATACATTATTGATAATGTTTCATAAATCCTAATGTATGTCTTTTTTTTCCTATAAATGCACATAGGAAAATGAATCTCAAGGTAGTATATGATGGCATACATGTACTTTCATAACAAAATTACTTTGAATTTGACTTTCTGTAGATGGTACATGCTGTGGCTATGCTGAATATTTTGTAGATCTGGGGTTCCCAACCTTGGATCCATGGACCTCTTGGTTCAAGGTAGGAGTCCATGGCATAGAAAAGGTTGGGAACCCCTTGTGTAGATGGTTCCTGTTGTGGTTCTGTTGAGCATTTTGTAGATGGTAGATGCTGCAATAATGCTGAACATTTTGGAGATATTAGATGCTGTGGCTATGTTGACCCACAGAATAACAGTTGATAACAAATTCACTTTGATTCCAGGAATGAAAGGGTTGCCATTTGAGGAATGTCTGGATTGAAGGACGTCCTTTTAGAACCAAGATGTGGAGAAATTACTTTAGTCAGAGGGTGGTAAATCTGTGGAATTTGTTGCCATGAGCTGCTGTGGAGGCCAAATCGTTGTGTGTATTTAAGGCAGAGGTAGATAGGTTCTTGATTAGCCAGGGCATCGAAGGGTATGGGGAGAAGGCAGGGGAGTGGGGATGACTGGAAGAATTGGATCAGCCCATGTTTGAATGGCGGAGCAGACTTTATGGGCCAAATGGCCTACTTCTGCTCCTATATCTTATAGTCTTACGGACTTTTTGTTGATGGTACGCGCTGTGGCCACGCTGAACATTTTGTCGACAGTACGTGCTTTGGCTACGCTGAATATTTTGCCCATGGTACATGCTGTGTCTACGCTGAACATTTTGTTGATGGTTCGTGCTGTAACCATGTTGAACATTATGTAGATGGTACATGCTGTTGCTACCAATGTAAGAGTGATTGCTTTAAGAAAACCTCTGAACATTGAACTCTCAGGTACTGTAGGACAGACACATTCAGGCAAGGGCAGAAAATTCCATTAAAACTTCACATATAGATGGTATGATATCTCTGAAGTGTCAGGAGGTGAGTTATTCTTGCATAATGACCAGCCGAAGTCTGATATTTGTTAGATAATTGCTGTAGTCTGCAGTACCCTGCCAACAATCCTGCATTTGAACTACATTACTGCTGGTTTCCATCTCCTCCACGTCCACGAGCATTTGAATGTAATCCTTTGCCTTCGGTAATAATGCAGTGTAAACACTGTGTGGAAAAGCTTATTAATTTGCTGTTCTTGCAAATAAGCCATGCAGATCCAGAAAACTGAAAGAGCAGAAGCATTGCTTGTGACGAATGTCACTTCAAATTGGAAGGTTGCTGCTAATAAATTGCTGATAATGCCATAATTTATTCAATATCATAGTTTTTTAGACATAGAGAATGCTTGAATTTCAATAATTTCTGCCTTTCTGATGAAGGTAATGAATATGTATAGAGTGAACTTACACATCATGAAAGCTTCAATAAAATAGGTTAAAAAAATTCTCCCGTGCCACAAGGAAAGGTTAAAGAGTAAAGAAAGGTTTAAGATCAACGAGGTAATGTTACAGCTCTATAACACCATAGTTAGATCACACTTGGAGTATTGTGTTCATGAAGGATGTAGAAGATTTAGAGAGGGAGTGGAGATTTACTGGGAAGTGGCCTGAACTAGAGGGCATGCCTTGTGAAGATTGGTTGAGTTAGTGACACACCATCAATAACTCTCGGAGACGGGAGGTGAATGATAGGCTTTTATTAGCAGCAAAAGGGAGCACGGCATCTCGGAGACTGAGGGAGGAGCAGTGCCTCCAATCGCCTTTATACAGGGGTCTGTGGGAGGAGCCACAGGAGCAGTCAGCAGAAGGGCGTATCCAGACAGGTATACATAGTTTACCACAGTTAGACTGCTTCTTTCATTGAAAAGTAGGTGGATGAGAAGTGGCTTGATAGAGGTGTATAAGATGTTAAGAGGCATAGATCATGTGGACAGTCAGACACTTTCTCCCAGGATGGAAATAGCTAATACAAGAGGGTATAACTGAAAGGTGGTTGGAGGAATGTACAAGGGGGATGCAAGTGGTAGTTCTTTACACGGAAAGTGATAGGTGGACAGGACGCCCTGCTGCGGTGGTGATAGAGGCAGATACATTAGTGACATTTAAGAAACTGTAAGGAGTTTGTAAGGAGCTTGTAAGGTTATTTAAGAAACTGTAAGGAGCTCCCCATGACTATGTGAGTTTCCTCTAGGTATTTCAGTTTCCTCTCACACTCCAAAGATGCACAGTTAGGATTAGTTGTGGGCCACCTTAATAAGCATGGCACCACTTGCAGGCTGCCCAGCACCACCCTCAATAATTTAATTTCACACAAGCATTGCATTTCACTGTATATTTAGATATTTTGAAGTACAAGTGACAAACAAATCTGATCCTCATCTTTAATCTACCCTCCAAAGAATACTGATCTAACGTTTTCTTTGCTGCTTGTGGTAGAGAAACACTCTTATCACTAAAATTAGCTTGGGAAATCTCTTCTAGACTGCCTTCAATATGAGTATATTTTTTCTTAAATAAGGAGATCAAACCTTTACATGCTTTCCAGATGCAGATCACCTAATACCCAGAACAAAAGTAGCTTTCTTTCTATTTTCAACTTCTAACCCCCATTTAATTAAGGTCAATATGCTATTTGCCTTTTTTACTAGCTTCTGTACTCGCATCTCAACCATCTGTATTCCTCACACAAGACCATAGTTATAGAACACTACATCACAGAAGCTGGCCCTTTGATCCATCTAGTCCATGCCAATCTATTATTCTGCCTACTCCCATTGACCTGCACCTGGGCCATATCTCTCCACATCCTGCTGGCAGCTCGTTCCACACTCTCACCACCTCTGAGTGAAGTAGTTCACTCCTCATCTTCCTCTAGAACAGTTTACCTTTCACCTTTAACCCTTGACCTCTGGTACTAATCTCCCCCAACGTCAGTGGGAAAAGTGTGTTTTCATTTATCCTGTCTATACCCCTCATTTGCAGTGTCCCTCTGGCAGAGGCTGAGGAAAGACCTGTTAGTGGCAGGGACAGACAGCTAGTTTCATTTCCACAGAGCTGCATGCCGATAACTAAGAGGCATGTATAAGAGTGATAAAGTTCAAAGCACATCTGAAAGAGAATATTTTTTCAGAATGTGGTGGGTGTCTGGAATATGCTGCTAGGGGCAGATATGATAGAGATCTTTAAGAGGCTCTTCGATAGGCACATCAATATGCATAGAATTGAGGAGGAGTATTGCCATTGTGCAGGCAAATCTGGGACTGGAATTGGGTTACCATTGTCACTCTGTAAAGTGTAAAGCTTGTCTTGCATACAGACCAATTTATTGCATTGAGTCAAGTCAAGTCATTTTTTATTGTCATTTCAACCGTAACTGCTGGTACAGTACATAGTAAAAATGAGACAACATTTTTTCAGGACCATGGTGTTACATGACACAGTACAAAAACTTGACTGAACTACGTAAAAAAACAACACAGAAAAAAATGACACTAGACTACAGACCTATCCAGGCCTGCATAAAATGCACAAAACAGTGCAGGCATTACAATAAATAATAAACAGGACAATAGGGCAAGGTGTCAGTCCAGGCTCCGGGTATTGAGGAGTCTGATAGCTTGGGGGAAGAAACTGTTACATAGTCTAGTGGTGAGAGCCTGAATGCTTCGGAGCCTTTTCCCAGACGGCAGGAGGGAGAAGAGTTTGTATGAGGGGTGCATGGGGTCCTTCATAATGCTGTTTGCTTTGCGGATGCAGCGTGGAGTGTAAATGTCCGTGATGGCGGGAAGAGAGACCCCGATGATCTTCTCAGCTGACCTCACTATCCGCTGCAGGGTCTTGCGATCCGAGATGGTGCAATTTCCGAACCAGGCAGTGATGCAGCTGCTCAGGATGCTCTCAATACAACCGCAGGGTAAAAGAATAACAGAATGCTGAACATATTTGAACAGTTGCAGAGGAAGCGCAGTGTAGGTAGACAATGAGGTGTTTAATTCGGCATCATGAGCTTAACTAGTTCTGACCAGAAGTGTGCGCTTATTATGTGGAAGCAGATCCACGGATTCGATAAGTGGAACAGAAGCCACTGACTGTGAGTAGGCACGTTAACTATTTACTTACAAACGAATAGTAAAACACTCAACCAAGCATCTAAGTCAAGCAAGTATTTGTCTACTGTAAGTCTCCCTCAGTTACAAAAACCATGACGCCAAACATTCAGTAACACTTCTAACTCAAACAGGTACTTCGTTAAGTCCCAAGTTACACAAGTGCAGAAGTAAACATTCCACAAACGGGTATTTATCCGCGGGCCCTCTTTTCTGCAGCAGACGTTCTGAATAGCTCTTCAGCCCTGGTCATGACACAGTCTAAAGGGAGCCCCTGGCGGGGAGGAGACAGAGCATCCCACGCATATTATTTTCTACCCCTTGGGTGCCTGACACCAGAAGTAAGTGCTGCGGCACAAAAGCCTGCCAGTGGGAGAGAGCTACCACATCCCTCAAATGGGTCAATCAGTGATCGGCACAGTGGAGTGGCTTTTAACCAGCAGATAAGTTAACCCTTCATGTTACAGAGTTGAAGGGCCTTCCCAGTGCTGAATGGTAAAACATAGAACAGTACAATGCAGGAAAAGACTGTTGTGCTGAACCAATTAAATTTGTAATCAAAAGGCCAACGATTCTAAGCTCTTCTGCCTACACAATGTTCATATCCTTCCATTATCCTCATATTAATGTGCCTATCTTAACATCTCTTAATAGGCCCCAACGTACCTGTCTCTACCATCACACTAGGCAATGCAGTCCTGGCACCCTCCCCCCACCCCAGTTTCTGTGTAAAAAGCTTGCCCTTCACATCTCCTCCGAAATGACCACCTCTCACCTTAAGTTCATGCCTACTGGTATTAAACATTTCAATTTTTTGAAAAAGATTCTCTGTCTTCTCTATCAATGCTTATAATCTTATAAATGTCTATCAGATCTCCCCTCAGTCTCTGCTGCTCCAGAGAAAACAACCCGGGTTTGTCCAACCCCTCGTTATAGTACAACCCCTCTAAATCAGACAGCTTCTTGGTAAACCTCCTCTGCTCCCTCTCCAAAGCCTCGACTTCCTTCCTATAATGGGGCGACCAGAACTGTATGTAATACTCCAGGAGAATCAGAATATATATACCACTGACTGGACGTGCCTAGGCATTATCCCTGCTGAATATGGTGAAGCTTATCATCAAAATGTTGGTTAAAATTGTTACGAACCCCGTAACTGGGTCACTTACCAGCAAAGATAGAGAGGTCCGTTGAAGTCTGATGGTACTATTTTTAACAGCATTTATTGATAAAAATACACAAAAATAATATCAATGCAAACAGACAGATAATATACGTCGTCAATACTAAATCTAAAAGCACGGGTATAATAATAATCAATAAGAAATAGCTCGATCGTTGTCTAAGGGATAATGTCTTGTCCGATGGAAATATAAAAGTCACTCAAGTTCATTCAGGCTGCAGCTTTTTGGTTGGAGAGAGAGAGAGACGATTTTTTTTTAGAACTTCCCCTTTTCCTTTTTATGATGTCGATCCTTTGAAATGTCGTTGGGGCTGGTTTCCCCTTTTAGCTAAAGCCGTTTTTCTGTGGTGAGGCCCACCAATTCCGAGGCAAATGGAAAAGGACGCACGTGGGTTTCCCACTGGCTGTCGCTATTACGCTGTCACGGGATTTCTAGCGTTTCTCCTGGTGCGTCTGAAGGGGTTGTTCCCCAGACCCTCTTTTATCCTTACTCACGGGGTCTCAGATGTCAATCAGGTCGGGATGATGCAATCCCTCAACCAACCCCCTCTGATCATTCCCTGAGGGCTTCCATGAAGTACAGTACTCAATACACAATTCCGTCTCCAAGAGACAATGGCCGTTTTCCATGGCTTTGTATCGCTGAGGGGCCAGGACATTCCAAACGTCTCTCTCTCATTTCCTGGGTCTCCTGACCTGAATTAATAGCGATCTTGCGATTCTCAAAAAGGAGGGGGCTACTTTGTACCCTTCGGCCCCTCAGAGTTGGGGCACAGGCGTAACAAAATCGACACCTGGACCTGGCTGGAAGCCTGAGAAGAGTTTTTATGTGCTATTCCCTCTTGTTATTGATACCTCCCACCAATAGAAAGAAAACAGTTTGATTATCTACCCTATTGATTCCTTAAAGTTGTCATTGCCAGAGGAAGCAGGTGGAATAAGTTCTCACTACCTATGAAATGTTCCCAGTAGTGTGAATCTCAAGTAGCCTCTGACAACCAAGTCCAGCTTCTGCCTTTACATGTGGCTTAGCTACTAAGCCCTGCGGAACTGTTTCTATTGACAGGAGAAGGGGCAAAGGCGGGTTACTGGCACCATGAAACCAGTTGCTTTGGGCAGATGGGGTTTGTGAGCCGTGGTTGCCAGCTCATCCAGGGGAAAGAAAACTCTGATCTCAAAGGCTTCGGGAGTAAACACTGAGGAAAAATCTGGAACTAGAGACTGTAAGGCAGTCCAATGTTGAGTTCAGTGCTGACAAACAATTCCTGCAATGGCATTGGTCTCAAACTGTATCATTCTCTGTTGTTTCTTTGGGTTTATCAGCAACGTGAAGAGAATGAGCCTGTGTCATGGGCAACAGCTTGCTCTCCATATTGTACTGCCTCTGGCTTTCGTACTGAATTGCATATCACATAGATAGCTAGAACACAACATCCATGGTCATCCCCGGCCAATGGAGGGCCTCTTTCTCCCCTATTTATACTTCTCATAATGTGGTCATAGTCATGCACAGCACAGGCACAGGCCCTTCAGCCACATGGTCTATGCTGACCACATCATCCTCCCTGATAGTCATTGTTGTCCACATTCGGTGCATAACCCTCCAGACCCTTCTCCTCCACGTACCTATCCAAATGCCTCTTAAATGTTGCATTTCTATCTCCATTGACTGCTTCCTCTGGCAGCTCATTTGAGGTACTCACTACCTTTTGTGTAAAGAAGTTACCTCTTTTAAATTTAAAAGAGGTACCTTCTTTTAAATCTCTCTCTTCTTAACTTGTGTTCTATGCCTTCTAGCTTTGGACTCCCCCAACGCTGGGGAAAGACTACGACCTTCCACCTTACCCATACCACTCATGATTTTATAAACTCCTAGGTGGTCAACTCTCATTCTCCTATGCTCCAAGGCCTAAAGAATCAAAATGGCCAAGCTCTTCCTATATTGCGGGCCCTCTAGTCCTAGTCCTCTAATTTTATATACTTCTGTCAGGTCACACTTAAGCCTCTTATAATGCTAAGAAAACCTACCCAGTTTATTCCTCCTTAAGGGAGGGTCCCAACTCGAAATGTTGACTGTCCATCACATGGATGTAAGTTACATGGTTGGCACAACATTTTGGGCCGAAGGGCCTGTATGTGCTGTAAATTTCTATGTTCTATGTAGGTTCCATTTCATTCCATTGATGCTGCCTGAGCAGCTGAGTTAGAATACAAAACACAGAACGTCATAACACAGTACAGGCCCATCAGTTGACAATGTTGTGCTGACATTGTAACCTAATCCATGATCAATTTAACTTTTCCCTTCTACGTAGCCCTCCATTTTTAAATCATCCGTATGCCTCTCTAAGAGTTTCTTAAATGACGCCTCACCTGGCGGGCTATTCCACGCACCCACCATTCTTTCTAACAAATTTACATCTAACAAACCACCACATACATTCCTCCAATCACCTGAAAATTATACTCCTTCTATCAACCATTTCTACCTTGGGAAAAAAGTCTCTGGCTGTCCATTCGATCTATCATCTCGTACACCCCTATCAAGTCACTTCTCATCCGTGTTTACTCCAAAGAGAAAAGCCCTAGCTCGCTCAAACTTTTCTCATAAGACATGCTCTCTGATCTATTCTAGTACTGAGTTCCTCCAGCATCTATATGGCTTGATTCCATTTCCAAACTCTGCCATCTCTTGTGTCTCCATAGAAACTAATTTGTGACACAAGTGACTCAAGGGAAACAATATTTCTACAGCAAGCTTTTGTGATGGAGATAAATTTAATTTCATCATTCAGGAGGATATGTAGCTGAAAGGGAAATTGCAGGGTCACGTAGAGAAGGATGAATTGTTCTAACTCAGCAACAGAATGTTCGTAAAGGGCTGAATGGACTCCATCTGTGCTATAATCATCCTGTTATCCTATTATTCTGTGAAATTTCCCTGCCAAATATAAACTTTGTTCTTCCTTCGAAAGATATATCTGACTGCAGAATATTTTCAGTATTTTGTTTAAGCAACATAAATTCATAATTTTTTTTTCCTCAGTGATTTGTTCCTTTGGGAGGGCAAGAGAGAGAAAAATACCAATTTAGTGTACATTGCGCATTAAGGCATAAATCATGCTTGGTAGGACACTGCTAAAATAAGTTTATTCAAAGCATTAATATGCTTACTTTCCCACATCTCAACAGTGAAAGGCATTGCTCAAATGCCCAACAATGCACACTTAGCATGTCAGGCAATACCTGTGGAAAAAGAAACAGAGCTAACGCTTCAGGTCTAACAGTCAGATCCAGATTCAGATCACCACAAGAGACATAACGACAACAGCAAACCAAGCCCCGATCCTACCTCCCATCTCCCCACCAACATACAAACATGGCCCTTCAACCCCAGGAGAGGCCAACTTCACCCACCAGTGTGCTTGTGGGCTCACAGATACTGGGCTTCTACATCCCTGGCAGACCTGTAGAGACTCACAGACTCAGGCTTCCCCAGACTTCCGATCATGCTAGCAAGGTGATAGGTGAAACCAGGTGCGGGGGAAGGTGGGTGGGGGAGTGGGATGAAGTGAGAAGCTGGGAGGTGAAAGGTGAAAGAGGTAAAGGGCTGAAGAGGAGCCAATAGAAGAGGAGATTAGATCATGGGAGAAAGTGAAGGAGGAGAAGAAACAGAAGTAGGTGATGGGCAGGTGAGGGTAAGAGGAGAGCCACAATGGAATTGAAAAAGAGAGAAGGGAAAGGGAGGGAGCAAGCATCAGAAGTTAAAGAAATCAGTGTTCATACCTAGATGGAATATGAGTTGTTTCTCCTCCAACTTGAGATTGGTCTCATCATTGCTGTAGAGGAGGTCATGGACCAACATGTCAGAACTAGAATAAGAATTACTCTTTTCTGTCTGTTTTCAGCACAGTTTGAAACTTAGTCTAATGGCTCATTTGAAAAGTAATAACTCCCGGCAATGCAACACACTAGGTTTAAAAAGTTCAAAGTTAAAAGTAAATTTATTATCAAAGTCTCTGCGGCAGCAATACAATGGGATACATAATAATAGAGAAAAATTTGTGAATTACATTATGTATATAATAGTTAAATTAAATAAATAGTGAAAAAATAGAAATAAAAAAGAAATAAGGTTATGTTCATGGCTTCAATGTCCATTCAGAAATTGGTTGAAAGAAGCTGTTCCTGAATTATTGAGTGAGTGCCTTTATTTTTCTGTACCTCCTTCCTGATGGTAGTAATGAGAACGAGGCACATCCTGGGTGATGGGGGTCCTTAATCATGAACACTGCCTATCAGAGTAATCACTCCTTGAAGACATGCTGGAAACTAGTGCTGGAGGCTAGTGCCCATGATGGAGCTAACAAAGTTTACAACTCTCTGCAGCTTACTTTGATCTGGTGCAGTAGTCCCAACACCCCCCCCGCCCCACCCAACATACCAGATGGTGATGGAGCCAGTTAGAATACTATCCATGGTGCTTCTGTAGAAAGGTTCAAGTGGTTTTGGTGACATACCAAACCTTCTCAAACTCCTAAAGAACTATAGCACTGTTGTGCTGTATCAATATATTGAGTCCAGGTTAGATCCTCAGAGATGTTGACACCCAGGAACTTGAAATCGCTCTCTCTTTCCACTTCTGATCCCTCTATGAGGGCTGGTGTGTGTTCTCTCATCTTACCCTTTCTGAGGTCCACAGTCAATTCTTTGGTCTTACTGATGTTGTTAGCAAATTTATAGATGGCATTTGAGCTGTGCCTAGCCACACAGTCATGGGTATAGCGAGAGTAGAGCAGTGGGCTAAGCACACATCCCTGATGTGTGCCAGTGTTGATTGTCAGTGAGATGGAGATGTTATTTCCCATCTGCACCGTTTGTGGTCTTCAGCTGAGGGAGTAAATGTTGCAAGGACGTGGCTGGGGACAAACCCAGGTGCAGGACACAGGCGCTGAGGCAGAGCCATTATGCATTTGCACCACGAACGGAGAGCCGGTTATCTCGGAGAGTCTCTATACAGAGACAAGGTTCACGTGGAGAATCCAGGAGATGATGCAGAACTTAGAACTGACAGTCCTAACTAACCATGAAACAAGGTAACTCATGCAAGACTTGACCAAAGAACTGGCAGCTTCCTGTGACTCCAGGGATTTTATCCTGCATTTACTGATGGAAGTCAGGTGTGCGTAATAGATAGATAGATAGATAGATAGATACTTTATTCATCCCCATGGGGAAATTCAACTTTTTTTCCAATGTCCCATACACTTGTTGTAGCAAAACTAATTACATACAATACTTAACTCAGTAAAAAAAATATATGATATGCATCTAAATCACTATCTCAAAAAGCATTAATAATAGCTTTTAAAAAGTTCTTAAGTCCTGGCGGTAGAATTGTAAAGCCTAATGGCATTGGGGAATATTGACCTCTTCATCCTGTCTGAGGAGCATTGCATCGATAGTAACCTGTCGCTGAAACTGCTTCTCTGTCTCTGGATGGTGCTATGTAGAGGATGTTCAGAGTTATCCATAATTGGCCGTAGCCTACTCAGCGCCCTTCGCTCAGCTACCGATGTTAAACTCTCCAGTACTTTGCCCACGACAGAGCCCGCCGTCCTTACCAGCTTATTAAGACGTGAGGCGTCCCTCTTCTTAATGCTTCCTCCCCAACACGCCACCACAAAGAAGAGGGCGCTCTCCACAACTGACCTATAGAACATCTTCAGCATCTCACTACAGACATTGAATGACGCCAACCTTCTTAGGAAGTACAGTCGACTCTGTGCCTTCCTGCACAAGGCATCTGTGTTGGCAGTCCAGTCTAGCTTCTCGTCTATCTGTACTCCCAGATACTTGTAGGTCTTAACCTGCTCCACACATTCTCCATTAATGATCACTGGCTCCATATGAGGCCTAGATCTCCTAAAGTCCACCACCATCTCCTTGGTCTTGGTGATATTGAGACGCAGGTAGTTTGAGTTGCACCATATCACAAAGTCCTGTATCAGTTTCCTATACTCCTCCTCCTGTCCATTCCTGACACACCCCACTATGGCCGTGTCATCAGCGAACTTCTGCACATGGCAGGACTCCGAGTTATATTGGAAGTCTGATGTGTACAGGGTGAACAGGACCGGAGAGAGTACGGTTCCCTGCGGCGCCCCTGTGCTGCTGACCACCGTGTCAGACCTACAGTCTCCCAACCGCACATACTGAGGTCTATCTGTCAAGTAGTCCACTATCCAATCCACTACTCCCATCTCCGTTAGTTTGTGCCTTAAGATCTTGGGCTGGATGGTGTTAAAGGCACTAGAGAAGTCAAGGAATGTAATCCTCACAGCACAACTGACCCCCTCTAGGTGAGAGAGTGATTTGTGCAGCAAATACGTGATAGCATCCTCCACTCCCACCTTCTCCTTATATGCAAACTGAAGAGGATCCTGGGCGTGCCTAGTTTGTGGCCTCAGATTCTGTATTATCAGCCGCTCCATGGTCTTCATAACGTGCGACGTCAAGGCAACAGGTCTGAAGTCATTCAACTCCTTTGGTTGTGGTTTCTTTGGTACCGGGACAATTAGTGGAACTGGGAATGATTGGAAATTGGACGAGGGGATGGAAGCCCAGTTACTGAGGTAATAGCAAGGTGGGGCATTGCCCAGCGGAACCATGACAGTAAAGGATCCAGCTGCAGAAGGAAGTCCAGAGACCCAGGTTCTGGAGCTTTATGATCAAAACTGTAGGAATGATTGTGTAAAATGCTGAGCTGTAGTAAATAAACAGCATCCTGACATAGGTGTTTGTATTTTCCAGGTGATCCAATGCCACATGAAGAGCTAATGAGATTGCATCTGCTATAGTCCTATTCTGGTGGTAGGTAAATTGAAGTGGGCCCAGGTCCTTGCTGAGACCATGGTTAATTCTAGCCAAAACCAACCTCTTAAAGCACTTCATCACTGTAGACGTAAGTGCTACTGGATGATAGACATTAAGGTGGCTCACCCTGCTCCTCTTGGGCACTGGTATGATTGTTGCCCTTTTGAAGCAGGAGGGAACTTCTGACTGTAGCAATGAGAGATTGAAAATGTCTTTGAAGCATCTGCCAGTTGGTTGGCACATGTTTTTAGAGCTCTTCCAGGTTCTTCAATGGGGCCTCTGAGACGAAGATCACAGTGTCACTGACAGCTGCATGAATCCTCCTAGCTGTGGTTTTATTCAAACTTTCAAAGTGAGCATAAAAGGCATTGAGCTCATCTGGGAGTGAAGCATCACTGCCGATCATATTAGGCTTCACTTTGTAGGAAGTAATGCTAGAGTTGACATGCATCTGACTTCACCTCCAATTTCATTCGGAATTGTTCCTTAGCTCTTGAAATAGCCCTCTTCAAGTCATACCTCATTTTCTTGTGCAGTCCTCGGTCATCAGACTTCAATGTCACCGATCTAGCCCTCAGCTGACAACAAACTTCCTGGTTCATCCACAGCTTCTGGTTTGGGTATGTATAGTAAGTTCTCATAGGCACTCACTCATCTACCCAGGTTTTAATGAAGTCATTGACAGCTGTGGCATACTCATTTAGACTCGAAGATGAATCACTGAATGAAGTCCAGTCCACCAATTCAAAGCAATTCTGTGAACAATCCTGTGCCTCTCTTGTCCATACCGTCTTGGTCCTCATTACTGGTGCTGCAATCTTCAGTCTCTGCCTATATTCAGGGAGTAGAAGTCCAGTTAGGTGATTAGACTTTCCAATCTATGGCATGGGATTGCACAGTAAGCACTTTGGATGGTGGTGTAACAGTGATCCAGTGTGATGGTTACCTTAAGATTGCAGGCATTCTGAGTCTTGCATTCTTAGACCATAGTCTTGCAGGCATTTACAGGAAAAAAGCAATGCAGAAGAATTAATAAAAAAACACTACATAGACAAAAACTGACAAACAATCAATGTGCAAAAGAAGACAAAATAAATGTAATACTGAGAACATAAATATCTAGGTCGTCGAATCATTTCAGAGTAATGGTGCTTAAAGTTATCCACACTGGTTCAGGAGACTGATGGTTGTAGGGTAATAACTGTTCCTGAACCTAATAGTTTGGCACAAGACTTCTTCACCTCCTGCCTGATGGTAGTAGTGAAAAGAGCGCATGGATTGGATGGCTGGGATCTTTGATGGTGGATGCTGCTTGTGCTCCATGTAAGTGTGCTTGATGGTGGGGAGGACTTTGCCTGTGATGGATTGGGCTGTGTCCACCGTATAAAGTTAAAAGTTCAAAGTAAATTTATTATTGAAGTATGTTCATGCCACCATATACAACCCTGAGATTCATTTTTCTTGCAAGCATTCACAGAGGAACAAACAGATACAATAGATCAATTAATAATGACACACAAGCACACAAACAACCAATGTACAAAAGAAGACATACTGCGCAAATCCAAATCCAAATAAATAAATAATACTGAGAAAATGAGTTTGTAAAGTCCTTGAAAGTGAGTCCATGAGTTGCGGAATCAGTATTGAGGTGAGTGAAGTTATCCGCACTGATTCAGGAGCCTGATAGTTGAAGGGTAATAACTGTTCCTGAATCTGGTGATGTGGGTCCTAAGTAACTCATTCCCAATGGCAATAGTGAGAAGAGAGTATGACATGGATGGTGGGTCTCTTGATGATGGATTTTCTTTTGTGACAACAGTCCCTGTAGATACTACTTGCCGAGGAGGGCTTTTCTTGTGAAGGAATGCGCCGTGTCCCTTACCTTTTTCAGGCTTTTTCATTCCGGGTCGTTGGTGTTTCCATAACAGGCCATGATGCAACCAGTCTGGTTACTCTCCACTGTGCCTCCATAGAAAATCTATCAAACCATTTTCTGTAGACTTTTTCCATTCCTGACCATTAGTTCTCCTCCTACAGTTCTGTACTGAAGTATCGGTCTACATCCTGTGTTCAGGCTTCAGAATCTGTATTTTCTAGCAAAACTACCAACTGAGCTGCGGATGACATTTTAATTAATTAATCACAAACACTTTAATCTCCAGCAGCACAGAGCTCCTGAAACAACTATATGTTATTGTAGATGAGTGTATGTAGACGCTGAAATTGTTAAGACCCACCAGGACAAACTTTTTAATTGAATTCAATGAATCATTTCTGTATTCATTCTCAGGATATGGGTGCTCATCTGATGTTATCCAAAGCTGTTTACAAAGATGAACTCTAATGGTGTGGGCGAGGAGTCAGATATTGTCCAGACCAGGAAGGTTCATTAGTGAATCCACTGTATTTTTTTTTACAGCAATCCAGCATCTAATTGCCACTTTTAATGAGGCCGTGAAGTTTCAGAGTTGAAGTCAAATTTTTAATGCTTCACTGCAGGGTGGGAATTTCCATTCCCTCTGTAAGCAGGCAACTTTCTTTTGCACATTGGTTGTTTGTCAGTCTTTTTTTTGTTTATGTATAGTCTTTAATAAAATGCTTTCACATTTCTTTTTCCTATGGAAATGGATTTCAAAATATTATACAGTGCGGTAACATTTATGTAGATTTTTAATTGCTTTAAAATGACGTTACTAAACATTCAGACCTTAGATGCAGTTGTGGGTCTCAGCTGTAGCAGAGTTGTAAAATTAGTCAGCCCCATCATGGGCACACCCTCTGGAGTATCCAGGACATCTTCGAGGAGTGGTACCTCAACAAGGCAGTATACATAATGAAGGACCCCAATCACCCCAGACTTGCTGTTTTCTCCTCAGGGAGGAGGTACAAAAGCCTGAAGGCACACAGTCAATGATTCAGGAACCACTTCTTTCCCCCTTGACATCGAATCTCCGAATGGATATTGAACCAATGACCTCTACCTCTCTACATTTATGTATCTACTTTTTTGCACTACCTACTTAATTGAACTATTTAATAAATATATATCCTGTAACTAACAGTTTATTTCTCTCTATTATTATGTATTCAATTGTACTGTTGCTGCAGATTTAACAAATTTCATGATTCTGATTTATGTATTTTAGGAATAAATTTACTTTGAACATTGATCACTTTAATTTTATTGATTCATTATTGAGATGCAGCATGGAATAGGCTCTTCTGGCTCTTTAAGTCTTGCTCTCCAGCCATCCCTAGATTTAATCCTAGCTTAATCATAAAATAAATTACAATGACCAATTAACCTAGCAGCCAGTATGTCTTTGGACTATGGGAGGAAACCCAAGAGGACGAAGAAAATCCTTACAAGCAGTGGTGGGAATTGAACCCAGATTGCTGGTACCGTAATGAGTTGTGCTAACCAGTACACTACTGTGTCGTCCCCCACGGAATTGAATTCAGCATTCAGTTCTTGTACATAATACGATGGAATTTTAGCAAACACAATTGAACTTTGAATTCATTACAGGCAGTAGTGTGATCACAATCGAGTATGATGTTCTCCTAAGGGATTGTCTTTTGGTGAGTCCTCAGGGTGGTCGTAGAAGCTGATCTGGAACTCCCCATTCTCTGGTGCAGCGTGGGCACGAGTAGGTGGTGACTCTGTTTCATGGTTGGGTCTCTCTTGTCGTAATTACCTCTTGTTGCCTGTGGCACGGTGAAGGTTGCTTTCATGTAGTGCAGCTCCCTCTTGAACAGATTTCCTCCAGGTGTGCCTATTGAGCGTGATGTCTTCCTTGATTTTAGCTGTAATAGGATTTTTTTTTACTGAAGGAGAAATAGATATTCATGCAATCAGGTTGGAGGCTACCCAGATGGAATATAGGTGTTGCTCCTCCACACTATGGATAGCCTCATTGTGTCCCAAGAGAAGGCCATGGACCGATATGTCAGAATGGGAATGGGGATTGGAATTAAAATGTTTTGCCGCTGGTAAGTTCAGCTTTTGGCAGATGGAGCAGAGGTACTCTACTAGGATGCTGCCTGTCTTGGAAGGTTGTATCTATAAGGAGAAATTGGACAAATTCTAGAGCAGTGGACGATAAGCCCTTCCATCCATGTACCTATCCAAATTTTTCTTAAATGTTGAAATCGAATGCACATACCCCTTGCACTGGCTGTACATTCCACTTTCCCATCACTCTCTGAGTGAAGAAGTTCCCCCTCAAGTTCCCCTTAAATATTTCAGCTTTCACCCTTAACCCATGACCTCTAGTTGTAGTCTCAACCAACCTCAGTGGAAAATGTCTGTTTGCATTTACCCTACCTATACCCCTCATAATTCTGTATAGCTCTATCAAATCTCCCCTCAGCCTTCTATGTTTAGGGAATACAACCTTTCAACCTATTCAACCTTTCCCTATAATTAAGGTCAAGTCCCACCAACATCCTTGTAAATTTTCCCTTTACAATTGAGCAACATTAGCGATCCCCCAATCCTCCAGCAGCTCACCTATGTCTAAGGATAGAGCCCCTGAAATTTCTCACTAGTTTCCCATGAGGTCTGAGGGTAAACACATCATCAGGCCTTGGGGATTTATCCACCCTAATTTGCTTCAAGACAGCAAACACTCCCTCCTCTGTAATTGTATCTGGTCCATGAATTTGCTGCTACGTTGCCTCAGATTGAGACTCTGTGTCCATCTTCTGACTAAATCCAGATGCAAAAATTCCATTTGAGATCTCCCCCACCTCTTTCAGTTCCATGCACAGATTACCACTGTGATCTCCAGAGGACTAATTTTGTCCCTAGCAATCCTTTTGTTCTTAATATACTGTATCTATAGGTTGCAGATTAATCTGTAGGTGAATATATTGTATCCTTAGGATTCTCCTTCACGTTGTCTGTTAGAACAACTTTGTGCCTTCTTTTAGCTCTCTTGATGCCCTTCTTAAGTGCACTCTTGCAGTTCTTATACTCCTGAAGAACCTCACTAACTCCTACCTGCTTATACCTGCTCTACACCTCCTATTATTCCTTAACCAAGGCTTCAATATCTCTTAAAACCAAGGTTCCCTATACATATTCTCCTTGCCTTTTATTCTGACAGGAACAGTTGAACTCTGAAATTTCAAAATTTCACTTTTGAAGTCTCCCCTGCTACTGAGCACACCTTTGCCAGTAATGACTGAGCACTGCCGTGACATTTTTCCCTGACTTGTAATACCACCCATCTCCCTCCTGCTCTATCAAGTTTAAAACAACGGAACCCCAGAACACTGAGCTGCCAGTCCTCCCCTTCTTCAGCTAAGTCTCACTAATGGCCACAATGTCATAATTCCACGTGCTTATGAGAGTCGTAGATTGAATATACAGCGAGTACTCTTTTTCCAAGTGTTGACACGTTTAATATCAGAAGGCAAGCATTTAAGATGCGAAGGTTAGTTCACAGGAAATAGGCAGGGCAGAAGTTTTGCACAGGGAGTGTTGGGGATCTGGAATACACTGCAAGGGGTTGTAGCGGAGCCTAACGCAAAAGAGGTTTTCAAATAAATGTGCAGAGATTGGAGGATATTGATACTGTGTAGTCAGAAGGGTTTGGCTTAAACCATAAAGAGCGTAAGACCATAAGATATAGGAGCAGAACTAGACCATTTGGCCCATTAAATCTGCTCCACCATTTGCTCATGGCTGATCCATTTTCCTTCTCAGTCTCAATCTCCTGCCTTCTCCCCGTATCCCTCCATGCCCTGACCAATCAAGAATCTATCAACCTCTGCCTTAAATATACATAGAGACTTGGCCTCCACAACCACCTGTGGCAATGAATTCCACAGATTCACCACCCTCTGGCTGAAGAAATTCCTCCTCCCCACCTCCATTCTAAATGAACATCCATCTATTCTGAGGCTGTATCCTCTGGTCTTAGAGTTCCCCAGTTTAGACAAGGATTTACTTGCTAGTCTAAGTAGTTCAGAACAATGTCATGTCCAAAGTGCCTTTTGCTATGCTGAACTGTTCTATATTTTAGGTTATAAACTTGATTAAGGACTTAGCGTGGCAGAACAAACTAATTGTTGGTGGAGCATCTCTGGATGGTCAAGACCTAGAATCAGGACCATGCTTAATTTGGCAGGAGCATTTTACTGAATTGCTGCTGAGGGCCTGGTATACACACTGGGCATGTGCAATGACATCACAGGGCTGTCACACTCACTTTGACCTCACTGTGTGAACCTGTGAAGAATGGAAGAGACTTGCTCAGAGGATTGAAGCCTGTTTCAGTGTTACCTAGAAGAGACTTCAACTCATCACATTGCTGCCAGGAAATTTGAGGATGACTTCCTTTGCTGACTAACTTTTGCATTTTGCTTTCTGGGTCCGACCTTGTTTCTCTTCCTGTTGCTTGGTCATTCCTTTCTGCAAGGTGGATCTCCTCAGCAAGCTCAGTGCCACTTATGCATGCTTTAAAAGGAAGAATAACACTACGGCTGTGGGAATTGTCGCAGTACCCAACAGAACTATGATTTTTGTTTCAGAGGTAGACGTCAGAACATCCTTCAAGAGGGTGATCTATCGGAAGGCTGTACCTGGCTGAGTACTGAATACCTGTTCAAACCAGCTGGCTGGAGTGTTCAAGGACATGTTCAACTCCTCACTGTGGTCTGAGGTTCCCACCAGCTTCAAAAAAATTGCAATTATACTGGTGGCAAAGAGAGCAGGGCGAGTTGCCTCAATGACTGCTGCCTGGTGCATTCACATCTATTACAATGAAATGCTTTGGGAGGTTGATTATGGCTAGAATTATCTGCTTAAGCAAGAACATGGACCTATTGCAAGTTGCCTATGGCCACAGCAGCTCTACAGTGGATAAAACCCCACTGGCTCTCCACACAGCTTTGGAACATCGAAGCAGGAGCAAAACATACATTAGGCTGCTGATTATTGATCACAGCTCAGCATTTAACATCGCTGTTCCCTTAGTATTAATCAAAAAGCTTCAAAACCTGTATCTCTGTACCTCCCTCTGCAACTGGATCCTTGGCTTCCACATTAGGAGTTCACAGTCAGTGTAGATTCGTAATTACATCTCCTCCTAACTGACAATCAACACAGGCACTTCACAGGGATGAGTTCTTAGCTCACCACTCTTCTCTCTTTACACTCATGACTGTGTGGCCAAGCATAGCTCAAAGGACATCTATAACTTCACAGGTGACACCATCATTTTTGGTAAAATTATAGATGGCGACAAGGAGGCTTACAGGAGTAAGACTGGTTGGTTCAGTGATGTCATAACAACAACTTGAAATGGTTGCCACAAGAGGACACAGTTTTCAGGTGCTGGGGAGTAGGTACAGAGGAGGTGTCAGGGGTAAGCTTTTTACTCAGAGTGGTGAGTGTGTGGAATGGGCTGCCGGCAACAGTGGTGGAGGCGGATACAATAGGGTCTTTTAAGAGGCTTTTGGATAGGTACATGGAGCTCAGTAAAATAGAGGGCTATAGGTAAGCCTAGTAATTTCTAAGGTAGGGAAATGTTCGGCACAACTTTGTGGGCTGAAGGGCCTGTATTGCGCTGTAGGTTTTCTATGTTTCTATGTAACTTTACACCTAACATCAGCAAGACCAAAGAACTGATGTGGACGTTAGGAAGGGGAAGACAGGAAGAATGCACACCCGTACTCACTGAGAGGGCAGTGGTGAAAAAAGTAAGCAACTTGAAGTTCCTGGGTGTTAACATCTCAGAGGAAATGCCTTGGGCCCAGTTTATTGAAGCAGTCATGAAGAAGGCATGCCAGTGGCTCTGCTTCCTTATGAGCTTAAGGAGATTTGAGGAGGAACATGATAAAAGAGTCCAAAGTCAGCGTGGTTTCCTTAAGTGAGGCTCATGAGGTTGCTTAACAAGAGCTCATGGTCCTACAGGAAAGATACTAACATGGATAGATACTGGCTGATTGACCGAAGGTAAAAAGTTGGAGTAAAGGTTTACGGATAATACATAGATAGCTGGAGAGGGAGGTAATTTTGAGAAGCAGGGAGGCTGCAGAAGGACTTAGATTGGGAGACTGGGCAAAGAAGTAGCGGATGGAATATAGTGTAGGGAAGTGCATGGTCTTACACTTTGGTAGAAGCAATGAAAGTGTAGACCATTTTCTAAACAAGGAGGAACTTTAAAAATCTGAGTTGCAAAAGAACTTGGGAGTCCTCATGCAGGATTCCCTAAATTTTAACCTGCAGATTGAGTCAGTGGTGAGGAAGGCAAATGCAATGCTGTCATTCATTTTGAGATGGCCAGAATATAATAACAAAGATGTATTGCTGAGGCTTTTTAAGGCACTAAGGGAACAGTGATGTTAAATGCTGAGCTGTAATCAATAACCAGCAACCTAGTGTATATTTTGCTCCTGTCTCGATGTTCTGAAGCCATGTGGAGAGCCAGTGGGGTTTTATCCACTGTTGAGCTGCTGTGGCCATAGACAACTTGCAACAGGTCCATGTCCTTGCTCAAAGAAGGGATGTTTTGACATTGGAGAGGGTCCAAAGGAGGTTCATAAGAATGATTCTGGGAATGGAAGTCTTATCAGATGAGGGAATTTGACAGTGCTGGGTCTGTACTCACTGGAATTTAGAAGAATGAGTGGGGGATCTCATTGAAACCTATCAGATGCTGAAAGGCTAAGAGAGAATGGATGTTGATAAGAAGTTTCCTATAGTGGGGAGTCTAGGACCAAACAGCACAACATGGAACAGAGGGACGTCCATTTAAAATAGAGACGAGGAGAAATGTCTTTAGCCAGAAGCTGGTGAATCTGTGGAATTTGTAACCACATGCCATTGTGAAGGCTAGGTCATTGGGCGCACTTAAGGCAGAGGTTGATACCTTCTTGATTAGTCAGGGAGTGAAGACAGTAGAGCGAGATTGAGAGGTATTGGAGTAGCCGTGATGAAATGGTGGAGCAACCTCAATGGGCCTAATGGCCTATTTCTGCACCTTTGTCCTATGGTCTTATGGAGATTTGCTATGTCACCAAAAACTCTTGCAAATTTCTTATAGATGTATGGCAGTTGCATATGGTCACATCAGTCTGGTGTCGATCGTAAGAGGTTGAAGAGTGTTATAGAATTCTGCAAGCTCTATCATGGGCACAACCCTCTCCACCATCAGGGACCATTTCCAGAAGATGGCATTGATCACTGAGGGTCATGCTCTCTTCACATTACCACCCGCTGGAGAAAGATACCGGAGTCTAGGATCCCACACTTGTTTCTTTGCCTTCACTATCAGATTTCTGAATGCTCCATAGACCCATGAATATGACTTTAATATTTCTGCTTTTTGCTCTATATATTTATTTTACCTATAGTAATTTTATGTCATTTCATTGTTGCTTCAAAAGTAACACATTTCATGACATATATGTCAGTGTTAATGAATCTGATTCTGATTCCTCTGAAATGACCCTTAATAACTATTTGTGACCATACTGAATCATGTTGCAAATCTGAGAAGCCTATTCTTCCTGCAGTTTCTCTCGGTGTCCTCTGGGCATTTCAAAGTGGTAAGTACTCTTGGAAGATCAGAAAAATAAATATTTGAAAAGCATATTGCCCTTGAGAAATGTGGCTTCCGCTGCAGTGTTTAACCAGTTTAACTTAGTTGTTAATCACTGAAAAAGATGTTGACATTGGGCTGAGCTATTTTCCATTCATATCTGGGAAGAAGTATCATCTGCAGATGCAGAGTGAAAGCAAGGTGCATTTAAAGGAACTTGATACCTGATGCATCCACATGAATGCGTACGTTACTCTCTGCCTTTCCTGCTAGCAGAGGTCTACTCTGGTGTGAATACACATGCTTGATATACAGTATTGTGCAAAAGTTTTGGTATATATCATTGTCATGTGAACAAAGTCACAGGAGAGAAGTACTGGCAGGTCTGAAGTAGTCTCTTTATTCAACAAAATGAAACACAGCAGGCACCATACTAAAGCAAACATGAGGAAATCTGCAGATGCTGGAAATTCAAGCAACACACACAAAATGCTGGTGGAACACAGCAGGCCAGGCAGCATCTATAGGAAGAAGCACTGTCGACATTTCGGGCTGAGAACCTTTTGGGCCTGACCCAACACTACATGACATTTTATATGCTAAAGATCAAAGGACAATTCCATATTTACAATGCTTCCTTTGAACTACGCATATCCCTCACTTTTCCCTTTTCGCATCCACATGACACCCAAATAACAAATTTAATCAGCATTGTTTAGTCTTCCAATTAACTATATTCATGGTGTAAGGGACCCATTGCTCAGAGTTGCATTTTAGATATAATCCACGGTTCATATTCACAGCTGAAGACTGGTGGCTCAAGTCAGTTGACAAAGTTACTTGCTATATGTGCATGCCCCAAATAAATGCTCGAACACTTATATATAGCTAGAACGCCTGCGACCTTTGCACAGTACTGTAGCTTCAACTTATTGCTTGCAATTTACACTTTACATTAAGAACTGAAGACTGTTTTTTGCTTGAATAAATATCTGCTATATTGACATAACTCCAGAATGCACCCTAACAGCAAACATCAAATTCATCTTTGCCATATAGAGTTCTGTACAAAAGCCGTAGGCACCCAGGATTTATATGTCTAAGACTTTTGCACAGTACTGTAAAAGTCTGAAGAGCGCTGAACTTACTAAAGATCAAAGACTATTTGAAGCAGGAGAATGTGCAACTGTCCGTCTGTTACAATCAGTGTAAACGGGTCGGTTGGGGAAATGAAGAAGATGTAATCGCACCAGAGATTCATATTCAAAGGATTCAAAGTACATTTATTGTCAAAGTATGCTCACAGTATACAACTCTGAGAATTATCTTCCCAGACTGCCATGAAACAAAGATAACCCACGGATCCTGTTCAAAGAAAAAAAAAACATCAAACCCCCCTCTCCCACCTTACAAAAAAATTGTGCAAAAGGCAACAAAAAAAATTAGCAAAAATACAGGATATAAAACATCAAATCAAAAGGCATATTTTAGTTCATCTCAGTGTTCATTATCTCCAGGCCACCCCTGTTCAAAAATCACCCAAACTAGCAACAAAAAAAAGAGTGACCAGGAACTAGAACAGATCATGAACTTGAATTAGAGACCACAATCCACAATCCGAGTCGATTAAACCTTGCTCCGGCACCATCCTCCAACAGCATCGAGCAAGAGGGAGAGACATCACTCGAATGCAGGGACCTTTCTTCAAGAGAAGCAAATGAGAGCAGGGCAAGGGACCGCCATACGCAGACACCTTTCTCTGGAAGCAGCGAGTGAGAGACTGGTAGACTGCGCTGAACACTCGCTTGCCTTCTACATCTGCCTCGATGATTCCAGTCTTTCTCGGTGCTATACTTTGTGAGATCTGCAAGAGATAATCATAAGATTACAACCCACCTCCAGGCTTCCTGGCCTCCATGCCTGTGGTGAACTACACATACCTGTCTGGACACGTCCCCTGCTGACTGCTCCTGTGGCTCCTCCCACAGACCCCTGTATAAAGGCGATTGGAGGCACTGCTCCTCCCTCAGTCTCCAGGATGTTGTGTGATGGTCTCTTGCTGCTGACAGTGCTTTCTTCCAGCTAATAAAAGCCTATCTCTTGCCTCACGTCTCCGAGAGTTATTGATGGTGCATCAATGCCGCACTTCTTAGTACCCTCTCAGCGACAGCAAAACACTAGGTCATCCAATCAACCAGAAAGCACACCACCAGCATATGGATTAGAAGCTCCAACAGTAGCAGAGCCACATCAGAAATAAATAGAAGATAAAAAATAGATGAAAGGAGTTCTTTCATGATCCATCTTGAGGATGTCACCCTTCCACACTGCATCATCTTCTTCTGGAAATGATCTGTGATGTTCATTACACCTGGTTGTATACGAGAATAGACTAATCAAAGTCTCCATTCTACAGTATAATGGGAGTACCTTTCTTCAATGGAGAACAGCAATTCACACCTTTTTTTAGGGCAGTTTGAGATGGTTAATAGATGCTGGGTTGCCTGGAAATTGGCACATGCAATGAATGCAAAATGAAAAAAACAGTTATCTCCCTGAAAGACCGAGGAGGATGCAGTTAGCAAATATTTAGATAAAACACTGACTGGAGTAGCACTCTCGGGATTTCTCTGCCTTTTAAGGTACAGGCATCTATCTGCACTGTCTTCAAAGATATTTCTTGATTCAATGCTCCTAATCCACTTCTCATAAGCGACCACTTTCAAAAATGGCAAAACTGGGTGCAGAAACCGAGCATCCACATTACTCATCTCCTTTGAAGCATAGTTTTGTGTGTGTATGTGTGTGTATCAATTGATGAAGAAGCAATGGGAAGGATCTGAGCTTCAGATTTTTACAACAATAATCAGACACGGTGGCTGTAAAATTGACAGTGTGTTGTCTGCAAAGGATCTACCATCTATCAAAGATAGCATATCATCTGGCTGGTTATGTAACTTCTGTAACAAGGTCATGGTGAATCCGCACCTAGAAAAATCCTTCCTAAGTGCATAGCTCTTCATAGAAAAGGAATTAAAATCCATTTAAAAAAAAATTTAGGGTCTCTAAAACATCACTTTGGGTCTATAACTGTCAGGGTCCGGTCCGGTCTAGAATCTGCATTCCGGGTCTCGATCTGATCCAAGTGTTCCGGACTCCGGGTCTTGCAGCTGTCCCTCCCGGCCCCTTTGAGCCTGTTAAGATCAGCCTGGATCAAGGAGGCACACCTGTGGCCAATTCGGCTGCAGGTGTTTATAAGGGGCCGTGGGACGGAGACCGGGCGGGTGGTTGTTTTGTTCTGTATCCTGGTTGCTGCCCTGCTTGGAATCCTGCTCTGCCCTGGTTGCTGGCCTGTTCTGTATATGCTCTAGATAGATAGATAGATAGATACTTTATTCATCCCCATGGGGAAATTCCAACTTTTTTCCAATGTCCCATACACTTGTTGTAGCAAAACTAATTACATACAATACTTAACTCAGTAAAAAAAAAATATGATATGCATCTAAATCACTATCTCAAAAGCATTAATAATAGCTTTTAAAAAGTTCTTAAGTCCTGGCGGTAGAATTGTAAAGCCTAATGGCATTGGGGAGTATTGACCTCTTCATCCTGTCTGAGGAGCATTGCATCGATAGTAACCTGTCGCTGAAACTGCTTCCCTGTCTCTGGATGGTGCTATGTAGAGGATGTTCAGAGTTCTCCATAATTGACCGTAGCCTACTCAGCGCCCTTCGCTCAGCTACCGATGTTAAACTCTCCAGTACTTTGCCCACGACAGAGCCCGCCTTCCTTACCAGCTTATTAAGACGTGAGGCGTCCCTCTTCTTAATGCTTCCTCCCCAACACGCCACCACAAAGAAGAGGGCGCTCTCCACAACTGACCTATAGAACATCTTCAGCATCTCACCACAGACATTGAATGACGTCAACCTTCTTAGGAAGTACAGTCGCCTCTGTGCCTTCCTGCACAAGGCATCTGTGTTGGCAGTCCAGTCTAGCTTCTCATCTAACTGTACTCCCAGATACTTGTAGGTCTTAACCTGCTCCACACATTCTCCATTAATGATCACTGGCTCCATATGAGGCCTAGATCTCCTAAAGTCCACCACCATCTCCTTGGTCTTGGTGATATTGAGACGCAGGTAGTTTGAGTTGCACCATATCACAAAGTCCTGTATCAGTTTCCTATACTCCTCCTCCTGTCCATTCATGACACACCCCACTATGGCCGTGTCATCAGCGAACTTCTGCACATGGCAGGACTCCGAGTTATATTGGAAGTCTGATGTGTACAGGGTGAACAGGACCGGAGAGAGTACGGTTCCCTGCGGCGCTCCTGTGCTGCTGACCACCGTGTCAGACCTACAGTCTCCCAACCGCACATACTGAGGTCTATCTGTCAAGTAGTCCACTATCCAATCCACCATGTGAGAGTCTACTCTCATCTCCGTTAGTTTGTGCCTTAAGATCTTGGGCTGGATAGTGTTAAAGGCACTAGAGAAGTCAAGGAATGTAATCCTCACAGCACAACTGACCCCCTCTAGGTGAGAGAGTGATTTGTGTAGCAAATACGTGATAGCATCCTCCACTCCCACCTTCTCCTTATACGCAAACTGAAGAGGATCCTGGGCGTGCCTGGTTTGTGGCCTCAGATTCTGTATTATCAGCCGCTCCATGGTCTTCATCTGGTTGGTCTTGTTCCCCTGTTTCTCTCCTGTGCGCTGGTCCCGCTGTTCCGCCTTATTCTCCTTGCTTGCGCTGCCACGCTGCCGGTTGCCTTTCCCAATTTACCAACGTACCCGGATGATCACTGTAGTTTTGCTGCTTACCCTGGACCCAGCATCCGACCCGTTGCCTCCGTCGGGCGGGTCCGACCGGACTGCCGCTGCCCAGTGGGGGTTCTGCCCCTTCCTACCCGTTACCTCTGTCGGGCAGATCCGGCTGGACTGCCGCTGCCCGGCGGAGGTTCTGCCCTTTCCACCTATTGCTCCCTAAGGGTTGTGCCCCGCACCTGCCCAGGTGTCCGCGACTGGCCCAGGCCTCATGTTTTCTGCTTGGGAGGCGGCCCTGCCCAGGATCCATGCGGCCCGCCCTAAGGACTCCTACCCTTTCCTCCCCTCGTTTCCCAGGGATTGTGCCCTGCACCTGCCCAGGTATCCGCGACTGGCCCAGGCCTCTGTGTTCCTGCCTGGGAGGCAGCCCTGCCCGGGATCCCTGCGGCCCGCCATGAGGAATCTGCCTGCCTGCCCCAAACCGTGGGATCTGCCTGCCCGCCTGCCTGCCTCGTCTGAACGCTGGGATCCTCCTGCCTGCATTAACCCTTACATGCCATGGCATCCCCATCCTGTCCTCCTCCTAGTACTTCAGTGTCTGCGTCCTGCGTTTGGGTCCATCCGGCCCCCGTTCCTGACAATAACTTCACTATTTGGCAAGATGTTTTCTACCTTTCCTAAGTTTGGGTGCCCTAAACTGAAAAAATAAAATAACAAGGGAGGCAGTCCAGAGGAGATTTTCCAGGCTAACTCCTAGAATGAGAGAGCAGTCCACTCGAAAGGCTATCTAGGTTGTGTCTATATATTTTTTTGAAGTTTAAAAGAATGAAGGATCAACAGACTGAGGTGGGTAGATGTTGACGTAAAATCTCAATCAAATCAGGAGTATAAATAGGGTAAATGCACAATGTCTTTCAAATGGGTGGCATGGTAGTGTAGTGGTTAGTGCAATTGTTTCAAAATGTCAGTGATCATCGATCAGGGTTGATTCCCACTGCTGTCCATACGGAGTTTGTACATTCTCCCCAGTATTGCATGAATTTCTTCCAGGTGCTCCAGCTTCCTCACACACTCCAAAAATGTACGGTTATGGTTAGGGTTAATAAGTAGTGGGCATGCTATGTTAGTGCCGGAAGCATAGCGCCCTTAATTTGTTGCAAAATGATGCTTTTCACTGTACATTTCAATGTTTTGATGTACATGTGACAAATAAAGCTCATCTTATCTTTGAGATCTTTTTTTCTCAGGGAAAGGGAACTAAATCTAGAGGGCATAAGTTTAAAGTGAGAGGTGAAAGATTTAAAAGAGGCCCAAATGGCAACTTCTTCATATAGAGGGTGGTGCATCCATCTAATGAGATAGCAGAGGAAGTAGCTAAGATAGGTGCAATAACAGCATTCAAGAGGCATTTGGATAAGAATAGTAATGTACAAAAGTCTTAGCCACATATACAGAGCTAGGGTGCGTAAAGCTTTTGCACAGTACTGTACACAGAGAGTAGAGGTTCAGAGAGATATGGGGTTAATGTGGGAAAATGGGACTAACTTGGTGGCATTGCGGTCAGCATCAATGAGTTGGGCCAAATGGCCTTTTTCCATTCTATATTACTTCTTGACTCTATGAAGGGCTTAATTGCAGAATATGGAGTCTGTTATTTAAGGTGGGGATTATGTATAAATTTCTTTTGCAGAGGGTAGTGAATCTCTGGAATTCTCTACCCCAAAAGTTTGTAAAGAAACAGTCATTAGAAAGTATGTAAGGTCAAAAAAGATCCAGTTAAATATATGCTGAAATGCTCCTCACTTGACAACTATGAAACAGCTACAAAGAGTCCAGAAGATTCCTAGCATTAATATAACGATCCAAGCAATGACTGGATAGAATGATTGCAGAGATGGGCTTCAGATATAAACTTAAACTGTTGCAGTGGTAGTCTGAACAGGGACAGCTGCCCTGTCCTGCTACAGAGTAGACAATTAAGGTCTATTATGTGGAATATGCCCAGATCTCTTCGAGTGGTCCAGTACACCATTGTTTGGCCCATCCAGTCAATGTTAACTTCCAGCAGTACAATGCTATCAGTGTAATTCCACTTCCCCATTCTCCCATAAATCACTGTCTCTCAAAAAGGTCAAATCATTAATTCTCCTTGCCGCTAGTGAACTAGTTGGGTGGCTGATGTAATGCTTTACAGTGCCGGTGATCAGAGACTGGATTCCAATTCCCACCACTGCCTGCTTTTATGAACCAGCAGCAATACATATGAAATTGAGTCAGGGTTTATAAACAGATAACAAAAATTTATTAACCTCTGATCCAAAACCATAGAAAAGTAACGACTAACAAGTAACAAACGACTAACTTAACTGGAAGTAAACAGTTATTTGGCTATATCTAACAAACACCCAAACTTAGAAATAGTTCTTAACGAGTTCTCATTCAAAGCACAGACTTAAAGTGGTCATTTCAAAAGTCCACGTGATTTATACAGTCATTAAGGATAGACTTTCCCGAAACAACAATTCCTTCGAAGAAATGACGAATCTGCCGATCACAGCTGAGAGATGCCCTGTCAGAAGAAATCACGAAGAAATAACTGACTTTTTGGCTGGAGGGTGGTCACTGCACAAATCTTCCTGACCTTGCAGGAGCTTAACTCAAACGTGCATGCCACAATTTCCCGAATGAAGATTCAAAAAAAAAGGTCGATCACTTTCAAAACAACGAATGTTGTTAACTTTACCCAACCCTTTTGGGTTTGGGATAATGCTGGTAATATCTTTGATCTCTGATCCTAGACTGTCAAGGTAAAATAAGGGTGCAACAAACTAAACAAAACCGGCAGCAATTGGCAAAATAGCCGGCAACAACATTTTTGCACCATAAAATAGAATTAACACTGTGTCACAGTGACGGGCTTTGTTTGAATACTGTTTGGAACATGCCATCATGTGACCTCACGGTCATGAGACAATTACATCATCCCACTCACAAGACCATTTCATCATCCCATTGTCCCGGGATCAAACTGTGCGCATGTAACACTGTAAGGGATTTGTATGTTCTCCTTGTGACCATGTCAGTTTCCACCAGGTGCTCTGGTCTCTTCCCACATTCCAAAGGTGTAGGGGTTAGGGTGAGGGAGTTCTGGGCATGCTATATTGGTGCCTGAAGCATGGTGACAATTGTGGGCTACCCACTCTACTTTCTCCTTGAGCTACGTTTGTCGTGGCACAAAACAATGCATTTCATTGTATGTCTCAGTGTTTCAACGTACACATGACAAACAAAGTTAGTCCTTAAAATAGTATCTTTCTATAAGCTTCAGCGGTATGTTTATAAATTGCATGAAAAGCATTAAGCTATAATTGGATGATTGCACCCACTTCTGGGCACTGCACCTTGGCAGGATTTGAAGTTTGTACAGAGAAAGAGAAATGTATTAGAATGATTCTGGAGATGGGCTTCAGATGTAAACTTAAACCAGAGATGTTGACATTTACTTTCTTTGAATCAAGGCAGAGTGAGCAAAGATTTGATAGATGTTTGATATATGATCATAGACAAGTAAAAATTTGCAGGTGATGGAGATTTGAAGTAAAAGATGAAAATACTGATTGTACATAGCAGATCAGTGTCACAATAGAGAGAAAATAAAAGTTAATATTTCAAGTCAATGAACAGTCATCAGAATAAGATCAATATTAGAGATGATCAATATCAATATCAAGAAGAGGCATTGCAAGTGATAGGGTCATAAAGAGAGTTTTTAGCACGTTGGCCTTCATGGTATCATAGTGTTTAACAAAGCACCTTACAGCACCATTGATCGGTGTTCGATTCCTACTGCAGTCTATAAGATGTTAGTGCATTCTCCTCGTAACTGCATGGGTTTCCTCCAAGTGCTCCGGGTTCAAGTTTATTGCCTTTCAACCACACACGTGTACATGGCTAAATGAAACAACGTTCCTCTGGGGCCAAGGAGGAAGACACAGAGCATATAATCACACACAGCACAGATTGTTATGATTCCATACATACAGTCACAAAATAATATTAGCACAAGTCCCTGAGTTGCATGGCTTGAGGATTGACAGCTCGACATAAAGTACAAGTCGCATGTTTATTTATGTCAGTATAATGTTACTGGCACTATTATAGTAAAACAAGCGCTCGAATAAATACGTGAAACAGCAACGATAAAAGATGGAAAAGTGGCCAGTCGATCAGTGACCGGGGCATTCCGGCAGGCTGCTTGGTGGCAGCAGGGTGTTAAGAAGTCTAAATAGCCCGGGGGAAGAAGCTGTGGCCCAGATTGAACCATTCTGCCTGACGGCTGGAGGTCAAAGAGATCATCGAAAGGATGGGAGGGGTCTTTGACGGTGCTGGAGGCACTGTGTATGTGATACATGTCCTGTCTGAAGGGGTGGGAGAGACCCTGATGGTATTTTCAGCTGTCCTCACTATCTGCTTCTGGCTATTGTGTCCGGGTGCATTGCATCTCCAGTATTAGATGGTGATGCAGCTCATCGGGACAGTCTCGATGGTGCTCCGATAGGATGTGGTAAGAATGAGGTGTGGGGGGAGTCCTTGCCCATCTCAGCCTCCCCAGGAAGTGGAGGCGCTGCTATGCTGTCATGGATTAACTGGTGATGTTGAGGGACCAGGTGAGATCATCAGTCAAGTCTCTGCCAAGCAACTTGTTCCTCCTGACTCTTTCCATGAAGAAACCATCGATGTGCAGTAGGGAGTTGTCAGCCTTTACCTTCCTGAAGTCCACTATCATCTCTCCAGTCTTATCCGTGTAGAGGCTGCAAGCTGCTCTATTTCCTCCCTTTATGCTGTTTCGCCATTATTGTTGAAGAGGCAAACTGCTGTTGTGTTGTCAGGGAACTTAATGATGGAGTTAGAAGTGGATTTGGCAGTACGGTCGTCCGCTTTGAACAATCTGAACAGCAGCGAGCTGTGCTCATACACTTGGCGGTCAGCAGTGCTCAGCATGATGGAGTCAGAGACTTCCTCCCACATGCTAAAGACATGTGGGTTAGCAAACTGTGGGCATTCTACGTTGGTGCAGAAGCATGGCGCCGCTTGACCATGCCGCTAGATCATCCTTGTACTGTATTAGTTATTGGCCCAAAAGATGTGTTTCACTGTATATTTTGGAGTTTCAATGTATATGTGACAATTAAAGCCAATGTTTACATATAAAGGCATTGAGTGCAGGGGTTGGGATGTTATCCTGAAACTTTACAAGACATTAGTGAGGCTGAAGTTGGAGTAGTGTGTGCAGTTCTACTCATCTACCTACAAGATAGATACCAATAAGCTTGAAAGTGGGCGGAGAAAATTCACAACAATGTTGCTGGGACTTGTGGACATGAGTTATAGGAAAAGGTTAAATAGGTTAGACAATGCCACAATTTTATGATCTATGAACAAGAAGAACAGAAACCACTATTGTGCCCCAAAGGCTGAAGAGCCCAAGATAGACTTTGATTTATTTAACTATTATCTTCTTGTGACTATTTATTATGGAAAGATGATTGCTGGTCTTTCTAGGTTATCATTCAGGAAAGTATGCAGCACTGTGAAAAAATCTTATGCATATATATATTTAGCTAGGGTGCCGAAGACATTTTCACAGTACTGTAAATGTCAATGTGGAGCAGAGAGTAAGTTTATAAATCTGGCAGTAGCAAAGGATTTTGGGAATGACGTGGAAAAGTGTGAGACAGGTGGCTGAGAAGGAATGCCAGGATCAGGGGGAGGGCTGGCACAGGTGCAGACACACACAGACCTGAGATACCAGGCAAGCTCATTTCATTCCTAATAATTGGTTTATTGATCTTATGGAATACCTTTCTAGTGCTTCATTCACTGTCAGAATCAGGTTTATCATCACTCACATATGTCATGATTTCATTTTGTGCAGCAGGACAGTGCAATACATAAAATTACTATCGGACTATGCAAATATGTTAGGCATCCTAGCTATAATAATGTGCCTAAGACCTTTGCACAGTACTGTAGAAGTAGAGAACCTCTTGAATATCCCTGTCTCCTTGCATAGGTTTATCCAGTCAGGCAGTTCTGTGTCTACAGCCCAGGATGAGTGGAACATTTTGGGGTGCCCTCCCTGAATTGTTCCACCTAATCCGTTCTTGCCCTCGCACAGTGGAAATGGCATCAGACGATAAACGTATCATTCCAAGACCACCCGATACCTGGGCACAGATTAGTACATTCAGTACGTGGGTACAGATGAGAGCAACGTGCCTTTTACTTCTGCCTTAGTCAATCTGAAAAGTGAAACACAGATTCCTTGTGACAATCCCCATTCATTGTACTGTAGATTTACCTCATTGACATTCCTGCCATTGTATAGATGAGAGCAGAATCATGACCGTTTAAAGATAAAAATTAGCTTTATTTGTCACATGTACAGCACTGTGTAAATGGCTTAGGCGCATGTAAAAAATTCTGTAAAGTGAATATGCTTTCAAAATAATGAGATTGAAAGTTTGTAAATATCAAATAAATCTATAATGACTAGTAAATAGTAAAACAACTAAATCAAATCAATATTTGGTGTGATTACCCTTTGCCTTTAAAAGTGCATCAGTTCTCTGCGATACACTGTCTGGGAACTTTATTACAAAATCGCTGATAGATTGCTCCAAGCATACTGGAGAACTTGCCACAGTTATTTTGCAGATTTTTGCCATCTCACTTCTGTCTCTCCAGGTAATCCGAGACAGCCTCGATGATGTTGAGGTCGGGGCCCTGTAGAGGCCGAACCATCTGAAACCATACGAAGCATCTAGGGTACAGTACTGTCCATCAAAATATAGAAACATATAGTGGAAGTTGTTATTCACCGACAAAGTCCAAAGATGCACTGGGGTCATCCCACTGGTGTCACCATGCTTCTGGCACCAGCACAGCATGCCACAACATACTAACCCTAACCCACAGGTCACTGGAATATGGGAGGAAACCCAGGTGCTAATGGGCAGAAAGTACAAAATCATTAGAGACAGCTGTGGGAATTAAAACCCAGGTTGTTGTTGCGGTAGAATGCTACCCTAGCCATTACGCTACCATACTGCCCACTATGCGTGTCGCTAATCTCCACTAAAGGGGTCTTCACATTGTCTCCCTTTGGTTATAAGCTAACAAACTGAGAGCTTTATTTTGCAGAATAGAGGATTGCCCCCTCTCCAGTCATAGAACCCAACAACCCAAGGAGGTCACCAGTAGCAGACCATGAATGGTGAACAGAAACATAAACTGCTGGAGCCAGTATCTGTGGATGGAAATGGACAGTCAATGTTTCTGGTCAAGAATCTGTCTTTTGTACCAGATTCCATCTGCTGCAATCTCTTGTGTTTCTAGATCAGGGGTTCCCAACTGTTTTTATGCCATGGACCATACTGTTAAACAAGCGTCCATTGACCCCAGGTTGTGAACCCCTGATCTAGATTAATTGTGCATTTACTGAATAAATGCTCCATACCATCAAAAGAAACAGCTTGCTTTTCCAGTGCATGTTTCATGAACTGCAAAAATCTTAGGCACAGCCAGGGTGCCAAAGACTTGTGCACAGTACTGTAGTAATTTTATGTATTGCACTGTACTCCTGTCACAAAAAAAATTAATTTCATGACATATGTGAGTGATGATAAACCTGATTCTGACATGGGTCTCTATTGTGAACTAAAAGTGCGAAGGGAGTGAGTTGCACCCGATGTTCTGTAATGATTAATAAACTGATTGTTTGGAATTACGTATCCCTCCATGGCACTCCACCCTCGCCACTGCCAATATCCTTTGCTCCAGACAGATTTACAAACTCACTCTCCGCTTCACGTTGACAAATACAGTACTGTGCAAAATTCTTAGGCACCCTTGATATAGATATGCGCCTAAGACTTCTGCACAGCACTGTGTAACTAATCGATTGCAGCCAGTGATATCTAAAAGAATGAGCAGTCATAAGCACAGATGTGACCATCATTGCAACATCCAAAGTACAAATAGAGACCATCAAAAGGAAAGAGGCAATATGATTTTTCAATGTTTTAGAAATCTATTCCCATTTTTTATGATTATTGTTCAAGCAAATTCATGATATAGTCATATCATATCTTTCAGAGCCTTAAAAATATCACAAAATGCTACAAGCCTGTAATGTCTATATGGGTTCCAATTCTAATTTCAGGACTATTGTGAAAATTGCTACAAAAACAATCTGTAGACGCAGTAAATCTGAAAGGAAACATAAAATGCTGGAAACAGAAGGTGAGACAGCATCTGTAAAAAGATAAACAATTCTTCGGTTCAAGTTTGAAGTTGAGTTTATTGTCATATGCATGACTAGAGGTATGCACTGTGCAATGAAAAGCCTGCAGAGCATCACTGTATTAAAAAAGCATTAAAAAAGGAACATTCACAAGAAAAACATAAATTAGATGTGTAATATGCACGACTAGAACATAACCAGAATGGAAAAGAAAATATGTCCAATGTAATGCGAAGTGGTTAAAGTGGACATTGGTGTTGCTGTTGTAAGGTTGTGATTAGGGTTGTGTAGGTTGATTCAAGAACCGAATGATTGAAAGGAACTTCCTGATCTTGAACCTGGTGGTGGTTTTGTACCTCCTACTTGCTGATAGGTACGAGAAGATGGCATGACCTAGACGGTGGAGATCTTTGATAGGTGTTGTTCTTGAGGCAGCACCTCCTCAGTTGATGGTGGGACGGGTTGTGATCATAATGTATTGGGCTGCAGCTTTTACGAGGGGTGATTGATAAGTTCATGGCCTAAAGAAGAAGGAGTCAATTTAAGAAAATCCAGCACATTTATTTTTCAACATAGTCCCCTCCATCATTTACACACTTAGTCCCGCCATCATGGAGCACACGGATCCTGGACCTCCAGAAAGTGTCCACACCATGGGTGATTGATAAGTTTGTCGCCTAAGGTAGAAGGAGATGAGTTATACAGCTCTTGTTACATGCACATGCAGTTCAACTCTTTGATTATGCAGAAAGTTTGAAGTTAATAACTCATCTCCTTTTACCTTAAGCCAACAAGTTATCAATCACCCTGATGAGTTATTAACTGATGAGTTATTAACTTCAAACTTTCTGCATAATCACTCAAAGAGTTGACCTGCATGTGCATGTAACGAGAGCTGTATAACTCATCTCCTTCTATCTTAGGCCACAAACTTATCAATCACCCCATGCTGTGGACACTTTCTGGAGGTCCAGGATCCGTATGCTCCACGACCGCTGGAGTAAGTGTGTAAATGTAGGAGGGGACTATGTTGAAAAATAAACATGCTAGGTTTTCTAAAATTGACTCCTTCTACCATAGGCCACAATCTTATCAATCACGCCTTGTAATACTCCTGCAAGTCCAAATTGCCATACCAAATCGTGATGAAACCAATCAAGATATTTTACATTGTACATCTGAGAAAGTTTGTCTGTATGTTCCTTCTTAACCTGCAAAGAAAGTAAAGCTGTTGGCGTGCCTCCCTGGGGTTGCATTAATGTGCTGCATCCAGAGACCTGATGAAGGGTTTCAGCCTGAAATACCCCCTGCTTATTCCCCTCCGAGGATGCTGCCTGACCTGCTGAGTTCCTTTGGAATTTTGTATGTTGACCTGATAAGTTTTATGTCTAGGAATTAAAACCTGCTTGTTACAATGCGTCCAGGACCCTTTATCTAGTCCACAAAGTGTTTCCGGCAATTTCTGTTTCAATTTAATGAAACCGTAAAGGTACAGGAGAACTGCTAAGTAAATATATGTTGTTCATTCCACTCTCTCCTAACATATGAATCAGTTGTGCATATGTCAAATCCAACACTCACATTTGCATACACTTCTTTCATATACTTGACTTCTCCCTTTATAAAAGCAATGATTCACATGTTCACCAAATTTATGATTTAATTGTTAACAAATTTTATAGGACTACGATCTAAAAGGAATTGATGTTGTCAGTACTGTGTCCACTTCTTGACCTTGGAAAAAGATTCTTCTCAATCCTATTTTTGTAGAACCTTCTGTGGTTTTCTCCACAGTTCTTACTGATACAGCATCTGGAATAAACTCTTTAACACATGACTTTCTCTGGTATGTTATCCAATTTTATCTCCTGTTTTCACAGGAAAGTTCTTTGTGCTGCATAGTAGCAATGTCATCTCTGCATCCCATTTCCAAATGTCAGGCTTGTTAGGTGACATTAACAGATGAACTCAGTCATGTTGTTTGAATTCTTTCTCACCAGGAGTTGAGTCACCATTTTGTTTCAATTTCAACTTTGCTTCTTCCGCTCTCTGTCAGGATTTGGTTCAACTGAGATCTGTTGTGTTTTTGTGTCTTATGCTTGGAATAGCTCAGCAGGAAACTAACCATTTGTCAGATGTAGCATTGTGTACCGTTGTTTTGTGCAAAGTTCTGGTCACTTCACTACAGGGAAAGTGGAATTAATTTAGAGAGCATGCAACAAAGATTTACGAGCACTGGAGGTTGTGAGTTATGAGGAGAGATCAGATTGGCTGTTTCTATTCAGCCTGGAGTAAAGTAGGCTAAGAGGTGGCACAAACACAAGAGATTCTGCCATTGCTGTAAATCCAGAGTAACAGCCACTGAATGCTGGAGGAACTAGCAGGTCAGACAGCATCTATAGAAAGTTGATGTTTCGGACCAAGGCCCTTTATCAGGATTAGTAAGAAAGAGGAAGAAGCCAGAATAAGAAGTTAGGAAGCGGAAGTAGTACATTAGTACTTGTAGTAAATGTTGGGACAGGGGCAGAAACAACATATAGACAGGTACTTGAATAAATAAATTAGAAACAGATATCAAATTAACAGAAGCAAATGAGAGGAGAGATTATCAGGCAGCATCTACAAGGGACATTTCGGGCGGAGACCCTTCATCAGGGCTGGAAAAAAGAGATGAGAAGTGTTACGTACCCGTGACGCGTGACAGTGGTACCCTTGTCACGTGACTGGGGTTGAAGTTATACTGGACATGAGGTAATGGTGGAGTGATGTCATTTTCCCGCCAGTAGAGGTCATGTGACAGGTTTTTTTCTACAGGGTATAAAAGGAAGACCCACCCTGTCAGGTGGGGCAGTTCGTGGCTGGATTTGCCAAGATGACTTCATGTTACTGTGTGATTTAATGTGATGACGCAGTTTAGTTAAAAATGAAGTTTTATATAATGCCTAAAGTTTAAAAGGTCAGAGCCAACGGTTTCTTTGCCAAGGGAGAGTGAAGTTTGGAAGACAAATCGAGAAGAATCGATTTTCAATGGATTGACTTCGACCTTGTGTGATCCTCATTCGGAAGGATTTCGTTGACTATTCTCGCTGTTGACCCCTGGGATGACCAGAAAGGGTTTGAGAATAGTGTGGAAGAGAGGTCAGTCACTTTAAGTTGTTATATTTAATAAAATTCGACGTGGGAGTTCGACGCTGGGAATCGAAGGACATCGACGTGGAAGAGAATTTACATCGCTTTAAAAAGTCTCTCCTTTTAAAAGTACCGTGAGCTTTTGAACTGCCGGCATATCGTTTTAAAATACTGTTTTCATTCGGCATATCGCTTTAGAGAACTGAGTTCTTTTCAATACCGCTTTAAAGACTGTTTGAGACTGCAACGCTATTAAGAACTGTTTGATTCAGCTGCCAGCAGCTGGTTTCGGATCATTGTTTGGGTTTGTTTACATTTGAAGGGGGTTTGTTATCAGTGTTTAATAAACGTGTTATTCGTTATAAAACCCCTTGCCTAACTCATCTATATTATTGTTGCCCGAATACGTAACATAATTATGGGGGTACGTCCGGAATTGAATTGTTTGTGTTTTAAAAAGTTTTTTGAATTTTGAATCGGTGTTTTGGTAACGGGGATTGCTCGATTTTTTTTTGTTTGATTGGCTTGTGAGTGGTATTCGGCAACGATGAATATTGATGAGTTTCTGGATTCGCCAGACGCGGATTTGTTAGCGAGGGCGAAAAAAACTGAAGTCTCTGAACTTGCTAATCGGTTGCATATTAAAGGGATCTTGCCAACTACATCAAAAGCTGTAATACAGAGAAAGATCGCATCACATTTTGTGGCTTCGGGTCATTTTGAAGAATCGATTTTAGAATCGTTTCCAATAAGTAATCTGGAGATGCAGTTGCAAATTGAACAAATGATGTTAGAAAGGTGTAAATTGGAAATTGAGCAAAAGCAAAGGGATTTTGAATATGCAATGGAGAAATTAAGGTCTGTAGAACAGTCTGCTGATTCTAAAAAACCGTTTGTTGCTAGCCAAGAAATTAAATTGGTCCCTCCATTTAGTGAAACAGAAGTGGAGAGATATTTTCAACATTTTGAAACTATTGCTCGGATGTCAGAGTGGCCGAAAGATAAATGGTCAGTGTTATTACAGAGTGTAATCAAAGGAAAGGCACAACAGGTTTACACAGCTTTAACTGCTGCGCAAGCATTAGATTATGATATTGTGAAGGAAAATATTCTCAAATCGTATGAGTTGGTCCCAGAAGCGTACAGGGAAAGATTCAGGAGTTTGAAAAAGTCTGTGGAAAAGACTTATGTGGAATTTGCCTATGATAAAGCTATGTGTTTTGAGAGATGGGTTTCTTCTAAAAATGTAAATGGGGACTATGAGACATTGAGAGAGCTGATTTTAATGGAGGAATTTAAAAGAAGCATTCCTGTTGAAGTAAGGACCTACTTAAATGAGAGGGATACTGATAAATTGCAGGACTGTGCTAGATTAGCTGATGAATATGTTTTAATCCATAAAAATAAATTTCCTCAGGGTAGAATTTTTAAGAGGAAAAATAATATGGAGACTCCAGGTAAATCAGAAATTAAATTAGAGGTTAATGAGAGAGGTAAGGAGGAAGGAAAGTCTGTGAAGGAAAGACAGTTTGGTTTTATTTGTAACTATTGTAAGAAGCCTGGCCATGTAATAGCTAACTGTTTCAAATTGAAAAAGAAAGAGAAGGAAGCAGTTCCGGATGTTTGTGTGCAACATACTAAAGCACCTGTAAAGTTACAGGGTTTGGTAAACACAAATGAGGATTTGTTAGAGTCTGACAAAGTGAGAAAGGGATATGATCATTTTATAACTGAAGGGTTTGTATCCTTGAAAGAAGGATCTACTCTGGTGCCAATAAAGATTCTTAGGGATACTGGAGCTTCTCAATCACTGATGTTAGATAGTGTGTTGAAGTTTAATGAAGAGAGTGATACTGGTGAGGTGAATTACATAAGAGGTGTTGGAAGTGATTTTATGCCTGTACGTTTACATGAAGTAAATTTAAAGTCAGGGTTAGTTACAGGATTTGTTAAGGTAGGATTACAGCATAGCTTACCTGTGAAGGGTATTTCTTTATTGTTAGGTAATGACTTGGCAGGTGGACAAGTTTTTCCTGAAGTGCATTTGACAATGGAATCAGAGGAACCAGAGGTGAATTTTAACACAGATTTTTCTTGTGTTGTGACTAGAGCTATGGCTAAAAAAATTGATGTGCAGAATGAGGTTGTTACTCATGACTGTTCAACTCAGGATTTGAGTTTTGAGGATGTGTCAGAAACTTTCTTACCTTCGTTGTTTGAACAAGGTTCTGGGAGTAAGTTTGACTATGAAGATTTATCTTTGTCTCGGAAGGAGATGATAGCAGAGCAGAATAGAGATCCTGAGATTGTAAAATTAAGGGAACAAGCTTTACTAGGTAGTGAAATTGAGAAGGTGTCAGTAGGATATTACTTGGAAAAAGGAGTGTTGATGAGGAAGTGGAGGTCGCCTACAATTCCTGCAAGTGAGGAATGGAATGTTGTTTATCAAGTAGTTGTTCCTAAAGTTTATCGGAATGAGATTTTGACTTTAGCTCATAGTGTGCCTTTAGGTGGACATCAAGGGGTAAGGAAAACTGTGGACAAGATTTTAAAACATTTTTACTGGCCTGGTTTAAGAAAAGATGTGGCGATGTTTTGTAAGACGTGCCATACTTGTCAAATTGTGGGTAAACCAAATCAGGTTACACCAGTAGCTCCATTACAACCTATTCCAGCATTTGGTGAACCATTTTCTAAAGTTATTGTAGATTGTGTTGGTCCATTACCAAAGACAAAAACTGGTTATCAGTATTTGTTGACTATCATGTGTACTTCGTCTAGGTTTCCAGAGGCAGTACCACTTAGGAATATAAAAGCTAAAACTGTGACGAAGGCTCTTATAAAATTCTTTACTTATTTTGGATTGCCTAAGGAAATACAAACTGATCAAGGTAGTAATTTTATGTCTGGATTGTTTCAACAGATAGTTTATAAATTGGGAGCTAAGCAAATTACTTCGTCTGCATACCATCCAGAATCGCAAGGTGCCTTGGAGAGGTTTCATTCTACTCTCAAGAATATGATTAGGACATATTGTGTGGAGAATGAAAGTGACTGGGATGAGAGTATAAACTTAGTTTTATTTGTAGTAAGGGAATCGGTACAGGAATCTTTAGGTTTTAGTCCATTTGAACTTGTGTTTGGACATAGAGTTAGAGGACCTTTAGCTTTATTGAAGGAACAGTGGATTAGTAAGGAAGTGCATACTAATTTGTTGGACTATGTTTTGAAATTTAAGGACAGGTTACATAGAGCTTGTAGCTTAGCCAAGGAAAATTTAAAGTTGGCTCAGGAGAAAATGAAGACTTGGTATGATAAGGAAGCTAGGATGAGGATGTTTAAGCCTGGAGATAAGGTGTTGGTTCTTTTCCCAGTGCAGACAAATCCTTTACAAGCTAGATTTCATGGACCTTATGAAATTGTGTCTAGAGTTAATGATGTGGATTATGTAATAAAAACTCCAGATCGTAGAAGGTCAACACAACTTTGCCACATAAATATGATTAAACCATATTTTGAGAAACAATCTGATACTGTGACTGTTGTGGTTAGTGAGAATGAGTTGGATTTAACTGGGAACATGATAGATGATTCATCTGACTTTCATTCTAAATCTAACATTGTTTCTGTTAGGTTACCTAATTCGACTATTTTGGAAAATATGGATGAGAAATTAGCACATTTACAGCTAGAGCAGAAACAACAGATGAAGGAATTGATTTTTAAGTATAAGGATTTGTTTCCAGATGTTCCGAGAAGGACTACTATAGCTTCACATGATGTAGATGTTGGAGATGCCAAACCTATTAAACAACATCCATATAGGATGAACATGGAAAAATGTGAACTTGCTGAGAAAGAAATTGAATACATGTTAGAGAATGATATTATTAGACATTCTAACTCGAATTGGAGTTCGCCATGTGTTATGGTGCCAAAACCTGATGGTAGTATTAGGTTTTGTACGGACTATAGAAAGGTGAATGCTGTAACGAAAACAGATGCATATCCAATTCCTAGAGTAGATGATTGTGTAGATAAAGTTGGAAAAGCAAAGTTCCTTACAAAGATTGATTTATTGAAAGGGTATTGGTGTGTTCCATTAACGGACAGAGGTAGAGAGATTTCTGCATTTGTAACTCCATCTGGGTTATATGAGTATAATGTTCTTCCATTTGGGATGAAGAATGCCCCAGGTACTTTTCAGAGGATGATTAATTCTGTGATTCAGGGATTGAAAGATACTGATGCTTATATTGATGATTTAGTGACAGGAAATGATACTTGGGAAGCACACATTATTGCGGTGGAGAAATTGTTTGAAAAGCTTTCAAAAGCTAACTTGACTATTAATTTAGCCAAGAGTGAATTTGGACATGCTACTGTGACTTACCTTGGTTATGTTGTGGGTCAAGGTAAGGTAGCTCCTGTTCAGGCAAAAGTTCAGGCAATTTTAGAAATTCCCACTCCGACGGGGAAAAAAACTCTCAGAAGGTTTTTGGGAATGGTAGGATATTATCGAAAATTTTGTAAGAATTTTGCTAATGTTGCCCTTCCATTAACTAACCTTCTGCAGAAGAATGTTAAGTTTGTGTGGACAGTGTTTTGTCAGGAAGCATTTGAAAAATTGAAAACAATGATATGTGAACAACCTGTGCTTAAGGCACCTGACTTTGAAAAACCTTTTTCATTAGCTGTGGATGCTAGTGATGAAGCTGCGGGAGCAGTATTGATGCAAAGGAATGAGGGTGATGAGGTTGATCATCCAGTAGCTTACTTTTCTAAGAAATTTAATAAGCATCAAAGAAACTATTCAACAATAGAGAAAGAATTGTTATCTCTTGTTTTAGCTTTGGAATATTTTGAGGTATATGTTGGTACAACTCAAAAACCACTTATTGTTTACACTGATCATAATCCGTTAGTTTTTCTGAGTAAGATGAAAAACAAAAACAGAAGATTGTTAAATTGGAGTTTGATGTTACAAGAGTACAATATTGTGATAACTCATATTAAAGGTAAAGATAATGTGGTTGCTGATTGTCTATCTCGATGTTGACTGTACAATGTTTTTTTTGGAGTGGTTTTTTTTTATTGTAACACTCCTACTGTATTGTATATTGTGTATGTTATATGATTTATCCATTTGTTTTTTTCTTGTAAGTAATTGTTAAAAATTTTTGTTCTTGATAGACCAAAAATGTTTTTTTTGGAGGGAGGTGTTACGTACCCGTGACGCGTGACAGTGGTACCCTTGTCACGTGACTGGGGTTGAAGTTATACTGGACATGAGGTAATGGTGGAGTGATGTCATTTTCCCGCCAGTAGAGGTCATGTGACAGGTTTTTTTCTACAGGGTATAAAAGGAAGACCCACCCTGTCAGGTGGGGCAGTTCGTGGCTGGATTTGCCAAGATGACTTCATGTTACTGTGTGATTTAATGTGATGACGCAGTTTAGTTAAAAATGAAGTTTTATATAATGCCTAAAGTTTAAAAGGTCAGAGCCAACGGTTTCTTTGCCAAGGGAGAGTGAAGTTTGGAAGACAAATCGAGAAGAATCGATTTTCAATGGATTGACTTCGACCTTGTGTGATCCTCATTCGGAAGGATTTCGTTGACTATTCTCGCTGTTGACCCCTGGGATGACCAGAAAGGGTTTGAGAATAGTGTGGAAGAGAGGTCAGTCACTTTAAGTTGTTATATTTAATAAAATTCGACGTGGGAGTTCGACGCTGGGAATCGAAGGACATCGACGTGGAAGAGAATTTACATCGCTTTAAAAAGTCTCTCCTTTTAAAAGTACCGTGAGCTTTTGAACTGCCGGCATATCGTTTTAAAATACTGTTTTCATTCGGCATATCGCTTTAGAGAACTGAGTTCTTTTCAATACCGCTTTAAAGACTGTTTGAGACTGCAACGCTATTAAGAACTGTTTGATTCAGCTGCCAGCAGCTGGTTTCGGATCATTGTTTGAGTTTGTTTACATTTGAAGGGGGTTTGTTATCAGTGTTTAATAAACGTGTTATTCGTTATAAAACCCCTTGCCTAACTCATCTATATTATTGTTGCCCGAATACGTAACAGAAGTCAAAGTAAGAAGGGTGGAAGAGGGGAGAGATAAGTACAAGGTGGTACCTGATAGGGAAAAGTGGGAGGGGGGAGTTGTGAAGTAAAGAGCTGGCAGATCGATTGATGAAAGAGGTAGGAAGTGATACCGATGTAGGTTTTGAACAAAGACTGTTCCACGTAGGCGATAAAGCTGGGACCCATGCGAGTCCCCATGGCTACCTCTTTTGTTTGAAGGAAGTGGGAGGAGCTGAAAGAGCCAAACGTTCTCTTATTGTTTTTCACCCAGAGAATGGTTTGTGTATCGATTGAACTGCCAGATCAGAGTCAGATTCATTTATCACATGTACATCAAACCATTCAGTGAAATGAGTTGCTAGAGCTCACCACCAGCACACCCAAGGATGGTGCTTGGATCGGAGAGCATGCCTTGAGTGAACATGGCCTTCTCTCCTTGGAGCAACGGAGGATGAGAGGTGACCTGATAGAGGACTATAATATGATGACAGGCATTGATTGTGTGGATAACCAGAGGCTAATCCCCAGGGCTGAAATGGCTAACATAAGGGGGCACAGTTTTAAGGTGCTTGGAAGTAACTACAAGGGGGATGTCAGAGCTAAGATTTTTACACAGAGGGTGGTGGGTGTGTGAAATGCACTGCCTGCGATGGTGTTGGAGGCAGATACAATAGGGTCTTTTAGGAGACTCTTAGGTAGTTATATAGAGCTTAGAAAAACAGAGGGCTATGCTGTAGGGTGATTCTAGGCAGCTGCTAGAGTAGGGTACATAGTCACCTCAACATTATGGGCTGTAGGGCCTGTAATGTGCTGTAACTTGCTATGGTTCTATGATTCTATGAAGCTTGTGCTTTGGGGAATCTGCAAATTTCACCACACCATATATTTTGTATGTATAGAGGTATACTATAGCTGAAGCCCTGGAAACTGCCAAGCAACAGTTCAAAGCTCTGGCTCTGACTACCAGACTACAGAGGTACACTAAGGATGCAGAGGCCATGTGAATAAATGCAGTCTTCTGTTCCAGAGTAACAACATGCCAGTACCTGAACCAACCAAAACAACAAATGAGAGGTACTGGGAGAGTATATGGAAGCAAGAAGCATCGCATTATACTAGTGCCCAATGGCTGAAAGACCTACAGGCCAGCTTCTGCAATCTCCCAGAGGCAGAAGCAGTCACATCACAGCAGTGGAAAGAACTGGACATTACCAGGGCCTGATATGATCCACGTATACTGGCTGAAAAAACTAACAGCATTATATACACAGCTGGCAGCTCAAGTGAACCAGCTACTTGAAGCAGGCTCCCAACCTTGACTGGTTAACTCAAGGGACACGTACACAACGCTGGAAGAGCTCAGCAGGTCAGGCAGCATCTGTGAGAAAAGAGTAGCCAACGTTTCGGGCCGAGACCCTTCATCAGGAATGGGGGGAAGAGAGGGCCGAAGCCCAGTAATAGAGATGGGGAGGGGGTAGGGCCTAGAGGCGCCAGGTGGAAAACCAATCAGAGGAAAGATAAAGGGGGGAGGGGGAGGGGATAAGCGTGAAAGAACTGTAGAGATAAAGAAGCAGAAAGTTGAAAGGGGAGAGAGGCAGAGAGGGACCGGGCATAGGGGAAGGGAAAGGGGGAGGGAATTACCGGAAATTGGAGAATTCAATGTTCATTCTACCAGGCTGGAGGCTACCCAGATGGTAGATGAGGTGTTGCTCCTCCAACCTGAGTTTGGCCTCATCATGGCAGTAGAGGAGGCCATGTATGGACATATCCGAATGGGAATGTGAAGCAGAGTTGAAGTGGGTGGCAACCAGGAGGTCCTGTCTATTGTGACGGACGGAGCGGAGGTGCTTGACGAAGCGGTCCCCCAATCTGCGTCGGGTCTCGCCGATATAGAGGAGGCCGCACCGGGAGCACCGGATGCAATAGACGACTCCAGCAGACTTTCAGGTGAAGTGTTGCCTCACCTGGAAGGACTGTCTGGGGCCCGGAATGGTGGTAATGGGGGAGGTGTGGGGACAGGTGTAGCATATGCGCTTGCCCCTCCCCTATCTCTATTACTGGGCTTCGGCCCTCTCTTCCCCCCCATTCCTGATGAAAGGTCTCGGCCCGAAACGTTGGCTACTCTTTTCTCACGGATGCTGCCTGACCTGCTGAGTTCTTCCAGCGTTGTGTACATATTCTTTGATCCACAGCATCTGCAGTTGTATTTTTGTGTTTTAACTCAAGGGACAGTGCTCATGATGAAGGATCCTCACAAAGGAGCAACACCATCAAACTACTGGCCTGTCAACAACATGGAAGTTCCTATCAGGCACCGTAGCCACTATGCTGAAGGAGCGTGCGTGTGAATTCCTGAGCCCTGTTCAGACGGGGATTGGTAATGGAAGCAGAGGCTCCAAGCACTGACTATTGGTAAACCAAACAGTCATGCAAGACTCTAAGCAACACAAAATGATGGAGGAACTCAGCAGGCCAGGCAGCACCAAAGGAAAAAAGTACAGTTGTAGTTTCAGGCTCAGATTTCCAGTATCTGCAGATTTTCTCTTGTTTATGCAAGATCCAAGATATGGCAAGCCAACCTAAACACATCCAAATGACTAGAGGCCATGGCAGGACGAGCCACTGCATGCGATGTACATACCATCGCCAGATATCAGAGGAGGCTGACAATGGCTGGAAATGGCAGGGCTGGAGGACAGCACAGAGGCATGGCCCATGGCTGCATTAGAACAGCCATTGAGGACATGAGCAACAGAAGCAGGAGTTTATCATATCAGACAAGACCCAAGATGCAGACTGTGCGAGGAATCCACTAAAACCATCCAGCATGCAGTAGCAGCATACGAGATGCAGGCAGGGACAGCACACACTAAATGGAACATCCAAATTGCAGGAATTGTGTACAGGAGCATCTGTGCTGAGTATGGATTGGACACTCCCAATTCCAAATGGGAAGCATCTGAGAAAGTTGTGGGGGCAGATCTTAGGAGGACAATGGTGCCTAAGGGCGACTCCTTTGCTTGCACCTTCAGAAACAGCTCTATTTCTATCTTCAACATCTCCTTTTTCCTTTTCAGGGTTATTTTGAAGACCATGACCTGGAGTTACACACTGACTTTGGTCCTTTGTGGGAATGGGACCTTCTCTGGGGGTCTCACGACTGGCCGCTATTCAATATGCCAAGGGCGCAGCCTAGAAGACTAGCATGCCTTCAGGGTATTGTTTTTTTGTGAGTCTGGAGGTGGGCAGACTCGGGGTGAACGAGTAGACTTTGGGGTACCGAGTTGTAGTGTTCTCACTCAGGTATAAGAGAACGCTAAACTAAACACCGAGGTAAACCGTAGTCAATGAAAACAGGATCGCAGTAAGATTAACCGTTTACTGTTCACTCTTCCACATTAACGTATGGTGAAAACTGTTGATAAAACAATACAAGATTTGTACAGTATTTGTTTCCTTCTTGATATCACATTTACATCGTAAATACTTGCAAAAGTAAACTACAACAACTACATTACATTAAAATGCAGCAGTCAGAATCTACCTACGCCATTGACTGCTTTAAATACACTTGAACACAAACTATCCACAACTCTTTAACTAACGAAAACATAAACCTTATCAACCGTCATTACTTTTAACAGAATCAGCGTTAACATTTTAATTCAACACATCGATTATCTCATGAACTTACGGCGTTGCTTCACTGAGTTTCTAGTGCGAAACTTTTCTCGCGATGATCCTGCACATGTGAGCCCCCTCCTTCCCGTTTCTCCAAACTGGTATTTTCCCCACAAGACGCGGCGGAACCGGATGTGACGTCATCGCATGCCGCGATATATCACAGACAACGAATTTACTTTAAATGATCCTAACTTTAACTAAAAAATGCTAACAAACGAATTACTAAAGCGAAAATATTACAAACTAAACAAATGTCATAAAGGCAACACACGAGTCTTTATTGATGCTTTGCTGCACAGCTGAGTGCTTGGTGGAAGGCATTGATGCTTCTTTGCTGGTAGGATTGTTGCCTTGCTGCTGCTTATGGGTGGTGGGGAGCAGGGGGTCCTAACATTTAACTGCTCTTCGTTCTTTGGGGCACTCCTCTGTTTCCATGGATGTTTGTGAAGAAACAGAATTTCAGAATGTATATTGTATACATTCATCTGACATTACATGTGCCTATTGAAACTATCGAATGACAGAGCTGAGATCCTGTAGAACCTCCAAATACAGACCGATAAGCAGGTACTGGCCAATCAACCAGACGGAGTAATCCTGGACAAGGAACAGAAGAAAGCAATTGTAATAGATGTGGCAATCCCAAATGACAGTAACTGTCACCGGGTTCGGATATGGCCCGAGGCAGAATCAGATTTATTATCACCGGCATGTGTCGTGAAATTTGTTAACTTAGCAGCAGCAATTCAATGCAATACATAACAAAGAAGAGAAAAAAATAATAACAATAAATAAATAAGTAAATCAATTACAGTATACGTATATTGAATAGATTAAAAAACATGTAAAAACGGAAGTACTGTATATTAAGAAAAATGAGGTAGTGTCCATGAGTTCAATGTCCATTTAGGAATCGGATGGCAGAGGGGAAGAAGCTGTTCTTGAATCGCTGAGTGTGCGCCTTCAGGCTTCTGTACCTCCTACCTGATGGTAACAGTGAGAAAAGGGCATGCCCTGGGTGCTAGAGGTCCTTAATAATGGATGCTGCCTTTCTGAGACACCGCTCCCTGAAGGTGTCCTGCGTACTTTGTAGGCTAGTACCCAAGATGGAGTTGACTAGATTTACAACCACCTGCAGCTTCTTTCGGTCCTGTGCAGTAGCCTCCCCACATACCAGACAGTGATGCAGCCTGTCAGAATGCTTTCCATGTTACATCTATTCAAGTTTTTGAGTGTATTTGTTGACATGCCAAATCTCTTCAAACTCCTAATGAAGTATAGCTGCTGTATTGCCTTCTTTATAACTACATCGATATGTTGGGACCAGGTTAGATCCTCAGAGATCTTGACACCCAGGAACTTGAAACTGCTCACTCTCTCCGCTTCCGATCCCTCTATGAGGATTGGTATGTGTTCCTTCATCTTACCCTTCCTGAAGTCCACAAGCAGCTCTTTCGTCTTACTGACATTGAGTGCCAGGTTGTTGCTGCAGCACCATTCCACTAGTTGGTATATCTCACTCCTGTACACTCTCTCGTCACCACTTGAGATTCTACCAACAGTGTATCATCAGCATATTTATAGATAGTATTTGAACTATGCCTAGCCACACAGTCATGTGTATATACAGAGTAGAGCAGTGGGCTAAGCACACACCCCTGAGGTGCCCCAGCGTTGATCGTCAGCAAGGAGGGGATGTTATCACCAATCCACACAGGTTGTGGTCTGCTGATTAGGAAGTTGAGGATCCAATTGCAGAGGGAGGTACAGAGGTCCAGGTTCTGCATCTTCTCAATCAGGATTGTGTGAATGATGGTATTAAATGCTGAGCTATATTCAATTAACAGCATCCTGACATGGGTGTTTGTGTTGTCCAGGTGGTCAAAAGCCATGTGAAGAGCCATTGAGATTGGGGCAATAGGCAAATTGCAATGTGTCTAGGTCCTTGCTGAGGCAGGAGATCTGTCTAGTCGTGACCACCATCTCAAGGCATTTCATCACTGTCGAAGTGAATGCTACCAAGTGATAGTCATTTAGGCAACTCACATTATTTTTCTTAGGCACTGGTATAATTGTTGCCCTTTTGAAGCAAGTGGGAACTTCCGCCCGTAGCAGTGAGAGGTTGAAAATGTCCTTGAATAGTCCCGCCAGTTGGTTGGCACAGGTTATCAGAGCCTTACTAGGTACTCCATCTGGACTTTCCACCTTGCAAGGGTTCACTCTCTTTAAAGACAGCCTAATATTGGCCTCTGAGACGGAGATCACAGGGTTATCAGGTGCAGCAGGGATCTTCACAGCTGTAGTTGTGTTCTCCCTTTCAAAGTGGGCATAGAAGGCATTGAGTTCATCTGGCAGTGAGATTGAGGGAAAAATGCACATACACACCACCCATAAGGGGTGAGAAAAAAATATATATTTAAAGCTAGTGTGCCTAAGACGTGCACAGTACTGTAGTAATTTTATGTATCGCACTGTACTGTTGCTGCAAAAAAAAAACAAATTTCAGGATATATGTGAGTGATGATAAACTTGATTCTGATATGGGTCTCTATTGTGGACTGAGAGCAGGAAGAGAGCAGGGAGAGGGGAATCCTGGTTGCCAAAAGGACAAGATGAGGGAAGGGAGCATGAAGCACCCTGTATTCTGTAATGATCAATAAACCAATTGTTTGGAATCAAATTAACTTGCCTGGTGTCTCAATCTGGGTGTGTTTAGACCCACGTCACCTCCCACCCTGGGCAATCCTTCTCTGACACTTGCACCACACCTCTCCCGTGGCACTCCACCCTCATCATTCCCAACATCCTTCACTCACTCCAGATTTACAAACTTGATCTCTGCTCCACATTGACAAATATAGTACTGCACAAAAGTCTTAGGAACCCTTGCTATACTGTATATATGTGTCTAAGGCTTCTGTGCAGGACTGTACTTGGACTGTTGGAGGAAACTGGAGCATCTGGAGGAAACCCACATAGCTAGAGGGAGAATGTACAATTTCCTTACAGATAGCAGCAGGAATTGAACCCTGATCGCTCATCACTGGCGCATAAAGCATTATGCTAACTGCTAGGCTGCTGTGCCTCCCACTGTATCTTCCAAGTGCTTTTATACAAAGATAAAGAACTTATCAATTGTCCTATATTCATCAGCATTTACTCACTGAAGGTTTCTTGATGGCCTCTTCCAACTCCGTAAAGTTGTCTTCATGAACATGGCTCTGCAACCGTGACAGGGAGGTCATGTTCATTATTCTATTGACAAATGATGGATTAAGATTACTGCAATCTCATGTCTTCATCTGGACATTTGGTTGATTCACTCCTTTCATTCAAAGATTTCTTACTTACCTTCTTTTGTGCCTTCTGAGCAATCTCCATTCTAGTGGTTGAATATCAATCTTTAATCCTTGCAATGAGAAGGTCATTTCATTGGTTACAACTTTCTTGCCTACCCTCTTGTTGCTCCATGGACTTGGTGGTGGTCCTCCATCAAAGTATTCATGTAAGCACCTCACAGCTTTGCTAGTTCAACTTCTCATGCTGAGGTTTAGCTGGTGTCCACCACACCCTCAAGATTTGTCACTGCTGTGGTCAGAGCTACTGGTATTTCAATCGACTACTGGGCCGAGCAGCTTTGTCAGTTTACAGAGATGTTCTCTTGCTTGACTTGAAGTCTGTTTGTCCGTCATTTAGTTCTGGAGAAGATGTGAAGAGGATGTTTCCTGTAGTAGGGGAGTCTTGGACTACAGGGCATGGCCTCAGAATAGAGGGATGTTTCATTAAGAACAGAGTATTTCTTTGGCCAGAGGTGGTGAATCTGTGGAATTCTTTGGCACAGACGACTGTGGAGGGCACGTTTTTGGGTATATTTCAAGCGGAGGTTAATAGGTTGTTGATTGGTAAGAGTGACAAAGGGTATGGGGAGAAGGCTTGAGAATGGGGTTGAGAGGGATAATAAATCAGCCAAGATGGAATGGCAGAACAAACTCCATGCGCCAGTGGCCTAATTCTGTTCCCACGCTTGATGGTCTTATGAAGTTCTTTCTTTATAACTTGATTGCTAAATCATCTCCTGACAGTTGGGCATTCTTTCTTTACTTTGATTCCCTCTCAGAGTGGCATGGTAGCATAGTGGTTGGCATAACATTATTATGAAACCAGAAACAGGATTCAATTGCTGCTAACACGAGGAAATCTGCAGATGCTGAAAATTCAAACAACAACACACACAAAATGCTGGTAGAACACAACAGGCCAGGCAGCATCTATAGGGAGAAGCTCTGTCGACCTTTCGGGCCAAGACCCTTCGTCAGGACTTAGTCAATTGCTGCTGCTGTCTTTTAGGAATTTGTACATTCTCCCCATGACTGCATGGGCTTGTTCCAGCTGCTCTGGATTCCTGGACATTCCAAAGACATGCAGGTTAGGGTTATTAAGTAGTCAGCATGCTCTGTGGTCACTGGAAGCATGGGGACATTTGAAGGCTGCCCCCAACACATTGATAGTCATTGTTACAAATGATGCAATTAACTTATGCTTCAATGTTTATGTGACAAATAAAACAAAACTACAATCTAAACATTAAATGAGAATGTAAATTCGCAATACTGAAACTCTCAGAAAGCAGATAATAGATGCCTATTCTAACTGTATGTGGTCACAGCAATATACTGAGTCGAAAAGGGAACTGGAGCACAGCCAACACACCTGCCCTGTGTTTAATCCCTTCACTAACCACAGCATACATGCGCATATGCACCCATTCCTTTGTTTACTACAGGAATATGTTCCTGGAAAACATTTCATTAAGCCAAGTTTTTAGGGATGGACTAAATGAATTGTGAAATCTTAGTACAATGTGTTTCCATTGCACTACTTACATTCAGTGGCCACTTTATTAGGTACACTAGTACATCTGCTCATTGAAGCAAATGTTTAAATTGCCAATGACATGGCTGCAACTCAATGCATAGACACATGCATACATGATCAAGAGGTTCAGTTGTTCTTCAGACAAACATTATAATGAGGAAGGAAATGTGATGTACATGGAATGATTGTTGGTGCCAGACAGGGTGGCTTGAGTATCTTAGGAACCACTGATCTCGTGAGATTTTCACAACAGTCTCTAGAGGTTATGGAGAACGGTGTGAGAAAAATGAAAACATCCAGTGAGCGGCACTTCTGAGAGCAAAAGTGCCTTGTTAATGAGAGAGGTCACAGGAGAGTGGGCTGACTGTTTCAGGCTGGCAGGAAGGTGACAGTAACTCGAATAACCCACACAATACAACAGTGGCGTGCAGAAGAGCATCTCTGAAACACACAACATGTTAAATGTTGAAGTGGATGGGCTACAGCAGCAGAAGACCACAAACATACTCTCAGTATCCATTTATTAGGTAAAGGAGGTACCTAATAAAGTGGCCGCTGAGCGTATATGAGTGAGACATAGCTGTATAAAATCAAAGACATAATCAAAATGTCAATGGCACTGTAGTTTAAATTCATAAATTGCATATTTGTAGACTAAGGAACATCTGTTCATTGCATTTACACCTTACAATTAAATACAGTAAGCAATGTGATGTTACCTTTTCATGTGATGGAGTACTACAACTAATTTATACACAGCAAGTAGCCAGAATAAACAATTAGATAAATGACAAGTTCATCTGTTTAACCAAAATAAAGAAGCAATATTCTGGAGGAACTCAGCGATGAAGCAGCATCTGTGGAGGCAGAGGGGTACTTGATGTCCTGTGCCAAGACCCTGCATCAGGACTGAGTGTCAGTCATGAAAACAGGTTTCAACATAAGATATTGGCCATCCATAGATCAGTAGTGCCCTACATCATACAAACAGGCCTTTCAGCCCATCTAGTCCATGCCAAACTATTATTCTGCCTAGTCCCATTGATTTGCACCTGGGTCATAGCCCTCCATACCCCTCCCTTCCATGTAGTTAACCAGACTTCACTTAAATGTTGGATTTGAACCCGCATCCGCTCCTTCTACTGGCAGCTTGTTCCACACTCCCATCCCCTCTGAGTGAAGGTTCCCCGTCACGTTCCCCTTAAAGAGTTCACCTCTCATCTTTAACCTCTAGTTCTAGTCTCAGCCAATATTAGCAGAAAAAGCCTGTTTGCATTTACCCTCTCTATACCTCTCATAATTTTGTACACCTCTATCAAATCTCCTCTCATTCACCAACACTTCAGAGACTAGAGCTCTAACGTTTTTAACCTTTCCTTATTACTCAGAGCTGTAAGTCCTAGAGATATCCTTGTAAATTTTCTCTGTACTCTATTGACATAATATCCCTTTGTCTCCACAATAGCAGCCTGGCAGACTCACTGAGTTTGTTTCATTTGGCTCTAGATTCCTGCATCGACAGTCTCTTGTGTCTTCATCCATTTTACTGGTGTCATTTCCAGTAGGTTGGGACAATGCACACAAGGACACAAGGAAGTTGGAGCATGAGAAAGCCCCTCAAGCCTGTCCTGCCATTCAATAATATCCTAGCTAATCTCAAGTGGCCTCACCTCCTCTTCAGTGCCAGGTTTCCCATGACCCACAGTTTCCCAGTCTTTCACAGGAACAGGCCCTTCAGCCCACAATGTTGTGCAGAACCAAAAAGTCAGGAATCAAGTGGCCACCTAAACTAATCCCCTTTGCCCAACCAATGTCCATATCCTTCTATTTGCCTCAAATTCATGTGCCTATCTAAATGTCTCTTAAAAGTCCTCCATGTTTCTGGCTCTACCACCTCCCCAGGCAGCACATTCTAGGCACCTACCACTTCCTGTGTAAAAAAACTTACCCTTCGCACCTCCTTTGAAATTACCCCCTCTCACCTTAAATGCAAACCCTCTGGTATTAGACATTCACATCATATTTATCTTTTCATCTTAAACACATCTAAAGATCTGTCTTCCACCATTCCCAGGGGCATAGAATTTTAGACATCCACCACCCTCCAAGAGAAGTAATTTCTTTGCATCTCAGTGTGAAAATTTCCCACTCATTTCAATGACTGGATCTTTTTAACTATATGAGAAAGATCTGCTTCAATAGCTCCTTTCAAAAATAACGTCATAAAATTGGAGCTTCAGTATAATTCATGCACTCAGGGTTTTGAATTAGAACAACAGAAATTATCTTTTGACACAATGTCCAAATGCCAAAACAAAATTGTTTTCCATTGAAACTTTTCGAGTGAAAATTAATGACCTGAGCAGGGGTTGAGAGGAAATTCTGCTTGACAAATTTGTTTGCTAAATTATTTACAGTTATAATGTCTGGTAGATTAATTGGAGTTATTTATTGATGTATTTCTATATGAAAACTCTTAATTAATGCAATGGGAATCTACATATTCAAAAAGTTTTTCCAAAGTACAAAATGATATTTAGAAGTACAGCGTGGTTTTAGGCCCTTCCAGCCCAACGTCCACATCATTCAATCAAGTTAATGTGATCAATTAAACCACAATGCCGATATGTTTTCTCCCAACACACCCCCGCCCCAGAAGTTTTCATGTTTTTATTGTTTTACAACATTGCATCGCAGTGGATGTAATTTGGCTTTTATTGATACTGATCAACAGAAAAAGATTCTGTTGTGTCTAAGTAAAAACAAATCTCTACAGTGATCTTTGTTGTAAATCAATAAAACATTAAAACATCCGGGGGGGGGGAGTGAATTATTTTTACAGGCATTGTTCTAACCCATGCATCTTTGGATTGTGAGAGGAAACCGTAGCACTTGGAGGAAACCCACACGGTCACAGGAAGAACATATATACCCCTTACAGTCAGTGTTGGAATTGAACCTGGGTTTGCCATTATGCTAACCGCTAAGTTACCGTGCTGCCCTAGAGCAAGAGAGTTTTTTTGGACTTGGGGCAATAGCTGAGTCGAACCCTGCAGGATGTTTGTTCCTTATGTTGCACAACTTAATAGTTAATAGGTAGATTTATGGAACTCACTCCCCAACAGCATTGTGGGAATGTAGCAGCTCAAGAAGGCACCTCACCAGTACCTTTTCCATGACAACTAGGGATGGGCAATTAAATGCTGGCTCTGCATGCAAAGTCTGCCTTCCTTGTATTGATAAAAGAAATGCTGCTAAAATAAGGATAACTGCAAATTCTGAAGGTTCAGCTTAGATCTGCAGATGAGATTTGGATGAAAAATGGAAATCCGATAAACAAAACTTAATGACAAGGTCAAGTGCTTTACTCTTGATAAAGGATATGTGACTCAGTTACAAAGTGAACAGGGAGCATGTTCAGAGACTCAGTGCAACACTTGGAGGATTCAAGGCAGCTGAGCTGTTGATTTACATTAAACTAATGAAACAAGGCACTTTATTAGGAACCTCCTTTACCTCAGAAAGTTGCCACTGATTTGTATGTCCATGGCCTTCTGCTGCTGTCACCCATCCACTTCACAGTTTGACACGTTGGGCATTCAGCGATGCTCTTCTGCACACCACTGTTGTAACACTTGGTTATTTGAGTTACTGTCACCTTCATGTCAGCTTGAACCAGTCTGGCCGTTCTCTCAACCTCTCTCGATAAGAAGCGTGCCACTCAGTGATTGTTTTTTTTATCTTGTTTTGTTTTTGCACCAAATTCTGTAAACTCTGGCGATCACTGGGTTTAATAACCCCAGGAAATCTGCAGCTTCTGAGATAATCAAACCACATCATCTGGCACCAACAATCATTACATGGTCAAAGTCACTTACATCACATTTATTTCCCTTTCTGATGTCTAGTCTGAACCACAACTGAACCTTTTGGCCATGTCTGCATGCTTATATGCATTGAGTTGCTGCACGTGATTGGCTGATTAGATATTTGCATTAATATGTGTTACAAGACATTCCTAACAGCACCAGCTTCTGGGGTTTAGACGTTCAAACTCTCTGGAATATGGTCAGCAGGTGTGGCCCATTTACGGGTTCAAGATGGTCCTGCTAATTGGCGATCATGTCTTGGGCACAAAGAATTGAGCACTTAAAGAGCACCTGAACAGAAGTTCGGCACTCAATCATAATCCCTCCTAATGATTTCGTCTAGTGTTTGTTTTGTGCTCAGTTCCTGATCCAGTTTGATACTGTGTCTCGATCCTTGCTTTGGGTACTCCAGTATTTGCGTACAACTTATCCTTGTCAAGGGCTCTCATCATAGCATGATTGAGCTGATATGGACCAAGCAGGATTTCAGATCCTTTCATCAGCCGTGGCCAGCCACAGTGAAAAAATTTCAAGAGAGAGACTAGAAATACATGACTTCTAGATCACTGTGTTCAAGATATTGCAGGGAGGAAGCCAAAATCACTCAGGTGAGGCTGTTGGTCGCACTGTGGAGTTAGTGCATCTTCCAACCCCGGAGACATTCGATAGTGACCCAGGTTCTTGCTGCAGCTTCCTTGTCCAATGCTCATTAGCACAGTGTTTCCCAGCTGGGGTTCTGGGAGAGATTGTGATTAAAAAGAATAAACATAATGTTTTGAACCATGTGATGCACGATGCTCGGACCACAGCGGTGGGCAGTGACCGAACAGACCCATTGGCAATCTCGTTAACGGTCTCTCAGCCCGGTATGTCAGTGCGCAGTAGGATGTGTTTATTTGATTCAGTCCATTCTCAGATTTTGATGAGTGGTAGGAGAGGTTGTTGGTAATTAGTGAGTGCTGTATTGCACGGAGGCGAGGACGATAGGCTGATGAGGAGTGTGAAGTGCATTTTCCGAGCATTGAATGGACTCGCCCATTTTTATATTTTATTAACCGCTGTTTTACAGACGTGTCCAGAGGTCCAATGTGGCAATTTTTCAATTATAATCGTCTGAGTCATCTCACTGCATGAGTGCAACAACAGACACAAAAAGTCTGTCTTTACAATGAAAGCTACTTATCCATGGCTTTTACATGGACTGATAATCCAAGATGTCCTACTCCATCATGCCTAGACTTATGCAAACAACTCACAATTGCAGCGATGGCTCCAGCAAAATTGAAAACACACAACTACAAATTAAAGCCATATGACACATATAAGTGCTGATTCTTTTAAATGGCTTTGGGAATCTCAAAACAGAGTAATGCTTTCGTTAATAAAGCCACAGTCACTAAAAGGACCCAGGAAGCAAGTTATTTAGTAACATAACTTATTACCCAGAAAAGGAAAAGTCACACAGTTGATGAGAACCTAATAATGCCGGCATGTAAAATTATCACACGTAAAATGCTGGGACATGATGGAATATGAGAAATTGAAAAAGTTTCAAACTCAGTGATAATGATGGCTGGTTCAAGCAACACACAGGAAATGCTGGAAGAACTCAGCAGGCTAGAAGGCATCTGTGGAAAAGAGTAGAGTTGATGTTTCGGCCTGACACCCTTCAGCAAGGCTTATCTCCTTGCCGGCCTAATGAGGCGATTGACAGGCAAGGAGGTAAGATCTGCTGAAGGGTCTCAGCAATTGTACTCTTGTCCATAGATGCTGCCTGGCCTGTTGAGTTCCTCCAGCATTTTGAGTGTGTTGCTTGGAGTTTAAGCATCTGCAGATTTTCTCTTGTTTATGATGTCTGTTTCTTTGCTTGTGAAGATCGGGAGGGAAGAAGAATCTTCAGGAGTGAGGGCATGATCGCTGGTGACTGCAGAGGCCAATTCTGGATCTGGAGACTCTGGAGCAGGAGGGACATGGGAACAGGTGGGATGTGGGCACTTGGGTATTGGGATCCTTCCTACATCTCCTCTTCTATTCAGCAGTCACTCTTTTGGATTCCTCAAAATTCTTCTCCAGCGGTCTCTGTCACAAGCCAGCTGTTGCCACTCATTGAACTCGATACTTGCAAGAGAGAGCTGCTGCTTAAGTTGGTCTTTGTACCTCTTGCACCAGGCAGCATGATCTGTCTTGCCCTGAGAGAGTTCTCCGTAGAGTACTGCTTTTGGTAGCCTAGAGTTGACCATGTGAGATACGTGGCCCAACCAGCAGAACTGCCTGTACAGCAAAGTGGCTTCAATGCTTGGAAATTGAGCTTCTCATTGTTAGAAACACGATCTGCCAGCTGTTACCCATGATGGAGCAGAGGCAGCACCAACAGAAGTGCTCAAGCAACTGGATTTGCTTGCGGTACAAGACCCAGGTTTTGGAGTCGTATAGCAGAGTTGTGACAATGGCAGCCCCCTATACCTGTATTTTTGTGGACAGACACAGCCGGTGGTTCTTCCACACGCGTTCCTGGGGGCGCCCAAAGGCACTGCCACCTCTGATGAGTCCCTTATTCCCATAGCATTATTGGAGATGATGCTGCCCAGGTAGATGAACTACTCAACCGTGTGGAGAGGCTGGCTATCAATGGTTATCCGAGGTGGGTTGTAAATGGCATGAGGGAGCTTCAGATGGAGCACCATTGTTTTTTGCAGACTGACCATTAAACCCAAAGAGCCCTTGCAGCCTTGGTGAACTGAGTGACTGCAGCCTGTAGTGCATTCTCTGTGCGCACGAGAAGAGCAAATAGTAGCTCGAGAATGGGCTGTTGCATGGTTTTTTGTTCCGGCGAGAAGGCAGCCACTCCCAAACAGTATAATAAGCCAACATATTGATGACATGTCACAGGATGCTGACGAGGATTTATGTGATAAACTAAAAAAACAAGAGTTTCTCTATCTGGGTTGATAAGTCAACAGATTTCACCAATAAATTTTATGTTGTAGCCTTTCCAAGATTTGTAAATGATGGGGGAATTCAAGAAAACTTTTTTCTGTTGCAAAGAGCTGCTCGAAACCAGTAAAGGCCAAGATATATTTAATGTTTTGTCTTCATATCTGGAAACAAAAGATCTGTCTTGGAGGAACTGTGTTGGTATCTGTACTGATAGTGCCCCAGCAGTGGTTGGCTCCATGAAAGGTTTCATTTCTCTTGTAAAAAAAGAAAATCCTGACAGTTTCACAATACTCTGTATTCTTCATATAGAGGTGCTGATAACAAAAACTCCTGGAGATGAAATTAAAAAAAATTTTTTGGTTGTTGCTACAAAAATGGTTAACTTTATTAAAAAATGACCAGTTGACTTGAGAATGTTTAAAAAACTGTGTGAAAACCAGGACAAAGAGCACACCAATCCCCTGCTACATACAGAAATCTGGCGGGTTAGCAGAGGAACAGTTCTCAGCGGGGTTACTGAGCTGAAAGGTGAGTTGCAGGAGCACTTTCAAGAAAATAGTAGGCCATATTTTGCTGAATGCTTTGAAGATGAAGAATGGCTGCAGAAACTAGCCAATTTAGCAGACAGTTTTCATCATATGAATGAGTTGAACAAGTCTTTGTAAGGCCCTGGAGAAGAAGTTTTGACTTCTAGTGACAAAATTCTTGGATTAAAAGGAAACTGAATATTTGGAAAAATCATGTTGCAGAAGCAAATCTCGAAATGTTTCCATGGCTGCTTGGGCTTCAGAGTGAGGAAGGATCAACAAGTCTCTTATCTTATTGTAAACCAGCTGGAAGAACTGCAGAACAAAATTGAAAATATTATACCTTCCTTTCAACACAAGTGTATGAATGGGTGAAGGACCCTTTCTCTGAATCTTGTGCTCAGCCTGAGGACTTGACTTTGAGAGAAGAGGAGGAAGTTTGTGAGATGTAGTCTGATCATGCACTCAGGATGAGATTTACTGACCTGCTACTGGACAAGTTCTGGATTTTTGTGAAAGTAGAGATTCCTGCCATTCATAGGAAAGCAATGAACATTTTGCTACAGTTTTCAACTTCTTACATGTGTGATCAAGTTTTTTCTTGTTTAACAAACATCAAGAACAAGGATAGAAATGGTCTCATTTCAGTTGAAGGTGAAATCCAAGTCAAATGTGACCCAGAATTCTGTATTTGTGCAGCAAAAAACAAGCACAGGCTTCACATTCTATGCCAAGATTTGAGCCTTAGTAAGAAAATGTATTTTCAAAGTCTTGTATAAAATAGTGTCTTAAGCTATATCTTCATTCATATTGCTTTGGCTTTTGGTTTTTAGTAACTTTGCTATTCAACATTCTCAATAATTTTCATGTTGTAAATACCATTAATTAAAATCAATTTGCAACCTTTATTTAAATTAAATCTACCAAGCCTACCTTTAGAAAAATTAAATCCTATTTTGGCTTAAGCCAGTTATTTAACAGAAATTTATTACGTTTGCCTTATGAGTTTTTAAATTTATGAAAAGGAAAGAAAGAGATTAATTTCAAGAAAGGTAAGCCAAGCTTAACTACCTGTTCTTTTCAAGAAAGGTTGGCTAAAAATTCATTCCCTACTCAAAAGAGCATTGACAATTATTTTTGGACTATCATATCTACAACTTACTGATTACGTTAATGTACCGTGAGCTGTAAATGCAATGATTTTTATGCAGGGGTTCCCTGAGATCTGAAAATTATTTCAAGGGTTTCTCCAGGGCAAAAAGGTTGAGAAGAATGGATTACTATTTGAACACTAGCCATCCCGGTTCCCTTCAGAGCGCGGAAAGGTAGCCTTCATTATCTCTCTTCTGACCGGACGAACCCTGGCCTGGGCCAGAGTGCAGAGAGAACATAGGTCAGATATTTGCTTGGATTCGGAGGAATGTATGGCCACCGTGTGGAAGGTGCTTCTTCACCCTGCTGGAGCCAGCCGAGCCTTGGACTGCCTGATGAAGGTTTGACAGGTGGGACGGTTAGCAGCCGACTATGCGATCTTCGCCACCAGGAAAGTGATTGGAATGGGGAGGCCTTGGCCATCCTATACCGCTATGGGCTCAGACATGAACTGAAGGAGAGCCTTGCCTTGGGAGGACCAGTAGAGAAATTAGAGTTTCTAATCGACTAGGAGACCTGGGAGGACTTCAAGTCAAGTCAAATCAAGTCACTTTTTATTGTCACTTTGAACATAACTGCTGGTACCGGTACACAGTAAAAACGAGACAAATTTTTTCAGGACCATGGTGCTACATGTGTACTGCGTACGTTAATCAAAATGGCTTCTTTGTTTGTTAAAAGTCAAACTGCTTCTTTGCTATGCTAACTGGTGAGAGTGTTGTCTTGCAGAGCATTCTCGAAGCTTCTCACAGCCTGTTTAGGTTTAGAATTGATGATAATGGGGATTGTTTTCATCTGTTAACCAGTGGGGTTGGATGTTATTTTTTTCTTGTGGATCTGGGAGCTGGAATTTTGCGGTCTTTTCGAGGGTTGGGGAAGAAGACGCCGAAGAAGGTGGGCGTGTGCTGCACTGCTCGGTTGACCACTTCGGGTGGTCCCAGGTGCGGGGTTGTGGAGGTCGGAGGAGAGCGAAGAGTGGTCGAACGGTTCGATGGTTGAGCTCCAACGATGTGCACTAAATTGACTGAACTCTGATAAGTTTTGGCGCTTTTTTCTTTATTTTCTTTTCCTTCGTATATACTGTATCATTAGTAATCACTTAGTTCTAGTAAAATCCTTAAAGCATATTCTATAACTGTATCTGGTGTGAGCTTGATATTGTGTGTGCGATGTTGCGTTAACTTGTTTTCCACAGCATCTGTGTATACGGGAGGCGGGGTTGGCATATGGCTGGAATTTTTCCCCTAGACACATACCAGCCTGTCGCATAAGCATTACACATGAAACAGTACAAAAGCTACACTGAACTACGTGAAAACAACACAGAAAAAAAAACTACACTAGACTGCAGACCTACCCAGGACTGCATAAGGTGCACAAAACAGTGCAGGCATTACAATAAATAATAGACAAGACAATAGGCACAGTAGAGGGCAGTTAGTTGGTGTCAGTCCAGGCTCTGGGTATTGAGGAGTCTGATAGCTTGGGGGAAGAAACAGTTACATAGTCTGGTCGTGAGAACCCGAATGCTTCAGAGCCTTTTCCCAGACGGCAGGAGGGAGAAGAGTTTGTATGAGGGGTGCATGGGGTCCTTCATAATGCTGTTTGCTTTGCGGATGCAGCGTGTAGTGTAAATGTCCGTGATGGCGAGAAGAGAGACCTCGATGATCTTCTCAGCTGACCTCACTATCCGCTGCAGGATCTTGCGATCCGAGATGGTGCAATTTCCGAACCAGGCAGTGATGCAGCTGCTCAGGATACTCTCAATACAACCCCTGTAGAATGTGATGAGGTTGGGGGTTGGGAGATGGACTTACCTCAGCCTTCGCAAAAAGTAGAGACGCTGCTGAGCTTTCTTTGCTATGGAGCTGGTGTTGAGGGACTAGGTGAGATTCTCCACCAGGTGAACACCAAGAAATTTGGTGCTCTTTACGATCTCTACCAAGGAGCCATCGATGTTCAGCGGGGAGTGGTCGTTCCGTGCCTTCCTGAAGTCAACAACCATTTCTTTTGTTTTGTTCACATTAACAGACAGGTTGTTGGCTTTGCACCAGTCCGTTAGCCGCTGCACCTCCTCTCTGTAAGCTGACTCGTTGTTCTTGCTGATGAGACCCACCATGGTCGTGTCATCGGCAAACTTGATGATGTGGTTCGAGCTGTGTGTTGCAGCACAGTCATGGGTCAGCAGAGTGAACAGCAGTGGACTGAAGACACAGCCCTGGTGGACTCCCATGCTCAGTGTGACAGTGTGATGGTGTTAGAGATGCTGCCTCCAATCCAGACTGATTGAGGTCTCCCAGTCAGGAAGTCTAGTATCCAGTTGCAGAGGGAGGTGTTCAGGCCCAGTAGGCTCAGCTTTCCAATCAGTTTCTGAGGGATGATTGTGTTGAATGCTGAACTGAAGTCTATGAACAACATCTGAACGTATGTGTCTTTTTTGTCCAGGTGGGTTAGGGCCAGGTGGAGGGTGGTGGCGATGGCGCCATCTGTTGAGCGGTTGGGACGATACGTGAACTGCAGGGGGTCCAGTGAGGGGGGCAGCAGGGTCTTGATATGCCTCATGATAAGCCTCTCAAAACATTTCATGATGATGGATGTGAGTGCAATGGGATGGTAGTCATTTAGGCAGGACACTGAAGACTTCTTCGGCACGAGAACGATGGTGGCGGCTTTGAAACACTTTGGAATGGTGGCGTTGCTCAGGGAGATGTTGAAAATGTCAGTGAGAACATCTGCTAACTGGTCTGCACATCTTCTGAGCACTCTACCAGGAATGTTGTCTGGTCCAGCAGCCTTCCGTGGGTTGACCCTGCACAGGGTTCTTCTCACATCGGCCACGGTGAGACACAGCACCTGGTCATTTGGAGGAGGGGTGGACTCCCTCGCCGCCACGTCACTTTCCGCCTCAAAACGAGCGTAGAAGTTGTTCAGTGCATCTGGGAGGGAGGCATCACCCGCACAGTCAGGTGATGTTGTCCTGTAATTGCTGACGTCCTGAGTGCCCTTCCACATGCACCGCATGTCGCTGCTGTCCTGGAAGTGGCTGTGGATTCGCTGGGCGTGTGTACACTTTGCCCCTCTGATGGCTCAGGACAGTTTAGCCCTTGCTTATGTTAGAGTTGCCTTGTTGCCTGCTCTGAAGGTGGAGTCATGGGTCCTCAGCAGCGCACGCACCTCCGCGGTCATCCATGGCTTCTGGTTAGTGCGTGTAGTGATGGTCTTGGACACAGTAACGTCATTGCTGATATAGCTAGTCACTGATACCATGTACTCCTCTAAGTTGGTAGAGTCGCCATCGGTTGCAGCCTCCCTGAACATGTGCCAGTCAGTGTGCTCAAAGCAGTCTTGAAGAGCAGAGATGGCTCTTGCTGGCCAGGTTTTCACCTGCTTCTGAACTGGTCTGGAGCGTCTGACGAGCGGTGTGTATGCTGGGATTAGCATAACAGAGATATGGTCTGAATAACTGAGGTGGGGGCGGGGCTGTGCCAGTACGCGTCAGGGATGTTTGTGTAAACAAGTTCCAACGCGTTCTTCCCTCTCATTGCAAAGTCCACGTTCTGATGGAATCTGGGGAGCACTGACTTAAGGTTCACGTGGTTAAAATCTCCGGCAACAATAAACAGTCCATCAGGGTGCGTGTTCTGGCGCGCTCCAGAGCCGGTTTCAGTATAATATTCTGAAATTCAGAAATATTCTGAATTTTAGTTTGCTAATAGCCCCATACAGTTCACAGAGCACCTCCTTAGCATTAGCGCTGGGGGGGGGAATGTAGACACCGACTATAAGGACAGTGATGAATTCCCGTGGTAAATAAAATGGTCTGCATCTGACAGCTCTCGCTCCCTTATAAGGGAAAAAGAGAGTGTCTCCATTTCGTAGCGAGGGGGGAAGCATGACAAACAACTCTCTGATTTACAATGTTGCATTGCTTTCTCCAAGCACCGCGCCCAGAGATTCGGCCCCTGAAAGGTGCAGCTCTCTAGTCATACGACCCCCCGGCAGCTAACCCACTGTTCCCGATGTTCCGTGTTCTCCCACAACACTTCAGTCAGGGGCACCGGCCTGGAATCAGCACTTCCCCGGAGCCGTGGAAATCTGGAACCCCGAAGGAGCACTAGTCTTCCAATCCACATCCTTGGGATGTCAAGAAGCGGTTGGTCGTGAGGCCCGGAAAGCGGGTCCCATTCCCACAAAGAACCAAAGTCAGAGTGTAACTCCAGGTCAGGGTCTTCAAAACAACCTTGAAAATTAAAAAAAAGAGATATCAAAGATAGAAATAGAGCTGCTTCCGGAGATGCAAGCAAAGGAGTTGTTGCTTAGCACGGTCTTGACTTGACTTAGTTTCTCATATAAATGGAGGGAGTAATAGTTTGGTCTAAAACCAGTGTATTATACCTAAAGTTTGATCTAAAACCAGTGTATTATACCTAAACAATGGAGACTACAATGGGATAAGGGAGGATTTGGCTAGTGTAGACTGGGAACTCAGGCTACATGATGGGAAGTTTGAGGAACAGTGGAAGACTTTCAAAGAGATTTTTCACGGTGCTCAACAAAAGTATATTCTAAAAGCAAGGACAGTAAGCGTGGAGAGAGCCTTGGATAACTAAGGAAATAAAAGAAGGCATCAAACTGAAAGCTTGTGCATACAAAGTCGTCAAGAGTAGTGGAAAACTAGAAGGTTGGGAAAACTTTGAAAAGCAACAAAGAACCAAATTAGCAATAAAGAAAAGGAAGCTAGACTCTGAAAATAAACTAGCACAAAATATAAAATTGAATAGTAAAAGGATATACTGGCTTTGGAGGCGGTGTAGAGGAATTTCACCAGGTTGATTCCAGAGATGAGGGGTTAGGATATGAGGAGAGATTGAATCGCCTGGATCTGTACTCGCTAGAATTCAGAAGAATGAGAGGAGATGTTATAAAAACATATAACATTATGAAAAGGGTAGATAAATTAGAGGCAGGAAAGTTGTTTCCACTGGTTAGGTGAGGGTAGAACTAGGGGACATACTTCAAGATTTGGAGGAGGAGATTTAGGACTGGGATGAGGAGGAACTGCTTTTCCCAGAAAGTGGTGAATCTGTGGAATTCTCTGCCTATTGAAGCAGTGGAGGCTACTTCAGTAAATATATTTAAGACACGGTTGGATAGATTTTTGCATAGTAGGGGAATTAAGGGTTAAGGGGAAAAGACAGGTAGGTGGAAATGAGTTCATGGCCAGGTCAGCCATTTCTTATTGAATGGCAGAGCAGGCTCGACAGGCCAGAGGGCCTACTTCGGCTCCTATTTCTAATGTTCTTATTAATGATGTTCCCTCTTAGGAACTCGAAGGTCTCTGTTACGATACATGGGTTTTGACTGAAGTAGGACCAGAAGTAGGACAACATTTGTTCAATGTCCAGCATAATGTTGCTAATTTGATGTGATGCAAGTGACACATTTCACTATATGTTTCAAAGTACATGTGACAAATAAAGCTTTTTTTTAATTAAAAAAGTTTCTTGTGGTGATGAGCAGAGTAGTTGCCATATCAAGCCATGAACATCGATTTCTTGAACTTCTGGTAATTGTATCCCCCTCCACCATTTCCATTCCCATTTCCCTCTCTCACCTTATCTCCTTTCCTGCCCATCACCTCCTTATGGTACTCCTCCCCTGATGCACCATCAATAACTCACGCTGAGACTTAGGAAGTGAGATATCGGCTTTTATTGACTGGAAGAATAAACAGCACTACATCCTGGGGAAAATGAGGGAGAGCAGCAGCCCACAGTCGCCTTTATACAGGGGTCTGTGGGAGGAGTCACAGGAGCAGTCAGCAGGGTCTGTGGGAGGAGCCACAGGAGCAGTCAGACAGGTATATCTAGTTCACCACATCCCCCTTCCCTTTCTTCCATTGCCTTCTATCCTCTCCTGTCAGATTCCCCCTTCTCCAGCCCTTTAATTCTTTTACCTATCAGCTTTCCAGCTCTTTACCTCAATCTTCTCCCTCTCCCAGTCTCACCTTCACCTACTGCCTTCCACTTTTTCCTCCCCTCCCCTCACCTTCTTGCTCTAACTTCTCATCTTTTTTTCCAGTCCTGATGAAGAGTCTCGGCCCAAAAACATCGACTGTTTACACTTTTCCATAGAGGCTGCCTGGGCAGCTGTGTTCCCCCAGCATTTTGTGTGTGTTGCTAGGATTTCCAGCATCTGCAGATTTTCTTGTCAGGGTGCCTTCTACAATCATTGATAAAATATGTTGAAGGACAAAGTGGGCATGCTTAAAGGAAATTCTTTAATTTCCTGAAGACATAAAGGCACTTTTGGCGTTCTTGGTCATAGCTATGTGGTTGGCCCAGAACAGGATATTAGTGACATTCCCTCCTAAGAACGTGAAGGTCTCTGTTCTAGTTCATGGGTTTTGACCAAAGAAAAGATGCCTGGAGTCACCTCACACTTTCATGCAAGGGTGTTTATTCAGTGTGTCAAAAATCTAACTTACAAATGTAGTTTAAATAGCAAAATGAAATCTGCCAGTATTTACAAAAAGATATTTACTAAAAACACAACAAATAGCTCCATATTATTTTGTCCAGTGTGAACTCTTGGCAGTTTGATCTCTCTTTCTCTCCCTCTGCAATCTACAGTGATGAGCCTCGCCAACCAGGCCGCAGGACATACCATCTTTAAGTAGAGTGTAGTATCAACAAGATGCACTGCAGCAACATACCAAAGTTCCTAAGGCAGCACCTTCCAGACCCACGACCACTACCATCTAGAAGGATGAGAACAGCAGATACCTGGGAACACCACCATTTGGAAATCCCCCTCCAAATCACTCACCATCCTGACTTGGAAACATATCAACATTCCTTCCTCACTTTTATTAGTTCTGTTTTTGCACTATATTAAATTTAACTAATAATCAAATGCATACTTACAAGAAATGATTTATTATTTTTTCTATATTATCATGTATTGCATTGAACTGCTGTTGCTGAGTTAACAAATTTCACGACATATGCCCATGATATTAAACCTGATTCTGATTCAGATGTCGATTCCACAGCCCTCAATTCTGCTCTAACTCCATCTGCTACTCTGCAAGTCATATCACTGCAGTGACCATATGGTTGTGTCATCAATTTAGAGATAGCATTCGAGCTATACCTAGCCACAAAGTCATGGGTATAGAGAGAGTGGTGCAGTGGGCTAAGCACACACCCCTGAGATGCCAGTGGTGATAGTCAGCGAGGAGAAGATATTAATATCAATCTGCACAAGTGTTGACATTGTGTGGGCAGAGGGATATAGACATTGTATAGACAGAAGGGATTAGTTTACTTTGGTGTTTATTTGATAATTTAATTAGTATGAGACAACAGAATGGCCCAAAGGTCCTGTTTCTCTGCCATACTGTTCTGTTTACTAAGTTCCAATGTATTGTGAGGACGGTCAGCAGTCTGGCTTCAATTTTCACTGCTGGCTGCATGTTCTCCCTGTGACCATGTGGTTTCCTCCGGGTTATCTCCCACATTTCAAAAAGGTACAGGATAGGATTAGGGTTAGTGAGTTGTGAGCATGCTATGTTGCTGGTGTAAGCATGGCGACACCTGTGGGCTGCCCCCAGCACATGCTCAGACAGTGTTGGTCATTGATGCAACGGACACATTTTACAGATGGTTTCAATGTAAATGTGACAGCTAATCTTTAACCTTTTGTGGTGAACTACATATACCTGTCTGGACACGCCCCTCTGCTGACTGCTCCTGTGGCTCCTCCCGCAGACCCCTGTATAAAGGCGATTGGAGGCACTGCCCCTCCCTCAGTCTCCAGGATGTCGTGCGGTGGTCTCTTGCTACTAATCGTGGTCTCTTGCAGCTAATAAAAGCCCATCATTCACCTCCCGTCTCTGAGAGTTATTGATAGTGCATCACTTTTAATCTTTCATTTTCTATCTGGAGAAGGGATTGCCAACCTTTTTTATGCTGTCTTTATACTTTTTTTTACCATCAGCTGAGGGGTCCAAGGACCGTAAGTTGGGAATCTCTAATCTAGAGGGAGCCTTGAAAATAATACTAGAAAATTGTAAAGATTGCTATTTCCCCAAATGCTGCTTGATAATGCTAATGTTATTCTCAATTTTTACAGTGAATTCTTTGAAATGTCTTTTTCGTTAATGCAAAATACAGCAGGAAAAATATTCAGAATTGTTTAATCTACTTCATTTTGTCAAGAAGAGCCTATATGGATCAGAGGCACATCTCCTGCTCCCTTTCAACTGCAATACATTCTGTTCACTTATAATGGGTTTCCCTTAATGCTAACTAAACACTACAAATATGCATCACAGGAACTTTCTCACTCTGGGAACAGAGGCTAATATTACACAGTTTATTGATCAAGTTTTAAGAACAACTGACAGAAAATGAAAGCAATTTCGCCAAAAGAATCTGTTCCATCTTTTATTCCAGCAGTACTCCCTCTCTCTGTACTCTTCCTACCTAGCTATTTGAAACATTAATCATCATTGTTTGAATTGGCATCTGATTAAAGTATTGCTTTTTCTCATATTGCTTATAACTAAGCCTATTAGCTTGCTTTATTTGAAGGAAGAAACATGATTTGCTCTATATCAGTGGTGTTTCATATAATATATAATTCTGCTTTATCCATTAATCTGAGTTTTATCTTGCTCCTTATTGCCACATTCTGCTTGTAGCCCTGATTTGCCAATTTTTTTTTGTTGCAGAAACCACTATTATTCTTTCAAGACTGAAGGATCTGTTCCAAGTACTCCAAATATGAAGGAAGATTCAGAAGGATAGAAAAGGGGATTCTATTTGATAGGGAAACTAACAACACAGCGGCAAAATAAAATCTGAGCTAAGTAATTAAAGAGAAGTTTAGGAAGCACTTCTTCACTCCAAGGCTGATAGAAATTGCTGTACACATTCACAAACTGGGTGTCAGGATTCTGATGTTTCAAAGACAGTAACTGTTGGGTTTCTGTTAGAACACAGAATACAGAACAGTAGAGCACAGTGCCGATCTTTCAGCTCACAATGTTGTGCTAACACTTTAACCCACTCCAAGATCAATCTGCCCCTTCCCTCAAAAATGCTCACCACTGTTCTATCATCCATGTGCCTATCTAAGAGTCTCTTAAATTTCCCTACTGTACCTGCCTCTACCACCACCTCTCACAGCACATTCCACACACCTAACATTCTCTGTTAAAAAAAAACCTGCCTCGGATATCGTCCTTATACTTTCCTCTCATTCCTTCTATTGTTACGAACGTGCCACAACTCTGAGTTGTGGGTTGTACCGAAGGGTACAAAGTAGCCCCCTCCTTTTTGAGAATCGCAAGATCGCTATTAATTCAGGTCAGGGGACCCAGGAAATGAGAGAGAGACGTTTGGAATGTGTCCTGGCCTCCGCGATACAATGCCACGGATACTGGCCATTGTCTCTTGGAGACGGAATTGTGTATTGAGTACTGTACTATTCATTGAAGCCCTCAGGGAATGACCAGAGTGGGCTGATTGAGGGATTGCATCATCCCAACCTGATTGACATCTGAGACCCCGTGAGTAAGGATAAAAGAGGGTCTGGGGAACAACCCCTTCAGATGCACCAGGAGAAACGCTAGAAATCCCATGACAGCGTTTAATAGCGACAGCCGGTGGGGGGCCCGCGTGCGTCCTTTTCCATTTGCCTCAGAATTGGCGGGCCTTACCACGGAAGATGGTTTAGCTAAAGAAGAGACCACCACCAACAAAATTTCAAAGGATCGACATCATAAAAAGGAAAAGCTGGCAAGTTTCAAAAATCCCTCTTTTGACTCCAACCAAAAGCTGCAGCCTGAATGAACTAAAGTGACTTTTATATTTCCATCGGACAATACATTATCCCCTAGACAACGATAGAGCTTATTTCTTATTGATTATTATTATACCTGCACTTTTAGAGTTAGTATTGACAACGTATATTATCTGTATGTTTGCATTGATATTATTTTTGTGTATTTTTACCAATAAATACTGTTAAAAATAGTACCATGAGACTTCAACGGACCTCTCTATCTTTGCTGGTAAGTGACCCAGTTACGGGGTACGTAACACTATGCTCACATTGTCTTGTACACCTCTATCAAGTCACCTCTCATTCTCCTTCTGTCCAAGGAGAAAAACCCTTCGTTGCTCAACCTAAACTCATAAGGCATGTTCTCTAATCCAGGCATCACCACTCTAAAATTTCCACATCCTTCCAAATGAGAGGTAAACGTAATGAAATACTGAATTAGTTATAGTAAATGGTTTTGACGAAGGGTTAGTCACAATTTAGATGAATGACAGCATATATTCAAATGTGTTATAAAAACAGATATTATAGAAATACTCAACATCAGCCCGTATCTGTGGAGAGAAACAGTGTTATAGGGGGAGACCGTTGAATGCCCTGATGAAGGGTCTCAGCCTAAAATCTCATCTGTTAATTTCTCTCCATAGATGACTTGCTGAGCTTTACCAGCATTTTGTGTGTGTTATTCATAATTCTGGCATCTGCAGATTCCCTTGTATCTCCAGATAATACACTTTTGAACATCTTGAAACTTGAAAACAGAGTACAAAGTTAATTGTAGATTCTTAGCAGAGTGGAGGAACAGCGGGACACTGTGGTCCATGTCCACAGATCCCTCTAAGCTGTTGCCAAAGATGTTGGGGTGTTTCTGAAGGCATATGGTCAGCTCATATTCATTAGTTGAGGGACTGAGTTCAAGAGCTGCAAAACTATGATGTAGCTACATAAAACTCTAGCATACCACATAGAGTATTGGGTTCAGATGTGGTCACCTCATTATAGGAAGAATGTGCAAGCTTTAGAGAGGGTGCAGAGGAGACTTGGCAGAATGTGCCTAAATTATAGAAAGTTTCAAAGTGCACTTATTATCAAAGAATGTATAAGATTATCCGAGGCAGAGATCAATTGTACCACCAGCACCCTTTTTCCCCTGGGCAGCAATGGTCAATATCAGAAGACATAGCTTTAAAGTGAGTAGGTGAGAGTTTAGAGGGATGTCAGAAGTAGTTTTGTTTACATAGAGAGTGGTAGGTGCTGAGGGTGGTGATGGAGGCCGACACAGAAGGGGCATATAAGAGACTTTTAGTCAAGCACATAGATCTAAGACAATGGAGTGTGATGCACGGTATAGGAGGGAAGAGTTAGATTGATTGTGGAATTGGTTTATACTGTGCTGTACTGTTTTATATTCAATGGGGATAATGGAGGGAAGGGAGGTGGGAATAAAACCAGATTGGTAAAGCCAAATGGAAGATTAAATGGCAAAATAGAACGATGAGAACAAAAGTCCAGAGGAGATGAAAATATTCTCTGTTGCCATAACAATGCTTTTGTAAACTTCCATTTTCCACACAGGAATGTGCAGATACACTGTATATCTCAGAGAAACATCCAACTTGATCAATGTATAGTCAGCACTTTGCTCTATTCACACATGCCGTGGTGCTTTATCAGGTACAACGGTACACCAGTGCGTTGTGACGAGTGTCATTGATGAGGATAACTTGGCCCCAAATGTTGGAGTACCCAGAGCAAGGATTGAGACATAGTATCAAACAGGATCGAAAAATGAGCAGAAAACAAACTCTAGATGAAATAACTAGGAGGGCTCAGCTTCAGTTCAGGTGCTCTTTAAACACTCAATTCTTGGTATCCAAAACATGATTGCCAACTAGCAGGACCATCCTGAACCCATAAAGGGGCCACCCCAGCTGACCGTACTCTGGAGTGTTTGAACGTCTAAAACCTGGAAGCTGGTGCAGTTGGGAACGTCTTGTAACAGGAACCCCTTCCCTCTGACCCACGCCTGACAGTCCTGGCTGTTTGAAAAGGTTGTAATGGTAATCGTGGATGAGACCTAGATCTAAGATGTCTCTTTCAGGTAACTTGCATTTCTCTTCGGGTCTGAATCCTTCCCAGTCCACAAGGTATTGCTGAAGACCCTGAACAGTACATGAATCCAAAAGTCTTCTCACCATGAAGTTCACCATCTATAAATCTGGGTGGTACTGGGGCTGATGGTGGTGGGGCTAAGGGACTGATGCAGACAGTTTTTAATTTAGAGATGTGGGAGGTGGGGTTGATCTTTAGGGTCTTGGGGAGCTGTGAGGCGTAAACCTCCAAGTTTACTTTCCTCAGAATGGTCCAATGAACTTGGGTGCCAACTTTCTAGATTCCACTCAAGGAAGCAAATCATGAACGGATAGCCAGACCTGTTGCCCAGGCTCTAAATCTGGTCCTGGTCTTCCCCTTCAGTTTGCCTTGGTCTCTGCCTTCCAGTTTGTGGCTAGGAAAATCTCTCTTGCCCTAATTAATTATTGCTTGTAGTGTTGGATGAGTTATTGAGCCAGAGTGAGCCCAACCTTGGTCTCCTGTTCCAGAAAGAAAGGTAGAGGATAACCAAACTGGCACTCAATTGGTGACATCCCATCCATGACATCCAAGGTGTTGTGGGCATCCTTTGTCCATATTAAATGGTTGCACTACTCATCAAGTCTTTTCGAGGCCAAGCATCTTAGTATGTAGTCTAAATCTTAACTGGTCCACTACGTCTAGGCGTTGGACTGCAAGTGAAACCCAGAGGAAAGGATTGCTATTGCCACTATCAGCTTACAGAACACCCTTCAGAAATGTGATATAATTTGTGGACCACGATCTGAGACAATGTCCACTGGGAATCCATGGATCCTGAGGATCTGATCCAGGACAATTTTGGCCATCTCCGCTGTAGATGGTAGCTTTGCCAAAGCAATGAACTTGCAAGCTTTTGAAAATTACCATGATGACCGTCTTCCTCTTGAAAGGTGGAAGATATGTGACAAAGTCTATGGAAATGTGTACAGATGGTCTTTCCGGAACAGGTAGTGGGTGGAAGAGCCCCTGAGTCAGGTACAGTTGTCCTTGTTCCAAGCGCACACATCATATGAATGAACAAACTGCCAACCTTCCTTCGTCATTCTAAGCCACAAATACTCCCTCTTGATAAACTCGAGGGCCCTGGCAATCACTGGGTGAATCGTCATTCTTGGCAAATGTCCCCACTGGAGTACCTGGGATCAGACGGAACTTGGGACGAACAGCCTACCTGGAAGACTGTTCTTGGGAATCTGTCCTTGTGCTTGGGCCTTGCAAACAAGAACGTTGATTCCCCAACAAATTGGCGCATCTGCCCTGGCTTGGGGCAAAATGGTGGTGGTCACCTGCACTGGCGGGTGATGTGAAGGGCCGAATGAAGCCTATGGCAAGAGCTTTCTTTTATGTCCTCCTCCATTGTGCTTCTCTCTAGGCCTGAGAGCACGTATAATCAACCCCAAGGAGGACAAGTACCATGCAGCAGATCTCTTGCACAGTTGCAGGATCGGTACAGTAGAAAAGTTGAGGCCTTTCATTTGCTGAAGACCTCCACCAAGTTCTTGTAGACGGAAGGAATTTTGATCAGTTTGGGTGTTGCAATCTCCTCCAGACCTTCCTTTGAGGGTGACTTCTGAGGCTGATTAGGTTGCAGAGATGATCCAACAGACCTCAGAGTCCCCTTGTTAGATTCAAAAAACTCATTCACATAAACAGTGACCAAATCAGAGTCCAGATCCCCATCTGTATCCCCAGGCAACCACTGTGAGGGTTTACAGATGGTCCACGTACATCCCCCCCCCTCTCAGAAATAGGCTTCAAGGATCTGTGTATAGGAGTCTTTCCTTTCCTCGAGACATGGTGGCTGGATTCCTTAGGCAGTTTTCCAGACTGCTCAGGCATCTCCTTGGTCTTCTCCTGAAGGACAGATTCACCCTCTCTAGTTCCTGGGCAGTCCAGTCTAAGCAGGGTCGGGACACGCTCATTCCCATTAGCCGGGACCAGTTTGTCCATCCTTGAGGGTAGGACTAGGTCTCCAGAAGGCCTTGGGTTACTTTGCACTGAAGGCCGCAAACAAACCCTCTTGCAATGACTGGACCGAGCAATGATTCTCCTTCCCCTCCAGTGCATGAATAGGTTATGCTGAGAGAACCAAGGGAACCTGAATATCAGGGATATGAGTGGTGAGTCACTAATGTCTGTTGCTGGATCTGCCTGGAACTTAGCAAGCGGCCTTCCCAGACAGTTGCAGGCATGGACTGGCTCAGCTCTTGCAGTGGTATGTTGAACTGATGGGCGCTTCTTAAATCCAGAAAATTACTCACTGTCCTAGAGTCCACAAAAGCCTTCACCTGCTTCAAGTTCTTGCCACAGGTGAAATTCACCTTTAGCACAAAACCAGAATTGTTGGGATGGGGCATAGTGGCTGCCACTGTCAGAGTCCTCCAGATACTGGATGGTCTTAGCAGTTCTCCAGGTGGCTGCAGCTTTGGAAATTTGGCCCGGAGGTGACCTGCTTCCCCACAGTAAAAGCAGCAACCTTGACTTTGACGCCGGGACCTCTCATTGGAAAAAGGTCTAATGAAACCAACCTGCATGGGTTTGACTGGATCTTGAGCAGGTGATGGGCTGAGGTTGGGGAGCGGAACTGCAATGCATAGGGGCCGGGCTCCCTGATCAGATGAAGGTCATTGAGCTGCATCTCCAGATCCCTAACACGGTCCCTAAGGAGCTGCAGCTCGACGCACCTGGCGCAGATGTGGCCGTCCAGGAGGCTGGGAGTCTCCCGGACATCCCACATCTAACACCTAGTACAGAACACTGGCCCTGCAGACATACTTCCTATTCCTATTCTACACAAGCAACTTACCTTGCCTTGACCCGTATGGCCGAAGCTGGCCCAAAGCTGTCCTACCCAGACTCCCTCTCCTCAGAAGCCCGCTCTATAAAGCTGTCTTCTTTTTAAATTCTTCCTGCCAGTCTAACTCGCTGATGTCCATGCACCTGCACAGTTGTGCCTTGATCAAGGTCACTTATTGAAGGACTTTGCAGTTTGGTGTCCTCAGGGCTGATTGCACTCTGTGATTGTGGACTTGTTTTTGGGAAGACTCTCCAGTTCATATTCCATGTGTTTCTTGTTATTTGCCTGATTTGATCAAGGCACTTTGGTGCAGAATTGGCTCTGCAGCTGAGTCCTGCAGTCATTGTAAGGGCAAAAAGACCCTAATGGGAGTTATCTACAGGCCCCCAAACAGTAGCCTGGATATAGGGTGCAAGTTGAATCAAGAGTTAAAATTGGCATGTCGCAGAGGTATTGCTATGGTTGATATGGGGGGATTTCAACATGCAGGTAGACTGGGAAAATCAGGTTGATACAGGATCTCAAGAAAGGGAGTTTGTGGAGTGCCTCCGAGATGGATTCTTAGAGCAGCTTGTACTGGAGCCTACCAGGGAGAAGGCAACTCTGGATTTAGTGTTGTGTAATGAACTGGATTTGATAAGAGAACTCGAGGTAAAGGAGCCATTAGGAGGTAGTGACCATAATATTATAAGTTTTAATCTACAATTTGAGAGGGAGAAGGGAAAATCGGAAGTGTCAGTATTACAGTTGAACAAAGGGGACTATGGAGTCATGAGGGAGGAGCTGGCCAAAGTTGTCTGGAAAGATATCCTAGCAGGGATGACAATAGAACAACAATGGCAGGTATTTCTGGGAATAATACAGAAGGTGCAGGATCAGTTCATTCCAAAGAGGAAGAAAGATTCTAAGGGGAGTAAGGGGCATCCATGGCTGACAAGGGAAGTAAAGGACAGTATTAAAATAAAAGAGAAGTAAAACATAGCGAAGATGAGCAGGAAGCCAGAGGATTAGGAAACTTTTAAAGAGCAACAGAAGATAACTAAAAAGGCAATATGGGGAGAAAAGATGAGGTATGAGGGTTAGCTAGCCAAGAATATAAAGAAGGATAGTAAAAACTTCTTTAGGTATGTGAAGAGGAAATAATTAGTTAAGACCAAAGTTGGGCACTTGAAGACAGAAACAGGTGAACTTATTATGGGGAGCAAGGAAATGTCAGACGAGTTGAACAGGTACTTTGGATCTGTCTTCACTAGGGAAGGCACAAACAATCTCCCAGATGTAATAGTGGCCAGAGGACCTAGGGTAACAGAGGAACTGAAGGAAATTCACATTAGGCAGAAAATGGTGTTGGGTAGACTGATGGGACTGAAGGCTGACAAATGCCCACGGACCTGATGGTCTGCATCCCAGGGTACTTAAGGAGGTGGCTCTAGAAATCGGGGATGCATTGGTAATCCTTTTCCAATGTTCTATAGATTCAGGATCAGTTCCTGTGGATTGGAGGGTAGCTAATGTTATCCCACTATTTAAGAAAGGAGGGAGAGAGAAAACGGAATTATAGACCAGTTAGTCTGACATCTGTGGTGGGGAAGATGCTGGAATCAATTATAAAAGATGAAATAGCGGCACATTTGGATAGCAGTAACAGGATCGGTCTGAGTCAGCATAGATTTACGAAGGGGAAATCATGCTTGACTAATCTTCTGGAATTTTTTGAGGATGCAACTATGAAAATGGACAAGGGAGAGCCAGTGGATGTAGTGTACCTGGACTTTCAGAAAGCCTTTGATAAGGTCCCACATAGGAGATTAGTGGGCAAAATTAGAGCACGTGGTATTGGGGGTAGGGTACTATCATGGATAGAAAATTGGTTGGCGGACAGGCAACAAAGAGTAGGGATTAACGGGTCCTTTTCAGAATGGAAGGCAGTGACTAGTGGGGTACCGCAAGGCTCGGTGCTGGGTTCGCAGCCATTTACAATATACATTAATGATTTAGATGAAGTGATTAAAAGTAACATTAGCAAATTTACAGATGACACAAAGCTGGGTGGCAGTGTGAAATATGAGGAGGATGTTAGGAGAATGCAGGGTGACTTGGACAGATTGGGTGAGTGGGCAGATGCATGGCAGATGCAGTTTAATGTGGATAAATGTGAAGTTATCCACTTTGGTGGCAAGAACAGGAAGGCAGATTACTATCTGAATGATGTCAAGTTAGGAAAAGGGAAAGTACAACGAGATCTAGGTGAATTTAAAAAGCAAACATGAGGAAATCTGCAGATGCTGGAAATTCAAGCAACACACACAAAATGCTGGTGGAATGCAGCAGGCCAGGCAGCATCTATAGGGAGAAGCACTGTTGACGTTTTGGGCCGAGACCCTTCGTTAGGAGATCCAGGTGTCCTTGTTCATCAGTCACTGAAAGTAAGCATGCTGGTACAGCAGGCAGTGAGGAAAGCTAAAGGCATGTTGGCCTTCATAACAAGGGGAGTTGAGTATAGGAGCAAAGAGGTCCTTCTGCAGTTGTACAGGGCCCTGGTGAGACCACACCTGAAGTATTGTGTTCAGTTTTGGTCTCCAAATTTGAGGAAGGACATTCTTGCTATTGAGGGAGTGCAGCGTAGGTTCACAAGGTTAATTCCTGGGATGGCGGGTCTGTCATATGTTGAAAGATTGGAGCGACTGGGTTTGTATACTCTAGAACTTAGAAGGATGAAAGGGGATCTGATTGAAACATATAAGATTATTAAGGGATTGGACATGCTAGAGGCAGGAAACATGTTCCCGATGTTGGGAGAGTCCAGAACCAGAGGCCACAGTTTAAGAATAAGGGGTAGGCCATTTAGAACGGAGTTGAGGAAAAACTTTTTCTCCCAGAGAGTTGTGGATCTGTGGAATGGTCTGCCTCAGAAGGCAGTGGAGGCCAATTCTCTGGATGCTTTCAAGAAGGAGTTAGATAGAGCTCTTATAGGTAGCGGAGTCAAGGGATATGGGGAGAGGGCAGGAATGGGGTACTGATTGTGGATGATCAGCCATGATCACAGTGAATGGCGGTGCTGGCCGAATGGCCTACTCCTGCACCTATTGTCTATGTTGACATAGCTCTCAGCTGAATGGACTTTGTGGCTGTTGCCTCTGGACCATTTCGGGGACTCTGTGGCTTGATGTTTAATATTCTGTGTATTATTTGCTCACTTTTTGCTGTTTGTGTGATTCTTTTTTTCTCACGTTGGGTGTTTGATTTTTTTCTTTGAATGTGTTCCAAGGTGTTTCTTTCCTTCATGACTGTTTGTGTGAAGATGAATCTCAGAGTTGTACACTATATACTTCCTTTGATAATAAATGTACCTTTGAATCTTTGAAGCTCTTAACCTCAGCCAACCTTTACATAGTTATTCATCTTATTGTATTCCAGCTCATTCTCTGTAACTATTACACCTTATTCTGGATTCTGCTATTGCTTTTACTGTGTACTGCTGCCATGCATCTTTGTAATAAATTGACATTTCTGAACAGTAAGCAAAACAAGTTTTTTGTTGCTCCTTGGTACATATTCAGGATTCAGGAACAATTTCTTCCCCTCTGCCATCTGATTTCTGTACAGACATTGAATCTATGAACACTATCTCACTACTTTTTTATTTCTGTTTTTACACTACTGGACCACTGGTGCTATGGGTAGAGGCTTTAGTAGCAATGGTACTGTGCTGTAATTGGTATTGGGAGTGGGAGGGGGGAGGGTTTTGCTACTGCAGAGGATCGAAGTAAGCTGCAGAGAATTGTAAAATTAGTCAGCTCCAGCATGGGCGCTAACATCAATAGAATTCAGGACATCTTCAAGGACCGGTGCCTCAAAAAGGCAGCATCCATTATTAAAGAACCCACCACCAGCCAAGACAAGTCCTCTTTTCATTGTTACCATCAGGAAGAAGGTACAGGAGTCTAAAGCCACACACTCAATCAGGAAAAGTTTCTTCTCTTTTGTCATTGTTACCTCACTACTTTCTATTTTTATTTTTGCTCTATTTAACTATTATATATATATATATATATATATATACTTACTGTAGTTCACCACATTTTTCTATTATTCTGTATTGTGTTGTACTGCTGCCACAAAGAAAACAGATTTCACAACATGTGCTGGTGATATTGAACTTGATTCTGATTCTGACATGACAATAATAGAGCCATTTTCATCCATTCTCTGCACATTCATGTGCCTATCGATGTGTGTTAGAGAGCATACTGACATATACAATGACAGTGTGGTACTCTAGTTGTGGCAAGACAGACCACAGAGCACTCCAACAGGTGAATAGGATGGCTCAGCATATCATTGGGACTCAACTACTGCACGAAGATAATCTGCAACTCTTGATGCCCTTGACGCTCTCATAACATCATTAAAGACCCATCTCTTCCTGGACACTATCTGTTTAATCTTCTGCTGTCTGGCAGGCGATACAGAAACATCTTAGTCAAGACAATAAGGCAGAAAAACAGTTTCTTCCCGAGGGTTGTTGTGCAGCTGAAGAATGTTCCACTCTTGCTTGCCAATGGCCTTTGAGTGTTATGGATTATCAAATGTACTTTTTTAAACATTAAGCCATACCACATGAGTTGTTAATATCTGTTTTTCAGGGACTGAAACAGCACTACAATCTCATTCTCTTGAGCAATGACAATAAAGTTCTACTCAATTCTATTCTATCTAAGAGCTTCTTAAACGTCCCTATAAGATTTGCCTCCACCACTACACCTCGCAGCATATTCCAGGCACTCGCCACACTTGCGTAAAATAAAATTGTTCTGTACATCACCTTTGAGCTTAGCATCTTTCACCTTCAATTGTCATTGTGTTTATTATTGTCCCGTATTCAAGGTTCGGAAAAAATTGTGCCTTGCATACCATTCATACAGATCAATTCATTACAGAGACTCATTGAGGCAGTACATGGGAAAACATTAACAGAGTGCAAAGTGTTGCAGTTTCAGATAACAATCCCTCCAGTATTTGACACTTTAACTCTAGGACAAAAGGTAACCGCTATCTACTGTATCAATGCGTCTCATAAACTTTTAAATTTCTCAGGTCTTTCCTCAGTCTCTGCCAGTCCAGAAAGACCAAGCAATGTTTGTCTAACCTCTCCTTATAGAGCATACACTCTAATCATACACTTTAACATCGGTAGCTGAGCGAAGGGCGCTGAGTAGGCTACAGTCAATTATGGAAAACCCTGAACATCCTCTACATAGCACCATCCAGAGACAGAGAAGCAGTTTCAGCGACAGGTTACTGTCGATGCAATGCTCCTCAGACAGGATGAAGAGGTCAATACTCCCCAATGCCATTAGGCTTTACAATTCAACTGCCAGGACCTAAGAACTTTTTTTTTAAAGCTATTATTAATGCTTTTTGAGTTAGTGATTTAGATGCATATCATATTATTACTGAGTTAAGTATTGTATGTAATGAGTTTTTGCTACAACAAGTGTATGGGACATTGGAAAAAATGTTGAATTTCCCCATGGGGATGAATAAAGTATCTATCTATCTATCTATCTAATTCAGGCAACGTCCTGACAAACCTTTTCTGCATGCTGTGCGAAACCTCAACATTCTTCCTACAATGGGCCAATCAGACAGAATGAATCCTCCAGATGGAGCATTGCCAGAGATTTATAAAGGTGATTGGTAAACTCAATACCTCGACTCATAAAGGCAGAAGATTTGCTGCTCCACTGTGAAGTCTCTTCGAAGGATGCCTGCCCTGAAGAAATTTAAATTTCTTCCATGGGAGTTCAGTGAGACACTCTGTCACAGCTCCCCCCTCTGTGGTATCTGCTGCCCTCCAACTCATCAACCATGTGCCCCTCCTATCAGATTCCTTTCTCTCCAGCCCACCCACTGGCTCCACGTATCGCCTTCTAGCTCCTTCCCCTCCTCCCACCTTTTTTATTCTGCTATTTCCCCCTTCCCTTCCAGTTTTGAAGAATTGTCTCAGACTGAAACGTCAACTATTTGTTCATTTCCATGGTTGCTACCTGGCCTGTTGAGTTCCTCCAGTATTTTGAGTGTGCTGCTTTGGATTTCCAGCATCTGCAGATTTTCTTGTGTTTATAAGCATGCCATATATCTTGTTAATCATCCTTTCAACCTGTGCAGCCACACTGTTTATCAGCACCCTTAAGGGTTCTCCATTAAATTTCAACTCCCAAAGCATAACATCTGAGTTGACTATCCAAACCTGATAAGCCCTGGAATCCAGTGAAAAAGAAACATTGCAAAGCTTTCTATCCTGTGTTCCCTCCTTAGCTCAGAGACAGTGGGACTAATTCTGTCAGCCACCAACAGATAAATGACAACATTCAGGAAACACTCAGCAGGTCAGGCAGCATCTGTGGAGAGAACAACAGTTAACCCTTTGTCATTAGAGTGAGACTGAAACATTTCCAACAAGTGCATTTTTAAAATTCTCATTTGCAGCCTCCAAGAACACAATGAAGATAGGAAGAGAACAAGTCTATCTATCTCTCCCAGACTGTTTTGCTATTGTAATGTATTTATTGTATTTTATTTTATTTCTTACATCCAAGGGACACATTGAAATGTATTGAGGAACTGAGGGTAATAGGGAAAGCCAGCAACGGTCACATGAGCTGTTGACGTCAGCATAGATCAGCCATTGTGGGCCAGACTTGAGGTACTGAATGGCCTACTCCTACTCTCAATTTTTATATTCTTGTGAAGTTGAGCTTTAGCCTAATCTAGCCTGGAACCATTTTGCCTGTTTTGTCTTCAGACCTTGCAGAAAATTTCCCTTGAGTTTTTACTAGGTTTTTGTCATCCCCCAGTTTCATAGCAGAAACCTCAATGGTGTGATGTCAATGGTAGTGCAAAACACAAACGCCCAGAGAATGGAGTTTGTCCTCGCCATCACCATCTCTCTTCTTGATCTACCCATCATCATCTCTTCTTCCTTTCCTCCATTATTTGCCTTTTTCCATCTGCCCATCACCCACACCCTGCTCCTGGCCCGCTGCTCCTCTCTATCTGCCTCACCTCTCTCTATGTCAGTCTCCACCTTCCACTCCATTTTCTTCATCCCTTTGTTGTCTCCACCCATTACCTCCCAACCCCTGTCACCATTTCCATTCCACCCCCCCCTTCACCTGGACCTATTTATCATCTGCTAATTCTTGCTCCATCCTCTAGCTCCACCTCTCTACCTCTTTGTACCATCTATCCCTCCATTATGTTTCAGTCCAGATGAAGGGACTTGAGCTGGAACATCCCTCCATAGATACTGCCTGCCCTGCTGAGTTCCCCCAGTGTCTTGTTTGTTTCTCCAGACTCCAGCATCAGTAGTCTCTTGCGTCTCCACTTTCATCCTCTGCTTATCACCACACTGCTCGTTCACCTATAATTTTAGGATGATTGGAGGAAAGTATAAGGGTAAGAGGTAAGTTCTTTACACAGAGTGGTGGTGTGTGGAATACCCTGGAACTGGTGATGATAGAGGCAAATACATTAGGGGCTTTTAAGATAGATAAATGGATGATAGAAAAATGGAGGCTATGTAGGAGGGAAGGTTTGGATTGATTTTAGAATAGTTTATAAGGTTGGCACCACACTGTGGGTCGTAGAGCCTGTACTGTGCTGAACTGTTCAATGTTCTAAAGTTTTGCCAAATAAATAATTAAGCCTGAGCAAATCTGAAAAATCAGTCACTTTTGTGCCTGTTGATTCTTAGAGCATCTGTGCAGCACGTCAAACATGAAATTTGAAAAAAAAATCCCTGTCTCAACATCCCTAGAAGTACTGATGCCAAAAGCAAATACTAGCAGGAAACACCACAGTGAAAGTCAAAGTCGGGTTTATTGTCATGCGCACAAGCACAGTGCCAGTAAGTACAGGTGCAATAAAATAAACTTACTTGCAGCAACATCACAAACACGTAGTATCATATAAGCAGCATTCAAAAAGCATAAATTAAACAGAAATCATAAACATTTTTTACAAGGAAGAAATTAGAACATTAATAGACAATGTCAGCACAAAGTGACCAATATGGTCATAGTGTTGGTAAGCTACAATGGTTAGGTTTCTGCTGATTGGTTCAGGAACTGAACGTTTGAAGGGAAATAACTTTTCTTGAAGGCAAGGTGGGGATCACATGATTTTGCTTAAAGTATACTTCAACGGAGGACTTTGCTGTATCAAGTGGATGGTCCAATTAATCAGCTCTTGCAGCAAGATTTTCCAGAGTTTTTTAGCATAAGGATTTAAATTACATTGCATGCACAGTGAGTAATTTAAAAAATCATTACCTGGATGAAAGCCTTAATGGCAATCCAGTTGTAAGCACCTGTTTGTTTTAAGATGAAGAGAATGAATGTGGGAGAGACATTAAATTAGCTGACATAGTAAGTTTGAGAGAATGGAATCCAGACTCTGTGGCAAAACTCCTTGACTCTGCTTTGACATGCCTCCACCTTCGCTTGCCTCGGCTGTGCCTTGCCTCTGCCTCTGCCTCCACCTCGCCTCTCGCCTCTCCATCATTATTAGCGAAGTGCTATTGATAAGATATTTAGTAGTTTGGTTTGTTTGCTACTGATAAGTAGTCACTGGGCTTCACCAGTGCCGTCTTCAATACATCCATGCCGCTTCATTTAGTGAGGTCAAAAGAGACTAAAAGTTGATGTTTCTCTTGACTGAACTCTTTTAATAACTTAAGTGCATCAATTCTCCAGTGAAGAAGATGAGAAAAAAACAAAAGCAAAAATGAAACTGAAAAGATGTGTCCTGGTTACGAACACACCAGAGACAGAGCGCAAAGGACAGCTTCAGTCAAAGACAAGGCTTTAAGTGTAAGCCGTGTATGGATAACATGTGTACACACCTGCAATGTAGTTAGACTGTGGAATAAACAAGTTGCGCATGTCTCGGCAGCACCCTTCTCTCTTCTTGATTTGCAATATTTTCTGCAACTGTACCAAGGTACAGTTGAAAGTTTAATTTCCTAATTGCATTCATACATATCATTTTAAAGCATCTGTACTTTGAGGTTGTACAAAGAAAAAGGCATGGTACATAAATGGTTATGATGTTGGACTGGCACCGGAGTTTTTGGGGTGGCACAGAAGGGTGACGGTTATCATAACGCTGCTGCAGTGTCAATGACCTGGGTGCGATTCTGTCGTTGTCGGTAAAGCATTTGTATGTTCTCCTGGTGGATTTCCTCGCACATTCCAAGAATGTACGGGCTGGTCGCTTAATTGTTCACCCGGGTGTAATTAGGCCGTCTGGCCTCTTTGGGACAGTAGGACCTGTTTCAGTACTGAATCTCTGAAAAAAAATAGAAGCAGTTATCGAATACAAAGGATAGGGTTATGGCTACAGTCGCAGAGAAGGTGTAGTGCAGGGAGACAATAAGTTATGAGAGCCAAAATGATGGAGGCTGTGAGAACAAGAGTCATCTTTAATATCCGATAGGTGCATTCAAGAGTCATTCAATCGTGCAATGGAAGCTGTCCTTAGTCCTAGAGGCACATCTTTTCAAGCTTTTGTGTCTTCTGCCCTTTGGGATTGGGAGAAAAGAAAATACCTGACCTTGGAGGGTCCTTGGATTATGCTAGATTCTTTACTGAGGCAGTAAGAAATCTTTACAGAGTTCATGGAAGGGAGGGTGTGTTTCATAATGCACTAAGCTGTATCCATAATCCTCTGCAATTTCTTTTGGTCATGGGCAGAGCAGTTGCCATACCAAGGCAGGATACATCCAAATAGGGTGCTTTCTCTGGTTCATCTATAAAAAAATTCCTGGAAGTTTAAACAGTTACAAGAATATGTGGATGGATGCTTCATACTGTACAGTGAACTGGAGCCTAAATACCTGGCTTTGGTGCTTTATCCAAGAATGGTGGCCACAAGAGAGAGCTGCCTTGTCATTTATGCCTTTGTCACGGAGTCTTGGAGTCACCAGCAAGACAGCACTGATACAGGCCCTTCGGCCTAATGAATCCATGCTGACCATGGCACCCACCCAACTAATATCAGTGTCCTGCTTTTGCCCATATGAATCTAAAGCCATTACTCTATGTACCAACTGTAGGCACTTTGTACATAAAGGAATGGGTACAAAATACTTTTGTGCCTGCCTCAACCACTTCCTCTGAGGGCCCAATCCTTATAATCACCATCCTCTTCACTGAAAATTTGCCCCTCAGGTTCCTTTTTAAATATTTCCCCTCTCACCCTAAACCTACGCCCCACAGTTTTAGACTCCCCTACTCTGGGGAAAAGACATTTACTTTCCACCTTATGTATTCCTCTCATAATTTTAAACGCTTCTCTAAGTTACCCCTCATTCTTCTATATGTTGAGGATTAAAGATCTAGCCTAGCCATCCTCTCCTCATAACTCAGGCCTGAGTCTCGGCCTATCCATCCTCTCCTCGTAACTCAGGCCTGAGTCTCGGCCTAGCCATTGTCTCCTCATAACACAGCTCTGAGCCTCTACCTCAGAAGCAATATCCAAAGACTGGGTAGACAATTTGGTTTTGCTTAATAGTTTCTTTTTTCTCCTTTCAGATGCATCTCTTTGCAGAGAATTCCCACATGGAATTTCATTGGAAAGGAATATGAAAAACCTGAGGGAGCAAAGAATTCATTGTAAAGCAATTTTATGTTGTTCTATTGCCCTTATGCATATTTGCAGAGATTCAGCAAGTTTCAGCTCGAAGTATCATCCATCTACATTAAGTGTCAAGTGCAGATCGAGGCTGCTGTGGTCCTGTTTATTGCGCTTTGAAGTATGAATGGCATTTCAATTTTTGCTCCAGATCTCCAAAACGTACTGCAACACAGAAAAAAAAGAGATTCTGCAGATGTGGAAAGCCGGAGTAACATACTCAATGCAGGAGGAACTCAGCATGTCAGGCAGCATCCACGGAAGGGAATGAACTGTCAACCTTCCGGCCGAGAACCCTTCATCCAGACTCAGTCAATGTTTCAGACCGAGCCTGTTCATCACATCCTGTTGAAGGGTCTCTCTCAACTCGCTGACTGTTCATTCCATGGCACCATGCCTGACCTGCTGAGTTCCTCCAGCAGTTTGTGTTACAACACAGAGAAGTCTGTCCTTTTCCGAAATGCGGCTTCCCACGTTTCACGTTCCGGTAAGATGGCTGTGTGTTCAATCACTGCAGCTTCTATGGGGTCAACCAAAGGTGTTCATGACCCCGCAGGACATGACGAATTTAAAGTATTGCAGGTCCACCTCATCAGCGAGTTGCTCCTTGCTGGAGAAACTGAAGGAGCTGGATTTAGTACGGCTTGCGGTGCTGCCTGCGTCAGAGGACATCGGTGTGCGAAGCGGTGTGCCGTCTAAGAGTAAGTGATCATCTTAGTTGCTTTTCTTGTGAACGCAAGACTCTACTGGACATTGTTAATGTGGAATACTGCAAGCCCGATTCCCCGGTTTATTGGTGGACAGTGGGGGAGCTGCGTGGCATTGGTCGTACCAAGGAACGGGCCTCAAGCTGTGGTGTCGCCTGTTTACAGCTGCCCAGCTGAGAGGTGTAGTAGTCGGTGTAGCCTGCAGCATCCAAGCTGGAGTCAGTGCTGACCTCCAGTGTTCACTCGGCAGAACCCAGGACGGGTACTCAGAGTGTGCACAGCACAACCGGCAGGTGTGTTTACAGACATTTTTAATCTCTCCCTCTCCCAGTGTACAGTGCCCTCATGCTTCAAAACATTCACCATTGTTCTGGTACCAAAAAAGACCAAGGTCACGTGCCTGAACGACTGGTGTCCTGTCGCACTCACCTCAAGGACTACATCTACAACATGCTACCACCCTAACTGGACCCCTACAATTCGTCTACTGACAACAGATGATGCAACAGTCACAGCTCTACATACTGTCCTTACATATCTGGAGAAGAAGGATGCTTATGTGACAATGCTGTTTTTGGACTACAGTTCAGCATTCAACACTATAGTTCCCTTCAGGCTCAGCAAGAAACTCAGAGACCTCGGCCTTTCCCTTGCCTTGTGTAGGTGGATCCTGGACTTCCTGTCAGATTGCTGGCAGGTGGTATGAGTGAGCTCCCTCATCTCTGCCCCTCTGACTTTCAACACAGATGCCCCTCATGGCTGTGTACAAAGCCCCCTCCTTTACTCTCTGTATACCCATGATTGTGTTGCCACCCACAGCTCCAATCTGCTAATTAAATTTGCTGATGACACTACACTGATTGGTAGTCTACAGAAAAGAAGTCATCACCCTGACACAGTGTTGTCAAGAAAACAACATCTCCCTCAGTGATGCAAAGACAAAGGAGCTGGTTGTGGACTACAGGAGGAATGGAGACAGGTTAGCCTCTATAGACATCAATGGACATCAATTGAGAGGGTGAACAGCTTTAAATTCCTCAGCACAAACATCTCTGAGGACTTCACATGGTCTGTACGTTCCGGCTATGTGGTGAAACAGCGCCTCTTTCACCTCACACGGTTGAAGAAGTTTGGTATGGGCCCCCAAATCCTAAGAACTTTCTACAGGGGCACAATTGAGAGCATCCTGACTGGTTGCATCACTGCCTGGTATGGGAACTGTACTTCCCTCAATCACAGGACTCTGCAGAGAGTGGTGCAGACAGCCCAGCGCATCTGTAGATATGAACTTCCCATTATTCAGGACGTTAATAAAGACAGGTGTGTAAAAAGGGCTCAAAAGATCATTGGAGACCCAAGTCACTCCAACCACAAACTGTTCCACCTGCTACCATCTGGGAAATAGTACCATAACGTATAAGCCAAGACCAACAGGCTCTAGGACAGCTTCTTCCACCAGGCCAACAGACTGATTAATTCATGCTGACACAACTGTATTCTATGCTATATTGGCTATCCTATTGTACATAATATTTATAAATTACTATAAATTGCTCATTGCACATTTAGATGGAGACGTAACATAAAGATTTTTACTCCTCATGTATATGAGGGATGTAAGTAATAAAATCAATTCATTCAATTCATGACAAGTTTGTGTTTGACTACAGACTGAAGGACTCAAGGACTTGGACTATATTTTTTGTGTGACTGTATTTTAATGATTTCTTATATATGCTTGATGTGCTTTGTGCCATGTGTGTGACTGTTGGTACTGTATTTGCAACTTGGCCCCGGAGTAATGCTGTTTCTTTTGGCTGTATTCATGGGAATTCATGTATGGTTGAACGATAATTAAGTTTGAACTTGAATTTGAACTTGAACATTGGAATTTACTTGAATACAATCATATATTTAAAAACTATCTTCACCGGGCTTGGCCAACAGTTTGCCTCCTGGCTAAATCCTTCGCTGGATGTAAAGTACCTTAAATCTTGAACAGAATAGATTCTAAATCGGTTGGCAAGTGTTCACAGGTATATCAAAGCACTGGAACAGAAGAGATTCTGCAGATTCTGGAGGTCCAGAGCAAAACACACAAAGTGCTGCAGGAACTCAGCCGGTCAGGCTGTTGAGCAACAAACAGTCGATATTTCCACAGAAGTCCTGATGACCTTTCAAGGGTTCAAATTAAAATGATTCTTCAACAAATTCATAAATTTTTTGAGTTAATTATCTTGGGGCTCAGCAGTTTTCTCAATAAACTATGCAGAGGGTGCTACAGCACAAAGTAGCATAAACCTCAGTTTATCTTCATTGTATAAGTATTTATAGCAAAGGGACACAATATTATTTCATTATTGTTCTCCTACGTCTGGATACAGGAGTCAAATGCTGCATCATCCATTGTTAACACAAGAGATTCTGAAGACACAAAGATGCACTGCAGATGCTGTGGTCAAATCAACATATACAAAAAAGCTGGATGAACTCAGCATCCGTTGAAAGAAGCAGTCTGGGTAGTCTGCAGCCCCTTGGTATGAACATTGAATTCTCCAACTTCCAGTAATTCCCTCCCTCTCCCTTCCCCCATTCCACCTTCACTCTGTCTCCTTTTCTAGCTGCCTATCACCTCTCATGACTGTGTCTTCTTCTACTACCCATAGTGCTTTCCCCTTAGATTCCTTCTTCATCTCTCCTGCCTATCCCCTCCCTGCTTCCCCTCCCCCACCCTTTGATCTTTCCTCTGATTGGTTTTCCACCCTCCCCCCCACCTTCTTTATAGGGCCCCTGCCCTCTCCTTCTTTAGTCCTGACGAAGAGTCTCGACCCAAAACGTTGACTGCTTCTTTCAATGGATCCTGCCTGACCTGCTGAGTTCATCCAGCTTTTTTGTCAGAGATTCTGCAGATGCTAGAAATTTAGAATAACATGCACAAAATGCTGGTTATGAAGCATCTATGGTAATCCTTGGACAGTTTATTCCTTTCCATAGAGGCTGCCTGACCCGTTGAGTTCCTCAGCATTTTCTGTGTGCTACATCAGAACATTGTAGGCCATTTAGACCCTGTGCTTGACAGATCACCCCTGACACAAGGAATTGCTGCTAGAGGCCATCACATCAATGGAAGACACATTCTGCTCATCCCAAAGCTTGCTGGTCTTCCAGTGCAAAGAACTGTCATGACAAAATGATGCATACTCTGAAACAGAAGAATAGAAATTTGGAGCGGGCAATACAAAGACTCAGTGGGCAAAGGGCACAGATAAAAGCCTTCAGGAGCTGGGCTCTTCTAACAACATCTCGAACTGGAGACCACAGATACAACAGTTTGTTTTTAATTCTTTGCTCATGAAATGTATATAAAGAAAAATTGATCTACCAATACATATGAAATGAATTGAAAATGGAGACATGATACCTCTGAATTACATATGTATTCATATTTTAGGAATACAAGGGGTGATTGATAAGTTTGTGGCCTAAGGTAGAAGGAGTCAATTTTAGAAAACCTGGCACATTTATTTTTCACCCTCCCCTAGTGTTGCCACCATGTCCTGGTGGACCTCCTTGGGTGATAAGCCCTTGAGACCGAGGTCGTGGATGACTGCACAAAAGGCCGATGTTGTCCATGTTCTCAGGCAGTGCTTACTTGCAATTTTCAGTTATCTGAAACAGAAATACCACAAAAGTCATTAACTTCAAACTTTCTGCATAATCACTCAAAGAGTTGAACTGCACGTGCATGTAACAGGAGCTGTATAACTCATCTCCTTGTACCTTAGGCCACAAAATTATCAATCACCCCTGCTGTGGACCATTTCTGGAGGTCCAAGACGCCGACTTCTACAAAGATGGGATCCGTATGCTCCACAACCGCTGGACTAAGTGTGTAAATGTAGGAGGAGACTATGTTGAAAAATAAATGTGCTAGGTTTTCTAAAATTGACTCCTTCCATCTTAGGCCACAAACTTATCAATCCCCCCACATAAATTAGTGTTTTGATATTTTTAAAATAACATTCTTTGTTTAAGAAGGGCAGTAGAAGCAAGCCAGGACAGTATAGAAAGTAAGTCTTCCATCAGTAGTAGGGAAATTATTGGGGAAGATTCTCAAAGAGAGAATTTTCTTTTCAAGAAAAAGCATGCTTCCACATGGTTGACAAAAGAAGTCAGAGATTGCATAGCATTAAAAAAAAAGGAAGTATGACAGAGCTAAGGTGAGTGGGAGGACAGATGATTGGGAAGTTTTTAAGGAACAACAGAACTTAACTAAAAAGGCAATACGGGGAGAAAAAATGAGGTATGAACGCAAGCTAGCCAGGAATATAAAGGAGGATAGCAAAAGCTTTTTTAGGTATGTGAAGAGAAAGAAGATAGTTAAGAACAATGTTGGGCCCTTGAAGAATGAATTGGGTGAAATTGTTATGGGAAACAGAGAAATGGCAGAAGAATTTAATAAGTACTTTAGATCTGTCTTCACTAAGGAAGACACAAGCAATCTCCCAGATGTATGGATGGGCCAAGGACATAGGGTAACAGAGGAAATGAAACAGATTGACATTAGGAAGGAAACGGTGATGAGTAGACTGATGGGACTGAAGGCTGACAAATCCCCAGGTCCAGATGGTCTGCATCCTAGGGTACTAAAGGAGGTGGCCCTGGAAATTGCGGATGCATTGGTAATCATTTTCCAATGTTCCTTAGATTCAGGATCAGTTCCTGAGGATTGGAGAATGGCTAATGTTATCCCACTTTTTAAGAAAGGAGGGAGGGAGAAAACAGAGAACTATCGACCTGTCAGCCTGACATCGGTGGTGGGGAAGATGCTAGAGTCCATTATTAAAGATGAAATAGTGGCATATCTAGATAGCAGTGATAGGATTGGGCCGAGCCAGCATAGATTTACCAAGGGTAAATCATGCTTAACTAATCTGTTGGAGTTTTTCGAGGATGTAACCAGGAAGTTAGACGGGGGAGATCCAGTGGATGTAGTGTACCTCGATTTTCAGAAGGCATTTGATAAGGTCCCACATAGGAGATTGGTGGGTAAAATCAAAGCTCATGGCATTGGGGGGAAGACATTGACATGGATAGAAAACTGGTTGGCAGATAGAAAGCAAAGGATAGCAGTGAATGGGTGTTTCTTGGAATGGCAGGTGGTGACTAGTGGGGTGCCACAGGGCTTGGTATTGGGACCACAGCTGTTTACGATTTACGTCAACGATTTAGATGAAGGCATTGAGAATAACATCAGCAAATTTGCTGATGATACTAAGCTGGGTGGCAGTGTGACATGTGATGAGGATGTTAGGAGAATTCAGGGTGACTTGGATAGGCTGGGTGAATGGGCAGATACTTGGCAGATGACGTTTAATGTGAATAAGTGTGAGGTTATCCACTTTGGGAGTAAGAACAGGAAGGCAGATTATTATCTGAACGGTGTAGAGTTAGGTAAGGGAGAAATACAAAGAGATCTAGGAGTCCTTGTTCATCAGTCACTGAAGGTGAATGAGCAAGTGCAGCAGGCAGTGAAGAAAGCTAATGGAATGTTGGCCTTTATTGCAAAGGGAATTGAGTACAAGAGCAAGGAAATCCTTTTGCATTTGTACAGAGCACTGGTGAGACCACACCTGGAGTATTGTGTACTGTTTTGGTCTCCAGGGTTAAGGAAGGACATCCTGGCTGTAGAGGAAGTGCAGTGTAGATTCACAAGGTTAATTCCTGGGATGTCCGGACTGTCTTACGTAGAAAGGTTAGAGAGACTGGGCTTGTACATGCTGGAATTAAGGAGATTGAGAGGGGATCTGATTGAAACATATAAGATTATTAAGGGATTGGACAAGATAGAGGCAGGAAATATGTTCCAGATGCTGGGAGAGTCCAGTACCAGAGGGCATGGTTTGAGAATAAGGGGTAGGTCATTTAGGACAGAGTTAAGGAAAAACTTCTTCTCCCAGAGAGTTGTGGGGGTCTGGAATGCACTGCCTCAGAAGGTAGTGGAGGCCAATTCTCTGGATGCTTTCAAGAAGGAGCTAGATAGGTATCTTATGGATAGGGGAATCAAGGGATATGGGGACAAGGCAGGAACCGGGTATTGATAGTAGATGATCAGCCAGGATCTCAAAATGGCGGTGCAGGCTCGAAGGGCCGAATGGTCTACTTCTGCACCTACTGTCTATTGTCTATTGTCTATTTCTGAACAGTGTGATTTTCAACCTGTGAACATGAGTCACATTAGATAAAAACTCCTGTTAAATGCACCCCTGCAACCAAAGGCTTAAATAAAATCAAAAGTGATGGAAATATTCAACTGGTCGGGGAGAGAGGGAAGGGTGAAGGGAGGAAGAGAGAATAATAAAAAATATAGTAACTATATATATAATATAGTTAAATAAATAGTGCAAAAAGAGAAAAAGGTAATGAGGTTGTGTTCATGAGTTCAATGTCCATATGTCCATGACTTGGGTGATGGGGCCCTTGATGATGGAGGCATCACTTCCTTGAAGATGTCCTGGATGCTGGGGAGGCTAGTACCCCTGATGGAATTCACAACCTTCTGCAGGTTGTTCCAATCCTATGCAGTGCCACCCTCACCATACCAGAGAGTGATATAGCCAGAGTGGCGAGACAGAGGATGTCTCTAACTTTTTAAAACTAATTTTTTTTATCTCTTTTTCATTTCCAATGAAGTGTCTTACATCTGTGATATTAAATCTCTTTCAACTGATACTGAGAATTTCCAGCTTTTTCTCTTTATATTTATGACTTCTAGCAATTATGTTTCTTTTATATTTTCAGAAACAAAGGGAATAGCTGTGATGATGTTGTGACCAAACCTGCCCAGATGACAATTACTATTAGTGCTGAATAGGAAAAGGTATGAATCACAATCAGATTTATTATGACTGACGTATCGAAGTTCAAGAAGGGTAAGACGAAGGCACATATATATAGCTAGGGTATCTAAGATTTTTGCACAGTACTGTATTTGTCAACGTGGAGCAGAGAGTGAGTTTGTAAATCTAATGGGAGTAAAAGATGTTGGGTTGACCATTCATCAATGAAACTAGGTTAGGAAATTCAATACATAATTCAATTAATCGAAACTTGCATTTTATTGTCTCTGCAACATAACAGCAACATAACTTGTGCATTTAATATTTCAATAATAATTAGTAATCATATATATATATTGCTTGATTAAAAATTCTTGATTGATTAAATAATTAATTATGGATTATATGTAAAAGTACGTCAATTGCATATGTCATCTTTCTACCACGAGATACGTGCACAGCTTGCTTTAAAGTAAACTCAAACTATATCCATGTCAGAAAAAGCATAGAAAACACACAGCACAACACAGGCCCATTGGCCCACAAAGCTGTGTCCCTACCTTAGAACTATCTAGGCTTTACCCATAACCCTATATTTTTCTAAGCTCCATGTAGCCATTCAGGAGTCTCTTAAAAGTTCCTATCATTTCTGCCTCCACCGCCGGTGGCAGCTTGGACTCCCGTGAGTTTGTTTCAATTAATTTAATGTTTTCAAGTTAAAAGAAACATAATCTTGGTGATGAGGTATTTTAGAACAAATCTAAGATGGCTACCAACCTGTTAAATCGACAGCAAGACATGCAAACTAAAAAAATGATAATGATCAGTAACACCAGATTGTGTAATTTTGAGATTTACAATGTGAAAATTAAGAACAGACAAGCAATATGGCTTACACCAGAAGTGAACGGCAAATTAATTAAATGGAATAGGACTCTGTTTCAGCTGTTTCAGTAATTCCACAAAATGAGTTTGAATGGCATTTCAAAGATACCAAACTTAAATGTGAAGATATCCAGCTAAGAACTTATACTGGAGAAAAGATAACTCCTGTGGGAATGGCATCCGTAACTGTGAAATACAACAACCAACAAGCCATGTTGAGCTCGTATGTGGTAAAAACAGGAGGATCAGCATTATGGGAATGTGATGCATGCCATATTCCCTGAAATGAAGCAGGCTGAAAGAAAGGTACTGGATGTTGCCTGGACTGCATGCCGAACGCCATGAACTGTTGCCCAACAGATGACAAACGGGCATTGGTGCCAACCTCTGTGCCTCTGGTTGAAAAGCATATTGGACCAAGGAAGGACCATACTGCTTAAGGAAGCATGAAAATGGTGAAAGCAGTGGTTCGACTGCAAAAGTTTTCATAGGCAACATATCTGAGAGATCAAGTCAAGTCAAGTCAACTTTTATTGTCATTTCAACCATAACTGCTGATACAGTACATAGTAAAAATGTGACAACGTTTTTCAGGACCATGGTGTTACATGACACAGTACAAAAAACTAGACTGAACTACGTAATTAAAAAAAACACAGAGAAAGCTATACTGGACTACAGGCCCACCCTGGACTGCATAAAGTGCACAAAAACAGTGCAGGCATTACAATAAATAATAAACAGGACAGTAGGGCAAGGTGTCAGTCCATATCTTCTGATATGTTAACCAGACAGTTACTTACAAAATGTGGATTGGTTTTAAGCTGGAATAAAGTTCAAATAGCTTCAGGAAAGTTGCAGGCATTTGGCTTTTTTTTAAGTAAAATAACCAGAATCTACCCCCTGTGCTTTAAGGTTATTGCTTGAACTTCCACTGGGAGACAAAAAGCTGCCAGTAAAATTAAATGCAAAGACCAAAGCCCAACTGGAATGAATGGAAGGCCAAAAAGAAAGGAGTCAATGGAGATACAAAATAGAAGATACGTCAGATGATGCTGTGGATGAGGAAACCAAGAGGAGAGATCAGATCATGAAAGGAATAATAAAAGGATTAATAAGAGAATACTCCTGTGAACTAGATGGACCTTCTCAGATCAAGATGCACAAAATAGAAGAAGCAAAAGGAGGAAAGAGACAGAGAGAAAGGACGTGAACAAGAAAGCAAATGTTGTGAAAGAGAGAAGAAACATGAGAAAGAAAAAGAAAAGGATCAAAGTAGATTCAGAAAGAGACAAAGAGGAGAAAGGTGTCCAGAGTTTTCAGAACAACTTCCTACGGTCACAGAGTCAACTCCTACAACCATCACTGAACAGGCCCAGAACACGAGATCGTTTCACAGCCACAAGTCTTGACTGTCAAGCAGAGTGATCTCCCTTATCAGAAAAGATGTTATCCCACAAGAGTAAGAAATCCTCCACAGCAATTCAATCTTTAAGCAGGAAAAGGACAATTTAAAATCTACTATGCTGTTGATATCTGTACAGTAGTTGTATTATCTAATATACTGTGTATATAGTTGAGATACATTCTGTTTTGAGTTGGTTTATGGCTAATCGGGAGGAGTGTTGTTTATTTAATATATCAATAATTTTTGAATAGTCTTGTTTAAATAATTCATTATATGTAAAAATATGTTATTTGCATATGTCATCACGTGAATATGTGCACACCTCACTTTAAAATAAATTTGAACTGCACCTGTATTTTCAGACATCCATGAGTTTCTTTGAATTAATTGTGGTTGTGCCTCTCAAAATCTCTTGGCTCTTCCAATTCCACAGCCAGTACTGCAATCCATTTGTCTTCAGTGTTAGAACAGTACAGCACAACAGCAGTCCCTTTAGACCATAATGTTGTGCCAAACTGATTAAATTAATCATCAAATGGCTAACTAAATTAATCTCTTCTGTCTCCACAATGTCCATATCCTTCCATTTTCCTCACATTCATGTGCTTATCTAAATGCCTCCGAAAAGCCTCTAATGTATCTACCGCTACCACTACCCCAGACAGCACATTCCAGGCACCCACTATTCTCTGTGTAAAAAGAAACTTGCCCCTCACATCTCCTTAGAAATTACCCATCTCACCTTAACTGAATGCCCCCTGGTACTAGACATTTCAACCTTTGGAAAAAAATATTGTTTGTTTACTATATCAATGCCTCTCATAATCTTAGAAACTTCTGTGAGATCTCCCCTCAGCCTCCTGGGATAACAATCCACATTTGCCCAATTTCTCTTCAGTGTTTGTTGTTAAGATTAACACAAGCTAGGGATCTAATGCTTCCTTTCTCCTGTATGTATTTAATGTCCAAATCCACAATGTCATGATGCAAACCTAATTAGCAGGTAGTGAAAGTCTTTCTTTCATGAAAAACAGCAGGGAGAGAGGCAGAGAAGAGGAGAGGGAGAGAAGAGGAGAGAGAGAGAGGAAAAGAGACAGAATGAGTCAGAGAGACAGAGTGGAGGGAGGTAAAGAAAGAGAGAATCAAAGAAAAAAATAGTGATAAATAAAGAAGAGAGAAACATTTTCCTTTTTCTTTGAGAAATATCATAGTTAGAACAGTAATGTTAATCTAATATGCATATTTTCAGTGAATATATGGGAACAATGTGTGCATCATTAGCCAAAGTACCAGTTAAGTCATTGGAAATTTCTCCACATTTGAGACGTAACTTAAAATCCCTGCCTGTAAGCATATGTATCCCTAAATCTATATGTATTTCACAGCATATGCCAGTGACATTAAACCAGATTCTGATTCTGATTCTGAACCAATCTGAGGGATGACAGAAGAGCAAATTTTATTCTGTATGTATCTTATCTAAGATAACATCAACCTTTGGTTGGTTGGCTCTACCATGTTGATCCTCATTCTCAAAAGATTACAAGGCGCTTCTCTGTGTAATGACAACACCTTTTTTGATGCCATTCTGTTGATTGCCAATTTGCTAAATAGGTTGGTTGCATGAATTAATCTTCGCAAACTTGCATGTTGAAATAATTATCAGACAGCCTCAGTTACAGCAGGTTGGGTTGAAGTTTTCTTTTTAACAGTTATTGATTACTATCTAAGTTGTTTTAATTTGTTGTTGATTTGGAACTTTGGAAAAAATGGTCTACTGTGCTGTGTGCTTGAGTCCATGTGTTTCTCATTACAGTATCATTCATTGACAGTGTCTATTGGGTTTTCAAAAAGGAATTGGATCATTGAATTTAAAGACTAGAGGGAGACTTTTGAAAGAATTGGACTGACTCCAGAATTCTTCTTCATCATCTTCTTTTGTTCTTTCTCTTTCTTTTACTTTCTCTCTCCCTTTTGTTCTATTTTCATTCTTTTTCATATTTTTCTTTCTTTATAATTCATGTTCTCAATATTAATTATTATTTATTTATTATTTGATTTTTTTTTTAATTACACAATTTGTCTTATGCACATTGGTTATTTGTCCATCTTTGTTAGTGTGTAGATTTTCATGCCCACAAGAAAATGAATCTCAGGTTAGTATATGGTCACACACACACACACACACACACACACACACACACACACACACACACACACACACACACACACACACACACACACACACACACACACACACATATACTTTGATAATAAATTTACTTTGAACTTTGATACTTTCTTTGAGCCTGTTTCTTCTGATGGAAGATGATGTCCTTTGGGATACCAAGGTAGCATAGAGAGTTGAAATACCCTGTGGTTTGCCCTTCCAGTCCCTGCTCATGGTTAAAATCCAGGTGCATCTGTTTTTTTATCTGGACCTATGGATTTTACATTCTGTGTTTTTTGCCCACTCCTTTCCATTCTGTTGTGTGAGGGGATGGGATTCAGGGGTTAATGTTCTTGTTGCACACTGTAGTTTTTTTGAGTGGAGGAAGGAGTTGGAGGGGCGTTTAATGTTCTTGTTGCATTTTATACAGGGAAGCGGGTTTGGGTTGATGTTTTTGTTCTGTTCTGTGCTAGGGCAGGGTGCCTGTGGGCGATCAATGTTCTTGTTGTGTTTTATGTGGGGGGAGTGAGGTTTGGGGGTTGATGATTGGGATGCTGATCCTTTATTGTGGGGAGCTGGGTTTGATATTTCTCTCTGAATGACTTGCACGTTCCTTCCTTGTTTTGTGGCTATTTGGAGAAGACAAATCTCAGAGTTGTATATGGATATATACTTTAATAATAAATGAACCCTTGAACATTTGGATCTTAGGCAATTTTTAGCTGCTGGGAGAAAGTTGAGATCATGCATCAAACAATCTGGAAACAAAACACTGGGTGAGTCATTGTGCCAAAGAGAACAATGTTGTTTAACCTCATTGCCCTTGAAATCTGCAATGGGGAGCAAAAAGAAACTTTGGTCTGTCTCTGCAGAAAGGAAAAGGGCAGGAATGAGAATCATCTGGCTTCTCTGAGAAACATCCTGACCTTGCCCACTCTCCTTATTTAGGAAGCTGTTGGAGGTTGAGAAAGCTCAGGAGATAAGGAATGTACTTTCTCAATTTGATGAGAACAAATGTAGGGAAACAGTTGTTCAGTTGCTCCTTTTAAATTATTCCCTTTTTTATTTTCATGCAATCCACAAAGAATTATGATAAACAGACTACAAACTCACTATCACACAAAAAAAAATCATGATCCACCCCTCTGCATGTCTGTTGGATAGATTTGACACCTGCACTGAGATACAGAGCACAAAACATCTGTCTTTAGTTTTTTCTGTTGTAGTGTCCATTGTAGCCCAGCTGGTAGCACTCCTACCTTTCAATGAAAATCTTCTGAGTTTATGGGGTTGATTTGGAAACCAGAGTCTTCCACAAATGGGAAGGAGGTAACTGCTGGCAGGAGGAAGGTTCAGTTAGGTACTTTGTGAGGTATTATGTTCCTTCCGCCACTAATGGTGCTTGGCTTTTCTGTGATTCCGATGCATAGCCTTGAGGTTCTCACTAACATTTTGGATGCACTTTCTCCACTTTGGACAGTCATGGGAAAAAAGCTCCCAGGAGTCAAGAGGAATATTTGTAGTTCCTGATATCACAGAGATCGGTGCTCAGACCCAGCTCTTCTTGAACTTATGATTTGTCTGTGATATTTCAAGTTTACTCAATATTCAAAACTACATGGGTTTGTGAACAGAGAGAACAATGGAAAGATGTTCTATGTAATGAGTTATCATGTTCTATGTTCTATTGTAATAGTGCAGCAAGCACAATGGCCAAATGAACAAATTCTGCTTCTATGTCTGATGGTTTTATGGATGAGAAAATAGTCAATGCAATATAATATAGATAATTTCCTCAGTTATCCAAATTGGTGAAGAGATAGACTGATATTGGTGTTCAAAGGAGCATTGGGTCTTTGTACTTTAAGTAAAAGTCAAAGTACATTTTTTATCAAAGTATGTATGCTATTATGTCGCTTGACTCCGGCCGAGAGGAATTACGATGTTGGGAACCGGGAACCTCTGGCTGTCAAGGAGGCCGTGGAGGAATGGCGACACCGGCTGGACGAGACGGAGCATCCTTTACTGGCCAGGACAGATCACTAGAACCTCTCCTACATTCAGGATGCAAATAGTCTCAACTCTCGTCAAGCCCGGTGGGCTCTCTTCTGCATATGGTTCAATTTCATTTTCACCTTCCGTCCTGGCGGTAAGCAAAGGCCAACGGTCTCTCCCGGCATCGTCACTGGGCTTCACCCGTCTAATGGAAACACCACCATTTTGGTTGTTAGATATGGCCCTTGTGGCTAAAGGGATCAGGGGGTATGGAGAGAAAGCAGGTACAGGGTTCTGAGTTGGATGATCAGCCATGATCATACTGAATGGCGGTGCAGGCTCGAAGGGCCGAATGGCCTACTCCTGCACCTATGTTTCTATGTTTCTATTTTTGACATTGAGATTTGTTTCCATACAGGCAGCCACAAAACAAAGAACCCAACAGAACCCATTAAAAAAGAAACAACTGTAGGACACCACTGTGCAGGAAGAAGAGAACAAATTGTGCAAACAACAAAAGCCTGTGGACAAGTGAAGTTCACAAGACTGAGTCCATAGCCATGAAGTCAATCATCATTGCAGCCAATTCAGGAGCCCATTAGATGTAGGCTACAGCCTCAGTTCAGCACAGAGTCAAGTAAACCTTGTCGAGCAGTGAGCGGAACCTGGCTCCTGGCCCCGACAATCTGGCCTTGCACTTAAATTGTCCAAACTCGGGTCATTCATCACTCTTGGACCTGGGTCCTGCCACTTTGACACACTCTAGGGCTTGGACACCTCCACCTCGATTCATCCCGTACCCAACCTCTCTAATTTGGCTCTGCGCATAAATCAATCAAACCTCGGGTCTTTCCTCATTCTCAGGCCCAGACCCAGGTCTCACTGCCTCAACCCTGTCTCACCTCTGTTCTGTCACATCAAATCACCTCCAAGTCTGCCTCAATTCAGCCCACACATGTCATGCTGCAACCATCTTGCACCTTTGAGATTTCGGTTCACACTGTAAAAATACCAGGTTGTACAGGCAGTTCAATTGTTCAGTTCCGAAAGGGAAGTTAAAGATAATTGATTGCAGTGATTATTTACCAGAAAGCATGTGATTAGTACAGTAGTTAGTAAAGAAGTTTGTTTTGTTAGCTACAGGCAAGAAGTTGCTGTGCTTCACCGGTGCCATCTTAAACCAGAAATCATAAGTCACTGAAAGGCAGTAGTTGGTGCTGGAAATGGTTAGGAAGGCATGTGGTATGTTCCTCTTCGTAGAGTCTGTGATGAAAAGCGTGAGCAGCTTCTAGCTCCTGTTAACATGTTGGAGGACCTCTCATTGGCCCAGTACATTGACACAACTGTGAAAAATGCACAGTTATAAAGAAGGCAAAGAAACTATGTTAGAAGTTTAAGGAAATTTGGCATGTCATCAAAGACTCTAACAAACTTCTGCATACGTACAATGGAAAGCATCGAAGCCTAATGTGGAAACTGTAACGCACAGAATCACAAGAGTAGTGGAATAAGCGTGTTTAATCATGAGTACAGCTCTCCTCATCATTAAGGCTAGCTACAGGAAAAATGTCTAAGGAAATCAAGCTACTTTCAGGCAAGAGATACAGGAGCTAGAGACTCACACCTCAAGATTCATCACCAGCTTCTCCCCCTCTGCCAACAGATTCTTGAAAAACCAGAAAAAAAACAAAATTCCAACTCAGGCTACATTTCTCTCAGTTGTACTAATATGTTTATTTCATTGTGTAAGTTATGTGTAGCTTATGTTAATTTAAGTTGATATAATTTATGTTTATGCTATTGCAGCTGCAAAAAAATAATTTCCATGGCATTTATACTGTGTACTCCATCACCTTATTGTACTGTATAAGTGTGTATACCGTGACAACGAACAAACATGATCTTCATTACAAGACAATTATCACATAGGAGTAACGGAATCTTCCTGCAGTTATCTTCACCCGTGAGTCTGTTGAAGCTATCTTCTATAATTGGTGCTCCCAATGTGGCCTCCTCTACATCAGTGAGACCTGACAGAGATTTGGGGTCTGCTTCATCAAGAACCTTTGCTCCAACTGCCGAAAGATGGGTTTTCCCAGTTGCTAACTATTTTAATTCCACTCCCAACTTTCATTTGTTCCATGGCCTCCTCTACTGCCACGATCAGGACATACTCAGGTTGGAAATACCAGTTTAGCCATCATATTTAGTTATCTTGCTTCTTTACTGACCAGTTGAAGACCATTAAGCCTGATGAGACAGTTCCATCATTAAATTAGATGAAGGATGACAGATTTCCTCCATTCATCTGCCTTGGTCCTGCTGTCCTTACAGTAAATCAATAAATGGCAGTATGCTTAGGAGAACTGGTATACAGAGTGATCTTGGGGTGCAAGGCCACAGCTCTCTGAAAGTAATAAACACAAGATATTCTGCCAGTGTTGGATATCCAGAACAACACACACAAAATGCTGGAGAAACTCAGCAAGTCAGGCAGCATCTATAGAAAGAAATAAACAGGCCTATATGAGCTTTGACTGTTTATTCCTCTTCATAGATGCTGCCTGACCTGCTGAGTTCCTCCAGAATTTTGTGTGTGTTGCTCTCTGAAAGTGACAACACAGGTAGAAAGAGTGGCAAAGAAGTACAGCTGTTTGCCTTCATAATCAGGCAAAATCAGAATCAGACACAGATTTGAAATCTGCTGTTTTGCGGCAGTAGGACAAACATAAAATCTATGTTACAAAAAACAAATAAATGGTGTGAAAATAATAATGAGGTAATGCTCAAGGATTCACGGACTGTTCAGAAATCCAATGATAGAAGGGAAGAAGCTGTTTCTGAATAACTGAGTGTGGGCCATCTGGCTCCTATACCTCCTCCCTGATTATAGTAATGAGAAAACAGATGTCACAGATGGTGAGGGGTCTTACTGATGGTTCCTGCATTCTTGAGGCATCACCTCTTGAAGGTGCCCTCATTCACTGGGAGGACTGTGCTCATGATGGAGCTGGCTGGGTCTATAATCCTCTGCACTCTGCAGACTTAGTCAGTATGATCTCCAAAGTTCAAAGTAAATTTATTTTCATAAATGTCACCATATAACACCCTGAGATTTATTTTCAAGTGGGCAATCACAGTAAATAGATGGCTTTTTCTCCAAGTTTGCAGATGATACAAAGATTGATGGAGGGGCAGGTAGTGTTGAGGAAACAGGTAGGATGCAGAAGGATTTAGATAGATTAGGAGAATGGGCAGGAAAGTGGCAAATGAAATACAGTGTTGGAAAGTGAATGATCATGCACTTTGGTAGTAGAAATAAACGTGCAGACTAGTTTTAAATGGGTAGAAAATCCAAAAATCTGAGATGCAAAGGGACTTGGGAGTCCTTGTGCAGAACACCTAGCTAGAGTTGAGGTAGCAAGTAAAGGTTAACTTGCAAGTGGAGTTGGTGGTGAGGAAGGCATGTTGGCATTCAATTCAAGAGGTCTAGAATACAAGAGCAGGGATGTGATGCTGAGGCTTTATAAGGCACTGGTGAGGCCTCACCTTGAGTATGGTGAACAGTTTTGGGCCCCTCATCTTAGAAAAGATGTGCTGGTATGGGTGAGGGTCCAGAGGAGGTTCACAAGGATGATTCCAGGAATGAAAGGGTTATCATACAAGGAACGTTTGATAGCTCTGGGTCTGTACTCACTGTAATTCAAAAGGATGCGGGGGGGGGGGGGGGGGGGTGGGGGGTGGGGGAGGATCTCATTGAAACCTTTCAAATGTTGAAAGGCCTAGACAGAGTAGATGTGGAAAAGATGTTTCCCAATGGTGGGAGAGTCTAGGACAAGAGGGTACAGCCTCAGGATAGAGGGACCCCCTTTCAAAACAGAGATATGGAGAAATTTCTTTAGCCAAAGAATGTTGAATTTGTTGCCACATGCAGCTGTGGAGGTCAGGTCATTGGGTGTACTTAAGGCAGAGATTGATAGGTTCTTGATTGGACGCAGCATCAAAGGTTACGGGGAGAAGGCCGGGAACTGGGGTTGAGGAGGAGATAGAAAAAAGGATCAGCCATGACTGAAAGGCAGAGCAGACTCGATGGGCCAGATGACCTAATTCTGCTTAATGTCTTCTGGTCTAATGGTCTAAATGCAAGAAACACAATAGAACCAATGAAAGAACACCTATCTTCAGCTTAAATCTGTAGGAATTTGTACGAGTCCTTTGGTGACATGCCACATATCTTCAAACACCTAATGAAGTAGTTTGGCATGATTGCACTGAGTCCTGGGTCGATCCTCTGAGATGTTGATGCCCATGAACTTGAATCTGCTCACCCTTTTCACTATTGATCTTTGCCATGTTGCAGCTGGTTAGAAAATTCTGGTCATGTCGCATTTGAAATATTGTGCACAGTTCTGCTCACCCACTGGAAGAATGCTGTAGAGACTTGAGAGAGGGTGCAGAAGAGGTTTCACTGGGATGCTGCCTGAACAAATTCTTCAATAGGTTCGACAGCACAATCTCATCCTCACCGCAGAACTCCACACCAGGCTTGTCTTTCTACTCGTCCTCCCTCTTACTTCCCTCACAGGAAAATAGCCACTCACAGGAGACCTTGCCCACGCCCAGGATTACGGCTGCACAGGTGGAAGGTCAACTGAGGAAGATCTGTACCAGCAAGGCGGCTGGACCGGATGGAGTATCCCCACGATTACTGAGGGCCTGTGTGACTGAGCTGGGAGAACCACTACAGCGCATCTTCAACATGAGCCTGGAGCAGAGAAGAGTACCCAGACAGTGGAAAACATCCTGTATTGTCCCGGTACCGAAGAAACCACAACCAAAGGAGTTGAATGACTTCAGACCTGTTGCCTTGACGTCGCACGTGATGAAGACCATGGAGCGGCTGATAATACAGAAACTGAGGCCACAAACCAGGCACGCCCGGGATCCTCTTCAGTTTGCGTATAAGGAGAAGGTGGGAGTGGAGGATGCTATCATGTATTTGCTGCACAAATCCCTCTCTCACCTAGATGGGGTCAGTGGTGCTGTGAGGATTACATTCCTGGACTTCTCTAGTGCCTTTAACACCATCCAGCCCAAGATCTTAAGGCAAAAACTAACGGAGATGGGAGGAGACTCTCACATGGTGGATTGGATAGTGGACTACTTGACAGATAGACCTCAGTATGTGCGGTTGGGAGACTGTAGGTCTGACACGGTGGTCAGCAGCACAGGAGCGCCGCAGGGGACCGTGCTGTCTCCGGTCCTGTTCACCCTGTACACATCAGACTTCCAATATAACTCGGAGTCCTGCCATGTGCAGAAGTTGGCTGATGACACGGTCATAGTGGGGTGTGTCAGGAATGGACAGGAGGAAGAGTATAGGAAACTGATACAGGACTTTGTGATATGGTGCAACTCAAACTACCTGCGTCTCAATATCACCAAGACCAAGGAGATGGTGGTGGACTTTAGGAGATCTAGGCCTCATATGGAGCCAGTGATCATTAATGGAGAATGTGTGGAGCAGGTTAAGACCTACAAGTATCTGGGAGTACAGTTAGACGAGAAGCTAGACTGGACTGCCAACACAGATGCCTTGTGCAGGAAGGCACAGAGTCGACTGTACTTCCTTAGAAGGTTGGCGTCATTCAATGTTTGTAGTGAGATGCTGAAGATGTTCTATAGGTCAGTTGTGGAGAGCGCCTTCTTCTTTGTGGTGGCGTGTTGGGGAGGCAGCATTAAGAAGAGGGACGCCTCACGTCTTAATAAGCTGGTAAGGAAGGCGGGCTCTGTCGTGGGCAAAGTACTGGAGAGTATAACATCGGTAGCAGAGCGAAGGGCGCTGAGTAGGCTACGGTCAATTATGGAAAACCCTGAACATCCTCTACATAGCACCATCCAGAGACAGAGAAGCAGTTTCAGCGACAGGTTGCTATCGATGCAATGCTCCTCAGACAGGATGAAGAGATCAATACTCCCCAATGCCATTCGGCTTTACAATTCAACCGCCAGGAGTAAGATATGTTAAAGTGCCGGGGTTAGGACTCAATGTATTTAAGTAAACTACTTAAGAACTTTTTAAAAGCTATTATTAATGCTTTTTGAGAGGGTGATTTTAGATGCATATCATATTTTTACTGAGTTAAGTATTGTATGTAATTAGTTTTGCTACAATAAGTGTATGGGACATTGGAAAAAATGTTGAATTTCCCCATGGGGATGAATAAAGTATCTATCTAACTATCTATCTATCTATCTATCTATCTATCTATCTAAGAGAGTATTAGATATACGGAAATGTTGGACAAACATGGATTGTATTCTCTAGAGTGTCAGAGGCTGAGGGATGGTCTGCTGGGATATATATATATATTAATTTATGGGATGTGTAGACGGGATAGGTAGTCAGAATCATTTTCTTGGAGTGCAAATGTCAAATATTGGAGAACAGTTTTAAAATGAGATAAAGCTTGAAAGAGATTTTTTACAAGGCAGTTTATTTTTTATACAGAGGGTACTAGTGTCAAGATAAATAGTGGAAAATAGGGTGTAGGGTAGCATAGTGGTTAGATCGTGTATAACATTCGAAGTTCAATTCAAACACAGTCTGTAAGGAATTTAAACTGTAATGAGCTCTTCAAGTCCGCGTGGGGAACCACAGAGCACTGGGATCCAAGTTTTTTAGAGTATCTGAATTGGTTAATAGTTGTTTAATGAGAATCGTTAATTGTTTAGAGTTCCTTGTGTTTTTCTCTAGTGACTCACTCTTTGTAATGTGGTCTCCTGGTGATTTCTGCTTAAATGAGTTAAGTTTATTTTGATAGGCTCGGGAATTCTGTGTAACTTGTATTACTGAAGTGGATGGTCGATTAGTGCTAATTGTAGGGTCCTGGCTTTGAGAATATTACATCTTGTGCGTCGCTTGGCTGAGCCACCAATGTACCGTGGAATTCTTATGAATAAACTCTGCTTGCCATCTTAGAAATGGAGTCTGTCTTTCCTCTGCACTTGGGTTCCGAAATTGCCAGCACATATCATGACATTGTACAACTTTCCTATGAATGCATGTATCCTCCCACAGCCCAAAGATGTGGTTTACTTGCACATTGTACATTGTCCTGTGATTAAGTTAGAGCTAAGTAGGTAGGCTGCTGCATGGTGTAGCTTGTTGGGTCAGAAGGGCCTGTTCTGTGCTGGAATGCTAAATAAATAAATAAATAAATAAATAAATAAATAAATAAATAAATAAATATGATGACAAAGGTTAAGATTTACTTAAAGAGGTAATTGAACAAATGGAGATGGAGGACTATGACCATGTGCTGGCAAATGTGCAGTTGAAATTGAAATCTTGGTCAACATCAACATTATGGGCAGAAGGTTCTGTTCCTGCGCTGTACTGTTTTATGTTCCTTGTATTTCTGACACTGACTCGGTGTTGAGAGGATTCCTGAAAACCACACAGACGTACAAAAACCTGAATTTATGCACATTCACGTTTGCAAGTGAGGTCAAGTAAGCCCTATTTTCTCCTGGACCCCTCCACTGCAAATCTACTCAAAAATAAAAATGTTGTCAATTTTCAAATGCAACTCAGAGGGAAAGATTACAGCGCTGCCATTGTTGCGACTGAGAGTTTAATCACATCTGCAAAGGAGCCTGCAGCAAAAGGTATTTTGTAGGGAGATTTGATAACAAATTCTCAAGAGCTCTTCAGATTCTCCTTAATGGTCGTCAGTCTGCTTTACTGCTTTTTCTAATTTCATGTTGAGAACATCTCCATCATATCTTTTCTTATTAAATTTGCCATTGAAATGATAATGGTTGAAGTACTTAATCAGCAAATTAAATACTAAGTCGTTTAAGTCAGGCATTAGCTTCCGAACAGTCTACTTTTCTTCTGCCTTCTGCATGGTTTTAATCTCAATCAATGAAATGAACAAACGATTTGCTTCCTCTTTGTATTTCATCATTCTATTTATTCCACTGTTTGACTCTGGATTCCTTTTGTGTGATACAGTCTCACAGAGAGATCCACATGGAAAATGGTCTTTCAGCCCACTGGGTACATGCCAATGATGAAGTACTCAGTTTTATACTAGTGCGTGATGGCTGGGTGGAGATACATCTCTATCAAAGGAGTTGTAAGACGCTGCTTCCTTCTGCTAGCCTGCAGGTCACCCTTGGTCAAAGTGTAGCACCTGCTTAGTACCTTTGAATAGGATCACCCAAAGCCATGGGAGCAGATGGTGGATGGTCGTATGAGCAGTTGGTGCATATCATATATCTTGGTTATGAAACCATTAATACCAGGCAGACAATCTCTGAAGAGTATTGAAAATAGCTGGGGTCAACTGTCTTGTAAAGACCAAACACGAGGAAATCTGCAGATGCTGGAAATTCAGGCAACACACACTAAGTGCTGGTGGAACACAGCAGGCCAAGCAGCATCTATAGGAAGAAGCACCATTGACATTTCGGACTGAGACCCTTCATCAGGACTCTGCCCAGAAGAAGGCAATGGGAAAGCACTTCTGTAAACAAAATTGAAAAAAATAATCATGGTCAAGAAATTTCAGAGATTCATGAGCACAGCGCAGTCCATCACACAACCCAGCCTTTTATACACTACTCAGCAATGTTTTTGCAACCTCAGGAAAACAGCCCACAGAATTAATAACGCTCACACCCTGGACATCCTCTCTTCACAGATTCAAATTCAGATTTATTTACCATATGTACACTGCAACATACAGTGAAAAATGTGTCATAGAAACATAGAAACACAGAAACAGAAAACCTACAGCACAATACAGGCCCTTTGGCCCATAATGCTGTGCCGAACGTGTACTTACTTTAGAGATTACCTTGGGTTACCCATACCCTCTATTTTTCTAAGCTCCATGAACCTATCTAGGAGTCCCTTAAAAAACTCTATTATATCCACCTCCAACGCTGTAGACAGTAGCCCATTCCACGCACTCATCACTCTCTGCATAAAAAACATACCCCTGACATCTCCTCTGTACCTACTTCCAAGCACCTTAAAACTGTGTCCTCTCATTCTAGCCATTTCAGCCCAGGGAAAAATCCTCTAACTATTCACACAATCAATGCCTCTCATCACCTTATACACCTCTATCAGGTCACCTCTCATCCTCCATGCAGAATATGTCCAGTCTACAACCACTCTTTGCCTTCTGTGGACAAGCCAGTTCTGGATCCACAAAGCAATGTCCCCTTGGATCCCATGCCTCCTTACTTTCTCAATAAGCCTTGCATGGGCTACCTTATCAAATGCCTTGCTGAAATCCATAAACACTCCATCAATGTGTTTAGTCACATCCTCAAAAAATTCAATCAGGCTTGTAAGGCAAACCTGCTTTTGACAAAGCCATGCTAATCATATTGTGCCTCTCCAAATGTTCATAAATCCTACCTCTCAGGATCATCTCCATCAACTTACTAAACACTGAAGTGAGACTCACTGGTCTATAATTTCCTGGGCTATCTCTACTCCCTTTCTTGAATAAGGGAACAACATCCACAGCCCTCCATCCTCCTGAACATCTCCTGTCCTCATTGATGATACAAAGATCATCGCCAGAGGCTCAGCAATCTCCTCCTTTGCTTCCCACAGTAATTTGGGATGCATCCCGTCTGGTCCTGGTGACTTATCCAACTTGATGCTTTCCAAAAGCTCCAGCACATCCTTTTCCTTAATATCTATTTGCTCAAGCTTTTCAGTCCACTGCAAGTCATCCCTACAATTGCCAAGATCCTTTTTCCGCAGTGAATATGGAAGCAAAGTATTCATTAAGTACCGCCACTATCTCCTTTGGTTCCATACATACTTTTCCACTGTCACACTGGATTGGTCCTATTATCTCATGTCTTATCCTCTTGCTCTTCACATACTTGTAGAATGCCTTGGGGTTTTCCTTAATCTTGTCTGCCAATGCCTTCTCAAGTTCCTTCCTGCAAGCCTTATAATCTTCTGGATCTCTATCATTACCTAGTCTTTTGAATCTTTCGTAAGCTCTTCTTTTCTTCTTGACTAGATTTACAACAGCCTTTGTACATCATGGTTCCTGTACCCTACCATTCTTTCCCTGTCTCATTGGAACGTACCTACACAGAACCCCACGCAAATGTCCCCTGAACATTTGCCACATTTCTTCCGTACATTTCCCTGAGAACATCTGTTTCCAATTTATGCTTCCAAGTTCCTGCCTGATAGCTTCATATTTCCCCTTATTCCAATTAAATGTTTTCCTAACTTGTCTGTTCCTATCCCTCTCCAATACTATGGTAAAGCAGATAGAATTGTGATCACTTTCTCCAAAATGCTCTCCCACTGAGAGACCTGATACCTGACCAGGTTCATTTCCCAATACCAGATCAAGTACAGCCTCTTCTTTTATAGGCTTATCTACATACTGTGTCAGGAAACCTTCCTGACCACACCTAACAAACTCCACCCCATCTAAACCCCTCACTCAAGGGAGATGTCAATCAATATTGGGGAAATTAAAATTCCCCATTACGACAACCCTGTTATTACTGCACCGTTCCAGAATTGGTCTCCTTGTCTGCTCCTTGATGTCCCTGTTATTATTGGGCGGTCTATAAAAAACACCCAGTTGAGTTAGTGACCCCCTCCACCCATAGAGACTCAGTAGATAACCCCTCCATGATGAACCATTTGCATTGACAACCAACATGCCCTCAAGTGTCTCCACACATTCTGGCCCTGTGCTCAGCAGAACAACAGAAAACACAACAAAACAGAACTTAACAAGTATAAAGCAACAACAACAATCCTCTATACACATACCAGTCCTCCAGCCAGAGGACAGGCTGTCTCTGGCCTCTATCAAAGTCAAAATCCAGGTAGAAGATACAAAACCTTGACAACAGGTACTACCAGGCTTAGAGATAACTTCTATTCCACTGCTAAAAGACTCTTGGACAGACCTCTTGTATGATAAAGATGAACTCTTGACCCTTCAGTCAAGCTCCTGAACTATATTTGTCTACACGCACTGCACTTTCTCTGTATCTGTTACCATATATTCTGCATTCTGATTTTTCTCCCCCTTTTGTAATACTGTGATGTATTATGCATGGAATCATCTGTCTGGATGGCATGCAAATTAAAGCTTTTTGCTGTAATTCTACACATGTGACAATAACAAACCAATTACCAATTATCATCAACTTGCTCACATGCCACCAAATCACCTACGCACAACTAACAGCAGCCAATTAACCTATCAACATGCACATTTTAGGGATGTAGGAAGAAACTGGAACATTGGGTGGAAACCCACATACCACAGAGAGAAAATGTGAACTGTAAATCAGAGGTCAGGGTTTAACTAAGGTTATGGAATGGAGGACAATGAGGGATGATCTTCTCATCGTCATCATCATCACCACCATTATGTGTCATACCTTATGACATGGGTAATCATGGTCCCGTGCCCATGATTGTTCTTGGCAAAGTTTTCCACGGAAGTGGTTTGCCATTGCCTTCTTCTGGGCAGTGTCTTTACAAGATGGGTGACCCCAGCCATTATCAATACTCTTCAGGGATTGTCTGCTGGTATCAGTGGTCACATGACCAGGTTTTATGATATGCACTAGCTACTCATATCAACCATACACCACCTGCTGCCCTAATGTCCTGACTTCTCCCCATATCCCTTCATGCCCAGACTAATCAAGAATCTATCAACCTCTGTCTTAAATATGTATAAAGACTTGGCCTTCATGACTGACTGTGGCAAAGAATTCAGCAGATACTTCACTCTCTGACTAACGAAATTCCTCCTCATCTTGATTCTAAAAGGATACCCCTATATTCTGAGGCTATATCCTCTGGACTTGGACTCCCCCACCACAGGAAATATCCTTTCCACATCCACTCTATTGAGCTTATATAGGTTTCCACATCCACTCTGTTGAGCTTCAATAGATTTCAATGAGATCTCCCTCATTCTTCTAAATTTTAGTGAATACAGGCCCAGAGCCATCAAATGCTCTACATATAACAAGCCATTCAATCCTGGAACAATTGTTGTGAACCTTCTTAGAACCCTCTCCAGTTTCAGTACATCCATTCTTAGATAAGGGGCTCAAACCAACCCATAAACACTGAGTGAAGCCTCACCAAAGCTTTATAAAGTTTCAAAATTACATCTTTGCTTTTATATTCTGGTCCTCTTGAAATGAATGCTAACTTCACATTTGTCTTCCTCACCACAGATTCAACCTGTAAATTAACCCTTAGAGAGGTGCCTTTATACCTCAGTCTTTTTTGTATTTTGTCTCCATTTAGAAAATAGTCAACCCTTTCATTTTTTTTCTACAAAAGTGCATGACCATACATTCCCTAACATTGTATTCCATTTGTCATTTATTCGACCATTCTCCTAATCTGCCTAATCCTTCTGCAGATTCTCTACTTCCCCAGAACTACCTGCTCCTCCACTTATCTTCATATCATCTGCAAGCAATTCAGGATTGAAAGGCTTGTTAGATGAAGAGTATTTCAAGACTCTGGGAATATACTCACTCTCTGAAGAATAAAAGGTGTCCTCATTGAGAACTATCAAAAGTTGAAATGGCACGATAGAGTGGATGTGGAGAAGATGTTTCCTATGGTGGTAAGTCTGAGACAAGAGCACACAGTCTCAGAATAGAGGGACGTTGTTTCAGAATGGAGAAGAGGAGAAGTTTGTTGACACAGGTGGCTGTGGAGGCCAAGTCATTGGGTATATTTAAGGCAGAGGTTGATAGATTCTTGATTCTTGATGAAAGGATATGAGAAGTCAGGAGCTTGGGGCTGATGGGAAAAAATGGATTAAACATGATGAAATGGCAGAGCAGACTCGATGGGCCAAGAGGGGTTAATTCTGCTCCTATATCTTATGGTTTCATTCCCCTCAATAGATGCTGCCTGATTTGCTGTGTTCCTTCAGCAGTTTGTATATGTTGCACCTCATTGCCTGCCTGCACTGCATTTTCTCTTTTGAATTCTGTCATTGTTTTCCCTTGTACTACTTCGATGCACTCGTGTAATGGTGATCTCTATGGGTCTCATACCATACTAATCAGTTCATTGCAACAGTATATTGTGGTCATGATGTATCATGGTGCATGTGACAATAATAAACCAATATATCAGTTTAAATAAGCCCTTTAAATTATGCACCGAGGCCTTGAAAACTGTGAGTGGCCAACAATTCAAGTGTGATGCAGTTTCAAGGCAGCTAACACTGACGGTGCAGAATCAATCTCAATTACATTCTCATATCAGAAGGAAACACAAAACACTGTAAATCAGACACAGACACTTCCACTAAACTAAGCCTGACAACTTATGACATGCATTCAAGCTTGAGAAAATCTCTAGGGTTTAAGATCGCTGCTGTCAATCTCATGCAAAGTTGTCATAACTAGCATCTTCCCTCGCAGCCTCTTCACACCACCATTGGCATCTACTATCATTCACATTACCACGAGATTCTTGTTCAAAAGAAAAACAATCTACCTGATTGTGGTCTACACATTTTGCAGCAGCACTGCATGCTACATTCCGTTATTGTTTTTCCCTTGAACCTTGATATAGTGATGTTTCAAAATTATCTCTATCAATGAAAACTGGAATGAAGGTGGCACTGGTGAACCACAGCAACATTCTGAGGGTGAGAACAGGGCTTCATTTCCAGGTAAGCTCAACCCCTTCAATTCTTCTATTCTATCCCCTCTATGCATGGAGGTACCATCACAAATTTACACATCTGATGATCCTGTGTTTCAGACTCTGGGCGTAGTCCTCAGGAGAGTGAACCATGAAGAGATCCAGCCCCGATGGCATACCTGTTAAAGTATTAAATACCTGTGCTGATCAACTGGCTGGAATCATCACTGAGATCTTTAACCTCTCGCTTCAACAATCTGAGGTACCCACCTGCTATAAGTAAGCTTCAATTATACTAGTATCTAAGAAGAATGTGGTAACCTGCCTCAAAGAATATCATCCAGTAGCACTTATGTCCACAGTAATGAAGTGTTTTGAGAGGTTGGTGAAGAAATATATCAATTCCTGCCTCATGAATGACCTGAATCGGCTCCAATTTGCCTACCAGAGCAACAGGTACACAGCAGGTACCAACTCACTGACTCTTCACTTAGCCCTGGCACAGCTAGACAACAAAGATGTATCCATTAGGATGTTCTTTATCAACTACAGCTCAGCATTCAATACTATCAAAACTAATCCACAATCTGAAAAACCATCCATATTCTTCATGACCTTAATACCTCCATGTGCAATTGGATCCTTGACTTCCTCACTTGCAGACCCCAGTCAGTTCAGATTGGCAACAAGATCTCCTCTGTGTTCTCCACCTGCACAGGTGCAGCACAAGGTTGTGTTCTTACCCCCTGCTCTATTCACTTTACACATATGACCTTGTGGCTAAGCTCAGCTCCAATGCTATAATTCAGATTTGCTGATGTTACCACTGTCATAGGCCAAATCAAAGGTGGTGACAAATCAGCATTTAGGAGGAGATGGAAAATCTGTCTGAGTGGTGCCATAATAACAATTTCTTACTCAATGTCAGCAAGACCATGGAGCTGATTATTGACTTCAGGATGAGAAAACTGAAGGTCCATGAGCCAGTCATCATCAGGAGATCAGAGGTGGAGAGGGACAGATGTTATTATTTCAGAGCACTTGTCCTAGGCCCAACACTTGTGCAATTACAAAGAAAGCATGGCAGTGCCTCGACCTCCTTAGGAATTTGCAAAGATTCAGCATGACATCTAAAACTTTGCAACTATCTATAGACGTGTGGTGGAGATTATATTGACTGGCTGCACCACAGCCTGGAATGGAAACGAAAAATCCCCTTGAATGGAAAATTCTGCAAGAACTAGTGGATATAACCAGGTCCATCACAGGTAAAGCCCTCCCCACCATTGTGCACATCTATACAGAGCGTTGTCACAGGAAAGCTGCATCCATTATCAGGAACCCCCCACTACCCAGGTCATGCTCTCCTCTCACTGCTGCCACCAGGAAAGAGTTACAGGACCATCAAGACTCGTACCACCAGGTACAAGAACAGTTGTTACCCCTCAACCAGTAAGCCCTTGAACCAAAGAAGCTGACTACACTCAATTTCACTTCATCATTGAAATATTCCCATAATATATGGACTCACTTTCAAGGACTATTCATCTCATGTTCTCAATATTTATTGCTTATTTATTTATTGCTATTATTTCTTTCTTTTTGTATTTGTGAAGTTTGTGTCTTTTGCACACTGGTTAAAAGCCCAAGTTGATGTGGTTTTTCATTGATTCTATTATGGTTATTATTCTATTATTGATTTATTGAATATGCCCAAAAGAAAATGAATCTCAGTTTTGTGTATGATGTTGTAAATGTACTTTGAAAATAAATTTACTTTGAACTTTGACATAAAACATAGAACATAGAACAGAGACCATTACAGCATAGTATAGGCCCTTTGGCTCACAATGCTGTGTTAAATTTTTAACCTACTCCAAGATCAATCCTTCCCACATAGCTCTCCATTTTTATAACTTCCATGTGTTTTTCTAAGTCTTAATATCCCTAATAAGATCATAAGAACATAAGATCATAAAGTATAGGAACAGAATTAGGCCACCCTGTTCTGCCATTTCATCATTAAGGCCTTTTACCATTTGAAAGATTTCAATGAGGTCACCCTTCATTCTTCTGAATTCTAGAGAATACAGGCCTAGAGCCAACAAATGCTCTTCATATGACAAGTCATTCAATTCTGGAATCATTTTGGTTAACTTCCTTTGTAGTCTTTATGGTTCCAGCACATCCCTTCTAAGATAAGAGGCCCAACACTGTTCACAATACTCCATGTGAGGCCTCATCAGTGCTTTATAAAATCTCAACAATACATCCTTTTCTTATATGCTAGTTCTCTTGAAATAAATGTTAACATTGCATCTGCCTTCCTCACCACAGACTCAACCTGCAAATTAAACTTCAAGGAATCCTGCCCAAAAGGTCTCCCAAGTCCCCTTGTGCCTTAGATTTTATATTTTGACTGCATTTAAAAAATAGTCAACCCTTTCATTTGTTCTACCAAAGTTCATGGCCATACACTTCCTGACACTGTATTCCATCTCCCATTTCTTTGACCATTCTCCTAATCTAAGTACTTCTGTAATCTCTCTACTTCTTCAATACTACCTGTCCCTTTACCTATTTTCATATTGTCTACAATCTTTGCAGCAAAGCCATCAATTCCATTATCCAAATTATTGACATTTCACATGAAAAAAGTCTCAACACGGACCCCTATGGAATACAACTAGTCTCTGGCAGCCAGGCAGAAAAGGCTCCCTTTATTCCCAATGTTTGCCTCTTGCTAATCAGTCACTGTTTTATCCATACTAGAATCTCTTCTGTAATACTATGGGCCTGTAGCTTGTTCAGCAGCCTCATGTGTAGCACCTTGTTAAAGGACTTCTGAAAATCAAGTATACAACATCAACTGATTCTTCTTTGTCTATCCTGCTTGTTATTTCTTCAAGAATTCAAAAAGATTTGTCAGATTTGAGGAATAGACTACAGCCTATTTTATCATGTGCCTTAAAGTACCCTGAGACCTCATGCTTCAAAATCAACTCCAACATGTTTCCAATCACTGGGGTCAGACTGATTGGCCTGTAGTGCCCTTTCTTCTGCCTCTCTCCTTTCTTGAAGAGTGGAGTGTCATTCGCAATTTTCCAGAATCTTTCCAGCCACCTCTTTCAGAATCATCTGGTCCAGGTGACTTATCTACCTTCAGACTTCTCAGTTTCCCAAGAACCTTCTCTCTAGTAATGGTAACTTCACACACTCCATGATCCCTGGCACTTCCATGCCCTTGCTAGTGTCTTCCACAGTGAAGACTGATGCAGTATTCTTAATCAGTTCTTCTGCCATTACTACCTCTTCAGCATCATTTTCCAGTGGTCAATATCTACTTTTGTGTCTCTCTTTTACACTTTATATATCTAAAGAAGATTCTGGGATCCTCTTTTATATTATTGGCTAGCTTACTTTACCTTCCTAATGTCTTCTTTAGCTCCTTTCTGTTGATTTTTAAAAGCTTCCAGTTCTCCAACTTCCCACTAATTTTTGCTCTATTCTATGCCCTCTTTTTGGGTTTTATGTTGGCTTTGACTTCTCTTGTTAGCCATGGTTATGTCATCTTGCCCTTATAATACTCCTTCCTGTTTGGAATGTCTATATCTTGCACTTTCTGAATTCCTTCAAGAAATTCGAGCCATTGATTCTTTGCCATCATCCCTGCCAATATTTTTTTCCAATCAATTCTGGTCATGTCTCTGTAGTTCCTTTTACTCCACTGTAATACTGATAAATCTATCTTTAGCTTCTCCTTCACAAATTTCAGTGTCGGTGTGAATTTGATTATATTATGATCACTTGCCCTTAAGGGTTCTTTTACCTTAAGCTCTCTAGTCAATTCTGATTCATTGCACAGCATCTAATCCAGAATAGTTGATCCTCTAGTGGGCTCAACCACAAGCTGCTCTAAAAAGCCATCTTGGAGGCACTCTAGAAATTCCCCCTCCTGGGATCCAGCATCAGCCTGATTTCCCCAATCTGCCTACATATTGAAGTCTCCCTTGACAACTGAAACATTGCCCTCTTTGCATGCATTTTCTATCTCTTGTAATCTGTAGGCCACATCCACTATTTAAGGGTCTATATACAATTTCCATCAGGGTCTTTTTACCCTTGCAGTTCCTTAGCTCTATCTACTATGATTCAACACCCTCTGACCCTATGTCACCTGTTTCTAATTTTTTACCAACAGAGCAACATTGCCCCCTTTGCATTTGTGCCAGTCCTTTCAATAAAATGTATATAGTTGGACATTGAGCTCCCAGCTATAATCTCTCTTCAGCCATGATTCAGTGATGCCTAAAAGAACATACTTGCCCATCTGCAAGTTCATTTACCTTATTCCATATACTGCGTGCCTTCAAATACAACACCTAATGTTTCTACCTTTACCATCAGCCCTGTTAGACTATTACATGCATCCACTACTCTCTGTTAAAAACCTACCTCTGACGATCCCCCTTGTACTTTCCTCTCAATATTTTAAAGCTGTGTCTCCTTGTCTCAGCAGTTTCTGCCCTCGGAAAAAAAAAGTCTATGGCTGTCCATTCAAACTATGCCTCTTGCCCATCTTTTACACCTCTGTCAAGTCACCTCTTATCCTTCTCTCCAGAGAAAATCCCTTGCTCATTCAACCTATCTACAAAGGACATGCTTTTTAATCCAGAAGTCATCCTGGTAAATCTCCTCTGACCCCTCTCTAAAGCTTCCACATCATTTCTGCAATGAGGCAACCAGAACTGGTCTAATCAGGATTTTATAGAGCTGCAACATAACCTTTCAACTGTTGAAATCAATACCCCAAATAATGATGGCCAATATACCAAATGTTGCCTTATGAACATTTGCCTAATGAAGTTGACTAATGAACTTGTGCTGCAACTTTAAGGGATCTATGAGCATGAATACCAAGAGCTCCCTGTTCCTTGTATTAATCCTGTATTCTGCCTCTAAGTTCAACCACCTAAACTGAATTACTTCACATTTTTCTGGATTAAACTTCATCTGCCATTTCTCTGCCCAGCTCCATATCATGTCAATTTCTCATTACAGCCTTCTACATTATCCACAACACCACCAAACTTTGTGTTGATTGCATACAGAACAAATGCTTTTTCATTGAACCTCAGTATATGCAATACTAAACCAATGACCTATCAGAGCCATATGTTGCCTTGGTACTGCTCTCCATCATTAATTTCCTCTATCTCCTCCTTGGAAACCTCACTCAGGCACATAGCTGTGATGTAACATCCAGCCATGACTTCTCAGCTTCCTCTTCCTTAATCATTATTCGCTCCCTTAGTGTGTGTCACTGTTGCCATTTTATTTACCTTTAAGACACTCTCTAAATGCACGCTGCTGTCATACAATTTGGGTATTCAGGGTGGATCAGATCTGATGAGACATTCTACTCAATCTCACCTTCTGTTCAACGTTCAACTGAAAACATAACCAGCCAATGTGATGAACAGTGCACTCCACTTGGGAGTATCCTCCCTGATAACCCTATGCCTTATCTCTTGTGAAAAAAATCTTGAACATTATGATGGAAAAGTGGTTATGAAAGGCATTATAAATCATTGTTTATCCCCAATGGCTTGTTTTTGAATCTGCCAAGGAGGTTTTGATAGCACGGTAGAGTTGAATTTCTGTGATTTGTTTCTTTAATCAATAAATTAGGTTTGGTGGAGTCAGATATACACTCAGTGGCCACCTTATTAGCTACTTCTTATACCTAATAAAGTGGCTGTTGTGCATATGTTCATAGTCTTCTGCTGCTGCAGCCCATCCCATTTCATGGTTCAATATGTTGTGTGTTCATAGATGCTCTTCTGCTCTTCATTTGATTACTTGAGTTATTGTCGCCTTCCTGTCAGCTTGAATCAGTTTGACTATTCTCCTCTAATCGCTCTCGTTAACAAGGCATTTTTACTCACTGTTAGGTCCTGCCTGATGCGGATTGTTGTTTTATTTCTAATTACTAGATTTCATTGCTTAATCGTAAGTTCTCAGCTTTAAAGAATATAAAATTAGCTCTTGTCATTTGGTTAGCCATTTTATATTGTCTGTACATTTCATTTAGTTAGAAGCATTTTGTTTGAAGCCGAAGTAATTTCAAACAATATTAGAATCTACCTTTCATTAGAACACCAAGAAGCACTGTGGTTTCACACCAGCTCCTTGTGTACTGTAACACATTGGTGAATAATAGAGCTGCCTTTGAAACTACAACAATGCCAGGACTGAAGTTTGTCTATCTGTCTAGCTTAAGAAACTGGGGAAACTCTCAAGCGAGGGAATAGAACAAGGGCAATCTCGACAGTGATTCCATCTGCACTGGGTAAGATATTGGTCCTGCAAGCTCCTGATTGACATAGAGTGAAAATGTCAGCAACAGAAAAGAAAAGCCTTGAAACCAGGTCAGTGTGTTCATTACGTTCATGTAGTTTAACTCGACAGTCTGGCGGATCAGCAGCACTGAAGCAGTGCTAGCCAGGGTGTCATTTGCAGAAAGAGAAATCACCGTTAAAGTGGGACAGGCTGAATTAGACGTACAGTAAACCCACCTGGAACCCACATTTGAGGCACTGCAGCATGAAGAAGAGGCGGAGGCGGCTTTAGCTGAGGTTGAAGTCTTTGAGGTAGGCATTAAAGCAGCAGCTCTGACAGTGACAATGTTAGATCAAGCTCACCATGTCATTCAGCTGAGAGGATTACGAAGTTTGTTCAAAACCAGTCTGCCTATGCTTATACCCACTCACCAGCAGACACTGCAGACTTGGGCCAGCCGGTAAAGACTGAAAGGGGAGCTCTTCTTCCTCAAGGTAACACTCCACAAGTTTACATCTTTTAACCAAATGGGACAGAACAGAGACTGCCTCCCTCACATGCTCATACTTATAATCATATAACAATCACAGCACGGAAACAGGCCATCTCGGCCCTCCTAGTCCATGCCGAACTCTTAATCTCACCTAGTCCCACCTACCCGCACTCAGCCCATAACCCTCCACTCCTTTCCTGTCCATATACCTATCCCATTTTACCTTAAATGCTACAACTGAACTGGCCTCTACTACTTCTACAGGAAGCTCATTCCACACAGCTATCACTCTCTGAGTAAAGAAATACCCCCTCGTGTTTCCCTTAAACTTTAGCCCCCTAACTCTCAAATCATGTCCTCTCGTTTGAATCTCCCCTACGCTCTACTTACACTCCCCTACTTACACTGAACAGGCAGATATCTCAAAATGTCCAATGACTGGCCACTCACTCACACACAGATAGGAAGGGGACATGCAGCCATGTAATAGCAGATCCAAAGGGCTCCTACATACCATGGCATAACACAGGTGGTGACGCTACTCAGCCTCCTGGTAAGGTGAGCCACACCCCCAATGAACCCCAACCTAATGACGTGGTGTCAGATCTTGCCCGTCGTGACCTGCTGACGGCCAAACACACCAAATTTGATGATAAGCCAGAATATTACTGGGCTTGGAAGTCCACATTCTCCTTCACCTCTGAAGACCTCAATCTCAAGCCTAGAGAAGAACTCAGCCAGCTGGTGAAGTGGCTTGGATCCTGGCCTGCTGAGCATGCAAGAAGATTAAGGTCAGTTCACATCAAGCACCTCAGTGCCGCTCTCACTTTAGTCTGGCAAAGACTGGAAGAGTGCTACGAATCTGTGGAGACAATGAAGACAATGACAATGAAGACTGCTCTCTTCGCAAACTGAACTTCTTCTCCAAGATTTCTAGCAGGGAGTCCAACATCTGCGAGAGCTAGGAGACCTGTTTTTGGAGTTGGATGCAGCCAAAGCTGAAAACTACTTACATGACTTTTCTTACCTCAACACTGCATGAGTAATTAGTCCCATCCCCTTTATTCTCAGGAAAATGGATGTCACAGGGAGCCAGATACAAACTGGAAAATGGAGTCAGATTCCCACCCTTCTCCTTCTTTTCCAGCTTCATCTGGGATGAAGCCAAAATGAGGAACTACTCAGCTTCATACAGACCACCTCTAGCTCAGCACCACTTAAACCAGAGAAACCTGTTAGAGGCCCTGTCACGGTGCACAAAACTGAGGTGGACAACACTGTCCAAAAGGATGATCCTACAATGTCAGAAGATCTTAACAAATAGTGCCCCCTATATCGGAAACTACACCCTCTCCAGAAATGTAGGGTCTTCAAGGAGAAGCCTCTAGAGGAGTGAAGGGCCTTCCTCAAAGAGCATTCCATATGTTTCCACTGCAGTTCTTCAACCAGACACCAGATGAGGGCCTGTAATACTGTTATCCAGTGGTGACAGCGACAAGCACATTGCTGTTCTTCATGTTGGTCAACCTCCCTGGTCTGTGAAGAGCAACACAAGTACCTCCTCACAGCATAAGAACATAAGAAATAGGGTCGAGCCTGCTCCGCCATTCAATAGGGTCATGGCTGATCTGGCCATGGACTCATCTCCACCTATCTGCCTTTTCCCCATAACCCTTAATTCCCCTACTCTTCAAACATCCATCAACCTTTCCTTAAATATATTTACTGAGATAGCCTCCACTGCGTCATTGGGCAGAGAATTCCACAGATACACTGCCCTCTGGGAAAAGCAGCTCCTCGTCATCTCTGTCCTAAATCTCCTACCCCGAATCTTGAGGCTATGTCCCCTAGTTCTAGTCTCACCTATCAGTAGAAACAACTTTCTTGCCTCTATCTTATCTATCCTTTTTATAATTTTATATGTTTCTATAAGATCTCCACTCAATCTTCTGAATTCCAGTGAGTATATCCAGATGACTCAGTCTCCTTCCTCTCTAATTTCCACCTCTTCCAGTACAGAGGTCTGGGGGAAAACCCTACCAGTTAGTCGTGTTCAAAGATCTGCCTTGTCAGTGTTTACCCCGAAAGCCACTTTGAGACGAGGATGAGGATGTATGTTAGCTTGGATGATCAAAGCAATAAATCTCTAACTAAATCACCTTTTCTCAACGTCTTCGACATAACTGATGGTACCTCACTTATACACTTAAGACGTGCAGTTATGTCACAGATGTCTGGGTGAAGGGCAAGAGGATTTATTTTCAAATCTGTGGATGAAAAGGCTCATTTAGCTCTCCTCATGCCCCCTGAGTGTGGTGAACTTCTGAACAGGAAGGAATTCCCCACTCCAGAAACAGCAACTCACCAACCTCACCTCAAGTCCCTAGCCAGTAATACTCTGTCACTCAACCTGAGATTTCTCCTACTAGAAAAAAACATCATAGAGGTACACAAGGTATTTGAGCAATGCAATGGGTCTCCAAATGTTTCATTTGTGCAGAGGTTAGTACTTGGGTGAATCATAGTAGGAGACATCTGCCTAGGGAGTGCACATAAACCCTCACCTGTGAACGTCTTCAGAACAAACACTCTAGAAAATGTGCATTTGAGCCACATGAACCCCTGCCTCAGCAGCCGCCATGTTAAGGAGAGCTTCAGACAGTTCTGCCAGACTCCTGTCTCTACCACTTTGATCTCGCAACAAAGAGGTTCGATGAGCAACGTAGCAAGCATGGGTCAATTTGTCTCTGTCCATACAAAGGATGACTACAAGCTAGCTCCTTCAATCGATGACGTTACTTTCCTGTGGATAATAGATTCAAAACTCCATCGAAGCAGCTCAAACAGTCAGGTGGCACCACTCCCCTTCCACAGCCCCTGAAAACATCTCCAAAGCTACTGCGAGCAAGCAACAGTTATCTTGCTTCATTTACACGCATGCCAAGAAACATCCTGAAATTACCTAGAAAGAAAACAAACAGTATAAATAGAAAAATAGACTGTTGGTTAATGATTGAAATGTGAACTCTAGTTACAAATCTGTAAAAACAAACACAGTATTTTAAGTTTGTACAGATTCCAGACTTGTTTTGGATTCTTTGTTGTATAGTTGATATGATCTAATTTGCTTACTTCGAAGTTTGGGTGGAGATCCCTCTTGAGGACAGAAGTTTACTCCTGTATTTCAAATACAGTTACTAAAGAGTATTACTCTTTAGTAATTGACTCCTATTTCAATTGATCAGGGGGATTGACTCTAATAAATGTAATGCTTTTTTTGTGAAAACCGTGAGTTCAGTTGGTGGCATTGACAAAGGCGGATCGACCCGATGCAATAACGCAAGATACCACGAATTTAATAAAACCAGAAACCCAGCAATACTTCATCAAACTTCACTTTTTATTCATAGCATGCTATGGGGGAATCACAGACCAATCAAGGAGATAGTCTGGGCTTTTTCCACCTGGACTTACAATTCTACACAATTTATAATATTAATCGCAGGAAATCTTACAATTACGCGAGTTAAGACAATTTTAGAATAGTTTCGATCACGCGTTAATATACAATTAGATGTAAAATCATTACTGGTTAGTTATAATTATGTCTGCCAAGACTAGTCTGGAAACAACCTAAGTTCCTCATATTGGCACCTCCCCCTGACACTTCCTCCTCTCGAACGTTCTGTCCCATATTTAGTTACACCTTGAGATGCCCCTTCAGTCATTCTATACCCATATTTAGTTATACTTAGCACTTTTAGAGAACAATGCCAAGTGCGTCACCTGTTGCCAGGTAGAGTTTCTTTCTGACTGCATAGTAACATAAGGTACCTATAAGACAATTGAAAATAAGCTAATCATACCCCTTAATCCATTCCCCCATTTACCTATCCCTCTACCTAAGTTTACCTTTCCTTTCATCAGCATCATTTACAGATACCAGATGGGGCGCATTATAGAACATAGAACATAGAATAGTACAGCACAGTACAGGCCCTTCGGCCCACAATTTTGTGCCAATCCTTAAACCCTGCCTCCCATATAACCCCCCACCTTAAATTCCTCCATATACCTGTCTAGTAGTCTTTTAAATTTCACTAGTGTATCTGCCTCCACTACTGACTTAGGCAGTGCATTCCACACACCAACCACTCTCTGAGTAAAAAAATCTTCCTCTAATTTCCCCCTTGAACTTCCCACCCCTTACCTTAAAGCCTTGTCCTCTTGTACCGAGCAGTGGTGCCCTGGGGAAAAAGCGCTTGCTGTCCACCCTATCTATTCCTCTTAATTACTTGTATACCTCTATCATGTCTCCTCTCATCCTCCTGCTGGCCAAAGAGTAAAGCCCTAGCTCCCTTAATCTCTGATCATAATGCATACTCTCTAAACCAGGAAGCATCCTGGTAAATCTGCTCTGTACCATTTCCAATGCTTCTAGATCCTTCCAATAGTGAGGCAACCAGAACTGGTCACAGTACTCCAAGTGTGGCCTAACCAGAGTTGTATAGAGTTGCATCATTACCTCGCGACTCTTAAACTATATCCCTTGACTGATAAAAGCTAACACCCCAGAAGCTTTCTTAAATACCCTATCTACCTGTGAGGCAACTTTCATGTACCCTCAGATCCCTCTGCTTCTCCACACTACCAAGTATCCTGCCATTTACTTCGTACTCTGACTTGGAGTTTGTCCTTCCAAAGTGTACCACCTCACATTTCTCTGGGTTGAACTCCATATTCCACTTCTCAGCCCACTTCTGCATTATATCAATGTCTCTCTGCAATCTTTGAGAATCCTCAATACTATCCACAACACCATCAACCTTTGTGTTGTCTGAAAACTTGCCAACCCACCCTTCTACCCCCACATCCAGATCGTTAATAAAAATCACGAAAAGTAGAGGTCCCAGAACCGATCCTTGTGGGACACCACTAGTCACAACCCTCCAATCCAAATGTACTCCCTCCACCATGACCCTCTGCTTTCTGCAGGCAAGCCAATTCTGAATCCACCTGGCCAAACTTCCCTGGATCCCATGCCTTCTGACTTTCTGAATAAACCTACTGTGTGGAACCTTGTCAAATGCCTTACTAAAATCCATGTAGATCACATCCCTACACTACCTTCATCTATATGCATGGTCACCTTCTCGAAGAACTCTATCAGGCTTGTTAGACACCATCTGCCCTTCACAAAGCCATGCTGACTGTCCCTGATCAGACCATGATTCTCTAAATGTCCATAGATCCTATCTCTAAGAATCCTTTCCAACAGCTTTCCCACCACAGATGTAATGCTCACCAGTCTATAATAAGCAGGACTATCCCTACTACCTCTTTTGAACAAGAGGACATTCACCTCCCTCCAATCCTCCGGTACCATTCCCGTGGATAACGAGGACATAAAGATCCTAGCCAGAGGCACAGCAATCTCTTCCCTCACCTCGTGGAGCAGCCTGGGGAATATTCCGTCAGGCCCCGGGGACTTATCCCTCCTAATGTATTTCAACAACTCCAACACCTCTTCTCCTTTAACATCAACATGCTCCAGAACATCAACCTCACTCATATTGTCCTCACCGTCATCAAGTTCCCTTTGAATGGTGAATACCTAAGAGAAGTATTCATTGAGGACCTTGCTTGCTTCCACATACTCCAAGCATGTCTTCCCACCTTTATCTCTAATTGGTCCTACCTTCACTCCTGTCATCCTTTTGTTCTTCACATAATTGAAGAATGCCTTGGGGTTTTCCTTTACCCTACTCGCCAAGGCCTTCTCGTGCCCCCTTCTTGCTCTCCTCAGCCCCTTCTTAAGCTCCTTTCTTGCTACCCTATATTCCTCAATAGACCCATAAAATCCTTGCTTCCTAAACCTCATGTATGCTGCCTTTTTCCACCTGACTCAATTTTCCACCTCACTTGTCACCCATGGTTCCTTCACCCTACCATCCTTTATCTTCCTAACTGGAACAAATTTATCCCTAACATCCTGCAAGAGATCCCTAAACATCAACCACGTGTCCATAGTACATTTCCCCGTAAAAAAAAATCCCAATTCACAACCGCAAGTTCTCGCCTTATAGCCTCATAATTTGCCCTTCCCCAATTAAAAATGTTCCTGTCCTCTCTGATTCTATCCTTTTTCATGATAATGCTAAAGGTCAGGGAGCGGTGGTCACTGTCCCCCAGATGCTCATCCACTGAGAGATCTGTGACCTGACCTGGTTCGTTACCTAAAACTAGATCTAGTATGGCATTCCCCTAGTCGGCCTGTCAACATATTGTGACAGGAATCCATCCTGGACACACTTAACAAACTCTGCCCCATCTAAACCATTGGAACTAATCAGGTGCCAATCAATATTAGGGAAGTTAAAGTCACCCATGATAACAACCCTGTTATTTTTGCACCTTTCCAAAATCTGCCTCCCAATCTGCTCCTCCGTATCTCTGCTGCTACCAGGGGGCCTATAGAAAGACCCCAGTAGAGTAACTGCTCCCTTCCTGTTCCTGACTTCCACACATCAGATTCAGATTCAGTTTATTGTCATTTAGAAACCACAAATGCAAAGCAGTTAAAAAATGAGACAACGTTCCTCCAGAATGATATCACAAAAGCATATGACAAAACAGACTACACCAGAAAATCCCCATAACGTTTGGCAATTCCCAATCCAGAGTCCAGAGAGGCTGTTGCATATTAATATTGTGCTACCATCTTAGCACGTTCCCTGGAAAGGATCTCCAAATCCACCAGACAAAACAAGACCAAAAACTAAAGCTACAAGACCTGCACAAAACCACATAGTTACAACAGTGCAAACAATAGCATAATTGATAAAAAAAAAATAGACCATGGGCACAGTAAAAATAGTCCAAAGTTGTTAAAAGACTATAAGTTCAAAAGAAACCACCACACAGTTTCCACAAGTCCTCAGGGTCCCAATAGACTCGTCGTCCCACGCAGGCGGCAGAAGGGAATACCCCCGCTATGGACTTCCACGGCGCCGCCCGACTCAGCCTCGCAGATGTAGCACACAATGAAAGCTCCGTTGAACCCAGCCTCACAGACACAGCACACACTGAAAGCGACCTGACCGCAGCAGATTCCGAGTCGGTCAAACCTCCAAGCCTCCAACAATCCCCTCTGGCACAGCTTCTCCGAGCACCATCCTCTGCCGAGCATATTAAGATGCCTCCATCAACGGCCATCAGCAACACGACCCCGGGGACTGGGGGCCTGTTCTTCCCAGCAGAGACCCGGACCTCACAGCAACAGCAGCAATGAAGAAGGTCTTCCTGGAGATTTCCAGATATTCCTCCGTGCTCCCACATCCGTTTTTCATCCGATTATGATTGCGCTTGGCACTCCGCTTCACAAATAACAGATAATCAGCTCTAGAGTGGCTGCTGCAAGCTGCGTTGTGCCGCCATCTTGGACCTCTATACATATGGATCTATATATATATATATTTGAGTCATACTGACTCAAAAGAGGATCCTGCTACATTACCCACCCTTTCTGTAGCTGTAATAGTATCCCTGACCAGTAATGCCACCCCTCCTCCACCACCCCCCCCCCCCCACCCGTATCCCTTTTAAAACACTGAAATCCAGGAATATTGAGAATCCATTCCTGCCCTGGTGCCAGACAAGTCTCTGTAATGGCCACTACATCATAATTCCAAGAATGTATCCAAGCTCTCAGTTCATCACCTTTGCTCCTGATGCTTCTTGCATTGAAGTACACGCACTTTAGCCCTTCTAGCTTACTACCTTTATACCCTTTATTCTGCTTCTCTTTCCTCAAAGCCTCTCTATATGTTAGTTCTGGCTTTACTCTCTGCACTTCTTCCACTGCTCAATCGCTTCGGGTTCTATCCCCCTTGCAAATTAGTTTAAACCCTCTCTAACCATGCTAGCAAACCTGCCTGCAAGGATATTGCTCCCCCTCGAGTTCAGGTGCAACCCATTAAATCAGTACAGGTCCCACCTTCCCCAGAAGAGATCCCAATGGTCCAAAAATCTAAAACCCTGCCCTCTTCACCAACTCCTCAGCCATGCATTCAACTGCCATCTCCTCTAATTCTTTCATCACTGTCACGTAGCACTGGCAGCAATCCTGAGAACACCACCCTTGAGGTCCTGTTCTTCAGCCTTCTGAAGAAGGTCTGTAGTCCAGTGTAGTTTTATTCTGTGTTGTTTTTTTACATAGGTCAGTCTAGTTTTTATACTGTGTCATGTAACAACATGGTCCGGAAAAAACTTTGTCTCATTTTTTCTATGTACTGTACCAGCAGTTATGGTTGAAATGACAATAAAAGTGACTTAACTTGACTTCTGCCTATTTCCCAATACTCACACTTCAGGACCTCATCCCTCTTCCTGACTATGTCGTTGGTACTAACATGTATCATGACTTCTGGTTGCTTTCACAACTATTCCTGATTACTCATTAAGGCATTGATATGCAATTAGTTATCATCATCATCATGTCGGCCATTTTATATCTCCGTATATTTCATTCAGTTAAAAGCACTTTGTTAGAAAATGAAGGAATGTCAATCAATATTTGAATCCATCTTTCATGATAATGCCAAGAGCTACTATCTTTTTACACCGGCACCTTGTGTACTCTAATGCATTGGTAAAGCTGCCTGCAAACTACAACTATGCGGAGACTGAAGTTTACTGATCTGTCTGGCTTAAGAAAATGTGGAAAATCTTGAGGGAGGGCAGAATACCCACAGAATTGCTGATCACATCATGTTCCTTATTGTCTTTTGCACCATTCTATGTAAACTCTGGAAATCATTGTGCATGAAAATCCCAGGAGATCAGCAGTTTTTAAGATACTCAACCAGCCCCCAACCCCCCCCCCCCCAATCTGGCACCAGCAATCATTCCATGATCAAAGTCACTTAGATCACATTTCTTTCCTATTCTGATGCTTGGTCTTCTGAAAAACAACTGAACCTCTTGACCTTGTCTGCATGCTTTTATACATTGAGTTGCTGCCACATGATTGGCTGATTATATATTTTTATGAATGAGCAACTGTACAGGTCTACCTAATAAAGTGACGAGTAAGTGCAGTATTATAGCTCAGTTGTTCAGGAATGATGGTAAGGAACATAGTTTCACTCCTAGGTTAGTGAATATCTGGAGATATCTTCTCCAAAATGCTATTGGTGCTGTGATCATTTGGAAGTCTCAATAGAAGACCAGGGTGCTTTGCTAGTTAAGATACAGATCAGTTATAATTTTCTTTACATTTATTTAAATCAGCGTGAGTGGCTAGAGCACCATCTTAACTTCTATACTCAATTCATCTTAGACTACTTCAAGTCAGCACAGACAATATGAACCTGCTAAGCTAAAGGGCTGATTTCCATTGACCTTCTTCCAATAATTTGTCAGTGTTAATTGCCATAATGCTTTGAAGTCTCTTTATCCATATCTCAAGGACTCAGCCTCTCTGCTCACATTGCAAATGGCCTTGGAAACCTTTCTGATGATGTATGTGACCCCCATCCGTATCTAAACATCCAAACAAATACATCCTGCACAATCATCATGGATCTGTTATGTTCCTTTATCCTTGTCGATGGCAAAACAGAGACTCAACAACTTAACATGATGCTCAATAAAGCTAGCATTTCAGAATTTCTAAGTTAGTTCAAAAGTTTAACTAATATACTAATAGATCCACCCTGAACTAATACGACACCGGGTCAAGAAAAGAATAATCCATTTTACAAATGAAGGTTAGGGGAGGAACCTCGTGCACTTTGAGGCAATATTTCAATAAAGAGCAGAGAGCTCACTGATGTTCTGGCTATCATCAATATCAGCAGGACGTAATTGTCTGGTCATTATTATAGTGCTAATTGCAGGAGTTTGCCTTGTACAAATTGGCTGTCAACAGTAATTACACCTCTGAAGTACACCATTGACTGCATGAAGGTGCGGGTAACAGTTGATGAATAGAAATCGATTTTGCTTCAACTAGATTGTGAATAAACTAAGATTAATATTAACTTTTTTGAAGATTAGCTTTATCTGTTACATGCACATAGAAACATTGAAGCATACTGTGAAATGAATTATTTGCGTCAATGAGCAACACAGTCGAAGGATGGGCTGGGGCAGCCCACAAGTGTTGCTATGCTCCTGAATTAGCAGCAACCCTACAATTTACTAATCCAACCCTGTGCATATCTGGGATGTGGGAGGAAACGGATAAACTTGACGAAACCTATATGGTCGCAGAGAAATCGTACAAACTCCTTACAGACAGCAGCAGAATTGAACCACCATCACATGGCACTGTAGAATGTTACACTAACTGCTACACTACGGTGCCACTCAGCTAATATAGAGTCTGTAATTAAGGAAAGGCATCTGAGGTACAGTACTGGAGTCCATTCAAAACATCTATATTATGGCTAATTAAAGCATGTCGATGACACACCCTTGATAAAGCATTGCTAGTCTACTTTCCCACCACAAGTAACTGCGATGGACTGTATGATTTATTTACGGTATAATGGTGTAAGTGAAGTTTTGCATGTGCATGTATACTCAGTGGTCAATTTATTAGGTACACTGGTACACTTGCTCGCTCATACAAATATCTAATCAGCCAATCATGTGGCAGCAACTCAATGCATAAAAGCATGCAGACATGGTCAAGGGGTTCAGTTGTTGTTCAGAGAAAACATCAGAAAGGGGAAGAAATGTGATCTAAGTGACTATGACCGTAGATTGATTGTTGTTGCCTGACAGGGTGGTTTGAATATCTCAGCAACGGCTGATCTCCTGAAAGTTTAATCCACAAAAGTCTCTAGAATTTAGAGAGTATGATCCATAACACAAGCAAAAAAAAAAATTGCAGCGAGTGGCAGTTCTGTGGGCAACAATGTCTTGTTAATGAGAGAGGTCAGAGCAGAATGGGCAGACTGGTTCAAGCTGACAGGAGGGTGACAGTAACTCAAGTAACCATCCTTTGCAATAGAAGAGCATCTCTGAACACATGTTGCACCTTGAAGTAGATGGGCAACAGTAGTGGGAGACCACTGACATACACCCAAGTAGCCACTTCATTAGCTAGAAGAAATAACTAATAAGTTGGCCAGCCACATCAGAGATTGAAAGTAAAGTAAGGTCAAGTCAAATCACTTTTTTATTGTCATTTCGACCATAACTGCTGGTACAGTGCACAGTAAAAATGAGACAACGTTTTTCAGGACCATGGTGTTACATGCAACAGTACAAAAACTAGACTGAACTACATAAAAAACAACACAGAAAAAAACTACACTAGACTACAGACCTACCCAAGACTGCTTAAAGTGCACAAAACAGTGCAGGCATTACAATAGGGCAGTAAGTTGGTGTCAGTCCAGGCTCTGGGTATTGAAGAATCTGATGGCTTGGGGGAAGAAACTGTTACATAGTCTGGTCCTAAAATGTGGTGGTTAGTTTATGCACAGCAATCTCATACAAAAAGCAATGTGTAGCTGATGTTCTTCGTGTCATTAGAAATCAGGACTAGAGAACTGGTTTTCAAAGTTGAGCCTTGGGATCATATATGTCCAGCTGAGACGTAGCTCAGCTGATTAAATCAAAGGTCTATGAATCCAATGTCGAGTGCTGTAGATTATAAAAAGAAAGGATGCAGGAACTATGAAGATCTCTTATAAAAACATAGAAGCAAGATATCTTTCCCTGCCACTGAAGATCAGCTCCTGTGTTGTGTTGGATCTGTAACGCACTCTTGATAATAGCACACGATTAATGTTTGACATTGTACATTGGACCTCTGTTGCATTGTTCCCAATGACCAGGCACTCACCATATGCTTCTAAGCAACATATTCAGTACAGATTTATCCTCCGATACTGCTCCCAAGTCGTTGCAAGGGCCAATTATGTCTCTATGAGAAAAGAGACCATGTAATAAAAGATATGTCACTGTAAGGTACAGAGCAGACAGTACCCAAGAGATAAGCAAACAATGAGCTCTATTACTCACTGCCTATGGTAGATTGTCCTCCAAAACATTCTCAGAAGAATGCCGTAAGGTTCCTGAACAGCCAACAGTTTTGCAAAAGAAGACAGTAAGAAGTAAAAAAATTGTTGCATAATTATTTATGGTCACAATGCCCCATGCTGAGCATTCTTATTAATGGCTTTACACCACAGATTGCCTGTCAGCTATTCTGACGGTCATTTTACACAATTAATCTCAGAACTATGTGAAAGTAACAAATATAAACAGATAGTTATATTTTCTGATTTCTTTTTCATCCTCTTTCTATGACAGAGTTTAGATTAGTGTACATATTTGAGGAGCCTCAACTTAGAGTCCTGAATAAGGGTCTTGACCCAAACAGTCGACTGTTTATTCATTTCTATAGGTGCTATTCAAGCTTCATCTTTCTGACAAGGAGGGAAAGAACAATGACATGGTTTCCCAGTAGATTTGGAGGATTTTGTGCAGATGGACTTTGTAGTGCCTCCCCAGTGATTCGTGGCTCCAACACACACAAGGGGACAGGGGACACTGCTGCTCCACAAAACAGAAGCTTGGTATCGGTTTCAAGCATTTGGAGTTTGAAATTTCTATAGCTAAAGGCAATGGCAGATGGATTGAAACTTAACTTCTCAAATATCCTTTGGAGAGAAGTGGCTCCTAAGATAGAGAAAGTAATCCATGCTCTATGGAGACTATCACAGCTCTTAATCATGAGAGGCTGAAGTTGTGTTGCAGATTGTGAAGGACCATTGATGATCAGATATTTATCGTCATGGATTAAAAGTAATGGGAAGATGGCAGCAGAACATGGTTGAAACAAAATCCGTCATGACTGAGTAGCGGAGCAGACTCAATGGTCTGGCCAAGCTAATTCTGTTCCTGTATCTTCTGGTTTTATTTCTGCTTTGATGACATTATTTCACAGTGATCAAATGGAAAGGGGGCATCCCTTTCTCCAGCAGACTATTTCAGAATAAACAAGGGCATACAGCAGATTCACGAATTCTGCCACTGAACCATTGCCAGGATGGATGGGCTTCAACCTTTGCACCAGGATGTTTATGAAGAGTTTAGACTCCATTTCAAATCCTATTATCAAACCGTGCATCACTGAATGCCATCCTATCAAATTATTTTATATCCTTTCTTGCCCTGTACAGCTAGGAATCCCAGGCCAGTAGTGATAACAGTTTCTCTCCCTACAGATGCTGCCTGACCTGCTGAGTGCTTCCAGCATCTTTGGTTTTAGCTCAAACTTCTATCCTAGGATCACAGTCTAACTGAGCTAGTCCCATTTGCTTGCTTTTAGTATACCTCACTCTAAACCTATCCTATCCCTGTACCTGTCCATATGTCTTTTAAATGTACTCAGATGTCACTTTAATAGGTGCACCTGTACACCTGCTTATTACATAAGAACATAAGAAATAAGAGCTTGAGTAGGCCATCCGGCCTATCGAGCCTGCCCTGCCATTCAATAAGATCATGGCCGATCTGTCTGTAAACTCAGCTCCATCTACCTGCTTTTTCCTCATAACAATTCCCTTACTATGTAAAAACCTATCTAACTGTTTCTAAAATATACTTAGTGAGGAAACCGCAACTGCTTCCCTGCGCAGAAAATTCCACAGATTCACCACTCTCCTCATCTCCATCCTACGAGGGGTGATTGATAAGTTCATGGCCTAAGGTAGAAGGAGTCAATTTTAGAAAACCTAGCACATTTATTTTTCAACTTAGTCCCCTCCTACATTTACGCACTTAGTCCAGCAGTCATGGAGCATACAGACCTTGGACCTCCAGAAAGTGTCCACAGCAGGGGATAAGTTTATGGCCTAAGGTAGAAGGAGATGAGTTATACAGCTCTCGTTACATGCACATGCAGTTCAACTCTTTGAGTGATTAAACAGAAAGTTTGAAGTTAATAACTCATCGGGGTGATTGATAAGTTTGTGGCCTAAGGTAGAAGGAGATAAGTTATTAACTTCAAACTTTCTGCATAATCACTCAAAGAGTAGAACTGCGTGTGCATGTATAACTCATCTTCTTCTAGCTTAGGCCACAAACTTATCAATTACCCATCCATGGGTACTTTCTGGAGGTCCAAGATATGTATGCTCCACGACCGCTGGATTAACTGTGTAAATGTAGGAGGGGATTATGTTGAAAAATAAATGTGCTAGGTTTTCTAAAATTGACTCCTTCGACCTTAGGCCACAAACTTATCAATCACCCCTCGTAAATCTTCTCCCCTGAATCTTGAGACAATGTCCCCCAATGCAAATAATGCAAATTAATGCAAATATCTAATTTGACAGCAACTCTATGCATAAAAGCATGGAAGCATGGTCAAGAGGTTCAGTTGTTTTTCTACCAAGCATCAGAATGGAGAAGAAATGTGATCTAAGTAACTTTGACTGTAGAATTATTGTTGGTGCCAGATGGGGTGCTATGAGTATCTCAGAAACAGTTGATCTCTTGGGACTTTCACACATATATTCTCTAGAGTTTACAGAGAATGGTGCAAAAAACAAACAGTACGTCCAGTGAGAAGCATTTCTGTGGTTGAAAACACTTTGTTGATGAGAGAGGTCAGAGGAGAATGGCCAGACTGATTCAAGCTGACAAGGAGGTGATAGTAACTCCAATGACCATGAGTTACACAGCGGTGTGCAGAAGAGCATCAATGAGCAAAATAAAATCCTACGGCATTACAGAAAAGATACTGGCATGGATGGCAGAATAGCTGACAGGCAGGAGGCACGAAGTTGGAATAGAGGGGGCCTTTTTCAGGTTAGCTGCCAGTCATTAGTGGTTTTCCTCAGGCATCAGTTTTAGGACTGCTGTTTTTCATATTGTTTGTCAATGATTTAGAATTGTCATTGATTAGTGGAATTGGTGGCTTTGTGGCAAAGTTTGCGAATGATATGAAGATAGGTGGGGGGTAGGTAGTTCTGAGGAAGCAATGTGATTGCAGCAGGACTTAGACAAATTGGAAGAATGGGAAAAAAGTAGCAGATGGAATACAGTGCTGGGAAATGTAAGATAATACATTTTGGTAAAAGGAACAAGAGTGCAGACTATTATCTAAATGAGGATAAAATTCAAACATCAGAGATGTACAGGGACTTAAAAGTCTTCATGCAAGACTCCCAGAAGGTTAATTTACCTTCTGTAATAAAGAAGGCAAAAGCAATGTTGGCATTTATTTCAAAGGGAATAGAATATAAAAACAAAGAGATAATTATAAGACACCAGTCAGGCTGCACTTGGAGTACTGTCAACAGTTTTGGACCCCATATCTCAGAAAGGATGTGTTGCAATTGGAGAGAGTTCAGAAGAGTTTCATGAGGATGATTCTGGGAATGAAGGGATTAACATTTAAGGAGAGTTTGGCAGCTTTGGGCCTGTAGTCACTGGAATTTAGAAGAATGCGGGGACATCTCATTGAAACCTACTGAATGCTGAAAGGACTAGATAAGGTGTATATGGAGAGGATGTTTCCTCTGGTGAGCATATCCGGAACTACAGGGCACAGCCTTAAAGGGGCAACCATATAGAACATAGGAAATGAAGTACTTTTTTCAGCCAGAGAGTAGTGAATCTGTGGAATGCTCTACCACAGGCTGCGGTAGAGGCCAAGTCCATGGGTACATTTAAAGCAGCAGTTGATAGTTTCCCGTTTTATCATGACATCAAAAGATAAGGAGATAAGACAGGTGTATTGGGTTGAGTGGGATCCGGGATGAGCTTTGATGGAATGGCAGAGCAGACTCGATGGGCTGAATGGCCTAACTCTGCTCCAATGTCTTATGGTCTTATGGTTATACAATTATTGGAAAACACACTGAACAATTACATGTGCAGTATGTGGGTGATTATATAAAAATGCATGCAAGCTTAGGAAAGTTAAACTGCAGGAACAATGACAATTCTACACTCAGATCCAACAAATTCATATTCCATTTTCTCACCATTATCCTGAACTCCTTATTGGATTAATCAGGCTGCTGCCTGCAACGTAACACTGCCACCTTTGGTCTTTCCAATAATTGGAAGCATGTTTAACTTTATCACTTCCTTTCAACCTTCCCCCTTCAGAACATTCAGAAATAAATGTGCAAAGCTTGATAGGAATGAGAACTTAATCTACGTCAAGAGATATTTTACAGTAAATAGAACCTGTATAGGTAATGTCACGGTCATCCACACCAACCACTACTTGTGATGGATATTCACTGTCTGGCCCAGGAAGCTTATTGCTGTCCTCAGCTTTTTAGCTCAGCAGAAGGAACAAATACCAAGGAATAGTGGGTTTATCAGCAGAAATAAACAGTCCAAGGATTAAGGAGTTTATCATTAAATAGTTTAAATTCCGAACTGGTATTCTTTTCTCATCCTATTTTATCGCAGTGGGAGAAGAAGCGTTGCTTGCAAGTGAAGTCATTACAAGATGACTGGTTTCAAAAGAACTATAAATAATAGAAGGCATCACGTGTTGTTAACGTTATAAAGATAGAGACATTTAATCCACCTGTTGACCTAATATTACAATACTTAATGAGTGCTTTCAGGTTAACAGCTATATTTCCCCCATGTCCCTTCTCTTGTGGTTGAACGGCTTTGTATTTTGTTTTGTACACACTCCAATCTGATGTTTTCATGTTGTGGTGTTTGCCGAGCTTGGCGATTAGTTTGCTAACATTTTACAAGGTGACGTCCTCAGTGCGCAGTTGTTCCTGTTTCTCTCTGGGAGTGTTTGCGTTTCCCTAGGCCTCTGTTTGCTTGCCTCGGTCCTGATTGGCAACCTCTTCATTTGATCCTTGAATTCTATTGGCTCACCTTTCTTTGGCTCTTAGGGGTTCATAGATGGCATCCATTTTAATATGTTTGTATACGGAGTTATCAGAAGTGAACAGAGGTCTATATAAACGTGAACACTCCCAGAGAACACCAACAACTGTGCACCGAGGATGTCACCTTGACTGGCGATGAAACGTCAGCAAGGTAATTGCCAAGTTTGGTGAACACCTCAACATCAAATGCCTCAACCCGATCTACCAATATTCACCACCATCCTAAACACTTCTATCTCCTTCCCTCTCCATATATTGAGTAGAGTGCAGTATGTGGCAGTATTGCTCTCAAAGCTACCCACTGACTGCTTTGTCGAGCACCTTTGCTCTATCCACAACAGGAAGGATTTCCCAATAGCCAGTCATTTTAATTCTAATCCCCATTTTCATTCCAAAATTTCAGCCCATGCCCTCCTCTACCACTTTCAGGTTAGTGGGACAACACCTCATATTTTATCTGGGTAGCCTCCAACCTGATGGCATGAACATTGATTTCTCCAAATTCTGGTAGTTTATTCCTACTCCCCCTTCTCTTCTTTCCCATTCCCCATTTTGGCTGCCCTCTTATCCTTCTTTTTCTCCTCAGCGGCTTATCTTCTCTTTCTGATTCTCTCCTCTTTCCCTTTCTCCCATAGTCCATTCTCCTCTCTACCAGTTTTACTTCTGATGTGTGCTTAGCCCACTGCTTTATTCTCTCTACATTCATGATGGTGTGCCTAGGCACAGTTCAAGCACCATCTATAACTTTGCCAATGTTATCATTGTTGTTGGTAGAATCTGAGATGGCAATAGGCAGGGATAGATCAGCTGGTTGAATGATGCTGCAGCAACAACCTTACGCGCAAAGTCAACAAGACCAAGGAATTCAATTGTAGACTTAGGAAAGAGAAGTCAGCAGAACACACACCAGTCCTCATTGAGAGATCAGTTGTAGAAACAATGTTCCTGGGCATTGATACCTCAGAAGATCTATCTTGGGCCTAACACCTTGATGCAGTCACAAGGAAGGGATGTCAGTGGCTTGACTTAATTTGGTTCAAAAGTTCAAAGTTGATTTATTATCAAAGTACATATATGTCAACGTAGACGACCTTGAAGTTCTAAACATGAGAGATTCTAAAGATGTTGGAAATCCAGAGTAGCACACACAAAATGCTGGAGGAGCTCAGCAAGGCAGCTTGTATGGAAGGGACTAGATTTGACAATTTCAGCCAAAAACTGTCCATCAGAACTGGAATGGAAGGAGGAAGAAGCTAGAAGATGAAGTTGAGGGAGGGAAAGAGTATAAGCTGGAAGGAGATAGGTGAAACAAGATGCAGGAGAAGGTACCTGGATGGATTGGGGTGGATGAAGTGAGAAGCTAGGAGGTGATAGGCAGAAGGAGTAAAAGGCTGAATAAGAAAGTTTCTGATAAGAGAGGAGAGTAGATCATAAGTGTAAGGGAAAGAGGAAAGAACCAAAGGCAGGTGATAGGCAAATGAAGAGAAGGTAAGGGGTAAGAGGAGAGCCAGAATGAAGAATGGACAAAGAGAAAAAAGGAAGCGGGAGAAATTACCAGAAGATTCTGCCTCCCTTGCTGGATTGTGCTGGGCAACCCACAAGAGTGCCATGCTTCCAGTGCCAATATAGCATACCCACCACTCACTAAGGCCAATGGTATATCATTGGAATGTAGATCCAGAAGAAAATGGTACCAGCGAACAATGTGACCAAGGATGACAACCCCCAACGGTACACGAAACGACTTCTTTCACACTTTAGGTCTTTTTTTTATCGAGTGTGGTCTGCGACTGTTGGAGATTGTTATCTACATTTTTGTTGTGAGGTTTTGGGCTGATTGAGTGATCTGGCTCTTTGCGGCCTCCGAGAGCATTCCGTGAGGATTTAAGTGAAGTATGTGGTCTCAACAGCAAAAAGCCTGGACACAGGGCATGAGCCCATTTTTTGCCGATGTCACTGATTAAAACACTGAGGAAGGCTGAAATTATTGAAGCGAGTGAGAAAGGCTAACGGATATTTAACGCTGTCGACCAGCCCCTTGTTCACTGCTGCCAGAGGAAGGTATCTGTGTGTGATGGTATCTCTCCCTCTCTCCCTCTCACTTACTGCTCCTGAAGAAAGGTTCCTGTATTCAAATAGTCTCTCTCTCTCCCTCTCACTCGATGCTGTCAGAGGACAGTGCTGGAATCCTGGGTCTTGGGCAAAATTTAATCAAAGCAGGCTGTGGATTGAACTCTGCAGATCACATTATACTGTGTTCCTGGTTTTTGGTTGCTCCTTTTTCTTTGTTGCTATTCTGGGCGATTTTTGATTCGGAGTGAATCAGGACAGCCTGCAGGTAACGAACGCTGAGCTGAACTGAATATGCCTGGACTCCTTTGATCTTTGTGCTTTACATTCTGTGTTTTTTGCTCATTTTTTGTGTCATGCATGCAATTTGTTTTATTTGCGTGCATGGTGTGGTGGTTTGATGTTTTTTATCTTTACGAGTTCCATGGTTTTCTTTATTTCATGGCCGTCAGCGGGGAAGATGAATCTCAGGGTTGTATACTGTATACATGCTTTGTTGATAAATGTACCTAGGAACTTGGAAACTTTGAATGGTTGGAAACCCGAGCACCCGGTGGAAGCCCACACAGCCACAGGGAGAATGTAGAAACTCCTTACTAACAGTGGCGGTAATTGAATTCCAATCCTACAGCCATGCCACACTGCTAGCCACTATGCTACTATCCTGCCCATCAGCTTTCTGAATGGGTCCATAAACCCATTGACACTACCCCTTTATTCTACTATTTTTAAATGTATTTTTATGTATTCCACTGCGCTGCTGCTGCAGCACAAGAAACGTCATGAGATATATAAGATAATAAACCTGATTCTAATTCTCATTCTGATTATTCATGTGTTGGTCACATGAGACACATTGTCTTATGCTGCTACACGCTGTCATAATTTGTGTAACAGCTTTTATGTGCTCTGGGTAATTGCTCCCACCTCAGAATCCTTGGTGCTAATAATGATTGTGCTTCATAAGCAGATAACTTGGGCGGGGATCTGAATCACTCTTCTGCCATGCTCTTACCAGCACTCTCCCACTGGCAAAAATATTGCATTGAAAGCCTAGTCTCATGATAACTGCCAGGCAAAGATACATCTTTTACTTTGTAACTCTATCTGTAACAATCTCCATCGTTAACTATCAATAACTCTGTTATCTCTTTAGTTTGTCCGTAGCTTGAAATCAATCTCCCTGTCTCGAACTGCAACTATAAATTTATCTTGCTAGCATGTGTATCTATAGCTAATTATATCTCAAACTGGTTGCCTCACTCTCTTTATATATTAGTCAACTCTAATCTGTATTTCCAGCCCCAAACACATCTGTGTTCCTTTTACACTACAGTTACTACGTAAGACAATGCCTGACTGAAACTGTATTCAGAGTCAGAAAGGTGATACCTTGTGCGGGTAATCGTGTACTCTGAACTCTTCTTCCTGATTTCAATAGTGGACAGTTGATGCTCAGAAACAAAAACTGGACAGGAGTAATTATCCCAATCCTTTTCTTTTCCCTTATATCACCAAGAAATCTCTTTGCTCTTTGCAGTGGCAAGATGGCGCAGTGACAAATGTGACTAACCGCGACCTCCTGCAGACAGTTCACAGAACTATTTCTTCTTCTGAAGAAGAACGGTCATGAAGAAGGGTCTCAGCTTGAAATGTTGACTGTTTGCTCTTTTCTATAGATGCTGCCTGACCTGCTATGTGGTTTGCTTTGGATTTCCAGCATCTGCAGCTTTTCTTGTGCTTTTCCTGCTTCTTCTCTTCTTCTTTTAAACACACTTCTACAACTAATCTGTGTGTAACTGGAACCTGTGATTTCGATTTTGATGATGTGTTTTTGAGCCGACTGAATGATCTGGCACTTCTGCTGTCTCTGAGGAAATTTGGTGTGATTGAGAATAGAGTGTGCGGCCGAATGGCACAGCGCCATCTCATAATCGCCTCTATTTCTTGCTGATCTCACCAATTAAAGCATTTAGCAAGATTGAAATCAACACGGATAAGAGCAGAAGGCAAGAGATGGTGTTCAGCACGGTCTGTGTGTGGTTGACTGGTCTACGTCCCCCTCTCGCTGACTGCTGCTGGTGGATGGTACCTGTGTTTGACCGGTCCCCTTCTCCCTCTCGTTCGCTGCTGCTGGAGGAAAGTACAGGACTCTCGGGTATTGAGAAGAGTTTGATTGGCTAGGTTTGTGGATTCAACATGTTTTTAGTGGGCTTTGCAGTTCATGTTTTATAGAAACACAGAAAACCTACAGCACAATACAGGCCCCTCGACCCACAAAGCTGTGTCGAACATGTACTTACTTTAGAAATTACCTAGGGTTACACAAATCCCTCTATTTTTCTAAGCTCCATATACCTATCCAGGAGTCTCTTAAAAGACCCTATAATATCCGCCTCCACCACCGTCGCTGGCAGCCCATTCCATGCACTCAGCACTCTCTGTGTAAAAAATTTACCTCTGACATCTCCTCTGTACCTGCTTCCAAGCACCTGCATTTCATGTTTCTGGTTATTCCTTTTTTTATTGCCATTTTGTGTGATTTTGATGGGGGCGGACTGGCCCTGCAGCCAACGAATGACAGAGTGCTAAATTGAACTAAACTGAACTTTCTGAGACTGCTTCAAGAACTCTGTGATTCGATGTTTAATATTCCAGGTGCTATTTGCATGACTGTTACGAATGTGCCACAGCTCTGAGGGGCCGAAGGGTGCGGGGTAGCCCCTTCCTTTGTGAGAATTGCAAGATCACTATTACGTCAGTTCAGGGGACACAGGAAATGAGAGAAAGACATGCAGAATCCACAAAGAGTTGGAATGTGTCCTGGCCTCCGAAAGGCGGACCCATTGATACCGGCTATTGTCTCTTGGAGATGGACTTGTGTATTGCATCCTGTACGATGCATCGAAGCCCCCCCCCCAGGCAATGAACCGAGGGGGAGGTTGGTGGAGGGATTGCATCATCCCAACCTGATTGACACCTGAGACCCTGTGAGTCAGGATAAAAAGAGGGTCTGTGGGAACAGCCCCTCAGACGCACCAGAAGAAACGCTAGCGATCCCGTAATAGCGAAAGCCGGTGGAAGGCCACGTGCGTCCGCTTCCATTTGCCCGGAATCGGTGGCCTTTGCCACGGAAAAACGGTTTTTAGCTAACAACAGGGAACTCAACTCCCAACGACTCTCGAAGGATTGACATCATAAAAGGAATGGGCAAGTTTTAACCCGTCTTTCTCTCCAACCAAAGGCTGCAGCCTACAGCTTGACTGAACTAAAGTGACTTTTATATTTCCATCGGACAATACATTATCCCCTGGACAACGATAGAGCTATTTCTTATTGATTATTATTATACCCGCGATTTTAGATTTAGTATTGACAACGTATATTATCTGTGTGTTTGCATTGATATTAGTTCTGTGTATTTCTATCAATAAATACTGTTAAAAATAGTACCATCAGACTTCAACGGACCTCTCTATCTTTGCTGGTAAGTGACCCAGTTATGGGGTACGTAACATGACTTATTCTTTTATTTAAGGTGGGTGTTTGATGTTTTCTTTGAAAGGGTTCCATGGTCTTTCTTGTTTCATGGCTGTCAGTGTGAAAACAAATCTCAGGGTTGTACAATGGATATGTACTTTGATAATAAACACACTTTGGCTTTGACTTTTCTTCTCTATTTCCTGGCATTTTGCTTATTCCCAATTTCCAGTTTCTATAGTGATGCTGCGAAGAGCATTCTGACTGGTTGTATCACTAGATGTTATGTCTGTCACCAATGCATAGATTGTAAGAGGCTTCAGAGGGTTGTAGACTCACTCAACTCCATCATGGTCACAAGCTTCCCCACCATTGAGGACATCTTCAGAAGACAATGCCTCAAGAAGGAGGCATTCATCATTAAAGACCCTCATCACCTGGGACGTGCCTTCTTCTCATTTCTACCATCAAGGAGTAGCAGAATTTTAAGAATAGCTTCTTCCTGTCCACCATCAGATTTCTGAATGGTCCATAGACTCATGAGCACGTGCTCATTATTTTGTTTTTACATTATTTATTTTTATTGTAACTTGGGGTAATTTGTTCTTCCTGCACGTAGTTCTACCACAGAAAAAGCAACTTTCAGTACTGTGGAAAAGTCTTAGGCACATTAGATAGCTAGGGTGTGTAAGATATTTGCACAATACTGTAGTAATTTTATGTATTGCACTGCACTGCTGCCCCAAAAACGAACATATTTCATGACAGATGTGAGCGAAGATAAACCTGATCCTGATATGGGTCTCTATTGTTGACTGAGAATGGGAAGAAGGCAGGGAGAGGGGAATCATGATTGGGAAAAGGGGAAGGGAGAGGGGTGGGGGAGGGAAACACCAGAGAGACATTCTGTAATGATCGATAAACCTGATGTCTCAGGGCTGGGTGTGTCTGTACCCACACCATCCCTCGTCCTGGCATTCCTTTTCTGCCACCTGCCCCACACCCCTCCTGCAACACTCCACCCTCACCATTCCCAACATCCTTTGCTTCTGCCAGATTTATAAACTTGTTCTTCACTCCATATTGACACATTCAGTACTGTGCAACGGTCTTAGACACCCTAGCTATATATACTGAATGTACCTCAGATTTGTGCACAGTACTATATTTGTCAACATGGAGCAGATAGCAAGTTGAAAAACTGCGCACAGAAGTGACCATCTTTCCGACATTTAAAATTCAAATAGTGACCATCACAAAGAAAGATGTCTGCCTATGTCTTGCATAGTACTGTATGTCAGTGACAAAAAGAGGGTAGAAGAGACTTCAGATGTCCAGACCCATTCACTCAGGAAGTCCTTCCTGAAGCATTCTAGCCCCTGAAGTACCTTCCTACCCCTTTCAGACATTGCTGTAGTAGATAGAGCTGTTGTCTTGCTCCGTGTGTAGATTGCATGTTCTCCACATGACTGCGTCCGCTTTTTCCAGGTACTCCAATTTCCTCCCAAATCCCAAAGATATGCAAGCTGATTAACTGACGCTTGTCCCTCCCACCACACTTCACCCTCGCCATTCCCAATATCCTTTGCTCCCACCTGATTTACAAACCCACTCTCTGTTCCACGTTGACCAATACAATATTGTGCAGAAGTCTGAGGCAGCCTATCCTAAAACTTCTGCACAGTACTGTATAACCAATTGGTTGCAGCCAGTGAAGTTTGAAAGAACTAAGTTTCTCCCAGTGTATAGATGAATGGCAAAGGTAATGGGGTAGTGAGGAGAATAATATGGGATTATTTTAGACACCTAAACATGCGCTTGATGATCAGCCTATCCTCCATGATGCTATAAATCCAACCTGTCCCTTTGACCAAGCTTTTGATTCATTATGTACGTACTTTAGTGATAAATTTGATAGTGTGTCAAACAGGAGCTAGGTGCAGCTGTAACACATTCTGTACTGCATTCCATCATTACAAGATTTTGTTAAGAATTAAAGTGCAGACCTATTTTTTGTGCTTAAGTTTGAAGACAGACATGGGGTCACTTTTTCCTCTCAAACACACAAAAATGCTGAAGGAACTCAGCAGCCCAGGCAGCATTTATGGAAAAGGGTACTGTCAATGTTTTGGGCTGAGACCCTTCCTGCCGAAGGGTTGACCGTTTACTCTTTTCCACAGATGCTGCCTGGCCTGCTGACTTCCTCCAGCATTTTGTGTGCGTTGCTTGGATTTCCAGCAGCTGCAGGTTTTCTCTCACTTTTGTCCCTCAGGAGGTTTTCAATCTTTGGAGCTTTCTTCCTGAAAGAAGCAATAGCAGAATCCTGGATTCGTTTCACAGGCAGAGGCCAGCAAGGAGATGGAAGTATGTCCTGGGCAGATGAGAATGCAGAGTTCAGATTATGATCAAATTAACCAGGTTTAATAGCCTGACGTCAGTGGTGGGAAAGATGCTGGAGTCAATTATAAAAGAGGAAATTACGACACATTTCGATAGCAGTAGAAGGATCAGTCCGAGTCAGCATGGATTTATGAAGGGAAAATCATGCTTGACTAATCTTCTGGAGTTTTTTGAGGATGTAACTATGAAAATGGACAAGGGAGAGCCAGTGGATGTAGTGTACCTGGACTTCCAGAAAGCTTTTGATAAAGTCCCACATAGGAGATTAGTGGGCAAAATTAGGGCACATGGTATTGGGGGCAGAGTACTGATGTGGATTGAAAATTGGCTGGCTGACAGGAAACAAAGAGTTGTGATTAACGGGTCCCTTTCGGGATGGCAGGCTGTGACCAGTGGGGTACCGCAAGGTTCGGTGCTGGGACCGCAGCTGTTTACAATATACATTAATGATTTAGATGAAGGGATTAAAAGTAACATTAGCAAATTTGCTGATGACGCAAAGCTGGGTGGCAGTGTGAAATGTCAGGAGAATGTTATGAGAATGCAGGGTGACTTGGACAGGTTGGGTGAGTGGGCAAATGTATGGCAGATGCAGTTTAATGTGGATAAATGTGAGGTTATCCACTTTGGTGGCAAGAACAGGAAGGCAGATTACTATCTAAATGGAGTCAAGTTAGGAAAAGGGGAAGTACAACGAGATCTAGGTGTTCTTGTACATCAGTCAATGAAAGCAAGCATGCAGGTACAGCAGGCAGTGAAGAAAGCTAATGGCATGCTGGCTTTTATAACAAGAGGAATTGAGTATAGGAGTAAAGAGGTCCTTCTGCAGCTGTACAGGGCCCTGGTAAGACCCCACCTGGAGTATTGTGTGCAGTTTTGGTCTCCAAATTTGAGGAAGGACATTCTTGCTATTGAGGAAGTGCAGCGTAGGTTCACAAGGTTAATTCCTGGAATGGTGGGACTGTCATATGTTGAAAGATTGGAGCGACTGGGCTTGTATACACTGGAATTTAGAAGGATGAGAGGGGATCTGATTGAAACATATAAGGTTATTAAGGGATTGGACACACTGGAGGCAGGAAGCATGTTCCCTCTGATGGGTGAGTCCAGAACTAGAGGCCACAGTTTAAGAATAAGAGGTAGGCCATTTAGAACAGAGATGCAGAAAAAACTTTTTCACCCAGAGAGTGGTGGATATGTGGAATGCTCTGCCCCAGAAGGCAGTGGAGGCCAAGTCTCTGGATGCATTCAAGAGAGAGTTAGATAGAGCTCTTATAGATAGCGGGGTCAAGGGATATGGGGAAAGGGCAGGAACGGGGTACTGATTGTGTATGATCAGCCATGATCACAGTGAATGGCAGTGCTGGCTAGAAGGGCCGAATAGCCTACTCCTGCACCTATTGTCTATTATCTATTGTCTATTGTATGAGGGGCAGGTGGCTAATGGTACAAAGGAGATCCTAAGAAAATTGAACCTAAAATAGTGTAGTACAGCAACGAGTCCTTTGGCCCATGATCTTGTGCCAAACTCATTAAACTAATGATACCTACTCTATTCTGCCTATATGTAATCTATATACCTCCATTCTTTGTACATTTATTTACCTAAGAGCCTCTAAAACACCTCTAGCATATCTGCCTCCACCATTATCTCTGGCAGTACGTTATAAGTACCCACCACACTCCCTGGATGTATAAACTTGCCCTGCACACCTCCTTTCACCTTAAATACATGCTTTCAGGTATTACTCATTTCTATCCTGGGAAAAAGGTATTGCCTGTTTACTCTATCCCAGCCCCTCATAATTTTATAAATTTTAATCAGATCTTCCCTCAGCCTTCACTGTTCAAAGAAAACAACCCAAGTTTGTCTAAACTCTCCTTACAGCACATGTCCTCTAATCCGGGCAGCATCCTGGTAAACCTGTTTTCTGCCCTCTTCAAATCTTCCATATCCTTCTGATAATGGTGTGAGCAGAATGCTTATAATCCTAATGTTTGTAGGACTTAACCAACCAAGAACATTTGAGTCAGTGTTAACAGAGTGATTTTGTCAGTTTGATTTTGTTCAGCAATGCTCTTTGCTTTCTATATATTCTGGGACACATTTGAATCCTTCATAGGAAAGCACAAAGCAAGCAGTTAAATAGACCACAGCTATTGAACATCCACACAGTTAATGGCTCTCCATTGGCAGAGGAAGTAGAAACATAGAAACACAGAAGACCTACAGCTCAATACAGGCCCTTCGGCCCACAAAGCTGTGCCGAACATGTCCTTACCTTAGAAATTACCTAGGGTTACCCACAGCCTCTATTTTTCTAAGCTCCATGTATCCATCCATAAGTCTCTTAAAAGACCCTATTGTTTCCACCCTCCACCACCATCACCAGCAGCCCATTCTGTGCACTCACGACTCTCTGCATAAAAAACTTACCCCGACATCTCTTTTGTACCTACTTCTAAGCACCTTAAAACTGTGCCCTCTCATGTTAACCATTTCAGCCCTAAGATAAAAAGCCTCTGACTATCCACATGATCAATGCCTCTAATTATCTTGTACACCTCTATCAAGTCATCTCTCATCCTCCGTCACTCCAAGGAGAAAAGGCCAATTTCACTCAACCTATTCTCATAAGGCATGCTCCAGGCACCATCCTTATAAATCTCCTCTCACCCTTTCTATGGTTTCTACGTCCTTCCTGTAGTGAGGCGACCAGAACTGAGCACAGTACTCCAAGTGGGGTCTGACCACAGTGGTTGAGGAAATTTTATTTAAGAAACACTTGCATAGATAAATAAACACAAGAGACCCTACAGATGCTGGAAATCCAGAACACCTACAACATGCTGGAGGAACTCAGTAGTTCAGGCAGCATCTATGGAAATGAATAAGGAGTGGACGTTTCGAGCCGAGGCCCTTCTTCAGGACTGGAAAGGAAGGAGGAAATGCCAGAATAAAATGTGGGGGGAGAGGAAGGAATTTTCTTTTTAACCGGAAGGAGAAATTGATATTCATGTCATCAGGTTGGAGGCTACCCAGACAGAATATGAGGTGTTGCTCCTCCGCCTCGAGGGTGTTCTTATCTTGGCACAAGATGAAGCTATGGAGCATCATGTCAGAATGGGACACACAAAATGCTGGTGGAACACAGCAGGCCAGGCAGCATTTGCGACGTTTCGGGCCGAGACCTTTCGTCAGGACTGACGAAGGGTCTCGGCCCAAAACGTTGACAGTGCTTCTCCCTATAGATGCTGCCAGGCCTGCAGTGTTCCACCAGCATTTTGTGTGTGATGTTGTTTGAATTTCCAGCATCTGCAGATTTCCTCATGTCAGAATGGGAATGGGAATCAGAATTAAAATGCATAGGTACATGCAGGGGCAGAGCTTGGAGGGCTAGGGGCCATGCTCTCTTCTTGGCGCTGCCACTAGGAAGGAGGTATACCAGCAGGTCCAGGAGCAATAATTACCTTTTAACCATCAGACTCCTGAACCAAATTTGATTATACACACACAGCAACAAATGACTGATTCCACAACCTATGGATTCACTTTCAAGGACTCTACAACTCACATTCTCATTACGCATCAATTTATTTAATTTTTTTTTCTCTCAGGTTGTCCTCGTTTGCACATTGATTGTTTGTCAGTCTTTGTGTGGGTAGCTGCTTTACTGATTCTATTGTATTTCTTTGTTCTGCTGTGAATGCCTGCAAGAAAATTAATCTCAGGGTAGCATACAATAATTATACAGGTGCTTTGTTAGTATATTAACTTTGAACTTTGGGCACAGGAAATTGCCACAAATTGGGTTAATGCATGGATTCGTTGGGCTGAAGGGTCTGTCGCTGGGTCGTATTGCTCTAGGACACTATGGCAGTTGGGTCTTCGGCAATTAGTACCACATGCTCTGGAATTCCTTCCTTAAGTCATTTTCTCTTTCCTCCTTCAAGACTACTTTCACCAAGTCAAAGCAAAATCCCGCAGTTGCGATAAATCTGAAATAAAGCAGAAAAATGCTTGAAATTCCCAGGAGATTGGTCAACCTTTGCACAGAGATGTGGAGCATAATGTGCGCTGTTGAAGAAACTTAGCAAGTAAGGTAGCATTTATGGAACAAAGTAATCCCGTCAAACATTTGGACTGAGACCCTTCATCTGGACTGCACGACTGTGGAAATAATATCAAAGAGTAATGATTTTGGCCAATGTCTTTCGCAGAAAAGGAGGAAGTCATGGAGGGGTTGTCTATGGAGTCTCTGTGGGTGGAGGTTAGGAATAGGAAGGGGTCAATAACTCTACTGGGTATATTTTGTAGACCACCAAATAGTAACAGGGGCATTGAGGAGCAGATAGGGAGACAGATTCTGGAAAGAAGGTTTTTGTGGTGGAAGATTTTAATTTCCCAAAAATTGATTGGCATCTCCCTAGAGTGAGGGGTTTAGATGGGGTGGAGTTTGTTAGGTATGTTCAGGAAGGTTCCTTGACACAATATGCAGATACGGAAGAGGATATTCTGGAGCTTTTGGAAAACATCAAGTTAGATAAGTCACCGGGACCGGACGAGATGTATCCCAGGCTACTGTGGGAGGCGAGATAAGAGATTGCTGAACCTCTGGCGATGATATTGGCATCATCGATGGGAGCGGGAGATTTTCCAGAAGATTGGAGGATTGCACATGTTGTTCCTTTAAGTCACCAGGACCAGATGCGATGTACCCCAGGCTACTTTGGGAGATGAGGGAGGAGATTGCTGAGTCTGACGATGATCTTTGCATCATCAATGGGGACAGGAGAGGTTCCAGAGGATTGGAGGGTTGTGAATGTAGTTCCTGTATTCAAGAAAGGGAGTAAAGATAGCCCAGGAAATCATAGACCAGTGAGTCTTACTTCAATGGTTGGTAAGTCGATGGAGAAGATCCTGAGAGACAGGATTTATGAACATTTGGAGAGGCATAATATGATTAGGAATCATCAGCATGGCTTTGTCAAAAGCAGGTCGTGCTTTACGAGCCTGATTGAATTTTTTGAGGATGTGACTAAACACATTGATGAAGGTAGAGCAGTAGATGTAGTTTATATGGATTTCAGCAAGGCATTTGACAAGGAACCCCATGCAAGGCTTATTGAGAAGATAAAGAGGCGTGGGATCCAAGGGGACATTGCTTTGTAGATCCAGAACTGGCTTGCCCACAGAAGGCAAAGAGTGATTGTAGACGGATCATATTCTGCATGGAGGTCGTAGACCAGTGGTGTGCCTCAGGGATCTGTTCTGGGATCCCTACTCTTTGTGATTTTTATAAATGACCTGGATGAGGAAGTGGAGGCATGGCTTCATAAATTTACTGAGGACACAAAGGTTGGGGATATTGTGGATAGTGTGGAGGGCTGTCAGAGGTTACAGCAGGACATTGATAGGATGCAAAATTGGGCTCAGAAGTGGCAGATGGAGTTCAACCCAGATAAGTGTGAGGTAGTTCATTTTGGTAGGTGAAATATGATGGCAGAATATAGCATTAATGGTAAGATTCTTGGCAGTGTGGAGGATCAGAGGGATCTTGGGCTTTGAGTCCATAGGACTCAAAGTTGTCTCTATGGTTAAGAAGGCATACGGTGTATTGTCCTTTATCAATTGTGGGATTGAGATTAGGAGCCGAGAGATAATGTTGTAACTATATAGGACATTGGTCAGACCCCACTTGGAGTACTGTGCTCATTTCTGGTTTCCTCAGTACAGGAAGGATATGGAAACCATAGAAATGGTGCAGAGGAGATTTACAAGGATGCTGCCTAGATTGGGGAGCATGTTTTATGAGAATAGGTTGAGTGAACTTGGCCTTTTCTCCTTAGAGCGATGGAGGATGAGAGGTGACCTGATAGAAGTGTACAAGATAATGAGAGGCATTGATTATGTGGATAGTCAGAGGCTTTTTCCCAGGGCTGAAATGGCTAGCACGAGAGGGCATAGTTTAAGGTGCTTGGAAGTAGGTACAGAGGAGATGTCAGGGGTAAGTTTTTTATGCAGAGAGTTGTGAGTGCATAGAATGGGCTGCCGGTGCCGGTGGTAGAGTCAGAAACGATAGGATCTTTTAAAAGACTCCTGGATAGATACATGGAGCTTAGAAAATAGAGGGCTATGGGGAAGCCTAGGCAGTTCTAAGGTAAGGACATGTTTGGCACAGCTTTGTGGGCCGAAGGGCTTGTGTTGTGCTGTAGTTTTTCTGTGTTTCTATGTTTGCCTCAAACAGTCCATTATTTCTCCAACTTCTGATTTCATCCTGTTTTGCAGATTCAAATGACAACTCTTTACTTACTACGACATCTTCATTTTGATATCTCTCAGACAGTCCAGACTGCTCTGTAGTTGATTCAATATGAAGTCTCTCTACATGTGACATGTTGACTGACCCTGTAGTGCCAGCAACCATGACTGATTCTAGGTAATTCAAGTTGTACCAACTCTTGTTTCTCCCCGTGGCTTTGCCTGCTCCTCCTAAGACACCAGCTTTGTCTGAGATTCCTGTGTTTTGGTCTATAAATCTCACAGTTTGCTCTGTTTTAGGACTGAAACTTCCATGTTTTCTTTGCACTTGTGATAATTTCTGTTCAGGCAAGTCTGTTGAATTCTCAACTGCACTCTCTTCAGCACTGTCTGTGCCACTGTTGAGCAACTCTGCTGTGTCCTTAGCTGCCCTCTCCTCATCCCTCTCTGTGCTATGTGACCGTGTGCCAGGTAGGTGCTTTTCATTTTCATTGTCATTCTCCACGGATTTCTGATGATCTTCAGTTTGCGCTTTATGTAGTCTGGAATGATACATTCTCACATACAGTATATACCTCCATGTCTCACGAATACCACAACTCCATCCTGACCAATGACAACTCCAGGAACTTTCCATTCTATACAGTAGTGTCGCCAACCAGTCGATTACCATCGACCGGTCGATCTTTGAGACTTTCCCGTAGATCCCGAAAAAAAATGAGAAATAAATATACAAATACATTATGCCTGATAAACCTTTTGATGCAAACATGTACTAACTTCTACTTTGCAACAGGACCACTCGACAACTTCATGCCCAAAAGGAACAACTTTATCCAGGACCGTAAAACGATATTCGCATACAGAGGTTTTCACTAATGTGCACCGGGCAGAAAAGATCGGAAGGAAGACAGACAGACAGATATACTTTATTGATCCCGAGGGAAATTGGGTTTCGTTACAGTCGCACCAACCAAGAAAAGGAAATATAGCAATATAAAAACCCCATAAATAATTAAATAATAATAAGTAAATTATGCCAAGTTCCAGGACCAGCCTATTGGCTCAGGGTGCCTGACACTCTGAGGGAGGAGTTGTAAAGTTTGATGGCCACAGGCAGGAATGACTTCCTATGACGCTCAGTGTTGCATCTCAGTGGAATGAGTCTCTGGCTGAATGTACTCCTGTGCCTAACCAGTACATTATGGAGTGGATGGGAGACATTGTCCAAGATGGCATTCAACTTGGACAGCATCCTCTTTTCAGACACCACCGTCAGAGAGTCCAGTTCCACCCCCACAACATCACTGGCCTTACGAATGAGTTTGTTGATTCTTTTGGTGTCTGCTACCCTCAGCCTGCTGCCCCAGCACACAACAGCAAACATGATAGCACTGGCCACCACAGACTCATAGAACATCCTCAGCATCGTCCGGCAGATGTTAAAGGACCTCAGGAAATAGAGACGGCTTTGACCCAGGGATCTAGGAATGTTTCCTGCATCCCTGGAAACAATCTTTCTTTACAAACAGCTTTCCATAGCAGGAGTATTGCTATATTACCATGATCCTAATTGATATTAACTTATCTTTATAATGTTCACATTACAACACCTCTCCCCTTTAAATTCCAACATTCCCCGAATGTAAAAGAAATGGGAAATAAAAACCGTGGTGTCATTAGCTTGCGTACTCCTGAAACTTATACTAGTGACTCAATACCAGTTTACCAATACCAGGAAAGTTGAGGAGCTGAAGGGGTTGAAGGCCCAGGAAACATGCTTCTCAGAGGACGTGGATCGACAAGTGTTAAAGGACTTGTCACTCTGCAAATATTTTTCATGACAGTTCGATGAATCCCTGGATGTAAAGCAAACAGCTCAGCTTGTTGTATTTGTCAGAATGGCTTTCCAGGGTTTTACAACAAAGGAGGACTTCTTCACTCTTTTGCACTTAAAGGAGAGAACGAGAAGTGAGGATATTTACAATGAGTTTTAAAAAAACGTCCGTGAAAATGACATCCCCATTCATAAACTGGTGGCAATTACTACTGACGGGGTCCCAGCAAATGCACGGTGTGCGCGTTGGTTTTATAGCACTGTGCCGTAATGACCCTAATTTTCCCAACTTCCTGGATTATCACTGTGTGATTCATCAGCAGCGCTTGGCTGGGATGGTCGTGGACTGTTCTCATGTAATGACACTGGTGGTCAAACTGATAAACTTGATTTGAGCAAAGCGGTTCAGCACTGCTTACTCAAGGCGTTATTGGATTAACTCGATACCGCTATGGCCTGTTTGATATGCTAGTTTGTTTTCTTTGTTGAATTAATTTGAAAGTTTGACAAAAGCATTTTCTGTAATTAAAATACAATTAGCCCAAATAAAGGGCTTCAAGTTGGAAGCACAATCTGTGGTGTTTTTTCTCTAAACAATTTAGTAGGTCGATCTTGCCTTTCACTAAGGCCGAGGATTTTGGGCTTAAAAAAGGTTCGTGACCACTACTGTACAGTCTACTCTTTTGTAATACACTTTGTCCCCATCTCAAATGTGTCACCTGTAGGACAGACCTGTGCCGTCAGTGCTCTTCCAATTCTCTCTGAACACTGTTTCAGTGAAAGCTGTCCTTGATGCATACAGTGTCTCCCACCCCACGCTCCTTATGGTGCCCTCTAGAGTAGGTGGTCTGGAAACTAGTACAGACCGAAGGCTTGCATTGTGGCAGGAACACAAATTAATATGGGCTACTATCTTGTACATTGTGCATGGTATTCTTCACCATAAGTGCCTAGTCCAGGACTGTGTTCCAATCACATCCTTTGCTTTCCTTTAGCTTCAGCACTATTTCCATAAGCATTTGATTGTGTCACTCCAGAAGTCCATTACTCCAAGGACTATATGCTACTGTTGCCTTTGTTTTAATGTTAAAGTTCTCTGCCACATCTCCGAATTCATCATTATTAAATTTGCCACCATTATCACTGAATACTTTGTGAGGTGGGTTCACTGGTATTACCTCCGTTTCAATGTAACATTTTGTCTGCCCTATTTTTGCAGTAATTTTTGCTCTTTTGGTGGAATGTACAATCTTTCCATCTCCAGATTTGATGCCTTTGTTACTGGGTGTATCTGTGTTCACCATTTTCTGCATTGCATTCTGGTCTGGCTCAGTTACATAACTTCCAAACCATTTCTCTCCACACACTGTGCATGTGCATGCTGTATCAATAACAGCAAATCCTAGAGATCCTATCATCAAAATCTCTGCCTGCATTAGTGTGATTCCTTCACAAACAATGTGATATGATACTCTTGTACATCCTCATATTAGTAATTTTCTTCATGTAGCCTAACTTGTTCGGTTTGGTGCAGACAATACTTTGACATACCACACACTTCGATCTTGTACCATACATGTTTGTTGGATTTGTGCCAGGTAATGGTACTCTTGTCTGTTCCCTCTGGGATCCATGCTTGTTGTACCCTGTTTCTGCTTAGTGAAGTACGCCGTTTCCTGACAAACTAATTTTGACTGTTGCTTTAGCGGCCTTTTCTGCAAAACTCCTCTTCATAGATGCAAATGTAAGTTCTGTGCATGCAGTTAATGTTAGTTGTCTATCCTTTATGTCTAGACATGCAGCACCCAACAAATTAAAAGTTAATACAGCATCAGGAAGTTCCATTTTGTATTTACACATGCAACTGTACTTTTGTTTAAAATCCATAATATGATCAGCCATATTTTTAGAATTGTCTCTATAAATTGTATAAAAGTCTGAATATGCCTCATAAATCTGATCCTTTTTTCTTTCAAATAAAACAGTCAAGTGTATTTATTATTGTATTCATACCGTCATCTTTGCTCAAGTCTCCCACTGAAAATGCCATCGTTGTCTCTCCCGTCCTTCCCAAAAGCAACAGTGCAACAGTCAAGGCTTGCTTCATCTTCTCCAGCTCAGTAACATGAGTCTATATTTCAATTTCATTTTTAATATCCTTCGTAAGGCTTGCTCTCATCATATACTGGCAGGATCCTATAATTGGAAACCATCCTCTGCTACCATTTTTAACACCCAAACAATAAGGGCACATTTTTCTTTGCTTTAAACAGCGTTACTTTCAATGTCTCCCTTCAATACCTTAGGGCTGTCAACTTTACATGCCACAATTCCTCTCCCTCCACATGCGTGCACACACGTAACAGGGAGAGTGCACACGTGTACTAAATACTTACATAATGCAAATGAACAGAAGTCAACATTTTGCTCACTACGGTAGTTATTTTATGCATTGCACTGTACTGCTCCTGTTGGGAAAAACAAATTTCATGACATATGTAGGTGGTGATTCTAATGTGGGTTTCTACTGTAGACTAAGAGTGGGAAGAGACAGGGAGAGGAGAATCATGGTTGGGAAAATGGGATGGGAGTGGGAAGAACCAGAAACACTTTCTGTAATGATGAATAAACCAATTGTTTGGAATCAAATGACCTTGCCTGGTGCCAAGTCTTCACATGCTCCATAACCTCCCCCTCCCCCATCCCCTGGTACTCCTTCTCTGCCATCTGTCCCACACTCCTCCCATGGCACTCCACCCCTGCCATACCCAACATTATTTTCTCCTGACAGATGTACAAATTGACTCTCTGCTCCCCGTTTTCAAATACAGTACTGTGCAAAAGTTGTGGGCACCTAAGCTATATGTATGTGCCTAAGACTTTTGCACAGTTCTGTAAGTGGGTCCAGGTGTGCAGGGAATGACTGGCAGATGGAGTGAGGTGAGGGTGGAGAGGTGGAGATAGTGACAGAGGTAGGATGTGATAGGGGTGGCCACTAGACAGCGTAGCAGTAGGCAGGTAGTGCAGGAGTCCCCTGAGGTCATCTCCCTCCTAAACAGATATACTGTTTTGGATACTGTTGGGGGAGATGTCTCATCAGGGGAAGGCAGCAGCAGCCGAGTTCATTGCACCATGGGTGGCTCTGCGGCACAGGAGGGAAGGAAAAGGAGTGGGAGAGCTTACGTGATAGGGGATTCGATTGTAAGGGGAATAGATAGGCGTTTCTGTGGCTGCGAACGAGACTCCAGGATGGTATGTTGCCTCCCTGGTGCAAGGGTCAAGGATGTCTCTGAGTGGCTGCAGGACATTCTGGAATGGGAGGGTGAACAGCCAGTGGTCGTGGTGCACATAGGTACCAACGATATAGGTAAAAAATGGGATGAGGTCCTACAAGGTGAATTTAGGGAGTTAGGAGATAAACTAAAAAGTAGGACCACAAAGGTAATAATCTCTGGATTACTACCAGTGCCATGTGCTAGTCAGAGTAGAAATAGGAGGATATTTCAGATGAATACGTGGATTGAAAAATGGTGCAAGGGGGAGGGATTCAGATTTCTGGGGCATTGGAACCAGTTCTGGGGGAGGTGGGACCGGTATAAACAGGGCGGTCTGCACCTGGGCTGGACTGGAACCAATGTCCTAGGGGGAGTGTTTGCTACTGCTGTTCAGGAGGCTTTAAACTAATGTGGCAGGGGGATGGGAACAAGTGCAGAGAGACAGAGGGGTGTAAAATGAGGGTAGAAGCAAAAAGTAGTAAGGTGAAAAGTAAAAGTGGCAGGCAGGCAAATCCAGGGCAAAAAGCAAAAAGAGCCACTTTTCAACATAATTGTATAAGGGCTAAGAGTGTTATAAAAACAAGCCTGAAGGCTTTGTGTGTCAATGTGAGGAGCATTCGTAACAAGGTGGATGAATTGAATGTGCAGATAGTTATTAATGAATATGATATAGTTGGGATCACAGAGACATGGCTCCAGGGTGACCAAGGATGGGAGCTCAACATCCAGGGATATTCAATATTCAGGAGGGATAGACAGGAAAGAAAAGGAGGTGGGGTAGCATTGCTGGTTAGAGAGGAGATTAATGCGATAGAAAGGAAGGACATTAGCCTGGAGGATGTGGAATCGATATGGGTAGAGCTGCATAACACTAAAGGGCAGAAAATGGTGGTGGGAGTTGTGTACAGGCCACGTAACTTAGTAGTGAGGTTGGGGATGGCTTTAAACAGGAAATTAGAAATGCGTGCAATTAAGGAACAGTAGTTATAATGGGTGACTTCAATCTACATATAGATTGGGTGAACCAAATTGGTAAGGGTGCTGAGGAAGAGGATTTCTTGGAATGTATGCGGGATGGTTTTCTGAACCAACATGTCGAGGAACCAACTAGAGAGCAGGCCATTCTAGATTGGGTATCGAGCAATGAGGAAGGGTTAGTTAGCAATCTTGCCGTGCGAGGCCCCTTGGGTAAGAGTGACCATAATATGGTGGAATTCTTCATTAAGATGGAGAGTGACATAATTAATTCAGAAACAAAGGTTCTGAACTGAAAGAAGGGTAACTTTGAAGGTATGAGACATGAATTAGCTAAGATAGACTGGCAAATGATACTTAAAGGGTTGACAGTGGATATGCAATGGCAAGCATTTAAAGATCGCATGGATGAACTACAACAATTGTTCATCCCAGTTTGGCAAAAGAATAAACCAGGGAAGGTAGTGCACCCATGGCTGACAAGGAAAATTAGGGATAGTATCAAGTCCAAAGAAGAAACATATAAATTAGTAAAAAAAAAAGCGGCACACCTGAGGACTGGGAGAAATTCAGAGACCAGCAGAGGAGGACAAAGGACTTAGTTAGGAAAGGGAAAAAAGATTATGAGAGAAAGCTGGCAGGGAACATAAAAACTGACTGTAAAAGCTTTTATAGATACGTGAAAAGAAAAAATTGGTCAAGACAAATGTAGGCCCTTTACAGTCAGAAACAGGTGAATTGATCATAGGGAACAAAGACATAGCAGACCAATTGAATAACTACTTTGGTTCTGTCTTCACTAAGGAGGACATAAATAATCTTCAGGAAATAGTAAGGGACTGAGGGTCTAGTGAGATGGAGGAACTGAGGGAAATACATGTTAGTAGGGAAGTGGTGTTAGGTAAATTGAAGGGATTAAAGGCAGATAAATCCCCAGGGCCAGATGTCTGCATCCCAGAGTGGTTAAGGAAGTAGCCCAAGAAATAGTGGATGCATTAGTGATAATTTTTCAAAACTCCTTAGATTCTTAGTTCCTGAGGATTGGAGGGTGGCTAATGTAACCCCACTTTTTAAAAAAGGAGGGAGAGAGAAACCGGGGAATTATAGACCGGTTAGTCTGACATCGGTGGTGGGGAAAATGCTAGAGTTGGTTATCAAAGTTGTGATAACAGCACATTTGGAAAGAGGTGAAATCATCGGACAAAGTCAGCATGGATTTGTGAAAGGAAAATCATGTCTGATGAATCTTATAGAATTTTTTGAAGATGTAACTAGTAGCGTGGATAGGGGAGAGCCAGTGGATGTGGTATATTTAGATTTTCAAAAGGCTTTTGACAAGGTCCCACACAGGAGATTAGCGTGCAAACTTAAAGCACACGGTATTGGGGGTTATGGTATTGATGTGGATAGAGAATTGGTTGGCAGACAGGAAGTAAAGAGTGGGAGTAAACGGGACCTTTTCAGAATGGCAGGCAGTGACTAGTGGGGTACTGCAAGGCTCAGTGCTGGGATCCCAGTTGTTTACAATATATATTAATGATTTAGACGAGGGAATTAAATGCAGCATCTCCAAGTTTGCGGATGACACGAAGCTGGGTGGCGGTGTTAGCTGTGAGGAGGATGCTAAGAGGATGCAGGGTGACTTGGCTAGGTTAGGTGAGTGAGCAAATTCATGGCAGATGCAATTTAATGTGGATAAATGTGAGGTTATCCACTTTGGTTGCAAGAACAGGAAAACAGATTATTATCTGAATGGTGGGGGATTAGGAAAAGGGGAGATGCAACGAGACCTGGGTGTCATTGTACACCAGTCATTGAAGGTGAGCATGCAGGTACAGCAGGCGGTGAAAAAGGCAAATGGTATGTTGGCATTCATAGCAAAAGGATTTGAGTACAGGAGCAGGGAGGTTCTACTGCAGTTGTCCAAGGCCTTGGTGAGACCGCACCTAGAATACTGTGTGCAGTTTTGGTCCCCTAATCTGAGGAAAAACATTCTTGCCATAGAGGGAGTACAGAGAAGGTTCACCAGATTGATTCCTGGGATGGCAGGACTTTCATATGAAGAAAGACTGGATCGACTAGGCTTATACTCACTGGAATTTAGAAGATTGAGGGGGGATCTTATTGAAACGTATAAAATTCTAAAGGGATTGGACAGGCTAGATGCAGGAAGATTGTTTCCGATTTTGGGGAAGTCCAGAATGAGGGGTCACAGTTTAAGGATAAAGGGGAAGCCTTTTAGGACCGAGATGAGGAAAAACTTCTTCACACAGAGAGTGGTGAATCTGTGGAATTCTCTGCCACAGGAAACAGTTGAGGCCGGTTCATTGGCTATATTTAAGAGGAAGTTAGATATGGCCCTTGTGGCTAAAGGGATCAGGGGGTATGGAGAGAAAGCAAGTACAGGGTTCTGAGTTGGATGATCAGCCATGATCATACTGAATGGCGGTGCAGGCTCGAAGGGCTGAATGGCCTACTCCTGCACCTATTTTCTATGTTTCTATGTTTCTATAAGTGGAGGGATTAGGGGAGCAGATTATGAATCTTCTAAGAAAGTAGAGTAAAAAGAAGTGAACTTAATAAAGATGGGATTGTTGGCAGATGGAAGATTTAAAGTCATGGGTTAGGTCTCTGACTAGGTTTCCTGTCCTAAATTGTGGCTCAGTTCAAAATCTTCATCAATGACTGTTAAACGCTTCAGGAATTATATTCTCATATTAAAGGTACTTAATCAACTTGATTTTCTTTCAAAAGTGACTGCAATGAAAGATATCCAGGTGTTAACACCAACACTTCATCTCTAAATGACAGATTTTCAGTCAAAGTTGTAATTCTGTAAAATTTATTTTCCCAAGAATGATTGAGGTTATCTATGTCACTGTGACAACTCCTCCTCATGTATCAGAGAAACTCCAGCACACAGTAAATAAATTGCAAACCACTGAAGGTGTATGCATCAGTATTGCCAAGGGAGTCACTTTAAACCCAATGGGAATAACTTAACCTGGGAGACAGTAGAACATAGACTAAAGAACAGTACTGTTATGTATAGATCTATTTCTTCTAGGGAAATGATCCTCCCCTTAGCACTACGTATTGATCTGCTGTCTGTGCATCTGCTATTGTCTATGCATGCACAATGCTCTCTCTCTCTCACTGCAATGTGAATACATCAGTTAAAACCATCCTCCTGGAACTGAGTACAAACCTGAATGTCTGAAAATATCACAAACTGCACCAAGAGTTGCGGGATGAAACTGCGAGAGTTAAACATGATGAGAAAGCCTTCATGGATCCAAACAAAGGAACCCGTGAGTAGCACTGAAAGACATGCTGAATGTAAAGTGAAAGTAACGTGGCGATGGTTTTGGGCAGGAAAGTTGGTGAATTTGATAGCACTAATGAAGGCTAGAGGTCATATATCAAGACTGTATTGTCATGTAAACAACATGGAGTAGAAAAAGAAAGCCCCGATGTTCCTTCAGCTTAATGGGCCCAAGAATGTAACTTCTGTAAAGCCAGCAAGTAAGACATTCGATGAAGTTGTTACAACTTTACAGAAGCACATGCGTCCTAAAACACTGGCAATAGCTGAAAGATTTAGATTTACTAAAGGAACTAGTCAAAAGATGAAAGCATTTTTGAATACATTGCAGAACTATGCAAACGCCCAGTACTATGACTTTATAAATGGACTTTCTAATGCACTAAGGAACAGGCTTATATATGGCATGCATAGACAAAGCACTCAAAAGAGGATACTGTTGAAAAGAGTCTTAACTTTTGAATAGGCATTGACCATTGCAAAGTCATTAGAGACTGCAGCAAAAGATGCAAGAGCACTGCGGAAAAGGAAGTTAGAATGTGAAATACACAAAATGTCCCTGAATGATGCAAAAAGCCAAAGATTTTTCAATGTGGCAAATCCTCCCATGATGCAAATGACTGTTGGTTCAAAGAAAAGGTCTGCAGAGGGTGTCACAGACAAGGTCACATAGAGAGAGTGTGCAAGGAGACAAAAGTGCACAACTGAGTGACAGGTCTCAAACACAAAGCTAAGCAAATGCATGAAGTTATCGAATGTAAAACAGGATCATTCAACTTAGAGTCTGACAAAGGGGAACTGTCATGCCTAGAACAGCTTTGTATAACTGAAGCAGATCACAAAATAAGTGTTTGGTGTAAATGGAGCTGGATACAGAGTCAGCTTTGTCCATCATTTCAATGGCTGAATTCCCTACCCAGGAACAGAACTCCAGTGATGACTGCTACACAGTTACAACACTGGGCACTACTCCTAGAAGCCCGCTCTTATGACTTATAGTTCAAAGGTACCAAGCAACACAGCAATGTTGACAGCTTATCACAGCTTCCAATATTGGAAACTGAAGAAGAAAAGTCTTCATACTGTGACCCAGCTGAAGTGTTCCATACTGCATTGGTGGACTAGTTGCCAGTAACAAATTCCAAAATGCAACGGGAAACACCCGACATTATCAAAAGTCTATGAAATCACCATGCAAGGACAGCCAACTCATGGTAACTCTATGTTTCCAGAATTCTCAGTGAGATAAGATCAACTGCTGGTACGTCAAAGAACAATGATGTGTGGATCTCGTTTTGGGGTTTTCTCTAAATTGTGCACCAGAGTGTTAGAGAATCTGCATGAAGGACCCCTAGGTACAGTCAAGATGAACAGTCTTGTCTGGAACTATGTGTGGTGGCTAGGAATAGATAAACAAATTGAAAACCTGGTCAAAAGTTGTTCTGGATGCCAAAAAGATCAAAAACACTCCCACAGGCACTATCACACCTGTGGGAGTAGCCGTCATCATCGTGGCAAAGGGTATGTATTGACTTTGTTGGGCCATACATGGACTCCATGTTTCTGATTACTGTGTTGCTCATTCGAAGTAGTCGGATGTGATATCAATGAAGTCAACCACCTCAGCAAAGACTACCTCTGCTCTGAAGACTATCTTCCCCAGAAACAGCTTACCTGAACAAATTGTGATTGATAACGTACCACAATACATATCAGAGAAACTTTGACTGTTCATGAAGAAAAATGGCATCAAACATTTCAAGTCAGCTCCTCACCACCCAGCAACGAGTGGATTAGCCGGAAGGTATATCCAAACCTTCAAGAAGTCCATTAAATTTTAAAGCAAGAAACATCATGAACAAAGCGGATGAGCTTAGAGCGTGGATCAGTACTTGGAGCTATGATGTTGTGGCCATTACAGAGACTTGGATGGTTCAGGGGCAGGAATGGTTAATTAGAGTACCAGGCTTTAGATGTTTCAGAAAGGACAGGGAGGGAGGCAAAAGAGGTGGGGGCATGCCACTGCTGATCAGAGATAGTGCCACAGCTGCAGAAAAGGAGGAAGTCATGGAGGGATTGTCTACTGAGTCTCTGTGAGTGGAACTTAAAAACGGGAAGAGGTCAATAATTCTACTGGGTGTTTTTTATAGACCACCCAATAGTAACAGGGACATTGAGGAGCAGATAAGGAGACAGATTCTGGAAAGGTGTAATAATAACAGGGTTGTCGTGGTAGGAGATTTTAATTTCCCAAATATTCATTGCATCTCCATAGAGCGAGGGGTTTAGATGGGGTGGAGTTTGTTGGGTGTGTTCAGGAAGGTTTCCTTACATAATATGTAGATAAGCCTACTAGAGAGAAGCTGTACATTATCTGGTATTGGGAAATGAACCTGGTCAAGTGTCAAGTCTCTCAGTAGGAGAGTATTTTGGAGATAGTGATCACAATTCTATTTCCTTTACCATAGCATTGGAGGGGGATAGGATAGACAAGTTAGGAAAGCATTTAATTGGAGTAAAGGGAAATGTAAAGCTATCAGGCAGGAACTTGGAAGCATAAATTAGGAACAGATGCTCTGAGGGAAGGGTACGGTAGAAATGAAGCAAATGTTCAGGGGATATTTGCGTGGAGTTCTGCATAGGTACGTTCCAATGAGACAAGGAAAGGACAATAGAGTACAGGAACCATGGTGTGCAAAGGCTTTTGAAAACCTAGTCAAGAAGAAATAAAAAGCTTATGAAAAATTCAAAAAACTAGGCAATGATAGAGATCTAGAAGATTATAATGCTAGCAGGAAGGAGCTTAAGAATGAAATTAGGAGAGCTAGAAGGGACAATGAGAAGGCCTTGGTGAGCAGGAGTAAGGAAAACCCCAAAGCATTCTACAAGTATGTGAAGCGCAAGACGATAAGATGTGAGAAAATAGGACCATGTTTCTATGTTTCTATTTACTGAAATTCCCAGTATTTTTCTTTATTATTATGTAATGTTTTATACTGCTGCTGCAAAGACAACAAATTTCATAACATATGCTGGTGATACTAAACCTGATTCTGATTAGAGATTTCAACCCTGGGAAAAAGATATTGTCTACCTTCTCTATGGGTGACACTAATAATCCTATAAACTTTAATCAGATCTCCACTCAGCCTCCGTTGCTCTAGAAAAACACAATCCCAGTTTGTCCAACTTCTTGTCATAGCACACACACTATAATCCAGGCAGCATCCTGGTAAACCTCATCTGCACCCTTTCCTAAGCCTCAACAATCTTCCGATAATAGGCAGACTAGAAACATAGAAAACCTACAGCACTTTACAGGCTCTTCGGCCCACAAAGCTGTGCCGAACACGTCTTTACCTTAGAAATTACTAGGGTTATCCATAGCCCTCTATTTTTCTAAGCTCCATGTACCTATCCAGGAGTCTCTCGAAAGATCCTATCGTATTCACCTCCACCACCACTGCTGGCAGCCCATTCCACGCACTCACCACTCGCTGTGTAAAAAACTTACCCCTGACATCTCCTCTGTACCTACTTCCAAGCACCTTAAAACTATTCCCTCGCGAGCTAGCCATTTCAGCACTGGGAAAAAGCCTCTGACTATCCACGTGATCAATGCCTCTCAACATCTTATACACCTCCATCAGGTCACCTTCATCCTCCGTTGCTCCAAGGAGAAAAGGCCGAGTTCACTCAACTTATTCTCATAAGGCATGCTCCCCAATCCAGGCAACATCCTTGTAAATTTTCTCTGCACCCTTTCTATGGTTTCCAAGTCCTTCCTGTAGTGAGGCGACCAAAACTGAGCACAGTAGTCTAAATAGGGTCTGACCAGGGTCCCATATAGCTGCAACATTACCTCTTAGCTCTTAAACTCAATCCTATGATTGATGAAGGCCAATGCACCATATGCCTCTTTAACCACAGAGTCAATCTGCACAGCATCTTTGAGTGACCTATTGACTCGGACCCCAAAATCCCTTTGATCCTCCACACTGCCATGAGTCTTACCATTAACGCTATATTCTGCCATCATATTTGACCTACCAAAATGAAGCACTTCACACTTACCTGGGTTCAACTTCATCTGCCAATTCTCAGCCCAGTTTTACATCCTATCAATGTCACGCTGTAACCTCTAAAACAACACTTTGCCTTCTGTGGACAAGCCAGTTCTTGATCTACAAAGCAATGTCCCCTTGGATCCCATTCCTCCTTACTTTCTCAATAAGCCTCGCATAGGGTAACTTATCAACTGCCTTGCTGAATTCCATATACACTACATCAACCGCTCTATCTTCATCAATGTGTTTAGTCACATCCTCAGAAGTTTTAATCAGCCTTGTAAGGCATGACCTGCCTTTGATAAAGTCATGCTGACTATTCCTAATCTTATTATGCCTCTCCAAATGTTCATAAATCCTGCCTCTCAGAATATTTTCCATCAACTTACCAACCACTTAAATAAGACTCACTGGTCTATAACTTCCTGGGTTATTTGTACTCCCTTTCTTGAAAAAGGGAACAACATCTGCAACCCTCCAATCCTCAGGAACTTCTCCCGTCCCCATTGATGATGCAAAGTTCAACGCCAGAGGCTCAACAATCTCCTCCACTTCCCACAGTAGCCTGGTGTACATCTCGTCCGGTCCTGGTGACTTATCCAACTTGATACTTTCCAAAAGCTCCAGCACATCCATTTCCTTAATATCTACATGCTCAAGCTTTTCAGTCCACTGTACGTCATCCCCACAATGGCCAAGATCCTTTTCCATAGTGAATACTGAAGCAAAGTACTCATGAAGTACCTCTGCTACCTCCTCCGGTTCCATACACTTTTCCACTGTCACACTTGATTGGTCCTATTCTCTCAAGTCTTATCCTCTTGCTCTTCAGACTAGAACTGTATGCAATAGGTTTATCAGGATACAACACTCCAGATGCAGCCTTACTAGACTATATTTATCAATTTTCCTGCAAGTTTAAAGAGATGGTGCAAGCCAAAATCCAGTTGGATCTGATCAACATTCATTGACCTGTTCTTTTCAGCAAAGATGCAAACTGACTTGTTGAATCTTTTTTACTATTTTGTTTTTGGATTTTACTTTCGTAGGAATCCATTGTTGCTTTTATATTGTTATTTGTTTTTGAACTCCTGCATCTTTAATGTCTCAAGATGCATCATAGTTCACAGTTTAAAGAAAATTTATTATCTAAATGAACATACGTCATGATATGCAAACCTGAGATTCGTTTTCTTGCGGATATTCTCAATAAATTGCAGAATATTGCTATCTCGGGTTGACTATTTGGAAGTTTGGTTGATCCCCAAGCTTGGCAAAATGCTCAGCTGTGCACTGATGATGGCTTTTCAATTGGAGCCAAAACATCTGCAAATACTTTACCAAGCTCTGTGATCAAATGAACTTCCAAATACTCAATAAATCCATAATAGAATAATAAACATAATAAAATCAACAAAAGAGCACACCCACTTGAGTGTTCAACCAGTGTGCAAAAGACAACAACCTGTGCAAATACAAAAAGGAATAATAAATAATAATAATAACAATAATAATAATAAAATAAGCAATAAATATCAAAAACATAAGATGAAGAGTCATTGAAAGTGAGTCCATAGGTTGTGGGACCATTTCAGTAATGGGGCAAGTGAGGTTCAGCCAAGTTACCCCCTTTAATTCATGAGCCTGATGGTTGAGGGGTAATAACTATTCCTGAACCTTGTGGTGTGGGACCTGTGTCTCCTACACTTTCTTCCTGATGGCAGCAGTGAGAAGAAAGCATGTCGCTAAACAACGACTCCTTTGCTTGCATCTTTGAAAACAGGTCTATGTCTATCTTTGATATCTCTTTGTTTTCCCTTTTCAAGGTTCTTTCAGAGACCCTGACCTGGAGTTACACTCTGATTTCAGTTCTTTGCGGAAATGGGACCCGCTCTCAGGGACTCGTGACCAACCGCTTTTTGATATCCCAAGGATGCAGCCTGGAAAACTAGTGCACCTTCAGGGCGCTGGATTTTCATGGCTTTGGAGATGGGTTGATTCAAGTCCGGTGGCCCTGACTGAAGCGTCGCGGGAGAACACGGAATATCGGGAGCAGCGGGTTAGCTGCCGTGGGCTGTATGCCCAGAGACCTGAGCTACCTGGGTGCAGAGCTCGGAAAAAGCGACACAGCAGACTTTTAACATCATAAATCAGCGAGTTGTTTGTTATAACTCCCCTCCCACTGTGAAATGAGGATACCTCTTTTCCCTTATTCAGGAAAGAGAGAGCTAGTGTTATGTCGAATTACCAGATGAACGAGTAGTCTTTGAGGTACTGCAAGTCTGTGTCTTTATTGATGCTTTGTCGCACGCTTGAGTGCTCAGTTGGGGGTGCCAGTGCTTTTTTGCTGGTGGGGGAGGGTGGGGGGTCATTCCCTTGCTGCTGCTTGTGCGTGGGAGGGGGGAGCTGGTGGGGCTTTGAGGTCCTAACATTTAACTGTCATTCATTCTTTGGGGCACTCCTCTGTTTTCATGAACGTTTGCTAAGAAAAAGAAATCCGGTTGGATATTGTATACATTTCTCTGAAGTTAAATGTACCTTTTGAAACCTATTGTCCTGGACGGTGGGCGTTCCTGATGGCAGATGCTGCTTTCCTGCAGCCGCACTTCATGTAGGTGTGCTTAATGGTGGGGAGGGCTTTTACCCGGGAGGGCCTTATCCCTTACCTTTTGTCGGATTTTCCATTCAAGGGCATTGGTGTTTCCATGCCAGGTTGCAATACAGCCAGTCAATATACACTTCACATCTATAGAAGTTTGTCAACGTTTTAGATGTCATGCTGAATCTTTGCAAACTCCTCAGGATGTAGAGGTGCTGCCGTGGCTGATTGCTTAGGAATACAATCAAGCAAAGAAACCGATATGGAACCAAAGTATGTTTCTGCCCATTAGCTATCCCTCAGTCGACACTGAATTACCTTGTCACCACCAGACTGGTGGAACTTCTCCGTGTGTAAGTTAGCTGTTCTCCTTACAGGTGATTCAGTGACAATATGTCAATCAAGCAGTTATTTGCTCTAAAGAGGTTTGAGAGTTGAAGAAGCCAGTATGAGTATCGGTCTGATGCAGGGTTTTGATGCAAAGCATTGACTTTCTCTTTCCTCTCATCACTGCTGCTTAAGCTGCTGAGCTCTTCCAGCATTTGCAGAGTCTCTATGTACCTGTTCTTTCAGCAGATTGCTTGCTGCTCCAGATTCCAAAATCTGCAGTCTCTCTGTCTTCAGCATGAACCTTCCCTGGTTCTTTGCAACAGTGCAGGGTTAGAATGCGAGCAGTCCTCTTGGCCAATTGCCCATTACTCTGCTCCAGCATACCTGGTAAGTGCGAATGAAACAACAAGTCATAATTTTATCAGCGGCTGAACAGAACAATCTCCTTATGAAGATGCCAGCTTTTCCCTGCTGGTAACAATCGCACCACTGAATCAGAACTTCCTCTCAATGCACTAAATGTATCATTTTGGCTGACGGTGCGGAAGGAATGCTGCATTGTCTGAACTGCACAGATGAGGCTCTCAAAGTGGGTCACCACCAAGCTCATTCAAGAGGTTGTGTAATATTCTATCATTCTCTCTGTGGTGAATTTAATGGTCCCGCCCACTAACTGAAGTAACTAAGCATTAAAACAAAATTGCTCACCTAACTGCCGGAATCTTGCTGTGTACAAAATTGCTATGTTAATAATAGCTGTAATTTCAAAAAATGATTCATTAGAGGGAAATAAATTGAATTTATGAGGAAAGGTTACATAAACTTGACAAAAGATCAAGGATAATTGGAAGAAGATATTTTAAATATCCAGAAGGATAAGTGTCAGCCACTTAATGTTTGAAATTCTCAAGTTATTAAAGGCATGCAAGACTTCAATCATTAAAATTTTGGGCATCTGTAGGGAATGAAGTGACATGGTAATTGAGTTAGACCCTCGTGGCTCCTTGTGGGAATTGGAGAAGGAAGTGATGCATGGTTAAGCTGGGGCGTTGAATTATAGAACAGGTTTGAAGGGGGGGCCACATGCAAAATGGCAGTTTTTAGTTCTTGTGTGGTCAGCTCCATTGCAGGCAAAACCCTTCCCACCACTGAGGCCATCTTCTAGAAGCAGTGCTTCAAGAAGGTGGTATCCATCACTGAGGACCCTCAACATCCATGAACTGCCCTCTTCTTAATATTTCCTTGAAGGAAGAAGTACAGGAGCCTGAAGACCCACGATCAATTACTTAGGAAAACTTTCTTCCCCCTGCCATCATTTTCTCAATGAACCCATGAACATGACTTCATTATTCCTTTTTTTATGGAATATTTATTTATTTTGCAATTTATAGTAATTTTTAATGTCATGCACTGGACTGCTGCCACTGTACTTCTTTGAAGATTATCACCTTGTTGTGGTGGGGAGGCCTGTGAGCACCAGAAAGTGACGTGGTCAGTAGCTTAGTCATCTGACTCATAGCTTCTGGTACCAATAATGGTAAGGTCAAGGGGAAAGTTCCAGACAAAGAGTGATCCAACTGAGATCTAATTGGTGGAGCTAGCAGAAGACAATGACACATCACAACAGCAGTGAAGGTGGAGGAAGTTTGCAACAGTGAAGGATCCCCAGTCCTATTACATTCCACACCACTGGACCCTGACCCTGACCTGTAAAGGACTGTGTGGTGGCTGTCCAGGCTTCTGCCTCCCCATGTTAAACAAAGTCCCACCCAGATGTTCTCCATTATCCACTGTATCATCCTGGATTATTATTTGGATCCTGGTTTATTGTCTACAGCCAACTGAAAACCTACCAATGGATAAACCCTTTGAAGAACATCATACTCGACGTGAGTGACTGCACTGATTGTACTGCTGCCAGAAAACAAAACAAAATTCATGACATTCTGTATGTCTGAAACAATAAAACTCATTCGGTTTCTGATGTTAGATCTGGAATAACAATTTCTCCTTATGAGGGAAACTAAAATAACAGATATATAACCATATAACCATATAACAATCACAGCACGGAAACAGGCCATTCCGGCCCTCCTAGTCCGTGCCGAACTCTTAATCTCACCTAGTCCCACCTACCCGCACTCAGCCCATAACCCTCCACTCCTTTCCTATCCATATACCTATCCAATTTTACCTTAAATGACACAACTGAACTGGCCTCTACTACTTCTACAGGAAGCTCATTCCACACAGCTATCACTCTCTGAGTAAAGAAATACCCCCTCGTGTTTCCCTTAAACTTTTGCCCCCTAACTCTCAAATCATGTCCTCTCGTTTGAATCTCCCCTACTCTCAATGGAAACAGCCTATTCACGTCAACTCTATCTATCCCTCTCAACATTTTAAATACCTCGATCAAATCCCCCCTCAACCTTCTACGCTCCAATGAATAGAGACCTAACTTGTTCAACCTTTCTCTGTAACTTAAGTGCTGAAACCCTGGTAACATCCTAGTAAATCGTCTCTGCACTCTCTCTAATTTATTGATATCTTTCCTATAATTCGGTGACCAGAACTGTACACAATATTCCAAATTTGGCCTTACCAATGCCTTGTACAATTTTAACATTACATCTTTTCACTCGGGTATAGACCTGCTCTCTGTAGATTTGTTTAAAACCTTCACTTCTACGCCCTTCCAAATCTCTATAATCTTCTCAAATTCTGCAAACATACAAAATATTCACACTCCTCAAATAACCCACCACCTGATCTTCTCGTTGTCCCACCAATGGGAATTATGCTTTCATCTATGTACTGGAATACTGTGCTAAGACAATTTTCTTCTCCACCCCCATGGAGTTTCTTCAAATATATTTAATTGCCATATAAGATCATGAGGGGAATAGATAAGACAAATGCAGTTTTCTTCTCTCTCGGATTGGGATATCAAGAACTAGAGGGCATAGTTTTAAAGTGAGAGGGGGATGATCTTGGCCCAAAATGTTGAGTGTTTGTTCATTTCCATATATGCTGGCTAACCGGCTACATTCGTCCAGTATTTTGTGTGTGTTGCTTTGGATTTGCAGCATCTGCAGAATTTCTCCTGTTAATAGGAACCTGCCAACATAAGCCCATCACCGACAGGGACATAGGCCACCGATAGCAGCTTGCCGAAGTCCTCAGTCCTGGGCCTCAGGTTGATTGGTCCCGTGTCTTCCATTGTCACCACACAGCTTTGCATGTCTTTTTGGCAAAGATCCTTCCTCTCCCAGGGATGAGGTCTTTGGAGTCTCTGTTCGGGGTTTCTTTAGCTCTGGGTTCTTACTAGATAGATCATCCTTGGCGGAATTAATGGAACTTGAGGAACAATCATTTTAAATGAAGAGAAGAACATCAATAGAATGAGCAACCCGAGGAAGTGGCTGAGGCAGGTACATGAGCGACATTTCAAAGGAACTTGGACAGGTACATGGATATGAAAGCATATTGGCCAACTGCTGGCAAATGGGACTAGCACAGACTGGCATGAACATGATGACCCTATGATCAAACATTTGGTAATCTATCCTATAGTAAATCCTTGTGTACCACCATCAAAGTAATTCTCTAGCAACATGCCTTGCCGCACTGAAGATGCCATGTAACTGGAAAACATTGCTTAAGGTGCTGTTGTATCCAATTATCTTTATCTTTTCACTCGGGTATTGGATTCCTTGAAACTTCTCTGAGTTAGTTATCACTAGTCCCAAAGCAGTGCTCTTGGGATTGATTGCTTATATGGATTCAAGCTATTGATTTTTTATACAGTATGTGTTACTGCCTACACATACACCCTATTTGATACTTGAGTTGTTCAGACCGTCTTACAAACAGCCATCACTCTTTAAAATTATTACTCTAAATCTTAGGTTCCTGACCTTTATTATGCCATGGACCAATACCATTAAGCAATGGGTCCATGATTCCAAGCAAAATGCTGGTTGGACTCAGCAGGCCAGGCATCATCTATGGAAAAAAGTACAGTCGACATTTCGGGCCGAAACCCTTTGGCCTGAGTTCCTCCAGCATTTTGTGTGTTCGTTGCCTGGATTTCCAGCATCTGCAGATCTTCTCTTGTTTGTGATCCATGGACCCAAGTTGGAAACACCTGCTCTAGATCAAAGCCACCATTATTTCCATAATGGTCACTGGAAATCCCTAGCCTGGTGGCTGAACTTCATTGTCCAACAGTATGAGTTGCAGATGTACAGTGTTCTAGTCAGTTCACTTTGGGCTGGATCGCACAGATGTCTCACTGGAGGTTCTGTTGAGAATCACCTGATAGCTCTAGCTATAGGTTTTCACTAATAAAACTGGCAGAAGTGTTTTATGTTTAAGAAAAACCATAACAACACATTTATCATACTCCAAACACTGAACACAAGGCGTGGTAAAGGTACTTTACATAATAATGTCATCACGTTAGACCAGCCTCTTAAAGTGAACCCCAGCTCAATGTTGGTGATTGTGAATTCTGTATGCTTCCAGTGATTGAATTACCCTACACAGGTCCCTCTCAAAATACCCTATAACTGGTATTGTGAGCCTACCCAGAGCTTGGATGAGCTGCTGGAATTGGGTCCAATGTTCCATGGCTGGAGGAACAGCAAGTGCCTCTGGCTCATCAAGAGCTGTGTTGACATGCTCATGGGCATGTCTTGATGACAAAAGCATGGTAGCGGAATCCTCCAAATCTTGGTGGGCTGATTTAAGGCGAACTACAAAGATACATTCAGGTTTACCCTCTTATCTACGATAAAAATATTTTCTCTCCATTCCAAAATGCATAACAGGCCATTGTAAGGGAGTCTAAGGCGATGTTGGTTTGCATTATGGTGGACGAAAATAAACAAGGCAGAATGTAGGCCAACAGGAGCCCACGAGTTCTGTACTCCATGTTGGGAGATAGGAATAGGTGTTGCTTATTGGATATATTGGATGGGGCACCAAACTGAGCAACCCAGGCACGTCTGTGGATGTTGCTGATGCTAGAAAGAGGTCCTCTGGTGTTATGGTCCACCATGGTAAGGAGCTGCATGTAACCCCGGAAAGGGGGAAGAGTATTAATAAGATCAACATTGACATGGTCGGACTGCCACTCAAGGGCCTCAAAAGGTGCCAATGGCGTCTGAAAATGACGGCTAATTTTTGCCTACTGGCACTGCACACAGACTGCAGTCCATTCACGTGTATCCATTCTAAGGCCATGCCACACAAACTTTAGTAGAACCAGTTTCTGTGAGGCCTTCCAGTCTGGATGCAAGAGGCCATGTAGAGAGTCAAAAACAGTCCACCTCCTGCTTGTGGGCACAATGGGGTGAAGGCGACTGGTTGAAACATCACAGGAGAGAGAATTCCCAGCTTCCCTGAACTTAATGTCAGCCAACCACTGCTGTTCAGTAACCCAGGACCTTTGGGTCGGTAGCTTGGTTGGCTGTCATGCAGCACAGTCAACCCCTGTGTGTATAGCCTCAATAGTCGACCGTGAAGGACGATCAGCCACGGCAGTATTTTCCCTTCGATATGTTGTATATCAGTTGTGATCTCTGATATGTCGGCCAGTTGATGTTGCTGCCATGCAGACCAAGGGTCTGATTCTTTGGCCATCGTGTGCATGAGGGGTTTGTGATTAACGAACACTGTGAAATGGCGACCCTCTGGAGGAAAACAAAATTGGAAGGCAGACAGATGGAGACCGAGAACTCACAGTCAAACTTGCTGTACATACATTTGTGGGGAAGGAGCTGCTGGCTGAAGAAGGTGAGTGGTTACCATACACCTCCAAAGGCACCCATCTGTCTGGAACAGATTAACCAGTGACACTTTGAATATGATGCGGCAGGGAGTTCAGAAGCCTAATGGCCTGGGGGAGAAGCTGTTTCTCATTCTAACTGTTCTTGATTTTATACATCGAAGTCTCCTGCCTGAGGGTAGAAAGTCAAAGAGGATGCTGAATGGATGGGTGGGATCCTTAATAATACTAAGGGCCCTGCATACACAGTGTTTTTAATAAATGTCCCTGATGGACAGTGGGGTGACCCCTATGATCCTCTCAGCTGTTCTCACAGTTCTTTGTAGGGACTTCTGGTCTGATGCTTGACTGCTCCCATGCCAGATGGAGACATTCTCAATGGTGCTCCTGTATAACACAGTTAAGATGGGAGGGTGGGACCTTTGTTTACCTCAGTCTTCTTAGAAAGTGGAGGCGCTGCTGTGAATTCTTGCTCAGGGAGGTGATATTAAGGGACCAGGTGAAGTCATCTGTGATGTGAACTCCCAGAAACTTGGTGCACTTAACTCTCTCTACAGAAGAGCCATGTACTCACAGAGGGGCACAGTTTGCGACTTCCTGAAGTCCACAATGATGTCCTTAGTCTTCTCCACATGCAGGCTTAGGTTGTTCTTCTCACACCAATACAGCAGTTGCTCCATTTCTTCTCTGTACTGTATCTCCTCATCATTCTTGATAAGGCCAACCACAAACTTGATGGATCCCGTGAAAAAGCCATGCGTCAGCAATGTGAACAGCAGCAGGCTGAGCACTCAGTCTCGGGCAGTGCCAGTGCTCAATGTAATGGGACGAGAGACATTGCTGCTCACATGGACTGACCGTGGTCTTACGGTTAAGAAGTCAAGTATCCAATTGCAGAGGGAGATGTTGAGACCCAGAAAAGACAGTTTCCTCACCAGTTTCTGATGCTTCCGAAACTCTGGCAGTCTCAAAGAGACTGCATTGACCGACATGTTCAATAACTCTGAAATCATTCCTAGAGCATTAGGGTCACCAATGCAGGTTTTTGCAAATAACAAAAAGACAGAAGCATTTTATATTTAAGAAAGGCTGTAGCAACTCACTTATTCTACTCAAAACACAAAGTGTGGTGAAGTTACGTAGTTACGTCATCGTGTCAGAGCAGCCTCTTAAGGTGAACCCCAATTTGGCGGTGGCTGTGAATTATGTATTTTTCCACCATTTGCATTACCCTACAGAACACGCAGGACAGATCTCTCCCAACGAGCTGGAAGCTTTGTGTCAGCATGTCTGACACCCACCTTCAACCGCTGCACTCGGCACTGTATCTAGGAGGGACAACAAATATCCTGAAGTGACAAGCCAGATGTAAATCATCTTCTTCTTCATAGAACATACATAGCACTGTGGTGAACTAGATATACCTGTCTGACTGCTCCTGTGGCTCCTCCCACAGACCCTGCTGACTGCCCCTGTGGCTCCTCCCACAGACCCCTGTATAAAGGCGACTGTGGTCTGCTGCTCTCCCTCATTTTCCCAGGATGTAGTGTTGTTCTTCAGTCAATAAAAGCCGATATCTCACTTCCTAAGTCTCAGCGTGAGTTATTGATGGTGCATCAAGCACAGCATGAGAACAGACTGTTTGGCCATTATGCTTGTGTCAATCATGAATTTAAACTTATCCCATCAGTCCATACGGCTCCATATCCAAAGTTCAAAGTTCAAAGTAAATTTATTATCGAAGTACATATTTATACACTACTGTGCAAAAGTATCTGGCACATACCTAAGGCATGCCTAAAAAGCCAAGACCTAAAGCTAAGACTTTTGCACAGTACTGTGGTAATTTTATGTATTGCACTGTATGATAAAGCTGATTCTGATGTGGGCCTCTATTGTGGACTGAGAGTGGGAAGGGGGCAGGGAGAGTAAAAATCATGGTTGGGAAAAGGGAAAGAGAGAGGGCTGGGGGTGGGGGGAAGCACCAGAGGGACATTCTGTAATGATCAATAAACCAATTGTTTGGAGTCGATGCAGCCACATAATAACACGAGATTCTGCAGATGCTGGAAATCTGAGCAACACGCAGAAAATTCTGGAGGAACTCAGCAAGTCCGATAGCATCTAATGAAAAGAATAGAGCCGATGTTTAGGCTAAGACCCTTCATCAGGACTGGAAAGGCAGGGAAAATAATTCAGAATAAGAAGGCGGGGCAGGGGAAGGAGTACAAGCTAGAAGGTGATAGGTGAAGCTGTGTGAGGGAGAAAGTAGGCGGGTGTGGGAGGGTAGGATAAAGGGAAAAGCTGGGAAGTGATAGGTAGAAAAAGTAAAGCGCTGAGGAAGGAATCTGATAGGAGAGGAGAGTGGAATGTGAGAAAAATGGGGGGAGGGGTTCACTAGAGAAGAAAAGAAGGGGTAAGAGGGGAGCCAGAATGGAGAACTGAAAGCAGCCACACCACTGTGTAGCAGTACATATGCAGTACTGATGAACTGGAAGCAATCTAACACTGTGATATAGAGTCCAGAATCCGGCATTGATCAGAGTGCCTGGAAGCTCGATGAGATTTTAGCAGCCGAGGACAGAAAAGGCTCATCGAGGAAACATTCCAGTCAAATTTAATACTAATAGCTTTGAAAGAGTATGGTTGTTTTCAAAGGAAAACACAGAAAATCAATGTCAATCATTGATGCTGGAGAACCAGAATAATGTTCAAAAAAATTCCAAGTGATTGTTCTTGGTCCTGTCCGATGGAAAATAAATGTTTACTTGCAATAAAACTTTGCATTTAATAATTAGTGGGTCTGCTCTCAGGAATAAAAGCAAAATGCATTAAAATGAATTATTTACTATTTCACAGCAATGCTTGTTATAGTTCCTCATGAGTATTCTCCATTCCAAACATAAATGTGCTGACAAAATGGAAAGGATTCTTAGATTTGCATTGTTCTGTTTATTTATCTATTTCGAGATATAGCATGGAACAGGCTCTTACCTACATGCATGATCTTTAGCATTGTCAATGATCTCTCCCATTCGTCCAAGTCTCCTTGACCCCCAGATAGCACCAGTACATTAGGACAAGGACTGTTAGGATTGGAAACAGTTTTTTCCCTTTGGCCGTAAGCCTACTGAGCTCCCTGCCAGCACCCATGATGCAGCAGTGCCATTATACTGTTTACTCTTTAACTTGTGTGGTAAATGCACCTTATTATTTGTTAATTTATTTGTGGTAATATTACTTTGTTATGTTTATGAGTTATATGGACTGTGATGTATGCTTTAGTGCGGAAGAACATCTTTCTGTTTGACAGTATACACGTGTATAGTTGAATGCCAATAAACTTGTCCAGCACTGTCCAGCAACCAAACTATTTAACACTAGTGGAATCACAGCAGAATTGACAATAACCAATTAAGGTACTAAACAGTACACCTTTGGGTCTGTGTGAGGAAACAGGAGCACCCGGAATAAACCTAGGTGGTCACAGGGAGAGGGAACAAACTCCTTACAGACAGTGTTGAAAATGAACTCCAAACTCTGACACACCAAACTGTACCAAGTAGGACAACGCGCCACTGACCAGGCCACTGTGGCATCCTTTGTTCTGGGTATTAGTGGCATGTTAGCTCCCAGTCTATTAGTTTGACCTGGTTCAGCACTCCCGGCCCTGCACCCTTCATTATTCCCATCATGTTTACTGACAAGGGGACAATATGTATGGTTTTTCTATACATTAAATATACACTCAATGGTCACTTTATTAGGTACAGGGAGTACCTATATAAGTGGCCACTGAGTATACATTCATGGTCTTCTGCTACTCTGGCCCATCTACATACATCAATGCTTGATGTGTTCAGGACAGTGCTGTGCGTAGATGCAGCGGCCTCTTGGGGGCTAACCAAATGTGCTTCTTTCTTTGTTAAATGTGCTTTTTTTAAATCATGTCTATATCGGACCTCAATAACGATGAGTTCGACAGGTCTACCGCATCAGCGAGCTGCTCGTTGTTCGGAGTAGCTGGCTGGAGTGTTGTAGAAGCCAGCTGGTGGGTCAGGGAAGGAGAGGCCAGCTGTCGGGCTGCAGGTGGAGTATCGAGCCGTGGGGCCACAGGAAGAGCCAGACTGGGTTCAGAGGAGCTAACTTGGGTGCAGGCCATGCTACTGTCTGCTACACAAAGGCACCGGAGTTGGTGTGTGAAAGTGGCACGTACAGAAACCGTAAGTGTCTTGGATGTTTCTTTTTCAATCACAAGACCATGTTGGATATTGATTGCCGGAGGCCTATTTCCCCTGTTTGGTGGAGAGACAGAAGGTGAGGCATCAGTGCCACCTGTGTTATAGCGAGGTCTAGGCCTTAAGTCACGGGCTTACCTGCTGTTGCAGATCAGGAGAGGAGGAGATGCCGGAGGCAGTGGGGCAGGGCCTCTAGTCTTGGTTGGGGGTGGTCTCTCCTGTCTATGTTGCCCTCCAGTGTTGGACCAGTGAAATTATAGGCTGTTTTGCATGGAATCATCAAATTGGGTAACTTGTGACTCAGGGTCTTCGACTAAAAATACATTTTCTTGCATGACTATATTTTCTTTTGTTTCTTACTCATTACTTTGAATTCACTTGTATGTTTTGGCACCTTGGCCCCAAAGGAGCGATATCTCATTCAGCTGTATCCACGTATAATGTGAATGATAATTAAACCTGACTTGATTCAGAGATGCTCTACTGCACAACATTGCTGTACCCTGTGGTTATTTGAGTATTTGGCGCCTTCCTGTCAGCTTGAACTGGTCTGGCCATTCTGCCTCTCACTGGATGTTTTTTGTTTATTGCACCATTCCTTGTAAACTATAGAGACTGTTGTGTGTGAGAATCCCAGGAGATCAGCAGTTTCTCAGATACTCAAACCACCCAATCTGGCACCAACTATCATTGCACAGTCAGTCATTTAGATTACATTTCTTCCCCATTCAGAACAGTGAACTTCCTCACCATGATTGCATGTTTTTATACATTGAGTTGCTGCCACACGATTGGCTAATTAGGGCCAGAAGCAATTTTTAAATACTTTCCTTGATTAAATTGTCTTATTTAGTTCTAAAACAAAAGTGGGTGGTACGGTAGCATAGTGGTTATCGTAACTTCACTATATTGGCACCGATCGGAGATTCAAATCCCTGCAAGAAGCTTCTTGCTGTAAGGTTTCTTCCAATCGCTCCAGTTTCGTCCCACATTCCAAAGACATAGGGGTTAGGGGTTTCATTGGGTACATGGCTGTAATTAGGCGGCAGGGACTTGTTGGGTCAGAAGGGCCTGCCAATGTGCTGTATCTCTAAATAAATAAAATATCTAAGAGCACAATGCTCAAAATCCAAAGCAACACACACAAAATGCTGGAGGAAATCATAGATACCACCTGACCTGTTAAGTTCCTTCATCATTTTGTGTGTGTTGCTTTAATAACCAAGATGATGGAAGAATTCAGGAGATTGAGCAATTTACATGTTGGAAAATAGACATTTGTGTTTCAGGCTGATACCATTCTAGTGCTAACACCTTTGAAATGACATGAACAAGGGCATGAAGATTTACTTCCTTGGGCAACTGGATACTCAATCTCCTTGCTTGCAGACCCAATCAGTTCAGGTTGGCCAAAAACATCTCCTCTACAATCTCAAACATGAGGAAATCTGCAGATGCTGGAAATTCAAGTAACACGCACAAAATGCTGGTGGAATGCAGCAGGCCAGGCAGCATCTATAGGGAGAAGTACAGTCGACGTTTCGGGCCGAGACCCTTTGTCAAGACTAACTGAAAGAAGAGATAGTAAGAGATTTGAAAGTAGGAGGGGGAGGGGGAAATCCAAAATGATAGGAGAGGACAGGAAGGGGTGGGGTGAAGCTAAGAGCTGGAAAGATGATTGGCAAAAGGGATACAGAACTGAAGAAGGGAAAGGATCATGGGATGGGAGGCCTAGGAAGAAAGAAAGGGGGAGGGGAGCACCAGAGGGAGATGGAGAACAGGCAAAGAGTGATGGGCAGAGAGAGAAAAAACAAGAAGGGGGGGAAATAATAAATCAGGGATGGGGAAAGAAGGGGAGGAGGGACATTATCTTTAACATTAACTTTAACATTAACATTAACTCATTAAGTTAGAGAAATCAATGTTCATGCCATCAGGTTGGAGGTACCAAGACAGAATGTAAGGTGTTGTTCCTCCAATCTGAGTGTGGCTTCATCTTGACAGTAGAGGAGGCCATGGATAGACATAACAGGATGGGAATGGGACGTGGAATTAAAATGTGTGGCCACTGGGAGATCCTGTTTTCTCTGGCGGACCGAGCGTAGGTGTTCAGCGAAACAGTCTCCCAGTCTGCGTCGGGTCTCACCAATATATAGAAGGCTGCACCAGGAGCACCGGACGCAGTATACCACACCAGCCAACTCACAGGTGAAGTGTCGCCTCACCTGGAAGGACTGTCTGGGGCCCTGAATGGTGGTGAGGGAGGAAGTGTAAGGGCATGTGTAGCACTTGTTCTGCTTACAAGGATAAGTGCCAGGAGGGAGATCGGTGGGAAGGGATGGGGGGGATGAATGGACCAGGGAGTTGAGTAGGGAGCGATCCCTGCGGAAAGCAGAAAGGGGGGGAGGAGAAGATGTGCTTGGTGGTGGGATCCCATTGGAGGTGGCGGAAGTTACGTTGGATCCGGAGGCTGGTGGGGTGGTAGGTGAGGACAAGGGGAACCCTATCCCGAGTGGGGGTGGCTGGTGGATGGGATGAGAGCGGATGTGCGTGAAATGGGAGAGATGCGTTTGAGAGCAGTTGTGGAGGAGATGGAGTAATTGCGAGAAGTGGATGGCATTTTTGCAAGCGACAGGGTGGGAAGAGGAATAGTCCAGGTAGCTGTGCGAGTCAGTAGGCTTATAGTAGAGCAAACACGAGGAAATCTGCAGATGCTGGAAATTCAAACAACAACACACACAAAATGCCGGTGGAACACAGCAGACCAGGCAGCATCCATAGGAGAAGCTGACAAAGGGACTCAGCACGAAATGTCGACAGTGCTTCTCCTATAGATGCTGCTTGGCCTGCTGTGTTCCACCGGCATTTTGTGTGTGTTGAGGCTTATAGTAGATATCAGTAGATAAGCTGTCTCCAGAGATAGAGACAGAAAGATAAAGAAAGGGGATGGAGGTATCGGAAATGGACCAGGTAAATTTGAGGGCAGGGTGAAAGTTGGAGGCAAAGTTAATGAGCTCAGCATGCGTGCAGGAGGCAGCACCAATGCAGTCGTCGATGTAGCGAAGGAAAAGAGGGGGACGGATACCCATATATACTTGGAACATGGACTGTTCCACAAAGCCAACAAAAAGGCAGGCATAGCTGGGACCCATACGGGTGCCCATGGCTACACCTTTGGTTTGGAGGAAGTGGGAGGAGCCAAAGAACAAATTATTGAGAGTAAGGACTAATTTTGCAAGATGGGGGAGAGTGGTGGTAGAGGGGAACTGGTTATGTCTACTATGCCTGCCGTTTTGTTGGCTTTGTGGAACAGTCCATGTTCCAAGTCTATACGGGTATCCTTCCCCCTCTTTTCCTTCGCTACATCGATGACTGCATTGGTGCTGCCTCCTGCACGCATGCTGAGCTCGTTGACTTCATTAACTTTGCCTCCAACTTTCACCCTGCCCTCAAATCTATCTGGTCCATTTCTGACACCTCCCTTCCCTTTCTTGATCTTTCTGTCTGCATCTCTGGAGACGGCTCATATGCTGATATCTACTATAAGCTTACTGACTCTCACAGCGACCTGGACTATTCCTCCTCCCACCCTGTCTCTTGCAAAACTGCCATCCACTTCTCTCAATTACTCCGTCTCCTCCACAACTGCTCTCAGGATTCCAGGATGAAGGAGATGTCTTCCTTTTTTAAACAAAGGGGCTTCCCTTTGTCCACCATCAACTCTGCTCTCAAACGCATCTCTCCCATTTCCTGCACATCTGCCCTCACCCCATCCGCCCACCACCCCACTCGGGATAGGGTTCCCCTTGTCCTCACCTACCACCCCACCAGCCTCCGGGTGCAACATATAATTCTTCGTAACTTCCGCCACCTCCAACGGGATCCCACTACCAAGCACATCTTTCCCTCCACCCCTCTTTCTGCTTTTCACAGGGATCGCTCCCTACGTGACTCCCTTGTCCACTCGTCCTCCCCATCCCTTCCCACTGATCACCCTCCTGGCACTTATCCTTGTAAGCGGAACAAGTGCTACACCTGCCCTTACACTTTATCCCTCACCACCGTTCAGGGCCCCAGATAGTCCTTCCAGGTGAGGTGACACTTCACCTGTGAGTCAGCTGGTGTGCTATACTACGTCCAGTGCTCCCGGTGTCACCTTTTAAATATTGCTGAGACCCGATGCAGACTGGGAGACTGTTTTGCTGAACACCTATGCTCTGTCCGCCAGAGAAAGCAGGATCTCCCAGTAGCCACACATTTTAATTCCACGTCCCATTCCCATTCTGATATGTCTATCCATGGCCTCCTCTACTGTCAAGACAAAGCCACACTCAGGCTGGAGGAACAACACCTTATATTCCGTCTGGGTAGACTCCAACCTGATGGCATGAACATTGATTTCTCCAACTTCCGTTATTGCCCCTCCTTCCCTTCTTACCCCATCCCTTATTTATTTATTTATTCCCCCCTCCTTTTTTTTCTCTCTCTGCCCATCATTCTTTGCCTGTTCTCCATCTTCCTCTGGTGTTCCCCTCCCCTTTCTTTCTCTCTAGGCCTCCCTTCCCATGATCCTTTCCCTTCTCCAGCTCTGTATCCCTTTTGCCAATCACCTTTCCAGCTCTTAGCTTCACCCCTCCCCCTCCGGTCTTCTCCTATCATTTTGGATTTCCCCCTCCCCCTCCTACATTCAAACCTCTTATTATCTCTTCTTTCAGTTAGTCCTGACGAAGGGTCTCGGCCCAAAACATCGACTGTACTTCTTCCTATAGATGCTGCCTGGCCTGCTGCGTTCCACCAGCATTTTGTGTGTGTTCCCCTACAATCTCTCTCAGCACAGATGCACCACAAGGCTGTGTGCCTATCCCCCTCCTCTACTCACTTTACACTTATGACTGTGTAGCTTGGCACAGCTTCAATCCGTATTTAGGTTTGCTGATGATACCAATGTCACAGGTTGAATCAAAGGTGGTGACAAATCAACATATAAGAGGTAGACTGAAAATCTGGCTGAGTGGTGCCATGACAACAACCTCTTACTCAATATCATCAAGACCAAGGAGCAGATTCAGCAGGTGGAATCTGGAGCCCACAATCTGAGCCTCACCAAGGGCTCAGAGGTGGACAGGGTCTGCATCTGTAAATTCCTTGGTGTTATTATTTCAAAGGAATTGTCCTGGTTCCAGCACATAAGTGCAATTGTGAAGAAAGTACAGCAGTGCCTCTACTTCCTGAGGAATTTGCAAAGTATGACATCAATAATTTTGACAAACTTCTATAGATGTGTAATGGAGAACATATTGACTAGCTATATTACAGCCTGGTATGGAAACCCCTATGCCCTTGACTGGAAAATTCTACAGAAGTGTTTAATACAGCCTAGCCTACCATTGAGCACATCTACACAGAGTGTTTTTGCAAGAAAGCAGCATTCATCATCAGGAAACCCCACCGCCCAGGATACACTCACCCCTCACTGCTGCCTCCAGGAAGAAGGTACAGGAGCCCCAGGACCCACAACACCAGGTTCAGGAATAGTTATTCCTGTCAAGCTCTTGAACTAAAAGGAACAATTTCACTTGTCCCATCACTGAAATGTTCCCAGAAACTATGGACTCACTTTCAAGGACTGCTCATCTCATTTTCTCGATATTACCGGGTAATTGTTTATTTATTATTATTATTATTATTATTATTGGCATTTTTTTCCCTTCTTTTTGTATTTGCACAGTTTGTTTTTGTTTGCACACTGGTTGTTTGCCTTGTTGGTGGGGTCCTTCATTGACTCTATTATGTTTATTGGATTTAATGAGTATGCCTGCAAGGCAATGAATCTCAGGGTTGTATATGGTAACATATATGTACTTTGATAATATATTTACTTTCAACTTCAAACTTTGAAGAGATATAGAGTATATCCATTGAATTATTGATTGTAATGGAATTGTATTTTGTTCTTTGAAGGATAACTTTGATAACTGAACAGTTTCAAGTTTTCAGCTTCTCACAATGTTACTGATACTTGGACTGTAAAGGTCACAGAACAGAGCTAAGACTCTGTCTCTCAGCAAATAATGTACTATTTATCAAAGATTGACTAAATGGTTAGAACTTTGCTTGATGGAAGTTCTGGAGTTGAATCAGAGAAAAGATACAGCTGAGAATGAAGCTGTCCAGTTAGTGGAGTATGTGCCAGCTCCTAATGGAGCAATCCCATCAGTCACGTTCCTCCTACTCTTTCTCAGAGGCTTTGCAAAGTATACTCAGTGGCCACTTTATTAGGTACAGTTGTACACCTGTTCATTAATACAAATATTTAATCAGCCAATCATGGAGCATAAGCTCAGTGTATAAAAGCATGCAGACATGGTCAAGAGTTTCGGTTGTTGTTGAGAGAGACCAAACATCAGAATGAGAGAGAAAAGAGAACTAAGTGATTTTGACTGTGGAATCATTGTTGGTGCTAAATGGGGTGGTTAGAGAATCTCAGAAATTGCTGATATCATGAGATTTTCATGCACATTGTCTCTAGAGCGGGGTTTCCCAACCTAGGGTCTACAGACCTTTTGGTTCATGGTAGGGATCCATGGCATAACAAAGGTTGGGAATTCCTGCTTGAGAGTTCACAGAGAATGGTGTAAAAAGCAAAATACATCCAGTGAGTGGTAGTTCAGTAGGTAAGAGAGGTCAGAGGAGAATGGCAGTTTGGTTCAAGCTCAACTCAAATAACCACGTTATAACAGTGGTGTGCGGAAGAGCATCTCTGAATGCTCGACACATTGAACCTTGAAGTTGCTGGGTTACAGGAGCAGAAGACCACAAATATACATTATACAGAGACTATGTTATTAGGTCCCTCCTTTACCAAATAAAATGACCACTAAGTGCATTTTCCCTCTAAGCTCCCATCTAATTCTCATTTGATAACGCTGCAATTCTGAATTCACTGCATCATAAGCAACCAGTCTAGATTATTGCCACATTAAGTAAGGTTTTCTTACTGATCCTTTGTATCTTTTGCCTCTTCCACCCTATCTATGCCCTCTTGAAAGCTAAAATAGTGAACAGAATTGACTGTACTGCAGTTCACAGCTTATTTCCATCAAAAGTTAGAGCTGATATGGCACAAGGCAACATAGCAACTTGGATCCAAATTTAACTTAATAAAGTGAGGTAACAATGGAGTGTTCTTATCGTGATTGGAATTTTGTGACCCGTAGTGTATCACAAAGATTAATATCCAAATGAATTCTGCTTGATATACATTTTAACAAATTGGATATGAATTGTATTTGAATTTTGGATTTGAATGTGATCATAAAGAGAGATTTTGGCATGCTGGTTTTCAAAAATTAAAGTACTGATGTTATACTGAAATTATATAAGACATTGGTGAAGCCAAATATGGAGAATTGCATGCAGTTTTGGTTACCTGCCTACAGGAAATATATCAGTAAAAAATAGAAAATTTACAAGGATATTGCTGGGACTTGAGGATTCGAGTTATTGGGTTATAGCACTTCATTCCCTGGAACGTGCAAGAATGAAGGGAGACTTGATACAGATACACAGAATTATAAAGGTACAGATAGGATGAATGCAAGCAGGCTTTTTCCACTGACGTTGGGTGAGACTAAAACTAGAGGTCATAGGTTAAAGGTGATAGGTGAATTATTTAAGGGGAACCTGAGCAGGAAATTCTTCACTCCAAGGGTATTGTGAGTGTGGAATGAGCTGCCAGCTGTAGTAGTCAATACGGATTTGATTGCAACATTTAAGGGAAGTTTGGATAATTACATGGATAGGAGAGCTATGGAGGGTTATAGTCCAGGTGCAGGTCAATAGCACTAGGCAAAATAACAGCTTAGCACAGACTAGATGTGATGAAGGGCTTTTTGCAATGCTGTAGAACATAGAACAGTACTGCACAGGAACAGGCTGTAGGCCCCACAATGTTGTGCTAAAAACCAAATCAAAAATGTGCAAACACCAATCCCTCCAACCTACATCATGTCCATATCTCTCCAGCCTTCTTATATCCATGTGCCTATCCAAACATTTCTTAAAAACCTCTGATGTATTTGTCTCTACCACCATACCAGGAAGCACATTCCAGGCATCCAGACTCTTACCCTACACATCCCCCCCTCTCATCTTACCCTACCCTCATCAATCTCTCTCATCAAAAGACTCAATCAAGTTGGTAAGGCACAACCTGCCACACACAAAGCCATGCTGGCTCTCCCTAACTAGGGCATGGGTTTCCAGATGCTTATATATCCTATCAATAAGAATTTTCTCCAGCAATTTCACTGATCTGAGACTCTACAGTCTACAGTTCCCAGGATTTTCCCTTGTTCTCTTCTTAAATAGAGGTTCACCATTAGCCACTCGCCAGTCCTCTGGGACCTTGCCTGTGGTCTATGACCTTATGACCCTATGAATGTTAGAGGTATGAGTAGGACGTCTGAAGGTAACACAGAAATTGGTGGAGTTGCTGATACTGAAGAGGATAGTGATAGACTGCAGGGTGATATGGATCAGAAAGATGAAAGTGGAAGAAATTTACAAAAGATCTGAAGGACAGGTCTTTTAAACAGAGGGTGGGGGCATATGGAATGAACTATCAGAAGAAGCAATGGAGGTGTGTGCAAATGAAATCATTAAAAAATATCTGGACAGTTGCACAGATAGGAAAGCTTTAGATGGATAAGGACCAAATGTGTGAGAATGAAAGCAATGAGAGCGATGTGTGAGAATGAGCAGCGTTTTCCTCCAACAAAATGCTGGCGGAACTCAGCAGGCCAGGCAGCATTTATGGAAAAGAATACAGTCGACATTTCGGGCCAAAATCCTTTGGCAGGATCATCAACTGTACTCTTTTCCATAGATGCTGCCTGGCCTGCTGAGCTCCTCCAGCATTTTGTGTGTGTTGCTCAGATTTCCAACATTTGCAGATTTTCACTTGTTTGTGGGAAAATGAGATTAGGTTTAATCGGCATCTTGGTTGTCATGCACCAGTTAGGCCAAGGGGCCTGTTTCTATGCTGTCTAAATCTATGCCTCTACCAGTTGTTAAAATCAGCAGAGAAATTATAGACGGAATTTTATCCTGATGTCAAGGTATGAGGGCTAATTTGGGGAGTAAGCCGTACACAATGAATTGCAAGTCCATTGGGAGTCCTGACGATCAGAGAGATATTGTGCATCTGCAGGGATCTCTAACAGTGGTAGCACAAATAGACAGGGTAGTGAAAAAGTAGATGAAGTTACATCTCTGCCAAAGGAGTGTAAGGCACTCCTTCGCTCCACTAGCCTGCAAGTCACCCTTGGGCAAGGTGTACCACTTGCTCAGCAACCCCTCAATCCCCAGATCAGGATCACGTGAAACCATGGAAGCAGGTGGCAGATGGTCATATAAGCATCTGGTGCATATCACAAGTCCTGGTTATGTGACCACTGACTCCAGACAGACAATCTCTGAAGAGTATTGATAATGGCTGGGGTCACCTGTCTCCTAAAGGCTCTGTTCAGAAGAAGGCAATACCAAATCACTTCTGCAGAAAAATTTGCCAATAACAATCATGGCTATGGAAGCCATGATTGCCTCTGTCATTCAACATGACGCATTATGATGATAATGAGTGAAAAAAACACATGAAATCCTTGCCTTCATGTGGTGAACTACATATACCTGTCTGGACATGCCCCCCCTGCTGACTACTCCTGTGGCTCTTCCCACGGACCCCGGTATAAAGGCGATTGGAGACATAGCCCCGGCCTCAGTCTCCAGGATGTAGTGTGGTGGTCAATTGCTGCTTGTTCTTTCTTCCAGATAATAAAAGCCTACATCTCGCCTCACGTCTCCGAGAGTTATTGATGGTGCATCACTTCATTAAATGGGGTGAAGAATATAAGAACATTTAGGTTGTGGTTCAACTTTATGAAGTTCAGGCCTGTGACAGATCCTTTAGAAGAGGATACATGCCAGAACTGAGGACTTCAGGTCTTTTTATTGCTACTCAGCTCAGTGGAATAAGTGTGTCATCCAGCATACTAGCCATCAAGATCAAGATTCAACATTCAAGTTTATGTAACACATATACAGCACATCGAAACATGGAGTGAAAAGTGTCATTTGTGCTAACAGCCAGAACAACCAAGGATGCCGTCAGGATAACCCACAAGTTTTGCCATATACTCCAGCACCAACATGGCAAACCCCCAGTGCTCGGCAGAACAACAAAGAACACAAAACAACAACACAAATATCAAATACCTCTATACTCCTCAGGTGTCCGTTGCCCCGTGTGTGGCAGAAGGCATAGAAGCCATGCTAAATTCATCAGCCTTGCACCCGCAGAACTGCAGGAGAAGTAAATCCCTCCTGTGAAAATGAAGGTAATGATAGATTGCTCAATCAGCCAATGGTTTGGTATTAAATCAGTAACACCACACCAGCCAGGTTAATGTGTGTACATTGATTTTTTTTTTGCCATCAATTCTTTTAGCAAGGCTTTTAATTTAATTTGTTGGCAGGTAGAGCAACAGATCCTTTCTATTCTTTTCTCACTCCTCATTCATTTTGACACAGCCTTCATAACATTTTGTGCGTAGTGTGCATACTGTTCAACAAACAGGTGACAATCAACTTCAAACATCTGTATTGAGTTTCACACATGGATTGACTGAGTTGGGAACTGGAATCCAGATAAAAGATTTGATATGACTGGATACTTTGATATACGCTGAATATCTAGGCAAGGAAGCACTCTGACTATGGAAATAGAATTCCCTGTTTTGGGAAGGGATTGAAATAACTTATAAGGAATTGATATGAAGTTTGATTTGTTTACAGTTCAGAGGTACTAGTAGCTGGTGTGGGTGGCTGTGACTTTGCATATACAGATTCAGATTCAGAGTTATTTATCACACGTACATTGAAACATTGGGTGGCAGGGTGGAAATAATTCTCTACCAAAGGAAGTGTAAGGCACCTCCATTAGTCCGCAGGTCACCCTTGGGCAAGGTGTAGCACCTGCTTAGACCCCGACCAGTGACTCATGAAGCCATGTGAATAAGTGGTGAGTGGTCGTATGAGCTACTGGTGCACATCACAAATCCTGGTTATGCGACCTCTAGCTGGAGGCAGACAATCTCTGAAGAGTAAAGACACTGCCCGGAAGAAGGCAATGGTAAACCACTTCATGGAAAACTTTGCCAAGAACAATGATGGTCATGGATAGGCCATGATTGCTTACATCATATGACATGCCACATAACAAACGAACGACATTGAAACATACCGTGAAATATGTTATTTGTATTAACAACAGCACAGCTAAGGTTTGCTAAGGCTACTGGGGAGAGTTTAAACTAGAATTGTTGCGGGGTGGGAACCGAACTGAAGAGACCGGGGAAGAGGCGGTTGGCTCACAAATAGAGAAGGCCTAAAGACAGGGAGGATAGCCAGGTGATAGAGGAGAGACATGCTCAGACCGACAGTTTAAGATGTGTCTACTTTAACTAAAGGAGTATTGTGAACAAAGCGGATGAGCTTAGAGTGTGGATCAGTACTTGGAGATATGATGTGGTGGCCATTACAGAGACTTGGATGGCTCAGGGACAGGAATGGCTGCTTCAAGTGTTGGTTTATAGATGTTTCAGAAAAGACAGGGAAGGAGGCAAAAGAGGTGGGGGCATGGCACTATTGAACAGAGATAGTGTGTCACTGTTGCAGAAAAGGTGGATGTCATGGAGGGATTATCTATGGAGTTTCTGTGGGTGGAGGTTAGGAACAGGAAGGGATCAATAACTTTACTGGGTGTTTTTTATAGGCCGCCCAGTAACAGGGACATTGAGGAGCAGATAGGGGAAAAAATGCTGAATGGTGTAATAATAACAGATTTGTCGTGGTTGGAGATTTTAATTGCCCAAATATTGATTGGCATCTCCCTAGAGCAAGGGGTTTAGATGGGGTAGAGTTTGTTAGCTGTGTTCAGGAAGGTTTCTTGACACTATATGTAGATTAGTCTACAAAAGGAGAGACTGTATTTGATTTGGTATTAGGAAATGAACCTGGTCAGGTGTCAGATCTCTCAGTGGGAGAGCATTTTGGAGACAGTGATCTGGTACCCCCTACTCTTTGTGATTTTTATAAATGACCTGGATGAGGAAGTGGAGGGATGAGTTAGTAAATTTGCCGATGACGCAAATGTTGGGGACATTGTGGATAGGTTGGAGGGCTGTCAGAGGTTACAGCGGGACATGGATAGAATGCAAAACTGGGCTGAGAAGCGGCAGATGGAGTTCAACCCAACTAAGTGTGAAGTGGTTCATTTTAGTAGGTCAAATATGATGGCAGAATATAGTATCAATGGTAAGACTCTTGGCAATATGGAGGTTCAGAGGGATCTTGAGGTCTGAGTCCATAGGACGCTCAAAGCAGCTGCACAGGTTGACTCTATGGCTAAGAAGGCGTATGTGTATTGGCCTTCATCTATCATGGAATTTAATTTAGGAGCCGAGAGGTAATGTTGCAGCTATATAGGACCCTGGTCAGACACCACTTGGAATACTGTGCTCAGTTCTGGTTGCCTCAACACAGGAAGGATGAAGAAACCATAGAAAGGGTGCAGAGGAGATTTACAAGAATATTGCCTAGAATGGGGAGTATGCTTTTTGAAAATAGGTTGAGTGAACTCGGCCTTTTCTCCTTGGAGCGATGGAGGATGAGAGGTGACCTGATAGAGGTATATAAGATGATGAGAGGCATTGATCATGTGGATAGTCAGAGGCTTTTTCCCAGGGCTGAAATGGCTGCCACAAGAGGACACAGGTTTAAGATGCTTGGGAGTAGGTACAGAGGAGACGTCAGGGGTAAGTTTTTTTATGCAGAGAGTCATGAGTGTGTGGAATGGGCTGCTGGCAACGGTGGTGGAGGTGGATACGATAGGGTCTTTTAAGAGACTCCTGGATAGGTACAAGGAGCTTAGAGAAATAGAGGATTCTGTGTAACCCTAGTAATTTCTAAGGTAGGGACATGTTCGGCACAACTTTGTGGGCTGAATGGCCTGTATTGCACTGCCGGTTTTCTATGTTTCTATCACATTGAGTCTTCTCCACTATTTCACCATGGTTGATTTATTTTCCCTTGCATCCCCATTTTCCTGCCTTCTCTCCATAACCTTTGACTCCATTACTAATCAGGAACTTATCAAACGCATTTTGAATATATGCAATGATTTGGCCTCTAAAACTGCCGTGTGTGGCAATGAATTCTACAGATTCACCCCCTCCTGCAAAAGACGTTCCTCTCTGTTCTAAAGGAACACTCTTCTATTCTGAGGCTGTGCCCTCCGGATCTAGACTCTCCACATTCACTCTATCTAGGCCTAGAGCCATCAAGCACACCTGATACATTCAACCTTTCTTTCACAATATCTTTTTCAAAAATATCCTGTGGACCTTCTCCAACGCCTCCACATATTTCCTTAGATATGAGGCATGCTATGTTGGTACCCGAAGTGTGGTGACATTCGTGGGATGCCCCCAGCACAATCCTCTCTGATTTGATTTGATGCAAACAACGCGATTCACTGTGTGTTTCGATATACATTTGACAATTATAGCTAATTTTTGAAAGTTTCTCACATTACTCCAAATGCAGTTTGATCGATGCCTTAGAAAGCCTTAGCATCATTCCCATGGTTATATATTCTAGTTCTCTTGAAATGAATCCTAATATTGCATTTGTCTTCCTTACTAACAACCTTCAGGGAATCCTGTACTAGGATGAAGATTGAAGATTGAAGATTCATAATTCTAAATTCAAGATTGTTCCTGTCATTTTCAGCACACAACTGTAAGGAGAACGAATTAATTGTTACTCCTGATCGATGCAGCTCAGAAAAAAAGATAAAAGAACACGATCATAATAATTAAAAACACTAAAAATACAAATACTTAAGATAGTTTATACACATAAATTTATTGCATATCCATAAAGTGACCTGAGGCTGTACATACGATGACTGACAGACATAATAAAGTAGCGATGGAGTTAGTGGGTGGAGGTGTTAATCAGCCTTTCTGCTTGAGGAAAGTGACTGCTTTGGAAAGTGGCAGTCCTGATGTGGATGCTACAGAGCCTCCTCCCTAATGAGAGTGGGACAAACTGTTTAATTGCAGTGTGTGTGGGATCATTCATGATGTTACTGGCTTTTTTACAGCATCTTTCTGTATTTATATTGTTGATGCCGACGATGCATTGGGCACATTTGACTACCCATTGTGGTGGCTCCCTGTCCACTGCAGAGCAGTATCTGTACCAAGCCAGTGATGCAGTTTGTTAGCTTGCTCTCTACTGCGCATCTGTAGAATAGCGTGTGTATGGATGCGTAAAGTCCAGCTCTCTTCGGCCTCCTCAGAAAGTAGGGGCATTGGTGAGCTTTCTTGACAGTGTAGGATGTGTGCTGGGTGTCCAGGTGTTTACTTCAGCGAACTAAGGTCATCCCATGCAAACTACTGGCATAGCAATTGTCCCATCACCTCCAGGCCAGAAACTTATGTAGAAGATACAGATGGAACTGCACGCTGCTCATGCAGTGTATGGGGTGCACTAGCCTGATGCCTCATGTAGCACAGAGACATTGAACCTTGGCACTGCAAGAGGCTTAGCTCACTCTCTATACCAGGGTTCTCAACCTTTTTTTTAATGTCATGGAACCCTACCATTAACCAAAAGATCCATGCACCCCTGTTTGGGAAACCGTGCTCTATACACACAGAGAATAGAAGACCATGAAACTATACGACATTAGAGTAGAGTTAGGTCATTTGGACAATCAACCTGCCTCTCCACCTATCTTCATATTGTTAGAAAACCTTGCAACAAAGCCATAAATTCCATCATCTAAATCATTAACAAGTAACGTAAAAAGAATTGATCCCAACATAGACCCCTACAGAACACCACGAGTCACTGGCAGCTAACCAGAAAAGGCTCCCTTTATTCCCACTCTTTGTCTCCTGCTGGTCAGCCACTCCTTTATCCATGCTAGAATCTTTCCTGTAATTCCATGGGCTTGTAGCTTGATAAGCAGCCTCATGTTTCACACCTTGTCAAAGGCCTTCTGAAAATCCAAATACACAGCATCAACTGATTCTCCTTTGTCAATTCTGCTCATTATTTCCTAAGGAATTCCAACAGTTTTGTGAGTCAAGATCTTCCCTTGAAGAAACCATGCTGACAACAGCCCGTTTTCTCACATGCCTCCAAGTACCCCAAAACCACGTACTTAACTATTGACTCCAACATCTTCCCAAAAGCACTGTGGTCAGACTAGCTGGCATTTACTTTTCTTTCTTCTTCCTCTCTCCCTTCTTGAAGAGTGGAGTGACATTTGAAATTTTCAGGTCACCCGGAACCATTCCAGAATCTAGTGATAGTTACAAATCATTGCTAAAGGCTCCACAATCTCTTCAGGCACCTCTTTCAGAACTCCAGTGTGTATTTTCTAATCCATCTTTGGCTTCTTAATTACTTTTTGACTTGTCTTCTGTTGGCATTTGAAAGCTTCCCAATCCTTGAACTTCCCATCTATTATATGCCCTCTCTTTTGCTTTTATGTTAGCTTTGACTTCTCTTTTCAGCTATAGTTGTGTCATCTTACCTTTAGATTACTTCTTCCACTTTGGTATGTATACATCCTGTGCCTTCCAAATTGCTTCCAGAAATTCCAGCCATTGCTGTTCTGCTGTCATCCCAGCCTGTGTTCTTTTCCAATCAATTCTGGTCAAGTCCTCCCTCATGCCTCTGTAATCCCCTTTACTCCACTGTAATACTGATACATCTGACTTTAGTTTCTCCTTCTCAGATTTCAGGGTGAATTCAATCATTATATGATCACTTTCCTCTAAGCTCTCTAATCCATTCCATTTCATTGCATAACACCCGATCAGGAATAGCTGTTCCCCTAGTGGGTTCAGCCATGAGTTGCTTTAAAAACCAACCCATAGGCATTCTAGAAATTCCCTTCTTGGAATCCAGCTCCAACCCAATCGGGTAGATTTTCCCAATCTACTTGCATATTGAAATCACCCATGACTATTGTAATATTGTCCTTTGGCCATGCATTTTCTCTCTCCCATTGTAATTTGTAGACCACATCCTTACTACTGTTCGGAGGTCTGTATATAAATCCCATCACAGTTTTTTTTACCCTTGCAGTTTCTTAGCTCTATCCACAATGATTCAACACCTTCTGACCTTGCATTGCCTCTTTCCAATTATTTAATTCCATTTTTTACCAACAGAGCAATGCCCCCCTCCCTGCCTTTCTGCCTGTCCCTTTGATACAATGTGTATCATTGGGTATTGAGCTCCCAGATCCAATCTTCTTTCAGCCATGATTCAATGATGCCTACAGCTTCAGACATGCCAATCTGTAACTGTGCTACAAGATCATCAACTTATTCCGCATGCTGAGCAGAATTAAAGATAACACCTTCAGTCCTGTATTCATTCTTTCCAATTTTTTTATGCCGCAACTCATCCTGTTGATGATAGGGCAATTTTGCCCTATCATCAGCCTCTCCTTGCTAGGAGTCTGACTACACATTGCCTCTGCTTGTAAACCAACTACCTTATCTTCAGTATCATCACTACTGCTTCCATCCCCCTGCCAAATTAGTTGAAACCCATTTGTACAACTCTAGCCAACCTGCCCACTGGGATATTGTACCCCCTCGGATTCAGGTATAACCCTTCCCTTTTGTACAGGTCATACCTTACCCAGAAGACAGCCCATTGATCCACAAATCTGAGCCCTACAACAGATCCTCAGCTGCACATTCACCTTCCAGGTCATTCTATTCTTACCCTCACTGGCACGTGGAATAGGCAACAATCCAGGGATAACCATCCTGGAGATCCTATTTCTCAGCTTTCTACCTAACTCCCTAAAATCTCTCTTCAGGAGCTCTTCACTTTATCATTAATGCCAATACGTACTTCTGGCTGCGCACCCTTGTACTTGAGAATACCATTGACCCGATCCAAGGCATAGCATCAGAATGTCTCTATCACACCCAAAGAACCTCTTCTCTGTTTCTCTGACTGAAGAATCTCCTATCAACACTGCAGTCCTCTTCACTTCCCTGCTCTTCTGAACCACAGCACCAGACTCAGTGCCAGAGATCGAATCACTGTAGCTCCCCCCGGTAGATCATCCCCTTCAATAGTAACTAAATTTATTTACTTATTATTGAGAGGAATGGCTACTGTGGCAAATGGTGTACTCTGCACTAGCTGTGAATTTCCCCTCCTTCTCTTGACAGTCACCCAGTTACCTTTCTCCCGCAACCTAGGGGTACTGCCTCCTTGTAGCTCCTGTCTGTTGTCACCTCATTCTCCTGTAGGAGTCGAAGATCATCGAGCTGCAGCTCCAGTTCCTTAATACGTTCTCTCAGGAGCTGCAACTTGATGCACCTGGTGCAGCTGTGCTCATCTGGGAGACTGGATATTTCCCAACTTCCCACATCTCATGCACAGTATTAAACACTGTCCCTGGAGCCATTCCCACTAATGTACTATGCCCTAACAGATGAGGAATGAACAAATAAAGACATAGAGAGAGTAACTTACAAGACAATGTACCTTACCCAAACCTGATGTGCCAACGCCACTTTAAACACTGGAACACTCCAAATGAATGGCTGCTCCAAGAGTGGCCACTCCGCTTACACTTGAATTATTATAATTGGCCCTTTCTAATGAATCCTTCTTGCTGATTGGTCACTGCTCAACTCAGAGAAGCTGTAGCAAAACTCTGCCTTTGCAATCTTGATCGTCCTCCTGATTAAAAGGTAGCTTTCCTTATGCAGCCCTGACGTGGATTGTCCATCTATAGAGTAGAAACAAGGGAGACAAAAAGTAGATATAAAAGTAGTAGAAGAATTGAAAACAAGCTATTGCTCAGAAATGACTCTTTACTGATGTCCTCATCATCATCATTATGTACCGTGTTGTGTGATTTAGGGCATCTTGTTCTTGGCAAATTTTTCTGCAGAAGTGGTTTGCCTTCTTCTGGACAGTGTCTTTACAAGATGGGTGATCCTAGCCATCATCAATACTCTTCAGAAATTGTCTTTCTGACATCAGTGGTCGCATAACCAGGACTTGTGATGTGCACCAGCAGCTCATACCACCATCCACCACTTGCTCCCATGGTTTCAGGTGACCCTGATCAGGGGTCAAAGTAGGTGCTAGAACTTGTCCAAGGCTAGTAGAAGGAAGGAGCACCTTACACTTCCTTTGATAGAAACATATCTCCACCAACCACCCTAATGATATCACCTGATAATAAAGAAATGTTTTTTTGAAGCTACTGTAAACTTCTGACTCCATGTGAATTATTTCTGTCTACCCAGATCAAGAAAGATGAGTTGAAGAAAGGGGTGCAAAGCAGGAATTTGAATTCCTGAGGTGAATGGCATTCATGCACTTAAAAAGAAGCTGAAGCAATGAAGATACTGCAGAGGCTGGAAATCTGGAATTAAAGCTGGAAACACTCAGGAAGCCAGGCAATGTCTGTGGAAAGAGCACCAGTTAACATTGCAGGTTCAGGATCCTTCATCAGCATTGAAAAAAAAAGAAAATAAATTATTTTAGGTAGAGAAGAGGTTGGGTACGTTTTCATAGAACAAATGGATTATCTCTGATAGGGTGAAATCAAATATCGGAAATAGCAATTAAATAGAAGGTAACAACAAATTAAGCTTCTTTGTCAGCAAAATGTTTTGCTAATGGTTTTGAGTTATGCACTGAAGTAAAAAGTAGATAAATAAGGCAAAACTGAGGCAAAAGCGAGAAACGAGAGTGAATTACCTAAAGATACAGAATTCAATATGGAGTCTATAAGAAATGGCCAACAAGGGAAAAAATAGAAAGGCAAGTGGAAATAGACATAAATAATTCTGAATTTGAATGACAAAATAAAAAGCCATAAAGGTTGCTAAAAGGTCTCAAAGAATGATTTTATTCTGCTAATTGCCATACTCTTTTACAGGAAGAAATAATTTATAAATAACTTGTGACACAGGACTAAAATTATTAGTCTTGGCACATTAGACAACATTTATGCCTAAAAGATGTGAAGCCTCTTTCAAATTCTCCAATCTGTTGCATTAAAAGCACACCACCACCAGATTAAGCAGTTGTTCAAATCTAAAATTCCATGTATGCTTTGAAAACTTCTGACATTCTCAGCAATGTCAAACAGTCTAACAGCTGGCAATCTAATGGTCTAACAGTATGAATATTCTTCATCAAAAGTCATTTAGTTTTCAAGCTTGTCAGAAAGTGCTGAGCAAACATTGGTCAGGACATCAGCGTGAACTATCTGAAGTACTGTGGGATTCTTCCCTTTTTGTTGAGAGCCCAGAAATTGTCTAAGTTTAGTGACTCATCCATAAGTACCTGTGTGTACACAGCTGGTCATTCCCAAAGGGTAGGTGGCATAAAGGTTAAGTTGTTAGTTTAACATCCAAACACCCAAAGGAATGTCTTCAAATTACACCATAACTCCTGAGAATATTGAATACAAATGATTAAATAGTTTGGGAATTAAAAAGCTAGTGCTAACTATAAGGTTGTAGGGTTATTTGATGGGTTTATCTAGTTCAAAGGAAATTTATTATCAAAGTATGTATATGCCATAATTTATTACCTTGAGATTTATTTTCTTCCAGGCATTCACAGAAGAATAGAGAAATACAATTGAATCAATGAGCAATGACACACTATGACTGCCAAACAACCAATATGCAAAAGAAGACTAACTGTGCAAATATGAAAAAATCAAATCATTGTAATAAATAATAAATAAGGAGATCAATTAATTAATGAACAGAAAAATAACTGAACGAATGAAGGAAAGAACAGATAAACAGATAGATGAATAAATAAATAGTGCTGAGAATATGAGTTATAGAGTCCTTGAGTCTATAGGTCGTGGAATCAGTTCAGTGTTGAGGTCAGTGAAGTTATCCATGCTGGTTCAGGAGCCTAATAACTGTTCCTGAACCTGGTGGTGTGGGACCTAAGCTCCTGTATCTCCTTCCTGATGGCAGCACTGAGAAGAAAAAACAGAAAATGCTTGAAAATGTCAGCAGATCAGGCAGCGTCTGTGGAAAAGCTAACAGTTGCTATCTCATGGCTGAGACTTTCCAGCAGAGGAGAGAATGAGTTGCCTGGGACTGTACTTAATGGAATTCAGAAGGGTGAGAGGAGATCTTGCAGAAACATATAAAATTATGAAAGGGATAGATGAGAAAGAGGCAGGGAAGTCATTTCTGCTGGTAACTGAGACCAGAACTTGGGGACATAGCCTCAACATTCAGGGGAGTAGATTTAGGATGGAGATGAGGAGGAACTGCTTTTCCCAGAGAGTGGTGAGTTTGTGGAATTCTCTGCCCAATGAAGCAGTGGAGGCTACTTCAGTAAATATATTTAAGAGAAAGTTGGATAGATTTTTGCATAGTAGAGAAATAAGGGTTATGGGGAAAAGGAGGTAGGTGGAGATGAGTCCATAGTCAGATCAGCCATGATCTTGTTAAATGGCGGAGCAGGCTCGACAGGTCAGATGACATACCCCTGCTCCTATTTCTTATGTTCTTAACTGACAAAGGGATAAATATTTCCTATAACTAGCACAAGGAAGACACAAGAAATGGTAGATACTAAAACCTGATCCTGTCCAATGTTAACATCTATGGTGGGAAATAGATAGTCAAAGTTTTGGGTCAATCACTTTATCAGGACAGAAGGAAAGAGGGGTACTAGCCAGAATAAAAATGGGAGAGAGGGGAGATGAAATAGCTGGTAGCTGATAGGTGGATCCTGGTAAGATGGATGATCAGCAGATGAGTATGAAAATAATGTCAGAAGCTGGGAGGTGATAGATAGCAATGACAAAGTGTTGAAGATGGTGGATTCTGATTGGAGGTGATGGTGGAGCATGGAATAAAGGGCAAGGAAACCGTAGGAGAATTGAGTGAGTGATGAGAGATGAAGAGCAGAGGGAGAGTGAGAGGATGGGGGACAAAGAAAATAGCAAATAACAAATAAGGTGGGGCAGCAATGTGGATGGAACAAAATGAATGTCTCTATCAGAATGAATCAATGTGGCTATCAGGAACAGATTGATCTCACCGATTCTCTGACATGCTCTGACAGTGGCACACAGCTCCAGCAACCAGCTTCAGTCCTGGTCTCTGGTGCTGTTTGTGCAGAGTTTGCATGCTTTCCCTGTGAGTATATTGATATCCCTAGGTGCTCTTGTTTTCTCCCACATTCTGATTGGTATATTACTGGACTGTTGAGCATTGCCCCTAATGTGTAGGTGCATGGCAGAATCTGGGGTAAGATGAAGGGAATGTGGGGGGGATGAAACAGTTCAAATGTAGATGGGTATCTGATGGACAACATGGTCTTGTTAAACTGAAGGGTTTGTTCCTGAGCTGTATCATTAGGTTTGGAATATAATGCTGGGATTAACAACCTACAGAAGCAAATAAATCTCATCATAATTATGATGGAAAATCATTTACACATATTCAGCAGCTACAGGCTGTTGTGAAAATGAGTTTGCTCTCTTTCCCCTTCTTGACATTAACAACAAGTTCTTCAGTTTTACAGACGACTGAGAGACTGTTGCTGTGACACCATTCAACCAGGCGTCCTGTTTCTCTCTTATATGCCAGTTTATTATACCTGTGATTTATCCAACAACAGTAGGGCTATCAGTGAATTTTTTTCTAGCATTGGTGCTCTGCACAGTTACACTGACATGATGTATAGAGAGTAGTCTGGGGGGGGGGCGGGGGCATTAAGAATGAAGCCTTGAGGAGATGTTGTGGGCAATCCTTAAATAATAAGGTCTGTAGATAGGAAGTCATGGAGAGGGAGGTATAAAGGCCCAGCTCTTGAAGCCTGATGGTAAGTCAAAAGCAATAAATGTTGTTACGAGATGCTCCCAACCATGTCAGCTTCCGTGATTTAGACTCTAACTCTCTGGAGTATGGATAGCTGCAGTGACGTCTTTAAGGGTTCAGGCCAGTGCTGCTAATTGGCAATCAATTTTTGGGTGCCAAGAATTGAGTAATTAAAGAGCCCTGAACTGAGGTTCAGAGCTCAATTGTAAGCCCTACAGGTAATATAATCTACTGTTTGTTTTGTGCTCAGTTCTTGATCCAGTTTGATACCGTGTCTCAATCCTTGCTTCAGATACACCAGCATTTGGGTTCAAGTCATCCTTTTCAAGGACTCTCGACACAGTACAATTGAGCCAACGTGGAGCCAGCAGAGTGTCAGAGCTTTTATCCATTGTGGCCAGACACAGTGAGAGGATTTCCAGACATTCATGACCTCCAGGGAGCCATTAATCAGCTTTGGCAAGGAGGAAGCCAGAGTCGTTTGGGAGAGCCAGTCGGTTGTTCTGCGGAGCCAGCACATCTTCTAACCTTGGAGAGATTGCTAAGGCTTCCTCACCCAATGCATATTAGTGTTTGAACTCCGGCTGTTCCCTTTCCCTTTGGAGTGTGGAAGAGTGGCTGATGGGTTCTGGCATGGGCAACCGTGCATTGAGGATGTAGGTTAGAGATTTGGTTAGACTTAGAGGAACTCATGGCCGCTATGAGGAAGTGTTTCATCACTCCGCTGAAGACAGCCAAGCCTTGGACCACCTGAAGGGAAAATGGTCAGTCGCTGAGTACGCAATCGAATTTCAGACCTTGACCCGAGAGAGCATTTGGAATGAGGAGGCTTTGGCCACTCTGTGCCACTACAAACTCCAAGATGAACTGAAGGATGCCCTCACCTTGGGAGAGCCAGCAGAGAACGCAGAGTTTCTGCTTGACCAGTCCATGGGTCTCCATAATCGTCTGGCAGAGCGAAAGTGGGACTACTTCAGGAAGTTGAAGAGAGCTGGACTGAGCCCAGTCCCTATGCATCACAATTCTGCTCCCCTACCTCAGCCACGACCAGCCCATCACCTGCTCAAGATCCCGTCGAACCCATGCAGGTCAGTTGCACTAGACTCTCCGCCAATGAGAGGTTCCTGCACTGGAGGCAAGGTAGCTGGTTTTACTGCGGGGAAGCAGGTCACCTGTGGGCTGAATATCCCAGGCTGCAACCAACAGGAAAACTGCTAAGACCATCTAGTATTGAGAAGACTATGATGGTAGTAGCCACTACTCCCAATCCCACAGATTCCGGTTTTGTGCTGAAGGCAGAATTCACCCAGGGGTAAGAACTTAAGGCAGGTAAGGGCTTTTGTGGATTCTGGAGCAGCGTGAAGCACTCTGGTTCCGTCAGCTGTGTATGTCTAGGGAAGACAATCTCCGGCCCCACCATACGTGTGAGACTGAGGTGTGAGCCCACCCCAAAGCCCCCTGTTGCTGCGTGATTTGTTACCCTGTTACAAAAAAGTACCATTAAATAACAGACAGAAACCCACATGTAATTAAATAATTTAGCTTTATAATTCTTAGCTTGACTACAGGGTTAGTAAAGAAAAAGCAAAAAGCAAAGCTTTGGTCAAGACTTACAACCACTTCTCTCTGGTGTCTTCTCCCTTCGTCTCCCACCAAACAAAAGCTCCAGGTCACCCCAGTGTCAGGCACACAGCATGAAAACACACTCCCTTTATTGGACGGCTCACATTCCAAAGCACCCATTATCTCCAACCATAACCCAAATGCTGCCTCTGCAGAAAGACAGAGAAACCTTTTCCAGGGTGTTACACTCCCCTCCCACCAAATGCAGTCATGTCCTCATGACATTGAGGTAATTTGCTACTCCTTCATACAAAGTCCAACCCAGGTGTAAATGACAGTGACATAGCTCCCCAACACGATACGTGGCACACTCTGTTCACCCAGTGCTACGTTGCCTGGCCTAACTAGGGATCTCTTGACTCTTTGAGACCTCTTTACCTCGTCGTCTACTCCTTCAGGTTCAGACACTCCTTGGGATATTTCTAGTCTACATGGTGAGGCCTCCCCTGGTCTATCACTCTGCCCTCGTGGAACTCAGATCCCTCTGTCACTTGGCTGAACTGCGCTTCATCCCCTTCATGGTCCTGCTGAATCCCAGGCTGTCCACAGATAGACCCCCAATTTCACCTGACACAGTGTGAGAAGGGTTGGGAATCTCCTCCTCAATCTGTGGGGAGTTAGCAAAAGGCAGCATGTACCACACTCCCATTTCCTCATCCTCTGAAACAGCATCTTATTCAGGGGCAAGGGCTGGTCTCATCTCTCCTTCTGTTCGTCCTTCAATCACTGCAGAGTCCTCTTACTAGGTGTCGGCTCCAGGTCGGGCTCTGGGTCAACCTGCACCTCTTGTCCCAAGGGCAGAAGGTAGTTTTGATGGAGAATCTTGACAGGCCCACTCCCATCCTCTGGTTTCACCGGGGAGACTGGTACATTTGACATCTGACTCTCCACTACATAGGCCGCAGCCACCCAGCGGTCAGCCAACTTATGCTTCCCAGGTAGCCCCAAATTCCTTATGAGAACTTGGTCTCCCGGTGTAAGTTGGGAGAACCTAACCTTTTGATCAAGGCTCCTCTTATTTCCTTGATTCCACTTGGCAGCTGAGACCTCAGCTAATTCATAAGCCTTTTTTCAGCTCACTACTCACATGCGGTGGTAGGTCTTCTTCGCCAGTCCCAAAACAAAGGTCGATGGGCAACCTCGTGCCCAAACACCAGATAGTATGGCGAGTACCCAGTAGCTTCATTTCTGGTACAGTTGTGAATGTGGACCAGATGTCCAGTATGTTGACTCCACCTGCTCTTCTTGCTGATCTCCAAGGTTGCGAGCATGGCTAGCAAGGTCTGATTAAACCTCTTGGGCTGGGGATCACTCTGCAGTTGATAAGGCGTAGTCCTTGAGTTCTGGACTCCAAACACGTTCAGTAACTCATGTATGAGCCTACTCTCAAAGTCCCATCCCTGATCACTATGTATATGCCTGGGGAGGCTGTAATAAATGAAGTGCTTCTCCCATAAAACTTTGGCCACCGTGGACACCCACTGATACTTGGTAGGGAAGGCTTGCCCATATCTGGTGTAGTGATCTGTAATGACCAACACATTTGCCATGTTGCTGGCATCTGACTCTATTGACAGGAAATCCATACACACCAGGTCAAGGGGCCCCGCACTCTACAAGTAGGACAACGGAGCGGCCCTCGTAGGTAGTGTCTTCCTCTGTATGCATCAAATGTATGACCTGCAGTACTCTTCGACCTCCGGCTTCATTCAGGGCCAGTAGAGCTGATCTCTGAGCAATCCATAGGTCTTTTCAGCCCCCAGATAGCCAGAATTATCATCAGGTGACTTCAGCACAATTGTCCGGTACTTCTTAGGCAGAACCAACTGGGAATGCCAAGGGCAGTCCAGAGGCCACGTGACCCAGTATAGGATCTGGCTCTATCCAATCTGAGCCATTCTCTTAGTAATGGAGGCACTGCAGTGTGTTTCATCTTCTCTGCCTGGGCTATGTCTCCCTTTCTGACCGCTGACCAAATGGTACTGATGACCAGATCATCTCACTGAGCAGCTACCACTTCCGCAGAAATCAATTCTGGTAACTGGTTTGTCTTCAGAGCAGTCAGGTTACAGTAAACTTGTAGAATGGCATCATCAGAAGCTCCCAATTGACCCACCGCTCGATCCTGCCCTTGCCATCCCTCTGCACATGGTACAAGGCTCCCACTCCCGGGGCAGGAACGCTCTCCCACTCTTCGTCCCTGTTCAACCCTTCATGCACACGTTGGGGCAAAGCATCAGCATCAATGCTCCTATTTCCCGGCTGGTTCTTCAGGGAGAAATCATAGGCAGACAACGTCTCCAACCACCGATGGCCTGTGGCATCCAGTTTTGCCAAGGTCATGATATAAGTTAGGGGGTTGTTGTCCGTTCACACCTCAAACTTGGCACCATAGAGGTAGTCGCTCAACTTACTCACCACAGCCCATTTCAACACCAGATACTCCAACTTGAGTGTGGGATAGTTTTTCTCAGAGGGCAACAGACTCCGGCCGACAAACACAACAGGTCTCAACCTGATGCCCAGATCCTGATACAGGACACTCCCTAAGCCCCCTCTGCTGGCATCCGTATGCAGTACATACAGTAATCAATGGTCTGCAAAAGCCAGCACTGGTGCCTGTGTCAGCAGCTCCTTCAGCGACTGAAAGGCCTCTTCACATTTCGCGTCCCACCTTGGTCCAAAAGGCTCCAAAGGGCTAAGATACCCTTTACCCTCCTCTCCTTTTGACCTCTTTCCTCTCTTCCCCAAGGGAGGGTAACCACACAGAAGTTAATTTAAAGGGTGACTCACTTTCGCGTAGCCATTCACGAACCTCCGATAATACCCACAGGACCCAAGGAACGAGAGCAAAGCGCTCACAGTCTGGGGCCTTGGCCAGGTGGTCACCGCTTCTTTTATAGATGGATTATAGATACTCCGTTTGTGAGACTATGTGCCCCACTTAGCTGACAGATGTCTTGCAGAACTGCATATGCCCAGGGAAAGTTTTAACCCTTCAGCTTTCAGGTGGCCCAGCACCTTCAGCCTCGCTTCTATGTTTCTCCAAGGTGGACCCAAACTCAATGAGGTCATCCAGATACACCAGTACTTCAAACAAGTTCATATCCCCCACCGTTTTCTCCATGACATGCTGGGAGGTCACAGGGGGCTCCTGATATGCCCTGGGACATCTTTTTGAACTGGTAGAATCCCTGTGGACATATAAATGCCATCTTCTCTTTGTCAGCCTCACTCATGGGGATCTGGTAACATCCACTCCTCAAGTCTAGCACACTTCACACCACTCAGAGAGGCCAGTGCGTCTTCAAACCTCGGTACCATATACTGGTCAGGGACAGTATGCCTGTTCACAGTCCTATAGTCCACACACGTCCATACCTTCCATTCTTCTTCACGGCCGCTGCTATTGCGGATGCACAGGGGCTTCTGGACTCAGTGATGATCCCAGTTTCCTTCAACTTACACAAATGCTACCAAATATCTTCCTCTTATGCAGGGGCCAGTCGCCACAACCTTTCACTGAACGGGGTGTCCTCAGTCACCCAGATGACATCAAGCTTTTCAGTAGAAAAGACACCTTCCAACAACAAAATCTTCTCTACCAACCTCCTCTTCTGACCCGCTGGTAGCGGAGAGTCCCCAAAGTTTAATGACTCAGTGGTCAACTTTCCCCCTTTTTCAGATAGTTTCTCCCCGGCTTGTCTCACAGGTACACTAGACATTACCGACATTGGGAAAAGATGTGCCAGGGGCACCCCCCGCTTAAAGGTGACCTCCCTCTTCGTAGTGTTCCTGACAATCACTGCCATCCAGTTTGCCTGTACAACCGAGGGCTTTTGCAGTTTGGGGCTCACTAGCACCTCAGCAGGCGAGTCCAACTCCTCTTCATGGTCTTCCGGAGCATCCACCAGGAGGGCCTCGGCCTCAGGCATTCCAGGAAATTTGGAGTTTCCCATCGCACTCGCTGCTTCCCCGCACCGTAACACTGGGTGAACCACATAGTCTCTCGTCTTAAGCTCATTATCTGTCCCAGTGCGGCCGTGCACGTCCTCGAAAGCGGCTCGAAACACCGTGTGAACGGAGAATGTCTTCAGGATCCTCTCTCCTTTGAAGGCTCCCATTAGCCTCCTCACGACAGGATTATTTGTCCCCACATGAACTGAAACTCCGCCCCTCTCAACAGGGTCCAGACAAGCCAGCACTGACCTCAAGGACCTCAGCCACTCTCACATCTGTCTTTGAAAACTCCAGCTTCATGGACAAGTAACCATCATACGGCTAATCACCCACACTAAGACCTCAGATCTCTAGTGCACTGAGTGGCATCAATGGTAAATGCGTCAGATACCGGTTGTAGAATGAATGGTACAGCAAAGTGACCTGCAACCCTGTGTCTGGCATAAGTACCCTCTCTCCATAGTGATACACTGCAGCCTGACCCCACTAAGCCTTTAGGTAAAGAGTTTGTTGCTTTAGAGTGTTCATTGATATATTGCTAGGAATGTGTTCCCCCTGTGATGCCAGGCTGTCTCCTCACTGGGTCTGTTTTAAGTTTTCCCAATGTCTCTCTCTGCTTAAGTACCCGGGGGCTCCCTCTCCGAGGGGTTTCCCATCATTCACACTCCCGCTTGAAGTGTCACTCTGCACCATGGTTATAATAGACTGGCCACTCCTCTTCTCAGAGTTCCCTGATTAGCTCAACAAACGAGGGAGGGGCCATGTCTTAGGAGACAGTCGGAGACCCCAAGATATCAGGTTTTGGGACAGGGCATCTTTCGCTATTTGGTCCATTCTTAACTGATCCACCTCAGCCGTCTGAATGGCCCCTCTACACCACAAGCAATCTAGCCGACTCTCCAGCTGAAAAATGTAGGCAGAAAGCCACTCCTCCTCCTCCTGACACATGCTCTAAAACCCCATCATGAGCTCCACTGGGCTTCCCGTCTCACCAAACACCTTTTCTAGTGCTTGCATGTAGGCTGCAGAAGTGGCAAGGAGGCTCTGTGCCCTTACGGCTCTCACTATGTCAGCAGCCCACCCACTCGAACGTTCAACCACTCACTGTTACTTTTCGTTATCAGAGCACTGCCACTCAACTAACAACTGAGAGCTCTGCTCCACCCAAGCCTCATACTCCTCCTTCTCTTTAGGGGTGGGCTTCACTCCTGAGAAAAGGCGGATCCTATAATAGCCGAGACTTTGAACCTGGGTATTTTGCCATTTATTCACCAGGGCAGGAAGGGCCGCTACCAACTCGGAATGCTCATCCCTCAGTGGAGGACTCAATAGACCTTCTGCATCAGACCACTCCTTCCCTCACTGTGCAGAAACAAGAGCACCCTGTCTTTGAAGTCTCTGCCCCCAGCTATGGGAGACTCAGCTTGCGATTTGGCCCACTCCCCTACAATCTCCTCCTCCCGGAAAGTATGCACAGCCAACGGCCCCCCTCTCCCAGGGCCCCTATAGTACCAGGCAGTCCCACCGCTGTTACACCAGCACTAGTCTGGACTAAAACAAAGTCTTCACTCGCCATTTTATCACACCTTCCTCCCACAATCATAACTTTTGCTATAGCTTTAGCAGTACTTAAAATCTGAATTAACAATTTATCAGGGATACAAAAGTATACCCCACACAGCACACACGCATTTGTTACCAGTAACCCCGTGGATTCACACTACCGCTGACAGCATCCACAACCATGTCCATTAGTCACTTTGCTGGACAATATTGGATAATCACTTTTGCACAGACTTAAACACACAACCCACTGGATCAATGCTCAGGGCAATCACACAGCATCCAGTGACATCAACCCCAGACAATACCCCCACAATTGAAACACTCTGGTTCCGTTGGCTGTGTAAGTCTAGGGAAGACAATCTCCGACCCACCAAACGTGTGAGACTGAGGTGCAAGCCCACCCCAAACCCTGTTACAAATAACTACCATGAGATAACAGACAGTGCACAGCATGCTGCTAAATGATTTAGCTTTATAATTTTTAATTTGACAAAAGTGTTAGTAAAGAAAAAGCAAAAAAAAGGGTCCATTTTAATAAAACAGTCTAACGTGCACAAGTTGGAGCTCACAGTTTCCCTCTGCCGATCTTCCTTCGATCTCCCTGGGCTTCGTCGAATCACGGCCCCACTCCGGGTCGAGTCCTACAACCTCTTCTCTCCGGTGTCTTCTCCCTTCATCTCCAACCAAACAAAAGACCCAGCTCACACCGGTGTCAGGCATACAACACGAAAACACGCTCCCTTCATTGGGTGGCTCACGTTCTAAAGCACCCCACCATAACCATGTCTCTAACCATAACCCAAACACTGCTTCTGCAGAAAGACCATTACATTAGCAGTGAAACCTTTCCCAGGGTGTTACGTACGGGTAATTTTCTGGAATTAGGAACAGCTCATTGGTTCGACATACCGCTGAGCGAGCTTAAACAGTCCATGCCCACAACTGTCTTGGCAGGCCGCCCGCTAGGGTTCTGGACAGATCCAGCAACAAACTATAGTTTTTCAGATGAGGATAGGGGATCATGTGGAAGACATTAAACTCATCCACAACTATCATCACTGCCTCATCTGGGTCAGACAGCATCTGTAGGAGTAAATGAACAGTCAGGATTCAACATTCATCTGGATTGACAGCGTGGAGAGGAGATGAGCTGAGAGGGAGGAGGAGGGGAAGTGATAAGTGGATCCAGGTGAGGAGGAGGGATACACAGATGGAGGAGGAGGCAGTGTAAATCGTGACAGAGGCTAGGAGGTGACAGGCGGAGGCAATGAATTGCTGCTGAGGATGGCAGCTCTGGGACTCCTGAACCATGACCACACTAAGAATCATCGCTGTTCCCAATACAATCACAGATCTCATCACTTCAGGACATCCTCCCTCCACAGCCTTTCTCTATAGCAGCTGCCCCCAGCTAATTCCACTGACCAGAATGCTCTCATATATCATCACATATATTTCATTAAAAAGGCCTGGGCAACAGTTTTTATCCAGGGATTGGTAAGACACGGAAGATTTGGACAGAAACAGGTGGATATTAATAAATATCGGAAATACAAATTTTTTCAAATGTGTGAGTTTGAGGTGCAAGCCCACCCCAACCCCCCCCCCCCCGTTTGTGTGAATTAAAAGGGGAAAGGGATGAGTATAAGTAAATAACACAGAACATAGAATATTACAGCACAGTACCGATACCCGCTAGAGCTTAATTCTGGAGTTATAGTATATAGCAGATGTTAATTTCAATAGTAACCAGACTTCAAACATGAACATGGATTGAGGATTAAGTTTAAAATGCACACAGAACAGTGGTGTTCTTGGAGCTGCAGACTGGAGCTGATTACAAACCAAGAAACACTCATTGACCCGAGATGCCTGAACATGCATGAAATCGGCACAGAGTCAGTGGGTATTAGCATTCATTTTGGGTGTGTAAATAGCTGGTGCGAAGATCAAGGTGTTTGAAAACTATACTTAATTCAAAGGAAGCATTGTTGATACATTGTAACTTTAGAATTGTCCTGCTGTTGCCTTTGATCTTTAGCATATAACAATGTCATGTAACATTGAGGCAGGCTGACCTCTTCTTCCGAGACTGTCTCCAGCATGATTCTTGCTTGTTTGACTGAATAAAGATGCTATATCCACCAGCTTCAGTATCTCTCCAGTGACTTCGTTCAGTCACAACAGTGCTGATCTTTTAACCTACTCTAAGATCTACCTAACTCTTCACTCTTACGTAGTCCTCCATTTTTCGATCATCCATGTGCCTCTCTAAGATCTTCTTAAATGTTCCTAATGCCTCTACCACCACCCACCACTGTGTGAACATCTGACATCTCTCCATACGTTCCTCCAATCACCTTAAAAATACACCCTCTTGTATTAGCTATTTCCACCCTGGGAAATGCCTCTGGCTATCCATTCACTCTATGCCTTGTATCAGACTGGCACAGACAATGGGTGAAATGGCTGCTTGCTGTGGTCTAATATACAAGATGTTTGCAAATGGGCATCTGGGTCAGTATGGATGAGTTGGGCTGAAGGGCCAGTTACTATGCTGCTTTACGCTATGACGCTCAAAGTGGACAAAAGCTTCAGTCCGGAATTTGACAGTTGATTGATGATGACTTGGTGGCCATACAGAGAATGATGAGTATTGTTATTCCCATCCCTAGATGCTGCCTGACCTGCTGAGCTCCTCCAGCACATTGTGCGTAGTGTGTAGTGAGGACTGGTGTCAGCTTGGATGTTGAAATGTATAAGATACAGATCACTCCTTAGAGATAAAAAGAATCATAACCTCAGTGCTAAGGTCCTGGATAGTGGTGGATAACATCATCACAGTTGTTCAGTATAAATCATGCATTTGAAAAGCATCGACTTTGAAATTATAATCCTGTTAACATGATGACTATGCTGAGAAAAAAATAAAACATTTGTAATCTTTTTTAAGGAATTAATTCAAGCATGTTTAATAATGAGACAAGCTATTAATTACCAGTTTACAGAGGTTTGGGATTGACTGGTCAAACCTAACCAATAAAAAAGGATTCTCCGAGGAAGCACTAGGAGATCCTTATAATTATTACTGAATAACATAAGCAAGAGGTCAAAACGCATCAAGCACATGCTGACCAAGAACGGCTGGAGAGGGAAAGATAATTAGCTCTGGCTTTAAAAGCTTGTCGAAGAAAAGAGAGGGAGGATTTGGAGAACTCCATGGCAACAAAATGATTGCAGGGACTGAGAGCAGAGAAGTGCTCAGAGCGTTGATGTGAGAATGCCAGGGAGGGCAAATGCATAGAATGGTAAATTCAGAACTTAAGAGGAATTTATGAACATCACTAAGAAATAGGTACAACAATATTTCTCTCTTGGAACAAAGGCAGAAGATGCACAATTATCTCTCAAAGATGCCAAGCTAGAATTGATCTTATGCATGTTATAAGGCAATAAGACATAGAAGCAGAAGTACGCCATTCAGTCTATCGAGTCTGGTCTACCATGAAGAGAAAGAAGGAGGATGAGAGATGACTTGGTGTACAAGCTGATCAGAGGCACACTGCAGATACAGTAGATAGCTAGAGATGTTTCCCCAGGGTGGAAGCAGCTAATACAAGAGGCATAAGTTTAAGGTGTTGGGAAGAATGTTTAGGAGGGATATTAGATCTAGTTTTTTTTTACACAGAAAGGTGGGTGCATGGAATGTGCTGCCAGTGGTAGTGCTAGAGGCAGCTACCTTAGGAACGTTTAAGAGACCCTTTGGTAGGCACATGGATGCTAGACCATAAGACCATATAACATAGGAGCAGGATTAGGTTATTTTGTCCAACAGTTCTGCTCCATTAGGAAAGAGAATGTGCTGGAGGTTTTAAAAAGCATTAAGTTGGATAAGTTGTCTGGACTGGACGAGATATACTCAGGATACCGTGGGAAGTGAGCTAGGAGATTGCTGAGTCTCTGGCAATGAGCTTTGCATCATCAATAGGGACAGGAGAAGTACCGGAGGATTGAAGGGTTGCAAATGTTCCCTTGTTCAAGAAAGGGAGTAGAGATAACTCAGGAAGTTATAGACCAGTGAGTCTTTCTTCAGTGGTGGGAGAGTTAGAAAATAGAACATAGAACATAGAAAACCTACAGCACAATACAGGCCCTTCGGCCCACAAAGTTGTGCCGAACATGTCCCTACCTTAGAAATTACTAGGCTTACCCATAACCCTCTATTTTTTAAGCTCCATGTACCTATCCAAAAGTCTCTTAAAATACCCTATTGTATTATATTGTTGGAGAAGATTCTGAGAGGCAGGATTTATGAGTATTTGGAGAGACATAATCTGATTAGGGATAGTCAGCATGGCTTTGTCAAGGGCAGGTTGTGCCTTACGAGCCTGATTGAATTCTTTGAGGAAGTAACAAAACTAATTGATGAAGGTAGAGCAGTGGATGTAGTGTATATGGATCTCAGTAAGGCATTTGATGAGGTTCCCCATGCAAAGCTCATTCAGAAAGTAAGGAGGCATGGGATCCAAGGGGACATGGCTTTGTGGATCTAAATTTGGCTTCCCACAAAAGGGAAAGGGTGGTTTTACAGTAGATGGTTTGCATTCTACATGGAGATCGGTGACCAGTGGTGTTCCGCAGGGATCTGTTCTGGGACCCCTCCTCTAAGTGACCAGGATGAGGAAGTAGAAGTGTGGTAAGTTTGCTGATGACATAAAAGTTGGGGGTGTTGTGGAGAGTTGTCAGATGTTACAGTGTGACATCGATAGAATGCAGAACTGAGCTGAGAAGTGGCAGATGGAGTTCAACCCTGATAAATGTGAAGTGGTTCATTCCGGTAGGTCAAATTTGAAGACAGAATATAATCTTTATGGTAAGACACTTGGCAGTGTGGAGGATCAATGAGATCTTGGAGTTTTTGTCCATAGGACAGTCAAAGCTTCTGTGCAGGTTGATAGTGCTGTTAAGAAGGCATATGGTGTGTAGGCATGCATCAAACGTGGCATTGAGTTCAAGAGCCATGAGGTAATGTTACGGCTATTTAAGACCTTGGTTAGACCCCACTTGGGTACTGTGTTCAGTTCAGGTCACCTCACTACAGGAAGGATGTGGATACTATAGAGAAAGTGCAGAGGAGATTTACAAAGACGCTGCCTCATTTGGTGCCTTATGAGAATAGGTTGAGTGAACTCGGCTTTTTCTCCTTGGAGCGGCGGAGGATGAGAGGTGACCCAATAGAGGTGTATAAGATGATGAGAGGCATTGATTGTGTGGATAGCCAGAGGCTTTTTCCCAGGGCTGAAATGACTAACACGAGGGGGCATAGTTTTAAGGTGCTTGGAAGTAGGTACAGAAGGGATGTCGGGGTAAATTTTTCACACAGAGAGTGGTGGGTGTGTGGAATGCAATGCCAGTAACGGTGGAGGAGGTGGATACAATAAGGTATTGTAAGAGACTCTTAGATAGGTACAAGAAGCTTATAAAAATAGAGTGCAGGGTAATTCTATGCAGTTTCTAGAGTAGGTTACATGGTCGGCACAACATTATGGACCAAAGGGCCTGTAATGTGCTGTAAATTTCTATATGTCTATGTTCTATGTTACAACATCGCATCATGGTCGATTTATTATCCTTTTCAACTCCATTTCCTTGACTACTTCCCGTAACCTTTGACGGTTCTTACCAATCAAGAAACTACCAACCTTTGCTTTAAATATACACAATTACTTGGCCTCCACAGCCATCTGCACCAATGAATTCCACAGATCCTCCACCCTCTGGCTAAAAAACTCCTCATCTCTTTTCTACAGAGATGTATTTCTATTCTAAGGCTGTGCCTTCTGATCCTAGACTCCTCTCCACATTCACTCGATCAAGGCCTTTGATCGATTTCATTGAGATATTCCCTCATTCTTCTGAATTGCAATGTGTACAGGCCCAGAGTGATCAATGGTTCCTCATATGATAAACTTCTCATTTATGGAAAGAAGTTAATGTAAACTCTCCTGAGTCTTTCATCCATGAGTCATGTAGCTACTAAGGTTGATTCAGGATTTTCTGTACACAAACACATGGACTACGGTTCCATCAAAAGGTGGCTAAGCAACATTTTGATGCTCTTTGCACATTTTTCATTGACCATTCTGAAACTTTGGAGCAACACTGACTCATCATGCTGAAGAACACATCAATTGTTGTCAGATTTTGACTTAATTAATGGGAAACAGCTCAAGATGGTTCATTGGTTGGTTCCTGGCCATTGCTCCCTTGTCAGGTAAATCCTGCTTTAAGGATAGCAGAGCTTGTAGCCTCCAGCTCTGCCACATATTCTCCTCTTCTATATAGACAGAGCTGCTGATCTGTAAAAGCCCCAGATAGGGTACGTGACTAAGTACTAAAGACTTGTGCTGATCAACTCACTGGAGTCTTCAGTGAGATCTTCAAGCTCTTGCTGAGGTATCTAGTTACTTCAAGCAAGTTCAATTATTCTAGTGTCCAAGAAGAGTGTGATGATCTGCTTTAATAACTATAATCCAGTAGCACTTACATGCAGAATGATGAAGTGTTTTGAGAGGTGAAACATACCAACTCCTGTCTGAGAAGTTACTTAGATCTGCTCCAATTTGGCTACCAGAGTAATAGGTCCACAGCAGGTCTCCCTTGGGCAAGATGTAGCACCTGCTTAGCCCTCCTCCCCCCCCCCCCCCCAATCAGAGCCAACCCCAGAACATCTGGACAGCAAAGGCATCATGATGTTCTTTATTGGCTATAGCTCAGCATTCAATGCGATCATCCCCTCAAAACTAATCAATAAGTTCCTAAACCTTTGCTTCAGCACCTCCTTGTGCAATTGGATCCTGGATTTCCTCACTTGCATACCGCAGTCAGTTTAGATTGGCAACAACATCTCCTCCATGATTTGCACCACAGGCTGTGTGTTTAGGCCCCTGCTCCACTCGCTGTTTCACTTATGACTGCAGAGGGAGATTGAAAAGAAGTTAACTGGTGCATAGCAACAGCCTCTTACTCAATGTTAGCAAGACCAAGGAGCTAATTATTGACTTCAGGAGAAGGAGTCTGGAGGTCCTTGAGCCAGTCCTCATTGGAAGATCAGAGGCAGAGAGGGTCAACAACTACAAATTCCACTGTGTTATTTCAGAGGACCTGTCTTAAGCCCAGTACATAAGAGCAATTATGAAGAAAGCAACTAACACTTCTACACAAACACGATGAAATCTGCAGATTCAGATTCAGTTTATTGTCATTTAGAAACCACAAATGCAATGCAGTTAAAAAATGAGACAACGTTCCTCCAGAATGATATCACAAAAGCACATGACAAAACAAACAACACCAGAAAATCCACATAATGTTTGACAATCCCCAATCCAGAGTCCGGAGAGGCTGCTGCGTATTAATATCATGCTACCATCTTAATGCGTTCCCCGGAAAGGAGATCCAATCCCACCAGACAAACAAGACCAAAAACTAAAGCTACAAGACCTGCACAAAACCACATAGTTACAACATATAGTTACAACAGTGCAAACAATAGCATAATTGATAAAAAAACAGACCATGGGCACAGTAAAAATAGTCCAAAGTTGTTAAAAGACTATAAGTTCAAAAGAAACCACCACACAGTTTCCACAAGCCCTCAAGGTCCTGATAAACTCGCCATCCCACGCTGGCGGCAGAAGGGAATACCCCCGCTATGGGCTTCCACGGCACCGCCCGACTCAGCCTCGCAGATGCAGCACACAATGAAAGCTCCGTCGAACCCAGCCTCACAGACACAGCACACAGTGAAAGCTCCGTCGAACCCAGCCTCGCAGACGCAGCACACAGTGAAAGCGCTCTGACCACAGTGGACTCTGAGTCCATTGAACCTCCGAGCCTCCGACCATCCCCTCCGGCACAGTTTCTCCGAGCACCATCCTCTGCCGAGCGTATTAAGACACCTCTGCCAACGGCCATCGGCAATGCAACCCCGAGGACTGGGGTCCTGTTCTTCCCAGCAGAGACCCGGACCTCACAGCAGCAGCAGCAACGAAGAAGGTCTTCCTGGAGATTTCCAGATGTTCCTCCGTGCTCCCACATCCGTTTTTCATCCGATTATGATTGCACACGACACTCTGCTTCACAAATAACAGATAATCAGCTCCGGAGTGGCTGCTGCAAGCTGCGTTGTGCCGCCATCTTGGATCTAAAAATTCAAGCAAAACACACAAAATATTGATGGAACGCAGCAGCAGGCCAGGCAGCATCTATAGGAAGAAGTGCAGTCGATATTTAGGGCTGAGACCCTTTGTTAGGATTCACTTCATCTGTGAATTCGTCCTGACGAAGGGTCTCGGCCCGAAATGTCAACTGTACTTCTTCCTACAGATGTGAACTAACACTTCTATCCTTCTATAGACGTGCAGTGGAGAGTATATTGACTGCCTGTATTACAGCCTGGTATGGAACCAAAAATGGAAAATCCTTCAAAAAGTCATGGATATGGCCTATCATGGGTAATGCACTCCCAACCATTGAGCACATCTACATGAAGCGTTGTTTCAGGAAATCAGCATCCGTCATCAGGGACCACCACCACCACCGGACAACACACTCTTCTCACTGTTGCCATCAGGAAGTTCAGGACTCACAACACCAGGTTCATAAGACCATAAGATGTCGGAGCAAAATTAGGCAACTTGGCCCATCGAGTCTGCTCTGTCATTTCATCATGGCTGATCCAATCCTCCTTTCTGCTGCCATCTCCTGCCTCATCCCTGTATTCATTCACGCCCTGATCAAGCAAGATTCTATCAACCTTTGCCTTATATATTAATAAAGACTTGTCCTTCACAGTTACCTGTGGCAAAGAATTCCACAGATTCACCATCTTCTGCCTAAAGAAATTCCTCCTCATCTCTGTTTTTATAGGACACTCCTCTATTCTGAAGCTGTATCCTCTGGTCTTAGACTCTCCCACCAAAGGAAACAGCCTCTCCACATCCACTCTATCAAGGCTTTTCACCACTTGACAGGTTTCAATGAGACAACCCCTCATTTAGAAACAGTTACTACACCTCAACCAACAGGACCTTAAACCATAGGGGATAATTTCATTCAACTTTATCTTCCCCATCATTGAAATGTTCCCACACCTAAAGACTTGCTTTCAATGATTCTTCATTACATTTTCTCAATATTTATTGTTATTTATTTGTCCGTTTGTTTGTTTGTTTATTGTTATTATCATTATTATTATTATTATTATTAATTAAGTACTGGAGAGTTTAACATCGGTAGCTGAGTGAAGGGCGCTGAGTAGGCTACGGTCAATTATGGAAAACTCTGAACATCCTCTACATAGCACCATCCAGAGACAGAGAAGCAGTTTCAGCGACAGGTTACTATCGATGCAATGCTCCTCAGACAGGATGAAGAGGTCAATACTCCCCAATGCCATTAGGCTTTACAATTCAACCGCCAGGACTTAAGAACTTTTTAAAAGCTATTATTAATGCTTTTTGAGATAGTGATTTAGTTGCATATCATATTTTTTACTGAGTTAAGTATTGTATGTAATTAGTTTTGCTACAACAAGTGTATGGGACATTGGAAAAAAGTTGAATTTCCCCATGGGGATGAATAAAGTATCTATCTATCTATCTATCTATCTATCTATCTATCTATCTATCTATCTATCTATCTATCTATCTATCTATTATTATTCCTTCTTTTTATATTTGCACAGTTTAGAAATATAGAAACATAGAAAACCCACAGAACAATACAGGCCCTTTGGCCCACGATGCTGTGTTGAACATGTACTTACTTTAGAAATTACCTAGGGTTACCTATAGCCCTCTACTTTTCTAAGCTCCATGTACCTATCCAGGAGTCTCTTAAAAGGCCCTATCGTATCCACCTCCAACAGCGTCTCCAGCAGCCCATTCCACGCACTCACCACTCAATGTAAAAAACATACCCCTGACATCTCATCTGTACCTACATCCATGCACCTAAAACTGTGCCCTCTCATTTTAGCTATTTTAGCCCTGGTAAAAAGCCTCTGACTATCTACACAATCAATGCCTCTCATTGATTGAGAGGCACAGTTATCTTATACACCTCTATCAGGTCACCTCTCATCCTCCGCTGCTCCAAGGAGAAAAGGCCGAGTTCACTCAATCTACTCTCATAAGGCATGCTCCCCAGTCCAGGCAACATCCTTGTAAATCTCCTCTGCACCCTTTCTATAGTTTTCACATCTTTCCAGTAGTGAGATGACCAGAACTGAGCACAGTACTCCAAGTGGGATCTGACCAGGGTCCTTTATCGCTATAACATTACCTCTCAGCTCATAAACTCAATCCCATGGTTGATAGGATGATCCCATGCCTTCTTAACCACAGAGTCAACTGGTGCAGCAGCTTTGCGTGTCCTATAGACTCTGATCCCAAGAGCCCTCTGATCCTCCACACTGCCAAAATTCTTACCATTAATACTATATTCTGCAATCATATTTGACCTACCAAAATGAACCACTTCACACTTAACCGGGTTGAACTCCATCTGCCACTTTTCAGTCCAGTTTTGCATCCTATCAATGTCCCGCTGTAACCTCTGACAGCCCTCCACACTATCCACAACATCCCCAATCTTTGTGTCATCAGCAAACTTACTAACACATCCCTCAACTTCCTCATCCAGGTCACTTATAAAAATCACAAAGAGAAAGAGTCCCAGAACAGATCCCTGTGGCACACCACCGGTCACCAAACTCCATGCAGAGTATGACCCATCTACAGCCACTCTTTCCCTTCTGTGGGCAAGCCAATTCGGGATCCACAAAGCAAGGTCCTCTTGTATTCCATGCCTCCTTCCTTTCTCAATAAGCCTTGCATGGGGTTCCTTACCAAATGCCTTGCTGAACTCCATATACACTACATCTATTGTTCTTCCTTCATCAATGTGTTTAGTCATATCCTCAAAAAATTAAATCAGGCTCATAAGGCACGACCTGCCTTTGACAAAGCCATGCTGACTATTCCTGATCATATTATGCCTCTCCAAATGCTCATAAATCCTACCCCTCAGAATCTTTTCCATCAACTTAGCAACCACCGAAGTAAGACTCACTGGTCTATAATTTCCTGAGCTATCTCTACTCCCTTTCTTGAATAAGGGAACAACATCTGCAATCCTCCAATCCTCCAGAACCTCTCCCGTCCCCATTGATGATACAAAGATCATTGCCAGAGGCTCAACAATCTCCTCCCTCACCTTCCACAGTGGCCTGAGGTACATCTCATCTGGTCCCAGAGACTTACCCAACTTGATACTTTCCAAAAGTTCAAGCACATCCTCTTTCTTAATGTCTATATGTTCAAGCTTTTCAATTTGCTGTAAGGCATCCTTACAATTGCCAAGATCCTTTTCCATAGTGAATACTGAAGCAAAGTATTCATTAAGTACCTTTGCTATCTCCTCTGGTTCCATACACACTTTTCCACTGTCACACTTGATTGGTCCTATTCTTTCACGTCTTATGCTCTTGCTCTTCACATACTTGTAGAATGCCTTGGGGTTTTCCTTAATCCTGCTCACCAAGGCCTTCTCATGGCCCCTTCTGGCTCTCCTAATTTCATTCTTAAACTCCTTCCTGCTAGCCTTATAATCTTCTTGATCTCTATAATTTCCTAGTTTTTTGATCCTTTCGTAGATTTTCAAGTCTCTGTACACCACGGTTCCTGTACTCTATCATCCTTTCCCTGTCTCATTGAACTGTACCTATGCAGAACGCCACATAAGTATCTCCAAAACATTTGCTACATTTCCCAGAGATAATCTGTTCTCAATTTATGCTTCCAAGTTCCTGCCTGATAGCTTCATGTTTCCCCTTACTCCAATTAAATGCTTTCCTAACTTATCTGTTCCTATCCCTCTCCAGTGCTATGGCAAAGGAAATAGAATTGTGATCACTATCTCCAAAATGCTCTCCCACTGAGAGACCTGACACCTGACCAGATTAATTTCCGAATACCAGTTCAAGTACAGCCTCTCCTCTTGTAGGCTTGTCTACATATTGTGTCAGGAAACTTTCCTGAACACACCTAACAAACTCCACCCCATCTAAACCCCTTGCTCTATGGAGAAGCCAATCAATATTTGGGAAATTAAAATCTCCCACCACGACAACCCTGTTATTATTACACCTTTTCAGAATCTGTCTTCTTATATGCTCCTCAATGTCCCTATTACTATTGGGTGGTCTATTAAAAACACCCAGTAGAGTTATTGACCCCTTCCTGTTCGTAACTTCCACCCACAGAAACTCAGTAGACAATCCCTCCATGACTTTCTCCTCCTTTTCTGTAGCAGTGACACTATCTCTGATCAGCAATGCCACGCCCCCACCTCTTTTACCTCCCTCTCTGTCCTTTCTGAAACATCTATAGCCTGGCACTCTAAGTAGCCATTCCTGCCCCTGAGTCAACCAAGTCTCTGTAGTGGCCACAACATCATAGCTCCAAGTACTGATCCACGCTCTAAGCTCATCCGCTTTGAGCTCATCCATTTGTTATCTTTGTACTCTGCTTGAATGCCCAAGTTGGTGCGGTCTTTCATCGGTTCAGTTATGGTTATTTTTCTGTGGATTTATTGAATATGGCTGCAATAAAATGAATCTCAGGCTTGTAAATGCTGACATATAAGTACTTTGATTATAAATTTACTTTGAGCTTTGAACTTTGAACTCACTCATGACCAAAATTAATTGGGACCTCAAATTGTATTTTGTAAGCTCTTTTCCCAAGACACGAGTTGCCAACACCAAAGAGTTTCTGTAGATATTGGTAATTTTGAGCAACACACACAAACGTCTGAAGAAGTGTCTTAGATCGAAATGTCAATTAATTACATCTCCTCCATTGATGCTGCCTGACCTGTTGAGTTCCTCCTGCATTCCTTCAATCATCAGGCTCCTGAACTAGTGTGAATCATTTCACTCACCTCAGCTCTAAACTGATTCAAAAGCTTATGGCCTCACTTTCAAGGATTCTACAACTCACGTTATTTGTATCATGTACATTTATTTATTTATTATTGATATTTTTATTTTTTTCTCATCTCAAGCCGTTTGGGCACCACAGCAGCATAAGGATTAGTGCAACACTCTAACAGCTGGGAGTGTCAGAGTTTGGAGTTCAATCCCAGCATCCTCTGCAAGGTGTTTGTATGTCCTCCCCGTGGACTGCGTATGTTTTCTTCGGGTGCTGCAGCTTCCTCCTACAGTCCAAAGACATACCGATAGTATGTTCATTGGTCATTCTAAATTGTCCTATGATTAGGCTAGGATTAACTTAATGGGTTGTTGGAAGGCTCGGCTCAAAGGACTTATTCTGTGCTGTATCTCTAAATAAAAAAATAAAGTTTAGGTATGTACAAAGCCAAGCACACTCATTTCTCAGAATGTTTTTGTGGTTTCTGAACATTTACATAAATATTGCTGTGTAGGCCTAGTTGTTTCCTCCAAGCAGAACACAACCTGCTCATAGGGTTTGGAGGCTTAGGTGTTTCAATGACCTGGAGAGATATTTTTGGCTAGAGTTAGGGCCTTCTGCTTTAATTCATGGTAGTGTCACCGATGCCAAACAGGTCAAAGGGCAGAGGCAACTAAGAGTGGTCCAGTGGTTTAGCTCAGGGCTAACAACCCTGACTGGTCAAAAAATTTGTTATGAAAACAATAGAGAAAGCCTACATTGCTGTCCTAGGTACTGGACATTTGCAGCAGTCCTAATTGTTTAATGTTATTGTGTAGTGACTTTGGGATGATTCCAGTTGTAGATATTACAATCAGGACAATGTATACTCTCTTTATGTTCCATAGTCTTTCAGTTTCTTCCTTTAATTCAGCTTAATTCTGGTGTTTTTCGCTTATTGATTTCTATGTGCTATGTGCATTTGGAATGGCTATATCTATTAAGTACGGTAAGTTGTTCTTGTAGCAACTACGTTATCCATAAAGTAAGTTACCCTGTGATGTTATATCCAGCTGGTTATAATGTATTATCCTATCTGTAGTAATGGATCGTCAGTAATATGATTTGTAGGATTCTGACTCTAAAGCTGGATCAGGGCTGTATTTAGAGAGAAGTATGGTACCTTTCATGAATATGTATTTTAGATCAATATTATAGTGAATGATGCTTGCCACTAGATTGTGCCTGTGTCAACAATCTGATTGAGTTTAACAGCTGCAGGATTCTATAATGTATTGGATTGTTTCTGGTTTCCCTTGGCATTTTCTGCACGTATCATTTTGAATTTGCTTGTCTTTCGGTGTGTATTTTTGATAATATTTTGTGTTAATCACCTGGTCCTCAATTGCTATAAGGAACCTCTGTGCTTCTGGGAAGAGGTGAGCCAGACATTTGATGCTTCCTTGTTGACATCAGGTCTGCTCAGATCGTGGGGATGTCTTCCACAAATGGCTACGCTCTTCCTTTGGCTGACTTTTCTTAGAGTGATAATTTCTAAATTTTTTTCTGGGTTGTGCTTTCATTTAAGTTCAATGGTGTGTACTTTTCAGAATTGACTAATGCTCAGCGTTTAATGCCATCATTCTCACAATCCTGATCGATAAGTTACAAAACATGGACCTCTGTATGTTCCTCTACAATTGGATCCTTGAGTTCCTAACTGGAAGACCACAATCTGTATGAATTGGTGATAATATCTCCTCCTTGCTGACGATTAACACTGGTGCACCTTAGGGGTGTGGGCTTTGCACATTGTTCTACTCTCTCTGTACCCACAACTGTGTGGCTAGGCATAGCTCAACTACCATCTACAAACTTGGTGATGATGCAACCATTGTTGGTAGAATCTCTGATGGAGATGAGAGGACATGCCGGAAAGAGATATACCAGCTAGCTGAGTGGTGGCGTAGCAGCAACTTTACATTCAATATCAGTAATATGAAAGAGCTAATTGTGGATTTCAGGAAGAGTAGGACAAGGGAACATGAACCACTCTTCATAGAGGGATCAGAAGTGAAGAGTGTGAGCAATTCAAATTCCTGGGTGTTAAGATCTTTGAGGATCTAACCTGGTCCCAACATATCGATGCAGCTATAAAGAAGGCATGACAGCAGCTATATTTCATTAGCAGTTTGAAGAGATTTGGTACTCCATGGTACTTCTATAGATGTACCATGGAGAGCATTCTGACAGGCAGCATCACTGTCTGATATGGTGGGAAGTGCTATTTTACGGACCAAAAGAAGGTACAGAAATTCATAAAATTAGTCAGCTCCATCTTAGATACTAGCCTCCATAGTACCCAAGGCACCTTTGAAGACCGGTGACTCAGAAAGGTGACGTCTATTGTTAAGGACTGCTATTAGGCAGGGTGATGCACCATCAATAACTCACTCTGAGACGTAAAGGCGAGATATTGACTGGAAGAAGGAACAAGCAGTGGTTGACCACCATACTACATCCTGGAGACAGAGAGCTCGGGCTCAGGCCTCAATCGCCTTTATTCAGGGGTCTGTGGGAGGAGCCACAGGAGCAGTCAGCAGGGGGCGTGTCCAGACAGGTATATGTAGTTCACCACTCAGGGCATGCCCTCTTCTCATTGTTACAATCAGGAAGGAGGCACACACTCAGTGATTCAGGAACAGCTTCTTCCCCTCTGCCATCCAATTCCTGAATGGACATTTAACCCACAAACACTACCTCACTGCTTCTGTACTATTTCATACAAATATATATACCTAATATAATATTTATTTATCTGTTTATTTATTTATTTTTTATTTATTTTTCTTCTTTCTCTATTATCATGTATTGCATTGGACTGCTGCTGCTAAGTAAACAAATTTCACGACACATGCCAGTGATGATAAACCTGTTTCTGAATTGTGTGCGCTCGCTTGGAGTGCTGAATATTATTTTCACTGATGAAAATATATCCTGAGAATTTTTATCTGACTGTTGTGCAAATCTTTTATGTTTGTTGTTCCTCTTCCACCTTCTGTCCTAGGTGGTGTTAATCTAAATGCATTCGAGTGTACATAGCGTTTTCTAAAATTTGCCATTTCAGTTCTTATTTTTCTTTGTAAATTTTCTAGATTAGATTCAGACCAAAATATCATGCTAAAAGAATACATTCATTTGGGAAAAGCGAAAGTGTTTATTGCATTTGTAATATTTTTACTATTGAGCTCTGTTTGGCAGATTTTCTTAAACCCTGAAGTAAATTCTGTCAAAAGTTTTTGCTTTATCGCACCATGATCTATTTTCTTTCCTTGTTGATATCCCAGATATTTATATGTTTCATATTTATCCATCGGTTGTGACAGATTGGGTCAGTGAGGGAAATGTGATTGATGTGACTTTGTATGATAGGCTGGCCACCAAGAAATAGAAATAAAATTGATAGTAAATTGACTGAGAGAAATGGAGCAGAGTCTAGTAAAGAGAGATGTTTTTTGAATTTTGGAATGTTCCCAGACAATGTTCCCACCAATTTCTTTTGTACAGTTGTGTGGACCAAACATTGCTCTGCGCTGGAGTTCTTTACATGGCCTGAAAACTGGGGGATGCTTTAAAGTTTTTGTGTGTGTAATATGCATACTATGAAGAGTTTGAGTAAAATTTGAAATAACACGTGCTTTTAATTTTATTTATTAATTGAAGAGTATAATTAAATACAGTACAACAAAGACAACTTTTCATGTTTTGTAAACTTTTTCTCACCTGTCTTTATTACAGCTGTGTGGTAACAAAGGCTCTGTACTGCAGGAGCATTTCAGTTACTGTGCAGACGCACATCTGCTTAGCTCAGAGGGAACAGTTCTAGGGCCACTGCTTTCTTTATAATAGTCTATATATACTGAAGCTTTATGAGGCATTAGACAGATCATGCTTGGAGTATTGTGAGCAGTTTTATGCCCCAAGGAAAGGATGTACTGGCATCGGAGAGGGTCCAGAGAAGGTTTATGAGAATAATCCTGAGAATGAACAGGTCAACATACGAGGAGATTTGATGGCTTTGTGTCTGTACTTGCTGGAGTTCAGAAGGATGAGTGGTGATCTCCTTGAAACTGATGGAAGATCAAAAGATCTAGATAGAATGGAGCTGGAGAGAACGTATGCGGTAGTGGTTGTGTGGGAGGGTCTAGGACCAGAGGACACAACTTCAGAATGCAAGAATGTCCCTTTTAAACAGAGATGAGGAGAAATTTCTTTAGTTAGAGGGTGGAGATTGTGGAATACATTGCCACAGATGGCTGTGGAAACCAGGTTAATTGGTATACTTAAAGCAGAGGTTGATAGGTTCTTGACTAGTAAGGACACCAAAGGTAATGGAATGGGGTTAAGAAGGATTATAAATCAACCATGATGGAATGATGAAGCAGACTCAATGAGTCAAATGGCATAATTCTGCTCCTAAGTCTTATGGTCCTTAATATATAATAATGACTTAAACTGTCCATACTAAAATTTAAAAATCTGTGAACGATACAAAACTTGGAGATGTGATGAATTGTGAGGGGAATGGTAACGGACTGCTGGGAGCTATTGGTAGAGTGTATGGATAGATAGCAATACGTTCTGGTGGGAAGAATGAGAGGGTGATTTTTTTACATAGGGTACAAGAACAGAGAGATACTTTTATGTACGAGGGCAGATTGAGAAGTAGGCGATAAAAGCTCATGGCAACTTAACCCTCCTAAGCAAAGGTAGACCATACAAGAGCAAGGTAGTCATGATGAAACAATATAGATGTTGTTAAATATTTGAGAGAGAAGGGGGGATGCCTGATTAAAATGATTGGGTGGGGGGGATAAAGGGTAAAGAGGCTAACTAGAAGGTGATAGGTGAAGCCAGGTGAGTGGTAAAGTCAAGGGCTAGAGAAGAAAAAAATCTGAATGGAGAAGAGAGTGGGGAAGGAGGAAAGGACACAGGACAAATAATAGGCAGGTGAGAAGAAGTAAAATGTCAGAATGGGGAATAGAGAAAGGGGCGGGGGGGAAGTTTTGTTCACCGGAAGGAAAAATCGGTATTCATTCCTCCAGGTTGGAGGGTACTCAGATGGGGTATAAGGTGTTGCTCCTCCACCCTGAGGTACTTTCCCTTATTAATGTACTGAGTAGTGAGTTGATCTGCGTGAACAGTATTGAAGATATGTTTTTCAGTGGATTTTGGCATAATAACAAACTAATACCAATACCGACTGGCACCACTTTTTAGAACACCTCTTTCATGAAGAATTGTTTTCATTAGCAGTACTGACCCAGGAATAGCAGACTCTGGTTCTGAAACAGACCAGAAAAGCCAATGTCCCTTAGAAGAGAGGAAGTATTTAAAGTCATGAAGAGTGTGGACAGTAACTTCTCACCTTAGTGGGGAAGTCAGGAATTAGGAGACATTGAGTGAAAGTGATTGGTAGGAGAACCAAAGGTTAAACAAGGAAAAACTTGTGTATTGCAGTGCATGGTAGGGTCTGATGTAGTAGCAGACCTGATTCAACTCTAGTGTTCAAAAGGAAGTTAAATAAGTACTACTTTATATAACGCCACAACAAAGCATGGGCCTTCTAGCCCAATATGTTGTGCCGACCTTTTAACCTACTCTAAAGTCAATCTAACTTTTCTTCTTGACATAGCTCTCCATTTTTCTATCATCCATGTGGCTATCTAAGAGGTTTATTAAAATGTTCCGCATGTATCTGTCTCTACCACTATCCCTACTGCCCAGTACTCTCTGTTTAAAAACAAGTTACTTCTGACATCTCCACTTCAAATCACCTTAAAATACTTGAAAGGAAATAATTTGCAAAGCACTGAAGAGAGGGCACAGGAGTGGAACTGTCTGGATATAGGGTGTGTAGAGACTTGATGGGCTGAATGGTCTTGTGCTGAATTTATTCTATGGTACTCAGATTCAGTCACCAGCTGCAAGAATGTTGCACATTTAATACTGATATGTGAGTATACATTTCAACAAATAGCTTCATTTAGGCCACAAGGCCATATGACATTGGAGCAGAATTAGGCCAACCATCCCATCGAGTCTGCTCTTCCATTCTATCATAGCTGATTTATTTTCCCTCTCAGTCCCATCCCCCTGCCTTCTCCCCTTATTAATTAAGTACCTATCAACTTCCTCTTTAAATATACCCAGTGACTTGGCCTCCCAGGTACATTTACTAATTCAAAGTTCGAAGTTCAAAGTAAATTTATTATCAAAGTATGTATATGTCAGCATATTCTACACTGAGATATGTTTTCTTGCAGGCAATTACAGGAAACTAAAGAAATACAATAGAATTTATGCAAAACAATCCATAGCAGAGTTAGGAGCTTCTTTATAAATTCTGCATCTTTCCTTAATAGGAAGTGTTGTAACCATGATGATCTGACAGATCAAGTTTTTCATGCAGGTCTCCAGATTTTTCCTTCCTTTTGTTTTCAGCAACAAACACTTCACCAGTGCAATGCCGATAGAATTGCACTGATCCAACAGATCTTGGTCTTTATAAGATCTTTGCATAAATCCGTAACATGCTTAAACAACCCCCAAGACACCAAAACTATATCATACGCAGTATAGCAGGCAACTACTGGAGATCAGATCATTGAATCTCACCACACAGGGGGAGTCCTTTCAACCCACCATGCTTCGCTCAATTGTTGGAAGACTTTTCCAGTTAGCTGCATCCCTGCTACTCTTTCTCCATAATCTTCAAAACACTTTATTTTCTTTTCAACTACTTTCCCTTTTGAAAATTACCCCTGCATCTCCTTGCACAATCCTTTCAGGCAGTGCATTGCAGATCAGAACAAGACACTGCATTGAAATACTTCTCATTATTCTTCCTCTCTTTGGCTTTCTTCAGGGATGCAAGAATGAGATTCGGAAGAAGAAAGTTGAAGCCATTATTAATTGTGGCCATTATTTGGTTCTGCACAGGAGGCTGGTTGGAGATCACCTCATTCCTAATTAGCTCTTTGTTGTCCAAATCGTTATTTTGCCTTAAATTATTGTTGGTTTTTTATTCCAACTCAGGTCCTTGGGGTCAGGGATGTCAGGATGTCTTAGATAATTGGGCTTTGTTCCAGGGAAGGTGATATCTGTTCCGAAGGGACGGTTTACACCTGAACTGGAGCGGTACTAACATTCTTGCAGGGAAGTTTGCTAGTGCTTCTTGGGGGGGGGGTTAAACTAAATTTGCAGGGGGCAGGGATCCAGAATGTGAGAGAGGATAGCGAGAGGAAGAATAAAGGACAGGTGGGGACTACACGGTTCCGGAATATAAAGTGTGTAGTAGAGAAAGGTGAGGCGAAACAAATGATGAGGAGGACACATGTACAGAGGGATGGTCTGACGGAAAATGGAGTTAAATGTGCAGAAAGAAGAGGTAAATTTAGGAAGGACAACAGTATTCTAGGGGTGTATAGCCGGATGGGAGTTCGGGGAGCTGGGTTAAGCACAATAGGCAGCGATTCAAACAGAGAGAGGAGAAATGGGCTAAAAATTCTATATCTGAATGCACGAAGTGTCAGGAATAAGGCGGATGAGCTTGAAGCTCAGGTGCGAATGGGTAACTATGATGTTGTTGGGATAACGGAGACATGGCTGCAGGGAGATCAGACCTGGGAAATGAATGTACAAGGGTATACGTGCTATCGTAGGGACAGAAATGTGGGCAGAGGGGGTGGGGTGGCCCTGTTGGTGAGGAATGAGATTCAGTCCTTTGCAAGGGGGGACATAGGATCAGGAGAAGTAGAGTCTGTGTGGATAGAACTGAGGAACAGTAAGGGCAAAAGGACCCTAATGGATGTTGTCTACAGGCCACCAAACAGTAGCATGGATATTGGGTGCAAGTTGAATAGGGAGTTAACATTGGCATGTGGCAAAGGTAATGTTGCAGTAGTTACGGGGGATTTCAACATGCAGGTGAACTGGGAGAATCAGGTTGGTGCTGGACCCCAGGATAGGGAGTTTGTAGAGTGCCTACGGGATGCATTCTTGGAACAGCTTGTACGAGAGCCAACCAGGGACAAGGCTATTCTGGATTTAGTGTTACGTAATGAACAGGATTTGATAAGCGATCCTGAAGTAAAGGAGCCATTAGGAGGTAGTGATCATAATATGATAAGTTTTTATCTGCAATTTGAGAAGGATAAGGGCAGCTCGGAGGTGTCAGTGTTGCAGTTGAACAGGGGAAACTATGGAGCCATGAGGGAGAAGCTGGCCAAAGTTGACTGGACGGATATCCTAGCAGAAAAGACAGTGGAACAGCAATGGCAGGTATTCTTGGGAATAATGCACAAGGTGCAAAATCAGTTCATCCCCCAGAGAAGGACGGATTCAAAGGGGGGAAGGGGCCACAGTGGTTGACAAAGGAAGTCAGAGATTGCATAGCATTAAAAAAAAGGAAGTATGACAGAGCTAAGGTGAGTGGGAGGACAGATGATTGGGAAGTTTTTAAGGAACAACAGAACTTAACTAAAAAGACAATACGGGGAGAAAAAATGAGGTACAAATGCAAGCTAGCCAGGAATATAAAGGAGGATAGCAAAAGCTTTTTTAGGTATGTGAAGAGAAAGAAGATGGTTAGGAACAATGTTGGGCCCTTGAAGAATGAATTGGGTGAAATTGTTATGGGAAACAGAGAAATGGCAGAAGAATTTAATAAGTACTTTAGATCTGTCTTCACTAAGGAAGACACAAGCAATCTCCCAGATGTATGGATGGGTCAAGGACATAGGGTAACAGAGGAAATGAAACAGATTGACATTAGGAGGGAAATGGTGATGAGTAGACTGATGGGACTGAAGGCTGACAAATCCCCAGGTCCAGATGGTCTGCATCCTAGGGTACTAAAGGAGGTGGCCCTGGAAATTGCGAATGCATTGGTAATCATTTTCCAATGTTCCTTAGATTCAGGATCAGTTCCTGAGGATTGGAGAATGGCTAATGTTAACCCACTTTTTAAGAAAGGAGGGAGGGAGGAAACAGAGAACTATCGACCTGTCAGCCTGACATCGGTGGTGGGAAAGATGCTAGAGTCCATTAGTAAGGATGAAATAGTGGCATATCTAGATAGCAGTGATAGGATTGGGCTGAGCCAGCATGGATTTACCAAGGGTAAATCATGCTTGACTAATCTGTTGGAGTTTTTCAAGGATGTAACCAGGAAGTTAGACGGGGGAGATCCAGTGGATGTAGTGTACCTCGATTTTCAGAAGGCATTTGATAAGGTCCCACATAGGAGATTGGTGGGTAAAATCAAAGCTCATGGCATTGGGGGGAAGACATTGACATGGATAGAAAACTGGTTGGCAGATAGAAAGCAAAGGGTAGCAGTGAATGGGTGTTTCTCGGAATGGCAGGTGGTGACTAGTGGGGTGCCACAGGGCTTGGTATTGGGACCACAACTGTTTACGATTTACATCAGCGATTTAGATGAAGGCATTGAGAATAACATCAGCAAATTTGCTGATGATACTAAGCTGGGTGGCAGTGCGACATGTGATGAGGATGTTAGGAGAATTCAGGGTGACTTGGATAGGCTGGGTGAGTGGGCAGATACTTGGCAGATGACGTTTAATGTGAATAAGTGTGAGGTTATCCACTTTGGGAGTAAGAACAGGAAGGCAGATTATTATCTGAACAGTGTAGAGTTAGGTAAGGGAGAAATACAAAGAGATCTAGGAGTCCTTGTTCATCAGTCACTGAAGGTGAATGAGCAAGTGCAGCAGGCAGTGAAGAAGGCTAATGGAATGTTGGCCTTTATTACAAAGGGAATTGAGTACAAGAGCAAGGAAATCCTCTTGCATTTGTACAGAGCCTGGTGAGACCACACCTGGTGTATTGTGTACAGTTTTGGTCTCCAGGGTTAAGGAAGGACATCCTGGCTGTAGAGGAAGTGCAGCGTAGATTCACGAGGTTAATTCCTGGGATGTCTGGACTGTCTTACGCAGAGAGGTTAGAGAGACTTGGCTTGTACACACTGGAATTAAGGAGACTGAGAGGGGATCTGATTGAAACATATAAGATTATTAAGGGATTGGACAAGATAGAGGCAGGAAATATGTTCCAGATGCTGGGAGAATCCAGTACCAGAGGGCATGGTTTGAGAATAAGGGGTAGAGTTAAGGAACTGTCCATTTAGGACAGAGTTAAGGAAAAACTTCTTCTCCCAGAGAGTTGTGGGGGTCTGGAATGCACTGCCTCAGAAGGTAGTGGAGGCCAGCTCTCTGGATGCTTTCAAGGAGCTAGATAGGTATCTTATGGATAGGGGAATCAAGGGATATGGGGACAAGGCAGGAACCGGGTATTGATAGTAGATGATCAGCCATGATCTCAAAATGGCGGTGCAGGCTCGAAGGGCCGAATGGTCTACTTCTGCACCTATTGTCTATTGTCTTGTTGTTACTCATGTGAAGAACAGAGGTTTCGTGAATTCTTACATGGAGTGGCTTTTACACATAAAATGTATTGGATAGAGCGGGGTTACAGTCCAACAGCAAAGTGGTCCAAAGCAGTTGGAAACCAGTGAGAGGCACCTCCATTGGTCAGGATCAACCATGAATGTTGCACCTTTGCTGTCTAGATAAACGAGGCTGGGTAGTACAATATGGAGAGCAAGCTTATACCCATGTAGCAAGCTCCCCCTCTCCACAGGTCTGATGAACCCAAAAGGAATGGCAGAGACTGATACCTTAGGGACTCCAGTTCCAGATTTTTCCCTTGGAGTTTTCTCCAAAAGCCATCCCCATGAGTGGGTATGGCCAAAAGGCAGCGGAGGTTTGAAGTCAAAGTTTTCCTTCTCCTAGATGAGCAGCCAAACACAGCTGACGAGACACAACTGCCTGAAATGACTAGTTTTATAGGGCCAATATCCCACAGTTGCCTCTTCTCCTGTCAGTAGAAACAGTTCCACTGGGCTTAGAGTTGTATACACAGTCACAATTGCATACACACATACAGTATAGACACACCTCACTTAAACACACGTGTGGTTCACAGGTTCTTGATTAGTAAAAGTGCCAAAGGTCATGGGGAGAAGGAAGGAAAATGGGTTTAGAGGAAAAATAAATTAGCTATGATCAGTTGACAGAGCAGGCGCTGTTGGCCAAATGTTCTTATTCTGTTCCTATTATCTTATATTCCAGAGCAACACTCAAAATGCTGGAGATGAGGTTCTGACTCATAATGTCTGCTGTCCGCTTCCCTCCATAAATGGTACCCGACCTGTTGAGCAACCCCAGTGTTCTCTGTGTTTTAACACTTCATTTCTGCTTACCTGATGTGAAATTCTTCATGATTTTAGAAGACTCATTGACATCTCCCCTTTAACATAGAGAAATATAATCACATCTCATATTTTCTCATAACCAATTTTCTTCAATGGAAAATCATCATAAAATGAGAAGAGGCCAAAGAGCCCACAGAGGCTCTGGTATTGGTATTGGTTTATTATTGCCTAAGATACAGTGAAAAGCTTGCGTTGAATACTATTTCTACATCAAATCATTGCAGAGTGCATTCAACTAGAATAAGGTAAAAAATGCTGAATGAATTGTAAAAACCTATCGTATAAGTGTTGTGCAGGTAGACAAAATAAATGCAAGGTCATAATGAGGAAGATTTTGAGACCAAGAGTCCATCTTATCATGCAAGAGGTCCAAATAAAAGTCTGATAACAGTGGGATAGAAGCTATCCTTGAGCCTGGAGTATGATTTTAGTCTTTTGTACCTCCTGCCCAGTGGAAGAGGTGGGGAAGAAAGAATGTTCAGGGTGGTGGGGTCTCTGATTATGTTGTTTGCTTTACTGAGGCAGCGAAAAGTATCAACAGAGTCCAGAGAGGAGAGGCTGGTTCCAGTGATGCGCTCAACTGCGACCATAACTCACTGCAGTTTTTTGCAGTCACATGTGGAGGGTTGTCACACCAAGCTGTGATGCATCCAGACTGAATGGTACATTGATAAAAATTGGTACAGGGATATGCTGAATTTCTTTAGCCTTCCGGCATTTTGAAAACTGGTACTTTGCATGTCCTCATTCACAGCTTTGCAAACCTATAACCTTCGATATTTACGCTTTTTGAATGCCACAATTTATCATTGCTTTGACTACACTCCCAGTCATAGTAGCATAGTGGTTAGCATGATACTTTACACTGCTAGCTTGAGGTTGAGATTCAAATGTCTGCTGCTCTCTGTAAGGAGATTGTACATTCTCCCTGTGAGCACATGGGTTTGCTCCGGGTGCTCCAGTTTCCACCCATGTTCCAAGACGTACAGGCTAGGGTTATTAAGTTATGGGCATGCTACATTGGTGCCAGAACCATTGCAAAATTTGTGGGCTGCACCCAGCAATTTTCAGACTGTGTTGGTTAATGTCAAAAAAAAAACTTTTTTCACTGTATATTTCAATGATTCGATGTATCTGACAAATAAAGATAATCTTTAATCTGATTATAATGACTTCCTGCAATAAAAAGTATCTTCTCCTGACACCTCTGATTGTTTGCCTGTCTGTGTCCTTTCATGAGTAAGAAGAGTGTCTGTTTGAACATGATGTAAGACTAGGAACCTCCTGAGAAATGCAGCTGTTTCTTTTATGGGAGATTTCCAAGATTTATTTTATTTACTTACAACTGTGGACAATTCAGAAGATTGAGAGAGGATCTTAAAGAAACAGATAAAATTATGAAGGATACGGTGGATAAGGTAGAGGCAGGAAAGCTGTTTCCACTAGTATTTGAGACAAGAAGTAATAAACATTGCCTCAAGGTTCAAGGGGGAAGGAAATGTGTTTTTGAAATAGATTTTTGCATATTATGGGAGAAGACAGGTAGGTGGTTCTGAGTCCGCAGCCATGACTCTGTACGCCCACAGTGAGGAGGAATTTTTTTAGCCTGAGAGTGGTGAATCTGTGGAAATCTTTGCCACAGGCAGCTGTGAAGGCTGAGCCTATAGGCATATTTAAGACAGACTGATAGATTCTTGTTTGGTCAGGGCATGAAGGGATACAGGGAGAAGGCAAGAAATTGGGGCAGAGAGGAAAATTGGATCAGCCCTGATGAAATGGTGGAGCAGACCTGATGCACAAAATGGCCCAATTATGCTCCTATATCTCGTGGTCTTATGGTCTTATTATTGGAAGAATGTCAGTGCTTTGGAGAGGGCCAGAAAATGCTTACCAGAATGCTACCTGGATTATAGGGCATGCACTATAATGAGAAATTGGAAAAACTTGGATTGTCTTCTGTGAAACAGTGCTACCTGAGGAGAGCTGATAGAAGATTATAAAATTATGAAAGGTATAGACAGAATAGTCAGACATGTCTTTTACCAGGATTGAAATACCTAATACTAGAAGGCGTGCAATTAAGGTGAGGGGGGTAATTTCAAAAGAGATGTGAGGGGCAAATATTTTACACAAAGAGTGGTTAGTGCCTAGAATGCGCTGCCTGGGGAGGTGGTAGAGGCAGAAACATTACAGACTTTTAACAGATATTAATATAAAGCACTGTACAAAAGTCTTAGGCACATATCATAGCTAGAGTGTCTATGACTTTTGCACAGTACTGTATTTATCAGTGTGGAGTGGAGAGCTAGGTTGTAAATCCGGTGGGAGCAAAGGATTCTTGGGAATGACAAGAGTGAAGCACCACGGGAAGGGTATGGAACAGGTGGCAGAGAAGGAGTACCAGGGGCCGATGGAGGGGGGGGGGGGGGGTGGTGTGGTGCACACACCCAGCTTTGACAGACCAGGTATGGTCATTTGATTCCTAACAATTGCTTTATTGATCAATACAGAACGTCTCTGTGGTGTTTTCTGCTCCATCCCTGCTCCCTTCCCCATTTCATAAACGTTATTCCCCTCTCCCTGCATCTTTCCCACTCTCAGTCCACAACAGAGACCCGTATCAGAATCAGGTTTGTCACCACTCACATATGTCATGAAATTTGATTTTGTTTTGCAGCAGCAGCAGCTGCACAGTGCAAAAGATAAAATTACTTCAGTACTGTGCAAAGGTCTTAGGCACGTACATATTTATAGAGTTCTGCACGGTTCTGTACTTCTATAATATAATTAACAGCAAGGGAAATTTTATTGCTCTTTATGCCCATTTAACTCTGGGACGTCTATCAATTTGAAGCTGCGGTATGAATGTACTCAGTGAGTTTACAAAGAACACTGGCGCCACAGGGCACTAAGATGACTGCTCCAGGTAATTCTCTGCTCCACAGTAATAGAGTGGGAGAATGCACTACTTCAGCAAATGCCAGCATTACCCACACAAAATGGGTTTAGAATTACATCATGTAGCATAATTCTCTGTGCCGAGGAACAATATTTTTTATACAAAAGCAAATCATCTTATTCTCTGAGCATGCAGCAAGTCTGATGAATTTCACCAGCTTAGTTCTGGGCTGTACAGTATGATGGAATGGATGCACAGGAGTAGGCTATTCAGGACTTCAGGCCCTTTATCATACCCCTCTGTTCACTTAATTCATCCGTTCTTTCTTGGTGCCGTTTGGCGTGATTTGTGAGTTTTATTTTGTGTGAGGGAGTGGGTTGGGGATTCAGGGTTTGATGTTCTTTTTGCCATTTGGCGTGATTTATTAGTTTTTTTGTGTGTAAGGGATGGGTTTGAGGTTTGATGTTATTGCTATTTGGTGCAACTTGTTAGTTTTATTTTTGCATGGGGCGAGGGGGTTGATGATTGTGTTGCCTTTTGCAAGATATGTTTGTTATTGTGCAGTGGGGAAGTTGTTGATGTTTTTCTTAGAATAACTCCATGGCTTTCTTTGTTTCATGGCTATCTGGAGAAGACGAATCTCAGAGTTGTATACTGCACACACACTTTGATAATAATTGAACCTTTGTACAGTGGTATTTTTTCTCAAAGTGCCAGAGGCACAGCTTTGATCCTGACCTCTGGAGCTGTGTATGTTGAGTTTGCATGTCCTCTCTGTGGCTGGATGGGCTTCATTTGGGTTCTCTTGTTTCCTCCCACATCCCAAAGAAATGCACGTTGATAGGTTAAATGGCCACTGTAAAATTCTCCTCACAATGTGTGTGTGTGTGTGTGTGTGTGTGTGTGTGTGTGTGTATGTGTTTCTGTGTGTCTGTGTGTGTGTGCGCATCTCGATGCACATGTCACGGGCCTGAATTACCTCCGCCCAGTTGCACTCACCCCCATTATTGCAAAGTGCTTTGAGAGACTGTTTCTATCACATCTGAAATCCCATCTGCCCACTACCCTGGACCCCCATCAATTTGCCTATCGCACCAACAGGTCAACAGAGGATGCCATCTCCACAGCACCTCATTCTACCCTGACCCACCTGGACAGCCCCAACTCTTACATCAGAATGCTGTTCATCGACTTTAGTTCGGCATTCAATACTGTGACCCCCTCCAAGCTGATCACCAAACTTAGCCAGCTTGGTATCAGCTTATCCCTCTGCAATTGGACCTTGGACTTTCTGACTAACAGACCCCAATCTGTTAAGTTAGACAACTTCTTCTCCTCAACTCTCACCCTGAACACCGGCATGCCTCAAGGCTGTGTGCTGTGTGCGTGCCTCTTCTGCACTCACTTTTCAGCTATGACTGCGTTTCTGTTCATGGTTCTAACTCCATAACCAAGTTTGCGGATGACACCACGGTGATTGACCTGATCAGAGGGGATGGTGAGATAGCCTACAGGGATGAAGTCAAGCACCTGGCCATGTGGTGTGCCAACAACAACCTGGCCCTTAACACCTAGAAGACCAAAGAGATCATTGTGGACATCAGGTATTCTAGGAGCCACACTCACGTCCCCATCTACATCAATGGAGCTGTAGTGGAGCATGTATCAAGCTTCAAATTCCTTGGTGTCCACATTTCCGAGGATGTCACCTGGTCCCTGAATTCCTCCATCCTTTATTTCCTGCGGAGCATCAAGAAAGCTTACCTCTGTCCTAGGATACTGATGGACTTTTACCGTTGTACCATTGAGAGCATATTCAACAACTGCATCTCAGTGTGGTATGGCATATCAGACCGCAAAGCACTCCAGCGGGTGGTGAAAACTGCCCAGCGGATTATCAGCACCCAATTGCCCACTGTTGAGAACATCTGCCATAAACGCTGCCTGGACAGGGTGAAAAGCATTATCAAGGATGCATCTCACCCTAACCATGGACTTTTTACTCTGTCCCATCTGGTAGGCGCTACAGGAGCCTCTGCTCCTGCACCAGCAGGCAGAAGAAGAGCTTCTTCCCTGAGGCTGTGACCCTGCTGAACCTCACATCACAGCGCTAAGCAGTATTGCACCCATATTGTACTGTCTCAGTACTTTTATATTTGTGTGCTGTAGCACTTACTTTTTATTTGCAGTTATTTTGTAAATAACACTATTCTTTGCATCTCTGGTTAGATGCTAACTGCATTTCATTGGCTTTGTATCTGTACTTGGCACAATGACAATAAAGTTGAATCTAATCTAATTGTGTGCGTGTGTGTGTGCGTGTGTGTGTGCGTGCGTGCGTGCGTGCGTGTGTGCGTGCGTGTGTGTGTGTGTGTGTGTGTGTGTGCGCGTGTGTGTGTGTGTGTGTGTGTGTGTGTGTGTGTGTGTCTGTGTGTGTGTGTGTGTGTGTGTGTGTGTGTGTCATGAGCCCTGAGGACCTATGCAACTGTATTTGTTAATTTTTGACTTGTGTGGAGTCATTAAGCCCTTGTCCTTTCTGTTAGATCTTGTCAAGTTTAGTTTGGCTGTCACGGGCTTTCATTGTACTATGCTTATTTAAAGTGGATTCCCAATTAGTACAATTCCTTGTGTGTGTTTTGAGAATGATTCATCTCGCAGTGTCACTCGGTCAAGCCATCGATGTCCATCTCTACACGGAAGTGTGACATTCCTCTGCACATGGGTTCATCTATTTCTCAGCGCACACCATGACAATGATAGCATCTGGAGGGAAATAAAAGAAAAGAAAGATTAGTTTTACTTGTCACATGTACATCAAAACACGGAGACATGAAGTGAAATGCGTTGTTTGAATCCTCCTACGAGTGGACCGGTTCAGTGGCGTAGCTGTTGGAGTTGCTGACTCACAATGCCGGAGACCTAGTTCAATGGTCTCTGTGGATTTTGCAAATCCTCCCTGTGTCCAGCTGAGTTCCCTTAACGTTTCAAAGACATGCAAGTTGGTAATTCATATAGATATTTATAGTGGAGGTTTTCTTTTTAAAGAATTCCTTGATTTGTAACATGTACATTGAAACATTCAGAGAAATGCATCAGTGGCAACTTGCTGTGCAGCTCACAAATGTTACCACACTTCTGATGCCACCACAGCATGCCCACAACTCACTAATCCTAACCATGTCTTCGAGGTTGAGGAGGACTTACGGTCTTATTACATGCAGAGGATGATCTGTTGGCACCACAGCCACCACACCCATCATAGTACTCTGAGTACTGAAATGTCTGGACTGAGAGGATGTTTCTGCTGGTGCGGCAGTCTAAGAGCAGAAGGCACAGCCTCAGAATGAAAGAACATACCTTTAGATTTGAGGAAGAGTTTTGTTCGCTAGACAGCGGTAAATCTGTGAAACTGATTGACACAGGTGGCTGTGGAGGCCAAGTCATTGGATATATTTAAAGCAGAGTTTGATAGGCTCTTGAGTAAGGACATCAAAGGTTACGGGGAGAAGACAGGTGAATGGAATTGAAAGAGACGATAAATTGAAAGAGCCTTGATCAAATGGTGGAGCATACTCGATGGGCCAAATGGCCTAACTCTGCTCCTATGTCTTATGGTATAACAGTCTAATTGGATGTTGTATATTGTCCCAATATGCAGCTGAATGGTTGAATCCGAGGGAAGCTGATGGGACTGTGGGAAAGATAAAAGATGGGTTTAATCTAGGATTAGTATAATTGGGTGTCGATGGTCAACCTGAGCAGTGGGCCAAATGTCCTCATTCTCTGTGACTCTATAAATGAGCTTCAGATGGGATTTAAGAGTCAACGTCAAGTCTCGAGGTGCAAGTCGTCTGCTCTGCGTAAGAATGGTAGATTCGCTGTTCCAAAGGACATGAATGAACCAGATCTCTATGTTTAACAGTGACCTGGCAGTTTTACATCTCACTTCTATTGCCATGAGCTCTTCATTGCACACTAATTAATTCACTTTCAATTCCTCGGCTGATGGGATGGGATTTGAGCCCATGGATCATTCATTCAGGGCTCAGAATTTTAAGTCCATTAATATAATCAATATGTCGCCGTTCTGCTTGTTGCAGTTCTGTTCAGGTGCCGCAGTGTTAAAGCTTCACTCCTGTTCTTTATTTAAACAATACCACAGCATAATTCAAGGACATCTGCAGGGATAGGCAATGCCTTAGTTTAGCAATGTCATACATCAACCTCAGTCTTGTTTGGGAGTACTCATCGGGAATTTACACTCACGCTTATGAATGTCTAGAATCTGATTCAGTAGGTTCCTTAACTAAAGCAGATCTGGAATCCATTAGTGCACAGACACTGTTTGTTGAGTGTGCTGTGGATGGTCCTGTGGGGTAGTGGTTAGCGCAATCCTTTATAGATCCAGCAATCAGTGATCGGGGTTCAACTTCGGCCACTGTCTGTAAGGAGTTTGTACGTTCTTCCCGTGACTGCGTGGGTTTCCTCTGGGCGCTCCAGTTTCCTTCCACATCCAAAGACACATAGGTTAGTTGATTAATAGTCACATGGGTGTAAATTGGTAAACAGGCTCGTTGGCTCGTTGTGAGCATGCTATGTTGGTGCCGGAAGCTTGACAACACAAGTGGAATACCTCCAGCACATCCTCAGACTGTGTCGGTCATTAACGCAAATCGATGCATTTCACTAATACAAGAGATCAAGAGATTCTGTAGATCCATTGTAACACATACTGTTAATCTGGTAGAGTGTTTATTCCTCTCTATAGATGCTGCACGACCTGTTGAATTCCTCTAGCATTTTGTGTGTGGAGGCATTTCACTGTATGTTTTAATGTTTTGATGTACTTGTGACAAACGAAGAAAATCTTTTAAATAAAGCTAATCTTTATCTTTAAGTCTTTAAAATTGGCTGGAATATGCACAACAATTTGCCAGTCAACCACCCTTACTGTAATGTGCATGAGTGTGAGTCTTAGCTGAGAACCTGCAGGAGAGTGAGCACCTGCATATCCATGTGATAAAAACTGTCAAAACAATCTATGCTCAGTCTTGAACTCTAGCCATTGGACTGTGGTAAACTATGTATACCTGTCTGGACATGCCCTTCTGCTGACTGCTCCTGTGGCTCCTCCCACAGACCCCTGTATAAAGGCGATTGGAGGCACTGCTCCTCCCTCAGTCTCCGAGATGCCGTGCTCCCTTTTGCTGCTAATAAAAACCTATCGTTCACCTCCCATCTCCGAGAGTTATTGATGGTACATCATGGACAGATATAAAAGACTCTAACTCTCCAATGACTGGAGCCCAAGAATGAAGACAGTTTTTAAAAACGTGACTAGATAGAAGTGTAGAAGATGATAAAAGGTATAGATAAAGTTGATAGAACATAGAACATAGAAAACCTACTGCACATTACAGGCCTGTCAACCCGCAATGTTGTGTCAACCACCCCTCTATTTTTCTAAGCTCCATGTACTTAACTAAGAGTCTCTTAAAAGACCCAATTGTATCTGTCTCTACCACATGCGTCCTCTACTCTCTGTGTGAGAAACCTACCTCTGACATGCCTTGAGTACCTATTTCCTAACACCTTAAAGCTGTGCCCCCTCAAGTTAACCACTTCAGCCCTGGGAAAAATCCTTTGACTATCCACGTGATCGATGCCTCTCATCGTCTTATACACTTCTATCAGGCCACCTCTCATCCTCCGTCGCTCCAAGGAGAAAAGGCCAAGTTCACTCAACCTATTCTCAGAAGGCATGCTCCCCAATCCAGGCAACATCCTTGTAAATCTCTTCTGCACCCTTTTTATAGCATCCATATCCTTCCTGTAGTGAGGTGACCAGAACTCTACACAGTACTCCAAGTGGGATCTAACTAAGGTCTTATATAGCTGTAACATCACCTCATGGCTCTTGAACTCAATCCCACGGCTGATGAAGGCCAACACACCAAACGCCTTCTCAACAACTCTGTCAACCAGCGCAACAGCTTTGAGTATCCTATGGGCATGGACTCCAAGATCCCTCTGATCCTCCACACTGCCTCAAGTCTTACCATTAATACTATATTCTGCCATCATATGTGACCTGCCAAAACAAACTACCTCACACTTATCTGGGTTGAACTCCTTCTGCCACTTCTCAGCCCAGTTTTGCATCCCATCGATGTCCTGCTGTAACCTTTGACAGCCCTCCACACTATCCACAATACCCCCCAACCTTTGTGTCATCAGCAAATTTACTAACCCATCCCTCCACTTCCTCATCCAGGTCATTTATAAAAGTTACAACCCGTAGGGGTTCCAGAACAGATCCCTGAGGCACACCACTGGTCATCAACCTCCATGCAGAATATGACCAGACTTTGCCTTCTGTGGGCAAGCCAATTCTGGATCCACAAAGCAAGGACTCCTTGGATCCCATGCCTCCTTACTTTCTCAATAAGCCTTGCATGGGGTACCTTATCAAATGCCTTGCTGAAATCCATATACACTGCATCTGCTGCCCTACCTTCATCAATGTGTTTAGTCACATCCTCAAAAAATTCAATCAGACTCATAAGGCACGACCTGCCTTTGACAAAGACGTGCTGACTATTTCTAATCATATTATACCTCTCCAAATGTTCATAAATCCTGCCTCTTGGGATCTTTTCCATCATCTTACCAACTACTGAAGTAAGACTCATTGGTCTGTAATTTCCTGGGTTATCTCTACTTCCTTTCTTGAACAAAGAAACAACGTTAGCAACCTTCCAAACTTCTGGTTTGGACTTCTTATGTTCTATTGACGATGCAAAGATCATCACAAGAGGCTCAGTAATCTCTTCCCTCACTTCCCATTGTAGCCTGGCATATATATTGTCCAGTCCCAGCGACTTATCAAAACCTCTAGACAAAGACTTCTTCCTTTGTTGGAAATAGCTGATACAACAGGGCATACTTTTTTTTACAGTGATTGGAGGAAAGTATAGTGGGGATGTCAGAGGTTGGTGTCTTGATAGAAAGAGAGGTGTATGCATGGAACATGATGATAGAGGCAGATACTTTAAGAGACTCCTAGATACAGTACTGTGCAAGGGTCTTAGGCACATCTACCGTATAGAGCTAGGGTGCCTAAGACATTTGCACTGTACTGTGGTGATTGAATGTATTGCATGGTACTGCTGAAAAAAAAGACAAATAACATGACATGTGAGAGGGATGATAAACCCATTTCTGATGTGGGTCCCTATTGTGGATGAAGTGTGGGAAGGGGCAGGGAGAGGGGAATCATGTTGGAAAAAAGTGAAGGGAGAGGGGAGGGAGCAAGAAACACCAGAGAAACATTCTGTAATGATCGATAAACCAATTGTTTGGAATCAAATGACCTTGCCTGGTGTCTCAGGGCTGCACGTGTCTGCACCCACACCACCACCCATCCCTGGTACTTTTTCTCTGGCACCTGTCCCACACCCACAATGTAGATGCATTGATGAAAGAAAAATGGAAGGCAATGTGAGAGAGAAGGGTTAGATTGAGCTTAGAGTCGGTTAAAAGTACAACGTTTTGGTCAAAATGGCCTGCATTGTGCTAGACTGTTTTATTTCTACAGTCTATGTTCAATAAACAGAAAGAATAAAAGACTTAAGGGAGACAAAAGAAGCCCAGATTTTATTCCTAGCATGAAGACTGAGCCTGATTGACAAGAAGACTTGAGAGTGTACTTGTAAATAATTGTGCTTTGGATTCTGCTCCAGGACTCATTGTTTGATGTGACTAAAAATCTACAAATACTTTTAGTCAAGAAGGAGCAGTGTTGATGAAATGAAGCAGCCAAAACCATGGTAACAAGGGCTTTCAGTAAATTAGACAAAGTCAGGACAGGAATTATCACCGGGCGGGGGGTGGGGGGGGGGGCTCAAATAGAGGTTTGATTCTCTCAGTTTGTGGCTATCTGCATTTATGGAACATTAGTCTGAGAGGAAGGGAAACAAAGATTACACAAAATTAACCAGAGTGCACTACAGAGGGAGAGACCATCCAATACCACTGGTCTATTTTTGCTGCAAACATGAGGAAATCTGCAAATGCTGGAAATTCAAGCAACACACACGAAATGCTGGTGGAACACAGCAGGCCAGGCAGCATCTATAGGGAGAAGCACTGTCGAGGTTTCGGGCCGAGACCCTTCGTCAGGACTAATGGAAAGGAAAGATAGTAAGAGATTTGAAAGTAGGAGGGAGGGGGGAAATGCAAAATGATAGGAGAAGACCAGAGGGGGTGGGGTGAAGCTAAGAGCTGGAAAGGTGATTGGGAAAATGGATACAGAGCTGGAGAAGGGAAAGGATCATGGGATGGGTGGCCTAGGGAGAAAGAAAGGGGGAGGGGAGCACCAGAGGGAGATGGAGAACAGGCAGGGTGATTGGCAGAGAGAGAAAAAAAAAGGCGAGGGGGAAAGCTAAATATGTCAGGGATGGGGTAAGAAGGGGAGGAGGGGCATTAACAGAAGTTAGAGAAGTCAATGTTCATGCCATCAGGTTGGAGGCTACCCAGACGGTATATAAGGTGTTATTCCTCCAACCTGAGAGTGGCTTCATCTTGACAGTAGAGGAGGCCATGGATAGACATATCAGAATGGGAATGGGACATGGAATTGAAATGGAACAAGTGCTACACCTGCCCTTACACTTCCTCCCTCACCACCATTCAGGGCCCCAGACAGTCCTTCCAGGTGAGGCGACCTTCACCTGTGAGTCAGCTGGTGTGGTGTACTGTGTCCGGTGCTCCCAGTGCGGCCTTTTATATATTGGTGAGACACGACGCAGACTGGGAGACGGTTTCACTGAACACCTACGCTCTGTCCACTAGAGAAAGCAGGATCTCCCAGTGGCCACACATTTTAATTCCACGTCCCATCACTCTGTCTCTTCTCCATCTCCCTCTGGTGCTCCCCTCCCCCTTTCTTTCTCCCTAGGCCTCCCGTCCCATGATCCTTTCCCTTCTCCAGCTCTGTATCCCTTTTGCCAATCACTTTTCCAGCTCTCAGCTTCACCCCACCCCCTCTGGTCTTCTCCTATCATTTTGCAATTCCCCCTCCCCCTCCTACTTTCAAATCTCTTAGTATCTTTCCTTTCAGTTAATCCTGACAAAGGGTCTTGGCCTGAAATATCGACAGTGCTTCTTCCTATAGATGCTGCCTGGCCTGCTGTGTTCCACCACCATTTTGTGTGTGTGTTACTTGAATTTCCAGCATCTGCAGATTTTCTCGTAAGTGCATTTTCATTTTTTTTTGGTACTGAGTTCTATAAAATAGATCACTTTACTTCATCTTGATCATTATTCCTCTCCCTAGAAAGAGAAGTGAACTTATAGGAATCTTTGAAATTCTGAGAGGCACAGGTAACAGCCTTTACCTGAGGCTAGGGGAGTCCTAGATGAAGGGGCATAGCTTCAGGGTGAGAGGGGAGTGTAATAAAAAGGACCTGCGGGGCAAGTTTTCCATGCAGAGGGTGGTGAGTATTTAGAATGTGTTGCTGGAGGGAGTGGTTGAGGCGGGTACAATAGTATCATTTCAGAAGAACTTGAATGGGTACCTAAAAGATTAGAGATTAGTTCTCTCTGTCACATGTGCATTGAAGCATGCAGTGAAATGTTTGTTTTCTTCAGGAATGTGCTGTGATCAGTCTGCAAGTGTTTCCATGATTTCAGTGTCAGCGTAACCCACACATCTTACTCTAACCCTTACATCTTTAGAATGTGGGAGGCTGTACAAGCTGCTCTCGGACAGTGATGGAAATTGAAACCCAATTGTTGGTCATTGGTGCTGTGAAGCATTGCTCTAAATGCTATGCTACTATGTCACCCACAGAGGAGAGGCTTGGAGGGATAGGGGCTAGTCGCAGGAAATCAGGATTTGGAATTACCAGGCTGGCATGGGTATTGTTACATGTACAGTGTACAGTGTAAATCCTACCTTGCATACTGTTCATACAGATTCAATCATAACATGATGCATTGAGGTCGAACCAGACAAAACAATAACAATGCAAAATTGCAAATAAAAATGTGAAAGGGTCACTGGATTCTCCTTCCACCCTCCCATCATCTTTGACATTTACCAAGAACATTGCAGATGAAGGGCCAGAAGCATTGTGGATGATCCTTACCAACCTTTCTGATCTTCACTTCGTGCTTGCTTGCAAATCTCAGCTTTCTAAACACAGCAGCTGCCACTTGTAAGATAAAAAAAAGATGAATGTAAACTTCAACTAACATTGCTTTCTTTAATTTATGGTGACAAAAAGGAGTCGGTCTTCAGTTCTTTTCCACCACATTATCGAGTGTATTCTGCATCCTTCTTATAGCTTTTAATTCATTCATAATATATATCAGGATATCTTTTATGTCTCCTTTAATCTCCTCTTTCTTTTCCTTTTCTTCTTCCTCTGAATTTCCCAAAGAGTCTGACTCCACTTCCGATTCACTTCCAGTTTCACTTCTAGCCATAGTTGGGATTTGTAGTTTTGTTAATATCTGTTCATGCATACTTGTTTCTTCGCGCATATGTTGTTCTTGCCGTTTCTTCTTAGAGACCGCCAACATTGCTGCAACTTCTTGTACCGCATCATCAGAAGTGCCATGCACTTCGCCGGGAGAAGATCCAACTTGAGTCCGAGGCTTCGCCGATACAGTTAGGCCTTTTTCCCCACCGATCTGCGCAGTCTTCAAAGTAGTAGCTTTCTTCTGTTTCGGTTTAGGAGCCATATCAAAAGATAATCCTGAGTTACTTATAAATAGTTTCTAGTAAATATTTGTTAACTCTTCTTCATTTAAACCCTATTTCATTACTTTTTACAAGGGAGCTGGATTCCCAACGTCTCGACCCTATGTCATCATGTGACATCCCCCGGTCTTCAGTTCTTAAAATGTAAATTAAAAGCAGTAAGCAGCTTGAAGTTAAATAACACCACTTTACGATCAAGCTCTTTTGGCATAGGCACTTGGTCTGTGAAAACTAAAATGGAAACTCACTGCACCTGTTTTATTACTGTTCTAAGAGAAGTATAAGGCAACAACTTAATTTGAGTTGTTTGAAACAGGCAAACTGACTCCTAAGTTGTTTAGTTCAAGGAAGCTTGTAGAACAGATGGATAATATCACTTAACATATCAATAACTGGTGTGTTCATAGTTGGAAGGTTTTATGTACTCAACGAAGTTAGCTTAACTTCATTTACTGCATTAAATGTGGAAATAGAGTATGCTTCTAAGATGTTTTTCAACTGTTTGTGTTAAAAGGATATCTGAAGAAATATTATATGAACATGAGATGAAGTGATCCACGTGGAAATAAACAACATAAATGCAGAGTGCAATGACTTATTAACCATGGGGTAAGGAACATCAAGAAGAAGCCTGAAAGAAACGTGGGGTGAACTGGAATCTATTCCTCCAGCTTTTGTTTCTGTGACAGACACTCATTGGTATATCATTTTACATTATAGCATGTAAGAATTGTACAAGTATTTTGGAAATCCTTCATGCTTAAGAAATGCTTTGTGATTTGGCATTTGTGCTTGATGTTAAAGAAATGCTTTATGTTTAGGAAATGCTTTCTGTTTTAGAATTGTTTTCTAGTTTGGAAATGTTTAATATAGAAATCATTTGTGAGTTTTAAATCTGTTTTAGGAGTGTTGCTTGGAGCTAAACATGTATCACTGAAAATAAATTAACTGTATTTTAAACTAATTTGTTAGCTGGAAAAATCTTCTCCTTGGTAGGGAGAGGGGGCCCACCGCGAGAATAGTGGGTATTTGCAGGTTAACTTACCACTGGGAACAAACAGTGAAGGAAACTAGTCTTCAAAGATTGGGTAGTTGCAGTATAATCTCCATTTAGTGAGAGTACACTTGGCTAATTATATCCAATAGGGCTGAAGGTCTTTGTTCAGAATTTCACATTCAGCAGATCCACTACCACCACACCATCTCACAATCTCTTTGACAGACTACCTTCAGAAAAGAGATACAAGAGCATTAGGACTGGGACTGTCAGACTGGGTAACAGCTTTCTTTTGGTCTGTGAGACTAATTAATACCCTGCCACCACCAGGTCTCATCACTTAGACCATGAGCTGTTTATCATTTACTGTACTGTTTACTGGAAGGTTTACTGTATTGTTTTACTGGAAGCTACAAGGAAGGTTTCTTGACACAATATGTAGATACGCCTACAAGAGGAAAGACTATACTTTGGTATTGGAAAATGAACCTGAACAGGTGTCAGATCTCTCAATGGGAGAGCATTTTGGAGATAGTGATCATAATTCTAACTTCTTTACAGCAGCATTGGAGAGAGATAGGCACGGACAAGTTAGGAAAGCGTTCAATTGGAGTAAGGGGAATTATGAGGCTATCAGGCAGGAACTTGGAAGCATAAATTAGGAACAGATGCTCTGAGGGAAAAGTACGGAAGAAATGTGGCAAATGTTCAGGGGATATTTGTGTGGAGTTCTGTATAGGTACGTTCCAATGAGACAGGGAATTTATGGTAATGTACAGGAACCGTGATGTACAAAAGCTGTAATAAATCTAGTCAAGAAGAAAAGGAAAGCTTATAGAAATTTCAGAGAGTTTTTTTTAGTGTGTCGCACCAGACAGTCAGCCATTCTTGTCTTGTGTGTGGTGTCAGGATTGGTCTTCTTTCGGATTAACCGGGTCATGATATGAATTTTCCTGACTCGAACCCTGTTTTTTTTACGAGGCCGAGTGGCTAGCTCAAAGCTCAACCCAGCACGGATGGAAACCGTGCTCAGAGGTGGCTCGACTTGGATTCAAACCCGGGAGCCTTCGCTCCGGAGTCCAGCGCTGATGCCATTGCGCCACCAGCCGGCTAGGTAATGTTTGAGATCCAGAAGATTATAAGGCTAACAGGAAGGAGTTTAAGAAGGAAATTAGTAGAACCAGAAGGGGCCATGAGAAGGCCTTGGCGGGCAGGATTAAGGAAAACTCCAAGGCATTATACAAGTATGTGAAGAGCAAGAGGATAAGACATGAAAGGATAGGACCGATCATGTGTGACAGTGGGAAAGTGTGTATGGAACCGAAGGAAACAGCAGGTGCTTAATGAGTACATTACTTCAGTATTCAGTATGGAAAAGGATCTTGGGGATTGTAGAGAGAACTTGCAGCAGACTGAAAAGCTTGAGCACGTAGATATTAAGAAGGAGGATGTGCTGGAGCTTTTGGAAAGCATCAAGTTGGATAAGTCACCAGGACCAGATGAGATGTACCCCAGGTTACTGTGAGAGATGAGGGAGGAGATTACTGAGTCTGGCAGTGATCTTTGCATCATCAGTGGGGACGGGAGAGGTTCCGGAGGTTATTGGAGGGTTATGAATGTTGTTCACTTATTCAAGAAAGTGAGTAGAGATAGCCCAGGAAATTATAGACCGGTGGGTCTTACTTCAGTGGTTGGTAAGTCAATGGAGGAGATCCTGAGAGGCAGAATTTATGAACATTTGGAGAGGCACAAAGTGATTAGGAATAGTCAGCATGTCTTTGTCAAAGGCAGGTTGTGCCTTACAAGCCTGAATGAATTTTTTGAGGATGTGACAAAACACATTGATGAAGGAAGAGCAGTAGATGTAGTGTATATGGATTTCAGCAAGGCATTTGTACCCCATGCAAGGCTTATTGAGAAAGAAAGGAGGCATAGGATCCAAGGAGATATTGCTTTGTGGATCCAGAACTGGCTTGCTCACGGAAGGCAAAGAGTCGTTGTAGACATATTCTGCATAGAGGTCGGTGACCATTGGTGTGTCTCAGGGATCTATTCTGGGACCTTTACTCTTCGTGATTTTTATAAATGATCTGGATGAGGAAGTGGAGGGATTGGTTAGTATGTTTGCTGATGACACAAAGGTTGGGGGGTGATGTGGATAGTGTGGAGGGCTATCAGAGGTTACAGCAGGACATTGATAGGATGCAAAACTGAGCTGAGAAGTGGCAGATGGAGTTCAAACTAGTTAAGTGTGAAGTGGTTCATTTTGGCAGGTCAAATATGATGGCAGAATATAGTATTAATGGTAAGACTCTTGGTAGCGTGGAGGATCAGAGGGATCTTGAGGTCCAAGTCCATAGGACACTCAAAGCAGTTGCTCAGGTCTACTCTGTGGTTAAGAAAGCATATGGTGTATTGGCCTTCATCAATTGTGGAACTGAATTTAGGAGCTGAGAGGTAATGTTGCAGCTATATAGGACCCTGGTAAGACCCCGCTTAGAGTACTGTGCTCAGTTCTGGTCACCTCACTATAGGAAGGATGTGGAAACCATAGAAAGAGTGTAGAAGAAATTTACAAGGATGGTGCCTGGATTGGGGAGCATGCCTTATGAAAACAGGTTGAGTGAACTCGGCCTTTTCTCCTTGGAGCGAAGGCAGTTGAGAGGCAACCTGATAGAGGTGTATAAGATGATGAGAGGCATTGATCATGTGGATAGTCAGAGGCTTTCTCCCAGGGCTGAAATGGTTTCCACAAGAGAGCACAGGTTTAAGGTGCTGGTGAGTAGGTAGAGAGGAGATGTCAGGGGTAAGTTTTTTACTCAAAGAGTGGTGAGTGCATGAATGGGCTGCCGGCAATGGTGGTGGAGGCGGATATGATACAGTCTTTTAAGAGACTTTTGGATAGGCACATGGAGCTTAGAAAAATAGAGGGCTAGGGTAGCACTAGTAATTTTTAAGGTAGAGAGATGTTCGGCACAACTTTGTGGGCCGAAGGGCCTGTATTGTGCTGTAGGTTTTCTATGTTTCTATGTTCACCCCTGTTGAGCACACATGCATTTTGAATTATTTTTTTTAATTATTTGAGGTGATATTATGTTTCCTGCGCTGTGTGTGATGTTTTGTGGGTGCACCATGGTCTGGAGGAACGTTATTTCATTTGATTGTATGCATGTACAGTCAGACGACAATACACTTGAACCCGAACTTGAATTTGAACTGAAAGTGTAAATGGTGCTTTGAAAGTGCAATGCAGGTAAACAATAAAGTGCAAGATCATAATGAAGTAGATTGCGAGGTCAAGTGTCCATGTAATTGTACTAGAGGTCTATTTAAGTGTCTGATTACAGTGGGTTGGAGGTTGCCCTTGATTGGAGGTGTATGTGTTTTCAGACTTTTTGTATATTCAACAGAATGGGAGAGGGGAGAAGAGAGAATCTCCATGATGAGTGGAGTCTTTCATTTGTGATGCTTTACTGTGGACAGCATGGTCAGCATGGATTAATTGGGCTGAAGGGCCTGTATACATGCTGTAGTTCTCTATGACTCTAATAAAGGCTTGAATAGAAAGGCAGCTGATCTTTTTTTCTATGACTTTCTGACTCTATGACCATTCTGGATGGCCTGATAAGCACTGATCACCTTCCCCTACTATATAAGACAAAAAAGTAATTCCTAGATTTCTCTGAGAGGCATACACCATGATCAATATCTTTGAATAACACAGGGACCATGTTGCCTCAAAGCACCAAACACCTAGGTTTAACACTGATCTCTGTGTGGAGATTGCCCCTTTCCTCTGTTACCATGTAGTTCACCTTCAGGTACTCTGAACTCTGCCAATAGCCCAAGGACCTTGTGGGTGGCTGGGATCACTGGCCCCTGCAAATTGCTTCTCGCAGTGAAATCTGGTGAGTTAATGCCGATGTTAGGAGAACCAAGGGGTTTTGTATTGGATTTGTGTAAGTGGGTGCTCAAGGGCTGGCATGCACTTCAAGTGCTAGAGGCTGCTTTGATGCTGTTTCTCTCTATAATTCATAAATGTTTATAAGAACCTGGGATGTACTAGAAAATTAAAGACAATTTATTTGAAATATTAATATGACTAATAATTTAATATTAAAAGACTCAAAACTGTGCACGCTTAAAACAGGACACAGAAGGCCAAAGAACAAGTGCTGGTAAATGGGATTGGCATAGAAAGGTATTTCATGGTGGGTTAATGCTAGATTGACAGAGTAATATTACACAGATTCCTCCCAAACTGGCCATGCTGATCACCATGTCCACCTAAGGTAGTCCCCTTTAGAACATAGAACACAGGGCAGGGTTTCCCAAACTTTTTTATGCCATGGATCCTTACCATTAAACCAAGATGGGTATCCATGATGGGTATCCCTGACATAGAGTATTATAGCACAATACAGACACTTTGGCTCATGATATTGTGCTGACATTTTAACCTACTCTAAGGCTACTCTTCAGCCCAGCTCTGCATCTTGTCAGTGTCCTGTTGTAACCTACGATGCTGTCCACAACTTCACTAACCTTTGTGTTGTCTGCAGACTTACCAACCAACCCTTCTACTTCCTCATGCCAGTCATTTATTTTAAAAAAAATCAGACCAAATCCCTGCAGAACACCACTGGTTACCGACCTCCAAGCAGTATTCACTCCCTCGAATACCACTCTTTGCCTTCTGTGGGCAAGCCAATTCTGAATCCACACAGCCAAGTTTCCCTTCATCCCATGCCTCCTAACTTTCTGAATGAGTTTACCATGGGTTGCAACTGTCTGCATTTGGCCCATGTATTTCCAAGCCAATCCGATAAATGTACCTACCTATGACTCCATTTAGATACATAAATCTAGAGACACTGTCATAAGAGTCAAGATAGTTTGATGTCATCACCACTACAGAATATAAAGTGGAACAAAGTAACCAAGGTAGCCCAAAAAACCCCCAAATAAAATGAATAATAAAATAAATAATAAAAACACAATAAATATAATTACCTAAGATGCATAGATTGATTATATGTACATAAAGTCTGTACATAAGGTAACTCTTTCACTCTACTGTATATCTATAGAAGGTCATGATGGAAGGGAGATAGTTTGGTAAATTAGGGTTAGAGCTCTGTGGTTAACCTGAAAGATAGAAAAAGTCTACAGAGAGAAAGCAGAGAATGGGATTGAGGGGGACAATAAATCAGCAATGATGGAATGGAGGACCAGACTCGACGGGCTGAATGCCCTAATTCTGCTCCTTTGTCTTATGGAAAAAGAGTTGGAAAAGGGAATTGGAGCTGATCAGTGATGCAAAGGAGGTCTGCTCTTGAAGGAGGCGAGCATGGCTGAGGCAATTTCTGACTGGATTATGCCCGTATTTAGCAAGGAAGAAATTGCTGCTGAAGTCTCAACAGAAGAAGATGCAGTTGTGAATCTGGTGGGCTAAAAATTGATAAAAATAAAGAATAATCTGTACTTACATTATTAAGCTAGCTGAACCAGATATATTGCACAAGTTGCCTGATAGAAACTTAACAGTGAATTGAGGAATGTAGGAAAACTGCAAGTATAACACTCTTGTTTAAAATGTGATGTATGTATAATCACCATAACCACAAATTAGTCAGTTTAACCTTGATCAGAGAGTTATTGGTCTCTTACAGGTTGGAAACAGGCCTTTTGGCCATCTGGTCCAAACCGACCAAGATGTCCCATTCAATAAGATGTTATTGTACCCAAAAACCTGCCCCCACCCCCCCTAAAGTTCCTACTAAATCTCTTTTTTGCCACTTTAAATCTAATGTCCTCAAGTTCTTTATTCCAAAGCACTGGGAAAAGGATTATGTTTCTGTCCCTTCTCTGCCCCTCATAATTTTATATGCCTCTGTGGTCACCTCTTTGTCTCCTACAATCTAGTGAATGAAGTCCTATCTTCCTTTAACTCAGTCCATCAAGTCCTAGCAATGTTATTTTCTGTACTCTATCCAGTTTAATAGCATCTTTCCTATGGCAGGATGATCAAAACCTCACATAATATGGTGGAGAAACTTTGAAAAACAAACACAAGGAACAGAGATAAGAAGATCTGCAGATGATGGAAATTCAAGCAACACATACAAAATGCTGGAGGAACTCCACAGGCCAGGCAGTATCTATGGAAAAGAGTAGTCAACGTTTCCGGCTGTGACCTTCATCAGGAAAAGGAACAGACTTCATGATCACTTGGACAAAGGCGGACTGACCAAAGAAAACCAGCATGGATTTGTTAGAACTTTTTCAATAAAAAGACAGAGAGGGATGATAGGAGGACTGCGATTCCTGTGGTGTGTTGGGACTTCCATATGGTACTTCTATCCCTGTGAAAAAGACCATGTGCATTCACCTTATTTATTGTATACACCTCCACTATAACCTCTCATCACAGCCTTTTCCATGGCTGGAGCAAATGGAAGGAAAATAAGCGAAAAAACTGGAAGCCTTGTTCTGATAAGAGTGTTATTTTGTTTAATGTACACTCAGTGGCCATAGTATTAGGTACATCTGTAAACCTGCTCATTAATGCAAATATCTAATCAGTCAACTATGTGACAAAAAAGCATACAAGCAAAGTCAAAATGTTTAGTTGTTGTTCAAATCAAACATCAGAATGGGGAAAGAAATGTGATCTAAGTGACTTTGACTGTGGAATGTTAATTGGTGCTAGACAGGGTGATTTAAGTGTCTCAGAAACTGCTGGTCTCCTGCCTTATTAGTGAGAGAGCTCAATTGACACACTGGTTCAAGCAAGCAAGAAAGTTCAAAGTAAATGTATTATCGAAATACTTATATGTCACCATACACAATCCTGAATTTTTTTGTTGCAGGCATACTCAGGAAATCCAAGAACCATGGCAGAATCAATGAAAGACCGTCCATTGTGCAAAAGACAACAAAAAGAGTAAATAATTAAATATATAGATAGATGGATAGATAGATAGATAGATAGTTAGATAAGCAAGCAATAACCATCAAGAACATGAGATGAAAAATCCTTGAAAGTGAATCCATAGGTTGTGGAAAGCGTTTAGTGATGGGGCAAGTGAAGTTAAATGAAGTTATCCCCTCTGATTCAAGAGCCTGATGGTTGAGAAGTAATAACTGTTGCTGAACCTGGTAGTGTGAACATGGTAGCAGGCCACAGTAACTTAAATGATGATGCATTCCAACAGTGGTGTGCAGAAGAACATCTCTGAATGCATAATATGTTGAACCTTGAAGAGTAGGGGCTACAGCAACAGAAGACCATGAACATACATTTACAAACAAGCTGGATGAACTCAGCATGTCGGGCAGCATCCGTTGAAAGGAGCAGTCAATGTTTCGGGCCAAGACCCTTCGTCAGGACATAAATTCACTGGCCACTTTATTAGGTAGAGGAGGCAGATAATGTTGGAGGCCTTTGACAGAGTGCTGAAGAGATACACCAATAGGATTCCATGGTTGAGGTTCTTCATCCTGATCTTTGTCCTGATGAAGGGTCTCATCCCAAAATGTCGACTCTTGATTCTTCTCCACAGTTGCTGCCTAACTCGCTGAGTGTATATTAATGACTTGCAGTTTAGTGTCCAGGGCACAATTGAAGGTAAATGTGGAGGTGTAGTAAACTGTGGGAAGTTCATGAAGTATAGATCTGACCATGGAATGATCAGATAGAAGGCTGATGTACCGCAGATTAACACTGAGAAATGCAATGAATTATATTTGGCCAGGTTGAACATAAGCGTTATCTGGATTTCCAGCATTTGCAGAATCTCTTGTGTTTATGAGGTTCTTCAATTGTGTGGAAATGGGAATGTTTGCCCTGCATGAGGAGAGTTCTACACCCTAGCTTGGAAACTAGTCAAGTTTGAGAAGAGATAATACTCCAACTGTGCTGCTAACTCACTGCTTTTCCAATAAATGCCAGTACAGAATACAATCCTAGTTAGAACCTATGAGCCATCTCACAGCTTAAATGCTAATCATATTCACATTGAAGTGAACGACACACTGCATAATGAACATGAGACAGACACTGAGTTATTCTCTGTTGATTATTCCTCACTTCTGCATGTACATTTGCACAAAGTACCACAGTCTACAGATGAAAATTTAATGTCCTTGTTATTATGAGCATTCTGCATTGATACAGACAAGCAGGCAATGGATTTGTTAAGACAACAGGAACAGAGCTCAGAGATATTCAGTCTCTTTTGCATCATTTGACTCTCTACTCCTTTAAAGAATGTCAGTCGTGGCTCGGTAGCTCTCACTTCACTCTCTGAGTTGTTAGAATAGAAGGGAACTCTTCGGAATGGGGGTTGGAGTTAGAGTGGCAATTCCCTTAGCCTTGTCTTGCACATGCATTCCTCCCAGTTTGTAAGCAAGGATCAACGATCGACTTTATTCTCCATATACATTTACACGTGTTAGGAATTTGCTGTGGTGTGTTGGTCAGGGCATGACATGCAACAAAAAACAACATTTAACATTATAAGTAATAAAGAATTATATAAAAATAAAGTTAGAGGTTAAAAGTTAGATATAGATTAAAATATGCATAAATATATAAATCCCAGAATGTATTTACAATGTAAACGCATTTAAAACAGTAGTTTAAAGTATAAACAGTGCAGTGATTGACTGCAAGTTGGCACCAGCGACCAATAGGACTTTGGGGTTCTCACGTTTAACTCTCGTTCATTCTTTGGGGCACTTCTTTCTTTTCAGGGATGTTTGCGAAGGAAAAGCATTTCAGGATGTATATTGTATACATTTCTCTGACGTTAAATTTGACCTTTGACCTGGGGACTCTTGCAGTTCATATCCCATGTGTTTTTGATTTCATTTTTTTACCATTTGTATGATTTGTCCTCTTTTGAAAATTGGATACGTGATTGTCTTATGTGTATTTTTTAGTGAATTCTATTGTGTTGTTAAAGTGTAAACATGAGGAAATCTGCAGATGTTGGAAATTCAAACAACAACACACACAAAATGCTGGTGGACCACAGCAGGCGAGGCAGCATCTATAGGGAGAAGCACTGTCGACGTTTTGGGCCGAAACCCTTTGTCAGGACTAACTGAAAGGAAAGATACTAAGAGATTTGAAAGTAGTGGGGGGGAGGGGGAAATGCGAAATGATAGGAGAAGACCAGAGGGGGTGGGATGAAGCTAAGAGCTGGAAAGGTGATTGGCGAAAGTGATACAGAGCTGGAGAAGGGAAAGGATCATGGGACGGGAGGCCTCAGGAGAAAGAAAGGGGGGGAAGCACCAGAGGGAGATGAAGAACAGGCAGAGTGATGGGTAGAGAGAGAGAGAAAAAAAAACAAACAACTAAATATGTCAGGGATGGGTTAAGAAGGGGAGGAGGGGCATTAACGGAAGTTAGAGAAGTCAATGTTCATGCCATCAGGTTGGAGGCTACCCAGACGGTATATAAGGTGTTGTTCCTCCAATTTGAGTGTGGCTTCATCTTGACAGTAGAGGAGGCCATGGATAGACATATCAGAATGGGAATGGGATGTTCTCATCTACCACCCCACCAGCCTCCAGGTCCAACGTATAATTCTCCGTAACATCGCCACCTCTAACGGGATCCCACTACCAAGCACATCTTTCCCTCCCCCGCCTCCTTCTGCTTTCCACAGGGATCACTCCCTACACGACTCCCTTGTCCACTCGTCCCCCCTATCCCTTCCCACCGGTCTCCCTCCTGGCACTTATCCTTGTAAAGTGGAACAAGTGCTACACCTACCCTTACACTTCCTCCCTCACCGCCATTCAGGGCCCCAGACAGTCCTTCCAGGTGAGGCGACACTTCACCTGTGAGTTGGCTGGTGTGGTATACTGCATCCGGTGCTCCCGGTGTGGCCTTTTATATATTGGTGAGACCCGATGCAGACTGGGAGACCATTTCGCTGAACACCTACGCTCGGTCTGCTAGAGAAAGCAGGATCTCCCAGTGGCCACACATTTTAATTCCACGTCCCATTCCCATACTGATATGTCTATCCATGGCCTCCTCTACTGTCAAGACGAAGCCACACTCAGGTTGGAGGAACAACACCTTATATACCGGCTGGGTAGCCTCCAACCTGAGGGCATGAACATTGACTTCTCTAACTTCCGTTAATGCCCCTCCTCCCCTTCTTACCCCCTCCCTGACATATTTAGTTGTTTGTTTTTTTTCTCTCTCTCTGCCCATTACTCTGCCTGTTCTTCATCTCCCTCTGGTGCTCCCCCCTCCCCCTTTCTTTCTCCCGAGGCCTCCCGTCCCATGATCCTTTCCCTTCTCCAGCTCTGTATCACTTTCACCAATCACCTTTCCAGTTCTTAGCTTCATCCCACCCCCTCTGGTCTTCTCCTATCATTTCGCATTTCCCCCTCTCCCCACTAATTTCAAATCTCTTAGTATCTTTCCTTTTGGTTAGTCCTGACGAAGGGTCTCAGCCCGAAACGTCGACAGTGCTTCTTCCTATAGATGCTGCCTGGCCTGCTGTGTTCTACCAGCATTTTGTGTGTCTATTGTCTTTCTTTGTTTTGTGGGTGCCTGGAAGAAGATGAATCTCAAGGCTGTGTATGGCATACATAGCTCGATAATAAATTTGTACTTTGAACTTTGAGCTAATAGAGGGAATGGAGACTAAATAACATGGTTCATCAGTTTAACAGCCGGGGGAAGAAATTTTAAAGGTGCTGTAAAGTTTCTGTTTTAAAAGTTTGGAGTGCTTTCCAGAAGGGAGCTTTTGGAAAAAGGCAGATTTCTGCAAAGATTTTTCTGACCTCCCTCCTTGTCCTGGACAGATACGCGCCTCACTGTGATGGTAGACTGCAAGAGATAATCTTTTCTACTGACCTGACAGTTTGCTGTGGTTTTTGAGTATTGTGATGCTGCACCAATCTGGACAGTATTGGCTGATGTGAGGATGCTCTCTGTGATGGCAGTGTAGAATTGCACCGGTATGTTAGATAGATCTATATATAGATAGTTATATGCTAAAAGAAGTACATCCTCTGTCAAGCCTTTTTGATAATGAAGGAGATATGTTTCTCATGCATGAGGTCATTTGAAATAGTGATGTCCAGTAACCTGAATGGTGCTAACTGTTAAATGAACATTGCTAACTGAAATGGTGTCGACGGTGCAATGAACGAAGGTCCCCAAATGGCACTGATACACTTGAAATCAGGTCTGTGCATGGGACAGTTGAAACTTTTTCCACTTAGCCTAAGGTTGGTTCACTGGAAAAGTTGGAAGCACTAAAGTAGCAGGGTCAGGTCACAGGCCAGAGACTTGGGCACAGATTCAAAATGCAGCATCAAGAGAGTTGCACTGCTGGAAGATAAGAGATTAAATTCAGTCCTGATCTAAGCTGTCAGGGGTAAGGGTAACACTCCCTCATATTACTGTGAATATTAAAGCACCAGCAGCCCAGGTTGAATTCCACTGCTCTCTGTAAAGAGTTTATATTTTCTTCCTGTGACTATGGAGATTTCCTCACAGCTCAGTTTCCTTTCACATTGCAAAGACATGCGAGTTGGTAGGTTGATTTGTCACCAGGGTGTAACTGGGCAGCGTGAGTCCAATGGGACGGGAAGGGCCTGTTAATGTGCTGTATCTCAAAATGAAAAGAAATCTAGAGGTTCTTGAGTTATGGAGACATGGAGCACCACAGCACAGAAACAGGCCAGTCAGCCTGTTGAGTCTGTGGCAAACTGTTACTTTGCCTAGTCCCGTTGATCTGCATGTGGACAATAGACCTCTGTCGTGTCTGTGTACAACTACCGTACATATCAATTAAATAAAAGCATGACTGTGAGAGACGGCTTTAACTGGTGTATTCACGTTGCAGTGAGTGAGAGACAACAGCACATGCTCAGATAACAGATTAATGCATAGTACCAAGCGGAGCGGGAGGAATCATTCCTCTAAATGAAATAAATCGATACATTACACTTCCTACCTCTTTAGGTTAATGCAACATAAAATTGGATATGTACAAAACATTCAATCCACCCTTTATTTAACCCGTATTCCAAATAAACATGCTTTCCCAATAACAGACTATAAGTAACTTCACAGGCCTAAGGGTTCAGTCTTTTGGGGTGCACTCTGTTTCTTTCAGGGTAGCACCTCTGGACCTGTGAAGTGGCATTGGGTTTGGTAGGTGTCTTGTCTAAGACAATGTTCTCTATTTCCAATGCCACGTTGCTGTCAGTGACATGATCATCATTGAAGGTTCAGCCTTGTGACTGTAATGTGTCCATCTTGTTGGATGAAGACTCAGGTGTGTTCTTCAGTTGAGCATCCAGAATCTGGTCCACATGACGTCTCCATGTCTGATCTCCAACATCCACTGTGTACATCAGTAGTACAGTTCTTGTAGCTACCATACCAAGTGTCCACTTGTCTTTTCAAAATTCATGAGCTAGGACATCCTATCCAATCTTGAAGCTCCTTGCTGCTTACTTGGGAAATGGATGAACTATTTATTCTGTACTTTCCTCTGTAGATCTGGGTTCAGGAGGTCCTTGTGAGGTTTCAGTTCCTGCTCATGAACTGCACTGTAGGTGTAGGTGTTGTCACATGAACAGAGTTCCAATGTACAAAAAGGTAATTGTCCATCTTGTGCTATACTTTATTAGGAGTTTGAAGCGATTTGGTATGAAAAACAAACACACTCAAAAACTTCTATAGTTGTACTGTGGAGAGCATTAGGAGAAGCTGCATCGCTGTCTGGTATGGAAGGGCTACTGCACAGGACCGAAAGAAGCTGCAGAAGGTTGTAAATCTAGTCAGCTCCATCTTGGGTACTGGCCTACAAAGAACCCAGGACATCTTTAGGGAGCAGTGTCTCAGAAAGGCAGAGTCCATTGTTAAAGACCTCCAGCAACCAGGACATACCCATTTCTCACTGTTACCATCAGGTAGGAGATACAGAAGCCTGAAGGCACACACTCAGTGATTCAGGAACAGCTTCTTCCCCTCTGCCATCCGATTCCTGAATGGACTTTGAAGCTTTAGACACTACCTCACTTTTTTTAATATACAGTATTTCTGGTTTTGCACATTTTTAATAATCTATTCAATATATGCAATTGATTTACTTGTTTATTTATTGTTATGTTTTATTTTATTTATTATTATTATTACTTTCCTCTCTCTGCTAGATTATGTATTACATTGAACTGCTGCTACTAAGTTAACAAATTTCATGTCACATGCTGGTGATAATAAACTTGATTCTGCTTCCTTGTCCATAGTTCTAATGGACTTCTCGAATGTGTGGATAATCCTTTCAGCTAATCCATTCATTGCTGGGTGGTGAGGAGCTGTCTTGAAATGTCTGATGCCATCTTTTTTCCATAAACAGTTGGAAATCTTCTGACATGTATTATGGCCTGTTGTCACTCACTCACAATTAGTTCTGGTTAGTTGTTTCTGGTGAAGATTGTCCTCAGTAGGGAGACAGGTTTTGTTAAGGTGGTTGGCTTCATTGGTGTAATCTTTGTCATTTTGAATGAGCATCCACAGCAATCAGGAACGTGGAGTCCATGAGTGTCCCAGCAGAGTTAGTATCTACTCTTTGCCATGGTGAAGCGGCCACTCCCACGGGTGTAACAGTGCCTCTGGGAGTGCATTCTGAATATTTTGGCATTCTGAACAGCTTTTGGCCAAGTCTTCAATCTGTTTATCTATTCTCTCTCTCAAACACCTTCTCATTAGAATTAAGCAGCTTTGAAAGCCTTTGAAATGCTACCTTTTGGGCAGCAGTTGCCTGTTGATGCCACATTGGGAGCTTTGATAGAGTTCCAGTCTAGTTGGATTTTTCTCAACCATTCACATCCAGTGTGTGCTGGCTCTCCACTCTTCAATGCATAAAGTTCTGATTGCTGTGTTTGGGCTCCAAATGTCACATTTACTTACAATTTGCCTTTGGGAGACACTTGTTCACCTGTGTAGGTCTTTAGCATCACTGAGGTCTACTGTAATAATATCGTAGAAAACAGTCTGTTACAGTCAGCCTCTGGAATTATAGACAAACTGACCCTGTATCCATCTCCATTTTCAGTTTTACACCAGACACGTCTATTGTGATCCAGTTGAGTTTGTCATCTTCTTCAGTTAAACTACAAAGTTCCAGGCATGATAGTTTACCTTTGTCTGACTCTATGTTGTCTGATTCTGTTTTACATTTGGCAACTTTATGTGTTTGTTTAATTTTGTGTTTGAGACTTCTCACTCGGTTGTGCTTTTTGTCTGCCTTGCTCATTCTTTCTATGTGACCTTGTCTGTGACACTTTCAGCAGACTTTCTTGGTGAACCAACTGATGCACCATCAATAACTCACTCAGAGACGTAGGAAGCGAAGTATCGACTTTTATTGACTGGAAGAATGAACAACACTACATCCTGGGGAATGAGACTGGGCAACAGGCCTCAGTCGCCTTTATACAGGGGTCTGTGGGAGGAGCCACAGGAGCAGTCAACAGGGGTCTCTGGGAGGAGCCACAGGAGCAGTCAGCAAGGGGTCTGTGGGAGGAGCCACAGGAGCAGTCAGCGGGGGTCTGTGGGAGGAGCCACAGGAGCAGTCAGCGGGGGTCTGTGGGAGGAGCCACAGGAGCAGTCAGCAGGGGTCTGTGGGAGGAGCCACAGGAGCAGTCAGCAGGGGGTCTGTGGGAGGAGCCACAGGAGCAGTCCAGACAGGTATATGTAGTTCACCACACCAACATAGGAGGATTTGCAACATCAATAACATCCTTGGCGTTTTGCACAATTCAGAGAGATTTTGTGCATTTCACTTTCTAACCACCTTTTTTATTGTTCTGTTGCATCCTTTGCTGCAGTCTCTAATGATATTGCAATGGTCAATGTCTGTTCTAAGGTTAGGGTTCTTTCTGCCAGTAGCTTCATTTGAGTGCTTTGACTATGCATGCCAAATACAAGCCTGTCCCATAATGCATCATAATGTCCATCTCTGAAGTCAGAAAACAGGGAAAGTTTCCACAGTTCTGCTATGAATTCAGAAAGGCTTTCATTTTTTGATTGGTTTAGGGCTCATGTGATTATGTAAAATTGCAACAATTTTGTTGAATGTCCTGCTTGCTGGCTTTTCAGGGTTACTAGGTTGCATAAGAGACCATACGTTCTTGCACCCATTAAGCTAAGAAGCGTATGGGTTTTCTTTTGCTCATCAACATCGTTCATGTTACAATACAGTTCAACACTCTTGATATACATCTCCCAGCCTTCATTAGCGCTATCAAATCCATCTACTTTCTCAACTGAAGCCATCATCATGATATTTGCACTTTAAGTTCAGTGCATCTTTCACTATTTCTGTGCACTGTACAGAGTCTCTGTTCATGCATTTTGGTAGAAGAAACAAAAAGGATGACTATTTTCTAAGTGGAGAGAAAATACAAAAAAATGTAGTGCAATGGGACTTGGGAGTCCTTGTGCAGGATTCCCTAAAGGTTAATTTGTAGGTTGATTCTGTGGTGAGGAAAGCAAATGCAATGTTGGCATTCATTTAAAGAGGACTAAAATTTAACAGCAAGGATGTAATGTTCAAAATTTATAGAAAACTGGTGATGGTTCAGGTTGAGTATAGTGAGCAGGTTTGGGCATCTTATCTTAGAAAGAATGTGCTGAAACTGGAGAGGATTCAAATGAGGTTCATGAAACTGATTCCAGGATTGAATGACTTGTCATATGAAGAGCATCTGATGGCTCTGGGTCTGTATGCTCTAGAATTCAGAAACACGGTATTCCATCTTTCATTTCTTTGCCCATTCTCCTAATGCATCTATGAACTTCTCTATTTCTTCTCTACCTGCCCTTCCACCTTTCTCTATATTCTGAACAAACTTTGCAACAAAATTATCAATTCCATCATCCAAATCATTGGCATACAATGCAGAAAGAATCGACCCCAACACAGACCCCTGTGGAACACCACTAGACATTGGCAGCTAACCAGAAAAGGCTCCTTTATTCCTATTCTTTGCCTGTTGCCAATCAACCTTTGCTTTATCCATGCTAGAATCTTTTCAGTATTACCATAGGCTCATAACCTGTTAAGCAGCCTCATGTGTGTCACCTTGTCAAAGGCTGTCTGAAAGTCCAAGTATACAACATCAACCGATTCTCCTTTGTCTACCCTACTTGTTACTTCTTCAAAGAATTCCAACAGATCTGTCATGCTAGATTTTTCCCTTAAAGAAACCATGCTGATTTTGGCCTATTTTATCATGAGCCTCCAAGTACCCTGAGACCTCATCCTTAATGATCAACTCCAACATCTTCACAACCACAGAGGTCAGACTAACTGGTCCATAGTTTCCTTTCTTTTGTCTCTCTCCCTGCTTGAAGAGTGGACTGATATTTGCAATTTTCCAGTCTTCTGGAACCATTCCAGAATCTAGTGATCCTTGAAAAATCATTACTAATGCCCCCACAATATCTTCAGCCATCACTTTCAAAACCCTGGAGTGTACACCTTTAGACCTTTCAGTTTCCCAAGAACCTTCTCTCTAGCTATTATTCAATTAAATATTCCTGGATTTCGTTACTTCAGCTGTGATAGATTCGGAGGGACAAGAGGGGGAGATGTTGCATTGCTTGTCAGAGAAAATATTACAGCAGTGCTCTGGCAGGATAGATTAGAGGGTTCATCTAGGGAGACTATTTGGGTGGCATTGAGGAATGGGAAAGGTGTAGTAACATTTATAGGGGTGCATTATAGACCACCTAATTGGGAGTGAGAATTGGAGGAGCAAATTTGCAAGGAGTTAGCAGATATTTGTAGTAAGCACAGGGTTGTGATTGTGGGAGATTTTAATTTTCCACACATAGACTGGGAAGCCCATACTGTAAAAGGGCTGGATGGTTTGGAGTTTGTAAAATGTGTGCAGGATAGTTTTTTGCAGCAGTACATAGAGGTACCAACAAGAGAAGGGGCAGGTTTGGATCTCCTGTTAGGGAATGAGATAGGTCAGGTGACGGAGGTATGTGTTGGGGAGCACTTCAGGTCCAGTGATCACAATGACATTAGTTTCAATATAATTATGGAGAAGGATAGGACTGAGCCCAGGGTTGAGATTTTTGATTGGAGAAAGGCTAACTTTGAGGAGATGCAAAAGGATTTAGAAGAAGTGGATTGGGACAATTTGTTTTATGGAAAGGATGTAATAGAGAAATGGAAGTCTTTTAAAGGTGAGATTTTGAGGGTACAGAATTTTTATGTTCCTGTTAGGTTGAAAGGAAAGGTTAAAAGTTTGAGAGAGCCATGGTTTTCAAGGGATATGGGAAACTTGGTTCGGAAAAAGAGACATATCTACAATAAATATAGGCAGCATGGAATAAGTGAAGTGCTCGAGGAGTATAAAGAATGTAAAAAGAATCTTAAGAAAGAAATTAGAAAAGCTAAAAGAAGATACGAGGTTGCTTTGGCAAGTAAGGTGAAAATAAATCCAAAGGGTTTCTACAGTTATATTAATAGCAAAAGGAGAGTGAGGGATAAAATTGGTCCCTTAGAGAATCAGAGTGGACTGCTGTGAGTGGAGCCAAAAGAGATGAGGGAGATTGTGAACAATTTCTTTTCTTCGGTATTCACTAAGGAGAAGGATATTGAATTGTGTAAGGTAAGAGAAACAAGTAGGGAAGTTATGGAAACTATGATGATTAAAGAGGAGGAAGTACTAGTGCTTTTAAGGAATATGAAAGTGGATAGATCTCAGATCCTGACAGGATATTCCCTAGGACCTTGAGGAAAGTTAGTGTAGAAATAGCAGGGGCTCTAACAGAAATATTTCAAATGTCATTAGAAACGGGGATGGAGCCGGAGGATTGGCATATTTCTCATGTGGTTCCAGTGTTTAAAAAGGGTTCTAAGAGTAAATCTAGCAATTATAGGCCTATAAGTTTGATGTCAATGGAGGGTAAATTAGTGGAAAGTATTCTTAGAGATGGTATATATAATTATCTGGTAGACTGGGTCTGATTAGGAACAGTCAACATGGATTTGTGCGTGGAAGGTCATGTTTGACAAATCTTATTGAATTTTTTGAAGAGGTTACTAGGAAAGTTGATGAGGTAAAGCAGTGGATGTTGTCTTTATGGATTTCAGTAAGCCCTTTGACAAGGTTTCGCATGGAAGGTTCAATCGTTAGGTATTAATATTGAAGTAGTAAAATGGATTCAACAGTGGCTGGAAGGGAGATGCCAGAGAGTAGTGGTGGATAACTGTTTGTCAGGTTGGAGGCCAGTGACTAGTGGTGTGCCTCAGGGATCTGTGCTGGGTCCAATGTTGTTTGTCATATACATTAATGATCTGGATGATGGGGTGATAAATTGGATTATTAAGTATGCAGATGATACTAAGATCAGTGGCGTTGTGGATAATGAGGTAGGTTTTCAAAGCTTGCAGAGAGATTTAGGCCAGTTAGAAGAATGGGCTGAAAGATGGCAGATGGAGTTTAATGCTGATAAGTGTGAGGTGCTACATTTTGGTAGGAATACTCAAAATAGGACATACATGGTAAATAGTAGGGCAATGAAGAATGCAGTAGAACAGAGTGATCTAGGAATAATGGTGCATAGTTCCCAGAAGGTGGAATCACATGTGGATAGGGTGGTGAAGAAAGCTTTTGGTATGCTGGCCTTTATAAATCAGAGCATTGAGTATAGGAATTGGGATGTAATATTAAAATTGTACAAGGCATTGGTAAGGCCAAATTTGGAGTGTTGTGTACAGTTCTGGTCACCAAATTATAGGAAAGATGTCAACAATATAGAGAGAGTACAGAGGAGATTTACTAGAATGTTACCTGGGTTTCAGCACCTAAATTACAGAGAAAGGTTGAACAAGGTAGGTCTTTATTCTTTGGAGCATAGAAGGTTGAGGCAGGTCTTGATAGAGGTATTTAAAATTATGAGGAGGGTAGATAGAGTTGATGTGGATAAGTTCTTTCCATTGAGAGTAGGGAAGATTCAAACAAGGGGACATGAGTTGAGAGTTAGGGGGCAAAAGTTTAGGGGTAACACGAGGGGAAATTTCTTTACTCAGAGAGTGGTAGCTGTGTGGAACGAGCTTCCAGTAGAAGTGGTAGAGGCAGGTTCGATATTTTCATTTAAAGTAAAATTGGATAGGTATATGGACAGGAAAGGAATGGAGGGTTATGGGCTGAGTGCAGGACGGTGGGACTAGGTGAGAGTAAGCGTTCGGCATGGACTAGAAGGGCTGAGATGGCCTGTTTCCGTGCTGTAATTGTTATATGGTTATATGGTAACTTCACATACTTCATGCCTCCTGACACCTGGATCTTTCATCATACTACTAGTGTCTTACACAGTGAAGAATGAAGCAAAATACTTATTCAGTTTGTCTGCTATTTCATTGACCCCCCATTACTACCTCTCCAGCATCGTTTTCCAGTGTTCTGACATCCATTCTTGCCTCTCTCTTACACTTTATATATCTGAAGAAACTTTTCAATCCTTTTTAATATGATTGGCTAGCAAAATTTCATATTTTATCTTTACCTTATTAATGACATTTTTATTTGCCGTTTGTTGGTTGTTAAAAGCTTCCCAAGCCTCTAACTTCCCACTAATCGTTGCTCCATTATATGTCGTCTCTTTGGTGTTTATGTTGGCTTTGATTTCTCTTGTTAGTCATGATTGTCTCTGCCATCCTTTGGATTCATCAGTTGCATGGAGAAAAGCGCGCTGCTACATGGGCACCAGCTTGCCTTCCATTTTGTACCACCCTAGCTTACATTTGATGTAAGCAGCTGGGATGCAAAAACCATAATCGACTCTGATCAATAGAGGGGCTTTTTCTGATGAATTGAGTACATTATCCACTGCATGTATATGATACATAGACCATGCAGTATCCATGTCAGGACCACCAGCCTCAAAAACAAATGGTAATGCTAACCAACATCTCCACCCACTAACTAACATATATCACCACCCTCCCTACCACCACTACTTTATCATTTCCTGTCCAAGTCACCTTATTACAGACTCTCCTGTACTGAGCATCAGTTGATGGACTTAGAGTCCATCTATGTTCATAAGTTATCATGTGTACCTATATACTTTATGTGTTTTTTAACTCTTGTGTTCTTTATCTTATTGCGTTTTTTTGGATCTATGTTAGAAATTATTTCATTTTTCTTTACATTTGTGTACTGGAAATCCCATTAAACAATCTTGTATCTTAAATATGATCACCAAAAATCAAATGTTTGATTAACAACAGTGATCAGCAAAGTATTGTATCTATTTTTGTATCACAAAGTCCACCTCATTCTTTTTAACTCTGATGAAATTGATTTCCTCTTTAATATTTGTGTTCCATGTAAGTTCGTTATCTGGGACCAAGCACTGTGTCTTCCCAACGTATTTTAGAATTGTTTTTCCTATCACCAGAGATCTCAGAACAAGATTTAACAAGCTTGGAGTAACAATTGAGAGTTTTTCTTCAGATTATATCAGCTGCTGGCTCTGTCTGATTCCTGAACAAGAAGTTGTAGATAAGTCCCCTGGTCCTGATGGAATGCATCCCAGGATACTGAAGGAAATGACAAAAGTTATAGTAGAGGCTTTGGTGACGATTTACCAAAATTCTTTGGACTCTGGGCAGGTCCCGGTGGATTGGAAGATGGCGATTGTCATACCACTGTTCAAAAATGGATGTAGGCAAAAGGCAGGTAGCTATAGGCCAGATAGTTTATCATCTGTGGTTGGGAAAATACTTGAAGCTATCGTTAAAGAAGAAATAGTGAGGCCTCTGGAAAGAAATGGATCCATCAGGCAGACACAGCATAGGTTCAGCAAAGGCAGGTCCTATTTGACAAATTTACTGGAGATTTTTGAGATTATAATGAGCACAGTGGATCGAAGGGAACAGATGGATGTTATTTGGTTGGGTTTTCAGAAGGTGTTTGATAAGGTGCCATATAAAAGACTTATCCTTAAGTTAAGGATGCATAGAGATTGGGGTGATGTATTAGCATGGATAGAAGATTGGTTGACTAACAGAAAGCAAAGAGTTGTGCAGAAGATACAGAGAGTCTGCAGAGAGATATCAATAGGTTAAGAGTGTGGGCAAGAGTCTGACTGATGGAGTACAATATTGCTAAATATGATGTCATCCACTTTGGAAGGAAAACTGAAAGAGAAGATTATTATTTAAATGGTAAAAAATTGCAGCATGCTGTTATGCAGACTGACTTGGGAGTGCTTGTGCATGAATCACAAAAGGTTGGTTTGCAGGTGCAGCAGGCTATCAAGAAGGCAAATGGAATGTTATAACCATATAACAGTTACAGCACGGAAACAGGCCACCTTGCCCTTCTAGTCGGTGCCGAACGTTTACTCTCACCTAGTCCCACCGACCCGCACTCAGCCCATAACCCTCCATTCCTTTCCTGTCCATATACCTATCCAATTTTTTTTTAAATGACAAAATCAAACCTGCCTCTACCACTTCTACTGGAAGCTCAATCCACACAGCTAACACTCCCTGAGTAAAGAAGTTCCCCCACGTGTTACCCCTAAACTTTTGCCCCTTAACTCTCAACTCATGTCCTCTTGTTTGAATCTCCCCTAGTCTCAATGGAAAAAGCCTATCCATGTCATCTCTATCTATCCCCCTCATAACTTTAAATACCTCTATCAAGTCCCCCCTCAACCTTCTACGCTCTAAAGAATAAAGACCTAACTTGTTCAACCTTTCTCTGTAACTTAGGTGCTGAAACCCAGGTAACATTCTAGTAAATCTCCTCTGTACTCTCTCTATTTTGTTGACATCTTTCCTATAATTTGGTGACCAGAACTGTACACAATATTGGCCTTCATTGCTAAAGGGATTGAATTTAAGAGCAGGGAGGTTATGCTGCAATTGTACAGGGTACTGGTGAGGCCACACCTGGAGTACTGCAAGCAGTTCTGGTCTACTTACTTGAGGAAGGATATACTGGCTTTGGAGCCTGTGTAGAGGAGGTTCATCACATTGATTCCAGAGATGAGGGGTTAGACTATGAGATGAAATTGAGCCGCCTGGGACTATATTCGTTGGAATTCAGAAGAATGAGAGGAGATCTTATATGTTTGTAGAAACATATAAAATTATGAAAGGGATAGATAAGATAGAGGCTGGAAAGTTGTTTCCACTGGTAGGTGAGACTAGAACTAAGGGACATAGCCTCAAGATTTGGGGGGAGTAGATTTAGGACAGAGATGAGGAGGAACTGCTTTTCCCAGAGAGTGGTGAATCTATGGAATTCTCTGCCCAGTGAAGCTGTGGAGGTGACGTCAGTAAATATATTTAAGACAAGGTTGGATAGATTTTTGCATAGTAGGGGAATTAAGGGTTATGAGGAAAAGGCAGGTAGGTGGAGATGAGTCCATGGCCAGATCAGCCATGATCTTATTGAATGGTGGTGCGGGCTCAATGGGCCAGATGTCTGACTCCTGCTCTTATTTCTTATGTTCTCACATATTCATATGCACTCAGAGGCTACTTTATTAGGTACCTCCTGTATCACGAGTATATATTAGGGTCTTCTGCTGCTGGAGCCCATCCACTTCAAGGTTTGACTGTTGTTCATTCAGAGATGCTCTTCCACACACTATTGTTGTAACGTGTGGTTATTTTTATAACAGTTAGCTTTCTGCAAGCATAAACTAGTCTGGCCATTCTCCTTGACCTGTCTCATTAACAAAGCATTTTCCCCCTCAAAGTGGGATTGTTTTATTGTTTTTTGCGCCATGGTCCATAAGCTCTAGAGACTGTTGTGTGTGAAAATCCCAGGAGATCAGCAGCTTCTCCGGGACTCAGCCACCCCATCTGGCACCAACAATCATCTCACAATCAAAGTCACTTAGATTACATTTCTTGCCCATTCTGATGGTTGGTCTGAATAATGACTGAACCTTTTGACCATGTCTGCATGCTTCAATGCATTGAGTTGCTGCCACAGATTGCCTGATTAGGTATTTGCATTGACAAGCAGGTGTACAGGTGTACCTAATAAAGAGGCAACTCAGTGCATATCTTGAGGCCCTCTGTTGATTGGGTTGACCATGGATGTTGTGTTCCAACTGTCTATGTGATATGCAAGTTAGTATACAAGCCAGGGAAATAAGATATGGAGAACAAATTATTGCCTGCGTATTAGGCTCCCCCCATTCCCCCAAGAATCCATGAAAATGTCAGAGACTGAAACAGCTTGGCATCAGCAGCATTACAGGAGTTGTTAGTCACTGTTGATCTAACGTAGCAGTGCCTTCCGACCTTGTCTCAGAGTTAACTCCAGAAGCCTTCCCCATAAGTGGGCATAGCCGTAAGGCAGCGGAGGTTTGAGATCAGAATTTTCCTTCTAGATGAGCTGTCAACCACTGCTGATGAGTCTCATCTGCCCAAAGTATCTGGTTTTAAGGCGCCAGTAACCCATCTTTGCCCCTTCTCCAGTCAGTAGAAATGGTTCTGCCAGGCTTAATAGCTAACCCACACATGAATGTCAGGGGCTGGACTTGGTTGTCAGTGACTATTTGGGAGCATTTAATAGGTAGTGGGAGCTTATCTCCAGTACCACCCTGGCTATAACAATCTTGAGGAACCTAAATGTATTAAGTACTTTACAATTCAAACTTCAAGTTTATTGAAAATTGTAAAATGTCCCAAGGCATCTGAAAGGTATGTTAGCCAACAAAGCATAAGAACATGAGCATGTAAATGGAGCAGAGTGAGAATGGAACTCCTAAGACAGCCCTGTCATTCAGTAAGATTACAGCTGCACTAATCCTGACCTCAAAGTCACTAGTTTGCCTGTAATTCATCGATTTTCCACAAGTCTTTAAACTCAACTGAAAGGAACTAATGAATCAGCATACAACACTCTCAGGAGCACTGAATTAAATTAAAGTTCACAGCCTTTTCAGAGAAGAAATGGGCCCTCAGACTCTGTTTCTAATAAGTAACGCTTATCCCAAGGCTGCACCCACCACCTTCTAGACTCCCTCAATTGAGAAATATCCTTTTAATGTCTACCTTGCAATATTATATATTTCACTAAGATCACTGCTCATTCTTCTAAACTTGGAAGGGTAAAGCCACTCTCTGTGTAATTAACTTTCCTCTGACGCCCCCCGCTATAATTTCCTCCAGTCATTTTAACATTATGCCTCCTTGTATGAGGTATTTTCATCCTGGGAAAGAAGTCTCTGGCTATCCACTCTATCTATGTCTCTTATCATCTTGTACATCTCTTTCAAAACACCTCATCTTCTTTCATTCCAAAGAGAGAGTACCTTGCTCAGTCAACCTATCTTCTTAAGACATGCTCTCTAGTCCAAGCATTGTCTAGATAAATCTCCTCTGCACCCTTTCAAAAGCTTCCATATCCTTTCTCGAATGAGGCAACCAGAACTGTAAATTATAATAATCTAAATTATTCTTCATATTTTGCTGCGTAACTCCACCATAGGCAAGTCCCAAGCCTGGCTACCATGAGAGGAGGGTTGGGCATGGGATTACCAACTCCATTCCATATAAACCCGGGTGGAACTGGAAGCTACACGGCCGATCAACCTTAACAGATCAACCCAGGACAGAGGTCTCTGGTGAGCTGCGGTCGGAGGCCTAAGCCCTAGTTGGGTTGATGCGTTTAAGAAGAAGTAAGGTTTTCTTATTTGTTCGTAATTCACTGGGAATATCACCTTAAACAGTACCCCTTTCAAACTCTTGTGACGTATACAGTGGGCAGGTTCAGCTGTCTCCCTTTGACAAAGGAGCTTCACTGGACTGAACTCAGATGTACTCTTCTCATCCCTGGCTGTTGCTAAACACTTGTTCTGCATAGATGGATCTTTTGAAAACTCAATTCCAATCAAGCCACACTTTTATCAAAACTGAACCTAATAGCCTTAAGTATGTTGTTGCTGCCCTAGTAAACACATCTATAACATGATAAATATTCAAACCACAGACAAGTAATGAGCTGCAATTTACTTAAGATGCATACTCCCTGGCTGCAGACTGAATTGGAGCAGTCTGTTGTTGAATGCATTCTGACAGTATGATAGACACTGCTGGGTGAACACTATTATAGACCATAAGACATAGGAATAGAAGAGTAGAATTAGGCCATTTCGCCCATCGAACCTGCTTCGCCATTCCACTGTGTATAATATAATGAGGAATCTAATGCTGCAGAAGACAGCAGTAAGAAACCAAAAATCAGGTCTCAATATTTCATTCACTGGATTGCCGAGGTTGATTGACAGGAGTTTTGCTCATGATTGGAAAGGCCTTTAGCTTTCCTATTGTCTGTGTCTTTACTTATGGTACCCACGCAAATCTGTGTCTCTCAAAAATGAAGCCTTTTCAACACTCATGATGATTTATTACATATACATTGAAACCTACAGTGAAATGCATCATTTGCGTCAATACCCAACACACCCAGGGGTCAGTCCACAAGGGTCACTGCACGTTCTGTCACCAACAGAACATCCTCACGGTGTTCAGCAGAACAGTACAGAACACAAGAAGTGACGAAACAAGAACAGTCAAACAAACCCCATTTCTCAATTCCACCCACCCACTCACATACATGGTCCTCCAAATCCGGGGCAGGCCACTTTCAGCCTCCAGTGGACTCGAACTCGTAAACGTTGGGCCTTCTGCCTCTCCAGCAGACTCACGGAGATTTGCAGACTTGGGGCTCCAGCAATAGGGATTCAACTTCCAGACCTTTGACTGATCTTCAGCTTTCAGTCTGTGGATTCAACTACAATTGCCAAACACTAGGCCTTGAACTCCAGACTCACAAAAGGCAGGGCCCCAAACGCAACTTCTGCTCCCATTTTGTTGGTTGCTGTGTTTTCCTGACTCTGAAGGGAACCTGCAGGTGGTGGTACCGCATGTACCTTTTTCCCCTTGTAGTCGACGTGGTGGGATTGGGAGGTGCTGAGGGAGGAGCCTAGGCAGCTAATTGCAGTGCACTTTGTTGGTGACACACACTACAGTCACTGTGAGATGATCCGGATAAGGACCGGGGAATCAGGTTTATTATCACTGACCTATGGTACGTCAAGAAATTAGTTGTTTCGTGGCAGCAGTGCCGTACTAAAAAAGTTTTAATGGTACTAAAGAGAAATAATGGGGTTGCATCCATGGGTTCATGGGCTGTTCAGACATCTGATGGTGGAGGGGAAAAAGCTCTTCCTGAATCATTGAGTCAGGATTTCAGGCAGCTGTACCTCCTCTCTGATGGTAATAATGAAAAGAGGGTGGTGAGCCTGCATTAAAGTGCTATCATCAGGCTCAAGGCAGCTTCTAACCTGATGAAGGGTCCCGACCCAAAACGCCGACTGCTTACCCTTTTCCAACATCAATGGACGTTGCCTGTCCTGCTGAGTTCCTCCAGCATTTTGTGTGCATTGCTTGGGAATTCCTGCATCTGCAGAATGTCTGCGCAGCTTCTGTCCTGCTCTTATTAGACCTTTGAATGGATCTCACAATCAACCTCGTTATGATCTTGAACTGTATTGCTTATCTGCATTGCACTTTCTCTGCAGCGTTTACACTTTATTCTGCAACATTATCATTTTACTTTGTTCTGGCTCAATGCACTATCTAATGATTTAATCTGTATGAGATATGTGCAAGACAAGCTTTTCACTGTAATGTGGTACATGTGACAATAATAAATCAATACCAAAACTGATATCTTTACTCAAGCACATTTCCTTGATTTTCACATTGCCAAGGGCAATCTACAATAACCAGTTAACCTACCAACAGGCCTATCTTTGTGAGTATTCAGGAAAATCCCATGTGGCCACAGGGTGAATGAGGAAACTCTGCATAAACAGCACCGGAGGTCAGGATCGATCCTGTATCCCTGGAGATGTGAGGTAATAGTATTCATTGCTGTGATATCATGCTGCACTTGGACTCTATCCAATGCCTTCAGGATGGAGATATATCAGATCTTCTTCATGCAATTCCCCCCGTCCACTATTCTGCCACCTTTTCAAAAAAAAAGTCAGTGAGATTTGACCCACTCTTGAAGGATAGAGCTCAGTCAAGATGGCGCTAAACGGCGACTCTTTTGCTTGCATCTTTGGAAACAGTTCTATTTCCATCTTTAATATCCCCATTTTACCCAGTCAGGGTTGTTTTGAAGACCCTGACCTGGAGCTACACACTGATTTTGGTTCTTTGCGGGAATAGGGCCCTCTCTTGTGGTTTCATAACTGGCCGTTATCTGATATGCCAAGGGAGCAGCCTAAGAGTTCGGCTCACCTTTGGAGGCCTAGGATCCCAGGGCTCTGAAGACGAGTGGATCGAAGGTCGATGTCCTGGTCATGGGAGTCAGAAGGTCTATGGCTGTGTGCCCAGAGACCCGGGATTTTTCAGCACAGAGCTCAGAAAAAGCGACTTTCAACATTGTAAACCAGCGAGCTGTTTGTTATGTCTCCTCTCTCTCTGTAAAACGAAGACACCTCTTTCTCACTTATTAGGGAGAGAGAGAGAACCTGTAGTATGTTGAATATTGGATGAACGCATAATCTTTGGAGAACTGTGAGTCTGTGTCCTTGCTGGTGCCTTGCTTACGCTTGAGTGCTCCATGGTGGGCGCCGATGATTTTTTTGCTGGTGGGGGGAAGGAATCGTTGCTTGCTGGAGCTTACACGTGAGAGAGAGGGGAGCTGTGGGGGACTTTGGGGTTCTAACATTTAATGGTCATTCATTCTTCGGGGGCACTCCTCTGTTTTCGTGAATGGTTATGAAGAAAAAGAATTTCAGGATGTATATTGTATACATTTCTCCGACGTTAAATGTACCTTTGAAACCTTTACAGATGAATGCTCACCTCTGATTAGCTGACAATTTTCCAGGCACTCAAGCTTTCTAACCCTGATTACAAACTCTAATAATTTCCAGTGACAGATTTAGGCCAACTAGTTAAATGTTAAACGTAAATGCAATACAAACGTGAACAAAAGTTTCAGCACCAAGTGCATGGAAATGTGACCAGAGACTACAACTCCCATAATTCCAGACCCAGGTTTCACCTCTTAGTGCAGTACATCCAGCGGCTTGTATAGGAGAGTTAGGGTATAATTGATCAAAGTTACAGGGAGGTAGTCACTCTGAAGTTGCAGGAGGTGAGTAGCTGGGTGACCGTCAGGAGAAATGGAAATAGGCAGTTAGATCAGAGCACCCCTGTGGCCATTCCCCTCAAAAACAAGTATAGCGCTTTGGAAACTTTTGTGGGGGATGACCTCCCAGGAGGATGCCATGGCGACTGGGTTACAGGCAATGAGCATGGTTCGTGGTGCAGAAGGGAAAGACAGAGAAGAAGGGAATGGTAATGATAGGGACTCAATAGTGAGGGGAACAGACAGGAGATTCTGTGGACATGAATGGGACACTCTGATGGTATGTTGCCTCCCAGGTGCCAGGGTCAGGGATGTTTCAGATCGCATCTGCAACAATTTGGAGAGGGAGGGAGAGCAGCCAGATGTCTTGGTACATATTAGTACCAATGACATAGGAAAGAAAAGAAATGAGGTCCTGAAAAGCGAATTTGGAGAGCTCGGTTGAAAGCTGAGAAGCAGGACCTCCCGGGTAGTAATTTCTTTGCCTGTGCCACACGCCAGTGAGGATAGAAACAGGATGATTTAGCAGATAAGTGTGTGGCAGAGAAGCTGGTGCAGGGGGAAGGGCTTTAGGTTCTTGGATCATTGGGATCTCTTCTGGGGGAGGTATGACCTGTTCAAAAGTGACGGGTTGCACCTGAACTTGAGGGGGACCAATATTCACATGGGCAGGTTTGTAAGAGCTGTTGGGGAGGGTTTAAGCTAACTTGGTGGGGGATGGGAAGCAGGGTGAAGGGACTCAGGAGAGGTTGGATGGTAAAAAAGTAAAGATAGTGTGCAGTCAGATTGTCAGGAAGGGCAGGCAGGTGATGGGACTTAGTTGCAGCCAACAGGCTGAGTGTCAGTTCATTAAGGATGCAGAATTAGAAAGGATAACAAATACAGTACTCAATGTGTTGTATCTAAATGAGCGTAGTATAAAAATAAGGTGGATGATCTTGTTTCAGTATTACAGGTTGCCAGGTATGATGTCATGGCCATCACTGAATCGTGGCTGAAGGAAGGTTGTAGTTGGGGGCTGAGTGTCCAAGATTACACATTGAATCGGAGGGATAGGAAGGTAGGCAGAGAGGGTGGTGTAGCTCTACTGGTAAAGAATGGCATCAAATCAGTAGAAAGATGTGACATAGGATCAGAAGATATTGAATTCTTGTAGGTTAAGTTAAGAAACTGCAAGGGTAAAAGGACATTGATAGCAGTTATATACAGGCCTCCCAACTGTGGCGAGAGGTGGACCACAGGTTACAACAGGAAATAGAAAAGTCAAGTCAAAAGGGCACTGCTATGGTAGTCATGGGAGATTTTAACATGTAAGTTGATTGGGAAAATCAGGTTGGTAATGGATCTCAAGAGAGTGAGCTTTTTAGAGCAGTTTGTCATTTAGCCTACTAGGGGATCAGTTATATGGGGCTGGGTGTTATGTAATGAACTGGAGGTGATTAGGGGGCTTAAGGTAAAAGGACCCTTAGGAACCAGTGATCACAATATGATTTTGTTCAACCTGAAATTTGATAGGGAGAAAGTAAAGTCTGATGTAGCAGTATTTCAGTGGAGTAAGGGAAATTTCAGTGGTATGAGAGAGGCGCTGGCCAAATTGGAAGGAGCTGCTGGCAGGGATGTCAGTAGAGCAGCAATGGCGTGCATTTCTGGGCAAAATGAGGAAGGTGCAGGACATGTGCATTCCAAAGGTGAAGAAATACTTGAACGGTAAAATAGTACAGCCATGGCTGACAAGGGAAGTCAAAGCTATCGTAAAAACAAAAGCAAGGCCATAATTAGTGGAAATATAGAAGATGGGGAAGTTTTTAAAAACCTACAGAGTGCAACTAAAAAAATCATTAGAAGGGAAAAGATGAAATATGAAAGCAAGCTGGCAAAAATAGCAAAGTGGATAATAAAAGTTTTTTCAATTATGTTAAAAATAAAAGAGAAATGAGAGTGGATATAGGACCGCTAGAAAATGAGGCAGGAGAAATAATAATGGGGGACAAGGAGATGGCTGATGAATTGAATGAGTATTGTGCATCAGTCTTCACTGTGGAGGACAATAGCAATATGCCTGATGTTGTAGTGTGTGAAGGAACAGAAGTTGGTGCAGTTACTGTTACAGGGAGAAGGTGCTCAAAAAGCTGAAAGACCAGGGTACATAAGTCACCCAGACCAGAGAAATTGCACCCTAAGGTTCTGAAAGAGGTAGCGTTAGAGATTGTTAGATTATTAGACACTGGCATGGTTGCAGAGGACTGGAAAATTGCTAATGTCACTCCACTTTTTAAGAAAGGAGGAGGGCAGCAGAAAGAAAATTATAAACCAGTTAGCCTGACCTCAGTGGTTGGGAAGATGTTAGAGTCAATTGTTAAGGATGAGGTGATGGAGTACTTGATGACACAGGACAAGATAGGACAAAGTCAGCATGGTTTCCTTCAGGAAAAATCCTGCCTGACAAACCTGTTGGATTCTTTGAGGAGATTACAAGTAGGATAGATAAAGGGGATGCAGTGGATGTTGTATATTTGGACTTTCAGAAGGCCTTTGACAAGGTGCCGCACAAGGCTGCTTACCAGGGTAAGAGCCCATGGTATTACAGGAAAGTTACTGACATGGTTAGAGCATTGGCTGATTGGTAGGAGGCAGCGAGTGGGAATAAAAGGATCCTTTTCTGGTTGGCTGTTCTGCAGGGGTTGATGTTGGGACCACTTCTTTTTATTCTGTATATAAATGATTTAGATGGTGGCTTTGTTGCCAAGTTTGCAGATGATACGAAGATCGGTGGAGGGGCAGGTAGTGTTGAGGAAATAGGTAGGATGCAGAAAGACTCAGACAGATTAAGAGAATGGGCAAAAGAAATACAATGTTGGAAAATGCATGGTCATGCACTTTGGAAGTAGAAATAAATGTGCAGACTATTTTCTATATGAGGAGAAAATCCAAAATTCTGAGATGCAAAGGGACTTGGGAATCCTTGTGCAGAACACCCTGAAGGTTACCTTACAGGTTGAGTTGGTGGTGAGGAAGGCAAATGCCATGTTAGCATTCATTTCAAGAGGTCTAGAAGACAAGAGCAGGGATGTGATACTGAGGCTTTTTGAGGCACTTGTGAGGCCTCACCTTGAGTATTGTGACAGTTTTGGGCCCCTCATCTTAGAAAAGAGGTGCTGGCATTGGAGAGGGCCCAGAGGATGTTCACAAGGATGATTCCAGGAGTGAAAGGGTTATACGAGGGACACTTGATGGCCCTGGGTCTGTACTCACTGGATTTCAGAAGGATGGGGGAGGGTGGAATCTTATTGAAACCTTTTGAATGTTGAAAGGCCTAGACAGAGTAGATGTGGAAAGGATGTTTCCCAATGTGGGAGAGTCTAGGACAAGAGGGCAACTTCAGGATAGAGGGGCACCCTTTCAAAACAGAGATGTGGAGAGATTTCCTTGGCCAAAGGGTGCTGAATTTGTGGAATTTGTTGCCACGTACAGCTGTGGAGGCCAGGTTCTTGGGCGTATTTAAGGCAAAGATTGATATGTTCTTGATTGGACATGGCATCAAAGGTTACGGGGAGAAGGTCGGGAACTGGGATTGAGGAGGTGTTTAAAATAAAGGATCAGCTATGATTAAATGGCAGAGCAGACTCGATGGGCCAGATGGCCTAATTCTGCTCCTGTGTCTTATGATCTTATGGTCTATCCTCTCAGATGGTCGAGAATTATTGCTGTGTGAAACTCTGTCACAGGGGACAATTTACGTTGCTCACAGAGTGGTAATTGAACCATAGCTCAGTTAGAGCATTTAAAATATGTGGCGATCCCTATTGTTTCCTTAATAAGAAGCTGGGGGGTGGCATCGTTACTGTTTCGCTATTACAGCCCCAGCAACCTGGGTTCAATTCCTGCTGCTGCCTGTAAGGTGTTTGTACATTCTCCCCGTGACCAAGTGGGTTTCCTCTGGTTGCTCTGATTTGCTCCCACGTTCTAACAGTGCATGGACAGAGGGTGCAATTAGGTGGCATGGGTTTAGCAGGGCCTGTTACTGTGCTTTACCTCTAAAATAATAAAAATGAAATCAGCTCCATGGTGGAAATTTCCTGGCAGGAAGCAATGAAATGTTTTATCAGTAGTTAACCACCAAGATGCAACACTGAGCGTCATAGGAAGTCATTCCTGCCTGTGGCCATCGAACTTTACAACTCCTCCCTTGGAGTGTCAGTCACCCTGAGACAATAGTCTGGTCCTGGACTTATTTCCACTTGGAATAATTTACTTATTATTATTTAATTATTTATGGTTTTATATTGCTGTACTTCTACACTATTCTTGGTTGGTGCGACTGTAACGAAACTCAATTCCCCTTGGGATCAATAAAATATGTCTGTCTGTCTGTTATGATAACAGTAAAACTTAAAGTAACAACAGTGATGGTTCCTCTCACCTGATTGTGGGATTGTTCAGAATGGTAAATGAAATGCAACAAAACTCAACTAGAGAAAATGACTAAGAATATCCTGTGAGACCTTCCAAATGATTAATTCACTAATAAATGTTCATTCTGAAAACAAAGTGAAATACTCCCCATTAAAGCATATGCGATTACTGCTAACTCCAGCACAGGCAGCATTGATTTATGAACTTCAAATCAGGCTAATAAATCAGATATGCATTTCTTTCCTTAACAGTTTGAACAGATGGAACCTGAGTGCAGTTGCTGCTATGTGCGTGTATTTTCAATTGCTCAGGTGATTGCACTCTTGGCACTAGGTCAGAAACCTTCTCCTCACACTCCAGACGCTTGTGTACAAAATGCAGGTGATAATGCTCCATTTGAATACTGAGGGAATGCATCACAGTCGGTGACACCGGTTTTTTTTCAGAACCTTTTTTCTCTTTCAAGTGAACATAAAAGATCACAGTCTGTACTTGGGACAGCACTCTAGCACAATGCTTTACAGTAGAGATGACCCAGCTTCAAATCCTGCCACTGCCTGTAAGGAGTTCATACGTTCTCCCCGTGACCGTATGGGTTCCCTCCACCTAATCTGGTTTCCTCCCACAGTCCAAAGATGTACCGGTTGGTAAGTTAATTAGTCATTGCCAATTTTCCTGTGATTAGGCTAGGGTTAAATCAGGGGTTGCTGGGGAGGCATTGCTTGAAGGGCTGAAAGGTTCTGTGCCACGGTGTATGCCATTAAATAAACAAACAAAAAAAATAGATAGATAGATGGATAAATAAATTATTGAATAAATGAATGAATAAATGCTTGAGAAATCCTCACAAGCTTGGCCTGACAGATAAAGACATACTCTCCACATTTTCAGAGCAAATAGCTTCTTCCCCTCCACCGCCACATCTCTAAATGGTCCATATAGCCATGAACACTATCTTGTTATAGTTATACATCTCCCGCACTAGTCATTTCCTTTGTAACTTATAGGTAACTTTTACATCTTGCACTCCACTGCGGCCGGCAAAACAACACATTTCACGATACATGTCAGTGATAATAAACCTGAATCTGATTCTGACCATTACTCATTCATTAACAGTTAGATACCTGAGACCGTAAGACTATAAGACATAGGGACAGAATTAGGCCATTCAGTCTTATGTGCCATTCCATCCTACCTAACTTAGTATCCTTCTCAATTCCATTCTACTGCCTTCTCTCTGCAAACTTTGGCAGCCCTTTGTGGGATCTTGCTGTGCCTAAGTTGGTTGATGCATTTCCTTCACTAAAAGAGTAATTAAGCTATAAAGACAGCAATAGAGTGTTTGCTGGAAGAACTCAGCAGGTCAAGTAGCATCTGTGGGAGGAAAGGATCTATCAACATTTTTGGTCTGATTCCTGCACCTACAGTCCATTGTGTCTGCAGGCTTCCAAGAAACATTATTATCTACAAAGTATTGTGGGAAAAAGTCTATCTCATTATAGTACATATATTATTGAATTGGACCATGCTTCATACAGAAATTCGCAATGTTGGCTGTCAACAATAATTGTCTTAAGGCTGTGACCCTTTTAAGCATTGTATCCGTGAATAATAGTTTTCTGGATGTAAGCACAATCTATAGAATTTAGAATGGTCACCTCTGGACAGGCCATTCAACCCATGATGTTGTGCCAGTCTTGATGCCCATTTATGCTAATTGCTTTCTTCCTCCATAATCATTCAAATTCCCTTCATATTCATGCATCTTTCTAACAGCCTCAAACTCCACCAAACTGTCTGCTTTCACTGTTACCCATTCCAGGTATTTACCACTACTAATAAGAAACTTATCCCTAATGTCACATTTAAACACACCCTCCCCCACAAACCTTGAAACCTTGTCCTCTGGTGTTTGATTATTTTACACTGAGGAATGGATTCTAACTGCCTACCCTATCTGTGCCTGGGAAAATTTTAAAAACTTTATCAAGTTTCCCCTTTGCCTCCAATACTCTAAGGACAATAACCCAAGCTTTTCACAACTGTCCATGTAGTCCATACCCTCTAACCCAGGCAGGCATCCTGGTAGACCACTTCTAAACCCTCCCAAATTCTCAACATCCTTTCTATAATGGGCAACCAGAACTGCACACAATTCCTGAAGAATACCTTTACGTAACTGCAGCATGACTTCCTCACACTTATACTCAACATCCTCACCAATGAAGGCAAGCATGCCATATCCCTTCTTTACCACCTATCCACTTCCATGGCTACTGACAGCGAGTAATGCACTTGGATCCAAATTTCACTCCGTACCTCTATGCTACTAAGTGGTCTAACATTAACGGTATAATTTCTCCTTCCATTTGACCTACCAGAGTGCAAAACTTCACCTTTGTCTGGAATTAGCTCCATCTGCAGCTTCTGTGGATGATAGAAAAATGTAGGGGGTAAGAGTTAGATTGACCTTCCAGTAGGCTAAAAGGTCAGCACCACATAGTGAGCCAAAGGACTTGTACTGTGCTGGTAATGTTCTAAGTTCTCTGCCCATCGAAGTTCCAGGGACGGATTGTGAAGAACTCAAGTAAATTATAAACACAAGGGATTCTGCAGATGCTGGAATCTTGAATAACACACTAATTACTAGAGGAACTTAGCAAATCAGGTAGCAACTATGAAGGGAAATAAACAGTGAACACTTTAGGTTGAGATTCCCTTATCAGATTCAGATTCAGATTATTGTCATTTAGAAACCACTGATGCAATGCAGTTAAAAAATGAGAGAACGTTCCTCTAGAATGATATCACAAAAGCACATGACAAAACAAACTACACCAGAAAATCCACATAACATTTGGTAATCCCCAATCCAGAGTCTGGAGAGGCTGCTGCGTATTAATATCGCAGTACCGTCTTAGCCCGTTCCCCGGAAAGGAGCTCCAATTCCACCAGACAAAACAAGACCAAAAACTAAACCTACAAGTCCTGCACAAAACCACATAGTTACACATATAGTTACAACAGTGCAAACAATAGCATAATTGATAAAAAAAACAGATCATGGGCACAGTAAAAATAGTCCAAAGATGTTAAAAGACTATAAGTTCAAAAGAAACCACCACACAGTTTCCACAAGTCCTCAGGGTCCCAAGAGGCTCGTCATCCCACGCAGGTGGCAGAAGGGAATACCCCCGCTATGGACTTCCACGGCGCTGCTCGACTCAGCCTCGCAGACGCAGCACACAATGAAAGTTCTGTCGAACCCAGCCTCACAGACACAGCACACAATGAAAGCGCTCCAACAGCAGCGGACTCTGAGTCCGTCGAACCTCCGAGCCTCCGACCATCCCCTCTGGCACAGCTTCTCCGAGCACCATCCTCTGCCGAGCGTATTAAGACGCCCCCGCCAACGGCCATCAGGACTGGAAAGAAGCCTACCTTCCTCTCACATGGATTCCCCTTTCATCTGTCAGCTTGTACTCTGCCCTCCCCCCCCCCCCCCCCACCATCTTATTTTAGCTTTTCTCTCCATCCTGATGAAGGGTCTTGGCTCAAAATGTCAACTGTTTATTCCTCTCCTTAGATGCTGCCCGGCCTGCTGAGTTCCTCCAGCTCCTTGTGTAATCTACCTATATGAGAAGGGTACAACACAATATGGTCCATTTCGTCCATGATGTTGTGCCATAATGTATAGAGTTTTTAGTGACATAACAGAAGGCTAGTTAAGGAAATGTGGTACATATAGATTTCTCAATTAAGCTTGTCATAAAAAGTTGAAACCAATGGAATGTAAAGTACTGTTAGGGCATTGGTTAAAGAACGGATATAGAGTGTCATACTGAAAATTTGAAGGATATACTGTACGGTCATTATGCAAACTCCTTTTTTTTAATATACATCAATAAGATGAATAACTTGGACTTGGGTGTACACAAAGTTTACACTTGGGTGTACCCCAGTTTAAGATGGTGCTGGTGAAGTACAGTGACAACTTACTGGCAGCAAACAAAACCACTAACTAGTTCTGAAATCACACTTCTTCTCAAAAACAATCACGACAATCAATAGCCTGGAACTTTCCTTTTGGATCTGAGCTTTTGAACTGCCTATATGACCTGGCGTTTTTGCGTTATGAATTGACGTCTTGAAGGTGCCGAATGGTTGCTGTGTGGTGTCCATGCACAGAACTAATGCAGCAGCAGGAAATAAGCCAACGTTTGGCTGCCGAAGCAGACTTGGAGCCGATTTAAAGTGCAGAACTGAGGCGGGGCAGAGTTGAGGCAATGGGGCCCAGGCCCAAGAGCAAGGAACAAGCCATCGTTTGGGTGATTTATGTGAGAGGCCAGATTGAAAATGTTGGGTCTCAGGGCTAGAGAACAAAGATGGGCTGGTGTTCAGCTTGCTGCTCGGTGAAGTTTTTTCATCTCTGTGCTGAACTGAGGCTTGGCCTCAACCAGCGGGCTCCTGGATCGTCTCTAAATAGCTCCATGGCTGTGAACTTACTTTTCTGAGCTTCAGTTCTGTATTATTTGCTTACTTTTATTGTTTGTATGATTTTTTTCTACACATTATGTGTTCGACAGTCTTCTTTTTTTCAAGGGTACTATTGGGTTTCTTTGTTTTGTGGCTACCTGTAAGGAGACGAATCTCAAGGTTGTAGATAGTATATGTACTTTGAACAATTTCCAAGTTGTCAGTGATGTACTGTAGAAGATGTAGACACTTCAAGGTGATTTTGACAGTTGATAGAGTACATAGGGAAAAGACAGATGAAGGTTAGTGGCAAGAAATGTGAAATGCTTCATTTTAATAGGAAGAATTAGAGACACATAACCCAAAGAACATTATTCTAAAGGGGTCCAAGAGCTGAAGGGTTAAGGAGGTGCAGGAATGGAAGGAAGCTTATTGGCAAAATGTCAGATTTGATTTATGAAGTTACAAATAAGCCAATGAATGAAACAGCGTTTCCTGTCCTGGAGACTTGCAAGTAATGAAAACACGAAAGGAAGTGTAAAAATGTGTCTTCTGCAGTTCAGATGGTCACACTGTTGTTACTCAGCTAGAAGGCTTCGAGAAATACTTCAGGGATTTGAGCAGAAGTCCAGGCTGATTCTTAACCTGCTTTGTAAGACTGAAGAGTGCTGTGTTCATGGTGAAGCCATGTTTTCCATGCAGGATTAAAGTAAGGAGATGAGGAACATCTTCTTTGACTTGGTTAGACATAGAACTTAGAACAGTACAACACAGCACAGACCCTTTTGTCCATGATGCTATACTGACCTTTTCACTTATTTTAATTTGAATTATAAGCCTCAAAAATGTCCCCATTTTTCCTACATCATTCTGCCTATCTAAGAGTCCCTTAAATGTAACTAAGGCATAGAATCTGACTATACTACCAGCCCTGGTAGTGTGTTCCATACACCCACTGCAAAAACTACCTCTGACATCCCCACTATAATTTCTTCCAATCACCTTAAAGTTATGCCTTCTCACATTAGTCATTTTCATTCTGAGGAAAAGGTGCTAGTTGTTCTCAATCAGTACCTCTTATCATCTTATACACCTCTCAACGTCCTTCACTCCAAGAGTAAAACCCAATCACTCAATCTCTCCTCATGAGACATGCTCTCTAATCAAGGCAACATCCAGGTAAATCCCCTCTGCACCCTCTAAAGCTTGCGTATCTTTCATATAATGAGATGATCAGATCCAAACATAATATTGCAAGTGTGGTCTAACTTTACCTTGTGGCTGTTGTACTCAATCCCCTGAATAATGAAAGCCAACACGCCATATACCTTCTTAACCAACCTATCAACTTGCATGGCAACTTTCAGGAACTACACTATCTGTAGCTTCCCCTCCAAGCTGCATCCCAATTTGATTTAGAAAAGTAACACCATTTTTAACCATTGTTAGGTCTAAGTTCTGGAACCTCCTCTCTCTTGAGTTCAAGAGGCACAAGGTTATCATTATAGGAAGGAAATGGAAGCTTTAAAGATGGTGCAGAGGAGATTTAACAGGATGCTGCCTTGATTGGAGAGCATGTCTTATAAGAATAGGTTGAGAGAGCTAAGGCTTTTCCCTTTGAGTGAAGGAGAATGAGAGGTGACTTGATGGAAGTTTACAATGCGAAGAGAGGCAAAGCTCAAGTGGATAGCCAGAGACTTCTTTACGGAGGCACATATGGCTAATACAAGGGGCCATAATTTTAAAGTGATTGGTGGAAAGCATGGGGGGGGGGGATGTCAGAGTTATTTTTCTATATACCGAGTTTGGTGGGCTCATGGAACGCGCTGCCAGGGGTGGTGGTAGAAGCAGATATATTAAGGACATTTAAGGAACTGTTAAATCAGGGCATAGATGAAAGAAAAATGGAGGGCTGTGTAGGGCGGAAGGGTTAGATTGATCTCAGAATAGGTTAAAAGGTCAATGATTCAAAGAACGTTTGTTCTCAAATTATCTATGCATTATATAATTCTGAGATTCATCTTCCCACAACCAGCCATGAAACAAAGAAAACCATGGAACCCATTTAAAGAAGAGCGTCAATCCCCAGCGCCCCAAAAAGGAACAAATTTCACAAATGGCAAGGAAAAAATGAGCAAATCATGAAGCTATCGAAAAGGTGCAGGCATATTCAGTTCAGCACAGTTCAGTTCAATCCAGTTCCTAGTCTCTTGCTATCTGCACTCCACAGCACTAGTCCACTCTGATCAAAATCACACAAAGCAGCACCAAAAATGAGCATCCAGAAACCTCAAACACATCATATCATGAACTACAGAGTCCAGTCCACATTGTTGGGACAACATTGTGGGCTGAAGAGCCTGTACTGTTCTGTACTGTTCTATGTTCCATATTTTCAGCTCTAATAGCACTATGGGATCACCTTCAGTACAAGAACTGCCACAGTTCGAAGAGGATACAGGAGATTAGAGGTGAGAAACAATATGAGTAGAATGTCTTAAAAGGTATATATAGTGATTAAAAATATCATGCAAGTTTGAAGATTTATGAACGTGTCCGCAGGACACAAGGGTCTGAGTTTTAAAGAGAGCAAGCTGGAAAATTATTTATTAGGCTGTTGGAGAGGTTTAAAATCATGTGTGGAATAGATAGGGCAAATGTACACAGCTCTTTTTTTACCCAGGGTTGAGGAATCGAGAACTGGAGACATCGGTTAGGTTTAGGGGAGTGATTTAATTGGAACCTAAGGGACAACCAGTTTACACAGAGGGTGGTCCAAACATGCAATGAGCTGCCAGGGAATCAGGTACATTAGCATTTAAAATGCTTTTCGATAGGAAAGCGTTGAATGGATACGAACCAAACATGGCAATGGGACTAGTTTAGCTGGACATCTAGGTCAGCAAGAATGAGTTGGTCCAAAGGGCCTGTTTCCCTTTTGTAAGAATCTACGACTCTGTGATTAATAATCCGGACATGAGGTTGGACATTGCTGATGGTTAGTCAATTAATTAACTGCAGTTGCTTGCATCAGCATGCTCTAAATGGTTATCTCTGATCTCCGAACGTAGAAGTACAGAATGCTCTAGGGATCCAATGCCATCCCAGGAGAGCTCTTCCTTTGTCCTTGAACTTGACCTTGAGTCCAGTACATTTGGAACTTAGTGAGCTGACTAGTGAACACATATTGATGCTTTTAATGAAAAAGATAAGTTTCACTAAGTTATATATATATATATATATATATAATTTAATGAATATGTCAATTTTAATGTTTTTCTTTTTAAAAATTTATCTAAATTTACAAGCTTGTTGCTCGGACAAATGATCCTAATTTATAGGGAAAGGTTGTGTGGGTTAGGAATTTATTCACTGGTGAGCAGGAGAATGTGGAGTGATCTTATAGACATGCACAAATTCATGAGGGGTGCAGATAAGCTGAATGCATACAAACTTTGCCCAGGTTGAATGAGACAAGAACCGGAGGTCATAGATTAATAATAAAAGGTGAAATATCTAATGGGAATTTGAGGGGAAATTTCTTCACTTAGAGGGAGGTGCAAGTGTGGATTGAGCTTCAAAGAAGTGGTAGATGTTTGTTCAATTACACAAGAGATTGGGCAGAGAGTGAAAATCTCCTGATGAAGGGCCTGGGCTGTTTCTTCCTCTCCATAGATGCTGCCTAACCTGCTGAGTTCTTCAAGCGTTTTGTGTCTGCTATGTCTTCAGATGTGGAGGGATCATGATCAGGTGTAGGTAGATGGGTTAAGGCAGAAGGTCAGACTGCAATGGACAAGATGGGCCAAGGACCCTGTGTCTATGCTGCAGTACTCTGACTCAATGACTGAGTACATTTTGACTGTTTTAAATCATTTTAAAATAGTGACACAAGACCTAAGTGCCAGACAAAGGCAGCAAGTGTTTGGTACGAATACAAAAGGCTGGTGAAATTGCCAAGCTAGTGTACAGTGTACAGGTTGAGCATGGTAAACAGGTCAGCAAGAGTTTGACTTGCAAGTATAATTTTAACTTATGACAATGACAGATGACACAATCGCACAGCTAGCACCATGCAAGGCTTATTGAGAAAGTAAGGAGGCATGGGATCCAAGGGGACATTGCTTTGTGGATCCAGAACTGGTTAGCCCACAAAAGGCAAAGAATGTTGTGGACGGGTCACATTCTGCATGGAGGCTGGTGACCAGTGCTATGCCTCAGAAATCTGTTCTAGGACCCTGACTCTTTGTCATTTTTATAAACTACATGGATGAGGAAGTGGAGGGATGGGTTAGTAAATTTGTTGATGACACAAAGGTTGGGGCTGTTGGGGATAGTGTGGAGAGCTGTCAGAGGTTACAGAGGGACATTGTTAGGATGCAAAACTGGGCTGAGAAGTGGTAGATGGAGTTCAACCCAGGTAAGTGTGAGGTGGTTCATTTTGGTAGGTCAAATATGATGGCAGAATATAGCACGAATGTTAAGTCTCTTGGCAGTGTGCAGGATCAGAGGGATCTTGGGGTTTGAGCCCATAGTACACTCAAAGCTGCTATGCTGGTTGACTCTGTGGTTAAGAAAGCAAATGGTGCATTGGCCTTCATCAATCGTGGGACTGAGTTTAAGAACTGAGAAGTAATGTTGAAGCTAGAAAGGACCCTGGTCAAATCCCGCTTGGAGTACTGTCCTCAGTTCTGGTCGCCTCACTACAGGAAGAACGTAGAAACCATAGAAAGGATGCAGAGGAGATTTACAAGGATGGTGCCTGGATTGGGGAGCATGCCTTATGAGAATAGGTTAAGTGAACTCGGCCTTTTCTCCCTGAAGCAATGGAGGATGAGAGGTGACCTGATAAAGGTGTACAAGATAATAAGAGGTATTGATCATGTGGATAGGCATAGGCTTTTCCCCAGGGCTGAAATGGCTAACATGAGAGGGCATAGTTTTAAGGTGCATGGATGAAGGTACAAAGGAGATGTTGGGCGTAAAATTTTTACTCAGATAGTGGTGAGTGAGTGGAATAGGCTGCCAGCAACGATGGTGGAGGCAAAACGATAGGGTCTTTTAAGAGACTCCTGGATGGCTGCATGGAGCTTAGAAGAATAGAGGTCTATGGGTAAAGTCTAGGTAGTTCTAAGGTAGGGATATGTTCGGCATAGCTTTGTGGGCCGAAGGGCCTGTATTATGCTGTATGTTTTCTATGTTTCTATGAACTTTGAACTTTAGGTAAGGTGGGTTAATGGGTGGAGATATTGATTAACTGACAAACTCTACTCAAATTAGGTAAAGACTATAAACAAAATGAAGGGGGGAAAGGAGGAATTGGAATATGAGAAAGGATTATCCAAAGTAAGCAATTTGACTAAGAAATCTGCAAGTAGATTTTATTTGCTTTTTTCTAATTTTTTTTCTGATCAAACTACTAAGTTACGGTAGTTAATTAATGATGGACCATAATGTGCAGTTTCTGAATGAATCTATGGACATACTAGGGCAGAGTGAGGGAAAGGCATTATTATCAGAGTGAAATTATCAGATTGGGGCAGTGTTACAGTTCAGAGTTCAATTCTGGCATCATCTATAAGGTCTTTGTATATTCTCCCATAACCGCATGGGTTTTCCCTGGGTGCTCTGATTTCCTCCCACAGTCCAAAGACATATTGATTAGTAGTTGTAAATTAGAAACATAGAAAATAGGTGCAGGAGTAGGCTATTCAGCCCTTTGATCCTGCACCGCCATTCACTGTGATCATGGCTGATCATTCAACTCAGAACCCTGTACCTGCTTTCTCTCCATACCCCCGATCCCTTTAGCCACAAGGGCCATATCTAACTTCCTCTTAAATATAGCCAATGAACTGCCTCAACTGTTTCCTGTGGCAGAGAATTCCACAGATTCACCACTCTCTGTGTGAAGAAGTTTTTCCACATCTCTGTCCTAAAAGGCTTCCCCTTTATCCTTAAACTGTGACCCCTCATTCTGCACTGCCCCAACATCGGGAACAATCTCCCTGCATCTAGCCTGTCCAATCCCTTTAGAATTTTATATGTTTCAATAAGATCCCCCCTCAATCTTCTAAATTCCAGTGAGTATAAGCCTAGTCGATCCAGTCTTTCTTCATATGAAAGTCCTGCCATCCCAGGAATCAATCTGGTGAACCTTCTCGGTACTCCCTCTATGGCAAGAATGTCTTTCCTCAGATTAGGGCACCAAAACTGCACACAATATTCTAGGTGCGGTCTCACCAAGGCCTTGTACAACTGCAGTAGAACCTCCCTGCTCCTGTACTCAAATCCTCTTGCTATGAATGCCAACATACCATTCGCCTTTTTCACCGCCTGCTGTACCTGCATGCCCACCTTCAATGACTGGTGTACAATGACACCCAGGTCTCGTTGCACCTCCCCTTTTCCTAATTGGCCACCATTCAGATAATAATCTGTTTTTCTGTTCTTGCCACCAAAGTGGATAAGCTCACATTTATCCACATTAAATTACATCTGCCATGAATTTGCCCACTCACCTAACCTATCCAAGTCACCCTGCATCCTTTTAGTATCCTCCTCACAGCTAACACTGCTGCCCAGCTTCATGTCATCCGCAAACTTGGAGATGCTGCATTTAATTCCCTCGTCTAAATCATTAATATATATTGTAAACAACTGGGGTCCCAGCACTGAGCCTTGCGGTACCCCACTATAAATTATAAATTGATCTGTGACTAGACTAGGCAGGGTTAGGTAGGTGGGTTGCCAGGCAGTGTACGTTGGGCCATTGGGCCAGAAGGGCCTGTTCCACACTGTATCTCTGAGTAAGCAGCTTAGTCATCAGCCAGTGGGAGGAAGGGATAATTTCAGAATTGTTAATTACCTGAGGTAGCTGGGATATGTGTGTCAGCTCGCAGGTTGCTTTGAAAATTGAACATGTCATTTAACCCCTGCCTGTAGTTAATACATTTGCACTTTGTTTGGCTGCTGAACACACCATCAAAATTACTTCTTTAATAATGTAGCAATTGTGAAGAAAACCCCAGGACCCAAAAAGTGAATTTTAAACTCACGGAATTCTTTTTCATCAGGTTGTGTTTTTGTTCAGCATTTTAAAAATGGTAAAGTTTAAATGTTCCTTTTTCTTCAGACTTTTCTCTTCTGCCACATTTAACACAGCCCATCCAACTTTTTTTAAATCTTTCTTTTTGTTCATTTCTCTGTAACTGATTAGAATATTTCACTCTGCTCCTCAATTATAAGCAGGTAAGAATGAGAAGCAGGAGTAGACCTTTGGACCACTGGTGCCTGCTCCACCACACAGTGAGATCATGGATCACCTTCTACCTCAATTCCACTTTCCTTCCTTAACACAATTACCCACAGAGCCCCTCAATAAACCCTTATTCCCTTTCTTTGAATTACAGTGATTAAGGCAATATGTTATTGACTCTGCCACTCACAAGTGTTTCAGAAGTCTTTTACTCTCTCTCTCTTTAATCTTTCTGTCTCACTCTATCTCTCTCCAATTTCTCCCCACTCTGTCCTCCCTCTCTCTCATCATCTCTGTCCATCTTTGTCACTCCATCCTTCTCTCTCTCTGCTCGCTCTCCAATCTCTCCTTCTCCCTGTTTCTCCCTCTCTCCATCTCTCTCTCCAATCTCTCCTTCTCCCTGTTTCTCCCTCTCTCCATCTCTCTCTCCAATCTCTCCTCTCTCTCTCTCTCTCCACTCTCTTCACTCTCCTTCCTCTTTCCATCTCTCTCTATCTCAATCTGCATTCTCTCTGTTCACTCTCTCCTTCTTTCTATCTCTCTTCCGCCATCTCTATCTTCCTGGTCAAACAGTGTGAGTATTACATCCCACCAATTGACCTTGCCATTAACTCCTCAACCATTGCATGTTCTAACCCAAATATTCGGAAAACAATTGGTTCTTTCATAAAAGGGCTGATGTGAATAATATTGAGCTAACTGAACTGATAGAGAACTAAAGGATCTAAAGTTATTGTCCAGGTACCAGATATTATTTAACCCTCTGCACATCTTCGAACTGCACACAAGTCTACTGAATCATAGTTGAGTTAGTGGTTATTCTGGAGTTATGACATTATGGACAGCATAATGATGGATACGCGCTCATGAGGAAGGGAGTAAACCCCAAGGGAAAAATCAAGAGCTAGAGTCCCTAATGTAATTGTATATTGAGTTCAATGCTGACCGGCATCTCCTGCAATGCTGCTGGTACCAAACTGCATCGGACTCTGCTGTTCTTTTGGGTTTATCAGAAGCATGGAGAGGGGGACCACGAAGCATGCTACATGGTCAACAGTTTGCAGTCCATATCGTGCTTCGTATCTAGACAATTAGGGTGCAACATCCATGGTCAACCCTGACCAACGGAGCCCTCACTCAATGATGAATTAACTAAAATGAGAGCCAGTCGTCAGGAAATAAAACCTGTACCCAATTTAACTTCCAACTGATACCATGAAGCTAGTGAAATCAATCATTCTGATTCAGTCCTAATGAAACTACATAGGGCAAGACGATAAATGAATGTTTCTGCTGTGAGCACCACGTTAAAGATGTATCCCAGCCACTAATTGCACAGTTTAGGACAGACCCGTTTTGTCATTTATCCTCCGGTTAATTGTACATTCATGGGGCCATCCCTCAACAGAGGGTGTATATTTTGGGTGTCTAGAGGTAGTCACCCTGAAGTTGCAGGAGGTAAGTTCCTGTAGACTGTCAGGAGAGAGAAAGGGAATAAGCATTCAGTGCAGAATGCCTCTGTGGCTGTACCCCAACCCTCCATTAAAAAGAATACCGCTTTAAATACGGTTGGGAAGGGTAAGGGAATGACCTACTAGAGGAAAACCACAGTGACTGGATCTCTTGCACTGAGTCTGTCTCTGTGGCTCAGAAGGGAAGGGGAAGAAGAGGAGTGCAGTCGTGATAGGGGGTTCTATAGCTAGAGGAGCCGAAAGCAGATTCTGTGAACATGAAAAGGTTTGTTGCCTCCCAGGTGTCAGGATCAGGGATGTTTCTGATCGTGTCTGTAGGATTCTAAAGAGGTTGGTGAATAGTTGGAAGTTGTGGTACATATTGATGCCAATGACATAGGTAGGAAAAGGGAGGAAGTCCTGAAGAGAGAAAGTAGGGAAGTAGGCAGAAAGCTGGAAAACAGGACCTCCAGGATAGTATTCTCTGGATTGCTGCCTATGCCACGCACCATTGAGGGTAAAAATAGGATTATTTGGCAGATGAATGCATGGTTGACCTGTACAAAAGGGACAGGTTACACCTGAACACAAGGCGGGGGGAGACTAATATCCTTACAGGCAGGTTTGCTAGGGCTATTGGGGAGGGCTTAAACCAGGGATTCCTAATGGATCCCTTTGCTTAATGGTAGTGGTCAATGGCATAAAAAAGGTTGGGAAACCCCTGGCTTAAACTAACTTATCAGTGAGTTGGGAACTGGAGAGATAGGGCTGAGGATAGGGCAGTTAGTGCACAAGTAGATGCTGTGTGTAGTGAGACATGTGAAGAAGAACAGGCAGATGATCATGCAAAATTGCAGCCAGTGGAATGAATTAAATTGCAACACATTGCTAAAATCAAAAAATGTGATGAATACAGGACTGAAGGTGTTATATTTGAAAGCACACAGTATACAAAATAAGGCAGTTCATCTTGTAGTGCAGTTAGAGATTGGCAAGATACTGTTGTGGCCATTTCCAATCATGTCTTAAAGAAGGTTACAGCTGGGAGCTTAATATCCAAGGATATACAATGTATTGAAAGGACAGGCAGGTGGGGGTGGGGGGTTGGGGTGTGGGGTGACTCTGTTGGTAAAAAATGAAATGAAAATCTTAGAAAGAGGTTACAGGATCAGAACATAGGAAATCCTTATGGGTAGAGTTAATAAAATTGCACAGGTAAAAAGACCCTGATTGGATTTATATGCAGGACTCTGCTCAATAGCCAGGAGGTGAGCTAAAAATTACAAATGTTTGTACAACAGGAGGTAGAAAAGGGCAATGTTACTATAATTACGGGAGATTTCAATATGCAGGTAGATTGGGAATATTTGGTTGGTGCTGGGTCTTAAGAGAAGGAATTTATAGAATGCTGACAAGATGGGTTTTTAGAGCAGTTTGTGTTTGAACCCACTAGGGAAATGGCAATTATGGATTGGGTGTTACGTAAAGACCTGGATTTGATTGGGAAGCTGAAGATAAAGTGATCATAAATGATAGAATTCACCTGCATTTTGAGAAGGAGCAGTTAATATTGGATATATCAGTATTACAGTGGAGTAAAGGGAATTACAGGGGCATAAGAGAGGAGCTGGCTAAAACTGATTGGAAGGGAACATTAGCAGGGATGAAGACAGAACATCAATGACTGGTGATTCTGGGGAATATAAGGCACAGGAAAGACATATTCCAAGGATGAAGTAGTATTCTAAAGTAAGGATGAGGGAACTGTGGCTGACAAAGGAAGTCAAAGACAACATAAAAGCAAAAGAGAGGGTGTATAATAGAGCAGAAATCAGTGGGAAGGTAGAGGATTGGAAAGCTTCTAAAAACCAACAGAAGGCAACTAAAAATTCCATAAAGAGAGAAAGATGAAATATGAAGGTAAGCTGGCCAATGATATAAAGAGGATTTTAGAAGTCTTTTTTCAGATATAAAAAGAGTAAAAGAGGAACAGGAGTGGATATCGGTCCTTTGAAAAGTGATGCTGGAGATGTAGTAATGGAGGACAAAGAAATGGTAAGGGAACTTAAGTGGTGGGATTAGCAGAATGCCAGAAATACAAGAGTGTCAGGGAGGCAGAGGTGAATTATGAATGAGAAGGTGCTTGGGAAACTGAAATGTATGAAGTTACCTGGGCCAGATGGACTTCACCCCATGGTTCTGAAAGAGGGGCCAAAGAGATTGTAGAGGCATTTGCAATGATCTTTCAAGAATCACTAGATTCTGGAATGGTTCCTAGGGTGGAAAATTGCAAATGTTTTTCTACTCTTAAGAAGGGAGGAAGGGGGAAGGAAAGAAATTATAGGCAGTTAGCCTGACTTCAGTGGTTGGGACGATGCTGGAGTCTATTACTAAGGATAAGGTTTTGGGGTACTTGGAGGCACATGATAAAATAGGCCAAAGTCGGCAGAGTTTTCTAATGGGGAAATAATGCCTGACAGTTTTTTTTTGGAATTCTTTGGACTTGTAACAGGCAGAATAGATGAAGGAGAGCCAATAGCTGGATTTCCAGCATCTGCAGATTGTCTCTTGTCAGTGGGTGTTGTGTACTTGGATTTTCAGAAGACCTCTGACATGGTGCCACACATGAGGCTGCTTAACAAGACACAAGGCCCATGGCATTACAAGAAAGATACTAGCATGGACAGAAGATTGGCTGACTGGCAGGAGGCAAAGAGTGAGGATAAAAGGTGGCCTTTCCTGGTTGGCTGCCAGTGACTAATGGTGTGCTGAAGGAATCAGTGTTTGACCGTTTCTCTTCATATTATATGTCAGTGATTTGGATGATGGAACTGATGACTCTGTGGCAAAATTTACAGATGTTATGAAGATAGGTGAGGGGCAGCTAGTGTTGAAGAAGAAGGCTGTCTACAGCAGAACTTCGACGTATCGGAGGAACGGGGAATGAAGTGGCAGATGTAGTACAGTGTAGCGAAGTGTATGGTGCAAAGGGACATGGGAGTACTCGTGCAGGATTCCCTAAACATTGACTTGCAGTCTGAGATGGTGGTAATGAAGGCAAGAGCAATTTTAGCATTCAATTCGAGAATACAAAACCAAATATATAACGCTGAGTCTTTATAAGTCAATGGTCAGACTGCTCTTGGAGTATTGACAGCAGTTTTGGGATCCTCATTTAAGAAGGAATGTGCTGGCATTGGAGAGGGTCCAGAGGAGGTTCACAAGAATGATCCCAGCAATGAAAGGTTCAACATATGAAAAGCATTTGATATCTCTGAGCATGTACTTGGTGGAGTTTAGAAGATTGAAAGAGATCTCATGCAAACCTATTGAATGTTGAAAGGTTTGGACAGAGCAGATGTGGAGAGGATCTTTCCTATAGTGGGTGAGTCTAGATCCAAAGAGCACTGCCTCAGAATTGAGGGACTTCCGTTTAAAACAAAGGTGAGAAAAAATTTCAATAGCCTGAGGATGGTGAATCTGTGGAATTTGTTGCCAAAAATGGTTGTACAGGTCAAGTCTTTGGGTATATTTAATGCAGAGGTTGATAGGTTATTGATTAATCAGGGCTCAATGGTTACAGGGAGAAGGCAAGAGAATGGGGTTGAGAGGGATAATAACATCAGATGTGATGGAATGGTGGATCAGACTCAATGGGTTGAATGGTCTAAGTTTGCTCCTAGGTCTTATGTTGTTATGGTCTTAAGACTTTTGGAATATTGAATATTTAAAGGAGTTCTGCTTGTCAGGATGTTCTGCCATTAAGTAATTCTGTAAATTTACCTGACCTTATACTAAATGCTAAAGTTATGTAAGTAATTTTATCAATTGAAATTGTAATTAATCATTTATTATCTTTGTATTGAAGAAAAATAAAACGTTGTATCAGGAGAGTAAGATTCTCCTGGTCATTCTCTCCTGGAGGCTCACAGACTGAATAAAGACCTATATATTTCTCATGTACAACTTCCATGTGGTTCAGTTTTAGTCAGTCATACTAGTAGTGTGAACTGACCAGGAGTTCAGATACAGATGTTGAAATGGTTGTCCAGATACAACTTGCTTTGGACACTCGACATTATGTGAGTGAGGACTGCGAGAGGGAGGAGGTGTGGAAGCTGTACTACTGCCACAAAACAACAGATTTCACAACATATGCCAGTGATATTAAACCTGATTGTGGTGCGGAGAAACTGTCAGTGACCCCGCAGAGGTAAAGCAACTCCTGGTTATTTAGATAGATAGATAGATAGATAGATAGATACTTTATTCATCCCCATGGGGAAATTCAACATTTTTTTCCAATGTCCCATACACTTGTTGTTGGTTATTTTGCTTTATTTCAAGTTACTTCAATACTTTGAATTATTGGTTAGTATTTTAAGGTATCTTTATTTTGTTGAATAAGTCCAGATTCATTTATTTAATTTAAATTGTTCTTAAATCTCTCTGACAAGCTGCCGTAAAGCCATCAAATCATCGAGCTGGACAGCACAGGAGCAGACACTTCAGCCTAACTTGAAGGGTCACGAAGAAAACATACAAAATCCTTGGAGGTAGCTTCTGAAATTCTGTAAGGAGTTTGTCACTGTCCCTGTGACCACATGGACATGCTACATTGGTGCCAGAAGTGTGCTTCCCAACACAATCCTCGCTGATTTGATTTGACATAAATGACAGATTTTGCTGTATGTTTCAATGTATATGTAACCAATAAAGCTAATTTTAAAAAGAACTTTCTTATCCATATACATATCCAAATGTATTAACTGCTGTAATTGTCCCTCCCTCGACCTCTTCTGTCAAATGTCATTGGAAATTGGTTTATTATTGTCACGTAACTGAGGTAGCCTATGGGCAAATGCTGGGGGTTGGGGAATCATATAACACCTGAATAGTAAGAACTTACTCCTGATTCTGATGTTCGTTTAGAAGAGTACCATGCTGACTAGTTATGAAGGCAATGGCTGGAGGATTTCCGTGTTAGTATGGTATGCAAGATTCTGTTACACAAGTGCGGCGGTGGACGAACCCAAGTGCAGAATACGGGCGTGGAGGCAGAGTTGGGAGGCATCATCAGCATAGTGAGTATGGAGTCGGTATCCAGGAGCAATGCTTGACTTAGAACTGGCAGTCCTAAGAACCATGAAACAAGGTTACTCACACCGGAGTCGACCAACGAACTGGCAGCTCCTTGTTGTGGTCACAGGGTTTTTATACTGCATTTGCCGATGGAAAGCGGGTGTTTGTGCTTAGTGGAACCTGGGAATGATTGGAAACTAAACGAGGTGATTGAGACCCAATTCCTGAGGAAAATAGCTGGGTGGGCGATTGCCGGAAGGGACCGTGACAGATTCAGCCAGCATCTTTCAGCAATATATTTAACAGATTCACACAAAACCTTTGAGCTGCGGCCAGTTGGAGATATTGGAAGCCTGAGAAGATGTAGTTTCACTCAGGTAAAAAGCCAGTGACTTATGACAGTTTTGGAGCTTTGAGTAACAGCCAGTCAATGCCTGGGATTGATTATCAAGAACAAATTAAAGTAAGGCAGAGGCAAGCAGAATGGCCGTCATTGCAGCGGCCATCATTGGAGTGGACAGGGTTAGATTGGAGGTTTTGAGGCTTTAGCTCTTTGAGGCTTCAGCATGAAGAGACTTGAGTGAGAGAAAGTAAAAAAAAACGTTGTAGGTAGAGTTTGTGTATCTCTTCCCCTAGTTCATGGTTCTTTCTTCTTTATAGTTGCTCAATTAGAAACAGTGCTGATGCCAGGCAGGATAGGTGAATGCTCCTCTTGCAGGATGAGGGAAGGCAGAGAGACCTCCAGTGTCCCTGACAACTCTACATGTGAGAAGTGCATCCAGCTGCAGCCTCTGATAATCCGCGTAAAGGAGCTTGAGCTGGAACTGGATGAACTCTGGATAATTCAGGAGGCTGAAGGGGTGACGGATAGAACATAGAATAGTACAGCACATTACAGGCCCTTCGGTCCACAATTTTGTGCCAACCCTCAAACTCTGCATCCCATATAACCCCCCCCCCATCTTAAATTCCTCCATATACTTGTCTAGTAGTCTCTTAAACTTCACTAGTGTATCTGCCTCCACCACTCACTCAGGCAGTGTATTCCACGCACCAACCACTCTCTGACTGAAAAACCTTCCTCTAATATCCCCCTTGAATTTCCCTCCCCTTACCTTAAAGCCATGTCCTCTTGTATTGAGCAGTGGTGCCCTGGGGAAGAGGTGCTGGCTGTCCACTCTGTCTATTCCTCTTAATATCTTGTACACCTCTATCATGTCTCCTCTCATCCTCCTTCTCTCCAAAGAGTAAAGCCCTAGCTCCCTTAATCTCTGATCATAATCCATACTCTCTAAACCAGGCAGCATCCTGGTAAATCTCCTCTGTACCCTTTCCAATGCTTCCACATCCTTTCTATACTGAGGCGACCAGAACTGGACACAGTACTCCAAGTGTGGGACATACAGAAAGGTAGTTACACCCAAGGTGCAGGACACAGGAAACTGGGTGACAGTCAGGAAGGGAAAAGGGGTAAAACAGCCAGTGCAGAGTACCCCTGTGGCCATCCCTCTCAGCAACAGGTATGTCACTTTGGATAATTTGGCAGGGAGGGGGATGGGATAACCCAGCAGAGGAAAGTCACAGTGGTCGGGTCCCTGGCACTGTGTCTGACTCTGCAGTTCAGAAGGGAAGGAGGAGAAGAGGCAAACTGTGGTGAGAGGGGATTTGTTAATTAGGGAAATGGACAGGAGGTTGTGTGGGTGAGAACGAGATTGCCTGATGGTATGGTGCCTCGCGGGTGCCACTGTCCAGGACGTCTTGGATTGAGGCCTCAGCACACTTAGGTTGGAGGAAAGACACCTTATATTTCCATGTGGGTAGCTTTCAACCTGATGGCATGAACATCGATTTCTCAAACTTCTGGTAATGTCCCCCCACCCCTTCCGTCTTCTCCATCTTGCATCTGTTTTTCCCTCTCTCACCTTTTATTCTTGCCCGCCCTTTGCCTCCATCTGCTGCTCCTCCTCCATTTTTCTTTCCTCCATGGCCTTCTGACTCTTTCACGAATTTCCCAGCTCTTTACTTCATCCCCCACCCTCCAGGCTTCACCTTCCACCTGGTGTTTCTCTCTTCCCTCCCACCACCCTTTAAATCTACCGCTCAGCATTTTTTTCTCCAGTCCTGCTGAAGGGTTTTAGCCCGAAACGTCAACTGTACTTTTTTCCATAGATGCTGCTGGCCTGCTGTGTTCCTGCAGCATTTTGTGCGTGTTGCTTAGTGGGCCGGTGATCAGCCAACGACCGTAGCCAACGTAGGTACCAATGACCTAGGTAGGAAGTGTGACGAGGTTCAGCAAAGGGAGTTCAGGGAATGAGGTGCTAAGTTAAACAGCAGGATCTCCAGGGTTGTGATCTTAGGATTGCTGCCCATGCCCCATACTAGTGAGGTCAGGAATGGGAAGATTATGCAGTTTAACCTGTGGCGTTGGATCCTTGAGGTTGTTATAGCTGGGCTTGGTATTGGGGATAAGCTCGCACTACCTATTAACTGTTCCCAATGGCTAACACTTCAAAATAGTCTCTGACGACTAAGTGAAGCTCCTGGCCTTCACATGTGGCTTGGCTACTAAGTCCAGTGGAACTGTTTTTACTGACAGGAGAAGGGGCAGAGGGGGTTACTGGTGCCTTAAAACCAGTCATTTCATGCAGATCGGGCTCGTCAACTATGGTTAGCAGCTTATCTAGGAGAAAGAAAACACTGATCTCAAACCTCTGTTGCCTTGCAGCTATACACAATCGTGGGAAGGGCTTCCGGAGTAAACCCCAAGGGAAAATTCCTGAGCTGAAGTCCCTAAGGCAGTCCTACATTGAGTTCAATGCTGACTGGCAACTCCTACAATGTTGCTGGTATCAAACTGTATCAATCTCTGCCATTCCTTTGGGTTCATCAGATGTGTGGGGAGGGGGAGCTTGCTACATGGGCAACAGCTGGCCCTCCATATTGTACTGCCCAGGATTGCATATCGAGACAGCTCGGAAACAACATCCATGGTCGACCCTGGAAGACAAAAACCTCACTCATTATGATGTAGGATAGAGGGCAAAAATTCTAAAGGGATTGGACAGGCTAGATGCAGGAAGATTGTTTCCGATGTTGGGGAAGTCCAGAATGAGGGGTCACAGTTTAAGGATAAAGGGGAAGCTTTTAGGACCGAGATGAGGAAAAACTTCTTCACACAGAGAGTGGTGAATCTGTGGAATTCTCTGCCACAGGAAACAGTTGAGGCTGGTTCATTGGCTATACTTAAGAGGAAGTTAGATATGGCCCTTGTGGCTAAAGGGATCAGGGGGTATGGAGAGAAAGCAGGTACAGGGTTCTGAGTTGGATGATCAGCCATGATCATACTGAATGGTGGTGCAGGCTCAAAGGGCCAAATGGCCTACTCTTTCACCTATTTTCTATGTTTCTATAAGATTTTTGGATCATTGGGCTTTCTCCAGGGAAAGTAGGACGTGTACAGAAGAGACCATTTGTACCTAAACTGGAGGGGAACTAATATACTAGCATGAAGGGCTAGCACAGTAGGGTTTAAACTAGAGTTGCAGGGGGGTAGGAACCAGAGTGCCAGAATAGTTAGTGGAGAGATTATGGAGACAGATTATGGACCTTAGACGAACTCAGGAGTCAGAAAGTGCAACAATTGTCCTAAGCTGCATATATTTCAATGCAAGGAGTATTGTAGGATAGACAGGTGAGCTCAGGACACCTGGAATTCTGATATTGTAGCCATTAGTGAGACTTCATTGTAGGAGTGGCAGGACAGGCAGCTCAATATTCTGGGATTCCATTGTTTAGGTGCAAGAGAGCAGGGGAGGGGGGAATTAAAGGAGGAAGGATGGTGTTACTCGTCATGGCGTGCTCAGTCAGGACAGACTGGAGAACTCATTCAGTGAGTCATTATGGATGGAACTGAGAAATAAGGATGGTAAGACCACATTAATGGGCTATGTTACAGGTCACCGAACAGTCTGTGAGAACTAGTGTAACAAATTTGTAGAGATTGCAGACTGTTGCAAGAAACGTAAGGTTGTTGTAGTAACATGCACAAAATGCTGGAGAAATTCAGCAGGTCAGGCAGCATCTGTGGAAAAAAGTACAGTCGACGTTTCAGGCCGAAACCCTTCAGTCCTGCCGAAGGGTTTTGGCTCAAGACTGTGCTTTTTTCCATAGATGCTCCCCGTCCTGCTGAGTTCCTCCAGCATTTTGCGTGTGTTGCTTAGATTTCCAGCATTTGCAGATTTTCTCTTGTTTGTAGGTTGTTATAGTAAGTGATTTTAACTTTCCCCTTATTGAATGGGATTCCCATGCTGTAAAAGGATGTGACGGGATAGAGTTTGCCAAATATATTCGATAAATATCATTAATCAGGACATAGAAGTCCCAATGATAGTGTGCGATACTTGATCGGCTATTAGGAAATGAGATAGGGCAGGTGACAGAAATCTGTCTAGGGGAATACTTTACATCTAGTGATCACAATGCCATCAGTTTCAATATGGGAAGGGATAGGTCTAGTCCGCAGGTTGAGATTCTAAATTGGAGAAAGGAAAATTAAGATAGTATCCAAAATGATCTGGTAAGTATGGTTTGGGGCAAGCTTTTTCTGGCAATGGTGTACTTGGTAAGTGGGCCTTCAAAAGTAAAGTTGTCAACATGGACTTTAGTAAGGCATTTGACAAGGTCCCACATGGGAGGTTGGTCAAGAAGGTTCAGTTGCTTGGATGTAAGATGATGCAGTAAATTGGATTAGACATTGGCTTTATGGGCGAAGCCAGATAGAGGCAGTAGATGGCTGCCTCTCTGACTGGAGGCCTGTGACTAGTGGAGAATCGCAGGGATTAGTGCTGGGACCTTTGTTGCTTGTCATGTACAGTATATGAAAGATCTGGATGATAATGCGGTTAATTGGATTAGCAATCTTGCAAATGTCACCAAGATTGGTGGTGTAATGGACAGCGAGGAATGCTATCATGGCTTACATAGCAATCTGGATCAGCTGGAAAAATAGGCTGAAATATGGCAAATAGAATTTAATGCAGACAAGTGCGACATATTGCACTTTAGTACAACCAACCAAGGTAGGTCTTACACAGTGAACGGCAGGACACTGAGGAGTGTGGTAGAACAAAGGGATCTGGGAATACAGGTCCATTACTCATTGAAAGTGGTATCACGGTTAGATAGTCATTCAGAAAGCTTTTGGCACATTGACCTTCAGAAATCAAAGCATTGTGATGATATGGTGAAGTTGGATAAAGTGTTGGTGAGGCCGTATTTCGAGTATTGTCTGCAGTTCTGGTCACCTGCCTACAGGAAAGATGTAAATAAGGGAAAATTTCCAAGGATGTTTGCAGATCTAAAGGACCTGAGTTGTAACGGAAGATTAAATAGGTTAGGACTGTATTCTTTTGAACATGGAAAATTGAGAGGCGATTTGACAGAGGTATACAAAATTATGAGGGATATAATTAGGGTAAATGTAAGCAGGTTTTTCCCACTGAGGTTGGGCGGGACTAGTACCAGAGGTGATGGGTGAAGGGTGAAAGGTGAAAAGTTTTAGGGGAAGGGGAACTTCTTCATTCAGAGGGTGGTGAGAATGTGGAATGAGTTGCCAGCCAAGTGGTGCATGTGAGCTCAATTTCAACATCTAAGCAAAGTTTGGATAGATACCTGAATGGTAGGGGTATGGAGGGCTATGGTCTTGGTGCAAATGGAAGTAGGCCATTTAAATGCTTGTGGCATGGACTAGATGGGATGAAGGGCCTGTTTCTGAGCAGTACCTTTCTATGACTGTATTGCTCTGAAACCAGTAACATTATAAGTCATGGGAACAGAATTAGGCCACTCAGCCCATTGAGTCTGCTTCTCCGTTCCAACCAGGCTGAGTTATTAACCCCCTCAAACCCTTCTGCCCTTTTCCTGTAACCTTTGGCATCCTGACTACCCAGGAACCTATCAACTTCTGCTTTAAATATACTCAATTACTTGGTCTTCACAGCCATCCGTGACAATGAATTCCATAGGTTCACCACCTTCTGGGTAAAGAAATTCCTTCTCGTATCTATTCTAAATAGATGTCCCTCTATTACAAAGGCTATGCCCTCTGGTACCAGACTTCCCAATGATATGAATCCCCTCTCCACATCCACTCTGTCTAGGCCTTTCAATATTCGACAGGTTTCAATGAGATCAATAGACAATAGACAATAAGTGCAGAAGTAGACCATTCAGCCCTTCGAGCCTGCACCGCCATTCTGAGATCATGGCTGATCATCTACTATTAATACCCGGTTCCTGCCTTGTTCCCATATCCCTTGATTCCCCTATCCATAAGATACCTATCTAGCTCCTTCTTGAAAGCATCTGGAGATCCTCTCCACCACCCCCCCCCCCCCCACCATTCTTCTAAATTCCAGTGAATACAGGCCCAGAAGCATCAAACGTTCCTCATACATTAAACTTTTTAGACCATAAGACTTTTATTCATGGAATCATTCTTGTGAACCTCCTCTGTACCCTCTCCAATGTCGGTGCAGTTTTTTTAGATAAGGAGCCCAAAGTGCTCACAACACTCCACTTGTGGTCTGTCCAATGCCTCATCACATCCTTGCTCTCATATCCTAATTCACTCAAAGTGCAAGTTAACATTGCATTTGCCTTCCTTACCACCAACTCAATCTGCAAGTTAACCTTCAGGGAATCCTGCACACGGACTCCCACATCCATTTGCACCTCTGATCTTTTAATTTTCTTCCTTCTTAGAAAATAGTCTATGCCTTTACTCCTTCTGTTGAAGAACATAGTCATACACTTCCCCTACAAAACATTCCATCTGTCACTTCTCTACCAATTCTCCACATCTGTCCAAGTCCTTCTTCAGTCTCCCTGCTTTGTCAACACTATCTGCTCCATCACCTATCCTTGTAATGTCTGCAATCTTGGCTATAGAGCCATCAACTTCATCATCCAAATCATTGACATACAACATGAAAGGAATCGGTCCCAATACCAGACCCAGTGGACCACCATCTGTCTCTGGCAGGCAAGTAGAAACGGCCCCCTTTATTCCCATTCTTTGCCTCCTGCCAATAAGCCAATCTTCTATCCATGTTAGTATCATTCTTGTAATACCACAAGCTCTTAACTTGTTAAACAGCCTCATGTGCGCCACCTTGTCAAAGGCCTTCATTTGCTATAATGTCTTGCTTCAGTTTGGTACCTATTGACAACCTTTTGAAGTGTTTAAAAGGAGGAGATGCACAATCAGTAAATGTTTGGCACAGGAGTTAATTTATCACAACCAGTCTTCATGAAGGATTAATAGTCCATAGTTTAGAATGATTTAAATTGAGTAGTTTAATAAGAGGAGTTGGTTGAAACTCCAATTCACTTCTCCTCATCATCGTTCATTCATTATGTGCCGAGTCTCCACCCTGCCTCTCAAGTGAGAGGATTTGCTTAGTTAAAAAAAAAAGAAAAGGTTTGCATTCATATTGCATATTTCAGGATTCTAAAAACACAACAGTGATCATGAAATAGTTTGGAATTTTAAATTGCTGCTACTGTGCGTTGATGTTGGAGTGAGTGAGTGGTTGCAGATGAGTGATTTATGACCTCCGCTATGTCCCCTTTTGAGTCTTGGGAAGTCTCAAGTCTCGATAGCTCAGTTCGTTCTTTCGTTATGTGCCATGTCGCATGACATGGGCGATCCTGGTCTTTACGTGTCCATGATTGCTCTGGGCAAATTTTTCTACAGAAATGGCTTCTTCTGGGCAGTGTCTTTACAAGACAGGTGAGCCCAGCTATTATCAATACTCTTCGGAGATTGCCTGCCTTCCATCAGTGGGAGCATAACTAAGGCTTGTGATATGCACCATCCACCATCTGCTCTCATGGCTCCACGTGACCCTGATCGCTTCAGACAGGACAATGGAAAGGTCAGTTCATGGGGAAAAGAGAGCGCTGGAGAAATAGGTCAGGTCAGTTGATTGAACAGCACAATGAAGCATCAGTTTTTAGCAGGAAACACTGGAATCAAGCTGAGTTACTGCATTCCTCCAGATATTTCTTTTTCGCATCAGCTTTCAGTATTTCTCCAAATCTTTGGAAGTCCACACTCTATAAAATGAAGCATTCGCATGGAATGCTGATGTAGAGCCTTATTTTGTCTAATTTGGAGAAAGAGAGAAGGAAAGGCAACCGAACCATGAAAACAGACACAAATGAAGGTCTCAGCCCTTTTGACTATCCCTTTCGGTCCATTGGTGCTGCCCAACCTTCTGACTTCCTGCAGTATCCCGTGTGTTGATAATGTTGTTAATATGGAGAAATGATAAGGTTTGCGTGAAAATTTGGTGTGCTGAGAACCCCAGGCAAATGGAAAATAGATGATGAGAGATAAGAAAAATAGTGGTATAAATTTTGATCCTGAAGCTATCTTGGGAAGAGTGGTGAGAACTTCGATGAAGTCCATGTAGGCCACTTGCTTCTGGGGTGCAATACCTGGAAGAAAAGCAATGATGGCTGACAGATTGAATACGTCCCTGAAGTAAATGCCACATTTGTTCAAAAAGAATCCATATGTGATGCTTCTGATGAAAATCAAAATGAGATAGCATGGCTGATAATACTCATTTGGCTCAAAATTATCAACATCAATATCAGCACAAGCTTGCAAAATATGTAAAGATATTAAACTAATTTGTTCTTGTGTTAAATACTATAGTGGTTGTGAAGTTATATTTCATTAGGAGTTTGAAGAGACTAGGTATGTCTGGCAAATTTCTACTGATGTACCCTGGAAAGCCTTCTGACCGGTTGCATCACCATTTGGTATGGAGGGGCCGCTGCACAGGATCAGGAAAATCTGTTACAGGTTGTAAACTCAGTCATCTCCATGACCTTCAGGACACCTTCAAAAAGTGATGCCTCAAAATGGCTGCATCCATCATTAAGGACCCCCATCGCCCAGGACATGCCCACTTTTCATTACTATCATCAGAGAGGAGGTACAAGAGCCCAAAGACACACACTCTAAATTTTATGAAGAGCTTTTTCACCTCCACCATCAGATTTCTGAATGGACAATAAACCCATGAAAACTACCACCCTATTTTTGCTCTCTTTTTCCACAAATTATTTAATTTAATTTTTATTGTGTATATTTCTTGCTGTAAGTTAGAGTATGTTTTATGTATTGCACTGTACTGCTGCCACAAAACAATAAATAGCAACTTTGTTCTCTACACATACAGACACACAGAGTCAGAATCAGGCTTATTATCACCGATACATGATGTGAAATCTGTTGTTTTGCGGCAGCAGTACATGCAATACATTAAAAAATACAAGTTGCAATAAGCAGTGTTAAAAATCAATAAATAAGCAGAGCAAAAAGAGAGCAAAATATGTCCATGATCCGCTCAGAAACCTGACAGCAGCATGGACGAAGCAATTCCTTAGAAGTTGAATCTGCGTTTTCAGGCTCCTGAACCTCCCTGACAGCGGCCATGAGACGAGGGCGTGTCCTGCATACTGAGTGTTCTTCATGATGAATGCCACCTTCTAGAGATACCGCCTTTTGAAGATGATCTCAGTGGTGGAGAGGCTAGTGCCATAATGGAGCTGGCAGAGTTTATGACCCTCCACCGCCTTTCCCGATCCTCTGGATTTGTGACTCCATACCAAACTAGTCAGCATGCTGTCCACAGTATATCTATTGAGATTTGATCGTCTTTGGCAACATACCAAATCTCTTCAAGCTCCTCATGAAATATAGCCGCTGGCAAGTTTTCTTCATAATTGCATCAATATGCACAGCCACATGCTGCTTAAGGATCCCCGTATCTCAGTTGTACGTAGGTATGTTATGTAATGCCCAGAATCCGCTGACCACACACACACGATACATTTGGGTTTTGATCTGAGATGCACAATGGTCAATCAGCCATCACACAGGACGTGCCTTCTTTTCATTGCTACCAATTAGGATGAAGGTACAGGAGTTGGAGGACACATTCTCAAAGCTTCAGGAACAGAGTGTTCCCTTCAGCCATCAGACTTCTGAATGGGCAATGAACCCATAAACACTGCCTCACTCTACTTTTCTTTCTTTACAATGCTTATTTAATTTATTTTTAATATATAATTGCTAATGTAATTTTTTTATGTATTGCACTGCACTGCTGCCACCGAACAACAAATTTCACAACACATGCCAATGATACTGACCTGATTCCGGCCCACTCGCTGTCCTTCACGTATTCAGAGGAAATAATGCAAGGGAGAGTTCAAAGGCCTCATAGAAGAAATGCTGCATTTCCAGTCATCCCAAGAAACCTCTGATCAGTCATTACTCAAAACAGAGAAAGAATATTCAGGGTGGAATTGAAAATGTTTAATCTGAGTGAGAGGACCTCACGGAGAAAAGCAGCAGCAGAAGTAGTCATAGACTTGTCAGCCACCTCCTGTCCCACTGGGAAGAAGTCTGTGGTCCCTAAAATGGCCTCATTCAACACCTCAGAACACATAGTGACAAAAGTATGTCATTCTCTGTGCAGAATGATCACTTCACTCACCTTAACACTGAACTGATTCCACAAACTCATGTTCTCAGTATTATTTATTTATTTATGTTTAGTGTATTTGCATAGTTTGTCCTTTGTACATTGGTTGCTTGTCAGTTTTGTTTGTGCATGGTGTTGCATTGATTCTGTTACTGTGAATGCCCATGAGAAAATGTATTTCAGGGCAGCGTATGGGGACATACATTGATAATGTATTTATTTTGAACATTGAGGGACTGGTGAAGAAGTTAGAGAATGATCTGCGGAGTTAAACTTACAGTTCCAAAGCCAGCAGTGAGCTTATTGTGTATAATCACTCGGTAAACTTGTGGCCCTATTAGCAATCACTATCACAAACGTGTCAGCTAAGGTCAGGTCTGCCTTCCTAGTCAGACAATTAATCAGCCAGAACCAAAGGGGATGGGTAGATGTACTAGACTTTAATCAAATTCAAATGAGTTTCTGTTTAGTTTATACCAGGTGATCAATCATTGTTATCCTAATGCCACATATTGGCTGATTTCACCCACTGAGTTCAGTTTATGCCTTTTCATATTCATAGCACAGGAATAATGCTGCAGTATTATGCTGCCTGACTTCTAGGTGTGAGCATTGGAAGTGACTAAGGATCAGCTATGCTGCATAATCTCTGCATCCATTTACCATCACTGGAAACGAGAACTCAGACTGGAACTTAATGCTTGCAACGCTATTTGCTCTGGCTTAAACAACAGTGTGATGACTCCATCTTGCTGCCTATAAAAAAAATGTAATAAAACCAGGACCTGAGAAACTAGGGAAAGATTGGACAGACCAGGACTTTGTTCATTTCTATGTAGATGACAGAGAGGTGATCTTATAGAGGTGTACAAAATAAAGTGCCTGGAATCAAATGACCTTGCCTGGTGTCTCTGCACCTGGGCCATCCCCCTGCCCTTGGCTTTCTTCTCTGCCACCTGTCCCACACCACTCCCATGGTGCTCCACCCTCTCCATTCCCAACGTCCTTGGCTTGCATGAGATTTACAAGCTTGCTCTCAAGTCAAGTCAAGTCACTTTTATTGTCATTTTTTACAGTACATAGTAAAAATGAGGCGCTTTTCAGGACCATGGTGTTATATGACACAGTACAAAAATTAGACTGAACTACGTAAAAAAAAACAACACAGAGAAAGCTACACTAGACTACAGACCTACACTGGACTACATAAAGTGCACAAAAACAGTGCAGGTATTACAATAAATAATAAACAGGACAGTAGGGCAAGGTGTCAGTCCAGGCTTCGGGTATTGAGGAGTCTGATAGCTTGGGGGAAGAAACTGTTATATAGTCTGGTCGTAAGAGCCCGAATGCTTCGGAGCCTTTTCCCAGATGGCAGGAGGGAGAAGAGATTGTATGAGGGGTGCATGGGGTCCTTCATAATGCTGTTTCCTTTGCGGATGCAGCGTGTAGTGTAAATGTCCATGATGGCGGGAAGAGAGAACCGGATGATCTCAGCTGACCTCACTATCTGCTGCAGGGTCTTGCGATCCGAGATGGTGCAATTGCCGAATCAGGCAGTGATGCAGCTGCTCAGAATGCTCTTAATACAACCCCTGTAGAATTCTCCACATTGACTACTGTGCAAATGTCTTAGACACCCTAACTATCTCTCTCTCTCTCTCTCTCTCTCTCTCTCTCACTCTATATATATATATATGTGTGTGTGTGTGTGTGTATCTATCTATATATATATATATATATATATATATATATATATATATATATGTGTGTGTATGTATACATATGTGGCCAAGTGGTTAAGGCATTTGTCTAGTTATCTGAAGGTCGCTAGTTCAAGCCTTGACTGAGGCTGCGTGTGTGTCCTTGAGCAAGGCACTTAACCACACATTGCTCTATGACGACACTGGTGCCAAGCTGTATGGGTCCTAATGCCCTTCCCTTGAACAACATTGGTGGCGTGGAGAGGGGAGACTTGCAGCTTGGGCAACTGCCGGTCTTCCATAAAAAAAAACCTTGTTCAGGCTTTTGCCCTGGAAACTCTCCAAGGTGCAAATCCATGGTCTATCGAGACTAACGGAGGCCTACCCCACCTATATGTATATATATATATATATAAAACAATAATTTTTAACAGATGGTTGGGCAGTTACATGGGGATTGGACCAAGCATTATTAAATGGGATTAGCTTAGTTGGGGAAACCTTGGTCTGTATGGACCAGATGGGCCAAAGCGTCTGTGTTCCGCACTTAGACACTGCAGCCCAAGACTAATTACACTGAGAATGTCCATCATATGGACAAGGTGTGGAACCGAAAACCCTCTGACTCTTGGATGGAAGTATTAATGCAGCATCACTGAAAGGAAAGGAAGAGATCACCTGGTTAGTTAACCAGTTGCTGTTGTGGAGACGGCACTGTATTGAGAGACACCGTTGCAGTTTCAAAGTTTCAACAGGCATGTATTTTACAAAATCACTTATCTTTTTCTGTAAGCCAGACTTGGAGAATATATCATTTATACAGAAATTTATTTATCTGCATTCATACAGTTAAACAAACCCAGTTGGGAGGAAAGAAATATAATGTAGTATTTATATCTGCGATGGTTCAGGGAATGGATAACTCAATATTCATGTATTTCAGTAAGTTTTAGCAATACACGTTAGTTTAAATTCACACATCATCTGAATGTTTGGTGACTTAGATCAGCTCACACATAAACACAGTACCAGTTGCAAAATCATTTTTATTTTTCCAGTTCCTGTATGGATAGTTTTGTTAAAAAATCATTTACTGATTGGATTCTGCATCCCCAGTTTTCATTGCCTATCCCTTGAGGAAAAATGGTGGTGAGCCAATTCCTCGAACCACTGAGGCCGACTGACAATTCAGTTTTTTTAAATTTTTATTTAGAGATACAACACAGTAACAGGCTCTTTTTGCCCAACGAGCCCACACCTCTCAATTACACCCATGTGACCAGTTGACCTACTAATCCATACGCCTTTAGACTGTGGGAGGAAACCGGAGCACCCAGTAGAAACGTACATGCTCACGGGGAGAACATACAAACTCCTTACAGGCATCAGCAGGAATTGAATTCTTGTTGCCTGTATTGTAAATCATTGTGCTCACCACTACATTACCGTGCCTCCCCACCTTTATAGGGCAATTGAGAAGGTAGCTCCAAGATTCAGACAATGATAATGAACTATTGATATTTTCCAGGTCGGGATGGTGTGTAGATTGGGGGAGACATCTGTGGACGGTGAGGTTTCTCTCTATCCTTCTAATCACTTTCAATCCAAGACACCTCCAAAGTAATGCTGTTCATCCATTCCACCCCATGTTAAATCATGTTAAACAATGAGACTAAGGATTAACTTTGACATCTTTTCATTATGGCTTTGTTCCTTTCTATTGAGGTTATGGTTATATTTTGAAAGACCACAAGACATTGGGACAGAATTAGGCCATTCAGCCCATCGAGTCTGCTTCACCATTCCATCATGGCTGATATACTATCCCTCTCAACCCCATTCTCCTGCCTTATCTCGTTGTCTTTCTACACCCTTACCTATCAATCTCTGCTTTAAATATACCCAATGATTTGACATCCACAGCCATCTGTGACAATGAGTTCCACAGATTCACCACCCTCTGACCCAAAAAATCCCTCATTTCTGTTATAAAGGACCATTCCTCTATTCCAAGGCAGTACACTCTGGTCCTGGATCCCGCACTATCTAGGCCTTTCAATGTTTGGTAGATTTTATCAACATCTCCCATGTGATACGACATTGCACACAGCATTGAGGAGTGATTCTTGTAACCACACATTTGGTGGCTGAGTTATTCCAAATTATCTAGATTTTGTTGCCATGGGTGTGTTTGGACAGTTCACAAGCGGTGACTAGATCTCAGGTAACCAAGACTACTCTCTAAATGCTGTCGAAGGCTATTTATTCCCTTTTAAAATCAATTGATGATTAAAAGGTTAAAAACAATTTGAAAAAAATAATTAGAAAATATATTTATTATATTTTCAGAGGCATAGTAGCATAACAGTTAATGCAATTGCTTTATAGAGGTGTTGCAGTTGACTAGGTAACTTCTTCAGCCTTAACTTCACTCCCACTGTATAGTGATGGACCTAATTGCAGAGACAAATCACACAAATTTAGAGGAAAAAATTCCAAAAAAGCTTTACTGAATTCCGTAGCAGGCAAGGTACAGGCAGAGGGTCCAAAAAGACTCACAGGGACAATTACAATGCAAAAAAAAATTAACTGGAGTTTCAGAAACTAGAGATTCCTACAAACAAAGGGAAGACTTCACTTAGAAAAGGTGATTCCAAGACAAACCAAAGAAATAAGGGACAAGGAACTTATATAGGGCTACAAACAAGGCACAAGTATTAACAATGAACTAATAATTAGCCTAACAGGAAAGGGTTGGCCTTGTCATCCTCTCTGCCTCCCTCTGGTGGCCGGTTTCAGGTATGACAAGCAGCAGTGATCCCTGGTTGAGATTTGATTCCCACTAGCTGTAAGGAGTTTGTGATATTCTTCCTGTGACAGCGTAGGTTTCCTCTGGGTGCCTCCGTTTCCTCCTGAATTTATCACAGTGAATGGCGGTGCTGGCTAGAAGGGCTGAATGGCCTACTCCTGCACCTATTGTCTATTGAATTCCAGAGACATACAGTTAGAGTTAGTGAGTTGTGGGCGTTCTATGTTTGTGCACGACGCATGATTACACTTGCAGGCCAACCCCAGTATAATCTATGGACTGTGTTGGTCGTTGACACAAAATGACACATTTCACTGTATGTTTTGATGTTTCAATGCACATGTAACAAAGCTAATCTTTAAATAATACGTATTCTTGGAAACATGTTCAATATGCAAATTAATTCATTTAAAAACTCATTAAGTGGAAAATAGAAATCTTTTTTATATCAGTCCAGTTTGCTGATCCAGGTCAATCAAATGAAGGGATGTCACATCTGTCCCTACAGCTCTGATATTTTAGTTAGAGATACAACGCAGAATGGGCCCTTCAGGCCCTTTGAGCTGTGCTGCCAACAACCCCCCCCCCCCCCAGTTAACCCTAACCAAATCACAGGACAATTTACAATGACCAGTTAACCTACTATTTTGTATGTCTTTGGGCTCTGGGAGGAAACCAGAGCACCCAGAGGAAATCCACATGTTCCGTGGGAGGACGTACAAACCCTTTACAGCAGATTGCGTCAATGAACTTCAGACTCCGATGCCTTGAAATGTAATGGTGCCACATTAACCACTATGCTACTGCGCTGCCCAAAGGCTGATATGTGTTCTCAGTCTCCGAATTGGAGAACCGCAGCAAGGCGGACACTGACACATCTGGATGTGGCTAACAATACTGGAACGATAAAGATTAGTTGCATCCCAAACCTCCCATAAAGTGAGGAGGCAGTTAAGAGACCACAGCATGGGTCTGCCTGCACTCACACACAGGTTTATAGTAGCAGAAATCGTTGCCTGAAAGGTGTTAATCAATTGGATGGGATGTTACCACAATTTTTGTAGTTACTGTTACCCTGAACCCTGAAATTCCAAATCTGAACTGAAGTTCCACATGTGAGGTGAGTTTCTGTTCTCAAGGTGAATAGTGAAGAATTTTGGGTGCCGGTCGACTTACTTAACCGTTAACACAAACAGGGAACACAAGGTCAGTCCATCATATGCACAGGAGATTCTTCAGATGTTGGAAATCTAGAGAAACACGTACAGCACTGTGCAGAAGTGTTAGGCTCATGTATTGAATTGAATTTCGGTTTATTGTCATTTAGAAACCACAACCGCAACGCAGTTGAAAAATAAAACACCTAAGCCTAAGACTTTTGCACAGTTTGTCAACATGGAGCGGAGAGCGAATTAGTAAATATGGCGGGAGCGCGGGGAAATATTTTTCAGTATCCATAATGTTTCTGCCTCACACAATGTTGCCTGCATCACCTTTCATCATTCTCTGTTCCAGAGTAAACAAACCTGGCCTATCTAATCTCCCGTCATGGGTGAAATGTTCTCCCCTGGCCAACATAGTGGTGAATGCCCTATGCGTCCTCTCCGGTACAGTCATTTCCTTCCCGCGCTGTGAAGGAACTGCGCACAGTACTCCGACACCAGCCTAACTACTGTTTTATATATTTCTACCTTAACCTCCCTGCTCTTATCCTTTTGCAACCTCATAGTGTCTGAAGGATAGGATGCAAGCTGATGTTTGGCTCCACTTCACCAATTAAAGCGATAAAGGAGACTGAAGCATCGAAGCGAGTGTGTGGGGGGGGGTGGGGGGAGATGAGCACCAGCTGCTCTGTACCAGAGAGGAGAGAGCCTGCTGCTGTGCACAGGAAGTGTTGCCCAGGTCTTTCCTGTGTTTTGGATGTGGACTTATACTATAGAATCTATTTTTCCGTCTTACAGTTCTTATATTCTATGTTTTCTTCCTGATCAGTCAGTTTTTTTCCTGCAGGCTGAAGGACTTCGGGGTCGATGTGCCTGATCAGTTTTGTTCAGTTTTTTTTGTGTGGGAGAAGGGATTTAGAAGCCGATGTGCCTGATCCATTTTGTTCAATTTTTGTGTAGGAGGAGGGATTTGGGAGTCAATGCGCATGATCTGTTTTGGTCAGTTTTATGTGTGGGAGAAAGCATTTGGAAGTCAACGTGCCTGATCCATTTTGCTTGTTTTTTGTGTGGGTGGAGGGATTTGGGGGGTTGGTGTGCTTGTTCCATTTTTGTGGGGAGGTGTGGTTTGGGGGGGGGGGGTTGATGATCGCGCTGCCTTTCTTTTCTTGGTTTCGTGGCTAGCCGGAGAATTGTAGAGTTGCATACTTTGATAATAACCGACTTTGAAACTTTTGAACCTTTTTATGCTCTGGCTAATGAAGATATATGGCCTATATTCCCACTTCAAGTTTAAATTTATGTTTAGTTGTCATTCAACCATACATGAATACAACCAACTGCAAGTGTTACTCTGGGGCCGCAGTACTAATTGTCATACACAGCGCCAGGCATATATAAGGTATCGGTAAAATACAGTCACAAAAAAGATAAATACAGCCCAAGACCCAGAGTCCATGAATGCGGCAGCAGTCTGCAGTCGAACACAGTACAGCTTTTCTTCTGCCGAGTGAACACAGGAGAGCAGGGGTGACTCCAGCTTGGAGCAGTCTACAGTGGAATGCGCCGACTCTGACGCCTCTTTCCCAGGCAGGTGTAAACAGACAACACTGCCCCTTGAGGCCTAGTTCTCACTACGACCCAAGTGATGCAGCTCCACCACCTGCTGCCCTTGACTAAGTCCCTGAATCGGACTCGCAGCGTTCTGCATGAACAATGTGCAACAGGGCCTTGTGATCACACTTTTGGACTGCGCACCTTCTTTGCACACTGACTCCTCCTATGTCCCTCTGACACAGGCATCAGCAGGGTCCACACCAAGTTACTGTGATGGTAATTATACGTGTTATATGTGCCTTCTGCTGTGTGTTATGCATGTTGTGCCTTGGCCCTGTAGGAAATCTTTTTTTTTTGGCTGTGTTCATGTATATGGTTGAATGCCAATTAAACTTGAACTTGAACTTACAGGGACATACCTCCAACACCCATAATAATTGTTTAGAACAAGCATGGTTCAAACAGCAAATCCTGCAGGTACACCTGGAGTTTAAAGGCTTCCATTTGCAAAACCAGTCCTTCATTATCACCCTTTCTCCTCCTCTCACATGGCTAATTTCTAAATCAATTTCTTAAATTGTTCTGCATCCTTTGGATTGTTTGCTATCGAATCGGACTTGCATGTGGGACCTTTCAAGAAGTCTTAATTGCTTCCATGTTGAATACATTGACCACTCCACCGTTATTGATATACTCAGAATCCTCCTTGAAGCCCTCAATCAAATAAGACAGATGCGATCCCCTTATAACAATTAATTCAATGCAGGTTATCTTTGTTATTCCCTTTCATGAGCAGATAAATCCTGTCCCACAGAATTTTCTACCCAGTTATTTCTCAAGTACGAAAGCCAGGCTCACCAGACTGTAATTACTTGACATCCCTGCTGCCCTTCTTGAATGAAAGTGCCATGTTTGCTGTCCTTCAGTCGTCTGTCACCTCTTCTGTGGTCTGTAAAGATTAGAAATTTTTGATCAGAATTTGAGGGTAATCTCCTTCCTTATCTCCCATAGCAACGTGGAATATATCAGCACAAGGCATTAGGCTTGTCAGAAAACTTTCTTCAGTTTTAGAAAAGATTTTTTTTTTAAATTAGCTTTATTTGTCACGTTTATCAAAACATCGAAACCTAGAGTATGTCATACAAAACAGACAAAGCATCATTTGCGTCCATGACCAACACATTCCAAGATTGCGCTGGAGGTAGACCGGAAGTGTCGTCATACGTCTGGCGCCAACGTAGCATGCCCACAACTTACGAACCCTAATCCTGTACGTCTTTAGACCGTAGGAGGAAACTCATGCAGTTATGGCAAGAAGTTCAAACCTCTTACAGACAGTGGCAGGAATTGAACCGGGGTTGCTGGTGCCATAAAGCATTATAATAGCTATTTCCCTACCATGCTGCCCACTTCAGAGTATTATCCTTATCTTTGAAAGGATGCGCTGATACTGGAGAGAGTTCAAAGGAGGTTCATGAAAATGATTCCAGGATTGAATTGCTTGTCATATAAAGAGCATTTGATGGGTCTGGGCCTGTATTCACTAGAATTCAGAAGAATGGCGGGTGACCTCATTGAAATCTATCTAATGCTGAAAGTCCTTGACAGAGTGGAAGTGGAGAGGATGCTTCCTACGGTGGGAGAGTCCAAGACCAGAGGACAGAGCCTCAGAATAGAGGAGTATCCTTTTAGAATCGAGATGAGGAGGAATTTCTTTAGCCAGAGAGTGGTGAATCTGTGGAATTCTTTTCCACAGTCAGCTGTGGGGTCTAAGTCTTTATGCATATATAAGGCAGAGGCTGATAGATTCTTGATTGGTCAGGGCATGAAGGGATGCGGGGAGAAGGCAGGAGATTGGGGCTGAGAGGAAAATTGGATCAGCCATGATGTAATGGTGGAGCAGACTCGATGGAACAAATGGCCTAATTCTGCTCCTATATCTTATGGTCTAAACAAGGAAATGTCTCACACATTCTTAATCCCCACCCCCAGTTAACATCCTACTTTATTTTTTTGGTCAATGAAGTGAATTTGTGTGTCTGTATAAAATACAGTCAAGTCAAAACTCATGCACTGTACTTGCATTCAAGCTAGGAGCAAAATAAATCCAGAAAGGATCAGGTGAAACTGCCCTTTGACACTGGGTGACAAAACTAGGAGAATGGGTTACTTTACTTCAGCTCCCACTTTCCTGTGAGATATTTGTGTTTCTGATTCTCTTCGAAATCATCTGATTTTAGATTTGATTTCAGCCTCCAAGATTAACATCAGGAGATTTGTAATTTTTAGACTTCTTGGTCCTGATTGCTAATCCTGAGAGCATGACCCTGGTTATGGACTCATCAGTAGGAATAACAGCCTCTCAATCTCTCTGAGATTATTTCCTTATATAAATAAAAGCATTTCTCTGTCTCCAAGACCCCAGTGAGTGCGCGCTAATCTCACACACCAAATCCATTGCACGTCTATTGTTAAATGGTCGAGTTAACTTGGCAGTTCAACAGGCCTCTATTCTCCTAACAAATCCCTAAATCTAATATACAATGCATTTGGCAGAAATAGATAGTGATCATTGCGAACAAGGCCAATTATTAGCTGGTGTCGCAACACCACCCTTGCACTCAACGTCAGCATGACCAAGGAATTGACTGTGGGCTTCAGGAAGGGGAAGTCAGGAGAGCACACACCAATTCTCACTGAGCATCAGTAGTGGAGAGGTGAGCAGTTTCAAATTCCTGGGCACCAGCACCTCAGAGGATTTATCCTGGGTCCAACATATTGATGTAACCATGACGAAGTTCTGCCAGCGGTTATACTTCATCAGGAGTTTGAGGAGATTTGGTATGTCACCAAAAATTCCAACAAATCTCTGCAGGTGCACCACGGAGAGCGTTCTGATTGGTGCCTCACCATCTGTTACGGAGGCTAATGGAGGATTGTTAGAGGCTTCAGAGGGTTGTAGACTCACCGAGCTACATCACAAGCCTCCTCACCATCAATGACACCTTCCAAAAATGGTGCCTCAGGAAGGCAGCAGGGACCCCTACCATCAGTACATGCCCTCTTTTCATTGCTACCATCAGGGAGAAGGTACAGAAGCCTGAAAATCTAAACTCAACATTTTAGGAACATCTTCTTCTGCTCTGCCACCAAAATTCTCAACAGTCTATTAACACAGTTGCTTTCCTCTTTAGTACAATTTATTTATCAGTTTAATGATGGATGTATCAATCTATTAATGTATTGCTGTAAGTTGTGGTGATTGTTGTGCCTGTATCGTATTGCTGCCACAGAACAGTAATCATCATCATAAGCCATGTTGTACGATGGAGGCGATGATGCTCTCATGACCATGATTGTTCTTAGCGAATGGTTTGCCATTGCCTTCTTTTGGGCAGTGTCTTTACAAGATGGTTGATCCCAGCCATTATCAATGCTCTTCAGAGATTGTTTGCCTGGCATCAGTGTTGCATTACTGGGGTTTGTGATATGCACCAGCTGCTCATAAGACCATCCATCACCTGCTCCCATTGGCTTCAATGACCATGATGATATATAGTAATGATAATAAACCCAATTTTGATTGCGATTCTAATCCTGTCTGTGGTTGGTTTCTTTCCACTTGCAAGGCAGTAATGATTCTATCATACTTTGCAGACTAGAGTCACATGCATAAGTAGTTTCTTTCCTGCAAAGGCCACAAATAGACCGACAGACAGCAGTTCGAGCAGTATCTGTGGGAGGGGAGGAATTTGAAATGAAAGGGAAGATTGGTAGCTCATGATGGCTGTTTGCTTGTAGGATTTATTCCAGCACTTGAAGACCTGGAAGGTCACAAGTTCATCTGGAAAATGCCAGAAATCCTGGCAGGAGCACAAATCAAGATATCAAGAGAATTTTTAGAGTTTAGTTCTCAACCGAAGACTTGATTAAGAAGCTGATTGAACAGGACTCAATTTACAAACCTATGTTCCCAATGACTGATATCCAGGGATACAGGCCAGCAGAGATCACTCAGTTATCTGGCTGGGTGGGACCCAGTGGAGGCTAGACACCAGCACTGTCATAAGGGGACAGGAGGCTGGACCCAAGCACAGGACAGGAACAACAAAACAAGAGACAAGACATGGAGACCATGAGGGATGTGACGTTCAAGGTGATGCTGGGGTTCTGAGAGAGTCTTTGAGTTCAGGCAGGCAAGCAGGAGGAGGATCCCAGAGTTCCAGCAGGCAAGGCAGGATCCCGGAGTTCACCGGGCAGGCTGCATAACTCTTAGGCAGGGCCCAGACCTCCCAGGCAGGAGCACAGGGGCCTGGGCAGGTCACAGAGCACCTGGGTAGGTTGTAGGGCACAACCCATCAGCCACAAGGGGTAGGAAGGGGCAGAGCCCCCCACCAGGCAACAGCAGTCCAGCCAGGCTTGCTCAACAGAGGCAAGGGATAGGAAGGGAACTTAGTCCAGGGCAACTGCCAGACTTACTCAAAGAACTCATCTTTAACAATGGGTACTCCAAGCCAGGGCAAACCCCCAATTCCAGTCAGTCCCAGAGCCCCCTAAATACACCACCAGCCGATGGGCATCAGGTGCACCTCCTTGAGCCCCAACAAGCCACGATGATCCACAGGTGTGACTAATTGGGCTCAAGGGTGAAAGGAGAGACGGCTACAAGACCCGGAGTCCAGAGTCCATGGACCAGATCAAGACTCGGAATGTGGACAATGGACTGGACCATAACAAGCACAACAGCCAACCAATTGGAACAATGAGTCAGTCCAATATAAACAGAAGCACTCGGCAGAAGCAAAACTCAATTGCGCACTGATGATATTACCTCGACCGGTGACAAAATGTTTGCGACTTAACCTCCAGGTTCAGCGATCAACCCTATGAAGAAAGGGAGGAATTGTCAAAAGTTCAGGTCAAAACCCTTCATCAGGACTATTATTAAGGACCTCCAGCACCCAGGACATGCCCTTTTCTCACTGTTACCATCAGGAAGGAGGTACAGAAGCCTGAAGGCACACACTCAGTGATTCAGGAACAGATTCTTCCCCTCTGCCATCTGATTCCTAAATGGACATTGAACCTTTGGACACTATCTCACTTTTTAAAAAAAAACAGTATTTCTGTTTTTGCATGTTTTTAAAATTTCTATTCAATATACCTAATTGATTTACTTGATTATTTATTATTATTATGTTTTTTTAATTGTTATTATTATTTTCTCTCTGCTAGATTGTGTATTGCATTGAACCGCTGCTGCTAAGTTAACAAATTTCATGTCACTTGCCGGTGATAATAAACCTGATTCTGATTCATGATGTGAAGGTATCACACCTGTGCATTTTTTAATATCAGTTCATTGTGTTTCTTTTACTTTATTTGGAAGGAAAATTTCTCCTGACCCTCAGATTTTGCATCCTCTCTTCCTTGCCTGAAGAGCCAATTCTTCACTCTGACAATAACGATTGTCTCTTTATTGTAGCTTTTCACCAATTTTTACATATTGGCTCTCTGAATCTTCACTTTGGCCTTGATGCGGCTACTCTTTTGATTGCTATGTTATTCTGTGTAACACAACCATGGTTACAAGCCTTCTGTTATCTCTCTTCCTTCTTCCTCTGTTACTTTCAGCCATGCGTTTGTGCAAGTCAATAATGTCAATATATTCACTGGTTGCAAACATTGTTAATTCCAATAATCCTCATTGCAATGGAATTGAAGCATTTAAGCTTCTCTTCCAGGGTGTTCTGATCCCTATTTCAGATGCTCATTCTATTTCTTTCTATCACCTGGTGTAATTCTTGATCATTGTTAACAGTCATTCTTTCTGTGATCAGCAATCTGTTAAATGCTCTCTGTAAATCTAGTTTAAGTCAATCTCATTTTCTGATTTAGTTTTTTTCTACAAACAGTTTAATGCTGCTGTGGCTCATTAAGCAAAACTGTTCTTGCAATGTTATATATGACTATAACATAGTGTACATATACAGTATGACTATATATTGATAATATTGATATGGGGCGGCACGGTAGCCTAGCCGTTAGCACAACATTTTTACAATACCGCTGACCACGGGTAAATTCCTGCTGCTGTCTGTAAGGTTATCTGTACCCTCCCCCCGTGACTGCGGGGGTTTTCTCCCACAGTCCTGACTTCTGCGGTCAGTAGGGTAATTGGTCACTGTAAACTGCCCAGTGATGGGGGGGTTGCTGGGTGTCGCAGCTCAAATGGCCAGAAGGACCTACTCCATGCTGTACCCCAATAAAATAAAGAACAAAAACCAACACAGCACAATATAGCCCCTTCAGAGCACAATGTTGCAAAAGTCCTTTAGCCTATTTTAACCCTTTCCTCACACATAGCTGTCCAAGTTTCTATCATCTAGGTGCCTACCTAAGATTCTCTTAAAAGTCACTCATGCTTCATGTCTTTGCTACCACCAGCACCCCTGGCACGGCATTCCATGCACCCACCACTCTCTGGGTAAAAAGGTTACCTCTAACATCGACCCCTCTACAGTTTCCTTCAATCACCTTAGAATTTTGCCCCCTTATATTAGTTATTACCACCCTGGGAAGAAGTCTCTGGTGGTCCAATTGTTCTATGCCTCTTATCACATTGTACACCTTTATCATGTCTCTTCTCATCCTCCTTTGGTCCAGAGAGAAAAGCCTCAATTCAATTAACCTATCCTCATAAGACATGCTCTCTAATCCAGGCAGCTTCCTGGTAAATCTCCTCTGCACCCTCTCTAACACTTCCACATCCTTCCTATTATGAGGCAATTGGAACTGAACACAATATTCCAAGTGTGGTCCAACCAGGATTTTATAGAACTGCAACATTATGTCACAGCTCTTGAACTCAATCCCCTGATTAATAGTGAAGGCCAACACACCATATGCCTTCTGAAGCCACTCTAACAACTTGCGCGGCAATTTTGAGAGATCTAATAGATAGGGGTCTAACTACTTCAGAAAATTTATTCTCTGGCTACAAATTCTCTCCTGCATATGCAAGCGTGCACTGTCTCTGCCTGCATGGAGAGGACTAGAATATAAAAGCAAGGATGTAATGTTGATAAGGCATTGCTGTGTTGCCCTTAAGGCATTTGTTTAGTTTATTACATTTTTGCTTTAGTAATTCATTTGTAATTATTTTCTAGTTAAAGTTAAGGTTGTTGAAAGTAAATTTGTTGTCTGTGATGTATCGCAGCATGCGATGAATGACATCACACCCGGTTTTGCCGCATCTTGTGGGGAAAATACCGGTTTGGAGAAACGGGAAGGAGGGGGCTTGTGTGTGCAGGATCAGTGCGAGGAAAGTTTCTTTCTACGCACCAGAAACATCATAGAAGCAATGCCATAAGTTCATAAGATAATCGATATGTTGAAGTAAAAATGTTAACGCTGATTCTGTTAAAAGAAATGACGGTTGATAAAGTTTATTTTCTTGTGCTATTGAAAGAGTTGCTTTATGTTGAAATTTCACCAGAAAGGCTGCAAGCAAGCGTTGTTATTTCCAGCACACTTGAGAGTCACTCTTGATGACGGAACTTTTCGGCTCTTTAAATCTCCAGAGGATTCTCAAAGCTTCCTGGAACAATGACATTCTATCGGGCTGACTAATGTAATTTAGCCTATAGATTTGGATCTGTTACAGAATGATGTTTGGGTTTTTTTTTGGGTATGGCTTACATGTATTTCTTATATACGGTTAAAGCTCTTTTTGCTCAGTTCATTTTGACTTTATTATTTTTCCATATTATTAACCTATTAGTGTTGAAAATAACTTATTAGGGCTTTTTTTCTCCTTTTTGCTTTTCTTTTTAAGCTGATATACGCTTTTTTATACTCAACATTTAAATATTAAGATTTTTTAAAAAATAAAATGTAGTTTCTTCTTCCCGGCAGACTTTAGTGCTTGGAACGTCATATCTGTTTTGATGTGTTTGAAAGTTTTAAACTTTCATTTAAAATACCAATCCAGTATTAGTCAGTTATGGGTTTTATCGTTTTAATTCTTTTTTAACCCTTTTGTTTATATACATTTGTAATACTAATTTTATATTTTAATTTTTGTTATACCAACCCTCTCTTATAATGTGGGTTGTTTGTATTTTTTTTAACTTTGTTGCGTCTGAGTTGCCGTCTTGAGACACGGGGGGTAATTTTAGTATTAGATTGCTTGCTTGCCTCTTTTTGGCTTTTTTCCTGGGGTTTTGAGGGTGGAGGGAGGGGGATTTTTCTTTTTTCTTTTCTTTTTGCTTGCTTTCTGCTTAGTTTTATTTCATGGGCTTATATGAAACTACAAAAATGGTCGCAGTGCCGTGACTTCCAGTTTCTCCTTGAACTTACTTCCTTCTTCCGGGTTCATGAGTTCATTTTTTTTTCAAACTTATGTGTTAATTGTAATAAATATTGTCAATATGGATAGGACTATTAACTTTGTTTCTTGGAATACTAATGGTTTAAATCATCCGATCAAATGGAAAAAAACATTCAAAGTATTCCATAGAATGAATGCTAATGTTATTTTTGTACAAGAGACTCATGTAAGGAAGGTGGATAGTCAATGGTTGTTTAGGTTTTGGAAGGGCCAACAGTATCACTCAAATTCGCAAGCCAAAGTGAGAGGTGTTTCCATTTTTATAGATTCATCAACTTCTTTTATACATCATGAAACAATTTCAGATCCGCAAGGTAGATTTTTGCTTATTACTGGTCTACTTTTTAATCAAAAAGTTGTTTTAGTTAATGTTTATGCTCCAAATACTGATTGTCCTCAATTTTTTAAATGTTTATTTACACCCTTTCCTAATTTGAATCAATATAGATTGATAATGGGTGGGGATTTTAACTGTTGTTTAAACCCTTTGATGGATAGATCCAAGCCCACCCAAACTCTTCCAAATAAATCGGCTTCTCTCATTAACTCTTTTATGATTGATTCAGCTATTTGTGAAATTTGGCGTTTTTTACACCCTAACGACAAAGAGTTTTCATACTTTTCCCATGTTTACCATAATTACTCAAGAATTGATTACTTTTTCATTGATCACCATTTACTTACAGATGTTATGGATTGTAAGTATGACTCTATTACCATATCTGATCATGCACCTTTGAAGTTATCTATTAAGATGACGGATTCATATATTAATACTAAAGGTTGGAGGTTTAATCCTGTTTTATTGCAGGATCCTGACTTTGTCAACTTTATTAAACAGCAAATTGATTTGTTTTTCTCAACAAATTTTACAGCAAAGATCTCTAGTGGAATTTTGTGGGATACTTTTAAGGCATATATTCGTGGACAGATTATTTCATATTCTGCTGGAGTTAGGAAATGAACTAATTCTAAAATATTAATACTAGTTGATAAAATCAAAGCAATTGACAAGATTTATTCAATGACCCCAGCAAAGAACTTTATAAAGAAAGAGTGGAACTTCAAATGGAGCATAGCTTACTATTATCCTCCTTGATTGAAAGTCAGTTAATTAAATCAAAAGCCCAATTCTATATATATGGAGATAAGTCTGGTAAATTACTAGCTAATCAATTGAAAATTGTTTTGGATAAACGACAGATTACTAGGATTCGTAAACAAGATGGTACTTTGACGATCGATCACAAAGAGATAAATAAAGCCTTTCAAGATTTTTATAATTCCTTATATCAATCAGAATGTACTAAGGACTCTTCTATAATAAATGAATTTTTAAGGAAATTGAATATTCCAAAAGTAACTGTTGAGGATAGTGTATTTTTGGATACACCTATTACGGAGTCTGAAATAGAAAAGGCTATTTTTTCAATGAATTCGGGTAAAGCTTCTGGTCCAGATGGTTTTTCTACAGAATTTTTAAAATCTTTTTCTTCCATACTTTCTCCTTGGCTTTGTAAAATTTTTAAAGATGCATTAAGTATAGGTAAACTACCACAAACTTTTTATGAAGCTTCTGTTTCTTTAATTCTTAAAAAAGATAAAGACCCTACTGAATGCGCATCCTATCGGCCTATATCCTTGTTGAATACGGATTTTAAGATTTTTAGTAAAATTTTGGCTATTAGATTAGAAAATATATTACCTCGAATTATTTCTGAAGATCAGACTGGATTTATTAAAAATTGCTATTCATCTTTTAACATTAGAAAATTAATTAATATTATTTATACTTCTTCATCTAAAATACCAGAATGTGTCATTTCTTTAGATGCCGAAAAAGCATTTGATAGAGTCGAATGGCCATGTTTATTTAATACAATGCAACATTTTAATTTTAGTTCAAAATTTATATCATGGATTAAATTAATATACCATAAACCCCTAGCTTCGGTTTTTACCAATAATCAAAGATCCTCTTTTTTTCAGCTATTTCGTGGTACAAGGCAAGGTTGTCCTTTAAGTCCTTTATTATTTGATGTTGCTTTAGAACCCTTGGCTATAGCTATTCGTGAATCACCCAATATTTTTGGTATTACCCGTGGGGAGACGACGTATAAGGTATCATTGTATGCGGATGACTTGTTATTATATATATCTGACCCTGAAAGATCTATTCCTGTTATTTCTTCTTTGCTCGCTCAATTTAGTAACTTTTCTGGTTATAAATTGAATTTTAATAAAAGTGAACTATTTCCATTAAATATGCAAGTTCCAATTTATAATCATGTACCATATAGAATTGTTACAGATTATTTTACTTATTTAGGTATTAAAATTACTAAAAAACATAAAGATTTATTTAAAATTAATTTTCTACCTTTAATCGATCAAATTAAGCAACTTGCTAATAGGTGGTCTCCATTATCTTTGTCTTTGGTAGGCAGAGTTAATGCCATTAAGATGATGATACTACCTAAATTTTTATATTTATTTCAAGCATTACCAATTTTTATTCCTAAATCTTTTTTTAATATGGTTGACTCTAAAATATCTTCTTATTTGTGGCAGAACAAAAATCCTAGACTAGGCAAAAAATATTTACAGAAGCCTAAGAAAGAGGGTGGCTTGGCTCTACCAAACTTAAGATTTTACTATTGGGCAGTTAATATACGGTATTTAATATTCTGGACACAAGAATCGACTATAGTTGCTTGCCCACAATGGGTAAATTTGGAATGTAAATCTGTGCAAGATTTTTCATTGATCTCAATCTTAGGATCTTCACTTCCTTTTTCGTTATTTAAAATGAATAAACAGATAACTAATCCCATAGTCAAGTATACATTACGAATTTGGTTTCAATTTCGTAAATTTTTTGGCTTGAATAAGTTTATGCTGTCATGTCCTATAATATCTAACTACTTCTTTCGGCCTTCATCTATAGATCAAGCTTTTCTATTATGGAAAACAAAAGGTGTAACATATTTTCGTGATCTGTTTTTGGATGTTAACATTATGTCCTTTGAACAGCTATCTAATAAATATAATTTACCTAAAACCCATTTTTTTAGATATTTGCAAGTCAGAAATTTTCTGTATAATGAATTAAAGTCTTTTTCGAAAGAATGTCCATTGGACATTACAGAAAGAATTTTAGCCCTCAATCCTTGTCAAAAGGGTTTAGTAGCTATCATTTATAATATGATTATGAGTGTACAGCCAGATGTATCAGAAAAAATTAAGAAGGAATGGCAAGAAGAATTGCATTGTCCTATATCTACCGAGCAATGGGAAAAATTTTTATCATTGGTAAATTCGTCCTCTATTTGTGCTAAACATGCCCTAATTCAATTTAAGGTTGTACATAGAGCTTACATGTCTAAAGATAAACTTGCTCGATTTTATTCTTATGTTAATTCAACCTGTGACAGATGTCATTCTGATGTTGCTTCATTGACTCATATGTTTTGGTCTTGTCCTTGTTTACAAAATTATTGGAAAGATATTTTTAATATTATTTCAAGAGTTTTAAATATCAATTGCCAACCGCATCCTTTTACTGCAATTTTTGGTTTACCAATGATAGATAATAATCGTTTATCCGCTTCATCTCAACGAATGATTGCATTTGTTACATTAATGGCTAGAAGATCTATTTTACTGAATTGGAAAGAAATTAACCCTCCAATTGTATTTCAGTGGTTTTCTCAATCTATTTCTTGTCTGAGTTTAGAAAAAATTAGAAGTGTGGTTTTTGATTCTTCAGTTAAATTTGAGGAAACTTAGAGACCATTTATTCAACATTTTCATATGAGTTAAACGGTCTGATCCTAAACCTTACTGTTATTATCCTTAATTATTTGGATGGAGGTTCGGAGTTATCGGCACTACTGTATGTATTTAACATTATGCAATTGCCCATGTTGGTTAGTTTTTTTTAAAGTTTTCTTTTAGTTTTTTTTTGGGGGGGGTTTCTCTTTTTCAATTCTTTTACATTAATACTATGAGTTTGGGAGGCTTTATATATTGATTATTACATATCTGATTGTCTATTTAAACTATTAATTATGTACTCTCAAACGTTTTGTATTCATATTTCACTTATGTTTTTCTTAAAATTAATAAAAAGATTTAAAAAGAAAGAAAGAGTTGCTGGATAGTTTGTGTTGAAGTGTATTTAAAATCAGTTGATGGCGTAGGTAGATTCTGACTGTATGTTGTACTTTAATGTAATATAGTTTGTTGTAGCTTTACTTTTGCAAGTATTTATGATGTAAATGTGATGCCAAGAAGGAAACAAATACTGTATATATTTTGTATTGTTTTATCAACAGTTTTCACCATACGTTCATGTGGAAGAGTGAACAGTAAACGGTTAATCTTACTGCGATCGTGCCTCATTGACTACGGTTTAAACTTGGTGTTTAGTTCAGAGTTTTTACACCTGAATGAGAACATTACAGTGAAAAGGCAGCATTACCAGGTGTTTCAACAAGTGGTACGATGGCATCGTGATCCACCGTCAAGTCGTTGCCATCCAGCGCCAGGAGCAGTACGGCATCAACAAATAAGGCTGCCCACGCAAGAGCTAAAGCAGAAACCGCCAAGGTGCGAGTGTCATATGCGGAACAGAAAACAAAGCTGAAAATGGAAAGGGCTGCCAGAGAAAAGGAAGAGGCTGCCAGAGAAGCCGAAAACCAGTTGGAAAGGGTAAGTATAGAGTCAGAGTTAGAAGTGCTGACACTACACCGAGAAGCCGAAGCTGCCAGGGTGGAAGCAGAAATATTAGAAAATGCTGAAGAAATGCACGTTCCAGATGAAGAAAAATCTACTTCAGAAAGGACCAGATTGGAATGCACTAGCGACTACATCTGATCTCAGATGGACCTGAAGATTCGTTCTTCCTCTCCATACTTATATGCTAACGTCCCATTTCATGAGGAGTCACAGAGAGGCCCAATTGCATCGCATCCATCTGAGGAAGACAATTTACCCTGGCAACTTTGCGACGAACTCGAGAATGAAAGGGCTGACAACAAATACTTCTCGACGCCAAACTTACCAGATTTGGCGAGAGAAGAGGCAAAGGCTGAAGTCAGAACAGCAAATCCCAAAAAGAACGTACATGCTCAATCATATGCCCGCCGACATATTCCCCCAGCCAGCATGCCACTTGCAGTTGAACCCATGGCACAGTATTTAGCACGACGAGATCTCGTCACTTCAGGACTATACCAGTTTGACGATAAGCCTGAAAATTACCGTGCATGGTACTCCTCATTCGCCAACGCTACTGGCGGAGTCCAGCTCAAAGCAACCCAAGAGTTGGATCTTATGACAAAATGGCTTGGAAAAGAATCATGCGAACAGGTGAGACGCATACGTTCAGTGTACACCAACAACCCCAAGCTAGCCTTACACAAAGCATGGGAGAGACTTCGGGAGTGCTATGCGGCCCCTGAAATTATTGAAACGGCACTATTTCGATGTCTGGAAAATTTTCCTAAGGTATCAGCCAAGGACCACACTAAGCCTAAGAGAGCTCAGAGATCTACTCATGGAGATTGAAGGCGCTAAAGAAGACGGCTATTTAACTGGCCTGTCATATCTAGATACTTCATACGGAATTAGACCAATCGTGGACAAACTTCCATTTGGGCTGCAGGAAAGGTGGGTGTCCGTTGGCTCAGAGTACAAGGAAGAGAATGGTGATCAATTTCCTCTCTTTAAGTATTTCACTAGGTTTGTGTGCAAGAAGGCGAAGAAGCGAAATGGCCCTAGCTTCATGAGTCAAGGTAGCAGTATAGCTCACATCAAGCCAGTCAAATCCACTTTGAATAACTTTAACATCAATAAACCTGTCTCGGTGCGTAAAACTGAAGTCTCTACAACTAACAATGACCCTAGCAAGAATTGTCCATTGCACAACAAACCCCACCCCCTCAAAAAATGCAGAATGTTTAGAAAAAAAACCTTTGACGAGAGAATGGCCTTTCTCAAGGTGAAAAAAATATGTTTCAAATGTTTTTCCTCTACCTCTCACCTCGCTAGAGAGTGTACGATCCCTGTGAGGTGCTCCGAATGTAATAGCACTAATCACGATGGGGCCATGCACTCCAGCCCGTTACCGCAAACCAACAAAGCTACTTCACCCTCACAAGAGGATGGTGGGGAGGGAGAGGCTCACTCCAAGACAACTGTTGTTAGCTTGAGCTGCACAGAAGTTTGCGGTCAAGGTCAGTCAGGATGTTCTTGCTCAAAGATCTGCCTCACTAAGGTGTACCCTAAGGGAGCCAAAGACAAGGCCATCAAAGCCTATGTAATTCTGGACAACCAGAGCAATCGCTCACTAGTCAGACCAGAGTTCTTCGACTTGTTCAACGTAGAGAGTAATCAGTTCCCATACTACCTTAGAACTTCCTCAAGCAGCGTGGAAACTTATGGAAGGAAGGCAGAAGGCTTCCAGCTCAAGTCGCTGGATGGTAAAGTCGTCATCTGTCTCCCTCCGCTCTTAGAGTGCAATGAAATTTTGAATAACCGCATCGAGATCCCGACGCCAAGTGCTGTACGACACCAGCCACATCTCCACCACATCGCCAAGCACATCCCAGAACTGGACCCAAAAGCAGAAATACTCCTGCTACTTGGAAGAGATGTTCTCCAGGTGCACAAGGTTAAGCAGCAGGTCAATGGACCACACGACACCCCCTTTGCCCAACGCCTGGATCTGGGCTGGGTGGTGATAGGAGAGGTGTGCCTTGGCAATGTACACAAACCAACAGTTAACACACTCAAGACCAATGTGCTAGAGAGTGGCCGCCATTCAATTTTTCAACCCTGCACAAGTTTCATGTGTATCAAGAAAGCACGACAAGGCTTCAACAAGTGTAGTAAAGTAACTGACAAGACACTGGGACAGTCAGTCTTCGCTCAAACTGAGCATGATAATAAACTTGCTCCATCAGCACAAGATGCCGACTTCTTAAAAATAATGGACACCAAGGTCTTCAGAGACGAAACAAATAACTGGGTCGCCCCACTACCTTTCAGAGAACCACACCAGCGCTTGCCAAACAACAAAGAGCAGGCAGTCAAGCGGTTCACGTCTTTGCAATGAACCCTGAAAAGGAAACCTGAGATGCAGCAACAATACGTAGCATTCATGGAGAAGATCTTCGCTAACGGACATGCTGAAGTAGCACCGGCACTGAGAGAAGGCGAGGAGTGCTGGTACCTCCCAACGTTTGGGGTTTACCGCCCACAAAAGCCCAATCAGATTAGGGTGGTCTTCGACTCCAGTGCTCAGTGCGCTGGTATCTCCCTCAATGACATGCTCCTCACAGGACCCGACCTTAACAATACCCTTCTCGGGGTCCTGCTGCACTTCCAGAAAGAGAAGGTCTCAAGCTTAGCGGACATCCAGCAGATGTTCCATTGCTTCTTAGTACAGGAAGACCATTGCAACTTCCTCCGTTTCTTATGGCACAAGGACAATGACATCAACAAGGAAGTCATTGAGTACCAGATGAAAGTCCACGTTTTCAGCAATAGTCCATCACCTGCCGTGGCCATCTATGGGCTGCGAAGAGCCATCAGAGAGGGCACAGAGGAGCACGGCGATGACACCGTTAAGTTTGTGGAAAGGCACTTCTATGTCGATGACGGCTTGATATCACTACAGAAAGAAGACAAAGCAATCGACCTGTTCTGACGTACACAAGCCTCACTCCGCCGAGTCAAACCTCCGCTTGCACAAGTTCGCATCAAACTGTCAGGCAGTAATGGAGGCCTTTCCACACGATGACTGTGCTCTGACAATCAAAGACCTAGATTTAGATGGAGAAACCATACCCACACAAAGGAGTTTGGGTCTCCTTTGGGAGATTACGACTGACTCATTCACATTCTCCGTGCCGACCGTGATCAAGCCATTTACCCGCCGTGGAGTTCTCTCCACTGTCAACAGTGTTTTCGATCCCTTGGGTCTACTGGCACCAGTTACGATCCAGGGAAGAGTCCTTCTCAGGGAACTTACCTCTGAGCTCTCCGACTGGGATACTCCTCTACCAGAAGACAAGCTAAACAGATGGGAGGCTTGGAGAGATTCACTTCAAGACCTAAAACAGCTTCATATCCCACGTAGGTCCACTGCGTCCTCACCCACCGAGGCACCACACACAGAATTGTGTGTTTTTTCGGATGCGTCAACCAAGGCCATCGGTGCTGTGGCTTACTTGAAAGTAGTCAGGAAGGATGGTCAAGTCAAAGTAGGATTTGTAACTGGTAAGGCGAAGCTCGCTCCTCAGTCCGAGCTGACAATTCCAAGGCTTGAACTGTGCGCAGCTGTCCTGGCTGTGGAAATGGCAGATCTTATCCAGGACGAGCTAGACCTGGAGCTGGATGACACCAAGTTCTACACAGATAGCAAAGTAGTGCTTGGTTATATTTATAATGAATCAAAACATTTCTACGTGTACGTTCATAATAGAGTTCAACGTATCCGCCTGTCATCAAAGCCCGAACAATGGCATTATGTACGTACTGAGGATAACCCTGCAGACCATGCATCGAGATCCTTACCTGCATCCCACCTGGCTCAGACATCCTGGTTCACCGGACCCACCCCTTCTGTATCAGCTACCAACTGAAAAAACTCAAATGAGTGAGACATTTGAGCGGATCGAACCCGGAAGAGACTCAGAAATTCAGCCACAAATACAAACAGGAGTCACCTACCCGGAAGAATCAATACGTACCACTGAATGCTTTCAGCAGTTCTCCACTTTGAATTCCTTAGTGAGAGGACTTGCGTTCCTCATTCACATGGCCAGATCCCACAAAAACTCATCCCGAAATAGTAAATGCAAGGGATGTCACAAATGTAACTTACCTTGCACTGAGGACGAATTGGCCCAGGCAAAGGACGTCATCCTTAAAGCAACTCAAAGAGCAGATTTCGCAAAGGAGTTTTCGGCCCTCCAAGCTAATAAACCAATACCAAAGGACAGCCCTTTGAGGAAACTCAGCCCGATCCTGAAGAACGATCTCATTTGTAATGGAGGCCGGTTAATACACTCTCACCTTTCAGCTGCAGAAAAGAGCCCAGTAATCCTGCCCAAAGACAGCCATGTGTCCTTACTGCTCACTCACCATCACCATGAACAGGTAAGGCATCAGGGCCGTCACCTGACAGAGGGAGCAGTCAGGGCAGCGGGACTGTGGACGTTGGGAGGCAAAACACTGATCAAATCAATATTCCACAGAGGTGTAACCTGCCGGAAACTGCGAGGGAAGCTCAAAGTTCAACATATGGCGGACCTCCCACCAGAACGCCTCAATGCCTGCCCTCCTTTTACATATGTGGGGCTCGATGTATTTGGTCCCTGGATTATCATCACTAGATGCACCAGAGGAGGACAAGCAGAGAGCAAACGGTGGGCCATCATGTTCAGCTGCATGAGTTCAAGAGCGGTACACAATTGAGGTCATCGAATCTTTGGATACATCCAGCTGCATTAATGCTCTCAGGCGCTTCTTTGCACTAAGAGGCCCTGCAAAACAATTAAGGTCTGATTGCGGCACGAACTTTGTTGGAGCGTCCAAGGAGCTGGGGATGGACAAAACGGTGCAAAGGTACCTCAGTGAGCAGGGATGTAACTGGGAGTTCAACACACCACACGCCTCTCACATGGGAGGCTCATGGGAGCGGATGTTTGGTATCGCCAGAAGGATCCTTGATTCAATGTTTCTGCAGCAACGCACCCGACTGACCCACGAAGTACTGTGCACACTAATGGCACAGGTCACAGCCATTATAAATGCACGACCACTCCTACCTGTCTCTTCTGACTCGGAAAGCCCCTTCATACTCTCGCCATCAATGCTCCTTACGTAGAAGACAGGAGCTTCCCCTCCACCAGGGGACTTCTCCGATAAGGATTTGTACACAAAGCAATGGAGACAGGTTCAGGCTCTCGCAAATCAGTTCTGGTCTCGTTGGAGACATGAATATCTACCTTTGTTACAACATAGACAAAAGTGGACAGAACCTCGCAGGAATATTCAAGTTGTAGATTTAGTCCTGCTCAGGGACAAGGAGATTGCCCGCAACTGCTGGCCAATGGCCAGAATCACTGCCACATTCCCTGGTAGGGGTGGACATGTCAGGAAGGTTGAGTTGAAAACTTCTGACCAAGGTGATGTGAAAACTTACCAAAGGCCAGTTGCAGAAGTCATTCTACTTCTACCTAAGGACTGATTTAGAGACTGAAGTTTTGTATCATGTTCATTGTGACCTTACAAAGGTCAGGCGGGGAGTGTGTTGCCCTTAAGGCATTTGTTTAGTTTATTACATTTTTGCTTTAGTAATTCGTTTGTAATTATTTTCTAGTTAAAGTTAAGGTTGTTGAAAGTAAATTCGTTGTCTGTGATGTATCGCAGCATGCGATGACATCACACGCGGTTTCGCCGTGTCTTGTGGGAAAATACCAGTTTGGAGAAACGGGAAGGAGGGGGCTTGTGTGTGCAGGATCAGCGCGAGGAAAGTTTCTTTCTACGCGCTAGAAACATCATAAAAGCAACGCCGTAAGTTCATAAGATAATCGATATGTTGAAGTAAAAATGTTAACGCTAATTCTGTTAAAAGTAATGACGGATGATAAAGTTTATTTTCTTGTGCTATTGAAAGAGTTGCTGGATAGTTTGTGTTGAAGTGTATTTAAAGCCAGTTGATGGCGTAGGTAGATTCTGACTATATGTCGTATTTTAATGTAATAAAGTTTGTTGTAGTTTTACTTTTACAAGTATTGATGATGTAAATGTGATGTCAAGAAGGAAACAAATACTGTATATATTTTGTATCGTTATATCAACAGTTTTCATCATACATTATTGTGGAAGAGTGAACAGTAAACGGTTCATCTTACTGCGATCGTGCCCTCATTGACTACGGTTTACCTAGGTGTTTAGTTCAGAGTTTATACACCTGAGTGAGAACACTACAATTGCTTATAAGGCATTGGGCAGACTGCACTTGGAGAATCGTGAGCAGCTTTGGGCCCCTTATCTGAGAAAGAATGTGTGGGTATTGGTGGTTTACGAGAACAATCATGGGATTGAAAGAGTTAACATATGAGGGTCGTTTGACGGCTTTGGGCCTGTACTCGCTGGAATTTAGTAGAATCATGGAGGGTGAGGATCATATTGAAGCCTACAGTGTATCAAAAGGCCTCAAGGGACTGGATGTGGAGAGAGGAAGTTTCCTATAATATGAAAGTCCAGGACCAGAGGGCACTGCCTCAGATTAGACAGGCAACCCTTTTGAACAGAGATGAGGAGGAATTTCTTCAGTCAGAGGGTGGTGAATCTGTTGAACTTATTGCCACAGATAACTGTAGAGACCAAGTCGCTGAATATATTTAAAGTGGAGGCTGATGCATTCTTAACTATTAAGGGTGTCAATGGTTATGGGGAGAAAGCAGAAGAATGGGGATGTTAGGGATAATAAACCAGCCATGTTGGAATGGAAGAACAATTTGATGGGCTGAATGGCCTAATTCTTGTGTTCTGGTTTTATGCTCTCACTTTCTCTCCCTCCCCCCCTCCCTCTCCCCCTCCCTCTCTTACCCACCCCATCAACAGGAGACCCAAACTGTACATTGGATCCTGACGTTTTTGTGATCTAAAAGTTCTTCGGAAGTCTAGAATGAGGCCAAAACCTTGTTGTTTTCAGCTATTTTTTTAAAGTATTACCTGAACAAAGTACGAACAAAGAAAGACAATGGAAAAATCTGTCATGGTTGTCTATTACTCAAATAGAGATAACAAAATTCCAGTGAAAACAAGTGGGCAGTATGGTGGCCAAGTGGTTAGCAGAACGCTTTACAGTACAGGCAGCCCAAGTTCAATTTCGGCCCACTGCAGCCTGTAAGGAGTTTATACGTTCTCTCTGTGACTGCTTGGGTTTCCTTTGGGTGCTCTGATTTCCTCTCACAGTCCGAAGATGTAGCAGTTGGGAGGTTAATTGGTCATTGTAAATGGCCCTGTATTTAGGCTGGGGTGAAATCAGGGGGTTACCGAGTGGCACAGTGCCAGAAGGGCCTATTCCAGACTGTATCTCAGTAATTAAATAGATAAACAATTAACCTATAAAATAAACAGATTCAAGTAACTGCTGGGAAATTTACATAATTATATGAATATACAAGCAAGCATAGGAAAGTTAAACTACAAGACAAATAAAACTACTTCACCCTAATCTAACATGTATTTTACAGTTAAGTAGTGGTTCACTTGCATGTCTTGTAATCTACTGCACTGCCTTTGGCGTTTACATTGTGCTATTTTCTAGGAGAAACCATACACAGATTGGGTGATTAATATTTCAGAGCAGTGGCATTTAGTCTACAAGGATAATATCAATCTTCTTGTCACTTGCCACTTTAATTCACCGTCCTACTCCCACTCTCAGGTGGTGGGCTGGAGATACGACTCTACCAAAGGAGGTGTAAGGTGCTCCTTCCCTCTGCTAGCCTGCAGGTCACCCTTGAATAAGGTGTAGCACCTGCTTGCCCCCCCCCCCCCACCCTCGAGCAGGGTCAAGTGAAGCCATGGGAGCAGCTGGATGGTTATATGAGCAACTGGTTACGCAACCACTGATGCCAGGCAGACAATCTCTAAAGAGTGGTGATAATGGCTGGGGTCACCCATCTTGTAAAGACATTACCTAGAAGAAAGCAATAGGAAGCCACTTCTGTAAGAAAAATTGCCAAGAACAATCAGGGTCAAAAACCAAGATCGCCTACATCATACAACACGGTACATAATGATGATGATGATTCTAACTCTGGCCTTGTGCACTTTTATAATGAGGCCCAATTTAAACTTAAAAAAATAAAACCATGAATCTGTCTGAGCATATTGCAGCCTTCTAGACTAATTATTATACTCTCCAACATTAGGTCACTTGCCCTTTCTCTCTGTACAAGAACTGATAAAGTTTCTTCAAAGTTTTGTTTTATATATTTGTATAGTCTGCCCTTTGGGGCTTATTAGCAAAAGCTTATGCAGACAAAGGAACGTAACTTGATCCTAATTGCCATCTATATATTTACACATCTGCCTCAACCTTTCTCTATTCCGCCCTCCTCTGCATTCTTTGCTACTGAAGACTAACTAGTTTTCACCCTTCAGTCCTGCGGAAGAGTTTCGGCCCAAAACTTCGACTGTACTTTTTTCCCTACATACTGCCTGACCTGCTGAGTTCCTCCAGCATTTTGCATGTGTTGCTCTGGATTTCCAGCATCTGCAGATTCTCTCTTGTTTGTAGTTTTCACTTTTTTTTCCAGGTTCTGATGAAGGGTCCCAGACCCGAAAGTTTCTTCCTCCGCAGTTGCTGCCTGACCTGAAGCACCTGAAGTACAACAGTGGAGACAAGCCTTGCTGTGGAATCACTTCAACCTCAAGCGGGATGTTTGTTTTGATTCCAGGTTAGAGGCAGACTAAATCTCACTCCGTTCTCCCAACGTGGTCCACACCTGACCACAGTGGAGTGCTATTGCATTTGTGTACTTAACACTCCGTTTGTAATTAGAATGCTAGTTAAATACTGAACACTGAATACCAGAGGCCCTTTTTTTTATTGGCTTCTTCTGGGTTTTCTTGGTTTGTGGCTCACTGTAAGGATACGAATCTCAAGGTTGTATAATGTATACGTACTTTGATAATAAATATACTTTGAACTTTGAATTAGAGACTAAATGTAGGAGGAACTCTGCCAATCAGACAGCATCTACTGAAGGGAATAAACATTTGATGTTTTGGGCTGAGAACCTTCATCTGGACTGGAGGGTCATTATTTTAGCTCAGTTTTTCCTCTGTGCATTAAACAATTTTTTTTTTGACTAATTAGAAACTAATTTGAATTGGTTTATTATTGTCACATGTATTGAGAAGTGAAAAGCTTATCTTGCATACTGTTCATCCAAATCAAATGATTATACTGTTGTCATGGACTAGATGGGCTGAACGCACAGTTTCTGTGCTGCTGTTTTCTATGACTCAATGACTGTGCATTGAGGTAGAATAAGGTTAAGCAATAAACAAGATAAAACAGTGCAGAATAAAGTGAAAAGCTACAGAGAAAATACAGTAGAGATAAAAACTAAGGTGCAAGACCATGTTAAGGATAACTTTGTCCAGGAATATAAAAGCACAATACCTGAAGTACTCATATGAGCAGATGATTAAATTTCTTGCACCTGCTCCACTATTCAATAAGAGCTTTGTTGGCCTGAGCCACATTTTTCAGCCTCTTCCTCATAAACATGGTGAATCAGGAACAAGAATAGACTGTTCAGCTTGTCAGACATGCTGCACCCTTTAAAATGGCAAACAATATCAATCAAATGCACCGCCAAGAGTGGTGGAGGAGGCAGACTGTTAAAAGATTGTTAAAACATGAACCTAGAAAACCTTAGAGTGGCTCGGTAGCATGGGGGGGGGGGGGGGTTAGCACATCGCTTTACAGCGCAGGCGATCACCGATCAGGTTTCAATTCCCAGTGTGATCATCTGGGTTTGCTTCTGGTGTTCCAGTTTCTTGCCAATTCCAAAGACATATGGTTTAGAGAGTTAGTCAGTTGTGGGTATGCTATGTTTGGCACAGGGAGCTTGGCTCAATACAGTCCTCGCTGATTTGATTTGACGCAAATAGTACACTTCAATGTGTGTTTTGATGTTTTGGTGTACATTGTTGTGACTGTGATCAAAGTCACCAGAGAGACATTGAAGCCAGTGGTATGGAAGTCTTTATTTGTCACAACTAGCAGGTGTCATCCTGGAGACACTCTCTCAAAATCAAAAGGTACATCACATCTTTATACTCTCAAGATCAGAGGGAACAGTAGGGGTGATTCAATACAATTTCAATCATGGCAATGGCATCGTTTGCTTCAATACTCTGGGTTGACAAATGGTTCCTTTGGGATACATTAGGCTTGATAAGACACTTCTGAAGGTCCAAAATGCCTCAGGGTGAAACCAATTAACATGAATACTCTATGTCAGAGAATAATGGTTGGGAAAGGGGGAAGGGAGAGGGGAGGGAACAGAAAGCACCAGAGAGACATTCTGTAATGATAATTAAACTAATCGTTTGGAGTCAAATGACCTTGCCTGGTGACTCAGGGCTGGGTGTGTCTTCACGCCACCCTCCCCCCTCCCCACCCCTCACTCCTGGCACTCCTTCTCTGCCTTAGGTTTCCCTCTCCAACACTAGTCTAGCACTTCCCAATGTATCTCATCACCTTCCTCAGCAGTTATTGCCATGGCTGCTGTCCAGCTGAACCTTATCCCATTTACCTCTCAGACTGACCAGATCCCTGACTAATTCATTCTTCTATTGTTCTAATTGTTCTTTGTTTCACACTCATCTGTCTCTCTCTCTCTCTCTCTCTCTCTTCCTCTTCCTCTTCCTCTCCTCTCTCTGTAAGTGTTCTAACTGTTCCTTCAATCTGCCACGCTCTCCTTGTACACTGTCTTGTGTTCCCTGTATTCATCCCTTTCTGCCATATGTACACTGTGATTCCAGGCACTTTGTTCTCTCTTGCATAACAAGGAATGACTGTTGCTTTATTGCCCTTCCTCTTCAGTTGGTTTTTCCACCACTGCCAATGTTATTGTGGGCTCCAGATCTTAACCCACCCAGCTTTGTCCATTCCCTGTCCAACATCCTAATGTCACGAATGGGGACCGGATGGACCCAAGCACAGGACGCAGACACTGAAGTACTAGGGGGAGGACAGGATGGGGATGCCATGGCACTAAAGGGTAGAGCTGGGGTACAGGGAGATAGAGTTCAGGCAGGCAGAGTGGAGCGGCTCCCGGAGTTCAGGCAGGCAGAGCGAAGCGGAGCGGCTCCCGGGGTTCAGGCAGGCAGAACGGAGAGGCTCCCGAAGTTCGAGTTCAGGGAGACAGGTCCCCGGGGTTCAGGCAGGCAGGCAGGTCCCCGGGGTTCAGGCAGGCAGACAGGTCCCCGGGGTTCAGGCAGGCAGACAGACAGGTCCCCGGGGTTCTGGCAGGCAGGCAGGTCCCCGGGGTTCAGGCAGACAGACAGGTCCCCGGGGTTCAGGCAGGCAGACAGACAAGTCCCCGGGGTTCAGGCAGGCAGGCAGACAGGTCCCCGGGGTTCAGGCAGACAGACAGGTCCCCGGGGTTCAGGCAGACAGGTCCCCGGGGTTCAGGCAGGCAGATAGACAGGTCCCCGGGGTTCAGGCAGACAGATAGACAGGTCCCCGGGGTTCAGGCAGGCAGGTCCCCGGGGTTCAGGCAGGCAGATAGACAGGTCCCCGGGGTTCTGGCAGGCAGACAGACAAGTCCCCGGGGTTCAGGCAGGCAGGCAGACAGGTCCCCGGGGTTCAGGCAGGCAGATAGACAGGTCCCCGGGGTTCAGGCAGACAGGTCCCCGGGGTTCAGGCAGGCAGACAGGTCCCCGGGGTTCAGGCAGGCAGACAGGTCCCCGGGGTTCAGGCAGACAGGTCCCCGGGGTTCAGGCAGGCAGACAGACAAGTCCCCGGGGTTCAGGCAGGCAGATAGACAGGTCCCCGGGGTTCAGGCAGGCAGACAGGTCCCCGGGGTTCAGGCAGGCAGACAGACAAGTCCCCGGGGTTCAGGCAGGCAGGCAGACAGGTCCCCGGGGTTCAGGCAGGCAGGCAGACAGGTCCCCGGGGTTCAGGCAGGCAGACAGGTCCCCGCGGTTCAGGCAGGCAGGTAGACAGGACCCGAGGTTCCGGCAGACAGACAGACAGACAGGTCTAGGTGGTGATAGGCTGGCGGAGAGCCCTCCCTGGGCAGGCCGCATATCTCCCGGGTAGGGACGCCCCCCAGGCGGAAACACCAGAGGCCAGGGCACGAACGGACCCCTAGGCGAGTGCGGGGCACTATCCCAGGGTTCAGGCGGAAGAGAAGGACTGGGCAGAACCATTGCCGGGCAGCAGCAGGTCAGCCAGACCTGCCCAACGGAGGCAAGGGGTAGGAGTGGGCATAGGTCCAGGGTGACCAACACAACAGTCATGATAACGGGAAATTCGGAAAATGGCCGGCAGACAACGCGAACAAAACAAACGAGCGGGGACGCGGGACCAGCGCATGGGAAGAACGGTGGGGGAGCGGACCAACCTGGTAGTACTGGCACGGGGCAGAGAAGCATGATGAAGAGAAGATCTGAGCCCGGGCGGGATCACAGAATGCAGGGAAGAGTTCGGAGCCGGTGGAGAAATGGGAAACATAACAAAACGACCACCCGCCTGGTCCCAGTCCCAAGGCCCCTTATAAACACCTGCAGCTCAATGAGTTACAGGTGTGCCTCCTTGAGCCAGGAGGGTCCTAACTAGATCACGGGTGACGGGAGGGACAACTGCAAGACCCGGAGTCCGGAGCCCCCGGACCGGATCAAAACCCGGAACGCGGTTCCGGACCGGACCCTGACACCTAAAGTTTATAGAGTGTATACAGTACTCTGATATCTCCCCTCTTCATAACTATAACCATATAACAATTACAACATAAAAACAGGCCATCTCGGCCCTTCTATTCCGTGCCAAATGCTTACTCTCACCTAGTCCCACTGGCCCGCACTCAGCCCATAAGCCTCTATTCCTTTCCTGCCCATATACCTATCCAATTTTACTTTAAATGACAATACTGAACCTGCTTCTACCACTTCTACTGGAAGCTCGTTCCACACAGCTACCACCCTCTGAGTAAAGAAATTCCCCCTCCTGTTACCCTTAAACTTTTGCCCCCTAATTCTCAACTAATGTCCTCTTGTTTGAATCTCCCCTACTCTCAATGGAAAAAGCCTACCCACGTCAACTCTATCCATCCCCCTCATTATTTTAAATACCTTCATCAAGTCCGCCCTCAACCTTCTACGCTCCAAAGAATAAAGACCTAACTTGTTCAACCTTTCCCTGTAACTTGGGTGCTGAAACCCAGGCAACATTCTAGTAAATCTCCTCTGTACTCTCTCTATTTTGTTGATATCTTTCCTATAATTCGGTGGCCAGAACTGCACACAATACTCCAAATTCGGCCTCACCAATGCCTTGTACAATTTTAACATTACATTGTAGCGATGTGCTACACACAGTGCTGAAATAACGACACGCAGTCAGTAAGTCGTTTCGAGACTAGTTTATTCAAACTTCGCGGTGCTGGTATTTCAATCCCTAGCGCTCGCCCTCTCCGGGCGGAAATGACGTCAGAGGTGCATTACCAAAATCTCTCCCCACGCGCTGGCTATTTGTGAGCCAGTTCGCCTGCGCAGAAAGTGGGTCGCCACAACATCCCAACTCCTATACTCGATGCTCTGATTTATAAAGGCCAGCATACCAAAAGCTTTCTTCACCACCCTATCCACATGAGATTCCACCTTCAGGAACTATGCACCATTATTCCTAGATCACTCTGTTCTACTGCATTTCTCAGTGCCCTACCATTTACCATGTATGTCCTATTTGGATTGTTCCTACCAAAATGTAGCACCTCACACTTATCAGCATTAGCATCAGCAACTGAGACCGTGATGTTGCTGAATCCCCTTTATGTTTAATATCACTGGCATATGTTGCGAAATGTGTTAACTCTGCAGCAACTATACAATGTAATACATTTTAAATATAGAAAACAACTGAATTACTGTAAATATTTATATATGCATTTTAAATGGTACACGTGTATAAGATGATGAGAGGCATTGATCATGTGGATAGTCAGAGGCTTTTTCCAAGGGCTTAAATGGCTAGCATGAGAGGCTCCTCCCCTTCTTACCCCATCCCTGACATATTTAGTTGTTTGTTTTTTTTCTCTCTCTCTGCCCATCACACTGCCTGTTCTCCATCTCCCTCTGGTGCTTACCCCCTCTCCCCCTTTCTTTCTCCCGAGGCCTCTCGTCCCATGATCCTTTCCCTTCTCCAGCTCTGTATCACTTTTGCCAATCACCTTTCCGGCTCTCAGCTTCATCCCACCCCCTCCGGTCTTCTCCTATCATTTCGCTTTCCCCCTCCCCTCACTACTTTCAAATCTCTTACTATCTTTCCTTTCAGTTAGTCCTGACGAAGGATCTCGGTCCGAAATGTCGACAGTGCTTCTCCTTATAGATGCTGCCTGGCCTGCTGTGTTCCACCAGCACTTTGTGTGTGTAGCATGAGAGGGCACAGTTTTAAGATGCTTGGAAGTAGGTACAGAGGAGATGTCAGGGGAAAGTTTTTTATGCAGAGAGTGGTGAGTGCATGGAATGGGCTGCCCACGATGGTGGTGGAGGTGGATATGGTAGGGCCTTTTAAGAGACTCCTGAACAGGTACATGGAGCTCAGAAAAATAGAGGGCTATGGGTAACCCTAGGTAATTTCTAAGGTAAGGACATGTTTGGCACAGCTTGCGGGCTGAAGGGCCTGTATTGTGCTGTAGGTTTTCTATGTTTCTAAATGGTTAAGTTAAAATAAGTAATGCAAAAACAGAAATAAACAAAAAAAGCAGTGAGATAGAGTTCATGGGTTCAATATACATTTAGAAATCAGACGGCAGGGGGGAAGGAGCTGATGATTCACTGAGTGTGTGCCTGAGGCTTCTGTACCTCCTTCCTGACAGTAACAATGAGAAGAGGGCATGCCCTGGGTGGTGCAGGTCCTTAGTGATGGAGGCACTGCTCTGTAAAGATGTCTTCGATCCACAAAGGCTAGCAACCATGATGACTGACTAAATTTACAACTTTCTGCAATTTACTTTGATCCTGTGCAGTAGCCCCCTCCATAGCTGATGTTTTTGAGTATTATAGTTTACAAACCAAATCTCCACAACCTCCTAATGAAATATAGCCACTGTCTTGCCTTCTTTATAGCTGTATCAATGTGTTGTGACCAGGTAAGGTCCTCAGAGATATTGACACCCAGGAACTTGAAACTGCTCACGCTCTCCACTACTGATCCCTCTCTGAGGATTAGATTGTGTTCCCTCGTCTTCCCCTTCTTGAAATCCACAATCAGCTCTTTGGTCATGCTGACGTTGAGTGCAAGATTGTTGCTACGACACCACTCAACTAACTGGTATATCTTGCTCCTGTACGCCCTTTCGTCACCATCTGAGATTCTGCCAAAAATGGCTGTATCATCAGGAAATTTATAGATGCTGTTTGAGCTATCCCTAGCCACACAGTCATGTGTGCAGAGAGCAGAGCAGTCGGCTAAGCACACATCCCTGTGGTGTGCCAGAGTTAATTGTCAGCTAGGTGGAGATGTTATTTCCAATCCACATACCGGTAGATTGTTTTCTTCTGTTGTTAGAAAGTCAAGGATCCAGGCCTAGGTTCTGTAGATTTTCAATCAGGACTATGGGAATGATGGCGTTGAACACCTGATTGTAAGTTTCTTCCCCTTTGCCATCAGATTTCTGAACTATTTTGAACAATACTTAGTTATCCCTTTTTAATATGCAAGATTTCTTGATGAAGATGTTCTTGGTGCAGGGGAAGGTTACGCACTTGATGGAGTTGACTAGGTTTACAACCCTCTGCAGCCTCTTTTGATCCTTAACTTTGGAGCTTCCATACCAGGTTGTAATTTAACCATGCTCGCTATTCTACACCTCTAGAAATATGTCAGTGTTTAGTGACATAAAAAATCTCCTCATCATGAAATAGAGTTGATGGCATGCCTTCTTAATGATTGGATCAATGTGCTAGGCCCAGGATAGGTCTTCTGAAATGCTGATGCACAGCAAGAGGTTCACAAGGATGATTCTGGGAATGTTAGGGTTATCATGGGAGGAAATTTTGATCGGGCTGGGTCTGTATTCACTGAAATTTAGAAGGATGAGTGAAGATCCCATTGAAACCTTTCAAATGTTGAAAAGCCTAGACAGAGTAGATGTGGAAAGGATGCTTCCTTTGGTAGGGGAGTCTAGGACAAGAGAGCACACCCTCAGGATAGAGGGGTGTCCATTTAATACAGAGATGTGAACTTCAATCACAAACACAAAAAAATCTGCAGATGCTGGAAATCCAAGCAACACACACACACACAATGCTGGAAGAACTCAGCAGCCCAGGCAGCATCTATAGAAGAATACTGTAGATATTTTGGGCCAAGACCCTTCAGCAGGACTGGTGAAGGGTTTCAAGTCAAGTCAAGTCAAGTCGCTTTTATTATCATTTCAACCATAACTGCTGGTACAGTACACAGTAAAAACAAAACAACATTCCTTCAGGAATTCCTCCAACTGCAGGGTCTTACGATCCAAGAAGGTGTAATTTCCGAACCAGGCAGTGATTCAACTGCTCAGGATGCTCTCAATACAACCCCTGTGGAATGTGATGAGGATGGGGGGTGGGAGATAGATTTTTTTTCAGCCTTTGCAGAAAGCAGAGATGCTGTTGGGCTTTCTTGGCTATGGACCTGGTGTTGAGGGACCAGGTGAGATTCTCTGCCAGGTGAACACCAAGAAATCTGCTGCTGTTAACGATCTCTACCGATGAGCCGTCGATGTTCAATGGAGAGTGGTCGCTCCATGCTCTCCTGAAGTCAAAAACCATCTCTTTTGTTTTGTTCACATTCAGAGACAGGTTGTTGGCTCTGCACCAGTCCGTTAGTCGCTGCACCTCTTCTCTGCATGCTGACTCATTGTTCTTGCAGATGAGACCCACCATGGTCGTGTCATCAGCAAACTTGATGATGTAATTCGAGCTGTGTGTTGCAGCACAGTCGTGGGTCAGCAGAGTGAACAGCAGTGGACTGAGCACACAGCCCTGGGAAGCCCCTGTGCTCAGTGTGATGGTGTTGGAGATGCTGCTCCTGATCCGGACTGACTGAGGTCTCCCGGTCAGGAAGTCTAGGATCCAGTTGCAGAGGGAGGTGTTCAGGTCCAGTAGGCTCAGCTTTTCAATCATTTGCTGAGAAATTATTGTGTTGAACACTGAACCGAAATCTATAAACAGCATCTGAAAGTACGTTTCCTTTTTGTCCAGGTGGGTGAGGGCCAGGTGGAGGGTGGTGGCGATGGCATCGTCCGTTGAGCGGTTGGGATGGTACGCAAGCTACAGGGGGTCCAGTGAGGGGGGGTAGTAGGGTCTTGATGTGCCTCATGACGAGCCTCTCGATACACTTCATGATGATGGATGTGAGTGCAATGGGACGGCTGTTGTTGAGGCAGGACACTGAAAACTTCTTCCGTACGGGGGCAATGGTGGTAGCCTTGAAGCACGTTGGAACATTTCGGCCTGAAAATTCTTCATAGATGCTGCCTTGCCTCCATTATTTTGTGTGTTATGCAGATAAATTTCTTTAGCCAGAGGGTGGTGAATTTGGTGTATTTATTACTAAAGGCAGCTGTGGAGGCCACGTCAGGTGTATTTAAGGCAGAGCTTGATAGGTTCTTGATTGGACATGGTATCAAAGGTTACGAGCAGAAGGCTGGGGAGTGCGGCAGAGGAAGGGGAGAAAAATGATTAGGCATGATTGAATGGTGGAGCAGACTTGATGGGCCGAATGGCCTAATTCTGTTCCTATGTCTTATGGTCTAAGTTGAAACTTTCTTTTGTACTTTCCTGCTTCTCCTTCTTCTCTCATTCTCGGTGTTATCATTTCAGAGGACCTGTCCTGGGCCCAGAACATAAGGGCAATTACGAAGAAAGCATGGCAGAACCTCAACTTCCTTAGGAGTTTGCAAAGATATGGCATGACATCTAAACCTTTGACAAACTTGTATAGATATGTAGTGGAGAGCGTGTTGCCTGGTTGTATCACAGCCTGATATAGAAAAACCAATGCCCTTGAATGGAAAATCCTACAAAAAGTGATGGACACAGTCCATTCCATAAGGGGTAAAGCCTCTTCCACCACTGACACACTCGCAGGAATGCAGCATCCATCATCAGGGACCCTCACCACCCAGATCGTGCTCTTTTCTTGCTGCTGCTGCCCTCAGGAAGAAGATACGCAGGACTACTCCAGTAGTTCAGGAACAGATAATACCACTCAGCTATCAGGCTCCTGATCAAAGGGCATGACTTCAGGATTGAAGGACGTCCATTTAGAAATGACTTTAGTCAGAGGGTGGTAACTCTGTGGAATTTGTTGCCACAAGTGGCTGTGGAGGCCAAGTCATTTGGCGCATTTAAGGCAGAGACAGGTAGGTTCTTGATTAGCCAGGGTGTCAAAGGGTATGGGGTGAAAGCAGGGGAGTGGGGATGACCGGAAGAATTGGATCAGCCCATGATTGAATGGTGCAGCAGACTCAATGGGCTGAATGGCCTACTTCTGCTCCTATATCTTATGGTCTTATAACTTCACTCAACTTCACTTGCCCCATCATTGAAATATTCCCACAACCTATGGACTCATTTTTAAGGATTCTTCATCTCATGTTCTCAATATTTATTGCTTGTTTATTATTTCTTTGCTTTGTATTTGCACAGTTTATTGTCTTTTATACACTGATTGAATGCCCAGGCTGGTGTGGTCTTTCAATGTTTCTATTATGATTTTTACTCTACTGTGGATTTATTGAGAATGCCTGCAAGAAAATGCATCTTAGGGTTGTATATGGTGACATATATAAACTTTGATCATAAATTTACTTTGAGCTTTAAGCTTTGAACTGAAGCTGTTCTTGAATGTTTTCAATGTATCAGTTGTTCCCAAATGTATGTATACTTAGTAAATAAAACTGTTGTCATTTTCTGATTAAGTGACAGCCTATAGTCTTAAAAATAAGATTTTTCAGATGCTGGAAGTAAAGAGCAACACACAAAATGGTGGACTAACTCTCTAGGTCAGGCAGCATCTATGGAGGGGAATTAATTTAGTATTGCTACTTAGGGTTTCGGCTCCAGATGAGGTGATGCAAGGTCAGAGACAGGCAAAGCAACACACAGAAGATGCTGGAGGCACTCAGCAGGCCTAGCTCTATGGACAAGAGTAAACAGTCAACGTTTTGGGCCGAGACCCTTCCTCAGGACATGAGAAGAAAGGGAGAAGTCAGAGTAAGAAGGTGGGGGAAAGGGAAGAAGAAGTACAAGGTGGCAGGTGATAGGTGAAACCGTGAGAGGGGGATGGGGTGAAATAAAGAGCTGGGAAGTTGAATGGTGAGAGATAAATGGCTGGAAAAGGGGGAATCTGATAGGAGAAGATAAAAGACCATGCAAGAAAGGGAAGGAAGAGGAACACCAGAGGGAGGTGATGGGCAGGTAAAAAGATAAGGTGAGAGAGGGAAATGACAATGGGGAATGGTGAAGGAAAGGGGGCGGGAGGGCAATTGCAAGAAGTCTGAGAAATTGATGTTAAGGACATCAGGTTGGAGGCTACCCAGACAGAATATCCTCCAAGCTAAGTGTGACCTCATCATGGCATAGAGGAGGCCATGCTGTGAAATGTTGGAATGGGAATGGGATGTGGAATTTAAGTGGGTACTGGCAGCACCTTCAATGACTTTATCATTCATGTTTGTTTCTTTAGCTGCTAATACCATAAGGTCTGGCATTCTCACCTAAACCTCTTCAGCTTTCTTCCTTATCTCCTTTCCTCAAGGATGACTCACCTACGACAGTGATCAAAGTTTAGATCTCTTATTTCTTGATCTTCTTTCTTCTTAACTAACATCAGTGTACCAAGTGGAGGGGTCAGGGTTCAAAGTAACTTTATTATCATTGTACATATACGTCACCATATACTACCTTGAAATTAATTTTGTTGCAGGTTTTTACAGGAAAAGTAAAGAAATAGAATAGAATTTATGAAAAACACATGCATAAACAAAGACAACCAATATGTAAAAGAAGACAAATCATAAAATTAAATAAAAAGTGAATAATTACTTTAAGAAAGTGGAAATAATGAATGTAAAAGCATAAGTAAATAAGTGAAATTTTGATCAACAGATCTGAGTCAGTGAGAGAGTCCCATTAGGTTTCTCTTGTCCTGTTTGAAGTATTTTCTGCCATTATCAAAGGACTGGTTTGTGTGATAATATTTAACACATTACTGCTGCATACACTTTTCCATGTAGTCACGAACTGAGTTAAACATCTGTTAATTACACCTGAATTATGGTTCAGCAATAACATGTGCTGCTCCCTGGTGCATTAGAGTAATAAATTGCCGTTCTCATGCTGATTAGGTATTGAGAGTACAGGCTAAGGCGTTCAATCAAAATGTGAGAACTGTTTCAACCATGTATATGGACACTGGGGAACAGCTGCTATGTTGGAGATATTATTTGATTTGATTCTTATAAAAAGTAATAACGAACAATAGTAGCAATCTATTAATATCCCATCCATTAAAAATTGTGAATGAAACATTGGAGACGCGTTAAAGCAAATTAGTTATATGATGATAGGGCTAAAAATGGGTGTTACTAGTCAAAATTTATGCAGAGTTCCTTCCCATCATGCCCTGTGCACCTCTAGCACTGGGTAAACAGAAGGGAGAGCAGCTTTGACTGAGACTTTGTATAAAATGTCAGAAACAGAAACAGGTTTAATAACACTGGCATATGTCATGAAATTTGTTGTTATGCCGCAGCAGTACATTGCAATAGATAAAAATAAAAATGTGAATTACAGTAAGTACATATACATCTAAAAAGTTAAATAAGTAGTGTGAAAAGAGAAAAAAGAAGAAAGTAGTGAGATAGTGTTCATGGGTTCCATGTGCACTTAGAAATCTGATGGCAGAAGGAAAAAGCTGTTCCTGAATCATTAGGTATGTGCCTTTAGGTTCCTGTACCTTCTTCCTAGTGGTAGCAATGAGAAGAGGGCATGTCCTGGTTGATGGGGGTCCTTAATAATAGATGCCTCCTTCTTGAGGCATTGCTCCTTGAAGATCTCCTGGAGGCTGGGAAGACTACTGTTCATGATAGAGCTGACTGGATTTACAAATTTCTGAAGCTTATTTCAATCCTGTGCAATAGCACACTGCCAGCCCCCACCTCAACCCCCGCCCCATTCCAGACAGTGATGGAGCCAGTAGAATGCTCTCCATGGTACATCTGTAGAAATTTGTGAGTGTCGTTGGTGACATGCCAAATGTCCTCAAATTCCTAATGAAATATAGCCACTTTTATGCCTTCTTTGTAACGGTATTGATATGGTGGGCCCAGGATAGATCCTCAGAGATGTTGATCACCCCCAAACCCCCAGGAACCTGAAGTTGTTCACTCTTTCTGCTTCTGATCTATTTATGAGGGCAATTGAGCTGTGCCTAACCACATAGTCATCTCTGTAGAGAGAAGAGCAGTGGGCTAAACACACAGCCCTGAGGCGCACCAGTGCTGATTGGCAGTGAGGAGGAGATATTATTTCCAATCTGCACAGACTGTGGTCTTCAGGATAGGAAGTATAGGATCCAGTTGCAGAAGAAGGTACAGAGACCCAGGTTCTGGAGCTTTTCGATCAGAACAATAGGAATGATTGTGTAAAATGCTGAGCTGTACTCACTGAACAGCAGCCTAGCATAAGTATTAGGATTGTCTAGGTGTTCCATGGCTATGTGAAGAGCCAATGAGATCACAAACATTGTAGACCTACTGTGTAGATAGGCAAATTGCAGAGAGTCCAGGTCCTAGCTGAGGCAGGAATGATTCCAGCCATAACCAACCTCTTCCATCTAGAGCAAAGAGAAGCAGAAAAAGTCTTTGAACACGCCCACCAGTTGGTTGGCACTGTCAAAATGTAAATGAGTTTTTAAAGTCTTCATATCAGTAAAAATTAGCTTTGTCACATGTACTTCGCAACATACAGTGAAATGCATCATTTACATCAATATTCAACACAGACTGAGGATGTGCTGGGGGAAGCCCCCAGGTGTTGGCATTCTTCTATCAGGAATGTAGCATGCCCACATCTTACTAACTCCAACATAGTTTTTTGGGCCATGGGAGGAAACCAGAGCATCCAAAAGAAATCCACGTGGTCATGGGAATGTAAATATTCATTATAGACAGTGGCAGGAATTGAACCGCAGTTGCTGTTGCAGTAAAGCATCGCACTAACTGATGCGCTACTGTGGCATCCAGTTAAAATACAAATCCATAATGTTCTAGTCCAAGGGTTCGCCTATAAAAAGCATGGCTGCTGAAAGGTAAACTGATTGGGTAAAATGTGCTGATGACACTAAACTGAGCGGAAAAGCAAATTTTACAGAGGATGTGGAGAGTGCAGAGGGATACAGATAGACTAAGTGAGTGGGTCAAGATCTGGCAGATGGAATACAACATTGGTAAATGCGAGATCATCCACTTTGGAAGGAATAAAAGAAGAGCAGATTATTATTTAAATGGTGAAAGATTGCAGCATGCTGTTGTGCAGAGGGACTTGGGAGTGCTTGTTCATAAATCACAAAAAGTTGGCTTGCAGGTACAGCAGGTTATTAAGAAGGCAAACAGAACATTGGCCTTCATTGCTAGAGAGATTGAATTCAAGAGCAGGGAGATCATGCTGCAACTATACAGGGTACTGGTGAGGCCACACCTGGAGTGCTGTGTGCAGTTCTGGTCTCCATACTTGAGGAAGGATATACTGGCTTTGGAGGCAGTGCAGAGGAGGTTCACCATGTTGAATCCAGGGATGAAAGGGTTAACCTATGAGGAGCGATTGAATCACCTGTGACTATACTTTCTGGAGTTCAGAAGAATGAGAGGGGATCATTTTGAATTTTGAAAAATTTTGAAATACAAAATTTTGAAAGGGATAGATAAGATAGAAGTAGGAAAGTTGGTTCCATTGGTAGGTAAGATTAGAACTTGGGGACATTGCCTCAAGATTCAGGGGAGAAGATTTAGGATGGAGATGAGGAGAAACCATTTTTTCACAGAGTGGTGAATCTGTGGAATTCTCTGCCCAGGGAAGCAGTTGAGGCTTCCTCACTAAATATATTTAAGATACAGTTAGATAGGTTTTTACATAGTAGGGGAATTAAGGGTTATGGGGAAAAGGCAGGTAGATGGAGATGAGTTTATGGACAGATAAGCCATGATGTTATTGAATGGTGGGGCAGGCTTGATGAGCTGGATGGCCTACTCCTGCTCCTATTTCTTATGTTCTTATGTTATGGGCAATATTCATTTATATTACAGTCATAGAGTGATAGAGCACTACCGCACAGAAACAGGCCCTTTGGCCCATCTGGTCTATGTAAGAATTTTGTTCTGCCTAGTCCCATTGACTTGCACACAGACCATAGCCATCCATATCTGTCCCATCGATGCACCTATCCAAATTTCTCTTAAATATTGACATCGAATTTGCGTCTGCCACTTGCGCTGGCAACCCATTCCATACTGTTACCATCCTCTGTGAAGAAGTTCCTCTCATTTTCCCCTTAAATATTTTACCTTTCACCTTTAATACATAACCTCCAGTTCTAATCTCTGTGGAAAAAGCCTGCTTGCATTTACCATATCTATTCCCCTCATAATTTTGTATACCTCTATCAAATCTCCTTTCATTCTATCTAAACTTTCCCTTTAACTCTGGTCCTCAAGTCCCTGTAAATTTGCTCCATGCTCTTTTAATATTTCAATCTTATTGATATTAGGATCAATTTTAAGCTGATGTTTTCTTTCACAGCCTTGTGGGAATTATCTTTTCAGTTATGGTGCCAAGGTTTGTTTTCACTTGCAGAGGGACGGTTTGCTGGAGGTAGGGTAAAGAGTTAGTTCTTTTAGAAGGAGTGGAGGGAGGAGAACTAGAATAAACCTTCTGAAATATTCCAGTCCTAGCATTAAAGATCTTTCAATGATGGGTCTTGGCCCAAAATGTCGACTTTTACTCCTTTCCATAGATGCTGCTTGACCTGCTCAGTTTCTCCTGCATGTTGTATGTGTTGTTCCAAGATCTTTCGACAGGCTGTGGTGATTTGGATTCCATTTACTGCAGAGCTTAATGTAGCTTGCAAGCTGTGTTCTGCAAAGATTGTCAAGTCAACCTCTCAGAAGGCTGATACCAGCTCAAAGGACCGCACTATTCAGAAGAGATACAATATGCTGACACCTTTTTCTCCGGAAGCTGAGAGATTTCCTGATGGAGGTGACATCTTCCATGTGCAAGCTGCTGGCTGCTCCCTCAGATCAATAACATGATTTCAAAGAAGTCTTCTCCTCAGGGTCAATGCTTATTCTGCACATTGGCTTTAGCAGCAACATTACGATAGGAAGCCAAAAAAGCCTTGAAGAGTGGATGTACATAACAGTGACTGTAAAGCGATTTGTGTTCTCCTGCTACTGTGAAAGCCTCTGGCGTTAAAATCAAATCCTGCAGAAACTAGAAATCTGAAGCAAAATAGGAAATTGCTGGAAATGCTGAGCAGATCAAAGATACCATGTCATAAGGGGGAAGGACACAGAAATATTTGCCTTAAGATGAAAAGAAGCTAAAGAAGGGGATATAAAGGAAAAAGATTTCTGTGATAGCTTGAGGTCAGAATTGCTGGGGGGGATATACTGTTATTGGCAGTTGTAAGCAGTAGGTCTGTGATGATGGCTCAACTTTTTCCTCTCTCCAGAAGCATTCAAAAGAAAAATAGGCTAGCACATTGTATCCCTCCTGAACGGTGTAATCCTTAAAGCTGGTATCACCCTTGTCATTGTCCTCTTGGTTCTCAACCATCATTCCTGTGCCAAAGAAGGTGACAGTATTCTACCTAAATGACTATTGTCTGGTGGCATTAACATCAACCATTATGAAATGCTTTGAGCTGCTGGTCGTAGAACACATTATGAAGCTTTTCTCCCAGCTACACTGGACCATTTCCAGTTCACTCATCACTCAAATCAATCCACTAATGATGCAATGGCCTCTGCCCTCTACTCTGTCCTGTAGCACTTGGAAAATACGGTCTCATATGCCAGACAGTTGTTTATTGACTTCAGTTCGGCATTCAACTCCATCATACACCAGAAACTAGTGGGGAAACTGTCCTTGCTGGGTCTCAACACCTCCCTCTGCAACTGCATTTTGAACTTCTCATCAGTAAGGCCACACTCAGTCCATGTGGGCAGCAGCATCTCTCATCCCACTTTGCCGGGTACTGGGGCTCCCAAAGGGTGTGTGCTCAGCCCGCTGCTGTTCACACTGCTGACACACGACTGTGTCGCGGGATCCAGCTCGAACCGTTTCATCAAGTTTGCCGATGACACAACAGTGGTTGGCCTTATCAAGAATGATGACGAGATGGTGTATAGAAAGGAAGTGGAGAGGCTGGTGGACTGGTGTTAGAAGAATACCCTAACCCTGAACATGGAGAAGACTAAGGAAATCATTGTGAACTTCAGGAAGATGCAGACAAACCATCCCCCTCTGCAGATACATGGCTCCTCCATGGAGAGAGTGAAGTGCACCTGTTCCTGGGAGTTCACACCATGGATGACGTCACATGGTCCCTTAATATCACCTCTCTGAACAAGGAGGCACTGCAGCGCCTCCACTTCCTCAGAAGATTGAGGCAAGCAAAGCTCCCACATCCCCCCCCCCCCCCCATCTTAACTGTATTTTACAGGAGCACCATTGAGAACATCCTGACAAGCTGCATCTCCATCTGGTACAGGAGCAGCTGAGCAGCAGACTAGAAGTCCCTACTAAGGTCTGTGAGAACAGCTGAGAGGATCATAGGGGTCTCCCTACCATCCATTAGGGGTATTTATTAGGAATGCTACATATGCAGTGTCTTTAATATTATTAAGGATCCCACCCATCTAGCCAGTCTGCTTTTTGACTCTCTACCATCAGGCACAAGGACAATCAGGATCAGAAACTGTTTCTTCTCCCAGGCCATTAGACTTCTGAATAACCAGCTGCATTGTATTTGGGGTGTTACTGGTTAATCTATTCCATACCTTACAATATTTAATATGAATACATTTTAGTTTATTTATGTGTGATTCATCTGTAGATTGTATCCTTACCTTCATAAGTTATCATGTGTTTTGTGTACTACTCTGCTCTAGACCCCGGTTTGATGAAACACTGTCTCATTTCTATATACATTATATATGTTATATCCATGTAGGTAGTTAAATGAGAATAAACTTTACTTGAACTTAAACTTTACAGCTTGCAAACTATATTATGTAGTGTAGTAAATGAGATCCAAACTACCACAGCTGAAAGTTCTTGGAACAACACACACAAAACGCTGGAGTAACTCAGCAGGTCAGGCAACACCTATGGAAAGGAATAAAAGTCAACATTTTGGGCTGAGACTCTTCTCGGAAGATCTTGGAAGTTTTGACTTTTATGCATTTCAAGGACATTTAAAACTGATTTCAAGATATGCAACTAATTAATGAAACATTAAAATGCATTACAGCACTTTTGAATAACTAAAAATAAATTGCAATAATATTTTTTATGAAATCCATCAGACCTAGGGGTAGAATTAGGCCATTCAGCCCATTGAGTCTGATCCACCATTCCATCATGCCTGATTTACTATCCCTCTCAACCCCATTCTCCTGCCTTATCCCTGTAACTTCTGATGGCCTCACCACCTATCCACCTCTGCTTTGAATATATCCAGTAACCTGGGATCTGCATGTGATGGACAGGGCTGTATCTATCACTTTGTGCAGGATTTTCCCTTCTTGGATATTGGTATTTCCATACCAGAATTAATGAAAAACAACACACAAAGATACAAATAATTCATGAACAAAAGAAGACAAACTGTAAATATGAAAACAAATAATAAATAAATAAATAATCAATTAATCAATCTGAAAACATGAATTTTCAAACAAGAGAAAATCTGCAGATGCTGGAAATCCAAGCAACGCACAAAATGCTGGAGGAGCTCAGCAGGCCAGGCAGCATCTACGGAAAAAAGTACAGTCAACGTTTCATGCCAAGACCCTTCAGCAGGACTGGAATAAATAGGTGAGGAGTCAGAGCAAGAAAGTGGGGAGAATGGAGGAAGAAACTCAAGATGATAGATGAAACCAGGAGTGGGGAGGAGGGGTGGAGTAAAGAGCTGGGAAGTTGGTTGGTGAAAGAGATACGGGGTTGGAGAATGGGGGTATCTTCTCCAAGAGAAGAGAATAGAGGTTATGAAAGAATGAAAAGGAGGAGGAGCAATAAAGGGAGGTGATAAGGGATGAGAGAGGGAAATGGTGAAGGGTAGTTGGCGGGGGGGGGGGTGGTGGGCATTATTGGAAGTTCAAGAAATCGATTTTCATGCCATCAGGCTGGAGGCTACCTAGACAGAATATAAGGTGTTGCTCATCCAACCTAAGTATGGCCTGATTGCAACAACAGAGGAGGCCATAGACTGACATATCAGAATGGGAGTGGGAAGTGGAATTAAAGTGGGTGACCACTGGGAAATCCTATGTTTTCTGGCGGATAGAGCGTAGGTGCTCAGCAAAGTGGTCTCCCAAAGTGGTATCACTGATATACAGGAGGCCACTACAGTAAATGGCCCCAACAGACTCACCTGGAAGAACTGTTTGGGGCCCTGGATGATAGTGAGGGAGGAGGTGTAGGGGCAGGTGTAGCACTTGTTCTGCTTGCAAGGATAAGTGCCAGGAGGGAGATCAGTGAGGATGGATGAATGGACCAGGGAGTTGCATTGGGAATGATCCCTGCAGAAAGCAGAAAGTGGGGTGGGGGTGGGAAAGGCAGATGTGATTGGTGGTGGGATCTCTCTGGAGATGGCGGAAGTTACGGAGAATTATGTGTTGAACATGGAGGTTGGTGGAGTGATACGTGAAGATATGAGGAAATCTATCCCTGGCGAGGTGGTGAGAAGATAGGGTACGGGCAGACATGTGTGAAAAGGAAGAGCTATGGCTGAGGGCAGTGTTAATGGTGGAGGAAGGGAAGCCCCTTTAGACCATAAGACCATGAGACATAGGAGCAGGATTAGGCCATTCAGCCCATCGAGTCTGCTCCGCATTCCATCATGGCTGATCCTGGATCCCACTCAACCCCGTACACCTGCCTTCTCACCATATCCTTTGACGCCTTGACCAATCAGGAAAAAATCAACTTCTGCTTTAAATATACCCACTGACTCAGCCCTGACTGCAGTCTATGGCAGAGTATAACATAGATTCACTACAGTCTGGCTGAAAAAAATTCCTCCTAACCTCTGTTCTAAAAAGGTCACCCCTCAATTTTGGGGTGCCCTCTAGTTCTGGATAGCTCCTCCATAGGAAACATCCTCTGTACATCTACCCTATCTAGCCCTTTCAACATTTGGTAGTTTTCAATGAGATCCGCACTCATTCTTCTAAATTCCAATGAGTACAGGCTCAAAGTTGTCAAACCATCCACATATATTAACCCCTTCATTCCCGAACCATCCTCATGAACCTCCTCTGGACTCCCTCCAATGATAGAGACAAAGAGATCGAGGAAGAGCAGGGAGGTGTCAGAAATAGATCAGGTAAAGTTGAGGTCAGAGTGGAAGTTGCAGGCAAAGTTGATGAAGTCAATGAGATCTGCATGGACGCAGGAAACAGCACCAATGCAGTCATCGATGTCGCACAGGAAAAGTAGGTGAGTGATACAGGTGTAGGCTTGGAACATTGACTATTCCGGGTAGCCGTCAAACAGGCGGGCATAGCTGGGACCCATGCGCGTGCCCGTGGCTACACCTTTGGTTCGAAGGAAGTGGGAGTAGCCAAAGGAGAATTTAATAAGAGTGAGGACAAGGTCTGTCAAGACCTGGAAAGTGAGTCTTTAGGTTTTGGAATCAGTTCACAGTCGAGGTGAGTGAAGTTATCCATGCTGGTTCAAGAGCCTCATGTTTGAAGGGTAATAACTGTACCTGACTATGAAGTAAGGTTCCTGAGTTTGAATCCAGTCGGGCCATCCCGGACACGCTTTCCATCTGTGCCGGGTTGAGTGTCAAGCTCGCAACTCGGCCTCGTAAAAATAAACACTGTGCTGTGGGAAGGACATGGGGACCACTTACAGAATCTTTCCTCCAAGACAACCACTTGAAAAATTGTGGTCGCTGAGGCTCTGGCAGAGTACGGCACACAAAAAAAAAACGTTCCTGAATCTGGTGTGTGGGACTGACGTCCTTCCCGATTTGCAAAGTCCCTGCCACTCTAGCGTTCAATACAGTGTGCAGAAATGAAATGTATTCAAGTATCCTCTGTTATGATTGCCTTGGACACAATCCAGATTGTTGTTTACTTAATACTTCAGTAATATTTGAGTAATCTTGTGTATATATGTTGGTTGATTAAGCATTTTTTTTTGTTAAATTCATTATGGGTTATATGTATAAATACATGACATGCATATGTCATCACATGACCATGTGATATCTACGCGCCTCACCTAAAAGTACACATGAAGTTTGACCGGAAGTTTGGACGCCCATGCCTTCTTTTGAAATAGTTGAATGTTTCGAAGTTACAAAACAGCACAGATGACAGCAGGGGACCTGGTGATGACAGCCACAGTCCATTAAAGAAACATTGCTTTGGAAGTGGACTTTTTGCTCAGTGGAACAACAGCTGATCACTTCAAGATAAAGAGTAGTTTTACTTGTCACATGTACATCGAAGTATACAGTGAAATGCGTTATTTTTCCATCAATGACCAATGCAGCCAGAGGATTGTGTTGGGGCTGTCCGCAAGTGTTGTCATGCTCCCAGCACCACAACTCATCAATCCTGGCTTGTACATCTACAGAATGTGGGAGGAAGCAGGAAGGCCTAGGGGAGATGCACACAGTCATGGGGAGAATGTACCAACTCCTTACAGACGACTATGGGAATCGAACCCCGATCTTACAGCTGGTTTTATAAAGTGTTGCAGTAACTGCTAGGCTACAGTCTCACCCCAATTCAATGAAGTCAACAAAGGACTGAAATGAGCCTGTGAGTTTTCGTGAATTACCAGATTTTACAAATGTTCTACAGTCGTGGATTAAATATTTTGCTCTAGCTTCATATTTAGCCAAAGCAGGATCACTCACATGATCGGTGTACCACCAGTGCAACCACAAATGTCTCCTGCAGTTACGGCCATCACAGCTATAGTACCACAATTAAATACATTAAATAATCGGCAATCACTTCAATTACTATGCTACTAATTCACTAATGTAATTATCAGACCTTCTGTTACAGTAGCCTCACTTTTGGTGCCAATATTGCTAACACAATTATTGCTGTTAACTTCCATTACTGTTACCTCACAGGATATAACTATAACATCATAACTTAAAATGTATCCATAAAAATAATTAGCTATATGTAGGACAGAACTGTTGCTCTTTGTAGAAAGCTATGTTTTAATTATATCTAGAATATCTCAGCACCTTCTGCTTCCAAGACCAACTAATGACAGCGGAGAAAGAGCTGGTTTTGTTGATGGCCAAAGCTGCATTATTGGATAACTTTGTTAACTACAGGAATGATTTTTTGGTGAAGGTATTTGCAGTGTTTCTATGGACTGTTTTCTGAAATGTAGTGTGGTATACTGATAATGTATCTTCAATAGAAAATACTCAAGTCAGATTGGAATCATGCTCCTCTCCCTTATCTTTCTTCCATGGCCTTCTTTCTCTTTCATCAATCAGCTTCCCAGGTCTTTACTTCATCCTTTCCCATCCAGGTTTCACCTGTCACCTTGTGTTTCTCTCTCCCCTCCCTGCATCTTTTAAATCTACTCCTCAGCATTTTTTATCCAGTCCTGCCGGAGGGTCTCGGCCCGAAACATCGACTGTACATTTTTTTCCATGGATGCTGCCTGGCCTCCCAAGCTCCTCCAGCAATTTGTGTGTGTGTGTTGTTCAGATTTCGAGCATCTGCAGATTTTCTCTTGTTTGCTTCAGGTTTTATATTATCACTCACTTATATGTAATGAAATTTCTTGCTTCGCAGCAGCAGATCAGTGCAAAGATAAGAAATTGCTGTCACAGTGTGCGCTCGCAGGACTGGACCCAAGTGCGGAGGAACTGCGCTCTCACTCTGTCGTAATGGTTGCTGGCATCGATTCAGCCCAGAAGTGGAGGAATGGCAGACTCCCCCGAAGAGACAGAAAAAGAAGTTATACATAGGAATAGCAATGGAGCATCGGAGACTTAGGCACTGCGAGACAAATCATTCCCTCCAAATGCAATGAAAGTCCCCTTTAAATAATCATAGAATGCAGAAACCACGTGCCGGTGACAATTAACTTGACAAGATTAAACCAAAAGCACCAGGGCTTAATGACTCAAACAATTAGTGAACACAGGTGTTTGAGAAACGCAGGAGCCTAACGCTCTATGGCAAGCCAGCAGAAACCTGCAGGGCTCACGACAATTACATTAAATTACAAAAATGAACATATTGTGCAAAAACAAGGAGTAACAAGGTAGCGTTTAGGGGTTTCGTGAACCATTCAGAATCCTGATGGCAGAGTAGAAGAAGCTGTTCTGGAATCATTAAGTGTGTGTCTTCTGGCTCCATGATGGGAGTAGTGAGAAGAGGGAATGTACCGAATGATGAGGGGCCTTAGTGATGGATGCCGGGGAAGCAGGATAGCATAGTGTTTGGCACAATGCTTTACAGTCCTGCCACTGACATGAATTCAATTCCTGCCACTGCCTGTTAGGAGATTGTACGTCTCCCCCGGTGACCTCCGGGTTTCCTCTGGGTGCTCTGGTTTCCTCCCACAGTCCAAAGAGATACTAGTTGGTAGGTTAATTGGTTATTGTAAATTGTCCTGTGACTAGGCTAGGGTTAAATCAGGAGCTTGCTGAGCTCGAAGGGCCAGGAGGGCCTATTCTACACTGTATCTCAATAAATAAATTAATGCCACCTTCTTAAGGCATTTGGCTGACACAAAGTATTGGGGGCTGAACACTGGTTTGTTTTCCGCTCTCAGGCCATGACGCTTTAATCTGGCTTGACGTCTGCCCCAGTGATGGCTGACCATCATCTTCATAGTGCCACACCTGCATTTCCGAGAGTCAAGTTCACCGAAACATTCATAAATCGTCAAGTTTCTGATCACAAACAAGAGAAAATCTGCAGATGCTGCAAGTCTGAGTGACACACACTGGGGAATCTCATCAGGCCAAGTAGCAAAAAAGTACAGTCGTCGTTTTGGTCCGAAACGTCGACTGCTGTTTTCTCCATAGATGCCACCTGGCCTGCTGAGTTTCTCCAGCATTTTGTGGGTGTTGCTCGTAAAGTTTCTAGTTCATTTAGATGGTTCAAAAGTACATTTTTTAAGGGAAAATACAAGCTGCAAATACAGCAATGGTAGTTCAGAAGTATATCTAGTAGTTTTCTGAGCTACCTGTAAACCGTCACTGTATATCACCAGTGTGTTGGCGCGTGGCCTAGTGGGCAAGGCATCAGACTAGTAACTTCAACTGGTTCGAGCCTCAGCTGAGGCAGTGTGTTTAAGCTCTCCTTGAGCAAGGCACTTAACAACACATTGCTCTGCAATGTCACCGATGCAAAGCTGCATGGGTCCTAGTGCCCTTCCCTTGGAGCATCATCGGTGGCGTGGAGAGGGGACCAGCAACTGCTGGTCTCCCATACAACCCTTCCCAGTCCTGGAAACTCCTTCATCTTGGAAGGAGCCAACAATAGTTTAGAAGTGCTGGAAAGTTGTTTGAGGAATTGGTAAAATTCTCAACCTTTATTTAAATCCCACCTAGGCATCAGCTTTGAGGAATTGGTAGCAAAGCCACAAACTCTGTCAGAGGTTACTCTCAAATGCCTTTTAAAAAATCAAGGGTAATGGGTTTTGTGCAGGGTGGAAGGGTGGTGTAGAGGGAGAGGATAATGACAAAGATTTCATAAAGGGGCAGTTAGCAATTGGCATGCTGGAGAGTGATGGACGGTTAAATGTAGAGCTAGACATAGAAAGATTGTGTGAGCTGATGCCTAGGTGGGATTTAAATAAAGGTTGAGAATTTTAACTCTGAGGCATTGGAGGAAGTGTGATAAGAGATGTTCACTGGCAGCAAATCTGGGTGCAGGTCTCTCAGTGTCTGTTCTGTTGGAACTAGCTTATTTGTAATGATGTGTAGAGGAACATTTAAGTGTGTACTTACTTGGCTAACGGTAGTCTCAAAGCAATCAGGCTGCAGACAGCTGCTTCATTTCATCTGGGAGAGAGCAGAGTTGGTTCTTTGACAACCAAGGCTGCCCTCTGGAGGCCCAGCTTAGAACCAAAGGAACACACATTCAAAATTCACATCAATCCCCCACAAACTACCTTCCCCCTTCATCCCCACATAACACACACTTAAATAGGCATTCTCTCTCTCTCTCTGTCTCTCTCACACACACACCCCACCCCAGCTGGTAAGTTGATGTTATGGATGCATTAAGGTCCAATTTCTTGGAGGCATGAGAGAATAAATCATTCCTGAGTTGGATCTCTACCTCACAACATACACTAATATAGTGTATGTTGATGAATGAGGTTGGATGGCATTAATTCCAGAGAGGTGACAATGTAGAACTAACAGTGAGGAGTAGGCATTAGGCTAGGGCCGGGACAGGAATGGAGTTGGAAGCAGGAACTGGAATGAATTTAGGAACAGGGTAAGTCTGACCGTGTGTTGAAGTGGGACTGTGAGTATGAGGGAAGGAGGCAGGAGTAGGTCCAAGAGGACAGAACAGAGTGAAATTGGGATAAGGTTGGAAACGAGGAAGAGGGATGGGAATGGGATCAGTCATGCACTGGCCCGCTGACCCCGAGTTGTTGCTGTTGGCACTGTCCCTTGAGGAGTGCTGAATTCAGTAATTGGGCCACCCCATGGACTAAGCAGAATCAAAGATAGACAGATGGGCAAGCAAACATGGAAGATATCTAATGAACTGAAATGGAAAGGAGGAGATGGCCAGTTCAATGACCAAGGTGATGACATACCTTTTTCAGGAAGGACAAAACAGGAGAGGGACATTGTCCTCATGAAGTAAGCTCAGCTATGAGCAACTCCCTGGTAAATATCTCAATGCCCTCAGCCTACTTTAACACATCCTTAAAAAGTCAAATCAAATTTATTGTCATGTTCAGAAGTGTGGTGAGGAAGAGGAACAATGAAATCCTTAACTGCTGCAGCATCGCTGGTCCAGGATTGTTGCTGTTGGAGCTGATAATAGTGCAGAATATAAATTATACACAAAGTATACATAAATTATTGAGGCCCTCCATTTGCTCAGGGTTGACCCAGGATGTTGCTTCTCAGATATCTACATGATATGCAGGTGAGGGCAGTACGACATGGAGAGCCAGCTGTTACCCATATAGCTGGCTCTCCCTCGCCGCACCAGCTGATTAACCCAATAGAACGACAGAGACCGATCCAATTTGGCACCCATGGCATTGCAGGAGTTAGCAGTCAGCATTGAACTCCATGTAGGACTGCCTCAGGGAGTTCAGCTCTGGGATTTTCTTCAGGGTTTTCTCCTGAAGCCTTCCCCATGAGTGGGTATAGCAGGAGGGCAGCGCCAGAGTTTTCCTTCTCTTAGAACAGCTGCCAACCATTGCTGATGAGTCCCATCTGCCTGAAGTGACAGATTTAAGGCACCGGAAACCTGTCTTTGCTCCTTCTTCAAAAATAGTTCTGGCTGGCTTAGTAGCTAAGCCACACATGAAGGTCAGGAGCTGGACCTGGCTGTCAGAAGATATTTGAGGTGCACCCCCAATTGGGAACAATTAATAGGTAGTGGGAGCCCATCCCCACTATCAACTCCACCCCCGGCTATCACATCCTTAAGAAACTACATAAGCTATGCAAGACAGTAAAAAGAGAGAGAAAAATAAGACTGACAAAACAAGACAGTGCAAGAAAAAGACATGATCAGAGAAAAGCCCATGGTAATCAAGAGGTGGTGTGTAGTAGTAGGGTTAGGATTGTCCAGATCGGTTCAAGAAATTGATGGATGTAGGAAAGTGATTGTTCCTAAACCTGGTGGTGTGGGACTTCACTCTTCTGTACCTGCTGCCTGACAGTAGCAGTGAGAAAATGGCATGACCCAAGTGGTCGGGATCTTTAATGATATATGCTGATTTCTTGAGCTAGTGCCTCCTGTGGATGCTGCCAATGGTGAGCTGGGCTGTGTCTGCGATAGACTGGGTTGTATCCACAACTCTCTGCACCCCCTTGTGATGCTGTGGATTGGAATTATCACAGAAGGCCGTGGTGGAACCAGTCAGGGTACATACCTCATCAGCAATATTCCTGACAGCTGTCGACGTGGCTAAAGGAGATGCTTAATCAACCCTTGAGAAAGACCTGGCCCACATCCCAATGGGACAAAATAAGGGTCGATACAGGAGGCCGAAACCCAAGTCAAAGGTCAAAGTCATCAAGCCCGTAGTTGGAGACCTGATGCATGCGAATCCTCGAGTCCGAGATCAAGGATTCCGAAAGTCTGTGTGTGCGAGTGGATGACTGGATGGGTGGGTGGGAGGGAGGAAAGGGGTATGTTTTTCTGTTGCTTTTTGGATTTGTTGGTGTAGTTGTTGTGTTACTGCTGTTCTAACGAGCACTGTGGGCACCAGAATGTGTGGGCAACACTTGCCGGCTGCCCACAGCACATCCTTAGTTTGTGTTGCTTGTTACTGCAAAGAACACATTTCACTGCATGTTTCAGTGTGGGGTACGTGTGAAATTATAAATGAATCTGCATCTGTGATCCTCCTGGGTCACGTTAGTGTCAGAGTTCAGAATAGGGAAGTAGGGATGGAACAAGAGAGATAGATTCCAGCAGTGATGCCTCACAGGCCGCATGATATGCCCTTAGTTAATTCTTCGATTAACACTAGAAAGAGGTCCTTGCTGGCTCCGAGAGGAGCAATCCCATTAACTGAGCAGATGAGCCACAAGGGGATCTCTCTAGACATGGCAATTAGGCAGTCAGGAACAGATGAACACACACAAAGTGCTGGAGGAACTCAGAAGCTATGGCAGCATCTTTGGAAATGAATAAGCTGTGAATGTGTCGGCCCAAGACCCTTCGTCATAAACAGTTAAAACTGCCTGAAAATGCAAGGTCTTCCACATGGCAACAACTGAGTAAAAACATGGAAAATGAAACCAATCCAAGGTAGCAATAATTTCACAGCATAGTGAAGCTTTAAAAGGCCAATATTGATCTGAAGCAGTGAAGTAATCTTGACATGGTTACGGTTGTATTTTGAAACATGTTCTGGTAGGCACTTGGCTAAAAGGTGACTGCATCTGTTCAAACAATATTGAACTGCCACTAGAATGGCTGAGGGGAAGGAGGGATTGAGTTGTTTAAAGTGAACACTGGGAAGGAGATATTTCCAGGTAGATTTGATTTCTCGTGTTCTGATTCTTAGGGGTTACATGTGTGCGACACTCAAGTCGAGTATGATGATCTCTTAAGGATAACACCTGTACGTGAGTTAATTTCATGAGGGGAGGCTGATGCATGGGCAGCCACCACATAATCCTTGACAGATCAGGGTCAGGGTCCAGTGGCGTGGAGTGCAAGAAGACTGGGGACCCTTGACTGCTGCTGCCTTCCTCTACCTTCATTGCAATTTTGAAGTGTCATCATCTATCACCTGCTCCATTGCTGAGGTCTTGGTTGGAACACTCTTGGTTTGGAAGCTGCCCCTTGGCCTTACCATCAGGGGTGACCCTACCAAGAGCTAAACATCAGGCTCTTGTGATATCATGAGCTCACAAACTTCTCCACCACAAACTTTCTCTTTTTGAAGTTATCTTTCAAAGAGTAGAAGTGACAAGAGTACAGAAAGCAATTCCACTCCTCAGGTTAATTCCTGATCAACGATGGAATCCACTTTACTAAATAGTAGGGAGCAAAGTTCAAAGTGAATATATTATTGTAGTGTGTGTGTGTGTGTGTGTGTGTGTGTGTGTGTGTGTGTGTGTGTGTGTGTGTGTGTGTGTGTGTGTGTGGCACCATACACTACCCCAAGGTTCACTTTCTTGCAGGCACTCTCAGTAGATCCAAAGAAACAACAAAATAAATGAAAAACTGCACACAAACAAAGATGGACATACAATCAATGTGCAAAAGACAAGAAGTTGCACAAATACAAAAAGAAGGAGAAAAAACAATAATAAAAATAATAAATAAATATTGAGAACATAAGTTGTAGAGTTCTTGAAAGTGAGACCATAGATTGCAGAGTCAGTTCAGTTTTGGGGTGAGTGAAATTATCCACACTGAATCAAGAGCCTGATCATTGAGACATAATTACTTTACTTGGTGTGGGATCTAAGCATCCTGTACGCCCTTCGTAATGGTAACAGTGAGAAGAGAGCATGGCCTGGATGCTGGACATTCGACTACTTTTTAAAAGCGGACCGGATGGTGGACCAGTACAAACTGAAGGCCACATTTCCCTATCTAGATAACATCACCATCTGTGGTCACGACTGGTCGGATCATGACGCCAACCTCCAACGATTTTTCCAAGTGGCTGATGCTTTGAACCTCACTTATAACAAGGACAAGTGTGTTCAGAACCACACGACTCGCTATTATTAATGCTTTTTGAGATAGTGATTTAGATGCATATCATATTTTTTTTTACTGAGTTAAGTATTGTATGTAATTAGTTTTGCTACAATAAGTGTATGGGACATTGGAAAAAAAGTTGAATTTCCCCATAGGGATGAATAAAGTATCTATCTATCAATCTATCTATCTATCTATCTATCTATCTATCTATCTATCTATCTATCTATCTATCTATCTATCTATCTATCTATCTATCTATCTATCTACTAAATGGATATTTTCTGAATGCAACCACGTGGCTTTTTTCCTCCTCATCCTTGTTCTCAGACCTCTGACACAGCATTACAAAGCTGGTGCTTATCTACCAGGAGTGAGATCATGTTCGACAGTGACGCGATCTTTCACTTTGAATAGAGCAGCATATGCATGCAGTATGGTCTGGGACAGAAGTGGGTTAATTCAAAATGAGTCCACAGAAATACTAGGCCAGAGTTTATGGAAACTGTTATAAAGAGTGTGAAGGGTAGGCATTGATATCAGTGTGGATATTAACCATTAAGCAGTGGTGAGGAAGAAATGTTCTCGGAATTTTGAATTCTCTCCTGGGGCCTAAACAATTTATATTGCTCTGCTGGAAGTCTGATGGCTTGCTCCCCACTTCTACTGTCACACTGTCCCACTAAACACACCTCTGAATGTCCAACACTGTCTCAGTAACATACACAAAATGCTAGGGGACCTCAGCAGGTCGGCCAGCATCAATGGAAATGAATAAATACTGTTTCATCAACTTTGCCTCCAACTTCCACCCTGCCCTTAAGTTCACTTTTCTAACATTTCTCTCCCCATTTCTCAATTTCTTTGTCTCCCTCACTGGAGACAAACTGTCTACCAACATCGTTTATAAACCTACTGGTTCCCATGGCCATCTTGACGATATCTCCTCTCACCCTGCCTCCTGTAAAAATGCCATTCCCTTTTCTCATTTCCTTCATCTCTGCCACATCTGTTCCCAGAATGAGTCTTTCATTTCCAAAACATCAGAGGTGTCATCTTTCTTCAAAAAACAGTTTTTCCCTTCTTCCGTCACTGAGGATGCTGTCACCCACAGCTCTGCCATTTTCCAGACATTTTCACTCATCCCATCTTCCTGCCACCTTAACCCAACATGTCATTCTTCACAGTGGGATCTTACCACCAAACACATCTTTACCACCTTCCCACTCACCACTTTCCGCAGGGATTGCTTCCCCAGTGATTCCCCATTCATCCCTCCCCGCTAATCTCCATCCTGGCATGCATCCCTGCTAGTGACAGAAATGCTTCCAGAATCAACATAGCATGCTCACAAATCATTAACCCTAATCCATATACTATGTCTATGGAAAGTGTCAGGAAGCCAGTAAACCTGACGGAAATCTATAAAGTTGCGGAGAGAATGTAAAAACTCATTACAGTCAGTGGCAGGAATTGAAGTACATTTGCTGGTGCTGTGTATTGATAATGGGTGTTAGATGGTTAGTAAGGATTCAGTGGGCCAAATGGCCTGTTTCTGTGCTCTATAATTGAGAGACAATTTAAGGAAAAAATACTGGCCTTTCCATTGACATCCGAGACTTAAATAAAGAAAGTTAAATAGCTAGGTAGATAAATAGATAGATAGACAGATAGACAGACAAATAGATAGATCAACAGTGTAACCAGACAACAGTTGCCTAAACCTGTGATTGTATAGATCACTTAGCAGCAGTGCAATCACTTGAGTTGAGTATGCGGTTCTCTTAAGAGGATGTGATGTAACAATGGACTCCCATATTAGTGAACGTCTGTGCACTTTTGTTTAAGGTGGGGAAGCAGATGCACTGCCACCCACCAAATGATCCTTGACAGATCGGGGCCAGGCGTGCAAGGTGACTAGATACTTTCCGGAAAATTCCTCCACCTTCACTGCTGTTGCACCTTCTGCCAACCCAAACGTCAAAGTCTTGGTTGGATATCCCTTTTTCTGGAACCTGCCCCTTGAACTTACCACCATGGGTAACCCTACCAGGAGCTATGCACTGGATGGATAAACTCCAGACAATATCACTCTCAGTATCTCAAGAACTCACAAGCCTGTCCACCACAGCAAGGTGATCTTTGGTGAAGGTTCTTCCCTTCTAAGATTCCCTTCTGGAATGCAGTAGATAAAATGACTCTTGTTGACAATGCACACAGAGTGCTGGAGTCAAGCAGCATCACAGAGGGGAATAAACAGTCAACATTTCGGGCCGAAACCTTTCTTCCGGATTAATTAAGTTCACTGCCATTGTTTTACTCTCCATAGTTGCTGCCCGACTTGCTGAGTTCCTCCAACTTAATGAGCATGTTGCCCAAATTTTCCATCCTCTGCAGAATTTCTTATGTTGAATCTCATTGACAATTTGCAGTGATTAATAATCAGGAAGTCCAATGGGTTTTAATCACTAACATTGCTATAGTGTGCTTTCTGAATTATTATTTCACACAGTTTTTTTTGAAATGATATACTGTTCCATGAAAATATGAGATCTTATTTAGAAAATTTTTCTTACCAACAGTGTCTCACTGCCCATGAAATATTTTCTAAACCTAGCCACTGATGTATTAGGGGACAGATTGAAGTCAATTTATCTACTAAAACATTATGAGGATAGCTCTTATAACTTCTAGAAAAGACGAAGTTAAATATTGGCCAAGAAATCATGTTTGCTTTTCTTGATATTAGTGTTCTGAGGAATTTTAACATCTATCTGAGGTGGAAGGCAGGGTCTTCCTCTGTCTTTACTCTGCTGTGAAGTGTCATCATCTTCCATCAGTTCCTCCATTGAAGTCTTGGTTTTACAGTCTATTCAAAATTTTGAACTTTGGATGAAGCAGCACCGCTTTGATAAGTCATTGAAATGTCAGCCTCTAGAGCAGGGTTGCCCAACGTAGGGTCCATGGACCGCTTGGTTAATGGTAAGACTCCATGGCATAAAAACGATTGGGAACCTCTGCTCCAAAATGAGGATGAAATTTCTGTCCTGATAAATAAATAGAAAGAGTGAATACAAATAAGAAGATACAAGATTATGAGGGCTATGCAAACAGGCTTTTTCCATTGCGGTTGGATGGGACTACAGCCAGGGTTCATAGGTAAAGAGTGAAAGGTGAAAAGTTTTAAGGGGAACATGAGGGAAAACCTTTTCACTCAGACAGTCTTGAGAGTATGGAATGAGCTACCAATGCAAGTGGTGCATGCAAGCTTGATTTCAACATTTAAGAAAAGTTTGGATATATACATGGGCGGTAGAGGTACAGAGGATCACACACAAAATGCTGGAGGAACTCAGCAGGCCAGGCAGCATCTAGGAAAAGTGAACAATTGATGTTCTGGCTGAAACCTTTAGTCCTGCTGAAGGGTTTCTGCCCAAAATGTTGACTGTACTCTTTTCCAAGATGCTGCCCAGCTTGCTGAGTTCCTCTGGCATTTTGTGTGTGTTGCTCGGATTTCCAGCATCTGTAGATTTTCTCTTCTTTGTGAGAGGAACGGAGGACCATGGTTCCAGTGTAAGTTGATAGGAGTGGGCAGTATAAAGAGTTTTGGCATGGACTAGATGGGCCACAGGTCCTGTCACTGTGCTGTATTTCTCTATGACTGTAAGTACTAGGAACAGGCAGAGTTATTTTTTCAGTTTCCTGGGATTGACTATTGTGTGCTTTCACCATCAAGGACATCTTCAAGAGATGGTGCCTTAAGAAGATGACATCCATCACTAATACCCTCACCTTCGCATGCCCTATTCCCATTATTGCCATTTTGAGTAGGAGGTAGAGGAGCCTGAAGACCCAGACTTAATGATTCAAAAATAACACCTTCTCACCCACTAGATTTCTCAAAATTGCATGAAGCCAAGAAAACTGCTTTGTTATCCCGTTTTCTGTTGTACTATTTAGTTATATTTTGTAATTTATAGAAATTCTTATGTCTTTTCACTATACTACTGCAGCAGAACAACATTTAAATTAGTGATAATAAATCTGATAATGATTCTGAGTGACTTAATGTGTAAATAAGTCATTACCACTAAGAGAGGGCTTACATCTTAGTTCTTATTGACTTCACTGAACACTAGCTCATCCAATTATTGGTGTCTCAAGAAATCCTGTCTTATTTGCTGCTCAGTACTGCAAAGATAAGACGTGATTCCATGTTCAATCCCGCAGTAAAGAACATTCACACTAACTAACACTCACAGTTAGTTCTCATGGAAACACAATTTTAATACCAAAAACACCAAAAAGAAAGAATCCCTACTTGAGAAGTAAACTTCATCTTCTTACAACGATCCAGCAATCTCAAAGTCCCAAATTCATAACAAGGCTGACATACACTCTGTGACCACTTTATTAGGAACATCTATTCATGAATCCAAATATCTAATCGGTCAATCATATGGAAACAACTTCTATCACTGGCATAGAAGCATACAGACATGGTAAATGAAGTAGGGATGATGCAGGATCAGGTGGTGTGCTGTAGCTGCATGGTGTGGGAGCTGGTGGACCCCACTGTGGCTCCTGGTGACCAAATCTGCAGCAGGTGTTGGCTGCTGGAGGAACCCAGGCTCAAAGCTGATGACCTGGAGTCTGAGCTTCAAACACTGTGGCACATCAGGGAGGGGGAGAGTTACCTGGGGGTTCTGTTTTAGGAGATCATTACACCCATTAGATTAGCTGCCTCAAATTCAGTCTGTGGTCAGGGACAAGAGGGTGTGACTGCGAGTGAGGCGGGTAGTGGGATCTGGAAGCCAGTGCTGGAGGAGCCTCAGCCCTTGAGCTTGTCCAATGGGTCTGAAATTCTTGCTCCCTGTGTGGATGTGGTGGGGGGGGGGGGGAGCTGTAGGAACAATGAGCAACCTAACTGTGGCACAATAGTTTGGGGAGCCTTTTGAGAGGGGGGAGAGAAGAGAAATGTAGTGGTAAATGAGGATAGTATAGTTAGGTGAATAGACAGAGTTCTCTGTCATGGGGATAAAGCATCCGAAGGCTGTGTTGCCTACCTGATGCCCAGGTTTGGGGCATCTTATCTGACCTGCAGAGGAATTTGTAGTGGGAGGGGAAAGATCTAGTTCATGTGGGTACCAACAACATAGGTAGAATGAGGAAAGAGTTTTTGCTGAGGGAATTTGAGCAGACAGGGACTAAATTAAAAAGCAGAACCAAAAAGGTAGTAATCTTTGGATTACTACCTGAGCCATGTGCAAATGGGCATAGAGTCAAGAGAACTACAGAGTTAAATACATGGCTCAAGGATTGGTGTGGGAGAAGTGGGTTTGAATTCATGGGAAGTTGGCACCAGTAATAGGGAAAGCTGTACCAATGGGACGGGCTCAACGTGAACTGTGATGGGATCTGGATCCTAGCGAATCGCTTAACTAGAGCTGTGGATACAACTTTAAACTAAATAGCAGTGGGGTGGGTTCAACAGATTGGAGAAGTATGGATAAAGTAAAAGAGAAAAGTGTGGATAGAGATAAAGAAAAAAACAGAAGATAAAGAAAGGAAAAGCAAGAGGGGAGTGAAGAAAAGTCAAGTGCAAAAAAGTAAAAGATTTTAAAAGCACAATGAGTGTAAGGACACTTTATCTGAATGCCCATAGTATTCGAAACAAGGCCAGTCAGCGTACTTGTGGCACAAGGTGGAGAGGATTGGGAATTAAATATCCAAGGATATCAGGTAATAACAGAAGGATAGGCAGGAAGGTAAGGGAGGTGGATAGAGCTCTTAATTATAGATTAGATCAGGGCAATAGTGAGAGACAATATAAGATCTAAGGAGCAGAATGTTGAACCCAGCTGGGTAGAGGAATAGCAAAGGGAAAAAAATCACTGGTGGGAGCTGTCTATCTGCCACCAACTAATAACATGACAGTGTCACAGGCAATAAACAGAGAAATATCTGAAGCATGTAAGAATGGAACAGCAATTATCATGGGGGACTTTAACTTGCACATAGATTGGGCGAATCAAGTTGATCGAGGCAGTCTTGAGGAGGACTTCATCGAATGCATCCATGATAGCTTTCTTGAGCAGCATGTTACTGAACCTGCAAGGGAATGTGTTATCTTATACAAGATCCTGTGCAATGAGACAGTAAAATTAGTAAGGGATCCTTTTGGAAAGAGTGATCATAGTATGATTAAATTTCTCATACAAATGGAGGGTGCAATAGTTTGTTCGAGAGCCAGTGAATCATGCCTAATCAATGGAAACTACAATGGGATGAGGGAGGATTTGGCTAGTGTAGACTGGGAACACAGGCTTTATGGTAGGGTGATTGAGGAACTGTGGAAGATTTTCAAAGAGATTTTTCATGGTGCTCAACAGAAGTATATTCCAGTTAAAAGCAAGGACAGTAAGGGTGGGGAGAGCCAGCCTTGGATAACTGAGGAAATAAAAGAAGACATCAAACTAAAAGCTAATGTGTACAAAGTCACCAAGGGTAGTGGGAAACTGGAAGATTGGGATAACTTTAAAAAGCAACAAAGAGCCACTAAGTGAGCAATAAAGAAAGGGAAAATAGATTATGGAAATAAACTGGCACAAAATATAAAAATGGATAATAAAAGATTTTATAATTACATAAGGGAGAAAAGGGTGGCTAAAGTGAATGTAGGTCCCTTGGAGGCTGAGATGGGGAATTGATATTGGGTGTTACGTACCCCGTAACTGGGTCACTTACCAGCAAAGATAGAGAGGTCCGTTGAAGTCTGATGATACTATTTTTAAACAGTATTTATTAGTAAAAAGACACAAAAATAATATCAATGCAAATATACAGATACTATACGTCATCAATACTAAATCTAAAGGTGCGGGTATAATAATAATCAATAAGAAATAAGCTGTATCGTTGTCTAGGGGATAATGAATTGTCCGATGGAAATATATAGTTCATTCAGTTCATACAGGCTGCAGCCGTTGGGGACCGCTGTGTGGCAATTGTTGGAGAGAGAGAGATTTAGAGAAAAACTTGCCCATTCCTTTTATGATGTCAATCCTTCGAGAGTCGTTGGGAGTTGAGTTCCCCGTTGTTAGCTAAAAACCATTTTTCCGTGGCAAAGGCCACCGATTCCGGGCAAATGGAAGCGGACGCACGTGGCCTTCCACCGGCTTTCGCTATTACGGGATCGCTAGCGTTTCTTCTGGTGCGTCTGAAGGGCTGTTCCCACAGACCCTCTTTTTATCCTGACTCACAGGGTCTCAGATGTCAATCAGGTTGGGATGATGCAATCCCTCTACCAACCTCCCCCTCGGTTCATTGCCTGGGGCTTTGATTGGATCGTCCAGGATGCAATACACAAGTCCGTCTCCAAGAGACAATAGCCGGCATCAATGGGTCCGCCTTTCGGAGGCCAGGACACATTCCAACCCTTTTGTGGATTCTGCATGTCTCTCTCTCATTTCCTGTGTCCCCTGAACTGACTTAATAGTGATCTTGCGATTCTCACAAAGGAGGGGGCTACCCCGCACCCTTCGGCCCCTCAGAGCTGTGGCACATTCGTAACATGGGTAATGAGGAATTGGCCGAGGCTTTGAATGACTATTTTGTGTCAGTCTTCAAGGTGGCGGATATGTGTATCTTCTAAGAAAGATGTTTTGGATGTGATGGAAATTGAGGACATTTATAAAACAGCTATCATTAAAGAGGTAGTGCTGAACAAACTTGTGGGCTGGAAGACAGATAAGTCCCCTGGTCCTGATGAAATGCGTCCCAGGGTACTGAAAGAGATGGCAGAAGTTATAGCATAGGCTTTGATGATAATTTACTAAAATTCTCTGGACTCTGGGCAGGTCTGGGCAGATTGGAAGATGGCGATTGTCATGCCAGTGTTCAAAACAGGATATAGGCAAAAGGCAGGTAGCTATAGGCCAATTAGTTTATCATCTGTAGTTGGGAAAACGCTTGAAGCTATCGTTAAAGAAGAAATAGCAGGGCATCTGGAAAGAACTGGGTCCATAAGGTAGACACAGCATGGATTCAGCAAAGGCAGGTCCTGTTTGACAAACTTACTGGAGTTCTTTGAGGATATAATGAGTGAAGTGGATAGAGAAGTGCAGATAGACATTATATACTTGGATTTCCAGAAGGTGTTCGATAAGGTCCTGCATCAAAAACTTATCCATAAGACAAGGATGCATAGAGTTGAGGGTGATGTATTAGCATGGATAGATGATTGGTTAACTAATGGAAAGCAGAGAGTTGGGATACATGGGTGTTACTCTGGTTGGCAATCAGTGGTGAGCGGTGTGTCACAGGGTTTGGTACTGAGCCCGCAACTGTTCACATTATACATAAATGATCTACCGAGAGTAGTGTATCTTAAGTTTTTTGATGATACTAAATTGAGTGGAAAAGCAAATTGTGCAGAAGATATGGAGAGTCTGCAGAGAGATATAGATAGGTTAAGTGAGTGGGCAAGGGTCTGGTAGATGGAACACAATGTTGGTAAATTTGAGGTCATCCAATTTGGAAGGAAAAATGAAAGAACAGATTATTATTTAAATAATAAAAAAAATTGCAGCATACTGCTGTGTAGAGGGCCTTGAGAGTCACTGTACATGAATAACAAAAGGTTGGTTTGCAAGTGCTATCAAGAAGGCAAATGGGATGTTGGCCTTCATTGCTGGGGATTGAATTTAAGAGCAGGGAGGTTATGCTGCAACTGTACAGGGTACTGGTGAGGCCACACCTGGAGTACTGCAAGCAGTTCTGGTCTCCTTACTTGAGGAAGGATATACTGGCTTTGGAGGCGGTGTAGAGGAGGTTCACCAGGTTGATTCCAGAGATGAGGGAATTAGACTATAAGGAGAGATTAAGTCACCTGGAACTGTATTCACTGGAATTCAGAAGAATGAGAGGAGATCTTATAGAAACATATAAAATTATGAAAGGAATGGCTAATATGGAGGCAGGAAAGTTGTTTCCACTGGTAGGTGAGATTAGAAATAGGGGACATAGCCGCAAGATTCAGGGGAGTAGATTTAGGACAGTGATGAGGACGAACTGCTTTTCCCAGAGTGTGGTGAACCTGTGGAATTCTCTGCCCAATGAAGCAGCGGAGGCTACCTCAGTAAATATATTTAAGACAAGGTTGGATAGATTTTTGCATAGTGGGGGAATTAAGGGTTATGGGGAAAAGGCAGGTAGGTGTAAATGAGTCCATGGCCAAATCAGCCATAATCTTATTGGTTGGTGGAGGAAGCTCAATGGGCCAGGTGAGCTACTCCTGCTCCTATTTCTTATGTTCTTATGATAAAGGAGTTGACCAGAACTGATTGGAAAAGAACTCTGTCGGAGATGACAGAAGAGCAGAAGTAGTTGGAATTTTGGGAAGCAATTCGGAAGGCAGAGGAAACATGCATATCAAAGATGAAGAAGTATTCTAAAGGCAAGATGACACAACCATGGTTAACAAAAGAAGTCAAAGCCAATGTAAGAGGCAAAGAGAGGGCAAAAAATAGAGCAAAAATTAATGGGAAGTTAGAGTGTTGGGAAGCTTTTTAAAAACCAACAGGAAGAAGCTAAAAAAGTTAATAAGGCAAAACTGGAATACAAAAGTAAGCTCGCCAATAATATTAAAGAGGATACCAAATATCTCTTCCGATCCATGAAGTGTAAAAGAAGGGCAAGAGTGGATATTGGACCGCAGGAAAATGATACTGGAGAGGTAGTAATGGGGGACTACGAAATAGAGGATGAACTGAATTAAGTATTTTGCATCAATCTTCACTGTGGAAGACACTAGCAGTATGGTGGTAATTCCAGGTGCCAGGGGGCAAGAAATATGTGAAGTTACCATTACTAAAAAGAAGGTTTTCGGGGAACTGAAAGGTCTGAAGGTGGATAAGTCACTGGGACCAGATGGACTACACCCCAGAGTTCTGAAAGAAGTGGCTGAAGAGATCGTGGAGGCATTAGTAATGTTCTTTCAAGAATCACTAGATTCTGGAATAGTTCCAGAAGACTGGAAAATTATAAATGCCGGTGCACTCTTCAAGAAGGGAGAAAGGCAAAAGAAAAGAAACTATAAGCCAGCTAGCCTGACTTCAGTGGTTGGAAATATGTTGGAGTCGATAATTAAGGGTGAAGTTTCAAGGTACTTGGAGACACATGATAAAATAGGCCATGATCAGCATGTTTTTCTCAAGAGAATATCTTGCCTGACAAATTTGTTGGAATACTTTGAAGAAATGACAAACAGGACAGACAGAGGAGAATCTGTTGCTGTTGTGAAACTGGAGAGCTTTCAAAGGAGGTTAACAAAAATAATTCCATGATTGCACGACTTATCATATGAAAAATGTTTGATGGCCCTGTGCCTGTATTCACTAGAATTCAGAAGAATGAGGGGTGACCTTATTGAAACGTATCGAATGGTGAAAGTCACTTACAAAGTCGATACGGAGAGGATGTTTCCTGTGGTGTGAGAGTCTAAGGCTAGAGCCCACAGACTCAGAATAGAGGAGCATCCTTTTAGAATGGAGATTGGGAGCAATTTATTTAGCCAGAGAGCACTGGATCTGTGGAATTCTTTGCACAACAAGCTGTAGATGCCCAGCCTGTATGTATATTTAAGCAGAGGTTGATGGATTCTTGATTGGTCAGGGCATGAAGTGATATGGAGAGAAGGCAGGAGATTGGGGCTGAGAGGAAAACTGGATCAGCCATGATGAAATGATGGAGCAGACTTGATGGGCCAAATGGCCTAATTTTGCTCCTATATCTTATGGTATTATAATCATGCATTACAACAATCGTATGCAGAAGAGCATTTCAGAATGCACAACACATTGAACCTTGATGTGGATGGCCAAAAGCAGCAGAAGACCGCAAACATATTGTACACTCAGTACCCACTTTATAAGGTACAAGAGGGTTCCTAATAAAGTGACCATCGAGTGTATGTTCTTGTGAGTTCTTATATTTCCAAGTTACAATCTAAAATTTCCCAGGGTTGAACTGCTAGTACCAGAGGACATGCATTTAAGGTGAGATGGGTAATTTCAAAGGAGATGTGAGGGATAAGTTTTTTTTTCACACAGAGAGTGGTGGGTGCCTGGTATGGGCTGCCCGGGGTTGGTGGTAGAGGCAGAAACATTAGAGACTTTTAAGAGATGGCTAAGATAGATGCATGCATGTGAGGACAACTGAAGGATATGGACATTGTGTAGGTAGAAGGGATGAGCTTAGTTGGCTATTTAATTACCAATTTAATTGCTTCGGTACAATGTTGACGGCTGAAGAGCCTGTTCCTCTGCAGCATTGTTCTGTGTTCTATGAACTGGATTTTTGCTTGTTTGATTCTAAGCTTCTGTGGAAGCTATTGAAGTACACTTTCTGTTCATTTAGTTCAATCAAAGATGAAATATGGGCACTAAAGCTGCTTCCAGCACAGGGAGATGATTGAGTGATCATTTATGTGCTGAAGAAAGATGCACTTTGTGTGTTAAAACACCTGTTGCTTTATATTTTTATACTCAGCAGCATATCATAATGAGCTTTTAGCTCTCCCCGCCTGGGGGGCTCATGTCTTTCTTTAGTTTTTGTCCTTTACTGACCACCTTCTGCACTTCTTCCTATTAATATGTGGAATATTACCCTATGTAAAGTTAATATATTTACACTGCCTTTATCAGGATAAACCTGATTAAGATTAAAGTTCCCTTTGGATTATTTAAAAAAATGTTTTATCCACTGTGGATAATTTCATCTTCTCACAGAACCACAATATTTCCATTGCCAAAGCCATCGGTCTTTTTTAATGTCTCCCTGTCCTTGAACTGTAGCATGTGTGTATGTTTTTTTTTTGCTTCTATTTTGACAAGGTTGTGAAGGAAAGTGCTCATCAGCTTCTGCTAAAGTAACATGATGGATTCTCAGTTAAATACGTTTACTGCTCAGGCATTAACATTTGCATGGGGCTATTTCAAGGGCAAAATGCCATTGCACATTATAATGACAAATTGTGCTGAGTTATAGTTATAGTTATATAATTATATATAACAGTTATAAGTGATTGCTCATCCCATCCCAGTCTTCTGTAATCTTTACATTCCTCCAGTTCTGGCCTCCTGATCAACCCACTAGTTTTGAGCACACTCCCTCTTGTTGGCTACACCTTCACCTATTGAGCAGCAATCATAGTAAAGATATAAATAAAGAACATCTTTATTTGGCTTTAATTGTCATATGTATATGGGTGGTGGTGGTGGAGATATGTCTCTACTGTTGGCCAGGAAGAACTACAGTCTACAAATCGGTGAATTTGAATGAATCAAGGAGAGTGGCAGCAGAGAAATTATTTTTGTTCTTGCCATGAGGTTGAAGTTATGGTGGCTGCCATTTTATGAAGAGGCTCTGTGTTCTCCATTTTGTGAACTTAAGTTGCTTGGCTTGATCAGTGTTTTAAAGTAGTCGCAATGACGTTTTAGGTAATCTGCTGGACTAGAGATAATTTCCAAGGAAGAGGTTATTTGTTAAGTGTTTGTGAATGTTGGGGTCTGTATCTGTCCTGCGTGATCCAGGCTAGTTACTGAAGAGAACAAAAAGCCATAAGTTATTGGTTGTCACTTGCTGGAAAGAGGGTAAGAGATGGATGCAGACTTGGACCGGACCCAATTCGAAGGTGTTAAAGATCAGTCACATGACTATAGCCAATAACACTGAAATGCAACATTTGAATTGGTAAGAAATGAGTACAAAAGCAGAAGTATTCAGATGCAAGACAGCAATGACTCTCGAGAGACCCACCATTGTGGATGTGAAATGCCTGACGAACATGGAGATTGGAGTGGAACCATGAGGAACACGTGGCCAACAGAGACTTCTTTTTACCAGTATACCTTTTCTACTTTTTGATTGTTCATGGAAGGTCAGAAAAGTTTAGCAGGTGTGCACATAGTTCTGTGAATTCTCGTGTTCTGCAGTTGAGACAATAAAGCTACTGTCTGATAATTACAGATTCTTTCTGTGCCTCCCTGATTATTATAACTAAGGGGAAGATACTTGTAATGTGACCGAAGGAGGAGTAAGGTAATCCTTCCCTGCACTAGCCTGTAGATCACCCTTGGGCAAGGTGTAGCACCTGCTTAGCCCCTCAATCAGGTTCATGTCAACCCATGGGACCAGGTGGTGTGGATGGTCGTATGAGTAGCTGATGCATATCATAAATTCTTGTTATGCAACCACTGATGCCAGGCAGATGATCTCTGAAGAGTATTGATAATCACTGGGGCCACCTGTCTTGTAAGGACACTGTCCAGAATAAGGCATTGGGAAACTATTTCAGTAGAAATATTTGCCATGAACAATCATGGTCATGGTCACAATCACCCACATTATATAGCATGGCTCATAGTGATGATGGTGGCGATGTACATCGAACACAGAGTGAAATACATCATTTGTGTCAAATCAAATCAGCAAAGCCTATACTGGGGCAGACTGCAAGTATTGCTGCACTCTCGACACCAACATAGCACGCCTGAAGTGTATGTCTTTGGAATGTGAAAGGAAACTGGAGCACCTGAATGAAAAGCACACAGTCTCGGGGAGAAAGTATAAACTTCTTACAGTCAGTGGCGAAAGTCAAACCTTGACTGGTGATCGCTGATGCTAAAAGCGATTGCAGAAGCCACTATGTCACTGGATTCTTTTCCTGTATTCCCCATCTCTTTGTTTCTCCTCCATTAGAGTATTTTCCAAAGCTACCTTTTCCTTCTCCCCAATAACCTTCTCTGCTATCTCAATGTTCGATGATGATCCAGTGAAAGTCCCAAATATGTATTGCACCTTTGATGGTGCTAGATTAATGCAAGTCTTTCTTGTGATGCCTGAACTGGGACCTTTGGTTACCAGAAAAGAATATTAGAATTATTTTAGTAGAAAAAAGGGAAAATTAAAGTGGAACAAGCAAATAAAAAATTGCAAGCAACATTTAAAATACATAAGCATAAGGTATTTGTATCGTTCCGTGAATTAATAAGTAGGCAACATACATTCACTGGGCACATTATTAGATACACCTGTACATCTGATCATTAATGCAAATATCTAATCAGCCAATCTTGTGGCAGCAACTCCTATGAAAGCATGCAGACATGGACAAGGGGTTCAGTTGTTCAGATCAAACCTCAGAATGGGGAAGAAATGCGATCTAAGTGGCTTTGACTGTGAAATGATTGTTTGTGCCAGATGGTGTGGCTTGATTATCTCAGAAAGTGCTGATCTCCTGGCACTTTCACACTAAAATCTCAAGAGTTCACAGAGAATGGTGTGAAGAACAAAAAAAACCCTCCAGTGAGTGGCAGTTCAGTGGATGAAAATGCCTTGTTAATGAGAGAGATCAGAAGAGAATGGCCAAACTAGTTCAAGCTGACAGGAAGGAGACAGTAACTCAAATAGCCTCGTTTTACAACAGTGGTGTGCAGAAGAGCATTTCTGAACACACAACACATTGAACCTTGAAGTGAATGGGCTACAGCAGTAGAAGAACATGAGTATGTATTCAGAAGCCACTTTAGTAGGTATAGGAGATACCTAAAAAATGGCCACCGAGTGTCCATAGCAGAGCCCTCCAATGTTGCTGAGGGCAGATATTAAGGGAGTTCTTCTAATGGAAAGTTGTTCTGTAACCAACCTCAATCCCTTGAGATCTCCATATTCATTGTGTTTGATTCAGTGGTCTATAAATCAATTCATAGACCTCTCAGATACCAATGCATCAAGAAACATTCTTATGCACTCATTACACTGTACAATGTTAAATCCTTTGTTTACTTTGATATGCCCCTCACTTCTTATAGAGTCCTTTGACAAGTTTGAAATTTAACCTAATTTGATTTTATTTATTTTTGTTCTTTCCAGACAAACCATTGCAATATCGCCAATCTGCTCTAACATGTACAAGCATCTTCACTGAGGTAAAATATCCTAATACAGATCAGAGGAGCCAAGTCACAGCCTGGTGCTAGATAGTAAGCGTAGCTTCTTGTGTATCTCTGAGTTAAACTGACTTCTATGTTTCAACTCTTTGGGGTCTGAGCTCTAGAATTCGGTCCCTAAAGCTGTTTCTGGGTGGTGGGGTGGAGATATGTCTGTACCAAAAGTGATGCAAGGCATTCCTTCCCTCAGCCGGTCACCCTTGGGCAAGGTGTAGCATCTGCTTAGCCCTCCTGATCAGGTTCACATGAAACCATGGGAGCATGAGCTGCTGGTGCATATCACAAGTCCTGGTTATGCTCCCTCTGATGCAAGGCAGACCATCTTTGAAGATTATTGGTAATGACTGGGGTCACCCATATTGTGGAGACACTGCGCAGAAGAAGGCAATGGCAAACTACTTCTGTAGAAAAACTTGCTAAGAATAACCATGGTCAGAGAGTAGAGAATCTGTGGAATTCATTGCCAGAGGTAGCTGTGGAGGTGAAGTATTTATGTATATTTAAGGCAGAGGTTGATCAATTGTTGATTGGTCAGAGCATGAAGGGGTACAGGGAGGAAGGGGAGATTGGGGCTAAGAGGAAAATTGGATCGGCCATGATAAAATAGCGGATCAGACTTGATGGGCCAACTGGCCTAATTCTGCTCCTATATCTTATGGTCTTATGTTCCTGGAAAGGCCATGATTGCCCACATTACACGACAAAGCACATAACAAACAAAAGCTGTTTCTATCCTCCTTAGAGGTCTGGAGTCACAGAGTCATAGTGAAGTACAGCACAGAAGCAGGCTCTTTGGCCCATCTAGTCCATGCCAAAACCATTCAAACTACCTACTCCAATCGACCATAGCCCTCCATATCCTTACTATCCATGTATCTATCCAAACTTCTCTTAAATGTTGAAATCGAGCTCGCATGCACCACTTGTGCTGACAGCTCGTTCTTCACTCTTACGGCCCTCTGAGTGATGAAGTTTCCCCTCAGGCTCCCCTTAAACCTCACCTTTCACCCTTAACCCGTGACCTCTGGTTATTGTCCCACCCAACCTCAATGGAAAGTCCACCTTGTATGTGCTCTTTACCGAGCTTTTGTCATAATCCAGCACCAGGGTGTGACTTAGTGTGTGTATTAGGGTGCTTTACTGCAGGGAAGATGCTTGTGAACGTGATGGCAATGGATTGTCCAGAAACAGGAATGAGAACAAAACTGATCTGGGTTAAATTCACAGTGCTCAACGGACTCTATCAAAGTGAAGGGCATAGTAAAGTAACTAATGAAAGCTTGCCAAAGCAATTAACATTGTGCAGTGTAGTGGGTGTATGAATGGTACTAGTAGTAGTGACATCACTGGAGTCGAGTATGATGTCATTGTAACGGGTTTTACTACTGGTCCTCAGGTGGCTCTAGAGACCAATCCGAGATTCACATATTGTAGTGTAGGGTGCGTAAGAGTAAGTGGTGCTGTGGTTGGTGATTTCAATTGTTCAGTCTCTCCTTTCACAGCTGTCACTTGTTCTCCGCAACATAGCAGAGGCCACCACTGCTCCCTCTTGAACCGATTTCCTCCAGGTGTCTCTATTGAGTGCAATGTCTTCCCAGTTTTTAGATGTAATGTTGAATTTCTTCAGACAGATTATGATGTTATCTTTGAAGTGTTTCCTTTGCCCGCCGGCAGCTTGCTGACCTTCCTTCAGCTGGATCTGTTTGGGGAAATGTGAGTTCGGCATCCTGACCCTAGCCTAATCACAGGATAATTTACAATGACCAATTAACCTACTAACCGGTACATCTTTGAACTTTGGGAGGAAACGGGGGCACTCGGAGGAAACCCACATGGTTATGGGGAGAATGTACAAACTGCTTATGGACAGTAAAAGGAATTAAGCTCCAAAGTCCAACGCCCCAAGCTGTAATAGCTTTGTGCTAACCATTACGCTACCGCGGCACCCATAGCTGTTCATGTTGGCCGCCTCCAGTAAACAGGCATTAGTGCGCTTGTCCTTCCAGCTGATAAACTTCTTGCAGCAATGGTACTTGAGAGCTTTATAAATGGATTAATGAACTATTGAATTAAACAGAGTATAAGTTTATGACTCATTCCTAAGTCTCATTCTTTGTCTGCTGTACATTATCCAGGCTGAAAGTGATAAACTTGAAGGAAGCTAATTAACGCTCCATTCGCTTCAGGATGATAAATCATGCACTCCAAATGCAGTTTGATTGACTTTACCACCAGGAATCATAGGCGTGATTTTACTTCCCAGAAATTAACACAAAAAATGTCTGACTCTGAGCTGGCTACAATGGTTTTAGGTGCTCCCATTCTTGTTTTTATTTTGGGGTTAAATATGTATTTTCTGTCAAACTCAGGGATTACTTTTACACATGAAATGCTCACAACTATAAGAGATTTAGTGCCATCGGATTTATTTCCTGAGTTTGTCTGCGATATGGAGGATTTACCACTAAATCTCCTTCCGAATGAGATCAATGACCTCGACCAGAAAACGTGCACCTCCTGGAGGCGTGGAGGTAAACAAGCAGGCGCTTTGGTCCTCTGGAGATGCCGAGGCTTCCACACTGCTCTCCCAGCAATCTCCCTTACAAGGAAGAGGACAAGTTAGTATAACGATCTTCCGCTGAGCTGACCCTGGTGCAGAGTAAATCCAGGACTTGATAGCAGAAATTAATGATGAAGATTTATTTAGAGAATCATACTCCGAATAATCAGACTCAGACTTCACTTACTCGAAAACGAGCACACAGAACAGTAGTTTACAGAGCACCCAAATCCAGGACTCAGCAATGAATGCTGCTCCAGAATGGCCTTAAATAGACATTGCAGGTCGAGATCAAAAAATAATCACTTAAGAACAAGAAGCATAAAAAATTCATGTTCACATAATGAGTGGCAGAAAAACACAGTGACAGCTTAATGATAAAGGTAGTCATTAAACAACTCCAATAAATCAAATAAATGACGTTCACGTGTGTTAGGACCTGCCGCTACCCAGCGCCCCTAGCTGATCTGAAGGGTTCATGACAGTTAGTGTTACCCATCAGGACTAACAATGATTCTGCCCTGATTTCTGCTTTTTGTTTTGTTGAAACATGCCTTCTTCAAGGAGCAGTGCCTTGGCATCCATCATTAAGGATCCCCAACACCCAGGATACTCCTTTTTCACACTGTTACCACCGGGAAGGAGATATGGAAGCCTAAGGCATACACTCAATGATAGATAGATAGATACTTTATTCATCCCCATGGGGAAATTCAACTTTTTTCCAATGTCCCATACACTTGTTGTAGCAAAACTAATTACATACAATACTTAACTCAGTAAAAAAATATGATATGCATCTAAATCACTATCTCAAAAAGCATTAATAATAGCTTTTAAAAAGTTCTTAAGTCCTGGCGGTAGAATTGTAAAGCCTAATGGCATTGGGGAGTATTGACCTCTTCATCCTGTCTGAGGAGCATTGCATCGATAGTAACCTGTCGCTGAAACTGCTTCTCTGTCTCTGGATGGTGCTATGTAGAGGATGTTCAGAGTTATCCATAATTGACCATAGCCTACTCAGCGCCCTTCGCTCAGCTACCGATGTTAAACTCTCCAGTACTTTGCCCACGACAGAGCCCACCTTCCTTACCAGCTTATTAAGACGTGAGGCGTCCCTCTTCTTAATGCTTCCTCCCCAACACGCCACCACAAAGAAGAGGGCGCTCTCCACAACTGACCTATAGAACATCTTCAGCATCTCACTACAGACATTGAATGACGCCAACCTTCTTAGGAAGTACAGTCGACTCTGTGCCTTCCTGCACAAGGCATCTGTGTTGGTAGTCCAGTCTAGCTTCTCGTCTAACTGTACTCCCAGATACTTGTAGGTCTTAACCTGCTCCACACATTCTCCATTAATGATCACTGGCTCCATATGAGGCCTAGATCTCCTAAAGTCCACCACCATCTCCTTGGTCTTGGTGATATTGAGACGCAGGTAGTTTGAGTTGCACCATATCACAAAGTCCTGTATCAGTTTCCTATACTCCTCCTCCTGTCCTGATTCAGGAACAGCTTCTTCCTTTCTGCCATCGATTTCCAAATGGACATTCAGCCACCAGTCTTCAGATCTGAATATGGACTGTAGATTAAATTTAAAATGCAACTCTGGACAATGGGTTCAGAAGCGCCATGAACTGCAGTCAAATGGAAAACCAGACAATGCTGACTTAACATTCATTTGGGGTGTCTGAAGTGTGGCTGTGAACGACAGCTAACTGGAAACCAGACAATGCTGATTTAACATTCATTTTGGTGTTTGTAATGTGGGTGCGAAGAAGGAGGTGTGAAAGTTAGTTGCAATTCAAATGAAGCATTGCAGATACACTGTAATTGTCCTTTGACCTTTAGCATATAAAACGCCATGTAATGTTGTGTTGAGAAGGTCTCTTCCTCCGAATGAGGTCTCAATATGATGCCTGCTATGTTTTCATTTTGTCAAATAAAAGACTACTTCATATCTACCATCTATGTCTCCCTGGTGACTTTGGTGACAAGGACTGCTGGTAATAACAGTTATAATTTGGAAAATAATTTTTCCAATACTGTCATTTTCATTATGGGTTATTTTAACCATTGTAACATAAAATATGATCTGCCCAAATACCATCAGATGATTAGTTACCCTACATGTGAGGACAGAAATTTGGAACACTTCTATCCCAAAATTAAAGGGGCATTCTGTCATTTTTCCTTGGAACCCCCTGGCAATTTTGTCCATACAATGATCATGCTTGTTCCCAGCTATAAACAAAAACTGGTATAATCTAAGCCAACCAGAATAATCAGACAGTAATGTATTCCTGAAACTGTTGGAATGTTAAGGGACTGCTTAGGCTCCACAGATTGAAAGGCCATGGAAAGTTGGTGTAGTATAGATGAATATGCTGAAACTATAACATCCTACATATCCTTCTGTGAAGGTGTGTGTCTTCCTAAAAAGATCACTGTGATGTATAACTTCAACAAACCATGTTCACCATGGAGTTGAGATGTGTAAAGGATCATGCCTACAAGTCTGAAAACAGACAGGAATAGTTGCAAAACAGCAGTTTAATAAACCTCTGAAAGTAGCAAAGGACACTTACAAGGGTCGGCTAGAGAGACTTTAGCAATAGCTGGGCTGTCTGCAGCTTCCTGCAAACACGTACTATATTTAAACAGAAGTGCTCCAAGTCTCCTCCTCCCCTACCTTGGGCAATCAGCTCAATCATTTTTATTGGTGGTTTGATAAGGACAATTGATACCTATCTCCTCCCATTTCCTCTGGTCCTGGTCTGCAGAGCCTGTACCCCCGTCACTTTCACAACCATTCCTATGTCACCTTCCTCCTTTACCCTACCCCCATTCACTTTCTTCAGCCTCCCCCACCCCCCTCTTGTCTCCTCCTCTCTATCTACCCTATACTTTCTGTGAAATAAGGAGACAAATAAACTCTTTCGAGCTTCCAGCTGGGTATAGGTATCGATTATCATCCCTGAAGAAGATGGCAGAGTTTGTCATCGAAACCTCAGTTTAATCGATACCTATACCCGGTTGGAAGCCCAAGAAGAGTTTATTCATCATATATGCCAGGAAAGCACTATATCCTTAAGCAAGAAGGTGTTCACAAATTATTTGGAAAACAAAACATGAGGAAAGTTGCAGGCCTTGATTGTGTCTTACCTGGTACTCTAAGAAACAATGCAGATCAGCTAGAATCTATCTTTACTGAAATATTTAAGACCTCACTGCAATTATGCATGGCCCCGGATTGCTTTAAAGTTGTTACAATCATTCCAGTTCCTAAGAAAGTAAAGATCATTGGACTAAATGATTAGAGGCCAGTCACTCTGACATCAGTGGTTATGAAAACCTTTAAACATCTGATGTTGGCCAACATTAAGTCTATTACTGATCCTCTTCTTGACCCACTATAGTTGTCTTATAGAGAAATTGCTCAGTTGATGATGCAGTTAATTTGTGCCTTCATTACATTCTTCAACATTTGGACTCTCCTAAAGATTATAGCTCTGCCTTCAACGCTATTGTCTCAGAGCTGCGCCACAGCAAGCTAGCCCCACTAGATGCACCCTGCAGTATCTGTTCATGAATTGTGAACATCCTGACAGAAATAAAGCAGAATGTAAGGCTAGACTTCTATATGTCTGATCCAATGTTTATAGGTACAAGCCCTCCCCAGGGCTGTGTTCTTTCACCCCTCCTGTTCTCACTTTATACACGTGACTGCACCTCCATTAAAATCATAATGTTTGTGGATCAAACAACTGTAGTTAGTCTCATCACTAATAATGATGTGACCTGCTATTGCAGAGGGTAGAATCTAGGAGGATGGTGTGCTTGTAACAACTTGGAACTTAATGCTATCAGGGCAGTAGAAATGCAAATTGACTTCTGCCAACAACCCCCTGCCTGTCTCCCACCTTGGAAATTAACAGTCAGGCAGCAACTATGACCGAGTCATTCAAATTTATGGGACTACCATTACCAATATATTGAGTGAGACAAGCATGTTATACTCATCACCAGGAAAGCCCAGCAAAGATTGTTCTTCCTATGCCAGGTTATGAACTTTAACATCTTAGGGCATATCCAGATGAACTTTTACTCAACCATTGTTGAGAGTGTTGTGACCAATTCTATCACTGTTTAGTTTCCCGCCGCCTTCCCCCTCTTCAAGTTCAGGTTGCAGTGTGTGATCCACTCAGTGGAGAAGATCATTGGCTATTAGCTACTGCATTAAAAGGCATGTTCATCACCAGAGTGAAGAAAAGAGCTGAAATAATTACTGCTGACTCCATCCACCCTAGCAGTCACTTATTCACGAAACTGCCATCAAGGAGACATCACACGTCCATCACGTTTACGTTGAAATGTTCGTGCATGTGACTGTTCTGTTAATTGTTGATTGCTCATGGCTGTTTGTACTATTGTCTTGTAAATTGTTGGTTGCTATTGTGTTGTCTGTTATGGTACTGTCCTGCTTAATGTTCTGACCTTTGAAAGCCAAGCCCGAGCTCTAGATAATTTCTCACCTCTCACCCTAAAGATGAGGAGAATCCACCATGGTTTGTGATTGATGGGAATGTGGCTGTACTCAGCCCCTCTCCACCAGGGCTCATTCCTCACTCCAACTCTGTGGTCGATGGACTGTCAGTAAGATGGAAGGCTCTCTCCTGAGTGGCATTGAGCATTTTGAGTGATGTTTAGTGCTCATGTCCAAGTGGAGAATATTCCATCAAAGTCCATATTTGTAGATGGTGGAATAACTTTGGGAAAGTAGAGAATAAGTCACTTGCCACTGTTGGGTAATTGTAGAATTCTTATTTTTTTCTATTAGTTTTCTAATAGTTTAACTTTCCTGTGCTTGATTATAATTTTCATAGAATCACCTACTGTATATACAGTGAATTTTCAGTAATTGTATTATTGCTGAATTTGTATTTTCTAGAAACCTCAGTTTTTCTGCAGCAAATGTCAAATCATTTGAATCTGGTTATTTTATAAGTTAGTTGTTATCATTGGAATGTTGTTACGTCTCGTCTGAGTATGAGGCTACGTCCACACTAGACCGGATAATTTTGAAAACGTCGGTTTCGCGTAAAAACAATAGGCGTCCACACTATGCGTTTTTAAAAATATCTCTATCCACATTGAAATGGAGATTTCTTCGAATCTCCTCCTACTGCGCATGCGCAGGACATATCTACCGAAAACAAGCGACATGTTTGGTGTTGAATCTCGCTGTGAAAGACAGTGCGTGTTTGTTCAGTTACAGACTAGAAAAACTTAAACAACGGGCAGTTGTTGGCTCTCACGCAGGAAGATTTAAAAGTAAAAAAAAACAAATACTGAAGCGTATGGAGGCAACCGACAGGGAGTTCACAGATTGTATGACCTGGCTGACAACGAACATTGAAAAACTGACTAACTCTGTTGCATTAATAAAGCACCTTGTTAAATGTGTAAATCATATCTGCATCAGTATTATCTTGCATTTCCATACAACGTTACATTAGGCTGTTACACATCTATTGTCAGAGATGTACTTGCATAAATAGGTAAACCACCTTCATACAAGCAAGGACAGGAAACAGGGCAAAGTGAATACAGTATACTTATTTATTCAGTAAGTTATGGGTCAAAGTATTTGTTGAGTACATTTCCAACTCCTCTGGCTTCAGTCTCGTTGCCGTCTGTTCTGAAATTGTTAGGTTGCGTTCAAGAAAACAATGAAATGGTGCGCTGCCGTCTGACAGCGTTTTCAGATTTCTCCGGTTACCCCGTCCACACTGATCTGCCCGAGCAGCGTTTTCAAAAATACCCACCCTGTAAAGCGTTTCTGAAAAGCTCTGGTTTTGGGGGACGAAAATGCCATTTTAGTGGGACGGAGGGTAAAAACGAAGAGAAAAAGCTTCGGTTACAGATTTATCTGGCGTAGTGTGGACGTAGCCTGAGATGACCACATCTTCTTTTCTTTACCTGTTCTATTTGTTTTAACTTTAATAACAGTAGCAGCCATGACCACCAAGTTGTCACACACAGTGAAACATACGGTGAAGTATTTGGTTGTGTCAATGACCAACATACACAGTCTGAGGGTGTGCTGGGTGCAGCCCACAAGAGTCTCCACACTTCTGAAACCAACAGAGGATGCCCACAACTCACTAACCCTAACCTGTACCTCTGAGGAATGCAGGAGAAAGCCACAGCACCCAAAGGAAACCTATATAGCCACAAAGAGAATGTACAAATCGCTTACAGACAGTGGTGAAAATTGAACCCAGGTCATTGGCACTGCAAAATGTTATGCTAACTGCTATGCTATTATACTGTCCTGAATTTTATGCCTCATTCTTGACTTCCAAAGAATCTCTGGATCAATATTACCCAAATGTACCTCTAATGTTTATGTGGCTAGACAAATTAAATGTCTGGTCAATGAATAACCTTATTTTTCAAACTTAAGCACGATTATTGGAGCTGAGCCAGCATGATGCTAGACTGTGAAAAAACAGTTGGCAAAGAGTATGCAGGAGAAGGAATCCATGGAAACACAAGAGTCTGTAGATGCTGGAATCCGGAATAACAATGTGCTAGAGGAATTCAGTGAGTTGACAAGAATTTTTGAGGGTCATCAACAATTTCTTTCCTTCAACAGATGCAGCTTGACTCAGTGTTCCTCCAACACACTGTTCGTTCATAGAGGAGAGAAGCAGCTTAGGGAGGAAATTCTAGAGTTCTGCACTCAGAGAGTTGAAGATAGCAATCTCTTTAATTCAAGGATACACAAGGAGGTGGAATTTTAGATCTTAAGAGATTTATTTTATTCCTTAGAATTTACAGTTTGGTGCAGTAATACCCTAGCTAATATTGCACCTTAATTTCCTACAATTTTCTTGATCCCTGATGACTTAAACATCCAAACTTCCTTTGATCTCCATCTCCACTGTACACACTGATTGAGTTTTGGGTATAAAATTCCAAAGTTTTGCAATTCTGTAGATGAAGAATTTTCTCTTTATCCTATTCATAAAAGAACCAACTCTTAATAACTGATATCATTGCAGGTTCTCCAGCCAAACATCATGCCAAACTCTAAAGGATTTTGTTTTCAATAAGTATCAGAGAATAGAACCCAAGTGTGCTAAACAACTCTCCTTAGCACCGACATATATCCAGTGAACTTCAAGTGTAATTTCAAGTGAGGCTTTGAACTGGTAGGCTGGACAATATTCATAGATTCATTTTCAAATCTATATGAATATGTTACAGTTGCCATCAACTTCATCAAGACCTGTGTGGATGAATGAGTGCCTTCAAGAAATATCAGAAATACCAACTAAAAGCAATGGATGAACCAGGATATTCGCAGTCTAGTGAAGACTAGATCTGTGGCATTCAAAATCAGTGATCCTGAGCTGGGCAAGAAGTCCATGTACAATCTAGTAAAGGCTATTTTACGAATGAGAAAAACAATTCTGATTGAAGTTAGAGACAGAATTGGCTGCACATCAGCTCTGGCGGGGTTTGAAGGCTGTTACTTCCTATAAGGCAAAACCTAATATTGTGAATTGCTGTGATGCTTCACTCCCAGATGAGCTCAGTATCTTTTATGCATACTTTGAAAAGAGACAGTGGCTTTATTTCATTAGAAGTTTGAGGAGATTTGGTGTATCATCAAAGACAATAGCAAATTTCGAGAAATATACTGAGGGGCGCATTCCAACTGGTTACATCACCATCCGGTATGGAGGAGCCACTGCACGGAATTGGAAAAAACTGAAGAAACTTGCAAACCCAGCCAGCTCCATCATGAGCACTAACCTCCACAGTATACAGGACACCTTCAAAAGAACATGCCTCAAAAAGACTGTGTCTATCATTAAGGACCTCTATCATGCAGGATATGTCCTGTTCAGGTTGCTACCATCATGAAAGAGGGACAGGAGCCTGAAGACAAATAGTTGTTATGTTAGGAACAGCTTCTTACCCTCAGATTTCTGAATGAACAATGAATCCATGTACCCTACCTCATTATTTACCTCACTACTTTTTCCTATCTCTTTGCACTAGTTATTTAATTATATATATTTCTTATTGTTACTTGTCATTCTTTTTATTACGTATTGCCTGTAATGCTACCGCAAAACAACAAGCTTCACAATATAATCAACGATATTAACCCTGATTCCATTTCTGATTTGAGTCAAATCTACTGACTAGGATATGATTGGTGTGAACAATGGGCTTTATTAGAACAGTAGGGAAGTGGAAAGGAATGTTTCAGAATATGCATTCCAGTGATTGGCTATTGCTGGACCAGAGCAGATTCTATGGTGGCACTGTAGCATAACAGTTATAGTTCTAGCTGTAATATTGGGGTGTATTTTCCCTTGCTGTCTCTAAGGAGTTTGTACATTCACCCTGTAACTGTGTGGGTTTCCTCTAGTTGCTCTGGCTTCCTCCCACATTCCAGAGAAGTATGGGTTAGTGTTATTCATTTGAGGGCATGCTATGTTGGCACTGAAAACATGATGCCCCAGCACATCATGAACAATGCGTTTCACTGTATGCTTCAATGTTTCAATGTGCAGTAGATATCACAAATAAAGCTAATCTTTATTTTTGGCTTTATAACTGGCAAATTTCTGATCATCCACAGCCCAGCAAAGGCAATCCTTTGACTTTGTATTGGTGGAGGTCTCCACTAATAGTAGACTAGGTTAGAGTCACAGAGCTGTAGAGTGCAGAAACAGACCTTCAGCCCAACACATCTACACTGACCAAGATTTCCATCTAAGTTTAGCCCATATCCCTCTAGAGCCTTTCATATCTATGTACCTGTCCAAGTATCTTTTACATGTTGTTATTGCACTTGCCACAACCACTTATTCTGACAGCTTACTCCATATGCTGACCACACTCTAGGAAAAAGTTTACACCTACTGTAGGGTTCCTATTAAATCTTTCCCATCTCACCTTAAACTATGCCCTCTAGTTCTTGATTCTCAAATCATGGGAAAAACACTGTGTACCTTCATCCAGTCTATACCCCTCATGATTTTGTACACCTCCATAAGATCGCCATCATTCTCTTATGTTCCAGTGAAATAAGTCCCAAACTGATTGATATATGTCTATATTTCAGTCCCATGGCCCCACGTAAACTTCTTCACACTTTCCAGCTTAATGGTTCCTTTCCTACGGAACGATGAGTAAAACTGAAAACAATATTCCAAGCGTGACCTCACCACTGTCTTGTACAACTGCAGGAGAACTGCCCATCCTCAGCAATGACAGCTGAAAGCCAACATGCGACATGACCTCTTCAGCAGCCTGTCTACCCATGATGCACTTTCAGGGAAGTGAACTCTGCTCCACAGAGTTTGGAAAGATGCTTTGCCATGCATGGACCATTCAGAAGTGGGAAGCCTGCAGGCGTGTGGGATACCAGCACGGAACTCAAGCCTTTAGGTGCACATTCTGGGATAAGAATAGAGAATGCACTATTTCCTCCCAGGTGTTCAGTCACTAGAAGAATGGAATGAAATGATCTCTGTGTTTCTCATGGTCTTACTTATACTGAGTAGCCATTTTATTAGGTACAGCTGTACACCTGCTCATTAATGTAAATATCTAATCAGCCAATCACGTGGCGGCAACTCGTTGCATAAAATCAAGCAGGCACAGTCAAGAGATTCAGTTGTTGTTCAGACCAAACACCAGAATGAGAAAGTGACTTTGACCATGGAATGATTTCTGGTGACAAACAGGGTGGTTTGAGTTTCTCAGAAATCTCCTGGGATTTTCATGCACAACAGTCGCTAGAGTTTACAGAGAATGGCACAAAAAATCTAACGAACAGCACTTTTGTGAGCAAAAATGCCTTGTTAATGAGAGAGGAGAAAGACCAGATTGTTTCAAGCTGAGAGGAAGGTGACAGTAACACAAATGGCCATGCATTACCATAGTAGTGTGCAGAAGAGCATCTGTGAGTAAACAACATGTCAAACCTCAAAATGGATGGGCTACCGCGGCAGCAAACAACAAACATACACTCAAAAGGTACATAATAAAATGGCCATTGAGTGTATGTCTTACATCTCTGATTTAATGATTCTTTCACTGTGCAGAAATAAATCATTAGCTGCTTAAATAGAGCATAAATAATATGGAACAAAAATAACAAAAAAATGCAAATAGCAGTTCCTTAATTGCAAAAATATTTAGAAGAAGTCAATCGTTTTGAATAGTGAAAGTGACTAGATTGATGAGAGTGGTTGCTTTGTATTCAGCTGATTGCTTGGATTGTTTTTTATCAAGGGCATGTGTGGCAGGATGATTATATTAGATTAAATTAACTTTAATTATCATATGTACATTGAAACATACAGTGAAATGTGTCATTTATGTTAATGACTGACATAGTCCAAGAATGTGCCCGCTAGTGTTGACATGCTTCCGGTGCCAACATAGCATGCCCACAACTTACTAACCATAACCAGCAGCAGGAATTGAACCCCGGTTGACAATCACTGGGGCTGAAAAGTACTGCACTAACCACTACACGGCCATGTCGCCCCTAATACTACCTTGCCATATTGGTGCTATGTTGAGCCATGGAGGAGTGCAATGAAACCAGAACTGAGCTCACAAAGGGAATTAGGAAAACCAGGAGCGGCCATAAGAAGTCCTTGACACATAGGATTAAAGGGAATCCCAAGGCATTCTATACATACATCAAGAGCAAGAAGGTAAGTTGGTAGAAGGTAGGACTACTCAAGTATAAAGGGGGGAACACTTGCTTCGATTTGAAGGCTGTTGGTGAGGACCTTAATGAGTACTTTACATCAGTATTTACCAAGGAGAAGGATGTGGAGGATAGGGGGGTTAGTGCTGAGAGTATTAAAATGCTAAGGTATTTTGAAGTAAAGGAAAAGGTAGTTTTGGGTGTCTTAAAAAGCACCAGGGTCAATAAGTCACCAGGCCCTGGTGGGATATACCCCAGATTATTGAACAAGGTAAGAGAAGAGATTGCTAGGGCTTTGACCAATGTCATCTCTAGCAAAGGTGAGGTGGGGGAGGACTGGCAAGTGGCTAATGCTACTCCATCGTTCACAAAGGGAACAAGGGATAATCTCAGAAACAATAGACTGGTGAGTCTCATCTCAGTGGCAAAGAAGTTACAGGAATGAATTCATAAGGATAGGATTTATGAGCATTTGAAAAACCATGTCTAATGAGAAAGATTCAGCATGGCTTGTCTAGGGCAAATCGTGTCTTACTAACATCATTGAGATTTTTAGCAAGGTGACAAGAGTGATTGACAAAAGCGGAGCTGTGGGTATTGTCTACACTGATTCTTGGAAGGAATTTGACAAAATCCCTCGTGTGAGGCTTGTCTGGAAGATTAGGATGCACGGGAGTCAACGTTGAGTTGACTGTATGGATTCAGAATTGACGGCTGTTGAAGAACGAGGGATATCTTTGTAATGTACACAAAGGATCTGGATGAAAATGTAAATAGGTGGGTTCGCAAGTTCACAGATGATACGAATGATGGTGGTGTTGTGAATAGTGTAGATCATTGGCAAAGAATGCAGTGGGATATAAGACCATAAGACCATAAGATATAGGAGCAAAATTAGGCATTTGGCTTATCAACTGTGCTCCGCTAGTTCATAATGGCTGATCCATTTTACCTCTCAGCTCGAATCTCCTGCCTTCTCCCCATATCCCTTCATGCCCTGATCAATCAAGAATCTATCAACCTCTGCCTTAAAGATACTCAGTGACTTGGTCTCCACAGCTACCCATGGCAATGAATTCCGCTGATTCATCACTCTTTGGCTAAAGATATTATTCTTCATTTCCATTCTAAAAGGATGCCTCTCTATTCTGAGGCTGTGTCCCCTGGTCTTAGACTCTCCCATCATAGGAAATATCCTCTTCACATCCACTCTATCAAGGCCTTTCAACATTTGATAGGTTTCAATGAAGTCACCCCTCATTCTCTTGAATTCCAGTGAGTAGCGGCTCAGAGCCGTCAAACATTCCTCCAGTGAGAAGTCTTTCAATCCTGGAATAATCTTTGTGAACCTCTTTTGAAATCTCTCCAATGTCAGCACATTCTTTCTTAGATAAGGAGTCAAAACTGCTCTCAATACTCCAAGTGAGGCCTCACCAGTGCTTTATAAAGCCTCAATATTACATCTTTGCTTTTATATCCTGATCCTATTGAAATGAATGCTAACATTGCATTTGCCTTCCTCACCATAGACTCAATCTGCAAATTAATGTTAAGGGAAACCTACACAAGAACTCTCAAGTCCGTTTGCACTTCAGATTTTTGAATTTTCTCTCCATTTAGAAAATAGTCCATCTTTTTAATTCTTCTGCCACGGTGCATGACCGTATATATCATGACACTCTATTCCATCTGGCACCCTTTGCCTAGTTTCCTAATCTGTCAACGTCCTGTAGCCTCTCTGCATCCTCAAAGTGACCTGCCCCTCCACATATCTTTATATCATCAGCAAACTTTGTAACAAAGCCATCAACTCCAACATCCAAATTGTTGACAAATAATGTAAAAACAAACAGTCCCAACCTGTGGAACACAACTAGTCACTGGCAGCCAACCATTTATTCCGTTCTTTGTCTCCTGCCAATCATCCTATGTTTTATCCATTCTCGTACCTTTCCTGCAATACCATGGGTTCTAACTTGTTAAGCAGCTTCATGTGTGTCACCTTGTCAAAAATCTTCTGGAAATCCAAGTACACAATATCCACTGATTGTCCTTTGTCTATCCTACTTGTTAATTCTTCATATAATTCCAACAGATTTGTCAGGCAAGATTTTCCCTTAAAGAAACCATGCTGACTGCAGCCTATTTTATCATGTGCTTCCAAATACTCCACATTCTTAACAATCAACTTTAGCATCTGACGTCAGGTTGACAGGCGTATAGTTTCCTTTTTTCTGCCTCTCTCCCTTTCTGAAGAGTGGAGCGATATTTGCAATTTTCCATTCCTCTTCCTCTAGTATCATGCCAGAATCAATTGATTCTTGAAAAATCATTATTAATGCCTCCAAAATCTCTTCAGCCTCTTCTTTCAGAATCTTGGGGTACATACCATCTGGTCCAGGTGACTTATCTACCTTCAGACCTTTCAGTTACCCAAGAAGCTTCTCCCTCGTAATGTCAACTCTGTACATTATTGCTCCCAACATCTCAAACTTCCAGCATACTGCAAGTGTTTTCCACAGTGAAGAGTGATGCAAGAGTACTTATTCAGTTCATTCGCCATTTCCTTGTCCTCCATTACTACATCTCCAGCATCATTTTCCAGCGATCCGACATCCACTCTCATCTCTCTTTTACCCTTTATGTATCTGAAGACATTTTTAGCATCCTCTTAAAATTATTGGTCGGCTTACCTTCATATTCTATCTTTTCCTTAAGGATGTTTTAGTTTCCTTCTGTTGGTTTTTAAAAGGTTCCTAATCCTCTAATTTCCCACTAATTTTTGCTCTTATAAGCCTTCTTTTTGGCGTTTATGTTTGCTTTGATTTTTGTTGCTGTCCATGATTGCATCATCTTGACTTTAGAATACTTCTTCCTCTTTAGGATGTATATATCCTTCGCCTTCAAATTGCTTCCAGAGGTTCCAGCCTTTGCTGCATCTGCAGTCATCCCTGGCTGTCCGAACAATTTTGGACGGTCCCCCTCTTATGCCTCTGTAATCCCCTTTACTCCACTCTAATACTGATACATTTGACTTTAGCTTTTCCTTCTCAAATTGCAGGGTGAATTCTATCATATCAGGATCACTTGTCCCTAAAAGTTCCTTTACCTTAAGCTTTTTAATCAACTTGGTTTCATTGCACAACACCCAATCCATGAAAGCTGATCCCCTAATGGGAACTGTAGGTCAATTGCAGATATGGAAGGGGTAATGGTAGATGGAATTTAACCAGGAGAAATGTTGAAGTTTTGCACCTTGGTAGAGCAAAGAGACAGTATACTGTTATGTGCAAGACCCTTAAAAAATACTGGTGCCCATGGGATCTTAGGCTCCCAGAAAGTGGCTACACCAGTTGATAGGGTTGATAGTGTTAAAAGTTGAGGTACTGAGTTCGAAAGTCAGGAAGCTATGTTATGGCTATATAAAGCTCTAGTTAGGCCACATCTGGGGTATTGCATATAGTCTGGTCACCCTATTATAGAGAGGTTTCCAAGTGTTTGGAGCAGGTGCAGAAGAGGTTTACTACGGTGCGGCCTGGATTGGAAAGCAGCTGCTATAATAAGAAGAAATTGCTCAAACTTGAGTTGTTTTCTTTGGAGCGGAGCATGCTGAGGGGAGACCTGATGGAAGATTATTAGATTATGAAAGGCAAAGATAGGGTAGAGAGACAGTTTCTTTTTCCCAGGGTAGAAATGTCTAATATCAGAGGAAATGCATTTAAGGTGAGAGGGAGTAATATTAAAGGAGATATGAGTGGCAAGAGTCTTACACAGAGGGTAAATTCCTACTTCTATACTCAATGTCCTGAACAATGAAGGCGAGCATACCAAAGCATTCTGTGTAACTTTGTCTACCTCTGATGCTGCTTTCAGGAAACCAGGCTCTTTCTCTTCTTGATTCCTCTGCACATCTATCAGATTGTATAGGGCTGGTGACATGACTTCACAGCCAGACAAATGTAAGCAGAGCAACCTGTGAATGGCAGGAAACAGAGAGAGCCAAACTCTAATATTGGTTTCTTCCCGGTGCAAAGCTGGACAATGGTGAGTCACTCTAGCTCATTTAGTTGCTCAATAAGTATTGAGGGTATGAGTGGGTCAGATGCCTTCAGCTCACTTGTAACACAATAAAGCAAGCACCACATTAAAACCTGGAGACTTACTCAGCAGGGAACTTATTTCCTGAGCATAATGTAACATAATTTGGCATCAAAGATGAAGCTTTAAGACTTTAGTGGGAGTAATAAGCAGAAATTCTTCACCTCCTCACTTTTCAAGAAGTCACAGCAGCGTCTGCTCTTCCTGATGAGACTCCCTGCCTCCATTCTAACAACTTTCTATAGGAGCTAGTGTCAAGAGTGTCCTGTCTAGCTGTATCATTATGGTACGGAAGCTGCAAGGCGTCAGATTGCAACTCGCTACAGAGTCTAAAAGATATGAAGATAAATGGAGGAGCGAATAGTTTTGTGGAAATAGGGAGGTACAGAAGGACTGAGAGAGATTTGGAGAATGGTCAAAGAAATGTCAGATGGAATACAGTTTTGGGAAATGTATGCTCATGCACTTTGGTGGAAGAAATACAAGGGTTGACTATTTTCCAAATGGAGAGAAAACACTGAGGTACAAAGAGACTTGGGAGCCCTTGTGCAGGATCCCTCAAAGGTGAATTTGTAGGTTGAGTATGTGGTGTGTTAGCATTCATTTCAAGAGGACTAGAATATAAAAACAAGGATGTAATGTTGCGATTTAATAAAACACTGGTGAGGCCCCACATGGAGTATTGGGAGCAGGTTTAGGCCCCTTATCTTAAAAAGGATGTGCTGAAATTCGAGAGGATTCAAAAGAGGTTCACAAAAATCATTCCAGGTTTGAACGGCTTGTCATATGATGAGCGTTTCATGGCTCTGGGCCTGAATTCACTGGAATTTAGAAGAATGAGGGGTGACCTTGTTGAAACCTACTGAATGGTAGAAAGGCCTTGATAAAATGGTTGTGAATAGGAGGTTTCCTATGGTGAGAGAGTCTAACATCAGAGGACACAGCCTCAGAATAGAGGAGTGTCCTTTTAGAACAGAGATAAGGAGGAATTTATTTAGCCGTAAAGTAGCAAATCTGTGGAATTCTTTGCCATGAGCAGTTTTGGAGGCCAAGCCTTTATGTATTTTTAAGGCAGACATTGATAGATTCTTGATTGGCCAGGCATGAAGTGATACAGGGAGAAGGCAGGAGATTAGGGCTGTGAAGAAAATTGGATCAGATTTGCTGAAATGGCAGAGCAGATGCGATGAGCCAAATGGCCTAATTCTGCTCTTATATTTTATAATCTTATGGGTTTATGGACATTGAATTACATGCACATTGACTTATATTTTGTTAACTTATTTGTGGCAAGACTTCGATGTGTACAATTCTGTGTGTGCAGTGTCTCGGCCCAAAATGTCAACTGTGCTTTTCTCCATAGATGCTGCCTGGCCCGCTTTGTTCCTCCAGCATTTTTTTTTGTGTGTTGCTTGGATTTCCAGCACTTGCAAATTTTCTCTTGTTTTGTGAGTGCACCGTAGTGAGGAGGAATGTTGTTTCATTTGGTTGAATCTACGTACAGTCAGATGACAATAAACTTAACTTGTGTGTTTTGGGGGAAGATTGACAGAACAGCTAAAAGATAGGTAACTACAGAGACTAAGCTTGGCTATTCAGAGTTGGCAAGAAACTACATTACATGCACTTTTAATTTAGCCATAAGAAAAATACTGTAAATTTGATGCTTGTATGTAAGTCTACATTTGGACAAACCCTAGCCTGATGCCTAATAAATTATTTAACTGTTGAATCAGAATTTCTTACATGAATGTAAGTCTATAGTTTTATAATTTCATTAAGTTTTGTGTTATGTTTATTTTGTAAAATCTAGATGATCACATTTTCAGAGGTACATAACTATTACATATGTTCTAAACATGAGAAAGTCTGCAGATGCCAAAGTCCTGTAGAAGGGTCTTGGCCCAAAAGGCCAACTGTCTATTCATTTAAATATGTTCTACTTCACTGATACACAGTACTGCTGTTATGGGGCAGCACGATAGCGAAGCAGTTAGCAGAACGCTGTACAGCACCTGTGATCAGGGTTCGATTCCTGCCACTGTCTGTAAGTAGTTTATACATTCTCCCTGTGACTGCATGGATTTCCTCCAGATACTCCGAATTCCTCCCACATTGAAACGGTGGACTGGACTGTATTCAGGGATTCATTTTTGAGTCTGAATTACTGTGTCACAGCTGTCACTGACTTCATCAAAACCTGTGTGGATGAGTGTGTGTCTATGAGAACTTCCTGTACATACCCAAGTCAAAAGCTGTGGATGAACCAGAACGTTTGTAGTCTGCTGAGGGCTAAATATGTGGCATTCAAGTCTGGTGACCCAGGTCTGTACAAGAAAATTAGGTACAACTTGCGGAGGGCTATTTCAAGAGCTAATGAACAATTCCAATCGAAGTTGAAGGTGATGTCTGATGCATGTCAACTCTGGCAGGGTTTATAGGCCATTACTTCCTACAAAGCGAAACCTAACACCATGAATGGCAGTGACGCTTCACTCCCTGATGAACTTGATGTCCTTTACACAATCTCATTGGCTCTTCACATGATGTTGGATCACATGGACAATACAGATACCTATGTCAGGAGGCTGCTGATTGACTACAGGTGTGTATTTAACACAATCATTCCAACAGTTCTGATCAAAAGGCTCCTGAAACTGGGTATCTGTACCTTCTTCTGCAACTGGATCCTCGACTTCCGAACTGGTAGACCACAATCAATATCAGAAGGTAGACCACCATCTCCAACTCACTGACAATCAACACTGGCACACCTCAGGGTGCCTAGCTCACTGCTCTACTCTCTCTACATCCATAACTGTGTGGCTAGGCATAGCTCAATTTCCATCTATAAATTTGCTGATGATACATTCATTGTTGGCAGAATTTCAGACGGTGACGAGAGGGTGTACAGGAGTGAGATGTACCAGCCAGTTGAGTGGTGTCATAGCAACAACTTTGCACTCAGTGCCAGTAAGACCAAAGAACTGATTGTGGACTCTAGAGAGGGTAAGATGAGAGAACACACGCCAGTCCTCATAGAGGGATCAGAAGTGGGATGAGTGAGCAATTTCAAATTCCTGGGTGCAACATCTCTGAGGACCAAACATATCGATGCAGCTACAAAGAAAGCAGAACAGTGGCTATATTTTATTAGGAGTTTGAGAAGACTTGATACGTCTCCAAAAACACTTTAAAATTTCTACAGATGTACCATGGAGAGTATTCTAACTGGCTTACTGTAATTCTATACTTACTTTAATCCAGTTTTTTTCCCCCTTTATTATCATGTATTGCAATGTACTGCTGCCTCGTAGTCAACAAATTTCACAACATATGCCAGGGATAATAAACATGATGCTGATTCTGTTACAGCACAGATTTCAAAATATTTTACAAATGGAAAAAATCCCAATTTTATGAAAGGGATAAAACAAAATACTCTTCATAAAATATTGGATTTGGCACATCTCCAACGTAATTGGTAACTCTTGTTTCAGTGATGAAAATATTGAACAGTTCCATTTCATTAAGCTGCTACTTATTAACTGTTTACAGAGGTCACAAAAGTGGGCTACCCTTATTCACTGACTCATTATTTTTCACAGTGGTCCTCATAGTCAATAAATTCCAATTGTATAATTTATTGGGGTCATTCAAAGCTGTGAAGTCCTAATACTCACTGACGCATTTTGCAGTCAACACAATTAGTTTTTAAGGTAAAATCCATGATATACAAAGTTGTACTAATTGAAGTGCTGGACCGATAAAATCAAAGGGTCTCCTCATTAATGTCCTGTCAGAGTTTTTTATTCTGTTTTGAAAATGAAACATCTTTGAGATCAAGAGAAATTCCCTGAGGAAGATCTTCTTCATTCAGAGGGTGGTGAGAGTGTGGAACAAACTGCTGCCAGAGGTGGTGGATGCGTGCTCAGCTTCAACATTTAAGAGAAATTTGTATAAGTACATGGATGGGAGTGGTATGGAGGACTATATCTGGGTGCAGGTAACGGAACTAGGCAGGATAATAATTCAGCATGGACTACATCGCCTGAAGGGCCTGTTTTTGTGCTATAGGGTTCTATGATTCTGTGATTACTCCGTGAAGATCTGACATGGCTCAGTCACAAGGTGCTAGCATCAACTGCTATTTCTACACAAAATCTAGGCTGATGTTGCAGTGCAATAAATCGGTAAATTGGGTTATTCAAAGGTCAAAGTTCAAATGTATTATCAAAATATGTATATGTCACCATTTGCTACTGTGAGATTCATTTTCTTGCAGACATTCACAATACAACAAAGAAATAAAATGAAAATCTACACAGAAAGACCAACGAACAACCAATGTACAAAACAGACAAACTGTCCAAATACAAAATAAGTAAGTAAATAAATAATACTGACAATATGTAATGCAATTCCAGAGACAGCAATACACTTACCACTGTGTACTTGGCTTATATTCAAAGATTCAAAGATTCAAAACACATTTATAATCAAAGAATATATAAATTATGAACCTTGAAATTTGTCTGCTTACAGGCAGCCACAAAGCAAGAGACCTGAACAGCAAGAAAGAGAACAAAACACACACACATCATGCAAACAATAGAAGCAAGCCAACAGCACCTGAAGCAGACTGAGTCCCAGAGCTGTTCCCAGAGCAACCGGAGTAGGCCCAGAAGCCCAGTTCATTAGACCAGCAGGGCAGAAGTGCACAACAGCTAGATCAGTTCACAGCCTCTGCACTGCGGAGAAAGGATATCTCGATTAACATCAGTAAAAAGAGATTATTTGGACAGTATTATATTCATTTTGTGGTCTCTAAACATTTTACTGACACATTTTACTGTTGGGGCAAAGCGGGAGCATAGCAGTTAACATATTACAGGACCAGCAACCAAGGGTTCAATATTGCCACTGTCTGTAAAGAGTTTGCACATTCTGTCTGTGACCACGTAAGTTTTCTACGGGTGCTCCGATTTCCACCCACATTCCAAAGACATACAGGTTAGATGAATTGGTTACATGGGTGTTAGTGTGGTCACTCGAGTCAAGTAAGATGTTCTCCAAAGGGGTTGTCTACTGGTGGAGGTAGAGACCGGTTCGAAATCCACATAAACAGGATGATAGAGTGGATTCTCTTAATGGAGAATGTGCGGGTGTAATTTTGCGGCGCAAGATTGTTGTGTCATGAGGGCTTGTTACCAAGCTGTATCGGTAAATCAGTAAATAAGTAAATATAAATAAATAAAAATATTAAAATCTTGAAATGGTTAGATTTATTCTCCATTGTAAGATGGGATTGACCACCTGCAGTCGGTACTCTCACATCAGGCTGATGTGATGATTGTCTGCTCCATGTATTTTCCCTTGTTTCTTCCTCCCTTTACAGAGCTGTGAGCCTGAGGGTGGGAGGAAGCGTTTAGTCATGCAGCTCCTGACAATATGGAGCTGTACCAGCTGCTCTGCCATTGTTTTGCAAAACAGATTTAAAGATACACGTCCGCTTCACAGCTCCAGAAACCTGGGTTCGACCCCCACCCCCGGTCTTGTCTGCCGGAGTTTCTTCCAGGTGCTCCAGATTCTTCCCAACATCCCAAAGGAATGCAAGTTTAAAGATAAAGAGTAGCTTTATTTGTCACAAATATATTGCAACACACAGTAAACTGCATCGTTTACATCAAATCAAATCAGCGACGATAGTGCAGGGCAGCTTGTAAGTGTCCAGCACCAGCACAGCATGCCCACAACTCAATAACCTTAACTATGTTTTTGGAACGTGGGAGGGAACTGTAGCATGGAGAGGAAACCCGCACAGTCGTGGTGAGATTGATGATTGCTGATGCTGAAATAGCATTATGTTAAACCGCTACTCTATCGTGCCCCCTCTGGTTTGTAGTCTAATTGGACACTGTGAATTATCCCTGGTGTGGGGGAGAGTGTGTGGGAATGTGGGGAGAACCAAAGGGTAAATGGGTCTTGTACCACAGATGTGGTTCGCTGAAGGGCCTGCAAACATACAGTATGTGTATGTGGTTTTCTGAAGAGGCAATTTGCTCCTTCACATCCATGGTACCAAAGAAATTACATTTGGTTAAAGGACATTAGAGTGGCCCATTGAATCCTCTAAACTCTTGGCTGTATTGATCCTGCCAGTGCTCTGGCCAATCAGGATCTTGAGTAAATGGCAATTGCAATTGGTTTATTATTGTCGTGTGTATCCAGATACAGTGAAAAGGTTGTTTTGCATACATTTCATGCAGATCAAATCATCACACAGTGCAGTGAGGTAGAACAATGTAAACTAATAACAGAATGCAGAGCAGGTAAATATTAAGGTGCAAGATCATAATGATGTGGATTGTGAGGACAAGAGTCCATCTTATCATACTAGGGAATCATTTATAACAGTGGGGAGGAAGTTGTTCTTGCGCCTGGTGATATGTGCTTTAAGCTTTTGTATCTTCTGCCCAATGGAAGAGGAGAGAAGAGAGAATGTCAAGGAGGGAGGAGGCTTTGAAAATGCTAAAAATGTCTAATAGTGCACAATCTCTATGACTCTATGATTCTAAATATTAATATAAAAACAAACTTATAAAACACAATGTATAACTGTTGATTGTAGCCCAACCATTGGTCTGTGCAGGAGATTTCTACTTGGCCTGAAAACTGCAGCATTTTAACATTAAGATTACATAAAGGAAAATTTCAGCTGTGCAGCAACAAAGGGTATGTGTGCAGGAGCGTATCAGTTACTGCATGAAGTAAAGGGAATACTGATTGTACTAGATATCTAATCATGAAAGGCCCCTAAGTAGCTTAAAATTGATTTTGGAACATAAGACTATAAGATATTGGAGGAGAAATAGGCCATTCGGCTTGATAACTATGCTTTGCTATTTGACAGCGGCTGGTCCATTTCCCTCTCACCCCTTTCTCCTGCCTTCTCACCATGACTTTTTACACCCTGACTAATCAAGAATCTATCATCCTCCACCTTAAGTACACTCAATAACCTGGCTTCAGGCCACCTGTGGCAATGAATTTCACAGATTCACCGCCTCTTGCTAAAGAAACTCTACCCCTCTCCATTCTAAATGGATGTCCCTCTCTTCTGAGGTTGTGCCCTCTGGCCCTAGACTCACCCAATATAGGAAACATCTCCCCACATCGCCTCTGTCAAGGCTTTTCAGCATTCAGTAGGTTTCAAAGAGATTCCCCCTCATTCCAGCAAGTACAGGCCCAGAGCTATCAGATGCTCTTCATATGACAAGCCTTTCAATCCCAGAACTAATTTCATGAACCTCTTTTGAACCCTCTCTGATGTCAGCACATCCTTTCTGAGGTAAGGGGCTCAAAACTGCTCACAATACTCCAAGTGAGGCCTCATCAGGGCCTTGTAAAGCCTCAACAATACATCATTGTTTTTATATTTTAATCCTGTCAAAATGAATGCTAACACTGCCTTGCCTTTCACACCACCAAGACTCAACCTGCAAACTAACCTTTAGGAATTTCTGTACAAGGACTCCCAAGTCTCTGTCTCTGAAGGTGAACAAAACAAAAGCGATGATTGTTGACCTCAGGAGGGAACGGAGCAACCACTCTCCGCTGAACATCGACAGCTCCTTGGTAGAGATCGTTAAGAGCACCAAATTTATTGGTATTCACCTGGTGGAGAATCTCACCTGATCCCTCAACACCAGCTCCATAGCAAAGAAAGCCCAGCAGCGTCTCTACTTTCTGTGAAGGCTGAGAAGAGACACCCCCCCTCCCCCATCCTCATCACATTCAACAGAAGTTATATTGAGAGCATCCTGAGCAGCTGCATCCCTGCCTGGTTTGGAAATTGCACCATCTCAGATCGCAAGACCCTGCAGCGGATAGTGAGGTCAGCTGTGAAGATCATTGGGTCTCTCTTCCCGCCATTACAGACATTTACACCACACGCTGCATCCGCAAAGCAAACAGCATTATGAAGGACCCCACACACCCCTCATACAAACTCTTCTCCCTCCTGCCATCTGGGAAAAGGCACCAAAGCATTTGGGTTCTCTCGACCAGATGTGTAACAGTTCTTCCCCCAAGCCATCAGACTCCTCAATACCCAGAGCCTAGACTGACACCAACCTACTGCCCTCTACTCTGCCTATTGTCTTTATTGTACTGCCTATTATTTATTGTACTGCCTGCACTGTTTTGTGCACTTTATGCAGTCCTGTGTAGATCTGTAGTCTAGTGCAGTTTTTGTGCTGTTTTACGTAGTTTCGGTGTAGTTTTTGTATTGTTTCATGTAGCACCATGGTCCTGAAAAATGTTGTCTTGTTTTTGCTGTGTACTATACCAGCAGTTATGGTCGAAATGACAATAAAAATTGACTTGACTTGAAGTCCTTTTGCACATCAGATTTTAGAATTTTCTCCCTGTTTAGGAGAAAACTTTCAAAGAACTCCACATATATACAAACATATTAATTCACATTCACTGTTAAGTGTTCTAATCTATTCAGACCATCTCTCTTTCTCTCTCTCTCACACACACACACACACACACACACACACACACACACACACACACACACACACACACACACACACACACACACACACACACACACACACACACACACACACACACACACACACACACACACACACACACACACACACACACACACACACACACACACACCAGATTGCTCAAATGTGCTTTCTCCAGCATTGCAGCTCTCAAAACTGCTGAGTGCACTGATCGGCCCTTGCAATCTGATCTGAAACCTTCTTCCTATTATACACACCACCCTCCTCCAATCTTGCACTCACAAACCCAACTTTCCATCATCTCCTTCCATGCTCAGCTTTCTTATGGCTCTGCTAATTGGTTCTCTCTTACTTCATAGTGACTTATCATTGTAAAAAGTTAATGGACATTCTATTTTAAGAAGGGTCTGGGAAGGAGTTAAAAGGTGCAAATGATGCACTGTTATAGATTTGTAGATATAAACAAAATAACGTTGGTAAAATTTCACTCTCAATTTTCTAAACAGTATTTGTTTATACATTAGACCATAAGACCATTAGTCATGGAAACAGAATTAGGCCGTTCAGCTCTGTAACTCCACCATAGCTGATATAATATCCTTCTCAACCCCTTTATCCTGCCTTCTCCATGTAACCTTTGACACTCTAACTAGTCGTGATCATATCAATCTCTGCTTTAATTATGTCCAATGGCTTGATCTCCCCAGCTGCCTGTGACAATGAACTCCACAGATTCTCCACCCTCTGGCTAGAGAAACTCATCCTCATCTCTAATCTAAAAGAACTATCTTGTATTCTGAGTTTCTGCCCTCTGGCCCAAGACTTCCCCCATGCAGGAATCATCCTTTCCACGTCCACTCTATCTAGGCCTTTCAATATTCAATAGGTCTCAATGAGATCACTGCTCATTCCTCAAATGTTAGGGAGCACAGAACCAAAGCTCCTCATATGATAAGTCTTTCAAACTTGGAATCATTTTTGTGAACCTCCTTTGAACCCTGCTCATAAAACTGCTCATAATACCCTACATGTAGTCTGACAATGCCTTATAAAGCTTCAGCATTACATCCTTTTTGCTGAACTTCACTTGAAGCTGAGGATTTGCAAAATATACCCCAGTTGATTAGTAAAGGAGTGACTTGACTTTTTATATGTGGATTAAGCTAAACCCAAGAGGTTATTCTTTAAAGTGGAAATTTTGGATAAGGGATGGGGGAGTGTTACAGTTTGCTGTTCACAGGTGGCAAATTGGTTGTGGTGGGCGATGTGTCTGCCCGGTTTTATTTCAGTCTTCTCCATTACCAGAATGTTTGCACTTTGCTGTTAGTGGGAGCTCAGATCATCCCTAGATCAAAACCTGCAGTGTTATTCTCATTACGCAGTTAACACTTGTTATACCAACACCACTGTTCCTGAGAGAGTTGCTCACAATAATGAATTTAATGATCTCTGGCTTAATGGGGAGATTGAAATGGACTCCCTCACCAGTTTTAACCCTATACCTCCGGACCCAGACTAAAGCACGCCTTCCTCCATGACGGGAAGGACTCTGAGGAAGAGCCTTTTCACCTAGAGGTTCAAGATTGCTCAATTTCATTTGCAGTACACAAGTGCAAAGCACAATTAAATAATCGTCACGCCAGATCTGATGCAACACAAAAATCATAAAATAAAGACTACAGTAATAAAAAACACAACAAATATAAATACATAAGATTGCTTATATGCATAGATTAATAGTATGTCCATGAAGTGACTCAGGGGTGGGTTAGTGGGTGGAGGTGATGATCTGCCTTACTGCTTGGGAAAAGTAACTGCCGTTGAGTCCAATGAATGCTCTTCCCTTATGGCACTGGACAAACAGTTCAAGACCAGGGTGGGTGGGATCTTTCTTGATACTGCCAAAATTTTTCTGGCATCTCTCTGTTTGTATATCCTAGATGGCAAATAGACTGGTCCAGGTAATGCACTGGGCAGTTTTGCCTACCCACTGTAGAGCCTTCCTGTCTGCTGCAATGCAGTTTCCATACCAGGCAGTGATGCAGCATGTTAGGATGCTCCCTACTGCACATCTGCAGAAGGGAAAATGTTTCAGAAAGGATGGGGAGGGAGGCAAAAGGGGTGGGGGTGTGGCACAGTTGAACAGAGATAGTGCCATGGCTGCAGAAAAGGAGGAAGTCATGGAGGGATTGTCTACGGAGTCTCTGTGTGTGGAAGTTAAGAACAGGAAGGGGTCAGTAAGTCTACTGGGTGTTTTTTATAGACCACCCAATAGTAACAGGGACATCGAGGAGCAGATAGGGAGACAGATTCTGGAAAGGTGTAATAATAATAGGGTTGTCGTGGAAGGAGATTTTAATTTCCTAAATATTGAATAGCATCTCCCTGGAGCAAGGGGTTTAGATGGGGTGGAGTTTGTTAGCTGTGTTCAGGAAGGTTTCTTGACACAATATGAAGATAAGCGTACAAGAGGAGAGACTGTACTTGATCTGGTATTGGGAAATGAACCTGGTCAGGTGTCAGATCTGTCAGTGGGAGAGCATTTTGGAGATAGTGATCACAATTCTATCTCCTTTAACATAGCATTGGAGAGAGATAGGAACAGACAAGTTAGGAAAATGTTTAATTGGAGCAAAGGGAAATATGAGGCTATCAGGCAGGAAATTGGAAGCTTAAATTGGGAACAGATGTACTTTTTTTTATTCATTTTTTATGCATTTCTACAAACCAACTACAAACAAAAAAACCCAACAACAAAGTGAAGATGAATACAGTGCAAAATAAACATATCAATTATATAATTCATAACAATAAGGAAACAGCACTCAGAATGAAATCATATAAAGTTAGTATCCTCCCCTCCCTCCCACTGTATAACTCCTGGCTAACCATTACAATACATAAAATAAAATTAATCGGAGCATTCGACCGCACAAAACTGTAAATATAAATTTAAAAAAAGAATAATAATGCCTACTACCAAAACTATAATGTAATTCCCATCAAAAGGAAACCATAAAACTTACAGAGAGAAAAAAAGCTGAAAGTAAGGGATTAAAAATAAATAAACAATCTAAAGAGGAGTTATGAAAGTATTCAAGAAAAGGTCCCCACACCTTTTGAAATTTTATGTCCGAATTGAGAAGTGAGTAATGAATTTTTTCAAGGTCTAAACAGGACCTAATATCATTAAGCCATTGAGCATGAGAGGGTGGGGCAACATCTCTCCACCTAAGGAGAACTAAGCGTCTAGCCAAAAGAGAGGCAAAAGATAATGTTTGGCATTCAATCGGACTCAAATGCATGTCTGCCTCACCCAAGGTACCAAAAAGGACAATCAGAGGATTAGGTTCTAAGTGGCAATTAAGAATATGGGATAAAGATTAAAAAAAACTTCTCTCCAAAATTTCTCTAGACTAGGACGAGCCCAGTACATATGGATAAGAGAGGCTTCACCACCTTTACACTTGTCACAAACAGGACTAATGTCAGGATAAAACAGTGACAATTTAGTTTATGACATGTGAGCCCAATGTACAACCTTGAACTGTAAAAGACAGTGGTGAGCACATAAAGAGGTTAAATTAACTGACTTAAGAATTGAATCCCAAACCGCATCAAATAAAGAAATATTTAAATCATGCTCCCAAGCAGTTCTAATTTTATCAAAGCGTCAAGACTCAAGGTCACTAATTTATCACGAATAAAAGATATTAAGCCTTTACCCAATGCATTAATACAAAGAAGCAGGTCCACAAGGGTTTTCTTGTGCGTGTCAGGAAAATTAGATAATAAAGGGTTAATGAAATTTCTAATTTGAAGGTATCTAAAGAAAGGGGTATTAGGTAGATTAAACTTTGCCGACCGTTGTTGAAAAGTTGCAAAACAATTATCTATGAAAAGATCTTCAAAGCGCCTAATGCCCTTTCTATACCAATCATGAAATGTTGAGTCTTGCACAGAAGGTAGGAAAGATGATTGTGTAAGATAGGACTAGAGAGAGAGAAACCATGAAGGCCATTAAATTTTCTAAACTACGCCCATATTCTCAGTCTAACAAGAGGATTAACAATTAGTCCAGGCAAGTGACAAGCAAGTGCAGATCCAAGAAGTGCTGAAATAGAGATATTCTTAGTAGAATGAGTTCCTTGTTACTGTAATAATAGTCATACAAATAAGTAAATAAATTCTAATGTCATGAAATTCTAATACCTGTGTTAGATGCTGTCTGGCCTGCTGAGTTCTGCCAGCATTTTGTGTTTTTTATATATTCTTAGTAGAGTTCAACTCCATTGCCACCCATTTTGGAAATCAGACTGATTATAAAAAAAGGATAAAAAAGCAAGACAGCGAATATTAGCTGCCCAATAATATAAACGGAAGTTAGGTAAAGCCATATCACCTTCTTTTTTAGGTTTTTGGAGGTAAGCTTTATTAAGTCTAGAACATTTGCCCTTCCATAGACAGGACAAAATAATAGAAGCTAATGAGTCAAAAAAAGCTTTAGAAATAAAAATTGGTCTAGACTGAAATAAGTATAAAAATTTAGGAAGGATATACATTTTAAGAACATTAATTCGACCTGGCAGAGATATAGATAAGGGTGACTCTGTTTTGAAGAATTTAAAAGGTTAGCAAAATTTTCTCAAAAAAGATGCTTGAAGTTCCTTGTTACTGTAATAATAGTCATAATTAAATAAGTAAATAAGTTCTAATGTCATGAAATTCTAATACTTGTGCTTCTCTATTAATTGGGACAAATTCACTCTTATGTAAATTAATATTATAGCAGGAAAGCTGGCTGAATTGATCAGGAAGTAAAAACATTGGGGGTAAGGAAGTGGACGGATTTGATACAAAAAGTAAAAGATCGTCGGCATTAAGAGAAACATTATGCTCAATACCTCCTCTCCAAATCCCTGTCAATTCAGGACAACTTCAAAACGCAATCTCTGGTGGCTCTATAGCCAAATCAAAAAATAGGAGACTTAAAGGGCGTCTTTGACGGGTGCCATGTTTAAGACTAAAAGACTGGGATTGTTGAGAGTTAGTCAAAACAGAAGCGGTGGGACATAAGTATAACAATTTAGGGAATAGATGTTCTCAGGGAAATGTACAGAGGATATATGCGTGGAGTTCTGTATAAGTATGTTCCAATGAAACATGGAAAGGATGGTAGAGTACAGGAACCGTGGTGTACAAAGGCTGTTTTAAATCTAGTCAAAAATAAAAGAAAAGCTTATGAAAGTTTCAAAAAACTAGGTAATGATAGAGATCTAGAAGATCATAAGATGAGCAGGAAGAAAGAAATTAAGAGAGCCAGAATGGTCCATGAGAAGGCCTTGGCAGGCAGGATTAAGGAAAACCCCAAGGCATTCTACAAGTATGTGAAGAGCAAGAGGATATGACATGAGAGAATAGGACCCATCAAGTGTGACAATGGAAAATTGTGTATGGAACTGGAGGAGATAGCAGAGGTACTTAATGAGTACTTTGGTTCAGTATTCACTATGGGAAAAAATCTTGGCTATTGTAGGAACGACGTACAGTGCACTAAAAAGCTTGAGCATATAGATATTAAGGAAGAGGATGTGGTGGAGCTTTTGGAAAGCATCAGGTCACCGGGACCAGATGTGATGTACCACAGGCTACCGTGGGAGGCAAGGGCGGAGATTGCTGAGCCTCTGGCGATGATCTTTGCATCATCAATGGGGATGGGAGAGGATCCAGAGGATTGGAGGGTTGTGGATGTTTTTCCCTTATTCAAGAAAGGGAGTAGAGATAGCCCAGGAAATTATAGACCAGTGATTCTTACTTCAGTGGTTGGTAAGTTGATGGAAAAAATCATGAGAGGCAGGATTCATGAACATTTGGAGAGGCATAATATGATTAGGAATAGTCAGTATGGCTTTATCAAAGGCAGGTTGTGCCTTACAAGTCTGATTGAATTTGTTGAGGATGTGACTAAACACATTGATGAAGGAAGAGCAGTAGATGTAGTGCATATGGATTTCAGCAAGGCATTTGATAAGGTACCATATGTCAGGCTTATTGAGAATGTAAGGAGGCATGGGATCCAAAGGGACCTTGTTTTGTGGATCCAGAACTGGCTTGCTCACGGAAGGCAAAGGGTGGTTGTAGACCAGTCATATTCTGCATGGAGGTTGGTGACCAGTGGTGTGCCTCAGGGATCTGTTCTAGGAGGTCTTCTCTTCGAGATTTTTATAAATGACCTGGATGAGGAAGTGGAAGGATGGGTTAGTAAATTTGCTGTTGACACAAAGGTTGGTGGTGTTGTGGATAGAGTGGAGGGCTGTCAGAAGTTACAGTGGGACATTGATAGGATTCAAAACTGGGCTGAGAAGTGGCAGATGGTATTTGACCCAGATAAGTGTGAGGTGGTTCATTTTGGTAGGTGAAATATGATGGCAGAATACAGTATTAATGGTAAGACTCTTGGCAGTGTGGAGGATCAGAGGGATCTTGGGTTCTGAGTCCAGAGGATACTCAAAGCTGGTGTGCAGGTTGACTCTGTTGTTAAGAAAGCATATGGTGTATTAGTCTTCATCAATCGTGGGATTGGATTTAGGAGCCGAGAGGTAATATTACAGATATATTGGACCCTGGTCAGACCCCGCTTAGAGTTCTGTGCTCAGTTCTGGTCACCTCACTACAGGAAGGATGTGGAAACCATAGAAAGGGTGCAGAGGAGATTTACAAGGATTTCGCCTGGATTGGGGAGCATGCCTTATGAGGCTAGGTTGAGTGAACTCGGCCTTTTCTCCTTGGAGCAATGGAGGATGAGAGGTGACCTGGTAGCGGTGTGTAAGGTGATGAGAGGCATTGATCATGTGGATAGTTAGAGGTTTTTCCCCAGGGCTGAGATGGCTAGCTCACGAGAGGGCACAGTTTGAGGGTGCTGGGGAGTAGGTACAGAGGAGAGGTCAGGGAAAGTTTTTTATGCAGAGAGTGGTGAGTGCGTGGAATGGTCCACTGGCAATGGTGGCGGAGGCAGATACGACAGGGTCTTTTAAGAGTCTCCTGGATAGTTACATGGAGCTTCAAAAAATAGAGGGTTATTGGTAACCCTAGGTAATTTCTAAAGTAAGGACAAGTCCAGCACAGCTTTTTGGGCCGAAGGGCCTGTATTGTGCTGTAGAGTTTCTACGTTTCTATGATATGAGTATTGATGTACATAGTCCAGCTCCCTTCAGCCTCCTCACAATGTAATGGTTTCAAATTTGGAGTTAACGTGTGGTTGCAAATGTCGTGTGCTCCACCTCAGCAGAGGTGGGTAGTGCCACAGCATTTAAGCAGTACCTGCTTTATACTGCTCTCGCAGAACAACAAATTACACATCATGAATAGTGCTTTACAAAAGTCTTAGGCACATCTATATAGCTCGGGTGCCTAAGACATTTGCACAAACGGTATTTGTCAGCGCGGACCGGAGAGGGAATTGTAAATCTGGTGGCAGCAAAGGATGTTGGGAATGGCAAGGGTGAAGTGCCAAGGGAAGGATGTGACACAGGTGGCAAAGGAGTGCCAGGGGTGGTGGGTGGTGTGGTTGCAGATACACTCAGCCTTGAGGCACCAGGCAAGTTCATTTGCTTCCAAACAGCTGTTTTTTTATCATTACAGAATGTCTCTCCGGTGCTTCCCACTCCTTCCTCATTTCCCAACCATGGTCCCCGCTCTCTGCCCCTTTCCCACTCTCAGTCCACAATACAGACGCACATCAGAATCAACTTTATCACCGCTTACATGCATCTTGAGTTTGTATTCTTCAGCAGCAGCAGTATAGTGCAATACATAAAATTACTACAATACTGTGCAAAAGTCTCAGGCACACTAGCTACATATATGTATATTTCAAAGTTCAAAGTAAATTTATTATCAAAATATAAATATGTCATCTTTTACAACTCAGAGATTCATTTTCTTGCATGCACACTCAATAATAGAATAAATGAAAGACCACACCAACAGAGTGAGAACTAGTGTGAAAAAGGCAGCAAACTATGCAAATACAAAAAAGAAAAAAAGAAATTATAATTTAAAACAAACTAACAAATAAGTAAATAAATAAATAAGCAATAGATATCAAGGACATGAGATAAAGAATCCTTGAACATTTCAATTTTAGAACAGGTGAGGTTGATTGAAGTTATCTCCTCTTGTTCAGGAATCTGATAGCTGAGGGGTTATACCCGTTCTTTAACCTGGTGGTGTTAGTTGTGAGGCACCTCTACCTTCTTCCAGATAGCAGCAGTGAGAAGAGAGCATGGCCTGGATGGTGGGGGCCCCTAACGATGGGTGCTGTTTTCCTGCAACAACACTTCATGTAGACGTACCCAATGGCAGGACAGGCTTTACCCGTGATGGACTGGGCTCTATCCAATATTCTTTGTAGGTTTTTTCGTTCAAGGGAATTGGTTTCTATACTAGACTATGATGTAATCAGTCAATATACTCTCCATTGCACATCTATGCAAGTTAGTCAAAGTTTTCGATGTCATGCCAAATCTCCGCAGGCTCTTAAGGAAATAGGGAGACTGCAGCACTTTCTTCGTAATTGCACTTATGTGCTGAGCCCTGGACAGGTCCTCTGAAATAACACACCGACCTTCTCCACCTCTGATCCCCCTATGAGCGCTGGCTCATGGATCTCTGATTTCCTTCTTTTGAACTTAGTAATCAGCTCCTTGGTCTTGAAGACATCGAGTAAGCCATTCAGCCAAATTTTCAAATCTCCCTCCTATATGCTGATTCAATATCACTGTCGATTCAACCTGCAACAGTGGTGTCATCAGCAAATGTGAATATGGCTATGGAGCTGTGCTCAGCCACACAGTCATTAGTGTAAAGTGAGTTGAGCAGGAGGTCTTGTGGTGCACCTGTGCTGATGGAGAATGTGGAGGAGATGCTGTTGCCAACCTGAACTGTCTGGAATCTGCAAATGAGGAAATCGAGTATCCAATTGCACGAGGAGGTACTGAGACCAAGGTCTTGAAATTTTTTGATTAGCTTCAGAGATAATAAATCTAATAAATCTGAAATCAGAGTTGGCAGAGACACAGTTGCCTGAACGGCTCGATATCTGAGGCAGGGACGGAGTTCAGTTTAAAGTGCATGCATGCACAGGGCATAGATGACAGGAAATTAATTTTTTCAGCAGCAGCACAGTACATAACGGACATGACAATAGTATGTTAACTTAAGCAAATTAACATAAATTATGCATAATTTACATGACAAAATAAACAAAAATGAAGATAACACAGTGCATGGAGAGAGAGAGAGAGAGAGAGAGAGAGATGAACTGTGACTGTAAACCTAAAGAAGTATAAAAACCTGAGTTCAGAGGAGGGGCGGAAGACAACTTGCTGATGAGCACAGCTGGGAGATCAAACACAGCCAGCTGAGAGCTCATGGTTTGCTTCAGTGCGCATAGAGTTCTTGTCAAAGGAATATGGGCACCACAGAGATCTGTTTCAGAGTTGTTTATGGAGTTATATACTACAGAAACAGTTTCTTTAGCAAAACCATCCATGCTGATCAATGTATCTAGTTTGTCCCATTTAACCATATTCCTTTCAATCCTTTCCATCCATGTACTTGTCCAAATGTGTTTTAGATATTGTAGCTGTCCCAACATGTCCTCTGAGAGCTTGTTCCATATACCCACCATCTTCTATGTGGAAAACCTATCCTTCAGTTCCTCTTTAAATGTTTCATCTCTTACCTTAAATGTAGGTGCTCTAGTTTTAGACTCCCCTACCACAAGGAAAAGATTGTGACCATTCACCTTAACTCTGCTCCTTATGGGTTGATAAACCTTTATATGGTTTTTCTTCAGTCTCCTATGCTTCAGAGTAAAAAGCCAGGTGAGCAAGATGGCGCTGGTGAGCTTTGATGACGTTTTGCAGACAGTTCACGAAACTACGAGATATACATCTGGCCTGCGATCGCTGCAGTCTTTAACTTCCCTTCAAAGGATGTATTTTTGAATCAACTAGACAATCTGGCACTTTGTGATCTCCTGGGGGATTCAGCAAACTAGGCTCTCGGGAGTGCAGTTATGACCGGGATGGCCATTGACTCGAGGCCTGATGGCGGAAGATGAACCCATGGCTGGCTCCATTACTTCACACCAATTAAAGCGTTGAGCAAGATTAAAATTATCGTGGGCAAGAGCAGAAAATGAACAGATGTTCGGCACCATCTGCCTGCGTTGGACTGGTCTCCCTCTCTTCCCACTACTACTGTCGAGCGGAAGGTGCTCGGGTCCTGGATCCCGCACCAGCAGGTTTGGAAGCAGTTGTTGCCTTGCAACCATCAGGGTCTTGTGCCAGCTTTACTCACCTCAACGCTGAATAGACTCCGCAGCTGCGGTCTCGCTTTTGGTGACTCTGCAGCTCATGTTCCATATGTTTTTCTTTAATTTTTTTTTACTGTTTAAGTGATTTGTCCTCATTTGCAAGTTGGGTATGTGGTAGTTTTGTTGTGTGTGTGTGTCTATGTATGTTCTTTTAGTGAATGCTACTCTGGTTCTTTGATTTGTGAGTGCCTGCAAGAAGATTAATCTCAAGGTTGTGTATGATCATAAATACTTTGATAGTACATTTGATCTTTGAACTTAAAAACCCCTGCCTCTCCAGTCTCTCTACATAAATCAACCTTTCCAGTTCTGGTAACATCCTTATAAATGTTTTCGGTGTCATTTCCAATTCAAAGTATTCAAAGTACATTTATTATGAAAGAATAAATAAATTATACAACCTTGAGATTTGTTTGCTTACAGGCAGTGCAAAACAAGGAACCTGAAAGAATCTAATTAAAAAAAGACCGATCCTTAATGCACACAGAGGAAAACACAAATCATGCAAACAATCGAAGTGAGCAACAACAACAGCATTCCGAAACATATTGAATCCTTAGATCAAAAATCCCCGATGCAGCCCTGAGTAGGCCCAAAGCCTCGGTTTTCAGTTCATCAGTTTGCAAATCATTGCAAAATTCGCAGACAAAAGCACAGCAGCTGGGGGCAGTCTCGCAGCCTTAGCATTGTGGAGGGAGGAGCCCTCAGTCTGTCTGAGCTAGCGTTTAAATTATCCGAACAGTGGATCGCACCTCACACTAGGATTCAGGCCCTGCTGCAGTGGATCATTTCAGGCCTAAATTTTGCTGCCGAAGAAGCCATTATCGACCTCTCCAAGTTGGCTTGGTGCCCAAATCAATCCAACCCTTCCTGACTCTCAACGCCTTGCCTTTGCATTCTATCTAGGCCGGCATTTAAATTGTCCAAATGGCAAATCGTGCTTTGTATTTGGACCCAGGCTCTGCTGCAGCGAATCACTCCAGCCCTACAATATGCCAACCACCAAAAACACTTTGGACCTGGATTTTGCTGCAGGAGAAGCTGTTCATGACCTCTCCAAATTGGTTCAGCACCTAGTGTGGTCCACCCTCACATCCAGTCCAGCTGAACAGGCATTGGAACTCCTCTGCCCCGTCTTCTGCCCTTCGAATTGTCCACTCCAACCAGCACGGTTCCAGTTCCAAGTGAGTCAATGTTGCACCACACCAGCAGGGCACAGCTCACAAATTTGTCTTGCCTTTGCCTTCATTGTTTGCGGTGATAGTTTACCACAATGATGCACCATCAATAACTCTCGGAGACGGGAGGCAAACAATAGGCTTTTATTAGCTGCAAGAGACCGCCACACAACATCCTGGAGACTGAGGGAGGAGCAGTGCCTCCAACCGCCTTTATACAGGGGTCTGTGGGAGGAGCCACAGGAGCAGTCAGCAGAGGGGCGTGTCCAGACAGATATATGTAGTTCACCACACACAATTTACCTGATAAAAATGTATCATCAAGGATGTACTTTTATCAAATTCCTTTGCTTTTGAACTACCAGGAAGCTATTATGTGCCTTCAGTAGCACCATCTTAAATCGTCAATTTAATAACTACCAATAGCTAAGTAACCAGAACTACACATAATATTCAAAGTATGGAGTGACTTCCACACATTCTTTTTTTTAATGAGTCTTTGATTAGGTATAGTTTTTGAAAATTATATTGTATTTTTCTTATTTTCCTGTAAATAACTTCAAGAACACGAATCTCAAGGTAGTACTGTTTATGGTAATATATACACTCACTCTTAGATGGACTGCCTTCCCAGGCTGACGAGCTCCATTTTCCCCGATTGATTTCAGACCTCCGCTGCCTTGCGCCCATACCCACTCATGGGAAAGGCTGTGGGAGTAAACCCTGAGGACAACTCCAGAGCTGGAGTCCCTAAGTCAGTCCGACGTTGCCTTTAACCTCGCTCTGGCAACTCCTGCGACGACACTGGTGCCGAGCTGTATCGGCCCTTGCCCTTCCCTTGGACAACATCGGTGGTGTGGAGAGGGGAGACTCGCTGCATGGGCAACAGCCGGTCTTCCATACAACCTTGCCCAGGCCTGCGCCCTGGAGAAGACTTTCCAGGTGCAGATCCATGGTCTCGCGAGACTAACAGATGCCATACATACACTCACTGGCCACTTTATTAGGTGCACCATTACACCTGCGTGTTAATGCAAATATCTAATCAGCCAATCATATGGCAGCTAATCAATTCATAAAGACATGCAGACATAGTGAAGAAGTTCTGTTGTTGTTCAAACCAAACATCAGAATGGGGAAGAAATGTGATCTAAGTGAATTTGACTGTGGAATAATTGCTGATGACAGATGAGGTGATTTGAGTATCTCAGAAACTGCTGATCTCCTGGGATTTTCATGCAGAACTGTCTCTAGAGTTCTCAGAGAATGGTGCAAAAACAAAAACATCCAGCGAGCAGAAATTCAGGGGCAAAAAACCCTTGTTAATGAGAGAGATCAGCCCATCTAGTCTGTGTCAAACTATGATACTGCCCCGTCCCATCTCCCTGTTCCTGAACTGTAGCCCTCCATACACCTCCCAGGAGAAAAGTTTTAAGAGGAAAGGAGAAAATTCTCCTTTCTCTTAAATGTTGAATTCAAATGTGCATGCATCACTTCTGCTGGCAAATCTCACCACTCTCTGACTGAAGAAGTTCCCCTTCATTTGCCTTAAACACATCACCTTTCACCCTTAACCCATGACCTCAAATTCTTGTCTCACCCAACCTCAGTGGCAAAAATCCATTTGCATTCACCCTGTCTATACACTCTTTGTGTTGTATTCAGTGAATATTAATAAATAACATGTTTGAGAGTTGTTGGCAGGACAGTCCGAAGGATGGAACATTGTCCCTGGGAACGTTCTGTAACCTGCACCCTCGACTCTCTGACGACTGGATGCACTGTGAATGTAATTATCATGAATGATGATAACTGTTCTTGTCATCAGGCTGTTCCATTAACTCAAAGTTTCATTTTTCAGTTCTGCCTCATTAGAATCCACTTAGTACTGTTCTAATTGAGCCTCATACTGTTTATTACCCAGCTCAGCGTCAGAGACATGATACCCACCTGGAGAGTCGCTGCCCGTTTTGCTTTGCAAAATGATTATTAGTCCTGCAATGTTGTCTTTCCTGCGCTTTTCCCTCAACCTGACTGATTAAGACCTTTCATCTCATCTACCACTCACTAACAACACATGTACCGCCCATTGGTGTTGATCATTTAAACCTTGCAGCTAAACTTCTGTTCTGCTCTCCGAGTCCTTGCCTTCCCACTTAGAGTCACACAGCATGAAACAGGACTTCTGGCCCAACTGATCCATGCCAAGCATGTTGCCTATTCAAACTAGTCCATTTACCCAGAGGTGGCCCATATGCTTCTAATCTTTTCCTATCCACGTACTGTATGATCTAACAAAATTCAAGATAGAAGATTTATGATTCAAGATTGTTTATTGTCTTTTGTAAATAGACAAGTATAAGGGAGAACAAAATAATTGTACTCCAGATATTATTAAATCCAAGATCATGATATTATTAAGTCCAAGGAAGAATTAGATGTCTTATAAATGTCATCCATCATTAAGGACCCTGGTCAACTAGGACATGCCCTCTTCTTATTGATCAGGAAGAAGGTACAGAAGACCAAAGGCACATACTCAACGATGCAGGAACAGCTTCTTCCCCTCTGCCATCTGATTTCTGAATGGACAATGAACCCATGAACACTACCTCACTACTTTTTTTACACTACTTATTTAATTCAACATTTTGATATCTGGTGTGTGTGTGTGTGTGTGTGTGTGTGTGTGTGTGTGTGTGTGTGTGTGTGTGTGTGTGTGTGTGTGTGTGTGTGTGTGTGTGTGTGTGTGTGTGTGTGTGTGTGTGTGTGTGTGTGTGTGTGTGTGTGTGTGTGTGTATTTACAGAGAGAGAGCGAGAGATATCAGAATCAGGCCCGAGAATGAAGAGTTGTTAGTTCAGTAAACGAAGTCCATGGCATTGAATGAGAGAACGAATTTGCAGGAGAGAATAAACATGTAAAAGTGAATAAGAATATAAATTGAGCTTAAAAGCTTTAAATATTCAAGACTCAAAGATTCTAAGCATATTTGTTATCAAAGAATGTATGTTATACACCCTGAAATTTGTCTGCTTGCAGGAAGCCACAAAGCAAGAAACCTGACTAACACAAATTTTAAAAAAAGATGAAAAACCACAGTGCAGAGAGAGAGAAAAAAAAACACACATCATGCAAATAATAGAAGCAAGCCAACAGCATTTGAACCAGACTGAGTCCCAGATCCTCTCCCAGAGCAGCAAGAGTAGACCCAAGCCCCGGTCCCAGTTTACCACACCAGCAGAGCAAAAACGCATGGAAACTAACCCAAATTTGCAGTCTCGGCTCCACGGAGAAAGAATGAACATTTGTGGGATAGTGAGCAAAATCATTTGAACACTCACCTCTGTTCCTGACGCCCGGGCTTCCAGTCTATCTGGATCAGCATTTAAGTTGACTAAGTATCATGTAGTGCCCCTCTCTAGGACCCAGATCCCGGCGCCATGACATGCTTGGGCCACCCAGCCTGAAGCTGTTCTTGATCTCACCAAATCAACTCAATGCTTGTAGTAATCCACCCTCTCACCTGGGTTAGCTGGACAGACGCTGTATCTCTTCTGAATTGACACCTCGCTAAATCACTCACTCCATCTCCTGAGCGAAACCAATTCTATATGCAGCCCTGGCTCGAACATGTTGCGCCTCGCAATGCCCCAGCATGGCTCATTCCCTCCAAACCAGCCTTGCCTCCACCTGCCTCCTTACTGTCTGCAGTGGTAGCTCACCAAATCTGCTTCAGAAAAGATGTTGTAAGTACACCCGATTCTCGTTATATGCGTCTTCAGACAATGTGGATTCACAGTTATGCGATGAACCTATTTCTACCAATGTCTCCTTATATGCGTCCAAAACTTACAGTGATGCGAGGAGCACTGCTTTCCCGCCAACACAAGTCACGTGTGCATGCCTCACAGCCTCACTGTTGGGATGAGAAGCACCGCTTTCCTGCCAATACAAGTCAGGTGCGCGTGCCTCACAGTCTCACTCCCGCCAGTCTTGCATTGGTTTTGGCAAGGTGTGGATGTGCAATCTTGCGCTCTTAAACTTTTGTTGATTTTATCTGTGGTGCAGTGATTTTGTGCTTGAAATATTTAACTATGCTCCTAAGTGTCCGATGTCATGTCCTGGGCCATCAGCCGAATGGCAGCGAACTGCTTTAACACTTGAAAAAAAGTAGGAAATTATAAACAGCGTGGCATCAAGTGAAGGTAACATAGCTCTGGGACGCTACTGCTGGGAACAGAATCTTGCTTTTAAAGTTCTTTTGTTGCTTGACAATGCGCCAGCCCATCCTAAACATTTGTACAACATTCATCCTAATATAACAGTGCGTTTCCTGCTGCCTAACACATCACTGATTTAACCACTCGACCAAGGTGTGATCCACATTCAAGGCATTTTTTTTTACGGCGAACTATCTCTCAGATGCTGCAAGCAACAGACGATTTTGAAAATCCCGGGAGTTTACCAACGGTGAGGGAATGGTGGAAGTCGGAACACTTGGCACAAATGGCGATGGACATGGACCCAAGTTTAGAACGGAGTCAGCATTTCAGTCGTTCTGCCATCAACCCTTCTTCCTTACAAGCAAATTTATGCTGAAAAACAAAATGCTGCCAAGCAAACAACCCTCACCATCTTTCTTCAAACCGGTGTCATCTCCTGCTGCTGGCAGTTCTAAGAGTTCTGTGAGTCTTCCTTCAACCCTTGCTGTGCTTGATGACCCTGACAACCACAATAATCCACCTCATCCATGTAAAGCTGCCGGACACCACAACAACCACTCATCTCCCGGAGCGAACACAACTGCCACTGTTGGTGAGTACTGTACACCCTAGTATGTTAACCTTCTATTATTTATTACATTGAATATTACCTTAAATTGATGAAATATAATACGAATATTGCCTTGTGGTACTGCTTTTGTGCCGTATTGGTATGAAAATGTGAATAAACTACAGATAAAATATATTTAGGAAGCCCTCTGGAATGCATCCCTATTTTCTCCATTTAAATAATTATTCACATTATGTGTCGACTGCGAGGAACGTATCCCCCACATATAACGAGGATAGGGTGTAGTGTTTTTCGTCAATTTTCTTGCCTCTGGTTTGCTGGTAAGCTGTCTCGCATCTAAAGTTCCAAGTTCAAAGTAAATTTATGACCAAAGTATGTATATGTTACCATACACCACCTTGAGATGAATTTCCTTGCACCCATTTACAGCAACAAAAGAAATACAATTGAATTTTATAAAGACTACACATAAACAGAAAACCTGACAAACACCAATGTGCAAAAGAAGTCAAGCTCTGCAAATAAAGTAATACCAAGAACATGAGCTGTAAAGAGTACTTTAAAGTAGCTCATAGAATCAGTTCAGAGTTGTGGTTTAGGACATTGTGAATATGCTGGTATGGGGCCTGAATCTTTTGTATGTCCTGCTTATAATAGTAGTGAGAAGAGGGCATGATCTGGATGGTGAGTGTTTTTGATATTGAATGCTGCTTTCTTGTGGCAGCACACCCATGTGTATCAGGGTTTTGACTTTGACGGACTGGGTTGTATTTATCACAAAGTGCAAACAATTGTAGACACCAAAAGTCGGGAACAGAAGAATTTAGATATGTGAACAAAAAAACAAGCAAACCAATTAAATAGTTACCTTTGCAGACGAAAACGCAAACAAGATGAGTAATTAAGGAAAGTTAGTATTTGTTAAATGTAGTGCTTGATAAATTAGTCACACTGAAAACTAATAATCTGCATCCTGGAAGTAGTAATCTTGGAAGAATTAATTTCTTGATTGTCATTGTCCAATATTCTATAGAGAATGGAACATTTCCTGCAAATATAAAGGTGGCCACCGCTTAAAAAAAAAGGAAAGAGAAAGCAGGGAATTGCAGAAACATCAGTACAGAAAATATGTTAAAGTCGATTATAAAATATGTGATAGCAGGATACTTCAGTTCAAGTTCAAATTTATTGTCATTCAACCACACACTAAATAAAACATTGTTCCTCTGGGGCCAAGGTGCAAAACGCAGTATGTATAGTCGCACAGAACACGTGGTGATCCAGAACATACAGTCAGAAAATAATATTAGCACCAGTCCCTGAGTGGCATGGCCTGACAATTACCAGATTAACATAAAGTGTGAGAGTGCACGTAATGCTCATCATTATCATTATGTGCCATGTCATGTAACGCATATGATCATGGTCTTGGCAATTGTTTCTACAGAAGTGGTTTCCCATTGCCTTCTTCTGGGCAGTGTCTTTACCAGATGATGACCCCAGCCATCATCAATATTCTTCAGAGATGGTCTGCCTGGCATCAGTGGTCACATAACCAGGACTTGTGATATGCACCAGCTGCTCATACCACCATCCACCACCTGCTCCCCTGGATTCACGTGACTCAGATTGGGGCACAAGGAGTGGTTAAGCAGGTGCTACACCTTGCCCAAGAGTGACCAGCAGGCTAGTGGAGTGAAGGAGCACCTTACACCTCCTTTGCTAGAGACACATCTCTACCCCACCATGCAAGTAGCATGTATTGTTCCTGTCACAATACGTGCAAACAGAAGCAATAATAGTTGAAAAAATGTACAGAAAACATCAATGGATTAGACATAACCTACATGGATCTCTGAGAGGGACCTTAGTTCTTAGAATATGTTACTTGTAGAAAAGATAAGAGAGAGCCTTTGAATGTTATGTATTTAGATTTTTAGAAGCTGTTAATGAAGTCCCACAGAAAATGTGAATGGTTAGGGGAAACATTAAGAAGAGGGACGCCTCACGTCTTAATAAGCTGGTAAGGAAGGCGGGCTCTGTCGTGGGCAAAGTACTGGAGAGTTTAACATCGGTAGCTGAGCGAAGGGCGCTGAGTAGGCTACGGTCAATTATGGATAACTCTGAACATCCTCTACATAGCACCATCCAGAGACAGAGAAGCAGTTTCAGCGACAGGTTACTATCGATGCAATGCTCCTCAGACAGGATGAAGAGGTCAATACTCCCCAATGCCATTAGGCTTTACAATTCTACCGCCAGGACTTAAGAACTTTTTAAAAGCTATTATTAATGCTTTTTGAGATAGTGATTTAGATGCATATCATATTTTTTTTACTGAGTTAAGTGTTGTATGTAATCAGTTTTGCTGCAACAAGTGTATGGGACATTGGAAAAAAGTTGAATTTCCCCATGGGGATGAATAAAGTATCTATCTATCTATCTATCTATCTATCTATCTATCTATCTATCTATCTATCTATCTATCTATCTATCTATCTATCTATCTATCTATCTATCTACTGGCATAGGTTGAAATGAAAAATGTTTGTCAGATAGAAAACCCCAGAATCAAAATCTAAATCAGAAATAGTCTGGAGGAATAAATGAGTCTTTTACAGGGTGCCAAGGCAGAGATTAGTGGGATACAACAAGAATCAACATTTAAGCTCCATCGTACATCAATGGATGTGAGAGGTAAGTGGTAAATGTTATGCTAACTGTATGGTCATGCATTTTGGTAGAAGAATTAAAAGTGTAGACTATTTTCTAAACAGGGAGAAAATTCAAAAATCAGAGATGCAAAGGGACTTGGGAGTCCTTGTGCAGGATTCCATAAGACCATAATACAGGAGCAGAATGAGGCCATTTGGCCCATCAAGTCCGCTCTGCCATTCAATCATGGCTGATCTCCTTTTCTCCCCCTCCTCAGCCCCACTCTTCGGCCTTCTCCCCATAACCTTTAGTGCTGTGTCCAATCAAGAAGCCATTAAGCTCTGCCTTACTTACACCCGATGACCTGATCTCCACAGCTGCCTGTGGTAATAAATTCCACAAATTCACCACCCTCGGCTAAAGAAATTTCTCTGCATCTCTGTTTTAAATGGACTCCCCTTTATCCTGGGGCCGTGCCCTCTTGTCCTAGACTCCCCCACCATCAGAAACATCCTTTCCACATCTATTCTGTTTAGGCCTTTCAACATTCGAAAGGTTTCAATGAGATCCCCCCTTATCCTTGTTTGTAAATTCTAATGAGTACAGATCCAGAACTATCAAACGTTCCTCGTATGATAACCCTTTCATTCTCCAAATCATCCTTGTGAACCTCCTCTGAACCCTCTCCAGTTGCAGTTCATCTTTTTTAAGAAAGGATCTGCTGGTATTGGAGAGGATCCAGAGGAAGTTCATAAGGATCAAAAAGTTAACATACGAGCAGCATTGACAATTCTAGGTCTGCATTCGCGGAAGTTTAGAGGAATGAATGATCAGGGATCTCATTGAAATGTTCCCATTAATAAAAAGCCTAGATTGTCATGGCCCTGACTGTTGATTCCCTATTATCTCCTAATTTCCTTTGATTGTGCCACAGTTCCGACCATTAATTTCCCATTTGCTCGTAATTCTCTTTGAAGATGGCACACTTGGTTTCCATCAAGACCTGCAGCATAAGAACCGTGGTGTTATGACCACTACTTGCCAGATCATTAGTTTTGCCCGTGTGGTAATTAACATTTCCTGGCTGCTTAGGATCGTGTGTTATAAGTTTTGCTCCAGTACCAAGATCTACCGTGAAACTCCATCTCTCCATGTTCAAGGTTCTGTGTCAAGATCCCTCCTGTTTGAAGTTCAACGCTCACGCCCGTGTAAGTATCCTAACTCAATCTCCATGTCTGTGTCCTGCGGTTGGGTTCACCTTGTTCATTGCAACATAGACAGAGAGGAAGGCAAGAAGATGTTTCTTATAGAGGAGGAGTCTAGGAGCAGAGGACACAGCCTCAGAATAGAAGGATGTCCATTTAGAACAGAGATGAGGAATAATTTCTTTAGCCAGATGGTAGTGAATCGGTGGAATTCATTGCCATAGATAGCTGTGAAGGCCAGTGAATGGGTATACTTAAAGTGGAAGTTGATAGGTTCATGATTAGTCAGATCATCAAAAGTTATGAAGAAATTGGGGTTGAAAGGGATAATAAATCATCCATGATGGAATGGTGGAAAAGACCCGATGGGGCTGAATTGCCTAATTCTGCTCTTGTGCTTTATGATCTTATATGTATTTCTAAATCTGATGATGACATAAAATGGGAGAGATTATAAGCTACAGAGGCGGATGCAGAAATACTTCAAACTTACTTAGACTAATTGAATGAATAGTTAAGTACATGTCAGACACGGCGTAATGCAGAAAACAGAGGCAAATTATTACTTAAGTTGTGATAACTGGGAGCGCATAGTATTGTGGTACTTTGCACAATGCTTTACAGTGTCACTGATCAGGGTTGAATTCCCACTGTTGTCTGTTCTTCCCCTCTGACATAAGGTTTCAGAATGGAATTGAATCCATGAACTTGGCCTCACTACTTTTTTTTTGCATTACTTATTTATTTTAACTTCAAATGGTTCTGTTTATCATAAGATAATGTATACACTAAATACAATATGTACATCATATGTATATACAAGTCTTTGCATGGTCTCCCCATGACTACGTAGGTTTCCTCCTACATTACAAAGATGTGTGGGTTAGTGTGTTGGAGACATTTCATGCTGGGGCCGGAAACTTGCCGACACTTGTGAGCTGCACAGAGCACATCCCTGCCCGGTGCTGGTCACCGACGCAGCGGCTGTTTTACTGTTTCATCACACATGTAGCAAATAAAGCTAATCTTCTCCTTACCATTGCAAATGAACAGAAGAATTTGGGTGTCCATCAAAAGAAAACATGCATGAGTAGCAGGAATTTAAGAAAGCACTTTGGCCTTCATTGCTGAAGGTGTTGAGTAAAGGACTAAGGACATCTTACACAGGAGCCTGCTAAAAATATACCTGGAGTTTGGTCTCTTTACTCAAGAAAGACTATACTTGCCAGGGAAAGAGTGCAGCAAAGTTTCATCAGACTGACTCATCAATATTGGGATTGGCAGAACAGCAGAGATTTGAATGTCTGGCTTTGTTTTTACAATAATGAAGAAGAATTGAAACCTATAATATTTGACAAGCTGTATGCAGTGAGGTGTTACCCTTGGCCACAAGGTCAACGAGCAGTCAAGGTTTCAGGACATTGTTTGTTTGTTTCGTGCCATGTCATATAATGTAGGCGATCATGGTCTTTTCATAACCATGATTGTTCTTAACAAACTTTTCTTCAAAAATAGTCTGCCATTGCCTTCTTCTGGGCAGTGTCCTTACAAGGTGGGAGACCCCAGCCATTATCAATATTCTTCAGAGATTGCCTGCCTAGCATCAGTGGTTACATAACCAGGATATGTGATTTGCAGCAGCTACTCAAGCGACCATCCACCATCTGCTCCAATGGCTTAATGCGACCTTGATCAGTGGGTGGAGGGGGTGAGGAGCTAGGCAGGTACTACCCTTTTCCTAGTGGTGACCTGCAGGGAAGGAGCACCCTACACCTTCCTTTGTAGAGACGCACCTCCACCCAGTCACCCAGGATATAGCGTAAGATATTTAGAAAAATGATAAGGTGAAATCTCTTGGCCTTCACCTTTCTAGACATAAAAGACATCAAGGATTATGAAAGACAGAGAGATAGAAGATCAGCTGTCATTTCTGGGTTTCTATATGAAACCCCTTTTTACCGGGAGTCTCTAGAGTCACAGCTCATTAGCCCCTTGCTAACGGCCACTGGACCCAGTGGTGAGAAAAACACCTTTCTCAAACTCCATACCTTTAGGGCCAGTATGACGTGGGTCCCACCGGATTGGGAAGTTGGGATGCCTTGACCACTCAGATCCCGATCTGTGCAAATACTGTGCAAATACTGCTCCCATGTGATTCGCTGTCGGCAAGAAATAATGGAACATTCACTGCATGTAATTATACAGAAAGTATATTTACAAATTTCAGCTTTATTGTACAGTCAGTAGGAAAATGAAAAGAAAAACATTAAAAGGGCCCATTACAATTAAGCCTGTCCAAATGTGCATATAAACTGGAGCTCATCTTCAAGTTGTCATTAACTTACGCGCTGGACCCACAGTCTGTGCAAAAGCACACAATATCATCCAAACCTTGCTTGCAACCCATCTCGAACAAACGGGCTCTCCCACGGGAGTGTTGGTCCTTCCTTCTTGAAGCCACTCATCCACACAAAACACCTTGTACAACAGTGACAGCCTCCTCAGTCATCTTCCCTCCTGCCTTCTCCCAGCTCCCACCAGAAAGACCTTGACCCACACCAGTGTCTGTCACAAAAACCTCTCCACCCAGTGTTCTCTAGAACCTCCTCCCAATTCCACCATCCTGCTTTGAACAACATAGCTTCTTGTCTTTAGCTCAAACGTGCTAAAAGCAGAACTGACTGCTGCAGAACTGCTAAAATGAAATTACCTACAGCACAGCAGTAAACATCTTAACCAGGGTGTTACATATAGCTTTATTCTTCTAATAAGGAATCGGATGGAATCCCGGAAAGGAGGAGAGGAGGTGGAGGGGTGGAAGGGAAGAGAATAGCTTGGAGAGAAAAGAGAATGAAAGATCGGAAGAAGAATGTAAAGGAAAGAGAAAGAAAGAGGAGGACAGAGGAAAGAAAATAAATACATGGTGGAGTTGGAAGTGGAAGGAGGGAAGGGAAAACACTGGAAAGAAGATGATGAGAGAGGGCAGAAAGACAGAAGGAAAGAAAAGATGTATTGGATGAAAGGAACAGGCGAGAAGAAAAACTGGACAGAAAAGGAGGAAGCAGAAAAGACAAGTGGAGAGAAGTGATGAGGTAAGAGGAGAAATAATGAATAGGGGGTAGAGGAGAAAAGATTGAAAAGAGGAGAGAGAGATGACAGAATTGGAGAAGGAAAAGGAGGACAGGCATATGGAGGACAGAAGAAATCACAAGAAGTTCCTCAATTTGATAACTAATTTCTCTTCATTAGAAGTTTTTTTATATAATAACACCATCAGAAAAAGTCTCAAGGCACTTAGCAGGAGTCTAATCAAAGAAAATCGAATATCCAGTCACCTCTGGTCCACACATCTGTCCATAGATGCTTGGTAATGAGAGAGCTCTCAGCATGCAATAGGACCCATGTGAGTTGAAGAATGAGAGGAACAATTGAGGTGAAGAAGTATTGAAGGGCAAGCATCAGGAGCCAATCTTGGTCCTAAACTAACATCATTTGCCTGACTACATTTGAATTTCATTCTTATTCCCAGCTTTGCCTAAGCCTCAGTGACCTTGCTCTTCTAATGGGAGCTACAACTTAATGAGGACATAAGGCTGGAATCTAAGCAGAAACAAAAAAATCATGCAAAATTTTGCAAGCAGCAGATCATTAACTCTCACATATGCGGCAGAGCACCACGATGTGAATATTATTCCAGCAATATTTCCCTCCATCTTCTTAAAACTAGTTGGTCCAATTCCTGTAACATTGTGTGCTTTTTTCATCAAATCAATTATATTCCTTAGTTTTACTGTGAATGCCTCCAAGAAAATGAAGCTCAGTTTAGTATATATTGTGACATATACTAAGCAGCTACTTTATTAGGCACACCTCTACACTTGTTTGTTAATGTAAATATCTAATCAGCCAATTATGTGAAAGCAGCTCAATGCATAAAAGCATGCAGACATGGTCAAGAGGTTCATTTCTTGTTCAGACCAAACACCAGAATGGAAAGAAAAGTGATCTAAGTGACTTTGACTGTACAATGATTATTGGTGCCAGACAGGGATGTTATGAGAATCACAGAAACTGCTATGGGATTTTCATGCACAATTGTTTTGAGGGTTTCCACAAAATGGTGTGAAAAATCAAAAAAAAAAAAATGAAGAGCAGTTCTGTGGGTGAAAATGCATTGTTAATGAGAGAGGTGAGAGGAAAATGGCCAGACTGGTTCAAGCTGACAGGAAGGCGACAGTAACTGAAATAATCACATGTTTCAATAGTGGTGTGCAGAAGAATATCTCTGATGCACAATATGTTGAAACTTGAAGTGGATGTGTCACAGCACTGAAGACCATGAACAAACACTCAATAGCCACTTTATTAGGTACAGGGGATAAATGTACATTGATAACACCATAAATTTACTTTGAACTTCTATTTAACTTGTCTGTCACCTCTCCATGGTTGTACTCTTCTTAAGTGCTTTTCTAATTCTGTTGTCAGGATTGGGGTGCATGCCTTATGAGAATAGGTTGAGTGAACTTGGCCTTTTCTGCTTGGAGCGATGAAGGATGAGAGGTGACCTGATAGAGGTGTGTAAGATGATGAGGGGCATTGATCCTGTGGATAGCCGGAGGCTTTTTCCCAAGGCTGAAATGGCTAACATGAGGGGGCATAGCTTTAAGGTGCTTGGAAGTAGGTACAAAGGGGATGTCAGAAGTTTTTCACACAGGATGGTGGGTGTGTGGAATTCACTGCCAGCGATGATGGTAGAGGTAGATATAATACGGTCTTTTAAGGGACTCTTAAATAGGTACATGGAGCTTAGAAAAATAGAGGGTTATACAGTAAGGAAATTGTAGGCAATTTCTAGAGTAGGTTACATGGTTGGCACAACATTGTGGGCTGAAGGGCCTGTAATGTGCTGTATATTTCTATGTTTCTAGTATGCAGTAAGAGCAGATTTGAAGGTGTTTTCCCATCTACAAGCACAATAAATGTTTGTACTTTCCTCTAACTTACTGAACATAAAGTAGGAAGTTCATCGGCCATCAAAGTATGTAATTTCATTCTTCAGAGTCTAACACAATACTTATACGTACTCTTTCCTTTTGTACATTAGATATGGGCTAGAGCCTGGTGTGGGCTAGGCAGGAAAGAGTGTGTCGTGGTGTGCACTGACAAATGATGGAACCCAGGTGCAGAGGAATGACACACTCCCATGTTGAGAAATGAACAAGTGCTTATTCATCGGAACTCTTACTGAAAGTTGGTGTCTTGACCGGTGACAACACAAAATGAATCATTCTCGAATCACACACTTAAGGACCCGGAAATAATGATTGGGAGTCCATTTTAAATCATCACAGTATTAACACAGTCTTGACAAGATTAAACCGAATGCACGAGGACTTAATGACTAATGTAAGACAACAATGAACAAATACAGGTGCACAGGCACACAGGGCTCATGAGAGTAATTCCCTCACTAAGGCCAGCACCTGAAGGCCCAGTGAGTGCTGGGGTACTCGAGATAGGGCTGGTAAATTCAAAATAGCCTGATGGTTTTGAAACAGGGCTGGTAAATTTGCGACAGATCTGATGCACTTGAAACAGGGCTGGTAAATTCAAGACGGACCTGGTGCTCTCAAGACAGGGCTGGAAAACTTGGGAACATTCAATATAACTCAGAAACATAACATGGCATGAGATCCAGGAACATAACATCAAACTTGGGAACATGGAATAGTACTCGGAAACATGAAACAGCGCTCGGAAAAATTGAATGGTTCGTGGAAAGCTGGAGGGATATGGGAGACACAGGAAACGTTGACAACCTTCAAAGTAGACTAGAGAAGCTTGGAACATGGACTTGAGAAACTTGGAATGTAGCCTTGGGACAAGCCTGGGAATACAAGGCTCCCTCACTTCCAGCTGACCAATGTCCAAGCCACTTTTGAACCTCCACTGGGTCCATTTATATCGCGGAGTCCTTCCATCATGGTACCTACTGACAAACAACTGAGCACAGGTGCGGAGGAATGACAAACTCCCATGTTGAGATGGAAGCAAGAGTTTATTTATTGTAACTCCAACCAAACATTGGTGACTTGACCAAGCGATATCATGAGACAAACCATTCTCAAAAACACACACGAGGACCCCGCGATAAATGTTAATTGGGAGATGCCTTTAAATAATCACAGTGCGCTGAAAACCCACGCCAGTCAAAATAAAATTGACAAGATTAAATAGAAAGCACAGGGGTTTATTGACTCCAGATAAGAGGACAATCAACAAAATACAAGTGCAAAATAAATCCAAAATTCAATCTAGGCAATGGTGAGATGAAATGGCTTAAAATTTGTCAGACTTTGTTTTTGTAAATTTTCATAAATTCTAATGTATTTCTTTATTTTCATAGAAACATAGAAAACCTACAGCACAATACAGGCCCCTCAGCTCACAAAGCTGTGCTGAACAAGTCCTCACCTTAGAAATTACCTAGGGTTACCAACAGCCCTCTATTTTTCTGAGCTCTATGTACCTATCTCGGAATCTCTTAAAAGACCCTATCGTATCTGCCTCCACCACCATCACCGGCAGCACATTCCACGCTCTCACCAATCTCCGTGTAAAATACTTATCCCTGACATCTTCCTCTGTACTTACTTCCAAGCACCTTAAAACTGTGCTCTCTCGTGCTAGCTATTTCAACCCTGGGGAAAAAGCCTCTGACTATGCACACGATCAATATCTCGCGTCATCTTATACACCTCTATCAGGTCACCTCTCATCCTCCATCGCTCCAAGGAAAAAAGTCCAAGTTCACTCAACCTATTCTCATAAGGCATGCTCCCCAATCCAGGCAACATCCCTGCAAATCTCTTCTCCACCCTTTCTGTTGTTTCCACATCCTTCCTGTAGTGAGGTGACCAGAACTGAGCAAAGTTCTCCAAGTGGGATCTGATCAGGGTCCTATATAGCTGTAACATTACCTCTCAGCTCCTAAACTCACTCCCACGATTGATGAAAGCCAATACACCGTATGCATTCTTAACCACAGAGTCAACCTATGCAGCAGCTTTGAGCATCCTATGGACTCGGACCCTAAGACCCCTCTGATCCTCCACACTGCCAAGAGTCTTACCATTAATACTATATTCTGCCATCATATTTGACCTACCAAAATGAGCCACCTCACACTTATCTGGGTTGAACTCCATCTGCCACTTCTCAGCTCAGTTTTTCATCCTATCAATGTCCCGCTGTAACCTTTGATACCCTCCACACTATCCACGACACCCCAACCTTTTTGTTATCGGCAAATTTACAAACCCATCCCTCCACTTCCTCATCCAGGTCATATATAAAAATCACGAAGAGTATGAGTTCCAGAACAGATCCCTGAGGTACACCAATGGTCATCGACCTCCTTACAGAATATGACTCTTTGCCTTCTGCGGGTAAGCCAGTTCTGAATTCAGAAAGCAATTTCCCCTTGGATCCCATGCCTCCTTACTTTCTCAATAAGCCATGCATGGGGTACCTTATCAAATGCTTTGCTGAAATCCATATACACTACATCTACTGCTCTACCTTCATCAATGTGTTTACTCACATCCTCAAAAAATTCAATCAGGCTCGTAAGGCGCGACCTGCCTTTGACAAAGCCATGCTGACTATTTTCCTGTAAATGTCTGCAAGAAAATGAATTTCAAGGTACTACATGGTAACATATATGTGTAATGTGACAATAAATTTATTTTGACTTTGATTTTGATCATATTCCTCCACTTTCTTAGAAGTTTGCAAAGATTTGGCATGACATCTAAAACTTTGACAAACTTCGATATATGTGTAGTGAAGAGTATATTGACTGGCTGCATCACAGCCTGGTATGGAAACACCAATACCCTTGAATGGAAAATCCTACAATAAGTACTGGATATGGCCCAGTCATCATGAGTAAAACTCTCTCCCCCATTGAGTACATCTACACACTGTGCTGTCACTAGAAAGCTGCATCTATCATCAATGATCTCCACCATTCAGGACATGCTCTCTTCTTGCTGGTGCTATCAGGAAGAAGCTGCAGGAGTCTCAGGACTCACACCACCAGGTTCAGGAACAGTTATTACCCCTCAACCATCAGCCTCTTGAACTAAAGTGGATAACGTCACTCAACTTCACTTGCCCCATCATTGAATTGATCCCACAACCTATGGAGTCACTTTCAAGGACTCTTCATCTCATGCTCTGTATATTTATTGCTTATTATTATTATTATTATTATTATTATTAATAATAATAATAATTTTTCTTTTGTATTTGCATAGTTTGTTGTCTTTGGCATATTGGTTAACCATCTATGCTGTTGTATACGGTCTTTCATTGATTCTATTACCTTTCTTGGATTTATTGTGTCTGCGCTTTAAAAAAACAAATCTCAGGGTTACATATGGTCACATGCAGTACAAGGGGTGATTGATAAGTTCGTGGCCTAAGGCAGAAGGAGTCAATTTTAGAAAACTAGCACATTTATTTTTCAACATAGTCCCCTCCTACACTTACACACTTAGTCCAGCGGTTGTGGAGCATACGGATCTTGGACCTCCAGAAAGTGTCCACAGATGGATGATTGATAAGTTTGTGGCCTAAGGTAGAAGGAGATGAGTTATACAGCTCTCGTTACATGCACATGCAGGTCAACTCTTTGAGTGATTATGCAGAAAGTTTGGAGTTAATAATTCATCTCCTTCTACCTTAGGACACGAACTTATCAATCACCCCCGATGAGTTATTAACTTCAAACCTTCTGCATTATCACTCAAAGGGTTGAACTGCATGTGCATGTAACGAGAGCTGTATAACTCATCTCCTTCTACCTTAGGCCACGAACTTATCAATCACCCCTCGTATGTGTAATTAGATAATAAATTTACTTCGAACTTTGAAGGATTAATCCGGCTTAAAAGGTGTGTGGGTCTGAGAACAGGCGCCTGTGTGGATTTAAACCCAACAAGATAATCCCACTGACACCTTGATATTGTTAGATATAGAGTACAGCTTCTTACCTCAAATCAGTCATATTACAACCATCTAAAACAAAGAAGATTGTGTAAATCCATTGTCAATCAAACATGATAACCACACTGCTATGAATGTCTGAGACCGATGTGTATCATTTGCAAGTACCTATACTCCACTTACTGCAATGTTCTTGACAAATAACTCTTTTTACTGGAGAAGATACTGCAGTTTCTGTTTCCTCTTTATTTTACATAAATCATTTATTGATTAAATTCATTTTTTTGCTCTACAACCAGCTGTAAACTGTGACGTACACATCCAACTCATAACTGAAACAGGATTGACAATAAATATCTTACAATGCTTCAAGTGGCGTGAATTTCTTTTAAAGGGCAGGGACCGTTGCTATGTAACCAAATATTGCAGCAATTTTATAATGAGCAAATGCAGATTGACATATTTATTTATACATACAGTATATCAATGTTGTTACGTGTGGCATGATCTGTCTGGATGGAATATAAAACAAATTTATACAAAACATACAAAACAAAATCTTTTTTTCTTTATCTCAGTACGTGTGTCAATAGTTGTGCAGTACATACTCAATAGTTTATTTTGCTTTCCTTCAGTTTTCTGGGTTGCCAGTTGGCGGATTGGGGTTCAGGTGCACGATATGTTGGTTTTTGTGCAAGGGAGAGGTTGCGGATTTGGGGTCTGATGTTCTAGTTGGCTTTTCTGGGGGCAAGCTATTGGTTTTTGTGTGTGGGAGAGGTGATTGTGGTTTGGAGCCATTGGTGCTGTTCTTTTTTGCAGGGTATGGGTTGGTGTTTGATGTTGTCTCTGATTTTTTTTGCAAGGGAGGGGGTTGGGTGTTTGGGGTTTTTGATGCTCTGGCTGCCGCCTTCTGGGTGGGCGTTCTGTTGGCGTCCTGTTGGCGTCAGTACCTCCAGTTGAACTCTGTCTTTTTTGTGTGTTTCCCCCTAGCTGTCTGTCTGTGGTTTTGTATTGCCACGTGCTCCTGCTCTACTCCGGCCCCTGTATTACTGAGTACTCAGTCTCTCATTATCACCTGTATTGCTGCCACCTGTGTCTCATTGTGCGCTACGTATCATTTGCCGCTCCGTTTATTGCTCAGTGTATTTCAGTCCTGTGTTTTCACCAGTTTGTTGCCAGATTGTGCCAGTGAATTTTCTTGACCCTTTCCAGCATTCGTATTTGTACTCTGTCTGTCTGAATATCGACTCTGCCTGTTTCCTGATTCTGGTTTTTGGATTTCTCTGGATGTTTTGATCTCTGCCTGAACTTTGAGGCTGACTTTGTTTGTACCTTGGGATTTGTTACCCAATTAATATCACTGTGTGCACAGTACTGGGTCTGCGATTGGATCCCTGCTCCAGTGCCCTGACAGTCAATCTGGCCAGAATGGATCCAGCAGACCCCCATTGTCTGAGAGCTGCTCTGGAACAACAGGGAGTGATGCTGGGGAGACACCAGAACCAGCTGGACTCCATGTTCAGGGCAGTGGAGTTGCTTTCTGCCAATGTAGCTGATCTTGTGGCCAGACTCAGTCACTCCAGCTGTCCCAGAGCGCCCATCAACATTCTGCGACTGCATCTTCCATCCTGCCCTCTGTGTCCTCTCATGCTCCTCTTGTCCAAGAGCCCCATCTGCCTCCTCCAGAAAAGAACTCAGGTGAGCCTGGTACCTGCCTCACTTTTTTTCCCAACGCACCCTCATTTTTGAATTGCAACCAACAACCTTTCTGTCTGATCAAGCCAAGGCAGCCTATGTCATCACTCAACTGTCCAGTTGGGTGAGAGAATGGGGAACAGCCATCTAGGAGGCAGGCTCCCCTTTCTGCGGTGGTTTTCAGTTATTTTCTGAGGAGATGAGAAAAGTATTTGATCGCTCCAAATGTGGGAGAGAGGCTGCCCATGAAATGCTGCACATGCACCAGGGGCGCAAATCTGTGTCAGATGATGCCGTAGAGTTCAGGATCCTCGCCACCTCCAGCAACTGGAACGCGGAGGCACGGTACGACACCTTCCTGAACAGCTTCTTCGAAAACATCAAAGATAAGCTGGTAACCCAAGATCTTCCTGCCACCTTTGAAGCCCTGGTGGATTTTGCCACCTGTATTGATGTTTGACTTCAGCAGTGCCACAGGGAGGAGTTACAGAGGGTCTCTGGGGGCACTGGGTGAATTCCAAGCAACTTGTCAGTCTACATTTCCCTGCTGTTTGCCTCCAATTCCTGTTCCAGAGCCCAAGGCTATGCATGTTGACCGTACTCGTCTGCTGCCGAAGGAAAGACAAAGGAGAATCGGCACCCGTTCCTGTCTGTACTGTGGCCAACCAGACCACTTCATCTCTACCTGCCCAGAAAAAGCCAAGCGCTCACTTGTAGATTGAGGAGTACTGGTGTGGGTGACCCCTGTTCGGCCCTCCTCGATGCCACTCACTCTCATTCTTGCTTACCTGGAGTGGGGTGTCCAACGGCAAGCAGTCTCTGTCTTGGTCGATTCTGGTGCAGAGAGGTGTTTTATCGGTTCCAGCTTGGCTGCCCAGTGGGGAGTACCCATGTCTGCTCTCCAATCACCATTGATGGCCAATGCCTTGAACGGTCAGAGACTGGCTTACATCACCCATGTCATGGCCCTGGTGAGCCTCAGTTTATCCGGCAACCATCATGAACAGTTCACCCTTCATGTTATTGATGCTCCTCAAGCTCCCATTGCCCTGGGCCACCCCTAGTTAGTCAGACACAACCCCCATATTGACTGGTTCAATTGCAAGATTGCAGGCGGGAGCCCATTCTGTCACTTCCACTGCCTTCTGCCATTCTCAGATTCCCTTATCTCCAAGCCCAGATCCCCCTGAGGAATTTCTGGACCTTTGTGCCGTCCCTACTGAATACATGAACCTCAAGGCTGTGTTCAGGAAGTCCCGGGCCACTTCCCTGTTGCCGCATCGTCCATATGATTGCACCATTAACCTCTTGCCTGGCATATCCCCCTCAAGGGGCTGCCTGTGCTCCCTGTCTGTACCTGAAACAGAAGCCATGAATAAGTACATTCAAGAGTCTCTGGTTGCAGGTATCATCTGGCTGTCTTCTTCCCCGCTGGTGCCGGTTGTTTCTTTGTTGAAAAGAAGGACAGCTCCTTGCGTCCATGCACTGATTACCGGGGACTGAATGAAGTCACTGTTAAGAACTGTTGCCCTCTTCCGCTCAGACCTTGGCATTTGAACTGCTACAAGGGGCCTCAGTTTTCACCAAGCTTGATATCTGTTATGCCCACCATCTTGACTGCATCCGCAAAGGGGATGAGTGGAAGACAACCTTCAACACCACCTCCAGGCAATTACGAGTATCTAGCCATCCCATTCGGACTCATCAATGCCCCCATTGTCTTCCAAGCCCTGGTAAATGACTTTCTCAAGGACATGCTGAACCAATTTGTTTTTGTGTATCTTGACGACATTTTGATTTCCTGAAGGCAAGTGTCCCTTGCTGAACACAGAGGTCACGTCCGCAGAGTTTTCTAGTGCCTTCTGGAGAAGCAGCTCTTTGCGAAGGCTGAGAAATGTGAGTTTCATCGCAATACAATCTCTTTCCTGGGTTATGCAATGTCAAGCGGTTCCATTCAGATGGACCAACAGAAGGTCAAGGTGGTGGTCGAATGGCCCCAACCTTCAACTCGTCGGGTGTTACAACGCTTCTTGGCTTTGCTAACTTCTATTACTGCTTCATCAGAAATTACAGTACACTGGCTGCACCACTCGCTGCTCTTGCCTCATTGGCTGTCAGATTCTCCTGGTCCCCTGCTGCTGAAAAAGCATTCTCTGACCTGAGGAACATTTCACCTCTGCCCCCATCCTGATTCAACCCAACACCGACCGGCAGTTCATTGTGGAGGTGGATGCGTCTGACGTTGGTGTAGGAGCTGTTCTCCCTCAGCTCTTGGCCAAGGATGAGAAGGTACATCCTTGTGCTGCCTTCTTTCACCACCTCACTCCCACGAGTGAAATTACGATGTCGGAAACCAGGAGCTGCTGGCTGTGAAGTTAGCTCTGGAGGAGTGGAGGCATTGGCTGGAGAGAACCAAGGTGCCATTCTTAATCTGGATGTATCACAAGAATCTGGAATATATCCATACGGCCAAGCGCCTCAACTTCCGTCAAGCTCATTGGTCCCTGTTTTTCTCAAGATTCAATTTTACTCTGTCCTTCTGCCCCAGTTCCAAGAATGGAAAACATGATGCCCTTCCCGAAGATTTCCTTCCTCTGAGACCCCTGAGGTACCCGATGTCATCCTCCCTGCTCACTGTCTCGAGGGAGCAGTGCATTGGGACATTGAAGCCATGGTGCAAGCTGCTCAACAGAGCGAGGCAGCCCCTAGTCAATGCCCCACTAACCGTGTTTATGTTTCCAGCTCTGTCCACTCACGGGTATTGAAGTGGGGTCATTCCTCCCGGTTATCCTGTCACCCTGGAACTAAGCGTAGGCAGGTCTTCATCAGTCAGTGGTTCTGGTGGCCCTCCTTGGGAGATGACATCTGCAACTTCGTCTCAGCCTGCTCGGACTGTACTCAAGGCAAGGACCCTAACCAGTCACCCGCTGGTCTGTTACAACTCCTGTCTATCTCCAAGAGACCCTGGTCCCACATTGCCCTGGAGTTTGTCACCGGTCTTCCCCCATCAGATGGTAACACCACCATTCTCACAGTAGTTGATCGTTTCTCCAAGTCTGTACACTTCATTCTTTCTCCTAAACTCCCCTCAGCCAAAAAACAGCCAAATTACTGGCACGGCATGTTTTTTAAATAACATGGTTTACCTGTAGATGTTGTTTCAGACAGGGGCTCTTAAGTCACATCCAGCTTCTGGAGGGCATTGTGTAATCTTCTGGGTGCCTCTGAGTCTGTCTTCAGGATTCCATTCACAGACCAATGGCCAGACTGAGCGGGCCAACCAACAGCCGGAGACTGTATTGCGGTGTCTGGTCACCCAGAAACCCTCCGCATGGAGTCAGCAGCTACCCTGGGCTGAATACGCCATAAACTCTCATCCGTCCTCATCCACTGGTCTGTCCCCCTTTCGGGTGCTGCTTTGGCGACCGACCTCCACTGTTTCCTCCCAGGAGGAGGTTGACGTTCCATCTGCCGAGGCATTCATCTACCGTTGTCAGTGGACGTGGAGGCACACTCACTCTGCCCTTCTCCGTGGCTCTAACAGGATCAAGCATCAAGCTGACTGCCATCACTCCAAGGCCCCATGTTACCGCCAGGGACAGCGTGCGTGGCTTTCAGCCCGAGAACTGCCCCTTAAGGTGGATTCCAGCAATCTCACCCTTCACTTCATCGGCCCCTTTCCCATTGCTAAAGTCATCAGCCCTGCTGCCGTCCGTCAATCAAGCTCCCCTCCACTCTACCACCTTCCATGTGTCCCGCATCAAGCCTTTCACGAGCCACCCCTTGTGTCCTGTCCCCAAACCCCACCTCCCCCATGGCTCATTGATGGGTCGGGGCCCTTCACTGTACTTCAACTGCTGGACATCCCTCGCCAGGACTGGGAGGGCTATGGTCCTGAGGAGAGGTGCTAGGTCCCCACCTGTAACATCCTGGGCCACTCTCTCATCAGGGACTTTCATCGCCAGCACCCAGCTCTACCTGCCGTGATGCCAGAGGGCGTCCATGAGAGGGGTACTGCCAGTACCTCCAGTTAAACGCTTTTTGCATGTTTTCCCCCCAGCTGTCAGTCTGTGGTTTTGTATTGCCATGTGCTCCTGTCCCCGCTCCTGCTCTACTCCGGCCCCTGTATCACTGAGTACTCAGTCTCTCATTATCACCTGTATTGCTGCCACCTGTGTCTCATTGTGCGCCACGTATCATCTGCCTCTCTGTTTATTGCTCAGTGTATTTCAGTCCTGTGTTTTCACCTGTTTGTTGCCAGATTGTGCCAGTGAATTTTCTTGACCCTTTCCAGCATTCGTATTTGTACTCTGTCTGTCTGAATATCGACTCTACCTGTTTCCTGATTCTGGTTTTTGGATTTCTCTGGATGTTTTGATCTCTGCCTGAACTTTGACGCTGAACTTTGTTTGCACCTCGGGATTTGTTACTCAATTAATATCACTGTGTGCACAGTACTGGGTCTGTGATTGGATCCCTGCTCCAGCGTCCTGACAGTTTGTTTTTGTGAGGAGGGAGCGATAGTGTTTAGGGTTTGCGAGTTTTGTTTGTTTTTGCTTTCCATGAGGGGAGATGAGGTTGATGTCTTTTCTTTGGATGATGCCCATGTCTTTGCTGTATTTCGTGGCTATCTGGAGAAGGTAAGTATCAGAGTTAGATTGTACGTATATACTTTGACCCTAAAACGAAACTTTGAACCTTTGCAACATTTGAATAATAGATCACAAGACCATTAGACATAGGAGCAAAATCAGGACAGACCCACTTACATAAAACACAGAGCATAGAGCAGTGCAGCATAGGAACAGGCCATGTGGCTGACAATGCTGTGCTGAGCTAATTCTGCTAATAGCACCTAATTAAAGTAGTCCTTTCTGCCTGCACATGATCCATATCCTTCCTTTCTATGCATTTTCACATGCCTATCTTAACTGATCAAAGTTCAAAATTGTAAGTAATTTTATTATCAAAGTACATATGTCAACATAGACTTGCCTGTGATTAATTTTTGTTGCAGGTATTCGCAGTAAGTATATAGAAAAACAATATAACCAATGAAAAACTCACAACCAAAGGCAGAAAAACAACCAAAGTGCAAAAGACAACAAATTGTACAAACACAAAAAAGGAAACAAAATAATAATTTTAAATAAATAATAAATATTGAAGATGTGAAGATCAGTCTGAAATTTCCCTTTAACCACTCTCCACCTATGGCCCCATGTCTTCGTTGATGGAATAATTTTATACATTAATAATTTTATCCAATAATAATGGCATCCACCTTACTTGCACCCTTAATGATTTGAAAACTTCTTCTATCATGTCTCCTCTCATTCAATGTCTACTTAGGCTAAAAAGATTTAATTCTTTCAATCTTTCTTCATAGCTCATACTTTGCAGACCTAGAATGAGTTTAGTTGCCCTTCTCTCGACTCTCTCCAGTGCCTTCACATTCTTCACAATACAGATACCAAAATTGTTCATAGTACACAAGGTGTGGTCTCACAAGCGCGTTATACAGCTTAAGGAGAACTTGAACTCCACTGAACGCATTATATAGCCGAACATTCTATTAGCCTTCCTGATCACTTCCACGCATTGTCTAGATGTTGATAGTGATCGGTCTCCCAGGATGCCCAAGTCCTTCTCAGCTAAAGCACTTTCTAACTTAAGACTGCCCATTGTATATTTATATCTAGTATTTCTACTTCTATGTAATTTTATATCCAATTACAATAAATTTAATCTGCCCTCATCTGGATTTTGTTTAGATCTAACTATACTGATTCTGCTGCATGAATGTTATCAGCCTGCACCGCCCCCCCCCCAATTTTGTCATCTGCAAATTTTACTAGTTTATTTGTTAAGTGCTTATCTAAATTATTAATGTAAATTAAAGAATTCTGCGTCCCAAAACTGGTCTCTGCAGAATCCCACTTTTAGCATCTTCTAGGTGTGAAAAAGATCCTCTCACCATAACTCGCTGTTTTCTGTTTTTGAGCCAATTCTGCACCCATTTGCACACCTTACCCTGAATCCCTATCTCCTGCAATGTGATTATTAACCTCTTGTGGGGTATCTTGTTATAAGCCCTCTGAAAGTCCAAGTAAATGGTATCAAGCACTCTATTGTTATAAATTTCAGTTGCCTCTTCACAGAGCTCTGGCATATTAGTAAAACATGATTTCTCCTTTTCTGAGCCCATGCTGGCTTTTTACTAACATGCCTGTTCTTAGCAGCTGCTTTTTCCTTCTCATTCTTTATTAATTCTTCCATTATCTTACCGTTGATACACATTAAGTTTATTGTCTATAGTTAGCAGGGTCAGTGCAGTAACCGTTTTTATATACCAGGTCAACGTTAGCCCATTTCAGTCCTTGGGTTTTCACCAGTCATCACTGACATTCGCAAAATACATGTTACATTTTTATATATAATCACAGACCTCTATGAGTACCCTTGGATATACGTATGCTATCTAGCCCTGGAGATTTATTAACTTTTAGCCTTTTCAGCTGAAGCAGAACCTCACTTTCTAAGATCTCCAAGTCACTTAAAACAACCTTATTTTTCTCTACACTTTGTGGCATATTGCAAATGACTAAAGTATTGAAAAAATCTGTTGGTCAGTCTTAACATTATCAGCAATATCCTTCTCAACCTGCCTTTTGGCAATCTGAATTTCCCTCTTGACTATTGCTCTCATATTTTCATATGCCCTATGGTTAATGTCAATACTTTTTTTGTATTCCTTACGTAGCTGTCTTTTCAATATTTTTAATGTATATCTTTTTTCATCTGTGTTGTTGATATATTGTTTTTATTGCTTCTCCCAACCTTGGGTATGAACATTTCCTGGACTGCGTGTATTACCTCTTTAAATCGACCTCATTGTCCCTCTACTGACTCAATGTCAAGCCATTCCTTCTAGTTTACCTTCTGAAGTGTTTGCTACATCTGCACAAACATTGCTTTTCTGAAATTCAATTTAATGGCTTTGGTTGTTCACTGATATACTCCCCCAAAAAACTTTGAGAGTAACAATGTTCTGATTGTTTTTTCCTAAAGTCTCTATGACGTCTATACTCAATTCTATCCTGGTTGTTACAGAATATCAGATCTAGACTGGATTCATCTCTTCTTGGTGTATTTACATACTGGGTCAAAAAACAATCATTCAATAACTCAATGAAGTCACTTTCCTGTAATCCATTATTCACTGGGTTTTCCCACTCAATATTTGGCAGATTAAAGTCTCTCATTATTATAGCATCACCCTGAGAACTTGCTTTTCTAATACTCTGATTGACTTGTTTATTAAAATCACTATCAGCATTAGGTAGATTATAACATACAACAAATGTTATTCCCGCAGGCTTATAGCTTTCAATTTACCCAGATATCTTCACTAAGTCTTGATTCATCTCCTTACATAAGCACCTCATGTTTAAATTCTTTCTATCTATATGGCTACTCCTCCACCTTTATGATCTTGCCTGTCTTTCCTAGGTAAAGAATATTCTTTAATACTAGATTCATCGCCATTCTTTGAGGTCACCCAGGTTTCAGTTATTGCTATTATATCATACTTGTATGCATTTCCATATATTTCCAGCTCGTTTCTTTTATTCTTAATACTTCTTGCATTTATACAGGCTATCTTTAGTCTACTACTGATGCCTTTCATCCTATTTGGACCGATTTATATTTTTGTAGCCTATAATCAGTTTATGTCCTAATGTGTTATTCTCCACTATGATGTTTAAAGAGTTGAGTCTGACCTGCTCTAAGTTCCCTGCTCCCCCCATTCCCTAGTTTGAACAGTCCTCAACTAGCTGAAGCATATGCCTGCTCAGTATATTACTGGCCCTCCGGCTCAAATGCAACCCGTCCTGACGGTACAGGTTCCATCTGCCCCAAAAGGTGCCTCAATGTCCCATAAACCTATTGCCACTTTAACATATACTATGATTTGAGTGACACGTTAAATCTTCTATTCTGCTCCATCTTACCTGGACTAACATGTTGCAGAGGCAGATCTTCCGAGAAGACCACCTTTTGGGGCAGATGGAACCTGTACTGTCAGGACAGGTTGCATTTGAACCCGAGGGCCAGAAATATACTGAGCAGTTCTGTCCCTAACCTTCCCAACTAACTCTTTAAATTTGTCTTGCAGAACTGACTGTGAGCCCTTACCTATGTCATTTGTTCTGATGTGGATAACAGCTACTGAATCCCCCCCCCAGCTCTGGTCAGGAGCTTATCTACTCATCCAGGAAGATCTCCTACTTGTGCTCCTGGCAGGCAACACACCAGACAAGACTCCTTATCAATACTCATCTGATTCTCAATTCACCTGATAATTGAGTCCCCTGCTGTCACTACTTCCTTTTTATGGAGTTTAGGTTTATGATTAGCGAGGATCCTGTGGGGCTCCTCTGTCCTTCCTACCACCGCAGAGATTTCATGGTCATCATCGAGCACCACTAGATGTTCAAAATGGTTGGACACATCCACCTCTGGAGTTGATGCCCCTGGAGAGTGTGCACCTCTTACCCTGTGCTTCTTTCCCATGGTCATCCACTCTCTCTTTCTTTCTCATCTGGAGTTGCAACCCGTGGCTCTCTTGGGGTGCATGCTATCTCCCTAAAGGACACCTGGAGCACGTCTGCCAATTCTCTACAACATCGGAGGTCAGCTACCCCCTCCTCAGGTTCAGCTACCTTGTTCCCAAGGTGTTGGATTGGCTTACATTTCTCGCATCTGTGACGAGATCTGAAGGATTATTCTAAAGTGAACTGTTCCTTTAATAAGAGAGAGAGAGGGAGCGAATAGCTTGTATGCTAATTCAGCAGCAGAGAGAGAGAGAAAGTCTGTGAGTTGCCTTGGAAACTGAAAGGCCGAGCTATATGATGGACAGCTCGATTTCCGCACTAGTGAGATATGTACAAGGTCGGTTGACTTTTTAATCAGACACACAAGAGACACATGATGCCAGAGGCAAGGAGGACACTGGTGAGCTTAGTGTGCTCACGACAAGGGTAAGGTTGTTGCTCACAGTGTGGACAAAAGAGTGACCGGTGGGGAGCTATCGGTGTATTTAACCCTGGCCTGGGTTGATGGCTCACTGTGGAAAACCGGCCTTCCTCTTTCTGTGGTCACAAGTCGGTGACTTTAAATAAGTTTTGGGAACAGGAGGACGACGTGGAGGATTGGCATCGGCATTGGGAAGACAAATGGTATGGTATGCAAACAGTATGTTGGCATTCATAGCAAAAGGATTTGAGTACAGGAGCAGGGAGGTTCTCCTGCAGTTGTACAAGGCCTTGGTGAGACTGCACCTAGAATATTGTGTGCAGGTTTGCTCCCCTAATCTGAGGAAAGACATTCTTGCCATAGAGGGAGTACAGAGAAGGTTCACCAGATTGATTCCTGGGATGGCAGGACTTTCATATGAAGAAAGATTGGATCGACTAGGCTTATACTCACTGAAATTTAGAAGATTGAGGGGGGATCTTATTGAAACGTATAAAATTCTAAAGGGATTGGACAGGCTAGATGCAGGAAGATTGTTTCTGATGTTGGGGAAGTCCGGAATGAGGGGTCACAGTTTAAGGATAAAGGGGAAGCCTTTTAGGACCGAGATGAGGAAAAACTTCTTCACACAGAGAGTGGTGAATCTGTGGAATCCTCTGCCACAGGAAACAATTGAGGCCGGTTCATTGGCTATATTTAAGAGGAAGTTAGATATGGCCCTTGTGGCTAAAGGGATCGGGGGTATGAAGAGAAAGCAGGTACAGGGTTCTGAGTTGGATGATCAGCCATGATCATACTGAATGGCGGTGCAGGCTTGAAGAGCTAAATGGCCTACTCCTGCACCTATTTTCTATGTTTCAAACCAACTCTCCATCTCTCTCTCTCCAACTCTACTCAAATCAAATTCCAGAACTGAACTGATTACTCATTATTCCACCGTAAGACTGTATTACCTAACCACCTGAGCTGGGAAGCTTGGGAACTCTATTTACTCACTTATATATGCACATACCTTGTTTTATATTACTTTACTTACGTAGTTACGAATGAAATAGGGTTTATAATGGAAGACACAGACCTCAGGTGTGTCCGTTTCTGGGGTTCTTTTTAACCCGTTACGGGGTACATAACACATATGAACTCTCCAAGGAGGCAATTTTCTGTGAATCCGAACATAAGGCAAGACTGACATTGCAGAGACTGCATTATATTATATAGGTCTGTTGAGTATGCCCATGAGAAAATGAATCTCAGGATGGTATATAGTGACATATATGCACTTTGATAATAAAATTTACTTTGAACTTTGAAATCATGCTGCTATATTGCAAACTGAAACATAAATATTGCTTGCGATATTGAGGGCAAAGGTCAAACCCTTTCATTTCTTCAAAATTAGGTCATGGCATCTCATATCCATTGGAGAAAATAGATTGTGGTCTTGATTTAATATCTCAAATTAAACTAGACCCTTCCCAACCTGTAGCTTGTCCACAATGCCACACTGAAACCTGAACTGTCACAGGAACAATTATCCACTTTGCCTCACTAACTTATTGCAAGACAGGGAGGGGCCATTCCAGTGATCTTGTCCATAATAACCCCTTGCAACCCAGTCACCTCAACCCCGTCACACTCCCTTACTCTACCTGAAGCCTTGCCACATATTCTCACTTGCATATCTATTGAACAACCATTAGTTCTTAGAGTCATAAAGTCATTAAAAAGTACAGCACAGAAACAGGCCATTCGGCCCATCTGATCCATGCTGAACCATTCTTGTGATACTTACCTTCACCAAGTGCCACTATTCTGCAGCAATTAACCTATTGCCTCAGCTTAGGGATTTTATTTATTTAAATTTAATATTGGGAGATACAGAATGGTAACAAACCCTTCCAGCCCAATGAACCCACGCTGTCCAGCTATACCCATGTCATCAATTAACCTACTAAGCTGTAAGTCTTTGGGATGTGGAAGGAATCTGGAGCACCCAGAGTAAACCCACGTGATCACATGGAGAATGCGCAAACTCCTAAAATACAGTGGTGGGAACTGAACCCTGGTAGCTGGCCTTGTGTAAGGCCTTACAGAAGTCATTTTGTTTCCATGCCACTAATGGGATGTGGGAGGAAACTAGATTACACAAGTGCACATTTGTGTAGTCACAAAGAGAATTTACAAATTCCACATAGACAGTATCCCAAATCAGGATCCTATGTGACCCTTTGAGGCAGCCACTTTATTTGTTGTGCCACCCTGTCACTCTTTGACCCCTCAGGAGAAAGTACAATGCCCAGCATATATGGAGAAAGAAATTACTCATTTCTATTTAAACTGAATATAATGACTTTGAAAAGACAGACGAGATAGTTTATCCCAGAGGAACAAATTTAACTTTTGAGAAAAGTCAACAGAGCAATAAAAGTCTACTTAGCATTCTTTTTCCCTGCAGATTTCCAGTCCTTTACCCCTCCTATCTGTTTGATACATCGGTCTGGTGCCAGTGCATTGGCTGCCTGCCAGTATAATAAGTTAAGCAGTATTTATCATGTGAATTTTTAGCTAGTGAGTACTTGCAGGCTTTTGGAACTGTAGAGCTCAGACTTTAATTGATCTAGAGCAGTGGTTATTCCTTTGCATTCCCCACATGGAGTGAGAGTGTTGCCACATTTGTTAACTCAGCAGGGCTCAGTGCAGCCTGAACAAACGAAGAACTAAAAGCATTCCAGCAGTCAAGACAGGCCGAGGTCACCTAAATGGTTAATATAGGGTTAATGCAGGTTCCTGTTCTGATGAAAAGTCTCAACTCGAACTGATGACTGTTTCTTCCTTTCCTTAGATGCTGCCTGACCTGCTGAGTTCCTCCAGCATTTTGTGTACTGAATTTTCAGCACCTCTTGTGTTTATTATGTAAGGTATGTACAATGTTCTGGGAAGACCAGAGCAGTACGGTAGAACATAAAACACAGAATATTGCTGCACAGGCCCTTTGGTTCATGATGTTGTGCCAACATTTTAACCGTCCCTGCAATCAATCTACCCTTCCCTCCCACGTAGCCCACCATTTTTCTGTCATCTATGTGCCTATCTAATAGAAATCCTTTATGCATCTTCCTCTGCAACCAGTGAAGAAGGAACAAAGAAGTGGGGTGCACAGAGTATTGCAGAGGTTAGAGGAGACAGACGTGGACTGCAGAGCACCAAATGATACAAGGGCCAGAAGAGAAAGAGTCAAAGGCTGGAGTGCATGGAGCGTGCAGGAATTAGAGGAGATAAAAGAGCGGAGATGAAGTGCACAGAACATTGCAGAGATAAGGTGCAAAGCATAGAGCATTGGAGGACAGAGGAACATGTTACGACTGGAGAAGGAAAAAGGAAAAAGGCTATAGCAGAAGAGGACCAGACAAATTAGAACTGGAACCTTCTAATTTCTAAACTTTCTAATTCCACTCAGTGGCAATTTCACTAAGTACACCTGCTCATTAGTGCACATATTGAATCAGTGAATCATATGACAGTAACTCAATGAATAAAATAAGTAGACATAGTCAAGAGGATCGGTTGTTGTTTAGCCCAAACATCACAATGGGGAAGAAATGTGATCTTAGTGACTTTGACCGTGGAATGATTGTTGATGCCAGATGGAGTTGTACAAGTATCTCAGAAGTTGCTTATCTGAGGTTTCCGCACATAAGTCTCTAGAGTTTACAAGAATAGTGTGAAAAACTAAAAGCAACCAGTGAGCTGTGGTTCTGTAGGCAGAAGAGTCGTGTTAATGAGAGAGGTCAGAGGGGAATGGCCAGACAGGATGGTGCATTACAGTGGTGAATCAGAATTAGAGTCATGTTTAATATCATTGGTATATGTCGTGAAACTTGTTGTTTCATGACAGCCCTATATTCCAATAAAAAATAATTCCAGGAACTACATACATACATATATATTTATTTATATATGTGTATATAAATTTGAATTAAGTAAGTGGTGCAAAAATAGAACAAAGAAAACTAACAGTGAGGTAGTGTTCATGGATTTATTGTCCATTCAGAAATATTCAGAAATCTGATGGGGGAATGGAAAAAGCTGTTCCTGAATCACTGAATTTGTGTCTTTAGGTTTCTGTACCTTCTCCTTGATGGCTGCATTGAGAAGAGGGCATGTCCAGGGTGATGGGGGTCCTTAATGATAGATACCACCTTCTTATGGTTTCACCTTTTAAAGATGCCCTTGATGCTGAGGAGGCTAGTGCCCATGAAAGTTTACAACTTTCTGCAGAAGTTTCTGTGCAGTGACCCCAGTCCCCTCTAGACCAGACAGAGATGCAACCAGTTAGAATGTTTTCCATGGTACATCTGCAGAAATTTTGGAGAGGCTTTGGTAACATACCAAATTTCCTCAAATTCCTAATGGAATTTAGCTGCCTGCATGTCCTTGTTGCATCAATATGTTGGACCCAGGATAGATCTTCGGAGATGTTGACACCCTGGAACTTGAAACTACATACTCTTTCCACTACTGATCCTTTGATGAGAACTGGTGTGTGTTCTCTTGACTTCCCTTTCCTGAAGTCCACAATCATTTCCTTGGTCTTACTGACATTGAGTACAACACCACTCAACCAGCTGACCCATCTCGCTCCTGTATGCCTCCTTGTTACCATCTGAAATTCTGCCAACAATGGATGTGTCACCAGCTAATTTATAGATGGTGCTTGGGCTGTGCTGAACTATACAGTCATGGGCTATAGAAAGAGACAAGTAGTAGGCTAAGTACACGTCCCTGAGGTGTGCCTGTATTAACAGTCAGCAAGAAGAGGATGTTATTTCTGATCCTGAATGTGGTCTCTTGATGAGAAAGTCCAGGTCTTGGAGCTTGTTGATTAAAACTGAGGGCATCCAGTGATGTGCAGGAGAGCATCTCTGAGCACGTTCAAATTTGAAATGAATTGGCAACGGCAGCAGAAGACCACGGACTCAGTGGCCACTTTATTAGGTACAGGAGGAACCTAATAAAGTGACCACTGAATGTTCAGCACTGTGCAAAATCCTTAAGCAACATATATTTAGGATGCCACAGACTTCTGCAAGTACCGTATTTGTCAATGAGGAGTGGAGACTGAGTTTCTAAATCTGGCAGGAGGAAAGGGTGGGGGATAGATGGCAGAGAAGGTTTTGCAGGGGTTGGTGGGGTTGTTGGTGGTAGGGTAGCAGGCACACCCAACCCTGAGACATCCGGCAAGGTAATATTTAATTCCAAACAATTACTTTATTCCTCCAAGTGGATCACAAGCTTGTACTGGGTTTGGAGGCTTGTGAGCCTCAATGATCTGGAGAGCTATGTTGGCTGGAGTCAAGTCTTTATGTTTTGGCTCTTGGTAGGGTCACCCATGCCAAACAGGTCAAAGGGTAGAGGAGAGACGAAGAGTGTTCTAGGAGTCCTCCAGGTTCGTGGATTCAGCTTAGGGCTAATAACCCTGATTGGTAAAACAAAATTGTTAAGGAAACAGCAATGAAGAATCCTTCTACATCTGAGTGTGATAATATTCCCAAGTCAGGGATGTAAATGGCTGATAGTAGTGAAAACTGAGAGAAAGCTCAGTTTCTCAATGATGGAGGACCTTCATTGCTGCCCTGAATGCTAGCGTCATAACAATGGGTAAAAAAAATTGGTTTATTGATCATTACAGAATGTCTCTCTGGTGCTTCCTGCTCCTTCCCCTCATTACTCGTATATGTCATGAAATTTGTTTTGTTTTTGCAGCAGGACAGTGTCATACATAAAAATACTTCAGTACTATGCAAAAGTCTTAGGTACCCTACATACATACCTAAGACTTTTGCACACTACTATATGTAAATGATCAAAAACATGAACAAAAGAAGATATTATGGATCTGGAAAACCCATTCCTGACCTGAGCCAGTCCAAAGCAGAAGCAGTCAAGTAAGAAGTGAGATCAGGAACTGGCTGACACAACATTAGGCCACAGAGGGTGATTTCACACAAAGCAATAGAAATGAAATAAGACCTTTGTCTGAATTTTAGAATCAAATACAGCAGTTTCTCAAAAAAGACTCATGTTCTCGGCGGCTGAAGTCAACAATTCTCTGATGCCTTTGTTTACTTTTAAATGTCACTTTTAAAGCTTTTAAAATTCCTCTCTGTAAGCTTGGCTGATTTCAGCACTGGGAGAGAGCTCACAGCAAGAAACCATATTTATTCAAATGATCAAAAACACAAGATATTATCAGGAAAGCATATTTTATATCCACTCTGTGTACTGTTTTACAATTTAGATTTGTTTTGTTTTGTGAATTTCATACTCATTAGGATATCAGTAATGGAGACCAGAACATTTTGATAACTTGATCAATTAATTCTGGATCCTTTATGATTCATGCCAGATGAAGAACTGATATCACACATCACTGCTCCTGTGATTATGACTTTGATAGATATGGTAAAGTGATATAAACAACTGTATTGCAGGTCAGAAATTTTCTGTGAGACCCGCTGCAGCACAAATGCATACAGTTCTGCTTGCCCCATTATAGAAGAATGTCAAGGCTTTGAGGTGTGTGAAGAGGAGGTTTACCAGGATGCTGCCTGGATTAGAGAACATCAACGAGAGATTGGACAAACATGTGTTGATTTTTCTGGAATGGTGAAGGCTGAGTGGTTTATAAGATTGAGAGGCACAGATGAAGTAGATAGACAGTATCTCTTTTCCCCAAGGTTGAAATGACTAATACCAGAGAGCATGCATTTAATTTGAGGGAGAGTAAGATCAAAAGAGATGTGAGGGGCAAGTTTTTTACACGCAGAGTGGTGGGTACCTATAACGGGCTGCTTGTGATTGGTGGTAGAGGCAGATTCTGTACATTAGAGACTTTTATGAGAGGTTTAGTTAGGCACATAAGTGTGAGGGAAATGGAAGGTTATGGGCATTAAGTAGGTAGAAGAGATTAGTTTAGCTGGCCATTTGATTACTTATTGAATTCGTTCAGGACAACATTGTGGGCCAAAGGGCCTGTTCTGTGCTGTATTGTCCTATGTTCTATATACTGTGTATCAGTGTTATTTGTACTAGTAGATCCTATCTGCATGCATCACGGCTTGAAATGTCAACTGCTTTGTCGAGGACTGCAACAAATTGCAGAGTGGTGGACATGTCCGGCCTATCACACGAACCAGCCTCAACGACTGTCTGCACTTCCTCCTCCCTCAGAAAAGCTGCCAGCATAATCAAGGACCCTTCCTATGCTGGTCATTCTTTCTTCTTTGCTCTCCAAACAGGCAGAAGATAGAGAAGACTGAGGGCATGAACTACCAGACTAAAGGACAGTTTCAATCCTGTTATCATCAGCCATTTGAATGGGCCTCTCATATGCTGAGAAATTAATTCTTGAACTTTTGATCTCAGAATCAGAATCAGGCTTTAATATCACTGACATATGTCATGAAATTTATTGCCTTTGTCTATTATTAACAATTACATAATAATAGAAGATGATAATCTCCCAATCTACCTTACACCTTATTTGTCTACCTGCACTGCACTTTCTCTGTAATTGCAACACTCTATTAGGAACTTAGTTCCTTGGAAGTTCTAATGATTCAAGATCCTTCGGGAGACTTGATTTCTGTCCCATATTCCTGTACATAGGCAACCTTTTCTTTCTAATAGCAAATGGTAAAATGGTTCATTATTGTCACATTTACAGAGAATAACTTGTCTTGCATATCATCCAAACAGATCAATTCATTACAACAGTGTATTAAGGTATTACAAGAGAAAGGCAATAACTGAATAAAGAATAAATTGTTACAGTTACAGAGAATGTGCACTGCAGATAGACAATAAGGTGCAAGGTCACAGCAAAGTAGATTGTGAGGTCAAGAGACCGTTTGATCATACTAAGCTTCCAGTTTAAGATGGCAATTCTGAAGCCCAGTGACTACTTGCTGGCAGCAAACAAAACAAAGAATACAATACTTTATTAATAGCTTTTTTCTTGTAAAACTTATGGTAAACAATCACCGCAAACAATGAAGAGTCCAGCGAAGGCGAAACTGAGTCATGGGTTAATGTTAATGTTTGGACGATTTAAACACCAGGACAAGTGGATTGAAAAGACAGAGTGTCAAGACAAGAGGCGAAGGTCGGGCTGACACTGCCATGTTTACTTGGCTCTATGCTGAACTGAAGCTGAAGATGTGGCCTACTCCAGTTTCTCTGGGCTCGTGTCTGAGGGCTCTGTCTCGTTTACTCAGCTGTGTGCTGAACTCAGGCAGAGGCGATGACTTGTTCCAGCTGCTTCGGGCTCCATGTCTATGGACTCACTTCTGTTCTTTTGTTCCGAATGCTTTTTGCTTACTTTTATGAATTGCACGATTTGAGTATTTCTCTTTGCATGTTTGGTGTTTGACAGTCTTCTTATTTTCATGTATACATATTTTCTAATAATTGTACATTGATCTTTGAACTAAGGCACCATTCAAGAATCTTATAGCAAATGGATAGAAACTGTCCTTGTGCCTGGTGGTATGGATTTTCAGGTTTTTATATCTTCTGCTCAATGGGAAAGAATGAAGAAAGAATGTCTGAGCTGGGTGGTATCTTTGATCATGATGGCTCCTTTACAAATGCAGTGAGAAAATTAGACCGAGTAGCTCTCCACCTCTAATTCTATCATAAGAGGAAACAAACCTTCCTCAGGATCTTATGTGTTTCAATCAAGTCCCGACCCCATTCTTCCAATCTGTTAATTACAAACCTAGACTATCTAATCTTTCCCCATAAAGCAACCCAGCCAATCCAGGTACAAATCACGTGCTGTGCTCTTGCAGTTTTTTACTATTAAGGGCCAAGACAGAACTAATTTCAGGAAGAGATAGACCGGGAAGCAAGGATAAGGTAGAATAAATCCAGAGAAGTAAAATTGTTCTGCAGAAAATTAAGAAAATTAAGCACAAGTTGAATTTTAGTTTGTGTTGTTATTTTAGCTGTATTGGAATTGTGTTAAGGAAAGTTTTCTTAATCAATATATTGAGGTCCAAACTAGAGAGAGTATGATACTGGATCTACTATTAGGCAATGAGACAGAACAGGTGACAGAAGTGTGTGTCGGAGAACACTTTGAATCTTGTGATCATTGTGATGACTTCAATTCTCACAGGGACTACACTCTGGAAGATGCATTTCACCTCCTTTTGCTGCATGAAATTTGGGAATCAAATCGTCTCAATACAAAATGAGAAGTTTTCAAAAATAGAGAAATTGGGATGTCTTTGTTTCAAGAAAATAAAAATTACCAAGGAATCCCAAATTCCATGCTCCTGCAACTGAGGTCAGGATTGAATTTGGTTCACTGACTCTGTGAGGCGAATTTTAATCTGCTTGTGAACACAAGAGATTCTGCAGATGCTGGAAATCCAGATTAACATCCACAAAAAGCTGAAGGAACTCAGGAGGTCAGACAGCATTGAAGGAAAGGAATATACAGTTAAAGTTTCAGGTCAAGACCCTTCATCAGGACAGATTCCTTTCCATAGATACTGCCTGACCTACTGAGTTACTCCAGCATTTTGTGTGCAATCTGCTCCTTGTTGAAGATTGCATTAATGCCACAGATGGGAAATTTCAATCTTTTGATCGAGTCTTGTTATTACTTTTTTTGCAGTGTATACTTGTTTTGTAATATGTAGTAATTTCGTGCCTTTTCAGTGTAGTGCTGCTGCAAAGCACCAAATTTCATCTCATATAAGTCATTGATAATAAACATGATACTGATTCTGATTCAGTTTTGACATTAAGCAAATAGTACTCCCTATCACATTGAGGATATCATTATGTGCAAAAAATATCATTGCAAATTGTGGTAGGAAATGCATAGCTCTATTTCCCATTGGGAAGACTTCACCAGTACATTTGCGTAACACTGTGAAACATGACCAGAATTAAACATATGCATTTCTGGCGCATGAAGACCAAGCACAAATGTATTATCTCAGAGGCTCATTTCTAGGCTTATTTTTATTCAGTCTTGGCTTTGACATCACCATCAGCAGTATTTATCACCCTTGGTGAGGGTGAGCAGTCTTTGTTTTATAGAATGAAGCTACTCCTGCAGTGTTATCAAAGAGCTATGAATGTGGAATGACGATATACATTCACAGAGTCATGGTGTGGAAACAAGACCCTTGCCCCAGTACGTCCATGCTGGCTGTGTGGCCCAGCAAGCTAGGCCTATCTGCCTGCATTTGGCCCCTAGCTCACTAAACCTCTCCTATTGATGTACTGATCTAACTGGCTTTTAAATCTTGCCAATGTTCCGTCCTCAAACATTAAATCTGACAGCTCATTAAAAATACTCACTCCCTTTTGCATTAAGAAGCCACCCTTGATATTGTAGAGTCATAGAGTCACAGAGGAAAAAACAGGCCCTTCAGCCCACCTTGTCCTTACCAACCTACAAGGGGTGATTGATAAGTTCATGGCCCAAGAAGGAGTCAAGTTTAGAAAACTTAGCAGATTTATTTTTCAACATAGTCCCCTCCTACATTTACACACTTAGTCCAGCGGTCGTGGAGCATACGGATCTTGGACCTCCAGAAAGTGTCCACAGCAGGGGTGATTGATAAGTTTGTGGCCTAAGGTAGAAGGAGATGAGTTATACAGCTCTCGTTACATGCACATGCAGTTCAACTCTGAGTGAGTATGCAGAAAGTTTGAAGTTAATAACTCATCTCTTTCTAGCTTAGGTCACAAACTTATCATTCACCCATGTCGAGGACACTTTCTGGAGGTCCAAGATCCATATGCTCCACGACCGCTGGACTAAGTGTGTAAATGTAGGGGGGGGACTATGTTGTAAGATAAATGTGCTAGGTTTTCTAAAATTGACTCCTTCTACCTTAGGCCACAAATTTATCAATCACCCCTTGTATTATTCTGCCTAGACCCATCAACAAGTACCTGGACCATACCACTCCCATCCAGGCATTTATCCAAGTTTCCCTTAAATGGTGAAATTGAATCCACATCAACCATTTCTGCTGGAAGCTTGCTCCACGCTCTCAAACCCTTCGAGTGAAGAAGTATGCCCTCAGCTTCCCCTTACACCTTTAACCTATGATGCCTGGTTCTGGTCTCATCCAATCACAGCAGTCGTCATCATGGACCATCCATTATGTTGAGAGTTCCAGTGTTTAGACCTAACAAGAGTGAAGGGGGCAACAATGTTAAAATTTCTCTTCCTGTTAGCCAGGACAACTTCAGCAAAAACAGAAATAAGATCAAATAAATGTTGGAATTATTCCTCTGGATTGGGAGGATCTGTGGTCTAACAAGCAGCATTAAAAATTTGGGACAGCGACCTCTCACCAGAACTGCATGAGATAAGTAATATATATTACATGCAAGTGCTGACCTGTAGACGCAGGTGAATGGTCATGTTGTGGAGAATGAAAAAAAGGAAAAATTAGTGCAACAGACATGGATTCAGAGTGAGTAAATTAGGATGGTGATGTTAATGCGCAGTGAATTTTTGACAATAGATCTGTGACATTCAAACTGCAGCTGGACTGTCTAAACACAGATACTGTTGAAGTATTGTCTATTTCCTGGTATTTCTTGATCTTGCTCCCCAGACTCAAGCACCTGCAGATCTGGTCTAGTTGAGTGGTAAGTAATATTTCCCTCATTCAATCAGGGTTCAGAGGAACCTTGGCCAAATGCTGGCAATTGGACTAGCAGAGATGGACATCTTAGTTGGGATGGACATGATGGACCAAAGAGGATGTTTCCTTGCAGTATTCATCTATAACTCCAACACATATCTGTACCAGACACAGGAAGAGATCTCAATATTGTCCAGATCCCTTGAGAGCATTTCACACTTCCAAATACCATGAGACCATTAGATATAGTCAAAGTAGTAGGCCATTTGACCCATCAGGTCTGCTCTGCCATTTCATCATGGCTGATCCATTTTCCTCTTAGCCAGGTCTCCTGCCTTCTCCCCATAAACCTTTCTGCCCTGACTAATCAAGAATCTATCAATCTCTGCCTTAAGTATACCCAATGACTTGTCCTTCACAGCTGCCCATGGCAATGAAATCCACAGATTCACCATTCTCTGGCTGAAGAAATTCCTCCTCAAATCCATTCTAGAAGGACGCTGATCAGTTCTAAGACTGTCTATCTCTGGTCTTTGATTCCCACCACCATAGGAAACATCCTCAGGGCATCTCAATATGGGCTGTATGAGAGCATCCCAAAGGACTAGCTGAGAGCAGCTCCCACAGAAGTCCATTCAAATGGATAGGGCATCAGATGAGAGGTACATTAATTTCGACCTTGTCATCTTTATCAGACAGTGTGGAGCTGGACTAAAGCCACAGATACTTTCATTATCTGCTTGGTCTTCAGACTACATTCATCATTTGAATGGGTTAGTTTTCTTTGTTTAACCTACCTTGTGTTGCTAGACTGTAAATTACTTAGTGACTTTAAGCACTCAATAATTCATTGATAGTGCTATCTAAAATTTCTTCCTCAAACATATTTCATCCTTAAATTTTTCCCCTTTGTGCATTGATAAGATAAGGAAATCTATTTGCTGCTGTAAAAGCTGTAAGTGTTGGACATACTCAGCAGTTCAGGCAGCATCTGTGGAAAAAATATTTCAGGTCAGAGCAAAGAAAAACTCAATTGAAAATGTCAAGGCAGCTCCCTGCTACCTGTTACCTCAGGAAAGGAGCCAGCATTAGTATTAATGGTAAGACTCTTGGCGGTGTGGAGGATCAGAGGGATTTTGGGGTCTGAGTCTATAGGACACTCAAAGCTGCTGCGCAGGTTGGCTTTGGTTAAGAAAGCATACGGTACATTGGCCTTCATTAATCATGGGACTGAGTTTAGGAGCTGAGAGGTAATGTTGCAGCTATATAAGACCCCAGTCAGACCCCACTTGGAGTACTGTGCTCAGTTCTGGTTGTCTCACTACAGGAAGGATGTGGAAACCATAGAAAGGGTGCCGAGGAGACTTACAAGGATGTTGCTTGGATTGGGGAGCATGCCTTATGAGAATAGGTTGAGTGAACTCAGCCTTTTCTCCTTGGAGCCACGGAGGATGAGAGGTGACCTGATAGAGGTGTATAAGATGATGAGAGGCATTGATCATGTGGATAGTCAGAGGCTTTTTCCCAGGGCTGAAATGGCTAGCACGAGAGGGCACAGTTTTAATGTGCTTGGAAGCAGGTACAGAGGAGATGTCAGGGGTAAGTTTTTTATACAGAGATTGGTGAGTGTGTGGAATGGGCTGCTGGCGACGGTGGTGGAGGCAGATATGATAGGGTCTTTTAAGATACTCCTGGACAAGTACATGGAGCTCAGAAAAATAGAGGGCTATTGGTAACCCTAGGTAATTTCTAAGGTAAGAACATGTTCGGCACAGCCTTGTGGGCTGAAGGGCCTGTATTGTGCTGTAGGTTTTCTATGTTTCTACATTTAACATAATCAAAGACGCCTTCATCTTGGTCAGTCTCTATTCTCCCCATTTCCATCAGGAAGAAGACAAAAAAAAGTTCAAGAGCACATACCAGGATCTAGGATAGCTTCTATCTTGCTGTTATGATGCACTTGAATGGACCTCTTAATGTTGATAAAGATGAACCCTTGATCTCTCAGTCTATATCATGGCAGTTGTACATTGTTTGTCTTCTCGCACTGCACTTTCTCTGTAATACTATGTTCTGAATTCTCTAGCATTGATTACTCTAATTATGCTAATTTCCTCCTTTCCCTTCTCTCATTATCCATTCCCCATTCTGGTTTCACTCTTTCCCCTTCTCTTCCCCTCATTTACCCATCCCTTCCTTTGGTGCTTCCACTCCTTCCCTTTCTCACATAGAACATTTCCCTCTGGTATCAGATTCCTTCTTCTTCAGCGCTTTACATCTTCAATGCTTCACCTCCCTGCCTCTCACTGCATCCCCCCTCCCCCACTCATCTATATTCCCCCTCGTCTGGTTTCACCTATTACCGGTACCCCTTTCCCTCACACAACCTTCTAATTCTGGCTTCCTCCCTCTTCTTTTCCAGTCTTGACGAAAGGCCTCAGCCTAAAATGTTGACTCTTTATTCCTCTCTACTGATGCCGCCTGACATCTGAGTTCCTCAAGCATTTTATGGGTCTTCCTCTGAATTGCCAGCATCTCAGAATTTCTGGTGTTTATAAATCTATGTTCAGCTTTTTTTCCTCGTTTTTGTACTACCATAACAAACCTATGGTTGGAGTGATCCATATGACATGAAAACTGCATGTTGGTGCATGAGACAATAATGAACCAATTAGCAATGTTATCAGTTATGGAAAGGGTGATGGGAGGAGGTGGGGCAAACATAGGGAACGCATGTGACAATGTGGAGGTCAAGTGAGACTGAGTGACAACAGAAGTGTTATTACTGACTGAGAGAAGATGGTTCATCAGAACTGCTGGCTCCAGGGAAAATTCAAGATTCAAAATTGTTTAATATTATTTCTAGTATGGAAGCAGTATGAAATAAGTATTACTCAAGATCCTTTAGTGAGAGAGTGGTGAATCTGTGGCAGTCATTACCACAGTCGGCTGCGGAGGCCAAGTGATTGGATATATTTAAGGCATTGGTTGATAAATTTTTGATTGGTCAGGACATGAAGGGATACAGGGAGAAAGCAAGAGATTGGAGCAGAGAGGGAAAATGAATCATGCACAATGAAGTGGAGGAACAGACTCAATGGGCCAAATGGCCTAATTCTGCTCCTATATCTCATGATCTCATGATCCGATGCAGCACAAAAAGAAACATATAAAGATAAAGAACACAATAAATACATATGCATAAGGCAGCTTATATATAAAGATTGATTATACTCTATGACGATAAAGTGATACTAGGAACAGGAGTGTCTGTACATAAGGTGACTGACATAAATGATAAAGTAATGGTGGTGAGGGGTGTGAAGGGGTGGGTTAGAGGGTGGAAGTGTAAACATTAAACCACTGATCATGTTATTGGATGCTCCCAGCTGTAAGTGTACGTTAAGGAAGTAACAAACACTCACCCCACCCTGCCTCCATAATTGCCATCTACACTCACCGGCCATTCTATTAGACACATTTACACCTGCTCATTAATGCAAATATCTAATCAGCCAATCATGTGGCAACAACTCAATACACAAAAGAATTCAGACATGGTCAGGAGGTTCAGTTGTTGTTCAGACCAAACATCAGAACGGGGAAGAAATGTGATCTAAGTGACTTTGACCGTGGAATGATTGTAGGTGCCAGACAGGGTGGTTTGAGTATCTCAGAAACTGCTGATCTCCTGGAATTTTCATACACAACGGTCTTTAGAGTTTGCAGAGAATGGCACAACAAACAAAAAAAAACATCCGGTGAGCAGTGGTTCTGTGCATGAAAACACCTTGCTAATGATAGAGGTCAGAGGAGAACGACCAGGCTGGTTCAAGCTTACTGAAAGTTAACAGTATCTCAGATAACCACATGTTACAAAAATGGTTTTCAGAAGAACACCTCTGAATGTACAACATGTCCAACCTTGAACTGAATGAGCTACAGCAGCAGAAGACCTTGAGAATACAGTCAGTGGCCATTTTATTAGGTATAGGAGGTACCTAATAAAGTGGCCACTGAGTGTATTTTAAAGTCATAACTTTAATAAATGGCTGGCCATCAGTTCTATGAGTACCTCATTCTGTGAAACAAGCGTCTTTTACTTGAAAATGATCAGATCTATGACTTGCCTCTCATTATCACCATTAATGCATTAACCTTTTAATTGATTTGACATTAGGTCCCAGTAAATTATGCATACATAGGGCCATGTAATTAGCTCTATGAATAAATAATGTTGGCCAATTTTTCTAGCTTTTAAAAGTGAGTTCCCTGGCTTTGTTCATTTTTGCCAAATCCACACTTCATAAGTTTTCCCAAGTTGCACCTGGGGAAACGGTAGTTAACCATGTTCTTAAACTCCTACTGTAATGAAGGAGTTCGTTGTTGCTCAAAATGGCAGAAGGGCTTTCAGAATGATATTGAAAACCTTGAGTCAATTTGTCTAAAGCACACAGAACATATAAACCATAAGACTATAAAATGTGGGAACAGAATTAGGCCATTTGGCCAATAGGGCCTACTCCGCCATTTCATCATGGCTAATCTAATTTTCGTCTCAGCTCCAGTCTCCTGCCTTCTCCCCGTATCCCTTCATGCCTTGACCAATTAAAACTCTATGAACTTCTGCCTTAAATATACCTAAGGACTTGGTAGCTGCAGCTGCTTGTGGCAAAGAATTCCACAGATTCACCATTCTCTAACTGAAGAAATTCCTCCTAATCTCTGTTCAAAATTGACACACCTCTATTCTGAGGCTATGTCGTCTGGTCTTAGACACTCCAGTTATATGAAATATGCTCTCCACATCCACTGTCAAAAGGTCTTTCATCATTCAGTAGGTGTCAATTAGGTCACCCCCCCCCCCATTCTTCTGAATACGTGCCCAGAGCAATCAAACACTCTAAATATGACAAGCCATTCAATCTTGAAACCTTTTTCATAAACCTCCTTTGAACCCTCTCCAGATTCAGCACATTCTTTCAAGATAAGGGACCCAGAACTGCTCACAATACTCCAAGTGAGGCCTCACCAGTGCTTTATAAAGTCTCAAAAATACATCCTTGCTTTTATATCCTGGTCCTCTTGAAACAAATGCTAACATTGCATTTGCCTTCCTCTCCACAGTCTGAACCTGAAAATTAGGCAAATCACAAACAAGAGAAAATCTGCAGATACTGGAAATCTGAGCAGCACACACAAAATGCTGGAGGAACTCAGCAGGCCAGGCAGCATCTATGGAAAAGTGTACAGTTGACAATTTGGCCCGAAACATCAGCTATATTTTTTTTCCATAGATGTTGAAGAAGAAGAACACACGTTTATATCTTATCATTATTATTGTATCATAGATTACATAAATGAAGGATGGGTCATTCTTTGGTAAGAATAAATTAGTATGAAAATATCCACAATAAATCACATTAATACTGTTGGAGGTTATTTGAGTGCAGGTCTACAAATCAAATAGCTCAGGTTCTTACTCATTATTATTGTATTATTTGTTCTGTTTTCATTTAGAGTTCCACCTTATATCATAAGACCATAAGATATAGGAATAAAAGTAGGCTATTTGGCCCATCGAGTCTGCTCTGCCAGTCAATCATGGGCTGTTCCAATTCTTCCAGTCGTCCTCATTCCCCTGCCTTCTCCCCATACCCTTTGACACCCTGGCTAATCAAGAACCTACCTATCTCTGCCTTAAATGCACCCAGTGACTTGGCCTCCACAGTCAGTTGTGGCAACAAATTCCACAGATTCACCACCCTCTGACTGAAGTAATTTCTCCACATCTTTGTTCTAAATGGACGCCCTTCAATCCTGAAGTCCGGCCCTCTTGTCCTAGACTCCCCTAACATGGGAAATAACTTTGTCGTATCTAATCTGTTCAGGCCTTTTAACATTCAGAATGTTTCTATGAGATCCCCTCGCATCTTCCTGAACTCCAGGGAATACAGCCCAAAAGCTGCCAAATGCTCCTTATACAGTAACCCTTTCATTCCTGGAATCATTCTCATGTTCCCCTCTCCAATGTCAGTATATCCTTTCTAATATAAGAAGCCCAAAACTGCACACAATACTCCAAGTGTGATCTCATGAGTGTCTTATAGAGCCTCAACACCACATCCCTGCTCTTATATTCTATATCTCTAGAAATGAATGCCAACATTGCATTCAGCTTCTTCACCACCGACTCAACCTGGAGGTTAACCTTTATGGTATCCTGCACAAGGACTGCCAGGTCCCTTTGCATCTCTTCATTTTGAATTCTCTCCCCATCTAAATAACAGTCTGCCCGTTTATTTCTTCCACCAAAGTGCATGACCATGTACTTTACAACATTGTACTTCATTTGCCACTTCTTTGCCCATTCCCCTAAACTATCTAAGTCTTTATGCAGGCTCTCTGCTTCCTCAACACTTCCCGCTCCTCCACCTATTTTTGTATCATCAGCAAATTTAGACACAAATCCATTAATCCCATAGTCCAAATCATTGACATACATTGTAACAAAGCAGCCGTCGGAACACTAACCCCTGTGGAACTCTGCTTGTAACTGGCAGCCAGCCGGAATAGGCTCATCTCCTTTGTCCATCCTGCTTATAATTTCTTGAAAAAATTGCAGACTTTGGCCTATCACCCTCCAATGGAGAGAGAGAAGAAGCCTGGTAGAAACCAGCAACTTGTGGACTTGACACTTAACTCCATAGATTGAATAATATCATTAGAGTGAACACTCTTCAGAGCATCCTCAGGAGTGTGAATCCATGGAAAGCTTCTGAACCAGACAAGGTACCTGGCCAACTACTGAAGATCTGTGCCACATACTTGGCTGGAATACTCACTCATACCTTTAACCTCTCTCTTCAGTAGTCTGAATTACTCACCTGTTTTATGCAGGCTTCAATTATATCGGTGACAAGAAGAATGTGGAAACCTGCTTCAGTGACTAACATCTAGTAGCTCTTGCATCAATGGTGTTGAAATATATCAACTCCCGTCTGAGTAGCAATTTGGATCCACTCCAATTTGCCTACCGTCACAACAGGTTAACAGCAGATGTCATTTCATTGACTCAACCTTGGAACATCTGGACAGTGAAGACACATACATTGGATGCCCTTCATTGATTATAGCACTGCATTCAAAGCTATCATCCCCTCTAAACTAACAAATAATCAAAACGTAGGCATTGGATCCTTGTTCGACTAGATCCTCAATTTCCTCACTTGCCGACACAAGTCAATTTGGGTTGGCAACAACATCTCCCCCACAATCTCCATCAGCACAGGTGCACCACAAGGTTTTGTGTTTAACCCCCCCCTTCTCTACGCATTGTATACTTATGACTATACATTTCCAATGCCATATTGAGGTTTGCTGACAACACCACTGTCATGGGTTAAATCAAAAGTGGTGAAGAATTAGCATAGAGAGGGAAGATTGAAAATCTGATTGAATGGTGCCACAATAACAACATTTCACTCAACGTCAGCAAAACCAAAGAGCTGATTATTGACCACAGGAGGAGGAAATCAGAGGTCCTCATTAGTGGATCAAAGGTGGATAAAGTTAGCAACTTTAAATTCCTCGTTATTATTATTTCAAAAGATGTGGGTGCAGCAGGTAACTACAACTACAAAGCAGGCATGACAACACCTTTACTTTCTTAGAAGTTTGGAAATATTCAGCATGTCATCTATAAACTGGCAAACATCTGCAGATGCATGATGGCGTATGAAGTAAATGCTGACTGATTACATTGTGGCCTGGTATAGAAGCACCAATGCCCTTGAGCAAAAAAATTCCTACAGCAAGTACTGGACATGGCCCAGACCATCATGGGTAAGGCCTTCCCCATCACTGAGCACATCTACATGAAGCACTGTTGTGGGAAAGCACCATTCATCATCAATAACCCCCACCATCCATGCTCTCTTCTTGCAGCTACCATCAGGAAGGAGGTACAGGAGCTTCAGGACCCACAGCATCGGCTTCAGGAACAGTTATTTCCTCTTAACCATCAGGCTCGTGAACCAGAGGGGATAACTTTACTCATTTCAGCACTGAACTGATACCACAAGCTATGGACTCACATTCAAGGATTCTACAACTCATGTTCAACATTTATTCTTTACTTATTATTGTTATTATTTTGTTTTATCTTTTTGCATTTGCTGTTTGGTGTGTTTTGCACTTTGTTTGTTTTTTCATCTTTGTCGTGTGTGGTTTTTCATTGATTCTATTGTGTTTCTTTGTATCTACTGTGAAAGCCAGCATGAAAGTTAAACTCAGGTCAGTACTTTGATGATAAATTTACTTTGAACTTCGAAGTTTAAACTTTGGCAGAAATCCATTTAGATTTAGAAATGCAGCTTGTAAAAAGCCCTTCAGGCCCAGTGAGTCCAAGCCGCCCAATCACACCCATGTGACTAATTAACCTACCAACTCATATGTCTCTGGAAACTCAGAGCACCCATGCGGTCATAGAGCGAACATGCAAATTCCTTACAATCAGCAGCACAATTTAAATTGGGTTGTTGGTGCTGTAATACCGTTACACTAACCAGTACACTACAATGTTGTCTCATCTTAACTTCTTTTTACTCATTCAAAGGGTGTGAGCTTTGTAGACTGAGCCAGCATTGAATATAGAGCCAACATAGTTGCCCTAATGATGATACATGGCCTTCTTGAATTACTGTACTCCTGAGGTGTTGGTAGACCCACAATGTTGTCAAGGAAAGAACTCCAGGGCCTTGATCCAGTGACATTGAAGAAACAATGATATATTACCAAGCTAGGATGGTGTGTGTCCTGGAGGACAACTTCCTGATAGTAATGTTCCCATGCTTTTTCTGTCTTTGTCCTTCTAGCTGGTAGCATTTGTGCTTTCAGAATGTACTCTCTATTTTGTAGATGGTGTAGATTGATGCTACAGTGTGCAGCGGTGGAGTGAGTGAATGATTGCAGATGGGTCATTTGCTTCAAGATGATCTCAACTATATCCAATATTATTTGATTTCTGGGAAGGTTTAGGTCTCAATAGCTCTGTCCATTTGTTTATTTTTAGCTGTGTCATATGACAGAGACAATCGTGGTCTTTCCATGACCATTATTGTTATTGGCAATTTTTTCTGTGGCAGTAGTTTTCCATTGGCTTCTTTTGTGTAGTGTCTTTACATGATGAGTAACTCAGAAGATCATGAGACCACAAGTCATAGGAGCACAATTAGGCCATTAGGCCCATTGATTCTCCTCCACCACTCAATCATGGCTGATCCTTTTTTCCTCTCCCCAGCTCCACTCCCCGGCATTCGAACCTATCAAGGCCTGCCTTAAATACACCAAATGGTTTAGCCTCCACAGCTGACTGTAGTAATAAATTCTACAAATCCCCTCACCACCCTCTGGCTATAGAAATTTCTCTGCATCTCTGTCGCAAATGGACACTCCTCTATCCTGAGGCTGTGTCCTCTTGTTCTAGACTCTCCCACCATGGGAAACACCATTTCCACATCTACTCTGTCTAGGTCTTTCAATATTCAAAAGGTTTCAATGAGCTCCTCCCTCATCCTTCTAAATTCCAGTGAGTACAGACCCAGAGCTATCATATGTTCCTTGTATGATAACTCTTTTATTCCCAGAATCATCCTTGTGAACCTCCTCTGAACCCTTTCCAATGCCAGCGCATCGTTTCTTAGATGAGGGGCCCAAAACTGTTCACAATACTCAAGGTGAATCCTCACCAGTGCCTTATAAAGCCTCAGCATCACTTCCTTGTTCTTGTATTCTAGACCTCTTGAAATGAATGCTAACATTGTATTTGCCTTCCTTACCACCAACTCAACCTACAAGTTAACCTTCAGGGTGTTCTGCACAAGGACTCCCAAGTCCCTCTGCATCTCAGATTTTTGGATTTTCTCCCCATTTAGATCATAGTCTGCACATTTATTTCTGCTGCCAAGGTGCATGACCATGCATTTTCCAACATTGTATTTCATTTGCCACTCTCTTGCCCATTCTCCTAGTCTGCCTAAGTCCTTCCACAGCCTATCTGTTTCAGACTACCCCTCCAACAATCTTCGTATCATTTGCAAACTTGGCAACAAAGCCATCTATTTCACCTACTGTATATCATTGATGTACAGATTAAAAGAAGTGATTCCAACACCGACCCCTGCAAAACACCACTAGTCACTGGCAGGTCACCAAGACTCACTGACTCCTACCAATCAGCCAATGCTCTAACCATGCCAGTAACTTCCCTGTAATACCATGGGCTCTTAACTTAGTAAGCAGCCTCATGTGTGGCACCTAGTCAAAGGCCTTCTGAAAGTCCAAATATACAACACCACTGCATCCCCTTTACCTATCCTACTTGTAATCTCACCAAGAATTCCAACAGGTTCATCAGGCAAGATTTTTCCTGAAGGAAACCATGCTTTGTCCTATCTTGTCCTGTGTCACCATGTACTCTTTAACCTCATCCATAGCAATTGACTCCAACATCTTTCCAACCACTGAGGTCAGGCCAACTGGTTATAATTTCCTTTCTGCTGCCTTCCTCCTTTTTTAAAAGGTGGAGTGACATTTGCAATTTTCCTATCCTCTGGCACCATGCTAGACTCCAATGTGTTTGAAAGATCATTACTAATGCCTCCGCGATCTCTTCCGCTACCTCTTTTAGAACCCTAAGGTGGAGTTCATCTGGTCCGGGTGACTAATGTACCCTTAAGTCTTTCAGCTTTTTGAGCACCTTCTCCCTTCTAATAGTAACTGCACTCACTTATCTTCCCTTACACCCTTCAAGATCAGACACACTGCTAGTCTCCACAGTGAAGACTGATACAAAATACTCATTTAGTGCATCTGTCATCTCCTTGGCCCTATTATTATTTTTCTGGCCTCATTTTCTAGTGTTCCTATATCCACTCTCATCTCTCTTTTATTTTTAACATACTTGATAGTTTTTACTTACTATCCACTTTGATATTGTTCGCTTGCTTGCTTTCATACTTTGTCTTTTCATTCCTATTGATTCTTCTAGTTGCTTTCTGTAGGTTTTTAAGAGCTTCCCAAGTCTCTATCTTCCACTAATTTTTTGCTTTGTTGTATGCCCTTCCTTTTGCCTTTACATTAACTTTGGCTTTCCTTGTCAACCTCAGCCATTATCAATAATCTTCAGAGACTGTCTGTCTGGTGTTAGTAGTCACATAACCAGGACTTATGATATGCACCAGCTGGTCATACAACTATCCATTACCTGCTGCTATGGCTTCACTTGACCCTGATCGGTGGGGGGGAGGCAGTAGGGGCTAAACAGGTGCTACACGTTACTCAAGGGTGAACTGCAGGCTTGCGGTGGAAAGGAGTGCCTGACACCTCCCTGGGTAGAGATGTACAGTATCTCCACCATGTCACACAAATAGCTCAGTACATTTTTTTAATTTAAGTGACAACAACGTGGAGCGAGGCCTTTGAAAAATGAAATAATGTTGCACTCCTTTGCTTGAGAGGGAATGCAAAGTTATAATCCCTTTGGATTATAAACATTAGTAGTTTATCTAGCACACCCCCTCCCAACCCCCGATCAGGCCCACAAATTGTGATTAGAGACCACTAAGGATAGGGCCTCAATGAGTGAGTAGTAGAATGCTGTCATGCTTCCTTCAAAAGCGTGCCTTTAGGCTTTAACATGAGAGTAGTGCTTTGATGTAGGTTTCATGTTAGTCAATAGAAGAACCATATTGATTGGCCTGACTTACCAAAGGAACAGGCATTAGAAATAAGTTATATCCTTGAAATTGTTTGATGCTTTCTCAGCCTAATAATGAATGATCTATTTAAGTTCCATCATGATCTAATCATTTCTCATTTTGTCCCTCCCCACTTTCAATATAAGCCTATCAAGAGATCTGTTTTGAACATCGTGGGACTTTGATGTAGTAAGTTAGCTATCTGATATCAAAGTTCAAAGATTAAAGTAAATTTATCATAAAAGTACGTATATGTCATGATGCAGTAAATTTGGTTTTCATTTGTATGGGCATACTCAATAAATCCAATAACCAAAATAGAATCATTGAACGGCCATCTCTTACAGGATAGACAACCAAAGTGTAAAAGACAACAAACTGAACAGATACAAATAAAATAAAAAGAAATAATAATAATAATAACTAAATAAGCAATAAATATTGAGGACATGAGATGAAGAGTCTTTGAAAGGTTAGTCCATAGGTTGTGGGAACAGTTCAGTGATGGAGCAAGTGAAGTTTTGTGAAGTTATACCCCCTGGTTCTAAAGCCTGACGGTTGAGGGGTAATAACGGTTCCTGAACTTGCTGGTGTTCTGCACTTGCTGGTTTCTTCCTCCTGAAGTCAGTAATCAGCTCATTGATCGTGTTGACATTGAGTAAGATTTTCAATAACCCTCCTATATGCTGTTTTGTCACTACTTTTGATTCAGCCAACAAAAGTGACTGACATTCAGTCTGCCTGGCCTCAGTGGCTGCGTAACCTGCAAACATAAATATGGCAATGGAGCTGTGCTTATCCACACAGTGATAAGTGTAAAGCGAATACAGCAGAGTGCTAAGCACACAGTCTTTGTGATACACCTATGCTAATGGGGATCGTGGAAGAGATGTTATTACCAATCCTATCATCCACTAGTGAGGAAATAGAGGATCCAATTGCAAAAGGAGGTATTAAGACTAAGGCCTTAAAGCTTATTGATTAGCTTTGATGGGATGATAGCATTGAATGTTGAGAAGTATATGAACATAGAACATAGGGTTTGGGTACCAAGGTAGCGTAACACTATTGCAGCTCAGGATGTCAGAGTTTGGATTTCAGTTTTGGAGTTCATTCCCTCACAGCTCTTGAACACATTCTCCCAACTAATAAAGGCCATACACCTTCGGAACCACAGTTCAACATGTGTGGTAACTTTAAAGGATCTGTGGAGATTCTGAGGCAGGATATAAAACTTTAAACTAAAGTGTAGGGTCTGACTACACTGTATTTAGGATTAAATACCAACAGTAATGTGCCTGTTTAATGGCCCTCATTGAAAGAAAAAATTGAATTGTGCTTTGATGGTGTGTAATCAAATGATAATTTAAAGTTCAAGTTCAAAGTTCAAAGTAAATTTATTATCAAAGTACATATATATATCACCATATAAAACTATGGGATATTTTTAGTGGGCATATTCATTAAATTAAAGAAACACAATAGATTCAATGAAAGACTGCGTCCAACAGGATGGACGACAAACTGTGCAAAACCACAAATAAATAAATAAATAAATAAATAAATAAATAAACAAATAAATAAATAAATAAACAAACAAACAGCTAATAACGAGAACATGATGGGATGAAGGAAACTTTAAAGTTAGTCTGTAGTGCTCATTGACTCAGAGCTATGATGTAATTATGAAACACAAAGTACACTGCAGATGCTGTTGTCAAATCAACACGTACATCTGTTGAAATGAGCAGTCAACGGATGCTGTCCGACCTGCTGAGTTCATCCAGCTTGTTTGTAAGATGTATTAATGATGTGTCAAAATACTCGGTCTTGAAATGGAGAAATGGATAGCTGGAAGGATTAGTGTGGGACATTCCTTAGTACGAGTCATGGTGAGTGACTGATGTAATAAAAGATACAGGACTCGAAGCTTCAAAAGCTACCAAGATATTTTGTACCACTGTTGGAGAAAATTATGAAGATAGGACAGGAGGACTCTATCTATAGCGGGAGTGGAGTATCTGAGACATTAAATATATCCATTCAGTCAGCAATATTTCCTCTAGGGTTATACTTCAAAAAGCTAAGCTTTGACTAAACATTGCTGACTTTAAGAGGAGGCTGGTAAATAAGGATGATCAGTTAAAAGAGCAGTTGGAACTGTGCCAATGGCAACTGCTCATTTACAATACTAATGGTGTTTGTACAATTTTTGGAAAAGCTTTAATGATTAATTTGCCAGATGTAATGTGTTTAATATTGTTAATCCACACAGGAAAGGTTCTGTACTCGCTCTGTTAATTTCAGTCATACTTCTTACCTAATACAAAGGACGGGCAGACTTGAAAATTTATTACACCTCATAAATTCTGCCGGTTTTCAGAGTGTCAAATGTGGTTAAGATCTGGAATTCTGACAAAAAAAGCTTTAAGGCTAATCTGATCAAAACAGTCTTGGCTAGCTTTCTGCTGTTACAGCTGAGGAAATGCTACATCATCGCAGAGGGTCTCAATCTGCTTTCCATCCTATGAAGTACCATTGTCAATGTTAAGATTCAGAAATGCAGGAGACAGCATGTTCCTTAAATGTTGAATGGGCTTCAGATCTGTTTCATTGTTTGTGTGATACTGTCAGTAAAGACACCATGGGAAGTCATGTCCTCATATTCAAAACATGAATACAAATGTTATATCCTTCTCAGAGAGCAATGTTCAGCATCCAGAGTCATATTGCAGAACTACAAAGTCATACGACATGATACACTGACCATTAATGACTCTTTTACATTAATCCTACAATTCATCATTTTATTCTCCTCCCCCACATTTCTATCAACCTCTGAAAGCTATACAATTTGCCTACACACCAGGGGCAACTGATTAGATCATATTTTTGATTAACTGATCAGATCATATTTTTGGGTCGTAGATGGAAACCATAACCCCCATAAGAAATTTATGGGGACAACTTACAATCTTGACGTAGACAGCACTGGAGTTCGGGAATGTGATATAACAAATGGATTGACTGCAACATTGTCTGTTCCAGAATATTATGTGATGCACTGTAACACTTGTGACCCATTGATTTCAATGGGGATTCTGGGTCTTTAGATTTGGAGGCCAAGATGAATGAGAATTATTTGCTTATTCTACTTATAATTATTTTAATAGTTTATGTGCTTTGATTAACTAATTGTATTAACTAATTTCCTGAATTTCATAGGGACCACTTCATTCATGACTTCCTGGTCCACTCTTCTCTTCCTCCAACCAGCCCCCTTTCTTATTTCACTTTCCATTGCACTGCAGGTGATACAGTGGCTGTTCCTCCTTGTCACTGAGGGACTCAATCTTTCCAGATGATGGAGTGATTAATTTACGCATCTTCCTATCTCCTTTATTGCGTTCAGTGTTCACAGTGTGGTCTTCTCCACACTGGCAAAAACAGACACACTCTGGCTGATGATTCTGTGGAGCTCCTACATCCAATCCGCAGAGCTCTTCCCAAGTTTCACATTGCCTGCCACTTTAATTCCTTATTCCACTCATATTATGACCTATTGGCGTGTTGTCACCAGTACATTCAGGGTGAGCAAGAGACAATCAGCTATAGGACATCAGTGGGCTGAGCAGCATATGTAGGAAAAGAGGATTTGATGACATTCAATTTGTTTATTTAGTGATAGAACACAGAGCTGGTCCTTCTGGTTCTTCAAGCCACCCCACAACCCTGATTTAACCCTAACCTCACCATGGGACAATTTACAATGACCAATTAACCTACCCAGTACATCTGTGAACAGAGGGAGAAAACTGAAGCACTCGGGGAAAACCCATGCATTCTATGGGGGGCGGGGGGAGGTGGATAGAGACAGAATGGCAGTGGAATTGAACTCTGACCTCTGGAGTGTGGAAATGGTCCCTCCGGCCCAATCAGCTGCACTGCCCAGCAACCCACCTACTTAATCCTAGCCTAGTCATAGGACGATTTACAATGACCAATTACTATGACCCTTTTGCCTACATTAGTACAGCACCCTTCAGTGCCTTGCCTATTTGCCCACATTTGTGCTGTCTTTCAGTGCCTTGCCTGTCTAAATGACCTTAAATTTAATGACTGTATCTGATTCCACCAACTTCTCTGGCAGCACACTCCAGACATCAACACGTGGAGAAAAGGATTGATGGGAGGTAAAAGAGTATGACAGGTTAAAAACAGGACCCAAAGAAAGGTTTTCTCATTCTTTAATGGTTATTGAGTTATGGAGTCATACAGCCTGGAAACAAGCCCTTTGGCCCAACTCATCCATGCTGACTATGTTGCCCAGTGAGTTAGTCACATCTGTCTTGACTGTACTATAGCCTGCTAGAACTTTTCCTTTCCACGTACTAATCTAGATGGCTCTTAAATGTTGCTAATAATTCCATCTCAACTACTATTTTTGGGAGCATGTTCCACCAAACCGTCCATGCTGACAGTTGCCAAGTGAGTTAGTCATCTGCCTGTGTCTCTACCACATCCTGCTAGCCCTTTCCTTTCCATGTACTAATCTAGATGGCTCTTAAACATTGCTATTGGTTACATCTCAACTACTTTCTCTGGGAGTTCATTCCAAATATGCAGTATCCTTTGCGCGAAGAAGCTGGCCCTGATGCCCCTTCTAAAGCTCTTGCTACTGATCTTAAACCTATGTCCTCTTGTTGATGGTAGATTTTCTGAAGAATATGTTGATAGGCTTTCATCCTGCCTATACTCCGCAAAAACATATTTACCTCTATGAGGTCACGCCCTCGATCTCCTGCATTCCAGGAATTTGTTGCAGCACCAGGGGATATAGATTTAAGGTTATGGGCAGGAGATGCAGTAGGGTGAAGAACTTGTTTACACAGCAAGTGGTAATGATTAAGTTTAAGATTAGTCTGGCTTTATTTGTCATGTGTATATCGAAGCATCTAAAACATATAATGAAATATGTTATTTGCGTTCATGACAAACACAGTCCAAAGATGTGCTGGAGGTAGCCTGAAAGTGTTTCCATGCTCCTAGTGCCAACAAAGCATGCCCACAATTTACTAACTCAAATTCCTTTGGAGTGTGGGAGGAATCCTGAGCATTTGGAGGAAACCCTTGCAGTCACAGGGAGAATATACAAACTCCTTACAGGAAGTGGCAGAATTTGAACCCTGATTGCTGGCGGTGTAAAGGATTATGCTACCTGCCATGCTGCCAATGATATGCAACTGGCTGCCTCTGAGAGTTGTGCAAGAGAGGCTTTCAGTTCTTTCCAAAGGAAACTGGATGTGTACAAGGAGAATCATCTGGAAGGATGACATAACTTCTATTGGTAAGAAACTCGGAGCGTTGCGGTGCTACGTTCATTCCACATAAACGTATGGAAGCAAATGTTGAACAATATCAAAGCAGAATGAGGGCAGACTCGAAGCTGTAGAAGTGTGGTTTTTGAGAAGAATGGTGAAAATATCATGGAAGGACAGAGATACAAATGAGGAAGGTTGCAAAAAGCCAGAATAAGAAGAGAGCTGATATCATTGGTCAGGAAATGGCAGCTGGAATTTCTGGGACATGTACTAAGGAAAGAGAAGCTCAAACATCTTGCAGCGATGGGAAAAATTGATGGAAGAAATAGTCGCAGTTGACAGCGTATGGCATTCATGAGTTAAATCCAGGGATATTCAGGCAAGAGTTTTGAAGAGCGTATTTGAATTTCTGGATTAAAGGCAGATGGAAGACCATGATTGTCCATGTCATACAATACAGCACATAATGATAATAATGAACAGAAATAGAGCAGGAAAATTGCAATGACCTAAAAGTCTTGCAAACATTCAATACTGGCTGAATGACCCAAATGAATAGTACGCAAGACAAGTTTTTACTGTATCTTGGTACACATGACAATAATAAACCTATACTAATAGATCCTTCTGTAACATAATGATGATGAGTCATTGACACAGTTAAATAGAGTTAGTGTAACTTCTTTGCAATAGTACTCAACTTATTATTGAAATACAGATCTCCACTGATATTTTTAATAAGCCTTTCACGTGTTCTTTGATAAATACATCCTGAGGAATTTTTAATCTTACATCTTCTTTATGATTGCACCATTTGTCCATATTGCCTCTCATCAATTTGCCCACTCAAATGCATCAATTCATAGTTCTCCAAACTTCATTGCGATACAGTTCTATTGGATCTCCTCAAGCAATCTGTCAGTTATAGATTGTTCATGGGATAATTCCTAAATGCTTATACTAAAGACTTGAATTACATGCTTGAAAATCACTCTGGGCAGTGTTTCTACACAAGCACAAGGCATTTATATTAAATTCCTTTCTCTCATTAAAAAAGTTGCTGTTACCCATAATGTGTAAGAGATAGGAACAAGAGCAGATCCTTCAGCCCTTCAAGTCTGCTGTACCTTTCACTAAGGTCATCATGGAGCAAAATCTTCCATCAAGTATACTTGAAATACACCTTCTCCAAAATCATAAATCACAGAGATTTCACCAGGACCATCAGTCACTGCCACCTTCACTCTGCTCTTTATTAGGTGCCTCCTGTACCTAATAAAACACCAACTGTGTGCATGTTTGTAGTCTTCTGCTGCTGTATCCCATCCACTTCAAGGTTTGACTTGTTGTGCATTCAAAGATGCTCTTCTGCACACCACTGTTGTAACATTTGGTTATTTGAGTTGTTCTCACCTTCTTGTCAGATTGAACCAGTCTAGCCATTCTCCTCCAACCTCTCTCATTAACAAGGCATTTTCACCACAGCACTACCACTCACTGGATATTTTTTTGTTTCAATTCTCTGTAAAATCACACTAGGTCAGCAGTTTCCAAGGTATTCAAACCACCCCAGCTGGCACCAACAATCATTCCACGTTCAAAGTCAGTTAGATCACATTTCTTCCCCATTCTGATGTTTGGTTTGAACAGCAACTGAACCTCTTGACCATGCTTTTATGCACTGAGTTGCTGCCACATGATTGTCTGATTAGATATTTGCATGATCTATGCCCATATAGAACGGCAGCACAGATCTGATGGCCTAATTCTGCTCTTATGTCTTACGGTCTTATGGTGTACAGGTGTATCTAATAAAGTGGCCACTGAGTGAATGGAGTAAATAGGCTTCATATGTGGATATATGCAGAATGGACAAAGCTAGTCAGGGACTACACATGAAAATCTGGAGAATGTCTGCAGGTCAGGTAGCATTTATGGAAGGAACTGGACAGTGGGAGTATCTGGAAGTGCAGATATAGGTGTTTGACAACAAGGATGTTGCACTATATTTTCATTGAACTGTGTTATGCTGTAGATATTTCCAACCATAATTGATGCCTCACCCATTGAGTTCCTCCAACATTTTGTGTGCTGCACTATATTCCACCATTTGGAATCTCTTGAATCTCCAAACCTGATTTGCAGTTTTATAGCCACTTTGAAGATCTCCTAACAATAGACAATAGACAATAGGTGCAGAAGTAGACTATTCAGCCCTTCGAGCCTGCACCACCATTTTGAGATCATGGCTGATCAACTACTATCAATACCTGGTTCCTGCCTTGTCCCCATATCCCTTGATTCCCCATCCATAAGATACCTATCTAGCTCCTTCTTGAAAGCATCCAGAGAATTGGCCTCCACTACCTTCCGAGGCAGTGCATTCCAGACCCCCACAACTCTCTGGGAGAAGAAGTTTTTCCTTAATTCTGTCCTAAATGACCTACCCCTTATTCTCAAACCATGCCCTCTGGTACTGGACTCTCCCAGCATCTGGAACATATTTCCTGCCTCTATCTTGTCCAATCCCTTAATAATCTTATATGTTGCAATCAGATCCCCTCTCAATCTCCTTAATTCCAGCGTGTACAAGCCCAGTCTCTCTAACCTCTCTGCGTAAGACAGTCCAGACATCCCAGGAATTAACCTCGTGAATCTACGCTGCACTTCCTCTACAGCCAGGATGTCCTTCCTTAACCCTGGAGACCAAAACTGTACACAATACTCCAGGTGTGGTCTCACCAGGGCTCTGTGCAAATGCAAGAGGATTTCCTTGCTCTTGTACTCAATTCCCTTTGTAATAAAGGCCAACATTCCATTAGCCTTCTTCACTGCCTGCTGCACTTGCTCATTCACCTTCAGTGACTGATGAACAAGGACTCCTAGATCTCTTTGTATTTCTCCCTTACCTAACTCTACACCATTCAGATAATAATCTGCCTTCCTGTTCTTACTCCCAAAGTGGATAACCTCATACTTATTCACATTAAACATCATCTGCCAAGTATCTGCCCACTCACCCAGCCTATCCAAGTCACCCTGAATTCTCCTAACATCCTCATCACATGTCACACTGCCACCCAGCTAAGTATCATCAGCAAATTTGCTGATGTTATTTTCAATGCCTTCATCCAAATTGTTAACGTAAATTGTAAACAGCTGTGGTCCCAATACCGAGCCCTGTGGCACCCCACTAGTCACCACCTGCCATTCCGAGAAACACCCATTCACCGCTACACTTTGCTTTCTATCTGCCAACCAGTTTTCTATCCATGTCAATGTCTTCCCCCCGATGCCCTGAGCTTTGATTTTACCCACCAATCTCCTATGTGGGACCTTATCAAATGCCTTCTGAAAATCGAGGTACACTACATCCACTGGATCTCCCCCGTCTAACTTCCTGATTACATCCTCGAAAAACTCCAACAGATTAGTCAAGCATGATTTACCCTTGGTAAATCCATGCTGGCTCAGCCCAATCCTATCACTGCTATCTAAATATGCCACTATTTCATCCTTAATAATGGACTCTAGCATCTTCCCCACCACCGATTTCAGGCTGACAGGTCGATAGTTCTCTGTTTTCTCCCTCCCTCCTTTCTTAAAAAGTGGGATAACATTAGCCATTCTCCAATCCTCAGGAACTGATCCTGAATCTAAGGAAGATTGGAAAATGATTACCAATGCATCCGCAATTTCCAGGGCCACCTCCTTTAGTACCCTAGGATGCAGACCATCTGGATCTGGGGATTTGTCAGCCTTCAGTCCCATCAGTCTTCTCATCACCATTTCCTTCCTAATGTCAATCTGTTTCATTTCCTCTGTTACCCTATGTCCTTGGCCCATCCATACATCTGGGAGATTGCTTGTGTCTTCCTTAGTGAAAACAGATCTAAAGTACTCATTAAATTCTTCTGCCATTTGTCTGTTTCCCATAACAATTTCACCCAATTCATTCTTCAAGGGCCCAACATTGTTCTTAACTATCTTCTTTCTCTTCACATACCTAAAAAAGCTTTTGCTATCTTCCTTTATATTCCTGGCTAGCTTGCATTCGTACCTCATTTTTTCTCCCCGTATTGTCTTTTTAGTTAAGTTCTGTTGTTCCTTAAAAACTTCCCAATCATCTGTCCTCCCACTCACCTTAGCTCTGTCATACTTCCTTTTTTTTAATGCTATGCGATCTCTGACTTCCTTTGTCAACCACTGTAGCCCCTTTCCCCCCTTTGAATCCTTCCTTCTCTGGGGGATGAACTGATTTTGCACCTTGTGCATTATTCCCAAGAATACCTGCCATTGCTGTTCCACTGTCTTTTCTGCTAGGCTATCCGTCCAGTCAACTTTGGCCAGCTCCTCCCTCATGGCTCCATAGTTTCCCCTGTTCAACTGCAACACTGACACCTCCGAGCTGCCCTTATCCTTCTCAAATTGCAGATAAAAGCTTATCATATTGTGATCACTACCTCCTAATAGCTCCTTTACTGCAAGATCACTTATCAAATCCTGTTCATTACATAACACTAAATCCAGAATAGTCTTGTCCCTGGTCGGCTCTCGTACAAGCTGTTCCAAGAATGCATCCCGTAGGCACTCTACAAACTCCCTATCCTGTGGTCCAGCACCAACCTGATTCTCCCAGTTCACCTGCATGTTGAAATCCCCCATAACTACTGCGACATTACCTTTGCCAAATACCAATGTTAACTCCCTATTCAACTTGCACCCAATATCCATGCTACTGTTTGGTGGCCTGTAGACAACACCCATTTGGGTCCTTTTGCCCTTACTGTTCCTCAGTTCTATCCACACAGACACTACTTCTCCTGACCCTATGTCCCCCCTTGCAAAGGACTGAATCTCATTCCTCATCAACAGGGCCACCCCACCCCCTCTGCCCACATTTCTGTCCCTACGATAGCACGTATACCCTTGTACATTCATTTCCCAGGTCTGATCTCCTTGTAGCCATGTCTCCGTTATCCCAACAACATCATAGTTACCCATTCACACCTGGGCTTCAAGCTCATCTGCCTTATTTCTGACACTTCGTGCATTCAGATATAGAATTTTTAACCCATTTCTCCTCTCTCTGTTTGAATCGCTGCCTGTTGTGCTTAACCCAGCTCCCCGAACTCCCATCAGGCTAAACGCCCCTAGAATTTTGTTGTCCTTCCTAAATTTACTTATTCTTTCAACACATTTAACTCCATTTTCCGTCAGACCATCCCTCTGTACATGTGTCCTCCTTATCACTTGTTCCGCCTCACCTTTCTCTACTACACACTTTATATTCCGGAACCGTGTAGTCCCCACCTGTCCTTTATTCTTCCTCTCGCTATCCTCTCTCACATTCTGGATCCCCACCCCCTGCAAATTCAGTTTAAACCCCCCCCCAAGAAGCACTAGCAAACTTCCCTGCAAGAATGTTAGTACTGCTCCAGTTCAGGTGTAAACTGTCCCTTCGGAACAGATCCCACCTTCCCTGGAACAAAGCCCAATTATCTACAAACCTGAAGCCCTCCCTCCTGCACCATCCCCTCAGCCACGTATTAATCTTTATAATCTTTCTGTTCCTCGCCTCACTCGCACATGGCACAGGTAGCAATCCTGAGATTGTTACCCTGGAGGTCCTGCTCTTCAGCTTCGCACCTAACTCCCTGAACTCCCTTCGCAGGACCCCCTCACTCATCCTACCCACATCATTGGTCCCTACATGGACCACAACATCTGGATTCTTGCCCTCCCTCTCGACAATAACCTGCACCCGATCTGAGATGTCTTGGACCCCGGCACCAGGGAAGCAACATACCATCCGAGACTTCCGATCTTCCCCACAAAATCTCCTACCTGCCCCCCTGACTATAGAATCCCCTATCACTACCGCTCTCTTCTCTTCCCTCCTCCCCTTCCTAGTCGAGGGTCCAACCTCAGTGCCAGAGACACTCCTAACATCCTAAAAGTGTGTTGCAATGTTTTTTGAGGCTATTTTGAGGCAAAACATGTACAACACTGTGCAAAGGTATATAGATAGCTAGGGTGCCTAAGACTGGATCTGGAACTTCAATTTATTGCTTGCAATTTACAGTTTACATTAAGAACTGATGGCAGATTCATGCTTGAATTAATATCTGCTATATTCACATAACTCCAGAATATTTGAAGCATAAATGTCATTGAGCTGAACAGGAGACAAACCCTCAAGGCCACTTACAGCACTGTGCAGAAGTCTTAGACACCTTAGCTACATAAAAGCCAAGGAAAGGGCACATAAGGTACCAAAAGTGAGTCGAATCCAACAAAAGTCAACTAAAAAAGAAGGGAATAGATTAAATATGAGGGCAAATTAGCCAATAATATAAAGCAGGATACCAGCATTTTTTTTCAGTTATATGATGAGTAAAAGGAAGATGAGAGTTGAGATTGGACCACTGGAAAATGATGCTGGTGAGGTAGTAATGGAGGACAAAGAAATGGCAGATGAACTTAATGAGTACTTTGCATGTCTTCACTGTGGAAGACACAAGCAGTGTGCTAGTAGTCCGTGAGTGTCAAGCAACAGGAGAGTGTGCCATTGGTATTACAAAGGAAAAAGTGCTAAGCAAACTCAAAGCTCTTAAGGTGGATAAGTCACTTGGACCAGGTGGGCTATGTCCCAGAGTACTGAGAGAAGTTGCTGAAGAGGTAATGGATGTATTGGTCATGATCTTTCAAGAATCACTTGATTCTGGCATGGACCTGGAGGACTGGAAGATAGTTAATGCCACTCTACTCTTTAAGAAGGGAGGAAGGCAAAAGAAAGGAGGTTCACAAGGACGATCCGCGAATGAAGGGGTTAACATATGAGGAGCATTTGGCAGCTTTGGCCTGTACTCACTGGAATTTCGAAGAGTGGGTGGGGATCTTATTGAAACCTTCCGAATGTTGAAAGGACTATATAAGGTGGATGTGGAGATAATCTTTCCTAAGGTGGGGGTATCCAGAACCACAGGACACAGCCTCAAAATTGAGGGGTGATCTTTTAAAACAGAGGTATTACTCTGAGGAATTTGTTTAGCCCAAGAGTAGTGAATCTGTGGAAAGCTCTACCACAGACTGTGGTGGATGTCGTCCATGGGTATATTTAAAGTGGAAGTTGATATTTTCCTGATTGGTCAGAGTATCAAAGGATATGGCAAGAAGGAAAGTATGTGGGGTTGAGTGGGATCCAGGATCAGCCATGATGAAATAGCAGAGCGACTTAATTCTGTTCCCAGAACTTATGGTCTTATGTATAGAACATAGAATAGTACAGCACATTACAGGCCCTTTGGCCCACAATGTTGTGCTGACCCTCAAACCCTGCCTCCCATATAACCCCCCACCTTAAATTCCTCCATATACCTGTCTAGTAGTCTCCTAAACTTCACTAGTGTATCTGCCTCCACCACTGACTCAGGCAGTGCATTCCATGCACCAACAACCCTCTGAGTGAAAAACCTTCCTCTAATATCCCCTTTGAACTTCCCTCCCCTTACCTTAAAGCCTTTTCCTCTTGTACTGAGCAGTGGTGCCCAGGGGAAGAGGCACTGGCTGTCCACTCTGTCTATTCCTCTTAATGTCTTGTACACCTCTATCATCTCTCCTTTCATCCTCCTTCTCTCCAAAGAGTAAAGCCCTAGCTCCTTAATCTCTGATCATAATCCATACTCTCTAAACCAGGCAACATCCTGGTAAATCTCTTCTGTACCCTTTCCAATGCTTCCACATCCTTCCTATACTGAGGCGACCAGAACTGGACACAGTACTCCAAGTGTGGACTAACTAGAGTTTTATAGAGCTGCATCATTACATCGCGTTTCTTAATCACTATCCCTCGACTTATGAAAGCTAATACCCCATAAGCTTTCTTAACTACCCTATCTACCTGTGAGGCTACTTTCAGAGATCTGTAGACATGTACCCCCAGATCCCTCTGCTCCTCCACACTACCAAGTATCCTGCCATTTACTTTGTACTCTGCCTTGGAGTTTGTCCTTCCAAAGTGTACCACCTCACACTTCTCCCGGTTGAACTCCATCTGCCACTTCTCAGCCCACTTCTGCATTCTATCAATGTCTCTCTGCAATCTTTGACAATTCTCTACACTATCTACAACACCACCAACCTTTGTGTCGTCTGCAAACTTGCCAACCCACCCTTCTACCCCCTCATCCAGGTCATTAATAAAAATCACAAAAAGTAGAGGTCCCAGAACAGATCCTTGTGGGACACCACTAGTCACAACCCTCCAATCTGAATGTACTCCCTCCACCACAACCCTCTGTCTTCTGCAGGCAAGCCAATTCTGAATCCACCTTGCCAAACTTCCCTGGATCCCATGCCTTCTGACTTTCAGAATAAGCCTACTGTGTGGAGCCTTGTCAAATGCCTTACTAAAATCCATGCAGATCACATCCACTGCATTACCCTCACCAAGCCTGGTCACTTCCTCAAAGAACTCTATCAGGCTTGTTAGGCACGATCTGCCCTTCACAAAGCCATGTTGACTATCCCTGATTAGACCATGATTCTCTAAATGCCCATAGATCCTATCTCTAAGAATCTTTTCTAACAGCTTTCCCACCACAGATGTAAAGCTTACTGGTCTATAATTACCTGGACTATCCCTACTACCTATTTTGAACAAGGGGACAACATTCGCCTCCCTCCAATCCTCCGGTACCATACCCGTGGACAATGAGGACATAAAGATCCTAGCCAGAGGTTCAGCAATCTCTTCCCTTGCCTTGTGGAGCAGCCTGGGGAATATTCTGTCAGGCCCCGGGGACTTATCCATCCTAATGTATTTTAACAACTCCAACAGCTCCTCTCCCTTAATATCAATATGCTCCAGAACATCAACCTCACTCATATTGTCCTCACCATCATCAAAGTTCCCTCTCAGTGGTGAATACTGAAGAGAAGTATTCATTGTGGACCTCGCTCACTTCCACAGCCTCCAGGCACATCTTCCCACTTTTATCTCTAATTGGTCCTACCTTCACTCCTGTCATCCTTTTGTTCTTCACATAATTGAAGAATGCCTTTGGGTTTTCCTTTACCCTACTCGCCAAGGCCTTCTCATGCCCCCTTCTTGCTCTTCTCAGCCCCTTCTTAAGCTCCTTTCTTGCTACCCTATATTCCTCAATAGACCCATCTGATCCTTGCTTCCTAAACCTCATGTATGCTGCCTTCTTCCACCTGACTAGATTTTCCACTTCACTTGTCACCAATGGTTCCTTCACCCTACGGTTCTTTATCTTCCTCACCGGGACAAATTTATCCCTAACATCCTGCAAGATATCCCTAAACATCGACCATAGTACACTTCCCTGCAAAAACATCATCCCAATTCACACTCGCAAGTTTTAGCCTTATAGCCTCATAATTTGCCCTTCCCCAATTAAAAATTTTCCTGTCCTCTCTGATTCTATCCTTTTCCATGATAATGCTAAAGGCCAGGGAACAGTGATCACTGTCCCCCAGATGCTCACCCACTGACAGATCTGTGACTTGACCCGGTTCGTTACCTAATACTAGATCTAGTATGGCATTCCCCCTAGTCGGCCTGTCAACATACTGTGATGGGAATCCATCCTGGACACACTTAACAAATTCTGCCCCATCTAAGCCATTGGAACTAATCAAGTGCCAATCAATATTAGGGAAGTTAAAGTCACCCATGATAAAAACCCTGTTATTTTTGCACCTTTCCAAAATCTGCCTCCCAATCTGCTCCTTGATATCTCTGCTGCTACCAGGGGGCCTATAGAATACCCCCAGTAGAGTAACTGCTCCCTTCCTGTTCCTGACTTCCACCCATACTGACTCAAAAGAGGATCCTGCTACATTACCCACCCTTTCTGCAGCTGTAATAGTATCCCTGACCAGTAATGCCACCCCTCCTCCCCTTCCCCCCTCCCTCTCTATCCCTTTTAAAGCTCTGAAATCCAGGAATATTGAGAATCCATTCCGGCCCTGGTGCCAGCCAAGTCTCCGTAATGGCCACTACATCATAATTCCATGTATGTATCCAAGCTCTCAGTTCATCACCTTTGTTCCTGATGCTTCTTGCATTGAAGTACACACACTTTAGCCCTTCTACCTTACTACCTTTATACCCTTTATTCTGCTGCTCTTTCCTCAAAGCCTCTCTATATGTTAGATCTGGCTTTACTCCATGCACTTCTTTCACTGCTCTATTGCTCTGGGTCCCTTCTTATGTCTTATGTCCCTAAAACTTTTGCATAGTACTGTAACCCCTGGGTCGCCTCAGGCATCGCTCAAACTCGTTCTAGTCTAGGGGGAGCAGCCTTCGGCCCCGCCAAACTGGGTAATCAGCTGGTGTGGATGCTGTGTGATGTCCCCGCCTCACCCAAAAAACAGACAGTACACCTTATGCGATTAAATGAGTACAATTTATAAAGATTACTATAACTAATCGATTACTAACGATATAGTATATATGAATAAGAGAAAAAAAAGAAAAGGCGCCAAACTTATCAAAGTCCAAACCACTTCGTGCACAATCGTTGGAGCTCAATTACTGAAGTCTTCTGGCCACCATTCGATCCCCTCCGACTCCTCGACCCGCCTCCTGGGACCCCCACGGTGGTCGACCAGACGCTCCACACTCCTCTGTCTCCGTCTCCTCTCATCCCTGAAAACCTTGGGCCGGGGACCGTCGCCCAGCTTCCAGCATCCCGTCCTCTCTCTCTCACTCCATCGCGCCTCCTCCCCAAAATCCCGCCAACAATCAGTTTACAGTCCCAAACAAGCTTCCAGCACTTATCATAACAAAGACGCTAGCATTCCTACTATTAACACAGGCGCCAGCATTCCTACTTTTAACAAAACAAAGACGCCATTTTGATTACATACACAGTAACAAAGAAAAAGAAAAAAAAAACCCGTTACAGTACTATAGTTCACACTTCTGTCAGTTTCTTCCTTGTACATTTTCAACGTCTCTACTTCTATTGTTATATAGGGTAGAGAATTCCTAAGAAGACATCTTGTCTTTAAGGTGTCAACACTTATTATGAAGCTGTTCTTTGGTTTTAGGCACCTCCACTAAAGGAAAAATATTTTCAGCATCCAGAAGAGCAATCCCCCCCCCCTCGCAGTCTTGAGTTTCAATAAAAGAATCTTGCATTTAATAATGATAATAATAATAATAATAATAAGGATAATCAAGGATAAGTCCCACGCAGCCAACACAGTTTTTGTCCCACTTCCCTCCGGGAGAAGGTTCAGGAGCTTGAAGATACGTATGGCCAGATTTGGGAACAGTTTCTTTCCATCTGTGATAAGACTGCTGAACAGATCCTGACCCAGATCTGGGCCGTACCTTTCAAATATCTGGACCTGACTTGCACTACCTTACTTTCCCTTTTCTATTTTCTAATTATGAATTATGATTTAAATTTTTATTATATTTACTTAAATCTGTACTTCAGGGAGCACGAAGCACAGAAACAAATATCACTGTGATGATTGTACGCTCTAGTATCAATTGTTTGGTGACAATAAAGTATTTGTATTTGTACTTATCTAAAGTTCGATGAGGATAGGACCAAACTTTCCTCATACATTGACACAGTGAGTGAAGCATCTCTATACTCCTTCCAATGCAATTTCAGCATGTTCAGTATGAATGTATGCATTCAGTATGAACAAGCACTCAATTGTCACTTTATTAGATATAGGAGTGGAAGCCAGTGCTAGATTCATTTCTGCTGCTGTAGCCTGTCCACTCCAAGGTTCGATGTGTTGTGTGTTCAGAGATGTTCTTCTGCATATGGTTAGAATTATTGTCACCTTCCCGTCAGCTTGAATCAGTCTGGACATTCTCCTCTGACCTTTCTTATTAACAAGGATTTTTTGCTGGCAGAACTGCTGCTCAGTGGATTTTTTTAGTTTGTTGTATCATTCACTGTAAATTCTGGAGAACGTTGTGCATAAAAATCTCAGGAGATCAGCAGTTTCTGAGATACTCAAACCACCGTGTCTGGTACCAACAATCATTCCACAGTCAAAGTCACTTAGATCACATTTCTTCCTCATTCTGATGTTCGGTCTGAACAACAGCTGAACATCCTGACCACATCTACATGTCTTTATGCATTTAGTTGCTGCCACATGGTGTAGCTGATTAGATATTTGCATTAACGTGGGGGTGTACCGGTGTATCTGATCAAATGGCCACTGAGAGTAAATGCTAATTCTGAACTGATGTTCTATAAATCCTTCATTCAGTGTAAAGATCATGAAGGAAAAGAGTGTTAAAGGGATGTTTGACCTGTGATTACCAACTTGAACCTGCAATATTTTATACACAGGAATAATAACCACAGGAAGTGCAATATTGATTTGTATACAGCATAAAGGTGTGATTAAAATAATGTGTTTAAAAGAACTAAAGACACTGAAAGGGGTGAAAGAAAGAAATGTCTCCTCCACTGGGGTAATCCAGTAAGGGGGAAAATATCGTTCACAGCTCAGGAAGTTTTACAAAATGTTGTGTAGGCCTCCATTAGTCATGATAGACCATGGATTTGCACCTTGGAGAGTTTCCAGGGTGCAAGCCTGGGCAAGGTTTTTTTATGGAAGACCAGCAGTTGCCCAAGCTGCAAGTCTCCCCTCTCCACGCCACCAATGTTGTTCAAGGGAAGGGCATTAGGACCCATACAGCTTGGCACTGGTGACGTCACAGAGCAATGTGTGGTTAAGTGCCTTGCTCAAGGACACACACGCAGCCTCAGCCAAGGCTTGAACTAGCCACCTTCAGATAACTAGACGAATGCCTTAACCGCCTGGCCACACGCCAACACAAAATATTTTACAAAATACATATATACTGTATCACCATATACAACCCTGAGATTACATTGCTTGCTGGCATTCACAGTAAATTAGCAGCTGGTGATGTAGTGGCATCCGCACCGGATTTGAAGTAAATGGTTCTGGGTTCAAATCCGGCCATTTCCTCACACACTTTCGTCATGCTGGATTGTGCATCGAGCTAGCAACTTGGCTTCATGAAAAAGAGACAATAATGCTGAAGAGCAGTAAGGTTGCCTTAATATATTTCACTACTACTACTTAGAAATAAATAATCCTGATGAGTCTTGGCTCAAAACATCCATAAAGGCTACCTGAGTTCTTTTCTAGAGCTAAATTTCTCCAGCTCTAGAAAAATACAGCAGTTTGTTTGTGCACAGTCGAATCCCACACTCACCAATGTGGTAGAAGCCTAATAATCGATGTCTTGGTGATGTATATTAGACTATAAGACCATAAAACATAGAAGCAGAATTAGGCCATTTGGCCCATTATATCTGCTCTGCCACTTCATCATGACTGATCCATTTCCCTCTCAGCTCCAATCTCCCGCCTTCCCTTCATGCCCTGACTACTTAAGAACCTATCAACCTCTGCCTTAAATATACCTAGTGACTTGGCCTCCACAGCCATTTGTGACAACAAGTTCCACAAATTAATCACTCTCCATTCTAAATGGGCATCCCTCTATTCTGAGTCTGTGTCCTCTGGTCTTAGACACCCCACCATAGGAGACATCCTCTCCACATCCACTGAATCGAGGCCCTTCAACATTCAATAGGTTCCAAAGAGATCACCCCATATTCCACTGAACTTGAGGATAAAACTTGATTGGCACACGAGGAAAAAAATCCCCTGCCTTTTTTTTCTCGAGCCACCTTTTTGCATCCAATTGCAAAAGCAAATGGAATCTGTTTGTAATATATTGAGTTGGAGAAATTCACTGAATTTTCATTTAACATTTTGAGCACAACTGCCTTCTTCTACGCATGTAACTGTTGAAACAGCAGGACAATCAAAGCATTAACTGAATTGCTACTGTTTAAAGTTATATCAGCCATTACCTAAATTGAATAAAATAACTGGTAGATTATTAACTGAACCACAGAATCAGTGTAGTGCTTGTTATTGACAGGTCAACAATTGATTGGATAACTGTTCCTGCATTGTGTGCAGTCTATTCCTTCAAAAATTACTTTTTAGCTGGAAAATGTACCATATTTCCTTATAACACGGTGTCCAAAGACATTGGTGAGTCCATATTTGGAGTATTTTATGCCGTCTCCTAGCTACAGGAACGATAACAATAAGTTTGAATTTACAAGGGTGCTGCCGGTCGTGAGGATCTGAGGTAGAAGAAAGGATTGAATAGATTAGGACTTAATTCTCTGCAGTGTTGGAGAATGAGTGGAGCTTGTACAAAGGGGTGTAGATAGTGTAAATACATGCAGGTTCTTTCCCCTGAAATTGTGTGGGACTAGAATTGGAGATCATAGGCTGAGGATGAAAGCTGAAATATTTAAGGGGAACCTGAGGGTAGCTTCTTTACTCAAAAGGTGAAGTGAGCTGCCAGTGGAAGGGTTAGAAGCAGGTTCAATTGCAATATTTTGGGTAAGTATGGATGGATACATGGATGAGAGATTTATGGAGGTTTATGGTCTGGGTGTGGTTAGATGGGACTAGGCAGAAGAACAAGTCAATGTGGACATGATGGCCAAAGTGCTGTAGTACTCTACGATACTATAAAAGGAAGCAGTTTCAGACCATGAAGCCTCTGCTGGATAAATTGCATTTCCCACTAATTATAAGACCAGAAAATCATAAGATTATATAAACAGTCCCTCACAGTCCTAATCTCCTGCCTTCTCCCTGTACAACCTTCATGCCTTGACTAGACAACAATCTATCAACCTCTCCTTAAATCAACCCTGGCCTTCACAGATGCCTGTAGCAATGAACTCCACAGGTTCACCATCCTCTGGTTAAAAAAATTCCTCCTCATCTCCATTCTAAATGGTCATCCCTCTATTTTGAGGCTGTGTTCTCTGGTCCTAGAGTCTTTCACTATAGGAAGCATCTTCTTGATATTCACTCTATCAAGACCTTTTTGGAGTTAGTGAATATGGATTTTCTTTTAGTGAAGCTTGGGTGCTCAGAACAGAGTTATAGTGTTGAACTGTTGCTTCAATCTTCTTTAGATGTTTTAGGTAGTGTCAACAGACTTATTGCTGTGCAGGCCAAATGCATGAGTTTACCTGGGCATATCCACTATTAATTTTTACATAATACTCTATGTTCCACTAATACTTTGATCACCAGCCTTAGACCTACTGACTGCAAACCTCTTCAAGACCTGTTAATAGTTCAATGGTTCCATTAAAAAAAAGTTCAAAGATTGATTTATTATTGAAGTATGTATCCATATACTACTCTGAAGTTCTTCTTCTCCAGATGGCCATGAACCAAATAAAGAACTGAAAGTCATTCAAAGAGAATGACCACCTCCGCACAAAAAAGAATGACATCCTGGTCATCAATACCTCAAACCCCACTCATCCCATACAAAATGGAAGAACATTGACCCCTAAATCCCCCTCTCCCCTCACAAAAAAACTGACAGAATGCAACAAGAGCATCAGACCCCAACCCCTTCCCCTTGCACAACAAAACAGAAATAATTATCAGATGTTTAATATCAGAGAATGTATACAGTATACAACCTGAAATTCTTACTCTTCGCTGACACCCACAAAACAGAAGACAACAACTTTTCTTGTGATTGCAATATCTTGTTAGACATTGCAAATGTGGAATGCTGTAAGTCTGATTCACCGACTTATTGGTGGATGGCCAGGGCAGGCGGTGCAGGAACCGCGTGGTTCTTGGTCACAGTGAGGACTAGGATTCAAGCTGCCATACCACCCAGCAGAAGGGTGTCAGGGTCAGTGCACTTCACTGGAGGCAGTGTGGAGCAGTATCCAAGCTGGAGTTGGTGTTGCCCCCAGTGTTCGCTCAGTAGAAGACAACCTGTATTATGTTTGATTATAGATTGCTGCAACATTCATGGACTCAGGGTCTTGGAATATATTTTCTTTATTGTGACTGTATTTTACTGCTCTCTTATATGTGCTTGCTTTCTTATATGAATTAAGAGTCCCTTATGCTGTTTGTTAATTTTGGCACCATACTTTGTACCCTGGCTCCAAAATAACACTGTATTCATGTGTGGTTGAATGACAATTAAAATTGAACTTGAACTTCAAGTAGATTAATTAAGGCAAGCCAGCATGAAGTTATGGGCAAATCATGTTTAATAAATTTGATAGAACTACTGAGAAGGTAGCGTTTAGAGTAGATTTGGATAGTGTCATGTAGATGGACTCCAAGAAGACTTTTGATAAGATGCTGCATAACAAACATATAGCAAAGTTGAAACACATGAATAAGGGGGATATTGGTAGCATGGATGCAAAGTTGGCTAAGCAACAAGCAATAGAGGATCTTGGTGGCTGTATTGCTTTGGACTGGAGGACCCAGGAATAATTTTTAAGGTTATTAATGTTCTTTGAGTGAGCTAGTACAAGACACAAATTCTAAATTTGCAATGACACAAGGTTTGGAAGAATTTTGAACAGTGAAGAGGAAAGTGTTGGATTCTAAACCAGCTGATGAATAGTGAAGTGCATGGTGAATAAAATTTAGAGCAGATTTTGATAAGAAAAATGAGGAGTGACAATATGAAATAAAAAATACAATTCTTAAATCGTTGCAGGGATGGGAAGATCAGGGGCACATACTGTACATGCAACTGAAAGGGCAGGATGAGAAAATATGCCACACAAAATTCTGGACCTGTTGAATAGAGGCATTGAGTGTAAAGGCAGGGATGTGTTGGTGAACACCGGTCTTGTCTCAACTATATAATATGTTAATTCTGGTGAAGATTCAAGATTCAAGTTTGTTTATTATCATTCTTCAGTACACGAGTGTAAAGGAGAACAAAATGAGGAGGAGGAGCCTAGGAGAATTAACAACGACTCCTTTGCTTGCATCTTTGGAAACAGCTCTATTTCCATCTTTAATATCTCTATTTTTCCTTTTCAGGGTTCTTTTGAAGACCCTGACCTGGAATTACACGCTGACTACAGTTTTTTGTGGGAATGGGACCCACTCTCGGGGTTTCACGACTGGCTGATATTCAGCATGCCAAGAGCGCGGCCTAAGAGTTTAGCTCACTTTCGGAGGGCCGAGATTTCGTGGCTCTGGAGTCGGGCGGATCGAAGGTCGGTGTCTGGACAGTGGTGGGTGCCGATGCTTTTTTTTGACAGTGGGGGGAGGTGGGATCGTTGCTTGCTGCCACTTATGCAGGGAAGGGGAGTGGGGGGGGGGGGTTCTTTGAGGTTCTAACATTTAACTGTCATTCATTCTTTGGAAGCACTCCTCTGTTTTTTTGTGGGTGGTTTTGAAGAAAAGGCATTTCAGAATGTATATTGTATACATTTTTCTGACATTAAATATACCTTTGAAACCTTTGATTGTTGCTCTGGATCCGATGCAGCATAAAAGTACATAAAGAACTCAATAAAACATAAATAATATGTAGAGGGAATCCAGAAGAGATAACTAGGATGCATGGGAGGGGAGGCATCATTATTAGGAGAGATTAGAGAAACTCGGATTGCTTTCTTTGGAAATGCCTTGCTTCAAGTATATTAAACATCGAGGGATAAGTGTGGGTAGTGGAAGGGCTGTAGCCATTGGTGGACAGGTGATGACTAGATTGAAGTGAATTTAGTATGAAATAAGGAAAAGCATTTCTCTATATGGATGAAGGATCAAGGATCAACTTTATTCCCCATATACATTTGCAGGTATTAGGAAGCTGGGTAACAGCTTTCTGCCCTTGGCTGTGAGATTTCTTCAAAACCAGCTGACACCCTACATAGACATGCACCATCTCTAAATGCCCTGAATCCTCTCATCCACCAACTCCCTAACTCACAGACACACTCTCATCGTGCATTGATCTCTTTTTCATTTTTATTGCTGTTATTTCACATACTGATATGACTGCAATTCCATGACTTACACCGTCTTACAAGAACATGTACCTTGCAATTGATGTTAACTGGCCGATCTTCAGGCCACGTCACTCAGGGAGTTGTGCTGATATTATTTTGTGTCTGTATGTGCTGGATCATAACTATATGTCCTGTGTGTATCTGTAAGTACTGTTTGTAATTTTATGTACTGTGTCCCAGTATACGTGTCTACAGTTGAATGACAATAAATTTGAAATTGAATTTGCTGCAGTGTGTTGCTCAGGGTGCAATATGCAACAAAAAAACAACATTCAAATATTATAAAAAATAAAAAGTAATATATAAAAATAAAGTTTTAGACATAAGAGCCCTGTGTACGACCTTTAACAGGCAAAGGCGAGCACATAAAGAAGTTGAATTAATTGACTTGAGAATTGAATCCCATACATCATCAGACAAAGGAAAATTTAACTCTTGCTCTCAGGCAGTTTTAATTTTGTCAAGGGGGGCTCGCCTCAAAGTCGCTAACTTATCTCGAATAGTAGATATTAAACATTGACACGATGGATTCATGCGAAGAAACAAGTCAACAACATTTTTTTCGGGTACCTCAGGGAAGTTTGATATTAAAGGGTTGATAAAATGTCTAATTTGGAGATATCTAAAGAAGTGAGTTTTGGGTAGGTTGAACTTTACAGACAATTGTTCAAAAGATGTAAAACGATTGTTTATAAAAAGATCTTCAAAGCACCTAATGCCCTTTCTGTGCCAGACTTGAAATGTTAAATCGTGCATGGAAGGCTGAAAGAGATGATTATGTAAGATAGGACTAGAGAGAGTGAGAAACTGTGAAGACCATTATACTTTCTAAGCTGAGCCCATATTCTCAGAGTGTGCCTGATAACAGGATTAACAATTGGTGCGGATCCAAGAAGTGAGAAAATAGAGAGATTCTTATTAGAGTTCAACTCCATTACCACCCATATCAGGCAGTCAGACTGATTAAGAAAGTGAGACCAAGAAAGAAGAACGCCTATGTTGGCTGCTCAGTAATATAAGCGGAAATTGGGCAAGGCCATACCCATTACACTTTTGGGTTTTTGAAGGTGAGCTTTACTTAATCTGGGATGTTTGCCCTTCTATATATAGGATGAAACAATTGAGTCTCACAAGTTGAAGAAAGCTTTAGAAATAAAAATTGGTAAAGATTGAAATAAGTATATAAATTTAGGAAGGTTATTGATGTGTAAACATATTATAGACCAGGTAGTAGTCAATATACCCTCTTTTTATAAGTACAGCTCTGTGGAGATGAAAGTTCTGTTTAACTTTTCTATATATTGTAAGGTTAGCTTGGAGTTGGGCAATGGGAGGGTGGGGTGGTAACTAACTATATATGATTCTACCATGGGTGCTTTTTTTTTAAACTGTTATGAACTGTACATTCGATACCTTTGTTTTGCACCGTACAAACTTCTTTATTGTATTTTTTTCATTGTAAAAACTAATAATAAGAAAAGGTTAAGTACCAATATGGAATAACATGTGTATAAATACCAAGTTCCACTGTGGCTTTTAAGAGAGAATTGGATAAATAAATGACGGAGAAGAATTTGCAGGACTACAAACGGTGCAGAGAATTGGAAAACTACTCTAACAGAAAGTCAGCAGGGACATGATGGGCCAAATAGCCTTCTTCTGTGTTGTAAGTATTCAATGATTTTATTTTCTAGCTTCTTAATGTTGTCTCTTTGGGGGATGGAAGTTCTTGTTTACCTAAACTTGATCAACATCAATTTGATCAAAAAAAGAATTAAAGGATTCTCTGTAAAGCCTTGGAGAACTAGGTACACCACGACTACGTAAATGACATTAGTTCAATGAACAGGAACAATCAGAAAAAGTATATCCTTGCCAGCCTATTAGCTTCTATAACAACTGAGAGCTGTGTCCTGTTTAATTCTATCTATTAGTGAAATGGCTCATGGTGGATTTTGAAACCTGTTAGGGGTACTCTGTGCTGCTTTGGAGCCATGAACTCCATATGCATCCAAAACAAAGCTGACATAAACTGAAAAGTATGAGCTGCAAGACCAGTGCAAGTCTGCATGCCTTTAGTGCCTTTCCCTGTTGTGAAATGTCTTTGCAGGAGTTTCCAATAACTGCTCCATCACTGCTGGTACTGCCTCAGTGCAGTCACAGCAACCCCTCTCCCCATATAAATAAGACCACACAGGTTCATCACAGAGATCAGTCAGTAAGGCAAATTCCATGGAGATGGTGTCAACAGCGCTTCTCAACAGGATTTCATACTGAGTATATACATATACGGACCACTGCCACAGGAGAGCAGCATTCATCATCAAGGTCCATACTTTCCAGGCCATGCTTGCTTCTTGCTGCTGCAGTTAGGAAGGAGGTGCAGAAACCTCAAGACACACCAGCAGTTTCAAGGACAGTTATTACCCCTTGACCAACATTTCTTGAAAAAGAGGAAATAACTTCACACACTTCTCTTGCCCCAACACTGAACTGTTCTCACAACGTATGGACTCACTTTCAAAGATTCTTCATCTCAAGTTCTCAATACGTTTTGCTTAATTATTATTGTTGCTGCACTTCTTTATTTTTTTTCTCAGCTCCAGCTGGTAAAACCCGAGGTACAGACAAAGCTAAACACACTCATGTCTCAGTTGCTAGGAGCTATCAGATTATTGTAGTGGTGTTTAGCATTTTACATAGATATTGTTCTGTAGCCCTAATTGTTCAATGCTATGGTGTAGTGACCTTGGGATGGTATCATTTGTAGATGTTACTATTAGGACAATGAATACCCTGTTCATGTTCCATAGTCTTGAAATTTCCTTTTTTAATACAGCATTTTTCTGGTGTTTTTACTTACAGATTTCTGTATATGTGCGTGAGATGGCTATATTTATGAAGTAAGCTGTTCTTACTTCTTTGCCCTGTAATATCATATCCAGATAGTTATTATGGATTATAATAACAGATCAGTCATAATATAATTTGTAGGATTCTGGCTGTAAAACTGGATCAGGCTTGAATGTTATAGCAAGATTTTGGTGAATGTTGTTTGCCACATGATTGTGCATGTTTAAGTAATCAGATTGAGTTAAACTGCTGCAGGATCCTATAATGTGTCGGATTGTTTCTGGTTTCTCTGGCCATTTTCTGCATTACTATCTTGAAATTGTTGGTCTTTTATTATGTATTTTTGATCTCTTTTTGTGTTAACCACCTGGTCCACAAGGGAGTTCTCTGTTTCTGGAAAGAGGTCTCCAACTCTGAGCCAGGCATCTGACATAATTGTTGACATTTAGTCTGCTCAGATCACAGGGAAGACCCCTGGAGGGCCATACTCTTCCGTTCATTAGATTTTTTCTTCTGTGCTGACAACTTCAACATTTTTCTGTGCTTTCTTTGTTTATGTTTAGTGATGTGTACTTATTAGATTTGTATATGCTCTCACGGAGTGCTGAAATCTGTTTTCATTGATGAAAATAAATCTTTAGAAGTTTTATCTGATTGTAGTGTAAATTTTTAATGTATATTATTCCTCTTCCTCCTTCTGTCCCAGGTAGCATGAATCTAAATGTGTCTGAGTGTGCGAAGTGTTTTTAAAATTAGTCATTTCAGTTCTAATTTTCCAGGTCGGTTTCAGACCAAAATGCTATGCCAAAAGAATACTTTAATTTGGGTATAGAGAAAGTGTTTATTGCCTTTGTTATATTTTTACTATTGAGCTCTGTTTGGCAGATTTTCTTAAACCTTGACGTAAGTTCTGTCAAAGATTTCCTTTTATCGCACTACGATCTATTTTCTTTGCTTGTTGATATCCCAGATATTTATATGTTTCATATTCATCCACCGGTTGTATTGTATCCCGCTGTTCTGTTTTATATTCTAGTAGCTCTATTGCATCTTTCTTTATGTTTAATGCTCTGCAGTTATCTCATCTAAAGTTCCTATTTGTATCTTCAGAAAATTGTTCTCCTATTTGAATTAATTGCTTTAGCTTTACTGATGCAAGAGCATATAACTTCAAGTCATCCATGTATAGAAGGTGTATTATGGCATAATTCATTTAGTTTCTCTGATTTGATACTGTACTTTCATTTGATTCAACAAAATAGGGAGAAGATATAAAGCTAGACAAAACCACAGTGGGCTTAGAGAGTCGTTTTGGAAAATGGAGAAGAGGCAGTGCACTCAAACGGTGGAAATTAAAGGTCAGACAATGTGTCTCAAGGGTTGAGTGGGATTTAAGGTAATCTTTATGTGGTGTTGTGGTGAACTACATATACCTGTCTGGACACGCCCCCCCCCCCCCCCCCGCTGACTGCTCCTTTGGCTCCTCCCACTGACCGTGGCTCCTCCCACAGATCCCAGTATAAAGGCGATTGGGGCCTGAGCCCTGCCTCTCTGTCTCCAGGATGTAGCATGGTGGTCAATTGCTGCTTGTTCTTTCTTCCAGTCAATAAAAGCCTATATCTCGCCTCACGTCTCAGAGAGTTATTGATGGTGCATCAGGTGTGTTCATAATATTTACAGTTTTCGTGCAGCTCTTTAAGTAAGGACTAGATTGCCACATGATTAAATACTAGAGTTGAAAAGTGTTACTACAGTTTTACAGGGCTTTGGCAAGATGCCACCCAGAGCATTGAGTACCGTTAGAGGGATTACTGTATAGATTTTCCAGACAGGTTTTAGGGTTTGTGTCGTTACCATGAAAGTAGAGATTGAGCAGAGTGGAAATGTGCCCTTTAGAGATGAGAGAATGTGAAACAGATTTTATTAAAAACTGAATTTCAAAGTGCTTTAAAGAATGGATGCAGGGAAAATGTTTCATGTGACAAAGGAATCTGGGACCAGGGAACATGCACTGAGAATAAGAGGTACATTAATTTGAAGGGGAGAAATTTCTCAAATCAGAATGTGGGTGAAGCTTTAGAATTCTCTACACTGCAGAGCTGTGGGAACTCATTTGCCATTTATTTAAAACACGGATTAATGTTTTTATCAGTATTAAGGGAATTGAGGAATATTGGGGTAGTTCTGAAAATGGGCAGAGGTGGAAGATGGACCATAACCTTAAATCTAAATGTTTGGTGCTTTTGCGATCTCTTGGGGGATTCAATGGATGAGACTCTCGAAAGTGTGGGTACAGCCTGGGCAGCCATCACTGGGGGTGGACAATGCATTGAAGCCTGATAGTGGAAAACGAACTGTGTTCAGCTCCATTACTCCGCACTGTAAAAAAGCGTGGAGCAAGATTAAAATCTTCGGGGACGAGAGTGGAAAATGACCAAGTGTTCAACGTCTGACCGGTCTCCCTCAGTTCCCACTACTACTGTTGGGCGAGAGATGCAGGACCCGTGGATCACCAACACTGCCAGATTCAGGAGCAATTGTTTACCTGCGGTCATCAGGCTCCTGGACAGACTTCACTCACCACAGCACTGAACGGGCTCCGTGGCTGTGGACTCGCCTTCTGGAACACTGTAGTTCATGTTTCTTATGTTATTGTTTACATTTCTTTTACTATTTGCGTGATTTGTCCTTTTTTGTAAATTGGATATGTGATGGTCTTGTTATGTGTGTGCATTTTTTAGTGAACTCTTTTGTGAATGCCTGCAAGAAGATGGATCTCAAGGTTGTATATGGTATACACACTTCTAACTTTAATGAATGGTGTAATAGGTTTAAAAGGACAGAAAGCCAGAAAAAAGCAGCAAACTCCACCTTCAAAGACCCCTACCATTCAGGCCATGCTCTTTTCTAGTTGTTACCATCAAGCGGATGTACAGAACCCTTCGGTCCCACATCACCAGGCTCAGGAAGAGTTTTTACCCTACAACAATGAGGTTCTTGAATCAATGAAGATAAGTTTACTCACCACAACTCTAAGCTAATTCCACAACCTACAAGCTCACTTTCAATGACTCTACAGCTCATGCTTTTGGTATTATTTATTTTCTTTTGCACAATTTGTCCTCTGTTGTTCTTTGGTTGCTTGCTAGTGTTTATTTATTACAGATTTTCATAAATTCTATTGTATTTCTCGATTTAACTTTTCAGATAAATTTTAAGACATGAAGCTTTAAGCTTTATAGCATCTTAAAAGTTTCTTCCCTCCAGTCAGTTAACCTGATCAACCATTCTAGTCCTTCCCCCCCATCCCGCTCTGTCTACTACCTCAGGCACTGCACAGTAAACCACTTTTTATAATGCTGTTTACATTGTAAATACATACTGGTATTTATAGACAATAGACAATAGACAATAGGTGCAGAAGTAGACCATTCGGCCCTTCGAGCCTGCACCGCCATTTTGAGATCATGGCTGATCAATTCCTATCAATACCCGGTTCCTGCCTTGTCCCCATATCCCTTGATTCCCCTATCCATAAGATACCTATCTAGCTCCTTCTTGAAAGCATCCAGAGAGTTGGCCTCCACTACCTTCTGAGGCAGTGCATTCCAGACCCCCACAACTCTCTGGGAGAAGAAGTTTTTCCTTAACTCTGTCCTAAATGACCTACCCCTTATTCTCAAACCATGCCGTCTGGTACTGGACTCTCCCAGCATCTGGAACATATTTCCTGCCTCTATCTTGTCCAATCCCTTAATAATCTTATATGTTTCAATCAGATCCCCTCTCAATCTCCTTAATTCCAGCGTGTACAAGCCCAGTCTCTCTAACCTCTCTGCGTAAGACAGTCCAGTCATCCCAGGAATTAACCTCGTGAATCTATGCTGCACTTCCTCTATAGCCAGGATGTCCTTCCTTAACCCTGGAGACCAAAACTGTACACAATACTCCAGGTCTGGTCTCACCAGGGCTCTGTACAAATGCAAGAGGATTTCCTTGCTCTTGTACTCAATTCCCTTTGTAATAAAGGCCAACATTCCATTAGCCTTCTTCACTGCCTGCTGCACTTGCTCATTCACCTTCAGTGACTGATGAACAAGGACTCCGAGATCTCTTTGTATTTCTCTCTTACCTAACTCTACACCATTCAGATAATAATCTGCCTTCCTGTTCTTACTCCCAAAGTGGATAACCTCACACTTATTCACATTAAACGCCATCTGCCAAGTATGTGCCCACTCACCCAGCCTATCCAAGTCACCCTGAATTCTCCTAACATCCTCATCACATGTCACACTGCCACCCAGCTTAGTATCATCAGCAAATTTGCTGATGTTATTTTCTATGCCTTCATCCAAATCATTAACGTAAATGGTAAACAGCTGTGGTCCCAGTACCGAGCCCTGTGGCACCCCACTAGTCACCACCTGCCATTCCGAGAAACACCCATTCACCGCTACCCTTTGCTTTCTATCTGCCAACCAGTTTTCTATCCATGTCAATGCCTTCCCCCCGATGCCCTGAGCTTTGATTTTACTCACCAATCTTCTATGTGGGACCTTATCAAATGCCTTCTGAAAATCAAGGTACACTACATCCACTGGATCTCCCCCATCTAACTTCCTGGTTACATCCTCGAAAAACTCCAACAGATTAGTCAAGCATGATTTACCCTTGGTAAATCCATGCTGGCTTGGCCCAATCCTATCACTGCTATCTAGATATGCCACTATTTCATCCTTAATAATGGACTCTAGCATCTTTCCCACCACCGATGTCAGGCTGACAGGTCGATAGTTCTCTGTTTTCTCCCTCCCTCCTTTCTTAAAAAGCGGGATAACATTAGCCATTCTCCAATCCTCAGGAACTGATCCTGAATCTAAGGAAGATAGGAAAATGATTACCAATGCATCTGCAATTTCCAGGGCCACCTCCTTTAGTACTCCTTTAAATTTATGTATTTAAGCACATTTTATTTCATATCCATACCTATAACTTTATATTTATATAATTCTTAATTCTTTATAATTGTGGAATTTTAATGCTTTTTTGGTGCATATCACACCAATGCACCACAGTAAATTTATAATACTTGTAAACATATATGGCAAATAAAATCCTTGATCCCTAATGTACAAAATGCCTGCAAGAAAATGAACCTCAAGTTAGTATATGATGACATACACTGAGTGGCCACTTTATTAGGTACACCTGTGCACCAGCTCGTTAATGCAAATATCAAATCAGCTAATCATGTGGCAGCAACTCTATGCCTAAAAGCATGCAGACATGGTTAAGAGGTTCATCTGTTGTTCAGACCAAACATTAGAATGGGGAAGAAATTAGATCAAAGTGACTTTGACAATGGAATGATTGTGGGTGGTTTGAGTATCTCAGGAACCGCTGTTCTCCTGGGATTTTCATGCATAATTCTCTAGAGTTTACAGAGAATGCTACAAGAAACAAAAAAAAAAATCCAGTGAACAACAGTTCTATGGGAAACAGAAGCTTTAGAGTCTTAGAAGAGTACAGCACAGGAACAGCCTCTTTGGCCAATCCAGTCCATACTAAACTATTAAAACTGCCTAGTCCCATCAACCTACACCTGGACCATTGCCCTCCACACCCCTGTTTTGTTAATGAGAGAGGTCAGAGAAGAATGACTACACAGGTTTAATCTGACAGGAAGGTGACAGTAACTCAAATAACCGTGCACCATAACAGTGGTGTGCAGGAGAGCATCTCTGAATGCACAACACATCAACCCTTGAAGTGGATGGGCCACAGCAGCAGAAGACCACAGGCATACACTCAGTGGCCAATTTAGTAGTTACAGGAGGTGTCAACTGAAATGGCCACGGAGTGCTTTTGTACTTTGATAATATATTTACTCTGGATTTTTTGACTATGACTTACCTGGCTGCCGATCCATGTGTGTTACTATAAATGGTGTTGGTCTTTAATTAAATCTCGTCTTTTGTGTTCTCCATCAAGTGTTGTGTCACACTACCTAAAGGTAAGTGGACATGCAATGCATTATCAACTGAACATCCATACAGAGGGCTGTACTAGGAGCTGATGGATAACGCCTTGCAGAGTTATATGTTAACTACAGCCTTAGAACAACTTCTCTGACGCAGCACAGAAGCATCAACTCCTGCAGACTGTAAGAATGGTGAAGAGCAAATTAACAGCTAAGTCCCCTGGCACACTGATCTAAACTATACACTATAGACAAACATATTGCAGTGTGGTGCCTGCAAGCAAGTTGTTCCCTGTAGTAAAGGCTGTAAATACCAAAAGGGGCATAGATTAAAAACTAACAAGTTAGAAACAACAGGGAATGTCATGTCGAGCATGTTCACTCAGCAGGACAGTAATATGGTGGAGTTTTCCTGCAGGGAAGCAGACGGTATTAATGGATTCACGGAGAATAAAGTTAATCAGAGAAAGTTCTGGAGACTAAACTTTTCACAGAGCTACAGTTTTTATATCACCACCTGATATGAAAGCTTTGATTCACAGGATCGAAAGAGGCTGCAGAGTGTTGTAACCTCAGCCAATTCCATCATGTGCACAACCTCAGAGGACATCTTCAAACGGCAGTGTCTCAGAAGGTGCCATCCATTACTGAGGATCCTCACTATCCACGACATCCCCTCTCCTCATCACTACCATTGTGGAGGAGGTAAAGAAGCTTGAAGTCCCAGACTCAACAATTCAGAAACAGCATCTTCCCCTCCACCATCAGATTTCCAAACTGTCCTTGAATGTAGGTGCACTAACTTAATATTCCACTTGTTATTTATATTCTGTAACTTGGTATTGTTCTATGCCTTGCCACACAAGAAAAATTAATAATAAAATAGATTTTGATTATCATTTCCTGGGTAAAGCCTCCTTTAAGAATCTAAAATTCTCCATCCTATTTTCAAATACAGTTTTGATATTAAGAATATCAAGTGTTATCCAGAACTTCAGAATCAAATAAGCTGTGCTGTTTCATTCCATTCCATTTTGTTTGGATTTCTGTGCGGGAGGGGGGATTTGAAGGTTGATGCGCCTGTTCTGTTTTTGTTCGTTTTATGTGCAGAGAGGAGGGATTTTGGGGGGTTGACGATGCACTGCCTTGCTTTTCTTTCCTGGTTTCATGGCCACGTGGCAAAGAAGAATTTCAAGTTGTATATTTTGAGAATAAATGAACCTTTGTCCTCAGACTCCTTCAGTCATTGACAGAAAGCAATACATTTCACTCTAGTTTTTGATGTTTTGATGTACAAGTGACAGATAAAGCTCATCTTTATCTAGAATGCAGATTCCCAACCTTTTTTATGCTATGGGACCTTATCATTAACCAAGCTGTCTGTGGATCGCAGGCTGGGAGCCCCTGATTTAGAATGAGTCTTCAGGAAGTATCCAGTACATGACTTCTTCTGGAGCATTCTTGTCCACTGTTCCTGCCCTACGACCCTACAAGTGATGTTTCTTGTGTCTGGCCAACTTTTCTTTGAAAACTGTTTGACTGTTTTCACTGACCTCACAGGCATTGAGTTAGATTGGTCTTAGACTAGGTTAAATGGACAGTAGAACATTGTGGGCCAAATGGCCTGTAGAAGCATTCCAGTAAGTCGCTCTTTAGAACTATCATATCTTTTCCAAAGTCTGAAGGTCAGAATTTGTTGCAATATTCTGCCTGTGGCTTAATTAGTATTTTATACAAAATAATCTCATCTGCGTTTCTACTCTGGATTCCTAAATGAAACCCAGAATCACATCTTTTTGACGACCTCCAATAAAGCCTCTTGCATTTCCCTGGTTTCCTGAAGTTCAAAGTCGGAGTAAATTTATTATCAAAGTACATATATGTCACTGTATACAACCTTAAGATTCATTTTCTTGCAGTCATTCATAGTAAATACAAAAAAAAAATCATGAAATAAAGTCAGAATCAGAATCAGGTTCATTATCACCGACATGTGATATGAAATTTGCTAGCTTAGCAACAGTAGTACAATGCAATACATAAAATAGAAGAAAAAACAAAATAAAGTAATAATAAATAAATCTATTACAATATACGTTTATTGAATAGATTAGAAATTATACAAAATACAGAATTACTGTATATTAAAAAAGTGAGGTAGTGTCCAAAGGTTCAATGTCCATTTAGGAATCAGATGACAGTGGGAAGAAACTGTTCCTGAATCACTGAGTGTGTGCCTTCAGGCTTCTGTACCTCTAATCCAATGGCAACAGTGAGAAAAGGGCATGCTCTGGGTGCTGGAGGTCCTTAATAATGGATGCTGCCTTTCTGATACACCGCTCCTTGAAGATGTCCTGGGGACCTTGTAGGCTGGTACACAAGATGGCGCCGACTAAATTTATAATCTTCTGCAGCTTCTTTCGGTCCTGTGCAGTAGCCCCCACCGCCCCCATACCGGACAGTGATGCAGCCTGTCAGAATGCTCTCCACGGTACATCTATAGAAGCTTTTGAGTGTATTTATTGACATACCAAATCTCTTCAAACTCTTAATGAAGTATAACCGCTGTCTTGCCTTCTTTATAACTGCAGTACTCCAAAATAAAGTCAATGAAGAACTAAATACAAAAAGACCAACAAACAAACAATGAGCAAAAGACAATGAATTGTGCAAATACAAAAGAAAAAATGTGATAATAATAATTACAAGTATGTCACAATTGGTAAATTGTCACATCAACTGATGTACAATAAAATGCTTTTCTTACATGCCTTTCATACATATCAAGTTATTACAACAGTGCTTTGAGATAGAACAATAACAGAGTGAAGAATAAAGCATTGTACAAATGTACTTACAAAGAAAGTACTGTGCAAGTAGACAATAAGGTGCAAGGTGATATCAAAGTAAGCATGAAGTCAAGAATTCATCTTATCGATGAGGAAATTGTTCTATTGTCTTATAACACCGGAATAGAGTGTCTCCCTGAGCCTGATGGTGTGTGTTTTCAGGCTTTTGTATCTTCTGCTCATGGAAAGAAGGAGAAGAGAGAATGTCCAGGGTGGGTGAGGTCTTTGATCATACTTACAACTTTAGCGAGGTGCAAGAGATGTAAACAGAGTCCATGAAGGGGAGACTAGTTTCCATTATATGTTGAGCTCTGTCCACAACACACTGCAGAGTAGTCACGGGCAGAGCAGTTGCCATACCAAGCTGTAATACATCCAGAATGAGACTACACCTTCAGCTTCCAAGGTTATAAACTCTAAAATTCTGGCCCTAAACTTTCCTGACACTCTTTCCCTTTTCTCTTATTTGACCAAGTTTCTTAAGGCTTTCATCTTTGCCTTTTGGGTTACGGTAAAGGGAAATAAGAATAGGAAATTCTGAAAAGACTCAATTGGATAGGGAGCAGCCAAGGAGAAAGACACAAAATTAATGTTGCAAGTTGAAGACTCGACACCAGGAACTGGGAAAGAAGGGATACAAGTTTGTATAAAGGGTGGAGGATGAATGGATGGGAGGAAACAAATGTCTCTGAAATAATGAGATTCCAGCATTGACAGAGTTTCTTATGTTCTGAAAGGATGAGGTCAAGTTGCTGAGGGAACCTGTAAACAAAGTCACCAATGGGTTAATAGAAGGGAAAATAAATTGCCAGAGTAACTCAGCTGGTCAGGCAGCATCTATGGAGGTAAAGGGATAGCCAATATTTTGGGTCAAGACCTTGCATGATGACTAGGTTAATGGGACTTGATATTGCAGATGGTTCCAGCATTTTCCATTTTTATTTCTGAATTCCAGTGTCTATACTTTCACTTTCTGTCTATGAAGATGCTACTTAAATGGAAGTTATAATGATAAGGTGACTGAGGACATAGTGGGATAGCACAGTCCACCTCAGATACAGTTATATGACGGCACTCCCACAAAGCAACACAGGTTTTCTGGTCAGTGAACTAGACTCTTATATCCCATTGGAATACTTACACTTGTATGCTGGAGAATGAAATTGAATCTCCTAAAACAGAAGCTCTTGCAGGTTTGGAGAATTAGTCATGCAGTATGGTTTGAAAACAATTGAAGAATCAATTGCTGTTTAACATTCTGCCTATCCGAGCAGACTCCAACAATGTGAAGTAAAGTGGATTTGGACAGGATTTTTCCAATAGGGGAGAGTCTAGGACTAATGGGCACAGCGTCAGAATAGAAGGACATCCCTTTAAAGAAAGAATTTCTTTAGCCAGAGGGTGGGGAATCTGTGGAACTCATTGTCACAGACAGCTGTAGAGACGATCATTGGGTATATTTAAAGTTGGGGTTGATAGGTCCTTGATTATTAAGGGCATCAAATGTTGCAGGGAAAAGATAAGAGAATGGGGTTGAGAGGGGCAATAAATCAGCTATGATCGAATGGTGAAGCAGACTCAATGATCTGAATTTTACTCCAATGTCTAAGTTCTAATGGTCTTAAGTAGCAAAGAAAACCTATGACATAAAGTTATAAATTACTGCGGTGAAAGGGGGCACAGAAATGCTCAGGAATACTGTGCATTGAAACAGTTTTCCATTAACTCTGGTGTATATTTGGAGTCAGTTTAATCAGCCTTTCATGGTGTTCTCAATTTCTAAAATCATGTGTTCATGGCAAATTTAACTACTACTGACCAAATAATAACTTGCTCACATCTTTTCACCTCTTAAATCCCAGAGCTCTACTAGTCAAAGTGAAACCCAATCATGAAAGCTGTAAATTTAGAATCAGAATTAGGTTTAATATCGGTGACATACAAGACCCTGTGAAACGTGCTGCTTTGCAACAGCAGTACATTGCAATACATAAAAAATACTATAAACTGTGATAAGAAATGTATATGCAAAAAAATTAAATTTACTATGTAATGCAAAAAGAGAACAAAAATATTGAAGTAGTGTTCATGGGCTGGTTCTTTGTTCATTCCGAAATGTGATGGTGGAGGGCAAGAAGCTGTTCATAAAATGTTGAGTGTGTGTCTTCTAGCTCCTGTAACTCCTTCCTGATGGTGGTAATAAGAAGGGAGCATGACTTAGATAAAAGGAGTCTGTAATGATTGAAACTACCTTTTTGAGGCATCACCTTTTGGTGTTGATGCTGGGGATGTTACGGACTCAGTTTACAACCCTCTGCAGCTTTTTCCAATCTTGTGTAGTAGCCCCTCCATAGCAAACTGTAATGCAACCATTTGGAAAGCTGTCCAGGATACATCTGCAGAAAGCTGCCAGAGTCTGTGGAAGGAGCTGCCAGTGCATGTGAGCTCAATTTCAATGTTTAAGAGAAATTTGGATAGGTACACGGATGGGAGGGGTATGGAGAGCTATGGTCCAGGTGCAGGTCAATAGGGGTAGGTAGTTTAAATGGTTCAACATGGTCAAGATGGACTGAGGGGCCTGTTGCTGTGTTTTACTCATCTATGACTCCATGACTCTTTCATGATATGCCAAATTTCCTAATGAAGTATAGCCACTGACTTCATAATTGCATCAATATGTTGGACCCAGGATAGATGCTCAGAAATGTTGACACCTAGGAATTTGAAAGTGCTTGCCCTTTCCACTGCTGTACCCTTGGTGAGAACTACTGTGTGTTCTCTCGACTTCCCCTTCCTGAAGTCGACAATCAATTCTTTGATCTTACTGACATTGAGTGCAAGGTTGTTATTGTGACACCACACTGTAAAACCTTTTACACAGAAGCTGTTGTTCTGAAAAGGCATAAATTGGAGATGATTTTCTTTTTATCTTAGAGTTGTTTCTCAAAGTCACTCTTGTGAGCTCAGCAGTTTATTCGAAAGGCTTTGCCTAGGAAATAAGATTGGTGGTTTCACAAGGGATAATTGTTTGTCTCAGGAAGCATCATGATGTGCAGTTATCAGGGTCCAACTTTCTAGTAGAGTCAGAATCACAGAGAGATATTCAACATGTAAACATGACCTTCAACCCAACTCACTACATTATTTACTTGAGCTATTCCCCATTTGACAATGTTTGGCCCATATCCTTCCAAACTTTTCTTATCCAAACATTTTTACCAAATTGATGAAGGGTCTTGGCCTGAAAGTCAACTATTTATTCACTTCCATAGATGCTGACTGACTGACTGAGTTCCACCACCATTTTGTACATGTTGCTCAAGATTTCCAGAATCTTGTGCTTATATTTTCACCAAATATTTTCTGCCACTTTCACTTGAGGAAAGCGGGGCATTAACTGGAAAGTTCTTTTGCAGAAAACATAGATAAAGCATTGTTTGTTTGAATTCTTTTGTTGTGGAAAAATCAGGAGCAGGAGGTGTTGCTCAGTGACATCTGTGCCTCTCTGTACCTACTTCTAAGAGCTTTAGAGACAGTAACAAATATCAGTAACTGTACTTCAAAGCACATTTTCATCACCTTGTCATGGTGGAGAGGCTTGTGAGTTCCTGAGATTCAGAGAGTGATGCTGTCTGGAGTTTATTCATTTGGTGCTTAGCTCCTGATAAGGTCACGCATGGTGGTAAGGTCAAGGGGGAGGTCCCAGACAAAGAGGGATCCAACCAAAATCTCAGCAGTGGAGTTGACAATAGATGATGACATATCACAATGGCAGTGGAGGTGGTGGAAGGCTACAGCAGTGAAGGATGCCGATCATCTTGCATTCCATGCCACTGAACCCTAGCCTTGATCTCTGTGATGGCTACTTGTCCATCACCTCTCCACATTAAACAAAGTTATGCATAGGCATTCTGCATTAAGGGAATCAACTCTGACATTCAGGATTAAGTCCCGCGGTGATCAGCAAGTGGTGAAGGGAGCAGGACTGTTGGGTTTGCAAAGACCAACAGAAGGAGGAGAAGGGTATTTACTCTTCCCCACATTGCACTAGAAATATGTGGAGCATGAATCGGACTCTAGAACCAGCTGAAGACACACCAATGAACAACCCCTTAGGAGAGCATCATACTCGAGTCGTGTTATCTCTATACTGCTTCAAAGCAGTAATTCATTGTGTTGAGCTCTGAAAAGGAAATCAATTGGATTGGGAAACTGTGTTGAGTTCTTGATTTTATGTATTGATCATATGGAGAGGACGAAAATAAAACCTTCTCCAAGTGCAACTGGAACACTGCTCTGCCAGCAATATTTTAGAAAAATTGTTATGCTAGATAACGTAGAAAGGATTATCTAGATTGATTCCAAAGGATTGAAGGACTTCAGTTACAAGGTTAGACTGAGGGAAGCTGGGATTCATCTTGAATTAAAAGGAGGTATGAGAGGGATGGGCAAAATGATGACTGTTTTGGGTAGAGAAAATAGAGGGAAGGAATTCTTTTACCTATTGGTGAGTTGTTCAAGGACCAGGGGACAGGGGTTTGGATTGAGTCTTTTTATTAATACAGAAACTAACGACAATCTGGAATTCACTGTCTGCAGACCATTAGACCTAGGAGCAGAATTAGGCCATTCAGCCCATTGAGTCTGCTCCATTATTCTATCATGGCTGATTCATTTTCTCTCTGAGCCCAGTCCGCCTGCAACTCATGTAACCATTGACACCCTTGCTACTTAAGAACCTATTAACCACTGCTTTAAATATACCCGATGACTTGGCCCCCACAGTCGTCTGTAGTAATGAATTCCACAGACTCACCACCCTCTGGCTAAAGAAATCTTACATCATCTCTTTTCTAAAGGGACATCCTTCTATTCTGAGTAGTACCCTTTGGTCATAGACTCCCCCACTACTAGAAACATCCTTGCCACTTCCACTCTATCCAGGCCGTTCAGTATTCTGTAGGCTTCCCCCTCCCCCATTCTTCTAAATTCCAATGAGTACAGCCCCACAGCCGTCAAATTCTCCTCATACATAATCACTTTCATTTCCGGGGTTATTCTCATAAACCTCCTCTGGGCATTTTCCAATGCAAGCACATCCTTTCTTAGATAAGGGGCCCAAAGCTGCTCTCAATGCTCCAAATTCTCTCTGACCAATGCCTAACGAAGCCTCAGCATTCGATCCCTGCTTTTATATTCTAGACCTTTGGAAATGAATGATAACATTGCATTTGCCTTCCTCCTACTGATTCAACCTGCACATTAACCTTCAAAAAATCCTGTGTGGGAGTAGTGGAAACAGAATCATCAATCAAAATTACTCATTGGTGGAAACCAATCAATGCCTTCAGAAAGACTCTGGAAAACCATTTGAAGGAAAACGATATATAAAGGTCTAGTGAAAAACAGAAGGACTGGTAAGATTTCTGTACTTAGGTCTTGGGACATGTTTATTGTTACTTCTTCATCATAAAAAAGGTATAACTCCATGATGCTTCTCAAGTGACCAACTCACACACAAACCTAAAGTGATATCCTTGTAACATTGCAACACAGACAAAATGCTGGAGAAATTCAGCAGGTCAGGCAGCATCTATGGAAATTAACACAGTCAAAATTTCAGGATGAGTCCCTTCTTCAGGAGAAAACCACCTTCTACTTGACCTGGAATGTCCACTGTTTATTCATTTCCATGGACGGGGCTTGACCTGCTGAGGTCCTCCAGAGTTTTGTGTGTGATGCTTTGGATTTCCAGCATCTGCAAAATCTCTTGTGTTTATGATTTTCTGTTACACAAGCTGTGTTTTAATACCAGACTTCCTTTGGGTGGGTGAGTGACAGACTAAGCAACAATGCTAACATGCTGTTTCCAAAACAAAGCATATATTATTTTAACTCTTGGATTTCAGTATAATGTTGTTTCATAAATTCTCACCCAGCTCATTCTGTTCATCAAATACCAGGTAGCCCTGATGGCTACAGTGACAACTACAATGGAGAGATTGGAACAAATGATATAAGAGCATAATTAGACCAATTGGCCCATTGAGTCTGCTACCCCATTCAATCATACTGATTGTCCTAACTCCATTCTCACGTTTTCGACCATAAACCTTAACCCCCTCCTGAATTCACTGCTGGTTGCTTCATTACAGGAAGGATAATGAAAGCTTTAGACAGGGTGTGGAGGAGATTTTTCAGGATGCTGCCTGGATCAGAGTGCATGTTTTATGAGCAAAGGTTGGGTGAGCTAGGGTTTTTTCCCTTTGGAGCAAAGAAAGATGAAGGGTGACTTCATGATAAAAGACACAGATAAAGTGAACAGCCAGTGCTTTCTTCTCTGGTTAGAAATGTCTAATACAATAAGCCATGGAAACAGGCTCTTTGCCCCATCTAGTCTGCGCCAATGACTAGTGCCATTGACCTGCACCCAGGGCATAGCCCTCCATATCCCTCTCATTAACATACCTATCCGAATTCCTCTTAAACGTTGAAATCAAACCTGCAACCACAACTTGTGCTAGTGGCTCATTCCACACTTTCACCACCCCCAGAGTGAAGAATTTCTCCCTTACTTTCCCCTTATAAGTTCTATCTTTCACACGTAACCAGTAACATACATAAAGTACTAGTACCCCTTCAACCTTCTACATTCTAGGGAATAAAGTTCTAACCTATTCAGACTTTCCCTATTATTCAGGTCCTCAAGTACCGGCAACATGCTTGTAAATTTTTTCTGTACTCTTTCAATCTTATTTACATCTTTCCTGTAGGTAGGTGACCAACACTGCACACAATTCTCCAATATCTTATACAACTTTAACATAACATCTCAATTCCTGTACTTAACACAATGATTTATGAAGGCCTAAGTGCTAAAAACTTTTTTATGCCCCTATGTACTTGTGATGACACCTTCAGGGAATTATGCGGCTGTGTTCCCAGATCCCGCTGTTCTAGCACACTCCTCAGTGCCCGACCAAAGTGCATTAAATTCCATCTACTATTTTTCGAGCTGGTCCAGATCTTGCTGCAAGCCATGATAGTCTTCTTCACTGTCCACTAAACCCCCAATCTTGGTGTCATCCACAGATTTGCTGATCCAGGTAACCACATTCTCACACAGATCATTGATATAGATGACAAACAACAATAGACCCAGCACTGATCCCTGCAGTACACCACTAGTCACAGGCCTCCAGTCAGAGAGGCAACCATCCACTACCACTTTCTGGCATCTCCAACAAAGCCAGTGTCTAATCCAATTTACAACCTCATCTTGAATGCCGAGTGACAGAACCTTCTTGACCAACCTCTCATGTGGAAACTGTCAAAGGCCTTCCTAAAGTTGATGTCAGCATCCCGTATCATATTTTCATCAACTTATGTGGTAACTTCCTTGAAAGGATCTATAAGATTGTTAGACAGGACATACCACACAGATAATGTTGATTATCCCTAATCAGTCCATACTTTTACAAATACTTATATATCTGTCCCAAAGAATATCTTCCAATAACTTCCCACAAATGATGTCAGACTCACAGACCTATAATTTAGTGGCTTATGTTTAGAGCCTTTTATAAACAATGGAACAACATCGGCTATCCTCCAATCCTCTGGTACCTCACCTGTCACTAAAGATGATTTTACTATCTCTGCTAGGGTCCCAGCAATTTCTGCACTTACTTCCCATAGGATCTGAGGAAACACCTTGTCAAGCCCTAGGGATTTATCCACCTAATTGAAGACTGGTGGAGGAGCAGATAGTGTTGAGGAAACATGCAGGTGTAGAAGGACAGATTCAGAGAATGGGCAAGAAAGTGGCAAATGGAGTACAATGTCGGAAAATGCATGGTCATGCACTTTGGTAGTAGAAATAAATGTGCAGTCTATCTTCTAAACAAGGAGAAAATCCAGAAATCTGAGATGCAAAGGGACTTTGGAGTCCTTCTGTGGAACACCCTAAAGGTTAACTTGCAGGCTGAGTTGATAGTGAGGAAGGCAAATGTAATGTCAGCATTAATTTCAAGAAGTCTAGAATGCAAGAGCAGGGATGCGTTGCTGAGGCTTTATAAAACACTGATGAGGCCTCACCTTCAGTATTGTGAACAGTCTTGGGCTCCTCATCTAAGAAAAGATGTGCTGGCATTGGAGAGTTCAGATGGGATTCTCAAGGATGATTCCAGAAATGAAAGGTTTTATCATTTGAGCAACATTTGATGGCTCAGGGTCTGTACTCACCAGAATTTAGAAGGATGGGGGGGGAGGATCTCATTGAAAACTTTCAAATGTTGAAAGGCCTAGACAGAATAGATGTAGAGAGGGTGGTCCCCATGGTGAGGCAGTATAGGACAAGAGGGCACTGCCTCAGGATAGAGGGCATCCACTTAAAACAGAGATGCAGAGAAATTTCCTTAGCCAGAGGGTGATGAATTTGTGGAATTTGCTACCACAGCAGCTGTGGAGGCCAGGTTGTTGGGGGTATTTAAGGTGACCATCAAAGGTTATGGGAAGAAGGCTGGGGAGTGAGACTGAGGAAGGGAAAAAAAAATCAGCCACAATTGAATGTTGGAGCAGATTCTATGGGCCAAATGGACTTATGGTCTTATGGTCTAAATCACCACAGAATGCAAACACATCTCCTCTGTAATCCATATAGTGTCATGATCTCAATGCTGGTTTGCCTCACTTCTATAGACTCTGTGCCTATCTCCGATGCAAAATACCCACTTGAGATCTCCCCCATCTTTTTCAACTGCATGCATAGATTACCACACTACCCTGGAGTAGGTCACTGTAGCATTGTGGGCTGAAGGGCCTGTATAGTGCTGTAATGTCCTATGTACAGAGCTCCTTTAACCTTGCCCAGCCTCTAGTATTTCGAATAAATGCAAATCCTGATGCAGGGCTTTAACCCAAAACATCAAAAGCACCCCCCTCTCCCCGACAGATGCTGCTGATCGTGCTGAGATCCTCCTGCAGATTGTGTGTTACTCCACATTCCAGCACCTGCAGCCACTTGTGTCTCCACTTCAAATTAAATCCGTGCCTGACATCTTTTTTTTTCTAGCAGTTCTATTAGTTCTGAGCGTGTCTCACTGTTTATGCCTTTTTATTTGCTTAGGCTAGACTGACACATTCAAAACAAGAAAGAATCACTTCTATTGTGTGTGCTATAATCAGTTGCTTTAACCTTTGGTTTATGTTTCACCTAACAATACAATGAGTTTATCCTCTGGTAATTATAATGGTTCTGGTGCATTTTGTAGGTTACAAACTCTTTCTATATTTGCAATAATGTTTACAGTGATTTAAACATACATTAAGTAATTTGCCGTTGCAACTTTAATTGCTTATTTCATTTGCAATAGCTTTTGAATTCCTCGGCATATTAGAAAGAAACTCTGGGAAGCTCAGACAACATTGACAGGAGGCATAATCTAGGAATCGGAATCAGATTCAGAATCAGGTTTAATATCTCTGCCGTATGTTGTGAAATTTGTTAACTTAGCGGTAGCAGTACAATGAAATACATGATAATATAGAAATAAAATTAAGAACTAAGTCAATTATAGTTCAAAGGTTCATTTATTATCAAAGTACACAACTCTGAAATCCTTCAGTTTTCCAGGTAGCCATGAAACCACACAAAAAAGAGAGGCCGCACAATCACTAATCCCCAATCCCTTCCTCCCTACAAAAATAAAACAAAAAACGAACAGGCACATCAACCCCCGCACAAAAAATGAGCAAAACAGATTAGGCTCATTGATCCCCTAATCCCTCCTCCTGCATAAAAAAGCGATGAAAATGGATCAGTCACATTGACCCCCAAATCCCTCTTCCCACACAAAAAAAATGAACAAAATGCATAAGGCACGTCAATCCCCAAATGCCCTTCCCACACAAAAAAAATGAGGCAAAAAGACATGGAATATAAAAACTATAAGATTGTAAAAAGAGTCTACAGTCCAAGACCACATCCAAAAAGCTAGAAAAAATCTGGGCAACCTCTCCGGCCGCAGTGGCAGGCTCTCTCCTCCCTGATACAAAACAACTGATTAAAAGGCAAGCAGGTGGCACTCATCCACTGCACTCACCTCGATGCTTCAATCTCCCTCATCGCTTTAATCGGCAAACTATGGAAGTGTTAACCGATCAACTGGAACCAAACGTCAGCTTGCACCCCATCATGCAGCCTGCCCACAACAAGGTTTGCACACGCTACCTCCCAGAATCCTCTTGGAACACACAGATGATCTCCAAACTTCCACGCTCACATTGATGTTTCATTCACCTTCGTCACTTTAATTGGTGAACAGTGGAAGCGTTAATCAGTGGTGGGGTGAAATATCGGCTTGCACACTACCCTGCAACCTTTTGCACTATATCACACTGCCTCAGCCTGCCAGAATTCTCTTGATGTCCGCAGATATTGAAGCACCCTAACAACCTCCAAACAACAACACACAGGTTGCAACGGTTCTAAAATTATATTCAAGATGAGAAACAAGTGTAAAAGACATAAAAGAAGTGAAAAAGTTGGTTTCCTGATCTATCCAGAAGATGTTGACTGAAGGAGCATTGCACGCAGGCGCCATTTAGACCAGAAAATGTGTGTGTGTGTGTGTGTGTGTGTGTGTGTGTGTGTGTGTGTGTGTGTGTGTGTGTGTGTGTGTGTGTGTGTGTGTGTGTGTGTGTGTGTGTGTGTGTGTGTGTGTGTGTGTGTGTGTAAAACACAGTTAAATTTAAAATACTACAAAGACAGAAATAATATATCAAAAAAAGAGTGAGGTAGTGTTCATACATTCATTGTCCACTAGAAATTGGATAATTGGATGGCAAAGTGGAGGGGAAGAAGCTGTTCTTGAATCGTTGAGTGTGTGCCTTTAGGCTTCTGTACTTCCTTCCTATTGATAACAATGAGAAAAGGGTATGTCCTGGATGATAGGGGGTCCTTAATAATGAATGCTGCCTTTCTGAGGCACCACTCCTTGAAGGTGCCTTGGATACTATGAAGTCTAGTATCCAAGGTGGAACTGACTAATTTTAGAGCTCTCTGTATCTTCTTTCAATCCTTTGCAGTAGCTCTCTTCCCCCATTCCGGACAGTGATGCTGCCCATCAGAATGCTCTCCACAGTACATCTATAGAAGATTTCAAGTGTTCTAGATGACAAACCTCATCTTTTCAAACTCCTAATGAAATATAGTCGCTGTCTTACCTTCTTTACAGCTGCATGGATATGTCAGAGCCAGGTTAGATCTGTAGAGAACTTCAAATTGTTCATTCTCTCCACTTCTGATCCCTCTATGAGGATTGGTTAGCGTTCCCTTGTCTTCCGGTTCCTGAAGTTCTCAATCAGCTCTTTGGTCTTACTGATGCTAAGTGCAAGGTTGTTGCTGTGACACCACTCAGCTAGCTGGTATATTTCACTCCCATACACCCTCACATCAGCTCCTGAGAATCTACCAATAAGGTAGTTTCGTTAAATGTTTACACAGCAGACTTAGAACATAGGACATAGCAAACTACAGCACATTATAGGCCCTTCAGCCCACAATGTTGTGCCGACCATGTAACCTACTCTAGAAACGCCTTAGAATTACCCTACCACATTTCCATCTATTTTCCTAAGTTCCATTTACCTATCTAAGAGTCTCTTAATAGACCCCATTGTATCCGCCTCCACCACCATCTTCGGCAGTGCATTCCATGCACCCACCGCTCTCTGTGTGAAAAGCTTACCCCTGACATCTCCTCAGTACCACTTTCCAAGCACCTTAAAATTATGGCCCCTCATGTTAACCATTTCAGCCTTGGGAAAAAGCCTCTGGCTGTCTATACAATCAATGCCTCTCATCATCTATCAGGTCACCTCTCATCCTCTGTTGCTCCAAGGAGAAAAGGCCGAGTTCACTCAATCTATTCTCATAGGTTAGGCCCTCCAATCCAGGCAACATCCTTATAGATCTCCTTTGCACTCTCTCTGTAGTATCCACATCCTTCCTGTAGTGAAGTGACTAGAACTGAACACAATACCCCAAGTGGGGTCTGACCAAGGTCTTATACAGCTGTAACATTACCTCACGGCTCTTGAACTCAATGCCATGGTTGATGAATGACAACACACCATACACCTTCTCAACAACCCTCTTAACCTTCACAGCAGCTTTTTGTGCCCTATGGACACGGACCCCAAGATCTCTCTGATCCTCCACACTGCCAAGAGTCTTATCATTAATGCTATATTCTATCTTCAAGTTTGACCTACTGAAATGAACCACTTCACATTTATCTGGGTTGAACTCTATCTGCCACTGCTCAGCCCAGTTTTGCATCCTATCACTGTCCCACTGTAACCACTGTCAACCCTCCAGGCTAACCACAACACCCCCAACCTTTGTGTTATCAGCAAACTTACTAACCCACCCTTCTACTGCCTCATTCATGTTATTTATAAAAATCACAAAGAAGAGAATTCCCTGAACAGATCCCTGTGGAACACCACTGGTCACCGACCTCCATGCAGAATACGAACCATCTACAACCACCCTTTGTCTTCCGTGGGCAAGCCAGTTCTGGATCCATAAAGTGAGGTGTCCTTCGATCCCATGCCTCGTTACTTTCTGAATGAGCCTTGCATGGGAAAACTTTGTTGTAATGAGCGACTGGAGCGGAGTCAGGTGCAGGATGCAGGTACGGCGACTTGACATAGAGACGAATTTGGACATGACTAGGACTCAGAGCCAGGACTTGGACTGGGACTCAGAGCCAGGACTTGGACTGGGACTCAGAGACTTGACTTGGACTGGGACTCGGACTTGGCAAAACAAAACAACGACAGAGCACTCATGTCCCGGCTCAGAGCAGTGGCAAAATGACCAGCAACACTCAGCTGGACACGAGACGACAAAAATAAATGATGACAGACTATTCGTATCGCGGCTCAGAGCAGCGGCAAACGGTCTGCAATACTCAGCCAAACACAAGACAAAAACAAACAGAAGAGATCTTGACAAGGAGAAGCCCATGAAGACTGTCCCTCATTCTTGGCGGCTCGGGAGGAACATAGCCACACTACTGAGGAGACGAACCAGCAGCAAGTAATGAAAGCCGGAGTTTTTATGCTGACTGGTTCGAATGAGGATCAGGTGCCCTAATCAAGGATCCCCGGTGGAATACGGGGAAAGGAAATTAACTGAAATGAGTAGCCAACGGACCAGACCATGACAACCTTATCAAATGCATTTCTGAAATCCATATACACTACATCCACTGCTCCACCTTCATCAATGTGTTTTGTTATATCCTCAAAGAATTTCATCAGGCTTGTGAGGCATGACTTGCCCTTGACAAAACCTTACTGACTATCCCTAATCAGATTATATCTCTCCAAATGCTCATAAATCCTGCGTCTCAAGATCTTCTCCAACAAATTTCCCACCACTGAAGTATGACTCAGTGGTCTATAATTTCCTGGGTTATCTCTACTCCCTATCTTGTACAAGGGAACAACATTTTCAACCATCTAATCCCCGGCACTTTTCCAGTCCCTATTGATGATGCAAAGATCATTGCAAAAGGCTCAGCATTCTCCTCCCTCACTTTCCACAGTTGCCTGAGGTATATCTCATCTCGTCCACTGGCTTATCTAACTTAATGCTTTTCAAAAGCTCCTGCATATGCTCTTTCTTAACGTCTATATGCTCAAACTTTTCAGTCTGCTGTAAGTCATTCCCATAATTGCCAAGGTCCTTTTCACTGGTGAATACTGAAGCAAGACTTGTGTAAGGGCTTGATCTTGACCACCCATTAAGCAGGGCCTTAATTTTAAATCTTGACATGGGACAATGCGGAGTGCAGGTGGCAGCTGTGGACAGAGAGAAGATTCAGATTTATTTATCACATGTGCTTCAGAACATACGATGAAATGTGCTGGGGGCAGCCCGTACTGGCACCAACAATGCTTGTCCGAACAGCACAGAACGCAGTAAAACAGAATACAACAAGCAAAAAACAACAGCAAAACAAGCCCCTTTGCTCTCTCTCAAAGCACACGCTAACACACGCACGCATGTACACACACACAGACACAGACACACACACACACAAACACACACACACGTGCACACACACAGACACAGACACACAGATACGTGCACACACACATACACACACAAATTCTCCAATCCCTGGACAGGCCACCTTAAGTCTCCAGCTTTGAGTATAGTTAGCAAAATCCAGGCTCTTATTTCTATGATGGAAGTAATGATTGCTATTAATTCCTTAACAGAAATTAAGAATATAACAGTTATTAATTATAATAATATCAATTAATGGAAATAACAATATACCTACTAGTTCCTTATTGGAAATTAATAATATAACAATTATTAATTGAAATAATATAAATTAATGGAAATAATCTGAAAGCTATTATTTCCTTAATGGCCACACCATTCATTGCCCTGCAGTTATTCCTCTGGGTCTTCTCCAGCAGTATCTCCCCAGCACCCAGTCTTTTCAATCAAGAAAGTTAATGCTTGCAGGTGCAAGATTCAAAATTGTTGTGTGTACATTGAAATGTACAGTGAAATGCATTGTTTGTTTTAACAACCAATCTGCCCAGGGATGCACTGAAGGCAGTCTGCAAATGTCACCACACCTTCCAACACCAATATAGCATCCGACAATGCTTGGCAGAACAACACAAAAAAAATCAACAAAACAACAGCAAAAACAAGCTCTGTTCCTCCCTCCCACCCAATCACATACTGTACACAGCCCATTACAGGGCTCCAAGTTTCTGTCTCCAGCAGACGTGGGCCTACATAAACTGGGTTTTGACCTCACCAGCAGACTTGCAGACATTCACAAACTCGGATCCAGCCAATGAGCTTCGACTTTCGGACTTCTGATTTAACCATCAGGGTTTGATCTTTGGCATCGATCCTCGAATATGTCTATCGCCAAACATCAGGTTGTGAACTCTGCATTCACTGATGACAGGATCCCTAACATTAAGCCTCAGCCTCTAGGCTTACTGATTCGTAAACCAAGGAGAACATTGAAACTCATTTCTCCTGCCTGAATGAAACCCTGCAGTCGCTGGAGTTTTGAAGAAAGGGGGGAAATCTCATTGAAGCATATCGAATATAGAAATATAGAAGACACATACGTTCAAATGCTGTTCATAGACTTCAGTTCAGCTTTCAACACAATCATCCCTCAGAAACTGATTGGAAAGCTGAGCCTACTGGGCCTGAACACCTCCCTCTGCAACTGGATCCTAGACTTCCTGACTGGGAGACCTCAGTCAGTCTGGATCAGGAGCAACATCTCCAACACCATCACACTGAGCACGGGGGCTCCCCAGGGTTGTGTGCTCAGTCCACTGCTGTTCACTCTGCTGACCCACAACTGTGCTGCAACACACAGCACGAACCATATCGTCAAGTTCGCCGATGACACCACCGTGGTGAGTCTCATCAGCAAGAACGATGAGTCAGCTTACAGAGAGGAGGTGCAGCGGCTAATGGACTGGTGCAGAGCCAACAACCTGTCTCTTAATGTGAACAAAACAAAAGAGATGGTTGTTGACTTCAGGAGGGCATGGAGCAACCACTCCCCGCTGAACATCGATGGCTCCTCGGTAGAGATCGTTAAGAGCACCAAATTTCTTGGTGTTCACCTGACTGAGAATCTCACCTTGTCCCTCAACACCAGCTCCATAGCAAAGAAAGCCCAGCAGTGTCTCTACTTTTTGTGAAGGCTGAGGAAAGTCCATCTCCCACCCCCCCAATCTCATCACATTCTACAGGGGTTGTATTGAGAGCATCCTGAGCAACTGCATCACAGCCTGGTTTGGAAATTGCTCCATCTCGGATCGCAAGACCCTGCAGCGGATAATGAGGTCAACTGAGAAGATCATCTCTTCCTGCCATCACGGACATTTACACTACACGCTGCATCCGCAAAGGAAACAGCGTTATGAAGGACCCAATGCACCCCTCATACAATCTCTTCTCTCTCCTGCCACCTGGGAAAAGGCTCCGAAGCATTCGGGCTCTCACGACCAGACTATGTAACAGTTTCTTCCCCCAAGCTATCAGACTCAATACCCAAAGCCTGGACCCAAAACTTACTGCCCTATTGTCTTGTTTATTATTTATTGTAATGCCTGCACTGTTTTTGTGCACTTTATGCAGTCCAGTGTAGGTCTGTAGTCTAGTGTAGCTTTCTCTGTTTTTTTTTATTACGTAGTTCAGTCTAATTTTTTGTACTGTGTCATGTAACACCATGGTCCTGAAAAACATTGTCTCATTTTTACTATGCACTGTACCAGCAGTTATGGTTGAAATGACAATAAAAGTTGACTTGACATGACTTAACTTGATCTCAATAGAGTGGCTATGGAGAGGATGTTTCCTATAGTGGGGGTGCTTAGGACTAGAGTGCATGTACTCAGAATAGAGGGCTGTCTGCTTAGAAGAGACAGAGGTAAGGAAAATTTTCTTTAGCCATAGTGTGGTGAATCTGTGGAATTTATTGCCTCAGATGGTTGTGCAGGCCCAATCATTGGGAATATTTAAAGCGAAGGTGGTAGGTTCTTGATTAATCAAAGCATCAAAGGTTACGGGAAGAAGGCAGGGGACTGGGGTTGAGAGGGATTGTGGATCAACCATAATGGAATGGCAGAGCAAAATCGATGGACCAAATGGCCTAATTCTGCTCCTTTATCTTATGGTCTTATTATAAAGGGGACGGAAATCTGGAATTACCTACCTGAACTGTCAGTATCACATACAGAAAGACAGTAGTGCCTGAAGAAGGTGCACAGCACAGTCAGAGACAAAGTCATGTGAATTTATTATCAAAGTATATGTATGACATTATCTACTAGCTTGAGATTTTTGATATGAGGATTAAGTTCAGGCCTATAACACCCATGGTTCATATCAGTAACAAGAGATGCAGGATCAAGCGGAGTTCCTGAATTCCAATTGCTGGCTCTTTGGGAGCATTTCCCAGTTTAAATTTTCAGTTGTTTGAAATCTCCGATGAATGCAACCTTTATCATTTTATGATCTTTTATCTCTGCACAGTGACAATTTTTATCCTTCTTGCTTTAACCCAAAGCTCTGGAATATAACCTTTGTGTCAGATGTGCTCTTTCCACATAGGAAACCTCCAACCAGAAAAGTTCAAGGCTTTGCAAATACCACAACAAAGATGTCTTTAATCTTCCAGGTGCAGATCTACCCTGATAACTTTCTAAACATTTAACATTCCTATGCATACCCTTGTATGCAGAATTTATTCCATCATTCAGCATCCTACAACCTAAAGGAACCTTTTGCATTGAGAGAAATTTCATTTCAAATGTGAACCTCATAAATATAAAATTAAACAAAGAAATCTAAAAGCATATTTGTTTCTGCAGCTGTTATTATTCAGGTTGAGTGCTGGAATGATATGGTGTTCTACCTTTCATGCATATTTACAAACTCTTCAAAAACATGAAGAACCAGGTAGTTATTGAAGGAATATTGAATGTCATGACTAACGGTGGTCTAGCAGCTAGATGTTTTATTAATGGTGGATCTCTACCTCTGGTTGTAAACGGAGAACACTTGTTAGGCTGCACGTGGAACACTGCATGAAGTTCTGTTCAGCACACTCTAAAAAGTTTGTGATTGGGGAGGTGGGAATGCTTCGTCATGCACCATCACCTTGTCTACCACAAAAGGTTGGATTTCCCAGTAGCCACCCATTTCAATTTAACTTCTCATTCCCATTCTATCAAGTCTGCCCATAGTCTTTTATTTGACCATGAAGAGGGCACAATCAAGTTGGAGGAGAAACATCTTATATTTTCTCTGGAAAGTCTCCAACTTGTTGGAATGAACATCTATTTCTCCAGCCTCTAGTAATTTATGCCCACCCCTTCCTTCTCTACTTTTCAATTCCTCATTCATGCTTCCCTCTTACCCCCATCTCTTGTCCTCACCTGCCCATCACATCCCTCTGATATCCCTCCTCCTTCCCTTTCTCTCCTATCAGATTCCTTCTCAGCCCTTTACCTCTTTCACCTGTCACCCCCAGCTTCTCATTTTATCCCTCCTCCCCACCTGCCCATCTTCCCCCCTTCAGCTCATTTCACCTATCACATGCCAGCTTGTACTCCTTCCAATCCCGTCACCATCATCTTTAGCTTTGTCCGCCTTCCTTTCAAGCCCTATTGATGAGTCTCAGCCCAGCGTTGATTGTTTACTCCTCTGATAGTATTACTAGAGATCCATCATCAGATGTACTGCCATTATTCTATAGAGGAGCATGGTTCATTGGTTAAAGGGCCTTTGCTGCAGATTTTATGAGCCATCACCCATCAGGAACCTTAAGGATACATGCTTAGCCCTCTCCTCTCCTCTCTCTACACCCACAATTGTGTGGCTAGACATAACTCAAATGCCATCTATAAATTTGCACACGACCCGGCTGATGTTGACTGAACCTCAGATAATGGCGAGGATAACGAGGATAGGAGTGAGATAGAACAGCTAGTTGAGTGGTGTTGCAATGACAACCTTCCACACAACATCATTAAGACCAAGGAGATGATTGTACACTTCAGGAAGGGGAAGTCAAGGGAAGACACACCAGTTCTCATTGAGGATCAGCTGTGGAAAGAGTGAGCAATTCCATGTCCCTTGGGATCAACATCTTTGAAGATGTATACTGGACCCAACATACTGATGAAATTACACAGAAGGCACAAAAGAAGCTATATTTCTTTAGGAGTGTGAGGAGATTTGGTATAACACCAAGGGCTTGAGCAAATTTCCACTGACGTGCACAGAAAGCATTAGATCAGATTGTATCATTGTCTGGTGTGGAGGGGCCACTGCACAGGACTGGAAAAGTTGCAGAAAGTTGTAAACTCAGCTAGCTGCATTGTAGGCACCATCAAGGACACCTTCAAAAGGTGATGCTTCTAAAAGGCAACATCCATCATTTAGGAACCCCATCACCTAGGACATGCATGTTTCTCATTTCTAGTATCAGGATGGAGGTACAGGAGCCTGAATACACACACTCAATGTTTTAGTAAGAGTTTCTTCCCCTCTGCCATCAGATTTTTTTGCTATCTTTTGGTGCTACTTCTTTAATTTATGAATATATAAATATGCAATAGTCCATACAGATATATATATAGTTCTCATTGTAATTTATTGATTTTTTATTACGTGTTACACTGTACAGCTGCTGCAAAACAAGACATTTTATATGCCAGTGACATTAAAACTAATTTCTGATTCTGATTCAAAATATAAATTAATAATACATAAATGAGATTGGAAAAAACATTCAGAATGATTAACAATTGTATTTTTAAACCAGGGACCTATCAAATTTCTTCCTTTCAAATAAGGGTAGTTATTACCTCCTCTGTCTTAGGCAAGATCCTTTGTTCGTGTCCTCTGTATTATTTATTTATTCATTTTGATTGGCAGAGGTTTGTCTTTTGCACATTGTGTTAGTGAATGAAGGATGAAGAGGTCAATGCTCCCCAATGCCATTAGGCTTTACAATTCAACAATTCAACCGCCAGGACTTAAGAACTTTTTAAAAGCTATTATTAATGCTTTTTGAGATAGTGATTTAGATGCATATCATATTTTTTACTGAGTTAAGTATTGTATGTAATTAGTTTTGCTACAACAAGTGTATGGGACATTGGAAAAAAAGTTGAATTTCCCCATGGGGATGAATAAAGTATTTATCTATCTATCTAGTCATTGTTTGTGTGTAGTTTTTCATCGATGCTTTTTATTTCTTTGTTCTGCTGTGAATGCCTGAAAGTAAATTAATTTCAGGATAGTATATGGTGACATATACACATTTTGATAATAATTTTAATTGTAACTGTTTTCACATATTTGTAAGACTGCTGCTTTTATTATAATAATGTCAGTATCACTATACTGTCTTACACTTTACACTTTATGTCAATGTTCAAGCCATGATGCTCAGGGACTTTTCATATATTATTTTCTGACTGTATGTGCTGGACCATAACCATATGTGCTGTGTGTGACTATATGTATTGTGTTTTGCACCTTGGTCCCAGAGGAACAATGTTTCATTCAGCTGTATGCATGTGTATAGTTTAATGACAATGAACTTGCACTTGAATTTGAGCTTGAACTTTGAACTGTGATTAGATGCTCCCGGTGTTGCCTCATCTAGAAGGAATAATTAGGGCCCTGAATGGAGGTAAATGGGCAGATGTCACAGTTCTTCTGCTTGCAGCCTTAAGTGCTAAGAAAATCAGAATCAGGTTTATTATCACTGGCATGTGACATGAAATTTATTAACTTAGCAGCAGCAGTTCAATGCAATACATAATCTAGCAGAGAGAAAAAAAAACAAGTAAATCAATTACATATATTGAGTAGATTTCAAAAAATGTGCAAAACCAGAAATACTGTATATTTTTGAAAGAGTGAGGTAGTGTCCAAAGATTCAATGTCCATTTAGAAATTGGATGGCAGAGGGGAAGAAGCTGTTCCTAAATCACTGAGTGTGTGCCTTCAGGCTTCTGTATCTCCTGTAATTGTTGCCTTTTTGAAGCAAGTGAGAACTTTCACCTGCAGCAGTGAGAGGTTGAAACTGTCCTTGAATACTCCTGCTAGTTGGTTGGCACAGGTTTTCAGAGCCTTACCAGGTACTCCATCGGGACCTTCATTCTCTTTAAAGGCAGCCTAACATTGGCTTCTGAGACGGAGATCACAGGGTCATCAGGTGCAGCAGGAATCTTCACAGCTGTAGTTGTGTTCTCCCTTTCAAAGTGTACATAGAGGCGTTGAGTTCATCTGGTAGTGACGCGTTGCTGCTATTCATGCCATTGGAAGTAATGTCTTGCAGACCCTGCCAGAGTTGCTGTGCATCCGATGTTGCCTCCAACCTCTTTCAAAATTGTCTCTTCGCCCTTAAAATAACCCTCTGCAAATCATAGCTGGTTTTCTGGTACAGGCCTGGGTTGCCAGACTTGAATGCCACAGATCTAGCCTTCAGCAGACGACGTAACTCCTGGTTCATCCACGGAGACTAGTTTGGAGCGATGAATGGACAATGGAATCACAGAGCAGTGAACCCAGCAGGAAGTGGTGAGGAAGGTAAATCTCTGAAGATAACATGTCATTAGTGAATCTGTTAGGATTGCATGCTGTATCAGGTGCTCCTGAAGCAGCCTACACAACATCAATGACACACAATGTAAATTGGGAACTGCTTTATTGAGCACCTTTGCTCCAGCTGCAAAATGCAGGATCCCTTGGTGGCCATACATTTCAACTCCAAACCCCATTCCTATTCCGACATGTCAGGCCACGGCCACAATGAGCCACTCTCATTGACCAACACCTCATATTCCGTCCGAATACCCTCCAACTTGATGGCATGAACTTTGTTTTCTTTAACTTACAGTAATTATCCCTCTACCCTTTTCCCTTCTCTTCTATTCCTCTTTTTGACTTCCCTCCTACCCCTTTGCTTCTCCTCACCTGCCTATCACCTCCTCTGGTGTCACTCCTTTCCTTTCTCCCATGATTCACTTTCCTCTTCTATCAGATTCCTCTGCTTTAGCCCTTAAGCCTTTCCGCCTATCACCTCCCACCTTCTTAATTCATCTCCCCTCTCTACCCCTCGCCTGGCTTCACCTATCACCTTCAAACTTGTGCTCCTTCCCCTCAGCCCACCTTCTTATTCTGGCTTCTTCCCCCTTCCTTTCCATTCCTGATGAAGGATATTGGCCCAAAAAGTTGACAACTTATTCATTTCCATGGATGCTGCCTAACCTATTGAGTGACTCCAGCACTATGATTCTGTTGCTCTGAATTTCCATAGAAAAATTGAATACTGTGCACTGTTAAAGTTTATGAGGTGGAAGAGTTAGAAAATAAGGTCGGCCATGATGGAATGGCAGAATGGATTTGAGTGGCTGAAGGGCCTAATTCTGTTCCAATGTCTTGTGGACTTAAGGTGGACACCGTTCTCCCAGAACCGTGCTACAGTGCCTCAGCATATCTTCTAGTCTTTTGGATGGAAGATTGTTGGAATGTTGTGGCTCTCGGACACTCCTAACCATGAAGAGAGCAGACTGTACTCCCACGGTTTCATGTAGGTATCACAATGTCTCAGGGATTAGATCTGCTGTCTCACCCTCTAACAACACACCTTCAATTGCAACCCCTGGTGCTGCTGTGTGGGGCTTTCACATTCTCCCTGTGATCATGTGGGTTTAGAACATAAAATATACCACATTGCAGCACAGTGCAAGTCCTTCAGCCCATGATGTTGTGCTGATCACACAACCTACTCTAAGATCAAGCCCTCCCACATAGCCCTCCATTTTTCTATCATCCATGTTGCTATCTATGAGTTCATTAAATACCTCTAATGTATCTACCTCTGCCACCAAGTCTGGTAGAGAGTTCCTCACCCTCTCCACTCCCTGTGTAAACAGAGAGCATAGAACATAGAACATTAAGCACTGGCCCCTCAACACACAATGTTGTGTTGAACCAATTAAATTAGTAAACAAATGGCCAACTAAACTAATACCTTCTGCCTATACAATGTCCATATCCTTCAATTTTCCTCACGATTATGTGCTATCTAAGCATCTCCTAAATGTCCCTAAAGATTCTGCCTCTACCACCACCCCAGGCAATATATTCCAAGTACACACACTCTCTGTGTAAAGCACCTGTCCCCCACATCTCCTCTGAAATGACTCCCTCACATCTTAAATACACACCCTCTGGTATTGGACATACCAATCCTTGGAAAAAGATACTGTTTGTATTGAGTACAGGAGATTGGATGTTATGTTGAATTTGTATAAGACATTGTTGAGGCCTAATTTGGAGCATTGTGTCCAATTCTGGTCACACACTGCAACTGTAAATAGGGTTGAAATTTCAGGGGGAATTCACAAGGATGTTGCTGGGTTGTACCATCACCAAACTTACTAACTTATTCATCTACACAGTTTCATCCATGTCATTTCTATATATCAGAGTTGCAGAGGTCCCAGTACAGATCCCTATAGAACACCACTATCACAGACCACCAACTAGAATAAGTCCGTTGGATCAATGACCTTTGTCATCTATAGACAAGCCAGTTCTGAATCCAAACTGCCAATTCACCATGGATCCCAGGAATCTTAATCTTCTGGATGAGCCTCCCATGAGGGAACTTTTCAGATGCCTTACTAATATCCACATAGACCACATCCACAGCTCTACCTTCATCAATCACACTCATCAAAAAACTCAATCAAGATAGTAATTCATGATTTTCCTTGCACAAAGCCATGCTGCCTCTCCCTAATTAGGCCATGGCTTTCCAAAAATCCTATTCCTATGAATTTTCTCCAGTAACTTCCCACCACTGACATGAGGCTGACTGGTCTAGAGTCTCCAGGATTATCCCTGGTTCCCTTCTTGCAATGAAACAACATTAACTACTCACCAGTCCTGTGGTCCTTGCCTGTGGCTAGAGTTGATACAAAAATATTGGTTAAGGCCTGAACAATTTCTTCTCTTGTCTCTTTCAATAACCTGGTGTACTGTATATCCCATTAGGGACTTCGGGCTTATCCACTTTAATTCTCTTTAAAAGATTCAAAATGCTCTAGCATATCAATACGCTCAGCTCTGATCTTCTTATCCTTCACATCTTTTCCATTGGTAAATAATGATGTAAAGTACTCATTAAGGACCTCATCCAATCCTCCGCATCCAAGAAAATGTTCCCTCCTTTATCCTGAAGAGGTCCTACCCTCTCCCTAGTTATTCTTTTGCTCTTGATATATGTATAGAATGCCTCAGATTCTCTTCAATTCTACTTGTGAAAGACATTTCATTGCCCCTCCTGGATTTTCCAGTTCTCTTCTGGAGTTTTTTTTCTGGCTTCTTTATAATCCACAATGGATCTACTTCCTCAGGAGTCTGGTGTGAGGATGTGTGGTGGAAATTGTGCTGACTGGCTGCATCGCAGCCTGGTATGGGAACACCAATGCCCTTTAGTGGAAAATCCTACCAAAGGTAGTGGATTGGGCCAGTGCATTACAGGTAAAACCAACCATTGAGTACATCTATGTGAAGAGCTGTCGTAGGAAAGCAGCATCCATCATCAAAAATCCTCACCACCCAGGTCATGCTCCTTTCTCGGTGCTGCCATCAGGTAGAAGATACAGGTGCCTTAGGATTCACACCACCAGGTTCAAGAACAGTTACTACCCCTCAACCATCAGGCTCTTGAACAAAAGGGGATAACTACACTCATTCTACATTTGGTCTCCCCACAATCAATGGTCTCTCTTTAAGGATTCTTTATCTTGTTACTTCGCGATCATTATTTATTGCTATTTATTTATGTCTGCATTTCCACAGTTTGTTGTCCATTGGTCCTGTTTACAGTTACTGTTCTATAGATTTGCTGAGTATGCCCACAGTAAAAGAATCTCAGGGTTGTATGCGGTGACAGGTTTGTACTCTGATTATCAATTTTACTTTGACTTTGACTTCGATTCTAACTTCCTAAGCTTTACATACGTATCCTTTTTCTTCTTGATTAAATTAATCAGCTCACTCAACATCAAAGGTTCTATTACTTCTGACATCCCCCTCCCCACTATACTTTCCTCCAATCACATTATGGACTGGGGAAAATGCCTCTGGCTACTCACTCGCTCTATGCCTCTTATCATTTTGTACAGCTTTATCAAGTCATCTCCCATCCTCCTTCACTCTGGAGAGAAAGCCCTAGTTCGTTTAACCTCCAGTTGTTCTGGCTTCTTCCCATGCATGAGTTGTTAGGTTAATTGGCTACAGTATGTTACCCCAAGTGAGTAGGTAATGAGTAGAGGCATTGATGAACTTCAGCTCCCATTTCTAATGAAAGCAGTAATTACAGGAGACAAAATGACAAAGGAATGTCAGTGAAAAATATACTACTCTTCACACCTGCTTTTAAAGTATCGCTCTTTACCACAACAATTGGGGACAAGGAGATTTACAAATGTAACCCTGGTTCTGGAGAGGTTTAATTGCGAAGGAAATTTGCTTTGCTTGAGTTGACTACTTTTGAACACAGGAAGCTGAGGGGAAATTAATGCTGTGTATAAAGGGCACAGACAAAGTGAACTGGAAGGAACTATTTCTACAGGCAAAAAGAAATGAGAGCTCGTGAGATGGATCGAATTGCCTAGTTCAGATTCAGAGCTATTTATCACATATACGTCAAAACAGTAAAATGCGTCATTTACATCATTGACCAACATGATTTAGAGATGTGTTGGGGGCACCCCTGAAATGTTGCCACAATTTCCAACGTCAACATAGCATGCCTGCAGAACATGGTAGAACAACGCAGAGCACAGCAAAAGCAACAAAATAAGCCCCTTTCCTCCCTCCCACCCATAGGCAGGGGCAATCCTCCAATTCCAGGTTTTGGCCAATAGGTCTTCGATTTCCAGACATTGAATTGAACTCCAACCTCCACTCTTCGGTATTAATGCCCAAAATAACTGATGTCAGGACCCCAAACTCCACACTTGACATGTTGGCCGACTGGACTATGTCCCTTCCGGGACCCATCAACCTCAGAAACTATACTTCAAGAGAGGATATACTTTGTCACCTGTCCACATATCTGGCCTTTGAGCACAGAGTGGCAGCCTGGACTACAATTATCCTTTTATTACCTGTCCATATTGCTGGCCTTCAAGCACAGAACAGAAGACTGAATTGAAAATGTCCTCCATCATTTGGGTTAGAGGAAGAATAATCCTTGAGGCATGATTTAGGAAATTCCTGAATGAACACTTGAAGTGTCAAACCCTACGGCTATATGAGCTAAGAATGTGTAATAGAGTCATAGAGTCATGATGGAAAAACAAGCCCCTTGGCCCTTCTTGGCTCTGTCCGCCAGAGAAAGCAGGATCTCCCAGTGGCCACACATTTTAATTCCACGTCCCATTCCCATTTTGATATGTCGATCCATGGCCTCCTCTACTGTCAAGATGAAGCCACACTCAGGTTGAAGGAACAACACCTTATATACCGGCTGGGTAGCCTCCAACCTGATGGCATGAACATTGACTTCTCTAACTTCTGTTAATACCCCTCCTCCCCTTCTTACCCCATCTCTGATATATTTAGTTTCCCCCCCCTTTCTTTTCTCTCTCTTTCTGCCCATCACTCTGCCTCTTCTCCATCTCCCTTTGGTGCTCCCCTCCCCCTTTCTTTCTCCCTAGGCCTCCCGTCCCATGATCCTTTCCCTTCTCTAGCTCTGTATCCCTTTTGCCAATCACCTGTCTGGCTCTCAGCTTCACCCCACCCCCTCCAGTCTTCTCCTATTATTTCGCATTTTCCTCTTCCCCTCCTACTTTCAAATCTCTTACTATCTTTCCTTTCAGTTAGTCCTGACGAAGGGTCTCGGCCCGAAACGTCGACAGTGCTTCTCCCTATAGATGCTGCCTGGCCTGCTGTGTTCCACCAGCATTTTGTGTGTGCCCCTTGGCCCAACCTGTCCATGCTGGCTGTGTTGCCCAGCAAGCTAGGCCCATCTGCCCATATTTGGCTCATGGTCTCCTATCCATGTACTGATCTAGCTGGCTTTTAAACGTAGCTAATGTGCCCTCCTCAACCATTGCATCTGACAGCTCATTCCAAATACTTTTTGCATGAAGAAGCTGCTCTTGATGTCATGGAGCATCAAGATGAGTAGTGGATCTTTTTCCTCCAGTCCTGCTGAAGGGTTTCAGTCTGAAATATCAATTGTACTCTTTTCCATTGATGCTACCTGGCCTTCTGAGTTCCTCTAGCATTTTGTGTGTGTTGCTTGGATTTCAAGCATCTGCAGATTTTCTCATTTCAGTTTCAGTGCTCTACTTTTCTATGACTCTATGATTCTACTTGTTCAAGTTTCTCTTATATGTTGAAATCAAACCTCTATCCATCTCTTCCACTGGCAGCTTGTTTCACACTCTTACCACCCCCTGTGTGAAGAAACACTCCTACCCCTCCATATTCCCCTTAAACATTTCACCCCTCACCCTTAATCCATGACCTCTAGTTCTGGTCTCACGAACCTCAATGGGAAAAAGTCTGATTATATTTTTCTACTGGTACCAGAACCAACTCCATCTGGACTTAATGACTACAGACTAATTGCTCTTACATCTCACGTGATGAAGATGCCGGAGAGGTTGGTTTTGATTTACCTTGGACAGCAGGTGAGATATTCGCTGTACCCTCTACAGTTTGCCTGCCAACCTCATGTGGAAGTGGATGATGCCATCATCTACCTGTTGTAGCAAGCTCGCTTCCACCTGGACGATACTGGTGGCATTGTGAGAATCACATCTTTTGATTTCCCTAGTGCCTTCAGTAAAATCCAGCCACTTCTTCTGAGAAAGAAGCTGCAGAGGATGGGTGTAGATGAATCAACTATCTCCTGGATTACTGACTACCTGACAGATAGACCCCAGTTTGTATGGCTGGGCAATTCTCTGTCTAAGGTGATTGGCACTGGAGTACCAGAAGGGACTGTCCTGCCTCCGTTTCTGTTCACACTGTACAACTCAGACTGTCAGTTCAAATCTGAGTCTTGCCACTTGCAGAAGTTCTCTGATGACTCTGCGGTGACTGGGTGTATCAGAGAAGGGCAGGAGTCGGAGTACAGTACACTGGTGACAAGTTTGTGGAGTGGTGCAGGAGGAATCACCTGCTCCTGAATGTGGGCAAAACCAGGGAGATGGTGACTGATTTCAGGAGGAAGAGGACTGCGACGAGTCCTGTATAGATTCTGGGAGAAGAGTTTGCAGTGGTGAAGGAGTACAAATACTTGGGTGTTCATCTCGACAACAGACATGACTGGAAAACCAACACCAAGGCTGTTTACAAGAAGGGGATGAGCAGACTCTATTTTCTAAGGAAATTGAGATCCTTCAATGTGTGTGACAGGACATTGGAGATCATTTACCAGTCTGCTGTAGCGAGTGCAGTCTTCTTTGCTGCTTTATGTTGGGGGAGCAACATCAGTGCTGGTGATGAAAAAAGACTAAATAAACTCATAAAAATGGCTGGATCAGTCCTTGACAACAATCTCAACTCTTTTGAGTTAGTGGTGGAGAGGAGGTCACTAAACAAACTGTTATCCATTACAGACAATCTGGTACGTCCTCTCCATGACTTTCTGAATGAACAGTGGAGCACCCTTTCAAACAGGCTCATTCAGCTCCTCTGCCACAAGGATCATTACAGAAAATCTTTTCTATCAGATTCAATAAGCATATACAACAGTTCATCTCTGTGTGACAGGAGAACACACATCATTGTACAATAGCAAACACGAAGAAATCTGCAGATGCTGGAAATTCAAGCAACACACACAAAATCCTGGTGGGACACAGCAGGCCAGGCAACATCTATAGGGAGAAGCACTGTCGACGTTTTGGGCCGAGACCCTTCGGTCCTGACAAAGGGTCACAGCCCGAAACGTCAACAGTGCTTCTCCCTATAGATGCTGCCTGGCCTGCTACATTCCACCAGCATTTTGTGTGTGTCATTGTACAATAGTCTCTGTTTTATTATTTTGTAAATTATTATTGCAGATTGTTGCATATTGGTGCACTATTTTTGTGTATATTACTATTCCATATTTATAATTAGTTAAGCACACTGCTAAGTGTGTTTTTAAATGTTGCTGCTGTAACAAAAGAATTTCCCACTCATGATCAATAAAGTACTATTATTATTATTATTAACCCTATTTATACCCCTCATAGTTTTTGTATACTCTAACAAAATTCCCTTCATTCTCCTACAGTCCAGGAAAATGTCCTAATGTATCCAACCTTTCCTTATAATTCTAGGCTGTACATAATATTCCACATTAAGCCTCTGGAGTGCCTTATTCAACTTCAACATAACATCCCAGCTCCTGTACTCAAAACTTTGATTTATGTCCATCTTAAACCTTAACCCTCTTACATATTTTTGGCACCCCACCCTGGGAAAAATAATCTGTGCTTTCACCTTATTTATGTCCATCATGGTCTTATTTATCTCTATCAGGTCACCTCTTAATCCCGGTCCTTGGCCCAAAATTTTGACTGTTTATTCATCTACATAGTGACTGCCTGATCTGCTGAGTTCCTCTAGAAAATTTGTATGTGTTACCCCTCAATCTCTTACATTCCAGGGAATAAACTCTTAGTCTCTGCAGCCTTTACTTGTAACTCAAGATCTGAAGTTCAGACAATATCCTGGTAAATTTTTTCTGTACTCCTTCTGGTTTAATAACATCTTTTCTCTAACAGGGTGTCTAAAACTGTACCCAATACTCCAACAGCAGCCTCACCAACTTTTCATATAACTGCACATCATAACTTCCCAACTCTAATACTCAGTGCCCTAATTAATGAAGGCCAACATGCCAGACGAGTTCTTCACCACACTTCCTACCTGTGAAATCACTTTCAGTGATCTATTCACTTGTACTCCAGGTTCTCAGGTTTCCTTCCACATTCCAAAGGCATATGGGTTAGGACTAGAAATCTGGGGGCATGCTATGTCGGTGCCAGAAGCTCTTCTATTCCCTCAGTTGTTATTCTTGCATTATCTATGAATGAAGATAATATCAGCCATCATAATGTTCATGATAATGTGAACATGTTTTCTTGTAAGTACTTGCTTTAATATAATTTAATAGGAGATGTTCTGAGGGAATGATATAATCTCCTTTATCAAGCCAGGTTTTATGACATCTGTCTCCACTTCCAGAGGCAATCCACCAAAGGACACCTGATTAGGTCACTTGGAACAGGAGCAGGGACTTCAAACACAGACACATCTGTTCTTCCTTGTTTGCATTAATTAATATGCAGTGCTCATGGGTGATAATTACTTTAGTACAGGAAATTTTAGCTTACAATATGTGAATTCAATGTCATCAATTTAGACCATAAGACCAAGAGAGACAAGAGCAGAATTAGGCCACTGAATCTGATCTACTATCCCTCTCAACACCATTCTCCAGCCTTCTCCCTGTAATCAGGAACCTATCGCCCTCCGCTTTAAGTATACCCAATGTCTTGGCCTCCACAGCCGTCTATAGCAATGAAATTCATAGATCCACCACCCGCTAGCTAAAGAAATCCCTCCTCATCTTCCTTCTAAATGGACGTCCCTCTATTCTGAGGCTGTGCTCTCTGGTCCTAGACTCCCCCACTATCAGATACATTAAGATTCACATCTACTCTATCCCCAGGTCTTTCAATATTTGATGGATTAAAAACCTAAACCATTTGCTTATTTGTCTTTACAGATGTGTTTTTCAATGAAGGGTTATGGATGCCTGATATACTGCTTGAGTGTAGATACTCATAGATGAGAATGTGGTGAGTGTGTAGAATGTGGTGATGGTAGAGGGAGACTGTGACAGAGAGCACTCGGTAAATGTAGTCCTTACACACACACACACACACACACACACACACACACACACACACACACACACACACACACACACACACACACACACACACACACACACACACACACACACACACACACACCTACTGTCATTGCACTGAGTGTATGTACTTCAATATCTTCACCAATATATTTTCAAGTATTGAGCCGATGCACTCAGGTTGGCTTAATGGTGCCTTTCCTACTATACACGATGAAATATTCTATTTCATTAGTAATGGGAATGTATGTTTTCTTCGTACACCATTTTTAAGATAGATACTACTGTTTATTTTGTAATATGATTGTAACTACATCATGGGGTGCATCATAATCTGATTCATGGAGCTTTAAAGAGCTTTCTTTATTGATCTTTTTATTAATTTTAAAAAATATATGCAAGCAAGAGGAGAATTATCTCAAATATATATATCAATAACAATGCATACAGAAGGTGAAATAAACATTATCAAAATCATACATAGTATTAATCTGATATAGAATGTATAATAAGGAAAAAGATAATTAAATCTCCTCTTATCAATTCAGAAAAAGAAAAAAAGACTTTTTGAATTTTTTATATGAAAAAAACCCACTATTCTCTACAAAAAACAATAAAAAGGACTGGGCAGTCCATCCTGACAGTAAAACCAAGAAAAGAAAGACTTTCTGATCAAATCCAAAACTTTGAAAAAATAACTGGAAGAGGATCAGTACAAAAATCAATAAATCAAATCATGAAAATATTGAATAAAAGGTCACCAGATTTCTTCAAATTTAAAGGATGTATCAAATGTCCGACTTCTTATTCTCTCTAAACTTAAACAGGACATGATGGAGGAAAGCCAATAAAAAACAATAAGTGGATTAGGATCCTTCCAATGGCTCTCCTAGCCAATAAAGTTGAAAAGGCTATTATCTGCTGAGCAGAAACAGGAATATATCCTGCTTCCAATGGAATAATCCCAGAAATTGCTGTAAGTAAATTTGGTTGTAGGTCCAGATCCAAGACTTCTGATAAAGTTTTAAAGACATCTTTCCAAAAATTGTCCACCTTTATGCAAGACCAAAACATGTGAGTTAAAGTGGCCACCTCAATATTACATCTTTCGCAAATAGGATTGATATTGGCAAAAATACAGGCTAATTTATCCTTTGACATATGTGCCCAATGCACTACCTTGAACTGTACCAAGGAATGATGGGCACAGATAGATGAAGTATTTACCAAATGAAAAATTTTACTCCATTAATTATCTGAAAGTAATTCCCAAGCACCTTTAATTTTATCGTTAGATGTCGTTTGTAAATTCAATAACCATTTATAAATTGTAGCTATCAGTCCTTTATGGCAGAAATTAAAAAAGGACAGTGGTATGGCTTTGGCAAATCTTAGATTGTACTACTAGGCAATTAATATTCGATATATTACCTTTTGGATTCATTATTCAAACATACATGACTGTCCTTCATGGGAGGATTTGGAGAAAAACTCGGTGAAGGGGTATTCTTTGGCCTCTTTACTGGGAGCTCCTCTTCCTTTTTTGCTTTCTAAGATTGGTAGACAAGACCTCAATCCCATTATTAAACATACATTAAGAATATGGTTTCAGTTTCACAGATCTTTTGAGTTAAATAATTTTGTTCTTTCTACTAAAATCCATCTTAACTATTTTTTAAACCATCAATTTTAGATCAGCCCTTTTTAATATGGAAAACCAAAGGAATAATAACTTTTTCAGATTTGCATACAGGGGATTGTTTAATGTCCTTCACTCAGTTAGCGGATAAATATGGTTTAATCAATGCACACTTTTTTAGATATTTACAAATTAGGAATTTTTTACGTATTTTGCTTCCAAATTACCCCTCTGCTTACCCACCTAATATGATAGATACCCTTTTTCAGGTTAAACCACTTCAAAAAGAGCTTTAAGGTGCTTTCTGGTAGATTTTTTTTGTAAATACTAGCAGTTTTCACCATTTTCAATAATTTTTGCAAGTTTGATTTTTGAGGCACCTAATAAAATACTCTTATTAAGCAACTCTAGTTATTTTTCCTTTGGTCATAACCCATGTATTTAACACTGATACATTCAAGAGACTTTTAAATAGGCACATGGATGATAGGAAAATAGAGGGCTACATAGGAAGGAAGGGTTAGATTGATTTCACAGTATGTGAAAAGGTTAGCACAACATTGTGGGCAGAAGGGCCTGTACTGTGCTGTAATGTTCTATGTTCTATTGACTTGCACGGTAAACGAAGCCATCTGGTATGCAATTAATACATTACTCACATCCAACTGGGACTACAGTTAATAATTTCTTTGATAGCGGAATTTTTAGCCAACAATAAGTTAACTCATGTCATCCATTTGTAGGGTCCATTTGTATTCCATGTTAAAGTGATTGCTGAAGTAATGATACTTTAAAAGCACATCATTGTTTTGAAAACATTTTGAGATGGCCCAAGTTGGTCAGTAGTGCTGTGTGAATGAGATCTTTCTTTTTTGATACATCTTTTTATAACACTATAAGATATAAGAGTAGAATTAGGCCATTTGGCCCATCGAGTCTGCTCCACCATTTCATCATGGCTGGTCCATTTTTCCTTTTAGTGTAACATCGTGGCAAAATTGGAAAAGGTGATGAATACAGGACTGAAGGAGTTCTATTTGAATGCATAGAGAAAAAGGAATTAGGTAGATGATCCTGTAGTACAGTTAGACTTTGGCAGGTATGACATTGTGAGCATCGCTGAGTTGTGGCTGAAAGGAGATCATAGATCCAAGAATACACAAAGGACAGTATTGCAGGCAGGCAAACAGGCTAGGTTGGGGTAACTCTGTTGGTAAAAAAATGAAATGAAATCCTTAGAAAGAGGAGACATTGAATTGGAAGATGTAGAAGCCTTGTGGGTAGAGTTAAGAAACTCAAGGGTAAAAAAACTCTGATGTGAGTTATTTGCAGGCCTCTGATCAGTAGCCAGGATGTGGGTTATAAATTATAATGGGAGACTGAAAAGGCATGTAAAAAGGGCAATGTAATGATCATCATGGGAGATTTAAATATGCCAGTAGATTCAGAAAATCAGTTTGGGGCTGGATCCTAAAAGAGGGAATTTGTAGAATACCTATCAGATTCCTTCTGCTTCAGCCCTTTACCTTTTCCATTCATCACCTCCCAGCTTCTCACTTCATCCCACCTACCTTCCACCTCACCTGGTTTCTCTTATCGCCTGTCAGCTTATAGTCCTTCCCCTCCCCCCCACCCATCTTCTTATTCTGGCTTCACCACGCTTCCTTTCCAGTCCTGATGAAGGGTCTCAGCCCAAAACATCAACTGTTTTCTCCACTCTATTGATACTGATGCAGCCTTACCTGCTGAGTTCCTCCAGCATTTTGTGTGTGGCTTTGGATTTTCAGCATCTTATAATCTGTTGTGTCCATGAGCCTTGACCATTGTGCACTATTCTCCATGTTTTCTGTACAGGGCCCACATCTATTTCTGCAAAGTGCAGGTCATATTTATCTCTTAAATAATACTGTTCTTTTTCACTTTCTTTCAACTGTAAAATGGCTTTCAGAATAATACTTCAGACATCCTGTGACCTTGGACTACACTGACTCCATTTAAAATATCTCCGAATCCTTTTCAAATTCTCTGTAAGAAAGTTGAGATTTGTGTTTCCTAGTTCCACATTCATTCCTACAATATAACTATCCTTCAATTCTGATCCGGTACTTCTCAATTCGCATCTTTAAAATGGAATGCTTTCCTGTTGCTATTGTCTAGCAGTTCCCTGTAACTCTCAGAGCTATTCTGGTTCACTTTTTATTAATGACTCCAGCAAACATTTTGTTGGACTTTTTTACAGTTAGGACACAGCCTCTGAATAGAGGGGTGTGCATTTAGAACAGCGATCAGGAGGAATTCCTTTGGCAAGAGAGTGGTGAATCTGTGGAAGTCATTACCACAGGCCGCTGTGAAGGCTGTTACGTACCCCGTAACTGGGTCACTTACCAGCAAAGATAGAGAGGTCCGTTGAAGTCTGATGGTACTATTTTTAAAAGTAATTATTGATAAAGGGGCACAAAAATAAGATTAATGGGGACTTCTGGTAAGATGGCGATCGCTTAGCTGCTCCGAACTTTTGTTCCATTACTGTCGCTAACTTTGCACTAAATGTCTCCATTTTTTAAACCTTAGTTAGGAACTTTTTCAGTATCTCTTACTTGCCTGTGAACATATCTAACTAACAATGTCTAGCAAGAGTTCTAAATCTGGGAGAAAGGAAGCTACGGCTCTATCAGACGAGACCCTGGTTGCGCTCGGACAGCTCCGAGACGAAATTTTAAAGGAATTTAAAACCGCTTTCAAACAGTTGGAAGATAAACTGGATTGGATCAACGATAAAGTGGACAAACATGCTGAACACCTATCTCGCATCGATTCGACTTCTGAAGATTTAGAAAGTCGTGTTCGATACTTGGAGACTCTCTGTTCCAGCTTAGAAGAAAAATGTAACAAACTCCTTTCCAAAATGGTGGATCTCGAAAATCGCAGCAGACGCTGCAATCTTTGAATTCTTGGATAGCCAGAGGCCACCGAACAGGGATCAACAGTGAAGTTTTTTGCCGAGTTTCTCTGTGAGATATTCGGGAAAGATTTGCTTCCGAACCCACCTGAGCTCGAACGGGCACACAGGGTTTACGTTCCCCCTGGAATTCTGAGCTCCCGCCTGCGACCAGTAATCTTGTGCTTCCATCAATACCAGGTAAAACACAGTCTGATTGTGGAGGCACGTCGCAGAGGTTCTTTTCCTTTCCAGGATACAACCATTCGCTTTGTGGAAGATTTTGCACCCCAGACCTTAAAGATGCGTGCTGAGTTTAAAGGTGCAATGAAAGTGCTTTTTGATCGTGGTTTTAAACCCTCTCTTCGTACTCCTGCTGATCTACGAATCAAGCTTAATACTGGAAAATACAAGTGGTTCAAATCAGTGAAGGAAGCTGAAGCATTTGTGGCAAGTCTTCCGGCTATCCAGCCATCTTCGGAACCCGATCGGACCTCCTAAAATGGTGGATAAGTACTTCTCGTAGTAAAATTACTTTTTCTGGACTCAGACTTTACTTGAATCACTCAGACATTATTCATTGAAACTCTAAGGGATGTTGACAATTTCTCCCTGGATTTGGTGTGTGTGAAATCTATTTTCATTCTTGTATAACTTTATCTACAGAGTTCTACAACTGACTCTAACTTGTTTTGGAGGTTTGAAGTCTTTAGTGAAAGCCTCCCTGTTTGTTGGTTCACAGTTTAACTGCTGATTTACTTTTCCTTATTTATTTATTTATTTATTTATTTATTTATTTATTTATTTATTTATTTATTTATCTATTTATTTATTTATTTTATTTTCTTCACTCCTTTTTTCTAATCTCTGAATTTTTTTCTCTCCTCTCTGTAAATGGTTGATAAATACTCGTCTTGAATTTATAATTTTCCCCTTCCTCTTTTTTTTACTTTTCTTTTCTCCCTTTCTCTTACTTTATTCTTCTATAATTTTTCGCGGGTAGGTTAGTTTTGGTTTTCTTCCGATTTTCTCTGTATTAAGTTTTATATTTCTGCAGAAGGTGTTCTAATCTGTAGTTATGTTTTCTAGTGCATAAACTAGTTACTATTTGCTATAGTATTTATACGGAGCTGCTGTTAATGACACAGATCTGGAAGTTGTATTTGGGTTAATTTTTTTGGTAGAGCTAGCTACTTGTTTTGGTAGCTGTCTAGTTTTGGGTTGTGTGGATGGGGTGGGTTTTCCAGTTCCAACATCACTCACTGTATTTATTGTTTCTCTTTATTGCTCAGGACATGTATATGTTTTGATTTTACGAATCTATGTTTACATCTCTGCTCCCAGACTGCTATTGTACTGCTTGACTTTTTATATGCCTGCTGCCTTTTATGCATTAGTAATTGATAATGGCTAGTGCACTTAAATTCGTGAGCTGGAATGTAAAGGGATTGAATCACCCTGTTAAAAGGAGGAAGGTATTATCACATATCAAACAACTCAAAGCTGACATTGCTTTCCTTCAAGAAACTCATATTCGTTGTTTTGATAACTCCCGGCTTCTGTCAAAGTGGGCAGGTCAGCATTTTCATTCATCCTTTGCCGCTAAAGCTAGGGGAGTCTCCATTCTTATTAACCCAAATATTCCTTTTGAACTCCATAATAAAATATCTGATACAAATGGCCGTTTTATTATTGTTTCTGGTAAACTATATAACACTAAAGTTGCACTAGCAAACCTGTATGCCCCCAACTTTGATGATGTTAACTTTTTTGAACGGTTTTTTTCCTCACTACCAGACTTAAACTCATACTCTCTTATACTGGGTGGTGACTTCAACTGTTGGTTGGATCCTAATCTGGATCGATCGTCCTCTGTTACTAGATCACCTACTAAATCTGCCTTAGCTATCCAATCGTTTCTTTCTAATTTTGGTATCTCTGATATATGGCGTTTCCTCCATCCTACGGAGAGAGATCATTCTTTTTTCTCACATGTTCACCATACCTTCACTAGAATTGACTATTTCTTACTCGATAACCAACTTATTCCATTTGCCCACTCTTGTGACTATCAGAGTATACTGATTTCTGACCATGTCCCAATTACCCTCTCTCTGAACTTTCCCGGTCTCCCTCAGAGGAACAAACACTGGCGGTTTGATTCAACTTTATTATCGGATGATGATTTTTAAAAATTTATTAAGGATCAGATAACTTTTTATTTTAACACTAATACATCACCTGAAATGCCATCCCAGATTGTCTGGGATGCCATGAAAGCATATCTGAGGGGTCAAATAATCTCTTACACAGCAAATCTCAACAGAAGATCCCGTGCAGATCGATTAGACCTCATTAACCAGATTAAAGAATTGGATCAAATATATGCCCAAAACTAAGAACCCTGAATTATACAAGAAGCGCGTTGAACTCCAAACTAAATTTAACCTTCTGTCCACTCAACCTGTCGAACGCCAACTTCTCAAAAGCAAGAGTCGCTTTTACATTCATGGGGATAAGTCTGGTAAATTCCTAGCCAATCAGCTGAGGCGTTCCAAAGCCAAACAACATATTACAAAGATCCGGAAGGAGAACGGAGACTTTACATCGGATCATTTAGAAATTAATGATGCATTTAAAAATTTTTATTCTCGGCTTTATTCCTCTGAATCTCTGAATGACAATATCTCTGTTGATCAATTTTTACAGAATCTGAATATCCCCTCACTTTCATCTGATTTCAAAGCCAAACTCAATGCGCCTATATCATCAGAAGAAATATCTTTTGCAGTTTCTGCACTGTCCTCAGGGAAATCTCCTGGACCTGATGGGTTCCCTGTAGAATTTTATAAATCATTCTCTTCACTTCTTTCTCCTCAGTTACTTTCAGTATTATCTGACTCGTTTAATTACGGCAAATTGCCACCCTCTTCAATGAGGCATCTATTATTCTTCTTTTAAAAAAGAGCAAAGATCCAACAGAGTGCTCCTCGTACAGGCTGATCTCTCTGCTCAATGTTGATGTAAAGATCTTAGCTAAAGTTTTGGCTCATAGATTAGAAACCGTTATTCCCTCCATTATCTCTGATGACCAAACAGGCTTTATTAAAAACCGTCTCCCTTTTTTTAACATTCGGCATTTATTTAATATCTTATACTCACCTCCAACTGGGATTCCTGAATGTGTTATTTCCCTCGATGCGGAGAAAGCATTTGATCGTATAGAGTGGAACTACCTTTTTGCAGTCTTAGAAAAATTTGACCTCGGCCAAAGTTTCATCTCTTGGATCCAATTGCTGTACCTGTGTCCTACTGCTTCTGTTTTAACTAATTTTCAGAAACCCCAAGTATTTAATCTCAAACGTGGCACCCGTCAGGGATGCCCCTTAAGTCCCTTTCTCTTTGATTTGGCTATAGAACCTCTGGCGATAGCATTTCAAAACTGTCCTGAATTGACCGGGATTTGGAGAGGGGGTGTTGAGCATAAAGTTTCTCTCTATGCTGATGACTTATTACTCTTTCTCTCAAATCCGTCTACATCCTTACCTCTAATGTTTTCACTTCTTGACCAGTTTAGCCAGATCTCTGGCTATAAACTTAATTTACATAAGAGTGAACTTTTCCCAATTAATAAAGAAGCACAAGAACTAACATTTAGTGATCTCCCTTTTAAAGTAGTCCATAATCAATTTACTTATCTTAGAATTACAGTCACAAGGAAGTTTAAAGATCTCTTTTGGGAAAACTTTGCCAATCTTTCATATGCTATAAAACAGAGTCTGGTACAATGGTCACCTCTATCTATGTCTTTGGTAGGTCGTATTAATGTTGTTAAAATGTATGTTCTCCCCAAATTTTTATACTTATTTCAATCTATCCCAATTTCTATTCCTAAATCTTTTTTTGATTCCTTAGACTCTATTATTTTGTCATATTTGTGGCAGAATAAGCACTCTAGAATTAATAAAATCCATCTCCAAAAATCTAAAAAAGAGGGCGGCATGGCTTTACCTAACTTTCGTTTATATTATTGGGCAGCTAATATACATTGTGCTACCTTTTAGTCTTTCTTCCACGGCCAACCCAAGTGCCCTAACTGGGTGGCAATGGAGTTGAGCTCCACTAAAGAATTATCTATCTCTGCACTTCTTGGCTCTGCACTCCCTAGTAGTCTGCCCAGATCAATAGCTAATCCTCTTGTTAGACACACTTTGCGTATATGGGCTCAGTTCAGGAAATGCTATGGTTTCCAGGGGTTTTCTGTTTCCAGCCCTGTCGCACATAATCACCTTTTTTTACCTACTACGTATGATTCAGCATTCCATGTTTGGTATAGGAAGGGCATTAGACATTTTGAAGATCTTTTCATTGATAATTGCTTCGCTTCTTTTCAGCAGCTCTCTGTTAAGTTCAATCTGCCTAACGCTCATTTTTTCAGATATCTCCAAATCCGACACTCTATTGCTCCTTTAATTCCTAACTTTCCTGAAATTTTTTCCCAAAAAATGCTATGGACCTATTTCTTTCCATTAATCCACTAGGTAAAGGTTTAATATCAATTATCCGAGATAAACTAGCAGCCTTACGACGGGCCCCTGTGGATAAAATTAAAATGGCCTGGGAGCAGGATCTAAATATAACTCGGAGTCCTGCCATGTGCAGAAGTTCGCTGATGACACGGCCATAGTGGGGTGTGTCAGGAATGGACAGGAGGAGGAGTATAGGAAACTGATACAGGACTTTGTGATATGGTGCAACTCAAACTACCTGCGTCTCAATATCACCAAGACCAAGGAGATGGTGGTGGACTTTAGGAGATCTAGGCCTCATATGGAGCCAGTGATCATTAATGGAGAATGTGTGGAGCAGGTTAAGACCTACAAGTATCTGGGAGTACAGTTAGACGAGAAGCTAGACTGGACTGCCAACACAGATGCCTTGTGCAGGAAGGCACAGAGTCGACTGTACTTCCTTAGAAGGTTGGCGTCAATCAATGTCTGTAGTGAGATGCTGAAGATGTTCTATAGGTCAGTTGTGGAGAGCGCCCTCTTCTTTGTGGTGGCGTGTTGGGGAGGAAGCATTAAGAAGAGGGACGCCTCACGTCTTAATAAGCTGGTAAGGAAGGCGGGCTCTGTCGTGGGCAAAGTACTGGAGAGTTTAACATCGGTAGCTGAGCGAAGGGCGCTGAGTAGGCTACGGTCAATTATGGATAACTCTGAACATCCTCTACATAGCACCATCCAGAGACAGAGAAGCAGTTTCAGCGACAGGTTACTATCGATGCAATGCTCCTCAATGTTCCAGACAGGATGAAGAGGTCAATACTCCCCAATGCCACTAGGCTTTACAATTCTACCGCCAGGACTTAAGAACTTTTTAAAAGCTATTATTAATGCTTTTTGAGATAGTGATTTAGATGTATATCATATTTTTTACTGAGTTAAGTATTGTATGTAATTAGTTTTGCTACAACAAGTGTATGGGACATTGGAAAAAAAAGTTGAATTTCCCCATGGGGATGAATAAAGTATCTATCTATCTATCTATCTATCTATCTATCTAAATATCTCCTTATCCGAGGAGAGCTGGGACTCAGTTCTCAAATTGGTTAACTCAACCTCTCTCTGTGCTCGCCATTGCCTTTTACAGTTTAAGATTGTTTATAGAGCCCATATGTCTAAATCTAAACTATCTCGATTCTACCCTAGCATTAGTCCGCTCTGTGATAAATGCAAGAGGGGCGTGGCCTCTCTCATCCATATGTACTGGTTCTGTCCTAGCTTGGAGAAATTCTGGAAAGATGTCTTCACTACGTTATCATGTATTCTGAATCAGCACCTAGAACCAAACCCCTTAATTGCTCTGTTCGGTTTTTGGGGCGAGACAGATTTATGTCTGGGTCCGACCAAATGCCGAATATTATCGTTTGCCTCTCCCCTGGCTAGACGCTTGATCCTCCTTAGATGGAGAGATGTTGCCCCGCCCACTCATGCGCAATGGCTTAACGACATTATGGCCTGCTTGGACCTCGAAAAAATTCATTATTCAGTTCTTAAGTCGGATCTAAAGTTCCATAAGGTCTGCGGACCTTTTATCGAGTACTTTCATAACCTTCCTCTTGACTAGGGTTTTTTTTCTTTTCGGTCCCTTGCTTTCAGCTCCCTTTTTCTTCTGGTATTAGGCATTATTATCCTCGGTTGCTATGTATATTCACAGTCTGGGAGTTTGATTGTCCTGATTTATACTCTCTATATTGAGTTGTGGTTGGTCTGGAGCTGTTTTTTTTTGTGTTGTGGGGCTTGGGGAGGATACTAAGTTTACTTGTCTTCAATTTAGGTGCTTTTTTGTCAGATTCTCTTCCTTTGTAGCATATTGTCATTGTATGTTTAATTTTGCACTGTATTAATGTTCCTCATTGGGATTTGGGGTTTTTAATTTGTAAAATGTTTTGAAAAACTAATTAAAAAATTTAAAAAAAAAGATTAATGCAAAACAGACAGATAATATACTTCATCAATACTACACCTAAAAGCACGGGTATAGTAATAATAAGAAATACTCTATCATTGTCTAGGGGGTAATGTATTGTCCGATAGAAATATAAAAGTCACTGTTATTCAAGCTGCAGCTCTTTGGGTGGGTTGGAGAGAAAGGCGGGTTAAAACTTGCCCGTTCCTTTTATGATGTCAATCCGAAATTCGTTGGGGGTCGAGTTCCCCGTTGTCAGCTAAAAGCCGTTTTCTGTGGTACTAGCCACTAGTCCTAGGCAACAGAACTGAACGCACGTGGCCTCCTTCGAATGTCTTCCCGCTATCACGGGAGCAATAGGGTTTCTTCCGGTACGTCTGAGGGGCTGTTCCTGCAGTCCCTCTTTTATCCTGACTCGCATGGTCGTAGATGTCAATCAGGTTGGGGGATGATGCAATCTCTCCCCTTCACCCAGCCCACTTTGCCCGAGGGCTCTCACGTAGCATAGGATCTCAATCCACAAATTTGTCTCCAAGAGACAATGGCCATTTCCCCTAGCTTTACATCGCCGGGGAACGAGACAGTCCGCACGTCTCCTTCTCATTTCCTGGGCCCCCTGACCCAACCCAATAGTGATCTTGCGATTCTCACAAAGGAGGGGGCTGCGGGCATAACAAGGCCAAGTCATTGGGTATATTTAAAGCAGCGGTTGATAGATTCTTGACTAATCAGAGCATGAAAGGATATGGGGAGAAGGCAAGAGTTTGGGGCTGAGAGGGAAAATGGATCAGTCGTGATGAAATGGCAGAGCAGACATAATGGGCCAAATGGCCTAATTCTGCTCCTGTGTCTTACAGTCTTGTGGTAAGAAGTAGATTTTGCACACAGTTATTAATTTTATTCCCTTTATTTGTTTTTTACCTAATCTTGGTAAATTGTTTTGTGGGGTAGTTAAAAATAAACCAGGATTAGTATTTGGCATTTCTATGCTATGAACGAAAACATTCCAACTATCTTCCCTGTCTATGACTCATACTTTTATAAACCTCTGGCAGGTGCCCTCTAAGCCTCCAGAGAAAATAACCCACATTTTTCTAACTTTCTTTATAATTCCTACCCTCTAATCCTGGAATCTTGATAAACCTCTTCTGCACTCTTTCTAAAGTCTCTACATCGTTCCTGTAACCAGTACTTCCGACAACAGAGTAAACGTTATCGGTCTGTGACTCTTCAACACACCTGTTGGAGAGTCCTCTACCTGAGATGTTAACAGGTAAAGAGAGGGTCATAAAGAGAGTTTTTTGCACATTGGCTTTCATAATTCAAAGTATTGAGTACAGGAGTTGGGATGTTATGTTGAAGTTGTATAAAACATTGGTGTCAGCTAATCTGGAATTCTGGTCATATACCTACAGGAAAGATATCAATAAGATTAAAAGAAGAAAGGAAAATTTACAGGAATGTTGCTGGGACTGGAGGATCTGAGTTATAGGGGAAGGTTGAACAGGTTATGACTTTATTTTCTGGAACATCCAAGAATGAGGGGTATTTGATAAAGACATACAAAATTATGAGGGGTATAGATAGAGTAAATGCAAGCAAGCTTTTTCTACAGAGGTTGGCTGAGACTAGAACTGTCACATTCACAAATTCGGCAGCACAGTAGATACGGCAATTGCACTCGTGAGAATGCACAAGCCAAACTAATTATTATTTCATTGTGATAGTATTTAACTCCATACTTGTCATCGTTGTACTTGTCAAGACTTGGACATGGACACAGCAATGCTTCGCTGCCTGCTTGCATTTCGCCTTGCCTGAGAAATTGGACTGTCAAGTCAACTGACTCTGAAAACTAGCAGTATTCTTTTTATTTTTAGTTGTTCTTTTCAGTTGCAGTGTAGGTTATGTTTTCCATTTGAGAGTTTTAGTTAACGGCCGTGTTTGGCTTGGCCTAGTGTTGATTGTTTTTTTTTCCCTTTAATACTGGTCGCATTAGTTAGGAAAAGGGGAAGTACAATGAGATCTAGGTGTTCTTGTACATCAGTCAATGAAAGCAAGCATGCAGGTACAGCAGGCAGTGAAGAAAGCTAATGGCACGTTATCCTTCATAACAAGGGGAGTTGAGTATAAGAGTAAAGAGGACCTTCTGCAGCTGTACAGGGCCCTGGTGAGACCCCACCTGGAGTATTGTGTGCAGTTTTGGTCTCCAAATTTGAGGAAGGACATTCTTGCTATTGAGGGAGTGCAGATTAGGTTCACAAGGTTAATTCCTGGAATGGCGGGACTGTCATATGTTGAAAGATTGCAGCGACTGGGCTTATATACACTGGAATTTAGAAGGATGAGAGGGGATCTGATTGAAACATATAAGATTATTAAGGGATTGGACACACTGGAGGCAGGAAGCATGTTCCCACTGCTGGGTAAGTCCAGAACTAGAGGCCACAGTTGAAGAATAAGGGGTAGGCCATTTAGAACAGAGATGCGGAAACACTTTTTCACCCAGAGAGTGGTGGATATGTGGAATGCTCTGCCCCAGAAGGCAGTGGAGGCCAAGTCTCTGGATGCATTCAAGAGAGAGTTAGATAGAGCTCTTATAGATAGCGGAGTCAAGGGATATGGGGAGAGGGCAGGAACGGGGTACTGATTGTGTATGATCAGCCATGATCACAGTGAATGGTGGTGCTGGCTAGATGGGCCGAATGGCCTACTCCTGCACCTACTGTCTATTAAAGTCTGTGAACTATCAAACTGCTTCAGTGTCTCTCACTCCGCACTTGGGCCAATCGCGCAGCGTGACAAGAACCAGTTCATGGATTAAGGGCGTAAGGTGAAGTGTTTAAGGGGAACATCAGGGGAATCTTCTTCACTCAAAGGGTGGTTAGAGTGTGGAACAAGCTGCCAGTGGAAGCATTGGATTTCAACGTTTAAGAAAAATTTGGATCGACACATAAAAGGGAAGGCTGAGTTTCAGATGCAGGTCAATGAGATTAGGCAGCAGAATTGTTTAGCATGGACTTGATGGGTTGAAGGGCCAGTTTTTGTCCTGTGGTGTTCTATGACTCTGATTCTCTAACTGTTTCTCTCTTTCCATAGATGCTGCCTAACCCTTTGACTGTTTGCAGCACTTTCTGATTTTATTCCGGATTTTCAGCATCTGCAGAGTATTTGACCCTGGACATTGCTGACTGTTGAGCCCTTTAAAGCTGATTGAGTGGAAGATGGCATTATCAATATACTAGTGACGTGTGATAGCCAGAAATTGAATTCTCTCACCTTTCTCAGGCAACCTTTATTTGTCCTGCTCTGGTAGTTTCAAACAATTCTCATCATGTTGTTTCGCTTTGGAATTGCAGTGACTTGCTGGAACAATCTGAGCAGTGCACTCAAGTGAACCTGAGAGACGTCTTCATCTGATGTTTGATTGGATGCCTCACAATCATTGTCAGTGCTCACTGGTGTACTTTCCTTCATATTGTACATATTTGGATGAATCCAAACCCCTGCAAACATACCATGGAATTGTGTGAGACTGACATTTTTAAAATCCCTAAAGCGATCCCAGCTGCTCCATAAATAGGTCTTGCAGAGGTTAGTGTAACAATTCACTTTCATAGATATAAATAGAAAATTCAAACTTTTATTATGGCAGGGGGCTTTCTGAGGTAACCTACATTTGGGAGCTAAAGCAGATCTAATATAACCCAGTGCTATGGGGCAAGAAAAACTTGGTGAAAATTTGGAGATTTTCTCTCTCCCTCTCATTCCTTTTGTCTCTGTCCTTCTTTCTACCTATCTATTCATCCATCCATCTCTCTGATGCACCATCAATAACTCTCGGAGACATGAGGCAAGATATAGGCTTTTATTGGCTGGAAGAAAGCACAAGCAGCAAGTGACCACCACACTGCATCCTGGAGACGGAGGCCGGGGCTGTGCCTCCAATCGCCTTTATACCGGGGTCCATGGGAGGAGCCACGGTCTCTGGGAGGAGCCACAGGAGCAGTCAGCGGGGGGACATGTCCAGACAGGTATATGTAGTTCACCACACTCACACACAAAATGGACTGCTAGTTTGATGAAGGCATCTCTTCCTGCTGCTGAGCGATGTGTATGCTTCTTCCCCAGTTTTGAGACTGCTTCAGTTAAAGAGTTATCTTCAAACTAAAATATGCATAAAATGTGCTCCTACGAAATCACCAACATTAAAAGGTGTAACTGCTGTTTAACATCTTCATGTTTGAACTTTCTCAGTGAATTCTTCATTACGTCTTAACAATGTTAAATCTGAAAGGTAAGGTTAACTTTGTCACATGCATATCAAAATATACAGTTAAATTCCTTGGTATTATTATTTCAGAGCACCTGTCCTGTGCCCAGTATCTAAGTGCAATTACAAAGAAGGCACGGCTGTGCCTCTACTTCCTTAGAAGTTTACAGAGATTCAACATGTCTTCTAAAACTTTGACAAACTTTTATAAAAGTGTAGTGGAGAGTATAGTGACTGGCAGCTGCATCACAGCCTGGTAAGGAAACGCCAATGCCCTTGAACAGAAGATCTTACAAGAAGTAGTGGACATGGTCCAGTCCATCATGGGTAAAGTGCTCCCCACCATTGAGCAAATCTACACAGAGCATTGTTGGAGGAAAGCAGCATCCACCATCAGGGACTGCCATCACCCAGGATATGCTCCCTTCTTGCTGTTGCCATCAGGAAGAAGATACAGGAGCTTCAGAACCCATGCCAATGGGTTCAAGAGGAGTTACTAACAACAGAAAATCTGCAGATACTGAAAATCTGAGCAATAAGCACAAACTGCTGAAGGAACTCAACAGGCCAGGTAGCATCTACAGAAAAAAGTACAGTCAATATTTTGGGCCAAAACCCTTTGGCAGGAAGAGATACTACCTGTCAACCATCAGACTCTTGGACCAAAGGAGATAACTTCACTGACCCATCTGTTGCACAGACATGGCTGTGGGTCAAACCCATGTGCTGAACATGAGCATGGAGACTGCAGAGGGAGACGCTGTCTTCGTAGCGAGCGTGGGAAGGGTTCCAAGGGGGGGTTCATCAGAGTCTTGGTCTCAGTAGATAATTCAGGAACACTGCTGTGCTTAATCATTCTAAACACCATGGAGCAAGGTACTCATATACAAGTTGACCAACAAACTGGCACCTTCTAGTGGTGGTCTCAGGACTCTTATACTACTCTGTTCAATGGCATGCAGGTGTTCGTAATTCTTGGAATAGATTGTGAACTAACGAGGTGTTAATGGCACAATTCCTGAGTAAGACAGCCAGGTGCCAGAAGGGGCTACGACACCATCACTGAAATTTTCCCACGACCAATGGACTCAGTTCTTGCTGCATTGCTATTTATTTATTATTGTCATTTATTTCTTTTTGTATTTGCACGGTTTGTTGTCTTCTGCCCTCTGGTTGAGCATCCAAGATGGGCAGTATTTCATTGAATCTGTTCTTTAGATTTATTCAGTGTGCCCATAAGAACATGAGTCTTGAGATTGTGTATGGTCACATATATGTACTTTGGTAATAAATTTACTTTGAACTTTGAAATGCATCACTTGTATCAAATCAGTGAGAATTGTTCTGGGCAGCCTGCAAGTGTCACCACACTTCTGTCGCCAATATAGCGTGCCCACACTTACAAACCCTAACCCATATGCCTTTGTAATATGGGAGGACACTGAAGCACCTGGTCGAAACCCATACCGTCTGGGAGAGAATGCACATACTCCTTACAAACAGGGGCAGGATTCAAGCTCCTTAGCATTACACTAGCCTCTAAGCTACCATGCCACTCTTACTCTCTGCTCAAACTGCTGCAATTTTCCCGTAGATTATTTTTAAATTTCAAATTTCACAGGAGGTATTACTGCACATTATTTTTAGCACAGATGCAGATCCAGGTCAGAGTTACCCTGTGTGCGAACCCCCTCCCATCTCTCTTTCCAGAACATCATTAGATGCTGTTCCTCCTGCTTTGAAGTCTCCTGCTTACTAAGAATATTTGGCTTGTTTCTACTGATATCTGAATCATGTAATAGCCCAAGTTATGGTTAGAAGCTGTGCAGAAATCAATATGATTTACTGCCTGGGTGTGCAGGTAATCCCACTCTACACTTGTAAATATTTGATTAGTAAAACACAGTCCTTTTGTATTTTGAATTTCAAACCTGATCAAATGAATTGTGTTGAGAACTAGACCCAGAAAAATGAGGGTAACATCAAATTACAGTAAGCCTTTTTCATCAGAAGTGATACTAATGCTGAAGTGAAGACTTCAATTATAGAGAGAGAAATGAGAGGCTGGGGAGACAAGTTCAAAATTATAACCACAATTCCCATTGCTCTCACCACCTACTGTTTCCTTTGTATCAGTCAGTAGACAAATATATTTCTGCTCAATAAAACAAAATGTAAGCTCACCATCCTGCTTCTTTATTAAAAACACAAAATGCTGGCAGAACTCAGCAGGCCAGACAGCATCTATGGGAGGAGGTAGTGACGATGTTTCGGGCCGAAACCCTTCATCAGGAGGGTTCATCACTCAGCATATTGTGGGAGGATGCTGCACCAATAGTTGAAGTAAGGTCAAATGTGACTGGATGTGGTGACAGATGGTGATGTATGATCATGAAAAATTAAATAACAACTACAGATGCTTGAAATCTGTAAGAAAAATGCACAAAATGCTGGAAGCACTCATAAGTCATACAGCTTTTCAAAAATTTATTTAGAGGTGCATACCGCTAATCATTTATATATATAAGACATTGTATGTATTTATATTTATTGTGTTTATTATTATTATTATTATTGAGCTCTTTACCTTTTGTATTTTTTTTTTGGTGCTGCATCAGACCAAGAGGAGCAACTATTTTGTTTTGCTTTCCATTTGTGAATTGGAAATGACATTAAACAATCCTGAAACATATGCTGGTGATAACAAACCTGACTCTGATTCTCGGTATCAGACCCTTTCAGCAGAATAAGCCCACCCCACCCATATGACCAATTAACCTACTAACCCATACATCTTTAGAATGTGTGAGCAAGCTGGAGTACACGAAAGAATCCCATGTGGATGTGTGTAGAACATATAGACTCCTTAGTAGCAAAATTGAACCCGGCTCGTTGGATTTTATACTAAGCACTAGGCTACAGTGCTGCTCCACTCTCTGTGGTAAGGGAAACAGAGTTAACCTTACAGGTGGAAGATTTGCAATCAGCACCCCACACAAACAGCACTTGTGGTCAGGATTGAACCAGAGTCTCTGACACAACGAGGCCGTGACTCCTCTATCTGTGTCACTTTGCCACCCATTGTAAGTAACTGAGTAGATCAAAACCTTTAACATTAAAAATATTCCAAAAATCCTCTCAAAAGCTGCAATGTCTACACACACTAAAGGATGCAATCTCATTAGAAAAAATGATTGTGGATTTTTTTTCCCCAAATGCTGGCCACATCAACCACAACGGATGCCATTTAGTTTCTGATACCCCATACCCCCATGCTATCACGTATTTGCTGCACAAATCACTCTCTCACCTAGAGGGGGTCAGTTGTGCTGTGAGGATTACATTCCTTGACTTCTCTAGTGCCTTTAACACCATCCAGCCCAAGATCTTAAGGCACAAACTAACGGAGATGGGAGTAGACTCTCACATGGTGGTTTGGATAGTGGACTACTTGACAGATAGACCTCAGTATGTGCGGTTGGGAGACTGTAGGTCTGACACGGTGGTCAGCAGCACAGGGGCGCCGCAGGGAACCGTACTCTCTCCGGTCCTGTTCACCCTGTACACATCAGACTTCCAATATAACTCAGAGTCCTGCCATGTGCAGAAGTTCGCTGATGACACGGCCATAGTGGGGTGTGTCAGGAATGGACAGGAGGAGGAGTATAGGAAACTGATACAGGACTTTGTGATATGGTGCAACTCAAACTACCTGCGTCTCAATATCACCAAGACCAAGGAGATGGTGGTGGACTTTAGGAGATCTAGGCCTCATATGGAGCCAGTGGTCATTAATGGAGAATGTGTGGAGCAGGTTAAGACCTACAAGTATCTGGGAGTACAGTTAGACGAGAAGCTTGACTGGACTGCCAACACAGATGCCTTGTGCAGGAAGGCACAGAGTCGAATGTACTTCCTAAGAAGGTTGGCGTCATTCAATGTCTGTAGTGAGATGCTGAAGATGTTCTATAGGTCAGTTGTGGAGAGCGCCCTCTTCTTTGTGGTGGCGTGTTGGGGAGGAAGCATTAAGAAGAGGGACGCCTCACGTCTTAATAAGCTGGTAAGGAAGGCGGGCTCTGTCGTGGGCAAAGTACTGGAGAGTTTAACATCGGTAGCTGAGCGAAGGGCGCTGAGTAGGCTATGGTCAATTATGGATAACTCTGAACATCCTCTACATAGCACCATCCAGAGACAGAGAAGCAGTTTCAGTGACAGGTTACTATCGATGCAATGCTCCTCAGACAGGATGAAGAGGTCAATACTCCCCAATGCCATTAGGCTTTACAATTCTACCGCCAGGACTTAAGAACTTTTTAAAAGCTATTATTAATGCTTTTTGAGATGGTGATTTAGATACATATCATATTTTTTTTACTGAGTTAAGTATTGTATGTAATTAGTTTTGCTACAACAAGTGTATGGGACATTGGAAAAAAGTTGAATTTCCCTATGGGGATGAATAAAGTATCTATCTATCTATCTATCTATCTATCTATCTATCTATCTATCTATCTACCTGCGGCACACTATCACACAGAGCTGCCAGACATTCAATGGAAACCTGATATCACCTGCGCAAAATTCACTTGCACCATAAATGTGACACCTGTTTCATCGCTCCTTGGAGACTTTGGCAAGGGTGCAGAAAAGGTTCACCAGGATGCTCCCTCAATTAGAAAGTTATGGTGCAGATTTTATAAAATTCAATTAGACTGCAGTATTGCATTCAATTTTGGTTGCACCATTACGGGAAGGATGTGGGGGCTTTGGAGAGGGTGCAGAAGAGGTTTACTGGCATTCCTAGAATTAAAGGTATACACTCTAAGGAGAGATTTAGCAAACTTGGGTTGTTTTCTCTGGAGAGTTAGACACTGAAGAGAGACCTGGTAGAGGTTTATAAGACAGCATAATGGTCAGCACAACACTTTACAGTACACGTGACGCAGGTTCAATTCTCGCCGCTGCCTGTAAGGAATTTGTACGTTCTCCCCGTGACCAGGAGGGTTTCCTTCAGGTGCTCTGCTTTCCTGCCAAAATCCAAAAAGGTACCGATTGAAGGTTAATTGGTCATTGCAAATTGTCCCCTGATTTCACTGGGATTAAATCAGTGGATTGCTGAGTGGCGAGCCTCGAAGGGCCAGAAGGGCCTATTCCATGCTGTGTCTTAATAAATAAGAGTAAATATATAAAAAGTTAATAAGAGGCATAGTTGGGGTTGACTACCAGAATCGTTTTCCCAGTGTAGATACTGGAGGGCTTTCCTTTAAGGCAGGGTTCACAACCTGAGGTCCAGGGACCCCTCAATGATGGGCATCTATGGTATAAAAAAGGTTGAGAACCCTTGCTTGAAGGTGAGAGGGGAAAGCTTAAAGGAGATGTGTGGATGAAGTGTTTTTTTCACTCAGAGAATGGTAGCTGCCTGGAACATGATACTGGGTGGTACAGGCATATTGCTGGTGTTTTGGAGACACTCGGGCAGATGCATGAGCCTGCAGAGAATGCAGAGACATAGATCATATACAGTCAGATAGGATGAGATTAATTGTCAGCACAGACATTTAGAGGACTGAAGGACCTGTTCCTGAGCTGTACTGTTCTATGTTTTATGTTTTACTAACACGGACCAGCAACTCTGGTTCACCTTCCTGTGAAATAAGAATTATTTTCAGGCTAAGACTGTGTGCCAAGGTATTACTGTTGCCTTGTAATGGTATACTGTAGTCAGAATACATTATGAATGTATTGATTTGACATGCTGTAGAATACAGAGCAAGGAAAAGTAGACTCTGGGACACACCTTGTGCCTACAATGTCTGTGCCAAAGAGGGTATCAAAATAAACTATGTTTCCTTTGCTTGTAGATTATCAAAACTTTCCGTTCCATAAGATCATAAGACATAGGAGAAGAATTAGGCCATTTGGCTCACTGAGTCTGCTCTGTCATTTCATCATGGCTGATCAATTTCCCTCTCAACCCCATTCTTCCGTCTTCTCCCCATAACCTTGCATGTTCTGACTAATCAAGAAACTATCAATCTCTGCCTTAAATGCACCAGTGACCTGGCCTCCCATGGCCTCGTGTGGCAACAAATTCCACAGGTTCACCACCCTCTGGGCTAAATACATTCCTCTTCATCTCTGTTCTAAATGGACATCCCTCTACTTTGAGGCAGTATCCTCTGGTTCTAGACTCCTCCAACAAAGGAAACATCCTCTTCACATCCATATTCCCTGCATAGATGCTCTGTGGCCACTTTATTAAGTATCTCCTATAGAGTGGCCACCGGGTGTATGTTCATGATATTTTTCTGCTATAGTCCATCCACTTCAAGTTTGAAGTGTTGTGGGTTCAGAGATTCTCTTCTACACACCACTGTTGTAACATATGGTTATTTGAGTTACTCTCACTTGCCTGACAGTTTGAACCAGTTTTCCCATTCTCCTCCAACCTCTCTCATTAACAAAGCATTTTAATCCACAGAACTGCCGCTCAATGGATGTTTATTTTTGTTTTTCTCACCATTCTCTGTAAAGTCTAGAGTCTGTTGTGTGTAAGTATCCCAGTAGATCAGCAGTTTCAGACCACCCTGTTTAGCACCAACAATCAATCCACTGTCGAGGCCACTTAGATCACATTTCTTCCCCATTCTGATGCTTGGCCTGAACAACAACTGAACCCCTTGACCTTGTCTGCATGCTTTTATGCATTGAGTTGCCGCCACATGATTGGCTGATTAGATATTTGTATTAACAAGCTGGTGTACAGCTGTACCTAATGAAGCGGCCAATGAGTGTAGATGCGTCTTTCTCTCAAATGCCTGTATCATCACTGCTTCCACTACCACACCAAGCAACCCATCCCTGGCAACTATAGCTCTCTGTTAAACAACTTGCTCTGCACATCTAATGTAAACTTTCCCCTAACAGCTTATATGTGTGACTCCTAGTATTTAACATTTGTACCCTAGGAGAAAGCTTCTGTCTGCCTACCATTTCTATAATTCTCATAAGCCTCCTAACATGGTCAGCATGAGAAAATGGGCCAAATAGCCTGCTTCAAACTATAAATGTCTCTGATGAATTAACATGTGGCTTTGCATGGTACACCGTGAACACAAAATATATTTCTGCTGTGCCTTCACAGAGACTTCTGAATCTTTCTCTCTGTTCAGAATTACTGATGTGTTGAGTTTTGAACCTGTTGGACATCGTTGGCAGCACCGGTAGAAGATAGCGTGGAACTGAAGTGATATGGTTAAAGCAACTTTTCACGACTCAGACACCTCACTGGAACAGTAATCCGCAGATCTTCCAACTGATCAAGAGAATAAGATTTACTTACTTTTCAGTAAAATCTGGGTTAAGCCACAGCAAAAGCTGAGTTATGCATAATTCTGCTATTAATACAATGCCACTTCATGTAGGTAGACATTACATGGAGTGATTCTAAGCAGAACTTTCTCACATTTACAATTATATAATGAAATACAACTTGAGAAAGGATGTGACATTAGTGGAATATCATTAACATTTGAGCAAAGCTTCTATTATAGAGTCAGTGTCTTAAAGTAGAGGATGAAGCCATTATGGCTGGCCATCAAATAGCCATAATTGAGCCAACGTTGATTCAGTGTTCTTCCGCCTCTTGTGCAGAATGCAGTTCAACCCAGTTTAAATAAAAATTTAATATCCTGGAAATTCAAAGTAGGTTAGACAGATTCTGTAGGAAGAGCAACAAAGTTAATATATCAGATTGAAGTCTGTTCGTCAGATGAGGTTAACACTCCATCTCCGCATTAAGCACGACCAGTTTGGATAACATTTGGACCATACAGTAAATGTCAATGTTAGAAAGAGTTGTAGAGTCATACAGCACAGAAACAGGCCATTCAGCCCAGCTGGTCCGTGCTGGTCAGGACTCCCTTCTAAGCCAATCCCGTTTGTCAGTAGGAGTGGTAGGCTGCCAATCTGTTTGGTTTAATACAAGTCCCAAAGCAAAGGAGAAATTTGAAACAGATTGCAGCACATCTGTTGGGAAACACTCAGTGGCTACTCTGTTAGGTATCTCCTGTACCTAATAAAGTGGCCACTGAGGGTATGATCATGAACTTCTGCTGCTATAGCTCATCCACCACAAGGTCTGATGTTTATTAAGAAATCCTCTTCTGCACACTACTGTTGTAATGAGTAGTTATTTGAGTTACTCCCACCTTCCTGTCAGCCTGAACAAGTCTGGCTATTTTCTCATTAACAAGCCATTTTTACCCACAGTACTGCTACTCACTGGATGCTTTTTGTTTCTCGCACCATTCTCTGTAAACTCTAAGAGAACGTCGTTCATGAAAATCCCTACAGATCAGCAGTTTCTGAGATACTCAAATCGCCTGTCTGCACTAACAATCACTCCATGATCAAAGCCAATTAGATCATAATTTTTCGCTATCCTGATATTTGGTCTGAACAACAGCTGAACATCTTGACTCTGTCCGCATGCTTTTATGCATTGATTTGCTGCCACGTGATTGGCTGATTAGATATTTGCATTAATGAGCAGGTGTTGAGGTGCATCTAATAAAATGGCCACTTTTCATTAGAGGTAGTTAGTAGGTAACATTAATTGGGAAGAAACTCCATGAATGAGCTAATGATAGCAATGCTACTTAAATACATTTTTATGGGCCACCACTTACTAACCAAGACACAGAAAGAGACTATGTTTTTTTTGCACAACAATCCCATCAATCACATTCTCCTTTCCCTATTTCCCTGCTAACCTGTATCTCATTCTCTTGCTATATTTCCACACCAGAGGGTAATGTACTATGCCAGTTAGCTGACTAGCATGCTGCTTAAATGTGGGAAGAAACCAGAGCAACCAGCTGCATTTTATGTCCATAAAGTGATGCTAGGCACAGGAGTGTCTGCACGTATGGCAACTGACAGGAAATGATAAGGTAGTGGTGACTTGGCATGTGGAGAGGTGGGTTAGTGGGTGCAGGTGTTGACCAGCCTTACTGATTGGGAAAGGTAACTATTTTTTGAGGCTGCTGATCCTGGCATGGATGCTTACATAACCACTTCCCTGATGGGAGTGGGACAAACAGTCCATGAGCAGGGTGGGTGGGAATCTCCATGATGACCTTTTACATACTAGGCCTTTTCCAGCACCTTGCTGCATATTTGTCATTGATGGTGGGTAAGTTGGTGCCTGCAATACATTGGGCAGTTTTAACTACCCATTGTAAAACCTTCCTGTGAAGTGCAGTTTCCGTATCAAGCAGTGATGGAGCTTGTTAGGATGCTCTCTACTGTGCATCTGTAGAATGTTCTCAATATAGATGTGTATAGCCAAACACTCTTTGGTCTCTTTAGAAAGTAAAAGCATTGTGAGCTTTCCTGATTGTGTAGAAAGTGTCCTGGGATCATGAGCGATTGTGCAAAATGTGCACTACCAGGAATTTGAAACTAAGGGTATGAGTGGTGCGAATTCTGCTTAAGTTGATTACCATCTCCTTTCCCTTGTTAACATTGAGGAAAAAGTAATTTGTCTGGAACCAGGCGTGGAGCTCTTCCACCTCCTCTCTGTGGGCCATCTCATCATTTTTGGTGATGAGACCCTACCAAGTGTGTGTCATCAGTGAATTTGATAACGTAATTAGTCGTGTGTTTGGTCATGAAATCGTGTGAAATCGTGTGAAATCATGAAATCACAGTATTGCATGATCTTGCTATAGATTTGGCCCTTTTTCAACTCAGCGTGGACTTTGTCCCATTTACGTACATAAACTAAATAGATTTTGGTCTCTTCTATAAAGGCAGAGTAGTCCACTCTCTTTTGCATGGCATCCACGGCAGAGTGTCTGGTGTTGTGAAAAATTTGTCGGGGACATATTCTACATCATCACAGTACCACATCAGCGACTTTCTGGACCTTTACAGACGTGGAGGTAAGTCACCCAAGTGTTCCAGGTGAGGAGGCTAACAAGTGGCTTGTGGTCTGTCTTAAGTAGGGATTTAGTGTGTCTTAAGTAGCATCTAGATCATTCAGAAGCACAAGCGGGAGCCAGTGTCTCCTTTTGATTTGGGCATAATGCTGTTCGATAGGAGTTAGTGTACTTCATGTATATGCCACCAGTTTTCATAACCACTGTAGCATTGCATGAGCACTCAACCTAAGCTCAAGGAAGAGACATAAGCTGAGAACTAGATTGCTTTGTTTGGATCAAAGAATGCCAATGTTGGCAGAGAGATAAGCTCTGCTTTAAGTGATGAGAATGACTTCTCCTGTGGTGCATGCCAGGTCCAAATCCTTCTCCGAGGGAGGAAGTCACATAGTGACTTTATTTACTTTGCCAAATCAAGAATGAACTTTCCCTGATGATTTACCATGCCAAGGAAGCTTCGGATCTTTGACACATTCATAGGCTGTTCCATGCCAGTTTGTCTGAATCCGGTCACACTCCCCCTGAGGACAGTTGGTGGGCTCAGAAATTCATTCCCAGCTTTACAAATTTGCATTTATTTTTGTTCAGGGAGATTCCAGCCTGTTTCCGTTTCACCAAGGCAGCTTCCATTCTTTTAACATCTTCCTCACTTGAGCCTCCAAAGATGAGCATATCATCCATGTGGCAGACTACTCCTTCCAGTCCCTCCAAAATCTGGCTCATCCTCATCTGAAAGAGTTCAGGGGCTGATGAGATGTCAAAAGGGAATCTCTTGAATGCATAGTGCTCACATGGTGTGATAAAGTTTGTGAGCTTCTGTGACTCAGGAGCTAAATGGATCTGATAGAATACTGATTTTGCATCTAGTTTGGTGAAGAACTTTGCTCTGCCCAGCATACCCAATGTATGCTCAACAGGGGTCAGAATAAACTTCCTCTGCCTCACTGCATTATTCAGTTTTGTTAGATCAACACAGACCCTCACTGTGCCAACTGGCTTCTGAACAGGAAGAAACCCACACACCAATCAGTAGGTTCATTCAGTGTAGTTATGATGTCAAGTGCTTCCATGCTCTTTAGCTCAGCTTTGACTTTGTTCCTCAATGGGACTGGTATACACCTCACTGTGGTCAGAGAGTAGGACATCACTCCTGGCCTCAGTTGGATAAGGTACCTTTCTTTCAGTACCCCTAGGCCTGTGACCAACTCCAGGTATTTCATTGGTAAATCCAGGTATTTCCAGGTAAATCCAAACTTGCAATGAGGTTCAGCTTCTCGATGGTGTGTCATCCCAACAGTGCTGAGAAGAGATTCTGAACAACATTAACACCCTCTTTTAATTGTCTTTCATTTTTACCGATGGAACTGGAGGACAAGTTTATTTTTCCCTGGCCCCATAAGCACTTTCTGTGCCGGGTTTAGTGTCATGTCTGTTTCCTTCACCAGTTTTGTGAACACACATTCATGGATAGCTGTGACATCAGCCCCAGTATTCATTTTGAATGTCACTCCCTCATTTTGCAACTGGACCATAGTACACTGCCCTTGTCTATTTGAATCTAGAGTCCTAAGGAAAGCCCAGGTCTTTGCCTGACCTCCTGAAGAATTGTTTTTGAGTGACATTGGCCAACACAACTGCACTGGTTGCATTTCACTTCCTTTGCTGGAGAGAGCTCTTTGTCATGGAATGGAGATTTGCTGCAGTTCCTGCAGATGGACGTTTTACCTGATCTTTGTTTCACTTGCCTGTTTGGTTTGAGCTGGGCTCTACTGCCACCTCTTCCTGTAGTTTTTCTGACTGCACCCTGTTTGTACCCTTCTTGTTGTACAGCTTCTCGGTTTATCTCAGTATTGTTTTCATGCCTATTACTAATGAGCATTCTCACTCTGCTTTACTATAGTAACCGCTTTCTTTGGTGTGACACTTGCCTGGAACTGGGGTCTCTCTGACAATTTGGTTTTGAGTAGCCCGACAACAATCCTGTCTCTAATGAGCTCATCTCTCAGATTTCCATATGCACAGTTATCCAACAGAACATACAATACAGTGATGAAGTCATTCACACTTTCATCTGGCTCTTGTTTTGTGGAGCTGAACTTTGCCCTCTCATATAACACACTTTGCTTTCCTGTGAAATATTCTTTGAATTTGCCCGGCACGGTTCAGTACTCCTTTTTCTAAGCATCCCTAAGTCCTAATCGACCCAAGTTGTCATCTGCCTTGTCACTCATGCGGTATATCAGTGCGCTTACTTGATGCTCTTCTGAATCCTGAGTGAGATTGCTTGTAACTCCAAGTCTCTCAAAGTGTCTGAGCCATCTCTCAGGGAAATAATATGTCTCGGGGGATGTATTAGGCAAGTAGATGTAGGTAATGCAGGTATTTGCTCCACTTTCCCGTTTATTTATTTATTATTTATTTTAATTGGACTACAAAAGTGTTCCTTTCTCTACCTGAGAGTTTTTAACTGACTTCTCTGCTGTGTCTGGTCCCCTGTGTTCTTCCCCAGGCCAGCGGCCGACAGATTATTACAATGTACCCACCTTTTGATGTAACTTGAAGATGTTGCCTAGCAGCCCTGGCCAGTTCTCAGGTCACACAGTGCATACCATTAGCAACTAGCATAGGCAGTTTAGGCTGATAAGCCTGTAAATATTTTTCATAAATAGATGCAAATAACAATAGTATTACTGTAGATCCTTCCTTGCTGGGGATCCCGTTTGGTCTGTAGCACCAATCCATCGATATTCAACCCAGTTTTGACACCAGGTTTGATATTGAATGTTGGTACAGAGTACACCAAGACGCCAACGACAGGATATTCGACTGAATTTTATTGTTCACTTTGCTTTTACAGTATGTGAATTCCTCCCATGTGGAATCGGCTAAATGAGAGGCACAGGAATAACCCTACAATCATGTGATTATGCTAGGATTAAATCAGACGACTGTTGGGCGTTGCGGCTCAGTGTACCGGAATTTTCTATTCCGCACTGTCTCAATAAATAAATAAATAATTTTTATGCACTTTGATCATGAATGTACTTTGAATCTTTTTAATAAATAATTCCAGCTGCAGTCTGTTGTCTCTCACTTAAACCTTGGTGACCATGATTTCAGATACCACGGCTGTAAACTTGGAATCTGTCTCCTATTTTAAAACTTCTTTTGTGTGTCTGGTTGTAGTTAAATACTATTCCTTTCTTCTAATGTCAGTGATTGACAATGGAAATATTGAAATTGGAAAAGGAGCATGGGTCGGGAGATGGAAGTAAGTAAGTCGAGAAGTGTGACCCCTTCTCCTGTCTTCTAATTAGCTTTGTGCCAGAGTTCCTGCCCTCCACTCCTACACCCGAGTTGCTCATTCTCTGCCTGGTATTTTGTGTCCTCCTAGGCCACCGTTCATTTTCACTCCCTGTGTTTGCCATGTCCAAATTGATAATAAACATGTCAAAATCCATCAGTCTAAGCCCGAGAAACATCGAGTCAATTTTGACGAATTCATACACAATGTGGTGAACTTTCTTTTTCTGTATATAGATTTCAGTCGATATTTCACCAAATAAATTCCAATTATCACCACTGCCTTCCTATGAACCACAACCTTTTGTGTTTCGCTTGTTTTTATTTAGAGATATTGCATGATAACAGGTCCTTCCAGCCCAATTACACCTCTGCCTGGGCCACCCAATTATACCCATGTGACTATTTATCCTGTAACGTGTATGTCTTTGGAATGTGGAGGGAAACCCAAGCAGTCATGGAGGAGGGGTACGGACTCCTTACAGGCAATGGCGGCAATCAGCGTGAGAGGCTTTTCATTAACGACGCGATGCAAGGTTTAGGAAAAGCTCGGGTACTTCTTGGCTTTTTTCTTGACAGATGGGCAGTCACTCAAGAGTGGAGCAGTCATTGTTGGAGCAGGGGTATTGTTAGAGTTGTCCAGCTTTGGCTCAGCAGGCCTGGGTGAGAACAGGTTTGAGCAAGCACAGCTGGAGGTTCGAAGTAAGTTTCTTGTTCATGGTTTTTTCCCTGTCAGAACATAGCTAATGAATTGTGAATGGGTCAGAAGGTAGTGGTAGCATCTTTGTGTGAGGTGTGGCAACTCTGGGAGATTTCATTCTCCATCTGCGTGAAGTGCATTGAGCTGCAACTCCTTAGAGACTGTATTAATGAACTGGAGCTGCAGCTTAATGACCTTCAGCTTATAGGAAGAATGAGCAGATGCCAAAAGCTACAGATAGGCAGTCACCCCTAAGTTGCAAGACGCAGGTCCCAGGGTGACTGTCAACAGAGGAAAGGGAATAGGCAGCCAGTGGAGAGTCGCCCTTGTGGCCTTTCCCCTCAATAATAAGTATACAGCTTTGGATACTGATGGTGAGGGACAACCTACCAGGGGGAGGCCACAGCGACTCGGCTTCTGGTGCTGAGCCACAGAAGGGAAGCAGGGAGAGGAGGGGTGCAGTAGTAATTGGGTTTCCATAACTGGAGGAGCAGAAATCAGATTCTGTGGACATAAAAGAGACACCCAGATAGGATGTTACCTCCTGGGTGCTAGGGTGAAGAATGTCTCAGATTGGGTCCATGGCCTTTTAAAGGGGAAAGGTGAACAACTGGAAGTCATGGTACATATTGGTACCAACAAACAGACCGGAAAAGTGAGGAGGTTCTGAAGAGAGAATATAAGCAGCCTCGCAGAAATTTAAAAAACAGGACCTTCTCGGTAGTAATCTCAGGATTGCCGCCTGTACCGTGCCAGTGAGGGTATGAATAGGATGATTTAACAGATGAATTCATGGCTGAAAAATGGTGCAGTGGACATGGTTTCAGATTTCTAGATAATTGTGATCTCTTCTGGTAAATGACAGGTTGCACCTGAACCCAAGGGAGACCAATATCTTTGTGAGCTACAGGGGAGGGTTTGAACTAATTTGGCAGGATGATGGAAGCTAGTGTGTAGGGCTGAGGATGGAGCAGTTAGTATACAAGCAGGTAAAGTATGTGGTGGGATTGTGACAAAGGACAGGCAAACGATAGGACAAAATTGCAGTGGGATAACTGAAAGTGCAACAGGGGGCCAAAATCAGAATGGATGATGAATACAAGACTGAAGCTGTCATGGGCCCTGAAAGCCTGTGCACCGACACTTATTAATTTTTGTCTTATCTAGAGTTGTTAAAGCCTTGTGCCTTCTGTTTAATCTTGTCAAGTTTATTTTGACTGGCTCACGTTTTCTACTTAAATAGGACTCCCAATTAGCGCTTATTGCGAGATACTTGCGTTACGAGAACATTTAATCTCACGGTGTCACTTGGTCACATCTTTGATGTTCTGTTGGAACTCCTATGATTATAAACTTTTGTTTCCGTTCTACATGCAAGTCTGTCGATCCTCTGCATCTGGGCTCAGTTGTTTGTCAGCACACACCATGACATTAGAGTGTTATATCTGAATGCATGTAGTATATGGAATAAGACCATAAGCCTATAAAGTATGGAAGCAGAATTAGGCCATTTGGCCGATCGACTCTGCTCCACCATTTCATCATGGCTGATCCAATTTTCTTCTCAGGCCCAATCTCCTGCCTTCTACCCGTATCCTTTCAAGAATCCTTAACAATCAAGAATCTATCAACCTCTGCCTTAAATATACATAAAGACTTGACCTGCACAGCTTTCTGTGGCAAAGAATTCTATAGATTTACTGCTTTCTGGCCAAAGAACCTCCTCCTCATCTCCATTCTAAAAGGACACCCTTCTATTCTGAAACTATGTCCTCTGGTTTTAGACTCCCCCACCAGAGGAAACATCCTCTTCACATCCACTCTATCAAGGCATTTCACCATTTCATAGGTTTCAAAGAAGTCACCCCTCATTATTCTGAATTCTAGTAAATACAGGCCCCGAGCCATCAGACGTTTTTCATATGACAAGCCATTCAATTCTAGAATAATTTTTGTGAGCTTCCTTTGAACTTTCTCCACCTTCAACACATCCTTTCTCAGATAAGGGGCCCAAATCTGCTCACAGTACTCCAAGTGATGCCTTACCAGTGCTTTATAAAGTCTCAATGTTACGTCTTTGCTTTTATATTCTAGTCCTCTTGAAATAAATGCTAACATTACATTTGCCTTCCTCACCACAGACTCAACCTGCAAATTAACCTTTAGGGAATCCTGCACAAGGACTCCCAGTCCCTTTGCACCTCAGTATTTTTGTATTTTCTCTCCATTTAGAAAATACTCAACCTTTCCATTTCTTCTACCAAAATGCAAGACCATACACTTCCCAATGCTGTATTCCATCTGCCATTTCTTTGCCTATTTTCCCAATCTGTCTAAGCCCTTCTGAATCTTCTTAATTTCCTCAAAATTACCTGTATCTCCACCTATCTTCATATTGTCTGAAAACTTTGCAACAAAGCTGTCAATTCCATCATCCAAATCATTGGCATATAACGTAAAAAGAATCAGTCCGAACACAGATTCCTTTGAACACCACTAATCATAGGCAGCCTGCTAGGAAAGGCTCCCTTCATTCCCACTCTTTGCCTTCTGCTAATCAGTCACTGCTTAATCCATGCTAGAATCCTTCCAGTAATTCCATGGCTTGTAGCTTGTTAAGCAGCCTCATGTGTGGCACCTTGTCAAAGGCCTTCTGAAAATCCAAGTACACATCATCAAGCAATTCTCCTTTGTCTATCCTGCTTGTTATTTCTTCAAAGAATTCCAACAGGTTTATCAGGCACAATTTTCCCTTGAGGAAACATTGCCTATTTTATCATGTGCCTCCAAGTTACCTGACGCTCTATCCATATAATTGACTAACATCTTTCCAACCACTGAGGTCTGACTAACTAGGCTATAGTTTCCTTTCTTCTGCCCCATCTCTCTTCTTGAAGAGTGGAGTGACATTTGCAATTTTACAGTCTTTCAGAACCATTCCAGACTCTAGTGATTCTTGAAAGATCATTATCAATGCTTCCACAATATGAAAATGCTTCCACATTATCAAAGCCACCTCTTTCAGAAATCAGGGGTGTGCGCTATCTGGTCCAGGTGACTTATCTACCTTCAAACCTTTCAGTTTCCCAAAAGTTATATAGACCTCCAAACAGTGACCATGATGAAAAAGGCACATAAAAAGAGCAATGTTGCAATAGTCGTGGGGTACAATATGCAAGATAGATTGCAAAAATCTAGTTAGTGCTGGATCCCAGGAGATGGAATTTGTACAAGATGGCATTTTAGAGTAGTTCATGGTTGATTCCACAAAGAGAAAGACAGTTCTAGATAGGGTACTATGTAATGACCCGGATTTGATTAGTGAGCTTAAAATAAAGGAACACTTTGGAGGCAGTGATCATGATATGATAGAATTCACCATGCAGTTTAAGAAGGAGGGGCTAAAATCAGATGTATCTATCTTACAGTGGAGTAAAGGGAATTACAGAGGCAGGAGAGAGGAACTGAACAAAATTGATTGAAAGGGGAGACCAGCAGGGATGAAAGCAGACCAGCAATGGCTGGAGTTTCTCTGAGTAATTCAGAAGATGCAGTAAAGATACATCCAAAGATGAAGATAAAGAGAGGATGAGACAACCATGACTGCCAAGGGAAGTCAAATACAGTATAAAAGTAAAATATGTAATATAGCAAAAATTAGTGGGAAGGCAAAGGATTGGGAAACTTTTAAAACCAATAATAGGCAACTAAAACATGGAATTAAAATGGGTGGCTACTGGGAAATCCTACTTTTTCTGGCAGCTGGAAGACACTAGCATAATGCCAGAAATGCTAGAGTGTCAGAGGTCATAACTGTTGTTGTTACTGTCGTGGCATATGATAAAATAAGCCATGGTTTTCTAAAGAGAAATCGTGCTTGAAAATTCTGTTGGAAGCCTTTGAAGAAATAACAATAGGATAGACCAGGGATAGTCAGTAGATGTTATTTATTTGGATTTTCAGAAGGCCTTTGACAAGGTGCCACATATGAGCTTGCTTAACAAAATACAAGCCCATGCTATTACAGGAAAGATTTTAGAATGGATAGAAGATGGGCTGACTGGTAGAAAATAAAATGTAAGTAAAGTTGTCCTTTTCTGATTGGCTGCTAATGAGAAGTGGTGTGTCACAGGGGTTGGTATTAGGACCACTTCTTTCCGTGATGTATGTCAATGATTGGGATGAAGGAATTCATGGCTTTATGGCTAAGTTTATGGATGATATGAAGATATGTGGAAGGGCAGGTAGTGTTGAAGAAGCAGGGTTGTAAGAATGCAATGCTGAGGCATTTTAAGCATTGACCAGATTACACTTGGAGTATTGTGAGCAGTTTTGGGTCCTTTATTTAAGAAAGCCAATGCTTTCTTTGGCGAGATTCTAGAGGAAGTTAACAAAAATGATCCCAGGAATGAAAGTGTTAAAATCTGAGGAGTGTTTAATGACTCTGGGCCTGTACTCATTGGAGTTTATAAGAATGACAGGTGGGATCTCATTGAAATCAATTGAACTTTGAAATGTCTAGATGTGGAGAGAATGTTTCCTATCATGGGGATGTCTAAGATGGGAGACCACAGCCTGAGTTTTGAGGGTGTCCATTCAGATTAGAAATTAGGAAAATTTTCTTTAGTGAGAGAGTTATGAATCTGTGGATTTCTTATCACAACCAGTTGAGCAAGCCATTTTATTGGGTATATTTAAAGTAGCGGTTGATATGTTCTTGATTAATTAAGGAATCAAAGGTTACAGGGAGAAGCCAAAGTAAGAAGGTGGTGGGGAGCTGAAAGGATATAATCTTGCAAGTGATAGGTGAAACCAGGTAAGCGGGTGGGGGAGGAGAGGATGAAGTGAGCAGGTGATAGGCAGAAGAGGCAATGGACTAAAGATGAAGAAATATGATAGGAGGGGACAGTGGACTATCAGAGAAAGGGAAAGCAGAGGGGCATCAAAGGGGGGGGTGATGGGCAGGTGAGAAGGGTTAAGAGGGGAGTCAGAATGGAGAATGGAAAAACAGAGAAAGGTGAAGAAATCGAGTTTCAACTTGATGTTTTCCCGTAGGAAGGCAACTGGAGGTAAGATCCTGGAAAGCAATGATATAGTTTGACAAAGGGATCAGGGCAATAACACAAACTTGTGGGACACCCGTCTTTGCACAGGTTGATTTGGTTGGTTAGTATCATGGCTTACCTTACTAAAGTTGATGATGAATTTCAATTGGCAGTGAGATTTGATGATGGTGTTTTACAGTCATTTTCAATAGTTGGAAGGACTGTGAAAACTTCCAATGTGAAGAAAGGGTATGTTAGACCTGCTACCTGCATACTTGATGTCACACCTTGAGGATCACATCCACCATGGCTCAAGATCAGGGATCAGGAATTAGGACTATTCTATGCCATGGACCCCTTCCAGTAGCTTAGGGGTCCATGGACCCCAAGTTGCAAACCCCTGCTCCAGATGGATGGAATTTGCACTGCAATTTGATGAAAGGGTCTTTGGCCACAGCAAGCAGCTATTTGAGAAGGCCTTCCCTGTGGAAGATTACAGAAGACCCCTTTATAGTTACCATAATTGGATTGATGTACTCTTGTTTGTTTATTATGTGCTGTATTGTATGATGTGGGTGATCATGGAAAATGATTGCTCTTTTTCTACAGGAGTGGTTTACATTACCTTCTTCTGGGCAGTGTCTTTACAAGACGGGTTATCCCAGCCATTATCAATACTCTTCAGAGATTATCTGCCTGGTATCAGTAGTCACATAACCAGGACTACCAGTGATATGCACTAGCAGCTTATATGACCATCCACCACCTGCTCCCGTGACTTCACATGGCCCTGATCTGGGGGCAGGGTGAGTGGGGTGGCGGCTAAGTGTGACCTGTAGGCTAGTGGAGGGAAGAAGCACCTTGCACCTCCTTTGGTAGAGACATACCTCCACTTGACCACCCAATATGCACATTATGAACTACGTAAAAAACATTTGGTGTGAGTGCCAGGCATGTAATCAGAAGGTCTATCTGTTGTGATGTTCAATGTATTTCTAACCTGGTTCTACTAGAAACCCTTCAACAAGATAATAGCTTTTTCAGCTCAATACATTCATTCAGACAGCTGTTAGGATATCCTATTTACTGTTCAGTGAACCCTTAAGAAAAATGTCAAAGTCTTTGAAATCAAGAGATGAAAAGAAGATTCAATACTGATTTGGGGTTCTTTTAAGATACAGGAAAAATTAAGTGTTAGTTTACTAGAATTCAGAAGGTTAAGAAACGTGCAAAACTCTGAGAAGGTTTGATTTGATAAATCATGAATGGTTTTTAATAGCATGGTGATTCAGTTCAAAGGCACACATTTCAGACCATTACCAAAGAGCTAAGGGAAATATGAAGGAAGTTGATGCTAGCAGATAGACCCACTGCACTGATTTTCTTTATTTATCAGTAAGTTTTATCTAAATGCCATTTTATTCAGATGGATGACACAAATTCACTCACTCACAACTCTGAACTGATTCCAGAGCAACAGACACAAAATTATTTTTCCACAGTCTACACATTTACTTTAAATGACTCTACAACTCATATTCTCAGTATTATTTATATTTTTATTTGCAAAAATTGTCTTCCTTTGCACACTGGTTGTTTGTCACTCTTCACTTACGTATTGTTTTTCATAAATTCTACTGTATTTCTTTGTTTTCTAGTAAATGCCTGCAAGAAAATAAATCTTAAGTTTATATATAATAACTAATATCTATGTATTATGTACCACAATCTCCATTAGAGCAGGTGCAGTGCAGGGCTGTGTACTTAGCCCCCCCCCCCCGCTCTACTGACTTTACACCTGTGACTGTGCGGTTAAGCACAGCTCGAACACCATATTCAAATTTGCTGATGACACCACTGTTGTGGGCTGAATCAAAGGTGGTGATGAATCGACATACAGGAGGGAGATTGAAAATTTGTCTGAGTTGTGTCATAACAACAGCCTCTCACTCAGTGTCAGCAAAACCAAGGAACTGATTCCAGACTTCAGGAGAGGCAGACCGGAGGTGCATGAGCCAGTCCTCATTGGAGGAAAAGAGGTGGAGAGGGCCAGCAACCTAAAATTTTTGGGTGTTAATCACTTAGAAGAACAGTTCTGGACTCTACTTCGGAAGCTGTGGAGATTTGGCATGACTTCAAAAACTTTGACAAACTTTTACAGATATGTAGTGGAGAGGGTATAGACTGGCTGTAAGTGGCTTGGTATGGGAACACCAATGCCTTTGAACAAAAAAAAACCTACAAAAGGTAGTGGATTTGACCCAGTACATAACAAGTAAAGCCTTGCCAACCATTGACCACATCTATGTGAAGGGCTGTTGTAGGAAAGCAACATTCATCATCAAAAATCCTCACCACCCAGGCCATGCTCCTTTCTCACTGCTGCCATCAGGTGGAAGGTACACAAGACTCAGGACTCACAGAACTGGGTTCAAGAATAGTTACAGCCCCTCAACCATCAGGATTTTGAACAAAAGGGGATAACTACAGTACACTCATCTATTGAGATGTTCCCACAGCCAATGATCTCACCTTAAGGACTCTTTGTCTTGTTATTTCATGCTCCCGTTACTTGTTGCTATTTATTTATATTTGATTTGCACAGTTTGTTGTCTTCTATGATCTGATTGATCTTTCATTGATCCTGTTATAGTTATTCTTCTATAGATTTGCTGAGAATGCCCACAGGAAAAAGAATCTCAGGGTTGTATATGGTGGCATATACGTACTTTGATAATAAAATATACTTTGAACTTTGGTAATAAATTTTATTTTGTCTTACAATGATCATTTTCGGGTGTTATCACATATGTCTTGTGTGTGTAAATAATCTGATATGTAAATATCCTGCCATTAAGGAACTAATATGATCAAGTAAAACCAGTACAAATTTTTGAAAATGAATCATATGGAGAAGATAAGGTGAATGTGGTGCATTTGAATTGTATAAGAACTTCTGATAAGGTCCTACGCAGGCAGTTTCTGAGTATATTTGGAGCTCATGGAATTGGGGGTAATATGCAAGGAAAGACTGAGAGTAAGTTAACAAGGAGTAGGAATATTCAGGTCTCTTTTGGATCAACAAGCTATGAGTCATGGGATGCCACAGAATTGTTACTTGGGCACCAATTAATCAAGATTTAATCAATAAATTTACTATGGGGACCAAATGTAACATTTCCAAGTTGCGATCGATACAAAACTAAGTGGGAATGTGAGTAGTGACGCGGATACATAAAGATTTCATGAGGAAAATGACAAGCTGTGCGAGTGGGTAACAAGGTGGCACATGCCATACAAAGTGGAAAAAATATCAACTTACACGTTGGTAGAAAAAAGAATGCCGAGTTATTTTTTTATTAGGATAAAGGACCAGATTATTCTTGAATATAAATCACTAAAAGATAACATAGGTTAACAAATAATATATTTGCCTATATTACAGAAGAATTTACATACCCTTGAATTTACATACAAGGGTAAAGATGTCTTATTACAATTACATGTGGATTTGTTGAGACTACACTTGATTGTTATCTCCTGTTTGGTTATCTTTCCTAGGAAAAGATACAGTTACAACTGCTACAGAGGAAGTGCAGTTAACCAGACTAGTTCCTGGGATAGTGGTTTGTCATATGAGGAAAATGCATGATTCAGAATTCAAGATTCAAGATCATTTAATGTCATTTACAGCAGTAGGACTGCCAGGCAGGAAAATGAAATGCTCCGCTTGCGGGATATGGGAAGGCAGGGAGATCTCCAGTGTCCCTGACAGCTTCACCTGCAAGAAGTGCATCCAGCTGCAAATTCCAACGCTACGCATTAAGGAATTGGAGCTGGAATTAGGTGAACTCCAGATCATTCATGAGGCTGAGGTGTTGATAGATAGGACATATAGAGCTGTCATAGGACATATAGAGGACATAGAGTTACACCCAAGTTGCAGGACTCAGAAAATTGTGTGAGAGTCAGGAGGGTGAAAGGGTTTAAAGAACCAGTGCAGAGTACCCTTGTAACTTGCTCCCTCAACAAAAGCTATACCAATCTGGATACTGTTGGAGGGATGACCCGGCAGAGAAAAATCACAGCAGTTATGTTTCTGGCACTGAGTCTGGCTCTGTGGCTCAGAAGAGAAGGGGCAAGAAGAGGCTCACTGTGGTGATAGGGGATTCATCCGTCAGGGGAACAGAAAGGAGGTCTGTTTACCAGAATGAAATTCCCAGATGGTATGTTACCTCCCAGGTGCCAGGGTCGGAGACATCTCAGATCGACTCCTCAGCACTCTTAAGTGGGAGAGTAAGCAGCCAGAGGTCATCATCCATATAGGTACTAATGACATAGGTAGGAAGAGGGACAAGATTCTACAAAGTGAGTTCAGGGAGTTCAGTGTTAAGTTAATGTACAGGACCTCCAGGGTTCTGATCTTAGGACTGCTGCCCATGCCATGTATTGGTGAGTCCAGAAATATGAAGATCAGAAAATTTAACACATGACTAAGGAGTCAGCATAGGAGTGAGTGCTTCATATTTTTGGTTCACTAGGCTCTCTTCCAGGAAAGGAAAGGAATGTACAGAGGGGACATTTTGCTCCTAAATTAGAGGGTGAAGGGGGTCTAAATCCTAGTGGGAAGGTTTGTTAGTGCTGCACAGAGGAGAGTGGGAGGAGTTTTAAACTAGAATAACAGGGGGTTGGGAACCAGAGTGCCAGAACAAATAGTGAATTGCATGTGGAAATAGATGTTGTTAAGACTTCTGACTTTGTGTATTTAACATTTCAATGCTATTTGAGTAATTTTATATATACATTGTTTGATTAAGTATTCCTGTCTGCTTCAATAATTAAACAGGGTTATATGTACAAATACATGAACTACGTACAATATGACTTACCATGTGCTGCATACGTGCCTTGCTTAAAGTAAACCCAAAGTTAGACTCGCATTTCAGACTCGTGTTTTCTTTTGAATTAGTTTAACATTTTGGAGTTACAAAACATTCCAAAAACAAAGTCAGGAATTAGAAGATTAGGGAGGTGGGACTAATGTTCTGAGTTGCATATATTTCAATGCAAGTTGCAGGAAAGGGCATGCTCAGGGCATGGATCAACACATGGAATTGTGATATTGCAGTCACTAGTGAGAGTTGGTTGCAGAAGGGACAGAAATGGCAGCTCAATATTCCAGGGTTCAGTCATTTTGATGTGATAAAATGAGAGGATTAAAAGGGAGGGGCGGTGTTACTAATCAGGGAAAATATCACAGCAGTGCTCCATATAAATTAACAAGGATGTTACCAGGTCTGGAGGATCTGAGTTAAAAGGAAAGATTGAATAGGCTAGAAATTCATTCTCTAGAATATAGGAGATTGAGGGGAGATTAGATGGAGGTATACATAATTATTAGAAGTTTAGATAAGGTATGGCTCCAAAGGTAGTCATAGCCAAAGGGTGGTAGTGAGGACGAGCTCCGTCTGCTAAACAAATGCTCTTCATGGCGTGCGTCTCAAACAGTCTCTGACAACCAAGTCCAACTCCTGGCCTTCACGTGGCGGAGCTGTTCTCACTGACAGGAGGAGGGGCAAAGGCGGGCCACTGGCGCCTTAAAACCAGTTGCTCCGGGCAGATGGGGCTCATAAACCATGGATGGTAGCTCATCTAGGAGAGGGAAAACTCTGATTTCAAAACTCTGTTGCCTTGATACTATACCCGCTCATGGGAAAGGCTTTGGGAAAAAACTCCGAGGAAAAATCCGGACTCAGAGTCCCGAAGGCGGCTGACTGCTGTACCCAGCACCGGCACGGCAACTCCTGTGATGCTGCTGGCACCAAACTGTATCGACTTTTGTCGTTCCTTTGGACCTGTTATCAGTATGGAGATGGGGGGTCCCACTGCACGGGCAACAGACGGATCTCCATATCAACTCTACCCTGGCTTGTGCCCTGGAGAAGCCACTCCCGCTGACTACCAGAGGTGCAGTACCCATGGTCGACCACGACCGACGGAGGTCGCAGATAAGGTAAATGCAAACAGGCTTTTTCCCCTGATGTTGGGTGGAACTACAATTAGAGTTCATAGGTTAAGGGTGAAAAGTGATTTGCTTAAGGGAACATGAGGAGAAACTTGTCCACTTAGAGAGTGGTTTGAGAATGGATGACAAACAACTTGACAAGTAGGGATCCCAATACTGACTCCTGAAGAGCACCACTAGTCACCGGCAGCCAACCAGAAAAGGCCCTTTTTATTCCCATTTGATCCCTCCTGGCTGTCAGCTGTTCCAGCTCCATGCCAGTATCTTTTCTGTAACGCCATAGGTTTTTATCTTGTTAAGCAGCCTCATGTGTGTCACCTTATCAAATGCCTTCTGAAAATCCAAGTAAATGATATCCACTGCCTCTCCTTTGTCCACTCTGGTTGTTACTTCCTCAAAGAACTCTAACAGGTTTGTTAGGCAAGATTTCCCTTCACAGAAAGCATGCTGACTTTGACTTAGCTTTTCATTGGTCTCCAAGTACCCTGAAACCTCAACTTAATAATAGACTCCAACACTTTCCCATCCGCTGGGCTTAGGCTAACTGGCCTATAATTTCCTTTCTTTTTCCCTCCTCCCTTCTTAAAAACTGGAGAGACATTAGCAATCTTCCAGTCCTCCAGGACCATGCCAGAATCAAATGATTCTTCAAAGATCATGACCAATCCATCCATTGTCTCTTCAGCAACCTCTTTCAAGACTTTGGGATGTAGTCCATCTGGTCCAAGTGACTTTGAGGTTGCCTAGCACTTTTTCAATTGTAATAGCAATGACTCACACTCCTGCTCCCTGAAACTCACGGACCACTGGCACATTGCTAGTGTCTTCCATAGTGAAGACTGATGCAAAGTACCCATTAAGTTCATGTAGCATTTCTTTGTCCCCCATTACTACCTCACCAGCATCATTTTCCAGTGGTCCAATATCAGCTCTTACCTTCCTTTTACTCTTTATATAACAAAAAACTTTTAGTATTCTGCTTTATATTATTAACTAGTTTGCCCTCATATTTCATCTTTTCCCTTCTTATAGCTTTATAGCTTTTTTAGTTTCCTTTTCCTAGATTTTAAAAGCTTCCCAATCAGCCAACTTCTCACTCACTTTTGCTACCTTATATGTCCTTTCCTTGACTTTTATACAGTTCTTAACTTCCCTTGTCTGCCTGTTGCCATTACCTCCCCCAAATATAACAACCTTAAGGAATGATAAACTTTCTATGGATATCTTTTGTAAACCCACCAATTCTCACAGCTATTTTGACTACACCTCTTCCCACCCTGTTTCCTGTAAAGATGCTCTTTCCTTGTCTCTGTTTCTTCATCTTGACCACACCTGTTTCCAAGATGAGGCTTTGTTTTCTGGGATATCTGAGATGCCCTCTTTCTTCAAAAAATTGGTTTCCCCTTCCTTCATAATTGGTGCTGCTTTCACCTGCACCTCCTCCGTTTCTAAGACATCGATGCTCACCTCATCTTTATACCACCTTACAAAGATAGAGGTAGTTTTATCCTCACCTACCACCCCATGAGCCCCCACATTTTCAACAGGGCCCTGTCACCAAACACACCTTTACCTCCCCTGCGCTCTCTGCTTTTGTAGGGATTTCCCCTTCATGGTTCCCTTGTCCATTCATCCCTCCCCACTAATCTCCCTCCTGGTACATATCCTTGAAAGCAACAGAAGTGCTATGCACATGAACCTCCCCCTCTTCCATTCAGAGCACCAAACAGTTCTTCCAGGTGAGACAACACATAACCTTTAAATCTGTTGGTTTTGTCCACTGTATCCCATGCTCTTGATACTGCCTCCTCTACATTGGTGAGACAAGAATTTATTGGGGACCTCTTTGTTGAGCACCTCAACTCTATCCACAAGAAGCTGAATTTCCCCATGAATTTCCCCTATTTCAATTCCTATCCCTAATCACATTCCAAAATGCTGGCTTCCTTTTCTGCCTTTCAGTTTGGAGGAGCAACACCTCATATTCCTTTGAAGTAGCCTCCAACCTGATGCCATGAACATTGATTTCTCCACCTTCCAGTAATTTTTCCCTGCCTCTTTTCCTCTCCTTCATTTCCCCACTTAGGCCTCTTATTTCTTCTCCTCACCTGCTTATCACCTCCCCTTGTGTCCAACCTCCTTTCTTTTCCCCCAGGATTCACTCTCCTCTCCTGTCAGATTCTTTCTTCTCCAGCCTTTTGCCTTTTCCTCTTATCACCTTCCAACTTCTCACTTCATCCCCCTTCCTCAGCCACCTAGCCTCACCTATCACCTTCTATATTGTCCTTCTTTCCTTCTCCAACCCTCTTATTCAAGCATCCTACCCACTTCTTTTCCAATCCTAATGGAAGTTCTTGGCCTTAAAGGTCAACTATTTATCCATTTCCATTGGTGTTACCTGACCTGCTGAGTTCCTCCAGCATTTTGTGTGTGTTGCTCTGGATTTTAAGCATCTACAGCATCTCTTGCTTTCAGAAAACTTCTTTTCAAGTTTTGAATTTGGCTTTGAAAGATGCTTCTGAATCCACTTCTAATATTTTTTTCAAGGGTACATTTTAAATCCTGTAACCAACTGCAGAAAAAATATAAAGTGTTGTGCAAAAGTCATTCCCCTTGATGCTAGGGCTGTTCATAGAAATTGAGAACATCTGTAGCTTATGAGAAGCATTAGTCATGCCCCATTGTGTGCGAGGTGCCAGTACCAAACAGGAGCTGGCTGTGCCTCTATCATGGATTGTTAATGCCTTTAATACACTGCTCATTTAGCCCTCTACTTTTTTAATCAATGATCAATGGACTCCTTTAAAAAGGTATCTTTCTGAATCAGAATCAGAATCAGGTTTAATATAGCCATATAACCATATAACAATCACAGCACAGAAACAGGCCATTCCGGCCCTCCTAGTCCATGCCGAACTCTTAATCTCACCTAGTCCCACCTACCCGCACTCAGCCCATAACCCTCCACTCCTTTCCTGTCCATATACCTATCCAATTTTACCTTAAATGACACAACTGAACTGGCCTCTACTACTTCTACAGGAAGCTCATTCCACACAGCTATCACTCTCTGAGTAAAGAAACACCCCCTCATGTTTCCCCTAACTCTCAAATCATGTCCTCTCGTTTGAATCTCCCCTACTCTCAATGGAAACAGCCTATTCATGTCAACTCTATCTATCCCTCTCAAAATTTTAAATACCTCGATCAAATCCCCCCTCAACCTTCTACGCTCCAATGAATAGAGACCTAACTTGTTCAACCTTTCTCTGTAACTTAAGTGCTGAAACCAGGTAACATCCTAGTAAATCGTCTCTGCACTCTCTCTAATTTATTGATATCTTTCCTATAATTCGGTGACCAGAACTGTACACAATATTCCAAATTTGGCCTTACCAATGTCTTGTACAATTTTAACATTACATCCCAACTTCTGTATTCAATGCTCTGATTTATAAAGGCCAGCGTTCCAAAAGCCTTCTTCACCACCCTATCTACATGAGACTCCACCTTCAGGGAACTATGCACTGTTATTCCTAGATCTCTCTGTTCCACTGCATTCCTCAATGCCCTACCATTTACCCTGTATGTTCTATTTGGATTATTCCTGCCAAAATGTAGAACCTCACACTTCTCAGCATTAAACTCCATCTGCCAATGTTCAGCCCATTCTTCTAACCGGCATAAATCTCCCTGCAAGCTTTGAAAACCCACCTCATTATCCACAACACCTCCTACCTTAGTATCATCGGCATACTTACTAATCAAATTTACCACCCCATCATCCAGATCATTTATGTATATTATAAACAACATTGTAATATGTAACAACATATTACAAAACAGATCCCTGAGGCACCCCGCTAGTCACCGGCCTCCATCCCGATAAACAATTATCCACCACTACTCTCTGGCATCTCCCATCTAGCCACTGTTGAATCCATTTTATTACTCCAGCATTAATACCTAACGACTGAACCTTCTTAACTAACCTTCCATGTGGAACTTTGTCAAAGGCCTTGCTGAAGTCCATATAGACTAATTCCTCGTAACTTCTTCAAAAAATTCAATAAGGTTTGTCAAACATGTCCTTCCACGCACAAATCCATGCTGGCTACTCCTAATCAGATCCTGTCTATCCAGATAATTATAAATACTATCTCTAAGAATACTTTCCATTAATTTACCCACCACTGATGTCAAACTGACAGGTCTATAATTGCTAGGCTTACTTCTAGAACCCTTTTTAAACAATGGAACCATATGAGCAATACGCCAATCCTCCGGCACAATCCCCGTTTCTAATGACATCTGAAAGATCTCCGTCAGAGCTCCTGCTATCTCTACACAAACTTCCCTCAAGGTCCTGGGGAATATCCTGTCAGGATCCGGAAATTTATCCATTTTTAAATTTCTTAAAAGTGCCAGTACTTCCACCTCTTTAATTGTCATAGGTTCCATAACTTCCTCACTTGTTTCCCATACCTTACCCAATTCAATATCCTTCTCCAATATCACCATCATATGACATGAAATTTGTTACTTTAGTAACAGCAGTATAATGCAATACATAATAATTTAGAAAAAAACTGTGAATTACAATAAATATATATAGTGTGTATATCAAATAGTTAAATTATGTATGTATTGCAGAAAAAGAAATAAAGAAGTAATGAAGTAGTGTTCATGGGTTCAATGTCCATTCAGAAATCATATGGCAGAGGGGAGGAAGCTGTTCCTGAATCACTCAGTGTGTGCCGTTAGGCTTTTGCATCTTCTTCCTGATGATAGCAATGGGAAGGGGAGATAGAAACATAGAAATATAGAAAATAGGTGCAGGAGTAGGCCAATCGGCCCTTCGAGCCTGCATCATCATTCAGTATGATCATGGCTGATCATCCAACTCAGAACCCTGTACCTGCTTACCCCATACCCATACCCCCGACCCCTTTAGCCACAAGGGCTTTATCTAACTTCTTAAATATAGCCAATGAACTGGCCTCAACTGTTTTCTGTTGCAGAGAATTCCACAGATTCACCACTCTCTGTGTGAAGAAGTTTTTCCTCATGCATAGGGAGATGCCTAGCTGGAGGGGTTCCTTAGAGAAGGACATTGCCTTTTTGAGGCACTGCTCCTTGGAGATGATATTATAGATGCTAGTGCCCATGATGGTGCTGGATAATTTTACAACTCTCTGCAGCTTACTTCAACCCTGTGCAGTGGTTCACCATACTGGATGGTGATGCAGCCCGTCAGAATGCTCTCCACAGTACTTGCAGAAATTTTGAAGTGTTTTAGGTGACATTCCAAGATTGTCAAGCCGAGGAGTGGTAGTGGGGACAAGCTCCCACTACCTAAAAGTGCTCCTCACGGCATCGCCTCAAATAGCCTCTGACAACCAAATCCAACTCCTGGCCTTCTTGTGTGGCTTAGCCTCTAAGCCCGGCGGAACTGTTTCTACTGACAGGAGAAGGGGCGAAGGCGGGTCCTGGTGCTTTAAAACCAGTGCTTCGGGTAGATGGAGCTCGTCAGCCTGGGAAGTCAGTCCATCTAAGAGAGGGAAAATTCTGATTTCAAACCTCAGCTGCCTTGCGGCCATACCCATTCATGGGAAAGGCTGCGGGAGTAAACCCTGAGGACAAATCCGGAGCTGGAGTCCCTAAGACAGTCCAACGTTGCCTTCAACCTCGTTCTGGCAACTCCTGCGACGACACTGGTGCCAAGCTGTATCGGCCCTTGCCCTTCCCTTGGACAACATCGGTGGTGTGGAGAGGGGAGACTTGCTGCTTGGGCAACTGCCGGTCTTCCATACAACCTTGCCCAGGCCTGCGCCCCGGAGAGGACACTCCAGCGTTGCCTCACCGTTACAACAGACACTGCTCTACCTAGACTTTCCAGGCTCAGATCCATGGTCTTGTGATACTAACGGATGGCATCATCACCAAATCTCCTCAAACTCCTAATGAAGTAAATCCACTATCCTGCCTTCTTTATAGCTGCATTGATTTGTTGCCACTAAGTTAGATCCTTAGAGATAGTAACACCCAGGACTGATGTGTGTTCCCTCATCTTACCCTTTCTGAAGTTCACAATCAGTTCTTTTGTCATACTGAAGATGAGTGCAAGGTTGTTGCTGTGACACCACTCAACTAGCTGATATATCTCAAAAGACCTATTCAAAATGTGAAAAATAACATTTCTCCGTCTATAACGAGCAGTACAGTGAGTCTAATTGGATAGACCTTGACACTGATTATTGACACTTCTGCCAGTAGTTTCTTTTTATCTTTTCCACTACATCTAAACCTATCCCCTCACATGGGACAGTTGCTTCCCATTGTGCTAAGGTGTGGAGCTGCAATTGAGGGTCACGACCAAAATGTTACTGTTACAATGCGCAACCAACTGCACCAGCTTCCGGGGTTTCGACGTTCCAGCTCCCCGGAATATGGATAGCTGCTGTGGCCCCTTTACAGACTCAGGCCTGCCCTGCTAACTGGTGGCACATTTTAGCAACAGGATTTTAATATTTAAAGAGCACCGGAACTGAGTTTTGGTGCTTATTCATCAGCTCTACTTTAGGTTCCCATTTAGCATTTAGTCTAGAACCCTGTCTAGTTCCCAGTCTCAAATTGTGTCCTGATTCTAGTCTTGGATACTCCAGTACTTGGGTTTGTAACCATCCTCACCTAGGTCTCTCCTCACAGTTACAGCACCATTATCCATTAGGCACATTATAATTCAAAGGCCATTAATTCTGCACAGGCCATACAATATGATTCAGAACATGGGGCAAGTGTGTAAAAGCTCAATGTTTTTACACCAGCGTTAGGGACTGAACACTACGCTACTTCATTGTCTGCCATTAGGTTTACATTACCTGTTGATTTAGACTGATTCATTAGTTTGGCGATTGAATTTCTGCCCAGCTCAGATTCAGATTGGTTTTATTTAATCTCATCCCCTTTCAGGCTTTTCGATGCACAGCTTAAAGGAGTGAGTAGTGCACTAAATTTTATTGAGATTAAGCACAGAATAGGCCTTCCCAGCCCTTCGAACTGTGCTGCCCTGCAGTCCCGATTTAACCCTAGCCTAATCACCAGTTAATCTTCAATGACTAATTAACCTACCAACAGGTTTGTTTTTGGACTGTGGGAGGAAACTGGAGCACCTGGAGGAAACCCACACAGTCATCAGGGGAGAATGTACAAACTCCTTACAGGCAACAGTGGGAATTGAACCCAGGACTTTGTACTGTAAAGCATTGTACTAACCACTATGCTACCGTGCCCCCGTAAGTACCTACAGTAAAACGCCTTTGATCTGGTAAACCAATGAAATTTCGATGGCAGTGATTCTGGATGAGTGGTTTTCCAAAACTATCAACTCTGTTCCATTGCATTTTTAATATACTGAACTGTTTTCAAGGTAGAATAGCATATATCTTTTCCATCTTAACATATATCTTTTCCAGTGAACCTGGTCAGTTGAAAGTGAGTGTGGGCCAGAAGGACCTGTTCCACATTGTATCCCTAAATAAAATAAAATAAAAATAAATAAGACTCTGGCAACTGTCAAGCGAGAGTGGGGAGAGCGGGGAGAGCGGGAAAGGGAATCAGCTATGTAACAAAGGAGTGTTTCGAAGAGGACCAGATGAACCACACTCAGTCTCTTTCTCTACTCCCTTTACACCCACAGCTGTACTGCTGATCAGATTTGCAGATGACACAACATTGATTGGACTTGTTTCTAGTGGTAATGAGAGAGCCTACGGAGGAGAGGTTGACACCCTGACACAGTAGTGCCAGGATAACAACCTCTGCCTCAATGTCCAAAAAACAAAAGAACTGATTGTGGATTACAGGAGCAGTGGGGACAGATTCGGCCCGATCAACATCAATGGGTCTGCAGTTGAGAGGGTGAATAGTTTCAAGTTCCTCGGTATGCACATCACTGATGATCTCACCTGGACTGTACACACCAGCCTTGTGGCAAAAATAGCATAACAGTGTCTCTTCCACTTCAGGCGACTGAAAAAGTTAGGCACGGGCCCCCAATTCCTCAAGATGTTCTACGGGGCACCATAGAGAGCACACTGACTGGCTGTATATCACTGCCTGGTATGGCAACAGCAGCAACCTTGATCGCTGGGCACTGCAGAGTGTGGTACGGACAGCTCAGCACACCTGTGGATGAGAACTTCCCTCCATTGAGGATATTTATAGCAGTAGGTGCAGAACGAAGGCCTGGAAGCTCATCGGGGACACCACTCACCCCAATCATAAACTGCTTCAGCTGCTTCTGTCTGGCAAACGCCACTCACTGCAGCATTAAAGCCAGGACCAACAGGCTACAGGACAGCTTCTTTCCACAAGCCATTAGACTTCTAAATTTACATGTTTGTACATTGCAACGGAGTCATAGTGCAATGAGTTTTACTCCCGCTCATTTTGGGATGGATGTAAGACTTAAATAAATTCAAATTCATCTCCCCTCCTTTTATTCTGGAATCGTCTCCCTTCCTTTCCTGTGGTGAAGAAGTTCTCTGGCCTAAATGTCAACTGTTTATTCATTTGCATAGATGCTGCCTGACCTGCTGAGTTTCTCTAGTATTTTGTGTGTGTTGCATAGGATGTCTGAATAGGTGCTTTATGGTTTACAAAGCTTTTACTGTAAAAGGCTCACTGCTCTCATTTATACTTTCAGTGGCCACTTTATTAGATACCTCTTGTACCTAATTAAGTGGTCACTGATTATAATGTTCATGGTCTGTTGCTTCAGTTCATCCACTTCAAGGATCACTGTGCTGTGCATTCAGAGATGCAGTCTGCCGACTACTGTAGTGACGCGAGGTTATTTCAGTTACCGTCACTTTCCTGTCAGCTTGAGCCATATAGCCATTCTCCTCTGGCCTCTCTCATCAACAAGGCACTTTCAACCACAGAACTGTGGCTCACTGGATGATTTTTGTTATTCGCACCATTTTCTGTAAACTCGAGAGACTGATGTGTGTGAAAGTCGCTGAAGATCAGCGGTTTCCGAGATACTCAAACCACCCTGCCTGGCACCAGCAATTATTCAACTGTCAAAGTCACTTAGATTGCATTTCTTCCCCATTCTGATGTTCAGTCTGAACAACAACTGAACCTCTTTACCGTGTTTGCATACTTTTATGCACTGAGCTGCTGCCACATGATTAGCTGTTGTTACGTACCCGTGACACGTGACAGTGGTACCCTTGTCACGTGACTGGGGTTGAAGCTATACTGGACTTGAGGTAATGGTCTTGTGATGGTGGAGTGACGTCATTTTCCCACCAGTAGAGGTCATGTGACAGGTTTTTTTTACAGGTTATAAAAGGAAGACCCACCCTGTGAGGTGGGGCAGTTCGTGGCTGGGTTTGCCAAGCTGACTTCATGTCACTGCGTGATTTAATGCTATGACGCAGTTTAGTTGAGAAATGAAGTTTTATATAATGCCTAAAGTTTAAAAGGTCATTGCCAGCAGTTTCTTACAATACTGCTAGTGGAGAGTGAATATCGGAGTTCGGAAGTTAAAGATCGAGGAGAATCGATTTTCGACGGTGGATGGGTTTCAACATTATTTGATCCTCATTCGGAAGGATTCCGTTGACTATTCTTGCTGTTAATCCCTGGATTTGACCAGAAAGGATTTGAGAATAGTGTGGAAGGAAGGTCAGTGCCTTTAAGCCGTTATATTTCATAAAATTCTTCGTGGGAAAGTTCAACGCCAGGGATCGAAGGACAACGACGTGGAAGAGAATTTAAATCGCCTTTAAAAGTCTCTCCTTTTAAATGGACTGTGAGCTTTTGAACTTTCGGCATACCGCTTTAAAGAACTGTTTTTTTCAATACCGCTTTAAGAACTGTTTGAACTGTAACGCTATTAAGAACTGTGAATCTGCCGCACAGCAGCTGTTTTCCGGTTACGCTAGTGTTTGTTTACTTTTGGGGGGTTTGTTTTCAGTGTTTAATAAACGTGTTATTTGTTATAATAACCCTTGCCTAACTTATATATATTTATTGTTGCCCGAATATGTAACATAAATATGGGGGCTCGTCCGGGATCGGATCGTTTGAGTTTAAATGCTTGTTAACTTTTGAATCGGTGTTTTGGTAACGGGGACTGCTCAATTCTTTTGTTTGATTGGCTTGTGAGTGGTATTCGACAACGATGAATATTGATGAGTTTCTGGATTCGCCAGCCACGGATTTGTTAGCGAAGACGAAAAAAACTGATGTATCTGAGATAGCTCGTAGATTGCAACTTAAAGGTATTTTGAAGACTACATCAAAAGCTGTAATACAGAGAAAAATCGCATCACATTTTGTGGCTTCGGGTGATTTTGATGAATCGATTTTAGAATTGTTTCCAATAAGTAATCTGGAGATGCAGTTGCAAATCGAACAAATGATGTTAGAGAGGTGTAAATTGGAAGCTGAACAGAAGCAGAGAGATTTTGAATATGCAATGGCGAAATTAAGGTCTGGGAATCAGTCTTCTGATTCTAAAAAACCGTTTGTTGCTAGTCAAGAAATTAAATTGGTCCCTCCATTTAGTGAAACAGAAGTGGAAAGATATTTTCAACATTTTGAAACTATTGCTCGGATGTCAGACTGGCCGAAAGATAAATGGTCAGTGTTGTTACAGAGTGTAATTAAAGGCAAACTTTAACTGCTGCGCAAGCATTAGATTATGATATTGTGAAAATGAATATTCTCAAAGCAAACGAATTAGTCCCAGAAGCATATAGGGAAAGATTCAGAAGTTTGAAAAAGTCTGTGGAAAAGACTTATGTGGAATTTGCCTATGATAAAGCTATGTGTTTTGAGAGATGGGTTTCTTCTAAAAATGTAAATGGGGACTATGATACATTGAAAGAGCTGATTTTGATGGAGGAATTTAAAAGAAGCATTCCTGTTGAAGTAAGGACCTACTTAAATGAGAGGGATACTGATAAATTGCAGGACTGTGCTAGATTAGCTGATGAGTATGTTTTAATCCATAAGAATAAATTTCCTCAGGGTAGAATTTTTACGAGGAAGACTAATATGGAGACTCAAGGTAAATCAGAAATTAAATCAGAGGTTAATGAGAAAGGTAAGGAGGAAGGAAAACCTGTGAAGGAAAGACAGTTTGGTCTTATTTGTAACTATTGTAAGAAGCCTGGCCATGTAATAGCTAACTGTTTCAAATTGAAAAAGAAAGAGAAGGAAGCAGTTCCAGATGCTTGTGTGCAACATACTGAAGCACCTGTAAAGTTACAGGGTTTGGTAAACACAAATGAAGATTTGTTAGAGTCTGACCAAGTTAGAAAGGGATATGATCATTTTATAACTGAAGGGTTTGTATCCTTGAAAGAAGGATCTACTCTGGTGCCAATAAAAATCCTTAGGGATACTGGAGCTTCTCAATCACTGATGTTAGATAATGTGTTGAAGTTTAATGAAGAGAGTGATATTGGTGAGGTAAATTACATAAAAGGTGTTGGGAGTGATTTTATGCCTGTACATTTACATAAAGTAAATTTAAAATCAGGGTTAGTTACAGGATTTGTTAAAGTAGGGATTACAGCATAGCTTACCTGTGAAGGGTATTTCTTTATTGTTAGGTAATGACTTGGCAGGTGGACAAGTTTTTCCTGAAGTGCATTTGACAATGGAGTCAGAGGAACCAGAGATGAATTCTAACACAGATTCTTCCTGTGTTGTGACTAGAGCTATGGCTAAAAAAATTGATGTGCAGAATGAGGTTGTTACTCATGACTGTTCAACTCAGGATTCGAGTTTTGAGGATGTGTCAGAGACTTTCTTACCTTCGTTGTTTGAACAAGATTCTGGGAATAAGTCTCACTATGAAGATTTATCTCTGTCTCGGAAGGAGATGATAGCAGAATAGAGATCCTGAGATTATAAAATTAAGGGAACAAGCTTTACTAGGTAGTGAAATTGAGAAGGTGTCAGTAGGATATTATTTGGAAAAAGGAGTGTTGATGAGGAAGTGGAGGTCGCCTACAATTCCTGCAAGTGAGGAATGGAATGTTGTTTACCAGGTAGTTGTTCTTAAAGTTTATTGAAATGAGATTTTGACTTTAGCTCATAGTGTGCCTTTAGGTGGACATCAAGGGGTAAGGAAAACTGTGGACAAGATTTTAAAACATTTTTAATGGCCTGGTCTAAGAAAAGATGTGGCGATGTTTTGTAAAACGTGCCATACTTGTCAAATTGTGGGTAAACCAAATCAGGTTACACCAGTAGCTCCATTACAACCTATTCCAGCATTTGGTGAACCATTTTCTAAAGTTATTGTAGATTGTGTTGGTCCATTACCAAAGACAAAAACTGGTTATCAGTATTTGTTGACTATCATGTGTACTTCATCTAGGTTTCCAGAGGCAGTACCACTTAGGAATATAAAAGCTAAAACTGTGACGAAGGCTCTTATAAAATTCTTTACTTAATTTGGATTGCCTAAGGAAATACAAACTGATCAAGGCAGTAATTTTATGTCTGGATTGTTTCAACAGATAGTTTTTAAATTGGGAGCTAAGCAAATCACTTCATCTGCATACCATCCAGAATCGCAAGGTGCCTTGGAGAAGTTTCATTCTACCCTCAAGAATATGATTAGGACATATTGTGTGGAAAATGAAAGTGACTGGGATGAGAGTATAAACTTACTTTTATTTGCAGTAAGAGAATCGGTACAGGAATTTTTAGGTTTTAGTCCATTTGAACTTGTGTTTGGGCATAGAGTTAGAGGACCTTTAGCTTTATTGAAAGAACAGTGGATTAGTAAGGAAGTGCATACTAATTTGTTGGACTATGTTTTGAAATTTAAGGACAGGTTACATAAAGCTTGTAGTTTAGCCAAGGAAAATTTAAAGTTGGCTCAGGAGAAAATGAAAACTTGGTATGATAAAGAAGCTAGGATGAGGATGTTTAAGCCAGGAGATAAGGTGTTGGTTCTTTTCCCAGTGCAGACAAATCCTTTACAAGCTAGATTTCATGGTCCTTATGAAATTGTGTCTAGAATCAATGATGTAGATTACGTAATAAAAACTCCAGATCGTAGAAGGTCAACACAACTTTGCCATATAAATATGATTAAACCATATTTTGAGAAACAATCTGATACTGTGACAGTTGTGGTTAGTGAGAATGAGTTTGATTTAACTGGGAACATGATAGATGATTCATCTGACTTTCATTCTAAATCTAACATTGTTTCTGTTAGGTTACCTAATTCGACCATTTTGGAAAATATGGATGAGAAATTAGCACATTTACAGCTAGAGCCGAAACAACAGATGAAGGAATTGATTTTTAAATATAAGGATTTGTTTCCAGATGTTCCGAGAAGGACTACTATAGCTTCACATGATGTAGATGTTGGAGATGCCAAACCTATTAAACAACATCCATATAGGATGAACATGGAAAAATGTGAACTTGCTGAGAAAGAAATTGAATACATGTTAGAGAATGATATTATTAGACATTCTAACTCGAATTGGAGTTCGCCATGTGTTATGGTGCCAAAACCTGATGGTAGTATTAGGTTTTGTACGGACTATAGGAAGGTGAATGCTGTAATGAAAACAGATGCATATCCAATTCCTAGAGTAGATGATTGTGTAGATAAGGATGGAAAAGCAAAGTTCCTTACAAAGATTGATTTATTGAAAGGGTATTGGTGTGTTCCATTAACGGACAGAGGTAGAGAGATTTCTGCATTTGTAACTCCATCTGGGTTATATGAGTATAATGTTCTTCCATTTGGGATGAAGAATGCCCCAGGTACTTTCCAGAGGATGATTAACTCTGTGATTCAGGGATTGAAAGATACTGATGCTTATATTGATGATTTAGTGACAGGAAATGATACTTGGGAAGCACACATAATTGCAGTGGAGAAATTGTTTGAAAGGCTTTCAAAAGCTAACTTGACTATTAATTTAGCTAAGAGTGAATTTGGACATGCCACTGTGACTTACCTTGGTTATGTTGTAGGTCAAGGTAAGGTAGCTCCAGTTCAGGCAAAAGTTCAGGCAATTTTAGAGATTCCCACTCTGACGGGGAAAAAAACTCTCAGAAGATTTTTGGGAATGGTAGGATATTATTGAAAATTTTGTAAGAATTTTGCTAATGTTGCCCTTCCATTAACTAACCTTCTGCAGAAGAATGTGAAGTTTGTGTGGACAGTGCCTTGTCAAGAAGCATTTGAAAAATTGAAAACAATGATATGTCAACAACCTGTGCTTAAGGCACCTGACTTTGAAAAACCTTTTTAATTAGCTGTAGATGCTAGTGATGAAGCTGCGGGAGCAGTATTGATGCAAAGGAATGAGGGTGATGAGGTTGATCATCCAGTAGCTTACTTTTCTAAGAAATTTAATAAGCATCAAAGAAACTATTCAACAATAGAGAAAGAATTGTTATCTCTTGTTTTAGCTTTGGAATATTTTGAGGTATATGTTGGTACAACTCAAAAACCACTTATTGTTTACACTGATCATAATCCGTTAGTTTTTCTGAGTAAGATGAAAAACAAAAACAGAAGATTATTAAATTGGAGTTTGATGTTACAAGAGTACAATATTGTGATAACTCATATTAAAGGTAAAGATAAAGTGGTTGCTGATTGTCTATCTCGATGTTGAATGTACAATGTAATTTTTTTTTTGGAGTGGTTTTTTTATTGTAACACTCCTACTGTATTGTATATTGTGTATGTTATATAATTTATACCTTTGTTTTTCTTGTAAGTAATTGTTAAAATTTCTGTTCTTGTAAGATCAAAAATGGTTTTTTTTGGAGGGAGGTGTTACGTACCCGTGACACGTGACAGTGGTACCCTTGTCACGTGACTGGGGTTGAAGCTATACTGGACTTGAGGTAATGGTCTTGTGATGGTGGAGTGACGTCATTTTCCCACCAGTAGAGGTCATGTGACAGGTTTTTTTTACAGGTTATAAAAGGAAGACCCACCCTGTGGGGTGGGGCAGTTCGTGGCTGGGTTTGCCAAGCTGACTTCATGTCACTGCGTGATTTAATGTTATGACGCAGTTTAGTTGAGAAATGAAGTTTTATATAATGCCTAAAGTTTAAAAGGTCATTGCCAGCAGTTTCTTACAATACTGCTAGTGGAGAGTGAATATCGGAGTTCGGAAGTTAAAGATCGAGGAGAATCGATTTTCGACGGTGGATGGGTTTCAACTTTATTTGATCCTCATTCAGAAGGATTCTGTTGACTATTCTTGCTGTTAATCCCTGGGTTTGACCAGAAAGGATTTGAGAATAGTGTGGAAGGAAGGTCAGTGCCTTTAAGCCGTTATATTTCATAAAATTCTTCGTGGGAAAGTTCGACGCCAGGGATCGAAGTACAACGACGTGGAAGAGAATTTAAATTGCCTTAAAAAGTCTCTCCTTTTAAATGGACTGTGAGCTTTTGAACTTTCGGCATACCACTTTAAAGAACTGTTTTTTTCAATACCGCTTTAAGAACTGTTTGAACTGCAATGCTATTAAGAACTGTGAATCTGCCGCACAGCAGCTGTTTTTTGGTTACGCTAGTGTTTGTTTACTTTTGGGGGTTTGTTTTCAGTGTGTAATAAACGTGTTATTTGTTATAATGACCCTTGCCTAACTTATATATATTTATTGTTGCCTGAATACGTAACACTGTTTAGATATTTGCATGAACGGCAAGTGTACAGGTGTACCTAACGAAGTGGCCACTGAGTGTATATGTGTGCAGCATGATGTGGTGTGATGGACATGAGAGATAATATGTTTGAACCTAGAATTAGATGAAGTTTAGCAAGACTCAAATCGTTAAGTATGTAGATTACTTACAAAAAGTAATTCTGAAGTTGAGGGAATGCGAAAGGATAGCAGCTGTTACTTTACAATTATTCTAGGTTTGGAGGTCAGACCACGCCATCACCATTGTGGACAGTTCTGGCTGGTACACGCCTAGAGAGCAATCACCATTGAAAGAAAACAAGATGGGTTTATCAGAATGCTTCCTCCATTCCTGAAGATTATATTATTAGGGAAGGTGAAGTGAATTCCTTGCTGCTTAGAAAAGTATGAGACTGAAGTTAACAGTAGACAAGAGAAAGAAGAAAAAAAATGCTAATCGGGGAATCTAGGAGAATGTAGTGGTGTGAGAAAGTAGAAGATCTTTCCTGTGGGGAAAAAATTCTGGCAAAATTGTGGTGGAGATTTGAAACTCTCTTGTGTAGTTGCCAATTGCTGCCAAGCTGGATGTAGATTTAACATTTAAAACCAAGCTTTTATTAGATAAAATCACTGAGTGATAAAGGGAAATGGAGGAGGAACAGAGGGATGGCTAGGCTAGATAGAATCCCAAGCCTTTCTGATCTCTGGCCTACTTCCAAAGTCCCTATCATTTCCCTTATCCCTTGATAATTAGTGTTAATAAAATTCTAACTTCAGGTTTTAAATCAACTGCCATCTGCACAAGAGATCTGTTAAAATAACTTGTGATTGTTAGGAACTTTAACATACTGAGACCAGAAAAAATCTCTAGTGATAGAAAAATGGTTGAGCCTATGAGACCGGTAGATTTTATAAAATGAGAAATATATTAAAATTATATTGAACATTGGTTGTGGACAATAATTACTGCACTAAACCAGTCATGCCCATTACAAACAACAAGAACTAGAAACAGGAATCCAGGAAATCTGGAGCAATCCAACATGATCATAGAGAAAACATATAAAATCCACACAGACAACAGTGAATTCATCTGGAGTCAGGTCATTGCAGCTGTGAAGTAGTGACTGCAGCAATAAAGTTGAACTTTGAACTTTGGACCTACCTGGGAGCCATTTCTACAGTGAAGGAAAACATAAGAATGGGACTGATGCACCATCAATAACTCTGAGACGTGAAGGCGACATATCGGCTTTTATTGACTGGAAGAAAGAACAAGCAGTAGTTGACCACCATACTACATCCTGGAGACTGAGGGCTGGGCTCAGGCCTCAATCGCCTTTATACCGGGGTCTGTGGGAGGAGCCACAGGAGCAGTCAGCAGGGGGCGTGTCCAGACAGGTATATGTAGTTCACCACAGGGACAGCGACACGGCAAATGACCAGAAAATGCTGGATCAATCAGCAGGTCAGACGGCAGCTATGGGAGGAGAAATGGGGTTAATGTGTCAGGTTGAAGATGTTTTGATGAAGGATCTCTGACCTGAAAAGTCAATTGTTTTCATCTTTTCACAGAGGCTGCCTGACTTGCTGAGTGTTTTCAGCACTTTCTGTTTTTGCTTCAGATTTCCAGCATCCCTAATCTATTCAAGACATTTTCTTAGTTGTTTGGCTAAGCACCATGTGCAAATCGTCCAATTGGCTCTCCAGATCACTGTGAGTTGCAGACTGCTTGATGGACTGCAGCAGACGTCTCTGACATGACCATGGAAGAAGCCTTGAATCAATGGATGGGGCCTCCATTTCCCACATTACTGACTATTAAACATCTGAGGTTGGCAGACACTGTGTTGAAGACATCAGTATAACCACACTACCCTTAACTTGGGTCCTTTCCAAACTCTCCTAGTCACTCCTAGTTTTCCAGAAAGTCTTCACCCAGGATATGCATCATTTCATCAAGGTGCAGAAGCCTGAAGACACACATTCAGTGATTCAGGAACAGTTTCTTCCCTTTTGCCATCCAATTTCTAAATGGAAACTGAACTCATGAACACTATCTAATTTTTAGATACTATTTTGGTTTATGCACAACTATTTTTAATTTAACCATTTAGTATACATAAACTGTATATATTTTCTGCAATGCACTTTTAAAAAATATTTATCATGCATTACATTGTTTAGCTGCCACTAAGTTAACAACTTTCATGTCATAAGCCAGTGATATTAAACTTGATTCTGATTCTCGTTCTTCAGAAGGTCACTCTCAAAAGCTCTAATTTTTACCAACTCAAATTTATTGTCATATACATGTATACCATCAAATAAGGCAGTGTTTCTCCCAACCTCAGCATAAAGCACAGTAGTACACATAACACACAATAAGTTATAAAATTTAGAATAAAATCTACAGATGAATTACGATGAATTATCTTATAGAGTGGAATAGCTGACAGCCAGGAGGCAGTGAATGGGAATAAAAGGGGCCTTTTCTGGTTGGCTGCCAGTGACTAGTGGTGTTCCTCGGGAGTCAGTATTGGGACCGCGACTTTTTGCGTTGTTTGTCAATAGTTTTGACAATGGAGTTGATGCCTTTGTGGCAAAGTTTGCAGATGATATGAAAATAAGTGGAGAGGTAGGCAGTGCTGAGGAAGCAATAAAATTGCAGAAGGACTTAGACAAATTGGAAGAATGGGCAAAAAGTTGGCAGATGGAATACAGTGTTGGAAAATGTATTATAATGCATTTTGGTAAAAGGAACAATAATGTGGACTATTATCCAAATGGGGAAAGGTTCAAACATCAGAGGTGGAGAGGGACTTAGGAATCCTCATGCAATACTCCCAGTAGGTCGAGTCTGTGGTAAAGAAAGCAAATGCAATGTTAGCATTTATTTCAAGGTGAATGGAACATAAAAGCAAATAAATAATGCTAAGCCTTTATAAGATACTAGTCTGGCTGCACTTGGAATATTGTCAACAGTTTTAGGACCTATATCTCAGAAAGGATGTGTTTTCATTGAAGTGAGCACAGAGGAAGTTCATGAGGATGATTCCGGGAATGAATGGATTAACATATGAGGAGTGTTTGACAGCTTTGGGCCTGGACTCACTGGAATTTAGAAGAATGTGAAGGGATCTCATTGAAACCTACCAATTGTTGAAAAGACTAGATAGGGTGGATGTGGAGAGGATATTTTCAGTGGTGGGGTTATCTAGGACCAGAAGGCAGAGCCTCAAGATCAAAGAGAAACCTTTTAGAATGGAGGTAAGGAGGAGTTTTTTTTAGCCAGTGTGGTGAACTACATATACCTGTCTGGACTGCTCCTGTAGCTCCTTCCAAAGACCCCTGTATAAAGGCGATTGAGGCCTGAGCCCGGCCTCATTCTCCAGGATGTAGTGTTGTTCATTCTTCCAGTCAATAAAAGCCGATATCTCGCTTCTTACGTCTCAGAGTGAGTTATTGATGGTGCATCAGCCAGGGAGTAGCGAATCTGGGGAATGCTGTACAACAGACAGCGGTGGAGGCCAAGCCCATGGGTATGTTTAAGGCAGAAGTTAATTGTTTCCTGATTGGCCAGGGCATCAAAGGATATGGTGAGAATAAAGGTGTACGGAGTTGAGTTGGATCTGGGATCAGCCATGGTGAAATGGCAGAGCAGATTTAGTTCTGCTCCTATGTCTTATGGTCTTATGGTCTTACCTATTAAATGCTCCCAATGGTGTGTTCGTCAAATAGTCTCTGACAACCAAATCAGCTCCTGCCCTTCACATGTGGCTTAGCTACTAAGCGTAGCAGAACCATTTCTACTGGTAGGATAAGAGGCAAAGGTGAGCTATTGGCACCTTAAAACTAAGCATTCAGGCAGATGGGGTTTGTCAGCGGTATTTGCCAGCTCATCTTGGATAAGGAAAGCTCTGATCTCAAATCTTTGCTGCCTTACAGCTATACCCATTCATGGGGAATGCTTTGGGAGTAAACCCCAAGAGAAAAATCCAGAGCTGGAGTCACTAAGGCTATTCAACATTGAGTTCAATGCTGAATGGCAATTTCTGTGATGCTGTTGACCCAAAGTGTATTAGTCTCTGTCGTTCCTTTTGGTTTATCAGGTGCACGGAGAGGGAGAGCTTGCAACATGGGCAACAGCTTTCTCTCCATATTGTACTGCTCAGACCTGTGTACCTAGTCAGCTAGGGTACGATATTTGTGGTCAACTCTGAACGATAGATCCCTCAGACCTCAGATAGACAGCTTATCTCCAGTGCTGGAGACAGAGAGCCTGAGAAAGCAGAGAAAGGTATCAGAAGTGAACCAAGTGAATTTAAGGGCAGGGTGGAGTTGCAGGCAAAGTTGATGTAATTGATGAGCTCAGCATGGGTGCATGAAGCAGCACCAATGCAGTCATCTTTGTAGTGCAGAAAGAGTTTGGGAGCATTACCAGGGAAGGCTTTGAACATGGACTTTTTCACGTAGTCAACAAAGAAGCAGGCATAGCTGGAGCCCATGCAGGTGCACATGTTGCAGCTACAACCTGAGTTGAGAGAAAGTGGGAGGATTTGAAAGAGAAATTGTTGAGGATAAGGACCAGTTCCACCAGAAGGAAGAGGGTGGTGATGGAGGTGAATTGGTTAGGTCTTGGTCGAGGAAGAAGCAGAGAGCTTTAAGATATTCTTGACGAGGAATTGAAGTGTATAAAGACTGGATGTCCATGGTGAAAATGAGGTGATCAGGGCCAGAGAATTGAAAGTTGTTGAGAAGGCTGAGAATATCTTAAGTGTCACAGATGTAGTTGGGAAGGGAGTGAGCCAAGGAGGATAAAAGGAGTTGAGGTATGTGGACATGAGTTCAGTGGGACAAGGGCAGGCAGAAACAATGGCCCTACCCAATCAGTTAGGTTTGTGGATCTTGGTAGGAGGTGGAAACAAGCAGTGTGAGGGAAGGGAACTATGAGATTGGTGGCTGTGGAGGGGAGACCTCCAGATTGGATGAGGTCAGTAATTGTATCAGAGACAATACTCTGATGGTCCAGAGTGGGATCTTTTTAAAGGGATTAAGCAAGAGGAAGCACCTAGAAGTTGCCTCCTAGTCTCAGCAAGGTTATCATGACCTCCAAATGATGACAGCACCCCCTTAGTCTGCAGGTTTGATGTGGAAAGAGTGTAAGACAGTGCATTCAGAGGGGGTAAGGTTGGAAGAGAAGATTGAAGCACCAAAATGGAGACAGTTGATATTTCATCGGCAATTAGAGATGGAAAGACCCAGAACCAACAGAGAACAGAGCAGGGTATCCAAGAGGAGCAGCACTGGCGGTGGGAGAAGGGGTCATCAATGCAGGGTGGGGAATTCTTGCCAAAAAGAATGTTGTGATAGGCATGGAACTCACAGAAGTGTGGAGAAAGGGAAAGCAAGGTAATGCCCTAGCTAAGAGCAGATATTCTGCCTCAGAGATGGGAAGATTGGAGGGAATGGTGAAGACATGATGGGGATTAGAGCTGCAATCAGAGGGAGAAAGAAATTTGGTGGCATCAGAGGAGGGGAGATATTCAGGGAAGGTAGGTGGGTGGAAGATGGAGGCTCTGAGGATCTATGTGTTGATGAGGGAGCCTGGGATACTGAGGTTTGGGAGGAAGGGGAGCCCGGGGGCGCATTGATGATGCAAAATGTCTTGGCCTAGAAGTGGTAGTGGTCAAGGTGCAGGTTGGAGCTGGAGCTAGAGGCTGCACAATTCACAGACTGATGTCATCTGTGGGGGGGGTGGGGGTCACTGGAGTCAGAGCTGGAGACAGTGACATCTGCAGTCTGGGGGTATCCAATCGAATTGAGATCCGAGGATGAGCTGGGGTCTGGAAGTGCTCATGGCCATTGGAACCAGAGTTGGAGACACCAAGATCTGCGGTCTGGAATTGGGCGATCTTCTGATCCTTCATGGATGCAAGGAAAGAGAAGAACCAGCAGCTGAAGGTGTGGATCTGGCAGAGGATGTAATGTCGAAGAGGTCCTTGACAGGCTGTGGAGAGAGAGGCCCGCAGCTGTGGCAACAACTGAGACAAGGCCCACAGGTATCTCTGCATAGCAGAGAGGGTGGTGCATACAATATGGAAGAAGAAGAGATGGGAGAAGGAGTCAATTGAACACAGGGATGTGGGAACCTCAGTGGGTCCAAGCTGAGGGGTCTGAAGATGGACTTGGAAGCCTGGTAGAACAGGATACTGGCAAAGACAAGTTCCCAGGAAGGATATATGGCTGTGTTAGTGAGTCTGGGTGAGAACATGATCAAAGATTTGGAGGGCAGCAGAGATCACAAAAAGGTTAGCAGTGAGAAAGTGAACTCCCATCAAAGAGAAAAATTAAGCTTCTTCAGGGTAGGCATAGCTCGAAGAGACTTTGCAGTGGAGCAGCAAGAGATCATGCAGATGCTGGAAATCCAGAGCAACACATACAAAAATGCTGGAGGAACTCAGCAAGGCAGGCAGCATCTGTGTAAAGTAAACAGTTGGCTTTTCGGGCTGAGGTTATTCATCAGGACTAGGAAGAAGCCAGAATAAGAAGGCGGGTGGAAGGGAAAGGGGAAGGAGGCCAGCATAAGAAGATGGAGAGAGAGGAAGAAGTCTCACAAACAGTATAGTGAGTCCAATTGGATAGGCCTTGAGCATCTACCAAAGGCAGAATGAGCTGAATGATCTCCTGTACTGTAACAGTCATTGGTTCTGTAATGTCCTTCTCTGTCCGATGCCATTTACTTAACAGAGATACTGTGGAGAGATCAGTGAAGCTATTTGTCTGCACATCACAGAAACCAGCCTCCCCTCCATGGACTCTGTCTATCCCTCTCATTGCCTCAGTAAAGCAGCAAGCATAATTACAGACCACACCTATCACAGTTATTCTCTCTTCTCCCCTCTTCCATCAGGCAAAAGATAAAAATGCCTAAAGACACTACCACCAGACTCAAGGGCAACTTCTATGCAACTATTAAAAGGCTATTGAATGATTCCCAGTATGATAAGATGGGTACTTGACCTTACAAATTACCTCATAATGATTTTCTTTATTGTCTAGCCACCCTGCACTTTCTCTGTAGCTGTTGTAATTTATCCCGCATTCTGTTATCGTTTTACCTTATTCTTCCTCAATGCTCTGTCTGAACAACTTGCAAGACAAGCTTTTCACTGTATCCTGGTACACGTAACAATAATAAACAAGTCGCAGTCCTTTGTCCTTTCAGGTCATCCTTCAGGATTGAGGATTCTGGTTTTGCAAGTTATACATTTGGTGGCTACTTCATTAGGCACCTCTTTTATCTAATAAAGTGGCCACTGAGTGTATGTTTGTGGTCTTCTGCTGCTCTAGCCCATTCACTCGGAAGTTCAATGTGTTGTGTATCCAGTAATGCTCTATACAGAACTGTTGTAATGTGTGGTTATTCGAGTTACTGTCACCTTCCTGACAGCTTGAGCCAGTCTGCCCATTCTCCTCTGACTTCTCTCATTAACAAGGCATTTTCACCCACAGAACTGCCACTCACTGGATATTTTTGGGGTTTTTTTTTTTTTGCACCATTCCCTGCAAACCCTAGAGACTGTTAATGCATGAAAATCCCAGAATGACAAACCTCCCCGTCCGACACCAACAATCATTCCATGGTCCAAGTCACTTTCTTCCCCCATTCTGATGTTTGGTGTGAACAACAACTGAACCTCTTGGCCAGGTCCATGTGCCTTTATGCAGTGAGGTATCTCAGATAATTGCCTGATGAAATATTTGGATTAATGAGCAGGTGTACAGGGCTCCTAATAAAGTGGCCACTGAGTATAGGGCGAGTGAAGGAGCCAATTTGGAAACCAAAGACTTCTCCACCTCTGGGCCATGAGGTGCTAATTGGGCAGGAGGGTGAGTGGTTTGTAAGTTAGTGCATTCTATATGCTGTTGCTGCCCTCAGTTAAAGGCAGGGTGTCATAACATCAACCTAATTGCTCCTAAATCTCTTACTATCTTTCCTTTCGGTTAGTCCTGATGAAGGGTCTCGGCCCGAAACGTCGACAGTGCTTCTCCTTATAGATGCTGCCTGGCCTGCTGTGTTCTACCAGCATTTTGTGTGTTGTTGTTTGAATTTCCAGCATCTGCAGATTTCCTCGTGTTCGCTCCTACTTTGAAAGATTTGTAGATTAGAAAGCATGTCTTACTATAATCCCAGATACTTCTCCTTTGAAAGATTTGTAGATTAACTTTATTTGTTACTTACACACTGAAGCATCACATCATATAATGAAAAACAATGTTTTTGTGTCAACAACCAACACAGTCCAAAGATTGTGCTGGAGGCAGCCTGCAAGTGTCATCATAATTCTGGTACCGATATAACATGCACACAGTTTACGAACACTAACCCATGTGTCTTCGGATTATGGGAGAAACTGGAGTACCAGGAGGAAACCCATGCAGACACAGAAGAACATACAGATTTCTTACAGACAGCAGCAAGAGTTGAACCCTGATCAGTGATCACTGGCACTGTAATGCAATTATGTTAACTACCATATTACTATGCTGCCCCAGATAAACTATGAGCAGGGATTGTGAGTCATCATAGGGACGGTTGAATTGCTTCAGAAGGGATCTGAGCATTTCCTGGAATCTTTCCTTCTGTCTTCCTAGTAGCCTTGTCCTATGACAGAACCTGGAATTGACCGCAGGCGTTGTGAACATAAAACAGCATCACCTGTCCAACCATATCGACTTGAGAGTAACTACAGTACTGTGCAAAAGTCTTTGGCACAAGCAGGGTGCCTAAGACATTTGCACAGTGCTGTAGTAATTTGATGTATTGCACTGTACTGCTGCCACAAAAAAATTCAAATTTCATTACATATGTGAGTGATGATAATCCTGATTCCGATATGGGTCTCTATTATGGTCTGAGAGTGGGAAGTGGGAAGTGGGCAGGGAGAGGGGTATCATAGTTGGGGAAAGGGGAGAAAATGGAAAGTACCAGAGAGACATTCTGTAATGATCAATAAACCAATTATTCAGAATCAAATGACCTTGCCTGGTGTCTAAGGGCTGTGAGTATCTGCACCCTTGTCAAACTCCCACCCTGGGACTCCTCTGCCACCTATCATACACCACATTTGCCATTCCTAACCTCCTTTATTCCTGCCAGATTTACTAATTTTGGTCTCTGCTCCATGTTCACAAATATAGTACTATTGAAAAGTAAGGTTTATCATCTTTCACATATGTCATGAATCTTTGTCCTTTTGTGCACCCTAGCTATGTACAGCATACGTGCCTAAGACTTCTGCACAGTACTGTATGTCCTCAGTGCTGGATTGTTGTCTTGGAGATGACACTGACATTAATCCTTCCATGTATTTAGTGGACTTTTTATTATGTACAACATCACTGGTGTTTTTCCCAATTCCTGAGATGCTTTTCAAGATTGAGGTGCCAATGAGAACCATTAAGATGTATAACACGTGTCTCAGATGTATAAAAGAGGATAGCCGTCACTGTTGCTCAACAAAACACCAGTCACTCTCTCTTCTGCCCTTCCCATCGCAGAAGACACAAAAGCCCGAGGGAACGAATGAGCAGACTACAGGGTGGACTCTATCCCATCGTTATCAGATGCTTCAATGAACCACTTACTCCAAGTCCTAAAGGATGAACTCTTGATCACCTAATCTAGATTGTCAGGCCCTTGTCTACCTGCACTGCCCGTTCTCTGCAACTGTAACACTATAATCTGTTTTCTTCTTACTATCATAGTGCATGTAAATCTAAATCTTTTCACGTATTGCACTACATGTGACAATTAACAATCTAGTATCACCTGGTACCTGAAAGGGCACAGCAGTAAACCCAAGGAAAACATTTATCCTTGTGAAGGAGAGCACTTGGTAAACACACTCCTTATACGCGCACGTTCACTCACACTCACACTCACACTGTCATTCTGCTATTGTTGTAGTGAGTGTATGCACTTCAAAGTCTTCCCCAGTATATTTTCATAATTAAAAAAAAATATTTTCCTTCCACGTTGCTGCCTATGTTCAGCCACAAACATTCAGGACCTTTGAAGGAACTCGGCCAGAAATGTCAACTGTTTTTACTCTTTTCCATGGATGCCACCTGGCCTGCTGAGTTCCTCCAGTATTTTGCCTGTGTTACTTTGACTTACAGCATCTGCAGATTTTCTCTTGTTTTTAACTTCCAAACACCTTTTCTCTCGATCAATCAAAGTACAGTACTGCTGCAATGAAGGCGCCAGTGAGCTTCATCGTTCACGAAAGGGTGATGGCTGAGGTATCAGGAGTAGTACACATTTTCCATGTTCATGAGCCCTTAATGTTGGCAGGCAATGGAGAGTTAACGAAATAAGTTGGTAGAGGACCTTTGCCTTGTGCATTTTGGATGTAAAGCTCTTCCTCTCATACGCTTCATGGAACAATTCAGCATAATCTTCTTTCCTTTTCTTCCATCGTCCACTCTCCTTTCCTATCATATTAATCTTCCACCTATCACCTCCCAGCTTTTTACTTCATCTGCCTTTTCCCATCCACGTACTACTCCCCCTCATCTGGTCTCACCTCTCAACTTCCAGGTGTACTCCTTTCTCTATGTTCACCTTCCCATTCTGGCTCCTTCCGTCTTCCCTACCAGTGCTCATGAAGGATCGCAGCCCAAAACGTCCCCTCCATGGAGGCTTACTGAGTTCCTTCATCGTTTTGTGTGTGTTGGTTAAGATTTCCAGCATCCATTTACAGTCTTAGAGATTAGTCTTCGTGCATGCATAAAGTCAGTGGTCAGTTTATTAGGTACAGGAAATAAATACCTAACAAAATGGCTACTGACTCTATGTCTATGGTCTTCTGCTGCTTTAGCTCAACTATTTCAAGGTTTAATGTGCTTTGCAATCAGAGATGCTGCTTTGCACACCACTGTTGTGACACAGGGTCATCTGAGTTACTGTCACCTTCCTGTTAGCTTGAGCCAGTCTGGCCGTTTTCCTCGGTCCTCTCTTATTTACAAGGCATTTTTGCCCACTGAACTGCCACTCACTGGGTGCTTTTGTTTTTTGGACCACTCTGTAAACTCTAGAGACTGTTGTGTGTGGAAGCCCAAGGGATCAGCAGTTTCTGAGATGCTCAAACCACCCTGTCTGGCACCAACAATCATTCCACACCTGAAGTCACTTAGATCACATTTCTTCTCCATTCTGATGTTTGCTCTGAAGAACAACTGCACCTCGTGACCATGTCTACACATGTTTATACATTGAATCAGAGCCACACGATTGACTAATTAGATATGTGCACTAATGAGCAGGTGTACAGGTGTAGCTAGCAAAGTGGCTATTGATTGTATTGTCTGTAAGCTGCAGCTCATTAATTGAGGTTGGAGAACCCTGTCTACTGTACTGTAGTCATCATTTGTTGAACAGTTTCCTGTTGCCTCTGAAGATTAGCAAAATATATTGGTGATGAGGTGTAACACGGTGGTGAGAAAGACTGTTGTGCAAAGATGCAGCCTAGAGAGATAATATGTTAATCGGTAAATCTCAGCTGCAATCAATAACTTGGTGGCCCGCATCAAACTCTGACTGTAATTGGCACTAGTTCACTGATGGCTAGGGAGATGCTATTTTAAAAGTGTTTTGCAATACCAGTTGTTCAAATCAAGGCTGGATTATCTGTTAATAAATCTGTCACTTCTATCTTAGCTCCAAGCAGTTGCTGTGCTCAAAATGAAGTGTCAGGGGAGAGAAAACATTATGTTCTTTTTTATCCAATACCCTTCTCAACAGATATACTGTAAATGTAAAGAAAGTGAATCTCTTCACAGCTCTCTGGACTCAGCAATGTGTTCAGTGATTTTCAGATCATAACCACTGCTTGCATTTTCTCGACAGCTGGTAATAATTCTGCTTCTGTCACCCTCAGTTCCTCCAGAGCCTGCAGTATTTTTTCTTTCCCATTTGTTAAACAAAAGGCTTGCATTTACACTCAGTGACCACTTTATTGGGTACACCTGCTCATTAATACAAATATCTAACCAGCCAATCATGCGGCACCAACTCAATGCATAAAAGCACGCAAACTTGGTCAAGTGGTTTAGAATGGAGAAGGAATGTGATCTAAGTGACTTTGACCGTGGATTTTCATGCAAAACATTTTCTAAAGTTTACAGAGAATGGTGTGATAAACAAAAAGCATCCAGTGCGTGGCAGTTCTTTGGAAAAAGACACCTTATTAATGAGAGGTGTCAGAGGAGAATGGCCAGACTGGTTCAAGCTGTGAGAAAGGTGACAGCAACTCAGATAACCACATGTTACCAAAGTGGCGTGCGGAACAGCGTCTGTGAATACACAACGTATCATATGACTGTCCACCACCTGTTCCCATGGCTTCACGTGACCCTGTTTGAGGGAGAGGGAGGCTAAGCAGGTGCTACACCTTGCCCAAGGGCAAGGTATCTCCACTCCACACTCCCCCCCCCCATGTAAAAGTATATGGCATATAAAGTTGATCCTAAACACAAGATTCTGCAGATGCTGGAAATCCAGAGTAACAACACACAAAATGCTGACGGAACCCAGCAGGTCAGACAATATCTTTTGAAAGGAATAAAGAGTCGATGTTTCAGGTCAAGATCTTTCATAACTTGATCCTTGATCTTTGAAAATGCAGAACACAAGACTGAAAATAAGTACTTCGGGCTCAAGGTCAGCTGCACTCCAGTCACATCCCAGTAAGATGGACATGGGAACACAAATGTTTGTTTGGATCGTACCAGTCCAGTGCATGATCATGTGAGCTGGAGGCACGGGAGGGCACAAGGGCCGGTCAGTGGGTGTGCTCGGACTTTGAGCCACGAGGTCCTGTCTATGGCTAGTCCAGCATTCGATACTGAAGATCAAAACCTGAAGTCTGATTGGAAGTCCAGAAGTTGTGGCCTAATGGCTGAAGCCTGGAGAAGGCCCAGAGGCTGTGAGGTCTGTCCAGGAGTTGGAGGACTATTCGTGCGTCGTGCTGGGAGAGAAGGTGGGAGAGAGGAAATGACTTGTTTTGTTGTTGTTGTGTGTTCTGTGTTGTTCTGCTGAGCATTGTGGGAATGCTATGCTGTCACTGGAAAATGTAGCAGCACTTATGAGTGACAGCAGTACACCCATAGGTGTGTTGATTGTTGACAGAAGCGACACACTTCACAGTATGTTTTGATGTACGTGTGATAAATACATCTGAATCTGAATCTATCCTGTTCTTATAAGACTTGTAGCTGCAAAAACAAATCCAAAATCAAAACGAAACAATTACCGCTAGCCTGCGACTGCCACAACGTTGTTATACTTGTATGACACACCCTCAGATCCAATGAAATGATTACGTACACAACGCTGGAAGAACTCAACAGGTCAGGAAGCATCCGTGAGAAAAGAGCCTGATGCCTCTAGGTCCTACCCCCTCCCTTATCCCTATTAGTGGGCTTCTGCCCTCTCTTCCCCCCCATTCCTGATGAAGGGTCTCGGCTTGAAACGTTGGCTACTCTTTTCTCACAGATGCTGCCTGACCTGTTGAGTTCTTCCAGCGTTGTGTACGTATTCAATGAAATGATTGTTCCAAAGAGTCAAATTCCTTTATTCAATCCTTTATTAGCAATTAGCAAACATACAATCTTGAAGTGATATTAAGTGATCAGCAAAGATATGACTTCCGCCAGTCCCAAGCTCCAAACTGCCACAAAATAGGCAAGAATAGATAAATTATTCCCTTTGCTTTTACCACACCCCCACTCATGCGACTAGTTACCATAATAAGCAAAATACATGCTCAACACAGAATGCAAAGCAGGTAGAGAACAGATACATGGCTTCTACAAGACTCTTGACATCTTATATGATGAAGTTGAACTGTTGATTTTTCAGTATGACTCCTGCACCTTATTTGTCTACATACACTGCAATTTCTCTGTACTGCAACACCGTATTTTACATTCTGCTTTTCTATTTCTCTTGTACTTATGAACACAATGATCTGTCTGAATGGCATGCAAATAAAAGCCTTTCACCGTACCTTGGTACATTTGACAATAATAAAACCAGATACCAATTACCAATGTGTCTAGTACAGCAGGTTAGGAAAAAAGTGTTACTCATATAAATTACAGGCAAGGTTTGAACTTATTGCCGTCTGCCTTCAAAAGGAGGCTGCTTCTGGGTCATTTAAGTTTGTAAGTCTGAATGCAGATGGAGGCCAAACCTTATATGGAAGGCAGATATCATTCCTTGAGGGAACAGTAATGAGGCAGATGGGTTTTTATAACAATCCAGCAGTTTTATGGGCATCATTTTTATTGACTGATTTTACAAAAATGATCTGCAAGTTAACTGATTTTAAATCCCACAGTTACCCTGGTGGGATATCAATCCGTGTTGCTCGATTGTTGTCCCAGATCTCAGAAGTACTGGCTTAGTGACTTAACTATTGCTTCACCGTGAAGTGTGCTACAGCCTCACCAATGGCCTTGTACATTTGTGAGCCTTGTTTATGCAATGAAATATCCTTCTACGCGTTTCTATTGGTTTGAGGGTGGCATGGTAGTATAGCAGTTAGCATAGCGCCATAACATTGCTAGCAACCTGGATTTAATTCCAATGCTGTCTGTAAGGAGTTTGTATGTTCTCCCCGTGACTGTGTGGGTTTCCTTCAGATGCTCCAGATTCCTTGAACATTCCAAGGACATATGGGTTAGTAATTTAATTGCCCATTTATCACTCCCCATTGATCTCCCTCCTGGCACTTATCCTTGCAAATGGAATGTGTGCTTCACCTGCCCGACACCTCCTCCCACACTATCATTCAGGGCCCCAAACACTCCTTCCAGGTGAGGCGACACTTCACCTGTGTGTCTGTTGGGGTCATATACTGTGTTCAGTTCTCCAGGTGTGGCCTCTTGTATATTAGTGAGTCCCAATGTAGATTGGGAGACCACTTCAAGAGGCATCTATGCTCCATCCGCCAAAACAACCAGGATATCCCAGTGGCCACCCATTTTAATTCCACTTTCTATTCTCAATACAATATGTCTATCCATTGCCTCCTCCACTGTTGAGAAAAGACCACACTTAGGCTGGATTTGCAACACCTTATATTCCATTTGGGTAGCCTCCAACCTGATGGCATGAACACTGATTTCTCAAACTTCCAGTAATGCCTCCAACCCATTCCCCCCCTTCACCATTTCCCATCCCCTTGTCCCTTTCTCATGTTATCTCCTTGCCCATCCATTGCCTCCCTCTGATGCTCCTCCCCACCATTCTTCTTTCTCCATGGCCTTCTGTCTCTTTCACCAATCAACTTCCTAGCTCTTTGCTTCATCCCACCCCCTCCAAGTTTCACCTATCACCTGGCGTTTCTCTCTCAAGCTCCTACCTTTCAAATCCACTCTAGCTTTTTTCCTCCAGTCTTTCTGAAGAGCTTTGGTCCGAAACGTCGACTGTACTTTTTCGATAGATGTTGCCTGTCCTGCTGCGTTCCGCCAGCATTTTGTGTGCATTGCTCATTTCCTTTTATGCATTGCCTATTTTGAGTCTGTCCAAATGCTTCTAAAACATGGTAATTTTAACTGATTCCTCCATCTCTTCAGGCAGTGCTTTCCAGATATCAACCTCCCTTTGTGTAAAAGATTTACCCATCACATCCCCTCTGCAATTCCTCCCTCTCTCTCACCTTAAAGTGTTTCCCAATTGTTTCTGAAACCCTGATGAAGATTAACATACATTGAGTGCTGACTCCATTAAACATTGAACCAGATGTGAACAGCTACAGAGAAAGCCAATCCCCAAGGAATGATTCATTGATCTGCACGTGATGAACATGAAGTAGGTGAAAACACAAACACTCTCAAAGTTCATTAATATCTGAACTTTTTTCATGGGAAAGGAGAAGAGTCCTGGCTTCATATGATTTGGAGTTTTTTTTTAAATTTCCAGTCATTTGAACACAAGTTCAGGTCTATTAGCATTTTTGTCAGTAGATACAATGAAGTTGAGAGAAACTCCAGTAATTCAGCACCTTTTGGACTTTGGGTGAACTGAAATATTGGATGTCACTCCCATTAATGCAGACATGTGTCCATTGCTATACGTTCTGCTCACACCCCTCTTTGCATTGGTGGCACAAAGTTCAAAGTAAACTTTATTATCAAAGTACATAGATGACACCATATACAACCCTAAGATTCATTGCGGGCATACTCAATAAGTCCATAGAATAGTAACAATAACAATGAAAGAAGAACTAGAGTGCAGAAGGCAAATATAAATAAACAGCAATAAATAATGAGAACATGAGATAATGAGAGATAGAGTCGTTAGTGAGATTATCGGTTGTGGAAACATCTCAATGGATGGGTGTAGTTATCTCCTTTTGTTCAGGAGCTTTATGCTTGAGGGGTAGCAACTGTTCTTGAACCTGGTGATGCAAGTTCTGAGACTCTTGTACCTTCTTCCTGATGACAGTAATGAGAAAAGAGCATGACTTTGGTGGTGACAACCTCTGTTGGCGGACAGTGTTTCAAGTAGATATGCTCAATGATTGGGAGATCTTTACCCATGATATACTGGGCCAAATCCATTATCATATGTCAGATTTTCCATTCAAAGGCATTGGCATTTCCATACCAGCCTGTGATGCAGCCACTCAATACGCTCTCCACTGCACAACTATAAAAGTTTGTCAAAGTTTCAGATGTTGTACCGAATCTCTGCAGACTCCGAAGGAAGTAGAGGGACTGCCATGCTTTCTTCGCTGTTGCATTTATGTGCTGGGTCCAGGATAGATCCTCTGAAATAATAATACACATGAATTTTAAATTGCTAACACTCTCCACCTCTGATCCTCCAATGGACCTCCAGTTTCCCACTCCTGAGGTCTACAATCAATTCCTTGGTCTTGCTGACATTGAGTGAGAGTTTGTTGTTATGACATCACACAGCCAAATTTTCAATCTGCCTCCTGTATGCTAATTCAATCACCACCTTTGGTTTGGTCTACAACAATCAGCAAACTTGAATTTGGTACTGGAGCTGTGCTTAGCCACTCGTTCATGGGTGCAAAGTGAGCAGGGCAGGGGGTGAAGCCATATGGTGCACCTGTGCAGATGGAGATCATGGAGGAGATGTTGTTGCCTATTCAAACTGATTGCAGTCTACAAATCACAAAATCCTGGATCCAATGTCACAAGGAGTACTGATTCCAAAGTCTTAGAGCTTATTTATTATTTTAGAGGAGGTGATAGTATTGAATGCTGTGCTGCAGTCAATAAAGTGCATTCTAATGCGGTGGTCCCCAACCACCGGGCTGCGGACCAGTACCGGGCCGCAATGCGTGTGCTACCGGGCCACGAGGAAACAATATGATTTGGTGATATAAAACGATATGAGTCAGCCGCACCTTTCTTTATTCCCTGTCACGCCCACTGTTAGAACTTGAACGCATGCGAGGTCATTACGCACGCGAGGTCATTACCACACAAGGTCATTACCCACGCTTTATCCATGTCAGCGCGGGAAGAAGATCAACTCCTCGAGCTTGCAAATGACGGTGGGCTGAAAAGTGTGTTTGACATAACATCTCTGCTGGCATTCTGGATCAAAGTCAAGGCTGAATATCCTGAGAGAGCCATGAAAGCACTGAAAACGTTGCTTCCATTTCCAACATCATATCTCTGTGAAGCGGGGTTTTCTGCAATAAATGCAATGAAAACTAAATTATGGAATAGACTGGGCAAAAGGACCCCTTCGAGTATCGCTGTCTCCCATCACCCCTCGATGGGACCGTCTTGTTGCAGGGAAACAAGCCCAGGGCTCCCACGGATTCAGCGATATTGGTGTGTTGCAATTATTTTATATGTTCATACAAGGAAAATATGCGCTGTGTGTTTAAATAGCCAAACATTACTTAAAATGTTATGATGCTGTTGGCTTATAAGTGACATAATTGACTTATCACTATATTCATACGAGGAAAATATGTGCTGCGTGTTTAATATTAAATTTGTTAGATAAACCCTTTTAGAAATGAAATTGAGTGTATTACCCACTTATAAGTGACTTATAGTTGACTTATCCCCTATATTCCGGTCGTGATTAACACCTCCACCTCCCCGGTCGGCCGGTCCGCAAAAATATTGTCAATATTAAAACCGGTTCGCGGTGCAAAAAAGGTTGGGAGTCCCTGTTCCAATGTATGCATCATGGCTGTGTAGATGTTCCAGGATTGTGTGAAGAGCTAATGAGATAGCATCTGCTGTAGACCTGTTTTATCAGTAGGTAAATTGGAGCTGATCATCTCAGGCAGAAGATGATATGTTTCATCAGCAGCCTCTCAAAACACTTCATCACTCTGGTTGTAAAGCAAATGAGCGATAGTAATTGAAGCAGGTGACCATGATTTTCTTGGGCCTCAGTGTAATTGAAGCCTGCTTGAAGCAGGTGGGTACCACGCACCGTGGAAGCAAGAGGCTAAAGGTCTCAATGAACAGCACACCAACCAGTTGGTCGGCAAATGTTTCTAGCACTTGGCCAAGTACCCCATCCAATCCAATGCTTTCCGTAGATTCACCCTCCTGAAGGCAGCCCCCATGTCAGCTTCACACATTGAGATCAAAGGATTATTGGGGCCTGTGGGAGTTCGTGAATGTTCCTCCATGTTATTATGGTCAAAGTGCGCATAGAAGGCATTGAGCTCATCTGGAAGTGAAGATTTGCTGTCTTCCATGTCACTTGATTCAGCTTTGTAGGAGGTGATGGTGCAGAAGCCCTTCTGCATTTGTCAAACATCTCTCATTGATTGAAGTTTGCTCCAGAATCTCTACTTCACCCGTGAGATGGCTTTCCAGAGATCATACCTGCACCTCTTGTAGATTTCTTGGTCTCCAGACTTGAACGCCACAGATTTCACCCTCAGCAAATTTTGGATCTCATGATCTCATGATTCATGTTGGACTTCTGTTTGTGGAAGATTTTGAGGTGATTTTGTGGGGACACACTCATGTGTAGCTTTTTTAATAAAGTCCATTACAACCATAGCATATTGATTCAGATCTCTAGATCAGTGCTTGAACACGGCCCAGTGCACTGACTCAAAGCAATCGTGTAATCGTTCCTCTGCCTCCCAAGATCACCTCTTAGTTGTGCTACTTTCTGGAGCCTTGAACCAGTGGAATCTGGGAGCACTTTAAAACTCATGGGAGAGCACATCTCGCGCAACATCTCCTGGTCTCAGAACACAGTCAACAAAATCAGAAAATCTCACCAATGTCTCTATTTTCTGAAGAGGATGAAGAGAGCTGGAATATACCCAATTATATTCATATCATTCTATAGATGCGTTGTAAAGAGCATACATATAAGCTGCATCACTGCATGATACAGAAACTGCATTGGAGCAAGGAGGAAGACTACCATGGGCAGTCAAAACTGCCCAACATATCATGAGCACCAGCCCCCCGATATCAAGGACAGAAGGGTGCCAGAAAAGGCCCAGCAAAATCATAAAGGATTGCACCTACCTTGTTCATTGACTATTTGTCCCACTACCATCAGAGGGGAGGCTCCGTAACTTCCACACCAAGACCACCAGACTCAAAACCAGTTACTTTCCCCAAGCAGTAACGCTGATTAACACCTCCACCGACTAACCCACCGCTCAACACCTCCAATCACTACCACTTTAACGTTTTCTGTCAGAATCACATTATGTACAGATACTCCTCTGCCGAGCATCATTTTATGAACATAAAATCAATCTTTGTATATAAATTATCTCATGTATTTATATCCATTGTGGTTTATTATTATTATTGTGTTCTTTATCTTGTTGTGGATTTTTGGTGCATTGGATCTGGAGTAACAATTATTTTGTTCTCCTTTACACATGTGTATTGGAAATGATACTAAACAATCTTGAATCTTGAATCTTAATACCCCATAAAATTTTATTCCGCATTTTATGTCTAGCAGAGTCATATAGTAAATACCTCAGTGAACCTGCTGAGACTAAAGCGAGCAGAAAATGTAGAATCGGAATCAGTGTTAGGTTTTGAATCACTAATGTATGTTGTGAAATTTGACACGATGCAATCAATCAGAGTGCTCTCTGCTATCTGTTAAAATTTGCAAGAGTCATGGGTGACAAACCAAATCGCCTTGAACTCCTAATGAAGCAGAGCCACTGATGTGCCTTCGTCAATAATTTGAGCCCAGGATAGATCTTCTGAAATGCTGATGCTCATGAACTTGGAGTACTGGAAATACTGCAGAACCTGGATGACAGCTGCAAACTTCTGCATGTCTCTATCTGCTGGTGTTGTGGGACCTGATTCTGACTCCCGACACACTCAGCACACAGTCAATACTCAGGATGGTTGCCTCTTTCCATATACTCCATCTGCACTCACATGCCAGACTGATGAATGAAACAACTGCAGAGCCAGGAAGCCAGATTATTGGATCTTTATTTATAGGCAAGGATTTTTGTGAGCTTCATTTGAGGGGATTTGAGGAAATGGATGAATTCCAACAGAATAGGAAAGGAAAGTTATAATGCCATAAGACCATAAGATATGGGAGTAGAATTAGGCCATTTAGCCTATCGAATCTGCTCCACCATTTTACCATGGCTGATCCATTTCCCTCTTAGCCCCAGTCTCCTGCCTTCTCACTATATTTCTTCATGCCCTGACTAATCAAGAATTTATCAAATTCTACCCTAAGTATACTCAATGATTTGGCTTCCATAGCTGCCTGTGGCAATGAATTCCACAGATTCACCACACTCTGGTGAAATGAATTCCACCTCACCTCTGTTCTAAAAGGATGACCCTCTATTCTAAGGCTGTGTCCTCTGGTCTTAGACTCTCCCACCACAGGTTATAGGAATTCCTAAATGCTTTACAAGTAATGAAGTATTTCTGAAGTGCACTTGCTGTAGTAATACACTAATTGATCCTCCAACAAAACTAAAATGTTAGCATTTTTGGTTTCTGTTGATTATTCCCCCTCCTTTCCTTTGTAGATTATATGAGTTTTTATGGTGGTTTGCCATTGATTTCAGTTTTGTCAATACGCTCTAAGGAAGATGCTAAATTGAAAAGAGTACAGGAGAGAGTTACGAGGATGCTGCCCAGATTTGAGAGGCTAAGTTGTAGAAAGAGGTTGAGCAGTTTGGGATTTTATCATCAGAGCTCTGGCAAATGAGGGGTAATCTTACAGAGATGTATAAACTCATAAGGGTTACAAAAAGGGTCACCACACAACCTTGATCCAGGAATTGAGACATCAAAGAGCTAAAGGGCATAGTTTTGAGGTGAGAAGGAAAAGATTCAATAGGAGCATGGGGGTAACATTTTTACAGGTGAATGATCAGCATGGGGAATGAGCTGCCAAAGGAAGTGCTTGAGACAGGTACAATAACAACATTTAAAAGGTCTTTGGACAAGAACATGGATTGGAAATATTTAGGGAGAGATGGGCCAGGCTCAGGCAAATGGGCCCAGTGTAGATGGGAGTCTTGGTCAACATGGATCAGTTGAGCAAAGGACCGGTGTCCTTGCTGTATGACTCTGACTTGAGCTCCATTTTGAAACAAAAATTTCCCACATAAAACAATGCAACAATTAGCAGAAAATGGGCAATTTTAATAATAGTGAAGGAGGAATATTCAGGGAAAACTGTTCTGCTCCTTATAAGAATAATGTCTTGGGTTTTGATCTGCAATTCAGCACCTTTAAAAATCCAGCAGCACATCCTTGCTGCATTAGAGCACAGTTCTAGACTTGCGTCTTGATGATGAAGTTGAAACAAGAGCCAAAATAAAAGCATACTGGCATTTACTAGCAGCTCATTTTCCAGTCACCATCCTCATTTTGGCTTGCACCAGTCTTGTTCTGTCAATAGACTTCTCTCACTTTATCATCTTCCTGTCATAGAGTAATGCAACACAGATGCTGACCCTTGGACTAACTCACCCATGTCAACCAAACTGACCACAAAGTACACTGCAGATGCTGTGGTCAAATCAACACGTATAAACAAGCTGGAGGAACTCAGCAGGTCGGGCAACATCCGTGGAAACAAGCAGTTTCCGCTGATCAAACTGACCGTAGTGCCCACGGCTGACCAAGGTGCCCATGTATCAGATGTCAACTTTTCTATCTACGATTCACTGTTGGGCATAGTTGCTCAATGTGCATTTTCCTCCTGCTCCCTCTGGACATTTGCGAAGACCGCAGCCTTCAGTTCAGCACTGGGTCATATGATGAACACCAGGCACGTGCAAGAGACTGCTTTCCTGCCTGTTTATCATAACATTAATTTCCTTATGGACCAAAAATCTGTCTAGACCAATCATTAACATATTTACAATGGAACCATGGGACTACAGAAGAGAGAATTTCACATTGACAACTTTCTGAGGAGTAGAAATTCCTCACTGTCTCCATCGAAATGGCTAAGCCATTATTGTGCAGAAAGTAGATTTAGTTCAAAATTGTCCCACAAGAGAAGCAGCATCCAACCTTCCCAGCTTCTGTCAGAATGTCAGATAGTCCAATAAAGATCAACACTTATTCTGTAAACTCCAAGGCCCAACTTGCTCAATTGTTTGTTACAAGGAAACACTTTCAACACAGGACCAGTAACCATTACATCACTATGAAGTGTGCCATGCCTTCACCAACGGCCTTGTTTACGTAATTTAATTTTCTATATCTATTCCTTTTGGTTTGAGGGTGCCACAGTAATGAAGCAGTTAGCAACACTATTGCAGTGCCAGTGACTCAGATCCAATTTTGCCACTGTCTGTAAGGACATTAAACATTTCTCCCTGCTCCCCAGCCCGTGACTGTCTGAGTTTCCTCCGAATGCTTAATATCCTCTCACATCCCAGTGACGTATGGGTTAGTAAGCGGTCACATGGGTATAATTGGTTGGTGCAGTCTCATTGGGCTGGAAAGACCTGCTAATGTGCTGTATCTCTAAATAAATAAAACATTCTTACAAGATTTATAGAATTAATTTGTCCCATTGAACTTATGTTGGAGAATATATATTTCTGAATAATATCATTTCTATATTTATTTCCCTGTAACTCATACTATCTCATGAGTCTATCCACGCCACCCTGAACTATCTACTGGTCCCCCCACTGCCTACACTAGAGATGGCTAATTAAATCACTAACCAGTACACCTTTAAAAAGTTGGGGATACAACAGGGCTAACAGGGTCCAAGGTTGCAACTGAACCCAGATTACGGGAGCTGTAAAACTGCAGTATGACCTGCAGCACAATTGTGTTACCCCGTGTTCAAACACTGAATGAAATTGGCGTTACTATGACCACCCATTTGCATTGGTGTAAATGCCCTTCACGCCCAAACCAAGAGAATTCTTTAGATGCAATGTATCCAATCACACCTAGTGATTATTTCTGATAAAAGTTACTCTCAGTGTGCATTCTGCCCTGTCTCATACCTGAATTTCTGGTTACCAAAAGTGAGCCCAAGGGAGAAGGCACTATGTCCACACTCCATTGCATTTCTGTGTGTCGTATGGAAGCAGGAGCTTCAGCCCATCACACCTGTGCCAACGTATTTGCTCAAAGGTTGCAGAGGGTTATAGACTCATCCAGCTCCATCGAGGGTACACCTCTTCCTATCATTGAGAACATCTTCAAGAGACAACACCTCAAGAAGGGCAGCATCTATCATTAAGAACTTATCTCAGCATCCGGGATATGCTGCCTTCTCATTATTACCATCGAGGGGGGAGATACAGGAGCCTAAAGACACACATTTATCATCCTAGGAATTGCTTCATCCCCTCCGCCATCAGATTTCTGAACAGTCCATGAACGACATTACTATTCCTCTTTTATCCTATTCGTTTATTTGTTTTTGCAACTTATAGTAATTTCATTCTGATACTGTACTGCAGCCTCAAGCAACAAATTTCATGCTGTATGTCAGTGATAATGAACCTGATACTGATTATAATTCTGACTATCCCCATCCTCCCTCAGTGGGACCATTTCCTTTCACGTCTTGCCTATTTAGAGTTTATCTAAATGCTTCTGAAACAGGAGTCCCCAACCTTTTTTACGCCACGGACTAATACCATTAAGCAAGAGGTCCATTTCAATAGGTACATTTAATGTCAGAGGAATGTATACAATATACACTCTGAAATTCTTCTTCTTTGCAAACATCCACAAAAACAGAGGAGTGCCCCAAAGAATGAATGCAGTTAAATGTTAAAACCCCAAAGACTCCCAGCTCCCCCCTCCCATACATAAGCAGCAGCAAGGCAAAAATTCCCCCCACCCTGCACTACCAACAAAAAAGGTATCGGTGCCCCCCCCCCCCACCGAGCACTCAAGAGTGCAGCAAAGCATCAATAAAGGCACAGACTTGCAGTACCCCAAAGACGACGTGTTCACCTGGTATTTCGGCATACAGCAGGCCCCCTTCTCTCTCTCCCTCTCTTCCTAATAAGGGAAAAAGAGGTGTCCCCGTTTCACAGTGAGAGGAGAGACATAAGCAAACCAACTTGCTGATTTATGGTGTTGAAAGTTGTTGCATCACTTTTTCTGTGCTCTGTACCCAAAGAACTCAGGTATCTGGAGCCAGCAGCCAGCTCACTGCTCACGATCTTCTGTCTCCCGCGACGCTGCAGGCGGCGGCACCGGCCCTGAATCTGCCCGCCTCCAGAACCACGAAAATCCAGCACCCTGAAGGCGCATAGTCTCCCGGGCCGCATCCTTGGCATATCAAAAAGCGGCCGGTCGTGAGGCCCTGAGAGCGGGTCCCATTTCCGCAAAGAACCGAAGTCAGCGTGTAACTCCAGGTCAGGGTCTTCAAAAGAACCTTGAAATGGAAAAAAAAGAGATATCAGAGATAGAAATAGAGCTGTTAGCAAAAATGAAAGCAAAGGAGTCGCCGTTAGGCACTATCGTCCTCCTAAGCTCTGCTACGAACTCCACCGTGGACCCTATGTTGGGAACCCCTGCTCTTAAACATGGTAATTATAACTGATTACACCACCTCTTCCGGTAACACTTTCCAGGTATCAACCTTCCTCTGTGTAAAGGATTTAGCTCTGGCATCTCCTGGGAAACTCTTTAAACCTTTGCCCACTTGTTTCTGAAAGCTTGATGAAGATAGACATACATTGAGTGCAGACTCCGTTAAGCTTTGAACCTGCTGTGAACAGCTACAGAGGAAGTCAATCCCCGAGAAATCAGGCATTGATCTGCATGTGATGAACTTGAGCTGTGAACAGCTACAGAGGAAGTCAATCCCCGAGAAATCAGGCATTGATCTGCATGTGATGAACTTGAAGTAGTTGAAGATGCAAGCACTCTTAAGGTTAATTGATATCCAAACTTCTCAGTGAAGTCTTGATTTCATGTGATTTAGAATTACTTTTAATTTGCCATCCAGTCATTTAGACCCAAATACAGGTCCATTAGTGTTTTTGTCTGTGGATAAAATAAGGCAATTCAACACCTTTTGAACTGTGGGTGAACTGGGATATTGGATGTTACTCTTATTAATACCTTATAAAAGTTTAAATGTATTTTTAAACGTAACACATTCATGTAGTAAATACCTTAGTGAACCTGGTGAGGCTAAAGGGAGCAGAAAATACAGGATCAGAATCAGGATTAGGTTGATCAACATTGACATATATCATGAAATTTGTTGTTTTGTGGCAGCAGAACAGAGCAAGACATAAAAATATGTATTACATTTACAATAAATAAATAAGGTGTTCATGGACTGTTTAGAAATCTGACAGTGGAGGGGGAGAAGCTGTTCCTAAAACATTGAGTGTGGGTTTTTAAGGCTTCTGCACCTCCTCCCTGATGACTGCAATGAGAAGCAAGCACGTACTGGATGGTGGAGGTCCTTAATAATAGGTGCCATCTTCTTGGGGCACCGTCTATTGAATTCATCCATGATGGTGGAAAGGCTTCCTCTGTGATGGATTGGGCTGAGTCTACCATGCTCTGAGACTCTTTCAATCCTGAGCATTGGAGACTCCATACCCAGCAGTGATGGAACCAGTCAGAATCATCTCCGTTGTAGATATGGAGAGAGAGTTTGGTAAAATACCAAGTCTCCGCAAAATTCTAGTGAAGTGTGGCTTTTTTGTGATTGCAACAATATGTTGTGCCCAGGATAGATCTTCTGAGATGCTGATGGCCAGGAATTTGATCCTGGATCAGACTGCAGACTTGTGCATGTTCCTGTCGCCTGATGTTGTAGGACCAGATTTTGGCTTTGGGTATACCGGGCACATGGGCAGTCCTCCAGATGTCTGGTTCTAGCAATATACCTTGCTTGCACTCAGGACCTCCAGTTCACATTCCAGACTAGTGAGCGGGCCAAATACAGAACCAGAATGCCAGATTATTGGATATTATTGGGTATTTATCATATACAATGAGAGAAGATATTTGTGAGCTTTCGTCAAGGAGATTCAAATGGAAGAACTCCAGCATAACAGGTAAGGAATGTTATAGGGAATTCCTGCATGCTTTAAAGCAATGAGGTGCACTCTCGATAATAATGCAACCATCTGAGTCTCCAGCAAGCTCCCACAAACAATGTGAATATTGCCAGAAAGGGATGAATAGAAATCTAATTTCAAGGAAAATTGCTCCGTTCCTTTTTGGAATAATGCCTTGGGTTTTCATCTGAAATTCAGCATCTCCCAGAATGCTGCACCACATTGCTACTGCTTTAGAGAATGATGGATTTTCCAGGGCCCATGTGCCTTACTGCTAACATTAGTTTTCCAGAACAGCTGCAAGATCTTTCCAAAGAGTTGGAGTTGTTTGTGACAAAGTCAAGCTTCTAACCAATATTCTTTGCTTAGCTTCTTGGTGTAAACAAGTAAGCAGTGAGGCCATAGGCCCATGCTTAATTGGCGTGAGACAATGGAGTTGTGTTGACTGGCCTACATCAGACCGGACAAACTTGGCTAAGTTATTTGCACCATGGTAACTGAGTTCAAGGATGCTTGCAGACCAGACTGATTCCTCACCTAGCACATCAAACAGGTATAGTTGATCAATTAGTAGTTGGGATATTTGTGTACTCCTAGAGTCAGCCCTCACAGCATTAAGTTACAATGTGGACAAGACAAAATAAATGATTGTGGATATCAGGAAGGTCAATTACTCTCTATTCCACATCAATGTCTCTGCCGTGGAGAGAGTGAAGAGCACAAAGTTCCTTGGTGTGCACATAATAGACGATCTAACCTGAACGCACAAGATTTCCTCACCAGTCCACAATGCAGAGCAGCCTCTACACTTTTTGAGGATGCAAGGCTCCCCACCTTCATTCTAACAACTACCTACAGGAGCACCATCAAGAGTGTGCTATCTGGCTGCATCATTGTGTGGTAACAGAAGAAGCAAGGCATCAGAATGCCTATGGTCTGTCCCTGCAGAGGACGGTTAAAAAATGCTGACAGGATCGTCAGGGTCTTGTTCCCCACTATGTGTGACATTTACTAGGACTGTTGCAGACGAAAAGCCCAAAGCATTCTTCCCTCAGGCTGTGAGATTAATGAATGCCCTGCCACAGCTAAGATTTCATTACAAGGACAGTGAGCTCTTTACTGTTTACTGTTTAACTGTGCTGAACATTAGTACATGTATTTTGAATTATTTTTATTAATTTATTTATAGTATAATATCTTGGTTTATGTACTGGTTGTGAAATACTTTGTATGAGAAAATAATATTAACAAGTAGCATAACAGTATAACTGTTAGATAGTATTGAGCCTTAATCAAAAGAACAAGGGGAATAATATTTCAGTGAAGGGGCAAGTGAAGATGAGTGAAGTTATCCCCTTTGGTTCACGAGGCTGATGTTTGAGGGATAGTAGCTGTTCCTGAACCTGGTCGTGTGAGACTTGAGGCTTCTGTACCTTCTTCCTGATGACAGCAGTGGAATAGAGCGTGACCTGGATTGTGGGGGCCCCTGATGATGGATGCTGCTTTCCTATGACAGCAGGTTAATGTGCTCAATGGTGGGGAGGGCCTTACCCGTGATAGACTGGCCTGTATCCACTACTTTTTGTATCACTGACATTTGCCGTGAAATTTGTTGTTTACTAGCAGCAGTTCAGTGCAATACATAAAAATACTGTAAGTTTCAAAAATAAATAGTTTAAAAAGTAGTGCAAGAAGAGAAAATAATGAGGCAATATTTATGGTTCATGGGCTGTTCAGAAGTCTGATTGGGGAGGGGATGAAGCTGTTCCAAAAGTGTTGAGTGTGTGCCCTCAGGCTGCTCTACCTCCTCCCTGATGGTTCTATTGAGCAGACGGTGCGTTCTGGACGGTGGGAATCCAAAATGGTGGATGCTTTCTTCCTGGGTCATCAGCATTTGAAGATGTCCTCAATGGTGGGGAGGCTTGTAGATTCTGCAGCTTTTTCTATCCTCTGCAGCAGCCCCTCCATACAAGATGGCCATGCAACCAGTCAGAATACTCTCCTTAGTACATCTGTAGAAATTTACTGGAGTCTTTGCTGACATACCAAATGACCTCAAACTCTTAATGTAATATAGCCGCTGGCATTTTACTTACTTATTGCCGGTTATGCCACTGGTGTTTAGGGCAGTAATGAAGGTCCTCCACCTCTGTCTGTCTTTACAGTCGCACAAAAAATAGAAGAATTTTTCATTGTATTACATTTTATTTTGTAGCAATTTTTCTTACCAGTCAGGGTTGTTAGCCCTGACCTGAACCCCTGAGCCTGGAGGACCAGTGGACCACTCTTGGTCTGACTTCTACCCTTTGACCTGTTTGGCATGGGTGACCCTAGCAAGAGCTAAAGCACAAGGTTCTGACTCTAGCCAACATAGTTCTCTGGATCATGGAGGCATGTAAGCCTCCAAACTCTACGACAAGGTTATGGTCCTCCTGGAAGGCTGCTGGCATGCCTTCATCATAATTGCATCAATATGTTCCCACCACAACTGAAGACCTTCTGAGACCTAACCAGCAATGGTCTTTCTCCCCCTCTCTATATCTCTTTCTGAGCAAGGTCATGACCATCCGCAAATGGCCTCCAGCCTACCCTCTCCAATGTCACACACCTGAACCCCACATCCCAAGCCCTAATTTTCTCCTTCATTTTCTCCCTTCAGATCATTCCCAAGGCCTGATCTTTACCCCTCCCACTACCACCGTCACGAGTGACCCTCCACCATTCAAAACTGCTCCATTTCATATTGAGCCCTCATGACCACTCGTGTTTCATCATCCTAATGTGAAGGAGTTCACAATGGAGCCCTTCAGATCAATTGCTGACACATTTAATCTACTATACCACACAAAGCATGCATATCCTCAAAAACTCTAAGCACGCAATGAGTTGCTTTGATGTAAAGACAATTAAGGATACACAGATGGCCTTTTGTAAACAAAATGATCAACATAAGCAGCAACTCCCTCCATGGGGAGCTAGAGATGAGAAATGTATACCACTCAGCACCACAGGGGGTTTTATATCCAGGGTTAAGAGCAATACAACTGCTAAGTTAATGGGAAATCCTGGGGCTATTAAAATCATCGAGTCAAAGTGGTAAGGCCAGCTCAAATTATCGGAGTTTGTTGTAATTCAATGTGTTTCCCATAACAACCTCACCCATATATTAGGTGTGAAACTCCACGCATGCACACTCCGGAGGCAAGCTTGTGGTTTGAAATAACTCTGCGATGTGCTAACAGGAATATATCTTTACAAAAGCTGACAATATATTGGACTGTGAGACTTCCAGTCAGGTAATTGTCAATAGTTTTAATGTTTTTTTTCTCTCTAATTTATCTAGTGGGATCAGAGTATATGTTAGTTAACTCAAACATGAGAAAGTCTGCAGATGCTGGAAATACAAAGCAACACACACAAAATACTGGAAGAACTCAGCAGATCTGGCAGCATCCGTGGAAATTTTGGGCCGTGACCTTCTTCGGGACTGAGAAGAAAGGGGGAAGATGCCAGAATGCAAAGGTGGGGGGAGGGGAAAGAAATTAGCTGAAAGGTGAAGGCAGGTGGCTTCTGGAGAAGATTGCTCAGACATGGAGGAGCCTTACATGAGCGATATGGTGCATCCAACTAACCAAGTTATTTCACTAAACAAACCAATGGATTTTCTTGAATTCTATCTTACAAAAGATGCAGTTTATTAATTGAGAATTAAGAACATCATGGGTAAAACCCACCCAGCCATTGATCACATCTACATTGAATGTTGTCATAGAAAAGCAGCATCCATCATCAAAGATCCTCACCACCCAGGTCAAGTTCTTTTCATGCTGTTGAAGGTACAAGAGCCTCAGGACTTGCACCACCAGGTTCAAGAACAGTTACTACCCCTCAATCATCAGGCTCTTGAACACAAAGAAGTAACTGAATTCATTCTACTTCTGGTCTTCCCACAACCGATGGTTTCAAATTAAGGACTTTATCTTGGTATTTCATGCTTGTTATTTATTGCTGTTTATTTATATTTGCATTTGCACGGTTTGTTGTTCATTGACCCTGTTTACAGTTACAGTTCTATTGATTTGCTAAGTATGCCAAAATGAAGTAGAATCTTAGGGTTGTATGTGGTGGCATGTATGTACTCTGATCTGATAATAAACTTTGCTTTCAACTTTGAACTTTGAGAATTAATGGATTTTAAGGGATATAAGAAATATGTTTCTTTACTCAGTGTATCAATTATTTTTAACTTCACCCACACAGGCAAGACAAGTGAAGACATGGGTGACATGGTAACATCATGCTCAGTATAGTATAATTGTCAAGACTGTCTAACAAAACCATTCATTTCCATAAATGTTTCTCTTATCAGTGACACCTTTTTCTATGACAATGTCATTACAGTGCCAATGACCTGGGTTCATTCCCACTGTTGTCTGTATGTAGTTCATATATTCTCCCCATGACTGCCTGGGTTTCCTCCCGTATTCCAAAGACGTACAGGTCAGTCGGTTAATTATTCACATGGGTGTAAATAGGCAGTGTAGGCTCGTTGGGCCAGAAGGACCCCTTGTTATATAAAATAAATAAATACGTGTTTAATGTTCTTCTAGACATTTGGACTGTAGGTTCACAAGACCATTTCACAGGATTGTTGTTGTGAGCCTGTGATAACATATGAAGGCCGTAAACAAAACTGATTCTCTTCTCTGTAAGATGTTCGGCTTTCATGTCATTGCTTTACTCTAGGTTTCTTTAATTAATCAAATATAAAATTCCATAGTAGCAGTGGTGGGGTTTGAACTTGTGAAATCAGGCCCACTGTGCAGGTCATCTCGGACCTGGCTGATTTGGGCAAAAAGCCCAAATCTCCAGATTGTTGCAAAATGCCCAAACTGGTTTATTAATTCTCTTTAGCAACAGAAATCTACCAAATTTATTTAGTTTGGCCTCCAGGCCCAGTGTAGTATAATTGTCATGACTGTCTAACAAACCGTTCATTTCCATAACTGCTTCTCTTATCAGAAACACCTTTTTCTATGACAAAACAGAAAAAAAATGTGTTCCTTCGCATTGCACCGCAGCCTTAAAATCCGATCTCCTTGTTGTGCTTTTGTGACTCTTTATTTCTGATGAGATGTATGGGGTGTCCAGGGAGGCATGGCACCTCTAGTGAAGGGGGCTTGTTGTATCCATTCTGGGGCAGCTCATTCACCTTTGGTCCCCGCCAGACACTTAGCTCCCATCTATGGCTCTAAGTAGATGTTTGCATACGACAGCGACCACAGCCGGTGTCAACCGTGTCACTGCTTCAACAGGCAGGCTAAACCAAGTGAGTGTAGCCAGTGGGCATCATACCTCGGTGAAACAGGGACATGCCTGTCCTAGCAAGTGAAGTCAGCTCTGGAGGACTGGGCGGATGAGATCTACAGTGAGATCCAAAGTCTAGGAAGGAGGTATTACAACTCTCCATGCAGAGCGAAGGGCATGACAAGACACAGAAGACAACATGGTCATCTACTGAAACCAACAAAGGCCCTAGTTTGTACTACTGGACCCATCCTTCCGAGGTTGAGAGAGAGGAACTGTCCCAGTGCATCGGTTTTTCAACTTTGAAGACTCTCCAGCACAGGCCTCCTGTTATTGTTGGACAAGATGGACAACCACGTCTGATTCAGTGCAGCACAGATCAGAATTTTCACCTGTTTTCTGCAGAAAAGATGGACCTACCATCATATTGTAGCTACTGCCTGTGACACTGCTGGAGTTCAGGGCAGCAATGAAGTTCTTCCATCTCTGGCGATGTTCAGGACTTCCTTCGTGAGTCAGTAGCTTCCGCCTGGCTTTCATTACAGTCAGTCATGCAAGTCCCGGGTGGAGACTCTGGAATACCATCACACTCAGCTGTAGAAGGATTCTTTGCAGTTGTTTTTGTCGCAATTTTGTTTTACCGCTCAGGGTTGATAACCCTGAACCTGGAGGACCGGGGACAACTCTTAGTGTGTCCCCCCTCTCTTTAACCTGTTTGGCGTGGGTGACTCTAACAAGAGCCAAAGCTTAAAGCTCTGACTCCAGGCAACATAGCTCTCTGGGTCATTGAGGCACGCAAGCTTCCAAACCACAACAAGGTTGTAGTCCTATGGGAGGATTACAGCTATCAGGATAACATAAAACACTCCTCAGCCATTTCAGATCTTGGGAAGAATGTTTAGTGCTGTGGAAGAAAAGCTCTTTACCCAGGTAACACACTTATAATTATACTTATCTTTATGTATTAGTTCCTCGGCTGGAAATTTTATTTCAGAACTGCAGTAGGTGACAAACACTAGAAGGCCCAAGCTCAATGAAAATTGTTTCTCAGGTCTTATTAGGACATTGCTACTGAGTTACATAGGTCAATCAAATACGCAACTTCTTGTCCCCACTCCTCTTCCACAAGGATAATAGTTGATAAACATTCAAAAGCCTAAACTGTGCAGTCAAATGTCCTAAAGCTCTTCCAGGGTTGGGGGTATGTGGTGCAGGGCCCCACTGGTATGCTCTGATTGAGGCCTACTCTGACCCTAACCCTATTCCACCTGACAGTTTTGTTGTAAAACAGAAATTTACAAAACGAACCAGGTAACTTTTTCTCATTTGGTCAGTGGATAATAGAATCTTTAACTCTGCCTGATCCCTTGAGATATATTGACCACTACAAATTAGTCCTCTACAAAGAAGGGCAAACTTCTTGAGAATTCATCGGATGTGAAGTGCCATGGGTTTAATTGAGAGAGCACACAGTAGAAGTAGTCGGCCAGTGGTCTAGTGGCATCTGCACCGGACTTTGAGATGAGTGATCCTGAGTTTGAATCCAGCTCCTTGCACACTTGAGTGTCAAGCTGGCAATTCAGCCTAGTTAAAAATAAACAGCCAAAAATTGGAAAGAAATGGCAAGGGTTTCTGCCCGATGTGCCGCAAGGTGCAGAAAGGAACAACAACAGGAGAATTAGAGTTGGGTTTATTATCACTCTCTTATACAAGAAGTAATCTGTTGTTCTGTGCAAAGAATCAGAATCACTGTTATTATCACTGTTTCATATGACATGAAATGTGTTGTTTTGTGGCAGCAATACAGTACAAAGTCATAAAGTTACCATATATTACAGAATAAATCAATAGTGCAAAAGACAAATAATGAGGTAGTGTTCTTAGAGTCAACAACCATTAATAAGTCTGGTGGCAGAGTCGAAGAAAAGCTCTTCAAACACTCAGTGTGAGTCTTTAGGCTCCTGTACCCCCTCCCTGATGATAGTAATGAGAAGAGGGCATCTCCCTGATGGTGAGGGTCCTAACTGATGGAGAGCGACTGCTTGAGGCACTGCCTCTTGAAAATGCCCTCGATAGTGGGGAGAGTTGTGCCCATGATGAAGCTGGTTGAGTCTACAACCCTTTGCCGCTTCTCGCAATCCTGTGCAGTGGAGGTTCCATACCAGGCCGAGACACAACCAGTCAGAATGCTTTCCCTGTACAGTTATATAAATTTACTGTACAGATCTCCTCAAGCCTCCAATGAAATAGAGCCAGTAGTTTGCTCCTTTGTGATTGCATCAAGGTTTTGGGCCCAGGACAGCTTTTCTAAGATGTTGATGCCCAGGAACTTGAAGCTTCCCACCCTATCCACTGCAGACCCCTCGATGAGGACTGCTGTGTGTACTCCCGAAATCCCCCTCCTGAAGTCCACAATCAATTCCCTTGTCTTGTTGATGCTGGGTAAGTTTATATTAAACTAGTTCTTCATATTATTTCCTTCAAAAGCACAGACAGTTATTTTCATGTTCTTTCAGGTTAATCATTAAAAACAAATCAGAAATACCCATTCAAAAGTGGTAACTGAAGCTTGTATTTTCCAAATTGCAGGAAGTAATTTCTCCCAAAATGTATGCAACTCCTTGTAGTCCTGTGGTCCAGGTTAAATTCAGCAACTTGCAGGCTTGTTGAAATGGGCTTGTTTAAGACAAATTTCCTATTTAGACTTTGTCTATTATATTTAGTTTATACATCCTCTCTTTTAACACATCAAGACTGGTTTAACTTGCACATCACAATCAAGGGAAAGTCTGCAGGTGCTGGAAATCCGAGCAACACACTCAAAATGCTGGAGCAACTCAGAAGGCCGGGCAGCATCTAGGAAAAGAGTCATGCCAAAAGGTTTTGGCCCAAAACATCAACATGGAGTTCCTCCAGCATCTTATTTGTGTGTGATTCATACATCAGGTCATTCTGTGGATCCTTAAAATACTCTGTGTAGAAACACTACGCTCAGTGTAATCATTCATTTCAACAATTCTGTCCACTCATTGTGACAACTCCCAGCATACTGGTAGGCTTCTCAATCACCATGTATATATCAACCATCAGTTTTACAAGAGGTACAGGAGCCTTAGGTCCCACACCACCAGGCTGAGAAATAGTTATTACCCTTCAACCATCAGGCTCCTGAACCAGTATGGATAATTTCAGTGAACACAGAAATAATTCCACAACCTACGGACTCACTTTCAAGAACTCTTTAACTCATGTTCTTAGTTTTATTTGTTTATTTTCTCAAGGTGGCAGGGTGGAGATACATCTCTATCAAAGAAGATATAAGGCTCTCTTTTCCTTCGCTAGCCTGCGGGTCACCTGTGGGCAAGATGTAGCGCCTGCTGGCTACCCCCCCCCCCCAACCAAATCAGGGTCATGTGAACCTATGTGAGCAGGTGGTGGATGGTCGTATGAGCAGCCGGTGCATATCACAAGTCCTGGTTATGCGACCACCGACATCGGGGAGGCAATCTCCAAAGAGTATTGAGAATGGCTGGGGACACCTCTCTTGTAAAGACACTGCCCAGAAGAAGGCAATGGCAAACCACTTCTGTAGAAAAAATTGCCAAGAGCAATCATGGTCATGGAAGGAGCGTGATCACCCACGACATACAATACATCATGTAATGACGATGATGATGGTTATTTTTCAAAGTTTTTTGTGTATGCACTGTTTGTCTTTGGCCCATTGATTATTTGTCAGTCTACGTGTGTAGTTTTTCATTGATTCTATTGTATTTCTTTGTCCTACTGCGAAAAGAATCTCAGGGTGAGGTGGGATATGGTGACCGGTACTGTATGTACCTTATAATAATGAAATTACTTTGAACTCTTGAAGCATTTTGATAATATTCCGACATTATCTATACCTGTCTGTACTAATTCCATTTCTCAGTACTTGCTCCACAGACTTATTGATTTAAATGCTTCTCTAGATACCTCATAAACACTGTGAAACTCAGTGCTTCTCATGTGTTGTGAAGTGGGATGGTAGCTACCTGGTTTGCACTGTGAGGGGAGGTAGTAGAAGATACAGAGGCAAAGAGCAGGCTTATGAACAGAAGTGTTACAAGAGACTGCAGATGTTAGAATCTGGAGCAAGGTACAATCTGCTGGAGGAAGTCAATGGGTCAAGTAACATCTACAGAGTGAAAGCAGTTGTCATCATTTTGTGTTAAAATGTATCAGGTTTCATTACAAAATCATTTATATTATTTTATTTTTATTTAGAGATACAGCATGAAACAGACCCTTTCGGCGCAATGAACCGCACTGCCTAGCAACCCACCCATTTAACCCTACACTAATCACGGAACAATATACAATGACCTACTAGCCGGTATGTCTTTGGACTGTGGGAGGAAAACAGAGCACCCAGAGGAAACCTACGTGCTTACAGGAAGGACGAAGAAACTTCTTATAGATGCCATCAAAATTGAACTGTGAACTCTGTGCACTAACCACAATGTTACCTCAGCCCACTGACCTCCTCCAGCAGATTGGTTACTGTCACATGAACACAAGGTAGGGAATACAAGGATAGCAGATGGGACCAGTACAGATTGACATCAACATTGTCACAGTCATGGTTGGCCAAAGGGCCTGTTTCTGTTCTTAAGGATTAATGATTCGCTTTATTTTTCACATGTACATTGAAACATCGAGACATACAATGAACTGCATTGTTTGAGTCAATGATGTCAAAGGCGTCAATGATGTGCTGTGGCAGTCTGCAATGTCTCCACTCCTTTGGTGCCAACAGAGCATGTCCACAACTAAACTGTCTGTCTTTAGAGTGTCAGAGGAAACCCATATGGTCATGGGGAGAACGTACAACCTTTACAGATAGCGGCGGAATTGAACCCAGGTACTCATGTTATGCTAACTGCTAAGTGACTATACTGCCAAACCCCCACGCAGTCTACCCCTCACGTTTTGCGTTTGATATTCTATGTTGAGTCAGTAGGCCAAAGGGCTTGTTTTTGATCTGCATTTCTCTGTTAATTTATCTGCCTACTCAGGCAGTTTACTCCACATTCCAAATACCTTTTGGGTGAAAAGAACTTCTCCTCTCTAAATCTCTTATTCCCTTACACAAAAATGAAGCACCGTAACTGTTAGTCCTACAAACACTGTAGGGTAGATGTAGAATTTCTTTACAAAATGACGAAACATCAAAATGCAGATGATAAGGAGCAGGAAATGCTTAGAGGCCACAGGATGTTAGGTATGGACACTACCATTCTCACTCACATCCTGCTACTGCACCACCATTCCTAAATCTTCTCTTTCTATTACAACATTGTTCAGGCTGAAATGCCTCTCTCACTGGCTATTTTATAACAGTAACTACTTTTCAATGAATACCTTCTCAATGAATATTTCATTGACCAAAGAAGTGTGGTGTACAGAATCATTTGTGGTGACTACAACAAGCTCCACATCAGCCAGATAGAATGTAAACTCTCAAAAACTTGTTTACAGGAAAGAAACTAGTGGTAAGGAGGCTTGATCCACTGTCACAGATCTCAATACATGAAAACTGAGAAGGAAGCCACAATGGTTCTGTAACAGGCGAACACGAAGCAGGCATGAGAATTTTATAAGTGTGTTGCTTTTCTGATAACTCTGTAAAGAAACATATCAAAATAGACGTCATCTATGAGCCCCTAATAGCCAAAGAAGTGTGAGCCAATAGGATTCAAAGGTCAACTGAAGGGGTAGCCAATTAGGACTGAGACAGGTGAACTATATAAATGCAAGCACTCCCAGAGAGAAACCCCAACATCCATGCATTGAGGATGTCACCTCAACTGGTGATGAAACGTTTGCAAGCTAAATGCCAAACTCAGGGAACACCGAGACATTCAACTCCTCAACCCAAGCTACCAATATTCACCACCATCTTAAATTTCATTGACTATAATATTTTGGGACAACCTATAAAACATGCCCTCTAATTCCGTATCTTCCTTTTCAGTTATTTAAGTTTTCCTACTTAAATTGCTTACATTCAAGTTCTTTCTCTAGAAATTTTAAAAAGAGGAAATAATCAGCTTATAATTAATTCCAGCAGTGCGATCTCAAAAAAAAGGAAATCAGTTTGAGTGTGTTAATTATGCAAGCAAAAATAATGCTAAGTAATTACCAGTGTTCTGCATCAAAAATTATTTGACTGGTCTTCAGTAGTGTTTTGAAAAATGAAGACAACAATGTTCATTTGCAAGCCAAAATAAAAGTCCAGGAACCAGCCGGGTGAGAGAGAACTCCTGCTTCAGCAAGGATTTGGACCCAGTGCAATTTGCCTATCGCCACAATAGGTCAATGGCAGACGTAATTTCAATGGCTCTCCACACGGCTTTAGACCACCTGGACAACACAAACACCTACATCAGGATGCTGTTCATCGACTATAGCTCAGCATTTAACACCATCATTCCCACAATCCTGATTGAGAAGTTGCAGAACCTAGGCCTCTGTACCTCCCTCTGCAATTGGATCCTCAACTTCCTAACCGGAAGACCACAGTCTGTGCAGATTGGTGATAACACCCTCCTCGCTGACGATCAACACTGGCGCATCTCAGGGGTATGTATTTGGCCCACTGCTCCTCTCTCTATGTACACTTGACTGTGTGGCTAGGCATAGCTCAAATACTATCTATACATTTGCTGATGATACAACCATTTTGGTAGAATCTCAGGTGGTGACGAGACGGTGTACAGGAGTGAGATATGCCAACTAGTAGAATGGTGCCGCAGCAACAACCTGGCACTCAACATCAATAAGACAAAAGAGCTGATTGTGGACTTCAGGAAGGGTAAGATGAAGGAACACATACCAATCCTCATAGAGAGTTCAAAGGTGGAGAGAGTGAGCAGCTTCAAGTTCCTGGGTGTCAAGATCTCTGAGGATCTAACCTGGTCCCAACATATTGATGTAGTCATAAAAAAGTCTGAAGTTGCAGTCCCCTCTTGCACTTGGTATATGTGAATACAGAAGGCCAGGCTCACTGAAAACCTAGCAGCAGGAAGAGCAAATGTTGCTCAAGATCATACAATGAGGATTATCACAAGCTGGAGGAACAGCACATTAGAACATAAGAAATAGGAACAGGAGTCGGCCACCTGGCCCATCGAGCCTTCTCTGCCATTCAATAAGATCATGGCTGATCTGGCTATGGACTCATCTCCACCAACCTGCCTTTTCCCCGTAACCCTTAATTCCGCTACTATGCAAAAATCTATCCAACCTTGTCTTAAATATGTTTACTGAGCTGACTTCCACTGCTTCATTGGGCAGAGAATTCCACAGATTCACCACTGTCTGGGAAAAAGCAGTTCCTCCTCAACTCTGTCCTAAATCTAGTCCCCCAAATCTTAAGGTTATATCCCCTAGTTCTTGTCTGACCTACCAGTGAAAGGAACATATCTATCCCTTTCATAATTTTATATTTTTCTATAAGATCTCCTCTCATCCTTTTGAAGTCAGGTGAGTACAGTCCCAGGGGACTCAATCTCTCCTCATAGTCTAACCTTATCTCTGGAATCAATCTGGTGAATCTCCTCTGCACCACCTCCAAAGCCAGTATACCCTTCTTTAAGTAAGGAGACCAGAACTGCATGCAATACTCTTGGTGTGGCGCCACCAGTACCCTGTGCATTTGCAGCATAACCTCTCTGCTCTTAAATTCAATCCCTCTAGCAATGAAAGCCAACATTCCATTTGCCTTCTTGATAGTCTACAGCAACTGCAAACCAACCTTTTGTGATTCATGCACAAGCATTCCCAAGTCCCTCTGCACAGCAGCATGCTGCAATTTTTTACCATTTAAATAATTATTTGTTCTTTCATTTTTCTTTCCAATGTGGATGACCTCGCATTTAGCAACATTATACTCCATCTGCCAGACCCTTGCCCACTCACTTAACCTATCTATATCTCTCTGCAGACTCTCCGTATCTTCCGCACAATTCACTTTTCCATTCAACTTAATTTTCACCTTGTTTTCCAAAGTCAATATAAAATGCTCCAAATTCACACAGCTCACTCCTTCATTCATCTCGGAACTGGCCATATGTTCTTCTTGCTGCTGCCATCAGGAGGGAAATACAGGAGCATTAGGTCCTACACTACCAGGTTCAGGAACAGTTATTACCCCTCAACCATTAGGCTAATGAACCAGCATGGATAACTTCACTCACCCTAACACTGAACTGTTTCCACAACCTATTGACTTACTTCCAAGGGCTTCACAGCTCATGTTCTCAATATTATTTATTACTTATTTATCTATTATTATTGTTTTGTTTTTCTTCTTGTATTTGCACAGCTTATTGTCTTTTGCATATTGGTTGTTCGTTCATCTTGTGTGTAGTTTTTCATTTATTCTTTTGTGCTTCTTTTTATTTATTGTGAGTGTCTTCAAGAAGATGAATGTCAGGCTCTGAAGAGGCATATATGTACTTTGGTAATAAATTTACTTTGAACTCTGATTTTTGGCCATTTCTGGTCTGACCTTGTGTTGCCTCATAGAGACACAAGGTGATGGATTCTGGAACCATGTACAGTTTGCTGGAGAAACTCAGTAAGGCATTCAGTATTAGTGGGAGGGGTGAGAGGAAGGAAAGTTCATGCTTCAGGTACTGATGCAGGGTTTTGATCTCGAATATTGGCAGTTCCTTTCCCCACCAAGGAAGCTGCTTGATTCCTCCCATAGATTTGTGCCTCATCCCATTGGCTCATTTTCTTTTTCCATCTCTGTCCTGTTGGGCATTAGCAGCACTTCACACAGAGAAAGCAATCAAATGTGCTGCTGAATGCTTCTCCAACTATCCCTCTTCACTCACTTGGTCTCGCTGTATTGGAGATATTTCCTCTGGATATTTATATCTGCCTTTGACCATCATCCATAGCTGGCCAACATCATTAACGCTGCTCTGAGTTTGATCGGGGGTAATATCAATAGTTTGACTTTCATTAAAAAAAGCCTGTTTTACAGTAAAACCATAAGCCATAAGACCTTAAAACATAGCAACAGAATTAGACCACTTGGCCCATCAAATCTGCACCACCATTCCATCATGGCTGATTTATTATCCCTCTCACTTCCATTCTGCTGCTTTCTCCCCATAACTTTTGACACCCATACTAATCAAGAACCTAGCAACTTCTGTTTTAAATATACCCAATGACTTGGCCTCCAGAACCGTCAGTGGCAACTTATTCCACAGATGCACCACCCTCTGGCTATAGAAGTTCCTCCTTTTCTCTATTATAAGTGACATCCTTGTATTCTGAAGCTGCATCCCCTGGTCCTGTAGGAAACATCTTTTCAAAATCCACTCCGTCTAGGCCTTTCAATATTCTGTCTTAGTCTTTCAATGAGATCTCCCCTCATTCTTCTAAACTCCAGTGAGAACAGGCCCATAGCCATCAAATGAGCTTCATACATTAACCCTTTCATTCAGCAGAGTCCACTTAAACAATGCACTACGACAAGCACTTCACAAAAGAATATCCAAATAAAGAACACATGACCAAAACCACATCTGGATTTTGCAAGAAGACCTGGTTCTAGGTCCCCTGATCAAGTGTAATGAGAGTAAATTCAATTCCCATCATTAACACCACAGTGAATGGGATAAGTAACTATTTATCTTCTGAGTAGTATAGCAGTCATTATATGCAACTAAAATATGAAGCTTTTCAGATATTGAGTCATTGATAGTACTAGATTCTTTTTCAACTGATAGTAGTTACTGCACTGAGAGCTACCAGTGCCCATGGCAATCTGACCACGCCCAGAATATTATGTGCAGGCCTGGTCACCAAAATATATGAAGGATGTGACCAAGCTGGAGATGGTGCAGAGAAGTTTCTCAAGGATGTTCCTGGAAATGGAGGGTTTGAGCTGTAAGGAAAGGCTGAAGAGGCTGGAATTGTCTTCCCCAGAGTGAAGGAGGTGACATTATCAGAATCATAATCAGAAACAGAATCAAAATCAGATTTATTATCACTAACATAGATCGTCAAATTTATTGCTCAGTTGCAACATTTACTGCTTTGTGCAATACCAAATCAGTAACAGTGTGCTGTTAACTGTGGTGCCTTCTCCCAACGCATAGCCTCTATATAGTTATAGTACAATAAAGGCCAAGCACTCAGAGGACACCACAGTTAACAGCACGCTGATGATGTCTCCTCATATGGTGATGAAATGCTTAGATCAAAGAATGACTCAATCCAACCATTTAGACAGGTACGTAGGTAGGAAAGGTTTAACGGGTATGGGAGAAATGCAGGCAAATTGCAGCAGCTCAGGAAGGTACCTTGGTCAGCATGGGCCAAAGGGCAGTTTCTATGCTCAATAGCTTTATTACTCTATAGCTGTGAAAGCAGAGACTAAACACAATTATCACCTCCTCTTGCCCTGACTGCACCAGATTATGTGGATCCCAGGTCAGCCTCTACAGCCTCCTGAGTATCCAGCAATAGACAATCCCTTATGGGAACATCATACTGATAGTGGCAGTAATCAGTTCTGGGTTCTAATTACAGTCATCCTGCACTGGTCACTGTTGATCTTTTATTGCAGCTGGTTCACACATTTACACGACTACTTGTTTTATTGGATTAGTACCAGGAACATTATACTGTCTTATAGAAACATGCACCTTGCTCTTTATGTCAACCTGTCAATCTTCAGGCGATGTCACTTAGGGACTTGTGCTAATATGACTTTGTGACTGTGTGTGCTATGGTAACTATATGTGCTGCGTGTGACTGTATGTGCTATGGTAACTATATGTGCTGCGTGTGACTGTGTGTGCTATGGTAACTATATGTGCTGCGTGTGACTGTGTGTGCTATGGTAACTATATGTGCTGCGTGTGACTGTATGTGATGTGTGTGACTGTATGTGCTGCATTGTATTTTGTTGCCCTGTTCGCTGAGCTGGGCAATTAGGTTGCAGACGTTTTATTACCGCTTAAGGAGACATCCTCAGTGCCCAGTTGTTGGTGTTTCCCTCCAGAAGTGCTCGAGTTTATATAGTGCCTGCTCCACCTCGGTCGCTTGCCTCAGTCCTGTTTGGCTACCCCTTCAGCTGACCTTTGAATTCTATTGGCTTGCATGTCTCTGGCTCTTAGGGGTTCTATGTTTTGCACCTTTGCCCAATGGAACTTGTTTCATTTAGCTGAACATACTGTTGAACTACAATGAACTTGAACCTGAACTAATTACATCGGCACAATGAGAACCAGTACAAACCAACAGAATGGCAATGTTCAAAGTGAAATCATAAATATGAAAAAATAAAGCAAGGGGACAAAGGATAGAACACTTCTGGTACAGAGGGAAATTATTAGATTGTTTTCTCCAGGAGGTGACATGCAGAGGGCCAGTGGCCTCTATATTTCTTTTCCTTTAATTCAGAGAATGCAGAGAAGCAGCAAAGAAAAGGGGGAAAAATGCTTCATTTCCTCCACCAACTGAATAATTCATTTTCTTACAGAATAGCTCTCCTGTCATTGCTGTCACTATACATTCAGAGTGTTATTATTGGATTAAATGCTAATCTACATAAACACTTCACAAACATTCTATGAAGCCCAGGATTAGTTAATCTTTATTCCCCACTGCCTCATTTGCTGTGACAAATTTTACTGTCAATAGTAATAACTTATTGGCCCACCGAGGAAGTTTCATTTGATAAAGAAATCCATGGAGTGTGAAAACACGAAAAGAGATGGAGACAGAGAGTACCATCAACTCACTGACCGAAATGGACAAGGGGCAGAACTGATCTTTGCCATTCTTCCTGTAAACTTCATCATGCAAAAGGTAACTAGTTAGACACATGGTTTCATACTGGCATCAGCAGATAGGAGGAGATATCCCTGTCACTGAGATTTAACCAACACAAGAAAGTCATGATTCATCCATACTCCTTGAGGAAGATTTGCTTTATCATGTCTTTGCCCATTTCAAAGAGTTTCGTCTTTGCACAGTGTGCAAAAATATTTCTTTTATGTGGCATTCCCACAGTTGAACTGCTGCATCCTAACACATGTGGCCCTTGTAATCCATGTGCAATACACAAAATGCTGGAGGAACTCACAGTCCATCATGGGTAAAGTCCTTCCCACATCCACACAGATCATTGGTACAGGAAAGCAGTGACCATCATCAGGGACCTCCACCATCACCCAGGTCATGTTCTCTACTCATTGCTGCCATCAGGGAGAAGGTACAGGAACCTCAGGGCTCACACCAGTCACCAGGTTCAGGAACAGTTACTTCCCCTCAACCATCAGGCTCTTGAAACAAAGGGATAACCTCACTGGTCCCACCACTGAAATGTTTCTACAACCTATGGATGGACTTCCACGTGTTGGAGATATTTTTTGCTTATTTATTTATTATTATCGTACTTTTATTTTTTTCTCAGCTCAAGCGCTCAAGCTGGTAAAACCCGAAGTACAGGCATAGCCAAGCACATTTATTTCTCTTATCATTATTATTATTATTATTATTATTATTATTATTATTATTATTATTATTATTATTTCTTCTTTCTTTTTGTATTTGCACAGTTTAGAGTCTTTTGTGCTCTTGTCATACACCCTTTTGGCATGGTCTTTCATTGATTCTATAGTGGTTATTGGACTTAGTGAGTATGCCCACAAGAAAATGTATTTCAGGGTTGTATATGGTGACATATATGTACATGTACTTTGATAATAAATTGAACTTCGACTTTTTTGAACTTGACAGCATGAACGCTGATTTCTCTAACCTGCTACTTCTCTCTCTTTCCCCTTCTCTCCTATTCCATTCTCTGTTCTGGTTCCCCTATCACGCCTTCCCTTCTCCTCTCCTGCCCATCACCTCACTCTGGTTCCCTTCCTTGGTTTTCTCCTATGATCCACTCTCCTCTCTTATCAAGTTCCTTCTTCTTTAGCCCTTTACCTTTTCCACCTATCGCCTCCCAGCTTCTTACTTCATTTGCCCTGTCCCACCTACCCACCTTCCCCTTCACCTATTACCGGCCAGCTTGTGCTCCTACCCTTATCCCCACATTCTCACTCTGGCTTCTTCCTCCTTCCTTTCCAGTCCTGATGAAGGGTCTCAGCCCAAAACGTCAACTATTTATTTCCCATCATAAATGCTGCCTGACCTGCTGAATTCCTCCAGCATTTTATGTGTGTTGCTCTGGATTCCAGTATCTGCAGAATCTCTTTGATTGTGATTGTGATTGTAATCTACTTGCTGTGATTCCTGCATTACATTGCAACATGAATTGTGAATGCCCAGAAGTCTATTCAGGACAATCCCTGAGGATTACTATTCATCTGCTTGGAATACTACAATTCATACATTCCTAGAATTCACTGAAAAACAAAGATTTGCTTATCTATCTCTCTTCAAGTCCCTGAAACCCTTTATAGTCATTGATATGCTTTTAGGAAGTGCAATCATTTTTGAACATTGAAAACATGACATCTCATTTCCAGTCAATAATCTCCCAAGGTTAGCATTACCATCTTCCCAAACTTACAGTCTACTTAGACCCTTCCCTTTAGCTTCTTCCCATTTCTAGGTCTGCTTATTTCTGATTCGTCCTAGTCTCTTTCCAGCTAGACTGTTTTGTTGGCTCACAGATTGTAATTCAACAGGGCACTGGGTGGAATCTTCGTGCTCTTCTTCAGAGCAGAATAACTCTCCTACCTCCTCAGGAAGCTGACAGAATTTGAAATGCCTCCACTGACGCTCAACAATTTTTATAGATGTACCATGGAAAGCACCTTGATTTGGATGAATCATGGCTTGGTATGGCAACTGCTCTGTCTGAGACAGCAAGAAACTGTAGAGAATTAAGGACAAGAAAAACCCCTCCATGGACCTTGTCTACACTTTTCAGGCAACAAAGTCAAAGATTACACTACCCAGGTCATTATCTCTTCTAACACCCTCCCCATCACTTCAATGCAACTTTGATCAGTTACAGTTGTGTTGAAATCTGGAGCGCCTATTCACCAAATTGCCGTCAGGGAGACACTACAAGTCCATCACCGCCAGGACTGCATGTCATCTCAGAAGCTTCTTTCCTGCAGCTATCCAGCTTCTCAATAAATCTCACTCAGGTGTAATACCCTAACTGTCCCTGCACAACATCTGTTACATGGCCTTTCCTGCTCTCCTGGTTCTGTTGATAATTATTGAGTCTGTTCATATGTTCACATTTATTTAAGTTCTGCACATGTGACCGTTCTGCTAATTGTTGATTGCTCATTGCTGTTTGCACTATTGTCTTGTATATTGTTGGTTGTTAATGTGTGGTATTGTCCAGTGTTTTATGCTTGACACCGAACCACAATCAATTCTGGTATGTTTCACATACCTGCAATAAAGTGATTCTGATTCAAGGTGTTAAATGGCCTCTTCTATATTTTCTAGGAATCCAAATATTCTGGATTGTTAGCTGTCAATTTCACTATGACATAACTCAACCTTTAATGAAAGCAGCTCAGCCAGATTATTGGTTGTGCTTATTTAATAGGGCTAGATTAAACCGTGCCTATACCATTTCATCAGTAAGTTCTTCAGCCTCCCAGCACAGTGAGGGAAGAAATTTGGCCCGCCGATGGTTAAGGTCAACCATGCATATTGCATCCTAGCCATCTACATGATACATAGGGCAGTACGATTTGGAGAGCAACCTGTTGCCCATGTAGCAGGCTCTCACTCTCCATCAACAGATGAATGAAAAGAACAGCAGAGGCTGATACAATCGGGCATCAGTGGTATCGCAGGAGTTACCAGTCAGTGTTGAACTCAAGGTTGAACTGCCTTTGAGATTTTTCCCTCGGGGTTTATTCCCAAAGCCTTCCTCACGAGTGGGTATATCCGCAAGGCAGCAGAGCTTCGAGATCAGAATTTTCCTTTTCCTAGATGAGCTGCCAACCATAACTGATAAGCCTCACCTGCCCGAAGCAATTGGTTTTAAGGTGCCCGTAGCCCACCTTTGCCAAATGGTTCTGCTGGGCTTAGTACCTGAGCCACACATGAAGGCCATGAGCTGGCCTTTGTTGTCAGCGGCTCTTTGAGGCACATGATATTGGGTGCATTTAATAGATAGTGGGAGTTTATCACTACTACAATCCTCAGCTATAACAACCTTAAAGAACCAGTGAGGGAAGAGCTGCAAAAACAAAGGGAAGATGAAGGTGCACAGAAAGCCAAAATTAATTCCCTCAGTAAACTCCAAGATCTGAGACTCAATGCCTCCTTGTGCAATTGGATCTTGGATTTCCTCACTTGTAGACCCCAGTCAGTTCAGATTGGCAAAAGCATCTCCTCCACAAGCTACATCAGCACAGGAGCACCACAGGGATGCTTGATTAACTTCCTGATCTAATTGCTTCACACCTATGACTGTGTGGCAAAATACAGCTCCAACACCATTTACAAGTTTGCTGATGACACCACTGTTGTGGGTTGCATCAAAGGTGGTGATGAATCAGCATACAGGAGGGAGACTGAAGATTTGGCTTCTCACTCAATGTCAATAAGAACATGGAACGGATTGGGAAATCAGAGGTCCTTGTGCCAGTAATCATTAGAGGACCAGAGGTTGAGAGGGTCAGTAACTTTAAATTCCTTGGTGTCACTATCTCAGAGGATGTGTCCTGTACCCATCATATTGTGGTGAGCATTTGGTCCATAATGACAGGCAAGAGAAACTCGTTTAACTCAACAGCTGTTTTTATTGCGACAAGCACAGAAACAGAACTGGCACTACGACCCGGGGAGAGAACCCACGCGTTCTGTATAACCGTGAATATAAGTGAATAACTGTATAACCTGAATTAAAATGTAACTGAACTTGAATATCCCACCATAATCACACGAACGCATTTTAAAAGAAGAGCAGAAAGTAGCTCTGTCCACTAGGAATGCTGGAGCGGGCGGTTGACCACTCCCCCCCCACCCCCGGCAGCACCACAATGGCCCCACCTGAGGGTTCAGCCATCCCCAGCAACCCCAGAATCCACAACAAAGTTCGAGAGCCATGGTAGTGGACATAGCCGCGGGGACGCTGAGAGGGAGGGGGGTGTGGTTTCTGGAGCCCCCCACAGGGAGGTACTATTTAGTGAGGCAAGAGGTAGGGCACCCAAAGTGTCTCTTCCCTCCTTCAGCCTTGCTGGACTGGTGGTGGTTAAGGGCCGATAAGGTGCCAGTCAGTCCTGGTGCAGCCCAGCTGCCTTCGGCTGCTCGGGCAACCACACCCGGTATACCATATCAGTGCTGCAGTCGAGCACCTCTCCTGGCCCTTCCAATGTCTTCCAAGCCTGGAGGACAGCGCCTTCTTCCGCGTGGGGCAGGAAGACCCATACTGGGGCTCCCCACCATGTACTGCTGCATCGGTGCTCCGGTCTGGCAGTCCGACCCCTTCTGGGATGTGCGGACTTTGCAGCAGTGCACAGACCTCTCCAAGCCCTGCCTGCGCCCAGGCCAACAGCAGTGTTCGCGCATCTTCGTGACTCCGAAACGGCTGGCCCCCAACAGCCAAGGCAAGGACTGCAGCGCCATGGTGCAGACCGTCAAGGGTCCACCAGCCGCAAGAGATGCCTGCAGCGGTTACGGAACTGCCACCACTGGAACAGCAACCCCTCGTACACCTCCAGCGTGTCCCACTGAGGGTATAGGGATTTGGTCTCTGGATTCAGGGCGGAGACCTCTGCCCACTCCGGTCACTGTCCCATGCTCAGCCGTTCCATCACCGGGACCAGCGGGGGATCGCTCACCTGCCTCCTGCCTCCTGCTGCTCAATGGTGGGGAGGTCTAACTTGCCGCCAGCTGCCACCTGAAGCATTACCACCACCACTTTCCTCTGGTTCCGCTACGTTGCGTTGGGCTAATACAAGCTATGCTGCACGGTGTCGGGCCACTATGAGACTGGGGGTGGGTGTTTTTGCCCCCGTCAGGTCGACTTTCCGCAGCTTCCCTGCCGGAGAGCCACAGCTTCAGCACTGAGTAGAGTGTTGCCCCCGGCACATCCACACAGGCCCAGCGGTGGAACAGCAGGTCCAGGCTAATGATGCAGGTCTCCTGGATGTCAGCCAGGCACAGCTCATGCTTCACTGTGCTTTCCCCCACCGTGATACGCAGCCTCCCGTTCCCTCGCATTGCCGCACATTTGCTGGTGACTGCAGTCAGCCGGACCGTTGTCGTTGTCCGGGCGGGGTGGCTGGTCAGTGTTGGGGAGGACACCCAGATGGATGATGGTGATGATTGACCCCCTTGTCCACCAACGCGTGTGATCTGATGCCCTCCACCATGCAGTCCACTTATAAGGCTTGCCCTTCACGCAAACAGCCTACCTGGAGAGGCGACAACAGAGGGATTCTGCTGGAGGTCTTGGGCGATGTTGCTTGTTCGGTGTTTCCTGATGCCTGCATTGGGCTGTGGCATGGTGCTGGTATGGGCCACGTGGCCTGCCTCGCCACACCGGTAGCAGAGATTGCCCCATGGCATGTGACGGGGCCAGTGCGGCGCTGGTCCGACTTGTCTCATGGACTCCTCCTCATCAATCTCCTCTTCCACCTTGGTGACACAGGCCCCACTTCGCAGCATGCGTGTCGATGCTGGAAAGCTTTGGGGCTAAAATTTCTTCTGCTCCGTCTGCCTCTGCCAATGAGGACGGTGATGTCAGGCCAACGTGCTGCTGAAGGCACTCCAGCATCAGCGCCTTTACAAAGGCGTAGAGGGCAAGCTCGTCCTGGGCTGTGGGAGGGAACTGGGGGTAATCATCCCGAGCACAGTGGCAGAGGTCTACTGTGAATGCCCCCATGCTTTCTCCCACACGGAGCTGCCAGCTGCACAGTTCTTCCCTCACTGCTTCCTCAAATGGCCTCTGCTTAAAATGCCGCTCCAGCGTCGCCATGAGGGCTCTGCAGTCACACTGCTCCACCAGCGTTAGGTCGAGGGGAACCCATTCCTGAGACCTTTCTTCTTCGGAATGGGGGAGGAAATTGGAGCAGACAGAGGAAATCCAGGCAGTCACAGGAGAACATGCAAACTCCTTACAAACAGCAATGGAATTGAATCCAGATCATTGGCACACTAATAGAATTATGCTAACTGCTACACCTCTCTTCCACCTGTACTTTTTACTTCTAAGTTTCTCAACCCCCATAATGCATACATCATATATGCACCATGATCATACATTGAATGAGATTGAATACATCATTTGCCAGCATTCATGCATAAATTCACTCACAACTGTGCTCCCCAAGGAGAGAATGAAATGCTGCCTTCATTTCAAACAGTTGCCAGCCCCAATACTTGTGTCCTGGCAGACTTCATGTGAACTACCAAGTGACAGTGTGAGTTTCCAGTAATGTCCCAGCTGACTGCCTTTAATTAAATTTAATATTTAGCATAAATAATTTTGTAGGTGGTTTTACAACACAGATCATTTTGCAGACAGTGGAAACCTTGACTTGAGTAGTTGAGTCCTGATGAAGGTTCTCAGCCCGAGATGGTGATTGTGCTTATTCCTCTCTGTGGGTGCTACTTGACCTGCTGAACTCTGTCAGACTTTTGTTTGTCTGCAGATGCTGCAAATCCAAAAAAACACATACAAAAAGTAAGCAGTCAACCTTTTGGGCCGAGACCCTTCTTTGTGCCAAGAAGGATCTCAGCCCAAAACCCCAATTGTTTACTCTTTCCATAGATGCTGACTGGCCTACTGAATTCCTTCAGCATTTTGTATCTGTTGCTGTGTTTCCAATCTTTTAATTTTTAATTGTTTAATTTTCATAAATTTAAGTTTCAAAAAGTTTTTCTCTTGACAGAAGTTTTGTTTTGAGTAGGTCGACAATTTTGTCAAAGATACTCATGAATATTCTTAACAGTGACACTCACTGAGCCTGAGATGGAGTCTCTCCAGCTGTCCACCTGTTCTATCACAGCAGCCAGCTGCCTCTGCTGGGAGAGCGCTGGGTTGCCCTATAACACACACAGAATGCAAGATAGTCTGAGTAACACATAAACTCAGCAGGTCAGGCAGTATCTTGGGCACTGTGGTAATGCAGCGGTTAGCATGATATTATAGATTGGTGAGTTCATGATCTAGGAGTTTAATTCCAGCACTGTCTATAAGGAGTTTGCATGTCTTCCTCATATACCGCATAGTTTTTCCCCGGGGGCTCAAGTTTCTTCCAACATTCCAAAGATGTACTATTTTGTAGGTAACTTGTTCCCTGTAAATTATCCTGTGATTAGGCTAGTGTTAGATTGGTGGGTTGCTGGGCAGTGCATTTCTTTAGGCCAGAAGGTCCTGTTCCACACTATATCTCTGAATAAATAAATACATCTATGGAGAGGAATAAACAGCCAAAGTTTCAGGACTACAAAGGAAGGGAGGGAAAGCCAGAATAAGAAGGTGGGGGAGGAGGAGGAGGAGTACAAACTGGCAGGTGATAGGTGAAACCGGGTGAGGAGGAAGGTAGGTGCATGGGGAGGAGGGATGAAGTGAGAAGCTGGGAGGTGATAGATGGAAAAGGTAAAGGGCTGAAGAGGAAGGAATCTGAAAGGAGAGGGGAGTGAGCTGTCAGAGAAAGGGTAAGAGGAAGGGCACCAAAGGGAGATGATAGGCAGGTGAAGAGAAGAGAAGGGAGTAAGAGGGGAGGCAGAATGGAGGATGGGAAAAGAGTGAAGAGAAAAGGGGAGAAATTGTTGGAGGTTAGAAAAATTAATGTTGCCCTGTGCAGTCTTGTTTCATCCAAGTCCACAGGGTTAAACCGGGAGCCATTTCCTCAGTGACAACCGCATCAGCTGCCCAAAGAGTGAAATGGTACTGTCCAGAACACAAATAAACAGCGATCTCAGAACAGAAAATGATCTGGCCAACAGGGAAATGCCATCAGCCAAAGACAGTAGCGTCCTTATCTTTTTCTGGTGGCTTTCATGAGATAAGAACATCCCAAGGCTTTCTGTAGCAATGTTATTCAGACAAAAGCATAACTTGAGCAACTTAAAGTACTATGACAGATTATTAAAAGCTTGCACAATAATGCAGGATTTGAGGGTGAATTTAAAGAAGGAGAAAGGTTAAATTGTAAGGGACTGAGTGAATAGCCGGTTTTCGGCATTGAAAACTGAGATTAATTAGGCTATGAATGTCGTGTCTTAGCTGTCTTCTTTGCCGACACAGAGGCCAGTGCTCAAACCAGGTCTGTACTATATGGAGAGCAAGCTGTTGCCCCTGCAACAGGCTTGCCTGATCCATGCAGCTGATGAGTCCAAAGGAACGGCAGAGACTTTGCAGCTTGTGATGAATATAAGAAAAAGAATAATAAGATCCTGAGGGGCAACCTCTTTACACTGTGGGTGGTAGATATATGGCACCAGCTGCCAGGGGAATACACTTAATGGCCACTTCATTAGTTACACCTGTACACCTGCTCATTAATGTAAATATCTAATCATAGAATATAGCACGGCACAGGACAGAAACAGGCCCTTCGGCCCTCAGTATGGCACCAAACAAATTAAATTAGTAATCCAATAGCTAATTAAACTAATCTGCTTTGCCTACACAATGTCACAATGTTCATTTTTCTCACAATCATGTGCCTATCTAAACATTGCTTAAAAGTCTCTAATCTATCTGCCTCTACCACTATCTCAGGCAGCACATTCTGGGCACCCACCACTCTCTGTGTAATAAATCTTGCCCCTCACATCTCCTTTGAAATTATCACCCCCCATCTTAAAAATGCTCTCTGGTATTAGACATTTCAACCCTGAGTATAATGATACTCTCTACTCTATAAATCTTGTACCGTATAGCCTACATTATAATAAGGGACTACTCTATGTTGTAGTAACACATCGTTGCATGCGTATTAGGTGCGTATGGATCTGTATGTGTGTGCCAAGTTCGGACTCTACCAGTAAAGAACCATGAAACCTAGTTCCTGTCTCCAGCATTTTTATTAATAACATAATTGTATAAACAGGCCACATACACAACAAATTGGCGACGAGGATTATGACCCAACATCTTATCAGAACGCCGTGTTTTAGTTGATAATGACAATCAGAGGAGAAGAGGGAGAAGGGAGATGAAAAGGAGTGACACACACATCTAGATGGAGTGCGCTCGTGGCGCTAGCAAAAAGGACACGTGAGTCACGGGGAACGTGCAGTGACTGCAAGGAGCTAGCTAAGAAGAAAACAAGGAAAAACGGGGCTAAATTAACATAACAAAAATGGCGATGATTAGAACCATTACAGCATTTGATAGTAGCATTGAAAACTGGGTAACTTATATTGAACGAGTGGAGTGTCATGATCCAGTCCATGAGTTCCATATTCCAGTTGTTTCTGTTTTCCCTTGTTCCACTGGGCGCCTTAATTTAGGAAGCTGATCCTCATTTCGGGCTTGCAACATAAATAACTCAGGGGTCCTGCTATTCCTTTGCTGGACTGTCCCCGTCAGAATCCCACCAAGAAGCTCAGCGTCAGAAACTCATACCAAGAAGGGTCCCGGCCCTATGTCCAAGAAGGGTGCCAGTTCCGTGTCCTGTGTCCAAGAAGAGTTCTGGCTCTGTGTCCTGGGTCCAAGAAGAATCCCAGCTCTGTGATCTGTGTCCAAGAGGGGTCCTGGCCCTGTGTCGAAGAAGGCTCCTGGCTCTGTGTCCAAGAAGTGTCCCAGCACTGTGTCCTGTGTCCAAGAAAAGTTCCAGCACTGTGTCCTGTGTCCAAGAAGAGTTCCGGCTCTGTATCCTGTGTTCAAGAAGAGTTCTAGCTCTGTATCCTGTGTCCAAGAAGGGTCCCGGCTCTGTGTCCAAGAAGGGCCCTGGCCCCATGTCCAAGAAGGTTTTCGGCCCTGTGTCCAAGAAGAGTTCCTGGTCTAGTCAAGCCTGAGTTCCTGGTCAAGCCAAGCCCGAGTCCTAAGTCAAGACCCAGGTACCTAGTCCCTGCCAAGACCCGAGTTCCCAGTCAAGTCCAAGTCCCAAGTCCTCGTCCAGGTTTTCCAGTTTGTTATTCTACGTTCACGTCCAGGTTGATATTTTGTCCTCACTCCTTGGCTTCCCTGGTATGCTTAATAAACATAGTCCTGCTCATACTACTTCAGTGTCTGTGTTTTGCATTTGGGTCCACTCCCAATGCCCCCTTGTGAGATGCAGTTCTATTGTGAAGCTAACAGTGTTAATGATGAAAAGAAAGCCAGCATCTTACTCAGTGTTATGGGAGCAAAAACACACGGGCTGCTACGGAGCTTGTTAACCTCTGAAAAGCCAGCTGACAAAACATTCAAGCAAATAGTAGACACACTCCAACAGCATTTAAACCCCAAACCACTGGCCATTGTTGAAAGATTTAAATTCCACAAATTGAATCAGAGCAAAAATGAAAGCATTTCTGAATATTGTGCTGAATTGTGCAAATTATCAGAACATTGTCAATTTGGAGCTGGGCTATCAGACACATTGAGGGATAAGTTAGTATGTGGCATGTACTGTGAAACCACACAGAAGGAGCTCCTCTGTGAAAAAGATCTTACATTAGAAAAGGCGCTGAACATTGCAATATTTTTGGAAATAGCAGCATAGGGTGCTTCAGAGATACAACAAAAATCTCTGGAATATGCTACAAATAAAAAGTCACTGAACAGAAATCAAGGAAAGAAATGTTACCATTGTGGGAACATGTCACATGACTCTGACAACTGTCAGTTTAAAGATAAAGAATGCAGAAACTGTGGCATACAGGGCCACATTGGCAGAGTAAGCAAAGCTAGTAAACAGCAGAAAAAGGACAAAATACAGAGAAACAAGAAACCCCAGAAAGGAAAATACAACAATGTACACAAAATGAAAGAAAGCAGTTCTGATGAAAATGGCTCAGACAAAAGTGAATTGCCCTGTCTGCAACTTCACAGCATGAAAGAGACAGATGATTGAAGAGTAATATGGATCACGAGGAGCAGATAGGGAAACAGATCCTGGAAAGGTGTAATTATAACACAGTTGTCATGATGGGAGATTTTAATTTCCCAAATATCAATTAGCATCTCCCTAGAGCAACGGGTTTAGATGGGGTGGAGTTTGTTAGTAGTGTTCAGGAAGGTTTCTGGACACAATATGTAGATAAGCCTCAAAGAGGAGAGGCTGTACTTGATTTGGTATTGGGAAATGAACCTGTTCAGTTGTCAGATCTCTTAGTGGGAGAGCATTTTGGAGATAGTGATCATAATTCTATCTCCTTTACAATAGCATTGGAGAGAGATAGGAACAGACAAGTTAGAAAAGTGTTTAATTGGAGAAAGGGGAATTATGAGGCTATCAGGCAGGAAATTGGAAGCTTAAATTGGAAACAGATGTTCTCAAGGAAAAGTACAGAAGAAATGTGGCAAAGTTCAGGGGATATTTGTGTGCAGTTCTGCATAGGTACGTTCCAATGAGACAGGCAAGTTATGGTAGGGTACAGGAACCATGGTGTACAAAGGCTATAATAAATCTAGTCAAGAAGAAAAAAAAGCTTACAAAAGGTTCAGAGAGCTAGGTAATGTTAGAGATCTAGAAGATTATAAGGCTAACAGGAAGGAGCTTAAGAATGAAATTAGGAGAGCCAGAAGGGGCCATGAGAAGGCTTTGGCGGGCAGGATTAAGGAAAACCCCAAGGCATTCTACAAGTATGTGATGAGCAAGAGGATAAGACGTGAAAGAATAGGACCTATCAAGAGTGGCAGTAGAAAAGTATGTATGGAACCTGAGGAAATAGCAGAGGTACTTAATGAATACTTTACTTGAGTATTCACTGTGGAAAAGTATCTTGGTGATTATAGTGATGACTTGCAGTGGACTGAAAAGCTTGAGCATGTAGATATTAAGAAAGAGGAAGTGCTGGAGTTTTTGGAAAGCATCAAGTTGGATAAGTCACTGGGACTGGATGAGATGAACCCCAGACTACTGAGGAAGGCAAGGGAGGAGATTGCTGAGCCTCTGGGGATGATCTTTGCATCATCAATGGGAACAGAAGAGGTTCTGGAGGATTGGAGGGTTGTGAATGTTGTTCCTTTATTCAAGAAAGGGAGTAGAGATAACCCAGGAAATTATAGAACAGTGAGTCTTACCTCAGTGGTTGGTAAGTTGATGGAGAAGATCCTGAGAGGCAGGATTTATGAACATTTGGAGAGGTATAATATGATTAGGAATAGTCAGCATGGTTTTGTCAAGGGCAGGTCCTACCTTACGAGCCTGATTGAATTTTTTGAGGATGTAACTAAACGCATTGATGAAGGAAGAGCAGTAGATGTAGTGTATATGGATTTCAGCAAGGCATTTGATAAGGTACCCCATGCAAGGCTTACTTAGAAGGTAAGGAGGCATGGGATCTAAGGGGACATTGCTTTGTGGATCCAGAACTGGCTTGCCCACAGAATGCAGAAAGTGGTTGTAGAAGGGTCATATTCTGCATGGAGGTCAGTGACCAGTGGTGTGACTCAGTGATCTGTTCTGGGACCCCTACTCTTTGTGATTTTTATAAATGACCTGGATGAGGAAGTGGAGGGATGGGTTAGTAAGTTTGCTGATGACACAAAGGTTGGGGGTGTTGTGGATAGTGTGGAGGGCTGTCAGAGGTTACAGCAGGACATCGATAGGATGCAAAACTGAGCTGAGAAGTGGCAGATGGAGTTCAACCCAGATAAGTGTGAAGGAACCACCATTCAGGGCCCCAAACAGTCCTTCCAGGTGAGGCAACACTTCACTTGTGAGTCTGTTGGGGTCATCTATTGCATCCGGTGCTCCCAGAGTGTCCTCCTCTACATCAGCGAGACCCGACGCAGATTGGGAGACCGCTTCTTCGAGCACCTCTGCTCGGTCCACCACAACAGACAGGATCTCCCGGTTACCACCCACTACAACTCTGCTTCACATTCCCATTCAGATATGTCCATTCATGGCCTCCTCTAATGCCATGATGAGGCCAAACTCAGGTTGGAGGAGCAACATCTCATATACCGTCTGGGTAGTTTCCAGCCCCTTGGCATGAACATTGAATTCTCCAACTTCTGGTAATTCTCTTCCTCTCCCTTCCCCCATCCCAGTTTCACTCTGCCTCCTTCTCCAGCTGCCTATCACCTCTCTCATGATTCTGCCTTCTTCTGCTACCCATAATGCTTTCCCCTTACATTCCTTCTTCACCTTTCCTGCTTATCCCCTCCCCCACCCTTTGATCTTTCCTCTTACTGGTTTTTCACCTGGCACCTACCAGCCTTCTCATTCCCACCCTCCCTCCACCTTCTTTATGGGGCCTCTGTCCCCTCCCTCTTCAGTCCTGGCGAAGGGTCTCAGCCCAAAACGTTGACTGCTCGTTTCCACGGATGCTGTCCGACCTGCTGAGTTCCTCCAGCGTGTTGTATGTGTTGCTTTGACCACAGCATCTGCAGTGTACTTTGTGTTTCACAAAAATTGATTTGGCCCAGGCTTATCTCCAAATGGAAATCGATGATGCATCCATGAAATACCTGACAATAAATACACACAAAGGACTTTACTAGTACAACAGGTTGGTGTTTGGGATAGCATCAGCTTCTGCAATCTGGCAAAAGGCAATGGACCAAGTCCTGCAGGGGATTTCAGGGATTCAGTGTTACCTGGTTGACATCATTGTCACTGGCAAAGATGACAACAAACATTTTTCTAACCTTGAACAAGTGCTCACCAGGTTACAAGAATATGGGCTCAGAGCTAATCGACAGAAATGTGAGTTTTTCAAAAGGAAATCTCAGACTGTGGGCATTTGATCAACAAGGATGGCTTACACGTGTCTCAACACAAGATAGAAGCAGTGCTTAAGGCACCACCACCTAAAAATGTGTCTCAGCTGAGAGCATATATTGGACTAGTGAACTATTACCACAAGTTCTTGCCTAACCTATCCACAGTCCTACACCCACTAAATGCAATATTACAGACAGGAACACAATGGGAGTGGACTGAGAGCTGTGAGAAAGCATTTCAAGAAATTAAAAGACTCATAACTTCAGACGGGGTGCTTGCGCTCTTTGACCCCTCCTTACCAATCCGACTGGCTTGTGATACCTCACTCCAACTTATCGCACAAATTTCCAGATGGCTCAGAAAGACCAATAGCCTTTGCCTCAAGAACGTTAACTTCAGCTGAACGCAACTATGCACAAATTGACAGAAAGGCCCAAAGCCTCGTGTGGGGAGTCAAGAAAATCAGTCACTACCTGTATGGTCAAAAGTTTACCCTGTTGTCTGACCATCAGCCTCTCGTGTCAATCTTCAACTCAAGGAAAGGTGTTCCAGTGATGACAGCACAAAGGCTGCAGCGATGGTCTCTTTTCTTAGGAGGTCACAGGTATGACATTGAACACAAGGGGACCAAGCAACATGGTAACACAGATGGTTTGTCACATTTACCACAGCCGACTTCAGAGATAACTACACACATGGATTTAGCAGAGGCCTTTCACACAACAATAGTTGAACAATTACCAGTGACAAACAGCTTCATTGAAAGAGAAACATGCAATGACCCTATGTTGTCATAAGTGTATGACATCATGGTGAAGGGAAGGCCAGCATGTGGTAACACACTGTTTCCAGACTTCTCAGTGAAGAAGGAGCAGTTGTCAGTGTGTCAGGGAACACTTATGTGTGGTTCACGAGTTGTGATTCCCCCCCAGCTATGCACCAGAGTGTTGGAGGAACTGCACAAGGGGCACCTGGGTACTGTGAAGATGAAAAGTCTTGCCCGTGCCTATGTGTGGTGGCCAGGAATCGATAAACAGATTGAGGACTTGACCAAGAACTGCTCTGGATGACAAAAGATCCAAAACACACCACCACAAGCCCCTCTCCATCCATAGGAGTGCCCCTCATCACAATGGCAACAAGTGCACATCGACTTTGCTGGACCATTCATGAACTCTATCTTTTTAATCACTGTCCATGCACATTCCAAATGGCTAGAGGTCATCAAAATGAAGACAACCAATCAGAAAAGACCATTACAGTTTTGAGTGCCATGTTCACCAGGAATGGCATACCAGAACAATTCTGCACAGATAATGGACGACAATATGTCTCTGAAGAATTCCAAAGTTTTGTGAAGGACAATGGAATCAAGCACTTTACATCTGCCCCTTAACATCCATGCACAAATGGCTTGGCAGAAAAATTTATGCAGACATTCAAGAAAGCCATCAAAGCAATGGACAGCGAAAATCGACCAGTGCAATACAAGATAGACAAATTCATCCTTGCCTATCATAACGCAGTACATGAAACCACTAATCAGACTCCAGCGATGATGTTTCTGAACAAGAACCTAAGGTCCTGCATGGATCTTCTCAAACCAGACGTACGGCGTGATGTGGAGAACAGACAGTTCAAACACTTGAATGCTAAGTCAACATGGCACCTCAGTGTGGGACAGTTAGTTCTTGCATGTGATTACTGGACTGAAAAGTGGCAGCCAGGTACAATTTCCGCCATAGACAGGCCAGTGATGTATACAGTGGAGGTGGGAGAGAACGTATGGAGATGTCAAATCCAGGATGTTCAGGTGAAAAACACAACAGTACATTGCCCGGACTCCCCTGACATAGAAGCAAACACTCCTGATATGACCACATCAGCTTCATCTACAGATAAGCCTGTCATCAGTGCTGATGACCCACCTGATGTACTTGTGGAGACTCATTCCCCAAAGCAAACGTTTCAGGACAGATGTTACCCGAAAAGGCAGAGTAGACCTCGCCAGAGACTTGAGCTCTAAGTGGGTCTTAGACCAAAAGTACAAAAAAAAGAAAAAGAAGGCTTGTTATAATTTGATATTATTAAGTCACATTGTTATAACTTGTAAACAATTGGTAGGCGTTTGTATGTTAAGGGTAAACATTTGTTTAGCATAGTGTCCCAGTAAAAAAATAAAAAAAACAGTTGATACACTATTAAAATTAGAGGGGAGGAGTGTACCGTATAGCCTACATTATGATAAGGGACTACTTAATGTTGTAGGAACACATTGTTGCATGAGTTATTAGGAGCGCATTGATCTTTATGTGTGTGCCAATTTCGGACTCTACCAGTAAAGAAACTTAGTTCCCGATTACGGCATTTTTATTACTAACATAGTTGTTTAAACAGGCCACATACACAACAAATCTCATAATCTTATAAGCCTCTATTGGATCTCTTCTCAGCCTCAGTTGCTCCAGAGAAAACAACCCAAGTTTGTCCAGACTCTTGTTATAGCACATGCCATCTTATTCAGGCAGCATCCTTCTGAACCTCTTCTGCACCCTCTCCCAACCCTCAAAATCCTTCCTATAATAGGGTGACAAGAAATGTATGCAAAACTCTAGATGCAGCCTGAAGTCTAATCTGTGAATCATATTGCAGCAATTCAATGCATGCAAACATGGTCAAGAGGTTCATTTGCTGTTCAGGTCAAACATCAGAATCAAAGTACCTTTGACTGTGGAATTTTTTTTGGTTCCAGATCGGGTGGTATGAGTTTCTCAGAAACTGCTGCTGTCCTGGGATTCTGGAGTCCTCACATGCATCAGTCTCTAGAATTTACAGAGAATGGTGTGAAAAACTAAAAACATCTAGTGAGCAGCAATTTTATGAGTGAAATTGCCTTGTTAATGAGAGAGATCAGAAGAGAATGGCTGGAATAGTACAAGCTGACAGTAATTCATATGACCTTGAGTTGCAACAATTTTGTGCAGATGAGCATCTCTGAATGCATAGCACATCAAAATTTTGAAATGGACAGGCTACAACAGCAAAAGACCACAAACATACACTCAGTACCTCCTGTACCTAATAAAGTGGCCACTAAATGTATCTATCACAGCATCTGTAGACTCAGATCTCTCTCCATATGTCTTTGGTAGATGGAAGAGAATGGACTTGAAATACAAGACCTCTAGACAGAAATGTTGAATCGCAATTTGCTAATGACATGTTGATGGATTGAAACCAATTTCTCTTCTAAAAACTAATTTAATTAAATGCAAATTCTCTTGCATGTTGAAACATTGCAATCAATTGTCTCCCAAGATAATTAGGAAAACTTGTTAAATTATCTACCTGAACCATCTATTTCCATTCCACTTACCAAAGGTTTGGACACCAGGGAAGGAGTTTAGACCTCCTGGTTGACTGACTAATACAATTGACATCTGCCTAATGATCCCACACATCACAGAACGGCTAATGAAGGAAATTTCAAAGTACCGAAGAGAACTAATAGAACTTTGAAAGTTGTCCCATTTACAATAACAACAATGCAGATCTAAAACAGAGGGAACTTCTGAATTGCAGATCCCTATTAACAAATGCCTGGTGGTCTGGATAGAGCAACCTCTGGTGTTGTGGAACAGGGAGAATCTAATACCGAAGAGCCCATCTACTGACACCTCTATCTCCAACATCCTACAGAATTCCTTTGGGCCACTTCAACCTTCCGGTCATCCCTAAACTTAGAGTCATAGAGTTATAGAACACTACAGCACAGAAACAGGTCTTCAGGCTCATCTAGTCCACATCTACCTATTATTTCTGCTATCCCCATCGATGCATATACGAACCATAGTCCTCCATACCCCTCCCATCCATGTACTTATCCAAACTTCTCTTAAATGTTGAAATCAGAACCACATCCACCACTTCTGCTGGCAGCTCAGTCCACACTCTCACCACCCTCTGAGTGAAGAAGTTCCCCCTCATGTTCCCCTCAAACATTTCACCTTTCATGCGAGTGAAATCATTCCACCGATACAATAACACTCAGTATTATTAGTTCAGAACATCTGTCCTGGGATCAGCACGTAAGTGCAATTATGAAGAAAGCACGGCATTGCCTCTACTTCCTCAGGAATTGGCAAAGGTTCCATATGACATCTAAAACTTTGAAAACTTCTATAGATGTGTAGTGCAGAGTATATTGACCGACTGCATTACAGTGTGGTGTGGAAACACCAACTGCCTTGAATGAAGAATCCTACAAAAAGTAGAGGATATCTCAGTCCATCACGAGTAAATCCCTCCTAACTATTTACATAAAACACTGTTGCAGGAAAGCAGCATCCATCATTAAGGACTCCCGCCACCCAGGATATGCTCCTCTCACTGCTGCCGTCAGGAAGGAGGTGCAGTAGTCTTATGTACATGTGATAAATTAATTTGAATCTGAGTTAGAAGTGGGAGGAATACTTTAGATCTTGCAATGAGGAAATGAAAAATGAAATTTTCATATTTTAGTCAGAGTTCCTGAAATGTAAAAACAAAATCATAGTCAGAACATATCAGGAAGTCCTAATATGTTTCAGTTTTATCAATGGAGAAAACCCTCGGAAACTTGACTCTGAATGTGACCTGTGCTAAATCTGATTTGGAAACATTTAAAGTATGACAATCCTTTGTTTTAGCCAATTTAGACCCACTGTAAAGAGACCTGATAAACTATAGTACTGTGCAAAATTCTTAGGTATATGTATATATATATATATCGGGAGCTTAAGACCTTTGCACAGTACCATAATAATTGTAGGTATTGCACTGTACTGCTGCCACTAAAAAAAACAAATTTCATGTCATATGTGAGTGATGAGGAACCTGATTCTGATTCTGATACGGGTCTCTATTGTGGACTGAGAGTGGGAAGGGGGCAAGGAGAGGAGAATCATGGTTGGGAAAAGGGGAAGGGAGAAGAGAGGGAGAGGGAGCACCAGAGAGACATTCTGTAATGAACAATAAACCAAATGTTTGGAATCAAATGACCTTGGCTGGTGTTTCAGGGCTGGGTGTGTCTGCCAACCAACACTACCAACGCCCCCCCCACCCTTGCCGGCACTCCTTCTCTGCCACCTGTCCCACACCTCCCCCCGTGATCCTCCACCCTTATCATTCCCAACATCCTTTGCTTCTGCCAGATTTACACACTCATTCTCTGCTGCACATTGGCAAATGAAATACTGTGTAAGCATTTTAAGCACCCTAGCTACATACAGTATAGCTGCCGAAGTCTTTTGCACGGCATTGTACGCATGATATTGAACCATTTTATAGAGTAACCGTAGATGCAACACTTTACAGAGCCTGGGATCGGGCTTCAATTCCACCACTGTCTGTAAGGACTTTGTCTGTTCTCTCTGTGCTCCGGTCACATTCCAAAGACGAGCAGGTCAGTAGGTTGCGGGCACGCTACGATGGTGCCAGAAGCATGGTGACATTTGCAAGTTGCCCCCAGCACATCCTCGGGCTGTTGACACAAATGATATATTTCACTGTATGTTTTGATGTGACAAGTAAGTTAATCATCCTTTCTATCTTTTCTTTCTTTCAATAAGAAGTATAATTCTGATTTTGCACAAAGTTAGTTTTTCTCCCTATGGGATATATAAACCAATTAAAAGATCTCGAAGTATTTTTATTGGATAATGAGAGTAAATGCCTTTAACATTGTAATGGTGTTCAATGAAGAAAAATGTTTTCATGTGGGAGAAGTTAAGGAATAGCTTAAAAATAAAAAATCAACATTAATAAATACAACCACGGTCTCAGGAGAAACTTCTTAATCCTGAGAGTGAGGAGTACATGTATCATATTCCAGTGGGAGGTGCTGGAACTTCGTAGCATAGATTGGCCTATGGGGAAGATAGCTAAGCATGTGAGAAAGAAAAGAACAGATGAAAACAAAGGCTGGAGATGAGCATTAGATGAGGGAAGATGAGGGAGAGGGTCCAGAGAAGGTTCATGGGAATGAAAGGGTAAACGTATGAAGATTGTTTGATGTCTCTGGGCCTGTACTCACTGGAGTTTAGAAGAATAAAGGGGAACCTCATCAAAACCTATTGAATATTGAAAGGCCTAGATAGAGTGGTCATTGAGAGGATATTTCCTATAGTGGGACAGCATAGAATCAGAGGGCACAGCCTCAGATTAGTGTCCCTTTAGAACAGAGATGAGAAGTTTCTATAGCCAAGTGGTGGTAAATGTGTGGAATTCATTACCACAGATGGCTGTGGAGGCCAAATCATTGGGTGTATTTAAATAGGAGATTAAAAGGTTCTTGATTAGTAGGGGTGTGAAAGGTTAAAGGGAGAATGAGTTGAAAAGGATAATAAATCAGCTATGATGGGAAGGTGAAGAGGACTATATGAGCCAAATGGCCTAATTCTGCTCCAAGTCGTATGGCTGATATGAGAGATATCATCCAGCATAAAGTCTGTGTAGTTGTATAAAACAGCAGTGCGCCTGTTCTCTGAAACCGCTTCAAGAGCAGCTATGGAGAAAAATAAACAGTTAATGATCAGCTCAGCCTGAAATGTTAACTGTTTACTCCCCTCCATCAATACTGCTGAGATCCTCCAGCATTTCATGTGAGTTGCTCAAGATCTCCAGCATCTGCTGAATCTCTTGAATTTAAGAAGGCAGAGATGCTGTTGTAGAATGCACTTCGATTATATACTTGGTCTTGAACTAATTGGCCGATACCTTCCCACTCCAGAACTGCAGAAGCTGTAGGTAATGCATCAGAGTGGTTGAGTGGGAAACGGATCTTTAAAGAGTTATGATTTGACCATCAAAATCTTGAATGAGCTCCCTTCGGAAGGTAGAATACGGGGACCAGGAAAGAGTGAACTGGATTCACCAAGGATTAGGAAAGCCAGTATGCTATGCTTGAGGGAAATTAACATTCCCATTGGAATTCCTGTATCAGGAATTTCATCCTTTCCTTTGTCATCAGTAGCTACTTACTATTATTCAGGACTCCTTGCTCTAAAATCCTTCACGTATAAAAATTACACAGAAGTTGCAGTGGATTCAAAAGCCGAAGCGTAACAATTAGCACAATCGTTTTACAACAGCGATTACCAACCTGGCATCAATCCTGCTGCTGCTGTCTGTAAGACGTTAGTATACCGATTCCCAAGGGGGTGGCTATGTGTCCTAAGGGGGCATTAGGGGAAATAGAAGTCATCAAGGGGCATTCAAGGTTCCTCGGGGGTGGTAAGTGGTACCCTAACTTGAGGCACGAGACCTGACCAAACGTTAGTAGAACAGGTTCAGAGAAAATGATGAGGCACTGGAAGACAGGAAGCACCCTAGCTTTGCAGGCAGTAAGCACTCAGCGTCACAATGCATCGGAAACTAGACAATCTCATCTGACCTTTCCAACCAAACAGACGCTATTGGGGATGCATAACTTGGCAAAATTCTTTGTCACAGGCAGTTGTGGAGGTCAAGTCTTTATGTATATTTAAGGCAGCGGTTCATAGATTCTTGATTGATCAGGACATGAAGGGATACGAGGGTAAGACTGGGGCTGAGAGGAAAAATGGATCAGCCATGATGAAATGGCAGATCAGACTCAATGGGCCAAATGGCCTAATTCTGCTTGTGATCATACAGGGCATCCTCAAAATGGTGGAATCCATCATTAAGGACCTCCATTACCCACGGCATGTCCTCTTCTCATTGCTGCCACCAGGAAGGAGGTACAAGAGCCTGAAGACACACACTCAAAGATTTGGGAACCGTTTTCACAACATATGCCAGTGATATTAGGCCTGATTCTGATTCACTTTATGGTTTATCTGCACTGCACTTTCTTGGTAGCTATTACACTTTATTCTGAATTACTATTGTTTTATGTCATTCTACCCTAATGCATTGTGTGATGATTTGATCTGTATGAATAGTATGCAAGACAAAGTTCTCACTGTATCTTGGTTCTCGTGCCAATAATAAATGAGTAACAATACCGATAGATTCTCTCTCTTATTCCTGTACTCCATCTCATCATTGTTTGATATTTGACTCATAAAAGTGATGTCACCTGCAAACTTGTATGTGGGGTTAGTGTTGAATCCAGCTGCCCAGCCATGAGCATGCAGGGAGTAAAGTAGGGAATGGGAACACAGCTTTGCGGGCATCGTTGAGGATAATCGTGGCTGAGATCTTGCAGCTTATTTTAACTGATAGTGGTTTGTGGTCATGAGATCAAGGATCCAGTTGCAGAGGCTTCGTTGACTCTAGTAGTTTGGAGATTAAAGATTGAAGTTTAAAAATTAGCTTTATTTGTCACATGTACATTGAGGCATCAAATCATACAATGACATATATCATTTTGCATCAATAACCAACACAGACTGAAGATGTGCTGGAGGCAGTCGCAAGTGTCACCAAGCTTCTAACCCCAACATAGCATGGTTACAACTCACCACCCCTAACTGAATGTCCTTGTATGTCTGTGCAATGTGGAAGGAAATGAGAGCACCTCAGGGAAACTGGTGCGGATATAGGAACAATGTACAAACTCCATACAGGCAGCAACGGGAATTGAACCCTGATCAGTGATTGCAGGCACCCTAAAGCGATTTGCCAAGTCCTAAGCTATGTGGTTATCAAATACAGAGCTATAGTCATTAAATAATATTCTGACACAGATGTCCTTGTAATCCAGATGTTCCAGTGACCAGGGAGCTGGAGTTCACTGCGGATCAGGTTTAGTAGTAGGCGAATCACAGCAGATCAAGGTTGTTTTGGAGTCTGAAATTCATACGTGCCATGACCAATATCTCAGATAACTTCTTGTTGGTGGATGTCAGAGCAATCGAACTTTAGTCATTAAGGTATGGTACCTTGTGTTCCTTTCGCACCATGATGATAGTGGTCTTCTTAAAGCAGGTGGGAACCACAGTCTGAAGTAAATGGCGACCGGGTCAAGCCACAACTCTGCTTCTCTGTCAACAGACACTCCCAGTTTAAATCATTTTCTAATTGTATCTCACAGAGGATTGTATTCTCCTGAGTTGACACCATGCAATTTTTTCCATTCAGTAAGAAGAAATCAAGCCACAAAAACTATTACCATAGCATCATTTGGCATTAACATGTTCCACTTCCATGCTCGCAGTGTGGCAGAGACTGAGATTAGACTGGAAAACCATAGATCACTTTGGAGTTTGCTTTGCTTTCAGTTAAATTCCTTTCTTAGTTCTTCACTTATTACAGTTTTGAGCAATTGTCCCAGTCTCTGTTGATGCACTCAATAAGGAAGGAAAGACTAGGATCAGTATTTGATGCTCACAATGATCTTCTGACAGCAACATCGGTCATTCTGGATGTTGGACTCCAAGCGGAACCCATGACTATTGAATCGTAGGTCACACCCCAGAAGACACACTTGAGTTTAAATGTATTTAGCAAATTATGATTTAGCTCTACATTAGCATTCAATTCCAATTGCCTGTTTCATTTGTTCTCTTGTTTTTCTACCGCCATTCATTTTTCTTAATTTTCTTTAACCTGAAACATTCTAACGTCTACTGAATGTAAAATACAGTTAGTGGCCTCATTATTAGGTACCTCCTGTACTTATCAAACTGGCCACTGAGTGAACTGTATGTTCGTGGTCCTCTGCTGTTGTAGCCCATCCACAATGCACATGTTGTGTTTTCAGAGATGTTCTTCTACACACTACTGTTGTAACAAGTATTTATTTAAGCTACTGTCACTCTCCTGTCAGCTTGAACCAGCGTGTCCATTCTTCTCTGATCTCTCTCATTAACAAGGCATCTTTACCCACAGAACTTCCACTCACTGGATTTTTTTTCACTAGTTTTGTACAATTTTTGGTAAATTCTTTGCTAATGAATTGGCAAGGTTGCTGCCCAAAGTACTACAAGCCGCAGAGAGGAACAACAGCAAATCTCTAAATTCTAGATGCATGAAAATCCTTGAAAATCTGCATTTTCCAAAATGTTCAAACCACCCCATCTGACACCAACAATCATTCCATGGTCATAGACACTTAGCTCACATTTCTTCCCCATTCTGATGTTTAATCTGAACAAGAACTGATCCTCTTGACCATGCGTCTGCATACTTTTATGCATTGAGTTACTGCCACACGATTTGCTGATTCGATATTTGCACGAACAAACAGGTGTACCTAATAACGTGGCCACTGAGTGTAATTTTAGAACTATTTCTACTTTCCACTCCTTTCTGTTTCTCTTTTTGTTCATTCTTTAAATGAAAAATTTTAATAAAAAATTAAGTTAATGTTCATCCTTCTTCAGTCTCTTCCTTTCTCCCAATTCTCACGTCCACCTCTCCTTTTTCCTGCCTCTATCTACTGCCCCCTTCCATCTGCTTTTGGATTATTCATAGGAGAAGACATAAAACAAAGTGTGTTCAATCCAAACATTCCAGCATTGATATTCTAGGTGGGATTTCTTCATTCCATTACCCATCGGTATCTGTAGGGAGCTTGTACATTCTTCCCCAACAACATAAGTTTCCTCCAGGTTCTCTGATTTCCTCCCAGATTCCAAAGATATATGGATCAGTAAGTTGTGGGCTTACACCATAAGATCATAAGACACAGGAGCAGAATTAGGCCATTCAGCCCATCGAGTCTGCTCCACCATTCCATCATGGCTGATCCCAAATCCCACTCAACCCCATACACCTGCCTTCTCGCCATATCCTTTGCTGCCCTGACTAATCAGGAAACTATCACCTATTACCTTAAATATACCCATGGACTTGGCTTCCACCACAGTTGGTGGCAAAGCATTCCACAGATTCATCACTCTCTGGCTAAAAAAAATTCTCCTTACCTCAATTTTGAGGCTGTGACCTCTAGCTCTGGATACCCCCACCAGAGGAAACATCCTTTCCACATCCATCCTATTTAGTCCTTTCAACATTTGGTGAATTTCAATGAGAAGCATTTTTTGAAGCTCCAGTCAGTATAGGCCCAAAGTTGCCAAATGCTCCACATATGTAAACACCTTCATTCCTAGGATCATCCTCGTGAACCTTGTCTGGGCTGTCTCCAATGACAAAGCATTCTTTCTGAGATATGGCCCCAGAACTGTTGACTCTGCTTCAAGTACAGCCTCACTAGTGTCTCAAAGGTTCAGTATTATCTTTGCTTTAATATTCTATTTCTCAAAATAAATGGCAACATTGCATTTGCCTTCTTTACCACAGACTCAACCTGTAAATTAACCTTCTGGGAATCTTGAATGAGTAATCCTATGCCCCTCTGCACCTTTTATATTTGAACCTTCTCCCCATTTAGATCATAATCTGCACTATTGTTCCTTTTACGAAGATGCATTATCATACATTTCCTAACACTGCATTCCATCTGCTACTTTTTTGCCCATTCTTCCAATTTGTCCAAGTCCTGCTGCAATTGCATTGCTTCCTCAGCACTACCTACCCTATCTTCACATCATCTGCAAACTTTGCCACAAACTCTTTGCTGTGTCTGCATTTGTACTGTATCATTGGCTTGTCCTTTCTTACATTCATGTTGCATCCATCATCTACTAAGAATGCATCATTCTTAGCTCTATCATCTTGGTTCCCAACCCCCTACCATATTAGTTTACTTCCAAAAGCTCTAGTAGACCTGCCCATGAGTATATTGGTCCCCCTCGGATTCAAGTGCAACCCATCACTTCTGTACATGTCCCACCTGCCCCAGAAGAGGTCCCAATTATCCAGAAATCTGAAATCCTGCCCCCGCTCCAATTCTTCAGCCACGCATTTATCTGCCACTTCATTCTATTCCTATCCTCACTGTTGTATGGCACAGGCAGTAATCCCAAGATTACTACCTTTGAGGTCTTGCTTCTCAGCTTCCTTCCGAACTCCCTGTATTCTCCTTTCAGGACCTCCTCCCTTTTTCTACCTATGTCACTGGTACCGATATGTACCACGACATCTGGCTGCTCACCTTTCCTTTTCAGGACATCAGCACCAGAAACATGGTGATACTTGCGAGATGCTCCCACCACAACTTGAACTGGGCTAGTTGTTGCCAGAAGTGACACATTTACATAAGACCTTAAGATATAGGAGCAGAATTAGGCGATTTGGCCCATCAATTCTGCTTCTCCATTTCATCATGGCTGATCCAATTTTCCTCTCAGCCCAACCTCTTGCCTTCTCAACAAAACCTGTCATGCTCTGAACAATCAAGAATCTATCAATTCTGCCGTAAATATACACAAAGACTTGGCCTCCATATCTGCCTGTGGCAAAGAACTTTGCAGATTCATCACTTTCAGGAAAAATAAATTCCTCCTCTTCTCCATTCTAAAAGGACACTCCTCTGTTCTGAGACTGTGTCCTCTCGTCTTTGACTCTTCCACCATAGGAAGCAACCTTTCCACACCCACTTTATCAAGGTCTTTCACCATTGCAGTTCCTTAGCTCTATCTACAATGAGCCTATGTCACCTCCTTCTAATGATTTGATTTCATTTTTTACCAACAGAGCAATCTGCCCTTCCGCCTGTCCTTTTGATACAATGTGTATCCTTGGACATTAAGCTCCAAGCTGCAGTCTTTTTTTAGTCATGATTCAACGATGCCTACAACATCATACCAGCCAATCTACAACTGTTTCTACCTTATTCCGTATACTGCACACTTTCAAATACAGCACTTTAGCCCTGTATTCACCTTTTTTTATTTTGTCTGCCATTTACATTGCAACTCATCCTGTTGGCTGAAATTTTGCTGTATTAAAACCTCTCCTTGCTGCACATTGCTTCCATTTGTAAACCAGCTACCTCTTCTCCAGCACTATTCTCCGTCTTTCCTACAATACTTCTTGCATTGAAAAATAGGCAGCTTAGGACACTAGTCGCACCCTGCTCTACCTTTCACTTCCTAACTTTGTCTGAGGCCTTACCACCATCTGCTTTTACAACCTCTCCAATAACTGTTCCAGTACTCTGATTCCCATCCCCTTGCAACTCTAGTTTAAACCCCACCGTGCAGTATTAACAAACTTTCCTGCTAGGATATTAGTCCTCCTCCAGTTCAGGTGCAAACAGTCCCTTCTGTACAGGTACCACTTTCCATGAAGAGAGCCCAATGATCCAAAAATCTTATGTCCTCCCTCCTACACCAACTCCTTAGCCACATATTGAATTGCATAATCTTCCTAGTTCTGGACTTTACTAGCACATGGCACGGGTAGCAATCCCTGCCCTTTAACTTAGAACCTAATTCTCTAAACTCTCTATGCTGAACCTCATCACTCATCCTACCCATGCCATTGGTACCCACACGGACCATAATTTCTGTCTGTTCACCCTTCCACTTAAAAATGCTGAGAACTCAGTCTGAGATATCCCAGACCCTGATCTGAGAGACAACATAACATCCAAGAATCTCATTCTCACCCTCAGAACCTTCTGTCTATTCACCTAACTAACAAATCCCCTATCACCACAGTGTGTCTCTTCTCTCTCCTGCCCTTCTGAGTTACAGAGGCAGACTAGTGCCAGAAACCTGACCACTGTGACTTTCCTTTGTTAAGTCATCCCCCAAAGACAGTATCTAAATTGGTATCCCTGTTTGTTAAGGGGGATGGCCAGAGGAGTACTTTCACTGGATCCTGAACCCCTTTCCTCTTTCTGACTGTCACCCTGCTTCCTGTGCCCTGCACCTTGGGTGTAGCTACCTCTCTATATGTCCTGTCTATCGCTCCTTCAGCTTCCCAAATAATCCAGATTTCTTCCAGTTCCAGCTCCAACTCCTTAACCCAGATTGTTAGAAGCTGCAGCTACATGAACTTCTCTCAGTTGTAGTCGTCAGGGGCACTGGAGGTTTAACTGCTTCATAAATCCCGCAAGAGGAACATTCCACTACCTGATCTGGCATCTCTACTGTACTATCTGAGTAGATATAATGAATAGAAGGAAAATGAAACTTAACATAGAACTTTTCTTTCCTTTCTCTGACTGAAACCTCTCTTCACAGAAGTCTTGAAGAGCTAATGCCTCAAGATCATGACTCTTGCCCCTGCCTTCCTTTAACTTGCTCTTGCTCGTCAATCCCAAATGCAGTGACCTGCTGCTGCCTTTTGTACTTGAGCAGTGGACGCCATTGAAGTCCCCTGCTCTTAAAACTTCCAATACCCAGTCTGATCGCTGGCCAAAGCTCTTTTTTCACTATAGGTTTTGATGTACATGTGATAAATAAAGATAATCTTTTATTTAGATTGTACTGCTGGAAGTCCTCATTGAAATGATGTAGTGAGGATAAGGAAAAAAATGTCAAATTTCTGCAATTCTAAAGCCAACTACGCTGGAGCACCTTCACCACTGGGGCAGCAGTAGTCAAAGGAAGATCATGATCGTCACCACCCATAAGACCATAAGACCGTAAAACAAAGGAGCGGAAGTCGGCCATTCGGCCCATCGAGTCTGCTCCGTCATTTCATCATGAGCTGATCCAATCTCCCCTTTAGTCCCATTCCCCCGCCTTCTCACCATAACCTTTGATGCCCTGACTACTCAGATAGCTATCAATCTCTGCCTTAAATACACCCAATGACACGGCCTCCACTGCCACCCGTGGCAACAAATTCCACGGATTCACCACCCTTTGGCTAAAAAAAAATTTTCACATCTCCGTTCTGAATCGCATCACCCGGTGATGGTCAAAAAATGCCAGCCAAACCACTGACTTAACAAACCAGGAAGCGATCTTCATCTCATATTCTCAATATTTATTGCTTATTTATTATTAGTAATGTTTCTATTTTTTCTTTCCTTTTGTATTTGCACATTTAGTTGTCTTTTTCACTCTGGTTGTCTACCCTGTTGGTACAGTCTTTCACTGATTCTATTAAGATTATTGGATTTATTGAGTATGCTTGCAAGATAATGAATCTTTGGGTGGTATATGTTGGCATATACATACTTTGATAACAAATTTCCTTTGAACTTTGAACTTTGGATCGTATAATTCGGACAAGGTCTATAAAGGGAGGCTGATTCAATGTATCATTGAACAGTCCGACTCCTGTTCATCGTGCTTAACTCCGGAACAAAGATTGAAATGATTCTGGATATTAAGTTGTTCAAAGCCAGTGGTGAAATCTATCTCAGTGCAGCAATGTTACGTGCCTTTTGTCTGCTGGTCCAACCTTCAATTTCACCAAATTCACTGGATTTGAACATGAACACAGAAGCCACAGCTGGTGACAGATGTTCCTGCTTGTCTTCTGAGGGAGACAATAAAATTACTCCCACAACTTTTGGGAGAAGGGAAGGTAAAAACAAATCTTCCCCAAATCTACTTCAGACCTGTTGCCTTGACGTCGCACATGATGAAGACCATGGAGCGGCTGATAATACAGAATCTGAGGCCACAAACCAGGCACGCCCAGGATCCTCTTCAGTTTGCGTATAAGGAGAAGGTGGGAGTGGAGGATGCTATCACGTATTTGCTGCACAAATCACTCTCTCACCTAGAGGGGGTCAGTTGTGCGGTGAGGATTACATTCCTTGACTTCTCTAGTGCCTTTAACACCATCCAGCCCAAGATCTTAAGGCACAAACTAACAGAGATGGGAGTAGACTCTCACATGGTGGATTGGATAGTGGACTACTTGACAGATAGACCTCAGTATGTGCGGTTGGGAGACTGTAGGTCTGACACGGTGGTCAGCAGCACAGGGGCGCCGCAGGGAACCGTACTCTCTCCGGTTCTGTTCACCCTGTACACATCAGACTTCCAATATAACTCGGAGTCCTGCCATGTGCAGAAGTTCGCTGATGACACGGCCATAGTGGGGTGTGTCAGGAATGGACAGGAGGAGGAGTATAGGAAACTGATACAGGACTTTGTGAATTGGTGCAACTCAAACTACCTGCGTCTCAATATCACCAAGACCAAGGAGATGGTGGTGGACTTTAGGAGATCTAGGCCTCATATGGAGCCAGTGATCATTAATGGAGAATGTGTGGAGCAGGTTAAGACCTACAAGTATCTGGGAGTACAGTTAGACGAGAAGCTAGACTGGACTGCCAACACAGATGCCTTGTGCAGGAAGGCACAGAGTCGAATGTACTTCCTAAGAAGGTTGGCGTCATTCAATGTCTGTAGTGAGATGCTGAAGATGTTCTATAGGTCAGTTGTGGAGAGCGCCCTCTTCTTTGTGGTGGCGTGTTGGGGAGGAAGCATTAAGAAGAGGGACGCCTCACGTCTTAATAAGCTGGTAAGGAAGGCGGGCTCTGTCGTGGGCAAAGTACTGGAGAGTTTAACATCGGTAGCTGAGCGAAGGGCGCTGAGTAGGTTACGGTCAATTATGGATAACTCTGAACATCCTCTACATAGCACCATCCAGAGACAGAGAAGCAGTTTCAGCGACAGGTTACTATCGATGCAATGCTCCTCAGACAGGATGAAGAGGTCAATACTCCCCAATGCCATTAGGCTTTACAATTCAACCGCCAGGACTTAAGAACTTTTTAAAGCTATTATTAATGCTTTTTGAGATAGTGATTTAGATGCATATCATATTTTTTACTGAGTTAAGTATTGTATGTAATTAGTTTTGCTACAACAAGTGTATGGGACATTGGAAAAAAGTTGAATGTCCCCATGGGGATGAATAAGGTATCTATCTATCTATCTATCTATCTATCTACCTGGAAAAAGCATTGCTTGGAGGCAAAGTCTACTGAGACCAATATTCAAAATGATGCAGATCATATATTTGCATATATGCAGAAGAAAATAGTGAATAGTCTCAAACCTATTGTGTTGCACCTGCAGTGTAATGAAAGCATAGATTAATTCAGTGTGGAATCAGGCCCTTCAGCCCATCAATTCCGTACCAACCATAATGTGTACATTAATCCCATTTAAATCTCTGAATCATGTTCAATGTCAATGGCATAAGACATGAATCTTGTTGTTTTGTAGCTGGTGAGGAGGGAGGTAGGTGGATGAAGGAGGGTGATAAAGTGAGAAGCAGGGAGGTGATAGGTGGAAAAGGTACCTTCCCTCTCCTGGCTTCACATAATCAACTTCCAGGTTGTCTTCCTTCCATTCCCCCCACCTTCTTATTCTGCCTTCTTCCCCCTTCCTTTCCAGTTCTGCTGAAGTCTCAGCCCGAAATGTCAACTGTTTATTCCCTGCCATAGGTACTGCCTGACCTGCTGAGTTCCTCCAGCACTTTTTTTGTGTGCGTGTGTGTGTATGTCTGTTACAAATTACTATAAGTTACAATAAAATTAAATCATTAACTAGAACAGAAGTGGCATAGCAAAATACTGTTCAAGGACTTCCAGAAATTTGGTGGCAGAGGGGAAAAAGTGATGAGGCTGTTCCCAATACTTCCAACATTCCCATCCACCTCTTCTGGACTCCACCACTCCCTGACACACTGCAGGTGAATTAGAGCAGCCAATAATGGGAACCATTCTCTCCTCTATGGATTCTGTCTATACCTCTCACGGCCTCAGTAAAGCAGCCAGAATCACAGAGTCCACACACTCAGGACACTCAGAAATTCCCAGCCGCTTCCCAAGGACATTGATTATACCAGTGCCCAAGAAGAGCAGTGTGAGCTGCCTTAAAAACTATCATCCAGTGGGACTCACATTTACAGTGATAAAATGCTTTGAGAAGTTGGTCAGGGCTAGAATCAACACCTGTCTTAGCAAGGACCTGGACCCATTGAAATTTGTCTGTCATCACAATAGGTCTACGGTCGATGTGATCTCAATGGCTCTCCATGTGGCCTTGGATCACCTGGACAATACAAATAACTATGTCAGGATGCTGTTTATTGACTGTAACTCAATGTTTCACAGCATCCTACAGCTCTGATCAAAATGCTACAAAATCTGGGCCTCTGTACTTCCCTCTGTAACTGGATCCTTAAGTCAAGTCAAGTCACCTTTTATTGTCACTTTGACCATAACTGCTGGTACAGTACACAGTAAAAACGAGACAACGTTTTTTCAGGACCATGGTGCTACATGAAACAATACAAAAACTACACTGAACTACGTAAAAACAACTCAGAAAAAACTACACTAGACTACAGACCTACCCTTTCAAGAGAGGTCTCACCAGTTAGCACAAATAGTGGTTGAAGATGTTCATCAGCACCTGCTTAAGCCAAAGGAAGATAAGTTCAGTCATGGGGCAGGTGAAAGTATGCTGGAGCTGCTGGAAAGTATGAGTGATGGACAGTGGGACATATCAAGAAGGGTCACAAGGAGTGGTTGAAGCTGCAGAAGCTGAAGCTAAGCTAAGAAGGTCTTAAAGAGTCAGGAAACTCCTAGCTAGACTGGCAGAGAATGCACCTACGTCCATTCCCATGGTGAGATATGCTGCTTCCATTTACAAATAGATTGGGTCCTGAAATCACAAAATTCATTTGAATACTATGTTATTATAATGGTTTAATAAGTTCCAATGTCTTGAGGACATGGCTATTTTTGGTGGTGGAGGTGAGAGTGTAATGTCAGAATCAGAATCAGGTTTATTATCATCGGCATGTGACATGAAATTTGTTAACTTAGCAGCAGCAGCTCAATGCAATGCATAATCTAGCAGAGAGAAAAATAATAATTAATAAAATAAAATAAAATTATAATAAATAAACAAGTAATCACAAATCAATCACATATATCGAATATATTTAAAAAATTTGCAAAAACAGAAATACTGTATACTAAAAAAAGTGAGGTAGCGTCCAAAAATTCAATGTCCATTTAGGAATCAGATGGCTGAGGGGAAGAAGCTGTTCCTGAATCGCTGAGTGTGTGCTTTCAGGCTTCTGTACCTCCTACTGATGGTAACAGTGAGAAAAGTGCATGCACTGGGTGCTGGAGGTCCTTAATAATCGATGCTGCCTTTCTGAGACACCGCTCCCTAAAGGTGTCCTGGGTACTTTGTAGGCTAGTGCCCAAGATGGAGCTGACTAGATTTACAACCTCCTGCAGCTTCTTTTGGGACTGTGCAGTAGCCCCTCCATACCAGACAATGATGCAGCCTGTCAGAATGCTCTCCACGGTACAACTATAGAAGTCTTTGAGTGCATTTGTTGACATCCCAAATCTCTTCAAACTCCTAATAGTGTATAGCCATTGTCTGGCCTTCTTTATAACTACATCGATATGTTGGGACCAGGTTAGATCCTCAAAGATCTTGACACCCAGGAACTTGAAGCTGCTCACTCTCTCTACTTCTGATCCCTCTATGAGGAGTGGTATTTGTTCCTTTGTCTTACTCTTCCTGAAGTCCACAATTAGCTCTTTCGTCTTACTGAAGTTGAGTACCAGGTTGTTGCTGCGGAACCACCCCACTAGTGGGCATACCTCATTCCTGTACACCCTCTCGTCACCACCTGAGATTCTATCATTAGCAAATTTATAGATGGTATTTGAGCTATGCCTAGCCACACAGTCATGGGTATATAAAGAGTAGAGCAGCGGGCTAAGCACACACTCCTGAGGTGCACCAGGGTCAATTGTCAGCGAGGAGGATATGCTGTCACCAATCCGCACAGATTGTGGTCTTCCAGTTAGGAAGTTGAGGATCCAATTGCAGAGGGAGGTACAGAGGTCCAGGTTCTGCAGCTTCACAATCAGGATTGTGGGAATGATGATACTAAATGCTGAGCTATAGTCGATCAACAGCATCCTGACATAAGTGGTTGTGTTGTCCAGGTAGTCGAAAGCCGTGCGGAGAGCCATTGGGATTACATTTGCCATTGACCTATTGTGGCGATAGGCAAATTGAAATAGGTCCAGGTCCTTGCTGAGACAGGAGTTCAGTCTACTCATGACCAACATCTCACAGCATTTCATCACTGTCGATGTGAGAGCTACCAGGGGATAGTCATTAAGGCAACCCACATTATTCTTCTTTGGCACTGGTATAATTGTTGCCTTTTTGAAGCAAGTGGGAACTTCCACCAGTAGCAGTGAGAGATTGAATGCTCCTGCTAGTTGGTTGGCACAGGTACTCCATCAGGACCTTCTGCCTTGCGAGGGTTCACTCTCTTTAAAGACAGCCTAACATCGGTCTCTGTGACAGAGATCACAAGGTTATCAGGTGCAGCAGGGACCTTCACAGCTGTAGTTGCATTCTCCCTTTCAAAGCAGGCATAGAAGGCATTGAGTTCATCTGGTAGTGAAGCATTGCTGCCATTCATGCTATTGGGCTTTACTTTGTAGGAAGTAATGTCTTGCAGACCCTGCCAGAGTTGCTGTGCATCCAAAATCGTCTCCAAACTCGAAATTGTCTCTTCGCCCTTGAAGTAGCCCTCCACAAGTCATAGCTGGTTTTCTGATACAGACCTGGGTTGCCAGACTTGAATGCCACAGGTCTAGCCTTCAGCAGACGACATACCTCCTGGTTCATCCACGGCTTTTGGTTTGGGAATGTACAGTAAGTCTTTGGGGGCACACACTCATCCACACAGGTTTTAATGAAGTCAGTGACAACTGCAGCATACTCATCCAGGTTCGAAGATGAATCCCTGAATAAATTCCAGTCCACTATTTCAAAACAGTCCTGTAGGTGCTCCTGTGCTTCCCATGTTTATACCTTCTTGGTCCTTCTTGCTGGTGCTGTAGCTTTCAGTCTCTGCCTATACTCAAGGAATGGAAGTACAGCTAGGTCAGAATCAGAATCAGAATCAGAATCAGACTTTAATCGCCAAGTACCTATGCACATACAAGGAATTTACTTCCAGCAGATGTTGTCTCTCTGCTCATAACAATAATAATGATAAATATAAATGAAAATATAGATTATACATACAGGTAGTGCAATCCAAGTAATAGTTAGCCGACAGTTAACCGGCAGTTAACTGTTCAGCAAAGTGACCGCAGTAAGGAAAAAACTTCTCCCGTGCCTATTAGTCTTAGTCTGGAGGGATCTGAAGTGCCTACCAGACGGAAGCAGATCAAACAGTCTGTGTGCAGGATGGGAGGAGTCCTTTATGATGTTCCCCGCCCTCTTCTTCAACCTCGAAGAGTACAGGTTCACAATAGAGGGCAGGGAGGCTCACTTCCTGAAGTGAGTGTGTGGAATAGCACGGTAGGCATTATTGATGGTGGTGTAGCAATGGTCCAGTGTGTTGTTTCCTCTGGTATTGCAAGTGATCTGTTGATGGTAGTTGCTTAGAGGTTTTTTCAGATTGACCTGGCTAAAATCTTCCAAAACAATGATGAAGGTGTTAGGGTGTGCTGTTTTGTGCATGTTGATCCCACTACTCAAGTTATCTAAAGCCTCGTGACATTTAGCCGGAGGTGGAACGTAAACTGCTACTAAAATGACTCCGGAGAACACCCGTGCTGGGTAAAAAGGACGGCACGTTACTGCTAGATATTGCATGTCTGGTGGGCAGAATTAGGACAGCACTGATGTATTTGTGCACCAAGAAGAGTTGATCATGAGGCACACTCCTCCACCCCTGCTTTTGAGAGACTCTATAGATCTATCCTGATGGTGTATCGTAAACCCGTCGATCTGGATCGCTGCATCCGGTACAGAGGGGGTTCAACAAGGATTCTGTGAAACAAAGGACACACGTGGTCCTATTGTCCCTCTGTTTAGCAGTTTTGAGAAAACAGTGTTTTCTGCTGGTAGAATGGTTGGTTTTGGCTAAAAGATAAGGGGCTATGATGTTAGAAACATAGAAACATAGAAAATAGGTGCAGGAGTAGGCCATTCAGCCCTTCGAGCCTGCACCGCCATTCAGTATGATCATGGCTGATCATTCAACTCAGAACCCTGTACCTGCTTTCTCTCCATCCCCCCTGATCCCTTTAGCCACAAGGGCCATATATAACTTCCTCTTAAGTATAGCCAATGAACTGGCCTCAACTGTTTCCTGTGGCAGAGAATTCCACAGATTCACCACTCTCTGTGTGAAGAAGTTTTTCCTCATCTTGGTCCTAAAAGGCTTCCCCTTTATCCTTAAACTGTGATCCCTTGTTCTGGACTTCCTCAACATCGGAAACAATCTTCCTGCATCTAGCCTGTCCAATCCCTTTAGAATTTTATATGTTTCAATAAGATCCCCCCTCAATCTTCTAAATTCCAGTGAGTATAAGCCTAGTCGATCCAGTCTTTCTTCATATGAAAGTCCTGCCATCCCAGGAATCAATCTGGTGAACCTTCTCTGTACTCCCTCTATGGCAAGAATGTCTTTCCTCAGATTAGGGGACCAAAACTGCACACAATACTCTAGGTGCAGTCTCACTAAGGCCTTGTACAACTGCAGTAGAACCTCCCTGCTCCTGTACTCAAATCCTTTTGCTATGAATGCCAACATACCATTTGCCTTTTTCACTGCCTGCTGTACCTGCATGCCCACCTTCAATGACTGGTGTACAATGACTCGTTGCACCTCCCCTTTTCCTAATCGGCCACCATTCAGATAATAATCTGTTTTCCTGTTCTTGCAACCAAAGTGGATAACCTCACATTTATCCACATTAAATTGCATCTGCCATGAATTTGCCCACTCACCTAACCTATCCAAGTCACCCTTCATCCTCTTAGCATCTTCTTCACAGCTAACACCGCCGCCCAGCTTCGTGTCATTCGCAAACTTGGAGATGCTGCATTTAATTCCCTCGTCTAAATCATTAATATATATTGTAAACAACTGGGGTCCCAGCACTGAGCCTTGCGGTACCCCAATAGTCACTGCCTGCCATTCTGAAAAGGTCCCGTTTACTCCCACTCTTTGCTTCCTGTCTGCCAACCAATTCTCTATCCACATCAATACCATAACCCCCAATACTATGTGCTTTAAGTTTGCACACTAATCTCCTGTGTGGGACCTTGTCAAAAGCCTTTTGAAAATCTAAATATACCACATTCACTGGCTCTCTCCTATCCACTCTACTAGTTACATCTTCAAAAAATTCTATAAGATTTGTCAGACATGATTTTCCTTTCACAAATCCATGCTGACTTTGTCCGATGATTTCACCACTTTCCAAATGTGCTGTTATCACATCTTTGATAACCGACTCTAGCATTTTCCCCACCACCGATGTCAGACTAACCAGTCTATAATTCCCCAGTTTTTCTCTTCTTTCTTTTTTAAAAAGTGGGGTTACATTAGCCACCCTCCAATCCTCAGGAACTAATCCAGAATCTAAGGAGTTTTGAAAAATTATCACTAATGCATCCACTATTTCTTGGGCTACTTCCTTTAGCACTCTGGGATGCAGACCATCTGGCCCTGGAGATTTATCTGCCTTTAATCCCTTCAATTTATCTAATACCACTTCCCTACTAACATGTATTTCCCTCAGTTCCTCCATCTCACTAGACCCTCAGTCCCTTACTATTTCTGGAAGATTATTTATGTCCTCCTTAGTGGAGACAGAACCAAAGTAGTTATTCAATTGGTCTTCCATGTCCTTGTTCCCTATGATCAATTCACCTGTTTCTGACTGTAAGGGACCTACATTTGTCTTGACCAATCTTTTTTCTTTTCTCATATCTATAAAAGCTTCTACAGTCAGTTTTTATGTTCCCTGCCAGCTTTCTCTCATAATCTTTTTTCCCTTTCCTAATTAAGCCCTTTGTCCTCCTCTGCTGGAATCTGAATTTCTCCCAGTCCTCAGGAGTGCCGCTTTTTCTGGCTAATTTATATGTTTCTTCTTTGGACTTGATACTATCCCTAATTTCCCCTGTCAGCCATGGGTGCACTACCTTCCCTGGTTTATTCTTTTGCCAAAGTGGGATGAACAATTTTTGTAGTTCATCCATGCAATCTTTAAATGCTTGCCATTGCATATCCACCGTCAACCCTTTAAGTATCATTTGCCAGTCTATCTTAGCTAATTCACGTCTCATACCTTCAAAGTTACCCTTCTTTAAGTTCAGAACCTTTGTTTCTGAATTAACTATGTCACTCTCCATCTTAATGAAGAATTCCACCATATTACGGTCACTCTTACCCAAGGGGCCTCGCACGACAAGATTGCTAACTAACCCTTCCTCATTGCTCAATACCCAATCTAGAATGGCCTGCTTTCTAGTTGGTTCCTCGACATGTTGGTTCAGAAAACCATCCCGCATACATTCCAAGAAATTCTCTTCCTCAGCACCCTTACCAATTTGGTTCACCCAATCTATATGTAGATTGAAGTCACCCATTATAATTACTGTTCCTTTATTGCATGCATTTCTCATTTCCTGTTTAATGCCATCCCCAACCTCACTACTACTGTTAGGTGGCCTGTACACAACTCCCACCAGCGTTTTCTGCCCCTTAGTGTTATGCAGCTGTACCCATATCGATTCCACATCCTCCAGGCTAATGTCCTTCCTTTCTATTGCATTAATCTCCTCTGTAGCCAGCAAATTATGAATGTTGTGTCAGCCATTCAGGATGGTGGAATTGAGAGAAGGTCCTAGAGTGAACTGGGTTCGGTGAAATTTATGTCAGATAGGGTAGTTCAGGGGTTTGATGGGAACTGCGGAGCCGACGAGGGAAGATAGTTGAGGGTGTCTTGGGAAGGAGCGTACCCTTGGCACAAAGTGCTTTGTGCAGATGAATGGCTCCAAGTAGGAAGGGGCAATACTCCCGAGAGAGCGCCCATTTGTTCAAGATGGATTCCGAGCAACGTTCGGAATGTCATGTGTGCTTTCGTGCAAACCATGTGACAGCGTGTGAGTAAAATGACAGTTTCAAGATGAGTTCTAACTTTATGTGCACATTTGGACTGGGATAACTGTAATGAGCCATTTTTTTCTTACTTTTCATTTTTCTTAATAACTGTTCAATAAAGCTGACATTTGTAAATATACTTTCTTTATAGTTTTATGTGGTGTACGATCTGATATTTCTTGTTGACCAGCATTTGCGTGCAGGCAGTATTTACACAGCATTCACTCAAATCAAGGTTTCTTTCATTGGAACACCACGGCATTCCTGTTTGGTGGAAGCCCAACTTATCCTGACCCTGGATGTACAGGTGTGCTCGGTTTACTGTCCATTCGGACAACGTCCGATTGCATTTACGTCCGTAGTCCCAATTGGAGAACGTGACATAGCGGTCGTAACTAATCTCGTGTATCATGCGTCTCTTGAGGGTAGTAGCGTTATCTCTGTTTAATTTTCTTTCAAAAATATTACCATAAAGTGCATCATAGTTTCCAAACGCAGCAAAACCACTCCTAGTGATAGCAGTAGCAAGAGGCAAAGGAAAAGTATTGATTTGGAAGTGAAACAAAAGGTTATTAAACAATATGAAGGTGGAAAACCAGGAATGCCATATACAAAAAAGTTACAGTGTGTGTATGTATGGATTATAGTGTACAGTATACAGTTTTAATGTAAGTTCTTGGCTATTTAGTCAATGCAGGTACACTACAGTACTCCATATAGGTTTGCTAAGTGTATAATATGGTGTTCACACAATGTCCAAATCACATAACGTCCGATTTCACAGAACGTATCGTGGACATTCAGCGACGCACACCCGTATATTGTTTATGAAAGGTGGCCTTTTCACCGTGGAGTCTCGTGGCCGTGAGCAGAGCATAAGACTCTTGCACAATACTGTATATCACTGCAGATGTGAGGCAACAGGTAAATCAGCGGCACCACTGTCCTGGCTTGAAGAGGCCACGTGTGGGAGTCTTGGCCGAAGTGCTGAGGGCTTGGTTTTACACAAGGACAGTGAAAGCAGGAGCTGAAAATCAATTATGTCTCAGCAAAAGCCATCCATCTTCTCTAACTTCCTGGCGCAGACTGAAAATGAGCAGATTCCAATGTTATTGTTGATAGAAATGAATTATTCTGCTTCCGATTGAGATCTCTCCTCAATCTAAGGTCACAATAAATAGCGTCTTTCAGTCACTCTTAGAAATTATTCCAAAAAAATATCTGCTGTGGAATTGCACCAAGGTAACAATTTGCTTGATTGATTTTCTTATTTCTTAACAGCTTTTGAAACTTGCAAGCACTTAAAGAAATAAGTTTAGGATTGGGGTTTAGTGTCAGACAAAAGCTGTCCTGAATGTTAATCTCAGAGTGATATAAATCGTACTTGCGACAGCCCTCATTCTAATGAACAATGCTGTTCGAGAGGGATCATTTAGCTCATCATACCTGTGTCCAACTCATCCTCACTTTCGTTGGACATGATGAAGTAAATTCTTCACTGCAATCTGCCAAGGCACCACGCACAAGATGCTGGAGGAACTCAACAGTTCAGGCAGCATTAATAGAGGGGAATAAACAGTCGATGTTCCGGGTTGAGACCTTTCATGAGATCTGGAAAGGAAGGGCAAAGAAGCCTGAATAAAAGATGGGGGAAGGGAAGGATTACAAGCTGGCAGGTGATGGGTGAAACCAAGTGAGAGGGGGAGGGGAAACAAAGTGAGAAATTGGTAGAAACGGTAAAGGGCTGAAGAAGATGGAATCTGATAGGAGAGGAGAGTGGACCATGGAAGACAGGGAAGGAGGAGGGCACCATTTAGAGTTGATAGGCAGGTGAGAGAAGAGAAGAGGAAAGAGGAGAGCCACAGTGGGTTACGGAAGAAAAAGGAATGGTAGGGGGAAATTTTGCCAAAAGTTAGAGGAGTTGATGTTCATACCATCAGGTTTATTCCTTTCCATAGATGTTGTCTGACCTGCTGAGTTCCTCCAGCAGTCTTTGTGTGTTACTGTGGATTTCCAGTATCTGCAGAATCTCTTATGTTTATGATCTGCCAGGGCAAATTGATTTTTTGCCATGGTTCTAGATCAATTTTCATCAGGATCAATGAAAGGTAAGTCTGACCAGCTGCATACTTCTCAAGTGGAAGTCTTTACAGCCAGAGAAAGGTTTTTGAAGTATACTGCTGAAATTTATCAAATTTGTGAAAAGCCCTCCCGGCTATTGAGCGCATCTACAAGGAGCACTGCCACAAGAAAACAGCATCCACCAGCAAGAACCCCACCTCCAGACCATGCTGTCTTCTCGCTACTGGCATCGGGCATGAGACTTAGACTGCACACCACCAGGTTCAGGAAAAGTTATTACACTTCAACCATCATGTTTCTGAACAAGCATAGATAACTTCACTCTCCTGAACATTGAAATAATTTCATAAACTTTGAGCTCACTTCAAAGGACACCACAAAACATGCTCTCTATATTGTTTATTGGTACTATTATTATTACTGTCATTATCATTATTGCTACTTTCTCAGCTCAAGTTGGTAAAACCTGAGGTACAAGCATAGCCAAGCATGCTCATTTATCAAATGCTCAGAACTTTCAAACTATTTTAGTGGTAATTACTATTGCAGCCTTCTGAAGATTTACATAGATATTGCTGTGGGGTCCTAATTGTTTAATGCTATTGTGTAGTGACTTTGGGATGGTACCAGTTGTAGGTATTACTTTTGGGACAATGTATACATTGTTCGTGTTCCATAGAATTTCAATTTATTTCAGCATATTTATGGTGTTTTTCACTTATCAATTTCTGTATGTTATGTGCATTTGGAATGGTATTATCTATTAAATAATTTGCCCTCACTTGAACGTCCTGTGTTATAATATCCAGATGGTTATTATGTATTGTCCTATCTGTAACAATGGATCGGTCATAAAATACTTTGTGACTCTCTGACTCTAAGACTAGATCAGACTTGTATTTATAGTGAGGTATGATTTCCTTTATGAGTTGCATTTTTGTGAATGTTGATTGTCACTTGACTGCGCCTGTTTAAGTAATCGGATTGAATTAAACTATTGCAGGATCCTGTAATGTGTTGAATTGCTTTTGGCTTCTCTTGGGAGTTTCAGCATTTATCATCTTGAATTTTTTGGTCTTTTATGAAGTATTTTTGATATTAACCATCTGATCCTGTATTGCCTTGAAGAACCCTTCCGTTTCTGGGATTAGGTCTCCAAATCTGAGCCAGGTGTTCAAAGCTTCCTTGTCAACATCTAGTCAGCTCAGACTGTGTTGATGTCTTCCAATGGAGGGTCATGCTCTTCCATTGGTTAACATCTTCTTCAATAGTGATAGTAGTAATAATAACCAATAATAACCCAATACATTACAGGATCCAGTAGCAGTTTAACATAATCTGATTACTTACACAGGCACAACCAAGTGACAAGCATCATTCATCAAAATCTTGCTTTTAAAATACAAACACGTAAATGAATCATACCTTGCTATAATTACAAGCCTGATCCAGTTTTAGAGTCAGAATACCACAAATTATTTTATGACCTATCAGTTATCACAGATAAAGCAATCCATAATAACTGTCCGGATATAATAATACAGGCTGAACAAGCAAGAACAAATTATTTAATAGATATAGTCATTCCAAACACACTTAACTAACAAAAATCAATATTTACAGAAATATGCTGAATTAAAAGAGGAAATTGAAAGACTTTGGAACATGAACAAGGCAAACATTGTCCCGATTGTAATATCTACAACTGGTATCATCCCAAAGGCACTACACATTAGCATTAAACATTTAGAGCTACACAGTTATATCTATGTAAATCTTCAGAAACCTACAATACCAAACACCACTAGAATAGTCCAAAAGTTTCTAGCAATTGACAAATGAGCATGCTTGGCTATGCCCGTACATCAGATTTTACCAGCTTCAGCTGAGGAAAAAGATAAACAAATAAATAAAAATTATTATTATTAGTTTCTGTACTTGGACAGTTTGTCTTCTTTTGCACATTGGTTGTTTGTCTATCTTTTTATGTAGTTTTTCATTGATTTTATTATTGTGTTTCTTTGGGTCTACTGTGAATGTCTGCTAGAAAATAAATCTGGTGATGCAGTTTCTTTCCAAAACATCAGAGATGTCCTCCTTCTTCAAAGAACAGGGTTTCCTTTTCACCACCATTGATGCTGTCCTCACTTTCATCTCCTCCATTTCCTGGACATCTGTGCTCACCCCATCTTCCAGCCACCTTAACAGTCATAGTTCCTCTGTTCTCACCTACCACCCCATGAGCCTCCATATCCAACACATCATTCTCCACAACTTGCACTAATGGGATCCTGCCTCTCAATGTATCTTTACCACTGCTTGACTTTCCACTTTCCATGGGGATAGCTCCTTTCTTGATTCCTTTGTCCATTCATCCCTCTTCACTAATCTTCTTCCTGGCACATGTTCTTACAAGCGGCTTAAGTGCTACACCTGCCCATTCACCTCCTCCCTCACCTCCATTCAGGGTCCCAAACAGTCCTTCCAGGTGAGGCAATTCTTCACTTGCAAATCTATTGGGGTCATCTAATGTATCTGGTGCATCTAATGCAGCCTCCTCTACATTGGTGGGTCCTGACATAAATCGGGAGAGCATTTTGTCAGGCACCTTTATTCCACCTGCAACAAGCAGAATTTCTTGGTGGACAAACACTTTAATTCCAATCCCAATTCCCATTGCGACCTGCCAGTCCGTGACCTCCTCCACTGCCACAATAAAGCCACTCTCAGGTTGGAGGAGTAACACCTCAGATTCTGTAAGGGTAGCCTCCACCCTGATGGCAAGATCATCAACTTCTCTAGCCTCCAATAATTTTTCTGCCTCCCACCTTCTTTCTTCTTCCATTTCCTCCTTCTGGCTCCCCTCTTATCTCTTCTCTTCTCCTCACCTGTCTGTCACCTCCCCCTGATGCCCCTCCTTCTTCCCTTTTTCCCATGGCCCACTCTCTTTTCTCTTCTTCTTGCAGCCCTTTACCTTTTCCACCTGTCACTTCCCAGTTTCTCACTTCATCTCCCCTCCCCCACTCACTTTGCTTCACCTATCACCGTCTAGCTTGTACTCCTTCCCTTCCCACACCTTCTTATTCTGGCTTCATCCCTCTTCCTTTCCATTTTCGGCCCGAAATATCAGCTCGTTATTCCTCTCCATTGATGCAGCCTGACTTTCTGGGATTCTCCAGCACTTTATGTGTGTTATTTTGTTAGTGATTTCCTTTTGAACAACATCAATGTACTCATATTTGGTACAAAGGTTTTACTGTATCTCGATATAATAACAAACAATTACCAAAGAGGATGGATATATTACAAGACAGGGCAGAGTCAAAGTTTTACTCACTAATCAGTGACAAGACTTGAACTTGTTGCTCATCTCCCTCTGCTCTCAGAGGAGGTTGCTCATTGGGCAAGTCACGTCTGCAAGTCTGAATCCACATATGGCATAATCCACAGAAAGTAAGCAGATCTCATCCCTGAGCAAACACCACTGAGCCAGATGGAGTTTTATAGCATCCTAGGAGTTTTGTAGCCATCATATTTATTGACTAATTTTCACAAATTAGTCAACAAGTCAATGGGATTTAAATTCCACAATTACTATAATAGGTTATAAATCCAGATCACTTGACTGCTAGTCTGGATCTTTGAGATTCTGGTCTGGTTAAAGACCACATCACCATGAACTGCACTAAAGCCCTGCCAACAGCCTAATTCATTTGAGAATCATATTTATGCAATACGATGTTATCAAATATATTTCTTTTGAGGTGTAAAAAGAGAATTTGGCCCAACAAATTCCCACTGGAGAGCAATCTATAAGGTCAAACTATAAATAAACGATCTATAAGGTCAAACTATAAATAAACAATCTATATGTAAGAACAACCTTGATGCCTGTGACAATAGGAAATGAGCTACAAATTGGCTCTTTCTATAGTGTAAGAATATCGGAGAAGCTGAACATTTTTCAAACACCATTACTGAAGCTATCTTTTCATTTCTGATTTACTTCATTAACTGGATTTGGGGTTGGATTTGAACTGTTTTCTCCAGACCTCAGTCTCTGATGATTAATCCAGTAATTCAACCATCACTCTCTTGGTCTCAGGAGCTTTGTTATACTTTTCCATCCTTTTCATCAATTGACTCAGGCAGGAGAGCTGAAAAGCGGGAGAGAGACCACAGGACATTAACCTGATATTACTCTTCATACTTTGCCCCAACGCGCATTCAACACAGCTGTTTCTCCCTTCTTGCTGAAAGACTTGATTTGTACATTTACAGAATCATCCAACAAGGAAAGGTTAACAAATTGTGCAGTCATCAAAGTTCGAAGTTCAAATTAAAATTTATTATCAAAGTATGTATGTATCACCATTTTTTTAATTATTGCAATACAGCACAGAATAGGACTTTCTGGGCCTTCGAGCTGTACTGCCCAGTAATTACCCAGTTTAATCCTAGCCTAATCACAGGGCAACTTACAATGACCCATTAGCCTATCAGCCAGTACGTCTATGGACTGTGGCAGGAAACCAGAGCACCCAGAGGAAACCCATGCAGTCACAGGGAGAATGTACAAACTTTTTACAGACAGTAGCAGGAAATGAATCCGGGTCACTGATACTGTAAAGCATTGTGCTAACCACTACGCTACCATGCCATCACCATATACTACCCTGAGATTCATTTTCTTGCAGGCATTTGCAATAGAAGAAAGAAATACAGCATAATCAATTAAAACCTACACACAAAGACAATCACAAACAATCATTGTGCAAAAGTTAAACAACCAATGTACAAAATGTGTATTGTGTCATTGGGCACTGCCTGCAGTTAGTAAAAGTCACATTAATATTGGTGACAAATACCTTTGTCTCTCATACAATAGTGATAGGCAACAAATGCTGGCATGCCAGCAATACTGAATAAGTAATACAGAACATCAGCAAGTTATATGTGGAATCTTGTTTTGATGAAGATCATGTTCCACAAACTTCCCCTCTGTCTTGCAGATGAGATTCAGTGGAAATATTGGTGGGGCAGCAATCTGCTGCAAGCAAGGGACCCAGGAGGCTGCAGGTACTGGTATCTGGTTCAAAATAGTCCTGCAAATGGATATGTCAAGTCTTCCAGCAAGGAGAGAGAAACAGGTGGGTTGAACGTGCCTCAGGCAAAGTGTGAGAAGTATTATCAGGATAATATCCTGTCACTTCTCTAATGATCTGCCTGTACCACCACACCTGGCAGCACATTCCAATCACCCACCAGTCTCTGTTTAAAGAATTTACCTCTGACATCCCCCTATATTTTCCTCCATTCACCTTAAAATTATGCACCCTTGTATTAGCCATTTGGCTAGACACCTACTGGACATCATATAGGAAAGCCACCTACAGTTTGGTATTCTTTATATACTTTTTAATGAAAAAAGGCTACTTTTGAAATAAAACAGAACTCCCTGGACAACTGCAAAATTCCCCAGATCCACCAGCAACAGCATTTCTCTGAACGTGGTTCTTGCAAAGATTTTTCTTATTTTAAATGAAATCCAGTAGTGAAAGGATATAATTCTGCAAGTAGTCATAACTTCTTTCCATTTGAGTGTTCCTGAGATGCAGTTGCAAGTGTCACTGTGCCATTATTGCCACTCATCAGCCCTACAAGTTATAATTAGGGTAGAAGAGTTGACTGAGCTTAACCCATTTGGTTGACAGGGCACCTGGTGATTTATAAATACACTGTCATTCTGTCGGTGAACATGCATGATCCTTCGAAACCTATTCCAACAGACAAATGCAATTGCATCACTGAAGCACCCCTGTCTCTGTTCTGCGACTTAGTCTCCAACCACTTCATTAATATACTCCTTCTCTGTTAAAACTGATTTGAAAGTTAAGGACAAAACAGTAAATTCCCCTCCACTTAATAGTCATAGAATCATTGAACAGTATTGAACAGAAACAGGCCTTTTGGCCCATCTAGTCTGTGCTGGACAACTAATCTGCCTTCTCACATTGATCTGCACCTGGCCCTTAGCCCTCCCATCCATATACCCATCCAAATTTCTCTTTGATGTTGAAATCGAGCCCACGTCCAACACTTCCGCTGGCATTTGTATTTCTGCTAATCTTGCATTTGTCGTTTGGTTCTTATTTAATAAGATTATAAAATAAGACTAGTTTTATCTGTCACATGTACATCGAAGGATGGAATCATAGAGTGAAAGGCATTGTTTGCATCAACAACCGATACAGCCTCAGGATGTGCTGGGAGCAGTCCGCAATTGCCCCGTGCTTCTGGTGCCGCCATAGCACTCCCACAACTTACTAACCTTGTCTTTGTCTTTGGAATGTGGGAGGAAACCGGAGCACCCAAAGGATACCCACATATTCATGAGGAGGACATAAAAACTCCTTACAGACGGTGACCGAATTGAACTTTGATCACTGGCACTGTAAAGCATTATGCCAACCACCAACGTCTCTGCTGTTGGAAGGAAAGGAAATCTCATAGCGTCTTACAGAATTTTTATACGACTCAACAAGCCGGATGTAGGGAGGATGTTTGCTCTGGCTGAAGTATCTAAATGAGGGATCATCACCTCAGGATTTGGGATAAGCAGTTTTGGATAAAAATAAAGGGAAATCCCTTCATTCAGAGTGGTGAATTTTTGAAATTCTCTATCCTGGAGCATTCTGGAGACTTCTGTGTGTTCAATAAAAAGCAGAGTTCCAGACTTAAGAATAGTTTCTTCCTCACTGCTGACAGACTTCTAAATAAGTCACCTCTTTAAAACTAACTTTCCATTCGTGCTACCATACCTTGCATTCTTCATTCTACCTCTCTCCACTATTCTATTATTATCACCTTAGCATTTTATTTTGCACTGCTTCAACTTGTACACTATACTCCCACCATTCCAATGTATTACATTGTCATTGTATTTATTGTTGGAGTTAAGTCCATTGAAAGCTGAAGAAGATGGGCTGTCCTGGGGTTAGAGGACTGTGTATGTATATACTTTGCAAAGGGCTTAGGCACTATATATGTGTATACAGCTGGGGTGTCTAAAGCTTTTGCACGGCACTGTAGTAATTTTATGTATTGCTGCTGCTGGAAAAAATCATGATATATGTGAGTGATAATAAACCTGATATAGATCTCTATTGTGGACTGAGAGTTGGAAGGGGGAAGGGAGAGGGGAATTATGGTTGGAAAAAGGGGATGTCACTGACAGATGACTGAACTCAGCTGTGGAGGAACAACAGACTCCCTTGTAGAGACAGAAATAAGTGCTTATTCATAGGAATTCCAATATAGCATTAGTGGCTTGATTCAGTGACACCCTGAGACAAATCATTGTCGAAAAACATGATCCCCGCCATAAGTACTAATTAGGAGTCCACTTTAAATAACCAGAGAACACAGAAAACCCGTGTCAGTCAACATAAACTTGACAAGTTTAAACAGAAAGCACAAGGGCTTAACCACTCTAGATAAGGCAACAATTAGCAAATACAGAAGCACGGGGCTGCTGGGCTCATGACTGGGGGAGGGAGAGGGGAGGGAGTGGGAAACACCAAAGAGGCATTCTGTAATCATCTATAAACCAATTGTTTGGAATCAAATGACCTCGCCTGGAGTCTAAGGGATGGGTGTGTCTGCATCCACGCCAGCTCCACACCCTTGGCACTCCTTCAGTACCACCTGCCCCACACCTCACCCATGACACTCCACTCTCGCCATTCCCAATATCTTTTGATTCAACCAGATTTATGAGGTCACTCTCTACTCCGCATTAACAAATACAAAACTGTGCTAAAGGCTTAGGCACGCTAGCTAAACATATATATATATATACCTAAGGCTTTTGCACAGTACTGCCTGTGGATGGGAGGGAGGAGCAGGGCTCGTTTTGCTGGTGTCACTTTGTTGCTTGTAGTCTGTGTTGTTCTGTCATGCATTGTGGGTTTGCTGTGTTGATGCCAGAATACGTGGTGACACATATGGGCAACTCCTGCACATCCATAGATGTGTTGGTTGCTAATGAAAATGATGCATTTCTCTGTATGTTTCCATGAATGTGATAAATAAATCCAAATCTGAAACAGAATCTGAATCTGCCAACATCCAGTAATTTAATTCTTGGGCTTCACATGGGTGAGAAATATAATTGCACCCTGTAACAATGTGAATCTGGATCAGAGATTGATGGGTTCCTGTATACCCAGATACATAAGGATTATACAGGGAAAGGGCTTTAAGGGGCAAGTTTGACCTACTTGATACTGAACAGTGAAGCAGGTTCAATGGGGCAATATTTTTTACTCTTGTTCCCTCTCTTTGCTTCTGGGCATTCCTCAACGACTTTCAGTTTCCAATTTCTCATTATGTGAAAACCCAATATCCTTCATTCATCCCGAATATAACAGAGAGATCTGAGAATACTGCTTCAAAATTCTTTGGTGTGGCTCCTCCATCCTGATGATGGGCTCATCGTGGCACAAGGTGGACTGACATGGAGGAACGGGATTCGGAAATGAAATTAAACTGTTTGTCCACTGGGAAGTTCTGCTTATGGCGAATGGAGCGGCGGTGCTTGATAAAATGGTCTCCCAAACGCAACAGGTCCCACCAATGTAAAGGAAGCTTCATCGGGAGCACCGGATACAATAGAAGACCCCAGAAGATTGGCACCTGAAGTGTTGCCTCACCTGGAACAACCACCTGGGGCCCTGAAGGGAGTTGAGGGAGGAAGTGAATGAGCTGTTGTAGCATTTTGGCCACTTGCAGGGGTAAGTGCTGGGAGTGGGATTAAGGGAGAGGGAAATCATGGAGGGAGCAATCCCTGCAGAAGGTGGAGGCTGGGGGGAGGGTAGAGGTAAAAATGTGTTTTGTGGTAGGATCCCTTTGGAATAACGTGTTGGATGCAGAGGCTCATGTGGTGATAAGTGAGGAAAAGAGGAACTCTATAACTGTTAAGGCAGTGGGGAAATGGGATGAGCATTGATAGTTTTTTTCCGCTAAGCTTGGGTGAGACTAGAACTAGAGGTCAGAGCTTAACGGAGAAGGATAACTTGTTTAAGGGGAACATGAGAGGGAATTTTTTCACACAGAGGGCGGTGAGCTGCCAGTGGAAGTGATAGAATTGGATTCGATTTCAACATTTAAGAGAACTTTAGATAGATACATGGATGAAAGGGGTACAGAGGGCTATGATCCGGGTGCAGGTCAATGTGACTAAGCAGATTAATAGCTCAGTGCAGCTTCGATGGCCCGAAGGGCCTTTTTCTGCGCTGTAGGGTTTGATGATTCTATGTGTCTATGACTCTATGACTTTATCGCTCTAAACCAGGGGTCCACAGACCCCTCTATTAATGGTAGAGGTCCATGGCATAAAATAGGTTGGGAACTCCTGCTCTGATTGGATTAGTGGGTACCTGAGGTCAAAAATCTACAGCAGATACTGAAGCGAGAATAAAAATGAGCTTTTGGAGAAACTCAGTGAGTCAGGCTGCATCTATGGAGGGAAAAAGTTGACTTTTCATGTTGAAACCCTTCACTTGGACTGATGAAGGCTCAGGATAAAGGGTCTTAAGTGAAAACACTCACTGTCCATTTGTAGAAAGTGCCAAATCCACTACGATGTAGTTCGGGAACCAAAGAATAAATCTTTAGCAAATAAGGAGTCCCTTCAAGTGTCTGATAATGGAGGGTGGAATCTGCCCATGAGCTTGAGGGCACATGCTCTCAAGCTTTTGTACCTCCTGCCTAATGGGAGGAGGGAGAAGAGAGAAATATTGGAGCCTCTGATTATGCTTTCACAAGGCAGTGGGATGTGCTGACAGAGTCAATGGAATGCTGGAGGAACACAGCAATCAGGTAGCATCTATGGAAAGGAATAAGCAGTCAGAGACTCTTCATCAGGACTGGAAAGTGGGGGGGTAGAAGCCAGAGTAAGGAGAATGAGTCCTAAGTGGCAGGTGATAGATGAGATTAGGTGAGGGAGAAGGTGGGTGGGTGGGTGTGAGGGAATGAATTAAAAAGCTGGGAGTGGAAAGGTGGAAGAGATAAAGGACCAAACAAGGAAGGATTGGGGAGGGCATTGGGCCATGGAAGAAAGGAAAGGAGAAGAGGAATCAGAGGGAGGTGATGGGCAGTAAAGAGAAGGGAAGGGATAGGAGGATAAACATAATGGGAAACAGAAAAGGAAAAAAGGGGTAGAAATTGCCAGAAGTTGGAGAAACTGATGGTGTCAGTGGAGGGAAGGTTGACTTGTCTGATGGAGCGGGCTGTGTTCACAACTCTGCAAAAGGGACTTCATCTCATCCAACCCTGCACACCTGGATGAAGTACGTTTAGGCTGAGTAAGAGTGGTGGGTGATGAGTGCTACTCTGAGATGAGTCCAGTCCAAGAAGAATTTAATTCAGCAGGCTTTCATTGGGAACACTCCCTCCAAGGAACAATAACTTCAGGGCAAGGAATATAATTAGGAAGCATTTCTTTACACAATGAGTGATTAAAATGCTTACTCTAAACCATTTACATCTTCAGGATATCCCACAAACTCTTGGCAGGCAGTGACATGTAGAACAATTTGCACTTTGCAAAATCACATAATAGTCGAAAAGGTAATTGATTATTCAGTGAAGCAAAATGTCGGTGATGCTACAAATCTGAAACAATGCATAAAATGCTGTAATTATTCAGCTGTTCAGTCATCATTTTTACAGAGAGTAAAAATGTTAATACTTAAAGACAATGCACACAACACAGGAGGAATTCAAAAGGGCAGGCAACATCTATAAACATATATAAACTGTGCAACATACACAAAATGCTGGAGGAACTCAGCAGTCCAAGCAGCATCTACGGAAAAAAGTGACAACTTGCTTGTGATATGTAAACAGTCTTCATTTCAAGCCGATGAAAGGTCACAGCCTGAAACATCGACTGTTGAGTTCCCTTCACAGACGCCGCCTGAGCTATTGAGTTCCTCCAGCAGTTTGCATGCATTGCTCGAGATTTCCAGTATCTGCACAATCTCTCAGATAACATCTCATGTGGCTGCCCTTTTTTATTAGACCGGAAACAACAGCAGTTCTGATGCAGGGTATGAGGGGAGGGGCAGGGAAAGGAAGAGGAGTGGAGGGGAAGGGAGAAATAAAGGAAGCTCCTATGATAGAGTATAGAGTAGAATAGGTTGAATGAGAAATGCGATAATTGCATAAAGAGCAGCAAGGAAGAAAAGCTAGGCCTGGCATTGTGCCTGCAGATTAATGATGTGAAGCTATCAGAGGAATGCAGAGTGAGGTGTCAGAAATCAGAAAGTAAATGCTGACTATCTGAAAGTGTTAAACTCAGGGCCTGAAAGACTGTAACATGTCCAAAGTCTTAGGCACATGTATATCGCTAGGGTGCCTAAGACCTTTGCACAGTGCTGTATTTGCCAATGTGGAGTGAAGAGCGAGTTTGTAAATCTGGCAGGAGTAAAGAATGTTGGGATTGATAAAGGTGGAGCACCAAGGAAGGAGTGTGGGACAGGTGGCTGAGGGCAAGGGGTGTCACAGTTGCTGAGAAACTAGGCAAGGTCATTAGATTCCAAACAAATGGTTTATTGATCATTTTAGAATGTCTCTTGATGCTTCCTGCTCCCTCCCCCACTCTCCCTTCCCCTTTTCCCTACCTTGATTCCCCTCTCCCAGCCCCATGCCTACCCTCATTTCAGAATAGATACCCATATCAGAATTAGATTTATTATCGCTTACAAATGTTGTGTTTTTTTGGGGGGAGGGGGCAGAAGTACAGTGCAATACATAAAATTACTACAGTACTGTGCAAAAGTCTTAGGCACACTAACTATATATGTTGCTAAGACTTTCGCATTGTACTGTATGTTGAGTTTTATTGGAGTAGGACCTTTACCATACAGGACACACCCTCTTCTCATTACAACTGTCGGAGAGGAGGTAAAGAGTCCAAGGATTCCATTGGACATCTTCCAGGACCACTAACAGAAGTGAACAAGCATCAGTGTGCTTCTCAACATTAAGCCCTGTGTATCCCTATAGTTCTGACCCTGACTTTCTATAAAGCATCCATTCTGCTGGAAAAAATAGTGTGAGGCAACACTCGAAGTGAAAAAAGATCTAGTGGTACCCGGCATATATGACAAATAAACTCCTTTCAGGCTTCCAGCCAGGTACAGGTATTAATTTGATGAACTCTGCCACCTTCATTAGGGATGAGGCCTGGGCATGTCTAGTCCTGTTGTATTTATACCCCTGGCGTCCATCCCTCCTGATTAGTTTGTCCCCATCCAATCAGGTTTCCACTGTGCCACCTTCTTTACAATCAAATTACCGTTCTTATTGGAGCGAGACCTTTGTCTTTCACAAAAACACACAAAGTGTTGGAGGAACTCAGCAAGTCAGGTGACATCTATGGAGAGATAGGTTTCAGGTCAAGAGACTTCAGCTAGAGCGGAGATAGAAACGGAGGGAAGGAATGGAGAAAAAGCTGGCCGGTGGTAGTGAATACCGGTGAGGGGGTGACAAGCAGGTGGACGAGGGGGAAAGTGGTGTCAGAACTGGGAGGTGGCAGGTGGAAGTGACGAAGGAGTGAACAAATGACGGACTCTGATAGGCAAGGAAAGAAAAGCATGGCATAGAGGGAGGGGAACAAGTGGGAGGAGTGTGTTGTTGATGGACAGGTGGAGAGGGAGAGGGAGTGGGAAGAGGTAGGGTGATGACATCCAGGTGGTTCAGGAGGAGAGCAGAGTAGATTCCAGAGAGACTTCCAGTAAAATGGCAGTGTGTTTGGTCACAGCGGCTTCTACAGGGTCAACGGAAGGCACTACTGTCATGTTTATACATCGTAAGATCCTGCTGAATATTAATAAATAAGTACTGTAGGTCTACCTCATCAGCAAGTTGCCGCCAGTAGAGAAAATGAACGTGCTGTGCAATGTACCACTCACTGAGCTGAAGAAAGTCAATAGCGAGTGACCATCTTCCTTGCTTTTCTTGTGATTGCAAGACCCTTTTGGAGATTGTTAATGTGGAATGCCGCAAGTTCGGTTCACTGATTCACTCTCACGGATGGTGGGAGAGCAGTGTGGCGCTGTCGCAGCGAGGATTAAGACTCAAGTCGAATTGTTACCCGCTTATAGCCATCAGGAACGGAGTGTGTTAGAGCCTGCGCACTCCACTGGGTGCGGTGCGTCATGGCATCCAAGCTGGGGTTGGTGCTGCCCCCCAGAGTTCGCTTGGCACAAGACAAGCTGTGGTCAACTGCAGAATTCGGTGGCATTCAGTCAGGGCCTCAAGCGGTGGTGTCACCTGTTTACAGCCACCGGGCAAGAAGCGTTGGAGCTGATATGATCCACCAGGGGGCAGTGTGGTGCAGCATCCGGACTTACCCCTCCCACCCCCACCCTCCCATTGTTCACTCAGCAGAACAATGGACAAGGGTCTGGACTACGTACATATACAGTATATTTTGCATTGTGTATGAGAACGAGGTCTCAAGCCATGGTTTTGCTTGTTTACAGCTGCCAAGGAGAGGCGTTGAAGTCTGTGTGCTCCACTGTGGGCAGTGTGGCACACCACCCAGGCTGGCATCAGTGCTGCACACACGCCCCCTCCCACCCCACCCCCACCATGTTTGTTCGGCAGAAGGTAAGCTCTGTTTTGCTTGTCTGCAGATCTTGGCGGTATTGGATGGCTCAAATTTGGACTCTTTTATTGAGTGGCTGTATCTTTGTATCTTCTGCCTGCTCTGTGAGCTTTGTGCTGTGTGTGAATGTTAGTACTGTGTTTTGCACCTTGACCCTGGCGTAACACTTCTCCCATTTGACTGTATCCATGAGTATTCACTTATGGTTGAATAACAATTAAACTTGAACTGAACTGAATTAAATTGAATCCTGGAAGCTGGGGAATTCATTGATCATTCCACCAGGTTGGACACTACCAGGTAGAATAGAAACATAGAAAAACTACAGCACAATACTCTGTTGATCATGTACTTACTTTAGAAATTACCAAGTGTTTTCCATAGCCCTCTATTTTTCTAAGTATCATGTACCTGTCCAGGAGTCTCTTAAAAGACCCTATCGTATCCGCCTCCACCACCATTACCAGCAGCCCATTCCACGCACTCACCACTTTCTGTGTGAAAAGCTTACCTCTGGCATCCCCCTTGTACCTATTTCCAAGAACCTTAAAACTGTGCCCTTTTGTGATCGCCATTTCAGCCCTGGGAAAAAGACCTCTGACTATCCACATGGTCAATGCCTGTCATCAGCTTAAGCACATCTATCAGGTTACCTCTCATCCTCAGTCACTCCAAGGAGAAAAGACTGAGTTCACTCAACCTATTCTCATAAGACATGCTCCCCAATCCAGGCAACATCCTTGTAAATCTCCTCTACACCCTTTCTATGGTTTCCACATCCTTCCTGTAGTGAGGTGACCAGAATTGAGCACAGTACTCCAAGTGGAGTCTGACCAGCATCCTATATAGCTGTAACATTACCTCTCGTCTCTTAAACTCAATCCCACAGTTGATGAAGGCCAATGCACCATTTGCCTTTTTAACCACAGAGTCAACCTTCATAGCAGCTTTGAGTGCCCTATGGTCTTGGACCCCAAGATCCCTCTGATCCTCCACACTATCAAGAGTCTTACCATTAATACTATATTCTGCCATCATATTTGACCTACTAAAATGAAACACCTCACAATTATCTGGGTTGAACTCCATCTGCCACTTCTCAGCCCAATTTTGCATCCTATGAATGTCTCACTATAACTTCTGATAGCTATCCACACTTTCCACAAAACCCCCACCTTTGTGCCATCAGCAAATTTACTAACCCATCCCTCCACTTCCACGATCAGAGAATATAGTGTGTTAGAGGAGATTTTTTTCACTTGCTCTACTACGTGAACTGGAGAAATTCATCAAACTTCCTCCTGCCCTGGTGAGACCCCTGTTGAACATCTGATAGATTTTTGAGCCACTACTGATGAATGAATATAGCAATTTTCATTGTTCACCCATTGACCTGCACTGGACCCAGCAACTACTTATTGGCAGCAAACAACACATGAAAACAACTAGATACTTTATTACTAACGCTTTTTCTAGTAATCAATCACCACAAGCAACGGAGAAGTGAGTGAAAGTGAGGCAGAGTTGAAGCAAGTGGAGGCAAGGTGAAGCTGAGGTTGAAGTGGAGCCCAGTCCCATTCCGGAGAGTGTGGAAATACCTGAGTATAGATTGATTTAAGTGCTGGACTGAATTGTAAAGGTCGGTATGAGGCCGAATCATGGCAGCAGGGCCCAGGTCCGTAAGTGGACAGAGAGTGAGGAGTGACCGGATGTTTGGATGATTTAATCGCTGGGCCAGATTGAAAGGTTCAGGGTATCCCACCAGAGGCGAGGGATGGGCCGGTTCTGCTCGCCGCTCCGTGACGTTTACCCGGCTCTGTGCTGAACTGAGGCAGTGGCCTGCTCCGTCAGCAGTGATGCCTGGCTCTGTGCTGAACTGAGGCAGTGGCCTGCTCCATCAGCAGTGATGCCCGGCTCTGTGTCCGTGGATTCACTTTCACAAAACTTCAGTTCTGAATGCTATTCGCTTTCCTTTAACGTTTGTATGATTTTCTTCTCTGCACATTGGGTATTTGATGGTATTTTTTTTAAAGGATTCAATTGTTTTTTTTTGTTTTGTAGCTGCCTAAAAGGAGCTGAATCTCAAGGTTGCATAATAGATGCATACTTTGATAATAAATGTACTTTGAACTTTGTTCTTTGAAATTTTATTCACCATTTGCCTTCAGCAGGCCACAATAGATGATTCCCTAATCAATGTGTTAAGCTGGTAGATGACAAGCCTTTTCTGTATCCCTGTGAACGTATCTAGTTCATACATTTCTGTGTCTATGCATACCATACTTCACCCAACACAGATCCGCACTGGGTATTGGCCAGCAAACAGCCAGCAGTAGTTATCTTCACAACAGCTACACGCTGATAACCTTCTTTATGATTTTCACTCAACGGTGAATCTCAACTAATCTCAGGAACATGATCACAAGCCTTGAACGCCCTCTGACAACTTAATTTGTGGGAATTAGTTTCTGTGACGGGCTGGCTAAAATTTGCATTTTCAGATAAATAATTCAGTTTTCCAAATGGAAGCCTAGAAACTTTGCTGATGCTTCTTCAGGTTAATTGGCATGCAACCAGAAGGAGACCTTAGTGATCAGCTGGGGCAGTAAATTTGAAAGGGGTGAAATTGAGTTCCACTCCGGAGTTGCCAACACATCAGCGTTACTCGCATGTTCACATGGCTGGCCTTGACACCTGACTTCTCTTTTCTGGTCGACATCTCTATCTCTATGTCAGAGAATAGACTAGTGACCAATATCCATTAGAAATCAATGGACTCCTTGATAATAACTCCTCCCACTTGACCTCGTGCCAGGTCTTCATTCTATTCCTCCTGTTTCATTCACATCAGTTCTGGTTAAAGTGCTTTTCACATCAATGCTTCTGAGATGTTTTCCTTTTCCTTTAATCCTCCTATTTTTTTCTTCTTTTTGTACTTGCGCTATTTGTTGTCTTTTACACATTGGTTGTTTACCTTTGTTTGTGTTCAGTTTTTCATTGATTCTGTTCTGTTTCCTTGTGTTTACTGTGAACACTCGCAGCAAAGTAAATCTCAGGGTGGTATACGGTGACATATATTGTACATATGTACTCTGAAAATAAATTTACTTTGAACTTTGATTTATTTTCTAATAGAACCAACTGAGTTCTCCATCGTGTCTATTCCATTTCTAACACTTCTGATTGCGATCCCCTTCTTCCTACCCAGAGCAAGGATAATATTTGCCTTTTCCTTATCTTGCCCCATCACTTTATACGTTCAACAAAACACTTGTAATTCCAGATGGAGGGTCATGGCCCAAAGCTTTGACTCTTTATTCCCTCCCCATAGATTGCTGCCTGATCTGCTGAGTTCCTCCAACATTATATGTGTGTTACTCTGGATTTCCAGCATCTCTTGTGTACCTGTAATTACTGACATTTTGAAAGGGATTTGCAATTTCACGAGCAGATACATTTCCCCTTCCCTTCTCCTTTCAGCAATCCAAGCTGACTATTGCCTTCATCTATTTATCCCTTCTTTCTTCTCTATCAATATTCATTTTGCTTTTCACCTCCTCCTTTCCAACAAGCCTGGAACCCAGGTGAAGCAGTCACTCAGCTGAACTTCTTCCACATTACTCTGTCGTGTCCATGACACTGGAGAGAAAACAGAATGGGTGATCACTTCAGCGAACACATCCCCTTGGTCTACAGAGGAGACCCTGAGCTTTTAGTTGCTCTCAGTCTAATTCTCCATCCCAACTCTGGCCTCTCATGCTGGTCTGAGGAGCTCAACATAAACATATGGAAACACAACTCACTTTTCGACAAGGGTAATTAACTGCTTTGGGATTGTGAAATTAAACAATTTTAAAGACACCTCCTGATGAAAGCACATCAACCAAATAACATTAACTCTGTTTCTATCTTTCCACAGATATGTTGAACATATGGGTGTGGAGGCTCCAATGCGCAGGATCATTAGAAAGCTGCAGAGGGTTGTAAACTCAGCCGGCTCCATCATGGGCACCAGCCTCCCCACTATCAAGGACGTCTTCAAAAGACAATGCCTCAGGAAGGCAGCATCCATCGTTAAGTCCCTCCCAATCCAGAACATGGCCTCTTCTCCTTGCTACCATCAGGGAGGGGGCACAGAAGCCCAATGACACACATGCATTGTTTTAGGAGCTGCTTCTTTCCCCTCTGCCACTGGATTTCTGAGCGGCCATGAACCCTACCTCAGCATTTTGCTCCCTTTTTACACTATTTATTTATTTTTTTATATCTTTCTTGTTGTAATACGCAATCATTATTTATGTATTATACTGTACAGCTGCCGCAAAACAACACGCTTCATGACATATGTCAGTGAAAATAAACTTGATTCTTATTCTGGATATTTCAAGCATTCAATGTTTTATTACAGATTTCATTCAAGTGCAGTACTTTGTATTGTATATCACAGGGCTTTCCCTCCCTCCTTTGTTCTCATTCATCTCTTTTTATGAATGTCTCCTCCAGCAAGACTTGTTCTAATGAACAAGTTCCCTTGACCTCTCTCAGCCAGCACTGTGTCTCTCCTGATCTCCACCCTTTCACAGAAAATCCCTTTGCTGTCTCTACACCTCCCCCTCCTCACATTTTCCATTCCCCATTCTGGTTCCACTCTTACCTCTTCTCTCCTCCTCACCTGCCCATCACCTCCCTCTGGTGCCCTTCCTCCTTCCCTTTCTCCCATGGTCCAATCTCATCTCCTAGCAGAATCATTTTTTTTTTCAGCCCTTTACATTTTCCACCTATAATTTCTCAGCTTGTCAATGCATTTCCCCTTCCTACCCACCCGCCTTCCCCCTCACCTGGTTTCACTTATCACCAGCCAGCTTCCATTCCTCTCCTCCACAGCCATCTTATTCTGGCATTTTCCCCCTTGCTTTCTAGTCCTGATGAAGGGAAACAGCTCAAAATGTCGATTGAATATTCCTCTCCATAGATGTTGCCTGAACTGCTGACTTTTATTTACTTATTTATTGAGATACAGCACGGATTCTGCCCTTCCGGCCCTTGGAGTTACACCACCCAGCAAACCCCCGATTTAACCCGAGCCTAATCATGGGAAAATTTACAATGACCGATTAACCTATCAACCCCTACATCTTTAGACTGAGGGAGGAAACTGGAGCACCAGGAGGAACCTCGCACAGTCACGGGGAGAACACACAGACTCCTTACAGACAGCGGTGTGAAGTGAACCCAGATTGCTGGTAATGTAGAGCGTCGTGTTAAGCACTATGCTACCATGCTGTCCCAATTTTGAATGTTTTGCCCTGGACTTCCAACATCTGCAGAATCCCTTCTGTTTGAAATTAAGACATGTTTTACTTCTAGTCTTTTCCAGTTCTGATGAAAAGTCATTGATCTGCAGCTCCGCTTCTCTCTCCTCAGATGCTGCCTGAACAGCCAAGAATTTCCTACGTTATTCTTAGGTTTTCATATTTCCAGCATCTCCAGTGTTTTTCTTTTTAACACAGTATAATTTAATTAGGCAGCAGTTGCTGCAATCACTTCAAAGACTTCCTGATGCATATATGTTTAAATATTTTATATTTAAGCTGGTTTCACACATCTATTTTGGACCCAACTTGTGTATAAAGAGAAAGCAACAGCCTTAGGGTACTTCTGAAACATCAGGGGAATAATAAACACACAATTTTGTGCCGATTCTGGGCGTCCAGAGCAACACACACAAAATGCAGGAGGAACTCAGCAGGTCAGGCAGCATCTATGGAAAAGAGTAAACAGTTTTGGGTTGAGGCCCTGCATCAGGATTGCAAAGGAAGGTGGAAGAAGCCAGATTGAGAAAGTGGAGACAGAAAAAGGAGCAGCAGCTGGCAGGTGAAGTCAGGTAAGTGGGAAAGTGCATGGGTGAGGGAGAGGGAAGTGAGAAGCCGGGAGGTGACAGGTGGAAAAGGTAGAGGTCCAAAGATGAAGGAACCTGATAGGAGAGGACAGTGGACCATGGGAGAAAGGGAAGCAGGAGAGGAACCAATGGGAGGTGATGCACAGATAAGCAGAAAGAGGGGGGTAAAACAGAGCCAGAATGGTGAATGGAGAAACAGACAAGGGGGAGTTGGGGATAAATTATGGGAAGTTGAAGAAATCAATAGCCATGCCATCAAGTTGGAGGCTACCCAACTGGAATCTGGGTTGCTCCTCCAGCATGAGAGTGGCCTCATTGTAGCAGTGGAGGAAGTCATGGACAGACATGTAGAAATGAGAATAGGAAACGGAATTAACATGGCATAACACACCGAGAAATCATGGCCGTTGTGGTGGACAGAGCAAAGGTGCTTAACAAAGTGGTCCCCAGTCTATGTTGGGTCTCACCAATGTAGAGAGGGCAGTACTGGGAGCACCAAATAAAAAGGAATAACTGTCAAATCAGAAGAATTCAACTTTAGATAACATGCTCCTTCCTTCTGTTTGTGTCAGGGCTAGCTAACTTTGCCAACTACCTCTCAGTCCAGAAACAAGGGCTCGAGTTAAAATGTCCACAATGCCTGTTCTGCAGATACTTCTTGATCTGTGGAATTCCTGCAGCAATTTTTTGTTTAGTCCAGATCCCTGCATCTGCATTTGGTGTCTCCATTCCTCTCTTAGTCTTTGATTAATTTCTTCTGATCTGCTCAGTGAGTAGAATACTGTGGACAAAAGACATAGAAGCAGAATTAGGCCATTCAGCCCATTGAGTCTGTTCTACCATTTGATCATGGCTGACTTAATATCCTTCTCAACTTATACTCTCCCGCACCCTGTCCTCACAACTACCAATGCTCAGACCAATCAAAAGCCCATCAACTTCCACCCCAAATACTGCCCCTAACTTTGCCAGAGACTCTGATCACTCAATAGTTGTATGACCTCTCCTCTGAGGAGATAACAAAATATTAACTGACTTTTCTCTCCATCGTAATTGACTGAGATGATTTCCAACACTCATCAATTTATTTTTCCAGCATGATTTTGCTCCCTTTTGAAGTTATTTATAATGATGTTTTGTAATATTCTTTATTTCTGAGGCATTCATCCTGCTGTAAAGTTTAAAACCAATTTTCTACAGGGAATTTACAGCAGCAAGGTTTATCTTACAGTATACTCCAAGAAGCAAATAAAATTACTCATCATAGAGCATTAATAAAATGTAAGTCAGACTATGCAACATTACAGAGAGAAGTCATTGAGCTACACAGCACGGAAACAGGCCATTTGGTCCATCTTCTCTATGCCAACTACTCCATCTATAAGTATGCAGATGAAACTAACGTGGTGAGCTATATCTCAAGCAAAGATAAGTCAGAGTTCATCAAAGAAGTAGAGAATTTGGTGACATTGTGTCCTAACAGCAACCGTTCCTAAGTGTTAAAACAAAAGAGCTAGCCATTGACTTTAAGAAGGATTGGGAGAGCAGTGCACATGCTCCTGTCCTAATCAAAGGAGCTGAAGTTGAGAGAGTTAAGAGGTTCAATTTCCCAGGAATGAACATCACCAATAACTGTCAAGGTCCAACCGCACAGAGGCCATGGCCAAGAAAGCTCACCAGCTCATGTACTTTCTCCGGAGACCATGTCAATCTTTACCAATTTTTACTGATGCACCAGATCTGGATGTATCACAGATTGAAGTGATAACTGTTCTGTATGCGACTGCAAAAAAATGCACGCCAGCTCAGCACATCGTAGAAACCGACTTCCCATCTACTGCGTGGACTCTATACTTCTTGCTGCCTCAGTAAAATGAGAGTCTCCGCCCCCACCCCAGACATTTTCTCTCCTCACCCTTTCCATCGGCCGAAAGATCCAAAAGCCTGAAGCCGTGTACCTTTACCACCAAGCTCAAAGACAGTTTCCATCTTGCTGTTAAACTGCACTCTTGAATTGTCCTTTAGATGGACTCTTGACCTTACAATCTACCTTATCGTAGCCTTGGACCTTATAGTCTGCACTTTCTCTGTAGCTGTAATACTTTATTCTGCACGCTGTTTTTGTTCTTTCTGTACTACTTCAATATACTGCGTAGTGAACCGACCTCTACTAATGCATGCAATACAAAGGTTTTCACTGTACCTCGATCCATGTGACAATAATAAACCCATTTACCAATTGATTTTGATGAGCCCGGAGTATCAGTCCATAGTTTCTTTGAGTTTCGCTGCACAAATATCAATAGAAGTGATTACTTGTCATTTTGTAAGTTAACTCTCTTAACTAGACTCCCATCGTGAAACTGGCAGCCTGTGTTCTTAAGAGACAATGATGTCTGATTACTGTTGCAAGTGACATGACAGCAGGTCTTTTCCCCTTCCAAGACAAGTTTTCATTTGAATTTAATAATATTTATTATTCATTCAAATGGGTGTTATTCATATTTATGGATCTTAGTAACCTGGGCAGGGGGTCGACAGCATTGACAATAATGCAGCAGAAATAAAGGTCTAGGATGAAGGAGTTAGAGTTATGGTGATATAGTGGCAATGTTACCAAACTAACAATGGAGAGACACAAGGACAAATCCCCCTGGAATCCTCCGAATGGGACAATCCAGAACCAAGGCACGTGTGGAATAGATACCCAATTTCCCTTGGGATCAATAAAGTATGTCTGTCTGTCTGATAGATGAGTCAGCATGGTCAAAGAGTGGTTAGCGCTTTGCTTTTCAGATCCAGAGATCACCAATCAGGGTTCAATTCCCACAGCAGCCTGAAAGGACTTTGTATGTTCTCCCTGTGACCTTAAGCAGAAGATACAAACGCCTGAAAGCATGTCCCAGCAGGCTCAGGTACAGCTTGTACAGCACAGTCATTAGACTATTGAAAGGTTCCCTAGTAGAGTGAGATGCACACTTGGCCTTACTATCTACCTTTTTATGATCTTCACCTATTGTCTACCTGAACGACACTTTCTTGCAGCTTTTACACTTTATTCTGCATTGTTCTACCACAGTGAACTGTGTAATAATTGGATTACACAGTAATGATTGGATTTGTGAGATAAAATTGTGACTGAAAGATAAGTTTTACACTGTAACAATAATAAGCCAATACCAATTCCAGTTGTTTTAATTGCCTTTGTGACAAGGGGCAAACCACTTTCTTGTAAACACAAAGTACACTGCCGATGCTGTGGTCAGATCAACATGTACAAACAAGCTGGATGAACTCAGCAGGTCGGCAGTCCTGACGAAGGGTCTCAGCCCAAAACGTTGACTGCTCATTTCAACGGATGCTGCCCGACCTGCTGAGTTCATCCAGCTTGTTTGTACGTGTTGATTAAACCACTTTCTTGAACTGCTGCTGTACTTCCCAATCCTTTAATTTCCCTCTAATTTTGGCTCTCTTATATGCCCTCTCTTTGGCCTTTATGTTGGCTTTGACTTCCTTTGTTAGCCATGATCTTAGCATCTTGTCGTTTTCACCCTTCTCAATTTTGACCATCTTTTACATTGCAACTCGTCCTTTGACTGTAATTTTGCTCTATCATTATCCTTTCTTCACCACACATTCCTTCTGTTTGTAAACCAGCTACTTCATCTTCAGCACTATTACCTGCCTTTCCTACGATACTCCTTGCACTGAAATAAATGCGGCTCAAGAAACTAGTCACATCATGCTCTACCTTTTGATTCCTAACTTTGTCCGAGGCCTTGCCAACATTTGCTTTCATAGCCTCTCCAGTAACTGTTCTGGAACTCTGGTTCCCATCTCTCAGCAACTCTGGTTTAAACCCCATCGTGCAGCATTAACAAAACTTCAAGCTAGAACATTAGTCCCCCACCCCCCCCCCCCCCATTCAGGTACAAACTGTCCCTTCTGATTAGGCCCCACAATGGCAGAGGGATGAAAGAGGCAGAAGATCTGTTTGCGCATAAATCGTCAAAGGAAAGCACCTGGGGGAGTTCGGGGCAGGAGGCTGGGATTATCAAATCAACATGTTTTGTTAGCATAATCCTTTATAGCGTCAGGGATCCAGGTTCAATTCCCACCACTGCCTGTAAGGAGTTTGCACATTGTCCCCGTGACTGTGTGGGTTTCCTCAGAGTGCTCAAATTTCTTCCCACAATCCAAAGATGTACCAGTTGGTAGGTTAATTGGTCATTGTAAAGTGTCCTGACTGGGATTAACTCAGGGAATTGCTGGGCGGTGTGGTTTTTTTGCAGGGTGCTAGAGTTCCTCCCACATTCCAAAGACATACAGGTTAGTAAGTTGTTGGCTTGCTGTATTGGCATCAGAACCATGGCAACGGTTCTGCATCCTCAGACTGTGCTGGTTGTTGACTCAAATGATGAATTTCATTGTATATTTTGATGGTTCGATGCACCTGTGACAAATAAAGCTAATAACACTAATCTTCAGTAGTTTGACCTTAGAGGCAGGGCGGATGGGAAACGTCATGAATGATCCTCTATTACATTCATAATTCAGAATCAGAACCTGATTCAGAATTGCTATCATTGACTTATATGATGTGATTTTTGTTGTTGAGCAGCAGTACAGTGCAAACACAAAAAAAAACTATGAATTACTATGTATTTCAAAATAAGTAAGGGGTGTATTAGCAGGATTAATGAGGTCATGTTCATGTCTTCATGGACTGTTCGGTAATTCAGAAGGAACAGGTGAGAGGCCTGAAGGCAAGCTGGCCTCGGATTGGAGGCCAGTCGCGGTATGTGAATGGCTGGGTGGGAAAGTAGGAACGTTTTGATGTTGTTATTCTTTGTGTTGCTCTGCTGAGCATTGTGGTCATGCTAAGATGCCACCAGAATGTGTTAGGTTGTGTCATTTGTCAACACAAATGTCGCATTTCACAGCACCTTTTGACGTACACAAGTCAAGTCAAGTCAAGTGACTTTTATTGTCATTTCGACCATAACTGCTGGTACAGTACATAGTAAAAATGAGACAACATCGTTCAGGACCATGGTGTTACATGACACAGTACAAAAACTAGACTGAGCTACGTTGAAAAACAACATGGAGAAAGCTACACTAGACTACAGACCTACACAGGACTGCATAAAGTGCACAAAAACAGTGCAGGCATTACAATAAATAATAAACAGGACAATAGGGCAGTAAGGTGTCAGTCCAGGCTCTGAGTAATGAGGAGTCTGAAAGCTTGGGGGAAGAAACTGTTACATAGTCTGGTCGTGAGAGCCTGAATGCTTCGGAGTCTTTTCCCAGATGGCAGGAGGGAGAAGAGTTTGTATGAGGGGTGCATCGCGTCCTTCATAATGCTGTTTCCTTTGCGGATGCAGTGTGTAGTGTAAATGTCCGTGATGGCGGGTAGAGAGACCCCGATGATCTTCTCAGCTGACCTCACTATCCTCTGCAGGGTCTTGCGATCCGAGATGGTGCAATTTCCAAACCAGGCAGTGATGCAGCTGCTCAGGATGCTCTCAATACAACCCCTGTAGAATGTGATGAGGATGGGGGGTGGGAGATGGACTTTCCTCAGCCTTCGCAGAAAGTAGAGATGCTGCTGGGCTTTCTTTGCTATGGAGCTGGTGTTGAGGGACCAGGTGAGATTCTCTGCCAGGTGAACAGCAAGAAATTTGTTGCTCTTAACGATCTCTACCGAGGAGCCGTCGATGTTCAGCGGGGAGTGGTCGCTCCGTGACCTCCTGAAGTCAACAATCATCTCTTTCGTTTTGTTCACATTAAGAGACAGGTTGTTGGCTCTGCACCAGTCCATTAGCCGCTGCACCTCCTCTCTGTATGCTGACTCGTCGTTCTTGCTGATGAGACCCACCACGGTCGTGTCATCGGCAAACTTGATAATGTGGTTCGAGCTGTGTGTTGCAGCACAGTCGTGGGTCAGCAGAGTGAACAGCAGTGGACTGAGCACGCAACCCTGGGGACCCCCGTACTCAGTGTGATGGTGTTGGAGATGCTGCTCCCGATCCGGACTGACTGAGGTCTCCCAGTCAGGAAGTCTAGGATCCAGCTGCAGAGGGAGGTGTTCAGGCCCAGTAGGCTCAGCTTTCCAATCAGTTTCTGAGGGATGATTGTGTTGAATGCTGAACTGAAGTCTATGAACAGCATCCGAACGTATGTGTCTTTTTTGTCCAGGTGGGTTAGGGCCAGGTGGAGGTTGGTGGCAATGGCGTCATCTGTTGAGCGGTTGGGACAGTACGCAAACTGTAGGGGGTCCAGTGAGGGGGGCGGCAGGGTCTTGGTATGCCTCATGATGAGCCTCTCGAAACACTTCATGATGATGGATGAATGCAACGAGACGGTAGTCATTTAGGCAGGACACTGAAGACTTCTTCAGCACGGGGACGATGGTGGCAGCCTTGAAGCACGTTGGAATGGTGGTGCTGCTCAGGGAGATATTGAAGATGTCAGTGAGAATATCTGCAAGCTGGTCTGCACATCCTCTGAGCACTCTACCAGGGATGAATAATAAAATAAATAAATAAACAAACAAACAAGAAATCTGAAATTTCATGGCAGAGGGGAAGAAGCTATTTCAACAGCCACTGGATTTTGCTGCAAGTTTCAAACAAAATTAAATTCCTGAAGTATGACTGATAAAATCAACTTCCTTGTCTCAATTCCACTTAGCCTGTCTCTGTCTCCACTGAAATGCTAGGGGCGATGTGAAAGGCAGCAGCAAAGCTGTACTGAGGAATGTCGCAGGCATCATTTTCAGATTAAATATAATCACACCGTCTCCTCCCTCTCCCAGAGAGAAATGTCAGTTTATAAATATTTCAATGTCAGTCAGAGAGTGAGCATACTGTCCAAATTTATGGCAATCCTCGAATGGGATTTTTGTGCCTCAGGTAAACAAAAATCAAAACAACAGAGAAGCAAACTGAAAGAGTTTAGCAAACAATTATTGCCTGTCTGTTCTTATGGGACACATCAAATTGAAAGTCAAAATCAGAATCTGAATCAGGTCTAATATCACTGACATATGTCACGGTATTTGTGGTTTTGTGACAGCAGTACAGAGCACAAGATTAAGTGCATTATAAATTATAATAAGAAATACATATAAAAATAAATAAGTAATGCAAACACAAAGCAAAATAAATAGTGAGGTAGTGTGGGTTCAATGTCTGTTTTAAACTCTGATGGCAGACCTGTTCCTAAAAGGTTGAGTGTGTGAATTCAGACTCCTGTACCTCCTCCCTGACGGTAGTAATGAGAAGAGGGCATGTCCTGAGGGACAATGTCCTATCTGTAGAGCCAGTGGACAGGGGAGTAGAGTGGAGGGATGGCCCTGAGCTTCTGAGCCTGCTTGCTTATGATTCCATCTAATTCAGTGGATGACTTCCATCTTTTTCATTGCACTGGGACAATTTGCCATCTTTTGCACATTGCTTGTTTGTCTGTCAGTCTTTGTTTGTGTGTAGCTTTTCACTGATTTTATCATATTTCTTTGTTCTATTGTGAACATCTAGAAGAAAATGAATCACAGAGTAGTACTTGGTGACATACACATGTATTGATAATAAATTTACTTTGAACTTTGAAGCTTGTTGCTGTGCTGTATCTCTATGACTTGATTAGTATAAATTGGGGGGGGGGAGAAAGTTTGTATAACTAAATGCGCTTCTAGTCACCACATTACATATAGGTAGGGTTGCTCTGGAGAGATTGAGGAGAATCCCACCATCTTTGTATTCTGGTTTATTTCACTTTCATTTTCAGTCCTGAAGAAGTTGATTGGCCTAAAGCGTGAACTGTTTATTCCTCTCTGTAGATGCTGACTGATCTGCTGAGTTCTTTCAGCATTTTGTGTGTGTTGTCCTGGATTTCCAGCATCTGCAGAATCTCTTGTGCCTATATTTAAACTTCCATATCCATTTCCATCACAGCACCAGACCACATGAAATGCATTAGAAATGCATTAGAATCTTAAAAATGAGGTCCACTGGAATCACATTAGAATCTGCAGGAGTTGCACTGGAATGTCAAAAATGTCCAATGAAGATTTTGCAACAGGGATGAAATGAAAGAATGAAGATGCATGTTCTTAAATATTTGTGTTTGTAGACTGTTTTACATTACTTAAAGGAGCTTTCAAATATTTTTAACTGGAAGTTGATCAAAGAGGCTATTTGGCCCATTGTGTCCATGCTAGTCAAGTAGAATGTCCCAAAACCAAGCATATGAAAATGTAAGATAGAGGCAGCAAGCACCACGAGTTCCCTCAAGTAATCTCTTCACTCTAAAACATGAGCTTTTGTGCATGCTGGAAATCCAGAGTAAAACAGGTGCACTATGCTGCAGGAACTCAGCAGGTTAGGCAGCATCTATGGAGAGAAATAATAGTCAAACGCTTCAGGCCAAGGCACTTCATCATGACTGGAAAGGAAGATAGAAGAAGCCAGAATAAGAAGGTCATGGGATTCTCCTCAATCTCTCCAGAGCAACACTACCTATAATGTCATGTAGTGACTAGAAGTGCACTTAGTTATACAAACTTCTTTCCACTAACTTATACTAAACAACTCAAGGCACAGAAACGGGCTTCAAAGTTCAAAGCAAATATATGTCATCAAATACTACCCTGGGATCCATTTTCTTGCAGGCATCCACAGTGAAATAAAATATAATAGAATCAATGAAAAACTACAAAGATTGACTAGCGACCAATGTGCAACGGAAGGAGAACTGTGCAAATAAAAAAAATACTGAGATTGTTAGTTGTAGAGCCTTTCAGCTCACAAAGTCCGCGCCATAAAGCGCACATTTACATTAGCCCTTTTCTCTCCGTCGTTTCCCAGATTTTACCACTCAGCCACAGGCTAGGACAATCAGTACACCTACTGCACACTTTAGGGGTGTGGATGGAGATCAGAGCAGCTGGGGGGAACCCACATGGTCACAGGGAAAGTATGTAAACTTCACACAAACAGTACCAGAGGTCAGGGGTGAACCAGGCCTCTCGAGCTGTCAGGAGCAGCTCTATCAGCTGCACCATTCTCCAACCCAGAGCAGAAAAGTTTTTCTCAGTTTTTTGAATATTTTGTACAGCATACATCAGGAACATCAGAAATATTGAAAGGAAGACACTGTAGAGTTCACTGTTTGCTTATACTATGCATTTCACCTGACATTTGAATTATAATCTATCAGCTTATTGTTTGTGGTAATAGTTTGTTTTCTGTGCTGTGTGTGATATATGCATTGTGGGTGCACCGTAGTCCAGGTGAATGTTGTTTCGTTTGGCTCAGTCAGTTCTTTTTATGTACAGCCAGATGACAATAAAATTGAACTTTAACAGGAGTGTGCAGATGCCAGAATTTGGAGCATAAGACAAGGTCATGGAGGAACTCAATGGGCCAGGCAGCATCTGTGGAGGGAAATAGACCTCAGCTCAAGAACCCTCAACTGAACTGAATTTTTGAAGGCAGGTCTTTGCTATTAATCAACATTTTTAGGTGCCAGACATAAAGCATCTCTCAAGAGTGTCAGAAGGGTAGTGTGGTTGAAGCATAATATCTTACCAAAAATGTTAATATTACTGAATAATGTTTTTCATTTCCTTGAAATAAAATCTCTATTTTATAATGATATTTCAACAGTAATGGGGAATTTTACAGACATGGATGAACATTGTGTGATGCCAAGTTAGCTGTAGCTGACAAGATGTATTTCTTACTGATGCTGTGTGAGTCCAATAAACTATCATAGGGAAGGATAACTTAATTCTGATGGGTGGTGAGTTTCCAGGGGTTGACACTGATAGCCGGGGGTTCCATTGATCTTGGCACAATGAGGGCTGGCAGTTGCCAGGAGCAAGAAGCAAGCTGTTCAATTCTAATGGTCAACAGCTGCCACGATGGGGACGGTTTAACACAAGAGCAGAGGGGAGCCTGTAACTTGCAAAATGAGATTTCAGAGATACCACAGAACCAACATTTAACCCATAACTTTCTCACAAGGGCTGACTTTCCGAGTTTTTATAAATAGTTGAAAATTTCATAGTTAATGGGAATACAAGATGTATATTTCATGAAGGGGGAAGAGAGAGAGAGAGAGAGAGGGAGGGAAGGACAGAGGGAGAGGGTGAGAGGAGAAAGGGAGAGAAAGGGAAGAGGAGGGGTGTTGGAGAAAAAAGATGGAGACAGAGATAGAGAAAATAAAGAAAATATGGAGCAGAGAGAGAGAGAGAAGAAGAGAGAAAATGAGAAAGGGTTCAAAGAGTGTGAGAGAGACAGGGAGAGAAGAGTAGGAGAGAGGAAGAAGGGAGAGAGAAAGTGAGGCAGAGAGAGGAGGATAGAGAGGGATCAAAGAGTGAGAGGGAAGGAGAGGGAGAGACCAAGGGTGAAAGCGAGAGAGGCTGACCACTGGTATAGTAATGATAAAATGCAATTGTAAGATAGCTTCTATTTTTATATTTTAATTCTTGATGACACCTCCTGTCTTGACAGAACACCATTCCACTCACCCAATTTCTGCAGTTCCTTTACATCTCTTCTGTTAAGGAGATGATCTATACACATGTTTCTGAGCTGTCTTACTTTGTTAACCATGACTTTCCTCTAATTACGGTTATGAACAGTAACTTTCCCATTTCCAGCATTTCTGCTCTTAACCTCTTCCTTCCCACTAGTACGCAGACTGAATTCTACTTCTCCTCATTATCCACCCCACCAGCTACCCCTACAACCTGCAGCCTGGTCACCTCTGAGCCTGAGGTACGCAGAGTTTCCAACGAGTGGACAGCTGCAAGGCTGTGGGACCGGACAGCATCCCAGGGCGAGTACTCAGGATGTGCGCAGCAAAACTGGCAGGTGTGTTTACAGACATTTCTAATTTCTCCTTCTCACAGTGTAGAGTGCCCTCCTGTTTCAAATTATCCACCATTGCCCCTGTACCAAAAAGGACCAAGGTAATGTGCCTGAACGACTGGCACCCTTTCGGACTAACCTCAATAATAAATGAATGCTTAGAGTGGCTGGTCAAGGATTACATCTGCAGCTTGCTACCACCCAAACTGGACCCCCTGAAATTCGCCTACAGCAACAACCAATCGACAATGACGCACTAGCCACTGCTCTACACACTGTCCTCACACAACTGGAGAAGAAGGATGCTTATGTGAGAATGCTGTTCTTGGACTACAGTTCAGCATTCAACACCATAATTCCGTCCAGGCTCGACAAGAAGCTCAGAGACCTCGGCCTTCACCCTGCCTTGTGCAGCTGGATCCTGAACTTCCTGTCAGATCGGCGGCAGATGGTAAGAGTGGGCTCCCTCACCTCTAACCCTCTGACTCTCAACACAGGAACCCCTCAGGGCTGTGTACTTAGTCCCCCTCCTTTACTCCCTGTATACCCATGACTGTGTCACCACCCACAGCTCCAATCTGCTAATTAAATTTGCTGATGACGCTATATTAATTGGCCTAATCGCAAACAATAATGAGGTAGCCTACAGGGAAGAAGTCATCTCTCTGACACAATGGTGTCAATAAAACAACCTCTCCCTCAATGTCGCAAAAACAAAGGAGCTCGTTGTGGATTACAGGACGAATGGAGACCAGCTAACCCCTACTGACATCAGTGGATCCAGGATTGAGTGGGTAAACAGCTTTAAGTTCCTCTGCATCCACATCCCCGAGGATCTCACGTGGTCTGTATACACCAGCTGTGTGGTGAAAAGGGCACAACAGCACCTCTTTCACCTCAGACAGTTGAAGAAGTTTGGTATGGGCCACCAATTCCAAAGAACTTTCTACAGGGGCACAATTGAGAGCATCCTGACTGATTGCATCACTGCCTGGTATGGGAACTGTATCTCCCTTAATCGCAGGACTCTGCAGAGAGTGGTGCGGACAGCCCAGTGCATCTGTAGTTGTGAACTTCCCATGATTCAGGACATTTACAAAGACAGGTGTGTAAAAAGGGCCCAAAGGATCACTGGGGACCCTTTCCACCCCAACCACAATCTATTCCAGCTGCTACCATCCGGGAAGTGGTACCACAGCATAAAAGCCAGGACCAACAGGCTCTGGGACAGCTTCTTCCACCAGGCCATCAGACTGATGAACTCACGCTGCATTTCCATGTTACTTTGACTGTTCTATTTATTATAAATTACTATGATTGCACATTGCACATTTAGATGGAGATGCAATGTAAAGATTTAAGGAATAAAGTCAATTCAATTCAATTCATTCTTTCTCCAATATTTGCAAAGTCAGTAGCATCAGATATATCTTGCTTTTACCTTCCCTTACAGCAGGCGTTTTTTATGTCATGGACCAAATTCATTAAGCAAGGGGGCTTGTTGACCTCAGACTGGGAACCCTGTCCTTAGCACATCCCAGAGGACTGCTCCTTCACTGATTCCTTGGTATGCTCTTCCATTAACAGCACCACTCCCTTCCCACAGCCACAGGAGATGCAACATCTGCCTTTCTGCCGTTATACCTATTGCCTTCCAGCATTCTGGTGGAAGTCTTTCCAGCTGAAGAAACAACGCTCTGCAGCTACAAAGTGCTGTATTAAACTTAGTGCTACTTGGTCTGGTCTATAATAGAGAACAAACCATTTATTGCTTGATCACTCTGCATAACACCTCCATCCAACTCCAAGCATCCAGTCGGCTCTGACTTTTACTCTTCATCCCACTCCCACCCTCACCCTGCTTTGTCTTTCAATGGATCCTGACTTTGAGGTACAACATCCCGCAGCACCTGGGGCTCAAAATGAAATTCACCAAATACAGATTGTCAGCACTAGAGTAATACAGCGTGGAAATGGAAGGAGACCACGTGACCCAACTTGTCCATGCTGGACCAAGATTCCCATCCAAGCAAGTCCCATACTCCAACGTTGCTTTATTTTAATTTAGAGATACAGAACAGGAACAAGCCCTTCTGGACCAACGAACCCAAGCTGCACAGTTACACCCACATGACTAAATAACATACTAACTCATATGTCTTTGGAATATGGGAGGAGAGTGGAGCACTCAGACGAAACACTTGTGGTCATTGGGAGAATGTACAAACTCCTCAGAAACGGTAGCAGAATTGAACCCAAGTTACTAGCACAGTAATATCATTATGTTAAGTGCCATGCTACCGAGCCTCCCATTATCCCTCTGATGGTCTGATTTGGCTCGCATTCCTCCAACTCCGTCCTGTCCATGTACCTGTCCTTTAAATGTTGTCATTGTACCTGCCCCATCATTCTTTCAGATCCTGACAGCAGCACTTTCCTCTGAGTGCCACCCTCTGCATGAAGAAATTGCCCCTTGGGTCCCTTTTTAACCTGTTCCCTCTCACCTGATGAGGGCCCTTTGTCATTGATGCCACCTTCTTGATGCACTGTACCATGAAGATGTTCTTGATAGTGTGGAAGGTTGTGCCCACGGAGATGATGAAGCCTACAACACTTCCTTGCGATTCTGTTCATTGAAGGCTCTACGGGGTTGCTAAAATAAAAGCTACCATTTATCTGTACAAGTAAGTGAAGAGCAAGAGGGTAAGACGTGAGAGAATAGGACCAATCAATTATGAGAGCAGAAAAGTGTGAATGGAACTGGAGGAGGTAGCGGAGGTACTTAATTGATATTTTGCTTCAGTATTCACTACAGAAAGGACCTTGGTGATTATAGGGATGACTTACAGTGGACTGAAAAGCTTGAGAATATAGAAAGTGTGGAGGATCTGAGGAATCTTGGAGTCCGAGTCCATAGAACACTCAAAGCTGCTGCACAGGTTGACTGTGTGGTTAAGATGGTGTATTGGACTTCACCAACCATGGGATTGAGTTCAAGAGCCAAGAGGCAATGTTACAGCCATATAGGACCCTGGTCAGACCCCACTTGGAGTACTGTGCTCAGTTCTGGTCACCTCACGACAGAAAAGATATGGAAACTATAGAAAGGGTGCAAATGGAGATTTACAAGGACGTTGCCTGGATTGGGGAGCATGCTTTATGAGAATAGGTTGAGCGAACTTGGCCTTTTCTCCTTGGAGCAACGGAGGATGAGAGGCATTGATCATGTGGATAGTCGGAGGCTTTTTCCCAGGGCTGAAATGGCTAACATGAGAGGGCAAAGTTTTAAGGTGTAAGTACAGAGGAGATGTCAGGGGTAAGTTTTTTTACGCAGAGAGTGGTGAGTGCGTGGGATGGGCTGCCAGCGTCGGTGGTGGAGGCGGATACGATAGGATCTTTTTAGATACTCCTGGACAGGTACATGGAGCTTAGAAAAATAGAGGGCTATGGGTGACCCTAGGTAATTCCTAAAGTAAGTACATATTCGGCACAGCTTTGTGGGCTGAAGGGCCTGTATTGTGCTGTAGGTTTTCTATGTTTCTGGCTTTATCACATCCTCAAGGTGTCAGGAAGCTTCAGCACCAATGAACATCTGCTGAATTTGCAGCCTGCCTTCCTTAACACCCAAGCAGCAATTTGCATCTTAACATCCTGCTTCAATTAACAACTGCCTGCTATTATAAAGTCTGCAAGCCATCAAACACCTGGGTCTTAAACACCCTGATTCTTAGGAAATGATTGACAACTGTCAGGTGAGTGAACAAAAAAAAGGCATTCATTGCGACACACACAAAGTGCTGGGGGATCTCAGGACTTTGATTAAGGATCATGGCCCGAAATGCAACTGTTTATTCATTTCTGCATTTTGTTTATTTATTTATTCATTGAAATACAGTGCGGACGGTCTTTTTTAATGAGTTCTATTGGGTTTCCCTGTTTTGTAGCTACCTGTAAGAAGACAAATCTCAAGCTTGTATATAGTATACATACTTTGAAAATAAGTGTATTATGTATTTAGAATTTTGTACTGTTAGTAAGCGCTTCCGGCCTATGAGCTGCACCACCCAGAAATCCCTGATTTAACACTAGCCTAATCACTGGACAATTTACAATGACCAGTCAACCTACTAACCAGTACATCTTTGTACAATGGGAGGAAACTGGAGCACGCAGAGAAAACCCATGTGGTCACGGGGAGAATGAACTTATTCCTTACAGATAGCAGCGGGAATTTGACAAAGTCGCTGATTCTGAAAGGCGCAGTGCTAGCAATTCACTGCCACGCCGCCCTGTGTGTACTTTTCTGGATTTCCAGCATCTGCAGAATCTCCTGTGTTTAGGTATACATTGCCTCTGCTTAGAAATGTGGTCTGGTCTCTGGATTAAGCAAAGGAGCTAAAGCAAATGTCTTTCTCCAAAAGGTAAAATCATTAATTTTTTTTGTGAATGCAGTCCATTCCAACAGATCCAATAGCAACACAATTTGGGATATGAATACTTTATTGAAATTGGGGTGCCCAAGTCACAACCACCTTCCTATCAAAACACACGAATGCGGGTGGAACTCAGCAGATCAGGAAGCATCTATGAAGAGGAATAAAGAATCGATTTTCCAGGCTGAAACCCTTCATCAAGACTCAGAGTTTAGGCTTCTGGATCATCCAAAAGCAGGTACAGACCACAGAAAGGCTCCTGCAATGAGAATAATTTGCATTTATATTACATTTTAAAGTAGTTAAATATCCAGACATGTTCTGAAGGAACAAAATTTGGCAGTGAGAAAAATAGAGGCAGTGGGCCAACAACTTGGTCTAGTCAAGTCACATCAAGTTTATTGTCATATGCACAAGGGTGGTGAGGTACAGGTACAGTATGGTGAAAGACTTACAGCATCATTACAGAATCAGAATCAGGTTTATTATCACTGACAAATCTCATGAAAATTGTTGTTTTGCAGTGCTTTACATGAACAATGCAATAAAAAAATGTATATAAAAATGATTAAGTAGGGCAAAACGAAAGCAAAGATAACAGGTAGTGTTCCTGGGTTAGTGTACATGGGTCTATTCAGAGATGATGGCAGATGGGAAGAGGCTGTTCCTAAAATGTTGAGTGTGTGTCTTTGAGCTACTGTACCTCTTTACTGATAGTAAAAATGAGAAGAGGGCATGCCCTTGGTTATGAGGGTTCTCAGTGACGAATGCTGCATTTTTGAGGCATTGCCTTTTGAAAATGTCCTTGATGGTTGGGAGGCTTCTGCTCATGATGGAGCTGGCTGACTTTATAACTCCCTGCAGCTTTTCTTTTCCGATTCTGTATCGTGCCCCCTCGGAAAATGCTGCAGGCACATAGATTCGGACATTGTTGTTGGCTGACGTTGTAGGTCAAGTCTCTTCACCTGGACTGAAAAACTAAAGGAGAGATGAGATGAGGGGGAGTGGGAGACAAGAGCTGGTAATAAATAGACAGAGGTTGATAAAAGTGACCAGTATAATAACACATAATCTGCAACCCTTTGATGCTCCACATATTATTTTCCAGCTGCTTCTGCTACTTCCTCCCATTCCACTCTGACCTGACTCTATCTGCCAATCAAACCCTCTTTACCTGGATCGACCTATCACTTGTCAGCTTGTTATCTCTGGCCCCACCCCTTCCCCACAACTCTTTATACTGGCAATCTCCCCGCCACTCGTCCAATCCGGATGAATGGTCTTGACCCGAAACTCTGACTGTCTAATTCCACAGATGCTGGCTGACTCACTGAGTTCCTTTATCAACTTTCAGAGTTTTTTTTTAGCTCAAGTGTTTTCATGCTAGCATGCTGTCATGTCTCCAAAGCTGTGGGTTTCAAGGAGAAGTGAGACAGAGGGACATGAAAGAGGCAGAGAGATTTAGAAAATAAATTCTGGACCTTAGATCCATAACAATTTTGTTTAACCAGTCAGGGTTGTAAGGCTGAACCTAGAAGACTGGTGGACCACTTTTAGTCTGGCCTCTACCTTTTGACCTGTTTGGGATAGGTCACCCTACAAAAAACTAAAGCATGATGCCCTGACTCCAGCCAACATAGCTCACCAGATCATTGAGCCACGCAAACCTCCAAACCCTATGGCTGTGGTCCTCTTGAAGATGGGAGGGTGGGGAAGGGGAGGGAAAACTAGAGAGAGTGTGAGAATATAGGGAATTGTCACACCGTAGCATCTCTGGATGGGCAGTTAATGGGGGAGCAATGGGATGGCAGCAGACACAGAATAGCTCCCTCAAATCTCTTACCGAACTTATGTAATTGAGGTCATTTTTATTATGACCTATGATGAATTCAGAAAAGTCTCTCTCTGAGTGGATGCAGTGGTTTTTAGGGCAGGCCAATTATCTCCACCCATGAGGAACTTATGCACCGCGCTGGATTGAAAGGGGTATGGTTGATTGGAAGCAGAAGACAGTAATGTTCAGAGACAAAAGTGAAATCTGAGTGAGAAACAGTAAGTTGATAGGATCAGTAATAACTAGAAACTGTTCATCGCCTGCAAGCTCACTTACTGTGTCAAATGACAGAAGTGAGACACGTTTCATACAAGCTGATTTGGTTTGTGGGCTTTGACCTGTCAAGTTCGGTTACCTTGCATGTAAATTAGAAGTGACTGAGCTTACATAGAAATTCGCCTGGAGGGAGCTCTTAACACCTAGTGCGAGGAATGTCATTTAAAATAAAAAGCGTCTTCTTCTGCCTTGCTTTGTCAAACACACCAAGGGCAGGTGCCATGGGGAGGCTTGACTGAGTTATTCAGTGTGCTGGATCAATGAGGCATGGCCAGATGCATCTACCTGCTTTGCATCACAATTCAACCAGGTCCTGCTGATGTTGTCACACAGCAAAGAGCTTCTGGTCAGCCTGACCCACCTCTTGAGATCAGTCTGAGAATCTAGAGACACAAGAGTCTGCAGATGCCGGAATCTGGAGCAAGAGAAAAATCACAAAAGGAGCTCAGAGGATCAGGCAGCATCTATGGAGGGAAATGGACAGTCAATGTTTTGGGTCAAGACCTTTCATTTCAAAGTTGGAAATGGTTTATTATTGTCATCTGTACTGAGATGCAGTGAAAAGCTTTATGTTTGTGTGCCATCAGACGGATCATTCTATACATACAGAAAGTACATCAGCAAGGCACACAAGGAAAAACATTCAGAGAATGCAGAATTGTCATGGTGTGCTCTCAGAGCAATGGACCCAAGTGTGGAAGACTGGCAGACTTTCTGTGTCATGGAGGTCACTGGTGCTGACTCAACCCAGGAGCTGCAATCGGCAGGTTCACACTTCGACACAGAAGCAGAGGAACGCCAGGATTCCCAGGAGTTGACAGAAACAAGAGGTTAGACATAGGAATAGCAACAGAAACTCGGAGGAGTGACCGAGTGACACTGTGAGACGATTCACTCTTCCCAACTCAGTCTTCGCTAAGGCACTGAACCAAAGTCCTCTTCAAATAAGCAGGAATGCGGGAATGATGTGCCAGCCACAATTAACTGGACAAGATTAAACACAAGGGCATAATGGCTCTAGCTATGATAACGATTATTAAATACAGAGCTCAAGAACCTGAGAAGCTCAACACTCTATAGCAAGCCGCAGAGGCCACAGGGCTCATGACGAGTATACAGTTACAGAAAAAGTGCAGCGCAAACAGGCAAACAAGGTGCAAGGGCCATGATAAGGTAGAATGGGAGATGAAGAGTTCATTGTTTAGGGTAAGAGAGGTCCGTTCAATAGTCAGATAACAGTGGGATAGATGATCAGCAGCTCATACACCTTCCATTGAAGAGAATAAACAGTCAACGTTTCAGGCTGAGATCTTTTGTCAGGTTCTGATGAACGGTCTTGGCCGAGCCATCAACTGCTCATTCTCCTTCATAGATGCCTAACTTACTAGGGTCCTCCAGTACTTTGTTAGTGTTGCTCTGGATTTCCAGCATCTGCAGAATTTCTTGTCTTTACAGTTGCATAGAGCTCTCCTTGAACCTGATTCAAGCCTTTATATCATCTGTTTGATAGGGGGGAGGGGGTGAGGAGGGTTAGAGGAGGAAGAAAGCATGACCAGTGTGGAAGGGAAAAAATCCTTGATTATGTTATTAAGTCTTCTGCTTTCCTGAGTGCAGACAGAGACAACGGAAGAATCTTCTTCGCTGTCCAACCTGGTACAGAGTTGAATCTTGCCCGAGTCTAACTCGCTTCCACTGCACGTACCTCCCCATCTACCCTCCTTCGGCAGTCTTCGTCTCATTCAATCTTCGGATTGTGATGCTGTTCCGGTGGCAATGGCAGTGAATACAGCCCAACTGCCCTGAATCCTCCTAGACTCAAAAATCCAGGTTAGCGGGCTTAAATTGAACCAAACCAAGCCAGACTGGCCTGCTTACAAGCTAAAACTTATGCTTCTCTAGAGGCTACACAGGCCCTTGTTAAGCTCCAATGAAATCCTCAGAATCTGAAGCAGGTTTATTGTGACTGACATATGTCATGAATATTTTTTGGTTTGCGACAGCAGTATAGTGCAATACACACAATTGTCATAAGTTACCATAATAAATACAGTATATAAAAAAATGAATAAGCAGTGCAAAACGAGAGAAAAATAGTGAGGTAGTGTATCATACATGGGTTCATTGTGCATTCATAAATCTAATGGCAGAGGGGAAGAAGCTGTTCCTAAAATATTGAGTGTGTGCCCTCAGGCTCCTGTACCTCCTCTCTGATGGCAGCAATGAGAACAGAGCATGTCCTGGGTGGTGGGGGGAACTTAATGATGGGTGCTAACTTTTTGAGACATCGCCTTTTGGAGATGTCCTGGATGCTGGGGAGGCTGGTGCCCATGACAGAGCTGACTGAGTTGGCAACTCTCTGCAGTTTTTTCCAACCCTGTGTTGCCGTTCCTCTAAAACCAGACGGTGATGCAACCAGTTAGAACGCAATCTTCAGAGCCTGAGGAGGAAATATCACTCTGTCTTTCCTAGTATGCTGGTTTTTATTTTAATTCATTCCCTTCCAGTACTATATGACCATCTTGATGGAATGGCAGGTCAGTATGGATAGCTGAAGACCTCATATAGATTTAGACTTATTTATTAATAACATGCATATTGAAACATACAGTGAAATGTGCTATTTGTGTTCGCAACAAACTCAAACGGAGGAGATGCTGGTGGCAGCCTGATAGTATTGGCACATAAACTGGTATCAATGTATCATGCCCACAATGTTCAGCAGAACAACATCCCACCACACAATAACCAACAACAACAAAATAAACTCCTTTATCAAACCTCTGCCCACACGTGCAGACAGGCTTCCAACCTCAGAACAGGCTCCCTCCAGGTCTCCAACCTCTAGACCTCCATTCTGTGGCCCCAGACTTGTAGGCATTGGTTCTCCAACCTCTAGACTTGAAAACCTATGGGCTTTGACCTTCTGGCTTCAAACTCAAGACTTCTCAACCCTTGGCTTCAACTTTTGGACTTGGTGTCCTAGTGGAATTGACCTCTGCACTTGCTAGTCTCTGGGTTTTGACCCCATGACTTGCCAATCATGTGCACTGACCTCAAGACCTATCGACTGACCTTGGGCCTCCAGGCCTGGGACTCATTGACCTTAATCCTTTATCCCCAAGGTCTGCTGGTCTCAGAGATCACAGGCATTGTTCTTGGGAACTCAGATCTCCAGTCTCTTGGATCGCTGACCTCTGACTTCAGAGCATTGACTTGACCTCCAACCTCCGGCTCATTCCTGTAATTTTTTATTTACTGCTCCTTACCTCTCAGGCCTCTCATCCCTGTCCCTAACCCTAACCTGACCCCTAACCTCCACACTGTCCCCAACTTCCACACTGTCCCCAACAACCATTCCTATGAAGTTAAGCATGAGATACAAATCTAACAATTATCACTGCTTGGCAGAATCTTACTTGTCCCCTAAAACTCTATTCTTATCCCGCACCCCTTCTTCTCTGCTGGTTGCTCCACAGCTTCTGGGTCTACAGCATCCAACTATGTTCAGTATGATCCAGCTTCCTTTCTAAATGGGAAGGCATCACGTTAATTTAAGCCAACTGTTGTTCACATGTGGACAATCTCCTCAGTTGGTTGGAATGTCAGATGCATGGCATGGTATAGGTTTTGGACAGAACCTTTGAGGAAAGACGTAGACATGAGTTCAGGGTCTGTGTTCCTAATTACTCTGTTGTGATTCTTAATGGATGTGTGTGTGTGTGTGTGTGTGTGTGTCAAGACTAAAGCAGTAATCACATATTCTTCATTTGAATTCGGTGAAACAGAACAACTCACAGCCAGTATAATTCCTCATATCTAAGTCTGGTCACCCAAGGAGTGTACTCCCGGCTGTCTGCTATCACCTTGAGGGGCCCTCACTTTGTCTCTGCTGCTTGCCTTCTGACATTGGGTTTGAGGAGATCCAAGGATCCAAGTAAGGATGCAAGAGATGACCCAGAGACAGGATAGCTAGTGCATCCACTACTATAAAGAAATCTGAGCCCATGAAAGATCTGGCAAATTCTACACGAATCCTTTGCCAAGGCAATACAGGCCATTCCCAGGGATGGAGAGGCGCTGATCTTGACATCTTCCAGACGTGTTGGCATCCTTGGAAGCTGTTCAATCTGCTGATCTATCCCAGGCCACTAGACAAAACTTGGAGCCAGTGCTTTCATTTTGACGCCAATTAGATGACCAGCATGTAGCTCCTCAACACTTTAGCTCTCAGCTTGGAGGGAAAAACAACTTACAGTCCCCACATAAAGCAACCTTCATCAAGGGTAAGTTCAACTCGCACTAGTAAAAATGAGGAAGCTGGAGTTTCTGGCGCACATTCCTGCCATTTAGTGTGCCACGTGAACCTGAGACAGTGTTGGGTCTTCTTTAGTTTTCCTTGGATCATCTCTCCTGTAACAGGGCGAACTTCGATTTGCATTAGGTAGAAAATGTCAAGAGGAGTATCCTCTTTTGTAAATTTTTCATGTTTTTCCTTTTCCAAAGGTAAATGAGACAATCTATTAGAATTGCTTGAATTTCATCTTGTAATTCTGTCCTCTAAGAAACAGACGCCATCTTTGCATTTGTGTTGCTGCTGTTAGAGGACCACCCCCTACAACCCCCCCAACGGTTGTTTGAAAATATAGTTGATGATCAGTCATGTTTTTAAACTCTCTCCCGTACAAGTACTCTTTGAAATGTTTTACATCTCAAACCAGACTCAAGTCCCCTCTGTCAATCTGTGCGTAATTTTTCTCTAGCTGTAAAGTAGTGGTTGCCAACCTGTCGATCGCGATCTTTGAGACTTTCCCAGTAAATAAATACACAGGTACTGTTGAGAGATTGTTTCCGGGTTGCGGGGTTTTAGTTCCGTTCTTTCTGCCCAGTGTGCATGCATGTAGCTCCCCCGCACTACACAGTGTAATTCCGTGGTTCCCAACCACCGGGCCGCGAGGAAACGATATGAATCAGCTGCATCTTTCCTCATTTCCTGTCACGCCCACTGATGAACTTGAATACACGTGAGGTCATCAGTCTCCTAAACGCAGTGATACCCTCACTCCAGGGATCACTTTTTGGCCTTGGGTAACCGGCCGGCGGGAAGTGCCGTTGCTACTGGCCCGGAGCGTGGACAGATGGGCGCCACCTCTAAATCGGTTTAGCACACCGGATGTTCGTGGGGAAACTGGTGCTAAAATATTCGCAGACGACCTCATTTGGGCTCAGGGTTCCGTAAGTATCAGAGCAGCTACCGCGCTTATGATCTACTGAAACAAACTTTTGTTAGCCCATAGATCCTACACGGTTGCACTCCTCGCTCAGTCGGTCAGTCACTCTCTCCGGACTGTGATCGCCGTGGCCCCGGCACGGGGACCTCCGGCCCTGACCATGGCCTCTCACCCCACCCACGACCAGCCACACCTGGCCAAGGCGTCTGACAGCAGGTGAGTGGGAGGCTGCAGTTCAGGCCGGGAGGCTGTCTAATGAGGCAATGAAGCCCTTAAAACTGCTCCAGTACCTTGAGTCCAAGCACCTGCACTCAAAGACAAAGCGGTTGAGTTTTTTCAGTGGAAAAATCGTGAGCAAGTGGGACAGAAGCTAAGTGCCGAGAGCCGTGAAAACTAAATTGTGGAATAGACTGGACATAAGGAACCTGCTTCGAGTATCGCTGTATTCCCATCATGTTGAACATCCATCCCCCCCCCCACCGTCGGCCGGTCCGCAAGAATATTGTCAATATTAAACCGGTCCACGGTGCAATTAAGGGTGAGTACCCCTAGTGTTTATACATTATTTCTACTTCTGGGTTGTGGGGTTTAACTTCCGGTCTTTTCTGCCCGGTGTGCATGCGTGTAACTGATCGATCTGGGGTCGATCTCGCCTTTCAATAAAGCCGAGGTAGGGGATCTTGGGCTTAAGAAGGTCGGTAACCACCACGGTAAAGGAACATGATGCAAAGGCTATGGGGCATTCACTTCCATCACTCATAAAATGTGACATGACTGTATCTCTGCCATAAGGCAAGATGTCACTTGCAAGCTTCACTGGACGATATGGATCATTACATGTGAGTTCAGTGTCCAATGTGGCATTTTGTTTATCTTTTGGAAAGTCACCTGCCACTGATTCATCCAATTTGTTCAAGGGATGGAGCACAGTAGCCAGGTTTGGCAGGAAATTTTATAGTAATTAACAATTTCTAAAAAGGACTGCAGCAATGATATGTCCATTTGCCTTGTAGCATCCATCACTGTTTGAATTTACTCAGCACGCTTCTGTAAATCTTGTGTGTCAATGATGTGACCACAGTAAGTGATGCTTGGTTCAAAGAATTCATACTTGTCATTTTATGCTTCTAGTCTTTTGAATACTGTGTTGAGATTTTGAGATGCTCCTTGTCATCCTTCCTGGTAACAATGATGTCATCCAGGTAACACTGAGTACCTGGGCAGCCTTGCAGCACCTGTCCCAAAGGTTTCTGCAAGAGTGCAGGTGCAGATGCTACTCCAAAATTAAGTTTGTTACAGCGATAAAGCCCTTTGTGAGTGTTTATGGTGAGAAACACTTTGGACTCTTCTTTCATCTCCATCTGTAGGTAGGCCTCAGCTAAGTCCACTTTGCTAAAGTATTTTCCTCCAGAACAGTTTGCAAATATATCCTCTATCCTGGGTAGAGATATTCAACTGTTTTCAGTACTGTGTTGACATCATGTAAAGACTTGTGTGCTTCAAGGACTCCATCAGGAGATGCCAACTCAGGGCGACCCATGTTGGAATGGCATTGGACAAGATACCAGGCAAAGACTGATCCAACCCCGGCTCCCGAACAAACAGACTCATGTCTGCCCCTCCCGGGCCATTATTCATCACAAAAGTCAATTAGAAGTGTGAAGAGAAAAACACCTGCAACAAGTGCTGGGTTGATGTTGACCTTAGAATCACTACAGATCCTGACAGACCCATCCTTCTTGGCTCCTGGGATCATTGGTATTGCACATGGGCACCACTCAACCTTGGAAGGAATTCCTTCAGCCTTCATGTGATCGAGATCACTGGCTACTTTGTAAAACTTGGGTGTGGTATTTTCATTTAACATTATTTTATCCTTGATATGATTGTGTTTTCCAGTGCCATCCTTCAATACTGCTGTGACATCATCCATACCTTGCTTAATTCACTTTCAGCAGACTCTGTTGTGGGAGATGTGGCATACAAATGATAGATAGATCTTCAATTAAGTTATAATTATGTTGTAGTTGTCTCAGACAATCATTTCCCCCCCAAAGCTAGTCCTTCTGTTTTTGCAATAACTAAACCCAATATGGCTGTTGGTTGCTGTATCTCACTGTTACAAGAGCCATTATCACAGGAGTCATCTTTTATATGATAAAATCTTGAGTTTTCTCCAGTATGAGTTCTTAATTGGACATCTGCAGGTTTCAGTTTGGTATCTTTGAAATGCTGCTCAAACTCATTTTGTGGAATGACTGAAACAGCCTAACCAGTTTCCAATTCCATTTTCACTTCAGGTGTAAGCCATATCACTTGCCTCCTGTTAGTTTTCACATGTTAAATCTCAAGGCTACCAGTCCTATGTCACTCTCATCATTATCAGATTTTTCATTAGCATCATGCAGATTAGTGTTCTTTTTGAAACAAGAACTTGACGTTTTTATCTTTTTTCTCTTCCCTGTGCAGTTCATTTATTTTTTTCTCTGCCTGAGAAGCTTTTTGTATGTGTCTTACTTCACATTTTCTGTAAATTTTGCCTTTAAACCTGCATTGGTCTCACATTTATGAGCCCTGCCATAACAGTAACACAATTTGTTTGAACAGGCAAGTTTCTGTTTCGACATTGCAATTTTGTTCACACTCACTTTCATTCCTGACTGAAACTCAGTTCTGTCCCTGGCTGCCTTTTCCACTGATGCGGCAATTTCAAAAGCTATTCTAAATGTGAGTTGTACTTCAGTAAGAAGCCATTTTTGAATGCTTTCTTGTAAGATTTCACAAACTAAATAGTCTCTCAGTACATCATTAAGATCATTAATTAACTGAAAATGCTCAATCTTTTCAATTCAGCTGCATAAGTTGAAATAGACTCTCCTTCATTTTGATTCCACTTATGAAATCTAAAGTGTTCTATTATCAACAATGGTTTCAGTTCTAAATGTTCCTGCATTATGTTCATGATATCAGCAAAGTTCATTTTGGCTGGTTTGTTTGGAGCAATTAAACTTCCAAGCAAATTCTAGGCCTTTACACTTGTTGAACTCAGTAATATTGACACTTTCTTTCATTGGCCGCTTCATTTTCTTGAAACTACAGCTCAGTTTATTCAGTATACAAGGCCCAGTTATCTGTTGTGCAACTGAATGCACCTATCTTTCCAGAAACAGCTGGCCACTTCAGCTTATTTATTTATTTATTTAGTATTTTTATCACACAGTATTAACTGTTTATGAACTCATGAATTTCATATATTTTCTGCTTTTTTTTAAATTGACCATCACACTCCCCTTCATCTGAAACATATGTGCTGTACTTTTTTTTAAGCTCGAACACCTTGCTGCACTTCAACAGGTAGGTAGTCATCTCGGGTTCATTTTAAAATTTCCTTGTTGCCAATATTATGTATTTTTAACTCAAAATCATAAAATGAATTGTAAGAAAAACTCAGGAGTCGTGATATGTTTTGGAGGGCTCATGTATGTTTTGTTTTACTTTAGTAAAGCACACATATGACATAGTTGGGTGTTGACATATGCCATTCAAGTACTTCTTACATATAACCTGTAATAAATTATGTAAACAAAGAATGATTAATCAACCAATATATTTGCAATATTACTCAAATATTACTGAAATATTAAATACACAGCACTGAGATTGTAAAGGATTCTGTTTATATATGCACAAGCACATATTCCAGGAGTGAGCAAACTTACTCCATTTCTGCAGCTCTGCAGACTTGTTGAAATGAAAGTGAACCTGGTAATTATCTGGATGTCATTCAGACAGAGATGCTAAAAAATGCAGACAGCTCAACGCTCCTTAATTTGGGGTCAGTAGTGAAAATGTCAGGGCAGATAACTTTCCCAATGGGCTACTGATATATTCTTTCCCTTATAACTGCATTTTGGTTGCTCAGCAACAAGGACACTGTCAAAAAGATGAATCTATCACACTCATCGTTCACCTGACAATATCTTCACTGAGAGAAAATTGCTTGAAATCGTTCTACAAAGTTTGATGTAATCCTTGAATATTGGAATTGGAATTGGTTTATTATTGTCACATGGACTGGGGTACAGAGAAAAGTTTGTCTTGCATACTGTCCATACAAATCAAATCATTACACAGTGTATTGAGCTAGAATAAAGAAAGTAAAACAATAATAATGCAGTATAAAGTATAAAAACTACTGAAATAGTGCTGTGCAGGTTAACAATATAGTGCCTGACCATAATGAGTTAGAAAGTGAGGCCAGAAGTCCATCTTATCACACAGAAGGTCTGTTCAAGAATCTGATAACAATGGGATATAAGCTGTCTTTGTATCTGATCCCACACCATGAGGTCCTGGAACAGTTAATACCCTACAACCATCAGGCTCCTGAACCAGCATGGATAACTTCAATCAGCTCAACTCTGAAATGATTCTATAAACCACAGGCTCACTTTCAAATTCTACAACATATTGTGCTCAGTACATTTTTTTATATTTGCAGAATTTGTCTTCTGGTTGTTCAGTCTTTGTTTATGTATTTTTAAAAGCATATTTTTCTTACTTCAGTAGTTGTTAAGTTGATGGAGAAGATCCTGAGAGGCAGGATTTATGAACATTTGGAGAGGGATAATATGATTTGGAATAGTCAGGATGGCTTTGTGAAAGGCAGGTCATGCCTTACGAGCCTGATTGATTTTTTTGAGGATGTGACTAAACACATTGATGAAGGTAAAGAATTAGATGTAGTGTGTATGGATTTCAGCAAGGCATTTGACAAGGTATCCCATGCAAGGCTTATTGAGAAAGTAAGGAGGCATGGGATCCAAGGGGACATTGCTTTGTGGATCCAGACTGGCTTGGCCACAGAAGGCAAAGAGTGGTTGTAGACGGGTCATATTCTGCATAGTGGTCAGTAACCAGTGGTGTGCCTCAGGGATCTGTTCTGGACCCCTACTTTTCGTGATTTTTATAAATAACCTGGATGAGGAAGTGGAAGGATGGGTTAGTAAATTTGATGATGACACAAAGGTTGGAGGTGTTGTGGATAGTGTCAGAGGTTACAACGGGACATTGTAACGGGATGCAAAACTGGGCTGAGAAGTGGCAGATGGAGATCAACCCAGATAAGTGGGAGGTGGTCCATTTTTGTAGGTCAAATATGATGGCAGAATATAGTATTAATGTTAAGACTCTTGGCAGTGTGGAGGGTCAGAGGGATTTGGGGTCCAAGTCCTTAGGACGCTCAAAGCTGCTGCACAGGTTGACTCTATGGTTAAGAAAGTATATGGTACATTGGCCTTCATCAATCATGGGATTGAGTTTAGGAGCCGAGAGGTAATGTTGCAGCAATATAGGATCCTGGTCAGACCCCACTTGGAGTACTGTGCTCAGTTCTGGTCTCCTCACTATAGGAAGGATATAGAAGCCATAGAAAGGGTGCAGAGGAAATTTTAAAGGATGTTGCCTGGATTTGGAGCATGCCTTATGAGAATAGGTTGAGTGAACTCGTCCTTTTTACCTTGGAGTGACGGAGGATGAGAGGTGACCTGATAGAGGTGTATAAGATAATGAGAGGCACTGAGTGTGTGGATAGTCAGTGGCTTTTTCCGATGGCTGAAAAAGCTAGCACAATAGGGCACAGTTATAAGGTTCTTGGAAGTAGGTACAGAGGAGATGTTGGGATAAGTTTTTTTACGCAGCGAGTGGTAAGTGTGTGGAATGGGCTGCTGGCAACGGTGATGGAGGCAGATACGATAGGGTCTTTTAAGAAATTCCTGGAGAGGTACATGGAGCTCAGAAAAATAGAGGGCTATGGGTAACACTAGGTAATTTCTAAGGTAAGGACATGTTTGGCACAGCTTTGTGGGCCAAAGGACCTGTATTGTGCTGCAGGTTTTCTATGTTTCTATAAATTTTATTGCATTTCTTAATTTACCTGAATCAAAGAAAAAGAACACTCAACAGGGCAGACAAACACCAACGTACAAAAATAAACAATCCGTGCAAATACAAAAAGAAAGAAAAAAAATAATTTAAATAAATAAATAAGCAATAGAATATAAGATAAAATGTCCTTGAAAGTGAGCCCATTTCAGTGGGAACATTTTGATGATGGGATAAGTGAAGTTGAATGAAGTTATCTTCTCCAGTTCAAGAGCCTGATGTTTGAGGGGTGATAATTGTTCCTGAATCTGGTTGTGCAGATCCTGAGGCTCCTGTACATTCTTCCTGATGGCAGCAGTGTGAAGAGAGCAAGCCCTGGATGGTGAAGTTCGTTGTTGCTTTCCTGTGACTGCCCTTCATTTAGATATGCTCAATTATGTTGAGGGGGCTTTACCCATGATGGACTGGGCCATATCCTCTACTCTTTGTAGGATTTTGAATTCAAGGGCATTGGTATTTTCATACCAGCCATAATACAGCCAGTAAATATACTTTCCATCGCACTTCTATCGAAGTTTGTTAGCTTTTAGATGATATGCCAGATGTTCACAAACTTCTAAGAAAGTAGAGGTACTGCCATGCTTTCTTCACTGTGGCACTTACATGCTGGACCCAGGATAGATCATCTGAGATCTATTCCTTTAAACTGAGGAATTTAAAGTTGCTCACACTCTCCAGCTCTAATTCCCCCAGTGAGGACTGGCTGTTGGACTGGCTTCCTCCTCCCGAAGTTAATAATCATCTCCTTGGTCAGGCTGACATTGAGTGAGAGGTTGTTGACGTAGAACCACTCAACCTTTTCAAACTTCCTCCTATATGCTGATTCATCACTATCTTTGACTTGGCCAACAACAGTGCTGTCAACTGCAAACAAATATGGCGTTGGAGCTGTGCTTAGCCTCACAGTCATAGGTATAAAGTGAGCAGAGCAGGGAGCTAAGCACACATCCCTGTGGTGCTCCTGTGCTGATGGAGATTGTAGAGGAAATGTTGGTGTCAATCTAAGCTAACTGGGGTCTGCAAGTGAGGAATTCAAGAACCCAATTACACAAGGAGCAATTGGAGCAATTCAAGCATAGGACTTGAAGCTTACTGATTAGCTTTCGGATGATGATATAATTGAATGCCAAGTTGTTGTCAATGAAGAGCATCCTGATGTATGCATCTTCACTGCCCAGATGTTCCAAGAATGAGTGAAGATACAATACTGTGCTAAAGTCTTAGGCACACATATATGGTAGGGGCACGCAGTACTGTATTTGTCTACATGGAGTGGAGAATGAGTTTATAAATCTGGCAGGAATGAAAGGTGTTGGGATTGATGAGGGTGGAGCAGCTGGAGTGTTGGACAGGTGGCAGAGGAGTACCAGAGGCTGGGGGCTGGCACAGGTGCAGACACACACCACCCTGAGACACCGGGCGAGGACATTTGATTCCAAACAATTGGTTTATTTATTATTACAGAATGTCTCACTGCTGCTTCTCACTAGCCTCTTCCTTCTTTTCCCAGCCATGATTCCCCTCCTGCTCTCTTCCCATTCTCAGTCACCTATATCAGAATCAGGTTTATCATCCATCATAAATGTCATGATTTTTTTTGCTGAAGCAGCAGTGCAGTGCAATGCATAAAATTACTACAGTACTGTACATAATACATAGGCATCCTAGCCATATATATATGTTTAAGACTTCTATACAGAATAGTATATTATAAACAACACACACAAAATGCTGGTAGAACACAGCAGGCCAGGCAGCATCTATAGGGAGAAGCGCTGTCGACGTTTCGGGCCAGCATCTGCAGATTTCCTCGTGTTTGCTAGTATATTATAAATTTACTTTGACTTTGGCTTTGATGGTATGTGATATCAGGGCTTTGGGTCTTCTGCCTGATTTTGAGAGAGGAAGAGAGAGAGTGCCTGGGTTGTGTGAGGACTTTGAATATGCCGGCTGCTTTACTGAGGCAGCGAGAAATATAGACAGAGTCCTTAGAGAATCAGAATTGGAATGAGAATCAGGTTTAATATCACAAGCATACGTCATGAAATTTGTTCACTTTGCAATGGCAGTAAAATACAATGCATACTAACAGGAAAAAAAACATGAATCGCTGTAAGTATATAAGTAGTAAATAGTTAAATTAAATAATTAGCATAGAAATGGAAATAAAGAAGTGGTGAGGTGGTGTTCATGGGAAGAAATCCATTCAGAAATCGGTTGGCAGAGGGGAAGAAGCTGTTCCTGACCAGGGTGATGGGTGTCCTTAATGATGGACGTTGCCTTTTTGGGCATCACTCCTTGAAGATGTCCTGGATACTATGGAGACTAGTACCCATGATGGAGGTGACTAAGTTTACAAGTCTTTGCAGCTTACTCTGATCCTGTGCGGTAGCCACCACCCCCACATCCCCCGAAGCCAGACGGTGAGGCAGCCAGTTAGAATGCTCCCCACGGTACATCTGTAGAAATCTACGAGTGTTTTAGGTGACATACCAAAACTCCTCAAACTCCTGATGAAATATTGCCACTGTTATGTTTTCCTTGTAGCTGCATCAATATGTTAGGTCTAGGTTAGATTCTCAGAAATATTGACACCCAGGATCTTGAAAGAGCTCACATTCTCCACTTCTGATCCCTCTAAGAGGACTGGTGTGTGTTCCCTCATCTTATCCTTTCTGAATTCCACAATCAGTTCTTTGGCTTTACCGACGTAGAGTACAGGATTGGTGCTGCGGATTCACTCAACTAGCTGATATACCTTGCAACTTCTCAAGTTCTGCCAACATTATTTGCGTGGCCAGTAAATTTATAGATGGCGTTTGAGCTATGCCTAGCCACACAGTCATAGGCGTAGGGAGAGTAGAACAGTGGGTTAAGCACACCTCCTTGAGATGCTCCTGTTCTATTATCAGTGAGGTACCAATGTTATTTCCAACCCATGCAGATTTGTGCTTCTGGTTAGGAAGTCGAGGGTCCAGTTGCAGAGGGAGGTACAGAGGCCCAAGTGCTGGAGTTTTTTGATCAGAATTGTAGGGATGATTGTGTTAAACGCTGAGCAGTAGTCAAGAAAGGTCATCCTGACATGAGTATTTTATTGTCCAGGTGATCCAAGGCCACCTGAAGAACCAATGAGATTGCATCACCTGTAGACCTATTGTGAGATAAGCGAGGCTGGTTCCTGTGAAGTGCTGAGGTGTGTCCTCTCTGCAGTTTCCTGTGGTCACGTGCAGAGCGGTTGTCAGACCAGGCCATTGTGCATCTAGGCAGAATGCATGTTATCAGTGAAAATTGTAAGTGTTGATTAGGTGTCCTTGATTAGGATGGAGCTTTGAGGAAATAACAAGTAGGCTAGACAAGGGAGATGTAGTGGATGTTGTGTGTTTGGATTTTCAGAAGGCCTTTGACAAGGTGCCGCACATAAGGCTGCTAAACAAGATAAGAGCCCATGGAATTACAGGAAAGTTATATACAAGAATAGAGTGTTGGTTGATTGGCAGGAAACAGAGAGTGGGAATAAAGCGATCCCATTCTGGTTGGTTGCCGGTAACCAGTGGTGTTTTACATGGGTCCGTGTTGGGGCCGCTTCTTTTTACGTTGTATATCAACAATTTGGATTATGGAATAGATGGCTTTGTGGCTAAGTTTGCTGATGATGCAAAGGTAGGTGGAGAGGCCGGTAGTGCTGAGGAAACAGAGAGTCTGCAGAGAGACTTGGATAGATTGGGGGAATGGGCAAAGAAGTGGCAAATGAATTACAATGTCAGAAAGTGTACGGTCATGCACTTTGGTAGAAGAAATAAATGGGCAGACTATTATTTAAATGGGGAAAGAATTCAAAGTTCTGAGATGCAACGGGACTTGGGAGTTCTCGTGCAGGATACCCTTAAGGTTAACCTTCAGGTTGAGTTGGTGGTGAAGAAGGTGAATGCAATGTTGGCATTCATTTCTAGGGGAATAGAGTATAGGAGCAGGGATGTGATGTTGAGGCTCTCTAAGGCACTGGTAAGACCTCACTTGGAATACTGTATGCAGTTTTGGTCTCCTTATTTAAGAAAAGATGTGCTGACGTTGGAGAGGGTTCAGAGAAGATTCACTAGAATGATTCTGAGAATGAGAGGGTTAACATATGAGAAATGTTTGACTGCTCTTGGACTGTACTCCTTGGAGTTTAGAAGAATGAGGGGGGACCTTATAGAAACATTTTGAATGTTGAAAGGCATGGACAAAGTGGATGTGGCAAAGTTATTTCCCATGGTGGGTGAGTCTAGTACGAGAGGACATGACTTGATGATTGCAGGGCGCCCATTCAGAACGGAGATGCAAAAAAATTTTTTTAGCCAGAGGGTGGTGAATCTGTGGAATTTGTTGCCACGGGTGGCAGTGGAGGCCAAGTCATTGGGTGTATTTAAGGCAGAGATTGATAGGTATCTGAGTAGTCAGGGCATCAAAGGTTATGGTGAGAAGGCGGGGGAGTGGTACTAAAGGGGAGATTGGATTAGCTCATGATGAAATGGTGGAGCAGACTCAATGGGCTGAATGGCCAACTTCTACTCCTTTGTCTTATGGTCTTATGTACAGAATTTAACAGAAAGAAATAGAACACTGATGATAGGAGGGAAGGAGAAAGTTAGCAAGTGTACATTGGAGTGGATCTACCTGCCTTACGGTGTGGTAGGAGAGTGAGTAGTTCCATGCATTCCTTCACACAGGGATGAATTTTCCAATCTGTTAACTACAGAGAGAGTGAAATACCAAAGAAGTGGAGGGGATAACATCATCGCAACTCTGAGCAAGAACCCCATAGGTTCGAAGGAATGACGTTATCTGTTGTCATCTTCAACAGTGAGTAAAATCAGGTGAAGTGGAAATCTAATGTCATATCTGACTCAACCAGTTTTGGGACAGATGGGGGCTTGGTTAAATTTGACCAAACTTGTCTTCCTCATCACTGTTTTCAGCCAATCCTGTCTTTGTGATGCTTGTGCTATATGTGATTGTTTAAAGGTGAGAACCAGATCATAAACAAAGCTAAAGGAGTGAGTGAGGGGAGGTGTCAGTGTCCATAATTCTATAAGTTTCAAGGGAGTTATGAAAATGTCTTCAGGGTCTTGAATTCGGGAAAGTCTGATTTCAACAGCATAGGAAAGGAGAAAGCAGATTGGGAGTGGGTAAATCTCGGATGACAAAATGGATGTGTACAGGAGGGAATAGATCAGCTGGTTGCGTATCGTGATGATAGCAACCTCACGCTCAGTGTCACTTAAGACCCAAAGAACTGACTGTGGATTTCAGGAAGGTGTAGTTGAGAGAACACAAACCAGTCCCCTTTGAGAGGTCAGTGGGGAATGAAAAGTAGCTTCAAGTTCTTGGGTGTCAAAATCTCAGACGATCTACCCTGGAGTCAAAACATTAATGCAATCATGAAGAAATCAAGCTAGAGATTCTGCTTCATTAGGAGTTTGGGGAGGTTTGGTCTGTCACTGAATATTTTTGCAAATAACTACAAATGTACCATGGAGAGCATTCTGACTCGTGCTTCACTGTCTGGTATGGATCCTCAAATGCACAGGCTCACGAGGTTGTAGGCTCAACCAATTCCATCATGGGCACACACTGCTGGCTATCAAGGAGATCTTGAAGAGGCAATACCTCAGGAAGTCAATGTTTATCATTAAAGACCTTCTCCATCCAGGATATGCCCTCCTCTCAGTGCTAGCATGAGGTAGAAAGTACAGAAGCCTACAGACCCACATTCTACATTTTAGGAACAAAGCCTTCCCCGCCACCATCAAATTTCTGAATAGTCCATGAACCCATGTAAGCTACTCATTATTCATCCTTTCAAATTATTTATTTATTTTTGAAACATAATGATCTTTAAGTTTTGCACTGTACTGCAGCTACAAAACACAAACTTCATGAAATATGTCTGTAATAATAAACCTAATTCTGATCAAAAGTTTACATGTGGGAGGATTTTAAAAGAAGTTCAGATTTCAAAGTTCAAGTTCAAAGTATATTTCTTGCCTTAATACGTATACGATATCACAGACAGGAGATTCTGTGGACATGAACAGGACGCCCGGATGGTTTGTTGCCTCCCAGGGACCGGGATCAGGGACGTCTCAGGTTGCATCCACAAGATTTTGGAGAGGGAGGGAGAACAGCAAGATATCCTAGAGCATATTGGTACCAATGACATAGGAAGGAAAAGCAATGATGTCTGGAAAAGAGAATTTAGAGAGCTAGGTAGGAAGCTGAGAAGCAGGACCTCCCGAGTAGTCACCTCTGGATTGCTGCCTGTTCCCAGGATGATTTGGCAGATAAATGCATGGCTGAGACGCTGGCACAAGGGGGCATGGCTTTAGGATCTTGGATCATTGGGATCTCTTTGGGGAGAGTTATAACCTGTTCAAAAGTGACGGGTTGCACCTGAACCCAAGAGGGACCAATATTCTTGCAGGCAGGCTGGTTAGAGCTGTTGGGGATGGTTTAAACTAATTTGACAGGGAGGTGGGAACCAGAGTGAAGGGACTCAGGATAGGACAGATGGTGAAAAAGCAGAGATAGTATGAAGTGAGACTGTCAGGAAGGACAGCCAGATGATGGGACATAATTGCAGCCAGCAGAGTGAGTATCAATGCATCAGAGATGCAGAATTGAAAAGGGTAGCAAATACAGCATTCAAAGTGTTACATCCCAATGCATGGAGTGTAAGAAATAAGGTGGATGATCATGATGCACTTTTCAAATCGTTGGGTATGATGTGGCCATTACTGAATTGTGGCTAAAGGATGGTTGTAGTTGGGAACTGAATGTCCAAGTTTACATGTTGTATTGGAGGGATAGGAAGGTCAGCAGAGGGGGTGGTGTGGCTCTGCTGGTGAAGAATGTCATCTAATCAGTAGAAAGATGTGACGTTGGATCAGAAGATGTTGAATCCTTGTGAGTTGACTTAAGAAATTGCAAGGGTAAAAGGACTCTGATAGCAGTTATGTGCTGGCCTCCAAACAGTAGCTGGAATGTGGACCACAAATATACAACAGAAAATAGAAAAGGTGTGTCAGAAAGACAATTTTTATGATAGGCATGAGAGATTCCAACATGCAGGTTGATTAGGAAAATCAGGTTGGAAATGGATCCCGAGAGAGAGTTTGCTGAATGCCTACAAGATGGATTTTCAGAACAGTTTGTCATTGAGCCTACTAGGGGATCAGTTATACTGGATTGGGTGTTAGGTAATGAACCAGAGGTGATTACGGAGCTTAAAGTAAAAGAACCATTTGGAGGCAGTGATCACAACATGATTGAGTTGAACTTGAAATCTGATAGAAAGTAAAGTCTGATGTATTTCAGTGGAGTAAAATGAATTAGAGTGGTATGAAAGAGGAGTTGGCCAAAGTAGATGGGAAAGAGATGTTGGTAGGGTTCAGGTGCAAGCTGTTATACCTCCCCCCAAAGAGATCCCAATGATCCAGGAACCTAAAGCCTTGCCCCCGTGCACCAGCTTCTCAGTGATGGCAGGAGTTTCTAGGAAAAATGAGGAAGGTGCAGGGTAGATGTATTCCAAAAACAAAGAAATACTCAAGTGGCAAAATAGTACAATCGTGGCTGACAAGGGAAGCCAAAGCTAATGTAAAAGCAAACGAGAGGACATAGAACAAAGCAAAAATTAATGGGAAGACATAGAATTGGAAAGCTTTTAAAACCCTACAGAGAGCAACTGAAAGAATCATTAGGAAGGAAAAGGTGAAATATGAAAGCAAGCTAGCAAACAATATCAAAGTGGATAGTGAAAGCTTTCTCAAGTATGTAAAAATAAAAGAGAGATGAAAGTGGATATAGAACCACTAGAACATGAGGCTGGAGAAATAATAACGAGGGCCAAGGAGATGGTAGATGAAATAAATGAGTATTATGCATCAGTCTTGTCTGTGGTAGACACTAGCGGTATGCCAGATGTTGTAATGTGTGAAGGAAGAGAAATGAGTGCAGTTACTGTTACAAGGGAGAAGAAGCTCAAAAAAGCTGAAGGACCTAAGTTAAGAGCCCATGGCATTCCAAGGAATATACTGGCATGGTCAGAGCATTGGCTGATTGGTAGGAGGCAGCGAGTGGGATGAAATGATTCTTTTCTGATTGGCTGCCAGCAACCTGTGGTGTTCCACAGAGGTTGGTATTAGGACTGCTTCTTTTTATGCTGAATATAAATGATTTAGATGATGGAATAGATGGCTTTGTTGCCAACTTTGCAGATGATACGAAGATTGATGGAGGGGCAGGTACTGTTAAGGAAACAGGTAGGATGCAAAAGGACTTAGAAAGATGAGGAGAATGGACAAGAAAGTGGCAAATGAAATACAATGTTGGGAAATGCATTGTCATGCACTTTGGTAGTAGAAATAAATTTGTAGAGTATTTTCTAAGTAGGACGAAAATCCAAAAATCTGAGATTCAAAGGGACTTGGGAGTCCTTGTTCAGAACACCCTAAAGGACAATTTGCAGGTAGAGTCAGAGGGGAGGAAGGCAAATGCAATGTTAGCATTAATTTCAAGAGGTCTAGAATACAAAAGCAGGGATGTGATACTGAGGCTTTATAAGACACTAGTGAGGCCTCAACTTGAGTATTGTGAACCGTTTTGGGCTCCTCATCTAAGAAAAAATGTGCCAGAATAGGAGAGGGTTCAGAGGAGATTCACAAGGATGATTCTGGGAATGACAGTGTACACATCAGACTTCCAATATAACTCGGAGTCCTGCCATGTGCAGAAGTTCGCTGATGACACGGCCATAGTGGGGTGTGTCAGGAATGGACAGGAGGAGGAGTATAGGAAACTGATACAGGACTTTGTGATATGGTGCAACTCAAACTACCTGCGTCTCAATGTCACCAAGACCAAGGAGATGGTGGTGGACTTTAGGAGATCCAGGCCTCATATGGAGCCAGTGATCATTAATGGAGAATGTGTGGAGCAGGTTAAGACCTACAAGTATCTGGGAGTACAGTTAGACGAGAAGCTAGACTGGACTGCCAACACAGATGCCTTGTGCAGGAAGGCACAGAGTCGACTGTACTTCCTTAGAAGGTTGGCGTCATTCAATGTCTGCAGTGAGTTGCTGAAGATGTTCTATAGGTCAGTTGTTGGGAGCGCCCTCTTCTTTGTGGTGGCGTGTTGGGGAGGAAGCATTAAGAAGAAGGACACCTCACGTCTTAATAAGCTGGTAAGGAAGGCGGGCTCTGTCGTGGGCAAAGTACTGGAGAGTTTAACATCGGTAGCTGAGCGAAGGGCGCTGAGTAGGCTACGGTCAATTATGGAAAACCCTGAACATCCTCTACATAGCACCATCCAGAGACAGAGAAGCAGTTTCAGCGACAGGTTACTGTCGATGCAATGCTCCTCAGACAGGATGAAGAGGTCAATACTCCCCAATGCCATTAGGCTTTACAATTCAACTGCCAGGACTTAAGAACTTTTTTAAAGCTATTATTAATGCTTTTTGAGTTAGTGATTTAGATGCATATCATATTATTACTGAGTTAAGTATTGTATGTAATGAGTTTTTGCTACAACAAGTGTATGGGACATTGGAAAAAAAAATGTTGAATTTCCCCATGGGGATGAATAAAGTATCTATCTATCTATCTATCTATCTATCTATCTATCTATCATGTGAGGAATGTTTGATGGCTCTGGGTCTGTACTTGCAGGAATTTAGAAGGATGAAGGGGGATCTCATTGAAACCTTTCAAATGTTGAAAGGCCTAGACAGAGTAGACATGGAATCGATGTTTCCCATGGTGAGGGAGTCTCGGACTACAGGGCACTGCCTTGGGATAGAGGGGCATCTATTTAAAACCGAGATACAGAGAACTTTCTCTAGCCAGAGGGTGGTGAATTTGTGGAATTTATTACTTTATTAATTTATTATTTGTGAAATTGTTTAAGGCAGTGCTTGATAGGTTCTTTATTGGACATGGCATCAAAGGTCATGGAGAGAAGGCCAGGGAGTAGGGTTGAGAAGGGGAAAAAAATTCAGCCATGATTGAATGGTAGAGCGGACTCAATCAGTCAAATGATCTAATTCTTCTCCTATGTCTTATGGTCTTATATAGTACCTTGAGATTCATTTACTTGTAGACATATGCAGGGACAAAATAAAGAAATGCAAGATAATCTGAAAAAAACATACATAAATAAAGGCTGCCAGACATCCAATCTGCAAAAGAAGACAAATTTTGCAAATAAATAAATAATGCTGCGAATATGTGAGTCAGTATGTTGTAGAATCAGTTTCGAGCTGTGGTGATCAGAAATTAGTACGAGTTCAGGGCCAGCATGTTGTGGTATGAAATATTAATCAATCAGCAAAATAACATGCTGGGTTGTTTAGTTATTCAGAGAAAAAAGAGCCACTAGACTGATCACCAGCATCAGAGGAATGGGTTATGAGGTGTGAACGTGAGACCTTGCACTCTTTGACTTTGAAAGACAAAGTGGTGTGAAGTTGTGGGAAGAAGGTGATGGTTGGTAGCCAAGCATAATAATGATTGTAAAAAAGGACAAATTTGCTTCAGACAGTGGCACAGAAAGTAGCCAAAGGCAACTAGTTATCAACACATGAAATAGACTTTGAAATTGTAATAATTAACATTAAAAATGTCGGACAGAATTCCATATTAATAGAATAAGTGGGTGTTTTCTTGTCTGCATTTAGGTTATATTTTCTTATCCTTATTCCTCATTGGTGTTTGGATATTGAAGCTTTTCCCAGTTTCTTGAAATTGGTTTATCATTGTTTCATCCTTGAGGCTAGTGGTACATGGTTTGAGGCTTTTGTGTCTTCTGTCCGATGGAAAGGGCAATTTCAGTGGTAAGTGAATTGCAACGGGGTCGAGGTTGTTTGGGAGTTTGGAGTTAATGCATGCTATGACAAGCCTCTCAAAGCATGCTCAATTCCTCTTCCATGGTAACAGCTCTAGTCCATGTCGTGCAGGTCTCCATTCTGTTTTCCAAAGCCGAAACATGCAGTTCCTGAAAATCTGGAATAAAAATGGAAAATACTGGCATATTCAAAGGTCAGGTATCATCTCTGAAGAGAAATAACAAGTTAATATTTCAGATCAATGTCAGGTCAATTATTGGACTAGATGACTGAACTCCCATGATTCAAAAAAAAATTCTGTAATAGATAGATCTATTTTTTTGGAGCATGACCCCACTCCCTTAGCACTACGTATTGATCTGTTGCCTGCACATGCGCTGTTGTCTACACATGTACAATGTTCTCTCTCTCTCTCTCACCAGTTTTACACCAGTTAAAGGCATCTCCTGTGTCGGTGCTTTTGATTAATTGATATGTAGTTGCATAGACACAACAAACCGGTGATGAGTACAATCCTGAATGTCAGAGAATATCACTAACTGCACTGACACATACTGGATACAACAGCTAGAGTAAAACAGCATGAGAAGGCTGTCACAGGCGCTAACAAACACGTGAGTAGAGCACATAGTAACAGTGAAAGACACACAGAATTCAAAGTGAAAATAATGTGGCGATGGCTTCAGTCTGGAGAGTCAACAAATTTGATAGTGCAAATGGAGTCATATATCGAGAGGGTTGAACTGTATTGTAATGTGAAGGAGCAAAAGAAAGCCCCTTCATTCCTTAGCTTTATGGGCCAAAGAACATACAGTCTCTAACACATCTTAGTAACCCCCACCCCTACAAAGTCAACAAGCAAGATGTTCAATGAAATTGTTACTAATTTTACAAAATCACTTGAGCCCTAATCTGCTGGCAATAGCTGAAAGATTTAGGTTTTACAAAAGGAACCAGTCAAAAGATGAAAGCCTTTCTGAATACATTGCAGAACTGCACAGACTTCCCCAGTACTGTGACTTTGGAGTTGGACTTTCTGATGCATTAAGGAGCAGGCTTGTATGTGACATGCATAGTCAAAGCACTCAAAAGAGGCAACTGTCTGAAGGAGACCTAACCTTAGAATGGGCATTGACCATTGCAATATCATTAGGGACTGTAGCATAGGATGCAGCTGCAGTACAGAAAAAGAGGTTAGAATGTAAAACGCACAAAATGTCCATGAAACAAGGAATGATCCAACAGGAATCTGAGATTTCATGAAACTAGATCTATGGAGGGAAGTGCAGAATAAGCAGTTCAGCCAGTTGCCAAGTGAAGCAGCAAGGAGATTTGAGATTGGACAGGAAGTCCTAGCGCATGATTACTGAGAAGACGTGGAGACCCAGTAGGATAGCTACAAGATAGCTACAAGAACTGGACCGTTGATGTACATAGTGGATGTTGGAGATCAAACATGTAGACATTATGAGGACCAGATACTGGATGCTCAACCGAAGAACACATCTGAGACAACTGTGTCCATCAAGATGGACACATTACAGTCACTGGACTTTCCTCTCAGTAATGATGTCACTGACAGCAATGTGACACCAAAAACCGAGAAAGTTGCCTTTGACAGAACACCTGCCAAACCCGATGCCACTCCATAGGTCCAGAGATGCTATCCTGAAAGAAACGGAGTGCCACCCACAAGACTTAACCCTTTTAGAATTGTGAAGTTAGTTGTGGACTATTATCGTGAAAGCATGCTTATTTGGAATATGGATTTATGGAAGGGAAATTAGATGTTTTGTACATATACAGTTTTATGTTGCATTATTGTAAAGAGGGATGAAGTGTAATGTATAGATCTATTTTATAGAGTAATGACCCCCCTTAGCTCTATGCATTGATCTGTTGCCTGCACATGCGCTGTTTTCTATGCATGCGCATTGTTCTCTCTCTCACTGCAATGTGAACACACCAGTTAAAACCATCTCCCATGTGTGTGCATTTATTTAATTGATATGTAGTTGTGCATAGACACAACACATTCTACGTAACCAAGAAAGCTCACCAGTGCCTGTTCTCTCTGAGGAGGCTGAAGAAAGCTGGATTATGCACATCAATAATCACATTTTTCTACAGATGCGCAGTAGATAGCATCCTAATATGCTGCGTCACTGTCAGGTATGAAACTGAACTGTGGCAGACAGGAAAGCTCCACAACAGCTGATCAAAATTACCCGATGCACCACCAGCAGTCTGCCTGCTGTCAGTGACATATATACCAAAAGTTTCCGCGAGTAGGCCCGCCAAAACATGAAGGATCCCATCCACCCTGCTCATGGTATGTTTGTCCCACTCCCATCAGGGAGGATGCTATGTAGCAATCATGTCAGCACCACCAGACTCGAAAAATTAATTCTCTCAAGCATCAACACCTCCACCCACTTACTCAACCCACCACACCCCCATACCACCACTTCTTTATCATTTCCTGTCAGAGTCACCTTGTGTACAGACATTCCCATGCCTAGCTTCAATTTATGGACATTCATTCAATCCATGTCTATAAATTATCTTTGAAGTTCAAAAATTCAAAGTCAATTTTATTATCAAAGTACATATTTGTCACCATATACAACCCTAAGATTCAATTTCCTGTGGGCATTCACAGCAAATCTATAGAACAGTAACTACAATATGATCAATGCAAGATCAACCAGATTGCAGAAGACAGCAAACTGTGCAAATGCAAATATAAATAAATAGCAATAAATAATGAGAACATGAAGTAACATGATAAAGTGTCGTTAAAGTGAGCTCATTGGCTGTGGGAACATCTCAGAGGATGGGCAAGTGAGTGTCGTTATCCCCTTTGTTCAAGAGCCTGATGGTTGTGGGGTAGAAACTGTTCTTGAACCTGGTGGAGTGAGTCCTGAAGTTCTTGTATCTTCTATCTGATGGCAGCAGCGAGAAATGAGCATGGCCTGGGTGGTGAGGACCGTTGATGATTTCCTATGATCCCATTTCCTGTAGATGTGCTCAGTGGTTAGGAGGGCTTTACCCGTGATTTACTTGGCAATATCCGTTAGTTTTGGTAGGATTTTCTGTTCAAAGACTTTGGTGATTCCATACCAGGCCACGATGCAGCTAATCAATACAGACTTCCCCACACATCTATTGAAGCTTTAGATGTCATGCCGAATCTGCACAAGACTCCTAAGGAAGTAGAGGCGCTGCTGTGCTTTCTCCGCAATTGCACTTATGTGCTGGGTCCAGGACAGGTCCTCAGAAATAGTAGTACCCAGGAATTTAAAGTTGCTGACCCTCTCAGCCTCTGATCATTTATATTCATTGTGTTTTTTAAAATTTTGTTTTCTTTATCTTATTTCTTTTTTGTGATCTGGAGTAACAATTGTTTTGTTCTCCTTTACACTTGTGTACTGGAAATCATGTTAAACAATCCTGAATCTGACACAGGGACACATCTTCAAATCCCTCCATGCTAACTGTAGAACTTAGATTTCACTTCAAGCAATTTAAAAATCCTGGATTAAAACTCTGATTTTATAATACTACAAGACTTCATTTATTTATTTTTATTTATTTAAAGTTACAGCGTGGAATAGGCCCTTCCAGTCCAACGAGCTGTGCCACACGGCAACCCACCTATTTAAAACTAGCCTAAACACAGGACAATTTACAGTCACCAAATAACCCACTAACAGGTGTGTTTTTGTACTGTGGAAGGACACTGGAGCACTCGGAGGAAACCCACCCAATCAACGGTAGGATGCACAAACTCTTCACAGAGGGTGCGGGAATTGAAACTCCGAACTCCGAAGCTCCGACCTGTAACAGCGCTGCACTAACCACTATATTGCCGTGGCATACAAAGTGTAAATGATGTTCTTCGTGAAGAGGAAACTTGCTTTTTTTTTGTGACTGCTTGGCTTATGTTTGACTCCAGACACTCGAAAATAGTTGACTTTAAACTGTCCTCTGATGCGACCCAGCAGGGCAGTTAGGATGTAGTGCATGAAATATATTGCCCGTATATGCAACACGCGCAATTTAGATGAGATGGTTGAATAAGCCAGTTGCATGTGTTTGACAACTGTGATGCAGTTGGAGCCAAGCAGAACTGATGAATTTGAAATGGCGCGTCAGTGAGCAGTTTATTGCTGCCTGATAGCACTGTTGACATTGCTTCATCACTTTGCTACCGTTCGGAGAGGAGTGTGTATGGTAATTAGCTAGATTGGATTTGTCCTGCTCTAATAGGTAAGTTATACTCTACAGCTCCTGTTCTCAATATTCTTTATTTATTTATTTATATCATTATTTGCCTTTATTTTGTCTTTGCACAGTTTACTTTCTTTTGCACGTTAGTTGCTGTCCATCTTTGTGTGTGTAGTTTTTCACTGATTCTATTGCATTTCTTTGTATCTACTGTGAATGTCCAAAATAAAATTAATTTTAAGGTTATATATGTTGACATACAACACTGTGCAGAAGTCTTACAATGTGGGAAGGCAGGGAGTCCCTCACTTCCACAACGACAGTGTCCCTGACAGCTACAACTCTGAAAAGTGCAATCAGCTGCAGCTTCTAGCAATCCATATTAAGGAGTCAGAACTGGAACTGGATGCACTCAGGATCATTTGGGAGGCAGAGAGAGTGACAGATGGGACATATAGAGGGGTGCAGGACACAGGAAACTGGGTGACCGTCAAGAAGGGGAAAGAGGTTAAGGAGCCAGTGCAGAGTACCCCCGTGGCCATCCCCCTCAACAACAAATCTATCACTTTGGATACTATTGGGGGTGGGGGGTGTTGATATAACAGAGGGAAGTCACAGTGTTCAGATCTCTAGCACTGTGTTTGCCTCTGTGACTCAGATGAGAAGGGGGAGGAAACGCACTCTGTGGTGGTAGGGGATTTGTTAGTTAGGGAAATGAACAGGCGGTTCTGTGGGTGAGAACGAGATTTCCAGATGGTATGTTGCCTCCCTGGTGCCAGGGTCTGGGATATCTCAGATTGAGGCCTCAGCATTCTTAAGTGGCAGGTTGAACAGCCAGAAGTCGTGGTCCATGTAGGTACCAATGACGTGGGTAGGATGAGTGACAAGGTTCTACATAGGGAGTTCAGGGAGTTAGGTGCTAAGTTAAAGGACAGGACCTCCAGGGTTGTGATCTCAGGATTGCTACCCATGACAAGTGCTAGTAAGGCTAGAACTAGGAAGATAATATGGTTTAATACTTGGTGAAAGAGTTGGTAGGAGGGAGGACATAAGATTTTAGATCATTGGGCTCTCTTCCAGAAAAGGTGGGACCTAAACTGAAAGGATAGTATACACCTGAATTGGACTAATATCCCAGCAGGAATGATTGCTAATGTTGCACGGTGGGGTTTAAACTAGAGTTGCAGGGGGTTGGGAACCAAAGTGCCAGAACAGGTAATGGAAAGGTTGTGGAGGCAGATTGGGAACAATGAAATAGCAGTTGAACTGAATAAGTGTTGTGCATCAGTCTTCACTGTGGAAGACAATAGCACTAAGGTGAAAGTTCCAGGTGTCAGGGGTCGTGAAGTGTGTGAAGTTAACATTAATAGTGAGAAGGTTTTCGGGAAACTGAAAGGTCTGAAGGTAGATAAATCATCTGGACCAGATAGCGTACACCCCAGTGTTTTGAAAGAGGTGGCTGAAGAGATTGAAGAGGGAATAGTAATGATCTTTCAAGAATCATTGAATTCTGGAATAGATCCAGTAGACTGCAAAATTGCGAATTTCATTCTACTCTTCAAGAAGGGAGAAAGGCAAAATAGAGGAAACTATAGGCCAGTCAGTCTGACCTTGGTGGTTGGGAAGGTAAGGATGTCGATTATTAAGACAATAAGACCATAAGACATAGGAGTAGAATTAGGCCATTCCGCCCATCGAATCAGCTCTGTCATTTCATCATGGCTGATCCCGGATCCTATTCAACTCCATATACCTGCTATCTCACCATATCCCTTGATGCCCCAACCAATCAGGAATCTATCAACTTTCCCCTTGAATATACTCCTGGACTTGGCCTCCGATGCAGTCTGTGGCATTCCACAGATTCATTACTCTTTGGCCAAAAAACATTACTCTTTACTTCTGTCCTAAAATGTCACACTTCAATTTTGAGTCTGTCCCCTCTAACTCTGGATAACCCCCACCACAGGAAAGATCCTCTCCACATCCACCTTATTTAGACCTTTCAACATTCAGTAGGTTTCAATGAGATCCCCATGCATTCATCTAAATTCAGGTGAGTACAGGCCCAAAGCTGCTAAACACGCCTCATATGTTAACCCCTTCATTCCCAGAATCATTCTTGTGAACCTCCTCTGGACTTTCTCGAATGATAAAACATCCTTTCTGAGATAAGGCACCCAAAACTGTTGACAATACTCCATGTTTTGGCCTGACTAGAGTTTTATAAATCTTCAGCATTATCTCCTTGTCTGTTTATTCTATTGATGGCCACATCAATTCTATTATCCAAATTATTGACAAACAATGTGAAAAGTAGCAGTCCCAATACTGACTACTGAAGAAAACTACTTGTCACTGGCAGCCAACCAGAAAAGGCCCCTTTTATTCCCACTCACTGCCTCCTACCTGTCAGCCATTCCTCTATCCATGCTAGTATCTTTCCTGTAACACCATAGGATTTTATCTTGTTGAGTAGCCACATGTGAGGCACCTTATCAAATATCTTCTGAAAATCTAAGCAAAAACATCCACTGCCTTTCCTTCGTCCACCCTGCTTGTTACTTCCACGAAGAATTCTAACAGATTTGTCAGGCAAGTTTTCCCTTTACAGAAACCATGCTGACTTTTCCTTATATTATTATTAGTCTCTAAGTACCCCAAAACCTCATCCTTAATAATGGACTCTTACGCTTTCCCAACCACCGAGCTTAAGCTAACTAGCCTATAATTCCCTCTTTTTTGTCTTCCTCCCTTCTTAAAGAGTGAAGTGTCATTTGCAATTGTCCAGTCCTCCAGAACCATGCCAGGATCAAGTGATTCTTGAAAGATCATGATCAATGCATCTGTTATCTCTTCAGGACTCTGGAATGTATTTCATCTGGTCCAGGTGTCTTATCCACCTTAAGACCTTTTAGCTTGCCTCGCACCTTTTCCTTTGTAGTAGCAATGGCACTCACTCCTGCTCCCTAACACTCACATACCTCTGGCATACAGCTAGTGTCTTACTAAGAGAAGACTGATACAAAGAACACATTAAGTTCCTCTGCCATTTTTTTGTCCCCCATTACTACTTCACCAACATCATTTTCCAGTGGTCCATTATCACCTCTCACCTCCCTTTTATTCTTTATATAACTGAAAAACTTCTAGTTCCCTGCCTTATATTGTCAGCGAGTTTGCCCATGTATTTCCTCTTTTTCCTTCTTATATTTTTTATAGTTCTCTTTTGTTGGATTCTAAAAGCTTCCCAAATATCCAACTTCCCACTCACTTTTGCTAACTTATATGCCCTTTCCTTGGCTTTGATGCAGTCCTTAACTTCATTTGTCAGCCATGGTTTCCTACCCCTGTCATTTGAGAACTTCTTCCTCTATGGGGCATATTAAGGGTAAAGTCTCAGTGTACTTGAAGGCACTTGATAAATTAGGCCACATTCAGCATGGTTTTCTCAAGGGAAAATCTTGCCTGACAAATCTGTTGGAATTCTTTGAAGAAATAACAAGCAGTGTAGACAAAGGAGAATTGTTTGATGTTGTAGACGTGGAATTTCAGAAGGCCTTTGAACAAAGTGCCACACATGCATCTGCTTAATAAGCTACGAGCCCATGGTATTACAGGGAAGATTCTATCATGGATAAAGGAGTTGCTAATTTGCAGAAAGCAAAGAGTGGGAATAAAGGGAGCCTTTTCTGGTTGGCTGCCAGCTACTAGTGGTGTTCCACAGGGATCTGTGTTGGGACCGATACTTTTTACATTAATAGTCAATGATTTAGATAATGGAATTGATGGCTTTTTTTGCAAAGTTTTCGGATAATATGATGATAGGCGGAGGAGCAGGTAGTTTTGAGGAAGTAGAGAGCCTACAGAAGGACTTTGACAGATTAGGAAAATGGAAAAAGAAGTGGCAGATGGAATACAGTCTAATCACAAACAAGACAAAATCTGCAGATGCTTAACAATATGCAGGAGGAACTGTCAACATTTTGGGCTGAGACCCTTCATCAGAATTGGAGAAAAAAGATGAGGAATCAGTGTAAGAAGGTGGGGGGAGGGGAGGAATAAATAGAATGTGATAGGTGAAACTGGGAGGGGGATTGGTGAGGCAAGGAGCTGGGAAGTTGATTGGTGAAAGAAATACAGGGGGAATCTGATGGGACAGGACAGAAGGCCATGGAAGAAAGAAAAGGGAGGTGATGGACAAGTAAGGAGATAAGGTGAGAGAGGGAAATGGAAATGGGGAATGGTGAGAGGAGGCATTACCAGAAATTCAAGAAATCACTTTTCATCTCATCAGGTTGGGAGTGTTGTGGATAGTCTGGAGGGTTGTCAAAAGTTAGTTTTGAGACATGGCAGATGGACTTCAATCCAAGTAAGTGTAAAGTGGTTTATTTTGGTAGGTCAGATTTGAAGACAGAATATAATATTAATGGTAAGACTCTTGGCAGTGTGGAGGATCTGAGAGATCTTGGGGTCCATGTCCATAGGATACTCAAAGCTGCTGCACAGGTTGACAATGTTGTTAAGAAGGCATATAGTGCGTTGGCATTCATCAATCATGGGATTGAGTTCAAGAGCCATGTTACAGCTGTATAAGACCTTGGTCAGACCCCACTTGGAGTACTGTGTTCAGTTCTGGTCACCTCACTGAACAGGAAGGACGTGGATACTCTAGAGAGAGTGCAGAGGAGATTTACAAGGATGTTGCCTGGATTGGAGGGCATAGCTTATGAGGATAGGTTGTGTGAACTTGGCCTTTTCTCCTTGGAGCAATGGAGGATGAGAGGTGACCTGATAGATGTGCATAAGATGATGAAGGGCATTGGATAGCCAGGTGCATTTTTGCAGGGCTGAAATGGCTAATATGAGAGGGCATAGTTTAAAGGTGCTTGGAAGTAAGTACTGAGGTGATGTCAGGGGTAAGTTTTTCACACAGAGAGTGGTGGGTACATGGAATACACTGCTGGCGGTGGTGGTGGAGGTGGATACAATAGGGTCTTTAAGAGCCTCATAGATAGGTAAATGCAGGTTAGAAAAATAGGGGGCTATGCACTAGGGAAATTCTAGGGAGTTTCTAGAGTAGGTTACATGTTCTAGAGTAGGTTAGAGTAGGAACATTTCTATGTTCTATATTTTATGTTCTATGTTTAATTAGATCTGTACTTGATCATGGCTGTGAGGCTTATGGATCAGCCTCATCTTCAAATTTAAAATGTCTGGATGGGATACAAGCAGAGGTTTAAAGAAGGTGTTGTGGTGCAGTACGGTTTCCTCTTGTTTTGACTTTACTTGTTAAAATGAGACAATTACCCTTACAGTTGCAGATGTTGAAGTTGTTGTTACTATTCTGTGTTAATTTGAGGAGGCAGAGGAAAGATCACCCAGTTAAAGGTGTGTGGAAGATGTTTGGAAACATCACATAAAGAGTATTTTTAGTTTTGGGTGGCTGGGTTCTGACAATGCTAAGAAGATAGGTTTGCTGGATTACACAATAGTCCCATCGAGGCTTTTTCAGCAATCCCACCATGTTTTTTTCCAATGATTAGCTGATTTTCGGTGGCACGATTTAAGGATCCAGCTATGCCTGAGAGTCTGTTAGTTCATCAATACGTTAAGGAAAACTGTGCTTAATTATTCCTTATATCTTGTTGGAAAACATCACTCCAGTGTGTGTAGGTTTTGTCATCATTATGAAGCAGCTGAGCACATTCTTTTACAATGTGAAGCACATAAGGTTGAAAGAAAACAAATGCAGACTGCACTACGAGCTTTCAGGGTTGACAGTTTTCACTAAGTTATGGAAGTGACTTTAATTTAATTCACAATATTGTCTCTCATTATTTACAATCTAAAGGGCTCTTTGGGATAATTTAGTTTTCATTTGATAAAGAACTAGTAGGGGTTTATTTCTTAACTCTCTACATCACATTCCTTTAAGTTGAACTGCCAACCGCCATAAAAGTTGGAACAAGAAAAAGAAGAAGGGTTTTAGTTAGTGACATCGTTTAGCCTAGCATATATTGTCTTCCTCTTCCTTAAAACCCTGTTTGTACATTGAACTATCAACCTGCTTCAGTACCTCTCACTCTGCACTTGGGCCAATGAACTGACAGCAAGTCTCAACCACACAAAGATGAATCCAGCAGAGAGAGAGCAGCTGATCTTGGCCCTGAGATTCATTGGTCCAGTAGGGGACAAGATACAGGCAATTGAATCTGTTTTGTGAAGTTACTGAAGCAGTGAGGCAGATAATCTCATGCCGACAAGCCCAGTCTCATCTGGAGGAACATATAACCATATAACAATTACAGCACGGAAACAGGCCATCTCGGCCCTTCTAGTCCGTGCCAAACGCTCACTCTCACCTAATCCCACTGACCTGCACTCAGCCCATAACCCTCCATTCCTTTCCTGTCCATATGCCTATCCAATTTTGCTTTAAATGACAATATCGAACCTGCCTCTACCACTTCTACTGGAAGCTCGTTCCACACAGCTACCACTCTCTGAGTAAAGAAATTCCCCCTCATGTTACCCTTAAACTTTTGCCCCCTAAGTCTCAACTCATGTCCTCTTGTTTGAATCTCCCCTACACTCAATGAAAAAGCCTATCCACGTCAACTCTATCTATCCCCCTCATCATTTTAAATGCCTCTATTAAGTCCCCCCCTCAACCTTCTACACTCCAAAAAATAAAGACCTAACTTGTTCAATCTTTTCCTGTAACTTAGGTGCTGAAACCCAGGTAACATTCTAATAAACCTTCTCTGTACTCTCTCTATTTCGTTGACATCTTTCCTATAATTCGGTGACCAGAACTGTACACAATACTCCAAATTCGGCCTTACCAATGCTTTGTACAATTTAACTCTCTTCTTCTCATTGTAGTGCTTGTCGAGACTTGAGCAAAGCACAGAAACGTTATATTGCCTGCTTGAATTTGGCCTTTCCTGAGAAAGTGGACTATTGAGTCGACTAGCGGTATTAGATTTATATTTAAATATTCCTTTCAGCCGTGGGGTTGGCATCTAGTTTTCCATTTGAGAGTTTTAGTTAATAGCACTGTTTGGTTAACATTTATTGTTCGCCTTTCCCTTAAAACCTGTTTGCATTAAAGTCTTTGAACTATCCACCCACTTCAGTATCTCTCTTTCTCTCCGCACTTGGGCCATATCCGAGTGAACTGACACTCTCAGCTGTCAATCACCCAGAGCTGCATTCATGAACACAAAATGATTAGTAAGAGCTTGGCAATGCAGACACCTTTCCATTGAGTATTTCTATTTCTGTTACCCTCGGGCATCAGTATTTGTTACACACACACAGAACACTGAAGGAACTCAGCGGTTCAGGAAGCATCTATGGAAAAGATTAAACAGTTGACGTTTCAGGCTGAGACAATAGACAATAGACAATAGAGAGCAGGTGCAGGAGTAGGCCATTCGGCCCTTCTAGCCAGCACCGCCATTCACTGTGATCATGGCTGAACATACACAATCAGTACCCCGTTCCTGCCCTCTCCCCATATCCCTTGACCCTGCTATCTATAAGAGCTCTATCTAACTCTCTCTTGAATGCATCCAGAGACTTGGCCTCCACTGCCTTCTGGGGCAGAGCATTCCACATATCCACCACTCTCTGGGTGAAAAAGTTTTTCCGCATCTCTGTTCTAAATGGCCTACCCCTTATTCTTAAACTGTGGCCTCTAGTTCTGGACTCACCCATCAGCGGGAACATGCTTCCTGCCTCCAGTGTGTCCAATCCCTTAATAATCTTATATGTTTCAATCAGATCCCCTCTCATCCTTCTAAATTCCAGTGTATACAAGCCCAGTCGCTCCAATCTTTCAACATATGACAGTCCCGCCATTCCGGGAATTAACCTTGTGAACCTACACGGCACTCCCTCAATAGCAAGAATGTCCTTCCTCAAATTTGGAGACCAAAACTGCACACAATACTCCAGGTGGGGTCTCACCAGAGCCCTGTACAGCTGCAGAAGGACCTCTTTACTCCTATGCTCAATTCCTCTTGTTATAAAGGCCAGCATGCCATTAGCTTTCTTCACTGCCTGCTGTACCTGCATGCTTGCTTTCATTGACTGATGTACAAGAACACCTAGATCTCGTTGTACTTCCCCTTTTCCTAACTTGACTCCATTTAGATAGTAATTTGCCTTCCTGTTCTTGCCACCAAAATGGATAACCTCACATTTATCCACATTAAACTGCATCTGCCATACATTTGCCCACTCACCCAACCTGTCCAAGTCACCCTGCATTCTCATAACATCCTCCTGACATTTCACACTGCCACCCAGCTTTGTGTCATCGGCAAATTTGCTAATGTTCCTTTTAATCCCTTCATCTAAATCATTAATGTATATTGTAAACAGCTGTGGTCCCAGCACCGAACCTTGCGGTACTCCGCTGGTCACAGCCTGCCATTCCGAAAGGGACCCGTTAATCTCTACTCTTTGTTTCCTGTCAGCCAGCCAATTTTCAATCCATGTCAGTACTCTGCCCCCAATACCATGTGCCCTAATTTTGCCCACTAATCTCCTATGTGGGACTTTATCAAAAGCTTTCTGGAAGTTCAGGTACACCACATCCACTGGCTCTGCCTCGTCCATTTTCATAGTTACATCCTCAAAAAACTCCAGAAGATTAGTCAAGCATGACCTTCCCTTCATAAGTCCATGCTGACTCAGACTGATCCTTCTACTGCTATCCAAATGTGTCGTAATTTCCTCTTTTATAATTGACTCCAGCATCTTTCCCACCACTGACGTCCGGCTAACCAGTCTATAATTCCGTGTTTTCTTTCTCCCTCCTTTCTTGAAAAGTGGGACAACATTAGCCACCCTCCAATCAGCAGGAACTGTTCCTGAATCTATAGAACATTGGAAAATGATTACCAATGCGTCCACGATTTCTAGAGCCACCTCTTTAAGTACCCTGGGATGCAGACTATCAGGTCCCAGGGACTTATCAGCCTTCAGGCTCAACAGTCTATCCAACACCATTTCTTGCCTAATATAAATTTCCTTCAGTTCATCCTTTACCCTAGTTCCTTTGGTCACTATTACATCTGGGAGATTGTTTGTGTCTTCCCTAGTGAAGACAGATCCAAAGTACCTGTTCAACTCGTCTGCCATTTCCTTGTTCCCCATAATAAATTCACCTGTTTCTGTCTTCAATGGCCCAATTTTGGTCTTAACTATTTTTTTGCTTTTCACATACCTAAAGAAGCTTTTACTATCCTCCTTTATATTCTTGACTAGTTTACCTTCGCACCTCATTTTTTCTTGGCGTATTGCCTTTTTTGTTATCTTCTGTTGCTCTTTAAAAGCTTCCCAGTCCTCCGGTTTCCCGCTCATCTTTGCTATGTTATACTTCTTCTCTTTTATTTTTATACTGCCCTTTACTTCCCTCATCAGCCATGGCTGCCCCTTACTCCCCTTAGGATCTTTCTTCCTCTTTGGAATGAACCGATCCTGCACCTTCTGCATTATTCCCAGAAATACTTGCCATTGTTGTTCCACTGTCTTCCCTGCTAGGGTATTGTTCCATTGAACTTTGGCCAGCTCCTCCCTCATAGCTTCATAGTTCCCTTTGTTCAACTGTAATACTGACACATCTGATTTTCCCTTCTCCTTCTCAAATTGTAGGTTAAAACATATCATATTATGGTCACTACCTCCTAATGATTCCTTTACCTCGAGGTCCCTGATCAAATCTGGTTCATTGCACAACACTAAATCTAGAAATGCCTTCTCCCTGGTAGGCTCCAGTACAAGCTGTTCTAAGAATCCATCTCGGAGGCACTCCACAAACTCCCTTTCTTGGGGTCCAGTACCATTCTGATTCTCCCAGTCTACCTGCATGTTGAAATCCCCCATGACAACTGTATCATTACCTTTGCGACATGCCAATTTTAACTCTTCATTCAACTTACACCCTACATCCAGACTGCTGTTTGGGGGCCTGTAGATAACTCCCATTAGGGTCTTTCTACCCTTAGAATTTCTCAGTTCTATCCATACTGACTCTACATCCCCAGATTCCATGTCCCCCCTCACAAGGGACTGAATATCATTCCTCACCAACAGAACCACCCTACCCCCTCTGCCAGTCAGTCTGTCCTTTCGATAAGATGTATATCCTTGAATATTCATTTCTCAGGCCCTGTCCGCTTGAAGCCATGTCTCTGTTATTCCCACAACATCGTACTTGCTAATTTCCAACTGAGCCTCAAGCTCATCTACTTTATTCCTTATACTTCGTGCATTCACATATAATACTTTTAATTTGTTACTCTCCTCTCCTTTCATATCAATTCCTATTTCACTTGGCCATACTGTATGATCTCTTCTTGAGCTTTCTACTCCGTTGATTCTGTTGTCCTTCTTAACTTTTCTTATTTTCACTTTCCCTTTAACTCCATCCTTATATTTCCAGTTCATCCCCTCCCCACCACTACTTAGTTTAAACACATCCATGTGGTAAACCTGTCTGCCAGAATGCTGGTCCCCCGCCTATTAAAGTGAAACCCATCCCTTTTGTACAATTCTTCCTTACCCCAAAACAGATCCCAGTGGTCCAAGAATTTAAAGCCTTGCTTCCTGCACCAGTTCCTCAGCCACACATTCAGATCCATTATCTCCTTGTTCCTGCTCTCTCCAGCACGAGGAACTGGAAGCAAACCAGAGATAACCACCCTGGAAGTCCTGCTTTTCAGCCTTCTTCTGAGTTCTCTGAAGTCCTGCTGCAGAATGTCCTTTCTCTTCTTCCCGATGTCATTTGTGCCAACATGCACTACCACTTCCGACTGTTCACCTTCACCCTTGAGGATTCCCTGCAATCGGTCCGTGATGTCCTGGATCCTAGCACCAGGGAGCCAACACACCATCCTTAAATCTCGCCTGTTGCCGCAGAAACCCCTTTCTGTACCTCTTACTATGGAGTCCCCTACTACCACGGCTCTTCCTGATGTCTGACTCCTCGGCTCTGCTTCTGCACCAATTTTTGGCTCGCAGACCTGTCCGCCTCTCAGACTGGCAGTATCTTCTGTCCTGACAGCTTCCTAGAGGGTGAACCTGTTTACGAGAGGTACATCCCCAGGGGTCTCCTGTACTTCAAGCCTCCTTTCCTTCCTCATCATCGCCCCCTTTCTCTCTTCCAGTATCCTCGGTGTAACGACCTCACTGTAGGTCCTGTCCAGAAAACCCTCGTTTTTGCAGATAAACCTGAGGTCATCCAGTTCTTTCTTCAGTGCTGCAACATGCTCCTTCAGAAGCTGAATCTGGACACACTTTCCACAGCTGTAGCAGCCGGGGGCACCATCAGTGTCCCTGACCTCCCACATCATGCACCTAGCACACTGAATCAGCTTAGCGGTCATATCTTCACCCTCTCCAATTGTGCCGGGCGTAGTCTCCTCCCTCAGCCTCCTCGCCGAAGACTCTCGAGCCAAAGACTGGCACTTTTCACACCAGGCACTTCCCTCGACCAGGCCGCTTCCCAACAGGGAAGACACTTCTTCAGGACTGAGAAGGAAGGGGAAAGATGCCGGAATAAAATGGTCAGGGAGGGGAAAGAGGCTAGTTGGAAGGTGATAGATGAAGTCAGATAGGTTGGAAATTCAAGGGCTGGAGAAGAAATATTCTGCCAGGAGAGGAGAGTGAACAATCTGAATCTGAATCTAAAGGAATAGAACAAGTGGGAAGTGAGGAGTAGAGAAAAATCCGAGTGGGGAATGTAGGAAAGGTGGGGGGGGGTGGGAGAAGGAGAAATTGATATTCATGTCATCCGGTTGGAGGGTACCCAGACAGGTATAAGATGTTGCTCCTTCACCCTGAGACTGGCCTCACCTTGGCAAGAGAGGAGGGTATGGATCAACACATTGGAACAGGAATAGGAATTAAAATGTTTGGTCACTGGAAATCCCACTTGAGGCACATGCAGTGGAGGTACACAATGAAGTGGTCCCCCAATTTACAAAAGGTCCCATATTTGTTGTTAGTGATGAATGGACATCTCCTTAACTTGGCACAAAAGGGTGTCAATGGTTATGGGGAGGAGGCAGGAGAAAGGGACTGAGATCAAAATAAATCAACCATGATCGAACGCTGGAGCAGACCCAATGGCCCAAATGCCCTAATTCTGCTCCTATATCTTATGGTCTACAAAGGAGTGCAAAATTATTTTTCTATGTGAGGGCGTTGTGTGATTCAGATTTCACAATCAGTATGTTAATATAATGATGTCCTTGTGTTTTGAGGTGGCACAGGTCGAGACCTCTCTTCTAAGGAGGCCAAAGATTTCACAATGCTGCCATCTAGTTGGAAATGACACACACTGCAAATCATTATGTCAGTGCTAGATGCAGAGTAGGTTCAGATTTACGTGGTGCAATGGGCCACAGTGGATTCGGCGTGGAAGAGCATTCTTCACAGTCCTTGAAGCACAACAAGCAATCTCTGTTCTGTATGTTGGAGCTTGAGAACAGAACCCATGTTGTTGCTGATTAACTCACACACTCCTCAATCACACTTTATTTACTGGTGCACAAGGAGAACAGTATGGCCTCTGTAACCATCTGCTGACAAGTTTGAACAAATAAATGACACTTTTTTACAGAATTAACAAGATAGATATAGATATTAACCAATTAGTAACCTTGTGGATGTTGAAATTCCTTATTTGCATGATCACTTACCAATAATGCTGCAGTAATACCAGTATTAATAGCCAATAGAATCTGCATGTTGAAAGCCAATAATACTTCAGAATGAGTAAAGTAGCTGACCAATAGCAAGTGTTCCCCTATAATCCTTCATTTACCTCCTCATCTTGTCTCCATTTGGAAAATGCCTCCATTCTCCTGCCATGCAAAGGGAGGCTATGCCTTTTAAAGACCTCTCCTAAAAGACCTCTCTTGTCTGGGTTGACTGCACACTATCTGTAAACTATCCTTGCCTGGACGTTATCTTAACACTCACCTTGCCTCAACTTCCACAGCCGGCCTTGAGCCTTTTGGATGTAGTGACGGGCGTGTGATGCCCTGTATCTTCAGTCCGAAGAGTAGCATCAAGTCCCTCCTGTCCATCTCCTGTGGCAGCTGGCCTCCAGCCTGGCCTCATCTGCTCACGTTCCTCCTCTAATTTCATCTAACCTCAGAGAATGCCCGTGATCAGGAATTCCTTTTCTTCAGGTGTCCCTGGAATTCAATTTCTTTAAATCTTACATCTGACCCACAACGTGAGGGAGTAAAAATATTTGCGTTATGACTCCGTCGCAGTGTACAGACATTTAAAAGGCTAATGGCTGGTAGAAAGAAGCTGTCCGGCAGTCTGTTGGTCCTGGCTGTAATGCTGTGGTAACGTCTGCCAGACAGAAGCAGCTGAAACAGTTTATGGTTGGGGTGACTGGTGTCCCTGATGAGCTTCCAGGCCTTCTTTCTGCGCCTGCTGCTATAAATATCCTCAGTGGAGGGAAGTTTGCACGCACAGACGCACTGGGCTGTCCATACTGTGGTGAACTAGATATACCTGTCTGACTGCTCCTGTGGCTCCTCCCACAGACCCTGCTGACTGCTCCTGTGGCTCCTTCCACAGACCCCTGTATAAAGGCGACTGTGGGCTGCTGCTCTCCCTCATTTTCCCCAGGATGTAGTGTTGTTTATTCTTCCAGTCAATAAAAGCTGATATCTCGATTCCTAAGTCTCAGCGTGAGTTATTGATGGTGCATCACATACCACTCTCTACAGTGCCCAGCGATCAGGGTCGGTGCAGTTCCCGTGCCAGGCAGTGATACAACCAGTGAGCTAACCTCTCCTCTGTAGGATGTCTCATCACCACTAGAAATAAGGACGATCAAAGCTATGTCATCTGCAAATTTGATCGGCAGATTGGAGCTGTGTGTGGGAGCACAGTCCTGGGTGTAAAGGGAGTAGAGAACACAACCCTGAAGGGCACCTGTGCTGAGGGTCAGAGGGCAAAGGTGAGGGAGCCCATCCTTACCACCTGTCAGCAAACTGATAGGAAGTCTAGGATCCAGCTGCGAGCTGAGGTCTCTGAGCTTCCTGTCAAGTCTGGGGGGAATTATAATGTTGAATGCTGAACTGTAGTCCAGGAACAGCATTCTAACGTATGCATCCCTCTTCTCCAGGTGAGAGAGGACAGTGTCTAGTGCTGTGGCTATGGCATCATCGGTAGTCCAGTTCCATCGGCAGGCCAATTGTAGGGGGTTGAGTGGTAGCATGCTACAGATGTAGTCTTTAACCATCCTCTCAAAGCACTTGCTTATAATTGAGGTGAGTGCGACGTGGTGCCAATCGTTCAGGCATGCTACCCTGGTTTTCTTGGGTACAGAGACAATGATGGACGATTTGAAACAGGAGGGAACTACACACTGGGAGAGGGAGAGATTAAAAATATCTGTAAGCACAGCAGCCAGCTATTTCACACACACTTTGTTGAGAACCTGCCCTGGAATGCCGTCTGGCCCCACTGCCTTGTGGCTGTTAACACGTTGGAATGTAATACGTACCTCAGCCTCAGAGATGACCTAGGAGCAGGTCTCATTGACCGCTTTCTGCGGGGGTTCAGCCTTATCAACCTCGAATCGTGTGTAAAAAACACTCAGCTTATCTAGGAGCGAGGCGGAAATGTTGGCTGTACTGCTCCATTTCCTCTTGAAGTCCGCGATGGTGGGCAGTCCTTGGCAAACGCTGCGAGTGTCATTGCCGCACAGTTGTATCCAGGAACGTGGAACAACAGAGGAGATAAGAAATCAGAATCAGAATCATTATCACTAGCTTAAATGACCTGAAAGTTGTTGATTTGAGACAATACAGGGAAAAGGCACAACAAGATCATAAAGTACATAAATAAATAGAACATAGAACACTACAGCACATTGAAGTCTTGGTGCATATTGGCAGCAATGACATAGGTAGACAGAGTGAGATCCTGAAGAGAGATTTTAGGGAGCTAGGCAGAAAGCTGAGAAACAGAACCTCCAGGATAGTAATCTCTGGATTGCTACCTGTGCCACATGCCAGTGAGGGTAAGAATAGGATGATTTGGCAGGCAAATGCGTGGCTGAGGAACTGGTTCAGGGGGCAGGGTTTCAGATTTATGGATCATTGGGATTACTTCTGTGGAAAGTATATGACCTGTACAAAATAGACAGATTACACCTGAAGCCGAGGCGGTTCAATATCCTTACAGGCAGGTTGGCTGGAGTTGTTCAGGAGGGTTTGAACTAATTTAATGGGGGGGGGGGGGGTGGGAACTACAGTGATAGTGTTGAAGATCAGGCAGTTGGTTTACAAACAGAGGCAATGTGCAGTGAGACTTCTAACAAGGAAAGGCTGATAATAGGGCAAAATTACAGTCAACAGGGTGAGCTGCAAGATAAAAGGTGGACAAAGTTGACATGGAGTGAATAAAGGACTAAAGCTGTTATATTTGAATGTGCGCCATATATGAAATAAGGTTGATGAATTTGCAGCACTATTTTAAAGGAAAGATGCCACAACCATGGATATTCAAAGACAACATAAAAGCCAAAAAGAGGGCATATAATAGAGCAAAAATTAGTAGAAAGTTAGAGGATTGGGATTTTTAAGCACCAACAGAAGGGAACTAATAACGTCATTAAGAAGGTAAAGATGGAATACGAAAGTAAGCTAACCAATAATATTAAAGAGGATACCAAAAGTTTCTTCAGATAAATAAAGTGTAAAAGAGAGTTGAGAGTGGATATCAGACTGTTGGAAAATGATGCTGGAGAGTTAGTAATGGGGTGGGGAAATGAAATAGTAGACAAATTAAGTGAGTATTTTGTGTCAGTCTTCACTGTAGAAGACACTAGCAGTATGGTGGAAGTTAACGGTGTCAGGGTTCATGATGTGTGTGAAATTACCATAACTAGAGAGCAGGTTCTTAGGAAGCTGGAAGGTATGAAGGTGGATAAGTCACCTGGACCAGATCATGGACACCCCAGGGTTCTGAAAGTGATGGCTGAAGAGATCAGAGAGGCATTAGTAATGATCTTTAAAGAATCACTAGATTCTGGAATGGCTCTGGAAGGCTGGAAACTTGTAAATGTCACTCCGCTCTTCAAGAAGGGAGAGAGGCAGAAGAAAGGAAACAATAGGCCTGTTAATCTGACCTCAGTGGTTGGGAAGATGTTGGAGTCGATTATTAAGGATGAGATCTCTGGGTACTTGGAGGCGTGTGTTAAAATAGGCAGAGTCAGTGTGGTCTCCTCAAGGGAAAATCTTGCCTGACAAATGTGGTAGAATTCTTCGAAGAAATAACAAACAGGGCAGACAAAGGAGATTTGGTTGATGATGTGTACTTGGATTTTCAGAAGGTCTTTGACAAGGTGCCACACATGAGGCTGCTTAACAAGCTACAAGCCCAGGAAAGATTCTAGCATGGATCAACCAGTGGCTGATTGGCAGGAGGCAAAGAGTGGGAATAAAGGGTGCCTTTTCTGGTTGGCACACTCCAAAATGAGTGACGCTTCATTGTCAAGAAGTGCTCATGGATGCTTTCAATAAGCCAAATACCTTCTTAACATCCATCCAGTTCAGCTCTCATACAACAGTACAAATCTCAATAAAATGTCCAACAACACAATAATAACTCATTATTCTAAGTTCTACAGCAGACATTCCCAACCCGGGCTCCACGAACACCTCGGTAAACGGTAAGGCTCCACGGCATAACAAAGATCGGGAATCCCTGCTCTAAAGTATAAAAAACTGATCAAGCCATCCTTCCTCAAGGGAATTCCCTTTATCTCAGGAAGATTTACTGTACTGCTTACTGTTTACCTTTGCTGCATGCAGTTGAATTATATTTTATTAAATTTTTATAGTATATTTTTGTTTATGTGCTGTGTGTGAAATAAGTTGAGTGGGTGTATCCCACTTGGTTGTATATAACTGCAGTCAGATGACAATAAACTTGAGCTTGAATGAACCTTCTGTAGCTCGTGTGACCACCTCCAAGACAAGAAAATCCTTCCTTAAATAAAGGGATTAAAATTGTATGCAGTGAATCAACCGTATACCAGTGTATATTGTACACCAAGATGATGCCCCGAGGGAAACACAGGATTAGATTTCAGAGTGGTAGCAGAGTGGAACAGCTAACAGAGCTGCTGCCTCACATCTCCAGTGAACCTGGGTTCAATCCTGCCATCCCTCACGGCTTGGAATTGGAAATAGAACTGGTTTACTATCATTGCATGTATTGAGGTACAGTGATAAATTTGTCTTGCATACAGTTCATACAGACCAAATCAATACTCAGTGCATTGCGACACAACAAGGTAACATGAGAACAATGAAGAATAAGGTGTTACAGTTACAGAGAAAGTGCAGTGCAGTTTGGCAATGAGGTGCAATATTCCGGTAACCAAATTTCATGCCTCACCCCCATTGCCCACTCTGACCTATTACTTCTTCTCACCTGTCTATTACTTCCTCCTGGGTCTCCTCCTCCTTCCTTTTCTCCTATGGTCCACTCTCTGCTCTTATCAGATTCATTCTTCTTCAGCCCACCTGGCTTTAACTATTACCTTCCTGCTAGCATTTTTGCCCTCCCTCTCCTTTTGATTCTTGCATCTTTCCCATTCCTTTTCAGTCCTAAAGAAGAGTCTCATCAGAAAAGATTGACTGTTCCCTCATTTCCATAGATAGAACATAGAACATAGAATAGTACAGCACATTACAGATCCTTCGGCCCACAATGTTGTGCCGACCGATAAACCCTGCATCCCATATATCCCTCACCTTAAATTCCTCCATATATCTGTCTAGTAGTCTCTTAAATTTCACTAGTGTACCTGTCTCCACCACAGACTCAGGCAGTTCATTCCACGCACCAACCACTCTCAGAGTAAAAAACCTTCCTCTAATATCCCCCTTGAACTTCCCACCCCTTGCCTTAAAGTCATGTCCTCTTGTATTGAACAGTGGTGCCCTGGGGAAGAGGTGCTGGCTGTCCACTCTATCTATTCCTCTTAATATCTTGTATACCTCTATTATGTCTCCTCTCATCCTCCTTCTCTCCAAAGAGTAAAGCCCTAGCTCCCTTAATCTCTGATCATAATGTATACTCTCTAAACCAGGCAGCATCCTGGTAAATCTCCTCTATACCCTTTCCAATGCTTCCACATCCTTCCTATAGTGAGGTGACCAGAACTGGACACAGTACTCCAAGTGTGGCCTAACCAGAGTTTTATAGAGCTGCATCATTACCCTGTGACTCTTACACTCTATCCCTTGACTTATGAAAGCTAACACTTCATAAGCTTTCTTAACTACCCTACCTACCTGTGAGGCAACTTTCAGGGATCTGTGGACATGTACCCCCAGATCCCTCTGTTCCTCTACACTACCAAGTATCCTGCCATTTACTTTGTACTCTGCCTTTGAGTTTGTCCTTCCAAAATGTACCACCTCACACTTCTCTGGGTTAAACTCCATCTGTCACTTCTCAGCCCACTTCTGCATCCTATCAATGTCTCTCTGCAATCTTCGACAATCCTCAACACTATCCATGACACCACCAACCTCTGTGTAATTTGCAAACTTGCCAACCCACCCTTCCACCCCCACATTCAGGTCGTTAATAAAAATCACGAAAAGTAGAGGTCCCAGAACAGATCCTTGTGGGACACCACTAGTCACAACCCTCCAATCCGAAGGTACTCCCTCCACCGCGACCCTCTGCTTTCTGCAGGCAAGCCAATTCTGAATCCACCTGGCCAAACTTCCCTGGATCCCATGCCTTCTGACTTTCTGAATAAGCCTACCATATGGTACCTTGTCAAATGCCTTACTAAAATCCATGTAGATCACATCCACTGTACTACCCTCATCTACATGACCTGTTGAGTTCCTCCAGCATTTTGTGTGTGTTGTTTCAAGATTATAACAAGTTGGATTGTGAGAGCAGGAGTCCATCTTCTTGTACTAGGGAACCAAGTAATAGTCTTATACAGTGGGGGGGGGGGGGGAGTTTTCCTTGAGCCTGGTGGTACATGTTTTCATGCATTTGTATCTTCTGCCTGATTGGAGAGGGGAGAGTTTTCCACAGCCACTGATCTCACTTTAAGGACTCTTTTCTTGTTATTTCATGCTCTTGTTATTTATTGTTACATATTTATATTTGCACTTGCACAGTTTGTTGTCTTCTGCACTCTAGCTGATCTTTCATTGATCCTGTTGTAGTTACTATTCTATAGATTTGCTGAGTAAGCCCACAGGAAAATTAATCTCAGGGTTGTATATGGTGACATATATATACTTTGTACTTTGAACTTTGAGAGGAGAAAATGTCCTGGGTGGGTGGGGTCTTTGATTATGCTGAATGTTCTACTGAGGCTATGAATGAGAAGTACAGACAGAGTCCACAGTGGGATGGATCATTTCTGTAATGTGCTGAGCTGTGTCTGCCACTCTGCAGTATTTTTGTAGTCACAGTTGCCATACCAAACTGAGGTGGTGGGCCTGGGGCCAGAGAATGAGGAACAAGTGGAGGTTTGACTGACATAAGTGCCGGATCAAACTGGAAGAGTCTGGGATAGGCTGAATTGAGGTGGAGTGTGCATTGAAGCAGCAGGTACTGGGTCCGAACGTGAGCTGATTTAAGTGTCGGCCAAGACTGAAAAGGTCAGGGTGTTGGGGCTGGAGGCGAGGGCTGAGCTGGTGTTCAGCTCACTGCTTTGCAAGGTTTACTCGTCTCTGCGTTCAACTCAGGCTGTGGCCTGCAACTAACGGGCTCCTGGATCAGCCGCAGTGATGACTAGGTTCAAGGCTGTGGACTCAATTTTATGAATTTCAGTTCTAAATATTATTTGCTTACTTTCATTGTTTGCATGATTTTTTTTTTGTACATTGGATGTGTGACAGACTTCGTTTTTGAATGGGTCCTATTGAGTTTCTTTCTTTAGTGGCTACCTTAAGGAGACAAATCTCAATGTTATATATATATATAACATTATATATATGTGTATATTATATATATATTGTATTATACTATATATATATATGTACATACTTCGATAATAAATGTACCTTGAAAATTGAATGATGCACACAGATAGGTTGCCTTCTATGGTGTATTGGTGCAAATTCTCTGTGAATGTGTGTGTGTGTTTTTTTGCTCCTGGGTGTCCCAGCTTCCTCCCACCTCCCAGTGACATGTCCGTTGCTAGGTAAATTACCCCGTTTGTTGTTGGTCCTCTCAGTGCTTGTTGGTGCATCAGGTGGCAACCTTGCCATTTCTTTAGCATCTGCCTCTTTTGTTTTTACAAGGCTGTGTTGCTAAACCAATGCTCAACCCAGTATAGATGGAAACCATACAAGGAGCCAGTTGGTGTCGAACCCAGGACCACTCGCCTCATTGTTCTTACACCATTGGATGTCACTACACAACCAGCTGGCTACCCCTTGCGTAGTGGAGGGGTAAATGTCTGGGGAAAGTTAATGAGAACACAAGGAGAATGCAATGTGTGACTGCCAATGCATATTTAATGGTAAGTATGCATTTGGTGGTCAAGTGTCTGTTTCCATGCTGTTTAATTCCATCCTTCCCATCCATTTATTCTGTAGTGCTTGACATATTTATAAAACTTCACTAACATCTGTGCACTGATGTCCAAATCAAAATCAGTCTTTCAATAGCAACCACTGATAAACAAGACTGACTGTTCATTCATTATATCCATCATATATTGAAGTATTTTTACTGATGGAGAATGGTTGTAGCATTCCTCATCATCAATGGGTTCAATACCAATTGGTTCTGATGTGTTTGGAGGCACTCTGTATACATATGTCGATATACAGTGTTCGTGATTGGGCTGACTGAGTAAGGACATCTGTTTTATTATTACAGGGGATTTAGCCCCAGTATTAGGGTCTAGTTGTCGTATCTACCTTCAGGCCTTTCTACTGTCCAAGAACCTCTTCCTTGCTCACCAACTACTCTCACTTCTGCCCCCTTGAAATCCCACTCTTGAATTTCTAGCATAATTCTAGTATTTTTCACAGTGAAGATTGACTCAAATCACTTATAAGTTCATCTGGCATTACTCCCTCTCCAACATCATTTTCCAGCAGTCCAATATCTACTCTCACCTCTCTTTTACTCTTTATATATCTGATAAAACTTTTGGCATTCTCTTTTCTATTATTGGCTAGCTTAAATTTGTACGTTATCTTTGCTCTCCTTATGGCATTTTATTAGTTGCCTTCTGTTGGTTTTAACAAGCTTCCCAATCCTCTACCTTCCCACTAATATATGCTATATTATTTGCAGAATGGGAATGAGAGGGTGAATTAAAGCAACAGATAACAGATCTTCTACAAAGCAGTTCACTCAAACTGTATTTATTTTCTTCAGCGCAGAGGGGACCACATCTTGAACACTGAATGCTCTAGATTGAAAGAACTTCAAAGATGGTAGGAAGAGAAGACAAGATAGGATGAACATTGATTAATAAATATTTTTTTCCTTTAACATCAGCAGAAATAAAAACATGAGTAAACTTTTATCTCCCACCAACAGTCATTGCAAGTTAACTAGAGCAGAAATCTTTTTATATATTTGCAAGATACTGATTATCAGCATTCCTTTCCCTTTCCTACAGATACTATTCAAGCTCCTGTCCTTCAATGGAAAAAGTCAGGTACGCAGTGAATTTTCCTCCATGACTCATTGGGAGCTATTACTCCTTTGTACTATGCGTGAAGTTTGTATATTGGTTGTCATTTTCTCCACGTTATCCCTGAGCTACTGCAATGGCTGCCATCCAGTTTGGAGGAAACTAGACAAAGACACAACAGGAATGCAAGACTTTCCTTACACAGCTTTATAACATGCTATTTCTGTATGTAAGGTTGAAGCAGTTAATCAACAGATCTGCAAAGTCTACAGGCAGCTATTGTTGTCATGCTCCACTGGGGTTTCTCATATTTCCTACAGGTATGCTTCAGTGCTCGTCAAAGTAAAACCTTCAATATTTAATATATACCTGCCTGAGTACAGAGAGAATGAGCAATCACAAATAGATAATACGGTCCTGACTCCTCGTCCTCTGAAGCTGAATCACTCTGGCATACTAGCTTTACAAGCACAGAGATACTCACCTCCAACGTTCTCCACTCCAGATATGGTGGTGGTGGAGTAACGGTATTACCAGGCTGCCAATCCACAGATTTACCAGCATTAAAGGAAGCCACTTTGGTCACCAAGTCCATGATAGTTCCCAAATGAAGAATTCTATCAGTCCCACTGACATGCAATCCCATGTCTGTACTTTGACAAGTCCGATCACCTGGCTGTAATCCTGGCCTACAGAAAAGATTGAGGACCACAGCATCAATGGTGAAGACCATGAAGTTATGGTAAAGGGAGGCAAAGGAGTGATTACTATGCAGCTTTAAATAGATGAACTGGACAATATTCAGGGATACATCTTCAATCTGAATGAATATGTCACAGTTGTCACCAATTTCATCAAGACCCGTGGATGGGTGTGTGCCTTTGAGAGCATACCAGACATACCCAAACCAGAACATGTATATGAACCAAGAGATTTGCAGACAGCTGAAGGCTAGATCTGTGCTGTTCAAGACTGGTGATCTAGAACTATATAAGAAGAGCTGGTACAGCCTACAGAAGACTACTTTAAAAGTGATGAATTGCAATTGAAGTTACAGACGGAATTGGAGGCACGTCAGCTCTGGCAGGCTGTGTAGGTCATTACTTTCTACAAAGTGAAACTGAGCTTCATAACTGGTTGTGATGCTTCACTCTGAAATGAATTCAATATCTTTTATGCAGGCTTTGAAACGCAAAGTAAACCTACACCCGTGTGAATCTCTGAAGCATCTGGTGACCCTATGATCTCTGTCTCAGAGACCAAAGTCAGAACATCTTTCAAGAGGGTGAAGACTGACAAGGCATCAAGCCCAGATGGACATCTGGTAGGGTACTGAAAATCAGTGCCAACCAGTTAGCAAGAGTGTTCAAGTACAGCTTCAGTCTCTCAAGTCAAGTCACTTTTATTGTCATTTCGACCATAACTGCTGGTACAGTACATAGTAAAAATGAGACAATGTTTTTCAGGATCATGGTGTTACATAAAACAGTACAAAAACTAGACTGGACTATGTAAAAAACAACAGAGAAAAAAAAACACACAACAACTACACTAGACTACAGACCCACCCAGGACTGCATAAAATGCACAAAACAGTGCAGGCATTACAATAAATAATAAACAAGACAATAGGGCAGTAAGGTGTCAGTCCAGGCTCTGGGTATTGAGGAGTCTGATAGCTTGGGGGAAGAAACTGTTACACAGTCTGGTCGTGAGAGCCCGAATGCTTTGATGCCTTTTCCCAGATGGTAGGAGGTAGAAGAGTGGGGTCCTTCATATAACCATATAACAATTACAGCACGGAAACAGGCCATCTTGGCCCTTCTAGTCCGTGACGAACGTTTACTCTCACAATTGTTTCATAATGCTCTCAATGCTACAGTTAGAGGATCTCACCTGCTTCAAAAGAATGTCAATCACACCACTGCCCAAGAAGACCAGGGTGAGTTGCCTCAACAATTATTACCCAGTTTCAGTCTCATCTACAGTGATGAAGGGCTTTTGAGATGTTGGCCATGAACAGAACTAACTCCAACCTAAGCAAGGTCCTGGACCTGATGCAATCTTACAGCAGATGCAATTGCCACAACAGATCAACAGCAGCTGCAGTCTTACTGACTCTCCTCTCAGCCTTGGACCACCTGGATAATAGCAAAGCCTATGTCAGGCTGCTGCTATTACAACTCAGTGTTCAACATCATCATGCCCTCAGTACTGATCAACAAGCTTCAATTCCTGGACATCTGTACTTCCCTCTGCAATTGGATTCATGACTTTTCATGAATGAGGATTCATTCCTCATTCAACAATTACGTAATTTCATGTATTTTATAACATGTTTCTTAGCGGTTACAGCAGGGGTGTCAAACTCATTTTAGGTCACGGGCCGGATTGAGCAAAATGCAGCTTCATGCGGGCCGGATCAGTCGGACGCGTGCGAACGCAACTTTCGTTGCCTCCGTTTTTTCAGCCTGCTCTCATGTGTCTCAGTCTCTGCTATAACTACAAAGTGTTTCACTTTACAAATTCCGTTTCTTATGAAGAAGACTGCCGAATAAACACTAAAAACCCTGAAAACCTGGTACCTGAATAAACTCAGCATTAGCCATATCATACGCCATAGGCGCTTCGATTACTGGGGCCAGCTTTAATAGTAATTAGATATTATCTCACGGGCCAAAGATAATTCCACCGCGGGCCGGATTTGACATATATGGGTTACATTATGTATGTGCAGTTGTTCAGTGTGTCCTCTATTGGTTAAAATTCTTTGTAATATTCTGGAAAGTTCTGAAAGCTTCTCTAGTGTTGCATTATTTAAATAGGGGCTATCTGATTAGTTAACCCTTATCTACAAATTTGAATGGAATGTTTCTCATCCATGGGGTATGAGAAGGGCAGCAGACTGGCTGCACCATCATTTTAGTCTTTGTTCTGTTCCTTGCCTTTTCTCTCCCTGTATGTATATATCTATTTCTTTGAGCGCAAGGGCTTCTATTTCTGTATCTATTTCTTGGCACTACTTATCAACTGATAACTTACCTATTTGCATTGATCTGTTGTCCTACGCATGTGCTTTGTGTTGTCCTCTCGCTGCAAGGTGAATATACCAGTTAACCTCACTTCCACATGTGTGCTGTTATTTTAATGATTTGTAGTTGCACAGGCACAAGAAGTTGGTGACGAGAACGAACCTGAATGTCAGCAAATATCGCCAACTGCACCGAGAGTTATGAGACAACAGAATTCGAAGGAAGGAAGGGAGAAGAACAGTGAGAGGAAAGCGTGAATCAGTATGGAGAAAGCCATACTAGCAAGGGATGCATGAGTAAGAGTGCACAGTACACAGTGAGAGATGCACAACTAGCAAAGTTAAAGTGAAAATAACGTCACAATGGCCTCAATCGGGAAAGTTAACAAATTAAATAGTGCGAATGAGCATAGGGAATTGTACGTCAAGGGGTTGAAGTGTATTGTAAACTGAATGATGTGGATGAGGGAAAAAGTGTTCACGCTTCTTAGATTAATAGGTGTTAAAATGCACAGTCTCTTACGCAACTTAGTATCTCCTGGAAAATCAACAAGCAAGACGTTTGACAAAATGGTTACAATTTCATAAAATCACATGAGTCCTAAACCACTGATCATAGGTGAGAAATTTAGATTTCACAAAAGGAACCAGTCAAAGGATGAAAGCATTTCTGAGTACATTGCAGAAGTGCACAGACTTAGCCAATACTGTGACTTCGGAGTATTGTGTAGTTCCCAATGCATCAAGGGATAGACTTCTATCTGGCATGCCTAGTCAAAGCACCCAAAAAAGGCCACTGTTAGGAAGAGACTTAACCTTAGAACAGGCATTGACCATTGCGATATTGTTGGAGACAGCAGAAAAGGACGTGTTAAAACTACAGAAAAGGAGCTTAGAATGTGAGATGCACAAAATATCCCCGAATGGTGCAAAAAGCCAACAATGTTATCGACATGGCAAATCCTCCAATGATGTAAATGTCTATTGGTACAAAAATGTTTGCAGCAATTGTCATAGACAAGGCCACATTGAGAGAGTATGCGAGTCAGACAAAAAGCACAATCAAAGAGAAAAACCACGTAGAGTGTAAAGTTTCAAGCACAAAGCTAAACAGAAGGACAAAATGACTGAACATGAAACTGAATCAGAAAACACAGAGTCTGACACAGGTGAACCACATAACATTACTGAAGCAGATTGCAAAATCATGGATCTCAACAGATGTGTCTGGTACAAAAATGAAAATTGAGTTGGAAGCAGGGTTGGCTTTATGATTTCAGAGGTTGACTACAACAAACTGTTTTCTGAGCCTCCCTTAGAAAAGACCTCTGTGCCGGTAAAAACCTACACTGGTGAAAAAGTAAAAACACAAAATGCTGGCAGAACTCAGCAGGCCAGACAGCATCTATGGGAGGAGGTAGTGACGACGTTTCGGGCCAAAACCCTTCATCTGGAGATGAGTTCTGCCAGCATTTTGTGTTTTTATTTATTTCCAGCATCTGCAGATTCACTCATGTTACAGGTGAAAAAGTGTCTCCCAAAGGCAAACGGAAAGTAAATGTGATATATGGAGGCAAAACACAGCAGTTACAGCTTTATATGTTGGAAAGTGGAAGGTCAGAACTTTTTGGACATGAATGATTGGGAAAAGTCCAAGTAGACTGGCACACAATCAAATCTCTCAACGTGTCATCAAAAGGCAACAGCAACCCAAATGATAACACTAACCAGAGACTATCACATCTGCTTAATTCTAAAGAGAAGTTGTTTGAGAAAAGTATTGGTAAACTCAAAGGCATGAAAGCCAGAATTGAACTGGATGAAGCAGCAACACCGAGATTCCTTAAAGTGCGTCCATTGCCTTATGCATTGCATCCTAAAGTGGAGGCTGAACTTCAGAACTTGGAAGAGTCTGGCATTTGGTCCAAGGTTGAGGGAAGTGATTAGGCCATGCCCATTGTCCTGGTGATCAAGAGAGGGAAAGCCGGGGCTATCTGATATGCAAGGACTTACAAAGTGAGCATCAACCCTGTGCTGTGTGCAGTGCAGTATCCCCTGCCATGAATAGAAGACATTTTTGCAGCCTTGGGAAGTGGGGAGAGGATCCAAAGACTAACATGTCACATGCCTATCTACAAATGGAGATCAAGGAGTCAAAGCAGGAAGTTCCTCACACTCACAAGGGACTGTTCCAGTATAACTGTCTCTTCTTTGGAGTCACATCAGATCCAGCAATTTGGCAAAGAGCAATGGACCAAGTGATTCAAGATATCCCAGGAACAAAATGTAACCTTGATGACATCATTCATTGTGACTGGCCAGAATGATGAAGAGCACCTCCAGAACCTTACAGAGAGCTTACCAGGCTGAGTGAGTATGGTTTGCCTGCAAAGAGGGAAATGTGAGTTTTTCAAGAATGAAATCTCATTTTGTGGACATGTCATTGACAAGCCTGGCTTACATAAGTCACAAGAGAAGATTGAAGCAGTGCAACAGGCACCCAAACCAGAAAATGTGTCACAACTCAGGTCATACTTGGGCCTGGTAAACCACTATCACTGGCTTTTCCTGAAAATTGCTACAGTGCTGCTGCCATTGAACGCACTGTTGCAGGCAGGAACAAAGTAGGAATTTCAGAAAGATGTGAAAAAGTTTTCAAGGAAATAATGCTCACTCATTATGACCCATCTTTGCCCATTAGACTGGCTTACAATGCATCCCCTTATGGCATTGGTGCTATTTTGTCACACACGATGAAAGATGGATCTGAATGTCTGATTGCACTTGTTTCAAGATCACAGATGAGCATAGAATGCAACTGCGCATAGACCAACTGAGAGGCCCTTAGCCTAGTATGGGAAATAAAGGAGTACCACCACTATCTCTATGGACAAAAGTTTACTCTAATGATAGATCACTAACCCCTTGTGTCCATTTTTAATCCCAGCAAGGGAATCTCAGTAATGTCTGCTACCCAGTTGCAACATTGGACACTTTTCCTAGGAACCCACTCTTATAACATTGAGTTCAAGGGTACTAAACAATACAGCACTGCTGCTGGCTTGTCATGTCTTCCACTATTGGCAACTGAAGAAGAAAAGTTTTCATTCTGTGACCCAGCAGAGGTGTTCCACACCGCATTGGTGGACCAGTTGCTGGTAACAAATTCTGAAATACAAAGAGAAACAAGGAATGGCCAACATTGTCAAAGGTCGATGACATCACCATGCAAGGAAGGCCAGCTCATGGTAATCCTATGTTTCCAGAGTTCTCAGTGAGACAAGACCAATTGTCTATGTGTCAAAGAACCCTAACCCTCTAAACTGTGCGTCAGTGTGTTAGAGAATCATGAAGGACTCTTGGGTACAATCAAGATGAAGAGTCTCACCTGGAGCTACGTGTGGTGGCCAGAAATTAACAGATTGACGATTTGACCAAAAGCTGTTTGGGATGCCACAAAGTTCAAAATGCACCCCCACAGGCACCATTACACCCATGGCAAAGAGTGCATATTAACTTTGCCGGGCCATTCAAGACTCCATGTTTCCAATTGCTGTGGATGCTCATTCAAAGTGGCCAGAGGTCATACCAATGAAGTCAACCACTGCTGAAAAGATTGTTTCTGCTCTGAGGACTATCTTCTCCAGAAATGGCTTACCTAAACAAATTATGAGTGATAACAGACCTCATACACGTTAGAAGAGTTCAGACTAATCATAAAGAAAAATGGCATCAAACATTTCAGGTCAGCTCCTCAACAGCCAGGAATGAATGGGCTAGCTGGAAGGTTTATCCAACATTCAAAAAGTCCATTAAAGCTATGAACAAGGAGGACATTTCTCTACAGCACAAGGTGGACAACTTTCTTTTTGGTATTAGAACTCTGTTCGTGTGATGACAGATCAACCACCTGCAATGCTGTTCATGAGCAGGAATCTGAGATCTCACATAAACCTCCTGAAACCAGACTTCCAGAGGGAAGTGCAGAATAAACAGTTTGGCCAGTTGCCAAGTGAAGCAGAAAGGAGCTTCAAAGTTGGACTTGAAGTCCTAGCATGAGATTACCAAGAAGGCAAGTGGACCCCTGGTCGGATAGCTACAAGAACTGGACCACTAATGTACACAGTGGATTTTGGAGATCAGACATAGAGACATCACATGGATCAGATACTGGATGTTCAGGCAAAGAAAACATCTGAATTGACTACATCCAACAAGACGGATACATGGCATCCACCAGACTTACCTCGCAGTGATAATAATGTCACTAACAGCAACGTAATACTAGCATTAGAGAAAGTTGTCTTTGACAAGACACCTGACAAACCTGTGCCACTCCACAGGTCCAAAGGTGCTAGCCTGAAAGAAATAGTACCACCCAAAAGACTAAAACTTTAGTATAGTGAAGTTAGTTTTGGACTGTTATTGTGAAAGCATGTTTATTTGATAATGGTTTGTTGAAGGGAAATTGAATGTTTTGTTACATATATAGTTTTATGTTACATTAATGTAAAGGGGGAGGAAGTGCAATGTATGGATCTATCTATTTTAGCACAATGACTTCCCTAGCACTGCTTACTGACTGATAACTTACCTGTGTGCATTGATCTATTGTCCTGTGCACACGTCTTGTGCCATTGTTTCGCTGCAAAATGAATATACTAGTTAATCTCACCTCCGCGTGCATGCTTTTATATAATTGATATGTAATTGTACAGACACACTTCCCTTACCTTGGCCTGGCTTCTTTACGTTTTCAATTCTTTTGTTCTATGAGAACATAATAAAGCAATCATAAGGCAATAAGTTTGATATTTCATACTTGACTTCCAAAAGAAGCTCAGATTAAAAACATCAGAATCCAACATTTTGGTGTAGTTGCCGAGAACGGTTGTGAAGATTTAGGGACTAGGTTTATGCGCATATGAAGTGGAGATTTTTAGCGCAGAGGCAAAAAAGGTAAGAGCTTCCTCTATTCCAAATTATCTGAGGAAAACGCTAGTTCTGGCTTCAACTTACCTTTGGGTGGAAGTAGAATTGAGGAAACAACTGCATTGCTATTTTGAAAAAAAAACTGATCTGTAAAAATTAAATACATGCATACTGGCGAGGCATGGAATATGTGCAGGCCAGCGGAGCGTGGGGAAAAATTAAATATTCATGAATGGTGGGGGTAATTACGTGCAGGTCAGTGGAGCGTGGAAAAAAATTAAATACGTGCAAGAGGTGGAGTGCGAAATACGTGCAAGCAATGGGACCGCACAAAATTATTCAGTGCATCTAAGCAGTGGCGCTCAATACGTGAAAATTAGTGGAGTGTATGAGTAAACTTTGGTTGCAGGACAACCTATTAAAATTTCAGTTGAAATCTAATAATATTTTGAGATTGTGTTCAAAGCAATAAATATTACATATAAATTCAGTGATACACAAGATTGAATCAATACAATGTCATGAAACCAAGCTTTTATCTGAATAAAACATCTCAGTTTGATCAAAATAATGAAAAAATTTGGATAAAAATACCAACAAGAAGTACCCAAAAACATATGCAGTGAAACCGACAACTAGAATTATGGAAATGAAGTTAAATTCTGCTTTTCAGGTAAACATGCAACATATTTGAGAATGCAAGCTCAATACTCAATCTGGGAAAAATAATTCTGGATAGAGAATGGTTAGAAGAATTTGTTGAAAGTGGCGTATAGAAAGCTTTCAGCACATTGGCCTTCATAAACCAATGCATTGAGTATAAGAGATGGAGTAAAGATGAGAAATTCTGCAGGTACTGTAAATCCAAGCAACACACACAAAACGTTGGAGGAACTCAGCAGGCCAGGCAGCATCTATGGAAAAGAGTAAACAGTCGATGTTTCGGGCTGAGATCTTTCATCAGGACTCATGCAGGAGATGCGACGTTATGTTGAAGTTTACAACTCATTGGTGAGAGTTAATTTGGAGTATTGTGTGCATTTTAGTCACCTACCCACAGGAAAGATTAAATAAGGTTGAAAGAGTACAGAGAAAATTTACAAGGATGTTGCCAGTTCTGGAGGACCTGAGTTAAAAGGAAACATTGAATAAGGACTTTATTCCTCAGAACATAGAAGATTTGAAGGGAGATTTGATAGAGGTATACAAAATTATGAGGGATATAGATACAGTAAATGCAAGCAGGCTTTTTCCACTGAGGTTGGGTGGGACTACAACCAGAGATCATGGGTTAAAGGTGAAAGGTGAAAAGTTTAAGTGGAAACATGAGGGGAAACTTTTTCATTCAGAGTGTCGTGAGAGTGTAGAATGAGCTGCCAGCTCAAGTGGTCCATGCGAGCTTGATTTCAATATTTAAGAGAAGTTTTGATAGTAGGGAATGGGGGGTTATGGTCCTTGGCACAGGTTGATGGGAGTAGGCATTTTAATTGGTTTTGGCATGGACTATATGGGCAGAAGGACCTGTTTCTGTGCTACACATTTCTATGACTCTATGACACTAAGTTATTGAGTGATGGAGTATGGCAATATGGCAATAGATTAGTCCCCCTAACAATATTGCTTCCTTATCTGGCACAGCAGATATGCTCCCCAGGACACCCAGAGGTGCAAAAGATCATGAACAGATTCTCCCAGCCGTGGTGGACTCTGAAATTCAGGGCACAAGCTCGATTAAATGTATGAAAGGTGTACGACATGCCAGAAAATGAATCCTGGAGCAGCAGAAAAGCTACCACAGTTAAGTACCACACCTCGTCCATTTTTAAACTTACAATGGACTACATCAATTTGGCAGTGTCAAGGATACACAGACATCCTGGCAATAGTGGTCAGGTTTTCAAGATGGGTGGAAATTATTCCAGCAAGGAAAGCCACTGGCACACAAGCAGCAAAATCTCAGATCAAGCACTACATTGATTTCATCATATATCATTTATTTATTTATTCATCAACTATTTCATGCCCTAGAACTAATTTTCTTGCAGGCATTCACTGTAGATACAAAAAACACAATGAACCCCCCCCAGCTCTGACGCTCTGAAGAACACTGGCTCATGGACCACCAGATCTCTCCTCCTGACATTGAATGAGAAGTTGTTGTGAAACCATTTGGCCTGATTTTCAACCCACCGATTCATCACAACTTTTGATTTGGACAAGAACGGCATTGTCAGCAAACTTAAATAAGTGCAACAGAATTAGGTCATTTGGCCCATAGAGTCTGCTCCACCATTTCATATATGCCTGATCCATTTCCCTCTCAGCACCTATTTCCTGCCTTCTCTCTGTAACCCTTCATGCCCTGACTAATCAAGAATCTATCAACCTCTGCCTTATATATACCCAGCGATTTGGCTTCCACAGCCACCCGTGGCAATGAATTCCACAGATTCACCACCCTCTGGTTAAAGAAATTCCTCCTCATCTCTGTTATAAAAAGACACCCCTCTAATCTGAGGCTGTGCCCTCTAGTCCTAGGCTCCCCATGGCATAGGAAGCTTCCTTTAACATCCACTCTATCAAGGCCTTTCATCATTCGATAGGTTTCAATGAGATCCTCCCTCATTCCTCCGAATTCCAGTGAGTACAGGCCCAGAGTCATCAAATGATCCTCATACAATAACCCTTTCAACCCTGGAATCATTCTCGTGAATATGGTACTGTGTTAAATATGGCAATATTCCTCTCCTGACCTGACTTGCTGAGTTCCTCCAGTGCTTTGTGTGTTCAGAATGTAGAGTTGGTCAGCAGCCCACCTGTGGCACACAATACCTGCACTCCAGAACTAGCTGCCCTTCCAGTCAAGTCGTTCCACTATCAGTATTACATCGACACTTACCCAACAATATGCAGAGTTGCCCCGTAAGTTTTATTCACAAAAAGCAGACAGCTTAATTACAGCTTTATCTGTCTTCCCTCTTATTTTTCTTTTCTCTTGCACTGCTGAAATTTACTGATGTGATGAAATAATCAGTATGAATGGAGGGCAAAACAAGGTTTCCACTGCTGCCCGTAAGGAGTTTGCATGTGCTCCCCATCTGCGTGTGTTTCCTCTGGGTGAAAAGGTTTCCTCTCACAGTTTTAAGATGTACCCATGGTTGGTTATTTGGTCATTGTAAATTGTCCCTTGATTAGGCTAGGATTAAATCATGGGTTGTTAGGTGGCATATTTTGAAGGGCTGGAAGGGTCTATTCCACAGTGTATGTCAATACATAAATAAATATGTAACAATAATAAACCAATTTTCCTATTTTTTAAACTGTAATCATCAGGACAGACAAAAAAAGGTGCCACCAACAGGTATGTTTTTATAACTGGACATTCTTTCTTCTCCCCCTCGCCCCCTCACACCTCCTGGTATGGAGAAGATACAAAGGATTAGAGCACCAGGTTCAAGATCAGCTTCTATCCTGCTATTGTCAGATTTAAACAGACATTTCAAAAAATGAACTCTTGATCTACTCTCACGTAGCCCTTGGATGTAATTGTTCATCTGCACAGCACTTTCTCTGGAACTCTAACTCTATATTCTGCATTCTGTTTTTCTTTCTGCTGCCTTGGAAAAAGTCTTCAATAAAAGACGGAGAAGTCTACTAAAAGCAGTGGATACAGCAGAGCCATCAAAGGCAAATTCCGCCTCCACCCTCCCACAAATTGAGCACATTTACAAAGAGAACTGCCACAAGAAAACGGCATCCATCTTCACCCATCCAGGACACACTCTGTTCTCTCTACAGCAGGAGGAGCAGGATCCTTTTGTCTCACAACACCCTGTCCAGGAACTGTTTGTTACCCTTCAGCTATCAGGGATCTGAACTGGCATGGATAACTTCAATCACCTCAACACTGAACCAATTCCACACCCTGCAGACTTGCTTTCAAGGACTTTACAACTCACCTCCTCAGGATTAGTTATTTTTTTCATTTGCATTGTTTGTCATCTTTTGCAAATTGTTTTTCAGTCTTTGTTTATGTATTGCTTTTCATAAATTCTATTGTATTTCTTTATTTTCCTGTAAATGCCGGTAGACAATGAATCTCAAGGTTGTATTTGGTAAGATAAACATACATTGATTTAAAAAAAATAACTCGGTCTTTGATTTACTTACATTTGGAATAATCTGTCTGGATGACGTGCAAGCAATCTCAACATATGTGACAATAATAAACTGATTATTTGCTTACCAATAACATTTTTGTCAGTACCCAGCTTGAGTTTCACTGACCACATAGTCCCAGACCACCTCACACTTTGGCCAAACATGGCCAATGGAATCTGTTTGCCTTTGAACGAGCCTCTACTATCTGCACTCCCTGAAGGCTGTAAATAAAGATAAAAGGGGAATATAGACTGCCAAGTTGGGATTCATCTTCCTTCAGTGTGCTAAATGCACAAGTTGGTGACCATCTCCAACCTAAACAAATCCCAAAGTTGGAAAATTTACTTCTTTAAATGAACTCTCTGGGATGGTTTTTACCCAGATCTCTGTGTTAAAAGATAGCCTTAATGGGCCTCAAGAACAGCCAGCCACCTTAGCAGATGTCCTTGTCTTTGACACTAGGTATCAGCCTTAAAGAACTCCATGACAACTAGAGTACAAAAGGCTGCCATGGCAGTGAGGGAAAACCACAAAGAATAGACAGAGCTGTAGTGTAGCCACACTCCATTCCCCATCGACCCTGCCATCAATGGAGCACACCTCTGTCAGCGGCCCCAAGTGACGGTAAAGCCTATATCAACACTTTGCAGAGTCTGCAGTATGACCTCTGCTCTACACAGCTACAGCAAGCATTGTTACATCCTGCAATAATGTGGGGAATATGCAAAGCGTTTTTATTGGAATTAAAACAAAGGACATGAATTACACAAGCCTGTTCCAGTTTCGATCAGAACAGTAGAGGAAACCATCAGAAGCTTGGATAATGATTCCGCTTTCATGAATATGCCTAAAAAATGGATGTGAGAGTATGTAAATGTGTGTGTGAGAGAGAGAGGGTGGGAGAGAGAAGGAATGTGAGTGAGAGACAGACAGACAGATGGAGAAACAGAGACATAGATGGGGATGGTGAGAAACGGAGCTAGAGATGGGAACATGGGGCACGGACAGAGACAGGATAACACAGGGATAGAGATGAGGACTGGGAGCAACAGAGGCAGAGAGACATGGAGTGAGAGGAGGCAGAGAGAGAGAGAGAGAGATGGAAATAGGGGAGAAAGAAACAGAGAGGAATACAGACAGAAGGGGGAATCAGACAGAGGAAGAGTCTGGAAACAGTGGGAGAAACAGGAGAGATAGAGAGGGAGACAGAGAGTGAGGGAGGGACAGAGAGGGGGAGAGGGAGAGACACGAGGAAGAGAGACAGAGAGCGAAGAGACAGAGGGGGAAGAGGGAGAGTCAGAGAGAAAGGGGGGGGGGAGAGGGAAAGAGACAGAGGGAGAGGCAGATAAAATTAGTTATTCTAACTCCCATGTAAACCACTAGTGTTGGAAACAAAAACTTTGAAGAGAAATACTGAAGTTACAGATGAGAAGATTATTGTTGATTAGTGATTTTAATACGGTGAAGGGGTACAGTTGTCTAGGCTGCTTCGCATCCGGTTACACTTGCTCGCTTCTCCTGTGTAGTTTGCCCTTGACTTAGGAACTTGGTAAAATATTTAACCTGCTCTTCTGACCTGCAAGTTGCACACCATCAGGTCCACACTATGGAAATTTACTTGTACCAAATCTAGCTTCCTGCCACTTCCATAAACTGGGTGTGGCAGGGATTGCAGATAGTGGAGGCCATCTACTGATTTAAGGGCAGAGATTCCATAAGGACACTGACCACTACTCATTTGATCTCACCCTATCACAGGTATGGCCTCTGCTACACTCACGCCCCCCACAAATGCTCTACAATTTAAAACTTTTTTTTTTCTTTTCTAGTTCTGATGACATGTCTTTAACCTAAATCATGATTTCTGTTTCTCTTTCTACAGACATTGTCCAACCTGCTGGGTGTTTCCTGCAGTTTCTTTTTAAAAATTTTTAATTATTTAAGGTTCATCACAACTACAGATACGTTTTTTCCATCTACAGAAAAGTAAGCTCACTAGATCAAGAGATAGGCTGGGCAAATGAGTAACCTTTGAATATGCAGCCTTAAACAAAAACATTTTGCCCTTTCTTTTTTCCCTGTGGTTTAATCTTCCATTCTCCTTCTCTTCTTTCTGTCACATTGCATCTACACTGAGTGGCCATTCTATTAGTTTCTCCTGAACACCTGTTCGTTAATGCAAATATCTAAGCAGCCAATCATGTGGCAGCCACTCAATGCATAAAAGCATGCTGACATGGTCAGTTGTTGTTCAGATCAAACATCAGAATAGGGAAGAATTGTCATCTAAGTGACTTTGGCCATGAAATGATTGTTGGTGTTTGAGTATCTCAGAAACTTCTACTCTCCTAGGATTTTCACGCACAACATCTCAAGAGTTTACAGAGAATGATGTGAAAAACAGAAAAAAAAAATTAGTGAGCGGCAGTTCTGTGGGCAAAAAACATCTTGTCAGAGGAAAATGACCAGATTGATTCAACCTGACAGGAAGGTGACAGTAACTCAAATAATGGCAGGTTACAAGAGTAGCATGCAGATAAGCACCTCTAAATGCGTAGCATGTGAATGTTGAAGTGTTTGGATTACAGCAACAGAAGACCACAAGCATACACTCTGTGGCCACTTTCTTGGGTACAGGAGGTATCTAATAAAGTGATCACTGGGTGTAGATTTTTCCTCCTTCACTTTCCTTTCATCCTCCTCCAAAATTCTTTTTTTTCCAACTATCCCACCATTATTTCTTTATCTTTCACTTACACTCAGCTCTAATCTATTGCCCCTAATGGACTTTTAAAAAAAATATTTCACCAAAGACTTGTATTAAAAGGCAGATCCATTTCTAGTTCTGCCCTGTGAGCAAGGGTTCATTATTGTGACATCTTTTATTAGATTAATATTAGCAATGCAACCAAGTGAGGTGGACAAAACTAAATACATTTTTCACAAACTTTCTGTAATTATTTCACAGTCCAGGTACCATAACCAAGAGAGAAACTGATCTAATGATGCTGAGTGATAAGCGTAACAAATTAAAATTCGCAGCACAAGTTAGAGTTCTGGGCACAGCTCTGTCAATCACAGAAACCAGCCTCCGCTCCATGGACCCTATCTACAATTCTCGCTAGCTCAGAAAGCAGCCGATATAATTGTAGACCCCATCTGCCCTGGACTTTCTCTCTTCTCCCCTCTCCCATCCAGGAGACGGTATGAGAGTCTGACAGCAAGTACCACTGTTCGCAAGGACAGCTTCCTCTCCACTGTTATAAGACAATTCAATGATCCCCTTGGACCAAAAGATAGACCATTGATTCACAATCTTGCAGCTGTTCTCTGTCTGACCTGTCCTTTCTCTAACTGCAGCATCATATTCACCAATCTGTAATTACTTTTCTCATGCATTGGGAATGGATGACTCATAAAACAATGTTTTCCACGTGACCTCAGTACATGTGAAAATAACAAAGCAATTTAACTATTTTACTACCTCCATCAGGCAGGACATAGCCTCTTCTCATTTCTACCATCAGGAAGGAAGAGCAAGAGCCTAAGGACACACATTCAGGAAGAGTTTCTTCCCTTCAGCCATCAGACTTCTGAGTGGACATCGAACACAATACACTACCTCACTGTTGCTTCTTTTCCCATTTCTATTTTTTCCCACATTTTGCAAACTTATTTAATTCAATTATATATATTTGGATGAAAAGGGTAGCATATCACACAGATCACAGTGTACTGACACTGTCCACACAGACCAAATTTATTTTTGTGGATGTACATGCCCAGGATGTAAATGTCATAGAAACTTACCTTTCTGCTGCTACAGTACGATACATTACTAACATGAGAAACCTAAGTCACGCAAACTCAAATCGACAAAAAATATGTATAATGTACATAATTATTAAGGATAAATAACATACTGTAATATTATTTAATCTCAGTATGCATGCAGCTGCTTGATTTTACATTTTATTTAATAACCTTTCCAACTTCCCAAGTTTTTGTAAAATTTTTAAACTTTGTACAGGCAGAGCTAACAGCACGATTCTCTTTCCTAGCATTTAATGGATTAGTGTCTCCGTATGAAGGCAATGGGATGGTTCGGTGTGAGCACAATGGGCTTTTATGTGATGAAATGACTCTCAGTAAGTGGTGCGGTAATGTATGCACAAGACAATAATCAATATCAGTCTCTGACAGTGTCAATGTAACTGGTATTCGCATCTTCAAGAGCCACTCATCCATTTCTCTAAGCACTGCAGTATATATTGAGATTGAATGAATATTTTGTACCCCATCGCTGGACAATATAATTATCCAATACCATAATTGGTTTGTTGCTTCCAGTTTGTTTTGCATCTGTAGAAATTGCAATTATGCAGAGCAGATATTGGTGTCTGCTCCTCATTCAGAATTACAGTATGCAAATTTTAGCTCCTTTGAATTATCCCTTCATTTGCCAGTTGAATGGGACTGTATCAGTGGCTGGGAATTAGCCAGGACAGCCTTCAAAGCCGAAACTAATTCAATGCCACTTCTGCTGAGAATCCCCACTAAAAGCATAACATGATCTGGAAAGTGTGCAAAGAATATTTATGAGAATTTTGCCAGGACTCAAGGGCCTGAGCTTGTGGTGAAAGGCTGGACAGGTTAGCACTTTATTGCCTGGAAGGTAGAAAACTGAGGTGTTATAGAGCTCAAAGTGTATTTATTATCAAAGTAAGTATATATCACCATATGTGACCTTGAGAATCACTTAACTGTGGGCATTCAAAGTCAAGCAGAGAAATACACGTAGTGGTGTAGGACCTAAGGATCCTGTACCTCCTTCCTGATGGTAGAAGAAACAAGAGAGCCTAGGCTGGATCTGGGGGTCCTAGATGATGGATGCTGCTTTATCGTGGCAGGGCTCCTCCTAGATGTGCTCAATGACAGGGAGGGCTTTGCCTGCGATGATGGGGCCACGTCCTTTATTTTTCCCCAGCATAAGGGAGCCGATGGGCTCAGGTTTAGGGTGAAAAGGGAGCCATTTTAAAGAAAACGGAGAGGCAACTTTTTCACACAGAGAGTGGTGTTTCTGTGGAAGGAACAGTTAGAGAAAATATCCGGGACAGATAAAATGACAACATTTAAATGTATATACATTACTATGCAAAAGTCTTGGGCACAAATATAGTATATGGCTAGGTTGTACAGCACAGTAGTAATTTCATGTACTGCACTATACTACTGCCACACAAAAAAAAACAAATTTCATGACATATGTGTTGAAGGAAGATGGTAACAATGAACAACACGACCTTCAAACAGTTGGAAAAGCTACTCCTTTTACTTCTTCATTCAAGTCTGATTCTGCTACTATTGGAAGCTGTGATTTACTTTTCGTTTTGGGGTTAATTGAATGATCTGGCACTTTGCTGTCTCCAAGGGAGTTCGGTGGCGTGGGCGGCCCGGAGGCCAAGAAGCCTGGAGATATGGTGTGAGTCCATGATCGACTCCATTTCTCACCGATCTCACTTCAAGCATCGAGCAAGATTGAAGTCAATGAGGACAAGAGCAGAAGGCGAGCGGTGTTCAGCACCATCTACGAGCATTTGACCATTCTTCCTCCCTGTCACACACTTCTGCTGGAGCAATGTGCTTACCTTTAACCAGTCTCTCTCCCCCTCTTGATTGATGCTGCCAGAGTCCTGGGTCTTGGGCGAGGTTTAATTGACACAGTTTGTGGATTGTATTCTGCAGTTCATATTTTATCTGTTCCTGGTTCTGGTTACTGCTTTTTTATTGCTATTTTGTGCGATTTTCAAGAGGTGGGCTGACTCTGCGGTGTACAGTCAAAGAATGACAGCACTAAATTGGACTGAGCTGAACTAAACTGAACATTTCTAGAGTGTTTCAATGATTCTGTGGTTTGATGTTTAATATTAAGTGTTTTTGATTGCTTTTGCTGTTTGTGTGATTTGCTCTTTTTTGTGCATTGCGTGTTTGATATTTTTCTTTGAACGGATTCCATGGTTTTCTTTGTTTCATGGCTGTCTGAGGGAAAACAAACTGCATGGTTTGTACACTGCATACATACTTTGATAATAAATGTACTTTGAATCTTCAAACCTTTGATGATAAAACTGAAACCTGCCTCTATTGTGGACTGAGACTGGGAAGGCAACAGGGAGAGGGGAATCGTGGTAGGGGAAAGGGGAAAGGGGAGGGGAGAGAGTGGGAAGCACCAGAGAGACATTCTGTGATGACCAATTAAACATTTGTCTGGAAGTACATGACCTTGACTGGTGTCTCAGAGCTGGGTGTGTTTGCCTGTGCCACCCCCAACCCCTGGCACTCCTTCTCTGTCACCTGTCCCACACCCCTCCCGCAGCACCCCACCCTCACCATTCCCAATATCCCAACATCTTGGGATTGAGTCCCAAATCCAATCTCTGCTCCACATTGACAAAAAACACTCCCGTGCAAAAGTCCTGGCACCCGAGCTATGTACGTGTGTCTAAGACTTTTGCACAGTGATTCAGGTAAGTGCAGAAATAACAACCCTTTAGGAGGGATATGGGCCAAATGCAGGCAAATAGGGCTAGGTTTCCATGGAGAGGACAGGCTGAAGGGCCTGCGTCCATGTTGTATTACAATGTGACATTCTGACTGTAAGAAGATGAGTTTACATGCCAGCAGGTGAGTGTCACAGAGATCAGGAAGAAGCAGCACTTTAACTTTCTTCTTTGGCGATCACTGGGCTTCTCGGCCTTCTCTCCTGTACCAGGTATTAACCATATGGAGGTATAAATCAACCTGTGCCTAGGATATGACATAAGAGCATGAGAAGAAGCAGAACTCTATGGCCCTTGGGGCTGCTAGGCCTTTCAGTCACACCATGGCCGACCTTATTGAGGTCTCTATTCCCCATCACCTTTAATCTTTCAACATATTCAAAATCTGGTCATTTCAACCTTGTATCTATCTAATGGCTCAAACTTCTTGCTTCTTTCCCAGTTAGGGACTTCCAAAGATCCATGGTCTCCAGATCTATTTCCTTCTCATCACCTTCTTAAGCTTTTTTTTTAAGCAACGTGGCTTCTTAACCTTCAGTGACTGTTTTCTTCCTTCTCATTTTCTAAAAATGGAGGATGGGCTGTGTGGATAGGGAAAATTCAAATATCAGAGTTGCAAAGGGACTTGGGAATCCTTGTGCAGGATGCCCTAAAGGTTAACTTATAGGTTGAGTTGATGGTGAGGAAAGTAGATGCGATGTCAGCATTGCAAACCATACAAATCTACACAGTATTCTATGTATTACTTCTTGGCAGAGGATGCTAGTATCTTTCCTGTAATACCACAGGCTTTTATTTTGTTTAGCAGCTGGATGTGTAACACCTTGTCAAAGGCCTTCTGAGGATCCATCCACTGACTCTCCTTTCTCTATCCTGCTTGTTATTTCCTCTAAGAATTCCAACTGGTTTGTTGTTGATAGAGTTCATTTTGAGTTAGTAGCATGGATAGAAGATTGGCTTACTGGCAGAAGGCAAAGAGTCAGAACAAAGGTGGCTCTTTCTGATTTGCTGCCGGTGACTAGTGATGTTCTGTAGGGGTAGTTCCTGGTTCTGCTACTCTTTGTGTTATATAGTAATGACCTGGATGATGGAATTGAAGGCTTTGTGGCCAGGTTTGTGGATGATACAAAGATAGGTGGAGGGGCAGGTAGTGTTGAGCAAGCAGGGGGTCTGCAAGAAGACCTGGACAAATTAGGAGAATGGGTTAAGAAATGGCAGGTAGAACGCAGCGTGGAGAATTGTATGGTAATGCAGTTTGGATGTGTGAGGGGACCTGGGAAGATTACCTTTAGGGAGGTTGAGTCAGTAGTAAGGAAGTCAAATACAATGCTAGCATTCACTTTGAGAGGACTAGAATATAGAAATAATACTCAGGCATTATAATGCTTTGTTCCGAACACTTTTGGGATATAGTGAGCAGTTTTGTGCCCCTTGTCTAAGAAAGGATGTGCAGGCAATGGAGAGGGTTCAGAAGATGCTTGCGGGAATGATTCCAGGAATGAAAGGACTAATGTCTGAGGAGCATTTGATGGCTCTGGGCCTGTATTCACTGGAGTTTTAATTGAGATACAGCGCATAACAGGCCTTTCTGGCCCTTCGAGCAACGCAGCCCAGCAATCCCCCAATTTAATCCTAGCCTAACTATGGGACAATTTACAGACCTACTAAGTGGTACATCATTGGACTGTGGCAGAAAAGTGGAGCACCCAGAGGTAACCCATGCTGTCAGAAGGGGAGATCATACAAGCTCTTCACAGGCAGTGGCGGGAATTGAACCTGGGTTGCCTGTACTGTAAAGCGTTGTGCTAACCACTACACTGCCGTGCCACGACCGTTTGCTTAGAAGAACGAGAGGTATTACATTAAAAGCTGTTGTATTGAAAGACCTAGTTAGATGTATTTAAAGCAGAGGTTGAAAGGTTTTTGATTAGTGAGGACATGAGGTTTATGAGGAGAACTCTAGAGAATAGGGCTGAGATAGAAAATAAATCAGCCATGATCAAATGGAAGAGCAGGCTCTGTGGGTCAAATGGCATAACTCTGTAAGTCAAGCAGCACCTAAGGAGGGGAATACAGAAGTGACTGAGTTCTGCCAGCTTGTTGATTGTATGTGTATCCCACCATCATATCTGAACTTTAATTGCTTTTAAAAGGGGAATGGAGGATTTACTTGGAATAGAAAACATAATGTAATTTAAACATACTTTACTGCCCGCATAATTGAACAGGTACTAATAGGATATCCCGCTCCCAGTTCGCATCTCATCCACTCCTAGTTCTTGCTGACAAATGATTGGATTAATTATGCCTTAATCACTGTCTCAGATCAGTAATTGTGGAGGCAATGATGCTTGACGGACCTGAGATTGATTGCTGGCTCCATGTCATACCCGTCTGAATGACAAACAAAATTTGTGGCAGCAGGCAATCTTTATTAAAGTGCAGTGTGTGGTGTTCCCTGACAACACTTGCATTTAAGTTTGATAAAGTTACCAGGTGCTGGAGTTTTGGCTTTGCACTCAGCCCAAGCTATGCTGTCATCGGGGATGTTGTCACATATCTGGGGACTGTATGTATGCGACCCTTATAGTACATACAGAATAGAATAGTGCAATACAGTACAATACAGCTCTTTGGTTCACAATGTTATGCTGACCAATATAAACCATAATAACATAAGGCTAAGGAGCAGAATTAGATCGTTCGGCCCCTTGATTCTGCTTCACCATTCTATCATGGCTGATTCATTATCCCCCTCTACCCCATTCTCCTGCCTTCTCCCCATAAACTTTTGACACCCTTATCAATAAAGAAACCATCAACCACTTTAAATATACCCAACAACTTCCCTTCAACAGCTTCACTAACCTCCGGCTAAATAAATTCCTTCTAATCTCTGTTCTAAATGGACATCCCTCTATTCTGAGGCTGTATCCTCTGGTCCAAGACTCCCACACTATAGGGAACATTATCTCCACGTCTACTCCATCTAGGCCTTTCAATAAACAAATAAATAAGCAATAAAAATATCAAGATGAACTGCCTTGTAAGTGAGTTCATGGGCTGTTGGAAGAGTTCAGTGATGGGGCAAATGAAGCTGAGTGAAGTTATACCCTCTGGTTCAAGAGCCTGATGGTTGAGAAGCATTAACTACTCCTGAACCAGGTGGTGTGGGTCCTCAATCTCCTGTACATTAGAAACATAGAAAACCTACAGTGCAATACAGGCCCTTCGGCACACAAAGTTGTGCCAAATATGTCCCTACCTTAGAAATTACTAGGCTTAACTATAGCCCTCTATTTTACTAAGCTCCGTTTACCTATCTAAAAGTTTCTTAAAAGACCTTCTCCCTGATTGCAGCTGAAAAGAGAGCATTTTCTGGGTGGTGAGGGACCCTGATGATGGATGCTGCTTTCCTGCAACAGTGTTTCATGGAGATGTGCTCAGTGGTGGGGAGGGCTTCACCCAATATGGACTGGACCATATCCTTCACTTTTTGTAGGCTTTTCCATTCAAGGGCATTGGTGTTTCCATACCAGGCCATGATGCAAACAGTCAGTATATTCTCCACAACACATCTATAGAAGCTTGTCAGAGTTGTAGACGACATGCCAAATCTTCCCAAACTCCTAAGAAAGTAGAAGCACTGCCGTGCTTTCTTCATAATGGCACTTACATGCTGGGTGCAGGACAGTTAATTGGAAATGAAAACACCAAGGAATTTAAAGATTCTGACCCTCTCTGCCTCTGATCTCCTGATGAGGACTGGTTTCCTCCTCCTGAAGTCAATAACCATCACTTTGATTTTTCTAACATTGAGTGAGACATTGTTCTGTCACCACTCAGCCAGATTTTCAATCACCCTTCTATATGCTGAGACGCCACCACCTTTGATTCAGCCTATGACAGTGGCATCATCAGCAAACTGAAATATGGCAGTGGAGCTGTGCTCAGTCTCACAATCATAAGTGTAAAGTGACTAGATCAGGGGGCCAAGCCCACAGCCTTGTGGTGTTCCTGTGTTGATGGAAATTGTGGAGATGTTGTTGCCAATGCACACTGACTGGGCTAAGTGATGAAATTGAGCATCCAGTTGCATAAGAAGGTACTAAGGCCAAGTTCTTGAAGCTTATTGATTAGTTTTGAAAGAATGGTAGTATTGAATGTCAAGGTATAGTCAATGAAGAGCATCCTGATGTATGCTTCTTTGTCTGTCCAGACATACCAGAGTTGAGTGAAGAGCCAATAAAATGGCATTTGCTGTTGACCTGTTGTTATAATAGGTAAATTGGAGTGGATTCAAATTGCTTCGCAGGCAGGACTTTATACGTTTCATCACCAACTTCTTAGAGCACTTTATCACTGTGGATGTAAGTGCTACTGGATGATAGTCATTGAGTCAGATTGCTATGTTCTTCTTAGCCTGCTTGGAGCAGGTTGGTGCATAAGACTACTGAAGCAAGAGGTTAAAAGTATCAGTGAACACTCCAGCCAGTTGATCAGCACTGGTCTTTAGTACTCGGCCAAGTACCCTGTCTGGGCCAGATGCTTTCCGTGGGTTTTTCCTCCTGAAGGATACTCTCACGTCAGCCTCAGAGACTGAAATCACAGGGTCACTTGGGGCTGTGGGAGTTGGTGAAGGTTCCTCCATGTTTTGATGGCCAAAGTGAGAATAAGGTGCATTGAGCTCCTCAGAGATTGAAGCCTTGTTGGCACCCATGATGTTTGGTTTTACTTTGTATGAGCTGCTGCATTCAAGCTCTGCCACAGCTGTTCAGTGATTCAGGTTTGGTCCAGAATTTCTGCTTCACACATGAGGTGGCTTTCCAGAGATCATACCTGGACCCTCTGTATTTTCCTTGGTCGCCAGACCTGAACGATACGATCTGGCCCTCAGCAGATTGTGGATCCCATGCTTCATCCAGGGATTCTAGTTGGGAAAGACTAAATAATTTTGTGGAGATACACTCGTCTATGACTGCTGTTTTAAGGTCTGTGCAACCATGGTGTATTGGCTCATCTTCTCTGATGTGTCCTTGAACATGGCCCTCTCTGCTGACTGAAAGCAATCCCATAGCCGCTCCTCTGCTATCCATGATCACCTCTTTGTTGTTCTTATATTTGGAGCTTTGCTCTTTAGCTTCTGCCTGTATGCAGGTAAGAGGAGATGAGCCCAGTGATCAGATTTCACAAAATGCAGTCTAGGCATGGATCAATAGGCATTCCTAATTGTAGTATCCAAATAGTTGACTGTGTTGGATTCCTGGTGTTGCAAGTGATACCTTGATGATAATTGGGCAGATAATTCTTTAACCAGGCCTGATTGAAGTCCCCGACAATGATTTGAAAGGCGTCGGGGCAGGCTGTTTCCTGTTTGCTGATGCCAGCACTCAATACTCAAATGCCTGTTCAACATTGGTCTTTGGTGATATGTAAACTGTGGTCAGGATCATGGAGAAAAACTCTCTTGGTAAGTAGAATGGTCAGTATTTAATCATTAGATGTTCCATTTTGGGTGAACAAGAGTGCAACAAGACTGCTGCGTCCACACACCACAAAGTGTTTATCAAGAACCACAGACCCCCACCCTTGACCTTCTCCAAATCAACAGTCTCATCCCTCCTGTGTATTGAGAAGCTCTTGGATCTTACTGATGTATCCAGAATGTGTAGAGGGAGCCATTTCTGTGTGAAAAAGAGAACACAGCAATTTCTCATTTCCCTCTGAAACAGCAATCTTGCATTTAGGTCCTGAATCTTGTTCTCCAGTGACTGTACATTTGTTAACAAAATGCTGGGTGGAGGAAGTTTCAATTTCCTTTGTTTCAGCCTGGCTTGGAGTCTTCCCATTCTCCCTCTTCTTCAGTCTGTTGATGTACCTTTGTCCACTTAATGCATGCCTGAGTGTTAAGTCCATTGAGTCCTTCAGAAGATTAGGAAATTGTTAGTTCATCAAGACTGTTCAAAAGTACATTACTTAAAAGGAAATTACATGCTGCAGATTGCAGTGAGAGTAACTCAAAAGAAGTATATTGAGAAGTTTTGTAAGCTGCCCACAGCACGTCACTGTGTTCACCAGCACTATCTTGCCAAAGGTGTATCAGATTCTACCATTACCCTCATCCCAAGCACTTACCACACTCTCTGTGTAAAAAAAAACTACCCCTGAAATCTCTCCAAAACTTTCCTCCACTCATCTTAAAGTGATGTCTCCCTGGTATTATTTGAAATTTGAAATATCTTTATTGTCATTGCATGGTACAATTTGTCATACACCAATACGGTGAAAATGAGCTTGCAACTCTCGTACTCAATGCTATAAAACAACAAATAAAATAGATAAACAATAAATAAAATCAAGTAACCAGCCAGTACAAGCAATGTCCAGCAGTACAAAAGCACAACTCAGATGCATGACGGCCATAAAACCAGTATTAAAAGTAGCAATATAACAAATTTATGGATGATGCTTGATCAATTGGTTCAGAGCAATTATAGCTCTGGGGAAAAAGTTATTTTTCAGTCTGCAAGTGTGGGCATAGAAAATCTTATAACGTCTGCTAGATGGAAGAAGTTTAAGCAGATGATTGCATGGGTGTGTATTGTCCTTACAGATGCTTGTAGCTTTCCTTAGGCTGTAGGTGTCCTCCAGGGCTGGGAGCTGTGTCCCAATGATCTTCTGTGTGCTAGAGATGACCTGCTGAAGTGCTTTCCCATCAGCTGCTGGACAACTGAGATACCACACAGAGATGCAGGATGTTAAGATGCTCTCTATGGTGCAGTGGTAAAAGGTCACCAGCATCTGTTCAGGTAGACCAGCTTTCTTCAGTGTCCTGAGGAAAAACAAGCGTTGCTGTGCTTTTTTAACTATTGTTGTGGTGTTAGTGGACCATGTAAAGTCTTCTGAGATGTGTATTCCCAGAAACCTGAAACTGGACACTCTCTCCACTATGTCTCCGTTAACGTAGACTGGAGCGTACTTGTCATCCCGTGACTTTCCAAAGTTGATAATTATCTCCTTATTCTTTGCTGTATTAAGAGACAGGTTGTTCTCTGAGCACCAGCTCACTAAGTTCTGTACCTCTGCTCTGTATGCTGATTCGTATCTGTTGGAGATCAACCCCATCACTGTTGTGTCATCTGGGAATTTGACAATGGTATTGGTATTAAATGCAGGTACATAGTCATAAGTTATCTATTGCCACCCTGGGAAAAAGGCACTGGTTATCTACACTTTATACGCCTTTTACAATTCTACACACCTCTATTAAGTCACCTTTCATCTTTCTTTATCAAGATTATCTGTGTACACCAACATGATAGGAGATATGTCAACAACATTATGAGGGGCATAGATAGGGTAAATGCAAGCCGGAATTTTACCACTGAAGCTGGTGAAGCTAGAACTAAGAAGCCATAGGTTAAGGGTGAAAGGTGAAATATTTTTAAGTAGAATTTGTGGAGGAACATCTTTAGTCAGAGAGTGGTGAGAGTATGAAATGAGCTGCCAGCCTAAGTGTTGGATGTTGTTTTGATTTCAACATTTCAGAATCAGGATCAGAAACAAGATCAGGTTTAACATCACCAGCATAGGTCATGAAATGTGTTAACTTTGAGACAGCGGTACATTGTAATGCATGATAATAGGGAGAAAAAAGAAAATTGTGAATTACAATAAGTACATCTATATTAAGTAGTTTAATTAAATAGGTAGTGCAAAAATAGGAAATAAAAAAGTAATATGCATAGGTTCAATGTCCATTCAGAAATTAGATGGCAATGGCGAAGCTGATGAGTGTATGCCTTCAGGCTCCTGTACCTCCTTCTTGATGGCAGCAATGAGAAGAGGGTAGTGGAGGTAATTAATGATGGCCATGGCCTTTTTGAGGTATCACTCCTTGAAGCATGTCCTGGATACTATGGAGGCTATTACCATGATGGAGCAGACTAATATTACAAATCTCTACAGCTTACATCAATCCTGTGCAGTAGTCCCCACCCCATACCAGACAGTGATGCAGCCAGTTAGAATGCTCTCCATGATACATCTGTAGAAATTTGTGAAAATTTGCAAGAATTGTAGAAATTGTAGAAATTTAAGAGAAATTAAGAAGATGGGAGGAAATGGTCTAGGTGCGGGTCAATGGTACTAGGCAGAATAATAGTTGTCATGGACTAGATGGGCCAAATATCTTCTGTGCTGTAGTGCTTTGTCTCTAACAGCTTAGTCCCACTGACATCAAGTTCTTGAAATAACCAAATAACCTAAATAACATTAACACTACTTGGATCTGGTTTCCTTTTCTCTCAACTTGGACCAATATTTCTATGTTTAGTTTGCTGTTCATTTTGATGCAGGTGGCAGTTCTGCATAATTTATGCTAATCTTATGGTAACTTATGTTTGTTATGTTTGTTAAGTACAGTGCTGCTGCAGCAAATGCCAATTTTCATGGCATTTATATCCCTTATGTCAATAACAACAATAAACTTGAACTTAAAGTAACAGGCAGATCTTGTATTGTAGCAGGCCAGGCAGCATCTACGGGAAAAAGTACAGTCGATGTTTCGGATCGAGACCCTTCAGCAGGACTGGAGGAAAATAAAAGGAGTAGATTTAAAAGGAGGGGGGTGGTGGGAGAGAGAGAAACACAAGGTGATAGGTGAAACTGGGAGGGAGAGGGATGAAGTAAAGAGCTGGGAAGTTGATTGGTGAAAGAGATACAGGGCTGAAGTCTGATAAGAGAGGACAGAAGGCCATGGAAGAAAGAGAAGTGGGGGAGCACCAGAGGGAGGTGATGGACGGGCAAAGAGATAAGGTGAGAGAGGGAAAAGGGGGTGGGGAATGGTGAAGGAGAGGGCAGGGGTGTATTACCAGAAGTTTGAGAAATCGATGTTCATGCCATCAGGTTGGAGGCTACACAGATGAAATATGTGATGTAATTCCACCAACCTGAGTGCGGCCTCATCACAACAGTGGAGGAGGCCGTGGATTGGCATATTGGAATGGGAATGGGAAGTGGAATTAAAATGGGTGGCCACTGCAAGATCCCACTTCTTCCCACCAGAAGAAATGGGATCACCCGGTGCCACCCATTTTAATTCCACTTCCCATTCTTTTATGTAAATCCACGGCCTCGTCTGCTGTTGCAACGACGTCACAGGTTGGAGGAACAACACTTTACATTCCTTCTGAGTAGCCTCCATCCTGATGGCATGAACATCAATTTTTCAAACTTCCAATAATACACCCCTCCCTCCCCTTTTCCCTCTCTCAACTTATCTCCTTGCCTGCCTATTGCCAGAAACATCGACTGTACTTTATACCCAGATACTACCTGGCCTGCTGAGTTCCTCCATCATTTTGTGTGTGTTGCTTAGATTTCCAGCATCTGCAGATTTTCTCCTGTTTGAGATCTTGAATCATGCTTCCTTGAAAGTTTCTGTTCAAAAAAGTGAAGATTTTCAAACTGAATCAAAACTCAGTTTTGTTTTGAAGTTTTTCTGCTGCTTATTTTCTTTTATTTCCTTGGGAGAGATCTCTCTATTTAATAGCATATGTTTCAGGCAATGATTTACAAAAATATCTAATTATTGCAAAAAGATGAGCAATTCATGCTTCTGAGATATGTATAAACAAATTACTGAGAAAGGCTTTGATGAGATTTCCCTAGAAGAGAGACAGCTCCAGAAGTATTCCATGTAATGATGCAGCCGTGACAAGGTTCAAAGCAATAAATAGTTGATTAGCAAGAAAATCAGAAGCAGCAGAAGACTCTGTCCATTCCAAAAACAAAGAATGAATACATTTTTAAAGGGTCTTTCCTATCCGCAGACAATGCAATGGATAGAATCAATGAAAGACTGCCCCAACTGCGTTTACAACCGGTGTGCAAAAGACAACAAACTGTGCAAATACAAAAAGAAAGAAATAATAATAAGCACATAAGCAATAAATATCAAGGACATGAGATGAAGTGTCCTTGAAATTGAGTCCTTAGACCAGAGGGCACAGCCTCAGACTACAACCACATCCCTTTAGAACAGAGATGAGGAAGAATTTCTTCAGCTGTGCATTTCATTGCCATAAACAGTTGTGGAGGCAAATCACTGGGTGTACAGACACTGTCTGGAAGAAGTTTGATTGTCTTTCCCATGAGGGCCTGGTGCTCTGGTTTCCTCCGACAGACCAAGCACATGCTCGGTTAGTAGGTTAATTGGTCATTGTAAATTGTCCTGTGGTTAGGTTGTGGTTAAATAAGTGGGTAGGGTCAGAAGGGCTTGTTCCACGCTGTAACTAAATAACTGAATAATTAAAATTGTAACTAACTGGCAAGAACTGAGGTGCGGCTAATCCTAATAGTCTCTCACTTCCACACCATCAACACGAGAATATTGACTGTTGTCTATATGTTGTTCATTATAAGAAGACAATAATACCATAAGACATAGGGGCAGAATTAGGCCATCTGGCCCATCAAGTCTGCTTCACCATTCAATCATGACTGATTATTTTTTCCTGTCTCCTCTTCAACACCCCCCATCCCCAGCCTCCTCCCCGTAACCTTTGATGCCATGTCCAATCACGAACCTATCAATCTCTGACTTAAATACACCCAATGACCTGGCCTCCACAGCTGCAGGTGGCAACAAATTCATCACCCTTTGGCTAAAGACATTTCTCAGCATCTCCATTTTGAAAGGGTGCCCCTCTATCCTGAGCCTGTGCCCCCTTGTCCTAGATTCCAATAAGCTGATAGTTCTTTATATTGTTCGGTATTTCAGACCTTTATGCTCAAAATGCAATTCATCAGCTGACAGAAGTACAATCATTTTTATTTAGCTATACAGTGCAATATTAATATTGAAAGGCTTAGACATGGAGAATATGTTTCCAATAGTGGGAGACTCTCGGACAAAAGGGCACAGCTTCAGATTGGAACGATTCCCTTTAGAACAGAGATGAAGGATGCCTTTAACCAGGGGGTGGTGAATCTGTGGAATTCATTGCCACAAACGGCTGTGGTGGCCAAGTCATTGGATGTATTAAAGCAGAAGTTAATGGATTCTTGATTAGTAAGGGCATCAAAGTTTAAGGGGAGAAGGCAGGAGATTGGTGTTGACAGGGAAAGATAGCAAACAGCAGACTCAATTGACTAACTGACCTAATTCTGCTCCTTTGAGCTCTACAGTTCAAAGTCATAATTCACCACAGTAAAAGGGAGGCACAGAAATTTTCGGGAATAATGTGCATTGCCAACAGTTTTCCATTAGCTCTGGTATATTTTCCGAACTGGAAGTTATTGTGTATATTTAAGGTGGAGGTTGATAGGTACTTGATTAATAAGGCTGTCAAATGGTACAGGGAACAGTCAGAAGAAGAGGGCTGAGAGGGAAAAAAAATCAACCATTATTGAATGATGGACCAGACTTGATGAATCAAATGGTTTAAATCTGCTCCAAAGCCTTATGGATTTGTTTCAGAGCTTTAGGTCCCATACCACCAATTTGTGAAACTATCAGTCTCCTGAAGAACCTCACTCACCAACACTGAATTGGAAGTGGGTGCTTGGGAGTAGGTGCAGAGGAGATGTCAGGGGTAAGTTTTTTTTTATGCAGAGAATGGTGAGTGCGAGGAATGGGCTGCCAGCAGCGGTGATGGAGGGGGAAAGGATAGGGTCTTTTAAGAGACTCCTGGACGGCTACATGGAGTTTAGAAAAATAGAGGGCTATGGGTAAAGCCTATGTAGTTCTAAGGTAGGGACATGTTCGGCACAGCTTTGTGGGTTGTACATTTTCTATGAATTGATTTCACAACATATGGACTCATTTTTAAGGACTCTACATGCATCTTTTCAGATTTATTTATGTATTTATTTGCATAGTTTGTCTTTTTATGCACATTGGTTGTTTGTCAGCCTTTGTGTGGAGTTATTCATTGATTCTATTTTCTTTATTTGTCCCACAGTGAATGCCTTTAGAAAATGAATCTCAGAGTCATATATTGTGACACCTACGTATTTTGGTAATACTTTTATTTTAAACTTTGAAATCCATACCGTCAATTAATGTTTATAAAAAGGTACACTGTAGTAGTCAAAACTACTTCTACAGCATCTTGGAGTCAAAACATGTATGGGTCACCTTCAAACCAGCCATCATCTTGACATTGCCAATAGGCTGGTCCTGGACTTATTTCCACTTGGAATAATTTACTTATTATTATTTAATTATTTGTGGTTTTATATTGCTATATATATTGCTATATATTCTTGGTTGGTGCGACTGTAACGAAACCCAATTTCCCTAGGGATCAATAAAGTATGTCTGTCTGTCTGTATAGCATTGCTGAGTCAATGTGTTGGAGTCTCCCACCCCACAGCACAATGGAAACAGTTCCACCACATTGTCTAAAGCCGATCAAGAATGCAACCCACCACTAGATTCCTTTTGGTCCCGGATTTATTCGGTACAGGCCTGATTCACTGACCATGCTCAGTGAAAATGGTTAGAGACAAGTGCATCTGCATGGATGTAAATATTATCTATAAGACTCCAGTGTAGACGAGACCTGGGTGTCATTGTACACCAGTCATTGAAGGTGGGCATGCAGGTACAGCAGGTGGTGAAAAAGGCAAATGGTATGTTGCCATTCATAGCAAAAGGATTTGAGTACAGGAGCAGGGAGGTTCTACTGCAGTTGTACAAGGCCTCGGTGAGACCACACCTAGAGTACTGTGCGCAGTTTTGGTCCCCTAATCTGAGGAAAGACATTCTTGCCATAGAAGGAGTACAGAGAAGGTTCACCAGATTGATTCCTGGGATGGCAGGACTTTCATATGAAGAAAGACTGGATCGACTAGGCTTATACTCACTGGAATTTAGAAGATTGAGGGGGGATCTTATTGAAATGTATAAAATTCTAAAGGGATTGGACAGGCTAGATGCAGGAAGATTGTTTCCGATGTTGGGGAAATCCAGAACGAGGGGTCACAGTTTAAGGATAAAGGGGAAGCCTTTTAGGACCGAGATGAGGAAAAACTTCTTCACATAGAGAGTGGTGAATCTGTGGAATTCTCTGCCACAGGAAACAGTTGAGGCCGGTTCATTGGCTATATTTAAGAGGGCGTTAGATATGGCCCTTGTGGCTAAAGGGATCAGGGGGTATGGAGAGAAAGCAGGTACAGGGTTCTGAGTTGGATGATCAGCCATGATCATACTGAATGGCGGTGCAGGCTCGAAGGGCCGAATGGCCTACTCCTGCACCTATTTTCTATGTTTCTATGTGTTTACCACTTGACAAGACAGCCCACACATCCCCATCAGTAGCAAACTTGAAACGGGGGACTGATGCACAAAGAAAACTCAACATATTCTTATGGGCATCTCACACAGAGCACAGATAGACCAGTTAATTGTAAGTCTTTGATCTGCTCCCTTTACACATTATCAGCTAAAAAGTGGCTATCATTCAATTAGTCTTGAAAGGTTCTCTACTGCATCAGGTCAAAGAACTAATAATAATAGGATTAACGATGAACTTCTTCCTTTATTGAAAACACTTCCACTTAATTTCAAACTGACCTAGTCAAGCATATGAGATCAATCTTGAATAATTTTCGGTGTTTATGTTCAGTTTAGGTACTGTTTGCTTCCTTAATTCATTCTTAAGAGAGAATACTTGGAAAATGATTGAACAATTCCTACAGCACACGAATCAAGGGCTATATTTCACACTTGCCTGATAAAAGATACTTAACATACAATAGGTCTTTCATGGCAATTCTTCAAGGTTACTGCTTGATGTCAACAGAATACTTAAAGTTCCAATCTGAGAAGGATGTTGTTCACATCTAGAGTGAAAAGGGAACATCAGTGTTAGTTGGTAGTTACACAGACTAGAAGGCAGTTTTTGATGCACTATCACAACTGGTGTCCAAGAAGACCACAACCTTGTCATTGGGTTTGGAAGCTTATGTGCCTCAATGACCTGGAGAGTTATGTTGGCTAGAGTCAGGCCTTTTTGCTTTGGCTCTTGAACATCACCGGAGATGGAGGACCTTCATTGCTGCCCTAAATGCCAGTGACGTAACGGGTAGTAAGTAATCACAACTGGACTAATCTAACTGTGATGCCACCCAGTTAAGATGGCACTACCGAAGACATGCAAAAGCTGAATAGTTGTTTGAAAGCAAAGGAATTCCATTAAAACCATTATTAATAACACTTTCTTGAAATAAATTGTGATAAACTATTACCGCAAGCAATGAAGAAGAGGGCAAATGCAAAGCAAATTTGCGGGATATTCCCTGCTACAAAATCAATGCACTTGGAGTTGGAGCCATGCTGGTTGGAGTGAATGATTCGGAGGGGAAAAGATGGGAAAGAAGAGTTGCGATGCCCATCCAACTAACCCGGGTACGAGAGTACGTGGCTCTAAGTGCTGAACCAATTTGAACAGGTCGAGAATGGCTCCTTCAGCAGCAAAATCCAGGTCTGAAGTGAGTTGCTGGATGGTGTGTTCAAAGCCCGGAGCAAGTTGCCATGGCGCAGCCCCAGTCCTAATGCGAGGTACCATCCGCTATTTGGATAGTCTACATACTGGCCCATATATAACCAAAACGCACGGTGTCAAGAGTTGGGGGAGATAGGTTTGCTCTGGGTGCAGAGACGATCTGGAGAGGTCGAGAACGGCTCGTTCAGCCAGCATAATCTAGGCTCAGAGAAATTCACTTGCAGCAGGGCCAGGTCCTAGTGTAAGATTCAGGCTATTTAAATGGCGGCCCAGGTAGTCTGGGGGCTTCTCTCTCCATGACAATGAGACAATGAGGCTGCCCCTGGCTGCCGTGCTTCGTGTCTGCGAACTTTGCAGTGATTTGCCCCGCTAATATGATAAGCTGAATGCTGAGGCTTTGGGCCTACTCCGGGCTGCTCCGGGTTTTTGGAACTAAGGATTCCATTTGGTTCAGAATACTGTTGTTGTTACTCGCTTCTATTGTTTGCATGATCGTGTGGATAAGGCATAGATAGTCAGAGGCTTTTTCCTGGGGCTGAAACGGCAAGCACGAGAGCGCACAGTTTTGAGGTGCTTGGAAACAGGTACAGAGGAGAGTCAGTGGTAAGTTTTTTACGCAGAGAGTGGTGAGAGGGTCTTTTAAGAGACTCCTGGACAGGTACATGGATCTTAGAGAAACAGAGAGCTATGGGTGACACTAGGTAATTTCTAAGGCACAGCTTTGAGGGATGAAGGGTCTGTATTGTGCTGTAGGTTTTCTATGTTTCTATGATTTGTTTTGTGTTATTTTTCTCTTTCTCTGTAGGTACTTGGGGAGGTTGGTCTTATTTTTCTTCATTGGCTTCTTTCAAGTTCCTTGCTTTGCAACTGCCTGGAAACAAACAAATCTCAAGGTTGTATATCTTATGCATTCCTTGCTAATAAATGCACTTTGAAACTTTGACCCTTACATATCTCACAATTAGCTACCCTATAAACTCTCCTTTCGGGGTCTGAAAGATATACACAAGAGAAAATTTACTAAGTTCAAAATAGTTTTATTATCAAGGTATGTGCACTATATACATCCTTGAGATTCATTTTCTTGCAGGTACCCACAGGAAAATCAAGAAATGCAATAACATCCATGAATAACCACACATACGAAGGCAGCGTGAGTCTTACAGGCTGTGGAGTCGGTTTAGTGCTGAGGAGAGTGAAGCCATTCACACCTGTCCAGCAGCACGATGGTTGTAGGGCAACAGCTGTTCTTGAACCTAACAGCATAAGACCCAAGACTCCCACACCTCTTATTCGATGGTAATAGCGAGAAGAGAGGGATATCGGTCAAACGCAGACCAATGAGATGGTCTCAGGTAGAAGAACTTGGCTGGCACGGAGTAGTGGGGCTGAATCCTGGTTCGTTTTCTGCTCTTGGGCCATGATGCTTAGATCAGGTTTGAAGTCCACCTCAGTGCTCTCTCTTTCAGTGATGGCTGACCTTGGTCCACTTCAAGGTGCCATACCTGCATTCCTGAGAGTCAAGTTTGTTGAATCATTCAGGAGATCGTAAAATTGCTAGATTGTTTAGAGGGTTCAAGTTACAAGGACACATGGAGAAGGAGTGGGCCACCTGACTCCTCAGACCAGTGCTTCCATTTAAGATGACATCTTATCCAACCCAGGCGTCAGCACTTTCTCTGTGCCAGATCCCCATAGACCCCATCCTAATATCATTAAATGTTTTAACCATTTCTACTTTAACTATCCCCACTGATCAGGTGTGATAATTATTGAGCTTCCACTACTCTCTGTGGCAGAAATTCCAGGGATTCACCATCCTCAACAAGAAGAAATTTCTACACAGTTTGGGTCAAGTTGACCATCTCCTTATATTCTCTCATTCAGAGATCTCACTAATGATATTTGACATCAATCCTGTTACGCTCCTTTTAAGTAGAAAAGCATCTCACATTTTTATGGTTACAGAGTTTGCTTCCTGTTGTGTTTGCTTGCCTATAACTCCTGATGAGACCCGAAGCCAGAGAGCAAAGCTGGAACATGAAATAAACCTTTATTCAGTAAGACCACTGCAAGCTGTGACAGTCTTCCTCATTTTCTACTACATCCTCTATATTGGTGTCAGTCTTAGTCTTTTCTCGCACAAAGCCAATGTCTAAACCAGTCTATTATATCATGTTGAATGCCAAGTGACTTAACATTTTTGACCAATCTCCCATTGTGGGACATTGTCAAAGGCCATGCTAAAGTCCATATAGACAACATTCGCTGCTTTGCCTTCATCACCTTTCCTGGTAACTTCCTCAAAAATCTCTATAAGATTGGTTTGACCTGACTTACCACACTCAAAGACATGTTGACTATCCCTAATCAGTCCCAGTCTATCCAAATACTTACTTATCCAGTCCCTTAGAATACATTAAAATAGCTTTCCCACTTCTGATGTCAGGCTCACCGGCCTATCATTTCTTGGCTTATTCTTAGAGTTTTTCTTGAACAATGGAACAACATTAGCTATCCTCCAGCACCTCACATGGCTAAGGATGTTTTAAATATCTCTACTAGGGCTCCTGCAATTTATACACTAGCCTCCCACAGGGTCTAAGGGAACACTTTATTGGGCCGTGGAGATTTATCCACACTAACTTGGCACAAAACAGCAAACACCTCCTCTTCTGTAATCTGTATAGGGTCCATGACCTCGCTGCTGCTTTGCCTCACGTCTGTCGACTCTGTGTCCATTTCCTGAGTAAATGCAGATGCAAAAAACTCAATTTATGATCTCCTCCATTTCTTTCAGCTCCATGCAGAGATTATCATTTTCATCTTCAGCAGGGTCAATTTTATCCCTTGCTATCCTTTTGCTCTTGATGTATCTATGTTTTCTTTTAGCCACCCTGATTTCTGTCTCATTTGTTATCTTTTATTTCTTATGCTTCACAAGTACCTTATTTGTTCCTACCTGTCTATAGTTGCTGTGCACCTTCTTCTTTTCCTTAGCCAGGGCCTCAATATCTCTCAAAGACTAAGGTCCTGTTGTCCTAGTCTTTTATTCTGACAGGAATGTACAAACTCTATACTCCAGTTTTGAAGGCCTCCTCCCACTTACCAGGTAAACCTCGGCCGGAAAACAACCTGTCCCTATCCACACTTGCCAGATGCTTTCTGATACCATCAACATTGGCCTCTCTCCAACTTGGAATCTTAACCCTAGGATTTGACCTGTCCATTTCCAGTTTGGCAAAAGAATAAACCAGGGAAGGTAGTGCACCCGTGGCTGACAAGGGAAAGTAGGGATAGTATCAAGTCCAAAGAAGAAACATATAAATTAGCAAAAAAAAAAGCGACACACCTGAGGACTGAGAGAAATTCAGAGACCAGCAGAGGAGGACAAAGGGCTTAATTAGGAAAGGGAAAAAAGATTATGAGAGAAAGCTGGCAGGGAACATAAAAACTGACTGTAAAAGCTTTTATAGATACGTGAAAAGAAAAAGATTGGTCAAGACAAATGTGGGTCGTTTACAGTCAGAAACAGGTGAATTGATCATAGGGAACAAAGACATGGCAGACCAATTGAATAACTACTTTGGTTCTGTCTTCGCTAAGGAGGACATAAATAATCTTCCGGAAATAGTAAGGGACCGAGGGTCTAGTGAGATGGAGGAACTGAGGGAAATGCATGTTAGTAAGGAAGTGGTGTTAGGTAAATTGAAGGGATTAAAGGCAGATAAATCCCCAGGGCCACATGGTCTGCATCCCAGAGTGCTAAAGGAAGTAGCCCAAGAAATAGTGGATGCATTAGTGCTAATTTTTCAAAACTCCTTAGATTCTGGATTAGTTCCTGAGGATTGGAGGGTGGCTAATGTAACCCCACTTTTTAAAAAAGGAGGGAGAGAGAAACTGGGGAATTATAGACCGGTTAGTCTGACATCGGTGGTGGGGAAAATGCTAGAGTCGGTTGTCAAAGATGTGAGAACAGCACATTTGGAAAGAAGTGAAATCATCGGACAAAGTCATCATGGATTTGTGAAAGGAAAATCATGTCTGACGAATCTTATAGAATTTCTTGAAGATGTAACTAGTAGAGTGGATAGGAGAGAGCCAGTGGATGTGGTATATTTAGATTTTCAAAAGGCATTTGACAAGGTCCCACACAGGAGATTAGTGTGCAAACTTAAAGCACACGGTATTGGGGGTATGGTATTGATGTGAATAGAGAATTGGTTGGTAGACAGGAAGCAAAGAGTGGGAGTAAACGGGACCTTTTCAGAATGGCAGGCAGTGACTAGTGGGGTACCGCAAGGCTCAGTGTTGGGACCCCAGATGTTTACAATATATATAAATGATTTAGACGAGGGAATTAAATGCAGCATCTCCAAGTTTGCGGATGACACGAAGCTGGGCGGCGGTGTTAGCTGTGGGGAGGATGTTAAGAGGATGCAGGGTGACTTGGATAGGTTAGGTGAGTGGGCAAATTCATGGCAGATGCAATTTAATGTGGATAAATGTGAGGTTATCCACTTTGGTTGCAAGAACAGGAAAACAAATTATTATCTGAATGGTGGCCGATTAGGAAAAGGGGAGATGCAACGAGACCTGGGTGTCATTGTACACCAGTCATTGAAGGTGGGCATGCAGGTACAGCAGGCGGTGAAAAAGGCAAATGGTATGTTGGCATTCATAGCAAAAGGATTTGAGTACAGGAGCAGGGAGGTTCTACTGCAGTTGTACAAGGCCTTGGTGAGACCACACCTAGAATATTGTGTGCAGTTTTGGTCCCCTAATCTGAGGAAAGACATTCTTGCCATAGAGGGAGTACAAAGAAGGTACACCAGATTGATTCCTGGGATGGCAGGACTTTCATATGAAGAAAGACTGGATCGACTAGGCTTATACTCACTGGAATTTAGAAGATTGAGGGGGGATCTTATTGAAATGTATAAAATTCTAAAGGGATTGGACAGGCTAGATGCAGGAAGATTGTTTCCGATGTTGGGGAAGACCAGAACGAGGGGTCACAGTTTAAGGATAAAGGGGAAGCCTTTTAGGACCGAGATGAGGAAAATCTTCTTCACACAGAGAGTGGTGAATCTGTGGAATTCTTTGCTACAGTAAACAGTTGAGGCCGGTTCATTGGCTATATTTAAGAGAAAGTTAGATATGGCCCTTATGGCTAAAGGGATCAGGGGGTATGGAGAGAAAGCAGGTACAGGGTTCTGAGTTGGATGATCAGCCATGATCATACTGAATGGCGGTGCTGGCTCGAAGGGCTGAATGGCCTACTCCTGCACCTATTTTCTATGTTTCTATGTTTCTATAACGACCTTGAATTTAATGGCATTATAATCAGTAGACACACAAACTTCTGTCACCTGCCCTGTCTCATTCCCTAAAAGAAGAGCTAGTATCACAGTCTCTCTAGTTTGATTTCTATGTACTGATTAAGGAAACTTTCCTGAACACATTAGACAAACTCTTTCCCATCTAACCCTTTTACAGTATGGGAGTTCCAGTCAATACATGGGAAGTTAAAACCATCTACTATCACAAACTTATGTTTCTTGGGACAATTTGTGATTTCCCTACAAATTTGCACCTTTAAATTCTGTGGATTTTTGAGTGGTCTATAATATAATCTCATTAATGTGGTCATACCTTTCTTATTCCCCAGTTCTACCTATACAGCCACACTAGACAAGTTCTCCATTCATTCTTGGCTGAGCATTACAGTGATATTTTCCTTGACTCATAAATAATACCACCCCTCCGCCTTTAATCTCTCCTATTCTATCATGTCTAAATCAATGGAACCCCAGAACATTGAGTGGTTAGTCCTGCTCCTCCTGCAACCAGGTCTCACTAATGCTTAAAATGTAATATTCCTACGTCCTGATCCATGCCCTAAATTCATCCATCTATAATACTCCTGGCATTATGCACAGTTCAGAACATTAGTCCTACCTTGCTTGACCTTCTGATTCCTGACTGTACGTAGGATTAACATCTTTCTCCAGAACCACTCCACTATCTGTTCTAGTGCTCTGCTTCCCATTCACCTGCAATTCTAGTCTAATCCCCACCCCATGCAGCACCGGCAAACCGTCGTTCTATGATATTAGTCCCCCTCCAGTTCAAGTGCAAGCCACCATTTTAAGGAAGCAAATGGATGCTGCCTTTATGAGACAGCGCCTTTTGAAGACGCCCTTGACTCTGAGGAGGTTGATGCCCATGATGGAGCTGGCTGAGTTTACAATTTTCTACTGCTTTTTCCAACCCTGTGCAGTGTTCCCTCCATACCAGATAGTCATGCAACCAGTTAGAATGTTCTTCATGTTACATCTCAAGAAATTAGTGAGTGTCTTTACTGACATACCAATTCTTCTCATAGCTGTGGTCGTGCCTTCTTTGTAATTGCATCAATACGTTTGATCCAAGGATGGATCTTAAGAGATGTTAACACTGAGGAACTTGAAACTGCTCACCCTTTCCACTTCTGATCCCTTGATGAGGACTGGTGTGTGTTCCCTTTTCTTACCCTTCCTGAAGCCCACCATCAATTCCTTGGTCTTACTGGCACTGAGTGCAAGGTTGTTGCTGTGACACCACTCACTCAGCTGATCTGTCTTGTTCCTGTACAACTCTTCCCTGACAAAATCAGATATTCTACTAACAATAGTTGTGCCATCAGCAAATTTGGAGTTGGCTTTTGAGCTGTGCCTAGCCACTCAACTGTAGGTGCCAGCCCAATCTTCTGCCTAGTCCCATCTACCTGCACCCAGACTATATCCACCCAAACTCCATTGAAAACTCAAGTTTTTATATTAGAGGCATTCAACAGGCACTTTGGTAAGGATGTGAATCGAAGAATATCAACTTTATGTAGATGGAAGAGATTTGTTTCTTTGGACAGTTGATGACTAAATTAATTGGTCATTCACAATATTTTTGGCCAAAGGACTTGTTCTGTGCTGTTTATTTATTGAGATACAGTGCGGCACAGCCCTTCGAGCTGCGCCACCCAGAAACTGCTTACTTATCCCGAGCTTAAACTCAGGACAATTTACAATGACCAATTAATCCACTAACCGGTACATCTTTACACTGTGGGAGGAAACCAGAGCACCCAGGAAAAAAAACACACATTCCATGGGGAGGACGCACAGACCCCGTACAGATGACACCAAGAGTGCCGAGCTAACCTCTACACTACCGTGATGGTTCTGTTCTATGTTTTCTATACCCTCTGTGAAAGGAGTGGACACTGTATAATGACTTTGGTATTGCCTTTGTTTAACTGGAGGGTACTTTGCAATGGAGGGATTGTGAGGGAGATATTGATGAAGCTAAGCTTCATGACGGTGTTATACATTTGCAGATAATCTCTATGAAGGACAGGTATATGGATTGGATACAGAAAAATGTGCAAGCATAATGAACAATGAAAGTTCAGAGGCAGAGACCATTGCAGAAAAGTGACATACTTCCTTGAAGAACATTAAGAGCCCTATGTGTTTTCATAGCAATTCCTGTACGGGTCCATCAATGATGTCAGCTTTTTAGAACATCGATCACAGAATACTATTACAAGGCACAGGCCTTTCAGCCCATGATGTTGTCCTGACCTTTTAACCGACTCTAAAATCAACCTAACCCTTTCTTCTAACATAGACCTCCATTTTTTTTTATCATCCATGCACCTATCTAAGAGATCTTAAACACCCCTAATGTATCTGCCTCTATCACACCCCTTGCAGGGCATTATCTGTGTAAAAAACTTATCTTCGACATCCCCACCTGTACTTTCCTCCAAGGATGTTGAAATTATGCTTCCGTGGTATTAGGCATTTCTGCTCTGGGAAAATGTCTCTGGTTATCCACTTGATCTGTATCTCTTATCATCCTGTCCACCTGAAAATTGTATTTTAAGACGAATTCAAATTCTGAAACTAAATTCAGATTCTGAAATTACATTCACTGGATTAATTATCAGACAGCAAAGCCACTACAAGGAAAAAAATACCACACCCCCTGCTGAGCCCTGATCTTCCACAGACCACGCAATGAAGTTTAACAATCCACTTATGTAAACCTTGCTTGATCCACAAAGATTATTTTGTAAAACATTAAAATACTTCTTTATTCTTGCAAAATCTACTTCTCTCCACGGAACCCAAGAACTGCTTACACAGAAAAATCACAAAGGGATCAGCAAGACAAGGTGAGAGGCTAGAGTTGAGTGTCGAGCACAGACTGATAAACTCTTCTACAAGGTCATTAATAATCTTGGAAAATGCAATGGATGTTGGCAGCACCCATTATTGCAATGTTCACAGTTAAACTAAATCCACTTAACAGAGGGCTTGGATGTGCATAAGGAATTATTTCTAAACTTACATGATTCCTCATGGTTGAGGTTCAAATGTTTACTCAAGCTTAAACCCAGTAATAAACCACCACTACAATTATGCAATAAGCTCATTCAATTTGCTTTCTTGCAGACCCATGATTTCAGGCTGGGCTTCATTTAACTTCAGTTCCAACCAGATGAAATATTGCTTTCTCCTTCCGGTAAAAGTAAATTTTCCCTCCCCCTCCACTCTTCTTCTGTTTCCCGCTCTGGCCTCTTACCTCTTCTCACCTGCCTATCACCACCACTTGGAACCCTTCCTCCTTCCCTTTCTTCTATGCTCCACTCTCCTCTCCTATCAGATTCCTTCTTCTTCAGCCCTTTACCTTTCCTACCCACATAGCTTCACATATCACCTTCTAGATATCCTTCTTCCACTTCCCCATGTTTTCATTCTGGCATCTTATAAGGTCATAGATAAATACACCACAGAAACAGTCCCTTCAGCCCATCTAGTCCATGCCAAAACCATTCAAGCTATCTACTTTCATCGACTTGAGCTGGGATCAAATCCCGCCATACCACTACTATCTATGTACCCATCCAAACTTCTCTTAAATGTTAACATTGAGCTCACATACACCATGAATCAAGCTCACATACATCACTCCACACTCTCATGATCCTCTGAGTGAAGAATTTTCCTGTCATATTCCCCTTTCCACCTTTCACCCTTGATGCATGACCTCTGGTTTTAGTCACATCTGACCTCAGTGGAAAAGGCCTGTGGAAAATACCCCTCATAATTTTAACTAACTTTATCAAACCTTCTCCACTTTAAGGAATTAAGTCCTCACCTATTCAATCTTTCCTTATAACTCAGGTCCTTCAGACCCAGCAACATCCTTGTAAATTTTCTCTCAACTTGTTTTTCAACCATAGGATTGACTTCAATGGCACAAAACTACTGTGCCATGCCAATGGCTTTTGGGACCATCTGGTAAAGAAAGCCATTGAAATAAAACTAGAGGAAAATAATTTTAACAAAGACAAAGGTCTCACCCTAAGTAAAAACTGGAATTTGATTGTAATCAAGGTGGGAGAGCAGAAACCTGATTGGATGAAGAACTGAAATACAGGGGTATAAGTACCACTAGCCTAGATGTGCCTAGGCATCATCCCTGAAGAAGATGGCAGAGTTCAATATCGAAACATTGGATATAATTGAGGCCTGCACCCTGCTAGAAGCCCAAGAAGAGTTTATTCTTTCAAACTTGTTTAGGTGACTAAAACTGCACACAATACCCAAATTAGGCCTCACCGACATTTTATACAATTTCAACATAACATCCCATCTCCTGTACTCAGCACATTGATTTATGAAGGCCAACGTGCCAAAAGCTTTCTTTACAATGCTCCCTTTCCCATGCTGAAGAAGGGTCTCAGCCTGAAACTTTGACAGTTTGTTCACTTCCGTTGATGCTGCCTGACCTGCTGAGTTCCTCCAGCATTTTGTGTGTGTTGCCTTGGTTTTCCAGCATCTGCAGAATGCCTTGTGTTCATTTAACATCAGACTGTCTTTTTCACTTTTCCTCAAATGGCTACTGTGGTTTCTATCAATACTGCATTTGCCTCACACTTTGAAGTCAAGCCAAGATGCACAATTCTCAAAATTTGCAATGAACTGATGTTTCTCCCGAATGGCTGTGGTTTATCTAGAGTTTCCTTCCTGATACTACAAACAAATACAAAGCATCCTGCTCATTCATAAAACACAGAACAGTGAACAAGGAGAGTACAGAATAGGAACAAGCCCCATGGCCCACAATATCTGTAGAGCCTTGGGTCCCACTCTGCAGGGTTCAATCACCTCAGTGGCTCATGGCTGTAGACTCATTTCCGGAGGACTTTGTAGCTGATGTTTAATGTCCACAAGCTGAACGTGCTGCACAGCTGTGGACTCACTTTCAGGCGCTCTGCAGTTCATGTTAGAAGTATTTTTGTTTACTCTTTTTTTAATATTTGTGTGATTTGAATGAGGTAATTCATCACGGAATTGGCTCTGTGGTCTGTGTTTCGTAAACATCAGCACAGTGCTGAACTGACGGACCTGGTAGCTGTGGCTTCTTTTGTCCATTTCAGAGACTCTGTGATCTGAGGTTAAATGTTCTGTATGTTATTTGTTTGCATTTGCTGTATGCAGGATTAGTTCTTTTCTTCACACATTGCTTGTTTGATAGTCTGTGGGGATTTTCTTTAAATGAGTTCTATGGTGTTTCCTTGTTTTGTGGCTGCCTACCAGAAGATGAAACTCAAGGCTGTATACTGTATACATACTTTGATAATAAATGTACTTTAAACTTTGAAAGTTATGATGAATTAAACTAAATCTTTTCTGCTTGCACATGACCTTGGCCTTAATACCCTCTTGTACAATTAGATCCACAATTTCCTCACTTCCAGACTCCAGTCAGATGAAACTGGCAACAACACCTCTTTCATAATCTCCACCAGCACAAGTACACCACAAAGCTGTGTGCTTAGCCCCCTGCTCAACTGGCTTTACATTTTTTGACTGTGAGGCTAATCGCAGCCCCAATACCATATTTAAATTTGCTGACTGTTGTTGGCTAATCAAAGGTGGTGACAAATCAGCATCTAGAAGGGTGACTGAAAATCTGGCTGAGTTGAGCCACAAGAACAACTTATTTCTCAAAGTCTCCAAGACCAAGGAGCTGATATTGACTTCAGGAAGAGTAGAATAGATACGGAGTCCTCACCAGGGAATCAGAGGTGGAAAGAGTCAGCAAGTTTTAATTTGTCAATACTATGATTTCAGAAGGTTATATTTGTTCTTTCTAAAGATAAACTGTGCATAAAAAACATTGCTTATTTACAGAATGGCTTCAGCTCAACCAAATTTTACTCAGGACACTCCAGCATGCCCAGAGCATGTGTGACCTGTTCACTAACATAATTCCCAGTTCCAGGTGAACCGTCTGCTTTGTACACTAGGAACTGAAGTCCTTTATTATGTACGCACATAATAACACTTCCTCCTTTTTTAAAGAAAACAAACATAATAGTATGTCTTTATAAACCTGCAAGATACAATAATGCTTTCCAACAAAGATATTTATATTAACTTCAATTGTAATATGCAAATACAGTCCCTTATTCACTCGTCTTATTTTAATCCAGCTCTGTGATGGTTTAATGATCCCTTTTGGTCTGCAATTTATTCCCACAGATGTAAAGCTTTAATTTTCTGTGTTTGGGCTCTGTTCTTGTTCTTGCTGTGTGACCATTATTCACTCCCCATGCATCATAATGGAGCCCTGGACTACATCCATGCTATCAGTGAGTCTTTGCTCAAGTTCCAACTGATTTCGTCTCCATTCACAGAGCTCCTTCTGTTGGCCTCCTATCATAGATAGCAACTCCTCCTGTTGGTCCTTGATGATCTGTTGTTGTTGTTCTGACCTTAGGATCAATGTGTTCTCCCCAACTTCCTTTTTACTTTTTTCCATTTCAAAGTCAGCGAAGATCATGGAGATATTTTTGATTTCTTGTCTCTAAATGCAAGTTGATAAGAGACAGATTTTTAACCAAAGTTGCATGATGTGGAAGCAAGACTGGCAACTTCCTCATCATAATTGCTCGGTTTAGCACTGGCATCCGGACTGTCAAGCTAGTGTAGCTGGTACAGATGTCTACAGGAGGTGGAGTTCTTGTACTTCTCTTGCATAACCTCTCTGCAGCCCTCATGGATGCAGTTATGAGTTTCTTGAGCTATCTCAGATAAAAATCCGGGCTCCTCAAAGACATCTATGTACACTTCCATGAATGTTGCAAGGTCATCTTTGATCTGTGAGGCAACTAGAAAAACTCTTTCCACCAAGTTGAGCTTTTTACATGCTGTCAGACCTAATATTGGCTGTACTTGCTTTTCAGCAATCAGTAGCTGTGCCTTCAGGTGCTGTCCCTTGTGCATGAAGGTCACTATTTACTGGAATGTTCTTTCCAGTATAGCCTATCACTTTTAATTTCACTGAGTATATCTTGCTTTTTGTGAGTCTTGTAATCAACCATGGATAACAGATTCACCTGGGCTCTGGTGTCAAGCTTGAATGGAATTATTATCTCATTCACAGTCATTCTGTTTTACCAGCACCAGCAGTCTGTAAATATTGATTTCATATTTCCTCAGCAACCATGTGCACCTTTCTCTTGGTGGCCCCAGCTTCGGAAGCACTTTGGAAAATGATTCTTCTTCCCACAATTATTGCAGGACTTTTCAAAATCAGGGCATGTCTTTAGCATGTGCTCGCCTCCACATTTTCTGCATTGGCTATTTGAACCAGCATTCACAAGAAAAACAAATTATACACAATTTTTACAAGAGATGACTGAAGTAGAACAAAAAGATTTATTGTAGTGCAAAGTGGTCAAAATGGTCATAGTGATGCTACGCTGTGGTATTTATGGGGGCTGTGCAGATCATTTCAAAAACTGAATGGTTGAAGGGAAATAACTTCTTAAACCTGCTGGTGTGGGACTTCAGCCTTCTGTACCATCTGCCTCATAGAAGCAGTGAGAATATGGCAAGGCCTGGATGGTGGGGATCTTTGCTGGTAGATATTGCTTTCTTGAGGCAGCACATTACAGAGGACTTTGCACAGTGCTGTATTTGTCAATGTGGAGCAGAAAGCAAGTTTGTAAGTCAGGTGGGAGCAGAGGACATTGGGAATGGTGAGGGAGGAGTGCTGCGGGAGTGGTGTGAGGTCAGGTGGCAGAGAAGGTGTGCAAGTGGTGGTGTGAGTGCAGACACACCCAGCCCTGAGACACCAGGCAAGGTCAGTTGATTCCAAACAATAGATTTATTGATTATTACAGAATGTATTTCAGCTGTTTCTCACTCACTCCCCTCTCCCTTCCTCTTTTTCCAACCATGATTCCTCTCTCCCTGCCATCTTCCCACTCCCAGTCAACAATAGAGACCCCTATCAGAATTAGTTTTATTATCACACACATGACATAAAATTTTCTTTTTATTGTGGCAGCAGTACAGTGCAATACATAAAATTACTATAGCATTCTGCAAAAGCCTTGGGCACCCTAGCTATATATATATTGCCCAAGATTTTTGCACAGTACTGTGTATGCTGCCTCTGCATAAAAACAACAAAGTTGTCCCTCAGTTCAGTTTGTGATCTTACAGTGCATGGCTGTTGGAAAAGATCTCTATAGTGCAGAGTACGTTTATTGTGTGACGCCAATTGTCAAATCTGATAAGTTATTGTATATACTGTAGGTACTTCTGATAGGGGTGGTGGGGGGTATACCCATACTGTATTAATCTGAGTCCACTACTCTCTGCAGCTGAATCTCCTATCCATTTCAATTGCTCTACCAGACCATGATACAACCAGTCAGGATACGCTCAATTGTACCTCCGTCACACAATTTCAGACTCTGGAAAGAGACTGTAATAAAGGAAATGAAACTAAAGGGCACTGCACTATCCATCAGTCTACTTTCCTGTTAATTACTATAGAACTTCACAGCAGAGAAGCTGCATTTTTGCTCCAGCTGTTCTATAGAATGATAGTTATACCAGCACAGAAACGGGTTCTTTGGCCCAACTCATCCATGATAATTAACTCACCAACGTCTGGTACAGCAGTCTTCTCTACCTATATTCTACCTGAGCTCAAGAAATTTGACTGCATTTAGCCCAAACCCCTCAAAACTTTTCCTATTTATGCATAGGAGCAAGTACCTTTTAAATATTGTTAAACTATCTGCTTGAACCACTTCCTCTAGTAGTTCATTCCATGTTCCCACCACCCTGTGGAAAAAGGTTTTCTATCTCTTTAAATCTTTCCCTTTCCATTTTTAATCTATGCCCTCACATAACCCAGGAATAAGATTTTGGTTATTCACCTATTTTAGGTGAAAATATTGTATAAGGTCACTCCCTCCCAAGCTATAAGATCACAAGAACATAAGATGGTGGCATCCGTTAGTCTGGCAAGACCATGGATCTGCACCTAGAATGGTTTCTGGGGCGCAGGCCTGGGCAAGGTTGTAGGAACACCAGCAGTTGCCCATGCAGCAAGTCTCCCCTCACCACAACCCCAATATTGTCCCAGGGAAGGGCAAGGGCTGATACAGCTTGACACCAGTATCATCGCAGGAGTTGCCAGAACGAGGTTGAAGGCAGTGTCGGACTGGCTTAGGGACTCCAGCTCCGGATTTGTCCTCAGGGTTTACTCCTGAAGCCTTTCCCATGAGTGGGTATGGCCGCAAGGCAGCAGAGGTTTGAAATTGGAGTTTTCCCTCTCTTAGATGGACTGCCTTCCCAGGCTGACGAGCTCCATCTTCCCGAAGCACTGGTTTTAAGGTGCCAGGACCCACTTTCACCCCTTCTCTTGGCTGTAGAAACAGTTCTGCCGGGCTTAGAGGCTAAGCCACATGAGAAGGCCAGGAGTTGGACTTGGTAGTCAGAGGCTATTGAGGCGCATGCCATGAAGAGCACTTTTAGGTAGTGGGAGCTTGTCCCCACTACCACCCCTCAGCTTGACAACCTTGGAACATAAGATATAGGAGCAGGATTAGGCCATTTGGCCTATCGAGTCTTCTCCGCCATTTCATTATGCCTGATCCATTTTGTTTTTCTCAGTCCCAATCTCCTACCTTCTCCCTGTATCCCTGCATGACCTGACAAATCAAGAATTTATCAACCTCAGCCTTAAATACACCCAATGATTTAGCATCCACAGCTGTTATGGCAATGGATTGCACAGAATCATCACTCTCTAGCTGAAGAAATTCCTTCCTATCTCTGTTCTAAATGGACATCCCTCTATTCTAAGGCAATTTTTCTCTCCCCACCATAGGAAACATCCTCTCCACATCCACTCAATTAAGGCCTTTCAACATTCAATGAGGTCATCACTCATTCTTCTGAATTCCGGTGAGTATGGGACTAGGGCCATCAAACACTGCTCATATGAGAAGCATTTCAATGCTGGAATCATTTTTGTGAATCTCCTTTGAACCCCCCTCTATTGCCAGCACATGCTTTCTTAGACTCCTGACTCCAGGAAAAAAAGTCAAAACCAATCCATCCCACTCTATAAATCCAAACCCTTAGTGGAGCTAGCATCAAAAATCTTTTTTGGACTCTTTCCAGGTTTATAGCATCCTTTCTATAACAGGTCAATTAGAACCGCATACAATACTCCAAATGTGTTCTCACCAATGTATGGAACAGCTGTCTTCTCTGCCTGTGAATTTAGCTTTAAAAGCAAATTCTTAGGACAAGTGTTAAGAGAGTTGAGGAAGAATCAACCAAAGGAACAATCCAAAGGCAGTCTTCAGAGACTAAACTTTTAAAAAAAATTGAGAGTGACTGAGAATGTTGCCTGTGTCGATAGATTGTCATGCTATAAATGTCACTTCTCCACTAACAGCTTACTATTCTTAAACCTCATGGTAAACTATGATCCTTGAGAAAATTTAATGTACAGTACTGTGCAAACAGCTTAGAAATGTAATTATAGCTAGAGGTGCATAAAGTGCTTAGAGGCGCATAGAGTTTAAGACTTTTGCACAGTACTGTATTTATTAAGATGGAGCAGAGAACAAATTTGTAAATCTGGCAGGAGCAAAGAATGTTGGGAATGGTGAGGGTGGAGCCCCACAGGAGGGGTGTGGGACAGGACGCAGAGAAGGCGTGCCAGGCAGGGGGTGGGTGGTGACGCAGGTGCACACATGCCCAGCCCTGAAACACCAGGAAAGGTCATTTGATTCCAAACAATTGGTTTAGTGATCATAATAAAATGTCTCTCAGTAGCTTCCTGCTCTCTCTCTCCTCACCCTTCACATTTTTCCAACCATGGTTCCCCTCTCCCTGCCCCTTTCCCACTCCCAGTCCACAATAGAGACCCATATCAGAATCGGGTTTATTATCACTCGCATATGTTGTTTTTTTTGTATGGAAGCCGGACAGTGCAATGAATAATGTTGCTACAGCACTGTGCAAAAGTCTTAGGTATTCATTCACACTCTCTCTCTCTCTCTCTCTCTCTCTCTCTCTCTCTCTCTCTCTCTCTCTCTCTCTCTCCTCTCTCTCCTCTTTCCCCCCCCCCCCACATATATTTTTTTTGGTATCTTTGACTGTTACATAACAATCAATGGTGGGTTGGTGATGTTGTCCTAGTTGGTCTCTTTACCATGATTCGCTTTCCAAGGACTCTAGCCCATTATTTATGTATTTTTTTGTTATTTTTTGTTACCGTTTTCACAATGAGAGTGAGGCTTGGTGTGTGATGCACTCAGGAGGCTTTTGATCTTATTACCACAGACAGCTGTTCTAGTACTGCATCTCAGTTAAAAATGGGATTGGGGTGCAGTTCGGAAGGACTATTGCAAGGCTGGGGATGGTCCCTTTTAACTAAGATGTCAGACCCCCAAACTAGTGAATGTGATTGATCACAAGGAATTATTCTGAAGGGAACAGAGCAATATCATCTCAATATTTATCACCCAAACAAGAGCATAAAGACAGGATACCTATGATAGTTGCTTTCTGGGAGTGCCTCTGTACAAGTAGTCACTTCCACAAGACTACATTTCAAAACTACGTTATTGGTGTCACAATATGAGCAACATGTAATGTCACAGAACACTATTACAATGCCAGTGACCTGGGTTCCATTACACCACTGTTTGTAAGGAGCTTCTATGTCCTGCGCAAAATTGTGTGAGCTTACTTTTGGTGCTCCAATTGCCTCCAACATTCCCAGCATGTACAGGTTAGTGGGGTGATTAGTGACAAGGGTATCATTGGGCAGTTTGAGTTCATTTGGCTAAAAAGGCCTTTTACTGTGCTATAACTCTAATTAAAATCATAATGTCGGTAGAGCCATTAACTTACAGCCCCAGAGACCCAGGCTTAGTCCTGAATCTGCATTTTACCTCTACAGAATTTGCACATTTTCCCAGTGACTGTCTGCATTTCCTCTGGATCATCCAGTTTCCTTCTACATCCAAAAGATGTGCTGGCTGATAAGTTAATTTTCTAATGTAATTTCCTCCTAATATGTAGGCATGTTGTAGACTGTGCTGAGTGTTAATGCGAATATAGAGGGAACTTAGTGACCAATCCATAGAATCTTTAAAGTTGCCAAGCAAGTTGAGAAGAAGTTGAGTCCTGACGAAGGGTCTCAGCCCGAAACGTCGACAGCGCTTCTCCCTATAGATGCTGCCTGGCCTGCTGTGTTGCACCAGATTTCCTCGTGTTTGCAAGTTGAGAAGAATGTGAGTTGGCCTTCGTTAATCAGGGGATTCAATTTAAGAGCCATATTGCAGTTCTGTAAAACTCTGGTTAGACCACACTTGGAGCATTGTGTTCAGTTCTGGTCACATCAATATAGGAAGGACATGTTAGCTTTAGAAAGGGCGCAGAGGAGATTGACCAGGATGCTGCCTGGATTAGTGACATATCTTATGAGGAAAGGTTGAGTGAGCTAGGGCTTTTCTTGGTTTTTTTAAATTAGTATTTGTTTATTATTGCCATATGTGCCAGGATACAGTGAAGAACTTTTCTTGCATACTGATCAAATTATTACACAGTGATTGAACTACAGTGGACTAAGTTAATAGACAATAGACAATAGGTGCAGAAGTAGACCATTTGGCTCTTTGAGCCTGCACCGCCATTTTGAGATCATGGCTGATCAATTGCTATCAATACCCGGTTCCTGCCTTGTCCCCATATCCCTTGATTCCCCTATCCATAAGATACCTATCTAGCTCCTTCTTGAAAGCATCCAGAGAATTGGCCTCCACTACCTTCCGAGGCAGTGCATTCCAGACCCCCACAACTCTCTGGGAGAAGAAGTTTTTCCTTAACTCTGTCCTAAATGACCTACCCCTTATTCTCAAACCATGCCCTCTGGTACTGGACTCTTCCAGCATCTGGAACATATTTCCTGCCTCTATCTTGTCCAATCCCTTAATAATCTTATATGTTTCGATCAGATCCTCTCTCAATCTCCTTAATTCCAGCGTGTACAAGCCCAGTCTCTCTAACCTCTCTGCATAAGACAGTCCAGACATCCCAGGAATTAACCTCGTGAATCTACGCTGCACTTCCTCTACAGCCAGGATGTCCTTCCTTAACCCTGGAGACCAAAACTGTACACAATACTCCAGGTGTGGTCTCACCAGGGCTCTGTACAAATGCAAGAGGATTTCCTTGCTCTTGTACTCAATTCCCTTTGTAATAAAGGCCAACATTCCATTAGCTTTCTTCACTGCCTGCTGCACTTGCTCATTCACCTTCAGTGACTGATGAACAAGGACTCCGAGATCCCTTTGTATTTCTCCCTTACCTAACTCTACACCGTTCAGATAATAATCTGCCTTCCTGTTCTTACTCCCAAAGTGGATAACCTCACACTTATTCACATTAAGCACCATCTGCCAAGTATCTGCCCACTCACCCAGCCTATCCAAGTCACCCTGAATTCTCCTAACATCCTCATCACATGTCACACTGCCACCCAGCTTAGTATCATCAGTAAATTTGCTGATGTTATTTTCTATGCCTTCATCCAAATCGTTAACGTAAATGGTAAACAGCTGTGGTCCCAATACCAAGCCCTGTGGCACCCCACTAGTCACCACCTGCCATTCCGAGAAACACCCATTCACCGCTACCCTTTGCTTTCTACCTGCCAACCAGTTTTCTATCCATGTCAATGCCTTCCCCCCGATGCCCTGAGCTTTGATTTTACCCACCAATCTTCTATGTGGGTCCTTATCAAATGCATTCTGAAAATCGAGGTACACTACATCCACTGGATCTCCCCCGTCTAACTTCCTGGTTACATCCTCGAAAAAATCCAACAGATTAGTCAAGCATGATTTACCCTTGGTAAATCCATGCTGGCTCGGCCCAATCCTATCACTGCTATCTAGATATGCCACTACTTCATCCTTAATAATGGACTCTAGCATCTTTCCCACCACCGATGTCAGGCTGACAGGTCGATAGTTCTCTGTTTTCTCCCTCCCTCCTTTCTTAAAAAGTGGGATAACATTAGCCAGTTAACACAATAACAATGCAGAATAAAGTGTAAAAGCTACCAAAAAAAGTGCATTGCAGGTAAACAGTAAGGTGCTAGGAACACAGCAAGGTAAATTGAGAGATCAAGAGTTCATCTCAGAAGGACAGTGTAACAGTTATTTTCTTCTCCTTAAACTTGTATACAGGAAATGACATTAAACAATCCTAAATCTTGAATCTTGAGTATTCTCGTGCAAGGGGTCTATTCAAGAGCCTTGGGATAATGGGACAGAAGCTGTATTTAAACTTAATGGTACATATTTTCAAGATTTTGTTGCTTCTGCCTGAAGCAAGGGGGCAGAAGAAAGAATGCATAGCTAAAAATAGTTTTAGATGTACTGGACACTATTTAAAAGGTTTAAAGTTCAAAGTTCAAAGTAAGCTTATGTCAAATTACATATATGTCACCATATACAACCCATGGAATTTTTTCTTGCCAGCTTATGCAGTAATTCCTAGAAACACAATAGAGTCACTGAAAGTCTAAACCCAACACAATACGCAAAAGACAACAAACAGTACAAATACAAAAGAAAAAAAAACAGTAAATATCAAGAATATGAGATGCAGAGTCCTTGAAAATGGGTTGTGGAAACAGTTCAATGATGGGGTGACTTAAGTTATCTCCTCTGGTTCAAGAGCCTGGTAGTTGAGAGGTAATAGCCATTCCTGAACCTGGTGGCTCCTGTACCTTCTTCCTGATGGAAGCAGTGAGAAAGGAGCATGGCCTGAGTGGTGGAGATCCTTGATAATGGATGCTTCTTTCCTGAAAAAGTGCTCAATTGTGGAGAGGGCTTCACCATTGGTGGGCTGTGTCCATTACTTTCCATTCAAGGGCACTGGTGTTTCAATACGAGGCTATAATGCAACCACTGTATAAATGCAAGCCTTCCAATGTTTAGTCTAACAGAGAACGTACTGATCATATGCAATTTTTTCACCCCATTTCAAACCTTAAGGAAAATATGAAAGCAAGAATTTTCTTGAAACTCAAAACCTTTTGCAATGCAGGTGCACGTAGGGAAAGCTTCAGAATATCAAAGGATATAGCAGCTAATGCATCAACTTGGATTCACATCATAACAGCTGGACCATCTTAAACTAAGGTTATTTCCCATTCCCTACACCCAAGGACTGAAAAGTGAAACAAAGATAGACAGAGGGTGGTAGAATTATTCTAGAAATGGTTTCTACATTTCTCTCAGGCAATCAAAACCTGACCTGGAAATCACTTGAACCAAATGTTGTCAATGACATCAACAGTGAAAGCCAAAAAGAATTCAGAATCTTTGGCTGTTACCAGTGTGTCACAGAAAACCTAGTAAATGGGCATGACATGGTCTTGGTGACAGGCTTCAAAATAAAGCTCAATTCACTCAATGTACAGCATCCAGTTTTCTCTTGTGCAATTGTAAACATCTATTTTTCCAATGTAGCCAGCCATTTTTCTACTTGTCTTTTATTTATGGTTATTATCACCTGGTACTCACCATTTATGAACCCATGAATTTCATCTGTTTTCTATCTTTTTTTAACTGTCATCTAATGTCAGTTCTTTTTTTGAAGAAGCACATGCTGTGATATTTTTTTACTGTTTTGTTTAACACAAACATCTATCTGCATTTCTTGGAGCAAATGATAAACATATACACTTTGTTTCTCTTTAGTGAGGTGTGCATTTATAACATGGTGGCGTGATGCTGTATGCCATTCATGTACTTTTACATACAACTCAGAATGAATTATGTAAGCAACAAAGAATGCTTAATCAAACAATATATTAACAACAGCAACAAACACAAAATGCTGTTGGAACTCAACAGGTCAAGCAGCATCTATAGAAAGGAGTAAACAGTCAACATTATGGGCGGAGACCATTCTTCAAGACTCACAATATACTCATAATATTACTTAAAATATTAAATACAGAACACCAAAGGTCACACACAGCACACAGCACATATAACATACTGTTACAAAAAATATATCAAATAATGATATAGTTCTGTAGATCGATGGTATATGGATGTTCAAAGTTCAAAGTAAAATTTATTATCAGAATACGTATATGTCACCACATACAACCCTGTGTATTTTTTTCCTTCGGGTATACTTAGCAAATCTAAGTGCTAAGATAGATTTAGCACTAATCTTAGTGCTAAAAGATTAGTAACTGTAGACTGCAAATATCAGGAACTGTTAACCATAAAACAACTGTGCAAATGCAGATATAAATAAATAGCAGTAAATACCGATAATGAAATAACAATATAACAGAGTCCTTAAATGAGTGTAGTTATCCCCTTTTGTTCATGAGGTTGATAGTCTAGGGGTAGTAACTGTTCTTGAACCTGGTAGTGTGAGTCCTGAGGCACCTGTATCTTCTACCTGATGGCAGCAGTGAGAAAAGAGCATGGCCTGGGTGGTGAAGATCTTTGATGATGGATGCTGCATTCCTATGGCACCATTTCATGTAGATATGCTTCATAGCTGGGAGGGTTTTACCTGTGATGTATTGGGTTGAATCTGCAATCTTTTCTAGGATTTTCAAAGGCATTGGTATTGCCGTACCAAACTATAATGCAGCCAGTCCCCGCACACTTTCCACCACACATCTATAGAAGTTTGCCAAAAGTTTTGATGACATGCTGAACTCCTGCGGAAGTAGAAGCACTGTCGTGCTTTCTTCACAATAACATTTATACAATGTATCCAGGACAGATCTTCTGAGATAATGGCATCCAGGAATTTAATGTTACTGACTCTCTCCGCCTCTGATCCTCTGGTGATTACTAGCTCATACACCTCTTGTTTCCCTCTCCTGAGTCTACAATCAGTTCCTTGATCTTATTGACATTGAGTGAGAGGTTGTTGTTATTACACCACTCAGCCAAGTTTTCAATCTCCCTCTTGTATGCTGATTCATCACCCACTTTGATACAGCCAGCAACAGTGGTGCCATCAACAAACTTGTATATGGTGTTGGAGCTGTACTTAGCCACGCAGTCATAGGTGTAAAACAAGTAGAGTGGGGGCTAAGCGCACAGCCCTGCTCTGATGGAGGGTGTGGAGGGGATGTTTTCGCCAATCCAAACTGATAGGGGTCTACAAAGTGAGGAAATCCAGGATGCAATTGCACAAGAGGGTATTGAGGGCGAGGTCGTGGAGTTTACTGATTAGTTTTGAGGGGATGATGATGTTAAATGCCGAGTTGTAATCAATAAAAAGCATCCTGATGTATCCATCTTTGCTGTTCAGATGTTCCAGGGTTGTGTGAAGAGCTGATGAGATGGCATCTGCTGTAGACCTGTTGATTCAGTAGGCAAACTGGAGCAGATCGAAGTCACCATTCAGACAAGAGCTGAGACGATTCAACGCCCTCTCAAAGCAGTTCTTAGCTGGGCAATAGTCATTTAGCCAGATTAACACGATTTCTGATGGATCATGATGGATCATTGTCGCAGTAATAGTATTACTCTAATCACAATGCTACCATTTTGCTTCCAGAAACAAACATTATCTGTTACAGATGAGTCTATATATGTATGCATTCAATTGACACACAATTCACACTCAGCGTTTTATGAACAGCTTCTTCTCCTCTGTCATCAGACACCTGAATGGACAATGAACTCATGAGCATTACCTCACTATTTTTGCTCTCTTTTTGTTCTACTTGCTTAATTTTAATTTTATATTAATTTCTCATTGTAATTTATAGCATATTCCATGTATGGCGCTGCACTGTACACAAAACAACAAATTTCACAACATTCAGTATGGTAATGATAGTAAATTTAATTCTGATTCTGATATCCTTCGGGAAGTGCAACACTGACCAACATTCTCAAGATCAGCAGTTTATGAATATGTCTTCTTAATAATAATAATACATCTTAATCAGGTCCCTTGCTGTAGAATAATGCAAATTTAATCTACTTTTCAAACTGTGATTTATCCAATGCATGCGCATCTAAGCAGCATAATCTCCTAATTTACACCTTTCTGAAATCTGCTCCTTTGAACTTGGAGCTGATCTGTAATAAAAGGAAGGTTTTGTAATGTTAGATTCATATATGAATTGTCCCTTCCTTGAAAGCTTTGATCTAATCCCATTCTCCAGATGACTGAACATGCAACTGGGTCCCTGCTGAAGTTAAGCTCTTTGAGGTACATGACTCAAAAATGATCCAAAGTTCAGGCTGGAAACTTTGCATTCTAAAAGGTAATTTGCCAATGTCTTCATGGCCCAGTGATGCCATGAATGGTTTTTGGTCAATTGCAGTTCAAAGAGATTACCCAGTGTTTCTTTTTATGAAAATACTCCTGCAGCCAGCAGCAGAAATATCTTTCTTCTCCAATGATGCACCATGTTATTGGAGAATATTGACACATTTGTCACATATGATAGTTTTCTTTTTCTGGATTTTTGATACTCACCCAAATTTAATTGCTCAGTCTTTGACAGCCATGACATCTGCCGTCATGAAGTTTCCAAGATCAAGAACTTCCTCTGAAGAAGTTTGCACCTTTTCCCCATTTTATGGTACATGTAAACATAATACTTCAATCTGACAGAAACCAAAGGACATTACAGCACAGGTCAGACCCCTCAGCTCATGATGTTTTGCCCAACTAATTAAACTAATCGCAACTCATCCTTTCTGCCTACATACTTTTGCATATTTGTCCATTCTCTGTGAATTCATGTGCTTAAGAGCCTCTTACGTACCTTTATTATTTCTGCCTCCATCACCATCGCTGGCAATGCATTCCTGGTCTCCACAACCTGCCCTGCACATCACCTACAAAGTTTCTCCCCTCACCTTACATGCATGATCTCTAATATTAGGCATTTTGACCCTGCGGAAAAATGATACCAACTCTCTATCTATGCCTCTTATAATTTTATAAACTTCCATTAGGTATCCACTTTGCTTCTGTATTTCCAGAGAAAACAGCCCTAGTTTGTTATAGCACATATCCTTCAATCTAGACAGCGCCCTGGTAAAACTGAGATGTGTTCTGATAACGCACACAAAATGCTGGAGGAAAGGGAAACAAATCAGGCAGCATCTACGGAAAAGAGTAAACATCAACGTTTTGAGCCGAGACCTTTCATCTGGACTGGAAAAAATGTTGAGAAGTTAGAGCAGGAAGGTCGTGAGAGGGGAGGAAGAAGCACTAGGTGGTAGTTGATAGGTGAACCTGGGAGAGGGGGAGGAGTGAGGTAAAGAGCTGGGATGTTGATTGGTGAAAGAGATAAAGGGCTGGAGAAGGGGGAATCTGATAGGAGAGGGTAGAAGTCCAGGGAAGAAAGGGAAGGGAAAGGAGCACCAGAGGGAGGTGATGGGCAGGTAAGGAGATAAGATGAGAGAGGGAAATGGAAATGGGAATGGTGAAGGGGGGAACGGCAATTACTGGAAGTTTGAGAAAATGATGTTAATGCCATCAGTAAGATGAAAGAGCTGATTGTAGACTTCAGGAAGGCTAAGATGAAGGAACACATACCAATCCTCATAGAGGGATCAGAAGTGGAGAGAGTGAGCAGTTTCAAGTTCCTGGGTGTCAAGATCTCTGAGGATCTAACCTGGTCCCAACATATCAATGTAGTTATAAAGAAGGCAAGACAGCAGCTATACTTCATTAAGAGTTTGAAAAGATTTGGCATGACAACAAATACACTCAAAAGCTTCAATAGTTGTACTATGGAGGGCATTCTGACAGACTGCATCATTGTCTGGTATGGGGGGGGGGTCTACTGCACAGGACCGAAAGAAGCTGCAGGGGGTTGTAAATCTAGTCAGCTCCATCTTGGGTACTAGCCTACAAAGTACGCAGGACATCTTCAGGAAGCGGTGTCTTAGAAAGGCAGTGTCCATTATTAAGGACCTCCAGCACCCAGCGTATGCCTTTTTCTCACTGTTACCATCAGGTAGGAGATACTGAAGCCTGAAGGCACACTCTCCGCGATTCAGGAACAGCTTCTTCCCCTCTGCCATCCAATTCCTAAATGAACATTGAACCCTTTGACACTACCTCACTTTTTTTTAATATACAGTAGTTCTGTTTTTGCATGTTTTATTAAAATCTATTACCTATACATATACTGTAGTTGATTTACTTGTTTATTAATTATTATTATTTTTTCTTCTCTTCAAGATTACATATTGCATTGAACTGCTGCTGCTAAGTTAACATATTTCACGTTACATGCCGGTGATAATAAACCTGATTCTGATTAGGTTGGAAGCTACCCAAACGGAATGCTCCTCCAATCTGAGAGTGGCCTCATTGTGGCAGGAGAGGAGACCATGAACTGTCATGTTAAAATAGGAGTGAGAAGTAGAATTGAAATGGGTGGCCTCCGGGAGATCCTGCTTTTTGTGGCAGACGGTGCTTGGAAAAGCAACTGCTTCGGTCTCCCAATCTACGTCATAGCTCACCGATATACAGGAGGCCATACTGGGAGCATTGGATGCAGTAAATGAACCCAACAGACTCACAGGTGAAGTGTGTTCACACCTCGAAAGGCTGTTTGGGGCCCTGAGGGAGGAGATGTAGGGGCAGGTATGGCACTTGTTCCGCTTGCAAGGGCAAATACCAGGAGGGAGTGCTTGTAAATGTAAGTACCACGATGGGTCCTAATGCAGTGTTACAACCTGAAACTTTATTTTCTTTTCTCCTACAGATACTGCTTGATCCATCAATTTCTTCCAGAAGATTGGTGTTGAACCACTTTTGCACTTTCTCCATCAGCTCGACATCCTTCCTATAATAGGGTGATGAAAATCGAAGGAAATACTGCAGAGGCCACCTAGACAGAGTTTTAAAAAGATACAACATAATCTTGTGACTCCTAAATTCAGTGCCTCCACTAATAAAATAAAGAACGCCATACACTTCCACCTCCACCTTATCAACCTATTCAGTCACTTCAGGGAGCGGAGAACTCGGACGCAATGATCCTTCTGTACTTCAATGCCGTGACGTGGCTCGTTGTCAAATATTACTTGATAATGCTCCTGGGAGAGATGTTTTGTGACCTTTATGGTACAAGATATTTGAATAAATGACCATAAGATATAGGAACAGAATTAGGCTATTCAGCCCATTGAGTCTGCTCCTCCATTTCATCACGGCTGATTTATTAACCCTTTCAACCTCCTCCCGCCTTCTCCCCATAACCTTTGACACCCTGACTAATCAAGAATCTATCAACCTCTGCTTTAAATATACCCTATGTCATGACCTCCACAGCCATATTTGGCAATGAATTCCAAAGATTTACTACCCTCTAGCTAAAGAAATCTCTCCTTACCTCCACTGTAAAGGGTCATCCTTCTATTCTGAGGCTACCTCCTCTAGTCTTAGACTCCCCCTCCATAAGAAGCATCCTCTCTACATCCACTCTTTCAAGGCCTTTCAATATTTGATTGGTTTCAGTAAGGTCACCCCACAACCCCCATTCTTCTAAACTCCGACAAGTACAGGCCCAGAGCCATCAAATATTCCTCATACTGTGAGTCATACAGGAAAGGTACAGGTCCTTTTTTCCATGATGTCCATGTTGTATTTATCTGTAGTAATCTCATCAATTCTTGCCATATATCAATGTCCTTTTTGTGCATTCCTATGTGGAGGCTGGTCTGGCACAACTTTTGCATGTCTTTATTTGTGTTCTTTCTCTCTTACTCATCTCTCACTAACCCATTAACCAAATAGCTTCAACTTCATCTCATTGCAGTGTCAACTCTGGCCTCATCCTACCAGGATATTTCCTTTGACCCATCCTTCCAACCCGCATTCCCTTTGTAACTGAAAATTCACTTGCATGTCGAGATCTCATGAAGCCTAAATCATTGACTCCGTCCAGTGAGAGATGTCAGCATTTTCTGCTTTTCTTTCTGAGATTTTTTTTATTAAAAAGCCTCCTCATCTGACCTTCAAGGCCTTAGCTCTCAATGGCTGGACTACAGCCTTCAGTTCAGGATAGAACAAAACGCTTAGTTTTTCTTTGCTTATGACTAAAACTCACTTAAATCACTTCTTCATCTTTGGTAGACAGAGGACTAAAGAGATACCAACACTGTGATTAGTTAAGATTGGGCAAATGTAATATGACTGAAGTGCTGGTTACTAATTCTGTTCAAATGAACACGGTACATTGGGCGCCAACAAAAATTAAAATTGAGTGGCAAATCTAGAAACAAAATAGGCCACAAGAAATGAGATGAGATATCAAGGATAAAAATAGAAAGAGAATAAGGAAAACAGGGAATGAGGACAAAGGGAAAAATGCCCTTACTTCATTTCATTTATTATCAAAATGGTAGGCAAAGCGTGAGACCACTGTGTAGCAGCTGCAAATCAATGCAAAATTCCTGAAGTAGAATCAAATACCTTTAGAAAGATATGATAAAACTACAGTTGAGATAAAGTATCAGATTTTTGAACAGTCCATGAACGCTACCTAATCTTTCCTTTGGTTGCACTATATATATTACATCAAATTATAGATTTTTATATCTTTGCACTGAGCTGCTGCCACAAAAGAACATATTTCATACCTTTTGTCAGTGATAATAAATCTGATTCTGATTCCACTTCTCATTAAGGTAAAGCCATATTGTTTATTAAGAATAAATGAGAAAATGCTGGAAGCGTTCAGCAGATCAGGCTGCATCCGATGAACAAAAAAAAAGAGTTAATATTTCAAGTGGTCAGATGAATGTCTGAGGATCTGTATATTGATCTGTTTATTGTCAGTCCTGATGGAGGGTCTCCGCCTGAAGCATCGACGGTTTTTATTTATTTTCATAGAGGCTGCCTGACCTGCTGAGTTCCTCCTGTGCTTTTCGAGGATTGCTTTGGATTTCCAGAACCTGCACACTTCTTGTGTTTATTTACTCAAAAAGAGTGTTCTATCTCATGTTGGTCTTAACCACGCGATTTTGGTTTCCACGTTTAAGGCAGCAGGGTGGCGTAGTGGTTAGCACAATGCCTTACAGTACCAGTGGCCCAGGTTCAATTCCTGCTGCTGCCTGCCAGGAGCTTGTACATTCTCCCCGTGATTTCATGGGTTTCCTTTGGGTGCTCTGGTTTCCTGTTAATTGGGCATTGTGAACTGTCCCAGATTAAATCGGGCTTGCTGGGAGGCGCAGCTCAAGTTATTTCAATAAATAAATTTTTAAAACTTAATCTTGAAGTTTGAGTAAGTGTGATTAGTATAATTAACTGTATGTAACCACATTGGAGTTTTCACTGAGACCAGTTCAGCAAGTCTACTTGTGGATTTCTTTCTGCTGTTGATTCAGAGCAGGTTGATGATGATATCCATCACTGATTCAAATTAGCGCATTGTAATTTACACTGGGGTGCAATAAAATTCCCTGCTTGTCTAAATCTTACAGAGTAAGCAGAACACAATATAATAAATGCAGCAGCAATTACAGTGATAAGTGCAAAATAACAGAATGGTGTAAATATTGTAATGCAAGTAATGTGAATGGATATGACAGGCTCAATACTTATGTCCCCCACCCCCATCCCCGATCCAAATGATTAACCAAGCTCTGAGAGGGGAGACATAAAATGTTGCAGGTACTGGAATCTGGAGTAACAATCTGTTGAAGTTCGGATGCAAGGTTTCAATTTAAACATCAAAACACTCAGAAATTTCTATAGATATACTGTGGAGAGCATTCTAACTGGCTGCATCACCGTCGGGTATGGGGGGAGTGGGGAAGGCACTCCACAGGACTGAAATAAGCTGCAGACAGTTGTAAACTTAGTCAGCTCCATCATGGGCATTAGCCTCCGTAGCGATGGAATGATGCCTCAAAAAGGTGGCATATATTATTAAGGACCCTCAGCACTCAGTTTATGCCTTGTTCTCATTGCTACCGTTAGGAGAGAGGTACAGGATCCCGAAGGCGCACATTCAGTGATTCAGAAATAGCTTCTTTCCCTCTGCCATCCAGTTTCTGAATGGTCATTGAAAACTACCTCACTACATTTTTTTTCTATTTTTGCACTACTTATTTAATTGAACAATTTAATATATGTACATATATACTTACTATAATTCATAGTTTTCCCCTATTATCATGTACTGCATTGTACTGTGGCCGCAACACAACAAATTTCATGACGTGTCCGGTGATATTAAACTTGATTCAGATCACAATTCCTTCCTGCCTACACAGATTCTGCTTAACTCACCAATTCCCTTCAAGAAATTGCTTGTGGCTCTTCTATGGGAGAGTTAAGAGTTAACAACATTGGTTAGGTTGGAGCAGCATCCATGCCAGATCAGCTAAGGGCAGCAGACATCCAATCCTCAGGACATCAGTGAAACAAAAAGATTGGCTGCCATTTCTAAGAGTAGCTATACATTCTCTGTTCTCACATCTTCTCTCAAATTTTCCATTTTTTCCCCACCACCCAATCCTGCAGGGTGTTTCATATTTTGGAAAAGTATCACAATCCTCACTTGGTGCACATGGAGGTTATTTGCAAACAGTGGACAAAGTGTACCATCTCCAAGAAAACCCAGCCACCGCAGCATTCAAACCAGTACCAACAGGCTACGGGACAGCATCTTTCTACAAGCCATTAGACTTATAAATTCACATGTCGGTACACTGTGACAGAGTCATAATGTAATAATTTTTACTCCCTCATGTTGTGGGATGAACGTAAGTAAGATTTTAATTAATTAATTAATTAATACAATCATCTGCCCTACCTGTGGCAATTTCTGCAGGACTAAAATTGACTTCATCAGCCACCAGTGAACTGAAATAGAGCATGTCTTCCTTGACTCTGTGAGATTGACTATGTGGAAGACAGCCTTTTGAAATTTCTGCCTTCCTTTAATCCCATCAAATACTTAGGATCTGGACTTCCTGCTCAGAGTATCAGTCTGACTTAAGATTTATTTTTCTTTCAACATTGTTGTTCCTTGCATTAAACAGAACAAACTGAGATAGGTTAGGATGACATCCTTGTAAACACAGCCCACAATCATATTTCATCTTTTATTTCCCTTTTGGCTTTTCTAGTTGTCATCTGTATGTTTTTAAAAGCTTCCCAATTCTCTAACTTCCAACAAATTTTTGCTATATTATATGCCCTCTCTTTTGCGTTTTTTTGCTGTTTTTGACAAAACCTTGTCAGCCACAATTGCATCATCATCCCTTTAGAATACTTCTCTGAGATGTATCTATCTTGGACCTTCCTTGTTGCTTCTAGAAACTTCTGCCATGATTGTTTTTCTCTCGCTAATGACTAGTGGAAGCCTTCCAGCATTTCCTGTTTCACCTTAGATTTCCAGCAGCTGGAATATTTTACTTCTGAGTAAAGTTAGTTGTTGGTTATTGGGTTAATATTCTCCCATGTACCAACACGCTTGTTGTACACGCCATCCATACCAATCATTTTGTCACATCGGTGCATTGAGATACAAAGGGAAAACCAATCGCAGAATGCAAAGTGTAGTGATACAAATACAGAGAAAGTGCATTGCGAGTAGGCAAATACAGTGCAAGGCCTTGACAAGATAGATTGTGTGTCAAGAGTCCATCCAATCAGTTCAATAGTCTTACAACAGCAGGGTGCTGTCTGACTGCACTCAGCAGCTTCATAGTAAGCACAGTAGGTCAGTCAATAAAATGGAAAAATTGATAATCAAAAGTCAAGATTCTTTAATGTCATTTCCAGTATACATATATAAAAGTTAAAGAAATAATAGTTACTCCAGATCTGATGCAGGGAAACCCAGGTAACATTCTAGTAAATCTTCTCTGTACTCTCTCTATATTGTTGACATCTTTCCTATAATTCGGTGACCAGAACTGTACACAATACTCCAAATTCGGCCTCACCAAAGCCTTGTATAATTTTACCATTACATCCCAACTCCTATACTCAATGCTCTGATTTATAAAGGCCAGCATACCAAAAGCTTTCTTCACCACCCTATTTACATGAGATTCCACCTTTGGGGAACTATACACCATTATTCCTAGATCACTCTGTTCTACTGCATTCCTCAATGCCCTACCATTTACCATGTATGTCCTATTTGGATTATTCCTACCAAAATGTAACACCTCACATTTATCAGCATTAAACTCATCTGCCATCGTTCAGCCCATTCTTCTAACTGGCCTAAATCTCTCTGCAAGCTTTGAAAACTTACTTCATTATCCACAGCACCACCTACCTTAGTATCATCTGCATACGTACTAATCTAATTTACCACCCCATCATCCAGATCATTAATGTATATGACAAACAACATTGGACCCACTACAGATCCCTGAGGCACATGACTAGTCACCGGCATCCAACCTGACAAACAGTTATCCACCACTACTCTCTGGCATCTCCCATCCAGCCACTGTTGAATCCATTTCACTACTTCGATATTAATTCCTAATGATTTAAGCTTCCTAACTAACCTTCCGTGTGGAACCTTGTCAAAGGCCTTACTGAAGTCCAAATAGACAACATCCACTGCTTTACCCTTGTCGTCATTCCTAGTAAGCTCTTCAAAAAATTCAAAAAGATTTGTCAAACATGACCTTCCACGCACAAATCCATGTTGACTGCTCCTAATCAGACCCTGTCTATCCAGATAATTATATATACCATCTCTAAGAATAGTTTCCATTAATTTATCCACCACTGACGTCAAACTGACAGGCCTATAATTTCTAGGTTTACTCTTAGAACCCTTTTTAAACAGTGGAACCACATGAGCAATATGCCAAACCTCCGGCACCATCCCCATTTCTAATGACTTTTGAAATATTTCTGTCAGAGCTCCTGCTATTTCTACACTAACTTCCCTCAAGGTCCTAGGGAATATCTTGTCAGGATTTATCCACTTTTATATTCCTTAAAAACACCAGTACTTCCTCCTCTTTAATTGTCATAGTTTCCATAACTTCCCTACTTGTTTCCCTTATCTTACACAATTCAATATCCTTCTCCTTAGTGAATACCGATGAAAAGAAATTGTTCAAAATCTCCCCCATCTCTTTTGGATCCACACATAGCTGTCCACTCTGATTTTCTAAGGGACCAATTTTATCCCTCACTATCCTTTTGCTACTAATATAACTGTAGAAACCCTTTGGATTTATTTTCACCTTACTTGCCAAAGCAACCTCATATCTTCTTTTAGCTTTTCTAATTTCTTTCTTAAGATTCTTTTTACATTCTTTATATTCCTCAAGCACCTCACTTAGTCCATGCTGCCTATATTTATTGTAGATCTCTCTCTTTTTCTGAACCAAGTTTCCAATATCCCTTGAAAACCATGGCTCTCTCAAACTTTTAACCTTTTCTTTCAACCTAATAGGAACATAAAAATTCTGTACCCTCAAAATTTCACCTTTAAATGACCACCATTTCTCTATTACATCCTTCCCATAAAACAAATTGTCCCAATCCACTGCTTTCTCCAATCCACGCCTTTCTCCAATCAGAAATCTCAACCCTGAGTCCAGTCCTATCCTTCTCCATAATTATATTGAAACTAATGATATTGTGATCACTGGACCTGAAGTGCTCCCCAACACATACATCCATCACCTGACCTATCTCATTCCCTAACAGGAGATCCAACATGGCCCCTTCTCTAGTCGGTACCTCTATGTATTGCTGCAAAAAACTATCCTGCACACATTTTACAAACTCCAAACCATCCAGTCCTTTTACAGAATGGGCTTCCCAGTCTATGTATGGAAAATTAAAATCTCCCACAATCACAACCTTGTGCTTACTACACATATCTGCTATCTCCTTACAAATTTGCTCCTCCAATTCTTGCTCCCCATTAAGTGGTCTATAATACACCCCTATAAGTGTTACTACACATTTCCCATTCCTTAGTTCCACCCAAATAGCCTCCCTGGACAAGCCTTCTAATCTATCCTGCCAGAGCACCGCTGTAATATTTTCTCGGACAAGCAACACAACACCTCCCCCTCTTGCCCCTCCGATTCTATCACAGCTGAAGTAACAAAATCCAGGAATATTTAGTTGCCAATCACACCCCTCCTGCAGCCTTGTTTCACTAATAGCTACAACATCATATTTCCAGTTATCAATCCATGCTCTAAGCTCATCCACCTTTCTTACAATGCTCCTAGCATTAAAATAGATGCATTTAAGAAACTCTCCACCTCTTCCTTTCTGTTTATCCCTAATGGTGCAAACAACTTTATCATCTTTTTCTTCCTTCTCCCCTACATCTTCAGTCTGAGTGCTCCCCTTCCCTATCACCTACTTATCCTCCCTCACACACTGTCTACTAGCTTTCTCTATTTGTGAACTAACCTCCTCTCTCCTAGTCTCTTCAAATTGATTCCCACCCCCCCCCCCCAACCATTCTAGTTTAAAGTCTCCCCAGCAGCCTTCTCAAATCTCCCCGCCAGGATATTGGTCCCCCTAGGATTCAAGTGTAACCTGTGCTTTTTGTACAGGTCACACCTGCCCCAAAAGAGGTCCCAATCTGGAATTAATTGTGGTTGGAGTGACTCAAGTCCTCCAGCAGGATCCTTCAGGTCCTTTTTTCGCACCTGTCTTTGTAAATGTCCTGAATCATAGGAAGTTCACAACTACAAATGTGCTGGGCTGTCCACACCACTCTCTGGAGAATCCTGCGATTAAGGGAGGTACAGTTCCCATACCAGGCAGTGATGCAGTCAGTCAGGATGCTCTCAATTATGCTCCTACAGAAAGGATTTGGGGGCCCATACCGAACTTCCTCAACTGTCTGAGGTGAAAGGGGTGCTGTTGTGCCTTTTTCACCACACAGCTGGTGTGTACAGACCACGTGAGGTCCTCGGTGATGTGGATGCTGAGGAATTTAAAGCTGTTTATCCTCTCAACTCCAGATCCATTGATGTCAAGAGGGGTTAGCCTGTCTCCATTCCTCCTGTAATCCACAACCAGCTCCTTTTCTTTTGCAACATTGAGGGAGAAGTTGTTTCCTTGACATCACTGTGTCAGAGAGATGACTTCTTCCCTGTAGGCCACTATTATTGTTTGAGATTAGGCCAATCAATGTAGTGTCATCGGCAAATTTAATTTGCAGATTAGAGCTGTGGGTGGCGACACAGTCATGGGTATACAGGGAGTAAAGGAGGGGACTTAGTACACAGTCCTGAGGGGCTCCTGTGTTGAGAGTCAGAGGGGTGCAGGTGAGGGAGCCCACTCTTACCACCTGCCGGTGATCTGACAGGAAGTCCAGGATCCAGCTGCACAAGGCAGGGTCAAGGCTGAGGTCTCTGAGCTTCCTGTCAAGCCTGGAGGGAATTATGGTGTTGAATTCTGAACGGTAGTCCAAGAACAGCATTCTCACATAAGCATCTTCTCCAGATGTGTGAGGACGATATGTAGAGCAGTGGTCAACATCTGTCAATTAGTTATGTCTCTAGGTGAATTGTAGGGGGTCCAGTTTGGGTGGTAGCAAGCTGCAGATGCAGTCTTTGACCAGCCTCTCAAAGCATTTGCTTATTATTGAAGTGAGTGCGACAGGACGCCAATCGTTCAGGCACGTTACCTTGGTCTTTTTAGGTACATGGACAATTCGAAGCAGGATGGCACTCTACACTGGGAGAGGGAGAGATTAAAAATGTCTGTAAACACACCTGCCAGTTTTGCTGTGCACATCCTGAGTATTTGCCCTGGGATGCCGTCTAGTCCCGCAGCCTTGTGACTGTCCACTCGTTGGAAACATCTGCGTACCTCAGCCTCAGAGATGACCAGGCTGCTGGTTGAAGCACTGGCTTTCCTCGGAGGCTCAGAGTTAATGACATCAAACTGAGTAAAAGTGATTGAGCTCATCTGGGAGAGAGGCCGTGATGCTGGCGGTACCACTACGTTTGGCTTTGATGTTTGCGATGGTATACAACCCTCACCACAAATCATGTGTGCTATTCATTGTGAATCTCGTCCCTGTAATGTTGTTTCGCAACCTTGATAGCTTTGCGCAGAGCTCCTGCTGATTGCCGGTAGCGTAAGCTCTGTGTCGAGTGGCAAGTGACGCTCAAATGGAACTATTGATCCAGGGTTTCTGATTCGAGAAGACCCTGACAGACTTCTGGGAGACAACATTGTCAATGCACTTCCAGATAGAGCACGTGACTCCATCTGTGAGCTTGGAGGCATCTTCATTGTTGCGGAAAAGGTACTACTCGGACACGAAGGAAGATCGCCTTAGAAAGTCTTTATTGTAACATGACATCACGGAGAGCTCATCCCCCTAAAAGCGGAGTTCCGAGATCTGTCTAACAATGGTTCACGCTCTTATTTATATCCCAAACATACGAGAGAAAAACACATAAATCGGAAGGAGGATCTTCAATGGCAGTTCTGCTGAGTAGCAAAGTTGCAGGATATGTCCTTGAGCAGTTACACATTTACTTCGATGTTAATTTCTCAAAAGAGTATCTCAGACAGGCTAAAAGAGTATATCAGACATGTGATGATTCTTAGAACAACAAATACAAACATAGTTATTTTAATCAGCCTGACTGAAAGGCACATTGTAGCAGCACTGAGTACATTAGTCACAGTAGACTCTGAGTTTACATTTGAAGATCATTAACCCCTCCTTGCTCAATACAGTGTCAGCTCTGGGTATTTTCTTCCACAGTTCAAGTACAGAACATTGCTGTGAAGAAAAAACTCTATAACCCCTTAGTATCTAGTTAGTAACAAAATTTCTTCCACGCTCATCACGGAAGACATTCCAGTCCATGTCATTGAAGCAGTCCTGCAGCATGGAGACTGATTGGTTGGACCAACAGAGGATGATTTTAACTATGGTCGCCTCTTGTTTCAGCTTCTGCCTGTACGTTAGCAGAAGCAGGATCAAAGAGTGATCTGATTTTCCAAAAGCTGGGCGAAGGAGAGCTCTGTAAGTGTTGTGGAATGGAGTGCAGCAGTGGTCAAGCGTCTGATCTCCACAAGTGCTCACCTGGATGTGCTGACAAAACTTCGGAGAGACTTTCCTCAGCGAAGTTTGATTAAAGCCGCCAATGATGAAGGCTGCCTCCGGGTGTGCATTCTCCAGCATGTTGATGGTCTCGTACAGTTCCTTGAGAGACAGGTCTGTATCAGCCCGCGGCAGAACGTACACCGCTGTGATGGTAACAGCCGCAAACTCCCTAGGCAGCCAGTAGGGTCTGCACAGCAGCACCAGGTATTCCAGGTCTGGGGAACAAAAGGATTTGAGGGCTTGCACATTCCCGGGGGTTGCACCAAGCATTGTTGACCATGCATATCCCTCCTCCTTTACTCTTCCCAGAGAGGTGTTTTAACTTGTCTGCCCAGAGCAGGGAAAATCCAAAGAGTTCGATATCATGGTCCAGTATCTCCTCCATCAGCCAGGTCTCCACGAAGCACAAAACGTTGCATTCCTTTGTTTCCTGCTGGTAGGAGATTCTGACTCTCAGTTCACACAGCTTGCTGTCCAGGGACTGAACATTTGCCAGGAGTATGCTACGGAGTGGCAGCCAATTAGCACACTGTCTCAGCCTCACCATGACGCCGGCCCCTCTCCCTTGCCACCAGTGCTTCTTCCGAGGTAGAGGCGATGTAAGAGATGAGTCTCCCATGGAACGCACAAGCAGGGGATCCCAGTCTGGGAAAGGCGGCACATAATGGGTAAATGCCATCTTTCAGATGTTCAGAAGGATCAGTCCATCGTATCCGATGTGACTATCAGGTATTTGAACAGAAAATGATAAGAAAATTGTACAAATTAGGAGTGTACTGTAGAGTTGGAACGGGGCTCGCAACACAGCCGTTGTACACAGCTCCATCTTGAATTTGGCCCATCAACACTGTTCCACCATTCAATCATGGTTAATCTTTTTTTTGCCCTCCTCAGTCCCACTACCCGTTCTTCTCCCTGTAACTTTCAATGCCGTGTCTAATCACCATTCTTACTGGCAAAAGAAATTTTTCCACATTCCAGCTTTAAATGGATGCCCCTCTATCCTGAGGCTGTGTCCTCTTGTCCTCGACTCACCCACCATGGGAAATATCCTTTCCATATCTACTCTGTCAAGGCCTTTCAACATTTGAAGGTTTCAATGAGATCCCCCCTCCCTCATCTCTAATTTTCAGTGAGTACTGACCCAGAGCTATCAAATGTTCCTCATAAGATAACCCTTTCATTCCCAGAATAATCTTTGTGAACCTTCTCTGAACCCTCTCCAACACCAGCACATTTTTTCTTAGATAAGGAACCCAGTACTGTTTACAATGCTCAAGGTGAGGCTTCACCAGTGCCTTATAAAATCTCAGCATCACATCCCCTGCTCTTGTATTCTGGACCCCTTAAAATAAATGCTAGCGTTGCATCTGCCTTCCTCACCACCAACTCAATCTGTAAGTTGTCCTTTAGGGTGTTCTGCCCAAGGACTCCCAAGTCAATTTGCATTTCAGATTTTTGGATTTTCTCCCCATTTAGAAAATAGTCTGCACATTTATTTTTTCTGAAAATTTTAGAAAATAGATGACCATGCATTTTCCAACATTGTATTTAATTTGCCACTTTCGTGCCCATTCTCCTAATCTGTCTGTCCTTCTGTGGCCTACCTGTTTACTGAACACTACCTACCCCTCCACCAATCTTCATATCATATGCAAACTTGACAACAAAGCCATCTATATCATTGATATACAGTGAAAAAAGAAGCAGTCCAAACATCGACTTCTGTGGAATACCAGTAGTCACTGGCAGCCAACCAGACAAGGATCCTTTTATTCTCACTCGCTGCCTTCTACCGAGCAGCCAATGCTCTAACCATGTTAGTAACTTTCCTGTAATACCATGGGCTCTTAACTTGGTAAGCAGTATCATGTGTGGCACCTCTTCAAAGGCCTTCTGAAAATCCAAATATACAACATCCACTGCATCCTTATCTATCCTTTTTGTAATCTCCTCAAAGAATTCAAGCCGGTTTTCTCTTATGGAAGCCATGCTGATTTTGTCCCATCTTGACCGCTATAACCCCAATCCTTAACAATTGACTCCAGCATCTTCCCAATCACTGAGGTCAGGCTAACTGGTCTATAATTTCCTTTCTGCAACCTTCCTCCTTTCTTAAAGAGTGGAGTGACAATTTCAATTTTCCGGTCCCCTGGCATCATGCCAGAGTTCAATGAGTTTTGAAAGATCATTACTAATGCCTCCACAATCTCTACTGCTATGTCTTTCAGAACCCTATTGTGCAGATCATCTGGTTCAGATAACTTATGTACCCTTTGGTCTTTCAGCTTTTTGAACACCTTCTCCCGTCTAATAGTAACTACACTCACTTCTCTTCCCTCACAACCTTCAACATCTGGCACACTGCTGGTGTCTTCCACAGTGAAGACTGATGCAAAAAACTCATTTAGTTCATGCACTGTCTCCATGTCCCCCGTTATTATTTCTCCGACCTCATTTTCTAGTGGTCCTATTCCACTCTCATCTCTTGTTTATTTTGCACACACTTGAAAAAGCTTTTACTATCCACTTTGATATTGTTTGCAGCTTGCTTTCATATTTTATCTTTTTCCTCTTAATGATTCTTTTCATTGCTCTCTGTAGGTTTTTAAAATCTTCTCAATCCTCTGTCTTATCACTACTTTTGCATTGTTGTATGCCCTCTCAATTGCTTTTATATTAGCTTCAACTTCCCTTGTCAGCCACAGTTGTTCTATTTTGCCATTTGAATATTTCTTTGTTTTTGGAATACATCTATCCTGCACCTTCCTCATTTTCCCCAGAAGCTGATACCATTGTTGCTCTTCTGTCACCTCTGCCAGCAGCTCCTTCCAATTTACTTTGGCCAACTCCTCTCTCATACCACTGTAATTTCCTTTGCTTCCCTGAAATACTGCTATGTCAGATTTTATTTCTTCCTATCAAATTTCAAGTTGAACTCATTCATATTATGATCACCTCCTCCTAAGGCCATTTTTACCTTTAGCTCCTTAATCGCCATTACATCCGGTCCATTACATAACATTCAATCCAGTATAGCTGATCCCCCGGTGGGCTCTAAAAAGCCATTTTGTAGGCATTCAACAAACTCACTCTTTTGAGATCCATTACCTACCTGATTGTCCCAATCGATCTGCATGTTATAATTTCCAATGCTATCATGACATTGCCCTTTTGACATGCCTTTTCTATTTCTCAGTGTAATCTGCGGTCCCCACCCCAGCTAATGTTGGGAGGTCTGTATATAACTGACATCAGGGTCCTTTTATAATTGTAATTTCCTAGTTTAATCCACAAGGATTCAACATCTTCTGATCCTATGTCATATCTTTCTAATGATACCTTCCTATGCCTCTGAAACAACATGTAATCTTAAACATCCAGCTCTCAAATACAACCATCCTTCAACCATGATTCATTGATGGCCACAACATCATACCCGACAATCTTAATAGTGCAACAAGATCATGCACTTTATTTCTTATACTCCATGCATTGAGATATAACACATTGAGTACTGTATTTGCTACTCTTTTTGACGCTCCATTCCTATTGCACTGATACTCAACCAGCTGGCTGCAATTTTGTCCCATCATCTGCCTGCCCTTCCTGACAGTCTGACCGCATGCTCCCTTTGCTTTTTTTTTTTGCCATCCTTCCTATCCTGAGAATATTGGTCTCCATCAGGTTCAGGTGCAACCCGTCACTTTTGAACAGTTTTACCTCCCCCAGAAGAGAGCCCAATGATCCAAGAACCTGAAGCCCCACCTCCCCAAGGCAGCTTCTCAGCCACGTATTTATCTGACAAATCATCCTGTTTCTACCCTCACCAGCGTGTGACACAGACAGCAATCCAGGAGGATTACACAGAAGGTCCAGCTTCTCAGCTTTCTATCTAGGTGTCTAAATTCTCTTTTCAAGACCTCTTTGCTTTTCTTTCCTATGTCATTGGTACCAATATGTACCAAGACATCTGGCTGCTCTCCTTCCCTCTCCAAAATGCTGTGGACACAATCCGAGACGTCCCTGACCTCGGTACCAGGGAGGCAACATACCTTTCGAGTGTCCCATTCACATCCACAGAATCTCCTGTCTGATCTTCTGAATAATGAGTCCCCTATCACGACCGCTCCTCTCTTCTCCCTCTTTTCCTTCTGTACTACAATCAACCAATAACTCCTGTTTGGAGGCACTTTGAAATAGAATCAGGAACTCAGGGATTCATTGTCCAAAGAAAGCAGGACGGAAGATGAAACCAAAGGGGAGGTATCACGGTTTGTGTTAGACAGACAGACAGACAGACTTTATTGATCCTGAGGGAAACTGGGTTTCATTACAGCCGCACCAACCAAGAATAGTGTAGAAATACAGCAATATAAAACCATAAATAATTTAATATTAATAAGTTAATCATGCAAAGTGGAAATAAGTCCAGGACCAGCCTATTGGCTCAGGGTGTCTGACACTCTGAGGGAGGAGTTGTAAAGTTTGATGGCCACAGGTAGGAATGACTTCCTAAGATGCTCAGTGTTACATCTCGGTGGAATGAGTCTCTGGCTGAATGTACTCCTGTGCCTAACCAGTACATTATGGAGTGGATGGGAGTCATTGTCCAAGATGGCATGCAACTTGGACAGCATCCTCTTTTCAGACACCAATGACTGAACCTAAGTGTGGAAGAATGACAGACTCCCATGGGGAGATGATGACCAGGGTTTATAAATAAGAGTTCCAAAAAAATATCGGTGGCCCAGCTGAATGATACCACGAGAAGTAACATTCTGAAAACGATTATCACTAATCAGGCATCTGCTTAAATAATAACAGTATGTGGAATACCTGAGACAGTCAGAATAAACTTAACAAGATTAAACAGGAAACACCAGAGATAAACAACTCTCATTACTAATGATAAACAATTAGTCAAACTTTGGTGCTTGAAAACCTTAGAACCCAACATTCTCCAGCTCTGCACACAGGCCCGGAGAGCTCATTACAGTAGGTCTATGGCAGGCATAGTGAGCAGGAGAGATTAAGTGATAGTGCAAGGTGTTTTCAGTATTATTGAGTAATCTTATCTGCATAATGTTTTGATGTTACAAAGCATAACACAAAGAGGAATGTGGCAGTAAGAACAGTAGTCAGTCTGCGGAAGACCTTAAAGTGGAATCTGAAATCAGAATAAATATGAAATCTTAAAGGCGAAATGCTGGAAATGTTAATTATCTGAATTTATTAAATTGAGTACTTAGAGTCATCTGCACTCCAGCACGTTCATTCACCCTTCATCCTGAGCAATCCTTATGTCCAAAATATCTTGCATACAGTGGAACATAAGATCATTAGGAAATCAGGGTTAACTCTCCATACTCTTGGACTCTAATGCAAGAGAAAACCAAGGGAAGAAATAACAATTACAGTAAAATGAAGTATTGATGCAGGAGGCAGTCAAGGTGAATAGTCACAAACTTTTGTGCCAGAGAAAGGGAGTCTAAAACTGTAGGGTGCAGGTTTCAGGTGATCAGGCAGCATGGTATCATAGCAGTTAGTCTAATGCCTTACAGCGACAACGACTGCAGTTCAATTCCTACTGCCATCTGTAAGGGGTTTGTACATTCTCCAAGTGACAGAGGTGTAATGTAAAGATTTTCACTCCTCATGCATAGGAAGGATGTAAGTAATGAAGTCAATTCAATTCAAGTGACAACACTGGTTCCTCTGGGTGATCCGGTTTCCTCTCACATTCCGAAGCAGGATTAGTAAGTTGTGGGCAAGCTACGTTGACACCAGAAGCACCACTTGCAGGCGACCCCATAGCACGTCCTCGGACTCTGTTCGTCACTGACACAGATGCACTTCACTGTATATTTTGATGTTTCGATGCACATGTGACATATAAAACTAACTTTTCTTCTTTAACTCTTTAACGGAAACATGACAGGCAAGTTTTTTTACACAGAGGGTGGTGTATCCAGAGGCAGATATCTGATTGTTGGATGCTGTTGATTACCCTGTGACAATGTGGCTTTCCTCCAGGTGCTTCCATCTCCTTGCACATCCCAAAGACCTGTGGGTTGGTCATTTCATCAGCCACTATAAATGTTTTCTAACCTGTCTGGGAGTAATTCCGTCTGGAGAGAAAGAGAAATAGGATAAGTGTAGGATTTGTTAAAGTGGTCATCACAAACCCTGTGGCCTGAAGAACTAAGGGGTGTACGTGCTGTATCTCTCTACAGCTCTGTTATTCTGATTGAAGTGAGAGCAGGATGAGAACAAAAAAAAAACAGGAACCAGGTTGCCCCTGAAGTCTCCTTCACCATCCATTAAGTCCATGGTTAATCTCATATTTGGGTGCCATTTTCTCACACGATTCATACACTGCTGGGCTCCTTTAATGTACATTGATTTAACAGTTTTGGTTTTGACAGAACACTGTTTATTGAGATGGAGCATGGAATAGGGCCTTCTGGCCCTTGGAGCTGAGCTTGCAAGCACCCCTCGATTTAATCCTAGCCTAATCACAGGACAATTTATAATGACTGATTAACCTACTAACTGGTATGCCTTTGGAAACCGGGAAAAATCGTTGCATTCTACGGGAAGGACATGCAGGTGTCCAGATGCCTTACATATGTTATCGTGATAGAACTCAAAACTCTGATGCCCCAAGTTGTAATACCATTGCGCTGTTAAGCTACTATGGCAGCTGATAATGACTCAGCATGTATAGCCCTCTAGGATAGAGAATTCCAGAGATTAACACCCTCAGAGTGAAGGAATTTCTACACATTTCAGTCCTACATAACCCCTACCCTGATGCTTGGTATGGCAACAGCTCTGCCCATGACACACATCACCCCATCATGGAACAGCTTATCACATCTGGTTGCCCCATTATAAGAAGGATGCTGAGGCTTTGGAGGGGGTGCAGAAGAGGTTTATCAGGGTTTGGCCTTGATTCAAGTGAATGTGCTTGTTATGAATGTACCACAGCTCTGAGGGGCCGAGGGGTGCGGGACCAGCCCCCTCCTTCCAGAGAATTGCAAGATCGCTATTAATTCGGGTCTTGGACCCAGGAAATGAGAGACAATGCAACGGATTTGACCATTGTTCTTAGAGACACCTGTGTGAATTGCAACTCTATAGTACGTGCCAGCTATCAGGGACATGGACACCCTCGGGTAATGTGGGGTGGGGATTGTATCACCCTACCTTGATTGACATTTACAAATCTGCCAGTCATGATAAAAAGGAGACTGCAGGAGGCAGTACCCCAGCGACGCACAGAAGGAGAGACCATTGCTCATCGCTCCCGGGAGGACGGGAAGCTGTTCGAGAGCCACGTGTGATTCGGTTCCCCTAGCTTGGGGAACGAGTGGCTGATAACCCCGAAAAAGACTTCGAAATGACAACGGGGAACCCACGTTCCCGATTCAACGAGTTGAGTCCAAAAGGCTGGCAAGTTTATTTTCTCTCTCCAACACGTGAGACCCCAGCAGTCCCTGAAAGGCTAAAAGCCTGTATGAACTTCTGAGACTTTGATATTTCCATCGGACAATAGTTTTACCCCTAGACAAACGATAGAGCCACTTCTTATTGTTGATTATTACTATACCCGCGCTTTAGATTGAGTATTGACGACGTATGTTATCTGAATGTTTGTATTAACCTTACTTTTGTGCCCCTTTATAAATAAAAACGTTTAAAAATAGTACCATCAGATTTCAGCGGACCTCTCTATCTTTGCTGGTAAGTGACCCAGTTACGGGGTTCGTAACAGTGCTATTCGAGAGGTTGGACAAACTTGGGTTGTTTTCTCTGGAGTGACAGAAGGTGAAGGAAGACCTAACAAAGGTTTATAAGATTGAGTGGCATAGACAGAGTAGACTGACAGCAACATTTTCTTAGGGCCGAAATCTCTAATACCAGAGGTCATGTGTTTAAGGTGAGGGGCACATTTTTTTACACAGGAAGTGGTGAGTGCCTGGAATGTGCTGCCTGAGTGGCGGTAGAGGCATTAGGGACTTTTAAGAGACATTCAGATAAGCAGATGAATGTGAGGAAAGTGGAAGGATATGGACATTGTGCTGCGTAAAGGATTAGTTTAGTTGGTGGCTTGATTTTTAATTAAGTTGGTTCAGCACAACTTTGTGGGCTGAAGGATCTGTTGCTGTGCTGTACTGTTTTAAGTTCTATGTTCTATTGTTACAAGAGTATTGAATTGTCCCTTAGTACGATAAGATGGTCTCTTGACCTTACAATCTACCTTATTATGGCCTTGGACCTTTCAGTCTGCACTTTCTCTGTAGTTGTAATATTCTGCTGTCTGTTTTTGTTCTTTCTGTACTACTTCAATATACTGATGTGGTGAACTGATCTCTACTAATGGCATGCAATACAAAGGTTTTCACTGTACCTCGATCCATGTGACAATAATAAACCCATTTACCAATTGATTTTGATGAGCCCGGAGTATCAGTCCATAGTTTCTTTGAGTTTCACTGCACAAATATCAATAGAAGTGATTACTTGTCATTTTGTAAGTTAACTCTCTTAACTAGACTCCCATCGTGAAACTGGCAGCCTGTGTTCTTAAGAGACAATGATGTCTGATTACTGTTGCAAGTGACATGACAGCAGGTCTTTTCCCCTTCCAAGACAAGTTTTCATTTGAATTTAATAATATTTATTATTCATTCATTTGGGTGTTATTCATATTTATGGATCTTAGTAACCTGGGCAGGGGGTCGACAGCATTGTCAATAATGCAGCAGAAATAAAGGTCTAGGACGAAGGAGTTAGAGTTATGGTGATATAGTGGCAATATTACCAAACTAACAATGAAGAGACACAGGGACAAATCCCCCTGGAATCCTCCAAAAGGGGCAATCCAGAACCAAGGCACATGTGGAATAGATAGATGAGTCGGCATGGTCAAAGAGTGGTTAGCGCTTTGCTTTTCAGATCCAGAGATCACCAATCAGGGTTCAATTCCCACAGCAGCCTGAAAGGACTTTGTATGTTCTCCCCTTGACCACATGACTTTCTTCCAGGTGCCCGGTTTCCTCCCACATCCCAAAGACAATACGGGTCAGAGATAGTTATTTACTGGCTGCTCAGTATATGACTTCACACAAAAGATGACAAAATCTAATCTCTCTCTCATCACCCAGGCAAGAGGCTCAGTGAGAGAGTCAACCTCTCATTTGCCTCTGTGCACAGCTAATTGAGAAAATGATAGTGAAATGCAATCATATATTTCAAAGCATTATTGCTTCAGCTTTTCCTGAAGTCAGAGTATTGGACGGCACTTCTCAGTGTCTGATATAGGCATTAGTCATTTCTGCAAATTAGTGAATTATCCGTCATGAACTGCATTTACTGTTTAGTAAAGCAAAGCATTTCTGAAGGTGGAATTGGAGCTAATTTTGTGTTTTGACCACACAAAGTGGTTTTGTAAAAAAAAACATTTGGAATTGAGTTAATTTCAAAAATTCTGCAGTAAATCACTGATCTGAATGCTAATTTATGCGGCTGAAAGGGAGCAGGGTGAGCCTAATGGTTTCCATCAACCACTGTGTCGAGATGGTGTCAAACAGAAGTATTTGAATTCTTAAGGTATTTTTTCTTTTGCCTATTATCTTAGATCAATTAACTCTGCCTTTCTGACAGAAGAAAACCTTCCATCAGCTGCAGTAATGTTGAAATGTTCACTGCTAATGTGTTTTTATTACTCTATTCAAATAGAGATCTCTGCTGAACTGGGCTCTTTGTAATTCAAGAGGCAATAATTAAATTAGAACTGATGTTATATTGAGCAAATGTTGAATGGTCCGTGGGGAGGGGAAGAGGGCCTCCCAAGTTCCGGTAACTTAAGTTATCACATAGCTAGTGTATTGCATTGAGTGCGGTGAAGAGAGCATGTGAAGGTCTTTAAGATTCATTAATTAATTAATTTATTGACACACAATGTGGAATCGGCAGTTCCTGCTGTTTGATCCACGTCACCCAGCAACCCCTGATTTAACCTAGCCTAATCACAGAACAATTTTTTTATTAACAAAATATACTTTATTCAAAATTAAAATTATTTACAATAAACCATTTGATGACTCTCAATCCTTTACAGACGTTTCCACACATTCAGCCACTCTGGTGGCACTCTGCTGTTTCATCTTTACACACCATTGTTACACACCCTACCCCTCCCATTCCCACAGGAGAAGAACCCTAAACTCTGTTCCTTCCCCACCGGGCCCTTGCGGTGGCTGCACTGAGTTTGAGTGCGCCCCTCAGCACGTACTCCTGCAGCCGAGAAAGTGCCAGTCGGCAGCATTCCCCCATAGACATCTCCGCGTGCTGGTAGACCATCAAGTTTCAGGCCGACCAAAGAGCGTCTTTCACCGAGTTGATAATCTGCCAACAGCACCGGATGTTGGTCTCCGTGTGTGTCCCCGGGAACAGCCCGTAGATCAGAGAGTCCTCTGTTACGCAGCTGCTGGGGATGAACCTCAACACTGTCCCTTCCATCCTCCTCCACACCTTCTCCGCGAACCCACAGTGTGCAAAGAGGTAGGTCACCGACTCCTCCTCACTGCTGTCCTCCCGTGGGCAGCGGTGTGTGGAGATGATGTCTCGGGCGTACAGGAGGGATCGGACTGGGAGGGCCCCTCTCACCGCCAGCCAGGCGAGGTCTTTGTGCCTGTTGGTGAGGTCTGGCGATGAACTGCACGGTCTGCTCAGGGAACCACCCCACTGTGTCTGTCACGTCCTTCTCCTGCAGTGTCTGCAGGACATTACGTGCCGACCACTGCCTGATGGCCCTGTGGTCAAAGGCGTTGACCTGGAAGAACATCTCTACGAAGGACAGGTATGGCGACAATGACCCTGAGAGCACCTCACACCTAATGACCAGGTTCTTGCTCGTTATCGAAAGGAAGCGCCCTCCCCACTGTCCCAGTTTCTGTTTCACTTTGGCCGTCCACTCCTGCCTGTTCTTATTGCAAGCCTCGGCCCCTCCGAACCAGACCCCAACACCTTCACATGATCAGACCTGATGGTGAAGGGGACACTGGATCAGTTGGGCCAGTTGCCGAAGAGCATGGCGTCTCTCTTCTTGTCGTTGAACCTGGCCCCTGACGCCATCTCAAACTGTTCGCAGATGCTGATCAGCCTGCGATCTGACTTCAGGTCACAGCAGAAGACGGTGATGTCGTCCATGTACAGGGAGGTTTTTACTTGGGTCTCTCCACTGCCTGGCAGTGAAAAGTTTGCATCAAATCAATCAGTGAGGATTGTTTTGGGGACAGCCCACAAGTGTCATCAGCTTACGGTGCCAACGTTGCATGCCCACAGCTTAATAACCCTAACCTGTAGGTCTTCTGAATATGGGAGGAAACCAGAGCATCTGGAAGAAATCTTACATGGTGACAAGGAGAATGTACAAGCTTCTTACAGACAGTTTTGGTGATCGAACTCTGATCTTGTAGCTGGCATGGTAACAGAGTTATGCTATCTCCACTGACCTCTTTCATTAGCGAAGCAATTCCACCCATAGAAATGCCGCTCAATGGATGTTTTTAATCGCGTAATTTTCTACAGACTCTAGAGATTGTTGTGCATGAAAATCCCAGGGGTCACCAGTCTCTGTGATACTCAAATCACCCCGTCTGGCAACAACAATCATTCCAGGGTCAAAGTCACTTAGATCACAGTTTTTTCCCATTCTGATGCTTGGTCTGAACAGCAACAGAGCCTCTTCATCATACATTGAGTTGCTGCCACATGATCGGCTGACTGGATATTTGCATTAATGAGCAGCAGTACAGGCGTACCTAATAAAGTGGCCACTGAGTGTATATTTCTTATTGTAATTTATAATATATTTAATGTTTTACTGCCACTAAGCAACAATTTTCATGATGTATGTCAGTGATAATAAACCTGATTCTGTTTCTGACTCTGAAGCTTTGGAGTGCCGGATTATGTGTTTCCATAAGGAGACATACATTAAAGGAGGAGGGACAGTGGGGATGAAAGTAGTTTAGTGAGTAAATTCTGCAGACTAGGGTCTGGGCTTTTGAAGGCAAAGCCATCAAAGTAAAGTTTGGGAAACCGATGAGTGTTCTTTCTATGCCAGCTTAGGAAACCTAACATCTCAGGGCACATCCTGATGAATTTTTACTCAGCCGTTATTGAGAGAATTGCGACTACATCCATCACCGTTTGGTTTTATGCCGCCTCCTCCCTCAGCAAGTCCAGGTTGCAGGGAGTGATCCACTCAGTGGAGAAGATCAATGGCTCCCATTGAAAGACCTGTCTATCACCAGAGCAGAAAAAAACTACTGATGACTCCACCCACTCTAGTAGTCACATATTCACCAAATTGCGATCAGGGAGATGCCACAAGTCCACCTGCACCAGGACTACACGTCATCTCCAATGATTCTTTCCTCTAGCTATCCAGCTTTTCAAAAGAACTCACTCAGATGTACGGTAATTCCCTAACCTTTCCTGCACAACATCCATTACATGGTCTTCCCTGCTCTCCTGGTTCTGTTGATAATTATTGAGTCTGTTCATACTTCAAATTTATTTAAGATTTTTTATTGACATTTGCACATGTGACTATTCTGCTAATTGATGATTGCTCATGACTGTTTGTGCTTTTGTTTTGTGAATTGTTGGTTGCTATTGTGTTTTCTGTTATGGTATTGTCCAGTACTTGGCAACGAGCCACGATCAATTCTGGTATGTTTCTCGGCAAAAAAGTGATTCTGATTCATATTCATAATCTGAGGATGCAAACAATCTGCTGGAGGAACTCAGAGGGTCAAGTAGCATCCACGAGTCCTGATTCAACCCAAAACTTTAACAATTCCTTCCAAACCACCCCACTCACCCAGCCCCACAGATGCTGCTCGGTTGAGTTCCTCCAGCAGATTGTTTGTTGCTCCAGATTCCCAAATCTACTGTCTCTTGTACCTCCATGAGGGAGTTTACTTACTTGCGGAGCAATTTAGTTGCATTGGAGGCATTTTGGAGTTTACCCAGGTTCAAGGAACGATTCTTCACTGATGAAAGGCTGAGCAGGTTAGCCTTATATCTTTCAGAGTTTAAAAGAATGAGCGGTAATTATGCAAGATTCAGAAGGAAATTAACAGGATAGATGCTGATTGGATGTCTTTCCCTCACAGAGGAGTCCAGAACTTCAGGATGTAGTTTTAGAATATGAGTTCAGCTGTAAGACAGTGATGAAGAAGTTCTTCCATCAATAAGGTTATGAACCTTTGGAATCCTCCACTCCTAGGAGACCAGTCATGATCATAATGAATGGTGAAGCAAGCTTAGGAGGACTACTTACAACTCTTATATTCTCATGTTTTTCTCTGTACATCTCTGTAAATCTTTCAAGCACTCTTGCTTTCTTAGTCCCTTCATCTGTAAGAAGTCTATCAGCCAGTGTCTTGAAATATCTACTTCAACCTCAACAACTTTTCAGGAAAGCAAGGTAAACATTTATTGTCCATTTCTAGTTACCCTTGAGAATCTCCTCTGTTGTAATTATCAATTGTTTTGGAAGCATAGACAATTGATAGCCTAAAAATATGAGAAGAACCCAGTATTATCCATGTTAACTTGTTCCTCAGCAAGTGGTAGATGCCCTATGAGCTTTGGTAATCTTGGGGCAAGAACAAAGAGCTTCCAGCTTCACATACTTCTCCTAGAAAGATGAAAGTTCACACAATAAATAACAAGGAATGGAGGTTAGAATAATCACTCATTTCACAGACTTACACTTGAAAATAATGTTACCTAGGTAATATGTTGTTGTGGCACGGTAGCATAGCTGTTAGTACATCCCTTTACAGCCTCAGCCAGTGATCACCAACAGGGGATCGATTCCCACTGCTGCCTGTAACTGCATTGTTTTCCTCTGGGTGTTCTACTTCCCTCCAATATTCCAAAGATGAACGATTAAGGGTATGTGAGTTGTTGGCATGCTACGTTGGCATCGGAAGCAAAGCAACACTTGCACAATCCTCACTGATTTGATTTGACAGGATGCAAATGGCACATTTCACTGTATGTTTTGATGTGCATGTGACAAATAAACCTAATCTTCCTTCATCGTTTATGTCTTGGTACTCCTTCAAGGAGACAGAATCTTCCACAGGCAGAGAAAGTTATTGAGAAGAATAACTTTTGTTGTCACAGCTAATTTATATAACATTCTAATGGTTTTGCTTTTCTCAATGTATCTCAAGGATTTCCAGCAATGAAATTAATCCTGTCTACATTATACAGTGTATCTCAATAAGGCTTATTCAATAATATTTTATTAAAACTATTACCTGAATTGTTCTTGTATTTTTTACATAAAACGTAATTTTGGCTGTATTTAAGGCAATGTATTACAAGATGCAATATGGTATTGCATGAGGTGAGAAATATTCACCGTTTTCCAATAAGTTAATGATGTTTATATTATCACCTCAAGGCTAGGCCACTGTTTTTCAGTGTATTAACAAATGAAATCTCATTTTTATTAATATTCATTCGGGATATGTTTCTTCCTTTGCTGCTTTAGAGATGGAATTATAATCTAATCTGTTGATTATTCAGAAAGAACTACACTTTTTTTACCTTTTGCCTTTACAACTTTTGAAGCTGAGAATACAAGGCAAGATGAAAGCAATGTTGGCTGAAAAAAATCAGATTTTCAATATTCTGACGATTGAGTAATAGGTGTGGTCTGCAGTGGACATCATGGCCTGCGCGCCTGGGAGAACCCTCCTGGGATGTAAGTTCAGGAGCAACTTCCAGGGAACATTTCCCTGGGCCATAGGCTTGTGAGTCTGTCCCACTGGACAGTGTGCCTGTGAGTATTCTCTTCAGATTTGGAAGGTAGTCCTATGCTTAGGTAATACAGAAAAATTACTAGGCAACACATGCAAAAATGCTGGAGGAACTCAGCAGGCCATTTGCTCATCGAAGCGGTCTCCCAATCTCCGTCGGGTCTCACTGATATACAGGAGGCCACACTGGCAGCTCCAAGCACAGTGTATGACCCCAACAGACTCACAGGTGAAGTGTCGCCTCACCTAGAAGGACTGTTCAGCTCCCTGAATGTAGCGAGGGAGGAGGTGTAGGGGCAGGTGTAGCACTTGTTTCACTTGCAAGGGTAAGTGCCAGGAGGCACTGCACCAAGCAGCTAAGTTTCATCTGCCAGAAAAAGCGTGATCTCCCAGTGTCCATCCATTTTCATTCCAGTTCCCATTCCCATTCCGATAAGTCCATCCATGGCCTCCTCCACTGTTGTGATGAGGCCACACTTAGGTTGGAGGAACAACACCTTATATTCCGTTTGGGTAGCCTCAACCTCATGGCATGAACATCAATTTCTGAAACTTCCAATAATACCTCACTACCTCCTCCCCTTCACCTTTTCCCTCACTCATCTTATTTCCTTGCCCACCCATCACCTCCCGCTGGTGCTCCTCCCCCCTTTTCTTTCTTAACTGGCCTTCAGTCTCTTTCACCAATCAACTTGCCAGCTCTTTACTTCATCCCTCTCCCTCCCAGTTTCACCTATCACCTTGTGTTTCTCTCTCCCCTCCCCCATCTTTAAAATCTACTCCTCAGCATTTTTCTCCAGTCCTGCCGAAGCATTTTGACCTGAAACGTTGACTGTACTCTTTTCTGTAGATGCTGCCTGGCCTGCTGAGATCCTACAGCGTTTTATGTGTATGTTGCTTGGATTTCCAGCATCTGCACATTTTCTCTTGTTTGTGACAGGAAAATTACTGCAGCCTTTGTCAAAATTGTGATGAGGTTTTTAAATGTTTTCAAATTTAGCAGCAGGAGGAGAGGAGCCTTTGAATTCTGCCATCCCAAGAGTGTAGGACAATGAGGGGAGATTTGTTAGAGGCATACAAAATTATGAGGGGTAAATAATGAGGTAGGGTAAATGCAAGCAGGTTTTTTTCCATTGAGTTTAGAACTAGAGGTCATAGATTAAGGGTGAAAGGTGAAATGTTTAAGGGGAACATAGGTGGGAACTTATTCACCCAGAGCGTGGTGAGAGTGTGGAACGAGCTGACAGTGGAAGTAGTGGATGTGGGTTTGATTTTGAATGTTTAAGAAATGTTGGATAGGAGGGGTATGAAGGGCTATTGTCCATCTGACAGAATAATTGATGACATAGACTGGATAGTTGGAAGGGTCTGTCTCTGTGCTGTCGTATTCTTTGACTCCATATCTCTCTCTGAGAGCAGCAATACTAGAGAGCATGTGATATGGTGCAACTCAAACTACCTGCGTCTCAATATCACCAAGACCAAGGAGATGGTGGTGGACTTTAGGAGATCTAGGCCTCATATGGAGCCAGTGATCATTAATGGAGAATGTGTGGAGCAGGTTAAAACCTACAAGTATCTGGGAGTACAGTTAGATGAGAAGCTAGACTGGACTGCCAACGCAGATGCCTTGTGCAGGAAAGCACAGAGTCGACTGTACTTCCTAAGAAGGTTGGCGTCATTCAATGTCTGTAGTGAGATGCTGAAAATGTTCTATAGGTCAGTTGTGGAGAGCGCCCTCTTCTTTGTGGTGGCGTGTTGGGGAGGAAGCATTAAGAAGAGGGACACCTCACGTCTTAATAAGCTGGTAAGGAAGGCGGGCTCTGTCGTGGGCAAAGTACTGGAGAGTTTAACATCGGTAGCTGAGCGAAGGGCGCTGAGTAGGCTACGGTCAATTATGGATAACTCTGAACATCCTCTACATAGCACCATCCAGAGACAGAGAAGCAGTTTCAGCGACAGGTTACTATCGATGCAATGCTCCTCAGACAGGATGAAGAGGTCAATACTCCCCAATGCCATTAGGCTTTACAATTCTACCGCCAGGACTTAAGAACTTTTTAAAAGCTATTATTAATGCTTTTTGAGATAGTGATTTAGATGCATATAATATTTTTTTACTGAGTTAAGTATTGTATGTAATTAGTTATGCTACAACAAGTGTATGGGACATTGGAAAAAAAGTTGAATTTCCCCAAGGGGATGAATAAAGTATCTATCTATCTATCTATCTATCTATCTATCTATCTATTAGGGTGAGAGAGAGAGAGAGAGCAGTTAACAAAGATGGTGTATGGTAAGTTTTTGTTTTACAAGGAGATTGGTAGGTGCCCAGAATGGGTTGCCTGGTATAGTAATAGAAGCAGATACAATGGTAGCATCTGAGAACGTGCAGGGATATGGATTATGTGCAGGCAGAAGGTACTTCATTTAATTTGAGGTAATGACCAGCACAAACATTTTGGGCTGAAGGGCCAGCTTCTGGTCTGCACTGTTCTATGATCCATGTATAAAGAGAGAGTTTCATGAGGCACAGAAACAGTCCCTTTGGCCCACCATATCTGTACTGGGCACCATCTGCCTGTAGCCACTAATCCCATTTGCTGTTATGGTCCGGTCCTGTGCCCGCATTCCGGTTCTTGATCCGGTCCATATACTCCAGACTCCGGGTCTTGTAGCCATCCCTCCTTTCGCCCTTGAGCCCAATTAGTCACACCTGTGGATCATCGTGGCTTGTCTGGACTCAAGGAGGCGCACCTGATGCCCATCGGCTGGCAGTGTATATAGGGGGCTCTGGGACTGAGTGGAGTTGTTCTGCCTATCCTGTTCCTCTGGCTTGGAGTTCTCCTTGTAAGTCTGGCAGTGACCCTGGACCTATTTCCCTTCCTATCCCTTGCCTCTGTTGGGCAAGCCTGGCTGGACTGCTGTTGCCTGGTGGGGGACTCTGCCCCTTTCCATCCCTGCCCATGAATTGTGCCCTGAAACCTACCCAGATGCCCTGTGACCTGCTCAGGTCCCTGTGTTCCTGCCTGGGAGGTCTGGGCCCTGCCTGGGAGTTATCCGGCCTGCTCAGGGGTCTCTGCCCCTACCTATCCCTTGCTGCTGATGAGTTGTGCCCTGCAACCTATCCAGGTGCCCTGTGACCTGCTCAGGCCTCTGTTCCTGCCTGGGAGGTCTGGGCCCTGCCTGGGAGTTGTGTGACCTGCCCAGTGAACTCCAAGATCCTGCCTTCCCTGAACTGTAAGACTCTCTCAGAACCCCAGCATCACCTTGAATGTCACGTCCCTCGCACACACCACTGTCTCCACGTCTTGTCTCTTGTTTAGTTGTTCCTGTCCTGCCCCTAGTACTTCAGTGCCTCAGTCCTGTGCTTGGGTCCAGCCTTATGACAATTTGCTAGCTCTCGGTCTATAGACTTCTATGCCAAAGTGGCTTAGGTGCTAACCTAAATTATTCTTCAATGTTGTGTGAGTGTCTGCCTCGACCATCACATACTCCAGAGTTTGGCCTCTAGCTGGGTGAAAAGGTTCTCCTCAGATCCCCTAAAATCTCCTACCCCTTTCCTTAAACCTGTGCCTTCTAATTTCCAAAATTTTCTCACCATCAACCCTATCTATGACCCTTATAATTGTGCATACCTTAATAGGCTTCAATAGGTTTCAATAGATACATTTAATGTCAGAAATGTATACAATATACATCCTGAAATTCTTATTCTTTGCAAACATCCATGAAAACAGTACTCCAAAGAATGAATGACAGTTAAATGTTAGAACCCCAAAGCCCCCATCTCCCCCCACACTAAAGCAGCAGCAAAGCAATGATCCCCCCACCAGCAAAAAAATTATCAGCACCCTCCTCCAAGCACTCAAGTGCACAGCAAAGCATCAATAAAGAGACAGATTTTCAATACCCCAGAAGCTACTTGTTCACCCAGTAATTTGACATAAAATGGGCTCTCCCTCTCCCTAATAAGGGATAAAGGGGTGTCCCCATCTCACAGCAAGAGGGGAGACATAACAAACAACTCACTGATTTAGATGCCAAAATTAGTCTCACCCCTTAACCTCCTCCACTCCAAAGAAAATAAGTCCAGCCTATTAGTATTGAATTTCTCCATCCCTGGCACCCTCCTGGTTAATCTCTTCTACACACTCTCATCCTTCCCAGAATCATACTCTAGTTGTGGCCTAAATATTATTTTATGTGGTTGCACCATAACCTCTTTTTTCACCCCAGCTAATGTGTATCCTAAATAACTTCCCTAAGCCTCTGACCTCTGTCTTCTGCCATCTTAAAAGATCGTCAGACATGTACATCAAGGTTCCTCTATTCCTTAATACTTCTGGTTTTAGCATTTAATATGTAGATTATGGCTGTAATAGATCATGTTTTTCAGGGTTAAATTCCATATGCCTTTGCATTCGCCACTTTACCAACTCTTGCGAGTTTGAGGGCAACATTTAAGAGAAGTTTGAATAGGCACATGGATAGGTGTTTGGAGGGCTATTGTCCAGGCACAGGTTGATGAGACTAGGTGGAGTAACAGTTCAGCACACAGACTAGATGGTCCAAAGGGCCTGGTACTGATTTGCAGTGCTCTATGACTCCATCAATATTGCCCTGATTCCAAAAACTACCCTCCTCACCACCATCACCAATTATTTTGTGCAATCTCCAAATTTACTCAGCATATGTTTTATGATCTCATTTAGATTATTAGTGCATATAAGAAACGGGAAGGAACCCAATACCGATGCCTCTGGTACACTCCTAGTAGCAGGTTTCTAATCACAACAGCAATACTTTACCATCACCTCTATCTCCTGTTAGCAAGCCAAGTTTGCAACTGCTTTAATTCCTTTGGACTCTATCCTTTTGTAGCTGACTTCCATGTGAGACCTTGTTAAAGGCTTTACTAAAGTCCTTGAAGAGTACGTCAGCCACACTGTTCCTCATTCTCAATCATCATCATCATTATGTGCCATGTCGCATGACCATGATTGCTCTTGGCAAATTTTTCTCAGAAGTGGTTTTCAATTCTTTTCTTCTGGGAAGCTAGGTGACCCCAGCCATTATCAATATTCTTCAAAAATAGTCTGCCTGGCATCACTGGAGGTATAACCAGGTCTTGTGATGCACACCAGCAGCTCAAACGACCATCCGCCCATGGCTTCATGTGACCCTGATAGAGGGGCTAAGCAGAGGCTACACCTTGCCCAAGGGTGACCTGTAAGTTAGAGGAGGGCAGGAGCACCTTGCATCTACTTTGGTAGAGACGTAGACCGCACCACCTAGATCGATAATAACCCATCAATAATGTAATTAAATTTTTGGATAGTCAGAGGCTTTTTCCCAGGGCTGAAATGGCTATCATGAGAGGGCACAATTTAAAGGTTCTTGGAAGTAGGTGCAGAGGAGATATCAGGAATAAGTTTTTTACAGTGAATGCGTGGAATGGGCTGCTGGCGACAGTGGTGGAGATGGATACAATAGGGTCTTTTAAGAGACTCTTGGATAGGTACATGGAGCTTAGAAAAATAGAGGGCTATGGGTAACCCTAGGTAATTTCTAAAGTAAGTACATGTTCGGGACAGCATTGTGGGCCGAAGGGACTGAATGTTCTCTAGTTTTTATGTTTCCACAATTATCCACACTGCTCCTTTTCAATAAGGGTTTCACATTTGCGGCACTCCAATCATTTGGCACCTCATCTGTGGCCGGTGAAGATTTCAACATCTTCCTCATGGCCCCAGATATCTCTTCCTAATTCTCATTGCACTCTGGGCTATGTCAAAACAGAGCCTCTAGATCTATCCCACTTTATGCCCACAAAGACATCTAATCTCTTCCTTTATACCCTTAATGTGCTTAAAAATTTCACATTCCCAAGTAAAATGCCAAACTGCAATGTTATTCTCCTTGGTGAACACAAATGAAAAATACTAATCTCAGGCCTCACCATATTACAGGAAAGATTCTAGCATGGATAAAGCAGTGCCTGACTGGCAGGAGGCAACGTGTGGGAATATAGGGAGCTACTTCTGGTTGGCTGTTGGTAACTAATGGTGTTCCACGAGGGTTTGTGTTTGGACAGATCCTTTTTACATTATATGTCAATGATTTGGATGATAGAACTGATAGCTTTGTTGCAAAGTTTGCAGACAATATGAAGACAGGTGGAGGAGCAGGTAGTTTTGCTAATGTAAAGAGGCTACAGAAGGACTTAGACAGATTAGGAGAACGGGCAAAGAAGTGGCAGGTGGAATGGAGTGTTGGGATGTGTATGATCATGCACTTTGGGGGAAAAAAATGAAAGGGTTGACTATTTTGTGAATGGAGACAAAATACAAAAACAAACTGAATGGAAAGGGACTTGGCAGTCCTTGGGCAGGAATCCCTAAAGGTCAATTTTCAGGTTGAATTAGTGGTGAGGAAGGCAAATGCAATGTTAGCACTCATTTCAAGAAGGAAATAAAAGCAAGGATGGAAGTTCGAGACTTTATAAAGCACTGGTGAGACCTCACTCGGATTATTGCAAGCAATTTTATCTTAGAAAGGATGAGCTGACAATGGAGACTGTTCATTGGTGATTCACAAAAATGATTCCAGGATTGAGTGGCTTGTCATATGAAGAGCGTTTGGTGGCTTTGGGCCTGAATTCACTGGAACTCAGGAGAATGATAGTGACCTAACTGAAACCTATCGAATATTAAAAGATCTTGATAGAGTGGGTGTGGAGAGGTTATTTCCTATGGTGGGAGAACCTAAGACCAGAGGGGACACATTTCAGAGAAGAGGAGTGTCCTTTTTATAACAGATGAGGAGGAATTTCTTTAGCCAGAGAGTGGTGAATCTGTGGAATTTATTGCCACAGGCAGCTGTGCAGGCTAAGTATTTATGTATATTTAAGGCAGAGGTTGAAAGATTCTAGATTGATCAGGGCATGAAGGGATGTGGGAAGAAGGCAGAAGATTGGGGCTGAAAAGAACATTGGATCAGCCATGATGAAATGGCAGAGCAGACTCGATGGGCCAAATGGCCTAATTCTGCTCTTATATCTTGTTGTCTTATGGTCATAACTTTATGGATACATTCCCTTTAGGTCCACAATGGGCTCCGTTCTTTTCTTGTTTTGCTTTAATATATAAGGTATCAGATTTAGACTTATTGGTCACATATACATTGAAACATACAGTGAAGTGTGTCATTGACAAGCAACACACCTAAGGACATGCTGTGGGCACCAATGCCATCAGACATTCCAGTAGCAACATTATGTGTCCACAATGCTGAGCAGAACAACAGAGAAAACAGCAAGCCCCTTTCCACCCACACACACACACACACACTCTCTCCCTCCTCTCTCCCCCCTCCCCCCCTCTCTCCCCCCCCTCTCCCCCCCACTCTCCCTCCCCCCCCCTCTCTTCCCCCCCCCCCCTCAAGTGTGCCAACTCACCAGCCTTGTCACTCCTCATACCTCCTCTTTATATGGACATCAATCCTGGGACCCACCATATTGGGACAACCCAACCTCCACTGAGGTCCTTTGTCACCCGTTTACATTGCTGGTCTTAGAGCACAGAGCAGAGGCCTGGATGCCAGATGACCTTCATTCCATGTCCATGCTGAGATACTTCTTAATTTCACATTTGCAGTGAGAATTAGTGTTCCCTCTTTCCATCTCTTTTTTAGTACCCCGCCCTCCTCTATACACTTCTGAAAGACATTCCCATTTTCAATGATTTCTATGCTTCCTTCCTTTTCTTTATCAAACCCCTTGATATCCTGGGACATCTAGTTTCCTTGAACTTGCTGCACCCTTATGGGAACATGTTGCCCCTGAACTCTCACTATTTTACTTTTAAGACTCCTATTGTTGGTTCAGCCTGCAAGTAGCTGTGTCCCGTCTATACTTACCAATGTACTGTCTAATGATGTTGAAATTAACTATCCCCTACCATCACCCTGTTCAAACTAAACACTGAGTTATGGTCACAATTCTCAAAGTGCTCACCTGTAAGACTTCAACTACTTGGCATAATAATTCCTTAGAATTATGTGTGGACAATTTGAAAAGCTCCAATGCATTTACACCAGATTGATAATTGATTATACGAGGAGTGCAAGCACTTTATATTGGGTCCTGAAGAAGGGTCTTAGTCTGCGATGTTGACTGTGTTTTTACTTCTATAGATGCTGCCTGACCTGCTGAGTTCCTCCAGTATTTTGTGTGTGTTGCTTTGGATTTCCAGCATCTGCAGATTTTCTCATGTTTATATTGGTATATTTAGAGTGGAAGTTGATGTGTTTTTGATTAGTCAGGGAGAAGGCAGGAGAATGGGGCTATGGGGTAATAAAACTGCCATGATGGGCTGAATGGCCTAATTCTGCTCCAGTCTTATGCTCTTATGGTCTACCTTACAGAGCTCTCTTGCTTCCAACCAGGCATATGCAGAACTGGTATTTAAAATGAAAATGAAAGGAGTCATTAAATAGCAAGACACACTGAGTCAAAATGTTTTTTTTTTAATTTAACGCTGAGGTTTTGCCACTGTCTCAGATGAAAGGATAAATCAAGAGACCATTTAGCCTGCTTAGCTGGGTGTAAAGCATCCAACAGGATTGTTCGAAGAACAAGAGAGTTTGCCTGAAAATGGCAGTCATTTTTCTCGTTGTTGTGTGAGGGATAACAGAGCTTATAAATGTTAGTCGTTTTCATCAATTGTTTATTACATAGAACAGAACATTACAGCACAGTACACGTTCTTCAGCCCACAATATTGTGCTGGCCTTTTAATCTATACCAAATTCAATCTCACTACTGTCCCCAACATCAAGGTAATTTTAAGAAGGTAGAATAAATTATTAAAGTCCATCGCCATCAAGGCCATGCCCTCTTCTCATTACTGCAATAAAGGAGAGGGTACAGGAGTCTGAAGGCTCAATGCCTGAGGAACAGCTTCATCCTCTCCGTCATCATATTTCTGAAGAGACAATGAGTCCATTAACATCAGCTCAATATTTGCTGATATGTTTCTATATATTTTTATATTTCTCATTGAAACTTGTGGCAATTTTTATATGTATTACACAGTACTGCTGTTGCAAAACAACAACTTTCATATCATAGGGCGACAGTAATAAACCTGGTTCTGAAATAGAATCAGAATCAGGTTTATTATCACCGGCATGTGTCATGAAATTTGTTAACTTAGCAGCAGCAGTTCAATACAATACATTATATAGAAGAAAAAAGATTAATAATAATAATAAATAAATACATTACTATATATATTGAATAGATTAAAAATCATTCAAAAACAGAAATAATATATATTAAAAGTGAGGTAGTGTTCATGGGTTCAATGTTCATTTAGGAATCGGATGGCAGAGGGGAAGAAGCTGTTCCTGAATCGCTGAGTGTATGCCTTCAGGCTTCTGTACTTCTTACCTGATGGTTAACAGTGAGAAAAGGGCATGCCCTGGGTGCTGGAGGTCCTTAATAATGGATGCTGCCTTTCTGAGACACAGCTCCCTGAAGATGTCCTTGGTACTTTGTAAGCTAGTACCCAAGATGGAGCTGACTAGATTTACAACCCTCTGCAGCTCTTTCAGTCCTGTGCAGTAGCAACCCCTCCCCCATACCAGACAATGATGCAGCCTGTCAGAATGCTCTCCACGGTACGTCTATAGAAGTTTTTAAGTGTATTTGTTGACATACCAAATCTCTTCAAACTCCTAATGAAGTGTAGTCGCTGTCTTGCTTTCTTTATTACTGCATCGATATGTTAGGACCAGGTTAGGTCCTCAGAGATCATAAAACTGGTACTTAAAACAGGTACTTAAAACTGCTCACTCTCTCCACTTCTGATCCATCTATGAGGATTGGTATGTGTCCCTTTGTTATACCCTTCCTGAAGTCCACAATCAGCTCTTGCATCTTATTGACGTTGAGTGCAAGGTTACCACTCCACTAGTTGGTATTTCTCACTCCTGTATGCCCTTGCATCTCCATCTGAGATTCTACCAACAATGGTGTTACCATCATCAAATTTATGGATGGTATTTGAGCTATGTCTAACCACACAGTCATGGGTATAGAGAGAATAGAGCAGTGGTCTAAGCACACATCCCTGTGGTGCACCAGTAATGATCATCAGCGAGGAGGAGATGTTATCACCAATCCGCACAGACTGTAGTCTTCCAGTTAGGAAGTCGAGGATCCAATTGCAGAGGGAGGTACAGAGGCCCAGGTTCTACAACTTCTTAATCAGGATTGTGGGAAATGATAGTATTAAAAGCTGAGCTATAGTCGATGAACAGCATCCTGACGTAGGTGCTTATGTTGACTAGGTAAAGAGTCGTATAAAGAGTCATTGAAATTGCGTCTGCTGTTGACCTATTGTGGCGATAGGCAAATTGTAATGGGTCTAGATCCTTGCTGAGGCAGGAGTTCAGGCTGGTCATGACCAACCTCTCAAAGCATTTCATCACTGTAGATGTGAGTGCTAACGAGTGATAGTCATTAAGGCAGTTCACATTATTCTTCTTAGGCACTGGTATAATTGTTGCCTTTTTTGAAGTAAGTACGAACAGAGTTCGAGATGATTTGTAGGGATGGAATACAAAATCCTTTCAAAGTCTCTAGAGATCAGTCCCTCCTAAAGTGATACCTCATCATTGCAGCTCCTCGGTCAATCCCTCCTTTGTCTGTCCTGCAAGAATTCAGTCTTAATTTACACATGGATAAGTCAAACTATAAATAAATGCACCTTTACAAGACCTAAGTGAAGTGACATATCAGTCAAGCAAGCAAAACAATGCAGTGTAAAGTGTTTGATACAGAGTCAGTGAAAGCCTTTTGTCTGCATGTGTGTGTTAATGTCAATGTGAAGTTTAATCACTGTAACAGATTGGAATCTGTTGCAATCATCCATTGAACATGATTGCATTGTGCTATAATCAGCCCTAACGAGCAGGACCTGGGTGTTCATATGGCAGCCCTTCAGCCTAACAAATCGCTACCAACCTTCATGCACCCGGTTACACTAAGATCAGTCTATTTTCTTTTCATTCCTCTCAATTCTCCATAGATTCTACTTCTCAGCCTCACCAGAGGGGAAACTTACAGTGGCCAATTAAATTCAAAGTAGAATTTATTCTCATATTTTTTTTTTTAATTTAGACATACAGCTCGGTAACCGACCCTTCCTACCAACTAAGCCCATGCTACACAATTACAGCCATGTGACCAATAATCTACTACCCCAAATGCCTTTGAATATAAGAAATAGGAGCAGAATTATGCCACTTAGCCCATCGAGTCTGCTCCACCATTTAATCATGGCTGATCCTTTTTTGCCCTCCTCAGCCCCACTCCCCGGCCTTCTCCCCATAATCTTTGACGCAGTGCCAAATCAAGAACCTAACAAGCTCTGACTTAAATACACCTGACAACCTGGCCTCCACAACTGCCTGTGGTAACACATTCCATAAATTCACCACCCTTGGCTAAAGAAATTTCTCTGCATCTCTGTTTTAGATGTATGCCCCTCTATCCTGAAGTTGTGCCCTCTTGTCCCAGCCTCCCCCACCGTGGGAACCATCTTTTCCACATCTACTGTGTCTAGGACTTTCAACGTTTGAAGGGTTTCAATTAGATCCCCCCCCCCCCCAATGGTTCTAAATTCCAGCAAGTACAGACCCAGAATAAGACCATAAGATATATGGAATGTGGGGGAAACCATAGCGTCTAGAAAAAAACACAAACATGGGGAAATCTGCAGATATTGGAAATCCAGAGTAGTGCATGCAAAATACTGAAGGAACTCAGCAGGTCAGATAGCATCTACGTTAATGAATAAATAGTTGATGTTTCGGGCTGAGACCCTTCAGGATTGGAGGAAAACCATGTGATCCCAGGGAGAATGTACACATGCCTTACAGACAGCGGTGGAACTGAACTTGGGCCACTGGCAATGTAATAGTGTTGGTCTAACCACGACCTGAGCAGGCTGTCCTAATATGCACATACACAGGCGCAATGAACAACTAGCAGCCCCATCACAGGTACGTTTTTTTTGACAAGAATGGACACGATAAGAACAGAAAAATGTCCATTTATTGCAAAGTGATCAAAGTGGTCTGAGAAAAACTTGCAGCGGCATCACAGGCTCATCACATCTTGCAAAAAGCATTGACAAGAAAATCATAAATTATATCCCTTTCTTTTACAAGAACAAACATAAAATGCCCATTTTAGTGCCAAGGGTGCAAAGTGGTCATGGTCTCACTGAACTGTTTTGCCAGTTGGTTGAAGAGAAGCAGACATTTTCAAAGCTGGTGGTGTTGGACTTAAGGCTTCTGTATCTCCAGCTAGATGGTAACTGTGAAAAGATAACATGACCAGGCTGGAGGGGGTCTTTGAAGATAGACCTTGCCTTTTTGGAACACCTATAGCAGATACAAGGAATTAACCTTCCAACCCATACAGAGAGAATGTACAGACTTTGCACAGACAGCACCCAAAATTAGGGTTGAACCTGAGCTACCATGGGTATGAGGCACCAGCTTTACTAGCTGTAGTGTGGAGCCCTGCTTGTTGTCAAGCAGGTCGACCTGGAAGAGGTCTCCCCATGCCCAAATGTATCATTCCCAAAACACTGGGCCATAGCCAATGTACAATCACTCCCATCACCTCTATCTCACTGTCTTCCTAGAGCTGACCATTGTGAAGTTGGACATCAATCATCTATGTCATGAGTAATATGGGCAGGGCAATCTTTCACCCACAGAATGCCAGTCAAGCTGCAGATGCTGTGATGCTGAAAAAAAAAACACCGAAGCACCTAGAAAGTCAAGAGGCATCAATGGGAAGTGAAACAAAGAGAGACTGGCATCAAAGATCCTTCATCAAAGCTAGAAATAAAAAAAGGTGTTAGTTTATAATAAGAAATAGATTGGAGAGTGCAAAGATAAATCAAGGTAGCAATTACTTTTTAAAAAAACTGGCTGCTGAAGACAGAAAAGAAAAATGAAACAAACTGAAACAGAAAAGGAAAACCGCATTTGTGGTGAGAGGGGAAAAGGACTTCGCCAAAATCAATATTAATTGAAAGACTGAAAGATTAGCTTGATTTGTTACAAGTACATTGCCCAATGAGCAACAGGGTCCAAGGATATGCTGGGGCCTGCCCACAAGTGTCATCATCCTTCTGACATCAACATTCTTCTTTGGTCGTCCATCGGAATCCACAGATGACGTCCACTCCTTTAATGGTGAGATCTTTGATCACTGTACAGTCCTATCCTGGACCTACAAGCTCCAGAGCATGACCAGAGCTCACCGATTGGCGTTCATTTCCCACAGTTATCTATAAGGAGTTTATACCTTCTACCTGTATCGTGTGGCTTTCCTCCAGGTTCTCTGGTTTCCTCCCACATTCCAAAGACATCTGGTTAGGATTAGTGAGTTGTGACATTGGCAGCAGAAGCATGGTAATACTTGCAGGCTGCCCAGGACAATCCTTATGGATTTGATTTGACACAATAAATCCATTTTCACTATATGTTTCAATGTACATTTGACAAATAAAGCTAACAATTAAAAAAAACTGATCTTTCCAAGATCAGAAGAATATTCAAACGGTTCCAGGGTTTCTCTCATCACAGGTGATCCTGCTAGCATTGAGCTTGCACCTGTAACCCCAAAAATATTCACCACAAAGATTGCTCTGTGTCTGAAATGGTCGGATAAAAACCAAACTTCAAGGCAAAGCGAAGCAAGGGTTTTGTAAAGAACAGCAGAGTCAGCAGAGCAAGCTGTTAATTTTCTAAGGAAAAATGAAGACAATTTGCTCTTGTGATATGGTGCGGTAGCATAGCAGCTGGCATAATGCTATGCCACCACCAGCTGTACGATCAGGGTTCAATTACCACTGCAGTCATTGAGGAATTTGTACATTCTCCCCGTGACCGAGTGGATTTCCTCCTGGTACTCCTATTTCTTCCCATGTTCTAAAGATCAATGGTTAGAGTTAGTGAGTTGTGGGCCTGCTGTGTTGCTGGACTGCCCCAGCACATCCTTGGACAGTACTGGTCATTGACACAAACAATGCATTCCACTGAATGATTCAATGATTTGATGTGACAAATAAAGGTAATCTTAAATCTTATCTTAATCTCACTAAGGTTTCACTCATCTTTTGTGTCAATCCTTCTCTACTGAAATCTCTCATTCCTCATTGAGGCTTTGGAGAGGATACAGAAGAGGTTTAACAAGGATGCGACCTGCTTTTGAGGGCATGTGCTATCATGAGAGGCTGGACAAGCTGGGGCTGTTTTCTTTGAAGTGGTGGTGGCTGAGGGCAGATCTGACAGAGGCTTGTAGGATTATGAGAGGCATAGATAGAGTAGATGGGGAGTGTATTTTTCCCAGGGCAGAAATGTCTCATACCAGTTGGTATGCATTGAAGGTGAGAAGGGGTAGGTTCAAGGGGTAAGTTTTTTATTCAGAGAATGTTGGATGCCTGGAATGTGCTGCCTGGTATGGGGGTAGAGGCAAATATGTTAGAGGATTTTAAGAGATGTTTAGATAAGCACATGAATGGGAGGAAGATGGAGGGATATGGACATGGTGTAGCAAGGAGGGATGAGTTTTTTTTTGGGGGGGTTTGGATTTACATTTTAACTGGTGCAGCACAACATTGTGGGCTGAAGAACCTGATCCTGTGCCGTACTGTTCTATGTTCCATTTTCTATTAGGACAGCTCTGCTCACAACCACGAGCTGTTCACACAAATATCCTGCAATGAGGCTGGTTACGAGCCAGCTGGAAATTTACAGCTAAAAATGTAGATGTAGGAAGAATATAATCTATATTTTTGTTTTGTGACAGGCTTTATTTTTAAAGCAATAATTTTTACTTCTCATTACCGAAACCCGAATGATATTTTCTATTCCAATAAATCAGTTTCACTTTAGCTTTATGAATTCCAGCAAAAGTTAAAAACTTCTCCAAATGAATTTTCCAAAGCCACAGTGACTGATATGCATAATAATAGGTACAATGCTGGAGGAACTCAGTGGCTCAGGCAATATCAGGTGAAGAGAACTGGTCAGTTGAATATGGGTTGAGACATTGAATGCAAAAGGGTAGAGAACAGGAACAGCCCCTTTGGCCCATGATGGTGTGCCAAACTAATTAAGTTAATGTGCCTAATTAAAGTAATCCCTTCTGCCTGCACATGGTCTATATTGCTCAATCCCCGATATGAACGAGCCTCTCTAAGAGCCTTTTAAAAGCCTCCATAGTATCTGTCTCCACCAATACCCCCAGCAGCATATTCCAGACACCAACCACTCTCTGTAAATAAAACTTACTCTGCACATTTCCTTTCAATTACCACTCTCACCTCAAATATTAAAGGTTATCTTTATTTGTCATGTACATTGAAACAATGAAGCATTACAGTAAAGTGATTTCACCTTCCGGTAAAAAAATTCTACCCCCTTCCCTCTTCTATCTCCACTCTAGCTTTTCACCTGCCTGTCACCTCCCCCAGCGGTGTCCCTCCTTCTTCCCATTTTCTCATGGTTCACTCTTCCACCATCTCAGATTCCTTCCTCTTCAGCCCTTTCCCACCCACTTGGCTTCACCTATCACCTTCTCACTATCCTCCCCCACCTTTTTATTTCGGAGTTTTTTGTGTGACTAGTGTTGGATTTCGAGCTTTTGCTGAATTTCTTGTGTTTATGATATGTGGAGAAGTGCGTAATTTTGCATCAAGTACCAACAGAGTCTGAGGATTATTCTGCAAATGTTGCCGTGCTTCTGGTGCCAAAGTAGTATGGACACAATTCCCTCATTCTAACCACATGTTTTACGGATGAAGGAGGAAACTGGAGCACCTGGAGGAAACCCATGGGGGTCAGAAAGTGCCGGGAATTGATCCCCAGTCAGTGTTGATTTACACTCCTAAGTGTTCCGTTAACTACTACGCTACTATAGCATACTTGTTCTCTACTATTAGACATTTCAACCCTGGGAAGAAAATATTAGCTGTCTTATCTATCTTTCTCATAATTTTATAAACTCTGATCAGGTCTGCCCTCAGCCTCCGCCAGAATGTAGAAAACAATCCCAGAGACTTTTCACCTAGAATATAAATTTTCAATTCTAAATTACAGTAGATTGAAAACATTGGCCATCTATTTTCCTCCACAGCTTTTGTTTGACCATGAGGGTACCTCCAACATCTTGTTTGTTGATCTAGATTACAGCATTTGCAGTCTCTTGTGTCTCCACACATAAATATTAGGGCTGAGTTGTTCTCCAGTCTTGGCAATTTAAGTGCACTGATGTTGTCTCCTCATATGATGCCGAAATGTAAAAAAAATTCGAATTGCCACACAACCAATTGACAGCGAGATTATGTCCCCACATGACAATTGAGTTTCCAAAATGCTGATCAATCAGCTGATTGATAAGAATATAAAGGCCAAGCATTCAAAGGATACAATTAACAGCGCACTGATGGTCTCTTCATATGGTGACAAAATGTTTTTTAAAAAAAGCAAGTAAATTGCCAAAACTGAAGAACAACTCAACCACCCGACCTACATATCTTCTGAATTATTTCCAATAGTTTACTTGTTTTCTTCCAGGCACATCAGGAGAAAAGTATTATCTTGTGACCTTATTTTCATTATTGCTTACCGAAGTTCCAAGTGCTCCTGTCACGTTTTGTCACCCAGTTACCTTATCCCTCAATCTCTCTGAATTATAGAGGACAGCATGTGTATAAATGTCTCTCTCCAGCAGACTTCATCATGATCATCATGACTCCAGTATTTCTACTATTTTTTTAAAATGTTTCTTAATTGTACATATGATTTTTTTAATGTTCTATTGCTGAGCAGCGGTGAACCATCTGATTGGCCTATCAGAGTTCTCTTTGGGAACTAGTTGACTTGATCAGCATTTCTGATATGGCTATTGTTCACAATTGCACTGAATAAAAAAAAGTACACCAAACCTACGTTGCTTTTTATAAATTGGGACAGACTAATGAATCCCCAGGAAATGTTAGAGCAAATTAATGATGCCAATTGTGCTGTGACTTGCCAGTTACTTTGTTTCAGGAATGTGGTGAATACATAGACAATACATACTTCATATTTAAAAATATTACAATAATAACATGCCAGTTGCAAGTGGGTAGGAATGGAAAGCCACAAAGTTGGGCAAAATATGTGTAGAATCTTAGATCATATAGGGATATTGGTTACTGTTAATAAGCCAGTGAACATATTCACTGGAACGGAAAATCCTACAAAAAGTAGTGGATGTGGCCCAGTTCATCACAGGTAAAGCCCTCCCCACCATTCAGCACATCTCCATAGAGTGCTGTCACAGGAAAGCAGCATCCATCATCAGGGACCCCCACCACCCAGGCCTTGCTCTCTTCTCACTGCTGCCATCAGGAGAAAGGTACAGGAGCCTCAGGACTCACACCACCGGGTTTGAAACAGTTAGTACCCTCAATCATCAGGCTCTTGAACCCGAGGGGATAACTTCACACAACTTCATTTGCCCCATAATTGAAAGGTTCCCACAACCAATGGACTCACTTTCAAGGAACTTACTACATATTATCATTGCATTGTCATTGGACTTGATGTCTACCATTGTGCCGAGACAGGGCACCATCCAACAAATGGAGCGAGTGATTGTTTTAGTAATTTTTATTGTGATTGCAAGATCATGTTGGACATTGGTAACATAGAATACTGCAGGTCTGGTTCACTGGTTCATTGACCAGACCAAAAGCAGGGAAGCTGTGTTGCCTCGGTTGTGGCGAGGACTAAACCTATGTCTCTAGGTTGCCTCGGACTTAGCACCCTTTTTCAGTCACCCAGAGCAAAAGAGCTGGGCTGGTGTGGGAGAGAGCAGGAGCCTCTGCTGGGTGCTCTGGAATCCATGCTGGCTTGGGGTCTGGCCCCTCCAGTTAGTGCTGCTCTCCAGTGTTCACTCAGTGCTGCCCTCCAGTGTTTGCCCAGTAGAAGAACAAGCTGAACAAGGGCAATCTACAGTGATGTCACTCAGAGACTTTGGCTAATCCATTTTTCACTTTGGTGTATCCAACTACAAGAAATTGCAAAAAATTGTGGCCATAGCTCAGTGCATCACAAAGAAGAGCCTGCCCTCTATGGACTTCATATATACTTCCTGCTGCCTCAGGAAAGCAGCCAGCATAATCACAGACCCCTCTAACCCTAATTGTTCACTCCCTTTCCATTGAGGAAGATATGGAACACCAAGCTCAAGGACAGCTTGTATCCCAGTGTTATAAGAAAATTGAATGGATATCTTGTACGATAAAGATGAAAGGCATAGATAGAGTGGATTTGGAGAGGATGAGGAAATCGAGGACTGCAGGGCACAGCCTAAAGATAGAGAGATGTCCTCTTAGAATAGAGGCGAACAGGAATTTTTTTATCATGAAGATGGTGAAGATCTGTGGAATTTGTTGTCACAGGCGGCTATGGTGGTCAAGTAATTGGATATATTTAATGCAGAGGTTGATAGATTCTTGGTTAGTCAGGGCATAAAGGGATACAGGGAGAAGACAGGAGATGGGGGCTGAGAGGGATGATGAAATGGTGGAGCAGAATTGATGGGCTAAATGGCTTTATTCTGATCCTATAACTTATGATCGAATTCTCTAACTCTTGATCTCTCAATATAATTTGTGATGTCCCTAAAGAAGGTGGAGCTTAGGAGGGATAATGGCACCTAACGGCGACTCCTTTGCTTGCATCTTTGGAAACAGCTCTTTTTCCACCTTTAATATCTTTATTTTTCCCTTTCGTGGTTCTTTTGAAGACCCTGACCTGGAGTTACACGCAGGCTTTGGTTCTTTGTGGGAATGGGATTCATTCTCAGGACTCCATGACTGGCCGTTATTCAACATGCAATAAACTTGTACTTGAATTTGCCTTGGTGGGGGTCCTTGGTGTTGGAGGCTGGTATCAAACAGGGAGCAATGTTAGGAGAGGCCGTGACAATAGTATCATCTATGAAGCACTTGTTTCGGTACTTGGAGGGTTGGGGCTTGGAGGGATAAGGACTGAACACAGGAAATTGGGACTAGTTAGATGGGCACTGTTTTCAGCATGAACTTGTTGGGCGAAAGGCCTGCATCTGTGCTGTATTGCTCTATAATTCTATGAGGACATAGAATGCGTTGAGGGATGGGACATACTAACAAATAACTTCCTAAAAGCCATTTCGAGCAGACATGAAAATAAAAGCACGGATATAATGCTGAGGTTTTCTAAACCATTGGTTTGACTGTATTTAGAGTATTGTGAGCAGTTTGGGCTTCTTATCTAAGAAATGATGTGCTGACATTGTGGAGGTTCTAGAGAATGATCCCAAGAACAAAAAGGTTACTGTATGAAGATCATTTGATGGCTCTGGCCCTGTACTTACTGGAGTTTAGAAGAATGAGGGGCAACCTCATTGAAATTTATTGAATATTGGAAGCCCTATTTAGAGTGGATAGAGAGAGCATAGTGGGGGAGTTTAGAACCTGTGAGCACTGCCTTAGAACAGAGCTTATGGGGAATTCCTTTAGCCAAAGAGCAGAGAGAGAATCAGTGGAATTCATTGTCACAGGTGGCTGCTGAGGTCAAGTCATAGGGTATATTTAAAGCAGAAGTTGATAGATTTTTGATTAGTGATGGTGCTGAGTGATAGTGATGAGTGAAGGGAGAAAGCAGGAGAATGGGGTTAAGAGGAAAACATAAATCAGTCAACATAAATCTTGATGGAATGATGGAGCAGACTCCATTAGGTCCAAATGGCCTAATTCTGCTCTATGTCTTATGGTATTATAGTTTTATGCTCTAAGACATGAACGTGCTTGGGAAAATGACATGTCTATGAAAATATAGATACTTTAAACACGCTGATCATAGACCAGGTGATTATGGGCCTCTTAACTAAAATGAAAGCACTCCAGTTAAGTCTCTAATTAAAGAATTTTGCATGAGAACAACCAAAATATACTACTCACCATTTGATGCCATGTCACAGATTTGGTTTGATATGTCACTAAATTCTCTAGCAAATTTCTACAGATGGAGAAAATTCTGACTGGTTTCATCACTGTCCGGTATAGAAGCTCCAAAGCACAGGATTGATAGGCTGCAAAGGATTGCAGACTCAGTCAGCACCATCATGGCAGAAGTCTCCCCACCATTAAGGACATCTTCTAAAGACAGTGCCTCCAGAAGATGGATGAGATCACTATGGACTCTTACCATCTGGAACGTGCCCTCTTCTCATCACTACCAGCATGGAGGAGACACAGGAGCCTGAAGACCCTCACTCTGTGTTTCACAAACAGTTTCTTCCCTTCCATTATTGGGTTTGCGAATGGTAAATGAAGACATGGATACTACCTCATCATTCCCCTTTTGCTGTATTTATTTGTATATTTATCATTCATTCATTCATTTATTTGTTTAATTTCTTATTGTAATTCATGGTAATTTTTAAAGACTTTTGTGTACTGCTGCCACAAAAAAGCAGATTGCATTACATACACCCAGTGGCAACTTTATTAGGTACACTTGTCCACCTGCTTGCTAATGCAAATATCTATTCAGCTAATCATGTGGCAGCAGCTCACTGCAGAAAAGCACGCAGACATGGTCAGGAGGAACACTTGTTGTTCAGACCAAACTTCAGAATGGGGAAGAAGTGACTTTGACTGTGGCATGTATGTCGGTGCAGGACAAAGTGGTTTCAGTATCTCAGAAACTGTTGATCTCTTGAGATTTTCACACACAGTACTCTCTGGAGTTTACACAGAATGGTGCGAGAACCAAAATTATCCGGTGAATGACAGTTCTGTGGGCAAAAATGCTCTGCTAGTGAGAGCAGTCAGAGGAGAATGGGCAGATTGGTTCATGATGACAGGAAACCAACAGTAACTCAAATAATCACTCATTACAACAGTGGCATGCAGAAATGCATCTTTGCATGCACACGCTGAACCTTGATGTGGATGGCCTACAGCAGCAGAACATCACAAAATACAGAAATACACCCAGAAAGCTGGCACAAGCACAAGTAAATGCATTCAAATGAACAGGGGAAAAGTAAGGCGAGCTTTTTACTTGATTGAATCTAGTTCATTTAAAAATTTCCTCCCATTTATCTACTAAAGTGGGCACTGTGTGTCTGTCAGTGATAATTAAGCTGATTTTGATTCTGAATGTGAGAATGTGGTATGTACTGTGACACACAAAACAGGAATGTACGTACCCTTGACCAAGTTTAGCAATCACTTTTTTGGCAAACTCCTTTTGAGTATCACAGAACAAGTGTAAATTTACCATGAATCGCTGCTCTTGTCTCTCTTTTGCAATTGAGCCAGTAGCTGCTTTGACAGCTGATGGGACCGCTGACCTTTTGCACATACGATGCTCCAGAGCTTCATGCCCTCGGACACCATTCAAACTGTGCAGCGAAACTCCCCTACAGAGCAGGAGATGACAGAAAAGGCATTTGATAGCTCTCAATACTAAGGCAGCAATGATGTAGCATCACAACAAATGCATGCTTGTTCTGAGCCCTTTTATGCTTCCCTCGATGCTGGGGGTGTTCACAGAAATTGAGAACATCTGTAGCTTATGACGATCATCAGTCATGCCCCATTGAGTGCGAGGTGCCAGTTCCAAACAGGAGCTAGCTGTGGCTCTATCATGGATTGTTGATGCCTTTAATAGCTCAAAACCAGCGAGGATGCTGGCCACTATCAAAACTAGCCCACTCATTTTCACAGGCAAACACTAATTAGGTAAATGGCGAAGAGACAATCGTGAGCTCGAGCCCATTTTAGATGTGTGTTATTCATGAGGACAGCTGTGAAAATCGCAAGTAGAGATTTCTTTCAAGTCCACTGAATGTAATCAGTTTTCAAATCATACCACAGTCTTATTAATACACTCCCTTCTAAAGAACATGCTTGGTAGTTGGATATGTTGGAAGAGATTGTCTCTTGACGAGACATTTCACTTCTCTGCAACACAGGAAATTAGATATCTCTCTTTTGCAGGCACACAGGTGCAGAAAGAATGTCTCTAATATATGAAACAAAGCAGGTCCAATATGTGATATTGACAATGTGAAGAGTCTTATTCTAATGTTACATGACTTTAACACATCTTGTAATTTAGCATCAAATAAAAAAGAAGGAAGATTGAATCTGGAAATGTATTCTTTGTGATGCTAGCATATAAGCACTGAATGTGTTTATATCATTCCTCAGGCAGATGCGTTAGACCAGTGGTAAGAAAAAGGTTTGTAATTCTCCAGAGGAAGGCACACAAAATACTGTAGGAACTCGGCAGGTCAGGCAGCATCTATGGAGGGGAATAAGTAGATGACAGTTTGGGCCAAGACTTTTCATCAGGATGTAATGTCTTTATCTCTTGTCTTTATATTTATCTGATCCTTTTTAGACCTTATGAAGTTCCAATATGATTTATTACCAGTGAGGTTATTTTGAAGGACGATGGGTGTGGGGGGAAATATTGCATTCCAGTTGTATACAGGAAGATCCCATTAACAACAATGTGATAATGGCCACTTCATAAATTCAAGAGATTCTGCGATAACTAGAAATCTTGAGGAGCCCCCCACCACCCATGACATGCTTTTTCTCACGTGGGGAACTCCAAGACCAGAAGACACAGCCTCAAAACAAAGAGACATCCATTTATAACCAAGATGAGGAGGAATTTCTTTAACCAGAGTGGTGAATGTGTGGAATCTGTTGCCACAGGCAGCTGGGGAGGCCAAGTCATTTGGGTATATTTAAGGTAGAGGTTGATAGATTCTTGATTAGTCAGGACATGAAGGGATACAGGGAGAAGACAAGAGACTGGGGCTGAGAGGGAAATGGATCAGTCATGATGAAATGGGTGAGCAGAGTCAATGGGTCGAATGGCTTAATTCTGCTCCTATAACTTATGGTCTTTGGTCTTACAAAGAATGGTAACTTATAAAACATGGCAGCTAATTTAGACAAACCATTAGCAGCAGAGCGATAATGATGGGACCGAGACAAGTTAACGTTGGCAGTAAAAGAAGGTGAATGGAATTTTAGCATTCATTTTGTGAGGTCAGGAATATAAAAGTAAGGATGTGCTGCTGAAGATATTTATAAGATAATAGTCAGATGGCACTTGGAATATTGTGAGCAGTTCTGGCCCTTGTGTCTATGGGAAGATGTCCTGCCCCTGGAGAGGGGCCAGAAGAGGCTCACAAGATTTGTAACTTACTAGGAGCTCTTGATGCTTTTGGGCTTATACTTGATACAGTTCAAAAAGATGATGGTGGAAATTTACTGAAAATTACCCAGGTCTGGATACAGTGGTTGTGGAAAGGGTATTTACATTAGCTGGAGAATCTAGGACATAAGGGTACAGCCTCGGAATAATCCAGTGGTGAAGCTGTGCAATTTGCTGCCACAGAGGCTGGGGAGTCCGAACCACTGTGTGCATTTAAGACAGAAATTGTTGGGTTCTTTATTGATAAAGGAGGTAAAAGGGCTGGTAAGAAGAGATCTGCAATAAATGAGTGGCAGAGCAGATTCAAGGGGCCAAATGGCCTAATTCTCCTCTTATATCTGATGATTTCATGGAGATCACCTATTTTGAGTGACCTTTGGTGGGTAAAAACTGGCCAAAATAACAGAAGATCTTCCTGCTCTTATTTAGCATGGTGCAATTGGGGCACCTCTGACAAGTGGCAACTTCAAAGTTCAAAGTTCATAAATTTATTATTAGAATAGTATCTTGAGATTCATTTTCTTGCAAGCATTTACAGGAAAAAGAAATATCAAAGAACTTTATGAAAATCTAAAACTGACAAAACCTGACAAACAAGCAATTTGCAAAGAAGACAAACTATAAAATCAAAGTAGCACTGAGAATACAAGTTGTAAATATTCCTTGAAAGTGAGTTAGTATGTTGTGAAACCAGTTGAAAGTAGTGGTGAATGAAGTTATCAATGCCAGTTCAGGAGCTTGAAGAGCAATTTCTTTGCAGTGCCAGCAAGGATTTGATTCCCTCCTCTATATATATATATAAGGAGTTCTTACCTCCTCCCTCTGACCAAGCAGGTTTCCTCTGGGTGCTCGGGTTTCCTGCAACATTACAAAGGTGCATGGGGTTAGGCTTAGTAAGTTGCTATGTTGATGCCAGAAGCATGGCAACAATTGTGGGCTGCCGAACGCATTCTCACTGATTTGATTTGTTGCAAAATGATGCATTTCATTGCATGTTTCCATGTATATATGACAAATGAAGCTAATCTTTAAGAACGGTTCCTAAACTTGATGATGTGGAATCTAAGGTTTCTATACCTCCTGCTTGATGGTATCAGTGGGAAGTCAGCTTGCTGAATTCCACCACTCATTGAGTTGAAAATTTTAAATGTGCAATAAACCTTATGACTGAAAGGAGAGAGGTGACTCCGGAGTCACAGGCGAAACAAAGACTTTGTAAATACCAATGCCTCTCAGCAGAAAATCCTCCAAAATGTAGTGGGTACTGTCCAGTCAATCATGGGTAAAGCCCTCCCCACCATTGAACACATCTACACCGAGCGTTATCACAGGAAAGCAGCATCCATCATCAGAGACCCCCACCACCCAGGTCATGCTCTCTTCTCATTGCTGTCAGCAGGAAGAAGGTACAGGAGCCTCAGGACTCACACAGCAGGGTCAGATACAGTTGTTACCCCTCAACCATCAGGCCCTTGAATCAGAGGGGATAACATCACTTGCCCCATCATTGAAATATTCCCACAAACTATTGAGTCACTTCTAAGGACTTTTCACATGTTCTTGATATTTATTTTTCATTTATATTTTTTAAAATTTATTTTGTATTTGTAGTTTGTTGTCTTTTCCGCATTGCTTGTTTGTCCGTCCCGTTGGGTGTGGCCGTTCATTGATTCTGTTGAGTTTCTAGGATTTACTGTGTATGTTCATCAGAAAACGGATCTCAGGGTTGTACATGGTGACATATAGTAGATGTACGTTGATAATAAATTTACTTTGAACTTTGAAGAGCTGAACTAACTAGTTGCTGTACTCTCAGCCCTCTTCCTCTCTGTATCAGCCTTCAGTACTGGCATTATGTAGATCCAGGGGTTTAATCACACCCAGTTATGAATTGTTAACTAAATTTTAAAATATTACTTACAGAATTCTTGCAAGCATGACCAGAATATGAAAAGTATATTTCCAGTTTCCTGGCAACCTTTCACAAATTTCTCATTCATCAGTAAATTGAACAGTTTCAGCTTTAAGTTAGATCAGTTCATTTGTTAGTCCTGCAGAGACGGCACTGATTAAAAGTGCACATCAAGGGGCAGTGTCTCTGTGCTTCTCATCAGAAGTGAAGATTAGGCTGACACCTTGACCCTCACGTTAGCAACAAGAGTAGAATACTGAGGGATCAAATTAATTTGCATTATTTATTAGTGAGCAAAGGAAGATGGTTGTTTAGGAAGTGCGGTGACAAGAAGAGTCAGACAGAAGTGCAAAGGCTGTCTCCCTGGCTAAACAAGGGCAGTGGATGGGAAAGCACTGAGGAGGAAAATCAGCTGGAAGGACGTATAGGAGATGGAAGCAAACAGACTTAGTCTTCTCATCAGAGCTACATATAATGTGCTTCTCTCACAAAGAAACGTCCACCAGTGGTTCAGTGAGAACCCATCTTGTGCCCTGTGCCTGTTTCCGGCAACTCACAAGCATATCCTGGCAAAATGCAAAATCAGCCTCACTCAAGGCAGATAAACGTGGCTTCACAACCAGGTCTTGAAGAGTCTGGCAGAGGCAATCGAGACCAAGAGGATAGCAACCAACTCCTTGCCCCCTAGAATGACTAATGCTCCAACACCAGTAGCATTTGTCCTGGAGTGAGGGAAAAGAACATCTAATCTCCCTCCTGAGTCAGAAACAGGACAGCTGAACATAGCCCATGACTGGAAAATGCTGGTGGATGTCTTTAAACAACTCACCTTTCCACTGGAAATTGCGACCACCAACCTTAGGCCAGACTTGGTTCTCTGGCCTGATTCATTACAGATTCTCTACATCATGGAACTCACAGTCCTGCGGGAGGATTCAGTGACTGAAGCATATAAATTCAAGAGACTATGCAATGCAGATCTAGCAGCTGAAGCTCTGCGATGGGGCTGGAAAACCAAAGTTTGTCCTGAGGATGTGGGTTGTAGGGGATTTATAGCCACATCCACCAACAAATTGCTGAAGGAACTAGGGATCCATGGTCAGACTCTATGACAAAACATCAGAGGTGACGGAAAGAAGCAGTCAATGGTTCTGAATCAAGTGAAAATACCTCTCCTGGGCTTAGGGATAGCATCAAGAGAGTGGCGAGACACAACAGGGGATGACTCTGGGACACCAGAAGTCATCATTGAGCCCTCCAGAGATGTAGTGGGCTAATCAATGAAATATCAAGGAAGGAGAGAGCCCATTTAAAAACCCCTGCATGTCAGCCCTATGCTATTTCCAACATTATGGCAGTCTCAATCAAGTGCTAATGACCCATTGGCACCAAACGGGATAATAACATCTTATCCTGTGTTTTTGATTTTGACTTAGTTCGTGAGAATGTGACTTTTGATATCCATTCATCATTTACTTTATGTGCCGTGCCATATGACATGGACAATCATTGTCGTTTCATGATTATGATTCTTCTTAGCAATTTTTTCTGCAGAACTGCTTGCCATTGCCTTCTTCTGTGCAGTGACCCCAGCCATTATCAATACTCTTCGGAGATTGGCTGTCTGGCATCAATGGTCACAAAACCAGGACTTGTGATATTCACCAGCTACTCATACAACCATTTACCAGCTGCACCCATGGCTTCACGTGACCCTGGTCGTGCAGTCTAAGCAGGTGCTACACCTTGCCCAAGTGTGTCCTACAGTCTATAGAGGGATGGAGTGCCTTACACCGCCTTTGGTAGAGACTTATCTCCAACCCGTCACCCAAAATGATCAATTAGGGAGCATAACTTTAAGGTATAAACACAAAAAAGCTTGCAGATGTTGGAAACCTAAAGCAGCACACACAGAGTACAGAGGATTTCAGCAGGTTAGGCAGCATCTATGAAAAAGAGTAAACAGTCGATGTTTTGGTCCAAGATCCTTCAGCAGGACCCAATTTTAGGGTGATTAAAGGAAGGTATAGGGCGGGATGTAGAAAGTAAGTTTGGTGGGTGTATGAAGCACCCTGCCAGGGGTAAAGTTGGAGGCAGATACATTAGAAGCATTTAAGAAACTCATATACAGGCATATAGATGATAGAAAAATAGAGGGTAATGTAGAAGGAGAGGGTTCAATTGATTTGAGAGTATGTACAGTATAAGAATTGTCAAAGCATTGTGGGGCTGAAGGGTTGTTACTGTCCTGTTATGTTCTATGCTCTCTGCCCATGAGGAAGACTGGGTCTGTAGCCATTAGATAATGTTGGCAGATTTCTTTTCAGTAATATTTTTGAACCAGATGGGCTTTTATAACAATCCAACAGTTTCTTGGCTGCCACTATCTCCTTCCCTTTTGCTTTTAATTTATTGATTTAATTGCTTGAAGCTAGATTCTTCAGCTGCCATAATGGGTTGTAATTACTCATCTATAGGCCATAGCAGAGAGTCATGGAATCTTAATATACAGGTGCAGAATTAGACCATTTGGCCCATCAAGTCTGCTCCATCATTTCATCATGGCTGATCCATTTCCCAATCTACTGCCTTCTCCCTGTATTCCTTCATCCCACAATTCTATCAAGAATCTATCTTCCTCTGCCTTAAATATACCCAATAACATGGCATTAACATCGGACTCCATAAGTTTGCCACTCTCTGGCTAAAGAAATTCCTCCTCATCTCAGTTCTAAATGGATGTCTCTCTGTTTCTATGTCATGCCCTCTGATCTTAGACTCCCCCACCATAGGAAACATCCTCTCCACATTCACTCTACTGAGGCCTTTCACCATTTGGTAAGTTTCAATGAGATCCATTTTCATTCTTCTGAATTTCAGTGAGTAGAGATCCAGAGCTATCAAATGCTCCTCAGTAATAATCAACTCCATTGTGGATAAGAGCCTCCAAGGTGTTCAAGACATCTTCAAGGAGCGGTGCCTCAGAAAGGTGGCATCCATTATTCAGGACCCCTGTCACCCAGGGCATGCCCATTTCTCATTGCTACCATCGGAAAGGAGGTACAGAAGCTTGAAGGCACATACTCAATGATTCAGGAACAGCTTCTTCCCCTTTGCCATCTGATTCCTAAACGCTCATTGAACCCATAAACACTACCTCACTTTTTTTGTTTTTATATTATTTCTGTTTTTGTAATATTCTTAATTTAACTATTCAACATACATACATACGTATATATATTCATACACACTTACCGCAATTTATTTATTTTCTATATTATCATGTATTGCATTGTATTGCTGCAGCTAAGTTAACAAATTTCAATTTCCGATATGATAAGTCTTTCAATCTGGGAATCATTTTTGTGAACCACCTTTGAATCAAATAACATAGAAGCAGGCTCTTCAGCCCCCCAAATCCAAGCTGATTATCAAATCCCCATCTACACTAATCCCACTTTCTCCTTCACCAACTCCACCAGATGCTGCCCCTCACCTTCATCACAGGGGCAAGTTGCAGCAGCCGATTAATGTACCAACCCTCAGGTCTTTGGGTATGGGATGTAGGACAAGAGAAGAACATTATGGTCACAGGGTGAATGTGCAAACCCCACTGAGATACACTCTGTGAACACTTTATTAGGTACATCTGTAAACCTGCTCATTAATACAAATATATAATCAGCCAGTCATGTGGCAGCAACTCAATGCAGACATGGTCAAGAGGTTCAGTTGTTGTTCAGACCAAACATCAGAATGAGGAAGAAATGTGATCGAAGTGACTTTGACTGTGGAATGATTGTTGGTGCCAGACACGGTGGTTTGAATGTCTCAGAAACTATGGATCCCCTGCGATTTTCATGCACAACAGTCACTAGAGTTAACAGAGAATGGTACAAAAAGCATTCAGTAAGCTGCATTTCTGTGGGAAAAAACACCTTGTTAATGTGAGAGGTCAGAGGAGAAAGGTCAGATTGGTTCACGCTGGCAGGAAGTCACCAATAACTCAAAAACCATACGTTGCAACAGTGGTGTGCAGAAGAGCATCTTTGAATACTCAACACATCGAACCTTGAAGTGGATGGTATACAGCAGCAGAAGACATACGCTCAGTGGCCACTTTATCTGATACAGGATGGAGCTAATAAAGTGGCCACTAGGTGTAGTATTGGATGGTAGATTAAACCATGTGACCAGGGTTGTGATCCAGTAGTTTTAGTGACTATGCGTTTGTGCAGAGCAACTGTAGTACCTTATGTAGTAACAGAAACCATTGTGCAACTCTGTGCTCTGGTACCCACTTCTTTTAGCTCCTAGATTAGCAGCTTCTTTTCTTCTGTGCCTATTCTGCCGCTGGTATTTAGGGCAGTAGTTGAGGTCCTCCATCTCTGGCAGTTTCAGGGTTTCCTTCATTGTGTCAGTAACTCCTCTCAATTTTCAGACTATCAGTTATGCAATCCCAGATGGTGGCTCAGGAATACCATCACACCTTATGTAGAAAGATCCTTCATTACTATTTCCATAACCATTTTGTTTTTACTAATTAGCATTTTTAGCCCCGAGTTGAACCCCTGAACCTGGAGGACCAGTGGGCCACTCTTGGTTTGGCCTCGACCCTCTGACTTGTTTGGCATGAGTGACCCTACCAAGAGCCAAAGCATAAACCCCTGACTCCTGCCAAAATAGCTCTCCAGGTCATTGAGGCACGCAAGCCTCCAAACCACAACAAGGTTGTGGTCCTCTTGGAGGTAAATTACCAGCGTGCATGCAAAATGCCCTTCCCAATGAGTAACTGCAGGGCAACAGAGTTTCCTAAGCAAGAGGGACAAAGAGTTCCTTATCCTTGGGCTATGGTCCTTGGTCTGTATTCTATTTTAGTTGGCCATTTGATTACTAACTTAATTGGTTTGGCACAAAATTTGAGCCAAAAGACCTGTTCCTGTGCTGTACTGGTCTATGTTCTATCTGAATTAGAACCATTCATCCAAAGATACAACCAGTCAGTGAATGCTTTCCAGGCATGTGTTTTCACAGCCGAGTTCGGAAATGAGCAATTTCATTTCCCAATGGTCTTTTTCTGCAGGACTAGGCAGCAAATCATTCTTAATGTGGTTATCACAGATAATTTGTGGAGATCCTGACAATTTATCATTGGACATTATGCCAGTTTAGATGGCTGGCTTCTGCCTGCTTGTGGACGTGGATTAAACAGCACACCAGTTATGCTGTATCACACATAAAATGCTGGTGGAATGCAGAAGGTCACTGTGGAAGGAGCGATATCTGTCTCTTGTCAGTGAGAGAGAGAACTTATAGGATGTCAGAGCGTTGGAGTGAACAGTTAGTTTTTGATGGACCATAGACCATGATCTCTCTTTGGGGGCTTTGCTTCTGCTTGTATGGTAGTGCAGATGCCTTATGCTAGAATAAGTGGGGGTGAGTGGGAAGGGAGAGGGTTGATGCTGCATGCTTCTTCTCGTGCGTGGGAGGGGGACTAGGGACTTTGGGTTCTTACATTTTTTTCTCTCATTCATCCTTTGGGGGTCTTCCTTCTGTTTTGAAGATGTCTACAGAGATAAGAATTTCAGATTCTATATTGTATGCATTCTCTGAGATTAAATGGAACTATTGAATTATTGAAGGTCAGGCAGCATCTATGGAAGGGAAAAAAGAGCTGATGTTTCAGGCAGAGGTCCTACGTTAGGACTCCAACACCAGTAATGGTGCACAGCTTCCAAGGAGTTGAGCATTCCATAACCTAAGGAAAGTCTCCCCGAAACCAAATTCTCAAGTCAGACCACATCCAGTTTGTTCCCAGCCTGATCTGCAGAATAAATTCATGCAGAATATCCCCCTTGGAACTATGATGAAAAATAAATGCATGGCTGAGCAGCAATGGCAATAAATTTACAAGAGTACAACATTAATTCAAATTATGAAAAATTACTGGCATGATATTAATTTCCGGTTTCTTGAAGCCTTATCTGCATCTGTTCTCAGAATGCAGTCACTCCTGCATTATGTTTTCACAGAATATCACACAGTCCAATTACCTTTTGTGCATTCTTTGATGAAAAGTAAAGCTTTATGAAAGGTATTGTCAGAGGAGGCCAGGATATTCCATTCCATTTAATCACAGCTGCAAGTACTGAAGGTCTTCTTCAAAGAGCTTTACTGCATCAGTTTGTTAAGAAGATGGACCCTAAGGATATTAAAGGTGCATGTATTTACTTATTACAGATTTATTTCAGTGTCTGATCATGGGGGACCTAACAATTTGTGCAGCTGTACTGACTGTTAATAAAAGGCTTAAGTGAAGTCATTCTATGCATAGGAAGAGCCATTAACCATCAATGAGATGCCTAGGTGGTATAGATTGTAGGAGCTATGTTAGGTGCAGTACTGTGACAAGATCATAGGCACATATATGTAGCTAGGGTCCTGAGGACTTTTGTGCAGTACTGTATTTGTCAATTTGGAGCAGAGAGCGAGTTTGTAAAACTGACCAAGTAAAAGGAGTTGGGGATGGTGAGGGCAGAGCACAGCGGGAGGGGCGTGTGAGTAGTGAGAGAGAAGGAGTGCCAGGGGTTGGGGTTGGCTGGTGGAGTGGGTGCAGACACACCCAGCCCTGAGACGCCAGGCAAGCTCATTTGATTCCAAACAATTGGTTTATTGATTAAATAAGAATGTCTCTTTGGTGATTCCTGCTCCCTCTCCTCCCTCTTCCCCTTTTCCCAACCATGATTCCCCTGTCCCTGCCCCCTTCCCACTCTCAGTCCACTATAGAGAAATCAGGTTTATCGTCACTCACATGTCATGAAATTTGTTTATAATTTTTGTGGCAACTGTACAGTGCAATATATTAACTCACTACATACTGTGCAAAGCTCACAAGCATCCTTGGGAGGGGGGGAGGTGTGTGCCTAAGAATTTTGCACAGCACTGTATTTACATAGACATAGAGTAAATAGCACAGAGACCATTTAGCCCAACCAATCTGTGTTAGAATTTATGCCCCACTTACCTTTCTGTCTTCATGAAAATTTAGCAGTGGACTCCTGGACCTCATCTGCTTGCCTGGCCTCCTTTGAATTTCCTCACTTTTTGACCCCAGTCGGTTTAGATTGGCTAAAACATCTCCTCAATCTCCATCAGCACAGGAGCACCACAGAGATGTGTACTTAGTCCCCTGCTCTACTTGCTTTACACCTATGACTGTGTGGCTAAATACAGCTCCAACTTCATATACACATTTGCTGATTAAAACCACTGTTGTGGGGTCGTATCAAAGGTGGTGACGAATCAGCATACAATGTCAGTAAGGCCAGGGAACTTGTCTGAGACTTCAAGAGAGGGAAACCTAAGGTCCGTCAGCCAGTAATCATCAGGGGATTGAGGTGGAGAGGGTCAGTAACTTTAAATTCCTTGGTGTCCCTCTCACCTGAGGTCCTCTACTTCCTCAGGAGTCTGTGGAAATTTGGCACGTCATCAAAAACCTTGGCAATCTTCTATAGGTGAGTGGTGGAAAGTGTACTGACTGGCTGCATTATGGCCTGGTATGGGAACATCAATGCCCTTGAGTGAAAAATCATACAAAAGGTAATCGATTTGGCCCAGTACATCACAGGTAAAACCCTCCAACCATTGAGCACATCTACATAAAATGTTGCCGTAAGTAAGCAGCATCCATCATCGAAGACCTTCACCATCCAGGCCATGCTCCTTTCTCACTGCTACCATCAGGTAGAAGGTACAAGTTCCTCAAGAACAGATTCTACCCCTCAACCATCAGGCTCTTGGAAAAAAAAATAGTAAGTACAGTTAAATAAGGACACTTTTATCTTTTTGTTTCATGCTCATTATTTTTTTGCTCTTTATTCCTATTTGCATTTGCACAGTGTGTTGTCCATTGATCCTGTTTACAGTTACTGTTCTACAGATCCGCTAAGTATACCCACAGAAAAAGTCTCAGGTTGTATGTGTTGACATGTATGTACTTAGCTAATGAATTTTACTTTGAACTTTGAACTTTAAAATCTTTTATAATTTCTGCCTCAAACTGTGGTCCTGATTTCCACATTCTTTCTACTCCCAAAGTAAAACATACTTTTTTCCCAAATCACCTTTTGGATTTCTCCATGAATGTCTTACATTGGTAGCATTTTGTTATTCCACGCAAGTCAAACATTCTCCTTGCATCCTCTCTATAAAATCCTTCAATAGGTCACCCATCACCTCTCAAGAGGAAAGAGACTTTTCCTGATATACAGTATCACCCTGAGGTTATGGCACTGTCTGGACCAGCTCTGTGCCTACTTGAGGGATTCTCTATCCTGATAATATGGAAGCTAGAATCATATGCATTAGTAAAAGTGATCAAACCAAGGTTCAATACTGGTTTTACAAACATTCTTGCTTTCCATTTCTATCCTTCTAGAAATAAATTCCAGACTTTGTTTTTCTCTTCGTACTGACTTTGCTTACACATAGCTCAGAACTCTGTGTATCCATTGTGTGCCATGTATATCACAGTCTTACCAGCTGAGGCAACACTCCACCTGTGGATCTGCTGGGGTTGTCTATTGTGACAGGTGCTCACGATTCAGCCTCTGCTACATTGGTGAGAGCCATTGTAAGTTGGGGGGAGGGGCAGCTTCGTCGAGCACCTCCGCACCGTCCGCCGCAAGCAGGACTTCCCGGTGGCCAAATGTTTTAATACCAATTCCCATTCCTGTTCCAATATGTTGATCCATGACTTCCTCTTGTGCCAAGATGTGGCCATCCTCATGGTGGAGGAGTAACACCTTATATTACGTCTGGCTAGCCTCCAACCTAATGGCATGAGTATCAATTTCTCTTTCTGGTGACCAAATTTTCCACCCCCCCCCCCCCTCCCCAGCACCACCACCTCCTCTATTCTCCACTCTGACCTTTCACTTCTTCTCAGTTCCCTATCATTTCACCCTGGGTTCCCTCCTCCTTCCCTTTCTCCAATGGTCCACTCTCCTTTCCTATCAGATTCTTTCTTCTCCAGCCCTTGATCTTTCCCTCCATCTGGATTCATCTATTTCCTTCTAGCACTTCTCCTTCTCCTCCCCCCACATTTTTATCCTGTCATCTCCCCCCTTCTCCATCCTGAAGAAGTACCTCAGCCCGGAACGTTGACTGTTTACACTTTTCCACAGATGCTGCCTGACCTGCTGAGTTCCTCCAGCATTTTGTGTGTGTTGTTTCAGTATATTTTTGCTTATTTATTTTCCTCAATCCCTGTGTTCTTCTACCCAAATGGAAGCCATTCAAGTAATGTAAGCCATCTCTCTATCCTTCCTATTTTATCTTCTGTCAATGGTGTTGATTATGAGATGCCCTTGGATGCTGGAAAAACTACGTTTCCAGATGAAAAAAAATGGTCAGGAAGATTAATCTCCAAAATTTGCTTGGTCTCTTTCAATTGGAGTGGTAGTATTAGCATAACAGGTTGGACTCATGGACCAGAATGGAACTGCAGGTGGTTGGTAGAAATACAAATTGGTGGAAACAGGCTGTCATAATGATGAAGCCATCTTCAGACTGGAGGAGAAACACCTCATTTTCTATCTGGGTAGCCTCCAACCTGACAGCATGAACATGGATTTCTCCAACTTCTGGCAATTTCTCCTCCTCCTTCTCTCTTTCTTCATTCTGACTTACCCCTTCTCTTCTCATCTGCCCATCACCTCCCTCTGGTGTCCCTCCTCCTTCCAAATGAGGAGAGGTGATATAACCTCTGAAGTTCAGAAGAATGAGAGGAGGTTGTTAATTACTCCATCCCCTGCAGTAGAGAATTTCAAAGGATTGCGACTCACTGAAATTCCTTTTCTAGTTTCTCTTCAAATCTGCATTAAATGGGAAATCCTCCACTCAGAAATCATACTTCCCCGTTTTGGATTCTCAACTAGAGGAAATTTTCTCCAACCTTCTAACCTGTCAATTGTCACAGAAACTTTAAATAGGATCACCCTGGAGCTCGGAAATAGTACTTTGAGTCTCTCTGCCTGTCTACATCTTCCTACCTCCTTCTTCCTCTCGGCTGTCAAGTTTTTGAACAGTCCATAAACTCCAGAGGACTACCTCACTATTTCCCTTTCACACTATTTTGCAGAATTGGCCCTTCCAGACCTTCAAGCTATGTCGCCCAGCAACACCCAATTTAACACTAGCATAATCTTGGTTCAATTTACAATGATCAATTAAGTTACTAACCAGTACATCTTTGGTCTGCAGGAGGAAATTCCATGGACAAGCCATACAGACTCCTTGCAAATGACATAGGGGTTGAACGCCCTGAGCTGTAAGATGCCCTATTGTATCCTATTCCATTTTTTTAATGTCTTGACCTGTACAACAGCCACAAAAAAAAAAAACAAATTTCACAACGTATGCCAATGATAATATATCTGATTCTGATATACCTTTGATTTGGCATTTGAATATCCTATTCATTTTACCTTTATACCTCTTTTGAGAAGGGTCCATTGAATCTCTTTGCCCCTGTTATGTGCACAGAGTCAAACAGTACTACAACACAGAAGCAGGCCTTTCAGCTCATCTAGGCCATGCCAAACTGTTATAACACTATATAAATTTAAGTTGTTCCTAAGACCATTAGACCATAAGATACAGGAGCAGAATTAGGCCATTTGGCTCAACAAATCTGCTCTGCCATTTCATCATGGCTGATTCCATTTCCCTCTCAGCTCCAATCCCCTACCATCTCCCTGCATCCCTTCATGCCCTGACTAATCAAGAATCTATGAATCTCTGTCTTGGCCTCCACAGCCGCCTGTGGCAACAATTTCCACAGATTCACAAATCTCTGACGAGAATGAAGGGCCTGGGTGATCCTATTTAAAGTTCCTCCTCATCTCCATTCCAAAAGGATGCCTCTCTATTCTGAGGTTGTGTCCTCTGGTCTTAGACTTCCCACCATAGGAAACTTCCTCTCCATACCCACTCTATCAAGTCCTTTCAACTTTTGATAGGTTTCAATGAGGTCACCCCCATCTTTCTGAATTCCAGTGAGTACAAACCCAGAGCCATCAAACACTCTTCATATGACAAGACTTTCAATCTCGGAACTTGCAGGGTAAGGCTACTGCATGAGGCCTTCCAAACATGAGCCTCTCAAATGTACTAATATTCACGCTACAAGTACAAGAGCAAAATTTCTCTTACTTCAGGCTAACATGGTTGCGTAGTTCTAAAAACAGAGACATTTCAATCTCCAAACCCAGTGCTAGATGCAGTTAAAAAAAAAAGTTGCAATTTCTTCTGAGACAACAGATGTGTTGGAAGAAAGACTGAATGTTTCACAGGATTCACTGAATGCTAAATTCTTCCAGCATTTCAACCCGCACTGAGCTTCGAGAGCTCGGTGTGTGCCAACCTTCCCTTTGATCTCCAGGATTCTTTACTGTTATTTAGCACGGCTGTGTTCACCCTCTTGGGATATCAGTCATTAAAGCAGAGAACTTTTCATTAAGGTAGAACTGAAGGTCTTGGAGAGTAATTTTGGGTTGGATGATTGTTTGCTGGGAGGTGTCCTGGTTATTTGCTTCTGTGAATGCTCTTTTTGGTTACCGCTGCCAACACTATCCCCGGGGAGCAATAGATACTTAATGCAGGATGAAATGTTGTATTAATCACTGCCTGCATTTAGCTATAAAGGATAAATATTAAAAGGAATAAGAGAAGCAAGGAATGGCATAAAAGTTAAACTTCCTGTTCGAGCCTTCTGAGACTCCACTTGTTAAAAAGAACTAATTGAAAGTAGCAGCATTTTTGACACTTCTGAACGATTGCTATGGCTTTGTTGGCTTGCAAGTGGGTTTGAATTACATTTGGACCAACCCACAGTGCAGAGATCCCACCACAACAAGTCTCCAGGGTAATTGAATTACTGAGCAGATAAGCACGCCAGTTCACAGTTTCATTATGAGCATCAAGCATCGTCACGAATCAGCGTAGTCCTCCATTTTGCCTATTTAAAAATAAATAGGGAGCATTGAATGGAGAATCTTCGCAATAGAACATTCAAATAAATGCATAACCTTAATTCAGCCTGGAGAAAACTGTGATTAATCCACTGCCTAACCATCAGTGGCAGCAAAGCAGAGCTAGCTCAGAGTATCTTTGTCAGAAATCAAATCTTTGCGTTAGGGACAAGGAGCTGGAATCTGAGAAATTAATACCAAGAGATAAGTCTCTTGTCTTCACTGCTGAGTGAAGTTCTCATCTGGAAAATAACAAAACCCGCAGCATAATTCTCTGCCTTTATACATCGACAGTTAGGGAATAATAAATGTAACAAATTTGCCTTCATTTCCCTGGCAGGGTAAGATGAAAGAAATCAAGGGAAGATGCTCCCATCTGTTAAATGGTTCAAGGACCACTGGACAACAACTTAAAATCTGAAGAGGTACGAAGTTATGGGGGGGAAACATTCTTACACAGAAGGTGATCAACAACTCGCTAAGGAAGTGGAATCACTTCAATGTTTTCGAGAGGGAAAGAGAGAAGAAAGTTTGTACCTTCTTCCTGTGTGCACATGGGTTTCCTACAGGTGTTCATCCCATGGGCCAAAGACATACAGGTTAGTAGATTACTTGGTCACTGTAAAATATCCTGTGATTAGGCTAGGGGTTGAATTGGTTGGTTGCTGGGTGGCTGGATCAGTGAGCTGGAAGGGTCCGTTCCATGCTCTATCTTTAAGTGAAAATAATAAAACACATATTGTTTGAGCATTCGGTCCATGATGTCAGACAAAAGCTTGTTTATCTCAACTGACATTTTCACTGCGACAAGCACAATAACAGACCAGGCAATATGACCCGGGCAGAGAACCTACTCCGTCACATACAGATGTGGGAGGCGAATATTATACACCCCAGTTACAGTCAGGGTGTTTGCGACCCACAAACACACAAGCGAATAACTGTACAGCCCAAGCTAAAATGTAACAATAAATGATCTTGAACATTCCACCATAATCCCACAAACACATTTTAAAGCAAGAACAATGAACAGCTCTGGCCACTAGGAGCTGTCCCCAGCAACCTCAGACTCCACAACTAAGTCCAAGATTGCCAGTGGTGGTTGACGCTGCAACCTGGGACACTGGGGTGTGCTGTAGCACACCCCCCCCCCCCCCCACAATGGAAGGCATTGTTTGGTGAGGAAAGAGGCAGGACACCTGGCACCTGCAGTGTCACCTCTGTCCTTCAGTCTCACTGGGCCAGAGGTAGTCGAGGTCCAATATGGTGCCAGTCAGTACCAATGCACCACGACTGCCTTCTGCTGCTCAGGCAACCACACCATCGCATCTGAGGTGTGGTTGATCTCCTCTCCTGACCTTTCCAATGGCTTCCAAGCTTGGGGGATAGTCATTATTTCCAGCTGAGACAGTAGACCCGTATGGGGGCCCCCACCAGGTTCTGCTAACATTGACACTCTGGGCTGGTGGTGCGTTCCGGGACATGCAAGTGTCACTGTAGCTCCACGTACCCAATCCAACAGAAGCCTTTGCACACTTTGTTCAACATCTTTGTGACCCTGAGATGGCTGGCCCCACCAGCCCCTGCACTGACCACAGCTCCATGGCACAGAGCCCACAGGGTACCAACAGTTGCAGGAGATGTTTATCAACACTGGAAAACTGCTGCTACCGCAACGCCAACCCATCGCGCACCTCCAGCGGGCCCCGCTGAGAGTACAGGGCTTTGGTCACTGGATCCAGGACAGAGACCTCTGTCCACTCCAGCTGCCATCACATGCTCCACCATCCCCTCAACAAGGCCAACACTGGTCACTGCTGCGCTGCTGCTCGTAGTCAATGGTGGGGGTTAACCTCACCGCCGGCTGCCACTTGCTGTGCCAACACCACTTGCCCTTGGTTCCACTGCGCTAGGTTGGGCCACTGCGGGGTGTGCTGCACTTCCGTGGGCCACTGAGAGACATGGTGGCTCCTGCTGCGCCTGGCCTGGTCCGCTTCCTGGAGATGCCCTGCCGGAGAGCCACAGCTTCTGCACCGAGGTAGAGTGTTGCCTCCGGCACATCCACTCGGGGCCCCTCAGTGGGACACCAGGCCCGGGCCAATGATGCAGGACTCCCGGATGTTCACTAGCCATGCTCCACTGTGATTCTCCCCACTGCGATGCGCAGCCTACTCTTCCCTCCCATCGCCGCACATTTGCTGGTGACCATAGCCAGCTGGGCTGCCACCTTTGTCCATCCCAGACTGGGATGCCTGGCCCTTCTTCAGAGGACACCCAGATGGATGATGGTAATGGTTGACCCTGTGTTCACCAATGCATGGCATCTGATGCCCTACACTACACAGTCCACATGTAAGCCTTGCTCTTCACCCTAATGACTCACCTGGGGGGACAATAATGGAGGGATTATGACGGAAGTCATGGGCAATGCTGGAAAATCTTGAGGGGCTAAAATTGTTTCTGCCGTCTCAGCCTCTCCCAGTACCTTGGCCAGTGAGGATGGTGATGCCAGGCAAACATGCTACTCAAGGTGCTCTGGTGAGCCATGGAGGGAAAGCTCTTCCTGGGCCACGGGAGGGAACTGGGAGTAGCCATGTGGAGCAGAGTGGAAAAGGTCGACTGGAAACGGCCACGGGCTTTCTTCCACCCAGCATCGCATGCTGCCCAGTTCTTCTCTCATTGCTTCCTTTGATGGCCTGTGCTCAAAACACCACTACGAGGGCCCTGTAGTCACGCTCCTCAGCCAGCTTTAGGTCGAGGAGAGCCCTCAGGTCATCTCCCTCCAGCGCCAGGGCAAGGTGCACCACCGTCTTGGTGGGTCTCCACCCTTTGTGCCATGCAGCAAGTTTGACTTGCGCCAGGCAAGGCTCCAGGTGGCCAGTACCATTGCATTGGGAGAGCTTCATGGTGGAATTTGAAGCATTACTTATTGGGACCTGTTGGCTCTTCTCTTGCTCCAGTGGCAATGGTAGTACCCTCCCATGGCTGCAGCTTGCAAGGGAGGCGGTTCATGCCCTCTGCCATGTTCCCTGGGTTGGTGGGCCTACTTGCACTAGCCCATTGAAATTCCCCGGGAAGGCATAATGCTCGGTTCCCAGGCTCCTCCTCCAGGTCGGCACCCCGTTCTCAGGAGCATGGCCCAGAGATGCGGGGAAGGCGTACCGCTCAATCCCTCAACTTATCCCAACGCCCTTAAGGTGCTCCAGCTGACATCGTAGCTCTTCAATTTTGTCATCAGTTTCCACTCCCACTCCTGACACCAATGTGATGAGCAGTTGGTCCATAATGACAGACAAGAAAATCTTGTTTATCTCAACCGATGTCTTCATTGTGACAAGCGCTAAACAGACTGAGCGCTATGACTCGGGGAGACAACCCACAGTCACATACAGACAAGGGAGGTAACTATTACACGTCCCAGTTACAGTCAGGGTGACCCACAAACACATATGCAAATAACTGTATAACCCAAGCTAACATGTAACAACAAATGATCTTGAACATCCCACCGTAATCCCACAAATGCATTTTAAAACAAGAACAATAAATAACACTGGCCACTAGGAATGTTGGACCAGGCTGTCGACCACACACTCCCGCCCCCCCCCCCCCCCCCACCGCCCACCATCCTGAAGCGCTACTATATTTATATCTATATATATATATATATATACACACACACACAGTACCTATAAAAAGTATTCGCACCCCTGCCTCCCTTGGAAGTTCTCATGTTTTATTGTTTTACAACATTGAATCCAGTGGATATAATTTGGCTTTTTTTTGACACTGATCAGCAGAAAAAGACTCTTTCATGTCAAAGTGAAAACAGATCTCCACAAAGTGATCTAAATTAATTATAAATAAAAACCGCAAAATAATTGATTGTGTAAGTATTCACCACATTTAATAATACACATCACTGGCGCAGCCAATTGGTTTTAGAAATCACTTATTCAGTTAAGTGGAGATCATCTGTGTACAGTCAAGGTGTTTCAATTGATTGTAGTAAAAATACACCTGTACCTGGACGGTCCAACTACTGGTGAGTCAGTATCCTGGCAAAAACTACACATTGAAGACAAAGAACACTCCAATCAACTCATCATAAGGGTTATTGAAATACACAAGTCTGTAAATGGATACAAGAAAATTTGCAGGTCACAGAATATCCCTTGGTATGCCTTGGAAATGGAAAGAATATGGTACAGCTGTAAATCTGCCTAGAGCAGGCTGTCCTCAAAAATGGAGTGGCTGTGCAAGAAGGGGTCTAATGAAGGAGGCCACCAAGAGACCTATGACAACTCTGGAGGAGTTACAATCTTCAGTGGTTGAGATGGGAGAGATTGTGCATTCAACAACTTTTGCCCAGGTTCTTCACTTGTCTCAGATTTATGGGAGGGTTGCAAGAAGAAAGCCACTTTTGAAGAAAAAACTCACATGAAACCTCAATTAGAGGGCATGTGGGAGATGCTGAAGTCACCTGGAAGAAGATTCTATGGTCTGATGAAACCAAGATTGAGTCATTTGGCCATCAGACTAAATGTTATGTTTGGCATAAGTCCAACACCGCACATCATCAAAAACACACCTTCCCTACCATGGGGCATGGTGGTGGCTGCATCATGCTGTGGGGATGCTTCACTGCAGCAGGCCCTGGAAGGCTTGTGAAGGTAGATGGTAAAATGAATACAGCAAAACACAAGGAAATCATTGAAGAAAACCTGATGCAGTCTGTAAGAAAACTGCAACTTGGGAGAAGATTTGCTTTCCAGCAAGACAATGATCTCAAGCGTGAAGCCAAAGCTTCACAGGAATGGCTTAAAAACAACAAAATTAATGTCCTGGAGCAGCCAAGTCAGAGTCTAGACCTCAGTCCAATTGAAGATTTGTGGCTGGACTTGAAAAGATCTGTTCACTCATGATCTACATGCTATCTGACAAATCTTGAGCAGATTTTTAAATAAGAATGTGGAAAAATTGCCATGTCCGGATGTGCAAAGCTGATAGAGACTATCCACACAGATTCAAGAATGTAATTGCTGCCAAAAGTGTATCTATGAAATACTGACTTGATTGTGGTGAGTAATTATGCAATTAATTATTTTGGGTTTAATAATTGTAATAAATTTAGACCAATTTGTAGAAATCTGTTTTTGCTTTGACACAAAAGAGTATTTTCTGTTGATATGTATCAAAAAAGCCAAATTAAACCCACAGTGATGGGGGGGGGGGGGGTGAATACTTTTATAGGAATTATATTCTGTGAATATATATCAGCCACCTTTTGTACATGGATGACATCAAGTTGTATGCCCGAAATAAAAGAGACATTGGCTCACTAAACCGCTTAACAAGGGTGTAAAGAGTGACATCAGGATATCATTTGGACTGGAAAAGGGCAGCCAGATAAAAGGGAAAAAAGAAGCAACCTCATCAAGACTGAAGGACTCGAGTTACCTGAAGGCCACATACCAGATGTAAAAGGAGTGAGTGAGTGAGGTCTCTGTCGGTCAGGCTCGACCATTGATGTTGTGTCCTAGCTGTCTAGATACACAAGCCTGGGCAGTACGATATGGAGAGCAAGCTGTTGCCCATGTAGAAAGCTCCATGCATCTGATGAACCCAAAGGAATGGCAGAGACTGATACAGTTTGGTACCAGCAGCATCGCAGGAATTGCCAGTCAGCGGTGAACTCAACATAGGGACTCCAGCCCCAGATTTTCCCTTGGGATTTACTCCCAAAGCCTTTCCCATGAGTGGGTATAGCCACAAGGCAGTGGAGGCTTGGGATCAGTGTTCTCCTGCTCCTAGGTGAGCCACCAACCATAGCTGACAAACCCATCTACCCAAAGCGACTGGTTTTACGGTGCTAGAAACTCGCCTTTTCCCTTTTTCCTGTCGGTAGACATGGTTCTGTTCGGCTTAGCCACATGTGAAGGCCAGGAGCTGGACTTAGATGTCAGAGGCTATTTGAGGCGCATGCCATTGTGAGCACTTAATAGTGGGAGCTTGTCCCCATTACCACCTCAGGTTACAACAATCATAAGGAATCAGATGAACAGAACAGTTCCAAATACCTGAGGATCCTGCAGGCACATGGAAGATACAATGAAGGCACAAGGAAGACCACAACATCAACCTACCTCCAAAGAGTGAGACAGGTCCTAAAAGCCAGCCAATCATCCTACCAGTCATCAGATACCCAACCGCAATATGTACTGGCCAGGTAATGAACTGGAAGCCGTAGACTTCAAGAACAGGAAACTACTAACAATATATGGAGGATTCCATCCAAAGGCCAACACTGAGCGGCTGTACATCCACCAGAAGAAAGGGGGACAGGGACTTGGAAGTGTCAAGACCACAGTCCTGGAAGAAATGCATAATATCCATGAGTATGACAGCAAGATGGCTCCTAAAGATGACCTGCTAGGAAAGTATTTCAGACAGCAGGCAGGGGATATGGAAATGAAAGTACTTTCAATTCCCAGAATCACCTGGAAATGGATGGGTATATTAGAAAGATAAGATTGCTGGAAAATAAGTGGGGGAATGGCACTGGTGGTGCATGATGCAGACTCGGTGGGGCAAAGGGCCTATTTCTGTTTTGTTTCCATGTTCCAAAAGCTTGATAGCCTCCTTTCATACCATAAGGAAATAGGAAGAAGCTAATTGTCCTTCAGAAATTAATGAAACTATTCCTCACCTGGATCCACTTATCACCTGCCAGCTCTTCCTCCACTCATTTACATTTTTGTATTTGCACAATTGTCATCAGCTGGGGCTACGGAGGCTAGTGCCCACCATTATGGACATCCTCCAGGAGCAAAGCCTCAAAAAGGCAGTGTCCATCATTTAGGACCCTACCAACTTGTTCACATTGCTGCCTGCCATCAGGAAGGAGGTACAGAAGCCTAAAGGCACACACTCAAAGATTCTTCCCCTCTGCCATCCAATTTTTGAATGGAAATTGAATCCATGAACACTACCTCACTACTTTTTTTATTTCTATTTTGACACTAATTATTTACTTTGTTTTTGGATATATATATACAGTCTCTTCAACTGCTTTCACATCACAGGAATGCAATCCTGTTGTTCTCTATTTTATTGATTCAATTCTTGATTCAGGCTTGCCACCTTTTGAACTTCTTTAATTTATCCAGGGAGGTATTTCTCTTTCCATCACTCAGTGCATCAGAGTTACTCATCTCGTTACAGTCTCACTCCTGAGAGAGAAAGTTGAGTTTTGGTTTATATTCTGCCTTTCCTATCTTCAGTGCATTCCAAGCTGCTCCACATTCAATAAAACACTTCTCAAAATGCCCTTGCTGCTATAGCCTGCGAAATAACGGTCTGCCACAACAGGCTCGCCAGCAAGACAAAGAACCTGTCCTTAGTGTTATTTGCAGGAAAAGGATTACTTAGGACAATTAGAGTGAAAACTGCTTTTGCACCTCTGTGATGGGGCAGATAAGAGAGATTTTTTAAAATGTCTCATCCAAAAGATAGCACCATCCAGCTCTATCACCACAGTACCATCCAACAACTTGTGCTTGAATCTGCCCCTTTCCTACAGAGGGTGAGTGAGCAAGAAAGAGAAAGAGAGAGGGAAGTTATTGTATTGTCTTGTGATTTACCCATAATCATTATTTGTTTTCAATTATCTACTAGTATTTGTCCTTGATAATTTTGTTCCAGATTTAATTTCCATCCCTAATTGCCCATAAGAAGATGGTATTGGGCCACCTTATTGAACCATTGTGTCCTTCAGCATTGAATGTATATATTGAAGGTGCTCCCGCAGCATTGCTGGGTTCTAGGATTTATAATAAGCATTCAGATTCAGATTTGTTATTTATCACAGGTACATCGAAACATCCGGTGAAGTATATTGTTTGCATTTATCAATCTATACACACAAGAATGTGCTGGGGGAAGCCTGCAAGTGTCACCACACATTCTGGAATGAATGAAGGTTTAATGTGCTGGATGGGGTGCCAATCAACGTTGTCCTGGATGATGTTGAGTTCCTGTATTTTTGGAGCTGACTTCATCCAGGGAAGTAGAAAGTGCTCCTTTGTGTTCTGATTTGTGCCTTGTTGAAGTGCAAAAAAAAACGAGGAGTCTTACAAGTCCCACAAAGTTGCTGCTCAATTTGATAGGGGGGGTTAAGATGGCGTATGGTGTGTTGGCATTCATTAGTGGGGGTCTGACTTCATGAGGCACGAGGTAATGTTGCAGCTCTATAGGACTCTAGTTAGGCCACGCTTGGAGTATTGCATTCAGTTCTCTTCCCCTCATTATAGGAAGTATGTGGAAGTTTTCGAGAGGGTGCAGGGGAAAGGTTGAGAAAGGGCTTTTTTCTTTGGAGAGAAGTGGGAATGAAAGGTGACTTGATAGAGGTGTATAAGATGACAAGATGAATAAATGGAGTGGGCAGCCAATGACTTTTTCCTGGTATGCCAATGGTTCCTGCAAGAGGATATACTTTTAAGGTGATTGGAGGAAAGTATGAGTAGAGGTATGTTGGACGTAAGTCCTTTACATAGAGATTGGTGGGAATGTGGAACATGATGCTGGGAGTGGTTGTAGAGGCTCATATTAATAAGGACATTTAAGAAACTCTTAGGTAGGCACATGGAGGCTGTGTCAGGTTGGAGATTACCCCCCCCCCCCCCCCATGGGAGGCTGTTTCTCGGCGGATGAAGGCCCCATGGAAGGACTGAGTTCAACCTGTTGCTCTCATTGATGCTGATGGAGGATGTTTACAATATTCCAAGACAATGTGATTATTGCTGTGGACTGCAGTTTATATTGGTCTCCTTCAAATTTTCTGTATTTTTTTCTTATTTCTGATTGACAGCTGGGAGGTGTATTACTTTTTTTGGGCGAGGGAGGGAATGGGTGTTGGATGTTATTGTTGTTGCTTTTCTGCTTAAGAGGTGTTTGGGGGTTAGGAGTTTGGAATTTTAGCTCCCATGTCCTGGTGGGCAACCTGTTAGTTTTTGTGTGAGGGGGAGGTTAGGGGTTTGGGGTTGGATGCTTTAACTGCTGTGTCCATGGCTGGGGGGCGGGGGGGTCGTCAGTTTGATTTTGTGCGAGGGAGAGGTTGTGGGTTAGGAATTTGATGTTTTAGCCTGTTGTGCCCAGGTGGAGAATCTGTTAGTTTTTGTGTGAGGGATGGATTGGGGGGGAAGGGGGCTAGGGGTTTGATGTTTTAGCTACTGTGTCCGTGGCCAGGTGGAGGATCTGTTAGTTTTTGTGTGAGGGATGGGTTGGGGGGGGTAGGGGGCTAGGGGTTTGATGTTTTAGCTACTGTGTCCGTGGCCAGGTGGAGGATCTGTTAGTTTTTGTGTGAGGGATGGGTTGGGAGGGGGAGCTAGGGGTTTGATGTTTTAGCTACTGTGTCCGTGGCCAGGTGGACGATCTGTTAGTTTTTGTGTGAGGGATAGGTTGGGGGGGAGGGGGCTAGGGGTTTGATGTTGTAACTGCTGTGTCTGTGTAGGTGATCTATTAGTCTTTGTGCGAGGGAGATGTGGGAGTTCGGGGTGTGTTTCTTTTTCTTTTTTGTGTATGAGGGGAGCCTCTGTGACTTCGATGTTATGACTATCTGGGGAAGATGAATCTCAGAGTTGTTGTTTTCTGCATACATACCTTGATAATAGAATGAAGGTTTGAACCTTTTTTGAATCTCTGGATGCAAAAAAAGGTTTGGATTGATAGTGGAGTTTGTTTATGTAGATTGGTACAACTTTGCGGGAGAGGGGTGGGGTTGAGTCTGAAGGACCCACAATATGTGGTACTGTTCTATGTTCGATATTCTGAAATATATATTGGGCTCATTTTTGGAGCCAGAGAAATCTTTACTACACAGTGAGACTCAAGCAGTGAATATATACACTGGGGAATTATACTTGGGCCTTGTATATAGCTGCTGAAGTGATGGATTTGAGGAGTAACTATTAACTTCAACAACAAGTCTGATTGCAAACTGCTCTATTTTCAGCATGAGTGCAATGAAATTATCTCCAAACCACAATAGCTTATCATGATGAGATCTCAATTATTTTGGCATATTGACTCCTTGTATCAGACTGCAGATTCAGAAGGAATACTACAGTCTCATCATTACTTTACAATTTATACTATTATAAAAAATGTATGCTTCCATCTATCTATTATTGTCCACCTCTCTGAAGATTGTCACTTTGCTATGGCAGAGGGGCTTGCAGGTTCCTGAGATTCTGAGATCAATGCCATCTGGAGATTACCATCTTGTGATTAGCTCCTTGTAGGGTTACCTATGGTGATAAAGCAAGGAGGAAGTTCGAAAAAAGAGCCATCCAACCTGAACCTCATCAGAAGAGCTGGCACAGGATGATGACACATCACAATTGTGGTAAAGACAGAGGAAGGCTGCAGTAGTGAATGGTCCCCAATTGTCTTACATTCCCTCCCTCCAGACCGTGACCCTGATCTGTCAAGGGGCATGTGGTGGCTGCCCATATATCAGACTCCTCACGGAACAAAGTCATGCACTGGCATTCTCCATGAAGAGAATCCATCCTACAGAATATGTAGATCCATGATTGGTCTCAACAGCCACTCAACATCCAAACAATAGACAATCCTTCAGGAAAACATCCTACTTGACTCAACTAATCTCACTACTACTATTGCCTCATTCCACCTATGCCTCATTGTAAATCCTTCATTCATGCCTTTGGAAACCTAGACTTGTCTACTCTTGACCAAGATCCTTTTCATCTAGTCTCCATAAGGAAGCTGATAGACAATTGCTCATCCTGATTTCATATCCCTTTTTCATTTCTGTGCCGTTACTCTACGCTCAATCCTGGATAGGCAGGACTGACTGAATATTAAAACTCTCTTCATTGGTGTTTCTTTGGCTTCATTTGTTTGTCTTTGATTAATGGAACAGTGGGACAACAACTAGAGGTTATGGGTTAAGGGTGAAATGTGAAAGGTTTAAGAGAAATATTAGGGGAAATGTCTCCTCTCAGTGGATTGTGAGAGTGTGGAGTGAGATGTCAGCGCAGGTTGTGCATGCAAGCTTGATTTCAACGTGTAAATGAAGTTTGGATAGGTACATAGATGGCAGGTGCATGGAGGGCTATGGTACAGGTGCAGGTTGAAGTGAGCAGGCTTGGCACAGACTGGATGGGCCAAAGGGCCTTATTCTGTGCTGTACTTGTCAATGATTCTATGTAGAAATATATCAGGAAGAGTTGAGAAAGCTATCGGTTTAGGACTAGAATAAGTTACCATCAAAAAAGAGGAACTAAATGTCTCTGAGATCAAAAGGTAGGTGAATCCCCAAGGCCTAATAAGGTGTATCCAGGTTGCTATGGAAGGCGAGGGAGGAGATGGCTGAGGCTCTGACAGAGGTCTTGTCTGAAGGACACTAAATGTACTGCCTTTGTTTAAGAAGGCCTGCAAAGATAAGCCAGGTTGAAATATGAGACCAATATCAGTGGTAGGGAAACCACCAGATAAGGTTCTGAGGTACAAGGTTAGTAAGGATTTGGAGAGAGGCAGGATTTAAGTCAAGATTAGCCAGCATGAGTTTATTCAGAGGGATCACACCTGATTCAGTTGAGATGCCTAGGTCTGTGATTGAGGGTAGGGGTAGTGTGATTTTGACTAAATAGATATATTAAGACCTTTGATAGAGTTCCAACACTGGTCCATTTGACTGAACAGTGCAGCACCTTACAGGCCCTTTAGCCCGTGATGTTTTGCCAACCCTTTAACCTGCTGAACTCCCAGATCAATCTAACCCTTCCCTCTCAAATATACCTCCATTTTTCATTCAGCTATGTGCCTGTCTAAGAGTTTTTTAAATGTTCCTAATGTATCTGCCTCTACTACTGCCCTTGAGGGCACACTCCAACCGCCTACCACACCCTGTTTAAAAAAAAAACATCTGACATCTCCCTTATACTTGACGAATATATACCAGTCCCTCTATCTGCATTAATTCCATATCCCTCCATGCCTTACTCATTGAAATTTAAGGTGGAGGGTTATATGAGAGGCAGGGTTTAAGGGTCGACATAACATTGTGGGCCAAATGGCCTGTACTGTGCTGTATTGTTCTATATTCTATGTTCTATGAAATACCCGTCCATAGACCTCTTAAATGTTGTTACTGTTTCTGCCTCCACCACCTTTTCTACCTGTCAAGGTATCAACTACACCCTGGGTGAAAATTTTACCCTTCAGATCATTCGATATCTATAATGCTTTTCCCCAAATGATGAGGGGAAGTACAAAGTTTTGAAAATTATTCTTTCTTAGTTAAGGGTATTTGATTTATTTATTTAGTGATACAGCACAGAGTAGGCCCTTCTGACCTTTCAAGCCACACCTCTCCAGCAACCCCTGACAAACCCAGTGAGCCCTAACCTAATCATGGGACAATTTGCATTGATAAATTAACCTACCCCATATTATTTGGACTGTGGGAGGAAACCTGAGCACCCAGGGAAAGCACACGCATTCCTTACAAAACGGTGCTGGAATTGAACTCCAAACTCCGGAATGGCCCCAGCTGAAAGAGCATTACGCTAACCGCTATGCTACCATGGTGCCCGAGGTATGTCGAAGTATAGATATTGGGTGAGATTCAAACTAGCTATGATCCAGTCTGCATTCTAATGCAGCCCATGTGACAGCTAACATATCTACTTGTATGTCTGTCCTGTGAAATAGCGCTGACAACTTTATACCTCAAGTCTAAGGAGTTACGAATGTAGGCCGCTGTCTTGTGCAGGGTTTCCAATATTTGCAAAGTCTGAATATCAGAATGCAGGATTCTTTGTGGTGCCTGAGTCCCCAGGAAGAGGGTTTTGATATTGTAAGTTCCCCTTTTAAAGTTCAAAATAAATTTATCATCAAAGTAGACGTATGTCACCATATACTTACCCTGAGATTCATTGTCATGCAGGCATTCACAGCAGAGCTAGCAATTGAAACAGAATCAAAGAAAAACTAATTCAGGCAAACTAATGTGCAAAAGAAGAATCTGTGCAAATGCAAAAAAATATTAAATACACAGTAATTGTATGTATTGCACTGTACTGCTGCTGCAAAAAAAAAACAAATTTCATGACATACCAGAATCAGAATCAAGTTTATTATCACCAGCATGTGTCATGGTATTTGTTAACTTAGTAGCAGTAGTTCAAGCTAAACATAATATAGAAGAAGAGGAAAAAAAAATTAAAAGATAAATAAGTAAATCAATTACAGTATACATATATTGAATAGATTAAAAATCAGGCAAAAATCAGAAATAATATATATTTAAAAAGTGAGGTAGTGTTCATGGGTTCAATGCCCATTTAGGAATCGGATGGCAGAGGGGAAGAAGCTGTTCCTGAATCGCTGAGTGTGTGCCTTCAGGCTCCTGTACCTCCTACCTGATGGTAACATCTGTGAGTGATTTTAAACCTGATTCTGATATGGATCTTCATTGTGAACTGAATGTGGGGAGGAGCAGGGAGAGGGGAAACATGGTAGGGGACAGGGGAATGGAGAAGTGAGGAAGTGAGATGCACCAAAGAGACGTTCTGTAATGGTCAATAAACCAATTGTTTGGAAGCAAATGACCTTGCCTGTTCTCTCAAGGTGGGTGTGTCTGCACCCGTGCCAACCCCTCCCAACTACCTCTGGCCCTTCTTCTCTGTCACCTGACCTAAAATCTTCTGCAGTGTTCCACCCTCACTATTTCAAAATCCTTCACTCCCGCCAGATTTAGAAACATGCTCTCTGCTCCATACTGACAAATACAAAAGCGCAAAAGTATTATGCACCCTAGCTTTATACATATATATATATATGATAGATTTTTGCACAGTACTGTAAATAAATAAATAATACTGTGACCATGAGCTATAGAGTTCTTGAAAGTGAGTCCATAGGCTGTGGAATAGCTAACGCTTTCATGTTCTTTAGATTACAAGAGCAGACTGTTCTTTCTTCTGCCTCCAGAAAATTCCTGGCTATTAGGTCTCTTTCAACTAGGAATCGATTTTTGTAGCTATGGAAAATCAAAAGGAAGATTTGGTTGTGGTATTGAGATTTGCTTTATTATTGTCCCATGTACCCAGATGAAATGTTTGGCTTGCATATCGTTCATACAGATTAAATCATTACACAGTTCATTGAGGTAAAATAAGATAAAACAATAACAATGCAGAATAAAGTGTAAAAGCTACCAAAAAGTGATGGTAATCCCCTATCAATTTAGAACTTTTGTCTTCTTTTCTCCCCGTTGAAGTAAGGATATTCTCTTTTATTACGGGACTGTTGGCAAGTCAATACCCTGGAGAAAACAGACAGTGCAGCAATGAGCGTTATTACACAATATTGATTTCTATTGTCATGCTGTCAGGGAAAAAGTGGTAAACATTTTTGAATGAATGTACGGAACAGTAAGTTGCATGGGTGTGATCCATTCATGCATTGAGAGGTGTGTGGAGTTCATCACAGCATGAAGGCTGAATGCAACTGATCTAATTGCATTGGAATAGTAGTTCCAAGGGCTGAAATGCTCCATTCCAGTTGATAAAAACTTTACGAATACAAGAAATATTAGTAGTAATGCTGTCCTTGAGTTGATTATGCATTTCTGGGATGTTAGGGTGGATCCCTTAATGAAGAATGCCTGTGCAGGACATTGTTTAACATGGGGTGTCTGTTACACAGACGGCCACCACATGGGCAGGGTTAGGGTTCAGTGGGCAGGGAATGCAAGATTAGAGGCCCTTCGCTGCTGTAGCCTTCCTCCGCATTTACGGCTGCTGTGACGTGTCATAGGCTTCTGCCAGATCCACTGCTGAGGTCGTGATTGGATCGCTCCTTTTCTGTAACCCTCTCCTTGACCTTATTGCATGAGTGACCCTACCAGGAGCTAAGCACCAGACGGTTAAACTCCAGGCAACATTACTCTTGGATTCTCAGGGACCCCCAAGCCCCTCCACGACAAGGTGTCGATCCCTGAAGGAGCCGTAGAAGCTATGTGCAGCTGAGGTGACACTTAATAACACTATGACTGATCTTCCGCCCAGCTTCACTTTCCTGCACTAGCCTCAGGTCCCCTTTTAATATTGTATTTAAAACTCTATTGATATCCAATATTAATGGGAGCCAGTGCAATGCACTCCATACAAAGAAAAAGCACATCCAGTGCCAAGTTTAGTAACAAAGTCCGCTCAACCCCAGTTCTTTCCAGACATCTCTGTTTGAGTTCTGCTTGTCCAACTGTTTGTGACCTGATTTTGTTTCCTCTTACACTGATGTAATGCAAAGAGACAGACTGCATCAACAAATAATTCAATATGAAACAGGAAGCGAGGCAAAAAGAAAGCAATCTACAATACACATGCGAGCTACACTTCAATGCCGCTCGAAGAGCCTCCCGCAGCCCGGAGAATAAAACAATGCTCATATTGCCTAATGAAGGAGTAGAAGGGTAAAATTGCATTCCGAATTCTCAGTGCCCCAAGCTCATCAAGTGGTTCCTTGAACCTTTTGGTCCACCTGCCCTTACCAACTGTTAAATAAGGAGAGAGTTGCGGAACTACAGACTTCTTTCATCAAGTCATCAGCAGCAATCTTCTCCACGGTGCAGAAAATGACCTTTCTTAGGAGAGAAAACTGCTGATGTGGGAACACCCTTTTCACCAGGCAGGCTGACTGTAGAGTAAACATTTTACTGAGTGATTTCTGATTCATCTCCCTACAGTGTTGTGATTTATTTTCTTGATTTAATCCACCGTTTTCCTCTCCACTGTACTGCCACTGCAATATACTGCAGGCACATAACAACAAATTTCATGACATATGCTGGTAATTTTAAATCTGATTCTGATTCTAGTTCCACCCCCGCCCCCCTTGCATAGAACTGTGTATATGTTATTGGCTGCAATGCAATTTTTTCCCCCTTTTTAAATAAATCAATTGTAGCGAACAAAAGATAATCTATTCACAGTAATTGGCAAGGTGTGCGATGGCCCTATTGAAAGGACAGATCTTGGACTACTCCTCGTGAATGAAAAGGCCCCTAAGCTGCACTGTCTGCCAATCTTCCGGCATCAAAATGTCAGGGTATTCAAATTCTTTCAGTTTATTGTCTTTCTAGAAGCACTGACTGTCCCCCATCTCAGGAGAGTGGTTCACTGTGGCATATGTGAAGCATACAGTTCATCCCTTTATGCTTGCTTCGTTACCGTGACACTTTGGTTCAACCTGTAGGACTACAGTCTGACAGCGGCAGAAACTTGGGTTCGATCCTGCCTTTGGGTGCTGATAGACAGGGTTTGCAGATTCTCCCAGTTTCTGTGTGGGTTTCTCATGTGGGTCGGTAGGTTAATGGACCACCTCACAGGGTTGTCTGTTCGTAGTTGCCTTGGACCGCTGCATCAGAATTGGTGTGGTACAGCTTCGATGCTGGAGCAGGTGCTGCCCTTCACTGTTCTCTCAGCTTAAGACAAGCTGTACTGTGTTCGAATGCAGACTGCTGCAACATTCATGGACCCTGGGATTTAGACTATTTTTTGACTATATTTTACCATTTTCTTAAACATGTCTTGTGCTGTGGTTGACAGTTGGTTCTGTGTTTTGCATCTTGGCCTTGGAGTAACACTGTTTTGTTTGGCTATACACATGGATATTCATATATGGTTGAATGACAATTAATCTTGAATTTGAACTGGAAATTGCCCTTAGGGTTAAACACAAGAGATTGTGCAGGATCTGTAAATTCAGAAAATCACATACAAAATGCAGTACATCCAGGAACATCTATGGAAAGGGATAGTCAACATTATGAATCTCGGCCCAAAATGTCAACTCTCTATTTCTTTCTATTGATGCTGCCTAACCTGCTGAATATCAACAGCATTTTGTATGTTCCCTTGAGTATTAGGTGAGGGGTAGAATCTGCGGGGATGGGGGGGGGAGAGTTGATATGGGGGTATGGGGTGAGAAAAGTAGGATTACTGTAACACTGAAGCATCTTCTGGAGGAACTCAGCAGGTAGAGAAGCATCAGTGAGTGGAAAGGAATTGTCAATGTTTTGTCATTTCATTGCCTCACACAGATGTTGCTTGAACCATTGAGTTTCTCCAGCAGGTTCAGATCCAGCATTTGCAGCCTCTTGTGTCTTCTCTAATATAAATGGATGGTTAATGGTTAGCATGGACTCAGTGGGCTACAGGGCCTGCTTTCATGCTGTAATTCTCTGTGACGCCATTACAGAAGGTGGCCAATCCAGCCCATTGAATCTATGCCAATGCCCAACAGAACAGTACAAACAGTCCCATTATTTCTCTAGACCTCTGTCAGGGGTCCACTTGGTTCTTTTTCCACATACCTACACAAAGGAGAAAACTACAGGATTCTGTGAACCTACCTGTAGGTGTCTGAGATACAGGATGGAAACCCAGCAGAAATCCACATAAATGATGTGCAGACTCCATACATCTGAAGTCAGGATTGGGCCCAAGTCCCGAGATCTGTGAATCAGCAGCACTAACTGCCTCATCATGGTGACAGGTGAAGAACAAGTGTTCCTTATGGGTGAGAAGACCTCCAATGCATATAGGGGCACCGCATTAGTGTAACGATTAGTGTGATCTATAACAGCTTAGGGTGTTGCAGTTCAGAGTTCAGTTCTGACACCATCTGTAAAGAGTTTGTACATTCTCCCCACAAAGACATTGCTTTCTTCTGGGTACTCTGGTTTCCTCCCAAAGATGTACCACTTAATAGGTGAATTGGTCTTCCTATGTTGTCCTATGATTAGGCTAGTATAAATAGGTAGGTTGGCACCAGTAGGGCCTGTTTCACACTGTATCCCTAAATAATATTAAATGATCAGTTTCTACTCTGAGGAATATCATCCCTCCATCTCTGAATAATAACCATCTAAGTCATCACGTTTGATTAACCTACTGAGTTTAGAACCTAGTACAGCATGAGAAGAGGCCATTTGGCCCACAATATCAGTGCCAACACAATGGCAGGTTAATCTAAATTTCTTCTGCCTGCACCAGAACAATATCCCGTCAATTCCTGCATATTAATTTGTCAATCTAATGGCCTCTTAAATACCTCTGTTATGTCTGCTTCCACCACTGAAGTTCGGTGAGACTAGAACAAAAAGTCATAGGTTAAAGGTGAAACATTTAAAGGGAGCCTAAGGGAAACTTCTTTAGCCAAAGGGTGGAGAGAGTGTGGAACCAACAGAAGTGGTAGATGCTGGTTCAATTTCAACATTTAAGAGAAGTTTGGATCAGTAGACTCTCTGAGAGTATCACAACTTCATTGTAGGGTTTGGAGGCTTGCATGCCTTAGTAACCCAGAGTGCTCTGTTGGCTGGAGTCAGGGCATCATGCTTTGGCTCTTGGTAGCATCACCCATGCCAAACAGGTCCACGGGTAGAGGCCAGACTAATAGTGATGCACCAGTCCTCTAGGTTCGGGGGTTCATCTCAGGGCTAACAACACTGACTGGTCAAACAAAACTGTTACAGAAATAGCAATGAAGAATCCTTCTACATCTGTGTGAGATAGTTTTCCTGAGTCTCCACCTGGGACTTACATGACTGACAATAGTAAAAACTGAGAGGATGCTGTTGACTCAATGAAGGAAGCCGAGAATTCTGCCAGAGATGTATGACCTTTATTGCTGCTCCAATGCCAGTGATGCAATGGGCAAAGGAAGAAAAGAGGAACAAGCAAATGGATGGGAGGTCTACAGTCAGGTGCCAGTCAATGGAACAAGGTAGAATAGTAGTTCAGCATGGAGTAAATGGGCTGAAGTACCTGTTTCTGTGCTGTAGTGCTCTATGACTCTATCACTCCATTCACCTTAATTCCTTGCTGCTTGATAGTGTTTGCTATGTACAAATTGGCCAGTGTGTTTCCCACATTTTCACAGTAGCTGCACTTTGAAAATACATCAGTGGCTATCAAATGCTATAGTTGTGAAAACTCGTGTATAAATATGTCCATGGATCTGTATGTCTATCAATCATCACTCTCGAGCTGTCTATTTGTCTACCTGTCTATCTATGAATCTCTGATCTGGGTAGTTTTTATAGATGTCTGAATCCCATGGTTAGGCATGAAGATCAAGTGTTCTTCAGTAACATTTCAAAACCATGCTTAGAGCTAGAGGGAAGCTATTCCTAACAGGAGACTAAAGAGCACAGGTTTAAGTCTTTGGATGATTGGTAGAAGGGAAAAATGTAACAAAGTGCTTGTTAAGGAGCATGCAGTTATAATCTGGGGTGTGAGGGGTAGCATCACTGGTGAAGGGTCCTGTTATGTCTACTCTGGGGCAACCCACTAACCTTTGGGGCCCCACCGGACACAGCTCTCATCTGTCGCTCCCAGTTGCTGTTTCCATGCATCAGTGGCCACACCCTAGCTCTGACAGGCGGGCTAAACCTGGGGAGGGTGGTAAAGATTCAATCAATAGAATTGTGTTTAAAACTAATCATTTGATTTCCAGATAATAGATGTTAGAATGGGGTCTAGATTTGTTATTTTTCTTGTAGTTTAACTTGCCTATGCTTGCTTGTATTTTTTATATAATCACCTACATCTTTCAGTGAATTTTCCAGTAATTTCAGTACAGTTGCTTCTGTATTTCTCTTCTTAGTTTTCAGTAGCAGGTGTCAGACTATTTAAAATTAGCTAATTTCTATGTTAATTGGAATTTCTATTATCTCTCATTTGATTAGGAGACCAGCATGACCAGTTTACTTTTCTTTGCTTTGTCAGGTCCTTGTACTTGTTCATTTTCCACTCTTGTAACACTTGATAAAACAATTGTACACAGTAAGTTTAACTCCGCCATGGACAGTGCCAAGCCCAGCTGCAAAAGGAGGGTGGGGATAGCACCCCATCCTGTTAAATCCCAGAGCTACAGAAACACCAATAGAAGCTCAAGAGACCTCATCCCTAGAAGAGGAGGGATCTTTGAGGATAGTCTACACCTGGGAACGATTTGAGAGACTGTCCCAGGACAGAGGACTTTGGCGAGCAGCTGTTGGAAGCCTATGCCCCAGTAGAACACTTGGATAGCAAAAGCATCATGATCCAGCATAGGGAAGTCAAGAGATAATGGAGTGACGCGGATAAGTGATGTTGCAAGATGAGCCATAAACTCAAAGAATAAGGGAGTAGAATCAAGGGGCTGAATTGCCTTTGTTTTTTTAAATTTTTTGAGTTACAGTGTGGTAAAAGCCTTCCAGCCCTTTGAGCTGCACCGCCCAGCAATCTCTTGATTTAATCCTAGCCTAATCACGGGACAATTTACAACAACCAATTAACCTACCAACCGGTATCTTTTTGGACTGTGGGAGGAAATCCATGTAGTCACAGGGAGAAGGTACAAACTCCTTGCAGGCAGCATCAGGAATTGAACCGGGATCACTGGTACTATGCTGCCTGAACGACGTGTTCTTAGCTTCCTACATAATGGCCACACATTGAGACTACAGAGCTTCAATTCATTTGAGATGGTACATCAGATAGATTTCTGTAGGAGTCTCAACCTCAGATATCTGCTAAAAAAACCAGCGCACCAACTAACTCAGAATTACTGATATGGATTTGGTATGGTAAAGGAGACCAAATGAGAGAACCGAGTCTATGGAGAAAATAACTAAGTTAATTCTTGTAGTCGATAATCTTTTATTGGATGACCTTTTTTGGATTTCTAGTACTTTCTGTCAAAGAGCTATACAGCACGGAATTCAGCTCTTCACCCCAAATTGTCTTTGCCAACCCAAGCTTCTCCCATTTGAATGCATTTGGCCCATATTCCTCTAACCTTACCTACCCATGTATCTGTCAAATGTCTTTTAAATAGTGTAATTGTACCCATCTCTAAAAATTCCTCTGAAAGCTCATTCCATATACTCACCTCCCTTTGCATCTAGAACCTTTTACAATTAATACAAATCATATAAATTAGCCAGTTAATTCACTATAAAGTTGTTTCAAGTTGGAGTAAAAGATCAAGATGACCCATCATTGATGGTCCTTAGCCAGAACCATCAACAGGTGTTCACTATTAGTTCAAAGTTCAAAATGTTTTTAATAAAAGTACGCTATGTCTCCACCATTGAAGTCTTGATTAGATTGCTCTTTGTCTGGAACCTTCACGTTGACTTTAATCTAAGCTCCAGATGTCATCACTCTTGGGAGCTCAGGATTTCACAAGCCTCTCCACCACAACAAGGTGACGATCCTCGAAGAAAATTCTCTGGACAGGCTACTGTGAAAAAGACAAAACTTTTTTGCCCTTTTGAACACTGTCAATCTACCCATGTTGTAAAGTATGGATCCATTTCCATTAGTGCAAAGGCCACCCCCCACTCCATATCTTAGGATGACGTATTGATCTGTTTTCTGTGTATGCACTGATGTCTAGACATACGCATTGTGCTCTTCCTGACCGTAATGTGAATACACAGGTAAAGCCATCTTCCACGTGCGTGCTTTTATTTAATTAACTGCTGATAATAGCTGAGCGAATTAGATTTTACAAAAGGAACCAATCAAAAGGTGAAAGCATTTCTGAATACACTGCAGAACTGTGCACTTTCCCAGTAATGTGACTTTAGAGATGGATTTTCTGAAGCTTTAAAGGACATAGTTCCTTAAAGTTTGGCATGCATAGTCAAAGCTCTCATAAGAGGCTTCTATCCAAAAAAGACTTAACCTTAGAACAGTCATTGATCATTGCAATATCATTGGAGACTGCAACGAAGGATTCAGCAGAACTACAGAAAAAAGAGTTTAGAATGCACAAAATGTCCCTGAATGGTGCAAAAAGCCAGAGATGTCATCGATGTGGCAAACTCTCCAATGATGCGAATAACTGTTGATTCAAAGAAAATGTCTGCAGAAAGTGTCACAGACAAGGTCACATAGAGAGAGTGTGCAAGTCAGACAAAAAGCACAACCTAGTGAAAAGTCCCAAACACAAACCGAAGCAAATGTATAAAGTAATGGAATGTAAATGTCATGGTGCTGGAGCAGGAGCCCAATTGCAGACCAAGTACTGTCCACAGTGATATTTATTGAATAATAAATCCAGAGGGGCAAACAATGTCAGCATCAACATTCAGGCAGAGATGAAAAAAAATCCAGAGAAATCCAAAAATCAGAATCAGGAAGCAGGCAGAGTCAAAAACTAGAACAATCAAGATAAACATGCAAAATCAGGGTCAACACTCAGAAGGAGAGAGTTTAGATACAGATGCCGGAAAAGGTCAGGAAAACTCATTGGCACAAACTAGCAAAATACAGGTGAAAACACAGGACTAAAATATACTGAGCAATAATCAGAGAGGCAGATGATAGGTGAAGCACAATGAGACACAGGTGGCAGCAATACAGGTAATAATGAGGGCAGGTGAGTGTGGAGTACTCAGTAACACAGGGGCCAGAGTAGAACAGGACCGGGGACAGGAGTGCATAGGGCATGATAACAAAAAAGAGCACATGGCAATACAAAACCACAGACTGACTAGAGGGAAAACACACAAAAAGAGAGTTCAACTGGAGGTACTGACAGTAAAATAGAATCGAACAAGATCGAGTCGGGCAAAGGTGAACTGTCATGCCTAGAATTCATAGTATAACTAAAGAAGTTGACAAACTCATCTGCATCACAATAGATGTGTCTGGTGTAAAACTGAAAATGGAGCTGGATACAGGATAAGTTTTGTCCATTATTCCAGAGGATGACTACAACAGACTGTTTTCTATGATACTATTAGAGTAGACCTCAGTGATGCTAAAGACTTACATTGGCAAAAAATTGTCTCCCAAAGGCAAACTGAAAGTAAATGAAGGCCAAACAGAACAGTTAGAGCTGTACGTATTGAGAAGTGGAGGCCCAGCACACTTTGGACATTAATAGTTGAGAAAAATCCAACTAGACTAGAACTCAGTCAAAGCTCTCAGAGTGGCATCAACAGGCAACTGTTGCCCAAATGGAGGCAATAATCAAAGGCTTTCAAAGCTACTTAACGCTAACAAGAAGGTGTTTGAGAAGTGAATAGATAAACAGATCAAAGACTTGGCTAATAGCTGTTCAGGATGCCAACAAATTCAAAATGCACTCCCAGAGGCATTGTTACACCTGTGGGAGTGGCCACTTCACCATGGCAAAGAACAGATATTAACTTTGTTGGGACATTCATGGATTCCACGTTCCTGATTGCTGTGGATGCTCATTTGAAGTGACAAAGGTTACACCAATGAAACCGACCACCTTAATGAAACCTGTCTCCCCACTGAGGACTACCTTCACCAGAAACAATTACCAGAACCAATTGTGAGTGACAATGGTTCACAGTACATGTCAGAAGAATTCTGACTGTTCATGAAGAAAAATGGCATCAGACATTTCAAGTCAGCTCCTCACCACCCAACAATGAATGGGTTAACTAGAAGGATTATCCACACATTCAAGAAGTCCATTAAAGCTATGGACAAAGAGGACATTGCTCTACAGCACAAGGTGGACAACTTCCTTTTTGTGTATTGGAACTCTGTTCATGCGACAACAAATCAAACATTTACAATGCTGTTCATGAGCAGGAATCTGAAAACTCGCAAGGACCTCCTGAAACCAGACTTCCAAGGAAGTACAGAATAAACAGTTTATCCACTTGCCAAGTGAAGCAGCAAGGAGCTTCAAGATTGGCCAGGAAATCCTAGCGCATGATTACTGAGAAGACAAGTGGACACATGATAGGACGGCTACAAGAACTGTACCACTGATGTACACAGTGGATGTTGGAGATCAGACATGGAGACATCATGTGGACTGGATACTGGATGCTCAACTGAAGAACACACCTGAGTCTTCATCCAACAAGATAGACACATCACAGTCACTGGGCTTATCTTTCAGTCATAATCATGTCACTGACAGCAATGTGACCCTGAAAACAGAGAGCGCTGTCTTAGACAAGACACCTATGAAACCCGATGCGACTCCACAGGTCCAGATGTGCGAAAAGAACATTATTGTTGACATGAGTCCTGCCAAACTTGATGTCACTCCACAGGTTCAGAGATGCTATCCTGAAAGAAACAGAGCGCCACCCACAAGACTGAATCTTAAGAACTGTGAAGTTAGTTATGGACTGTTATGATGAAAGCATGTTAATTTGGAATATGGGTTTTTTGAAAGGCACGTTGTATGTTTGTATATGTATATGCAGTTTTATGTTGCATAAATCTAAATGGAAAGAAGTATAATGTATTGATCTATTTCTTTTAGAGCAATAAACCCCCTTAGCACTATGTATTAATCAGTTGTCTATGTGTGACATTGTTCTCCCTCTCCATTCACCCCTCTCTCCACCACCCCACTCTCTCCCCCACCCCCCTCTCCATTTCCCTTCCCCTCCCCCATCGTCTTCCCCTCCACCCCCCTCTCTTCCCTTCCACCTGCTCTCTCCCCTACACAATCCTCTCTCCCCCTCTCTTTCCCTCCCCTCCCCTCTCTCTCTATCCACCTCTTTCCCTCCCCTCTCTCCCTTACCCTACACCCTCACTCGCCCTCCACCCTCTCTCTCTCCCTTTCTCCCACTGCAATGTGAATACACCAGTTAAAACCATCTCCGACATACATGCATTTAAATATTTGATATGTAGTTGTGCACAGACTCAATACACACCACTGTCAGAAGCCTGCAGAACCCCACGATAAAGAAAGACCAAGCATCTTTTGAGGCCCGTTCAGTATCTCAGGATGTCCCAATGCTACAACTGAAGCATTGTAGAGTAACTTATGGTCTTTATTGGCTGAGACCAGTGACAACCGTGTCCAATTCCCTCTCACTCAGTTCTAAATGGGTATCACTCTTTTCTGAGGCTGTGCCCTTTGATCCTGGACTCCCCCACTAGAGGAAACATCCTCTCCACAACCACTCTATCTGGGGTTTTCAATATTTGATAGGTTACAATGAGATTCCCCCTCATTCTTCTGAAATCCAGAGAACACAGGCTCTGAGCCATCAAATGTTCCTCATACATTAAAACTTTCATTCCCGGAATCATTCATGGAAACCTGCTCTGGACCTTCTCCAATCCCAGCACATCTTTTCTTAGATAAGAGGCCCTAATCTGGTCATGATAATTGAAGTGTGGTCTGAGCAGTGCCTTATAGAACCTCAGCATTACATCCTTGCTTTTATATTTTAGTCGTCATGAAATGAGACATTTAACATTCAAATAAATCTTCCCAACACTGACCTCTACGGCATGCCACAAATCACTGGCAGCCAGCCAGAAAGGCCACATTATTTCACACTCTTTCCCTCCTGACAGTCAGCCAATCTTCCTTGCTGGTATCTTTCCTGTGATACCATGGACTGTTGTTAAGCAGCTACATGGGTGGCAACTTGTCAAAGGACTTTTGAAAATTGAAGTAAACAACACCCACTGCTCTCTGGTGTCTATCCTGCCCCTTTTTTCCTCAATGAATTCCAATAGATTAGTCAGGTAAGATTTCCCCTTCAGGAAACTATGCTGAGTTTGGCCTAATATATCACTTGCTTCCAATTACCTCATCCTTAACAATGGACTCCAACAGCTTCTAAACCACAAAAGTCAGGCTAACTGGCATTTAATTTCCTTTTTTTCTGCCTCCTTTCTAAAAGGATGGAGTGACATTTGCAATTTCCATTCCTCCAGAACAATTCCAGAATCTAATGAATCTTGAAATATCATTACTAATACCTTTGCCATCTCCCATTGTAATTTGTACCCTAGATCCTGCCTACTGTTGAGAGGACTGTCTATAACTACTATCAGGTTCGTTTTACCCTTGCAGTTTCTTAACTCTACCCACAGTGATTCTATATCTTCCAAACCTGTGTCATCTCTTTCTAAAGATTTGAATTCAATTTTTCACTGACAGAGCTACTCCACCCCCTCTGCTTACCCACCTCGCCTTATGACGCAATGTTTAGCCTGGAATGATAGACTCCCAACTATGACTTTCTTTCAGCCATGACTCAGTAGTATCCACAACATTATTCCTGACAAACTTTAAATATTCCACAAGATCATCTACCTTATTCTATATACTGCTTCATTCAAATATAACACTTTCAATCCTGTCCATGTCATACACTTCAACTCATTCTATTGATGTCAATTTTGCCCTACCATCTCCCTATTCTTCCTCATAGTCTCACTACACATTGGATCTACTTGTACACCAACTGTCCCATCTTCCATCATATCACTCCGGTTTCTATCCCACTGCCAAATTAGTTTAAACCTTCCCCGAAAGCTCTTGCATGCAAGAATATTGCAACCCCTCAGGTTCAGGTGTAACCTATCCCTTTTGTACAGGTCATATCTTCCCAATGATCCAGAAATTGGAAACCCTGCCCCTGGACCAATTCCTCAGCCACACATTCATCTGCCACATCATTCTATTCTGACCCTCACTGGCACATGGCACAGGCAGCAATTCAAAGCCTACTACCCTAACACTCCTCCTTTTCAGCTTTCAGCTTTCTATCTTACTCTTTATATTCTCTCATCAGCTCCTCCTTCCTTTTCCTATCTATGTGATTGGTACCCATATGCACCGTGACTTCTGGCTACTCCCTCCTTGTCGTGGCTTGGAGGCTTGAGTGCCTCAATGACCCGGAGAGCCATGCTGGCAGGAATCAGGGCTTTGTGCTTTGGCTCTTGGTAGGGTCACCCTTGCGAACAGGTCAAAGGGGAGAGCTCACACTAAGATTAGTCCACCAGTCCTCCAGGTCTGGGGTTTCAGCTTAGGGCTAACAACCCTGACTGGTCAAATAAAATTGTTACAGAAACAGCAATAAAGAATTCCTCCACATCTGTGTGTGACGGTATTCCAGAGTCTCTACTTGGGACTTGTAGGGAGGACAGTAGTGAAAACTGAGAGGAAGCTTTTGGACCCTGAACCACATTCGATGCACAACAGAGAAGATGGCCAAGGATGAACAGAGATGGAGGACTTCCATTGCTGCCCTAAGTGCCCAAATGCTTGCAGGTGTAACAGGAGGTGTCTTTTTCACATCCACAGAATCTCCTGTCTACTCCTCTAACTATGGAATCCCTATCGCTTTTGCAGTCCTCTTCTCCTCACCACCCTTCTGAGCCACAGAGCCAGAGACCCAATGCTGTGGCCTTTCCCTGGAAGGTTGTTTACCCCCACTAGTATCCAAAGGGGTATACTTATTAATGGGGGTGGCCGTGGGGCACTTTGTAGTGGCTGCCTATTTGTTTTCCCTTTCCTACATGAGTCATCCATATACCTCCCATGTGTAACTCCCACTCCGATCACCCCATTCTCCCGTACGTGCCAAAGGTCTTTGAGCTGCAGCTCCTGTTCTTGACATGGTCTCTAAGGAGCCAAGCTTGCTGCACTCTGTGCAGAGGTAGTTATCAGGGTGACTGGAGGTCTCCAGTCCTACATCTCACACAAAGGATATACCACTAACACTCACCCTAACATTCATCGCACTGGCTAAGTACTGATAAATAAAGAAAGAGAAAAGATCTCACTAGAAGCTTACTTAGAACCTCTGCCTGTTCTTGCCTATGCTTATTTTCACCCAAGCCTTTTGAGCCAAAGACTGACCACTCCAACAACGGCCACTGCTAAACTGACTGCTCCGCTTATGCCTCACTATTTTTTTTAACTGGCCTTTGTCAACACTAATGGATGATTATGATTGCAGCCTTTGAAAAGGTCCAAAAGGCGCTGTTTTTAAACCTAATGCTGCCTCTGCCAAAGAAGCATCTGCTCGCAATGATTGCAGCCCTGTGAACTCCTCTTTTTCAGAAGGCTGGAGAAATTCAACATATCCCTGTTAACCTTTCCCAATTTTTATCAATGCGCCGTAGAAAGCATCTTATCTCAATTCATCTGGGTGCAACTGCTCTGTACGTGACCATAGGAAATTGTCGAGAGATGTGGACACAGGCCAGTACATCACAGAAACTGGCATCCCCTCATTGGACTATGCCTACACTTCTTGCTGCCATGATAAAGCAGCCAACATATTGAAAGACTCCATTCATTATACATATTCTCTCTTCTTCCCCTTCCTATCAGGCAGAAGATACGAATGCCAGAAAGCACATGTCATCATGCTGAAGGAGAGCTCCTATTCCACTGTTATCACACTCTGGAACAGTTGCCTTGTGCAATAAGATGGACTCTTGACCTCACAATATACCCCTACATTGCCTTGCACCACATTGTCTGCCTGCACTCTACTATTGTCTTACCTCAAAACACTGATGTGATGAAATGATCTGTATGGATGGCATGCAAAAAATCTTTTCTCTCAGAACTTCAGTACATGTGACAATAATAATATGCATCAACTCTCTCTGGTGCCCCTCCTCTTTCCATTTCTCCCATGGTCCACTCTCCTCTCCTATCAGAATCCTTCTTCTTCAGTCCTTTACCTTATCCACCTATCACCTCCCAGCTTCTCACTTCATGCACCCTCCCCCACCCATTCATGTTCCCCTCACCTGGTCTCACCTATCATGCCAGCTTGTCTACCCATCCCTGACTTTATTGTTTTGACTCCTTCTCCCTTCCTTTCCACTCACGATAAAGGTTCTCGCCTGAAATGTTGATTGTTTATTCCCCTCCAAAGATGTACCCTGACCTACTGAGTTCCTCCAACATTTTGTGTGTTGCTCTGGATTTCCAGCATCTGGAGAAACTTTTATGTTTACAATAAGCTATCTTAATTTACCAATGTAACTCATATTGCAGTCTCCACAAACACTGTCTATCCTGTTGAGTGCTTCCAGCAAATCACAACAACGAGAAAGCAGATGCTGGAAACACACACAAAGTGCTGGAGGAACTGAGCAGGCCAGGCAGCATCTAAGGAAAAGTATACGGTCAACGTTTCGGTTCGAGACCCTTCAACAAGACTGGAGAAAAAATGGTGAGGAGTCAGAGCAAGATGATGGAGGGATGGAAGGAAGAAACACAAGGTGGTAGATGAAACCGGGGGGGGGGGGGGGGGGAGGTGAGTAGTGAAATGAAGAGCCGAGAAGTTTGATTGGTGAAAGAGATACAGGGCTGGAGAAGGTGAAATCTGATAGGAGAGGACTGTAAGGCCATGGACTAATGACAAGGGGGAGGATCACCTGAGGGAGGTGATGGACAGGTAAGGAGATAAGGTGAGAGAGGGAAATGAGATTGGGGGATGATGAAGGGGAGGGGCATTCCCAAAAGTTTGAGAAATTGATGTTCATGACAAAGGGTTGAAGGCTGACTACACGGGCCAGCAACCCATTTATTTAATCCTAGCCTAATCACAGGACAATTTAAAATGACCAGTTAATCTACTAAATGGCATGCCTTTGGACTGTGGGAGGAAACTGTAGCATCTGGAAGAAACACATGCGGACATGGGGAGAACGTACAAGCTCCTTACAGATGGTGCTGAACTTGAACTCTGAGGTTCCAAGCTGTAACAGATGGCGAAGCAGAGTTGCTGAAGATGATGGCATCAGCAAACAATGTGACCAAAGACGATGTCTCCCAGACAGTTCACAAAACTACTTCATTTACTTCTTTTATTTCTTCTTCTTTCAAATATGATTATACTACTAAGCTTCAAACCTGCTATTTACATTTTGATGGTGTGTTTTCGTGCCGATCTGGCACTTTGCTGTCTCTGAGGCAGCTCGGTGAGATTTCAAGTGGAGTGTGCGGCCTGGAGGATGAGAGGCTGGAAACTGGACGTGAGCTCTTGATCGACCCCATTTCTCACCAAGCTCGCAAATTAAAGCGTCGAGTGAGATTGAAACCAACGTGAATGAGAGCTGAAGAATAATGGGTATTCACCATCTGCCTGCATTAAGGAGGAGGAGAAAATGGCGGCACACGCAGCGTGCGCGGCCTCTCTGGAGATGGATATCTGTTCCGTGTTCAGTAGGGATCCATGCACAATCCTGATTTGATGGAGACAGACGTGAGAGCGTGGAGGAACATCAGGAGAAGCTTCTGAAATGCCCGCTTCGCTGCCGCTGCTACTGTGCGGTCCGGAATCTCCGGAGGAGAAGGCCTCCGAGACCTCGGCTTTGCTTGTTTCGGCAGCTGGGATGAGGTCGAAGGCGCTCGGCAGAGGATGGTGCTCGGGAGGCTGTATCGGAGGGGCTGGTCGGAGGCTCGAAGTTTTCGGACGGACTCAGAGTCTGCTGTCGTCAGGTACTTCCGAGGCATTAGTTGTTAGTGCCTGGACGTTAATGAAGGGAGAGTTTCTCCCTTTTGCTGCCTGATATCGGGACGATTGGAGTCGATCAGGACTTGAGACTTTAAAACTGCGCCCATGTCTGCTTCCATCAAATTACGGTATTGCTTGGCACCGCTGTAACTATATGCTATAATTATGTGGTTTTGTCAGTGTGGGTCTTGGTTTGTCCTTTCTTTTATTTTGTGATATCACTCCGGAGGAACATTGTATCATTTCTTAATGCATGCATGCATTAAATGACAATAAACGAGTACTGAGTGTCCTCATAATCTGAATAATCTATATCTAAATTTGACCAGTCTCTCCATCTCCCTCTCACTTGCTGCTGCCGGAGGAAGGTGTCTGTGTGTGTGTGTGACCGGTGTCACTCTCTCGGTACAGCCAGAGGAAAGTGCCTACGTGTGACCCGCCTCTCTCTGTCCCTCTCGCTCAATGCTGCCAGAAGATAGTCTTGGGCAATGTTTAATTGACACAGTTTGTGGACTGGACTCTGCCGCTCATGTTATGAAGTGATTCTGGTTTCTGGCCACTCCTCTTTTGTGCGATTTCGATCAGGGTGGTCAGGCTCTGCAGCTTGCAGTCAATGAAGGACACAGCGCTAAATTGAACTATACTGAACATTCCTGGACTTTTTTAATGACGTGGTTTGATATTTTATATTCTGTGCTTTTTTGTCGTTTGTGCAATTTGTTATTTCTTTTTGCACGTTTGATGTTTTCTTTGAGCAGGTTCCATGGTGTTTCTTTGTTTTGTGGCTGTCTGTGGAAAGCTGAGTCTCAGAGTTGTATACTGCATACATACTTCGATAATAAATGTACTTCTTTTAATAATGTCATGCTAACCATTACGCTACTGTTGCTATGATGCAGCTGCACACAGTGGACACAGCCCAACAGGATAGTTAATTTGAGTTTTACTTCACCCTGCTGCCTATTATGTGGGCCTTGGAACTATTTGAAGCAGATGATTTTTAATTTTCCCAGTAGTAATCTTCCTCAGTTTCATCAGCACAAAATCCCATTTACTGGGTCTTTCAGTCTCTCAAGATTTTCTTTTTTAAGAAATAGATTAGAGTGAGAACAGATAATTGTGGGTTGAGGATAGAAAATAGTTATCATGTTCTTTGCAGAGAAATCAAAATGTGGTCATTAGTTCAATAATAACGCTAATAACTAATAATGAGAATCTCTGGTACTTATGAATGTGAACTACATATTTTTGAAATTATTCTGAAATCAGGTTAGATTATAATACAAAAATATATTAGATCATTCATAAGGAATTACCTTGTCCACTGTTCTAATGGGGACATTAAGCAAGTATAAATGTCACCTTAAAATATAACATGGAAGAAACTTACAGAAATATTAAGCTACTTCTCACTTCTTTACTACCATCGTTCAACTCATCTAATCGCTCACTAGTCATCTTCAGATCAGTGTCCTGGATACTCACATTGTGTGTGTGTGTGTGTGTGTGTGTGTGTGTGTGTGTGTGTGTGTGTGTGTGTGTGTGTGTGTGTGTGTGTGTGTGTGTGTGTGTGTGTGTGTGTGTGTGTGTGTGTGTGTGTGTGTGTGTGTGTGTGTGTGTGTGTGTGTGTGAGAGAGAAAGAGAGATGAAGAAAGTGTGTGAGACAGATGGCGAGAGAGAGCAAAAGAGAAAGAGAGGTACAAAGGGAAAGAGGGAGACACACACAGAGGTAAGTGAGAGAGAGTGAGAGGGAGTGAGAGAGGTGTGAGAGCGAGTTGTGTGTGTGTGAGTGTCAGTGTGTGTGTGTGTGTCTGTGAGGAGAGAGAGAAAGAGATGAAGTGTGTGAGACAGATAGCGAGAGAGAGAGAGGTACAGAGGTAAGTGAGAGAAAGTGTATGAGATACAGAGAGAAAGAGGGAGAGACACACAGAGGTAAGTGAGAGTGAGTGAGGGGAGTGAGAGAGGTGTGAGAGAGAGTTGTGTGTGTGTGAGTGTCAGTGCGTGGGTGTGTGCGCCTATGATTTTGTGTGCATTGTGCCAGACAGCCTTTATTTATTTGTAACAGCTGGATCCTTGTGAGTTGCTGAGTCAGAGCCTGTAAGAGCAGTCAGTCCACCTAGAGCCCCATCCAAACAACACTCCTGGTGATGGAGTTGTCAGTCTTAATAAACATACTCATTTGGAACTGTCATCATCAGACTCAGTGATTTATTGCATCTCAACACCCTTCAGAAACAAATCATCCAAGGATCTTACCTTTAAGACCATGTTGCAGTTATTTATTGTATTGAGACAGCAAATGGAAGATTTCTGCTGTCAATTGTTTAATGATTCTCCTAAGTTAAGCCCTTTGTTACCTGTTAAGGTCCCAGAATAAAGACAAAGATAACTGGATTTGAACTTATGAGATACCACTGCCTTTTCTCTATTTCCCTCTTATCTGTGACTGAAGTATTTTTCTTTAGATCAATAATAATATGAAAAACGATAGATTCTGGTTTGTAAATTGCTTTGCTTGTTAGCACTGCCACCTAGCGATGCTTAATGGCTCAGATTAGGGTGAGAAGTGAAGGATACATGTTTAGCAAGGATGTTGATAGTTGGCTTGTTTGCTACCGAAGCGGATCGTCATTTGCACTGTGGGAATTCAAGGTTCATGAATCAAGTCTATTCATCATGTGTGTATATTCAGACATATAGTGAAATCCGTCGTTTGAGCTAACACGTAACCAAAGATGTGCTAGGGTCACACATTCACACAAGTGCCGCCACACATTCCAGGGCCAACACAGCGTGCCCACAATGCTCGACAGAGCCACACAGAACATAACAGGTAACAAAACAGCCTCAAAACAAGCCCCATTCCTCCATCTGACCCACACAGATACGCAATCCTCTAACAACAAGGCAGTCTGTCTTCTCCAGCTTCCAGCGGACTCTGATTCAGACATGGACAACATGCAGACATTTGGGCCTTCAACTGTCTCAGTGGGCTGGCAGAGATTTCGCAGTCCAGGTCTCCGGCCAATGGGCCTCAACTTCCATCTTACGTTTGGTTAAGTAACCAAATGTTAGTTGGGACTCTTTTATAATTACAGAGAATAAGACTTGCTATAGATATTAAATACATTGGTTTGATATTACTGACATAGATGCAACTGAAGACTTGCATGTAAAAAATAGAATAATTAAGTATGAGGGCCTCCAAGAAGATCACAACCTTGTCATTGTTCAGAGTTTTGCATGCCTCAAAAACCTGGGGACCCGTGTTGTCTGGAGTCAGGGCTTTACGCTTTGGCTCTTGGTAGGGTCACCCATGCCAAACAAGTCAAATTGTAGAGGCCAGACTAAAAGTGCTCCACCGGGGCTCCAGATTTGGGGGTTCAGCTCAGGGCTAACAACCCCGACAGCTAAAACAAGATTGTTACAGAAACAGAGATGGAGAATCCTATATCTGAGTGTGACGGCATTCCTGAGTCTCCACCTGGGACTTGCACGAGTGAAAACTGAGAGGAAGCTACTGACACGATGACAGAAGCCTTGAACACCACCAGAGATGGAAGAACTTCATGGCTGCTCTAAACTTCAGTGGTATAATGGGCAGAAGAGGAAACAGAAGTGCGAGGAACGTATGCAAAAGTGTACCCGTCTTCTCTCTTGTGCACCTCTGTAGCATGATTCCAATTTCCAGCCAACACATTAGCCAGACTGTAGTGGCAGAAGTTTTCAGAACCAGCTGAACTTGGCAAGGTGTGCTGTCTCTGTGGGATTTGCATGTTCTCCGAGTGGCCATGTAGATTTGCCTTGGGTGTCCTGGTCTCCTCCTCATTCCAAAGGTTAACTGGCAACTGTAGATAACCCCTGGTAGAAAAATCAGCTGGATACTGGTGGGCATGTGAGGAAAAGAGGAGTGGGGTGTGATTAGTGGGATTGTTTGTGCTTGATGTAGATTTAGTGGGCCGAAGAGTCTGGTCTGTATTGTCTGGCTTTATGTTTCAAAAGCTAGCATAGGCTCAATGAGCTGAACGACATCTCTCCACGTCATAAAGAAACACAAGGAAGCTAACTAGCCTATAGAAATTAATGAAACTATTCCTCACCTGGATCCACCTATCACTTGGCAGTTTTTGCTCCAAGCACTTACACCTTCTCCTCACGTCTTTAACTGACCACCTCCCCTTTATCATTCACTCCAGATGAAGGGTCTCAATCCAGAAAGATGACTGTCCATTTCCTTCCATAGATGCTGCCTGACCTGCTGGGTTCCTCCAGCATTTTATGTGTGTGTGTGTTGTCCCACATTTATGTGATCTTCCAAACAGATTAGGCACATGAATGAAAGAAAAATGGAGGACTATGTGGGACAGAAGGGTTAGATTGATCATGAAATAGATTTAAAAAAGATAGCACAATTTTGTAGGCCAAAGGACCATAACTGAGCTGTACATTCAACCTTCTAAGTAGACAGACAGACATACTTTATTGATCCCGAGGGAAATTGGGTTTCGTTACAGCCGCACCAACCAAGAATAGTGTAGAAATATAGCAATATAAAACTATAAATAATTAAATAATAATAAGTTAATCATGCCAAGTGGAAATAAGTCCAGGACCAGCTTATTGGCTCAGGGTGTCTGACACTCCAAGGGAGGAGTTGTAAAGTTTGACGGCCACAGGCAGGAATGACTTACTACGACGTTCAGAGTTACATCTCGGTGGAATGAGTCTCTGGCTGAATGTACTCCTGTGCCTAACCAGTACATTATGGAGTGGATGGGAGTCATTGTCCAAGATGGCATGCAACAAGGTGGTAGCAGAAATGGGGTACAACATACCTTGACATGTGCTGCTGAAGACAGAATAGTGATCTTGAGAGCTTGACAAGGTCAGTGAGGACATCTCCCATTAATCTTCCTATTACTTCTATAAACTGTTTCTTTCCAGAGACCTCCACTTTTACCGCTGGCACTGTTCCCTCTAAGTTAGCGGGTGATCATAATATGATTGAATTCATATGGCAATTTGAGAGGAAGAAGCAAAAATCACATGTATCAGTACCGCAATGGAATAACGGGAATTACAGAGGCATGACAGAGGAGCTTGCCTAGGTGGATTGGACGAGGATACTGACGGGGTTGACGGCAGAGTAGAGATGGCTGAAGTTTCTGCGATTAGTTCACAAGGCACAGGATAGATACGTCCCACAGAGGAAGAAGTTCTCAAATGGCTGAAGTAGACAACCGTGGATGACAAAGGAAGTTAAGGACTGCATAAAACCCAAGGAAAGGGCATATAAGTGAGTAAAAGTAAGTGGGAAGTTGTATGAATGGGAAACTTTTTAAATCCAACAAAAGGCAACTAAAAAACTATAAGAAGGGAAAAGGTGAAATATGAGGGCAGACCAGTTAATAGTATAAAGCAGGATACCAGAAGTTTTTTTCAGTTATATAAGAGTGAAAAGGAAGTGAGAGTTGATATTGAACCACTGGAAAATGATGTTGGTGAGGTAGTAATGGGGGACAAAGAAATGGTAGATGAACTTAATTGTTACTTTGCATCTGTCTTCACTGTAGAAGACACTAGCAGTGTGCCAGAGATCCGCAAGTGACAGGGAGCAGGAGTGAGTGACATTGCTATCACAGAGGTAAAAGTGCTAGGCAAAATCAAAGGTCTTGAGGTGGATAAGAAACCTGGACACAATGTCCTACACCCGAGAGTCCTGAGAGAGGTTGCTAAAGAAATAACAGATGCATTGGCCATGATCTTTCAAGAATCACTTGATTCTGGCATGGTCCCAGAGGACTGGAGGTTTGCAAATGCCACTCCACAGAAGGGAGGAAGGCAAAAAGAAGGAAATAATAGGCCAATTAACTTAACCTCAGTGGTTGGGAAAGGGTTGGAGTCCATTATTAAGGATGAGGTTTTGAGGTACTTTGAGACTAATGATAAAATAAGTCAAAGTTCAATATCCTGGCAGGGAAGTTTGCTAAGGATTTTGGGGAGAGTTTAAACTAGAATTGTTGGGGGGTGGGAACCAAACTGAAGAGATGGAGCAAGGGGCACTTGGCCCACAAATAGAGAAAGCTTGGAGACAGTGCGAGTGGGAGGATAGGCAGGTGATAGAGATGGGATGCGCTCAGACCGATGGCTTGAGATGTGTCTATTTTAATGTAAGAAGTATCATGAACAAAGCGGATTAGCTTAGAGCGTGGATCAGTACTTGGAGCTATGGTGTTGTGGCCATTACAGAGACTTGGATGGCTCAAGGACAGGAATGGGTGCCAGGCTTTAGATATTTCAGAAAGGACAGGGAGGGAGGCAAAAGAGGTGGAGGCGTGGCACTGCTGATCAGAGATAGTGTCACGGCTGCAGAAAAGGAGGAAGTCATGGAGAGATTGTCTACTGAGTCTCTGTGGGTGGAAGTTAGGAACAGGAAAGGGTCAATAACTCTACTGGGTGTTTTTTATAGACCACCCAATAGTAACAGAGATATCGAAGAGCAGACAGGGAGACAGATTATGGAAAGGTGTAATAAAACAGGGTTGTTGTGGTGGGAGATTTTAATTTCCCCAAAATTGATTGGCATCTCCCGAGAGCAAGGAGATTAGATGGGGTGGAGTTTGTTAGCAGTGTTCAGGAAAGTTTCCTGACAGAATATGTAGATAAGCCTACAAGAGGAGAGGCTGTACTTGATCTGGTATTGGGAAATGAACCTGGTCAGGTCTCAGGTCTCTCAGTGAGAGCACATTTTGGAGATAGTGATCACAATTCTATCTCCTTTGCCATAGCATTGGAGTGGAATATGAACAGACAAGTTAGGAAAGTGTTTAATTGGAGTAAGGGGAAATATGAAGCTATCAGGCAGGAACTTGGAAATATAAATTGGGAACAGGTGTTCTCAGGGAAATGTATGGCAGAAATGTCGCAAATGTTCAGGGGATATTTGCATAGCATTCTGCATAGGTACGTTCCAATAAGACAGGGAAAGGATGGTAGGGTACAAGAAGAAAAGAAAAGCTTATGAAAGGTTCGAAAAACTAGGTAATGATAGAGATCTAGAAGCTTTTAAGGCTAGCAGGAAGGAGCTTAAAAATGAAATTAGGAGAACCAGAAGGGGCCATGAGAGAGAGCAGGATGAAGGAAAACCCAAAGGTATTCTACAAGTATGTGAAGAGCAAGAAGAAAAGACGTGAGGGAATAGGACCTATCAAGTGTGACAGTGGAAAAGTGTGCATGGGACCGGAGAAGATAGCAGAGGTACTTAATGAATATTTTGCTTCAGTATTCACTATGGAGAAGGATCTTGGCGATTGTAGGGATGACTTGCAGCGGACTGAAAAGCTTGAGCATATAGACATTAAGAAAGAGGATGTGCTGGAGTTTATGGAAAGCATCAAGTTGGATAACTAACTGGAAGTGGACGAGATGTACCCCAAGCTACTGTGGAAGGCATGGGAGGAGATTGCTGAGCCCCTGGCAATGATCTTTGCATCATCAATGGGGACAGGAGAGGTTTTGAAGGATTGGAGGGTTGAAGATGTTGTTCCCTTATTCAAGAAAGTGAGTAGAGATAACCCAGGAAATTATAGACCAGTGAGCCTTACTTCATTGATTGGTAAGTTGATGGAAAAGACCATGAGAGGCAGGATCTCTCTAAGTTACGGAGAAAGGTTGAACAAATTAGGTCTTTATTCTTTGGAGTGTAGAAGGTTGAGGGAGGACTTGATAGAGGTATTTAAAATTATGAGGGGGATAGATAGAGTTGACATGGATAGGCTTTTTCTATTGAGAGTAGGGGAGATTCAAACAAAAGGACATAAGTTGAGAGTTAAGGGGCAAAAGTTTAGGGGTAACACGAGGGGGAACTTCTTTACTCAGAGAGTGGTAGCTGTGTGGAATGAGCTTCCAGTAGAAGTGGTAGAGGCAGGTTCGATGTCATTTAAAAAAAAATTGGATAGGTATATGGACAGGAAAGTAAGGGAGTGTTATGGGCTGAGTGCAGGTCAGTGGGACAAGGTGACAGTAAGCGTTCGGCACGGACTAGAAGGGCCGAGATGGCCTGTTTCTGTGCTGTAATTGTTATATGGTTATATGGTTATTTATGGACATTTAGAGAGGTATAATATGATTAGAAATAGTCAGCATGGCTTTGTCAACGGCAGGTCTTGCCTTACAAGCCTAATTCAATTTTTTGAGCATGTGACTAAACACATTGATGAAGAAAGGGCAGTAGATGTAGTGTATATGGATTTCAGCAAGGTATTTGATAAGGTACCCCATGCAAGGCTTATTGAGAAAGTAAGGAGGCATGGGATCCAAGGGGACCTTGCTTTGTGGATCCAGAATTGGCTTGCTCACAGAAGGGAAAGAGTGGTTGTGGATGTGTCATATCCTGCATGGAGGTCGCTGACCATGGTGTGCCTCAGGGATCTGTTCTGGGACCCCTTCTCTTCGTGATTTTTATAAATGACCTGAATGAGGAAGTGGAGGGATGGGTTAGTAAATTTGCTGATGACACAAAGGTGTTGTGGATTGCGTGGAGGGCTGTCAGAGCTTACAGTGGGATATTGATAGGATGCAAAACCGGGCTGAAAAGTGGCAGATGGAGTTCAACCCAGGTAAGTGTGAGGTGGTTCATTTTGGTAGGTCAAATATGATAGCAGAATATAGTATTAATGGTAAGACTCTTGGCAGTGTGGAGGATCAGAGGGATCTTGGGGTCCAAGTCCATAGGACACTCAAAGCTGCTGCGCAGGTTGACTCTGTGGTTAAGAAGTTGTATGGTGCATTGGCCTTCATTAATTGTGGGATTCAGTTCATGAGCTGAGAGGTAATGTTGCAGCTATATAGGACCCTGGTCAGACCCCACTTGGAGTTCTTCTGTTCACCTCACTACAGGAAGGATGTGGAAACTATAGAAAGGGTGCAGAGGAGATTTACTAGGATGTTGCCTGGATTGGGGAGCATGCCTTATGAGAATAGGTTGAGCAAACTCGGCCTTTTCTCCTTGGAGCGACGGAGATTGAGAGGTGACCTGATATAAGGGGTGTATGAGATGATGAGAGGCATTGATCGTGTGGATAGTCAGAGGGCTGAATTACCCAGGGCTGAAATGGCTAACACGTGAAGGCACAGATTAAGGTGCTTGGAACCAGGTACAGAGGAATTACCCAGGGCTGAAATGGCTAACACGTGAAGGCACAGATTAAGGTGCTTGGAACCAGGTACAGAGGAAATGTGAGCGGTAAATTTTTTATTCAGAAAGTGGTGAGTGCGTGGAATGGGTTGTCGGTGACGGTGGTGGAGGCAGATACAATCGGATCTTTTAAGAGACTCCTGGATAGGTACATGGACCTTAGAAAAATAGAGAGCTATGGGTAACTCTCGGTAATTTCTAATGTAAGTACATGTTTGGCACAGCATTGTGGGCTGAAGGGCCTGTATTGTGCTGTAGGTTTTTAATGTTTCTAAAGTCAGATTGGTTTCTTTAAAGGGAAATGTTGCTTGACAAACCTTTTAAGTACTTTGAGGAAGTAACAAGCAGGGTAGACAAAGGAGAGGCAGTGGATGTCACGTGGATTTTCAGAAGGCATTTGATAAGGTGAAACCCATGAGGCTTATAACAAGATAAAATCCTATGGCGTTACAGAAAAGATACTGGCATGGATTGCAGAATGGCTGACAGGTAGGAGGCAGCGAGTGGCAATAAAAGGAGCAATTGGGATTCAATTCCTGCTGCTAGCTTTAAGGAGCTCGCATGTTCTCACTGTGATTGCATAGGTTTCCTCTAGTTGCTCTGGTTTTCTCCCACATTCCAAAAAAAGTGCGGGTAGGGTCAGGGTTAAAGAGGCAGTTCACTGGAGGTTTCGATATGCTGATGTACCTGTGACGAATATAGCTAAGCTTTTGCGATGTGGTTGCCCCAGCAGACAAGTTAACCAACAAAGACAGAGTGAACTTGACTCTGGGATCACCTTTCTACTGGGTCATTAATGTGGGAGGCACCTGCACAGTGACATGCCATGTTGAAGCAAGAAAAACTGAAGTAATGTCACAGTCAAGATGCAGCCTTGATTGATGCTGGCTTGTACTGAGGTTGTGGAACTGTTGATGAGGATGGTGGCCTGCATTGCCACCCTAAAGTGCTCGCACTGTGGAGTCAGATTTCTGCTTGAAGGCAGATTTGAGGAGGGTGCTCCATAGTGATCCTAGATCATTGAGACAACTGTTACATTGAGGAGAAATAAAAACAGGTATTGTGATTGGTGCTGCATCCATACATATTTCTCGGAGCGGTCATGGAATTATGGCTCTAGATGGACAGAATCCACTCCGCTTTTTGGGAATCTGCCTTCCATCCACCAGGAAGAGGTAGCTGAGGAGTACCCTGGAGATTTCTCTCTTGTTAAACAGTAAGAAACTCTCTCTAATTACAACCAGATGTTTTTCCTTTCTCAGTCATGAATACAGTGTCTCAGAGATCCCCTGCAATATCCTGCCTTGACATGTTTGCTCATTTGGGACTGAAGCTCCTTGCCGTCAAATGTCAGAAGCTCAACAGGGGTAACACCTGCTCTCAAGCCCTTGAACACGCCCTTTCTTTCCTGTAACTACAGTCGTGAAATAAAGGAGTTGGTACTGGGACAGAAATACAGTGGCCACTTTATTAGGTAACTCCTATAACTGATAAAATGGCCAGTGAGTGTATGTTCATGGTCTTCTGCTGCTGTAGCCCACCTACTTCAAGGCTCAGTGTGTGTGCATTTAGAGATGCACACCACTGTTGTAAAGTGTGGTTTTTTGAATTATTGTCACCTTCGTGTCGGATGGAACCATTCTGGCCACTTTCCATATAACCATATAACAATTACAGCATGGAAACAGGCCATCTCGGTCCTCCTAGTCCATGCCGAACGCTTATTCTCACCTAGTCCCACTGGCCTGCACTCAGCCCATAACCCTCCATTCCTTTCCTGTCCATATACCTATCCAATTTTACTTTAAATGACAATACCAAACCTGCCTCTACCACTTCTACTGGAAGCTCGTTACACACGGCTACCACTCTCTGAGTAAAGAAATTCCCCCTCGTGTTACCCTTAAACTTTTGCGCCCTAACTTTCAACTCATGTCCTCTTGTTTGAATCTCCCCTACTCTCAATGGAAAAAGCCTATCCATGTCAACTCTATCTATCTCCCACATAATTTTAAATACCTCTATCACGTCCCCCCTCAACCCTCTACACTCCAAAGACTAAAGGCCTAACTTGTTCAACCTTTCCCTGTAACTTAGGTGCTGAAACCCAGGTAACATTCTAGTAAATCTTCTCTGTACTCTTTCTATTTTGTTGATATCTTTCCTATAATTCGGTGACCAGATCTGTACACAATACTCCCAATTCGGCCTTACCAATGCCTTATACAATTTTAACATTACATCCCAACTCCTATACTCAATGCTCTGATTTATAAAGGCCAGCATACCAAAAGCTTTCTTCGCCACCCTATCCACATGAGATTCCACCTTCAAGGAACTATGCACCATTATTCCTAGATCACTCTGTTCTACTGCATTCTTCAATGCCCTACCATTTACCATGTATGTCCTATTTGGATTATTCCTACCAAAATGTAGCATCTCACATTTATCAGCATTAAACTCCATCTGCCATCGTTCAGCCCACTCTTCTAACTGGCCTAAATCTTTCTGCAAGCTTTGAAAACTTACTTCATTATCAATGCCATATTCAACGCCACCCACCTTAGTATCATCTGCATACTTACTAATCCAATTTACCACCCCATCATCCAGATCATTAATGTATATGACAAACAACATTGGACCCAGATCCCTGAGGTACACCACTAGTCACCGGCCTCCAACCTGACAAACAGTTATCCACCACTACTCTCTGGCATCTCCCATCCAGCTACTGTTGAATCCATTTTACTACTTCAATATTAATACCTAACGATTGAACCTTCTTAACTAACCTTCCATGCAGAACCTTGTCAAAGGCCTTACTGAAGTCCATATAGACAACATCCACTGCTTTACCCTCGTCAACTTTCCTCGTAACCTCTTCAAAAAATTTGACATCTTAACATTTCCTTTGTCATCCCTCGTTAATAAGCCATTTCCAGCCACAGATTGGATTTTTATTTTGTTTTTTGCACCATACTCTGTAAACTCTCAAGACTATGGTGTGTGAAAATCTCAAGAGATCAGCAGTTTCTGAGATACTCAAACCTCGCCGTCTGGCAGTAACAATCATTCTAGGATCTAAGTCACTTACATTACGTTTCTTCCCCATTCTGATGTTTGGTCTGAACAACAGCTGAACCTTTTGACCATGTCTGCAAGCCCTTACGCATTAAATTGCTGCCACTTGATTGGCTAATTAGATATTTACATTAGCGAGCAGGTGTACCTGATGAAGTAGCCACTAAGCATATATCAGAGTTTGAAGTTTGCTTTGTCTGTCTGTGTCTGAAGGCAACCAGCACAATTCCGGCCCATTCCCTGCTTTGTGGCTCTTCATTATTCTATAAGCTGTTTCACTGAGAGATGATCACATCCTGCTCTTTGATCCCAGTCATGTCAGAAGATATGCTCTTGTTCATTACACTGAGTGTACCTGCTGTAATGGTGATTGATTTTAATCTTCAACCATGAGTAATTTATGCTTTTTAAGCACCAGTTTTTCCCTTCACCCCTGTCAGCCTAGACTCCTGCTGCTTTTTCTCCGCGTTTCAGACAAAAAGTAAAATCAAAGCCCTGTCTGCTCCATCAAGTGGATATTAAAGATCCCATTAGTTCAAAAGAAGAGCATTGGAGTTCTCCCCATGAAAATGACTCAATATTTCTTTGTCTCTCAACATCACAAAAAAATGAAATTATCTGCTCATTAGTACTATTTATTCTAAGGTGGGGGGAGAGAAAGAAAGCAGGAAACTGCCAGCCAACCTCATACCTGTCAAAGGGAAAGCTATTACCGAGGACGATATAATGCAGCCCTTCAAAAAAAAACTTAAAGCAATAACTTAAAATCAGCACAGCCTTGTGAAAAGATAATTATCTTTGATCATTTTGTTCAATTATTTGAATAGGCAACCCATTGAAATAAAGGGGAGATGGTGGATGGACGATACTTCTGCTCTCCAGAAGCCATTTGATAAAGTGTTGTGTCAAACTTATTACTAACTGCTCATGGTGTAGGAGTTGACATTGACATGTGGTAGAAGATTGGGCTCTTAAAAAGTAGGCATAAGTATGTCCTTGCTTATCTGAAATTTGTGTTGAGTGACGTGTCACAGGAACTGGTGATGGGGCTTCAGCTTAGACCATAAGACATAGGAGCAGATTTAGGCCATTTGGTATATCGATTCTGCTCTGCTGTGCCATCGTGGCTGATTTATTATCCCTCTCAACTCCTTTCTCCCGCCTTCTCCCTGTAACATTTGATGCCCTGATTAACCAAGAACCTATCAACTTCTGCTTTAAATATACACAATGACAGCAATTTGTGGCAGGCAATGAATTCCACAGATGGACCACACTCTGGCTAAAAGGGTTTTACAGCTTTATACTGGGGTTGTCAATTGTATCAGGCACATAACACTTCACCTGTGAACCTACTGGGGTCATCTATTGTGTCTGGTGCTCCCGATGCAGCCTCCTCTACATTGTTGAGACCCATTGTAAATTGGTGGTTCGTGTCAGCGAGAACCTCAGCTCCACCCACCAAAAGCAAAACTTCCTGGTGTCCAAACATTTTTATTTTGATTCCCATTGCCGTTCTAACATGTTTGTCCATGGCCTCCCTTAGGCTAGAGGAGCAAGAGCTCGTATTCCAGTTCCAAACCATCAATCTCTCCTTCCGGTTAAAAAAAATCCCTCCCCTTACCCCCTGCTTCTATTCTCCACTCTGGCCTCTTACCTCTTCTCACCTGCCTATCACCTCTCCCTGGAAACCTTCCTCCGTCTGTTGCAGCCATGGCACACTCTCCTCTCCTATCAGATTCCTTCCTCTCCTGCCCTTTACCTTTCCCACACACGTGGCTTCACCTATCACTTTCTAGCTATCCTCTGTCCCCTTCCCCTACCTTTTTATTCTTCCGTCTTCCCCCTTGCTTTCCAGTCCTGAAGAAGGGTCTTGGCCCAGTTTGTTCATTTTGTTAGATGCTGCCTGACCTGCTGAGTTCCTCCAGCATTTTGTGTGTGTTGCAAAGGTTTTACAGCTTACTCATATGAATTGGATGAAGGTACTATTGCAGCTGGGCTTAGGATCATCTAAGGAGTAGTTCTGTAAATGCCTGCAATTAAATGAATCTCAGGGCACATGGTGACACATACATACTTTGATAATAAATTTAATTTGAACTTTGCATTGTATGGTTTCCTTCCTTCCAGACTTGGTCTCCTAAGCAGTAAACAATGTGTATAAAATTAGAATACGTACAAGCAATGGAGTATGAATTTTTGCCCAAATCTTTGCAGTAATTACTGCACAGATGAGCTAAATTGCATTGCTCATTTTTGCTTGAGATTTAGTGACTTATCTAACATACATATGGGAACAGTTCAGCCCATTACCTAGGACATGCCCTCTTCTCATTCCTACCCATCAGGGAGGAGGTACAGATTCCTGAAGGCACACTCTCAACAATTCAGGAACAGCTTCTTACCCTCTGCCATCGGATTTCTGAATGAACAATGAACCCATAAACCTCACTCTTTTAATTTTAAATATATACACTTATTGTAATGTACGTATTTTTCTATTATTATGCATTGCATTGTACTGTTGCTGCAAAGACAACTTATTTCCCAACATACGCTGTTGATATTAAACCTGATTCTGATTCCATTAAGGCGAACATAGCACCTTGGTATTTTAGGAACATGTGGTTGGTGGTTGTCCACCATATCTGACGATGAAAGGAAACCTATGCTGGAGAGTTTTTAAAGTGGAAAAGCCATTGCACTGGGGCAGTTCCACTCTCTCGACCTCAAAATTCCAGCTCCAATGGTATGGGTAGTCATCCCAGCTGGGGTCTTCTTTGCTTGCAGTGGATGACCATGACTTCTTCTGTACCTTGTTACGTCCTTCACTCCTCATGGGGCATCGCAGAGCCACCTTCATGGCCATGGGATGTCACTAAAGATCTCATCTGGCCAGTCTGCTGGAGCTGACTTCAGATTGGACGCAACAAGCCCCCTTCATCAGAGGTGCCACCCCTCTTTGGACTTCCCATAAATCCTTTAGTTACATACAAACATTCCCGACATCTGAGTCAGGAGCAGGAGTTCCTGTGGCTTGTTCTGCCTTTAAATAAGCTCATGGTTGATCATATTATAACTACGTTCTGCTCTAATACTTCCCCCCTTTGCTAATCAGGATTCTATCTACCGCAGCCTTGAAAGAATTCAAAGTCTCTGCTTCCACTAATCTCTGAGGGAGAAAATTCTGAAACTCACAATCCACCGAGAGAAAAAAAAGCCTTATTCTTAAACAATCAACCCTCATCCTAAATTCTCTCACAAAAGAAAATACATATCCAGTGAAGATCTCAGGGGATTTGGTGTTTCAATAAAACCCCTCTCATTCTTCCAAATTCCAGCAGATTCAGGCTTGGCCTATATAACTGTACAACCCTCTTCAAGCTAACATGTCTTGAAGAAGGGTTTCGGCCCAAAATGTCATCTGCTTACCGATTTCCATCGATGCTGTCTGGCCTGCGGTGTTCCTTCAGCATTTTGTGGGTGTTATTTGGATTTATAGCATCTGCAGATTTTCTCATATTTGAGAAACTAACGAGATTGCTCTTTCAAAACATTCAAACCCTTTCCATCGCACGCATTCTCTTTTCTCACCCTTTAGGTTGAGCAGAAGATACAAAAACTTCAGGCAATGTACCATTCAAGGACACCTTCCATTCCACTGTTATAAGACTCTTGAACAGACATGGATGGACTCTTGTTCTTTCAGTCTATTTTATCATGGCCCATGCACATCATTTGTCTACATGGGCTGCTTTTAGTCTGGGCTTGCAACATAGAGTCAGAGAGCACTACAGCACAGAAAAAGAGCCATCTGAATTGAATTAACGTTATTACTTACATCCTTCATATACATGAGTAAGAATCTTTACATTACATCTCCCTCTAAATGTGCAAAATGCAATTTATAGTGATTTATCATAAATAGTAGGTACAACAGGACAGTCAATATAACATAGAAATACAATTGTATCAGCGTGAATTAATCAGTCTGATGACCTGGTGGGCCTTTATGCTATGGTACATTTTCCTGGCTAGTAGCAGCTGGGACAGTTTGTGGTTGGGGTGACTCGGGTCCCCAATGATCCTTCGGGCCCTTTTTACACACCTGTCTTTGTAAATGTCCTGAATAGTGGGAAGTTCATGTGGGCTGTCAGCACCACTCTCTACAGAGTCCTGCGACTGAGGGAAGTACGGTTCCCATACCAGGCAGTGATGCAGCCAGTCAAGACGATCTCAATTGTGCCCCTATAGAAAGTCCTGAGGATCTGGGGACTCATGCCAAACTTCTTCAAACATCTGACGTGAAAGAGGAGCTGTTGTGCTTTTTTCAATCACACAGCCGGCATGTACAGACCACGTGAGATCCTCAGTGATGTGTATGCTGAGGAACTTAAAGCTGTTCACCCTCTCAACCCCAAATCCATCGATGTCAATAAGGGTCAGCCTGTCTCCATTCCTCCTGTAGTCCATAACCAGCTCCTTTGTTTTTGCAACTTTGAGTAAGAGGTTGTTTTCTTGTCACCACTGTGTTAGGGTGATGACTTCTTCTGTGTAGGCTGCCTCATTATTATTTGAGATTAGGCCAATCAGGGTAGTATTGTCTGCCAATTTAATTAGCAGATTGGAGCTGCGGGTGGCAACAATAAAGGAGGGGGCTTAGGACACAGTCCTGATGGGCATCTGTGTTGAGGGTCAGAGGGCAGAGGTGAGGAAGCCCACTCTCAGCTGCTGGTGATCTGCCAGGAAGCCCAGGATCCACCTACACAAGGCAGGGTGAAGGCCAAGGTCTCTGAGCTTCTTGTCGAGCCCTGGGGGTATTACGGTGTTGAATGCTGAACTGTAGTCCAAGAACAGCATTCTCACAGAATCAACCTTCTTCTCCAGATGTGTAAGGACCATCTATTCTGGGCCAAGCTGCTATTCCACCTAGTCCCATTGACCATAACCCCACCATCTCTCCCATCCATGTACTTACCCAGTCTTCCTCTAAATGTTGAATTTGAACCAATATTAATCAGTTCTTCTGGCAGCTCATTCCACACTCTCACCAGCCTCTGGGTGAAAATGATTCTCCTCATGTTCCCTTTAAATATTTCACCTCACACTCTTAGCTTACAAACTATAGTTTTAGTTTCACCAAAACCTCAGTGGAAAAAGCCAGCAGGTATTTACCCTATCTATGTTCTTGATTATTTTGTATTCCTTCATCAATTCTGGATCAGCTTCCTCCTATGCTCCAGTAATTAAAGACCTAATTTATTCAACCTTTCTCTATAACTCAGGGCCTCATGTTGACACCATATTCTCCATTCAGTTCTTTTTTCCCTTTGTACTACCTCAATAAACATACAGTATATGTCACTGCATGCTCCTCCGAGAATCATTTTCTTGTGGGCATTCACAGTAGAAACAAAAAAATACAATACATTCAGAATCAGGCTTAATATCACTGGCACGTCATGAAATCCATTGTTTTGTGGCAACTTACATTGCAATACTTACTATAAAAACTATAAATTACAATAAGAAATATATGTATATCCAATTAAATAATTGGTGCAAAAAGAGAGCAAAGGAACCAAATAAACAGTGAGACGGTGTGCAGGTATTTATTGTCCATTCAGTAATCTGCTGGCAGAGAGGAAGAAGCTTTTGCTAAAACATTGAGTGTGTCTTCAGGCTCCTGTACCACCTGCCTGATAGTAGCAATGAGAAGAGGGCACGTCCTTGGTGACGGGGTCCTTAATGATGGATGCTGCCTTTTTGAGGCATTGCTTTTTAAAGATGTCTTTGATACTGAAGGCTAGTGCCCTTGATGGAGCTGAATGAGTTTGCAACTTTCTCCAGCTTTTTCCAATCCTGTGCAGTGGCCCCTCCATACCAAATGGTGATGCAGCTTGTTAGAATGCTCTCTGTGGTAGAAATTTGCGAGAGTCTTTCCTCAAACTCCTAATGAAATACAACTGCTACCCTGCCTTCTTTGTAATTGCATCAATATATTGGGCCCAGGATAGATCTTCAGAGATGTTGACACCCATGAACTTGAAGGTGCTTACCCTTTCCACTGCTGATTCCTCTAGGAGGGGTGGCATACGTTCCCTGGACACCCTCGACTTGAAGGCAACAATTAATTCCTTGGTCTTACTGACATTAAGCACAACATCGTCAATGAAAATCTACACACAAAAATGGTAAACAAGCAATGTACAAATACAAAAAGATAAACAAAAATAAATAAATAAATAACATTATGAACTTGAGTTGTAGTGTTATTGAAAGTGAGTCTACTTGTCAAGACTTTCAAACATTGTGGGGACCTTCTCTGAATTATTTTCAAAATCTTCAACTCATTGTTTAAATTCAGATGTTGGCTATTTTTAATTTTTTATTACATGAGAAGGTATTTTTACCTTTTCTCCTTAATAAACAGCTTCGGTCTTGGTAGGGGTGAGATTCTATTTTTTTGCAATAAATTAGTATATTTCAATATAACTATTGATTAACTTACATGAATACAGGGTAATGAGATTGTTATTATGAACAGATACAATGTAATTTGTAGTTTTTTAAATTTTTTTGACTTTTCATATATACTTTCTTGTACTCTGTATTCTTCTATGTAGAAACCAATAAAAATATTGGAAAGGAAGGTTGTAGAATCAGTTCAGAGTTGAGGTGAGTGAAGTTGTCCATGTGGATTCAGGAGCCTGATGGTTGAAGGGTAAGAACTGTTCCTGTACCTGGTATTGAGGGATCTAAGGCTTCTTTACATCTGGCCCAGTGACAGCAGCAAAAAGAGAGCATGGCTCAGATAGTAGGGTGGGTCCTTGATAATGGATGCTACTTTCTTGTGGTGGTACTCCTTGTAGATTTGCTCAATAGTGGGGAGGGCTTTGCCTGTGATGGACTGGGCTGTATCCACCACCCTTGTAGACTATTCTATTCCTGGGTGTTGGTGTTTCCATACAGGCTGTGATACCACCAGTAAGGATACTCTCCACTGTACCTCTATAGAAGTTTGTCAAAGTTTTAAATGACATGTCAAATGTGCCGAGTTCATCAGCAGGAATCCAATCCGTTGACCACCAGAGGTAACAGGAAGCCTGGTCCCAGCATTACCCCTCCACTCAAAGATTGGCCACTGGCATCAAGCAGTATGGCAATGATCAGTCACAATCCTAAAAGTGGCTCCCACATGAAATCAGGCAAAGTAAAACCAGCTGTGTGGTGGGGGGCGGGGGGGGGAGCTGCAGCTTCCTTCCACAGTTATCTCTAAGCTGTTTCCTCCTGTTTAACTCCGTGCCGATTTTCACAGCATGTTGCAACATCTGCTCACCATGTTGTTAAGCGCTTCCAGTCAATTAAACACTGATGTGCCTAAATGGTAAATACACTATTATTACTGCATTTAAAGCCATATGTTAATTAATTTAATTTATGGTCTAAACAATGTGGCAGATCACTGTTCCAAAGAACGGTGCAATGTCCTTGATGAGGGATGGCCCATGTCACTGGTGCAGTTTAGTGGCTGCACTTGGTTGATGGCTCAATACACCTGCAGTCAAGTCCTCGTCCCTCCTGGTGTGTTGGATGGCCATTCTGTAGCGAGGATGGAGACCAGCACAAAGCTTATAATGGCATTGATCAACACTGAACTCTAGGCTGCTCTGCACTTCCTGAACAGAAACATGTTCTTCAGCCCAGCAACACTGGCAGTGGTTTGCATCCAGGTCACAGGCAGATTGGTTACTTATAACTAATTTATTATTGTCACATGTGTAAAGCTAGAGTGCAGGGTGATTGTGTGGCAGTTAGCAAAAGTCACTTTAGAACCCCAGTAATCGCTGATTGGGGTTCAATTCCTGCCACCATCTGTAAGGACTGTTCCCTGTGACCATGTGGGTTTCCTTTGGCTCCTTAATTTTCCTCCCACATTCCAAAGACAGACAGTTCCAGCTCAGTACATTGTGGACATGCTATGTTGGTGCAGGAAGCATGGTGGCAATTGCTTTCTGTCACCTGGGGACAGGAGGCTGGACCCAAATGCAGGACACAGGCACTGAAGTACTAGGGGCAGGACAGGAACAACTAAAGGATAGAACAAGATGGGGAGACCGTGCCAGGCATGAGGGATGTGGCATTCAAAGTTGATCCTGGGGTTCAGAGATAGTTCTTGGCAAGGCAGGATCTTGGCTAGGCAAGAGGATGGGTCTATGGGACAAGGAATGCTGGGAGGATAACCCCCTGGGCAGGCCACATAACTTCTGGGCAGGGCCCAGCCTCCCAGACAGGAACACAGGGGCCTGGGCAGGTGCAGGGCACAACCCATCAGAAGCGAGGGGTAGGAAAGGGTCAGAGTCCCCCACCAGGCAACAGCAGTCCAGCCTGCTTACCCAACAGAGGCAAGGGATCAGAAGGGAGCTCGGTCCAGGGTGACTATGAGAACAGACTTACAGAACTAGTTGATTAACAGTGGATACTCCAAGCCGGGATGAACAGAACAAAACAGGGCAACCAGCACAAGCAGGACAAACATGAAACACAGGTCGGAACAGGGTAAACAGGGCAACCAGCACAAAACAGGACAACCAGGTCAAAAAGGGATAGACAGGCACACAGCACAAACCAGACAGAACAGCAGGACCAGCACATACAAGACCTCTCCCTCTCCCGGATCAAGACCCGGAATGCAGGCTTCGGACCGGACCATAACACTTTCCCCAGCACATGCCTGGACTGAGTTGGCCATTCAAGCATAAGATGCAGTTCACTGTATGTTTCAATGGACATGTAACAAATAAAGATATTTGTCATTCTCTACATAAATACATTAACGTAGTACAAAAGGAAAGAAAAAAACAGAATGCAGAATATCGTGTTACTGTTATAGTGAAAGTACAATGCAGGTCCAAGCACCATGATGAAGTAGATTGAAAGAGCAAGAGGTTATCCTTATCATATTAAGAGGCCTGTTCAAAAGACTTATTACACTGGGATGGAGGTTGTTTTTGAACCCGGTCTGTCTGATGAGAAGTTGAGAAGAGAGAATGACCAGGCATGAGGGTTTTTAGATTAACCTGCTGAATCTCCCAAATCATCAGGAAGTGTAGACAGAGTCAATGGAGGGGAGGCTGACATATGTGATGGATGTTCACAACTCTCTGCAATTTCTAGTGGTCTTGGGCAGAACTACTGCAATGCCAAGTTCTGATGCTTTCTGAGTCTTTCTACATCTTCATTCTATGTCTTCTGGTGCCGGACATTTCTGTTAATGGGAATAATTTATCTCTATCTTAGATAGATAGATAGATAGATACTTTATTCATCACCATGGGGAAATTCAACTTTTTTCCAATGTCCCATACACTTGTTGTAGCAGAACTAATTACATACTATCTTGTTTCTTTAACTTCCCATGTATCAAATTGAACAACCCCAATCTTCCGTGTAACTAAAGATTCTCATTCAAAATACAATGCGTTTAAGTACTGAACAAGTTCCTCCAGCAGATTGCTTGTAGCTCAACTTAACTGAGCTGAAGGTGATTTCATGTAAAGGCACTATGTGTAACTCAACACATTTTTCGTGAGAAATCACTATACTTCTACTGACAAGTATTACTGTAGCGTCCAGTTTTTTTTCTGCTTTTTAAATTAGTTCAAGTTTCTGAGTAAGTGATTTTGGCTGACATTCTCTGACATGGAGTTGTCAATGAGTACTTTCTATGATTAAAGGAACATCAAATGAGGAAGAATATTCACAGAAGAAGGATTGTTCAGAAGAGTTTTGATGTACAGCACTGTGTAAAACGTCTTTTACACACACACACACACACACACACACACACACACACACACACACACACACACACACACACACACACACACACACACACACACACACACACACACACACACACACTCTTTAAGATGTTTCCACAGTACTGCAGTAATTTTATGCATTTCAGTGTATTGCTGCCACAAAAAAAATCATAACATATGTGAGTGATGATAAACCTGATTCTGATATGGGTCTTTCTGAGGACTGAGAGTCGGAAGGCAGCAAGAGTGGAATCATGTTTGGGAAAAGAAGGAGGGAGAGGGAAGGGTGTGAGAAGCACCAGAGAGACATTCTGTAATGGTCAATTAGCCAGTTGTCTGGAATCGAATTACCTTAGCTGTTGTCTCAAGGCAGGGTGTGTCTGCACCTGAGCCACACCCCACCCCTGGCACTCTTCGCTGCCATCTGTCCCACACCCCACCCCTGGCTCTCCTTCGCTGCTATCTGTCCCACACCCCTCCCATGGCTCTCTACCCTCACTGTTCCTACCAGATTTACAAACTCGTCCTCTGCTCCATGTTGACAAATACAGTACTGTGCATAAGACTTGGGCAACCTGCAGTAGCTATGCAGTATACATGTGTCTAAGACTTTTGCATAGTACTGTATGATTGTTCATACTGTGAGATTCTGGCTGGCATGGAGGTAGAGAGGTTCACATAATGCCTTACAATGCCAAATGTAAGATCAAGGTTCAATTCCTACTGTTATGTGTAAGGAGCTTGTGCAAACTCCCTGTGGATATGTGGCTTACATCCGGGTGCTCTGGGTTCCTTCCTCATTCGAAAGGCATACCAGTTAGCATTAGTAAATTGTGGGCATGCTATGTTGACACCAGAAGCATGGGAGCCCTTGTGGGACTCATCCTGCACAGCTTGGACTGTGTCATTAGTGCAAAAAACACATTTCACTACATGTTTTGGTGCATATGTGACAAATAAAGCAATCTTCATTCTTTCTCTTTCGAAAAGATAGACGCTGCCTGGCCTGCTGAGTGCCTCCAGGTGTGTGCTGCTTGGATTTCCAGCATCTGCAGATTTGCCCTTGTTTGTTAATGAGGAGGAATTGCTTTAGAGGCATTTAAGAGGGTGGTAAATTGGTGAAATCCACTGTCACCGATGGCTGTGGAAGCCAATTCCTTGGGTATATTTAAAGTGGAGTTTGCTAAGTTCTTGATTATTAAGGGTGTCAAAGCTTACGTTAAGAAGGCAGGAGGATGAGATTGAGAGGGATAATAGATCAGCCATGATATAATGCTAGAGCAGGCTCGATGGCCCAAATAGCCTAATTTGCTCTGGTGTCTTCTGACTTAAAATTCACACTTTCCAGTTCAACAAAAACTTGATATTTCAACCACTTTCTTTGGCAAGGATTCACTTGATTCCCTTATTGTATTTGCTATTACCTTGTCCTTCTGGTTCCTGAGATTAGATAGTACCATGGTTTGAAAACCTTGCATTACAGTGGAAACATAATGAGAAATTCTGAAATACATAGCAATGCCCTTTCTTTCCTAATTGCCTTTATATTTTCTTATCTTGGAATATTTTTATTACTACTTTTTGTCAATTCTCTTTTTAATTTGCTTTCTGTATCTTACTTCCCTCTTGTTCTTGTTGCTATAAATACTTGAGAGTTACCTTGCTTCACCTAAATGTCTGAAACATAAACTCTATCTTGACAGCAATGTAATGCCCATGAGATTATCTTATCAACTCTTACCAAAAAAATTTACTACATAACATTGTAATTGTTCCTTCCTTCCCTAAGAGGAAAAAATAAACAGAAAAAAAAATTACCTACATCTCAACTTCAATAAGAAAAATTCTTCAATTAGGCCTGTACTTGCTGGAGTTTAGAATAACGAGGGGAGATTGCATTAGATATTGGAAGCCTCAGATAGAGTGGATGTGGAAAGGATGTTTCCTATAGTGGGAGAGTCTATGATCACAGGGCACAGCCTCATTATACAAGGATGTCCCTTTAAAAGTTCAAAGTTCAAAGTATATACATTATATGCTATCATAGATAAACCTGAGATCTATTTTCTTGTGGGCATTCACATAAAATACAACGAGACACAATAGAATCAATGGAAGGCTGCACACACGATGAACCAACAACCAATGAGCAAAAGACAACAAACAGTGCAAATACAAAAAAGGTAATAATAATAAAAATGAAATTAAGCAAAATATCAGGAACATGAAATGAAAAGTACTTGAAAGTGAGTCCATAGTTCAGCCTTGGGGTGAGTGAAGATGAGTAATATTATCCCCTCTAATTCAAGAGCCTGATGGTTGAAAGTTAATAACTGTTTGTGATCTTGGTGATGAGGATCCTAAGGCTCCTGTACCTAGTTCCTGATGGCAATAGTGAGAAGAGTGTGTGGTCTGGATGGTGTGGGTCTATGACGATGGATGCTGCTTTCCTCGATAGCACCCCATTAGAATATGGTCAGTGGTATGGAGAGATTTGCCTGTGATGGGTAGGGCTGTATCCTTTAGATTTCCACTCAAGGCCATTGGTGATTCCGTACCAGGCAGTGATGAAGTCAGTTAATGAGCACTCCACTACACATCTCTAGAAGTTTGTCAAAGGTTTAGATACTTGCCAAGTCTACCCTAATTTCTAAGAAAGTAGAAGAGATGCCATGCTTTCTTTGTAATGGTACTTACATGCTGGTCCCAGGATAGATCTTCTGAAATGACAATACTGAGAAATTTAACATTGCTGACACCCTTCACCTCTGATCCCCCAATGAAAACAGATTCATGGGCCTTGGTTTCTTCCTCCTGAAGTCAATAATCATTTCCTTAGTCTTGCTGAGATTGGGTAAGGGATTGTTTTTGCGGCATCACTGAGCCAGATTTTGAATCTTCCTCCCAGAATGCTGATTCGTCATCACCTTTGATTCGGCCAACTAAGGTGGTTTTTTTTTAGCAAGCTTGAATATGGCATTGGAGCTGTGCTTAGCCTCACAGTCATCAGTGTAAGGCAACTTGAGTGGGGGCTAAGCACACAGCCCTGTGGTGCACCTGTGCTGGTGGAGATTGTGGAGGAGATGCTGTTGCCAGTCTGAACTGACTGGGGTCTGCAACTGAGGAAATCGAGGCTCCAGTTGCGCAAGGAGGTATTGAGGAGGTCTTGAAACTTATTGATTAGTTTTGAGGGGATGATAGTACTGAATGCTGAGTTATCATCAATAAAAACTACTGTATCCTGATATATGCATTTTCATTTTCCGAATGTTCCAGGGTTGAGCGAAGAGCCAGTGAAATGGTATCTGCGGTTGCCCTGTGTGATGGTAGGCAAAGTGGAACGGATACATGTAACTTCTCAGGCAAGAGTTGATATGTTTCAACACCAACCTCTCAAAACTCTTCATCATAGTGGATGTAAGTACTACTGGATGATATTCATTGAGGCAAGTTACCACATTTTCCTAGGCACTGGTATAATTGAAAACTGCTTGAAGCAGGTGAGGACATCAGACTTCCAAAGCACGAGGTTCAAGATTCAGTAAACAATCCAGCCAGTTGATTAGCAGGGGTATTTAGTACTTGGCCAGGTAACCTGTCTGGGCTGAATTCACCCTTCTGGAGGATGCTTTCATGTTGGCCACAGAGACTGAAATCACAGGGTCATCAGGGAATGTAGGAGATTGTGAAGTTACTTCCAGGTTTAAAAAAATGAGCATAAAATGCATTGAGCTCATATGGGAGCAAAGCCTTTTTGTTTCCTAAGTCACTTGCTTTCATTTTGTAGGAGCTGACAGCATTCAGGCCCTGCCACTACAGTTGACCATCATTCAGTGATTCAAGTTTGATCCAGAATTGCCACTTCATATGTAAGATGGATTTCTGGATGTCATAACTGGGCCTCTTGAATTCTCCTTGGTCACCAGACCTTAACACCACTGATCTGGCCCTCAACAGCTCTTCTGGTTGCAGAAGACTCAAATGATTTTGTGGGACACACTCATCTCGGATTGTTCTTATAAAGTCCACGACAAGCTAGGCATATTGGTTCAGATCTTCTGATGAAGCCTTGAATAGGGCTCAGTCCATCAATTCGAGGCAATCCCATAGCCGCTCTTCTACATTCCACAACCATCTTTTGTTGACCTTACCTTTAGAGTCTTGTTCTTTACCTGTATGCAGGTAGAAAGAAGACAGGCAGATGGTCAGATATCTCAAAATTCAGTCTAGGAATTGAATAGTAGGCATTCCTAATTATAATGTAATAGTGGTTGAGTGTGTTGGGATCTCTTGTTCTGCTGGTGATATGTTGACGATAATTAGGAAGAAATTTCTTCCAACATGCACGATTGAAGGTTCCAGCAATGATTTGAAAGGCTGTTTCTTGCTTGCTTATTGCAGCTTTCAATATCTCGGGTGCTTGCTTGACAACAGCCTTTGGTGGTATGTAAACTTGTAGTCAGGGTCACAAAAGAAGAGTGATGAGAAGGAATTTCTTTAGCCAGAGGGTAGTGAAGTTGTAGAGTTTATTCCTGCAAATGTGGAGGCAAAGTCATTGGGTACATTTAAAGCAGGGATTGATAGGTTCTTCATTAGTAAGGGTGTCAAAAGTTATGGGGATAATACAAAAAGATGGCGCCAGTGCACAATGCTTCCTTGGGCAACATTTCCCAGATAGTCCACAAAACTGCTTATTTCACTTTTTCTCCATCTTCATTTTATTTTAGATGTGTTTCTGGTGCTGTTGGAGCCTGTGATTTACAGCTTGAAGATCGATTAAGTGATCTAGCGCATTGCTGTCACTGAGAAAATCCCAGGAGGCGAGCGGCTTTGAGGCGATGAAGCTTAGTGACAGGGCATGAGCCCACGATCAACTCTACTTCTCACCAATTAAAGCATCAAGATTGAAACATCAAGGAGTATATGGAAGGAAGTAAGTGTTCCGTGCCGACTACCTGCCTCTCGCTTGCTACTGCCGGAGAAGGTGTTTACTTGTGATGGTCTCTGGGAAGGACTCTGCATTCGAATGGTCCCTCTCTACCTGGATGCTGTCGTAGGATGTTACCAAAGTTCTGTGATTTACGGACTGGATTAGGGACTATAGTTCAAATGGGACTCTTTCAGCTTTATGTTTTTATATTGCTGTGTTTTCACCCGTTCTTTCTTGTTGCTGTTTGTGAGATTTCTTAGGTTTTTATGTGCGGAGGGGGTTTGAGGTTTGATGTTTTTGGTGCTGATTGCACATTTGCTTTTTTCACGTGGGGAGAGCTTGGCCTTTGCTTTGACACTTGCATGATTTTTTTTTTTGTGCATGCTGGAGGTGGGTTGATGTTTTTCTATGAACAGTTTCCATGGTTTTTATTTATTTGGTCGCCGTCTGGAGAAGACAAATCTTAGAGCTGTATACTGCATACATACTTTGATAATAAATGTACCTTTGGACCTTTGAGGAGACATCAGGAAAATGGGATTGAGAGGGATAATAAATCAGCCATGATAGAATAGCAAAGCAGACTCAATGGGCTAAATAACCTAATTTGATTCCTCTATCTTATGATCTTAAGGTCTTTTTTTCCCTTAAAATCCACACTTTCCAATTCAACAAATACTTGATATTTCAACCATTTTCTTTGGCAAGGATTCACTTGATTCCCTTATTGTATTTGTGATTACCTCGTATTTCTGGTTCCTGAGATTAGATTGTTCCACAGTTTGAAAACCTTGCATTACAGTGGAGACATAATGAGAAACTCTGAAATACATAGCAATGGCCTTTCTTTCCTAATTGCCTTTATATTTTCTTATCTTGGAATCTCTTTATTACTACTTTTTGTCAATTCTATTTTTAATTTGCTTTCTATGTCTTACTTCCTTCTTGTTATTGTCTACACAATCATTTGAGAGCTAACTTGCTTCACCTTAATATTTCCCCTTTGGTCTGAAGCATGAACTTAGTCTTGACAGTAATGTAATGCCCACAAGATCACAAGATTATGTTATCAACTCTTACCAAAGAAAATTTACAACATAACATTGCAGTTGTTCCTTCCTTCCCTAAGAGGAAACATACAACTGAAAAAAAAATATACCTACATTTATATCTCAACATTTTTTCCATTTAGGTCTGTATTCACTGGAGTTTAGAAGAATGAGGAGAGATCTCATAGGATCCTATTGGAAGGCCTAGACAAAGTGCTTGTGGAGAGTTTGTTTTCTATAGTAGGGGAGCTAAGAATCGAAGGGCATATCTTTAGAACAGAGATGAGGAGGAATTTCTTCAGCCAGAGAGTGGTGAATCTGTGGAATTCAGGGTGGAGGTCAAGGCATTAGGTGTATTTAAAGCTGAGTTTGATAGGTTCTTGATCACTAAGGATGTCGAAGGTTACACGGGGAGGGCAGGAGAATGGGGTCGAGAGAGATAATAAAGCAGACTCAATGAGACAATTAGCCAAATTTTGCTCCTATATCCTATGGCCTTGTAGTGTTATGATGGGGAAAGTGGTCACCATTTAGATTATATAATGGTAAAACCGGTTATGCATGGCATTTTGGTATGGGTATTTTTCAGTCCATCTATCCATTCAGATTGAACCAGTTTACCATAACATATAAGAGCAAGAAAAGACAATTTGGAATTTCCAGTTTGATCCATAGTTAACATGATCATGACTGACTACACAGTTCAGTGTGTCCTATTTCACATTCTCTTCATATCCTCCGATCCCTTAGAATTTAATGTAATCTCAAGCTTTGTTTTAAATATATTTATTTCAAAAGTACTTGAGTTGGGGCATCACGTTACATGTTCCAGATATTGGAGAAACTACACTTGTAGCATTGTACAGAGCTTTTAGGAAGGTTCATTAAGCTGGAAAGAGGGCAGGAAATATTTACAAAAGTGTTACTGGGAGTGGAGGGCTCAAGGTTGAAGAAACATAATAGGCTGGGTCTTAATTCCTTGGCATATAGTCAGCTAAAAGGTAACTTTTTACAAGTTTATACAATCATGAGGGGCCTAGATAATATGAATGGTCAGGATCTTTATTCCCAGGTTAAGAAGTTCTAAAACTAGGGCTAATGTTTTAAGCTAAGAGGGCAATAGTTGGAAGGAATGTCAACCTCCCTGTCTCCATCTCTGGAGACAAACTGCTCACATTCCCATTTCAATTCTAACTTGTTGGACCATGGCCTTTTGTGCCACAATGAGGCCACGCTCAGGATGGAGGAGCACAGCTTTGGGTAGCCTCCAACCTGATGGCATCAATACTGATTTGGCCTTCGGGTTAAAACAAAATCCATCCACCTCCTCTCTTCTTCTATTCTTTCTATTCCCCACTCTGACCTATTACCTCCTCCAGATATCCTGTTCCTTCCTATGGTCTACTCTCTGCTCTTATCAGGTTCCTTCCTCTAGAGCCCTTTTCCTTTCCCACACATCTAGCTTTGCCTATCGCCCTCTAGATGGCCTTCTTCTGCTCCTCCCACCTTTTTATTCTGATGTCTTCCCCCTTCCTTTCAGAATCAGAATCAGGTTTATTATCACTGGCATGTGTGGTGAAATTTGTTAACTTAGCACCAGCAGTTCAATGCAATACATAATATAAAAGAAAAATACAAAATAAAATAATGATAATAAATAAATAGATAGATAGATAAATAAATCAATCAATCAATCCATAACAGTATATATATATTGAATAGCTTAAAAATCATGCAAAAAAACAGAAATAATATATATTTAAAAAGTGAGGTAGTGTCCAAGGGTTCAATGTCCATTTAGGAATCGGACGGAGAGGGGAAGAAGCTGTTTCTGAATCGCTGAGTATGTGCCTTCAGGCTTCTGTATCTCCTACTGATGGTAACAGTGAGAAAAGGGTATGCCCTGGGTGCTGGAGTTCCTTAATGGTGGACGCTGCCTTTCTGAGGTATCGCTCCTTGAAGATGTCCTGAGTACTTTGTAGGGTAGTACCCAAGATGGAGCCAACTAAATTTACAATCGTCTGCAGCTTCTTTCAGTCCTGTGCAGTAGGCCCCCCCCCTCCACCCCCCATACCAGATAGTGTTTAAAATTTAAAGGGATTGAAAAAAATGTTTTTAAATTTTACACAGAGAGTAGTGGGTAGGTGGAAAGAGCTACCAGATGACGTGTTAGAGGGAAATACAATTACAAAGCTTGAAAGATATTTGGATAAGTACATGGATAAGAAAAGTGTAGAAGGATATGGATCAAATAGAGGCAAATTGGACTAGCTCATGTGTAATGGGCTGGGTTGATCTGACCCAAACTCCAGGAGATGTGGTAATACAGATACAAGCACAAAAGAGTAATGTAAGCCTAAGTTATTTTTATAAAAAGAGAAAGCACAAATAAACAGCACAAAATACTGTGCAGTAAGTCACAAATGTTTTGGACTTAACATTTCTTCAGTTACTAAAGAACACTAATGTTGCATGTAAGCATTAAGCTCAAATCCAAAAAAGAATGAATCAAGCCAATTTGACAGACACTAGGAAAGAATCCATCAGCCTAACTGTCAAAGTGATCAACAGACATTTAGCTATGAACAGACATCCTCATGTTAATGGTGCCTGATACTATGAAAGAATCTAGCTTCTATTAGCAAACATTAGATGCTAACAAATCTACAGTGTTTATCTTGCACAGACACATTCCATGCTGCAAGCCCACAAAGAGTTAACTTGTCATTTTGAACTGTTGAGATGTTCATCCATTATTTTACAATATTTAATACATCATGTAGGCAAATCAGTCAACTAGGACAGGATAGGCTGAAGAGCCTGGTACCATGCTATATGGATCTTTTGTTCTATAATGACTTGGCTTTCACTACTAAGGCATGGAATTCCACAGAGTTGCCAGCCACTGGGTGAGGAAATATCTCCCGAGGATGTGTAACTCTTGATTCAGAACTCTCCAGCCATCAGGACCATCTTCTCTGTATCCGGTCCTGTTCGAACTTTATATAGATTTCTATTATAAATCTTCTCATTTTTTTACTCGAACAGCAATAATCCAAATTGATACTATCCCTTCTAACTTATCCAAAAGTCCTAGAATCTGTCTAACAAATTTTCATAACTTTCCTTTGTGGTGAGAAACATTCTTCCTAGATAAAAAGATAAAGACTACCCAAAATGCTAAGTTGTATCTCCCCAAGGCCCCATGCAACCGCGATAAGACATTCTTGCACCTGTACTCAGAACCTCTTGCAATGAAATTCAAGCTACCATTTTCCTTCCTACTCCTTACTGCATCAGATACTTGAGTTTAGTAGTTGGTGTACAAGGACACCCAGGTCTCATTGCAGCTTCCCTTTTCCAAATCAGTCATGGATGAGATACTAATCTGCCTTTCTCTTCTATTTAGCATTGAAGTGGATAATGCCACATTTATTCATCCTTGACTGCAACTGCCCTGCTCTCACCCATTCTCCCAACTTGTCTCAGTCACATTGCACCCTCTTTGCATTCTCCCATAGTCTCCTTTTTGCAGTAGCAGCACAATACATTACAAACATGGCTAACATTATCTTAATATAAATTTTACGTAACTTTACGACAAAATGCATTAGTGCAAGTTGAAGGAGAGGAAAAGTTCAGGCAGGAAAGTAGAGTTGTGGCCAAGTTGTATGGCTTCCCACTCCATTGTTGGAGAACTCCATGCTGGAGGAAGTTCAAACTTCCTCGGCATAACAAAGTGCATCTTGTCATCACCTTGAAGTGCTGAGCTCTAACTTTAAAGTTAACGTTCCTTTCTTAGATGCATTCAGCAGAGGAGATTACTTCTCTCCAGCCTATCAATCCTGTTAATCATCTGAGAAACCTCAATGATCTCCTAAATCTTTTATATTCTAACTGATCAATGCAAATCTGCTTCATAATTTTTTTCAGTATTGTAGACAGTATCATAGCCCTAGATTTTTTAATATATATACTTAACTTTTTTTGACATGCTCTTGTTAAATTATTTACATTTCCTCTTTTTGTCTTTTATCTTCTTTCCACTCTTTTTACAGACATACAGGTTAAGGTTAAGTTTCATCTATGGCTCACTCATTATTCTTATCTCTGAAGAAACTGAAAACAAATATCAAAAGGCATATACAAGTTTACTATTACCAAGAAACTTGAGTAGGTTGGAAATTCAAAAAGGTAAGTTTGTGGGATTACCTGAGAGAGATCACTGGGTTTATTACCAAGGCTGACAAGGTAGTTGTTGGGAAAATTCATGAAGTCACGGAATGCTGAAAGTATTCAACTGTGTCTGCAGAAAGAGAAAAAGATAGAGATAACCTTTCGGGTTGACCTTTCATGAATAAGATCAGAAGATATTTCTTAGAGAGAAAAAAAACTCACTACCCATTAGCATTCAATGCAACATTCTCCATTATGGCAATGCGACTTAACAGGTCTAAGACCTTAAGACATAGAAGCATAATTAGGCCACTTGGCTATCGAGTCTGCCCTGGCAGTCCAACATGGCTAATTTATTAACCCTATCAACCCATTTTCCTACCTTTTCTCCATAACCTTTGACACCCTTTCTATTCAAGAATCTATCAATCTCCACGTTAACCATACTCAGTGACTAGGCCTCCATACTTAACTGTGAATTTCAGCATCCTCTAGCTGAAGAAATTCATTCTCATTTATGTTCTAAAGGGATATCCTTCTATTCTGAGGCTATGCCCTCTGGTCTTAGACTCACCTATTATAAGAAACATCTACTCTGCGTCCACTCTATCTACTTCCACTATTCGGAGACACCCCCTCATTCTTCTGAACTCCTGTGAGTACAGATCCAGAGCAGTCAAATGCTCCTCGTGTGTTAACCCATTCATTGCCAGAATCAATCTTCTGAATCTCCTCTGAACCCTCTCCAATGGCAGTATGTCCCTTCTTAGGTAATAGGACCAAAACTGCTCACAATGAGGTATATAATTGCTTATAGTACAGTTCTTAGTAGTTTGAAAAATATTCAGCTTTCTATTCAGATTCGGATTCATTTATATCAAATGTGATGTAAATCACAAGTACATCAAAGCATACAGTGAAACGCGTTGTTCGCATTAACAACCAACACAACCAAAGAATGTGCTTGGGGTCAGCTCTCAAATGTCACCACACACTCTGGTGTCAACATAGCATGTCCACAATGTTCAGCAGAACAACAGCAAACAAAACAAGTCCCTTTCCTCCCTCCCATCCAACCACCTACCCATTCTCTCTCTCTCTCTCTCTCTCTCACACACACACACACACACACACACACACACACACACACACACACACACACACACACACACACACACACACACACACACACACACACACACACACTTCTTCAACTCAGGACAAGCCGGGCCACCAGCCTCCAGCTGTTGGCCCCAGACTTCAGACCTATAGATGTAATACTATCAGGAATTGACATCCAGGCTTCTGATTGACTTTTTGGTTCATTCTTTGACTTTGCCCCTGAACTCTAAGCTTCAAGCTTGGATTTGCCAATGGCAGGATTCTGAAATCCAGACTTTGAACTTTGGGCTCAGCGACTCGTGTAGCTTGGGAGCCACTGATCCTCGTACCTCCTGCCCACTCAGACATTTGATCATGATGATCTCACAGGGGACTCACTGAACTGCGAGGTGGAACTCTGAGCTGTTTCTTGTCAACTGTACTTGCTGTCCTAACATTTGTCCACAGGTGTCTTTCATGCACACCACCAATGGCCTTTGAACGAGGACTAGTGAGTGGATGTCTAGATTTTGGCCTACTTCTTACTCACCCACATCTCTATCCCTAACTTGACCCTGAACTCCCCTCTAAGTCCCCAAAACATCTCTAGAAACCAAAAATAAAGATAACTAAGCCTGAGTCGGAACCTAAACAGAGACTGCACCGCAGCACCATCTTGATCAGAAGGTCTTTTTTTACTATTAGAAGCTGAGCCAAAAGCTATAGAATTAAAAAGAAGACATTAAGGACATGAGAAATAAAGATATTTTGACTGATACTCTCTGAGAGCTAACAAGAAGTCAATGGGCCAAGTGGCCTCCTTCCATGTTGTGATAAGCAGAAGGAGAATGGATGGGAGGAGGTTAATTCTGTCTATAAACCGCAGTCAATCATAAGGGTTAAATGGTCTGCTTAAATGTGCACTCCTTACAATTCAATGTAATAAAACACTTACTCAACACTTAACCTTTAGTAATTCTTCAGTTACTTAAAAGATGTCATAAAACCTTTCATCATAAAAATTGTTTGATTGGTCACATTATTTAAGCAGCTACCAGGTTGCCGAGGCTGTGTCAGGCGTAGGTCAGACCACATTCGGAGTATGGTAAGCAGTTTTGAGCCTCTTTTCTATGAAAGGATTCTAGAGGAGATTTGTGTAATTGAGCTCAGGAATGAAAGAGTTAATGCATGAGGAATATTTGATAGCTCTGGGCCTGTACTTGTGAAACTTAGAATCTCATTGAAGCCTAAGGAATATTGAAAGGTCTAGATAGGGTGGACATGGAGATAATGCTTCCATAAGACCATAAGACATAGGAGCAAAACAAAGTCATTCAGCCCATCGAATCTTCTATCCCATTCCTTCATAGCTAATTTATTGTCCCTCTTAACCACATTCTCCTGCTTTCTCCCCATAATTTTTGATGCTCTTACTAATTAAAAACCTATCAATCTCTGTTTTAAATATACCTAATGATCTGACCTCCACAGTTGTCTGTAGCAATGAATTCCACAGATTTGCCACCCTTTGGCTATAGAAATTCCTGCTCATTTCTGTTCTAAAAGGACATTCTTCTATTCCGAGGCTATGACCTCTGCCTCCCCACTATAGGAAACATCCTCTTCACATCCACTCTAGGTCTTTCAATATTTGAAAGGTTTCAATAAGATCCTCCCTCATTCTTTGAACCTCTAGCAAGTGTAGACCCAGAGCCATCAAATGCTCCACATACGTTGATCGTTTGAATCCTGGCATCATTCTCGAGAACCTCCTCTGGAGCCTCTCCAATAACAGGAGAGGGCACAGTCTCAGAATAGTAGGCTGCCGCTTTAGAACAGAGATGAGGAGAATTTTTTTTTTATCCAGAGGGTAACGAATCTGAGGAACTCATTGGACAGATTGCTGTGGAGGCCAAGTTATTAAAGCGGAGGTTGATAAGTTTTCGATTAGTAACGATGTCAAAGAAGACAGGTGAATGAAGTTGAGAAGGAAAATAAATCAGCTCTGATTGAATGGTGGAGCAGATTTGATGGCTATAAGGCGGATGATTGTTCATATGTTTTATGGTCTTAAATATAAGCATGCTTATTTTATTGTCCTTTGCGTGCAATTTATGCATTTTTTATTTTAGCACACGACTACAAACACTTACAAGTTGTAGTTATATGTGTAAGAGTGATAAATTAAACTAGATTTTGGCAAATTACTTGATCCAATGTTTTCACTGAGGTTTTATACTCAAAACTCTAAACAGATTAGCCAAGTAAATTCTGTAGCTGGCAAAGCAAGAACTCATAAAATAATTATATAGCCCAATGTTATTGTCACAATTTTAGTTATTTATTAGTTTCTAATCCATGAGGAACAAGGAAAATTTAAAACCTCTGGCAGATTTTATCGTTATATTATTATTTGCCTGCTCATATTCTGTTCAATAGATTGGAGCCAAAATGAATGTTAAGTGTTATTTTACTTTGTTTGAGAAAGATCCCTTGGCGATGCAGATTAGATGCATAATAAATGGAATGAAGAAGTCTTTATTATTTTGGAGCAATCTGCATTATGAAATTATTCTCCTGATCCTCACTTGGGCTAAGAAGACAAAGAATGAATTAAAAAGAATCCCAAAGTTCAGAAATAAAATGTGAAATCTAAGCCCATCAGTATCAGCTTGGGTGGATTATATTGGTGAAGGTGCTGCCCTCTATATGTGAGAAGATGACAGAAGTTGTTGAAGCAGGAAACTCCTTACAGTCCAAACAAGAGAAAACCTGCGGATGTTGGAAATCTGAGCGACACAAACAAAATACTGGACCCAGTCCTGCCGAAGGGTTTCAGCCCAAAACGTTGACTGGACTCTTTTCCTAGACGCTGCCTGGCCTGCTGAGTTCCTCCAGCATTTTGTGTCTGTTCCCTAGATTTTCAGCATCTGCATATTTTCTCTTTTTGTTATTTAAGTCAGTGATACCTTCCTGTCAGCTTGAATCAGTCTGGCCATTCTCCTCTGACTTCTCTCAGTAACAGTCCTGTTTTCACCCACAGAACCGTTGCTCCTGCTTTCTCTTGTTTCTCACACCATTCTCTGGAAACTCTAGAGATTATTGTGCAAGAAAATCCAAGGAGATCAGCAGTTTCTGAGATACTCAAACCACCCCATCTGGCACCAACAATTATTCCATGGTCAAAGTCATGTAAATCACATTTCTTCCCCATTGTAATGTTCTGTTTGAATAACAACTGAACATCTTGACCATATCTGCATGCTTCTATGCTTTGGATTACTGTCACATGATTGGATATTTGGATAGGCTGGCAGGTGCTCCTAATAAAGTGGCTGCTGAGTTTACATAAAAACATAAATAAGTAGTGCCAAAGAGAGCAAAATAGAGAGGTAGTGCTTGTGGGTAACATAAGAAACGTAGAGTGTGGTGAGTATATGCAATGACCTGTCAGAAGAAAAGGTTTGGGCAAGCACAACAGTATCATGGGACATGAAAGGGCAGGGCTTAGAGGGAAATTGAGACAAGCTGAGCGGGAACCATTGTCGCCATGGACTGGCTGGGCCAAAGGTCTTGTATCTGTGCTCTATGACTCTATAAATATGCAGGGCTTGACTTATCTGAAGAAAAATAGTTCAATGTTCATGTAGCAAAAGGCAAATTGTTGATATTAGAGCCCAATCCTATGTGAAAGAATCGCAACTAAGAAAGTTGATGCCAATAACCAGTAACAAGTTAGGAACTGATCATGAGTTGTCAATGAGATGCCAAGGTGATAGATGGGAAATACAAGAATCTGGAGGATACTTAGAATTTAGAATTTGAGCATGTCTGTTGAGGCCTAGCCGAAGTTCTTGAGGAGCAAACATTACAACTCTTAATACAAACAAAGCACAATACTATTGACAATCAGACCTAACTCAGATTTGGGATCGTTCCATAGCACACATTCACTCTATTGGAGGATTAAATGATAACTGTAATTAACCCCTTGTAAGACACATTCTCTAATCCAGGCAGCATCCTGATAAAATCTCCTTTGTGCCCTCTTTAAAGCTTTCACATCCTTCCTGTTATGAAGCAACCAGAACTGAACACAATACTCCATGTGTGGTCTACCCAAAGTTTTATAGAGTCCTAAAATTACTTTGCAACCCTTGAAAAAAATGCCCCTTCTTTAGCGTATAAAAGAAGGCTGGTGCACCATATATGCCTTCTTACCCACATAATCAGCTAGTGCAGAAACTTTGAGAGATCTATAGATTTGGACCCCCAAGATCCCTCTGTTTCAGAATCAGGTTTAATATCACTGGCATATGTCGTGAAATTTGATGACTTTGTGGCAGAAGTACAATGCAATAGATAAGAATCGAAAAAAAAAACATGAATTACAGTAATTATATATATTAAATAGTTAAATTAATTAAGTAGTGCTAGAAATGGTAGTGAGATCATGTTCATAGGTTCAATGCCATTTCAGGAATTGGATGGCAGAGGGGAAGAAGCTGTTCCTGAATCATTGAGTGTGTGCCTTCACACTTCTGTACCTCCTTCCTGATGGTAGCAATGATAACAAGACATGACCTGGGTGGTGGGGGTCGTTAATGATGGACGCCATCTTTCTAAGACATTGTTGCTTGAAGATGTCCTGGATACTGCCAAGGCTAGTGCCCATGATGGAGTTGACTGAGTTCATCCACACTGCTAAGAATCCTGCCAAACTATGGGTAATGTACACTTGTGTGCACGTGTGTCTTACAGGATTGCTCTGAAACTTGACATAGATTTGTTGAGCAAGTGGCCTCCTGCTATGTCCTCAAGGAGCAATGAGAAATATGAGAAACATCTCCCTCCGCACCTCATACACATTCAAGATTCAAGGTTGTTTATTGTCATTCCCCAGTACACAGGAATGAAAGTTGCCTCTCATCCTCCATTGCTCCAAAGAAAAAAACCCTAGCTCACTCAAACTTCCCTCATAAGGCACATGAAAGAAGATTGAAAAGATTGATACTCTGGATACAATGCAGCACAAAAAACACAAGAAGCACAAAGGGCACTGTAAAAAACAAACGTAAAAGCAATCCTATAAAACACAATGTGCAAGTAACTGTTATACAAACCCCATTTCCAGAAAAGTTGGGATATTTTCCAAAATGCAATAAAAACAAAAATTTATGATACATTAATTCACGTGAACCCTTATTTAACTGTCAAAAGTACAAAGAAAAGATTTTCAATAGTTTTACTGACCAACTTAATTGTATTTTGTAAATATACACAAATTTAGAATTTGATGGCTGCAACACACTCAACAAAAGTTGGGGCAGAGTTAAAATAAGATTGAAAAGTGCACAGAATATTCAAGTTACACCGGGCTGGAAGACTCCACATTAAGCAGGCTAATTGGTAGCAGGTGAGGTATCATGACTGGGTATAAAAGTAGCGTCCATCAAAGGTTCAGTCTTTGCAAGCAAAGATGGGTCGTGGCTTACCCCTTTGTGCCAAAATTCGTGAGAGAATTGTTAGTCAGTTCAAAAGGAACATTTCCCAATGCAAGATTGCATAGAATTTAGGTCTTTCAACATCTACAGTACATAATATTGTGAAAAGATACAGAGAATTCAGAAACATCTCAGTGCGTAAAGGGCAAGGTCGGAAACCGCTGTTGAATGCGCGTGATCTTCGAGCCCTCAGGCGGCACTGCCTAAGAAACCGTCATGCTACTGTGACAATTATAGCCACCTGGGCTCGGGGGTACTTCGGAAAACCATTGTCACTTAACACAGTCCGTCGCTGCATCCAGAAATGCAACTTGAAACTGTAAGGAGGAAGCCATACATCAACTCTATACAGAAATGCCGGTGAGTTCTCTGGACCCGAGCTCATCTCAGATGGACCAAAAGACTGTGGAACCGTGTGCTTTGGTCAGATGAGTCCACATTTCAGCTAGGTTTTGGAAAAAACAGGCGTCGAGTTCTCCGTGCCAAAGATGAAAACGACCATCCTGATTGTTATTAGCAAAAGGTGTAAAAGCCAGCATCTGTGATGGTATGGGGGTGCATCAGTGCCCACGGCATGGGTGAGTTGCATGTATGTGAAGGTACCATTGACTCTGGGGTGTATATTAGGATTTTAGAGAGACATATGTTGCCATCAAGGCGACGTCTCTTCCCGGGACATCCATGCTTATTTCAGCAGGACAATACCAGAGCACATTCTGCACAGGCTACAACAGCATGGCTTTGTAGACACAGAGTGTGTGTGCTTGACTGGCCTGCTGCCAGTCCAGATCTATCTCCTATAGATGGCGCATCATGAAGAGGAGAATCAGACAATGGAGACCATGGACTGTTGAGCAGCTGAAGTCTTATATCAAGCAAGAATGGACAAAATTTCCAATTGCAGATCTACTACAATTAGTATCCTTGGTTCCAAAACGATTAAAAAGTGTTATTAAAAGGAAAGGTGATGTAACACAATGGTAAACATGCCTCTGTCCCAACTTTTGTTGAGTGTGTGTTGCAGCCATCAAATTCTAAATTTGTGTATATTTACAAAATACAATTAAGTTGGTCAGTAAAACTATTGAAAATCTTTTCTTTGTACTTTTGTCAGTTAAATAAAGGTTCACGTGAATTAACGTATCACAGATTTTTGTTTTTATTGCTTTTTGGAAAATATCCCAACTTTTCTGGAAATGGGGTTTGTATATAGAGACTGATGGTACATACATAACTGATACTAGGTGATGTGTGTGTAGTGGAGCTGGGGTGGGTTAATGGGTGGAGGTGTTGATCAGCATGGGGAAGTACATGTCTCTGACTCTGGTATTCCCTGTGTTGATGCTACCTAGGCTTCCCTCTGCTCAGTCCATGAGCAGGGTGGGCAGGATCCTTTATGATATTGCTGGCCTTTCTCTGGCACCTCACTGTGTACAGTACGCGTCCTTGACGGCAGGCGGGCTAGTGCCAGTGATGCGTTAGGCAATTTTGACAACCTGTTCTTAATGGTGCCAGGTCTTAACAAGTTAGATTGC